>NC_049238.1:16722070-21580323 GCF_011100685.1 Canis lupus familiaris
AAGATAAATAAAAGAAGCTTGATATTACATAGCGTTTCTCTACTGTGTCGTCTAGATGAAAAAAAAACTATAAAATGTATAGAGCTTCAGTCAGGTTGTGAGAAGTTCATGGCTGGCAGACCTATAAACAGTGATTCAACAAAAACCAGCCAACCTAACCTGAAACTGAGCTTCAGAAATTAAGGACAGTTAAAACAAGCTCACCTTGGGTGCCCCAACTTAGATGGCACCTTCTCCACAGGTGGACTTCAAGTTGAAACTCTGGTGGCAATTACTCTCCTCTTAAAATAGCAAAAGATTTTGTCATTCAATTGGTAACAGGTTTTCTTTTTGCCTTTACACTTGCCACATGAAAGCTGCCTTTATGTGAGTGTCACCAGCCTGTCTTTTTATAAATCACTGCTGCCTTGCCAAATAGATATGTGCATCGGTAAGACTGTCCTTTTTTGCATAAGTTTCATAAATCAACATCACTGAACAATTCCCAGCATAGGTAGTCTTTTAAATTTTAAATTGGGAAACATAAAAAAGGAGAATGTGATATAGAAAGAAAAATATCTTGTAAGAAATTCTGTGTGTCTGTTTGAGAGAGTAAGAGAAAGGAAGAGAGACTGAGCCAGGGAGAAAGTTTCCCTCGTTCAGATGCTATGACTTATGAGACAGAAGGCGCAGCAATGCTTGGAGGAGAAATACAGAGAGAGTGTTTTCCTTTGTAGCTTGGTAAAGGTTTGCATTTTGTGAGCCCTGGAAGGGCTTTGATGCTACCTCAAGTATCACTGAACTCACAGGTCCACACTAAAAAGCATGTTCTTCTGAAAAAAACATGGCTAGTGTGATGTCCAAATAAATTGACAAATAGATTAATGTCAATAGAAAAAAATACTAAAAACAGTGCTTATTGAATGCATACTCTGTGCTGGATATTTTATAAATACTGTACCTATAAAAACACATTCAATCTCCACAAGAAACCTCTAAAATAAGCACCATAGTTACTGTCATATTATTAAAAAGAAAACTGAGGCATAGAGACACTAACTTGAGTGGAGTCACAAAGCTAAAAAGTGTCAGGGCAGGATTTGAACATGGACAGTGTGACTCCAGGGTCTATGCTTCTCTAGCAGCAAACCTACATTATAACTACAGATACCCTCAAGTTGAGAAATTAATTCAATGAATAGGGCCCTGCCTTTCATTGATAATCAGTAGGGATATCCTTAGAATATGGGCACAGATTTTAAAGCCTTGACCTGGCTTTAAAGTGCTTTTCAAAATAGTTTCTATCTGGTGTGTAAATAAGACCATGACAAATAGGGATACATAAGGTAGCGCAAGTTCAGCCTAATAATTGCTGAGATCTATGGCTCTGCCCAGAATGTCCTCTATCATCTATTTGGTGCATGATACATGGGAAAATCACTTAGTTTACTCATCCGAAAACAAGGTAGCAATACTGGTCTCATAGGGTTTGTTGGTTAAATTATATATTCATAGATATTAGTAGACATCTATAAATGACAGTCATTATTAAATTTTAGCCTCATTGCCTATAGTCGCATCTTTTGTTAATGGGTTTCATGCTCCGAGATTAGGTTTGTAGAACTTTACTGAAAGCTCATAGTGATGCATGGACAAATATCCCACTCAAGAATTGATAATGAAGAGGACTTATGTCAAAGACCATTTAAAGAAAGAAACCTCTTCTTCTACTCTTTGATTCTTTAGAATAACATTTTGAGTCAAACTAGCAATGTATAGCTCAGAAAAAAATAAAGTTTTTAGTAATTGGGACAATGAGGTAGAAACTAAGATACCTTAATGGGACAGAACAAATCCAGGGTATGAGTTATATTTGAAAGTATCCTAAGAAAGCTAAAATCAGACATATCCTACAGATTACACCAGCCTAGTTTAAAGAACAGCAAGGCTGTCTCCAGTGGCTGTTACTTTCTTTCCACTTCTCCCTGCTAATTGGATAACATTCCTAAGAACAAATACCTTACTGTTACATCCTTCAAATCAGAATTTTCTGGGAGATGGGAAGAATGGGCACATTTAAAGGATCCTCCATGCTAATTCTGAAATATAACATTTCCAGCTTGATAACACTGTGTTTTAAGAGCCTTTACACATACACACAAATGTATGAGGAATAAATTTGAAGTCTAAGATGGTTTTCAAAGCCACACACACACAAGTATTCCCATGACTTTATTTACCTCATATGCTAATTTATCTAACTAAAGGTATCTAAATATATTGAAACATATTTTAGAATTTACTTCCAGAAATATTTGTCCCCTTTAATTAACTATTATGATTTTGTTTATCAACTATAAATAATTAGATATCACATATATAGTATATACATCATTTTATAAATTTATTTGTAAACACTTTTATATAGTTATATATAAATAATATATAAATTTATATATAAATTTATTTTGCTTTGGCTTCCAGGAAGCTAAATGCAATGCTTTGTTAATATATTAGGTCATATTTTTGGTATATTAATATCCTTCTCCATTTTGTTATTCTAACTATCTATGCCTATTCTTTAACAAGATGTCTTTTTGTAAGACATCCAAGTTGTTATTAGAAGTAGGTTATATATAAATTTACCAAAAAAAGAAATATTTATTCTCTACAGAAGCATAAACTGGATTCGCATCTCAGATTCTTCTTTCCCAAGGTCTTACAAGTAAATGTGCCTGGAGGTACCTTACTACTCATCTTGTGATAATAATATACAGCAAATATTAATCCAGAAGGTCCCTGTGTCGTACTAACAAGGATTTTTCAAGGTGGTCTGTTTGAAAGGTCTTGGGTTTTATGTGCTATGTCATAGCTTTTCACAAACAGGTCTGAAGGTAATCATTTCTGAGAAAAGATGAAAGGGACCCAACACGTGGGGCCTGAGAAATAATGACAAGTCTGGAGAACAGGCTGGATAAAAGGAGGGTAAAGGGTATTGTTAGCGTGCCACATGGAGGCTTTGGTTCAATCAGAACATACTGAAAAAAAATGATGAAAAACCACACAAAGAGCAGACTGTGCTTTGCTTCTCTCATGTGCCTTGATAAGCAGTGGGCAAGGAGATGAAGGTCCCTGTTCCCCAGAGATTGCGTTGCACAGGATAAGTACATCTCCCTCCCTTCCTTGCTCACTTTCCTTTCTCTCTCCTCAGCTCCTCTTCATTCCTTTTTCACATTCCCCATGACATTATTAGGCTTTCCTTTGTGTATACCTTTGAGATTTCTATTTCATCTCAGTCAGATTACATCCACATTTGTAGCTAAAAGTTGCTGTGGTTTGTTTTGTGATTTCACGGAGTAGAATTTGGTCTATGGTTTGCATACTTCAAAAGCAGCCTCATGTGTTTCCACTTCTCTTCTCTTGGTACACCTGAAAGGATCCCTCCCTTTCCACCTGAGATGCTCAGACCTGTATCTGAACCTCTGCCCCAGGCTCAGGCTTAGGTACCCTGAGCATGCATGGCAGGTACATACCAGCATTCCATGATTTACCTGGAAAATACAGTCCGCCATGCCTCTCTGGAGGGAACCCTGGCAGCCCTTCCCTCAGTTTCTGGGACATTTTAGGCAGCTCTCCATCACTGGGAAACAGCAGATGGGATGGATAAAGACAATTCTGCAGGCAGTGCTGCGAAATGGGCTTCCTCAGTGGTCTTTCCAGCTGGAGGCAGAGAAGCCAGAAAGCATTCATTCTCAGCCTAGTTCTGTCGCCTCAAGAGCTACAGATGGCTTCCCCGAGCACCTGAAGTCTGTGCTGCTTCCCCAGATAGAATAAACTACAAGCTGCAGAAACTCTTTTGTCTTTCCACAGTGCAACTCAGAACCTAGTTTCATTCTGCCTTGAGAGGGAGAACAAGGAGAGGACACAGAATAGGAAGAGCCAGAAGGTGGGGAAATTAATGTTTAATGTTTGAAACTCCCTGGGACTGGCCAGCTGCTCAAATGGTACATCAGGGGATATTTATAACCCTGCTTCCTGTGGGCACATAAACAGAACTTGAAAATGGTCCAGGTCTCTTCTTCCGGAAAGATGTGGGTTGACCAGTTGAGTCTGAATTGATTGCATGATTATTACATGTTACTAAATGTGGCAGCTTTTTTTGTCCTTTCCGTTGTTTTCTTTTTTTTCCCTTTTTTTTTTTTTTTTTTTTGACTCTTACTTCATTGTTCATTCTGTGAACATCAGCCAGCGGCACAGAGAGACACTGCCATTGAATTGTTTCCGCTACTGTTTACTGAGTCTTCCATTTGTTTAAAATTTTAGCTGACTGTTGAGGGCTGTAAGATGTGACCTGGTAAAGGGTTTAGGAAAAAGAGTAACTCTGGAACAGAGTCCAGAAAGACAGACAGAAATGATCCTTGGGGAGGCACCTGGGTGGCTCAGTTGGTTAAGCGACTGCCTTCAGCTCAGGTCATGATCCCAGGATCCTGAGATGGAGTCCTGTGTCCTGTTCCTTGCTCAGCAGGGAGCCTGCTTCTCCTTCTTCCTCTGTTTGCTACTCCCCCTGTTCATGCTCTTGCTCCATCAAATAAATAAATAAATAAATAAATAAATAAATAAATAAATAAATTTGAATAAAAAGAAATGATCTTTGGTTTTGCAGAGCTACCAAGAGAAAGCCACCAGTGGTTACTTTGTGTTGAGCCCAGGAATATTCCACTGTAAATTCAAGATTATCAGTTGCTGCCTAGTATCAAGGAAATTATGTATAAAAACTAAATATTTTTCTTTTTGACATATGATTTGCATCTTTACTCTTATTCTACCCAAAACCAAATTATAAGCCCCGTGATCTTCTTTTCCACATTTTACACTGTTTCATAAGCCTGCTAACTACAGACAGGCCCCAGCCAGAATCTATCTGGCCAGGGAGGAACCATTTCAGACAAGGCTTGGCCTTGTGCCTTTCACTGCTTCTCAATCACTTGGGCTAAGGACAAGAAAAGGGATCAGTACTAATAATGATAAGTTCAAGACCACCTCTAGCTGGTAGACTGGTGGTTACACTGAAGTAATAGTACATTTCTTAAAGATGATCTGCTTTCTTCAACATAAATAAGGAGGCTGACTGCTCATTCCTGCCATGACTCACACAATGCCAGGAGATTCTATTCACTCGTTGGTGGTCAGGCTAAAGAAAAACGCAGGGCAAGCCAGATAACAGGCAAGTTATTGGACATTGGAACAGCCATTGTACAATAAAATATCTTTATATTAACGGCCTTGGAAATGGTCAGAATACTTTTTATTTGTTGATTCATTTCATTTTCTTTTCAAAACCTGAGGAATGACAAGGGAAACCTATCCCAGAATCTTTTGGTTTTCTATCTAAAGCCTGGAGGGTAAAAGCTGTTTTGTCCAGCAACTCAAGATGTGGCTGAAATCTTCCTTGTTGTATGGTTTTGTTCAAGGGCCTTTGGAATGTGCAAAACAGAGCACTGTATAGTTTTTGAGTCCAGGAAACCAGACAGACATATGCATAAATAACAAAACAAATTGTGTTAAGGAATGACATTATGCAATTTGATTCCTGCTACATATGCCATGGGTTCAGTACCTAAAATATCATGTAATTTAATGTTTTCAGTAACAATCCATTTGTCATGGACATTAACAAACTGATTCACAAAGACAAGTAATTTACTAAGAAGGTTAGTGAAGGATGATTCCTAAATTTAAGTCCAGGTCTAATTGATCACAGATTTTTTAATACCAATTTCCTCCAAATAATGTCTAATACTTGAACAGCGCTATATCACTTGTAAAACATGTTCACACACTCCACTGTATTGGATCCTTATCTCTTTATATGTAAAACGTTATTGATGAGGGAATTAACACAAAGTTAACTGATTTTCCTATATCACAAGGCTAGCAACTTGTTGAGTCAGGACTTAATCCAATTTCCCTTTTTAAATTTCTCTTTCTTTTTTCTTTTCTTTTCTTTTCTTTTCTTTTCTTTCTTTTCTTTTCTCTTTCTTTCTTCTTCTTCTTTCTTTCTTTCTTCTTTCTTTCTTTCTTTCTTTCTTTCTTTCTTTCTTTCTTTCTCTTTCTTTCTTTCTTTCTTTCTTTCTTTCTTTCTTTCTTTCTTTCTTTCTTTCTTTCTTCTTTCTTCTTTCTTTCTTTCTTCCTTTTTACTATGTTACAATGCCCTCCTGATAACTAATATCAACACCATTGTTTATGGATCAATTACATTCTCCCAGGCATTTTCTTTGGCTTCTCCCACTTAACTCTCCCAACAAAACTGGTTAAGGCAAGTACCATTATAGCTCTAATTTGGTAGACAAGAAATCTAAAGAATCTTCTCCAAGGTTACATAGCTAGTAAGGGATAAGACTCCACTTTCATCTCAGATACTCTGACCCTGGTTGCAGAATCCAAACTACACTGTCTCTCAACTTGCTGCCTGCTCCCCACCTCCTCCTCTATGCTATATAATATACTCAAGGTGCACAGTTCTATGGGAGGATAGAAGAAGAAAATATTGATTCCAGCTAAAGAGATCTCCAGAAGCTTTGTGAATGAAGTGACATTTGAGCTAGGCCTTAAGAGATTAAGTATCTAAGGAACAGATAGGCTTAGTGACTTGTTTAAAATTTCATAAGTTCTTCAAATACAGGTTTTCTTATACTTAGATTCAGACTTTTTTCAAAAATTTATAATATATATCCATCTAGTTCTTTTCTTTTCCCATGCACTGTATGTCTCTTTCCTTGAGCTATAAACAAAGAAATATGCACAATTTGGAAGGGCAAGAATCTCAGACTCTCCAAAGATTGTGTATAAAAATATATTAGTGTCATTCTATGGAGTCAAATACAAATGGTACGAATTGAAAGCATATATTTATGCCCACACTGACTAAAATCCTCTTGCTAATAAATACAGCTTAGATTTGCTACATTGGTATGTGGAATATAAAACCAGTGCATTTATCTAAAAATGAGAAATGCCCTAGCGAGGGTTCCATTCATGAAGTGATATAAAGCAGAAATAAAGCTTGACTCTATAGTCAAATTTTTAAAAGCTATATTTCCATACAGTTTTCAAACACATGTAAAACTCTTTTTTCATGTAAAATAAATACAAGTCCTGAGTAGTTTTAATTAGCGATCTTGGAGACACGTTGCACCTGTTCCAATTCATCTGCAGAGATGAAAACCCTTCACCTTTTTCATTTACTGACAAGTTAATAGACATTTCCAACCCATGGAAGCACATGGAGTTTTGCAGCTTTCTTGTGACAGGTGAATAATAAAGCCTCCCAAGAACGTGGCAACTGTACATAGAAAATCCCCAGTGAGTGTAAATTCCTGAGCAGTGACATTATGTCCCCCATTGTTCTGCAGGCCTGTGCATGTATAGCTGATGCATCACTTTGTTTTTATTAACAGATTCATTGAGGTATAATTTACATAGCACAGTCCTCCTATCTAAAGTGTACAACTCAATAATGTTTAATGTATTTACAAAGTGGTGCAACTACACTCTACAATCTAATTTTGGAGCATTTCCATAACCCCAGAAAGAATCCTTACACCCATTTACAGTTATTCCCTATTCACTCCTTTACCTCAGTCGGTGATGTTTCATTTTTACTCAATTTTGGAGATACTGACTCCCATATGCTTGCTGTTTTGTGAATTGGGCCAGTGAATAACTGAATAGCACTTGTATGCATTGGAGAACACAATATAGCATGGCTATTATATGGCTGTATGTGTATGAGCACCTTTGTTCATGTGCCCATGCACAGAGGCTAAAGGAAATGCAAAAAACCATGAAGAGAAGCAAAGATCGGAAATCAAAGTATACTTTGATAGCAAAAGCTATCAGCAGAGGTATTCAAAATGGGTATAACAAGATTTTACTTTTTACTGAGAAAAGTAAATTGTAATGAGAAAAGAACAAAATTACAGTTACATGGATTCTCATTATTCAGGGGTCCTGTATTTGCAGTTCACCCACTTGCTAAAACGGAATGCCCATCAGCGAGCAAACTGAGAGGGTATGCAGATTCTTTGGAGTCTGGTGAGTATTCATGTTCATATTTGTTTAAAGGCTATAGGTAAGACTGTTGACAGGGATGTGTGCTTGTGGGGCACAGGTAGCCAGCACTGGATCCAGGCTGACTGCATGGTGATTGTGTAGGATGGACCTTCTAGGTTACCTACCTCCCAGTTTCTATGAAGGGACAGAAGTGAGTTGTGACTAAACTGGGTGGTAGAGACCAGACATAGTAGAGTAGTTACAAAGTAATGGATGGGTTTGGTTTGCTTTATAAGGGAAGTGTTACTATTTTGTACAGAAGCTGCTAACGTGGGCAACCTCTGACACAATATATTCCAAAACGCAAATTCATATTTTGAAAAGGCTTTTATAGTTTAGGCTCTGTATGTACTGCTCTACTTGTGAGAGTTGCATGCCTTTTATTTTGTATCTAGCAGCAAAGCCTACAATAAAACTTTGAAACAAAACAAAACAAAATATTATCTGTAACCCCCAAATCAATACGTCATGGTTTGCAGTCATTTGCAGATAGAATAGTGAAAAATGTGAGTCACTTAGATCCCCTCCCCTATGTTCTTAGCTGAGATCCATCAGGGCAAGACTATGACTCTTGTTTCAGCTTTAGAGATGACCAGAGGATAGAGCAGGTCAAGGGCACTGCACTGTGGTGCAAGCTGTGGGTCCAATTGACGGGGTTTGAATTTGTCACTGCTTCTCGTTAGTGAAGCAGTCCCAGGCAAGTCACTTAAAATGTCTAAACTTCATTTATTCTTTTGTAAAATAAAGAAAACAGAATCCACCAGAATCAATTGTTTAAGATTTAAGATTATAATACATGAGATACCTATATCTACATCTTTCCATTTCCTTTAGGGGCACCGGTTCAGTATTCACTAATTCAGTGTTCCTGGGGAATTTTATAGACTATAGCTACAGTGAATAATGAGAGTCAACTGCATATTCTAAAGAATATTGATTATGAGAGTGAGGAAGGATAAACTTTTCTCATAAAGTTTCCATGGCCTAGAAAATAACTACAAGTGTCTTCAAATTTCCTTCATTTTTATTACTCTGCTCTTATATGTAGAGATCATTCCCAAAATTTAAAAGTAAAATAGAGAAGAAATCTTTGGAAAGCTTCCAGTTCGGAATTTGTTTTGCCACAATAGGAATCTGATTTACAGGCCTTGAACTCAGGGCTTTGTTATTCCTACGCGACAAGGGATTTGAATGTGAGATGCTGGCATTTACTTAGCTGCTCAGGGTAGTACCATGTCTTGTCCTATCCTTCCATTCCATCATCCTCAGTGACAGCTCTTATCCTCTTTTATTGTTTGTTTCCTCATAGATACAAGATAGCTGTGCAAGTGCCAGACCTCATGAAAAAGGAGGGGAGAGAGGGCACCCAACTATATTCATGGTATCTGTCCTCTTCTGTCAGGATTTGGAAAGGAACATTTTCCCAGAAATGAATTCTAGTGAGTTCTCCATTGATCTCATTGGTCAGTGTCATATGATCATGTGCCAAATGGCCCTTTAAGATTACTTTAGATTAATTTTAGTCTATAGTCTGAGCTGGACATGTTGCTATTCCAAGCAAAATCAAGGTTTCATTAGCCAAAACAAAGAAGTAGTGGATACTTGATATCCTGGAGACTAAATGGAATTAAACACCATTTCTGGCTGTGTGTGTGTAGACAGGGAATGAGCATGAGTTTCTGATGTTGTATCTGTCTTGGTAGGTAGCTCAGGTGTAGAGTTATGCACTGACTTTAACCTTGGGCCATGGAATGAAAAACTGGCTTTACATGATTAGGATTCAATTTATTTATCCCACTACAACACAGGGTGCCTTTTTTATGACTATTCTGTGAAGGATTTTATTCTCTGGAAAATGTAAGTCTATTGTATGGGTACAACTTGAAGAATTATTTTTGCAAGTTGAGTATCTTGTTAAAAATAAGAGACATTTTCAAATAAAAATGTCAGTCAGAGGATGAGAAATTGAAAATCTTCATTCAGTTTCCCATGTGTATTTATAACTCTTGAGCCAAAGTAGGATATAAAGGCTGCCCTATGACAATGTAAAAGTCTCGGAAACCAGAATTTCCCAGCTAGATTTCTGAGAAGTACTCTGACATTGTTCTAGGCCCTTTTTAAAATCCATTTGATATTTAATTAAAATAACATGTTTAATTTTTAAAGTTAATCTTGTTAATTTAATACATAAATATAATACATATATGTATTTGATGAACTACTAATATTTTTGTTAGTACTTAAAAATATTAATATAAAAACACTTAATGAATAGATTTCTAGTTAAAATCTTAATATTCATGCTATCAATGACTAATAGAGTCTCTTCCAAGATCCTGTAAAAATTACAACAGAATTATATAATTTAGAAAACTTATAAGCCCCTGGGATTTGGGGACAAAAGAGAACTTGGGCCAAAATATGCAATTATATGAGACTATAAATTTAACTTGGGAAAATGGTCTGCCACATGAACTAAAACATTCATCCAGCCAGGAAAATGGTAGCAAAAGCTTTTGACTCATTGCAGTGTCTCATCCTTGCTTGAGGTCAGAGAACATTATTTAAGCAGCTACTCCTCCTCATCTCCATCACATCTTCACATCATGGTGACTATTTCCTAGACCAAAAAAAAAAAAAACCCAAAAAACAAAACAAAACAACAACAACAACAAAAAAAACACCACAAATCATTGTGCAGAATAATGTGGTGGGTAGTATCTGAGGTCAGCAGAACCTGAATTATACCTTAGCTCCACTACTTACTAGCTTAGGCACTTTTAGGCTAAGTATTTATTTTATCATCTGCAAAATGGGGATAGTAACAGTACCTATTTCAAAGAACTGTGATGCTTGAAGCAGTAACATGGCAGAGTTAGCCCAAGATTACATATATAATTAGTATTTAATAGCTATTCTTATTTATCATCTATCAAATATTATTATGGTTATTCCTGCCACCATCTCATACACACATAAGGAGGGAAGAAAAATGAGAAAGAAAAAAAGAGAGAAGAGGCAGAGGAAGGGTGAGGAAGTAGAGATTATATCATTTGCAATTGGATTGAGGGTACACAGGATATTGTGGTCTGAAAAGTAGGGCATGCATTGTTATATGCATATTATCCTGTTTCCCCTCATTAAGAATGCAAAGCAGGAGCTATTCCTAGAAAAATCTTTTTTTAAAATTTTATTATTTTAATTTTTTAATATTTTATGTATTTACTTATTTGAAGAGTGGGAGAGAGGAGCAGTTGGAGAGGGACAAACCAATTCCATGCTGAGCACAGAGTCCAATGCAGGGCTCAATCTCATGACCCCAAGAACACAACCCAAGCCACAATCAAGAGTTGGATGCCTAACTGACTGAGACATTCAGATACCCCTTAGAAAAATTGTATTTAATGCTATGGTTGCTCTCTTGGATTTATTACACATGCATGAAGAATTATAGATTAAACATTTTTCCTTACTACATTGTGGGAGGAAGCAGATCTTGTAGCTTAAGAAAAGTCCACCGTAGAAATGTTAGCTAGGCAAAAAAAAAAAAAAAAAAAAAAAATCAACAAACAGGTGATTAAAGCATCAAAACAAGAAAAAGGGTCCATAGGTAAAACACTCAGTGAAGACTGATACAAAGAGAAAGCAAGATATAAAAATATTATAAGCTGTAAGGAAGTGGTTTTCAACTGAGAGTAATTTTACATCTGTCTCCCCACCACAAAATATTTGGCAATGTCTGGTGACATTTTCCATAGTCACAACCTGAAGAATACTCCTGTTATTCCGTGGCTAAGAATGCTGATAAATGGGGATCCCTGGGTGGCACAGCAGTTTAGTGCCTGCCTTCAGCCCAGGGCTTGACCCTGGAGTCCCGGGATCAAGTCCCACATCCGGCCCCCTGCATGGAGTCTGCTTCTCCCTCTGCCTCTGTCTCTGCATCTGTCTGTCTGTCTCTCTCTCTGTGTGCCTCTCATGAATAAATAGATAAAATCTTAAAAAAAGAACAAAACCTTGATTAGTAGAAATCAAAGGACTTGATCATCAGAAGTGACCTCTCAAGAAACTGAATTATGCAGCAGATGAGATTGAAAGGCTCACCACTAATTCAAAAGAGAAATAGAAAACAGCTACAAAAAATATGTTACACATAGAAGAGGTAAGATCCAATCTTTTGGATTTTTAATTTTAAAAAATGGGTATATAGAGAGAATAAAATGAAGAAAGAAGGAGGTATATATAATAGACAAAAAAAATTACCCAAATGGGCAGCCCCGGTGGCTCGGCAGTTTGGCGCCGCGTTCAGCCCAGGGCGTGATCCTGGAGACCCGGAATCGAGTCCCACGTTGGGCTCCCTGCATGGAGCCTGTTTCTCCTTCTGCCTGTGTCTCTGCCTCTCTCTCTCTCTCTCATGAATAAATAAATAAAAATTTTTAAAAAAGCAAACATTACCCAAATGGAAAGATCAATTTTGTTAGTTAAAAAAGACCTCTTCCTGTTTGTAACAAAAGTGGTTAAAAAAAAAAAAAAAAAAAGATTTGAGTGTAAAACAAGGATAGCTTCATTAAAAAACCCAAGTTGGCCTCAGCTTTCTCCTGCCCAATGTAAAATGGCAAAACAAACAAGCCAGCACCTCAGAGACAAATGAAAATCTATGAGAAATAGATTCTCAGAAATCTATGGAGCAATGTCCATAGGAATTTAAGGAAAAAGGTTTTAGTGAAATAAATATGTACCCAATAAGTAACCATTCTTAGACTTGCAAGGGAAAACCATGTTTTCAACTAAAAAAATACTAATAACCCCAAACAGGAAAGAAAAAAAGTAAAACTAATAACTAGTATAGCCATGATATAAAAAAGTAAAAAGTCTAGATAAAATACATTTGTAATTATTTAAATTTTGGCAACAAAGTAGAGTTCAAATATTAAACTTATTGAAAGGTAAATGGTATAGTCATCCTTTATGACAGTGATCATATCTAAAACCTCAAAATGAAAAGTGAAGGTGACTTACCTGAAATGACAAATACAAAAGGCAGTATTTAATTCATGACTTTTATAATTTTGGAAATTAATATTAGGAATGAGTTTTTTGCAAATCAAATTACCTTTACAGTTTTATTTTACAAATGTCTCATTCTTTAATAATCATTAGGAATTTTTAAAAAAATAACAGTATATGTAGAAGAGAAAGAACATATAGCATAAGTGTAATTTCTTAAAATCATACAACAATATGACAATATTAAGATAAAGTTCATCAATGTATTTTTAACTTCCAGATTACACTAGATGGATTAGTTTTCCATTGAAAAACAATAATAATTCCATAATTAAGCTAAAAATCTATGGAGGAGCAATATTTCCTCAAATATATAAAATTATGAAAGAAGGCTAAATTGACAGAAACATCCAGGTTTTTAATGGACAAGTAGTTTAAAAGATATGTATTTATAAAAATTAGAAGATAATAAAATATTTTCAAAATTTGCCACTTTAAACAGAACATAATCATTAATAAAGTACAATTTAAATTACTTAATTAAAGAAATATGTACCCTACAAATACAGGGTGTATCTTTTTAAGATCTGAAGAAGGAGTTATTTTAAACATCACAGACCACAAATTAAGCATAAAGTAGTATAAAAGTAAACATACAAGACTCTCTGAATCAAAGCCATTGAAGCATAATACTGGAAGGTAATAATAAAAATTTAAAGACCAAAACAAAATAAAAACACAGATTTATTATCAATAAATGAGAGAGAGAAAACCTGTAGCAACCATACAATTATTTTTATCAAAATTTGTAGAATGTATCCAAAGTTCTGCTCAGAGACAAATGTATGGCCCTAGATGATTTTGGTATTCATTAAGAAACATCAATAAGCTAAACTTTCAATGTCTATAAAATAACACCAGTCTAAGGACAGCAGAAAAAATTTTAAAAATGTCAAAATTGGTTGATTTGATTATATTCAAAAGACATTTGAAAAATAAATTTGATGAATTTGCTCCTTGGAATAATAAAGAATATAATGAATTAAATAGAAAAGTAGCTTGTTTTAATTAAGAAAAAATAAAACCCACAAATATATGTCATTACAATGAAAAGGATTTCAACAGAGTGGTCATTAAAGAGTAAGGAATTTTTATTTAAAAAACTATAACTGAGATGCCTGCATGGCTCAATTGTTTTGACAGCTGACTCTTGATTTGGGCTCAGGTCATGATCTCAGGGTCTGGGATTGAGCCCCACATCAGGCTCTGTACTCAACAGGGTGTCTGCTTAAGGATTCCATCTATTTCTTTTCTTTGGCCTCTCCCCCAGCTTGTGTTCTCTCTCTCCGGAATAAACAAATACATCTTAAAAAATAAATAAAAAGCTATACCAACAAATTCAAAAATCTTAATGAAAGAGATACTTTCACAGGTCATTTTAAACTGATGAAAGAAATCTTTCTTTCTTTCTTTCAAGAAATCTTAGAAAACAAAGAAAAATGTCTATTATCTACTGGAAAGAAAAAAATAAAGGCTTAGGGTCTGAGTTTTGCTATAGATTTCATTTAGATTATTGATAAAGAAATTCCAATGTCAAGTCAAATATTCTACCACTTGGAAAAATACAGAAAGATTATCAAATTATTTTGTGGTGCAAATATCACCTTGAGAAGGAAACCATGAATAATATAACCCATAATTGTAGACCAATAAAATTTTAGAATGCAGTTGCAAAAATTCTAACTAAAATACAGACAAAATATTAGTAGAAGAATTTATAACCAATAAGTAGAATTTATTTCATTATTGATATTAGGAAATTATTTATTAAAGATAAGTATAAATAAATAAATTTGTTCAATGTGATATCTATTTTAACAAACAAAATATGAATTATCATTTATTACATTTAATATGGTTACTGGAAAATACTAGAAAAAGCACTTTTACCTAAATGAGGATTATGACAAAGTTCCTTATGGCTAATTCACATCATTTTAAAACATTGGCAAAGATAAGAAGACATAAAACACAAATGAAATTTGTAGCTATTGGTAAGAATAGAAATATCAATATTTATGAGCCGCTTCTGTGGAAACACAAAATAATTCACGGAAATGCTATTCAAGATACAAAGTAGTTCAAAACCTTTATAATGCACAAGAAATAACAAATTGGTAGATGCCATCAGAAAATATGCTATTCATGAGAGCAAACCAACACAGACTACATGGAATACCTTCCTAAAAGAGATGGAGAACTTATGGAAATTAAATGAAAAACCAAAACTGAGGCATAAAAAGATGAGATATATTATGTTTCTAGAGAGGAATATCAAATATTGTAAAAGTATAATGTCTCCTTAAATCAATTTGTAGTTTTAAAATAATTCTGATAAAGATTCAAATTAGGTTGTTTCATTCTTTCTAGCAAGAGCAGGGGAGGCATGAAAAAGTCATTTGAAAGTTTAATTATAAGAAAACACAGATAATGTTGAAACAGAAAATCACAATGAGTGGCAAAAATTACCCAGGTTTTAATGGATATACAATTATAAGATTACAACTAAAGGTTAGTTATATTGGTGTAAAAATACATGCTAATTTAATAGACTAGTTAGCCTTAAAATACACTACATAATTTGTTAGAGTGTAATGATGATAAAGCAACACACACCAATGGGGAATTAATTAATTATTCAGAATATGATATCAGGAGAATAGTTAAATATATAATAAAAAGTTAGATTTTAATGCGATTAATATATCTGCCATATTTTGTCAAAGATTTGATATAGAAAATAAAGATATCCTTCAAAAAAATTAGCTAGAGTTAACTGTACATGTGTGTGTATAGAAGATAGATTTTCAAAGCATAAGTCAGCCAAAAGATATTCAAGACATGTCGTTCACTAAAACATATGATGCAAAATAAATATAGAATTGCTATTTTGTTAATGTAAAATAAAAGATGTGTCCTATTACCTCTATATGTAGATAATTAGATACACAGATCATGTCTGCAATGATAAGAAAGGATAATAAAAAGATTTTAGCAGACGGTAAAGATCAAAATAAACTTCTGCTTTTTGTTTTTCAATATTGTACAGTGAAGATCAATTTTGTTTAATTAAAACCAATTTAGAAGATAAATGAATACATTCATTGATGACATCAAAGATTATTCCATATATAATTTATAGGCCAAAAACAAAAATAAATTAATGAAGCAAATAGTAAACTAAGACATTATTGCAACATACTATTTCCACTTTGTAAATAATTCTTAAAAAAAAAGATTTTATTTATTTATTCATGAGAGACACAGAGCAAGAGAGAGAGAGGCAGAGACACAGGCAGAGGAAGAAGCAGTCTCCATGCAGGGAGCCTGACATGGAACTCGATATCAGGTCTCCAGGATCAGGCCCTGGGCTGAAGCAGGCACTAAACTGCTGAGCCACCCAGGCTACCCCACTTTGTAAATCTCAAACAATTTTTTAAAACAACACAGTATAGAAATGAGCACTCCCAGGACAAAACAGCAGAACACAAACCCGCATGCATTAGAGACAATCCTAAAAGTTCTAGGTCCTGGAGAACAGGACACTACATGGCAGGGCATTATAAGACAACTTCTTCATAAGGTCATTAGCCCCAAGAACAGAAGATATAGCTGACTTTCCTAAAATACAGAAAGAGGCACATATACTTAAACAAAATGAGAAGGCAGAGAAATTTGTTTCAAATGAAAAAAACAAACAAACAAATAAACAAACAGGACAAGGCCACGGCCAGATATCTAAGATAAACAGATATAAGTAACATACCTGATGGAGTATTTAAAACAGTGATCCTAAGGATACTTACTGGACTTGGGAAATAGTGGAAGAGGTCAGCAAGGCCCTTAACATAGAGGTAAAAAGAACCAATCAGAGATGAAGAATGCAATAACTGAGATTAAACATGCTTGATGCAGTCAACAGCAGTCTGGAAAAAGGAGAATACATTAATGAACTAGAAGACAGAACAATGGAAACTAATCAAGCTGAACAAGAAAGAAAAGGGAATTATGCAAAATGAGAATAGACATAAGGAACTCAGTGACTTTATGGAATGTAATAACATTCACATTATAGGAGTCACAAAAGAAGAGAGAGAAAGGGGGCAGAAAATTTATTCAAAGAAATAATAGGTGAAAACTTCTCTAATCTAGGGAAGGAAACAGATATCCATATCTAAGAGACACAAAAAAACACTGACAAAATCAACAAAGGCAGATACACAACAAAATACATTGTAATTAAATTGGCAAAAAAAAATCTTAAAAGCAGCAAGACCAAAAAAAAATAAAACAATTTAAAAATGTAACATGTAAAGGAAACCACATAAGGCCATCAGGGGAATTTTAAGCGGAACCTGTCTAAGCCAGAAGAGAGAAGAATGATATACACAAAGTGCTCAATGGGAAAAAAACTACAGCCAAAAATACTCTATCCACAAGGTTATCATTTAGAATAGAAGGAGTGATGAAGACTTTCTTAGGCAAACAAAAGTAAAGTAGTTCATGACCACTAAATTAGTCCTGCAAGAAATATTAGAGGGGCCTAATTGAGTAGAAAGGAGAAACCAAAAGTAGCAATATGAAGGAAGGCAACATAAAAGAGGTAAAAATGAATAAATCTGTAATAAAAAAAAAAGTTAGCCAAGGAATTCACAAAATAAAAGGATGTAGAATATGGCACCATATACACTTAAAACATAGGAGAAGAATAAAGAATGGGTTCAAACTTAAATGACCATCAACTTAATATAAACTGCTAGATGTGCAAAACGTTATAAAAAAACCTTAATAATAATCACAAACACCTTTAATAAATATGCAAAGAATAAAGAGAAGAAATTCAAGTATATCACTAAAGCAAACCAGTAAACCGTGAAAAAAAAAAGGCAAGAAAGGATCAGAGAAATCTTCAGAAACAACCATAAAACAAGTAATGAAATGGCAATAAATACATGCTTATCAGTAATTACTTTGAATGTAAATGGACTAAATATTCCTTCAAAAGAGATTGGGTGAGAGACTGGATAAAACAAATAAACAAACAAACAAAAACATAGAAAAATAAGTCTCATCTATATGCTGTTTACAAGTAACTAATTTTGGACATGAGGACATCTGAGTATCAAAAGTAAAGGGGTGGAGAAACACTTATCATGCAAATGGATGTCAAAAGAAAGCCAGAGTAATAATATTTATATCAGACAAACTAGACTTTAAAATGAACTATAAAAAGAGACAAAGAAGGGCATTATCTCATAAAGGGGACAATCCAACAAGAAGATATTACACTTATAATAAATATTTATGTACCCAACATGATAGCGCCAAAATATATAAACAATTAATTATAAACGAATTGATAATAACACAGTACTAGTAGGGGACTTTGATACCCACTTATATCAATGGATAGATTATCCAAATAGGAAACAGTGGTCTTAAATGATACACTGGACCAGATGGATTTAACCTATATATTCAGAACATTCCAACCTAAAACAGCAGAATACATAGTCTTTTCAAGTGCACACGGAACATTCTCCAGAATAGATCACATATTATGCCACAAAACAAGCCTCAACAAATTTAAGAAGATGAAAACCATAACATGCATCTTTTATTTCTTTTTATTTCCAAACCATCTATCTTTTCTGATCACAATATTATGAAACTAGAAAACTAGAAGTCAACCAAAAGAAGAAATCTAGAAAGACCACGAATAAATGGAGATTGAATTACATGCTACTAAACAATGAATAGGTCAATCAAGAAATCCAACAAAAAAATTAAAAAGCACATGGAAACAAATGAAAATGAAAACACAATGATTCAAAACCTTTGAGATGCAGCGAAAGCCATTCTAAGAGGGAAGGTTATAGCAATACAGGCTTATGTCAAGAAGGAAGAACAATCTCAGATAAAAAAACCTAGACATACACCAAAGAAGATGGAAAAACAACAACAAATGTAGACTAAAGCCAGCAGAAGGAAGGAAATAAAAAAGATTAGAGCAGAAATAAAATATATAGGGCAGTCTGGTGCAGTCTAGGCTGCCTTCAGTCCAGGGCGTGATCCTGGAGACCCCGGATCGAGTCCCACATTGGGCTCCCCACAGGGAACCTGCTTCTCCCTCGGCCTGTGTCTCTACCTCTCTATGTGTGTGTTTCTCATGAATAAATAAATAAAATCTTAAAAAAAAAGGACACAAGTAAATAAAATCACAAAAGAAAGAGGAGAAATAATAAACAACAGAGAAATACAAACAATTATAGAGTAGAAAGGAGAAACCAAAAGTAACAATATGAAGGAATATGAAAAACTATATGCCAACAAATCGGCCAATCTAGAAGAAATGGATAAATTCCTAGAAACATAATCTAACAAAGCTGAAACAAGAAGAAATTGAAAATACGAATGTGGCAATAACCATCAAAGAAATGGAATCAAAGCAAAACAAACAACTCCCAACAAACAAAAAGTCCAGGATCAGACTGCTTCACTAGTGAAGTCTTTCAAACATTTAAAGGAAAGTTAATGCCTATTCTTTTCAAACTATTCCAAAAAATTAGAAAAGGAAGGAGATTTCCAAAGTCATTCTATGAAACCAGCATTACCCTGACATTGAAGCCAGGTAAAGATACCACAAAGAGGGGCACCTGGGTGGCTCAGTCTGTTAAGTTTGCCTCTGGCTTAGGTCATGATGTCAAGGTCCTGGGATCAAGCCCAGTGTGAGGCTCCCTGCTCACCAAGGGGGGCCTGTTTCTCCCTCTCCCTCTGTCCTTCCCATCTGCTTGTGTGTTCTCACTGTCAAATAAATAAATAAAAAATCTTAAAAACCAAAAGATACCACAAAGAAATAGTACTACACGCTAGTATCTCTGATGAACATAGATGCAAAACTTCTCAGCAAAATACTAGCAAACAGAATCCAACAATACATTTAAAAACTCATTCACCATAGTCACGTGGGATTTATTCCTGGGTTGCAAGCATAGTTGAAATTTCAAAATTCAAAGTGATATATCACATGAGTAAGAGAAATAATAACAGCCATATAATCATTTGATACAGAAAAAGCATTTGAAAAAATGCAGCATATATTCATGATAAAAATCCTCAACAAAGTAGGTTTAGAGGGAATATACCTCAACATAATAAAGACCAGATATGAAAAACCCACAGTTGACATCAGCCTTAATAGAGAAAAACTGAGAGCATTTACCCTAAGATCAGGAATGGTTAAGGTCAAGGATGTCCACTTTCACCACTTTTATTCAGCATAGGGCTAGAAGTCCTAGCTGAAGCAATCAGAACACAAAAAAGAAATAAAATGTATCCAGATTAGTAAGGAAGAAGGAAAACTCCTACTAATTGCAGATGACATGATACTAAATATAAAAAAACTGAAGAGTTCACCAAAAATCTGTTAGAACTAATAAATGAATTGAGTAAAGTTTCAAGATATAAAATCAGCATACAGAAATCTCTTGCATTTCTATACACCAATAATGGGTCAGCAGAAAGAGAAATTGAGGAATCTATCTCACATACAATTGCACCAAAAATAATAAGATACCTAGGAATAAACCTAACCAAGAGGTGAAAGTCTCATACACTACAAACTATAAAATACTGATGAAAGAAATTGAAGATGACACAAAGAAATGAAAGAACATTCCATCCCAAGGATTGGAATAACAGATATTGTTAAAATATCTATACTACCCAAAGCAATATACATATTTAATGCAATCCCTATCAAAACACCAACAGTATTTTTCACAGAACTAGAACAAACAATTCTAAAATTTGTATGGAACCAGAAAAGAGCCCAAATAGCCAAAGGAACGTTGAAAAAGAAAAGCAAAGCTGGCAGGATCACAATTCTGGACTTCAAGTTATATTACAAAGCTATAGTGATCAAACAGTAGGGAAGTGGCACAAAAATAGACATATTGATCAATGACACAGAATAGAAAACCTAGAAATGAACCCACAATTATATGGTCAATTAATTTTCGACAAAGCAGGAAAGAGTATCAATGGGAGAAAGATAGTATTTTCTCATGAATGAAACTGGACCACTTTTTTATACCATACACAAAAATAAATTCAAAATAGATTAAAGACCTAAATGTGAGAACTAGAAACCATAAAAATCCTAGAAGGACACACAGGTAGTAACTTCTCTGATGTTAGCTATGGCACCTTTTTTCTACAACTAACTCCTCAGTCAAGGAAACAAAAACAAAAGATAAACAATTGGGACTACATCAAAATTAAAACCTTCTGGACAGTAAAGGAAAGAGTCAGCAAAACTAAAAGGCAATCCTCCTAATGGGAGAAGATTTTGCAAATGACATATCTGATAAAGGGTTAGTTTCCAAAATATATAAAGAACTTATAAAATTCAACACCCCCAAATTGAATAATCCAATTAAAAATGGGCAGAAGATGTGAACAGACATTTCTCCAAAGATACAGAACATCAACAGACACATGAAAAGATGCTCATCATTTCTTAGCTACAATAAGACATGACCTCACACCTGTTAGAATGGCTAAAGTCAACAATATAAGAAACAACAGGTGTTGGCAAGTATGCGGAGAAAAAGGAATCCTCATGCACTGTTGGTGGGAATGCAAATGGGCAGCTACTGTGTTTTAGAGGTATAGATGTTCCTCAAAAACTTAAAAATAGAACTACCCTGAGATCCAGCAATTGCACTACTGGATATTTACCCAAAGAAAACAAAAACACTAATTGAGAGGGATATATGCATTGCTACGTTTAATGCACCATAATTTACAATAGCCAAATTATGGAAGCAGCCCAAGTGTCTATCAGTTGATGAATGGATAAGGATATGTGGTGCATATATAGACCCAAAGGAATATTATTCAGGCATGGAAAAGAAAGAAATCTTGACATTTGCAACAACCTGGATGGAGCTAGAGAATATAATGCTAAGCAAAGTAGGTCAGTCAGAGGAAGTTGAATGCCATGATTTCACTCGTACGTGGAATAAGAAACAAAACAAATGAGCATTGGGAAAAGAAGAAAGAGACAAACCAAGAAAAAGACAGAGAACTGATGGCAACCAGAGGTGAAGTGGGTGGGGGTATGGGTTAAATAGGTGATGAGGATTAAGGAGTGCACTTGTAGTGATTAACACTAGATGATGTATGAAGTTGTTCAATCACTTTATTGTACATCTGAAACTGATAAGACTATGTTAACTAAATGGAATTAAAATAAAAATTTTAAAAGTGACCACTCAACATGAACAATTTACAGAGGCCAGAAAATGTGTTGAAAAGACCAGCCTCACAAATAATCAGTGTTGCAAATTAAAGTAATATGGATTTTTTCATTCACCATATTAAAATAGATTTTTTTAATAAAATTCAATAGTAGAGAGAATGAATTTTATGAGCAGTTTCATACACTCCTAATGGGAGTGTAAATTTGGGTAATTTTCAAAATTTGCCAAGAACCTTAATGGATAGTTATCCTTTAACAATATCACTTTTGGTAATCTATGTAAAACAGAGAGAGGCAGAAACATAGGGATAGAGAAAGGTATAGATATATAGACAAGAGTTTGTGCAAAATAATGATTATTGCATCAAAATTTATCATAGTGTAAAAAATGAAAAAATTTTTTACAAAAACTACAGAATATCTGCATGAGGGACTGATAAACACTAAAATTCATGCTGTAGATGACTGTCCACCTTCATCATCATAGGAGGAAAAGTAGAATACAAAATTAAGAATTTTATTTAACACACATTAAGAAAAAAACTTGTAGGAAATAGTACAAAATATTCAAAGTGTGCTTGAGTATGTGAATGAATATATATATAGGAAAATATATATTCCTTATATAGGAATATATATAAGGAGACTTAGTTCCTTCTCTCTCTCTCTCTCTCCATATATATATATGAATATTATGGAAATTGAATTATATAGAATATTAAGGAGATGAATATTATGGAGAAATGTAGATACATAGAGATATATAAAATTCAAAATATATAATTGAAGTTTTTGCTCATTCTTTTCATTAACCTTTTCAGCTTTTACATGTTTTTTTTTTCTTTTTTAGTGAGAATCCACTGTTTCATAGTCAGAAAAACAAGCATTAAAATAAACAAAAAACTACGAATGCCCTTTCCTCAGTGAGTGTCTGCCTTTTCACTGACAGCGCTGCATCCACTAAACATTCAAACAAGCATCTTCTGTGACAGACTCCGGAGGCGTTTAACAGGCATTTTTATGAGCATTTAATGACCAAATATTTATAAATTCTCACAACACCTCTGTGAAATAGGTAAGAGAGCACATCATTCCTTCAAAAGCAAGCCCTGTTTGAAGTCCCTCCTTCACCAATGTTGTTAAGATTGTCAAATCTCCCCCATGCTGTAAGTGGCAATAGCAATGATTATTCTTTCTTCCTAGTAATAATAATAGTAAAATGCCATAATAACCAGGAATAAATTTATCCAAAGGAGAAATTGATGCCTGTTTTTGTCATCTAAGTTTTTTTATAGAGCCAACAGAAAGTCTCCACAGATTCCCAGAATCCATCTCTACCAATTCATTGATGCAGGGAATATCAGACACTATGTTCTGTTTTATTATTGAAGTAAATATATATTAAGTACCTACTTTCTAGGTACTGAGAATACAGCAGTAAACAAACAAACAAACAAACAAACAAACAAAAAAACCCTAGCAGCAAAACCAGTTTCTGACTTCAAAGGGTTTACAATTAAGTATATTGAAGCCTACCACGTCCCCCTCCTTCCTTTCCCCAGATTTCCAAAAAGCCAATGATGCAATAATGTCCTAAAGACTTAGTTCCTTCCAAGTTCCTAGAACAGTCTAGATGTGAAATAGGACTAATGTGAATAAACACATATGTATTGCTGAAAATTAAAACACACTCTTAAGCAATCCTGTAATGCTTCGTTTCTATTTCTACCTCATCTTGGCATACCACTGCTTCTGAGTCTCCATGCTGTCAGTTAAACCCTAGACCTGATGGTGTCCAATATGGTAGCCACTAGCTATACACAGTCATTTAAATTAAAATTAAAATTATAATTAAAAGTTTAGTTTTCAGTCACACTAGCCACAATTCAAGTACTCAATAACCACATGGCTAGTGGCCATGAATACACCATCGTGAAAGGACTATTGGGTGGCTCTGCTCTATAGTTTTACCAGGATTTTCATTGTTTTTTTTTTATAGATTTGTATTTATTTATTTGAGAGCTAGCAAGTGCTCATTTCACACGTGGAGGGGAGGGGCAGATGGATAGAATCTCAAGCACACTCCCACTGAACACAGAGTCCAACAGGGGTATGGGTGCTCAGTCTCACCACCTATGAGATCATGACTTGAGCTGAAACCAAGAGTCTAGACTCAACTGACTGACTCAACTGACCCAGGCACCCAATTTGCATTGTTTTTTAATAGAAATTTTCCTAACACCCACCCTGTGTGTCCAGATACTGTTGCCTACTCTTTATACTCAGATCTAAACTCTTTCCTAAGTATCCTTGCCTGCTGCTCATTAATGGAGTATCAGATGCAAGTGACTAGAGTTATGAGACTTAGAGTCTATACTTTCACTATGTTGTTCCCACCCTGTAGTTCAAACAGCTACTAACTTCTGGACTGTGGCTAAATCCACCATGCACCAGGACCTTTGAAGCAGTCTGGACCACTCTTTACTTCAGACTCTTACTATCATTTAGTAGTAATTGACTCATGTCAAGCCTGTCCTGAATCTCTCATTTCTTCTAAACATAGGACTGCCTCGTCCTTAGACCTGACACTATCTATAACTTTCCTGGTTCTGACTTTATTTCTCACCACTGTACAATTTATATTCTTTATATAAGGAAGTTTCCTTTGGCTTCCTTAAAAAAAAATTAACCTGGTCCTCGAGACTACAGCCTCCAGTTTAGCAGGCATTAATATTGATCTGCAAGAAGTACCTGGATTTAATGAATTTTCACAACCTTGGCTTGCCCATCTTGGTACATTTCTAGAGTCAACGTTCTTTGGCCCAGTTAGTTTCCATTGTCCTCCAGTGATTTGGTAAGAAAGTCTTTTTCAAGATTTTCCCTATCTCTTCTCTTCCAATCTCAGGAACTGCTAACATATATGCCTTGCACCTAAGTCTTGAATCATTCATCCAGCAACATCAAAAGTTCATATTGCTTGACCACAGTTTCGATATGATGCACTGTGCTATAATAAAAGGATATACAGAGAAGAATGAAACAACTCCTTTCCTTAAGGAGATCACTGTGCAATTATGACATGAAATTTTTTGGCACAGGAGAAAGACTTTCTTTCTGCCTTAAGAAATCATGGTCAAAATATATGTAGATCTTTGGAGAAGAGACTCCATGCTGACAAATTTACTTCTGCCATAAAGATGAAGATTGGTTCAGAAATGGCAAGTAGGAGACTATATATATGTATATATATGTAAACCTTTGCAAAATTTATTATTTTGTGAGATATTCTAGTCTTCATATACTTATACTATTTTCAAAAAAAATCTTACAAAATGATGACTAGGGAAAGGAATATTTGCAAATTTTCACATTTCCTTAGTAGTTTGGATTGCTCTAATAAACTGGAAACATTCTCTAATTGTCTCCTCAAACTGAAACATTCACCTTACCATTTCAACTTTAGAGATGTTTAGACTATTTCTTTGACTCCTGCTAAGTCTTGGCTACTGTGTAGCTACTCTTTCTTTGTTCAGTGCACCTTCTTAGTGAGTTTTATGTTTTTGGACTGGTCTATTTTTAGAACATCTTCCTTCATTTATTCAACAAATATTTTTCATTGTCCAGAATGTGTTAGACTCTGTTCTGAGTTTTAGAGGTACAGTGGTGATTGTTCATGTTACTTTACAGATAAACAAATGAACACTAAATTATCTGTCTCTGAAAAGTGTTAAGAAAAATAAAGCAGAGGAAACAAAGAATAACATTTACTCTTAGGGTATTTAGGGAACATTTTGAGGAGGTGACATCTGAGTAGAGACCCAAATGACATAAAATGGTAAACCATATTGGTATCTTTGGAAGTGTTTCCCACAAAAAGAAAACAACTCATTGAAAATCCCTGAGCAGAAGATAGACATGCACTGATTTTTGTTTTAAAGGGGTTTCTCTGGCTTCTATGTGAATAATAGACCTGTATGCAAAAGCAAGATAGAAGCAAAGACACCATCAAGAGATTATGCATCCTTAACTACGTGATTCAAAGGTATTGCAAGTCCCAAATGTCCATTACTTATGAATCATCTTGGCCCCTAAGTAGAATGTGTTTTTCTTATCTCTGTTGTACAATTTATTCTCAGGAATTTTATGTATTTCATGGGTCTGTTTTGTCAATGTTAAGCCTTAAAGCTCAATTATATTTTGTGGAGGGAATAGCAAAGAATAGTTCAATTTGATAGTGTTTAGCCTTCAATTATTAAATCATAGCAGTGCTTACTGGAAATGGCTTTGGTTGCTATAGCCTGTTGTTTGTATTTTTAAATGAAAAAGATAAGTCCAGTAAGGCCTTCCTCCTGTTGCCAAGAATAAAAGCCCAGCTTTATGAAAGCTCATCAAGACTGACTTGCCACTGATCCAGCTTTGAGGCATTTGGGGGAGCTTATTTTTTTTTATTTTAATCCAAAGACTGCCTAAAGACATTTACCCTTTCCAACTAAAAGCCTTGGGTAAGGCCATACAAATTATATTCATGCCAACTTTCCTAATGAGAGCAGCATATGCTTTCTTAATTTAAATGGAAGAATGGTAAACACAGACAAAACACGTTACCATTAGCAACTATATCAAAATTAGTAAATTTAGGATATATTTTAAAAATTATACATATATATATCATATTTTAATAATCATTTACCCAGTATGAAGTTTCAATGTGGTTTGGTGGGAAAATCTAAAAATAGATATTTTTGCATAAAAATCAGTTGCAGTGAATTAGCTGTAAGATTAGAAATCTTAAAAGAGAGCTGGTAATAAAACAAAAGTATAATTTGATTCTGCTTTGTAAGATGTTATCTCACTTTCTATGTTATGAGGTCCTGACAATATAATGACAATAAAACTGACCTAACTTAGTTCCTTTAATTTTATATTGATACATTGGTTTGACTTTAACTAATATAGGCTTTGACTTACAGATTATGAAAAAGATTTAGCTCTCTGTAGAAGCATTATTAAAGAGTTGTAAGTATAATGTTGACAAATCATTCATTGTATCTTATATTACATTCCCTTATATGTCACTCCCTATGAAGATTTTAGCACTTTTGTTTGTATGCTTATTTTGACTCATGAGAGACAGTAATAAAGTTGAAGATTGTGTGCTTAAGGAGCAGGTATATTTGTGGGAAATCTTCTACTTGACATTTCAAAACTGTGAACATTATTTCTTTATGTGATCCATTTACTGTAATAAATATAACTTAATAATTAAATATTTATCAAAATATATTTTGCTACCTTATATATAGACAAATGTGAGATTTCTTATTAAAACCACTCTTTTGAAATGCATTCTTTGAGTGGGGGAAATGAAGATTAATGATGTTTGAGGTTTAAAAAATGATGTTTGAATAGTTTATGATCTTAAATAGTTAATGTATGGCTCTTTGTGGCTTGAAACTGGTCTAGTTAAGGGGAGGCATATTGCCCTGAAACTTTGCTATTGGCACAGCGCTTGCCTTAGATACTTCTTTGGGTCATTGTTCTCATTAACTTTGGGTATGTAGCAAACAAATTACAGTTGAGTTTTACTTTTGCCATTTAGAATTGAGGTCAGATAACATGAATCCTTGAACATACCTCTAGATGAACTTTGCACTAAATACTTGGCTATGGAAAATAATTTTCAGAATTCTGATTCTTAATTCACAATAACATGATCAGTTCAGAAAAAGTGTTACTATATCATGATAAAATTGATTCCGCTGATTTTATTTTTCCAGAATTTGGAAAACA
Organism: Canis lupus familiaris; assembly: GCF_011100685.1. Classification (NCBI taxonomy): domain Eukaryota; kingdom Metazoa; phylum Chordata; class Mammalia; order Carnivora; family Canidae; genus Canis; species Canis lupus. The sequence goes on from NC_049238.1 coordinate 16,750,281, forward strand.
TTATGTTAGGCAAAGCACATATGTAAAACTAGATGTGTTCAAGGAGATAAAAGAATTCAGCATCTATTGAGCATCTGCTATATGGCATGCATTGAGCTAGTTGGTTACAGTAGCAGTAAATATTTATCAGGCATGGTACAATTCATTTGTTATGGATCTTCCCATTGCTATATAATCAACATTTCATAATCAATTAACGTGATGCCACAATATCCAAAAGCAAAGCTATTTCAATTTTAAGGAGGCAGTTGTAAGAGAGGATATCATTAAAATAAGGCATAAATCAGAGCCAAGGTACTTGGCAGGATAGTGGATTTTGTCTGTTTGTCTTCTGGGAAACATTTTTCTGTGCTTATGAACCAATATGGAGCAATACCCTAGTGTTTTTCACACTCCATGATGCTCCATTTATGCTCCATTTCCCTTAAGGAAAGTGAACTTAGGAAGTTTATTTCTCCCTAGGTTACATGCCCTGCCACAATGACTCAGTAAAACTACCCCTTTCATCCTGGCCAAAGAGAACTTTAAAGGTACCATGTGCCCTAGAGAAGATGAATGGCAGGGGTTTCTAAGGCATCTGCATTCAACTTATACTACTCAATATGTTTCCTTCTTATTGGCCTATGAAAAACAATGCCAAAAAAAAAAAAGAAAAAGAAAAAGAAAAACAATGCCAATCAACTCCTCTCATAGTAGAAACATTACTTCTATTTTTTAAAATTAATTTTTAAATTTTATTTAAATTCAATTAATTAACATATACTATATTATTGGTTTCAGAGACAGAGGTCAGGGATTCATCAGTTTTATATAACACCCAGTGCTCATTACATCAAGTGCCCTCTTTAATGTCCATCACTCAGTTTTCCCATCCCCCCACCCACCTTCCCTCCAGCAACCCTCAGTTTGTTGCCTATGATTAACAGTCTGTTATGGTTTGTCTACCTCTCTAATTTTATCTTGTTTTATTTTTTCCTTTCTTCCTCTATGATCCTCTGTTTTGTTACTTCTGGATGAATAGTACGGAGGCAGATTAAAGACTGAGTTTCTGTTCTGGCCCCAGAAGAGAATGTACTCTATATAGTGCATTTAGCTTGACAAAGTAAATATCAAAATAAACTCAATAAACTAGTTTGTGTTTTAGCAAGACATTATATTTACAGTTGCATTCTGTTAAAAATCTCTTCAAATTCAAAAGAACAAGTGTCACGTCTTCCATTTTTTGCAGATGAAGAAATTGAAAATCAGAGATTATGAATGAATTTCCAAAATCACAGCTACTAAGTAGCAGGTATCAAGTATCAGGATATACTTTACTCATTTCCACTTAATCAGTCAATGGTATGTGGGAGTTCTTGAGACCTTCTCCTTGGCACTCCATTTTCACATGGTATGGTCTGAACCTGCTAAGTTACTGTTTGTATTTGTGGTACTCATATTGCTGGTGAAGGTACAGAATCTCTGTTCAGCAGGCCTTTTAACTAACCCATAAGGAATAATTTCTGAGCCACATAGCACTACATCTGCCACAAGGAGAGGTTATAGAGGCAAGGATGCAAATTAGAGATTTAAAGACTATCCCAATGCTGACATTCACATTTTTAGAGTACATGCAGAAAAGAGAAGCCTTGATTATGGAACTAGTCTGCCATTTTGCATGATCCAGGGAACTAGGAACATGTTTACCCTCAATCACTGAGAGAAAGACCAGTCTAGGGGGTACATTGTGTTTCCAAAGTGCCCACAAGTAGTAAACTGAGACAAAAGAGCAATAAAGAGAAAGTAAATTTAGGATAATTAGAAAAAGTCAACACAGCCTTTAAAAGATAGTACAAAAGAATAACTTGAACCAGAAAGTGATGGATGTTCTAGGAACCACAAGCCATATGAAAAGAACACAGTAGCCAGCTTATATGGACTTGCATTGATCAAATCTAGGACAGTTTGAGCCTCAAAATAAATAATGATAGTAATGAATGGATTATAATCTAATAAATAAAACAAGAATTCATGGGTCCATAGAATGATATAAATAAATGAATAAATACATAAATAAATGAAGAAGGGGAAAGTCTCCCTTATGTGGAATTCTACCTTATAGGAGAAGTAATGGAGGTAAAAAAATTAGTAATGAATGCTAAAATTAACAAGTGAAAGTTTGATGAAAGAGTAGTTACATCATTTCAACCATAAATTACTTAGTATATCTTTATAAATTCCATTAATTACAAAGGGAAAATCTAATCTTATGGGGAAGGCCAACAATTTGACCAAGTGATTCAAAGCTAATACCATCAATATATCAATACAGGGATGAATCAATAGCATGTGTCTCTTGCAATGACACAGTGAGAGAGAAATAAAATTGAACATATAATACATCTGCTAAAATGTGTAACGTGAATCTAAATAAGAGCAACTATCAGACAACTAAAATAAAGGGCAATTCTAAAAAACAATCGACATGTGTGTTTCAAAACTGCCCAGTTAAAGAAAGAAAAACATAAATAAATAAATAAATAAATAAATAAATAAATAAATAAGGGAGGGAGGATTGAGTAACTATTCCCAATTAAAGGAGAGCAAAGAAGCAAGACAACTAAAAGCACATATGATTTTGGATTTGACCTTGACCTGGGAAAAAGAATTAAAAGGAGAGTCATGGAAAACTGATGATATTTAAATGTGGGCTAGAAGTCAGAAAATAGTATTGCATTAATTCTTAATCTTATGATTTTGCTACCTGTACTATGATTATTTAAGAGTAATTTATAGATAATTTTTACTTTGCTCTTAGAAAATACACCCTAGGGACGCCTGGGTGGCTCAGCAGTTGAGTGTCTGCCTTCGGCCCAAGGCGTGATCCTGGAGTCCCAGAATTGAGTCCCACATCTGGGTCCCTGTATGGAGCCTGCTTCTCCCTCTGTCTGTGTCTCTGCCTATCTCTCTCTGCATCTCCCATGAATAAATAAAATCTTTAAAAAAATATACACCCTAAAGTATATAGGAACAAATGGTTATGAAGTTCTTGAACTTATGCTCAAATGAGTCAGAAAAGAAATATGCATAGATTCACATAATGTAATACATGGGACAGAGGGAGAAAAAATGATAAAACAAATGGGTCAGAATACAAATGAAAGACTAGAGGAAGATGGTGGTGGCAGAGGAAGACCCTAGGCTAGTCTTGTTCCACAAACACAACTAGATAACTATCAAATCATCCTAAATACCTCAGAAATCAATCTGAAGACTGACAGAACAAACTCCACAGCTAAAAGGAGAGAAGAGGCCACACTGAAGTAGGTAGGAAGTGTGGAAATGTGGTTTAGGGGCTCAATGGATCAGGTGCTGCAGAGAGGAGGGAGCCATGGTCTCTGGAAAGGGTGAGAAAGAAGGGAACACACCAGGGAATGCACATGGAGAGCATTTCCCCAAGATCATTGTCAACAAGAGGGGCTGAATTTTTTTTTTTTTTTTTTTTTTTTTGCCTTTCTTTAACTGGGCTAGGATAGAGCCTGGAGGGCACTGCACTGCTCCTGAAGAGAAGGCAGACAAGCAACTTGGAGGCAGACACTGTGGAAATAGTTATCTGAAGAATGCCTGGGGCACATAGAGGGTAGATTATTCACTCTTCTCAGAGCACATCCCTGAGAGGCAGCATTCATGGAAACACCTCACCTGGAACAAGAGAGCTGGCTGGCACCATTTCCGTCCCTTGAGCCTCATCATAAACACAGAGCCACCTATGGGAAGTAGCATAGCATGGACACTGGCTACCAAACCTGCTTACACCAAGTGCTGGTCCCCTGTCTTCTGGTGGGACTGCTTTTTTCAATAAAGCTTGCCTCAGTCCCAGTATGGCAGGCCCCTCCCCCAGAATACCAGCACAAATTCCCACATATCCCAACCAGAGTGTTCTGTGGGGTTTCAGTTCTGTTGGAGTTGGTGTCAGATCTCATTTCATAAGCAGACCAGAGCACATCTAGTTAAAACTCATCACCTTCAGGCAAGGAACCAAAAACAGCCTAGCATGCAAGGAGAAACTCTGCAGACAACTGGCCTAAAGGATAAACCAGTCAAAATACAACACCAGAATGCATGTAGCATACAGCAGAGACACTTCCTGAAGTGCCAGGCCCTGGGTACCACTTAGCCTCTTCTTTATAAGGCTATAAATTTCAGGAGCAGGAGACATAACTGGCTTTGCTTCTTCTTCTTTTTTAAAAAAGATTTGTTTATTAATTTATTTGAGACAGAAAGAACATGAAGAAGGGGAGACAGAAGCAGACTTCCCACTGAGCAGGGAGCCTGAACAGAGCTTGATCCCAGGACCCTGAGATCATGACCTGAGCCAAAGGCAGATGCTTACCCAACTGAGGCACCCAGGTGCCCCCCAAAACTGGCTTTTCTAACACACAGCAGAAGGCAGAAACTTAGGCAAAATATCAAGACAAAGGAATTTATCACAAATGAAAAAACAAAATAAAGCCAAGTCCAGATATCTAAGCAAAAGAGATATAAGGGATATGCCTAATGGAGAATTTAAAGCAATAATCATAAGGATACTCACTGGACTTGAGGAAAGAATAGAAGACATCAGTGAGACCCTTACCATAGAGAAAGAAGAATTTCAAAAGAACCAGAGATGAAGAATGCAAAAAACAAACAAACAAACAAACAAAAAAAAAAAACAAGATTGAAAACAGGCTTGATGCAATGAGCAGAGGCTGGAAGAACCAGAGGATCAATTTGGTGACTTAGAAGACAAAATAATAGAAAATAATGAAGCTGAACAAAAGAGAGAAAGGAAAATACGCAATACAAGAATAGACTTAGAGATCTCTGTGACTCCAACATAATAACATTCGTATTAAAGGAGTCACAGAAGAAGATGAGAAAGGGTGCAGAAAATTTATTTTAAGAAATATGGCAGAAAATTTCCCTAAACTGGAGAAACAGACATCTAGATCCAGGAAGTACAAGGAACTCCCATCAAAATTAACAAAAGCAGGCCAACACCAAGAATATTGTAACTAAATTTGCAAAGTATAGTGATTTTAAATAAAATCTTAAAAGAAGCAAGACAAAAGAAGTTCTTAACTTACAAGGGAAAACCCATAAGGCTAGCTGGAGATTTTCTCAACAGAAACTTGGCAACCCAGAAGAAAGTGGCATGATCATATTCAACGTGCTGAATGGGAAAAATCTGCAGCCAAGAATATTCTATCCAACAGGGCTATCATTCAGCATAGAAGAAGAGATAAAGAGTTTCCCAGAAAAACGAAACTAAAGGAATTCATGACCACTTAATAAGCCCTTCGAGAAGTATTAAAAGGGAACATTTGAGTATAAAGGAGAGACCAAAAGTAACAAAGACAAGAAAAGGCGAGAGAAAAATCTCCAGAAACAACCACAAACCAAGTAGGCAATAAATACATATCTATCAATAATTACTTTATTTTTATGCTCCTTCAAAAGATGTAGGGTGACAGAATGGATTAAAAAAAGAAGAAGAAAAAAACAAGACCCATCTATATGCTGCCTACAAGCAATTCATTTTGGACCTGAAGACACCTGGGTATCAAAACTGAAGGGGTGGAGAAACACTTATGATGCAAGTGGATGTCAAAAAGAAGGCCACAGCAGTAATATTTATATCAGATAAACTAAACTTTAAAATGGGCTATAAAAAGAGACAAAGAAGGACATTATATAATTATAAAGAGGACAATCCAACAAGAAGATATAACACTTGTAAATATTTATGCACCCAACATGATAGCACCAAAATATCAAAAATAATTAATTAAAAACTAATTGATAATAACATAATAATAGTAGGGGACTTTGGCACCCCACTTATATAAATGGACAGATCATCTAAACAGGAAATAAAGACGGAAACAGTGTCCTTGAATGACACAGTAGACCAGTTGGAGTTAACATATTTAGAACATTCCAACTTAAAACAGCAGAATACACATTCTTTGTGGAACTTTCTCCAGAATAGTTCACATATTAGGTTGCAGACAGGCCTCAACAAGACAAAAAGGTTGAGTCATATGATGCTTGTTTCCTCACCACAGTGCCATGAAACCAGAAATCAACCACAAGAAAAAATTTGGAAATACCACAAATATGTGGAGGTAAAACAACATGCTACTAAATAATATGTGGGTCATCCAGGAAGTGAAAGAAGAAATTTAAAAATACATGAAAAGACATGGAAATGAAAACATAATCATCCAAAACTTTTGGGATGCAGCAAAAGTGGTCTTAATAGGGATGTATATTACAAAACAGGCCTGTCTCAAGAAGTAAGAAAAATTTCAAACTTGTATTCTAACTAGAACTAGAAAAAGAACAAGTGAAGGCTAAAACCAGCAGAAGGAAGGAGGTCATAGATATTAGAGCAGAAATAAATGACATAGAAACTAAATAACAACAGAACAGATCAATGAAACCAAGGGTTGATTCTTTGAAAAAAAATAATAAAATAGATAAACCTCTAGCTAGACTTATAAAAAATAAAAGAGAAAGGACCCAAATAAATATAATCACAAATGAGGGAAGAAAAAGAACAACAAACAGCACAGAAATACAAAAAATTATAAGAGAATAGATTGAAAAACTATATTCTGACAAATGGTACAACCTGGAAGAAATGGATAAATTCCTAGGAACAGATAACTTACCAAAACTAAAGCAGTAAGAAATTGAAAACTTGAACAGATTGATAACCAGCAAAGAAATTGAATCAGTAATCAAAAAACATCTAGCAAACAAAAATCCAGGGCCAAATGGCTTCAATGGCAAATTCTACCAAATATTTAAAGAAAAGTTACTGTTTATTCTTCTCAAACTATTTTAAAAAATAGAAAAAGAAGGAAAACTTCCAAAGCCATTCTATGTGAGGCTGATACTGAAGCCAGATAAAGACACTGCAAAGAAAGAGAACTTACATGCCAATATCCCTGATGAACATGAATGCAAAATTTCTCAACAAAATGCTAGCAAACTGAATCTGACAATGCATTAAAGAACTTATTACCACAGTCAAATGGGATTTATTCCTGGGTTGCAAATATGGTTCAGTTTTCACAAGTCAATCAACATGATACATCACATTAGTAAAATAAAGCACAAGAACCATATGATCAGTTTAATAGATGCAGAACAAGCATTTGGAAAAGTAAAACATCCATTCATGATAAAAACACTCAACAAAGTAGGCTTAGAGGGAACATACTTCAACATAATAAAGGCTATATATATATATATATATATATATATATATATATATATATATTTCAATAGGAAAAACTAGAGGTTTTCCTCTAAGTCAGGAACAAGACAAAGATGTCCAATCTTGGGGATCCCTGGGTGGCTCAGCAGTTTAGTGCCTGCCTTTAACTCAAGGCATTATCCTGGAGTCCCAGGATCCTGTCCCAAGTCAGGCTCCCTGCATGGAGCCTGCTTCTCCCTCTGCCTGTGTCTCTGCATCTCTCTCTCTCTCTCTCTCTCTCTACGTGTGTGTCTCTCATGAATAAATAAATAAAAATCATTTAAAAAAAAGATGTCCAGTCTCACTATTATTATTTAACACAGTACTAGAAGTCCTAGCCACAGCAATCAGACAGCAAAAAGACAACAAATTGGCAAGGAAGAAGTAAAATTTTCACTATTTACTAATGATATGATACTATATATACAAAACCCCCAAAAATTCACTAAAAAACTGCTAGAACTGATAAAGGAAATCAGTAAAATCACAGGATATAGAGTCAATATACAAAAATATGTAGCATTTCTATACAACAATGATGAAGGAATAGAAAGAGGAATTAAGGAATCAATCCCATTTACTGTTGTACCAAAACCAATGAGATACCTGGGATTAAATCTAACCAAAGAGGTGAAGGATCTGTACTCTGAAAACCATAAAACACTGACGAAAGAAATTGAAGATGACATAAAGAAATGGAAAGAAATTCCATGCCCATGGATTGGAAGAACAAATATTATTAAAATATCTATACTACACAAAGAAATCTACAGTTAATGCAATCCCTATCATAATGCCAACAGCATTTTTCACAGAGCTATCCTAAAATTTGTATGGAACCACAAAGACCCCAAGTGGCCAAAGTAACCTTGAAAAAGAAAAGCAAAGCTGGAAGGATCACAATTCCAGACTTCAAGTTATATTACAAAGCTGTATATTACAAAACAGTATGGTACTGGCACAAAAGCAGACACATAGAACAATGGAACAGAATAGAAAAACCAGTAAGGAGCCCAGAATTATATGGCCAATTAATCTTTGACAAAGCAGGAAAGAGTATTCAATGGGAAAAAGACAATATCTTCAAAAAATGGTGCTGGGAAAACTGTATAGCAACATGCAAAATAATAAAAGTGGGCCACTTCCTTACAGCTTATAAAAATAAGTTCAAAATGAATTAAACTTAAATGTAAGACTTGAAACCATAACTATCCAAGAAGAGAGCCCAAGCAGTAACCTCTCTAATATCAGCCTTAGCCATTTCTTACTAGGTATCTCTCCTGAGGCAAGAGAAACAGAAGCCAAAATAATAAACTATTGGGGCTTCCTGAAGATGAAAATCTTCTGCACAGGAAAAAAACAAAAATCAAACAAAAAGCAAATCAAAACAAAACAAAAAACACCACTACCACCAATAACAAAGACAGCAATATAACTAAAAGCCTACAGAATGGGAGAAGATATTTACAAATGAAATATCCAATAAAGGGTTAGTATCCAATATATATAAAGAATTTATAAAACTCAACGTACCAAAAATGAATAATCCAATTTAAAAATGGGCAGAGGGATGCCTGGGTGGCTCAGCAGTGTGATTCCTGAGTCCCGGGATCAAGTTCCACATCCGGCTCCCTGCTTGAAGCCTGCTTCTCCCTCTGCCTATGTCTTTGCCTCTCTCTGTGTGTCTCTCATGGATAAATAAATAAAATATTTTGAAAATAAATAAATAAATAAAATAAAAATGGGCAGAAAACATGAATAGACATTTTTCCAAAGAAGACATCCAGATGGTCAATAGACACATGAAAAGATGCTCAACGTCAGTGATCTTTAGGAAAATGCAAATCAAAACTACAGTGAGATATCACCTCAAACCTGTCAAAATGCCTAAAATCAACAATACAAGAGACAATATGTTTTGGAGAAGATGCAGAGAAAATGGAACCCTCTCTCACTGTTGATAGGAATACAAACTGGTACACCTACTCTAAAAAACAGTATGGAGTTTCCTCAAAAAGTTGAAACTAGAAATACCCTGACATCTAGTAATTGTACTACTTAGGTATTTACCCAAAGGATACAAAAATACTGACTCAAAGGGATACATGCACCTGATGTTCATAGAATAGCCAAATTTTGGAATCATCCTGTGTCTATCAACTGATGAATGGATAAAGAAGATGGATATTACTTAGTCATAGAAAATGAATTTGCAATGACATGGATAGAGTGAGAGAGTATTACGCTAAGTGAAATAAGTCTGTCAGGGAAAGACAAATGCCATATGATTTCACTCATATGTGGAATTTAAAAAACAAAACAAATGAGCAATGGGGAAAAAAGAAACACAAGAAACAGACTGTTAACTATAAAGAATAAACTGATGATTACCAGAAGGGAGATTTGTGGGGGCCTGGATGAAATAGTTGATGGAAATTAAGGAGTCCATTTGTGGTGAGCACTGGATGATGTATGGAAGTGCCTAATCACTCTATTGTACACTTGAAACTAATATAACACTATTTGTTAACCAACTGGAATTTAAATAAAAATTAAAAGAAAAAAGAAAACTCTCAATGAGAAATCTGAGTAAGAATTATACATACGTTCCTTATGCTATTCTTGTAACTTTTCTATGAGTTAGAAAATATATCAAAATTTAAAAATTACTGGGCAGCCTTGGTGGCTCAGCGGTTTAGTGCCACCTTCAGTCCAGGTTGTGATCCTGGAGACCCGGAATCGAGTCCCGCTTCGGGCTCCCTGCATGGAGCCTGCTTCTCCCTCTGCCTGTGTCTCTGACTTTCTCTGTGTGTTTCTCATGAATAAATAAATAAAACCTTTAAAAAAAAACTTAAAAATGACCAAAATCAGGAACATCATGGTTCTGACTATATTCCATCACAATAAGGCATGAAGAACTCCACCTATGCTGGAGTTAAAGCACTTCTGATAGGAAATAAGCACTTAAGCGATGTATATAACCCTTGTTCAGTTTGGTCAGGCTGACAGAGAAGTTTGTGTTATGACAGTTTGTAGAAGTACAGTTTATAATGAGCGACCATACTCATGCCCCAATACCCAGAATCCTCAAAATGGATTTTCTTCAGTTGTAAAATAGGAACACAATAACTAATTTGCAATGGACTTTTGTAGGCTGTGTATAATATTGGATATGCAGCAATTGGGACTGCGCCTAACACACAGAAAATGCCCAGTAAATATTCCTCATGTAATATCCATCTCCATTGGCTTGCCTAGATTTTCTTTTGATGCCAAGTGTAAAATTTCTCTAATTCCACTTCAAGGACATCCAGCCTTGACCCTGTGGAAGCCTATTCCTGAGACTCAGGCTACCGTTTCATGACCCATAAGAAACTGCTTCTATTATAACCCTGAAGGGAAGAAACATAACACTTGAGAATTAGGATAATAATGAACACTTTTCTTTCCATTTCAGAATTATTCAAATGTATAGTCAATGGATCCCAGTGGAAGCATATTTCTCTCTTTAATTTCTGCCTGAAGACTTTGTACCACGTTTCTCCCTTAGAACAAACATGGGAAAGTGTTCTGGGAAAAGGAGTATTTTAGTGAATCAATAAGTAGAATGTTTTCTTTAAAAGGACTACAAATTCTTTCCATGTTTTTTTTCCTTAGAAACATGGGTGCACATGTTTAGAATCTAATCAGCCAAATTAATAGACTCCAGTGGCAAAGAAGTGAATTGAGAACTAGGATTTTGGCATTTTTATATTACTTCCATAATGGGCATTTCTGTTGCTTGATGATGTTGTAATTTTATTCTCCAAATGTAGCGAGTACCACTACTGTGCTAAAAGCTAAGGGGGAGGGTACCTCAAGAAGTAGGAAAATACTCTTTACGCCTAATCATATTGTGCATAAGATGTACTATGTATTCATAAATCATGAAAAATGCAATTTGATTTAAAAAAAGCAAAATGAATGTCTCCTACTACATGCTATAGATCATCGGAAAGGTGAGTGAGCCAAAAGGTGCCACAAACAGAATTCTGGAATCTGAGAGGACAGGGAAAACATGAAGATTAGAGTTTTCAGACACACACTGTTCCTATTACCTATATACCCAGGCTCCAGGTGCCTGGGTCCTTCACCTAAGTCACTTCTACTTGTTCTAAGCATTGAAATTATATCTGTACTAATCAAATTATTTGTTCAAGTAACTCTGGGTGTAAATTTATTATGGGGTACTAATCTCTGAGTGTTGAGTATGTTGGCAAGCCTGCTGTTTAAACATCATCACTTAAAATCATGCACAAAAATGCCCCTTTATGAAAGCTGCCTTGTAGAATCTGCTACTTATACCAATCAGTTCTAACCACTAGTCAATCAAGTAGCAAGCATGGGGGAAATAAAACTCAATCATGCGTTTAATAAATATTTGCGGAATCAAATTAGCAGTTTTAGGGATGGCAGCATGTAACATGGAAATAGGACTGGGCTTCTAGCCAGGAAAGTACTTAAATTCTAACTCTCCTGTATCCACAATATGAGGCCTTGTTTATTCATCTGTAAAATGGGAGCAGTAATGCTGCCAGAATCAGTCTCACAGATCTATTACGAAGTAAAATTAAATGCACAGAAATTTATTTTCTGAATAGAAAAGGGATGTGTCTGTGTGTCAGAATAATTCTTTTATTTTCAGTAAAACCATAATAGTCATGCTTTCCATGATTCAATCATTGCTTATTTTGTATCTTTACTATATGTATTTTAGGTTACCTGATATTTGTGACCAATGCAAACATGGGGATAAAATACATAAGAAACAACACTACTATTTTTCAGAAAAGACCCAGCCTTACTTCCAAGTCCTCTCAGAGGGTCATTTAAGGCTGAGGGCAGGAAAGACCATAGAGAAAAGAGTTTCAAATTATAATGTGTCCCTGGAGCAATGCTTATAGAGTTCATAAAGCTAAAATACCATCCAATAAAAAAAATAATAAGATTTCTTAGAGGCCTTGTCTGTATAACATTATAATGGCTACCACCATTTGGGTCAAGTAGAACCAGTTGTGCTACTCTGGTTATTACTGCCTGAGCCAAAGTCAATTGTGTTTGGACTAGCTACAAAACAAAACAAAACAAAACAAAACAAAACAAAACAAAAAAGGCTCATTTCTACTACTACAATGTAAGCTCAAAGAAGGTGGGGTGTTACTTAAAAAACAATGACACCTCACTACCTAGGAAAGTGTCAGGCACATAATAGGTTCTTGGATTAATACAAAAAAGAGTTCTGGTGAAAACTTCTGTTCAGTGGGGTGCTTCATAGTAAAGAGTGACTGATCCATAAAGAACCTCTCTCTTTGAAGGTGTGCCTGTTAAATGACTCATGATAAAACACTCAGTGCACGCAATTTCTCACTTGGTACCCTAAATGATTTTTTTTAAGTCTCATGATATGAGCTATTCCTTGTTATCCATGCAGGAACCCCCTTACTAATGTAACCAGGGAGGATTCGTCCTTGCAAACTTTAAGAGCCCAATTATTACAGAGAGAAAAACAAACCTTCCCCTGGGTCTCAGAATAAAAGATATTTTGTTCTACCTAAAGCCAGGAAGTTTTTCAATACCTTTCCTACTATTGCAACAGAAAACATTTTGTAAAAACCCATGTACAAGCAATTTGTGGAGAGCATTAGCAGAATGTTTGCACTGGAAGTGTTAGGCCTTGACTGAGTTTTCTCTCTTATACACAATAACAAAGAACATCAGAAATGGCCAGAATTGAAATTTTTTTTAATTTATTTTTTATTGGTGTTCAATTTACTAACATACAGAATAACCCCCAGTGCCCATCACCCATTCACTCCCACCCCCCCGCCCTCCTCCCCTTCTACCACCCCTAGTTCGTTTCCCAGAGTTAGGAGTCTTCATGTTCTGTCTCCCTTTCTGATATTTCCCACACATTTCTTCTCCCTTCCCTTATATTCCCTTTCACTATTATTTATATTCCCCAAATGAATGAGAACATATAATGTTTGTCCTTCTCCGACTGACTTACTTCACTCAGCATAATACCCTCCAGTTCCATCCACGTTGAAGCAAATGGCGGGTATTTGTCATTTCTAATAGCTGAGTAATATTCCATTGTATACATAAACCACATCTTCTTTATCCACTCATCTTTCGTTGGACACCGAGGCTCCTTCCACAGTTTGGCTATCGTGGCCATTGCTGCTAGAAACATCGGGGTGCAGGTGTCCAGGCGTTTCATTGCATTTGTATCTTTGGGGTAAATCCCCAACAGTGCAATTGCTGGGTCGTAGGGCAGGTCTATTTTTAACTCTTTGAGGAACCTCCACACAGTTTTCCAGAGTGGCTGCACCAGTTTGCATTCCCACCAACAGTGTAAGAGGGTTCCCTTTTCTCCGCATCCTCTCCAACATTTGTTGTTTCCTGCCTTGTGAATTTTCCCCATTCTCACTGGTGTGAGGTGGTATCTCATTGTGGTTTTGATTTGTATTTCCCTGATGGCAAGTGATGCAGAGCATTTTCTCATATGCATGTTGGCCATGTCTATGTCTTCCTCTGTGAGATTTCTGTTCATGTCTTTTGCCCATTTCATGATTGGATTGTTTGTTTCTTTGGTGTTGAGTTGAATAAGTTCTTTATAGATCTTGGAAACTAGCCCTTTATCTGATAGGTCATTTGCAAATATCTTCTCCCATTCTGTAGGTTGTCTTTGAGTTTTGTTGACTGTATCCTTTGCTGTGCAAAAGCTTCTTATCTTGATGAAGTCCCAATAGTTCATTTTTGCTTTTGTTTCTCTTGCCTTCGTGGATGTATCTTGCAAGAAGTTACTATGGCCGAGTTCAAAAAGGGTGTTGCCTGTGTTCTTCTCTAGGATTTTGATGGAATCTTGTCTCACATTTAGATCTTTCATCCATTTTGAGTTTATCTTTGTGTATGGTGCAAGAGAGTGGTCTAGTGTCATTCTTCTGCATGTGGATGTCCAATTTTCCCAGCACCATTTATTGAAGAGACTGTCTTTCTTCCAATGGATAGTCTTTCCTCCTTTATCGAATATTAGTTGCCCATAAAGTTCAGGGTCCACTTCTGGATTCTCTATTCTGTTCCACTGATCTATGTGTCTGTTTTTGTGCCAGTACCACACTGTCTTGATGACCACAGCTTTGTAGTACAACCTGAAATCTGGCATTGTGATGCCCCCAGATATGGTTTTCTTTTTTAAAATTCCCCTGGCTATTCGGGGTCTTTTCTGATTCCACACAAATCTTAAAATAATTTGTTCTAACTCTCTGAAGAAAGTCCATGGTATTTTGATAGGGATTGCATTAAACGTGTATATTGCCCTGGGTAACATTGACATTTTCACAATATTAATTCTGCCAATCCATGAGCATGGAATATTTTTCCATCTCTTTATGTCTTCCTCAATTTCTTTCAGAAGTGTTCTATAGTTTTGAGGGTATAGATCCTTTACATCTTTGGTTAGGTTTATTCCTAGGTATCTTATGCTTTTGGGTGCAATTGTAAATGGGATTGACTCCTTAATTTCCCTTTCTTCAGTCTCATTGTTAGTGTATAGAAATGCCACTGATTTCTGGGCATTGATCTTGTATCCTGCCACGCTACCGAATTGCTGTATGAGTTCTAGCAATCTTGGGGTGGAGACTTTGGGGTTTTCTATGTAGAGTATCATGTCATCGGCGAAGAGGGAGAGTTTGACTTCTTCTTTGCCAATTTGAATGCCTTTAATGTCTTTTTGTTGTCTGATTGCTGAAGCTAGGACTTCCAGTACTATGTTGAACAGCAGTGGTGAGAGTGGACATCCCTGTCTTGTTCCTGATCTTAGGGGAAAGGCTCCCAGTGCTTCCCCATTGAGAATGATATTTGCTGTGGGCTTTTCGTAGATGGCTTTTAAGATGTCGAGGAATGTTCCCTCTATCCCTACACTCTGAAGAGTTTTGATCAGGAATGGATGCTGTATTTTGTCAAATGCTTTCTCTGCATCCAATGAGAGGATCATATGGTTCTTGGTTTTTCTCTTGCTGATATGATGAATCACATTGATTGTTTTACGGGTGTTGAACCAGCCTTGTGTCCCAGGGATAAATCCTACTTGGTCATGGTGAATAATTTTCTTAATGTACTGTTGGATCCTATTGGCCAGTATCTTGTTGAGAATTTTTGCATCCATGTTCATCAGGGATATTGGTCTGTAATTCTCCTTTTTGGTGGGGTCTTTGTCTGGCTTTGGAATTAAGGTGATGCTGGCCTCATAGAACGAATTTGGAAGCACTCCATCTCTTTCTATCTTTCCAAACAGCTTTAGGAGAATAGGTATGATTTCTTCTTTAAACGTTTGATAAAATTCCCCTGGGAAGCCATCTGGCCCTGGACTCTTGTGTCTTGGGAGGTTTTTGATGACTGCTTCAATTTCCTCCCTGGTTATTGGCCTGTTCAGGTTTTCTATTTCTTCCTGTTCCAGTTTTGGTAGTTTGTGGCTTTCCAGGAATGCATCCATTTCTTCTAGATTGCCTAATTTATTGGCGTATAGCTGTTCATAATATGTTTTTAAAATCGTTTGTATTTCCTTGGTGTTGGTAGTGATCTCTCCTTTCTCATTCATGATTTTATTAATTTGAGTCTTCTCTCTCTTCTTTTTAATAAGGCTGGCTAATGGTTTATCTATCTTATTAATTCTTTCAAAGAACCAACTCCTGGTTCTGTTGATCTGTTCCACAGTTTTCTGGTCTCGATTTCGTTGAGTTCTGCTCGAATCTTTATTAACTCCCTTCTTCTCCTGGGTGTAGGATCTATTTGCTGTTTTTTCTCTAGCTCCTTTATGTGTAAGGTTAGCTTTTGTATTTGAGTTCTTTCCAGTTTTTGAATGGATGCTTGTATTGCGATGTATTTCCCCCTTAGGACTGCTTTTGCTGCATCCCAAAGATTTTGAACGGTTGTATCTTCATTCTCATTAGTTTCCATGAATCTTTTTAATTCTTCCTTAATTTCCTGGTTGACCCTTTTATCTTTTAGCAGGATGGTCCTTAACCTCCACGTGTTTGAGGTCCTTCCAAACTTCTTGTTGTGATTTAGTTCTAATTTCAAGGCATTATGGTCTGAGAATATGCAGGGGACGATCCCAATCTTTTGGTATCGGTTCAGACCCGATTTGTGACCCAATATGTGGTCTATTCTGGAGAAAGTTCCATGTGCGCTTGAGAAGAATGTGTATTCAGTTGAGTTTGGATGTAAAGTCCTGTAGATATCTGTGAAATCCATCTGGTCCAGTGTATCATTTGAAGCTCTCATTTCTTTGGAGATGTTGTGCTTAGAAGACCTATCGAGTGTAGAAAGAGCTAGATTGAAGTCACCAAGTATAAGTGTATTATTATCTAAGTATTTCTTCACTTTGGTTAATAATTGATTTATATATTTGGCAGCTCCCACATTCGGGGCATATATATTGAGGATTGTTAAGTCCTCTTGTTGAATAGATCCTTTAAGTATGATATAGTGTCCCTCTTCATCTCTCACTACAGTCTTTGGGGTAAATTTTAGTTTATCTGATATAAGGATGGATACCCCTGCTTTCTTTTGAGGACCATTCGAATGGTAAATGGTTCTCCAACCTTTTATGTTCAGGCTGTAGGTGTCCTTCTGTCTAAAATGAGTCTCTTGTAGACAGCAAATAGATGGGTCCTGCTTTTTTATCCAGTCTGAAACCCTGCGCCTTTTGATGGGGTCATTAAGCCTGTTCACATTCAGAGTTACTATTGACAGATACGAGTTTAGTGTCATCATGATATCTATTCAGTCCTTGTTTTTGTGGACTGTTCCACTGAACTTCTTCTTAAAGGGGAATTTTAAGAGTCCCCCTTAAAATTTCTTGCAGAGCTGGTTTGGAGGTCACATATTCTTTTAGTTGCTGCCTGTCTTGGAAGCTCTTTATCTCTCCTTCCATTTTGAATGAGAGCCTTGCTGGATAAAGTATTCTTGGTTGCATGTTCTTCTCCTTTAGGACCCTGAATATATCCTGCCAGCCCTTTCTGGCCTGCCAGGTCTCTGTGGAGAGGTCTGCTGTTACCCTAATACTCCTCCCCATAAAAGTCAGGGATTTCTTGTCTCTTGCTGCTTTAAGGATCTTCTCCTTATCTTTGGAATTTGCAAGCTTCACAATTAAATGTCGAGGTGTTGAACGGTTTTTATTGATTTTAGGGGGGGATCTCTCTATTTCCTGGATCTGAATGCCTGTTTCCCTTCCCAGATTAGGAAAGTTTTCAGCTAGAATTTGTTCAAATACATATTCTGGCCCTCTGTCCCTTTCGGCGCCCTCGGGAACCCCAATTAAACGTAGGTTTTTCTTCCTCAGGCTGTCATTTATTTCCCTTAATATATCTTCATGGTCTTTTAATTGTTTGTCTCTTTTTTCCTCAGTTTCCCTCTTTGCTATCAACTTGTCTTCTATGTCACTCACTCGTTCTTCCACCTTGTTAACCCTCGTCGTTAGGACTTCTAGTTTGGATTGCATCTCATTCAATTGATTTTTAATTTCTGCCTGATTAGCTCTAAATTCTGCAGTCATGAAGTCTCTTGAGTCCTTTATACTTTTTTCTAGAGCCACCAGTAGCTGTATAATAGTGCTTCTGAATTGGCTTTCTGACATTGAATTGTAATCCAGATTTTGTAACTCTGTGGGAGAGAGGACTGTTTCTGATCCTTTCTTTTGAGGTGAGGTTTTCCTTCTAGTCATTTTGCTCAGTGCAGAGTGGCCAAAAGCAAGTTGTATTGGGAAAAAGAGAAAAATGAG
Organism: Canis lupus familiaris; assembly: GCF_011100685.1. NCBI lineage: Eukaryota > Metazoa > Chordata > Mammalia > Carnivora > Canidae > Canis > Canis lupus. Next base: position 16,768,391 of record NC_049238.1, read on the forward strand.
GAGAGAAAGAAGGAAAGAAAAGAGAAAGAGAAAAAAGGAAGAAAAAAAAAAAAGAAGAAAAAGAGAAAGAAAAAGAAAGGAGAAAAAAAGGGGGTGGGGGAAGGAAACAAATCAAAAAGCAAAAAAAAAAAAAAAAAGAACCACGGGGGAGTATCTTCTGATTCTGTGTACTTTAAGTCCCTTGACTTCCCCTGGAACTTGTCCGTCTAGCTGGTCTTCTGGGGGAGGGGCCTGTTGTGCTGAATTTCAGGTGTTAGTAGTTGGGGGAGCTGCTGTGCCCCTGCCTGGTGCAGGGCTCGGTGGGGGTTGTTTACCCCGTGAGGCCGCAGGAGGAACAGCCCCAGTGGCGGGGCAGCTCTGGAAACCTGGATTCAGCCCCGCAGGGACTCCCGAGCTCTCCGTCTGCAGGGCCTGGAGGCTCCGAGGCGGGGCCGCTGATCTGCTCAGCTGGGGCAGGAGCGTCCTCGCTGTCCTGGGCCCTCCCGGCCTCTGCCTGTCCCGGGGGGAGGCCGGATCCTGGGCTGTGTCCCGGCGCCCTGTGCTCCGGAGCCTGCGCTGTTGGATTCGCGCTCCCGGGCCGCGCAACCCCCTCCGCGGAGCCGCCCCTGAGCCCCTCCAAGCTGCTCCTGGAACCGCGCAGGCCCCTCCGCACGGAGCCTCTTCCTCTGCCCGAGCCCCTCCGAGCTGCTTCCCGGGGCCGCGCAGCCCCCTCCGCGGAGCCGCCGCCCGAGCCCCCCGAGCTGCTCCGGGTCCCCCGTGCGCGCTGCAGCCCTTAGGGAGCTCGGCGCACTCTCCCGGGGTGCAGGTGTCTGTTACTGTCTCAGGGAACCCGAGGGCATCCTCGCCCTCCTGGGTCCTGCTCCAACTCCCCGCGAGCCCCTTTCCGCCCAGGAAGGTCGGTGCAGCTCCTGCTCCTCCGGGACGGGTCTCTCCTGTCCTGGGGACACTCGCCCCGGCCTCAGCCCGGCTCCTCGCGGGGCCCCTCCCCCTCGGAGGCCTTTGTTTCTTTATTTCTTTTCCCCGCCTTCCTACCTTGATAGATGCGCGAACTCTTCTCACTGTTGTATTCCAGGTGTTCTCTCTTTAAATCTCAGGCCGAATTGATAGATTTTCAGGATAATTTGAAGGTTTTCTAGGTAATTTGGTGGAGACAGGTGATTTGGGGACCCTATTCTTCCGCCATCTTGCTCCTCCCCCAGAATTGAAATATGGTCAGTGGGGTCTTTTATGGAAACTAAAAGGGTCTTTATTTTAAACACTGAGTTTTATAGTATCAATGCTCTGTAACAAAGAAAGAGAAAAGGAGATGGGAAGGAGAAGGAGAAGAAGGAAAGGAAGAACTCTGATAAAAAGAAGTGATCTTCCAACTAGAGAATTACAGAATCAGGGCTAGGAAAAAGAAGTCCAGACCTAAATCACTTAATTATGGAACATTAGTATTATAGTTAACACAAGAATCATAATGCAGATATTTCTGGATATCACTTGTAATGTGAAATTGTCTGTATGCTCCCAAGTCATGTCTTTGGCAAACAGTATATAATTTGCATTTAGTAGTTTGTGCCCAACCATTTTCAACTAAAGTTTTGTTGTCTTAAGTTGACATTTAGGTTCTAATTTAAGGACAGACATAAGATTGAATATAGCCAGCCAACAACTATGTATATGAAAATATTGAGCAGCCTAGGGATCAGTCCCCTTTAAAGAGTGGCATCCAGATTGGACCTCCTCCTGCTTGAGAGGGCAGCGAGTTCCACAGACAAAATATATTCTTTCTCCTCTGGAAATTCATGATCCTCTAAATTCTCACATCTCTTTCTCCCTAGGGCTTCCCTTAGCTATTCTGGAAAATGTAACCATGTAACCATGTAATATGCTGAATTCCTATAGACTTTATTGTCTACAGTATTTTTTGTTGCTATTACTTTATGAGAACTTATATTACTATTAACACATTACCTTTTTTTTGTCTTCGCAAAGAAGGAGGGTGTTTTGTGTTGTGGGGAGGGAGGAGGACATCCCTCATTTAATATTTGACAGAGCAGGACTTAGAAGTCACTGGATAAATGTAAAGAGGAGTAAATGACTATCCAGCTGGTACTATGTTTAGGAATATGTTTTCTCTGGCTGTATACAAGTAGGAGGAAGGTGACAGAGGAATAGCCAAGGAGTCAAGGAGTTTCCCTCTGAAATTGCATCAAGAGGTCTGGTACAAAAGAAGTGCCTTTAAAACTACGCTTGGAATTGAAAGGGTCTTCTAGGGAGCAAAATGAGAATCATTCTACCTCACTTGACGAAGATTAAGAGCTTGGTGAAATGAGATAGAAGATTCTTTCTCTCTCTCTGAATACCAGACGAAGTTGAAATGGCAGAGATGCATACGATCACTTACGAGTAGCCGCTGCACATTGGAGAATTTTCTAGAGATATATGAAGACTCAGTGCAGTAGGTTGCTCTGCATGAGCTATCTCAACCAGTTAATGGTCATATCTGGAAATATCAGCTTAAAACATTAGCCTAAATGAACAGAATTGCCAGGCCATGGTTCTAAAGGAACACCTGTTCAGTTACTCATGTTGGAGTAAGGCTGCTTTGAAGTAGCTTTACTCTGATATTGAAGGTGAAGTATTGAATTCTGCTGGAAAATATCATGTAAAGAATGGCCACTCTAAGATATTTAAATTCGTGTTTTTTTTCCTTCTTACATTGAATTGCTAGGTTTGGGACGATGGATACCTATCGTGATGAGGAATTTAACCTAGAACCATATAATTTTCTATTTTGTTAAGGATACACTTAGAAATAAACCTGAGAATCCAATAGAGCTCATAAGCATTTCAGAATGCTTTTACATTTAATTTACATTCTTCTAAATTGTTGGATACTCTATGTACCAAGCTGTTCAACTGAAGTACAGGAAAGTAGAGGAAGGGAGGGGAGAGGAGGGGATGAGAGGAGAGGGAAGAGAGAGAGGAGGAGAGGAGAGGGGAGGGGAGGGGAGGGAAGGGAAGGGGAGAGAAAGGAAAGGAGAGAAGCTAGGCTGATTTTTTATTAAGGAGTATATATATTTTTTCCCTAACCATGTTCCTATCAGAGTATATGATACTTGCAAAAAATAACAACTAATTATGTGGTCTCTGTTATAAATTTCCTACCATTATTTCGGATGAATATCCCTTGTTATCTTCAAAAGGTTATACAGCATTTGAAATTCAAAAGGAAGGTGTTACCTGCTATCTTGCATAAATCTCTAACAATTGCAAATGGAATATATTATCGTCAGATCCAATTGCTTATATCCAATCTTGCCTCATCCCAGCATTTGTAAAGGTAAATGCATGGTAACTTGCTTCCTATTTTCTTGGAATTCAAAATTGTGCATATAAATGAGAGTATCCATGATTGTCTTTTTTCCATTACTGCAGTCATACAAGTACATTACATTGAATGGTGAGAAGGGCTGAAAAACTTTATTAACTTGAACTGAAATATAACAGCAGATTCTTTTAAAATATAAGTGAGGGAAAACAAATATCAATTTTATTCCCACCATTCAACATAAAGACTACAAATATGCATGATACTTGTTTGAATGCTCCTCGATTCTGTGAGGTCATTCTACTGATTGGTTACTTTATACTGAGATCTCTTTGTTTAAGGTTTTCCAATGTACAAAGTCAATGGGACTATGGCCTTAATATGATTAGCAATATTGATTACTAGATTGGAATTACCTAACTCAATTTAATAAGAACTTTTATTATCTACCCTTTACTCATTCTTACACTAGGTTCTTGGGGGACAGGAAGTTAAGCAGGACCTTATCCCTGTCAGATGCACAGTTGGATATGCTGAGAGAATGAATAACTTTCAGGATGAATACCCTTTGTGTTGCAGCAAGTATAATCACAAGGGGAGCTGGACAGTTGCATTGTTAAGTTTGATTCAGAATCAGAATCACCAGAGGATATTTAAAACACTAGTGATTGGTAGCCCCTTTCCAGACATACCTACCCAGAATATCTTTGAGTATAACCCAAGGGTATATACTTTTCAAATACTCCCTGGATGATAATGATGATCAGTCAGTTTAGGAGCCACCAGACCAGATGACCTTTAAGTTCTCTGAAAACTTAGAAGTCAAGGATTCTAAAATTAAATTTGGGAAGTTGGGATCCCTGGGTGGCGCAGCGGTTTGGCGCCTGCCTTTGGCCCAGGGCGCGATCCTGGAGACCCGGGATCGAATCCCACGTCGGGCTCCCGGTGCATGGAGCCTGCTTCTCCCTCTGCCTGTGTCTCTGCCTCTCTCTCTCTCTCTCTCTCTCTCTCTGTGTGTGTGTGTGACTATCATAAATAAATAAAAAAAAATATTTTAAAAAAAATAAAAATAAAATAAATTTGGGAAGTTATAAATGGAGAAACAATGTGGGGGCAGAAAAGTGAATACATATTCAGGCTGATCATGAATGAAACATGAAGCATTCTTCCCAACTCAATTTCAACCAAGTCACTGATAATCTGTGTTTCAGTAATATGCTTGTTACCCACAAGAGGGCTCCCTGGGGGGGGAAAAACCACTTTAACCAAAATATTATAAAGTTTGGTCTATTTAGAACTACTTCAATGATGTACTTATTCATTGAAAAATACACTTGCAATGTTTTCTGAACAGCTTTTGAGCCCTATGTAAAGGAGCTTATGCTGATGTACTAAGAAGACCATTTACTCAGTCTATAATTTTTTAAGCTTAAAGCCAGGGATTATTCTTAGAATAGAATATATGGTAACCTATAATGATGGTAAACAATAAAGACATCACCTTCATAGCCATCTTCATTTTCTAGTTTTTCTCTCTAGCATCAGTTTATATACAGCTCATCTATTGGTTTTTACATTTATAGCCTAGCATATTCTAATGCCTAACCAACATATAGAAAGCACCTATACAAAAATGTTAAATTACTAACTTGTCCTCAGTGACCTTGCTGATGTTTAAGTATCCAAATCTGACATGGTCCCTCATTCCTTGGGACATCTGTCCATTGTTAATCTATTGGAAATGCAAAGAGGCAGGTCATTTGAGCCTGTCTCAGGGACCCTCCATGGAGAGATCATTTATGATTCAAAGTTACAATAGTTTTTCCCTACCCCTTCTTTCACTTGGCAGCTCTCCAATCATCTTTTATTCCACAAAAGTCCCTGGGTCTGTGTTAGCCTCTGGACAGCATTTAATTGCATTTCACTGGAGACATTCCGTTTCTGCAATCAGGGGGTTCCTCAGAGCAGCCCCAATGATGCATACTTATGTTCCCACTCTGACCCTGCTTATCTAAGAAGTGGTTCCTTATCCTTTATGGGCAGCAGTTAAATGCCATATTCTGGATGGAAGTGTCTGCACACCTAGTGCCATCCAGCAGTGAAGCCCTGTAGGTATGTTCCCTATGCAGTCGTTTGTCATAGACCTGGCTATACCTATTAGATTTCCACATCATATTTTATTTTTTTATTTTTTAAATATTTTTCTTTATTTATTCACATTTTAATTGGTGGCCCTGAACCTCCTATGTTCATTGGGTTAAAATGGCGTTGTTATGGGTTGACGATTTGTTTTTGGAATAATCTGAGTGGAGAAGAGCTACTTCATTGACCATAGCTGCCTACTCCCCACATCATGTGGTTACCTGTAGCAGAAGTGGCACTGACATATTCACTGTAGCTAATTCTGATATCATTTGTAGGAGCAAAGAAGATAATCCCCTGGCTTCTGAGAGCTCACATATCAGACGACAGATTAAATATGAGGATTGTATTACCTGAATGGGGAAAGAAAGTAACTGAACTGTACAAACTCATTTAGAAGTGTATGGATTCTGTGTTGCAATATATATTGATTGGCTATTGTGGGACTTAAAACCTTAATCTGTTTTGCTAACATAACAGCATGCAAAACTGTTGGGCATATAATTTACTGCCTATGCATAACACAGTACAGGGGAATGGCACTACCTATCTCAATTTTACAATCATTTGTTGCACATCTGTTCTGGGTCAGGTCTCAGAAATGATTTACCAGGGGATTCACAGGTGAGTAGAATCCCCTTGGGCACTTTAACTGCCCTTGAGGTATTCAGAGTAGACTGGAGGAGAAAAAGGTTTATATAAGGAAATCAATGTGGACAGAGCAACATCAACAACTGACTGTATTCAGAAGAGCCCTATGGCCAGAGGTTGAGGTTTCTTCAAGCTTCAGGCCTGAGACTTCTATGATGGGGGATGGGGTAAGATTGGAAGTCAAGGAACTATATGGGCAGAGGTCATGACCAAGGGTCAATGCCCAAGGTCATTTTAAAGAATACTAAGCAGTAGTCATATGAAATTAACAACCACATCTACCACCATGTATCAGACTATCTGTGATTATACATTCCACACAAAAATGCAGGCTGCTTCCTCTCTGATGTTCTTAACCAAAGTCATCATTTGGTAGGAAAGCACAGAGTTGTTTCTGTCTCTAGAATGAGTCATAAACTATGTATGGTAGGCAGAATTTTAAGATGATCTCCATGATCATTGCCTCCTGGCATTATTCCTGTGAGTATGTTCCATATATGGAAATGGAGATTATCCAGGTGGGAGTAATGGAGAAATTGTAAGGAATCAGTGGCCTTACTTGTTTGAAGACAGGGAAGGCTACGTGAGAATGAATGCAGGTAGCCTTAAGGAGCTGAGTCAGTTGACAATCAACGAGAGAATGGAGATCTCAGTCCTACAACCACATAGAACTGAATTCTTCCAGCAGCCAGAATGAGCCTGGAATTGGACTCTTCCCCACTGCCTCCAGGTTAGAGCCCAGCCTAGAAGATACTGTGATTTTAGTCTTCTGGCCTGAAAGCAGAGAACTCAGTGAGGCCTGCTTGGACTTCTGACCTATGTAATTGGGAGATCGTAAACGGTATTGTTTAAAGTTGCTAAATTTGTGGTAAATTTGCTAAACAGGCACAGAAAACTTTTATATTATGTGTGGGCATGTTTGCACCATGACTAGATTTCCTGTTATGTATTTTTACTTGTCAATTCCTTTACATGCACATTCTAAAGTGGCAGTGACATCTAAAGAAGAGTAATGCTGTCTTGTTTGTAGACAGATGATATGCCTGCCTCTCCATTGTTAAAGCACTTTGGCTGCTTTTTGGGAGGTGGGTCTTGTCTTGCCTGTGTGGAGACCGTTAGCATACAGATGTTAGGTAGCTGTCAGAAGTCCAGAAGACCATGGCCAGAATGTCCTGACCTTAGATTCAGTTCTATATCTTAAATTTACCCTTTGAAATCACTCAACAAAATGCACTTTAAAAATTCTTAGTTTTTATTTTTTATAATTCCATATGACTTTGGTACATTTGTGCCTCCTCCTCTAGAAGAGTTGGTAATCTGCATAGTTTGTGTTTATTCAACTTATTTTTATTCTGTGGAATACTTGAAGTGGTTTTGAGAGCCCGTGAGGACAGTTCCATAAGTTTAATGCTTCCATAATAGACATTCCAGATGGCCTAACCATTTAGGACAGGAAATGCGAATGCCTGCCACAAGAATTTTTGGAAGTCCTGCCATTTTCTCAGGATATGGCTGGGATGTGGGCCAGACCCCCGAAGGCTCAGACTTCTGCTAATACCTCTTTTTCCTTGCTGGGCTGCCAGAACTAGAGGAAACAATTTTTATTTTTCCCATCAGAATGAAGTTATCCCATCAGCCTGAAACTTTCTGTAGTCATAGAAGTCTAGTACAGTATAGCTGCCCTTTCACTGGGGCTGGTTGATATGTCTTCTGAGTCCTCTCTCTTTTCAATTCTTGCAAAGTGTAACTCCTCCTCCCTTATGATCCTTCTTCTATCAGAGGAATGAACAAGCACCACTTTTCACTTTTGACCTGGTACTTTCTGTATATTTGAATCCATTCCATGCAGAGAAATTGGCCTTTGCCATCACTAACTTTTCCTTGCTCATCAACTAACTGGTATAATATAAGGGTTTCCCTTCAAGGCAGTCTGGCTTGCACTTGACTTAGCCAGGACAAGACTGTCAGACATTTAGACTTCCTTATTAAACTCTAGGTATAGGGATGCCTGGGTGGCTCAGTGGTTGAGTGTCTGCCTTTGGCTTAGGTCATGATCCCAGGGTCCTGTGATCGAGTCCCACATCAAGCTACCTGTGAGGAGCCTGCTTTTCCCTCTGCCTCTCTCTGTATGTCTCTCATGAATAAGTGAATAAAATCTTTAAAAATAAATAAATAAATAAATAAATAAATAAATAAATAAAATCTAGGTATAGCCTCACAACTCCCCAGCCAGCATGGAGTTCTACTGAACAGTTCTGGCCCATCTGCCCTTCACAGTACCTGAAGCTCTATCCACTTGTGAAAAGTTCTTTTTGACATTGGTAGAAATTGTGGATCTTATTTTATTTTATTTATTTATTCATGAGAGACACAGAGAGAGAGAGAGGCAGAGACATAGGACAAAGGAGAAGCAGGCTCCATGCAGGGAGCCCAATGTGGGACTCGATTCCAGGACGCCAGGATCGCGCCCTAGCCAAAGGCAGATGCTCAACTGCTGGACTGTTGAGCATCAGGCGTCCCAGGAATTGTGGATTTTAAGAGCCTTGTTTTACTCTTTCATGGAGCAGAGAAGAAGAAAAAGGCTATTTGACAGAGCAACCTTCGCAAACAACATTGCCTTACAAACAGCACCTCAACCAAAGCACAGGGATGAGATTAGGAGGGGAAAAAAAGAGAACCTGGAGCTGCTGAGCTCCAACATGTGACTATCATACAACTTTTCTCCTTTTGCTAAGGTGTGGGGGTCGTGGGAGCAGGTGTTTGCTTTCCTATTTTACAGGTTGGGAAACTGAAGTTCATAGAGATTCGTCTTGCTTCTGAGCCCTTGGTGTCTCCCATCAGGTTAGATTATAAATGCCTATGAAAAAGAGGTCTCAGTTTCTTCCAACAGCTCTACATTCATTCATCTGATGAGTTATAAGGCTTTCTTTTAATCAATATCCACTCCCATTTTCCCCATCTCCCAAGAAGTCCCTGGAGTCCTTACGCAATTTAAAAAGAGCACAACTGAAGTGCTTAGGAATCTGTTGGTATCATGCAGTTAACTGAATGTAATTTAGTATCCCCAGCAGCTGGATTTAAAGATGGATTCATTTTGGTTAAGCTATTTGCTGGAAGAATATCTTCAAAATACTATTTGTATTTTTTGTCTTGGGGTATTTTCCTGGATTTTTTATTCTTAAGTCAGATTGTAGCTCTTCTTTCTTATAATCCTCAAAAAATCCTGCTACCTTAATGAATAATTATATGCAAAAGAAATAGGGCTCTGACATTAATAGTTAACATTAAGGGCAAGAAATAGTAAAGAAGCAAAAGGTATCATTACTTTGTAGTGTAAACCTCATTTTTTTTTTCCAGGTAATGTGCAAAGATGGAACTGAGATAGAAACATAGTTTTGATTATGGAAAATTTATCTAGCCTATCTGAGCCTTAGTTTACTCATCTGCAATTTGGAACTGGTCCTGTTGACCTTAGGTCTACTGGTACTGTTGGCTGTGAGGATTAAGTCACATAATGAAAGTATAGAACTTTCCAGATCTCTTGCCCCATATTCATCATTAAATTTCAGTACCTGTTATCTTAGTTTCCACCCATGACCAATCAACAAAGTAACAATTCTTTGCTGAGCATAACCAGTGAGCTAGGTGCTTGGAGAAAAGAAAGAATATGTGAACCTCAACTTTGAAGAAATTTAATATTTTTAGAGACAAGATAAGCAAAAATCCCTGGGTCAGTTTCTGCCCCATCTCTCAGTATCTTAGTGAAATATCAGGTTCTCCGTCTCATTTCTGATTGGCTGTATTTTCTTCTGTGAGCAGCAGTTCCCACTGGTGTGTGAGGAGAAGGCCAACCTGAGGGGCAACGCCATTTTTCTCAGTGAAACCTGCCTTTACCATGCGCCCATGAGTTCCATAGTCAGTTCAGTGCATAATGGACACCCAGCAGAAAGCCCATAGTATACTCTATTAGGGTGTCCATTATAGTATTCCTTTGAGTGTGTGATTTTTTTTCTTACTAATTATGAAAAAGAGAAAAAAAAAACCTTTGGGACAGTTCCAAGAGAAAACATTTGTTACTACAATATTTAATCACTTGATTTCTCAACTAATGTTGAGATTCCTAAAGGCTTTCTTCAGGAACTTTCTCCCAAAGCAGATAGTTCCTCCATAAGATATTTTCAATATCCAGGTTTCAGGTGGCTTACCAAATTTGAAAGAGTCCTCTACAATGACAATAAATAAATTGTACAGAATCTAGGGTAACCACATGTAAATAGAATTGAAGCAGTTAAGCAATGAAATTCTAGTTAAGTCAGCAATAAGAGAAGGTTACTTTCCTATCTTTTTGCTCATCCTTTCCATTTTATTTTTCTTCTTTTAGCCATGAGAATGCTCACTAGTGCAATACCCATGGAAATAACCATTAAGACAATCAAAGCAATGGAAAAGATACTTTAAGACAATAATCAATTCAATCTCTCTCTCTCTCTTTCTTTTTTTGCCTCCGAAAAAAAAGAAGATTCATAATACACACAATCCTGTAACCACTCCCATGAAAATAATTCATGGATATTCCAATGTGAGTTTATGAAAGGAAAGAAGATATTGATAGAGTCTGTTTTCATTGCATCCCTAGCTAATGTTAATAAAAAATAGAATAGAAATAATACTTATCATTTTGCATTTTTACTGTGTGCTAGAAAGTGATGTGATTTATATTTGTTAACTTCTAAAATTCTCACTACTCTATGAATATCCCATTCTACAGGTGAGGAAACTGAGGCATGACAAGGTTAAGTAACCTGCCTAAGATTATACAGTGTAAGACTGCAGAGCTGGGTTAGGCACTGTTCCTGGTCCAAGTAAGTGCAGTTTAAACATAATTCTTTAATGACATACGAACATGGAAAATGAGTACCATGCCATACTAGTATATCAACAAAGAGGCAAGAATGTAAACAGGGACCTGAGCTGTCTACTGCAGACCTGTAAGGACCCATGTGTGTGCAGAGTTAACTCAATATGTAAACAAAACCAGGTCAAGGTCACCAGAAGAAGATTGGATGCAGCTAGAAAAACTCTCCTGCCATTTTGAGGGCACTAAATCTAATATGTTTCTCCTATCTGTGACAGATTTCCTATTTTACACTGTGAACTTCTTAAGAGAAGGAGCCATGAACATCCTTCAAAAGTTCTCCATCAATAAATTATGAGCTCCTTTAGGTTAAAGATTACACCTTAGTCATCTCTTATTATCTCTTTCCTTCAAATCCAAGACTAGTGACATGCATGAATGACACATATTAGATGGTCAGCAAATGGTAGATGAAATGTTGAATGCCTGTGATAGGCTTGAGAATATGAAAGATTTTGCAAACATTTAATTTTTTGATAAATCAAGGAGCATGGGAGGTACACTTGGGGAAATCACAGTAACTGTCTTTCACCAAGTTCTTTTATTGCTCTCCCTGACTCACATTCTTGATTATGGTGAGCTTTGTGGCTGTAAAAATGGGCATAGTATATAAATATTTAAAGAAAACATAGAGAAAAATAAGTTGTAAGGTGATTAATGGAGTTAATTATCTAATTATATAATAATGGAGCATTATGTCAAAAGTACTTCATTAAAAACAGAACAATTACCTATAATTAAATTTTAAATTTGATTGAAGAATGTTGAATTCATTATTACATTGAGGAGTTTCTAGGATCATTTCATTCACCTATTACTTCTGTTTCTTTGAGGGTGATGCTTCATTTCATTTGTAAACATTTCTTTTCATTTTAATAAAAATTTGTATTGTAAAAATATTCAACCAAAGACAGAATCCACTACAGAGAAGTTACACTGTTAGAGGATAAAAGATTTCTTCATTGCTAGAAGAAGCAGTCTTGGGGTTAGTAGCTGGCTATGGCTATCTCACTAAGGAACTCTCTGTTTATCATTATCTCCTCTAAAATGGGAATGCATGGGAAGAAATGCCCAATACTTTCCACTTGAGAAAGTAGAGATACTCCAGTAACCACTGAGACAATAGTAGGGTATGAAAAAGTACAGTTCTTAACCTTCAATGAATACTCTTATGTTAATACACGGTGAGGTACACTGTGTATTTGACCCTTCCAGATCCTTTACTCCTTTACTAGTTTTCAGGTTTCCCTGGAAACTGCTTATCTGTAACCTACTGAGAATTGGTAAATAAGAAGTAATTATGACATGTCCAGTCACAATAGTGTGGGCAACCATCACCGCCAAGGGCAAAAACATAGGAATCAGAAGACCTTTACTCCCAGCTATCCCCTAAGTGTCTCAGCCAATGTACAACTTCTCTTATTCTGAGACTTAAGAAGTCTTACAACAGTGAGAGGAGAATACCTTCTTCTCCACTTCACAGGGTTGCTCTGCTATCAAATGAGTGATATATACGACACTGTAATCTTAGAACCTGCATAAGTTATCAGATCAATAAGATCTAACCCATAGTTGCCTTGTCCTGGACACCAGGACACTAGATAGCTTGATATGGATCCTTCTCAAATGCTTAAGGTGTAAGACACATGTTACATTTTTTAAAATTCCAATTTCCATCAAGAATTATCGATGACTTGGAAAGAACATTGATTTTTCTGGTGGTGTTTACATGCATGCTTTCTTCAGCCATTAGTGGTCCTCATAGAATTGATAGCTTTTTGAACCGTGTCAATGAGATTATTGATTCTTGGAAGGACCCTAATCTAGGAAAACTTTTTAAATGTTTGCTATTGGCTTTTATTAACATATAATGTAGCAACATGATTGAAAAATTCAAGTATTGTGTGATTGCCTGGAAATCTCAAAGTAAAAATCAATGTAGCTAATCTATTTAATAAGTCATGAAATACACACACACACACACACACACACACACACAAAGTTGGGGGAAGTCTAGTAAGGTTCATTGTCAAGAAGGTAATTTTGTGTGAGCATACTTTGTTGAGCCAGCTAGCTTTCTAGCCAATTGTCTGCCTTTACATGCCCAGCTATGTTAGCAAAATCTAAAACACTAGCCTCTGTGGCTCTTGTAGGGCCTCCTTATCCCCACTTCTGGCCCATCTTTCCCTGCTCTGTTGCACAAAAGTTTCCATTCCCTCCATCTCCTTACTATGTAGCTTCTTCCTCTAATAACCCAGCAAATTGGAAAACACTATCAGTTCTTTATACTTCTGCATGAAGTATGTGCCTTACCATCAGGAAAGAAATAAGAGCTATGATATCTTCATGAACATGAGCTTAACAATGGCTTATCATGTCCAGGGAACCAAATATGGAAAATTCACATACAATAATTTTAAAAACCATGATAACTAGCATTTAAATATCCAGAGTGATAGTGAAACAGACACAAGGTGCTACAGGGCACAGCTTACTAACCACAAAATTAACAACCAAAAGAATGACCCACAACGGTCTCACTCCCTCCAGCACACACTTTTAATTAACAGAAACTTGTTCACCTCTTTTTCTTCATATCCAGAGAGAGTGAACCACAATGTGTCTTTAAGTAGTCATATCTTTTTAAAATGTTTTTTTAAATGTTTTTAAAAATGTTGATATGGGCAGAAGAAATTAAAATGTAGCACAGACAATAATCTAGTCACAGTGAGGAAAATCTCCCAAGTAATAATTTTGGAATTCCTACTAAGTTACCAAAAGGAGAAAAACCAAATTCCATTTCTCTTTACAAATCCATTTATCTCTAGTCCTATGGAAAAGAATGAAATATGCTATTAAGGTAAATAAATCCGAGTGCCCCTTGGTGATAATAGAGCCACAAGGGGAAATAAAACGGGGCAAAAAAAATGGGATCACTTTTATATCCAAATTTCAATATGGGTGGCTAAAGGGTAGCTAGTGGTTACAATGCTCTGATTTTCAGAAAAGCCTATTGGGGCAATCTTCAAAGTCTTAGGGAGTTAATCTGAGCTTTGGGCATCTTATTAATAAGAAGATAACAAGGTATCCACCAAGGAATGTCTCTTTTCATCATACAGTGTCTTTCGAAGTGTTACCTAATCCACACACACACACACACACACACACACAAACACACACAACATATATGCCTTTAGCAATATTAGCAACCTGGACAAGAGGTGATTAAAGGCTACAATCATAGGGTAATAGGAGTTGGCCAGTCTGATCATGATTGCCAAGGCAAATACAATGTTGTCCATGTTTTTTCATTGTGGATGGATAGATAGATAGATAGACAGATAGATAGATAGTATATACTACCTATGTACAGATACAGGTATCAATACACACTGTTTTCAGTGTGAAGATGTAGAAGAAATCTAGCTTGATATGGATCTTTCTCAAATGCTTAAGGTGTAAGACACGTTACATTTTTTAAAATTCCAATTTCCATCAAGAAATTGAAATCTAGGTTTTGTGCATGGACACATATTAAATTCTCCTCTACAAAGTATTCTTCGCCACCACCCTTACTACAAAACAGAGAAAGCTGTAAAACTACCTGCATCCTACCCTCGTTGCCATCTTTGTACAAGTGTTTATCAGCTACAGAGAGGCTAAGGGAAAATTCCAGCAGTCCTGGTGGTTAGAGGGAAGGCTTGGTTGGGCGTGTGAGGCATAGCCTCGTGCAGACATACCCTAGTAAGGGTGACTGCTTTCTGAGATCATATGAGACCATTGTGGATAATGATCTCCCTGAAAAGCACTCTACTACTGCACTCTAGACCTTTCATTCTCTTCTCCCTCCGATACCTGAAATCCAGTCATTCAGATACCTTTCCTTTGAGTGGTGCATAGTACAGGGGAGGGACAAAAAGGCATATTCCTGACAAGCTGCCAGTGATTACTCCATGAGAAAATTCTGCCATTATGGAGGAAGCAAAGCTAGTGAGAGTCAATCACAGCTGTGACCTACAGGGTTCTTTATCTGCCACAAAGGCATTAACTAGAATTAATTTTGTAATAAAAATTATAATACATATTGTGAGGTGATTTATGCAGTGTTCCATGCCTCTCCTTTATCACATTTAATCTTCATAACACTTTTATAATACAGGAGTAGTTTTGCTCATTTTGCAGATAGAGCAACCAAAACTCAGAATATAAGGGCCTTGTTTTAAATTACCCAGTTTATTGATGGCATAACCAAAAATAGGACTCGAATATTTTAATCTAATCTTATTTTCCATAATCCTAGAAATGTTGATTAGATGGCCTACATTCTAGTCCTGTATGGATTCCAGATCATTGCTTGGCTGCTTACCCATTCTTTGATTCTTTCCATATTTAGCAAGAATAAGACGAGACAGATAAGCACTAAGTTGGTTTTCTTTACCCACATTTTCATTTGGGATCACCTAGCCTACCAAGAAACCAAAAGCTAACCATTCTGATTTCTCTGAAGCCAATGGACATTCTCTAATAGAAATCAAAGACCTAACTTAAGGGAATGATATTCTTTTGGGAGGATGTCAGGAACAACCAGCTGGTCAAGGATTGGTGACTACAGCATTTTTAATAAGGTTTGGAAATAATATGAGCAATTTATTTTGAGTAAGCAATAAATAATTTAAACATTTCATTTATTAACTACTATTTACAAGAAATTCAGTGAGACATTTGGAATCAGATATTAATGTAAGATGCCCACAGTGAGTGAAACCAACCAATTAAAATTAATGTAATACGGTTGCAGTACAGGTATATATAAATGAGATTTCTATGTAGGGATTTGCCAGAAATTTTACAAAAGAGTTAATATTTGAATTAGATATAAAATTATCAGGAATAATTTCCAATTAGACTTGGGTGTGGAACTAGAGACATCTAGGCAGGGAAATAGCATTTGCAAATGTGAGGAAAATATGTATGACTGTAGCTTAGTAAACAGATTCAGAAAAGCTCAAAAGATGATGCTAGAAAAGTAAGTCAGGGCTTGATTGTAAGGTACTTTTTTTGCTATGCCAAAGGGCTTAGAATTTATCCTAAAGGCAATAGAGAGCTAGCAGAGTTTAAAAGGACATACCATCTTAATTTTAAAAATGAATAAACTTTGCATAGAGTTCATTTTTTAATCAACATCTGGAAAGTTTCCAAAGTCTCAGTCATGTTATCTTCTCAAAACAAAGATATATCATTTAGATAATGAGCACTGCTAGTTGTGCCAACCAGCCAGGTTTGGATAATCATAGAGTACAAGGATTCACATATACAATCTTGAGCCCAACTGTTCAGTGTCTCTCAAAAGCTATTTTGTCAATAAGAAAATATTGCACAAAAAAAAGAAAAAAAAATTGCAGATGTGACCGACAAGAGGGGAAAAGAATCACTAACACACTTGAAGGAGAGAAGTTTAGGAAGTAAACTCTAAGGGAAATCACTGTATGAATGCATTTAAGGGACTTCAGGAAGGGGGAATGACCAAAGACTGATTTTTACAACCAACTGTCCATCTGTAATACTCCTTAAAGAATAGACAAAAAGTACAACAGAAAGAAAGTAGAAATGGTTTGATTCCATAATGCTTTTGTACCCAAGCTTTCAAAGCTCTTAGAAATCTTTCTTTCTTTTTTTTTTTTTTTTTTAAGATTTATTTATTTATTTTAGAGTGAGAGAGAGCATGAGCATGGGGAGGTAGAGGGAGAGTGAGAACCTTTAGCAGACTCCTTGCTGAGCGCAGGAATCAATGCTGCCATGGGGCTCCATGGTGCCCTGGGGCTCCATGTAGGGCTTGAGGTCCTAAGATCCTGAGATCATGACTTAAGCCAAAATCAAAGTCAGAAGCTTAACCAACTGAGCCACCCAAGCGCTCCTCTTAGGAATCTTTTTAAGAAGACTGAAGACTTCAAACAAAGACCAGGCAGCCCCCAAAAGGGCAATTCTAGTAGAAGACTACAGGGTTGTCATTCTCCAGGGCAGGACACTCAACCCCTCTTAGGCAGACAGCAGTCTTTGCTCACCCTTTGAACAGTTGCCCTACAAGCAGCTCAAGGGCTTTCTTTAGGCTCAGTCCATAAGGCCTGTGTTGTGGGATCTATCTAGTCCCTCTGGGTTCCCAGAAAGAGGAGTGAATGAGTCATGACTCAAGAAAGAAAAGGCTTCTAATATTTCAACTTCAGGTCACAACTATGCATAAAGAACACAGAGGGAAAAAAAAACAAAACAAAACATCATTCTGACCCTTCTTACATATTTCCTATGGGCTAGCAATTTAGACATAAATACCCAGTTGTTCTAGAAGGTCTTGCTTTTGGAGGGTACCTAGATACCAGGAAAGCCATGGATGCTTCAGAGACCTCCAGCAGATAAGACCATGAAGTAGGGGAGGTGTGAGGTTGCTGCTGGGAATCATGCTTACTTCAGCATTACCACAAGCTCCATAACCTAGATGAGAAAAAAAAAATTTAAAAAGACAAAAATGATTTTACTGACCCAGTGTTCCCTCTCAGGCTGCAGCCTAGTCTTTGGCAGATCCTTCTCATGCCAATTTCTTTAAAAAAAAAAAAAAAGATTTATTTATTTACTCATGAGAGAGAGAGCGAGAGAGAGGGAGGCAGAGACACAGGCGGAGGGAGAAGCAGGCTCCATGCAGGGAGCCTGACGTGGGACTCGATCTCGGGTCTCCAGGATTGCACCCTGGGCTGAAGGCGGTGCTAAACCGTGGAGCCACCTGGGCTGCCCTCATGCAAATTTCTTTCTCTTTTTTTATAATAAATTTATTTTTTATTGATGTTCAATTTGCCAACTTACAGAATAACACCCAGTACTCATCCCGTCAAGTGCCCCCCTCAGTGCCCATCACCCAGTCACCCCCACCCCTTACCCTCCTCCCCTTCCACCACCCCTAGTTCGTTTCCCAGAGTTAGGAGTCTTCATGTTCTGTCTCCCTTTCTGATATTTCCCACATATTTCTTCTCCCGTCCCTTATATTCCCTTTCACTATTATTTATATTCCCCACATGAATGAGAACATATAATGTTTGTCCTTCTCTGACTGACTTACTTCATTCAGCATAATACCCTCCAGCTCCATCCACGTTGAAGCAAATGGTGGGTATTTGTCGTTTCTAATGGCTGAGGAATATTTCATTGTATACGTAAACCACATCTTCTTTATCCACTCATCTTTCGATGGACACAGAGGCTCCTTCCACAGTTTGGCTATTGTGGACATTGCTGCTAGAAACATCTGGGTGCAGGTGTCCCGGCGTTTCATTGCATCTGAATCTTTGGGGTAAATCCCCAACAGTGCAATTGCTGGGTCATAGGGCAGGTCTATTTTTAACTCTTTGAGGAACCTCCACACAGTTTTCCAGAGTGGCTGCACCAGGTCACATTCCCACCAACAGTGCAAGAGGGTTCCCTTTTCTCCGCATCCTCTCCAACATTTGTGGTTTCCTGCCTTGTTAATTTTCCCCATTCTCACTGGTGTGAGGTGGGATCTCATTGTGGTTTTGATCTGTATTTCCCTGATCCTCATGCAAATTTCTTAAAAAGGTGTTCTACTTTCCATCTAGTTTCTTTCCCTTCCATTCACTACTTAGTGTATTTTGCCAGAAGTGCCTTATCAGGTTACCATGACCTCCATGCTGTTAAAGCCAATGACCTTTGACCATTTCTTACCTTACTAGACCCTTTTGTATCACCAGATGTTATACTTCCTTCCCTTTGTTTCATAGTAATAATAATAATAGCTAATATTATTGAGTTTTGAATATTTTCCAGGCATTGTGCTATGAAAGAATTAACACTGTTTTGTTTTGTTTTTTTCTTTCCGGACATGTGAATTTGGCATATTCCGTAATGACTAGGGTATCCATTATACAGTGGGAGTTGAGTGACGAGTCCTCTCAGGGCTCTGTATACCTGCAGATCCTGGATACCCTCTTGAAAGGTACATCACCATTTCTAAACCCTGTCTGCTGGTTGTGCCAAGGCTCTGATCGTATTCTCCTCTCTGCCTGGGTATCTTTGGGAAAGAGTCACAGGCTCCAGATAAAGGCCTCAGAAAATCAGAGAGCAACTCATCAGGCAATCAAAGATGCAGGCATAGCACCCCAGACCTATGACAGATTATTTAGTGACTTCCTGCATTCTTTTCCCATTCTGCTTCCCTCTATGATAACCTTTGCTCTGAACTTTGTGTGTCTACACTGAGAACAGGCAAAGCTAAGGCCATAAGGCCACTACTTTACACCCAACTTTGATTCCATTCTAGGAAGCAAGTGCTATATAGCTAGTCCAGGAATAAGTCAATAAGGCCCAACCATAACAGAAATGGAGCATGTTTGTTGATGTCAGTGAGTTGCTGATAGAAGAGAAAGTAATAACTAACTCAATATATCGAATGACTATGGGTCTGGTACAGATATGCAGCCAAAGCCCTAAACCTCTAAGGCCATACTGTAACCACACATACCTCCACAAGCTCTGGGGTCTCCCTGTGTAATGAAAGGTGGTTTCTTTACAGATTTCATTAGCATGGATAATAACTTGCTAATGTGTTTGTTATATTGTATTCCAATCTTTTTCATTTTTTCTCTCTCTTGGCCTCTCATGGTATTTACTGGAAATACCTTCAAGTCCAACAGAAATAAGATTTCATCAAGGTTTTTTTTTTTTTCTATTTAAGGACATTACTTATCCAGAGTGGTAATATATTCCCTCCCCAAATTAATGCATTGATGTGACCATATTAATTCCCCCTTCAGTTCTTTTTTTTTTTTTTAATAGCAGGAAAATAATGAATTCAAGGGAAATCACTCTGCATAAAATGCCAGAAGTCCTTGGACCCAAAGATAAGAATTTTGCAAGATTTCCTTCTGAAGAGTCAACTCTTCTGCTCACTACACATATGGGTGCAATCAATTGAGGTCTCAAGATGGTCAACATGGATAGTAATAAGAGCTTCCTTTGTTTGGTTATCTCTCATGGGTTATGCCCTGGTATATGAACTTTGAGGACCGTGTCCCACAGGCTCTTCATAACAACTCTTCCAGGTCAGTATTATCAGCCCTATTTTATAGATAAAGAAATTGAGCTCAGAAAAATTGAAGAAAATGTCTAAGATCACACTGTTGATAAGAAGGAGAATCAGTGTTTACGTTCATGTCTGTCTTCCTCCGAAGTTCTTGTTTCTTGTGTGATGCTATCTCTGTATTCATGCTTCATAGTTGTTGTCTACGTTTAAAGTGCGTGGTCTCAGCTTGGAGGGAAGAGTGAGCTAGACACATACCAAAAAGTAATTAACTGGGCAACCAGATGAGTAGTAGTTTAGAGAATCAAAAGAGCTTTGAGAACTGCAGTAGCCAGAAGTAAAGGTTGAACAAAACCTGTTGAACATGGCTATTGCCTTTGTGACCAGAGTATGACTGTTAACTGAATTAATTACAGGATGAGTGATAGTGTTCATAATCACTGCATATTTACCATACTCTTGAGCTTTGTCAGAAACATTGCAGTCTTTCCCTCAAATTTGAGTGAAAAATATGTCAACTGCATTAGAAATAATAGCCCTGGGATTTTTTTTTTTTTGTACTAGTTCTTAAAATTGGCTGCATTTGGAATTACCTATTGTGTTTCAAACAGTGTTCCTAGGCCACCATGTATACCAATTATTTGAGAATCTCTAGGGAGGGGACCCAAGCATCAGTAATTTTTAAAACACTCTAGCTGATTGCAGTATGCAGCCAAATTTGAATCTCAGTTATAGAATATTTTGTCTTCCAATGCAATATGATATGAAGTGCCCTGGGGTAAGGGCCAATACCTGAAAGTTCATGTTACACCACTTTACTTTTATGAAAGATTTAACATCGATACCTGTTTTTGCTAACTGAAAGAAATTCAAATGTGCTTTTTCCTTTTACGAAAAAAGGCTAAAAGTGAAAATAGTGTTCAGCATTTGTTTAGTAGCAAGCTGTTATAGAGGCAGCTCGTAGCACGAGCAGTGACAGTGGCACCACCCAGCTCTTTCCTCTGGAATCACACTCAGCATCTCAGTTTCAAGCTGCCAAGGCTCTGAACTGTCTGTGAGCATGTGTGTTTTATCTCAATTTATTTTGTGATTCTGTTAGCAAGATGTGTCCTAAGATATCTGAAAAACCCAAGAAAGGTTATTTTTTGGGTTTGAGAATGCTCAAAAAAATGTCCATAAAATTTAATGACAGTTGCGCCTTTGTTTTTACCATTATGGCTTATGAAAGATTTCACAGGAATGCTCTACTTTCAGATAGCAGGGGAAACTTGTATAGGGTAAAAATTTATTCAGGAGCTTTAGAGACCTGGAAACTGAAGAATTTGGATAAAGGTGACTTTTCCTCAAAATATAATCTGTGGCACATTTTTGTGACAAAGGAGCCACAATTAGTGACTAATTAGACATATTAGTAAGAATTAAATATGTGAAACACAGGACCCATTGTCAAATACATTTGGGAAATGCTGGGTTAAGCACATAGGTGTTTGTTGTTGTTGTTATTGCTTTAACCTCAGGCCTTTTCAGAGCCTTTAAAATTCTAGCATGGACTATAACTATCAAAAAGAGGATCTAGTATGTAGTGCTTTCTAAATGTATTTCTGTATATATTTACATTTGGTATAACTAGTGTTTCACGGAACACATTCTGGGAATGTCGACGAAAGGTTAATAAAACCAACCACAGCTTACAGAGGTCTAGGCAGTCTATGGGTTGCTTGGAATATAATACATTGTTTGATTTGATCCACACAATAATACTACGATTAGGTATAAGCACATGCATTTTATGGATGAGGAAATTGATGCTCTAGTGGTTAAATAATTTGCTTAAGTTCACACAATAATTAACAAACCTAGAATTCAAATCAGGTCTTATGATCATTGCTACAGTAACATTTCTTTGTGTGAACAGCTTCTACAAACGATCATGAAGTCCCTTGACACTCTAGGTCCAGCTAACTAGCGATTACTATACTCTAGAAATACTGACCACCTGACTGTGGCCAAGGACTTTGTACTCTTTTAAGCAGTTCAATGTTGACATTAATTTTTTTATTAAAAAAAAAAACTCTTGGAATATGTGTTAACTGACTAAATATACTTTGTGTCTATTGCCAAAACTGCCCACAATTGCCTTTGGCTTCCCTTTTACTTCCCTGAGAAACCCACCCTCCATACCCACGCCTCACATCCCCTCTTCTGCCTCTCAGAGCTCTTAAGTTTTAGGTAGTGTCTTCAAACAAGCAAGCATTGCTGACACGGACTCATTTTTTTTTTCCTCTAATGATTGAATGACTATGCAGGGTACTGTGGGAATATGCATGAAAGCTTAATTATATTTCCTGCCTCGCTGAGTGAATGTGGGATAGAGAGATGGCTCTGCCTTTGGTGTAAAACAGCGCAGAGATCAGATCGGTTCCCCTGCATTTGCACATGACTGATAATCAGTTCTCCCCATAAACAGGCAGACAGATGAAGCCAGTTATCTGAAAAGGTGTCAGCATCCTGTTAGCATCTGCATCTGTCTTGACTTTATACTCTCATAGCAAACTTAGCAGCAGGCTGAGCAACCCAGGTCTTCTCCTGATGTGGACAAAAAAAAAAAAAAAAAAAAAATGATGCTGTCTGGAAGTAGTCAATACGAAAACACTTCATTTTTTTTTTTTAATCACAAGAGAATCAGCTGCTACCATGAACTGCTTTACCAGATTACCAGAACTTATGTTTTTTAAGTGCCCAAACATTAAGCACATTCAACATTTTCCGGTTGAAATCTCTCAACACACAAAAAACACTTTCTTGGTGCAACATTCATATATTGACAACCAACTATGTTCAAGGCACTGCAACGATTACTAGGGACAAAAATAAGGACAGGAAGTTGGATATTACATGAAGGCTCAAAAGAATATCCTTCTGGTAAGACACAGATTTTAATCACTGGCCTCACCGTCACTTCCAGTCTAACTGTTCGGAGTTGGCCTCTCAAGTGCTCAGCTGTGGTCTATCATAGGTGAAGCTGTTGGATGTGACCCTGAGAAAAAGAGGTGTTTTTGTAAGTGTACTGCCATTCATGTCAAAAAATATTCCTCAGGTGCCGACCATCTGCATACAGCACACTTTGGTCATGGGCCATGCTACGTTAAATAAAACATGGCCTTCTAGCTAACACAAACTAATCAAATCGTGGATAGAGGCATATACAAAGGGCAGTGGGAACATCAGAGCAATGCCTACATTCAAATAGTCATATGTTTATGCAATCTCCAGGTATTCTGTAAGGGCAGAATGGTACATTGCAACTGAAATCAAATTAAGAGGGGTCCAGAGAACCCTCTGATATGTTCCTATTTAAATTAGTGCAGCTTCTTCTATCGGAGAAAGAACTGACATCATTTCCATTCAATTGTGTGCTCACCAGCCTCCTTAATACAACTTCAGGGATTCAATGTTTCCCAATAGACAATGCAGGTGTCACTTCTGAGAAACGTGCACACTCTGTTAACAGTAAAGGTGGCAGCCCAATTCTGGAACTATAATTGGAGCTTTTCTTCTCCATTCCAGTTGCATGATTTTTCTTTCTCTTCAGTGACTTCCCTAACTTTATAAATGAATACAAAGGCTCAGCCTCATGCTGCAGCAACGATATTTGCTTAATCCCTTTAGCCATCTGTAGAACAGGAGTAATACACTCTATCAATTCATCAGTAGTGTGTCAGCGTGTCTGTGTGTGTGTGTGTATGTGTGCATGAGGGCATGATGCAGACAGTACATCCAATGAAACCCACCTGAAAGCACATTTGTGTTTATTTAAAGGTTTCAGTGATAGAGGCAAAGCCCTGGGTTTTGAATGTAAAATAATCCTCAAAGTTGGTATTCTCGTTGCCCACTTGCACACGAATGTGGTCATTGATCGTTAATTTTGATTCTAAGTGTACAATGACATATGCTTAAGAAAGTGTACTGTATGTAATTCTAGAATTTGCTTTAGCCAAATTCAAATTCAATGTGGTGTTAACTCATTTGTTTTTCATTAAGTTCTTTATTAACAGCCAAATCCCTTGATTATTACACTTCTCTGAACTTTCTTGTTAATCTTACTTACAAGTCACATAATGCCTGAATACATTTCTCTGAAATGTTGTTGAGATAAAAGAGCTGACAGTGACAGTAATTAACTTCTAAATAAATATTAAAATGAGAGGGCATTGTAAATACCCCCAGCGCAACAGATACATGCCTAAGTCCCTAGGACATTAGGCAGCCAGTCTGTCACCATTTGAGCTGGGGGCAGTTCTGCCCCTGATTTTGGAAGATACTCCTTTATACTATTTACCCTACTTAGTCTCTTTTTTTAGTCTTCAGTTTTAGCTAAAATACATATTTTATAGTTTGCTTTTCACACATTTGGCCTCTTAGCCATATGTTCTTCCATCCAATTCTCCACAGCTTATTTGCATATATAAAGTTTCCTTAGGTAGGAACCAAATTCAATGGTTCCGTTTTCCCACCTCCACATTGCAAGGGATCCTTGCACACAGCTGGCTGGAAACCCAATTGGTGCACCACATGTCTATGTTGAATTGAGGTACATTTGTTCATAAGATATTCATCTCAAATCTGTCAAACAATAACTGTGAAAGTGCCATGTGATTGGCTGTCTGTGCCACAGCAAAGCAGACATCACACCCATCTTCGTGTGATGTCTGGCATCCGACTGATGAGGCTGAAATACTAGCTGTGACCCTGATTACAAGAGTAACTCTGGACATGTTACTTAACAACCAAGTCTTAATTTCCTCACATGTGAAATGTGAAAAAAAACAATACTTCTCTGATAAAGGCACGTGGTTCTTAAATGACATAATACAAGTGAAGTACTTCGGTCAGGGCTTGGCAAGAGCTCAAACTTCACAGATATTACAGTCTTTATCAGAAATTCAGATGGCAGATATTGGGGCTGTGATGCTTTAGAAAGCATCCTGTAAGAGGTAGATACAGAGTGGCTTCAAAAATTTAGATTTACCTGGATATTTTGTTTGGTTTCAATTTGGTAACAACAGTGAAAGCAACAGAGTTGAAGCTGTATTCCTAAAGGAGTCTTATCTTTTAGCTCCAGGGTCTTGTCTGTAGGTACAATGTGCTGTTTCTCTCTGACCCTCCTCTATAACCAGCACCCATCAGCAGAACAGGTGTGACAGGTGCATGGCCAGCAGCACCTTGTCTGTTGTTAGTTTTGTTACCCACATGGGAGTGGGTGGCTCCAGAAGGTAAATGTCAAAATCTTGTTTGAAAAAGAAGTTAACTCAAAAAATAAAAAGCAAAAGAACCACTTTCTGAATAGGTTACATACAAGAAGAATGAGCATATACGAGGGCAGCACAAATATGGAAATTAAAGGGAGCTAAAAATATGAAAGATGAGAATGCAGAGTAACAGGGCAGATAGATATGCACACTCAGGGTATCATGGAAATGACCATGTGTGATGACTGCTTGCTTTTCACGTGTTCCTGAGTATGGGTTTCAGTGGGTAGATCAAGATACCTAAAGGGGTAAACCATACTCTGTTACTCTGTACCTTTGAACTTATCTGACCCTATAGGTCAGGGAGTTTAAGAGTAATCCATTGGAAGAACTTAGCCATTTTAAATAGTGTGCATGTGTATGTGGTTTATTTGAAGATTGTGATGCTGAAAACAAAGCAGACAGAACTGGCTAGAGGTCACAGGACCTCCTCTGTCTTGTTGAATAATAGCTTAATTAATCCAAACCAGGACTTGCCGGAACAAATAAGCACATAGATTGATGAATGCACAGACCATATAGCATGCAGGGGGAAGGGGCATGCTGGCTGTGAGGTTAACTCAGCTTCAGTCCTGGCACTGCCACTAATCACTGTATGATACTGAGGAGTGGTTCTTAAGGGTGGTCCTGGACTGGCAGCGTCGGCATCACTTTGGAATTTGTTAGAAATACACATTTTCAGGCCTTACCTTACCTACTGATTAAGACCCTTTGGAGGTGGGGCCCAGCAATGTTTCAACAAACTTTCCAGATTATTCTGAAGTACAGTTAAGTTTGAGAACCATTTTAAAGTGATTAAGCATTTGTGAATTCGCACTTATTTGTCTTTATTTGCACTGCCCTCACAGCTCACTTTGTACTTTATCAACATGAAATCAAGGAGCTCACTAGAATCAGAAGTTTTCAGCCACAGATAAAAATATCTCTTGTCATCTATTTCCTGGACTTGACGTCCTTCTACTACATCTAGATCCCCACAAGGGAAAAGTGACTAGTATACGGGGCTCAGAATCTTAAAGGGCTCTGTGGAAAATGTATGCTCAGGTTTTGGAGAACATTTTGTTCCTTCCTTTTGAAAGGATGATGACAACACCTTTGGAGTCTTTGTGATTAGCTAGAGCCAAGGTTTGCCACTTTTAAGGCAGAAAAAGCCTTCCTTCTTTTTCCTTTCAGAGACCTATTAAGGAGCTATTTTCAAAGCTAATCACATAGATAAAGCCAACAGCAGTACTATGATTGATACTTCACTCATTCAGAACACACATCTGAATTCTAGTAATTGGACCTTAGATTAATCTAGATCATAGTCTAAAGACTGACAAGAAATACAAACAAGACTTTTGTTTAAGTTAAAATGTATAGAGTTGCAACTCTATTTTTTATTTCTCTTTGTATTTTCTCTTTAAAGGAGAAAATATTCTTTTAGACATGCAGTTAACAAGGCTTGGAAGATGGTACCAGGGACAATGGAAACAAGAGCTGTCACACCTGCTCTGGCTGGGGCCACTTCAGCACAATGTCAGGTCTTGGGAGAGACCAGCTTCTTCCAGAAGGAAGTCAGACTGACACTTTTCAATCACATAGCTCTCTCCTGTCCTTGCCTGGGATTTATTTCTCCATCTATCTTCCAATCTTGTTCCTCTATATTCAAATAGTTTCCCTGCCTAAACTGCAATGTTTATGTGCCACCATTTATAATTTTTCACTTCTCTTCCAACATTTTTTCTCTTCCTTGTGTCATAAGCCTCCCTATTTTTCTTCACTGTTATTCCATTCAATCTTGTTTATAATTTATTCTGTAAATGTGCTCCTGTGCTAACCTTATATGAGATGTCATTTCTGTGATGATACTAAGGGCAACCATTCAGGAAATATTATTTCTGATTCTCTTTGACCACCTCCCACAATTTATTTTATGTAATGTTGATTAATTTGTAATCAGCACTTTAAAAAGCAGCATTCCATCAACAGCATGGAGAAAGAAATGCAATTTGAGATCATTTTGCACTGACACACATTCTTAAAATAAAGAATTAAATGTGCTGAAAGCCAAATAATGGAGGTGCCTTTCCAATGAAGTAGAAGTTTTATTTTCAGGTCCTTTATAATTTTTCTCATTTTTCATGGTCTGCTCACTTCATCCTTCAATATCTACAAATAACCTTGTACAATAAATGTGGTAAAATAGTCCATTGTATTCTATACAAAGAATTAAAATTCACCCATTCTGTGAGCTCTTGCATAGTACCTTCTAGGAGATCATAAGCCACAGAGCAAAGAGCATTAGACAAGAAATAAGAGGGCAAAGCTTCTTTTCTGCCCAGCCTCTTTACTTTCTGGGTGAATGTGGATGACTATCTCACCTATATAGATTTCAGTTTCATTCCTAAAATGTCATGTCAGTCCTACTTCCAAGGACTCTGGAAATCAGATGATATGTACATGAGATGGTTGTACACTGTTAAGTTTTTACACTAATTCCCTACTGGACATTACCACTTGGAGGTAACAGAACCATTTCCCTTTACTCTGAACTCATTCTCCACCCCAAACCTTCCTCTCTTTGTGCTTATTTCAGTAATTGGCATCGCCAACAGAAACCCAGGTGTAATCCTAGGGTCTTTCCCTCAGTAATTATACCCAGGTAATCAAGAATTCCTATTGATTCCACTACTTAACTTTAACCAATCCCTTCTTTCTCATTCTAGCTATAATTATCCTTATAGTCCAATTCTACTGACTAGATTAATAATACTGTTTCTTAGTCCTTGTCTCTACCTATAGTCCTGCATCTCTTCAATACATTTCTTTTTCTAGGAGGACAGAATGATCGTTTTATGATGCAAATATGATTCTTTTATTTCTTCATTGTCATTCAATAGTTTCTTTAGGTTATAGTCTAAACCTACTGAAATGTCTCATAATGTTCCTTTTTTGAGAGAGAGAGAGAGTACACGCATACCGATAAGTAGTCGGGGATCAGTAAGCAGAAAAGGGAGAAGGAGAGAAAAATATTAAGCAGGCTCCATGCCCAGCACAGAGCCTGACATGGGGCTCAATTTCACAACCCTGAAATCATGACCTGAGCTAAAATCAAGAATCAGACATTTGATGGAGCCACCCAGGCACTCCAAGGTTGCTCTCGACTTGACTCTCAATTGCATGGCATTACAAAGTTGTTTTTATATTTAGGGACTACAATATTGTGCCAAGATTGTCATTAAAGACGGCTGCCTTACCCAATGTGCCATGCTTCCCCTCACCTGTAAAACTTTAACTCTTCTCTCTTCCTGGACTATTCTCTCCTAAATCAATCTCTACTCCATTCTGCTATTTGCCTTTCCAAATTCTACTCATTTTGGTGTAAATATCACTTTTTAAAATATTTTATCTATTCATGAGAGACACACGGAGAGGCAGAGACATAGGCAGAGGAAGAAACAGGCTCCCCATGGGGAGCCCAATGCAGAACTCGATCCCAGCACCTCGGGATTATTACCCAAGTCGAAGGCAGATGCTCAACCACTGAGCCACCCAGGCTTCCCTAAATATCACTTTTTATATGAATCCTGAGGTGCATATCTACATAAAAACGGTCTCTTTTCCATTTCTAGTCACAGTTATTACTCAGGAGCTCTGAAATAGGAAGAGGTTGTGGCCCGACTCTGGTATACATCCATTCAACAATATTTTTTAGTAAATAAATAGAGTCTCAAATTAGATAGTAATAAAAAAAAAGTTGATAGTAATCCCTTGGCTGGATTCCATTGCTGTGTCCTCACAGCATGTGTGTTTCCTACTATAATTATTAATACTGATTATAGTTACTTGTTTAAGCAAACTTCTTCTGGATTGTAAGCTCCATGCAATAGACACAATGCCAATCTTGCTCATCATTGTTTCTCCAGTGCCTAGTGTAGTCCCCAATAAACATGTATTGAACAGATGGATTTGTTATAATTATTGAAGTGAAAATGAGACATGATTTCTTCCTTCAAGAAGCCTAAGATAATTAAATGTTGACAAATCACTATGATACAAGGCGATATATGGTAGGCAACAAATAATAATAAAGGTAATAATCATAAGGCAATAACCTTTATATAGCATCTATTCCATTCTAGGTGCTGTACTAAGTCCTTTATATATGAGGTCATTTTGTTCTCACAACAAACTTATTATTATTTGGTACTATTATTTTTATTCTTTTGTTACACTGAGGAGGGTTCTGTGACTTATCCATGACTACTCTTGGTAATGTAAGGGCTCACAGGCTCACATTCCAATTCCAGATCAGTCTGGCTACAGGGTTTATGTTTTTTTGTTTTTTGTTTTTTGTTTTTTTTGCGGGGGGTGGTGGTGGTTATATTCTGAACCTAATGTGCTGTCCTAACTCCTGTTACCTACTACCTCCAGAGTGTAAGTTTTAGGTTGCCAGTTTCCTGGTCTCTGGCATCTTTGGCACTGCCTGGCCTTCCTGTACCCTTGGGGAGTGGTGGTGGCATAGAGACCTGTGTTCCACCATTGCTCTCCAGCCTGATAGGGGCCTGGGTATCAGCAAGGTTCAGATGCAAGACTAGCAGAATCTCTAGGTAAAGCAGTTGATGGGGTCTAGTTCTTACTCACCAACTAGTCCAAGTACTGAAAACATTTCTAAGCATATATTTTTTTTTAAGAGAGGAAGGGAGGAGCAGAGGAAGAAAAAAATCTTAAGCAGGCTCCACACCCAGCATGGAACCTGATGCAGGGCTCTATCTCACAACTCTGAGATCATAATCTGAGCCAAAATCAAGAGCCAGATACTTAACTGACTTAGCCACCCAGATGCCCCTCTAAGAAGAATTTTAAAGCCCTTGGTCTACCTATCTGTGATGAGTTGGTGCAGTGGACTCATGAGACCAAGAAACCCTAGCCAGAGCCCTACATTTTCATTTTGCACTGAACCCCACAATTTATTAGCAGTCTCTACTCTAAGCATGAATTCTAATTGCCTAGATCTGATCCTTTCAGACAATAATTACTCAATAAATATTATTAAATGGTTGTATGCCAGAGTTGGTCCACAACGTCTCCTCACTTCAAAGCTTCTGAATCACAATGGTGGCTAACAATGGAAAAGAACCAGCTTTGATACAGACATGTGGTTTTAGATTTAAACTGAAGGGGACTGGGATCCCTGGGTGGCGCAGCAGCTTGGCACCTGCCTTTGGCCCAGGGCACGATCCGGGAGATCCTGGATCGAGTCCCATGCCGGGCTCCCGGTGCATGGAGCCTGCTTCTCCCTCTGCCTGTGTCTCTGCCTCTCTCTCTCTCTCTCTCTCTGTGACCATCATAAATAAATAAAAATTTAAAAAAAATTAAAAATATAAACTGAAGGGGACTGACTTTGACAAAGTGATAGGGTAGTGGCCAAACCTCCCCCAAATATTATTAGGATATATATTTGCCAGTAGGTGAAGATACTTCCACAGCATCGTTGGGAATAATCTTTAGAGAAAAGTAAGACTGTTTGATGTCTGCACCACCACTATTGAGTTCATGAGCATCTATTCATAGTGGTGTGCTTAAAGCTAAAAGTTAAAAAAGTTAAAAAAGTTAAAAAAGATGATACTCATAGTGGTGTACTTTACCTGGGAAGACAGCAAAACTAGAGCCAAAATAATTTGGAATCCAAATCTGAAGAAAAGTTAAGGGAATGAAGAACACAGGCAAACTGAAAAATTAGTTAGAACAATAGCTAGAGAAGAAAGCTGTGGTGGGAGAAATCAGAGCAAGGTGGTGTCAACGTGAATGCATGAGTGTAGGCCAGGGCCCTGTGGGACAGTCTGCTCAGATTCTGATATTTCCAAAATAAGAGCATTAAACTTACAGCTTGGAGCCAGAGTTGGAAAGTACTGAGGCCCCATTTTCTCAAATAAGCGTTTTTAATACTCAGAGGCTACGTGGATTGGAATATAACCATTATAACAGAAAGCCAAATAATTCTGGCATCTTGGGAAAAAAATGTTCTTACATTTGGGGACTATAGGATGGTTCCAAGATCATCATCAAAGATAGCTGCCTTTCCTGACCTTAGAGGCAAAGCTCTCAGTTTTTCACCATTAGTATGATGTTAGCAGTGGGTTTTTCATACGTGGTCTTTGTTATATTGAGGTATTTTCCCCAAACCCCACTCTTTGAGAGTTTTTATCATGAATGGATGTTGACTCTTGGCATATGCTATTTCTGCATTTATTGAGATGATTATATGATTTTTATCCTTTTTGTGGTGTATATCCCTTGTTATCCCTAATGTGGTATATAACATTGATTGATGTGTGAATATTGAACCATCCTTGTATCCCCAGAATAAATCCCAACTGATCCTGGTGAATATTCTTTTTTAATGTATTATTGTATGCAGGTTGCTAATCTACAGAGTCAATATAATCCCTTTCAAAATACCAAGAGCATTTTTCACAAGAGTAGAACAAATACTAAAATTTGCAAAAAAACACAGAAAACCCCAAATAACCAAAGCAGTCCTGAGAATGAAGAATGAAGCTGGAGGTAACACAATACTAGATTTCAAGATATACTGCAGATCTGTAATAAAACAGTATGGTACTGGAACAAAAATAGACACATAGATCAATGAAATAGAATAGAGCCAGGAAATAAACCTATGATTATATAGTCAATTAATTTATGACAAAGGAGACAAGACTATTCAATGAGGAAAGACAGTTTCTTCCATAAATGGTGCTGAGAAAGCTGGACAGCTACATGTAAAAGAATGAAACTGGACCACTGTCTAACCCATACAGAAAATAAGCTCAAAATGGATTAAAGGCCTAATTTAAAAATAAATTAAAAATAGTAAAAATATGGCTGCCTTTCATCCATGGTAGGGATCAGAGAAGAATGACAGTAAAAAGAGCAACAAAGTTGCTTGGGTTGATGGGCATAGGCCCTTGCATCTCAAGCTGCAGAGCTTATTGCATTTTGCTTTGTTGTATTTTGTTTAATGTAAAGGCTAATATTAGCTTACAGTTTTTAGGAATCTTGATATCAGCTTCACTGGCTGATCCATTAAGATGAGGATTTGTTGGTTGATAGCTTAATCCCTAGAGGCCTACTGAGGGGCCTGTTACCGCCATCGTATTTCCATTAGCAGTGCTCAGTATCTACTCTGAGTTTCAGAGCATCCTATTGTTAGACTGCCCCATTCCTCCTGGCTTCTGAAATGACACATACAGTCTACATTCAGATTAAGAAGAGGCAACAGATGACCTACATCTCAAATTAAAGTAATTTTTATATAGTAAGATAACCATGTCAACTAAAGAGCCCATAGAAAGATCTGACATAGAGAGAAATATATGGCAGCTGATACTTTAAAAAAGGCCAGGATCTTTAGACATAACCTACAGACAAAAAACAACAACAACAACAACAACAACAAAAAACCTCATAGTAGGACCAAGAATGAAAGCCTGCTGCCATTCTCCTGGATACAACTGGGTTGATATATAAATGAATCAGAAACACCATGGAATCCATGAGCCCCACCCTCCCACCTAGTGTCATATACTAATGAGGGCTGAGTGCCATGAAGTCTGGACCTAAAATTTTTCCTATCAAAATTATTTATATGCACTCTTAGAATTCCTCAAAATAAAGGCTTTATTTATACCCAAACTAGCCTCACTATTTTAAAAAAATCTCAACAAGTTGTATTATAGTTTTTCTTTTTAATTAATATTTTATTATAGTTTATATTTACATTATAGGAAACAAACCATTTTTCATTCTCTGAAGAAAACTTTTATTTAAACACTTACAAAATAGAGTATTTGCCATTTGAAATATGTCAAGAAAATAAAATATGTCAACAAAGGGAAAATACACAATTTAAAAGATCAATATAATGAACAAATCAAGATAAAAACAATCTTTATGCCAAAACAACTTTTAAGAATTAAAAGGTAGCTATAATTCTCACAAATAGTAATAATTAATTAATAATCAATTCAAAATAATTTTTTGTGGCAAACATCTCAGTAGAAAATTAGATGAAATTGCGAACATACCAAGTCAATCTCCATGCAAATCTCAATAAGATTTTTATGGACTTTGACAGGGTGTTTCTAAAATAATCTGAAAAAGAAAAGGCATATGAACAACCCGAAACTTGAAAAGGAATAATACATGTATCTAAGCCTTACCAGATGCCAAAACATATCATAATCTATAATACCTATATCTCATTAGTGCTAGTATAGAAGTAGATCAACACAGAAATGAAATAGAAGTCCAGCAACTGACTCATATGCATATTTTTAAAAATGAATTGTGTTATTATGAACACAATTAGGAAAACAAAACAAGCTGGCCAAAAGACTCTAAGAGACCTTTTATATAAATGAAAATTATTAATAACCTTTTGGGAAATATTCAAATTTATTGAGGAATAAAGGGCAAATAAAAACAAATATGGGATAGAGTTTTTGCATAATATGTGAACAATTTACTTAACACAACTACATGAAATAAATATGTCCATTTAATATATTTATTTGTAAAGTGAAATATGTCAATTTCATACATTATAACTCTTCTAGAAATAATTTGGCAATAACTGATAAGGGACTCAGTACACTTTTAATACACTATCCCTTGACCCTGTAATTTTACTTGTAGGAAGTATCCTTAAAAATGGTAAAGATGGGCAGCCTGGGTGGCTCAGCAGTTAGCGCCACCTTCAGCCCAGGGCCTGATCCTGGAGACCCAGGATGGAGTCCCATGTCAGGTTCCCAGCATGGAACCTGCTTCTCCCTCTGCCTGTGTCTCTGCCTCTCTCTCTCTCTCTCTCTCTCTGTCTCTCATTAATAAATAAATAAAACCTTTAAAAAAATGGTAAAGATTTGCATACAAGAGCTTTATCTCTGCATCCTCCCCCCCTTTTTTATATGACTGAAAAGTTAAATTTTAGGAGATGGTGAGGATATAGAGATCTTAGCCATCTTGTGTTGAGCTGATTATATGTAAACTGACACTGTTTTTCTGGGGATAAATTGGAACCAAAATATATGAAAGATTTTATTTGTTGCACAAACTCTGTGGCCTAGCGCTTCTCCTTCTAGGAATTTATCCTGAAAACGTAACTGCAAAAAATATTTAAAATCTATGTGTGAACCACAGTTCCAATTTTCATTATATAGAGGTCAGAGGTAAAGAATCTTTGAAAAAAATAGAGGTCAGTACACTTTTCCTTTATTTTTTTTTTATTTTTATTTATTTATTTATTTTTATTTATGATAGTCACACACAGAGAGAGAGGCAGAGACACAGGCAGAGGGAGAAGCAGGCTCCATGTACCAGGAGCCCGACGTGGGATTCGATCTGGGGTCTCCAGGATCGCGCCCTGGGCCAAAGGCAGGCACCAAACCGCTGCGCCACCCAGGGATCCCAACACTTTTCCTTTAAAGTGCCAGAGAGTAAATACTTTAGGCTTTGCAGGCCAGTTTCTGCTGCGACTGTTAATAGCACTAAGTTCCAGAAAATATGTAAACAAATGGATATGGCTGTGTTCCAGTACAACTTTATTTACAAAAACAGGTTGCAATGGACTGATTCCTGTTCTATTTGATTTCAGTGCAACCTATATAAAATACATTTTATTTGCCTGTACATGATCTCATCTTCCTCATAGGCTTCCACTTACTGTATATAATCTTAATTAGCCTTATATGGTAATTTCAAAACTCTTTTTTTTAAAGATTTTATTTAATTATTCATGAGACACACACACACACAGAGAGAGAGAGAGAGAGAGAGAGAGAGACAGGAGGAGGGAGAAGCAGGCTCCATGCAGGGAGCCCAATGTGGGATTCTATCCTGGGCCAAAGGCAGGTGCTAAACCGCTAAGCCACCCAGGGATCCTCTCAAAATTATTTCAAGTAATGGTTACTATTTGGGAAAAAATGTTCAGTTTTTCTTATGCTTATCCACTAATCTGCTCTACTCAAAAATGCATTTAGGAAAAAGGCTTCATGACCTCTTGTGTACGTAGTGAAAGAGTCCTCATACCAAAATGCCATCCCCCAGATCCAGTTTGAACTTGGCTGCAGAGGCCTCTGTTGGGGTGTTTGGACTGATCTCATCTGCCCTGGTCATCTTTTGCTGTGTTACAAACCACTCTGAAAATTGGAAATTGAGAGTATCTTTCATAGTTTTATGGGTATATTGGGCTTAGCTGGATATTTCTGTCTCCAGATCACTCAGGATTGCAGCTACAGTGCTGAAACTACCTAAAGTCTCATCTGGACTGTATATCCAAAATGGCTAATTCACATGGCTGACAGTTGATTCTGTCCATGGATGAGGCTCACCTTAGGCTGTCAGATGGAAAGCCAACAGGTGACCTTTGCTATGTGCCTTGTACTTCTCCTAATATGGTACCTGAAGTTCCGAGACCTAGGTGGAGGCTTCAAAGCCTCTAATGATGTAGCCTCAGAAGTCCTAGAACATTACTTTTATCACATTCTATTGGTGAAACAAGTCCCAAAGGAAAATCTAGATTCAAAGGGAACAGTCATATACTCTACTTCTTAACAGAATAATATTATTGCATATAAAGGGAGAAAAGAAATAGATAGTGGCCACTTTGGAGACAGCTATCATAATATTCCTTGGCATTTTTTTCTGGCATTTATTGCTAATATCCTTAATTGATAAAATGTAAATCAGTTTCTTAGCATTTCAGTTAAAGCCTATTGATCTCTTTCCTAACTCCATTGTTGTTCAATCTAGCTCAGGTTCTAGATATTCCTAATTCTATGTCACTTCCTCTGTCATACAACCTACAACATTATTAGTTCATTTTCAGCCTATATTATAGGGTCACCATACCCCTGCCACAGTGTCCAGGCTACACAGGGATTATGGGAAGCTTAGGAAAGCAAATCAGAATCCTTTCTGAGTAGAAATTTTATCTATTAGTTATTCAGGGTTTCCTTATATTTGTACAGCACCAAATGAAGAAGAGTTGCCTCCTGACCCCCCATTTTTTCAATCAATACGTCTCATTTTTAACTCTGTGGGTTTAAGTCTGATAAAGAATATTGGGAAACCCATTGGATCCAACTACTTTTTCTTCCATTGTCTTCTTGTCTTTGCACAATACTTCAGGACAAGAAGGATAGGATTTTATTTTTACTTTCTTTACATCACATTCTCCTTCTTCCTGAATCCAACCTTGTGGCTAAGCTTTAGTGACTGTAAATGTATCACTCTGAACTGAGAGAATATATGGTCTCAGTAGATCAAGCTTATTTCATCATATACCAAAGGAATTTCAAGCAGTTTTTCTCTATCTTAATCATTGTTTTCAAGACAATTGTCTTGCTAAAAATATCTTTATTTTCTTGCTCTGGGACTATATACCTCTTGGCTCAGACTCTGAGGTAGAAAACTGAAACTAGATTAAAGGAGCCGATGTAAAAAAACATAACTCTAAGTAAGTAAATATCCCAGAACAGAGGAATGATTAAATAAATGATGTACAGCCACGAGATGGAACATCTAAAAATTTTAAAATATTTGCTTATAGAGAAGAAAAACGATGGAGGATGTTAATAATTCAATGATGAGTCTGGTAGTCTTTGTTTGCAGTAGAGGGACATTGGCTTTTTAAAAATAATATCTACTCTGTTTCCACCTGTACCTTCTTCATTTATTCAGTCTTTATAGTCTCAATTAGGGATGAATCCTAATGCTCAGTCTTTGTTCTTTTCAGTGTCATTCTCAGCAATCTTACTTCCATGGCATTGACAAACGTATCTCTAAAGAAGTTTTCAAGATTCAATATCGTCCTCTGACTGCTGTTGTGTGCTTCAAATTTTTCTAACTATGAGCCTGCGATTCCTTTTGAAAATACCACCTCTGACCAACTTGTGCCAAACCAAAGCTATCATCTTTCTGTCAAGACTGACATCTCTTTGTTCTTTTCATATTTCTCTCAATAATAATCTATTTTCCCATTTCCCAGGATGTGTGGTCCATGATAGTTTTTTGGCTCATCCTCTCATCTTATCTCCCATCTTTATATCTGTACCACAGACACTGTTTGTCATCTACCCAAAGCCACTCCTCTGCCTTAGTCTTGACAATAGAATTTTGTACTTTTTTTTCTTTTTCTGTTTCTTTTTTTAGGATCAGAAGTCAATTAACCTCTCATGTCCCAAGGTCTAAATCTTGATAAGTATAAATTAATAACAGTAATTTCATTTTCCTTGCCCATAATTAGTTAGGATTGGTCATGCAACACAATTCAATCCCCTGAGGAGTATTCTAAGAAGATTTCCTCACTCTTAAAAGGTGACACAAGGAAGGGAGACAGCTTTTATTGTGGAAAGGGGGTTCTTTGGATGTTATAATATGAGAATGTGATGCTTGTAGTCATTCTAGCTGTCTTGAGGATGTAGGGGTATAAGTCTAAGAACAGAAACTAACTTTATTGGGAATGAATAGGAGAAAAATTGGAGATAACCTGGACGTCTGATGAGCTGCTGAATTAACCTAACCTCTAGCCTTCTATACTTTTTAATTTTTTTTCCAATTCATTTAGTAGCAAGACCTTTTAAACTATGTATACAGACAATTCCAATGTTGTATAAAGACAATTAATGGTTAGAAAAATTATCTGAGTCCTTGGCTCTGCCACTTAAAAGTAGTGTGATGTCAGGAAAACTGATTAATTTCTGTAAATTTCCATATCTATGAATTAGAAATTATATTAACCAGGGGTGCCTAGATGGTGCAAATGGTTAAGCATCCTACTCTTGGTTTCATCTCAGGTCATGATCTCAGGGTTATGGGATCACGCTTTATATTGGGCTCTGTGCTTGGCATGGAGTCTGCTTAAGACTCCTTCTCCCTTTCTCTCTGCCCCTATCCCTGTTCACTCTCTAAAACAATAAAATAAATAAATAAATCTTCTAAAATAAAGAAACTGCATTAAACAAACATTTAGTTGTTACAAATAGGAGAAAACGCATACAAAATAACTTTGAAAAGGTAAAGTGCATATCAATATAAGATCAGTATTTTATCTTTTGGGTTTGATGATTTATCTATTACTTGAGTCACATTTCTACTGATACTACCTCTTGTTTAGGACTTTATCTTATTTTCTGGCAGGTGTTTGAATGTTAGCTCCACTCCCATTTCCTCTGCTTTCCAAATCATCTGGTTATCAAGTTATATTTATAACTTCCTTTCATTGAGAAATGTGGCATGTAGGAATAAAAATGGAGGGAATTTAAATCAATTACCAGACTTGATTTAATTGGTAAATGTTCAAAATCTATGTTTTATAAACAAAATTAAACATGCTTTTCAGTTGTCTTCAGAATAGGAATAACACTGGTCATATTCTACTCAGTAAAGAAAAATGAAACTATAAGCTGTAAATACTTTACATGCAAAGAAGCACTAACGGTAATTAGTGCTGTTAACTAGGAAATGAAAAAACCACTCTGATAAGTAATTATTTCATCAAAAAGTGAGTAAAACAGTGATAAAAATCTATTTATCACTAAGAGATGTAAGAAGCCTTTACCAAAACTTATGACATGAAAAAAAAGATATAACTAGAGGAAATTTTATAGATTTACATACTCTTATTTAAGCTTATAAAATGTTTAAGTTAATTACAATTAGAAAAGAGTAAAACAGTAAACATTATGACATAAGAAGAAATGAATTTAAGATATAAAAATGATTAATACAATTAGAGAAAGAAATCATAGTATAATTGATTTACTCAACAACTAAAATTTTTAAAAGAGCCATATAACAGAACAAATCACAGCAAGCATCATCAGTGAAATCAGGGAATATACTGTTCCTAGCATTATAAATGAGAAATAAGCTATACCCATAGTTACAGATATATATATGTATATATATATATCTGTATTTCATATTTTGGTATTGGTGTATATCTCTATGTGTGTGAGTGCGTGTATATATATATGATAGATGATAGATAGATGTAGTTAAGGATCTATATTTCAAGATTAGAAACATTACAAGTCCTGCACTAGGTTCTGATGTAGAAAATTTACAAGAAACAATAGAGCATACACCAAATACCAAAACAAGTCCAAGAAGTTATAATACCATAGTTTTTGAAAAGCATTTGAAGATTAAGGACACAAAGAAACTGAAATGAACTAAACAACAGAGTGGCTTTCTTATAGGAAGGAAGAGACCATTTCTTTTATCTTTGCCAATACAGAAAGGTGAGGAATCTTCTAAGGAGGGATAAATCAGGACATCAAAATGGCCAACAGTCACATGAGAAGATGCTATGCATCGATATTCATTAGAGAAATGCAAATAAAAATCACAATATAATATCAGCTTGTATCTGTTAGAATGGCTATCATAAAAAAAAATTAAAAAAACAAAAAAAAAACAGAAAAAAAAGAACGGCTATCATCAAGGAGCACTTGCCTAGCTCAAGCTAGGGTTCAAGCCCTATGTTGGGCATAGAGTTTACTTAAAAAAGAATGGCTTATCATCAAGAAGACAAGAGACAAGAAGTGCTGGCAAGAAAGTGGTAAAAAAAACAAAAGGAGCCCTTATACACTGTTGATGGGAATGTAAATTAGTCCAACTACTATGGAAAACAATGGGAGGGTTCCTCAACAAAATTAAAAATAGACCTACCATACAATCCAACAATTATATTTCTGGGAATATAGCCAAAGGAAATGAAAATAGGAATTTGACAAGATATGATATATGCAGCCCCGTGTTTATTATAGCATTATTCACAATAGCCAACATATGGAAACAACCCAAATGCCCATCAATGGATGAATGGATAAAAGTGATATGGTATATATACACAATGGGATATTATTAAGTCATGAGAAAGGAGAATATCTTGCCATTTGCATCAACATTGATGGACCTTGAGCACATTATGCTATGCAAAATAAGCTAGACAGAGAAGAACAAGTACTACATATCACTTAATGTGCAATCTTTAAAAATTAAACATGTAAAAAAAAAAAAACAGTACAATGGTGGTTACCAGGGGACAGGGGTGGGTGGTAGGATAAGATTAATTGTGTTTAAAAATACAAATTTATGAGATGCCTGGATGGCTCAGTGGTTGAGCATCTGCCTTTGGCTCAGAGCCTGATCCCAGATTCCTGGGATTGAGTCCCACATCAGGCTCCTTGCATGGAGCCTGCTTCTCCTCCCTCTGCCTGTGTCTCTGATTCTCTTTCTGTGTCTTTCATGAATAAATAAATAAAATCTTTAAAAAAATACAAATTTATTTAAAGTGTTCAAATAGCCATAGACATTTAACATACAGTTTATTTAACATAGACAATATTATACAATAAGTACATAATGTGATAAATATTATTACAATGACTACCATATTGAAATATATAAATGTATTAAAATAACACTGTGTACAACTTAAGTTTACACAATGTTACATGTCAAATTTATCCAATTAGGAAGAAAGGGGATAGACCATCGGGCTATCCATCAGGCTGTGAGCTGAAATGGTGTGACAATGTAGAATCCACAAATGGCAAGCCACCAAGCAGGAATCCAACACCTTGCCAACATATCCCTATGTCCCTCCATGAAGCACTTGAGGAGTATTCAAAAGGTAGGGGGCAGTAAGAAAAGTAGTGCTGGAAGGTCCTCTTTCCTCAAGTAATGCAGGTGAGGGCAGCACAGACATCCTTTAGCCCCAGAACTCCAGGCTTCCAACTAAGGACAATTGGGAGGCAGGCAGGGAAGCTGAGAGACAAATCAGGGTCCTGAGTGGCATAGGCAGGATAGAGCCTCTTGTATGGTGGTTACACAATCTTGTATGTAAATAGGATCTCAAAAGCAGGGCGTTTCAAATGTATGCACCTCGATGAAAATAAAATATTCCTATATTTAAAACAGTGTTTTAGGAAAAGGACTTTTGTTGAGGTATGTTATGCAGGATAAAAGGGAAAACTGATAGAACTCCCAAGAAAAATTATGCTTTACCTTCTTACAATCAAGCATATCTTTCCCCAAAGATTTAAACATATGAAAGTTATATTACTGTTCATAAAAGCAACACTGGAAAATGACAAAATGTAAGAAAATCTATGATTGGTTGAATAAACTGCAGCACATTTGTGTGTGTGCCAAACTATTTAGTCATTATACTTGATGTTTTAAGACGTTTATCTAGGTAGAGAGAAAAAAAAACCCGCTATGATTGAATTTAAAAATAGATTGTAAATCAGATGTACAGTATCTTGAAAGACGTCTGTCAAAAACAACAGCCAACAGAGATGGAAGGATCTAATGTAAAAACCTAATAGCAAGTATGGCCTGTCTTTTTTCTTCTACTGTGTGATTTGTTTCTGCAATAAGTCTGTATTATTTGTACAATTAAAAACAAGATATTTTCTAGTAGCCAAATAAAAACACCATGATAATTAAGATAAATATCTCAAAGAAAAGAACTGATTCATATTAGCAGCTAAATTAATGAAGTATGTTTCAACATTACTCAATACATTAATATTATATGTTAATAATATAATAATTCAGGTTAATAGTATGAATAAAAATTGTGATCATAATGACTAGTGGCTAAAAAGTCACTTGATAAACAGGACAAGTGCTAATTATTTGAGAACAAACAAAAAGCAAGCTGCCTACTTCAGCTCATTCATCAAAATAAATCACATAGTTGTTCTTTTTTTAAACTCTGTAAAGAACAATACAAAATGAGAGCAATTATATACTATTGAGATTAGAGAAAGGTTTTCTAACCATCTAAACAAATGCTAAGACTCTAAAGAAAAATATTGTTGCATTTGACCGTGTGAATTTTCAAAAAGCTTCTTTATATCTAAAAAGTATAAAATTAAATCTCTTGGGCAATATTTTCAAATATAGAGATGATAACTGTACTTTATAAAATATTATCGTGTTAACAACATGAGATCACTTAATTAAACAACAGTGAGATCACTTAATTCCTAAAAAAGGAGATCTAATTAACATTACACATGAAAATATTCAACTTTTATTGATTAACAATCAGAAATTCAAAATGAAACTACATTGAGTTATACAGAGATTAGCAACTATCGGATATAAAGAAAAGATGATCATTTCTGATGAAGGTTTAGGGATATTGATCATCTCAGTCTCTGATGGTACAATGCAATTTGGGACAATCTTTCTAGAGAATGATTTATGATAGCATATGTCAAAATCCTTAAAAATATGCATATCCTTTGATCCAGTCATTTCACTGCTAAGAACTGAGTTTTCCTGGAGGTGTGTTTGCAAAGATAAAAATTCATACAGCTTTGTTTATCATAGCATTTTCAAAAATGGAAAACAATCTAACTGTTGACCAAAGAAAGAACTGAGTAAATAACATTACATATTCCTAACAAACAATAATATGAAACTATTAGGAGTTATTTTGTTATAAAAACTTCATTGTCATTAAACTTCATTGTCATTAAAGATATGAGACAGAGATATTGAACACACTGAAATCATAGCACAGTGATTTAGCAGACTCTTGAGTACAAATGTCCAGGCTTGATTCCCAACACTGCCTTTTATTCCCTGGGTATTCTTGGGCAAATTATTTACCTTTTCTGATT
This sequence comes from Canis lupus familiaris, assembly GCF_011100685.1. Taxonomy (NCBI): domain Eukaryota; kingdom Metazoa; phylum Chordata; class Mammalia; order Carnivora; family Canidae; genus Canis; species Canis lupus. The sequence continues at coordinate 16,811,496 of NC_049238.1, forward strand.
CTTAGTTTATTCATCTGTAAAACAAAGGTAGTAATAGTAATCTCATCAAATTGTTCTGAGGTTTACATTAGTTCATAAGTATAAAGGAATAGTGCCTGACATGAGCTATATGCTAAAAAAAAAAAAAAAAAATAGGTGTCAACAGTAAGTATTGCAGATTTAATTTCAAACCTTTTATCATAATTCTCTTCCATATCAAGGACATAAATTAGCTTCTGAATGTGTAGAGATCAAGCCTAAGCATTTTCACTTAGCAGAGAACCATCTGTTTTATAAAAAGTAAACAGAAAATTCTGTAAGTATGGACATAACCAGATGCCTCTGCTTCTCCTGTGGCAATTCTCCTGGACAGAACTGTCAGATGTGGCTTCACTGCCTTCTCCCTTCTCACTCTTCTTAGATCTCTTCCCCAGTACTATTTCTATCACTAGAGTACCCTGGCCATTTTTCTATTTATTTAGAATACACTTGGCCTTCAACACTCACATGCTTACTGCAAATATCTTTCTTTTCTCTCCTTTCTCCAGTGCTGGAAATGGTTAGGAAAAAAAAAGTCTGACATGTCACGATATATCATGTTTTCTGCCCTTTATTTACCATGCACTTCCCTAGATAGAGGACTATCTGGCATTCCTACACAAAAGTTCCCGAGAATGAGCTCAATGTCCCTTCTCACACGAAGCCGATTAACACCTAACACCAATGTAAATACGCACACATTTAGCCATGTATTTATAATATAATTTTAAAGGACAACAATCCTTAAACATATAATCTGATCTATGGGGGTATGGCCTCTTTGGTCTGCAGGCATATTAGTTTCTAATGAAGTCATCTCAAAAGGCTTCCTGACTGATTTTGAAAGAAATGCAGAGCCCAGCTTCACAAAATAGCAGAAATTCACCGGAACATTTATGAAATAAGATGCCTTCCTGATATTTATGTCACACCACTCCTGTTTCTACAGAATCCCCAGATTTCTTCATGTATTTTAGAGCTGTGATTTCAGTCTCATATAAAAGCTAAGGTGGAGAACATTTCAGAAAGAGACATGTGCAGTGTGCATTAGTTCCTAACTTGTCTGAGGGCTTAGAAAGTCGGAGAATGGTCTCAGTTTAATCAAAACAAGTTTTCTCATCTCCCTCAAATAATTTGATGTACTTGGGTGGTTGCAGGGACCCCAAGGACTTCAAAGTCTAGCAAAATCTGATCAACTCTCCAAAAGGAGTCCTTCAGTACCTCTCACAGTAACTGCAAATAACTTCCCATTTATCCAAACCAGGTGACAATATCAAATCACATTATGTTCATATGGGAAGTAATTGAAAGGCAACTCTTTAGCTCTGAATTCAGAAGTTGGTCAAAAGTCTAATATTTTCAAAAGCTATATCATTTTGAGAAAGTGAAGAAAATTGCATTTTCTATCTTTCAAAAGAATCTAACTATCCTTTATTGTATTTTTAAGGTACTTTGGCTGCTGCCAAAGTTGTTGAAGGAACAAATCAAGGACACAAGGTTGAGAGATGCAATGTGGCAGATTTCAAACAGGAGAGCTGCTGAGTACTTCACTACCTTTCGTATTTTCAAAATAAATATTGAAATAATAGAAATATATGAATGGGTAAATACAATTAAAAAAGAAATACACTGATGTGAAACAGTATTCACATATGAACAATGGTCTAGTATCTACTAATGCATTCACCTTTCCATCCATCCATCCATCCATCCATCCATCCATCTATCCATCCATTCCTTTTTTTAATGTTTTATTGAGCAACTCTTGGGCCAAATTATGTTCTAGATACCAAGGAAGCAGCATGAACAAGGGAGGCACAGTCTCTGACCTCATAGAGCTTACAGTCTAACAAAGGAAGAATGTATTTTATGTTCTCATTAATTCATCAGAAATTGATGACAAAGACCAGATGTTGCTAGAATAGGAATATCTGGGGTAAAGGGGAAATTGTTATCTTCTCTTGAGACACTTTTACTTTGCTACTCTTGTACTTGTTCCATCTCTCAAAGACAAATGTAAGCTCCTCAAGGGCAATTTCTCCATTGGATTCACTTCAGTACTACATTAGCACCTGGCAGAGTTGTCCACCTTATGAACTGGAAGCACCTACATCCATGTGAAAGTATCACACTATTTTATTTGTTGTATTTACTATAGCAGACTCTCAATAAATAGGTTTTTAAAGCAAAATCACTCACACATTCCACGATTCCTTGAACTATGGCTACCATTCTGACTACTTTATCGCCATTTCCAGAGATGTCTTTCCAATTCCAACAGAGTTGCCTTATGCCCATGTAATACCTTACTGTTCCTCCTGTAGTTCTGTAACATTGCAAGTTAACTATGTCGGTTTCCTGCTAATTGTTTGACTACTTTTTCTCTGTTGCACTTGATGATCCTGTTCAATTCAATTTAGTTCAATGCAATTCAATTCAGTTTGATTAATATCTGGGCAGTTACTTTGTACTGGATACATGACCACTTATCTATAAATACTCCAAAATCTAGCCCTCAGCTATCTGATGGATCTAAATCCAGATTGTTTATTGGGCATAATCTACTGGGTAACCTGTAATCCTCATTCTCAACATATCAAAGATTTACATTTTACTCTGAAAATAAGAGTGTACTTACTTCTTAGATTAATGTGATGTGATAATATTAGTAATATGAGTGTTATTTAAGTCAGTCATATATATACCTTCATGTTGCATTTATCTAGTTCCTCAAAGATTCCCCCAGAATGAAGCCTGATTTTATTTCCCATACAACACACCTCCAATCAAAAAAATTCTCTTAATGGGCCTTGCCACTTTTATAATGACTTCCATTCCAATCATATATTGCTAGACTACAAAGATATGTCAGCTTTAATGACATTCAACTCCTACATAAGGCATGTCTACCTTCATTAGTTTGGGGTATAATAGTTTGATATGCATTATCTTCTGCCTTATTTGCCACTATTGCTCCACATATACTCCAGAGAAAGTAGATACCTTTCCAAATGTTATGTGATTTCTTGCTTTTGAATTGTTTTCCAACTTTTCTCACCTTTTAGTATTCCTACCTCTGTCATTCTGAGTGTTAAAATTCTTTTCACTTTTTAAGCCCTAGTTTAAATCATACTTGATGACTTAAGCTAGGATAATAAATTTAGGGAGAAGTAAAGAGCATGGCCTTTAGTAACAAACAGACTTGGATTAAATCCTGGATGCACCACTTTACATGCTGTTTGATCATTGACAAAATACTTAAAACTGTGGCACTGCTTTAAAGGGAAAAAAAAAAAGTTCTGTTATCTTCAGAATAAAGATAATCCTACCTTGCACTTTGAAATGAAGAAGGTTTATGCTTTGAATCCTTCCGTATTTTTTAGTGGTGATACAGAAGTAATATTTCTTAATATTATTCTGTCCTCTTAGTTCACTTTCACTTCAGGAATGGAAGTAGAAAAATGGCCTAAGTTGGCAATCTTGATCAAACCGCTGCATCAGGTATTAATTTTGTATGCAGGAAAACAATAAACTCTAAAAATATTCCAATGATTAAAAATAAATTAAAAACGTAGTCTTTGTTTATGTGAAGAAACCAGCTAAGTGGAACACCTCACTTCCCATTGATGATCAATATAATGAGGCATTTCTGTGCCATGTAAAAAAAAAAAAAAAAAAGGAAATTCTTTTTGAGACTTAAATATAAATTCTCCAATTTTCCATAATTTGTTTTTTTCCTATTCTTTCCTGCTCTAAAAAGAAAAAAGTGGTGTTCTATAAGATTTATAGTAACATATTAAATATGTGTCTCTCTTCCATGGGCATCAGGGTCAATCTTTAAGTTAAATAACCAATATTCATTATGCTTCAGTTGATAAGACAGTAAATAATAAAACATAAGTTCTAACCCACTATTTCAAATCCAAACTTTGAGAACTGTAGTGCTAAAATGATTTGCAAACCTTTGGCAAATAGGATTAAAGTATAAGCCATATTAAAGCATTTGATGTACACTGTGGCTAAGCATATCGTATCTTTAGATAATGCTGCAACCTCTGTATCCCACTAAATGCAAATGCATATCAGGTATTACTACCCAGTTCCAGATGTATGAAGATAGCTGAGAATAAATGAGCATTTACCTTACCCACCTACAGTGCATTCACAATTTGTTGTGTCTGTATGTATACATCTCCTTGCTCTGTTTACCTTTCTTAACAATAACTAAAGCATAATATGGCAAATATTGTATTCATATACTAAGCCCCACTCCACCCCCCACCACACCTGACAAATATCCTCTGCTCTGTATTATGGGGTTGGAAGCCTAGAAACTACATCTGTTGGACTCCTTTATCAGTTGGATTCTGGGGTTAAGTCCTAGTAACAGAAGTATCAGTTAAAGGGAAAACGTGGACTCCAAAAGTATGTGGGGCTTGGGATAAGGAATTACCTCCACTTTCTCACTTTTCTTTCTCTAGCCCTGGGAGGAGGAAGTAGTGACTTCCTCTGCTTTCTAATCCCTGGGTAGCAACCACTATTTTCTATATTTCCTTATAGCCCTTTCCAACAATTTGTAAATATGCTCCTACACTTAATTTTCTTCTGTTTGAAAATCTTAAAGTGATTTCTATCTTTCCGACTGGACCTTGGCTGATGCATGTAATATATACATGAATTATATAAATTGAATGAGGAAATGAACTAGGACCAAGTTCTGAAACTCTGCAATGAAATCTTTGGAGAACAGATTAATGCTTTCTCAAGTAGAAACAGCCTTTATCTCAACTATCCTCCTCAGGAATAACTTGACTGCTTTGTTGTATAGCTCAGTCTTAGAGACCTGGTAGTGTAGGAGAGAGGGGGCCCCTCTTTATGCTCACTGCCTAATTATATCTCCTCTGATTGCTGGAGCACATCAGCTCACAAAGATTGACTTTTGTCATTGCCAGAAGACTGCTTACTTCTGTTCCCATAGCCAATGTGGTCTTTACATGTATCTCATATTATCAAAAAGCTTGAAGGATGTGGACAAAAGTGATGTGCCCTTTGAGGTAGTATCTTTGCTAAAAGCAGGATTGGTTTCAGATAAGATGTCATATTTTTCATGTGCAGCATTGCCTGTGTGATCCACTTGTCACATTACTTCTTCTAGTGTGTGTCATATTATGTTAGGTCATGCCATCAGAGTTAACAATGAGACATGCTATTGCCAGAGCAGCAGCATATAGATTACCACAGATTCAAAAGTCTTTAGTTTTTATACAGTCTTGGGAGACACATGAGCTAGATCTTATATCAAGTTCTGTAGCCACCAGACAAAATATATCATTTTTTTCCAAGAAAAAAAAATAGTCAATAGACTTGAAAAAATCATGAGGTAACATTCTGGAGAAAACAATCCTATCAATATTGAATTTTGAACTCCAATGCTTCGGCAAGACAGTGCCTCTTTACATTCAGCTCTGGACTCCTAGCAATGGCAGTCATTTTGGATAAATTGTGCCTTGACACTTCAGCACCAGCCAAATTCACAGGAGCATCTTTATAGATTCCAAAAGGCTTACATTTAGAAAGATAAGACAGTCTGGGTCTTGCCACTTTGATTCATATTTAGAACCAGTACAAATTTCTCTTTCAGTTGCCTGCGGAAGACACATTTTCCAAATCGATGTCTGAAATTGCTAAATAAATTTCAAAGAATAGATTTTTTTTTCCTGACCTCATTTGAATGTCTAGACATTTGTGGATTATTGAATCTAAACCATCTGAAACATCAAGACAATGTTCCCCAAACCAAATTTAACCTGTAGATTAAGAATCCAATCAAGAATTGCAAAATGGAGTTTCAGTGCCAGGCTTGTTGGGGGAGAACTAAGAAGTGGAAGGAAAGAAACAAACGCTTAAAATCCTTCCAAATAAATGCTGAAGCAGGGGACACAGACAATCAGAGAACAATCACGGACCATTTATCGGTGCTGATATTGGGGCAAGAAGGGTGTGGAGGGGTGGTCAGAGAAAGATAAGGTAACTGGAAAAACTACTAATTACACCTATTCAGATAATACACATTTATCTGGAAACATGATTCAGGTTCACAGGGTACTTGTCAGTTTTCCTTTCTTTGAAATTCAAACTGTTTTAAGAGTGTTTTGTTTTATTAACAATTGCTACTAGATGGTTTTTTAAAGAAGAGATATATGACATTATGGCCCATAGGAGGAGGCCATGTCAACATTGATGGGACTAGAGAAAGGCCTTCTTTCCCCCCTTTTCTCCTTACAAGGAGGAAATTGCTACAAGGACATCCAGTGGGAGGTAACTCTTGAATGGGTAAGGGTTCCAGCCAGTTGGAAAAGTTCAGGAATGGCTTCCTGTTTTTAACAAGTATCTCTAGTGAAGAGGGGTAAAAATGCTATTTCCCTTCCAGCCCATATTTAACCATCATATTTGAGCATATGATTGCAGCTCCTCTGAAAGGACTTGGAATGAGCTGCCAGGCTGCAAGGGATTGAATCGAAAGCCCCCTAACAGTTAAAGTGTCCATTAGCTCCTCTACACTTAGCATCCGTCAGAGAGAAGAAGGGCTGGGAGCCCCGGGCGAATTTCTAACTAGCCTAATGAGGACAGAGATTCTAGGAGCAGAAAAAGTTCATTTGCTGAATTTCCAGCAAGAAGTCACTTCAATATTGCTTCTAGGAAACACTGACAGGCTTTGTTGGTAAGAAATCATTATGCTGAGAGAGAAATGGGATATTGTTATATGAGGTTTTTAAAGAAAATTCATTTTGATAGATGTCTAACTGTGCATTCAATTAAATTTCCTTCTCTTTCTTAAAAAATAGATGTCAGGTAATTGTACTCAAGTTCTGTAAGCTGAAAAGTGTTATCCTTTCCTTCCAGTTATTAAAATTTCTTTATCAATATGTGTCTTTCTTGTCTTTATCCTTTGACTATGGGGGGCCCTCAATGAAAATACATGGAGTTCTCCCCTCCTCTCCTGTGGATATGTGTGTGCCTTCCAGAAGGATTAGTAAGGACTGCTTTTTTTTTTTTTTTCCCCTTTTGGTGAAAACTGCCTTCCATATGTAAATTATGTGGGTTCTATGCCCCTGAAAATTTTTCTTAAAAATCAGTGGGCATAACCATTTGCTAGACATAAAGTCTGTGTAGTTACAGACTCACAAATCATCATTTTTTATTGTGATGCCCACTATTTCCTAGTTATGTATCCTGCCATTTTGTGATGGTTCTTTTGAAGCTTCTAATAATGATAAACCAACTGCTATTCATAGCATTTACCTCTTTCAGTCCATCCTCTCACTCCCACCAAATTGATCACTCTAAAATAGGGCCTCGCAAGGAGTACACCCATGTTCCTAAAAACATCTAGTCCTCCGTAGGGCTGTGTATCCATCGTTTGGAACAACCAGCTTCTCCTCCTGATTATCTAGTTTCCAATAATGGCACTCTCTTGTTCCTAAACAACCAGTTTCTGGAGTCATATTGACTTACCCTTCCATTTTTCTTTATATTCATTGGAGCCATTCACTATATTCTAAATCCACATGCCAAGTCATGCATAATTCTACCTTCATGATATTCATCTCATTCACCCACTCCTCTCCCTGCCCATTGCCATCGAATTAATTAGATTTTTATTATATTTTGCTTTGGCTCTTTTAATAGCTCATTAATTGGTTTCTCTAATACCTACTTGCCTTAGTCTAGATAATTCACGTATGACAGTCATACTAATTTTGTGAAGATAAACTTCAACCACATTACTAACTTCAACAAAACCTCCATGACTCTCTCCCTGTCTACTGGATTTTACACACATTTTAGCATTTAAAATTGTGCAAAACATGGTTGACACCTACATTCCAGAATTTACTTCATTTTTTTCATCAATACATAGTTAAGCTCCCACAAAATCACACACTATCCCTGTAATGTTTCACATTATTTTATCTTTGTATCTCCATTCATTTTCTCTGCAAGTTAAATGTCTTCTCTCCACTCTGTCTCCCATGAAAATCTTAAGCTGTATTTAGATTTCTTTTCAAATTCCAACTACTCTGTGAAGTCTTTCCTGATATACAAGCCAAGCATGATTTCTCACTTCTCTGAGAAATAGTGCTTAATAATACTTTGTTGGCATGTCAAGGAGAAGAAAATGAAGAGAAATCGCAGGTCTTGGTTCTCATACCAGTAAGATTTCCAAACTTGTCCTTTCCAATTCCTGCCCTCTCTGAGCAAAAGGTCCTTTGAGTAATAATAGAAAGAGCATTGTGGTGAAACTGCATTCCAGAATGTTCTAACCCATAAGAGTGAGATGTCAAAAAAAAAAAAAAAAAAAAAAGAGCACATGGAGAGAAAACCAAGTCAGTTATCAGATTGAGCTGACCTAGCCCATCTCTTTCCTAACTTTCAGTATGGAAAATACTGGGCTATTTGGACCTTTCATTTAGGAAAGCAATGGTACTAGAGCTAAAATGTTGCAGCATGGCTTTTTCTGGGGTCAACTTCATTTCCAATCCCCCCATATAAACAAACAAACAAAATAGCCTTCCTACTCACTATACTATTACTTTCATTTTCTATTTGTCCAATCCTTTCTAAAAAATGTATAAGCAAGCAGAAAACAAGGGCTGCGATGGGCTCATTTTGATGTCCTAAGTATTTAGGAAGAGACATGAGAGGTATTTGATACATGTTTACTGAATTGAAGTCTCTACCATCAGGCTTCCCCTCACATACCTGACTCTAAGCCTTACAAACCCTTAGGTAACTTAGAGTGCACTATATCTGTAATAGATACTACTGTAGCTTTCCTTTTTTATTTTATTTTCTACCATATATACGCAGGTCTCAACACAACATTAATTCCTCAAGCTCAAGACATGGAATTAATTTTTATATTGTTATTCTACATTCATCTCCGAGTATGATACCCCATGCCCAGTAAAAAACAGACAGGCAGATTCAAGAAAGCTTACTCCACATTTGGATAGACTATAAAACTGTTTTTATATATCTATTTTCATATCAACAGGTTAAACAGAGAAGGAGAATAACAATTAAGGAGTTGCCTCTATGCAAGAGATTGCTTTGAGAACTTCCAAATGGCTCCTTCCTATAGGACAGAGAGGGAAACAAGCTCTACACTCTCACTAGCAAACTCAAAGATCCAGGTAAATGTATACTGAATCTTGAAGGGGTCATGAACTCTGAAAGCTATCTTTGGCTACTGCACTGCAAGTCTCCATATTCTAATAAATGAGTGAGTACCTTAGTATCCGAAAATATCTCAAAGGAGGACCTTTTTTTCTAGATTCCCCTACAACCATCCACCTCCTTTACCTATTGGTTTTCCCAGTGATCCTTTCAACCCAGAAATAACACAGTCTAAAGTCAGAATTGTTTCAGTTACTTCCTCTCTTCTTTGTCACTGGTGTTTCATTTATCCATGTTTTCTCTCCACATTTTATCCACCAATAAGTACAATGTAAGTAACCGGTCACTGTTCCAACAACTGCAGTGTGCTTTGTTTAACTGCCATTCCAGATTTTATCTTAAGTAAAATGAATTCGGTTGTAGAGAGAATTGCTTTCAGAAAACCCTAGGGCAGTTCGGGTGGCTCAGCGGTTTGGCGCTGCCTTTGGCCCAGGGTGAGATCCTGGAGTCCTGGGATCCAGTCTTGTGTTGGGCTCCCTTCATGGAGCCTGCTTCTCCCTCTGCCTGTCTCTGCCTCTGTGTGTGTGTGTCTCTCATGAATAAATAAAATAAAATCTTAAAAAAAAAAAGAAGGAAACAGTAGCCTATGGTTATAATTGCTTTGGTTTTCAGAAGACAATGTATGTGTGTGCATGTGCACATGCACAAACACACACACATACCCCAAAGTCAGTTCTGAAAAGCCATTACTGGAGGTACAATGAGCAGCTTCATACGTTTATAGGAAGATTGGCTGATCTGCCCAAATCCCTGTCAAGACTCATTGTACAAAGCAATTTGTTTAAAACCTGGAGAGACACAGAGACCTGGCTTACAGGTGACTACAAGCCTCACATCACCAAATTACTCAGCATTTTAAAGAACTACTGCTTTTCATCTCTGACTTCAGCCCTGCCACAGGCAGCTGCTGGAGCTGAAGGGAAGTTGTTCTTGGATGCATTTGGAGGATGTCTGCAACCTTTGTGTCTTGTTGATTCTTTGTTTCTGCCTTTTTTCTCCAACATGGTTTATGGTTTCTAAAAGTCCTCTCTGATGTCAAGTGTTTGTAGCATAAAAAGATCCCAATTATTGGGCTTTGATGCACAGTCAAGAGAATCCTGCCAACTTTTATTAAATCCTTCAGTCAGTCTTTCTTTCAGTCAATACATTGAGGATCTTCTGAATGCTAGTCCCTGTTATAGATTTTAATCATCTTCATTAGATTACTGCTTCTGCTACTAAGCACCATGTGGGCACATATAACATAGTAATAGCAACAGTCTTACAAATTTGTATAAAATTTCATAGTTTTTGAAGTTCTCTAACATACATCAGCAATTTGTTCATCAAAACAATGAGACGTGAGATCAAGCAGATACTACTTTATTTCAAGTAAGTGGACAAGGGATCAGAAAAATAAAGGGACTTACTCTTGAAGCCATGGATCATAGTGACATGGAAAACTTAATGACCAGAGATTTCATGAGACTTTACCACAGTAAGAATAAAAATGAAAAACAAGATCAGATTTAGAAATAAGCAAGGTTGACTTAAGAATGGTACTCACCAAATGCATCCTGAATGAATCTTAAGGGATAAGCAATGGTTACACTATTACTATAAAAGGAGGGAAGGGAAAAATCACATGTAAAAAATAGATTTTAAAAATACATAAGAACACTAAGAGAAGGGACTTTTAATTTTCAATTATAGCTAAACTCTAGATCTAAAAAAGGCATCAGTTCATCTAGCACTTTATAGTTAAGTGACATTCTGTGTTCCTTAAAAGATCCATAGATTTCATTAAAGTATTTTTATTGCTTGACACACTGACCAACTTCATAACATCTTGACTAATTAACAAAAAAGGTGTTTTTTTGTGGTGAAAACAGAATATTCCAGGTCCGGTTGTCAAAATATCAATATCACTTTGAACTAGGGAAAATATGAAAATATGTAACATTGAGATCATGTGTTATAAAAAATATAAAATGTATCTCAGTATTTCAGGAAACTGCTGTCTTCATCAGTCTGTGTCAGGGAATTAATTTTCAGTCCTACATCCCTGCTGATGCATCTGCAACCTGAGAAAGTCCAATTTCCTTCCTTCATATGTGTCTAATAGAGTATGAATAGTTCAAGTGTCTGAGCAAAATCAGAGGCCAAGCCACAGACCCACTTCCTCGGTAACAAGGAGGACAGTGACTTCAACCTGCTGCTGATAGAGGAGCTCGCATCTTCCTCTCCCCAGGAGAGGTTTTCACACCTGGATGAGGTGAAAATTGCAGTCAGAAAAGAAAGGCCCATGGAAATAGGATGGACTGTGGGGCCCAGGATGACTTTCTGCCCACTCTTGCATCTCTGCAAACTGCTCTGGGTTGCCAGGGTACAACTCTGAGCTGAACTCTCTCTTTTCCCCCTGGCAGAGCCCCAAGGTTACCAACATGCCCAAAGGTGCAAAACTTCCACTTTGGAATTTAAAAGAAAATAGGAAAGAAGGCAGATTGCAATTTGTAGACCTCCTCAAATTCCTTCCCAACGAACCACTTGAGAAAGTGGAAAGGAAACCTCATTGAAGCATTTCTAAATACAGGCAATGCACACTTAAGAGTTATATTTAAAGTGGTTCCATTCTTAAGTCCTAAGTGAGCTTTGCTTTGTACCCTGCTCAAGCCCCATATACTCTACAGTATTGAGCATAAAAACTATTAGTGTGTTCTATTTATAAAAGATTATCAAACAGTGATACAGTCCATATCCTAACAGTGACTGTGTTTCCAGTATTGAATATATCACCTCATGCCAGAAGTCATTCAGATCCATCCAGCTGGCTGTGTGTACTCAGGAGGGGGGAACTGGGTGTGGCTGTTGAGAGCTTGTGTCATTCACTGTTAGGGCACTTTAAAGTGCAAGAAACCTTGACCTGATTCCTGTCTGAGCACAACCTAGGAACACTGTGTTATTCATTTCCTGAAATCAGCAGGACATGTGGGGTCTAGAGGCAGCAATGATGATGAATGCAGGTCTCTGACCTTCCTGGGTGTCTCCAAGCATGATCAGGAGTCCCTGGGCCACTTGGATCGTCAAGTCATGTGAATAATCACTGTTAACCAATTTAGACAACTCTTCCGTGGAACTCCAGCCTTAAGTAGTAATGAAAAACCATTTGCCTCCCTTTGACTGAGTAGTGAAAGGTTTCTCTTATATTGAGGTCCATTTGTAGTGGGCTTTCATCAGCAATGTAGGCATATTTTCAAGGAAATCTGAAAGTGAAGACTTAAAAAAATAATGAGTGAGCAGAAGTAGAGATGTGCCACACTACTTTGGCAGCACCTTCAGGGGATGAGGCTTATGCTAGAGCAGTGAACACCAACCAGGGGGCATATCTTTGCTTGATAGATTTCTTTGTCTGGACTTGGTGGACTTACTGGGGTAAAGCAGGTGGGGCATTAGAGACAATAAGCAACATGTGAAGTGGTGATGGATCTCTTCTATCTTCTCCACTAGGGCCTGTGATAATCATGTTATAGATTTCAACCCAGTCTGGCACATGGCTTCCCATGAGGTGAAACACAGAAAGGAATAATAGTCTCCACCTCATAGGAGGACATGCTGTATCCCATACCACATATTGGTTGATTCTTCTAACACTTGAAGGTAATATATTGACTATTATCTTTATCTTGTAGCTCATAGACATCTGAAGACTTTCCAGTAATTTTCTTTCTTTTCTTTCTTTATTTCCTTTCTTTTTCTTTCTTTCTTTCTTTCTTCCTTTTTAGTATATTTGACACACCATGTTACATTAGTTTCAGGTGTACAATATGTGATTACACAAGTTTATATGTTCTGCTGTACTCACTATAAGTCTGGCTACCATCTGTCACTATACAACTCTACTACAGTATCATTGATTGTATTTCTCATGCTGTGCCTTTTATTCCCATGACTTATTCATTCCACAATTTTCTTACATGTAAGTTACAGAGCCAAGACTCATTCCATTCCACAGATCATTCTCTTTAAAGCCAGTAGGTTCTACTTTTCCCTAAATATCCATGGATGGTGCCTAGGAGATGACTAGGGATATTTTAGGACTGCCATTCATGCACCCACCCTCCCTCTTTAGACAGAACAGCTCTCTACCACTTGCACTTCCCCACATACTTCTCTCTCTCTCTCTCTCTCTCTTGTTTATGTACTTGGTTCTCAGCATAAGATTTTGTTAGAAGAAAGAAGCATGTAGGTAAAAAAAATAATTTATTAAAAATAGAATAGCGTAAAGTAGTTTGAAAGCCTCTGCAGTGCTTTAACAATGAAAGAAACATCTCTGCACACTTCCAACATCAATTTATAGTTTGCTAAATACATAATTATGCTAAGTTAGAAAGCTACACAGAGTTATTTCTATCAACTGGGTTTAGCCATTGTTACTTAATCTTTCTTGCCTTTATGTACAGTTCTGAGAGCCCCTTCAGGGATTGCTAAATACGGGTTTTAGGGCAAGGAGGGTACAATGTGTAATTACCATCGAATTCTGGTGCCCACATGGTAAGAAGAGTAATATGCACCCCCCAGTAGTACTCCCTCACACACACAAATGTATTTCCCACTAGATACTGCCTTAACAAGCCTCCATGTACTCTGCATGTGTGAACTATAACATTAAAGAATTTCAAAGTTATAAAATACCAAGGACTGGCAGGACCTCCCAGTCTAGGTAGGATGGCAGGGCAGAAGCACAAGAATCCTGTAAGAGGTGATATGGTGAGCTGTGCAGGGTACCTGTGTTGGGGAACGGGAGAGTAGATCAGTGTGGCCTGGAGAATATGGGTTCAGTGCCCCCCATTACATGAATGACTGGAGAAAAACGTGATGCCTTTTACTGAAGGAGAGATAAGAAAGGGCTTGTCAACCTCCTGGATCAGGAATCCAAGGATGCAAGGATTTCTCAGTCCCCATTCCTACAGTGATACAGTGGATCTCAAGGAACTGTATACAGAGGACCCAGGAAACAGTATCAGCAACATGCCTTAGATGTATCTGATGCTGCCTATTTATCAGAGAATGTTCAAGGCCCTTACCATACGTTCATTCATTTAATCTTCACAACAGTCTCCTAAGATTGGTACATCACTGGCACCATTTTACAGATAAGGCACTGTAAACTGAGGCTTACCTGTAAACTCAGGTAAACTGAGGCACAGGCAGGTTTGGCAACTTGCTCAAGATCACCGTCCTTACTGCACTGCAGCAGTCAGCAAAGATAGGTTTATTTGAAGTGCTGTGGACATTTGGATTCGTGAATTAAAACAAACTCAGGGTTCCATTCCTTGACTTCTTCACTGTGGGAGCTCCGATGAAGACTTTTCATGAAGATGTAAAGGGCTTTGTGAGGGAGTGGGAGAAGGTGTGCATGTTATTGAGGTCTACAGAAAGTTATGTGCTCTAATGCAGGAGGAGGAGGTGGCTTACCCAGATCTCCTATGTTCTCAGCACAATACACAAACTAAAAACCCCAAAAGACACCAGCTCATGCTCTTTAAGCACAACCCAAGAAGAGTTTAACAAAAGATTTGGGGATAAGCTTTCTCATTCTCAGGGAGCACTCACTCTATAAAAGAGCAAATCATGTGGGGATTTGCTAGGTTGTCAGTTACCACCATGCATTTTAACTTACTGTAAAACAGGGTACCTTCCAGAAGCTTCTGCCACACTGTGGGCAGAATTTCTTTAGTTCTTCTAGTCTAGTTCCTGGGTAGGGTTTGCTCACTCTAATACATGGGATGAGAGAAGTATTTCAACTAACTCAAATCCAGAACTCAACATGAAGTGCTTGGAAATAATACTGTAAGATTAACCTTACCAAACACCAAAGAGTGACCAGTTTCAGAAAAACAAACAAACAAACAAACAAACAAAAAACTCTTTGATTTGTGATGTTTGCAATACTACCTTTACTGCATTTGCAACTGCATTTGCAACCTCACCTTTCCAACACACAACCCTCTCTTCCATGCCCCAATAAAAGAACAAGACAGATATGCAAATTTGGCAGCAAATTAATCAAAGTTCATTTCATTTTTGTAATTATTTCATGCCTGTTGTTGTTGGCTCTTACATAAAACATCCAGTCCCTCATTCAATTTATGACTATATTTTTACCTTTGTAGAACTCTTAATTTATTTGAAAATAAAGCATTTGAAGATAAAATATTCAGAGCATTATTAGATAAATTATTATTAAATTGACTTCTTCCTTTGCCAAACACCTTGTTCCTTTGAACAAGCTGAGCAATTTGTAAGAGAACATCTGCCTCTTGACCTGTATGTGTTATTCCCACTGAGGTACCAGTCACACAATGAGAAGAAAAATACAGATATAAATCTGTTAATCTTACCATATGAGTTGGTTACTTGCTTGTAAAACTACAACAAAGAGCATCAGAAAAGAAGAGAAATTTCTAGAGCGTATCCTTGTTAGATAAATGTCTGATAATATGATTATCTTTGTAGGACTTCCTGGGAATTGAGACATAAAACAACAACAACAACAACAACAACATACATCTTGTACTCAAGGAGCCTGTGAGTTCAACAGGTGTGTAACAACCTTAAATTTCAGACAACAGCAAGCCTATTTTGTGTTTATTTAAAATTCTTTTCATTCTATCATATCTATTTTATTTCCATCATATATGTATATCTGTGTTCTCCAAAGTGTACCTTCAGGAATGCCTTATCTTACATATGTTTGCATCCTCCATCACCTGATCATAGTAGGTCCTCAAAAATTTTTGGTAAAATAAAGCAGAATCTATCTTCCCATAAGTATGATTCTCTGTAAAGAGAAACCTGAAGAGCTATCTGTTGTTATTACAATCTGAACAAGATCAGGAATTGCAAATATATGATACATCATTTCTACTTTAGGATAATATAAGCAGATATGCTTTTTTTCCTGATTTTTCAGAGGAAAGACTTGCTTATCCTAAATTGATTTGTCATTCAAATACCAACCAACCAGCTTGTCTTTTTTGTGAATGTACTATTGTATAAAGACATTGTAATAAGACATGATCCCAGGCTCAAATATTGGTCATGCAGAGATGAATTAGGCATAGTTGCCAGCCTCATGCTACTGGAAAGGACAAGCCTAAAATATGTCAACAAATAATTATCTATAAAGATTATGGGAGATCAGTGTGAAAATAGAAGCCAAAAATGTATGAACCACTGGACAGAAAGAGTTCCAGGGACTTGATGTACCCACCCTAGTACCAACATCTGATCTCAGGAGCTGGAGCCAAAATACAGGAAAAAAGGAACATGAATCGATCTGGTCCAAGAGAAACCAATGGCTACTTGAAAACTCCTTTTCTTTTGCTTTCTTCCTTTTTTCCTTAAAAAAACAAATTATTAATGACAGTTGTGGAAAACAGAATACTCTGTGTTAGTTTGTCACTGATAGCAGTTGCTAATTAGAGCAATTAGTTTCACAGCGCTAATGTATGCCATAATAATTCTTACTAAAGAATAAATACAATAAAAATTTTTCTCAATTTCAGCAACTCCAAGATCCTGTTTTTATAGGTAAATGATTAAAGAAGCTATAAAAACATGTATGTCCAACATTAATTTGATACTAGACATGATCAGAAAATGATATCGTCATCTTCCCTACATATGGATTATCTCTTTATCTCTTCCATTTTATATCATTTAATCACTGACAGTGACCAAATGTATTACTATGTGGGTCGATTGTTGTATCTCAGGATAATCATCTATTATTTGGGGCTACTAATAGCCTAGTTAATAAGACCTACGGGAATATTAACAGGATAAGCAAACCACAACCAGGGCTACTCTGGTTCAAATTAAAATGCTGGGTTTTTTTGTTGTTTATCATTATGTGTGTTGAATATTGTGTCTTTACCTAAGGGATTATGTGAGGTTTGTAATATTTATAAAGAGAACAGCTACTCATCTCAGGGCCATTTCAAGAGTATGTATTATTTATTTCCTGATCTACCCCCTCCAATGTTCAATATCTTTTAAGAACTGTGATTAATAAAACATTCCAATTTGAACAGTGTGGGTTCTATTCACAAAACATGGTTATTCAGCCCATTTCTATGCAGACATCACCAGGGAGAGTACTTATCACCAAAAAATGCATAATCAACATCAGATATTTTGAATTAATGATTTTAGGGAGGAGGTTCATTAAACTCTTTGCTTCAGCCCTAAGTGGGACTTCTCAATTAAGTATGAAGGGATTGGGAATGAGAAGGGACGTGCACATTAAAAAATAGTGTGTCAAGCTCAGTTAAAGCTGTGCTAAAGCCTTTCATTCAAGATCTGTCAAGAAATCATTATCTTTTCTTTTTCTTTTTTTCTCTGAGTTTTTTTTTTTATAACTGAGGTTTAATGTATTATTAATAGAAGAAGAGGGATAAGGAACACTAGACTGTTATTGTGCAGTGCAGCAGCACTTTTAGGTCTGGGTACAAGCACTAAGAGGTATTTCTTCCATCTTTAATAAACGCAGATGCTGGAGGATGGGTCTGTGCTTATGCGAGCAAGGCAAAACAGGTCGGAGACACTGCCCTGCATGGCAGTGTATCCTTAGAGCAATTTACTGGGTTCTCATATCACAAAATCCATGGTACTGAATCTATAAAAATATTTAGTGTTGCTATGTTTCAGGCATCAAATAGCGTTTTACATTCTGTTTGGGGATGGAACTGAAATGAAGCAAGAGAATCCATCAGCGGGGTGTTAATCAAACACCTACCTTGTGCCCTCTACTGTTCTGCTTCAGAAAAGATGAGATGACTCCTATCCTCAAGACCACTGCCATCTGGTTGGATAACAACAGTGATGTGGAAGTCCACAGTTTGCCAGAGATTAAAGCTCAAGCCAAAAACAAACAAACAAACAAACAAACAAACAAAAACCATCCTGAGGGCACCTGGGTGGCTCAGTTGGTTAAACATCGGCCTTCTGCTCAGATCCTGATCTCAGTGTCCTGGGATCAAGCTCATGTTGGACTCTCTGCTCAGCAGGAAGTGTGCTTCTCTGTCTCCCTCTGTCTGCCCCCGCCTTGTGCCCTCTCTCTCTCTCAAATAAACAAAATATTTTTTTTTTAAAGAAAAAACTCTTGCATTCCTTCTTTGCTGACCTCAAAAGCTCTTTATGGATATGCTGAGGCTGGTATAAAAGCCCCCTTCTCCCACACCCAACTCTTACTGAATAGAATCTTAAAAGAATTTGGATTCCTTTTATCCAATCACCCAAAAAATGCTTAAATGATTATTTTCTCTAGTCCATCAACATCAAATTCCTTTAACCTGCTTCTATTTACATATTACTCTGTTCTGAATATTGAACAAAGGAAGCCCTCAGGTATTTTGTAGCCAAATGTTTTATCTAAAAATGCTACTGTAATAATAGTTTTTTTAATGTGCGGATTTAATATCTGCAAAAAAGTATTTTAAAAGTGCTTCCTATGACTGTCTCATTGCATATACATAATAGTGTGAATTATTGTAAGTAAACATGTTGTTATCATAATAATTTTGATATATGAGTACAATGAGTCCTTGACCAAGCTCTCATTGCCAGTCAATAGTGGAGGCAGGGCTCAAGCCCAGTGCTCAGCCCCTCTGCTCTGCTTCTCTAATGGTCTAGCAGATGTTTTGAGGATTCCCTTGAACTAGTCAAAGAGAAACTTTTTTAAAAATAACTTTCTTTGTACAGCCATTATGGAGAACAGTATAGAGATTCCTCAAAAAATTAGACATATAACTACCATGTGCTCCATCAATCCTGCTTCTGGGTATATATATTCAAAGGATAGGGAAACAGAATATTAAAGAGATTTCTGCACCCCCATGTTCATTGCACCATTAGTTACAATAACCAAGACAGGAAGACAACTTAAGTGCCCATCCCTGGATGAATGGATAAAGGAATTATACATACAATGGAATATTATTCAGCAACAAGAAAGAAAGAAATCCTGCCATTTGCAACAACATGGATGGGCCTTGAGGGCATTATGCTAAGTGAAATAAACCAGCTGGAGACCAGACAGGTTGGTTGCTAGGGGCTGGAGGTAGGGGATTTGGGAGAGGCTGGTTAAAGGATCCAAACTTTCAGTTATAAGATGAATAAGGTCAGAGGATCTAATGTATGACCTGATGATTATAGTTGATAATACTATATTATGTAATTGACATATTAAGAGCCTAAAACTAAAATGTTCTTAAAAAAAAGATAAATATGTGAGGTGATGAATAGGTTAAGAAACTTCAAAATGTTTATGTATATCAAATCATCATGATATGCATTTTAAATATGTTACAATTTTATGTCAATTATATCTCAATAAAGCTGAAAAATACTGTTGCATCTTTACCATAAAAATAAATAGATAATACTTACTGGCAAAATTAAATATTCAATATTGATATATTTTACATACAAACAAAGGCCTGCCAGATTGTAACAGATGCTATGACATAGCTTCCATAAAAGGGAAAAAGAGATTTTACACTTAGATCAAAGCCCTCTCACTCACTTGACACAGGACTAGTTTGTTTGTTAAATAGTAACATTTCAGAGAACTGGCCCTGGGGCAAATTTATCACAGGTAAGATTATCTAGTTTTTATTATTATTATTTTTTTATTTTTAGTTTTTTAGTTTTTATTATTTTAGGGATGGTCTTCCTCAGCATCCATTTTGCCAAACGACTTTAATTTAAAAATTCAACTAATTTCCTGCATTCAGTGAGAGTATTCACCCCTTCTCTGGTGCTGAGGATTTAACACAGGATGGTAAACAAGAACATCAGCTTTTGGCCGAAATGAATGTGGCTGGAGAGCCCAGTTGAAATCAATCACAGGCACAGCTGGGATGCCTTGGAGCTGTCAGGAAATGGAATGGAGTCAGTGTTGCTTTGGAGAGCTTCTGACCTGGAGGCCAGGGCCCAGCAGCATGAATCCCTTAGGGCTAACCCACAGCTGAGTGGTTTGATGCCCAGTCACTTCAGCACTCCTAGAGAAGGTCTTGATCACTATCATTGAACAAGGCTACACTGGCATGAGATCCAGTGTAAAATACACACATAAATGTCTATCAACCTTCCCACTTGGTCAAGTTTGCATCACCCTGTCACACGGACACATGCATGAGACTGGGCAGGAGGGAGACTGTCTGCCCACCCCTTCACGTTGGATGTTCTCTTGCTTTAACTGGTTCTATCAGTTCAGCCACCACTTCCGACCTTCCATGGGAACACGGCTCATATGGCACAGGAGGATTACATGAGCAGAAGAGGCAGCAAAAAAATATTCAAGTCTATGATTGTAGATTGCTTTTGTTTTCAGTTAACCTAACTCAAAATAAAACAAATGCAAATTTCCCATGTTCTTCTCCCCTAAGACATTGAAGAGTTTAGAGGTAAGTGGAAGCCCAAGTCAAGATCTATAGACCATCTAGTAGCCTTGAGTTATTTCTTTCCCAAAGCTAATTCTGTTAACAAGATGATTTCAAGTGAGTAAGGGACAAGTGGAGCTAGATAAGGAAATATAGGTGGAGGGCAATGGGATCAGGCTCACAAAAATCCCAAAAATATGGAAGTGAAAGGAAACCAGAGATAAGAGACAAACCCAGACTGTCTTGTCCTAGGTTTCAGAGGTGGGATCTTATTATAAAACAGCTACTTGAGACCAACAAAGAATCATCAGACCTTATAAAGGAAGTAAGCCATTGAAGGTGTTATTGCTAGTCCTTACTCAATGGTGCTATCAGTAGAGATGTTAAAAGGATTTAGGTTTCCTGGTTGGCTTTCAATAAAAGACCAACCCTTATAAGCTCCCAGTGGCAACCCTGTTTGGACCCCTCTCACTCTTGACAACTTTTTCTATATACTTGCTTAATAAACTTTATTGCTTTACTCACTCTCCTTTGTCTGTGAGATTAATTCTTCAACTCCATGAGACAAGAACCTCGCTCTTCCACTTCACAAGGGGATACTATTTCTTATCCATCTTCTTTTCCCAAGATCCCAGAAACTGACCCACTAATTCTAGTTCCTGTTCCCACTTGCTTTTTCACCCAGGCAAACTTACTTCTGAGTCTCTGGAAAATACTGAAGACACACATTTATTCATTCACCAGATATACTGAGAATCAACTACAGCCTGGCCAAGGCTGGTTTCAGATTGCCTCCTCCCAAAGACCCTTCCCATCTTTGTGCTAAGAAGCAAAAGTGGCTGGAAAAACAGTTTAAAAACTAGACCATTTCTGAAAACTATGTACATTTCTTTTTTAACTTTTCTACATAACTCCATAATAATATATTATTGGACTAAAAACTAAATATATTCTTATTTACAAAGACACTTTCACTATGGAAAAGAGCAGTAAGTTATATACTCTAGCATTTATAATAACAAATGCCAAATCTTGGTGTATGTATGTGATTGCACTTCATACCTGAGACAGGATTGTTGACTTGTATAGATAGTAAATAGGATTTGTAGGTGTTCCTGGGAGGACAGATGAACTGAGCATGGAGGAGGAATAACCAATATGACTGGAAATTCATAGTCTTGATGAGGATGGACTCTAAGACCCTCAGCTAATGGACAGGGCTGAAGTTCAAGACAAACTTCACAAACTTTGCTAAGCTTATTCCGTACAAGCTTGCTTGTTTCCCACTGAACCACTCAATGCTATATTCCTAGGCCCTATTTTTGTTTGTTTGTTTGTTTGTTTTTTGCATATTTTTTATTGGAGTTTGATTTGCCAACATATAGCATAACACCCAGTGCTAAGCCCATCAAGTGCTCCTCTCAGTGTCTGTCACCCAGTCACCTCATCCCCCCATCCACCTCCTCTTCCACTACCCCTTATTTCACTCAGCATAATATCCTCCTGTTCCATCGACGTTGAAGCAAATGGTGGGTATTTGTCATTTCTAATGGCTGAGTAATATTCCATTGTATACATAGACCATATCTACTTTATCCATTCATCTTTCGATGGACACCAAGGCTCAACTCTCCAGAGTGTAGAGATAGAGGGAACATTCCTCAGCATCTTAAAAGCCATCTACGAAAAGCCCACAGAAAATATCATTCTCAATGGGGAAACACTGGGAGCCTTTCCCCTAAGATCAGGGACATGACAGAGATGTTCACTCACACCACTGCTATTCAACATAGTACTAGAAGTCCTAGCCTCAGCAATCAGGCAACAAAAAAGAAATAAAAGGCATTCAAATTGGCAAAGAAGAAATCAAACTCTCCCTCTTTGCAGATGACATGATACTGTATACAGAAAACCCAAAAGACTCCACCCCAAGATTTCTAGAACTCATACAGTAATTCGGCAGTGCAGGAGGATACAAAATCAATGCCCAGAAATCAGTGGCATTTCTATACACTAACAATGAGACTGAAGAAAGAGAAATTAAGGAGTCAATCCCAGTTACAATTGCACCCAAAAGCATAAGGTACCTAGGAATAACCCTAACCAAAGAGGTAAAGGATCTATACCCTAAAAACTACAGAACACTTCTGAAAGAAATTGAGGAAGACATAAAGAGATGGAAAAATATTCCATGCTCATGGATTGGAAGAATTAATATTGTGAAAATGTCAATGCTACCCAGGGCTATTTACACATTTAATGCAATCCCTATCAGAATACCATGGACTTTCTTCAGAGCGTTGGAACAAATAATCTTAAGATTTGTGTGGAATCAGAAAAGACCCCAAATAGCCAGGGAATATTAAAAAAGAGAGCTGGGGACATCACAATGCCAGATTTCAGGTTGTACTACAAAGCTGTGATCAACAAGACAGTGTGGTACGGGTACAAAAACAGACACATAGATCAATGGAACAGAAATGGACCCTCAACTCTATGGTGAACTAATATTCGACAAAGCAGGAAAGACTATCCACTGGAAAAGGGACAGTCTCTTCAATAAATGGTGCCGGGAAAATTGGACATCTACATGCAAAAGAATGAAACTAGACCATTCTCTTACACAATACACAAAGATAAACTCAAAATGGATGAAAGATCTAAATGTGAGACAAGAATCCATCAAAATCCTAGAGGAGAACACAGGCAACACCTTTTTTGAACCCTTTTGGAACTTGACCTCAGCAACTTCTTGCAAGATACATCTATGAAGGGAAGGGAAACAAAAGCAAAAATGAATTATTGGGACTTAATCAAGATAAAAAGCTTCTAGACCCCATTTGAATGACACTTTCACAGCACTGCTTCCTCTGATCCTAATGTGCTGGTGGGTTTCCTTTTTTGAATTCCCATATTGGGTTTATAGCCCATTTATGGCCTTTATCATATGTAAATAGTTACATGTATCTGTCCCTGGTTCTATTGATAGTAAATTGTCTGATGGCGGGAACTATCTTATATTTCTTATATGCTCAAACAACACTTGCCAGATATATAAATGATTTGAGAGGTATAACTTGTTTCAGTGAAAATTAATAAGCATAGAGTGCCTAATTTCAAGACCAAATCGGGAGTTACAGAGAATAAGTTTCATAGAGGCAAAGATCTCAACATATTACCTCTTTAAAATAAGATTCCAGGGAAGGCCTGGTGGTCCAGCGGTTTAGTACCGCCTTCAGCCCGGGATGTGATCCTGGAGACCTGGGATCAAATCCCACGTCAGGCTGCCTGCATGGAGCCTGTTTCTCCTTCTGCCTGTGTCTCTGCCTCTCTCTCTCTCTCTCATGACTCTCATGAATAAATAAAATAAAATCTTAAAAAAAAAAAAAAGATTTCACTTTAGAAGAAGAGCAAGTGGCACTCCATTCAGCATTATGTGTCCCACCCAGCAGGGACTATGTTGCAAATTATTGACAATTATGGTGAAAGCCTGAACTAAGAGGTTATTCTTTTTCACCAAACAGGCTCAAAAGAATACAAAACTATAGCACATGAGACTGTCTGATTTAGTAGTATGGGGGTGAGCAAAATGCCAAAGGATGACAACCAGGTTGCTCGCTGGTTGAGAAGCTAGGAAAGTATCATTCATTGGGTCAAGGAACATAAAAATAAAATCACTTTGGGGGATGCATGGTAAGCTAAATTGAAGATACAGTAATCGTAAAGTTCCTGTGAGATACCCAATTAGAGATGTTTAGCAGCAACTCTATATCCAAGTCTGAAGCTCAGAAGACAATCCTGATATTGGTGTCATCACCGTGTAGGTGGTAGTTAAAATCACAAGAATGGATGAGATCCCTGGGAAGTTCCTAGTGAGTAGATCTCTGGGTTGCAGACTAAATCCTTGGAATATTAGTATTTTAAAGCATGGGCAGGAAAACAGGTGCTGATGACAAAGGGAGTTATCAAGAATATTAAATCTATCAGAATTTAGTTGGACAAAGTGGTCATTGCATTTACTAATTAGAACATCACTGAGATCTTAGCCAAAAGGCAGCATCAGTGGAGTGATGAAGCAAGAAGCCAATTGTTTTGGGTTGCAATATGAATTTGAGGTGAACAAATGAATACAGCAAATGGTATACTTAGAAGATTGACTATCAAAAACATACAAGAGATACTTAGCCATTTTGAGAGGAAGAGATTACAGAGAGAATAGCCTAGGCATCAGTGACAATAATGCTGGTTGTGCCTTCCAGTGGCCAAGGCTAGGAGTATTGGTGGTGTAAATTGTAGCACTTAGTGCCCAGTGTGGTGTCTGGTTTTGGTGACCTCACATATCAGGTCTTTAGATGATTTGAGCATGTTCTTGGCTTTATATCTGTGATCTTGGCTGTCCACTCACCTGACTTTTCTGCTTAAATCATCCAGAGTTAGTTTATTTTGTTTGCAAATGAGTATGCCTACTGATAGTTTGGTCTTCAGTATCTAGACTGGAGAAAGATAAAAAAGTGAGTGATAAATCTCAGATTTAAGAAGGTCAGATTCAGACTCAAATATCTAAGTAATTTGAAAGTAAGTTTGTGTTCTCACCAGTCTGGTTTCTTTCTTTCTTTCTTTCTTTCTTTCTTTCTTTCTTTCTTTCTTTCTTTCTTTCTTTCTTTCTTTCTTTCTTTCTTCTTTCTTTCTTTCTCTTTCTTTCTTTCATTACCCAAATAAGCAACCAACTAATGAACTAACCAACCAAATACAGTTATCAATATTTTATTGATCCTTCTCTTGCTCAGTAATGTGAGGAGTGTAACAGATTAAAGTTCCCAATACCCAGGAGTTCATAGGACAGCAAGGTAGTCTAGTGAAAATCTTGAGAATAAACTGTCAGTTGCGGTATATATACTCAACATGAGCATTTCCAAGGCAGTAAGAGTCTCAGTACTTCATGTCCCTCATTTCCTTAGGAGCAGTTAAAGATTTTTAAAAAGCCAAAGATACTATTTTTGACCCCTCTCCCATACAACTCAGGGTGAATGCAACTCAGGGTGAATAGAATAGCAACTAAAAGTTCAAAGAAATTTAGTTGAGGGCCTTCTTATTATAGGATCTCCAGATGCCATATGGATATCTTCAGAAAAGCCTTTTACTTTCCTCGAACTGATCTGACACCAATATCATGACTTTTCAGCTAACTAAAATGTTTAAATATAATTACTGAGACCTCTCAGTGCACTCATTCCTATTTCTGCTATATTTTCAGTGATGCCTAAAAGACTGATGACATATTCCCAACGATGATATGCTCAAACTCACTTGATAAGAACAAACTAGACAGTGTTATGGTAGCAAAAAATTTATAACATCTTAGTGACTTAGCAAAAAATAATTTACTTCTCTCCCTTAAAATCTGCTGCAAGCTAATAAGACCCTTCTCCATCTAATGAGCCATGATATTCTTGTTTTGGCAATCTCATTTCAACATGTAGCCTTTAAGATCTCCAGAGTAGAGGGAAGAGGGTGTTGGAGGGCCATGCATTGTCTCCTAAATGCCTTGGCTTAGGAGTGATACATTTCACTTCTGCTTGTGCCTTATTGGATAAAACTAGTCGTCTGCCCTGCTAACTGCAAAGGAAGCTGGGAAATATGGAGGAACTCATGAAATATTGAATTTACCTTAGTGCCTCTTCCAAAGCATTTTTTTGGGGGGGAGGTGCAAACTAAGATTTTAAAAGTTTAGAAAAAATAGATCAGCATTCATTTGCTCATGCCTTCAAGTATTCATCCACTTTATAAGCACTAAGTATTCTTTTTATAAGCACTAAGTATCTGATTCTGTATTGGATATGAAAAATAAAAATAATGAATAGGTCTCAAGCTGTTTAATGCCTAATATAGTATTGAAATAATATAGAGACAAGAGACTGATCTATCTATTTATTTTACAATCTTAGGGGGTAGTAAAACAACAGCTGCTTGATAAATGCTTGTCTAATTATACCCCTTTAGATTTTTGCTCAAATATTCCCTTCTCCATGAAGCCTCCCTGATCATCTTTTTTACTACTGTTCAAGACTCAAGCATTCCTTGTCTTTGTTATAATCTGGTCTTCTCCAGAGCACTTATTACAATATATGCTACTTATTTATCTATCATCTCATTCCCCATAATACACTGTACACTCAAATAGGGCAAACATTTTTGTTTTTGAGTCAGTGCTGTTTCAAAGCTTCCACAATACCTAGAATACAGTAGGCTCAATATATATTTATTGAATTATGTGACTGAAGAAAATGATCAAAGCATAAAAGAAGTAGAACTGATGAATGATGAGATTTTAGGTGAAAGCATTATCTTGAAAGGCACAGAGGATCAGGGAAGGTTTGATGGTGAGCTAAGTAGCAAATGTGCAGGTGTGCATAGAGGCTTTCCAGGAAGAGCCCATCATACATAGTGTTACCATCAAGATGAATGAGTAAGTGGTTGGCTGAGGGCTGGGTGAATGAATATGGGCAGGGGAAAATTACTCTGTACTCTCCGTGACTACATACTTTGCTTATGAGCTCTGAAGTATGATGTGAAAGTCTTGTATTAGAGTCAGTCATAAAGCATCAAGAGACTCCCCATGATACCAGGATAGTGGAATGCTGGAAAAATGTGCAACTTTCTGTGCCACAGACAAGTGTTGCAGAAACTCTTCAGAGTGAGTAAGCTCAGGGTTGGGAGGTAGATTACAGGCATGGTAGCTGTTATTTTTGTTTAGTTCTTTGTTTTTGAGGGAATTCAGCTGAATAAGTGAAGCAGAACAAGAACACACTAATAGGTTGGCTGGAAATGATAGAAACCTAAGTATCCCTCAAGGCCCAATACAAATATCTCCTCCTTTCCTGAACATTTCATTCTCTCTCTCAGGCACATGTAGCATCCTCTACATACTTCTATTTGGGGTATAGGTGAATTTTGCAAAAGTGAATTAACTGAATTCTCAGTGTGAAAAGTGAATGATTTGTTGAAACTATAAATATACTGACTGTAATCTATGACAAGAATGAATAGCAGCGCTATGAGTTTTCAACAAATTATCCTGCTTTGTGTGACCTAGTGCCTAAAATGTATTTGATGATCAATTAAGTGCTCACCGGCTGAAATTTGAAACTCAAATCTGTAGGCAAAAATATCTTTATCATTGTCTCCTTTGAAAATAATTTCCCTAAATCAGAAGTCTAAACAGCACCATTCCATAAGATAGTAACATACATTGAAAAGCACCAAGTAGCATGTTCATTTTTTGTTTCTGATTTATTTGTTCATAGACAGTAGATATGCATTAACTTTCATTTTTCACTAGAATTTCACTAGGTTTCATTTTTACACTAGAATTCTGTGCCCTTTGTGCAAGATGTAGAAGTTAATTGGCAGCTAACTCACTTTGATGACAACTTTGGTGTGCTTGAGGGACATATTTTCGTAAATTGCCACATTTTTGATAGATTTTACCATGACTGGTTTACTTATAGATTGTTATTACGCTCCAGTAGGATTCACTGCCTCTGCTCTGCACAGATGATGGGGTAGAAACTCATGCTCTCTTACTTCTTAGCAACAATGATAATAACAATGTATATGCAGTGTGTGTTTTCACAGCACAGCAAAGAAAGAAGAAACCCAAGAGAGTCCACATAGTCATCGGAGCATTTACTGTGAAACTAGAACAAAGTACTATAATTTCAAAGATGCTGTTAAAGGCATCTTGCCTTACAGAGAGGCATTGAAGAACACATCCATTAGACATGAACTTTTGTTAGATCTGTGAGCAGGCTTCTCTCTAACAGAGGTCAATAATGTTGTTTCCAGGCTGCTTTCTCCCTGAAAGCAGTTACCACGGGTTTGCTAAATCCCAAGGAACTGTACTCCCAGTGGTTGCATGGAGCCCAATTCTGAGAGAGCACTGAATTGGCCTTCATTTCCAATCTCTTGCTTAGTGGAGATTTAGAAGAATCATTCCCTTTCCTTCTCGGAGCCTCTATTTTCTCATCTTTGCAGAGATTTATGATTATGTGAAATTCGGGCTTCCAATCAAATTCCTCTTTGATGACAATGAAGTCTCAGGTAGGCAGTGTGATAAGGAAGGGGATGCTGGAAAAGAGTGATGTTTCAAGATGTTAATGGTACAGTTGTGGGGCAATTTGGCTTTTCTGAGAAATGTGTGCAGCCCTACTCATGCAGGACATTCTAACTTCTTGAGAGGAGGTAGTGGGATTGCGCAACAGCTTCTTACTCTAAGTCTCCCATGTGCAGAAGGTAACCCTGGGCAGGTCATTTTTCCATTTATTCCTTATTTAGCAATTATTGTCAAAGAGTAAACTGTCATTATAATAAACAGCATTTCACCATTACAGTTTGCTCTGTAAAGCTTAATTAAGGAATAGCTACTTTATTTGAAAATTCTAACCAACAAATGAGTTGCCCAACTACCTGCCTTCTTAAGAAAGGACAAAAGACATGGTGTAATCTTTCACAGTAACCAGGGATCATTATTATGACAATCCATTACCATAGTGGAGTGGTGATATAGTTGGATCATCAGTCAGCACACCCTGCACCAGGCATTCCTATTCTGGGATCCATCAAAACAGAGACCCAAGGATCCCCTACCTGTGTTCCCCAATTTGTTGACAAGTTCTAGTGTATTTATGTTGTATACATGTGCATGAGAAAGAAGTTCACAGTTTCCTCAGACTGTCCACGATGTCCATATCCAAGTTTTTAGGAAATACTGAACTACGCTAAAGTGCTCACATAGCAATGTTCATATGACTGAAGACATGCTTTTAACAGATTCACCTTCATCATTTAGCACAGTGTGGGCACAAAAATGTATGGAAAATAGACTGTGTTTTAAAACACATGAACTTGGAAATACACTAGCAGTGCTCTTTCTTAGTGACTGAAAGGATTTTTCTGCTAAACAGAACAACTGAATGTATACTGGGTCACTGAATAGCAAAAATCCACATGTTAACTTTTTGAGATCTTATTTCTCTTTTATAACCTCCTGGCATTTCCCATACTATGTATTTGCTGCTTTGAATATCATTAGTTATCTTATTATCTAGGATTTCAAGTAAACTAAACTGTATATACTTCCTTAGGTAGAGGCACAATATAATATCTGGACCTGATATTTGAAGCTTCATTTTTAAAAATTCAATTACAATGTAACTGGAAAGAATACTGGCAATTAGCAATGTAAAACTCAAAAGTAATTAATAACCATAAGCACATGTCAGATCCATAAAAGGCCAGTCCCCACCCCTAGTCACTTTTACCACCTGCCAGACCCTCAATCTCAGTTATTATATTCCTCTAAATTCCAAAACTGCAAACACGGCACTTACTTACAGTATGATTTATTACACCAAACCCAAGCTCTGCTGAGCCCCTCTGGTTTATTATTAATAAGGTACCTGTGAGGTCACCATCAAATCTCAACAAGGTACAAGGTTCCAGAGTGCTAGCAATGAAAGAAAATTTTGGCTGATAGAAAAAAGAAGAATTCTCTTCCATATTTGAGCCCAGTGCATTTGGCAAAATTAAACAAAAAATGTACATCAGCAGTTTTGTGTTTGGAGTATCATGTTTTGCAATTTTTTAAAACCCAGATGAAAAATTATGTTGCTGTGCATGAGAACCATTTAGATAATCAGCTACCTGCTTTTCCAATGGGACTTCAGGAGTTCATTCCTGCTATTATGAAGAACAAATGTGGTTGCAAATTAATGGAATCCTTCTCCTTGGAACTGGGAGAAGTTGGACAAGATTGGAGATTGAATATGTACCAGGAGTTAAGGAAGGACCTAGATAACTGAGAGGATGCCAGTCATTTCAATGTTTAAACAAAGGGCTGAGCAACTTAAGTGATGCCCTAGTAATGTATGGCTGAATTTCAAGAAATACACCTAGCTAAAAATTATACTGAATTTATTTAACAGCTGCTAGGGGGCCAGTATTATGTTTTTTGATAAGGGGGAAAATGTCTTATCCACAGATCTTGTTGTCCATAAGCTGACAGTTTTTTGGAAACATCAGAGAGAACATTTAGGGAGCAATTAATTACTGGGCTGCATCTCATGTTAAGTATCTGAGGAGGATTAGTGTACTCAGGGCAGGTTTTCTGAAAAAGATGAGGGTTGAGCACTACCTGGAGATTAAGCATTAGGGGACAAGGCATGTGAGTAAGCAAAGGACAGGAATGGCAGTGAAGATGAGGAGGTAAAGGAGAGACAACTGTAAAAACAAAATGCTTCCAATTCAAAGGATACAACTGTGAGTTATTTGACATCATAGACTATGATTAATATATGTACTGTGACATCCTCCTCAATGACTGGTACAAAGGGAGGTTAAATATGCATGATAAATGGACAAACTGATGAATAAATGTTTGAATGAAAAGAGGGCTGGACTTTTTTTTCATCTTGATTTGTCTACCACTTCACCCTTTCCTTAGATGTCCACTGTGATGTGAGTGTGACTTCAGGATCCATAGTTGGATATCAAGAATCATGTCCCAAAGCCTAGCAAATTTAAAATTAAATTCTAGTGCTTCCACTTACCAACTGGGTAACACTGGGTAAATCTTTTAGAGGACAGATAGATGATAGATAGATAGATAGATAGATAGATAGATAGATAGATAGATAATAGATGATAAATATGTTTGAGAGAGAGAGAGTGTGTGAGGTGGGGGGAAGAGCAGAGGGGAAGGGAGAAGGGAGGGGAAAGTATCTCAGGCCGATTCTGTGACGAGCACCAAGGAGTCCAACACTGGGCTTCATCTCAAGACCTGAGTGGAAACTGGGAGTCAGACACTTAATCAATTGAGCCACCCAGGCACCCAGTTGGGTAGTTCATTTTAACACTCTAAGCCTCATTTTTTCTCATCTGCAAAAAAAAATGTTCATCTTTCCTTTTCATTGTGAAGAGTGAATAAGAAACAACTGGTAAAGTACTCACTCACTTTTTCTAGTGTTTGAAAAATTATAATTTTATTAAATTTAGATATACTAGGAAGACAACTTTATTAGGAAAAAAATGAAATGTCTATCCACAGTGACTTTTATCAATAAATGTAAATTATTTTGAATTACAGACGCTTGTTTATAGAAATAAATGATGTGAGATTCTAAGATATTCAGGAAGACCAAGTCTGAATTCGCTCTAAGCTCCTGAGACACCAATGTTAGGTGTTTGTTAGGTTTTTGTCATCATGTTGAAATACATGGAATAAGGAGGAATGCAATCTAAGTACACTTTCTTAAGTATTCTTCCTTCTTCCTACACTTCTTTTTAGCAAACAACTATCCTGCTGTTTTCTGGAATTGTTGCCTATATCACTGGAAATAATATGCAGCATGAAAGCTATTTGAGTCAGAGTCAGATATCTACTTACATTAGAGAAGAAGAGCTTTGCTGAAGTTGGGAATGTTTCACTTAATGAAAACTGGGAATGATCTAGATTCACTGGCAAGCACACTGGCTGAGGGAGTTTCTTAAGAGTTTTATTTTATACTTGGAGTCAATTGTGTACAATTCCCATCCTTCATTGGCTTATTAACTCCTGAAAGTAAGATGCTATTTCTTACAAAGGCCCTTTTTCAGGGAAGAGGAGAACCAATGAAGAAGCAGAGGGAAGGATGAGCCTTCTAAAAACTCAGAAATGTTCCTTAGTCTCCTCATGTTCATTGTCCTTCCCTTCAAAATACATACACCATCCCTAGGACAGGATCACATGGGTATTACACTAGTCAGGGCTCTCTAGAGAAACAGATCCAATTGTTGAGAAAGAGAGACTGATTGATTCAGCATCCTGGAGACCCAGAGAGAGCCAGTGTTTCAGTTCATCTTCAAAGGCAAGAAAGAATTGATGTCCCAGCTCAAGGCAGTAAGTCAGGAGGAATTTCCTCTAACTTATGGGAGGTTCAGCTATCCCACTGTCTGTTCTATCCAGGTCTTTAACTAACTGAATGAGGTCCACCCACATTGGGAGAACAATCTGCTTTACTCAGTATATAGATTCAAATATTGACTTCATCCAGAGACATCCTCACACACATACTCAGAGTAATGCTTAAGCAAATATCTTGGTACCCTAGGATGAGTCACGTTGACACAAAAACTATCACATGTAAAAACAGGCCTGAATATCAACAGTCAGTAGTAAATGACATAAGTGACAGTGGAAGAAGAAGAAGTTTTACTCCTTCAGAGCACCCTTTGTGCCAATATCTAGAACACGATTGACCATAACTCATCATATGCACTGAGAAAGAAGCCCAGGGAAGACTTGATATTTGTGAAATATGCCTTCATTATGATCTATTTTTTTTTATTCCACCTACTCCTGAACATAAGCTTGGATATGGAGCTGTAGATAAACACTCAATTTTTAATTCTGTGTCTTATTAATCTTTTGCTGACCACTCAGTGCCTATTGTGAGCCTTAGGAGGAAATGACAAAACCTGTCTCAGCAGTGGCTCATTAAAGGCCAGAAAGAAATGGTCATCATGTGTTATTTTAATGTTCAGTTTTTGGGTTGCAATCTATAAAGCTCTACATATGATACGCTTAAAAGTTTTCTTCTTCCATTGTGTAGACCTGGCTCATGTTGGATAGAAGGCTGAAATCTACCTGAGTATACTATTACCATTCTCACTTCTTTGCCAAAGCCCTTTCACTCACTGTTAGCAAAATAAAAGATGAAAACACAGCTTCCCGAAGCCACTTAAATCTTTCCCAATGACAGAAACATAGGAGGCTAACACAGATGGTAGGAAGACAAACTATGGGTGAACAAGCTAGAGATTGGTCCTCATCTTGCTGCCTAATTGATTTGACTGATTTCTGAATTTGCCAAAGCAACATTAGCATGTTGCTTTCTTCCAGTGTAGAGTCCTTCCCATTTAAAAAAAAAATCCTTTGCCCCATCTATCACAGACCTTGTTCAACAGTACACTGTAGGTTACCTGGGTGGCTCAGTGGTTGAGCATCTGTCTTTGGCTCAGATCATGATCCCAGGGTCCTGGGATCGAGTCCTACAACAGGCTCCCCATAGAGAGCCTTCTTCTCCCTCTGCCTATGTCTCTGCCTTTCTCTCTGTGTCTTTCATGAATAAATAAAATCTTAAAAAAATTACACGTGAAAAAAAATTACACTTGATGCAAGGATGACACAGGTCCTGTTCCTCCAAGACTGAACACAAGTGGGAAACCAAAAATTCATGCCAAGAACTGAATGGAGAGGTTATCACATAAGAAAGGGCTTTCATCCCAATTTAGCTTAATGGAATGAGATAGAGTTTCAATATTTTGAAATATAGACAAATTGATATGAAAACAAAACAACACCCTCTGTAGCAGACCCTCAATGATCTAAGAGACATTTTCTCAAAGTCAAAGATGACCACATTATTCTGCAAAATCTTGGCTGTATAAATGAGACCTGTGCTGAGGTCTGCAGAACATACTCACAAAAATGCAAAGACTGAAAGCACAGAAGTGTGAAAACTCCATTCAGGCAGTATGAAACGAAGAAAGCAAAATGATTCTAACTACTCCTACCTAACCTTCACTCCTTTTAAAAAATCAATTTGTGCATTTATTTATTTTAAAAAACTATGTATTGTCTGTTTGCATGCTACCCACTACCATCTACTCTTCCTAATGTAAGACCCATGAGTTCAGGAAAGTTGTTTTATTCACATTTATATTTTCAGAATCTAGACCAGTACATGGCACAAAGGTTTCCAGGAAACATATTTGGATTAGTTGACCAAAATCATACAAAAGCTAGGAAATACTTAGCACTTGTAATCAAGGAGAAACCAAGTGCAAACAGTTCAGCTTGAGAAAGAAAAGGGTTAATTGACCCACGAGTCTCACAAGCAAAGAAAAAGTTGTTCACAGGAATAAGTGAATAGGGCCATTTAATGTTATCCCATCTGTACTCTTGGGCTCCAAGTGGCAGGGGTGGAAGTCAAGATTTAGCTATAACACAGTGATGGGGAAATTTTTAACTATTAACTTATGGGAAATTAATCATAGGCTTGTAAACAGAATACCAGGTGATAGTCCTCACATGGAACTTTTACCATGCATGGCACATGAACTGAAGACTTACACTTCTATGGTGGCCTCCAACTGTACTAGGAGCAAAAGACACATAGAAGAGAGTCTCTTCCACTGAGAGAAGTAGCTCACTGCTTCTTCCTTACATAAAGCAGTAATGCTAAGTCTAGCAAAGAAACACATCAGTGTTGCTAGGTTTAAATTTAGGATGGGGTCTTGAATAATATAAGCTAAATTGAATAAAATGGACATGAGAAATTGAAGTTCTAACAGAGAAGATGAGTCAATGTGGGGAAATACAGGGATATGGAGTTACAGGTAAAACTGGATGGGATTTTTTCACACAGGAGAAGGGAAATCTTGTCCCTGACCCTCCAGGGGAAAGAGCTAAATATAGCCATAAATAAGCAATATATTTAGTTTGTTGGGTGGTTTCTAGTTTTTATTTTTATTTTTAAAAATATTTTGTTTGTTTAATCATGAGAGAGAGAAAAAAAGTGAGAGAGATACACAGAGAGAGAGAGAGAAAGAGAGAGAGACATAGACAGAGGGAGAAGCAGGCTCCCTACAAGGAACCTGATGCTGGACCCCTGAATCACACCCTGAGCCAAAGGTAGACGCTCAACTGCTGAACCACCCAGATGTCCCTGTTTCAAGTTTTTAAATTCCAGTTAGTTAACATGTAGGGTAATAATGGTTTCAAGAGTAGAATTTAGTGATTCATCACTTGTATATATCACCCAGTGTTCATCACATTAAGTGCTCTTCTTAATACCCATCACTCATTTAACCCATCCCCTACTACTCACCTCTCCTCCATCAAATCTCAGTTTGCTCTCAGTAGTTAAGAGTCTCTTATGGCTTGCCTCCCTCTTTTTTTTTTTCTTTTTCCTTCCCATATGTTCATCTGTTTTCTTAAATCCCACATATGAGTGAGATCATATGGTATTTGTCTTTCTCTCACTGACTTATTTCGCTTAGCATAATCATACACTCTAGTTCCATCCACATCATTGCAAATGGCAAGATGTCATTCTTTTTTGATGCCTGAGTAATAACATTCTAGTGTGTGTGTGTGTGTGTGTGTGTGTGTGTGTCACATTTTCTTTAACCATTCTATAGTCAAGAGACATTTGGGCTCTTTCCATAATTTGGCTATTGTTGATAATGTTACTATAAACACTGGGATGCATGTGCCCCTTTGAATCAGTATTTTTGCGTCCTTCAGTAATACCTAGCAGTAATAAGCAGCAGTTTTATCTTGGTGGGGAGAGAGAAAAAAGTTTTTAGAAAAATTGTTCTTGAAGTCTTCAATATTCTTCAAGAAATAAAAGGCAAATTTGTTCGCTGAGGATAAAATTTATGTAGTCAGATAACAGTTTTAAGACAAGATCTGAGTTTTAAAAGAGTAACTGAGAAGAATAAGAGCAATCCTTCCCAGGAAGAAAACTGAAATGATTGCTGAGTGATACTGAGACTCCTGTAATAGTGGACACAGATTTAGATGTCATATACAGGCATGGTGGTATTTTCTTCAAAAGTTACCAGTCACCTAGGCACACAAATAGAGAGTGCAGACCGTGGTTACCCGCCCCCCACCCCCCCAGCCTGGGCTGCCAGGAGTTAGGTGGCAGATAGCAAGATGACTGATGGTTCTAGTAAGAGAGAAGTTCGGATGCATCATCAGTTAGTGGCACAGCTATTCCTCTAGCCCTGTCACTTTGCACCTGTCATAAGTGCAGAGTGATCTACATAAAATAGAGTCATCCCTTACATTCTTTAAGCTCCTCACTAAAAATAGGAGAAAATTCATACCCTTTTCTATGGATGCTATGTGACATATCCCTTCATAATATGAGCACAATCTACCTCTTTAACCTTACCTCTTAATAAATGCCCCACTGCCTAATC
This sequence comes from Canis lupus familiaris, assembly GCF_011100685.1. Lineage (NCBI taxonomy): Eukaryota > Metazoa > Chordata > Mammalia > Carnivora > Canidae > Canis > Canis lupus. Next base: position 16,848,209 of record NC_049238.1, read on the forward strand.
TTGCTTCATGCTTTGTGAGTTCTTTTCCAAATAGGGACCAATTTCTGTCTTTTCCATTAGGATGCAGGGATTTCCACACCTAACTGCTAGAATGCTTCTATCTTCAGTGAATTTCCACAATCTGCTCCCTCTTCTTAAAACATTCTTTGTCATGTCTGAGAACTCATAGGCTTTGTTCCTAACACTCATCATATATCACTCTGTCAAGCTTTCACTTCTTAATTTCAATGAGTTTTGATGTATGCAAAGTGAACCACTCTTTCCCTTATACAAATTTTATAACTTGTCCGTATTTCCAAACTTACTTGATTATAATTATACATTTAAATAATGTTTCTCCTACTGGATTGTGATCACATTAATAACAATGACTTTCCATCACATTTTTTTTTAACCTCAGGACTTCAATGAAACACTGGAGTTGCTCAATAAATATGCATTGGCCTCAAGACACTGTGACTGTAGAGTTAGGTATCGGAGATAACGTGTATCTGAATAGTGAAGGGGCACCAAACGGGCAACTCCAGACACAATGAAAGATGCAAAGAGACCTTAGGTTTGGAAGATAATGACAGCTCTGCCTTTATAGACTGCTTCAGAGAGTAGCACATAATATAGATGCAAAGGTCAGGTGAGCTAGACTATAGAAATCTTTAAAAACTACATAATGAAGATTAGATGAGATACTGTTGAAAATTAGAATCCCAATGATTAAAATGTTTTCATTCTCTTTTCTGAGAAACATTAGAAGATGAAATTACTAAAAAAAGTCACTTTATACTAAAATTTACTAGTCCAAACTTTTCTATAACTATATGTAAAAGTATCTTCTTTTTTCACTTCACTGAGTTTTTACGGGATTAAATTATTAAACATAATTACACATAAAAAACCCTACTAAAATGAAAGGTGCCATAATTAAACAAAATTAAATTACAAATGTCAGAAGCCAGACACAAAAGAGTTCAATTCCATATGATTTAAATTCATTTAAAGTACAAAAACATGAAAACACATTAATCTATGTTGTCAGAAGTGAAGATAATAGTTACAGTTGGATGTGATACTGCCAAGGATGGACCAAGAAGAGAGTTTCTGAGCTACTGGATTATTTTTTTTTTTCTATGATTTAGGTGCTAGCTGAATATACATGTGTTCAGATTATGAAAGTTCATGGAGATGCACCTTTTTCTAAATGTATATCACTTTTAAAAATGCTTTAAAAGTATAAACCCAAGGCTAAGAGTAAAGTTTGCAGAAAAAAAAAATATATATAATACACAAAAAAGATTACTGTGTCTAATGTAAAACAAAACAAAACAAAACAAAACTCCAACAAATTTATTCAAAAAAGACAAATAACCCAGGAGAAAAATGGGCAAACAGCATTAACAAGCAACTCATAGAAGGGATACAAATGGCTAATAAACATGTTTTTAAAAAGATGTTTAATTTATTATTGATCTGGAAGCTGCAAATTCAAACAACAACTAGCTACCATTTTTCACCTAACAGACCAGCAAACAGTAAGAAGATGGATAATACCATAATGGTCAGTGTTTGTTGAGTACATACTATGTGATGACATTTTTCTACATGCTTTATTTTTTTTATAATCCTCATTTAACTTGTGGTCTCATTTCTAATCTCCATTTTACAGGAAATATTAGTACTTTTCTCAAATAGTAGGTGGTAAAGTTAGGCTTCAAAGCAGGCCATTGATCCCACAACTCTTAGCCATTATTTTAGCTACCATTTTGTATATTTTATGTTCTCTATTGAATTCTGCATGTTAGTAATGAATCTCTTTCGTCTATAGACACTGACCAATTCAGAAACCAAATAGGAGCAGAGGGTAATTAAAAAATATATTTGTTATGTTATGGTGGTTATTAAAATTGCTACTTTAATACTTTTCATGAGCTGCCCAAGTATCTCAATGATAACTTGAAAATGGTTCTGTCATGGTCCTTTGTATTTTTTTTAATCACTAAACTACTAAAAATTAAGTCTATAGACACGTGCATTGACTTCATTTGGCAAATGAAGTAGAAGAAATGTTGGGATTATGCTTAAATTTAGTCATAAAGTTTAGTTTTAGATTGAGTCATAAACACTGAATGCTATAACCAGACAAATGGCAGGAAAAATAACATAGATACTATTTTCTTCATCTTTTGTAACCAAAGGTCAATGAAACATAGGAGGTCAGGAAAAGAAACATGAAGAGAGAGTAAAATTATAATGCTATTATTGCTAAGTAGATATTACTTTTAAAAAGTACTAATTAGAAGCACCTGAGTGGCTCATTTGGTTAAGCGTCTGCCTTTGGTTCAGTGCAGGATCTTAGGGTCCTAGGATAGAGTCCCATGTTGGGGTCCCTGCTTAGCAGGTTATCCCTCTTCTTCTGCTGTTCCCCTGCTTGTGTTCCCTCTCTCTCAAATAAATAAATAAAATCTTTTTTTAAAAGTGCTGATTATATTACATAAAATATTACATAAAGTTATAGTTACCTTTAGAAACACCATAGAAGAAAAGATACAACCTTCAAAATTATCAGAACATATGCACAGAATATAACAAAGAAAATCACCATGTAGAGATTACAAAGCACAGGGACATATCACAAAAAATCTAAAACTAAAGATATCTGTCATATATGTACATACATACATTTTTTGTATATTTTTTATTGAAGTTCGATTTGCCAACATATAGCATAACACCCAATGCTCATCCCATCAAGCGCCCCCCTCAGTGCCCGTCACCCAGTCACCCCATATATAAATTGACTACGATACCAATTGAAAGAAACAATATCATTTAGACCACAAATCAAAACCTCATATACTCCATACCAGAGAAACACTTAAAACAAATGATTTAGAAAGGTTATCAAAGTTTTAAATTACAGGGATCCCTGGGTGGCGCAGTGGTTTAGCGCCTGCCTTTGGCCCAGGGCGCGATCCTGGAGACCCGGGATCGAATCCCACGTCAGGCTCCCGGTGCATGGAGCCTGCTTCTCCCTCTGCCTGTGTCTCTGCCTCTCTCTCTCTCTCTCTGTGACTATCATAAATAAATAAAAAAAATTAAAAAAAAAAAAAAAAAAAAAAAAAAAAAAAAAAAAAAAAAAAAAAAAAAAGTTTTAAATTACAGAGAGTTGGTAAAATGTCCTTCACCCACACAGGCAGAAACAATAGATAATGATGTGATTTGAGGGGGCAGAGATTAATTATAAGCCTCTCACTTGCTTCTGAACTACGCTGGAACTTAAGAATACAGATGAGGCACAATACAGTGCCTATTTTGGTAAAATTATATTGGGGACATAGCTTTAAAATCTGAATTGAATTTATCTACTCAAGGAAGGTACCTGTAGGGGTTCTGGCCCCATGATCATGTCCCAGGAAGTAGAAGTGAAAGGATGCTTTACTGCAGGTCTGCATCTGAGGGAGGAAAGGAGAAGGGTGGTAAGGTAAGAGACAGAAAGAGACAGAGGGGAAAGCACACATGTGCCTGTGCACCAAGAAGACTTGGCTCCTTATGAAAAGTGACCACTGGAGTCTTTCAGACAAGTTTGTGGATAAATGATGTGATTATTCACTGATACGGAACAGTGCAAAGGGCCCATATTAGGGGAGAAAGACAACATATCTGGTTTTATATATATTGACTTTAATATGCCCAAGATAACATCAAGAAGACATAATATATAAGTCTGGAACAAAAAGAAGAGCTGTACTTTATCATTTCTCCCACTTTCCTCTTTCTCACTATGGGAGTTTTGTTATTCATTCATTATGCATAAGATTGAGAATGGCGTTTCTTCCAGTGTCACTTTTTATAGTGTAATATTTAAATAAAACCGATACTCAGCACCAGCCCTTTTTAGCATGGTGCTCCTATTCATGATTCTGGATAGACTTCATGGTCATAGATTTCTTGTTTTTTGTTTTTTGTTTTAATTTTTCTGTCTTTCTTCCTTTAAAAGAATTCTCCCCAAGACTCTCTCACAGGTACAGAAGTTCCCCAAGTTCCCAAGTTCATCCCTGTTTGAGGATGTCTTTATTTGACACTTGGATATGAGACATATCTCAGATTGTTATGACAGTTTGGTCACAAACTATTGCGTGCTGAACTTGTAGACCTAGGCTTTTTTGGTAAAAATTCAGCGCTGTTGTAAAGAATCAGAAAGTGAATCTGATTATTTTTTTTTCACTTTGAGAGTTGTTTTTCTGCTTGGATGACTGAACATTCCTTTCTCCATTCATGAAGTTCAGTAATTTGTTGAGGATATGTTGTGGCAGTAGCTGTTATGTATGAATTCTTCTGCAAAAGACACATCCTATATTTGTTAAAATCAAGTTCAGCTGCAATTATCAGTAAAACCCAAAATAACAGTGAGTTAACAAGATAATAGTTTATTTTCCTCTCATACTAAAAAAATCTGGAGGAAGCCACTATGTCAGTATTCTAAGCACCATAAGGAGAAATGCTGAAAATGAGCAAATGATGTTCCTCTGACAATATTTCCTGTAATTCATACACATTCTTCTTGCTCACTTCCCATTGGTCAAAATTTAGTCCTATGGTCACACTTCGGTAGCAGAAGCAGTGGAGAAATGTTGTTTTTACTCCAAGCAACCTATTCCCAAATCCTCTATTTTCTCTGATATGGTCTACTTGAATTACCTTTGACTCTTCCTGCCTAATGTGAAGCATTTGCTTACTTCTCTGAGCTGCCATTTAAAAGTGACATTGCATATTCACTGTCTTTTCTGTATTCTGAGGGCATAGATGGAGTTAAGGGAAATGGGATTGCACAGAGAACACAACTAGGGAGATGTATAAACCCATACTGAAAGCTGTGGACTCTTCTGAGATCATTGAGCCTACTCAGGAATCAATCCTGTCCCCATTGAGTAACACCTTTGAGTCTCAGTCCAAATAAGACCCTGAGTTTCCATCAGAGAGAAACAGTCATGTTACTCATATTCCTTTTACTTACTGGTAACACTCCAACAGTTGTGGCCACCCTGTCAGAAGAAAAGAAATGCACTGAAGCACTCATGTTTAATGATTCAATCTAAGAGCTAGGGAAACTTCTCTGAGGCTCTTGGGAAATGTGCAGAACCTGAGGCAAACTGAATAATTTTGCTGAGGTCCATGAAAAAGACTTGGACAAAAAATAAAAATCTAAACATTAAGTTCAATGGCAAGAATTTATATGGTAAAATTTGTAAGAAGAAAGAAAATTCCAAGTATTAATTTACAAACATAATACAAACCAATTTTATTCTGATATAATTTGCTTAAGAAATGAAAGCAAATACTAAATTATATGAATTATTTATTTGGAAGAATGTCTAAGGATTGCAAATAAGTTTTTTATTTTAAACAAAGTAATGGGAGTAGATTTTCTCTCCTAGAATGTAAAATATATTTTAAAGCTCTAGTAACTAAAGGATGTGGGATAAAGCCAAGAAAAGGCAGAAGCATCGGTGCTACATGTTGGAAAAATCAGGGGAAAGAATATATTACATTCATAGTATATGATCAAGTAAGTCTTTCGAATCCAAAGGGAAAGGGTATTTTTTTAAAAAAGGCTCAACACCTAGAAAATAAAAGAACTAAATCTGAAACTAATGTAACATTGCATTTGAACTATACTCATATTAAAAAAAAAAGCCCTAAACTATATCAGACACCAAAAAAATGTAAAATGCATTAAATATTCAAACTTAGAAAAATCTGACCAAGGAGTAAAAATACTTTACTAAATTTGCATTAGTAAAAAATATAATTGTGTATTCTTGTATCTTGTGTATTCATACAAGACACACCAGTAAAAGTAGAATGGGAAAGTTATGTATGATCAGTGAATTGTATTTATGTCAATATTCTGGTTGTGATATTCTACTATAGTTTTGAAAAATGGTTCCTTTGGGGGAAACTGGGAAAAGTGTACAAATGTATTGCTTTTGTTTCACTTGAATCTAAATCTATAATTATCTCAATACAATTTTCAAATAAAAACCTATGAAACCTAGATTTTTCCCTCCTCCAACCTATATTGTTAATATTTATCCCCGTTTATTATAGCCTCTGAACGTCACAATATTGAGTGTGAGCAGAATAGAGAAAAGCTATATATTGATGCCCATTAAACCTTTGTGAAAGTTTGCTTCTTTGAGATAATCTTGGGTCACTATATCTTTAGCTCCAATGGTGATTTATCAGATATCATGAGATCAATAAAATTAACTGGCTGATATAAACCAAACAGCATTTTTTTTCTGGATAGGAACCATATAGAACCATTAATATGAATTTAGATTTCAATATTTATATGGGAAATATACAAGTGAGAAAAGCATATTATATAACAGCACAAAAGATACTGTCTCAAAGGAAACATACACATGTACATACATATATATTTTTTAAAGAAAGTGTTTTTATGGCATAATGATCTTTCTTTGAAACTTCTATGCTTTTTCTGAGAGCATGCATAAGATTCTGCTTCCTGTACACAGTGAAGAGCTGTAGCAGAGAATGTTCATCACAGAATGTTTTATGCAGAATTTTATATGCCCTTGCTACCTGGTTTTTCCATCAACTCAGTTGACCCCTCAAAGCATGAAATTGTGGTGGTAATATTTGGCAGCTTCTGGCTCCTTAAGGTCCCATTATTCAAACCTTGATCTCTGGCCTGCACTCATTTAACTTCTGATTATAATTTATTTCATAACCAACCCTAATATGCCCTCCTTTAATTTCTGATTAGAATTTATTTGTTTGTAAAAACTCACTACAGGCAAAGGTATGGCCTCAGATGAGCAGGCTTCCCAGTAAAGAATTTCAGAACCAAGTCAATGTGATTTTCCTTTCCTTATAACCTATAGCAGGAAAAGGAAGAGGGACCATCATTTTACTCAATGAAATGCTGCTGATCTAGCCTGTGCTTTAACTTTTAACTTTTTTTCAAGGTTTATTATCCCTTCCTTCCTTATTACTTATTAACATCTCCTCTCTCATGGCCTGTTTACTTAAAAGGAAATATATACAACTTTTTTTGGGGGGTGAGTACAGTGCACCAACTACATTTTTTAGTATCATGCTGACACATGCTCAACTGGAAAATTATCCCCATCTCAACTGCTTGTCTTAACAGATCAATGTGAATGTAAATGAAGGAAATGAGTGAATAGAGATTTATATTTTTATCAAAGGAAAAAAATGCACAAAATAAACTGAATCCGGTGTCCTACTTATCCAGTCTCAGATGCTGTGCCTGGGTTTACAGAGACAAAGCTCGGCTCTCTAGCAGAGGACTCAAGCTCATCTTTTTACTCTGCTTCATCTCTATTTTTTTATCCTAAACAGTTTCTTGGGCCTGCCATGTTTTCCTCACCCTACTCAAATATTTGACATTTCTCAAGGCTCAGCCTTCAACACTGGCCTTTTGCTCACCAATACTCCTGCCCAATGACCAGTCTACACTCTTACTCCTGGGTTTTCCAAGCCTCACATATCTTATGATGTCTATTTTGATTTCTTACTTTCATCTTAATGCACAGCAGACCATATCTGTAAGTCTTCTTTGCTACAGGACCAAAAAAATTCATCACCTTGATCCCTTCTCCAGGCATTCATCTGCTTTGCTAATCTATTAAAGGCCCACTGAATATATTTTGCATCATCAGAACCATTCTGTATGTAACAGAAAAGTAGAAAATAAATATTAATATGGTCAAATTGAGGAGTTAGAGTCAAATTGAAAAGCCTGAAATTACGGAGTCCATGATAATGCAAAGACTGACAATCAAATGGTTAAGCTGAATTTAATGTTATAAACACTAACTGGCAATCAGCTCGGGGCCAATTAGAAATACTGAAGAATTAAAACAAATCAATTTCATTGAATTTACTTCAGATCATATGGCTGACAGCTAAGTGCCTTGTGGTAGAATTTTTTTTCTCATGTTAATATAACCAGTAGATAAGTTTCTACCAATCTCAGTGCCTGGAGCAGTGGCTGACAAGTCCTATGGGTGGGAACACTAGGAAATACATTTCAGGGAGAATGAACGGCAGAAAGTTATAACTGCACTCAGTGGAAATGATGGTAGATTCAATCCACTCTTAATTAACAATTCAATATAGTTTACATACACTTTCCCTTTCCTCACCCTCACGAAAATCACTGTGTAGTAGTTATTTAGACAATGAGGTATAAGATTTTTTTAAATTTCAAAATTCTGTGATATTGGTAACTATATTCTTAAGCAGCATTGCTGATTTTGAGTTGAGAATAGAATCACATATGACAAAAGCTCTTCTGTTTGGAATGTGATGTTTTTAGTGCTCTCTTTGGGACCCTTAAATCTTTAGAACAATAATTTTGTGATATTTTTGTCATTGGTGACATTAAGTGCAGAATCACTTATGGGACTCATCTATGACTCAATGACCATTCTAACTGATACCACATGTGCAATTAGAGTATCTAGAAATGTCATATAATTATGATGATAGCAAAAAGGAAGATAGCTGCCTTTAATGGAGTGTTTACTCTTTGCTAGTTGTATATAGACATTTTATTTTAAATATAATCATCAAGTTAAGAAAGGAAGGTAACACTGGAAATCTAAGACACTATACTCATACATTCATTCTTCATTCTTACTGTTGCCTATGATTTAATACTGCTGTGCTAGACACTAGAAATGGTCAGTGCTACTCTTTCAGGTGGCAATGGTACCATTTCAGCAATGCCAGGATGATTAAACTCTTGTCAAAAAAACATACTTCATTTGAAATAGCTGAAGGCTTTAAAGCTCATCATTAATGGCCTATTTCCACACTTCCAATATGGTAGGCACTAGACACATGTGGCTCTTTAAAGTTAACTGAAATGAAATAAAAATAAAAGTTGAGTCCCTCTGGCATACCACCCACATTCCTATGGGACATTTCTACCATCACAGAAAGTTGTATTGAATAGCAATAGATACCTTTCATTGTTTCTTATTAAAGTGCAAGTTACCAAGCAATCATTTATTATTTATACCATTGGGACAAAGTATGTTTAGATCCTTTTCTAAGGCCATGTTCTGATATGTAGAAAGGGAAGGGAACATGAAGGTACTGAGGAAACTCTTCTCAACTTTCCCATTTTAAACACATTCAACTCCCATGTTATTTGCTCACACTTACAGCAATAAATTGAGTCAGTAGATCGACAACTCTGAAGGAAGACCCTCTATGTTTTCCCATCCTATTATTTTAATTAGCATTCCACTGTTTGGCATTACCAAGGATATTGGTGTGCACGAACCTCACTCATGAGGAAAAGGTATCAGCCCGGGAACAAATGCTCCTGAGTCAAGATGGGCAATCAGTGTCAGTTTGGTGGGAGTGAGACTGTCCAAAATGCTCCTCTGCCCTTGTGTTGATCACTCCTTCCTATGCACCAAGAACGGCACAGACGTTGGAAGCCTCCACATATTCTGCTTTGGTAAATTTGGAACTTGCAGTCAAAAGGGACCAAAGGCACCACTGCATGTGCATACACGCGTAGCTAAAAAAAAAAAAAAAAAAAAAAATCAAACAAACAGTAACACCCAAAGAAGCCAGCAACTCTATTTGAACAGATCTTACTTTCCAAATGAAAGCAAAACTCATCACTTCCCAGGTTAGAACAGCTGAGACCCATCAACCAACGGAAAACAATTTGTTCGGAGTAGAAGCTGTCACCGGCTATTACCACGTGGAACGTGAAAAGCCGCTGCAGACCTCAGCTCCCTGATTCGGGCAGGCCTGTTCCCATTTCACTTGACAGCTGTGGACATTGGAATAATACAAAACATAACCTAATCAACAGACTGTGAAAAATCTGAAAGCTAAAGACAGATGTTCTGCTGCCATCACCACCTTTCATAGTTAATTATATTTATGTGGGGGGGTGGGGGGAACAAGTGATAAGTCAACTCCTTTAAGAAGGCTTCCTTTACTATTAATGGTGAGTAAGTATGGAGTTCTCTGTCAAGCGGTGGTCCTCAATTGGCCTAAATCTGAGCTTTGGTGGCAGATGAGCCTGTGCGGAATTGGCCTATTTCATACAACAATCTACATCCATGTCCCATCGCCTTATTTTTAGCTGCTTCATTCAACTTCACTGTTCTGTTTCAGACAAGGCCTACAATGTCAAATGTATATCCAGTCCTTACTGAATGCAGTTAGTGTACACCAATCACTGCCAAACAGACTAAACGCAAGTACATTTTTCCCATCTCACTTGAAAATAATCAGTTTCCTTTCATATTTTGAATGTACAAAGATCCCACAGAAATCTCAGAAATGAAAAAGGAAAAATACTGTATCATCTGCTCCAGTGACTAGTTCCAGGAAATGGCTTCTCTAGAAGTTAATTAGAGGTCACAAACTTACCTGCCTATAGAGAGCAGATATACAAATCAAATGTCTACTTCGTGTTTTTTGAATGTCAAATAGTGAATTACTTTTTAACTTGCAAGGGCTCCTATTACTAGAGAATATTACTGTTTTTAATTTTTCTGCAATGAATGAACAATAAAATGACCATTACTTATCATTATGACACTCCTTGTATCAGTTTGGAGGAAGGAGTGGCTTTTGAGTACATGATATTCAGATCCAACTACAAGATTTGAAGTAAAACCATGCCCTGCTGTTAATTTAAACAATTCCCTTCACTTCTATGGAGATCAGTTTTCCTGTCTGTAATATAATAATATAGTTTTGACCATTATTTGGAGAAATATTATGAAGCTAAGACAAGTTGAAAAATATTAAGAATTCAACACAATAAAAATATAGCATTTGACTTTGATAATTATTAGTAACTACCATTTTTCTTTCAAAAGGGCTTTTTGTCTATGGAAAAGAAAAAAACAGAGCTGTCATCATATCATCAATTATTAATCTTATAGATGCTATTACATATAATACTGCTTATTAACTATCTATTCTATAACAAAACAATGTACACTAAATATCTCTAAAAGCTATGTGAGATAGACACACTTGCTAAGATCCACCCTCTATTTTTTACTAACAATGACCCAATTCTAGTTGGCCAGCAGCACTGCCAGCCCCAAGGTCAGCATTCTTTTTCCCAGAGATGCTTGCAGCAGGTGGTGGTCATGTTTAACAGTTCATACTGTGGCAGAGCAGCAAAGTCCATGGGGAGGTTACAGAAAGCAAAGCTTTTGCTTTGTCTATGAAAGGAAACAGAGGCTGAATATTTAATCCTTCTTATTTCTACCCTAGACACAGGCAGCATGTCTGAAGCTCTGGAAGAGGTGGGGCATAGGGAAAAGCCAAGGCAACTGCAGATTGGTTGTCAACAACACTGTCAAAGGAGGAAATCAGTACTGGCAGTTGACTAGGCCCACATCTCTTTTTTGTGAGAGATCTATATGCCCCAACTTGGTTACATCTCTGTAAATTGGCTTTCTGGTACTTGCAGCCAAACACATTTCCCATTTATGAAGGAGGTGTTACTATCTTTATTTTTGCTACCCTGCAAGTTCAGATGTAAACCAGTTCCTTTGATTCCAAACTCAATGCTGTCAAGCCATATGCTGCAAGGCATGAGAGCCCTTGGTCGGAACAATGAAGTGAGAAGCCATTAATCTTTCTGGAAACCAATTCTCTCACCTATAAAATAGGGATCATAACAAATACTTCATTCATTTTTATAAGGGCTGATGGAAAAATTTATATCAGAGTATTCTACAGAAACTAAGAGCAATAGAAATTAGATCTATATTATTATTAATGCAGTATTAAGACTTCAGATTCTGCTGATCATAAAATATGATTTTAGAACATAAAATGTCATATTTCCTAAATATTCCACCCATGAAAAATCAGTGATGGCTGAATATATTTCATATTTCTCTCAAAAAAGCCAAGCATGACCTAACATCTCTCTATTCTGCTGGATTCTCCTTGGAAGCTATTACCAGTGGATGATGATTTCCTTGGCTTTTTGCAAATCCAAAGACCAGTTAAAATACCACAGTATTGCCTCTTGAGCCTTCCTATGCAGAGAATTCAGGGAGATTTACAAGTTCTTGAGTTTCACTCACTTATTACAGAAGCTACAATTTGACAGCAGAAGATATACAGGACAGCAGACTGAAGAGCCACACAATTAAAGTAGTTCTAAAGCTAAAATGTGCAAGGGCCAGTGAGGACCATGGTGTTAAATACTGGTAGATGGAGAAATGGAAGAGATGGGAGGCAGTTGAAACTAAGCACTGAGGATGCTCTAAAATTAGCAGCGAAATTAACTAAATGGGTATCATGCCTCATTTAATCTTCACAGAAATTGGGAGATAGGCATCAACACCCAGATTTTAAAAATGAAGTGTAGAATGGTTTGGTTCTTTGCTCAAATTTACACAGATTAAAGAAATGTACTTAGCATTGCAATCTCAGTGGCCTGAATCCAGATCCCCATCTCCCGTCTCAGCCACAAAGGTTAACTGCTTCCAGCTCCCAAAGGTTCCCTGAGATGAGGCAAGTAGTGCCAGATGTGCATGAAGTTGTAAAGGTTCGTAGCAAGTACTTCTAAGAGTGAGCAGATGCAGATACACATGGTAAGATCTTGCTCTATGAACAACTTTTATGTCTGAGATTCCTATGATATTTTTAGACAGGAGCCTGCTTCCCCCACTCCCTGAATACTGGCTGAAATAAGTAAAAACAAGCACATGTGTTAATTTGTATAATTGTTTAAAGTTCAGCACAGTTCCTGTGCTTAGACTGGTTTTGGACCTGGATTTTGTCACTTTCTAATTGTGTGAACTGCATTATTCATTTAAACCTTTTTGATTCAGTTTCTTCATTGTTAAAATGGGAATAGTATTGAATCTGCCTCATAGATTTATTGTGAAGATTAAGGTAATTAATTTTAGCTATTATCTTTAAGGGTAATTTTAGACTGATAGATCTACATTGTATTTATTTGGTTTCTGAATTTAATCTGGATAGCAGTGGATGCAAAAAAAGACAGAAATAAAATGACTCTAGAAAGTATATACATCACCATTATTTCATCTTTCAGAAATTGTTCTTAAGGAAATATAAATTAAATTGATTTAAAATTAATAATTGACGATATATAGAGAAGTACTGGAGATCATGTGAATGAGTTCCTTAGATGTGGATATTTATATTACTGGTTATAAATTAAAAAGACAGCTTTTGCAAGAGACTAATCGGCCATATCCCCTCTACAAGATCTGTCCTAACCACTCACAGTGAAAACAGGCATCTAGGTCCAAACCATACGACTCCATCACCCTCTCCACAGTCAATTGAGCTGTTCATCCAGACTGTGTTTTTCAGAAATTCAGAATTAGAACCCAGAGAATCTAATCTATCTCTATCAAACATCTGAACCAGAAAAATGCATAATATTGGGGCTGGGCAGTCTTTCACAGGCTGAAGCAGAAAAATAGAAATGAAAGGTCAATAGAGAGAGGAGCAAAATAGAACTCATGTCTGAAGCTGGGTAGCTGGCATCAAATCAGGTCTCTACTTTTTATTATTTACCAGTTTATGACATCTTAAGCTAGTTACTTAACTTCTCTCTGATTAATTTAATCTTTCGTAGGGTCACTGTGATGATCCAACAAGCCAATATAAGTAGAGCACTTGGAAGCAGGCCTGGGACATGCTATACATTCTATAATGTTACTCCTAATTATGACTATCCTCTTAATCTACCATCATACATCATACATCTACGAGGATGACCTACTATCACATTTCTGTAGGTGAGAGGGACAGATGGGAGAGATCTTGTTCTAGATAATTTAATAGTTTCTTGATCTGGTCTTGAATAAAAGGACTTTGTGCTTCCCTGAAACATCCCTGTAGCCTTCCTATAAATTACCTTTTTCCCTCCCACTAATGATAGTTTAATGTTTTAGTCCTTGTAAACACCTAATCTCTGAGGAAGAAACACCAACTTGTGCTGTCCGTTGGGATAGTTTGAACAAACTGTTCTTGACATTTTGGTGAATGATTCAGTATTAAGCATATCCCGCTTCCTTGCACCTACCCCTGAAGTGGAGATTGTTACTGGATACATTTAGAAGTTTTCCAGTGCTCTATTAGAACAGTAATAATCAAAGGAGCACTAGGCTTGAGAGTCATATGAAACTCACACATCATAAAGATGCCTCCAAATTATTATTATAATCTACATCTAAAATCATTTCTGTTTCATAGCTCCCTCTGGTAAAAAAATAAAACTCATAATTCAGTTAGGTAGTTTCTAGATGTGGTTGCTATTGAAAGAAACTCAAAACATATTCCCTAAGACCCTCTTATGGGTAAGACTGACATAATCATAAAAAATAAAAATGCTATTAAATAGACTATAAATTTCAAAATGATACAGGAATGCAATAACCAGCCAGAGAGTTGAAGGAAATAATAAAAGCAAACAAAAACTAAATAGAACCTTATCTACCCCCCCCTTTCCCCCAATAGAGATAATGCCGAAGCCAAAAGTTAGTGATCAACGAGCTTCTGCAGTATAGCCGTGCTCAATTAAAGACTTAGAGTTCTAGAAAGGGCCAGATAAAATGCTACATGGGCAGCCAAACCATAGTGCCCATAAATCATAAGGATTTGAATAAAAGTATTCCAAAATAGATATATTATTTGTTTGTACACAAAATAAATGCACTTTGTTAGAACTAGAAGAAAATCCATGTTTGTAAAATATGCAAACTCTTCCCATAAATCTAAATCAGGGATGATTTCAGGCTGTGAAGCTATGTGGTAATGTGCAAAGCACTGCAAAAATGAGATTTTGGTGAAACAAGTAATAAAATCAATTAAGAAAGTTTAGTCTTCACTGCAAAACCTATGTAAGCAAAAAAAAAAAAAAAAAAAAAAAGCCCCACTCAAGCCTCCAAGTTCTTTGTAAAATCCTCTGAGATAAACTGATCATCACATTTGTGGCACTATTATTAAAAGCATTTATTTAATTGTAGGTACTTCTCCATGCCACCTAAAAGTCTACCTTGCCCAGAATTTACAACCAGTTACACAAGTTAAACTATATTGTAAAGTGACATTTGCAATACTTTTTCCAAAAAGGAAAGGCAAAATATGCCACAGTGTTAATGACGTGACATTCACCTGCCATGTTCACCACTGAATGCCAAGCTTTTGGGTCAATGGTGCCTAAAATGCCTGCCATAGTGGTACGGAGATTTCAGGTCCAATTAAGTCTTTCCATGACAATCAATGTATATCCAAAGTATCCCACACATCCTCCTCTATCCATGCTCAAGACCTCTCTTTTTTTGGTTGTTTTTATTGAAGTTCAATATGCCAATATATAGTATAATACCCAGTGCTCATCCCATCAAGTGCCCTCCTCAGTGCCTGTTACCCAGTTACCCCATCCTCCCACCCACCTCCCCTTCCACTACTCTTTGTTCATTTCACAGAGTTAGGAGTCTCTCATGGTTTGTCTCCCTCTCTAATTTTTCCCACTCAGTTCCCCTCCTTTCCCTTATGGTCCCTTTCACTATTTCTTATATTCCCCATATGAGTGAAATCATATGATGATTGGCCTTCTACAATTGACTTACTTCACTCAGCATAATACCCTCCAGTTCCATCCATGTCAAGACCCCTCTCTACTCTGTTCAGACAACTATGTGCCAGTTCAAGAGAATGAATAATGCATTATAGTTCTTTTTTACATATTTTTGCTTTCTGGATTTTTCCACAGTTATGGGTGGCTGCGCATCCCATTTCTGAGCAATGAGGCATAAAGTAAAATCTTTGGGGTGAAGAAGGATGGGGTACTGTTCCTAGAAAAATTTTTCCTTGCAGATAATTTGGTTTCCACCATATGCTTTCTGGCTAGAGCTGCAATATGTATCATGCACAGACAAAGTAGCATTTGAGGATGACTGAACCCTTGAGTCATTGGTGTCATCATAAGCTGCTGAGACCGACACTAGAAATGCTATCACTGGATTGTGTAATAAATGAGGTATTAAATACCAACATTGTTTAAAGCCTCTTTTACTTGCCGTCAAGCACATCTTATTAATTATTAATGTGATATCTTTCTCTGTTCTCCTCAGAACTGCCATTGTCTTGGGCTTTCAAGCAAGTCATCAGACCTGCCAATTGATAATGAAATTGAGCATTTATTTATTCATGCTAAGGTACTCTGCTATATCTCATGTACTCTTCACTGAGCCCTAGGATATAGGTACTACAATCCTATAACTTAAAGTACAGAAATGTCGAAAAACTTTCCTGAAGCACAAAATTAGTAACTGGGAGGGCTGAGGTTTGAATCTGAGGAAGGATTTGGAATTCTGGTTCCAAAGGTATTCCTTCTTTCTCTCCTAATTTCCAACAAAACTTCAGTTTTTCAGGATCAGTTCTCAGCAATTTGTTACAAAGGAAAAAGGAGTTTGCATAGATGAATACCTACAAAAGGAATTCTAATAACCAGTGAAGTGCACAGTGCTTTTCTTCTGGTATGATTCTGCATGATTTGAATGTTGTTGTGACTTCTGCCCCAAAATCATACCACTGGCTCTATATTATCACCTCCAGAATAAAATGATCAGTAAAAGGCATTCTTCTCTCTGAGTGGTGAAATATTTGAGGTTAACATTATTTTTAGTGAAGGGAACAAATAATGTGATATATATATGATATATATGATATATCATATATATATATAATGAAATATTACTCAGCCTTGAAAAAGAATGACATTGTGTCATTTGTAATCACATATATGAAACTGGAGAGTGAAAGTGAAATAAGTGAAATAAGCCAGACCAAGAAAGACAAACACTAAGGTATTATATACATATGTAATCTAAGCCATAGTCAAACTCATAGAAACAAAGGGTAGAAAAGTAGCTGTCAGAAACTTTGAGTAGGGGAAGTAGACAGAGGTTGGTAAAAGGTTGCATTGTGAATAAAATCTGAGGATCTAATGTATAGCATGGTGACTAAAATTGATAACACTGTATTGTGTAATTGAAATTTGCTGAGGAAGTAGAATTTAAATGTTCTTACACACACACACACACACACATACACGCACAAAGGTAAACGTGAGAAAACAACACTCATCATCCCTCCACTCCAAGATAGCTGCTATTAAATGTTTGTGCTCTTTTCACAATGTTTACATATATCAAATCAGCACATTGTACACTTTAAATATCTTATAATTTTGTCAATTATACTTCAGTAAGCTGAAAAAATGTTCATGTTGCTATTTCAGGTTTTTTTCTATTGTTGAATGCTAAATATAAGAAAACATGTATTTTAAACAGAAACAAAGTTACATTTCATTTCATTTTTCCCCTAAAAGTATATAATGGATATCACCATATCATTCCACATCTATAGACCTGTATCTATTCAATTATTTTAAACTTATGAGAATGAATTTTGTCATTAATCTAAAAGTACAAAAACAGGTTTCACTGTTTAAGTCTTATAAATCCAAATTGGTACTGTGCGTTTCTAGTACTGGCTAATTTCAGATTTTGCATATTCAGGTTCTGATAACTGCAGTTGCATTTAATTAATTTCAAGAAAAAAGGAAAATTTTTTTCTCTTCTTCCACTGACTTCCTTTGCCATATCTTATTTTTCTGGATTGAATTTTGGATCTCCCAATATAAAAAAAAAAAAAACCACACCAACCTTCTAGACTTTGTTGACCTTTTTTTTTTTTCATAAGTATAATTGTCATAGAGGAGAACTTTTTATTTTTTGCATAACCTTGGATCCTGAAGCCATTTCTTTATCCATAATTTGGGATAAAAATACCCTCCCTGCTTTCTTTTCACGAGTAATGTGAAATTCAGTTTTTTATTGGTCTTAAAAAGTCCTTAAAATATACAGAGTGCTGTATAAATAAAAGGTGGTATTTTCTGTTGTTAATTTTTTTTTCTTTTTCAATGCCTCTCATTCATTCATGAGTTTTACTAAATGTTATCATATTCCTCAATGGCTTTATTTCAGTAAAAAATCTGCTATATCCAAATGTAACTGAATTAAAAGTTGGTTTTGTTTGTTTAGTAGAATGTGTCCATATTATGCCTCTCTGTGCTTGAGTTCTGTGCATGTTCTCTCTCTTCCTTCTTCCTTCATATCCTTCAGACTAAACAAAGAATGGAAATACTAAAATATATAATGCTCTTCTAAAGATAGGAATAAATCTCACTCTATCCTCTTACAGTTCAAGATGGTATTTCTAGTTGAAGTATCTGTACGTTCAAATGGCCATAGCAAGTACACACAGGATCTTGCTACTCTCTTGGCTATAAAGGTTTACAATTCAAGACTCAAGACTAAAATAATTATGGAAACATTTAGGAATGTGTCAGAAAGGCTTATTGAGTTCCTGTGGCCTTTCAGAGGGCATATGTAGACAGGGAGCCAAGGGTGGAGATTCCCTGAGAGCCTAGATAAGAAGAAGAACATGTCACAAGACATTGGAGATGAAGGACAAAGTGAAAGCCTACTTGTTTTTCTCATTCAGACACCAGGCAGACCTATCACGGTAAGAATAGGGCCCAAAGATAGTTCAAACATGGTGAAATTCTCTGATGCCAGAAATTCTACACTCAAAGCTATTTTCATTTCTAAATCCATTTTCAACCTTCCCATGGGATGCTGACTATACTAAGACTTAAAAGAAGATTGTCTCATTTAATTATCATTTTGTTAATGAAGAAACTGAGGATTGGAAAGCTGTAGTAACTCCTGATGGCTACTCAGCTAGCACATGATGTAGGTGGACCCATGATCCTCTCAGTTATTCTGGATCCTCTTCTCTGGAATGCTTATATGGGTTTTCTTCTATATTAAGTTTATTTTTAGTTTTCATTTTTTTCTTGCTTCATCTCAAGCCTACCTGTTGGTCAATTAATAAACCCCCTTGTGAGAGAAGGGAACCTGGGGAAGGAGTCAGTGGGAATGGAAGCAACCATGTTGCCCTGCCCTCATCTCTGTCCTTAATGACTCCACTTCAGGGACTTCTGGGGGGAAATTCACTGCTGAAAATGAGTCTGCTTCCGCAGCTAGAAAATAACCCGAGGGTAAAGGTGTTTTAAAAATCTAGTATCTGGTAGCATCAGATCATTCTGCTACTGTTAGAAAGGGAAATTGTTGATACCCCAAAGCATTATGGCAGCAATAACTACACCAGCTTCTAGAGTCACACATTTTAAAACACATCAGAAGTACTGCAGGCTGTACAGGAACAGTGCCTTTACCTGACATTCTAAAACACACAGTAACATTTGTTGGAGGAGGGGAGACTCATCTTAAGTTCTGGGAGGCTATCATTGTGGCAGTGGCATGGTAGTAAAGAATTACCTGTTGTTACCTCTCCTGTTAAGATGGGAATGTATTAAATATTTCTATTCCACTCCACCAAAAAAATGGGTAGTGGGAGGTGTGTGGTAAATAACACCACTTCACAGATCCCCTCAGATCTGCACACTGCTTTGGAAGTTCTCTTAGCACAGGTCTGCACTCCCACCTAGGATAAATCACTGCAAAGTGCCATGTCCCCAACAGGGGGCTGTTAATTAGTTTTAAAGGCTCCTGCAGTTCCTCCAGTGCCTCAAGGAAGTATACAAACTCAACAATATACAAAAATGCTTTTTTTTTTTTTTATGGTCAGCACAGGCTGAGATTTTATGAGCTTCCCACGGTTGTATGAAAGTTAAGCTATATGCAAATGTACAAAGGGAAGGTTGTTAAAATTGACTGGGATAAATGCCTTGTTTATCTTGCAGTTGGAATGCAGCAGAACTCCAGTTAATTGGAAGGGAAAGGAGGCAAAACAGGATGTGCATTAGGGCTTCAAGACCTAGGGCTAGACAGTACAGCTCTGCACCTCCAGATTTATTCCATCTTGCACCCAACCCAGCTTTGGTGCCTTTTGTATTTTCAGAGAGCAAGATTTTGTCAGAGCAGACTAGGGAGAGAGTCTGAGAATTTCAGCAGCACAGAACTGGTATGGAGCTTACAGAAAGGGTATTTTCTCCTTCCCTACATTAATACCCATAAAGAAAATGAGATCCATGAGAGCTAGCTTAAAAACAGTCCTGACTGCCTTCATAGTAGATCCAATGAAGACCCTAGAGATGATTATTTACCAAGGTCAAAACATAGTGGATTTGATTCCCAGTTTAACAAATATTAATTATTCATCTGCTAAAGTCTAGGGACTGTATTCCAAACATCAGGAGCTCTGAACAATCTTAGCTCTCAAAGAACTTATCTGCAAACTTTTCTTCTTGCTGTGATAAAATGCTGTTCCAGTGAGGTGCTATAACTTTCCTTTTCTTCCACATCTCAGTTAGACAACATCTCACATTCCCCAGAGGGTGAGACGCTACAATTATGCAGCTAATGTATGGTATTTGCTAAATGCTCAGTACCAGAATAAGAATTGTACAAGGGTTTAAAAAACAACAACAACAAAAACATGCAAACAAAAAAAAATTTACAACGGTTATCATTGAATTCTCCCCTAACCTGCCTTCCCCCTCAATATTCAAAACAGTAGTTACAATGATTACTCTTCTATTTTATGAAGAATGCACCTGAAGCATAGAGAGTTTGTCTAGTAAGTAGGTAGTAGAAGAATACCTATAACACTTATTTTCTGATGCTAGAGTCTAAATTCCGTATATCCACATGATACCAACTCCCATAATAAGTTAAACACTTGTGTACTGACTAAAGGGCTTTCTTTATCTGAGAGTCCCTAAATCTGTGATAAGGACCACTAATTGGTCAGGGGAAGCAGTTCTGATACCTTTAAAGAATAGAATTTCAGACTCTTTAAATAAAATATTAAAAAGAGATATGTGAAAATATATAGATTTATCAAAACAGCTAAAATGTAGATAGCTAAATGCCAAAACAACAGCTAAGATTCACTTTTGAGCCAATAGATGAAATAAAACAGTATTTGAAATATACTCATATATGCTCTCACCTGATTTACAGCCACCTTGACTACAGCCTTCTTTTTCCTTGTTCAATTCTCCTAAAGATTTCCATTCTCCTAATGCTTATCCATCCTCCACAAAGCCTCAAAATCTACCCTTTTTCATATTTATGGTTATGGAGTTTACCTCCTAAGGGAATATCAGACAACTTAGAGAACTCAGTGCTTTCAGGTAACATAACAACATAACTCCAAATTTTTCCAATTACCAAAAGGTTCTCCCTTTATATTTCCTTCTGATGGAGATGCAGATGGCTATTTCTCTATCATATTTTCTTAATTTACCTGTATATTATTACCAGTTCAGCAGTCTTATCAGGTATTTTGTAGTTTTATTTTTTTGTAAGAAAACAGACAAGATGTGCAAAGTTATCCAATGAATTTTTTAAATATTAAACATCCAACAGGGTATTAATATTTTGACTTTAGGTACACAGTATATTTAAAATATCTGTTAAAAAACTTCAGATTATTAAGATGATTAGGTCAAATCAAAGGGAAGAAAGGGGGCAGCCCCAGTGGCTTAGTGGTTTAGTGCCACCTTTAGCCCTGGGTGTGATCCTGGAGACCCAGGATCAAGTCCCACATCGGGCTCCCTGCATGGAGCCCGCTTCTCCCACTGCCTGTGTTTCTGCCTCTCTCTCTCTCTCTCTCTCTCTCTCTCTCTCATTCTCTGTGTCTCTCATGAATAAATAAATAAATAAAATCTTAAAAAAAAAAACAAAGGGAAGAAAGGTATACTCCTTTGAGGATGAGCTGGAGTGGTATGAGCAGAGTCAGCAATGGGCATCATTCAAGCTGATTGCCCAGGAACTGAGGAAAGCCACAAACAAATGGGGAAAAGTTGGATATTTAGTAAAAGTAGAGGAAAAAATTGACTATTTGGATAACAGAGATACATGTCACATAAACATATGAATTACAGATAATTTAAGACATTATTTTAAACAAGAAATATATACCATTCTAAAACCATAAAATATTTCATTGACCTCTGTGGAGACTTCAGGGTAGCAGACTCTCTTAGCTGAAAAAAATAAAGGATTAAATTTCTCAACTCAAAAATATATTTTAAATATATAATAAATAAATAAATAAATAATGCCATTAATAAGTAATGTGCCCCTGAAAATAAATAAGGAAAGCACTAACACAATAAGAGACAAATGGACTACAAACATGAACAAATGTTTTAAAAAGAAGAAATATAAATAATATAGCTAATAAACATGTGAAAGAATATTTAACATTTCTATAAAATAAGAAAGAAAAGCATATAAAAATGGGTATTCTATTTGCTATCAAATTGTTTCAGGGTTAGTGATGGTGCAATGAGGCAGGCTTTTTCAAATGCTTCTATTAGGAGAATAAAATAACAGAGTTCCTTGTAAATCAATTTGGTTCTGTGTTTCAAGATCGTTAAACATATTTCTGCTGTTTTACCAAATGATTCCATTTCTCAGAATTTATCTTAAAGGAAAAAAAAATCCTTTAGATGTGCAAAAAGATGCTCACAATATTTATAATAGCAAAATGAAATGGAAGCACTCTGCATGTCCAATAAAAAGATGTGGTTACTCTACTTCAGAATATTCATATAAAGAAATGTAGCAGCTCATGTTCTCAGAGAATAATATAAAAATTTTAAATAGTCAATTATCAAAAGAGCAGGGAAAAGATTCAAAAAATATATTACCAGTGGCCTGTAGTCAAGGAAAAAGGAAATTTCTTTTTTAAAAAGGAGTTAATAAACATACTTTGCACAATTTAGTTATCATGCTACAAACTTTTATTTTTAATGCAAAGGAAATGTGGCAATTGTACAGATTACAAATGTAAAACAATCTGTTCTGTTGACAACAGGGTGCTTGTTTAGACTTGACTAAAATGCTGCATCTAGTTATGTGTAGACAGAAATATATACCTATAACCTGTAACAATCACATTGTGAACCTTCTATCCAGAAAAAGAACTATGTGCCATTCAGATAATTGGGAAAGACTTTGGATATGCAGGGAGCACAGCCAGATAACTGTACAGCCAGACTGCACCGCCAAACCATGGTCACCATATAGCTCAAACGATGCATTTGTAAGAAGAAAAAGCCATGTGTTCCTCAAGACCCTTTACTGTTGGCTTCCAGAAAATACCTTTCGGCTACTATAAAAGTAATGGCACCCCCTGGAGTTGCAGTGTACAACCAGTGAAACTTTGCATGACGGGCTGAGCCATGTACAAGAAGACAGTGACTACTGTCTAAGATAATCAGATGGCACTTAGAGGATGGGATTCGAAGAGACAGATGGGGGCAGGCAGTGAGGAATGAGAAAAGAAGTTACCTCCCATCCTCCAGCCCATATTTCCCTGCTTCCCTTAGTGATGTAGGAAAAACCCATGCCTAGAAGAGCAGGAATATGATCATGTCTGAGCATCCTATGGAATGGTCTGTGAGGAGAAAGTATGTAATAGGCCATGAGGGAAATGAAAGGACTAAGTACATGATTCAGAAATACACAGAATAAAGCAAGATTCCGGTCTATAAAATAAGGAAGAAAATTCCTCCCTTGTAAGTTTGTTGTTAGGATCAAATGTCCATGCATTTGTCCATGCATACACATGTATTATTTAGCAAATGGTAAATACTTCAAAATGATAACAATTACATATAAACCAGCTTTATTCCACTAACATTTTAGCAAATTCTAGAGAAACTCTTCCTGGCACTTTAAAATATTCTTCATGCTTTGATAGAAGGAGCCATGCAGACAAGACTCACATTACGTTGATAGTAGGTCCACTTTCACCATTACTAGCTACAGAGTAAATCCTCTCAAATCCTTTGGACCTCCATATCCTTCATAGCTTCATAAAGTAGGAAAGAGTGTAAAGATATAATGCTGCCCCTTCCCAATGAGATCTTGTCTATAGAGTGAGTCTACACGGTGTAAAAATCCACATAAATGCAAAAGATATTTTGTGTATGTGTGTGTGCATGTGTGTGTTTGCATGTGCATGTGTGTCTTATGCTTCTTCTTAACCCCCTGTTTCTTTGTTTTTACTAGCAGTAAACACCTCAGAAAATGTAAAAGGAGCTTGTGTGCTTTTTTTTTTTTTTTTTTTTTTTTGAAACAAAAGGGGTATCTAGGAAACTATTCTGCTCTGTTCTTCTTTTGGGAAGGAAGAAGTACCCCCAAAAGAGAGCAGAAAACAGCAGTCAAGTCCTAGAGCTCTTGAGGGCTAGGAAAAGGCAACGAGGGGACTGATAAACTGTCTACAGTTCAAAATCTGAAGGAGATCCTATTCCTCTAACAGCATCCAGCTGCCGCATGGGAACCATTTTTTGGTGACTCCTGGGAAACTTCATTGAACTTGGTAAATATAGCTTTGGAAATGACTGAAGGTATTCTCTATCTAAGTATTTCAACTTTAAATGAAAGAGGGAGAGAGAGAGAAAGAGATTGAGAGAGAGAGGAGAAAAGAGAGAAGAATCCATTCCTGAGCATATCATTTGGACAGATACTGTGTTGATTGTGTCTTGATTACTGTATGGACTCATGAGTTCCTGTATTTCAATTAAGACTAGGTTTTCTGTTCACTTGCCATATCTAACACCGAGTAAATGTGAATGGAATTAATCATTCATCTGCTACTTACTTTAATAAAAATGCCAAAGTTTTGAAATTAGAGTGAAAGCATGTAGAAGTACTGGTTTTGTAAGCGAAAAGTTAGAAGGAAGTCAGCCAATGTTAGCAACTCATTTTCTGGAGGATCTTTGAGATGTTGGCACTTCTCTCTCTTACTCTAGTTAATGGATTCCGAAATCAAAGCATGCCAGATAAGAAGTTTATTTGGTCTGGATATTCACCTGTTAGGACAGATATCATCTAAAAAAAGTATTTGCACAGATTCTCCTTCCTCCTCTATGCTTAGTTTTAATGTAAATGACTAGCTAACACTGAGCTTCATTAACTCTCAAATATGTGAGTCTCGTCTTTTTTTCTGTTTTTGACATTCAAAAAAGTGTTTCATAAATCATAAAAAATTATTTCTAGTAAGACTTAAGTTGTAGCATGCAGGTGATTTGGGGGCACAGACATCCACTTTCAATCATTCCATACGCCAGCAATAAACATAAAGGCAAATGTTACTGCACATTTTCATTATATACGAAGAAGGAACTTTTCAATTCCAAATTTTAATATAATAGTATCACTCAGGTATTAATTTTCTTTCCTTTTCAAAGTTTTCTTAACTCTGGTTTTCCTAGAGATCCTCAAGAAACTTACAAATGCACTTATTTCTTAATGAGAATTGTAGGTGGCATTATTTTTCTCTGTGCTATGGAGGGAAGACTATAACAACACAGGACTTGGGTGCCCCACATGAATTGGTGGTTGAGATGTCAGGAAAATTGGGGAAGGCAGTAACTACAGAATCTGGAAGATGCTAAGACTGTTCTACCATCCAAATTGGTCAATACTTGGTTTTCCCTAATTTAGCCTCCCCCCATGCCAAAACCACATACTGATCCACATGACTCCCAAAAGTCAAACTCTAATGATATAACCTTTTTTTCTAAATTTTTGGGGAGTGGCATTGGCTGCCTACTATCTTCTCTTCAACCCTGCATCCTTTGAACTAATGTTTAATGTCTTCATGACTTTTCCTCCTCCAGCCTACATCATTCCCAATTGTTTTTCAATATGAACCCTCATCATGAGCTAACTAGTGTTTCCATTGGTTACAAATGAGAGGCAGTGTCCACCTTTAAATTCTAGAGAGCCATGCACAGAGTAGCAATTCACAAGGGAGAAAGATGCTAAGGCACGATACTGAATTCTATTATACATGTTCTAATAAGAGTCTTTAATTTTTAGAGGCTTTAACACTAACCTAAAATATAATTTTATCTGTGATACTTTATAATTGTGAATGCCATGGTGTGTACCTAGGAATGTTTCAGGTGAGTTTGAGGAGCATGTCTACCTCTTCCTTTAA
The DNA here is from genome assembly GCF_011100685.1 of Canis lupus familiaris. Classification (NCBI taxonomy): domain Eukaryota; kingdom Metazoa; phylum Chordata; class Mammalia; order Carnivora; family Canidae; genus Canis; species Canis lupus. The sequence continues at coordinate 16,874,303 of NC_049238.1, forward strand.
ATTGCTGAATGATCGAAACACCAACAATTTATTGAGCACTTGAAATGTCTCAAACTCTCAGCTAAGTCCTTTAGTTAATATTCATAGCAAGTCAGTGAGATAAGACAAGAATTATTCTCATTTGACAGATAAGAACGCTGAGTACCAATGAGCCTAACTGACCTACCTACCCGAGACAAACAACCAGTAAGTGAACCAGGATTCCAACTTAGATTTGTTTGACACTTTTATCAAGGTGGGATTCCTGGAGGAGGTAGTCTGAATTTGTTTGAATGGTCTATTGATCACTTAGACTTCTAAAAAATTGGTTATATAGTAGCATACTACTCTTGTCACCCACAAATTGTAGGTGTAGATTGTAACTCAATTTCAGTACTCCAGCACAAATCCACCCTTCTCTTCTTCTTAATGGAAGCACTGGCAAACTTCATGAAATCAGGGAATAAGGCAATATTCTTAACTATTTATGTCTAATGTCTACCAAAGTGCCTAGTAAATGGACAGAGATCATTGTCTCTTAAATGAATAAATGAAAAGCAAATTCAAGGCTCAGGTTTTCACCAATGTTTCTGGGGTCTGAGAGAAGTGGACAAGCCAACCCTTCCAAGGAAGTGATCACTTTAGCAAGACTTTTCTGGATACTTATTATGCAGCCTTGAACCAGGTGCAAAGTCTGGATTAAGATAAGTCTGGAGGAGGCAGATATTAGGTATCTGTCCTCAAAACTCATAATCCAATCTGGTTCCCTATTCCAAGTCATTTCTTATAGGTTATACCAAGCCACCAATGATGTAAATAAAACATTCAGGTTTCTTGCAGAAATGTTACTCCACTATCCTTCATGCAATAATGCAGCACTTTGTAACAAGCTTTATAATGAGGCTATGAATTAAAGTGATGCATAGCTTTTCTGAGGTACAATATGCATCACAACAGCCTGTATTAACAATTTAAAACCATATAATGTGCTTTATAAGCTAATAAAGTAGCTGCCTCTAAATGATTTATCAAATATGAATAATGCATCCAGAAATAACTCACAGGAACAGGCCAGCCTTCTCTCCTCCTTTGCTCACTTTCTCCACAAATGATGCTGAAGACTCACGGGAACTGAGTTACTGAGTTCTAGCCATCAGCAATCTGCTCTGTTAGGAAGCCTTCCTCAGTTCTCCCCAAAGCCTCCCTGCTTATACTATTCCCTATGTTCAAGCCCCACACTGCCTCTCCCCTTATCTGCCTTTTTCCTATCCCTTCACCTTTCCCTCTATAGGGTTCTCCCATTTGGAGTCTTCCTCATTTCCTCACCCTTTCTTCTTCAATCAAGAAAGGCAAGGGGCTATCCTAGGAAGTTGTCATATAGGAACAGTTAAGTATAGAAGTTTATTTATGCAGTCAGTAGATTAAGTAGTCAGAAGGGAGAATTCTGAGGGCTTATAGCCCAGAAGGAGAACAGTTATACATGGTTTCTAGGCTTCTAAGGTATATTTATATAGTATTTAAACTTCTCAAACCCCTAAGTACTAACTAGATCATTCTTAGAATTTCGTCTTTTGCACACTGCATTTGTGAACTCTAATTTGTGATTATCTAAAGACTCAAAGTCGAAAAAAAACAAAAAAACTAAAGACTCAAAGTATGGTAGATCTCGGTTTGGGCTTTTTTGGGGAAGCTTGATTTTAGAAATAAATGTACAAAACCAAAAGCACAGACGGGATATTTTCAAGAGAACATTGCTTCTACCTTATAATGAGAACACGGTAACTCTTTGGGAACCCACTGAATAGCCTAAACAACTTAAACTGAACTTTTAATAGTCATGAGCACTTGCTAGTAGAAAAAAAGACCCATGACTGCTACAATCCCTAACAAAGAAGCACAAAGAGAACAAACTTGCCATAGGCTGAGATGTTGAAGAAAAAGACTAATTTCTACAAATGCATGAAATACATGTGGGGCCTGGCAAATGGATGAGAATTCTAAATAGTCCTAGCCACAGACTGAACCTACACCCACACAAAAACTCATTTCCATACCAAATGCAAAGGGGTAATATACCAAAGGTCACACACAGGGTAGGAAAGCTGAGAGAAATCCCTTTTAAACAAGAATACAAGAATACTGCAGCAAAAAAAAAAAAAAAAAAAAAGAATACTGCAGCTATATTCTGAAAATTGGAATGAGGCAGCAAAGAGAAGAGAAATCTCTGGAGGTGAAGGAAGTAGGAGATGGGTAGGAATTAGATAAAAAGAGAATTCTTCACCAATCTAAAAGCTTAGAGCTAGTCTGGAAACTACAAAGAGATCTCCTGCATTCAGAAAGCTGGACACTTGTCTGTAAAGCACAAAAAGATATTTGGAATACCTCTAGTGTTCATATCCCAAGCCATTCCCAAGGAAAAATCCTGATATGGCTCTCACTATTTTGAAATTAGAGATTAATTAAATCAATTAAACCTACAATAACACCCAGATCTAAGTCACCAAAAAATTAAACTCACTCAGACCTTCACCTCCAATATATATTAATATATAATCTTAAATAGATCTTAACAGAAGAAGTGGCATGCCCTCTTTTGGAGTTAGAATTTATCTCAATCTCTACTATTCTTCTACACAAAGACTGACATTCAATAAAAAATATCAAGGCACATGATGAAGCAAAGGAATGCACCTGATGGTCAAGAGGAAAAAGCATTCAAATATGGCCTAGATGAGATGAACAGACAGGGAAACTAAAATAATTACAGTGGAGTTTCCACTTCTGGTCATGGTGAAATGACTTTTACCAGACTATCTTTCCTGCCACAACAACTGTAAAAATGGTTATAGTTGTCAGCTATTTTTCAGGAAGTGGAAAACAGGTAGTACAAGACGAACCTATGAGAAAAGGAACTCCTAAGTTGAGCTTTTGATCACCAGGTTGGGGACAGTATCCCTATTTGGGCAAGAACTGATGTAATTCAGTAGAGCAGAACTGTCCTATTGAAATTGAGAAGAAATCCAAATCTGAAGCTGTTGAAATGCATCAAATTTGTGGAGTAGAATACTGGTGAATGGAGGCTGTGAAGAGAATGGATTCAGAAATCTCTGTAAGTCTGAGGTTAACAGATAGGCCATAGGTGTTCAGGAAGAGACCAACCAAGACTATCTGGAGAGCAGCCACTATGAGCTTGAGAATGGAACAGAGATACGAAGGGTTGAGCACTACTGAGAGAAAAGAAAGCTGAAGGATGTTGGAGTACTGGCTGTGCCAGAGTAGAGAGATCTCATTAACAAGTTCTGAATAGCCCTAGCAGCCAGTTAAAATAACAGGCTGCTCCTGAGGAATAGAGGTCACCCCTTAGAGTAAGACTCATTCTATACCCACTGTAATGAACAATAAAAACAAAAAACAAAACAAAAACAAACCCAAAATGAACAAACAAAAGAACACTAAAACCAAACCTTAACAAGACCCTCGGGGGAATAGAATTTGAAGGTTGTATCTCATCAAATTTGAGGGGCTTAGGAATCACTGTGAGCTATCCACAGTTCTACAATCAGCAAATCAAAAACAAGGCTACGTGTTAATCAACATTTCCTGGCACTGCCATTTGAAACTAGAACACATATTCTACACTCATATTTCTATACACCAAAACTAAAGAATCCCAAAAGGAAATTAAGAAACTAATTCTATTTACAGTAGATCTAAAAGTATAAAATATATAGGGGTAAATTTAACTAAGGGGTGAAAGACTTGCATGCTGAAAATTATAAAACATTAAAAGAATAAATTAAAGACTACCTAAAAAAATTGAATGGCATCTCATATTCATGAAATAGAAGATTCAGTATTGTTAAGATTTTAATATTATCCAAGATGATTAACAGATTCAATGCAAAGAATATAAAAATTCCAATGGTCTTTTTTTTGAAGAAATGAAAAAGCTGATCCTCAAATTCATACAGAACTAAAGGGATCTTGAATAGCTAAATCAATATTGAAAAAGAACAAAACTGGCTAATTCATAGTTCTTGATTTTAAAACCTATTAGAAAGCAGCAGTAGCAAAACAAACAAAAACAGTGCAGTTCTGGCATAAAGATAGAAAGAGAGACCAATGGAATAGAATTTAGAGTCCATAAGTATGCTGATATACCTACTATCAAATGATTTTCAATGAGGATGTCTTCAACAGATGGTGCTGGGACAACTGAATATATATATATATATATATATATATATATATATATATATATATGAATTCATATATATATGTGAATATATTCTGAATATATATATATAAGAATGAAGTTGGACTGCTCATACCATGTATACAAAGTAGTTCTAAATGGATTATAACCTTATTGCATTGACTAAAACCATGAAACCAATGGAAGATATTGGAGGTAAATTTTCATGACCTTAGATTTGACAATGAATTCTTAGAACACAAAAAACATATATAAGAGAAAAAAATAGATAAATAAGACTCATCAAAATTAAAAATGCTTATGCTTAAAAGGAATTAATCAGGGATGCCTGGGTAGCTCAGTGGTTGAGCATCTGCCTTTGGCCCAGGGCGTGATCCTGTTCCTGGGATCAAATCCTGCATGGGCTTCCTGCATGGAGCCTGCTTCTCCCTCTGGCTATGTCTCTGCCTCTCTCTGTGTCTCTCATGAATAAATAAATAAAATATTTTTTAAAAAAATTTTAAAAAGAATTAATCAAAAAATTGAAAAGGCAACCTAGAGAATGAAAAACTTAAATAACCTACAAAAATATTTGCAAATCATATATTTGATAAGGGCCTGTTACTTAGGATATATCTTATAACCCAATAACAAAAAGACAAACAACATAATTTCAAAATTGGCAAAGGACCTGAACTGACTTTTTTCCAAAGAAGATATTCAAAGGCCCAGGAAATACATGAAGAGAAGCTCAACATCATTAGTCATCAGGGAAATGCAAATAAAAACCACAGTGGGGTACCACTTCATACACACAAGGATAGTAATAATAAAAAGATAGAAAATAACAAGTATTGGCAAGGACGTGAGAAATTGGAACACTTTTACACTGCTGGCAGGAATGCAAAAAGGCTCAGCTACTGTAGAAAAACATTTGGTAGTTCCTTAAAAAATTAAATATAGAATTATCATATAATCCCACAGTTCCATTCCTAGGTAAATACCTCCTAAAATTAAAAAATTATACAAGTTCATATACATGTACATTTGTAGCATGCTATTCGTGATAGCCAAGAGGTGTGAACAGCTCATATGTTGACTAATGGATTAGTAGATAAAAGAATTGTGTCATATATATATATATAGACATTACTTAACTAGAAAGAAGAATGAAGTGCTGATACATGCTACTACATGGAGGTATCTCAAAATCTTTAAGCTAAATTTAAAAATCCAAACAAAAAAAGACAAATATTGTATGACTCTATTTATATTAACTATCCAAAGAAGATAAACCCAGAGATAGAACACAGATTTGTGGTCGCCAGGGACCATGACAAGGAAGGATGGGGAGAAACTGCTAAGTGGGCAAGTGATGGAAATATTCTAAAACTAGATAAAAGTGGTAGTTGAACAACATTATGAATGTACTAAATGTTCCTCAATTGTTCACTTTTGTTATATGGATCAATTTTGTTATATGGATATCACCTCAATATTTACTAAAAATACACAGGCAAAAAATGGACAGAACTAAAGGGAAATATAAAGAGATTTTATATAGGGAATACAGATAAGTCTACAATTTCAATAATTCACAGAACATTTATACCAAATGTCAGAAAGTATAGAGGATGTAGGAAAAACCCTCAAAACAATAAATGGCTCTCAACTAACTTGACTGAATTGGCATTTACAGAATGTTACAATCTCATACTGAAAAATACATATTAATTTTAAAGGAACATGTAACATTAAGACAAAAAATAGAACAACCATAATAAATATTATGTAACTATAATCAGAACATATTTTCTCCCTACAATGGTACTCAGTTAAAAATCAGTATCATGAAGAAAATTTCCAAGTATTACAAAATAAAACCTATGCCATTTCAAATAATTCATGAATAAAATATACATCACAAGGGAAAATAGAGTATTTCAAGCTAAATGATAATGAAAACATAGACTATCAAAATATATGAAATGCAGCTAAATGTTAATTATAATGAGTTTTATAGCTTTAAATGCCCATGCTAGAAAAATGTTAAATGAATAATATTCCAGTATGTAAAAGTAGCAAGAGTACAGTAAGTGAAAACTAAGGATAAAAAGGTACTAAGAATAAAAGCAAAAATAAATTGAACAGAAAATGGAGAAACAAAATGGAAATCAGTGAATTTAAAGCTGTTTCTTTGTGAAAAAGTTAATAAAATTGATAAAGCCCATGATGACTAATCAAGGAACAGAAGACAAAATTCAAATTATTAATATTAGAAATGCACAATGGAAACATTATTACAGATCTTACAAAGACTAACATGAGAATACGGAGACATTATAAACAACTTTATGGCAATAATTTCAACACTTTATATAAAATTAATGAATTTCTTCAAAAACAAGTCATACAAGTAGAACTTAAAAACTATAATAGCTCTATAGCTATTAAAATAATTAAATCATAATCATAAACATCCCCATATAGAAATCTCCAGGCCTGCATGGCTTTACTCATGAATTTTATTAAACATTTAAGGAAAAATAATACCAATCCTACAGTAGTTCTTTCAGGAAATAGATGGGAACAATTTCCAATTAGTCTTAGGGGGCCAGCATAATTTCAATACTGAAAAGAAATCCTAAAAATAAGTCAGTCTGAAAAAGACAAATACTATATGATATCGCTCATATGTGGAATTTAAGAAACAAAGCAGGGGGAAAAAAAGAGAGGGAGGTAAACCAAGAAACAGACTCTTAACTATAGGAACAAACTGATGGTTATGGGAAGGGGTAAAATAGGCGATGGGGATTAAAAAGTGTATTTGCTGTGATAAGTATTAGCTGTTGCATGGAAGTGTTGAATCATGATGTTGTACACCTAAAAACAATATAACACAATGTGAACTTTACTGGAATAAACATAAAAATTAATTTAAAATTACTGATAAATAGATTACATAACATCGATAGCTCACATAATATCAACAAACAACTGAAAGATTATGTTAGGCTACTATTTATAAAATTATCAAAAAACACCATAGCCCTAGGAATAAACCCAGTGAAAGATGTGCAAGACCTCTAAATTGAAAATGACCAAACACTGATGAGGGAAATTAAAGACTGACATTACTAGGGATTTATATCATGTTTATGGATTAGAAGGTTGAATATTGTTCAGATGGCAATTCTCATTAAATTTCTATAGTAACAATTCACGGCAATGAAAACCCCACCAAGCATTTGTTGTTGAAGAAATTGACAAACTGATCATAAAATTTACATGGAAATGTGTATTGTCTAAAATAGCTAAAATATCTTGGAGAAAATTAAAGGATTAATACTACCTGATTTCAGATTTATACAAATCCTTGACAAAAAGGTGTGGCATTGGCTTAAGATTGATGAAACAGAGTAGAGAGTTCACAAACACTCATAAATATTCAGTCCATTGATTTTTTACCAAAGCCAAGTCAATTAAATAGGAAGAAAAAGTGTTGAAATAAAAAAGAAGTGTTAAAACAACTGGAATTACATGTTTAAAGAAAAATGTGTGACCCTCTAACTCCACTCCAAACAAAAAATGATGAATCATAGATCAAAATACCTGAAACATAAATGCTAGAAAAATAAATCTTATAAAAGAATTCCAAAGAATGTTTTCATGACATTGAAATAAGATATCTTAAATAGAAAATAAACCCCAAAAGCACAAAGCAAAAAAGAAAGAAAAGAGAAATAGAATTTCATTGAAATTAGATTTTCTTCTTATTAAAAAGATAATATTATACATATGGGTATAGATATAGATGGACTTTGTATAAAGAATATATAAAGAAATCCTACAAATCAACAACAGAGATGACAACATAATGCAAACAAAAATGCATAACAAGATTTGAATAGATACTCCACAAATAAAGACATGTGGCCCTCCACCAGCCCTACCCTTGCACTATCACTCCCCCACCCAGCAGAGTCCCACTTCAGGGATGACAGACAGTTGAGGAGGGCTGGCGAAGGTTGGCTAAAGTAAAAAAAAAAAAAAAAAAAATATATATATATATATATATATATATATTTATATATATATATATAGGCAATATCAATTGTTGGCAAGTATGTGGAACAGCTGGAGCTCTATTACTTTGCTAGAAAGTAAAATGGTATAATCATATAATCAATGGCCAGAGTGTAGGGATTGGCTTGACCTGTCCTATGTCCCAAGGGGCAGGTATCAGGACTGGATGAGCTGGTACCCTCACTCTATTATTTTGCTAGGAATGTAAAATGGTATAATAATTTTGAAGTACTATTTAGTAGCTTCTTAAAATAAAATTAGACATACATCTACCCTAAGCCTAGTTAGTCTATCCCTTACTATTTTTCCAAATTAGATTAAAGCATGGGTAGACAGACACATGCACAGAGCTTCTAATGAAGAATCTTCATTAGCAGCCTTATTCATAATACCCCCAGACTGGACATAACCTAGTGTCTATCGATAGGAGAGCATATAAACTTCTTGCAGCACCTGCATATCATAGAGTACTAGTCAGTGATGAAAAGGAGTGAACTACTGATAATTGTAATGACACAGTGGATTAGAAAGCATTGTGCTGAGCCAGGGAAGCCAAACACAACAGAGCACAAAAATATTTATATGAAGCCCAAGAACAGGCAGGACTGCCATGTGGTAATCAAAATAACAATTGTGTCAGAGGTGTAGATACGAAGATGGTTGACCAGAAGGAAGCATAAAGAAACTATCTGAGATGATGGAAATGTTTGAAATGTTTTGAGTGGTTGTTACATCCATGTATGAATCTGTCAAAAAGAATAGAAATGAACATTTAAAATCTGTGCATTTTATTATACTTAAATTATACCTCAGTACAATATTACTTTGTCAAAAAAGGAAAAGAAAGTAACAGTAACAAAAAATATAAAGATGGTAGTCTAACACTATTTACCTTGGCCATTCTGGCAAAAAATTTCCGTAAGTTAGGGAGGGAAGAAGATAGAGAATATGAGGCCTTCTTTACCATAAGTAACATCAGTTAACAGTTTGAATGGTACTTATGGGCCATGCAGCAGTAACAGTAAATAGATGCCTACATTGATTCCTACATTGCTAAGACCTTATCCACTTCACACAGAAGAAAGCATAGAAGCTTAAACAATTTGCATCATGTCATGTAGCTTATAAATAGTGAATCCAGGAATCCAAGACCCTATCTGATTCCGAATCCCAATTTTTTACCATTATTTTGGTATGCCTTTCCTAAATATGCCTCTCCTAAATATTTTCCCAACGCTAAAAATATAGGTTTGAAATCCAACAGAAAAATGAGCAAAAAGAAGCCACATGGGTGTATGCTAAAATATCTGAAAGTTCTCTCAAGAATTGTTCAAATTAAGTTGAAATGAGACAAAAGAAAATCCAACAATAATGCTATACTTGGCAACACTCAGACATAAAATGTTTTTGAATTTGGAAAGGCACATGATGCTAGATACTGGTGAAGATGTGGCCAGACAAGAATTCAGGCACATTGATCATGTCAGTCCTCAGCTATTGTGGAGAGTATTCAGAAGATATATCATGTAATTAAGCAAGGCTATGCCTTATGATTAACCATTTCCATTCCTTGTCACACACATCTCAGAGGAGCTCTATAAAGGGATCCATCAAATAACTGATTGCAATGGGCATGTATAGATGCATATGTTATTGTAAGCAAAAAGTTGAGGGATACTTAGCAGGGGAATGGATAAGCAATATATCGTGGATCCAGTGAAATATGTTACAGAAACAAAGAACTAGTCATAATACACTGCAATATAAGTAGATTCAAAAATCTACCTTTAAAGAATAATGTAAGAAATATAATGAGAGTAATGCACCATAATATGTATGCAGTTTAAAGTTATCCATGGCAAACAATACTACCTAATATATATAGTTATACATATCTTAGAATGGATATCTACTAATGAGGGAAAGGATTATAAGCAGAACAGAAGGAAAATTTAAAAACAATAAGCAAGGTATCTCTTTAATTAATGATTATGGTTTTAGGTAACAAAAATATAATAAACTGGATTTTAGCTCCTGAGATTCAAAAATAATTTACTTTGAGGCTTTAGAAACTTCCCACTCCAACAAAAAATTTTGGGGCCTAGTTCTCTGCAAATACATGCAAAGTAGCTCCAGAGAATGAATCACATACCTCAAAACTGAGTCCCAAAGTATGTGTTGTTGCATATATGTTTGTACATGCTACAAATGTGCATTTCGACAGAAGACTATCTTATAAGGCAAAATGGAGAGGAATCTGGAAATCTTTGTTGCCCAAACAGAACTACATTCCCATCTGATGATAGGATATTCTATAAAAACACCTACATAGAGAAAGTGGTTAAGTATGGACCATAACTCTTTCTCACTTAAAATGTTGAAGTGTGAAGCTTAGTCTCTATGAACAACCCTATTGTTGCTGACTTAGGAGAGACAATTCTAGAAGAGGATTTTCTGTCTTTTGACCCTTTTCCCCAGGGTGGCTCTCCAGGCTGATGAATTACCTGGAAATGGAATTGTCTAGCTTTCTATAAAAAAATAAGCAAAATCATCACATGCTTAGTGCCCAGAATTTTCTCATTTGGTGTAGACACTGCACCTCTGTTGGAGTATTGACCAGCCTCAGAGTTGGTTTTATTTTGGATTTCTAATGCAATTTGTGCCTTCTAATGGATGATAATCTCACATATATGCTACTCAGTTTAAGGACAATGACCGTCTGTGAAATGAATGAATGAATGAATGAATGAATACAGTCTATCACATACTCAACAGGTCTTTTCTACTTACAGGGCACTGAAGAATGGTAGAAACCAGAAAGCACAGAACAAAAGCAGAAGCATTAGGGATGTATGATACACAAAATTGGGTCGAAGAGAACACAGTACCTATGGCAAGTTTTGAAAGAGGAAAATCCTAAACCACTGCCTAAAGACCCCAACAGGAAGCAATGATAGGTTCTCATCCAAAGGAGCACTAACTGCTTTGAAGTGGCAATAGAGATTGTCTCATATGTTATCACTATAGTTCATATTGATTCATTCTCTGTAGTTGAATTATCTTTAAAAAATTTATGGTGCATTTTTATGGCAATAGCCAATCATGCATATCATTAGTGTGCATAGCAAGGAGTTTAAGACAAGAGGAGACTTATGACTTTTCAATTATTGATGTAAATGAATTGCCAAGTGTAGCTGGTTTAAGAAATGTAATAAAGACCAAAAGTCAAATCTCTGGCTCTGTGCACACACACACAACCACACTAAACAAACTCATATTTTATCTTAGCAGCAAGTGAAGAAGGCAATTAAGTTACTTAAAATTTCAGACACCTCTGAAGTTTTACATCATGAAATTAAATTAAAAAAAAAAAGACACTGTCATTGGCATTTAAAAGAGGGATAGTCAGAATTTCAAATTTCAATTTGAGAAGATGCTTATCCAACTCAGCTCTGGGCAGAAATCCCTCCAGTGCCTCTAGGCAGGCATCACCAGTCGGATCAGAGACTGGCTCGGACTAGAGATTGGTGGCCATTGCCACTCACACAATTAAGTCACTTTATGAGGAAAGCAAGTTTATCAAACTAAGAAACAGATTATTTGTCCACATAAAATGGTTTCACCATTGACTTTCTGGGTTTTCCTGAGCAAATCACTTATTCTCCCTAAATACTTTTTTCATCTTTAAACTCAAAAGGAAGTGGTATTACTATATGGGATTATTTTAGGGACTTCAAAGCTAGCACATATTACAAGAAGTTATCAGAAAACTGGGTTTATGTTATCGGTGTGCTTATGAATAAGCCCATTGATGCTGGTAACATCTATCTCTTCTTGGGGCCATGACCACAAACATATAGCATATAAAAAATCACAAACTGACCACAAACTGGACCACATCACTGTTACCCCACAAGCACCGCAATGAATTTCTACTCTTCACACTAAGCACAGCTCTCTATATCATCTAGCAACTCTCTGACTTGCTTTTACTCAATTCATTCTCCATTATCTTTATGACCAGTCCAAAATCAAACATTCTTCAAGCCACCATTCAGTCTCATCCACTTCACATCTAGTAGGTATCATTAGTTTCTGTATCATGAAGAACTAAGTAAGATATGATCTGTTTCAACTTCTAGTGTGCTCATTAACAACAAATACATCCATATCCTTGCTTTTTCTTTCCAGTTTGGGAAGACCCCTATGCAGAATCAGCCACTGATTTTTTATATGCTATTAGCTCCTCTCTAAATCTAAAGCCAAATAGTGAGCCCATATATCCATCCTGAGCCTAGACCCAAACTGCTAAGTTTCTATTGGGCATCTCCATCTACATGTTGCATAGAAACCCCAATTTAGAATATTACAAATATAATCCTAATTTCCATCTCTAACCCAAGATCCTACATTCACAAGCCGTATCATTTTATGTCATCATTGAGATTTCCTTTTCCATATACCTGGTGTCCAACTGCAAAGTATGTCAGTTTTACCTTTTAAATTATTTCTTGATTCTGCTTGCTTACCACTAACACAATAGCTAACTACCCCAATTCAATCCATCTCTGTCACGTGAACTACTGCAATAAACTCACATCTGGTCTTGACTCCTGTCTTGCTACTTTAAAATCTAATCTCAATGCCACACTAAGAGTTCTATTTCTAAAGCATGTATCCAACAGAATTCAAAAGGTAAGCCTTTTAGAATCTGGCCCTGCTTACCTCTGAAACCACATTTCTCTGCATTATCGTCTCACTCACTATGCTGCTGGCAGACTAAGTTTCACGCAGTTCCACTCTGTTGCCTTTAGTGATTTTGCACCATTTGTCTATTTCCTTGGCTGGCTCCTATTACTCATCCTCAATATATCAGCCTCCTGGAATCTTTCTGACACTCCAGACTGTGTTGGATGCCCCTCTTCTGTGCTTTCCTATATCTCTCAGTTATAGTTTTCTCTTTGTTTCTTTCCCACTGAAGTGTGAGTTTTCCCAAGGTAGGAGTGTCCAGTGTCTTTTTTATTTTTTTATTTTTTCATATAGGATGGATCTAAAAATCTATTGTTATAAACAATAGGTATATTTATGAGTGTTGGAACCATCGGCCTGGATATAATCACCCAGTGCAGCATAGAATGGGGAGAAGGCTCTGGACAGAACCCTGGGGAACACAATCAAGATCCCTTTGTATGTGACCAAGGCCATGAAAAAGCAAGAAGAGTAATTTCAAGTGCACATGAGATTTCAGGGCAATAAGAAAGCCACAGAGAAAAGTAGAGAGGGGGGTCTAAGGGAAAGGGATTTTAATGTGCTGAAGTGAGCTCACATTTGTAGAGTTACAGCTAATCCATAAAGAGAGTTATCTGCCTGCAGTTGACAAGGATGACAAAATACGAGAAGCAAAATCAAGGACACTGAAGTTTAGTGTGGTATTTAAACTATACAAATACAGAAGCATCTTATTAGGATGAATTTGTCTGGGGAAAGAAGAAACAAAACAAAACAAAACAAAATTGCCCATCACCACAGAGAAAGTAACATGTAATTAATAAGATTTACAAAACATACAAAGGATGAATTTGGTCCTTGAACAAATCCTTTGTATCACATAAAATTAGACTGAAAAATCACAGCATGTAAAGCATGACTATGAAAGGACCTTTTGTTCTGAGCACCACCTCACACCAAGGCCTTGAGATTCCTTGATTCATTAATACCATTGGGTTTATTTTTATACAGGTTAAATCACCTGTTGTTACAATGTGGTTCTGGGTCATTACACGGTGAATTTTAATAAATTAAACCTGCTGTCCTTTTCAAAAACAACGCATGGGTCAACAGCTATGATTAAGTTGTCTATATTAATAAGTGGTTATCTCTAGAATAATTATAGTTTCCTCTAAGTGATTTGTATAAATGGGAAGTATCTTTAAATAGTTCCATGTTATTTATATCCTCACCTTTGATGCATCCTGTGTGATCAAATATCTATATATGGATACCTACAGGTTCTAACTTCAATATTTAATTCAATCCCCTGAATCACTTTTTTCTAACAAGGAAGTGGTATAGTAGAGTGGTTAAAGACATATCCTATGGAGCAAACTGCCTGGGTTGGAATCTCAGTGCTGTAACTAGTTCTTTGACATTAAGTATATTGTTAATCTTCCCATGACTCAGTTGCTTACTTGTGACCTGGAAATAATAATAGTGCTTATCCATTAGAGTTACTCTAAATATTAAATAAGTTTATACATTTATAAAGTGCTGCACAAGAAAAGTATTTAGAGTCTGGTACAGGATAAACATTTAACAATGTAACTATTTAATTTTGATAATTTTGTCTCCTTTTTACATTGAACAACATCACTTGCTTATTGTCTTGCAGTTTTTATTTCCTCAGTAACAAGAATTAGAACAGAAGGGTTCCGAAATGGTGATATAGGAAGACCCTGAAGTTACCTCCTCTTATGGACACAGTGAATCTACACCTACATATAGAACAATTCCTCCTGAAGAAAAATTGAGGGCTCATTGAACACTGCACAACAGAGGATAGAAGGACCATCTAGAGAACCACAGGATACATGGTAGATGAGAACCCCACCCCCTACTCTGTGGGGGGCTAGAGGAAAAATAAGAAGGCAATTAGGTAGAAGGGGAAAGTAGAAAAGAATACGAAAGGAAAAGGTTAGAAACTCTAACATAATATACAATTTACATGATATAACAATACTATAGTAGTAGTACTTAATATAATTTTCTTCAAGCTCAGGTAAAACATAGCTTTGCAACTTATATTTTTTTCTATTTCAAACTCTGAATTTCTCTTATGTGCAGAGACAGATTGTCCTTTTTAGCTGATGGCTTAGCAGCTATTAAAAAAATGAGGAAAAATGGGAAAAGCTAATTTCCAAACTCTGAGGAAGAGTCCAGTTGAAATATGATAGGGAGATTTTCACTGCAGCCTGGGTCATATTCTTTGGGCCTTTGTAAAATATCATGTTTTCAAGAATCTGACCATCTAGAAGTTAGTGGTAGGCTAGATGTGATTCCCCTTGTCTCCTTGGTGGAGCTTCTAATGAGGTGCATGTCTATTTGTTTTTCAGATGTATTTCAGTGCCTATAAGTTACCAGAATCTGGGAATATAAAGATTAATAACATGTGGGTGTCTTTCACCTCATTTTTTCCCCAATTACTAGGAGAAAGGTCCTAGTGCTAGTTACAGATCTGGGATATATGAAAATAGAATTCCCAGTGCCATGGAAAGGATTGATTGAAATGGGGGTACAAAATGCTTTTAAAGCACATGAAGTAAATGATTAAATTTATTGGAGGGGGTGGTGGTAATGAGGGGTATATTAGTATAAAACTTTACCAACTAAATGGTACTTTAAATTGATCTTTGAAATGAGAACCTTTTTTTTTTTTCAAACTGAGGAGAATAATATTCTAAAATACATCCTTGAACAGTATCAAAACCATTAGACTGTAGAAGGGACATTTAGAGGCTGAAGTCTGGAGTCCATGGAGACCAGGCTAAAGGTACCCAGGGACTTCATTGTAAATATATGGAGCTCATGAAACTAAGAGTGTGTGCTTTGTCCTGTGATCACTGAGGAGATAAAGACTATCAAGAATCAGAATTACATGATACATTTTCACTTTAGAAAAACTGCATTAAAAGAATCAACCAGGAAACTCTAAGAGAAGGAGAGAACCTAAACCAGAGTCGGGTCCACAGGGATGATTAATGGAGAACTTACTGGATAAATCTACCAATGGTAGAATTTAACAGGACTCAGTAGCCTATTCAATGTAAAATTAGAATAAAGGGTAAAGACTAGGAGGATGCCATGATTTCTAGTGGAATGACTGCATTATCCCTCTAGAGATAAAAGCAGTAGGTTGTGATGAAAGATGACAATTTTGGTTTTGCACATGAAAGGCCTATGGGACATCCCAGAACAGACACTCATGGGTTGTGAAATGAGGTTCTGGAACACAGTGAGAATTCCAGGCTAACACAGAGATTCAGAACACAGGCATCATATTCTAGAGATGTCAAGTAGGAACATTTGAAAAGAAGCCAATATACTTAATATTTAAGGTATTAGTTTCAGTGGATTAATGGGTGGTGGGGTTGTGGTATATTAGAACTTAAAAATGAAGACAAGGGTTTAAATTCAATATTTGGGTAATAAAAGAAAAAGAGGGTTTTTTTTTAAAGATTTTATTTATTTATTTAAGAGAGAAAGAGAGCACATGGTGGGGTGGGGCTGCAGAAGGAGAGGGAGAAGCAGACTCCCAGCTGAGCAGGTAGCTGGACACCAAGCTATCCCAGGACCCTGAGATCATGACCTGAGCCAAAGGCAGATACTCAACTGACTGAGCCACCAAGATGCCCCAAGGGAAGGGTTTTTTATAATAAAGAAAGAAATTCATATAGTGAAAGTATACTATTCAAATGTACTAATTCAAATGTACTACATAAATATAATGGACTGCAAAGAAAACATTCTTAGGATTTGGGCATACTTACTAAAGCCCACTCACCTTCTGCAGAAGGTAACTGGGAGAAGACTCCGGAAAACATGGCTTTTACTTAACTTCATGTATATCTTTTAGGGCAATGAACAGGTATGGAAAAATAAACAGGACTCTAATTTTCCAGATTTACCTCCATTTCTAACACATCTATAAATGTTTCTGGGAGTATACAATACTCTCAAGAGTCAGAGCACCCAGTCTTGGCATTTATAATCCTCAGCACTATTCTTTACTGGTTAAAAGTCCCGTGGAAGTTCTCTAGCTACTTCTGTTCCCACACAGGCTCATACTTAATGAGGACTGTATTTCTTGTTTAAATTCTAAAGTTTGTTTCTTACTGAAAACAAAGGGAACAGAAAACAAGCAATACTAAGTGCTGACAAGTCCCTGGAGGCAGGCGGTTCTCTTGTTCTTTTAAAAGCTCTCAGTAGCCTTTGTGGAATTACCAAGGTTCATTCCAGAGACAAATAAAAAATATAGTTCTGTAGTGACAATTCCATTCACCTTTAAAGAAAAAAAAATCAAGAAAACAAGAATAACTTAAAAGTGCAAATGCTTGGTTTCAGGCTATATTTTACTTTTCGTTCCCCTCCAATCAATCTTGAAAACCTATTTTAACTTTTAAAATATAAGACTCTAAGATATCAAAAGAAAAAACACACACCTAAAATAGAGTGTAACTATTGAAAAACCAGCCTTAGAATGATGGGATTGTTGTGCTTGTGATTTATCCTAAGGGGGGGGGGAACCAATCTCATTGAAAACAGCTATTTATACTGTCTATCCCAGTTTGAATCCTGTGCAAACTGATTTCTTATAAAATGACCGCCATTCCGTATTAAGAAAGAGCAGGAACTGATTTTATGCCATTTAGAATCAAATATATATTCCTAACTAAGTGTATATATTCCTAACTAAAGCTGTCTCCAAATGGATGGGTACACCACCAATACCTCCCTTAGGTTTCCAGAGACTATTTCCAGTCCTCACATTCATCCTCTCCAGACAAACTAAACACTTTGTGGAGTGCATATAAAACTATCCTCAGCCTGATGTATGCATATGTTTCCAGAAATTGGTTAGCATCATGTTATGCTATACCTTCACTCATTCTCTTTAGTGTATCTGACTTGACACACTGACACAACATGGCATGTAAAATTTGCCATGTTGACCCAGAGTTTCTCAACTGGTTGTTTTCTTAGAGGAACTTCAGAATTTGTCAAGCAACAACAATAAAACTAGGAAAATAATTTTCCAGTATTGGTCACTGAGAGCTCTTTCGGTTGACTCTATGATCCTTTTACATGCTCCTATCACTGTGTTATTTTCTGATGCTAGAAGACACTAGAGACTTAGATAAATAGAAAGATAGGTAGGTAGATAGAGACAAATATATATCTCCACATATCATTGTATATCTATGCCTATATCTATCTGTTAATCTATCTATCTTGTCTAAGTCCTAGCATCAGCCATTTCTCCAAGAAGCCTTAGTTCCTTTTATCGGAGAATAGCATTAGAACCCAAGATCTAGGAATACCTGGGTGGCGTAATGGTTGAATGTCTGCCTTTGGCTCAGGGAGTGATCCTGGGGTCCCAGGATTCAGTCCCACATCAGGCTTCCTGCATAGAGCCTGCTTCTCCCTCTACCTATGTCTCTTCCTATCTCTCTTTCTCTCTGTCTCTCATGAATAAATAAATAATAAATAAATAAATAATCTTTAAGAAAAAAAGAACCCAAGATCTAGGCCCTTGGTATGCTAATGGGCGCTGGGGTGTCACTGTCCCTAGGCATGATCAGCTCAGAGAACAAACACATATATATGTATAAACTAATTTTTGTATAGACACAAAACCATAAACAATCCTAGTGTCACCATCTACTAAACATGAGTTCACACTGATGTCTTCTGCTCAAATCCATTATTATCACATGGATTATTTTAGCCTTTATCCATTGATTATTTGTAACCTCCAATTCCAACAGTGAGAAACTTGGCTCCAAACTTCTCCATTTATTTAATTGTTCAAATCCAGTATACATGTACAGCAGTATTGGAAGTGTTAACCTGTGCCCCACTGAAGAAAGAATATAAACTAGAATGTAGTACTTATCGCAGTTCCTTTTCCCCGTAGTCTTATCAACTCATTTCTGAATTACTTAGGTCAGTGCTTACTTCCTCTATGTTCTCCAATAAGGTTCTTTCATAAATTTGTAATGCAAGTACATAGTTTTGTCACATTTAGCATTCTACCTTAGGATCCTCTGACTGCATAAATATATTTTCTTTTCAATTTGCATGCATTGTTTCACTCTTTCTGCCGTAAATTTCTATGGGCTGTGAAATACATAGTGACATATATCCAACATTACAGTATCATTCAAACGAATACCACTGCCCTAAAATAATTCCCTGTGTTTCATCAATTTAACCTTCTCCTCCAAACCTTAAAGCCCTAAAATCACTGACTTTTACCTGTATTATAGATCTGCCATTTGCAGAATGTCATATAAATGGAATCATACAAGATGTAGCCTTTTAATACTGGCTTCTTCACTTAACAATATGCATTTAAGATTCATCCATGTCTTTTTACAGCTTGATAGTTCTTATTTTTAAAATCATAGAATAATATTTCATTGAGTGGATACCTCAGTTTATCCACTTACTTATTGAAGAGTACCTTGTTTGTTTCCAGCTTTGGACCTTCATGAATAAACTACAACAAACATTTTCAAGTAGGTTTTTGTGTAGACATGAGTGTTCAACTCAAAAAAAAAAAAAAAAAAAGGTAAATGTCTAATGCCAGGATTGTTGGATCTTATGATGACCCTATGCTTACCTTTTTAAAAAATATATGTATTATTTATTTATTTATTCATGAGAGACACACAGAGAGAGGCAAAGACACAGGGAAAGGGAGAAGCAGACTCCCTGCGGGGAACCTCATGTGGGACTTGATCCCAAGACTTGATCCCAGGACTCTGGGATCATGACCTGAGCCAAAGGCAGGCACTCAACGACTGAGCCACCCAGGCTTCCTCTATGTTTACCTTTTTTAAAAAAACTGCCAAAGTACTTTCCAAGGAGACTTTCTTATTTTACATTACCACCAGCAATCATGAATGTTGTTATTGTTCTGCATTCATGCCAAAAAATGCTTTTGTCTTTTTTTCTTTACTTATTATAATAATTATGGAGTGGTATCTCGTTGATATCTCAATTTGAATTCCATAATGAGCAATTATATAATCTTTTCATATAATTATATACCATTTGCACATCTTTTTTGGTAAGGTACCTGGACAGATGTTTCACTCATTGCTTAACTGAGTTGTTTTCTTCTTGTTTTAAGATTTCTTTGTATATTTTGAATACAAGACCTTTATCAGATATGTGCTTTGAAAATATAATCTCACAATTTGTGGCTTGTCTTTCATTTTTGGAATGGTGTCTTCTACAGACCAAACATTTGTAATTTAAATCTATCAATTATTTGAAAGAAACATGGTTTTGGTGTTGTATCTAGAAACTCATTGCCAAAGCATAATTTTCCAAGTAAATTGGTTTTTCCAGATGAAAACAAGTTAAGTATTGTATATGCTTATCAGTGGGGACCATAAAGAAAGCAGAGCATAAATCTATTACAATAAAAATTTGGCTACAGATCGATCCAAAGTGTTATGTTTAGGTTAGGCACTACTCAAGGTATAACTACTTGTTAATTGCTCCCTATAGATATGACAAATATCTATTCTTGAACATTAGGTTTTATTTTTTTCCTTTAGCTTAGCATATTACAAGAATGGGTGTGAAGATATGTATTTTTTTCCCCAGTACTTTTCTCATTTTATTCTGATTGCTATTGGCCAAGACTTTTCTTCACTTTGGTTTTAAGAAGATTTGGGGAAAGTTTAGCTCACAGTTTACAAGTATTAAATTGGACTTTTATGAGCTCTGCTCCAATTATTCTGCCTAAGTCTTGGAGTTTTTTGCTTGTAGGGATTCTGAGACCATAGCTAATTCTTTGGTTATTTCTTGAATTATACAGAATATAAGTCTACTGACTTCCAGAGCAGCTATAATTTGATTGTATGCTGGAGAATTTTCTGGGACTTCTGAAAAGTGTCCTGCAGTACATTTTATCTGGTAGTCCCATTTACAAATAGTTCTGTACCTATTAAATTTGCAGGTTTTTCTTTCTTTCTCTTTAAAAAAAAAAAAATCAAACGGAAGAGGAACTGTTCTCCCATAACAGTCCTAAAGTAAGTTTCATGTAGAAACATGGAAAAGTGCTTAGGATAGTTGGAATTCTTTCTACTTGAGTGGATTAGTAATCAAAAGTATATGACAATCTATGATAGTTGAACCAATGGCATATATACAGTGACATTCATGTAAAACAAGAAAGTATAAGCTATTCATCTTTTCTCTATAGAAATACACTTTTATAATTTTGAA
This sequence comes from Canis lupus familiaris, assembly GCF_011100685.1. Classification (NCBI taxonomy): domain Eukaryota; kingdom Metazoa; phylum Chordata; class Mammalia; order Carnivora; family Canidae; genus Canis; species Canis lupus. The sequence goes on from NC_049238.1 coordinate 16,895,580, forward strand.
TAGAAACAAGAAGGAAAAACAGGATGAAAACTACTTTACATGAAAGTAGGAAAGAAGAATAAAAAGCACATTCACTGAAAGAGTATTCACCCACATAGTACAACTCCAAATCTTAGGTCTAATTATGTTTAATAAATATCTATCTATATATATAAGGCCTTACAATAACAAAATAAATTCATAAAATACAAATTATATATTATTTTTGAATAAACTATATTAAATTTATTGTTCTAGAAAATTGAAAGTCTCACTTATGTTTCAAACTAATTGAAACACTAGTCTCAAAGAATCTGAAGATGAAACTAAGAAAACTATTATATTAACAATGTTATAAAATTAAATATTTGGAAATAAACTAAATAATGGAAGTATGAGATTTGTATACTGAAAACTATAAAACATTGCTGAGAGAAATTAAGTGTACTTCTCATAGTCATGACTCTTAAATTAATATCATATAATAATAGCAATTCTCTCATTGATTTATAGATTTCAGGAAACCCCTATGTAAACCTTAGTAGGATTTTCTGCAGTAATTGACAATCTGATCTTAAACTTTATATGGAAATGCAAAGGACCCAAGGTAGTCAAAAAAATCTAGAAAGAGAATAAAAATGTTAGAAGACAGGTTACTTGATTACAAAGCATATTATCAAATCACAGTAATTAAGATTATGTAGTATTGGCATATGGAGGGGCATATAGATTAATGGAGCTGAATTGATAGTCCACAAATAAACTCTTAAATTTAATTTTTTATTTGATAAAATTTTAACAAATGTGCCAAGACAACTCAATGAGAAAGAATAATCTTTTTCCTAAATGATGCTGGGACAATTGGATATTCACAGGGACACACACACACACACACACATACCTACACACTTAATCCCTTGCCTCACACCATATACAAATATTAACTCAAAGTAAATCATAGTCCTAATGTAGAGAATACTATAAAAGAAAATGTGAGAAAAAAATTATTGACCTTGAATTAGACAAAGAACTTTTTTAGATACAAAAACATAAGCCATAAAACGAAAATGATATTGTGAATCTTTTCACATGCTTTTTAACCATTTGAATATATTCTTTGAGAAATGTGTCATAAAATCCTTTGCCTATTTCTGAGCTATTTATTTTTTTCCTTTTTTTAAGATTTTATTTGTTTATTCATGAGAGACACACAGAGAAAGAGAGAGGCAGAGACACAGGCAGAGAGAGAAGCAGGCTCCACGCAGGGAGCCCGATGTGGGACTCGATCCTGGGATTCCAGGATCACACTCTGAGTCTAAGGCAGACACCAACCACTGTGCCACCCAGCATCCCGAGTTATTTTTTTCTAAATTGTTGAGCTAAAGAACATCTGGATGGTTCAATCGGTAAAATGTCTGGCTCTTGGTGTCAGTTTAGGTCATGATCTCACAGTCAAGGGATCGAGCCTGGCATTGGTCCTCCTGCTCAGTGGGGAGACTGAGATTCACTCCCTTCCCTCTCCCAACTCACACACTATCTCTAAAATAAGTACACATTAAAGAAAAATAAAATAAATAAAATAAGTACATAAAATCTTTTAAAAAATTATAAATTGTTGAGCTAAGAGCTATTTCTATATTCCAGACACAAATTTCTTAATATATATCTGGTTTCTAAATATATTTTTCACATTTTGTTGGTTGTCTTTTTTCTCTTTGTTGATTGTGTCTTTTGAAGCACAAAATTTTCAATTTTGACAATTTTTCTTTTTTTCAATTCAATTTATCTTTTTTTAAATTATACTTGTGACTATAGTGCCATATCTGAAGAAACTTTCCCTAATCCAAAGTTATAAAGATTATACTTATTTTCTTGGAGTGTTTTATTGTTTTGTATTTACATTTAAGTCCTTCATCCTTTTTAAGTTTTATCTTTGTGTATGACTTAAGATATGAGGTCCAATTCAATTTATTGCATGTGGATATCCAGTTGGCTCAGTACTACGTGTTGAGAAGACTTTGTTGTTCCCCTCATTTAACTATTTCAGCACGCTCTTGAAAAATCAATTGACATATGCATGGATTTATTTTTGGACCTTTCAATACTATCTCAATATTCAACATTGATTTCTACATCTATTTCTATTCTATGTCAGTAACATTTTTATTTCCTTTCTTTTGCTTTCTTAAAATTGAGTCTGTTGATTTTTTTTTCTTTTTTAGGTATAATGAGTAGCTAATTCATTTTGAAATATTCATACAGTATTAAAAGTCTACTTAAGGCATGATTTTGCTTCTAATTACCAATCTATTGAATCTGAATAAGCTAAGAATTAAAACAACAACAACAACAAAAACAATACAAACATTTCAGTTTTCACTTTGGTTTTTATTTTATCCCAGGAACTACTTAAGAACTTGTTTTGTTACATTCACATCACACACATAATTTCTGTTGTTTATTTGCTTGATTAGTTATTTTGCTTTCATTTTTTTTTTTTTGGCCATTGTTTTGTTTTATTTTGTTTTTAATTCTGGTCAAATATATGTTCTGTATAATCTTAAATGATTGGGATTTGTTGCAAATCTCTTACATATAAAAGACTATCCTATGAATGGTTTCCTGATTGCTGCAATGAAAAGCCTTGTGAAGAACTTAACCTAAAACATATTTTTTTTTCCTAAAACGTATTTTTAAGTTTTCAGTTACTAGAGATTCTGTGATGTCTCAGAGAAATTATTCACACAGCACCAAGAAAGGTTTTCCTGGGTACATTACTGATACTACCTATTGCTTGGGGGCCCTGAAGCTCACCTCAAGCTTTACTATAAGAAGTGAACATGGATCCAAAGTTTCCAATCCTCTACATACAGGGAGCTAATGCTGATGCTCTTTGAAATCTCCAGCCCCTAATAATGATATCAGATCCCTAGGGCAATGCAGCCTCATATTCCACTCACCAGTAGGTGCTTCCTTTCCACTTTTCTCTTTATTAAGTGACAATACATAGTTTAATGTGTATGTGTGCATTTATACATTTTATATAGCATTGTATGCATTTACAGTAAGAAGGGGTTATTTAGGCCTATGCCTAAATTACCCTTTTAACACAAAAACGTAGTGAATTGTTTTTTACAAGCATTATGAAGATTGATCTAATAATATTTTATGCCTTTTGCATGAAAAATGGTCTATAGTTCTGTCTTCATCACAGAATTTAATGAATTTATCTTTTTTTCCCTTAGAGAAAGAATATCATCTGAAACCTGATTTATAAATCTCCAGTGTGATAATTAAAGTTGGTATAAATATTCACTGTACATGTAGATTGAATATGCATAGTAGAGCTTAAGGTATTTCCCCAATCACAACCCAGAATGTACTCAATTTTATCTACCATCACATTAAATAATTATTTCTAATTATATAAGACTTTCATTTATAAGATTTTTCTTTTCTCTTACTACTGCAACTGTATACTTCACTGCCTCTACTGGGGTTAACAGAAATTCTCTTTGAAATTGAATCTTCTTTGTCAGCTAAAAAGAAAACAAATGCAGATATGCTATGTGCTAAAAGTAGAAATTGGAGGGATGTAACATTTAAATAAGGATAAAAAATACAGCATTCCCTCTCTTTTTTTCTCTCTAAATATATATATGTATATATTTCTGTATATTCTGTAATACATAGATATTCTCTTATCTATAAACTAGACCATAATTATTCCTTTTTAATTGAACAGAAACTAGGCACAGACTGGTTCATAACTTGTAAAAAGCCACATAGTCTATTTGATCCAAATCTGGTTTTACTCCATTCTTTCCATTGTATCTACTGCACTGCCAATAAGAATTACTAATTCTTGAACTTCGTAGTGCAATTAGTCTCTGTCTCTAACTGTGACATCATTGAATGTAGGATTTGTTCAGCCTTAATTCAATTAATCACTGTAGTGACTAGATATTTGCTCTACTTTTTGGCTCTGGAACCCTGAAAATACCCTGCTTACCACTCTTATGGTAGGTATAGTATATTAAATTAGTGTTCAGCAAATATTCACGACCTCCCTTGGACCCATATGGGAAGAATATATTTCTGTGCTTGTCTGATATTATGCATAGACATGTAACTTGCTTTGGTGACTATGATGTTAGTGGGCATGATCTAAACATAGGTTTTAAATAATCTTGCATAAATGTGCTTCTTTCATGGGGCTTTGCTATTGCCAAGACAAGAATATGACATGGGTAGCCCATTTAATTAACTCAAATAGGTCATAATTAAACTAAAAAGAGAAAAATATCTCAAAAAGAACTATTGGTGTAGCTTTAGTATATAGTGTTAATTAGTATCAAATCATAGAAAACTTAGAAAGTTTTTTTTAAAAAGTGTATTTGCAAATGTACTGCCAATCTGATCTAAAATGTTCTAGACCATTCAAGTCATTAAATATCTCTGATTGTTCAACTTCTGACAGACAAGAAGCAGGCTAAGAAAATTGCTCAGCCATCAGTAAGAAAATTTTCTCCACTGACTTTTCAGCAGTGTCCAGTAGGATGAAGACAAAGTAAGAATGTTGCAGAACAGAAGAGCAGAGTCAAGAGGTATAGAAAAAAATACACTGGGACGTCTCTCTGAAGAAACAGAATCAGAGCTTAATCAAAGAAACTTTCCTAACTTGAAGGTAATAGTACCTGGGAAATCTGCCCACTGAGATTTTGGGATTTCTATGGACTACTGAGTACTAGAAGCATCCCATCAATCCCCATTCTCACAGATTTTATTGAGATAATAACTTTTATATTCCTCCATTCTTTGTTGTATATTTATTGTCAAAATATATTTGTTTTTATAGTTTATAAACTTGTAGTCTCCCCCACCTTTTTTTAAAGGAAATAAAGGCATAGCCAAAGGTTCAAAGAGTCACTTGATGTGACTTTCTTTTTTTTAAGATTTAAATTATTTATTCATGAGAGACACAGAGAGAGCGAGAGACAGAAAGAGACAGAGGGACAGAGAGACAGAGACACAGGCAGAGGGAGAAGCAGGCTCCATGTAGGGAGCCTGAGGTGGGACTTGATCCTGGGACTCCTGGATCACGCCGAAGGCAGGTGCTAAACCACTGAGCCACCCAGGGATCCCCCTTGATGTGACTTTCGTGAATGAATCTTCACAGCTGTGGACTGGGTGATACCTCTCCATTTCTAGGAGTTCTTGTGGTTTTCAGTGCATCCTGGTCCTTCCTCTACAGGAAACTGAGTGGTGGTACATCTGAAATTAATGTAACATTGTGTACCAATTATACTAAAAAAAAAAAAAGTATGAATGAGAAAAATAAAATGGAAAGTGAAAAGAAAAGTAGATAGAAGAAAAGAGGAAAATACTCTAGAAGGACTAATAAAACCACACTTTTGTTTTTTACACAGATAACCAAAAAGAACCTGACAAGGTGAATCATGAATCACTAATGGTGTAATTACAAAAGAGCAGTGTCACTGGCTACTCCAAACACTGCTTATTCAGGAAGCCAAGAGGCCATGCAGCAATGGGTATGACTGCACATTTTAGATAATGTGAGCTCTACCTTAAAATAGACATTAAGGCTAGCTAGATGCCAAAGTTAATACTACAAACTGAAATTAAAATACTGTCTGTCAAGGCAGGGTGTAAATTCTAGATGCCTTGAATCAGGAATATGGCAATGGGTCTTCTCATCTACTTCTTATACTTAATCATCAATACCCTTTGTCTTAATCAAATCACCCTTCAGACATCCTACCTAGTTATTCCAGTTCTTACACCTATTTGATATTATTCTCTGAAACACAATCATAATTGCTACAGAAAAAAATTAATTGGAAAACACCTCATCTATTGTTATTTGAATATATCAAAATTCTTAACAAATATCTAATAAACATATCTTGAATCCCTATCACTGAGATTAATATAATATAACACCTGAGTTTATTATATTTACAGTCTGGCAGGGGAAATGAATGTATAACTAAAGAAGTATCATAAAATATGTCAAGTTCTATAATAGAGGTATATAAAAAATATTATTCTAACGAATTTGTATAAAAATTACACATACACAAGTATATATACATATATATTATACATACACACATATGTATGAGAAAAAATAAAATGAAATAAATGGTACTTGTACTCCATATTTTGTACGGAAAAAACATAATGTCACAAAATTGTCAATTACTCTAAAATTGCCATGTAACTTTTTCCTCAAGTAAGTTGCATTTTAACTTTATATGAAAAAAAATCCTAGAGATCAGCTAGTGAAAAATTAAAAATACCAGCAAATGAGTAACTGCTTAATAGACAATACTCTAAATACACTGATTTTGTATTGATAGATGATTAGACCAGAGTACTCAATTCTGACATTATTAACATTTTGGGTCTGATTATCATTTGTTGGGAAGGGACTGGCATTTATTTATTTATTTATTTATTTATTTATTTATTTATTTATTATTTTAGGGGACTGGCTTTTCTATGAGCTTTAGGATATTTGGTAGCATCCTTTAACTCTACCAACTAGAGGACACTAGCAGCTATCGAATTGTTTACGAAAAAAAAAAAATGTATCCAGACATTGCCAAATGTCTCATTTAAATGCCAAATGTCTCTAAACATCTGCCTTTAAAATCACTGATCTAGATCATTTGTTAAAATGTGAATAGATCATATCTTACTCCTTGAGAATCATTAATAATTTGTCAACACATGTAAAGTTCAATGTCATTACCATGTCCAACTTAACTTTACACGATCCAATTCCAGCTCCCTTTCCAACTTCACCTTCAGTGACTGATCCATTATCACTGCTCTGCAGTTGGCTTAGCCTGTGCTGTTCCTGGAGAGCCACACATGCCCCCACTTAAAATCCTTTACACTCAATGCTTCTTTTCTCTGGAATATTCTTTCTAAAAACATTTCTAGAACTTCACTCCAAGTTTCACCTCTTCATACTATTTTTCTCTGCTTCTCCACTAGAATATGAACCCTGAGAGGACAAGGGCTTCATCTTGTTTGCTGCTATAATCTTATAACCTAGAAGGGTGCCTTGAATGTAGAAGGCACTCAATGCTTTACTTGAATAAATTTTTTTGAAAGAATAAATAAATTTCTATAAATCAATAATGAAAGAGGTGATATTTAAAAAAGAGACAATTAATAAAGTATATATAAAATAGCCAGAGAAATCAAATTTTAAGGAAGTAGATTCTATATCAAATGCATATGTTTGGCAAAAGAAAAAAAAAAGAGTAATCCAAATTAATTTTTATAGGCAGTGATGAAGGTAAAGAAAAACTCTTATACACAGGTACTAGTGCTGTTCAAGGTTCTAAAATGTTTGGAATGCAAAACGGGAAAAAACTATTGTAGTTGGAAAAATATCATAATTGAAAATGCACAAACTCTGTTATGTCATCTATTTAAAAGAGATTTAACTAAGTTATAAGTAAGTTCCTTATAAAAATGTTGTACATTTGTATATGGAGATGTGTTTAATGAGAACCATAGTTCAATTTTTAGTAATAAGAAAAATTTATTAAGTCTACCAAAATTCAGTCAAGATACAAGAACATAAAAATTATGCTAGATGATTATAGCAACAAAATAGGCAGATTTTTTCTTAAGATTTTATTTATTTATTCATCAGACACACAGAGAGAGAGAGAGAGAGAGAGAGAGGGAGAGGCAGAGACACAGGCAGAGGGAGAAGCAGGCTCCATGCAGGGAGCCCGATGTGGGACTCAATCCCAGGTCTCCAGGATCAGGCCTTGGGCTGAAGGAGGCACTAAACTGCTGAGCCACCCAAGCTGCTCCAAAATAGGTACATTTTATATAGTTAGCTAGATTAATCAATCTTAACATAATCTCAAAATAATATAAAGTTATGAAGATGTCATAGAACAAATAATTTATCATTATATGTGCCTTTAGTATTTTGCTAAGCTAAAAAAAATAGTAAAGTATGCTATATAGTGTTTATTTAAAAATACGCAGAACATAAGAATATGGAAGGGAGAATACTCACCAAATTCACAATAATTGTCACATCTGAGAAAGATAATGGCTATTGCCATGGGTGAGAACTCAGGAGGTTTTAATTCTAACTGTGCTCTGTTCATTCTCTTTTTAGGAAACAAAACTCTGAAGTAAATATAAAGTATTAATATTTGTTCTGAATGAGGATACATGAGTAATATGCCGTTTTATAAACTTATTTTTTGTTTGTATTTTCAAAATAAAAATTTGAAGTACAGTTGTCTTACAATGATACACTGGTTTCAGGTACACAGCACAGTGACTTGACAGTTCTGCACATTACTCATTGCTCACTATCATAAGTTAGCTACCACTTGTCATCATACAACATTATTACAATATCATTGACTATATTTCCCAAGCTGTAATTTTTATCTCTTTGTAGTTGTGTTTTGCAGGAGAATAAAAGTGTAACAAGTTTAGGACCATATTTATTAAATGACTATTATTTGCTAAACAACAATATTAAGTGTTAAATCACAGAGACTGGGACCATTTTTTTGCATACAGAAGAAGTTGAAGCTGAATCTAAGAGTTTACCGTGAAAAAATGATGAGATAAAGAAAAAGAAACACCATTACTAACAGTGGAAAGAGCATGAGTAAGTCCATACTTTTTGAGGTACCTTGAGATTAATACTGTCTTAGTATAGACAAAACAATAATGTCATACTAAAATTTCTTCAAAGAGTTTTGAAGAATTCACAGATGGCTAGAAATGGGGAATTCTCACAATCTTTGCTTGGTTCACCATTATTTTTAATACACCTCTGAAATATTATAATATATGATAAGTGACTCACCCAGACTCAAAATATTAAGGTATATTTCTGGATGCATTGGAACTTAGGAGACTATGGATACTATTGACTTGATATTTTTATGATTGCTCTGTTTATATAGAACTAAATTTCTAAGGTTAGGACTGAGTCAAATTGACTAATGTTTTTTACGAAAACAGAAACAAAATATGAAGGTAAATATACCCAGCACATCTCTATCTGTAGGGCACTGTGAGAAGGTGCCAAAAAAATTTAGTAAAGGAAGTCAAGAATGTTAGAAGCATAGGCATTTGAAAATATTAGTGAACAACACATGGAGCAATTGATTCATCACTTGGGTTTTATGGAGAACACTTTCTTCAAACTATTATCTAGATCCATTTTCTCTAGCTGTGACACCAACTAGGGAAAAATAATTTGTTCTTCAACTATTTCAATTGTGCTGCAATTACAGAATCAAATACAAATAATAGAAAACTAACATTCATTCTGAATATTGTTGAGTGCAAGAACCAATTGTTTTTTCTTGGCTATGGCATTCTAACTAGCTCTTAGTTCTCAGCTTAACAGCAAAATAATTCTTTGTTTCTCCACAACTGATGTGTGAACTAAGGCAAATAACTATAAATCTGGCCTCCAAAACAAATATTATGACACTACAGCCATTGGGTTAATATTTGGATCTTTTAGAATGTAAGTCTGGGGATTCGTTTTACTTGTTATCTCTTATTAGTGCTGGTTGGTTGCCACTGTATATTGCTTGAATAAATATATCAATCTTCTTGAAATTGGATCATTGTAATAGAATACATTATTTTTGATATATGTATAGAGTATGCACTTATTTGGATGAACTATACAGTTTATAGAAATTGGTTAACTACTATAATGCTGATGATTACTACTGCATTGATCGGAATGTTAGCTGCTGAAGAATCAAAAGTTGTCAGTCTTGAGAAGTATTGCTGCCAGTGAAAAAGTAAAGGAACTTGCAAACAGAAGATACCAGTTAGAGGCAGAGTATGGAAGTAAAAAAAAAAAAAAGGAAGGAAATAGTGGAAATTAAGGAAAAAGTAAGAAAAAAAAATCAGAATGCACATCAGTATTAATCATTCCAATGAAATGTGCCAAGCAATGAAGAAACTCTTTCTCTTTACCAGCAGACAAGGATACTCTCAAGGTAACAGACACTTAATAGTACCAGGTCCCTTACCCAGCTGTCAGAGACATTCTCTATTGATATTTTCAAAAAATAGAAGACGTTTAAAAATGAACAAAACTGGAAAGTGACACCCCTACACAGCTACTTCAAGAAGAAAACAGAAAATGAGAAAACAGTTCAGCTGGAGAAAATATACTCCTAAGCAACAATGAAACAGGAGAAAACAAAAACAAAACAAAACAAAACGCAAATACACAAAAAATACATCAGCAAAAACTTAAAGCAATACCCAAGGAAAATAACTTAAAACAAACATTTGAGATATGAGAGTTCTAAATCAGAGATTTAAAAAATAAATAATAAACCAATTAATAAATGGGAAGGAAAATGGGGGAAAAAAGCCAAGAAGATGTGAAATGAAATCTTTGCACACTCAAAAGAAAAGGAGAAAAGGAAAAAAAAATTAACTGAGTAGGAAACATAAATTGCAATGTAACTTCTAAGGAAAAGTAGATTTAGTGGAAAATACACTGAGGCATTGAGAAAAGGCATGAAAAGAACCCAGAGAATAAAAAATAAAAATAAAATCATAAAAGAGGTAAAATGCATCAGATAGAAAGTTATATATATAGAAAACAGGCAAAGAAAGGTTACATATGTGTAACTAGATTTGTTATAGCAGAAAAATAAAACACTGAAACTTGATGTTTAAAAAGTTATAATCCAAGAAAACTCTGTAAAAATTAAAGGTCTGAATCTATACACTTTAAGGGCCCATTAGTGAAGAAAATAAATTGACAGAACATTCAGCCCCAAAATACATCCCAGTAAAATTACTGGACTGTAAAGATAGGAGAAAAAACAAAACAAAACAAAAACAAGTCATTTGAACCACCAGGCAAAAAAAAAAAACAAACAAACAAACAATAAATCACTTACAAAGAAAAGACAATCAAGTTGACATCAAACTTCTAGACAACAGCACATAAAGAAACGAATGGAGCAAAATTAAAAACAAAACAAAAACAAAACTTTAAGAACACTAAGTGCTAACCTAAGATTTTCAAACCAGTCAAAGCTGTCAACAAGATATCCACTCAGCAGAAATGAAGAACTCAGATGACTGGACTCAGGAGATTTTCCCAGGAATCCACTGGAGAATAAACTTCATTCAACTGAGATGACTTTGGACCCCGCAGAGGATCTAATGTTCAGCGACGAAACGTCTTTAATTGTGGATAAAGGATTAAAAACAAAAATGGGGATGAAGAGTAAAGGATATTCTACATACCCATACAGTTAGAAATATAAGCAGAATCAGGGATCCTCAGAACAAGAAAATGAGGTCCTTAGGCCACCAGCCATTTTCTCTGATCTATATAGGCCTTAGGATTTCTACTTGCCCTTCCGGTACAACTTCCCCAGAGGTGTGAGAATTACAAAGAAATGCAAAAACCTCAGTGTTAAGGATTCCAAGGGAGCAATGGGAGTGCAAAAATTAATCCTCTCTATCAGGCCTGGAAATAGCCTACCCAAATCACACACCATAAATCAGTGGTAAGACTCTCAGTGCTATTTTAAAAGTAGCAAGGCCTTTCATTCCTTGGCTGCGATGAAGGGTCCAAGACTCCATCCAGTTTATACCTGTCCTGGGAATTTGTCCAAAACCTTTTACTTTTGTTCCACAGTTCTCTCTCTTCATTATAATGTTAAAGTCTCCACCCTGGGGGGGAGCACAAGTTTCATTAACATAACACATTGTGTTATGCAGGTATAGGTATGTTTCCTAAGGGACCTTATGCTCACCTTTACTTGCAAAGACAAAGCTCCCCTTTCTGAATATTCATCCTAACCTTAAATAAAGAGAACCCATTCACCTCCACTTGGAGAGTCACAGATTTGGAAATTATCCCTCAGGATCTCCTTATTTGCTGTAAATAAAGTTTCCTTTATGTGACAACTCCACCTGGTGTAGTCTCTATCTGTAACTCACCCAGAAGCCAACTCGCATTAGTTCAGTTACAGAAATATAGGTTTTTTTTGTTTGTTTGTTTTAAGCAGGAAGGGACTCCAGCAAGATAGGAGAAACTAAAATAAACTCATGATTGCACACAGGTAAAAATGAAATGGTTAAAATTGAAGCAGGCAAATAAAATAGGAAAAGCATACACAAGGAAAGAGGGGGCTAAGGCCATTTCAAATAGTATTCTAAGGAAAGGTAACTATTCATATATACAAAATGTCCTAAATATGAAATTTTGGTTTTTGTGGGGGGGTTTTTTTGTGTTTTGTTTTGTTTTAAAGAGAATGCAAGAAAGCAAGAGAATAAGCCCACAAGACTGAGAGGGAGAAAATCAAGAGAAAAAGACAGGGAGACAGAAAGACTGCAAAAAGAACCACAATAAATATAACATGCAAAGGGAAAATTACACAGAACAATATGATGTAATTGAGCTAAATATATCAGATACATAAATAAATGTAAACATGCTTTATATTTCCTCTGACAAATTCTGATGATAGCATGTACCTTTGATAAAATATGATGCGAATGATTATTAATCTCCATTGTCCTCCCAAAATTTAATAACCACAATTTTACCATGAGAAAAACACTAGACAAACCCAAATCGAGGAATATTTTATAAAACACCTGAACAGTACTCCTCAAAAATGTCAAGGTCACCAAAACCAAAGACTGATAACTATCTCAGCCTAGAGAAACCTAAAGATGCCTGATAACTAAAAGTAATGTGGTATCCTAGATGAGATCCTGGAATAGAAAGAAAATATTAGGGTAAAGCTGACACAGAGAACCCAAAGGATTCCATTAAAACCTGCTTTTTGCTCCTTTTCCTGTTTCTATTCTTGCTAGGACCTGCACCCCCACTTTACACATGCCTCATAATGTAAACAGCATATGTTCCTACTTCTAAAGGACAAGAAGTTAATGATTTCTTTCTTTTTTTTTTAAAGATTTTATTTATTCATGAGAGATGCAGAGAGAGGCAGAGACATATCAGAGAAAGAAGCAGGCTCTCTGCAGGGAGCTTGATAATGTTGTGCCCAAGATTGCGAATCTGAGAAACCACCAAGGAGCCAACACCAATGCAAGCGCATGAGGGTTTATTTGCAAGCTCGAGCTTGGGTCCAAGTATACCGGACACAGCAGAGCAGGGACTTGGACCCTGAAGTGGGTTACAGCTGGGTTTTTTTATGGGCTGGTCTAGGGGATTTTCAGAAGGGGTGGAGGAATTTCTCAAGTTCTGTTTACATTCTGATATGGGGCTTTTAAGGGCATTGAGCTCTGTTCTCGTTCTAATATGGGACTTTCTGCCACTGGCTTGGGTTGTTGTCTTTCTGATGTGGGATTCTCTGCCGAGGGCAATTCTGAGCTCTGTTGTCTTTCTGATATGGGATTCCCTGCGGAGGACATTCTGCAGTTTTTCCTGTAAAGTTCAGCTGTTATTCACAAGGGCCTAAGATGGCTGTACTTGTGCTAATGCTAAACTTGAGGTGGAATGGCCTTAATTTTTCTCCGCCTCCACAGGTAAGGGGCTGGATCCCGGGACCCTGGGATCATGACCTGAGACAAAGGCAGATGCTCAACCACTGAGCCACCCAGGTGTCTGGATGATTTATTTAGGATAGATAACATCTAAGGAAGGATGAGGTGAAAATGACCAAACAAAGCCATCACTTGTGTATTTGAGACCACAGGAACTAGACCTCTCAACACCAAGACCCCTAGCTCCAAAGAATAACACTTGGGCCCTTATCTTTGTTCTAACCTGTTCCTGGATGCTTAAGAGGACAACACATATACCAGACCACAATCCTTAATAAAAACTTCCAGACCCCAAGCAAAGAAGAGGCTGTATCCTTTCCTTTCTGAGTCTCCCAGACATGCTGTCTGTACCTGCACTCTTTTTATACCTTCAATAAACTCTGCTTTCACCTCCTACGGATTCATGTTTGATTTCTATCCTGGACACAGCCAGAGACTCTTTTGTCTGATGTTGTGGGACCCCTTCTGGGTCTTCAGGCCAGCCTGCTGGCATCAAAACTAGTGGAACTCAAAGTATGGATTTTAGTTAATAATAATGTATCACAATTGGTTCATTAGTTGTGACAAATATACAATAATAATGTAAGATATTAATAGGAGAAATGGTATGTGATGTAAAGGAACTACCTGTTCTGTCTTTGCAACTTTTCTCTAAATATAAAGCCATTGGTTTAAAAAAATAAAGCCATTGGAAAGTTTATTTAAGTTTTAAAAGAATAAGAGAATATTATAAACAATTTTTGAATAAATGTTTTCAATTTAGTTAAAATGAACTAATTCCTCAAAAGACAAACTACCGGGGGTGCCTAGGTGGGTTAAGCATCTGCCTTTGGCTTAGGTCATGATCAGGATCCTGGGATGGAGCCCCACACCGGGATCCCTGCTCAGCATGGAGTCTGCTTCTTCTTCTGCCCCTTATCCCTGTTAATCCTCTTGCTCTCTCTCTCTTTTTTTTTTCTTTTTTCTTTTTCTTTTTTAGATATTTTATTTATTTATTCATGAGAGACAGAGAGAGAGAGAGAGGCAGAGACACAGGCAGAGGGAGAATCAGGCTCCATGCAGGGAGCCCAACATGGGACTCAATCCCGGGACTCCAGGATCAGGCCGTGGGCGGAAAGCAGGCACTAAACTGCTGAGCTACCCAGGGATCCCTTGCTCTCTCTCTTAAATGAATAAATAAAAAATTCTTTAAAAAAAAAAAAAACAACTACCAAAGCCCACTCAATATAAACTAAATAGAATGACATCTGTTAAATAAATTGAATTCACAATTTAAACCTTTTAAATGAAAAATATTTTAGGTACAATAGGCTTCACTGGTGAATCCTACTAAAGATATAAAGAAAAATAAAACCTATTCTAAAAAAAAGAAAGAAAGAAATCTTCCAGCAAATAGAAAAGGAGGAAACACATCTCAATTCATTTTATGAGGCCAGTATTACTGTGATAATCAAAATCAGACAAGGCACTAAAAGAACAGAAAACTACAGAACAGTATCTCTCATGAACATAGATGTAGAAACTCTTAATGGATTTTAGTAAACAATACAGCAAAATATAGATTGATAGGTAGGTAGGTAGATATTACAAACAAGATAGATTCATATCATGCAAACAAGATTGGTTTGACTGATCAGTATACCTAATCTATCATACACACAGAAACAAAAACAATCACATAATGATATGAATATAGTGAGAAAGCTCTTTTTTTAATATTTTATTTATTTATACATGAGAGACAGAGAGAGAGAGGAAGAGACACAGGCAGAGGGCGAAGCAGACTCCATGCAGGGAGCCGGATGCAGGACTGGATCCCTGGTCTCCAGGATCACGCCCTGGGCACGAAAGCAGGCACTAAACTGCTGAGTCACCCAGGGATCCCTAGTGAGAAAGCTCTTACTGGATCCTAATGTCCATTCAAATAAGAGCTCTCAGTAACTAGGAGTAGAAGAAAACTTCTCAATCTGCTAAAGAACACTACTTGAGGATACTTGGCAAGATTGGTAAGTAGGCAAAAATGTCAGCTCCCATCATCTTTTGTCTAATACTGACTGGAAGTCCTAGACATCGTGGCAAGGCAAGAGAAAGAGCAACTGCTTTAATAGTTTATCTCTGTGGAAGAAGTAAAGGAGAGACAGGCAAAGGGAAAGGACAGAGGGAGGGAGGAGTTTTATTCTTTCTTTGAAGCTTTCAGTGCCAGCTAACAATATCCAGGCCTCACCATAGTACTTTTCAAGGTATTTTTTTAAAAAACATTTTCCTTTATTTAATTAAAATGCCAGTTAGAACAATACTTTTACTTTCCACAATAATGGAAATGTTTCTAGGAATCTAAGCTCATCTTTCCTTGGCAAAAAATCATATAGATACAAAGAACGCTCAGTTGATCATTATAGTTCGGGTTGTCATCTAACAACAGGAATGAAAAAGTACAGCTACCCATTAAATACACCTCCTATTGACCTTCATGCCATGAATTCTTTTCAGAAATTCACTTTTTCAGTGTTTTCTAGCTGTTAGTCATGACCCATTAATGGCTCAAGGCTGTGACATCATTTTTTAAAATAAAGCAGAGAGAAATAGATCATGAAAGATATATCCATGTGAGTACTTCACATAAAGAAGTATTAATAATTGTTTTCTGAAAACTGTCCCTTGGTGTGTATCATCTATCTATCTATCTATCTATCTATCTATCTATCTATCTATCTATCATCTATCTATCTATCATCATCTATCATCTATCATCTATCTATCTATATAGACACACACATATGGGAGTTTTGGAATATTTAATTTTATGCCAATTAGCCATAAAAATGTTCAAAATAAACTATGCTAGGTATTTGCTAATTATTTATTTGGGAAAAAAAAAGCAGGACTTCCCCTACTGATAGCCAAATGCTTTTTTTTATAATCAAATCATATATAAATTTATATAGTTGTTTTATTTTTCATCGTGAAGATGGTTTACTATGAACATCATGTTTTAATAGGAGAAGGTTTTCTTAAATTTGTATTTGTGCAGTAGCCTTTTGCCTTGCAAGCTGGAAAGCATGCCTTTTGTGGATGTATATCATATAATAAATACTGTTAACATAGCCATAATACATCTTTACCTAATCTGAATAGATTCAACAAAGAATTTAATAGGCTCTCTGGGCAACCAATACAGTTACCCCAAATGTATATACTAAAATCTATGTACATTATTCCTAGAATTTCAGATTCTCATTTAAAACGAAATGTAACTATTTCTATTGATATACAACGCACATTTGGCTGAAGAGATTCCAAATACACTAACAGAATGATTGTTTTCTGAAACTATTAAATGTTTATTAAAGGGGGTTGAAATAAGAAAGAAATTTTCAACCCTTTCTGTATTATTTTAACTATAAAAGCAAGTCAAGAGCTTTCCATTTTAGAGCAACTAAGTATTTATTGTTCACTTGAATAGACCTTGTGTAGCTTAGGTTGACAGCTAAGGGTAAGTTTTATTATTTTGGGGGGGGGAGGGTAAAATATATATATATATATATATATATATATCATAAAATTTCCTCTTTTAACCATTTATAAGTGTACAATTCATTGGCATTAATTACATTCACAATGTTGTGCAGCCATCATATGACTATTTCCAAAATCAGTCAAAACACCATTTCCAAAACTACCCTATACTCATTAATCAATGACTCCCCATTCTTCCCTCCCCTTGTCCCCTGATAACCTATAATCCACTTTCTGTCTCCATGAATTTGTGAATTTTACATATTTGATATAAGTAGAATCATAAAATATTTGTCCTTTTATCTGGCTTATTTCATTTAGCATGTTTTTAACTTCATCCATGTTATAGCATGCATCCATGTTATAGTAGTCATTTTTATGACTGAAGACTAATCTATTTCATTCTGTTATATAATACCACATTTGTGGTGTTATAACCCATTTACTTTGATTTATCTATTAATGGACATTTGAATTATTTCCACTTTTTGGCTACTGTGAATAATGTTTCCATGAACACTGGTGTACAAGCTTTTGAGTCCTTTTCCCAATTATTTGAGGAATATAACCTAGAACTGGAATTATTGAGTCATATGGTGACTCTATGTTTAGTTTTTTGAGGAACTGATTTTTCCATAGTAGCTATCCCAGTTTACTTTTCCACACACACACACACACACACACCCAGGAGAATTCCAATTTGTCCACAGCTTCCACTGTTGTTGTTGTTATTGTCATCCTAGTAGATGTGAAGTGGTACCTCATCATGGTTTGTATTTGCATTTCCTAATAACTAATGATGTTGAGTATCTTTTTTATGTACTTTGCCACTTGAATACCTTCTTTGGAGAAATATCAGTTTAAGTCTTTTTCCCTTTTTAATTGGGTTGTCTTTTTATTCTGGGGTCATAGTAGTACTTGATATAATATGGATATTAAACCTTTACCAAATATGATATATTTTCTTCCATTCTGTAGTCTTTCCACTATGTTGATAATGCTTTTTAATAGACAAACATGTTTAATTTTGATGAAGATCAATTTATTCATCGTTTTTCTTTTGTTATCTAAGTTTTTGGTGTCTTATTTAAGAAACCACTACCAAGTGTAAGATCATGAAATTTTCCTCTATAATTTTTTGAATGTCTTCAATTCATTTCAAGTTACTTTTCCCATGTTGCACCAGGTAAGGATCCAAATTCATTTTTCTGCATATGAATACCCAGTTTGGCCAATATCATTTGTTGAAGGGACTATTCTGTCACATTAAATGGTCTCAGTACCCTTGTTGAAAGTCAACTGACCATATATGTGAGGGCTAATGTTTATAGTGTAAAAAAAACAACACATAATTGGCTACAATGTCTGTTATTGCTGGAAGTAACATTGGAGCAGAAAACGCTAACCTAAATATTTAGCATTGATAAAAGTCTAAAAGTGGGAAGCATTTAGAGTAAGAGAAAACAATTCCATAACAATTCAGTAAACCAACAAGATGAACACTGGCAAGCTCTTACTCTTTACCCAAAATATAAAGAGAATTCATTTTAAACAACTACCTAAAAGCCAAGCCTAGATGACAAATGTGGCTGTGGATGGTGGATATTTTAAAAAGTAGGAACAATTAGAAAGGAAATGACAATTTCTTTAATAAGTAAAATCAACATTCAGAGAGAAAGTTTCAGTTCCACTTTATAAAACTTTCTTCTGAAAAACTTAGGAAAGTGTCATTGCATAAAATATTGGTTTGTCAAATGCATTAGAATATGGGTCAGGCTGATAAATTATACTGGAAATGGCAAAACTACAAAATGTTATGTCTCATATAGCTACATCAAATGACTATTTGTAGAAAATTAAGCCTCATGCACTTAAAACTAGATTCATTCCTTTCTGATTTTATTGAACAGGATTTACCATTAGAGTGGACACTAAGAGACCTTGTTTTTTTTCTCCATATCCTGCCACAATTTTCTTTGACACCTTAGAAAGTAATTTAAACTCAATAAAATGAAGATAATTGCACTTACCTCACAGAGATGTAGAGAGCGTTAATGAGATCATGTCTACAAAGTGATTCAAAGTCTTTAGTTGGTAATATAAATAGCAAGCATAACTATATTTTTCCAGATGTCTAATAATGATAACTATAAATATGATGAACTGAAAAGTTAAAAGGCTGCCAGTAAAAGTAAAATGTTTTCATTTTAATTGCTAGGCATTTAAATGTTCCCTCTTGAATGTTTGGATTATAGAAAATGCACAGAAATGTTAATTATGAGTTCCATTTTAATAAGGACATGTCCCCCAAGTTTAGACTCAAGAGTACTTAACTTCTAGCCAAATAGGGAAAAACTGAACTATCTCTTCTTTGCAATTACATCTAATAAATCACTGTAGAAGTTAATAAAATAAATCATAGCATAAATTTTAATGAAACCTATACATTACTTCTTCAAAATGTTTCTTAATCTGAAATAGAAGATCATGGCTTTAGTTCCAAATCCCATTACTCAATTGTCATACTTTCAATGTGTCTTTATTCTTGAACTGATAAAGTCAAATACTAATATCCTCTATTCAGTTCCTATGCTGTTAAATTTTTCGTAGGACAGAAATACTTGTAATCAGACCCAAACTATTTTTAAGTTCAGAGCCTACACTATAATCCTACTGCTGTCAACCATTTGTGAATTAAGTACTTATCTTTGAAGCTGAATTGCATTTTACATTAAATGAGCCAGAAAAAGCAATGTTGATTCTAACGGGAACAGGCATGATAATCTCCTGGCAAAGACACTTTTCAAACTACTGAATCTTGGCAGCTATGGTGGTTCACTGTCTACTGTACTTGGCCTTGGGATAGGCATTGCAGACAGGGACTTTGAAATGAGACCAGACATTAGGTCTGGATTCAATAAATACCAGAGTAAAGGAGGTCATTCTCTACAGCAACCAGCAAGGTAATTGCATCCTAAACAACAGCCGAATTTCTTGTCATGTCCCATGAGGGCAGTCTGGGTTGCATTGATCTGACTGGTTATTGTTGGATCTCATCCAACAGGTTGTCAGGATTCAATAGTCCATCATGCTCTACACACACAAATAAGAAAAGCAGGCTGAGAAAGAAAAATTCCAGTAGCTTCCTAGAAGAGGAAAACAAATTTTATTTTAACATCCCTCAGTAATCCATAAAAATTAATGAGTTGCTGTGTATTAGAGTTAAAACAGATGCATTCTTTATTTATTCACCTTGGCACTACTTAAATAAACTTTCTCAACAAAAAATTGATACAGGGAATGTCTTTCTTTCCTCAAAGTCAGCCATATTCCTAGTAGTTACTGGAAAAATTCTGTTAGGATTTCAGGTTGACAATTGTTATTAATATTCAAATAGAAGATCATCATAGATTTGCCTATGCACACACACACATAGCCTAGTCCAAACCATCTCTCATCTCCATTTCTGTGAATGTTTCCAGCAGCTGTAGGAATTAGGATACGAGTTGGCCTCAAATGAGAAACAAGTGGCCAAGAGAAAATAGCAAATCTTTATTTGAAATTGAAGATTTCTTCCATAACACAAGATTAATCTTTCTGCCATCAATCAGAAGGTGAAGTAAAATAAACACTTTTCTAGTGAGCAATTGAGCCAAATATTCAATAATATTAGGTAGGAATTTTCATTTTAGAAGGAAATTAAGCAAAGATTATGTATATATATATATATATATATATATTCAAGCAAATGCAACTTTTAGTTTAAAATAGAGGAATAAGGGGAACTTTTTGCTTAGTTTATGGTAATTAATCATTGTTGTAAGAGCCAATTGTATTTCTACACAGTAGCAAAGAACAGTTCAAGATGAAATTAAGAAAATAAGTTCATTTACAATAGTACCAAAAACCCAGCATATGTAGGAGTACACTTAACAAAACAATGTAAGACTACTACACTGAAAACTACAAAACTTGTTGAAAGAAATCAAAGTCCTGAGTAAATGAAAAGACACCTTGTGTTCATGGATTAGAAGTCAATATTCCCCATATTGATCTACATTGAATATCCAATTCTTATTAGATTTTCCCAGCTAGAGATTTTCCAGAAATTGTCAGGCTAATCCAAAAATTCACATGAAAATTCAAGGCACTCAATTGTCATACTTTCAGTGTGTCTTTATTCTTGAGCTGATAAATTCAAATACTAATAGTTAAAACAATCTTTAAAAGAACAGAATTGAAAGATTCATAATTCCTTATTTCAAAACTAGTTGCAAAGCTTCACAAAGCTATAGTAATCAGGCAGTGTAATACTGGCTTAAGGATGAACATATAGATCAAACATACAGATAAAATTGGAAGTCCAGAAATGAACCTATATATTTGTGGTCAATTGATTTTGACAAGAATGCCAAGACAATTCAATAGGGAGAAATATCTTTTTTAAAAAATTGGTGGTGGGATAACTGGATATTTACATGCAAAAGGATGGAATTGGAATCCTACTTCATACACTATACAAAAATTAATTCAAAGTGGCTTGAAGAAACAGTTGGATGGACTAAAACTAGAAAATTATTAGAACAAAACAGGTGAAAATTTTTGTGACCTTGGGTTGGACAATTGTTTCTTAGCTATGACATCTAACATAAAAGCAACCAAAGAAAAGATAAATAAATAGGATTTTTTTCAAAATTAGAACTCTTTGTATTTCAAAGAATGCTATCAAGAAAATAGAGGGGCAACCTATAGGATGAGAAAAAGTATTTGCCAATCATGTATCTGATAAAGTCTAGTATAAAGGGAATATATATATATATATATATATATATATAATATCTCTATATCTATATATATATCTATAAATTATATCTATATCTATATACATATATAATACTATAGCATTATAATATATGTACATATATACTATTAAGCATGAAAAAAGCTACTCAATATCATTTATTGTTAAGATAATATAAGTCAAAACCAGTTGTCACCATCAGGATGACTAAAATAAAAAGCACAGACAGTAACAAGTATTGAGGGAATAAAGAAGTTGGAATCTTCATACAAGACTGGTGGAAACATACAATGGTATAGCCACTTTGGAAATAAATGTGACTATCCTTCTAAAAGTTAAACAGAGTCGCCATATGGTCCACCATTTCCACCAATCCTAATTCTACACCCAAGATAAATAAAAACATATAATCACATACAAAAAATTAACACATATATTTATCATGACCCTACTTGTAACAGCAAAATATTGGAAACAATTCAAAATTCTATTAACTGATGAGTAAATATAATGGAACACGATTCAGCCATTAAAAAAGAATGAAGTATTGATACATGCTACAACATGGACAAACCTTGAAAATATGCTAAATCAACAAAGCCAGATGTAAAAGGCCACATATCATATGATTCCATTTATACGAAATGTTTAGAATAGGCAAAATCCAAGGAGATAGAAAGGGAATTAGTGGCTGCCAGGGGCTAGTGGCAGATTATCAGAAAATTATATTGAATTACATGTCAATGAATGAGTGACATATCAATCAATCATGCTGTACAAATAGAAATCCAAATGATTTTCAATTCTGTCCTTTTTTCCCCCTGTGCTCCAATAAAAATTGATGTGAAATAAATGTTCTGAGAACTATGAACTTTGATATGAAAAGTAGACACTAGGCCTATTTTCAGTATTAGAAACATATAACTGTGTGATGGTGACTATGAAATTTTATCATAGGTCTGTGTCTTTTTCTCCTGCAAATATTAGGGAGACTTTTGGTGATTTGTGTTCATGATAAAGACAAGTTTGTCTAGTTATAAAGTAAACAATGTCACTATCTGTCAGCACCTGTCAGATGTATTTGCACTACTAATTATTTTTCTTCTTGATATACTTTCTTCAATTGACTTTGAGGAATCATACTGTTGGTTTTCCTCCTCTATCACTGGCCAAAACTACCATTTATTACTTACTCTCTTTATGAATTTATAATAGCAAAGGGAAAGCTAATCATAAATCTCCTGTACAGAGAAATGGGGAGATCTATTTAAAAGAATATAGATGTAAAATGAAAATTTAAGAGTTATCTATCAACTTATAAAACTGATTTTACCAAGTGACAATATCAAGATTTAGATGATATGATCATAATAATTTACAAAATAAAGCAGAATGCATGTCTATAAGAGTGAAGACGTTAATAGTGTTTGTCTTTGGTTGATAATTTTTAAAAAATTTCTTGTTTCCTCTTTCTTCCTGGTCCTCTTCCTCCTATTCTTCTCCTTCCCCTTCTTCTTCATGATTCTCTTCCCTCCTCTTTCCATTCCATTATCCTTCTATAGTCCCAGAATTCTACACATTTTCTGCAGTATGAAAGCACTACATTGATAACTTCAGTTTTTTTGAATTTTTAAACCTAAACCAAATTTCTTTTTTTTTAAAGATTTTATTTATTCATGAGAGACAGAAAGAGAGAGAGAGAGAGAGAGAGAGAGAGAGAAACAGACACAGGCAGAGGGAGAAGCAGGCTCCATGCAGGGAATCTGATGTGGGACTTGATCCTGGGTCTCCAGGATCACGATCACACCCTGGGCTGAAGGCAGTGCTAAACCGCTGAGCCACCCGGGCTGCCTAAACCTAAACTATACTTTCTAATGAGAATGAAGACACCAATCATAGAGAACCTAGCAGAGCCTTTAGCATATGGGAAAGTACAGCCATCTAGAGCTCTCAGCTCATCTTCATCTCCAAACAGTCCAAAGTTGTGCCACTTTGGACTGATTTTTTGAATTAATGTATTTTATTTTCTTTCTCTGTAAGGTAAAAAACATTGTGATTTTTTTTTAATTCAAATAAAGTAATGCATGAGAGAGCATAGGGGAAAAAGTTAAATTTCTGTATTTTTACTGCATACTTTGGATCTTAATAAAAGCTTTCTAGGAAAAAAATTGTAAGTATTAGAAAAACTGAAGAATAAGACAACAGATGCAAGGACAGAATAGTTTTAAGGCATGCATTGAAGGAAAGAGAATATTTCCCAAGTAGAAGTTGTCAAATAAGAGGAGAGACTTCCACAAAGCAAATTAAATAGACACATTCTATTCTTTAAGAGAACATCTTGTGAAAGAGTAAGAAAGAAAACTAAGTCCTCTGGTGTTCCAGTAGTAAGATGTTTGAGTCTCCCTGGCTGGGGATGCTACTAACACTGAGGCCTAGGGTAAATAAGCAGACACCAGGTCATAGGGCACATGAAATTTAGAGATGAGGATAAGAATTTTCATTTCATCTTTGGCATCCATTTTCCAGTCACTTGACACTGTTCCCCAAAGACGTCAGCAGAGCATCTGCTCTGTTGACAGCACTAGCAGCTTGACATTCCTTCTGAGGAATGAACTATTAGGGTTCTTGGAAGGCATGACGGAGCCCAGCAGGAAGCTCCACAGCTTTGGATCACTTCACAAATTGCCTCCCAAACGTCGTGGATACAATTACATTTATATTTTTCTCTTAATAACTAACTGAAGGGCTAAATTCCATTTAGCCCTATTTCTAATATCAAATCTGCTCTAGGCAAAGTTCCTAGGATTCCACATTGATCATAGGCAAAGATGAGTGAAAAGCTTTCTTTACAAAGCATGCAGGTCTAGTGCAGGCCTTAGGGTGGACATGGTCCAGACAGAGTTGATCATTTGTTTTTATCACATTTTCTCATTACTGAAACAGGTTTTGAATTACTATACTGCTTATTTCTTGAAAAATATATACATAATTGCATCAAATTCCTATAGTAAAAAATGCTAAAACCAGACAAGAGTATAATGAAAAATAAATCTGCCTCTAACTCCAGATTTCCAAGACATACCAAAAAGCTAACAAGTGATATGGGAGTTCTTATATACCTTTTACTTAAGCACTTAGTACTTAAAGGTTTACAGCATTTTTTTTTTTAAATTACTGCTTTGTATTACACTGCATCAAGATACTTTTAAATAAATTTTAACTAAATCTCTATATTATGCTATTTATGCTATGTCTAACATAATGCTATAATGTTGATAATGCTGCTATAAGGAAAATTTTCACACATCCATGTAAGGTAATAAAATTTGGTTAAGAGCCTGGAGTCCAGAGTTAGACTACGTAGAATAAAACTGGACCTATTTTTTTTTTTTTAATTTAGTTGACAGAGAGAACCAAGCATGGGGAGCAATGGCAGAGGGAAAAGGAGAAGCAGACTCCCCACTGGGCAAGGAGCCCTGCTCAGTGCTTAATCCCAGGACCAAAGGCAGACATTTAATGCTTAATGACTGAACCACCCAGACACCCTCCCCCTTTTCTTTTCTTCTTCTTCTTTTTAAACTAGCTTTGATGTTGGGAAAGTTACTATACTTTTGTTTTAGTTTCTTCATGAGTAAAATGTGATTATAATTGTACTAGCTTCATAGGGCTTTGTGAGGATAAAATGAGTTGATGAGTACATGTACAAGTGGAATATATAAGTCAGTATAGATGTACATCTTAAAAATTATCATACATTTCCACTCCCACCAATAGAATGTGAAAGTACCAGTTTTCATTCATCCTCAGTAACAGAATACTTTAATATATAAATTACCTTTGCCATTCTGATAGCAATAAAATTGCATTTCATTGTTGTTCTAAATTTTATTTTTTAATAATGGATAAAATAAAAGTTTTTATATGTCATGTACTGTTTTTCATTGATTTCCTGGTAAACTTTCTATTCCTCTTTTCCTCTTTCTTTCTTTTTTCTTTCTTTCTTTCTTTCTTTCTTTCTTTCTTTCTTTCTTTCTTTCTTTTTTTGTTGTGTTGCTCATCATTTTCATACAGATTCAAAGAAATGTTATTTATCTTAATAAACTTAACCTGTGGTCAAGAAAATATACAGCAAGCATATTTTCCTCAGTTTGTTGCTTATCTTTTGACCTTGGTTTTGAGATATATATATATATCAGGATGAAACCTGTAATGCTGTATCTATTTTAATAATACCAAGTCAAATTTATCATATTTTCATTTATGACTTACAGGTATTTCACCTGTCTATTTTAGTAGATTGAACAGAGAGCCCAAGAGGGAAATTACTCCAAAGGGAGACTGGATATCCATACAACAACAACAACAACAACTATTGTTTGGTCTCTTTGTCACAGTCCACACAAAATCAAACTCTGGTAGATTATATATCTATATGTGAAAATCACAAGTTTCAGAAGATCATATAGGAGAATACCATCATACTCTTGGGGTAGGAAAATAAAATGAATGAAATTGAAAAACACTAACTATAAAAGAATGATTAATTTGACTACCCAAAGCAAAAACTTATCTTCACCAAAAGCTACAATAAAGAGAACAAAAAAATCAAGCCACTGAGTAGGAGATATTTATAACTCACATAATCAACAAAGTTTTATGTCCAGAAAATATTAAAAGAAGTCTTCAAATAAGTATTAGCAAAAAGTTGAAAATAAAACTCCACAGAAGAAGATAACCAAATGGCTAATAAGAAAATGTGTGAAGACTCATTAGTAATCAGGGAAATGCAAATTAATTCAAAATAAAATGTCACTGCATATCTACTACAAAAGACTGACACTACCAAATGTGGTGGGAATGTGGAACACATTGCTTGTGGAATTGTACTACACTGGCAGTTTGACATTATCAAGGGAAAGATGATAGATAGTAGCTCGTTAAGGTGGGTAGTTAGGATGTCAGGAAAGAGTCAAATTTTGGATATATTTTGAAAGGAGAAATAACAGATTTGCTGTTGGAACATATGCAGTGAGGAAGAAGAGGGTAGAATAAAGGTATGGAAGGGAGAAGGGTGGAGTGAAGAATTATTCCAAGGTTTGGTCTGAACAAATGAATAGATAAGTTTGTCACCAAATAAGCAGAAGAAAGGCTGCATAAAAGCTTTAAATTTCACAGCAGAGAGGATGGATAGCTTCATAATTCAATTTCTTGCCATGTTAATTTGAAATGCCAATTATAAATCCAAGTGGTAACATCAAGTAGGCAGTTGTGTAGAAAAGTCTGGAGTTCAGTGATAAGGTTCAGACTAGTGAAATATACTTAGGGATTATCAGTGAAGAAAAGGTATTCAAAATCATGTAACTGGAAATGATTACCAAGGAAGTAAATGAAGAATAAAGAAAGATGATGAGACAACTGACCATTGAAGTTTAAATGTTTGTGGATGTGGGAAGAACCAGGCAAGGAAACCAAGGAGTGGTAGTGAGGTGGGAAGGAAAGCAAATGATGTAGTTACTAAGAAATTAATCAGAGAAAAGCATGTTTATAGGAGGAAATAGTAATCAATTGTTAGATGTTTTTGATAGGCCAGGTAAGACAAGACGCAAGAACTAATTATTGATTTAGAAATGCAGAGGCCATTGGTGACCTTGAAAAGAATATTTTTGGAAGACTCATATGGAGGTGAAATCCTGAATGCAGGGAGGGGAGAAATAAGTAGTAGTGATGACAACACTTGTGAAGAGTTTTGCTCAAAAGGAAAGAAAAAGGCAAAGCAAGAGAGAAGTAGGATAAAGAGAATAGGATGTGTGTGTGCTGATGGGAGATGCACAGTAATAAGAGAAAGTTTAATGGTACAAGAGAGAGCAGACCCTGAATCAGTATCCTAGAATGGGGAAAAGTCATGAAATCTCACGTGGAAGTTGATGAACTTCTGTTAGGAGCAGAAGGAATTCATTTGTAATACCAGAGAAGAAAGATCATTAAAACATAGCTGTAGATAGGTGGCCAGATGTAAAAACAGAGACTTACAAAATGCCTTTTTGAAGGCATTTTGTTTTCTCTGTGAACTAGGAAAGAAAGATACCAGCTATAAATAGAGAAAGGGAAGAAATTTTGAGGGTTTTAGGAAACAAATAATGATATGATACGATTATTATCTTCCAGAAGATCTGGGAAAAGAATGAGTAAGGAGATGGCAATAAGAATGTCAGCAAGAATTAAAATACTAATTTGCACAGATTTTATGTAACAATGGGACTTTTTAAATCACAAAAGAATATTTAATTTTTACTTTATGTACTAAAATCTTTTATTGTGTTCTCAGAATACCTGATGAACCACACAAATGTCATCACTGTCTTTAAGAAGCTTATAAAGTCTTCCTCCTTTGGGGTAGTCCTCTTGGAAAGCTAAATAATTATTTCCATTGCTTTACTACTGAGAAAAACAGGTTTTGGGACAACTGGGTGGCTCAGCTTTTGAGCACCTGCTTTTGGCCCGGGGTGTGGCCCTGGAGTCCGGGGATGGAGTCCCACATTGGGCTCCCTCCATGGGGCCTGCTTCTCCCTCTGCCTGTATCTTGCATCTCTCTCTGTGTCTCTCATGGATGAATAAAGTCTTGGGAAAAAAAAAGAAAGAAAGAAAAAAAAAAGAAAGAAAAAAAAAGAAAGAAAAACAGGTTTTGATCCATCCATTACATACATATTCAGAACTTACAAACACAAAAACCATACAAATAAATGTAACTTCAGATATATTTCATTTTAAAGAACATTATTCGTTTAAGTTATTTCAAACTAAATGATCTATTGCTTATTTCCTGTCTGTCTTCTGGATTTGAGGAGCACAAGGGACAAAAACAGAATTTTCAATACTGCTCAATCTTCAGATCCTGGAGTGATGCTGACACATGGTAAGAGCTCAGTAACTGTTTCTTGAACATATAAATTAATGGAAGGAATATAGTAAATCAGGATATATTACTTGAAGAAATACCTGAGGGGAAAAAAAGAATCCCACATAGTTACCATTTCTATATCCTACAGTGTTTTGTGAAGTGGTGGCTTAATAAAAATTGGATAAGTTTGATTAACTTATTCAAAATTTTGACTATAAGACATATGTAGCCCTAGAATATCATAGGAGTACAATATAATGGAACTCAGAGAATTTTGCTATATATTGTTAAAAAGATTAAGAAAAAAATCCCATCTCACTGAATTTTAGTCTTCAGCAAATAAAGAAAATGTCATTAATTATTAATCAAAGCCTTTTCATTTATTAATCTGTAAAGTATAGGTGTTGAAATGAATTGGTTGTTAATAACAAAATGCAAATGTGAAAGATATCAGACTCCACTATCAAGTTTGTCATAGAGGTCAAGTTCTGACCTCTCCTGGGAATGGATTTCCTTAGGAAAAATGAATTGGATATTGTTAAGGATGGAGAACAATCAGATATGGATGAGGAAGCTATGACATTGACACATATTCTTCTATAAATTCTGGAATTTATTCTGGGTATCATTTGATACGTATTTGCTAAAAATTAAGTTAGAGAATTTCATCAGTGATCTATGAAACATAAAGTGAAAAACATGATAAATTAAATGATTGATGTTTTAATGTTTTACACATCTACTGATACTGAAAAAAAAAGGTTATTTCTTTAGGCTCATTAATTATAAACTTAGGAATCATTTAGAGATTGAAAAAAACAGCTTGCAAATTAATCTTTTAGTTGTCACTTTTTGAATAAGTTACTAAAGAAAGCTGCTAAACTGGCTAGCTATAGAATCAAATATTTTCAGTTTCTCATGTTGTCTTCAATGTGAATGTATTATTGATTTATTATAAAAATACAATCTGTTGTGGTAATTTATTAAATATAAGCTAATGCATTTTTAAAATATAAAGACATCTGTAAAATATGTATAGATTTTACTGAATTAAGAAAAGTAGATAATTTTTATACTATCAGAAGTCAAACTTCTATATCACTGCATTGTCTAAAGGCCTTTAAAAATTTGTAATCATAACTAATTCCTTTTTTTAAAAAAGATTTTATTTATTTGACAGAAAGAAAGAGAGAGAAAGGACATATGAGTGGGAGGAGGGACAGAGAGAGAGGGAGAAGAAGACTCCCCACTGAGTAGGGAGCCCCATGCCCAGGCTTACCCCAGGACCCTGAGATCATGACCTGAGCATAATGCAGATGCTTAACCAAATAAGCCACCCAGATGCCGCATGACTAATTCTATCATATTGATTACTTAGTAACATAAAATCACACATATATAATTTGCTTTGTCTTGGCTCTGATCCAAGTACTTTGAATGACTGCTCAGTTCTCTATAGATGGTACCACTTTTTGATATGATGAAAAGACAACTAGTAAGTACATTAAAATCATATTCCTCTGAAAATAGTGGTCATTTCAGTAAGTTATTAATACTCATAGACTCTGACTAGAGACTCATAAGCTTCAAGAATGAGTTCTGATGGCAGCCTCACTTGCCTGACTTTCATAGAACATGCCAGTGAAGGGACCCTGGGCTTTTTGCTTAGTCTATTTTCTTTAAGTGGGATTTCTTAAGGATGGAATATGTTTCTAAGATAGAATGCTTAAAATCACTTGGTCATATATTTAACATACCCACCATTACACTCAGCACTTATAACTATTGCCTCAGTCCTGTTGGATCATTTTAAAGATTTTCGAATGCCTGCCCCAGCACTGAGATGTCATCTGTGTTTCCATTTGAGTTCCTGACTTTAGTATTGCCTTTAAGGCTATGGAGTTAGTAGCAACTATATCAGTCAGTCACCAATGCTTTCCCATTACATCATCATTTTGTTAATTAGGCATAGTTCATCATGAAGTTCCAACACGAGCAGAGATGCTCTTCAAGAAGAACTTGACTTTCTATAACGTCTTGCTATTGACAATTCCCTAAATTGAATTTTTTCCCAAGAACTGCATCCCCACTCCTATCTTCATGAAAGACTCAGCTTTTTCTGTGCTGTATGCACAACCAAAAGCAATGAGATGCAAGTATATTCTCTAGTTAGCATGTCCCTCAGTAAGAGGATAAAGGGGGCTGGCTACCTGAATCTAGTTCCTCTCTCAAACTCACCAATATAATAATTTATTCCATCTGTGTTTGGAGATAGTAAAGCCAAGAATTGCTACAATAACAGGTTTTTAACCCCATGTAAGAAATATCAGCTTGAGAGGAAGTATCCTTCAAATATTCTATGTCTTTCTGTCTCTGGGACTAGCTGCTAAGCTTATGGTCAACCAAAAATATGGTTATTCTTCCACCATGGAGGGGATCAACATTACTGCTCTACTCATCAAGGCCACTTTTCCAATAGAACCAACTATTCTCCTTAATTATCTTCCTGGAAATACTTAGTAGATAACAGAGATTTTGCAACCCAAAAGTCTAAAATAGATAACAAAAGCACATTTACCAAATCTGTTCTAGATCCATACTGCATCTCATGTCAGAATTTTCTAATTTTCCATCCCAAAGTATTTCAAGCTAATTTGTCCAAAGCAGTCTATCATTGATTCCACAATAGGACCAAATGACAACATCATGATTGATGTAAATTCCAATAAAGTTAAGGCTCAATTTGAATACAAATCACTTTCTACTGTTAAATTTTTCAGAATAAAATAATATACAAAGGCCCCAAAATAAATTAAAATATGTGATTTTCTAGTCAATCTAAAAAAGAAAATATTAAAATTAAACGAAATTCCCTGTTCCCATTTCTTACATTATATTTCTTCTTGAAAGCAAGAAATGACACATTTAATGTGTTCCCTTAAAAAGAGAGGATAAAGAAGGGAAGAAGACCAGGGAGATGAGGAGGAAAAAAAGAAAAAGAAGGACATTTTCTCAAGTTCTCCTTCTCCAGGAGGGAAGATGTAATCCTGCTAAATGAATATAAAATATCAAAAGTTGATTTCTGAGGATTCCTTCAGTTGCCCATACTCTGGCCCTAGCCAAGTATCAGAATGGGGAGTAATGAGCCTCCCTATCATTGATACTACTATTATTGGGAGTGACTGTTTTTTTTTTTTTCTAATTTCAAGTTATCTATTGATACTCTGAGTATCAAACATTTGAGTCTAAAACATCTCTACCAATGCTGTTTTCTCCTGACAGTGGGAGTGTTTATACTGATGATAAGCAATCCTACTGGCAAAATACAGTGATTTATAATATGGGCAACTCCAGTTATTTGCTCTCCAAATAGTGCTTGACCTTATTCAGTCATATATGGGTGTCTTCAATTTCTTGATATCCCTAAACATCTAAGTCATATATGGGTGTTTTCGATTTCCTGATATCCCTAAACATCTACTTAAATATCCTAAACATCAACTTAATTCTGTTTTTCCAACTTGGATGTTGCCCTCACAATATGCCTTGGAGTACCTCTTGATGTATAAATGTGTTAATTGTTTAGATTTGGGGGAAGTCAGTTGCACTTAATTTTCTCTGTGGAATGGTCTTTTCCATTTTTTAAAAAAATAATGTATGCCCAGGCCCCACTGGGATCCTCGAAATGTGTATGGGGTACCTGGGTGGCTCATATGGTTAAGCATCTGCCTTCCTTTGGCTCAGGTCATGATCTCCAGGTCCCTTGCTCTCAAATGAATAAATTGTAATATTTTATTTAAAGGTTTTGTTTATTTATTCATGAGAGACACACTGAGAGAGGCATAGACACAGGCAGGGAGAGAACCAGACTCCTTGCAGGGAGCCCAATGCAGGACTCTATTCCCAGACCATGGGAGCATGTCCTGAACGAAAGGCAGATACTCAACCACTGAGCCACCCACACACCCCTAAATTTTTTTAAAGAAAATAAATGTGTTGCTTTTCATTTCCAATTCTTTTAAAACATTTCTGCTTTCATTCTTCTGAGTAGGCTGCTCATATCTAAGTTATTCCTCTTTCAACCACAAATCTAGTCCAGGTCTGGATTCTACCTTTGAGATCTGCCTGTCTTCCCCTCATTTATATTGTTCATTTATCTTGCCTTAGATTTTTTATTTTACATAATTTCCACAACATGTTCCTTGAAGGAATAGTTAATATTTGTGTCTCTACTTATAATAATCAATTTACCTTAAAACTCAATCAACCATAATTTGAGCATTTTATACCAGTACTGATAGTTATACCCTATTACATTTGTGGAAATAGTTTATAAGCTATTGTAATGATCATCACAATCTTCAAATAAGACTGTTTCCCGTTAGCTTTTAGATGGAATTGAAATGGCATTTGTCCATAGTTTTTTGAGTCCTAGCTCCATTCCAGGGGGATTATGGCTGTCTAAGCTCTTATCTTCACTATATTCCATTAGGTTTCCCAATCCATGGTCATGTTTTCTAGCCTGGTTATCAATCAAAGTATTTCCCCTTTGTCTAGCCAAAACCTTAAAAGTAGTTAAATCTTGGTATATCATATCCCAAGTATATTTCTTTCCTTTCATTTGAATCACAGTCTCTGAAACCTTGAATTCTTTGAAGTATATATCTTTTCTCTTTTAGCTTGTTCTCCTAGATTCTACTCAGTCATTTTCAAAGAGATTTTTCTTAAAACACCATTTCTTATTCACATAAAGTGAATTCTTCAGTTTCTCTACCAGTTTCCTACACCCAACACTTTTTCTATAACCTGCTAATTCTCAAGATTAGGTCACCTAAAGTATAAGCTTTCTTGAATAATAATAATTGAAGAGGTAGTTCAAGTATCTCTGATTAGCTCTTTTCTACTTCTATCCAAGGAAGGTTATACATTTGAACCTGGCTGGAGCCTCCATTTCTATTTGTCTGCTCATTAATCAAGTTTATCATATTTTAGTACGTAGGACTACCATTTGAATTTCCACAAGCATAGTTATCAACTAATAAAGAGTTTAATTTTAAGAGTATGTTGATATTTTTAATTGGTCTTGTCTCAGTTCTAGTTAAAGATAGTAGTTACAATCTCAAAGCTTTAAAAAAAATCTCTTAGTAACCTACAGATCTGACTGAGAAACAAAACAGAGGCTACCAAGCATATTTTAAACTGGGTATTAATAAGTCTTAAAGGAAATCCTGGAGATAAGATACCATGTGCCTTGATTTCTTAGGATTTCTCCACACATAACTTTCAAATCTGATGTGGGGATCTGACAATACAATAAACTCATAGAACTTACCCCTGAAGGAAACAGGATCCATGACTGTAAACCTCAAGACAAAGTAGAGCAATTGCCAACTTCCCACAGATAGGATAGAGAAAAGAGGTGGGCCATACACACTGTATTCCTTCTTTTTCATTATTATTATTTTACAGAGAGAGACAGAGCATGCAAGCATGAGTAGAGGGAGAAGCAGAGGGAGAGTGAGGGAGAAAATCCCAAGCAGACTCTCTGCTGAAGGCAGAACCAGATAAGGGCTCAATTCCATGACTCCAAGATCATGACCTGAGCTGAATCCAAGAGTTGGATGCTTCACCTACTGAACCACGTAGGCACCCCATTGTATTCCCTCTTTCAAATTTGATAGCAATATAAATCTGTTTCTCCTCATGAGGGATAATTGATGGAAGGGCCAAAGAATTGGTATTGATGGAAATACCGGGATGGGAGTGGGGTAGAGTAGGGCTGTTCCACTTCTAGAACTTGTAAGCATACTTAGCCGTGTTTTCCACCATGTTTTTCAAAGAAAGGCATTTGACCAATAGAAAACATTTTCACATTAAGCTCCACTGTGTCCTCAAGATTTCTGTATCAAAGAAAATTCACTTGAGTCTTCATTCACCAAAATTTAAGACCAGAAAATCCAAATGTAATAAGATCTATTGTCATCTGATCCTACTGTTCTGTTCATTTGATCCAGAGCATGTCTTCTTGCCTGATTCTCTTCTGAATTTTCTTGATCTGTTAAGAGATAAAGTCATACGTTTTACCTGTAAAAGCTAGTTGCAGATCTCTGCTGCTCCTGAAGTTTCCCAATGGAGTGTCAGTAGGCAAAAAGAACTTTAACCTACATTATCTTGCCCATTATTTGGTAAATCTCCATTTGCAAACAAGTAAGCATCAAGGGAACAACAACACTGAGCATGTAGTTTTTTTTTTTTTTTTGATAAAAGGTGTGGTATAGAATTTATATAAGTTAAACTTAGTAGCAATTTTCTGCATTTTGACCAGCAGATAGTAGTTTCTGAGATCCCAGCAGCATTTATATTGACTTTCCAAAAATAAGAGGAATTGAAAGAAAAATTATTATAGACATATATCTCTAATGGTGAAGAACTAGAATAACATCACACTGTTGAAACAGTAATAATAATTAGTAATTATAATTGGTAATAATAATTTATAATTAGTTTTAATTATTAACATATATGAGAATTGGTTTGGTATTGCTAATTACCCCTTTATGTTATAACAAAGAAAGATGGCATGGTTGTTTTTACCTAAGAAATTATTAAGATATTTGCATGGTGTACATGGTGGTCTTCAATGGATTTATGGCTTAGTTTAGTGCCTTGAGAGTCACTTCCAGTTGGTTTTTGTTTCTGAGTTTTTCTAGAATGTGAGACTTAACTTAAATGCCAGGTATGGGGCTTATCATTTCAGTGGCCACACTCAGAAATTGATTCTATATCTCAAGAAAGGTAATATTTATGCCGAGATAATAGCAATGAGCTATTGAGTTATCACCTTAGGTATGTTGATATATACCCCAGATGTATTTTTGGAGCTGGACTAAACTTGAATGTACAATACTAGGTTCCCTAAATATTTCTGATCTGAGATGATAATAATAGTAGTATCACTTTAGTCTCAGAGACACAAAGTCATCTACTAGTTATCAGTTAAAATTAAACTGGGTGATGCTCTATACCTAAAAGCAGTTCATACACTCTTGCATTTATTCTTCCTAACAGCCTGAGAATTGGCTTACATTATTACATTTGTTCTAAAAGATAAGAAAATGAAGTGCTACGGAGAAATAAGGCAACTAGTACCTGAACACTCAGGAAATAAATGGCTAAATAGGAATTTGAAGCCAGGTTTATATCACTCCTAAATCTGCATCCTTAACAATTTCACTAAATGTTCCCTATGGAGTAGAATACTCTAGCATACAGGCTGATGAGGCGCTTCTTAGCAGAACCCAAGTAGCCTAGTTCATACAGTCCTTCATCAGAAATATGAGCAGTGCTGAGCAAAAATAAGTATAAGTCATGAACTGAGATGCCCACCAGATGTCTGCCTGATGACATAAAGTATGTCCCAACAGGTTTGAAGCCTTAGCAGATAGGGAAGTTGAGACTTGCTTCCCTTCTGTAAAGTACTCATTTCTGGTTTTGGCCCCATAGCTATGTCATGGTATATCCCCTCATTATGATAAATCAATACAGTCCTAGTACTGAGGAGAAAAATACTCTCACAACCTTGTCAAAGAGCTAATGAACATTTACCAAATACCTGCAGCAAAACGTAAAACCTGAATAAAGATTTGTCTGTGTTTTTTTAAAGATTCTATTTGTTTATTTGACAGAGAGACTTGAGTACACAGAAGCAGGGGGAGTGGCAGGCAGAAGGAGAGGGAGAAGCATCCTGGGATCATGACCTGAGCCAAAGGCAGATACTTAATCGACTGAGCCATGCAGATGCCTCCTGAGTAAAGATTTGAAGAAAATTATTAGAAGGATATTACATGAGGGCAAATACCACTACAAACAAAGAACATAACTTTGAGAATTTTTCATTCTTGGGAAATCCCATCACCACCCTAGAAATGGCCTTTGACTATCAGAGTGGCCACTCATCAGCACATTATTTCCTAGTCTAGACTTATAATCTGTGATGTGAAGAGAGAAGGAGTACCACCAAGGGGAGCTTGCTCTCTGGACAGAAGTATAGGATCAGAAGCAATGAAAATACAGAAGGTCCTGTCTGAGCATTAAAGTTCTTTCATGGGGCTGACATCTGATTACCTGGAGAAAAATTCTTTGAACTTTTAATTTTGAAAATAGAACTTATACAAGACAATGATAATAGGATGATAGTGTATTTTTTTCCCCTAGTCCAGTCCAATACTTGGCATCAAACAGTGGGGTGAAAAGTAAGAAAAAAAATCCTGGTCTAAGCTTTTTCTGTAATTATCTAAAATTATCTAGATTAAACTTGAATATATCTACTGTACCTCATTAAGCACACTGTTCCACTGCCTGCCCTTTCTATCTGAAAATGTTCTCTCATTTTCAAATTGAATTTCTCCCCCATTAACTTACTGCTTAGGTATATTTTAATGGCTTTCCTTTCAACGTAAGCCCGCTTGTTTTGGCTGTGAAATTATCTCATTTCATTGTATAAAGCCCAGCTTCATTTCTAATTTTCAGTAATTGTGTCCATTTCTAGGTGAAAAATGTAAGCCCAAACAAAAGGCCTCTTAAAACTGGCCTGTCATTTTCAATTCTTTCTCTTCTAGACGCTGGTTGTTAATTTTCCTTACAATAATGCATGTCTGTTCTCCCTCTCCAACGTACTGTTATAACTAATACAGTGAAGCATCCACACCTTCCTGTGTGAGGTCATCTCCTGATAGA
This sequence comes from Canis lupus familiaris, assembly GCF_011100685.1. Taxonomy (NCBI): domain Eukaryota; kingdom Metazoa; phylum Chordata; class Mammalia; order Carnivora; family Canidae; genus Canis; species Canis lupus. Next base: position 16,933,106 of record NC_049238.1, read on the forward strand.
AGCTGACAGCTTTACATAGCAATAGGCAGGGCAGGTGAAGTAGCCTTCAGGTAACCCATCACCCATTTGCCTTCTGAGTAAAAGCCTAAGGAGAACCACAGGCCCATCCTTATTTTTGCATTAACTAGAAATTCACCTGCTGAAAGATTTGACACTAGAAACTCTGGGCAAAGAGCACATTTTATTTTAATCCTAAATATATGTTCTGTCACACAGTTATGAAGCATCCATGCACACACACAGACACTTGCATGCATGCTTACTCACACACATATACTCCGAAAAGTCACATATATGGTACACTCAGTACACACAGTATCTTTATAAACTTGTTTGAAAATGACTTGCCAATCCCTTTCAATCTTTGATTTGTGTCAATCTGCCAGCTGGGGAGAAGGAATAGTAGATGACATTCCAAGTAGAACAAGCTTGTAGAAAGACACCATGTGCTGTAAGGACCTTGAGATTTTATAAAATGTGGGAAGGAAAGTACATCTGGTGCAGAAAAATAAACACGAAAGGAGTTTGTAGTTGTAACTTGGAGTAAAGCTGAGAAGACCCCTATATGCCAAGCCTCAGACCTTGGATGCAATCCAAACACACAGTATATGAATCAAGCATCTGAACTTAACCCAAGTGATACAAAGGGCATGAAAATCATTTAAAATAAAATAAAACTTATCAATAAATTTTATACATGCAATATTATTATTTAAAGTGAATTTACTTGTATTTCTTCCCTTAATGGTCAATAAAACATAGAGGCAAATAATTAAAACATAATAGCTATGCAGGAGTACGATAGACAGTAGGATGATTATCATCGTACAAATGAGGAAACCAAGATTCAAGGTATCTAAGTGAATTTTCAAGTTCACACAATTCCACTTAATTGATGTCTTACTCAATAGCTCGGATGCTACTACCCCACCCTGGGGGACATTGCTGAGACGAATTGGCTAAGGGGAGCATTGGCTTCTGGTCTCAGTGTAGATGCACCAAAAGATTTCTAAGTTCCCATAGAAAGATGAAGCACCAGAGCAAAGAAGCATAAAAGTGTGAAAGATTAATATTAAACCCAGATTCAGGGAAAGATTTTGATGGAAATATTTGCTAGGGGATCATTTATAATGAGAAAAATGAAAATAATGTATGTTACTGAATGTAAAGTCTAAATAAATAACGTGCATCACATATATTTGAATATCATCTGGGCATTAAGAACAATTTTTAATTAAATGGCAAAGGTTCACCGGATGTTAAGAAAAACAAAAAAATACAAAATAAGTTCAAAAAACGACAACAACAACTAAAACTCTACATGCACTCATGCTTTCAAATATAACTATCATTTATCTAGTCAATTAGATCTGTATCATCTACTGATCTCTCCAACTAATTATGCTTTCAATCTATTTACCAGATATGTACAGGGGACTACAAGCAAACAAATTAATTAGATATTAGGGCTCTTTCTTCTTTTTCATTTCTTATTTTTTTAGGATTTTATTCATTTGAGAGGGGGAGAATGCAGGAATGGGGGGAGGGGCAGAGGGATAATCAGACTCCCTGCTGAGCAGGGAGCCAGATGCAGAGCTCCATCCCAGAACCCTGAGATCACTACCAGAGCCAAGTCAGACACTTAACTGACTGAGCCATGCAGGCGCCCCTCTACCCCTTTTTATAATTGTTGTTGTTGTTTTCAATGTGCTTCCCAGTGTAGCACAGAAATTTGGTGAGGGGACACATACTCCACTAGTATCTAAGGTAGATAATTTTGCCTTCTCCATAAAACATACATATTTAGTAACTTACTGGCTTGTTTACAATTGGCAATTGAGGAGTCAGTGCACAAGAATCTAGCAATACGATTTAATTTCAGTAAGCAATTGTCTTAAGTGCCTACTATGTGCTAGGCAATGGAGATGCCCTGTTTTCATGTAGTCAAATATTGTCTACAGATGATAAAAAGAGCAATAACAATGCAAATGTGATAAATAGTACAAAGGGGCAATGCAAGGTATTTGGAGATTACATATTAGGAACATAGGATCTAGCTTAGGAAAAAGTCAAAAGACTTATATAGGAAGAACTATTACGATTCAGATACTAAAGAAATGTGAGCTATAATATGTGCAGAAAAGAAAGATCAGGACATATGAAGGCCCTGAAATGAGAGACCTCTGCCACATTCAAGGAACTGAATAGTATTCAGATTAGACTGTCAGGTGTATGTTTTAGGGGAAAAGAATAAAAAGGTGAATCTTTAGAAGTATGCAGTGGCAAGTCCTAGAAGCATATAGAGAAACATGGGATCTATCCACAGTGTAGGAAGATTTTAATGGAGCTAGTTGTGGGATAGAGGTCAGCATTTCAGTGGGTTTATTCTGGAGTGCTGACTGGTTGTAAACAAAACTGAATGGAGAAATGTCTGTTAGGAGGCTGCTTTAGTAGTCTCAGAAAGAGATGATGGTGGGCTTGATTATTGCAGTAAGAACAGAAATAAAGGAAAAATATAATCCATAGAGTTTAGATGTAACAACATAAATAGGGTAGTAAGGGTCCAGTTATAAATGGATTGCTCTCTTGAGAGTTTAGATGAGATGTAAGTGGCAGAAAGTGAAAAAACATGTTTATCCTATGGAAAATTTAAATTATCATTTAAAAAACTCTTGCTGTGGATGTTAGTGCTTATTTGGCAAAATTTAGAGAAGCATAAGCCATAAGACTGAATACTTTATATATGTGTGTGTTGGCAGTGGGGGCTATAATTTCACAAGTGGGGGCAAAATAAGAGAGGATGAAGAACTACAGAAATCTTTGAAGAGATGTGGGAAGCACCCATTTGGATGTTCCCAGAGATAATGGGCCCTGGGTCAGGGGCTACTTGGAGGTCTATGTTTCTGTCTGTGCTGGGGAAGAAAATGTAGTAGAAGATGAAATTGGAAGTGCTTAGAAAAAAATGGAATTGTGACATAGATGTAATTTATACCCACTTCTCAATGACATTTGGGTACATCTGTATTTTTCAAGTTTCTACAATAAGCAGATATCATAAGACCCTTGACATTTACAAGGGATAAATCCCAAGATCTTAGCAAATTTCTAGCTTTGCAAATACAGAAAAGTTTGTATAGTCTCTTGACTCCTCTAAAAATTATATTCCCTTCAAGAGAAATATGTTTTTAGTGCATTTCTTTTACACTAATGAGCAAGTCTTATTACTTCTATCTACAAAATACATGTGGAGTCCAGTCTTACCTCATAAACTGTCCTGTGACCACTCTGGTTTAAGTCATCTTTTTTTTTTTTTTTTCTTGAAGAACTACAACATCAACTAAAACTGTTACCTCTGTTTCTGTTTTTAAACTTTATATGGCCCAGAATATTTATAAAATGTACATCATGTCACTCTTCTGCTTAATATTTTTCAATGTCTTTACATTGCTTTAAAAACTCCATGTTGCTATAACTGAAAAAAAAATGCTCTATAATCTAAACTTCCTAAATTAGAACTTCTCTTGTACCACTCTTTTAATGTTTAATATGCTACAGCTACACTGGCCTTTGGAGGACAAATTGACAATAAACGACATATATCTTCACTAAAGAAAAAATATAAATTCATACTTAGAAATATTGAAAACAACTTCAAGTCACAGATATTCAGCAGTGTTCTTATTTTAGTTAGCATGAGCTAGGATATGCTGCTTTAACATATAACCACAAATCATTTTGGCTTCACAAAACAAGACTAATTTTTTTTATTTATAAAAAGTTCACCTTGGGTTTAGGAAACTCAGTGGCATTTCTCATCTATCTAGCCTCTGCCCTCCTGGGTCTTGGCCATCCATCACAACAAAAGGACTCCTACATAATAGCTGCAGTTGTAGGATAATGAGATAAAAAAAATCCTTGGGGGATCTTCACTGCCTCTGCTTGAAAGCGATTCATTTTATTAGCCAGAACCAGTCATGTGGCCTTACCTCACTGAAAGGAAGTTAAGAAGTGCAGTTCCTGTAAGTCAAGGCAGGAAAAGAGAACTTAATACTGATGAGTAATGGTAAATTTTACTATGATTTGCTCTTCCAGTTCTAATATGTTAAGTTTAATTTCCCTCCAAAATATATACCCCCTTGCCAAGGAAGACTCTTGGGCTACCAAGACTACTAATTTTGTCCAAAAACAGCTCTAAACTCTAAGTGTTGTGCAATAATGTTCTCTCCATCAGATTTCTATATGGTTCCTCTTAGACAGGAAACCTATCAATGCTACCTACAATCCTTCCCACACACATTTAGCATATAATAGTAGAATATAGCTAAGATAATTGTAATAAACATTCTCATTCTGAAAGGAAAGATGAAAGAAACATGAGTCATCAGTCCTTATAAATTCTGAAATCCCAATGGGCAAACGTTGTGTGAACCTATCTTGAAGGTAGAGAATATTCCTTGATGATATTCTTATCCTGCTCTCCCAGAAGTTCCCTTTCCAGTGTCCTTAGCAGCCTCCTAGTTCCATTTTCTAAAAGCATTTTTGCCTTATCTCACATCTATATCTGAAGTGGACTTGGAGGAATAAGATTTTCATAGAGACTATAACAGTTTCTCAATACACTACCTGCCTGTGGAAGCATGGGGGCCCAAGGATCATTTTGTCAATGAATGTTAACATTTATTGGATGCTTTCTATGTGATAGACATTATACCAAGCAATTGCATGCATTTAATCCTCACAATAGCCTTTTGAAATGGCATTATAATTATTCCTGTTTAAATTGCCCAGTGTTCCATAGCTAGTCCATAATGGAACTTGGATTCAAACCCTGCTCTGATATCAATCTGTAATGTTTCATTTATTTCTATTGTCTTTATACTCCTGAGTTAAATGGATTGTTCCAGAAATTGTTAGATGTGATTCCAGGAGTTGCTGAACATAATCATTGTTTTTGATAAATGCAAAGGTCATTTTTAAGTCTCAGAATCATAGGCTTTCTCCATCGAGGCTACCAGTTTCTTTAGCAACACGATACTATATAAACACACAGATACACTCACACTTGCACACATGCACACACACACACACACACACACACAGAGCAGGGCTTTTGTATATTGAGATCCATTCAGATCCTTGTACCAGTAACCAAACCCACAGTTGCTTTAAAAATATCCTTTACAGATATTCAGTTCCAGGTTTCTTCTCTAATTTTATTGATTTTTTTTTGTTCCCTTACTTTTATCTATCAACTTATTGAGTCTGTTTTGAATGGTAGATAAAAAATCTACACCATAAATCTGATATTTATCTCCAGCTATTTTAAAAATTGATATTAATTTATTGGGCATTGAACCCTAATCTGATTTGTTTCAAAGCACTTCAGTCTTTTGAGAAATTTTACCAAAATGTGGGGAGACTTTTATTATTGTTGCATAGCTGAGTTTTATAGTTTTTTTTTTTATTTTCAAAGCCACTGTAATGTTCATCACTTATAGTTTGAAATCAAAAGCAGTCATCTCACCAATATTGGAAAATCCAGAATGTTTCTAATTCCACCATTCTATATAGCCAATTCTTTCCTGAACTGATCAGTTTCCTGAAATGTCCTATATAATGTGGCCAACTTCATCCAAAATACACTATTAAAATACTCTTTCCCAGCTTTTTGCTCTAGACATTCAGGTTAAGAAGACAAGTTCATTGTCTACATTATCTAACTTGCAAAATTACACCAGGCAACAATTTTACCACTCTGTCATATATGACAAATGTTCTATCACTTATTATAAATCACCATATTTCCAGATACCTATAAAGCAATGCCACATTTGAGGTTTTTGTTATGAGAACATCTCACCTCCAGTACTAATTTTCTGTATTAGGGGAGTTTCTTGGTTGTTCTCAAGATCATTCCCAGGTCTAGTGTTCACTAAAAGGACTAATGGAACCCATAAGTCATTATACTCATGGTTATGGTTTATTACTGTGAAAAGATACAAATCAGAATCAGCAAAATAGGTACATCAGGCAAAGTCTGGAGGAAACTAGGGGCAAATTTCAAGAGTTTTCTCTTGAATGAAATGGAATCAACCAGGAAACACTTAATACTTTCTGCTATAAGCTGTTGCTACATGTATGAAGTGCTGTCTACCAGGAAAGTTTGCTTGAACCTAAGAGTTTTTAATGAGAATCACACATAAAGTATAGAATACCTTCATGACTGACTGTAGTTACCAAAACTGCAGAATTCCAAAAACTGAGCAGGTATCCACCATAAATCACATTGTTTGCATAAACTATCTAAACAAACTGCATATTGTTTCCTTCAAAACTCCAAGCATGCAACACACTCTTATCAGTGGGACATTCCAAGCATTCAATTCCCAGTAGCCCTCAAAGGGCCACTCAAGGATATAGGCTCTTCTGGGAATGCGCATGGTTTAAGGAATTCAGACCTGATGAGTTAACTTTCTTGTACATGTGTATCAGAATATACTGTGATAACAACAACAACAACAAAACTGATTTAACTGACTTAACACAAGTATTTCACCACCACTACCTGCTACCAACCCTATTTATATGAAGTATACTGAAAATCTGAAGAATACTCCAAGCCACTTGATCACTATACCCAAACTCAGTAACCCATGCAGCTTCTGTCTTTTGGTTCTGCCATGTGAGCACCAAGCTTTATCTGCCATTGTTGTGGCAGAGGAAGAAGAGATTAGAGACCCTCATGGAGCTCTTCATGGCATCAGCCAATAACATATGTTGTTTTTGCTTATGTTTCATTGGTTCTCACAGGGCCCCACCCAACTGCAAGGGATAGGGACCTCAGACTCCCTAAAAGTGCATAAGATGGTGTGAACAGAAACACCTGAAATGAAGTTAGGAACTCAAGAATGTCAAGGGGCTCTAAAATAGAGCTAGGAGGCCAACAGGGGGCTTAGTCTCATGCATGTCCACACCTGGTAAAAGATGAACATTTAGACTGTGCCAACCATAAACTGCCACATCCCGATGCAATTCTCAGACTGAGGCTTATTTCACTGAACTCCAACCTACCAGTTGGCATAGTGACTTATCCTATCCAAACTGTTAATTATTTTTGCCTATGCCAATCATAATTCTTTCAAAACAACTTACATAAGCCTGCAGCTTTTGCCTTTATCAACCTTTTTCTTTTTTCTGCCTTGGAACACATTTCAGTTTCCTCCTGCGTCTTTGTCTCCTGGATTCTAATTCTTCAATATCCCAAATAAACTTTTGGTTTGCTTTACAATCTCAGTCCTTTCTAGTTTGACAAGGAACAGAGATCCAGTTATCAGTGAGAAATAGTGGTGTCCATCATATTTATAAATTATCAGTATTATGCATATTAACACTGGACAAGTAAACAGGTAAAATAGGTAAATTAGGAAGAGTCAGAATGTGAACTCTGGTCTGTGTTTCTCTGAGACACATGCTTGTAACTACAAGGCAAATTGTTTCTCAATGGGAGATGACCTTAGAACCATGAAGAAGACTGTGTCACCAAGCGAGGACAAATGAAGCAATTGAGGATGTCACTTACTCTCAATACTTTTGTAGCCCTATTCATTTTTCCAGCCATTATCATACAAATGATGAACATGAATCTGGAATAAGGAAGTTTATTTACTGTAATTTCTTCTGTTTTTATGTAGACTTATTATTGAGCTTATGTTTCTTGAGGTATAGAGAATTGTGCTCCTAGTCAGAGGAGGGGATAAAGGACACAAGGAGGCATAGGAGGGCAGGGGATAAGAGAAGGCAAGGGCTTGGGGGCAGGGTATAAGGGTAATGGGGTCATGGAAGGGCAGGGGGTAGAATAGAGCCAGAGGTCACACAGGACAGGCAAAGAAGAAATAGCCAAGAATATTGCCCTGAAAGCCTTTGTTGCTTAGTCAGAGGAATAGAATAGATACATAAAAGTGATAGCCAGCATCTGGAGTCAATGCATTTTTTTTCAAAGAGTCTAATTGATTAGAACAGGATGTCCCTCAGTGGAGATGTTTATTATAGTCTGCTTCATGGAAGATGTTGCAAAGTAAGCTAATGAGGAAAGGAGATGATCAGAAGAAAGAAGGGTCATTGTGGTTGAAATGGGTAGAACATGGAATTCAGAATCCACTTTGAAACCAAGCTCTTCCTCTTAATAGTTACATGATTGATTATTTCATTATTTTTAGCCTCAACTGTTTTCTGTAAAATAACAGCTATAGCTTAGATTTTATGGAAAAGCCAATGAAATAACATATATGACATACTTAGCACCTTTCTTGAAACAATGTGAGCCTCACTCTGTATCTATTCTTCCTCATCCTTGCTTCAAGGTTGGAGTGATCCCTGTTCTGCCAATCAACTCCTTAATTAAGGAATCACCGATTGAATTCCTACTCTATAGTAGTCACTGTTCTACTTGCTTAGGATTGAGCAGTGAACAAACCAGATTTTCTACTTTCTTGGAGTTTACATTCTTGTGGGAGTTCCTTAAAAAAAAGAAAAAAAAATCCAAGTAACCAAGTAATTATGTATTTCTTATTTCAAACATCAATACATTTTATAAAGAGATTAAAAAGTGTGATGTGATAATGAAGGGGAGGCAGTATAGTTAGGGGAACGTCTCTGGTATCGTGATATCCATATGAGCAGAACTGGAGACAGCTTTTTTCAGTGGGACTAACATGTATAGAGACATGGATTTGATGGATGAACTTCAAGTTTTGGTGGAACTAGATTGGCTGGAGTATAGTTAACACCAGGTAGAATGACAGGACAGAGGCTGGCACGAAGGCATGGTCCAGATGACATAGGTCTTTTTCAACTGCAGTAGAGGGTCTGGATTTATTCTCAGAGGCAGCTGTGACAATGACAGAGGGCCATGCCAAAGAGTCAGAGAGGAGGTGCTGTAAGGGGAATCCTGTGAGTAGATGGTGAGGACTCTGAGTGCCATGATTGAGAATTTAAACAGTCTCATTACATCACTTCAAAAACTCGATCTACTTCTTCCCAAGCAACCCCAGAACCCTTTTTCTTGCTTGACCAAATGTGATCATTAGCCAATTCACATTTTTCTCAACCCATTTCTTCCAGGCCATTGATCCATGTGGCCTGGTCCAGCCATGCTGAATTTTCCTTCCAATGAATAAACTCCCTTTCACTGCCTCTCTGACTGTCCCCTGTGCAATTTCCCCGGCGTTTCTTCCATTTGGTTCCTGGTCATGCCTCTGTTACTGTTTTCATTATTTTAAAAATGGAGAGGATGTGTTTCTGCTGAAGTTGCCCGATCTTGTTTTCACTCTATTGGACTCCAAAGTGTGCTGTCTGGGCGCCGGCAGATGGATGAGGCAGAAAAGCCACTGATTTGATTTTCCCTTTCAATTTTCAGATCTTTCACTGCTTGCCTGGTTTCGTTTCTCTTCTAACAGTGCATCTAAATATGTGCCTTTTTCTTCCCTCTTGAGGTAGTCCTTTTTATTGCTTTTACCTGTAACATTTGCCTTTGATGGTTTCTGGATATGTGTTTAGGATCAAAGATGTTCTGTTCTAGGCTTAGTTATCCTGTCTGTGCTTTAACTTAGTTATTTCCCTTTGTTCTCTCTCTCTATATATATATTGGCTTGTTTTTTCAGTGCTCTCTTCTTAGAGATTCCTTTACTTAGGGTGTCATAATAGTGTTCCTTAAATAAACTTTTTGGCCTCCAGAACTTTTAATGTGTCAGATGGTATCCTATTGTTGGTATTTTGAAAGAGAAATACCACCCCAGAGAAGCTCAATATTCCTGCACAGGTTTTGATGTTTTGTTCTGGTTTTAATGCCCAACAATCAATTAGTCGGTATACATTCCCTAAATCAGATCTCCACTCAAGATAAAAAACATCTATTCATCTGGCTCTGTTGATGGGTAGCAAACCTAAGAAGCTTGTTTTAATAAGTGTCTGCAGGAAATTTAAAATAATTTCCTAACTGTTATTATTCCCTCACTTCCCAGAAATCACAACTGCAGGGATTCCAAGTAGTGTTGTATATCTATGGTGGGGACAGGATGCACACAAATTGCATGATTATGCTAAATATTTGGAATGAATATGAATATCTATATATAATTGCATAATGTCATCCCTTATTATTTCCTTCTTTTGTTTTATTTTTTTAAGGACACCTTGCTTGCTTTATTAGCTAAGTGAGTTTATTGTCAGCTATATACACTATGTTTTGTGACAATACTTTAAATTATTTGCAGTTTTCATGCTTTACTACACTTTTCAACCACATATAGAATTGACTTCTATGGGCATGCAACATTGCTTTTTTAATGTGCCTTTTCTTCAACTTTAACCCCAGATTTCAAATGAACATTTAAAGCTTGTCATGCAATATAACTATTTCTCTAGGTATTTCTAAAATTTGCTGGTTGAAGGGTGGTGGTACTGCTACAAATATAGACAGACATTAGTATGTATTTGCTTCATTTAAATGCATATATTTAGAACATTATAAAAACAGTATAACCACAGTATAAAATTATGAGAAACTAAAAAAAAAAAAAAAAAAAAAAAAGAGAGAGAGAGAGAGAGAGAACCTGGACACCTGGGTGACCCAGCAGTTGAGCGTCTGCTCTGCCTTCAGCTCAGGGCATGGTTCCAGGGTCTGGGATCAAGTCCCCTATTGGGCTTCCTATGAGGAGCCTGCTTCTCCCTCTGCCTATGTCCCTGCTTCTCTCTGTGTGTCTCTCATGAATAAATAAATAAAATCTTTAAAAAAGAAAAAAGAGAACTATATTTTCTTAATATAATCATACTACCTTAATAGAAACACCACTTTCATTTCAAATCCTACATTTCTGTTTTTGAGAGGCTTATGGTGTTCCTGCACACTCAGAACTTGTTAGACCCTGGGAATATAAAGAAGAAATGCAATAGTGTTTGAGCTTAAAAGGGATCCCAAGGGAGATGGCAGTCTCCTACAAAGCCTATGAAGAGACTATTTTAGAGAGTAATGCCTAAGACTCTGGGATAAAATGATTAGGAGAACCATAGGTTTTCATGAAAAGAGGCAGAAAAAGATCCTGAGGAAAGGGTATTCCCCAGTTTTATCTTAAGGGATAAATTGGGCTAACTCAAGACAGGAAGCATAGGAAGGTCATTTTAGGAAAAAGAAATACCATGAGTCAAGGCACATGCCACAGTTTCATTTGGGATACTATAAGAAATTCACTGTTGCAGAAATATAACTTAAGTGGTAGGAAATACTAGAAATCAAACTCTTAGCCAATTGTAGGCTAGTCTGTGCATCATGCTTTGAAGATAGTTTTTTATTACTTTAAAGATTTTATTTACTTATTCATGAGAGACACAGAAAGAGGGAGAAAGAGAGAGAGGCAGAGACACAGGCAGAGGGAGAAGCAGGCTCCATGCAGGGAGCACAATGTGGGACTCGATCCTGGGTCTCCAGGATCAGGCCCTAGGCTGAAGGTGGTGCTAAACCGCTGAGCCACCTGGGCTGCCCCTGAACATAGTTTTAATCAAGAAACATGTATGTATAGAACTGTTATGCATTCATTTTATATACATGTATGTTTATACCATGTTGCATTTAACATACAATCAGGTGACTATGTTTTACTTAATTATTATTAAATATTACATATTATTAAATAGTATAAATTTCTGAATAAATATTGTTAAATATTGCTAAGTAGATAATATAATATTATGGCTATTGCTTGAATTAATACCATTAATTCTAGATTTTGTTTTTGTTTTTGTTTTTTTTCCTATAGCCTGAGTCATTCTTTTAGAGTATGTTCCTAGGCCTGCAGGTACTCTAACAAAATGAAAACACCTCTATGATTCTTGATAGATATTAGAAATCACTTAATAAAAAATTGTTTTACTGATTTAAGCTCCCACCTATATACAGGTTTGAATGTATAAATTTCCCAACAGCTACTTTCAACTCTGGTGATTTTTTCCCCCTTAAGTTTCACTAATTTATTTGGCAGATTATTTCTTAGTCTTTAGTATCAGATCCTTGTGATACAATAAGAATTATTCTCATGTCTTAATGATGTTATGAGGATTAATTTAAGTAATGAATGAAAATTGCAGAGCACACTGGCACATACAAGTGTTCGATAAATTATAGCTATCATGTTATTATCTCTCTGACTAATAAAAACTATCTTGATCTATTTTTTCTCCTCCTGGATCTATTGGAGAATTAATAACTTAATGAATACTTAATGTTCATGTTAGAAAGCATTTTTACTTTTTATTAGTGATTGACTACCAGCACACAAAGCACACAACTGTGATGAGGTACAAAAAGTAATGTGATAATTTCAGATCTCTAAAAAAATGTCAGTCCATGTAGATACTAGTTTGATACAATTTAGTAAAATTCCATAGGTTCAAATTAAGAAAAAACTTAAATAAGGTAGCCCAATGAACTCACCACATTCTAGGTGAGGAAAATGACTATTAGGTCTATTTCTTATATCTAAGAGCTTCTCTTGTACTAGAAACTGTTCAAAAGTGGAAGTGCATTGTCTTAAAGACAAAATCTATTAAAGAAGAAGAATAGGGGAGGAAGGAGTATGGAAATAAATGTGTCCTTCTCAGATAGTAAGAGATTAAACTTTAAGCACCCCTATAGATTTTAATGTTGCCAAAAAATGTCAGGCTGAGGCATAAAAACAAAACAATAAATAAACACATTGGTGTTATTTATCACAGTGGTACATTTTGTTTCCTTTCCTAAGTCAATCTATTTATTTATTTTTTAATGAGGACTATTAACTTATAACTTATTTATAATAAAATTCTCCTTTTTTAGCTGTTTCTCTCAAGTAATCTATCCATTTAACCTGACTTATCAAATTTATAGTCATAATGTTGTTTATAATGTTCCTTTATACTTTGAATGTCTGTAGTACCTGAGGTAATGTTCCCTCTTCTTTCTTAATATTGATAATTTATGACTTTGCTTTTTTTTTTTCTTAATCAGTTTGGCCAGAGTTTGTTTTTCTTTTTTTAAGATTTTATTTATTATTTGTTCGTTTGTTTGTTTGAAAAAGAAAGTATGCGTGCACACAAGAAGGGAGGTGGGGCAGAGGAAGAAGAAACAGCAGCAGACTCCCCACTAAGCAGGTAGCCTGATGCTCAACTGCAGGACCCCAAGTTCATGACATGAGTAGAAGGCAGATGCTTAACCAACTGAGCCAACAGCAGCCTCATTTTAGCCAGAGTTTTATCAGTTTTATTATTGATATTTTCAAAGGACTGGTTTTGGTGTTCTTGATTTTCTCTCTTTTACATTTTCAATTTCACTGATTATTTCTACCTATTTTCTTTTTTTTCTTTTTCTTTCACATTTAATATGCCCCCTTTTTTCATTTGTGGGAAAATGGTTTTTTAATTTTTTTAATTTAAATTCAATTTAGTTAACATAGAGTATATTATTAGTTTCCTGAGTAGACTCTAGTGTTTTATTAGTTGCATAAGACACTCAGTGCTCATTACATCAAGTGCCCTCTTAACACCCATCATTCAATTACCACATGCCCCTACTCACCTCCCTTCCAGCAGCCTTCAGTCTATTTCCTATAGTTAGGAATGAATCTTATGGTTTTCCTTTCTCTCTGTTTTTGTCTTATTTTATTTTTCTTTCCCTTCCTCTATGTTAATCTCTTTTGTTTCTTAAATTCCACATATGATGAAATCGCATGGTATTTGTCTTTCTCTGATGGACTTATTTTGCTCTGGTTCTATACACATCACTGCAAATGGAAAGATTTCATTCTTTTTGATGGGTGAGTAATATTCCATTGCACACATAGACCACTCTTCTTTATCCATTCATCTATGGATGAACAGTAGGGTTGCTGGAGTAGCCATCCTTATATGAGACAGACTAGATTTTATTTTATTTTTCATTTTCCTCATTTTTTAAAGAGTTATTTGAGAGAAAGAGCAGAGCAAGAGAGAAATGAACAGAGGGTAAGTACAGAGGGAGAGGAAGAAGATGACTCCCCAAGACTCCCCACTGAACATCAACCCCAACATGAGCTAGATCCCAGGACCCTAAGACCATGAGCTGTGCCAAAGGCAGATGTTTAACCAACTGAGCCATCCAAGTACTGCAAGACAAACTTGATTAGACAAACTTAACTATATTTTAAACCAAAGATTGTAATAAGAGATGAAGAAAGATCCTGTACCGTAATAAAGGGGTGTATCCAACAAGAAGATCTAACAATTGTAAATATTTATGCCTATAACCTAGGGACAGTCAAATATATGAATCAACTAGTAACAAACTTAAAGAAACTTATTATGATAATGCAATAACAGTAGGAGACTTTAACACTCCACTCACAGCAATGGACAGATTAAGCAGATCAACAAGGAAACTAGGGCTTTGAATGACACACTGTGCCAGATAGAGTCAAAAGATATATTCAGAACATTTCATCTTATAGCAGCAAAATACATATCCTATTTGAGTGCATATGGAACATTCTCCAGAACAGATCACATACTGTGCCACAAATCAGGTCTCAACTGGTGCAAAAAGATTGAGATCATACCATGCATATTTCACACCACAATGCTATGAAACTTGAGGTCAACCACAAGAAAAAATTTGGAAGGATTACAAATAGAGATTAAAGAACAATTACTAAAGAATGAATGGGTCAACCAGGAAATTAAAGAAGAATTTAAAAATACATGGAAGCAAATGACAATGAAAACAAGACAAGACAGTTCAAAACCTTTGGGATACAGCAAAGATGGTCTTAAGAATGAAATACATAGGGAACCCTGGGTGGCACAGCAGTTTAGCGCCTGCCTTTGGCCCAGGGCGCGATCCTGGAGACCCGGGATCGAATCCCACGTCGGGCTCCCGGTGCATGGAGCCTGCTTCTCCCTCTGCCTGTGTCTCTGCCTCTCTCTCTCTCTCTCTCTCTGTGTGACTATCATAAATAAATAAAAATTTAAATTAAAAAAAAAAGAATGAAATACATAGCAATATAGGCCTTCCCCAAGAAACAAAACAAAACAAAACAAAAAAAGTCTCAAATAGACAACCTAACCGTACACCTGAAGAAACTGGAAAAAGAACAGCAAATAAAGCCTAAATCCAGGAGGACAAGAGAAATAATAAAAACTAGAGCAGAAATCAATAATATACAAATCAAATACACACATACACAAAGCTCAGTAGAATACATCCAAAAAACTAGGAGCTGATTCTTTGAAAGAATTAACTAGTTTGATAAATGCTTAGCCAGACTTATCTAATGCTATAGCTTTTTAAACACTTCTTAAGCTGCAACACATAAAAGTTGATATATATTCATTTTAATTTAATTCAGAATATTTCCTAATTCCATTTTTGTTTTCTTTTTGACATAGAGTTTATTCAGAAGAGTATTTTTAAATTTCCAGTATTTGAGTATTTTTCAATTATTTTCTATTGATTTCTAGTTTTCTTCCATTGTGGTCTGAACATTGTGCAATGTTCATTCTAGAATTTTTTGTGATTCTTGTGGTCTATATTAGTAAATAGTGTGTGTGCAATTAAAAAAAAGGAATTCAGTTGGGTTTCTCCCTTTGCCCTATGAAGGTAAATTAGTTGATAGTGTTGTTCAGGTCTTATATTTGCTCACTGATTTTCACCTTACTTGTTTTATCAAATACTAAAAATTATCCAGCCATAACTATGGATTTTAGACTAGTCATTTTTAAAATACCATGTATAGTGTCACTGATTCTTAAGGTCTAATAAATCAGCAAATTTTCTTTTATTTATTTAAAGCCATATGGTTCACCAAAATATGTCTGCTGATGCTTAAATTCAATGTAGTTTGGGTCTTAGTCAAAATAAGAAGCACCGGATACTTTTCTCTAAGCAGTACATGGTAACAACTATTTATGTACTCATAAATAATTAAATCAAAGACATATTTTGGTATGTGGGGATTTATCTCTTTTCAACAAATTTTCTAGATATGACTAATCAAAAGGCAACAAACTAGATTTCTTTCTTTTTTAAAGATTTATTTATTTGAGAGAGAATGAGCACACATGTGAGGGAGAGAGAGAATCTCAAGCAGACTCCTCAACTGAGTGCAGAGCCCCATGTGGGGCTTGATCTCATAACCTTGAGATCATGAACTGAGCTGAAATCAAGAGTCAGGCACTCAACTGACTGAGCCACACACGTATCCCAAAATTTCTTCCGACATTAAGATCCTAGGTAATGGTGTCTAGAAAATTCCCATTTTAAGGTTCAGTTGCATCAGTTGTAGAAGAGAGAAGGGGAAACTAAATGAGATTTTAAGAATCTTTACTTTCAAAAAAAAAAAAAAAAGAATCTTTACTTTCTATGACATAACTCTCATCAAAATCAGCATACTTATTTTATTTATATTTGTTTGACTCAATATGTGTTTTTGAGGACCTACCACTTTTCTTCTATGAGGTAATTTACTAAATTGAGCCTTACTCAGTCTGTTATAAAATAATACAGTAACCACAGCCCTGCCTATGTCCTGGGAAGTTGTAATGAATGAGATGAATAGGTCAAGAGTTGTACACAACCAAATTGATATTATCCTAATGATTATTATTAAGCAAAAACACTCACGTGCTAGTGAAAAGTGTCTACCTCTGAACCACACACACACACACACACACACACAACCACTTCTGCCCCAGAAGCTTAATTATACCTGTACTATCACTTGTATGTCTTTGAATGATCTTATATTGTTTCTAACTCAACATTTCATGATCTTTCTTTCCCTAGGCAGCTAATTAAATCAGCAACTGAACTCGTCAGTTCATACTAAGGCAATCAGGAATTTCTATTTCTTTTCAACTAGTTCCCTCACATAATTGCACAGTTCCTTTTCTAGAATCTTGAAGAAGCAAGATGGAATGGGTTTAATGAGTTATTTTCAGAGCCACAAACAAGACTGACTCCTTGAGACTTAGACCAAATGGTATCCATCTGAATGGAAGATGGTTTGATTGGTTGAAAATGAGCTAGTTGATGTCCTAATGTGGCTTTTGATAAATTCACGCCAATGATTCTGAATTTGTGCCATCTACTTTAAAAAGAAACCTAACTTGTGAAGCATTATTTCTTATTTTTCTTCCAGAGAGGATTAGTGGAGAGAAAATTAAGTTCCCTCATCTAAGTTAGTACCTCAGGGAACTATTCACCTATCAATGTATGGGAGAGTTTCAGCCTGTAACTTACCCAATTTCATTAGCATTAATGGGAGTTTTGTGTGAAATCCTGTGTGAATCATTGCTTTAGGAGATCTGTAAGAGTTGTTTGATTACTTTTATTTTGTAATGGCTCTATTCTCCAGCTCAAACTTTTAACTTGTTAGGCTTGCAAAAGATGCTACATTTTGAAAGGAATCAAACTTGGACTTCTGAAGGTAATTAAATCAGAGGAGCATCACATGGAATCATTCACCACTGTGAATATTAGATGCTTGCTGCATATAGGTTCCCAGATGTTCTACTGAATTGCTGTCTATAATGTTTGGGGACTCACATTTGAGTTTTTAGCATTCATTTAATTATTTTTAATATGAAAAAATAAAAATATGTTTTAATAACATGTACTCATTTAATATCCTTACTTAAAATATCCCTCTATTTTCCACTCATTGCTGGGCCATGAATTCTGCACCCATTTGGATGATCCTTCAAGCACCCATCCTGCCCTTGTGTTTCCTCGGCTTCTACTTTCCAGTGATTTTTATATAAGATGAAAAACGAATTTGTGTCCAAACCTGGGAAATTTTGAAAATGAAAGGGGAACCTGGTGGGACTACATGGCCTGGGAGCACAGGCATAAATAAATGCCCTGGAGGTGCACTAGGGGACCTCAGAAGCCTCAGTGATGGGGAGAAAGATAGAGCAAGAAGCCCAGCTGGTGGGCAGCCCTCACTCTTCTGATCAAGGTCTTGCTGCTTTCACTGCCGGGGCCTCCTCCTCTGGACCTACTGTCCTCCCACACATACAAGCCTGGGATAAAAGAATATTCTGGTGAATTCAAAAGAAGAAGAGATGACTTCTGACTAGATGAAAATTCAGATGAATTACCTGGTGAATGAAAAAGAAAGCACCAGAAATCTGATAGTATTTCCTTTTCTTTGATGAAAGCTTCACTTTATGTATAATAAGGGAGATATATTGTGAAGAAGCAGTAGCAAAGAATCCAGAGACTCCAGCAAATCCAGACCTTGATGCTGGTGTAAGTGAACATTCGGATGGTGGGATCAAGATTCAGGTTTAGATTACTTTGCTGTAGAATTTGAAGTTGAGTCTTGATTCAGAAGATTATAGTCTTAGTGAAGAAGAATAACTCTCAGAGGAAGATGATGAAGTATATCAAGGCAAATCATGCAGGAGAGAATGATATAGATTCACTTGAAGAAGATTCTGAAACTTTCTCAGCAGACTACTGGAAGTATAATTTATGAAATGAAATGAATCCTCCCCTTCCACCTCACTGCAACAGATGGTGGGCAATTGGTGAGAACTGGCTTCATAAAGAGAAAGAGAAAATATCTGTAAAAGCCAACTAGAAAAGTCAACACAAGTAGAAGAGGGCTTTGATGTTCTGATTGTAGAAACAAACAAACAAACAAAGCAAACAAACAAACCCACAAAGAACTACAGTAGATGATTCTAAAAAGTCATATGGTGAAGAAAATGATGATCACACAAACCTCCCAGTTCTAAGCACTATTCTCAGACATCAACTTCTAATTGCATCACATAGCAGCCAAGAAGATGTCAAGGAGTTTGAGTGTTAAAAAAACATGAGACAAAGAAGAAAATATGGAACCTAGTTTTGTCCTTAATGCCACTGATTCTCATGTGATTTGCCAAGGTTGACCTAAAAATAATCACATTGTCCATTGCAATATAGGACATCTTATGGCATGTTTTACATGTGCAAAGAAGCTCAAAAAATATGCAAGATGAGTAAGTCCTGGAGATCTGTTGTACAACATAGTGCATACAGTTAACACGGAATTAGGTACTTAAAATACTTTGGGGATTGATGTCGCGTCAAGTGTTCTTACACACTCAAACACACACAAAAAGAACACAAGGAAACTGAGGTGATAGATATGTTTAGGATCTTGATTGTGGTGATATCATAGGTGTATGCTTATGTCCAAACTTATCAAAATGTATACAATACAATAATGTAATTTTTTGTAGTTTATATCTATTATACCTTGATAAAGCTTAAAAGAAGAGAGAAGCAAGCCTTACCCAGTATGAAGACAACTAATTCAAATGACTGTGATATCTCTCTTAGTTGACCTGTCCATTAAAGTATAAATATACATTTCTAACAGTATATCCCTAAACATTTAAACGAACATGAAAGGTATCCTGTTTTTATATATGTCAAAGCAAGAATCTTAGTTCATCTATATTTCTTCTCATCAGTGTAATTTATCTACTGGGGTTGGTGCTGAATATTTACTTCCTTTTAGGAAAAATGTAAGTTCTGTTTATATTTTACATTTGGGTTTTGATGTAATTTGGATTGGATATACTGCTCATCCTTTATTCCTGTTCCTTATATTTTAAATCTTATCCACTTTCTCTAAAATGAGAAGTACTTAATTTTATTTTTACATAAGTAGGGCATTTAAATGTAACTTATTTAGTACTTTTCATGTAAGAAGAAAAAAGTTTGTGTGAAAGATTTAATATTAAAAATTTAAATACCCTTTAATCTTGCAATTCTTAGTTTCCCTCCTCTTTCAGAGCCTCTTAAAATACTTTTTCCAGATAAAAAATAAATTGGTAGTTATATTTGGTGCCATGTAATTAAAGTGTACTTCTTCTCCAGCCACTTTGGTATATAAGGGATTAGTGGTTAAGATGTTGTCACTTAAGAAGTCTTTGGTAATAGGCATCATTTATCCATTAGACAGAACTTTTTAAGGCTCCATAGTGGTCCCAGGGGGATATAGATTGGGATATCATACTCTTCCCAGCACCTGATTTCAGGATTTGGCAAAACCAATTGTTTCTCCTAAATTGATACACAAATCTAAGACACTTTGAAGTATATTCTTGGTCTGGCTTACATAGTGTCCAGTAGTTTCCTAGATTTCAGAACACTGTTTATGGAAAGTTCTAGAAACCAATGAATTCAGAAAGATAAATTTAGAAATCTGATAGAAAAAAATGTTCATTTTAAAACTAGCTAGAAAGGTTATAACTTTTTTTCTAAATTATCCAGAAATTCTGTGTCACATTTCTTCAAGAAAGACAGGGTCAAAACATAGGATTCTAAAATATCTCTCAAACCATGTATATTAATTTCTTGATTCATGTTTAAATATGAATCTTATTTGAAGCAAAATACTGTGAATAACTAGTTTGATTTAGGGTCTTGATACCTTTCTTTTGTGATAGTTGTGCAGACTTGGATGAGGGCAATAAAATCAACTGAATTGCAAGTTTAGAATACAGCTGAGGAGTCATTTTGCACAACTTTGAGTGCCAGTCACTAACAGTGTATTGTTATAAACTTCAGAAAACACACACACATACACACACACACACACACAGCTTACTCATGGATGCATATGTAAGCAAGAAACAAAGGGATTAGTACATCAGCCAAAGAGTGGTCCTCACATACAGCAAAACTTCATTAGTTTAGGATTTATAACACATCAACTAGAACTAAGTAGAACTCATCTTTTTTGAGGATAGTCAGTGGCATAAATGAGATTATCAACAATGTGTATCTAGGGTGTATGTCTGTAGTGATTATGCTATTTATAAAACATTCATATCTATGTGCAGTTGGAATTTCTGCACACCTATGGATCACTAACATAGTCTTCATTTTTCACATTTTTCAGGTTTAGTGTATTTATTAATTTACAAATAATTTATTAAGTGTTTGGTTATGGAAAAAAATGAAAGCAGAATCATTAATGGTTATGTAAGGACAACAAGGATAAAATGAGTGACCTCATCTTTGACTCAAACCTTCTGAAATATATATTCACACAGATACATACCTGATCTGTAATTCCTAGAAAAGTTCTGCTTATAAACACCCTAGTTTGGTTTGGGTTTTGTTTTCACACCTGTTTATCCACCCTCCTAGCTCTCCAATTAGTTTTATTCCAACTTGCTTTTTATCTGACCATGATCTCCACACTTATATCCTTTCTACTTTCCATGATCTATTTATACCCTATTTCACTCCGACCCACTACCTTCTCCGTGTAGATTTCAATGATACTTCCCTAACCAAATGCGAGTAGGGACACTGTTCAGAGAAAAATGGACCTCACAAAGTGCTGTTCCTTTAAGTGTGATTTTCTCTAGCATCAAATGGGCACCAACAGAGTCTGACAACCCTGTTGTCTCAGTAAACTTTCTCTCACCATCACTCTGCTAGCTATTTTAAATCTTCATCTTCCTACTTGGAGCTGATAATTCTCTTATTTCAGAACAAACAAGTGCCATTAAAATTAGAAATCTGTTAATGTCAAACCCATAACGGTAAATGTGCCTGAACACTTATTTTTATCTTTTACACATACCACAGCTTAAGAGAGACCTTCCCCTTTTGAAAGATTAATTCATTTGCCAGAGTTCTCAAATCTATAGCCTGCTACCTCCTAAGAGACCTGGCTACATTGATTTTTCCCTCTTTCTGCAGTGACTTCAAAGAAAACAATTAGTTGACATTGGTTGAGAGGATGTGGACCCACATTCACAGGTGAAGAGAAGACAACTTAGAGAAATGTCCAAAATCATGCTGCTTGAGAACGGAAGGGCTTGAATTAAGACTGACATGTATGATACCACAGAGAGAGGGAATATTTGCTATCGTATATTGACCGCATCCCATAATCATTTAAACATCTTCAGGTCTCTCTCATCCTCATCAAATTCCATGTAGCAATCCTAGAATAACTGTCTATTCTTACTGTCTCTAATTTTCACATCTCCTATTTGTTCATCAACTCACAACAATCTGGCTTTGCCTTCTCTGTGATCGTCTATCAACTCTTTGTTGCTAAGATCACTTCTCTTTTCTGAGTCTTCTTCATATTTGATATTTTTAATCACTCAATGTTTTTAAAAAATGCTCTTTCCCTGAATTCTAGGACATCACGTGTTGTGGCTTTCTTTCTGTCTCTCAGGATACTTTTTGTTTTACTTTCCTTCATGTACTATTATTTCCTTAAATGGTTCTCACTGACTGTTAGAGGATTCAGTTCTTAGTCACTTCATCTATTACAAGGATTTGGATGAAGACCTGTTTGCTGATGCTTCCCAGAAGTTGCAAGGAAGCTCTGTTAGAACCCTATTCACTACCATCACCTTTACCCTCTCATGTACACCTATAGCTTTAGAGTCTTTTCTCTTCACAACCTAAAGGTGTGGTGCAGACTTCATAGTGAACTAGTCATTGGTGATGTGGCTAAGGAAATACTTTGACTACCATGGTCCTTTGGTTCTTCACCATGTAGCTAGGTTAGCTAGGTTTTCTCACACCCACTCCAGATAGCAGATCCTTTACTCCCAACTGTGTTACTTCCTAATCTCCTTTGTTATTGGTGTGAAGGTCAACACTATTGTCATCTGCAGCCTTTTTCTGCATTTAGTCCCTCACAGATGTCCAGACAATAGTTCGAATTCTCAATCTGAGTTACCAATCTGTAGGCTACAGAGAAGGAGTGATAGTTCCCAATTTTATAGAAACAATAAGGTGGGACTTGTAAATAATAATATTAGGAGTTTTTTTGGTGGAGACTGAAGCCTGTGGCTCCTCTAACTTGCAGAGGTGGATACTGATCTCTTGTTGGCATTCTTGGCTCTTACACATTTTAGATGTGTAAACATCAGTGACTGTGCAACAAAGGCATTCTCACAGGTAAATCAGCAATGAGTGGTGCCAATGCAGAGATACATCAGTTTATTTAGGGATCAGAACTGGTCTGGTACCCCTGCCGCCCCACAGAATATCCCTCTTTCTCTGCTTAATGGCAAGCAGAGAACAGGTATATAGGGTTGTAAGCAAGTGCCAGAATATGCCATTAGCAAAGTGCTGGCAAGTTCTTGGACTGCTCTTGCCTAAAGGAAATTTAATTTTCTTTGAAGATAGGGTCTTGGGTAGAGTGTACTTCTGTTTAATTAAATATCTTTGTCCATTGTTTGCCCACCCATTATCCTTTTATGTCCCATTACACTATTTTAGTCACTACAGAACAGAGATAGGGAGGAGGGAAGAAAGAGAGTGCTAAAGTGGAAGATTAAAGCCAGGAGTGAGTGTCACAGGGAATCTCACACAGACCTCTGTGCATATCTATATCACTGCATAGATCATTGTTTACTTTTCAGTATCCCCATTTAGAGAGTAAGATCTTCAGAATAAAAGGAACATTCTTTTATTACTCTAAATGAACTATAGTGCCTAACCCAGCACAGTCCATCAATGCTTATAAGTAAACCTTTGCAACAACCAAAGAATTTGTTTTCTCAGAAAATAACAGCAACAATTTTTATCAGAGCCCATTAAAGGTTGAAGTTTTATTGTTACTTCTGGATGAATTTCACATATGAATCTTTTCATGCAATGGTAATACCCTACTAAAATGTTAGACTTTCATTGTTCCATTGTTACCAAAATGTTTGTCAAAGAAACAGGAAAGGTAAAATACAAGTCAGGTCCATCATAGTACTTTTGTATCCCACACATAGGGTATAAATTTCTGGACTAGTCTGATAGCACAATGTAACACTTAAACCCTGACACAACAAATTCAACCCCATGGTTAAGAGTCAGCTATAAGATTGGTCATAATAATACCTGATAGAATCTTTCCAGGTTCTCTCCTTTCTACTTACTCTTATATCTATCTTTATACACACACATATACAAGTGCACATATATGTATATACACAAAAACTTATCTACACATGTGTATATATACACATATAAACTTATGTTATATGTACATATATGTTATAAATACTATATATACACATACCTTTTTTTATTTGGATTTATATATTAGAAAATAAAATTCACCTTGAGAATGAATTTTAGTTTGGCAAAATGCAGTAAGATTGCCTTTAAATACCCACAATTTTAATCTAAGGAGTCTATATCCAGTAATTTATTCTAAAGTTATTGAGAAATGCATACAAAATTTTAAGTATGTGTTTAGTAGTATTATTTTCAATAGAAAAAAAATTGACAGACACACACTTAATAACCATCTACTATTTAACTAAATATATCCATTTTGTCAAATATTACTCAGTTCTTCCTAGAAATCAGATTTCAAAAGAATATTGAATGGTGCAATAAAATATCCATAAAGTAATTTTTTTTAAAGATTTCATCCATTTATTCATGAGACACACACACGAGAGAGAGAGAGAGAGAGAGAGAGAGAGATAGGCAGAAGGAGAAACAGGCTTCATGCAGGGAGCCCAATGTGGGACTTGATCCCAGGATGCCAGGATCATGCCCTGGGCTGAATGCAGTTGCTAACCTGCTGAGCCACCCCATAAAGTAATTTTAAGTGGAAAAAAGTAGTATATAAAATTATTACACATAATGGTGACGTTTTAGGCATTTTATATATATTTTTTGCCCTGCTTCTAATATTTGTCCATTTTGTCCAATCTTTTTCACTGTTTCTGTCCTAAAAGATGTTTTATTTTTATGGTCAGAAACATAAAGAGGTTGTTAAAAGAAGATTCCCTAATGGTTAAAATCAGAAACAATTAATAGAATGGGATCTAATAGAGTTTAATACAAACGTCTGTGTTTAGATACACATATATGAGAAGACAAAAAAACATTTAATAAATATTCATGATCTTAATGAGTCAAGATCAATTTTAGGCAACAGTTTGCAGTGTCTCCAGACAAGACAAATGCAGTCTGTGAATAATTTTAATATTTCTATTAGGAAAACTGAAAGTGAGAACCTCTCTTTCTTGGACCCCATATTTGGAATACTGTGCTTATTTCCAAAGATCACATTTCAAGAGGCTCAACAACCTGTAAACTAGTGTGACCAGAATTACAAATGGCTTCCATGTGGCATGACAGTCTCCTGCAGACTAGTAGTGCTAGCAGGGGCATCTGTTTTGGTTCAATATAAAGGCATATTTCTTAAGATCAAGACTATACAAAAAAAATGGAATAAGTTTTCCCATGACATCATTATGTTATTTTCACAAGCAATTGGGAGAGCATTTGAGTGGTCCCTTTGACATGAGCCCTGTTCCACAAATAAAGTAGATTAACTCCACCCACTCTCCCTCCAAATGTGCAGAATCCTGAGATGTATATGACAGAACAATCTGGGTGTTTTCAGGATGAAGGCTTTTTTTTTTTTTTTTTTTTCATTATAAGGATTCCTTCCCCATTAATAAAATGTTGAAAAATGTCACAGAAAAGGGGATGAGTATGAATCACAGAACTACTTTTGTAATGTAGCATGTTTTAAGAATATTCAAGCAGATGTACATAGAAACAGTTTGCCAAGTTATTTTACAATAATATTATAAAATATTTTTTCTCAATGAACACGCTTATGGCTATCAACCTAAGAAAATCCTGTTGGAATGTATGTGTTCAAACCTGTCTTCAGAAACTACTTAATATGTCGATAATTACTTATGAGTCTATTTAATGTCTGGTTTTGAATTGCTTTTTCTGTGATTCACAAAAAAAGTACAAGTATGCCAGATGGCAATGCATAAAATGAGAATAATTTAATGCTTTTGCTTAACAAAGTACTGTAACTTGGCTTACTGTGAGAATAAAAATTTATTTTTAGGATGTCAACCTTCACATCTAAATGTATGCCTGTGTGCATGCACACACATATATACATATATATGTTTGTGTGTGTGTATTATAAGACTACAGGGATTTTTCATATCTGTATATTCTTTAGTTACTCAGGCATTTTTTGTATTCATCAACAGAATTTAATGGGCACATACTTTTCAGTGACTTTTCTTTATGATATGTTTATTCCTTACAGGATAGGGATATGAGGATGGATCTGATAAAAAAGAATTAAAAAGTATCTGCATTAAGACCCTATTCAACAAATGCATATGGCTATTAACCAAAGTCAATATAATAAATGCAGGAAGGAAAACACATTCAAACCCTTCAATTGAAGCTATGTGGGCTGCACAATTATAAAGCATATTTACTAATAAAGTGAAACCTGAGATTATACAGCATGAACGTGCTAGGTAATTATGAGTTAATGCAACAAAATATATAATTTTGCTTATCCCTGATCAGTAGGGGGTTTAAGGTAATAGATACATTGTTAATGAAATAAGTGGAAAACACTGGGCAAAAACAAGAGTCCTAATTAATAATATGCTCTTTGCTATTTCCTGTTGCAGATTGTAGCCAATGTTCTATATTCAGCTGTAATCTAAACATACCCATATGAATTCCAACTGAAAGCAGGAAAATGTCTTCGAAGTATCCTCTATTTCCAATGCATTGCCAAATTCTCTCTTCTAATTTTTCATTTCATAAAGGTAAAAATAATCTCAGAAAGTTATCTTTAGTGCTTCTCCACAAAACCTGCATTTTATCTCTGCAACATCTCTGATCTCATCTAAAATTGTAAAAACTGAAGTTATCTTCCTTCAGTTTCAAGCAAATTAACTTGTCCTCTTTTATCCCCATCTCCACCTTAACTTCTTGCTGCCAATTGGTGAACATGGGCCATTCCAAACCATACCAAATCATTTTACTTTCCTCTGGATTTCATTATAAAGTATTTTTTAATTACTAAAAAGCCTTTAATGCTTGCATGTCCTAGGTAGACCTCAAAGGCATCTATTATTTTCAGAGTCCCTCTATCTTCCAAAGCACAGCCTTGCTACTTGGCCTGTAGTCTGCACTTCCCAGAGTTCCATATGGTTAGTTTAGGGCTCCTCCATTAAATTGGTCAGAGCTCAACTTTACCTCTCTGCTTATTCAAGTATACAGAGCTAACCATCCTTGGATTCTCAATCAACATGAAATAGCTAACCAGTAAGTAAATTTCCCAACACTGAAGTCAGAGGTGGGTCAACAACCAAAGTAATGATATTTTTTGATTAACTGAATTGATGGCTGAATAACAATCCTGTAGTAAAGTGGTTTTAATCCATCCAAGGGAACCAAAAACAGTAATGAGGATGTTCCACAGCCTTATAAGCATTGGAGGTCATGTCTCTACTACAAAATGCCAGGGATAAAATGAGTATCTGTTTAACTGCCCTTGAGTCCCTAGGATTCTGGAGTCCCCACAGAAAGAATAAGCACACTGATACCTACTTGGCATTTGAAGTCACAATGCCAATCTGTCACCATCCTGTAAGCAATATATAAATTCAGTCTGCAGCTGCAAAAGAACTCCTGTCTTCTGTGCCCTATTCATTTATTTGAAAAGAAAATAACAACCTTACTCTATACCCTTTATGGGTATGGTGACTGCTGTCCTTGCAATTGATTAAGCTCCATTTGTTTACATAATATTAAGGAGTATTTCAGGCACCAATCTTTCAAGTTGCCAACAAAAAACACATTGTTTTCAGCTTTTTAAAACATAATTAATCTGTAGACTTCTGTGCTAGGTTAACTCAATTGATTTTTTTTTTCCTGTCCCCCCTCCCTTGTCACTTGACAGCTTGAAACTGGGCTTGGAAAAGCTCATTTGCATTCGTGCAGCAAGGCTGGAGAATAAACCAAGCAAATGCGTCTATTTGTGTACTTCAATATATGACTGTGCTTGCTTCAATCAAGACTTATTTTCAGTATCATGGCCAACAAAAGCATTAAACGAGTTTTCTCCAACATGAGTGATAAGCTGTAGAATGTATTTCTTTAAAGGATTTTTTTTTCTGTGACGCTTATGGAATGCAATAAAAAACAGAAGCAAGAGTGCAAATCTCACTAGAAATTCATAACACTACCTTGCCATTTGACTCTTTCTCCTTGTTTCCTGACATGTTAAGTACCTTCATTATAGTTTAGGTTGTACCTGATTATAAGTTTAAAAGATTACAGATATTTCAAAAGGAATTATTTTAAAAAATCAGTATTTCACATTGAACTTTACTGATTTTATTCTCAACCTAAGATTGTCATTTCACATACTGATCTCTTCTGGGAGTTGATGCTGGTATTGCCTTCTAAGAGTGAAAAACATCTAAAGCCTATTTTTTCAGGCATTACTATTGTTTCAACATAATCTCTTCTGGGTATTTTTTTTTTCAAATTCTTCCCCCATGAAAATACTTGGTGCAGTTTCATTTAAATTATTTCTTCCTTAACTATTCCCTGCCAGAGACCAAACATTTGGCTGAACCCAATTATTTTTCTGACTATAAACCCATATGGTTTTCATCTATAAAATGGAAAGCTGTACCTGTATGTGAGAGAAAGAAAGAGGGTTTAGGGGAGGAGGACAGGGGAAGATAAGGGAAGCGAAGAGGAGACAGGGAGACAGAGGGAAAGATCTGTGTGTTACTGGAAAGTGAAAGAAAAGAAAATCATGTTCCTTGTGTTCCTCATAATGCTATAGTAGAGTGTGAATGACGGAGGTGATGTTCTCAGTCATTTCAGCTATCACATTCTTCTTTTCACAACCTAATCTCCTTCATCTGAAAGAGAAATATATTTTTAGCCACCTCTCTGGGACCAAGTCATTGATTTATGAATATAAGGTGAAGGACTTCATGAATTTTTTCCTGACCTCCATCTGTCATTTTCTCAGTCATATCTATTTTAAGAAATATAAAACAAATTGTCCTAATGGGGCACATTATCACCTTGATATATCACACAGGAAGAATTTCCTCTGCTTCTTATCACACTCATACAGAAAATTAGCTTTACACTGCCCTAAGCTGATTTTCTGTCTATTCTTTATTATTTTATACTGATAATGATATACATTACTCAAATGCTGATTCATTCTGAATATTTTCACCAGAGATTGGAGTAAGTCCCTTCAAGTCTTTTGTAGATAAGGACAGAAACCAGAGGCAATTGTTCCTGCAATTGAGAATTCTTGGAATATTAATCCACCAAAGCTGACCAATGGATCATTGCAGTGACTGCCAACTTTTCCTCCTATGAGTTCACTTTCTAACAATACTACCAGTTATGTCTTTGACAGACATCAAACCTGTTAAGCCTCAAGCCGTATCCAAAATAAGCTTAAAAAACAATCGCTTCATCATTAGGGAAATGCAAATCAAAACTACAATGAGATACTATCTCACATCCATTAGGATGACTATTATTTAAAAATAATAATACAGAAACAAACAAGTGGTGGTGAAAATGTGGAGAGAAATTAGAACCCTTGCATACTGTTGAGGGGAATGCAAAGTGGTGCAGTTGCTATGGAAAACAAAGTATGACAGTTCTTCAAAAAATTAAAAATATAATTATGACATGATCCTCCAATTCCATTTCCATCTATATACTCCAAAAAATTGAAAATAGGATTTGTACACTCATGTTTGTAGCAGCACTATTTATAATAGTTACAACATGGAAACAATCCAAGTTTCTATTGACAGGTGAATAGATAAGTAAAATGTAGCATATACAAACAAGGGAGTATTATTTAGCCTTAAAAAGGAAGGAAACTCTGACATATGCTACAACATGGATGAGCTTTAAGAACATTATGCTAAGTGAAATAAACCAGTCTCCCTCCCTCTCTTTCTCTCTCTCTCTTTCTATCACACATGAGGTCATCAGAGCGTCATATCAGAGAGAGAATGTAGAATGTTGTTTCTCAGGGACTGGGGAGAAACAATGGAGGGAGTTTATTGTTTAACGGGAACAGAATTGTAGCTTTACAAGATGGAGAGAGTTCTAGGGATGGGTGGTGGTGAGGGTTACACACTATGCACATATATGATACACTGAATTGCATGCTTAAAAATTGTTAAGATGATAAATTTTATGTTTGCATATTTTTTGCATTTTAAAAAATGGGAAAAAATATCATCACTCAGATTTTAAAAGAAATATAGTTAGGTAAAATAAAATCTTTAAAAAATTCTTTTAAAAACCCCAGAAATACAGTTAGGAACCAAGAGAATAAAATTTGATGCCTATCTGGATGAAACTCCATGTAGTCAGCAATTTTATTGCTGTTTGTGACTACATGTAGAAATATTCTTCTCCACACATTAACACATTCTCTCACACATGCGCGCATGCACGCACACACACACTCTATACTACTACAAAGAAAGTCTAGATAGAGTAAAATATAAGACTATAAGGAGAGATAATTCATCCTCTTGGTTACATGCAGAGTAGGCATAAGCCAATATATTCTAAAAGAATAAATCAGAAACTGACGCACAAATAATATCCATTTTACAGCCAAGATACAATATGTTTCAGGTAGTCTGATGTTAAAATAGTACATTTTCCTTGTAAGGTATTGTAAACCTTCCTTGTGTGGTCCTGGAGGCCCTGATAATATACTTCAGAATGGGGGGAAAACACCTTAATTCACATGCAGAGACATAGAGCTCTCCTTGGGAGTTGGTATTGTCACTAGGGCAAAAATAAATGACAGTACATGAAACAGGCTTCATCTAAATGAGGCTCACTAATAAGGAAGTTAGCAACAAGAGTTTCATTAATAAAATCATGATGTACAAATAATTACATCTCTTGCCTTTGATCAGAGTTGAGCATTTTGTTTTATTCTGACTCCTACACTTGAAGAACATTGAGACAAAATGAAATTTTATTAGAGGACGGTAATCTAGAGGATGAAATATCTAGAATCCAAATTAGGAATAACTAAGAGCTATTGGTATGGTAACTGTTTAGCTTGAATACATAAGAAAGACACTGTATAATTTTGCATATCTGACACACTACCTTAAAAATATACCTTCATATTGTGTAGCTTTGGATAGTAAAAGTAGGTCAAATGGAATAATGTTGAAATATGTTAGAGTTTACATCTTTTTTAAAAAGATGTATTTATTTGAGAAAGAGAGAAAGAGAGAGAGATTGGGACGGGGGACAGGCAGAGGGACAAAGTGTCTTAAGTAGGCTCTGTGCTCAGCTTGATCTCAGGACTCTGAGATCATGACCTGAGTGAAAACCAAGAGTCAGACACTTAACCAACTGTGTGATCTAGGCACCCTTGAGTTTATATCATTTTTGAAAAGTTTTATGACAATTAATGCTATTCAGTTACACAACATGACCCTTCTGAGGCATGAGTCTCCTTGTCACTGGAAGAATTCAAGTGTGATGGTCATCCATGAGGAACAGAATCAAAGGGAATCCCTGCATTGGTAGAAGTTGGGATATGAGATCTCAAATATATTTCTAGTCCCAATATTTTAAGCTTCTAGTAAATTGGATACCTTGAAAACTTACACATATCCCTTTGAAAGGACTCAGATCACTTTTAATATTAAAGAATAAAGAAAGTCACTTAAAGGATGCTCAAACATGGTAATGATCATTAGATTGAGCCCATACCATATTAGGACAGAACAAAACCCAGTTTTAAACAAATTTTGTAGCGATGCCTGGGTGGTTTAGCAGTTGAGCATCTGCTTTTGGCTCAGGGTGTGATCCCAGGTCTGGGATCGAGTCCTGCATCAGGATCCTTGCAGAGAGCCTGCTTCTCCCTCTGCCTGTGTCTCTGCCTCTCTCTCTCTCTCTGTCTCTCATGAATAAATAAATGAAATCTTTAAAAATAATAAAAAATAATAAAACATTAAAAAAATTGTAGAAATACAGAACAGGCCAGTTATGTGAAAGTCATTATGGTGAGTGCTGAAGTTAACACAAAAATAATAATGATCTGGTCAGACATGACTCTAAAGCATGCACACACAAAAAAAGAGAAAGAAATGGATAAATTACACCTTACTAAAATTAAAGAAAAAATGTTTGAGCATCAGAAAACATCCAGAGAGTGAAAAGACAACTTTTAGAATGGGAGTAAACGTTGGCAAATCATATATCTGAAGAAGATCTAATATCCAGGATCATAAAACACTCTTACAACTAAACAAGAGAGACAAAAAAGTTTTAAAAAATGGGCTGAGTACCAGAATTGACACTTCTCCAAAGAAGATACACAAAGGCTCAATAAACACATGAAAAGATACTCAACATCAGTAGTCATTATGAAAATGTAAATCAAAACCACAGTGAGATACCATTTTCTTCCCACTAGAATGGCTGGAATCAAAAAAAAAAAAAAGGAAAATAAATATTGGCAATTGGAGGAAATGGAGAAAATGAAACCATTGTTCATTGCTGGTAGAATGCAAAATGGTTTGACTATTTCTGAAAAGAGGTTGTTGGTTCTTCAAAAAGTTGAAGATAGAATTTACTATATGACTCCTATAATTCTACCTCTAGGTGTGTACCCAAAATAATTGAAAATAGGAGCTCAAACAAATATACATTCATGCACGTTCACAATGTAGCACTATTCACAATAATGAAGCCAAAAGGTAAAAACAACCCCAAAGGTCACCAGTGGAGGAAAGAATAAAGAAATTGTTATATACACAAAATGGAATGTTTTTTAGCCATAAAAAGAAATGAAGTACTGATACATATAAGAGCATGGATGAACTTTCAATATATAAGGTCACACATACTGTATGATTTTATTCGTATTGAATATTCATTACAGGGCAGCGGGGCGGGGTGGGGGGGACTCAGCGGTTTAGTACCACCTTCAGACCAGGGTGTGATCCTGGGGACCAGGGAACAAGTCCCGCATCAGGCTCCCTGCATGGAGCCTGCTTCTCCCTCTGCCTGTGTCTCTGCCTCTCTTCTCTCTCTCTCTCTGTATGTCTCATGAATAAATAAAAAAAAATCTTTAAAAAATATATTCATTATAGATAAAGCCATGAAGAAAGAATACAGATTATTGCTTGCCACAAGCTGGAGGTGGGGGATATGGGGAGAAACTCCTTAATATGTAAGGGGTTTTCTTTGGAGTGATGGAAATGTTTTGGAACTAGATGAGATAATGACTGCATAACGCTGTAACATCCAGTACAATATTGTACTAAATGCCAGTTAGTTGTTCATTTTTAAATAATAAATTTTTTTGTGAATTTCACATAAATAAATAATTTTTTAAAATGATATTATATTCTGGAGGGGATGGTAGAGATGAGTTCAATCTTTAAATACCTAAAAGAAAAAAGAAAATAAAATAAATAAATAAATACCTAAAAGAGTCAAGTGTGGTGGTCCTTCTCCTATCTTTATTTAAATCAAAAATCTGGCTCCTTCAGAAACTGGACGGCTCCTGGAGAATGTATTCCAAGCCAGACTTAATCAAGCACTTAGCCCAGCAACAGCTGCGGCACTCAGTGTGTTATTGTTGCTACAACAGATTGATAAGGTCTCAGGTACATGGGATGTGGCCACTGGTTTGGCAAATGTGTTCTTTTCCATTCAAATTAGAAAACAAAATCAGAAATAGTTTGCATTCATGTAGGACAGACAACAATATTTATTCATGATCATGCCTCAGGACTATGTTAAGTCTCTCATCCTCTGTCAGGAATCCTAAAAGATCTGGGCCACCTGGACATCTCAAAGTATGCTGCAATGTTCCACGACACCAAAACATCATGCTGAGTTGGCAAGGTGAGAAAGAAGTGACTAGTCTTCTATAGGACTTGGTGAGATATGTGCATCCCAGGAAAGGAGAAATAAACCCTGCAAAGACTCAGGGGCTGGACACTCTAGTGGAATGTGGGGGATTCTAGTGTTAGGAGACTGTCATGATATTCCTTTCAAAGTAAAACACAAATTGCTGCAGCTTGCATCTTCCATCACAAGGAAGGAAACACATGCCTGCTAGACCCTTTTGGGTCTACAGGTAACACATTCATTCCTAAGAATAATTACCAGGAAACATGAAAGACTGTTAGGGTTTTGGCATAGGAAAGGACCCTATAGTAGGTCCAAACCATAGTGTGATCAGTGCTGCCAGCTGGGCCACACAATGCAGCAAAAACTATGGTATTAGAAGTGTCAGTG
The DNA here is from genome assembly GCF_011100685.1 of Canis lupus familiaris. Taxonomy (NCBI): domain Eukaryota; kingdom Metazoa; phylum Chordata; class Mammalia; order Carnivora; family Canidae; genus Canis; species Canis lupus. Next base: position 16,967,283 of record NC_049238.1, read on the forward strand.
AGAAGAAGGATGCAATATGGACCTTATGGTAAGATCTGTTGCAGAATCACAATGTGTGTCCCAGGAATTCTGGGGCCATGTTATCTACAAGAGAATTTTCAGTCCTTTAAGAAATATATATCTTTTGCTATCTTACTGATGGAGCACTTGAACATGGGACACAAAGTGACAATGCCTTTGGAATTTCCCATTATGAACTGGGTTTTGTCAGGCCCACTAAGCAGTAGGCCTAGAAGCAGCTGTTCATAATATAATAGAAATGTGCACTTGGGAATGAATCTGAGCAGGGCCGGAGGGCACAAGTTACACCCATGAACATATTCTAGACCTTTTATCATCTGAACAATTGCACCAGTGCCCCTCTATCAACTTGTACCAATGACCATATGGGGTTCCTATGCAACCAGCTGAAGGAGGAAGGAAGTAATTGGGCTTAGTTTTATGAATAGTTTGAGTTGGTATATGAGTACAAACTGAAAATAAGCAATGACTGCAGATCGATATTCAGGGGTGGTCAGGAAAGATGGCCAAAAGGGATAATTTCCAAAATGGGCTAAACTATGAGCAGTTAACCTACTTACCTTTTTTTGTGGAAGGAGAAATGACCCAAAGTGACAGTCAAAGACTTTGGAGGAAAAGAACTGGAATATTGGAGACATCTTCTGGGTAAAGGCATATGGAGGTCATAGAGACGTAGGCACAAAATGTAATTCTTTTGTTAACTCCCATAGGAGGACATAAAGTATAGGAGAAGCACTTGCCTGAACAACAATAGACAATGTGACTGAGCCAGTTATCCTTAGCTGTCCTTTGTCATCGGCCATCCACAACTAGTATGATGAGCACATAAGTGGAGTGGTCATGGTGACAGACCCAGGGGCTTTAAGTGGGCCCAATAGCACAGACTCCCACTTATCAAGGCAGATCTATTGATACCTCTGAATTTCCAATTTATCAGTAACAGAGATCAACAATTGAATACCCAGTATAGCACCATTCCTCGAAGACATGAACTGGCTAAGCTGTGACAAGTTGATTACACTGAGTTCCTCCTATCCTGAAAAGACCATCTGTTCAACCTCACAGGGATAATAAATAAATTGTGAATATGGGCATTCTTCTCCTGCCCACATAACAACAGTTACAGCCAGCACTATCTGGGGGCTAACAGAATGCCTGATCCTAGGCATGAACTTCTCTACATATAGCATCCCATCAGATTGGAGACTGATGTTAAGTGATGGATGAAGAAGGTGCTAGAGTGGCCAATGCCTGTGAGATTCATTGGTTATATTATATACTATGCCATCAGGAGGCTTCTGGCCTTTTATAGAACATAAGAATGACCTCCTAAAGGTGAAACTAAAATGCCAGCTCAGAGTGAACTGTCTGAAAGGAGTAAGCACGACTCTTCACAGCACAATGCATTTGTCAAATGTCTCTCTGTCTAGTGGTGTGTCCCCAGTAGGAAAGATACATGTGTTCAGAAACCAAGGGGTAGAAGCCTGGATGGCCCCATTCACCATCGTTCCAAATTATTCATTGAGGGACCTTATGATTTCTGTTCCTACAACTCTAGGCCCTTTAGGGTTAGAGATCCTGGTCCCCAAAGGTGCACATTCTTGCTAAGATACACAGCTAAGAATCCTACTGAACTATAATTATACCACCTACCAAGGCACTTTGGACTCTGTGTCCAGGGAAAAGCTAGAAATAAAGGAATCACTATATTTGTAGGAATAATTGGCCTTGATCATCAGGATGAGATAAGACTCCATTTATATCATATGGGGCAAGGAGAAATACCTGTGGAACTTGGACACCTCCTGGTATTTTCCTCCTACAATTAAGTGTATAGGACTATGTGCAGTAATCCAGAACTGAAAAGGAAATGACTATGAAAGCTTTGGATTTCCAGAAGCGAAGGTTTGGATCATACCACCAGGCAAGCCACCAAGACCTGATGAGTTGGGTAGCTGAGGGTGGAGGAGTTTCAGAATGGAGAGTGGAGCATCAGTTATAGTTTGGGATCATCTGCAGCAATGGGGCCTCTAGGTTATCCCATTAACCCTGTTCTTCTCATTTCCCACCCAGGAAAGAAGGGAATGGAACATGCAGAGAAGCTGCTCCTCAGACCTATATGAAGAAGCAAATCTGAACAATACAGGGAGGAGTGTGGTAGCTGTAAGAATGTGCCTCACTGACCTCTTACCACACAGAGCAGGGCTGACCAGGGCCTCAGCTGCTGAGCTTTGGAATCCATTTCTAAGTTTTTCCGCAATCAAGCCCCCACTGAGCTGCTTCCAGCCAATGACTGGGAATGGCAGTGACACTAGGAACTTCTACATATTGACACAGAAAATTATAAACAAACCATGGGGCACCTGGGTGGCATAGTTGGTTAAGTGTGCAACTCATGGTTTCGGCTCAGGTCCTGATCTCAGGGTCCTGAGATTGAGCCCCATGTTGGGTTCTGTGCTCAGCATGGAGTCTCCTTAGTATTCTCTATCTCCCTCTGATCCTCCCCCTGCCCATTCCCTTGCTCTCTCTCTCTCAAATAAGTACTTAAAAAAAGGGGGGGGGGGATTATAAATCAATAGATGATAGATTTAAGAGATCATCAGGCATTATTAAAAAAAAGGAAAGCACACAGTAAACATGAAAAAACTGTGCAGTTTACAAATAATTAGGGCACTTAAATAGAGACATCAGTTTGCTACTGTATAGTCATCAGATGGACAAGTGATAATGATAAGCACAAGAAAGAGGAGGAGGAGAAGTAATAATTCAACAAGTGACAATCTAAATGTGGAGAGGGTGAGGAAACAGGAACTCATAAATGTGCTGGTGTAAATTGATCCATTATTTTGAAAGACAATATAGCAGAATCTAGTGAAGATATCTAATTCCTAAAGCCTAGTGCTTCAGCCACGGTTCAGGTGAATATGGTGAAAACAAGTCTAGATGTCTGAAGCTTAAAGTAATTCAAAACAGGAGCGTGGGGGTGCATGCAATTCTCAGAAAGGCTAAAGGGATAGCCCCACATAGGGCCTTTGGGAATGTCTCCCCAGCAGCCCTCTCTGACACACCTGGGATGCTGCTATATCCCTGCCACAAGGGGACCCTGGGGAGCTGGGATGGGATGTACCCAGACATAGCTGTTACCCCAGGGTCAGGAAGCTGTCACCACAATTGTCAGCTCCAGGGCCACAACACATCTGCTGGCTCACAGGGAAATAAAAAAGAAAAACAAAAAAATGTTCCCTGTATGCTGGCTCTTGACAGTGGGACAGCATTGGCTGCTGGCAAGATAAATAACTACATAACTAAATGGCCTCTCTCTGTGCCTGTTTGTCAGCAGAGCAGCCCACCTTCACCTTGTTGTTTCCCTTCCAGGTCTCCATGTGAACATCTGACTGGGAAAGCTACCGCAGATCTGCAACTGCAGGCGCAAGGAGCTTCTAACTTTCCAAGTTTTGCAATAGGTCAGGGAAACAAGGAGAAGTTTCACATGCACATCGATCATGAATCTACTAAATCTACCACATCCAGCAATTTCACTTTTAAGCACACAACCTAGTACGCTGTTTATCCAGAGGGGAAGTATTAGTGATTCGGATGGATGGCTAATTGTTTATGATGCCAGATACTTATCTTAGAATGTGAAGCATCCCCAGCCCCCCCAGAATCAATTGCCAGTAGTGTCCTCCAGACATCCCCATGAACTAGCTACACATGCGCATTTCCAAACACACCCTAGGAGGAGTATGCCCCCCACGTGGGCACCATTTCCCTGAAGTATTTTCAGCATATTTGCATACAGATATTCATAGCAGCACTGTCATTTACGGTGAAAAATTTGAGTCTAAATGACCATCGTAGTGAAATAAAATGGAGAGACAGAGTTAGCTGCATAACTTGCAGCATTCTAATGGTTGAGTCATCTACATACATATTATCAAGAAGAATAATTCTCAAACAGATAATCTTTTATGGGAAAAAATTAAGTTGTAAAGGGCTGCCTCTATTGATTCCAACATGGAACAATAATCTAGATAGAGTTTCAGGACACTTTTCGACAAAATTCGCCTCTGGAGCAGTATGAATACAGTCTTGTGGGATTAGAAGGGAAAGGCTTCCACTATTTTGTTTATTCTTTTGCATGTCTGTTGACATCAAATGTCTAGAGTTTAGAAGGTAGTGTGGGCCTTCATGACATCGGTATACTCAGAATATAATAATATTTGTACAGCACACTGTAGTAATTTGATGAGACTGTTTGAAGCCAGAGGTGACAAGCCCAGGGGCTCTGGCTGCCTCAGGGCTTGTCCTGGCCTCCATAGAGGCTGACAGGATCAATATGGCTAGCAACTTCAACACCATTTACACCACCTTTGGGAAGATCTGGGTTAACAAGGATCAAAACAAACGCTCACACTGCATCATAGTTTATTCTGCTCAATCTGACTTTTCCTTAAAGAAGTTATATTTGGGGGCTAATATCACCATATAAACAAATGGAATAAAATAAGGTAGCCAACAAGAGTAAACACGAGGCTAAATCCATTTCTGTATCCCCAACTACTCCCTGAGAGCTAAGCAGAGTGCTTGGCACACCTGAATGTTTGTTGACTTTATGGAATTCCATTTTCATTGCCACAGGTTCTGTGCTGCCATTCAAATCCCTAGATTCCAGCCATAGCCTTCATTATACGATGATTAAATGGGCAGATAATGAAAAGCATCTGATCACAGAGTGTTCACATACAAGGATTTTGTCCCGAAAAGGGCGTTCAAGGTCCTCTGGTAAGTAAACGCAAACCACCGGGCTGTCCCTAAATCCATGAAAATCCACCCTAAACCTGAAAACAGCCCAGTCCTAACAGTCGCTTAACAAAATTGGTTTGTTAGAGAGCAGCACACAAACTTTTACCTGCACAGTGTGTTAAACAAGAACAAACCCAAGAAAACTCAAAAAACCAACTTTGTTACAAATTCTGCTAAGCCTATCTGAGAACAACAAAGTTTGTGTGTGCTTTAAGAAAGAAGGGAAAAGATGATACAGAAGAAGGAGCGGGCGAGGAGGAGGAGCTGGGCACCAGCAACACTTACACTACTACCACCAATTTCTTCTACTGTTCTGCGAGGAAATCAGAAAATATCCACTTAATGCCTTTGCCCTTTGAGTTAATCACAAGGTTCTGGAAGGCTCTTCCTCTGTGGGAGGCAAATCTCCTTCTCCCCTCCTTGGAAGGAGGATTGCCTCCTTCTCTCTCCAGGATGTTTTGGGATTGGTGTGCTCCACACCACACCCTCTGCCTCCCCTGCTCCTTCTGATCTGTTTAGAACCTTAAAGCGCGGGGGAGAGATGGTGGGTGAACCAGTGCAAACGTTCAAACTCAGACGCACTATTGCTTCCATCGCTGCTTGATCCCTTCTTTCTTCCCCAACCTCTATTTTAGTGCCTCCTGCTCATGAATCAAATGTTTTCTGCTTCTGAACCACATCATGCACCTGCCGGAAGCACTGCTTAGATTTTCTCTCTGGGGTATAGTTTGTGTGAAGCCCACTGAGTTGAAAGTCCTTCAGCATTTGCTCTTGCCGACACCCGGGAGGCAGAGCCTCCGCAGACCGTTTTGTATTCCAGCCGCTAAATGTTAGAAAGTCAGATGGAGACAGAAAGTTCAAGGTCTGGCCACATTAAGCTTTGGTATCACAGTGCTGCACACTTCGACTATCATTTGTGAGGCAGGAACACTGGCTTTAGAAACATTTTACATTTAAGACCTAAGAACAGCCAAATCCTCTAAGTCTTCAATTTTATTCATTCACCAGACCAAAATCATAAACCCTGTCACAAAAATCACTTGTTCTGAGGCACTGTCCAAATGAAAGGGCAGGGTTTTCTTATGTTTACAAGGAGCCTGAACACAGATTCATCCAACTGCTAGAATACAAAAGCGAGAGAAAGGGCCAGGGATAGCATGTCCAGTGCATTGTTTTGTGAAGAGGCTATAGGGAGTAACACCAGTGGGAATTTGGCTTTGATATGGTAAAACGTTTATCCTGGAATCCAAAATATAGAAACAAAAAAGAAGATATTTCTCCAAGCCTTATAAAATGGTAATTGAGGGAACAGAGAGCCCAGCCTGCTGGAAAGAATGGAGGCTTTACAGTATCATAGAGTGAAGAAGTGGACAGCCATACAGGCTCAGCTACCTTCTGGCTGAAGGAACCTGGGGAATTCTCTTGCCCTCTCTGAGCTTAAGACTCCTGGCAGCAACATGTGGCTAATGTCATCTGATTTTTCAGAATCATTTTGAAATTTGTGAAAGATCTACTCTTTTTGTGCACCTAATTAGGACCTTAAACTCCATAAATTTCTCAATGATATTATGCTTAATGAGAAGCAAAGACAGGATTTCTCCTGATGGTGTAGTGTTTGGTGTCCTGAATGCATTAGCAGAATTCAAAGCCTTTCTGAAAGCCCATCTTTGAAAATCATGGTAGATTAAATGGGATCTTGCTTCATTTATTCATTTATTCATTTACTTAATACAAACTTTTTTTTTTTAAGATTTTATTTATTTATTAGAGAGAGAGAGAGAGAGAAGCAGAGACACAGGCAGAAGGAGAAGCAGGCTCCAGGATCACGCCCTGGGCTGAAGGCGGGTGCTAAACCACTAAGCCACCCAGGGACCCCCTATTTAATACAAACTTAATTGCTCCCAAGGTTCTCAGCACCTAGCTGGGAACAATGTAGTGGATGATCAATCCTCCCAGTCCATGTGTACATGGAAGGATTGGGGAAATGGACGGTGAGATTTCTGGACAAACTCAAAAACCCAATCATAAGTTTCCCTTTTAAGAAAAGTTAACAAATACAGCTTGTCGAAATTTATTTTGATTGTTTTTAAACCAAAATTGTATTTTTTAGATAACGTCAATACTTAAAGAGTCTGTTACGATAATTAAAATTTATTGACAAATTCCATGAGCGTAATGGAAAATTAAACAGATTTTTTCACTATTGTAGGAAAATAAGACCTTACCCGCGATGGGTGGAGCCCTGAGGTACAGCATGTTTCTAGGCAATTAAACAGAGATTGAAAACGAAAATTTGGAAACTCATTATTTTTTATTAGTAAAACCAAAGAGATATTTTATGGTGTACTGGGGAGACTGCCTCTGCCTCAGGGCAAGCTTAAAGCTGGCCAAAAAGCTTTAAAGTTCAGCCCCAAACTCCTTGTAGTCAGAGGGACTATTCCAGCCTGATCCTCAAGGTAAATATTTCAAAATCTCAGTTCTACTTACTTGCTTTTCACAGTCTCACATTAGTGAAAGGCCATTTTCTCTAAGACTCTTTTGAACTGTGCATTTTAAACTGCTGAATCTGTTCCGAAATTACATCTCAGAAATCCACACTTTCTATTCAGTTAGTCTTCCCAAGGGCCCCTACTCCCAAATCAGCTGAAGTTTCTACAATTATTGATCAGTCTCAGGAAAGGCGGAGTTCAGAGCCACCCATCTGCCAATGCATGTTTGTGTGGAACCTTCATTAATTGCCCAAGGGAGGGAGCTCCATTGAACCCTTTAGAGTTGTAAATTTCATGCTTACAAGGATCTCTTCCTTTTCCTTAATTTTACATGCCAGCTCACCAGCCTTCTCTTTCTTACTGCCAACACTGACATCTTAGCTTTGACTCTATTCAGAGCTGAAGCAGAATGGCATGAAATAAATTCAATTCTTGTCTCCGTTTTCCTAACACATTAAGTCTGTCACCCCCTTTTAGTGTGTGTCCAATCAGTATACCTTAGGTCTCCATTTATAATTGTTTGGGCACTGTATCCTCTAGTCCCTTTTTTCCTTGGGTTGTTGAAAGAATGGAAAGTTTCTCTCCCCTGAGATCTAGGGCAGCATTGTAATGATGGACAATGAAATTTGTGAGGACAGCTCAGAGTTGAACAATTCATGTGAGATAAAAATAGAGAACTTTATAGTGTTTCATTATCTGACAAAGTGGAGAAATCATTATTAATAAAGTTTACTTGTATGAATTATTCACAGCCTTAATGAAACATTAGAAACATAGATAGACATAATATTGTGGATTATACAACTGGCCTTGAAGCCAATTGAGTCAGCTTCATAGTAAACGCAAGCCCATAGGCTAGCGGAATAACCTCTACATGAACCTTCTTTTCTTCATTTGCAGAATGGGAATAATAATTCCTATTAAACTCTGTTTCAGTGTTGCTGTGGGAATCAAATGAAAACACATTAAAATGTGAATTGCAATGTAAAAAGCATAACCAAATGGCAATACAATACAATTAGATCCTGAAATTTGTCATGTTAAAAGGGGACTATGTAGTACCAGAAAAAAGCAGTTTTCCTTTAGGAAAATTAATTACTCTTCAATCAGATAAAAAACTTGCATGTTGTGGATGAACAATAAAGATACATCAAGTTGAAATCCTTGTCCGTGGAAAATAAATTCAGAAACTCATTTAATAGTTGTGTGACCATAAGAAAGTTGTTTAGCTAGTCTCTCCTATTTTTCATCCATAAAATTAAGATAATATAAAGTGTACATTTTATAAGATTGCTGTAAGAAATTAAGTGAACTAACACAAGCTTGATACAGTTTCTGGCACAATGGTGCTCAAATAATGATTTTATATATATATGCCAATTTGGCCACAGGGAAAAGACCATATAACTGAATGAATATGTATATAACCATGTAACATAAAACATAAAATATTACACATGAAAGAAAAACATATTAATCTTTGAAACATGGTTACATTGCTTTTTGGTTTAAGACACGGTCAAAACTATTAGGTCTATAACTGTTGAAATTAAATCTACTTTGTTCATATTTCTGGCCAGTGCAGTCACTCACCTAATCATTATTGCCTAAATACAAGTGTTTTTTTGTTTCCTTAAGGCACTGAGAATATGAAATTTAATGGACACTGTTTCCTCATCTTGGGTAATTAAGGAAGGTTTTGATAAGAATGTAAGACCTGAACTAGGCATTTGATATTTAAATGTTGTAGTCCTTACTATGTATTTTTTTAAATTGAGATATAATTTATATACTCTAGTGGTTGAATTGTATCCACCTAAATTCATGTCCACTCGAACCTCACTTTCCTTCTTTGGAAATATGGCAGATTTGAACTAGTATCTCAGAATAAAATAATTCTAGACTGAGGGTGGACCCTAAATCCAGTAACTGATACCTTTATAATAGGGAGAAGGAGAGAGTGGTCACACACACAAACACACAGGGGTTGGAACAATGCTGCCATAGACTATGAGGAAGAACCATGCCCACAGGAAGCTGCAAAAGGCTAAGAAAGATTCTTCCCCTGATACTTCAGAGAAAGTATGGCCCTGCCAGCACTTTGATTTTAGACTTCCAGCCTCCAGAACTAGGAAAAAAAAAAAAAATCATCTCTGTTGTTTCAAGTTGTGGTAATTTGTTATGACGTCCCTAGAAAACAAATACACATAAACCCAAAATCCACCCTTTTAAAGTGTACAATTCAGAAGGTTTTGGTAAAGTTGCAAGCTTGTGTGCACATTCCAAAATATTTTCAAGACCCAAAAGAAACATTAGTAGCATCCATTAGTAGTCACTCCCATTCTCCCTTTCCCCCAGCCCCTGGCAACCACTAAACTACTTCCTATCTCTATGGATTGGTCTAGTCTGGACATTTCATGTAAATGGAATCATGTCTATATGGATATCCCATATTTTGTTTATCCATTCATCAACCTGATGAACATTTGGATTGTTTTCATATTTGGACTATTAGAATAATGCTGCTTATGAACATCTCTGTACAAAATTTATGTGGATATAGGTTTTCAATTTTGGAGGGAATTGCTGGGTCATACATTGACTCCATGTTTAAAATTTGGAAGAACGGGATCCCTGGGTGGCGCAGCGGTTTGGCGCCTGTCTTTGGCCCGGGGTGTGATCCTGGAGACCCGGGATCGAATCCCACGTCGGGCTCCCGGTGCATGGAGCCTGCTTCTCCCTCTGCCTGTGTCTCTGCGCCTCTCTCTCTCTCTGTGACTATCATAAAAAAAAAAAAAAAAAAAAAAAAAATTAAAATTTGGAAGAACTGCCAAACTTTCCAATGTGGCTGGACCATTTTAGGTTGCCACTAACATTACATAAGGCTTCCAATTTCACTATATCCTCACCAACACTTGATGTTATTCATCTATTGATTACAGCCATCCTATGGGTATGAAGTAGTGACTTACTGTGGTTTTGATTTGAGTTTTCCTGATGATTAATGTTGTTCTTTCCCTGTGCTTGCTTATTGGTTGTCTGTCTCCTTTGAAGAAAAATCTTTTCAAATCCTTTGCTCATTTTTTTTCCTTTGCTCATTTTTAAAATTGGATCATTTGTCTTTTATTGTTGAGCTATAAGAGTTCTTTTTATATTCTGAATACTGGACCTAAATCAGAAATGTGATTTGCAAATACCATATCTTATTTTTGTGGGTTGTCTTTTCCCTTCCTTGATAGTGTCTTCTAATATTAAAAAAATTTAATGTTGATGAAATCTAATTTCCCTAACATTTTTCTTTGGTGACTTACATTTTTGGTGTCAGATTTGAGAAACTATTCAATAATTCAATGTCACAGGCTTATGTTTACTTTTAAGACTTTAATAGTTATTTCTCTCACATTTAGGTTTGACCCATTTTGAGTTAATCTTTCAATGTAGCATGACATCTAGATTAAATATGGATTAAAGTTGCCTATATGCTTTATTGAAAAACTATTCTTTCTCCAATGAAGTGTCTTGTTGAGAATCAATTGATCATAGATGTATAGGTTTATTTTTGGACTCTCATTCTATTCCATTGATTTATTCACCATCTGCAGGGAAGTGAATTGATTTTTAAATTGCAAATTTGATCACTCTACCCACACACTTTAAATAATCCAGTAACTTCTAATATCCAAAATAACCTAATAACTTCTAATTTTCCATAGAATAAGTCCTGCATGCTGTGGTCTCTCTTTTGCTCTCCAAACTTGACTTGCAAAATTTTCTTCCTTCCAAATGACATGGTCCTTTGATTAATCTTATAATATACTTGTCTGATCCTGTACCAGGCTTTTCCATCTGCTATTTCATCTTTCTGAAATGTTCACATGACCACACTCTATTATCAGAGTCCCTTATCTTCTCCTCCTCCTAATTTTATTGTTTAAATATCACTTCTTTAAAAGATAATATTTGATTACTAATATTTCCTTTTAGAATCTTATAATTTTCCATCATATATTACATCTATAACTTACTGGTTATATATCTGTTTTATATCATCTTCATCTACCATGTAAAGAAACTCACTGTGTTTTGTTTACCACTGTAAAACCAGATTGCAGTGGCATGCTTGGTATATAGTAGAAATGGAGTAAACAATAGTTAAATAAATAAGTGATTAGACTTGGTGCTGTACTCTCAGATCTAGATAAATGTGTCTTTTCACATAATGTTCGTATCAGTGGGATTAGATACCCAAACATATTGATAAAATTTTTTGAACATGAAGCACACTAAAATAATATTGACTATGAAGTATAATTTCCTATTTTTATCTGATATTTTATGAGTTATAGCTACTCCAAACTAAAAATAATATTGACAGACGTGGATTTTGTATCTAAATGAGAGTTCTTTTTCCTCGAAAGGAATTTTTGTATATTGTACTATTGTACTTACAGTGATGATGTAATTGTCTAGTTGGAAATTCCTACATTTGTTAATACTAAAGAAAATCTGTAGGACAAAAAAGAAAAGTGTATTTTCATATTGGATTTCAGTTCAAAAACAGAAACCCTTCCAGTTTATGCAGAAGATGGATACCCACCATCATTGCATTTTTTCTTTGTAATCTCTGTCTAGCATAACTCTTTGTTCACAGATATTCAAAGATCTAGAAATTAATAAGCACCTGAGAAAAAAAGGAATAAATTTGAAAGAGAATGCCAACAAGAATAATAAGGACCCTTGTCTGAGGAAAATAGATAAGCCAGTAAACAGACATAGCAGTAAAACAGGACCAGACTGTTTTAAACAGATTAATTTGACACTAAAAATATATATGTTCTTTTACATCATTCTATATAAAATAATTATATGATGTGTTATATACTAATTGTAAAATACATACTTGATAAATTGCTTAAATTTTTAGAGTAGATTGTCTGACTTACAAAATGGACATGAATAAAAAAGCAAATGGCTATCTGCAAGTATAGTTGAAATGTTTAAAATATAGAGAAACAAGCAAAGCAATGGAAGAAGAATGCACAGTAAATATACTGAGAAATTAGTTATAAATTTTCAACTTATTCCAAATAAAAGTTCCAGAATGAAAAAGCAGAAATAATGGAAGGGAGGAAATAAAGAAACAATGGATCTAGGGGAAAACATTGTCAGATATTAAATGTCTGTGTTTTCTGAAATAGAATTAGTGTCAGAGACAGAGAGGGAGACAGAGACAGAGAGAAAGAAGGGGTGGGGGAGCAAACCAGAAAACAGACTCTTATCTGTAGAGAATAAACTGAAGGTTGCTGCAGGAAGTGGGTGGGGATGGGATAAATGGATGATGAGATTAAGGAGGGCACTTGTGATAAGCACTGGGTGTTGTATATAGGTGAGGAATCACTAAATTCTACACCTGAAACTAATATTACATTGTATATTAACTGGAATTGAAAAACTAAAAAAAAAAAAAAAAAAAAAAAAAAAAAGACAAAATATACCATTAGACCTGGACATTCATTCATGATTTTTCCAAAATTCCAAGGAAAAAGAGAACATTATAAAGTGTCTCAAAAGTAAAACAAGTTACTTATTCCAGACTATCAGACTTCATATCAGGAATATTGGAACTACAGAAAAATTGTATCTTCAAAATTTTGATGAAAAGTACTTTTCATAGATGTATAGATATAGTCAAATATTAATAGCTGTGAAATATTGAGGACAAATGCAAAATAAGTCTGTTTACATGATTAAAAGAAAGATTGGCAACTGAATCTGATCCAGAAATGAGAGTTCATCAATTATTGACAGTGGATAGATTCTTCTTTAAACAATAACTTTTAAAGACATTAGATTACATTTTCTTCTCTAAAGATACACTCATTCTATTTAGTTCTCTAGTGAATTGTGCTTGAAGTTTTATATTGATATCATGTTCTAAAAACAAACTACAGATGCAATAAAAAATTCAATTAGAGATACAAGAGATAATGTGATATTATAATCCTTGATGTAAAATAACAAAATGACCAAAAAGAAATAATAATAATGGAAAAGAATCAATGGGAATGTTAGTAAGGTACAGTAAGTGCCCTAATTCTACATCTTTCATTAAGTGAAGAGCAACAGATTCTTTCTAAAATTGATACATCAGGAAATAATAATTTAAAATTATTTCAACTGGTGACATCAGTCAAAAGAAATGAAATACTTTCTCATTCCATATATGTTCTAACAATTAGGCTATAAAGTCGGGCAGGGTAGTTTAATGGTATAAATGTTATGCATCTTCAATTTTCATGGTCATTTCAAAAATTCTATGTATTGACAATATGTCACTAAACAGATTTATAAGTTCACTGTTTAAAGAAAAAAGATCGTAGGGCAGGTCTATTTTTAACTCTTTGAGGAATCTCCACACAGTTTTCCAGAGTGGCTGCACCAGTTCACATTCCCACCAACAGTGCAGGAGGGTTCCCTTTTCTCCACATCCTCTCCAACATTTGTGGTTTCCTGCCTTGTGAATTTTCCCCATTCTCACTGGTGTGAGGTGGTATCTCATTGTGGTTTTGATTTGTATTTCCCTGATGGCAAGTGATGGGGAGCATTTTCTCATGTGCATGTTGGCCATGTCTATGTCTTCCTCTGTGAGATTTCTCTTTATGTCTTTTGCCCATTTCATGATTGGATTGTTTGTTTCTTTGGTGTTGAGTTTAATAAGTTCTTTATAGATCTTGGAAACTAGTCTTTTATCTGATACGTCATTGGCAAATATCTTCTCCCATTCTGTAGGTTGTCTTTTAGTTTTGTTGACTGTATCCTTTGCTGTGCAAAAGCTTCTTATCTTGATGAAGTCCCAATAGTTCATTTTTGCTTTTGTTTCTTTTGCCTTCATGGATGTATCTTGCAAGAAGTTACTGTGGCCGAGTTCAAAAAGGGTGTTGCCTATGTTCTCCTCTAGGATTTTGATGGAATCTTGTCTCACATTTAGATCTTTCATCCATTTTGAGCTTATCTTTGTGTACGGTGAAAGAGAGTGGTCTAGTTTCATTCTTCTGCATGTGGATGTCCAATTTTCCCAGCACCATTTATTGAAGAGACTGTCTTTCTTCCAATGGATAGTCGTTCCTCCTTTATTGAATATTAGTTGACCATAAAGTTCAGGGTCCACTTCTGGGTTCTCTATTCTGTTCCATTGATCTATGTGTCTGTTTTTGTGCCAGTACCACACTGTCTTGATGACCACAGCTTTATAGTACAACCTGAAATCTGGCATTGTGATGCCCCCAGATATGGTTTTCTTTTTTAAAATTTCCCTGGGTATTTGGGGTCTTTTCTGATTCCATTGCACTGTTGGGGATTTACCCCAAAGATACAGATGCAATGAAACACCGGGACACCTGCACCCCGATGTTTATAGCAGCAATGGCCACAATAGCCAAACTGTGGAAGGAGCCTCGGTGTCCATCAAAAGATGAATGGATAAAGAAGATGTGGTTTATGTATACAATGGAATATTACTCAGCCATGAGAAATGACAAATACCCACCATTTGCTTCAATGTGGATGGAACTGGAGGGTATTATGCTGAGTGAAGTAAGTCAATCAGAGAAGGACAAACATTATATGTTCTCATTCATTTGGGGAATATAAATAATAGTGAAAGAATATAAGGGAAGGGAGAAGAAATGTGTGAGAAATATCAGAAAGGGAGACAGAACATAAAGACTCCTAACTCTGGGAAGCGAACTAGGGGTGGTAGAAGGGGAGGAGGATGGGGGGTAGGAGTGAATGGGTGATGGGCACTGGGGGTTATTCTGTATGTTGGTAAATTGAACACCAACAAAAAATAAATTTAAAAAATTAAAAATTAAAAAATAAAAAATTTAAAAAAAGAAAAAAAGAAAAAAACATAAAGAAAAAAGATCACCACATCAAAAGAAAAACAAAAAGCCGTTAATACCACTTGTTTCTCAGGCGTGAGACTTTTTTTGAGTGGGGGAAGGAAACTTTTAATTTATTTTTCTTTTTCTTTGATGAGTGGATTATTTTTTACCTAAAGGCATATATTAATTCTATAATTAATAAACTACTAGGTTAATGAAATACATTAAAATTTTATGTATGCTGACCTCATCGCCTCATTTATTTGCCACAATGAAACCTAAATGAGTCAGGGCTGGTCCTAATAAACCCTCAAAGGATAAAGATTCAGCAGTAGAGAATATTAAAACTTTGTCAATACCAGAACCTTTCCCAGTAGTGGCCTCTTCCAGTCCTGAGGGCAATGTACGGTTAGTTTACAAAATCTTAAACTATACTAATATCCCAGTGCTTGTGGCACCTAAATGAAGCACACATTTTTTAACTGACTAAAGAGACTTTAATGAAGACTGTTGGTTTCCATATTGCAATGTCTCCTTCCATTTCTGGTCTTCTCACAAATATGCCTTCTATAATCTTCAAGAAAACTCAAGTAACCATGGATTATAAAGGGTTTTGATGGTTATCTTTCTCAAAGCCTCCCTCACTTCCTCTTACATTTCATAAAATCATTGCATTCTGTACTCCTCTTTGCTACATTATTTTATGTACCAAATAGAAAGCTAGGATAGGTAAACCAACCAGAACACAAGCACAATCTGTGCCAAAGCTGAGTAGCATTTAGCCTTAGAGAAGAAATGATCCACCTCTGGCACCCACATAGAGAGAAGAATGGGTAGTACAATGTAAATGAAGACATAATTCTATTCCTCTGGGTTCCAAAATCTTCTACTTGAAAAAAATATACTTTAGTATGACTAATATTATGTCACTGGAGCATTTATATAGAATACAACTCCTTTAATACTTACAAAAAGGATCCATATGTTTCTTTAGAATATAGGTTTAGTATCCTCAGCACCTAAAAACAATGTGTGGTGTCTTTTTTACTCCAAAGAGAGTTCTCAGACTAAACCTGTTACAAGGCACCAGCTTCCCTAAGGATTAAGGACTACTTTTTTAGGTCACATCATGCATTAGATGGGTAAGCATTGGATTATTAACTATCAGACATACTGATGAACATGCAGAGGGATTTGTGTCATTTGAAGGATTAACCCATTTCGTTAATGTTACATGAACAACCAGTACTAAAAGTGCATCTCATTATGTATGTCACCAAATTAATTTTTCATTCTGTTTGTTAAGAACATCTGCATTCTGGCACCAGAGATGGAGAGGTTATAACCCTTGGGTATATCTTGCTTAATTGAAAATTTGTAATAACAGTTGAATGTGTCATATTTTGGATTTTAAGATGTGACACCTGCAAAAATGATAGTTTTATAGACTTCAGGAATGGATGCAGTATTCAAGTATTCAACATCAGGACCAAGTTTACTCAACTTTACCTGCTTATGCTGTGTGAGTGGCTTAAATCCAGTGTTGGTATATTACTAAGCTTAGTATATGGTACTGTGAATCTAATTATTCTCTTTCCAAATCAAGACCCAAGTCCTTCCCACCTTTCCTTCCTCAATTTTTCCTACATCATCAGATGCCCAGGACTTAAAATAGCCTAGAGCACTTCCTATTAGGAAATCAAATCAAGCTACCTAGCTGATACATACTAACAGCCTGTTAATTCTATTCATTATAGAATCCCAAATACCATACAGATTAGATTCCAAATATTTTGAAATTGAGAAGATGAGACATGAGACACAAAGACATGTGGTAAGGACCGCATAGAACACAAAACTTCAGCTGAGAGATCTGAGTTTTCAAGATCAGCCCAGGTTAAAGGGTGATCTTGGGTTAAAAAAAGATAACTTATAGTCCAGTGATCCACAGAGTGTGCTAAGCTACCCTCCTATCCACGACTCCTAGTTTGGATGGCCTCCGCCTCCAAATTTGGCTTGCAATCTAGTAACATTGGGGTTTAGATGATTACATTGGGATTTAAAATATCTGGTCTCAAGGCATGTTCCATAATTATCATAAACATCTCCTTCTAAAAGGAGATGACCCTACCACGGCGTGGGGTCATGACCAACGTTTCCCTTCTCCTAGCCCTGATATTGTGTGATCCCCTTTTCAGTGTCTTTTAAATGCTATGTTGTAATCAAACTCTTTTTCTGGTTTTACTTGAGAATACTATTCTAGGAGAGAATATGAATGGTGAAGGCAGTCTGCTTTGGGAACAATGCCAAACATCATAAGCTTAAGGATACAGTGAATA
The DNA here is from genome assembly GCF_011100685.1 of Canis lupus familiaris. Lineage (NCBI taxonomy): Eukaryota > Metazoa > Chordata > Mammalia > Carnivora > Canidae > Canis > Canis lupus. Next base: position 16,984,821 of record NC_049238.1, read on the forward strand.
CCTTTCATTCTAAGTAGAAGCTTCAACTTATTACTCAATATCAACAGCACCCTACTTTTCATACTGCTACCAAAACTCCATTCCTTAATGCCTCATAACTAATTGGGCTGATCCTCAAATAAACCCCTGTTATTTGATCTTAGTACTTGCTTCTGAAGTTGTCAGAATTGGATCTGTAGACATTCTTGAAACTCCATATGAAAGGAAACCACAACAAAATGCAATAATCATGCATGTTTAAGACACTTAGTTTCCTTCTGTTTTCTCTAAAATGACCCACACTGAGAAAATTGCTTAACATGAGCAAGGTAAGCCCCATTTTATAAGCCACTAATGGAGAAGCTGCAGCAACTAATTAGCTCCAACCAGTACAAGTCAAACTGTTATTAACAAAATCTGAAAGTTAAATAGAGGTTCATTACTCCCCCAGTCATTGGTTCCCCCTCCCTGGGGAGTGTTTAACTTGCAGCAATGGTTTTGGCTTGCTTGATTAAATCTCATTATGACAAAGGAAAAAGCACTTGTGCCCAAGTCTGAAGGAACCCAGAGGTATGCCAAGCCATCCATTAGGCTGTGCAGAAAAGGAGTCAGTCAGAAATCCACATGGCAGACACTTCTCTTCCAATTCAATCTGGAGCATAGTGAGAAATACCATTCTAAGGCTTATGTTTTTCCTGATGAGTTCCTTTTAGACTTCATTGAAAAATGGTTTATCTGTATCTTTCATTTCAAGAGCATTGCTAAATAGTTTTGTGTTACCTTCTACTCTTCTAAGGATCCTGCAAGGGAACAAGAGAACACTGCATAGTGGACATGCATGTGGGACATGCAATGTTGGGCAGAGGTAGTATGTAAAGAAAGAACTGAAATAGTGTGTATAGTCAGTTCTCCAAAGAAAGCAAAGGCCAAGCAGGAATATAGCTTATTCTTTTTAAAAAGATTTTATTTATTTATTCATGAGACACACAGAAAGAGAGAGGCAGAGACACAGGCAAAGAGAGAAGCAGGCTCTATCCAGGGAGCCCAATGCAGGACTCGATCCAGGGAGTCCAGGATCATGCCCTGAGCTGAAGGCAGATGCACTTACCCATGGAACCATCCAGGCAGGCATCCCGGCATATAGCTTAATAATCAAAGACAAGACTGGCAAGCAGAAATAGCCTTGTAAGGTCAACCCATCACCTGCCATTAACCCCTGGCCTAACTAACTCTATTTGTTATACTCAGTGATGAAAGATAGGCTATTAGTGAATAGAACCTCTGTATAGGTGCATAGTCATCTATACAGTTCATCTTCTGCCTTCAAATCAGAGGAATGTGTTGATATAGTTAATAAAACCTTGTATACATATGAAGTTTATTTGATCTCTGTCAATTGGATGAAATAGGATTTATAATCTGTGGATTATTATATTTTATTGGCCTATTTTTAATTTAAATATTCAAATCTTTAAGGGTAATGTATACTTTACAAGAGAACAAATATCTCAGCTTCTAAATTTGATGTCAAGAGAATAGCATTTTAATTTTGGCTCTTTCTTCCAAACTTTGGTGAAGTCACTCATGACTGGCATAAGCATCACCCCATCTGTAATCCAAACTATGCATCTCTCTATGGAGTAAAAGGTAAACAGGTGTCTTTGCTGGAGGCCTTTTCAGAATTTTAAATTATGTTAAAATAAGATTTAAAATACAATCTTCATAGAGATTATTCAAAAAGTAATATATAACATGTTGCAAGATTTATTTTTTTTTTTAATCCACAAGGCTGTTTTTCATAGTATACAGAAAGTCCATAGGACAATTTAGGAAATGTTTGATTAACTCAGGGTTTCTCAATCTTGACACTATTGACATTTTCAGTCAGGTAATTCTTTGTTGTGGGCAATATGCTTCACATTGTAGAATATATAGTACCAACTCTGGCCTCTAACTACTAAATGTCGGCTAGCACACCTCCTGTCCCCAATCATGACACTAAAAACTATCTCCAGACAATTTCCAATTTCCCCCATATGCAGAGAACTTTTGGAGAAATCAAACCTCAGGTACCATTCTAGCTGGCAAGTTCTTTAGTTACCTGTTCAGAAAATATGCCCTACAGATCACTGAGAGGCAACATAGGGTAATCATTAATGAGAGAGATCTAAAGGTAAGCCTTTGGGGTTCCAATCCAGGGTCTACCACCTGTATTAAATACTACAGTATCTAACACCTGGGAACTTTAGTTTCTGCATCTGCAAAATGGCAGTAATAATAGCATTTATATAGTTGTTATGAGGCTTAAATGAAATTATGCTTGAGAATCATTTAGTACAATGCCTGGTACACAGTAAAGGACTTGACAATTAGCTCTAATTTTCTCTCTAGAATTCATTCTCTATTAACTTTAATTCATGCAGTTGTTAATTATTTCTAAAAGTCACTTATATTTTTAGAAGCAGGTTACATCTCAGATAACTTCCTTTTCCTATTAATTCTCCATGGTAGGTATTTCTAATTTCCATCTTTCACATTACATTCCCAAATTCCTTTACCCTCACCTGGCACACCAATTGTTGAGGGTCTTAAATGTCTTGCACAGCTCAAACTGTCATGCCTGAAGAATGAGTCCTTGTATGGAGTTTCTGAAGTGTCCTAAGAAACCACTCCCCTGCCCCCAGGCTTTCTTGTTCAGATATACTTCTCCTGCCTCTCACTATACTGCAGCAAATCTATTTCCCCTTAATAATAAGAATCATTCAGTCCAGTTAATTTGGTAACTGCTTTCATATTTACTAGTCTACATGAATTGGTTCAATGAAATACCACAGATGCAATCTTTCTCTACATTGGCATGAAGTCTGCCCACTGTAGTTTGGAGTTCTTGATGTCTAATCCTGACAAGCACTTGCTTCCCCAAGGTGCAGCTGTTAATTTCCCAACATTGGTTCTTAAGGTTCAAGGGTACTGAAGATGAGTAATTCTGCAGCAGTAGCATTTTCTGGCCCCATAGAATCTTTTTTTGCCCTCCACTATTATCACTCCCAGGCAAGAGCCAATGTGTTTCAGCAATATAGGTGCAGGGGATGCCTGAGTTATTACTGCCAAAATTATATCCCAAATCCTGATTTTATCCATAAACATCTCCAATGTTTTGCGTGCATATAGTGTTGTTCTGACATATTTATGCTTTCTTCTACTACATTCCTGTTCACTTTTTTCTATAATTATTCATTCTTATGTTTATGAAAGAAATGTGGTTTTTGTTACTAGTATTATAACTAATTCCATTTTGAACACTCATATAGCTACTAATACTAAGAAAACATTACCTCACTTAATCATTTTAATAATTCTGAAGATAATAATTGATATCTTTTATACATAAGGACACTAATGTAAAAAGTAAGTATCTAGCACAGCATCAAACAGGATTAGTAATGGAACCCAGAGCTCAGATTTAAACCCCATCTGTCTGGTTCCTGAGGGAGTTCCTGACCCCTTGGACAGAAAGTAGGAATGGAGATTCAAGTTTTTCTCAAACTTGTCAAAGCTTTTGATACAAATGCCCCATTCCTCAGTAACCTTACATATTTTCTTATCTTCATATGGATCACAGGGAAATTAGATTTCTCTATTCTTACATCTCTCCCTTTGCTTAGATGTCATGAAGTGGAAGCCTAAAAAATATAGTAGTGACCCAAAATAAGATGGTTTAAATCCTGTTTCCCTCAATAGAGAGAAATAATTTTTCTTGATTTTTACCTCCTTTAGTCAACAGCAACTTAAATTCCATATTTTCCCTCTCTCAGAAATTTGGCAAGACAAATACTTTAAATGGAGCTGTCTCTATGTATCCAAACAATGAAGAAATGATCGATTTCTGATTTGTCTCCGATAACACTACTTTTGGTCAATTATTGAACATCCCAGGAGTGCTCAGGGTTCTTTTAAGTATATGTCCTGACACTACCATGTGACTCGACCAATTAATTACTCCTGAGGTCTTCGGTGTGCTCTTTGTTTGGTGAATGGCTCAGTAGTTCTATGGCTGGTATTCATAACAGATCTCCTTCCACAGGCATATAGTCTGGCTTTCTGCATTTCATGGTCAATTTGCATACAGCTAAAGAAATGTTCCCCCAGCTATCACTGATCAGTTGGAGAACAGATATATCAAATACTATAGCTATCCTAGAGGAAAAACAGATGTAAATCAGTTAAAATGTTTGTCTAGAAGTCTACAGTTTATTACTAAGTGATGATCCCTTTACATTTTTACTTTGCACTGAGATGCATAAAATAATTCCAGATGACACAATGACAAAATAGAGTGTTCCCCCACTGGAACCTTTAACCTCTCTGAGACTGTGATTCAGATTTGTTTTGCATTTGAGATTAGCATTGAAGAACCCTCCAAATTTAGGAAGAAGCTATTCGTAAAACTACAGTTTTATTCAAGTGGCACAATCCATATTGCCTAACAGAGATTGTCTCACCTAAAGCAAAATCAGAGATGACTAACTATCTCCATTAATTCTGACAGTTCATCATGAGGGCTGCTCCTACTAATAAGATCTCCTATTCATAATTTCTACCTGCCACAAACCTATTTTAGATTTTTATGAGAAAACACATGGTAAATTTGTTTTGGTTTGGAAACCACAGTCAAGCTAAATTGTTTATATAGAGTTTATTTTTTCATTTGTTCTTTTATTTGATCATTGATTGAAGAAATTGATTGAATGCTTCCTTTATGATTAATAAAGATGTATACTGCTAGACACCTGCATGTTGACTTTGAATGGTATCCTAATGAAAGATTAATCCTGATGTTAGGGGGGTTGGTCTGCCCCTCTCCAAACCATTTTCCACATCACAGAGTAATTTAAAAATATTAAACACATAAAAATTTTAAACCTCATTTTGTTATATTCTCTCCTTGCATCAATTTCCTGCCTTCCTATTGGCCCCCTACTTCTCCTTAAACACAAGATCTCCCTCATGTCCCTTGGGACCTTTGTGTTTGTTATCTGCTCACCCTGGAACCCCATTACCTTAGTGTTTTGTAGACCTGAGAGCTTCCTTCTCAGGCAGGACTATCCAGACCACCCAGTATAAGAAGGGTACCATCTGATAGTAGCTATCAAAATTCCATGTGTAGATCATTATAGCACTTTTCATGAGTACCTATTTTATCGGTTATGAACCTACCTACTGGTCTATTGTTTATCCTAGCCACCATGCCCCATGCTTTCATGCATGCACAATTTCATGCATGCACAATAAAATTTAACTTTATTGGCCAGGGAACTCATTTTGCCTTGAGGAGACAAAGCAGGCTTATGTGTAACAACTCCAGAGGCTTCACCTGAGACAATGAATGTCTCTCCTGTCCTTATGAGCATTTTTTTCCACACAGCTAAGTGACTTGCTCAGTCTCTCCTCTCCCTTTTTTCCCTACTGGCTCTCTCTTCTCTATCCCTCTAAAAACAAAGAAAAGACAAAACCAAGCCAAAGTACTTTCATTTTTGTAAGCAAAGCTATTCAGTTCAGTTCTCTATAGCATCCACCTCAAACTTAGTTCAAGGCCTCCTGTTATATTCCCAAAGACTTCATTTAAACTTTGAAAGTATATTTTTGGAGTTCACAGAGTGCAGTTTTCCTCCTCAGTCTCTGTCACAATGTGGGAGGAAGAGTTTCATACTTCCTGGTTTGCTACCATGAATGTCACATTTCTATTACAAGATTAGTCCTTTATTTCTAATCATTTTTACTCATTGGATATGCAATCTGTACTGGATTTGAGCAGTTTTAAATTTACTTTAAAATTACTTCCTTGAGGAAAAATAAGTATTATGGTTCTTATTGCTAGAATAGCATTACATGAAAGACAAGGAGAGAGAGGCAGAGACACAGGCAGAGAGAGAAGCAGGCTCCAACGCAGGGAGTCTGATATGGGACTCGATCCTGGAGCTCTGGGATCACCCCCTGAGCTGAAGGCAGATGCATCACCCCCTGAGCTGAAGGCAGAAGCCACCCAGGTGTCCCTGATGACTTGATTCTTAATCTGCTTAAAAAGATGAACACTTTGGGGTGGCTCAGTTAAGTGTCTCTGCCTCTTGATTTCAGCTCAGGTCTTGATCTCAGGGTCATGAGTTCAAGGCCAATGTGGAACCCACTTAAAAAAAAAAAAAGAGATGAGCACTTTCAAAGTGTTAGGTATTTCTACAGGTGAGACTAGGGAAATTTCCTAAATGTCCTAAGAATAGGAAGGGGGTAGGAAAGAGTTTGTATGTGTGAGTTACTGGTATTGGTAGATTTAGCTTCTACCCACCTCCCACCTCCAGCAAAGCCATCATTTCAGTGGTTTCATGTCTTCACTGAGCAACCAGCTATCACAGCTAAATTCATTTGGTCTCTTCCTCACCCCACTTGCCTAAGGTATTAATAAGCCAGTCATTTAACACGGTCACTAACCACTGATTATTTATCCTCATTCTTATGTCTATAAAGAGTTCAAGTTTCTGACTAATCAGGAATCTGCTGATTAATTAAAAGTTAAAATGGCAGCAGAGTGAGTAGGCAGGGAGAATCTTTGCTCCAAATGATCTTAAATGTCTCCAACCAATGGAGCATCACAGCCCTATGATGAGTGGCCTTTGTTAACAAGCCCACCTTTAGCATGTCCATGTCTCCCTGGACAGACCAACTTGTTTCTAATCAGGCAGTATTGATCTTCTCCACAATTATTTGTCAAACCAACATTTACAGCAAATGTTCAGACTCTGAAGATAACATACCTCATTTTGCTATATCATCTTAATTGAATGTCAGGTTTAAGGAATGCCATCTTCAGCAGGAAATAAAAGCCCATGATAACGGTTGATGAAAAATTTCTCCCTGTTAATTCTTCCTATTTCCTGGACATTCTGTACACCACTACTTCTGTCTAGTTTTGCTATTTAATTGCAAACCTTGGCAGAGACTACCATAGTTCTCCATTCATGTAAAGCACAAAGAAGTCACTGATAACATAAAACAAACTTATATTGGTCTACATAGAACCATGGCATGTATCTTGATCATTTGAAAACATCTGCCTAAAAACAGCTTAAAGTTCTAGAGAAATAAAGTCTATCTACCACTTGGAGCTTTATAATCTAAATCACTAATCATCTAATTAGATCTTCCTGAACTAATATAATTTGAGTCAACAGAGTAAATACTTAATTTCTTATATACTTCTGTGCTAAGCCCATGAAACTAATTCATTAAGAAATATTCAAAGCAAATGCTGATTTCTTTTTCCAATCTTTTGTAGCACAGTACCAATGATTCTTTTTTTGCTTATAATAGTTACTTTATAAATTGCTTTTAAAATTAAATGTATATTATGTCGGAGAATAAGATAATTTGAATGTGCTTATTAAACACATAGACTCTTACAGGGTAAACCAGATAAAATACAAATTATGTTTTCTCCCTTAAAGTAAGATTATGATGTATCATATAGATGAAAGCTTTAAAGGTATAAAAATTATGATTAATAAAGTGGAATTCTAAGATAATGCCCTTAAAAGAAATTAGAAGATGTTTACTTTTCCTCTCAGCACTGATGTGTTAATTGTGTTTATTGACGTATAGTTGACATATAATATTGTATTAGCTTTATATATACAACATAATGATTTGATACATGCATCTATTGTGAAGTGATTATCACATACAGTTACAATTTCTTTCTTGTGATGAGAATTTTTAAGATCTCTCAGCATCTTTCAAAAATACAATACAGTATTGCTAACTTTAGTCACCACGCTATATATTTCCTCTCCAGGACTTATTTATCTTATAACTGGAAGTTTGTACCTTTTCATCTTTTTTTACCCATTTCCCTTTTACTGTTTTTTAGTACTTAATTCAGCTATATATAAAATGTTCTGAATTTTGACATTTCTAGGATGTTTCTCCAGTTAATTATAGGCAATAATAAAAAGTGTTTTTTGTATTTGCAAATTGTTATCATTTATTTTTTCAACTGATATTCATCGAGTTATTATTCCTTACTGACTACAGTCTAGCTTGCAAGAGGCCAACCCCTAAAAAGATTGCAACAACACATCCCCATGCATAGCCTAGAGACACAAACCACCAAAGCCAGCAGTCTTCTGGCCACCTCTGGGCAACTCAGCTACTTTGGTTAATAATCCTTGAATAATAAATTGATTTTAAATGACATGAACACCAAACCCATTCACTTGGTTTCATTCTCCTACAGCAAATACTGACCATCTCATTAATAGTTAAAAACTACAGCTGCTAATGCTTGGGAACAAGATGGCTAATTTACATATCTTGGATTCTAGCAAGGGTTCTCTAGCACGTCTCACCAAATCCGTAGAGGGTTAGGTTTTCTCCCAGGCAGGTAAAGGGCAAAAAGACATCTACAGCTCCAACACGAATATTAATAAAGTTGTAAAGTAGCAGGTAATTGAACCATATCAATTATTTATCTAATTATGAGGTTAGTAGTCATCTAAAATTACTCAGCAAGCAACTCCAGAGACGATGAGGTACTAATATACAAAGTGCTACCCAAAATCATCAGGCCTGCAAAACTCCATCTGACAATGCTTCAACATTAATTAACTTTAAGATTTGAAGGATGAGTAGACAAATGAGGATACGGTAAAAAAATTTCTACATAGAAAACATTGGGTCTTTGAATGCTGGAGGTAAGAGCAAGCACAATGTTTTTGATGAAACGATTCCTTATCTTCTCAGGTTATCATTTGGGACAACTGTAGGTAACCTAATTCCATGTTCACACTCTATCCCTAGAATCTGTGACTATGTTGCCCTACAGGGCAAAAGTGCAAATGTGATTAAGTTAAGGATGTTGAGCTGTATAATACAGGATAATACAGGTGGGCATAATGTACTCAGGTGACATGAGAACAAGATGGGGAGGTCACAAAGAAGATGTGATGACAAAAGTAGAGGCCAGTGAAAGAGAGAGAGAAAAATAGAGACAGAGATTTCAAAATGCTAGGATACTGTCTTTGAAGATAGGAGGGACTACAAGCCAAGAAGATGCTGAAAACATTTAAAAACTGGAAAAGCGAAGGTAGTGGATTCTCCCCAAGAACCTGCAGAAGTTACACAGCCCTGTGGATCCATTAGATTTCTCACCTCCAGAACAGTAAGGCAATATTCTAATTTTGTAATAATTGTTACAGCAGCAATAGGAAACTAATACATTCACCAATCTCTTCCCAGAATAAATTCATCAGTACCTTAAATTCTCTCATTTCTATTCCAAGGCACTAGGGATGATAAGCTAATTCAATAGCACAATAGTTGTACTATTTCCTATTTACCTTTAAGAGAAAATTGTTTAAATACATAGAGTTTTGAAATTTCTCCCATGAAAACATGAAGTAAACTGATTAGATAAGCAACATAGTGGGTTATCCAGTTGCCCTCTTAGATTCACAAGAATGCAAAGCATAAAATAAAATCATGGCTATGGAAGAGTCCCATCCATAGAAAAGATAATTCTTTAAGACTTATAATAACCTATAGCAGAGAAAATTTTATGAAGAACATTGTAAAACTTAAATATCTGAATAAAAAGATCTATCTGGGGAGAGGGAATGGAGCCCTCAGAGGAATCATGCATATACTACCTAAATCAGGAAGCTGGGGCTGAAGGAAGCAGGAATTTGGGAATTATCAATTGAACTACAGCCTTCAGTCTTGAGTCCTAGGATTCAGTGGTTGAAGATTTAGTCCTAATGTACCCTTTGCCCTAACCACACCTTGGGTGAAGAGCATAATGATAGTTGTTTGGCATACTCAGGAAAGTTCAAGAGCTGATTCACTTCCACTTCTATAAGTAAGCATAACAATAGCCAAACTGTGGAAGGAGCCTCGGTGTCCATCGAAAGATGAATGGATAAAGAAGATGTGGTCTATGTATACAATGGAATATTCCTCAGCCATTAGAAACGACAAATACCCACCATTTGCTTCAACGTGGATGGAACTGGAGGGTATTATGCTGAGTGAAGTAAGTCAATCGGAGAAGGACAAACATTATATGTTCTCATTCATTTGGGGAATATAAATAACAGTGAAAGGGAATAGAAGGGAAGGGAGAAGAAATGGGTAGGAAATATCAGAAAGGGAGACAGAACATGAAGACTCCTAACTCTGGGAAACGAACTAGGGGTGGTGGAAGGGGAGGAGGGTGGGGAGTGGGGGTGAATGGGTGATGGGCACTGAGGGGGGCACTTGACAGGATGAGCACTGGGTGTTATTCTGTATGTTGGTAAATTGAACACCAATAAAAAATAAATTTATTAAAAAATAATAAAAGTAAGCATAGTCTTTTGCCTCCAATTCCTCCAGAATGTTTTTTTTTTTTTTAAGATTTTATTTGTTTATTCATGAGAGACACACACACACAGAGGCAGAGACATCGGTAGAGGGAGAAGCAGGCTCCATGCAGGAAGCCCAATGTGGAACTCAATCCCAGGACCCTGGGATCATGCCCTTAAATGCAGATGCTCAATCACTGAGCCACCTAAGTGCCCCAGAATGTGTTCTTTAATGGAAATAAAAATGACTCCAGTCTGCTTTTACTGTACCACAAAAAGTCCAGGATCTATCCCAATATTTCAGAAGATACTTAGAAATGGGGAAACATTTATTTCCTCAACTCTTACTCCACAGGCCCTCTGAAGGGCACTTCAACCCAACACAATCCTTCCATCTATATTCCTTAAAGCACTAGCGACACAAGCCCATTTTTTTTGTAATGTACTTTTCCAAAGATTTGGGTATGACTAAAGAGTTCTAAAGCACAGCAAGGAACAGTGAACAACTTACTATTAAATGTCAGGCATAAGTCTCTGGAATTTCCTAGTTATCCAGGCAGACTGAGGGCCCTTTTTTCCCAAGCCCTTTCTTTCTTTCCTGACCTTCTTTTTCAGTTTTCCAGAAAACAACTCCAGCTCCTGTTAATCTGCTACACAGACCGACTCACTTCCTTTTGTTGTCATTTCTCCTACCAAGAGAAACCTGGTTGCTTGGCAAAATGTCTGTGAAGGTGTTTTCCAAACAAAAGAGCAGTGTGCTCCTATGAATCCCAGCTCCTCTTGGGGCCACAGGTGCAGACCATAGGCAGCTTCTGAAATAGTGACTTAGTCTCCTGGCACACGGGGAGACAATCTCTGGCCCAGCAGTGATTCGCTGGTCAGGCAGCCTCCAGCTGTAGCTTATTTCCTCAACTCAGTGAGCACCTGGAACTCATATTTATAAAAAAAGAAAAGGAAAAAGAAAAAAAAAGCTTAGTTGGTTTGAGCATCTGTCTCTTCACTGGGGCCTAGGAGGCTGGATAGGAACTCACAAAACTTCTGATGGAAACATGCTTAATCCAAATTTTGGACAAATAGTCCCATCTGAGAAAAACTTCCAGACACATGAAAACACTTGACAATTTCAAAGAAATTGAAGGCAACCAATATGAAAGAAGGAGTCAAATGCCATTTCTTCACAGAGTTAAAATGGAAGCAAAGTTATTCTTTTTTTTTAAAGATTTATTTATTTATTTATTTATTTATTTATTTATTTATTTATTCACGAGAGACACACAGAGAGAGGCAGAGACATAGGCAGAGATGGAAGCAGGCTCTCTGTGGGGAGCCTGATCTGGGACTCCATCCCAGAACCCCAGGATGATGTCCTGAGCCAAAGGCAGATGCTCAACGGCTGAGCCACCCAGGTATCCCAGGAAGCAAAGTTATTCTACCAAAAAAGTTTAGGAACACCTGTGTGGTTCAGTGGTTGAGTGTCTGCCTTTGGCTCAGATAGTAGATCCCGAGGTCCTAGGATGGAGTCCCACATCAGGTTCCCTGCAGGGAGTCAGCTTCTCCCTCTACGTCTCTGCCTCTCTCTGTGTGTCTCTTGTGAATAAATAAATAAAATCTTTTTTAAAAAATTTACAAATTATCTAATTCCTATTTGCAAAGATATTCAAGGGGATATTGTATGTATGGAGCTAAAGGAATTACATATGGAAATGTAGGAACTACTCTGATAATCAAATTTTTCCTTGATACCTGTAAATGCTAGAAGTTAATGGGACTTCCAATAATTGCTGAAGAGGAAAAATGTTTGTACCCAATAATTCTATATTTAACCAAATTTTCACTTGTACTCACTGAGAACTAAAAAAAATGATCAAACATAAAAAAATTAAAAAGAACAGTAAAAAATTCAAATAAATTGAGAAAAGAAAATGATGAATATGGTACTGACGAAATACATAGTCATGAGCATGGAAACCAGTAAAAACAAATAGACTAGCCCAGCAATTCTCAATTCTGGCTACACATTTTAAATTGCCTTATAGCATTAAAACATTAACAAATGCATACATTCATAAAAGTATTCACAGGTTATCGCATTCCTGCTCTTCGTGGGTTTCAGACATGAGAACTTCATAGAGTGTTCTCATTGATTCTGATATATAGGATTGATTACCCTAGTTTAAGTAATTTGGTGAGGGGTGTTGGGGTAGAGACTGCTTATGGACATGGGGAATGGAGATAGGAGTGAGCTGGAGAACATATTTTTTTAAATGCTGTAGTATGTTTCATTCATTTTTTAGTTTAAAAGCATCTTTGGAAATCTACACTTTGCCAGGCTTTTTGATAAGTGATGGGGAGGGGGTTAAATAATCATTGAAATAGGCCCAATCCCAGAATTCAAGGAATATAGAGTCTAGGGACAGAGATTGATAAGAAAACACATGGACACAGTACACTCTGTTGAGGGATGTGAGAAAACCACATAGGAAGTGCTGAGTGGGCTCCCAGGAGTACCTCCAGGGAGGTCCCTCCCCAGAGAAGCTGATACCTAACCTAAAACCTAATCTGCTTTTTACTCAAAAACAATGCTTTCAGGCACAATTTATGATATCTTTTTCTCTTATTCTAGTTCACTATCCTTGCCTTCTGCTTCATACCTGATTCGAGCCAATAGATTAGATAGAAAGGAATAAATCTGTAGGGACAGGCCTGTTGTTTGGGAAAAAGTGAGTCTGAGGGTTGATACAACAGACAGAGCCAATAGGGAAAGTCAAAGCAGATCCCAAAAGCACTATAGTCTTGGGACATTTTAAGAAGGAAAAATCACCTTGCATATCTCAGTGTTTCTCAAAGGCTGTATGAGAGTTCATCATATCTATATTTAATAGAGGGCTAACTATTGTGTCAAATTTTTAAGTGTATAGGAAAATATAATCTTGGTTTTAAGGGTAAATTTCCTGTGAGGTGTTTGAGAAAGAGGAAATTGTTTCCTTCAGCCGCTGAATTGTGTCCCTGGGCTAATAATCATCTTGTTGTGTGCTTCTGAACTCTTGCTTTTCCCAGTTTCCTTGGGGTTACTAATATTGATACCACCTAAAGCTTCCATACTACACTCTTCCTCTACAAGATAGTGGTCTTTCCTCACTGACTTCAAAGTTAAGCAGGAAGAATATGGGGCCAGACTGTATGCTCTTTAAGTGCCCAGTGTTTAATTCCCCACAATAAAATTACAGCTTTCTAAGGAAATATAGGTTTTACTGAGGAGCTTGGGTAACAAAAGGAATTTGCAATGTATTAAGGAATATTTCAGAGTAAAAACTGCATTTTTGCATATAACTAACCTTCTAGTCCAAAGAGGGCAAGAAGTCAGCACAAAAAGGGTACCTTTCATTGTGGACATACTCCAGTTCCCGGCTTACTCCCCCATCTGGAGTCCATTACCTGCCTAGAGAGTGTCTCCTGTTCCCACCTTAACAATGAGAATCCCTCCTCCTTTTAGAAAAACCCAAGTTGTTTATCTGAGTGGGCTTATCTGACTTTAAAATCCATTCAATTCTCCCCTCACAGAGAAAATCTATATACCGATTTGCTTCAGTATGTTTTCCAAAGCACAAGTAATTTATACTATAATAACACCACAGCACATGTAGGAAAGGGGAGGATGGCTTGAGAACAAGCTAGGACAAACCTTGCGTTCAGCTCCTTTCTGGCCCCTGTGTTATCTCCCTATTAGTGTGAAGTGCAGATATGATTGCTCACTCGTCTTGATCATCCAAATGGTTAACTATTGAGTCAAACACAGATTCTACTTCCAAAGTCAAACCTTTCATTTTCTGAGACAAAAAAGTAAAAATCCACCTAGGGGAAGATAAAAGTTTTCTTAACTGCCACCAAGTCTGTTCAGTTACTCTAAACCATGGCAGAGGTGATACTTTACACAGGTGTGCAATTTGTACAAAGTAGGGCAGCTGTCCTCTGTTTGACACTGCTTGTACAGGGCACTTCTGTGCCTATTGACCCGTGAGGAATAACCTGTTACAAAAGCATCCTTGTTCCCTTCACCACTCTTCTCCAACAAGAAATGCCCAGTAGGAGCTTTAAAATGGAAATATTTACATTTTTTTCCAATTTACCTTCTGAGACAATTCAAAGTTTTAATTATAGCTTTCTTAATGACTCTCCATTGACTTTGCCCTGGCATCCAAGTTGTAATCAATTTAATCTAAGAGAGTAAAGTATGTGAGCTTTCTTATTCTTCTGACTAGAAAGACAAATACATGCATATTGCCCATCCTAGGATGTCTTAGCAATTATAAAGAAAGGATGAGATTTCATGGGGAGGAGAAAATTTTCAGAATCTTGGGAGAGGCCAAAGGCCATGAATCTTTAAGAGCTGAATATACCCTCTCTGAGGGGAATTATTTACATTTTGCCAATAAAACGGGCTACTAATCTCAACTTCAAAATCATGAGTGGCTAAATAATGGTCCTGTAAACACTATTAACTAATGATGTATAATAAAACCCTCTTGGGAAATGAGTTATTCCAAGAAGAGAAAATGTTGGAAACCCATCTTCAGCAGGTCTGTTTGTCCTTTTATCAAAGACTTTAGTTACCTCAGGCCTCAAAGGAGCAGATAAGTGTTCCTCTCACTGAGTTCTTCTCAGAGATGATCCCAGTAGCAAGGAAAAAAAAGAGACCAAGACTTATTAATTGTACACTCTACTAAATTAGATCTGGCTTAATATTATACTCTTAAAGGGTTAGTTGCACTGTAGCTTTACTGGAAAGCTCTTGGTTATAATCCTAATTATCATAGAATTCTGTTTTTATTAACCCATTAGCAGTGCCTTATCAAATTAATTTGACACATATGTATTTTACTCTTTAAAGGAAAAGAACTATAAAATAATCATATGAACCTTGTAGGAGTAAATACCCCAAATACATGGTCCAGAATTGAAAAAGAGTATTATGTGGGATCCATATGAAAGGCTGTTTTGGAATTTGGCAAAGGAACCATTCAGCTATAGCCTGAAGATAAAGAGATACAGGGGAAAATCAAAAGCTAACTGGTAGGGGAGAAGTATGCAAATAGGGCTGTGAGTTGGAGACAGCCTTATTAATTTTCAGAGGAACCTTGTATACAATATCATGAACAAAGAACACTCACATTACAGATTCTGTACAGATTCACTGAGGAATAGAAAAGAAAAAAGGGGGAAAAAAGAAAACAAAACAAAACCAAATCCAAATCCAGTACAGTTAAAGGAGTGTGTGTGTGTGTGTGTGTGTGTTTGTGCATATCGCACTTAAAACTAGCACATGCATTAAAGCTTGATGCTGTCTGGAGCATATACAATACCTATCACTAGAAATCTGTTTACAGTTTTCATTTTCTAACACAACATCTTTTTGCAAAGAACAGGCCTCTTGCATTATTTATATTCAGAAGACTTGTATAATAAGGTACAGGTACATTTCCATTACATTGCATGCATTTCTATAAAGGTACTCAGTAGCAAAACTGATGCGGAGACTAATGAATCTTGTGTGAGGAGGGTGGCTTGGTGACTCAGTGAGGCTGCATGCCATTTTTACATATCTCTACGTTATTTTTTTGCCCACTGTTACTTCCTAACATTTATTTAAAAAAATAAGCATCCATGCCCTTCTTTAAAATTTTCCATCTTCTGAATGATTCTCAGAATTATTCAGCTGCAAGACACTTCACAAACTATCAGAAAAAAAAAATTTATAGACCTGAATCTATTCCCTTAAGATTTCCCCAAGTTTTGTCTTACAAAGCATTTATTTGATGAAACAACTATGTATTTGGTGTGTGTGTGTGTGTGTGTGTGTGTGTGTGTGTGCGTGTGTTTCATTCTTTATGTTGTATATTCTATGAGTTTGGACAAATGTATAATGACATGTATCCATCATTATGACATAATATAGAGTACTGCCCTAAAAAGCCTCTGTGCTTTAACTATTTATCACTCTCTTCCTTATCACCTACCACTGATCTTTTTAATGGAGACATTGTTTTGCCTTTTGCAGAGCATTTTATAGATGGAATCATATATATAATATGTAGCCTTTTCAGACTGGCTTCTTTCTCTTGGTAAGATGCTTTTAGGTTTCCTCCATATCTTTTCATTCCTTCATCATTCATATCTTTTAGAGCTAAATAATATTCCAATGTGTGGATGTACCAGTTTTTGATCCATTCACTTACTGAAAGACATCTTGGTTGTTTCCAAGTTTTGGCAATTATGGATAAAGCTGCTATAAACATCCTTGTGCAGGATTTGTGTGTACATCGCTTTTCAACTCATTTGGGTCAATACCAAGGAGCATGATGGCTAGATCTTACAGTAAGATTATGTTTACTTTTATAAGAAACCACCGAACTGTCTTCCAATATGGCTGTACCAGTTTTGATTACATTAGGTATAAGGTATAGGTTATTCATCAATTTCCTTTATCAGTTTGGGAAAATGTCTTGCTATTCCTATTTTGCTGAGAATTTTATCACAAATAGATGTTGAATTTTATCAAATGCTTTTCTGCCTCTACTTAATATGATCACATATTTTCTTTCTTACTCTATCAATATATTAAATGCATCAGTGGACCTTGGGTGCTAAACTGACATTGTATTTCTGAGATAAACACCAGAGCTGATCATGATCTATTATCCTTTTTATATACTGTTGGATATGATTTAATAAAAAATTTAAATCAATATTTATGAGGGATATTATACTCAAGTGTTTGCTGTGGTTATTATTATGTCTTTGTCTTGCATTGGTATCAGAATAATTCTGGTCTCATACACAAATTTGGGAATATTCTCACCCTTTCAGTTTTCTAGATCACTTTGTGTATAACTGATTTCATTTCTTCCTTAATTACTTGGTAGAATTTACAAGTGAAAACATCTGGGCCTAGAGTTTTCTTTACAGAAAGGTTTTAAGCATAAATTCAGTTTATTTAATAGATGATAGGTCTATTCAGATCATCTATTTTGTCTTTGAGTGAACTTTGATAGTTTATGTCTTTCAAAGAAGTTGTTCATTTCATCTAAGTTGCCAAATTTATTACCAAATTTGTTCATAATGTTCTATTATCCTCTCAATAGCTCTTAGGATATATAGTGACATCGACTGTCATTCCTGATATTGGTAATTTGTATCTACTCTCTTTTTCTTTATTAGCCTGTCTAAAGTTTTATCAAGTTTATTGATCTTCTGAAAGAACCAGACTTTGATTTAATTGTCTCTATTTTTAAAACATTTTTCAGTGAATTTAACTCTGTCTTTATTATTTCCTTTATTCTGCTTACTTTGGGTTTAATTTGCTCTTCTTATTTTGCTTCATAAATTAGAAGCTGAGGTCATTGATTTAAGACCATGCATCTTTTCTAATAAATGCTTTTGTGCTATAAATTTCCCACTAAATTCTCCTTTAATGACATCCCACGATTTTTGATGTTGTGTTTTTCTTTCTTTCAGTTCAAAACATTTGTAATTTCCCTCTTCTGCTTTGGTTCCTGGATTATTTAGAACTATTTTCAAATACCTAGGGATTTTCTGGAGAGCTTTCTGTTATTGATTTCTAATTGAAATCCATTGTGGCACAAGAACATACTTTGTATGACTTGAATCCTTTTAAATTTATTGAGGTATTTTTATGGCCTGGAATGTGGTCTATTTTGGTAAATATTTCATGTGCTCTTGAAAATAATGTGTAGTCTGTTGTTGGTTGGAGTGTTCTATAAATGTCCATAGGTAAGTTGGTAGATATTGTTGTTTAAGGCTTGTATGTCCTTTATGATTTTTTTAAAAATATTTTATTTATTTATTTATGAGACAGAGAGAGAGAGAGAGACAGAGACACAGAGAGAGAGAGAGAGAGGCAGAGACACAGGCAAAAGGAGAAGCAGGCTCCATGCAGGGAGCCTGACGTGAGACTCGACCCCAGGTCTCCAGGATCAGGCCCTGGGCTGTAGGCAGCACTAAACCGCTAAGCCACCCAGGCTGCCCATCCTTTATGATTTTGTATCTACTAGTTCTGTCAGTTATGGAGAGAGAAGGTTATCAAAATGTCCGGCTCTAATTTGGTTTTATATCTTTCTCCTTGCACTTACACTAATTTTTGCCTCATGTATTTTGAATATGTTACTAATACATAAACTTTTAGGAATGTTATATCCCTTGGATGAATTGACTCCTTTATCAATATGAAATAACATTCTACATCTAAGATAATATTATTTTCTCTGAATTATACCTTGTCTGATATTAATATAGCCACTGAAGCTTTTTTTGATTCATGTGAGCAAAATATATCTTTTCTTTTCTATCACTTTTTGCCTAGCAGTGACTATTTTTTTTAACATATTCTATTTGCAATGCAGCATATAGGTGAGTCATATTTTTTTTAATAAAAAATGAGAACTGCTGCACTTGGGGTATTTAGACCACTTATATATAATGTGATAATTAATGTAGTTAGGTTTATCTTTATCATCTTGGCATTTGTTTTTCGGTTTTTCTAATTTTTTCCCCATTTTTCCTTTTTTTGCTTTATTTTATATTAATATATTTTATTTTATTTTTTTAATTTATTTTTTATTGGTGTTCAATTTACTAACATACAGAATAACCCCCAGTGAGCGTCACCCATTCACTCCCACCCCCAGCCCTCCTCCCCTTCCATCACCCCTAGTTCGTTTCCCAGAGTTAGCAGTCTTTACGTTCTGTCTCCCTTTCTGATATTTCCTACACATTTCTTCTCCCTTCCCTTATATTCCCTTTCACTATTATTTATATTCCCCAAATGAATGAGAACATATAATGTTTGTCCTTCTCCGACTGACTTACTTCACTCAGCATAATACCCTCCAGTAATCCACGTTGAAGCAAATGGTGGGTATTTGTCGTTTCTAATAGCTGAGTAATATTCCATTGTATACATAAACCACATCTTCTTTATCCATTCATCTTTCGATGGACACCGAGGCTCCTTCCACAGTTTGGCTATCGTGGACATTGCTGCTATAAACATCGGGGTGCAGGTGTCCCGGCGTTTCATTGCATCTGAATCTTTGGGGTAAATCCCCAGCAGTGCAATTGCTGGGTCGTAGGGCAGGTCTATTTTTAACTCTTTGAGGAACCTCCACACAGTTTTCCAGAGTGGCTGCACCAGTTCACATTCCCACCAACAGTGTAAGAGGGTTCCCTTTTCTCCACATCCTCCAACATTTGTTGTTTCCTGCTTTGTTAATTTGCCCCATTCTCACTGGTGTGAGGTGGTATCTCATTGTGGTTTTGATTTGTATTTCCCTGATGGCAAGTGATGCAGAGCATTTTCTCATGTGCATGTTGGCCATGTCTATGTCTTCCTCTGTGAGATTTCTCTTCATGTCTTTTGCCTATTTCATGATTGGATTGTTTGTTTCTTTGGTGTTGAGTTTAATAAGTTCTTTATAGATCTTGGAAACTAGCCCTTTTTCTGATACATCATTGGCAAATATCTTCTCCCATTCTGTAGGTTGTCTTTGAGTTTTGTTGACTGTATCCTTTGCTGTGCAAAAGCTTCTTATCTTGATGAAGTCCCAATAGTTCATTTTTGCTTTTATTTCTTTTGCCTTCGTGGATGCATCTTGCAAGAAGTTACTGTGGCCGAGTTCAAAAAGGGTGTTGCCTGTGTTCTTCTCTAGGATTTTGATGGAATCTTGTCTCACATTTAGATCTTTCATCCATTTTGAGTTTATCTTTGTGTATGGTGAAAGAGAGTGGTCTAGTTTCATTCTTCTGCATGTGGATGTCCAATTTTCCCAGCACCATTTATTGAAGAGACTGTCTTTCTTCCAATGGATAGTCTTTCCTCCTTTATCGAATATTAGTTGACCATAAAGTTCAGGGTCCACTTCTGGGTTCTCTATTCTGTTCCACTGATCTATGTGTCTGTTTTTGTGCCAGTACCACACTGTCTTGATGACCACAGCTTTGTAGTACAACCTGAAATCTGGCATTGTGATGCCCCCAGATATGGTTTTCTTTTTTAAAATTCCCCTGGCTATTCGGGGTCTTTTCTGATTCCACACAAATCTTAAAATAATTTGTTCTAACTCTCTGAAGAAAGTCCATGGTATTTTGATAGGGATTGCATTAAACGTGTATATTGCCCTGGGTAACATTGACATTTTCACAATATTAATTCTTCCAATCCATGAGCATGGAATATTTTTCCATCTCTTTGTGTCTTCCACAATTTCTTTCAGAAGTGTTCTATAGTTTTGAGGGTATAGATCATTTACATCTTTGGTTAGGTTTATTCCTAGGTATCTTATGCTTTTGGGTGCAATTGTAAATGGGATTGACTCCTTAATTTCTCTTTCTTCAGTCTCATTGTTAGTGTATAGAAATGCCACTGATTTCTGGGCATTGATTTTGTATCCTGCCACGCTACCGAATTGCTGTATGAGTTCTAGCAATCTTGGGGTGGAGACTTTTGGGTTTTCTATGTAGAGTATCATGTCATTGGCGAAGAGGGAGAGTTTGACTTCTTCTTTGCCAATTTGAATGCCTTTAATGTCTTTTTGTTGTCTGATTGCTGAGGCTAGGACTTCCAGTACTATGTTGAACAGCAGTGGTGAGAGTGGACATCCCTGTCTTGTTCCTGATCTTAGGGGAAAGGCTCCCAGTGCTTCGCCATTGAGAATGATATTTGCTGTGGGCTTTTCATAGATGGCTTTTAAGATGTCGAGGAATGTTCCCTCTATCCCTACACTCTGAAGAGTTTTGATCAGGAATGGATGCTGTATTTTGTCAAATGCTTTCTCTGCATCTAATGAGAGGATCATATGGTTCTCAGTTTTTCTCTTGTTGATATGATGAATCACATTGATTGTTTTATGGGTGTTGAGCCAGCCTTGTGTCCCAGGGATAAATCCTACTTGGTCATGGTGAATAATTTTCTTAATGTATTGTTGGATCCTATTGGCCAGTATTTGTTGAGAATTTTTGCATCCATGTTCATCAGGGATATTGGTCTGTAATTCTCCTTTTTGGTGGGGTCTTTGTCTGGTTTTGGAATTAAGGTGATGCTGGCCTCATAGAACGAATTTGGAAGTACTCCATCTCTTTCTATCTTTCCAAACAGCTTTAGGAGAATAGGTATGGTTTCTTCTTTAAACGTTTGATAAAATTCCCTTGGGAAGCCATCTGGCCCTGGACTCTTGTGTCTTGGGAGGTATTTGATGACTGCTTCAATTTCCTCCCTGGTTATTGGCCTGTTCAGGTTTTCTATTTCTTCCTGTTCCAGTTTTGGTAGTTTGTGGCTTTCCAGGAATGCGTCCATTTCTTCTAGATTGCCTAATTTATTGGCGTATAGCTGTTCATAATATGTTTTTAAAATCGTTTGTATTTCCTTGGTGTTGGTAGTGATCTCTCCTTTCTCATTCATGATTTTATTAATTTGAGTCTCCTCTCTCTTCTTTTTAATAAGGCTGGCTAACGGTTTATCTATCTTATTAATTCTTTCAAAGAACCAACTCCTGGTTCTGTTGATCTGTTCCACAGTTCTTCTGGTCTCAATTTTGTTGAGTTCTGCTCACATTTTAATTAACTCTCTTCTTCTGCTGGGCGTGGGGTCAATCTGCTATTTATTCTCTAGCTCCTTTATGTGTAAGGTTAGCTTTTGTATTTGAATTCTTTCCAGTTTTTGAATGGTTGCTTGTATTGCAATGTATTTCCCCCTTAGGACTGCTTTTGCTGCATCCCAAAGATTTTGAACGGTTGTATCTTCATTCTCATTAGTTTCCATGAATCTTTTTAATTCTTCCTTAATTTCCTGGTTGACCCTTTCATCTTTTAGCAGGGTGGTCCTTAACCTCCACGTGTTTGAGGTCCTTCTAAACTTCTTGTTGTGATTTAGTTCTAATTTCAAGGCATTATGGTCCGAGAATATGCAGGGGACGATCCCAATCTTTTGGTATCGGTTCAGACCCGATTTGTGACCCAATATGTGGTCTATTCTGGAGAAAGTTCCATGTGCACTTGAGAAGAATGTGTATTCAGTTGAGTTTGGATGTAAAGTTCTGTAGATATCTGTGAAATCCATCTGGTCCAGTGTATCATTTAAAGCTCTCGTTTCTTTGGAGATGTTGTGCTTAGAAGACCTATCGAGGGTAGAAAGAGCTAGATTGAAGTCACCAAGTATAAGTGTATTATTATCTAAGTATTTCTTCACTTTGGTTATTAATTGGTTTAAATATTTGGCAGCTCCCACATTCGGGGCATATATATTCAGGATTGTCAAGTCCTCTTGTTGGATAGATCCTTTAAGTATGAGATAGTGTCTCTCTTCATCTCTCACTACAATCTTCGGGGTAAATTTTAGTTTATCTGATATAAGGATGGCTACCCCTGCTTTCTTTTGAGGACCATTTGAATGGTAAATGGTTCTCCAACCTTTTATTTTCAGGCTGTAGGTGTCCTTCTGTCTAAAATGAGTCTCTTGTAGACAGCAAATAGATGGCTCCTGCTTTTTTATCCAGTCTGAAACCCTGCGCCTTTTGATCGGGTCATTAAGCCTGTTCACGTTCCGAGTTACTATTGACAGATATGAGTTTAGTGTCATCATGATATCTATTCAGTCCTTGTTTTTGTGGATTGTTCCACTGAACTTCTTCTTAAAGGGGAAGTTTAAGAGTCCCCCTTAAAATTTCTTGCAGAGCTGGTTTGGAGGTCACATATTCTTTCAGTTCCTGCCTGTCTTGGAAGCTCTTTATCTCTCCTTCCATTTTGAAGGAGAGCCTTGCTGGATAAAGTATTCTTGGTTGCATATTCTTCTCATTTAGGACCCTGAATATATCCTGCCAGCCCTTTCTGGCCTGCCAGGTCTCTGTGGAGAGGTCTGCTGTTACCCTAATACTCCTCCCCATAAAAGTCAGGGATTTCTTGTCTCTTGCTGCTTTAAGGATCTTCTCTTTATCTTTGGAATTTGCAAGCTTCACTATTAGATGTCGAGGTGTTGAACGGTTTTTATTGATTTTAGGGGGGGATCTCTCTATTTCCTGGATCTGAATGCCTGTTTACCTTCCCAGATTAGGAAAGTTATCAGCTAGAATTTGTTCAAATACATATTCTGGCCCTCTGTCCCTTTCGGCGCCCTCGGGAACCCCAATTAAACGTAGGTTTTTCTTCCTCAGGCTGTCATTTATTTCCCTTAATCTAACCTCATGGTCTTTTAATTGTCTGTCTCTTTTTTCCTCAGTTTCCCTCTTTGCCATCAACTTGTCTTCTATGTCACTCACTCGTTCTTCCACCTTGTTAACCCTTGTCGTTAGGACTTCTAGTTTGGATTGCATCTCATTCAATTGATTTTTAATTTCTGCCTGATTGGATCTAAATTCTGCAGTCATAAAGTCTCTTGAGTCCTTTATGCTTTTTTCTAGAGCCACCAGTTGCTGTATGATAGTGCTTCTGAATTGGCTTTCTGACATTGAATTGTAATCCAGATTTTGTAACTGTATGGGAGAGAGGACTGTTTCTGATTCTTTCTTTTGAGGTGAGGTTTTCCTTCTTGTCATTTTGCTCAGTGCAGAATGGCCAAAAACAAGTTGTATTGGGAAAAGGAGAAAAAGAGAAAGAAGGAAAGAAAAGAGAAAAAGAAAAAAGGAAGAAAAAAAGAAAAAAGAGAAGAAAAAGAGAAAGAGAAAGAAAAAGAATGAAAGTGAAAAAGGGTGGGGCAAGCAAACAGAAATCAAAAAGAAAAAAAAGAAAAAAAAAAAAAAAACCACGGGGAGTATCTTCTGATTCTGTGTACTTTAAGTCCCTTGACTTCCCCTGGAACTTGTCCGTCTAGCTGGTCTTCTGGGGGAGGGGCCTGTTGTGCTGAATTTCAGGTGTTAGCACTTGGGGAGCTGCTCTGCCCCTGCCTGGTGCAGGGCTCAGTGGGGGTTGTTTACCCTGTGAGACCCCTGGAGGAACAACCACGGTGGCAGCTCTGGAGCCCTGGATTCAGCCCCCGCAGGAACTCCGGAGCTCTCCGTCTGCAGGGCCTGGAGGCTCCGGGGCCGGGCCGCTGATCTGCTCAGCTGGGGCAGGAGCGTCCTCGCTGTCCTGGGCCCTCCCGGCCTCTGCCTGTCCCGGGGGGAGGCTGGATCCTGGGCTGTGTCCGGGCGCCCTGGGCTCTGGGGCCTGCGCTGGTGGATTCGCGCTCCCGCCCTGCAGGCCCCTCGAGGAGCCGCCCCCGAGCCCTCCCGAGCTGCTCCCGCCCCGCAGCCCCCCCCGCGGAGCCGCCCCCGAGCCCCCCCGAGCTGCTCCGGGTCCAGCCGTGCACGCTGCAGCCCTTAGGGAGCTCGGCGCATCTCCCGGGGCGC
Organism: Canis lupus familiaris; assembly: GCF_011100685.1. Classification (NCBI taxonomy): domain Eukaryota; kingdom Metazoa; phylum Chordata; class Mammalia; order Carnivora; family Canidae; genus Canis; species Canis lupus. The sequence goes on from NC_049238.1 coordinate 17,009,578, forward strand.
AGGTGTCTGTTAGTGTCTCCGGGAGCCCGAGGGCATCCCCGCCCTCCTGGGTCCTGCTCCAACTCCCTGCGAGCCCCTTTCCGCCGGGAAGGTTGGTGCAGCTCCTGCTCCTCCGGGACGGGGCTCTCCTGTCCTGGGGACACTCGCCCCGGCCTCAGCCCGGCTCCTCGCGGGCCCCTCCCCCTTGGAGGCCTTTGTTTCTTTATTTCTTTTTTCCCGTCTTCTTATCTTGATAGAAGCGCGAACTCTTCTCACTGTAGCATTCCAGGTGTTCTCTCTTTAATTCTCAGGCCGAATTCATAGATTTTCAGGATAATTTGAAGGTTTTCTAGGTAATTTGGTGGAGACAGGTGACTTGGGGACCCTACTCTTCCACCATCTTGCCCCTCCTCCTCTATATTAATATATTTTAAAATTATTCCATTTAACACCCTTTGCTAGCTTATCAGCTATAATTCTTTGTTATTTTAGTGGTGATTTTCAGGTTTATAGTATATATATCTTTATTTATTTATTTATTTTAAAGATTTTATTTATTTATTCATGATAGTCACACACAGAGAGAGAGGGGCAGAGACACAGGCAGAGGGAGAAGCAGGCTCCATGCATCGGGAGCCCGACGTGGGATTCGATCCTGGGTCTCCAGGATCGCGCCCTGGGCCAAAGGCAGGCGCCAAACCGCTGTGCCACCCAGGGATCCCTATATCTTTAATTTATAAAAGTCTACTTTCAACTGCTGTTATACTATTTCACATATAAGAATATTATGATATCCTACTTCCATTTTGTGCCTCCAAAACTTTGAGATAGTGTTGCCATAACTTTTCCATATAAATGTATGATAAATCCCAACTACATTGCTATTATTTTTAAGCAGTCAGTTATCTTTTAAAGATCTTTAAATAATGAAAAAAAGTCTTATATGGTTGTTCATATACTTACTATATTGAATATTTCTGTTCTTTGATATTATTGATGTCCATATATCCTTCTAGTGTAACTTTCCTCTGACTCAAAGACCTCCTTTAACATTTCTTATCATTCAGGTCTTGCTGCTAATGAATTTTTCCTCTTTGATTTGTGAAGAATTATTTCATTTCAATTTTTGAAAAAAAAAATATTTTCAATGGGTATAAAATCTAGGATGGCAGGATTTTTTCTTTCAATACTTTAAATATTTTTTCCCACTCTCTTCCCACTTGTATTGTTTCTAATGAGATTGTACTGTCATCCACCTTTGTGTGTGTATGTGTGTGTGTGCATTTCCTTACATTATGACAATGGAAGATATCCCAGCTTATTTTGTGTATTTGGAGTCCTAGTCATAGAATCAATCATATCTCCAAGGAAATTTGGTTCCTTTTATTGCAGAAAAATATTAGAAACCAAGATCTGAGTCTCAGTTTCTATGGCTATTCCCTTTTGCCTTTGTAAATGGGAAATGTAAGATAATGAAGTTAATAATAGAGAACATAGAAGGATGCCAAAGGAGGCCCTTAGAATAGGGAAGAATTTCTTTAACAAAAATAAAAAAGCAGAACACAAGAGAGAAATAATGAAATTCCCTGTATTAAAAAAAATTCTGTTCATTGGAAGATATTATATGGTATAAGCAGAGATGTGAGAGTTTATGATTAGCTCTTTTTTTAAAAAAAAGATTTTTATTTCTTTATGAGAGACACACACAGAGAGAGAGAGAGAGAGGAAGAGACACAGGCAGAGGGAGAAGCAGGCTCCATGCAGGGAGCCTGATGTGGGACTTGATCCCAGGACTTGATCCTGGGACTTCAGGATCACCCCCGAGCTGAAGGCAGGTGCTTAACTGCTGAGCCACCCAGGCATCCCATGATTGGCCATTTGAAATATTTCTTATGGGCAGAGAATTAACACCTAAAATATATATATATAAATAATCCCTGGGGTGCCTGGCTGGCTTAGTTGGTGGAGCGTTTGACTATTAATATCAGGGTTGTGAGTCCAAGCCCCATGTTGGGCATGGGACCTACTTAGAAAATAATTCCTGAAAGTTAATAAGAAACAGAAAGAATACTATATAAACATGGAAATTATAAGGATGCATAATAAATAGACTGTGATATCCAATTGACCATCAAGAATATAATCTGATGCATAAATTCACTAAGAACTGCAAGACATTGAGGAGGGCACTGCCTCTTCCAGGTAAGATGGTGGATGAGGGTGCATAGTTTGTGGCTAAATAATATGATAACCAGGACCAAATAGGAAAACAGATAAAATAGGAAAAGAAAGCTGTTTGAAGACATTATAGGTTGTGTGGAATCCAAGAATTATGAGAGCAGTACCTAATAGGAGAGGAAACTTAAAAGGAGTCAACATTCTGTAGCTGCTTTTCACCTTGAGGCTTTTGCAGATTCTGGGCAGTAGGCAAGAGGCTGAACACCTACAAAGGGCCCAAGCAAAGGATCTGATACTAAAAAGTAGAGAAAAATGAATTAAACTGGAACTTTCAAGGAATTCATGAGAAAAACCAAAAAGAACAAATGATGCAAATGAAAACCTAGAGATTTTTTTTTAAAATATTTATTTATTTATTTATTTATTTATTTATTTATTTATTTATTTATTTATGATAGTCACAGAGAGAGAGAGAGAGGCAGAGACACAGGCAGAGGGAGAAGCAGGCTCCATGCACCGGGAGCCTGATGTGGGATTCGATCCCGGGTCTCCAGGATCGCGCCCTGGGCCAAAGGCAGGCGCCAAACCGCTGCGCCACCCAGGGATCCCCAAACCTAGAGATTTGAATAGCTAAAAACTTCATAAATAAGGAAGGGACCATCATTGAGTCCTACAATGAAATATTTGCCAAATTTTTTTTTATTTGCCAAATTTTTAAGTTGCACATTGAAAGAGATTAATAAGCTAAGAAAAGAAGAAAAAAAAAAAAGAAAAACAAACAAGCCAACAAAAATCTCCAAAAAGTGAAGAGTATCTGGCAGTCTTTGGTGCTGAGGGACCAAGGACTAGAGCTCAGGACCCAGAAGAGGAAGAGGTTCCAATGAACACCATAGGCTCTTATTTATAATTCCTATTGATATATGCCCTGAGAGAAGCAATGAGTCAGAAATAGAAAACTCACCTAAAACGTAAGCCTGTCTCAAGTCAGCTGAGTCCCTAAGAATTTATGTGAATAGGTTCTCACTCTGCCTGCATAATAAGAAAAATGGTGAACATTCTCTTGAGAAAGATAATGTGATTTGGGTCACCTACAATTTCTTCATTATAAGAAAAAAAAAGTGTATAATTGGAATCACAGAAAGAGAGAGTGGAGAGAAGGGGAGGAAGGAATGTTTGAACAAATAAGAAATATTAGGTAGACAATTGATAAAGACATCAATACACATATCATGTTTCATGAAGTTGTGCATACCCCAAGCAGAATAAATACAAAGAAAATCCTACCAGCACATGAATAAAGCAAAACCGTTGAAATCCACAGAAAAGAAAATAAGCCTAAGATGGCAAAATTTGGAGAGACAATTACCTTCAAAATCACAACACTAAGAATAATATCTCAACAGAAATTATAGAAGACAGAAGACAAATTATTTTTTTTTAATTCTGGAAAAAATGACTATCAATCTAGAATTGTATACATAGCAAAAGTATATTTTAAATTTAAGCAGAAATAAATAAATATTCAGAAACTTAAAGACTAAATAAACTATCTCAATTAAAATACCCCAATTAAAATAAATTCTGATCTTGTGTCAGAACTTAATAAAATAATCCCAGACAGAAACACAAAAGTAAAGGTTGTAAGAAAAAGCAGGAGAAAGGGGTTCTTAATGTCTCCATGTCTTCCCCAGGTATCAGTTTTGCAAACTACAGTTTCAAGGCAATAAAGATTCCTTTGGCTTCTTATGTCCAAGACAATGGTCATCTAAATATCTTGTATTATTCTTTTTATTAAGATTTTATTTATTTATTCATGAGAGACACAAAGAGAGAGAGAGGGGTGGGCAGAGACATCAACCGAGGGAGAAGCAGGCTCCATGCAGGGAGCCTGATGTGGGACTCAATCCGGGACTCCAGGATAATGCCCTGAGCTGAAGGCAGACGCCCAACCGCTGAGCCACCCAGGCATCCCTGTTATTCTAACTAAAAGTGTTCATCAAGGGATTTCTGAATGGGCACCTGGGTGGCTCAGTTGGTTAAGCATCTGCTTTCAGCTCAGTTCATGATCCTGGGGTCCTGGGAATCCTGGAGTCCTGGAATTGAGCCTTGCATTGGTCTCCCTCCTAGGCCTGCTTCTCCTTCTCCCTCTGCTGCTCTTCCTGCTTGTGTTCTCTCCCTCTCTCTCTCAAATAAATAAATAAATAAATAAATAAATAAATAAATAAAATCTTTAAGTGAAAAAAGAGAGAGATTTCTGAATAGAAAGATTCCTCCAACTGACCTGAGCTCTCTCTCCTTAGGTGTAGGACAAGCTGTCATTCTATTTACCCTCCTCAATGAAGTGCATTAAACATATACCTTGAGAAATCACATAAGTTCAACAACTTATTTAATATTAGGGAGTGAGAGAAGACTTTCTGAAAGAAGCAGTACCATAATCTGGCCCCTAAAAGTCAAACTTTGCAAAAGTTAATGTTAGAAAGGGCAGGATGCATTCATAAAACACCAGTGGTCCAGTATGACTGAAACTTAAACTAAGAAGGAATTCAGAGAAATGTCAAGAGATAGAGCTGGAAGGGGCAAATGGAAGGGAACCAGATCATAAATGGATTCCTGACCCTTTTTTGGTATAAGAGAAAAGGAATACATTACAGAGAATGGGTTGATAATATGCAAATGCAGGCAGGAAAGCCATTAGGGGGCTTGGCATAGTGTTTGTTTTTAACAGATAGAATCTGTAGGTTTTTATGAGAAGCAAGCTCAAGCCACTCCATCCTCTTCTCACTCTACAACCACAGAATGAGAATAACTGCCTGAATTGGTCATGTTCACAAGCCATTGATTAGACAATAATGTTCTAGAAATTTACCTGTCCTTCCTTTAGTGATAGTCTTAGAGATCTCTGTCTTCTTCCTAGGACTTATGGAAATAAAGACATGGCCCTGTGTCTGCTTCCTATCATCAGGAGACAATATCATTCTTTCTCTTTGAACCAGTGTTACCCTCTCTCTGACATTTTGCTGTCAATCTTACTCTTTCTCATTGCTTTTCCTTCTACACTGCTGACCCGGATAATTTATGCAACCTGCCACAACATATCACTCCTGGAATCTCAGTAGCTGAACACAACAAAAATTTATTCCTGGCTCACAGAGAATCTGGTAGAACAGGAAGTGTGCTTCATGGCAGGAGAGCAAAAAGATGGAGGAAGGACCCTGGTTCTAATGCCTCTGGCTGATAGTGACACACATCACTTCTTACAGGCCATCCTCCAGAACTAGTTAACAGTTACCAGGCCTCAAACTAACTTCAGAAGAGGCTGGGAAATATGGTGGAGCAAATAGATTATTGCTTTTCTCTCCTAAAGAGACTTGAATGGCTGCTCTGGAATCTATCTGTGTGTTGTCTGTCTGTCTGTCTGTCTGTCTCTTATAAACAGATATCTGTTTGGAGTTTGTTTTTTTTGTTTTGTTTTATTTTTTACCTTTCAGTTGTTTAAGGAATGACACATGGGTTATACTTTTGACTCTCTCAACAACCCAAGATATAGGCTTTGGAGTATGTGAGAAATCTGCCCAAAGCCACAACGCTGGTAAAGGAGTGATCCAAGATATTCACTGAGAGAACTATCCCTAAACTCAATTACAGAGGTTCTCAACCTTCAGTCTCTTCATCCTGCACAAAATTTACATTACTGAACTCCACCCCTAAAATTTCTGATTCAGTTGGTCTGGTGGTGCCCATGAATTTGCAACAAGTTCACAGTGAAGCTGGTGTACCAGGGATTGAGACAGACTCCTGATGTAAGGCTATATAGCATATCAAAACAGTATCCATGAGTGAAAACTATAAAGTGTTACCTATAATAAAGTATTGAAACAAATAAATCTTTCCAAATCAGGAATAATTCTTAAAGAATGGGACCTGCTATGTGTACTATTTGCAGACTCTTAATAGCTTTGCTTCCTGATAAGTTTTCCTTGCCAACATACAGAGCAAAGGCCAGACTGGTTTCTGAGGAACTGAGGCTCATGGGCTAGCCTCCTCTTCTTCTGAGGAAGACATTGGCAGACTTTTATTCCTCTAAGCATCCCATATGCCCCAACCCACAAGGAGCTCTGGTGTACACGTTCTCTGTTTAGAAGGGAAGGAAAGGAGAAATAATTTTTCATTTCTTTCTGCCCATGCCTCTGGCAGGCATAACCGTAGCCCATCTGTTCTCTTCTCAGATTCAGCCCACCCTTGCTCTTTCTTTTTCTTCTAGACTTCACATTTTCCAGAAGGACAGAGTTTTTAGCAGGTACTCCTCCTCAGCTCTCAACTTCTCAGACTGTCTGAAGTGCCCCCTCCCTCAACAATGCTAACCTGCAAACCTCAGTTTCTAAAAGTAAAAGTCCCTAGAGGTTGGCAGTAAAACTGATTTATAAATATTATACCTAACTCTTCTTACTGATTTATACGTTTCTAAGTAATAAAAAAAAGTAATAATGAATAAGCAACTGAATTTGTTTTCAGTACCCAAACTAGCCTATTCTAACATGCATAATGAGAGAAATTAACAGAAATTATTGTGGATATACTCAAAAATTATTTATTTCCTCCAAAGCCATGTGTCATCAAGAAATTCCAAGAAGGGATATTGCCTGACCAATCTGAGAATTTGTGTTCTATTTCCTAAGACTTATTTCCTCAGTATCTTGTTTTACTATTCTGCTCCTAAACAAAATCCTGGATTGTTGAATTGAGACGCTTTGTAGTAGGTGAGCTGACCTTGATTTAGTCTGAGAGACGACAAGGTGAGACTAAATAAATACCAAGCTTCCCCATGTGTGCATAGGTATTGTGCAGGTGGTTTGGGGGTTGAAGAAATAGAAACCATCATCCCCAGAAGACTCCAAGGCTCCCCACCACAATACAAAGTGACTGCTGTGTTCATTAGCTATGTTGTGGCAGCACTGCCAGACCAGTCTTCACCTATCCATTCACCCTTTGGGCAACAGTAAGAATTAATCAACAGGACTTCAGCTACCATGTCCTGGAAGTGAATGATACTGCATAGAGAGAAGTATCAAAAAAGACTCAGAAAGTCTTTTTAAAAAGCTCCACTGGTGGGAATCCCTGGGTGGCTCAGCGGTTTAACGCCTGCCTTTGGCCCAGGGCATGATCCTGGAGTCCTGGGATCAAGTCATGCATCAGGCTCCCTGCATGGAGCCTCCTTCTCCCTCTGCCTGTGTCTCTGCCTGCCTCTCTCTCTCTCTCTCTCTCTCTCATGAATAAATAAATAATTTTTTTTAAAGTTCCACTGGTTGTATCTTCCAGACCAGGAATAGAGGTAGGAAAGAACACAGGCTCTGGGTGGGTTTCTACAAATACAAACCTTCCCAAATCTTCAGATTTTCCAAAAGGCTAATTGGCCAGAGTGCCTGCTGGATTCACAGAAGGATGCTGTAAAGCCACCACTTCAGCAAAGGGACTAATTCATTCAGACAACAGGACACTGATAGCAGGAGGTAGAGTTGACTTACCTGGGTGGTAGGGGATTGTAGGTAGGGATGAGTAGGAAAGGGAGGAGAGATTTTTGGCAAGACAGTCAGTACGTCTCACTTCAAATTTGACATTCTTCTCTTTCTTCAGTTAGGCAAAACATACTAAGGGATCAGAAGTAAAGACAACTCAGGGTGAACAGGCAAGGTTGCTGGCATTGTAATGTTCATTTTCAGATACAGAGAGTAGTATATGTACACCCCACAGTTTCAAATGGTGGAAAGTGATGTGTTCTTTAAGAGGGACTATGGAAGAAACTGTGAAGAAAATCTTTCAGTTGTAAGGTCCAGGGAAAACTCACAGAAGAGGTGATTCTGGGAGGCTTGACACACAGGTCTCACCTCCAGCCATAGACATTTATAAGATCTTGGCAGGTGGAGGGAATCACCTAAGCAGAAATGAAAAAAAAAATAGGGAAAAGTTGGGTGGATTTGGGGAAAATGTTAACAGTACTATTATTAAACCAGGGCACCTGAGAGAGGAGTGGGATTTTTGTTTCGTTTTGCTTTTAAGAGAGGGAGAGAAAGAGAAAGCAAGAGTGGGAAAGAAGGGTAGAGGTAGACAGAGAGTCTCAAACAGGCTCCCTGTTCAGTGCAGAGCCTGATGCGGGACTCGATCTCACAATACTGAGATCATGACCTAAGCTGAAACCAAGAGCCAGATGCTTAACCAACTGAGCCACCCAGGCACCCAAGGATTTATGTCTTCAAGGGAAAGTTGGAACTAGCCTTGAATATTAGAATAGAGCACAGGGTGGATGGACAATGGAATAAGGAGCCATCGCAGATAATACAGTAAGGAGACTCATACCAAAATTCTTTAGAAAGTAATACAAAAGTGGAGGGATGGGAGGGAAGAAAAATTCAGAGCTGAACTAACAAAAAACTACCCCAGCAGCACATTTGCATAATTACTCATAGATTCCAAACACTTCCTTATATATAATCTCAGTTGTATTTTGCAACTATCTTGGGTGTGATTCACTTCAAGTTATTCCCTTCACATATAAAAGACTGACACATAAAAGTACACACACGCGTGTACATACAGATGTATGTATAGGTATTTTTTGTGTGTATATATCCATATATATTATATATGATCACATATATAATTTTATAATTTTATATTATAAAAAGTATAAGATATATAATTTTATAATATATAATAATATACACTACTCAATATTTTAATATATATTTTACATGTACACATTTTATATATAAATGATATATATTATTAATATTATGTAATATCTATATAATATCTCTCTCCATGTGTTTCATGGAGAAACATGTTTCTATGTGTTTCTATGCTAGACATTGGGAATAACAAAGAGCCTTTGGAGAGACTTGAATCTGTCCCCAAGAGTTCATTCTATGAAGATAAAGGAACATATAAACTGACAGCCCTGTACAATTCGATAAATGGTAAGAGTTTGTGGGGGGAAGTAAATGCTTGCACTTTCTAGGGGAAATAGGAAAGTAGATCTCACAGAGGGCCAAAATCCCTCCTACACAGAAGATTTCACTTGAAAACAGGCCAGAATGAAATAAAAAAAAAACAACAACTCACAAAACAGACCAGAATGAAAGAGATTGTGTGATTTTGATGTAAGATTCAGAGACCTTTCTACCCCAGCCCTCTCAGCCCACAGCTGCTAATAGTAAAAACTCCCAGCTGCCTTAGGCAAGAATGGTTTACATCTATATATGAAGCTGATTTGGGGTTCTTTCTCTGCTACCTTGTCGTGGTGTTTTCTCCCCCTCCAGAAAATTTTAATCTAAAATATTATAAGTTCTTTTTATTGGTAGCATTTCCAAAAGGTGTGAAAACTAAAGCGAAATATGTTTTAAATGTACAGCAACAGCTGTGAGTACCCTGTTTTAAAATGTCTTTTGAAAACACAAATAAAATATTTAGGGTATGTGGGAATATAGTTCAGATTCTCTAAAGCAGGAGTCAGCAAACTATAGCCCATAGGCCAAATCTGACCAGTAGCCTACTTTTGTAAATAAGGTTTTATTGGAACATAGCCATGCTCATTGGTTGACATACTGTCCATGGCTGCTTTCATGCCACAGTTGCAGAGTTGAGTAGCTGCAACACGGACCATATGGCCTACAAAGCCAGTGCTATTTACTATCTGGACCTTGTCAGAAAAAGTTTGCCAACCCCTGATCTATAGCATGGAAAGATGAGAATATTAAACTCAGTATGCCTTAGAGCACTGCTAATCAAATTATGGTCTATGCAAAGATGTCAGTTTCTGATTCGTAAATACAGAAATTGAGAGTAAACATTTAGAAACTTCTATAGTGATTTGACAAAGTAATGTTAATGTATGTTGAATATAATAATAACTAAAATATTGGACTTGTATTTTGTACTTTACATGTTATATTTCTTAAGTAATCTTACCCTTGCAATTTGATTTTATTTTGTCTGTGCATAACGGACTGAAAATTAAAAAAAAAAAAAAAAGTTTTTCACTACAGACAGTTTGAGCAACACTATCCTAGAGTATAGGTGGCTAAACCCAACCATCAAAGCAGCCAAAATTCACCAGTACAAAAGGCTCATAGTATGGTACCTTTGCTTACAAAATATATAATGTGGAACACTTCTGTCATTTGCTAAATGGAGAAGCATTTCTTTTTTTTTTTTAAAGATTTATTTATTTATTTATTCACGATAGACAGAGAGAGAGAGAAAGAGAGAGAGAGAGAGAGAGGCAGAGACACAGGAGGAGGGAGAAGCAGGCTCCATGCTGGGACCCCGATGTGGGACTCGATCCCAGGACTCCAGGATCGGGCCCTGGGCCAAAGGCAGGCGCTAAACCACTGAGCCACCCAAGGATCCCAGAAGCATTTATTTCTGCATTCAGTTACCTAGCCTATACCATAATATCAGTAAACTTTACAGTGACAGCGGTGCACTCTTTTTCAGCCAAGTTGCAAGGGGAGCAAAGAAAAATACATAAAATCTATCCTAATATTCATCTTGCATTTGCAACCAGAGTTTAGTATAAAACGTGTGTGTATGCATGCGTGCATGTGTGTGATATAACCTAAGGAGATAAGAATGGGGAAATAGAGTCTATGAATTTTGGAAATAATTTTAGATTTTCCAATCACTTTCTTCTTTATTAATGTATATTTAAGTTATATTAGAATTTGATTTCAGATCAGTAGATGTTAAGCAGGAAAAAGATTTCTACTCTCCTAGTTTAAAAAGAAAAACGAAATCTAAGTTGTTAAGTAAGAAATGTCAATTCTGTGCGCTTGAAAATTACTTATCTGTCACTCAAAATCTCTACAAGACCCTAATAATCAGAAAATTTTGTTGCTTGTTGCCATCAATGATTTTAAATGGTTTCATAAGTAGGACTGAATAAATTCAGAACATCTAGTTAGACAATAACCCCCAAAGTGACAGCAGACTGCAAAAGGAATTTGTCTTCCAGGACTCTTGCTCCATTTGTAATATGCACACCTCACAGCCTAATCTGCCAGATTCTCTAAAATGTGGTTGCCTGGATTCATCTCTGCACACCAAAGCCTTCTGTGAGGAGAAGGCCCTTGCTGGGCACCACTGGTAAACAAATTAGAGCAACTCCATTATGTTGTATAGAAGGCCTAGCATTTTTCTCTTGCCGATTGTAATTAAGTTCATCTAAAGGTCGGCTGCGGAGGGCCCTCTGCTATCACGGCTGCTGTATGCGGAGGAGCTTTGTCATATTTAATGCTGCAGCTTTGCTGTGGATAGTTCCTAAGAACTGGAACCCATCCAGCCCTAGGACTAGATTGCTTTGTGTCTGCGAACACTTACTGCGCATTATTCTCCTCAACTCCTATCACGGCAGCCAAGGAGGAGAAAGGAGGGGAGGAGGTATTCTGTAGCTGCAAACACAGCTGCTTTTGAGGAAGCAATTCCCAATTAATTCACTATTATGAATAGCTAGTTCCCTCTACTCCCATGTGGTAAAGTCCCTTGTAAGTTAAATATAATTTATATTATTAAAATAGTTTATAAGCACCAAGTTAGCATATGGCAAGTACTTCTCATTCAGATGCTTCTGTGACATCACTGATTGGCAGGCTTCCCTGGTGACACAGATCACAGAAGAGTACCTTTAGTTTTGATCCAGAGGTGCTCTGGTTTCCTTGGTTGAGTGTTAAGCCAAAATGAACAGCTCATGTTTGGGTTTTCAAAAAACGTCCCCCTAAAAGCTGACGCCTATCACCTATCCTCATTTACTATTAAGTGACCTAGCCAATTACAGACATGATTCGAAGACCTGGCTTCAGTGCTAAGATATCTGGGTGGCCTCATGTAAGTCTTTTAATCCTATTGAATCACTGTTTCATAATTGGCAAAATGAAGAAGTGCTATTATTCAATCTAATTAGGTGACAATCTGGTTAATCACCCGAAGTGGTGCGCTTTTGTAGATGAAAGAGGTCACTGGGATAACAAATGGAAATCAGGACTGTTGGAGCAAGTTGAAATCTATGGTCCACTTTCTAATGCCAATGGTTTCAGGAAACCAAGGAAATTAGGTATGCTTAAAAAGCCCTCCTGAGTCCAGAGTTACCTCAGCCTCATTAACATCCTCTTCTTTCTTCCAAAACTCTTTAACTAGTCCCTCTTTATTAAAAAAATCTGTTTATATTTATTTGAGAGAGAGATGGAGAATGAGAGGGGGGAGAGAGAGAGAGAGAGAGAGCACCTGTGAGTAGGGAAGAGGGGCAGAGGAAGAGAGACTCTGGAGCAGACTCCCTGCTGAGTGCAGAGCCTGAAGCAAGTCTCCATCCAGGACCAATGAGATCATGACTTGAGCCAAACCCAAGAGGTGAATGCCTAACCCACTGAGCCAGTCAGACACCTCTAACTAGTTCCTTTCTTATTTTTTTTTTTTATTTTTTATTGGTGTTCAATTTACTAACATACAGAATAACCCCCAGTGCCCGTCACCCATTCACTCCCACCCCCCGCCCTCCTCCCCTTCCAACACCCCTAGTTCATTTCCCAGAGTTAGCAGTCTTTACGTTCTGTCTCCCTAATTAAAAGCAGAGAGTCAAACTCAAGCAAATAATAACTCTAAATAATAATAAACTCTAGCAAATAGTAACTCTAACAAAGAAAAAGTCAATTATCTAGAAAGTAATATGCAGACTTAACTGTTAGAAAATTAGTATGAAACTATGAATGTTATCCCATTCAAGAAAGCCCAAGAACATTTTAGAATAAAAGTACATATACATATATTTCCTGACAATCACAGTCAGTAGTGCAATGCCCAAGGCCTAGATAGGCTCAGGAAGCTTCTGAGGCATCAGTACGTTGAACTTGGTGTTCTGTGCTCTGCTAGTGCAACGGTTTCTTTTTGCATGAGACCCTACAACAGGAAACAAGTGGAAATGTGTGGAGACGTCCTGGGCAAATAGTGCATCCATTCTAGCCCAAGTGTTAGCTCTTCAGGTATAAAGAATTCATTTTCCAAACATGACCTCTGACCTCTATAATTAGAAAATCTTACAAAAGATAGACTCCATCTATCCAAATGACCTGAATTATGTTTTTTAAACAATAACATCTTTCACAACCATGATACATTGTCAAAATGATGAAATGGACATCAGTACATTGTTTTCAGGTAAACTGTAGACTTTATTTAGATTCTCAATTAAAGGGGCACCTGGGTGGCTCCGAGGGTTAAGCATTGGCCTTTGGCTCAGATTATGATCCCAGGGTCCTGGGATTAAGTCCTGCATCAGGCTCCCTACTGAGCAGGAAGTCTGCTTCTCCCTTTCTCTTTGCTCCTTCCCCCTCTTACTTCTCCCTACTCTCTCTCTCTCTCTCAAATTTAAAAAAAAAATTAAATTCTCAATTATCATTTATTTATAATTCTTTTTTTTTGGCTCTCTAGTAACCATTTACTTTTAGAAGTATCTTGATCTCCCCAAAAGTCGTTTATGTATTTCTCAAAAACACACAGGGAGAAGCCCGTGGCAGTAACAAAATGGTTAATCTCAATATCAGGAGAATCACTTTTTCCTACGAAGATGGTTGGCATTGAGTATGTATGTGTGTGTGGGGGGTGATATTTGTTTTCTCCCCTTTAACCAATTTCACAATTGAATGAGCCTCAAGCTTATCTCTTGCTTCAGCAATTCAGAGAGACGCCCACCACAGAGCTGTACCCAGCACTTACTGATAATCTAAGTACTGCATGTAATAACCCCCTCTGTGCTCCCAGGGGAATATCCTCACAGAGTCAGGAGGTAGTGAAGCAGAGCATTTATTTCCAGATACAGCCATGCTTGTCTTTGGTCAAATTGTGCTTTCTTTCTCCCACCCCCCAAGTACTGCCCATTTCATCTTCTAAATCACTGTCTTGAGGCTTCCTTCACAAAAAGAGCAGAGTAGTCTCGCAAGTGGCTAGCACAAGGATCTGGAAACCAGAATTTGTGGCTGGAATCCTATTTTAGCTGTGGTATATTTGGCACAATAGCACTTGGCTTTCTGGAGGGTAGTAGCAATGGAAAGAACACAGAATCCAAAGCCTTCCAAACCCGTTTTAATCCAGGCTTGAACTCGTGTCTACTGTGTGACCTTGGGAAATGGCTGGCAGTCTCTGTGTCTACACTTCCTCCTTTACACAGCAGTAACAGCGCTCACTTGTGTTGTTGTGAGTAGTCAAATGGCACATGCTTGTGTCTGACAGGAAGCTCCACATGTACTACTTAACCAGGTCCGTTGTCAGGAAAAGAAGACTAGGGTGCTAAATTGACATTCACAGTGGCAACTGAAGTTATTGAATCTGTTGTTCTCGAACTCGGTTTCTTTCTGAGGAATTCTTGCTAGACTCTCGCGGCTGTTACAGGTCTTACGTTTATCCTTTAACCAGAAGTTTCCAGTTCTAACTGGGACCCAAAGCAGAAAATCATCAGTATCCAGTCATCAAAGGTTTTCAGTTTGGTACCCAGGACCCTTATGTGACTATCTTCACTCCCAGGCTTGGAGATTTCCAGGGTCCTTGATCTTCGACTGAACTCCAGTTTTAACCTGGCTGCCATGACCTTGGGTGACCAGAGCCAACTTTACGCAGACAAACTTGACCTTCACTGCTCTTCAGCATACATCCTGTCTCTCTTATCTGCTTGGTTTCTACTCTGGAACCTCCTTAATGTAATGGGCAGCTCTCTTGTCTGTGGAGAGCTCTGTCTTGCTTTGTCTCCAGATCAGTTTTTGAATCCTATCAGAGGTCCTGTCTATCTCCCACCCCTCCTGACTTTGAGGGCTCGACCGAGGATAGCACCAGGTGCTACTTGGTGCTCTAAATATTCCTAAGTCTCTGCTTTGGGTCCCTAAAAGAAGTGTAAACATCCCCACAATTTTTTTACTACCTCTAAATTACACACACACACACACACACACACATCCAGGATGTCTTTAATCACCACTTTTAAATCGTTCTTTATAAGGCATTTCTTATACAAAGCATAATTTTGAAGCCTTTCTGCAAGCAAAATCATTTCAGTGGATCACTGTGTCTCATTATACTGGGTAGTCAGACAACACCTTTTTCACTTCCAGGAGGGAGTCAAATTTTAAAAGTATGGTAGAGGGGCACCTAGGTGGCTCAGTGGTTGAACATCTGCCTTTGGCTCAGGGTGTGATCCCAGGGTCCTGGGATGGAGTCCTGCATCAGGCTCTCCGCAGGAAGCCTGCTTCTCCCTCTGCCTATGTCTCTGCCTCTCTGTGTCTCTCATGAATAAATAAATAAAATCTTAAAAAAAAAAAAAAGTATGGTGAAGTTTCCAGTAGGGAAAGCTAAAGAATATGGAAAATATTTTGGAATGTCTTGGGCACACACACAAAAATCATAAGCTGAGTCTGTTCACATGTTGAAAGGTCTCTTCTGGGCATGGAGGCAGAAACTAGAATATGAGTGTTTGGAACTTTGAATAACTTGGTTCTAGAAAATTCGGTCTACCTCAATGTGTATAAATCTCACAGGACAGTGTCTCTAATTTTCATGTTAATCAAAGTGCTTTATAATTTTCCAAAATAGAATGTGGGAGCCTCTAACAATGGTTTTGTAATATTTAACAATTTTTTTTCAGTGCTATTTTTAGAGGAACAAAGTCAGAAAACTAGAAATAATACTATAAAAAACACTCATGTTTCCAACACCCTAAATTGGTGGCTGTTTACATTTTGTCTTTTTTTTTTTTAATTTTGTCATGTATTTAATTAAAAATAAATCTTTAGAGATAGTTGTGTTTTTCCTCTTCTGGCCAATTCCATTACCTATGCTCCTTCTCAGAGGTAACAGATACCATAGATTTAATATCTTTCTACTCTTCTTATACATATAATATGGCCTTTTGTATATGTGCTTTAAAATGTGTAATAAGTAGCACTACTTATTACTGTACCTGTTTATCCATATCAGCTTGCTTTTATCTCTCAGTTTCATGGTTTCACTATGTATGTATGTGTGTTTGGGTCTATTCCATACTATACATAGACCACATTGTAATATTTGTTTATGTCCAATTGGCATTTAAGTTATTTCCAGGGTTTTTTTTTTTTTTACTACTATAAAGCATACAGTAGGGGATGTACTTATCCAAAAATGGAAATTACTGAGACATGGAACATGTACATTTTTAATGTTACTAGACAGTGCAAAATTGCTCTCCAAAGTGGTTGCAACAATTTATACTCCCCAAAACGATTTATGAAAGTACCAATTTCCCTTCCAAAAACTTGCTATTTTCAAAAATGTTATTGATTGAAAATTTGACTACTGGAAAACCATCACTGTTGTTTTAATTTACAATCCCAGTTATTAAGGATGTTGAATGACTTTTCATATGTTTAGTTGCTTTTCAGGGTTCCTTTCCTATGAGCTGCCTGTTTGTAATATTTGTACATTTTTCAACAGTAGGATATCTTTTTTCATCGATTTCAAGTGTTTTATATATTATAAATTTTATAGCTGATACTAATTTTTGCAGACTGGTTTTATTCTAGTCTGTGATGCATATTAATTAGGACACAGGGTGTGGTACTATAACACAGTGGTTCCAATATATAGTGGCTCAAACAAGACAGATGTTTCATTATCTCTAATATTAAAAAGCCCAGGTTCTCACAACAAGGCTGGTGCCATGGCTCTGTGTTGTAAGAGATTCAAGCTATTTCTACCTTGTTTTTCTGTGGACCTTAAAACATCTATCTCATAGTCCAGGATGACAGATCCAGGTCCCACCATAATGAAAACATGTTGCTGGCAAGAAGGGAAAAACTGTAAGAGGAGGGCATACTTTTCCTTCATAAGGACGTGACTGAATCAAAATGAAGCACTTGCTCTCATTTTGCATTGACCAGAATTTAATTATACGGCCACACTTATCTGCAATGGAGTTTGTGAAATATAGTCCTTGGCTGTATGGCATTGTGCACAGCTGAAATTCTCAGAAAGAAGAAAGAGGGCCCATGTTTCATTTTCCCTATTTTTTCCAACTACAGTTGCTATAGCTCATTGGAAAATTCAGTGTCCTTTGTCTTCGTCTTTCTGCAAAGAAGGCCAGCCTCCACCACTATGTTCCCAGGTTTGGGGCAACTTAGAAAGCAAGGTTCCTCTCCCTCTGTCTTTTAAGAATCTTGGAAATACAAGTATATTTCCAGAAAAGCAAGACTAGAATGAGTAGTATTTTCTCCTAGGGCTCCTGCTTCAACTGTAGTTGTGGTTACTACCTTTCTTAAACTCCTTTTCTTCACAGAAAAGGTGACAGCAATCCAGGGTTATGAATATTCTATGCAATAGCCATTTGAGATGAACTCTTTGCATCAATTTCTAAACTAAAAATAATAATAATAATAATTGCTTTTGCTTGTTGCCATAAATTTAAATAATGTTTGAGCATCATTCTTCCACTCAAGGTGACATTAGTGATAAACCTGGGATGGGTGCTCTGTAAATATTAATAACATATCAAAATGTGTAATTTGTCAGTCAATATTACTACAAAATTGGCCTGAATAATGGAATATGAGGCACCAGTGACCATCAGAACAAACTCAAGACGTGCCCAGATTGATTAAAAGAATGGAGGAAAATAGTTAATATACAATTGCTTTTTAAATGTCTTTGCATTATTTGGTTGAAAGATTACTGCTGGCATCATAGCACTACATTTTTATGCCATTCAAAGTATCTTATTTTTCTAGGAAGGATGTTAAGAAAATATAAATCACAATTTTTTATAACTAACACATTATATTTATAACTAGGAAATAATACACATTAATAATGGTTCAGGAATTTTGTCTTTTAAAATAAAAAAAGAAAATTGCAAAATGGAAATTGTAAGCAATATAAAATCTAACCCTCCATTCAAGACATATAGACATGATAGATAAAATATATTCTAAAATTGAGATAAAGAAATGTACTCAGTCATGAACACAATTTCTGAGTAATACAGAGAAAAAAAAAAGAATCTATGGAAAATAAGGACCATGTAGAGATAGTCTGGTCTAATTTTCAGTGCCAACCAAGAAACAGAAGCCAAATGCATCTCATGCTTGGTAAGAAACAGAACCCAGTTCCCTAAATGTATATAGAGATTAGAACCCTTCACTTTTTCAGCACATTGAACTCATCCTCAATATCATCTCATCCTCTATGTGAGCTCTGGACAGTGGGGAATACCTAGAAGACGGGTTTGTATTTTTTCACAGTTACATGTCCTTCACCCATTCTGAGTGTGTGTTTTCTGAAAAATTTCTTGCTTGAGATTTCTATAACACATAGATATTTTGATTTGAGACCAACGAAACCTGAGATTTAGATCTCAACAGAGAATCAAAGACCGGTGGATGGATATATTGATATAGATTACATTATCTTTATAATATTAAGTATGATATAATATTTCCTCAATAATTTTCTCAAACATACTCAAGCAACAGTCTCTTTAAAACATATACATACATTTGGGGTGCCTTGGTGGCTCAGTCAGTTAAGTATCCTATTTGACTTCAGCTCAGGTCATGATCTCAGGGTTGTGAGATTGAGGCCTGCATTGGGTTCTGCACTGGGCGTGGAACCTGCTTGGGATTCTTTCTCTTTCTCCCTCTCTTCATCCCCGCCCTACCCCACTCATACATCCTCTTTCTCAAAAATTATATAAATTATATACACACACACACACACACACATTTAAAGCACATGTATATGTTTCTTTTTAGAAAAATCCTTCTGAATTTCAGAATTCTAATGAAGATGTTCCACACTATTCAATTTGCTGCTGCCATGAAAACACGCACAAGCAAACAGAACATTGGTGAAGGAGGCAATGAGGAGACTTTACATTATGTTTACGCCACGATGAAAATATACTGAATGAAATGCATCTGTTGTGTGACTGGTTACCGTGTTGCTCTGTTTAACTGATTATATACACTTGTGAAAGCTTTAAAGCATAGAGGTGTATTGTGTATATTTGATTAAATGTTGACTTTGTGGTCGTTGTTTTTTTTTTTTTTTCTCAATGCCAGTACCAGTAAGATGCTCAGTCCAGGCTGGAAGAAATGCAAACTAATACATCTGAGGTTGCTAATATATGCCAGACACTGGAGTATGTGCTTAAATCTCTTGACTCATTTTACATATATAGCAACTACTTGAGTAGATATAATTTTATTTTACTACTTGAGGTAGGTATAATTTTATTTTACAAATATCACAAATTAGGAAATTGAATCTCAGAGAAGTAGACCTTCCCAAGTCTTCTAGCTATGAATGCAAGAATAGTATTTGAATCTAAGGTTCTATTCCAAAATACACACTTTCTACAGAAAATCCTTTTTCCTAGAATTTAATGCTCTACTGGAATATGCCTTTAATAGCAATGTACAATTCAGCATGTATCCTTTTAGTCACATTTTTACAAATATAATCTTTCATCCAAATCTTTTTATTTTTTTTCAGCAGCTACTGGCAATAGTTACTCATTTTGAGTAACAAGAAAAGAGAAAATTGTGGAGCAGAAACTCCTTTGTTTTCAAACTGGGAAAGAAATGTGTAGGTGAAGTTCTGAGAGATGCTGCATCTTGGGATTATATTAACTCAAGTGATACAAGATAAAGCCAAATGCATTCTAAATGCAAGAGAAATTGTCGCAAAATTTATCATATTTGATGTACTTAAAAATGGATCCTCTGCCTTAGATTCACAAGGAAAAATAGAAATACAAAGTCATCTAGTATATTAAGTTTGAAATCTGGCCTCAAACCTGCATTCACTCAGCCTACCATGTATTTCCATGACAAGAACGTCTCCCTCGGAAAAGTTTCCTTAAACCAGGCTGCGATTACATCTACTACAGACTAATAGCATTTTTAGTTTTGACTAGGTATTTCCAGTTGAAGAGGCAATATGTTTCAAGCCAATAATGGACATGGGATTACATCGGCACATAGCTTCTTAATATCAAGAGGAAACTCAGACGACTAGTTGCAGTGACCACTCTCCTCAGAATTTTCAAAGTAGTTCCAATTTCAAAAGCTATGTCCCATTGTCACTTTATATGTTTAATCAAGCATATTTCTCATGATCATTGGTCTTTCTTAAATCAGACGAATGCAAGTATATCCTCTTAAAGAGTATTAATTAAAGAACTCAAGTAGGTGCCATTTAGAAGATCTATTCAAACTTTTAAGTCTCTTGTTCAATAAAAAATTCACCCACCAAGAAAAGCCATATCCCACTGAACCCTTTCAAATATATTACATAAAGCAGGGCAGGCATGTAGTTTTTCACATAGTAGGTACACACAAATAGCAATTTTAAGTATTATCATTACCATTTCAAGGGATCCTCTGCTTTTTCAGGAAATATATAATGATATACATTGTAAAATATTAAGAACACAGAGCATGTAAAATTTTAATGTGCACACAAAAGTCTTTTACAACCTCCTCACTCACTAAGTGGTCCCACATTAAAGTAAAATAAATCTTCACCCAAAGAGAAAGCACTTAAAATGTTCAGCTTTTTCAGATTTTAGTTCCCCAAAGAATTCATTTTTCTTAATAGTGTCAGATATAATAAAACCATCCGTTTCAAGGAAAAAATAATTAAAGCACTTAGCATGATGCTTTACTTTCAGTATTTAAAAATCAGCCATTTCTTATGATCAGTAATTTGGGATTCCATTAGATTTTATGATACTAAATATAGATATACACAATAGATACTAATGACTCTGGACTCTCAGACACTTGTTACTTAAGTTATAAACCAGGAAATCTGCCAAGAACTTATGTTCTTAAAAATTATGCAGAGAATGCAAAATGATGATGAAATAGGACACAAAGGAAGAACACAGATCCTACAAAATGATGTTTTCCATGTGTTTCATATTCTTTGAAAGCCAGAGCCATGTTTATACAGATAATCCTAGATGATTAGTTGTTTTTATCCATTCATTTCAGTATGTACATTTAATATATACATATAAATATATAGAGAGTGCATACTAGACAGTATCCTTTGTTCCAAGAATTAAAAAAAAGAAAAAAAGTTCCAGTCCTTGACCTTAAAATGCTTACAAACTAGTTGAGAACAATATAAAATAAAATAATTATAGCTCTAAGTGCTAAGGCAAAAAGGGACAGGTAGTGAGCACTGGGAAGAAGTGTTTGCTTGTGAAGGCGATCTGCAAAGATTTCAGAGTGTAAAGATGAACATGTGGGATAAGGCGATAATTCAGTACCGTAAGAGAAAGATCTTACAGAGGCAACTCCGGTCTCTGCTAGTGGGGAGGGTATTTTAAATGTATGCTTCTCAATATGTTTTCCTTCAAGAACCAGACTGGAAGCCCATAAAATACTTGCATAAATTTCCAGATTTTACCTGGAACTGTTGGATCAGAATCCTTAAGGATGAGGCCAAAACACATGCATAATCTATAGCTGGGCAGAACTTGTATGTTGTATCAGATGCACAGAGGTGCAGTGACAAATCATTTAGAGCTAACAATGGTTTCTTATGACCTCTTCCTTAGAATCTACTACCTATAATATCTTCTGTTACAAGTAAAAATTTTTCTGAGTTGATGACTTTAAATATCTTTATTTTAAATAATAAAAATACAACAGATTCCTCAATCAAAGCATTGTTCACAATGACAGACATTTCCTATCCTTTCTTGAATAAACTCAGCTTCCTAAAATCCGTGTCATTTTCAGAACTGTGTTAATTGTTCTATTCATTGCCACTGGATGAAGAGCGACACTGTTCATGCTGGCTGGGGGCAGTTAGGTTTCTAATGAGCAGAAATATCTGTGAGGTCATTAAATAGCATGCATTTAAATTAGTCTGCACCAATATCTCTATTATGTTAATAGCAATAATAATAAATCCCTACCATTTGCATATCACCTTTAAGATGAAATCTAAAACAACTTTAAAAGTAGAAACACCTGGTCATAATTTGCAAGACCTTACAGTAAATCTTAGCTGTTATCTATTACTCAATAATTTAAATCTGATTATATCTCCCTGATCTAAATAACACATTTCTCCCAATTCCCTCCTTAAAGTTAGAAGCCTTCTCATCTTCCTTTGTTTCAGCGATAAGCATGAACAGAGAGAATAGTGTCCCATTATAGAAAAAGTAAAAAGCAAAATAACAACAACAAAAATACTATATGAGGAAGTGTAGTCCTTAAGTGGCAGCTTAACTTTTAACAGGAATTTGCCTTGTTGCTCTTTGCCTTGTTTCCTACTTGCCATGTAGCATCTTTAAAGATCACTAAATCATTGTTTAACTTCTTGATGTATATCTATAGTTAGTTAAAAACAGTTTCATTGTGGCTGTTATTTCTTCTTCCTATCTAAAGAGTCAAAATTTGGGATAATTTTGTTGAGTTTTCTTATCCCGAACTCTAACATAATTTATGAGGTTAATAACATAAGTAAAAGACACTCCTAAATTTTAGATTAGTTGGAAGTTTAATATCTTCTTAAAGCTTTATCATCAGAAATTTCTTGAGATACACCATTATCTGAAATTTATAATAACGTTTAAAAAACAGATCTATGTTTGCCTTTATGTATACTATATTTTTATCATACTGTCAATTCCTAAAACAAACAAATAGAAGTAGAAATTAACATATTTGCAATATAAATAAAAGTACATTTAGGGCAAGGAAAAGGTTTGTCAAATATATGCTCACTTTGGGACACCTGGGTGGCTCGGCAGTTGAGTGTCTGCCTTTGGCTCAGGGTGTGATCCCAGGATCTGAGATCAAGTCCCACATTGGGCTCCTAGCAGGAGGCCTGCTTCTCCCTCTGCCTGAGTCTCTGCCTCGGTGTGTGTGTGTGTGTGTGTGTGTGTGTGTGTGTGTGATGAATAAATAAATAAGATCTTTAAAAAAATATATACTCACTTCTTTATAGAATTTCATATAGCCTCTTCCTAAAAGGACACAATCCAAAACCAAACAGCAGAAATGATAGCCATTATTATTCATGGTAAAAGTAGTGACTCTAAAATTTTATTATTTAACAAAAAAAAAGAAGGTTGGACAAATAATATTTCATTAATTTCAAAATTGCTACTGTATGCCAAAAAGCTTTGCCATATATCTATGATGTAAATATGAATAAGCCATATTCCTTGAGCTTCTCATTATCTGGCAGTGGACTTAAAAAACTAGAATAAATAGCTTAGTTCACAAACTTGGAACTTCCTGGTACAATGAACAACTTCAGATATTTATGTTTCTCAGCTATTGTATGTGCGTAATTAGCCCTAGGCATGAGCCTTTTACTTGTTTTATATCAATACATGGCTTGGCTAATAATGTCCTAGTTTGTTTCTTTGTAATGAATTCTTGTGATTCTTGTATGGCAATTCTCCAAATTTGTGTTTACCCATGAAGATGGGAATGGCATCATGGAACCTTGGCCCATTCAGCCACTTAATTAGGTGAGTGTCATTGTAGTTAACAAAATAAGAATGCAAGTTTGGTAATTCAAGGAATGTTTTTCACCACCTTCCAACATTCTTTAAATTAGCTTGTAACTATACACATTTCTAGACCTGCTCCAGATGTAGACCTAAAATAACCTCAAAATCATAAACACTTTAATTTTCTCTTATCAGATCATCATGTTTTGTACTTTTGAAGTTCACTTTCTTGTTTGAGGAATTGGACTAAATTAAAAAGAAAAACGACACACAAATGTAAAAAGCTTAAATAAGAGCCAGATGTCAAGAAAATTGCAGCCAGACTCTGAAATATATTTGTAAAAATTTCTAAGGGAAATGTCGAAAGAATAGAAAAGTTCAGGAAGATAAACCTGGATGTTTGTAGTTGCCAGTTAGCCTCTTGACTGGGGAATGCCAATATATGACCTCTGGCTTAGGGCACCTGGCACTGGGACCACCTTTGTAGCAGCTGGTTTCTAGAGAATCAAATGAGATTTGACAGGTTACAGCAAGTATAAAAATTATTGGCAAGTAGGGATGCCTGGGTGGCTCAGCAGTAGAGTGCCTGCCTTTGGCTGAGGGCATGATGCTGGGGTCCCGGGATCAAGTCCCATATCAGGCTCCCTGCATGGAGCATGCTTCTCCCTCTGCCTGTGTCTCTGCCTCTCTTTCTCTCTGTGTCTCTCATGAATAAATAAATAAAATCTTTAAAAAATTATTGTCAAGTAAAATTTTCCTTATTTGTTTACCTTTCTTACTTATCTACTTTTTGAGCCATACAATTTTGTCACTTAAACATTTTTGTTAGTATTTTAATTATGTAACTTAGTTCCTCCAAACTTTAACTTTATTGGCAAATTAGTCCAACCTCCTACAAAACAGAGACAAGCACCTTACAGCACTCCTTCAGGTTATGATCTATAGACTGGGTAAGCAGTATCAATGGAAAGAACCACAGCTTTGTGAAGAAATTCATGCCGATGTGAGACTGATAATTTCCACATATACATCTTTTTTTTTTTAATTCTAGCAAATCATTGCTATTAATTCATTCAATAAATATTTCTTAAATGTCTACAATGAGCTAGGCAAATGTATGAATAATTCTAGACTTGTGGCAAGTGCTATCATTAATACAGGAAAGTCAGGTGATGGAAAAAAATCATATGTTCAGGTAAACGACTTGAGATGAAGCGGTTGTCGGTTTTGATGAAACCTGAAGGATGAGAAAGAGCTGGCCTTGTAAGAATGAAATATGGTACAATGGTACTAGAATCCAGGCAAAGCATCTGGAAAATCCAGTCTCTGAAGTCAGAAAGGACATGACCAAAAGAGGGAGAGACTATCATAAAGTAAGAATAGATAGAGATCAGGGCAAGATCAGGCAGGGCCAAGTAGGCCAAAGAAAGGAGTTTGAGCTTTGTTCTAAAATGAGTAGGGAATGACTGATAGTTTTCAAATTGGGAAATGATATAGTTTTACTCATGTTAGAAAAATATCAGTCTGGTTGTTTTGAAGAAAATGAAACAGAGTGGAGTAAATATGAAAGATCAAGAAGCTGTAGAAACTGTCTTGATGAGATATGATTATTTCTGAGAATATGATCATAAAAGTACTTGTCAAGAGGAAAGGGCAAGTACAAGGCATATTTGGTGGAGATACTCATGACTTGTCAATAAGTTTGATTTTGTGAATGAGGTAAAGAGAAGACTCAAGGATGTGTTTTAGGTTTGTGATTTGATCAAGTGAGTAGTATCTGCACTCTTAAAAGAGATAAGGAAGAATAAGAGAAAAGGTGTTTTCTGGAAAAGTTTCAAAATGAGAAGCTTTGCTCATGTTAAATTTGAAATGTCCTTGAAACATCTAAATGTAGACATGCAGTAGACAAGTCTGTAACCTATACTTTCAGTGTAGCAATCTAGCTGGAGATAAGAATCTTGTGGTTGTCAAAAGTATAGTAAAGAATGGATCACCTTAGGGGTAAAAGTAAAGAAAAATAAGGCTCTATATTATTTTGTGATGCAGTTCTT
Source organism: Canis lupus familiaris (assembly GCF_011100685.1). Taxonomy (NCBI): domain Eukaryota; kingdom Metazoa; phylum Chordata; class Mammalia; order Carnivora; family Canidae; genus Canis; species Canis lupus. The sequence goes on from NC_049238.1 coordinate 17,035,333, forward strand.
CTAGTAGGCAAATAGTCAAAAAGGAGAAATGAGTCAAGGAAGATAGTCAAATGAAAGCCGGGAAGAGGGTATGGTGTCTTGTTGGTCAAGAGAGGAACATCCTTCATCAAGGAGAAACTGAAGAGTTTGGGTTGGACAAGGACAGAAAAGTGACCATGGACAAGAACACTTTCAGTGGAGTGATGAGGATTTGATTGACAGGGAAGGAACTGGGAACATCCTGCATAGAAAACTATTGTGAAAAGTATTGCTCCAAAGGGAGAGGAAAGGAGTAGGAATGTAGTCAGAGGGACACGAGGAGAAAGGGGACTTTGTTTTGTTTTGCTTGTTAGTTTTTGTTTTTTTCTTAATGAGAGATTCTAAAGCATGTTTCTTTGTTTATAGAAATAAGAAAACAATACAACAGAGACTGCTGGAACAGAAGAGGAGAAATAAATAAAGGAACAAAGCCCTTGACAAGGCGAGGAGGATTGAGACCCAGGGTCCAAGGGGAGAGACTGGCCCACTAGAGGGGTCTTTTGGTAGGCGATGTCTTTTTCATAGGATTTGAAGTCATTCTTTTCTAAATTAGGCCGGAAAAGTCAGTCATCCAATATTTGAAGGTTACCAATTCATCTTGAAGAAAACGTCCTTCAGAGCAGAAATGTGAAATGCATTTTTTTTTTTTTTTTACCTCTCTGAATCCCTAAGGGAGAAGTTTGTTCTGGTTCACAAAGACCTACATTCAAGAGTTGCCTACATTCAAGGCAAGTAAGAAACATGCTTGGAAAAATAATGAAGAATCCTGAGGGATTGTGCAGAGAAAAATCACCAGATTTTGAAATAAGACAAATGAAAGTTAGTTGGGCTTTTATTTAACAACTGTATAGTAATTTGAACTTGGTGACATGAAGTAGTGTAAGTAAAATCCTAGCTAATAGATATCACTGTCCATTATAAACAATATATGTTGCAATTAAAAGAAAACCTAACCTGGGTGGGCATTAATAAAAATGGAATCTACTAGAATCTGTATATTTCAGGGACAATATTTAGGCATGCCTTGGCTCAGAGTTCAAACAAAGTGATCAGGGCCTGCTTCTTCTCTCCCTATATAAATCTATTTTGCTATCTCAATTCTGAAGCACTGTGCATCCTTGTGTCTCACAGAAGATGATTGCACAAAGTTCTTTTTCTAATGCCAATTGGAAACATATAAAGAAAAATGACAAGCAACAAACTGAGAGAAGAACTTGAAACATAATAAGCCAATTATATATGAAGTGCATTTTTCTAAAACTCAAAAATTCTGATAGATAAAAATGGCAAAGGGTACAATGGGGTAGTAGTGACTAGGATGAGAAACATAAATTGTTTGAAAACACTGATGCTGTTCAATACTAATCAAAATCAAGGAAATTCAAAATGAAATCACAATGACACACTATTGAATATGCACTAGACTAACCCAAATGAAAATGTAGTGATAGAACAATGAAACTTTCACTCTTGGTGGTGGGAGTGTCCATTGTCACAGTTACATTGGAAAAGGTTTGACATCACCTAGTAAAGCTGTTGAATGCACATACCTACACCTGGCCTTTTCATACCTACATATATATCTCAGGGAGATTGGCCACCAAGAGTCAGGTACAAAATGTTCAAAACAGTAATAATAATGCAAAAATTCAACAGAAGACAAGAAACACCAGTAAATAAATAAATGGTGCTATGTATTATATGCATATGGCACTATAAAGCAGTGAAAATAAATGAATTATAGCAAAGCAGTCACAACATGGATCTCAAGAATAAAATGTTTAACCAAAATAGCTGGTCAAAGGGAATGATTCTATGTATGCAAAGATTAAAATGAAAATTTCACAAATATTATTTAGCATTATATACATACATATTAGAACTCTATAGAAAGATAAAAAATTAGTGCATTTAAGGGAATTGTTATTCCTGTGGGGGAGCAGTAAAGAGGATGAGATAAGATGGTAGGACTTTTAATTCATTGGAAGACTTTTATTTATTAAGTTCAGAGTTGGATACATGTGTGCTCAATTCTTATTATTTTACTCTGCTATAGATAGTATGTACTTTTCAGTGTATACAATGCATTTCATAATAAAAAAGTTAACCATGTAACATTAACCAAATCATTATACAGTACACCTAAATTGTTAATTATATTTGTAACACCTATGATGTGCTAGTAAATCGTGTGTGTTAACGCACCTTTTCCAAAGTACTTAGCAATAATTTCTATACCTATAAAAATTGTACTTTCCTTTTGACCCCATAATATTACTACTTGTCTTTATTATAAGGAAAAAAATATGGAAGATCAAAATCTTTCCTCTTTTTCCACATGCATTATCTATCATTCTAATTACATGCATTATCTAACATTCTAAACTACCATGATATCAAACAACCTGCTTCTTCCAACTTAGCTTCTATTCCTTTCCATAAGCTTCCAAATTCCACAAAAGTCTTGTTTAATTTCTTCAGAATGGGTTCCCTCCCTACCTTGTCTTCCTACTAAACCGTTCTTTAACCTTTAGGCCTGAATGCAAGTGTTATTTCATCCTATCAACTGACCTTGGTCCATATATAATGATTATGTTTTCCTCCATTGTGTTTACATAGTTGTACATTCATCTGTTATGATATTATAATATGGTTCACATAATTTCCTATGAGATTGTCAGCTCCATGAAGCTAGACAGTAGTTTATTTAGATCTAAATCTCCCCAACTGTAAATACTATAAATTATTGTTTAATAAATATGTTAATTGAAAGGAAAATAGACTATATGTTCACATCAGCATTGTATATCAGTGAAAACAACAACCCAAATTTCTACTGGGGGAGAGAGGGACATGGTCTGTTAATTACAATGTATCCATTTGATGAAGTATTGCACACTCATTAAAATGCTATTGTAAAATCAAATGCTGAAAAATCCTAAGGATATAATGAAACTAATCTAGTTCATGAAAAAGAAGGAAATTTTATTGAAGATCTTACATAATAACTATGCAAAAATGTACATACATGAAAGGAATCAGGAGGCAAAATGAAATAACCTAAATATCACAGAAATATAAAAATGGTTGATTGTAGATTCTTTGTTGAATTTTTTTCTTCAGAATAAATAATTTTTTAGATTATATTTAAAATTTAATATTTTAGACACAATTGACTGAAATTCCATTCACATAGTATGATAGCTTTTTCAGAGTGCTCTCTGCTCACCTTCTTAGAACACTGAAATATATACACTGGAAACTAAAAAAACAGCTTTGGGTGGACACTTAGAAACGTTTTCTAGCTCCAGCCTATCAAATGATAGTGTGATTTTAAAATAATAACTCAAAAATAAGCACTTAGTAATGAATTTTCAATAGTAATGCTAGTCATCAACTAGTAAAGAAAGGAAAAAAGCTTCTCAAAATGCATAACCATAAACTCTTTTAAGGATTTCATAAAATTTTAAAATGTTCCATGAATCGCCCAACTTAAGTATCTGTGATTGCATTAATTACTGTCCCTTTCTGCAGACACAGGCAGCAGATAATATAAGACTGCCTTTCACATGGGAGGGTAAACTCACAAAGTGAGCACTATTGTCCAATTTTGCTAGGATACGTATCTGAATGGGCTCTGGAACACTGCAAATACAGATTCCTGGGCCCTATCCTAAACAAGTACGGAGTGGTTCCCCAGGCTTTCTCAGTTTTAAGAACATCTCAGGAGATTTAAATATATAGTCCAACTTGAAAAAATATTTGTTTAGAGCTTGAAAGTAATCCTTAAGATTACTGTATAGTAATTAGTGCTTAGTGAAATTAAGAAACGCACTTTTAAAAAAGTATCATTACATATAGTATCTTTGGTACAATGATGCATAAACAAAGGATCTGAAAATCAGGTCCTCTTCACTGAAGTACTAGGTTGTGGTACTTGAATTCAGCATGTCTGAAACCCCACCTGCTCTCTCATCTTTTCTCCACTACTGAGCCAATGCCTTGTGTACATTGTACTTCTCCTCTAGCATACTTTCAATGCTAATTCAGACTGCCTAACTCCAATCTCCCTAGTTGAATCCATCCTAAATACCATGATTGAAATTGATCTACCTTGGGCATAACTGAGTTCATCAATCCTCAGTAGGTCTCCATTGATCACTGAACAGAGCCTCAGATTCTCAAACTTCCACTTAATGCCCCTGATCATCTAAATCATGGACAATCTCTCCCACCTTATTCATTATTTTCCTTCACAGTCTGTACATAGTATCAAGTCACCTGATGCTCTGTGGATATATCCCTACTCTTCCCCACATAGTGCTTTCCTAAAAAAAAAAAAAAAACAACTTCATATAGTACATTCAACTTATACAAACTTATAATTCAATTTATTCAAATCAACCATCCAATTTCAGGTTAAATTGTGTCTATTCCCCAGGGCTTTCCCTGATGTTTCCCCCTTTAAAAGTCTCTACTTAATCCAACTAATGATTAATTTGTACTTTTTCACCCTATGATGTTTTACTTTACAGAGTCAGTATCATCTTATTACCTGTAGGATATATAAGATTTTAAAGATAGGATTTCTGTCTAATTGATTGACTGTCCTATTTTCTTCAGCATCTTGCAACTATTTATTCTCCAGAAAATTTCACTAGATTAATGTATGCATTAGAAGTTCTTTTGACTTTTCCAGGGAACTCAAAATATAAAACCAGATAAAATTCTCTATGCCCTTGCTTCCCCCAAACAAACAACAATAACGATGTCTTCTGATTGGCCCTAAATATTATTGAAGATTTAAGCTTGCATCAAATTCTATAGAAGCTTGCGTCACATTCTAGAGAAATAAAAATAGGGATCCCTGGGTGGCGCAGTGGTTTAGCACCTGCCTTTGGCCCAGGGCGCGATCCTGGAGACCTGGGATCAAATCCCACATTGGGCTCCTGGTGCATGGAGCCTGCTTCTCCCTCTGCCTGTGTCTCTGCCTCTCTCTCTCTCTCTGTCTCTGTGTGACTATCATAAATAAATAAAAAAATTAAAAAAAAAAGAGAAATAAAAATAAATAACACCTGTCACCTTGGAATAGACACAGTAGAATTAGCAGAGTGCATATGTTAGGGGTTGAGATAAACAAATAAGCTCATATTTCATAATATTTATAATTTCCATTATATTTAATACAAGATAACTATGCACAAATTTCTACATTTTCACAGAAGTACAAAATAAGTGACTTTAACTTTGATTTTTAGTAATGCTTAGTTGTACTCTATCAAGTCCTGCTCCACAATCTATTTAGTCTCACCTTGAGATTACCTGCCTATCCAGGACTCCAACTTGGGCTTCTTCCTGGAATTCATCTTCCTCTACTTTATTCTCTACACTCCCAAACATCTAGGCAACAAGAATCAATTCCATCCCATATATGATGGTCAGTCCATAAATCACCAGTTTAGATTTGAGGAGGAGGGTCAATGCACACTTATTTTTCTGCATTCTCCAGAAGAGAAAGCACTTGTTACCCCCTATAATTCCAGTGATGGATTTCCATCATTAAATATATCTGCCCCATGCTTGAGGCATGTTCAAAAAGGTAAACCACATCCCATTCTGCTTTTGACACCAAGGCCCTTCAAAAACATGTCTCTTTACTATCATTTGCTTATCCCCAATCCTCTGAAGGTCTCAAAAAACCTGAAAAACTGTGCTGCAACTTTGCTCCACTCGGAAAGTACCAATTTTAAATCACTTAATTACCAATCAATCTCAAGTAAGTCAAGCAAAAGCAACATCTGACCCAATTTGTTTAGAAACTCATTCATTCAGCCTTGTGGCTTCTCTGCCATGCAGGGAAACTGTCAGACTTGAATCAAGAAAAAGGCTTATTGGATTTTAATGCTGAACTAATGTTGCTTCTGTAGTCTCCCACATTAGAGGGGTGATGGGGAGTCCAGGAAGAAAGTGAAAAATGGTCCTTCTCTCTCTCTCACTTGTTTTTTTCTTTTGCAACGAGTTCAAATGTTCAATCTGTCCTTTCTATGAACCTACTATTTATGGCAACCTCTTTTAACCTATATATAATGCATGAAGAATTCCAGGCAGAATAATATTGCATGTAGGCACTCATATGACTGATTGCATTGAACCCTGAAAGCTTTTGGATGTCAGGATCACAATATAGCAAGGTCCCCAGCTAACACTACCTGCTAAGGCAACTCTTACCAACCTTCAGGAAAATTATGCATAAATTTATACTATGAGACTTGTGTGGATTCTGTTTCGATCTAGAAGACTTACATGTCTTCCTCATTTCTTTGTGTCCTTTTTCACAATATAATGCCTTCAATAGGGTTTCATTAATGCTTTCCACTGAATGACAGACTCTATAAATTTGTGAAGTGATTCAAAAAGCATCTATGACATCTGCACAGGGGAAAATACTGTAAATGAATACCAATTGTCTCATCTCCTCTTTCCTGATTATTATAATAGCTAGGTCTTTTTCTTTGCCCCATATCTCACACTCTACTCAGGTCAAAGGAAAGTAAGATAAGGAGTAAGCAAGAATGGCAGATACTACTTCTAAATTAGTAATTATTCTAGCACTGCCTCAATACTCAGGGCACATAAACCTTCGTTCCTTATGCTTCAGTCAGATAGATGACTGACATCAATGAAACTGACCCACAGTAACCTGTTTAGTTTGACTATTTCATTTCACTATTATATTTCTAGTATATTAAATAGTGGATTTGGAATAGCTGAATTTTCATACTCCTGCCCCATTAATGCTGGGAACTATTAGTTTACTGCTTTTTAGTGGAAGATCCATTGTCTATGTTTGGGTTCATCAAAAAGCAGAACCAAGGCAGGGACCTGAATACAAGTAGTTTATCTGGGAGTGGGAATGATGGAGCAAGGGGAACAAGAATGGGAAGAAGAAAAATCCAATCAAGTGTACAGATTACCACTTGGGTCAACTGGGTCTCAATCCCACAAAGAAGCATCTGAATAACCGTGAAGAAGGAAGTAAAAAATTGCCTTTTGAACTATCTGGAAGCTCAGCCATTTATCCTCTAACTTCTGTCCCACATTGTGTAATGTTGTCCTGAAGGACCACTAATTTCCTCCCACTTCCAGTTTGCCCAGTACACATAATTTGGGCTACCCAAGTTCCCAAGTCTGTGGGAAATAAATTCCTGAGGTAAACAAACAAATAAATAAACAGAAGGTCAGAAGTATCATATGGGTTTAAAGTAGGGAACTGAAATCAAGAGTATCAAAAAGATCTGGTAAGGTCACACAAATTATGTGCTATATCCATGATTCAATCAGGTTTCTCAACCTCAGCACACTGACATTTGGGGCCAGATAATTCTTTGGAAGCTACCTTGTACATTGTAGAATCCTAAGTAACATCCCTGGCTTGTACCCACTAGATGCCAGTAATACTCCTCTGAATGTGATAACCAAAACTCTCCAGGCATTGCCAATGTCCCATGGGTGGCAAAACAGCCTGTGATTAAGACCACTGACCTAAGGCAATTTACTGAAAGCCATATGAGGTATTATTCTGGTTCTCTAGCATGTCAGAAAAATTACAGAGAACCCAGATTATAAATAATCCTCCAGGAACTTCTCTTTACCACAAAAAAATAACAGTATCAACTCATTCATTCATGTCTTTCAAAAACATCCATTTAGCATTGGTTATTTTCCAGGCCGAGTTATTTAAGGCCTTAAGGATGTAAATTTGAGTAAGCAGTATATTTTTGCCCTGCCTTTGGGGAGCTCACAAACTAGTGGGGGATATGACACTGGAGGAGATAGACTGGGTCAAGTATAATGGTATTGATGGCAAATTTGTTATCAGTTTTAGCAGGGTGTGCTGTGACCTTCTGAAGGAGCTGACCCCTAATGGACTCTCTGGGTGTTACACAGCAGCTAAAGTCAAGATTAGAATTTAGGATAAGCAAACCACTTAGAAATAATCGAAAATCATACATAGTGCCTACTTTATGGCAAATACCACTATAAATGTTTTGTGCATTTAATCCTTACAATAGTACCATGAGTATTATTACAGTCATTTCCCAAATGTGGGTAGAGAGGAATAGTAAGTTGCCCAACCTCATTTTATAAGGATCAATCCAATTTTGTTTTCAGAACTTCAGTCTCAGATGGCAGGGATTATAAAAAATAAAATAAAATGAGACACACCATTAATTATGTAATGCTTTTATGTTTCTTCAGTAAATAATGCCATTGTCTAAGGGTTATTGTATAATTTATAAGTGAAAACCAGATACTTTTGAGAGTGAAATTGGGTACTATTGATGATTATTCTAGGACAATGTTTATGAACATAAATGATTGTTGGGTAAATTGAGCCCTATAGATCACTCACCTCAGGTCTAATTGGCTCAAGGAAAAATAATGTGCAGTTTGGAAAGCTCAAAAAAGCTTTGATAAGTCTGTGTTTTCTAAATGGAATATAGTAATTAAAACTTTATTTTCTCTGATCCAGCCCTAAATATTTCTGCAGTCTCATCTCCTGCCGCTCCTTGTCTCACATCCCCACTCCAAATCATTAAATCTCTTAGAGCTCTTCAAAACTTACTTCTGAAATGTCTTGACTTTGCAGATGTCATCTGTCTTTGGATCATTTTCCTATTCTCTCCTGTTAGGTAACTAATCACTTGGTCAACTTCTCCCTTTGTAACAGCTCTCCTAGTTAGCATCTCACTTCAATTCTTTAAGAATAAGACCAACTCATGGAAGCTTTTCTGAGTTTCCTCCTATCTTCTTTTCCAAATAGGCTGAGTCTATTCCTTGGATTCACTTCCCAATTCTACTTAACTCTGCTCCTGAGGAGCAAAGCCCATATTTTTTTTTTAAATCCTTGCACAGTGCATGTGTAGTTTTCAGCATGGAATATAGTGAACTCTCAATGAATGCTAATAAATGACAAGCAGACAAATTAACAAATATGCTTTTGTCACCTTTGAAGCAAGTATATATCAAGATCTCTGATTCCTGAGATCAAAGTACTAGTCAACTCTTTATGCCCATTTTGTAATAAATGAGTTTTTTTCCAGGTAATGTGGCAAACTAGTGATTTGAAGCATTTGCTAGAGCAAGAGTTCATAACATGCCAGGTAAATCTCAAGAAAGGGGTTGTGTACTGGATACATATAGCAAACTATTACATAACCAGCCCAAGACAGTCTTTTCTATGATGTTTGAGAAAAGAAAAAAGTCATTTTAATGGATTCTGCACAAAAACAAATCTTACAAATTAAAAAAAATAACTATCTCCAGGAAATGATGCATTTGATATTCCTTTAAGAAGACCTTAAGCCATTGGAATTAGCATAGTAAGTATTTTGCTAAATCTGTTTAAAAAAAAAAAAAAAAAAACCTTAAAATTTTTATTTAGAGTTATTTTGGAAAAGTCCCCAATTTATTTGATTCAAAATTCATTACATGTATTTATAGTTTAAAAGTGAGAGGAAAGAGCTCTTCCAAACAGAGCTTTCAGCAATAGACTGAAAGAGGACCTTTCAGAGAGGTCCATGTCCTAATTTCCAGAATCTGTGAATATGTTACCTTCTTATAGCAAAGGGATTTTATAGCTATGACTACTCATCTTGAGATGGGACTATTATTCTGGATTACCTAGGTGGGACCAATGTAATCAAAATGATTCCTCTAAGTGAAAGAGGGAGATAGGGGAGTAAGATTCAGAGAAGAAGATGCAACAATAGAAGCAGTGGTCAGAGTGCTATAATCGTTAGCTTTGAAAATGGAAGGGATAAAATAGGTGAAGGTAGTCAAAAGGTACAAACTGTGAACATCGTATATGCAACAAATATAAAAACAACCTGAAAAGGTAGGTTAAAGAAATGCAGACTACTTAGACACCTCAAGATGCAAAGAAGTGGTAAATTTCCTGGATTTTCCTTTCACTCATATAGCCCAGACATGGAACTGAAGAAACCAATAACTTGGAAACACCAGTGGGAGTCAACAAAAAGTTAGACTGCAAGAAGTTATATATGTATAATGTAATACACAGAGCAACTACTAAAAAGGCTATAGAAAGAGATACAATAAAAAACAGTGTAGATAAATAAAGATGGAATTATTTTTAAAAAGTTCAAATAACCCATAGGAAGACAGAAAAACTGGACAAAAACAAAGAGGAAAAACAGAAAAAAAAATTAAAACTACAAATTAAGTCCTTACAGATCAATAATCACATTAAATATAAGTTGTCTAAACATACCAATTAAAAGACAGAGATTAGCAAAGTAGATTGTAAAAAAAAAAAAAAGAACCAATCCAATATATTACCTACAAAGAAACTTCAAATATAAGAAAATTGGCAAGTTGAAAGTAAAAAGACAACAAAAGATGTGTCATGCTAACATTACTCAAAGGAAAACAGGAGTGGCTAAATTAATATCAGATACAGTAGAATCCAGAGTAAAGTAAATTATCATGGACAAAGGGAGAAATTTTATAATGATAAGATGTCAATCCACAAAAAAGATACAGCGATCCTAAATGTGAATGCATGTAACAAAAAAGCTGCAAAATATGTAAAACAAAAACTGATAAAAGGAAAAATAGATAAATCTTCAATTAGAGTTGGAGACTTGAACACCCCTCTGTTAACAACTAGTAAAATAATGAGACAGAAAATCAGCAATGATACAGAAGAACTCAGCATACCATCAACCAACAGGATATAATCAACATTTATACAATACTCCACCTAACAATAGCAGAATACAAATTGTTTTCAAGTGCCTAGAGCATATACCAATATATGGCATCCTTTGGATGTGTTAGATTTTTCCAGAGAAACAAAACCAATGGGATATATAAGGAATTGTATTCAAGAAAATTTACTATAGGAAATACTTCACATAGTTATGGAGACCAAGAAATCTTAAAATCTGCCCTTCAAAACTTTTAAGCTGAAGAATGAAGAATATCAGTGGTATAAATAATCCTGACTCTAAAGGCCTGAGAACCTATACTTTTTGTAGTTTTTCAGTGTTAGTTATTCCTCTAGAGCACAGTTTTCTGGCCTGTTACAGACTATGGTCTTCTAATAAGTACACAATGAACTCATAAGTAGACAACATAATGACAGTATTTGTTGTCTGCAGGAAGAATTGGGGAAGGAATACTCTATAAAAGGCAAGGTAGGGGCAGCCCCGGTGGCTCAGTGGTTTAGCACTGCCTACAGCTCGTGTGATCCTGGAGACTCAGGATCGAGTCCCACGTCAGGCTCCCTGCATGGAGCCTGCTTCTCCCTCTGCCTGTGTCTCTGCCTCTCTCTCTCTCTCCTCTCTGTGTATTCTCATGAATAAATAAATAAAATCTTTAAAAAAAAAAAAAAAGGCAAGGTAACTTCTTTCCTGGAAGACCTGCTGAGTGGTCTGGATGAAAGACTTGTACTTGGAGCCCTCCTTCCAGAGCCAAGTTCTCATGCCTTTTACGAATAAGCAATAGAGGAGGCACATGCCTTAGAAATGGTAGCAGATGCCATTAATCCTAAATATATAAAATATCCCCCTCTTGTTCTTATTTATTCTAAATAATTTTGGCCCTCTATTCTTCCATAAACTTAAGATTCAGCTTATCACACTCAACAAAATAATCACTTGGAATTTTTATTATAATTGTGCTGGATTATAGATCATTTATAGGGGAAGAATTGACATCATTTGGATATTGATTCATTTTATCCATAAAATGAGATATCTCACTATTTTAATTAGCTTTTAACAAATCTAATACAAATTTACATTTTTTGTAGATTTCTTAAAACTCTTTAATTACATTCGAGTATTTTTATTTTTCATTTATTAAAATACAACACAATTTATCTTATATATTGATTTGTATTCTATAAAATGTTAATTGATTTTTTTCAAATATTGACCCTGTATAGCAGCCTTAGTAAATAATTTTATCAATTCTATTAATTCACTTTATTTTTATTAGATTTTTCATAGATAAATCATCTGCAAATATACAATTTTAATTCATTTCAAGCCTTACCAGTCAATTAACTCATTCACCAAAAATTTTGTTATGTTTTATAGGCCTGGCTAGAATTACCAATATAGCATGAGCTAGAAGTGGGGATAACTTGGGACTCTCTTGCTTCTTTGCCCTGATCTTGAACAAATTGCTTTCAATATTCCTCCATTAAGAATATTTGTTTAGGGATTTAAATATATCCTTTATTATATTAAGAAAGGTTGTTTTATTACTTTTACTTTTATTTTGCTAATATTTTTCCCATCACGAATAGATATTAAATTTTGTCTAATGCTATTCCTGAAATTGTTGACTTAATGTATGGCTTTTGTACCTTCACTGAATTATTTCAATAGATTTCCTAACCTAAATACCAATCCAAACATTATATCTAAGTACTAAATCTCAATCTAAAATTCCAATATTAGGGCAGCTGGGGTGGCTCAGCAGTTTAGCGCTGCCTTCAGCCAGGGCCTGATCCTGGAGACCGAGGATTGAGTCCCAGGTTGGGCTCCCTGCATGGAGCCTGCTTCTCCCTCTGCCTGTGTCTCTGTCTCTGTCTCTCTCTCTCTCTCATGAATAAATAAAATAAAATAAAATAAAATAAAATAAAATAAAATAAAATTCCAATATTATATTTCTAAGAAAATCCAATGCATTCATGGTCTATTATGTTATTTTTTTCACTACAGACAGTTTTGATTTTTTTTAATATATATATATATTTTTTTTAATCTATGATAGTCACACACAGAGAGAGAGAGAGAGGCAGAGACACAGGCAGAGGGAGAAGCAGGCTCCATGCAGGGAGCCTGATGTGGGACTTGATCCTGGGACTCCAGGATCATGCCCTGGGCTGAAGGTGGCGCTAAACTGCTGAGCCACCCAGGGATCCCAGTTTTGATTATTTAAATTAGAGTGTTAGCATCTATATTTACAAGTGAATTTAGCTAGTACATTTCTGTACTAGCCAAATTCTTTGTTAGATTATCTTTGTCAGTTATCTTTGTTAGGTTCTGAAATCAAGATTATGTGGACTTCATAAAATGTGTTGCAGACCACTCCCACTCTTTCTATGTTCATTTTGTAACATTTGATTTACTTATTCTTTCAATGTTTGATACAATATGCCATAAAGCATTCTGTCTGATGCTTTCTCTATGAAAAAAAAATGTAAACCACTGATCATTTTTTAGTGGTTTTAGAACTGTTCTTCCATTTTATATTTCTTGTTGAGACAGATTTGATAGGTTATGGTTTCTTAGACATTTGTCCATTTCACCAAAGTTCTCATATAATTAAAGTTGTTCATCATGTCCATTCATTAATTTTTTAAAATCTGCACTAACTATAGTTATGTCTCCTTAATACTGATTTTTTTTTACCATTTTCTTTTATTCTTGATAAGTCTTGCTACAAGTTTATCATGCTCTTTTGCTTTTACTTGTTTTCATCATTTTCTTTTGTTTTATTTTTCTATAGATTCTTCCTCTCACTTTCATCTCCCCACTCCCAAGACAAAAAAAAAAAAAAAATCTCAATTTGGGTGCTTAGATCATTCATTTGCAGACTTTTAAAAAAATATTTAAGGCTACAAATTTCCATCCAAGTTCCACTGTAACTATTTCAACAATTTTGATATGTGGCATATGCATCATTTAGTTCTAAGCTTATTCTAAATTCTATAATGATTTCATTTTTATGTGTGTTAAAAAATTAGATTTTTAATTTCTAAAATGTAAGAATGTTTCTAGCAACATATTTATTGCTGAGTTTTAACTTACATTCATTAAGATCACAGAATATGGTTTGAATAAAACCATTTTTTAAATGTGTCTTTAAATTTGCTTCATGTTCCAATATGTGATTAATTTTCATAAATGTTCTCTGAGTACTTGATAATAATATGTATTAATCATTTCATGGGTGCAACATTCCATGAATGTTAATTGGATCAATGTAACTAATTTTGCAATTCAATTCTCCTATAAAATTATTCACCTACTTCTCCTATATAATTTATGAATTACAGAAAGAAGTATATCTAACTCTCCTAGTATAATGGCTTATATATGTTTAGTCAGTTATTATATAACCTAAGTTGAGTATTACCATGTTTTCCTGGTGAATTGAATATTTTATTAGTGTATAGTGATCTTTTTATGTATGTTAATTATTTGTCTTATATATTTTAGATACATCTCTTACAAATGGCATACAGTTATATTTGAGTTTTTGTTTATATCCAATTTAACAACATTTAACAATCTTTATCACTTAGCTGGAGTATTTAATCAGCTTATATTATTGTAATTTCCAATATATTTGTGTACATTTTAAAAGCATTTTAATGGTTTCATTTATACAAACTTTTGTATTTCTTTCTCTTTTTTTGGCCTGCTTTTTTATTGTATTTCTCATTTTGTTTTCAACTGTATCAATTTAGAAATTATATGCTGTTTTCTTTGATTGGTACCCAAGAGAAGTCAATGTTTTCTTATTAAAATAAGGGGGGAAAAACCTACTTTTACTCTCCTCCCAAACTATACATAGATATCTATATTATCAATCACTCACATCTCAACTTCTATGTCATTGTTTCTATTTTTATTTTACCTTACTTTAATCCTATAATACAGAATTACTCTTTTGGTAGGAAATTGTTGTTTTACATTTATTTACATTCACCATTTTCATTGCTTATTATTTCTCCTGTACCTTAGTTCTTTCATCTTACCTTCATGAAAATTTCCTTTAGTGAATGCTAAGACTGTGTGTGTGTGTGTGTGTGTGTAGGGAAAAACTCTGTTCTTGATGGGAAACAAAAATGTTTTTAACTTTCCTTTGTTTTTGAAAATATAAATTTCCCAGGTACAGAACTTAATTTTAATAGTAACTTAAAATAATTTTGCTGGGTATGAAACTCAAGATTAACAGTTATTTTCTCTCAACTCACTGATGATATCCAGGTACCCTGCTTTTTTTTTTTCTTCTTCTTTTTTTTTTTTTTCTTTAGTGTTCTTCAGTCTTATTATTTTTAAGTTCCAGGTGTAGACACTTTTTTTTGACTTGCCTAGGTTTCCTTTTTTTTTTTAAGATTTTATTTACTTATTCATGAGAGACATAGAAAGAGATTCAGAGACATTGACAGAAAGAGAAGCAGACTCCCTGCAAGGAGCCTGATGTGGGATTTGATTCCAGGACCCAGGGTCCAGGACCTGAGCTGGAGCAGATGCTCAACCACTGAGCCACCTAGGTGTTCCCCTGCCTAGGTTTCATTGGGCTTACTGAATCTGGGGATTTATGGTTAGTGGAAAATATTTAAGTCATCATTTATTCTCTCTTCCAGAAGTCTAATTAGAAAAATGTTAGGTCTCTGTATTCTAGCTTCAATTTCTCTTATTCTTTCACATTCCCTGTCTTTGTTTCTGTGTGATCTATTCTGGATAGTTTATGTAGATCTATCTTTCAGGCCTAATTGTTTCTTCTGTCCTTCCTTAATATTCATATTTTATATCTAGAAGTTCTGCTTGATTATTTTCAACTTAGTTTCTATCTTAGTCCATTTATGCTTCTATGACAACATACCACACACCAGGCAACTCATTTTTTCACAGTTCTAGATGCTGGAAGTCCAAGATCACAGTGCCGGTATGACCAAGCAATGGCCGTCTTCCAGTTTGCAGATTTCTTCACATGGTAGAAGGGGTAGGTAGATCTGTGGAGTCTCTTTTATGAACACACCCTCCACTGTCATAACCTCTTCTAGAGGTCCCACCTTCTAACACCGATATGTTGGGTGTTAAGGTTCTAACTTGTGAATCTGGGAGGACAGAATCAGATTATAGCAGTTGTTTTTTATATTTCTCTTCTCAATAATATCTCTCACTTTTTAAAAATTTATTGAGCTACATACATTTGTTTTATACTCAATATCTGACTTTGAAAAATCTAAGAAAAATTGTGAGTTTCTTTGTTATCTATATTTCTGCTGACTCTCTCTCGTGATACCTTTTTTTTTTCTTTGCTTGTTATGTTAATTTTGACAGTCAGCTCATATTCCTTAGAAGTTTTTCTGTGGAAATTCTTTGAGGCCTAGCTTGATGGTGCTTTTCTCCAGAGAGTATTTGTGTTTTCTTCTTTCAGGCAGCTAAGAACACTATTAACTTAGGATTTCTTTAAATTCTCTAAGTTTTAAGTCTACCTGCATAGTACAAATTCTGACTGTAAACCCTATGTGCTTGCAATTTTGTTATTGTCTCCTGATTTTTTAAGCTTTTATTCACACCAAGATTGGTGATAGGATATTATTCTTGATATCAGCAAGGTTTATTTTCAAGTTATTTTTATTTTATTTTACACTGAGAGTATATATGTTAGGTATCTTTATTTTTTTTTTTATTTTTTTATGTTAGGTATCTTTAGTTTTGATTGTTCTAAGTTCCCTGTGGTTTTTATTCACATGATGATGGTATATGTATTTGTTCATTTTTATTTAAAGAAATTCTTTTTTGACCTGCTATTTGTTGTCTGATAAATTATTTGCAGAAGTTTCCAGATGCAGAGTTGAAAGTAAAAGTACTGGAAGGGAGACTCAAAAATTTTAAAGACCTCTTAGAAAGGATCTGGAGAGACTATTTTCTGTAGACTACTCTCTTTGACACGTGACTCCCCTTTCTAGGTCTATGCTGGCTGCTATCATTGGAGCCATTCCCAAACTAGTAGAAAGGGAAGAACAGAGGAAATGAAAAAAAAATTACCAAGAAAAAAAAAAAAAACCCGACATGAATGTTGCACTGATTCCCTCTTTAACATTTCATTGATGAGGGATCCCTGGGTGGTGCACTGGTTTGGCACCTGCCTTTGGCCCAGGGCGCGATCCTGGAGACCCCAGATCGAATCCCACGTCGGGCTCCCGGTGCATGGAGCCTGCTTCTCCCTCTGCCTGTGTCTCTGCCTCTCTTTCTCTCTGTAACTATCATAAATAAATAAAAATTAAAAAAAAAAAACATTTCATCGATGAAAACTTACTGATTTGCCTCCACCTAACTCTAAGAGAGCCTGGGATATCCAGCTAAAATCCTATCACTGGGGAGGTTGGAGCAAACAGATTTGTGGAAGAACAACTAATAGTCTTCCATAACTGTTTCAGCTTATGGGTTATAGTTGTACTTGTGGGATGGGATATGATTGCTCAAACAGGATAGTTTAACAAGAAAAGAGACTTTTAGAAAGCTAGCAAGGCAAGCACATTTAGATGCCTAACCTGGCAGAGGGTTAAGCACTTGGAATTAGAAGTTGCTGGCAGTGAGGTAGAAAGAAGTAAAATCCAGGAGGATGCAGTATTATCAAAATCTGAAAAATAGATGTTTCAAAGAGGAGCTTTTATATGCATATTCTATAATATTCCAGAGAGCAAGAAGACAAGGAAAAGACATGGAACCTTGCCCTCAGGAGGCTGACTTTGGACTTCTGGTGACAAGAACTATATACTAGGCTAAAGGAGGAAAGAAAGGGTCAATGTGGAAATAAGAAAGGACAGATCAGAGATGAATTATTTTGTGTTTTTCTCAGAAAAGAAGTGAGAAGTTGACAGGCAGAGTAGTGAGAAAAGATTTTCTTGGTTCAGCTTCATAAGAGGCATTCTTGGCCCTTCTCTCCCTGTGCAGAAACACACACACACACACAGAAGGGAGAAGGCAGAGACTAAAGTGGCCACAAGCCAAAGGATGTCAGCAGTCACCAGCAGCTGGAAAAGGCAAAGAACGTAATCTCCCTTTGAGAATCTGTAGGGAGTTTGTCCTGCTAATACCTTGATTTCATCTCAGTAATATTGATTCCAGATTTCTGGCCTCTAGAACTGTGATAGAATGCATTCTTGTTGTTTCAAGCCATCTAGCATGTGGTAATTTGTCACAGAAGCCACAGGAGACTAATACGCTATCTACTTATTAGTTGTGTGTTTGTCATTCCCTGTCCATACACCAGAATGTGTGGTCCATGAAAGCAGAGGCCTTTTCTATTTTGTTCACTGCTCTATCTTCAACATTCCAAATGGTGCCTGACATAAAACAGAAGCCCAATATTTTTGGGCTATATTTCAATATTTTTGAAAGAATAAATGAATGAACATTTGTATCAAAGACGTTAAGACCTCAGAAGAAGCTGAAATCAGTGGGCTGGGCTGAGGGAAAGCTGCCAGAGAGGGTGAGTGAATGAGGTGCTCCAGGAAGCACAGATCAACAGACTAAACCTTGTGTATATGGAAATGCTACTTTATTCTCCTAAGTTATGCTGAGATTCATTTCCAGAAATTGCTTTTATCTCCTAAACAGAGGGTGATGATCAATATGAATAATTTTCCCTGGATCTATCTTGACATTGTCATTGGCCACAGTTGTGCCTAAAAAAAAAGCATAAATGGCAAAATGTTCCTTGTTCCTGTGCAATCATCCTTTGTGAATATGATAGTATAACAGGTGACAGGACATAAAACACATAAACCTGAGAGATTTAAATCCAGGCTCTGCCACTTCTAATACTAGCAAACATTTATTCACCAACTCGTCATGTGTTGAGAATTGTAGTTTGTGCTTTACGTGCTGACTCTTCACCATTTGTGTAAACTTAGGCAAGTCATTTAACCTTTTAGTGTCATGAAAGGATATTCTCACCCCTAAAGTACAGACGCACAGATTGCTGAAGCACCTTACTCATGGTCAAATACTCATCATTTCTGAAACTGGGATTCACATCTCAGGCCTATCTGATTCCAAGTTCCATTTTCTTTCTATTATAATCCATGCACCTCTCCTAGCTAACGTTGTGCCAATCACTGATCTTTCTGGAGCTTTACTTTCTTCATCTATAAAATGGAAAGAATTTCACAGGATTCTTGGTTAAATTAACAAGTTGGTGAATATAATGCTCAACAAAGGAACAGGTACATTTTAAAGTAGAAAATGCATTTGGCCTTGAGCTTTAATAATGTAACCACAAATAGGTTTTGGTGTCCTTGACTTTGTCTTTTTTGAGGTTTCTGCCTTTCTTCTCCTAACTCTTCATACAGCCTTTCGGCCAGTCGATGTTCTCATCTTTCTCTCTGAAACAATTTGTGTGCCCAAGATTGCGAATCCGAGAAACCACCAAGGAGCCGACACCGATGTAAACACACGAGGGTTTATTTACAAGCTCGAGCTTGGGTCCAAGTATACCCAACACAGGGGAGCAGGGACTTGGACCCTGAGGTGGGTTTCAGCTTAGTTTTATGGGCTGGTCTAGGGGACCTCCAGAAGGGGTGGAAGACTTTCTCAAGTTCTGTTTACATTCTGATATGGGGCTTTCAAGGGCATTGAGCTCTGTTTTCATTTTAATATGGGGCTTCCTGCCACTGGCTTGGACTCTGTTTTAATTTTAATATGGGGCTTTCTAGGACATTAAGCTGTAAGCTGTTTTTTTCCCTGTAACTGAAGTAATGTAAATTTCAGCTCTTATTCACAGGGGCCTGGGATGGCTGTACTTGTGCTAACGCTGAACTTAAAATGGAATGGCCTTAATTTTCTCGGCCTCCACAAACTTATCAGACATTTCTACTTCATTGTATGTGTACCACAACAAGGGATTTGATTTTTAAGCCCATCTCACACTGTTCAAATACAGATTTTTCCAGGGTATGGTAGAGAGAGGCAGGTTCTGAGATATCTGGAAGGTGAACTAGTAGCTTTGGAAGTGTCAGAGATCTCAAGGTCCTCTAAAGACCCTCTGCCTTCAAATAAGGTTCCCCACTAGTGGACAAAGCAGGTTACCCAGTCCCTGGTTCTCATCTTTCTGGTGCTACGAAGCCAAGTGCAGGCACCTTCTCTGGTCAGATGTGAGCACTCCAGAGCAACTGTTTCTTTGCAGATAGGACCAGCCCACACTCATGCAAGCTGTGTTAACATGTGTGGGCTTGAGGCAGCTCAGTTTTGAGACAGCCCTTCATCTGCTCATCTCCTCCTGTGCAGACACAAGGCCAAGTTCTGAACTGGTGAATCCATATGACAAGGAGGCCTGTCAGGGAGATGTGGTGTCCCTCAAGCTGATCTTCCTACAGATGCAACCCAGAAACACAGTTCTTTCTTTCATTAGAGAAGAGGCACTGTGCCAACCCCTCTAACAAAGCACTCAAGGGCGGGGTCCGCATCACACATCTCTTGCTTTCAGCAGATGTTCCGTGAGAGTGGCTGCCAGGGCATTTCTGTAGCAGTGAAGGTGTTAAAGCTCCAAGGCCTTCTGAATATGTCTGTGCTGACAGATTGGGGAAAACATGCTAAAGCGCTTATGGTGATGAGCATGTAAAAATAGGGCACAGATGTCTAATTTAAAAGACAAGAAAATTTCTTGGCATTTACATCTTATTAGTCATTACTATGTTTTTCTTGTATTTTATTCACACATTTAACTTTGGGTGTTCCTTTGATTTGCTTTGCCAACTGCAAGCTACCATCCCATAAACCAAAAAAAAAAAGGTACTATACATTCCAAAAGATCATTACAAGTAATAGAAGTTTCCAGTGATCTTTGCTTTGCTTAGAACGTCATTTGGGCTTCAGTTGGACTTTGTTCAAACTAATGTGTCCACACAATAGGCCATCTTGTCTAAATTTGTGCCAAGGAAGGAGCTTGATGCTTACAGAATGTTTCTCTGTGGAGGGACAAAGGCATTTTGAAAATTACCTTCAGAGGGCTCAAGAAATAACCCCTCTTTGTTTTAATGGTTAGGTTTTGTATTAATGTATATAATGACTTTTAGAGTTTTTACCCAATTCCCAACCCTTGTGTGCTGAACAGATTCTGAGTGGCATAAAAAATAAGTAGTGGTTCTACAATTACATAAACACTTCTTTTTATCCATTAGCTTTTTAGAAGGTTTCTGATTAGAAAAAGACATTAGTTCACAGACTAAACAGAGGGGAAGGATTTTAACTCAATAGACAGGAGGGCTTTGCAATCTTCAAAATTCTAGAGCAGCTAGCTGTGTTCACATACAAAAAGAGGAAACAAAAGCAGAGCAAGAAACTGAAATCAGATGAATGATTTTCCTTTCCCAATAAACCTTAAGGCTAGTTTCCCAGTAGTACAAAAAAGAAGGAGGCTGATCCATGGTGATATCTCAGAGGAGGAAAGAGGAAAATACTGCATGTTATCAACATCATCTAAGCACGTGCTAATTAAATGCATAACACTACTCAGTGCTGTGAAAGGAGAGGCCCCTATTCTCCTGGGCTCTAATACAAAGGCACACACACACACACACACACACACACACTACATCAAACCCCCAAATTGAACAAATAATGGCTTACTGGCTAAAAGATCCTATAAATATGTACCTAAATCTTGGCTACACTACATATTGTTTGCATGGCATGGAGGCAATTAAGAAATCTCTTTAAGCTTCAGTTCCTTACAAGTGAAGATCATATTACCAACTCACTCAAAAGCTATATAGCACACACCAAATGCTTGTCCGGTACTTTGCACATTCTAAACAGTCACAAAATAACACCTTTTATTATTGTTTGTTCATCTCTTTTTGATGCAATATCTTTAGAGACAAGTTCAAAACTAATCAATATATAAAGGATATTCCAATTTATTTATCATGTTTATCACAAACTTTTATATATAATTGCACATACCTGAACTCCTTTTGCACAAATGCTCAACATTTTCAGGATCTGATAACAGATGACATATTCCAGACTCAAGCCAAGCAGAAATGTCTTTTGCTGTAGTTTTGGTGGGTAGTTTTGAGTAAGGGTTCCTCCCAAGGTTGTTTTTACTGCCAGAGCCTCCTATTCATGCATGTGGAATGAGCCTCCTGCACAGCAGTCCATGGAGAGTGCTCAGAGTCAATTTCAAATATTCTCTCCTTGCTGATCTTGGAAAGATGCACCTCAGAAGTGCTATTGTTATAATGGAAAGTCCTTATATGTAGAATTCTAAAGAAACCTTTCTTCAGCTAATTCTTTTCTCGGGTAACTTTCTAGACATATACTCCCACAAAATTCATACCCTCTTCTCATGAATCCACATCATCAACACATTTTTAATCGGTTAAGATAATGTATATGCAGAACATAGCATAGCTCCTGATGCATAGTAAGCCCTCGATAAATGGTAGGTATTATTATTATCATTATTATTATTAGTCCATTTATGGAAAATCTATTTCTAGCACACTTTTAAAGCAATCATTAAAGTTAAAATCATTACTGCAATCACTATTTGTAGTACCTAATTTTATTATAATTATCTTTATCTTAATAATCCAAATACTACTAATAACTCACAGCTATTTCAATTATCATTAATTATTTCTAACTTCATGGCAATCTATAATGTTCTGGCTGGGCCAGTCCTCAGTTAAACTTTAAACTCCAAGTAGACGTACTTGCATTTGTTTCTTTTCCTCTATTCCTTTGGTATTGTTCTTTCTTTTCTCCTGTGAAGACTTGCTCTTGGAAAGGTTCTGGATAAATAAATTCTCAGCAAGGGGAATTGGCTGATACACACAAGGTGTGGTCCTTTGTCCCTCTCTCAGCACTTGTCTTGTGTCATACTCTCTCTGGCTCTGGCGCTCAGCTGGCAACCAACCAACTACCAGTGGGTGACATGGGCCATTTACAAGTATACATGTGAATGTTCTTAGTCACTGCTTATTAATAGAGACTACTAAAAGGTCAAAATTTAAAAGTCAACAAAGCTGATTTCAAATGGTGGTCTCAATGCTGGTAGTCATAACTGAAGACATTCAGGAGGAATTTTATAGAGGGAGATCCAATAATGGATAATGGAGATTTTTATTTTACTCGGAAACTCTGTGAGAGGCCATAATAGTAGGTGGTGCTAGTTCACCTAAAAGGAGGGACAAAGAATGCCAAGTAGACCTATGAGTGGCTGTCTGCCTCCTCAGCAGGAAGAGCCTGTTAGTAGGAGTGGCTTTTGTGGACAGGCCTCATCATTGTCATCAATACCAGGAGAAAATGTGTTTTGTGCATTGGAAAGGAAAATTGGCCAAGTCATGGCCAATGAAAAAAGATTTCAATTATAGAAGCTGATGGCAAGTGTAAATTATCCTTCAGGGGTCAGCAAACTTTTTTCTGTAAAGGCTTGCATAATTTTCATAATTTTCCTTCTTTCTTTCTCTCTTTTTTGCTTTTGGTCACAATCCTCTAAAAATGTAAAACACATTTTTAATTCCAATGCCACTGTTTGTCAACTCCTGCAAAGTGACAAGGCAAGTCCTGAGGAGGGAAGCATATGGTGGGCTATGGGATGGTTTGGGAAGGTTTCTTGAAAGAAAAAGGCAGAGATATGGACCCATTTATCTACTTTTCCATTAGAGGAGGTACCCTATAGAGGTACAACTATTTACTTAGTGGTACTGTGGAAAACATCAGTGTGAATAATCCTAAAGTTGAAAAAAAAAAAAAACAATACAAAATTCCAGCTATCCCCAGAGGCCTAACAAAGCTTAGCTATTCCACCGAACAGGATAGGGACACCTTTCCCTCTGATTGAACCCATTCTTTTTCACCATTCAGTTGGAAAAGATCACATAGGCGAAATGACCTCTCTAAGAATGGATGGCAGACCAGAATCTAACAACCTGGAGGAGCTGTCAGAAAGGCAATGTGCTGCTTGAGTTATGAACTCATTAATTAAATATCAGTGTATCAAATGGGCTATGAGCTATTAATTCGAAAGCTATTACTGGCTTTGAAGTTGAAATTATAAGCAAAGCAATTAAAAAGTAACTTCTCAATGAGAGTGTTAAGGGAGCATCCTATCTGTTTACATACATCAGCTCTTTAATTTGGGGATTGAATTGCTCCCTTAAAAATAATGATTATATAAATGATCAAAATACCTATTTTATTGCAAAGCCTGGATGCTATAGTTAGAAGAAAAGACTGCAATCTTTCCTTTGCTAGAGTAACACCATGCACTGGTGAATAGTCTCTCTTTCATACACGGGGATCAGTGAAAAATATAAATTAGGAGTTAACACATTCAAAATTTTGATATTTGCTTTGCTTATGTTCTCCTAGATACCATGCCTTCAGGGGGGTCAGCTGTGACCAGGTGTTGGCAGATGGCTGTGCAATTCAGATGTGGATAATAGAAAATATGGAAGAACTCATTAGCTCACAACATTGCTTCTCTCAACGGACATAATATTTTTCATCACATTCTAATAGTCAACTTTCAGACTCATTTCCTATGCAATATAATGCAATTCCCTCTCTTGTCAACCCCATGCTTCCTAGCGTCTGTATTTTGCTCTCTGTTTTTCTGGCACACATCTCTGTCCTCTCCCTTTATGCCTTTCTATCATTTTAAAAAATCTGTTCTCCTTTCTCTTGGTTTTAAATGCACATACACAAGGAAAGCAGCTACTGGAACCCCGTGCAAGTCAGGTATCTCTTTGAATTTCCTCCTTACTAGAGAGAAATTAATTAGGAACAATCAAACAAGCAACCTAGTTCTCTGAAAAGAAAGTTGTTTCTTTGGGCAGTTAGCATTCCGGTTGTTTAGACCAAGGCAACCTTTCCTTCCTACCATGTGTGCACCAACCATTGCTGGTAGGAGTGTGATTAATGGACTAAAACTTATTCTGAAGAAAAATGAATGCTTTTAGTGGATTGGAAGCAGAAATGCCTATGGTTTATAACCAGTGGTGAACCACTCTGAAAGAGCAGCTGGAGACTTTATATCTATTTAGTTGTGGCTTGTAGGAACTTCTATTATTTTTTTTCTCAGTGAATTCTAAAAGGTTCATTTATTTCTCCAAAGTGCAACCTTTCTTTTCTGCAGCAAAACAAAAATAATAGTGAGCAGTCTGAAGTTGGCATTGGAAGTCATCTCAACCTGGAAAATTCATTCATCCACAGTTATTTCTTGAGTTTCTTCCTTTTGTCAAAGACTCTTCTAGGAACTGAGATACATCATTGACCTAAACAGACAGATATTCCACTCTCATGGAACCTGCAGTCCAGCAGTAATAATATTTTAATTAACTGCCAATATTATCATGTAACAGCAGCATTCTTAGGACACAGTGGGCTAGAAAGACTTTCTTTACATCACTTGAAATACCTTAATTCATTCACCAGATAATCTCAAGCATCAAAGGAATGGAATGGAATGAGGAGGGTCCTAGGGCTCATGTTAACAACAGACCATTACTGGAAAGTGGTATATTACACTTCCTTCTTCAGTACCAAGCCATAGAGACTCAAATCCCAGCTTTTCCATTGAAAAGACATACAGTATTAACAATCTCATTTGTTTAATGGAGACTCTACTCAAAAGGCTTTGTAAGGATATAATAGGATAATGTGTGTAAAACACTTAACACAGTGTTTTCTCCTCAGCAGGCAAGTGTGAGCATCCCCATGAGGCTTTAGTTTGTTTTGACAGCCAGAAGCCTGCTAAAGAAATTCTGGCAGACTCTCTTTCATCCAGGTGCAACTAGAACTGGGGATGAGGGTACTGAGTGTGAGAGAGCCTGTCTGATGTCTTCCCCTAGGCTCCTGAAGACACATTGGTAGTTAGTGTCTCCTGGGCCAGACAGAAATTCTGTAAGATTTATGAGAATGTTGGATTTTGCAATAATATCTCACACTTTTCTCCACAGCTCTTCGGGAAATAATTTATACTGTTTATTGAAAACAGAGCCAAGACCATCAGATTAGCAAAATCCAGGATTCATATTTATCCTGTTGTTAATGAATGATGGAACAGAGGCTACAGTCACAATTATCCCATCATAACAGATTTGCCTCATTTCTGCCACGTGCTAGGTTTTTGATCTTTGACACAAAAGGAAAAAAATAAGTAGCTGTATTCTTCATAATTTTTCCTAGTGCATCAATATTCTCTCCCAACTATGCTCCTGATTCTTTTTAATTAGGGGCAAGCAAATCACAATCACAAAGGTATTAATGCTCATAAAGCTTAAAATCTCTTAAATCTCAAAAGAAATACTTGGTGTAATTAAAAAATGAAAATCTATCATTTAAAAAAATAGCTTGACATATTTGTATTTTGCATTACAATAGTTAAGACTGATGTTTATTTGTAGTTTACCAGCTGAAAAGACAAAAGATAAGGCATATCTCCATTCTTATTCCAAGTCCATTCTTTTGCAGCTAGAAATAATTGTGAGAGAAAGTGTGTAAGGAAGACATGAATGCATATATGTGCTTGGGAGAGGGAGGTAGAAAAATCCATGCTTGAGGAAGAATGTATGCTCATATGTGAAATGAATACGCTCTAATGCTTGTAGTTTATCTCGTCCCCTCAAAAATTTTATTGTTCAAAGAATCCACAAGTCTAAGATGTAATTCAATCTTGACAGCAAGTAGAGGTCATCTCCTCTTGGTCTAACATAATTAATGAAGGCAAATGGGCAGTCCAGAAGGGATTTAAGAAAATTAATTTAATAAGTCTTTGTGAGGATATTTTACATGGTTGGCTCTGTGCTAAGTGCTGAGGGAAATGTGGAGCTCCATAGTACAAGGTCACTTGCTCAAATAAGACACAGATCCAGGGCAAACACAAAGAAAGATGACAGGTTCATTAGAATACTAACAAACTTTAAAAATCTTTATTAAAACTTTCTTTGATTGAGCCAAGACAGAATAATTATAATCTATGGATTCCATTATCTTCCTTTTTTGACCTAAGTCCTGTGTTATATTTACACTCTAATAAGTGTAATACTTTCATTTGTCCTAGTGCTTTAGTATATACGTTTTGGGATATTGTGTCAAGAATAGAGCATTAAGTTATCTGGTTATGGGATTATCAACTCATGGTCAATTCTTTTTTCCACATTACTCCGCACTATCCATTATATTTACATAATAATATAATCATTTAATATATAATATATATAATTATATGCAATTATGTAATATACCACAATTGCATAGATTTTCTTTTTAATATCTCATTTTAGATTCTAGTTCAGTGTCCATGCCATAACCATCTCAAATTTCAGAATCTCATTTTTTCTTGTTTCTAAAGTAGGAACTGAAACTTCTAGTTAAACACAGAGGCTTGAGCTCCCTTGATTCCTTTTGGTAACCCTCAAGTCCTCAGTGACAAAGCAAAAGGAAAATTAAGGAATCACAAAAAAATTATAAGGTAGAGAATAGATGAACAGGTAGTAACTCAATGTACACAGAGAATAAATATATAAGCTAGCAATGAGAATAAAAACAATCAAATGAATGTGGATATATGCCAGAAAAAAAGGAAACACATTAGAAGTTCAGTAATTTCTAAAAGCGAGGTCCAAGTGAAGCTCAGGAGAATTGGCTGAAAATCTATGAGAAGAAACTAGATTTTCTAAGAAACTCTCCCACCTAACTGACTAGGTAATAATGGGAAACTGCTCCTACTCTTTCTATCATGTGATTATGGATTTGGAACACTTTGACCAGCATAAGGCAGGGATGCTGTACTCAAAAGGGAAAATAATAAAAACGTACATAATGAGTATGAAACCTGAAGCTTCCTGCCTGATTTGCTTCCCCTTAATCCCTATCAGCCATAGGTGGATTCCTAGACAGACATAATGTTTAGATTCAGACAAAATTAAATAACTAAACTAACTAGAGTTATAGATAGCAACAGTTGTAGATGGTCCAATAAAACAGACCAACTATATCACCCTACTGTGAAGTCTACCAATATGAAAAACACTCCCATGTATAGAGCTTTCTAGTGTTTCACTGTTAAAGATGAAAAAAGAAACAAGAATCAATAGAAGAGGGAAGAATTAACTAGAGAATAGGATGTATGAATAAAGATAAAAATGCAGAGAGAGAAAACTTAAAACAAAAATAAAGCAAAACAAAGCCACAGCCTTTTTAAAATTCTCCTTTCTTTATGGCAATAAAATAAGCTATTCCATGCATGAACAAGAACAGAATGCCATGAAAAGAAATGTCTGGAGATCCACAAAGAACTCTTAAAGATTAAATTCACTGGAAAAGATGCAAGTTAAATTTAGGAAATCTCCCAGAAAGAAAACAAAAATAGACAAAGATGGAAAGTAGCAAAGACAAAACAAAAGTGGATGATAATTAAAGGGCTAGCCCACCTTGTTCAACAACAAAACAATATAAATTCCACAATGAAGAAAAAAATAGTAGTGAGAAAGAGAAAAGCAGCGGAGAGCTGAACGGTGGTACTGGGAGGAGGTGTTCAAATGCTCAGGGTAGGCTAGGCTTTGTTGCTCTCCTATTGAACATAAATAATTTCACAAAAATTTAACATCAGAATAGGCTACTCTTGCTCCATGATGGAGCAAGAAAAAGACAAGACTACTCCATAAGCATGATAAGCACAAACAGAAATGAGAACATTGTCTAAACCACAAAAATACCCAAACAACTTCTTTTCCTAACTAATAAAAATTGCTGGTTCTTTATCAATTGCATTTGAGCAAGGCTTCATCTGAGATGAGAATGATTAGGAAAACCCCCCCAAAAAATTATCCCTACTTCCTGACAGCACCCTAGAGCAGAGTCCATCTCATTTTACCTTCCCCAGACTCTCTTGCCACAAGACAAAAATCTATAATTTATCCTTTATTATACCCTATTCCTGAGATGCCCCATGTTTCATCATGGTATATGTTCTTCAACACTGACAAAAGTCAATAAAACCAACTTTTTCAATTACAGATGAGTGCTGATTGTCTTTGGTTAGAGGATTTTGACCAAAGAACATTACACATGAAATAATTTAAGAAATTGTCCTGTATCTGAAAGTTATCTTTGAATTAAAAGGAACCATTGAATTCCCGGCAAAATAAATCGAGACCTGACACAAAGATATTTCATTATGAAATTTCAAAACACCAGTAATGAATAGAAGACCTTCAAAGCTTCCAGAGCAGGGAAAGAATAGATTACAGAAAAAGAATCAAGAGACAGAATGACATCAGTTGTTCAGTAGCAACCCTGGAAGCAATGCCTTCAAATTATTCAACTATAAAGACAGAATGTAGATTTTTCAGCCTCTCAATTTAGTTCAAGTGAGGGATGATAGTTTAGGAATCGGGTGATCAGTAACCTGAGGAGACTTGGCCTTAATTAAGACATATTCAGAAGGGAAATATCTGGTGATAATCACTGTGAGTGGTCAAGAATAGCTCAAATGTTTCTAGTTTGCATGACTGAGTAGATAGTTGTGAATACAGAGAAGAGAATGAGCTTCAGCCATTAAAAGACCATTGGAGTCATGAATTCAATTTTGGATCTGCAGAATTTGTTGAATTTGAATGGAGCTGCCAAGTAGCATCTAAGAAGAGAAAACTGAGTTGCAAACATGAATTTAAGAAGCAGAAGCAGATCTATATTAAATTAACAAGTAGAAAATAGAAATAAATGGGCTCGTGAAAAGTTTGTTGCAAAAGAAAGGGAAGATAGAAGGCCTAGGACAAAGCATTGAGAAATACCAACATTTCAAGACTTGCTAAAGAAATTAATGTCAAGAATTGGCACTGAAGACTGAGGAGAAACCATAAAACAGTTAAAGATGCAAGGACAAGCAAGTCAAGGACTGAATTTTTTTCTTTTTGATTAATGTTTGTAAATGAGACAATGCCAATGGAAGGGTGGGAGTGGTAGCAGGATCAAAATAGACAAAGAAGGTAAGTCAAATGTTAGGAAATCTAGGTAATTCTTAAAAGTTAACTTATTAAGGAGAAAAAAGAATTTGCACATCGTTGTGAATGATCTTTGTTGTGTGCTTTTCTCACACCATTTCTTATGTACCTTTCAAAATCCGATTCTGTCTCTGAGATCCTTGGCATGTTTATAGGGATGCTGAGGAATTTTCACTGTATTGCTCATCTAGAGCATTTACCATTGTAGACTTAGAATTAATTTTCATAATATTCTATGCAAGACTGAATCACCTCCCCATCTAAAACCTTGTATTGTGAATTTTTTCCTCTTGGTTCTTAATATCTTAGACTCCCCAAATACAGTCCTCTTTTCCCAGCTATCATAAGTTTTGGACATTATGCTGTCTTCCAAGGTACTTTGGCTTTTAATCCATAAATCTTCCTTGTTTGACAGAGATAGAGCTTTGTTTAAGGTTCCCCTTTAGGGAGACTAATTTTTCAGTAAAACAAACTTATAATTTGTTAGATGCTCTGCATCTAAAATTTCTAGCACTTATCTGGTAACTTGAAATCCCTTGCATTCCTCACCTCTCTACCATACTTGAGACCCATGATTAAAATACATAATTTCCTCTACTGAGCTGAGTAGCTTGGGAATATGCATATACGTTTATTCATTCAGCAAATATTTATTTAATGCCAACTGTGTGTCAGCCACTATTTTCAAAATGATATCATTTGTTTTTCTCTCTCCTATCATTTCTGTTTTTATGACATATTTCAAACAAATCTTTCAAATATGAAGGCATGGGTATTTAAAGGATAAATACATTAATAAGACAGATTAAAATATCCCAGTTCATTTCAGACCCCCCCCCAATTAAATACTGATCTTATGGCCAACCTAATTTTGAGGTTGTAGAGATTCAAAAGAATAATATTTAAAAACAGCAACCATATATTAATGTTCATTAGTTCCAAGCTATACAGTAGGCATTTAATACCCATAGCAATGTTATTATATATTTTTTTAGTCCATGGGGAAACTGAGATTAATAGAAAAATGTTAAATATATTTGTTGATGTCACACAGCTACTAGTTGGTGAATCTTGGTTTACAATCCAAATCTATCAGGATCCAAACCGCCCTAGAAAAATTTAGTGTAGTTTTGGAGACTATAGAATGTAAAGAGAAATCAGTGAGAAAATAGTACAAATCAAACATAACAACAACATTAAAACATTTCCCTTAGGAATGTTGCTAAGGAAATACTTGCTCCTTCATTTATCCATTTCATCTCAGGTTCTGTTTTCTCATTTTTGAGTTCATTCTCTGCTCTTGGACTTCGACTAATAGTCCACATCTTATTATATTTTTAAAAAGATTTTATTTATTTATCATGAGAGACAGAGAGGCAGAGATATAGGCAGAGGGAGAAGCAGGCTGCCTGCAGAGAGCCTAATGTGAGACTCAGTCACAGCACCCCAGGATCTCGACCAGAGCCAAAGGCAGATGCTCAACCAGTGAGCCACCCAGACGCCCCTAATAGTCCACACCTTTCACTGATTTGTATCATTCAGAATGTATGTTGATATTTAAGGTCACTTAGTACTCCTAAATTTGAATATATAAAATGAAGTTTCTTGACAAGAAAGAACCCTGATAGCTTTCAGAGAGTGAATTCTTCTACCACCATCTTTGAGACAAATTTACAGATACCAGTTGGATTTTACTGGCCCATATAAGTGACTTTTTTAAAATAAAAACTACCTACCACAGAGAACAGACAATGATAGCACAACTGCATGATGAAACGTAAAACTTTGTTAATAATAGACTGAGCCAGGAATTGACTCTTGTCCTTGAGTGGTTTTTTTGGCCAAAGGGGTCAGAAGTTTGAAGTACTTGAGTTAAATGACTAAGAGATTGACATTCTGTCAAATAGTCAAACCAGAGGGTTTTCTGACAAACACTATATTTGGGTGAAATTCTGATGAAAAAGGTAGAAAATCTACTGTTATGGAAGTACAGAGTCAGCCCACTGAAACCCCTAACTCCCGTGAATTAGTGGTTATTACATGCGGAGGAAAACACAAACTTTGTTAATACTTTTCCTATCCACTGTGAAATATCGAAACTCAGCTGTGATGTAGCATTTAACTGCACATCGAATCAAGAGTCCAGTAATAGAAATTGCCTTTTTGCAGTAGAAAACAGGGTTAGAAGCAAACCAAAATAACACATAAAACAGATCTCCATGGAGAAAATTGAAGACTGTTTCTAGCATGTAAAGATCGAGGACACAATTCCTGTTCTGTGAAAAGCTTTTTTCCTGGGGTTTTAAATTTTCCTCTTGATTATGTGTGGAATCAAGGGGTGTCTGTGTGATTGCGCCCATGCATGACTCCGAGAAACAGAAATGGGGCAGACACGGACAGATGGTGACAGGCTCATTTTTAATCCCAACCAGCAGGGATAGAAGTCAAGAATCCAAGGCAGATCATAAAAGTTGGCATCAAATTTTCATTTCCAAATTCTATACCCTTGATTGGCCAAAACTAAGTTTACTTCTCTAGTAAACAATGGATTCAGAACAAAACAATAATGAGAGTCTTTTTATTTAACTCGCTAATTTACAAATTTAAAAAATTCATCTATACTCAGTGTTAGCAAGGGTGCAGAAAAATGGACTTTCCCTTGTGCTATAACTTGATAAATTGGAATTGCATTTCTAGAACAATTTATTACACAAATAATTATTTGTATTAGAGAAGAATTAGAAACAATATACTTTTCCAAAATCAGAAGGCTTCCATACCCATTAGAGGGCATCAATATAAATTAGGTTTTCAACTAATTTTAAAGACACAGAAGCCTAGCCATGAGGCCATGTTTAATGAACAATATGGGATACAAATCAAATATCCAGTATAATCTTCATAGATGGCTATATAGTGAGGTTTTTCAAAAGACCTGACGCACCCTCAAATGTTATCAATTGTATAATTTCTCAGTATTGGAAAATGCATGAGTATATCTCTGCTACTGCAGCACATTATTTTTGTTTGTTTGTTTAAGAATAAGTATTGTTTCAGTGAAAGATTGTTTAAAAAACAATATACTGTCTGTTTTCTCAGTGCAAATCCCTTTGTATCTGCCAATGCATTTTTCAAAGTAGATCCCTATATAATCTTAGAGAGAGAATCTTCCTCACTGAGGAGAAACACATCTATATTGCTTTTGTTGAATTTCGGTTCATAATCCCTTTCTTCTACTGTTTGATATAACCAGAGCTAGATGTCAGACTCAGGATCACAGCCTATAAAAAATACACACACTATAGCTCCATCTCTCAATTACTTCAACTTCCTACAAGACCATGTCTATTTGGAAAATAATTGCTAGATATTGAAGGGGTGCTCCCTTGAATATGCTCTCTAAAGGGCAGGTGTCTACCCATGGATTTGCAGAGGAGAACACAAAAAAGGATCAAGATAGTCAATCTTGCATGATGGTGAATCCTTTATGACTTTCTCTAATCTTCTCCCATGCACATTGATTCTTTTTTCAGGTCATGGGAAAGGCTTTCTGTTGTCTTCTTACTTTCTTATTTTCTAAGTAAATTCATTGTCCACAAAATAAAGGAGTTCACAAGAACTCTTCTAGTACTTCTCCCTACATTTATACCTTAATTTAATTTCTATATCATAGATGGTTCCTGATTTATAATGGTTAAATTTATAATTTTTCAACTTTACAATGGTGTGAAAGCAATACGCATTTGGTAGAAACTATGTATCGAATTTTGAATTTGGATCTTTTCTCTTGGCTGGTGATATGTGGATGACCCTCTCTCATGATGCTGGTCAGTGTCAGAAAGCACAGCACCCAGTCAACCACATGACCCTTAGGGTGAATAACCAACACACTGACAACAACACTTCTGCACCCATACAAACCATTCTGTTCCTCATTTTCTGTACAGTCTTCAATAAATTACATGAGATAATCAACACTTTAGTATAAAATAGGTTTTGTATTAGATGATTTGGCCGACAAAAGCTAATGGGATTTCTGAATATATGTGAGATAGGCAAAGCTAAGCATGATGATGTTTGGTAGGTTAAGTATATGAAATTCATATTCAACTTATGATATTTTCAATTTATGAGGGATTTTTCTGGACAAAACCTCTTCATAAGTCAAGGAAGAGCTGTACTATGAATTTATTATGTGGCAGACACTTTTTAAAATATTCTTTTTCTTTCTGTCAATTAATTTAATCAGCAAAACAACCTTGTAAGTATTGTTATTAGCTCTGTTGTGCCAAGAAATTTGATATTCAAGGAGATTAGTTTATTTGCCTAAGGTCACAGAGCTAATTTGTGGTGGAGTTCTGACACAAACATAGTTGTGCAGCTCCTATGATTGCTTTCTTTCTCTCTTTCTCTCTCTATCTTTATTTCTCTACCACTCACCTTCTCTTATTCCAAATGCACAACAATTCATCAGGCTATAAGAAAACCTCTGACCCAGGAATCCATATACTTCCTCATTTAAAGCTTGGAGCAATGATTCTCAAAGTACTATGGACCAAATTTCAGTTTCCACCTGTGATAATCTAAAAAGTGAGAAATTTTGTACTCCCTCACAACACTGCAGATACACTGAATCAAAATCTCTGCAATCTACTGCACCCATTAATCCAAGGAGTTGAAGCATTTCCATCTGCACCACTTGGATGGTCACCAGCTAATGAAACAAGACTGCTTACACTTGAAGACTTTTCGATTCAAGGGGAGAGTCAGGATTCCTGGTTTAGGATTTAGCTACCTGTTTAATGGTCACCCTACAGTTCTAAGCAGTTTTCATATACCAATATGCATTATTGCAGGACAACTTAAACATACAAGTAAGTGCTTTTTCAGATGGCTGTATGAATGGATGAATACAACACTTCACATTTATCTTTGAAAATTATATATATATAATTTTATATATGGCATCAAGATTTGGAAAACATTAATCATGCCTCTTCTTTTTGTCATAAAAGAAAAGAAATGTAATTTTTGTGAGCTATTGATACTTTTCATTGCTCCCTAGATCAATAAACACAAATTTTTATGCATACCTGTGGTATTATGGTTTAAAGTAAGAGATGTGGTTGTTTGGGTGCCTTTAACATTGCAAATGATATTGAAGTGAATTCTACCAAATCAATAATTTCTTCCACTAGTTTATAGTGAAGTTGAGAGTATACTATGCAGCCTGATTAGAATAACTAGAAATATGGCTTTGTCAACTTTTAATTCAGACATCAAACAGTCCCAAAGTGTGGAAAGAATTCACCCCTTATGCTCAACATATATTTGAGCAATTTGAACCTTAATCTATCATTTAAACTGCTTTGATCTCTATCCTTAATATATTGGTTCAGATTAAAATGTTAAAAACAGTGCTTTTCTATTTTAACTTTTATGAGTGTGGTCTGTTTGAGTCTGTCTGTTACTCCTGTCCATCCTGAAGTTTATTATATTCTAGAGACTATTGGTTAGTGGTTAGATCAAAGGACTGTAGAGAAAAAGTTTAGAAATATTGCCAATCTGAACACTTTACCTATTTAAACCCATTCCTGTGGGAATGTTTTTCAATCAGTGAAATAAAAATGATATTCAGCCAGTGTATGGCTATTTTCTTTAGCCAAGACAATGAAAAATGGATTTATTATCTACTTTTCCTTAAAAAAAAAAAAGCTTTTGTGGGAAAAAAATTATGACAAACTCACATAAAAACTGTTCGTGGGGCACAATTTTCAAATAAAACTCTATTATATTGATAGACATTGAAATTGCTGCTCATCGTGCAGGGACATAAATATCCATTCTGCCCAAAACAAATTTAGCAAAATCAAAATATGTAACACTAAGAACATTTCAGCTTTTCTCTAACACATGGAGCCAGCCATACATGCCAACCCGATTTTATCGCCTCTCCTCATTAAGCTTGAAAGCATATTTTGTGTTGCTTTTAGCAGCTCCTAAAATTTCTTTGTCTCTTAGCACAGCACCATAAAAGTTCTCACCTGACAGATCATAAATCCTTCTCATAGAGCAGTCTGTCCCCTGGCACAGACTGACTACATTCTACTCTCCAGATACATTACTAACAGCATTTATGCACTTGCACACAAAACTTAGTTTCAGGATCTGGAAAATGCTTGACCCTATCCTATCAATTCATAGCAGGGAATGGTCTACTTTAGACAAAGCATTTATTCTCACTGAGAGTGAAAGGAGAGAGAGTTTCCTTTGTTATGAAATAAATTTGGATGAGTAAAGAGCAGGTTATCTGAGGCTAAGGAAATCTGGCCACACAAATATGACCTCGATATTTAGGCCTTTCATATACTATAGGATGCATAATGGTGGTTTCTTCAACCCTGATTCTAGGGGACATTTAAAGACATGTTATTTATGTCACTCTGTTATTTGTTTTCTCATTCCCCCAAGCATTCATGGAGAACCAGTTAGATTCTAGATACTTTGGCAAATGATAAAATTTCAGACATAGAGAAGATAGAGGTCCCCGCTTATAGTTACACAATATTTGCAGTTATGTGGGCATTTTCATTAAAATGAAATAAAGGTCTTATTAAGCAAGGAGAAACTTACTCTGGGTGAGAAAAAAAGGGGTCAGGAAAACTGTTATGGAGGAATTAAAATTTGAGCAAAATTTGAGACCTGAATTAGAGTTTCTTAGGTGGTCATTGAGTAGCAGGTGATATATAAAAAGTACACAGTTTTCAAAGTATAGTATTGGGACACTAGCAAGTAGTTCAGAATGAGTGAAGCCTATCCAATATATGGTGAGGAGGGTATGAGACTAGAAAGGTACATGGAATCAAATCCCAGAGGATCCTCCGAATGTTAGCATAGAGTTTAGAGGGCTTTTTATCTATGGTAATGGAGAGCTGGTGAGAGGAGCGACACGGGGAAGTTAAATGGCCAGGTGTCCAGATATTCTTATTTGGATAATAATAATAATAATAATAATAATAATAATAATAATAATAATAGTCTGACTGCAAAAGCAATAATGGTAGGTTGCAAAACTGGCCACAAAATTTCTCCATCCCTGTATGTGTGTCCCTTTGAAAAATAACTCTGCAGCAACACCTATCAAGAGGCAAAATAGGGTCATCTGGATGGTTCAGTAGTTAAGCATCTGCCTTTGTCTCAGGTCATGATCCCAGGGTCCTGAGATTGAGCCCCACATTGGGCTCCCTGCTCAGCGGGGAGCCTGCTTTTCCCTCTTCCTCTGCCTCTTCCCAGGCTTGTTCACTCACTATCTCTCTCTCTCTCTCTCTCAAATAAATATTTTTTTTTAATGAGTCAAAATGAGTTTCTCTAATCATTGAGTCTTTGCTTGGTATGCGATATTCTTGATATCCTTTGGTTAATTCAACCATCAGAGCCCTCAGAGACTTAGAAATGGCTTTAATAGAGAGGCTCCTTACTCCTGCTGCTCTTGAAAACCTCAAACTGTATGTGAAGCAGTCTGGTCTGGCCTCTTGGATAATCAGAGACATATTTCGCAGTTACCCTGTTGCCCCATCAGCCTGTTACTAGCCATGTATGTGAGTGAGGCCATCTTAGATCATCCAGCCACTAGCCAAGCCATGATGTGATTTGGTGACCTGACAGCTGACTTTAGAAGTATCCAGAAAAGACCAACCGGATTACTCCAGACCAGGAATACTAAGCAACCAATCCAAATAACTGTT
This sequence comes from Canis lupus familiaris, assembly GCF_011100685.1. Taxonomy (NCBI): domain Eukaryota; kingdom Metazoa; phylum Chordata; class Mammalia; order Carnivora; family Canidae; genus Canis; species Canis lupus. Next base: position 17,072,893 of record NC_049238.1, read on the forward strand.
AAATACATGGTGGTTTTAATCCACAGAGTTTTGAGGCAGTTTTTTTATGGAATAAAGTTAATAGATACACAAATAATATCATTTTACACTTATGAGATTATAGTAACTACTCCAAAAATTGTATGTGCATTACTTTTATTTAATTATTAATATCTTCTGAGTTATGACCTTATCTTATAGATGAAGAAATTGATCTGTAGCCATTACTTTTGACTATTAAATAAACTGAGCTACAGACAAAGTAAAACAAAACAAAAAACATGACTGAAAAGATAGAAATTTCTTGATTAGTGATGGCAGTGCTTGGTACTATGGAAATTCTATTTACCTCCAAAAATTTTATGAAACTATCAAGATGAACTTCTTGATATATATCAACTTTAATAATTAATGTTTACCTTGTTTGTAAACTTAATTTCTGATACTATCCAGCCAGGAATATGAATGAATAAAGAAGCTGGATGTAAAAGAAAATAATGTATAGTACATGCCCCACGTAAAGCAAGCACCCTCTATCTAATTGTTGTCTTGCAAAATGTTAGCCCCCATATTCCAAGAATGCCTAAGTCTTTTTTTTTAAGTGGAAATTCTGCACTTGTGAAATATTCTAGTATTTAAATAATTATAATTAATCTATAATCATCTAAAAAAAAGATGTGTCACAAACACATCTTTTTTTTGCCAGCATTTGGCTGGTGGACATCCAGTTTGTGATCTGGAATCAATACTTGTGATGGTGGTGAGTAGGTGGGGTTAGTCTGTTGATTATTTGTCTACTTGTATCTGTAGTGCACTTCTAAGTTCAGTGTAGGATTGCTGGTTACAGGGGAAGTTAACCTAGAGGAATTAACCAAATGATTTGGGTTTTTTTCCTGAAGAATACCAGTTGGTAACTATCCTAACACCAGAAAGGGTGAAAATGTAGCACCTCTGACTATAAATTGTGCCTTCAAAGATTAGCATAATAAACATTTCCTAACTATAAAACAGGAAACATCTGGTTACCTTCACCTTCAATTCACTCTCCAGAAACCCTGTCCTATTAACAAAACAAAACAAAACAAAACCCTATCTTATTTCAATGCTTGTAATCCAACCCTCCCCTAATGTAGTAGCATTCTTGGCAGATTAATCATCTCTCTCATTCCACTCAAAGTATGTCCAGTTATTCTTGAATTTTAGTCACTTGATCCTAGCCATACTTTCTAAAAAATTGTCAGGCTATTTTCTTGGGGCCCTGTCTGTCCCTCTCTGACTGCTTCTCAGAGCTCTGATTGTCTGTGTCAGTGAGAGAGCTCAGGAGCTTCTCCCTCATTCTTCACCTCTGCAGGAGTATGAGAGGGAAGCAGGCATCTAAGTGAACCCAAGTTCTGTTAAGACCCCATGCACTCATAATGTTCAGCAGTGAGAAAAGGTCCTACAGCCATAGCAGGGACCACTCAAATCCACAGAGAACCCCTGAGTTGGCAAACTTTATTGTTTCTAACTTGTTTTCAACAATTCTCGCTTCCTCTTTGCTACCAGGCCGTCTGCCCTGTGCAGGTGACAGTAGCAAATGGGCTGGAATTTCAATGTCTTCATTGTATTGATTTCCATTTATTTTGATCTTTACAGTCTTTTCTCTTTGCCAGAGAAAGTTTTTGACCAAGGGAAATGCTATTCAGGGTTGGCTTCTTTCTAAGTTGTAACACTTTAAAACACACTAGTAAGTAATAAGACAAGTGACAGATAAGGGTCAAAAGACGACTGATCAAGGGTAAGTTGTAGGAAAGCACATCAAGGCAGAGTTAGGAAGAAAAGCAAAGCGTGGTGCCCAGGTCCATGTTTTTCCTCTCAGGTCTGTTTCAGGCTCTGAGAATAATCGTACCCTTAGACAAGAGAATTTGACTTTGCAGAATTTCAGCTAAGGGATTCAGAAAATTCAGGATGAAGTCAGTTGTATCCTGATTCCACTCTGATCTATGTAACAGTCCTAGAAACACGGCTTGTGCCTTTAACACCTATTCTTACAACGAGACTTGCTTCAATCACCTGTCAGTGGTATAGCAACTTTAGACATGAGGTCACAACTTGCTTATTTTAGGGTCTTCCATGGTAGGAAGATGCCTAAAACCCAGCAAAGTTTTTGGAACCTATTACTTGAGAATTTTTCCTAATGTTTTCCTGTATGTTATTTTCTAAAATTCATCATCCTTCTGTGTCTGGTTTTTTACTTTCTATTTGAACACTTGTCCATATATTCTCATTGCATTTGCTTTATGCCAATTGACTTTGAAAAGCTTTTCAAGAAATTGGGTGTCTACTCAATTTGAATGTGTCCCACTTGGTTGCAGAGTAAATTAGTAGGCACAAGCCCTTCTTCCATCTCTATTCCCATTTAACACTGTTGGTTTGCTATTATTTCAGTACAATGTGTCTAGGTGTGGTTACTTTTTAATTATTATTTTTGGATAGAATGCAGTAGATCACACCAGGTCAACAATGTTCATAACACCTAAAAAATACATGACGTACAAATATTATATTTTAAAAGACAGAAGAGGATTGTGAAAGTAATGAAGACTAGATAAATTAAAATCCCAGAAAGAAAAGAGTGGGATTTTTAGTGAGTTAACATTCACTGCCTATTATTCTCTCCTGAAGGCATTTGTCCATTCTAGACATTAACCAATGATCAGACTTTACCTGGGCAGAAGGATTCTGCTGAAGGAAATAGAAAACAGTGAAGTTTTTGAAGTTTGCACAGGCTGATGAAACAGACTGGGGGAGGGGGGGCACAAAAACACAGCTGGTTTCCCTACAGAGCATTTGTTAAGTTCTTTTTTTTTTTTAATTTTTATTTATTTATGATAGTCGCACACAGAGAGAGAGAGAGAGAGGCAGAGACACAGGCAGAGGGAGAAGCAGGCTCCATGCACCGGGAGCCTGATGTGGGATTCCATCCCAGGTCTCCAGGATCGCGCCCTGGGCCAAAGGCAGGCGCCAAACTGCTGCGCCACCCAGGGATCCCCATCTGTTAAGTTCTAGGTGGCATGCGAATTTAGGGAGCTAGACCAGAAACTTGTAAAAGGCAGAAAAAAATGCCTCGTGGTCTCAGACTATTTTGAAAATAAAGTTCAATCAAAAGTACTCAAGTTATGACTAGTCTTTTCTGAAGACTTTGGAAAAGAAATTAAAGAGCTAAGATTAGAACTAAAGGGTATAAGTGAATCTCTCATTCTTCTGAAGCTAAATTCAAAACCCCACATTCTAGAAACAGATGAATTCAAGATGGACATTGTTACTAATACTGAAGCCCAACATGGAACATTCTAATCCCTAGCTGTGATGATTACTTGCCCACCACCCTCTGCTTATAACAGAGCACAGAGTGGACAGTCTCTCTGAGAAAATAATATCATTCACAGTCTCTGTGGTTCTTGGTATCGTAAAAAGTCATGAAAGATGAAAAGCCAGGAAAAAGGATCTGAAAATCAAGCAAAAGACACATAATGGAAGATGAACAGATAATCTAAATATTGATTTCAGGAGACAAGAATGTTGAAATGACTATTTTAAGCACATTAATCTTCCTAGGGTTATCGAGTTTCTTCAATATCTCTCAATATTTCAGGCCTTTTTCTCAGCTATTGTCTCTTCCCCATTGTCACCTGTGAAATCTGGTTAGATATATCATGAACATTATTACCCTTTCCCATCTATATCGTGTTCTTTGAATTTGACTTTTTAATTTTATTTTTATCCATTTTTCTTTCATTCAAATGTATGCTACTTTGGGTATAGATTTTAAACTTTTTTTATTGCTGTATTTCTAGGACACTAAAAAGGCATTTTTTTTTTTTTTTTTTTTTTTATTTATGATAGTCACAGAGAGAGAGAGAGGCAGAGACACAGGCAGAGGGAGAAGCAGGCTCCATGCACCGGGAGCCCGACGTGGGATTCGATCCCGGGTCTCCAGGATCGCGCCCTGGGCCAAAGGCAGGCGCCAAACTGCTGCGCCACCCAGGGATCCCTAAAAAGGCATTTAACCTAATAAATTCTACAGAGTATTCTGACTGAGTAAAAATAACACCTCTGAAAAATATAAGAATAAAGTATCTGTATAAAATTCTGAATGATATATACTACAAATTCAGTTATACTCATCAAATTAAGAAATAAAAATGATCCTATCATAATGGTGGAAGACTACGAGTGTATCTATTAAAGTAGGAATAAACTGAATTAACATTTATTAAATGCTTATTTTGTGCTCTATTCTACCTCTTTTATATTACACTATACTGCTTAAAAGTATTATTACATAACATAATTTTAGAACTCCTATTTAAAGCAAAAATATAAAGAGAAATTAATAAAAAACAATTATTTTACATATTATAGTTTTCTGCTGAGAAAACATTGGACTATCTGCTGAAAATCCATGAAAATTAACAAGAAAGTTAAATAAAATAAACACAAACTTAATTAGAAAATATTTCTATATACTAACAATAGTCATTTGGAAAATACATTAGAAAAATTATTCATAATAACAGATTCAAATAATATGTTGAAATGCTTTAAAGAAAACTTATGGGAACCAAGCATAAAATAAAACTTTGTTGAGACATTAAAAAAATAAAAGGAATGGAGAACTATTACATCCCTGACTAAGAAGGCTGGGTCTTATAAAAATGACATTTATTTTCAAATTTATTTATGTCAGTGTTTCCAAATGCCAATGCTGAGGACATCAATTTAAGTATGTCAGTATGGATGAAATATATATACACACAAGTACACACACATATGCACACATTTCATAACAAAGAAGTTTGGGAAATGTTACTTATTCTCTTTCTTTACTGGATAATCATACAGGAATTCAAATGTTGGTAGTTCTCAGATAATCCACCATATGTAAATCTACAGTATATGCAGCTTTGTTTAACCAAGACTTATTGAATACATGTCTCTGGTAGCACCTTATTAACCTATGACACAGTGTTGTGCAGAATAACATCTTGGAAAAATGTGCTAATTAATTGGTTTAACCTAATAAAAGTCAAAATCCCAGTAGCAATTCAGTGTTAATCTTAAAGTGATTCTCATGTTCCCTTGAATGAATAACCAGTGGACACTGGTATATAAATCATTTTATGAAGTTATCATAAGCAACTTCTACTTTCAGATATTAAAACATAGTTTGAATTGGTCACAGCTAGAAGATCATTTTGGAAGTAGATGGAAAGATATTAGTCCAGAAATTCCCATGTATTATTTTATCCATTAATGAATGTTTACAGAAGAGTAGTGAGTGTGCCAGAATAGTGCACATCTGTGTATGTCTTACGTTATCTAAGAACTTCATATCCACAGAGGAAAAATTATAAATCACTGGAAAAGACAAAAATAATTTATTAAATGATACTAGAAAATTGGTTATTTGAGTAAGCCATCAAATCTTACATAAAATCTCAAAAAACATATCAAGAAAAAATTCTATATTGGTATTCAGATTAATTTTCAATTATGAAAATTATAGAAAATATTTTCAAAAGTCAAAAATATATTTGATTGGAGCAGGATAATCTAAGTTTAAAAATAATAAAGGAATGGGTTAAATAGGTGAAGGGCATTTTTTTTTTTTTTTGAGAGAGGAGAAGAAAGATGAAAGGTAGTCCAGAGGGTGAGGGAGAGAGAGGATCTTAAGCAGGTTCTACACCCAGCATGAAGCCTGATGCAGGGTTCAATCTCACAACCTTGAGATCATGATTTTAGCCAAAATCAAGAGTTGGATGCTTAACCCACTGAGCCACCCAGCCACCCCATGTGAAGGGGATTAAAGAGTACACTATCATGATGAGCACTGAGTAATACATAGCATTGTTGAATCACTATATTGTGTACTTGAAACTAACATAACACAGTAAGTTAATTAAACTGGAATTAAAATTTAAAACCTTAAAATAAATAAATAAACAAACGAATATACTGTACATTTATTTTCATACATTTTCATAATAATGTGACTACATTTTCAAAGAAAAAAATAAATTAATTAATATATTGACATATTAACAATGAAATATTTATTTCCTAAAAATCTAAAACAAACAGAAAAAATAAAAACATTAAATTAAATATTTAAGGTAATAAATATTAATAAGAAATGTATAAATATTTATAACTTTAAGCATTTTAATCCCATTAGATAAATGTCCTAAGATCAGGAGCAGTAAGTAAATAGGGAAATTCAAATAAATAAATAAATAAATAAATAAATAAATAAATAAATATAGCAGATATACATTTCAGATGCACATTTCTCTTCATCATTGCGTATCATTGCGTAAAAATAATGTACATAACCGATGTATTAAAGAATGTTATTAGCCCATTTTCTTTTGGCTAGAATCCTGAAAGCCTGTCTATTTTTTTTTAAAGATTCTAAATTCATATCTTTCAATAGTAACTCTGAATGTGAATGGGCTTAATGACCTCATCAAAAGGCGCAGGGTTTCAGACTGGATAAAAAAGCAAGACCCATCTATTTGCTACAAGAGACTCATTTTAGACCTAAGGACACCTACAACCTGAAAATAAAAGGTTGGGGAACCATGTACCATTCAAATGGTCCTCAAAAGAAAGCAGGGTTATCCATCCTTTTATCAAATAAATTAAAGTTTATCCCAAAGACTGTAGTGAGATATGAAGAGGGACACTATATCATACTTAAAGGATCTATCCAACAAGAGGACCTAACAATCATGCATATTTATGCCCCGAATGTGGGAGCTGCCAAATATATCAATCAATTAATAACCAAAGTTAAGACATACTTAGATAATAATACACTTATACTTGGTGACTTGAACATAGCGCTTTCTATAATTGACAGATATTCTAAGCACATCTCCAAAGAAATAAGAGCTTTAAATGATACACTGGACCAGATGGATTTCACAGGTATTTACAGAACTTTACATCCAAATGCAACTGAATACACATTCTTCTCAAGTGCACATGGAACTTTCTCCAGAATAGACCACATACTCGGTTATAAATCAAGTCTTAACTGATACCAAAAGATTGGGATCATACCCTGCATATTTTCAGACCATAATGCTTTGAAACTAGAACTAAATCACAAGAAGAAGTTTGGAAGGATTTCAAACATGTGGAGGTTAAGGACCATCCTGCTAAAAGATGAAAGGGTCAACCAGGAAATTAGGGAAGAATTAAAAAGATTTGTGGAAACTAATGAGAATGAAGATACAACCATTCAAAATCTTTGGGATACAGCAAAAGCAGTCCTGAGGGGGAAATACATCGCAATATAAGCAGCCATCCAAAAACTGGAAAGAACTCATATACAAAAGCTAACCTTGCAGCTAAAGGAGCTGGAGAAAAAACAGCAAATAGATCCCACCCCAGCAGAAGAAGAGAATTAATAAAGATTCAAGCAGAATTCAATGAAATAGAGAACAGAAGAACTGTGGAACCGATCAACAAAACCAGGAGTTGGTTCTTTGAAAGAATTAATAAGATAAACCATTAGCCAGCCTTATTAAAAAGAAGAGAGAAAAGACTCAAATTAGTAAAATCATGAATGAGGGCAGCCCAGGTTGCTTAGCAGTTTAGCCTTGCTTTCAGCCCAGGGTGTGATCCTGGAGTCCCGAGATCGAGTCCCACGTCAAGGTTCCCTGCATGGAGCCTGCTTCTCCCTCTGCCTATGTCTCTGCCTCTCTGTGTGTGTCTCTCATGAATAAATAAATAAAATCTATAAAAAAATAAAATAAAATCATGAATGAGAAAGGAGAGATTACCACAAATACCAAGAAAATACAAACGATTTTAAAAACTTATTATGAGCAGCTATATGCCAATAAATTAGGCAATCTAGAAGAAATGGATGGATTTCTGGAAAACCACAAACTACTAAAACTGGAACAGGAAGAAATAGAAAACCTGAACAGGCCGATAACCAGGGAGGAATTTGAAGCAGTCATCAAAAACCTCCCAAGACACAAAAGTCCAGGGCCAGATGGCCTCCCAGGGGAATTCTATCAAACGTTTAAAGAAGAAACCATACCTATTCTACTAAAGCTGTTAGGAAAGATAGAAAGAGATGGTTTACTTCCAAACTCATTCTATGAAGCTAGCATCACCTTAGTTCCAAAACCAGACAAAGACCACACCAAAAAGGAGAATTATAGACCAATATCCCTGATGAACACAGATGCAAAAATTCTCAACAAGATACTAGCCAATAGGATCCAAAAATACATTAAGAAGATTATTCACCATGACGAAGTGGGATTTATCCCCAGGATTCAAGGCTGGTTCAACACTCATAAAGCAATCAATGTGATTGATCATATCAGCAAGAGAAAAAACAAGAACCATATGATCCTCTCAATAGATGCAGAGAAAGAATTTGACAAAATACAGCATCCATTCCTGATCAAAACTCTTGAGAGTGTAGGGATAGAGGGAACATTCCTCAACATCTTGAAAGCCATCTATGAAAAGCCCACAGAAAATATCATTCTCAATGGGGAAACACTGGGAGCCTTTCCCCTAAGATCAGGAACAAGACAGGGATGTCCACTCTCACCACTGTTATACAACATAGTATTGGAAGTCCTAGCCTCAGCAATCAGACAACAAAAAGAAATAAAAGGCATTCAAATCAGCAAAGAAGAAGTCAAACTCTCCCTCTTCACAGATGACATTATACTGTACATAGAAAACCCAAAAGACTCCGCCCCGAGATTGCCAGAACTCATACAGCAATTCGGCAGTATGGCAGGATACAACATCAATACCCAGAAATCAGTGGCCTCTCTATACGCTAACAATGAGACTGAAGAAAGAGAAATTAAGGAGTCAGTCCCATTTACAATTGCACCCAAAAGCATAAGATACCTAGGAATAAACCTAACCAAAGAGGTAAAGGATCTATACCCTAAAAACTATAGAACACTTCTGAAAGAAATTGAGGAAGACATAAAAAGATGGAAAAATATTCCATGCTCATGGATTGGAAGAATTAATATTGTGAAAATGTCAATGCTACCCAGGGCAATTTACACATTTAATGCAATCCCTATCAAAATACCATGGACTTTCTTCTGAGAGTTGGAACAAATCATCTTAAGATTTGTGTGGAATCAGAAAAGACCTCGAATAGACAGAGGAATTTTAAAAAAGAAAACCCTATCTGGGGGCATCACAATGCCAGATTTCAGGTTGCACTACAAAGCTGTGGTCATCAAGACAGTGTAGTACTGACACAAAATCAGACACATAGATCAATGGAACAGAAGAGAAAACCCAGAAGTGGATCTTCAACTTATGGTCAACTAATATTCGACAAAGCAGGAAAGACTATCCACTGGAAAAAAGACAGTCTCTTCAATAAATGGTGCTGGGAAAATTGTACAGCCACATGAAGAAGAATGAAACTAGACCATTCTCTTACACCATCCACAAAGATAAACCCAAAATGGATGAAAGATCTAAATGTGAGACAAGATTCCATCAAAATTTTAGAGGAGAACACAGGCATCACCCTTTTTGAATCTGGCCACAGCAACTTCTTGCAAGATACATCCATGAAGGCAAGAGAAACAAGCAAAAATGAATTATTGGGACTTCATCAAGATAAAAAGCTTCTGCACAGAAAAAAAAAAAAAAACAGTCAACAAAACTAAACGACAACCTACAGAATGGGAGAAGATATTTGCAAAGGACGTATCAGATAAAGGGCTAGTATCCAAGATCTAGAAAGAACTAATTAAACTCAACAGCAAAGAAACAAACAACCCAATCATGAAATGGGGAAAAGACATGAACAGAAATCTCACAGAGGAAGACATAGACATGGCCAACATGCACATGAGAAAATGCTCTGCATCACTTGCCATCAGGGAAATACAAATCAAAACCACAATGAGATACCACCTCACACCAGTGAGAATGGGGAACATTAACAAGGCAGGAAACCACAAATGTTGGAGAAGATGTGGAGAAAAGGGAACCCTCTTGCACTGTTGGTGGGAATGTGAACTGGTGCAGCCACTCTGGAAAACTGTGTGGAGGTTTGTCAAAGAGTTAAAAATAGACCTGCCCTACGACCCAGCAATTGCACTGCTGGGGATTTACCCCAAAGATATAGATGCAGTGAAATGCCGGGACACCTGCACCCCAGCGTTTATAGCAGCAATGTCCACAATAGCCAAACTGTGGAAGGAGCCTCGGTGTCCATCGAAAGATGAATGGATAAAGAAGATGTGGTTTATGTATACAATGGAATATTACTCAGCCATGAGAAACGACAAATACCCACCATTTGCTTCGATGTGGATGGACCTGGAGGCTATTATGCTGAGTGAAATAAGTCAATCGGAGAAGGACAAACATTATATGGTCTCATTCTATTGGGGATTATAAAAATAGTGAAAGGGAATAAAGGGAAAGGAGAGAAAATGGTGGAAATATCAGTGAGGGAGACAGAATATGAGAGACACCTAACTCTGGGAAATGAACAAGGGGTAGTGGAAGGGGAGGTGGGCAGGGGGTTGGGGTGACTGGGTGATGGGCATTGAGGGGGACACTTGGCAGGATGAGAATGGCGTTATCCTATATGTTGGCAAATTGACCTCCAATAATTTTTTTTTAATATTTTATTTATTCACTTGAGAGAGCAAGAGAGCACAGGGAATTGGGCAGACAGAGGGAGAAGCCGACTCCCTGCTGAGCAAGGAATTCTACTCAGGCTCCATCCCAGGACAAAGAGATCATGACCTGAGCTGAAGGCAGACACTTAACTGAGCCACCCATTTGCCCCCTGAAAGCCTATCTTATTGGTCAGGCATAACACACCTCTCAAAAGAAATATTCTAGATCACTTCAAAGAACTACCTAAGGACCACATAGCAATAACCTCTATAACTATGAAAACACAATAGCAAATAATTGGCCTTTCCCCATCTATGAAGCTGACAGTGAGTTGAAGAAAGCAAAGAAGAGGAAAGGCCAGAGCACCTGATTGATTGTTGCGGTTTTGATTTATTTGCTCTTTTGTTTTTCGATTTAAGGAGCAACTGACTTGACTGGTTCTGAAGAACACTAAAGAATGAACCTGGTGACAGGTAGGAAAGTTTGGGCGAGAAGGAAGGCAGTGGGTCAGTGGATTTCTCTAAAGAAGGTCTATGAATCAAAAACGCCCACCAAACTGAGAAAGGAATGAAAAGTGGAGTTCTTGCTTTTCTTGCCAAAGCAATGTAAAAAGACCCAACGGCCCCACTACTTTAGGACTAGAAAGAAATAGTGGTTGTGTCACACCATCACCAACCAGATGCTACAGCTTATCTCCGAAAAAGGGCACTTGGGAGACATGGGAGGCCTATGGGTGGCCTGCACAGAATTTCTTCAATAACATAGACATCTGGGAATCCCTGGGTGGCTCAGTGGTTTAGTGCCTGCCTCTGGCCCAGGGCGTGATCCTGGAGTCCCGGGATCGAGTCCCACATCATGTTCCCTGCATGGAGCCTGCTTCTCCCTCTGCCTGTGTCTCTGCCTCTCTCTCTCTCTGTATCTCTCATGAATAAATAAATAAAATCTTAAAAAAAAAAAGAACATGGACATCAGAAATGCCACCTTTAGTTTGACTTCCATAACTTAGGCTGTTCCTTTCACATTAAAGGTGAAAAATTCAGAGCAAATATTATAAACAAGCCTACTCTCCAGAATAGTCCCCACCAAAGTGAACCCATGGCTGCCTTAAAGTTGAAAGCAGATCTTCAGAGGCAGACTCTGGGATTCTTAGATCAGTCATGAACAAAATGACTTTTTCATTAGAATCCCTTAGAGATTTTTCAACTCATGATGATGGAATTCTGTCATTGCTAGCGACTACAGCCAGAGTGGCTAGTGTATGTTCCCTAAAATGGGATATGCCCACTGAGGAAATCAGGCTCCATGCACACATTTTTGAGGTGAGGGAGCAAAGGGCTGGTCCTGGGGACATGAATAGCAAGACAAAGTAATTAACAAAAAACAAAAGACAAGAAGCCTAGGTGAAGATGAGAGAAATTGGAACCCTTGCACGCTGTTGCTAGGAATGTGAAGTAGTGTAGCCACTACAGGAAACAGTACAGAGGTTCTTCAGAAATTAAACTAGAACTACCATATGATCCAAAAATCCCACTTCTGGATGTTTACCCAAAAGAACTGAAATCAGGATCTCAAAGGAATACTAGCATTCCAATGTTCATGGCAGCATTAAGTATGATAGTCAAAACATGGAGTAACTATGGCAATAATCTAAATGCTCATCAACAGATGAATGGATAAAGAAAATGTGGTATAGATACACAATGGAATACTATTCAATCTTAAACAAAAAGGAAACCCAATCTTACACAACAACATGGATAAAACTTGAGAACAGCATGCTCAGTGAAATAAGCCAGTCACAGAAAGGCAAATACTACATGATTCCACTTAAATATGAGGTGTCTAAAATAGTCAAAATCGTACAATCAAAGAGTTAAATAGTGGGTTGCCAGGGGCTGGGGGTAAGGGAAGGGAAATGAGCAGTCACTAATAAATGGGCATAAAGTTTCAGTTAAACAGGACGAATAGGACCTAGAGATCTATCGTACAACAATGGATCTATAGTCAACAATTCTATATTATACACTTAAAATGTATTAGGAGAGTAGGTCTCGTGTTAAGTGTCCTTACCACAAAAAAATAAAATAAAATTTAAAAGAAAAAGCTCTAATTTGCCTGTTTACACTCATCACTCATTAGCAGTGAGAAGTGGTTTTCCAAAAAGGCAACCCTTCTTTTCTCTCCCCGTAACATTTTCACACCTTTCACCCTTTCTGATGGAGAATGTTCTCCTGATTGCAGTTTTCTGTAGCCAGAGGGCCCTGTATATCCTTCCTCTCCTTACTTTGTACATCCAGCTGGGCAAAGTTTATTCTGTTTTATGTACCATAATCTGTCATGGCTGATTTTGTTATAACAAGATCTGAACAGATGGGGAATGGTTTGCTCAAGAATTACTTGCAATATGAGTGACCTATAGAAAAAATTGGGAACTGGAATGCAGTCCCTGCAATAAAATCCCAAACTCGTTATCTTCCCCACAGGATGCCCATGTATCTCGCCCCCACATGAAGGTGTTAATGACTAATCCAGAGACCTATAAAGGAGTCCAGTCCTCTGGTAAATAGCACATGCACAAACAAAGGAATAAGCAACAGAGAAAGGCAGTAATAATTCTTTGTCATAACTTGTCTTTCTGATTTTTTTCCCTATCAAGTGACATATATTTAAAAGATACAAACACAATCACTTAACAATGGAATGGAAATGCTGCAAATAAGGCAATTTCCTTAGAACTGGAAAGTCTCCAGAATTAGACAGATTCCCATCAGCATTTAATAAACTTTTTTAACACCTACTGAGTCCAATTTCATAGTTTTTCAAAGTTCTTGCTAAGCGTAACAGGAAAGATAATCAGAAACCCTTATGGACAATATGCTGTCTGAAAAGAATATTAAAAAAAAAAAAAGATCAGGCAATGAGGGCGCCATTAATCCTCTAATCCAACTGCCCATATTTATGTTGATTTTACAAAAAAAAAAAAATGCCATTCTAAGTTGTTAATGCCTCCGCCTCCACACCAAAGAGGCCATACAAATAAATTAAAAACTCCTTCTCTGCATAAGTTCTCTGTGGTTTAGTATGTTTTGCAGAGACTGCTCAATTAGAGCCAGCCCGAAGCCATTTCTATATTTAAAAAATTGCAACATTAACCATATGATCTTTGAACAGCATTTATGATCCAACTACATATTCCCTGCAGTTCCTAAAATAACATGAGTGGAGAAAATAAAGAAAATGGAGGGAAAGGAAGCTTTCACTATTTATGTTATATCACGGGCTTCTACTTCTGAAATAATTGCTTTTTATCTCCTTACCCATATGTGGGCATTGTCCATTATCTGCAGATCCTTCTCTGATACTCAGTCTGTATTAAAACACAGGCATCATTTTAAAAAATCAAATATAAATGCTTGGTTAAATTGTGCTATTGTCCTTTTCTGTTTTAAGATAGTTTCTTCTGTACAAATAAAATCAACATTTTGAAGGTTAAGACCACTGACCTTTCCATACTTTAAATAAGTAAGTGTTAACTTCCATAGTTAATACTTAATAATAACAGAGTATTTATATCTAAATTTCATTTTTGATGGTCAAATGATTCACATCACACCTACTGGGGAAAAAAAGGGATGGAGTGAGATCATTTGCTGATGATTAGATCTGAAGCTGCTTCATTAGTCGGGGTAACAGCCGATCTTAGGAAGCACCTAGAATTTTCAGCGCTTCTCCACAGGCAGCTTAATATCTTCAGACAGGTGACAAAAGCTTCAAACTTGTCACCCTTAAGTTTTATTTCTGCCCTGCACCCTGAGTTCGGCATAGTTAGAAATCTAGGGCTTTATTACTCTGGAAACTTTCCCTACCATGACTCACAAACTTCGCCAATCATGTTCCAAAGCTACTCTAAAAAATGAGTCATCGGGGTAATGACACTCAACATTTCAATAGCTCTTTATCCATGTTAGTTAATTATCCTGCAATGCAGAAAATGACAATGGTTCTTACTTAGAGGAAAATGAATGGCTTTGCTAAAGTTGAGAAAGTCAGTGAAATTGGTCTCTAGAACACTGGGCATTTTGCCTCCACATATCCAGGAGAATATATTTGCTTTCCCCTCCCCTCTCCTGGACACTCAGCAACAAAGACTTCCCTCCTGCTATGTTGCCCTCCATTTATCAAAAATTCTGATAACTATTCTTTCAGCAAACCTCCGTCTGCTGCACCCCTTCCATGAACAACATAAACACCAGTGAATACTTGAGAGATTGGGTTAATGTCTCTGGCTTGGTTTAAAGCTGGAAAAAGTTTCGTGGCTTGAACAGATAAGTAGCTATAGGAAAAATCTAGAGGACTCTTTCTGCTTTCCCACCAAGTCTTCCTCCTCTGATCACTATCATCACTCATCAATCCACCACCATCACCATCCCAGCTGCCACATCACACACACACACACACACACACACACACACACACACACACACAGCTTTCATCAGGCTTGATCTAAAGCTTTCCTTTCTTCTTCAGTGTGAAGCAAATCTAAATACTTTTCCATATCCTTATCAAAAAGCTGAGGTGGTATAGAATTTATCGAAGATTTATTAGAGATTTTTTTAAAAGTAGAGGAGAAATATATATGAATGCCACTTTACTTTCCTCCCAGTAAGTTCCTTCTGAAGACAAAGTGACTAGGAAAGTTAGAGTAAAAGCAGATTGTTTTTCCGAATTCTGTGGACTTTGAAAATACTCCTAAATCTGGCTGGTTGTATGTGTGTGTGTATGTGTGTGTATATAAACACAGCCCTGCCAATTAGAGGACAATACTCAGAATATATATTCTAGTAAGCTGGCAGGTCAGCAGAGACATTTTTCTCTCGTTATTGAAATAGAGAAAAAATATTTATTACATATGTCATATACCCAATGCTCAGAGAGGAAATGTGAACTTTTTGTGTTATATCCACTATAACTTTTCCTAAGGAATAAGTATCATCCCTTGTCCCATATCCATTGCTCCATTTCTGTCCTGACTCCCTCGAGGTGCACCCTATTATGAAATATACGGGTATCTTTCCTGTTAGTATGTTGCTTATTCTGCTTGTTTTTTTTCCCTCTATTTGCTTCACCTATATGTACATAAACACACACTTTATTAATTAGACACCAAGGGCTTTTAGCATATGTTTTAAATATGTATATACTTAGTGCATATTTTAAATATTGTTTTATAACTGGCTTATATTCTTCAATATTATGCTTTCTAAATTTCTTCAGATGGATAGGTACATACATGCATGCATAATACATATATATGATACAGAGAGAGGGAGAGAGAAGAGGGGAAAGGAAGAGAGAGAAACAGAAAAGAAAGATATAGACAAAGAGGGAAAAAAAGGAAGAAAAGAAAAAACCTGAGGGAGGGAGGGGGAAGGAGGGAGAGAGGTAAGGAAGGAAGGAGGGAAGGAGGGAAAGAAGAGGGAGCAAAGGAGGAAGGAAGGGAGGGAAGGAAGAAAAGTAGTCTTATTTTTGATATTTGCTATGAGTTTTGAATTGAGAATATGAGATTGAAGTTTCCTTCCCAGTTCTACTTAGTTCATAAACTTTTATTTTACCAGTTCACTTCCCAACTGATTTGTAACTACACCAATCATATTCCATTTCCCTATAGATGTCTGGGTCAGTCTCCTGACTCTCTTTCCCTTCACCTTAGATATTGGTTACTGCTACATTATTGCCACACATTAGTATAACTACGTAACATCCTAATTTTAAAAAACAGCAAGATTCATTCTCCTTTCCTATTTAAAATTCCCTGGCTATTCTTGAACCTTTACTTTCCTGTGGGAATTGTGGTGGAGTTAGTGTGTGGTAAATTTATCATGATTATGGGCAAATCATTGCCACAAAGGTATAGAAAATTATACGTAGGTAGCAAATAGTGTGTTGATGGCTCTCTTAGGGTTCCCAGGCCCGTTTTCAATAGGGGAACCATTCCCTCCCACACACAATTAATTCGCAGACTCCAGCTGGGTGTCCAACAATTCAACTCAATACTATCTACCTGGAGCTAGTATCAGATTCTATAGGTTAAGGATTTAGTCCTGTAAGAGTGCCCACCTATCCCATTCTCTGGATGCTAGTTACAAGCTTAAGCTGTTACCTCTACTTCAAACCCACCAGTTGCAGGTTGGAAGTTCTAATGACCGACACCTTTTGGGTTCCATTAATTTGTTAGAGTGGCCCACAGAACTTAGGGAAACACTTACCTTTACCAGTTTATTAAAGGATATGATAAAGGTTATGAATCAATAGTCACATAAAGAGATATAGAGGGCAAGGTAGGGGAAAGGGCAAGTAACTTTCATACCCTTTCCAGGCATGCCCTCCTCCCTGCATCTCCACGTGTTCACCAATCTGAAGCTCTCTTTTTTGGGTTTTATGAAGGTTTCATTGTATGGTCATGATTAACTAAATCATTGGCCATTGGCTGATTCAGCCTCCAGCTCCTCTCCTCCTCCCAGAGGGCCTGGGGTTCTGAAACCAGGGGGGACTGAAAGTTCCAACGCTCTAATCACATGATTTCCTCCTGGCAACAAGCCCCCCACTCTCCCTGCCTAGGACAAGATAAAAATCTCACCTTCATTAACACAGCAAAAGATACCTTTATTGACCTTAACACTTCAGAAATTACAAGGGTTTGGGAGCTGTGAGCCAGAAACTGTGGACAAAGACCAAATATATATGAGAAATATGTTTGGTCATCTGAATGTATTTCTTATAAATCACAATATTATAATAGCACCATGACCAATCCCACTGATAAGACTGCCTCATTCCTAAATTGTATCAGAGCACCAGGCACAGTTTAACCGGGACCTTCTAGAGTAAATGGTTCCACTTCTGTTCTCTTGTTCCTTAGAAGAGCAATCAGAGTGCTAACAAGGCAAGTGAGCAGGCACCTATCCATCAATGGGAGGACCTTTCAGAAATGCACAAATTCCCCCTGCAGAAAGGTCAAGGCTGGAAAGCGTCAAGGCCTGGGAACAGCAACTCTGTGGAGGACTTATTCCCATATCTACCTATTAAGGAAGGACAAAGACCAGGATACCCTCCATTCATATTTATAAGCTTTCAAGTTTAAGCAGTAACTGCGATTTCTGAACCCACTATCTGTTCCCACTAAGGCCCCGGTATCATGGAATAAAAGAAGGCTAGATCAAGAGATGTGGGATGTTAACTCCCTCCACTGCGTCATGAGCTTTTTTGCCTGCACCCATTCAACATGGGTGGTACAATACCTTCCAGGTAAGGACTACAAGGAAAGCATGATGAGTTTGGGAAAGCCAGGTTAGAGGCTTTGTTCATTCAACTCCCAGAGGCTGGTTAACATCTCATTTCTTGGGAGGGGGGTGGTGAGGGAGAGTGTCAAGAAGGAAAATGAATTACCACACAGGATCTTCATCAATCTTACCCATGGCCTTTTAGCACAAATAGAGGCAGGTAACTGTGCTAACTCTAACCATGTTACAAGGACAGTGTATTATCACGAAATTACTAATTTGTTGCTGGCGACAGTACAATTTACACATCTCCAGTCCCATCTCTAATTGTCTGACACTTATTTGGTGCTGAAAAGAAGCACACAGCAGGAGAAGGTCTGAGAGGCAAGCCAATCAGTTGAAGGCTTTCAGAAGCCACAATGGGCATACTCCTGGCTTGTAGGACTTCATAAGAAAAGATTTCAAAGGGGGAGAAAAAACCATTTCTGATAGGGAAAGGGATTTTTGAATCAGAAAACATTGTTTGATAGGGATAATATAAAAATTGGGACAATTTCTACTTTTTCTTACTCATAAGGCTGCTGTGACAGAATTTGAGATCATGGAAAAATGCTTTGTGAACCCAGAATCCTGACAGATGTGAGGAAAGCAGACGTGTCCTGGCGACTGTGTTATTAATCAGGGCTGGAAGGTTAGCAGATTCTCCTGCTTGTTGGATAATCCACTGACACCATTCTTTCTGTAGCAATTCCACTTGGGGGATTGCCACATCTTATATTTTTTATTTATTTGTTTTTAATACCACTAGATAGTTAATCATCCCTAGCCTTCCTGTTTTCATCTCCTCTAAATATTTTGGCAGATATGTAAGGAATGAAAGAGTGGTGCCATCTGCCACCAAAGCAACCGGGAGTGTCCTGAACTAACGGAGCCCCACCCTGGATGCATCAAAGTCATAAAAAGCTGTATGTAGCAAGTACAGGGTCTCTTTGTCAGCCGCCATAGACCACAAAGATAATGAGGAGCAATAAGCTTGGAATACCTCATTTCCAAAGTGAAACACAGACAACAGTCTCTTAAGTTGCAAAGGCATGTTGGAAAGCTTTTTAGAAAAAAGGTTCAAAAACCTGTGAAGATGAATTATATGAATACTTTGTGGAATTAAAAGATAGCCCTTGTTAACAAGAAAATTCAAATGTCTTCTAGGAGTTTATACACACAAGAACATAGGCACATTTGTGTATGTAGAGAGAATTAACATTACAAAGTAATAATATGTTTGATCAGCTGTCAAATATATAGGTGCTCATGCATAAACAGGCTCTAAGATTTCAGAGAATGAAGGAATTCCTTCCTGCTGAGGAGCAGGCAAGGTTCCATGGAGGAGGCCTTGATTAGGTTTACCTTAAACCACAGGCGTGTATTTGTGTATGTTTGTGTGTGTGCGCGTGCACGTGTGTGTGTGTGTGTTTGTGTAAAAGGGAAACATATAGCCAGATCAGTTGGGAATATCATTATTGAAGACTTTAAAGACAAACTGAGCAATCCTGTGTAGAAGACCATGGGATCACTTAAGTGGGAGCAAAGGATCTGTGCAGAAGATAAAAGCAGGTAAATCTTGAAAAGAGCCATTTGGCAAGATTACAGAGGTCCTTCATTACCAGAATAAAAGGAAGGACCATGAGGATTAAGGAGGAGAGATTCAGTCATCATGCACAGCATCAGGCAGTTCCAACATTGGCCCTAATAACTGAATGAAAGGAAGATTAATCTCAGAGAATATCTGAAATGTTGGTTTCTTACAGAGGCTGCCAGACAATTAAATGTGATTTTATATGTTTTAAATTCATTACAGTATTCAGTACTTTAATAGTTATTAGATAAGCTTGTGGAAACCTAGCTTTACTTCGTGGCAATTTAATTTTGTTGAATAATTTTATTATCTCATAGAGATAATAAAGACTCTGAAAGAGTCGGCAATGGGTTGACTTGCCAAAACTTCAACAAGATTTTAAATCATTTTGAATAAACTATCAAAAAGCTAATTGAATTACATCTACACTCTATCAAATCATTAGTCATCAAAGTAATTTCGGGCAAAAAGTCAGCATGATGTGTAATCTTGGGCCATAGATGGGTCATAGTGGAGCCCAAGATTATATTGCATATCACTGTGTATATCACACTCTCATAGTGACTGTAGGAGAGGGACGCATAACCAATCATGTGTCAAGTGGTGAGTCAGAATCCACTCAGTGTGTTCTGATCAAATTCTTGCCATTTAAGAATACAAGACATACAAAGGACGAAACAAATATAATTTTAGCACTTAAGCATGAATTTATTAGAATTGTTTATCCAGAGAATTGTCCACTAATATTTGCCAAGAATACACAAGTTACCTAGATATTATAAGCAACTGATGAGCCTCTTCTCAGAATGGCTAAGAAGAAAAAAATCATAGTAAAAATTGGGAATGAAATTTTAAACTATATACTCACTTCATCCAGAGATTCATTCATTCAATTAAATATTTATTGAGGCCTATGATATGGTAAGCATCATTCTAAGTATTGAACATGTAGCAATGAACAAAAATAGTATGTATCCATGAAGTATTAATTCTAGAAGGAGGCAGATAATAAGAAACAAACAAAAAACGAAGTTAGTGTTATGTCAGGTAATGGTAAATTCCTTAAAGAAAAAAATAAGCAGAGTGGAAGGATAAAGAGTTTCACCAGGCATTTTGTTAAATACGGTGGTCAAGGAAAGCCTATGTAACATTTAGGAAGAAATCAGACCTATGAGAAGAAGATGGTCTTGCACATATCTAGGGGAAGATTATTAAAGGTAAAAGTATTAGTAAGTATAAAATTTTAATACAGGATTATGTTTCCTGCAATGGAGGAAGAGAAAAAAGTCAATGAAGCTAGAGTATAGTGAGATAGAGAAGAGTGGTGATGAGGCTGGAGAGTTAGCCAGAGGGTCAAATAACAGAAGCACTTAGTTTAAGTTAAGGACCTTAAATTTGAATCAATATATGATGAAAAGCCTTAGGAAGGTTTTTTTGTTTTGTTTTGTTTTATAAAGTTGATATAATTTGATTTGTCCTTTAGAGGATTCATTCCAGTTGTTTTGTGAAAAAATAGACTGAAGGAAGAAAGTATAGGAGTAGGGACATAAGAGACTACAGTAATAGTCCAAGCAAGAGATGTGGAAACTTGGGTATGGTGAAAAATGATCAGCTTGGGGATAGATTTTGAAGTTAAGGCCAACAGGATGGATCGAATACTGGAAGAGTAAAAAAAAAAGGCATCAAGGAATATCTAGTTTCTGGCTTTAACAGTTGAATTAATGGTAGCACCATGTCCTGATGGGGACCCAGGAAGAAGAGCACACTGGCAGGAATGGCATTGAAAAGTAGATACAGTGAGTAGGCACTTGATTATAAGTCTGGTGTTTTGGACTGGAAAGAAGACTTTAGAGCCTTCAGAATGTAGATGGTTATTTAAAACAATGGTACTGGTGGAGAATTCATCCAAAATGAGTGTAGATATAGAAGAAATTCAGGACCAAACCTGGGGCATTCCAAAATTAAGAAGTTTCAAATTGAATAGAAATTGGCCAAGGAGACTGAGAATATAGATCAGAAAATTATGATTACTGAGAGCTGTCCAGAGGTCAGGGTGTTCATCTTGCTTCAAAAAAAAATGAGGTTATTAGTGTACCACCTAAAATGGATACATCAAATAAGACCAGGACTAAGAAATAATGATTCATGTTGCTGATGGACTTGATTGGTATTAGGAAAAAAAAGTTTCAGTGGTGATATGGCGACAAAAATCTGATTGAAGTGAGTTAAAAAACCAGAGAGAATGGAAAGCTCAAGATTTTATGTGATAAAGAGAGGAGAATAGGAAGACAACTAGAGGCAAACCTTGCTTTCCAGTTTGTTCTGTGTGGGAAGTAGACAACTTATACCAATGGAATTAAAGCAAGTACGTCTCCTCAAGTGGGCAAAATCCAAACCCAAACTAGCCATTGTCTAGATTCAATGTAATGAATGTAAGAGGCTTTCTATTATTAAATATATCTTCCATAGAAAAGCAATTATATGTATTTACATTTGCATATACATATATTTGTATGTATGAATGTACATATGTGTAGAGAAAGACACTGAGAGAGAGGAGAATGCATTTACACATTAGTATGAAAGGGAATATCGGGATCCCTGGGTGGCGCAGCGGTTTGGCGCCTGCCTTTGGCCCAGGGCGTGATCCTGGAGACCCGGGATCGAATCCCACGTCAGGCTCCCGGTGCATGGAGCCTGCTTCTCCCTCTACCTGTGTCTCTGCCTCTCTCTCTCTGTATGACTATCATAAATTAAAAAGGAATATCATTTACCTATTGCCCAACTTTAGATACAGAACATTAGCGGAACTGAATATACTACAAGCATGCCCCTCATTGATTGCATCTCTCTCTCCTTTATCCCGCTACTTTGAGTTTTGTATTAATCATACCATTGCTTTTTAAAAATAGTTTAATCAGGGGATCCCTGGGTGGCGCAGCGGTTTAGCGCCTGCCTTTGGCCCAGGGCGCGATCCTGGAGACCCGGGATCGAGTCCCACGTCGGGCTCCCGGTGCATGGAGCCTGCTTCTCCCTCTGCCTGTGTCTCTGCCTCTCTCTCTCTCTCTCTGTGTGACTATCATAAATAAATAAAAATTAAAAAAAATTCTATAAAAATAGTTTAATCATATATTCTTTAAGATTTACTTATTTACTAGAGAGAGAGAGAGAGTAGTGTGGGCAGAGGGAGGGGCCAAGGGAGAGGGAAAAGGAGAGAAGCAGACTCTCCTCTGAGCATAGAACCCTGAGATCATGACCTGAGCTGAAATCAAGAGTCTTAACCTAATGAGCCACCCAGGTGCCTCTCCTCATATATATCCCCAAACAGTATTACTGTTTACTCCAATATTCATAATAATTTGTATTTAAGTGGGAACACACTCTCTAAATATCTTTGACTTACTTTTTCAATAGACATTGTATTTTTGAGATTCACCTATTTTAATTTATGTAGCTATGGCCCATTCAGTTTTGCTGCTGTGTAGTATTTATTATGATATATGGATATAATAAAATTGTTTTACCTATTTTATTGCTAATAGACAAAACAAATGCATTACTTTTTCTAGGATATATGTCCAGGAATCAAATTTGTGGGTTATAGCATTCACCCATCTTCAATGGTGTTTGGTAAAAACACACTGTTTTTCAAAACGTACTAATTTATACCCCCTGTTCCAGTGTCTGATGGTTTTCACCGCTTCAAAACATCATCAACACCTGGAATTCTCAGACTTCAGTTGTTATCCATTTTGCGGTTATGGAATGGTAACTCAACAACCCCTGGTTATTAATCATGTTTGGCAACTCTTTACATGTTTATATCCATTCAGATTTTCTATTTTGTGATGCTTTTTCTTTTCTTTTCTTATTTTTCTCTTGGGTTGTTTTGTCTTGTAATAATGTCTGTCTTCTTCAAGGTCTGTTTCTATCCCCAGTATGAGCTATGCTGTACCCTATAACTCCTAAGCACAGGAAGGTAGTAGGTTTGACATAATCTCCCACTGGAAAAAACGGTACTGGAATGTTTTGTTTTGCTGTTTCATGCTATTATTTGAGATGGTTCCAACCACCAGGAAGAGAGAAGCAAGGCATAAGCACTCATCCACATTTATTGATTTGAAAGGTTCTAAGTGCTGTGTGTATTAACCAAGAAGACTGACTACAAGATTGCAGCCTTCTCTTGTCTTGTACTTCATCACACCAAACAATGTCATTCCCAATGCAGGACTGACAGGCACTCATGTCCAGCTTCAGTTCTATATCCCCAATCCATTAGTATTGGCTCGAAGTTAGCTTTTTGAATACAAGATCAATTCTAATATAGTTACATTGACTTCTCTGTCTATCACAGAGTAGATAGAAAGTTGAGAGGGATCAATAAATTCCAAACAACAAGTCAGAAAATACATAGTGTATATGAACCGGTTAGCATGCATGGATTTCTCTGTGTTAGTCATTGATTCAGATATAGGTAGTCCAGAGCTAATGTGTTTGTATCCACATCTAAAAGCCAATAGGGAAATCAACTCCTCGAGCTACATCTTTAGCTGAATAGAAAATAGGACATGACAAAATTCTTGGCTCTGTACTAAAAATATTACA
Organism: Canis lupus familiaris; assembly: GCF_011100685.1. Classification (NCBI taxonomy): domain Eukaryota; kingdom Metazoa; phylum Chordata; class Mammalia; order Carnivora; family Canidae; genus Canis; species Canis lupus. The sequence goes on from NC_049238.1 coordinate 17,097,079, forward strand.
TTTTCTGGATCCGTGTTATCTCTTCAGACTTCATCATGTCTTCTTTCCAGACATTTATGTTGGACTGGTCTAATTTGCCTTGCCCTGCAATATGTACTTCTTTGTGCATATTTTCCAGTATCCACAAATAGCAACCCTTTACCTTTCAACTCCATCATTGTCATAAATGTCCTTTCCATCTCTTTCCTGTCTAAACAGATCATCCTGTAATAAAAGCCGTGCCCAAGACTATATTTTCTATTCTTCCATTAAGCCTTTAACCCCATTACTCTAAGGAGATTGTCCAGGTGCCAAAATCCTCCAGCACTTATTCTCGTTAGCGATAATTAGGAGTCTTTTTATGTCTTTCTAGCATGGTTAGTTTTCTGTGTTTGCTCCCCAACAAAATAATGACACCTGATGATCTGGGGCTGTGTTGGGGGTATCTTTTGTATATTTGACCCATGTAGCTTATTGACTGCATGTAGTTACCTAATGAAAACTGAATCAATAGTATAGGTATGCTTGCACTCAAACCTCTTGCTAATGTCATGTTAAGCAAAGTTGACCAATCTCCTCCAGGACCCTGCTCTCCTTTTAAGCTGAGGAACTCAGTCCAGTAACTTCTGCATTTCCATCCTGTTCTTCTTTTACCCATCCTGACTATAGTTTCATCTTTTAGGGTGAGTACCTGTTATTAAACAAAGAAAAATCAAGCTAAAATAGTTAATGTAATCCTGGCTGAGATATGGGCATGCTAATGGGCACGCTTTTCCTTTCTGAGGTTTACTCACACATTCTGGTATCTCAGAGACTAGCATCTTGTTCCTAAATTTCATAATAAAGATTTTAAATTTTTCTAAAGATGAGACAATCCTATTCTTATAGAATCTTGAGCTATCTTTAGATCTGATCACTTAGGAAGTTATTGGTAATACTAAAGTTAATAGTAAATGTTGTGTTAAAAAAACTCTTATATAATGCCAACTGTGTATTGGGTATAATTCCTAGAGCTTGATAGATGTTAACTCATTTAACTTGTATACAAATGTCATGAAATAGATACTATTACTCCACTGAATAGTCTCCCTTCACCACCCTATGTCATGTCTCCTTCATTCTTCATCTGCTTCAGGCTCCTTGCCCTCTGGTTTGTCCTTAAATCTAGCCATGAGAGATACCAGAAATATGTGAGAAAGTAGGAGGAGAGAAAGGTCAATATTTTTACTCCATCAGTTTCTTTTATGCCAGGCTGCATTCTGACAATAGATACTTTTCTCCACCAAGCCCATAATCTCCACAGCTGGCCCACCTCTATAAGCAATAACTCTCCTAAGATTCCATTAACCATTCTCTCCCTGGCCCCTTCATACCTGGGAAGGGTAAGATTTTTCTATTGTCAGAGTGTATTATTGTTAGTTTTCCTTAAGTCTTTTCATGGCTTTGTAAATATTCCTCCATTTAAACTCTGTTAAATTGTCCCTTTTGAGCACATATCTTACTTCCTGGACACCAACTTTTACAAGTAAGGTAACTGAGGCATGATGATATTAAGTTACTTGCTCAAGATCATACAGCTAGTGAGTAGCCATGCTAGGATTCAAATCTGAGCTGTCTGGATCTACAATCTGTGCTCCTATGACTACCCTACACTGTCTCTGGGTCTCCAAATTTAGCCAGATAAATGGTTTTAACATGAATATAGGCTTTCAATTTCTTCTCATTGGCTGAAACCAAGAGCAAAGGTTTCTTTTTTGCCGGGAGCTAAATATCATCAGATCAATTTCAGAAAGGGTGTGGGGAAAGTGAACTATGAGAAAGTATTGCATTTGGCCATGGTTTTCTTTTTTTTTAAATAATAAATTTATTTTTTTATTGGTGTTCAATTTGCCAACATACAGAATAACACCCAGTGTTCATCCCGTCAAGTGTCCCCCTCAGTGCCCATCACCCAGTCACCCCCACCCCCCGCCCTCCTCCCCTTCCACCACCCCTAGTTCATTTCCCAGAGTTAGGAGTCTTTATGTTCTGTCTCCCTTTCTGATATTTCCTACCCATTTCTTCTCCCTTCCCTTCTATTCCCTTTCACTATTATTTATATTCCCCAAATGAATGAGACCATATAATGTTTGTCCTTCTCCGACTGACTCATTTCACTCAGCATAATACCCTCCAGTTCCATCCATGTTGAAGCAAATGGTGGGTATTTGTCGTTTCTAATGGCTGAGTAATATTCCATTGTATACATAGACCACATCTTCTTTATCCATTCATCTTTCGATGGACACTGGATGGACACTGAGGCTCCTTCCACAGTTTGGCTATTGTGGACATTGCTGCTATAAACATCAGGGTGCAGGTGTCCCGGCATTTCATTGCATCTGTATCTTTGAGGTAAATCCCCAACAGTGCAATTGCTGGGTCATAGGGCCGGTCTATTTTTAACTCTTTGACAAACCTCTACACAGTTTTCCAGAGTGGCTGCACCAGTTCACATTCCCACCAACAGTGTAAGAGGGTTCCCTTTTCTCCACATCCTCTCCAACATTTGTAGTTTCCTGCCTTGTTAATTTTCCCCATTCTCACTGGTGTGAGGTGGTATCTCATTGTGGTTTTGATTTGTATTTCCCTGATGGCAAGTGATGCGGAGCATTTTCTCATGTGCGTGTTGGCCATGTCTATGTCTTTCTCTGTGAGATTTCTGTTCATGTCTTTTGGCCATGGTTTTCATATGATCTTCTGGGTTCTACTATTGCCTGTTTTGCATTTAAACAGTAGAGATAGACACATGGATTTAAGATAAACTAAGGATATCACACAATTAAAAACATAAGACAAGGGAGTAATAAAGAACTATAGTATAAGATCAAAACCCCAACTGGACACTTCCAAGACTGAAGCCAGTCCATTGCCCAAACTAAAACCAATAGTGAGATTGAATTTTAATTACAAAAGGAACTTTGGAAAGGAGACTCCCATGAAGTCAATATAGTTGATGGGATACTCAACTCAAATCCTACAGCAGGTCATAAATTACCCATAAATTCAATATTATTTTAATCTCACTGCATATTAAATGCCTACTATATTTGAAGCACTTTACCTACAAATTATTGTTAACTTTCTCCATATCCTTTAAAGGTAGATATTATTAGTCCCATTTATCAGGTGGAGAGTAGAGGATCAGACTAATTAAGTTTTTTTTCTCAGACTCAAAATGTGAGTGGAAAACTAGGATTCAAACTCCAAATATGACTCACAATGTTGCATGTTTTTTGAATTATTGTACTCAAAGGTGCAGAACTACACAGTAATTCAAAATTCAATGTCCTTGGAAAGGTGAAAAACACCTTGAATTCTACTTAAGCTTTTCCTAGTTCTGTAATATGTATGTTATTTTGGCTGACTTTTGATATTATGCAGATATAATAAAAATTTATTTGTTTTCTTTTTTAAGGTACCCTGAAAGCAGACACAAGAGAGGTAAGAATAGAACACGACTCCGTATATACAGTTGGGATTTTAACATCCAATAGCTGAAATAATTTAAACTTGTTAGCGCTATAAAACTCTGACACTTGCAGAATATACCTGGCTTTATGTAAGGCACAGATCTCTGAAATCTTTTATAACCCAAAAATATGACAAAGCATGTCCTTTTCCTGATAACTTCTAAGACCATTTAAGAAGGAAACCTCAATTTTGGATAGAGCTCCTTTCCATTTTTCTCTTTCTTTCCCATCCTTGGCAATGTACTCAATAGTAAATCAACCATTTCATTTAAAAGCATACTTTAAAAATAAACGTATGGCTGGGTAAATGTGAGCCATGAGTATCTACGGTACTTATTCAGTTTGGGGGAGACTCTGATACGCAGCAGCACAAGATGTGGCATGTGGGCTCTTCCTTGCTGCAGACAATTTTCTACCCAGAGGTAGAGAGATTGTAGACTTCTGCTGTTGTAGGAAGTGCTGCTAACAGTGTTTACAAAAATGGTTGAGAAAACCCATGTCTGTCTGACAGCTTTTTACCACATCAATTATAAATGCATTTTCCCTTGGGTGGTATTATCTCTCGCCCAAGGAATTTTCCACTGTCCTGGAGCATTTGCTGAGGAGAATTGATTAGGAAGGCGGCTTCCCAGTAGATGGAGAGAAACTGCAAATGCTTCTGTTTGTTGATGCTGTTGCCCTCGTAGCATAAGTACTGCAAGAATGTGAACAATTACAGCCGAAAATTCACGCGGAAGCTGCTATGATAGGATTGGCAATTCATGCCTGTGGAGTGGAACAGCCCCAGATATGTGCTGTTTGAAAACATCTACCTGGGCAAAGTGGTATTTGCTGCTGAGGGAATTATAGACACCAGCCATCTGTAGGGGTAGGATGAAGACACATGTTTTATTTAGGGTGGACTGGAATTATTTGGATGGGCCATACTGAACAGTTTTTCTCTGATTATGTTTGTGTAGACTTAGGTTATTTTTTTTATTATGATAATGGCATATAATTATTAGGAGGATAGATTTTTATAAGGAACTTTAAACAATGCTGAATGTATTTCTTGAGTCAGTTTGTTTATGTGGCCAAATTTTAAAATTTGCAAGTGTATTTATATGTTTATTTTACTTTTACAACATAACACTTGGTTGTGTTTGGTTCTGAAGTAAAGCTGTGGCATCTCAACCTTCCTTTCTGTATGATTTCATATTGGAGTTGAATGGCAACATTTTCTTCTCTAGGACTTTTTCTGTAACATCTGGCTCAGGATCAATATATAGGAAATATTGAGTTAGCCAATTAAAATAAACATAATGCTTAAGTTTATAGATTTACTAGGAAAAAATGAATAACTATATGAAGCAAAAGTCTTATTTTAGTTCAACTTTTTGAACCTTTGGTTCTATGACTATGAAATTCTCTTTAGGGAACATGTTAAAAACATGCTGTTCGACACAGTAGCCATAAACCACAATGAGTGCCTGATATTTGGCTAGTCAGACTGAGATGTGCTATCGTATAGAAATAAAATACACACTGGATTTTGTAGACAATTTTTAAAAAACAGAATATAGGAGATAATCTTAGTAATTTTAATTTAGACATATGTGGAAATGAAATATTTTTAAGATATTGGTTCAAATAAAATATATTATTAGATTTAATATCCCCTGTCTCTTTTTACCTTTTTAATGTGGCTATTAGGAAATTTAAAGTTGTGTGTGTGGCTTGCCTTTGTGTTTTACATTTTATTCCTATTGGACAAATGTCCTAAAAATAAAAAAAAGGGGAGCTACAAGCTTATAAAGATGTTTACTATTATACATTTAATAGCTCATGATGTAGGCATTTCAGTATACAACTGAAATATTTTTCAGAATATCTTCATTCAGAAAGAATGGCTATAAGCATTACAATGTAGAAGTGATTCATGGTATGCAGGTGATAGAAACGGCAATATGTAGAATACATGTATCAGTGGAAAAGGGAACAAAAGAATTGTGTGTGTAATACATATAGAACTTCACAAAAAAGTATTTGGACAGAAAAATTAACTGGAAGATAATGTGAAAGATAATTTTTATAAGGGAAATAAAATTTTAAAGGAGTTGTTTTTCTTCTTCAAAATCCCCCTTATTGATATTATAGTATTGTTTTCACAATTAAGAAAACTAGAATAAAAAGATGAAACTGGCATAGAAAGGTATTTTTGGCTAGCTCTGTGTCTTCCAGGTGATGTCCTGTTACGGGTGTTCAAGCATCTTACAAATCTGAGTAGCCAGTCTTCACTGCCAGAGAGCAATTGATGTTTCTGTTGTGGAAATGTAGTTAACATATGGTTCACCCTTGGGCCTTATGATGGGATTGCTAAAAGCTTGCACAATACCACCAAAATAGAAGAAATAGCTCTCGCTCTCCCTCTCTCTCTCTCTTCGACTTCCTCTCTCAAAGAAACCAATTCTATTCAACCACCAGCTCTGCCTGCCCATCATTTCTATTACCACCCCCCAAAACTAAGCCCCCCTTGTCCCACTATCTCAATGTATCATATTTTTATTGCTTGACAGCAGCCTCTGTCCTCTCATCTTAGATATTGCACAAGATAGCTTCCCTAAACTACTTCTTTCACGATATCTTGCCCCTATTGATTAGGAAAAATAATGAAAACCTAAATAAACAACCACTTTCTTACTTATAGATTATAAATCGCTTGCCATTATATGGGTCTTTCTTCAAGATCAGCACTGCTGTCTTCTCTCATCATTACTACTCAGTAGTCATCTTATACAATTGAATGGAGATTAGGTTCTAATCTCCAGTTTACCTGGTTTAATTCCACTAGTCTAAATAATTTCTGGTCTCCATCAATTAAAACAATATTCACCTTTGAAGGCCTCACTCAACTATCACCTTTTGAGAAAGTATTTCATCTACTAAATGCCAGTTATTTCAGCAGAGGTATAAAACTGAGGCACCTGACGTTAGCAAACTGTTGATGCTCTATTTGTATCACTGAGATCTATCTATTCAGTCCTCAAGCTAAACACATAAGATCAAAACTTCCCTCTGGCTTCTCTTTTATACCTTTATCAAAGTACTATTTTCTGTTGGTTTTGGTTTCTAAATAGCTCTTCATTTCCTCTCTTCATCTCTCTACCTTTTCTCTAGTTTAGGTACACCCTCTTCATCATGCCTGGATTTGGGACCTCCTAAGTGTCCTTACCTGATTTGATCTTCTTGCATCCCCCAACCACTCTCCACATAACCACTGAAGAATTAATCCTAAAACACAAATTTGATGACTCAATTCCTTATTTGAAGGTTTTTCCTTACTGTAACCTTCAAGATAATATTTACAGTGTTTATATATACAAAACTCTCTATTGCTGGTTTTATCTATCTAGCAACATGTTCAGAACTTACTATTATATAGTTTATACTCCAGCAACACCAATCTTTTTGTTTGCTGCTTAATACATCATGTCATTTTAGGTTTTGTCTCTTTTCTCCTGATCTTTTCTCTGCTTCTTTGACCATTCCCATACCTACTGCATATAAGCAAACTGAACATGACTTATTCCTCCTTATTCTTTGAAGTTAAAATGAGCATTTATTTCCTAGAAAATAATTAGAAAATCAGTCTTGATTGATACTGACATCTAGTTTCATTGCATTTCTTCTATTCTCTCCATTCCCGTGGTGCTTTCAACATAGAGCTATCGATTCATTTCCACAATGTTTTGGAAATATTTGTTTGTCCCCCTCATCAGACAGTGTACACCTTGAGAGCAGAGAATATATTTTATCTAGTTTTTTTTTTCAACCAGCTCCTAATACATGGTGGGAAGCCAATACTAGTTTGTGAAATGATCTAGCAAAAAAAAGAACAGCTTAGCTCATTGTACAAGAAAGAGTTATAATGACAAGTTTAGTCTCCATTTTAGTTGCATTAATGCCAGTGATCAAATGAATATTTTAAAAATTCAATCTAAAGCTTCTTTTCTGTTCTAGCCAAAATACTAGTGCTACATGAACAATTCTCTTGGCTTCTTTGGCATGTTAGTTTCCACATAACAAAAGATCTTGACACAGACTACCTAGAGAGACAGAGAGAGAAGGAGTGTGCAGACAGACGTCACCTTGAACTTACTGGGTATGTTTCAAGTTTATGAGATCAGTCAGTTACAGCTTGCAAAGGTGAATCCAGGTCCAGGTAAATGTTAGTATTAGATATTTGAGTTTTGCAAGAAAAACATTTTCCATTGGGCTGCTCCTTTTAAATACCATGACCAGAAGTGTCCACAGGGAAATCAAAGAAATGTGTTTGCCTTTACCTCTCCTTGTTATCTGTGCTATCTATTCCAGGATTGTGACACTGTACTGCTTTTGTTTGGTGAGTATGGATTTCCTAAGGGGACCTGACGTATCTTTTGAACTACCAGGGAAATAAATTGTCATCTTATACAATTGAATGGATAAGAATTTATGATAAATTTACAAAATGCATGCTAAGGGATTTTAAAAATCTGGCTACATTTGCATATATTTTTCCTCTTCTACAATTTATTTTAATAGGAACTAGAAGTAAATGTTTCTATAAAACAAGTAAATGATGCACTAAGACCTGGTTCTAAATGATGGAAAGGTACTTCAAAACAACAACAGCAACAAACAAACACCAAAATATGTCTTGTCAAATAAGATGTTTTGACCATAATTTTAAAAGTTACATGAAATAGCAGGTTTTGATCATTTGATAATTTCCTTTGTAATTCTCCACCAAGGAACAAGACTATTTTTAGTTTTTCCAAATGAGAGATAAAGTGAAAAAGTTATTATAAATGTTTCTAGACTATATCATTCATTTTTAAAAAGAATTATCTTCTGAAGACTGTGATCTTTAAAAGTGAGCTTCCTACAAACATTCTTAGCCTTGCATTACTATTAATGAGCTTTATCACTGATTTGTTGGCAAACTTCTTCTAAATGTCTATTGTTATCAAGCTAGTGTGCTAGAATGTAAGAACTTTAAGAAGAAATGAAAATTCAAAGACTCTTCTAAGATGATTGAGACAAGATCCCACTGCACACAATCAATGAACTCATATAATCAATTAGGGAGACTCATTTAAGGCCATACCATACCCAGACATCAATGAATAAAGCACAATTTCTCCATTAATCAAATATGTATCCAGAATATAAGATGCCAATTGTAACCACAGCTCCATATTTCCCATTGAGGTACTTAAAAACTGTAGATAGTATAGTGAGGAGTGAGAACATAGTAAAGAATTTTAATATGCTAAAGTCTTTCCTTGCCAAGCCTATCAGGTACGACTCATAAGCTACGTGCAGAGCTTGGATCAAGTATATAAGGGAATATCTCCATAGCCCCTGTTCTTCCACAGATGGCCCATTTCAGAATAAAGAGCAAAGGCCACCTTTCTGGCTAGTAGCCATTCTCTACCCTAATGCTGTTAGATGGCACTAACTCAGGCTTTACATAGCAGCTGATGGCCAAATAATCCAAGTGTAATTAAAAGTCATGTTCAGAAAACAAAAAGAAATCCCCACAGAGCAGTTTCCAGGAGGAAAGCTATCAGGCATCCACATGGGAGGCCAAACATAAAGGATATATGAGCCAAAAATGACTTGGGAAAGAAAAGGGACCTGGCTAAAGATGGAAGTATGAAGGAGGGAAGCTGGAAAATCTCCGGCTCCAAAAGCAGTGGCTGCTCATTGCTGATTAGCTCACCTGAAGGTGACAGGAAAGGAAAATAAGAAAAATCCCTGCCTTGGAACTGAAACAAGAGAAATGCCCTAAGCTCATTAGCATCAGGGAGCCAAAAGGCTTTGTTCCCACACAAAATTAGCAGAGAGAATTACAGAATAATGACCGTCTTTGGTAAACAGACTTAATGCCTGGATGTAGCTGTGGCTCCCCACGTCCATTATTTTTCCTGTGGACAAAAAGGAACATTTGTATTGAAGTCTCTGACGTCAGCAAACAAGCTTGGCTGGACTTTCCCTAGGGGGCATGAGGAACTTATTGAAGCAATGAAAAATTATAAAGTGGTAAAACAGTTTTGACAGGCAAACCCTTTGGAGAAAAAAAGAAAAAAAAAAACTTCCTTCATCAAGGCAAGTTTCTATGATTTAGGTTAGAAAAGAAACATATCAAATGTGTACTCCAGGAAATTGTACTACCTGAGTCTCCTTGTTGGGAAGGCAGAAGACATGTCCCTTAATGAAATATTTATGCTATAGGAGGGGAGGGATTTCCCTCTGTATGAGAAGATTCATTTACTAAAATTACTTTCAGACTGTCTGATTTCTGCCCATTGAACAGTAATAGGGCATTATTGGGATTACCAGTCTTACAGAGCAGAAGCCCACACAGAGCCTGGACTCTTTTGTGAAGACATCAGGGTAGTGGTATTTTGGTTCTTACAATTGCTGTTTTTAAATATGTAGAGAGCACTTAGTAGCAATGCACATAAAATTATTTTTGCCTAATACTACTTCAACCCCCAAAGCTGGATAAATTGGCATCACACATGGAGCTTGCGTTTGGCTTACAATATAGACTATATGGCATTCATGACATTCAGTTTGGGGGAAAGTGCTCTGGAGGATCTCTTAAGTCACCCTTACCACCAGAGCAGCTAAAAGTGAGGCTTACTGAGAGGTTTCTTCGATTATCAACCAGGAGGGAAGAGTCATACATAATAACATATCGTGTACATGAAAAACAAACGGTGTTAACTCTAAACTGGAAGTCACAAGCACAGATATTTTAAATTATAGGCAATGATGTGTGACTTAGTGGCTTCTCACATGGGCAACTCTACCATGAACATCTGCATGTTTGTTCAAGTTTTAAACAATATTTAAAAGTCCAAGAATATCTTAGGGAGAGCATACATTTGGGACGACTGTAGAGATTTTTTTTTTCAAAAACATATTGAATGAGTTTCACGGATTTCTCTGGTGCATGCAACTAGCTCCTGAATTTTGTCTTCCAGATGAACACATGTTTTCATGGGAGGTAGTGAAGTACAGCAGTTAGGACTGATGATTATGAAGTAAAATAAATCTAAAACACAATCCTAGCTCTGCCTGCACACTACTTAATTTTTCTGACCTTCAGTTTCTTCATTTATGAAATGGGGATAACATTGAACCTATGTCAAAAATTTTTGAATGTTTGTTCCTTGACTCATGCAGCATCTGGCATACGATAATCACTCAAAAATCATACACTAAAATAAAATCAATTAAATAGACTCAATAAATCATGGATGACTTTCTATTAGTAACCACATTAGAGATTCAAAGTGGCTGATAGCAAGGAAAAGGTTTCTTTGACAAGGAGAATTCCATGAATATAAAGTCTTATTACTCCACAAGGAATAGGTCAGAGCAGCTGCTATTATTATAAGGATATCAAGAACTCAACAGAGAAGAAGTCTCATACCTTCCACTTTCTCTCTCTAGGTTTTTTTTAGGTGGTCAATGACAGTTCCATGTGACCTTCCTTTGTCTTTCCTTCCTTTGTCTCACAAAGTTGCTTTAGTGTGCCTCTTATATGATTATTTGGATGAGACCCAGCCCCACCTATATGTAAACTTTAAGTAATTTATTTCTTTGAATCTCAAGGTCAAATTTGAATTATTAAAGTGTGAGATAAAGGAACCAAACAAAAGAGCATGAAAGGCTTTTTCTTCATTCATTCTACAAGGGCAGGGTTTGGAAATGGGGTGAATGGGAGGAGACTGAGGGAGTTATGAGGGATGTGATAACTCACATGTGCTGAAGGAGGCCCTTATCTCTGAGTTAAGAAAGAAGAGACTTCCTGACTTCCTCTATCAGCCAATGAAATACCATGTGGCATTTCTTCCTTCCAAGCGGATTCTTTCGAATCAGGCCAAGATACTCTAGATGGCCATGTGTTTTTAGGAAAGACGGTAATATGTGAGTACAACATACATGATTTTGGTGTTTTGCTGAAGGAAAGTTACTGTTATTCATTGCTTTCTAGAGTCACATAATTTAATTTAAAGAAATCTTGGCTTATTGTCATGCAAACTGTTATCTTTATCAGCCTGACTTTGAAACGTTACTATTTAAGACAATTTTCAAGAAATTAGAGTAAAATGTGAATATTAGTATCATACAGAAATCATTTGGCTTACTGGGGAATTCTTAAAACTTGAATGAACTTCATTTTTCTTTCTTTCTTTCTCCCTCCCTCTTTCTTTTCATTTTGGTGAGAGAGAAAGAGAGAAAAACAAATCTGTCTATAATTGCCTCCAAAAAAAATCCTCTAACTGCCTCTAAAGGCAATTTGGGAAGAATTTCTTTAATCATTCACTTATGTGCTGCATGTATTTAACCTTATCAATAAAACAAATATTTTAATATATAACCTAGAAATCATTGTTATGACTCCCACTGGTGTAGGGGTATGGAGAATAAAATCCAAAACAAAACTATAATCTTTCTTGGTTAAAGTAAGTTTCCACTCTGGAAGGAAAGATTGTGCTGCTATAAAAGAACCACTTCCATTGGCTCATTGGCTATAGCCAAGATGAGAGAAGTGTGTGTGTGTGTGTGTGTGTGTGTGTGTGCTTTTCAGCAATTGGAAGTCAGTTATACCTTCAAAGAAACTACAGAATTTCTTTTGGAGGTTGGTTCTTTTCAATAATTTTAAAAGTTAGGTAGATTCAGAGAAGTAATAAATTCATAACCTGTCTCACACTTATTTAGATAACATCAGTGTTTCAGGCTTTGCCTAAGATTGTCCTGTTGACTTGAGGACAAAGAAAAGAAAATACTGGGACATAGATTCAACATGAAGGGTTTTAAAGAATTCTCTTATTACTTGAAGACAGCCTACTTTCATCTGCAATGTGAGCCATGGGAACTCTGATACTCTCTGCTTATCCTTACCTTTGTAAGTCAAGAGCTTTCGGCACTTGTTGGATTCAAAACAGAAAGTTAGAATCAGTTGAATGTCAAAGTTGGCATCTCATTGGAATTTACTTTTCAGTTATAAAGTGTTTTATATTCTGTTTATTTTGTATGGTTTGGGTTTATTTGCCCTTTTCCAAGAAGAAGATATTTATTTTTGCATGAAAAACAAGAGGTATAATATTTATGAAGATTTTTATAGTCAATACATGTGAAGGAAATACATTTACAATGCAAAAATAAGTTGTGTGGGGAAAAAATCCTTGCATGTATTTATGTACATTTTTCTGTGAAGGAATTCCATAGACTTTATCAAATTCTCAAAATGTCTTAAGAGTAAAAGCATTGAACAACAGATCTGTACGGAAACTGTTCTGATTAAACTAATAGAATAAATGAGTAAATAAGTACAAGAAGTTTAGAATTTGAAGGGTATTAAGTAGGGTTGTAATTTGTCTTTTAAATACTCATATTAAAAGAAGGAGTGAAGAGGTTATCTTTTCTGACATTGGGAAATGTCAGTGGTTGTGGACATAGGCATCAAAGAGGGCAAACAAATAAAGACCATGAACTTTTTATAAATGAAAATACGTTTTGCACCCAGGAAACACTTGAATTTTCCTTCATTAATCAGAGGCACAGAATCATCTAGGTAAGTTATTAAAATGCAGATTCAGATTCAGAACAACTGGGGTGGAGCCTGAGAATCTGCATTTCTGATAAGCTTCCAGATGAAACAATTGCTCCTGCTGTGTCACATGTTGAATAACCAGGCCTATGGCTAATAAATGCTGTGGTAAGCAAAGAAAAAGTGGCACAGTGTTTTATCTGACTTTCTAATTTATCTTGCTTTAGCACTGGGTTGACTTTTCCTCGTTACCTACACCCTTGGACAAGCATCAGTGCCTTTGTGTTATTTCATGACATCCTGACTGTTCTCCCTGCCTCGTCTGTCCTCTTTCTCCAAATTATCAATATTATTATTATTGTTATTGTTATTTCTATTATTAATGCTGTCTGCCAGGTAGTCTTTTTTTTTTTTTTTTTAAGATTTATTTACTTTAGAGAGACAGAGTATGAGGGTGGTAGGGATAGGGAAAGAGAGAGAATCTCAAGCAGACTCCTTGCTGAGTGGGAAGCCAACATGGGACTCTTATTTCATGACCCTGAGATCATGACCTGAGTTGAAATCAAGAGTCAGATGCTCAAAATGAGCTACTCAGGAGCCCCATGCCAGGTAGTCTTTTAAACACTTTTTAAGAATTGACTCATGAATCCATCCTGTTGCACATCAGTCATCTTTCAAAATATCATTCAATGATTTCAAAATATCATTCTTATCATATTGCTCTCATACTCCAAATCTTCCATCAGCTCCAACAGTTCTCTCAGAATAGATTCAGATCATTTTCTCTTAGACACTCCCATTCACCATCATTGTTCCAGAGTCAGAACTTCCCAGATGAGGCAAATCACAACTTTGCACCATTCTGTAATGTAAGTGTAAACTTTAACTTGCCATTAGTTAGCTAGTTAACAGGGTCACCTTTTGATAATCCATTAATTATACTATTTATTTTTTTCTTTTTTTAAGATTTTATTTATTTATTCATGAGACACAGAGAGAGACAGAGAGACAGAGAGACAGAGAGAGAGAGAGAGAACAAGCCAGAGGGAGAAGCAAACACCATGCAAGGAGCCCGATGTGGGACTTGATCCCAGGACTCCAGGATCACATCCTGAGCTGAAGGCAGGTGCTAAACCGATGAGATACCCAGGGAACCCCTGTTTTTTTCATTTTCTCCCTTGACATGTAAGATTTTTGTAAGTTTGACAGCCTTCTATGGCTAAGAAATCATCAAGCATTAATATGTCTAGATTATTTAGTGCTTTAGAGTAGATATTAATAATAAAAAGATTCCAAGAACTTTCAAGGGAAAAACAGGAGATGATCTACTAGAACCAAGGTTAATTTGGCAAATGTGTCTTAATTCTTTTTATGTATATCCTGATACCATATGCATTCAGGGTCTTTGTTAAATGATGTAGATGGCTATCATGTTAGGTTAGAAATATCCTAAAATTATGAAGGAGTGCAGCTTTCATAAACTGTAGAATACTTGGAGAAAAGTATACATTTTCACAAGTTTTCATGTCAGCAATATTCACGATAGCAAAAACTGGAAGCAATCAAGTGTCTATCAGCTGATGAATGGATAAACAAAAGTGGTATATCCATACAATGGAATACTATTCATTTCTGAAAGAGAATGCAGTGCTGATACATATAATGATATAGATGAAACCTGAAAATATGCTAAAGGGGGAAAAGAAGACACAAAAGGTCACATATTGTATGATACCATTTATATGCAATTTTCAGACTACGCAAGTCCATAGAGAGAGAAAGCAGATTAGTGGTTTCCAAGAGCTAAGGAAAGGGGGGGATTGGGAAAAGAGTTTCCTTTTGAGGTGATGAAATATTTTGAAACTAGACATGATAGTTTTACAACATAAGTATAATAAATGCCACTGAATTATATATCTTAAAATCATTAAAATGATGATTTTGTATTGTGGGAATTATGTAAATTATAAATAAATACATGTTTGAAGGAAGTTTGAGGTGTTCTGTTGTCTATTTCTTACTGGATTCATTGGTCTCATGTGGATAGCAAAATCTTCAATAATTGTCAACAGATTGGCCTTCTCTTTAAAGTTACCACGTGGTCTCAAATGGCCAAAAAGACTACAGGGAAGCCCATGACACATATTCCTCCATGATAACCTTAACCAATTCAAACCAACTTATCTAGAATTCTGGGCCTTTCATAATATGAGTTATCATGACTCGACTTTATTTAGCATAGCTCTCCAAATTTAACCTCTGCTTCATACAGATACATCACATCAGAATTCCATGAA
Source organism: Canis lupus familiaris (assembly GCF_011100685.1). NCBI lineage: Eukaryota > Metazoa > Chordata > Mammalia > Carnivora > Canidae > Canis > Canis lupus. Next base: position 17,112,459 of record NC_049238.1, read on the forward strand.
TGCATGAACATAATTGTCACCTCCATATATTTCCTGATATCATTAACCCCAGGTGAAATACTCCACCCTTTCCTCTAAACACATCCTATCCATTCTCTAAGTCCTAGCTAAAGTGCATTAGGATTTATTGTCACCTTTTTTGAAAGATGTTTCCTTCTGCACTGGTGAGTTATATCCAACCCTCAAAGACTCATCATGTGTCGTCAGTGATATCTTGTCTTGTCAACTAGTTCATTAGAATTGAGGCCATCTGTGTTACAATAACTTAGATAAGAGTATAGGCCTCTGATCTAAAAATAATTTGGTCATTTGTTCCAAGAAAGCTTTGCCCAGAAAACATAAGCTATAATCTGATAAATAATTTCACACCTTGCTTCAGGAACTTCCACAGGTCAGTTTATAAGAGACACCTAGGTAACAGCTTACTTATTAACCACAGTTTACATATCGAGACTCACTTCAAGACTTTCACTCTGCTATGTCTACCATTCTAACCAATTACATTACAAAGTATACCCAATCCCTGTCAATTCCTACCTTTTAAGATCTGCCTTTAACCACTTAAACTCAGACCCCAAATCCTTGTAAATACTCAAATTCTGGCTCCTCAGTTCAGGCACTACTGAGGCTCTGTCAAGATGTTTTCCCTTAATGCAGTAAACCCTAACAAAGGTTTGGTTTTGATTGATTAGCAGCTCTCTAATGAGAATCAGTGGGAACTCATCATCCTAACACATGAATCAGTCTCCCTTATACTCACTTTACCCATGAGCCATGATGGATAAAAAAGGAAGCACTTCATAGAGGAGAAAGAACAGGAAGGAGGGATTTGCATGAGAAGAAAAGAAGGAAAGAAAGAGAGAAAGAAGTCGAAAGAAAGAAAGAAAGAAAGAAAGAAAGAAAGAAAGAAAGAAAGAAAGAAAGAAAGAAAGAAAGAAAGAAAGGAAAGTGAGAGGGATGCCTGGGTGGCTCAGCAGTTGAGAGTCTGCCTTCAGCTCAGGGCATGATCCCAGAATCCTGGGATCAAGTCCCACATCAGGCTTCCTGCATGGAGCCTGCTTCTCCCTCTGCCTGTGTCTCTGCCCCTCTCTCTGTGTCTCTCATGAACAAATAAATAAAATCTTTAAAAAAAAAATAAATCTCATGATGTGAGCCATCATCATGCAAATAGCATATGTTACTAAGAGTCAATGTCTGGGAAGGATCTAGTTGGGAGTCAGAGCTTCTTTTCTAATTATACACACAATTATTAGCCACATCGGGGACATATGATTTCAAATAGAAAAGTAGCTTCTCTGGAAATTTAAGGTAATTCTTCCTAAATTGGAGCATAGCTCTCTAAGGAACCAGGATCTATAATGACCTTCTGAAGTTGTAATGGAGAGACCCCTCTGGAGTCTATTCTCTTTTGTGGACATATTTATGGGTTTTGGTATGATTGAACATTTACTGGTACCTAGAATTCTGTAGAGTGAGTTCACCTCTCCATTAGGGTACTTAGCACTGATTATTCCCAATTGCACTCTTGTGCATCACTGTGGTGATAAGCCACATAGATTATTCATTACACTATGAACTGAAAAGTAAGGAAGAATGAAAGTTCACAAATAGGGAAATGACAGGGACTGTGAAATTGGTGCATCTTGGGAACCAAAAATCCTACCCTCAAATCTTGGATGGAAAAAGCCCTTAGTCATGCTATCAGGAAAACCTTAGAATTATTACTAAAGAGCAAATTATAAAGGATACCACAATACAGATTGGTGGGTGGTGGGAGGAGCCTTTTTAGGTTAACAGGCTAAATCTTAACCACAGTAAACAGGAGAGTGAGTCTTTCTGAATGAATACAGCCTTAACCTGGCATTGGCTTTCCCGTAGCTTACTTCAATTTAGGATTCCAAACAGTAAGACATTACAGACTTTCTGGAAGATTCTGTGCCCACTTTTTATTTTTTCTAATTATTAATCATGTGACCTAGAAATTCTCCCTGATGGCACTCCTTAGTGAATGAAGAATCTATCTTCTTCCTAGGGTTCAAAAAAAGTGGGGGCTCTGTCATCCCATTACTTTAGAAAACAGTAAAACTCTTCCTGTAGTACTTGATTCTAAGTTAATAAATCAATAGATAAATAAGAAAATAAAGTTACACAAAGCTACTTTAAAGAAAATGAAAGGTTTCCAGGTCAATTGAATGGTATTATGAGACTAACTGAATGTATTAACATATCTAGGAAAGATTATGTTGGCCAGAACGAGTGTTGGTTCCATGAAAGCTTAGCAGGACAGTCAGAGAAATCAATGTTGCTAGTATTCATTTAGATGAGGTGGAGGAGAGAATGCTCTAGTCCCACTGACAAAACCTTCTCTAAAAGTGCAAAGAGTGTTCCTTGAGCTACCTTAGCCAGATGTGTTCTGAGATTCTGTAAGACACTATGATAGTTCCATGATCGCCATCTGGCTTCCCACATAGGCCTTCAGATTGTAAAAGATTGGTTATGCCCATGAGTTCTGACTTTTCTGTGACCATCTGATTTCTTGGTACATATTGATAGGTACCTATGTCTCCAACAACTTCTTATAGATATCTTTGAAAGATAGAATTCTTCCCATATGATGAAATTAGGATTCCGAGCCTGCAAAAGTGAAACTCTGTTCAACTCACTATGCCATTTTGTCATGAATTCTTTTACACAACTATTCTCCTCAACATAATTACCCTCCTTAAACATTTAGCTCTTCCTTCCTCACCTTCCATATTATGGATGAAATGGAAACCACCAGTTCCTCATCTCTCTGTTCCAAACTCACCAAATCACCTCACCTATATCTTCAACCATATATCTTCTTTCTCTGCCTCTCTCTGTCCCTTTGTGGCTCTCTGCCTTTCCTATAGACATAGATATATTAATTCATATTTATGTGTATATAGAGGTGTGTGTGTGTGTGTGTGTATGTGCATCAGTCAGTTTTTTTTTTTACTTCCTTAAGAGTACATTCTTCTACTGTGCTTTGAATTTCATTCTCTCTCTTTTAACTGGTTCCTACATGTTGCCAATTTTTCATCCAACACATTTATAAAATGCTTATTATATTCCAGATACTAGTCAGCAGCGCAAATTTTCTCTTATCCTCATTAAAACCTTTCAAGGATGGCATTCCTATCAATTTTGCAGAGAAGAAAATAGTCACAACAAAGTTAAGTACAATACAGATGGTGAGTAGCAGAGCTGAGCTTTGAAACCAGGTTATTTTGACTCCAAAACACTTTTTCTTGTTTATTTTTTGTATTGTTTCTTTCCTCCATTAGAATATTGGCTCTCTGAGAGCTGGGACATATCTCTGTTGTGAAGCACTATATCCCCAAATCCTCCAATAGTGACTGGCACATAGTATATATTCAATTGATAGTAGTTGAATAAATTAATGAGTGAATAAATGAATTCTCCTTTTATGGATATGGAGGCTGAAGACTTTTTCTTTTGACCTCTTTGCTCTCTATACAGAAATCAGATGTTCCCACCCCACCCATCACAGTGTCAGTGGCTTGTGATTCTTCTTTTTCCCTTGGAACTCATTAACTTGGCTAAAATATGGCTTACTGGTTTTCGTTCATAGGTTTCCTCTTGGCTTATTTCTAATTATTTCTCTTGAAATTATTCTTTCTTGAGTAACTCTGGCTTTTGCTGGAACATCCTGTTCAGAAAGCTGGAGGGGAACAATTTGGTGTATTTATCAGCCTCTATATGACCTTGTTGTTCCAAACGTCCTCAGGCCAAATCTGATTTATCTTTTGCCTCAAGGGCACATATTACCCAGGTTCCTGTATGTACTAGCTTCGTGTGGCTCAAATCAAAGTCCTTTAGCTTACAAAATCTCTGTTCAATGCACTCCCTCACCAGATTTTCTTCTAAGAGAACAAGTTGCATTTTAGGTGATAGAAATAGCTGGTAGGTATGCTTCTTCTCAAGCCTTCCCTGCTGACTACTGAGAGACATTGAGGAATTTTTCCACAGGACTGTTTTCCACCTCTTCCTTACCCCTTGCCTGACCCTAGATCTCATAACACTGATCAATAGATCGTTAAATAGGCTTTTGGGGGACATCTTTATGTTGCTAGAAGTCTGCAGTTGAACATTTTCCTCTTATTATGCTCTTTCTTTGGTGCTATATTCATGAAATTAGGCAAAGCAGCTTTAAATTTTTGATCTGTAGCAGTTTTCTCCATGGAGTTTGGTGTCCCGCCCCTGCCTTCATTGCCTTTGTTGTTTTATATCTAGGAGCCAATTAATGTAAACTATAAGAAAGCTAAAATACAGATTCTCAGGCCTCACACTTGAGATTCAGATTGCAGGTCTGAAGCTGCATCTGCAAATGCACATTTAAAAATCTCCCTAAGTGATTCTGATGTATGGCTTTTTATAACACCGTGCTGCTGAGTGTTCTTCATAGATGATGAGCAAAAGAAATGGGTCTGTTACTGCTATTTTAGCTAGAAAGTGAATTATTACAGAGGTAGAGACTTGGCTTTATTTATCTCAGTTTTCAATATTGCTCATGAAACAATAATTAAAACATCCCATCAAAGCTTTCATGGATTTCCTGACACCTAAGTTTCTGCATAAAGAGCATACCTGGAAACTAAAGAGTTAAGTCAGTTTTCACCTAACCATAAATGAAGTAGAGGGAGAGAAAGCAGATTCTGCCCCTGGAGATTTGAAAGGACTTAAATGTTAGCACTAACATATTGAACCTAATTCTCAGCTTCAGAGGTAGTCAGGGCAATCACCCAAGAGATCAATGCTTGTTCTCCCCTGGGGACAGACGGACTCCTGCCTTTCCTGTTCCATACCCCAAACCTCATTTCTGACCAACTGTCCAAGACAGAGAATAGTTGTTGTTTTTCTTCTTCTTCTTCTTTTTCTCTGAAAAATTCATTTAGGACATAACATCATAATTTTCCACCCCCACTCGTTTTTCTTCTTTTTGTGAAAATCAATAACCTATAGAACTGGATTTTATGAAGGCTGAAGCAGTTAGAAGAAAATAAAGGAATGAATCTTTTGGCTCATCATATTTCACACACCCACCTGCTTACTGCCTTTGTGCCAGCCAGAAGAGACCAGGGAACACCTAGGTATGGATGCCATGTGTCTGGGCAAAGTGGGCAGCAAAATGGAAAGGAAGTATTCTCATTACACAGAGGTAGAGAAAGAGACAGACACACACACACACATATACATAGAGGAAGAGAGAAAAATAAGCACACATAAGAAAGAGAGGGAGGGAGAGAAGGGAAAGAGGAAGGAGGGAAGGAGCAGCATGAACTTGAATGCCTAAATTTGGCTATGGCACTGGTTTCATGAGTAGAAGGCAACTATTAAATATATGTTGACTGCTAACTGATTTAACAAATGAATTAATAAATGAATACAGGAATGAACATTTAGTAGCAAATGAGAGCAAGTTAGGAAGATATTAGAAACATACTAGAAGTCTCTTTCATGGTAATAGAATCAGGAAAAATTCTACCTTTCCAATCATAGGGTATCATGATCTAAATAGTATTGAAGGTTGCTTAACTTGATAGCAATATGTAGGGTATGTTAGACTAGGAGAAAATAGTTATAAGCAGTCCCATTTGGCAAACAGTATCATGCTCTAGGAATGTGATGAAGGTCAGGCCTGGGATAAGGACAGTGTTAATGGGGAGAAGTAGGCAGTAAGAGAAAGTATGTCAGAAAAAAAAAATGAGAGACTTTAGAAAAAGATTAGACTGTGGGGTGAAAGACAAAGAATAATCTTGGGGGAAGACACTTGCAATTCAAGAAATAATCTTCTCTAGGTTAAGATTTCCATGCAGTTAATTGCTACCTTCTTTGGATTTTCACTATAATGTGTGCATGCTTTTTTTGTAGAGTTTGCATTGTATGATTTATTGCTACTTATTTGTTCTTATCTTTCTTTATGCTGGATTGCTAGCTTCTTTGGAAAAGACATTTACTCCCAAGCCAGTGGGAATCAGTGCACAGGTTCCAGGTATTGGTTCTAGGAACCTGGGAGAGTTGTCAATGATTAGGGAGAAGACTTGTCTGGTGTCATTGTTTTAAAAGGGAAAAGCCAAGACATAAATTCCAAGTGTAAGCTAGGCTTTACAACTAAGTATTATGATCCAATAGATGAACTGCCTATAATGTCAGGGCACAAAGGTATGAGGCCACAGGGCAGAGCAAAAATCAGAGACACATTGAATATATGATAGAAGGGCTATACAAGTAAGGAGGATAATAATAATGATGGTGATATCATTAGAGTATTTCCTATGCACTAACACCATATAAACGCTTTAACTTGTTAATGTTTACCTCAACACTAAGCAGGATATATTAAAAATAAGAAAGCCCAAATAATAACTTTCATTTTACCATTGTTTATCTCCTTTCTCTCTGTGAGTCCATTAAAGTTACAACAGACATTTAAAAACCTGTATTATCTTAGGAAGACAAAGTTAATAAAAGAGAATGCAACCAGGTGTAAAACTTTCTGCATTTTTGCAGAGGTTGGAAGAATGAATATTGACTTAGCTGAAGAGAAGAAGTTTTAATCCAGGATGCCTGTGTGGCTCACTTGGTTAAGCATCTGCCTTTGGCTCAGGTTATAATCTTAGGGTCCTGGGATCAAGCCCTATGTCTGGCTCTGCTCAGTGGGGAGTCTGCTTCTCTCACTCTCCCTCTGTGCTCTCCCTTTTTTTCTTTCTCAAATAAATGAATAAAATCTTTAAAAAAATGATGAAGAAGTTATTATCTAAGTGGCTACTAACTCCACAAATCTCTGCCCTTCCCTGATGGGGAAATAATCTTTTATAAGTGGTGGTGAAACCCTGGGTGGGGAAATGACAGAGACTTGGCCTAGATAAAAAGAAACACTTTCTATGCTACTACCTGCCCTTCTTTCCTTCTCCAAACCCCTACCAACTATCTCGTGCTCTTAGGCTGCTTCCAGGATCTCCATTGCAGCCTCTACTCTAAATCAATGACATGTTTATAATTTGACATTTATAATAGGAATCCAGGGTTCTAGTCTTTTACAGATATGATTAAGTTAGGTTTATGAAAATGATTATTTTATAAGAGACATTGCCTTCAGATATTTCTCCTCACATACCTGTGATTTTGTACATTTTGATATGATCTTCAGTTTTAAAGAATGAGGCAGAAGCTTCAGGTCCAATGACTATCTAGTGTAGAGCAGGAGAAAAAAACACTGGATCATGTTGGCACATGATTACAATAACAATAATAGCAGTCATATGATGTGAGTAAACTTGGAGAGAAGTGTCAAACACTTCATCTCTCGCATCTCAGTTCTAGGCTCCTGAAAGCAGAATGTTTTGAATGGTAGGGTATTACATCATGATTCTCTCTTTTCTCCCTCATTCAGCAACTGTGCTACTTTTGGGCTTTTGAAGAAAACTAGCCCTCAGACTTTGAGATTAGTCACAATAGTTTAACAAGGGTAAAATAGAAAGGGATAAATCATGTATCTTACCTCTTATCTGGCATACCAAATTTTGTTGATTTAAGACGGTTGTTCTATATTTGTCACTAACAGACAAACGATCTAGAACAGACAATTGGCAATATCAAAATATTATACCCCTCCCACTAACCCCAAAAAGGTAGTGTTGAGGAAGATAAAGACTTCTCAGAAGAGAAAAAGTTTAGATCCATCTTTCCTCCACCAACAATGTTCCTCTATCTATCTCCACCATCATTATTCAGTGATCACAGTCCAGGTTTGACAGCAAAATATAAGCAATGACATGAATTAGGAAATTACTGAAAATGAAAAACCCTCAGGTAAATGTCTCTGAGTCAAGATACTTTAGTTGTCTTCATAAGACAAAATTTTAAAAGCCAGAAATTTAAAAAATAAAAATAGTACCTAAATCATACATTTTCTCATCCCAAGGGAGCCTTATTTGTCATCTGGTTTCACCTTCTCCCATCATCCCTGACAGGTCATCATCTTGCCTCATCAGAGTGTCTTCCAGTGAGGAGAGAATTGACCTCAATAAGTGGATACAGTGGAGATGGCTTGAAACTCCACGACACTTCAGTTCTCTTCTCTTACTATAGAATGTATCCATTAATTAATTGAGCAGAGCTGATTAAGTGCTTCCTGCATGCCAGAGGTTTTTATTGGCATTATGAGAGAAGATGCTACACATCTATCCATTCTTACGGGTTTCAGCTAATTATTGATTCAGCAGCATCAGCATTTGGAACTCTTCCTATCTAAATCTACATCTACTGTTTTGCACCAGGTTCTTGATGTTCTTTATCTCCAAGGGGACCTCAGAACCTGGAGTATTATCACCAGCCATGAGACTAAAGTAATTCCAGGCACAATGCTTGTTGAGACACACTCATTAAACAAATACAGAAAACAGGAGTATGCAGAATGATTTAATATGAGCTAATTTACAGATAGTCTCTGCTTTCTAGAGGTTAATTATCTAGAAGAATTCACAGTAACAAACATTAACTACCAAAAGGAAGGCATACCCAATGTATAATAGGTCCACACAAAAAAACAAGTCAATACTTGGACAAGGGAGTCTTCGAGGGAGAGATAATATTTGGAAGTCATGACTGTTAACAAGAATCTGAACCTTTGTGTGAACTTGAAACCCCAGCTTCTCTGCTTTTAAAATGGATACAGATCCACCTTCCTTTTTTACCTGACCCATTGATTCTATGAACAGGATGGAGAGGTAAATTAAGAAAGTGGCAACCCACAAGATTCAAAGGCAGTTTAGATGCCAACAAAGCAGAAAGTCTTTACATAGCACAATATACACACAGGATTGGCAACTAAATGTAGTAGAGACTGAAAATATAAATCATCCAGAGGATTATCTTAGAAATCCTTGGATATTTGCCTGTTCATGCAGAATCAGTAGAGAGATATTGATTATAGCCCTAACCTTGAATATGCCATATGCATTCCTGTCTCTCCCCAGAGATGACCTCATCAGAGCCAGAATAATGGTAGTTATGATCTGTGGCAACAATTCTATAAACACAATGCTCTGTAATTCTGGGGTGCATTTCAGAGCCCCTGAGATTACTATACTCATCAAAGCAAAGGAACTGTACTCTGGGTGACCAAATAACCCAGTTTTTCTAGGATAATTCCAGTTCCTAGTATTTTTCACTCTCAAAAATGTCCTTATTTAGATTATTAACTATATGGGAACTCTTAACTATTCCCTTCTTTCTAAAAGACATGCAGAGGTGAGCCACAGACATCTATTTTCCTGCAGCAGACTTCTAAGTAAACCAGAAGGATAGCTTGAAGTACCCTTGTGGAGAACACAAAAACTGTTTAGAAACTGTACCATAGACAAAAGGCCCTACCATGCTTTGCAAATAAGGTTTTGTCAATTCAATCTGATCTCATTCTAGCTTAATACTTGACCTCACTTACATTTTTGTTGTTGTCTATTTGCTTTATCAAATTATCAGCTATCTCAAGGTTAAATTAGAAGTTTCTGGAAGGCAACAACCCATGTGACATAATCAAGATAGTGCTAATTTAGGAGCAGGCATATGTACCTCATTAATACTTTATAAGGAATCCACAATTGTTCCAACAGACTGAAAATTCTGTGAGTAGTCCTAATTTTATAAGTAAGAAAACTGAATCCCTGGTCCTGTTAGCTGGTATTGAATTGATGGTTCCAGGATTTAACCAGGTGCTCTAAAGACAAATTCCAATCTCTGTTACCAGACTGCACCTCAGTTTTTGTTGCTAATGATTCTTATTACAACAATCATTGCATAGCAGATGCAGAGTGGGACCAGGAGACTTATTAGGCACTTTGGAAGCTTTTAAATGATCTCATAGCTTCTTCCATTGCCAACCTCTAATTCTCATGCAGGTTCTTACTCTGCCAGTCACTGAATCTAGCCTGGAAGTATCTTCCTTCAACAGCCCCTTACTCTCCACGTGTTATTCAGGTCCTCACCTCCCCCAGGAAGCCCTCTTTGATGCCTTAGATCCATGAAGATTTCTTTCTTTTCTGAGCTCTTATATCAGCGACTTCTAGAATCTTAATTTGGAATTTCAGTTGTTGACTACCTTTACATGACTGATTCTTATTTCCATAGTATTTTGTTGACTCACTCTGAATAGAGATTGTATTTGCTCATTGCTGTAACTGCAGCTCCTTTTCTCCCACTCACCCTCATACCATAGGCCAGGACTCAGAGACATGGCAAGCAGAGTAGACACAGACACAACAATGTACAGCATGAGGGTGACTGAATCCTCTTGGGAAACCCTGGCAGTATTGCCTCTTACTATAAAACTGACTCCAGAATGAGATCAGGCTACCTCATGGGTAGTAAAAGGAATAAATCAGGCTCAGGGACCCACCACCTGCCCTTTGACCTCCCTGTTCCCTTATGTATCTGGGGTCCAAAGGGCTTTTACCCAAGGCAGTTGAAGGGAGGCAAGCCTGAACAGATCTCTGCATGGAAACCTCTTTCCCTAAGGCTGGAATGTGTTAATAACTGTGACAATTTCTGACTTCTGATGTGTTCAAATCTGTAACCATCAAATGGACTAAGCCTCATTTGTGGCAGTAGTATTCATCCTTGTGGGGTTTTACTATCAATCGTGACAGACTCTACCATTTAAAACCTGTTAATTTAACTTATATTTCAAAATGTTGGAGAAATCTCAGAGGGAGATATAGGGGCAGGCACACAATTATAAAAATCTGTTACACCATTAGAAAGAAAGAGAAGGAAGGAAAGAAAGAAAGAAAGAAAGAAAGAAAGAAAGAAAGAAAGAAAGAAAGAAAGAAAGAAAGATAGATTACCTTTTCAGTGGCAGTTTCTTCTGTTCTGATATTCTTTCCCCAAAAATGTCCATGGGCTAAACCCCTCACCTCCGTCAAGTCTTGGCTTAAATGTTATCTTCAGAAGAAGACCTACCTTAACCGTTAGAATTAAAATCGTTATTGTCTCACCTTGCTAGTTATCCCTGAACTCTTTCCTTCCTCTTTACCCTGATCCTTTTTCTAACATCTTATAAAATACATTTATTTATTCCATGTATTATTTAGTGTATGTCCCCTCACTATGTAAACTCTATGTGGTTGGCAATTTTTTATTGCTTTTGTTCACTCATGCATTACAGATGTGTAGGATAGTGCCAGGCACTTAGGAGATAATCAGGAAGTTGTTTTCATAGAATATAAAAGAATGAGTAGACGCTGTATCCTTACCAAACCCTGGGTAATTCAAGAATGGCTCACCTAGAGATAGTGCAACCAGAGAAGGTGTCAAAAGACTTCCAAGGACACAGAACTATCTGAGTATATACAAATGAGGCCAGACACATGGTTTCTAAGACTGGATGTCAGAATCCTCTCTGCAGTATTGGACCCTATTGGGATCTTTGTTGACACAAGCTTTGAACAAGCTGGAGGCATACTAGTACTTCCACCTTCTAAAGACCCAAGAGTCTGAGAAATTAAACTTGAAAATATACATATCATCCCTCACTCACCTGTTGGCACTTAGATGCTAACTGCCATCTTCCTAGCATTGCACTCAGCACTTTAGTAAGGAAAAACAAGGAGCAAGATACATCAAGGTATCTACAGTCAGGACCCAGGAAACAAACAAACAAAAAGAGTAATGAGAATGGTAAGAATCAAAGAAATGATAGGACTAATACACAGAATATAAGCATTCACTAAAACTCCATTATGATTCAAGCTCCATTCTGGGTATTAGAAATATGATGATGACAACATAAGATTTCAGCTGGGATTTGGGAAGGGGTCACAAATTCATCACTAAAATATAATGCAACAGGTGCTATAAGATTTGCATATAGAAAGTGGTTTGGGAACACAGAGACAACAGTGAATAATTTCCCCATAAATGTAGGGAAAGCTGAAATGACAAGGTAATATTTTGTTTTGGTCTTGAAGGACAAATTGGAGTTTGCCAGAAGAGGAAGGTGTACATTTCAGGAAGAAAAAAAAATAAGTGAGGGCAAATGTAGATATCAGGATTCCCTGCATTTCGGAAAGGCAAGACCCTATAGTTCTCTTTCTTTACTCACTGTGCCAGGGTATGTCTGGTCCCCTCAAACTCTCTCCCAATGCATTGGACAGTGCCTGCTTCATAAGATACTTTTTTTTCTAAAGATTTTACGTATTTATTCATGAGAGACACACAGAGAGAGGCAGAGACACAGGCAGAGGGAAAAGCAGGCTCCATGCTGGGAGCCTGACGTGGGACTCGATCCTGCGTCTCCAGGATCATGCCCTGCGCCAAAGGCGGCACTAAACCACTGGGCCACAGGGCTGCCCCATAAGATACTTCCAAGTATAAACTGAGTAAATGCTTAAAAGAATGAAGCAATCAGGGTCTAGCCAGCTTACTGATCAAGGCTTCCAACCCATTTCCTTATTTTTAACAAAAAGGCTGATATTTTTAAAGACCAGCTCTTGCAGTTCAAGGTCTAATGGGACTCTGCTCTGATTTTGTCACTAATACTTTCCACTATGAAGGTGATGATTAAACCCTGTGACCAGGAGTCACATGATGCCTTTGACCCAGGTGTGCCTAACACAAGTTTGAGCTGGCAGTGGTCATTTAGAAAATAGTACCAAGGGAGAACAGTACAGAGAGGCATTCAGAGAGTCAGACAGGCTGCTCAAAGCCTTTCCCTGCCGGCTACTAGCATGTGATCTTGGACAACTACTTAATAGCTCTATTACTCTATTTATAAAATATGAATACAAGGATCTAGGTCTTAGTGTTGTTATAAGACCCAAATAAATTAGCACTATACAAAATCTCTGAACAGTACCTGATACAAAATAGGCACTTGGTAATACTTAGATGCTGTTATTAAGAGTTGCTATGACACTGATTTTCGTGATTCCTCCCCTACAGTGCTGCTCTGTCACACTGCTCTGACAGATTTAGCAGATAGAAGGAGCTGTATACCAGGAGTTAGGAGGCCTAGGTCCTAGTCTTGGCTCTGCCCAAACTAGCTGTCTCATCTAAGGCAAATAACTTTCTCCTCTGAGTCTCAGTTTCTTAAGAGGGCTATGGTTAGCCTCAGATATAACTATAGAGATAAAAGAACTGGAGACACATTGTTAGAAGATCTTTTGGGTTTCCAGTTTCTCCTTGTTTTAGAGATGGACACCACCAGCATATTGATAAAAGTTTCCCAGGGGACTGGTGCTTCTTCACAACTGGTTAAGAAGTAAGCACAGAGAGAAAATATGGATTCTGGGAGGAAAATCTGACCCTGTGCCCAGCAAACAATGTGTGTGGGTTGCATTGCTAGCCCCCCACTGTTGCGGTTCAAGTACAGCTTGGGCCAGCAGGTGAAAGTGAAAGCAAACACTCTGTGTTCCTAGCATGGTGCTAAATAGAGGGAAAACTTCCTCCCTGCAGCAAGTGCAATGTTGTGGGGACACAGAAGTTCCAGTTTCTATTTTCCCCCCATCGTTACACTTAGGTTACTGAACTACAATTGCAGGATTTCCTTACCTGTGTTTCCAACCAGAGCATGAGCTCATGAAGGGCACTGATTGTTATTTTTATTGTTATCATTTGTATCTCTATTCATAGCATTTCACAAGGTGCCTGGAACAACAAATATTTGTTGAATGAATAAAGCAATAAAGGTTGAACAAAAAATAATAATAATAACCAATGCCTTTGCTATGTTTTACTCATTGAAGGCAGTGTGTGAAGTGCCATATATACATTATTCCAATTAATCCTCTGAGCAGGACCACAAGGGAGGTATTCCTATCCCTATTTCATGGACAAGAAAACAGAGGTTCAGAAAGAATGAGAAATACAAACAAGTTTACACAGCCAACAACCAGAAGAACCAAGATTCACATGGATGTCTGCCTGAATCCAAAGCACTGGTATAACCAGGGGTGAGATATTCAGCACATGAATGGACTTATGAGAGACCCCCAACCTAGTGTTAACTTCAGACTGAACCTGGATTCCATAATTTTCTCCTTCTCCACCTATATATATATATATATTTTTAAGGAAAACACATATCCTTAAAATTTTGAATTCCTCGTTTTCATAGCACTAAGTCTAGTGCTTGGTTGAGTTGGCAAGTCCATGATACAACAGCACTAATAAATCCATTGACAATCATCTCCAGGAGTCCAGAGCATGTATGCCTGTAGGGGAGGGGCAGAGGAACTTCCAGCTCTAAAACGTCAGTACAGGTGTTTTGCTCTTTCAAAATGATTGTTCTTCAAAAAATTCACTCTAACTGAATCTCATTTTACCATCATATTGCAAGTTAGAGTTTAACTGAAGTTGTATGCAATGCTCGGCCAAGTCTACTCTGGTGGGAAGCCTGACTTTTATCCTAAAGCCAAAGGTACTTGCCCTATTCGTTAGCTGAACATCATACAAAAATGGGGCTCTTCAAAGGGCTGATTTGTTTCTTAGGTGCCTGATAATTGCAGACGTCGGAAATTTTGGAACATGATAAAACTCTACTGACATTATGGATGAATTTAATCTGGTGATGATTGATTTGATTAATCCCAGGTGAGGCTGGAGGAAGAAAGAAAGAGAGCAATATGATTCATTTAAAAATGCTTTTCAGAAAAGAACTTATTCAGGACAATTTATTCGCATAGTCACATCATAATTTGAAAACATAATACAAAAATAAGAATTGTTATTTCTTGGGGGCCATTGTTTCCATTATTGTTTTTGTGTATATTGAATATGGGTTAAGGGAATGACAGCCCTGGAGAATTAAGACATATGGGGTCTCAGAGACTAGGAACAGAGATATAGCAGGAGAACCAGGAATAAAAGGAATCAGAAAGGACCCTAGGGATAGTCTCTTCACCCCAGTAACCATACTATTGAGCATAAGGTGAAAGAGTCTCTGCCATGTGGCCATATTCAGGCTATAGAGTACTGGTTTCCCCAGGCTTATGAAGATTAGCTGAAGAAAACCTGGATATTTAAGAGATAGTATGTCTAAGGGACCTAGCAGCGAAACAGGTGAAGTATCAATAACTCTAGGAGTATTACTGGAGACAGCTACAACGTGGAAAACCTGCACATCAACAAAAGGCTTACAGGTCATAAGGGACAATTCAGATGAAGGGAAATAGAAACTGAAATCTCAGAGATGAGCAGTATCAGCACACCAGCTGCCCACGATGGCACAATTTTAGACTGGAGCTCCAGGTTCAAATCCACAGGCCACTATTACTTTCTCAGGGCTTGGCATGAGATAAGCATTGAGAATAAAAAAGTGGACTACACAGATATACTCCTGTGTCCTCTGAAGTTTATATTGTAGTAGAGGAGAGAGAAGATGCAAAACCAGCATAGATCTCATTGCAGGCTGGGCTAAGTGACCCACAGCATGTTATTTAGTTCTCTTGTGTCCCTTTCCTCAATATTCTGAAATATGAAAATAATAAATATCCACCTTTCCTAGATTACAGTGTAGGGTGAGAATGAAATGAAAGAGCTCCTGAGAAACATTAGTAATTCCATTCAAGTAAGATGTTATTTCATTGTTTTGAATTGCTTTGAACAGGATGTTAAGGAATTATGATAATTAACATAATAGAAAAGATTAATGTGGATATTGGCTCAGAATGATGAAGGATGCCTACAACCATTGAGAGAGAGAGAGATAAACTGGAATCAAGTGAAGAAATCAGGCATTTAAAAAGGGTGGGAAATGACTCAGCTAGGACCAGTGGCCAAATTTGTAAAGCAACATATGCTCCTTTCCACAAAAGAACTGTTACTTTTGGAACCTGAGTCTCCCTGTACCAGTGGGAGATGACTGAAGAAAACACTTTATGAGCTGGCCAGGCATTCAAGATTGAGGACTAGTGTTCTCAGGAATCCATAACAGATGGATTTTTATCAATCTGAGATATCAGAGTGCAGTGGAGAGGATAGAGATGAAAAGAAGATAAGAAAACAAGAAAGGAAGCTCATGAATGTCAAAGAGGAATGTAAGGCTAAAAGAAGGGCCAGAGAGAGGGGGAGGAGAGAGAGAGACTGGAAGAAAGAGAGAGATGAAGGGAGAGTGTAAACGAGAGAGAGAGAGAGAGAGAGAGATAGAAATAAGGGCTAGGGACAAGGCAATACCTACAAAGAATAGTTCTGTGGCAAGATAGTCACTACAAAGGGGTTTAGAAGAGTAAGAAAATGATGGAGATGCAGGAGAGTATTAAGTGTGGCTTTCTGCAGAAAATACTTGCAAGGTTAAAGGTTACACCTCTGTAAACCACCCAGGATAACCTTTGATCCAGAACAGGCACAGATTCAATGTTAGTGTCATTGTATTTTCCCTTGCCTTGACTAACATGAACACATTACAAGCAGGTATTATCCCTCATGCTTTGGAGTGTATCACAATGTCTTTACTACTGCTACATAAATGCTTGGTGATTAGGAAGAGTTTTGGTTTTTTGTTTTTTTGGTGTGGCTTTTTTTTTTTTTTTTACATTTCCATAGCCAAACTTCCCTGTCAGGTAGCAGAAGTCTAAAAGTGGGGCATATCTGAGGGCAACAATAATTCCAAAGCACCTCAAAAAAGAGCAGGTAGGAATATAATGTTTTCATATACTGAAGGAAGTAGAAGCTGAGGTATTCTTGGATATTTTACTAAAAGAAGTGGAAATAAAGTTTGTTAAAATGAGGTGATGGTGCTTACAGGAATGGACAGGTATGTAGAAATAGACCAAAATATATCAGGCTGTTCACTTAAGCTTCGTGCATTTTTCAGACCTTATTGTAAGTAATGGTTACTCCAATTAAAAACAAGTTTTAGGGATCCCTGGGTGCCTCAGCAGTTTAGCGCCTGCCTTTGGCCTAGGGGGCGATCCTGGAGTCCCGGAATCGAGTCCCACATTGGGCTCCTGGCATGGAGGAGCCCAATCCTATCCTGCTTCTTCCTCCTCCTGTGTCTCTGCCTCTCTCTCTCTATGTCTATCATAAATAAATAAATAAATAAATAAATAAATAAATAAATAAATAAATAAATAAATAAATCTATCTTTTCTTTTAAAAAACCTGCAGTTTAAAAACAAAAACAAAACAAAAAAACACGTTTTAGAAGGAATATAGTAGGTCAATGCACCTTCTGAATTCCACAGAACACACTGGCTTACTGCCTCTAGTGGCCAATAGCAGAGCTAGACACGACTCAGGCCTTGTACTGGCTGTTCCATAGACACTACAGCTTATGTTAGTAGTGAAGGGGTCTTCTAGAAAGACTGAGCATGGGACCAATGGCTGTGCACTCAGGACCCCAAAGATTCTGAGGAAAGGAGGATGAACACCCTCATTCCTTGAGGGCTTACTACCAGGTCTTGGAGAGGTTAATTTTCCCAAGGGAGCGATGTGCCATGAGAAAGAGAAGACAGTGGTTATACCATAAAACTCTTCTCATCCTAAACCAGAATACTATGTGTTTCTTTACTTTCTACATTTCTAATTTGGGTGTTTTCCTGAGATTCTCATGGTGGTCAGAAGCAGCTTCTCATAGAAAGAGGTTTGATCTAGACCATTGGTTCCTAGTATTACGGAGAAAAGCAAACCCTTTGCCCTAGATTAGAATTTCTCTGTGATAGCCATTCCCCAGAGCAACTGCCCCATTACTGGCTAGATGAAAAATATCATTTCTATAGGAAAACACAGAGTGGAAGCTTGAGAGTAGGAGCGGTAGTTTCGACTCAGTCCCCATGCATAACTTCCATTAGCAGTAATGTCTGTGATGTGTGCAAGCTGAGGGAATACTCCACTTTATTAAGAGCAAATGATATATATAGTTACTTATGGGGTAAAGTCAAATAGCAGAATTGCTATTTGTCTATAGGAACTCTTTCTTATTAGTGTCATATAAATGTAAGTAGATACTTAAAGAGATTGATAATGCATGGGCCAGGTATAGCCACATCATTAGAATGACTAAAAGCCAATTTTTAAAAACAGATAGGTATGATTTTTTCCAACATTTTGTGATAAGAATATTCCAATTCTAGAACCACAACCTCACCTCTTAATAAACATAGTAGAATGCAATATTTCTAGATTTTAAGCAAATCTGGAGAGCAACGAGCAAAATGTAGCGATGTAAGGATGTTTTCTCTCACCTTTACCTTTCCTACTAAGCAAAATAAGTTAATGAGTCAACTCATTTTCAACCTGCATGTTACGTGCCAATTGCTTAAATCAAATGAGAAGCTCCTTTTAGCGCAGGACCCAGAGCTCAAGTGAAAGTTGTCAGATTTGATAAAGTAGATTTGTTCTAGAAGGAAACATTCCCTTTCTATTTTCCAAGGTACATCTGTTTGCCAGAGTGCATTTCCCAGCTAATACCAGTTTGTCGACAGCATTTGCAATGAACTTTAATTGTGTGCTTTACCTGACAGTCTTAATTGTAATCTGACTTCCTTCAGGTAGCAATCAGCCGAGTGAGGTAATCATATCTCCCTGAAGCCCATAAACACAACCACCTGCGCCTCTTCTGTTTCATTTTCTTCTTTTTAACTCCAGTATCACATGGAGAGGGGATACAGAGCCTGAAAAGGTACAGTGTCCTCAAAATAGCTGCTATTTTCCTATCATCACAGTGGTGTATAATTAAACACAGACGGAGTAACTGAAGACAAAAATAATCCTATAATTTTAAATTGTGATAGTAAAGCTGAGGTATAAGCAGAGATTGGCGTTTTTAGTAGGGAAGAAATCGGTTCTGCTTCATGCTTATGCTGCCACATTTGTAGATTTCTCTGAATGTTCACTTTGGTCTGTGGTTTTCCAGGTGAATGTCATGGGCTTTTCCTTCATACAGCCCATCTAGATCCACTATGCTTTTCCCTATTCTCTGTTCCCACTGCTCACATCCCTGATCCTCATTACCTCCCTCAGGGATTCCTAAAGAGGGCTCTAAGTGTTCTCCATGTGCCCAATTTCTCTTTATCGAAACCATACCACTTGTGGTACTTGAATAATCTTTTTATTTTATTTTTTTATTTTTATTTTTTTTTTGAATAATCTTTTTAAAATGAAAGTCAGATCAGGCCAAGATGTAGCAGAAACAATCAGTGAATTGAGCTTCCCAGAAAGATGACAGTGGAATCACCAATTTACAAATTATCATTACAAACAACAACAACAACAACAACAAAAAAAAAAATCAAGAAAAACTTCCATGGAATTAAAATAACAAATAAAGACAAACCAATACCAAAATCATATACAAAAAAACAAAAAACAAAAAACAAAATCATATACAGCCTATCTCATGTTTTCATAATAGAAATATATGCATCACAATTTCAAAAGAAGACACTAGCATAATTAGCATCATGAATTCATTTATGTGTCTCATAAACTTTTTAATTAAATATTCGTCTACAATTAATGATATTTTACTAGTTGAATATAATTGAATTGCCTTGCACAGCAATTTACCTATCTGCTTTTCTTCTTTCAACATTTACTTTCCCCCACGAATGTTCAGAAATAGTAGAGATAAACAATATAGGATTAAATAAGTTTCAAGCATAATCAATTATTTCGTTGGAGGAAAAATTCCTTAAGGCAAGTGAAAGGATAAGCATATTGTTGAAACAAATTATTTCTTTTACAAATTGCTCTCTTAACTATAGAGAACAACCTGAGGGTTGCTGGAGGGAGGTGGGAAGGGGATGGATTAAATGGGGGACGGTCATTAAGGAGGGTACTTGTGATGAGCACTGGGTGTTCTATGTAAGTGATGAATCACTAAATCCTACTCCTGAAACCAATTTTACTGTATATGTTAACTAACTAGAATTTAAATAACAACTTGAAATTAAAAAACAAAAAAATTTCTCTCTAGAAAGAATGTCCCTCCAGTGATATCAGCCAATGTGTTAGTTTTTCCTTTCTTACACCACGATTGAGGTTAATGATAATTAGCCATATGTATTTGTATGTACGTGTGTATGAATTATGGATGTACCTTCTCTCTCATGTTTTATTGGCATGTTTATCCATTTCTTGTTCATCTATAAGAGCTCTTTATATATATTAATCATAATATATCTCCCTAATGCTTTGACTCTCCCAATCTCCTAGAAGGCTACTTCAGTCATTTTCTTTTTTTGTCAACCCTATATTACCTCCCCCACTATCCTTGATTTTCCTTAAAGACCTTATTCCCTACTTCATTGACAACCTGAAGCAATTAAAAGATAACTTTCACAAGTTGCCGCATATGCAATTACCAACATCTGCAGGCAGATATGCTGCGTTATTTCCTGCAACTACAGATGAACTCCCTATGCCTAGCTGAGATCAAGCCTTTCTCTTGTGTATCTGCTCTCAGCCCCTCAAGATGTAATCAAGGACATCACACCAGCAAGTTTTCCTACCTTCTTTGTATTATCAGCCTCCCCCTATTTACTGAATTATTTCTATCAACATATGAAATTGCTCTTTTCATTTCTCCTCTCATAAAAAAATACCCACTGCTGTCTTCAATTCTACCTCCAGCTGGCAGTGTATATTTCTTCTTTATTTTAAAGCAAAAGTCCTTGAAACCACTGTCTATATGTCTATTTTACTGTCTCCCTGTCCTGTCCTTCTGATTCTCTCTTAAACCAACTTGAACTAGACCTTCCCCAAAACTCCACTGTAAGTTTTGACATATTAGTAGCATCTGAATTATGCTTCTTAAATGTTTTCAATTAATTTCTCAGACATCACACACTTCTGATCTTCCTCCTACCTTATTGATTCACCATTTTCAGTTTCCTTTGCTGAAAGAAACTAATAATCTTTTCACTGTTTGTGTTGGAGTGCTGCAGGTCTCAATCTTTGTTTTTTTGAGTTTTAAAAAAGTCCTTCCTTCTAATCTCTTCTCTGTTTACATCCAGTTTCTCTTTTGGAGATTTTTCAACTGCTTGTCTTTAAATACCATGCGTAAATTGGACAGTCTAAAAATTGTATTTCAGATCAGACTTCTCTTTAAAACCACAGACTCAGATTTCCAACTGCCTACTCATTATGGAGTTCTAATAACTATCTCAAATGTAATAGATCCCAGCCTGGTTTATTATTTCTCCTCAATCTTGCTTCTCCCAGTCTTTTCTAGACCACTTACGGTATCTCAATCATTCCTGTGATTAAGACAAAAAATTTTCCTTGATTTCTCCTTTCTTCTTTTAACCCACTTCTAATTCACCTACAAATTCACTTGGCTCTACTCTCAAAATATGTACAGAATCGTACTACTTCTTATAACCTCCACTACTACCACCTGTTCTATGCTCTTATAATCTTAAAAATAATACAATAACTTGATGACTGGTTTTCCAGGCATCCATCTTTCTGCCCTTGCCTTTTTATAATCTATTTACAATAGAGTAGTCAGAATGATCCTGTGAAAACACAAATCCAGTTGAGAAACTCTTCTGCTAAAAGCACTGGTGGTTGACCATCTCACACAGATTAAAATTGAGCTCTTTTTAAATGGCCTAGAAAGTTCTATACCATTAGACCTATGATAACTCTCTTATTGCATCGCTTATCTCTATCCTACTTGTTGACTTCTCTGACTTCTCTGCAACTATGGTGTCTTCCTTATATCACATACACATTGTTCACTCTCTCAAACACACCTTCCCAGTGAAGATCATGTCTATTAAAATTTCTAGTCCCAAACCTGAATTTCCACATCACCCTTTCTGTTTTATTTTCCCCCATAGAACTATGACTGTACAACCTGCTTTTTTATTTACTTATTTATTTTATCTTTTGCCTAACTCTCCAGATTAGACAATAATCTCTGTAAGGGTAGGATTTTCTCTCTTATTTATTCACTAGCTTATATGCCACACCTAGAACAGTATCTGGAACACAAGAAGTGTCCAATATATATTTATTAAATGAATAAATTAAAAAATTGAATACCAAATCCTTTGATTAAAACACCCAAGTACCCACCCCAGTCCACACTCATGGGCTTATTGTAAAAATGATAAGAAAAAGTCACTTTATAAGCAAAAACATTTAGTAACTTCAAGAGAGAGAAAACAGATCTTCAAAGGCCAACAGTCAGATTGCCAGGAGTTTGACTTAGCATCAGCATAGTAGATGCTACTACCTAGAGGAATAATATCCTCAAAGTGCTGAGTGAGAAACTATCAAGTTTAAATTCTTTAATCAGCTAAACTACCTTTTGAAAGCATGCCATAGAAATAAAGACATTGCAGACATAAAAATTCAGTTGTTGTAATCATGACTGTGCCATAATTGTGTGGCCCTTCTCAAGTTACTCAACATTCTAGCTGTTGTTATCTCTTAATAAGTGGATAATTATATTATTATTACATAGGGCTTATTGTAAGGATTCAGTGAGGTTATATGTGCAAAGCTTTAAAATATTATCAAAAATTTTAGCTACATTTTTTGATGATTAATATTATTATTTTGTTATTAGAAAACATGGAAATCTTTCTATTTCATTTTAAAAGCCTATCCTAATCCTAATATTTATCTTGGCTAGTAAAATGAAATAAAAATGTCAATTCCACTTATAAATTTAGATGAAATATCATAGATAAAATATTAGCAAATCAAATACACCAGTGTGTCATTACCAGCTAGGGTATATCCCAGGAATGCAATGCATGAATGGATTAACATCAGGAAATCTATTAATGTAATTCAGTATATTAAAAGATTAAAGGTGAACAACTATATGATTATCTCAGTAGAGTGCTGATAAAACTCAACATTCATACTTGATAAAACCCTCGGTACACTAAGAGAAGAAAACTTTCTTAACCTGAAAAGATTTTCCAAGTGCATACACTCTAAAGTTAGTCTTCTAAGTTATGTATTCAATTTTCTATTATGTACCCCAGGCAAGTTGCTCAGTCTCCTCGTACAAAAAGTGGTGTGCTAAGATTACAGCAATATTAGGTTGTTATGAAGATTAAACGAAATAATTGGTAAGTAGTCCCTAAATGATGGCTTAAAAATGCCTTTGATGATAAAACATGTGTCTCACTATATTAGTGATGAAAGCATCTGAAGATGTTCAATGCCAACTTTCTTTTTAAAATTTTTTAACATTTTATTGAGGGTCCTAACAAATATGTTAAAATAAAATAAAATGAGAGGTAGAAATATTGGAAAGTAATATTCAAAGTAGTCACTCATTGAAAGTAACACAAGTATTTACCTAGAAAATTCTAAAGAAAATTATAAAGAATTAACTAATAAACTATTAAAGATAATACAACAGAATTAAGCCTCTGAATACAAGATAAACATTTGTATAAAACACACAATTAACCCGGTAAAAATTTTTAAAACGTAATTTTCATGTTAAAGATTTTAGGGACACCTAGGTGGCTCAGCAGTTGAGTGCCTGCCTTTGGCCCATGGCGTGATCCTGGAGTCCCAGGACCGAGTCCCACATCGGGCTCCCTGCATGGAGCCTGCTTCTCTCTCTGCCTGTGTCTCTGCCTCTCTCTCTCTCTCTCTGTTTCTCATGAATAAATATTTTTTTAAAAATTGTATTTGTTTGAGAGAGAGACAGCATGAGTGGGAGGAGGGGCAGAGGTAGAAGGAGAGAGACAAGCAGACTCTCCACTGAGCAGAAAGCCTGACACCACACTATGCAGAGCTGGATCCCGGGACCCTGAGATCATGACCTGAGCTGAAATCAGAAGCTTAGCTGACTGAGCCACCCAGGCACCCCAAAAGTGTACTTTAAAAAATCCACTTACAAATGTTCCAAAAGCCATTAAATTCCTAAGAACACATTAACAAGAAGTGTACTAGATTTCTGCTTAAAGTGATATAGACATTTTTAAAAGACCTAAATAAAGCGCCCTCCTTAGAAAGACTCAATATTGCAAATATGTAATATTTCTTCCATATTCATCTATAAATAAATCTCAATACATTTTGAAAATGTATGTTTTCATGCTGATTCTACAATTGATAAGGAAGAAAATGCACAACAGTAAAGAAGTGTAAAGAGAAGAATAATGAGGTAAAACTTGGCCCAATTCAAACCATATGGTAACTAGAATAGTCCTACATACAAAAAGAAATGAAGAGGGGTATCAATAGAATCAGCTTCAGATCTATTACATTTTACCTCCTCAACTTTGTGAGAAAAAGATTATTTAATATCGTTTTGAGAGAACTGGTCATCTCTTTGAGGAAAACAAAAACTTGATCTTTATGTTTTCATTCTTATACCTCTAGATTCCCCAACCTACAGAAGAGCATCCTTTTAAAATGCAAATCTGTTAGGATGACTATTATCAAAAAGACAAATGTTGGCAAGGATATGCAGAAAAGGAAACTCATACACTATCAATGGGAATGTAAAATGGCAAAGCCATTATGGAAAACAGTATGGCAGTGCCTCAAAATTAAAAATCGAACCACCATATGATCCAGCAATCCCACTCCTGGATATGTATTTTAAGAAATTGAAATTAGTATCTTAAAGAGATATCTGCACACCCATGTTCCTTGCAACATTATTCACAATAGCCAATTTGGGAAACAACTTAAATGTTCTTTGACAGATGAATGGATAAAGAACATGTAAGCAAAGGAGTGTTATTGTAAATGTAAAAGTAAAATATAAATTCAAAAAAGAAGGAAATCCTGTTCTTTGTGACATGGATGAATCTGCAGGGGATTATGCTAAGTGAAATAAATTATTTGCTCATTCACAAAGCAGATATTTACATACATCAATGGGAAAAGTGTAAATTTATTTAATTGTTTTTGGAAGAAAAATTGGCTATATTTTTCAGAATTAAAAGAGTAAAATTCAAACACTCCTCAAAGGATAGAGAAAAAATTATTATAATATAGCCATACCACGGTATTCTATGAGCATTCTAAAGAAAGAACAAGATCTTTAAGATTATATTATTAAGAAAAAGTCACAAAAATTATGATATGTGATTATCTGATGATACCATACACGTGCATATATACATATATACATTAAAATCATTAAAAATGACTAGTGTTATGCACATTAAGTCTTTAATGAC
The DNA here is from genome assembly GCF_011100685.1 of Canis lupus familiaris. Lineage (NCBI taxonomy): Eukaryota > Metazoa > Chordata > Mammalia > Carnivora > Canidae > Canis > Canis lupus. The sequence continues at coordinate 17,137,613 of NC_049238.1, forward strand.
GGTTACCTCTGGGTAAGATACAGGAGAAAAAAGTGAGAATTAATAAGGAGACTTTCATATTTTATTCTACATCTATAGCAATTCTCTGGAATTGTTATAAAACTATTGAGCAAGTGGCATCTGTTGCTTACTGCCAAGACCACAAGGAATATACACTTCTGCCCACTGCATCTTGGTATTGGAGTCATCAAGGAAAGCACAGTGCAGTCAAGCAATGAATAGAACAATGCTTTGCTCACATGGAGAAGAGACAGGGAAGATCAGTTTTAATAGGGGGTGCTGGACCCCATGGCCAGCAGTCAGTCCTGGAAGCCAACACAGGGCTGTTGGCTTGCATGCTACCCTCTTGTACCTCAGATACAGTAATGGGGTTGGTCAAGTGCTTAATGACACACACACTAAACAGAATTAAGGAGTGCACATTGAGTTTGAAACAGGGAAAAATAGCCCCCCACAAGGTGATAAGCTCAGCACAAGGCTGTGGGGGCTCTTTATCTCTTGGTAAAGGAGTGTTTCAGGCCCCAGGCTCATTCTTATTCAGCTGAATGGGGATGAAAGACGGCACACACAAGACTGCCTTTCCCAACAGATAATATTGGGATTTTGTATTACATATTACAAATAATTAAAGAATAAAAGAGAAACCATATTTAAAGCATTATATAACCATGAGACACTGGTGGAAACTAACAGCCATTTATCTCTTTTTAGACCCTACTGTATGCTAGCAACCATACGGCATTCTTCGTAAGACTGAACACTCACACTCCTATAGCAACCTACTGAGTTAGGGATTTTCTCTTACAGCTTATAATTGGAGAAGCTGAATTTAGAGAGATTCAGTAACTTCTATTTTCTGGTTCAAAAATTTTCACATAATGGCAAAAGCATCTGCAAGAGTCAGAGAAAGTGGTAGCCCTATGAGGAGGATAAAGAGAGAAAAGGAACAATGAATGCCACATGAAATGTAAGAGAGCAAATCCAGGCCCTGCTCTTATTGGCCTAGAATAATCGCTGGCCAAGGTGCTGACAATATATTCCAGTAGCTCCACACAAACAATTCAGACTAACATTTTATTAAGTATGATCCAGAAGTGCATGTTCATCAGACTGTCTTAAAGCACCCTCCCCGTCCACCAGTACTTCAGCTAGACAGGCCAGGGAACCAAGAATTAAATTGCCTGCAAAAGGGGATCAATTTATTTCTTGTTATTCCCTATGATCCAATAGAATACTTAGAGGTTATTGCCATTTGCAGAGAATTAAGACAGTTACTATCAAAGTGCTTCTGAGAAACAAGGGAACATCTTGAAATAAAATTTTACTCTTCAAAATATTAGAGATTTCATTCCTTCCATCTCCAAAAGCAGGCAAGCATAACTAGGAATTATTAAACAGATAAACTTCTCCTCAATTATTATTTTAAAAAAAAGTAAAAGAAAACTCTTTCCTTAGACTTTTAAATGAGTTATAAAGAATTTAGTGTGATTTTCCTTTTTTTAAAAGATTTTATTTATTTATTCATGAGAGACAGCAAGAGGGGCAGAGATATAGGCAGAAAAGAGATGCAGGTCCCTGCAAGGAGCCCGATGTAGGACTTGATCCCAGGACCTCAGGGTCACAATGGGAGCCAAAGGCAGACACTCAACCACTGAGCCACCCAGATGCCCTAATGTGATTTTCTTCAGGACAAGAGATCTTTGACAATTACCTTGCTAGTGAAGAACCTGGGAAAGGAAAGCCTGAAGAGAATAAAAGATTTTTAAAAAGCTTAGTTTAAGTAGAAGACTGCTGATAAAAGTCAGTTTGCCTTATTTAACAATTATTTATTGATTTTCTGCTATGTGCCCAGCACTGTGCTAAGCATAAATGTTAAATAAGCATAAATGTTAAACAAACTTAGCTCCTTCTTTATTGAATTTAGAAATGTTAAAGGATTTTTTCAGGATAAAACACAATTTTCAAGAAAACTGCAGAATAATCTCACTTAAAAACATAGATCCAGGGCAGCCCTGGTGGCTCAGCGGTTTAGTGCCACCTTCAGCCCAGGGCCTGATCCTGGAGACCCGGGATCGAGTCCCATGTCGGGCTCCCTGCATGGAGCCTACTTTTCCCTCTGCCTGTGTCTCTGCCTCTCTCTCTCTCTCTGTCTCTCATGAATAAATAAATAAATAAATCTTTAAAAAAAACATAGATCCAATAATTCCAAATGAAATACTACCCAAATAATCACTCTAACAAAAAAATACACTTTATAACCAATTAGGGTTTATCCTAAAAATGCAGGAATGGTTGATAACAAGAAACTGTTAATATTCTTATCATTAGGGAATAAAAGAAAACTTATCTGACCATATTATTAGATATGATGAACTATAATAAAATCATTAACCTAAGAAAAAATTATATAAAATAAGAAATAAAGAATCTGCCTTAATATGATAAAAAATATCTTACTAACAAATATCTTACTATATCTTACTAACAAATAATGGTATATCTAATACTGAAATATTAGAAGAATTCCCATTGAATTCAGGGACAAAACACATATACGAGCCGTCACCATGTAATTTAGTATTTCTCTGGAAGTCTAGTCATTGAAATATGACAAACTTATCTTTTTTCCATCACTTGGAAAAAAGAAGCTAATGTACAATTCTGTATAGATTAGATGATTAACAAGGTTTAAGAATATAAATGATTACAAAATAAATACATAAAAGTAATTATATTTATGTGTACAGGAAATAATTGGTTAGAAAAACATAGTGGAAAAAAAAAGAAAAACATAGTGGAAGAATATAATTAAAAAATCAAAACATAAAATATAAATATTTATCAAATGCCCCACTGAAACACACTTCATGAAAAAAAATTTATTTCAAACAGTAATGTAACTATAATGTAACATTTGAACTAATCTAATAGTACACATTCTCATTTTCATTGCTTTATAATAGTCTTTCAAAGTTATTTTTACTCTGTGCATAGCTCTTTTGACTAGCACATGGCTGAATTTATTCTATTTTTCCAATTCCTTACATCACAATGAAACAGATGAGTTTAATATAATCACATTCTATTGTACATTAGGTACATGATTTATACCATCTTATTGCATGTCTTCCTTTAACTGTTCATTGTGTTTTTCTTATTTTCTGCCCTTAATTGGATTGACCAAGTGTTTGGGGTTTTTTGTTGTTTTTGTTACTGCTGTTTTGGTTTTAACTTGAGTACAGTTGATGCACACTGTTACGTTAGTCTCAGGTGTACAACATAGTGATTCAACAAGTTTATGCATTATGCTGTGTTCACCACAAGTGTAGTCACCATCTGTCACCATACAACGCTATTACAATATCGTTGACTATATTTCCTATGCTGTGCCGTTTATTCCTCTGCCTTATTCATTCAATAACTTGGAAGGCTGTACCTTCCACTCCTCTCCACCCATTTTGCCCATCCACCCACTCTCCCCTCTGACAACCATCAGTTTGTTCTCTGTATTTATAGGTCTGATTTTGCCTTTTGTTTGATTCTTTGTTTTTGTCTTTTTTAAGATTCTACATATGAGTGAAATCAAGTAGTATTTGTTTTTCTCAGTCTGGTTTATCCCACCCAGTATAATACCCTGTTTTTTTGTTTTGTTTTGTTTTTGTATATTTTGTTTCCTCTATCTGTTGGAAAGATGTACATATTATGTGTATTGTTTTAGTAGCACTTAACATTTAACATAAATATTCAGAATTTGTTTATAAGAACATCGGAATTCTTTCAGAACAATCTTCCCTAAGTCTCACTTTTCCTATATTTTTTCACTTTTCCTATTTTTTTTCACTTTTCCTACTTTTGTTCAGTATTTCAGATCTACTAGTTTCTTCACTTTCTGAGTCAGTCCTCTTATTTACACTCAATGCTTATTTAAATTGATCCACATTTGCTGTTTCTTTTATCTTACTCCTTTCTTTTGGCTTCAATATCCTTCTTGTTGAAACATATCCTTAGTAGTTATTATCAGTCTGCCAGAAGGAAATTCCCTCAACCTTTGCTAGGAAATTCCCTCATTTCATCCTCATTCTTAAGTAAAGTTTGGCTTGGTTAATTATTTTTCCTCTATACTATGAGGGTCTATTATACATTATCCCAGACAATTTCCTACATTCTGTCTTCCAATTAATATAGTCACTCTTTAACTATATCCAATCTACTTATCATCTGATCCAAAGAAGGATTTTTTTTTATTTTAACAATTGTGTGTTTTGTTTTTTAGACTATTTAGTTGCTTTTCAACATTGCCTTTCCCTTTATCATAGTTTGTTCTTACAGTATTATTTTCCTTTGTATGAAAATTTCAAAATCCCCTTAAATTCTTTAAGTTAATTATCTCCAGTTTTTTTTTTCTATTTGATGTGCTTGCTGACTCTCATACATAGTTTGTAATTTTTAGAATAAGTTCATCTCACAAGAAGCCACATTCAGTAGAAGTTCTCTTTTTCCTGGATTGTGAGAATATCTCTTCAGAAATATGTGCCTCTAATAAGTATTTTCCTTTGATTAGCTGGAGGTGTAGATTATAGAGTATGAGTTCAGACTTCATAAAAGGTGAAAAGACCTGAGTTTATAATTCTTTTCAGATCATTGTTTCTGTCCATGCCCTCAGGCAGGCTGAAAGTTTTTGTGCTATTTTCCTGGGTTATTAATAATTTAAATAGTTTCCATTTTATGAATAGGTCAGTCTTTATGAATCCTGGTTTTACCCAATAACTCATTTCTAATCCTCAACATGATGTCTTGCTCTGCCAATGGCTAGCAGAGTCCGAAGCCCCAGCCAGTAAGGCCTGTGTGCCCTGGGCTTCAGGTTCCATTCACTGTTCCAATTTTGAATTCCCTCTGTATTTAGAGACTTTTTTCCTTGTTTGTATCTTAAACTCCGCAAAATATTTACATTTGCAGTTTTTATATTTTAAATGGCATTTCTATATATTTGAAATAGGAAAAAGATTTTCCGGGCCAGCTCTTTAATGGAAATCACTTTGCATTTACATGAAATATTCTAATTGTCAATTTAGTTTTACTCTTCTATGTAGAATGATTTCCTTGAGGAAAAGAACTATATTCTATTCATCTGTGTTTCTATTTGTTGAACAGATGAACTTATCACCTATGTCCTCATCTGACTCTTGCCATTTTCCGGTATTTTGGAATTTTGCTGGCTGCTGATAGAGTTTTTGCAACATTTGGTTGCTATAACACAAACATATGAAACCGCAGTGACCTTTAGTGTTTGGTAGGATTTAATGAAGCTTTGTCTGAATGATGACTTGAAATCCAGATGTAGAAAGCAGGCTTCCCCGGTCTCTGTTATTAGGAGAAAGTGAACACAGAAGCATAATTATAATGTATGTCCTTAGTAAAGCTACCACCTGGGATGAGAGGTAGGCTTCTTTTTATTGAAAATGTTAAATAGTTGCTTCAAAAGTTCAATGCATCAATTAACATTTCTTTGTATTTAAGCCTGCATTTTTGGGGAAAGAAATTTGAAAACTTCATACCTATTCTACAAACAAAATTGAGCAATATAATTTTGTTAAATATTTTCAGCAAGTCTCAAACCAATAGAATGATAATGTTTTAATTTGTCAACTATAGATAGTTCTATTTTTATGTTTACCTATAATAACTCCTCTGAAGGTTTAAAAGACATAGACATCACCATCCTTGGCTATATTTTGTGATCTCATTATTTTTGTGACTATAGTTTCATATATGTGTATACATATATGTATACACACACACACACACACACACACACTGTGGCTAGATTTTGATTATAACTATGTTGTATCTATTTAGATGCTAAATAGTAATATGCCATTTCCAAGAAGACGGTGATGTGTCTACCCTTTTGAATAAACTATTCTCTTTATTTCTGTTGTAACAATTAAATCAGAATTTCTCATCTTTTTCTTAATCCATGTCCCTTACAATATTTCCCAGTTTTTTGCATGTCCCTATTAGCCGAGCAAATTTCATAGAGCTTTCTTTTTTAAGCCTTTTTTTAAGAAAGCAAGTGTATTGAAAATGATGTTTCAAATTATGTCTCTATTTTGGAATATTTTTCACAGAATCAACAGCTATTAAAATAAATATGGCCTGCCTTAGACTGGAGCAGGACCTACCATAAACAAAATTTCACAGTTTCTATCTGTTAGTAGAACTTCTTTTAGTAAGAACAGATAAAACTCCAGATTCCAACAAGATGTTCTGAATTTCTACACTAACCAGGTAAGAACTGGTTTATCTAGGGGATTGGCAAATAACGACCATCCAGACGAATCCAGCCCATAGCCTATCTTTGAATAAAGTTTTATTAAATCACAGACATACATATTTGTTTCTGCAATAACTATGGCACTTTCCTGGCTATATTAGCAGACTTGAGAAGTTCCACGTATTGCAACAGACTGTATGGCCCAGAAAAAAAAAAAATTACTATCTGGCTCTTTATGGAAAAGTTTGCAGGCCCTTGCTTTAAATCACTCAGGGCTGCCCTGGGGTACATTTCTTGAGCTAATTAATGCACAAGGGGCTTTACACTGGCATGGCTTTATAATTCTAGAGCCAAATATTAGCAAACAACTTGAACAGATAAGGTGATAGCATTTTTGTTCAAAATATTTGCTGTTATCTTTCTGGGAGGAGAATTATATTTTCTGGCTCCTTTAACATCAGGTCTGGCCATATAACTTCTTTGCCCAATGAACTGTGAATTGAATAATGTGTTTCACCTCCAGGAAGAAGCTTTAAAATCCAATGCATGACTTGCCATGCACTTTTTTCCATCTGGAAGGAGACTGGTGATGTCTTAGAGGTTGTTCTGACAGCTTGAACCCTTAGTAAAGGTAACATGGAATAGAGCAGCAGCTAATCCACAATATTTTTCAGCACGGGTGAGAAATAAACCTTTACTATGTGAAAGCTACTGAGACTTTGGGGTTGTTTCTCACTGCACAATAACTAAATTTAAGCTGACTAATAAAAAGTTCTTTTTTTGAAGAAACATGTTTTTATTGGCTCATTGAAAGATCAAAAAGCTAGAGTGAAGATCAAATAAGCAAAGTCAGCAACAAATAAATGAATGGATTTTCTTTTTTTTCAGTCTGAGCTCAAATGGAAAACAATTTTAAACTGTCTCCAGTGAACTAATATAACATTTAGTAAATGGTATCAGGATCAATTACACAGAAAACACAACTGAAACACATACACACCTCACATACACAGTGGAGGCTGAAATAAAAACAAGAATCACAAAATTAAAGATAAACCTAATTTTGTCACTTTTCTACCATACCACAAGCAATAGAGAAATAGATGTTTAATTCCATTATTTCATCAGCCAGGTAGGGGTCTATTTTACTCCTTACTGATTCATGTACTTGCATCTCAAAGAAAATTAAGCTAACTTCAGAACTATCTAAAAAAAAAGAATAACCAACCCCAAAACTTTAAAGGTGAAAAGTACAAATAGCTGATACACTTATGGAAAGTTCATATAAAATAAATGTGTTAATTAATGAGAAGATACTTTCCTCTAAAGGATGGGCTAGTATATTAAATCTAATACTGGAAAATATGTAAACAAACATGTATCTTGCCCCACATACCTTCCTGGTGAGATTGTGAAAGGGTAAAATCTTTCTGGGAGGCCATATTATGATATGTATCAAAGATTATTATAATAATCATAACATTTGATCCAATAATTTTGCAACTAGGAATTTATCCTAAGGAAGTGATTAAGCATGTGTGAAAATATTAATTTACAATAATAGTCATCTGCTCACAGTTGATAAAAAATTGAAAATAACATATATTTCCTAAAACATGGAAGTGGTTAGATAATCATGCCAGATCTTTTTATGGAAATCTTTTTAGTAATTAAAGGTTAGGTAATAGAAAAATAATAACATGAAAATAAGGTCATGGTAGATTATCAAGAAGAAACAAACCAATGAACAACAGGATAAAAATCATTATACACGGTACGAGTACATATTAGCATAGGAAACATTCTAGAAGCTATGCACAAAGTGTGACTAATGATTAACTGTCAATTGCTAGATTAAGGATGATACTTAATGCCTTTTCCTTGTCTTTATTTTTTTAATTAGTCCACAATATGCACAAACTGTTTTACATAAATAAAATTTAAGTTAATAAATCATTAAGCAATAGTAATTAAGAGTGCAGAAGAAAAATATAGAATACATAATATATTATACATAATATATATTATGTATTTATATATCACATGTTTATTATATATTTACCTCTTCCTCTCTTTATATATATATATATGTATATATATACACACACATATATACATACACCTCCTAATAAATTTTCAGAAAGATTTTAGACTATATAATACTTAAATTTATGATAAGTCATCAAAAGACCTAAGGAAAATTATATGTAGTATATCAAATTAGAGTATACTTCGATATTTTAAAGTGAAAAGTAAATAACAGAAATTATCTCTAAACTAATGAGAATTATATACAGACACATTAGTGTCATAATTTTTATATCGTCAAATTGCTAATTTTAAATTTTTCAATAATAATTGAAATCAGTAAGGAAAATATTGATGTAGTACTCAAATATTTGTCTTTATAATTTGAAATGAATTTTAACACTCTTATTTTTATTTTTTTTAAAGATTTGTTTATTTATTTATTTATTTATTTATTTATTTACTTACTTACTTAATGATAGACATAGAGAGAGAGAGAGAGAGAGAGAGAGGCAGAGACTCAGGAGGAGGGAGAAGCAGGCTCCATGCCGGGAGCCCAACGCAGGACTCGATCCCGGGACTCCAGGATCGCGCCCTGGACCAAAGGCAGGCGCTAAACTGCTGAGCCACCCAGGGATCCCCATTTTAACACTTTTAGAACCATGGACAGAATTAGGAAACTCAGAAAAAACAAAATACAACAAATAAAACAATATTCAACTCAGAAAAGAAACATCCATTTAAATAAAGAATTTTACATTTTTATTAAAGGAACAATACATGTATGATGGAAACCAATGAAGGACAGGTTGTGATAAGCTAACATGGCAATAAACGTAGCATCTGTATGCATTATGATGCAACCCTTCTGGAAAACAAATCTAGCACTCTGTATCAAGAGCCATGGTTACAGGGTTATACATTCACCTAGCAATTACACTTCCAGGATTACCTTATTTATTTATTTACTTACTTACTTAGATTGATTGATTGATTGATTGATTGATTTATTTATTTATTTATTTATTTATGAGAGACACACAGAGACAGAGAGATAGAAAGGCAGAGACAGGCAGAGGGAGAAGCAGGCTCCACGCAGGGAGCCCAACGCGGGACTCTATCCTGGGTCTCCAGGATCAGGCCCTGGGCTGCAGGAGGCGCTAAACCGCTGCGCCACCCGGGCTGCCTAGGATTACCATATTTAATGCAACATTCTCTCATACTGGAATTAAGTTTGGAATTTGCCCCATCATATCTTCCCGTGGTTTTCAACTATAAAAGTGTATATTTGAATGGGATTGCTGAGACAAAGATTATGCATATTTGACAGTACTTGCCAAACATTTTCCATCAAGGAGGCACAAATGGGAAACTGAGGAGCTAGTTCAGAGGGTCACTGAAAGGACTCACAGGACTCAGCATACAATTATACTCATGGCTGGGGTTTTTCACAGCGACACAGTAAGGGCACACAGCTAGATCACAAAGGTAAAACAGGCAGCAGAGTCTGGAGGAGCCCACGTGTAGTCTTCTTAGACACTCTCCATCTCACAAGGAGCCACACAGAGCCCTCTCCCTCCAACAATGAAAAGGCAACAACATGTGTGTGATTTCTCTCTCCAGTGCATTAGGGTTGCAGTGCTGGAGGTTTCCAGGGGAGGCTCTTCCTGTAGCACCTTTTTTTTTTTTTTTTTCTTTTAAGATTTTATTTATTTGAGAGATTTAGACAGAGACAGAACATGAGCAGGGGAGGAGACAGAAAGAGGAAGAAGCAGTCTCCCACTCTGCCCAATGCTGGACTCCATTCCAGGATCCTGGTGTCATGACCTGAGTCAAGGGCAGACCCTTCACCAACTGAGCCACCTTGGTGCCCCATGTAGACATCTTCTATCTGGCATTTATCAAAATTCCAGAAGGAAAGGAAGTGTTCGGCAGAAACCATATTATTGTATAAACAGTCTAGGTACAGTGAGTCATTCTTACCAATTAGGAAAAAGTGGAAAAACTGTGGAAATTGAAGTCCCCAGCTGCCTTCTTTGCAAGCAGACCTTTCTAAGAACATCGGTCTCAGGTGGTGTTAACCCTTTCTGCACAGAAACACACCAGCCCCATGTGTTTTCCTCTGTCTTGGCATACAAATGCTCTTGTCAGACTTTTTTAAAAAGCAGGAAGAGGGGATCCCTGGGTGGTGCAGCGGTTTAGCGCCTGCCTTTGGCCCAGGGCGCAATCCTGGAGACCTGGAATCAAGTCCCACGTCGGGCTCCCGGTGCATGGAGGCTGCTTCTCCCTCTGCCTCTCTCTCTCTCTGTGTGACTATCATAAATAAATAAAAATTTAAAAAAAAGCAGGAAGAAGACAGGGCACTATGATAGGTAAAATGAGTATTTCATTTCATTTTCATTTCTTTAATGAAAACTGAAGTTATGTGTTTTTCTCTCTTTGCTTGTCACTTGGATTTCTTTAAGTACTTTGTCCATGCATTCGTTGGACTAATTTGTGTGATGAAAATTAGCCATTTTCTGTCATAAATTACAAATGGTTGTTATCAACTTACCATTGGTCTTTTAACCACAGTTAGGATATTTCTGACCACCCTAACAGGTTTAAGACAATGAAGCATTTTAATCCTTCTTTTGTAATTTCTGGGTAACATATTATGTTTAGAAAGGTCTTCAGCATTAAAAATATATATTTTTTAAGAGTAATGCACTTACACTTTTTTCAAGCACTTGTAGAGTTTTCTTCTTTACATATAAGCATTTTATATATTTTCAATATTTTGTTATGATGATCAATGTTAATTCACTTTTTAGGTTTCAAAAATTTAGCCAGTTATCCCTATAGCATGAATTAAGTTAACATTGTTGTTCACTTACTTGAAATACAAAGTATAACATATAGTCAATTGCTACAGAGGGTGAATTGGTGCTCATTTCTGCTCAGTGATGTAAGTATCTCTGGTTTAGTACCAACAACCTGATACTGATGTTATCTAGAATAAGAAGCAGCCGGTGAAGCTAGCCAGGACAAATCTGGAAAGGATGTAAAATGGGAAGTGGGAGGTGGGAAAATTAATGCTGCAAGGCATCAAAATGTATTATAAAGTCATGGTAAGTTTTATTATATATTTAAAACTTTTTTGTTATGCACTTTTATTCTTCAAGATGAACTTTCCATATCATTTCATTAAATTAAGAAATAGATGGTTGATACTTTGAATGAATCACATTGAATTTATTTATGTATTTTTTAAAATGACTATCTTTATTCTTTATTGATGTTCTCCAATGTTTGTGGTTCCTTTAATTCTTTTATGTCCTCAGAAGACTCTTTAGAATTCATTTTATATAAAAACCTATTTATTTTTGATAAATATATCCCTAAAAGGTTGGTTTTTATTTTACTTTTACTGTGAAGGGATTTTTCCCCCTTGTTATACTATGTAATTAGATTTTATCATACAATATACATTGGTAAGCTATTGATTCTTTTAAATTGATTTTTTGTTTTCACCTGCTTTGCTATATTACCTTATTATATCTAATCTTTTTAAGCTCATTTTCTTCCAGTCTCTTTATAAATAACCATATAATATGCAATATACAAATATGACAACTTTACCTCTTTAGCAGCATTTGTATATCTTACATTGTGGTTTTATCTAATTACATTTTTTAGCATTACCAGAACAAATTTAAATAATACTGTTATAACGAGCCCATTGTCTTCCTCTTGGTTTAATGGGATTACTTATATCATTTATTTTATTAGGTGGGGGGAAAATATTGTTTTTGGGGGGTGGTGAAAGAAGGGAGGAAGAGGATGAGAGAGATTCAAGGAACTGTCCACTGACTTCAATTTTGCTAATGCTTTTACAAGAAATTAATGTTGACTTTTATCAAATAATTTTATTCTAGAATGAAACTCTCTTGAGGACAAATGCCATCTACTTACACACGCACCTACTACCACTTTATTTGAAGTGATGTCCTCAAATACTTTCTATCTCATCTTTGTTTATAGTTACTCTACAGCATAGGTCAAAAATCTCTAAGTAACTGGTAAACATTTATTTGGCTACTGTCTATTTCTCCCTAGGGAGTGTTAGTTCTCTAAAGACCTTGTCTATTATGCATCTACTTCATTTATGCCATTTTTAGGAGTGTTAGGACAGTAATTCACATGTATCAAATGCTCAAATAATTTACTGAATCGAGAAGCCATGTATTTTATGTATAGGTTTAACTACTAATATTTATTTTATTTGGAATTTGCATTGGCATTCCTAAATGAATTGACTTATACTTTTTAGCACATGCTTACTTTTCATTTTCTTAAAATGACATTTTATTTTTTAAAGACTTATTTGTTTCTGAAAGAGAGTGGAAAGAACAGAGGGAGAGGGAGAGAGAGAATTCCCAGGCATACTCCCCACTGAGCAAATAGCCCAATGCAGGCCAGTCTCATGACCTCAAGATCACAATCTGAGCCAGAATCGAGTTGGAGCTGAACTGACTGAGCTACGCAGGCACCTTTTTCAAAATGATATTTTAAAAATGACATTAAATATACATACATTGATTTATTCTCAATGTCACAAATTGTTGATAAAGAATATAAAAATTATTTAGATATTTAACATAATTTATCTAGAAACATATCTGAACCCTTCAATTTTAACTAGAAATGATTCTTTGACTACCTTTTCAAAACTTCATATGGATATCAGTCTGTTTAGGTTTTTTTAGTTCATCCTTTATGTTCTATGTGTTTTCTTGGTAACCTTTATTAACATGTTTTTTCTAGAAATTTGCATTTGATTTAGATTTTCCAAATGATTCCTGTAAGATTCTGTAGATACATGTATAATCTTCTATACCTCTTAGTATTTGTCTTTTTTTCTATTTCTGAATTTTATTTGTAATTTCCTGATTTTTGTTCTTGACTTACCTAGCTAAATGTGAAATCTTTAAAAATATATTTTATACAATTACTTATGATAGTTTCTCCCTACTTTAGTTTCTATTTTCATTCTTAATATCTATTTTTGTATTTCTGTTGTAAGTGGCAATGGCATTTACAACTTCTATAAACTTAATACTTAAATATTTTGTAATTCATTGATATTTTATTTTCATAAAATATTGATATTTTATTTTCATAAAATATTGATATTTTATTTTCATAAAATGTGTTTCATGTATATAATACTGAGCATTTCAAAACTTTCTTCTTTTTTTGTATTCTATCTTAAATCCTACAATTTATTTTTATCACATTCATATCCTCCTATATGTTTATTATCACCAATTTAGTAATTTACACTAAGGAAATACTTAAACTTCTAGATTCCAAACTAATACTGATTCTCGGACATGCCATCAATTTAATACAGCTTGTTAATAATACTTAATAACCATGTTAAATACATATAGATTGTAAAACATACCCTGATTTTAGAGTAGTTAATATATTAAAAATATTTATTTTAGGATTTAGAGTTTATAATCATTCATATGATGAAAACATGGAGACATTCACAAACATATTTAAGGCAGAATTAGTTAAAATAGAAAACTAATATTTAAATAAATGCCTACAACTAGATAAACATCTAAGTGAAGTATACCAAGTCTAAATCTTATGCAGCAATATAAAATAATTATGAACATATAATTACAAGGAGAATATTTATGAAAGAGCATTAAATGAACAGGAAAAATAACTATTTCAATACTACAGATAAAATTCTGTAGAAGCATGCTCACATATGGATAAATACTAGAGCAATATATAGCTGGAAAAATTATAGAGCATTTTAAATATTCCCAACAATGAGGCTGGAGGAGATTCTTTTTTTTTTTTTCATAACCCCCTCCCTAACCAAATTTTGTTCTAAGGGTATCTGTGCAATAAAGGGAAATGTAACAAATTCGGAGATTTACAGATCTACCTCCCCTTTATCCACTCAGAGAACTGAAAGGAGAAATGAAGACTAGAGCTGCCCGAGGACACGTTCCCTGGCTTTCTCCCTGAGATGTACAGAGGAGTAGACACTGCCCACAGCCATATCTGAGCCAAGTGCTGTGGACACATGATCGAGGGCCTCATGCAAGAGTCCAGGTCGATGATGCCTATATTCACTTGAAAGGGTCCCATTTCCTAATAAAATGATATTAACTTACTCAGTTATTTTATCTGTTCATAAGAATTTCCCTAAGCTGAAGATTGAAGACAAATATCAAGAAGGGTTTAGAAATGATCATAACTATCTGCTACTCAAGAAGAAGCTATTCTTATAGTCTGCTTTCCCCACAACCTCTGATATACGTATCTAATTTCTCCTCTCACTTCCACTGTTTTGCATTTCTATGCCTTATATTCTCAATAAATTTCACATTACTGGGAAAAAAGGCCATGATTTACATTTAAAAAAATATCTGTCATGTGCTTTGTAAAGTTTGGCAAATAGTAGAAACCCCATATATATATAAGTATATATATATATCATATATATGTAAATCACATACCTACATATATGTATGTATATGTAGATATAAAATATACACACATATAACACATATATGTATATATGTATACCATATATATCTCACGTATCATATATATACATATGCATTGAATAAAAAATATGCCATGCTTTAACTGGCATTGCTGTTTTAACATCAGTCCCTGAATTTCCCCTCAATAACCTATTTTAAAATGGAGTTTGAACCAAATATTTCATTAAAAAATGCCTATGTGGGAATCCCTGGGTGGCTCAGTGGTGGCCCAGGGCGCAATCCTGGAGTCCTGGGATCGAGTCCCACATCAGGCTCCCTACATGGAGCCTGCTTCTCCCTCTGCCTGTGTCTCTGCCCCCCCCCCCCCCGTGTGTCTCTCATGAATAAATAGATAAAATCTTTTAAAAAAAGCCTATGTAACTATGCTGTTATAATTTTTATTTTAATTTTTATTTTCCAAGGATATTTGGAATAGAATGCCTCAACATTGTCAGTTTCCCACCCAACACCTCCCCTTTGCCCAGACTCCCTTACTGGCATATTTCCTGGCCTGCTTGTATTTTTATTGCCTGCACTCCATATTGACAAATGTATCACTTTCCCACTGGTGTGCTCATTGTCAAAATCTATTTTCTTCACTTGTGCCATCTTGTTTTTCCTTAAAAAAATAATTGCATGCAAAATCCAACCTGTAATCTATAGATTAGCACCTGCACATACACACACACACACACACACACACACACACATATTTGGTTTCTTACATCAATATTTAAACAATTAAATGTAGGGGTGCCTGGGTGGTTCAGTCAATTAAGCATCTGACTCTTAATTTCAGCTCAAGTCAAGATCTCAGGGTTGTAAGATCAAACCCCATGTTTAGCTCTGCGCCAAACGTGGAGCCTGCTTAAGATTCTCTCTCCCCCTCTCTGTTTGCCCCTCCCCACCTCCACTCACACTCTCTCTTCCTGAAAAATTTTTTTTAAAAATTAAATATAATACAGGAGCACCTTGGTGGCTCAGTGGTTGAGCATCTGTCTTTTGCTCAGATCATGATCTTGGGGTCCTGGGATCGAATCCCACACCGGGCTCCTCTCCCTCTGCCTATGTCTCTGCCTCTTTCAGTGTGTCCTTCATGAATAAATAAATAAAATCTTTTAAAAAATTAAATATAATACAAAATGTAATGTGGGGGGATTTGGATGGTTATTTCTGTGTTTTTTAGTACCTTTAAAACATGGTTATACAAACTATATATAGATCTTACTTTGTCGAAGTGTAATTTTGAAAAAGCTAAAATAATAAATTATATGCAAATATAAAGTAAGCACATGTCAAAGATTATTTAGTTTACTGCTGATGAAATCACCAGGACACTGAAGCTGGTTCAAAAGCATTGAGATATAGAGATATTTTAGTGGCTAAAAGGAAAAAAGTTTGAGAAAGATTGCTAGTCCATGTGCAAAATAAGTTAAAGTTCATCAAGAACAAGTAATTCTGTTATCTTTAGTCAAAAATCACTTGCAATTAATTCTCATTGCTACAGGATTAGAATCTACATTGCTGGGGATCCCTGGGTGGCGCAGCGGTTTGGCGCCTGCCTTTGGCCCAGGGCGCGATCCTGGAGACCCGGGATCGAATCCCACGTCAGGCTCCCGGTGCATGGAGCCTGCTTCTCCCTCTGCCTATGTCTCTGCGCCTCTCTCTCTCTCTGTGACTATCATAAATAATAAATAAAAAAAATTAAAAAAAAATAGAATCTACATTGCTGTCCATTTTCTGCAGGGAAACACGTATCCTTACAAAGTTTCAAACTATTCTAAATGATAATAAATAGCAAATCAAAGGGAATATACAAGACAAGAGAATTGGATAATCCCTTGGCAGGGCTGTGAGATAATGTCTAGTGGCACAATTTGAAAAGACTTTCCGTAATCCTTTCCATGTTTTGAGTCATTTTTCTTAACATCTAAATTTCTGAATGATTGATCATCAATGCCTCACATACATATTGACCTAACTATAAACATGCCCATATTTGGTTAAAAAAAAAAAAAGAGTTGAGTTTTCCTCCCTGACTTGATTTGAAGAATCTGGAAGTTCAGAGTTTCTTGGCCGCTCTCCAATCAGCCAATGCAGACTGACACAGACTATTCCAAGTGGGTCTCCTTCCTCTAGGAAACACTTATGGATTGCCTACTATGCTCCAGGTGCTGTGTGTTATACAGAAGAAAATTCAATTCTTCCTCTTTGGGGCTAAGAGCATAATTGAGAAGACAGATGTACAACCAATTACAGTAGAATCTGACAAGTGTTTGCAAGATGCTGGGGGCCCCCAGGGGAGCAGCTCCTCTTGTCAGGGCTTCTGAGTCAAACCAGCCTGAATTTTACCACTGAAATCATGTTGTTTATTGACTGCACAAAGTATCCATAATAAACTTTTATACCTCAATTCTAAGCTTGAAATCTTTAAAAAATGCATGACACAATTCTCTGACTCCTGAACCTAAGGATATAAAAATAACTCAAATTGATTAGATGACTCTGGGTCATTATGCTAAATACACAAACCATCCTGGACTGTCACTCAGCAATGACCCAGAAACTAGTGAGTCATAAAGGACATATTTCCCCCATAATAAATAACCCAGCCTGCTATGTTTTTAAATTACTATATCTGCTTCGTATGATTTTATGTCTCCTGTAGCACTGTCTGATGTTGCTTTGATATGTACAGTGAAAATACTTGTCATAGTTATTCTGTTTTATATAAAAATGATGTAAATATGTGATCACCGTTCTTTTTCACATCATGATAACTTATATTGTTGCTGCCCTTTGAAGAATAAATTGTTCTTTACTTTAGTCTTTTCATCTGAAAAATGGGTGGAATGACAGCCAATAATGATGGGGTAGTAACTACTAAAGAGTTCAAAAGAGTCATAACAATTTTCTGTAAGGTAAGGTTATGAAACAAGAGAAGTGATATTCTAGATTTGTAAAGGATAACTGAATAGTTAATCTTGTTCTGTATTACTTTGAAAAAGCTTTCAACACCTCGTTGTGTTCAATTATGCTCCTGATTGCTCAGATGGAGAAAATTTGGGAAAGTTGCAAGACACTTACTGATAAATTGCTGATGAAGTACTTTCTTGTTGTCCTTGTGTCTTAAGTGGGGAGAATCATGGGTACCTTGTAGACATCTGTGAATTTCAATTATTTATGTATGTATATATGTATGTGTTTGTTTATTTTTTTATGTTTCTGACATTAATGCCTAGTCAAAGATTCAAGGGCCAGTATGAATTAAGGTTTTTTTTTTTTTAAATTTTTATTTATTTATGATAGTCACAGAGAGAGAGAGAGAGAGAGGCAGAGACACAGGCAGAGGGAGAAACAGGCTCCATGCACCGGGAGCCCGATGTGGGATTCGATCCTGGGTCTCCAGGATCGCGCCCTGGGCCAAAGGCAGGCGCCAAACCGCTGCGCCACCCAGGGATCCCTGAATTAAGTTTTGTGGAGAATACATGAAACAGGATTCCATTTCCTGAACCATACTTCCCTTCTGACTTGTGTTATATAGCTGGAGATGAACCTATTTAAGGGCCAAAAAATACCACAAAGATGGTATTAAAAGTTACACAGTTCAATCCATAATGTAAATACAAGCTATTGGTCCATAATCAGATTTTCTTCCTGTCAGGTATGGCACTCATTTAAAATGTTTGTGTTTGCTTTCTCTCCCAGAAAGATAAAGACTCTAGAGCAAGAGAAAACTCTAGGCTTTCAATTCACTCAATCCCTGATTATTTCTTGTCAAATATGTAGATATAAAGAAAGTGTTCTTATCTGTACTGAATATCTAAATCAGCCATAAAGAT
This sequence comes from Canis lupus familiaris, assembly GCF_011100685.1. Taxonomy (NCBI): domain Eukaryota; kingdom Metazoa; phylum Chordata; class Mammalia; order Carnivora; family Canidae; genus Canis; species Canis lupus. The sequence goes on from NC_049238.1 coordinate 17,156,317, forward strand.
CAACATTGGGCAAGGCTGGTTAGCATCATTGGTGCTTGTGGACAATGTGCTGGGATATATAGGCATGTTGACCATGAAGACTTAGCATGGCCTTGAAGACAGGAAATGGTATGTAAGCTGAGACATTAACATGTGTTAGAAGATGGGGCAGTGAGTCTTAGGGAAAGGGTTCTCTCTAGACAAATTGAATCTTATGTGCAAAAGCACAAAGGAAATATAAATTAAGTGGCAGTTTTAGGTGTCCTAAGAGAAAACTTACGTGGACAAAGCCAAGAATGCAAGAGGCGGAGGGCACACAATAAAGCCAGAAAGTTCACGGATGTCCAGGTCTTAATCAAGATTTTATTCTGAGGGTGATGGAAGCCACTTAAAAATGTTGAAAATGAAGATTTAGGGATGCCCAGGTGGCTCAGTGGTTGAGTGTCTGCCTTTGACTCAGGGCACGGTCCTGGAGTCCTGGGATTGAGTCCCACATCGGGCTCACTGCATGGAGCCTGCTTCTCCCTCTGCCTGTGTCTCTGCCTCTCTCTCTTTCTTTCATGAATAAATATATAAAATCTTTTTTAAAAATGAAGATTAAAGAAGAAAAATGTTTATTGTCACAATCTCATTTGCATTTTTAAAAGACTGCTTTCCCTGTGTATGGAGACTAGCCAGAGGAGGCAGAAAAAGACTCCCTTAGCAAGTGCCTTGCTTTGTTTGTTTGTTTGTAACACAGTGGGTATGATGTGCTTAATAGAGGTTTGCACCACAGTTGAGGAAGCTGTCCTGCTAGAAAAAAGACCTAGAGAAAAAGAAGAGCTCAAGGTGGACCCATACTTGCATGCTCACCTAATTTCTGTGATGGTAAATTCCATTATGTTGAGTGTATCAAGAAAAGGCTGTATTAAAAGAAAGTAGAGATATACATCTAATAAGAATCTTCCTACATATTCTCCAGTTTCTCTCTGTTGCCCATCCATGATAGGTCAAGTTCTGAATATGAGCCACAGTGACTATTTATGGTTGACAAAAAAGCATACACATCCCAAGATGTGTCCCACTTCCTGAATATGTACAGGGAATTCTGGAACTAAATGTGTGTGTGTGTTGGGGGGTGGCATCTTCCCAGGGACCAGGCTAGCGCAAGATAAGTCATAGGAAGGGTCCTATGGCACAAACCAGGCTAACCTCCTATTGAGACAGGCAGCTCAAAGACAGAGCTGTCCATCAAGGGTAGGGTCAGCAAGAGAATCATCTTTGACAGCCTTCCTGGAGCCATATGTTCCTTCTGAAGCCTTGGGCAGGAAATCCAGGTCTCCTCTCAAAGCTTCTTGAAGTGACAGGTGCCTGGGGCAAGCCATGAGAATGGCAGCTGACATCTATATGTTATGCCTTAGCTACCTGTCACATATAAAAAAATTTTAAACAACTGACTAGCTTCTATGGGCAGGTTAGGCATTTTGTCTATTGCTGAGCACACAGTTGACACCAAATAAATATTTAACTAAACCTAGTATTTAAAAGATCTAATTCTTGCCTATTAGATATTTAGAGAATCTGGGATAGTAAATTTAAATACTTTTATCATATAACTTTTTATGTCAACAACTCCCCCAAAAAAAGTTGAACACAAAATCAATATAGTAGCAAGTTAACAGATTTTTTTGTTTTGTTTTTTTTCTTGCTAGAATCTGTGGTGATCAACCATCCTTTTTGACTTCTTCTTCCTTTCTTTCCTGAGCACACATCTCTTCTTTTAATTTTCATTCCTCTAGATTACAAAATCTTACCAAGAATTAGGTCAGTAAATGCTTCACTCCACAGGAAACTCCAAAAACATAGAAGAGAAAATTAGTTCACCTTCAGGAAGTAATTTTAACTTGATTCTGAAATAAAAACTCGGGACTTTAACTAAAGAGTAGAACCTCCTCTCCTCTCAGCTACGCCTTTTCCTTCCCAAGTTTTAGACCAGAGGAGCTCCTGCCACGGACTGCTCTTTTGGTTCTGAAAGGTATTGTGTAGAATGTAATGGCAGGAGTTAGCATGGCTCTTACCGACACCTTCCCACATGACACTCTGGTGATTTATTTCAATCATTATTTCCTCTGTATCTCTATCAGCTAGAAGACTGAGAGTACACAGTAGGCACTCAATCAATATTGGCTGAATAAATAATTGAGTGACACATTATAAAATCAATACATACTAATTATAGAAAGTTTGGAAAATAGATATGTGTACGTGTGTGTAATGTTACTATCCTGAGTTAACCACTGTTAACAATTCAGTGAAAATTTTTGGATGATTTCTTATTAAAGTTATTGAGGCTTCTGAAGAGATCATACTGATATAAGTCTGGAAAAGTTAATCAAGGCAGTCAAGAGGGCCAGTGATTTGAAAGAGAAGCTCAGAGGATGCATTAGGATGAATCCTTTCAAATAAGCTCAAGCAGGCAATAGAATCATTTACTCCAGAAAATCTCACTGAGGTGCCTTCAGGAACATAGTTCAAAGGGAGAGCAGATTGTCTATAACTCTATGGGAAAAAAAAGGCTATAAGTCTGGAAGTTTCTGTTTATGCCAGATAATACGTAGCACTTGACCCCTCTCACCCTATAATCTATGAATCTCTATTATTTCCCTTGATATAGCCCAGCCTGAAATTTAATTCTGTTTTGACTGGCAGTGAGAGTTGTTCACACTCCAATATTTACAGAAAACATCAATTTCCATAAGCCTAGATACTTATGAATTACATTAGAATTATTCGTGTGATATATGGCAAATGTATTGCTGACCTAGTTAGAATACTTCCAAAAGTGCTTTGTTAGTGTATTTGAGAAGTTTAATATGCAGGGTGGCCTGTTTAGAACAGGTTCCACTTAATTCATCATGGCCAGCTGCAGTGACAGGTACTTTAAGTTTTGGGCCAAGAACAAGCTTATTTAATCCCAAATACTCACATCCACTCCTCCTAGGACACATAGCAGTGGGAACAGGCCCCTGGGTTGTACATTCTCTCTCTCTCTCTCTCTCATACTCTCTCTTTCTCTCTCTTCTCTTTGTTCACCATATGGCTATTTCTCATTCCTGATTAACAAAGATCAATTCTAAACCTTCTTGCAAAATCTGATCTGATCCTTTCTTTGTTCATCAAGATCCTCTCCATTCTCCAATTAAGGAATTTCCAGAATCAATGCTTTAATTAATCAGGAAATAACTCTCAAAGTAATAACAGAAGTACATGAAAAAATACACGTACTAAAACATGAAAGTGCTTGGCCAGAGGCAAAGCTGAAAAATATTACAAAATGAAGAAGAAAAAAAGAGGCAAAATCTAAATCAGTAATCTGTTCAACAAATATTCAATGAGCCACTATGTGTCAGATCCTTGGGTCAGGGCTAAAGGAACAGACAGTGAGCAAAACAGATGGAGTTCCTACTTTGATGAACCTTCCAGGCTAGAGGTGGACAGAGATATTTAGGCAAGTTAGCTCAGGATAAATATAAAGTGGCAAAAGCGACATGTAATACAGTTGACATGTGTTAGTGCTATGAGAGCATTTGATGAGGAGATGTGGTATAGCCAGTGGGTCTTGCAGCATTTCCCCAAGGAAACAATGATGGAACTCAAGTCTGGAAGGGAATAGCGTATGCTAAGGCTGTGGGATGGGAAAGCACATCACACGTTTGAGAAATGAAATGAAGGCAAGTATAGATGGAACTGAGAGAGTTGGTATGAGCACTGTGGATAATTGGCCAGGAGAGGTAGGGAGGGACCGGACAGTGTTGAGGCTTTTAGCCATGTCAAACTAGAAGCAAGAAGTTGTTGACTTGACCTAAATAGGATCTAAAACTAGATTCAGTCACATGACTCACGTACACCATTATTGCTCATACTATTTTCTTTCTTTCTTTTTTTTTTTTTAGATTTTATTTATTTATTCATGAGAGACACAGAGAGAGAAGCAGAGACACAGGCAGAGGGAGAAGCAGGCTCCATGCAGAGAGCCCAATGCGAGGACCCAATCCCAGGGCTCCGGGATTACACCCTGAGCCAAAGCCAGACGCCCAACTGCTGAGCCACCCAGGTGTCCCTCATACTATTTCTTACACATTTGTTCAGACATGGTAATATGTCTTTTGCTTTATGAATGCTTATAAAAGGAAATGCTCAATTAAAATTGGGATGAGCTAAATTGGACATTCAACTTAAAAGCAAGGGCCTGCTGTATATGGTTCAAACCCCTGTCTTTCATTCATCTTCCCAATTTGTTTTATTTTTATTTATTTATTTTTGAAACAATGGTTTTTACTTGCTCAACATAGCTTGCAGTGATGTGCTGTGTTCACATGTCTCTGTACACTCACCATGGACTTAGCTAGCGTGTGGCCCCTTAGAGTCACTTATGTCTCCCAGTGGATAACCATGGTAAAATAGACTGTGACATTTACAGGTGTCCTGTCACATCCCCTGCTTCATGGTTCTGGAGTTACTGTGGAGGAAAAATTTGAAACTTATTTTCAATTGGAGTTTGGAAAGACACAGAAAAGGAATAAAGCAGTTGGTGGAACCCAAATTTAAGCAAAGCAACAAGCCCAAAGAGAGAGTGAGCAGTTGGTGGAACCCAAAAAAAAAGCAAAGCAACAAAGCCCAAGAGAGAGTGAGCACTAAAGTTTGGGAAAGAAAAGCTGGTATAATAATGAACAAAATATTGTATCATCTAGGGGTCTGATATACTCTGCCTGAGATCCATATTTTAAAACAAGAGATTTGCAAAGGGCATTTTCTCCATTAGACAGAATGTTGGAAAATAAAGCAGATAAGCCAAGGGCCTTAGAAGTTAGGAGTGAGATAATCATGTGGGTGACTTGCAGACAGATGTCTACAGTGAGGGAGAGTTATAGGGGAGAAGACAGCAGTAAAAGTACGCACCACACCTAGGAATAAATAAAGGGACTGCTCATGTATCTTCTTGGAGAGTCCCAGAGAGACACACAGAGAAGAGAGCATAAGAGTCTGCCATTTAAAACTAGAAGCTACTAATCTGGCACTTCCAGGTGAAAACTGAAAAATGATCTTTCTCATAGCTTATATGCTTGTGGGGTATATGGGACAGCCAAGTTCTATTGCAATCATCTCTCCTGCCTGAAAGACACTTAAAGGATACTGTGTGTGTGTGTGTGTGTGTGTGTGTGTGTGTGTACATACAGAGCCAAAGTATCATCAAGAGCAGTTCAATGGTTAATAGCTCCTTATCTTGGAAACTTTCCGTGTGAAAAGTAATGTTTATTAGAGTATTACATATCACAAGATGTCAATGTCCTACAAGAAAGTAATAAAATTACCTGTGAATTGAAAGTTTGGATCATATTTGTAGGTTGCTCCCCTATATTTCCTTAATAAAATGTCCTTTAGCTCATTTTGATGTGAGACACCAGTGATGAGAGAAGATGTGCTGAACTGGAGAGTGCTGGGCAATGGAGAGAAAGGCATGGTTTTAAATCGACTGTACTCTTGAGCTGTGAGTGTAAAATGGCATCATCCCTAATCAGAGAGATCATGGCATCAATGAGGTTTCATCAGACTCTAACTTAGAGAGTTCTAAGAGAACTCTCTCTTTTCTCATTGAATTATCCAAAGACAAAAGTCTATGCCTTCGGTACAATAATTAATTGTGAAGTCATCACACATATTTTATTAATGTTTTTCTTGCTTCTCACAAATCCCTCTAAGAGGGCAGGAGTCATGTGTAAGCATAACTTATTTAGCATACACAAAAAGATACTTTGATTGTGATCTGTGTGATTCTAAAAGTCTTTACTATGTCTCTTGAACAAAAGGAATTTGCTTTCCATTTATTAAATAAATATTTGTAACTTTCTGAAGTAGTAAACAAAAGAGTAAACTAATCTCCTTTCTCATGCAGCTTATATTTTAGTATTTTCCTATCACTTCTGTAATGTTTACTGTATTCCAAACAATGTTCAAAGCCTAGACAACTATAAACATGTTAAAGGAACCACCCATGAAGTAAGTACTGGTATTAATTCCAACTTAACATGGAAGGACTAAAGTAGAGGGAGTGTTAGTGCTTTGCTTGAAGGGAAAGGACCAGTTAGTGGTAATGCCAGAATTCGTACCCATGCACTTTGACTTCAAAGTCTACATCTTTGTTCACTTTACTTTATTATCTTCCCTCCCTTGTATTACTCTTCCATTATTAATACTTAGAGTAGCTCTCTGCAAACAGTACATGAGTGCTTATTAAATACATTGATTAAAGGATGGCTAGGGCTATTGTGCTAAAGGTGAAAACATGGGAAGGTATTGACAATAATGATTTATATTTATCAAATACCTGATATACTGTGTTCCCTGAGTTACAAGCATCATGCCATGCTGTCCTCTCAGTAAGCAGAGTGTTGGTCTGTTACCCAGGTGGTTAGTCACAGAACTAGAATTTGAACCCTGGTCTTTCTAATTACTGTGTCCATCACTATAGCTAAAAGTCACCAATTGTGAGATTACTCTGCTACCTCCTGGCTAAGTGACCTGAGACTAATTATTTACAACTTTGTGCTGCACATGAATCTCTCTTTATAAAATAAGATTAAAATATACTTTGCCAAGTGCAGTGAATATATTAAAAACATATATAATATGGAATAACAAAATAAAATATCTATCAACACACACACACACAGAGAGAGAGAGAGAGAGAGAGCCCTATCCCACAGGATAGAAAGTTGAAAGTCACTATGAATCAACCATAAATCCCAGTGGATCTAATGGAAAGAGTCTGGAAGAAATTGAGATTAATACAGTAGGCACAATGGATAAGATACAATTTGTGATTTAAAATCCATAGAGCAACTCTAAGGGCATTATGATTTATTCTATATTAAACCCATTTCCCAATCCTAATATTCATGCCCACATGTTTTTAATATGCTATTTAACCACACATTTTACAGGCATAAACATCACCATATGAGCTTTCAATTAGCATTGATTTTCATCCTGAAGAAATGCCTATTGGAATGGAATGGTAGGAATGGCTGGGAACTGATGTATGCGGAGTTAAAGTGCTGTTAATTCAATTGCTTTATCTGATCCAAAGTCACTTAGATTATATTAAATTAGCCATCTGCTTGGCTTTCACCTTGGAATGTCTGCCAGATGCTGAATGTGTTTACAGAGTTCATTAGCAGACCCAACCTTAACAACAACTTTCTTGTGGCAACACTAGTGACCAGAAGTTTTCCTGAGAAGACATCATAGGAAAAATGCATAAGCAACACTTCAGTAAATGTTTCCAGAGCAGAATATTTCAATTAATTATCAAATTAAAAAATCCTTTTTTATTGGAAGGGAGTTTGGGCCAAGGACTCCTATACTGATTGATCCCTTTCACTTCAGTGTTGAAAACCAATGGCCGTTGATCATACTCAAATGATCCAGTTTCCACCAATTTAGATATTTATTAATTACGTTAGAATCATTCATGTGATATACACCAAAGGGAATCTTCTACCACTTTATACTTCTAATTTAACTTTGTCAAATGAATACCCAGGACTGGATTACTATTCTATCTTATAGAACAATATGGTGCATTGTAGCCTAACCATAAAAGTATATACTTAACCAATTTCATTGCCATGAAAAATTGTTAGAGACATGGATTGCTATACCTTGTCTGAAGAATTATAAGAAGTAACATTTGACTTGGATCTTGAACACAATAGACTAACTACATATAACACATCCTACATAAAGTGAACACTCATTAAAAGGCATTCAGTTGGGGCTCCTGGATGGCTTAGTGTATTGAGCACCTGACTCTTGGTTTTGGCTTGTGTCCATGGTCTTGGGATTGTGGGATGGAGCCCCTTGGGCTCTGCACTCAGTGAGGAGTTTGCTTGAGATTCTCTCCTTCTCCCTCTCCCTTTGCCCTTCCCCCCACTCATATGCACCTCTATCTCTCAAATGAGTAAATAAAAAATTTTAAGGCATTTCATTTGGGACTTTAAGCATATTATGTGGAGAACTAAGATGAAGTTGGAAAGATCCTCAGCTCACGAAGATCCTTCATTACTTTCTAAGAAATTTGGTCTTCAATGTGTATGTTATCAACAGGGAACCAACAAACAGTTTTAAACAGTAAAATCACATGGCATACATGTAACTTAGAAACCTGGGGAAATGTGAATTAAATAGAGGATTTAGGGCAGGCTGGGTGGCTCAGTGGCTTAGCATCGCCTTCAGCCCAGGGCATGATCCTGGAGACCCGGGATCAAGTCCCACGTCAGGCTTCCAGCATGAAGCCTACTTCTCCCTCTGCCTCTCTCTCTCTCTCTCTCTCTCTCTCTCTCTGTCTCTAATGAATAAATAAATAAAATATTTAAAAAATTATTTTTAAAAAAGGATGATTCAGTTACCTGAATCCCAAGTACCTTAGCTAAGAGACTATTGTGAGAGTATAGAGGAGAGATCATGGAAACCTTAGCCAAAACAGAGAAAGTGGAAAAGCTGAAAAGGGGACATATTTAGTTAATTATTGGGAAATAAACTCAACAGGATATTTTTTTCACAATTAGAAATGAGAATGTTAAGAGAAGAAATGCTTCAGATAACTTCTGGAATTCTGAAGCGTACAATAGATACGAGTTGAAAGTTGAGAAAAGGTTATGGAAAAATTAGAGGAGGGTTGGGGCTATGGCTTTATCTTTGGATATTTTGAATTCAATGTGACTATTAAATTTTCTGGGAGAAGTATCTGTAGGTAGTTAGCTTTATAAGTCTGAGACTCAAGAGAATGGTCTGAGCTAGAGGAGGAAATATGAAGTTCACTGATGCATACTGTAAACTTGGGGTCATGGGAAGTTAAATGAAGTTATCCAAGAAAAATATGTGTAATGAAAAGACAAGGATGCTAACTATAGAATTCAGAGTTACATTACTGTCTAAGGCACAGGAGGAAGGAAACATTGCCAAGGGGTGTTCAAAGAAGTAGAAGGAAAACTGGGCAGAAGTATCCTTGTAGAAATCCCTGGAAAAGAGAATATAAGAAGGAAAAAGGATGAAGACAATCTAAGGCTGCAGAGGAACACTGTCTCCTACTCTTAGTACTATAAAGCTTAGCAAAACAATTTAAAGCACACAACAGGCTACAGGCAAATAAAGAAAGAGAGACAGGGAGAAAGAAAGAGAGAAAGATATACAGAAATTGATGAAAAGTGTACAATCTGTCCATACCTAAGTATATGTAAAATTTCAACAGTTCTGTAAGACTGGGCTTCTTGGCTTGGTTACTAATGTATCCATCTAGAAAAGGAAAATCAGAGGCTAAAGACAGATAAAATTTTTAAAATTTTTAAAATTTTTAAAAATAAGAACAATATTAACAAGTTGTATTTTACTTTAGAGCTTTAAAATTTCCTTCCAGGACAAGCTGCCATTGAAACCTTAAAGAGCATTATGAAGTACTCAGAGAATGATTACTATATCATCATCTTTAACCTCATTTCATAATAAAGAAAAATAATATTTAGAAAAATAAAAGTTAAAGAACCAGCTTATTTTCATATAGCCTTTGAAGGACACATTCAGGACCCAAATCCAAATCCCTTGGTTCAAGTTCTAAGCTTCAGTGGAAAAATGAAATAAATTCTAAGCACTCTGTGACAAACAATGCAGCAGTCTTGACCAGGTCATTTGATCTCTCTCCTTAGTAGAGTAAATGAGAGACTAGAAGCAGATGATCTCCCTTCTAGTTCTATGAGTCTGTATTTCTATTAAATGTTCTTAAAGTCTTGCAATTGTAAATGTCCCCCGGTATTAATGAATAGTTACCCAAACCTACAAAAATATTACTTTAAATTCAATTAATTTTCTAAAGAATTAAGGTTTATGTCTTGGAGCAAAGTATTTCAATTTGATTAATTATCATTCAATATTTATAAAAGTTCATGTTTCTGCTAAGTGTACTAGGTTGGAGCACTAGCTCCCATCACAGGCTATAATAAATGATGATGGATAATTATTATTTCAATTACCTAGCTCCTTTTTTAAAAAAGATGTTCACTTGTACTACAAATTGGACAAGGCTCACTCATTTGGATGCAATGGTTCCAAAGTAACTTACAGGCAATCATTGATAATCAGGAGTGTCACTGCATTCAAGATGTAAAATACATTGAATGGCAATATATCTGGATCAAGGAATATTCGGAATTGAATTGAAAGCAACTTCCCTGAAAGCACCTCAGCTTTACACATTTCCCTGGCTTTATTTATTTTATTAATAGACTTTTTTAGAATGGTTTTAGAATTATAGAAAAATCAAGAAGGTAGTACAGATGGTCCCCATATGTCCCACATCCACAATTAACATCTTCCACAAGCAGGTCACATTCATTACAATTAATGAACCAATCATAACATATTATTATTAACTAGAGTCCATAGTTTATTCAGATTTTCTTATTTTTACCTAATCTCATTTTTCTGTTCTAGAATTCTATCCACATTACATTGAGTTTTCATGTCTCTTAAGGCTCATTATGAAAGTTTCTCAAAGTTTCCTTGTTTTCAATGACTTGGAGTTTGAGGAGTGATGGTTAGAGATATTGGGGGATGCCCCACTACTGCTATTTGTGATATATTTTTCTTCTGGTGAGACAGAGGTTATGGATTTTAGGGAGGAATATAATAGAGGTAAAATGTCATTGTCATAATATCATGTCAAGGATACATTGTATTAATATGATTTATTATGGTTAATGTTGACCTTGATCATCTATTTCTTGAAGTAATGGTTGTCAGATTTCTATATTGCAAAGTTACACTTTTTCCCCTTCTCATACTCTACTCTTTGGAAGGAAGTCACTATGCAAAGCCCAAATTTAAAAGGTCAGGAGTTGAGCTCCCTTTCTTTAAGAGTAGAGTATCTTTTTGATTTATTTGGAATTCTTCTGCTTGGGAAATTTGTCTCTTCTCCATTTATAAGTTTATTCAAGCATTATTTATCCATATTTATATCAATATGGATTCATGGGTATATATTTTATATTTTGGGTAATAACCTAGTGCTACTTCATTTATCTTGTTAAAATTGTTCCAAATTTGGCTTTGAGAATTCTTTTCCTTTGCTCACTTACTTTATTTCAAGAACCATTAGTGTATATTTGTGTACTCTAGGAATAACTTTCTAAATGGGACTCATTGGAAGATGTTAGGAGTGAGAGCCTTTACTTCAATAGATACAAGATGAAACTTTACAAAACCAAACAAGTATTCTGATAAGCAAACAGTATACAAATATTATGAGAGCTTATATAAAAATAATTCAAGGGATGCCTGGGTGGCTCAGTGTTTGGGCCCCTGTCTCCGGCTCAGGTCATGATCCTGGGATCGAGGATCAAGTTCCACATCGGGCTCCCAGTGAGGAGCCCACTTCTCCCTCTGCCTATGTCTCTGCCTCTCTCAGTCTGTGTCTCTTATGAATAAATAAATAAATCTTAAAAAAATAATTCAAAAGTATACAAATGAAAACCAATTTTAAGTTGACAAAACATAAAAGTTTAAATTATTTAATGTTATAGGCATAATTTTATGAAAATGCTATTGAAAATCAGCGAAAGTTAATACTTATGAATAACATAACACTTTGGTTAAAAATAAGTTGAAATAAATCCATTAAAAATACTATACTTGGAAAGATAGTTGAGTTAAATACAGGACAAATCCTCAGTAACTTTATTTAATGAAAGCAATGGATGCAACAACAAAAAAAATCATTTTTTCTCAAAATAAGGTATAAAATACACTTATTTTGATGTGCATGAGTTTTTGTGATCAAGATAATTAGACTTCTCTTTCTAGCTGTATGGCAGACCAGATAATGGCCTTTCTTACTACAAATTAAATAACAGATAAAATAAAAGTGCTGATTAAAAGAAAATCAATCATTAAGAACACATTGCTGATCTAGAAAAATTGAAGCTACCTGCAGAGGCCAAAATCAAAATCAAAGTAAAAGCCAGACTTTCGTTCATAAGTCATATCCCAAAATAGATTTTACCTTGAAGATTTTTTTTTATTGGAGTTCAATTTGCCAACATATAGCATAACACCCAGTGCTCATTCCATCAAATGCCCCCCTCAGTGCCCATCACCCAGTCATCCCTATCCCCCCACCCCCCGCCCATCTCCCTTTCCACCACCCCTTGTTCGTTTCCCAGAGTTAGGAGTTTCATGTTCTGTCTCCCTTTCTGATATTTCCCACTCACTTTTTCTCCTTTCCCCTTTATTCTCATTCACTATTTTTTATATTCCCCAAACGAATGAGACCATATAATGTTTTTCTTTCTCGGATTGACTTACTTCACTCAGCATAATACCCTCTAGTTCCATCCACGTGGAAGCGTGGGGTTATTTGTCGTTTCTAATGGCTGAGTAATATTCCATTTTATACATATACCACATCTTCTTTATCCATTCATCTTTCATGGACACTGAGGCTCCTTCCACAGTTTGGCTATTGTGGACATTGCTGCTATAAACATTGGGGTGCAGGTGTCCCGGGGTTTCACTGCATCTGTATCTTTGGAGTAAATCCCCAGCAGTGCAATTGCTGGGTCATAGGGCAGATCTATTTTTAACTCTTTGACGAACCTCCACACAGTTTTCCAGAGAGGCTGTACCAGTTCACATTCCCACCAACAGTGCAAGGGGTTCCCCTTTTTCCACATCCTCTCCAACATTTGTTGTTTCCTGCCTTGTTAATTTTCCCTATTCTCACTGGTGAGAGGTGGTATCTCACTGTGGTTTTGATCTGTGTATCCCTGATGGCTACAGCTTCCCTGTAATACAGCTTTGTAGTACAACCTGAAATCTGGCATTGTGATGCCCCCAGATATGGTTTTCTTTTTTAATATCCCCCTGGCTATTCAGGGTCTTTTCTGATTCCACACAAATCTTAAGACAATTTGTTCCAACGCTCTGAAGAAAGTCCATGGTATTCTGATAGGGATTGTATTAAATGTGTAAACTGCCCTCGGTAGCATTGACATTTTCACAATATTCATTCTTCCAATCCATGAGCATGGAATATTTTTCCATCTCTTTATGTCTTCCTCAATCTCTTTCAGAAGTGTTTTGTAGTTTTTAGGGTATAGATCCTTTACCTCTTTGGTTAGGTTTATTCCTAGGTATCTTATGCTTTTTGGTGCAATTGTAAATGAGATTGACTCTTTAATTTCTCTTTCTTCAGTCTCATTGTTAGTGTATAGAAATGCCACTGACTTCTGGGCATTGATTTTGTATCCACCTTGAAGATTTTTAATAATCCCTGGAGATCTTGAGCTTTCAAATTTATAGCCACACAAATTTATGGGATATAAAATAAGCCTTAAGTCTTGAAAGTATCCAAGATGAAGTATCAGGAAAGTTTCACATAAATTTGAGTTCATAATGCACACCTATATGGCAAGAATAAACAAATTCTAAACCTACTTACTACACATTAGAGAACAGCAAGGAAATTTTATTTCCTTTGAGTTTAGATATAGAGGGCAAATCTTCATCAAGAAGTAAAAAAAAAAAAAAACTATGAGTTTGTATAGCTGAAGAGAGAATTAGTAAAATGAAAAACACATTTGATGAAGTTATATATAACGCAACCTGATAATGCTAAGATATAAAAAAAAGATGTACAGAATTAAGTATAAGAAATTCCTGACATAATCTCTAGAAGAAGACAATAGTAAAGAGGAAATATATGAAGAAAAAAATCAAAGTTAAGAACTTATGTTTATCAATAGACACCATCAACAATGTGAAAGGCAAATGCCAAGTGGGAGACAATATTTAAATTGCATATGATAGAAAACTGTTATCAAATATGTATGAAAAATTCTTATACATTTCAAAGTGAAAATAAGTGGCACTCCAATTTGTGCTTTTAAAAAGTATCAAAAGACATAGCCAGGCATTTTGCAAGAGAAGAAATCAAATGGCCAATAGACATTATGAAAAAGTGTCCAATCTCACTAGACGTCAGAGAAATATGATCTAAAACCATAATGAGAGACAACTACTAAATACCCACCAGAAAAAATAAAAATTAAATCAAAAAGCCTATTACACAAGGACGTAGAAATAATGAGAAACTGAAACTCTTATATATTACTATGGAAGGATAATTTTAAAATTTTTCAACCACTTTGAAAAACTGATAATATTTATAAAAGCTGAACATATTCATAGACTATGACACCATACTTTCACTTAAATGTATATGTACACCCAACAGGAATGCATACTTATGTTCATCAAATTATTCATAAGTATATTTATTATAAGTATGTAATATTGTATGTGTCATTTTAACTAATACACAAAGCTGGAAATACATCAAATGTCCATCAATAAAGATTAATACATTGTTAGAATGGAATAATACTTACACTTTATACTTTATTTATTTATTTATTTATTTATTTATTTATTTTTTCATTATTTAGTATTAATCTCACTATCACCAATATACTTTTGAAAAAAATAAGTCAGACACAAAAGAGTGTACAGCATAAGTATGATTATAAGGTTAAAAATTATCAAAACTAATATATGTGATTACACGTGATAACTTGGATGGGAGATAGAATGAAGGTAAAATGTCAGAAAGACTTTAAGAACTAAAAGGTGAAAGGACTGCTATTTATGATGGAAAAACAAAGTGTTTAGAAATAATGCTAGCAGAAGTTTTATCAATTCTTTAAGGAAACAATTAAAAACTCTTTTGAAGGTATTAAAGGATATCTAAATAAAGTAAGTGATATATTGTAAGACAAGAGGAGTGAATATCCCAAGGATGTAAATGTTTTCCATATACTTTTAACTTCAATGAAATTCCAAACCAAATCTTTACAGAATTGTTCATGGAAATGACAAAGTGATTCTAAAATTTATATGAAAACACCAGAGATGAAAAAGAGCGAGGTCCTTTTAGAGGAGAACAAGATGGGGTGACTTCCCCTAATAGTTAGCAAGATTTATTGTAAACTGTAGTCATTAAAATTCATACATGTATGCAAATGTGGTTTACAACTGAACTGGACCATCAGATCAGTGAAAAAGAACAATCTACCTAGCTGTGCTTAAATAATTGGTTATCATGCAAAATAATTAATTTCTATCCCTCTCTCATACCCTACAAAAATCAATTCTGAGTGGGTTAAAAACTTAAATGGAAAAAACAATAAAACTTTTAGGAAACAACAGAGACTTTTTCATGATCTCATGATAGAAAAAATTATCTTTTTAAAAAAATATTTTATTTATTTATTCATGAGAGACAAAGAGGGGTGGGCAGAGACACAGGCAGAGGGAGAAGCAGGCTTCATGCAGGGAGCCTGACATGAGACTTGATCTCGGGTCTCCAGGATCACACCCTGGGCTGCAGGCGGCGCTAAACTGCTGCACCACCAGAGCTGCCCCTAGAAAAATTTCTTAAGCAACATGTAAAAAGTTTGAACATGAAAAGAAAATATCACAGATTCATGAAATTCTGTTTTCATAAAGTCAGTAAATGGCAAGCTCTACAATAGGAAAGATATATGTGTCTCATATAAGAGACAAATTATTAAACTCTTATGTTAAATAGACTCACTCAAGGGAATTCAAAAAGCCAGGGGCTCCTGGGTGGCACAGTCAGTTAGGTGTCTGACTGTTGATTTTTGCTCATGTCATGATCTCAGGGTTATGAGATTGAGCCTTGCATCAGATTTCCCACTGAGCTTGGAATGGGGACTCTGCTTGAGATTCTCTCTCTTTCTCCCTATCCCTCTACTCCTCGCCTCCATCCCTTATCTCCTCTCTCTCAAGACAAATAAATAAATCTTTTTAAAAAATAAGAAAACCCAAATGTCTATCAATTGTAAAATGTAAATATAAATTCTAAGATGTCCTTATAGGAATAAAAATGTGAACTATGCCTCCACTACTCAGAAACTTGTAACCACTTGGATGAGAAATTGAAGCATAATTTTGCAGCAGAGACAAATCAAAGAAACATTCCTACCATATATTGTTGAGGTGTGCATGGGTAGAAGATAGACTATCTTTAATAAAAAGAAAATAGACTATCTTTAATAAAACTGTGAGGGTGATGAACACAGAATCCAGAACAGTGTTTCCCCAGGGGGATAGAGGGGTATGCAGTCTGTGGGGGCCACTCTCACAGGCTCTAAGTCTGGTAATATTCTTTTCATTAAGCTAGTTTTTAACTACCTGAGTAATCATCTTATTATTCTTGAAGCTTTACATATGCATTTTATAAACTTTCTACATGGGTGACATATTTCATCATAAAAAATTAAATTATTAAGAAAAGAGAAAAATACTAAGTTTTAAAACTGTTTTTTAAAGATTTGAATAAAAGAACATTTAAATCTCCCAGGTGAAAATGTAAAACATAAAAGAATATTTTGAGATTTCACTAAATGCCAAAAAATAATTGTTTTTCTAAATCAGATTCCCTACAAATAAGAAATATGAACAAATTAAAAGCTTAAGTATATTTGGGGAGGAACCTCTGCTTTTTCCTTTTGAGTTCTCATCTGTGTCCCCACATGGGATTTCAAGGGACTCAGATACACTAGAAGCTGTGTCCTGCCTCCAAGGCACCACTGCCTTTTGCTTTAGTCCAGCTCATGTGGGGTCCCCTTTTGAGGACCTGTGCCTCCAGAGCACACATCCTGTCATCACACACTCCAGACCACAATCCTGCCTACTGCCTCTTCCCATTGAGGTTCACAGCATAATGAAACTGACTTTCGCCTTTCTAATGCAGCCTTCACTTTACAAAGGTACAAATTCAGGGAATGGCAGGGTGAGGGGATGGGAGTTTTAGGGACAAGAAAAAATCGAAGAGATCAGACACATCTCCACACTTTATCCTGACTCTGCATTGTTGAGGCTTCATATTACATTTGCACTGCTCTGACAGATTTCCTCCTCCTTCCCAGTCATGTTCTCTCTGGGTCACCTTTGCTTCTCCTTGCACATTGACTTCCCTTGCTCCCCGCCTTCTCACATTTATCAAACATCTCTGCATGTATCTATGAGAAAATTATTAAGGCATGGAAAACATGAAAGCCTGCAATAGAAAAAATGACCCCAAAACATTAATAGATAATTTACCCCCTAAAACATTAGATTTCACTAGAAATGTAGTAATTCAAATTCTAGCAAGTGAGATAATGATTATACATACATTGACATATGAAGATAAGGATATTATAATTATGTAATGGAATTAAAGATGATAAATTAACTATTTACAATCCTACTTTAAATTCATACTTTAGGAAAGCAAAATGGTATAAAATAAAGAAACCATAGACATATTTGAAAAAGAAAAGCATGCAACATATGTAGTATGTACACATGGTATATACTGGGAGAGGGGTATTTTACTATAATCTATTGAAGCAAAAGCAAACAAAATTTGCTACTACAACTATGTGCTCAATATTAAGATAATTTAATAAATTATGACATATCAATAAAAATCTCGTATTCTAGAGATCCTCCTAGAGTAGGAGCAAAATACTTATGGTATAAAATATTTATGTTATAATAGAAATTGATCGTTATAAATCTACAAATGCACATTCTGCATGTTGATTCAAATGTGCACACTGAGAAATGGACGTTTTGTCATGGGGTGCACTTGGACTGCAAATTTTAAGTTATTTGCTTGAACAATATGAAATTGCCAAATTTCAACTACTTTTGACCTAAAAAAAAGGAAATGACTTTTGGTTCAGTCTTATATATTAAAAGTGCTACCTTGGAAAAAAGAAGCAGTTTTCCTCTCAAAGAATGCCAGTTAACAGTATTTATTTATAAAGGTAGGCAGTGACAGATTCCACAGATTTCTTAAAGCTCTTCAGTTTAATTATAAGACCTTTAGTATTTTAAGTACATTTTAAAAGTTCTTTAACCCATATATTGTTTATCTATCACCCTATTCTAAATGTTTTCTAGTCTTCCATTCAGTTACAGAGCTGCAAGCATATGACAGTGATAAACGCAGGGCACCGAATGGCACAAAAGCCCATATTTCTAATAAAATTCTAACGTGCCCCCCGACATAGTGCTTCAAGCCTAACCTGCTGTCTTTCAGCCTCTCCTGCCTATGCAAATCCATTTGGCTGAAACAACCTGAGAAAACTAGAATTATTTGCAGAATCACTGCAAAGGAGTTCAAGCATGGAAGAATCATTATTCATAATTTGCTGCCTATGGTAAAAATCAGTACCAGTCTGTTCATTTTCACTTACTTATTCACTTAATAAATCATCGAGTAGACATGATTTTCAACCTCCCCCAAGAAAGACGAAATTCTTTCAGAAAATAATCACTCAATGATTTAAGCTGAAAATATAAATGTAGTGCACACAGTACATAGAAATCTCTGTCAGCTATATAAATCTTATGCATGTCCTCCTTCTTCTTTTCCATGGTATGACAATGCTAAGAGACCAAAGAATGTTTATAAGTAAAATTTTTCAAAATGTTCAATGTCAAAAGTTTCTCATAGACCTTTTCAAAAATACAATAAGTTGGATATAAACCCCACCCAGATGAGTCAATTTAGGAAAATTGATTTTTTTTCAACTCTGGCTAAGACCAGATTTCTGACAGAGCCTTTTTAAAAAAGAAGTGGGGTTGAGGAGGTCAAACCAACAAACAGACACAAATGAGCAGAAAATCAGAAATCTAAAGGAAGAATAAAATAGGGAGGAGAAAAGGACAAGGGATCATATATATACATATGATCATATGTATATATAATGTGATATATGATATAAATGATAATATGATATATAAAATGATATATATTATATATATATAATGATAAAGGGAAACACAAGAATGAGAAATGAGAAAATATGTGTGTAGATGATTACTGCTGAATCTGTATCATATTACCCACCATGTGACAGGCTGTGTCATGTACAGAAGCAATTAATCTCAGTGGTTTATGAGTACAAGGGTTTATTTCTTACCTTTATTAGCTGAGATCCAGGCTGAAGTAGTGGCCAGCCCACATCTGAGACATGCATACTTCAAAGCATGGGAAAGAAGCAATGATGTATTTGAGGACGGCTTTTTAAACTTCTCATACATGGCCTACCTTACTTCTGCTGGCATTCCATTGGACAAAACAAGTCAGAGAGCCAAGCTGAACACCAGTGGAAGGTGGGGTTTACATTCCTCCCAAAGGGTGGGGCCCTGAAATGACAAATGTGATAGAGAATGGCAATAAACATTTTGGGAATAATAATATAATATACCATAAGTTTTCACAGTTATCTGTGATCCATATCATAAAGAAATTTCTAGATACACTTAACTTTGATCAAAGATAAGATAGAAGCTCAGTGTAGGGATTAAGATTAACTACAGTGGGTTTTTTTTTTTTTTTTACAACTATTGTAAAGGGGCCAGAATTTTTGGTCACGTAGAAAGTACCCTTAATGTGCTTATGTTCATACCTGAAATAGGTTTGATAGGAGGTGTTAAAATTGATTGCTACCTATCGTTAGATAGGCATATGACTTGGGCTTTACAGGATTGGTAAACATTACCCGTTTCTTTATTTCCTAAGATTGGAACCAACTGTGCAACATATAAGACAGAAAAATGGAAAAGAAAACATTAGCTGCGTTAATGGTAGAAAAAAAAGCTCTATAATATAACTTTAGATCTGCCAATAAAAGAGTTGGTTAACACTCACTGTCTTAATATTAAACAGCCTTATTCATCCCTTATTGGCAAAACTGGACAAATTCCAGACACCAGTGTAGAAAAATGTTCTTTCGGGAATATATAAGTTGCATTGGTTCAACAATACCAAGTCTCTTATGTGCCTTTATCATGAAAGAATATAAAGAATTTCAGTTTAGCATGCATACCAAACAGACCAATCCTAACTAAAGGATTTATCCAAAGCCAAGTTATTTCCCCAGAATCTAGTATTTAGTATTGCCAGAGTCCCTTTACTGGAATGTAACAGCAGATCATAATGTATCTTCCACAGCAAAAAGATCCAAGAGAAGAGAAACAAACGGGCTGAGCTGAGCCTGGTGAATTTATCCTTTTAAATTCATCAGTCTGATAACATATTCTTCCTCTTATAGGGATGGAGGATGGAGAGAAAAGCCAGGACAGTTAGTCTAATTGAAGACTTTCCACATGTTAATTTGAGAAGCAGAGAATAAAGCTTCCTTACTAACACACAGACATAATTACATTGACAATATCCACTCTTTACAAAGGCAAAACAGAGAGATGGATTTTTATTTCCATATCTTTCTGCCCCAAAGATCCTTTGCAAGATGCTTCCTCTCTAACTATAAATCCATAGGTCACAGGTAATGCAAAGCAGTTTGTAATTAATTAAGACCCGGCAATCACTGAACTAGCAATTTTCTCTGGGTTCAATAAAGGCTACTAAGTTAGCAAGAGAACTCCTCAAGTAGGAATCAGAGTAAATTATATGTATACCATATTTTAAACATCATCTTTAAGAAATAGCCTTAAATAAATGGGAATTAAATGGTAGATCATTGACTTATCCATCAGGATCAGAAAGAAGCTTATGACAAAATCTTAGATAGCAAATATAAAAGGAACAATGTAAAAATAATGTGAAAGAATAATTAAATTCCAAATTCTGGTTACTTTATCTATAATGATTATTTTAATTTTTTTGATCATGCTTAAAACATCTCGGTAAATCAACAAGCTGAGAAAGACCTCAAAAGAAGATACTAAAGAACATCTAGTTTTAAAGCCCATTTATTGGAGCCTGTGTTTAAATTTTCTTTATTTTGGGGAGCCTGGCTGGCTAGTCAATAGAAAATGCCACTCTTGATCTTGGGGTCAAGAGCTCAAGCCCATGTTGGGTATAGAGATTCCATAAATAAATAATCTTAAAAATGTTTTTCCTTATTTCTATTTTATTATACCTCTACTACACAGTCATCCAGACTAGTTTGCTCTGCCATGAATAAGAGAGGATCCAGCCAATCTCACATAAAATTCTGAATAAATATGTGTATATCCAAATCCTAACCATGTTTCAAGATCCACTATCTCTTTCCTTTCAAAAAGTTTATTAAAGTCTCAAAATTTCATGAGTAGGTATTCATACAAAAAAAAATTGCATAGCTAGGTACATATATCTTGTCACATAAACAAATATGAGCATTGTATGGACATAATATATACTGTGGATATTTTAAGAATGTTTTGAGGTAATTTAAAATAAAATAATATTTAAAATAGAATAACTAAAAACAAATATTCTAGAAAATATTTGGAAACTCAATAACTATCCAGTCAAGATCAATTCAATATCCTATCCTGAGCTCTAGATATCTTTGTCTTTGACCAATAAGATGACCAGATGGCAAAGCTAACATTCAGCTATGCAAATAAAAGTCAGACTTCGTTTCCTGACTAGTTATAAGGACATCCTATAAGCATGTCATACTCAAAGGAACACTTTTTTTCCCCCAAGGTTGTTCTTGTCCAAGTATATACCTTGCCCAAGTATGTAACTCTCAGTTCTTCATCATAGTGTAGTAGAGATGGACCACAGGGTCTGGATATATATATATATATATATATATATATATATATATATATATATATATATTTAAAGCAACTAGTCTGCCATCCCAGAATGGCTTGTATAGAACATATGAATTTTGAATGCATCTTTTTTTCCAGAACAAGTCATTGTGAAATGAATCCCTAGCTGATATTTGGTGAAATTCAATGTTTGCTTATTTTAATGCTGTGGAATGTTAGACAAAAATAAATTTTGTAATGTTGGTCTCACTCTTTTTCAAAATAATGAAATGTTCTGATTTTCTTTTTTTTTCTTTGTAGTACTAACCAAAGAATAAGGTAAGTTCTGCAAATTAATATGTTATTAATATCTAATAAATTATCAAATAAATACTTCTTTCTTTTATAGCACCTGTGTAAGGAGTTGAATCTACAAAACTAAAATGATAAGACCCAAATGTCTTATAAGAAATAGAAACATGAAAATATACAATCATAATATAATGTATTAAATGATTAAACAATGGTATGTACGATGACGTTATGAATGATCTATTTGAGGATTCTTGATTTTCTTTGTCATGACAGATGACCATGCTTGTAATTCATCTGAAAATCAGGTCATATTATTTAAGGATATGTTAGCATGTTAGGGATTTGGGAGAAAATCTCTACCACATTACTTATAACTGTATATAGACAATCAATGCATTGTTTCTTCCCAGTCTGGATCTGCTAGTTTATATAAATACACAATTTTTAAAGCCCATGTTATATACTTTTTCTTGAATCTGACTTCAAGCTTAATATTATTTTAATAATTAAATATATACAAATATATATCTCAAATATCAAATATTGATTATTAATTGAATGGCTTTTCTATAGCATTTGAGAATTCAGTATATTTTTCCACTACTTTTGTTTTCAATTCACCTTCAAGTACATACAAGGAACATTGTGACAATCAAAAACTCATTAAGCAATTGAATATGGATTATGTAAGTTACAAAGCAGAATATTAATCAGATAGGTTTTTTTTTTTAACAGATTTGCCTTTTAAAAAAATTGAATCACTTAGAGGATTCTGCATGATGTCTGTTAACTTTCAAAATGTCCTTCTAGAGCAATAAAAAGCGAGACTTAGAAATTAGCAACATACACAAAGTTACACCATTTTTCTGGCTTGCTCCAAATATTTACAGTTCTTCAAATTAACTACTGAGCATTTACCCCCACCCCAACCTTAACCAATGGCTTGCTAAGAAAGGATTTACTGACTAAAACAAAGGCATTATTATCCTGAAACATCTACAGTTCACCTACATGACTACGAGAGAAGTATGGGATCACTGCACAGAAAAGCTCAGACTCATGACTCTGGCATTACCATTATCCTTTTAGCTTTTGGGCAAATGTCTGATGTATGCTTGGCCCTATGCTAGCCAAAAAAAAAAAAAAAAAAAAGTGTCTGAGAAATGGCATGGTGCTTAATTTGCTGGAGCTTAAATTCTTTATTCTTCTTTTTCCCCCTGTAACATTAAACCAGCCATCATAGTTCATTGAATGATGGCCTTAAACCTTTTTGCATAAAGGAATTCTCTCATTCAAGCTTTGTTTTTTCACAGCATTATCCTCATGAAATATGTTTAGTCAAAATTATTGAAGAGTCGTATAGGTGAAAAAGTGAATAATTGGATCCAGCCACAGTGATACATTGGCAGGCTCATTTCCCTCAATTTCTCAAATTGTGGATGCTTCCTACCTCAAAAGCTATATCCTTTCAGATAAAAGATTTACTTGAGAACATAGATAATTATTTTTAAAAAAGAATAAATGGTTCATTAATTTACCATGTTCCTATTAGCCTATGTTGGGCTTCAGCCAGAAAACATTTACCAGTGGGAGGTTATAAAGTAAGCTTTCCTATGTCCAAATGACATGTATACTCTCTTAAGTGCTTAGAGCCACTCTAGTATGCTAGTAAACAATACTGTCATCCACAGGAACTGAGGTGTGACAAATGATAATAAGCCAAAGTTCAGCTCTGTCCTCCCCCAATTTGGGGATCTTTCAGGATAAAAAGGCTATTATGCCCAGAGATGTCATAGCCATCAAACTGTCAATAGAAAAGTCATTTATTTTTAAGGAGCTTTACTTCATATGTTAACCTCTCCAGACTTAGGTTCTAAATTCTCTGGGATCAATTAGAATTAATCCCAGGCATAATATTAGACTATGCTTCCCTTTTATTTATTTATTTTTAATTCTCTTGCCAGAAACAGGCAGGCATCCCTTATCTGCTGTTGAATAGCCCTCTCTAAAGAAAAACATTTCCTGCCTATGATCATTACACAATGCAAATATTTTCCCAGAGAATCTTATAATCCATCATGCTAAATAGGAAAATGATATGGCCTTCGTGCATCAACTGTAAGTTCCAGAAAGAAAGCTTACTGGTTCCTTGATGAGTTAGGACCAATGATGAGTTGGATAGGAGAAACTCCCTCCATCTCCATCTGCTCTGCAGCTTCATTCCACTGAGGATTAATTGACTGGAACTGAATTAGCAGATACTCTGTGCAATTGCTTGATGAGGTGATGATGATCTCAGTTCAACCACTGATTAACTTGTTGGAAGGCCCAGGTGAAGTGATAATTGTTTTAGAAATTTGAATGCAAAATTTAAACCTAAATTTCTGCTGACAACATATAAGAAACAGAACTTAATCAGGAAAAACCTGGGCTATTTATTTGCTACAGTAGGAAGGAAGATCGAAAGACCCATTCTACCTTTGATGCATGTGCTTTAAACACCAATGGCATTTCTGTCATCCATTTTTTATTCTCAGAAAGAAAGAAGTGGTTGAAAATGTTATGTAAAGAATGTATAGCAGATTTTTGAATCAACAACTGTGAAGAAACAATGTGAATAACCAAATTAAAGATGTGACAGTTGAGAAATTGGGAACAAGTTATTATGGAGCATGTGTACACTCAAGGTTCGTAAAAGGTTCTTAAAATAGAATTAATCCTTACAAGCCACTAATGTTTCTGTATTAGATTAATGCTACTATTCACAGAGGCTGATCATCCCCAAGGAAGTTCACAGTACATCAAACTAACACTGTTCACTAAAGGGCAATTATATTTGGTAGAAATAATCCCCTTGAAAGTAGAAAAGGAAAAGAAAATCAATCACTTCATGATTTAATGGACTACCCAACAGCAATGCCAGCCATTACCAAATATGAACTACTCTGGTAATAATTAGAACATACTTTATTATGGAAAAAAATTCACATTTGGAACAAGTTTAAATTAAAACTCATTACAATTTAATTCACATTGCCTATACAATAAAAAAATCAGTGATTTTGAAAACTCATCACAAATTCTAGATAGCCACTAATGGTGTGATTACTCAATCATTTAAGAAATATTTACTTATTACCTTTAATATGCTGGACATTAGTCTCTAAACATTTTTAAAAGTTTTTAAATCTAGATGCACTCCTTTTTGATCAAAATCTCTCTCAAGTATGGTAATTAAATCTTAATGTTAGAAATTCCAGGAATATGTTAAATGGAAAGGAGAAATTATATCAAACAACTTGTTTTACATCTATTAAGATCCTAGCCTTATCTTACACCTCCCTTTCTTTATATCCTGTCCCAACTCTTTACCTAAAATATCTTATGCTGAAACAAGATCTTCATTCACTGCTTTCACACGTTTGTTTATGCTACCCTTTTGCCTATAAGATCTAGCGTTTCCATCTCTCTCTCAAGGTCTCTTGTTCCACCCAGGTCCTGTGTTGAATTAAAGTAAAATTAGTAGATATTCTAACTCAGAGCTAATCTCTCATTTTTTGAACCTCTCATGTCATTGTGTTTATGTCTCTTTATAGCACTTCTCATGGTATTTCATGGCTGGAAACTTAGAAATGTTTCTTCCCCTAAGACCTTCTTGGAATAAGAGAATACATCTTTGTCTAGCCCAGAGGTAGAAATCTATATAGAAAATTTGAATTATAGAAATTAGCACAGAAAGTTGTAAATCCATCTAGAAAGGACTCTATCATCACTTATTGATGACTTAAATTAGTTGATTTTTTACAAGTCATATTCTGTTTCTGTGAGGTTGTTGCAATATAATTAGTGGTGAATCAATCTCATTCATTGATATGGGTTCAAGATCCAGCTATGTTATATAGCCACATGAAGGATTGGAAAAATTTCTTAAACTCCCTAAACTTAGGTTTCTTGTGAGATAATGGTAAAATGTTATTGATTTCATAAGATTTTTGTAAGAAGCAAATGAGTTATGTGTATAAAGAGCAAACAGAAAGTGGTATAGTAACAATATACTGTTACAAGGCTGGAACTCAAGAGCATTTTTAAATGAACCTAGGATGAAACTCATGAGCCTCCAGAACATCTGAGAGTATAAAGGACATTTTAGTGGGGTTTAAGGCTATCACCAAATGAATCCTTAAGAATTATCTATTCTATCTAAGGCATCTACAAAACTCTCCTTTCCCTTCTGTTTTATAGGGCAAGAATCCAAAAACTGAAGCCCAGAGATCATATATGCCATATCAAATTTTCTCCCTACATTTCTATTGATTACCTTCACTTTTGCCTCAAGTAAGGGATGTTCCAGCCAGTAACCTTTCTATCTATAGTTGTAAAACCAGAGGCAGGACTATGTTCACTGTTGCAGACAATACAATCATGGCATCCAGTGATAACTGAGACTTGCACCTAGTTCCCAGGCATGGGCAGATTTTGCCTGTCTTTCCATATTGTGATGCCCTAGCTCCTTCCTGGAATATGGTGAACGTTTAGTTAACAAGAATATTCATTTTTTTCATAACTATCAATAGAAAGAAAGCAATTTTTATTTATTTTTATTTCCATCACAATTTCTAGTTCTATTATTGAAGTGTATAAATTGTAGGGACACTTCAATAACATGGTGTAAAAGAAAACCCAAATAATTTTGGAATTACATAGAAAAGATACAAACAATGCTTCAATGTATAAGTAAATCTCTCTCCTTCAATATTAAATCTTGTTTCAACATTCCCATAGTTACAGAAAGCTGCAATGTTCTTGGAGAGAATTCTATGCATAGAGAGGTTTAAATGTTGTTTCTTTTAAGCTGGGGGTCATTTGTCTGGTTCTAGCAGCACACAGCTCTTTTAGCATCACAAACTTTGATTTATGCCTGCACATAAATCCCCTCCCTCATTTTCCTAATGAGTAAAGTCTGGTAGGAAATAAAACACATTTTGATTAATAGTGCTTTGATAGTTATCACTTCTTTGATTATGAGGAAGCTTGCTAGTTGCCTCTTAGTTGCAAATTAGAAAATAATACTTCAGTCATCTAGTCTTCTCTAAGGTTGCAGACGCAATTCAATTCTAGTTAATTAGCATTAATGAGCATCTACTCTTTTTCCTGGCACTGTATTCAGTGAGGGAATAAAAAGTACAGGAAAGATCATGGTGCCTGCCCTCAAAGAGCTTATAGTATAGTCAGGGAGAAAAGCATCTGGAAACAGAAGTGAAATGGCCGTATGGCTTTTTTTCCATTTTCTACCCTCTACAGATAACGGGAAAAAGCCAACGCACAGTAGAGGAAGAAATAAATTCTATTGGGAATGTGCAAAAAGAAAAATTCCATACCCAGCAGTTTGTGGACATAATGGTGTTCATATTTTTTTTAAAGATTTTATTTTTATTTATTCATAGACACACAGAGAGAGAGGCAGAGACAGGCAGAGGGAGAAGCAGGCTCCTTGCAGGGAGCCCGATGTGGGACTTGACCTCGGGTCTCCGCTGCAGGCGGCACCAAACCGCTGCGCCACCGGGGCTGCCCCATAATGGTGTTCATATTAACATATTAATCACCCTAACTTGCTGATGTAACAGCACCCCCCTCCATGAAGTCTCCTCAGATATTTCTGGGAGTCCCCAGGTAGAGTCTCTAATATGTTCTTTTTACTCCTTCTGATTCTGCTTTCCTCACATGTTCACTGTTTACCAACCAACTAAGGAATTTCTTCCTCATGAACAAAGAGAGGTGCCCTCCATGGTGCCTTCTGCTTTCCACCCAGTGTGCCAAACCTGCAAGCCATTGAGATACCCAGCATCAGGATGCTCCTCTGAAGCCTCACTCTGCAGGAGGCACACTGTGTTTTATGTCCTTTCCCAATCTCTGTGTTGCATTTTCCCGGTGAATTCTGAAGCACTACTGTAGCTCATGCAGGATTCACACAATGTTCTGCACAATTTTTCCTATATATTTTACCTATAACCTCTCCCTTTGGTAATAGAGCCACTGGCTGTGGCACACGCTCTTTAATTTCTAGATATCTAAGCATCAATTTTCTCCTTATTAAGTCTTCTCTGCAACTCTTCTTTCCTGTGGTTATGAATGATAGTAACTAGATGTCACATAGGAAATACTAACTCACCAGTTCATGAGAAAGAGCAATTCAGGCTCAATCCCTGGTATAACTCCTAGAAGAAATGAACCCTATGAACTTTCTTTTTATGGCAATCCTCTGAAGTCCAGTCATGTAAAGATATGACACCATCTGAAGGAAAGTAGCTTAATCTAATATTGAAACTGTGAATCACGTTTAGGTAGTAGTTTAGGCAATGTCCAACAAAAGTTTTATTTCACCCAAACATTTAAATTATCCTAAAAGCCTCCTATGAATTTGCCACAGTGCTCTGGAGCACTTTAGCAAACATTTTGGGATCCACAGATATAAAAGAATGATACTAACCTCTCATTCACAGTCTTCCTATAAATGTCAATAGTTATGGTTTAGAGGTACAAGGTGACAGGGATGAGGGTGAGGAGACAATACTTTTTTTTTTTTTTTTAAAGTCCTGGCATTTATTTTCTACAGGAAAAGAAAAAAGGGCGGTTGAAATTAGAAACTTAGATACACGTGAAAAAGAATTTTTCTCATCAAGATTCAGTCTTGCCACTAAATGAAACAATGTTTTTGTTTTGTTTTGTTTTGTTTTGTTTTTGCTCTAGAAGCCTATGGGTAATCTCTTCACAATGCATTGGCAGAATAAAGAAGCAAAATATATCAGGAACAGGTGTTTTCAGCAGGTGAGAGGTATATTTCAACAGACAGGGACTTCTCTTTGAAAATGGAGAAGGTAATTTTAGGTCTATAGATTTCTGATCTTTGAAAAGTCAATAGAGAACTTTCTGAATGAGATTCTTTATTACATAGTACATGCTTGGTTCCTGCATTCTGCTTCTCCTAAGGACAGCTATCAACTCTTTTCTTTTTTTTTTTAAGATTTTATTTTTTTTATTAATGAGAGAGAGAGAGAGGCAGAGACACAGGCAGAGGGAGAAGCAGACTCCATGCAGGGAGCCCTATGTAGGACTCGATCCCAGGACTCTAGGATCATGCCCTGGGCCAAAGGCAGGCACTAAACCGCTGAGCTACCCAGGGATCCCCCAACTTTTTCTATTTACTCATTCATTCACTCATTCAGTCATGAAACATTCACTATCAGCTCTGCACTAGGTGTACTATTCTAGACACTGTAGAAAATTAAAGAATGGAATGTTGAAATGTGGTACCATAGGAATTCAGAAACTGGGTCATCTTCTAGTTTTAAAAATATTATCTTTAATTCTATAAGCCAGAGGCATTTTAAGAGACCAGTTGTCTCCAACAGGAGATGAAAAAATAAATGGACCAGTTCAAATGTTCTTTGTTCACTTAGGTGTTTATGGACATAAATTCTCATATGCTTGACTTCCAGTGCAGTGATCTTTCTTCTCTGGTCTTAAAAATGAGTTCCAGCCATATATTCTAAGGGTATTATTGAGGCATCATAATGGAAAAGGAGGTAGTATCTAACTGTGGACTTTCACCCCATTTTGTCTATGATGGCATCATTTTTACCTCTTCTACGAATTGAACTAAAATAAATCTTCAAACAAAGGGATTCTTTTGATGAAAGAAAAAAAATTAAAAACGATCACATGCTACTCTGGTACCTCTCCTTCATTCAAGAAAAAACAGTGTCTTATAGGAAAGTTCCAAATAAATTGCATGCCTCTGGGCTTCCACAGTCCTGTTCATATTTGTCAGCAGTTATGGTTATATTATTCACCACCATACATGTCTTAGGCAAAGTACTTTTCTTCCTAGTTCTATGGAGGGAATTAATATGGGCTTACTAACTGAAGCAAAAGAGGATATAACGAGATCATTCTCATCACATGGAAGGACATTCAGAGGAGCCTGACAACGAGCTATAGATAAAAAAATTTCAGTCATAGATGTTAGAGTTCAAGGGGACTAATCAATTGCACCTTTGCTTCTCTATCCCAGTTCTGATCACATTGAAAGAGAAATGAATCAGGAAGATAGAGATAAATATATCACATACATGGCTTTCAAAGGCTGGCTTGCAGGATAAGGATTTAAGACTATTAACTAGGTGGACTTAGGGATACTACATCCTTGAATTTACTTATCACATTGCAAGCAATGCTCGGAAACCATGGGCCTCACCTGCAGGTCAGCACACCACACACCCAAGGACAGACCAAAGCGTAAGCTCTCTGCAAGCAAGATATCCCAAAGAGAAAAGGGGGAGCATCCCGTTTCACATCTTTAGTTTCTACTCCCTGTAGCATCAGTTAGAATACACTCCTTTTTTCCTAGAAAGGAGTGAGGGAATAGAGCAAGAAGCTTGAAGTGTAAGGAAAAAATTCTCTCAGTGGAAACCTGAGCAGTAGAAATAAGCAATCCACATGGACATCACATAGCATTACTTGTGAATGAGAAATCAGGGTGAGTAGTGGCCAGTTTGTAAAGGAATGTGTATGTGTTGGTGTGTGAATAGGTGTGTATGAGAGCCTGTAATTTCACATCTAGATGGCCCATAGTAGGACATTAAAAATACAACATTGGATACTCAGACAGCTACAAGTAACTTGATCAGCCTCCCAAGTAACATCTTTAAAAATGTGATCATGAATTCATTCACAATATAATTCTTGATACTAGAAAGACAGAGGGAAGACAGTTTAATACCAGAATTAATGCATTCCAATGCTACCCAGCAGTATCTCCAGAATGAATTTGTGTCTGAATATATTGAATTAAAAAGCATCCTGGGTCCATCCATATGATTAAAAATAAAAGAATAAATAAGGCTGTGGGAAATGTGAAAGTGAACACACTAGGGTAAGCAGAGGAGGAAGAAAGAGATGTAAGCAAGAATGATTATAGGAACGGCCCACTTGAGCTTATTCTTTCCATACATCCTTGATGAAACTCAGGAAGGTACCTGCTCATTTCTTATTTACAAAGCACTCCCTTTTTAGAAGAGAGAATTTTTGAAAAAAATCATCAACTTATCTTCTTACCACTACTTCCATAAATGTAACCATTCTATTAAGGAAATTTGAGCCAAATTTTCATTTTTTTTAATATTTAGTGGAATTTGTTTTCAGTTTATAGAATAACAGGCTCCAAATGCATATGGAAGACTTTATAAAAATCCACAGTCTGCTCTCCAACTTGTGTCCAAAGGCTGTCGGGGAACCTGAAGGCAGAGCCACAGGCATGTCCCTGGAGCCCTGTGTATGCTGAAGCATGGTAACTGGGTACTCCTGTATATTACAGAATGATGTAAATTTGGACTTGGCCTGTAGCCCTAATGGTCAGGTGATCTGAAGGAGAAATGTGTACTTGTTCTTGGTCTTGGTCACCCAGGAGGCATTCAGCTTGAGGCATTAAATAAGCAATTACTGAGAAACATGAAATCAACAAGCCACAGGTCACAGAGCAAAGAACCCAGATGTCAGATACAAGAAGTAGTTCCAGTCTCTTCCAAATTTCATTGAGTCCATCTTTTATTTGCTTCTACTTATATGGTTCATTGGGAGCAATTTCTCCAAAATCAGAATAAATGCATAGGTTCTCTACCATCAGTTACTAAAACAATCAAAATGGCACACTTTTGTCCTTTTGGATTTGTAAAAGGGATTCTAATACCCAAACAACCTATCTCACATACTTGCAGTGGGGATCAATATTATAATTAAATTATGTACAAAAAATTTTATGTACCTAGAAAATTTTAACTGTGAAAAGGTAACTGTTAACCATTATTCCCTCCAGACCAATCATAACATGGTGTAGGCAAAGAATATAATGAGTCTTTATTCCAGGTAGGCCAAAATTCAAAGAGATAAAGAGAACAAGTAAAATGACAAAAATAAAATATTTGTTATTGTAAAATAATGAGTTAAAATAATAGAGGTAACTTACATTTAATTATATAAATAACAGGAAATATCTACTTAGAATATGTCTTGGGTATAAAATAAATAAAGTGATGTGATCTATGCAAAGCTTTCCTTTTGAAAGGGTTAGTTGAACAAGATCTCACATTGATCCATTCATCTTCATCAGGACTTTCAAAGCCTGTATGCAAAGTTCATCACCTAGGGCTCCAGTTAATGGCAAAAAATCTTGTGCATGAGCTCCCTCATACTTAGTTTTTTCTGAACAATTTGGCACATGATAGCTTCATTCACTTAATAATCAAGTATTCAACCTTCTTCTTAAGTTAATTTAACATTACCTAGCATATGGTAGGTACACTATGGCAGAGTTTTAAGAAGAGAAGACCTAGCAAAGAATAAAGCATGTATGACTTTTGTTTTCAATAGAGTCCATAAATAATCTATTTTAGACACATACTAGGAAAACTCACCATGATGTTCATGATGTTATCCTATTTCTAATCCTCAAATTCTACATTGCTTAAAGAACAGATGCTAATCTTCTATAATATACAAACTCCTCATACATTTTCATCTTCATGCCCCTTCACTCCTCTACAAACATCTCATTTTATTAGCCATGTCCAATTACTTGCTGTTCTTCAGACCCATTATGTAATCTCATCACCCTAGCTCTTTGAATAGGGAATTTCCTCTATCTGAAATGTCAGTCACTTCATTCTTTTTCAGGCAAATGCAGATTTATTATTCAGAACTTACGAATAAGTGAAAAAAAAAGAGAGAGGTGGAGGAGAACAAGGGAAAGAGGAGAAAACAAAAATATGTATGTTCTCTCTCCAGTATTTGATGTTTCTCAATTCTGATTGTCATCCTGACTGGGTTTTCCTACTACTCAGTTGTTAATTCCACAAATATTTACTAGAAGCTAAAAAAAAAAAAAAAAAACTAAGATTGCCTTCAGAGATGATTACCAACAACTCTTCCCATCCAGGAATTGGTTTGCTCCTCCTCCCTTCCAGAGATGGGTTCTGTTTCACTTCCACTTGAATCTGATCTGGGTTTGTGACTTTTTTTGAGTAATAGAAAGCAGCAGATGGGACACTGTGCCAGTTCTGGGCCCAACTTGAAGAAGCCTGGCAGCTTGAGCTTTATTCTCTTGGAATCTAGTCACCATACATTAGGAAAGCTGGTCTACACTAATGGAAGAAGAGAGACCATGTGGAGGATAACTGAGCTGCCCGGCCAGCAGCCAACATTGCTAGACAAACATGTGAATGAGGCCATCTTGGACTTTTCAGCCACAGCTCAGCTCCCAACAGAATGTAGAGACCCATCAACTCACAGAATCATGAAAAACAAAGAAACTGCTGTTATTTTAGGCTCTAAATTTGCAGCAATAGATAACTGAAGCATTATGCTACTGGTACTATGCCAGTCATAAAAGATAAAAGGTAGAAGTATACATCCTAGAATAACTCAGTGATGGGTAGAAGAGAAGGGTATATAAATATTTAATGACATATTACAAAAACATGTATAAGTGTGATGGCAACTGTCTTATCACTAACCTATTTTTTTGGTGCAAAACATGAAAAAATGACTTTCTTTGCTGTGGTAAGAACAAACAAACAAGTAGTGAGATGGTTCTTGGAAGAACCTCATAGACTTTCAGATCTGTCCTTTCCTTAATTATTCAATAATCATAAAGTTTGAGTCTGAAAATTCCTTGCTATTTTCATTTGACAACGTGAGAAGGCAAAGAGAATTGTGAGAGAATTCCTAATTTGTGTCTCCTAGTTTTTCCAGAGTTCTTCAAATTAGTTTTTTTTTATTAAAGGAGTATTAATAATTTCCAATTAAGTCATTGGTGCCAGAAGGAAGTATTCTTTTTGATTCAGTACATGCATTAAAATCTAGAATGTTGAGAATAAAAATAAAATAATTTCTTAGCTGGCATTATCATCCTCAGAGAATGTATTATCCTCAAAGCTAGTGTATTACATTAAGCACCTTCTTTATGTTCAGCGCTATACTGGCCATGAAGATGGAAAAGAAGCAAGGAAAATATTCTGTAAAAGCACATATGCAAACATATTTAAAAACTTGTCTATCAGAAACAGCTTTACTCTGCACCTGCAACAGGACAAGGATGGTACCAAAAGACATGGGCTGGGGAAGGTGAGGGGAGTCCAAAGTATATTAGGCATAGATTTGACCCCTCCATGAAGAAACTCTGTACTGGAGAAAGCAACTCATGTTTATATGATAATTTCACATGCTACTAGTGCTACTAGTATGTCTAATAATAATAATTTTATAATAATTCCACAATTATAAGAATAATTCCACATAAATATCTTTTATCTTTTTAAATAAAATGAACATTGCAGTAAACTCTGTAGGAAATAAAACCAACACCAAGGCAGACACTTCTGAAGCTGTCTCCAATTTCAGGGAATAGTTTTCTATATTAATGAAATGTTTCAAATGCTGACATACATTTTTTAAAATGAATCTCATAGAATTTTTTTCAATAGCAAGTATACAGCAAATCAGACAATATTGCTACTTTGTCATTGTTCAGTCCTGTTCATTGTGAGGCCAGGGGGTTTTAATACTCTTTAAAAAATGTTTTTAATGAATATAACTTTGTAACTTCACTAAGGCTGGCCTGCCTAAAAAGGCAGCACACAATTCTTCAGCTCTCCATGGACTTTGAGGACTTTCAGAAAAAGACTGATTTGACTTCTCAATGGTATGAAAGATTGAGATGTTTAAGTTGGTGCTAGAAGGGTAGTGTCTTCTGAGATGTTAGCATTTTAAATACACTTCTTCTGGGGTCTGTGTTTATAGCACATTCATTTTGCTGTTCTTTGACACCATCAGGGATTTTGCATTATTCCTGCATGCCCAAGGTTCTCCCATGGATTTATTTTTAATTGTGGCCAGGCTTAAATAGTATGTTATTGCTTTAAAAAAAATAAACAGGCTTTCATAGACAGTTTAAATAGTGAACTGTCAACATGATGCTTCCCTACATGCCCCATGTTTTTATTACTATTTTTCATAACACTCCAAATCAGAAATGTGGAGAAACTACTGTATACCTCTATTTGAAATATCTCTTTACTATTGAATGTTTCAAAATTAAAAAATTATAACTCCAAAGGAATTGAAATTTGTTTCCACCACAAAAAATAATGAAAAAGCTTGAAGGCTTCTCAGATCTTGCTAAAGTATTTAGTAGACTAAAAGTAGGATTTTACACATGTTGACCTTCATTTAAAAATAAAAATTAGACCAGTAAGGCCAATAGGACTTTTTTTCACATTGTAAAAAAAGAAACTGTAAAAAACTGTCACAGGGAAATATTTTCTTTTGCAGTTGTATCAGTTAGGTGATGCATAACAACTATTTTAACACTTAGTGGCTTAGAATAGCAATTGTTAAGAGGTGGCAATTATGTGGATCAACAACATGGGCTCAGTTCGGTTGGGCAGTCCTCCTGCTATGCTTTTCTGAGCTGATTTACCCAGTTACAGTCAGACAACAGTTCAGATGAGGGCTCCTTGGTCTTAGATGGCCTCACACACATTTCTGGTATTTGGCAAGCTGTGAATATGGGGGTAGTACTTCCCTTATGTGCCTGATGGTTGGCTGTCAGCTGGAATGATGCCTACATGTCTCTCATCATCCAATAATTAATTCACATGATAGTGGAAAATAACACTTTTCAAGTTTCCTCTTGTATTATTTTTAAAAGATTTTATTGATTTATTTTTAGAGAGAGAGAGAAAGGAGAGAGAATGAGCATGATCAGGGGGAGGGGGAGAAAGAAAGGGAGAGGGAATCTCAAGTAGACTCCATGCTGAGCACAGAGCCAGAAGCTGGGCTTGATCCCATGACCCTGAGTTCATGACCCAATTGGAAATCAAGAGTTGGATGCTTAAGTGACAACACCACACAGGTGCCTTTCTGCTTGTATTATATTTGCTGGTTTCCCATTGGCTAAGGAAATTCATATGGCCAAGCTCATATTCAAAGAGTAGAGAAATGAAGAGTTCCTTTTGATAGAAGGAACTTCAAAGTCTTTGGTCATTTTTTTTACCTTTGAAGAAAATGTTCATAATCTTTACTATTTTCATATGTAATTGTAAACTACAAATACTTAATATCTATTTTGCACCGAGCAATCTCATTATGTGTCAAATAATTTTATGTAAATTACCTGTGTCATTTTCACCATGCCATGAGGTAGATAATATTATTCATTACTACTTATAAACAATGAAAATAAATCACAAAAATAAGCTATGTGAGGTGGAGTCAGGATTCTAACCTATGAAGTTCAAATCCAGAGTTCATTTTCCTAACCACAACTGTATCTACAGAGGTTGAATTATTACTCTTCTAAGATAAAAGTTTAAGACTAGCAACCTCACAAGAGAATTGAAGGTAATTACATTTAATTAATTCCTAAATGCATATTTTCACCTTTTAAGATGTCTGAAATGAAATTCATCTCGCATTTGTTGCATGTCATCATACAGTTAACAATTGTATTTTTTCTTCTTAATGGTACATAAAATAATGATACATCTTGCTATATACAGTGTCTTACATTCTATAAAAATGACAGCCTCATCATTGTAGCTTAGTTAACTTAGAACATCAATACATTCAGCCACAAAGAATGTTAAGCACAGGTAGCTCAGTCTAAACCTAGTACCTTACACAAAGCTTAGCTTACAATAAATGATGAATGAAACTCATTTATGTCCAGGTATTGGCATTTCTTTGCATTTTCCTCTAAATTATATCATTTTTGAATTAAAATACTAGTTTTTATGATGTTACTTGAAGCATAAGAAAAGCTCTAGAAAAGACATTTTATGAACACATTACAGGATATTTTTCTCTGTTATGTACAAGAGTGGTTTATGCACCAATAGTTTTATTTGAAATAGCCTGTAAAGACTCAATACATAAAACTAATGAACTCAGAACTATACTGTTTAATTAGAGCTTGCAAAGTATTGGAGAGGTGAATGGGCAACATGATACCTGCACTTCAGAGAGGGTAGTGATTAGGATGGCAGTTCTGGCATTAGATTTCCTGACTTTGCAACCTTATCTTGGGCAAGTCATGGTTACTATAATGCTGCAATTTCATCATATGTAAAATTAGGGGCAATTAGCATCTGCTTCTTAGGTACAATGCCTGGTGCAGTCAATAAATAGTATTAGTATTTATAGGATAGTATATTTATAGTATCACTATGGTAATATTATTACTATCATGGCACATCTCCTTCCATAGGAGGGCTCCTGGGGTGGCGAGGTATTGCATGAGGGTAGACTTTGTGAACTATGGAATGGCACCTTTCAAAGTTAAGATTTTGAACCATAAGACCATAACCAAGCAAACAATATCAGTAAGACTTATTAAGTGGATGCTACATACTTGCTAAGTAGATATAGGCTCTAGGTTATGCAGGGGAAAAACAAGAAAGAAGTAGGACATAAACTTTACCCCTTCAGAGACTTATCATAACATAACATCTTAAAAGAAATGTATTGATTCCCATACGGCCAGATATACAATTTCTAAACTATTAGGTGGGGCAAATTATAGTGGTAGTGATGGTGATAATGCTGTCAGAATCAGATTTGTAGTCATTTTCCTTTTCCTATTTTTCAAAATTTCTTCTAAGTATATGAATGCAGCCCTCCTTACTTTAGAGATGGAAAAATAGGGCCCCACCTAGATCATGGACTCTCTCCAAATAAAGTGCAAAGAAGTACAAACCAGGGTATTCAGAGCAGTTTTGGTTCTATCTATATTAAATACTTCTTGGCATAAAAAAAGAGTAACAAAATCAATTTTCTTTCTGCTGAAACGTTAGATTTGAGAGTCAACAGAGCTTCAGACAGAAAATTCCTTGCCAGTTTTACACAATGTATTCATCAAAAAGGTCTTGGTCAAGTCAATTAGCAGGGGATGAGATGGGGACTTGGGGTTGATCACAGGGAATGGTTTCTCATAAAATGTTATTTTGTTCTTACTGACAATTAACTTAGCAGAGCACTTGAATGGAAGAGCAAGCAAGGTCAGTTTGCAGTTGGTGGTTTCTCCTCCATTAAACGACACATGGTGCCTATATTTTTAAATTATGCATAGGAAGTAGCAGGCTCCTGAATGCATTCCAAAATATATCACAGACCAGGTGTTAAAGCACATTGCTATTAAGCTCAAAACATGAGCTGAAATCCATAGTACATAAAAGTCGAAGACTTTTCTACAGATGTGTAGTACATAGTGTAATTTTTTTCTAATATTACACAGACAAAAGGAGCCACCCTTTGGAGGCATTCTGTTAGTGATAGCAAATAAAAGTAAAACAGTTTCCCTAAGCATAGAAAGTGTGAAACCTATAAAGTCAAAGATGGTTGAAGGAGAACCTTTGAGGAAACAGGAGACTGAGAAAACACCACCTTTTTGTTTACCTACTGTCCATGATGCATACATTTATTACAGTGGTGTTTCCCAAAGGAAGTCCGTGAACTAGGCCATCAGAATCACCTGAAAAAGGTTTCATGTTTTTAAATGCAGAATTCTAGGTTCCATCCTGAGAGATCTAGTTTTAAAAAACGGGTAGGGGGCAAGAAATCTGGATTTATATGAAATATCTTGCATGAATCTAATTCAGAGACAGATTTAATATCAGTATAATCATATTTCATTTTGGTTGGCCAATAATTTTTCTATATCTTTCCCTAGACTGAGTCCTGAAGGTCAGAGCCTAAGCAGCCCTTATCATTGAGACTGTCACAATACCTAACATGAAATGGGTACTTGGTGAGTATCAGCTGAGTGAATGAAGTGCTTTGTAAAGTGCAGTCACTGGTCTCTCTCCTTATTTTCTACAAAAGATTATTTCTTCTATCCTGTTAAGGTTCTGGGTTAAGAATTAAACACTAGGGCCAAGCCTGACAAGAGTGGCAGGGAATGGATGACCAAGTATAGTAAGGAGGAGGTAGCCAGCAGTTAGGAACAATGGAAGAACTGGCTGAGGAAACCCTTACCATTGTCCATCACCCTCCACCCCATATGGGGATGAGTCTTCCTGCTACCTCAAGTAGGCATATAGCAGCTCAAATCTAGGGATAGTATCCTGTCTTGGCAGCTTTAAGAGTAGACTTTCTGAGTGGAGCATTTTTCTGCTTCTGGATATGTCCCTCCCTGTACTGATCTCATAATGGTTGCATCATGATGAGAAAGGGAGAAGTTGAGACATTGAAAGATAAAATAAGTTGACATTAAAATCCCCTCACCAAATAAGTAAGTAAGTAAGTAAATAAATAAATAAATAAATAAATAAATAAAATTCCCTCACCACATTGGCTGGCCTTCTAACTGGTACCTGTATCAGAACCCTATAAATGTTGTAAATAATTTTGGCTTTATCTGTATTTTAAAAAGAATCTCATTTAGGTGTGGTTACTTTATTTTAAGCAGAGAGGGAGAGAGAGTGTGTGTGTGAGTAGTGTATGTCTATAATTATGAATATATAGAAAAATAAAATGAAATTCATAAAAAGGTAGGCTCTAAATTGTTTATGTAACTCATGATGCTTGTCACTGATGGTTTACCTTTCACCTCAGGATCTATAGATCCACTTCTCTGATCATTGAGACCACCCAGAAGTGAAGGACCCATTCCCCTTTCCTTATTTGCCCAGAACTCTGCATATCATTGCCTGATTGTCACTCTCTATGTTCCACCTCTCAGATGTTCAAGTAGCTTCTGACAATGGAACATCACCCAAC
Organism: Canis lupus familiaris; assembly: GCF_011100685.1. Lineage (NCBI taxonomy): Eukaryota > Metazoa > Chordata > Mammalia > Carnivora > Canidae > Canis > Canis lupus. The sequence continues at coordinate 17,196,100 of NC_049238.1, forward strand.
TTTGAGTATATTCATTCTGATTCTTATATTCTTCATTCATATTTATGGCCTCCTGCCTTAAGATTCCATTCCAAGACAGAATGCTATGTCTTCCTCAAGATACTGACTTCAAATTTTCCTTTGTATTTTTCCTAGCCTCCAGAGGGAAAAAAAAGCCTTTTTGGAAAGCACATATGAGATGGATAATTAGTGTTTGATTTCCTATTTTATCCATGGTTACATTCTAAATTCATGTAATTTAAAAGAGCAAAAACTGTCAATTGTAGTAAATGGCTATTAGCTTCTCATTGCCCAAGAATCCAATACCTACAAGTTTAAGGGTGTTAAGAATCCATAACTTGAGATTCTGATCTTTCCCATGAGTTTATCATCTAGTTCAGATTAAATATATGCCAGGGGTTAGGGGGTAGTCTAGACAAATAGGTACATGGGTTGTGCAGGGAACCTCTCATCTGTAAACCATGGATTATGTTGGGTAGAAATGTCGCTACATAGTTAGCTTTGCTCTTACCTTATTGTATCCCCATCTGTTGAAATCTAAGGACTTCTGAAAAATGCATACTTCTCATACATTACTTTATGTTATTGTCCTACCTTACAATTTCAGAGATAGTTGATTTTTAAAGATGACCCTTCTCCGTTATAAGCCCTCTAAGTTAATTTCCCTCAAATTAACCACATCACGCCCCACTACTACATCAATGCATGGCACACAGTCAGTGCTTAATTATTAAATGAATAAGCAAAAGAAGAGGAAGAATGTTGCAGCATGAGAAATGAATCAGTAAATCTTCAAATATTTATTAACTATCTACTAAGTAAAAAAAAAAAAAAAAAAAAAAAATCCCTGTCCTCATGGGACCTAGAATCCTGGGATAAGGTTCATAGAGTAATGTTAAAAGATGTAGGTAAGTAAACAAGGTAAGTTTATAAAGTTATAAATGATCGGAAGAAAATGAACACTGATACTCTTATACAGAGTGGAGAGATGGGGAGCCACATTATAAAAGATGGTCAAAGAAGCCCACTCTTAACCCTGAGATGATCTGGGAAAAAGCATTCCAAAGAAAGGGTTAGATATTAGAAAGACTTCCAAGGATAAATAAGCTTAACATTGTGTATCTAAACATGGAAAGACACAGTCTATACGTTCCTGGAGCTGTGAGCCCATTCTGAACTCCCCCTGTACTAATTGACTGAATTCCCTTTCGTACATGACTAGGGAAAGCAGAGCTAGTCTTGCTGTTTAGCTTCCTCAATTTCTGACCTGTTCTTATTAAACAGTCAAAAATCACTTCTAAGGAAGAATAGTCTGATTTCTTCTGTTCCTAGCAGTAGAAAGAGGGCATAGCAAGTGCTGTTTCTGATGGTAGTGGGGTGGACAGCCATTGTGCAGGACATTTCAATGGAGTTTACTCTTTCTCTGATCCTAAGACCAAGTCTGAAAATCGTTATTCTGGATTGCTATTAGCCAAAGTTGAATGAAAATGATGGATTTTTTTTAAATTACTGTGTTCGTTTGTTCATTCATTCATTCACTCATTTATTCACACATGCCTTCATTAGCATTTGTTTAATATATCAAACAAAATTCTGGCTCGGGGAATACAGAGAAAAGTAGAATGTAGCCCTTGCCTTGTAGAAGTGAACAGACAGTAATGTGATTTGTGCTTTGAGAGATTTGCAGAGGTTAATATAGAAGTGCAGAACTGTAAGTGTTTAATTCAGCCTAGGGAGGTTAAGGCATCTTCCTGCAGGAAGAGATGCTTGGCCTGACTCTTGAAGGCTGAATAGAAATTAGATGAGAAAAATGTGGGAAAGTACAGGCATTCTATAGAAAGATAATGCTATTTAGGTATGAAGGTGTGGACAAGCACAGTGTCTTCAGGGAACTAGAAGTCTATCCACAAGAAGCAAAAACCCAATGAATTAGGAGGAGGACCTTGGCCCAAATGTCAGTTTCTTGTGCCTATCAATTAAATTATTTTATACCAATTTGCCCTCACAGTTTATTTTTTCAAGGCAGTCATGTCACTAATGCCCTAGCCTTGTCTGACTATTGTGCCACAACCTCCTTTTTCTTGGGTGCTCACCAAAAATCTCAGCTCTTCTCTGCTGTCCCTGGAGACAGAGAGGTGCCCCTAGTGTGCCAAGGAATATAGGAAGTACTTGCCAACCATCATCTCATATTCTGATTATGCAAGAGGGTTACCATTTTTAGAATGGGCATGAGTGAAACTGAGGTTCATTGGTGGAACCACCTTGCCTAAGGTCACAGAACTAGGAAATAGCATGGTTATGTTTCAGCTCCAAACCTGACGCCCGTTCTATTACGCTGCAGCAGAGCTGGTTGCAAATCAGACTAGCAGTCCATTGAGCCTGTGGTTTTGGCTGGTGTGAAGACGTTGAAGGAAGGTTTGTATTAAGATGCTCTGTGATTTTGGCACAGGAGCTGTGGAAGCATATGGGCCCCTGGAGAGGTTAGCAATATGAGCAAGAAATAGCAGGATGAGATTCAACTGGAAAAATGCTAACGAATACATCTGGAGACAAACAAGCAGAAACACACACGGTTAATGGGAAGCAGAGCAGCAGGGACCACGAGGGTTTGGTGAAAGTGGACGCTTCATCATAAAGACATTGCCAAGAGGAGATGGGAGCAGACATGCAGGAATCACTTGGGCTGTGGACAAAAAGCTCTCATCTAACCTAGGCGAAAGAGAAAAAGGCCTCTACATGCCTGATGTGTCAGATCTGCAGGACCATTTTACTTTGGGTCTCTGTATTTTAAACAGAGGTCAACCAATGCTAGGGAATTCAGAGAGAGAATCACACACATAATTTAATACCAGAGGGGATGAATAGAAGAGGAACAGCCTAACAAAAGAATAAAATCTTCTTACATCGCTGTAATTAAAAAAAAAAAAAAGGCAAGAGTAAAATGGCTGAAATGAGAATACACAAATACAGAGCAAAGGTTGATTAACACGGCTCAGATAAGTATTACTTAGGACACTGGCTATCCTCAGTTATTTGATCTTCTACTGAAGATGTTTGTGGACACTGTCTTGTAAAATGCAGAAACTCCATCCCTGAAGTCCAGTTGCAACACCTTGAAAGCTGATTTCATGCTGTTGGAGGTCAGAGGTTCAGGACTACAGAAGGCAGAGAGCTGCATTCTCACTGGCTCTTAGTCTTATTTACCGAAGACTCACAGAGTATGCTTGTGGATTGCCTTGTGATGTCTCCTCTTGATATAACACAACAGACCTCACTTCCTGAGCTATACCACCGGGCGGGAAAATGGCACCATTTTTGTTGTCACACCATTTTGTTCTCCTTCTGTCATAGAATGCTGGGTGGATTGAAAATGACCCGGGTGTGCTGTTTTAGTAATTCCTCAACCAAATGTTGTTTTCCAATAACCATCTATCTTGGAAACTGTCTCTCACATTATCTTTATCCTAACTGCTTAAAACAGATGGTACTTTATACCTTAAATTCATGTCCAAGTCATTTCAACCACCACTGCCCTGTGATTTGGGACTCTAGACCTGAAAGGGAAAAGCACATTCCCATTATAAAGTATTCAAAAATATCTTTGATCACACAGGGGAGCAAGAGGTTCTAGTGATTTTGGTATGTTGTCTAATATGCCTCTAAGTAAAAAAAAAAAAAAAAAAAAAGAGTCATAATCTTTGTGGAAATCCCCTGATTAAACCCTATGAAGACTGTACTAAAATAGAAGATTCCCAAATGGAATATTATTATACTGGCAACTTACCTGGTCAGTGACATAAAAAGCACTACATCACTATCCAGCTATCATTTTCTGGGTCTTCTCATTCACCTAAGATTCTAAAAGGCAAGATTCTTCTTTTGAACATAATAGTTGCTTCCTAAACATATGCTGAAGAAATAAGTGGGTAACTGGGGCACCTGGTGGCTCAGTAGGTTAAGCCGCCAACTCTTGTTTTCAGCTCAGGTCATGATCTCAGGGCTGAGGGATCGAGCCCCACATCAGGCTCTACACTCAGTGAGGAGTCTGCCTGAGATTCTCTTCCACTCCCTCTCTCTACCACTCTCTCATGCTCTTTCTCAAATAAATAAATAAATCTTTAAAAAAAAAAGAGATGAGTGGGTAACTAAAATGATAAAACGTAGTCAGGGATCCCTGGGTGGCGCAGCGGTTTGGCGCCTGCCTTTGGCCCAGGGCGCGATCCTGGAGACCCGGGATCGAATCCCACGTCGGGCTCCCGGTGCCTGGAGCCTGCTTCTCCCTCTGCCTGTGTCTCTGCCTCATTCTCTCTCTCTCTCTCTGTGACTATCACAAATAAATAAAAATTAAAAAAAATATTTAAAAAAAAAAAGATAAAACGTAGTCATTGCTTTCTAGTTTGGTGTAAGAGGAAACCCCAAATTTGGACTTAAAAGTCAGACAGACTGTATTCAAATATTGTCCTCACTACATAAAAATTTGTGATTTTGAAATAGTAACTTCAACTTCATGATTTATTTATTTATTTATTTATTTATTTATTTATTTATTTATTATAGTCATACAGAGAGAGAGAGAGGCAGAGACATAGGCAGAGGGAGAAGCAGGCTCCATGCACCGGGAGCCCGACGTGGGATTAGATCCCAGGTCTCCAGGATTGTGCCCTGGGCCAAAGGCAGGCGCTAAACCGCTGCACCACCCAGGGATCCCCAACTTCATGTTCTTAATTTCCATGTATGTGTGTGTGTATGTGCATGTGTATTTAAACGGGACAATTTTACCTAAATCACAGGTCTCTGATGGGTTTTAAATGGAAAACTAATGTTATCATGACTAGTATGATTTCTAGAGTATAGCAGAGGTTTAAGGAAAGTTCTTGTCTCCTGCCTTGGCAATATACTCATGATGGGTTTCTGGCCAACATCTCATTTACTTGCTTCCTATCCACTGCCCAGAGCCCCAAGGGAACTTTCTTGACAATACTTTTCTGCATGCCTCTGTCCCTTTTCCAAGCACATTGAGCACTAGATATTTACACGACTCATTTGGACACTCTACATATCTAGCTTGCCACACCATATTCTGTATTTAATTGGCATTTCACAGATCCTGTGTATCAGCTATGCATCCCCAAGTTAAACGCTTGAGAGTGGGGGTTGCAACAGGCTTCATTTTCACACAATGCCAACTTCACAGGAGATAAATTTAGGCAGGCATTAACTGAACACATGATGTCACTTTTAATGCTTTTGAACCAGAGATTCTTCATTTGTAAATAAGGATATATTATATGTTCTAACTACTTTTAGGTTGATTAAAATGATCAAATGATATAATATAAACAAAAAAATACAGTTCTTAAAACCCTAATAACTGTACATAATTCTTGTGATTATTTTATTCCATTTTGTTCTTTAGCTACAATCTCAAGTATGAAAAGCTAGTTTCACCTAATTTAGAAAAACCAAGCCGGATAGTTTAGGTAGGTCTGGATGTTTGGGAAGCATCTGGTCCAGTGCTAATATTTATCACCTCTATAGCTAAACATCTTCTTTCTACTGTCCATGCTTATAGTGACCATGTGATTTGAATAAAAACATCAGGATATGGGATATTTTTTTAAATACTCTGTTAGCACAATAAAAAGATACAATGCATATTCCTTCCTTCTCTGTAGCCCTGAATGCATATCTCTATTAATGGACATATATTTTATTGAAAAGATCTGTGAATGCCTCTCAGCTGTGGCCCTGATGTAACATTTATGAAAACACATACACAAGCGTTACCAAGTGGAAACAGCACTAGAAACTTGAAATTTCTCAATGCTCAGCCAAAACCCTGGGGGAATTTCTACTAACCAAAGCACAGATAAAGTTTTGAGGGAATAAAAATGGCTAGATAAAAGAGGCAGGTGTGAAGATCTGGGAAACTGATGAACTCTCTGAATTGTCATTTTTGACTTCTGCTTTATGGCAAGAGAGTGAATACAGAATGTATCTAATTATTCAGAAGTAAGTATCTCTGTGTCATTAGCTGATCAAACAGTAGAAGCCAGATACAATGTTAGGTAGAGTCCATGCCTGGGAATAAAATAGGCCTGAATTTGCATGCCAGTTCTGCTACATGGTGATGGGGGTGGGGGAGTTGATAAATTTCCTTAATATTTTTAAAATTCAGTAAATTTGACCTGTAAAACAAAGAAAATATTAATGACTCCTTCTCCTAGCTCCCATGAGAATACATGTAAAATCCCTAGTATGAGGATTAGAACAAGATGATGCTTTGTACCTGTTACTTTTATTATTTATATTTTTATTATATTCTAGAGATTGTCTATTGGTATTCAGCATATGCCCCAGAAAAAAAAAAATAAACACACACACACACACACACACACACACAGCTGTAAGCTGTACTAGCAATGTCTAGAAAGTACCTTTCCCAGGTTCAAAGGTTCAAATTTAGAGTCCATCAATGAAACTCACCTAAAAAAAAAAAACAAAAAAAAAAAAAAAAAAAAAAAAACAAAAAAACAAACAAAAAAATCGAAGAGAAAGAGAAGCCACCCTTCTCATTCTCCAAATAGATGAAAGGGCAAAAGGCAGAAGTGGGGTTCACAGAGCATTCTGGGTCTCCTATAATTCACCCCCTCTGGAGCTGTAGGTCTTTGAGATCATGTGTGGAAATCCCTATAAGTCTTATATGTCCTGACTACCACAGAGCCAAATCAAATGCTTGAACTGACCTTGGTTCATGGCTCCCTATCTTTCCTGCAAAGTTTTCTAAGTAGATAATTTCCCATATTAAATCTTTCCTGCTTGAAGTATCTACAGTGACTTCTATCCTCCTTACTACATCTTGCATAATACATGTTATTCCCTCTATGTTCATGATTTGATCCTGTAGTCTACTCAGAAATTATTGGTCAGGTATTGACAATTTGCCTGTGGTCTACAACTTGGGTCAGCCCCTATTGCATCTCTGAGCAAGAAAGCCTCATCCAAAACAGAGGCTTATTTCTGCCTAGACCCGGAAGGAAAAATTTTTAAAGATCTCTCATTAAGTAAGATGTAAGGAGAAAACCACCACTGAGTACATATCAATAAATTCTGCCTATAAAAGGAAACATTACAATCAAAAAAAAAAAAAGAATATTTTTTTGAATTTTACAAAATTTTCTCCAATAAGCATCTATTACCTATGCAAAGAAAAGATAACAAACAAAAATTAAATAATACCTCAGGAAAAATAAAAGTGATAATATTTAGTTAATAAGTTTGTAATCCTCAAATGCTCTGAGCAACTGGAGAACAAAAATACCATGTTTAACTGATGGCTTATATCTCAAGCACCCAGCATAGATTCTGACATGCACACACGTTTGTTCAATGGAAAGGAAGTGGAAAATCAGGATTGGCCTGGTACCTTGAGGAGACAGAGATACCAGTGTGATCTGGTTAGTTCCAGACTAGCTCCAGAGCTAGTTTTTCTTCTGTGCCTCTTTCCTTGCTTCCCTCTGCCCACCTTCCCTGAGTTCACCTCTTCCAGATGGAGCTGCTTCTCAGCCTGTCCAGCAGCACCATCCCCAGGCTTGCCCGGCCAGGCCTGCCTGTCTATCTGAGTAAACAGGTTGTAACAAACAGGTTTTCACAGATTGGCATCCTTAGTTATAATTCAGTACTTTTGACATTCTGAGATAGTGAAAATAAAAAAAAATAATACTTTTTTTTAAATTCCAGAAAGCTTAATCATTAAAAATATGTGCTTTACTTTAAATAAAAGGTTATAATAACATTTTATTTCCATTATAATTGACAGAACAGCTACAAGTTGTGAGAAATATTGCAGTGTTTCTGATGAGATAAATCTTTGTTCTTAGAGACATAATTAACTTCTTCTTTGAGAAGGCACACTAACTCTAAATTCAAGGACATTTATTTTAAACTTCTGAAGGTCTGAGATTCTACTTGTAAACTCAGGCAGTACATTTACCTACTGTTAAAATATTTTAATCCTCCCACCCCTTTGTCCATGAATGTTTGGTTTAAATAATTGTTAGAGCCATCCTGTAGAAACTATAGATTCTTTTTAGCTGATCTTCTGGCTATAAGAACCCAGAGGACCAACCCCCACTGGACTCCACAGATGTCTCTCGGCGAGATGGGTGAGGTAATCAGGTTATTAGCAGGTTTCTATCAAGATGACTTACTATCCCTGATCCATGACTGTTTACTAAGTTTCTTGTGTACCTAGGGTGGGGGAATCTCTGCTTTTACCTGCTTTTCTGATTTTTGTTTTGTTTTGTTTTGTTTTTGTGGCACAGATGATACCACTTTTTGGCTGTCATTTCCAATGTGCTATATCACATTTGGATTGTCCCTTCTCTACAGAGGGTGACAGGGCAGCTACTGCCATAAGACTGGTTTCTACAATTCAGGAAAGACATATCTTGCAGCTGAGGATTTACATAAAAGGAGAACCATGAGGATAAGGCTTTCAAGATGATGGATCATTCAATAATTATGGCAGCCAAAGCTACTAATGACCCCCCCCCCAAACCTGTGGATAGAGTATTGGTTTTATGTAACTGTGCTGAATTCTGAACAAAACAGAGTTATCATAGTGAAACAGAAGGTTAATGTGACATTCTTCTGTCTCAGTGACAAAAGGATTGAAGGCATCAGTCAAGAAAGAAATGTAGGCTATATAATAGATGCAGCCCAACTGCAGCCATAGATGTCAGGATTGCTGAAACAAGGCCATCCTTCATGCAGATGCAAGTCCACTGTAAACACAAGCATTAATACTCTGGGTTCAGGTGAAAGATGAAATTTTGCACTTCTAATGTTGCCATGATCCATCACTGCTTGTTGCATGATCCTCTAGCCCTTTTGTATACGGAGCATAACAATCAGAACTAATAATTTTTATTTTCACAGCATCCCAAGGCTTTACAATTTCTTAAGCTGAAAACTAGTCCAATATGGAATATTGCATCTTTTAGAAAATGATTCTGTTTTCTTTGTCTTTCCATATACTATGGATCCATTTACTCACACATAGAAGGAACAGTGATACCCCTTGACTCAAGAGGTTTTAATTCCATGAAATATGTTTTATGAATTAGGGACCAATCTTTAGCTCAGATCCTTCCACTGAATTCAGAGTTTCCTATGATAAATTTGGAAATTCCCTATTTTTTTCCAGTTCAGCTTGATAGCTCATACAGAACCTCTACCGAAATCTCCATATATTCTGTACTCACTGAGTCCCAAAGAGGACAGAACCCCAAAAGACACTAAGTTTAGCCTTTCTCCATTGACATCGAATGCCTGGTCCATGTGACCTGGATCCATTTGGGGATTCTTGCCCCATCACTAAGACTAGTCTTGTAAGTCTTGATGCCCATGTGGGAACTGATCCAATTTACCTGTGGATAAGTGGAGGGGACATAGAGCAAAGAAACTCAGAAAACCCTAGGACAGATTGAAACAGTCTCCAGCACACCAGAATGTTGTTGCCATTGCTTCTGAATTGCAATAAAAATGACACTATATTCTACATTTTACATCGTACCATATCCTCTACCAGAAGCTATTTGCTATTGGTGAAAGGCGTATAGATCATTCAACTTCAAACTGTTTATATTACTTCAAACTGACAATTTCATTTTCCTCAGGCATCCAAAAAAATCCTCAACCTCCTGCTAAAAATGCAATTTTTACTTATAGTACCATTCATACCACCTTGGAAAATATAGCCAAATCTGATATTACTCACCAGACAAATCATTTCCTATATTTGAAGTTATTGTTCCTGAATTCTATGGCTTCATCTCTGCTTATTATAGGTATGCAGCATAAATGAACTGAAATGTACTATGCGTTCCGGTAGTGGTATTAGTCATCAGATTGGCAGAAGTAGTTATTAAAAAATCAAAGATTATCACAAAATCTTCAAGATAGGAACCATTTTATCATTGACATTTGGAAGCAAATCATAAAGTAAAGGGAGAAAAAAGTGAGGGATCTGAAATATTTAAGCCATATTTAATTTTAAGACCATGTCAGATTCCTGGTGGGGAGGAAAAAGAGGTGCAAGAGGAGGGCTCATGACTTTGTGGCCACCAGATGCTCTCTGGAACAAGTACTTCTCTCTTGAGTGTTACTAGCAAACCCAATGCATTATTCAGGGAGCACTCAGGGGAGGAAGGAGTTGTGTGAGTTGAGAATGCTCACTGTGTGTGGGCAGCACAATGATGGGGCTGGAGGGTGGCTATTAAAGAGAAAAAGGTCAAAGTCAAGAAACTACAAACTAGGTGAAAATAATCACAGTACATATACATGACAAAGGACTTGAATCCCAAATATATAAAGAACTCTGAAAACAGTGACAACTTTTTAAAATTTATATTAGGATAAGTCTTAAACAGACATTTTAACAACAAAAAGATATATTAATGGCCAATACACAAATGAACAGTGACTGGACTTCGTAAGACATCAGGGAAATGTTAATTCAAACCATAATCAGATACCTCTTTGTGCCCAACTAGAACATCTACAATTGAAAACAATTTCTAAAATTGAGTATCGGCAAGGATGTGGAATCTGGCGCTGGAACCTTCATGCGTTGCTTGTGGGGATATAAAATAGTACAATCATGTGGGAAAGCAGCACAGTTTCTTGTAAGTTTTACAATATGCATTCCCCATGACCTAATTTAATCCTTAAGTATTTACCTAAGAGAAATGAAATCACATGTCCACAAAAAAACTTATATGTGGATGTTCATGGTGGCTTTATGCATAATGGCCCTAAACTAGGAAAACTAAATGTCCATTGATAGGAAAAATGGATAAACAAATTGATATATATTTGTACAGTAGGAAACTACTGAGCAATGAAAATGAGACATGAAACACCATGCTTGAGTCTCATAGATATTGTATTGAGTCAAATAAATCAGACCAAAAATTATACACTCTACAATTCTGGTTTAAATGAAGTTTACACGAGGCAAAACCATTTCATGGTGCTAGACATCAGAAAGAAGTTTTGATACTGGAGTGTGGGGATTGGCTACAAAGTGGCATGAAAGAATATTTGGAAGCAATGGAAATGTTTTATATGTTTGTTAGGATAGTGTTTAAATGGTTATGAAATTTATCAAAGCTCATTGAACTGTATACCCAAAATATGTACATTTTGTACAAATATGTACATAAATTATATCTCGTTATTTTTTTAAACAGAAAAACAAAAAAAATGCCAAAAAATACTACCAGACAATATATTTCATAGTTTGCAATAAACGAGGAGAGCTAATATGTAGCATCAAAAACCCAAGAAAGGGGGTAGATGGAGAGTGAGATAGCAAGTTGAGGGGTGGTGTATATGATTGACCTTTTTGTCCTCTCCCCACCCTTTGTGAACAATCTGGCTATGTATGAAGAAGGGATAGGTCCAGATAGATGCAGCAACCCCCTCAAAGGTGCAAATAGTCTCTTAGAACCTCCACAACAGTACTAAGTTCAAACCCTGGCTATCACCCTTCTTAGCTGTGTGATTACAAGACAATTGATTTTTTAAATTCACACAGCCTCAATTTTCTCAATTGTGAGGATTATTCTAAGAGAACATATGTAAATTAGGGATTCATATATGCTCAATACATTTAAGTACCACTTTTATTCTCATACAGAACCTACTGTTGCACAGACTGAAGCCCACACCAAAGTGGTGAGGAGTCCCATGGATGGCGTTAGTATACCCAAGGAGCACAGATTGAACTACTGTGAGGTAATCTAGACTCCTGACCTTGCTCTTCTTGCTTTCTTTGATCTATATATTCAGTGATTATAAGACAATCTGACTCAAAGACATGATATTGGATCATAGAAAAAAAATGTTACCAGAGCCCTACAAAAGAAAAATGCCAACACATGACAGAACAAGTAAGATTAAACTAAACTTTATCTAACTGAAATAATAAATTCAGATGTAAACATAATCAGACAAAACATTCTGAAAATAACCACATATCCATCTGTTATGTACCAGTGACTGGCAAACTCTTGGAACACTCTGGGCAGAGTTTTGGATGCCTTGCATACTGCCTTCCGTGTGTTGGTTCCCTGTGTGCTTTATGGTGCAAGAGTCATGGGCCCAGTGTAACAAAGCCTCTGTGTTACCCTCTTTTAATACCCTTCTAGAGTTTTTTCTTCTTTCCTCTGAGTTTTCAGCTTTAGTGATAGGTGTTTACCTTATATCTGCTTAGTCCTCCTGATGTAAACAAGTCATTTCTCCCCCTATTTATTCAACAATTACAAAAAAAAATAAAACCACCCACATGTGTAATTTACAGTACAGGTTCAACTAAAATAATTTTTCATAACATGGGTGCAAGGAGATAAAGTATGTAAACTATTACCTATTTGAAATGTTTATAAATGTTGCTGAGACTCAGAATGTTTCCATTTTCTACAGCCCCTCAACTATTCAGCTAAATCATGGTGCTCATGGCTCACTAAAACAAAGAAAAGGGAGCACTTTTATCTCCGGAACACACATAAACTACTTCTAAATTGTCCCTGGGACTAAGAAGAGACCATGTTAATGAAGACAAATTAAAAGGGGTCTTTCTGCACTGAAGTCCCTTTGTGTCATCTTGGAAGAAGCCCAGACCAGTCTCACTCTGGCTTAGATATGAAGAAATATGAGAATGGAGAGAGAGGAGCAAAAAACATAGTGCATTAAAAAAGCATTTAGTGGTTGGGGTTCCTGGTTGGCTCAGTTGGTAGAGCTTGCAACTCTTAATCCTGGGGTTGTGAGTTGTGAGCTCCAAATCAGGTATCGAGATTACTTAAAAATAAAACCTTAAAAGAAATATTTAGTGGTTTGTCATCTCAATATAAAAGTAATGGGAATGAATTACAAGAAATTTTAATACAGAAAAATATAACAAAGAAAATAAAAACCTGGCATAATTACTCAACATTAAATATTAATATTCTCATCAAACTTTCTCTACAGATATATACCCTTACACATATAATTTTGGAAGTTAGATTATATTACAAACATATTTTACACTGCTTTCTTGACTCCCCGTATACAATCAAAGCTCTCCTATCTAGTATATTAAGAGTCAATAACTGGTCAATTAATCCAAAAAAATCTGTAAAAAATATTTGTAAAGCAGAGAATCATTATAAAATATGTTCCTTGCTTAAACATTTTGTTTTCACTTAACATATATAAGTATACTTTCATTAGCTGTGCTTATGTTGTAGGGCCAAGGCTTTTTCTTTGTGTTCAGGTCTTTTCATTAGAATTCCAGTTTTCTTACAAAAGCCACATTTATGATGCATGGTCTACAATTCCATTCTTTTGGTATCTTCAAGTGAGATTGAGAATGCAAAGTTTCTTAAGAGCATATCTGAGCCCGGAATTCTAGAATTTTAACAGAATTTCCTCTACCTTTATAATTGTCTAACCACATCTAATTTTATAACAATTTTGAGCACCTCATCTTCACAGAAAAACAATCTGAAACATTTTTTTTCATTGCACTCATGGCTCATTGACTTACATAATATTTAATTGAGTTATGCAATTACAATGGCAAGGGCAACTGGCATAAATATATTTACTGACTCGTGATAAGCTTAGCACCAGTGGCAGGAACAGATAGGCATAGGAACAGGGGTGCGGAGCCTGTGGGCTATAAGATAAGATTGCCTTGCCTGGACACTGCTCAATATATTTACAAATAGAGTTCTGACAAAATTATTCTGATGAGTTGCTTATATGAAGGTTGGTTAGGCATCTTCTGTAGTTATCAACGTCATCATGTTTCAACAATGAAAATTTCTCAGACTCTTGAACAAAACAAATGTTCTATACATGTTGGATGATATGGATTATTCCACACTTAAGCTTATACTATCCCTGAGGGGTCTACTTGTGGATTTGGCAATATTGAAACCTAGTATCAACAGCCTTTGAACTCCATCTTTCAGAATAAAGAATAGGGGTAAAGTTTGGTTAGCAGTAAAGCACAACACATATGAAGAAAACATTCATCTTTTTTGGCCAGAGAAAATCAACACACCTTCTGCTTCTACTGCATCTAATTATCAATAGTCAACTTCCATTGATGGTTTTGCATAATCATTTAGAAAGGAATACTGATATCATTTAGGTTAGGGGAACTTGATAGGTTTGCGATTTCTCTAAAAGTTACCCAGTATTTCCACTTTTTACTGCCAACATATCCCTTCACAAGAGTCAGCAGTATTCTAAGTAATGTGCCTGGACAAAATGCTAACAAGTAATTAACAATGCATTCATTAGTAAAGCAGTTAATACATCTAATGATCTTTAATCACATAATGAAATGCTTGCTATGAATGTTTTATTTCTCAACCTTTTCCACACATTATTTATTGTTAATTAGTTACTGAGGAGTAGTGAGCATTATCCTTTTGATAAAAAGGAATTCTTCAAAAGAACTAAAGAATTGCAGATTGGCAGTCCTTTGATTTAATACATATATTATTTAATTCTATATGCTGGATCATTGGCTATGTGGTTTTTTTTTTCAACATGGATTATTTTTTCTAAGATATAAATGCCATGTGTTTACAGATGGTCCAGTTCTTGTTCTTACCCATTTTCCATTTAAAACAGAAATGCTCTTAGGCACCTTAGTCTAGGGATATAATTCTGCTAACCATTCAATAAGTTCAGTTCTGTGACTAGGCTTCCTTGAAAGAAAGCAGAAGTTCTGCTTAGCTGGCATATTTTAAAATCTGTTGGTGGGGACACCTGAGTATCTCAGTGGTTGAGCATCTGCCTTTGGCTCAGGTCATGATCCTGAGGTCCTGCATCAGGCTCCCCAGAGGAACCTGCTTCTCCCTCTGCCTAGGTCTCTGCCTCTCTCTCTTTTTTTTTTAATTTATTTTTTATTGGTGTTCAATTTACTAACATACAGAATAACCGCCAGTGCCGTCACCCATTCACTCCCACCCCCCGCCCTCCTCCCCTTCTACCACCCCTAGTTCGTTTCCCAGAGTTAGCAGTCTTTACGTTCTGTCTCCCTTTCTGATATTTCCCACACATTTCTTCTCCCTTCCCTTATATTCCCTTTCACTATTATTTATATTCCCCAAATGAATGAGAACATATAATGTTTGTCCTTCTCCGACTGACTTACTTCACTCAGTATAATACCCTCCAGTTCCATCCACGTTGAAGCAAATGGTGGGTATTTGTCATTTCTAATAGCTGAGTAATATTCCATTGTATACATAAACCACATCTTCTTTATCCATTCATCTTTCGTTGGACACCGAGGCTCCTTCCACAGTTTGGCTATCGTGGCCATTGCTGCTAGAAACATCGGGGTGCAGGTGTCCCGGCGTTTCATTGCATTTGTATCTTTGGGGTAAATCCCCAACAGTGCAATTGCTGGGTTGTAGGGCAGGTCTATTTTTAACTCTTTGAGGAACCTCCACACAGTTTTCCAGAGTGGCTGCACCAGTTCACATTCCCACCAACAGTGTAAGAGGGTTCCCTTTTCTCCGCATCCTCTCCAACATTTGTTGTTTCTTGCCTTGTTAATTTGCCCCATTCTCACTGGTGTGAGGTGGTATCTCATTGTGGTTTTGATTTGTATTTCCCTGATGGCAAGTGATGCAGAGCATTTTCTCATATGCATGTTGGCCATGTCTATGTCTTCCTCTGTGAGATTTCTGTTCATGTCTTTTGCTCATTTCATGATTGGATTGTTTGTTTCTTTGGTGTTGAGTTTAATAAGTTCTGCCTCTCTCTTTGTCTCTCATGAATATATAAATAAAATATATTTTTAAAAAGTGTTGGTGGGGAAATATATATGTGTGTGTGTGTGCTTTTTAAAATAACTTTTAAAATAACTTCACTCCTTTACTAGTGATCTTGGTTAATGGCTCTACCCTCCATAGAATCAGAAAAGCCAGAACTCATAGAGACATTCTAGATGTCTCCATTTTCCCTGTACCATATTTAATAGGAAGTCAAATCCATAGAATTTCACCCCAGAATTTTCTCTTAAATCTCTATTTACTTCTGTTCTTGAGTCATTGTTTCTCATGAGGATGTGTCAACAGACATTGTTCCCTTAAAGGAAACAATATTTAGCAGTCCCTCCTTTCTCCTTAGCAACTTGTATGTCCATATTTGATAGTTTTTTCTGATTAAGAAAGAAGAATTTGACCAGGTTGTGAATGGGGATTGTGTTGAGAGTGGGGAGACACTTAGGTCATCGTGTCTCTTTGCTTGCTCAGTCAGTAGAACATGTGACTCCTGATCTTTGTTTGAGCCCCATGTTGAGTATAAAGATTACTTAAAAATAAAATCTTAAAAAAAGCACAGAAGGTCATGTCTGAGCTTGATTCTTTGGGGGAAGCTGGTCTATCTGGCCAACACAGTGCAAGAAAGAGACAGAAAATCAACTTTCTATGAAGGTTGAATTTTTCAGAAGTCATAAATAAAGCAAGTTCCAGAATCAGAGAATCCTACACTTATATATCTAAAAAGAGAACTTACTCATCATTTGGTCTAACCCTGAAAGCAATTATACCTTTTAATGGGCTGAGCTGCATCCCCTTGCAATTCTTTTGTTGGAGGTGCCTAGGTGGCTCAGTCAATTAAGCATCTGCCTTCTGCTTGGGTCATGATCTCAGGGTCCTGGAACCTAGCCCCCCACATCTGATTCCCTGTTCAGCGGGGAATCTGCTTCTCTCTCTTCCCTCCCCCTTCCCGCTGCTCTTATGCACAAAATCTCTCTCTCTCTCAAATAAATATATAAAATCTTTAAAAAATATATTTTGTTGAAGCCCTAAACCACAGGACCTCAGAATATGACTGTGTTTGGAGATAAGACCTTTAAACAGGGGATCAAGTTAAAACAAAGCTTTTAGGTTGGCCCCTAATCCAACTGCCTAGTGTCATTACAAGGAAAGCAAATCGGGACATGCAAAGAGATACCAGGGATGTGTACACACAGAATAAAGACCATGTGAGTCACAGGGAAAGGCAGGCATCTGCAAGCCAAGGACAAAGGTCTTGGAAGAGACCATGACTGCCAATACTTTGGACCCAAAGTTCCATCCTCCAGAACTATGAAAAAATAATGGTCTATTGTTTAAGCTCCCTAGTCTGCGGTATATCATTATGGTAGTTGGAGCAAACTAACACACACTTTTACTGACTCTAGAGAATGAAGGCTATTCTTTCCTATAGCTCATCACACTCTACTTTTCCAGGCAAAACAATATGGGAAAGAATAATTTTCATACTGGAAAGCATTTAGAGCTGTGTAAATCTCACAGGAAAGCATGATAACAAGAGATTTGCAGCAATTAAACTTTAAAAAGCCTCTCAAGATCTCCCAAATATAATGTGCACATTTCAACAAAGCCAAGTGCTAACAAACATATTCCCTGAAGCAACACCACTAGAAGAACACCTCCTCTACTCCCTCATGATTCTAATTGTTTACTTGATAACCTCTTATCTCAACCAAATTCCCAATGCAGAATCTGATAGCAGTTGGGTTGAAGCTATAATGTACCATATTGAAGGTATGAATCTAAATGTGGAAAAGAAAAATCCAATGGTTCAAAAATGACTTGTTTCATCAGCACATTGAAGACTCAGTAAGACAATCTTCAGACACAAAACATATTTTACCCCAAGCCATTCTTTTAATAATCTGATCTAAAGTCTGAATTATTGCTATACCAAGTAACTGGTAAGGAATTGATTCTACTCTGACCTTCAATTATCAATGTCATTGTCCAAGGCCACTTCCCTTCCTGGTGACCAGAGGCTCAGCGACAGAAATATGTCTTCCTGGGATGCCCAATTCTGATCCTTGGCTTGGATAGTATATGATTCAAGGTTCCCACCGGGGTCTCAGTGGGCTGATGAACCTTTACCAGAATGTACTGAGCATACATCTATACATCTATACGATTTATTGCAGACTAAAGAATCAAAGCTAAACTCTTCATCTGTGGCCCTTTCTGATTTTTTTCTTTTTCAACTTTGGCATTAATTTTTTAGTCCAATAATATTCAGAGGTTTTTAGATACAAGGCCTCTGGACTTCTTATGGCTATAGAGTTGTTAGTTTAGAAGGTGCAGTGTTTCATATATGCATGTATTTATGTGTATAATATATATTTATATATAAATTTATGTGCAAATGTGCCACAGTCATTGCCCTTACTATCACTTGCCCTCTTCCTAAAAGACTCTGAAGTCATTTGAGTTTTTGTGGTCCTTGAGAGATACTTTGAAATCCCCTATCTGTAACTTATTTGGAGAACCCAAAGGTAAGTTTGTCTGTAAATACAAAACTTCCAGCAAGTAAGGTTGTTCTAAAATGATGTCTAAAACCTAATGGCACTGCTTAGGGCAAGCTTCTTGGGTGCAGTGACCACCCAGTCACTGAACTCTAAGTGGGGAAGTCTAAAATTTGACTCATATTCTCTCAGCAGCAAGCTGCCTCCAGTATAATTTCCCCCAAAACTCCTTTCTAAAAAGCAATAGGTATTCTGAAAAGAGTAACAAAATAATCTATGATATCGAGGACCTTATCTCTGAGAGTAAGAACTACACATCACCTTTCCCTAATTATAGGACAAGAAAATACTGATTGAAACTTGAAGAGACCAGAATAAGAATTCCAGACTAGGACTGACAGTGATCAAGAAGATAGGATTCACAGTGTTTGAATGCAGAAGAAGAACAGGGATACACCAATAAATTCCACCCTAGAGTCAAAGCTGATCCTTGTATGGAAGGTGATTCTTGACTTCCATGATAAAACAGCCCTATCACCTGAATCTTTATGTGCTATCTTAGGCTTAGGCACTTTTATTCTTTTAAGAAGGAATATATGTTGCTGAATAAATAAATTATATGTAAATTTAATGTAATTTTTATGTCTGAGACTTCCCATGTAAACCGATCACTTTACTGGGAAATAATACTTGATAAAATTAGGTGTCTTTATCTAGAAAACATACCCAATGTGTTTTCATCTAGAAAACAGACAAAATCATCTTGACCTGTGAAAGTGTAAGTGAAATAATGCAAGGAAACTACTTCACATTATACAGATTTAGAAGGTGTAATTATTACTACATTGGCTTATGAAAAGTACACTGAGTAATATGCCAAAGATTAATTAATAAGAGAACATAGTACTAATCTTAAGGAAGCATTGAGTGGGATTATCATCTATCACACATTACTGTTTCTATCATCTAGATTACTATCCAATTCTTGCCTCCATTCTAGAATGTCTTTGAATTTCTAATTCTTCTCCTTGCTGTGTGTGGAGCAATTCATCTCTGTCCAAATACTGACCTCATTCCCTCCTTATCTCACTGTATTCAGTGAAACTAATGCCCTCCAAGTAGCAGCTGTCATTCTCCTCAAAAACCTGTTCCAATACCATCCTTCGCTTGAGTCCCCTTTGTTGGATACAACCTCTCATTTCAAAATACTTAAGATATTTTTCCAAATTCTTACAATGCACTAACAGGAATCAGGTAAATAAACTGTTGTCTATCTAAATATTTTTAAGTACAGACATCCTGCATTAGGAGAGTGGGCACAATGAGTGGGAGCAAGATTCAGAGGCCACTCCATACCCAGGCAAATTACTCACACTCAGCATGCCTTCCCACAGACTTCATCTCACAACATGTATGTGTATCAAGATATCAGGCTGTACATCTTAAACATATATAATTTTAATTTGTCACTTGTACTTCGAAAAAGCTAAACCAAAAAACGCCGGCTTAGAAATCATGGCCTTGCTGGTAATTGGAATGCTGTGGGGATTCCTATGGTCTAGAAAAAGAAACAGAGTTCATATAAACATATGAAAGTGAGCACAAGACAGGACCCATCCTGAGAACCACCAGCACAGAGCAAACATGAGTTAAAAAGCCAGCACTGCTCCATCATCCAGCATTCCAGACAATGCCTCAGTGCATCAAAGCTTCCCAAGTCATTTACCATCTGAAGCCGGAACTCACTCCTCACTGCCACTAATGCCAGTCCTCAGCAGCCAAGAACCCCTGTTCTGCTCTTCAGCTTTCCAAGTCCTCACAACCCAGCATTCAAGTATGCTTTTGAACCATACAAACCAACAGCCTCAAAATGGCAATGCCACATTCTCCTTTTTTTTTTTTTTTTTTACCAATAGAGTAGAGAAAGCACTGTCCCTGGGTGGGGGAGGGGGGGTGGAGGTGGGGAGTGGTCCTTCAGCCTCAGGACTGACTCCCAAAGGCTGCCATAAATTCATCCCTGCAACCCCTCACATAGTCACAGAGCCCTAGAGCAAGGATGTTACCATGGCAACCAAGAGACAGCCAAGAGCCGAATGGAGCTTATCACCCCACAAGTGGTGCTTCAAGTCTCCATTCACATCACTGCTGCCATCGGACAAGCTGCGTCATTAAGAGGTCCCAGATCGTAATTAATTACGAAGTGTGCTTCCTCTACTCCAGGTTTGGTCATGCCAGAATCACCCTGAGGATGAGTGAAAAGCAAGTTTCAGCTGCAAAGTCTAAAAATTCAGCTAGGGCTGCAAGGGAGGATGCTAGGGAGAGAGACCCAGGGAGGGCTAATCCTGGAGGTCACCTCACTCAATGCCCTCATT
The DNA here is from genome assembly GCF_011100685.1 of Canis lupus familiaris. Taxonomy (NCBI): domain Eukaryota; kingdom Metazoa; phylum Chordata; class Mammalia; order Carnivora; family Canidae; genus Canis; species Canis lupus. The sequence continues at coordinate 17,216,824 of NC_049238.1, forward strand.
GCAGCCCTCTGTGTGAGCATGGAGATGAAAAATCATGCAGTGTAACGTCTGATTGCTCTTTCCAAATTTCCAGAACGAAGCAATATGAATCAGCAATGTCCCCTGGAGTGAAGGAGAAAACCTCCCAAGACAGTGTCAGAATACTGGCCAAGGTCTCAAGAAATCTGTTTATTCCCTGGTTCAGCCAAGGCAGGATTGGAGAAAACTAGGATAGCTAGGTCCTTTGGGGCAAGATATTTTAATAAGGAACCCATTTTGTATGATTTAATAAAATCTATGTTTTGTCGCATGCTTTTTTTTTCTTTCTATTTTTTCCCTCGCTGTTCTCATTTAAAAAAAAAAAAGTCTCCTTATCTCTAAAGGACAAATGGAAAGATTTCTCCTTCTATGGCTCAGCCAGGAGAACTTGAACACTCACAGTGTTATAAGACCCTGGTGTGGTGGCATCAGAAATGGAAGGCTTGGTGGAGCAGGGGTTGTGGGAGGGATGGCTACTGCCCCTCATCCCTCCAGGCAGGAGAAATAACACCCCTGGCATCCTAGAGAGTGGCAAATTGGTGTAACCTCACATAAATCTAAGTGGTAGGGACAACGGAACAGATACAATGGTAGTGAGACATGAGTCAGCAAAGGTAGACAGAATCTGGCCATGAACAGTTTTATGTAGCTAAATTAAGAGTTTAGATTTTGTTGCAAAAGCTATGGGTAGACAGTGATAAGATTAGTCTTAGCTAGACTACATCATCAAGGCAAGGAAGGCAATTGCAGTTGAAAGTGAAATTCATAAAGTCCTGAGGGAAGGAAAAAAACCTGGTGTATTTGAAGAATTTGGACAAACAAGCTGTTGAGTACAATTGCTTCCACAGTGTTGTCTGCAAGGGCAAAATTTTCCTTTAAGTGAGAACAGGGTTGTTTCTTAACTTGAAAGATCCAGTTTCAAGTGCACCCCAAGGAGAGGCATGAACTAGAGTCACAAGACCCAGTTGGTTGGGTAGAGGAGTCACAAATGAGAGAGAAATCTGCTCATTTCCTTCCTCCTTGCCCCAAAGCAAAGCAACAGAATCTGGTCCAAAGTCCTAGGCTACAGATGGTGGAATAGCACAGCATATGTTCTGTAAGTACTTCCAAGAACTACCTATATCTTGGCACTTAAATACTTCACAACAGAGAAAATGTGCTGGTAATTTATATATTCAATATGTGTTCATGTGTGTACATGCCCAACACACACACACACACACACACACACACACACACACACACCACAGACTGCCAATGCTCAGCAAATTCTGACCCAGTGAAACTTAGCTCATGAGCCCTTCTCTTTTTTTATACTTCCTCTATTCCTGGTATCTTCACACTCTATTGTTTGTCCAGTTTTCAGCTCTGTTTTGGGGAAGGTTTCTAATCAGTTTGTTACCCCTCCAGATGACTCCACGCTTCCTAGGGAGATCAATTGCTAACCCTTGTCATGTGGAAAAGAAAAAGCTGTTTCTTCTTATTAAGAGAATTTAATACATAAGTAAGCATGGAAAAGACGGCCACTTATTGACCTCATAGTACACTGTCACTACCTAGTTTCTGTATACTTAAAGCCATGGATACGCACATAGGTACCCTGGTATGTGCACACCCTGTAATTACCAAGATCTGTTAAATAAACACACTTAAATATCTTTTTACAATCCCCCTATTTTTCAGTCTTTAGTCTCCAGAAGCTCCAGCAAGTGGGACAATGGCCACCATTTTACCACACCAAAGCAAATAAAGAAAGTGACACTGAAAAATGTCACTGAAAGTGGAACTGCCTACCTTCCAAATGTTGACTTCTGATTCTGATTACAACTCTCAGACCCAATGTTACTCAATGGACTTAGAAAATCCTTCATTCTGCACTTATTTTCAGGAGTAGTTCTCTAGGGGGATCCCTGGGTGGTTCAGCGGTTTGGCGCCTGCCTTTAGCCCACGGCATGATCCTGGAGTCCTGGGATTGAGTCCCACATTGGGCTCCCTGCATGGAGCCTGCTTCTCCCCCTGCCTGTGTCTCTGCCTCTCTCTCTCTCTCTCTCTCTCTGTGTGTGTGTGTCTCTCATGAATAAATAAATAAAATCTTTTTTTTTAAAGGAGATCTCTATTATGCATGTGACTCTGAGCATGCCATCTCTTCTCGCTGTGATCTCTTTCATAGAACATCTCGAAGATCCCCATCTGCTCCATGATACTGATTGTGGTTGAGTAGACTAGAGAGCAACTTTACAAACCTCTGGCTGTGTCAGTCCCTCACGAGAAAATTCTTGCCAGCACAACTGTGTACATGACAACTCCAACTTCTCTTCACACATTGACATACATACCCACTCAACACATAGAGACACAGACCCACACAATTCACATTTCCCCTACGACATCCAGAGTTGTGCCCATTCCCACACAGATGCATCTGCACACAGAAGCGCACACCCTGTATGCAAACACAGTCCCCGCATATATTTATGCATGTGTTTTATAAACAGCTAAACCTTGCTAATTCACAAGCCTCTTTGGCTGGCAGATTACTGGAGTGTGCAGATTAGAACTAAAACAAATGATTACAAAGTCAAGGATAGCCCATTGCCAAACACATTCTGTTCTTTTGCTTAGCGTTGTAGTTTTGCCTTAATTTATGGTAATCCTACCCACGCTGCAAGTTAACGTACTGCCGGTTCATAAATGGAGCGCAATCTACTACTCCACTTTGGCTGAGAAGGAAGAGAAGATCGCCAGGTTTTTTAACGATGCTTTAAAAACAAAAATTATAGTTTCCCACATATTAATGTGAGGATAGTTGAGATTACTCACTGTAAATATATATGGTATATGTGGACAAATACAAAAACTCATAATGAAGTTCCAGTTCTGTGAGAATCCTTAGAACAGATGTTGACTTTAATTTCTGTCACAACACATGATAATCTAGTTAAATAAAAAAGAATTTACAGGTCTCAGTACCTTCGTGACCAAAGACTTTATTTGCTGTGCCTAACTGTTCCTTCTTTCATCTCACCTGTCCCCTTCATTCCACGTTGGACTTCAGAGCCCACCTCCAGCCCTTCTGTCATTCTACCTGTTTTTTATTCTGTGGTAAGAAATCAAACACTTTCAATATCTCAGAATTCAGAACAAACTCTTTAAACTGGAGCTTTACCAGGACTTCATGCCAGCCACTTTTTTTTTTTTTCCAATTTCTAGTCAGCCTTGTTTACACATAAATCCAGGATTATACCATAAATATTCTCCTTTCTTTAATTCCTTGATTCTTCTCCATTGAATTCAAATCTATATCAATTTTTTCTTAGTCTAAACTTGTCCCTTGACTAGAAACAGGTCATAATTTCTCTTTCCTATGCGTAGAATTTCTGACAAATAGAACGTGTTTCTACTGGAAGAATTTTTCATCATTTCTGAATCTGAAGATAACTTACAGGATAATATCTTTAACCTTTGTATTGAGTATAATAGATATACAGAATAGTGCTTACATCATAAGTGTTAAGCCAGCTGAATTTTCAGAATTTTACACCTTTGTAACCAGCTATGCAGCTAAAGAAAAGGAATATTAGTACAATAGAAATCTCCCTCATGGCCCTTCAACCATCACTACCCTCCACCCAAGGAGGTAGTAGATAATTATCCTGTGTTCTATTAGCAACAATTAATTTGCCTGCTCTGGAGTTTTATATAAATGAAATCACATGATATTAATTCTTTTATGTCTTTCTTCTTTCAGTCAACATTACATTTGAGAGTCACCCATATGGTTGCATGGAGTTGTATTTCATTCAGTGTCATTACTGGATAGCATCCCATTTTGTAAATGAGCCACAATTTATATATTCCTCTGTTGGTGAAAATTTGGGTAATTACTTATTTATAGCATTATGAATAGTTCTGCTGCAAACATTTTTGTCCATGTATTTTGGTGAGTATACAAGTGAATTTCTGTATGAAAATTTCAGAAGTGGATTTGTTGAGGTCTAGAGTATACATATGTTCAACTGTGGTACACTACCACATAGTATCTTAAAGCGGTTGTAGAAATGTACTCCATCACCATTATTGTATGCTGAGTATTCCAGTGGCCCTGCATACTCGTCAACATGCAGTTTTTATGGCATTATTATTATTTGTTGTTGTTATTTTAGCAATTTTCATAAGAATATAGTGGTATCACATTTTGATTAAATGACCCAACTGATCACATGACCCAACTGATCACTTTTTCATACATTTATTTATCATTTGGATATTGTGAAGTGCCAAATAATTAATAGAGTTTAGCACCTTTTCATTTTTTCACTGGTCATTTGGACATCCTTCTTTGAGGAGTTATGTTCACATTTTGCCTATTTTTCTACTGCATTGTTTTTCTTTTTTCTTATTGATTTTTAGGAGTACTCTATATATGCTAGATAAGAGTCCTTGTTGGATAGGAGTGTAGTCAATAAGTTCTCCCCATTGAGGGTTGCTTTTTCTCTCTCTTAATGACTTCTTTTGTTGTTATGTCAAGTGTAATATAACTCCATGATCATATTTTTCTTTTATAATTAATGCTCTTTCTGCCCTATTTATCTGGTCCTCAGAACACATCAGTGAAGCAGGCAGAGGAGAGATCATGCCTATGTTACAGAAGAATGCAGACCCAGAGAGGGGACCAAGTAAAACAGTCCCCAAGCCCAGGTCTTCTGACTAGAGCACAGTTTGGCAACTGAAAATCCTGGACACCAAATCACATCCAAGTCTCTTGATATTCTAAGTATGGGTCACACCATCCAAACTGTACCTCTCCATGGCTTACAGGGAAGCTTCTTGGGAAGTATAATGCCAAGAAAAAGGTGACAGTTTTTTGTGGGTTTTTTTTTTTTTTTTAAGGATTTTATTTGGGATGCCTGAGTGGCTCAGTGGTTGAGCATCTGCCTTTGGCTCAGGGTGTGATCCTGGGTTCCAGGATTGAATTCCACATTGGGCTCCCTGCAGGGAGCCTGCTTCTCCCTCTGCCTGTCTCTCTGCCTCTCTCTGTGTATCTCTCATGAATAAATAAATAAAATATTTTTAAATAAATATTTTATTTATATATGAGAGAGAGAGAGAGAATGGCAGAGACACAGACAGAGGGAGAAGCAAGCTCCCTGATGTTGGACTTGATCCCAGGACTCCAGGATCACTCCCTGATCCAGAGGCAGACACTTAACCGCTGAGCCATCCAGGCATCCCAAAAAAAGGTGATAGTTAAAGGCAGTTACAAACAATGATTCACACTAAAATATGATAATGCTTTTATTTCCTAAACCCAAGGCCTCTTCTCCTCTAAGGGTAAAAGCAGTTTTTAGGAAAAGTCCAAAATCTGCTTCTCTCAGAGGAATTGGGTGACTCAGTTGATTAGGCATCTGCCTTTGATACTTGATACGGGTCATGATCCCAGGGTCCTCAGATCAGCCCCCACTTCAGGCTCTTTGCTCAGTGGGGAGCCTGCTTCTTCTTCTCCCTCTGCTGCTACCCCTGCTTGTGTTCTCTCTCTCTCTCTCTCTCTCTCTCTCTCCCTCTTAAATAAATAAATAAAATATTTTTTAAAAAGTCTACTACTCTCTTACCAAGAAATGAGGCAGAGACGAGAGAGATCCCTTCTGGTTTGGGTTCCCATTTCAGGTATTCCTTTATAAGAAAATAATGAGATGATAAGAATGAGAGGAAAATAATGAGAGATACAGAGAAAATAAGAGGGAAATGGAGTGAGAATGAATAGGACAAAAAGAGAGAGAGATGAAGAGTTGAGAGGTATAGCGAGTCAGAAAAAGTAAAGGGAGAGAGTTAAAATGAAGAGTAAAAATAGACGGATGGGTAGAGGAAGGAAAGAGAGGGAGAGAAAGAAAAAAGGGAATTAATTGTTAATTAATTGTTATCACACCGTGATCTTGGATCAGTTTTCACCTCTTTAAAGTTGAGATAATAATAACATATAAATATATATATATATATAACATATAAACATATAAACAAACATATAAATAATATATATATTATTAATAATATATTATATATAATATATATTATTATATTATATATAAGTATATATATATAATGTGGTGGCATTTATAGAGTCAGATAATCAGTTATCTGAATTAGATAAAATTGGGATCCCTGGGTGGCGCAGCGGTTTAGCGCCTGCCTTTGGCCCAGGGCGTGATCCTGGAGACCCGGGATCGAATCCCACATCGGGCTCCCGGTGCATGGAGCCTGCTTCTCCCTCTGCCTATGTCTCTGCCTCTCTCTCTCTCTCTCTCTCTCTGTGACTATCATAAATAAATAAAAATTAAAAAAATTTTGAATTAGATAAAATTGATAATTGGATCAGTTTTCACCTCTTTAAATTTGAGATAATAAGGGGATCCCTGGGTGGCTCAGCAATTTACACCTGCCTTCAGCCCAGAGCATGATCCTGGCGTCCCGGGATCGAGTCCCACAACAGGCCCCCTGAATAGAGCCTGCTTCTCCCTCTGTCTGTGTCGCTGCCTCTCTCTCTTTTTGTGTCTCTCATGAATAAATAAATAAAATCTAAAAAATAAAGTTGGATGATAGAAATAATAATATATTTTATATATAATGTGGTAGCATTAGAATAAAGTGAGATAATTCAGGTAAACACATTTTCTTATCCACTCCTCCTCCATAGTAGGTAAAATAAAAAATCGGTAAAATCTAACTATTAAAAGGCTTTAGTTGTGGCCAAGTCATGAAGTTGACCATGGATAGCGTGTTTACATCCACAGCCTGCCAAATTCAATCCTTAGCTTGGCCATTAACAACAGCAACAACAAACTGATCCATGATTCACTGCAGATATGAGTCTACTACATCCCTGCACTCCCCACGGTCTCTCCAGACAGAGCTTCAGGAATATGAACAACTTAAGATTGAGAACTACAGTTCAACCACCAGCTGAGTTTCATCAACATTCTTATTAATGATCAGACTACACATTAAACAATGACTCTTCTTGATGACACACAAGAATATGTCATAAACACCAAGTATAAAAAAAACAATATTCCTACAACAACTATATATATATATATATATATATATATATATATATATATATAATTAATTTATGATAGTCACAGAGAGAGAGAGAGAGGCAGAGACACAGGCAGAGGGAGAAGCAGGCTCCATGCACCGGGAGCCCGATGTGGGATTGGGTCCCGGGTCTCCAGGATCGCGCCCTGGGCCAAAGGCAAGTGCCAAACCGCTGCGCCACCCAGGGATCCCAAAATATATTTTAAAAAGGACAAAAATGTAGCAATTTCCTCCTTTAGGCTCATTGAAGGAAGTTTCAACTAAGTGAGGCTTGACACACACAGAGTTACACAAACAAAGTGACAGTATTATACTAGGAGAGATGTTTTCTATTACAAGAAATTTAAAACAATTCCAAAACATAGGAAACTTCCTGGGAAGTGAATTTAGGGAACTCCCTATTCTTGATCACAAAATCTACTTTTCTAAGATGGCCACCTTCTCTAATCCTATTTGGTTTTACTATCCTAGAATGTCTATACTTGCTTTTTTTTTTACAGTTAGTATCCATTTCCATAATTGTTTCATTTTTCCAATTGCTAAAAAATATTTACTATTTATAAAATAATCCTAGGCACTCTTCTGGAATTGGGAATATAAAGATGGAGTGGATTAGGAAATGATGGTCTCTTTCATAGAGCTCAGAGCCTAGGCAGATACCCATTGCTCCAGTGGTAAAGAGGTAGGAAACTTATTCAAAGACATAACAAAGTCCCTCATTGATATTCTGCAGCTCTACAAATGATAGGGAATATGAAGGTTTTGAAAATTATTATAGAACCTCAGAAATCATTTGACCTCTACAACCATGGTCCTAAAGCCCGGGGCAATAAAAGTTCTGTGAGATTAGTCGTCCACGCTCAGGGTAAGGGTAATGCCAGGTTATTCTGAAGTATAAAACAACAAAGAACTTTCTTTGCATTTGCTTTTTTTATGTTTATAAAAACTTCTCTTTCTCTGCTATTTCCATTCATTCTCAGATGATGGAGAGAGGGCTTTCTTTTTAAAATAGCACCTCTTTAAAAGTTCAGTGGAAAGCCTAAAACCTGGAAGTGATTTGGGGTTAGTCTGTTGCAATACCTCAAAAAGTGCAATTTAAAGGGGCTGGATATAGTTTTAATATATGCAGACACTAGAAAAAACATCAAGACCTCAAGTTAAGCAGAGGAGTTTTTGAGATGAGAAAGGAAAAGCTATACTCATTGTACTCATGGGATACATTTAGAGTAAAATAAAGTGACTTCAGAAAGTGCTTCTGTGGTCTGACTGTCTATGTCCCTCCAAATTCATAGGTTGAAATTCTAATTCTCAAGGAGATGGTATTAAAAGGTGGGCCATGGGGTGCCTGGATGGCTCAGTCAGTTGAGCGTCCAACTTATTTGGCTCAGGTCACGATCTGATGGGTTGTGAAATTGACCCTTGCATCTGGCTCTATGCTCAGCAGGGAATCTGGTTGAAGATTCCCTCTCTCTGCCCCTACCACCACCCCCCTCAAAAAAATAAATCATAAATAAATAAATAAATAAATAAATAAATAAATAAATAAATGATAAATAGTGGGGCCCTTGAGGGATGATCAGGTCATTAGTGCCCTTATAAGAGAGATCCTGCAAAGCTCCCCAGCCCCTTCCACCGTGGGAGGGCACAGTGAGAAATTATCATCTATGAACCAGAAAGTAGTTCCTCACCAGACATTGATCTTGGACTTGATTGACCTATCAGCATCTTGGTCTTTGACTTCTCAGCCACTTGAACCATGAGAAATAAATTTCCGTTGCTTATAAGCCACCTAGTCTGAGTATTACAGCAGCCCCAAAAGAAGTAAAACAAGTGCTAGATACAGTGATCTCACAATTTGACTTAAAGGTGTGATTTGAAGCCTGAACCTCGATCTAGGAAGGAGAAAGCCAAATGGACTCATCCTAGGAGTTGTGTTCTGTTTGGTGTCTAGGGAGATAGTCTCTTTGTGATTGAATTGTAATGCATATTTATATGGATTGTACAGGTCTGTGGGGAACCCATGATGAAGGTATATTGTTCAGGGTAAAACCAGAGGGATGGCCTGAACTCACTATCAGGTTCTTGTTAATCTCCTATAGCCCCATCCAACAGAGTACACCCTACAGTATTCTCTTTCAGCTGGCTTCCTGCTCACCTACTTGTAGAACGTGCCAGAGCAGAATGCTGGCTCCATTCAGCTCTCCCTAGATATTCTAGCAACTGACTCTGATTTGCAAAGGCCTGTGGGTTGAGATTGAAGTTACCTTGTAAAGGTCTCGATGATGAATGGAAAGGACTGGAGTGGAAATTTGGGGGACTAAAGCGCAGCATTTCCTGTGTATTTACTTTGTGCTATTTTGAATGTACGGTGCTTTCATTCCTAAAACTCTAGGGGGCCCATACACACTCACAACTGTGTAGACACACAGTGTACAACTGTTTACTCCAGACTCCTTGTATAAGATTGTATAAGATCATGTGGTGATCAAGTCACTGTATATAATCTAACTCCTTGTCACATACTTATTGTTCATTTATTTTGGCTTAACAATGCTTTATGCTTTTTAAGCAAACATCATTCTTCTCTGCAGAGTTATGGCCTCTTCTTCTGGTTCTACAATGATGTGCACACCTCTGCAACATTGTCTACAACATCTAATTGAAATATAGGAATGGGGAGGTCATGCATTAACAATAGGGATTAAATGATCCAGAAATATTCATTTTTAAAAGAAGTCCTAAATTGGCAGGGAAAATCAAACAGATAATCCTGGAAGTGTGTGAGTGTTGACTAAGCTTAGAGGCCCAGAGAATGCTTTTCCAGCACTGCAAGGTTGGAGTCAATCAACCACTGCCTTTTGACCCTTGAGACTATATCCTTTAAGCAATTATAAAGTATAATAACTTTCTTTTTAAGACAATCACAACCACCCCTTCTGTTAAGTCTTTCTTTTATAGAGCTTCTTCTTTCCAGAGAAAAGTTTCCCAATCAATTCATATTTCTCCTTTTCTATCAAAGTGGGAACACTACCATCTTGTTTATTAACTTTCACCAGGAGGGGGAATGAAATATTCTTGGGAATTTAGGCTGGGGAGTGGTAACAGTTGCAATGTAGCAAAAGCTTTACAAAATACAATTAGTGTCAGAGGCAGATCCAAGATTATTATCCCAAGACCTTCCTTGCAACATTTTAAACAGTGTCAAAAGATTATGCCTTGGGGTGCCTGGGTGACTCAGGCGGTTGAGTGTCTGACTCTTGGTTTCAGCTTAGGTCATGAGCTTGGGGTTGTGAGATTGAGCCCTGTGTTGGGTTCCCTGCTCAGCAGGAAGTCGGCTTCAGATTCTGTCTCTCTTTCTCCCTCTATCCCTCTCCCTTCAAATAAATAAATCTTTTTTTTTTTTTAAAGATCATAATTATCTGAGCCTCTACTGGCCTTCTTTTCACACACCCAGTATCACAGAAGTCACATGGGGTTCATTTCACTCCTGAAAGTAATTAAAGGTACCCAGACCAATACTGAGAACTTGGCATCATTCCATCCCTAATTTTAGGCCCCATGCTAGTGACAGTGTCTGGGCCTGTCATTTTTTCCATTTTGAACTCCAGTTAGATAATTGGATCTTTGTTTAGTAACTTCTACCAGAGTCTTTGTGTGATCCAGTATTAGGGGGCTCCTTTCTCTGGGCCCACTTGCCATTCTATCCTTCTTTTACCATAGAATCCAATTCAGCTTTCTCTAATAAAATCAACATGTGAGCTCCTAAGGGAAGAAATGGTACTTATCGGTCTCTACCCTTGGCCTCAGATTGTGCCTCAGATAGAGTAATCTGTTACATATCCTATTACATAGTAATTTTTAATATACTAGAACCCACTTACCCATGAGATTTTCAATTAGGAGAAGGAATTTCTTTTTTTTAAAAGATTTTATTTATTCATGAGAGATACAGAGAGAGAGGGAAAGACACAGGCAGAGGGAGAAGCAGGCTCCACACAGGGAGCCTAATGTGGGACTCGATCCCAGGACTGTGGGATCAGGACCTGAGCCAAAGGTAGACGCTCAACCACTGAGCCACCCAGGTGTCCCAGGAGAAGGAACTTCTTATGAATTTTTTTAAAAAGATTTTATTTTATTTACTCATGAGAGATACAGAGCCAGAGAGAGAGAGAGGCAGAGACACAGGCAGAGGGAGAAGCAGGCTCCATGCAGGGAGCCCGACATGGGACTCGATCCCAGGTCTCCAGAATCATGCCCTGGGCTGCAGGCAGCGCTAAACCGCTGCGCCACCAGGGCTGCCCTCTTATGCAGCATTTTTTAATAATACATTTATTTTTTATTGGTGTTCAATTTACCAACATACAGAATAACACCCAGTGCTCACCCCATCAAGTGCCCCCCTCAGTGCCTGTCACCCAGTCACGCCCAGCCCCTGCCCTCCTCCCCTTCCACCACCCCTAGTTCATTTCCCAGAGTCAGGAGTCTTTACGTCTGTCTCCCTTTCTGATATTTCCCACACATTTCCTCTCCCTTCCCTTATATTCCCTTTCACTATTATTTATATTCCCCAAATGAATGAGAACATATAATGTTTGTCCTTCTCCGATTGACTTACTTCACTCAGCATAATACCCTCCAGTTCCATCCACGTTGAAGCAAATGTTGGGTATTTGTCGTTTCTAATGGCTGAGGAATATTCCATTGTATACATACACCACAGCTTCTTTATCCATCATCTTTCAATGGACACCGAGGCTCCTTCCACAGTTTGGCTATTGTGGACATTGCTGCTATAAACATCAGAGTTCAGGTGTCCTGGCGTTTCATTGCATCTGTATCTTTGGGGTAAATCCCCAACAGTGCAGCATTTTTATGTAACTCTTTATTCAACTTTATGTCAAAAATGAACACATTCCTATTTCGTCTAGAAAAATGCCTTATGAAAACACTTATTTTGGGACACCTGGGTGGCTCAGCGGTTGAGTGTCTGCCTTTGGCTCAGGGCATGACCCTGGAGTCCTGGGATGGAGTCCTATATCCGGCTTCCTGCATGGAGCCTGCTTCTCACTCTGCCTATGTCTCTGCCTCTCTCGTTCTTTGTGTCTCTCATGAATAAAAAAAATAAAATCTTTAAAAAATATATTTTAAAATATATTTAGAAAACATGTGTGGCCAGAAGTATATGTGAAATCAGATGTATAACTTTATTCATTCATTCAATGTCTGACATTGTGAATATTATTTATCTCATATAATCTACTTCTGGATCTTTTGATATAATTATATACTTATTGAACATGAAATAAATGTTTAAAAGAGAAAGAAACTCCTGAACATTTAAAATATCTCATTATCAAAAAATATATATCTCATTATCAATGGCAAATATGCCAGTTAACTATCAGAATCAAAGTGCAAAAAATAAACACTATCATGAAATCTCACTTTCCATTCTTTTTATGACCAAATCTATTGTGTTGTACTCAGGTATTTCTGAGGTAAATGACTTCTGAGTGGTCATAGTCTACAAGTAAACGCTTTTCTTTTTTCTTTTTTTTAAGATTTTATTTATTTATTCATGAGAGACACGGACACACAGAGAGAGAGAGAGAGAGAGAGAGAGAGAGAGAGAGACACAGGCAGAGGGAGAAGCAGGCTCCATGCAGGGAGCCCAATGTGGGACTCAATCCCTGGTCTCCAGGATCACACCCTGGACTGCAGGCGGCACTAAACCGCTGCACCACCAGGGCTGCCCAGTAAAAGCTTTTCTAATCCACAGTTTGCTCGATTGTTACCAAAGGCAATACCACTGTAACATGGTTTTGAGAAAAACTTGAGAAAACATCCTTAAGTTTAAGAAGCCTTGTTGGGCTTGGCTCACTTTCTGGAAGGAGATGTAAACATGCACACACTGCAAGTGCACATGACAGGTCTTGATTCTCAACCAAGAGAGGGTGCAGCAGCAGAACTCACATGTATACCTGGCCTGGAAGTCCCACCAGGTATAGTCTCCCAAGAAAACACTCCTTCTAGTGAAAAGGCCTGAATATTCAATCTCTCAATGACTATCTCATGGCATGCCAGGCTCAGAGACACAGTTTCACAGGACAGTAGGCTCTCATTGACTATGCCAAATTAAAGCCAACTGAGAAGAACTGACAGTGATTCATTGAAAACAACATACTAGGAAAAATCAAATCTGGGGACTCTTTGTCTTTCCTCTAAGTCATATAGACTTCCCTACATTTTTTAAATTATTTTTTATTTTTCATTTTTATACAGTTTTTAATATATTGGAAATGGAATGACAAGTAACTTTATAAATAATCAGTGAGAGAATGATGAGTGCATTGCCTCAGTTTTGAAACCTTGAATGCCCCCAGTCCCTCTAAAGGATACAATCCAAGAACTTGCAACCTATTCTTAGTGTAGGGCTCTCCATTATTCCTACCTACTCTCCTAAATTTAGTATAAAGCGTAATAGTTATCTCCCTAGAATGTCTCTCACCTGCACTCCTTATAATTTTCTGTATTCCGTTTAATATTCAAAGTCCATCTCAACTCATACCTCTCCATGATCACTACATTGATCATACCAGTTCACTCTACTCCCCTCCCTGAACTGACTAAGCCACACTTGAACTACCAAGGTGGCCATTGTCTAGCACTGGGTTTTGTAGGTATGCTGTCCCCACAAAGAAAACACTGTGTTGCAAGGGTGGAAGCTTAAATTAGTTTTCTAGGGATGCCGTAACAAATCATCACAAATCCAGTAGCTTAAAACAACAGAAGTATATGCTCTCATGGTTCTGGAGGCTAGAAGTCCAATATCAAGGTGTCAGCAGAGTCATAGTCTGAAGGTTCAAAGGAAGGATCTATTCCATGACTTTGTCTTAGCCTCTGGTATTGCCCAAAATCCTGGGTGTTTCTTGTTTTGTAGCTGTATCTCTCCAATGTCTGCCACTTTTCTTCCATGTCAGTGTCTCTGTGTGTTCTATTCTCTTCTTATAAGGAGGCAAGATATATTGGATTTGGGGTTCACTCTAAAACAGTATGGCCTCATCATAACCAATTATATTTGCAAAGACCCTATTTCTAAAAAAAAAAAAAAGTCTACGTTCCGAGTTCTGTTTAGATATACAGGAGACGCTGGTCAACCCAGGACAGAGATATACTCTTAATCTGCTTTTGATACTTAGTGTCTTTAACCAGGAGAATTTAAGGACTCAGCTGATAACCATGACGTGATATTTAGGGAGCTTGCTTTGTGTGGGATGATGTGCCAGGCTCTGCAGGGGAGCCTTTCTGCACTGACTCAGCCACAGAAAGGCAGTAAAAGTACTTTTCTATAAGTTCCGGTTCCACTAAGAAAAAGCCAATCACTTTGTAATGGTAATTGCTTTTGACCTGCTCTTCTGGGAGGCCAGGGGTAGGTACAGTGGAGTTCACTTAAGCAAAGCTTTAGTATAAGAGATCAGGAATAATTAAGGCAGGCAGGGTGGGGAGAGGAAGCAATCATGGAGAAGTCTCATCTTAAAGCATGGGAAATGTCAAGTTGGATTCACTCTGTGTAAAGGTCAGCCCTAACATGCCAACCTTTTAAAATTTCATTTGAAGGACTCTGTTTAAAATACCATGCTACAAATTTGCTAAAAAAAAAAAAAAAACATTAATTCTGGGAAAACCTTTTATATAGCCACAGAAGACAGAGTTACCACAATAGAGTGCAAAACTAAATAAAAACAATATAAATGCTCTAATTTCCAGTGAAACAAGTGAAGGAGCACACAAAATTTTTAAATATCCAAGGGAATACTTTGGTAGAAGAGAAACAATCAAATACAAACAAACAAAACTCCACTAGTCCTAGAAGTAGAAAACTAGGTTTCCAGTTCCAGTTTGCTATTTGCTGGCTTTGTGACATTCAGCAAGTTAAGACATTTCACCTTTCTCTAATATGGAGTAAAATTTGGCTTACATACTTGCTGTAAATAATTGTAAAAAAAAAAAAAAGATCTTATGAGTGAGATATTCTATGAAATCATTAATCACTCTACAAATATTTGGATTATTTTGAGACCTTCAGATAGGCAGCTATATGTTATCTTAATGATTATCAAATTTACAACCAAATATTGTCTGCCATTTTGAAATAAAATAAATTTGTTCTTGAGCAGGGTCCTAAGGGATCAGCCCACACTGGTTGCCTAGGAGAAGAGTCATTTAACTAAAGGTTACATAAAATTGAAAACCACAATCAGACATTTAAAAATAGAATTTTAAAAGGTGATCTAGTCCGTGAACCAACAAATATGCTGATTGAACACCTACTTTGTCTAGTTGTTCTCTAAGACTAAAGGAGAAACAAAGCTGAAAATAATTAGTACCCTGACCCTAAAAAGATTAGAATGCAGCTATATGCTATTAAAAAAATAAAATATCAACATTGCATATGAAGAACACAGAGACATGGCTAAATAATGCTATGTAATTTCAGAGTGAAGAGAGATTGCTATGGATATAATGGTCAGGGAAACAAAATGGAGGAAGGGGTGACGAATTGAACAGAAAAAGATGTCTCAGTGGCAATTTTGAGTGTATATAATGGACCAGACACTTAAACATCTTGGATGGAATAGAGGTTGGAACAGATGAGAGTGAGGAAGAAGAGGAGGAGAGAAAGAGTTTATTTCAATCCAGGGTGTCACCATCTTAAGTATGTCTCTGTCCTTGAGCTTATTATCCACAATATCAGTCTGGACCTTCCTGTCAGACTGAAACACAAGGGATATTAGCAAATAGTCAGACCTAGAAGAAGCCTTAAATAGAGATAACATCTTTTTCTCTGTTCATTCCAAACAGGAAAAGATAAGGGGGTAAACAATGAATCTACTTTTCTTTGGGGTATTACAGACAAGTGGCTAGCATTCCACTATTTATAGACAAATGAACCCATCTATTCCTTTTAATCTCCTTAATGATAAAATACATGCATGTATAAAAATTATTGCAATATACATATAGACAAATAAATATATATTCAAATATATGTATCTGGGTATAGGACTACATTGGTATTGGTTGGAAAAGGCAAAAAGGCAAAAAAAAAAAAAAACTTCACGAGAGATGAAATCTAAGAAAAATCAGAATGGAATTTAGAGTTGCAAAATGAATGCTTTTTTAGAAGACTGAACAGAAGAAAATGATCAGACTGAAATTAGCTGAATTGGAACAATGCTTTCTAAAAAGTGACCTATCCAGAGATAGGAAGATCGTACCCCTTCAAGAAGAGACAATCAGCCTTTGTGTGCTGTGTCACTGTAAAAGCTGCTTCCAGCAGAGAGGAGCACAGCCCAGCATTTCTTTTGAGAGGAGATGGTAAGATGACAGAACGATGAACTTTAATGGGCTATCAGATATTTTTAAATAGCATTTTCCATTTTAAATGTGGATCCAAATCTAATGCTTATAGAATGAGGGCTAAAAGCTTCAGTTCAAACCAGCAAGGCCATCACCAGTATCCTCACCGAAAGCTCTCTGACAAGAATACACTTGATTTCCAACCAGCAAGAGACTAGTTATTCCATTTAGGGAAATGACATCTTGATGACCTAAAATTACCCTTGCAGTTTCTGCAGACTGTAGCTTCGGCAATCCATCTATTCCAGGTTGCACAGAAAAGCTTTGCTAAGGCTTTTAGAGAACTCTCTCCAGGGGGATCATGCTTTCCCTGGCTCCTTTGCCAAAGATGGTATAAATATCTGTCAACATGGTGCTTACTGGCCACCAAAGCTGGTAATTCACTCATTTAGGAACATTAATGAATACTTCTATGTACCAGGCTCTGTGCTAGATGCTGGTGATACAAAAATTAAAGACATAGCACCTACCTTCAAGATCTTACTGCCTTATGGGGAAGATAATCAAGTGACGAATTATTAGAACATAGGAGAGAGATATGGGGGGCTAACAAAATTCCCAAAAGGGCTGTTGAGTGTTATAGTCTCCACTCCATCCTATTCCATTCACTCCTAACACTGCAATCTAGCCCACACCCTTTCCTGATACTGATCTCCTCAAGCTCACCAGGACTACTCAACCTTCCAATCTGATGGACAGTTCTATCCTATCATACCCATTTTCCAATAGCGCTTGTCACTTTTGGCTGCCCTCTCATTTTTTGAACTCTTGTTTCTAAGACCATACAATACCTTGATTTTTCTCCTTACAACCTTGAAAATTTCTTCTAAGTTTTCTTGAGTTGTCTTTTCCATTATCTAGTCTATCTAGTCTAGTATATTTAATGTACTAACATTAAATGTTAGTACATAAAGAATTGTATTCAATTCCCTCTACATGTACTTTTCTTATATTTCATATATTCCACATATTTCCTTATATTTCATAATTTCATCTCTCAAGGCTCCCAAATAAAACAAAACCTCCAAATCTCTTCCATATATAATCCATTGTCAATTTTGTTCATTAGATTCTGGAAATGCCTCCAAGTTTCTATTCAAGATGGTAAACAGAGCCCATATATTTGACTGCACCATGCTAAATTTTCATTTATATTTACAATGTTATATAAAAATATGTATATTTTAGAAAACTGTATCAGTGTGACCAAACAGGGAAGGATGCCATTCACATATTCAATATTGTGAGAACATTTTTCCAAGATATAATATAGGTTTGGATTGCTAGATAGAAAAATTACTTACTAGCCTAAGATTCAATACATGGAAGGCAATCCTCCAATTCTCTGAAACACAGGGACAGGGATCAGAGGGATGGGGAGGACCTGGGTAATCATGAAGGAAGCCAGAATCTCACAATGTGAATGACTTCTGTATGGACATCAGGAAAATCCTTGAGATCACCAGGTTCAGACTAACCCTCCAGGGTCCTTTGGCTAGAGGCAGTCACACACACACACACACACACACACACACACACACACACACAAAACCACCAAATAAAAAAGAGCCATTTCCTCAGCAAACCACTGAAGATGACTGTGTTGCTCTATGCTATTTTCTGCACTTCTTTTTTGCCAGATAAGGATGCCAGTTGTAAATGAGGAGTAAGAAGGAAGTTATAACTACAGAAATTTGTTCCATGTGAAAGTTTTTCTCTTCTGACATAAATTTAGTCCTCTATGTTCAGGGCTGTCATCATTTGTGTTTAATGTAGCAGCTCAACCTTAGTAAGCACCTGGTCCTTGTTTATTAGGTTTATTAGGTTTATTAGGTGCATATATTCAAGTTGTAAGGTGGTTGCAAAGCCTCCTCTTTATCTGGCATACCTCCAGAGGAGGTTTTGTGCACCTTTACATTTCCAAAAATCAAAATTTCCCCCATTTCCCCCAACTTTTCTTCAACCCTTTCTGTCTAACCTAATGGGTACTCCTCTCTTACTGGCATACCTTTTCATTACTACTGGAAAGAGCAGTATATGGTAACAAACATTGCTGCTACTGGCAAAATAGTTGGAATTTCCCCTCTCAAGATAGTTGTGATGTACCAAAGTTAGCTGGGCTCTTCTTTCCTTTTCGTAATGGATATGATTTTACTTATTAACAGATCGTCTTCATTAATGCCCCTACTTTGAATACCATGTGCCCCATGCCATGTATACAAAGTGAGAACCCATGATGCATCAGGAAATTATTGCTACAATAATTTTGTGTGACAAGCAACCTCAATAACTTAATAGATTAAAATAGCAAGCACTTAGTTTTCTTACCTTTCTGGGTAGGCTATGACTTTGCTGGGACAGAATGGGCTTGGGAGCAGGTCAGATTTAGATTGTGCCAAACATCTTCTCTTTCAGGGACAGTAGATATCTGACCCATGAGCTCCCCACGGTGGATCATAGGACCACAGGTGAGCCAGAGCAGAAACAATTCTTAAGACCAAAGTTACAAACACTGAATACATTCCACTGGTCACAAGCCCTACGGTTAAGCCCACCTAGGCTGAGGTGGATGGTGCCACAGGTGAATAAGAATAAAGATGACAGGAAAGGGTGGATAATGATGGTAGTTGGAATAAAACTCTAACATTATGAATAATCTTAGGAATATAATTTATAGACATATACAAATTGTGGCTGGTCACATGTGATTAGCTTATATATTGTTCTAATTCTAAAATTTTCCCTTCCTCCTAATTAAAAGCTTATATATTCATAACCCTTTCTAATATGGCTTCAATTGTTGGATATTGGGTTTGTCAGTCCAGCCTTCAATTTGATGCTATCAACATGACATTTTGTACATCATTCACTTTCTTATCTATGCTGATTTAAACTTCTGATCTGTGTGTGTGCATATGCATGTAGACATATATACATATAGACACACACATACATACATATTTATATGCATTCATACATAAATATGCACATATGTACATATGTTTATATAAATGCAAATTTGGGAGGGAAGAGAATTAAATTAAATACATAGGACTCAAATTGTCGTTTTTAACCAGAAGACTCATCTGTGTGGTTTTTCCGCAATTGTTTAAGTGTGTTTCCCCCAAAGGGACTATGTATCATCCTTATATGCTAAACACATAGTATTGTTTCTGGAATCATCATATGTGCTCAATATATGTTCAAACTATTAATTCATCACATTAATGATTTGGTTATTCTCTTTTCAAACATTTTCTGATGATAAAAACTTAAATCTTATACTGTAATGCTGCATCTCTTCATTTCCATCCATTCTCTGACTTAGCAGCTTGATCCTGCCTTGCTATACATATGTTCTCCAGTTCTTTGATGCCTCCTTTGAGCTGGGGTGAAAGATGGGCCTAATAACTCAGGAGTAAATGAACCATTATATGTTAACGAGGCAGAAGGCTTTCTGTGAGTTTGCATCAGAGATGGTGAACAGGGAAAGTTAAAATCAGCAGATTATGGTTCTGAGTTTTCTGTTACTGTGGGACATTTTAAAGCCATTTCACTTCTTTAGCCCATAGTTTTTACAAATAAAGTGGAGATAGTTTTTTTTTAAACTGCCTTTCCTTCTGACATTACCCTACTTCAAAGGAAATGATGTTTGAGAATATTCTTTGAGAAATAAGAAGCATCACATAAATAAGCTCTACAATTATTTTTAAATGTAATTTAGTCATTACTTAATGATTCAGGGTAATTATTGTAAATTTTTTAAAAGATTCTATTTATTTATTAGAACACATGCAAAAGAGAGAGAGAAAGAGAGCAGGGGTAGAGGGAGAGGGAGAAGCAGACTCCCCACTGAGCAGAAAGCCTGTTGCAGGACTCAGTTCCAGGACCCTGAGATCATGACCAGAGCCAAAGGCAGACACTTAACTAACTGAGCCACCTAAGTGCCCCCAGGGTAATCACTGTAAATGACAATATGGAAACATTCCTTCTCCCTCTTCCCACACCTTTGACTTAATACGACACATAAAGCATCGCTTGGTGTTTTTTTACCAAAAATTCTACCACATGTCTATGTTGTTCTAATTACTCCCATGTCTCTTTTTCTTATGACCTGTCACTTGTTATTTCTGTCAGACTTTTTTACCTGCAATTATTAAAACAGATACATAATAAATGCAAGGACGATTGCTTATAAAGTAAAATGATTGTGTCTCTCAGGGCAAGGAGAAAAGAACAGAAAGAACGATATGGAGAAGCTATTTTTAGTTTGACATGCCTTGATGAAATGGCTTTAAACACAGTATATGATTGCAGAATAAGTATAGCTCCTCAAGATATAAAATGTTCCCCATCTTATCTCACCTACCACATGTATCAAGGAATCTAGAATGGGGACAGGCAAAGAGGGAAAGAGATCAGCAGCTATAAAAGGACATTTGTTCAGGAGTGATATTTCAGAATCCATCAGCCCCACTCAACCTTCAGGGTGCCTACTGATGCATTTTGACAGAGAAGAGAATTTACCTTGATTAAAAGGATTTCCTTATGTAAGGAGGTTTGGGGGAGTGGAAGAGAGGGAAAGACCAATATCCAGGACTTCCACAGAGTAGAATCCTAGGCTGATACCTCATCTGACTCCATCAAATTCAGAGCATTTCTTTCAATTCCAACAATATTCTAGGACTAGAAAAAAAATCATTTCAAATACTAAACTCCATGCTGGGGAGCCAATTTCTCATAACAAGAGTTAATAATGAGTCTTCTTGAAATCCCTTTTCCAATCAAAGAACAGGGATTGTCAGAACAGATATCACTGTATTAAGGCCAGACTAAAAGCCTGGTCATGACTTGTATGCTACAGATAAAGCCACTAATAAAAGCAGTTCTAAGATATTTCTGTGAGAGTTTTCAGAAAGAGCACTAATTAACTCAGGCAGAGAATCTTCCAAAGATGTATTACTTCTGCTGAAGAATATCCTGTATTGGCATTTTTGCGAATCGTTCTTGACATTTTGCCAGTTCTGCTGTCAACTTTCAAG
This sequence comes from Canis lupus familiaris, assembly GCF_011100685.1. Lineage (NCBI taxonomy): Eukaryota > Metazoa > Chordata > Mammalia > Carnivora > Canidae > Canis > Canis lupus. The sequence goes on from NC_049238.1 coordinate 17,238,396, forward strand.
GGATACAGAAATAGTCAGTGGATTTTTAAAAGAAAAATCTCTAAACCAAAATCTGATTACAAAACTACTGGCTAGCTTAAAAACAAAACAAAATACAGAGATGATCATTAAAATACAAAACTTCTAGGAAAATCTCCCAAGATGGAATTGCTTCATCTGGTGTAGTAGGGCCAACTTGAATTAAATTAGAGTGTTCCTTGGGTTGTAGGACTAAAAGTGTTTTGAGTTATTGACTGGTGAGCAGACACTCATGCATATATACACATGCTCTCTCAATAAATGTTGATTCAACACCTACTATGTGCCAACCACTACTAATAAGCTCTTAAGAGAGCTACTGTCACTGTCTTGTAAAATACTAGTAATTGTTCTAAAAAGTAGTTTCAAAATGTTTATTTTATGCTTTTAATAATTGTACTCTTTTCTTAATAGACTATTTTTATAGCAGTTTTAGGTTCACAGCAAAATTGAGCAGAAGGTACAGATATTTCCTATATACTCCCTACCCAGACACATGCATAGCCTCTCCATTGTAAACATCTTCACCAGAATGGTACATTTGTCACAACTGATGAACTTCACTTGGCATTATTATCACCCAGAATCAAAAATTTACATTAGGGTTTATTCTTCATATTGTACATTCTATGGGATTATACAAATGTATTATGACATGTATCCACTAGTATAATATCATACACAATATTTTCATTGTTCTAAAAGGCCTCTGTGCTCTGCCTATTCACATCCCCTCCCAATCCTCGCAACCACTGATCTTTTTGTGGTTCCATAGTTTTGCCTTCTCCACAAGGTCACATGGCTGGGATTATCCAATATGTAGCCTTTTCAGATTGGCTTCTCTCACTTAAGAACACAAAATTAAGTATCTTCTGTGTCTTTTCATGGTTTAATCCTTTCTAGTGCTAAAAAAATACTCCATTGGTTGGATATACTACTGTTTCATCATCCATTCACCTACTCAAGGACATCTTGTTTCTTCTAAGTTTTGACAATAAAGAATAAAGGTGCTATCAATATTCATATGTAGATTTTTGTGTAGATATGAGTTTTCAACTGCTTTGAGCATTACCAATAATAACAGCTGTTTAATCCTATGGTAAGAGTATAGTTAGTTTTGTAAGGAACCACCAAATTGTCTTTGAAAGTGGCTGTACCATTTTGCACTCCCAATATCAGTGAATGAGAGTTCCTGATGTTTCATTTCCTTGCCAGCATTTGGTATTGTCAGTGTTCTGGATTGTGGCCACTTTGATAGGTCTGCAATGGTATCTCGTTGTTTTAATTTGCATTTCTCTAATGACATCTGATGTGGAGCATCTTTTCATATGTTTATCTGCCATCTGTATATCTTTGGTGAAATATATTTTAAGTTTCTTTGGCCCATTTATTGTGTTCTTATTGATTTTTGAGAAGTTCTTTGTATATTTTGGATAATAGTCCTTTAGCAGATGTAGCTTTTGAAAATATTTTTCCTAGTCTGTGGCTTGGTTTTTTTATTCTCTAGATCTTTTTTAATATAAAACAATATATGCAAGATCAATATTTTTAAAAAGTACAATGTCAGCTATCAGAGTGGAAGTGAAATGTCTAATCACTTGTCTTAAACCGTCCCAGCTCTATCCACTACTTCATGCAGATACTCTATTTATAGAGAGTGATTAAAAGAGCATTACTCTCAAGCATTATCATCACCCAAATTTGCTAATCACTTTCAAAACTGTTACACAAGTAACATTTCACACTTGTCACCTTTCTCTTTATTCACATGGTTCTTATACTATTCTGAAAAATAGTATTCCTGTGTTCCTCACTCTATCTCCAAAATGACTAAGAAATAAGATGCCAGTTGTTTTTGTTTCTGTTTTTGTTTTTTAAATCACATCCATAAGTGAATGGAATGTAGACACGGGTTTTTGTATCACTTAAAAACTTAATTAAGAGAGACAGTCTTTTGATTAAGAACTCGAGGGGATCCCTGAGTGGCGCAGCGGTTTGGCGCCTGCCTTTGGCCCAGGGCGCGATCCTGGAGACTCGGGATCGAATCCCACATCCGGCTCCCGGTGCATGGAGCCTGCTTCTCCCTCTGCCTGTGTCTCTGCCTCTCTCTCTCTCTCTGTGACTGTCATAAATAAATAAAAAATTAAAAAAAAAAAAAAAAAAGAACTCGAGAGAGTGGAGGACATGGTATATTTCCTTGTAGCTTGGAGAGTAGGGTCCTTAAGAAGCTACTATACAAACCATGGATAGAAGATTTTGACATTAAGGTAGATCCTTGTTCAGCCAATGGCAGATAGACTAGAGAATCTGTTAAAGGGGCCTAGTGACCTAGACCTGAACCTCAACTTCTGATTCCACATTTGTTTTTCTAAAACAAACAAAATAATCCCAATACTCACCTGCTATGTGCTATAAAACATAGGCCTGAATTTATAAGCAAGAGCAGGATGCTTATTTTAAATATGTTTGTATAGCATATGGAATCCTCAGAGGGCAGAGTCCATGTGAAGATAACACTAATAATGATGATACTCACCAAAACTCCGTAACAGTGGCTATGGAGCCCAGTCATTCCCTGAACATAATTATATTCTATGGAAATGGCATCACAGTCTGTCAGGGGAGCCCTGACTTTGCCCTTGTTATCTGATAATGTCAACAGGTATGAAAGGGGACAGGATATAGGCAAGAGTGGGAGATCCTATGCCCATCTCCTCTGCTTAGGCACTCAACACTATGGTCATTCACATAAACTGTCACAAACAATTGCAAGAGAAAAATGGTTCTTGGGCAGAGTCTATCAGCAGGAGGTTTGGCTGAGGGAGAGAGATAAAGAGTCTTCTCTTCCAGCATCGTATTTCTTCCTCTGCCTCAGTAATAGCAAGAAGAATACTGAAAATGACTGGCTGAGTAAATTGGTTTTAGAATAAATGTGTTCTCTCCCGCAGCTCTTCTCCTCCTCCTTTTCATTCCCTGGCTCCATCCCTCCCTCTTTGCCTCCTTCTACCCTCTGCAAGCATGGACACCTCTCTCGTCTCTTTCAGGTAATACATATCTACTGACAAAGCTCTGGAAAAAATATATGTGTGTAATTTTTCTGCTAACATGCCAGTAGGTAGCATCTAGCTGTCTAGGTCATGAAATAGATATGGCTAAGATCAGAAACAATGTTCATCTTCAGATTTACACATCCCAGCCAGCATGCAGGGATCACTTGCAGGCCACCAACCAGACAACATGGCCTCTTTCCTGAGGCTTTTCCACAAATATTAATTTGAAGCCCCTTGGCTGTTAAAATATAATCCCATGCTGAAGAGATAGTTCAATTTTCAGACTAGGTACATTCCAAAGAATGAAGTTGTTAACTTTGTTGCCACAATGTGCTTTATGCAGTCAAGCCACCTCCAGATTTTCCCTTACTTCCAGCCTGGGTTCTACTGGGAGGAAGCTTTCTGGATCTCTTCGAACACCTTTTTAATTAGGCACACAGATCCCATAATCCAACCTTCTACGAGGTTGGTTCTCTCCATTTGTGGCTGAAATTATACTGAGACACATCTTTATCTGGGAGCTATTATTATAAACTTATTTTCCACTAGGAAAATGATGCAACTTAAAAAGCACAGTGTCTGCCAAGTGAATGAACAGAGTAGTCCTCACTGTTTTCTGACACCAACAACTAATTCTTCAACTCTCCAGACACCAGCTGTGTTTCCTACAATTCAATTCAATTCTGACATTACATACCTGGAGTCAGCACCAGATTCCACAAGTTAAAGGGGCTCAGTTCCATGTAATTCCCTCACTGCAGATTCTAGTTAAAAGTCCCAGGTATTCTTTCCTGTTCTTCTGACTGGCCAATTATAAGCTCAAGAAAGATTCCCAAATCCTTTCTTCAGGTTTGATAATTTGATAGAACAATCCCCACAACTCAGAAAAGCACTTTACTAAATATTATTGATTTATTTATAAATAGTGCAATTCCATTCAGAACAGCCAAATGGAAGAGCTATATAGAATGAGGTGTGGGGAGGCAGGTAAGTAGCAATTCCATACACCATGCTTCAGTAATCCAATGTGTTCACCAACCCAGAAGTTCTCAGAACTCTGTCCTTTAGGAGTTTTAATAGTTTTAATGTAGGCACGACTGATGAAATTATAGTCTATTGGTGACTGAACTCAATATTTAGCCCCTCTCCCCACCTAGAGGTCTGGAGGTAGGACTGAAAATTTCAATCTTTTCTTCTTTCTGATGACCAGAGCCCATCCTAAAGCTATTTAAGGGCCCCAGCCACCAGTCATCTAATTTGCATACAAAAGACACTCAATACTCTCAGTGATATTCCAAAGGTTTCAGATGTGTACCAGCAATCAGAACCAGGGACAAAGATGACCAAATATACCTAGCTTACAAAGCAGGGTGTCTACCAAATTAATGAATACAAAAAAAACAATGACAGAGGATGGTGTTCCATTGTCTCTCCACCCACAGGTTTTCCCATTGTCTCTCCACCTAAATATGCCAACATTTCTTAACAGTCTCATCTGCCAGTGAACTCGAGACCTCAGGACCTACCTCCAGTAGAATTTTCATCCAGTCTTTAGGGAATTCTCTCCAACCTAATTGCCTGATATGATTGAAATAGGTTGACCTTAACTTCCTATCCTATTCTTCTGGCTTCTATCCCTTCAGTTCTACTTACACATGCCTATGTGATTTGTTACCCCAGTTAGATCAGAAGCTCACTGTAGTACAGACTTTGTGCAAAAGTTTTTTCCTGCTATCTCTGGAATCCAGGGCAGTACCTTTTTAGACATCAAAAAATATTTGCAAATTAATTGATAGATTTACAAAATGACTATAACTTGATGATGATAAAATAATCCCCATTAAAGGACATTTATAACTTGCCAGGAATTTTACTAGACATTATACATTTAATAGTTAATTTATATAAAATATCTATGAAAGAGAAATAACATTTTCTACACAGGAGAAAGCAGAAGCTTAGGGGAAATAAAGAAATTATCTCAAGGCCATGCATATGAGGTAAAAATTATAGCCTTGCCTCCTAATCTCCAGAATATTGGTCAACATGGAATTTTGAAGGTATCATTAATAAGATTTTTCAATGATCAGTAGGGAAGATTGAATTTTCCCAAAAAAATTGATCTGTCCTTTCATGAGCTCATCCAGAAGGTTTTTTTTTTTTTTTTTTTTTTTCCATAAGCAATCAGGATTTGCAATGTGCTTATCCAGGTGTGCACAGATTTTTAGTAAAAGTTATTTGCATATCACAGAATTCCTGAGTAAGAAGGACTGTAAAAGCAAATCTATGCCAACTCAACCTGTTTACTTTCAGTGTCCAATTGAAATCTTTAAAATTCTAAGGGTAAAAATGCTTTAGGACTTGAGTGGATGACACACTTCAAACAGACCTGGGCAAGAAAGAAGTCATGTGGTAGAATGAGTTGAACTCTGCTCTAAATTTCACTACATAAAAGCATCCCCACACCTAGGCTATGTCTACTAATTCTCAGTTGTTGGCTTCGCTTTTAGACTGTAGCTTTCAGGATCACTCTCTTTGGGATCCTGGTGTCTCCTGATGGTATCCAGGTCATATCTATTGATCACATTCTGGCAAATAGTTTGATGACCTGGAATGATAAGCTTGGTCTCCAATTTAGCTGAGTTATGTATGTCTCTGAAGCTTGGCAAGAGGAGATTTGTTCATAAATTTAATAAGAAGTGACAATAGAACTGGATCTTCAATCTCAAAGTCATATTTTCTTTTGTTATACTATTCAATAAAGTAAAAGTCTCTTTGCTAATTGAGAAGCTACTCCAGGGGTACCAAATTAAGCATTTGATGAGAGGAGATGTGGATGTCTGGGATGAGGGAACAGCAACACATGTGCTATTTTAGGTTGCCAGATAGCATTATATAATCTAATTTACGTGGTGAGGATAAACTAAATGCCATAAATTCGATATCATTGTCTATCTGCATTTAATTATGGCCAGGACCTATAAAGGATTATGACTCCTTACTTTTGAGCACCATGACCTCAATAGAGAGAGTAGGAATTCACAAAGATTTCTGAGAAGGTAGAAAAAAATAGCTTGTTTAAAAAACAGAAACAAGAAAAACATTAAGCAAATCAATAAAACAGAACTTAAAAACAAATACAGAAAACTCTTGGGCTGGGGCCTATTATATGAAATTAGCTCAAACTTCCACCATGACCAAGATATAAGGGTGGATGGAATCTCTATAAATATCTTTTAACAATTCCTGCATGTTCTCCTTCAAGGATGTTTTAATACCCATATAATATTTTTTCCTGTGAGTGATCAAAAGGCACAGAGCCACTTCTCCTGAAGATCAGAGGCACACAGTATCTTCAAGCCTTCTTGCCTTGTCATGGATCCACTTCCAGCAAAAAACTCAATTTTCCCTCTTTTCTCAAGGTATAGATCCCTTAACCAAATTCAAGTGTCCTTAAATAACAGGTTTTATTTCTTTATGTTGGCAGCATAAATGGAAAGTTTTTCATACACATACTAACATCCTTTCTTTACACAGACATTAGATGTGGTTTCTTTCTGATTTGTGATATCTGTAGACCCAGTGCCTATAGATTCTGAATGAATGAATACAGTATTAGCTGCTTACATTAAAGGTGAAACAAATGGGAAATTGATACAGGAAAACCAGACCTAAGAGTAAAAAATAATGCCGGCCTTCAAAAGAATACATTTAGCATGCTTGTTCAATATTTTTAAAATAATAATATAATAAACACAAATCATCAAATATGTTAGAGAGTAAATTAATACCTTGGAAGAATTCTACATGCCCCTCCTTTACCATATTTCTCTCCCTCCCAGATATAACCACTATCCAAATAATCAAATTTGTATTAGTTTACATAGTTTTACCACATATCCCTAAAATGTGTATTTTATTTAATTTTACCAACTTTAAAGATTTTTAAACTCTATGTAAATATATTTATACCATATGAACTCATATGATAAGCAACTTTTAAAAAATTTTTACTCAATATTATGTTTGTGAAATTCATTTTTATGTGTCTATCTGTAATTTATAGCACAAATCAGTTGCATATTTTACCACTTATGGATATTAGAGTTGTTTACAGTTTTTGGTAAGTTTGAAAAACCATGCTATGTAACAATTTGGCCATATCTATTAAAAAGAATTCTCCATGCCATGTATAATAAGTTGGAACTATTGGAATATAGAATATGCACAAATACTAGTTAAAATCAAAATGAAATCAGGGGCACCTGTGTGACTCAGTCAGTCAAAATCAACTCTTGATTTCAGCTCAGGTCATGATCTAAGGGTCTTAAGATTGAGCTCTGCATTGGGCTCCAGACTAGAAGTGGAGTCTGCTTAAGATTTTCTCTCTCTTCTTGTTCTTCTGTCCCTCCCTCTGGTCGCTCAAAACAAAACAAAACAAAACAAAAAGAAAAGAAAAGAAAAAAAGAAAGAAAGAAAAGAAAAGAAAAGAAAAGAGAAATTCACCCCAAAATGTGTACCAATTGATTCCCCTAATGTATTCCATAGGCATGACTATCTTCCTCTGTGGAATTAGTACGTAGCTCTTGTTACCACAGGGCAGTGATTAAAGATTTTCAATGCTACCTTTCCCCCTGTTAAGAGTCCATATATGTGTAGATATACTTCTGGGAATCCTTTTCTGTTCAATTTTCCTATCTATTTGTCTATCTGGTTTAAATATCTTACTTTCTGGTTCCGGCTCAAGATGGCTACATAGGAAGATTCTGAACTCACCTCCTCCACAGAACACACCAAATTACACTTATTAATAGAACCATTCCTCCTGAAGAAGAACTGAGCACTGACTGAACAGCTACTGAACAACCAAAAATAGAGAAAATAGCAAAAGAACAGCAAGAGAGATGGAGACATGCCATGCTTTAACAGTAGCCAACATATAGTGCCACAGCTCCAATGAGCCTGCAAAAGTTACCAAGCACACATAGTTTGCCTAAGGAACATAATATACAAGACCACTCCTTCAACCTTAGGAAAAGTAGCTGTTTTGCTTAATCCACAGAGACAAACACAGAAAGTCAAGCAAAATGGGGAGATAGAGGAATATGCTCCAAAAGAAAGAAAAAAAAGAAACCTCAGAAAAGGAACTAAAAGAAACCGAGAAAAGCAATATGCCTGATAAAGAATTTAAAGTAATGATCATGAAGCTACTCGCTGGACTAGAGAAAAGAATGAAAGAAATCAGCAAGTTCTTCAATAAAGACATAGAAAATATTAAAAACCAATCAATATTGAAGAATTCAATGACTGGAAAAAAAAGTACCAGAGGAAATTGACAGTAGATTAGACAATGCAGAACATATCAGCAATCTGGAAGACAGGATAATGGAAAGCACACAGGATAAATACCAAAAAGAGAAAATCATTTTTAAAAGAGAAGGTGAATTAAGAGTTTCCCTGGACAACATCAAGTGAGCAAACATTTGCATTATAGGGTTCCAGAAGAAGAGAGATATAGGGACACCTGGGTGGCTCAGTGGTTGAGCATTTGTTTTGGCTCAGATCATGATCCCAGGGTCCTGGGATCAAGTCCTGCATCAGGCTCCCTGCAGGGAGCCTGCTTCTCCCTCTGCTTTGTCTCTGCCTCTCTCTGTGTCTCTCATAAATAAATAAATAAAAATCTTTAAAAAAGAAGAAATATAAAGGTGTAGAAACCTTATTTGAAAAAATAATAACTTAAAACTTCCCTAATCTAGAAACAGAAGTATACATCCAAGTCTAAGATGCACAGAGAGTTCCAAATAATATGAACCCACACCGCAGCACATAATAAGTAAAATTTCAAAGTGAAAATCTTAAAAGCAGCAAGATAAAAACAAACAAACAAAAATACCTACAAAGGTAAACTTATAAGGCTATCATCTGATTTTTCAGTAGAAACTTTGCAAGCTAGACATGAGAGACATGGTATATTCAAAGTCTTAAAAGGAAAAAAAAATCTATGACTAAAAGTACTCCACCTGACAAAGTTATAATTCAGATTTGAAGAAGAGATAAAGCATTTCCTAGACAAATAAAGGAGTGTATCACCACTAAACCAAAAAAGGACTATTTTAAGCGGAAAAGAAATGGTCATAATTAGATATAAGAAAAATATAAATAAAAAGATGCAAAATATGACAACACATTCATAAAATGTGGAGAAGGGAGTAAAAAATGTAAGAGAAAGGGAAAAAGAAAGAATCTTTATTTTTGTTTCTCTGGTGTTTTTTTTAGAACATGTTTAAACTTAAATACCATCAAATTAATATGCACTGTTATTTATTAAAGATGTTATATATGAATTTCATGTTAATCACAAACCCAAAACCGATGATAAAAACAGAAAATAAAGAGGAAGAAGGCCATACAAACACTATATTCACTGACCACAAATAAAGAGAGTGAGAGAAGAGGAAAGGGGAAAAAAGAGATTTACAAAAATAACTACAAAACATTATTTAATGTAAATAAGTACATGTCTATCAATAATTACCTTAAATACAAATGGTCTAAATGCTTCAGTCAAAAGACATAGAGTGGTAGAATGGCAAAACAAGACAAAAACAAAACAAAATCAAGATCCATCTATGTGCTCCCTATAGAAGATTCACCAGAGACCTAAAGAAGTGAGAATAAAAGAAGCCAGGGCAGAATAATATATCTGACAAAATAGAGTTTAAAACAAAGACCATAACAAGAGACAAAGAAGGGCACTACATAATGATGATGATCAATCCAACAAGAGGAAATAACAATTACAAATATCCATACACCCAACATTGGAGCTCCTAAATACATAAAGCAAATATTAACACACATAAAGAGAGAAATTGATAGCAATACAATAATGATAGTAGGAGACTACCACTGCACTTACAGAAATAGATAGATCATTCAGACAGAAAACCAATAAGGAGCAATATCTTTGAATGACACACTGGGCCAGATGGACATGAGATATAAACAGAACATTCCAACCAAACCCAACACAATACACATTTTTTTTTTCAAGTGCACATGGAAGATTCTCCAGAATAGATCACATAGTAGGCCATAAAACAACCCTCAGGATATTTAAGAAGACTAAAATCATACCATGCTTGTTTTCAAACTGTAACAATATGAAACTCAACATAAATCACAAGAGGAAAACTGGAAAAAACACAAGCAATGTGGAGACTAAACAACATGATACTAAAAAACCAATGGGTCAGTGAAAAAATAAAAAAAATACATTAAAAAATACATGAAGACAAAAGAAAATAAAGAGGGAAATATATAGCAATATAGGCCTACCTCAAGAAACAGGGAAAAAATCAAATAAAAAATCTAACTTTATGCCTAAAGGAACTAGTAAAAAAAAGCTCAAGGTAGTAGAAGGAAAGGAATAATAAAGATCAGAGAAGAAATAAGTGACATAAGGACTTAAAAATAGAAGAAAAAAATCTATGAAACTAAGACCTAGTTCTTTGAAAAGATCAACAAAATTGACAAACTCTTAGCTGGACTCATCAAGAAAAAAAGAGAAAGAACTCAAATTAACAAAATCAGGAATGAGAGAGAAGTAACAATGGATACCACAGAACTACAAAGGATTATAAGAGAATGCTATGAATAATTTTATGCCAACAAGTGGACAAGCTAGAAAAATTGGATACATTTCTAGAAATACATTCTTCCAAAACTGAACCAGAAGGAAATAGACCATCTGAACAGCCTAATGATTATAAGTAACAAAGTTGAATTGATAATCAATAAACTTCTAAAAAATAAAGTAAAAGCCAAGAACTAGATGGATTCACAAGTAAATTCTACTAAACATTTAGAGAAAAGTTAAACTCTTATCTTCCTCAAACTATTTCTGAATAGAAGAAGGAAAGCTTCCAAATCCATTCTATGAGGCCAGTATTACCCTGATACCCAAACCAAAGAAACCACAAAAAAGAAAACTACAAGCCAATTTTCCCTATGAACATAGATGCAAAAGTCTCAACAAAATATTGGCATAGAATAATACATTACAAATAGCATTTACCATGATCAAGTGGTATATACTTCCAGGATGCAAAGATGGTTCAATATTTGCAAATCAAACAATGTCATATACCACATCAATGAAATGGAGGATAAAAATCTCACAATCATCTCAATAGGTGCAGAGAAAGGATTTAACGAGATTCAACATCCATTCAAGAGATAAAAACGTTCAACAAAATAGGGTTAGAGGGAACATACCTCAACATAATAAATGCTGTATGTGAAAAACTCACAGCTAATATCATACTCACTGGTGAAAAACTGAGAGCTTTTTAGTCAGGAACAAGACTAGGATGTCCATTCTCATCGCTTTTATTCAACATAGTAATGGAACTCCTAGCTATAGGAACTAGACATGAAAAAAAAAAAAGAGTCATCCAATATTGGTAAATAAGAAGTTAAACTGTCACTATCTGCAGATGATAGGATACCATATATAGAAAATCCTAAAGACCTCACAAAAAAACTACTAAAATAATTCAAAAAATTCAATAAATTAGCAGGATGCAATATCAATACCCAGGTGTTAGTAGTGTTTCTATACACTAATAGTGAAGTTGTGGACAGAGAAATTGAAAAGAAAAAACAATCACTTATAATTGCACCAAAGATAATAAAAATCTAGAAATAAATCTAACCAAAGAAGTGAAAGATCTGTACTCTGAAAACTATATAACACTGATGAAAAAAATTGAGGATGACACAAATAAGTGTAAAGATACTGTCAAAATGTCTATATTACCCAAAGCTATATATAGATTCAAAGCAATCTGTATCAAAATACCAACAGTAAACATAAAACTAGAAAAAATAATATCAAAATTTGTACAGAACCAGAGAATACCTTGAAGAGCCAGAGCAATCATGAGAAAGAAGGGTATAGCTAGAGGTATCACAATTCCAGATTTCAAGATATACTACGAAGCTGTTGTAATCAAAACAAAACTGTGTGGTATTGGCATAAGAACAGACACCTCGATCAATGGAATAGAAGAGAGATCCCAGAAATAAATCCGTAATTGATTGATTGATTTTAATCTATGACTAAGGAAGCAAGAATATGCAATGGAGAAAAGACATTTTTTTCAATAAATGATGCTGGGAAAACTGCACAGCTACATGTAAAAGAACAAAACTGGACAACTTTCTAATGCCAGAGGGTGTTATGCTAAGTGAAGTAAGTCAGATTGAGAAAGACAAATACCATATGATTCCATTTATAAATGGAATCTAAAAAAATTAATGAACAAAATGCAGAATCAGAACTATGAATATATAGAACAAACTGATGGTTGCCAGAGGGGAGGGGATGGAGGGTTGGACAAAATGAATAAAAAGGATAGGGAAGATATAGGACTCTAGTTATGGAATGAGTAGTTTATGGGAACAAAATGCAGAGCATACAGAATACAGTCAATGATATTGTAATAGTGATGTAATGGGACAGATGGTGGCAGTACTTGAGGTGAACAGAATAATGTATGGACTTATCAAGTCAGTATGTTGTACACCCATGTTAAATAACATGTGTATTCATACTCTAAATGAATAAATGAATATTTTACTATTTTACACAGAAAAGTGTAAAATACTACTACTACTATCAGAATTCAATTGCTATAGATTTCTTCCACCAAATCTATTCTCTATACCAGCATTTGGTAAAAGGGATCACAATGAGCTTCTTTGCCTACTATATTAGAGATTTTATGTGTTGTCCTATATTTGTGTACACAATATCAACCACTTTCTTTTATTTGACAGTGTACCAGTGATTCTCTCTTCTGTTTCTATTAATTCATCACTTTTTTTTCTTTCTCCTTAAGAGCTGTTCTCATCAGCATCTGGGCATACTTTATCCTTAAAAGAAATAAATTAGATTCCTTCTCTTGAACACTTATACCCCTTCAGCCATACCTATTTCTCTGCTCCTTTTTAACAAAATTCTTTGAAAGAGTTGTTTGGACTTACTGTTTTAATACCTATTATCCTATTCTCTCTTAAACCCACCCCATTCAGGCATTCAATTCCACCTTTCTACTAGAAGTGTTATTGCAAAGATCATCATCAATGACCCTGATCTTGGTAAATTTGACTAAAATGATTTGGGCAGAGTTGATCCCTCTATTCTTCGAACACCCACTCTTGGCTTCTACATTACTAAACTCTTTTTTTTTTTTTCTGCATCAGTGACTGCTTTTTCTCTCATTCCTAAACCCTTAAAAAATGGATGATATCAAGGACCAATCTGTGTCAGCCTACACCTTTTTCTTCATTTGCTCCTTTTCTTCATGTGTTCTATGCAAACTCATGTATTCCCAGAATCTGGCCAATTCTTTCTTGTTGCATGACCTAAGTTGCACCACCTCTTGCCTGGACTGCTGCATCCTTAACTTGTTCCTGTGTTCACCCCCACTTTCCCCAGACCTATTATCAATACAGTTACCTCCATGATCTTTTTAACAGTAAGTCACATTGTGTCACCCAGTTGTCAAAATCCTCCAATGATGCCTCATTTCATATCATAAAAGCCCTGACCATGGCCTAATGAGCCCTCTGAGAGCTCATCCTGCTCTCTCTGAATTCATTTCTGCTACAAGCTTTCCTCCCAAGTCCACTCCAGTCACACTTTCCTGAGAAGGCTAGCACATTCCATCCTGACTACATTTATTCTAGATTGATCACAGAGCAAGATTTCTCATCTCCTACAAGTTTTTACTCAAAAGTCACCCTGTCACTGAGGCTGAACAATTTTTTGAAAAGTGAAAATTAAGACAAACCTCTCCTTTAGCACCTAAAATCTCATCTACCCTGTTCATTAGCCTTTATAACATTTCTTAACTCCCAATCTAATATGTAGCTTGCTGAATTATTTTATTTTGTCTTCCCAGTGGTGTTTTGCAATTGCTTGTATCAGCTCGAGAAAGCTGACTAAAGACATCCCTTGCTAACTCTGTATCATTTGGTAGTTTGAAATTGGCCATTATAAGAGTATTTACCACAGAAATCAGCAAATAGTACAAACCAGAGTTTGTAATATACCTGCACATCACTGGTCTTCCCTCTCTAGAGCATTGATCTCTCCCACTCTACTGTAGCAGGATTTGTATTTTTTTTGTTTGCTTCTGTTTCCCCAGCACTAAGGATAATATGCAGTACTTATTAGATGGTTCAAGAAATCAGGAAATGAATGGAGAGTTGTATATTATTTTTCTCATTCAAAAAGTAAATATGTTAAATCATATTACAAGGTTTTCCAAAGTTAAAAAAGAAGTATGTATTTCTAGAATAAACTCAACATTGTAATAATATATATTCTGATACACGTAAATGTTCTATTTTTAGTATATTGTTTAAGAAAGTTGCTTCTATAATTATCACGATGATTATCCTGTTGGTTCCTTTTTTATGGTGCTTTTGTTAGCTTTTAGTGTCAAAGTTATGTTACACTATTATGTGAATTGGAGAAAATTATTTCAATTTCAATTTTCTGAAAAGGTTTATGTGAGATTGGAATTATGTGTTTCATAATTTTAAATTTGGTAGAATTAGCCTGTAAAACCATTAGACTTTTCTTTCAGGAAAGATTTAATATAATTTTCTTAATGAGGTTAAGACTATTGATATTTTCTATTTCTTCTTAAATCTATTTTTGTTACTTATATTTTTCTAGGAATTAATTCCCTGCAGATATCCTTTGAATTTATTAGCATATCATTACTTTAATCTGTGCTGCAACTATGGTTATGGCCCATTTTCATGCCTAATATTGTTACTTAGGTTTTTCACTCTTCTTTACCTGGAATATTGAATTGTCCATTTTATTTGTCTATTCAAAGAAAATTTTGTCTTTTTCTGGTCCTTTCTCCATTATATCTTTGTCTTACTCTTGTTAATTTACCCCACTACCATTATTTTTAAAATGTTTTCCTCCTTAAAGGTATGCTTACTTTATATGGTAGGCAGAAATCTAAAAATGGCCCCCAGGTTCCACATTCTAACGCCAGAACTTGTAAATGTGAGAAAATAGCACTCCCATATTTATATCATGTCATATGACATGGCTGAATTTAAGATAGGGAAATTATCTGAATGGATATAATACAAACTCACAAGCCTTTCAAAAACAGAAAGTTTCTACAGCTGGTAGCAGATGAGACTATGACCAGAAACTAGAGGGAAATCTGATATGCCATTTCTGGGATTAAAAATGCAGCTCAATACATCCATGCCATGGAGTTCTGAGTTCTGACCACTTGGCTGAAAGTGAAGGTGTTGTGAGAAAATTCCATGTCGCTTTCTTGGAGACAAGATGCTTGCCCTGGAATTTCGCATTCCCACATATTCCTAGTGGTACTTAAATAACCTTGGAAACATATATTGAGAATAACAGAATCTCCTTTCCACTTCTTTTTTTAAGATTTTATTTTTATTTATTTGAGAGAGAGTGAGCAAGAGTGAGAAGGGGCAGGGGGAAGGGCAGGGGTAGAGTGAGAAGCAGACACCACCCCTCCCTCACTGAACAGGGAGCCTGACATGGGGCTGGATCTTGGGACTCTAGGATCATGACCTAGGTTGAAGGCAGATGCCTGAGTGACTGAGCCACCCAAGTGCCCTGCTCTCTTCCACTTCTCAACCACTTATTTCTAAGCATTTGTGAGAGGGAGACAAAACTCAATTTTACTTAAGCCACTGTGTGATAGTCTCTTGACCCTAGCAGCTCGGACTGTACTCTAACCATCACAATAAAACTAGAAGTCACTCTCCTGATCTTCTAAGTCCTTAACTTCTCTTTCAATTTTTTATATTTTTTTAATAATAAATTTATTTTTTATTGGTGTTCAATTTGCCAACATATAGAATAACACCCAGTGCTCATCCCGTCAAGTGCCCCCCTCAGTGCCTGCCACCCAGTCACCCCCACCCCCTGCCCTCCTCCCCTTCCACCACCCTAGTTCATTTCCCAGAGTTAGGAGTCTTCATGTTCTGTCTCCCTTTCTGATATTTCCTACCCATTTCTTCTCCCTTCCCTTCTATTCCCTTTCACTATTATTTATATTCCCCAAATGAATGAGACCATATAATGTTTGTCCTTCTCCAATTGACTTATTTCACTCAGCATAATACCCTCCAGTTCCATACACATTGAAGCAAATAGTGGGTATTTGTCATTTATAATGGCTGAGTAATATTTCATTGTATACATAAACCACATCTTCTTTATCAATTTTTTATCTCCTCTTCATTCTATGCCTCTTTCTCATTCTGTATTGTCAGATTTAATATCCAGTTTGCTAATTCCCTCTTCAGCTCTGTCTAATTGAATACTAAGCCATTCATTAAATTTCTTATTCTAATCATTGTGTTTTACAATTATAACCAGTTATTTTGCAAATATTCTATGCTGATTTTAATAATATCTGTCCATTCATCATATTTTCAATAACCTCTATTTATTTAAAAACATCAAATCTACCAGGCTGCCTGGAGGGCTCAGACTGTTAAGCATCCAACTCTTGACCTTAGTTCAGGTCTTGATCTCAGGGTCGTGAGTTCAAGCCTTGCATTCGCTCCACACTGGGCATGGATCCTATTTTTTTAAAAAATCAAATCTATTGATAATCTCCAAACTGGAAGTGTTTAATATCCTTACTGTGCAATTACTTATTTCTATTAATTACTCATAATAGTGTCACAATTTGTTTAACAACTTTTCAATGTGAACACATATCCTTTGGAATCCTAAGAGTTTATTGAGATAAGATCTAAGTTTAAAATATGTTGTTCTAGCAAAGATAATAATTTGCTTCTTATGAATTCCTAAAGCACTACCATTTAGAGTCACTTTAGATTACATTTTCTTTGGGAAGTGGGTTGGGAGGCACAGAAAGAATGTTAATTCTAAGCCTCAAGATTTCAAAGAGAAGATTTTTGGCCTAGAATTCTCATTAGATATTTTTTTTCTTTTCTTTAAAAAATGTAATCACTCAGATATAGTGTGCCAAAGGGGTACAAGTTCACATATCTTTTACTGTAGGGTGCATTTGTGCTTCATATTTTGTCACTGAGACTGCTGGCCTTCAATGCACCTAGATTCATGTAGTTGTCCCAATGTTCCATGTGTTAAATCATCAAGAATGAACAGAATCCTCCAGAGGATTACCAGTCTTTGCTTTCTCCTCCTGATTTAGGCTTTCTTATATTTCATTTCTTTACTTTTCTACCAGATCAACAGTGCATTGAAAAATATATATTTAGATGTGACCTACTAGAAGATGCTTTCTTGTCCATCTAAATTTTTGTACTTCTAGATAAGCTTTGATTTTTTTCCAGACTATGTATCATTATATTAAAATATCTTGTAAGTTTGGGTTGTTTTGGTTTTGGTCTTTTGTCTTGTTTTGTTTTTTGTCATTTTTTTCTTGCTTGCTTGCTTCCTTCTGCCTTGTATTCTTGCTTGCTTTCTCTTTCATTCTTTCCCTTTCTCTCTCTCTTTCTTTCTTTCTTTCTTTCTTTCTTTCTTTCTTTCTTTCTTTCTTTCTTTCTTTCTTTCTTTCCTTCCTTCCTTCCTTCCTTCCTTCCTTCCTTCCTTCCTTCCTTCCTTCCTTCCTTCCTTCCTTCCTTCCTTCTCTTTCTTTCTTCCCTTTCTTTAGAATGTAACTTCCTGAGATACGGTACTTGGTCCTATTTATTGCTATCTCTTCAGTGTCTATAATAATGCCTGGCACATAGAGGATTCTCAATAATAATTTCCCAAATAAAAATATATATAAAATTCCAATATGTATAATTATAAAAATGCATATATAAACTCATATACATGTAGGTATTATATGGAAATATTTACTTATATTATTCCTATATAATTTGAATTTGAAAGCTTTTCTTTAAACCATCTAGTCAGTCATAGAACATTATAATTTTAACATATGGTAAACAAAACACTAAGATTAAACCCATATCACAAAAAATAAGGAATTCATTGCATTGAGTGTTTGGTAAAAAGGTAAATGGTAGTCCTTTGGACAAAATTGGTTATTAACATGACAGACACAGCAGACAAATATGTACTTTTAAAGTCCCAAGTTATTGTAATATATATAGTCACTGAATGTTAACTTTAATTCCAGGTTGTCACTAAGGTTTGCATCCTTAACACATCATTTCTCTGGTGGGTTTGAAAGGTGCTGTATTAGAGATTGTCACTTGGAGGTTTGAGGCACCTAGAGTTCCTATAGTATGATTGGCATGAGCATTGAACAGTCCTTTGTAGCCTCTGCCAGCATGCCTTTATCCTGAGTAAAGGGAGTAGATTAGATAATTGGATGGTTCAGCAAGAATTCATGTATGTGTATTTGATGGAAGCAAAAATGTGTGCTCAAGAATGCAAATTTGAGGATGAACTGTGTTTGCTCTAGAAAGAATACTGGAATTTGGGTTTGGAAACAAGTCTTAAGCCTAGCTTATCCTCTTACTAGGCATTTCACTTAACCCTTCTGGACCTTAGTCAATTTATCTGTAACTCAAATATTTCTCAAACTTGTAGTCCTTTCCAAAGATCAAATAAAGTCTTCAAATAAGTTATTCCTCTGCCATGGAATTCAGTATAAGATGAGCTCTTGCTGGACTTTTCAACATTTTTTATTGAAAGTACATGATGCCTATCTCCAAGTGTTTTTCCCCAAAGTGGTTGGTAATATAACCATAGAGTTCTACATTAAAAAAGTATTATTCTATCACCTTAAGAAAGAAAAGCTAGAGATTCCTTAGAGGCTCTTAGGGTTACTCAGTACTAGCCCAAAACTAGCCTGATGTATGAATTCTTGGATTGTGGATGGTACTTCCTACTTAGAGCTTTGAGGCACCCACCTATATTTTTTTAAATCTCACACTCCCTTGTTTTCCACCACCACCTACCTCTGGTTGGACTCCATTTCTTTTCTTTCTTCACATTGCAAATTATGTGCAGTCTGTACTGAAAACACAATATCCTTAACATATGCCTACGTTAGCCCATCAAATAGCTGTAGCAATACATCAGCCTTGGCTTCTGTCTGCTTCTCAAAGTAGAGTACTGATAGAGAAGATTCAACTTACCAACATGAGAAATAAAATAAGGAACATCAATACTGATCCTATTCATTAAAAAGATAAAAAGGACCACTATGAATGATTCTATGCCCATATATTTGGTAACTTAGATGAAATTGGCCAATTCTTTAAAAGATATAAACTGCCAAAACTCACAGAAACTGTCTTCTTGAACTAAACTAGATGAGGCAAGTAGCCCATCACTAGCCCCAGCCTACAAACTGATGAGAATAAGAGTTATTTTAGTGTAATGCCTGTTAATAGTGAATTTAGGGGAGTTATGATCACATCTTTCAACTTGTCATCTACCATGTTGGTCAACCTTGGTTTCATGCCTCAAAATTCAGAGTCTCTTTGTGCCTAGAATCTTAGCAAATTTCAGCAGTAGTTAGCCAATGTACCTTCTTATCATTCTCCTTTCATGAGATTGTACTGTACTCTCTGTGTCTGGAACTGTTGATGAATGTCCGGTTATACCAGCTAAATAGGTAAGAGCCAAGATGTCATCTGTAGCCTCATTCCAGCAGCTCTGCCTCTCCCACCATCTTGCTGCATTGTAATTAATAAATCCTACTACATGACCAGACTCACTAAGCAATGGTTTTCTCGGATTCCTCCTTGGGAATCACAACTTCAATCACATTGACTTATTTTCTACCTCCTTCTCTTCTTTCACCAGTTTCCTTTCTCCTGGCCCACTATGACAATCTCTAGGTATTGCCTATGTAATGACATAATGTTTCTTTTTCTATCTGAAGGAAAGTAGGAAGCAAAAAGCAGTTTAATACCTAAGCCAATTAGAGGTATAACACAGAGTGAAGAAGAACATAACATTGGAGTTAGATCCAGCTTCAATACCTGGTTCTGTTATGATATGATGACCTTGGGCCATTACTTATTCTTTTTGTTTCCTCAATCTTAACATGAAGATACAAGTATCAACTTCATAGGGATACTGTAAAGATTAAAATGAGATAACGTATATAAGGAGTGTAGCACAGAAACTGCCATAAACAGTCAATAAATATAAATTAAAATAAAATTTGAACTAGCATTTGCTTTACAGATAACTCAATCATCTATCTACTAGAAGCATTTTAATTGAATCAATTCTGATCCTCCCATTCCTTTTTTCCTCCTCTCTTCTATACTGAAATGGCTTTTAGGAGGTAATAGTTCGCTCAATATTCCATTTTATGTTGAAAGCAGAGTCAGGACTAGAGCTCAGGTCTATACTCCCAGAGTAAAGAATCTGGGAGGCTGGGGCAGTAGGGGTGGGGAAGGGGATTTGGGAAATGTTAAGAACTAGAGCATTCATCCTTTCTTTGTAGAACTTTAAAAGGAGGGTGTAGGCACCTCCAGTCCTGTTCTTTACTGGATCTCATATAAAAGAAGAATAAAAAGTAGCAGAGAGTCAAAGAGAGAGGCAGGCACTTTAGTTATGACTGCTAAGTCACAAATTGAAGAAAACAGCAGAAAATTCAGTCCCCTGTGTAATATCTATTAAACAGAGCTCTGAAATATATTAGCCAATTACACTCAAGCAGGCTGGGCAGTTTCTCCAAATATTCTTGTCAACACAGTCAGGTACTCTCAGAAAAACAGCTGAGCTAGAGCCAATATACCTCTGAATATGAAGTGTTGAAAATTCTAGGATTTAGTCCAAGACTAACTTTAACCAGGAAATTAATTTTAATTTTAAAATAAGAATAATATAAGGAAAAAGGAAGAGAACATAAGTTGAATGGTTAAAATTAAAATGTTGAAGTCTACAGAGTGCTGGCTGAGTGGAATTAGCTTTTATTTCACAAGGACCACTTGCCCAAACTGAAAATAAATATTTGGAGGCAAAATGCCTTGGAGCTCCTAGACTCTCTGATCGTGTCTGGGATCCATCCTGCACTGATTTTCATTAGAGTTAAAACGTAAAACTGCCTCATTATTAGTTTCCCTGCATGGGTCTCCTCTGAGCAGGCTAAATCAGACATCTTTGTCAGAGAATCAAGATTACCTTTGCCATCATCCTTACCAGATGTGTATCAGGACTTTATTATAGAGAACCACCTAACATCTTTTCAATCACATATTGGTACCATTAGTTCCCATAGGCATGCAGGGAAGCCTAGGCCTGAGAACCAATCCTGTTCTGTGGCTAGGAGAACTGAGGAGTTCCCTATTTAGAATCTGTACAGTCTAACACCAAGTCAGCCTGACAACAGTTTTAGCTCTGGACTTAGACTTCAGTCCCAGGAAGGAAGCTTTTCTCTATTCATTGGAGGCTAAGGTCTTCTCATCTTTTTCTGTTCCACTTTCAATAATGTGGGTCCCTCTGCCCCGTTCTCTCTCTCACTTCCTACACTCATCATTCTAACTATAGAAACTGGCTTTGCTCTTACCAATCCTTTTGCAGAATGGCCCCCACACCCTGCTCCTACCCTTAGATCAGGTCTCTTCAGTAAGCACTATGTTCTTCCCATTTGCACTGGATCCCACCTCCTATGATACTGTGCACCATATATATTAACCACCACCTCCAAGTGACCTCTCAGGCTCCAATTTGTTTGGGCCACTGTCTCCAGCTCTTAGCCAACCTCCTTTCACTTTTAATTTCTCTTCCTTTACCCTTCCTACTAGTTTCCTCTTAGATCATCTCCTGACTACCTGTTTCACCTGCCAGAGCCCTCCCTCCTCACCTGTGCAGAGCTCTCAATTCCCTGACACTAGTCTCTTCAAGTCCAATATTTCTTGCCTTCATAAAGGTTGAATTATAAATCCTACTGCATTGTGGGGAACCTGGGTGACTCAGTGTCTGACTCTTGGTTTCAGCTTAGGTCATGATCTCAATGTTATTGGATCAAGCCCCATGGTAAAGCCCCAACCCACAAGCTCCAGGATCTGCTTAGGATTTTATTTCTCTTTCTCTCTCTCTCTCTCTTACCTGTCCCCCACCTTCTAAAATCAATCAATCAATCAATAAATCAACCAATCTTTAAATCCTACTTCAGTATGATAATATCAGTAGGGGTGAATGAGAGGGAGCAATTAGGTACAAAAATGAACTAAACTTGTCTTCTGGTCTTAGAGTTAGCATTTGACTGGAAACCATAGCAAACAAGAGGTAAGTCAAAACTTAAGGAAACTTATATATTAAAAAAAAAAAAACAGTAGAGATGGCAGATCAAAAAAGGTCCATGTTTTTAGAGTTCAGCTCCTCTTCTCCTGTCATTTCCTATTTGGATCTAGCATGTTATGAACCCATTTATTTCACAAGAGTATTACAGAGCTTCCTACAGCAACGTTGCCCACCTCAGCCCTGTCCATGGTACTATCCTGAGAACATTAGCTCACAAGAAACATAATGAAATGAAATTGCCTTCCTTCTTCTTCATTTGATGTTGGGACCTACATGCTCAAACGAAAATACTATACCTTTGTTTTATATACTTTTTTTTTTCAAAATTTTATGTGCATTCTAGTTAACTAACATACAGTGCAATGTTGGTTTCCAGAACAGAATTCAGTGTCCATCACTCACTTGCAACACCCAGTGCTCATCATAAAAAGTGCCCTCCTTGATACCCATCATCCGTCTAGCCCAAGCCCCACCCACATCCCCCTATCAACCCTCGGTTTGTTCTCTGTTGTTAAGAGTCTCCTATGGCTTATTTCCCTCTCTCTTTCCTTTCCCATATGTTCATCTGTTTTGTTTCTTAAATTCCACATGTGATTTGTATTTCCCTGGTGATGAGTGATGTTTAGCATCTTTTCATGTGTCTGTTAGCCATCTGGATATCGTCTTTGGAAAATGTCTATTCATGTCTCCTGCCCATTTCTTAACTGGATTATTTGTTGTTTGGGTGTTGAGTTTTAGAAGTTCTTTATAGATTGTAGACACTAACTCTATCAGATATGTCATTTGCAAATATCTTCTTTCATTCTGTAGGCTGCCTTTTAGTTTTTGTGGTTTTCTAGAAATGCATCCATTTCTTCTAGATTGACTAATTTGTTGGCATATAGCTGCTCATATGTTTTTAAAATAGTTTGTATTTCCTTGATATTGGTTGTGCTCTCTCCTCTTTCATTTGTGATTTTATTAATTTGAATTGGAGAAAGAACAGCAAGTAAAACCTACACCAGGCATAAGGAGGAAGATAATAAAGATTCAAGCAGAACTCAATGAAATAGAGACCAGAACTGTAGAAAAGATCAACAAAACCAGGAGATGGTTCTTTGAAATAATTAATAAGATAGATAAACCACTAGCCAGCCTTATTAAAAAGAAAAGAGAAAAACTCAAATTAATAAAATCATGAATAAAAGAGGAGAGATCACAACCAATACCAATGAAATACAAATGATTTTAAAAACATATTATGAGCAGCTATATGCCTTTTAGTTTTACTGATTATTTCATTTGCTGCGCAGAAACTGTTTATCTTAATGAAGTTCCAATAGTTCATTTGGCTTTTGTTTCCCTTGCCTCTAGAGACATATATAGAAGGAGTTGCTATAGCTGAGGTCAAAGTGGTTACTGCCTGTTACCTCCTCAAGGTTTTTGATGGATTCCTATCTCACATTTAGGTCTTTCATTCATTTTAAATTTATTTTTTTGTATGGTATAAGAAAGTGGTTCAATTTCATTCTTCTGCATGTTGTTGTCCAGTTTTTCCATCACCATTTGTCGAAGAAACTGTCTTTTTTCTGTTGAGTATTTTTTCCTGCTTTGTCAGAGTTGTGGGTCCATTTCTACATTTTCTATTCTGCTCCATTGATCTATATGTCTGTTTTTGTGCCAGTACCATACTGTTTTGATGACTACAGCTTTGTAATAGAGCTTGATATCTGGAATATTGTGATGCCGTCAATTTTGCTTTTTCTTTTTCAAGATTGCTTTGGCTTTTCAGGGTCCTTTATGGTTCCATATAAGTTTTAGAATTATTTGGTCTAGCACTGTGAAAAATGCTGGTGGTATTTTCATAGAGATTGCATTAAATATGTAGATTGCTTTGAGTTGTATAGGCAATTAAACCATGTTTATTCTTCCAATCCATGAGCATGGAATATTTTTCCATTTCATTATGTCCCCTTAAATTTTTTTCATAAGGGTTATATTGTTTTCAGAGCCCAGATCTTTTGCTTCTTTAGTTAGGTTTTTTCCTAGTTATCTTATGGTTTTAGGGGCAACTGCAAATAGCATCAATTCATTGATTTATTTTTCTGTTGCTTCATTACTGGTGCATAGAATGCAACAGATTTCTGTATGTTGACCTTCATCCTATAACTGCTAAATTCGTGTATTAGTTCTAGTAATTTTTGATGTAGTCTTTCAGATTTTTGACATAGAGTATCATGTCATCTGCAAATAGTGAAAGTTTGACTTCTTCCTTGCCAATTTGGCTGTTTTAAAAAAATTTCTTTTTGTTCTCTGATTGCTAAAGCTAAGACTTTTCATCCTAAAGCAGCAGAATACACATTCTCTTCAAGTGCAGATGATCATTCTCCAGAATAGATCACATACTGGGTCACAAATCAGCCCTCACAAGTACAAAGAGATTGAGATCATACCATGCGTATTTTCAGACCACAATACTATGAAATGAAGTCAAACTCAAGAAAAAATTTGGAAAGACCACAAATGCATGGAGGGTAAAGAACATCCTAATAAGGAATGACTGAGTTTACCAGGAAGTTAAAAAATAAATTAAAAATTACATGGAAGCAAATGAAAATGAAAATATGACAGTCTAAAACCTTTGGGATGTAGCAAAGGCAGTCCTAAGAGCGAAGTATATTACAATGCAAACCTACCTCTAGAAGCAAGAAAAGTCTTGAATACACAACCTAACCTTACACCTAAAGGATTACAAAATGAACAGCAAGTAAAGCCTAAATCCATAAAAAAGGGAAATAATAAAGATCAGAGCAGAAATAAATGATATAGAAACAAACAAACAAAAAACAGTAGAATAGATCAACATTATTAGGAGCTGATTCTTTGAAAGAATTAATAAAATTGATAAATCCTAGTCAGACTTATCAAAAAGAAAAAGAAAAAGGACCCAAATGAATAAAATCATGAATGAAAGAGGATAAATCACAACCAATACCACAGAAATACAAAATAATTATACAAGAATATTATGAAAAAATATATGCCATCAAACTAGGCAATCTGTAAGAAATGGACAAATTCCTAGCAACATACAAACTAGCAAAGCTGAAACAGGAAGAAATAGAAAATTTGAACAGACCCATGGCTAGCAAAGAAATTGAATCAGTAATCAAAAATCTCCCAACAAACAAAAGTCCAGGGCCAGGTTACTTCCCAGAGGAATATTACCAGGGATTTAAAGAGGAATTGATATCTATTCTTCTCAAATTGTTCGAAAAAATAGAAATGGAAAGAAAACTTCCAAATTCCTTCCATGAAGCCAGCATTACCTGGATTCCAAAACCAAAGACCCTACTAAAAAGGAGAGTACAGGCCCACATCCCTGATGAACATAGATACAAAAATTCTCAACAAGATACTATCAAACTGAATCCAGCAGTACAGAAAAACCATTTGACAAAATATAGCATCCATTCTTGATAAAAAAAAAAAACCTCAACAAAGTAGGTATAAATGGAACATACCTCAACATCATAAAGGCTACATACAAAAGACCCACAGCTACTAATATCATCCTCAAAGAAGAAAAACTGAGATCTTTTCCTCTACAGTTAGGAATAAAACAGGGATGTCCAGTGTAACCATTACTACTTAACATAGTACTGGAAGCCTTAGCCTCAGCAATCAGACCACAAAAAGAAATAAAAGGCATCCAGATCATCAAGGAAGACATCATACTTTCACTATTTAAAAATGTTTTATATTTTTTTAAATGTCCAGCTCACCTCGTGGGTGATAAAAGCATCTCCCTGTCTATCTCCCATTTCCTAATTAAGGACAAAAATTATCCCCATCTTCCATCTAATGCCTGCCTTCTGTAGGGTTCCATGTTTATATACCCTATAGAAATTCACATAAAAATTGATTTAGGAATGAGTCACAAATTGCTCTTTAAGCGTTAGATAAAAGGAACTTGGAAAGCCTGTATTAGTGGGGCATGAGCACAGAAAGGATGCCCCATACAGAAAAAGGCAGGTGAATGGTACAAATACAAAAGGCTAGGAAAGGGGGCTGGGCCCCTCGATGCCTCTTCTTCTACCTAAGGATCACCTACCTGTAAGTGGCAAAGTAGAGGGTTCTGTAGCCATACAATTATGTATATTTGGGAGAATGTGGCATGACACAAGTAGAAAGTGACAAGTGTTTTAAAAAATAAACAGGACATCAAAGACTGCTTTTATCCTAACAGCTATTATTGGCCACTCACACTTCCCACTCCTTTTCTGAGAACTAGATCCTTAAGGATAACCTATGGCTTGAAATTTTCAAACCCCATTGTCCAAATAGACCAGAGAGTACTTTGTACTTCCACTAGTTTTGTACAAAATTCTAATTTTTCTGTAACATAACCATCTGTTTATGTACAGTGCTCCTTATTAGATTGTGAATTATTTGAGGATGAAAGATGTGACTCAATGACCTATGTAAAATGAGTAGCTATAACAGTGTGTGATACCTGATAGAAGCTTAGTGAATGACTATTGAATGACTAAATAAGAGGATAGATAATGTGCTGTTTATTGCACTCATTCTGCATGAATGAAAGTTTATACTTGGTCCATAATGTTTTACTCTTCCGGAAAGCCTCTATTTTCCAAAGAAAGTGTCAATAGTCAAGGAAGTCGCTGAGACTGCTGAAGTTCCTAGTTCCTCTAAAGAATGTTTTACCAGTCACTGTTACATTTCTTTCTATGTGGGAAACTTGAAGAGTTTATCAGATTCCAATAGGGAAATTTTCTTCATAACTGAAAGGAATATGGCACCACAAATCATTTAGTCATCACTGCTAGTTGGTGACTTTAAATGAAATAACATTTTAATTTCTTGAACCTCTACTCTCTTTTAGGCACTTGCTAAGCACTTTATAGATAAGAAAACTTTTAATTTTCCCCCAAATCCTGAAAAATAAGTATAATTATGTCTATTTTAAAGATAATAGAATTAAGGCACAGAGATTTAGCTATCACACAGCACATGAATGATAGAGGTAGAATTTTTTTATTGCCCCATATTTACTAGACTCTTTTCTCAGAGATTAGATAAAAATTTTGAATGATTATCAGTGTGAACACAATTCCTGCTAATAATCTATCATATTCTTTTAAATGGAAAGTATTTTCTTTTGATTAAAGGAATTAAATACAATGTATTTGCTATGATCAAATACTTGGGATATGCAATAAAAATATTCTCAGATACCAGTCATGACAAGGCATGAGTTGATTAATGGGTTATAATCAGAGTTAGGAAGGTGCGTAATTATGATGCTATCTAGTACGGATGACTGATTTGGGGATGGCTAGGTAGGAATGACAACTGCAATGTTAACACTAACATATATATTACATGCCCTATTTGTTCCTTTATTTAATAAATATTTTTGGACCACCTACTTACTGCATGCCAGGCACTGTGTAATTGGCAAAGTATATGGAAATTAATGTTTTATTCATTTAACCTCCTCAATGTTACTTTATCCTTGTCTTCAGTGTTTTTTTTTTTTTTTTTTTTTTGCTTCTTATTCCCACTATTCTTGACATGGCCTAAGTTCTAATCCATTCTTTCCTGGATAATACTCATCTGATCTGCCTTCTAAGATCCTAAACGTTCTCTCAACTTCCAGTCTTTGTCTTTTCCAGTTTCATATCTGTACTACTATCAATAATTATTGGTAGATACTGACAAAAACTCTATCCTTAACCATCTTGAAAAGGACTTCTCTGGCAAGAAATAACAAGTGTCAATGAGGATGTGGAGAAAAAAGAAACCTCATGCATTTTTATTGGGGATGTACATTGGCAAAGTCTTTATGGAAAACAGTATAAAGGTTCCTCAAAAAATTAAAAACAGAAATGCCATATGCTGCAATAATTACAGTACTGGGTATTTACATGAGAACAGAAACACCAATTTGAAAAGATACGAACCCCTATGTTTACTGCAGCATTATTCACAATAGTCAAGGTGTGAAATTAACCCAACTGTCCATAGTAGATGAATGGATAAAAAAGATGTACTGTGTGTAGATAGAGAGGCACATAAATTATTACTTAGCCATAAAAAGGAATGAAATCTTATCATTATGACAACGTGAGTAGATCTAGACTGTAGTATGTTAGGTGAAATAAAACAGACAAAGTCAAAGACTGTATGATTTCACTTATATATTCACTTATATATTGAATCTAAAACACATAATAACTGAAAAAATAAACAAAAACCCAGAAACAAACTAATAAATGGAGAGAACTGATAGTTGATAGAAGAGTTGACAGTATGGATGAAACAGTTCAAAGGAATTAAAAGGAACAAACTTCCAATTATAAAATAAATGAGTCACAGAGATGAAGACTACAGCATAGAGAACACTGTCAATAATACTATTGACTACATTTATCATGGTGAATACAGATTGGTAGATAGAATTGTTGAATCACAATGTCGTATGCTGGAAACACTAATATAACATTATACCTAATTGTCAGTTTCTCAACTAACCTCTACATTTTCCAAGGAAGGGGATCCAACTATCTTCATCTTTATCTCCATAGCTCCTCTCACAAAAATGGGAGAACTAAATGTTTATCAAATGTCTGATGACTATTTAGACATAATCTGCATCTTTAGGATTTAATTTGAAATTATTTCATAAGTTCTGAAAAGAAGAGCTATTTGGTGGCACTGCAGCTGATAACTGCATGACTTTCACAAGGTGTTACTATAAATAGTGATTATTTCAATGGTCTTATTTCAATTGTTCACACTCTATATTCATAAAGATGCTCTAGCCTTCTGCACAAAGTCTTAGGTACGCAAACATGTGGGATTCTAAGCAATTAACGTCTACCCTCATTCCTTACTGGGCTCTTTTTTCTGACTTTATTACCTCTTTTACCCTTCACTTCTTATTATTTTCCATCCTTTTTTTTTGTGGGGCCTGGTTAAGATTACTTGACTGTTTGATTATTATGATAGAGTTTTCCAAAGATTCACTATCAGAATGATTTAACTGACATTTAACATACTATTAAGGAAGTAGGACATTGCTCGAAGGTCATAGTTTGGATCTGAAGCTTAAAGGTTTTCATAATGTTTAGTGAAGGTATCATAAATGTCATCTCTTTTCAAAACTAGCACTCCCATAGTCAATGACAATTGGATTTATTCGGGACCTAGATTTTTTTAGTTCTACTATGCAACATTTGTCAAAAGAAAGATAGCAGTTTCCAAGAAGTTATTTTGTTTAGCACACTTACTTTGGCTAACACTGTCAGGCATATGAAATGCTCTTCCATGCAATATATTGCCATGTCCTCATGCATCTTCTCAGATGGACTGGGAGGATAAACCAGATCGTCCTTCCTCTCTCATTGGGTAGCTTCACACTTTCTCAAAGACAAACCTCCATGGCATACTTGTGAATTGCATTTTAAAGCAGGAGAAGTTTGGTGGGGCAAAATTGCCTCATACAGGTCTAAACCTGGCTAAATTAGAAGACCTTCCCACAAAAGGATTATTTGGATAACTTCTCCATGATAAATGAGTTAATGAGCTAAAACTTCTCACTAAGTTTGCTCCATTCAAGGCATATTCCCAAAGCTCCTGTCTGCATTACATCCAAGAGGCATCTATATGTGGATGCTTAAGTTAAACACAGGAAGCCAGAGCGAAGAGAAAAACAGGTGAGAAATATGAACAAGATCTATCTTGATCCTCCATGAGGATCCACTAATTTCCTTTTCAACATCTGAATGTGCAAGTCACCTCAAAGATGTCAATTTTGAGTGTAACATATTAAGGAAGGAAAACTGGAAATAACTGAAATACACAAATGCTTTTGCAATCCATCATATTTACAAAAATAAAGCCATTAAGACACCCAATAAATTAGCCTTGATGAGATTTGTAATGAGGCATTAAAGATAAGCTAAGTAAACTGTTGAAATGTTAGAAAACTATATTGCAGCATTTCATATCTAGTCTCCATATTTTATGCAAATAACCTGACAAGAACTGTTTTTAAATAAACAGAAATTTAAATCTTAAAGGAAACAATACAAACAGATTTAATATTCTTGATTACCTAGCAGAGTTCAATACCATTATACCCTGGGTGGGAATTATAATGGCTGGAAAGAAAACATTTTTCGTTTTTTTTGTTTTTTTTTTTTGTACTGAAATCCATTGATTCTGTTTTTATCACCAGTGAAAATTAAAGACTTTTAGTATAAATGAAGTCATATTTAGCTTTTTAAAATTCCAGGGCAGTATGGAGTTTAATATACTCTTTTCATTTCTGGAGAAAGCTGCTCATTACAGGAGCTAATAGAAAAAAAATAATTATTCCTATTGGTGCAGTGGTCCACTCAGAGATATAATTTCACATAACTATCAGAGCTGTTGATAAGATTTCTAAACAGATCACAGAAGATCACTTTTGGACAAATATTCTCATTTCTCTAAAAAGAAGAAGCCGGTTATTTTATTTTTCACAACCAAATGGAATTGCACAGGATAACAATCTTTATTCAGTGCTAGCAAATGGTTGCAAGTACAATTTGTTGCTTTGGGGGCAAAGTCTGCTTAAGTCTCATGGTCCTGTACTGGATGCATTGACACCAGATGAGCAGGACCACTCTGACATGGAACGTGAAGGCTCTCTGTTTCTGTAAGAGAACCAAGAGGCACCACATCACTTCTCCCATAAAGTCACAGCTTTCAAGAAGTTCTCTGGTCTTAATATCTCACTTCCACACACCCTTTGCATGCATAGATATCACTTTCCTTTGCCTACACATAGGATGCCATTAGCTTCACTTCATTTTCTCCAGCACAAAGACAACATTTCAAATGACAGTGGGGATCTGAAAATTTCGAGTTGGAAGAAGGACAAATAAATCTTGGCCTAGGATCTCTTATATCACAGCCCCTGGTATGCAGAGCTGGGACTCATGATACTTCCAGGAACAAAACCCTGGGTTTGTAAAAGTTTTACAAATGTGCATGTCCTTTGTGTGTGTTTGAGACTCATTTCTGTGAATGCTTTCCTGACCCCATAGTCAGATTCAAACCTCTATAATTCACATTCATTTTTTTTCAAACCCAAAGAAAATGGGGAAAGGTTTAGAAACATGTTTCCAGCACCCTGAGACTCAAACCTCTCTAATCAACCAATCTGGCCTCATATCTCAGGATAGCAGGCATCCTTGCAAAACTTTACAGTGTTATACTCCCAACTGAGCTGAAAATACTATAAGAATATGAGAAATGCTTTCTATTCGTTTCTCTCTCTCTGTACATATTTTCATGGGATTTTGCAACTTCTATAGCTGGTTATCATGAAAGACAAAATGTATGCTGCTGTTGAGGTGGGGAAATTAGAGGAGAAAGGGGCACCTGGGTGGCTCAGTGGTTGAATATCTACCTTAGGCTCAGGGCATGATCCTGGGGTCCTGGGATCAAGTCCCACATTGGGCTCCTGTATGGTGCCTGCTTCTCCCTCTGCCTATGTCTCTGCCTCTCTGTGTGTGTGTGTGTGTCTCATGAATAAATAAATAAAATCTTAAAAAAAAGAAATTAGAGGAGATGAGTCTAGATGAACACAGATGAGTCTAGAAATTTGAGAAAATGTCTAAATGGAAACTGATATTTGCAGCCCTAGTATTTCTTTTAAATTTATCTAAACTAAAATTTGCACATGGTAAGGAAAGTAGTTTTAAGAAAAAAAAAAAAAAAAAAGGAGTGGCCTCGTCCTTAGATGTTAAGAGAGGAGTTCTGTATTAGAGATCTCTAAGACCAGCCCAGATTTGCTGGTTTGTGATTTGCTAGAAGTACTCACAGAATTCTTCTAGAGCTATATTTAGGACTAAGATTGATAGCAAACCAAATGCAAAAAAAAAAAAAAAAAAAAAAAAGGAAAAAGACACAAAGGGTGATATCTGGAGGAAACCAGGTATGAACTTCCAATTCCAAGATTCATCTCCTCACAGGGTCACACAAGACTTAACAAACTATTCCAGGACGTGGCAACACCTGAGAACATTTTATCCACCAGGGACATACTTTAAAGACTTAATGTCCAAGATATATATCAGAGGACGATCATATGGGCACCTTCTTGCCTAGCATGTACCCAAATTCCAAACTCCCGAACACAAACCAATCATTTATATGGTTTCAGCACGGTGAGCCACTCATGATTTAAGGGAAGTTTTATGTCAGTATAGGTATATTTGCTGGCCAAATTCCCAAACACTAGTCAAGGAACAGCCTTGTAAGCACGCCTTTCCAAGGATAGGCTGTCCTGGGCTACTGTGCTAACTCATGTCTACACAGTCCATAGGTCCATAGCTTGTTTGCCCACATGCCGTGTACAGAGCTTTCAGGTGCCATTATCTCTACACATTTTTCACATTTAGAAAGTATTCCCATTCTTCATGCAAGTGCTTTAAGGAAAGCAGAACTGAGTAATCATACAAGAATTGGTGAATATAGTAGGAACTTCTCTTTAGATAATTTTGGCTCTTCTGGTGTTTCAGGAATAACTTGAAAGCTTTTGATAAAATCTAAAATAGGACTTTGGAAAAACTTGCCAAAACCCTGTTCAATCTAGAAAAATGAATAATTCCAACCATTTGGACTTCCATTTCCCAAATGTCTTCTTTTACATGGCTTGAGTCTTCCCTACAATAACCTATGGCAGAGCACAGCCGCCTCTATAAAGCCACCCTGACTGGGCATCCTAATACTTCTACTCATATTTTGGGCACCAGAAATCAGGAGATACTGCAGTTAGAAACAAGGCTCTAGTGTAGTTAACACAACTCACATTCTCTTCTTCCAAAAGTGAAGTGAAACGTTTGCCACACGCTCGTTTCTCATCTGCTATTTATCTGCCTAAACTCTTTTTTTTTTTTTTAATTCCAAACTGACATATTGTGGTAGAGCTTCTTCTAAGAAACCTTCCCTGAATAAAAGGAATGGCGGAAGCAAGCCCGAAGAAGAAGAAAAAAATAGATTCCTATTCCTTCATTCCTATTAGAATCCATTCAATGGTTAGAAAACCTTACACTGTTGAAAGCACTCTCAAGTGGTTAAAAGAGAGTATTGAATTCACTTTGTCCGACGCCTTTGATCCCAGGTACTATAACCACAGACTGATCTAGGAGTCCTTTCTTCAGCTTTGTGATTATTCACTGTGAAACCAAGTGGAAGCTACTAGATTTGCTGTCGTTGGGTTTCTGATCTATAAAATGAGTCTAGCAGTGCACTCCCATCACAAGCATGGGCATGAAATTAACATAAATGATTTCAAATTCTTTGCAAATAGGAAATACTAGTGATCTGTGTTAGGAAGACTAACTCCATCTTCATGCTCCATTTATCCTTTCCACTCCCTCAGGGAGACTTGTGCTTGCCTGTGGGCACTGGAAAAAAAAAAAAAAACACCCTAAAGAGAGGTCATTCTTTGTGTGGGGCCAGCCCAATATGATGTCTAGCTAGAACTCTGGCCTACTCTAACTGAGCACTAAATAAAAACAAGGACTCTCAGATAGCCATTCATTTTTCTATTTTCTTAGGTAGGTATTTAGCTTTCTATAGATTTCAAATGAGTTTCCAAGTCTTTCTGCAATGATGACAACTTGATCATCCCAACACCATTGTGGCTTGGACAGAACCAGCATTAGATTCTTAGATTTGTA
The DNA here is from genome assembly GCF_011100685.1 of Canis lupus familiaris. Taxonomy (NCBI): domain Eukaryota; kingdom Metazoa; phylum Chordata; class Mammalia; order Carnivora; family Canidae; genus Canis; species Canis lupus. The sequence goes on from NC_049238.1 coordinate 17,272,508, forward strand.
TTTATTTTCAGGTAAGAAAAAAATGAGCTCAAAGAAGTTTAGGGAACTAGATCAGTAAAGATTCAGGAGTCTTGGCCTCATATTTGGCTCTCTCATACACCTGTCTCTAAGTAGTCTTACAGTGGGCTCTGTCAGCTTTAGCACTAGACTCTCAGGGCGCATGGGTAAGGAGAGAAAGAATCGTTCCTCAAGTATCCAACAATATGTGAAATTCCCCATTCTTCATGGCCACGCAGAACATAGATCCCACAACCTTAATCTATCACAGTCAGAACCAGATAAAAGATAGTTTTTTGAAAGCTTCAGTAGAATCGTAGAATCCCATATTTGGAAAGGATATCAGGGGTTATCTGTGTAGTTTTCAAGCCAATGAATCTTGTTTGGTACCGTCTCATTCACTCAGTCTTTGTTCCTGCTCTGACAACATTGTATCTATCTCACATCAGCCACCATAGGGGTGTCACAACTGTGCATGCCTAACCTCCTCAGTAAGCAGTATGCTCTTTGAAGGTACAAATTTTATTTTTTGCCTCTGTATTTCTAGGAACCAGCCTATATCTGGCCAAGAGGATGTGGCAGTAAATAATTTGACAGCTTCTCTTCTCTCCCAAACTAGAACAATAGCTTCGATTCCTTTCCCTATTTACACCTAATGGTTATCCTTAGTTCGGCCATTTTATACACAAAGCAAACAAAATAATTTTATAAATTGCAAAAGAGACTATATCCTCAGCTCCTGCTTAAAATCTGTATATGTTCTTGAGCATGCCAAAATAACATCTACATTCATTACTATTATCTACAATCCATATACTTTGAAGCTGATGTTATTACCTCTTTTACTTGGTCTCTTCCCACTTCCCCCATCACTAGTGATGGTCGAGACAGAGGGGCTACCTTCCTGCATATAAAATATGCTATACTTAGCTGAGTTAATGGGTCTTCAGTTTATGGTTCCCTTTGCCAGAAACTCTTTCACTGCACATCCTCATAGAGCTGAATCCTTATGCCACTCAGATTCTTGGTTTAAAGATTTCATCCCCAGAGAGAGTGTCCCTGACCACTCTAGCTCATACACCTGTCCATAAATACCTCTTCACAGTCTATTACCTGAGCTTGTTTTATCTCAGGGAAATAAACTTATAGTTTTGTTTGTTTTGCTGTTTACTGTACATCTTCCACAATCTGACAAAAACCTGGTAAGAGCAAGATCTTGCCTGCTCATTCACCAATCTCTCAATGTAGGCCTTAAAAACAACCCTCAACCTAGAGTGGGTGCTCATTTACTCTCTTCTGAAACAATGATGAAAGAAATGAATAATTCATTCAGTGCTTAAACCCCTCTCAAACATACTTATTGGTATCTTAAGCAAGTGTTATTCCTATTTTTCCTTGAGTAGAAATAGTGATAATAAATTCAGTAGTTCTTCATTTTTATACAGATTTTATAACACAGGTTTTGCCTTATTCACTTGATGTTTGCCTTTCCGAAGTGTTCTACCTATTAATGAATATTCCCATCCCTTGTAAACACACAAAGCAAATCTAATCCCTTCTCCCCATCAGTTCTTTGATTATTGCCTTCAAATCCCCTGTACAGGTTCTTTCACACAGGCTGAGAATATATTGACTTTGTTCCATTTCATATTTTGTGCATTCATATTTCTTTCACTTTTCTTATGAATATATTCTAATTTATACCTATTTTTCATAAAATATGGAGCTCTAAAGTGATAAAATAATCAGAGGTATATTTTGACTGATACAGAGAAGATAGTGTGTGTATGTGAGCTCTTATATGTACATGATAACACCTAATATCACATAAACTTTTTTGGCAGCTACATCATACCAATGATTTACACTGCTTATGAACTTAAAAAAAAAAAAAATCCTCAAGCCATTTTCACAGAACTCCAGCAAGTCTTGTGTGTGGCCATCCTCCAAGATGGCCCCCAGTGATCCTTGCCTTCTGGCATTCAAGACCTCTTGTAGTCCCCTGCCACACTGTATCGAGGCTGGTCTATGTGACTTGTACGGTATAACACAAGTCGTGGTATATAATTTCTGAGGTTTGGTTATAAAATACATTTTGATGTCTACCTTGATTTCTCTTTATTCCTTTGTACTTGGAAAGGTGGTCACAAGGACATACCACCCTTAGGGTGAGACTCAAATTGTTGAGGTCCCTCTACCAACAGCAACATGAATGAGTCATCTTGAAAGCAAAATCTCCAGCCTCATATAAGCCTTGAATATAACCTCCTGAAAGACCCTAAACCAGAACCACCTCTGCTGGCTTTCTACTTTCAGGAACTATGCAGGAAAATAAATTTTCATGTTTCAAGCTGCTACCTTTAGGCTAATTTGTTATACAGTAATCTGCAACTAATATAGTCTCCCCTATCCTGTACTTGTGCATTTTTTTAGATCTAAATTTGGATTTGTTCATTTAGTCTTAATAATCTCAGATCTTTACATTTGGTTGTCTCCAGTCTGTTTATATCTTTTTCAGTAAATATTTAGATAATCAACATATCTGACAATAGACACAATATTATCCAACAATTTTAAAAGTCTATTATCTTTCGAGTTACTATTGGCATTTGAGTTACTGATATAAATGCTAAAATGGAAAATGCATTGGGCAGTACCCTTTTGGCCTTCAGCAATCTCTCCAGATTCAAATCTTTCAAACTCTTTACAAATAGACCTTCTACTAGCTAATACTTCTCTTTATTTTCCTGGTACCCATCCTACATATCTTCACTTTATCCACAAGAATATTAAAACACTTAAGTTATGTCTGTTGCATTTTTCTAGCATTGCCAGCCTTATCACTGTTACGTTAAATAAAAAAAAAAAAAGACTCTAGGGGTGCCTAGGTGGCTCAGGCAGTTGAGCATCCAACTGTTGGTTTCAGCTCAGGTCATGAGCTCATGGGTCATAAGATTGAACCCCACAAAGGGCTCCATGCTCAGCATGGAGCTGAGTTGAGTATTCTTTCCCTTTGCCCTCCCTCCATTCATGCATGCACACTCTCTTTCTTTCTGGAATAAATTAATCTATAAAAAAAAGACTAGTTTGTATATGACTACTTATTGAGCCCATTTTAGCTCCTAGAGCTACTATTTTACTGTATTTTTTCTTTTAGGGGCTCACAGGCCTTTGTTTTACAGTTTTATAATAACGCTAAAAGTGGGCATAAAGCTCCTGTTTAATTTCCTATTCCACCTTCTCCCTATATTGAACATGAGTATGCCATTTGCCTATTCCCAGTCCTGTGCCATCTCCACCATTCTGCACTGTTCACTAAAGATTACTATTTGCAGTTCTTAGGTTGGTATTCACTGGCAATCTCTTCAAGCTTTTGCAATGGTTACCTTACTTCCCAAGGTATTTCTTTACATGGTTGAACATGTTTCATTACATTTAGTCAGTCTTTCTTTTTGGGTATCTAGTTAATGAAAGATCAATCAATGAACCAGCAACAACAATGACAAAAAAAAAAAAGGAAAACAAAAAGAAAGAGAATATACTAACCATTCTGTATTTTATAGCCATCATAAACCTAAGGGGTCATACTTATTAAATTAGTGAGTGAATGAATGAATGAAAATAAGTATCAAGTATCCTCATCCAGAAAGTCCAATTCTGTTAATCAACACTACAGATTTAAACTTATTTTTGAATTTGAGTAATATACCCTTTGCTTTAACACACTACAAGGGTGGTCATAACTTATTTATTTTGCTCACTTTCTTCTGAAATATATTAAAGTTTTCTGCCAAGTTTTTAAATCAATAGGCAGAATATTTCTTCAATTACTTACTGTGCATGAAAAAAGCAAGAAGACAGAAATAGAGCACAGTTTTGAAAATTAAAGACCAGTTTCATAATATTTTCAGATATGATTATATTTTCCATTATTAGCTTTAAATAGACACCATCAAAAAAGGAGTGTTCTGCTTCTCAGCAGAAGAATACTGTTTCATGCAAGTAATAAGCCAATCTGAAGATATATGAAATAAATTTATATGTAATAAATGAGTCATCCCCAATCAGTCTAGAAGGATAAGAATAATAAATAGAGTTGGGGTACTAAAAAATTTATTTTTAAAAATATAGATCCTGCTTTTAAACCATACCTCAAAACACACTCCAGATGCAATAAAGAGCTAAATTCTCAAAAGGAAAAATAAGTATATAAAGACTCCAGTAAATTAAAGAGCAATGGATATGAAAAGGATAATTCCTCAAAATGGAAATAGAACATTTTAACAAGCACATTGAAAGAAAACTGTTAAAAAAAAATGAAAGAAAAATGGTTACTCTCATAAATGACCAAATAAATAAATAAGCCAATGGTATAATGGCATTTATTAATTCCAACAAATTAGCAATGATTTAAGTGTAATACACACATAACAATGCCAGTTGGTGGAAGGTCAAAGAGGCACATTTATAGCAACTTAAATGTGAACATAAATTACTTAAAAACCCTACTGGAAAGACATCGGTCAGTATCTATTTTAAAAAGCCTTAAAAGTATTAATTTCCCTTAAGTAACTAACTTCCTTTCTGGAAATCTCACTAGAATGCTCTCCCTTTGTCTGTGCGGGAATGTTGTGGCAAACATCCATGTCTTCTATCTTCTATCAAATTTCATTCCCTTCCTAAAGCTTATTGTCACAGCATATGAAATGTCTTCCTCCACGTTGTTCATGTTGATCTGGCCTTATGGAGGGGAGGTCTCTGATTATTTAGAAAATATGGCTATGTGTGCCTGTGGAGGGCACAGGGACAAGGAGACAAGATACTAAGGAAGGCACACATCTTTCATGAGTAAACGACATGCTCTTCGAAACTGTGAGATGTCCTTTGATCTTATGGGCCATATAATCCTGAATTACAGAAAAGCAGGATCAGAGCTTACATAGCAGAGAGGAACAAAAAGGATGATAAGAGAAGTAAAGGTGTCTGTATCTATGTTGCAGATGAATGAGAAAGGCCAAGAAGATGAAATCAGGAATGGAAAAGATCCAGGTCAAAAATGTGGCTTGGAACTGTAGTGATGAGATAACATTTCAGGGCCAACTTCAGAAAGGCAGGCAAGATTTCAATCAGGTGATAAATTGGTGGGAAGGAGGTAAGTTCCAGGCCATGCTTTTTCAGAAACCAACTGAAGGGTCCTATTCCACTCTGTATAGGTAGGAAGAGAAGAGAAACTTAGAGACTCTGGAGAAAGTTGAGATAGCTGTAGAAATGGCATGAAGTAAAATAAACACATGCATACTTATACACGCACACACGCACAGACATACACACAGTTCTTTATTTCTTTGTTCCTCTTTCTGGACCTCGGATTCACAGAACTGAGCTGTTTATACCCATTAGTCAACAGCACACTATAATTACCAGCCCAAGTAAGATCACTGCTTTTACTGTGTTTTTATTATTTTTACCTTTTATCAAATCATTCCACTCTCCAAATCCTTAAGACTCCCTCTCATATACCATGTCTTTATTTTTTTTAAATATTTTATTTATTTATTTATTTATTTATTTATTTATTTATTTATTTATTCATTCCTTCATTCATGCATGAGCGACAGAGAGAGAGAGAGAGAGAGAGAGAGTCAGAGACACAGGCCAAGGGAGAAGCAGGCTCCATACAGGGAGCCCCACGTAGGACTCTATCCAGGGACTCCAGGATCACTCCCTGGGCTGAAGGCGGCGCTAAATCGCTGAGCCACCCGGGCTGCCCATACCATGTCTTTAATGTCTGCCCTCCATATGGTTATTTAGATATAGATATCTCTTTGAAAAATGTGAATCAGTGATTTAACTTTAGAACTAATCAAAGGGAATTATAAAATATCAATTTTATTATGAGTATGCACAAATTGATGTTATGTTGTTCTGTATATTTGTATTATTTTAAAATAAAAACATTTTAAATACATATAAAATAGTGTGACTTTTTAAAATACAAAGTGGTATTGTGATACAATTCTCCTGCTGTTTTTCTTTTTCCCTCTTTTTTAAAAGTAACTTCTATGTTCTTGGGAGCTATCCATGTTGGTTTATGTAAATATGTTCCTGGGGACTGATACATTATTCTAGGGCATGCATATTGCATATTTTACATATCAATAGTCATGCTTCCAACCATTTCCTACAAAATATCTTGCTGTGGATTTTAGACTTTCTCTGCAGTCTTCCTGAGCACCCCCGGGTACATGCATACTCAATTTCAACAAACTGCCAGGATGACTATACCAGTGCATACTCTTACCAATATTGCATGGAAATTCCACGTGATCTTATGCCCTTAATATTAGAAAGCTTCGATTTTTACCATTTGGAAGTACGCAAAGTAATGTCTCCTTATCTTAATCTACTTTCCTCTGGTTACTTAGGGGATGCTCATTATCTCATGATCTTATTAGTTATTGGATTTTTCTCTCTATTCATATAGAATTGCTTTTCCATATTCTTTGGTCAATTTTTTCCACTGGAGGATTTGCCTTTTTCTTGTTTATTTACTGTTGTTCTTTCCTTTTCTATATTATAATACATTGCCAGGTTTACACTCTGCAAGTATCATCACTCAGTTGTCATAATTCTGTTACTTTTTCTTTGGTATTGTTCATTGATCTTTCTGGTGTATATACAACATTCTTTTTTTAGTATTTCTTTAGATCTTTCGAATTTTTGTCCCACCCAAAGACCCAGAAATATTCTCCTACACTTTCATTAGCATCCTAGTTTTTTCTTTCACATTTAATTTTGTTTGTATATGTCTTCCTATAGGGTTTTGTGATATTCTAATTTATATTATCGATGTATTTGGCCTTCATCTTTGCTCCTAGCACAGAGCTCCTTAAACTCTTGGAATTTCCTGAGTGACAAGGGTGATAAAAGTTCCTTTTGTTACTCATAACAAACTCCTTTCAATCATACTTGTGTTTATGTTAAAAAGGTGATTTTTGGAAAATCCCTAAGGATGAGGGCTACTCACAAGGGGGAACAATCATGCAATTAAAGGGTTGGAACTTTCCATCATAACCCTCTATCATTGGTTTAGGGAGAGGTGCTGGAAGTGAGTTAATCACTAACGGCCAATGATTTAGTCAATCATGCCTATGTCATGAAGCCGCCATAAAAATCCAAAAAGGATAGGGTAGGGTGAGCTTCTGGGTTGGTGAACACTTGTAGGTCTGGGAGGATGGTACCCCTGGGGAGGGCATAGAAGCTCTGTGCCCCTTCCCACATATCTTGCCCCATGCATCTCTTCCATTTTGCTGTTCCTATGTCTTTTTGTAATAAAACAGTAAAATAGTAAATAAGCTGTTTTCCTGAGTTCTGCGAGTTGTTCTAGCAAACGGCTAGAAGAAGGGGGTTGTAAGAATCTCTAATTTATAGCCAGTTGGTCAGAAGTACAGACAAAAACCTGGACTTGAGACTGGCATCTGAGGGTGGTAGGGCAATCTTCCATGTCCAGGTAGACAGTGTCAGAATTGAGTTATATTAGGACATTCATTTGTTGTCAGGAAATTGCTTGATGGGAGAAAAATCCTGACACATTTGGTGATCAGAAGTATCAGAAGTGCTCTGAGAAGGATTAGAAGAGAAGTAGAGTGTTATGTGAGTAGACAGAAAAATAGGAGTTTTTCCTTTTTGGGTTCCAAATAGTCTTACTATATTGTGAATTTTTACTATATACTAAGCCAATTTTTCGGTGCTTTTTTTTTCAAACAGCACTATTAAATAAGTCATAATTTCTTCACTCCTTTGTGATATCATCCTGTACAACTAGTTTCTACATTTATGTAAGTCTCTTTTTGGGTCTCTAATGTGTGCAATTGATCTACTTCATCCTGTGTCAATACTATTCATTTTTTTATCAGGATGCCTATATCATAGGTCCTAAAAACTGAGATTACTGTTTTCCCCCCAAATTTAGCTTTTGATGAACTTTATTTATCTCATGTACATCTTAGAATCTTCTTATAATATTCCTCCCAAATCCTGACAGGTATCTGATTAAAGTTGCATAGAACACAGGATAATGACATCTTACAAGGTTAAATTTTCCACCCACAAACATATATACCTCATTATTAATTTAGGTTTTCTTTTATCTTCTTTAATTAATTTAAAATGGTCCTTTTATAAAATAATCTTCTAGAAAGTTTTTCTTGCTTTGTTAGATTAATTCTCAAATAATTTATTGTGCTATTTTGTTTTATACTGTCTTTTCTTTTTTAGTTGTTTCATGCTATTTTAAAGGAAGGCTTTTGGCTCTCATGTTTTGATCTGTGAGCCAGGAGGACTGCTAAACTGTCATAGAGAATGCAAACTTAAAATGTTACAGTAAAACAGAACTACTAGACTTAACCAGGATGGTCACATCTTCCTTCTTTATACTTTTTTTCAGATCATGATTGATTATATCATCTGGAGTAGGCATACTTATAGGAAGAAAAATAGGGAAATGATTTCTCAAAGTCTTTTTCATCCCTAAAACTATACAGGTAAAAGGTCATTGGCTGCATTTCATATACATCCTGAGCATGGCTTATAAAAATGTCATAGGGCAAATCCTTGTACTGAGACATTAGAAAAATTTGGTTATTCCCAGACAACCTTCAGAAATTATCCCAAACCTACCAAAGAGATAGAAATTCATCAATAAATGTCAATCATTTTCTTTTCAAGTTATAGCACTTATTTCCTTTGGCTGGAGAATGGGAGCAAATGTTGAGCATTATGGACTGGTGAATAAGCTTGATTCTGAATGGCAGGAAAATTAGATGATCAGATTCAGCCAAATGTACCCTTCTTGACAATGTCCTTCTGCCATTTTTTAAGAAGAGATCATGGGAGTTTTAAGCTAATAATTGCATCATCTTCAGTAAAAGAAACAGCCTTGAAGAAGTCTCTGTGCAAAGCTGCAAAACTTAAATGCTATTTGAAATAAAAGTACAGGATGGCACTCTTCTGGAATAATTTATGAAATGAACCCGTGCATCTATTTTTTTCTTTCTAAAACAGAGTCATTCACAGAGTCTGAGATTGACAGCTTAGCTGAGGGGAGTCTAAGGAAGGGAAAGCTCAAATTGATTAATAAGGAAATCATAAATCTTAAAAAAATAATCATTTTTTTAAAGCAGATCTAAATCAAGGATGGATCAGAAAAGAACTGTGGTTCTTTAGATTTATTAAAGTATAGCAAAGGAAAAACATTCTAGCAAACAAGGAAATTCTATCACATGGGTTGCTGACTTTTTTAAAGAGTAGTTGGGCAACACCATTAGGAAAGGTGATCCCCAGATTATGCTGCTATCTAGGGAACATTATCTCTTGGTTATAACTTTAAAATGCAGCTTCATGCATAGCAAAAGACAAGCCAAAGGCCAAGAAAGGGCAATTTCACACCAGAGCAAGTACTCAAATATTCTCTCTGGGCACTGTGTCTACTGCATGTGGCCCTCCTAAGGGAAAGATACTCAAGTGGAATGGCTTCCCACATCAAATCAGCAGGCCTGGGGAAAGTGCCTCCTAATGGATCAACTCAGTGGTGGATGGAATGAAGTTTTAGTGTGAATGTACCTGATTTTATTTTTAACCCCAAAGCCTGGATAGCTGTGACCTTATTATTTACATATGCTTTTTCTGTGATGGTTTAAATGGCTGTCACTGCCAATGTTTCCCAATAAGACTGGTAAGAGGCCAAGAGATTATTGACCTTGAAATATACCCTCTTTAAATAAGTATATGTGTGTAACTAATTTTGACTTTCCTCCAGTTGGTCAAAGAGCAAAAAATTTCAGTTTCAAACGTCTCCATAAGGTACCCTGTGCTAGGCGCTGAATTTATCCTGATGTACCTGACAAGTACAGCCCTTGTCAGCAGTAAAAGCAGATATTCAAAACAGTGGCATTAATTACAAATAAGTTCTTATGTAATTTTAAGTGAATAAAGTGCTGAGAATGGGAAATAAGGAATATCCTGGGGCCCATTACATAGACTCTGACCTAATCATGGTTGGAGATGACAGGAGGCAGAGATGTATTCCTTGCCACTTAAAGGAATCAGGCATGTGAAGAGGATAGGAACGAGTGCTCCAGGTACCCAGAAACATAACCCGGAAGACCCAGACATAAAAGCAAATGAAATAGTCATCATGGGGATTCAGAGATGTTATGCTGTCTGTCCCAAAAGAGAAATCTGATTCCTTCATCTTTACCCAAGATTACTCCATCATATGCAAATTTTAATTGACTTGATCCATGCCTCAAGGATTCAAGTTCTAACATCCAAAACTTTACGTTCAGATCAAACTCATTATTTTTAAACTCCAAAATAGCCTTTCTTATTATTTCTTCTTAAATTCATTTTATAATTTCCCTAACAGAGCCCAATTCTTCTATCTTAGCATAACTCCAGATCAACCACCTAGGATTATCCAATGGAGTTATCTGCACGAAGTAATTACTTTTTTCTTCTGCAACCATTTCATATTCCAAGATAAGTCTTTAGACTTTAAGGCATGCACTTACTGTTCAGTTTGCAAATTTTCTTAGAAGTTAGAAGTGAAGAGTCAGCAATTTACTTCTGACTAAAAAGGAAACTTTAAAAAGCCATTCTACCTATGCATCTTTAGATGAAACCTTGATTAATTCCTTAAGATGTCAAAAATGGCAGTTAGGTGTATGCCATTTGTTAAAGATTAGGAATCTTTGTTCAAGGCATTTGAATAACAGTTTTATGAAAATGTACAGTTCTGGTGAGTACAAGTCATATTGAATCACTCACTTCTGAGCTGAAAACCGGAAAGGTGTCCTGCTTGCTAAAACAATAGGAAAGTGACTTGTGAAGTGATACTGAATGTAAGGCACTTAATTAAAAATTCCTCTGATAACAAGAATGAAAAACTGGAAATATGGTGGCCTAGAATATATTTTCTCTTTCATCAGTAATTCATAAGTATTTATTACATTGGCATTTGAAATTGTATATGCAGGTGTGTCTTTTTTTCACACAACAGATGTCTTCCTAAAATGATACATAGAAATTACTGAAAAAGAACTCACATTTTATATTTGCTAGGGAAACTTCCTATTATGGGCAATCTCATAGGCTCTCCCTTGCAAATATAAGGATAGCTCTAACATGCAAATGGCTCATATTAATGGATTTGTTTCATGAATTAATATATTTATATATTTGGCTTTGTTTATGGTGTGCCCAAACAATATGGAATATATTTGATAACAGATGTTTCCTTTTTTGGAATTTACATAGACTTTAAATACACTTTTACTAAGAGGAAAAAGAGAAGGGAGGGAGGAAAAGGAGAGAGAACAGAGGAGGAGGACAAGGGTAAAAGAGATAATGATAATTTGTAATACTGTTTATGTGTTGAGCTTTAAAGTAGCCGCAGGTGCTGAAAACACTTTTGTTTAGAATCTGTTGGCACTTATTTTTTTTTCCACCAGCATCTTTGTGTAGAAGTGTTTGTTATTAAAAGCTTGGTACACATTTTCAATGGTTCAGGCCACCTAAGTTGTGTCAAGGGGTTGCATATACAGAGTAGGAAAAGACTTTTTTTCTGAACTACCTTGAAATTATCTAAAATCTAAATCAAGTACACACACAAAAAAAGGGGGACCATGATGAAAAAAAAAAAAAAAAGCCTTATTCTAAGATTCTAGAATCTGCCTGTAAGGATGGGCACCATAGCCATAGAGGTTTCCCTGCCTTTGCTTCTGCCATTATCTTGACAGAGGCCAGTCTCTTCGTGATAATATTGTGCTGACCATCCATAATCATCACTCTTGAGAATGAGCCCTGATGCTCTCCAGCCCTTCATTCTCTCCCTATGTTTTTAAGTAATCATCTTGTTGTCCCAAGTAGATTACAATGACTTTGATGGTAAGATTTAGATATACCTACAATTTTCAAATCTCAGATTATGTACCAAGGACATTACTATGTTTTAAACAATGCAATAGTTCATTAAATGCTCTCAAAGCCTAAAAACACATGTATACACACACACACCACATACATTCATATATTTTTCATTTTCAGAGTAATCAACTAAGACTCTGAGAGTTTAATTTGTCCACACTTCCATGCTAAGTGGCAAAACATGATTTCAAACACATGTTCCAAAGTTCTTGATCTTTCCATGGGAAACCATGATGGAAAAGAGTCAGTACCTGAAGGAAGGCATGAATAAAACAACAAACAAAGAAACAACAACAACAACAAAAAACAAAACAAAACAAAACAAAACAAAAAAAAAAAAAACACTGACCACTCAGCAATCAAAAGAAAAATATCAAAACCAGAATTGTAAAACTTCCATGAGTCACTGCAGGGGAAAGAAAAAAGACATTACTGTTTTTTCTGGAAAATCGTTGCCTCCCTTCTCGATCTCATACCACAATGGTCCAACTCAAGTGGTCAGCATGAAAGTAGCAAGATTTAGAAGCTTATCTTCTACATATGTTAGACTGATTTCTTATTCCTGGCTTCCTTTCCTAACCAACAGCTCTCCAAATCCCTGCCTTTTGGTACAAATGCTCCCAGTTACCTCCCTTCTAAACTGAACATTCATTTAAAAAAGACCATGCTTTATTCGCATCTGCATCCACTTTCTGCATTAGGTTCCAGTAAAGTACTTCCTACTCAAAAGAGTCTCAATGGATATGTGTCAAATAAATAAATAGGAAAATAAAGAACACACTGTTTAGGTTTTTCAGTGCTGTCTTACTGTTCAGAGTGGTATGCACTCAGAAAGACTGCAAGCCTCACAGAACAGAGGGCATGTGCATCATACATTATTTTTCACATCTCTCTCTGCACCTTGTTCAGACTTGAGTGTAGTGTGGACCTGGTTGCCCTACAGATAAGGTAAATGCATGTTGGTTTATAGCTAGATTCCATATTCCAAAACTTGAAGGAACACAATCAGGAGATTGTCAGCCTGGTTGTCAGCTACATGATCTCCTTTCTGAGCCTTGACTCTCTCTGACATTCCCCATATTCCTCAGACTCCTGAACCCTGGTCATCCCAAAAGTTACTCTCAGAAAGGATCACCATTAACATAGTAAGTGAAGTTGGTGAGTTCTCTTGAGCAAGTTCCTGCTTATGATCTACACTGAAGGAGGAGCCTCTCTCATTCTTCCCCTCAATAAAGGGATTTCAGGATCTATTCAGCAAATAAGGGAATACTCTGAGGATTTGAATGACCCTTTGCTGTAGTCTTGAAACACAAAATAAATGGCTAACTTTCATGTACATGGTCACCTATATAAAAGAATCCTAATTGGTGGGCTCTGATGCTGATTGCTTCTTAAGCAATTATTATTATCTGAGCTGTAATCACACGCACATTTACATTGTGCATATCATGGGTCATCAGCTATGGTCACCCATAATTCTTCTTGATTGAATTAACTGAAAGAAACAAAAGTTGTTGGTCAGAGTTGGGCTCAATTAACTAAGAAAATCTGGATTTATGTGGGCAACAGTGTTTTCATTTGTTTTGTTTCTCTCACCCAAAGCCAGGACATACCCTGAGGATCTGACAGTAAGAGTATACAAACTCTCAGGACTCAACAGTGAAAACCAAGACATGAGACCAGAAAATGCTTATCTCTAATGGACTTTGCAAGGCTTAATTAACTCCTGCAGGACAAGTTCTTTGCAATGGTTCAGATTGCATATATTCTCAAAGGTCAAAGATTATGAAAATGGAAAAAAATAACTACTTATTATATACTCCTCAATTGGATCAGGATACTTCTAATACTTTAAATCTTAATTATTTTATTAATAAAATCCTAGAATTGACAGATCATCTGTAAGGCAAGGAGGCATAATGAGGGATTCCTTTTTTCCTCTTATATGTTGTTTCCATAGACTGGGACTCAGACCCCAGTTAACAGAGGATAACATCTGAGCTTTTTTTTCAGAGGTCTTTCTCACTGTACAAATGAATTTGCAATGTTTTCTAAAGAACTGGTGTTATTATTTTCTGAAAGTTCCCATTGACATCACTGAGCTTCTTGAGCAGACTTATGGAGCATTATGAAAAGGATTTAAATTGTTATTTAATTGAGATCATTTTCTTTATTCATTCATTTTAGTCCAGAAAATAAATTTTCATCACGAAAATAAACATCTACTCATACGCAGCTCTGGGAACAGAATGGTAGTGAAAGATCTTCCCTAAAGGCTTGACTTTCGGGAAAGACTGAGCCCAGTATACCGAAAGAAGTCAACTAGGTATTGGTGAGAAAAGGACTTGCTACTCAGAATAATGAACATTTTAGCTGAACTGAAAGAAACAGAAGAAGACCTGTTAAGAGATCACTGAAATCATTATAGTCAGAATTGTTACACAAAAGCCTTAGAGTGTGAGAGAGCATGGACACTTTGGTAAATCCAGGGGAGATATTATGGCATCATACCTGAAGCCTGTGCAGAAAGAGAAAGAGCTAGAGAAGCATATAGGAACTAGTCACATGAGTACTTTATCTAGAGGCTCTTTGGAGCCATTTAAAACACTTAAAATTTACAAGTAATTTAAAATTAAATTGCATTTTAGAAAATCATTGATGGCATTGATGGGACTGGTTGTGAGTGGAACTATCCTGGAGGCAGAAACCATTAGGACTTCTTGAAGACTTTCCAGAGGAAATAGGACCATGGCCTAAGAAAGTATAAAAGGGCCCTGGAGGGGCACCTGGGTGGCTCAGTCAGTTGAGCATCTGACTCTTGATCTCAGCTCAGGTTTTGATCTCAGGGTCATGAATTCAAGCCCCACTTTGGGCTCCACACTGGGCATGGAACCTACTTTTAAAAAAACAGCACAGGAGAGGGAATAGATTTTAAAGATGTTTAGGATACAGAATTAATGGGATGTTATGCTAGACTTAGACAGAAAGGCAGATAGAAAAGGTAAGGATCAATCTGAGTTTCTGGTTTATGACTTCTGCTGGATGGTGGTGTGGTGCCAATCTCTGGGGATGAGCTTACTGGAAGATGGGAGAACTGCAAGGGACAGTGGAGGTGCAGTAGTATTTGGAGAGGTAAAAGAAGGGTGTATTTCTTTATTTCTTTTGAATGCTTTTTTGTTATTCTTGTTAATATGGCTCTAAAATGTGAATTTCACCAAATTCATCCTTCCAGCCTGTTAACTTCTGGATCCCAAAGCCCTAACTCATCAGATAATCTTTTTTTAAGGGAGTTGTTTGACCAGTAGAGTTCCTCACTCATACTCTGTTATTGATCAGTTATCTTAAAATATAATTAACGTACAGTTTATGATGTCCTTATAGAGATTTTATGATTAGCTTTACTTTTTAATGGAGCTAGGATATTTTTAATAATCCAAGAGTAACCCACTGGAGCCATTTTTTAATTAAAAACTGCATCTTGATCTTAGTTTAAATTCACAACAGCTCTGTGAGGAAGACAGAGTGGGTTATATTGTTTCTAGTTACAGTGGAAGAAGAGTAGTATCTAAAAGTTTAGTGACTTGACAAGTGTGACACACAGGCAGTGTCTTTGCCTGTGGAACTCTATCTTTGTACTGTTAGTCGAAGGGGGGGTCACTCCCCTTCTTCACTGTCTGTGAAGAGCATGCCCAAGTGTTGAGTTCAGCAAAGATGCACATCTTATTGACCATTAGAACTTAGCACATTACTATCATTGTTATTATTTTATTTGGAGTTTACTGCTCTGGACACTATTCTGACAAGTGGAATTGTTCTTATATTTTAAGGCATAATACATTAAAAAGTGCATGAAAACTTATGCTATCAATTGGTATTGTAAGAGTGTTTTCCCCTCCAATGCACTTTAGAGCCTGGTTCACCGACAAACTGCCCACATCGGGAATGCATTCTAATAAAAGCACATGTATTATGGAGGTGAGAACACTTGCAACAGCATTTGCATATGCTACAAGACTTACAGTGTAATGGATTTCTAACTAATTAGCATGATTTCCCAGACTGAATTATGCCACATGTAGGAGTAGCTGGATATAAAAATAAATTTGATTATAATGTGCATAAATTGCTCATTTCTTACAGAATTATGGCTTTTTCTTAAGTGAATGCCCAACTTCCCCAAATTGTCAATGAAAATGTGTTTCCAAATGGCTGCTCTTTTTGGGCCTGTGCTCCTTTCCGGGAGTTTGGCTACTCGCAGCAGCTGCTTTGTTGGAACATGACACACACAGCACATCAGGCAGTGAGTGTGACCTACATTCAGGATGTTTATGAGCTCTGCAGAAATTGGGTAATTTCACTCACTGTTTTGTTCTTCTACTGATGTGAGGGGTCTTTTAGTGTCTTTTTTTGGGCAATAAGTCCATGGATGCTAAGAAGAAAGTACAGTGCATATAGAACAAGACAAAAAGGTCCAAATCTACCACGGCCAGATCTGTGCCAGGTTTTGTTTGAATGAGATAAAACCAATGACAAAGGTAGCCCTCTATTGCATGGAGCTGCCATCATCATGACTCATACATACAGACAATTACAAAACAAATACTAAATGACAGGGCACTGATAGTATATTCTGTAATACAGAGGAAGAGAAATTCTTTTCTCTGAAGGCAAATGTATGGCACTTAATCTGGGAAGGAGAATAGGTAAGATCTCAATGGTTGAAGTATAGAAGCCATTCTGCATCAGCATCCTAGATAGAGGGTAACGAAAGCATCTTTCTTTCATGCACAAATTCAACGATTCATTATTAGGCTTCTATTACATACGAACTCTAATGATTCTACATGTGTGATATATCACTAGATTTAAAATCCCCTATGAAGTGTGTTAATAGGTGTTGTGCGCATGTGGGCACAAACACACACACACATGTGCTCCTTTGTCAATATGTTTGGGAAGCACTGAGTAAACAAAGGTAAACACGATTATTTCAAGACTTCTCAGTATGCAGTGTTTTCCAAATTATCCATCCAGGGAAGCTTAGTTTTAAATTTTAAATTTAACAAGATAGTCGAGTTTTTTAAAAATCATGCATAGTTTCCATTTAACCAAAAGAAGCTAGATAAGTAGTAAAAACTTTATGATATTAAGGGAAGTTGGATGCCCCCTTCATTAATCTCAAGTCATAGTAGCAAAATACTGTCATTTATTGACTACCTACTCTGTACCAGGCATAGTGCCAGTATTTGACATGCATTTTGTGCGGCTATCATAAAAAATTTCTAGATCATCTACAGCTATGTCTATATACAGATGGGGAAACACAGGTTCACACAGAT
This sequence comes from Canis lupus familiaris, assembly GCF_011100685.1. Lineage (NCBI taxonomy): Eukaryota > Metazoa > Chordata > Mammalia > Carnivora > Canidae > Canis > Canis lupus. The sequence goes on from NC_049238.1 coordinate 17,289,829, forward strand.
GAGAAGCCCTATATAATGTCATACAGTGGGCAGCCCCAGTGGCCCAGCAGTTTAGTGCTGCTTTAGGCCCGAGGTGTGATCCTGGAGACACGGGATCGAGTCCCATGTCAGGCTCCCTGCATGAAACCTGCTTCTCCCTCTGCCTGTGTCTCTGCCTCCCTCTCTCTCTGTGTGTATCTCTCATGAATAAATAAATAAAATCTTTAAAAAAAAAAAGAATGTCATACAGTTTATAATTGACAAAATCCATGTTTTCCTCCTCTACGTGTAGCATTTTGTTAAATTGTGTTTTATATAATTCTTTGTTTTGTGTACAAATTACTTGCAATGGAAGTTCCAAGAAGATAGGTATAGTCAAGGAAGTTTAACACAAGTAGTAGTTAAATATCAGTCCATAGACAAATCCAATCGATGTTTCTAGAGAAACAGGGTAATGCATTATTTATCTCTAATATGGGATGTATTTAAGGGCTGAGGTGTCTGCTTCCCATTCACCTTTTCTCAGGAAGGTACTTAAGGACATGATTCAGAAAAACTGAGGATTACCCAAAGAAGAGAAAGGGTTTGGATCCAGGGATAAGTGGACCTTACAAGGCCAAAATTCAGAGTCTTCTATTTACACTACTAAGATTTTAGCTCCAACTTTGCAATTGTAGCCCCATATTTGATGTTTAGTGAAAAGTAGATTCTGCTCACATGAGAGGATTAACCCACTTGCTCTAGTGCTTTCTTCTCCAAACTCTAAACATTTGGTATTTTGCTGGTAGGTGTAAAATGAAACCCTATTTTCCCAATTTTTTATCTATCAGTTCTCATAGATCTCAATCAACTACTAGGAGTTCAGGATGAAGCTGGGGTAGGAAAGCACAAAGTAGGTTATTCAGGAACCCGAGGAGGTTGTCACAGAGGCGGACTAAAGTGGGTCGTGGTTCATGTGACAGAATTGAACAAAGTTAACCAAACACTCTTTCTTTTAATAATATCAGTACCTCTTACTCTGAACTGGCCTGGGCAAGCACAAACAAACAGTTGGTCCTTTGGTGGGCCTCAACAACAAAAACCTAAAAGTTTGCTTTCAGCCTGGAGTGGGCAGTCACAATCACAGTGTAATTAGTGGTGACCAGCAGGAAGTTCAATTGTGTTTTTCACATGGTCTGAAGAAGCTGATTTGCCTTCATTCAGCTAACCCAATGGGGAGTATGGAACACAAAAAACCAACTGATTCCCAAATCCCATTTTAATTATTTGTTGTAGGCCCCAGTGGCCAATTTCATCAGAGAGTTTGTTCCATTTGGGCGAGAATGTTTATTCAGAGTACCATGGAGACTTATTTCCAGAGATGGCAAAAAAAATGTGTGCTCCTGAAATGAAGCCTCTCCATTATTCACAGAAAATATAAAGGCATTGCTTCTATTAACTTTCCAGCTATCACTGATTTCATTTAAACCAAAATATTAGATTTAGTCTATTCACAATACTGTAATCACAACATAGTTATCGCTTTGAATTGCTGGTATTTCTACCTACTTCATTTTAGTACTTAATTTGTTTCTTTTTTTTTAACATGTTACACCTCAGTATTTTAATTATACTCAGCTGAATGTATCTGAATGCTCTCAGCATGCTTCATTATTTATATTAGTAGAAAAGCACATAAAATCAAATTGCATGCTGACATTCTATAATTTGTACTTGCATATTTCTAAAATAGATTTCTATAGATACAGCAACTATTCAACAGTGACTCAAGATATGCTATGATTTTAAAATTTAACTGAATTTTAATGTACTCCCAAAATAAAATTTATGAGTTTTCACTAGAAAATGTCTTATCTGATTATTCATATTCTACAATTATTAACTGCTCCTATTCTGCATTTGATTGAATTGTAAAAAGGTGAATTCCTTTCCTTCTTACCCCGGGCATTAAGCTGTAATTTCTGCACATTTTGAATTTTCCATATCTAAATTGGAAATTATGTTAGATCTACTGAAATACCAAGTATAAATAAAATATAAACCTTTTTTTTTTATTAGAAATGGACATTACCATTTAATTTAGGAAGGAGGTCTGTGACCATGCTGCCTTTCTCATCATAAATTTCTACTGGGTTAAGTAGAGCCCTTTCTCAAAAAGTTGGTTTAAACTCTCTCCTTTTTATTTGGAATGAAGAGTCAGAATTCCTAGAATTATGAGAGCCTATGTTTTTATTTTTAGTACCTCTCCTAAATACTCAGCTTTATCCTTGGGTCTGGCAAAACCACCTCTCCACCAGTCTCATCAGAGATTCTAGTCTATTCTTTAAATAGATGCTTTGGTTTGGTCTTTAGGCTTATTCTAGACATATAAAGGGAAGAAAAATAGCAGAGAAAGCTAGCAAAATGTATGCTTTTTCTCTGAATGACCAGGGCTCAGAGGATATTAGTAAAAATTTCTTCCCTGATTAGAATCCCCGCTAATGTGCTATGTGCCATTGTGAGAAAAAGAGGAAGGATAGTCTATTTAGTTGTGGGCTTCAGGGAAGATATAGTAAGTTCTTAAAGAATAAACAAACCAATAAGAGGCAGAGTCTGAAACACAATGACATATCAGGATAAGAAACTACCTTAGCAACTCCCTTGAGGAAGATGACAGCATATTGTAAATTTGAAAAAAAAAAAAAGCACAAATATAAGTATTAAGATGAGGTCTGTAGTTGGTTAAAACACAAAGCAAGTATGCATGAGTAATGAGAAACAAAGCTACCACCTCAGAATGGGGAGCCCTTGTGCAGGTGAGGAGCATGGATGCATCTACCTAATATGAGAGGCAAGGGGGAGTGGTACAGGAGGATAGAGTTGATCAGGCTATGCTGTAGGGGTGTGAATCTGGCAGTGTGTGCAGGCTATTGGGGATATTACTGGAGGTCGACAAACAATTGTGAGACTGTAAGAGCAATCCAGAATATGGGTGACTCAAGTCCAATTCAACAACTTAGTGAATATCTAAATTGAGGGAGGCACAGTGCTAGAAGATGTGTAGGCAGGAGTGATAAGCCAAGCTTGTTGTTTTCTGTAGGCATGGACATATTATATACTTAATAAATATTGGGAGGAAAAAAAAAGGAAGAAGACAGATCAGGAGAGAGGGAACAAGGGAACATGGAGGGAGAAGCACACATAGAAGGAAAGAAGGAAAACAAGTAGGAAGTAAGAAAAGATGGGACTAAGGAACATAAAAGGATTTAACCATAGACAAAAAAATAGCAAATGAAAGATAATTCATACAACTATCTGCTGATACTTCTAAACATGTTAAAGAATTACACTATTTCCTGAAAAATATAAATGATTAAAATTAATTCATTTGACAGAGAACATTAATGTTTATAAATATCTATCCTCTTTTTTCTGCTCATGCAGAAATGAGCAGAGAGGGTGTGAATCACTTACAGTATGAACCATAATAACCTCCCACAGGCAGGTGTCTGTCTCCCTAGGAGCTAGCTTAACTTAGTAACTCTGAGGACACACCGGATGGCAAAACCACAGAATGGAAGGAACATGGGACTGTGAATGAACCAACCGTAACATTCTGTATTACAGTGACTGAAATGATCACTAAATGTTTATTGTGTTAAGCCATTTGAATACATTAGCCTACTGTGCCTGATATGAAAAAAACATGTACAAGAACAGTCAATCAAATAGACACTGATTTGGTTGATAGTATTATAAGCATGTTCACTAAGTTTTCAAGAAACAGATAATTCTGATGATAATTAAAATACTTAGGTTTTATGAAAATATCCCAATTTCCCAAAGCCTGAATGAATATGTGTGTGTATATGTGTACATGAAATAATATAATTACTTGATAGAGAGGTACATAAATATAATACAGATATAACTTTAATTTTATAAATAAAATTTTATGGCACATAATCCATGCTATATAAAACTTCTTCCAAGCAAAAATGAATGGTATGAAATTATTTTAAAAAATAATGTATTTTATTACCTTAATTAAGAAGAACTATAATATCACCTTGAAGAAGACTAAAAACTATTTAATGAAAGTCAAAGCTCGTCTTGAATTTTAAAAATTTCTCTTAATAAAATAAGGACAGAAGATCATTAATATGATAAAGAATATATAACTAATACCAACAGCAAATATTGGAAGAGAGGTACTCAGATACATTAAAGGCTACAACAAAACAAACGTGTTTTCCAATGTATTTTTATTCTATAACTTTATGAATTTCCCAGGTGAAGAAAAGAAATAATATAAAAAATATTAAAGACCAAATTTCAGTATTTATAGGTATGATTGGTGACCTAGTCAATGTAAGATAATTGAAAAATAGTTGAAATCACTGTATTATATTGCTTAGCCATATCAGTTACTTACCCAACAATGAAACCTTCAGCAGCTTACTGAGGAATACACACACATACGCACACATGCACACAGAGGCACACATACAGGGCACACACACACAAATATTTTCCAAATAGAAGCTATACGATGTCCTTATACAAAGGTTAAACTTCAGAATGATCTTACCTCTCCCCACCTTATTTTTTCCTATTAATCAAATTCATTAAAAAATCTGCTTAATCTAGTATTGGGTATAATGAAGTGAATCAATGAACATGAAACAATATCCAAAATCATTTCTAGAAAGAAAAGTCCATGTAGGACACTGAAATTTGTAGTAGCATATGTTAAAATGCATTGCAAGTGTTTTTAGTAACTAAACAATATTGTAAGAAACCATTTCAAATAAGAGAAAGGTAGATTTTTCAATGATTATTATCGACATAAATAGCCAATATTTAGAAAAAGAAATAAAATAACATCCCCACCCTGTACCTACTTACACGCAGATTTCTAGATGGAGTAATATATAAATGCAAAAATGCATAAATCAAACAATAAAATGCATTTACTAGTATAGTTTAAGTATTTCTATAATATTCTTGATAGAGAAATTATAGAGAGTGATAACATAACACTTTTAAAAACTTCTTTAAATTAAAAAACAGATAATTGAAATAGAAAAATATTATTTTCCATATAAAAACATTATATATTCAATCCAAGGCTTTGTTATGTTACTACACTCTTATACTATTATAAAGATCTATTGCTAAATGTTAAGAAAAACATAAATAACCCAAAAAGATTAAAAATTTTAAAAAATAGAAACAGGCATTTCACAAAAGACTTATAAACCTGTAAAAACTGCACAAGTGCAATCATAATAAAATGAATGCAAATTAAAACCGTAATAGACTATTTTTCTCTATCAAGCTGTCAAAGACAAAGAAAAGCTAACTGCCAGTGTTGTCAAGGTTTGGAGGAAAACAGAAATGCTTCCATAGCACTGAAGGTATATAAATTGGAACAACCTTCTTCAGTGCCCATATGAGATACATTTTAAAAAGGACTAAGAGAGACACCTGGGTAGCTCAGTGGGGAGTGTCTGCCTTTGGCTCAGGTTGTGATCTCAGGGTCCTAGGATCCAGTCCTGCATCAGGCTCCCTGCAGGGAGTCTACTTCTCCCTCTGCCTGTATCTTTGCCTCTTTCTCTGTTTCTATCATGAATGAATAAATTAAATCTTTTTTTTTAAAAAAAGGACTAAGAATGTATAGCTTTCTGATGATCAAATTTTCACTTCAAGTGACTAGTGGTAGAAATCTAAGTAATAATTTACAAATACCATCACAAGGGATTTTCTAACAACATTGCTTATAAAGAAAAGAGGAAAAAGCAAACAAATTAAATCTTCCATGGTAACATCATGGTGGTTGGATAAATGTTGGCCTATCCTACAGTGGAATAATGTGTAGTATTAAAAATAGTATTATAGAAAAAGTATTTAATGGCTTGGAATTATGCTCATGATATATATTTCAGGCTTAAAGATACAGCTAATATATGTCAAGAATAAATTGCTCTCAATTTGTATGACATATACAGGTGAAAGCATAAATTTATTTATGCATACACACATCAACATAATCACACCAACACACAGACACTAATACACACACACACACACACACACACACCCCTCATATGCGCCAAACTTAAATCATAATGGAAGGAAATAATTCTATAATTATTTTATTCATTCATTCATTCATTCATTCATTCATTCATGAGAGACGCAGAGAGGCAGAGAGGTAGGCAGAGGGAGAAGCAGACTGCCTGGGGATTTTGATGTGGGACTTGATCCAAGGAATCTGGGATCATGCCCTGAGCTGAAGGCAGATGCTCAACCACTGAGTCACTCAGGTATCCCTCTGTGATTATTTCTGATAAGTGAGTGGATTTACAATGTTTTTAAAAGTTTCTTTTTGCTTAAACTTCTTTAATAGTTTTTCTAAGGTGCATAGTTTTTTGCATTTAAAAAAAATCGTATGCTGGGATGCCTGGGTAGCTCATCAGATAAGCATCTGACTCTTAGTTTCAGCTCAGATCACAGTCTCAGGATCATGGGATCAATCCCCACTTTAGGCTCCATGCTCAATGGGGGAGTCTGCTGGAGATTTTCTCTCTCCCTCTCCCTCTGCCACTCCCCACCGCTCATGCTCTCTCTCATAAATAAATAAATAAATGAATAAATATATATATATATATATATATATTAAAAAAAACAACTATCTATTTTTAAAAACTCATATGCTATTTTAAGAAAAAAAGAAAAAGAAGCCCAGGGAGAATATTCTGAAGAAACCATTATTAAGGTCTTCTCATAAGGTCTTCTTAAATCACCCAGACTTGGGTGATAGAAACAGCTAATTCATTGGTGGTCATGAATCATTCTTTAACTGAATCAAGTTAGATTGTATCTTAGGAGAAATAACTTCCTATCTCTGAGCCTCAGTTTATCCATTGTCAAGTAGAGAGGAATCAGGATTCAAGCAAATGATGTCTGAAACTTGTTGAGATACTACGATTATTAAAACTATTTTGCACACACATGTAATTTATCTGCACTGCTTTAAATTCTGGAATATTTTCCTCTACTTCAATTGTAGCTTGCTACTATATCTTTATTCTTAAATGATGGAAAAATTGCTTCCTCACAATATCAATATTTGGTTAAGCAGGAGAGTCTAAAAGAAAATTTGTTGGTCCCATCTCCACTGTTCTAGTCAGACATAAGCAGAAGTTTGACACAGATGATCAGGGAATCTGTGTGTCTGTGAATGGCTAGCTCAGGAGGCTACTACTGCTGGCTACTAAGAACCTGTCCCTCTTACAACAAATTGATGTCTTACCTTCCCAATGACTGGAGGCCTTCCTGGATTCTCTTCCATTATCATATGGAGGTCTGCCCACTTGAGCATAATTTGTATTCCTGGTAAAATTTTAAGAACCTAAGAATGATCTTATATAGATAGCACAATGCTTCCTTAAGTCCCTAAGCATATCCCTAAGTCACTAAGCACGTCCCTACCCTTAACAGTGGCTGGGGTGCCCAACACATGACCCTGGTAACCAACCATTCCGGTTTCAGGACTTTCCCAAGATATAGGACTTTCAGTGCTGAAAGCAGGCACAGTAGGATGGTTGGTCACCCTGCCAGTAGATGAGGACCTCCCTCTGCCAACATACTCAATTTATTGCCCCTTAATCCAGTTTGATATTTTGATATTTTTATTCTCTACACTATACATAATTTGTGCATTGAATATTTTTAGGGGCTGAATTGTGTCCCTTCAAAATTCCTGTTGAAGTTTTAACACCCAGTACCTCAGAATGTGATGGTATTTGAAAATAGTATCTTTCAAAAGGTAATTAAAGTAAAATGAAGTAACAAGCATCAAGTCTTAATCCAATATGACTAGTGTCCTCAGAAGAAAGGAAAAGACACCAGGGACCCAACAGAGAGAAGGTCATGTGAGGACCCAGGAAGAAGACAGCCATGTATAAGCCAAGGAGAAGGGCCCCACAAGAAACCCACCCTGCCAACACCTTGGTTCTGGACTTCCAGTCTCCCCAACTGTGAGGAAATGTCTGTTGAGAAGGCTCCCAGTCTGCAGTACTTTGTTTTAGCACCCCTGGCAACCTCATATGAATATAGCATTAAAGTAATTTTCCCCTTAACCTCATTGCCTAAGAAACTAGAAAATCTAAATTCTCTAGAGAAATGTTTTTCCTGGTTGTTGGAAATATGGCAATCCATCTTGTTTCAACATAATTGTTTTTCAGCAATTTGTACACTAGGAATAGCTATCCAGATTTTTCATAGGGCTTTAAATTGCATTTCATTGCTTTTTCTTTTTTTTTTTTTTTTTTTTTTATTTTTTTTTTTTTTTATTTTTTATTTTTTATTTTTTTTTTTTTTTTTATTGGTGTTCAATTTACTAACATACAGAATAACCCCCAGTGCCCGTCACCCTGCTTTTTCATTAAGAAACCCGTCATGATTTGCATTCTGTCCATCTGTCCAAGTTCATTTCATCTCTCTGAGGAGTTGACCTGTCTCTTTCTGTTTAGTACATATAATTGGTTTTGATGTCCATGTTAGATCAAGTTTAATTATCAGGTGGCCAATAGTCCCCAATGGCTTAGTTATTTCAAGTTTACTCATTTAGAATATATTGTTACTTAACAACACATCAGGACTGAAATTATCCTACTTAGAGTCTGTCATTTAAGCCTTTACAAATCATACCCACAGTACATTATGGTTTTGTTCACTAATTACTAAGTATACTATGAAAAAGCAAATTAGCATTTTGAAAATAGTAGCATTATACTCAAAAAAGTGGAAAAATACCTTTTCCTTTTTTTCTCAGTTGAGAAGACTTTAAATTTCATCCTTTTATTCTTTCTTTAATATTTAAAAACTTGTAGTGGAATAGAAACAAAAGCTCTTGGTCTCAGGTAGTGAGAGAATCCCTTACTTCCATGAGGACCACTATTAGACCCAGACCAAGGTAACTGGTGACCAGAACCAGTGTTAGTCTTTTTTTTTTTTTTTTAAGATTTTATTTATTTATTCATGAGAGACACAGAGAGAGAAGCAGAGACATGGCAGAGAGAGAAGCAGGCTCCCTGAGGGGAGCCCGATGTGGGACTCGATCCCAGGAGTCCAGGATCACACCCTGAGCCGAAGACAGACACTCAACTGCTGAGCCACCCAGGTGCCCCCAGTGTTAGTCTTGGTCCCAGGTTCCACATCTAGTCACTGAGGTCTCCTCTACAGGTGGGGTGATCTCAGGCATTGATTCCTGATATTGACACCTTTTGTTTTCTTTCTCCCCATTTGCCATTTGTTATTAATAAAGGAGACTTCTCTTTATTTTTCATAAAGGTATTCTCTGGAAATGTTACAGACTGACAAATATTTTCTCATCTATAAAATAGGGCAAGTGAGCCTAAGATAATAAAAAAAGACATAGAAGGTGGTTAAATATTGGGCCAACTGTTTTTTTTTAAGATTTTATTTATTTATTCATGAGAGACACACACAGAGAGAGAGGGAGGCAGAGACACAGGCAGAGGGAGAAGCAGGCTCCTTGCAAGGAGCCCGACATGGGGCTCCATCCCAGGTCTCCAGGATCACGCCCTGGGCTAAAGTTGGCGCTAAACCGCTGAGCCACCCAGGCTGCCCCCAACTGGTTTTTAAGACAGAATTGAGTTACCTTTTTGGATTACTTAGATTATATAGACCAGATGCCAACCAGTCCTAGTACAGCACCTGGCACACAGTAGGCCCTCAATAAACCCTTTCTAACAATCAACCTACATTCTTAATTTTTAAGAACAATCCCTACAGGAAAGCAATTGAGCTAAAGGAAAACTTTCAAGCTTAGCTGTCACATATATTCTGAACTATCCAAGTGGATGTGAAGTCAGGTGACAGGTGAGCATGAAGGAGGAGCATACTCACTTGCCCATTAAGGAAGACACTGCATAGGATGAATGTGGTAAGGGTAGCAGACCGTAGCAAAAGGAGTCCTCTGGGCAGCTGAAAGGGAACAGGCAGATAGTTTTTGAAACCTAGAGAATGTGGACAACCAAGCTCAGCAGAATCAGAAAATCTGTTTCTTTTGGATATCACCACTTTGGGTTTAGCGTCAGTGCAATTTGCCTTCAAAAGATGGGGCTGACACAACTAGCGCTGAGTGTTCAAACCTGTTCCCAGCAACCAGTATTCAAGGCCTGCCTTATAGAGAGTTGTGATGTGGGGTCATCTAGTATAGGCTCAAGTATCTGTACCTTTTAATTTGGAAGTAATGATAATGGAAAATATAGATATGATCCAACTCTTCATTCCCCTTGATCTCTTCAAAACAACATGCTTACCTTGTGCAGGAGAGCATTTATAATCACATGCCATTATTCTTTAAAATTGGATGCTACAATTCTCTTTTACATTTAAAGAAAATATTTCACTTCATATTGCTTGAGAATCATCTAACATGATTTCCTATACTTTTAATTTTGTTTGTTTTTAATTTTCTTTTTCTTTATTCTTTGCCTATTTAGTTATGAGAGCATTTTCATAACACAAAATTCATATTACACTAAAAGATGGAATAAATGGTCTTAAATGGAAATGAAAATCTCCCATACTTCAAACATGCCTTGGTGAATACTTTTATCATCGGCTTTTTATTTTATGAATTATGTCTCATTTATAGCAAAACTTGCCTTAAAATCACTCACCCATTTGAAAGACTGATTTTATTGTCATATGCGATTTCTCTTTTGATGTCTCTTAAAACCAGAAGACTTGCTAATGTTTAATCATCTTTATTTCTTTTAGAATGGCTATCAGTTAGAATTACATTTGGCTACAAGTTAAAAAAAAAAAAAAGGACCCCTCCAGGGCAGCCCTGGTGGCTCAGTGGTTTAGTGCCGCCTTCCGCCCAGGGTGGGATCTTGGAAGATCGGGGATCAAGTCCCATGTCAGCCTCCCTGCATGGAGCCTGCTTCTCCCTCTACCTGTGTCTGCCCCTCTCTCTCTCTCTATGTCTCTCATGAATGAATAAATAAAATCTTTTTTAAAAAAAGACCCCTCCAGAAAACAATGGCTTATACAAAACAGCAATTACTTTTCTCTTTACTGAAAGAAACTCAGAGCTAGATAGCCAGAGTTAATATAATTATTACTATGGACTCAGGCTACTTCTAGTGTTACATCAAGCGAAGTCCTCGTGTTTCAAGACAAATGCTGGAGCTCAAAACCACATTCACATCAGCATGAATGAACAGAGAAAGAAAAGCAAGCCACCCCCCACTATCCTCTAAGGGGATTTCCTGGAAGTCCCCTGTGACACTTCTTCTTATATCTTATTCACAAAAATTGGTCTCAAAGTCACACCTACTTCCAAGGAGGTTTTCGGTAAAAGCAGTTTTGGTTTACATGTAGACAGCTAAGAAAAGTCAGTGTTGCATTTCATGAAAAATTGGGAAAAGGGATATTGAGAGGGAATTAACATTTTCTGATACAGCAAATTTAAAGAGATGCTTGTTGTCATTAGGAATGATGCCAAATCACTAGACCAACAGCAGCAGTTGGAAACAGGATCGAGAGAAATAGGCAGCTATGTGCACAATAAATAGTTGCTGAATGAAGAAATGAATGATGAAGTGATGTCTTCCTATTGTGAAGTGAAACAGATGACAAGTATTTACCTTGACCCTGTTCTGTTTCAGGAACTTCATGACCATCCCTCATCCTGTGATTGTTAAGTGCCATGATGTCTGGCTGGAATTTGACTGGAATGGGAATCAATAGTTGTCAGTCTGGTCACAATGCTGCCCCTACTTGCTAAGTGACCTTGAGTTATTTACTTTTATTGAGACTGAGTTTTCTCACTTATAAAATAGGCATAAAATACTTTTTTATTGATCTATTCATTCGCTCAACAGATATTTATTGATTGGTTATTAGGTACTAGCCCTGTGGTAGATACTGAGGAGGTAAGCAAAACACAGTGCATGTTCTCCTGGAGCTTAGCAGAGAAGATAAAGATTTAAAATAATCTCCCAAATAAACATATTTTGTAAATTATTATAAAGGAAGTGCAGGGCTGTAAAAAATATAATGGAAGTGCTTCACTGACAAGGCTTTTGCAAGGGCAATATGCAATGCGTGACTGTTATGGTGCCTGACAGTTAATGAGTGCTCAGGGATGTTAGTTTTATCCCTACTTTCCTTCAGTTGGAGAAGTAAAGACATATACAGCTGAATAAAGCGCAGCATTATCTCTGTGGCAGTGAGTACTGACAATATTGTACTGCATTCAGTTGTATTCAATGCATTCAGTTGAAGGATGGAGTCTATTTGGAGGAGAAAAGGAAGTCAAGGAGAATTTGAAATAAGATGCCACATCTCAACCAGATCTTTAAGAATAAAGAGGAATGAATCAAGAGGAAGGAAAGGAGAGGAACTTTCAAGAGAAGGAACAGCATGAGATATCACAGTCTTGATATGTCCTGGCCCTCTCCACAGACAGCGGAAGCCTAGGACCTGTCCTTCCTCTGGCTTTCTCAACTACAGGAGTCTGCACTTCCTTCACTCCTTAAAATGCTTCTCTCTCACCCTGTAAGGACTTAATACCCTTATATTTATCTTTCCCTGTCTCCTTCAGAAAAAAAGATCTGATTGAAACTGTCCACACTGTGCAGTCCATGATATGCCAGCTTGAGAACTCCAATGTTGTGCTCTAATAAGAGTTATAAAATCCAAGAGAGGCCCCAACAAAGTCAGTGTTATGTTGAAATTAAGTGCTGAAAACTTCAAACCTATTATAAACTAAAAATTATCATTTTATTTGTTTATTCTCCCCTAAAAGCACTGCAAATCTCATGTCTTATTTAAAGCAAAACATAAGAAACACATATCAGCCGAATAAAAATCAGACAGTTCAATTACAGTTATAGAACCCAATAAAATTTGAAACTATTACCTAAGATGATTAACCCCAATCTCTTAGCACTAAACTAGGTAGTTCAGAGGAATGAGTATGTGGCTGTATATTGGGTTTTTTTTTTTTTTTGAAAACTGAGAATTAAGAAGTATTAAATAATTTATTAAAATTAAGGTTTATATCTAGGCAGCCAATTTTGTAAGGAAAAAAGCACATAGATAAAAATAAGGAGGTCATCCACTCAGGCAAGGTAGAGTAGCCTGTACAAATAGGAATGAAGCACAGTATCAGCCAACAGTACCCAAATGAAAGGAGTAAAGTTAACACTAGGAACAGGTTCTAAGTTGGATGCCAGGGGAATTGTGTAGAAAGCCAAAGCTATTCTGTGAAAAAAAATATTACAATTCCAGGTCATGTTCAGTCAAGATTAGTTAGAGTTGTTGAACCTCTGGAATTTAAAACATGAGCAAGAAGGTAGAAGAGGTATTTGGAAGGCAATGGGCCTTTGTGCCCCAGAAATTATGTTTACTTTAATCTTTTCCCCCTGTGGGACTTTGACCAGTACTGCATTATAATCACTGTCCCTGTCCTTGCTTATTTTCCCCATTATACTTTAAGAAGGACTTCACAAACATTTAGCTGAATGCACGCATGGTAAGGAATATATTAGACACCGGGGACCGTAGGGACACCTGAACTCCATTTACTAATATCCCACTGTATCAGTGCTAGAACTTGTTCTGTGCTACTTCAAATGATATCCAGGAATCTGAATTGGAGCTACTTGTAGCAACCAATAATTAAATGATTTAAGATTTCAATAACTGAGTATGCACTGAAAAAAGAGAAAAATATTCATTGCCATAACTATGTTCTACAAATTCCACAAAACCTTTAATTCCATGCATTGCATGCTCCAGATGGTATACTGCTGCTCAACTGAAGGGCATTTTTCTTCTATATTATTGTGTGGCATAGACTTTATTATTGAGTTCACAAGTGAGTAAAACAGATTGTGACAAAATGTTTCCACAGGCCAAGGACAACTGGGCATAATCACCATTTCCAGGGAATCTTTCTCTTGTTTCAGACACTTGGAGGCCCTTACAGAGATTAGAATAAGTGATCATAAAAAACAACAAACAAACAAACAAAAACTCCTAGAGAATTGAAAAGGGTAGTGGTAATAATCCTGTGAATGTTTAGGTAACGATGATATGAAAAGACATAAAGAAAAAGTTCTTCTCCCCCACTAGAATGTAAACTCTGTGAGAGCATGGGCCTTTTCTTTCTTGTTCATTGCTGTTTCATCACTGCCTAGAATTTTATTTGGCATATGATAGGTGTGCCACAAACATATTTATATGTTTTGCTATTCATTAGACTATAAACTGAATCGGGGTATAATTGTGTTAGTCGTCTTCATGGATGCATTCTTAGGACCCGAAATCTAGTCAATATTCAAAATTTAAAAATAATATTATAGATGAAGAAATTTAGAGAGATGAAGTAAATTTCCTTAGATCATTTAGCTAGTAATGGCAGAGCCAAGCTCAAACCCAGGCCTTCCTGATTTTAAACTATTAACACCATAATATATAAAGTGCTTGGTGCATAGTAGTTTCCCAAAGAGTGATTCTTTCCTCTTCTCTTGATTCTCTATTCTGGCCTTTATTAATATACTTATGTAAATAATTTGGAGGTTATACTGAGTGGACCTGGGCTATTTGGGATCTATATTTTTCATGTAACATGTAATATTTTTAGATGTCAGTATAGTTCATGTACCAATGTTCTAAGCCATTTTTGTTTCAACCAATTTAGTGGGTCATCTTTTGTATTTTATTTCAGGGCTTGGAACCAAGTGCTAGAACTCTTGGTATTTTATTTACTTTGAGTCTACTACAAAACTTACAGAAGTATAAAATACAGATTCCAAAGTATCTAGTTAATTCAGTATACACGTAGGACACATGCACCATTTTGCACAGCCTACGCACCAAGCCGAGCTATGGAGTGAAATGCAAGGAGAAGATACTTTCTCTGCAATCACAGCAACTCAAGTCAAAGCAGAAGAAACCAGATCTGATGACCTTCGGATTTCTGTGGATTCTGTGAATGTAATGATCCACCTTCTACTTTTCTCCTGTCTTTAAAATGTATTAAATATCTGGAGAGGATCTAAAATGTATGCATCAGGTAACTGCCCTCAGGCAAACCTGGAATTATTATTATTAATGGAAACACTGTCTTGAGGAGTGATGCAGATGCTTTGCTGGTTGTTTCTGGTTGAAGCATTAAGACTATCCATGTAACGTATTACGCTAGCCCAGTATGCCAGGCTCAAGTTCCTCGGCTTTTGTAATAGAATTTTTAAAAATGATATTGAGATTTAAAAAAGATTTCTAAAAGATTGAAGTTAACAAAATCTAATTATGATATATTCCTACAATTGTTCCTAAAAAACAGATTGGAATTCTTAGTATCTTTTCATTTGTATATGCATTCACTTTTACTTAGGTTAGTGAATTGATGTCTATAAAAGCGTATTTATTTTATTCCTCTGTATCTGTTTCCTTCTATTTCTGAGGGAACCATCTGGACTGAGTACAGTAATTCATTAGGGCAAAAATGATAATAATTTTGTTGAAATTAAATAGCGTGTCCTAATTAGGATTCCTTGTTAGTATACGTTTATATACTACCCACTAATTATTCCTTATTTCCCTTAAAAATATTACCCAGAAATCGTAATTGCAGAATGCTATGATGATGCAGGACAACATTACCATCTCTTACCTCTTCTTTAAATCCATTTGGGTTTGGTATTTTATTTTGGTCACATTCCAGAAACACATTGTTTTCTTAATTGGCATGCTAGTATTCTCCTGGCACCGTTCCTGCATTCAAAGCCATATTTGTTTTTCAAATCTGAGATTTCTATTTTTATATTCATCAGATCTGATAACTGATTTTGTGTTTTGCTTTTATGTGTACATTCTGCTTAGTTTTGTTAGGCCTCTCTAAAACTTGTTTTTAATCTTTCTTTTCTATCTCTTATTTTTCCTCTCTTATGTGACTTCAGTCTTATTTTTTTAACAAAACGATTGTCATTGAATTTGCAAGCATTATCATTCAAATATTCTTGAATTTTGGCATGCATAATTTTTTAAAGTATATATGGTTAATGAATTATGTATAGCCTACTTTTTTAGCTGCGAGCTTCACTGTGCATCGATTGTCCAGCCATCTCTTGATGAACCCACCAGTGAATTTATCATTTAGAGGTACAGCGGCTGTAGCCTGAGTGATATTCTCAGCAGTGAACTTGAATTCCCTACTAACGTGATGCTGTCTCAGTTAGAGGAAGGCTTACGAAAATCTGGAAAAGATTAATAATGGATTTCTGAAACATCAGCAGCCTATTATTGAGCTGTACACACATCAGCATCACCTGATACAAATAAACACACATTAGAAAATAACAGTACAGATCTGCCTCAATTTACATTAGGGTTATGCCCCGATAAATCCATTTTAAGTTAAAAATATTGTAAGTCAAAATGTATTAAATATACATCCTAGCTACCTAACATCACAGCTCAGCCTAGCCCACCTCATGCATGCTCAGAACTCTTCTATTGGCCTACAGTTGGACATAGTCATATAACACAAAGCCTAATTTATGATAAAGAATTGACTATCTCATGTAATTTTTGAATACTATCCCAAAAGTGAAGGTCAGAATATTTGTATGGGTACAGAATGATTGTGAAGGGCATAGGTTGTTCACCCACATGAACTTGTGCCTGACGGGGAGCTGTGGCTGCTGCCACCACCCAGCATCATGGGAGAGGATCACACCACATATCACCAGCCTGGGAAAAGATCCAAGTTCAAAATTCAAAGTACAGTTTCTACTGAATGTATATCACTTTCACACCATCGTAAAGTCAAAAAATCATCAGTTGAACTGTCACAAGTTAGGGACTGTCTGTATACCTAAAGATATATGTGCAAATTAAAACTTAAAGCAAATATCAATTTGGGAATGAGAAAACATTTTGTAGCCAAAAGAACAATAATTCAAGAACATATCAGAGTTAAACTTCACTTGAAAAGATTTTCCATACTATATACAAAAAAGACTTTCAAGATCATCTGAAATATATTTTTTTTAAAAAAGAGGGCATTGACACTATTCAACATAAGAAAGCAGTGCATTTCTACAAATAAAAAATAGCAGTAGAAAATTAGGATAATCACTGGAAGCATCAAAAAGTACAATAAGAAATGCAGAAAAACAATGGAAAGCATAAAGAAAGAAAAATGCCAAACATTAAGTCATAGAGAGATGAATGTGATATCTGACTTGTGAATAATATGTATTCTTAAGAAAGGGAGAGAGAACAAAAAATATAAAATTAATAATCATAATTATGTGACTTAAGTCACATAAGCCAGACAAATGTCTGGCTCATTTGCATAAAGGTTTCCAGGCAAAATACAGATATTATATACTTCCTTTTTACATTAAATAACATGACTCTTCCACATATGTAGGTCTTTGGTTACTTGCAGCTCCACTTTCCTGTGGCATTTATATAGTTGTCATGTGCATCTTTTTTTTTTAAGATTTTATTTATTTATTCATGATAGTCACACACACACAGAGAGAGAGAGGCAGAGGGAGAAGCAGGCTCCATGCACCGGGAGCCCGACGTGGGATTCGATCCCGGGTCTCCAGGATCGCGCCCCGGACCAAAGGCAGGCGCCAAACCGCTGCGCCACCCAGGGATCCCTGTCATGCGCATCTTATTAAGGCTACTGTCATGTGTTTTACAATTCTGTTGCTATGTCAGTGAAATAGCAAACTCCTTTTTTTTTTTTTTAAAGCAGAGTATTGCTTTGTGTCTTATAAACTTCTTGATATACTAAACCCCTTAAAAATCCATATACTCTGTTACTCTTTTATAGTCATTGTACATATCGTACTATTTAAATCTTCTTTCAATATTTATCTCTATTAGTTTTCAACAATTAAAATGTGTAAAATAATTAAATAAGGATGGTGAGATTAGAGATGATTTGTATGTATCTATTTTTAAAAGGAATGCCAAGGAGTCTATTCTATTGGTAAAATAAAATTGATTCATGATTTAACATACATCATTATTTAATATAAGTAGTATATATTTTTAAGATTCATTTTTGTTGTCAATAGCAGTTAAATCTTACCAAATGATTTTATACTGGAATGTAGTTTTCTCAGTTACGTTTGTTTATCATTAACATAGTAGTAGATTAGAGATTTCTCTAATTTATTGCTTGTATTTAAAGTATTTTAAAAATTGAGCACTGTCCCATTAAAATCCTCTAGGTATTTTTACTTGTTTGTTTTAGTTTTGTTTTTCATGAGTGGATAAACCAAATTTAATTTTTATTCAGAAAAGATAATCAGAGGATAATGTGAAAGTGAAAGAAGAGAAAGTCATCTTTAAGCATGTTGTACAAATATAATAAATACTAGAATGTACTATAAAAAATAAAGTGTATGTCATAAAACATAAAATAGTATGACAGTGAGAGAAATTAGAATCAAAACTGGACAGGGACCTGGGTAGCTTAGTCAGTTAAGCGTCTACCATCTACTCAGGTCATGATCCCAGGGTCCTGGAATGGAGCTTTACATGGGGTTGTGGGTGCTGGAGAGGGAGAGCCTACTCCTCCCTCTACTTCTTCCCCCCTCCTTATGCTTTCACTCTATCTCAAATAAATAAATAAAAACTAAAAAAAGAATCAAAACTAGATAATGTAAGATAAATAATAACTAAAATAGAGAGAAATATATTAATGCAATCTGATATAATTAACTAAGAGTTAAATTCTTATTGTGAAACTGTTAGGAACTCTAAAGTTATTTGAAAGTTTTCTTTCAACCAAAACACTCTCCAGGATCTGAGTCAACTATTTCTTTCTCTCACAGTTTTAAACTCTCCTCACTAAAGAGGTTTTTACAAACTCTAATAAAGATCTCTTCCATAATCTCATCATCATATGTGCATATGTGCTGTGTTTTCCTCTGTAATGGTACATGCCCACATGTCTGCAAGAATATGTGCATGGCTGAGAAAGCACCCATGCCAGTGGCATTCTGGTTGAATAACAAAACTCTTTACTTTTATCAGTTTTTACATTTCTGAAGGCCTTACAGAAATTGAGGTCATAATATATACTGAAAGCTTTACTTGTTGTTCTTAAAATGTCCGCAGTCTAACTGACCTCCATATCCAATTTTATTTTCCCAAGTGGATATTCTCTTGTACCATACTCTGAAATGTTCATATTATCAGATTGTTCCAAGAGGAAATAAGCATTTATATATTTGGGGGTAAATCAGACATATCTTGCTTCCTGGATTATTTACACTGTTTATTGCTGCTTGAAAGTAATATCTAAGAGTTGTAAATAGTACCACTCACTAAACATGACTATAACAGTGAATATGGGAGTCATGGGCACACAAATGTCCTAGGAGTCAACACAGATCCATTAAGGTCTGATGAAACGTGAAGGTGGGTGAGTACAAAGAGGGGAAGGAATGGCTCTGGCGAATGTGGATGTAAGCCATTCTAGACATTACAAGGCAAATGTTACAAGATAAATGGAGGGTTTGCAAAAGTGCAGAGAGAAAAGATCCTGAGAGGTACCATGTTCTATACTTTGGTTTCATTGAAAGAGTGATTTTCCTTTCCAATGTAATTACTTAATATTTTTAAAAGATATTATGGAGGAGATAAGAGTGAAAAACTGCACCAAGTAGAGAAAAGCTAGACAAAGAACAGATGAAGGAATCAAGAACTACTAGCCCCTAAATGAGGAAGAAAGAGTTGGCTAAGCTGAATTAACCCACTGAAACATAAGGCAAAATTTCCATCATTTTCTCCTGCTGCTGGGTAAATCCTCTCAAGCAGGGATTTTGTCCTTCTGCTCATCACACAGCACATGGTGTAGCATGCACACATTGATCCTTCCAGCAAATCTGTACTAAATACCTGCTACGTCTCAGGCATTATTCTAAAATGAAGTTCATATCATCAATAAAATAGATATAAACACCTGATCTTGTGAACTTTATGTTCTAGGGCTGGGAGACATGCAATAAATATAAGTAAATGGTATACTATGTTAAAAAGTGATCCGTGCTATGGAAAAAATTAGATCGGGTTATGGGAGAACAAAAATGCCAAGAATGTAGGATACAATTCAAATGGAGTATTCCAGGAAGATCCTATCAGAAGGTGACATTTGGGGCAAAGACATGAAGGTGTTGAGGGAGAATCGGCTGTTTGGCTTTCTGAGAAAAGTTTAATTAACTGTCTTTTAGGATGTAAGTTTCCAAGGTTAATTCATTCAGTTGTTAAAATATCTGTTATACTTAAAAAATAGAATGTGGAATGTTTTGAAAGAAAATACTTTCTCAAAGTCATATTAAAGACCTACTAAAACCTGTCTCAAACCCCAGGCCTTTCCTTGGGCAAATTAATACACTTTCTCATCTGTGTAATGGAATTTTAATAATACTTGCCGTTTAGGTGTATGATGTAAGTCTCCTCACAAGACTTGGCACACAAGTGCATATTAAGTAAAGGTGAGTTATTCAGTTACACAGTAAATAATTATAGGATGATGATAATGATCATGAATCAAAACCATTCTATTTTATTCATGACAAATTGGCTTTTTTCCTTTTCCTAGAAAACTTTCAAATAACTTTAGAGTTCCTAACATGACCATTACATAAGAATCCATTAACTTGTGTTCTAAATTTAGTGTGCAGGAATTTGTGATTAATTACTTTTATTTTAATTCTAATGTTGTTCCGATTCAGACATAGCATTATCCACTATTAAGAGATCCATTCATTAATTCATTTATGCTTTCATGCATTCTACCAATATTAGTTGAATGACCTGTACCACAACTGGTCCATTAATGGTACTTAGTAATCATCCTATAGTCTTCTAATCTACTCAACCTTCCATTCTTCTGGAAATAATTGTCCATATTCTTCTAACATGGATGACCATGTCTCTAAGTTTGGCTGCTCCAGTGAACAGAGATTTTTATGACTTGGACTTGGAAGTCCACAGCATCACTTCTGCAGTATCCTATCTATCCATCAATCACAAGCTGTCCCAGATTCAAAAGAAGGGTAATTAAAGCCCCTTATTGATAGTAGAGTATCAGAGAATTTGTAGGCTATGTTTTAAAATTGCTGGTCTGATTTCTGGCTATAAATTATTTATAATCCTCTAACATACAAAATACACTCACCCCCTGAGAACCGGAGAACTCTCAGCACAGCATGACTTCATTCAGACCTGTGCATTAAATGAGGACCAAACTTTAGCATGGCTTCTAAATTCATAAGGCTGTGTCCCTAGGATGACCCCAGCACTCCATTAAAATGCTGGCCTGAGATACCTCAAGGCTGCCAGGAGAATCTAGCAAATACCTGAAGATAGGCCCCAATCTCTTATAAAGGGTTTACAATTGTAAATCCTTCCTCGCTTCCTTAGAGATATATATGTTTCTCCTACAACTCACTAGTGTCTTTCTCAAGAATCTGAAAACTGGTCCTTTGAAATGTAATCATCAGGAAGATAGGGCCTCAGTCTTCTAGTCTCCATGTAATAGAATCCTAACTTCAATAATTGCCAGTTTAGCTGACATAGCTGGACTAACCTCATTTACACTGACCAACATTTTAAAGTGTTTACTTAAGCCCTGTAGCTCTCCTTTCCTACTCTTTCACTATCCCTTTAAAACACCCAGTCCCTCTGCACATATGGAAATGAAGCTCACTCACCACTCTTTCCCAGTGTTGGTAGTGAATGCACAGAATCTATTTTCACCACTTTAATTAATGTATGGCTTTATCTCTCACACCCCCTCTAAGACCCCCAATTCTCATCCCATTACAAATTCTAGGATATTATCATTTAACTGAGGCCTTGATGCAATAGGCATTTTGGATATGGTACCTTTGGTATTGTCAATCTGAAGAACCATAAACTAAAAAGATCCTATACATTCACACTCAAAATACAATGGTGGGGCAGACCTGGATAATTACTATAGACACTCAATGGGAGTCACTTGTTCAAAGTAATTCTGAAATTCAGCTGGGCACATATTGCCCAGTTTCTTGACCAAGGTGTAGTTCTCTTTCCAGGAAGTTATTTGCTCTGGCTTAGTTCTAAATCTTGGATTCTCGGTTTTATCCTCTGGGTCAACATTTCTTTTATCATAAGACATAGCCTATATTTATAATCAAGTAGATTTCTCTGCCTGCTTCCTGCTTGTGCAGATTTGAAAGGGGTGCAGAAAGACTGTCTGCAGTCTTCTTTTTTACCTTGTACTGTCTTTGTCCCTTCTGCTCCACATTGACCAAAAACACCCTTAAAAACTTTGTGGATTTTCTGTGTATCAATTTCTAATTCACTCCATCAAACAAAACTCATATCCACAATTCTCTTAAAGATAAGTCCTTTTTTTCACCTTGGGTTGTTGTGGTATAATAACTTTATGGCTCTTTAGGAGTTTATTATTATAAGAGAGGCTAAGCTAGAGATGTCCTAAAGTCCTCAGAAGACCCTTTATGCAATTGAAAGTGTTTATAAAGCATCTTCTTAAATCTTTCTGGAGTTTTGCAGTTAAACCTTTGCTTCATCTTTATCCTAAGACATACTTCAGATAGCCTTTCAGTTTTACTTTTCCCTGAGGTCCTTACTTACTTTGAAAATAAACCGAAACTTTTGGACTCCAGGGACGTCCTGTTTCTGCTCTCACATACATGAACCTGGGAAGTCACCACTCAGTCCTAATAGCAACTAAAAACGTTAACAATTTGAAAAGCTACTATGTCTGATACCATGATGGACATAAATCATCATACATTTTTCCAAATCCATAAGATGTACAAGACCAAGAGTAAAACCTCATGCAAACTATGGACTCTGAGTGATATTGATGTGTCAATATAGATTCATCAATTGTAACAGAAATATGACTGCAGTGGTGGATGCTGATATGGAGAGAGATATGCATGTGAGGGGTCATGAAGTATATGGAAAATACCTGTACTTTCCACTCAATTTTGCTGTGATCTTAAAACTGCTTTAAAAATAAAGTCTATTAAAAAAAACTTGCTGTGAGTGAGACAGGAGGTGAAAAATAGTTCTGTTTTTGAGCCCAGCATGTCCTAGCTCCTTTATATTCCCTTTAAACTTTGTTCAAAAATATCATGTTTCTTTTCTTTCCTCACTTCACTCTCTCTCTGTATCTTCTTATACACAGCTAAAAGAAATCAGTACTTTCAAAAACCGCCTGAAAATTTCTTTAGCTAAATCCATCAGTTAATACAGATAAATATTATATTTTTCACATCAATGCAGATGATAGTTTTACAAAATTTCTGCCACTACATAACAAGGGTCCTTTTATTTTTCCACCTCCCAATAACAATTTCCTTCCTGTCCTGACAGCCTTGACTTCCAATTTTTCTGCAGCTCCGCTAGATTTTATGAAAAGTCTACTTAAGTTCCTCCTTGTTTAACTAATATACTAACTTGCATAACTAGCATTAAAAAACCTTTCTGTTTATACCAGGTGCCCTGGTCCAAAGCCAACCCCATACATTTTAAATTTTCTTAATAGCAGAACTCCACTTGTAGCACTAAGTTTATGTTCTAAGTTTATAGTAGTTAACTTAGCTGTTAAAATAATTTGTTTTTTACAGGCACAGGTTTTGTAGGACAGGAATTAGGACAGAGCTCTATGAGAATGATTGATCTGCACTCCATCACGTCTAGGGCCTCTGATGGGAAAACACAGAAGTGGAGTAATGTAACCGCTAGGGACCAGAATCACCTCAAGACTTGTTTATTCACATGGCTGATGCCTTGGCTAGGATGACTTGAATAACTGAAATGCCAATCAGTATGCCTAAACATGATCTCCTTGTGCCTCTCCGTATGATTTGCCTTCTTTATAATCAAGGAACCTCACTATGAGGGACTTCTTCTCTGGCAGATTGAAACTCCAGGTGTAAATATTTCAGGAGACAAGGAAGAAACTACATCATCTCTTATGAGGAAGCCTTAGAAGTCACATAGCATCACTTCTATGGTACTCTTTTGGTTGAAACTGTCACAAATCTGCCCAGATTCAAGAGGAAGGAAATCATATCAATATTTAATAGAGGTCACATGTGGAACAGGAGATATTATAATGTCCATATTCAGCAAAAGCAATCCAACAACTCATCAATAAGATAGTTAAATATGTGGTTTAGAAATCAGTTAGCTAATTCATATTACACACATGCATCTACCATGCAGTTAGCATAATGTAGGCTGCCTCAGAATGTGAATGTGATCTATGTTCATATTGCTTTAAATAAGTTTAGAGTTTAGTTTATATTTTATGTCAAAGAGTAAAGGAAATTTTCAAGTAAAAATGTAATTATACCACATAATAATAAATAATTTCAAGGTGGTAATCCAGAGCAGCTAAGAGTATGAACTTTGTGGTTCCAAGTCTGATATGAAGCTTTGAAACTTTAATCAATTTATTCCGATTCTCAAAGTTTCAAGGCTTCTTTTAAACAACTTTATTGACATACAATTTATAGAGTAGACTACATCCATTGCAAGGGTAAACTTTGATAAGTTTTAACAGGTATATACACTTTAGCAACCAGTGAATCATATACCAATGAAACACAAGTCACAACCAAGATATGGAACATTCCCATCTCTCCCCAAAATTTCCTTTCTTCTTTCAATCCATCCTTCTCCCTGACTCTAAACAACCACTAGCCTACTTTCAATACCTGTAGATTAATCAGTATTTTCAAGAATTTTTAATAAACACACTCTTACGATACAAATTTTTTGGCCCCAGGCTTCTTTTAGTCAGCATACTGATTTTTGAAATTCATCAATATTATTGTGTGCATCATTATTTCTTTCCAATATATTGTTCAGTAGTATTCCGTTGTATGAAAATAACATACTTTGTTTTTCCATTAACATATTAACAGACATACGTGGGTTTTTTTCCAGCTTTGGATTATTATGCTCAGTCTCAATATTTGCATCTATAAAATGGGTGGGATCTCCAAGGAATTTTGAGAAAACTATACAAAATAATGTAATCAAATTGCTAACACACGGCTATGGGTACATAAGTGATCAGGAGCTGGGGGTTATTTGCTCAGTGAGCCAGTATGTGATACTTTAATCAGGAGATAGGAATTCAAAACAAGAAGGATGCAAATAGGATAGAATGAATCAAGAAGTCTCCAAGGAGAGTTAAGAATTGAAGTAATTATTGAATAATGAAGAGGACGTGGATTAATGGAGAGGAAGAATACAGGATTCCATAAAGACATGACACTGAAAATAATGACTCAAGTAGAAACATGAAAGGACACATAGCAAAGTCTTAACCATGATTTCCTTTGGGAGAATGGGAAGTACAAGTTGGAGCAGCAATATGATGAGGAAGAAAACTTGTCTTGTAATTAAAATACCCACTCCATCCACTCACCCATTCTTTCCCTGATACTAATGGAGAATTGCCATGCAAACATGGAGGTATAAGCTAGGCACTATTTCTAAGCTCTTGGAACTCACATTCAATTAAAGGAGACAAACAAAAATATACATAAACAGAGAAACAAAAATAATACAGATTGTAAAAAGTAGCACAGACAACAGAAAAAAAATGAGGCTGAGAGGCTGTTAATGAAAATAATTCATTTTCTGTAAGGTAGGCATGGAAGACCACTTGGATGAAGTGATATTTAAGATTACTTCTAACGGGCAAGAAAGCTTCCAAATATGGACAGTAGAGAGAAGGAAGCCAGAAGCAGGTAAAATAATCTTTGCATTTGCAAAACCTTAGAATAAGAAAAGTTGTAACATGTTTTAGATACTGAATGAATGACATCCTAGTAATCAGTAGAGAGAGGAGGATGGACACTAGATGAGGTTGGAGCAAAGGCAGGGGTCAGATCATAGTCTCCTGTGGTATAGAAGAGCATTTTGTTTTTATCTTAGGTGCTATAGGGAGCCCATAGAATTGCAGACATAGAAAGGTATGCACAGGTTTCTATTAGAACAATGGATGGTAAGGGAGGGAAGTAGTTGAAGCAATAAAACAAGAAACTGGTTCTATTCCACTCAAGGGATGGTATAAGACTACAGGTAGGTGCAGAGAAGAAAAAAAGTAAATCATACATCTTGGGTTTAATAATGCTAAACAAATTGACAGTGAAAATACAGAGCTGTGAATAGAGTCAAGACATATTTTAAAGGTAATTAGTAGGACTTATTGATGGAATAAATATAGATGATGAGGGAAAAGAAAAGATCAAGCTAGACTTACAGTAGTAGTATGGCTTGAGTATCTGGTTGCAAGTTGGTACTGTTTATGGAAATGAATAAAATGGTAAAGGAGACTGCCATCAAGATGTTCAATAATGAATGATTTTATTGTGAGCATGCTAACTTTGAGATATTTATGAGACAACTAGGAGAGGGAAATTTTTAAAAAGACGGTTAAATATATATGCAGGAAGCTGAGATTTACAATCTGAGGTGGACATATACATTTGAATCATCAGTATAAATGGTAAATATGTACATGACAATTATTTAAATGATTAAAGAAGAAGATGCAGAGAATGAAGATAAGTGGATCCAGGACTGAAATCCAAAAAACCCAACATTTAGAGACATAGGAGGAAGAGCCAGGAAAAGAGGCCCAGAGGAGTGTCCAGTGAGGTAGTAAGAAACTCAGAGGAAGATTTCTTCCAAAGAAGTAGGAGAGGCAAATATTTCAAGAGCAGACAAACAATGAGAAGTTGAGTAAGGTGGAGACAGGAAAGAACTCTCCTAGTGTGGATATCGCTAGTTATTGCACAAGAACCATTCTGTGGAGATGTAGTGGAAGCCAGATTAGTAACAGGCGATAGTGCTGGGAATGAAGAAGAGGACC
The DNA here is from genome assembly GCF_011100685.1 of Canis lupus familiaris. Classification (NCBI taxonomy): domain Eukaryota; kingdom Metazoa; phylum Chordata; class Mammalia; order Carnivora; family Canidae; genus Canis; species Canis lupus. The sequence goes on from NC_049238.1 coordinate 17,316,785, forward strand.
CAGAACATGCAATAAAAGCCACCATGGCCATGGAAGGGAATCAGGAGCAATTGGGTAGTAGCAGGACTGGGAGTACTGTCTAGCAGGAGTGTTTCATGGGGAGGTGTGAGGGCATGTTTGTGCTCTGTTGGAAAAGATCTAAGAAAGGGAGAAAGGCTGATGCCACAACGGAGAGGGGGGCAACCAAAGAAGGTGAAGTCTTCAGGAAGTGAGGTCTTGGGAACCAGAGCACCTGCTACTTAAAGAAACCTTCATTATTTTAATTGTTTTTCAGAGAGATCACACTGAGTTTTTCAAGAGAAGTCACAACAACAACAATGGTCTACAATCAAGAAGAAAACAAACATCAGTGTGTGGCTTTATTTATCATTTAGATCCCTCATAGAGACTCCAGGAAACAACCTCGGATGGATTCTAAGGGTACACACAATGCAAAATGTTTAAACTAGGTTATAATAATAAGAGCTAGGTAATGAAAGAAATGGGGTTGATTTCGGAGATAATTGTTTTAAAAATTGTGGGACAGAAGCTACTGAGAATGAGAATAAAATTTGAGCTAAAATTTCTAGCCACTGAAACAAAAGACAAATTTAATATGTTAAATAATATGATAAAGTCATTAAAAGAGACCAAAAAATTAAAGGATACACTTAGTAGGTCAGGTTTTGTTTGTATGTTTGTTTGTTTTTAGATTTTATTTATTTATTTGACAGGAGGGGCAAAAGCAGGAGAAGTGGCAGAGAGAGAGGGAGAAGCAGGGTCCCTGCTGAGTAGAGAACCTGATGTGGGGCTTGATCCCATGACCCCTGGGATCATGACCTGAGCCAAAGGCAGAAGCTTAACCAACTGAGCCACCCAGGCACTCCAGCAGGTCAGGTTTTTAACAAATATGAATATTATTGAAGAATATAATGAATGTTTTCTATCAAAGTTTTTATTATTTAAATTCAATGAGCCAACTTATAGTACATCATTAATTTCAGATATAATGTTCAATAATTTATCAGTTGCATATAACACCCAGGGTTCATCACATCATGTGCCCTCCTTAATGCCTATCACCCAATTACCCTATCCCCCGCCCATCTTCCCTCCAGCAACCTTCAGTTTGTTTCCCAGAGTTAAGAGTCTCTCATGGTTTTTCTCCCTTTTTGATGACCTCCCATTCAATTTTCCCTCCTTTCCCCTATGATCCTCTGCATGATTTCTTATGTTCCATATATGAGTAAAACCATATAATAATTTTCTTTCTCCAACTGACTTATTTCACTCAGCATAACACCCTCCAGTTCCATCCATGTCGATGTTAATATGAAGTATTCATTTTTTCTAATGGCTGAGTAACGTTCTATTGTATATATGTCCCACATCTTTATCCATTCACCCGTCAATGGACATCTCAGCACTTTCCTCAGTTTAGTTACTGTGGACATTGCTGCCATGAACATTTAGATGTGGGTACCCTTTTGGATCACTACATTTGTATCTTTGAGGTAAATACTTAGTAGTGCAATTGCTGGGTCATGGGATAGCTCTACTTTTAACTTCTTGAGAAACCTCCCTACTGTTTTCCAGGGTGGCTGTACCAGCTTGCATTCACCACAATCCAAGAGGGTGAAGTTTCATAAAACATCCAGAGATATTCCTTTAAGGGCCATTTCTCAAACTAATTCTCAAAAAACAAACAAACAAAAAGACACAGTTTTAAATTTAATTTCCAAATACATTTGTGTGAATACCTAACACTGTCATTCAGGTATTTATGAGAAAGACAATACGGTGTTTTAGAACAAAAAAGAAGCAAACTCTTTAAGAAAGAAGGAATGATTCATCTCCTTCATTCCCTTGTTCCTCCTTCTTTATCTCTCCAAAGTATCAATTGTTTCTTGCCAACAAAGGTAGGAATGTAACATTCTGTCTGTGTGTGTATGTGTGTTTTATTTGCTGGGAGTCGGGGGTAGGGTAATGAAGAAACAGATAAGAGATCAAAAGTGACAGAGGAACAGGAAGGGCCTGGTCTAATCTGAGCAAAGGGAGCATGTTCCCATCAACGTGATGTGTTGTGTGTCTGAATCCAGCTTCCAGCAAGCCCTGGAAGCTAGAGAAGGAGGTTATAATTGTGTTCACTAGGCAATGAGAGAACTATGGCATTTTCTTTCCAAGGAGTTAATGAAGTAAAAATACTTTCTTGTGTTAGTTTGATTTACTCTTCACCTTGAGTTGGAAGGAAGAGGAAGTAGAGGCAGTATGGCCACGGAAGAGGACAAGAGCAGTAATACAGGACTGTCATAAAGGCCATTAGTTGGTGGTGGCTTCAGAATTAATGAGGGAGTAAGGCTGAAGAGGTAGTTTCATGTACAGAACAGAAAACGCTGTTGAATGACCAAATTTGATAAGTAAAAATGTAATTCTTTAGACAAAGGCATGTGTCCTGGGAGAAGCCCTTATCACAGGAAAGAAAGCTGGTTGAAGGAAAAGCAGATTACATATTTGTGTGGGAAGCTTAGGCTGTTTTGTTAGTTTCATTCCACCTTTGAAGACTTTCTAATGATCTGTTACATAAAAAAGCTGACCTTTGTGATTAAAAAAAGTTAAATAGTCCTTTCCTCATTCAATTCTGCCTTTGGTGTCACTCCCTTGAATAGCTCAAAGACAATTTAATCAGTTTTGGTTAATTAATTCAGGTTCAAAACACTAGGTGCACTTGCTGCTCCCAATTAGTAAATCAGATAGACCATGAGCTGTAGGTTCTATTCTACGTCCAGGTATATTAGAATGTACAATAATGGATATTTACAGGCACTCGTTTGAAGCCCCTGATTGCCAAGGCAGTTTCCCTTGATATAAAGGACAATTTAAAGTTAAGCTATATCTGGTCCAGATTTAATTAATTTGGGATCCTAGTCTCCCAAAGAAGGAATCAAACACATCGACTACAAAACTGATACCTGAACAGATAAAGATATGTCTTCCCCGCCTTTTAAAATGCTAGTGAGGGGGACATGGGTGGCTCAGTCAGTTAAGTGGCTGACTCTTGATTTCTGCTCAGGCCAAGATGTCAGGGTTGGGAGATGGCCCTGCGTTGGGCTCTGCATTGGACATGGAGCCTGCTTAAGATTCTCTCTATCCACTGCCTTCTGCCCCTAAAATGAATGAATGAATGAATGAATGAATGAAGTGTACTGAAATTAAGAAAAGGTAATATTGGTGAACCCAAACATGTCCATAGCTATTCTGATGATGCTGCTGCTGCTGCTGCTGCTGATGATGATGATGACAATGGCAACCACTGTAACCATGGTAGTGCTGGTAAAGATGGATTTCAGAGTGACAGAATGTAAGATTTAAGAATCCAGCAATGTTTAACAAATTGTATTGTCAGCAGTGACTCACATTAATGGAGTCATTATCAGAAAATTGCATATAATTCCTGTTATTGCAAGTCCTCAGGATAATATGGCTGTTCTGCTAGGAGATTTAGAAGCTGCATGCCCTGTGTAATTTTGGAAATTGCTCTGATATAGCTCCTGTGGATATGGAACTCAGAGCAGGCCTGTCACACGTGCTTGGGCTCCTCAGGACAGCACTCTGAAGAAGTCACCCGCCTGGTTGACAGTACAGACTGACTCTTGTCCTATAACAATAAATTCTCTCATTTATTTCATACACCCAAGCCTCTCGCCTGCATTTCACTGGGCAGAAGGAGTAATATACTCATTTTACTCTAATTATGCTTTAGAAAATTGTCCCATTTCAAAATTATAATGTCAGAAATTACCTGCCACCAGGTCTTTAGGAGAATGGTCAACCCTCACAGACTTCTTTCAAATGTCAGCACCAGGCTCTCTGGCTCTGTTCATCAGACACTGGGCTATGGCGGTCTCTTAAAATCTTTTTATTTTTTTTTTCTCTTTCTGAGATAGTATCTCCTTTTAGATAAATTCTGGTTGCAATATTTTACTATTTTTAATCTTCCAGGAGGAAGCAGTAATGCCCTTCTCCTTGTCCTTCACACCGATTTGTCTTTGCTTCTCATTATACAGAGTCTGCTTAAGTCATGGTGCCTGCTGCCAGTTCTATTAAACTGCAGAAGGAACTGCCAGGTCACAATTTATGCTGCAATATCATAAAATTAACTTTCATGCAGAAATCCTTTTCCCCCCTCTCTTATTCATTTTTATGCTTAAGAAATCCTGATGATTTCTCTTAGAGGGATTAGTTGTCTTTTTCTTTGGAATTGACAAATTGGGCAGAAGTTTGGTTTCAGAGCAAAAGAAAATAGAATTAAAAAAAGCTTAATTCAAATTTTCTTCCTAATGATTACAAAAATCTTTCTGTCTTACTGCATTAGATTTAAATTAGAAATATGTGTTATGGAATCCTTAGGGGTGTGAGGGGGGAACTTATATAGAAAATGATGGTCTTTTATCCAACCTTGAATCAAAGATCTCCATTCCTAGTACAAGCCCCCCTTTCTTTCACCACCCCTTTGGGACCTTGCAGAAACTATTCATTCATTAACTGAGATCTGGGGGTTGTGCTCCTGTTCTGTTATACCCAGTGGGACCTGTGCGGAGCAGCATATGCTATCTTCCACTCTCCTCTTCCAGCAGCCAGCAGGCTCAAAGCTAAAAATGCAACTAAGGAAATCTAGGCCTTGAACTCTAAATGAACCCCATGATGTTTCCATGAATACCTGCTGGGCCAAAGCCTTTGACAGGGTTTGAGGAGTGAGACATGGTAGATTTAGGATTTTACTTCTACATGAATCTATGATCTTACCCCTCAACAAATTACACTGATTGACCCACCCTCTCCATTCCTCTTTCTTCTGAATCATAATATTCTCTTTCTGGATGCAGGATGTAAAAGTAAGTTTTTTATTGTCATCAAAGGGCTTTCCAGGGATGAAAATATTTTCCCAATATTAGAGATCTCAGCAAAAACAAAATAATACTTGTTCTTACAACCAATCATACTATTTCAAACTTAGAGTTGGTCTTCAGCTGTGAGCAAGAAAGTTATCATTTAATTTGACAAATTTTTGTATGGATACTTTCTGATATTATAGGACAGAGTGGAGTAGGGAAACCTAATCTAAGATGTCATCTTTATAGTTATCATCTATTTCTTTCTAATACAAGAAGAATGCTTTACAAGGAATGATGACTATTGCAGATCTGGTATTATATTTCCTTATTATATCATTCTATTTATTTTTTTGAATGGAATGTGAGGAATATTTCATATAAAAATATTGGGGGATCCCTGGGTGGCTCAGCAGTTTAGCGCCTGCCTTTGGCCCAGGGTGCGCTCCTGGAGTCCCGGGATCGAGTTCCGCGTCGGGCTCCCAGCATGGAGCCTGTTTCTCCCTCTGCCTGTGTCTCTGCCTCTCTCTCTATATATATCTATCTATCATGAATAAATAAATAAAATCATAAATAAATAAATAAATAAATAAATAAATAAATAAATAAATAAATAGAAATATTGAGTGGAGGGGCTCCTGGGTGGCCTGTTAATAATCTGCCTTCGGCTCAGGTCATGATCCTGGGGTCCTGGGATCCAGCACCATGTTGGGCTCACTGCTCAGTGGGGAGTCTACTTCTCTTCCCTCTGCTCTCCCCCCACCCTTGTGTTGGTGTTGGCTGCTCTCTCTCAAATAAATAAATGAAGTCTTGAAAAAAAATATCGAGTGGAATATTGTTACAGTTGTAAGTGTTTCATGAAGGCTTGTCTTGGGAAACCAAACTTGGCCTATCTGGAATCTAGAAGTATAGCTGAGTGTGATACAATTGCTAACCTGCTTAGAAAGGAATTCTGCAATATTATGAGAAGGGCATGTAAAATATTTATCCCATAGCAATGAAAACCCATTGGACACTAATAATATGACTATTCTCATTAAAGTAAGATCACATTTAGCCAATCTCTACTGAGGTCCTATTTCTGTTCATGTACAAAAGAAAAGTATGTAAGGTAGGTGGATAGTATGGTAAGCAAGCTGAGAAGAGGTGAATGGGCAGATAAATCCTGGCACCTACCAACTACACACAACACCAACTTACAACAAATATACCAAGTGTGCATTATGTAGAGTTCTCAGAAGAAATTGCTGGAGTCAATCATGTGCCGTTCTTACCAATTAAATGAACACATCCCTGAGTTGGATTTGGAATTAACAGGGTCTCCAAAAACACAAATTCCACTGGATAGCATGACTGAAGCTATTGAAAAACAGTAGTAGGTAATATCTCATTAATTTAACTAAGTGTTTTTGAACAGGTTCCAAATCTGGTGTGAATTATAAAGACTCTATTGCAGTTTAAAGCCAGAAAATAAATATGTTTTCTGCCAAATGCGCTTAAATAGTTAGTGAATTGCCAGTCATTTAAATTATAGGTCTAGGCTAAATTTATCCATCCCTTTAATACAATGAAGCTAGCATGGCTACCTGAAAACATGTTGCAGAAGCAATGTGAGCCTTTCTTACATTCACCGCCATCCTGTTGTAGCCACAGGCTACCATTGTGTCATCTTAGGACAAGGGAGGAGACATGACTAAATGCATGCCGAGCTCATTCTCAATCCTAAATAATAATTGCTCATTACACAAAGAATGTGTCATTATCTGACCTCCATATGTACATGTTGGCAATTCAAGTAGATTATAAGCTTAAATCTAGAATACATAAGTAAGTATGGCTGAATGTATCTGTGTGATCTTAAAAACAGTGTCCTAGTCTTGACTAGTTACTTCTAATTCACCTATACATGCCTTTCCTCTTCTTGCACATACACCCTATTCCACGCTGTTCCTATGACTGAAAATGGCTGCCTTTCCCTTTTCTCCAATCAAAAATCTTACAAATTTTTTAAGCTTTCTTAAATACAAGTTGTTTCATGCAACTTTTCAGATACTGCTGGCCCATTAAATTGTTCTTAATTAGCAAGTCCCACTGCCTACTATATGTACCTTTTCCTGGAGAACATCATTCGTTATGCTTTGTGTCAAAATTACTTTTTTTTCTTTTTTGACACATTTACTCCCTTAAATACACAGTCAGCCGATAGAATGCAAGGTCCAGAACTGACTCCTCTTTGTATTTTAGCCAGCACCAAGCATAATGACATGCATATCCTAAATCCAAATTACATGCTCATTGGAATTAAACTGTATTAAGCTCTGGTTATTTTCCCTGTGAAGAAAGAACATTAATGAATCTGTTAAAGAATTTTGCAATCTCAGGACTTACAACACCAGGAATTACTACTTAAATACAAGTTCTATCTAAATCATAGTCATTGAGGACAAAAGTGTGTTTCTTCAGCCTGGTTGACCAAGGTAAAATGCGTGACTTGTGAGCATACAAACATACTGACATGTGTTGGGGACATTTACTTTAAAACTCACTTTAAACACTAACTCAGAGATTAGATAGGCCAACATAAACTAAGTCTGAATTTACTCATTGTGGCTTTGGTAAATGCTCTGGCATATAGTCTGTGTCTATCATAATCTATCGGGTGGCCTCAGGCAATTCAGGCTTTGTCTTTGGACTTCAATTTCCTTAAATGATTATTTTTTCTGACATTACAATGCATTGTTTCACATAATCAAAACAGTAGAAAGAGCCAAACCAGATGAAAAAATATGCATTTTGTGTCATTTCACCATGAAGCAGAATGTGTGATCTGGGATAAGCCCCTTGGCCTTTTTAGGATGCTCTGCAATGTGAGGTTATTAAACTAACTAGGTTACTCTACAGTATCAATGTACCCATTGTTCATCATAGGATGAGCTTTTAGTTTCTGATGGCCAAATGATTCAAATGAAAAGTCTAATTCTCTGGATAGCTAAGATATTTCATATTTATTTTCTTAAGAATATATATTTGTATATATACACACACATATATATTATACACATACCCAAATATATACACATACATGCATATTAATTATTTTAAGGTATTTTTTTAAAAAATGGGCTTTTTTCAGGGCCCAGTTTCATTATGAACAATGACTGGCCTCACCAGCATGTTATTCAGGACACACTTCGTGATAGCTTATTGTACGGGTCAGTTTGGTAGGGCCAACAGGCATTCAGATTAAGTATTATTTCTGGGTGCATCCGTAATGGTGTTTCTGGATGAGGTTATCATTTGAATGAGTAGGCTCCATAAAGTAAATTACCCTTCCCAGTGTGCAATAGCATCCCATCCCTTGAGGACCTGAATAGAACAAAAAAAGCAGAGAAAAGAAGAATTTTCCTTTTTTTGCTTCCTGCCTGCCTGCTTGGGCTGGGATATCTGTCTTCTCTCCTTGAACTGAGATTTATAACAAGTTCTCCTTGTTCTCAGACCTTCAGACTTCGACTAGAATTGCACCACCAGATTCCTGAGTCTCTAGTTTGCAGAAGGCAGATCATTCATGTCACTTCCCAACCTCCATATTTATGCAAGCCAGTTCCTCAATAGGATATATAAGTATATATATTTTTATATAAATATATATCCTATTGGTACTGTTTCTCTGGAGAACCATAATATATACTGAGACATCGTATACACCAAGAACTGAATTTTCCAAATAGGATTCAGTTGGGAAAATTTCAGCTTGTTAGAATCACAGATATAGGCCACTAATCCCTCTACCTACTATTTCAATATCTCCTTCTCATTCATACATACAGTCACATGAATGAATGTCTACTCTTAAAATCTACCATTGCCAGTCACTTATTCAGCAAAAGAATGATCCCTTTTCATCCCTCAGCACTTCCACCTCAAAACATGTAACTCCTTCATGCCTTCCTGCATGAAAACTACTGGGTTTTAGAGTAGGAAATCCTCCTGTCTTTTGGAAAAATCAGAGAACTGATTTCAAACAGCATAACAGCGATTTCATTTCATTAATTAATTCATCAATGGGATAAAACTTGTCATTTTAACTTGTTTCTGAGATTCCAATCAAAGCCTAATTAGCATAAACATTTCAACATGTGTCCTATATTAGCAGCAGGCATCAGGAAATGAAGACTTCCAGCATAGAGGGGTAAGGAGGCAGAAAAGGTCATCCTTGTAGCCAAATGGATATGTTTTTGTTAAAAATGAGCATCCAAGAAAATGTTACAATTTGATGAAACTAACAGCAACCCTTTGTATGGGCCTGATGAATCAGTAAATTTGCAAACTTTATACTGTATTAGCAGGGAAATCTTTGTAATAGTCAGATCTGTTCAAAGATGTGAGGTACTCTAGGGAAAGTGAGATTCCTGCCATGAAAAGTACTTATAAACTAGACTAAGAGGCTGGGGCAAGCCTGATAATCCCATTGGAGCACTACAGTAGATACAGATGACAGTTGGAGAAGAGACAGTAAGCTGTGTTTTTGAGTAACCTTCCCAAGGTCAATTGGCTAGTAGCAAAACTCAAGATGTCAGAGGATCTATGTAGATCAACTACCTTGCTTTATCTACCACTATTCTATTTACTGAATAGATGCTAGAGGTATGAAACTTTGCAGACTTGAAGTAGGTTAGACAATTAACAGCTTGCCTCATAGCCAATGTAGACTTGCAGGAATATTAAATAGATTGGATACCTAGGAAGAGCAGAAGATTGGAGAATAATGCTCACCCAGAGTGAAGGATCTATATGCACACTTCCCAGTTTTATCAAGACCCCGCCTAGGCTTTCGGATGCCATATCACAAAATGCCAAACAGTCTGACAGTTAACAGAGGAACATGAGAGGTGCAATTCTCCAATGTCAGCAGGCAGCCCAGCTCTGCCTCTTCAAGGTAAAACTGAAGGAATGATGGACACTTGGCTTCAGGCTTTGCCCTGCATTTGTAACAGTGGTGTCAGGACTCCTTTCCTTTCCTTCACTCCCTGGTCATCCCATTTCTCTTGTGGCTTTAGATAAGTCTGAAAGAAAAATTCTTCCCTCATTCAGCATCTCCCCCAGCTTGGGCTGTGGCTACCAATTTCACAGTTTTTTTCTCAGAGCGATGACAGGTTACCTCAGTTTCATTTCTGAGTTTGATGCCCTCAATTGCTGCCCATTTCATATCTATGTCAATGCAGAATTGTCTATTTTTATTTGAAGTTTTTAGAAACACGGAAGAGAAGCCTCGGCCTTTTCCTTCAAATAACTGCTCCGACAGCTTTATGGATGGCTAGTTAGTTTCTTTCTGACCTCCCTGAGAGGTCCCATCAGCTCTAACCCAGTTTCCTCTAAATTCTATATTCCCGGCTCTGAGACAGCAGCAGACGGTTGTATCTTGCTCCACAATCCATAATTCTCAGCTTCAAAGTTCAGTGCCAAATAAGATCGCACACTGTTGGATAACCTTTTGTACCAGCCCTTCAGCAGTAATTAAATCCTGCTCATTCCATGATGCCTGGAGAAAACCTAGGCCCTCTGCTTGTTTTCAAGTGTAAAAATGAGGCAAAACAAAACAAAACAAAATATAAAACCAAAGAACAATGACACAGGATCTGAGGCTTCCTCTTCATTAACCATTCTCTCAGCAAAAGTCAGGGAACAGAAAGGAGCCTCTAGGTAAGAGGTAAGGAGGTGGCAGGGCTGAGGGGGATATGTCACAGTCCTTTAGGGGATGCTTGCTAGAACAGAACTGTAAGCAGAATCTTAGTCTGTACATAGCAAGTCCATAAATCCTTTAAAAACCTGAAGTAGGCCTGGCTAGTCAGAACCAGGTAAGTTATGCAAGACCCTGACACTTTAGGTAATTGGTGATGGAGCCTTTCTCGGGTTAAGGGATAGACAGGCCTTACTGAGCAATTGGTGTGTACCTGGCAGGTCATTACCACACCTACAATACTCTGAACACCTACTATAGGATTTACTTACATGACATTGATCTTTATTGCATGCTTGGATCTATTTCTGTTTTACAAATAAAGAAACAGACAGACAGGATTTAAGAGACTTATCCAAAATTTATGAATAGTGGAGCTGGGATTTGAATCTGTTTCTTCATAGAAAAATCTATGTTATTTCTACTATGCCACATTATTGCACCCTACCTAAGGATTCATCATGTCAGCATCTGTATTGAGCACCTGCCATCATGGGAAAACACCACTCAGTGGTTTTGCCCAAACAATGGCTAATACCCACCTCACTGAAATTTACTAAAGCTCAGTGGACCAGACATTATTATCATCCCTAATTTCCATTATGGCCCTCTCTGTAACCAGCACAGAAGGGGGTTCTGGGAAGTAAAAGGCACAGACCTTGCCCTCAGGATCTTAGAATTAAGTTAAGATGTCAAGGATTTCATGGAGAACACACCTCAAGACAAAGAGATCAACATAAGAGATGTCAGATGAGTGACTGCAAATTCTTGAATGAGTGCCCAAGAGAAAGAAAAGACTCTGAGTTAAAGGTTGGAATGTCCAGAGAATGAAGCAGGGATGAGGAAATCTTTGCATGGGTCTCTGAAACCTTTGCACAGGTTTCTGGAGAGACCGAGAGGAAGTTGTAAGGCCTTCAAAATATGAAGAGCCACAAAGATAAGACTGCAGAAGTTGAAAAAAACATGGTGTTTGCAAGGGACTATGAGGAAATTCCTTTGGTTGAAAGATTGCTAATGCCTTAGGACTAACGAAAGAAGTCAAAAAGCAACAATCCCCCCAAATCAGAGATCTCATCATCTTAACTGTACTGTCAATCAGAAAAAAACAATTTAGCTGATGCCCTATATGTACATTAGTTCACTTCAAAATTCTCTGCATGCATTACTGTCCAAATATTATGTAAACTATATTTTAGAATATTTTAAAGAAAAAAAAGAATATTTTAAAGGATAACATGTATAAATTCTTTTTTTTTCATTGAATGGATTTTTGGTAGTATACATGTTTTATTTTAGAGCTAAATTATAGCCTCATCTTTCCTTTTATATCCTCAGCTTTATTGAGGTATAATTGACAAAAAATTTCTATTTTTATATATTTAAAATGTATATTTTTAAGGTGTACCAAGTGATGTTTGTGAAATGATTACCACAGTCAAGCTAATTAACATATCCATCACCTCACAGTTACCTTTTTGTGTGTGTGTATGGTGAGAATACTTAAGATTTACTCTCTGCAAATTTCAAGTATATAATACAGTATAATTAACTGTAGTCACCATGCTGCACATTAGTTCTCTGAAACTTATCATTCTATATCACTAAGATTTGTGCCCTTGGGCCAACATTTCCCAATTTCTCCCACCCCTCAGTACCTGGCAACAACCATTCTACTCTCTACTTTAATGAGTTTGACTTTTAAAAATTCCACATATAAGTGAGATCACATAGTATTTACCTCCAGTATTTGGCTTATTTCAATTAGTATATATCCTCCAGTTTCATCAGTGTGGTGACAAATGGCAAGATTTCCTTCTTTTTTTAAAGCAGAATAATGTTCCTTTGAATATATACAATGTGATATATATCAATGTTCCTTCATAGATAGATAGATAGATAGATAGATAGATAGATAGATGTATACACTATATATGTAATGTTCCTTTATATATAAATGTTATATATGTATATTGATATTGTTATATAATATGTATATATCATATTATATAAAAACATATAACATTCCTTTATATATGCACATGTATATGTGTATATATGTGTGTTTATATATAACATACATATTATATACATACAGATATATATATATGTAACATTTTCTTTATCTGTTCATCCATGGACAGAAAATTAGGTTGTTTCCATGTCTTGGCCATTGTGAATAATGCTATAGCAAACATGGGAGTATGGATATCTGTTTAAGAATCTGATTTCCAAAAAAAAAAAAAAAAAAAAAAGGAATCTGATTTCCTTTGACTATATACCCAGAAGTGGGATTACTGAATCATATGGTAGTTCTACCTTTAATTTTTTAGGCATGTCCATATTGGTTTGCATATGGATATAACAATTTACATTCAACAATGTATCAACAGTGTACAAGGGGTCCCTTTTCCCCACATCATCACCAACTCTGGCAATTTTGCTCTTTTGTTAATAGCCATTCTATAGGTTTGAAGTGGTATCTCCTTGGTTTGAGTTGCACTTCTCTGACAATCAGTTCAGTGAACATTTTTTTAAATCTATCTGTATATCTTTTGAGAAATGTCCATTTAAAGTTTTCGCCCTCTTTTTAAAAAAGATTTATTTGAGAGAGAGAGAGAGAGCATGAAGGGGGGGGAGGGTGCGGAGCATAGGGAAAGGGAGAGAGAGAACCTCAAGCAGACTCCCTGCTGAGCATGGAGCCCCACCCTGGGCTGGATCTGACAACCCTGACATCATGACCTGAGCTGAAAACCAAGAGTCAGACCCTTAACCAAATAAGCCACTCAAGTGCCCTATACTTTGCCCATTTTAAAATCAGGATATTTATTTACTGATTTTTGTCCTGAGTTTTTTTGAGTTTCTAATATATTTTGGATATTAACCCCTTATATACATGGCTTGCAAGTATTTTCTCTCATTGCATAGGTTATCTCTGCACTCTAGTAATTGTGTCTTTTGTTGTGCAGAAGCTTTTTAGTTTTGGGGTGCCTGAGTGGCTCAGTTGGTTGAGTTTCTGACTCTTGGTTTTGTGTCAGGTCATGATCTAGGGGTCATGAGATGATGCCCCATGTCAGCAACAAGCTCAGCACAGAGTCTGCTTGGGATTCTTTCCCTCTTCCTCTCCCTCCCTTTCTGCCCCTCTCTCCACTTGCCTACACTCTATCTCTAAAATAAGTAACTAAATAAAATTGTAAAAAAAATCTTTCTAGTTTTATCCAATAAAATTTGTATGTTTTTGCTTTTGCTATCTGTGCTTTTAGGGTCATATCAAAAAAAAAAAAAATCATTTCCCAGACCAATGTCAAGAAGTTTTACCTCTCTGCTATCTTCTAGTAGTTTTAGTTTCAGGTTTTATATTTAAATCTTTAATTCATTTTCAGTTGATTTTTGTTTATAATGTGATAATAAGGATCCAGTTAATTCTTCTTCATATAGATATCCAGTTTTCTTGACACCATTTAGTGAAGAGACTAGCCTTCTCCATTTTATGTTCTTGGCACCATTGTCAAAAATCAGTTGACCATAATCTGTGGATTTATTTCTGGGCTCTTTATTCTATTCCATTGGTCTATGTAACATATTTTAAAATCAGCAAGTATGATATCTCTATTGTTCTTCTTTCTCAGGATTGTTTTGGCTATTTGAGGCTTTTGTGGTTCCATATGAATTTTAGGATTTTTCTTCCATTTGTGTCAAAAATGCCATTGGAATTTTGATAGAAATTGCATTGAATCTATTGATCACTCTAGGTGGTATAAACATTTTTTAGAAGTTTTATTTATTTATTTTAGGAAGAAAGCTGCAATAGGGGTAGCCAGAGGGAGAGGGAGAGAAAAACCCAGGCAAACTCTGGACTGAGCACAGAACTCAATGCAGAGCTTGATATCATGACCCTGAGATCACTACTGAGCTGAAATTAAGAATCAGACATTTAACCACCTATAACATCCAGGCACCCTAGTATAAACATTTTAACAATATATATTCTTCCAACTCATGAACAGGGATATCTTTCCATTTATTTGCATCTTCTTCTACTTCTTTTGTCAATGTTTTATAATATTCAGTATACAGATCATTCGCCTCTTTGGTTGAAGTATTACTATTTACTCTTTTTGTTGCTATTGTAAATGGGATTGTTTTATTTATTTCTTTTTCAGGTAATTTCTTGTTAGTGCATAGAAACTTCACTGATTTTTGTATATTGATTGGGTATCCTGAAACTTTACTAAATTTATTTGTTCTAAGTTTTTTGGTGGAGTCTTTTAGGGTTTCATTTCATTTGCAAATGGATAAAAGTTTACTTCTCCCTTTCAGACTTGGATAACTTTTATTTCTTTTTCTTGCCTAATGGGTCTGGCTAAAACTTCCAACACTATACTGAATAGAAGAAGCAGGAGTAGGCATCCTTGTCTTTTTTCCTGATCTTAGGGGGAAAGCATTCAGCTTTTCATTGTTAAGTATGAAATTAGCTGTGGGATTCTTACATATGGACTTTATTACACTGAAATACATTCCTTTTAAACCTAATTTGAAAGACTTTTTGTCATAAGTGGATGTTGAATTTTCTTAAATGCATTTTATGTATCTTTTGAGATAATCATATGATTTTTATTCTTCATTCTGTTAATGTGTTGTATCAAATTTATTTATTTGTGTATGTTAAACCATCCTTGCATCCCAGGAATAATCCAACTTGATCATGGTGTATGATTATTTTACTGTGCTGTTAAATTCAGTTATAAATAAATAAATAAATAAATAAATAAATAAATAATGATAAATTCAGTTTGCAAGTGTTTGTTGAAGATTTTTGCATCTATATTCATCAGGGATATTAGCCTGATGATTTTCTTTTCTTGATAATGTGTCAGCATAATGTTGGCCTCATTTAATAAGTTCAAGAGTACTCCCCCTCTTTGAATTTTTGGAAGAGTTTGAAATGATTGGCACTAATTCTTCCTTAAATGTTTGGTAAAATTCAGTAGAGAAGCCATCTGGTCCTGGGTCTTTCTTTGTTGGGAGATTTTGAATACTTATTAAATGTCATTATTTGTTATTTTTCTGTTCAGATGATCTATTTCTTCATTATTCAGTATTGGTAGGTTGTATGTTTCTAGGAATTTATCCATTTCTCCTAGGTTATCCAATTTGTTGTTGTCCAATTGTTCATGGTAGCATTGCAGGATCCTTTGGTTTCTATGGTATCAATTATGTGTCCTCTTTCAATTATAATTTTATTTATTTAAGTTTAATCTCCTTTTTTTTGAATTTGTGAAGCTAAAGCTTGGCCAATATTTTTATCTTTTTGGAAAAAAAATTCTCAGCTTCATTGATATTATAATTATATTTCTGAGTCTCTTTATTTCCGCTCTAATATTACTTCCTTTCTTCTGCTAATTTTGTGCTTAATTTGTTTTTTCTAGTCCTTGAGGTATTAAGTTAGATTGTTTATTTGAGCTCTTTTTTTCTTGATATAGGCATTTATCACTATTACGCTTCCCCTTAAAACTGTTTTTGCTTCTTCCCGTAAGTTTTGCCATGTGTGTTTCCATTTTCTTTCATTTCAACTTATTCTTTACTTCACTTTTGATTTCTTCTTTGACTCATGGGTTATTCAGGAGTATGTTGCTTAGTTGGCACATATTTGTAAATTTGCCAATTTTCCTACTGTTACTGATGTCTAGTAACATATTTGATATGATTTTAATCTCCAAACTTCTTCAATTTGTTAAGACTTGCTTTGGGTCTCTTCTTCTAATGCAACTGAGTTTTACAAGGGCAGAGAACTTGTCAAAAATGAATTAATAATTTCCTCCATTTAAAAAAATAAAAAATAATTTCCTCCACTTGTAGCTAAATGTTATTTAGAAAGCTATAGTTTTATTAGATTTTTGGGGGGGATTAGGAGTCTTTTTTAACTCGGTAGGTAGAAATGAGTAAAAAATAAATGTAGATGGCAGCAATGAATTACTCCATGAAGCCACATAGTCAAAGCTTAAGAACTGGCAACAGAAGATATGCCCTGGTGATATGAGAGAAGAGAGCCTCCCTAAACAAAGTGAACATATCACTATCCAACAAAGCGCCCATCACCAGGGAAGCTGCGAAGCCTAGGGTCTGTGGGGCTTCTACACTAAATCATATATTTCACAAGGGAACAAAAAAGAGGCCATACTGAGAGAGCTTCCTATAGCAATACGCAGGGGATTTTACTACAGATCAGAAGAAATAACTGTCTTAGCTGGTAACTCTGAGCCCTCAGTGAATCAGATAAAGCACCTTGGGAGGTCAAATAGACGACCTTGATCTAGGTACATCTTAGAATAACCCAGTAATTGAAAATGAACACGGTTGTGTGCACACACTTGAATACTTATAGGTGGTAGAGGTTTTCATAGGAGAAACAGAAAAGTATTAAAATCTTATATAATAAATGATACTCAGTATAATATAAACCACAAAATTCATATTAACTTGGATAACATACAGTTCTTTTGCAGACATTCTTAGCCTCACAATGATTAAAATCATTAGGTATTCTTGTTTTGATATATTATATTTGGATTTTCATTCTGTTTTTGTGAAAGACTAATTCAGAAAATTTTCTCAATATTTTGTTCCTACGTGCATTACAACTTGTGACTGTTAGACACAGCTCTCATTTAGACCATTAACAAAACCTCTTCCGGGGGGATACCTGGGTGGCTCAGCAGTTTAGCACCTGCCTTTGGCCCAGGGTGTGATCCTGGAGTACCGGGATCGAGTCCCACATCAGGCTCCCTGCATGGAGCCTGCTTCTCCCTCTGCCTGTGTCTCTGCCTCTCTCTCTCTCTCTCTCTCTCTCTGTCTCTCATGAATAAATAAATAAAATCTTAAAAACAAACAAACAACCTCTTCCTTAGTCTCTGTTTCCATACTTGCCCCTTAAAGCAATTCAAAGGTTGATTTTAGAGTCAGGGCCAATCTATCCAAAGACACACAGGTAAAATGCTTAGGGTTGACACAAATTTTAGGGGTGCATGGAAATGGTTTAATTTTCTTTGAAATCAGAATTTTTGAAAATGAACTTTTAGGTTATAGAAAAATCCTAATGTATAATATTAATATGTTCACCCTTTTATCAATGCAGTCATAAAATATAAATTTATTAATTTTAAAACATTATTTTTAACAGATGAAGATATCCATGAAGGCAAAAGTGCCTAGGGCCCAAGAGGGTCATGCTGTGGTCCTGTTGGGATGGAATATTTCTTTTTTTTTTTTTTTTTGGGGGGGGGGATGGAATATTTCTGAGATCAAAACCCTATCTGTTCATTTCTCCCTTCTGAGGCCTTAGGGTTTTATTTGCTGGTAATGTAAAAGAAAACAAATACAGCATGTCCTATGAGCTGGCCCCTGTCAGACTTTTTAAGCATCATCTTACTCTATCACAACTGTATCCCAGCTTGGGTATTGGCTATACTGCTGTACTCTCTATTGCATTCCTCTAAGGCACCAGCCCCTCTACCCTCTAGATGTTTCCCTCAATAAGTCATATATACCTCTTTCTGTATGCCATTAGTACCCAGATAATATGGAGAGAGGATATTTACCAATTTTTCCAGTCAAAGGAAAAATTTATCTTCCCATATTTACCAAAGTCCTGTCTCTATGCAAATTCCACAGAAAATGCCATCTCCTCCAAGAAGCTTCCCCAGACTCCCTTCCATTGCATGATCTTTATATCTGTAATATTGTTTTCCCATCCTCTTTGTGAATTCTTAGATTGCACAGTGCCCAATCATTCCCATCATATACTTTAACATTGAGCAGATGTCACTCTTTCCCTGGTATAAAGAGTCGGAGGTACATTCCCCCATCTACACTGGAGCTATCAGAGGGCAGGAGGCATATTCTTTTTCATTTGTCCCCTTATTTAGCCCACTACAGTGTCTTAATACCTTCACTCATTGTAAATGTTCAATATGTCCCTTACAGTTATATGCAACATAGACAATAATGCAGCATTTTCATCATCATTACCCACCTACAGCTGCTTTACTGAATGAAGAGGCAACTACTTTGTGGCAAGAACAGTGTCCTCTCATCTTTGACAATTCCAGCACTTCTGTCCATATTTTAAGAGACCACTGGACTCACAGGCAATAGCCCATGTTTCACTCTGGGTTTAGTCTGAAACTAGCTAAAGTCATCTCAGATGTTACTTCATTCCTCTAGATTTGTTTCCTTGCCTGTAGACACAAAGGATGGATGGTAATTGGTCACAGGGAACTTCTAGCTCTGGCATTCTCCAGTTTATGACCCAGTGACATTAGTCCTAATATGATCAAATACAAATTAGAAACAACTGCTAAAGGTCTCCAGGAGCTATAAGAAGGGAATACATGCCATATGCCTGCTGAGGACTCTGCACGGGCAAGCTGGGAGTGATGTGAACCTTCATTTATAGTCCACAAACCATGACAAGTTCTCAGCATTTGATAAAGCTGATCCTACCTCTCAGTGTGCCTAGCCCTTAAGCTATGATTTTTACTTTCAAGCATAAGGATCTCGGGTTCCTTATAAAACACTAAAGGAATTAAATAAATAAAAGCACAAGTTTTCCATTTTCCTACCAAAGACAGCTATGTGATTTGAAACGCATGCACTGTACGTGGAAATAATTACCAGGGAAGTAAAAGGGTTTGTCAAAAAAAAACTCTTTTTTGCTTGCTTTAAATCTGTATTTTTATTTGGATTTTAGAGATTTCTCTTGTTCTCTTCTTTTTGCTTCAGTAACAACATAAGAGAGACAGCTGGAGACCCCAGGGAATTAGACATTTTAGAAAAATGTTCTCTAGTAAGTCCCCCAGAGCAGAAATTTGTATGGTTAATCTTTTAGGAAACTTTGTGGTTTCCTGAGCTTGTCTTCTTTTCATTCACATTTTCCAAAGATTCACTGCCAATCTCACCGACCTGAGATAACACAGATCCCATGGGCTTGCTGTCTTAATTTTCTAACCAAGGAAAAATCCTGAGCTACCATCTAGAGTCATGGGTTTCCAGACTAAGGTTGAAGATGGCTTGCTTCATTCAAATCTCAATCTTGCTTTCTTGAGAGTTATAAACATCGCATGGCTGACAAGGCTGACCTGGAGTTACTAACAGCCTTAAACTGCAACCAAACCTGTAAGTGGAGTCTCTTTGACCATTTTCTACCTGAATACAAACTAGGAGATAATTATTTAGCACCCACTAGAGATCAGATCTTTACCATGCATTTTACATTCACTTAATATATAAAACCACCCTACAAAATAATTGTTAATTTTTATCATTTTAAAAGTGAAAGAGCTGAAAACCAGAGAAATGACCTCTCTGTAATCATATAGCTAAGAGGTGGAAGAGCACGGCTATCACGCATCCTCTGTGCTTTATGATTGCCAGTTGTGTGGCAGCTTCCCACACTAGACTATGAGCTTCTATGAAGTCGGATCATATGTTTTCTCCTTTGCACCCACAGTGGCTTACACAGGGCCTTTCGTGGACTGCTATTATTTGTTTTAGTCTCTGTGTGGACTTGAGAAGGGAGAGACAGGGGAGACCTGTGGTTGTCAGAGCTGGCTTCCTGGCTGTGTAAGGAGAGGTGGTGTAAATGTGGATGGTTTTAGACCGGCTGAGTTAAGCTGCCCAACATTCCCATAAGGGGACAATTGCTTACGCAAAGGCACTGGGGAGGGGGGGGTGCAGCCCCGGTGGCTCAGCGGTTTAGTGCCGTCTTCAGCCCAGGGTGTGATCCTGAAGACCCAGGATCGAATCCCACATCGGGCTCCCTGCATGGAGCCTGCGTCTCCCTCTGCCTGTGTATCTGCCTCTCTCTCTCTCTGTGTCTCTCATGAATAAATAAAAAAAATATTTTTAAAAAGGCATTGAGACTGGAGGAGACTGGAGGTATATAACATGACTGTGTGTAAACTGCAATGGTACTGCTACCTACTATTGGATATAAGAAATGAGAAATTACTGACTGATTGGATTAGCCTGGTCTCAGATGTACTGCCTCTTTGAATGTGTAGGTTCTGGTCTTGCAATTTCTCAAGCTTGCCCAAGGGCAATGATTGGTCTCACCCACACACCTTCTCCCATTTTCCATTTCCACTAAAGAGAGAAAGTTTAACTTTAAGGTGAGCTCTTTGCCTTTGATATTCTGACAGGAAATGTACATTGCTGTTTGCCAAACCTCCCCCACTGACCTGCCCTTATTCTTAGAAGGAAATAAGAAGGAAACAGAAGTTAGGAGGGGGCTGATTTCTGGCACAGTCACTCATTTAGAAAAGTCATTTCAAATTGCACTAGGTGCTTCAATTGCCCTATTTTCCTGAAATTAATTCTAAATTTTATGGGTACAATTTGTTTCCCTTAAGTCTCTAATTATGCTTTTAACATTCAATCTTTCAAACTCTAGCCATTAGTGACTTAATATGGTGTTATCAGGAGATAGAGTGGAGTTAGGAGTGTGGGTGGGAATTATAAGAGCAGAAGTTGCACCTGTGCTTGTGAGGGTTTGAAATTGATGTCCCCTGGAGGAAAGCTAAAAGAAAAATCTAATAAGTCACCAAAATAGACTAAAGTCTGCAAATTAGTATTTAAGGTATTAGGACAAGGGGCTGGGAAGGGCTTCAGAGGTAATCACAAAGTTCCATTTAAACAGGGTGTGGGATTTCAGACCAAATGAGAAGAATCAAAGAAAATGCAGATATCATCAGACAGCAAGTCATGCACAAGGTATAAAATGCTAAGGTTGGAGGAGAACTTTCAAGGACATAAAAACTAAGGAAAGAGACAGGTAAGGAGTAGTTCAGAGACATGACAAAAAGTTTGAAACTTGAATCATTGAATAGCTGGGAACAGCCTGTAGGAGGAAGGAGACAGAATATAATCAGTAAAGCAGAATTATCATTTCTTAAATGAATCATCAATACACATTGACTGAGCAGCCACAGTGTTTCTTCTAGTTCTTAAAATAGGAGGGATACCAAATGACCTCTGTACCTTAACACCCGCCTCTCCAAATACATGTATTTTCCATCTGTGCACACACAATCTGTTCCATGGTTCTGATGGAAGTATGTGACTTAAAACATTAAATGCTGTAGAACTTTAGGAACAGAGAGCAAAGGGGGCTGATGCAGGCATAGATGGCTTCATGAAGTATTCAAACAGAGAAGCAGAAGATCCAGACCTCACTATAAAGAACTCACAGTTTGAGAAACTAAGGAGGAATTTAAAAAGACCCAGCTTTCAGAAAACTCACAGATTAAAGATGCCAGCATTTAGGAAGACCAAAATCCTACCAGTAAGACCTTGGAAAAAAGGCAAAGGAGAAACCTAGCCTGTCATAGGCATTCATCTCTTGAAATCTGGGAGAGAAAAATAGCAGACATTGTCTCTATAATCAACAAAGTGAACCACTGACGCAGGCAGAAGAGGGAAGGATCACTGGTGGGAGAGAAGAGAATCATACCCATAAGGCAACATTGAGTTATTTGGAACAGAAAAACTCCACATCAAAAAAAAAAAAAAATCATGTATGTAGAATCATGTAGAAGCTTAGAGAAATTTAAAAAAAAAACAGAAACAAAAAACAAAACAAACAAACAAAAACACTGGGTCTTGATTTGTCCAGTAAAATCTCAGATGAGAGAAGTTCCTAACTAGAAAAGAATGATGAACAGATTCTGGAAAAATAGAAAAATTAAAACTCTGAGTAAGGAGAATAACCTGAGAAAAAATACAAAGTGAGTCAGATTTGAGCACAGTATGGTAATAGTGAAAACCATACTTGACAGATTTGCTTTATACCTGTGAAGACGATGAAGATACAGTTGTAGAAGGGTGATAAGACCCAGTTATGGTGGGCCTTGAATTCTGTATTAAAAATACTAGATAGACTTCATGCAACCAAACAAGTAGATAAGCTGAGAATTTCTGAGCAGAAATTTGAAATTAAGATTTTTAAGAATCTTCCAGTTTTTTGCATTTGATTGGATCATGGCTTCTCACTCTAAGATCCTGACAGTTTTTTTGGGATGAAGGTGATAAAAGAAGAGGAAATATAGTCTAAAGTTTGAGAGTCCTAAATGGTGCACATTTTAGAAAATGTACACACTATACATTTTAGGAAAGTATGGACCAATTGGCCAAACAAAGCCAAAAAATTTCCTAATTTTTTTCCCTCATGAGTTATTTACACAAAAATTCTTTCTATACAGATATCTCCTAGATGGACAAATATGTACCATCCATTCTATTGTACCATCCACAAAAATGTGTGCCAACCTAATAGGTTTTCCATTTAAATAAGTGTTACATCTACACAGGTATGCCACCTACAATGTTGTATCATTGACATAGGTGTACAATGGCTGGCTAGCCTATAGTCTGTAACTCCTCTCCTTTCCAGTATCTACCTACACAGAATGCTCTCCAAGAAAGCACAGTATGTAGAATTCTCATCTATAACACTATGAGACACTAAAGGCGAGGAGCCATGCATTTTTGGGGGGAGAGGGACACAAAAATCACATTTTCTTCTTGTCTCATCTTTCAAGTCCTTAAATGAAGAGAAATGATATTTTTCT
This sequence comes from Canis lupus familiaris, assembly GCF_011100685.1. Lineage (NCBI taxonomy): Eukaryota > Metazoa > Chordata > Mammalia > Carnivora > Canidae > Canis > Canis lupus. The sequence continues at coordinate 17,340,013 of NC_049238.1, forward strand.
AAGAATCTCACATTCCAAATATTTATTCTAAACAAACTACAGAAATCAGTAACATATAAGTAACAAAAACAAAGAAACATAGCATTAAGCTTAACAAGTATATATTTCAATAGATTTGCATCAACATCTGTGCCTACTTAAGGAAAAGGCATTAAATACCAAAAATAAGGAAGCATAATCTTCCCACTTTGCCTCTTACTTATCCTCTCTCCCTCTGAACAGGAAACAAATATAACTCAAGATTCACACTCTGGGAAGAAAAAAAAAAAAAAAACTTCTGTAATTCAAAGATGAACTTGAGTATGACCTCAGAGAATTCAGAACTGATGCCACGTTAGTCCTTTAATAAACTGGACTTGGAAATAACTGATCTCAAGGAAAATTCAATCAAAACCAAAGTCTTATCTTTCTTCAAAAACAGGACAGTTGAGAATTGAGTGTGATGTCCTGGAAAAATCGAAGAAGAAAAAACATCAAACCAGTTTGTTCTCGAAAACAAGGCAACAAGAAATTGATGGCATTTTCACCTGTGGTTTTACTACAAAAGATCCTGGGCTTAGAAACTATGTCACTTGGCTCTCTGAAAGTCCAGCAGAGAGATATAGACAGAGAACAAGAAACCATGGTGGCACCATTTCTGGAGTAATTTTGAAGTGCAATCTACAGAGATTCTGGAACCCACCACTATTTGTCCTCTGAATAAGCAAAAGTTTTCCCCTGAAGCCATCCAAAGTGTTCAGTTTCTATTCTTTCAATTTCTCCTCCCATGGAGGCAGAGAGGGAGAACAAGGAATGGGAAATGGAGAAAAGAGGGATTCTGCTACCTTCTTCTTGCATCTTGCTTAATCATATCTTTTATGAAAACACAAAAAAAAATGGCTTGCCATTCCATCTTTTCAAGACATTAAAGATAGGTAAAGCTGAACATAGATGCCACCCTCTAAGGACCTAGGAAGGGCTTACCCATTTGCATAATTATGTCACATCCCTAAGTAATTTTTATAAAGACAAAACAAAAAACCTAGCTATTGTGCTAAATTCTGTCTTAGGTTTTCTTTATAAAATGAATTAGAATAGGGCCAAGGCTAGTCCAGTTCTATTACACCAATATCTTTCAGTTTAATGATGGACTACATTATTGAGTAGGACAAAATGTGAAATTTAGCAAAATTCACACTATGCTGCAGCCCGTGAAGTATGTTATGCATATGAATGACATAAGTGTGTCATGTGAATCCTACATGACTATATGTACAGTGTGTTAACAACTTCAGGTAAGAGGAAGAAGGACTGTGAGGGAATCCAGAGATTCTGATATGTAATAGCACAAAGAATCAAACACCCTCTTCTGTATTATGGAATGTGCATTGTCAGGCTAACCAAGATCACAGAAAACACCTACCAGGCTAGTTGAACCCAGAAGAAAGTTTTCATTTTAAGGAACCCATCACTTGCTGTGAACATTCACATACCAAGTCCAAGATTGTTTCAAATTAATCAGGCAAACAAGAAAAACTAGGATTTTTACTGATCAATGAATAAAACACCAAATCATTCCAGTGTGATAAGTAGCATTATGAGAACTATGGGGACCACTGTTATATGAAGATGGAAAAGATGGGATGTCTACCTTTGAGGAACTCACATTTTAATGGGAAGTACTAGTTTAAATACTCATGTGGCAAGGGCTATGGCTCATATATGTGAATGACACTGTGCAAAGTAAAGGAAAGAAACTGAGTCCATAATAGGAACCCAAAGGATACTTCTTGAACTAAGAGTCCTGAAGGATGAGTGGAAATCAACCTGAGAAGAATGGGCAGGTGCTACCAGCAGTGAGGCAGCATGAGCCAAATAGGAAAATGGTCGTAGCATGGTGTCTTGGAAAGTCAAACAGTAAAAGTCAACAAAATTTCATGAAAGAAAGTATTCTAGTCAAGGTCTCTCAGCAGGAATTAGAAAGTAAAACAAAATTAGGATAATCTGAGTCAAGTTTAATAAAAGGTTTATTCATAAAGGCGAATCCAGGGTGTTAAGAAATGACAGAGCATAATCCAAATATCCCAGACTGAAGGGCATAGGAGAGAGAATTAGTGGCAATCCAGAGGTGGAAGGGCTGCTTGGCAGGAGCAAAGGCCTGAGACTGAATCTGAGAGTTCAACCACCTACTACAAGCTTATAGGGAGGGAAGCAGGAGGATCAATACTCTCTATTCCACCCTTCACCCTCCTCCCTATCTTTTACTGGTGCTCCCCATTGGTTAATGCCAACCTGAAGCCAGAGACCAATGGAGCCAGTTGATGTAGTCTTTTCTGGCCAGAAATCCTCAGCACAGAACAGACAGAGGAGGGTGGAGTGCAGGTCTTGGAGGAAACCTAAAATAACTAGCACAGAAGAATACAGACTATGATCGGTCCCGAGAGACTTTCATCACTGAAGCCATTACCAATAGTTTACTTTTTCCTGAAGCCTTTCCAGATCTCCTTACAATCAGTTACTACTTTTTATTATCCATAGAACTTTTTCTTTACATTTAACTCTTATTTCATTGTAAAGTATTTCATGATCAGTCGGGTATATATTTGTCTCTATAAATAAATTCTGAGGCCTGCTGGAAAAAAAGTTGTGTGTCTGAGTCAGCTTTGTATTTCCAGTGCCCAGCGTGAGTAACAATCACCCACTTTTTGTTAAATCGAATGTAAATAAGTGCATCCGTCATCTGAGTAATTCACCATATCGGGAAGCTACGTTGGGTATGAAATCTACAGGTACATTCTCTCAATTTTCAACATGGCCAGATAACCTGTGCCCACATGCTCATGAATCTGACAAGGAGAGATTATTTTATCATCCAGATGACACAAAGAAGTAAAGTGCAATAAAATTATCCAGGAACCAATGGAAGAGCCAAACATTTGTAGTAGAGTAGCTATTTATTAAAAAGCCTCCTTCTTATTAACTAAATAAATACCAGTATTCAAGACCATTCAGATTCCGAGAGCAAACATTTTCTGAGGGACTATCTGCTTAAGGTGCCTATGCTAAGCGCTTTCCCCCTGTGGTCTCATTTGATGGTCAGAAGACTTCCATGTGGTCAGTGATTATTATCTGCTCCTTACAGGCAGGGAAACTGAGGCTGAGAAACATTAATAGATGTAATTGTTAGTGACAGACATAAACAGTTTTATTTTCAACTGAGGTCCCCCTGTCACCACACCAGAATGACTTTTCATAATCTTCAAAATAAACATAAATAGGATTGTTATTGTTTATGACTTATTGTTATTTATTTAACAATTATGATTACATTATCATATATCGGAAATGCCTAACAATGAAAAAAAAAGCCTAAATTCGTATCCCATGGGCATGTTTGCATCAAGCACATAACTAGGAACATGCTAAAATATGCTATTAATTGATTTTTGTAATTTGGGGAAGGGTAGAAAGAAAATATTTTACTAAAGAATAAAAATAAATGAGCAATTATCAGCACTATTCATATTATTATAAAACCACAAAACAAAAAACTGACATATAAACACTTTGTAACAACCATAATGATAAACAGGTTGATGTGACCTGGGACATTTTCTTGTGCATTTTACTATCTATGAAATTGTAAGCCACTGCTTGGAGTTCATGGTAATGAGTTGTTCTAGAAAAGACAGAAAGTCATTCTGGGAAGCCAGAAAGTTTGTTTACTAGAAAAACATTCGAAAGCAAAATAGACTGTGGCAGAGAAAAGTAAAAATTGCCATGATTTGTAGCTCAGGGTGCCAACTTCATTAATTAATACAGACTTTCAAATCCTTTCAAGAATATGAGCTAAAGGACTAGAACTTCTGCTGGTGTAGATAGTAAATACAGATCAAATGGTTTCATTTAAAATATGGTGGCTTCAGATAAGACTAATTAGCAGGATGACAAAAACAGTCAATAAAATAGAAACAAATCTTATTCTTAAATGCTGGCAACAATTAGTGGAATTAATTGGAAATCATTCCTCTTGCCCATTTGTAAATAAAAACTTTACACCAGTTTTTGGCTGCTGTCGTTTTGGTAATTTTTTATTATTTTCTTGTGTTGTAATAATAGGTGTTTCGTTCTATGTGACCTGAGGTGGTAGCAACATCGGGGAAAGTGGGACGGGGCTCAAGTGTTCAGGGGGTCAGAGAGAGGAATGAAAGAGAGAACAGAGATACGGTCTTCTAGGGCAAACAGATGGAACAGGCCAGGCATGTGCTATAGTGCAGAACAGCAGCTTTTTCTATTTAATGCTTTTTTTTTTTTTTTTTTTTTCAAAGCAAGGCTACCTATTTAGCTCCTTCTGGTAGCTCTCGGTTTCCTGGTTATTTGTTGTTTTGGTTATACACTGCTCATAACAAACTATTTCAAAATCTTAATAGATTTCAAGGACAACAATTGTATTTATTTGCTATGATTCTACCATTTGGGCAGAACTTTGCAAGGGCGGTGCATCTCTATGTGAAGAGGCATTAGCGACAGTGAGTGTTCTGACTAAGGACGAAGATGCTGCTTCTTAGGTAACCTCACATACATGTGCAACAATTTGATGAGGACTATCAGGTGTGAGCTCAGCTGAGCTTATTGATGGGCGCCTCAGTTCTCTTCAGAGCCTGTCTACACTGCTGGGTCTGGCTTCTCATTGCACGGTGGTCATAGGGCCATTGAATGTCTTATGTGGAGGCTGGATAACCCCAGACCACAAAGATGAACATATCCATGTCTTAGGGTGTAGGCCTGAAATATGCATAGTCTGATTTTTAAAATTTTTTTAACTTTTCAATTTTTAATTTTATTTTCTTAGGCATAGCATTATTCTTGCCATATTTTAATCTTTAAAGTAGGTCATGGCCCAGATTCAACAAAAGAGACCACACAAGAGTACAGATATCAGAGGATATGGTTCACTGGGATCATTGAAGGAACAATCCAGCCCACCTATCTATAAAAGAGATGATTGACATTTCACAAAAATTAAAAATTTTCAGGCCTTTAACTATGTTAAGACATCAGTCTCTAACAGAGGCTCAATTGACTCTAAAAAGCTTGCAACAGCTTGCAACAGAATTCGTGTCACCCCAGACTAACGACCTGGTAAAGAACACAGAGTCACAATATTCACATAATGTGAAAGATGGAGCCATTTTCTCCAAGGTTTGAATCAAATTCTTTATAAAGGGAAATTTACCAGCCAGAAGCTTGCAGATTCTCTTTTGTTTCCCTGCCTCGATACAATATTTACGTAGCTTACACAGTCTCTCAATTGCTTACTAAGCAAAAATGTACTGTTCCTTTGCTGTGTAGGTACGTAAGGTATAGTGATATATGTTAAAAGGGAATCGTATACTAAAAGAGAGTCCGAAAATATTGGTCTCATGTGGATTTGGACTATCTGAGAAAAGTAGTTTAAAGAATTCTCAGCTTTACTTTCTCCTGTAACGAATAAAGCCCTCTAAGATTTGTATTATGGAATTATGGGACACGTGAGCTGCAGTTCTAGAAAGAACAAGCAACCTTAATTGAGTTTCTGCCACAGATGTGTTCCGTGCATCTGGGATAGCTCACCAGCACCAGCACCATCTCTAAACCTCTGTTTCTTTATCTTTGAAAAATCTAGATATGAGGAGTAAGTGAAAAAGAAATAAAATAAGCTGAAAGACAACAAAATAGGAAATGTGAAATGTATCATATATCAAAGTATGGTACAAAAGTACTGTTTCATAATGATGATATACAAAGACATTTTAAACAACTCAGGTTTTGTTTTGTTTCTGGCACGTGCTTTACCAGATGATCTCACACACTGGGACTACAGATTCCTACTGCTGTTAAGTCTCGTTGCAGGTGGGCTTTTTAAAAAGATTTATGTATTTATTTGGAAAAGAGAGAAAGCAAGAGAGAGAGCACAAGAGCATGAGTGGGGGAAAGGGCAGAAGGAGAGGGAGAGAAATCCTCCAGCAGAGTGTGGAGCCCACAAGGCTTGATCCCAGGACCCTGAGTTCATGACCGGAGGCAAAATCAAGAGTCAGATGCTTAATCCACTGAGCCACAGAGGTGCTTCTCATTGCAGGTGCTTTTGAGCACTCCATATGAAGAAAATATTTTAGGATTTTTACAGATGCTAAAGAAGTATCCAGAATATAAATGCTAATTGTAGGTAAGGAAAACCACTTGAGAGGTGCTGAATGTGGAGTATAGTGTCTCCAGGCCACTTGACATTTTCATTAAGAAACCTCTTGCCAGTGGTAATTACCTGAACCTCACCTGGTCATGCTTAAAGATGAGACTATGTCCTTTTTCATAAACAATAGAGTTCTTTCTGAAAATATCAAATCATAAAACAATGGCTAAGCCTTGTACTTCATACTTAGGCGCTCTGGGGAATGGTAAGGAAGTATAAGCCATGTTCAGAGTTCTTGAGGAATTTACAGTCTATTAGCACTTCAGAATAGCCTATAATGCTACATTGGGCTGGCAGGGACAGCTGTGGGAGTTTATAGGCACTAGTACAGCTTAGGAAAAGTAGAGACAAATCTGAGCTTGGGCAGGAAGGAAAGGTTCCTTGAAGATAGGAGCTGAATTCCATTTAATATCTATTTCCAAAAAAAAAAAAAATATCTATTTCCATATCCAAGCATTATGAGTAGCTGACAGTAGTTTATGGACTTCAATAGGTTCTTGATGGCCAAGATGCTCAGAAAGAGAGACGGAGAGACAGAATGAGAGAGAGGTGAAAAGAAGGTGTTTAAGATGGAGGAGAAGCTTGCAATGAATATGACTGGAACAGACAGTCTCTGCTAAGAATTTAGTGAGTTGAGGTTGGCTAGGTAGGAGCTCTTGCCAGAGGGCTTCTGAGTCCAAGCCCAGAGTTTGGGCTTTCATTAATAGGCAATAAGAAGAAATCATTTTATGCTTTAGTGTATGATATTCCATTTCGTTAAAAAAATTATGGAGTGAAAATTTTCCTTAGTTACATTTCTAATATTAAGAGTTCAGAGACTTGCAGAATTCTGATGCCAAGAAAGAGAGAAAAAACTTAAACATTGAGTCATTTTTCAATGATGGGATTATGTCTTTGATTAATCATGAGGATATTTCATTTCTGATTGTGTCTACTTTCATCTATTTCTACTCCATACATTTCATAGATACAGAAAATCCACTCCTTTGAAACCCCAATAAGAGATTTATTTTTTTGTGCTGATTTTTTTCACTTTTGCACAAAAAAGGCATTATGTTTGTGAAGAAGGTATAATAACAGGCTCAGCGGTGAGTGAGGTAAGGTTACTGGAAGCCATGGTGGCCTCATATGACAGTTATTATTGTCTTGAAACAAAACGCCTAATGATGCCTCCTTCAGGAATTTCAGTGCAAGGGTAAATAATCACTGAGGTGATCACAAAAAGAGAACTCTGTCACAGGCAAGGGTCCATTTGGATGTGAATTATGAAAATAAGGTGTGACTTCTGAGTTTTGTGCATTAATCAGAATCTACTCAGCTCACCTAAACTATGAAGTGAGAAGTACATTCAAACTTACATCCTTATAGATGCTGAAAAGTAACTAAGCCAGTAGATAACCCTATGCTGGCAAAGCTTGCCTAAATATTCAGGTAAACACAAAAGTCAGATGAACAAGCAAGCCTATGCAGCTCTCAGAGGTACAGCTAAGCTAGCATTGCCTGCTCCTCTGTATTCTACAGGAATGCTAATTTTAATACCAGCCTGGATCTGTACTTAGCAAATCTCCAACCCTTGCACACAGATTTAGAATTGTACCTGACATATCCTAAAATGATACTTTGATTTTTCACTCTCAAACCATGCAATTTTGCTTTCTAAAACTTCAGCTGAGAAGAAATGTATTTAACATTTGGCTTTGGCAGGAAGAAAATGTTTCAGTATAGGAATATGTGGCTCCACGAAGACAACTTTTAATTCAAACTCCGTCTGCAATTAGAGGGAATGAGTATGAAGCACACAGTAGGTATACAATTACACTGTTACCTTGAATTCCCTGAGCTAGGTGGTCAGAATTCATAACTTTATGTGTAATCTAGACAAGTTATAGATGAATTAAATGGTGCCCAGAATAACCAGTGGCAGGAGAGAAATGATTTACGGTTCTAAGACAAAATAGAGAATAAGGAAACTAGAGGCCCTGGAGCATGATCCATAGAAAAGAGCATGCATCTCATCCTATTTTGTCCCTTAAAAGCACAATGTCTGAATATAGGATGGTCCCTTCTAGTGGCCCTCCCACACAAAGAGACCATCGGCAGATGATCTCAGGAATCAATTCTAAGGACAGGACAGTAAAGGGAAGAAGCACCATATTTGAGTTCTACCTCCAAATGTGACTTGCCATGTGATAAGAAAAGTGCTTCACTTCTGTGGGCCACAAACTCATCTGCTAAAGAAAGGTCTTGAATCAAGTGGCTTAGGTAATGCCCTGATAATATATCTAATACCCCAGAAAACTTTGTGTCACACTGAGATTGAGACACACACACACACACACACACACACAAAGGGCACTAGAAGTTATTTCTTCTTCCCAATTCTCTACCATAATTCCAAAACATTCCAGAAAGAAATGTTTATTTCCAGGTGAGCATTGTTACAAGCTGGAATAACAGAATTATCAAATATGAGTTACACAAATATCAAATGAACTCCTGGGAGGGTGAAGGTCCAATTGGGAAGCCTGATGTAACAGCTCACTCATCAGTGGGAGGCGCTGAAATGGCCAAGTGCAGAGCCATAAAGAAAACAAGGAAGACTATACTATAAACCACAGACACTTACTCAACCATTTCTTTGCTGAATGCTACTGTGTGTCACAGACACCATTCTAGATGAGTGGATCTGATAGCAAACAAACCAGGCGCAGGCCATGTGCTGGTGGTGCCCAATCCTAGTGAGGGGAGATAGACAATAAACAAAAAAGGAACATATATTGAATATTTGAGCACTGTTTAGTCTGGGAAGAGAAGTTAAACATGCAAAGGGAGAGACCATGCACACATGAAGAACATTATCACAGACAGGCTTTTCAGAGGAGGTGATATTTGAGGGAAATCTGCAAGAAATAAGTAACAGCCATGTGGATAACTCAGAGAAAATCTTCCCCGCCTGGAGAATCAGAAAGTTCAAATTAAGCCCTAAGGCTCTGAACATGCTTGGTGAATTTGAGGAAATGTGAGGAAATCTATGTGGCTTGGGAAGGAGCAGGCCCAAAGAGGAGAAAGGTTGACAGAGCAGGTGGCCAGATCACACAGGACAATGTGGGTGGTTCTCCTGCTAGTAAGGGCCATGACTCCATACTTTGAGATAGAAAACCATTAAAAGACTTTTAAGAGATTAGTAATACGCTCTAACTTAAGTTTCAGAAAGATCACACTGGATGCATTATAGAGAATGAATTTCAAGGAAGTAAGCTTCTAAAAGGAAGATCTAAGGTTTAGAAGGTTATTGTAATGTCAAGCCAGAGATGATGGTGGTTTGGGCTCAAATAGTAGTGACAGAGGTGGTGTGAAAGGTGGTCATTTATGTATATATCTTACAGATATAGCTAGCAGGATTTGATGATGGATTGAAATGACACCCCTAAAGAGTGACATGCTCCCCATGTGTGGTTGCACAAGATGAATTTTTGGCAGAGTGAAGTAGCAAGTACAAGTGACATCCCAGAAAATGCAATGCTACCAGCACTTGGGACAATGGAATGACCAAGGTGTTGGATTGAATATAAAGTAAGGAAGCCCCCCCACCAAAAAAAAGGTAAGGAAGGCCTATCTGAGGAGTCCAACATAACAACCTTCAGTAAACATGGGTCTCAAAGGTTGGTGAGTCATGAGACAATTGCTCACCACAATTTGTGAGGTGTTTCACCCAGAATTCTCTGCCTCCTTGTAGTTACCAAATCAGAAATAAAGGCCAGTGTGTGTCTGGTAAAAATGCCCTGTGGCCCTAGGATGATGAACTTAAAGTAAGGAAAGTGCAGCTTCACACAGGCTGAGTCTGGGAAACAAGAAAATCTGATTGGGAACTCAACCCCCTATAGTTCAATAACCGGCAGTTGAAGGGAAATCACAAGCTAGACTTTATACGTGGTAGCACTGTCAGTCATATTCAGATAATTGGCAGCAGCACCATGTTACCATAATTTTCTTTTCAGAATATGCCAGAATCTAAAATGCTTGTTGTAACCATATCACAATGGATATGCAGTGAGCTTTGACTATTGCAGCCACTGATTTGTGTCTTTGAGTTATATATCTCCTCTAATGAAACTTGGGGCTGCCCATGGTGACTGCTAATATAAACTACCCCAGAAAACTTAGTGTCACACTGAGATTCACACACACACACACATTCTTCACTCATCATTATGAAATTGTAATTTAATTAATTCTGATGTTTTAATATATTACATACAATATTTTAAAAACACTGAGTCTATCAGTTAATTTTGTGAATAGATTCAGTTGTAAGCTCACTGCTTCTTGAATAATATTTAAATTTCCTCTTCACATCAAAATCTCTAATTGTCCTTGATATTTTCTTAGATTAATAAGAATTAACTGAAAGGACATTGTTTATTAATACAGGCATAGATTTTTTTTAAAGGAATCTGACATTTGGGAGATGACACCAACAGTGCAATGCAGAGAGAGAGAGAGAGAGAGAGAGAGTGGGGTGTAGGACCAGGTGATAGCTCCTGTTTTCCCCATCACCTCATTTTCTGGCTATTTCTCCAGTCTTTTGAATTTCCTCTCTCATTCAATCTGAATAGACAAACTCAATGTGGAGGCTAATCTCCAGCCTGGTTGGTAGGAATTTAACAGAGCCTGGATTTTTATACCACTGGTCACGTGGTGGTTTATTGAGTCTACTTTAATGAACACAGGACAGTATCTGTGCTTAGAGATTTCTCCTTATTCTACTTCAGACCCTGGAATTTTAGCATCATAGTGTATCTCCTTGTGTTATGCATTCTCTCTCTAGACTTTTAAATTCCAAGTGCCCCCTAGAGAGTGCACTAAATCAACACAAATAGACTTACTGGAGTCTCCTCTATGAGTGTCAGAGAAAGGCAGTAGAAATGGAAGAGGGCCAGCTGCTATTGAAAGATTTGAAATGAACTCAAGAAGAATACATGATGAAGATGAGGAAGCTGTCAAAAGGAAACCTCCCACCTTACCTAAAACTTTGGTTCCATAATGACTGGGGACAGAGGGTTGAAGTAGGAGGAAAATGGGGAACTGGACACTGGATTTAGCAAGAGGAAGGTAGTTGGTGTTAAATTCAGTGATGAGAAGGAAAGCCCACATGGAGTGAGTTGAAGAGACAACGGGATAGTCATAATAAAATGATGTACTTAGAAAGCATAAGTAGCAGGAGTCCGTGGGTCAGTCTTTAGCTGTGACTGTCTTAATCATGCCTGTAATCTTTGTGCCACACAACGACCAGAATTCAGAAGGATTCAAGCACTTCCATTAATACTATGCTGATGGAATTAAATAAAAATGTGAGATTAAAGGGGTAAAAGGAGAGTCTGGAAAATAAAATGTAAAAACCTATTGATTTATGTAGCTATGAAAGAAATAAGATGATAATTTGAAAAGTTCGAGTGAAGGAGTGTGTATGTGTGTGTGCGTGTGTGTGTGCGTGTGTATGTGTATGAGATCTTTTTCTATTCCCAGTAAAAATGATAGATAACATGTATTGAATGTTTTTTACATTTCAGGGATGAGCCTTGGCTCTGTACATATATTAACTCCTTTAAGATTTAAAACAACCACATGAGGAAGGCATTAGTATCTTCTTTTTTATGGAAGAGAAAACTGAAACACAGAGAGATTGTCAACTTGTTTAATATTACATAGAAAGTAAGCAGAAAAACTGACATTTTATCTCAGGTGGCCTCGCTCCAAAGTCTGTGCAATTAGCTGTTCTGGTTTACTGACTCCTTAAGAAATTATTAAGTCTCACAACATTTTTTTTATTCCCCATTTTAGGACTATAACAATATGTTGTTATTTACATGCTTATATATCTGCATCTTTTATTTCTCTAGACTGCATAATTCTAGAGGAACTCAATCTCTTTTGTCTTTTCAAGAACTTAAGCAGTATCTAGTATATAACAACAAGACCGAACATTTATCTAGGCTTTACAATATGCCAGATGCTAAAGAAGTGCTTTATTCAATTTACAGGGTTTTGTTTTCATTTTTGTTTTTGTTTTTTGGGAAGCAAAAAAGAAGAGATATAGGGAGGAACGAGGGAGGGATGAAGGGAAGAAGAGATGGGAGAAAAAAAGTAAAGCTAGGTAGGTTGATTTCAACCAGAGAGGGAATCTCTCTCTCTTTCTCTCTCTCTCTCTCTCTCTCTCTCTCTCTCTCTCTCTCACACACACACACACACACACACACACACAGAGTAAAGAGCCAGGAGAAGAGCAGATATTTTATGAGAACATGAACTAGATTTTATTTTTGCTCTGTTCAATGTTTCTAAAATTCAGTCTAAGATTTAATGTAAATCTATTTGAAAGGAGTTGCTAAATTTTAACTGGAAATACTTCTTTGTGCTAAATAATCTTTATAGCATTCTAAATTATAGCCAAGTAGCAATATCATTACAGGGCTGTTTAGCCATAGCACTTTATGTGGAAAGTCAGAGAAGGTGATGATGCATATCAAAATATATAATAAAGAACTTTTAAAAATCATGGGTATCTTTATTTACTCAAAATACTTTTTATTTAGCCATTTTAATGCATTCAAGATTGAAGGAGAGAATGAAACTAACCAGTGGGAACTGCAAAATGTCTGTGAAATGATAATAATAATATTTTTTTACTCCTGCAGTACTTTCCAAGAGAGAAGGTCAAAGCACTTTATAACCATTAACACATTCAACCTCACAGGAGCTGGAAGGATATGTAGGTGGTAAGCAGTTTGAGTTCACTTTGTGGGGAATGGGAATGGATATGAAAGTGTTAAGTGGAAATGCTCAAGGCTGCAAGCAGCGTTGCACTTGGGTGCACTGGTTATCCTTGAATAGCTCACCCCAGAATTCCCACTGTGCATTACTGGGGCTTAAGAAGACCACCTGCAGCCCCTCACTGGATCCTTCCCTCCCTCCTTGCAATAGAGTTCCTCCACAACATCGGAGGAAATGCATGTATACTGAAGGAGGATAGAAAGAGGGCGTTCAATCTAGCTAGGTCCCCTCCTGCAGCATATCCCCCAGAGGTGCTTATAATGGCCTCTGCTTGAACAGCTGTATTCACAAGAACCTCATGATCCTATGGCAGTCCCTTCTAAAGATGACCTGCTCTAAGTAGGATGAAGAGTAGATCAATTAAGGGCTTATTGACTGGGGGAAAATTGGATAGAACTCAAGAACCAAGGCAACTCTTATAATTCAGGATTTCTCCTCAACTCTCTGATGTTCAATATACTTATCCAGAGAGCAGTCCTTCATGTTATCGCTGCCAAGCCATATTCTTTCTTTAGGGGTCGTATATAAGGAGAAAGACAGTAAGACCAGAAATAAGACCAAGCTCATGATGTCCCCTCTGGACAGAACCACTTCAGGCAACTCAATATTCTCTATTGTCTGTTTGAATATTCCCACTCCAGTAAGAGAGCTCCCCCACTTCACCCCAGCCTATGAGTACTTTGGAGGTCCTTTAGCAAACTTGTTCTTTGCATATATAATACCCATGGATCTTCATGAGAAAGTAGTAAACTTGATTTTGAGTGACAGAAATACACCAACTCCTGAGGTAGTACTGAGGCATCTTCAAATTCAAATTAATAGAATGTTTTAAATGGATTTATATTAGAGTGATTCCCAGATTTTAAGAGACGATGGAGCTCAGCTTGGACAGCAAGGTCCATTCCATCATACAATTGCTAGAGAGCAAATGTCCATTCTCTTGTCCACTTGCCACCTACCATGTACAATGTATTGAGGCAGAAATAGTCAGGAATCCAGTGATCTACGACCCACAACCCCTAGGAGGCAATAATGCTGCTGGGAGATGGAGATATCTGTATTCCAAGAATTGATAGCAATCTAACCTTGTGGGATGCCTGGGTGGCTCAGAGGTTGAGCATCTGCCTTTGGCTCAGGGTGTGATCCTGGTGTTCCAGGATGGAGCCCCACATCAGGCTCCCTACATGGAGCCTGCTTGTCCCTCTACCTATGTCTCTGCCTCTCTCTGTGTGTCTCTCATGAACAAATAAATAATTTAAAAAAATCTAACCTTGTATAAGAAAAGTTGCAAGGCAGGTATAAACAAGCAGTAACTATGGATGATGTTGAGTCCAAGGCCTGCAGAAACTCAGGAGAGGGGAGAACTCCTGGAGGACGTGGGAATTAAGTGGATTCTTAAACAATGGATAACGGGTATACTTGTGGCAAAGAAGACAGGAAATTTTGCATTTTTGTTTTATCATGTATCACCATGTGATATACAGTTCACCAGGTGAACTGTATATTGGTTTAATGAATGAGTAAGTGAATGAATGAATGAATGAGTGGGTGGATGAGTGAAGATATTTCAGGGAAAGAGCCTGACAGGAATAAGGTAAAAATTGGAAGATGCACTCACTTTTCAGAGACAAGCTTAGTATTTCTAAGTCTATGATATATCAAATGGTGCTTATATCAGCAATGATGATAGGAAATAAGAGAACAAAAAGGAGAGTTTAAAAGATCACACCATGATTTATTTCTACCTAAAAACAGATGGGCATGCAATAACCACTATATAAATGCTAGCTGACTTGAATGAATTACCACTCTGGAAAACCTACCACCTTAAATTTAGCTCTGGGGTGCCATGATGATGAGCTGTCTGGCTCCTTTGTAAGCCATCCAAAATCAGAACAGAGTGGGAACACATCAGTCTGAATCAGGGCCTGGCTCTGAACAGCTTGAAATGCCAGGCTTGGAGTCTAGACTTCATGCTTGTGTCTAGTCATGTCCCACCTCCTGCTAGAAGAGCAGATCCACACAAATGCCTTGCTACTGCTGGTGAGAAGCACCGTCTCCATGTTGCAAGACAGCCGGGTTTTTAACATTGTGTTAAGTGGGATCACAATGGGGAAAACTGATATATTACAAACCTAAATAGTTTTCTTTCACTTCTGATTACACAAAAGGAAGTGCCCAACATTGAGATGAGTAACCTGCTGATGCAGAAAATTTTTTCCCAATTTATCTCTCCCATCCCATAATATAATCTCTTCTAATCTCATCCTGAACCCAAGACCCAGGAGCTGATTATTTTATTTGTTTATTCCTTTTAAAATAATTTTTTCATTCCTTATTTTTCTTTTACTGAGGTATAGCTTACATATAACAAAATGCAAAATCTTAATTGCTGATACATGTGATGACATGGATTGACCTCAAAAATATTGTGTTGAGCGAAAGAAGTCAGGCACAAAATAGAAAATATTTCAAACAAGCATTTATATGAAGTTCAAGAAGCGGAAAAAACGATTTATAGAGATATTTATTTTTAATTGAGGTTATGTAAACTTCCTTCTCCTTGAAGATGCCAATGACTGATTATTTGGTTTAATTTGCACTAGAATTGTTCCTTCTTTAAATGAATACTTGACACGACCTCCAAAATTGCTCCATAAAGTAGCTTGGGAGATGATTGTACTCAAGGATGACTTCCAGTTTCTTCTATTTTTTTTTCTTATGTGAAAAAACACAAAATCAAGAGACCTTGTAACACAATGATTCCATTGTAGTATCTTGTACAAAGGCCACATGTCACAGATGGGAATGTTCAAGTTAATGAGAAGGCCACAGTGGCAAAGTCCCTACTGAAATCCACATCTTCCAACATATACTGCACATTATCTCAGGAAAAGTCAGAAAAAAATGACTGTATATACAGGTGCATGTGCACAAAACACTTTCAAAGTTGTCAGTATCTCCTGTCTCACAGCACAGTATAGCAAGGTTAAGAGTTCAGAAAGGTATAAGAAATATCTGTTTTCTTTATCTGGATTTACTTAGAATCCCACCAACGTCATCTAAAGGGATTTTAAAATGTGTGGCTTAAAAACACCGAGGCAGATAGACTCAAAACTGAACCCTCATTTAATTTGGGTATTCCTACTTATAGTGATTTGTGTCTCCTGTAACTCAGGTTTAAAGCCAAATAAAATGGGGAAGATATTTATCCAGAGTGCAAAGCCAATTTGATAGCTATAGCATGGGAAGTTATTGACACCACAGTAAAATTTCCAGCTAGCACATTCATTTTTTTTAAGATTTTATTTCAAACTAAGCATAAACTTTCCACTTACTTGACCAAATAGACCATCCTCTTAAGTAATGTGTTCCCACCTCCACCATAAAGCTTCTTCTCAGCCCCCAGCCATGTCTGGCTGATGAACATTTGGCATGCACATCATGTCTGTCTAAAACAGCTCTCACACTGTCACATGTCAGCAGACTAAGGTTTTCAGTAATTATTTGCATTTATGAGTCCTATCTCACTAAATATTTAAACACAGAAACCAAGTCTTAATCTAAGCCTCAGTTTCCTTACCCATAAAATGGAGGTAATAGCAATATCTTAAGGTGGTGGTAAGGATTGCATGTACTGATTGCTGAATTTTATCACAGTGCCCAGCAGACGTTCAACTTCAGTAAATGGTACCTAGCATTGTTGTCATCAGCAACAACACAGGTACTGTTCTCATTACATTCCTAAAGCATATAGTATACAAAGTAGATATGAGCCCATAGAAGACTATAGAATTCTTAATGCTTTGGAGGTGCCTGGCCTGACTCAATACCTAACCAACAGCATAATAGCAGGGAGGTGCTTATTAAGCTTCTGCCTGAATACTGGTAGTGACAAGAAGCTCATCATTCTCAAGGAAGCCTCTTCCAAAGTCCAGAAGCAGACCCTTCCCATGCTTACATTGCATCTTTGAGTTTAGGAAACATTTCTTGCATGAATCAGTATTTTCTCATTACACCTCATCTACAGAGGTAACTGACATTGAAGGTCTCAGGACCCAGAGTCTGAAACACTCCTGATACCAAATAAATGTTGTATTGAGTTAGCAAGGCCACTGCTTATTCCTGGTCTTTGTTCAAGTGGCCCTTTCCTCTCCAGAGAGTTTTCCCAGGCCCTGCTTGCCACAAATTCTGTACCTTTGTCTCTGAGTCTGGGTTAATAGTTTTTAAAAGTCTGTTATAGGTCCAGAAATCCTGGCTTTGCTGGCCCCAACATCCACAAAAGAAACAAATATTTTTCCACTCTGAAGTAGGCCTTGTTGTCACAACAGAAAGAGTGTAATCCACTTTCCAAGTGGGCTATGGATAGGGGTTATTTTTATATATAGTTATATACGTAGATTATGCCAACTCATTTTCTTTGTAATAAAACTGAAATACTAGTAATAATTATTTTTATCACCAACTCTGATCTTCCCTGGCTCATGGCTTAGTGAATATATATATTTTTTTTCAAAAATCAATATTTAATAAAGTTATCAGTGTTTGTGTCCTAAATTGAAGCCTCCTCCACATAAACACACACACAACACCCATATTATTTTTTGAGAAGCTAAAGAAATTGCTGCTTTCTACTAACTTATAGCTCTTCACTTAAAAGGATTATGTTTCCTAATAGTAGTCAGCACCCCCCAAATGCTAAGTATTGTATAGTTCTAAAACACTCCAGCCACTTCTGTATTCCTGCAGCAAGGAAGGAAAGGTATTTTGCTGTGGAATGTTCGGCCTGCTTCTTTGTACTATGTACTGCTGTATGCAGTACACCATGCCTCCAAGGTCTCCTGTTCTCCATGCTAGTCACAAAGCACATATCAGTAATATGACTCATTGGAGAGTCACCAGTTCCTCACAACATCATTCACTATGGCCCACTTATACCAGAAATTCTAATAAAATAAATCCCAGCTCATTCCCTGAGTCTCTTTCAAGAAACATTTCCGGGAAGCAATGTGCAAAGAAACAGGATACATTACCACCTTAGATAGTATTTACCTATCTTTTCCATGAAACCATCCGTGTCTTGCTTTTTCAAAACAATGCATGTGAAGATATCAAAGGCATATCACACAGCAGAGCCAAATGCAAAGTGTTCTCAAGTCTCCAGGAAGGATATAGACTTCCCCAAATTATTTAACAGTTTTCCAAAATTGTCACAGATTCCCAAGTTTTATCTATGACATTTATAACATTGAGGGCATCCCAAAGCAAATGGCAAAAAATGATGAAAATAATAATGATTTGATAATAGATAACATGTATTTTGCATGATTATGTACTTGACATCATACTAAGTACTTTAAATGAATTCTATCCTTTATCAAAATAATACCCCTAAAAGGGAATACGTTATCAGCCTCCATTTTCTAGATAAGGAAATAGATGCTGTAAGAAATGACTTGCCCAAATCCTATCTGGTCAGGAGGTGCAATAATCATGATGAGGACCAAGAAAATGTTATTAGTTTTCTAACATCAAAAGACCTAACATGTGAGTCTGAGGCTTTGTCAGTGACCACCTTGCCTCATAGCCCTGTTCAAGTTTTGATGCACCACTGTGTGGGTGAAAAGAAGCACAGCAAAATAAACCCATTGAATGATGACCCATTCTTCTCAAGGTTTGTTGTACAAGTGAGCTAAGCTACTCATTCCAAATCTTCTCCTGATTCTGATATACTTTCCAAGCTTTCAAGTCAAAGTAACCCTATTAGCCCATTGAAGATCAAGGGAAAAGGGGAATGGGATTCTGTATGTGATTTTGTGAAAGAAACTTTTTAATCTCGACCAATAATTCAACACCAAGCCTTTCATAGTCAAGCAGCCTACATTGTCATTGCATTTCACCACATACTATGTGAATTAACAAGTCATTTCATCTCTACTAGTTTAATTTTCATTATCTATAAAATGTGGGTAACAATATCTATCTCATTGAAAATTCATGAGTTTCAAATTAAATAATGTATGGGAAGCACTTAACAGAGTGACTGGCACATAATAATTGCTCAGTAAATAAGAAACGTTTATCATTGCAATATATCATCATCATCAAAGTAGAAGAAATTTTCCACTTTGGACGATTGATTCACAGACACTTAATTTCCATGAAATTAGAAAAGTGACCTCAAGATCAACAAATAATAATATGTATCCAGTGCAGGAATGTTCCCTTAAATTTCAGAGTTGACTGTGAAATTCTTATTCATAAAATTTTCTGAAGGAGAAATAGGCATTAAATTCAGCTTTACATGTTGAATTGTTTAGTTACTACCTAATTGAACATCGATGTTTTCTCCATATTTTAGGACACACGTGTCATTTTTCTCCATCTATTTCCTGTAAGTTCACTTCAGAGCTCAGATGAAACACTGAGCTTTGATTTTGCTATTTAAAATCCCATGGTGACCCTCCAAAATGATGGCAAATTCATTTAAAATTGCTTTAAAATATGATACAGTTTTTGGAGATCCTACAAAGCTTCAATTCTTAAAAACCATTTAGGGAATGTATAACCTATTTTTTAAAGATTTTATTTTATTTATTAGAGAGGCGGGGAGGGGCAGAGGGTGAGGGGAAGCCGACTTGGACCTCAATCCCAGGACTCTGAGATCACGACCTGACCTGAAGGCAGATGCTTAACTGACTAAGCCACCCAGGTGCCCCAAGTATAACCCATTTTGTGGGCAATATAATTTAAGAAGCTAGGCCAACTTGTGTGTGCTATGTAACAGCTGTATAAACTAGAAGAAAACAATTAAAGGACCCCAATTCAAGTGCAAGTCAAAGAATACCCTATGAACTTCTAGGAGCTGTAGTTAAGATTACACACAATACAATGTGTAACGCTCATTAAATGTAAGGTGGTTGTGCTAATAGTGTTTTGTGATGTTAGCAGCTGTACTGAAGTAACTAGTGGTTATTTTGCCTGAAAGAAAAAGCATCCCAAAATAATCCACTT
This sequence comes from Canis lupus familiaris, assembly GCF_011100685.1. Classification (NCBI taxonomy): domain Eukaryota; kingdom Metazoa; phylum Chordata; class Mammalia; order Carnivora; family Canidae; genus Canis; species Canis lupus. Next base: position 17,360,066 of record NC_049238.1, read on the forward strand.
GGGCTCAGGGGCACCTGGGTGGCTCAGGTGGTTGAGTGTCTGACTCTTAATTTCAGCATAGGTCATGATCTCAGGGTTGTGAGACCCAGCCCCACATCCAGCACAGAGCAAGCTTGGAATTCTCCCTCTCTCTCCTTCTTTCCCTTTCCCTGCTTTCACCCTCATGTACACTCTCACTTAAAAAATAAAATAAAATAATAAAATAAATAAATAAATAAAATAAAATAAAATAAGTAAATTTAATTTAAAAATAATAATAATACAATTGGGTTAAGATTAGCTCCAAGGATCCTGGGATCAAGCCCCCAATCTGGTTCTCTACTCAGCAGGGAGTCTGCTTCTCCCTTTCCCTTTTCCCCTCCCCCTAACTCATGTACTCAACTCTTTCTCTCTGAAATAAATAAATAATAAATAAATAAATAAATAAATAAATAAATAAATAAATAAATAAATAAATAAATAAAATCTATTTTTTATAAAAAAGGGAAAATTGCTGTTCAGTAACACTTTCCCCCAATTCTAGCATCTCAAGGTAAAGGTTGAAGCCTTTTCTCTAGGAAACAGTACCAGTAAAACCTTCATCTAAATTATGCCAGCACTAAACAAATTTTGATCATATGTACTTTATATTACTCTGTTTTGGTGGATTTTTTTTTTAAGATTTATTTATTTATTTATGAGAGAGAGAGAGGCAGAGACACAGGCAGAGGGAGAAGCAGGCTCCATGCAAGGAGCCTGATGTGGGACTCAATCCCGGGTCTCCAGGATCACACCCTGGGCTGCAGGCGGCGCTAAACCGCTGCGCCACCGGGGTTGCCCTGTTTTGATGGATTTGAATTAACTCTAATAAAACTGCTCATCATTCCTTTTAGACTTCCTGAGCCTAAACTGAGCCCATTATGTAAGAAAAAGAATTAATGTTCATTGAACACCTACTATGTGCCAAAGGATATATGTAAATGCTATTTGTTTGTTTGTTGATTAATATTTATCTACAATTTCTGCCTTTTAATTAACTGGAGTATTTGTGCCATTAATGCTTCATGCAATGAAGCATTGGTACCAATGGATTCCGAGTTCTCATTTTGTTATTTGGTTTTTGTTTGCTCCCTGTAGTTTTTGTTCCACTGGTCCTCCTTTTCACCTTTTTCCTTTTAAATATCTTTTATAATCCCATTTTACTGTAGCAATGTTTTTACCTATACTTAACACTAGTTTTTTAACAGTTGCTCTACAGATTAAAATATATATCCTTAATCTTTTAAAGTATATTTAGAGTTAATATTGCATTACTTTAAAAATGTAGAAAATTTGAACTTTGGTGTATTTATTTCCCATATGCAAGAGTTGTCATAGTTATTAGCCATCCATGCAGTGGAAACTCCAGAAGATAATGCTATCATTTTTACTTAACACAGACATAAGTATTTTACAGAAAATTATGCTGAGACTGGGATGGTAAAAGAAGCTACAGATGGATGCAAGAGACATTGAGTAGTTCAATCTTGTCAATGATTTATATCTGAAGGTTGAAAGTAAGACAGAAACCAAGAGAGTACTTGATTTCTGCCTTCTTTAAATGGAGATGTATTTGTGCCATTTGCTATAAGAATAGGTGGCCAGATTTGGAGGCAAAAATATAAGTTTTTTTTTTATCAGTTTTGGACATAAGTTTGAGATGCCTTTGAGACATCTAGTAGGAGATGCCACATCAGCAAGAGGATGCATGAGTTTGAAGCTTAGAAGTTAAAATTTTGGGGCAGTTGTACATAAATGGCGATTGAAACCACGAGAATGAGTGATAAGACATTAAGAAAATAGTATAGAATGTTAAAGAAAGGAGGCCTCGCTGTGGGAAAATACTACACAACCCAAGTCAGGTATCCTTGGGTCTAGTATCAAGTGTTTCTGGATTCCTAAGGAGAAAGGAGGGAGATATAAGGAAAGCCTGTGAATATGGCATCATGGAAGTCAAGAGCAAAACACACAGATTTAAAGAAAAGGGGAACTGCCAATAGAACCAGATACTCCTGGGGGTATCTAGCAGGTTAGGGAGTAAGGCATTCTTATTGAATTTAGTATCATGTAGGACCATGGGAACCTTAGCAAAAGCATTTTCTCTGCAGAGACAGGGATGGGAGCCATAGTGAAGCGGGCTAATAAATGAGTGAAAGTTAGAGATGCGTGTAAGTTGCAAGTTAACAATCCTTCAGTGATTAGCTGTGAGGTGGAAAGAAATTTTCTTTCTTTCTTTCTTTCTTTCTTTCTTTCTTTCTTTCTTTCTTTCTTTCTTTCTTTCTTTCTTTCTCTTTTTTTTGTTCTTTCTCTTTCTTTTAATTGATTTCAATTTGCCAACATATAGCATATCACCCAGTGCTCATCCCATCAAGTGCCCCCTCAGTGCCCATCACCCAGTCATCCCAAACCCCTGCCCACCTCCCTTTCCACTACCCCTTGTTCATTTGCCAGAGTTAAGTGTTGCTCATGTTCTGTCATCCTCACTGATATTGTCACTCATCTTCTCTCCTTTCTCCCATTTATTCCCTTTCACTATTTTTTATACTCCCCAAATGAATGAGACCATATAATGTTTGTCCTTCTCCGATTGATTTATTTCACTCAGCATAATACCCTCCAGTTCCATCCATGTCGAAGCAAATGGTGGATATTTGTCATTTCTAATGGCTGAGTAATACTCATTGTATACATAAACCACATCTTCTTTATCCATTCATCTGTCAATGGACGCCGAGGCTCCTTCCACAGTTTGGCTATTGTGGACATTGCTGCTATAAACATTGGGGTGCATGTATCTCAGTCTGTCACTGCATCTGTATCTTTGGGGTAAATCCTCAATAGTGCAAGTAGCACAAGGTGAGAGATTCATCTCTTGGATAACCTTTATCTTCTTGGTGAAGTGAGAAGCAAGGTCATTTGTTGAGAGCAAATGGAAGAGGAAGTGAAACTATAGGTTTGGAAGAAGTCGAAATGGTTTAAAACATTAAAGAACAGGAGATCAGGAAAGAAAACATTAGTGTAGAGAACAGGAGATCAGGAAAGTAGAATGGATGGGATTGAGATCCTAGATGTAGAGAGGAACCTATCTGCCTGCACATGTGCACAGGCAGACTTCAGAGTGCACAGAGTGCACAGACTTCATGTGCACAGAGCAGACTTCAGAGATCACTTGTCAGTGGGCCTGGTGTTGGTATAACCTACTCCCCAGAGGATTCCCTCTAAAATCTGCTCTAGGTAAGTCCACATGGAACACGCTTTCCCATTAGTTTATGATTACCCACAAGAAGTGGAACTAATGCTATCTACATTTCTCTGAATTTGAAACTTTTTCTTCCTAGAGCGACCACCAACTAGAATGTTGGAAAACCCATTTTCCATGATGTTAAGTGGACACCCACATTTTTTCACAATGTGTGATCACAAAGTCTATAATTTCTAGCCTAGTATATGTTCTGAATGTGCTTTAAATATATGCTACTTGTTAAAACTTTAGAACTGAAGGATTATCTTACTCAACTGATGTATACAATCTTTCACATGACCTAATGTGCAAAACAGATTTTTGCATCCACTTAATCAGTCAAATAAGAAATTTTGTCAGAAAAAGCCTGACTTCAACTTTTTTGAGTTCAAATAAACTTAATAAATTATTTAATGGCAAGCATCTCTCTCCTGAGTTCGAATTCAAATACAGGTTAACAGGTAGGAAAGGCACAGAGCATTGCCAGGAGTTTGTCAATGAGGATGAGGTTGGGCCCTACAATCTTGCTTTGCTTTCTCTGGACTCCTCTTTGAAGCAACACATTTCCTTCTGGCCCCTTGCTGGACGCCTCAGAAGTTTTTACCTCCTCAGGGCGATGAAGCACGGTAAGAGTCGCTATGGGTGAGAAATTGATTTTCATTAAATATGAACAAGAAAATTGTGAAGACATGGGTGAGCATAAAAGAATGGCAGTGCAAAGGAATCTTCACAAAGATCAATTTCAGTAAAGATGATACATAAATCTGAAAACTGATTTCTTTAAAGTATACACTCCCAGATGACTTTGGACAGTACTTTTTTTTTCTTTTAAGATTTATTTATTTATTTGAGAGAGAGAAAGAGCATGCACACATGAATAGGAGGAGGGGAAAGGGAAGAGGGAGAGAGGAAACTCTCAAGCAGACTCCCAACTGAACATGGTCAGATGGAGGCCGACATGGGTCTCATTCCCAGGACCCTGAGATCATGACCTAAGCCAAAATCATGAGTCAGACACTTTAACCAACTGAGCCACCCAGGTGCCCCTGGACAGTTCTTGTTTATCTTTAAGTGATCACACACTCCAGGTAGAAGAGAGCTGCTACATACAACCTTTTGCAAGAGAAGTTATCTGTATTTCAACATTCACTTAAGCACTTTAATTATGGGTGACCTGCGAAGTCCTAAAATGTCAGTACTGGGCAGTTGGAGAACATCTCCACATCTGAGGTCTTAACCATCCATATGTAGGTGAGAAAACTGAGTCTCAGAGAATTGAAATAACGTGACCCTGATTGTCAAAAATAGTTCTTTTTTGAACAATTATGAAATAAGGTTCAAAGTCTACAGAAAGGTCTAAATATACCCATGAATAAAACTATATTCTTTCATCACCTACTCCACTATTCCAGAACATAATTAAGCCCCTTCATTGTTTTAGGAATTCCTAAGGATACTGTGAGAACTTAGGCATATATCCTGTTCTTAAGGAGCTATCAGAGGATAGAATGTATGCAGAAAACTAATTATAAATCAAGGAAGGACATAAAGTTGGGAATGTGAGTACCAGAAAAGTGTCCTGCAACTTTGGAGAAGCTTAAAGCAGTCTGGCTTTGGTCTACTGGGTAGAGCACCAAGTCATGAATATATTGATTTCCAGAACCACCACATTGCTGATCAAATATGGACCAGGAGATTCCTTTCCAATATTACCAAAGCTCTCCCACTTGCAATCAAAGTCTTTAAAGCATAAAGACTGAGCCAACGTTCTGCATTCCCAGGTACTGACCAACTGAGAAGTGGGGATCTAAAAGCTGAACTCCACCCTTCTTCTCAGGAGGCACGAGGGCTACACATTCATTTCTATACAGATAACTTTCCAATGATCAGCAATGGAAGGTGAACAGGCCGTGCTAGTGGAAGAAAAATGAGGAAGAATTGCCTTTGAAAAATGAGACAAATATAAATAATCTAGAAAACTCATCTTTGTATTCCTTCAAAAATAATTTCTGGGAAATCTATAGTTTACTATCTACAAAGGGTATAGAAGTCAAACAATTCTATTGAAGAATCTGACATTCTCAGCAATAAAACATTGACATCTCACTCCTCCAAACTCCCTGCAATTTGTCATTGTGTCTCTTTTGACCCTGATTTTTGTCTCACTGAATTAGGGTTAATACTTTTATTATTTTCCCCCTGCTTCTAGACTGTAAGCTCCTGAAGGAAAGATGTGGGTCTACCTCACATTTGATCTCTCTGTAACAGGAGCAGAGAATAAACATTCATCTGACCTAAAGTACACAACCAGGAAATCCATTGGTGCCATGTAGATAATCCAAAATTAAGGATTTCTTCCACAGGTCCCAAATCAGCCTCCAGACACTGACTAAATTGTCCTACAAATATTTTTACCACTAACTTTTTAAATCTATGCCAGTATGAACTTACTGTAAACTATAATGTCCTTTTTGAAAGCTATTTCCCCTTAGCTGGTTGCTCTGTGACATCACATGCCTGCCAGGTTAAACTACCATCCATCAGTGGCTTCTGAACGACACAAGTTTCAGGGACAGCCTCAGGGCCAAACCCCAGAGATGTGGCTATCAGGTAAATCAAGACAATTGTGTGTGTGTGTGTGTGTGTGTGTGTGTGTGTGTGTGTGTGTGTGTTAGGAGAATGCTGGCTTAGATTTAACCCAAAGCAAACTTTTGAGTAAGCTGGCCTCTCTGAGGAATTCTGGCTTACAACAGAAGAGCTGGCAGTCTCTTTTCTACAACCTCACAACCAGCTCTCACTCCACTGCCAACCCCTAACTTGATTTTTTTGTCTGTAATTCAATGAGAGGTTTTTGCTTCCAAATCACTTTCAAATCCTCCAGCTGTGCTTTCTCCTGGTGCACGATAGGTACATTGCCTTCCAATTGAATTATCACCCTATTTATCTATTTTTCTATATTAAAGTCTGGTTAGCTGTTCTCTTCCAATGCCCTGGGGTCTGGCCCCTTCCTTAGCAAAGCCTAGCATTACTTTCTCAGTAATAGCACTAGGTAGACTCATTAAGTTTCAATATTAAACAAGCTGTAGGAAACTTTGAGTTTCTTCTACAAAAGAGAAATGAAATCTTGATATACCTATATATATGTGGTGTTTTCAACCCCATCCCAAACTTTTTGTTACATTTTAATGCACATTAATATATGCAGAATAAGCTCTCAAAAGAAAAACTGCAGCTTAGTGAATGTTAAGAATGACAAAACCCAAGACTAATTGAGCCCCATAAGGGACTTGCAGATAATTTTAAATGATAAATTCTTTGCCTCTTCTCCTTATTATTTGAGCAAAATCTGGTGCACATGAAGGAAAAAAAGACAACGAGCTTGAGATAAAGCATTTCCAAAGTTATCTGCATATGAAGCTCCCCTACAGCTGCATTGATAGCTTTTGCTCCTCACTGGACTGGCCAGATTCCCCTGGATATGCACATCACTGTCTCCAAACATCAGAGATGCACTCCCAGACTTCCCCCAGAAAAAGCACAAATTCCCATGGCTTGGAGGGGGGATGTTCCAGGGTTCCTCCGTCTTTGGGTCTGATATCAACCCTACAGGGATATCTGAGCAGGGTGGTATTAAGAGTCTGTGGCTTCCTTGGGCATGGTAGGGCTCTGTGCCCATCCCTTCAGCCTCCTACACGGTTACACTGCCAGCTCAGTCTCTGAATGGTCCAAAATTCACAGAAGAAGGGAAGTAAGGAGATAGCCAAGTAATTACAACCAAAGATGTTGAAGAGGAATTATTTTATACTAAATTACTATATCCTTGTAAATGAATGGGATTATTTCTGGGGGAAAGGGGAGAAAATTATGTTTACCCAAGTGGAAAGTTTTATTTTCAGTCTTAAGCTGAGGCTTCATATCCCATTAAGCAGCAAAAGAAAATAACTCTTTTAGTCTATTCTTCTTCCTGTCAGTTTTGATTTAAATGAAAGAAAAAAATTAACCAGGGCTACAGGTCAAAGGATTTTCTAGCTTTCAAAATCAGAACACTAGTATGGATGTTTTGAGACAGTCGACCAACAGGGAAAGAAATGTAGCGTCTCTAGGAACCAGTTCCCACTACAGGGACTTAAGAGAGGGCTCAAGATATTCTGTCCTCCTAGCTGCTAAGGCTCTGACCCTGCCTGGGATGCACATTGTCTCTGCTCATTCTTTCCTGGTAAAGAGGGTGAGGTGATTTAATTCCCATCAGGAGCTGCTATTCCTGTGAAGAACTGTCTTCACACACAAGGTAGACAGGCTAAGTGGTGGGGAGAAAAGTGTTCCACAGTGTGATGGAGTCACACATCTGCCCCAGTGGATGAGCTGGCTCTACCTCCAACCACACACCGACATCCATTATGGAAAGCACGAGAAGGCAGAGTTGAGTGAGAAGAGCCTCAATGCACTGGGAAATTTGGAAACAGCAGCAGCAGCAATAGGATCAGGGCAGAACTCAAAGATTAACTGAAATGAAAGGCTTCAGGCAGCCTGTCGCAATAGGATTTCACTATAAATGTGAATTGCTTCAGAATTCACCATCTCCTTCCCACCTGGTTCAGAGGGAACACCACCAGGGTCTATGCTGGTAGCATTTTCTTTCCCTCTGAGCCCTTAAGAATGGAAAGCTAGTAAAATATTTCAATAGCTATGGTCCACAGAATATGCACTCCCCAAATGATTATTACACTGTTGGCTTTAATTCAATTTCTTAGGGTTTCCTGATCAATATCTTGGTGGAAAAAGTTACAACTCCAAGAAAAGAAAGCTTTCTAAGTAATCCCACCAATACTCTTCTTCTGATGGTAATGTTAGTCCATAATGACAGAGTATTTTCAGATAAATTCTGTGATCTTTTCCCTTAGGGTGTTACCCAGCTGAGTATATTAAACACCTTCCCAGACACACAGTAACTCCTTCCCCTCATCCCTCTTATCTTTCCTCAAGGGCTGTTCCTTCCCAGTCTTTGATATGTTGTTCTCTTTGTTACTACCTATCTTGTCAGGCATTTCCTCTGTGGTTTTAGACATTTCATGCATCATTGCTCCCAATGTCTTTTTCTCACATTTTTTGCTTCCTAGGCCTTGAATCACTTTTTGGTGAAATATTTCATGACTTTTCATTTTTCATACAAATTTGTAATTTATTTCCATTTCCTTCCTGATCATATCACATTTCACACTCCTTAAGATGCTGAGTGGAGATCTTCTTCCAGAAGGGTCTCCCATGAAAAAAGGAAAAGGAAAGGAAGAAAAATAACGTGCCATCATCCTGAAATCAGTTTATACACCTAGATGGCTCTAGAAGATGTTATACTGACCAAAAGTAAAAGTGTAGTTTTGGGTCAATGACAAGACAAACATGTCTGTTATAGATGCAGTTACTCTGTAAAGGAGAGAGAGCTTGTCTTTCTCTGACATGATTAGTATTTCAATCCTTGCAATCAATCATAAAATCTATACCACCAACCAAGAGTTAAACCATCTTTTTAAAAGATGGTCTTCAAGGTTAGCAGATGTTGAGATAAAAATACATTATAACTCAAAGATAGGTGAAAATCAAGAGATCCTTAGCACAGAAGAAGGCAATGTGTTTTTAACTGAGTTTCAAAGCCATATGGAGAGCTGATGAGGTGGAGAAATGTAAGCAGGATTTTTTTCCAGATGGTGGGCACTTGAGTTGAGGAGCTGAATTTTGTAGAGGCCAAGGACCCAGGGAAAAAGGATTTTGAGGCTGTACAAAATTGATTCTCAAGGTCGAAGGAAATGAAGTATTCAATTGTGAACAAGTCTAAAAAAATGGAAGGTCTAGGTAAAGGAGGTGACATGTGGAGCCAGCTGGTGGTTTCCAAAAAAATTTCTCAGTACATGTAAAGTTAAAAAGATATAAGAGAAACTCACTGATGCAACAACAAAACTCCATGTGTTCCTGTGAAATGAGGAAAGGGTGATCTACATACAGAAAACATACTTAGTGGAGAAAAGATAATCAAACTTTCTCAAAATATTGTCCCTAAACCACCCGCATTAAAATCACCTGTCTTTTTATGCAAATTCCAGGCCTCAATGCAATGTTCCTGGAAAGGAACCCCTAGTTGGGGCAGAATTTTTAAAAGTTCACCAGGTGATTCTTATGGTCACTAAAGACTGAAAAGATTACTGGTAACAAATTTGCTACAGATAGACTCAAGTGCAAAAAAAAAAAAAAAAAAAAGACAATACACAAGAGAATATGCCTGATGCCCCCCAAACTTGTGGCTAATTTTGAAAGACAGTAAAATATATTTTACAATTGGAACAAGAAAGTTAGATGCTAAAATGCTAAAAAATAATCACTTGAATGGATACTGTCATCTCCAATGCCTTCATTAATCAGATACCAGATGATGAGAATTTCTGAATAATTTCATTTTCTACTTATTTAGTTGTTAACTAAAAAATACTGTGCAATATTAAGGTTTTGTTTGTTTGTTTAAATTCTACATCCCTCTTAGAGCAGAGTAATCATGATATATTTATGTTTGGGTCAGTAGAGACCTTTCAGATTTTCATGCTAATCACTAGGGACAAAATGTTTTAACATCTTATATGGATATGGAAAAAATATGACTGGGATGACAATATATTTACTCTTGCATAAATCTGAAAACTTCCTTTTAAAGGTATGCTGTTTTTGGTGTTTTGTTTGCTTTTTATTATTTTTAGCTTTTACTTTTTCTTGTCTCTTAGAAGGTTAAACAAAAGGGAGCATTTAAAACCCTAAAAATATTGTTATGAAGGAGCCTCAAAGAGCCTGTATATTATAGATACTGTTTTTCCAGGAAGTATCTTTTTGTCAAGATTTCCTCCAAAGTAAGTCTATTACTGCACTGAGATGTTGCTCACAAAGGCCATTCTAAGTCAAAGGGTAATGGTTGAAAAATTCTTTTCACTGATTCATTGTAAAATGGAAAATGTAAAAATACTTCCTTTTCATGAAGACAAATTGCATTTTTAAATTCTCCTAATGAACCAGCATTCATCAATGCTTGCTCATTTGTCTTTGCAGGGGGAGTTCTGGGGCACAGATAAGAAGATTAATGTCTCTGAACTTTTCAACACATTGAGTTCAGTCATGGTCCTCCCCTAGTGAGCAGAATTAAGTCAATATCATTACTAACATTCTCAGTAACATTTTTAGATTTACATTATGTTTCTATTTTTTTTCAGACTCAGAGAGTTCGCACTGATACCAAAGTTTATGTTTCTAATTTACTAAGAATATGGCTTCAATTTCTTTTCATCTTGGTGAAAATAAAATTGTGGCCAACAGGGATGGGCCAATAGAATGAAAGCTAATAATGCTTGAGGGATTTAAAGAATGGAAAAGTAGACAGGCCCTTTGTTCCCTTAAAAATCATTATTTATCAAACATTTATTAAGCATTTACTCTAAGGTAGACATTGAAGAAGGCTCTACAGAAGCAAAGATAAATAATAAACTAATCTTTCTCCAAGGACTCAAAATTGTTGGAGGAGGCAGGCAAGAAAACAAATCCATGCTATATGTGGTAGGCAGAGCACTGCTCAATGGAGGGAGAAATATTTCATGGAAATATCAGAAAAGTACTCAAAGAGGAGAGTTGTTTGACTGGAATAGGGCAAATAAAGTTAAGATGTTCCATTCTACCCTGAAATTTATATCTGCAAGGACCCTGGGAATGTGGCTTTATTTAAAAACAGGGTTACAGGATGCTCAGTGGTTGAGCATCTGCCTTTGGCTCAGGGTGTGGTCCCAGATTCTCAGGATCAAGTCCCCGTGAGGAGTCTGCCTATGTCTCTGCCTCTCTCTCTGTCTTTCATGAATAAATAAATTTTTAAAAATCTTTTAAAAACCAGGGTATTGCTAATATAATGAAGTTAAGATGAGTTCATTCTACATTAGGATGGGACCCAAAGTAAAAATTGCTGTCCTTACAAAAAGAGAAAAAGTTAAACACAGAGGGAGAATGCTAAGATGGCATTGAAGTGGTAGTGGCAAATACTGAAGTGATAAATGCATCTAGGATCCTCCCTTGGAGCTTTCAGGAAGAATATGATCCTGTTGACACCTTGATTTTAGATTTCTAGCCTCAAGAACTGAGCTGATAATTTTGTGGATTTTTTTTAGGACACCCAGTTCATTTTGTTATGGCAGCCTTTGGAAACTAATACAGGTATAGGTAACAATGAGGAAAAAGAATGGTTCTATACATGCATGCCATATTTGTGGGAAATGAGTTTTTCAGGGGGTCAGAAATATAGAGACTGAAGTGGAAGGCATAATCAGGAAATGTGGTTGGATAGGTCAACTTGATACAGATTTATCTAGTGCACCCATATGGAGCACTTTTAAATTATTAAAAATTTTAGGTATTATTTTTGTACCTAGAAAAGTGGTATATACTTTAAGTTGGAAACAAAAGGAAGCTCTGGGCAGGGAAAAAAATCAAAACTGTTCTTGCTCTTATTTCAGAAAAACTACTCTGAATGTCCTATATACAAATGCATGTAGGGAGGAGTGCAAGGATTATAAACATAGAGATCAGATAGGAGAATGTTGCCATGGTTCAAATAAAAGACTAAAGCAGATGATTAGGGAGTATCACTTCCAATAATGATGGACTAGCTTGTATCAGTCTAAGCCTTGGAACAAAAACTCTCATCAAGATAAAAAAGAAAACAATGTTGAAGTCATTGGTGAGCAAGCAAAAGCAGGCAGAATTTAGAGGAGGTGTGACCTTTGAAAGCAATGAAACAAATTAGGTGAGATCCATATTAAACCAGTTCTTCTCTGGAGGGAATTTTCTTGTTTACAGTGCATGATGGACAGACCTCAGGCAAAAAAGTAATAGTCTCATCTGGTGAGGAATAAAAGGAGAGCTCAGAACCGCCAAAGAGATATGAAATCGAAGAGAGAAACCCAAAGTAAAGAAAAGGAACCCCAAATTCTTCATATAATATCGATCAAATCTTGTTCAACTTCTGATCTGGATATGCAAAAAGCAAGAGTAGAAACCAAGTTTCAAACTGGAAGAATTGGAAAGGTTGGAAGGTTAAGGAGTTGAGCAGAGATTTTCAACAGCTACTCAGTGTCGGAGAGGATAACTTCAGGGATCAAGTCTTGCAATGTTAAAAGGTATTGACAAACAACTGAGAGTTATTTTTAAAATCTTAGAAGGGCAATGTCATAAAAGTAAGAATACGTTCAGGACTCAGGAAGGGCCTTGCCCTAGGATCATAGACAAAATTGAAATAACAGAGCTATATCTAAGCTTTCCTAGTGTCAAGAAGACCTACCAGTAATTTAACTGCCTGAAAAAATAAAACAACATTTAGAAGTTAACAGAATCCAGAATATCTATACTTTAGCTATAGTATCTATAGAATCAATGATTACTGTGTATACCAAGCATCAGGGAAATGTAACCTATATTCAAGAGGAAAAAACATCCTGTACACAAAATTGGAGCCTCAAAAGAAAAGAAAAAAGAAAAGGGGGCAGAAAAAATACTTGGAGAGAATATCAGTTGAAATTTTCTCACATTTGATTAAAGACAACAACCAATAGATCCAAGATGCCCAGCAAACTACAAACAGATAAAAATGAAAACCCCACTTAGGTATATTATACTGAAACTCAAACTCAAAACAAAACAAAACAAAACAAAACAAAACAAAACAAAACAAACAAACAAACAAAAACGGGGGGACATCAAGAAAATCATAAAAGCACCCAAAGAAACAAGAATAAGAATGATGGCTCACTTCCCACCAGAAACAACAGGAAAAAAAAAATCTGATGGAACAAAATCTTTAAAATATTGAATAAACAACATCTTAGATAACATCTTAGAATTCTATACCCAATAAAAATATCCTTCAAAAATCATTTTAAAATAAAGATGTTTTCAGATGAATGAAAACTGAAAGAATTTGTAGCTAAAAGAACCTAATTAGAGCTGAGAAGAAAGGTTTATGGGTTGAAAGGAAATGATACCAGATGGAAAATTAGATCTAAAGGAAGAAACAAAGAGTGCTAGAATCAGTCCAAGCTTAAGTCGATGTTTTTCATTCCTTAAATTCTTTTTAAAAGCATTATTTAAAGAAAAAGAATAATAGTTCCGTATATTGGGTTTTAAATACATGCATATGTAAATATATAGAACTAAATTAGCACTAAAAAGGAAGGACACATTGATTCTATGAGAGATACACTGATTTATATTTTAAGGTTTTATTTAATTACTTGAGAGACAGAGAGAGAGCTAGAGAGAGAAAGAGAGGATGAGCAGGGGGAAGGGTAAAGGGAGAGGAAAAAGCAGGCTCCTCACTGAGCGGGAAGCCCTACGGGGGCCTCCATCCCAAGATCCTGGGATCATGTCTTGAGCCAAGGCAGACACTTAACTCACTGAGCCACTCAGGCACACCCCAACACTGATTTATAGTTCTATAAAGTTCTTACATTATAGACGAAGTACTTATAATAACTTGAGCAATTACTAAAACTTATTACAAAATTAAAGCAAAAATCTAATAGAGAAGAAAAAAAATTCCAGATCAACTATATCTAAATTTATTAAAAATAAAGATACCTATCAGTAGAAGCAAAAGAATGGAAAATTTAAAGCTCAACCATCAAGCTTAAGAAAGTGGAGAGGCTTTAATAACCTAAGACTTGAAGACAAGAGGTATCACTTGAAGAGAGGCATTTTGTAAACATAGAAGGGTAATTTTGTCAAGACAATATCTGAATACTGAATAAATATGCATCTAATGGTGAATTTTCAAAATACATAACGATAAAAGGAAAAATATCCTAAAAAGAGAAATGGACTTAGTTGTAGATTTCAACACTCCTTTGTCAGTAATTGATAGACAGGTTGACAAAAAAAAAAAAAAAAAAGAGTTCAATAAGAATGAAGAATATTTGAATAGCAATAGAAGTTATTTTGGCTTAATTAATATTTATGCAACACTGCCTCTGACAACTTTAAATACATCCTATTAAAGTTGATATGGATAGTGCATCAAGAAAGATCATATGCCAGGCTATAATCATTACTTTTAAAGGACTGAAGTCATTCAGAGTATGTTCTCTGACAACAGAATTAAATTACAATCGACAACAATAACCACTGATGATTTTATAGATCTAAAAATGATAAAAAGCAAATATTATGAGCAGCTTTCTACCAATAAAATCAATAATCTGAAATGGTAAAATTCCTCAAAAAACACAATTTACCAATTTGGCCACAGGTAGAAATAGAAAATATTATTAGTTGGTATCTTTTGAAAAAAATTAAATTTGTAATTCAAACCTTTCCCAAAAAGAAAACTAACTCCAGGTCCATGTGGCTTCACTAGTAAAATTGATCACCATTTAAACTACAAATGCTACCAAGCTTACACAAAACTCTTTCATAAAACAGAAATGGAGACAATACTTGACAACTTACTTCATGAAGGCAACCTAACCCTGCTATCAAAATTTGACTAGGTCCAGACAAGAGAAGATAATTGCAGACTAAACAACTATTAAAAGATATTCAATTAGAAATTTGATGATATTAAGGAACTGTCATATTTTTTGGTGTGATAATAGCATTTTGACCATATCTAAAAATAGCTCTTATATTTTTGAAATATGTACTAAAGCACTGCCACGTAAAGCAACATTACATTGATGGTATAAAACTGATCTCTCTCGGTCAGAAAAATCTCAAATATCAGCAATTTCACAATTCAACCTAATACAAAGTCTGGAATTTATTCATTATAATCCAGTGCACGTGGAATGAGTGTATGAGAGTAGATAAAACTAGAACACTGTGATGATGAGTGCTATTTATGGACACACCACCTACCCCATGACCATTCTAATTACATAAAAACTGCTGTTTGTTCTGCTTATCCTATCACAAGCATTATTCATGCTAAGGGTCACATTTCAGATATGGGGTGGGGGAGAGGAAAAAGAGGGGCTACAGAAGATGCACAGGACCAATCAGTTCACATGGGCTGGACGTTGTGACACTGTAAGGTCAGTGTGTGCCCACTCTGAATGCCCTTGTGATAGAATTTTTCATAAGATATCCCATCTTTTTCATAACTTGTAAGAGCCATTTCAATTTAGCTATTCTCTCTCATGCATTCCATTTGGAAATTCTTAAGCAAAACGAAGTCTCTGTATAAATCACTACACATTAGTAAATTGTTCTGAATTATACTTGAATTAGTCAATTTTTGAAGAATGTTACACACATTATCTTTCTTGTAAATTTCAAAAGGCATCACAAAGTATAATCTAGTCATTGATTAATGGACTTGAATCTTTCAAGGAAGGTTTCAGATTCACTCTGTGTCCATGAGTTGCTCAATCTGGCATTTAAGTAGGAAATATTGCCTAATGTGTACTCAGTTCCTCATTATCCTCTTCCTAGGATAGAGATTCATCATCAGAATATCCAAGCTATAAGCTTGGATAAGCTTATATCTTATACTATAGCTATAGTATAAGCTATACTCCCAACTTCAAAATGTACACAGACACACACACACACGTGAGTGCACGCATGTGCTCACACACATACACATACAATTTGATAGAGTGTCCTCCACCATTTCCCACACCAAGTGAGAAATGTGCTCCTCCATATGTACTTCATATGTATCATAGGACTCCAGAGTACTCAGGCTGCTTGGCTTTTTCAGTCTGCATCCAATCAGGAAACAGAAACCATATGATAATTTTAAAAAGGGGAAGCTTGATACAAAGAATATATTAAGCTATGACCAAATGATCAGTAAAAATGTAGAAAGAACTCAGACGCGTACTCTAGGGCTGATGGTGAGGGTACGAAAGCAGAAAAAATTGGAGGGGGATGTCTCTCCAACAATCAAGTTCAGACCTCATTGAGGAAGGTGTAGTTTAATGAGTTTGCAGACTACAGGATGGTGGACAAGTTCACTGGCTAGCCTAGGCTAATGCTTGTCCACAGCTGCTGAACAGGTAGGAAAAACCCTCCAACTCACAAGTGAGCCAATATTGGTGAGTGGATAGGCTCAGGGATTTAAGGCATGGATGACTGCAGGTTTGGAGTGCATGGTGTTCATGTCAAGAGAACTACATGAAAGTGGTTCCTGGCCCAGGCTATGGCTGTGAGGTATCTGAGGTACTGTACTCTCCAGGAATTGCCAGGGCAGAGCACGACTGGATGACCCAGTACACTCACACCACAGACCAGACATGCAGCAGGAACAAACAGAAGCAAACACAACAACCAAAACCATGAAGAGAAGTCCTCTTCTCATGCAATGTACCTCAGTGCTCTCTCCTGACGAAGCTTCACACTGTGCTCATTATTATGGAGAAATGTTTAATCAAGCATACAGAGCAGGTACCAAAAAATGAATTCAGAGCAGAGAGGCAATGAATCCAGTTCCGTCTAGGGCTTTCTGGGATTTATATGTAAGCATAGTCTCCCAAAAGTAAGCCAAAATCTAACTTAATAATTTCCTTGGCATTCTGAGTTCCATGAAAACAGCTTAACACCCAACCATCACCAGATTCTTTCACATGGTTAAAAATCTCATAGTGAGCCCTGGAGCTGGGCTTCCTTGGGCTAAAACTTGGTTTGTCTACTCTCCAGCTGTGTGACTTTAAGACAGTTATTCATCCTTTCTGTTTCTTCATTTAAAAGTGGGAATGACAGCCCCCACTCCTTGGAGTTGTTGGAAAATATTAAATGACAATATACGTTGGTATTTAGAACAGTCCTAGCTCATAGTCAGAGCTCAACATTTATCAGCTTTTAATAGTATTATTGACTGAGTACCTATAACATAGATCTTTTACCTGTCTGGAAAGAGGTAACAAGAGTCAGAGCCAGTCCCCCAATTACATTTGTTCACAGGCTCAGGTATTTCTTTAATCAACTCATATTGGCTTTATCATGTCTCCTCTTGCAGCCCACAGAAATTACATTGACATTGCTTTGTGCTTGAATCCCACAAGCTACCAAGAATTCATTACTTTTGCTCCAAATTCCCACACCACGTCTAACTCTCCATTGACTCTTCCTTATGTGTGCTCCTCTATTTTCCCTTGCCTCCACTGTACAACCTGAGATAGTTTTTCCAACCCCTTATTCCTCAGTTTATGTGCTGATACATTAAGGCATACTCTATACACAGGCAACTTATTTAGGGGTCAAAAAATGATGCTCAATTTTGAAATTCTAAATTTGAATGTCCTCATTTTCTGAGAATGTTTCCTACTTCATTTATTTAAAATCTAATTTATGCAATGAGATTGCCAGGAACATATGCCAGTTAGTCTTAAATGCTAAAATGAGAATCACTAGGTTTCCCACTACGACCTTTGGGTACAGCTCTAGTCTTCCAGTTTTGAAATATATTCACTTCTCTTGGAGGTGGGTGGGTGGGTGATAAAATTAACACTGAGACACTTCTACTTTCTAATTTCTTCTCCACTTCTGTTCATTATCCTGAGTGTGATACATAAACTTTTACTTCATCACTTTTCAAAATGATTAATGTTAGGTCAGACCAAAGATCTTTTGTTTCCAGTTCCAAAGAGAACCAAGAGTAATCCTAAACCAGACTTCTGACATATTCTAGATTAGTTCAGCATAAAGAAAAAAGTGGGACCTGGGATCACAGTGACAGCTCCATATGCATACCCCAAGCATGGATATGACATCAATCAACATATTACTGTTATTTTAATAATTCTATCTCCCTCACTATACTGAATATATCTCCGCAGACAGACACTGTCTTATTAATGCCATAATCCAAATAACTAGGACATTTTTAGCACATAGTATATACCAAATACATGTAAGTACATAAATGAATGACTGAAATTTGCCAAGTTGAAGCTTCACTTGCTCTTTTTTCCTAAATTTTTTTCAGGAAACACAATCCATCCAGATATATAGTATAGATATGGGGTCTTTTTCAATCAGCAGCATACAATAAAAAATTTCCACCAAATCTGAATGGCTCACAGAATTTATTTCAGTGTCAACTATTATAAGACAGGGAAACACAAATGTCACCTTAGGGCGGCTAAATAGATGTTTATCTTTTCTGAGGATATCTAATGACAAACATAGCCAAGGTCAAGAATGAGAGTCTCCATATTACTCAACACCTTTCTTCATCTAACAAATCTGTGTGCATAAAGGCAAGTGTACCTCAGTGAAGAAAGTTTCCAGTAAAGGATCAGGAGAACCTCAGGAGATTTAGATATAAGTGTTTGAAGATGTTAATCCTACTTGCATTAGAGCAAACCCAGCTACAAAGAAAAACAAAGAAACATCAAAGGATGAATAGGAAATGCAAATACTCACATGTGGTAAATCAATCACGACCTGTGGTACAAAGCCTCAAATACAAGATATCGGCAAAGACGCTGACCAACTTTCCAAGTAGAGCCAGAAGAAAGAAAATGCACAGTTCTACCTAGAGAGATAGAAAGAGCACATTAAATGGATAAATCAACACAAAATATAAGAGGGTTTTATGGAGAATCAAAGAAGGTGGTAATTCTGACTTTTCTATGGCGGTCAGATGGATGTTTCTACATTTCTATAGGTCATCACCAGACGAACAGCAAACTACATGGATGACAATGGAATCAAGAGGAGTTCAGAATAAAAATCTGTCACATTATAGAAGTTTCTGGAAAGGTAACTCAGACTTGTTGAATACCTTCAGATGCCTACACTGCTCTAAAAATTAAGATAAATCAGATAACATTCCCATCATGAGAGCACAGTATTTAATGAAGATAAATACATATTTGTAAACAGCTAAATTATTGTGCAATGTTTTAGATGCCTTAATGAAAGCAGAGACATTTCCATGAGAATGTAGAAGTATGGCATATTAAGTATACATGGAATAGTAGCAGATTAGGATGTGAAAGCACAGTACAGATTACCTTTATTTTAGTCAGCTCAGGCTACTCTGACAAATACCACTGACTGAGTTAGCTGAAACAACAGACATTTATTTCTCATCACTCTGGAGTCTGGGAAGTCCAAGGTCAAAGTGCCAGCCAGTTAGGTTCTGGTAAGGACTGTCCTCCTGGATTATAGAAAGCCACCTCCCTGCTGTCTCCTCAACATGATGGAGTCTGAGAAGAAGCAAGTTCTCTCATGTCTCTATCTATACTAATCCCTTCATGAGAGCTCCACCATCACAACCTAATTACTCTCCAAAGGCCCCATATCCAACTACCATCACATTAGAGAATAGAGGTTCAACATACAAATTGGGGGTGGGGCACAAACATTCAGTCCCCAGAAATCTTCATTTCATCAGTGGACTACCAAAAAACCCTTCTATCCAGCCTGGCCTCTCTCCAAGCCATTTCCCATAAAGCAACTAGACTGATCATTGAAAAATGAAGATCTGAGTATGTCATGGCACTGATTCAAACTCTTCAATCGCTTCCCATTCTAATTAAAATAAAGATGACTCTTTGCATGGTTTATAAAATCTGCAGGATCTAGCTTTGGTTTTATGTTAGTTTCCAGCACTGCCACAACAAAATACCATAGCCTGGCTGGCTTAAATAACAGACATTTATTTCATCATAGTTCTGGAGGCTGGAAGTCCAAGGTCAAGGTGTTGCCAGATTTGATTTCTCCTGGGGACTCTCTCCTTGGTTTGCACATAGCTGTCTCCTCGCTGTGCCCTCGTCCTGGTTTTCCTCTGTGCATGCATATCCCTGATGTATCTTTCTCAGTCCAAATTTTCTCTTAATGTAAGTACATGAGATAGATTGGATTAGGGTCTAACCTAATGACCTCACTTTAACTTAATTATCTCCCAATACAGTCACATTCTGAGGCCCTGGCCATTAGGGCTTCAACATTGGAATTTGGGGGTCAAGGGTAGGGGAGACACAATTCATCTCATTACAATGCATGTCTTTTTAGTTCCTAAAACATGCTATATATTTTCTCAACTCAAGTCTTCCCATGTGCAATTATTACTTCTTGGGTGCTCTTATCCTCCTGTTTCAGTAGAGTAATATTTATTCATTGTTAAGATCTTAGGAAGTTCTTCCCTCAATTTCAGTGTTGGAGGAGCTATCCCATTACATAGACATTATTATATCTTATTAACAGAAATTTGCCCTCTTGTAATTATGTACTTAATTTCTCATTATGGTTCTATTAATCTTCTCTTTAAACAGTGCATTCTATGAACACAAAAACAATGCCATTTATGCCTATATTCAATTCCTTACTCATTTCATGAAATTATACTCTATTTTTTGTTTTGTTTGCATTTGTTGTATTCTCTATTTTTTAAAAAATCAATCGTCCTTGTATTTAATTGCAAACTTCTGTCCTCTCTTGCTGTTATCTTATTTCTAATTATCTTGACTCCTTTGCCTTTGTGTTCTGCATTCTTTTTATTAAAAATATAGATTCACATTTCAGTTGTGTCTATTCTTTGCTTGTGGTTTTTATTTTATTTATTGGTTCTAAAATGGAGTTTCTTCTCACCTCATTTTTTTTAAACATTTACAATCGCCTTTTTCACACCATTCTATTATTTTATTGCCTTATCCATAAGACATACAAAGAACTTAACAATCATATAACAAATGTTAAGCATTAAAATAGAAATAAAATCTATGCTTTCCAGACAAGTAAAAGGAAAATGAATAATAAAAATCAATCAATATTAAAGGCATAAACAAATGAAATAAAGACAAAATCAATCCCCAGAAGGCAGAACATAAGAAAAACATCAATTGTAAGAAACAGTCTAATTTTAAGGATGTTCCAATGGAAAAACATGAAATAAAGCCACAAAGTCACAAAAGGTTCAAACATAGTAGCAATCTTGCAAATGTAAGGAAAATATATATCTACTTACTTATTTTCTCCCAGTAAAAACAAATAAATATTTTCCATTCAGATAAACTAATTCAAGAATTAACTTTAGAGGAAAATGAACCCAAAATTTCATTGTAGGAGACACAAAAATACATAAAAGGGCAATCTTACTAAAAAGGAAGCTTTTATAATAGTATCCATATATGAAAAAAATCTAAGATAAAAACATTAATGGTTAAAAAGACAAAAACTATGCATTCTAAAAGTATATCCACTAAGAAGAAAATCATTGTGAACTGCAATGGCCTACAAATGCATAAATTATAAAACTAAAATAGAAATAAAAAAAAAGAATAGTAATCGAAGAAGGAAATTTGATTTATATCTTCCAAAAATGGACTGATTATGCAAATATAATCTAATAATATATAGAATTTTTGAAAACCAATTGAAAAAACAATCTAATTTTATAGAGATAATCTTTCACCTGAAACTAATATGTTATATGTCAATTACACTTCAATAAAAAAAAATCAATAAATATATGTGGGAGAATAGGCAAAGCATCCATATAGAAGTATTCCAAATAAATGTATGCAGGTACTCCTCCCTCAAGTAGGTGGAACACAACTCACCAATCCTTTATTGTGCACTGTACACAATGACCCTTCAAAAGAATAAAATATGGAAAGAGGAAGAAAGAGTAATATTACACAGCAGATCTCTGACAAGCACTATATCAAGCAAGGTGATCAAGGTCAACATCAACAACCATAAGTTATGTTGCTAATGCGTACCCTTGAAATTCTGTGATAAAAATGACACTTTACCTCTCTGGTCTTCCTCCCTCCAAAATCCATAATTCTAGTCTATGATGAGGAGAAATATTAGATAAGTTCCAATTGATGAATACTTATAAAATGCCTCATCAGTACCCCTCAAAACTGTCGAGATTATAAAAAAAAAAAAAAAAAGAAAGAAAGCCCAAAACATTGTCAGTCAAGAGGAGCTCAAGGAAACATGTTAACTAAATGCAATGTGAGGGATGCCTGGGTGGCTCAGTGGTTGAATGTCTGCCCTCGGCTCAGGGAATGATCCCGGGGTCCTTGAATCAAACTCCTGCATTGGGCTCCCCGCAGGGGCCTGCTTCTTCCTCTGCCTGTGTCTCTGCCCCTCTGTGTCTCTCATGAATAAATAAAATTTTTTAAAAATATAAATAAATACATACATACATACATACATACAATGTGATATCCTAGATAAGATTCTAGAAATGAAAAAGGAAATCAATGAAAAAAAATTAAGGAAATCTGAATACAATGCACATTTTAATTAACAATAATATATTAATATTGGTTCATTAATTGTGACAAATGTACCCATACTAATGTAAGTTGTTAAACACAGGGGAAATTGAGTGTGGGATACATAGAAACTCTCTGTACTAATTTTGCAATTTTTTTTTTGCAAATTTAAAACTGTTTTAAAATAAAAAGCTTATTTAGAAAATCTACAGAACACCTACAACTAAACCTTGAGAAAAGACATACAAACACTTTTTGAAGAAAAGCACAAAATGCAATTAAATGTTCATGAAAGAAAATCTGAATAGATATCCTATATGAACAGTTGTGAATGTTCACAATCATTTATGTGTCATTTGTGCAGAAATAGAGCTATAAAATTAATATAATTTCAGAGAAAAATCTCAAACAAAATTTTAAAAGACTTAAGACAAACTTATTTTAATTTAAATGTGGTTAAGTTTAGATTCAAGAACATCTAAATTTTTTCTGATTACAAAAATAACAATATATTGGTTGATGTATTTCATACTGAATATCTAGAATTAGTACAGAGTTGCACTTGATGGGATGAGCACTGGGTGTTATTCTGTATGTTGTCAAATTGAACACCATAAAAATAAATTTATTATTAAAAAAATAAAATCATACAGTTTTCATATAAGGATAGACAAAGAGATCAATGGAACTGAATATGGAAATAAGATTTAGACTCATACATGGGAAAGTTGTAAGTGACAAAGAAAGCATCATAAATCAAGGTGAAAGGAAACCAGTATTCACAACTATAGCAGGGACCATTTTCATATGGAAAATATTAACTTAGATACCTAATTCTATACACAACTAATTTCAACATATATTTAAGAACTAGATTTGTAAGATACATTATGAACTTATTAAGAAATAAATACATTCTGTATATTAATGAATCACAAATAAAAGCCAAACAACAGAATTGGAGAAGATATCTGCAGTACATAAATAGGAACAGTATGAATGTCCACAATATATTTGATTTGTAAATAAGAAAACATGCAATCTAATTAACAAGTGGACTGAAATAATATGATGTCAAGGATTAATTCAAAATATCTGTACATGAAGAAGGAAGTGGGTAGGGATATAGATGAAACAAGATTGCTTATTATTTAAGTTGGGTGACAGATATATAGGGAGGAGAAATCATGGTGTTATTTATCCTACTTCTGTGCCGTGAATTGTTGATGCCCCAAAGATCATCAATAAACCTTTTGATTTACCTAAATTGAAGTTGGTAAATGAGGCTAAATTTATCAGACTTATAACAAAGGAGAATATCATGATAGAGTCATAGTAGTGACTCAGAAAAAGGATATCAAAGAAGGACATTTATAGGTTGTTGAGTTTGGGTTCAAATGATACGGTAATTCTTTCAAGGTACAGAATTGCCTTATTTTGAGAGAAGTTTGTGACAAAATTGTGCTGGACAGAAAGAGGTAATGATCTTGAAATGAATCGAGATAAATGAACTGTTGTTTGATAAGCTAGTTGTTTACTCAGGTGAGCAATCTAATATCTTATGGGATGACCATTTGCCCAGATGAGCAAACTCTTTGTCCAGACCTATTGGTATGCAAGAATTTCCTGAAGCAAATAGTGAGAATACTTACTGGTTTATAGTCTCATCTTCTTGGGCAAGAATTTCCTGGAATAAATCATGCTGACATGCTGACACAGGTGGCCTTGGTTCTCAGTCATCATATTTAAGCTATGTGGACACACATCTCAGTATATATGTTTTCCATAATAATGTTGGTTTGTCTTGTTAAATAGGCAATCCATCAAAAAATAAACACCAACAAATATATGAAGGAACACTCATCTTCTTTAATTATCAAGGAAAATTATCTATATGTTATTTGATACTAATTAAATTTAAAAACTCAAAATTCCGATAGTGCCAAGATTTGACAAAGACAAAGGAAACTAAAACTCTCAGTCATTGGCTGGTGAGAGAGCAAAATGGTAAGACATTTTAGAGGGCAAGTTGG
Source organism: Canis lupus familiaris (assembly GCF_011100685.1). Classification (NCBI taxonomy): domain Eukaryota; kingdom Metazoa; phylum Chordata; class Mammalia; order Carnivora; family Canidae; genus Canis; species Canis lupus. The sequence goes on from NC_049238.1 coordinate 17,384,605, forward strand.
GATCCCTGGGTGGCGCAGAGGTTTGGCGCCTGCCTTTGGCCCAGGGCGCGGAGACCCTGGGATCGAATCCCACGTCGGGCTCCCGGTGCATGGAGCCTGCTTCTCCCTCTGCCTGTGTCTCTGCCTCTCTCTCTCTCTGTGACTATCATAAATAAATAAAAAAAATTAAAAAAAGAATGTATTAGAGGGCAAGTTGTCAATCTCTGGATATTTAGATATATAATCTGTGACTCAGCAATGCTGACTTTAAATATATGCCCAGGAGAAACTCTTGCACATATTCACCACAGAAAATATGCATGAAAATATCCATTGAAGCAGTGTCCTTAGTTAAGGGAATGAATAATAAATTATTGTTCATTCACACAATTCATACAGCAATAAAAACCAGTTAATGCATGTGAACATGAATAGATCTCAAAAACAATACTGAGTAAAAAGATATTCTGGAATAATATATACACTATGACAGCATTAATATAGATTTTTAAAACAATGTAAAGCAATGCTTTGCTCTTGGATATAAAAATGACAAAATACTAAAAGTATGAACAGGAATGATGCACATCATATTGGGGAGAGCGTTTATCTCTGGGAAAAAAGAGATAATGTCATTGCAATGGTGAACAAAAAAGGGCTTAACCATCTTCCATAATGTTATACAGTATACCTTTTATTTAAAAATAAAAAGAAACCTGAAGGAGAAGCAATAAAATATTAGCATTTCTTTATTCTGGCTGTCTGGTATTTTTGTATCTGATATTTTATTATGTGTATTTTTTTATAGTTTTAGAACTTATCAACTTTCATTAAGGGGAATGAAAATATTCATCAAGATGGGAAAATAGTTCAGCACAAGCTAAATAAAAGCAGAATGTAGGGAAGCTAGTATATTTTCCTGTGTTACTCTCTGACACTGGAAATCCCCAAACCAAAATCTTATACATTTAAAACCTCCCTAATCTTCTAGTTAGCTTAAAATCACAGAGATGCATATCCCTACCCCACAAATGAATCTCTTTTCCCATTAATATAATAACCTATATGAGCATCTCTCTCTCTCTCTCTCTCTCTCTGATGCTCAAATGCTTATATATTTTTACACTATAGATTTCTTGTTCTTTCAAACCTCCACTGAATCTTATTAAGAAATCCAGAGAAAAAAGAGAAAGAAAAAGAATACAAGAGCCAAAGTAAGAGAATAAAAGGTTATTTGCCCTAATGTCTAAATTTATGAAATCCCAGATATCCCAGATTATCTAATATGGTGGTAACTTCCAAACAAGAGGAGACATATCCAGGTCACTTTACTGGCCAAGGGAAATAAAAAATACCAGAAGAGAGAATGAAAAAAAGAAAGAGAAAAGGAGATCAAGATCTTATTTGAAGTATACATGGACCCTTTTCCTCTGGCTCAATTATTGGACACAACATTGATTAAATTACATTGTGAATCCCAAGGATCCATCCTTCAAAATATGTGGCCAAATGGCTAACTTGATCATCCTTAGTTTGAAGGATAACAGAAGACTTTTGGAATACTATTAGAGATTTAGAAACACTGATGAACATGTTTGCAGAGATGACATCTTTGAGTGAAGAGAAAATGCAGCCATTCACTGAGCTGCAGAATGATGGAGATGAGAGAGTTGAAAGTAATACAAGTCTGCAACTCAACATACTGCTATTGGGGTGCAACCATGGCTTGTGGAGTCAGAAGTATACTGAGAGTTGTTTAAAGCATGGGAGGAGATGAGCTTATCCAGGAAGAATGCATCCATTGAAAAGAGAGTAAGAATGGAGAATAGCAAATTTTAACTTAATCCACAAAGGAAAAGAAGCCATTGAAAGAATAGAGGAGTAGCCAAAGAGTTTGAATAGGAATCAGTAGAGGATATGGGAAAACTCAAGAAATGAAAAATGCTTTCCTGTGTAGGATTAAAAAAAGTCCATAGTACTGAAGGCCTTGAGGTATCTTATGATGAAACTTGAAATGATCCCATTGTATTAAACATCTGAGAGGTCCAAGGTAAAAGTGAGAGCAGTGCTAAGGGAAATGGAATAGTGGAAGCTCGTTAAAGTAGTATGAGGAGTAAATGGAAGAGAGGAAACAGTTTTGTGTCTATGTGGTACTCCAGAGTATTTAAAAGTAGTGTTCAATGTGAGACGGGACAAACGTGAAATAAGTTAAACCTTGACATCTTGCTGCTAAACTCTAACAAAAAAGAGGAATTTTTCTGAAATCTGAATAACCCATCTTGTTGTAAAAATACTGTGCATTGGGCAGCCCTGGTGGCGCAGTGGTTTAGTGCTGCAGGGTGTGATCCTGGAGACCCTGGATCAAGTCCCACGTTGAGCTCCTTGCATGGAGCCTTCTTCTCCCTCTGCCTGTGTCTCTACCTCTCTCTCTCTCTCTCTCTCTCTGTGTCTCTCATGAATAAATAAATAAAATCTTTAAAAAAAATACTGTGCATTTAATCTCTAATAAATGCATTTTAAATCTATTATTTTCTTTAAAAAAATCAAAATATATGACCTGCTTTTGGACTCATTATCATTTAAGTTTATTTATCCTGATTTAAGTTCTATCATGTATTTCATTTTAGTGAGACATAATTAAAGTGTACAGTTCTGAGTTTTGGTAAATGCATACTCCTAAATTCTCCACTGAAATCAGGATATGGAGCAATTCCACTGGCCAAGAAAATTCTATAGGATGTAGGCATCTCTTCCCTTCCTCTCTGAGTCTCACATGCACACCCACTGGTTTGCAGAATATCACAACAGAATAATAAAATATGTAGTATAGTGCACTATGCACCTAGCATAGTTCATTTGAGATTTATCCTTCTTGTTGCAGTATTATTCATTTGTATGGACATATCACAGTATGTTTATCCATCTGACAAATGAAGATTTGTGTGATTTACAGGTTAAGTTGATTATGAGTAGGGCCACCAAATATATATGTGTATGTGTCTAAACATAAGTTTTAATTTATCTTGGATAAATACTTAGGAGTGGGATTACTGGGTTGTATGGCTATTGGATATCAGGTGGGATTCTGTTTTCTTTCTCATCTTCCTGGACGTTTTAATCAAAATGTAGTGAGATATCTCATTTTGGTTTAATATGCATTTCCCAACTGACAAATAATATTCAGTATTTGTATTAAGCATCTCATATTGACAATTGTATATTAATCTTTGGTTCAGTGCCCAAATACCTTGTCCATTATGTTTTATTTTTAATTATTTATTTATTCATAAGACACACAGACTGAGAGAGAGAGGCAGAGACATAGGCAGAGGGAGAAGCAGGCTCTTCATGGGGAGCCTGATGCAGGACTCGATCCCCGATCCCAGGATCACGACCTGAGCCGAAGGCAGGCGCCCAACCACTGAGCCACCAAGGCGTCCTGATTATGTGTTATTGCATTGTATCTCTTCTTATTATTGAGTATTGAATATTTTTTGTAAATTCTGGATAAAAATCATTTAGCAGATGTGAGTTTGGCAAATACTTTCCCAATCAATAACTTGTCTTTCCATTTTCCTAATACTATTTTTTAAAGAACAGAAATGTAATGTGCTGTTTTATTTTTTTAATAAATTTATTTTTTATTGGTGTTCAATTTGCCGACATATAGAATAATACCCAGTGCTCATCCTGTCAAGTGCCCCCCTCAGTGCCCGCCACCCAGTCACCCCCACCCCCTGCCCACCTCCCCTTCCACCACCCCTAGTTCGTTTCCCAAAGTTAGGAGTCTTCATGTTCTGTCTCCCTTTCTGATATTTCCTACCCATTTCTTCTCCCTTCCCTTCTATTCCCTTTCACTATTATTTATATTCCCCAAATGAATGAGACCATAGAATGTTTGTCTTTCTCCGATTGACTCATTTCACTCAGCATTATACCCTCTAGTTCCATCCACAACAAAGCAAATGGTGGGTGTTTGTCGTTTCTAATGGCTGAGTAATATTCCACTGTATACATAGACCACAGCTTCTTTATCCATTCATCTTTCGATGGACACCGAGGCTCCTTTGTTTTAATTTTAAATGAAGCCTATTTCTTATGGGTTTTTGTGTGTGTGTGTGTCATACATAAGCAACTTGTGTCTAACCCAAGTTTACAAAGATTCTCTTCCTATTTCTTCTAGACATTTTATAATTTGGGTATTACATAAGGCTAGAATGTATTTCGTGTTAATTTATATACTTGGTGTGACAGTGTCAGGATTAATTTTTTGCTTATAGATGTCAACAGTTCCTGAACATTTATGGAAAACACTGCTATCTCTGCATTGAATTGCCTTCAATTAATCCCAAAAGTTAGTTGTTCATATATACATGTGGATCTGTTTCTGGACCCTTTATTCTATATCAATGATTTATGTGTCTGACTTATCACCAATACCATACTATCTATAGTAAATATTAAAATTTGGGAGTGTGATTCCTTCAACGTTTTTATTTTTCCCCAAAGTTATTTTCAATATTCTCTGTTGCATTTCTGTGTACACAAATTTCATTTTAGAGTTAGTTTGTCAATACTTAAAGTATCTTTTGTCAATTCTTAAAATATCTCTTAAAATATCCTACTGGAATTTTTATAGGATTATATTGAATCTATATATTGTGGAGAATTGAATCTTTAGCAATATTGAATCTTCCAAACCATCAACAAGATATAGTTACCCATATATTCATATTTCTTTGACTTCTTTCATCGATATTTTGTGGGTTTTGACATATAGAACTCGCACATATTTTGATAGCTTTATATGTGACTTTTTCATGTGTTATAAATTATGTTTAATTTCTATTTTAAGTTGTTTATTACAAATATATAAAAATATAATTTGTTCTTTTAATATTATTTTTGTAGTCAGAAACCTTGCTCAAGTCAGCCATTAGTTCTAATAGCTTTTTGGTAGAATCTTCAGAATTTTCAATGTAAACAATCATATCACTTATAAATAGAATTTCATTACTCCTTTTACAATCTGGATGCCTTTTATTTATGCTTCCTGTCTTTTTACACTGGCCAGTACATCCAGCATGATGTTGATTAGAACTGGTAAGAGCAGACATCCTTGGCTTTTTCCCTCCTAGGAGTAGAGCATTCAGTTTTGACTCCTTAAGTGAGTGGTTAGATAGGGGGTTTTGTAGATTCCTTTATCAGGTTGAAGGAGTTTCTTTCTGTTTCTAGTTTGCTGAAAGTTTTATTTAAAAAAAAAAAAGTGGATGCTTTTAGTTTTCAAGTGTTCTTTCTGCATCTATCGAGATGATCATATGAGTTTTTTTTTTTAATTTGTTGAAATGGTAAATATCATTGATTGGCTTTCAAATGTTGTACCAACTTTGAGTTAACAGATAAGTTCCATTTGGTCACTGTCTTATGTTCATATATTGCTGGATTTGATTTGCTAATATTTTGTTGAGGATTTTTGCTTGTGTTTTCATGAGGCATGATATTCTATTTTTTTTCTTATACTGCCTTTATCAGTTTATGTTTTCAGGATGATACTGACCTCAAAAATTGATTTGGGAAGAGTCTTCTGCTTTTCTATTTTTCTGGAAATTGATGGTTTAAGAGAAATTTATTGAGTTTTAAATACCTAGGATAAACCCAGAGATATATTGTTATTCTGAATTCTTTCAAAAATATTTCCAAATAAAAGTGACTGCAAATAAAACATGATCAAAATTAAAAAAAACTATTTTAAAATAGATAATGTAGAATGAGCTTCACATAAATGTATACATGTACTCCACATAAATGGATGAAATTACTGGATGCTATACTACAATATTGAGAAAATTCATAACACTAGATAAACAAACATAAAGAAAAAATGTAAAAAGGAATGTTGTATACTGACAGAGTAGTCATGGAAAGCTGAAGTCCTGGTGTTCATTACTTCTTTGCAGCATAGATTTAAAACTAGAGGTATACAAATACCATACATATGATTTCATTCGTAAGCGGAATTTAAAAAACAAACAAACAAGCAAGGGGGATAAAAAGAGATGCAGTGAGAGAGAGACAAAGCAGAAACCAGATTTAACTACAGAGAACAAACTGATGGGTACCAGAGGGGAATCAGGTGGGGGGTGTAAACAGGTGATGACAGGGATGAAGTAGTATACTTGCCGTGATGTGCACAAGGTGATGTATGGAAGTGTTGAGTCACTATATTGTACACCAAATTTACTTTTTTTCAAGTTTTTATTTTAATTCCAGTTAGTTAACATAGTGTGTTATATATCTCTCAGTCACATGCAAACTCACTCCATGATAACTGGGTGATACAGATGTTACATACGTACATACATAACTGATATTTTGCAGGCATGTGCTCAGTATCTTCTGGAGGTAGATGGAGAAGAATATCCACATTTTAAAAGCAAAACCAACAGGTAGGTGACTAATGAAAACTCTTTTGAGTGCTTTTATTACCCTAAGTGCTATAAAGTTTCTAATGTGTAAGTAAGGGTGACTTAACATATCAGAGGCATTATGTTACTTGTTTGTTTCAGTTTCTTTCAAGTTGGAAACTCTTTCACTTGGAAGAAAACTAGGGATGTTTAAAAGCCATGAAAATCTTATTCTTAACAGAATATTTTTATGGAAGTGATTTCATTTCTACAGTTAACTTTTCTCACTGTTACTGTTAGTCTATGGCTCTTGGCCCAAGTGGTTGTTACTTCTGTTGATTCAGTGTGAGCCTGGCCCAATTTAAGCTGCTGAGTAGAGGAGCAAAATGAGGAAAGGAAGGAACCTGGCATAAAAGTGAAACTAGATTTTGTAATTAGTACTAAAACATTACCAAATGCAAAAGATTCATGGTTTTGAAACATTAGTACAAACTTAATCAGTGTTTCTTTGACCTGGATCTAGAAACCAAAAAATAGTTAATGAGGTCTATAACTTAGAAAATGAGCTCAACAAGAATATTAATCTGAAAGTGCATGTCTGTGTCCGCTAGGCCTAGTCCCACACCTGGCATGTAATAAGTGCTTGATAAATGTTATTTCTTCTTGGAAGTAACAGAGGATGTAAAGAACTTTTGTTCATACGTATTAGCTTCCATATAATTCCCAAGAAGGGCCTTCTTTTACAGTTTTGTCTATCAACGATAGAGAACTATCAATAAAAGCACATTGCTGTACACAGGGTAAGCCAGTTTAACCCACTCAGTTTCACATCAAAAGTTGTCATTGTTCTTTCTTCTAGGAGTATCACATCCGATTCCTTGCTAATTTTCTTTTATATTTTTCTAATCTGATTAATACATTTCCATTTTTATTAGGTCTAATAGATAGCTGATCTAATTTGGAGCTTATAAATTATACAGTTATAAGTGAATTGATTATAGCACATAACTCTAATAGACTGGCAATCTTTCCAGAGATTAGAAGTGCTGCTCCGTTCCCTTTCTATGGATGATTAATTTTCAGTGGTTATCAACTCTCAAACTGAAAATTAAGCAATACATATTTGCTTTGTGGATGACCAGTTTTATTAAAGCAGTAGAGTTGATGCAATTAATTATCGATACCCTGTGAAAAAAAGCCAAAATTAAAATGGCTTAAAAGAAGCAGGCAGGTATCCATTGTCAATAGTAAAATTCAGTTACTGTTGTAAAGAAATAGTGCCAGACAGTTCATGATTTATGCAACAATCTGAGAATCATGCACAAACTACCCCTAGATTTCTTGGGTTTTATATCTTTCAAGGAAAATTGGCTTATATCAATAACCATTTAAAATAGAGTGCCTTGAAAATGATAAATGCTTCATTTGTGCAACAGAAATCTTTTCATCCCATTGGTGCTCAGAAGCTGCTGTCTACAGTGCTGACCAGTACTCAAAGCAAAAGAGAATTGTTCACTGATGTCCAAATATTTAGCTCTTATGCTTGTTTGAACACCATTTCTGAACAAAATAATGCAATTAGTGCTTTGAGAACTGAGAGAGGGTAGCTAGACTTTCATTTTGGTCCTTGAAATTCTACAAACGAGAAATTCTGTGACAGTGCTCCTGGCAGGGAAGCGACATTATAACTGCAGGCTGGACTCCCTTTCTCAGAACAGTGGCAAATTGGCCCAGGTGGACTATCTCTAGAGATTCCCCTTGCAATATGGAACTCATCTGTCATATTATCATTAATAATATCATTAATTAAGGCTATGAATAAAATATAAGATCTGCTATGCTTGCGTGGGGGCGGAGACTTGTGGTCATAGCTTTGAAGTTATTGATCACTCATATTTTATGGCAAAATAATTTATTAGATCTTACCTTTGTGACAGCTAGCTGAGAGTATGACCTTCAGTAGAGTTTTGAAAGAGAAAAGATGAAGTCTCAAGAAAATCATCTAGGACAATGAGACCTTTTCAGGGAAAGGGGGGGATCCTGCATGTCAGACAGCCCTGAGGCTGGGGCTTCCAGGAGCAAAGAAAATAATGACAAAGAAAAACACTACTAAAGCTACAATCTTTGCTTCATTCTTACTGATAACAAACATAAATGTGGTCATGATTTCTGCCTTGACTGAAAAATCTATCTACATTCCCCAAACAAATCAACGTTTAGCTTCCAAACAGATCTCGTTCCAGTATCATTGTATCAGGTAAGCAATTCCCTAAAAAGAAAAGGCAGATAATAGTATTTATTCTTTCTTCTCCTCATAATACTCACTATTTTTGTTAGAAACATAAGTACTCTAATTGGCAAACACACAAAGAAGATATATTCTCTGCTCCTTTGGCTCTCCCTTGAACCCAGATGCTATATGAAGCATTAGCCTGTACCCAGCCTCCTGCCACAATGGACAATTAAATCCACGCTTTTTTATTATCTCTTGGCACCTGCAATTTCCAAGAATTTTTAACCTCCCTTCCCCTCTTTTGTCTGGTAAAAGACTTACTTTTCCACAAAGTTACAGTTTAAATATTAAATTTTCTGTCAATATCTCTGTCCCCTCCCAAAGAAGCATTAATCATCTGGTAATCAGTATATACCAAATTGGTCTCTTAAGGCTGACCAAGGTCATTTTCTCAGCTGGCTGGACTAGGTAGTTCTGGGCAGAGGGCTTTAAATGTACCATTTTATTTAATCTTCTCATCAAAAGTATGAATTAGGTACTATTATAATTCCATTTCACAGGTCAGAAGACTAGATTCAAAGGCTTAAAGAATATGTCCATGGTCATAGAGCTTATAAGAGGTTAAATCTAGGTCACCTAACTCCAAAGGCTATGTGTTTAACCAACATCACTGCCTCTCATATGCTGAGAAAAGACACATAAACTAAGGTTTATTAATAGAGTCCTGAAATAAGAAACAGACATTTTAATACATCCTAGGCCTCAAATAGGAAGAGAAAGCATCAATTATGATGAGACAGTCATCAGATCTGGGAAGATGAATCCAGACAGGGATAAAAGAGAAAATATTCCAATAGCTAACACATTCGTTGCAGTTTTCAATAAATTCTTAAAGTGACCAGATATGCATTTCAGAATCCACTGTGTCTTAATAATTCTTTGTATATTCATTAATAGAAACATAGTCAATTTCTACTAACTATTTTTTATGTACCAGGAACTATCCCGAGTGCTTTATATATTTTATTTTAAATAATTATAGTAATCCTCTGAGACAGATGCTATTCTTAGCCCCCTGAGCCCCCAATTCCTATCAGGGAAAATTAGTGAGAGATAAATTGGCAAATAAATGTTGGAGCAAAGAGTTGAGTTTAGCCAGTCTGGCTCCAGAGTCCAATTTATCTAGGATATCTATGTTCTTCTAACTATTGTAGATCAAACAAACACATAAAGAGCACTCCATAAGTATGTAGCTAGAGCACATTTCCTACCTTGAATCAGGCTAAGCCTTTCTCAATGACAAAAACCCTTTTTTCATTTCCATATGTCCCCAATTGACATATTATTAAATATTTTTAAATATTCTAATCTAATAATCTAGCATAAAACCAGTAAGTATTTTTTCCAGTAGATGGTGGTTTTAACAAGTATCAGTTCAGTCTGATCATAAGTTTTATTAGTAAATACTACCATTTGGGAGCCTGGGTGGCTCAGTCAGTTAAGCATCTGCCTTGGGCTCAGATTATGATCCCAGGGTTCTGGGGTTGAGCCCCCGACAACTGGCTCTGGGCTCCCTTCAAGGAGCCTGCTTCTCCACCTCCCCTCTGCTCATGCTGTCTCTATCTCTCTCTCTCTCTCTCAAATAAATAAATAAAATCTTTTTGTTAAAAAAGTAAATATTACCAGCTGACCTTTCCATTAATGGAAATTCCCAAATTCCAATAAAATATGGGAGGTAGAATAACCATCCCCCATGGGCCTCATTATTTGGTGTAGTGTAGGCTTTTACTTAATTCCCTTATCTTTGTGTTGGCTCTCTACTTTCACATGTGTTTGGTACCTCAATCACCTTCTTTTGGTTTAATCTCTCCAGAAAATAAGTGTCCAGACCTCTACTAGGTCGGGGAGGGGCAATTTGCAGATTGTAAGGGGTGAGGGAGGAAAGGTGAAAGGTGTGTGTGTGTGTGTGTGTGTGTGTGTGTGTACACACATAGAGACAGAGAAAGAGAACTCTAAGATTCTTTTTTTTTTTAAAGATTTTAGATTTTTTAAAATTTTTATTTATTTATGATAGTCACACACAGAGAGAGAGAGAGAGAGGCAGAGACATAGGCAGAGGGAGAAGCAGGCTCCATGCACCTGGAGCCTGACGTGCGATTCGATCCCAGGTCTCCAGGATCGCGCCCTGGGCCAAAGGCAGGCGCTAAACAGCTGCGCCACCCAGGGATCCCAACTCTAAGATTCTAAATCCTTATTAGGCAATAGCCCAAAATGAGTTAATATTCATTTAATTAATCTTTTTAAAAACAATTAACATATTTTTATTTCTCTCATAATTTACAAAATGTGAATATTCTGTAATTCACAGTCTTTACTTTACAGTAAACGTCATCACTGGGTTTCAATTCCCCTTAAAGTAACATACTCTTTTCCAGAAGGCAATTAGCTTTTCATCATTTTTTCTTGCTAGATAACATCCAAAGACAAATCCCACAGGGGAGAGTCTATGAATCCACTGGTCATATGCCATCTGAAGTAATTCACCATGATGGCTTGGCCCCAGTGCCAGCAATGAACCCAAGGACCAAGGGCACCAGTGAGCTCAGCACCCCCAAATTAATTTAAAACAAAGGAAATCCTTTAACTGCAGCATCATGTAAATGTGTATGTTATCAAATTAGAAACAGACAGTTATTCAAATACAGTTGATTAAAAAACAATAAACTTGGAACAACTGCAGATGGAGAAACTGAAATTTTCCTGGGGGATAAGAATATGCATTTGGATTTTATAGAGACAATGCTCATATTTGCATAAACCATAAAAGGCAGAATGTCAGGTATCCGCAAACCTGAAGAGTGAAATTTGTTTTGGGGTTTGGGAGGATGAAATGGGCGGGTGTTAAGAAGATCTTCCTTTCACTGCAAAACTGTCACATGAGTGAACAAAGACTCTTTGAGGGGGAAAACCCATACACAGGGAAAATACAAAACAAAATAAAGACTCTGATTTACACCCACAGGGTGTATGTGAGAATGGGGAGTGAGTAGAGAGATGGTGGACCCAGTCTCTTATCTCTGGTGTCATTTCTATTCTGATAAGAGTGTGTCACTTACTATCCAGTCTCAGATACAAAAAAAGATGCTTCTAGTCCGCTTTACTTCTTAATTGATTCTCTTACTAGTTATAAGCAGATACATTTCTGACTTCAATCAGAAACTGAAGCCTCGTAACAGCACAAAACTTAGGGAAATTCTATAAGAAGCCTTGAGATTATTCATACTGGATGCATAAACATTTTACTAACCACTTATCAAGTCTGTGCAAAATTGCCAAAAGAACAAATGAACGCTAGCAAAGATTTAGCTGTGCCATTTGTCACTTCACTTCCGTACTGTAACACAAGCTCTGTTTTAACCAAGACGTTGCTTTTTTACTTAGATCATGAGTGGTTTTAGTGCACTGTTTCATCTTTTTCTTTAGAAGTGTTTTTCTTTAAATATATATGTACCTTCCCAAAGTATCTTTTAAATTCACATTTAATTAATTGCACAGTTCTAGAGACTTTTAACCAGCAGGTAAGATGCACAGAAATTATTAAAAGTTTTAACTGTTACACAGCATGGGTGTTTTCAGTACCTGCTTAGATTTAAAACATTTTAGTAAAAGAAGTCCAGGACCAAAGGGTCATTAAATCTCGACTAGTCTCTAGTTTGTTACCAATTAGTTGTGATACCTTGGCCCTGTTATTCAAATTTTTGTGGGTCTCAGTTCCAGAAAGGAGTGGGGAAAGACAGATCAAAAGGGACATAGAAAGAAATTCTAAAATTCTATTTCTCAAGAACTGTAAAGGGTCTAACATGTTATCCTGCTCCAAGCTAGCAAGTCAGTTTGCCACAGTCTCATGGATGCTGGCACAAAACTCTTGATTCAAAGATGAGAGACAATTTATTATTCAGAACAGTAGCAGTAGCCAGAGGATCAGCAGTGTGTGTGTGTGTGTGTGTGTGTGCGCGCGCGCGTGTGTATGCTAGCTATCTAAGCTCCTATTCCTTAGGAAGCCAAATGAGACCTGCATGCACTACAGGTCATGTCACAGGAAACCTAAGCCTTCTGTCCTGGGCAGTACGCATGCCTGCCCTGTGCTCTGGAGGAAAGCATTATTTCCACCTTCCATGCTTCTGGTGTATATTCTTGAACATTTGGTCCAAAACTACAGACAATATCATTCTTCTAAGACATGCAGAAGAAACATGAGAAAGACCCAGAGAAATATCTCCTCTAACATCTAGCCCTCTTTTCTATACCATCTTAGCACATGTGAATTTTCCATGAATATGCTACTGCCAACCCCTCTGAATAATCTGACTGACAGAACTAGGAGCCAAATCCTTCAATTTAACTCACACAGCATATAATTAAGGCTACATCCGGAGGACTCCAGGCACCAGGATGAGGCCAATGGCAAATCTCAACCATGCCCACCAGGGTCCTATACCCATGGAGAACTGTCTCCAACACCACCCAAGTGTGTCTTACTGTTAATATTTATGATGTGTCTGATTTATAAAGGCAAAATTGTTTTTTTAACAAGAAATTAATTCACAGTGCTCATTTCCCTTCTCAGAAAAACTTAAATGTTAAAAGACATTTGGTATAAACTCCTCCTTCTACAGACAAGAAAAGTAAGACCCATGCAGAAGAAATTTCATTTGTTCTGGGTCACAAAACAAAGTATTGACCCAGGTCTCGTAGCTCCCTGTCTACTTCATGGTGAAAATGGTCGGCCAGCTAGTGTTCCCTGGCACACTACTGTGTCTAATATTGGTTGGTTGAGGTGTGAAGTAGAGGGCAAAAATCCCTGCCAGTGTGGGGAAAGAGCAAGACCAGATAAGACAATAAGGCAGCATTGTGGGAGACCCTGACAATCAGGGAGGTGAGTTTATTCCTGAAAAGCTGGAAACCAAAAACCCTTACCCTTACTCAATCCAGCACTTAGGCAAAGTCAAGCTTGGGTTCGAGTACAAAACAGGACCTATGGTTATTGTACACACACACATATTTGCACACTACGCCATATATCATATATATATAGCATACACTACATATGTTCTAAGCCATAGTAAAATTATTTGGGGGGACAATTAGGTTATATATCAATACAAAATAAATATGTTTCTTAAATATTCATAAATTAGGATTTTCTATTTTTAGTTTATTGTTATAATTTCTACCAGAACTTAGAAAGTAAGTTCTTTACTGAGAATCAATTAATCTGAAATCTTTACTCATTTCTTAATGATATAAGACACTAAATCATTCAAAGGAAAAATGAACATATATTTAGGATTGATTTTACATATATATATATGTATATATGTATTATATACAAAGCCAATCCTAATTATATATCCATTTTAATATATAATATATAAAGTATATAGTATTAAATATATATTTAATAAACATACAATTAATATTAATTTAATATTTTAGTATATTAATATTGAAAATATATACAAATCATAATGTATATGTGTGTAGACACATTGTAATTTGCCAATGTATCAGACATCTACCATTCTTCAATATATGATCCTTCAAAGATTCCACAAGTACCAACTACATAATGACCTAGCTCTCTAAAAATCACTGAAAGGATGACAGTGCAGTATAGACAAAAGTCTCTATCCCTGAGGTATCTACATTTCAGCTGGGTGGTATATAAGTATATTACATATATTTAAGTATATTATATACTTATTAATGCTGATTATTTTTTCACATATATTATATACCTAAAAACGCTGATTATTTTAATGTATAGTATATACTTAATATAGTATATGGTTTACCTAAAATTAAGTATATTAAAATATTACATATGTATAATAGTATATGTCTATTTGTATAATGTACCTAACAATGCCAGACTGTAAGAGACAGAGAACACAGACTTGGTATGCATAGAAATGAAGAGCAAAGCTACATCCAATCTTAATACCTCCACCAATTAGAGGTGTGATCTTGACTAAGTTACTCATCCTCTCTGCACCTCAGCTGTTGCTTCTTTTCTAGTTTATACTTAATAAGATTTCTTCTGGTCTAAAATTACTTAAAACATGAAAAGTGCTTACTGCACTCCCTGGCACACAATAAGTCCTCTGGAAGTATTAGGTATTATGACTAACAGAAGGTAAGAGAGACAGATTACCAATGCTGATCGGAATAGTTTAAATACTGTATTTTTTTTCTTCAAAAACCTTTTTTTTTCAACAACTTGCCTTTAAAACCTTAAGATCCCAACATACCAGACTCTTCATCTTTCTCTGAACTTGCGTTACTGTCACACACATGCCCACACGTGCGCAGTGGTGACATTTCACAGACTATGTTCCCTGAATGCCAGCCCAACCATGTCTGCCAAGTTCTGATGACTTCCTCCCTCATGAAGCTTTCCTCAGTTATTCTAGGTAGAATGAGTGGCTTAACTCCCTTCCATTCCCAAAGCTCTTTTTCTATGCTATTTCCCAGCCATGTGACTTTTGGCAAAACATTCAAACCTATCTTTTTTTCAGTATCCTTATCAGTAAAGTGGATATAATAACATCTAATATATTATTGGTATTTCTTTCATTACTAAAAGCATTTACATACTTTTTTATTATACTTTTGTCCACTTCTCACTAGACTTTATATTATGGGTGTGAGGCAAAGGGATCATGTCAAGTTTTCCTTATCTTGGTATCTTTAGCACCAATGCCCAAAACATGAAAGAACCAAAGAAATATTGGAAAATTGATTCATTTTATACCACTAGCATAGTGGATAATACAGAGTAGGTGCTCAAATTTTTTTTTTTTCAGGAAAGAACTTGAACAAGTTCCTTGCCAGACTACAATTTGAGCATGTCCATTCATGTATAATCTCTATAATTATTGTGACTATTTCATAAAGTTTGCTTTGATATATCTGGGAAATGGTAAAATATGATATCACACTGAGTGTTTTTGTTCTCCCGCAAGGTCCTATGTTGAAATACTAACTCCCAATGTGATGGTATTAAGAGGTAGAGTTTTTTCAGGAATTAATAGGTCTCAAGGGCCCAGAAGAGGGCTCTCACCATAACTGACCATGTTGGTACACTGATCTCAGACTTCCAACCTTCAGAACTGTAAGAAATAAATTTCTGTTGTTTAAAAGCCATCCAATCTATGGTACTTTGTGAAAGCAGCTTGAATTGACTAAGGCAATAAACCAAGAATGCATATTGGTTTCCAAAAGGACACGCTTAAGAGAATAATAAAAGACCACAGAAAAATTAGAATAAGTACGTTTTTAGAGTGACTAATCCAAGAGAGGTCGAGAAATCAGGAAAGAAAAAAAAGGAATATGAAATGAGTTGTAAAAATAGAAAGTAAATAGTAAGTTGGAATATATAAACCAAAATCACTAAAATATATTAACACGTTAAAGGTAATTTTTTAAATGTTTGATTGAAAGACAAAGTTTGTCAGAATTAATAAAATAAAACTTAACTAGTTTACAAAACACACAAATATAAAAATAAAATGGCTGAAAATAAAAGAAGCAAAGTTGACATAAACAAAAAGAAAACTTCCTCAAAATGCTAGAAAAAGATCTAACATATGATATAGCAATTCTGGATATATACCCAAAGGAAATGAAAACAGAAAATCAAACTGATATACAGACATGTTCATTGCAGCATTATTCACAACAGCCAGGGTATAGAAACAACCTAAGTACCTGTCAATAGATGAATGGATAAAGAAGATGTAATATTATATACATATATATATCAGCTACAAAAATATTATATTCTTTTCTACATATAGTAAATAAATCTCAGATATGTAATATACAGCATGGTGACTATAGTTAACAAAACTATCTTGTATATTTGAAGGTTGCTCAAATAACAGATCTTAAAAGTTCTTATCATGGGGGGACCTGGGTGGCTCAGTGGTTGAGTACCTGCTTTTGGCTCAGGTTATGATCCTGGGGTCCTGGGATTGAGTCCCACATCAGGCTCCCTGAAGAGAGCCTGCTTCTCCTTCTGCCTATGTCTCTGCCTCTCCCTCTGTGTCTCTTATGAATAAATAAAAATTAAAAGAAAAAGTTCTCATCACAAAAAAAATTAAGTAGGCGAAATGATAGATATTATCTTGACTTAATTGTGATCAGCATTTTGCAATATATATACTCAATCATGATATTATATACCTTAAATTAATGAAATATTATATATCAATTGTATCTCAATACAACTGGAAAAAAAATGATAGCAAGTAAGAATGAAGGAAAAAATTTGGTGTTATATACTAGTAACTGTAAAAAGATCTGGAGTGAGACACTTGGGTGGCTCAGTCAGGTAAGTGACTTTTGATTTCGGCTCAGGTCATGATCTCAGGGTCATAAGATCTAGCCTAGTGGCCCGGTCCAGACTGGGCATACAGCTTGCGTAAGATTCTCTCTCTGCCTCTCCCTCTGCCGTTGTCTCCACCCCTGCCTTACATCTACACATATATGTGGGGGGAAGAAAAAAGCCTAGAGCAAGAAGCCTAAATGCTTTACTCTAAAATTGGGAATAGACCAAGGAAGTCAGCCATATCCTTTTCTATTCAATAGCATGCTGGAGGTTTTATCTAGTGCAATGGGGCAAGAACATATAAAAAATATGAGGTTTGGAGAGAAAATTATAAAAACAATCATTAATTTGAAAATGACAGAGAGTACATAAAGAAATCTAAAATAATCTAGTCAAACTATTAAAAGAGTTGAATTTGACAAGTTCACTTTTTAAGTTATTATATAAAAACTAATTATCTTTCTATAAAACAAAACAACTACATAGAAATAAAATGTTTCAAATGCCACCATTTACAAAGCAAACTCTTTCAATAGGAAACAAAAAGCACTAACCCATAGAAGAAAGGATTTGACTATTGTAAAATCAGAAACATCTCTTCATTAAAAGACACAAACCATGGATTGAGAAAAACTATTTGCAATGCAGATATTCAATAAAGGACTCCAGAATATATGAAGAATTTCTACAAGTCAATAAAATGAAAGACACCCAACACAATAGAAATGTGGGCAAAAGCCCCAAATGGGTATTTCACACATACACACACACACACACACATATCCACACACATTTACACAATTTAAATGGTCCAATAGACATGTGAGAAGGTGTTTAACTTCATTAATCATTATATAACTACAAAATAATAGCAGGATTCAATACCTTTAGGCAAAAATCATAATGGCTAGAGTTTCAAAAACCTGAAAATAATCTAGTGCTACAGAGGATGAGGATATGAAGCAACTAAAACTCTCATTTAATGCTAGTGGGAATGTAAATTTGTAAGCCACTGTAGCAATCTTTGATACTTTCTCATAAAGCTTAGTATAATTTTATCCTAGGATACATCAGTTCCATTCTGAGGTAGACACCCAACCAAAATGTGCCCTTTCAGGCCCTAACAGATGTACACCAGACACTACAGCACTATTCCTAATAGTTAAATATGGAAAACAACCCCCATGTTCATCAACAGAATAGATATATTGTAGTAGATTCACAAAATTGGAAAGTACATGACAAGAATAAACAATTGCAGTGTGCAACAACATGGATGAGTTTCAAGAACAAAATGCTGAGAGCAGGAACAGTTACAAAATAACATATACTGGATGACTCCATTTCTATAAATTTCAAAAATGGCCAAAATCAATGTGATATAAATTAAGATAGTGATTAACTTTGGAGAGGGTAGATGAGCACATGGAAAGCCTCCAGGTTGCCAGCAGTATTTTGTTTTTTGATGCAGGTGGTGGTTCTATGAGCTTTAGCTTTTATAAAGTCTTTGAGTTGTAAATTTGGTGCATTACTCTTCATGTATCTGATTTTTCAATAAAAAGTTTATACATATATGTATGTGTGTATGTGTGAGAGAAGAGGGAGATGTATTAAGAGATTGAGCTGTATTGAACAGGTTTTATAAATGCAGTGAGTGTAAAAGAAGGATAATTCGCTGGTACCATATGCCATTCCTCCACAATAGCCAATCCATCATGTCTGAAAGAGCTCATAAAGTAATTCCAGAATTACACAGAGATTGTTGTGAAGTACAGAATCACAGTCAGCACAATAAGACCTTTTTTTATTAAACAGCTATGCAAATATTTTGGGATCTGTTACTAAATAACTTTATCAATATAAATATGTTGAATCAAAATTTGCTGGGAAAAAAAACACCTAGTTTTAATAATAAACACTATCCTATCTCAAATAGGTTGAAGACTCAGTTGGAAAGGAATGGGGTTTTTTTCCCCCTACCAAAGACACACACACACACACACAGTCAGTTTGCAGACTAGCCCTTGTACAGGGAGGGGCAAGGAGAGATTGAAGACAAAGACAGGCCACTCCAGATTGGTAGGTGGAAGATTTAATAAACAAGTGAACTTACCTATCAGGCTTTTCAGGTGCCACAGGACAAGCACCTACCCACCAGAATTTTGGAAGTTTATATAGTGACCTTAACTGGGTTTCATCTTATATCCCACCCCTATCACCTTAACAACACCTCACTCTCTCAAGGCCACTATCTTGACACTGGCTTATCATGTGAGAGTGGTGGGTGGAAGGTAGATTCCAAGAACAGGTGAAAGGAACCTCCAATTAGCTGGATCCAGCTTGCAGGTCAAATGGAGGTCATATCCTCTCAATGCCCTCCTCCAACCCTCCACACCTCCTGACCTGCTCTTACAATCTTAAAGGCCCTGCCCCCTCCAAAACGTGCCTTGAGCATCAGCAAGGGTTTCTACTACCCTGGAGCTGTTCCTTTGGCAGCTATATGGCTGCATTGGAGACAGATGCCACAGCAACAGTATAGACACATGCAAGAGAGAACACAAATTAAGATAATGATTCCCAAAATAAGTGACAATTTTTTCCATCAAGATCCCCATGATCCAAATCACTGACTTATTAAATCCCTTAGGCTGGGGGTGGTAGGACCATTCAGGGCATTCACCTGTGTCCTCGTGTGATTTAATAAAGATACATTAGCAGACTCATCAGGTGTGAACACATAACATTCGGTATAGATAATGGCCCAGGTGCCTATTTGGGAGGCACTACTAATGTCCAAGGCCATCCTATTTTGGAGGACTGCTTTTCTCATTAGAGCACTTCAATGTTCAGTGAAGATATGCTTTGTTAGCTACCATGTAAGCCTTGCAGAGTGAATTTAGTAAGGTCTTCCATGTGAACTATAATGTCCTCCAGGCCAGCAGAGGGAACAAAGATAGCAACCACATAATCATACCAGTGGAATAAAGATTATGCTTACTTGGCCTTAAGAAGAGGGAGATTGGCAGCTTTAGGAATTTGTCCTGGTCATGCACACCACACATTGGTCTAGGGAGGCAGCACTGTTAGCCATGAGAGATGGACTGGGAGCAGGATATGCCAGACCAGGACCGCCCCCCAACCACCTTCTCCCTTCTTTTAATGGAGCTTGTCCCATTTTAAGTACAGTGTGTTTCAATATGACAACAGATCCCAAGGGAGGCCGAGCAGTTCACCCTCACCCAGGAGCATGAAATAATTTATCCATCCTGGTGGGATATTTTATTGCAAATTCCAGTAGATAATGCTTTTCCCAGGTATGTAGTGGGCTTGGTGTTCTCAGCAACATGGCACACTGATCCACAGTGAGACTAGGGCCCGGCTGTTTGCAGCAATTTCTACACCCTAATGGTGTTGGATGTCTCAGCAGTCTGGCATATGGAGCTATAGGCCCTACGAATTGATCATTCAAATGTATTGAAGCCTAGGACAGTATTTTAGTCCACTCAGCCAAGGTGGTTTTTCCTGTTAATAATTTAATCTGCCGTTTTAATATTTCATTCTTTATTTCTACTAATCTTGCTACTTGTAGGGCATAGAGATGGAACCTTCCTTCATTCAATGTCATGTTCTTTTGTCTAGTCTTGCACATCATGACCTTTGAAGTGTAAACTCCTATCACTGTCTATGCTATGAGGGTATCTGTCCACGGCACTTAGCTTCTCTAATCCCCTATTAGTGGCGGCCTGGTTTGCACCACAACAGGAAGAAGGTTTAGGCTGAGCCAGACACAGTGTTCATATAAACTAAGGCATATTTAGAACCCTCATTTGGAGGCAAGAAGCCAATATAACCAATTTGCCAGTCCCTTACCTGTTGAGAACTCTGGTGGATGGCCCTAGATTCCTTCAGCAGTCGCCTTGAGTGTTGTTTAGAAAACACAGGATGTGCTATTATTGCATTAACCAAATCACTGTATTTCAAAGGCATTTCAGCATCCTTGGCAATATGTCATCCCACCATCCTATCCCACTGCTACCGTAGCAGCTTACCCATACACCCAATCTACTGGAGGAACGGTCATGAGGGTTTGTACCCAGGCTAGCGCATCAGTTTCCAATAGCCACAGGGTAAAAGGCTAATAGCCAGTACGGTAAGAACCAATACATGGAAAACAGTGAGGACTGCCTCAGGCTCTTGCACACAAACCAAAATGTCTTAACATGTATCCTGAACCCACAAGGGCTTATTCATGATTATTTGTCCCTTAGCAACCCATTGCCCAAGGCATAGGGTTAATTCCTTTAAAATAGTCCATCTGTCAGGGAGAGATCAAAGAAAGAGACAGACCACTCCAGATTGGTAGGTGGCAAATTTAATAACCAAGGGAACTTACATATGAGATTCATCTTGGATGACTGTAAAATAAGTAAATTTCTGTGCCTCCCCAAGAGAATCCTTGAGGTTTATAAAGAGGCCTTAACTGGATTCAGTCACTTTAGTCCAGATGATCAACAACACCTTATTCTCTCAAGGCTACAGCCTTGAAACAGCCCCTATTGTGGAAATGGTGGGTAAGACATACATTCCAAGCACAAGGAGGAAGAAAGGAGCCTCCCCCTGCCCAGGTCCAGTGGTCAACTAGTGGCCATGTCCTCTGGGTGACCTCTTCCAACACACACACACACACACACACACACACACACACACACACACGCACCTTCTTTTTCTTAGTAAGATTGAAGGATCAGAGAGGAATCAGAGAGATTACTGTTCATTTGTTTTGTTAAATTCTACACATGAGTGAAATTATATGGTGTTTGTCTTTGAGTTATTTCACTTTGCATGATACCTTCTAGACCCATCACATTGTTGCAAATGGCAAGACTTCATTTTTTTTTATGGCTGAGTAGCATTCCATTTTATACACACTCACACACACACACACATACGCATACGTACACATCTTCTTTATCCACTCCTCTATGGATGGACACTTGGGTTGCTTCCATATCTTTGCTATTGTAAACTATGCTGCAATAAACATAGGGGTGTTTTTTTTTTTTTAATTAGAAAACATTTTTTGAATTAGAGCTTTGACTTCTTGTAGTAAATACCCAGTAGTGGAATTCCTATATCATACGGTGGTTCTATTTTTAAGTTTTTGACAAATGAACACAGTAAAAAAGACAAACAATAAAACAGACTCAAATATAGAGAATAAACTGGTGGTTGCCAGAGGAGAAGTGGGTATCGTATGGGTGAAATAGATGAAGGGGACTGAATACATTTATTGTGATGAACACCTAGTAGTGTAAAGAATTGTTCAATCATTATACTTATACCTGAAACTAATATATAACACTATGTTAATTATACTTGAAGCAAACAAACAAACAGACAGATCACTGACTATCCAAGCAGGCTCTTGGATGACCTGCATGGGACAAGTATGGGGCACAATTATACTGTCAGAGCCCTGCAACCAAGTGTCTGATCTCCAGCATTGAATCCAGAAACCACATCTTATCCAAGAAGTTAGAGAAGACTGAACTTAAAGACATGAGTCAATTAACTAAAACCATAACAAACTGATATAGTACACTGATGCCATTATCATTAATTAATGAGAAAGTAAACTCTAAGCAAGTCAGAATGTTCTCATTGATCTGTCAGTATACACTCTCACTGTCCTAAATAGGAACGTGAGAAGTCAGGATATGCCCAGACTTTGGTAAGAGAAACGAATGGCTTAATTTTGATGACATTGGCATTGGACAGAGTACCTAATGGATCCATCTCCACTGTGGGATCAAAAACAGCTGGCTGTAGAATCAGACACTCATGCAGGCTCCTTCCCCTTGGAGTAAAAGAGAGAGAAACAGATAATTCTAATTAACTTTCTAAACTTCAGGCAGTTCAATCCTTGCTGCTTCCCTCATATGCTTCTAGACAATACCGTTGGTCAAGCCTGTTCACAATGTGTGAATTTCATTAGTTAAATCCTCTGTTTCCAGATTCTAGGGATATTTTCATCTAGGTCTCTATGAACTAACCTTAGGACTCTATCAGAATAGAAAAATATAATGCAGAGGAAAATACTCTATGTTTAATTAGTAATTGTATTAATATATGTGAAAACAGAAGTTTCTTAAGAATGATTATTGGAAGTCTAGTTTAAAAATAATGCAAAAGTGAAAACAGTAATGCAAAAGTGGATATCCAATAAAAGAATTCTCATAGGAAGAGATAAATGCTCTATACTTGCTTAAAACGAGTGGGTGTTTTGTTTTGTCCAAATTTACAAACTTGGAAGCTCCTGCAAGGAGAACTTGCACCAGCTCCAACAACGAGTCTGAGAGACATTAACCTGACACAGTTTACCATGAGACCTCCTCCTTCCAGAGGAACCAATGGATGCATTTTATCCTGTAAACTGATTAGAAGTTAACAGAAATGTTAAACCTAATTAAATATATAAGAAATCACCTTTAAAAAATCTACAAGGCAATGAAACCTGCAGAGAATAATATGGGAGATATCTATATTACTCAATTCATCCAGAAAAATAATCAGTAAATCATTAAATCATACAGATTATGGTCTGCTTAATGCTAAGTATTTGAATATTTATATCATTCATAGTAAATGATTGTTTGACATAACCCAATGGACATTTTGTACATTCTAGATACTGTATTATCATGCAAATATCACTGCACATTGGGGAGTGCTCTGGAATAAAAATCAGGACAGTGGTGTAAAGTCACACAGGCTGTCCACTACTTACTTCCAGGGGCATGATTGGCACAGACTATGAAGAGATCACACATATGGAGCCCCCAGGGGTCGTGCATGTGGCAGTCTTAAAATATTCTCAATCCGATGAGAAAGAAAAATTTATTTCATAAAGATTGGTATATGGCCACATTATGAAAATTTTTAAAAAAATTCAAAGTTACAATTTTATGAATTGACGGATGCCAGCATTACTACCTGTGACAATCCACCTGGAATATCATATATCACTGACCCCAAATCACATAGGACGCTAGCTAGAAGAGACATCATAGAATCCATATCTATCTGAGGACTCCTCGGTTTTCAATTATATTTTCCTGTAGACACAACTGTTTCTGAAATATCTTTGTTCTCCCTTCTATCCATATTTATAACCTCGATAGCTATATTTGTATTATTTATATGTCTTCCCAAATGTTTTTAATGCCTTCAATTTAACATCACTGAAAAAGGCATTATTGTGCTTTGTGCTGCTTTCTGATCATTAATGAAGACATTACACTTTAAAAAAAAGTCCACCCTTGTTAAACACATTTTTGCAACTTCAAATTGTATAAAGCCTAAAATATGAGTAATTTGAAGACATTGCCACATATTATTATCTTTGCTTACCATCTTTTACCTCATTTTCAGTTTTTGAGGCTGAATTTTTCTGGTTTGATTTGAATCAATTTTGCCAGCAAAGTCTCACTGATGTTATATCAATTACTGTAAGAGGAGAATATAGGATGAGCACCGTACATAATCCTCTCTATTCAGCTCTGAATTTAGTTATTCTAACAAGAATGCTATTTAGGGTGTGTGTGTGTGTGTGTGTGTGTGCGTGTGTGTGTCGAGGGATAGTGGTGTTGGGAGATGGAGGGTGCTTTTTAAAAATACACAATTCGCAAAAATAGATTTACTATTCTGGGAGAGACCAGAATTAAAGTAAGAAAGAAATGAGCTCTGGCTCTGATCATCATGTGAAATGACAGAAGAGAAAAATGTGGACATCAGAATGGTATTCCCCTTAGACCTAGGTAAGCATGGCCCTTGCTTCAGGGGGACTGGTGCTTTGAAGCTCCTCTCTTAAAATTTTCTAATTGCAACTCTGGTCCACACTTTGGTGGCTGGGACTAGCTGGAATTGGCAGTGCCCTGGAGTAGAGCACCCTGAGCCCTGACTGGGACCCACATGAGCCCCAGTCTGTTTCTCTCCTTTGGAGCATTCTAACATCTCTCTTTGTATGTACCCCTACACTGCAGGGTCAACCAGTTGCACAGATGTGCTTAGAGATTGTAGAATATGGGGTCATGCCATGGCTGGATCTCAGTCTAAGGAAGCTGACTTATTAAAATAATTGTTCTCATTTGTGGGCTTAGTATTTCTTTCACAGATTCATGAGAGACTGACCTAAAAGAATGGAGCTGACATGCTGATTTGGGGTGATGCAACTTGTTTATATAGACAAACATTTTGCAAAAGTAATAATATTTGCTGGGGCTGGCATACTCTAGGCAGCACCCTGTATGAAAATGCTTGGATGACTGGAAGTCCCTCTTAGAGAATTCTACACAAGTCACTGGAAACCCCATATTTTTTTAAACAGATTTTAAGATAATCTGGCTATAGGGTATCTACATTTGATTTGAAATTATAACATGAAGTCTTGTCATTGATTGGTTATATAAAAAGGCATCTATCCATTTTCTTTTCTTTGAAGAAGTCTGGAAATGTCTAAACAGTTGACACCTAATAAGCAAGCTCAAGGGCAGATGTGTTTAATATCTATAATAAGTTGACCTTAAAAGGAAATCAAAAGGACATTTTAAAGTACATTATCTTCAGTAATCTGGGTGAGCCTCATCTAAGCAGTTGAAGGACCTTAAATACAAAAGGAAGATTTCCTTGACACAGAAGAAATTCTCCTCTAGACTGTAGCAGCAGCCTATGCCTGAGGGTTTCCAGTTTGCCCCCTACTCTATAGATTTTAGATTTATCAGTTCCCACAACCACATAGGCCAATTTCTCAAAATCTATCCATACATCCATTCATCCATCCATCCTCCTGGTTCTGTTTCTTGAATAGGAACCTCAGGGATACAAGTCAAATGTATCTCTCCAAAATGTTCAAATACATATTCTGACATTGAGTCTCCTTTGGCTAATGAGGAGGATACCTTGCCTTTACTTAGCCAGTCACTGTGCTCAGAAGAATTGGAATACATTGGTGGGTCACAGGCCCACCCTACAGCCAGGTGGGTAAGGCATATTCCACAATAGCATGAACAGAAAATCAGGAGAAATAATTCAGCAAAAAAAATATGGATTCTTTTATAGAGGAAAACGATGCTGGATAGACATTCACACTAAACATCCAACAAAGAGAACTTAGACACTTTCTGGGTTTCAGATCTGATGTTAATGGGTACCAAGCAGATTCAGGTTGAATAAAACTTATAAATATTTTGAGATCTTACCAACCTGGATTATTTGTTCTGGTAAGGTCAAATTTTCTGCCTAGAATGCAGTTTACTCATGTGTTAGATAACTTACAGTGGATACACTGGAGTCTTTCAATGCATCTCTTGGGTTTGTTTTGTTTTTTAACAAACCAATGCAGAGCCATGATGCCTGAAGTTTACCTGCAGTTTTGCTAACACTGTTTTTCAGCATTTGGCTTTATTTTCTATTTCCCTCATTAACACATAGACCTTTGCTGTCTCATATCTGCACTGTGTTTTCTATTGCTCTTGAACCTGTCAGGACCAGCACCTGGCAAATTTGCACTGTATTGGTGGGCTTGATCCTGACCACAGGGGAGTTACACTAACTAGCTAGGAAATGAAGAATCGGGGTTAGGGTAGGGGGAGAAGTGAGGGGAGAGGAGGAGAGTGCAGAAATACAGCATGACTGAGGATCCATCTGGACTTGAGTTTGGCATTGAAGACACTACTGACCTAAATGCAGTGTAGTCCCAGAAATGAAGAGACTTCCCAGGCACTGTGTTCCAGGGGTCAGGTTTTATCAAAAAGGGAGGTACTAGGGCCAGAGGAACCAGCAGGCCCCAAGGCCTGAGTAGGAGCTTGGGTTTTAGTTGAACTCTGTCCAGTGGCTCAAATTGGTTATGGAAAAGCTGAAAGCTTAATGTCTATTCTGGGTGAAATCAGAATGATCAAAGATTCCATCCTCCCATGTGGGATTGTGAAGTGCTCAGCCTGGCTGAAAAACAGTGTGTGAGACAAGTATGGAAAGAAAGGCTGAAGTCAAACCATGAAGGACTCTAGCTATCACTCATAATAATACAGGTGAGGAAAGAGGGACAACCTTCTTAATCCAGGAAGAAACGTGAGAAAATAGATGTTTTTTAGATTGTTTAGTGTCTCTGTTAGGGATACAGCCTGGAACCAGGAGGAGCTTGCAGAACATTCTAATAAATGCAGCTTGAAATCGAAACAAATAGTCGTTACCATTCATTTGGGATTTGTGCTACTTTACAATGCTCAAAGAATCCTTTCAAAAATATGGGATCATAATGGAAAAATAATGGGAAAATTGAAATATATTATGAAAGCATCAGAAACATGCACAGATTTTCAGCACAGTAATGCTAGTGCAGTTATATGTATTGATTCCTCATTCAAATACAATTAAGCTTTGAAATCAACTGCATATGGATTCAGACAGTTGAAAATGATATATTTCTTCAGTACTTAATAGATGTCCAAACTGTGTCTAAGAATGATAGAAAAATGGGTGAGTAAATTGTTCTATTTTACCGTGCGGCTAAATTAACTCTTCCTGATTTCGTCTGTCTGTAGTTTGTATTCCCCTTTACAAGTTTTCACTGCTTCCTCACTCTGCTAATCTCTGTGGATCTTCAAGCTATTCCACTGTACAGATGAGAAAAAATGAGTCCAGAGATGGCAAGTCATTTATCCCACATATCATTTGCTCTTTAGTGGTAGAGCTGCAGAAAGCTCGGACCTCAGCACTGTTCAGTACGAAATGAGCAGTTGGTCTGGGAGGTAACCATGAGCTCAGGAGGAGGCAAATCAAGGGGGAAATGAATAAGTCAAGACGGACGGGTAATGAGCACCGGAGCTAAGGGGGAACAACGGGCTTATCTAGGTTTAGAAATGGGCAGAATGGACTATTCAGACTCTGCCTATTTTTTCCCCCCTACATTCAGTGTACTTTCTAGCCAGGACAGATAGCGAGGCTCAAAGCCCCCAAGGGTGGAAGCAGTTCCCCTTTGCTCTGGTCACTCAGCACCAAGTCCTGTTCAGATTTCATAGATCAGTGCTACCTACCTGGAAGGAGGAATGGGGCATCATCAGAGGAGCCAATGCAGCAGTGTGGCTGCCTCTTATCCCATTTGGTTGGAGAGCGGGGACATCAGCTTGCAGAATATCAATCAATCAATCAATCAATCAGTCAATCAAATATCAAATAGTCAGGGCTTCCACTGTAGTTGTGTGGGTTAGGCCCTACAGATTGTCCAGCTGATGGCTGGAGAGGATAATAGCCTATCTGTGCTCTCCCCAAGCCAGGCTTGCCCTGCACAGCTGTGTCTTCCCTCTTTCTAATATGCACAAAGATACCATCTGGGCTTAAAGTGACCCTGATAGAAGGTAATTCCTGTAAGAGGCCTGGCCATAGTCTCCCATAGCACTGGCTCCCGTATGCCTCGATCACATGTAGTGTGTCAGTGTTCTGTGAGCAAGAAAGAAAATAGGAAATAATCAGATGGGTAAAGCAAGGATTCAAATCTATCAAAAAACACATTAGCCTTTTAGAAAAAAAGGTTTACTCATTTTACTGAAAAAAATCTAAAAGTATATATGGTGAAGTCATTTATATCACACAGAGACCCAGTGGGAAGACCAAGAGAAGACAAAAATGTAGCTCAGTGTCCTTATCAACTTTCTTTGCACCCTGAGGTTGAGGTTACCAAAACACTTTATAGGTTCTAGAACCTGAGGTCATTGTAGCTGGTCCTTCTACCTACCCTTCTGAAACTACCTATTCTCATTTGTATCATCCACTCAGTATCTCTCTCTTTCTCTCTCTTCTTGGTCACTTTGCACCAGCTAATTCTTAGCTCTGGCATCATTCCTGGACACTACTTAATGGATTGAATATGGACTAATATCTCAGGCCTACAAAGCACCTCCATTTCTTTCCTGCATCCAGCCAGTATTCCCAGAATCCCTGCAAAAGACAGAGCACTGGCTCTGCCCTTCTTTTTTTTTTTTTTTTTTTAAAGATTTTATTTATCTATTCATGAGAGACACACAGAGAGAGGCAGAGACATAGGAAGAGGGAGAAGCAGGCTCCCTGTGAGGAGTCTGATGCAGACTCGATCCCAGAATCCCGGGATCACGACCTGAGCCAAAAGCAGATGCTCAACCACTGAGCCATCCAGGGTGCCCCTGGCTCTGCCCTTTTGAGTGTGGATGCATACAGTGAACATTGTCCCACTGGAGGCAACTAGACTTGACCCAGATTAGATGTCTGAAGGTACATTTTGAGCAAACATTTTTTATACTTGGAAAAATGGTAAGCTGCCATCATGGGAATAAGATTACTAAAATGGAAGGACAGCAACAGAATATTTCAGAGGAAAAGCTCCCCATCAAACTAAAGCCCTCCCTTCCTCACCTCACCTGTGAGATTTGGCCACCCGTGTGTGTGGACTATGAATGGTAATTATTTGAATGAGTGTGCACGGTTTGTGGGAGTCAATAAATGTCCACTTCGGTACACCTTGTCAGTTGCAATTTGCATCAAACCCTCCTTTCTCATCACAGGCTGATCTAGGTTGAGAGGTAAGGAGAGGCTAAGGAATATCCAAGATTAATTAGCAAGTGTTTGAATGGAAGATGCTGTGAGCCAAGGGCAAGAGGTACATGAATGGGAGTCAAGAAATCAATTGAGGGAAATCAACAAGACATGTAATTAAATGAAAGACAGACTTCAGGACAGATGCCTGGGATGGTCTGACTTAATTCTAGGGAAAGATAGTCAGGCTTAAAGCTAAAATTTAAAGGGCAGAAAACAGGCCTGCCCACTCACTTGGTGCCTTGCCTTGTTAGACATGTGAGCTCAGGTGGTAATAATAGCAAAGTGACACTTGTTACCTCCCAGGTAGTTTTAAATGCTTTGCATACTCTAACTCTCATATCATATAGCTGGTACCATTATTTTCCTCTCCATATTAAAGATTGGAAAATTGTGGTACAAAGTGGTTAAGTAAGTTTATCTAAGATCACCCCACAAGTAAGTTGGCATAGTTAGCATTTGGCTCCAAAGCATATGGTCTCTCAACTACTATGCTACATTCCCAAATTAGGAGGCATGTCTTTCTCCTTTGAAAAACATGAGAAATATATCAGATAGAGAGAGCTAACAAAGTGAGAGTCCCAAAGAAGCTGCCACAAGGAAATGAAAGTAGGCAGAAGTCAAACTGAACTATGGATAATGTCTTGAGGGATACTGCCCCCCACACCCTTAAAATTCATTCTCTCTGCTCTTTCTTTTTTCTTCTTTTTTTCTTTTTCTCTCTGCTCTTTCTGCGTGGAGTTAACACCACCGATGCCTTGTCCAGGTGAAACCTCATAATCTCTGTTTTCATTTACATTTTAGTTGGGCCCAGCATGAATGATAAGGTTCAACCATCCTAATAGGATCTCCTTACTCAGAGAAGGACTTGGCATCAAGAAAGAGATTCTGTAAGGGGTGGGCAGAGTACCAGAGAATGCAGAAAGACCAGGAAGAAAAAGGGAGGATCCTAGTTATAAAGTCTGTACAATAAAGAAAGTAGAAGCTTTTTTTTCTTTTAAATTGGAGTCATGACACTGTGAGTCCAGAAATAAATTGACTTACATCCTGAAATACACAGAATGAATCCCCAGATGGAGAAACAGTGATATCTATGTTGGAAATGCAAAGGAGAAAGTATACATTTGCGTGTAATGATTTTCCATAATTAGTATTTTTTCACCTTAAAATACCAAGGGAATAGGCAACATAAAGAATAATAGTGGATAAATACTATTGTTCTCCAGATTCTGTGGATCAGGAAACTGAAGTTGAAAGAGATTAAGTCTCTTGCCCAAAGGCACTCAACGAGGGAGCCTGGTGTGTACTCAGGCTGGACAATTCCAAAGTCCATCCTTAAGGTCCACACTGTACTGCTCTTTATGTGACACATGTGGGCAAAATGTTGGCTAGGTGAAGCCCACAAACTGTAATTGAGACCATAGCACTTGATTTGGCTCAGGGCAAACTCAACAGAATTAAAAACAGAGCAACCCTTTTCAAATCAATGCCTACACATATGTCTCAGCACTTTGTTGGATACTCCTGGGAAAACAAATATAAGACTCGGCCCTGAATGCAGGAGACCCTCAGCATCTCAGAGCATGGGGAACAACATAGCAGCAGTATTACACAAAGCACACAACATCCAGAGGGTCTAGAGAACCTCTCCAGTTTGTGGGTTAGTTAGAATTAGTGAGGAGGAGCATTTATCCTGGATCTAAAGGAACCTGTCAGGTGACGTTGGCAAGGAAAGAGCCATTTCACTGCTCTGTCTGGCTAGAACATCGAGGCAAGCAGGAGGATAGGAGATGCAAGAGTAGATTATATTTAAAAGTTAATACAAATAAGTATACACAGGTAAGTGAGGCGAGGGTGGGTGATATAATGAAGAAAAGAGCAAGATTCAGAGTCCAGCCCAAGCTGGGGAAGGGGACAAGGCTCTATTCAGGTTAGAATTCAGATGAGTAGAGAAGCTAACAGTATGCAGTTTTATTCTATGCAAAAACTGTGGTCTCCGAGTTCAAGTGTCCTTCCATGGCTATTAGAACCCCTGAAGAGTCACTCATGCAAAAAAATGCTTCATTGCCATTGTTATCAGGCTCATAAGTTTGCACAGCCAGATAAGTAGACACACGCTCCATTGCATCTTGTGAATATCACAGCTTTTGTTCAAGTACCACATTGAAATCCTAGGACTATGTCATTTACCCTACTATATATATATATATTTTTTTTACTTAATTTAAAAATACAACACAAAAGATATGTGCATAATGACAAAGCAACGACTCCCAAAGATTGCAATTTAGTTTAAAAATGGAAATTGGGAGGTACCCAAAGTTTTCAGTTAATATCCACCATATGAAATGTGAAACACACAATAATTTTAAATTAAATATTCACAAATTGAAAGCTTTGTAGATTGCTCTTTTCTCCTCACCCAGGTGAAGTAAAAATCAATAAATTCACACCTCTTTGTTAGATGATTTGGGAAATATATGCAAAGCAGAAAATATGTATTTTTGTCTTTCAGGACTTCGTAGTTTCATTGGAAGGGTGAGTCTTACACTATGGACCTGTAAGTAGTGCCCTTATTGATGGATAGAAAGTAGTCACCGGTCTCACAGAATTATATACTTACAGGGCAAATAGATACTTCTAAAATGCTTTAAAAATAGCTTTATTCAATAAAGAATTTTCCCTGAATGTATTTTTTTAGTGTCTGGTATGTCCTAGATACTGTGAAAACAGAGAAGACTAAGAATGGTTTCCACCCTTAACAGTCCATCAAGTTAAAAAAAAAAAAAAAAGACACAACAATTCAAGTACCATATAAAACCATGTATAACAGAGGGATGAACCATGTGCTGCAGTAACACAAAAGAAGAGTGACCACCTCTCTCTTTACCATATATGATTTTATTACTCAAAAAATTCATTCCACTAAGACTAATGCCAGGAAACTTCTAGCTTTTGCTGCCATGATCACAAAATTCATTTTAGACAAGTAACCCCGCTGACTCTATTTGAATGAACAACGTATCCAGTACTTGTCATTAATTTTAGCCTAAGATGTATGAGAGGGTAAAAATTGTGCCCAGTTTCAATTTAATTCTGAATAATTCTGATGACCATGAGACATGATGATTTATCTAAGCATAAAAGCACACAGCAAAATCAAAGCCCAGATATTTGAGACTTAGATTCTTGTGGTTGTGAGAATCAAGAGTGAAGATAGCCAGGGTACAAAATTTGGAGAAGCACTCACTCTCCCCTAAACAATCCTGACAGTGGGCACCTCTTTAAAATGTGTGTCCTTGGTACCTAGTTGGCCTCACTCAGCCCCGGAGTGAATATTTTCAAGGGAGAGCAAAATAAAAGGAAATGTTGTTAAAAGAAGCTATAGCAGCTGGAGAAACAGACCTAGACCATCCATTTCAGAAAGGCCTTTCTGCGTGCCACATTGCCCCCTTTAGAACAGCACCACAATAATCCTCGGTCGTTTCCTGTTACAGACACAGGCTTAGAATACATACTGGGTCTCTTTCTTCTTTTGACTAAGCCTGGTCAAAGTCATCCTTGACCAAGTCCTTGACTTAGCTATAATCAATGAAAGATACCACAAAACTGATTGGATCAGAGCTACTTTTGAGTGAAACTTTACATATTCTGATTTAAAATGCACTTGGGATTTATTTTAATCAAGTATGGTAACACATTCAGACATTTACATGGAGGAATGAATTTTTCACTCATAGATCCTAGAAACAGGAGGCACAGCATGCCATGCAAGGCACCAGGGTTGGTCAGAAGGAAGAAGTAGCAAGAGGAAAATATAGGAAAGAGGCTTTGTAGTGGTTTTCCATAGGTAGAAATGGGCAGGCAGGGTAAGCAGGTTACACAGGTTTAGGATGGGCTAGTTTGAATAATTTCAGCAGGCTCCAGCAGGGCAGGTCAGCCTCTGGTTATCTGATACCTGGCCCTGGGGTGATTAGGGCAGGAAGAGCATGATAAAGGAAGTATGAACTCTGGATTGGTTGGTTTGTATATGAAAGGCACACTTCCTGGAGGGCAAGATAATTGCTATCTCTAGGAATGAGCTAACTTTGAAATGGAAGCCAGTCCCTTCTAGTATCAGCAAGATTCTAAGAAGTCAAAGCATCAGAATAAAAACTGTGCTTAGTATATACTCATATTTTTTAATAGTCACTGTCTAGTAAATTTCTAGAATTTCCAAGGCCTGTAAGAGAACTAAGCTTTAGTCTCTTTCTTAGAAATGACGGGGAAGCATTAATGCAGCAAAGTTTGGAAAAAAGGTACAATATCACTGCAGGAGCTATAATCAGAGGACCTTGGCTTCCCAGAGTTTTCAATCCAGCATTATTCACAACTCTGAAACTCCTTTTAAAAAATACATAGAGAGAAAGCTCTTACTGGACTCTAGGTACATATTTTTAACATTTACACTAACTCAACACCCTAGGGTTTTAATCACCAAAAAGCTTATATAAAAGGTGCAAAAACCATGGGCTTCTTTCCACGTTATGTTTGTGAAAGAGGTGGAAAGACAAAGTGTTCAATGCAAGTAAGAGCTATGAAGACAAGATTCAGGTTCCTGCAGCAGTTGAACACCAGGTTGCTGATGCGACCACTGGGCTCTCAGATAAAATTAAATGTGTCAGAAGTCCCTTCACGGATAATACAGGTGGCCACATCTTCATTCCCACTATGTGAGGTACATGGTGAGATGTTTAGTGCTAGGAAAACTGCCAGCTGAGGAGAAAACTGAAGAAAAGAGCAGCTTACAATTATCGGGGTGCTGGAGGATCTGACTAACCAGAAAAGCCTCGAAGAAGGGAATTTTGTTCAGCTTGTGTTAACAATGTTGAAAGTGTGAGAAATGGAAATGAACTTAGTTTCAAGATATTTGAAAGGTGCAAACATCAAAGGGGCATAATTAGAAGCAAGTGTTTAGAGTGAAAAAAAAATGATGAGAGATTCATGGCTGATAATCAGGAATTAACTTCAGATCTGCTATTTCTCCAAAGCTATAGAGACAGTCTACCTGAATAATCCCTTCCTTCTTCTTCCCAGGAGATCTCCCTGACTATATCAGCATCCTTATTTGTAAACATTACCTGAGAAGCAGTCCATTCTCCGTATGGCCTGTATTCCACTCAGTGTATCAATTCTATGGGTTGAATTGCATCCTCCAAAGAAAGATGCATTAAAGTCATAACCCCTAGGACCTCAAAATATGACTTCATTTCAAAATAGGTCATTGCAGATGTTTAGCTGCATTGAGGTAGTACTGGAACAAGGGTGGTCCAATCCATTATGACTGGTACCCCTATAAGAAAATGGGCACATGAAAAAACAGAAACATGGGGACAAGGCATGTGATGGCAAAGCCACAGGTTGGTGTGTTGCAGCTACAAGCCAAGGAACACCAAGGATTACGGACCACCCACCAGAAACAATGAAGAGGAAAAAAATGATTCCCCTACAGGCTTCAGAGGGTGCGTGGCCCCGTGGACACTTTGATTTCCGACTTCAAACCTTAATTTTGAACACTTGAATCCAATCCTCTTTTTGCTAGTTTTCAGGAAAGCTGCTTTCTAGCTCTGATGTGGTTAGATTTTGCTGTGACATCATGAATCAATTCCTAAAGAGCAGAGAGTTAGTCAACATAGTAACACTAAGAACTTGTTCTTTGACTGAGAACCTGAGGTCTGGACACTGAGGTTTGGGACTCTTCAGTATTTCTAGCGTCAACAAAGGGTTACCAAGGCTGAGCTCCTGTAAGATATGAATGGCAGAGCAGAATCATGAATGGCCAAGGAGTAAGATGTGACATCAAAACACTTTTGAGATGAATTTGAAATCAATAAAGCAACCCTAACCTCCTAGAGAATGTAATGATCTCCTAGCACTGGAGAAAAAAAAATAATGAAAAAAATTCATCCAACTACCCACTAAAAATAAAGCAAAATAGAACAGAACCACTTTGTGTGTTGAAAAAAAAAAAAAAACAAAGTGAGAATTCGAGTAATTTTTGTATGTGATGAACAGCAAATATTACTCAGTGCTCACAAGGTCTGGAGGAACAGACCGTCCCCTATTTGCTGCCCACAGGAGTATAAATTAGGTTAGCTTTCTGGAATACTACCTAATAATGTATACAAAGACTCCTTAAAACATGCATGCATTTTTCAGCAGCCAAATGCAGCTCCTATTTTATTTCATGGGTCTACTCAACCACCAAGATATTTTGCAGTGTGTTCAGGTCTTCTAGTGTTCCAGAAGGTCTAGGGGCTGGCATTTTATTTTTTTCTACCCTTTACTCAAGGAAACAGATACAAAGGGGCAATTAGCCACACCCAGGCAGTTGTGTCTCTTCCTCTGTTGTGAGCCATGCTTCTGTCATGTGATGATACTTTAGTGCCACTGTATACATATACTCAAATCATACTCCTGTCCTGGAATATCTTACACCTTCTACCTTTACAAGTTCTACCTACCCTTCAAAAACAAACGCCGTATAGCTCATCAATCTCACTCATAGAAATGAATACACATGACCCCAAATTCTTGTATGTTTTTAGTTACTTGATTCATAACATCCAAAAGTTGGAAAGAATCCGTATGTCTATCAACAAACTGTGGTATATTCATACAATGAAATATTATTCAGCAGTAGGATGGGACAAACAACTGATAAATTTGTCTTTATCTATCAACAAATAAATAGACAAATTTATCAAAACTGTGAATTAATCTAAAAAAACACTATGGTGAACAATAGAATCCATATGTGATTTAATCTATATAAAGTTCCAGAAGGGGCATAACTAGTTTAAGGTGAAAGAAATCAGAATGATAGTTGTGTCCTATGGGGAAGAGTTAAGGATTATCTGAGAAGGGGAACCTAAATGTTCAATATATTGATGGGGTGTGGGTACACAGGTGTATGAATTTGTCAAAGCTGAACAAATTGCACACTTAAAATGTCTGCTTTTCAATGCAGAATAATTATACATCAATAAGAAAATCAATCAATAAATAAAAATCCAATTTTACATCTCTATTCTAGAAATACATACAGAGATTTTAATACAACAGAGATTGCCTTGTAGGTAAGGAAGAAAGGAAAGGATCCTAGACCATTTGTAAAAGAACAGTATGTTCATTTCACTGTCTCTGGCCAGCCCTGGCCCACGTATAATCACGTTGAGTGAAAGACAGGAAGGCCTTATTGCTACTGGTCAGCTCTCAAGACCCAAAATTCAGACTTGCACTGATGTAGAGCTTGGCTGACCAGGGTACACAGCAAAGACCTGTGATGATTACAGAACTCTGAGTCCCCATTAAGGACAGGCATGTACTATTTCCTTGTATTTACTATTAGTATTAGATAATTATCAGATAATGCCCTTTAATACCTTTGAGAGGAGGTGACCTATAGAACTCATCTCTTGAAGACACAAAATTCAAGATGGGTACTTGCATTTTCCTCACAGTGGCCATAGTGTCAAAAAAAATGTGGAAAAACAATTTGAGGGTGTGGTTGGACAGAAGCAAACATCAGTGAGGCCATTATGAGTGTATCGGTGGCCAGAGGTAACCAATGCATCTAGGTTTTGTGGTCACAGATTGTGACACAGAGAATAAGCCAGTGAAACTATTGTGGAAAGGTAGTGTATGACAAAGGAATTCGTATGGTCCTACAGGCACCCCTTCACTCCACAGTTGACCAGTACTTACAATGGCCTCACTCATCAGGCTCTCTATAGAACTGAATCATTGGTTAGGAGAAGGGGCAGTGACCACTCCTCTGTCCACACTGAGAAGGGGTATTTTGTCTCCAAGATCATTGGAGAAGCATTGTGGCAAAGTAGCCAGGAGCATAGACAAGAGTCAGAAGGCTTACATCTCAGCTTCACCATTTGCAGCTATTTTAACTTGGATAATTAGCTTAATTTCTCCTTCAGTTTTCTCATCTGTAAAAAAAAAAAAAAAAAAAAAAAAGAATAATGTTTATATACAGTGCTGTTGAGGGGGAATTAAATGGGTTAGTTAAATGGGTAGAGTGCTCAGAAAAATGTTGGGCAAATGGTCAGCACACAATAAATGCTCGTGATTATTAGTAATACTAAAACTTGTTTTCTTATTGTGTATTTGTGCACAAATGTATCAATTCTGCTATAAGTAACATAGATTTTATCAGATATTCAGAGACCCAGAGAGACTAAGAATCAAGGAGGAACCACCTCAAGAAAGTCAGTTCTTAATTTTCCTGATCCCATAGATATTCTGCAAGGCTAATAGTATTCAAATACAGGAGTCTGATTTCCAGACAACCACAGCCATGATTTGAAAACTCCCATCCACACCTAACACCCCCACCTCAACACTCACCCCCCACTTACAGTGTTACCCAGTTATATGCAGATCCAAATCTGTATCATCCAGAATGTTCCAAGATGCACTTCCCTCTGCAGGAAGCATATGCTAAAGAGTTTGTCTTTTAATGCATGTTTCCATTTTTGTTTTTGTTGTTAAAATTGCCAAAGTCTGAATTTTTCCCTAAAGAATTTGTTTTCTTTCTTAATTTTTGGGTTTGTTTACTTACAAGTTTCATTGACTTTAGCAAGTCCAATATGCAACAGCTATGTTAGGATGAAATCCGTCTCGCTGATTAAAGTCTGCATCCTTCTCTCCAGGTGAACAAAAGCAGTGCAGGATTAAAGCAAATAGCATTAAAAACATAATTAAAGGAAAGAGGTGAGAAAGTTTTAAGAAATCTATAATTTTAACTATAGTTGGGATTATTCTCTGCACTTTGCATTTAATTCTGTGTAGTCATTAGAAAATCTAAAACTCAATTCTTTTAGCTCTCCTTTTTATATGTTTATCCAGAAGCAAAGATATAAAAGTGGAGAATTTGCTTGGCCAAGAGACTTATTTCATTTACAAAATTTTATTTTTATGTTTCCCTGTTTCTTTTTTTTAAAAAACCATGAGGTGATCCGGTCCACCATGGTTTCACAAATGGTGAAGTTACAAATGGACCACTCAATCCTGATAGTCATAATAATTTCTGCTCTATAGATTCAGCTTGATAAGATACAACATTTCTAGACATTTTATTTTAGTGACAAAATAAATTGGATGCATAACTTTTGGCCTGCTGCTATGGCCTCCATAGTCTGTGTCACTTTCCCAGAACTAATAATTTAATTATGATAAGTACAGGGTTCTTTTGAATTCATTCAAATGGTGTATATGTACACACTTGCCAACTGCTTCTGCAATGTTATTAATAACTATGTGCTAATTATGTCAATAAATTAATTGGAACTGTACTCCTATTGGTATGGCCTCTACATCCCTCTGTTGCCTCTCTTCCTATGGACTTTTAACCTTGGCTCTTATGAACTGCCTATTTGCTCCTCATGTATAAGGAGCATTTTCCTGGATTATTATATTTTAATGCATGCTCTGTTCAGCATTAAATGTCTTCTTCTTTAATTCATTTATTGACTGCTGGATGTTTTGCAAGAAACACTGCAGTGGTTTAGAAATTTATTTGGTAAATCATCGATTGACCCTTTCAATCACCTAATTAACCATGAATGAAAGATTTAAATAGGTTTATTTTTCTTTTTAAATAAAAGTCCCTATAAATTGCAAGCCAGAGCCCTACAAATAAGCAATGTGGCTCTGTTATTACTAAGTCAGCACCATTGGAATCATCAAATATCAGGAAATGAGGCAGAGGTTTGGCACCTTTTTCTAACATATATGTAATCTTATGCTCTTTTCCTTCAAATAGCTTTCAGATCATTGCACACACAGAATGCAATTACTGAAAAGCAGTAAAGGCATGACTTTTAAAGGACTATGATGCCCTGAGCAATCAGTCACTATATGAGATGGAATGAAATGCTACGCCTGCCAGTTCAACTTCGGGAACAAGGGAGCAATTTCTACCAAAGACACCATGTTCCTCTTATAAGGATATTTTCTTTAGCATCAAGTTGTAAGGTGTTACTGTCAGAGAACTTTTCGGTTTTCTGACTTTTTACGTGCATTATATATAATGTCTATTATGTATCTTTACTAAAGTGGCTTATAAAGAAAATAGCAGCAGTTTGCTTTGTGCTGAAAGGCAGGCACTTAGGGAGCAAAGCATCCTTTTCACTTCCTCTAGCCTTCTCAAGCTGGAACAATGCATTTGGCAAAAGAGCACTTTGCTTTGTCCCTTTCCTTCCCCTGAAATAGCCAAGTGATAGCAGAGTTGCCCAAAGAGGACTTCTTAAGCTTTAGGGTGGAATTCAAGTCTGTCTGTCAGCCTCAACTGTTGAGCAGCTTCTGGGAGCAAACAAGGAAAGACAGCAAGAAGTACGAGACCACATGTCCCCACATGGAGTTTATGGTCTAGCAAGAGCATGACTTATCCAATGCCCCTTATTGCATCCAGGGCAGAAATCCACTGGATAGTTTACAGGATTGAAAGAATTAAAATAAAATATGTCTTTCCTAATTTTTGCTTTCGTTAGTGAATTTTTCATGATTCTGGTAAAAAACACTACTCAGAAAAAAAAAAAAAAAAAAACACTACTCGGGGCAGAAGACATATGGGGTGGAAGTCATAGGCTGGTAATCCCAGGAGGACCAGGGGAGGGTTTATTCAGTTTCTAGAGGCAGAGATTGACCTAAAATGGGAAGGGAGAGGATTCTTGCCAAAGTCCCAGGCTCTTATACCAGCTTCAACACTCATTTTTGGGTCTGTCACCAATGCAGCCAAATGAAACATTTCTATTTCTAAGATTTTCTCTCTGTAACATAAAGCAACCATTTCTTTTAGTTATAATTCATATTTAAAGAAAAGACATTTTATAAGTACCAACTATTATTTTAAGCATGTGATCATTTTAACCATTAAGATACTTTATCTCCTTGTAGAAATACTTACAGAAGAATTATTCTTAAAAATTTTTCAAAGCTTCCAAGTTTGGATCCTCCCACCCCATCATCCTTTGACCTACGAATCCAGTAATGAAGATACATATGCTAGCTAGAAAATTAAAAACTCTACTAGATATTTAAAGAACTCTTAACTCTATATTAACTTTATACTGAAACAAATTCTGTGTTTTCTAATCATATATATGTCCTAAATCCAAAAGATTTGAAAAATACTGTAAGTTATTTATGTTTTTAATATTACGGTCCGACCTATACTTATCATTTGAACATATATAAACATCACTGTTTTTGCTTTCATTTTCAACAGAGATTGTCACACAATAAATTCGGCATTTAAAAAACTTAACGGCTAATTCTAGGTATATTTTTTACACCATCATAATTTCAAATGGCATAGGAATACTGTCAGATACTATATTTAGAAGGTTAGATTTCTGGTGACATAGTAATTTAAAGGTAGTTTACAAGGCAACATGATATAACCTCTTAAATTAGGAAGGTCCCTTTGAGTAGATTGTTACAGTTATTTAAAAAAATTTTTCCATAATGTAGAGACACTTTTATCCACATGGAAAATTATGGTATAGCAGGGGCTAAATGTGACTCATGTGTATGATGATTTACATCAAAACTATCCCAAAGGCAAAGTTAAGATTAAAATAAACTTCAGGATTCTGATTCCAATAGGTTCAG
This sequence comes from Canis lupus familiaris, assembly GCF_011100685.1. Lineage (NCBI taxonomy): Eukaryota > Metazoa > Chordata > Mammalia > Carnivora > Canidae > Canis > Canis lupus. Next base: position 17,425,901 of record NC_049238.1, read on the forward strand.
GTTTTTAAGTTATCCATGTCTAACAGTGATATAAGATAAATATATTTTTTAAATAGCTCTACTTCAAAACAAGTTAAACAATCACATAGGCCAGAGAGAGTTCAATAAATCACATGCCAAAGCTATTTCTCTGACAGTTGTCAAGTCTGAAATCTGGAAGACCTGGCCAGAGTTCCAATCGGGTAAAGGGAACAAATGAGTCCCTTACAAGGAAGAATCTGAGCTGGACTTATTGCTTAGAATCGATGTCTGGGCAGGGTTTTCACTCCCTATAAGTTACATATTATACACACACACACACACACACACACACCCATTCACACAGCCTGTGATCACATACTTTGTAGAATAATAAACTTTAAAATTACTTAAAATTCAGTGCTGACATATAAAGAACTTAGTAGTTATCATTGCCATCCTTATGACAACAAAAAACCAGAACCAACAGAAAATCAATATTTTTCTTATAGCCATCAATTGAGGTTCCAGGGCAAACCTCTACCCTGAAATCTGTAGAGAGAGAACAACTAGGAGTCATTGCAACTGAGATATGCTTACCTGGAGCAGAAGCCACTGGAGCTATAGACTGTAAGGAATATAGAAGTGGAAATATTGAAGAATTGCTGAAGACTGAATGTAGACGTGTGTGTGTGTGTGTGTGAGAGAGAGAGAGAGAGAGAGAGAGGGAGAGAGAGAGACTCTGGAGAGTCCAATCTAAGGGGGTCCTTCATAGTTCCATGACCTTCCTTTATCTCTAGGAGACCTACCAGGTACTCATGGTAGAGAGCCTAGAAAGGTTCCCTGTTGGCTGTGTCAGGTGGAGAAGAAAAGTATTCATTGTGAAATGCACCAATAGCATTCTCCAGAAAAATGGCTATCATATTTTTGGTAAAATGGCTATCAGAGCAAATAACTTTTTACCAGAGCCATAGCCAACCTCTGGGAAGGACATCTCTACTACTGTAACTCCTTCCACTCTTCCTGTGTTACCTATGAGAGGGAGCTAAGAAACACCTGTGGCGATCATAGCCCAAGTTCAAAGGCTAATTAGAAGACTGAGATTTAGGTGCACCTGGGTGGCTTGGTGGTTGAGCATCTGCCTTTGGCTTGGGTCGTGATCCGAGGATCCTGGGATGGAGTCCCACATCGGGCTCCCCATAGGGAGCCTGCTTCTCCCTCTGCCTAGGTCTCTGCCTCTCTCTGTGTGTCTCTCATGAATAAATAATTTTTTTTAAAAAAAAGGAGACTGAGATTTAAATCATTTAATGCTGCCCGCCTCAACTTACCACAACAAGAGGGCTTCAGAATAGTAACAGTGGATTATTATCGAAAGTGCTACAAGACACAGATTCTATTTAAGAAGTACTCAGAAAATTCAAAAGTCAAGAAAGGAGATTAAAAAACAAGGACATAAAAGTAATTTGAACTTCTGGCACTTATAACCATAGCAAACACAGAACACAGCCAACTCCTGGCCAGATTAAAATCTTACACTACCTGCTTATAGCTCAGTTCCCATTACCCAGTACATCATGTTTGGCTTTCAGCAAAATATTACAAAGCTTGTAGAAGGACACACACAACACACAAGCACACACACACGCGTTTGTGCACACATGCATGCACACGCACAGCCTGAAAAGATAAAGTAAACATCAGAATCAGATACAACACAAAGTTTGGGAATTATCAGACAAGGAATCTCAAATAACTGTGATTGTTAAGAGCGCTAATGAAAAATTAAACATGCAAAATCAGATTGATAATGGAAACTGTAAGGATGAATAAAAATACATACCCAAACATTTCCTAATGAAATTTCAGAAGCTCCAGGATAAAGAGAAAATATTAATAGGTATTAAAGAGGACAATGTTTTAACTCAATGGAAAGACAAAGTGACAGTAGACTTCAGCCACCCTAGTTGCCAGCATACAAGGTCATCTGAAAGAAGTAACTTGAAGAAAAATAATAATTAATCTAAAATCTCATGTATAGCCAAACATTTATTTAAAGGTTGAAATTAAATAAAAACTTGCTGATCCATATGAATATAAAAGAAAATTTTCCAACCACAGAATCTCACAGAAACTACATTTAAATGATGCTTTTTAATAAAAAGAAAAAACAAACACAGACGTAGAGTAGGATAAAAGAAATAATGACTAGCACAGAAATTGGGAAAATATATAAGTAATACTAATTAATATTTGAGGGTAAATGTAATAGTACTTTATGATAAAAATTGAATATTGTAATATTCTGCATTGCAATGATAAGAACGATGAGGGGTATTCAGTAAGTAAAATGTAATAAATTTTTGCCTTGTTTGGAGGAGGATAGAGATACAATATATACTTAGATATCATTTTTAAAGTGTTATAGTTAGGAATGTATATTAGGCACTTAAAGATAATATGAAAAGTTTGGAAAACTTAGCAATATATTTAAATTAGAAAAGAAACAAAAAAAAATAAAGTAAAAAGTATGGGTAACAAAAAAGAAAAAATATAAAAGGAATGATAAAAATAAATGGAAATATATATTTAATGGCAATAAATAAAACAATTGTTTGTAGGTTATTTAAGGTAATACCATGACACCAACATTCTTGTAAAATAAAAAGATTAAAAGTAAATGAATAGAAATAAATATATTTAAAAGTGCTGACCAAAATAAGACTTCTATGGTAATATTTTTATCAAAGAGAATTTAAGGAAAACATTAGTAGAGATGAGGAAGAAAACTAATTCATAAGTGAAAGACACAAAAGTATTTAACAATAAAGAACGTAGGTGCTCTTTGAAGCATCTCCTAAATATTTATTAGGCAAACACTAACAGAATTAAAAAATGAAATTGACAAAAAATATTGTAGCAGATTTTCTACATTTCTATTAGAAGGTTTTCTACCAAAAAGGCCAGGAATAAAGAAAAAGAACAACAGAATTAGTAAGATTGATTTATAAAGAAATTTAATATACAAAGATATATTCAAAATTTGATAAGTACTAGACCATAAAATGATATTGAAACATTTCAGATAATTGATACGATACACTAATATGACTTCTGTCCACAACACAAAAAATGAGGAATCAGTAATAAGTGATAGCGCCTCCCAAACCTTCTATACTTCCGAATAACTAATGGATTTAAGAGGAAAACACAATGGGAGTTATAAAATATTTATAGGAAGCAATGACAATAAATGAACTACATACCAACACTTGTGGGATGTAGCATAAGGGGAACTAGAGATCCATTATAGTATTAAAAGCACTTTTTAAAAGGGGCTATTAAAAATAAATGAGTTAAGTATTCAATTCAAGAAGCTAGAAAAATAGTAACCAAAAGAATGAAGGAGAAAGGAAATAACATGGACAAAAGCATGATTTAATAACTATAGAGAAGACGAGATAATCAGCAAATTTAAACCCGATTCTTTGAAAATAGTCACAAGAAAGACTATCCCGAATAGAGGTAAAGAAGGGGTGGAAGTGACAAATCAGAAATGAAAAAGAACAGGATATTACTGTATATAAGATCTTTTCAAAGTCTCATGAAATTAGTTTGAACAACAATGGCCAATAAATTTCACAATTTAGAAGAGTGACAATCACAGAAAAGTATAAATCACCAGGATTGACTTATGAAGGAAAACAAAACTTAATTCCTTTTTCTAGGATGCTAATAAGCTTTATTTTTTTAAGGTATACCACGTGGCGATTTAACAGAAGTATATATTGTAAAATGATTACCAACACCAAGTTAATTAACACATCCATCACTTTGCATGTTCATCATGTTTGTGTGTGTGTGTGTGTGTGTGTGTGTGGTAAGAACACTTAAGATCTACTACCTTAGCAAATTTCAAGTATACAAAACAGTATTATGAATTATAATCACCATGCTGTATGTTGAATCCCCAAAAGTTATTCATCTTAAAACTGAGAGCTTGACCAACATCTCTTCATTTCCTTCACTCCCCTCACTCCCTCATGCCCCTGGCACCATTTTTGTACTTTCTGGTTCTATGGGTTCAACTTCTTCAGATTCCACATATAAAGGAGATTATACAGTATTTGTCTCTCTGTGACTGGCTTATTTCACTTAGCATAATATCCTCTAGATTCATTTTTGTCACAAATGACAGGATTTCCTTTTTTGTTTTTGGATAATATTCAATTGTGTGTTTGTGTGTGTGTGTGTACTTAAGAAACATATATATAAATAAAATGTGATATATATAAATCATAAATGTGACATATATACATATATATCACATTTTCTTTACCCATTCATCCATCTACAGACACTTAGATTTTTCCATATCTTGGCTATTGTGATACTGTAATGAACATGGGACTCAGTATGTCTGAGATACTGTGGTAGTTCCTTTTGAGGATACTTCATACTTTTTTTCATATTGGTTATAACAAATTACATTTCTGCCAACAGTGCTTAAGGGTTTCTTTTTCTCCAAGCCCTTATCAACACTTGTTATTGCTTATCTTTTTTATCACAACCATCCTAACTGGTGTGAGGTGACAGCTCAGTGTGGTTTTGTTTGCATTTCTCTGATGATTGGTGATATTGAGCATTTTTCATATACTTGTTGGGCATTTGTAGGTCTCCTTTGGAAAGAATGCTATCAAATTCTTTGTTGGGTTATCTTATTTGATTGATTGATATTGAGTTTTATGAGTTCCTTATATATTATGGACATTAACCCCTTTACAGATATATGGTTTGCAAATATTTTCTCACATTCCGTAGGTCACCTTTTCATTTGGTTGATTTTTTTTTCCTTTGCTATGGAAGATTTTAGTTTGATGAAGTCCCACTTATTTATTTTTGCTTTGCTGCCTGTGCTTTTGGTATCACATCCAAAAGAATCATTGCCAAGACCAATGTTAATAAGCTTTTTCCATGTGTTTTTTTCATAAGAGTTTTATGGTTTCATGTATTACATTTAAGTCTTTAATCCACTTGGAGTTAATTTTTGCATATGCTATAAGACAAGGGTCAATTTCATTTTTTGCCCATATATAACAAATTTTCCAAATATCATTTATTGAAGAGAATCTTTTCCCCATCGTTTTCAAAAAGCAAAACCAGTTAAGAAATTAGACTGGTGGTTATAAAAAGTCCATCCTCTGTTTCCCCTAGGGCACTAGTATACCTATTCAACAAAACATTCATTCCACAAATATTTATTGAGTCCCTACTATGTGTCAGGCACCATTCTAAGCACTTGGGCTCATCAATGAACAAAACAAAACAACCAAAAATATTGTCTTTGTGGAGTTGAATTCTAGTGAGGGAAGAAAACAAAAGAACTATACAAATAATAATAATTCTATGTTAGAAGGTGATAAAGACTGGAAAAAAACAGAGCAGGGTAAGGGAGATAGAAGTACAGAATGGTGTGGAAAGAAGCAAGCTGGGTATGACGGAGTGGCTTACCTGATATTTTTTCCTGTCTTAAATAAATGGATTTTTAACCCAGTTCAATAATTACCCAATAGTGAAAGAAACTCTCTCTGAGAAAACATGACATAAAAAGTGCTAGAAAAAGTAACTGAGCTCCAACAGTTGTTGTTTGTTTTGGATGAGGAAACAAAGCCCTGGCCTCCCTTTGCTTCCTCATCCATTACTGCCTCAAAAGGTAAATCAGCTTTCTGGAGAAACCACTAGGTCACTTGCGGTGACTCTCTGTGGGTTGCTGGTCATTTGAGACAGACATTATTGTGCCTGCTATTTTAAGCTGAAGGTCAAGGTCTGGATCCCTGAGAAGGCAGGTTTAGGAGTTAGGAAATCAGTCATGTTGATATTTGGGAGGAGAACATTCCAAGCAGAAGAAAGAGAGTAGAATGTGCATGCAAACAGATTTCTGGTATGTTCCAGGTGCAGTGACACGGCAGCAGAGGAAATTGAAGGGAGGAGGGAGTAGAAGAAAAAGTGATCAGATAGTCAAAAGAATTTCACTGGTAAATTTTCTCTAAACCTCAATGAAGAAATAATCTTCAAACCAGTTTCAAAGAATGGAAAAAGGTTAAAAAAAATACCCAGCTTCTTTTATGAGACTGATTTAATCTTGACACCAAAATTAGATAAGTAGAGAACTAGATAATTATAGACCTATCATACTTATGAACATAGATGGAAAAATCCTAATACAATATTGGCAAATCAAATCTAGTAACGTGTCTAGATTTAATCTTGCCCAAGGAAAGATTTTCTTAAGGATGTAAGGCTGGTACAGCACCAGAAAAATTTATCAATGCATATAAGCATATTAGTGCATAATACATTGACAAGTTAAGGAATAAAAAATATAATAATCTTAACTGACTATCCATAGTGGCCAGAGTAGTTGTCATACATGTAATGAACAATGTGGACTTGCCTTCTTCTTGGCTAGAATGGCTCCTGTCCACCTGAGCACCCAAATTTACGAATGATAAACATACCTGCAGAGATCACCCACCATCAAAGAGCAGGGTGATCATATGGCATTCTCCTATCATGGGAGTGGGATTTGTCTTCACTCAAATAAGATTTATTTATTTACTATTACTTATTTACTTATTACTTAATTACTATTTAATAAGATTTACTTATATATAATTTAACTTCACCTGAATAGGCTCTGCTTCTTCTGGATTGCATTTGCTTTCTCTCCTGTCCTGTTTCTCCTCCACAAGACCAATGTGAGATCTTATTGAATGCCCACAATGAATGCTGTGATAAGCTGATTGAGGCCTCCTCCTTCCCCTGGTGGCTGAGAGGGTCAGTTCACAGCTAACAATCTTTCTGGAAATTGCTCCTAGCCAAAAGATCTATCTTGTCCAAGCTTATATCTCTACCTTAGTGGCACCTCAATAACAGGTTGAGGCAGGGATACAAAAGCCCAAACACTCTCTTGTCTCTGGGAAAGGCTATCCTAACTCTGTAGCTCCCTGAAGAACAGGCTGGGTCCTCTTACAACTGCATCTTAGTTGAATTTTTCCCTTTGTGTAATCCTCCTCCTTCAGTCCTCACAAGTGTTCTGGAGAACACGCTTCAAGAAAACTACTGCACAAAACCTGCTGTCTCCAAGTCTGTCTCCCAGGAGACTTGACCATATAAAAATATTCCCTTTTCTTTGTATTACAGTATCTCTGACAAAGAATTCCATTCTATGGATGGCAAAGTAAGGTGACAGGTTAGAGCTCCTGGCATTCACTGGGTCTGCTATGTGTCCCATCCTGCACTAGAAATTGGACTTAAAAAACAGTGGGATGGCCAACTGAACACTCAGTTACATTATCAGCTGAAGGACAACAACTAGCAAAAGGGTCTCTTTCTCCTATAGGAGTCTTTTTTTTTAGTGGTGCTGTTTCTCCCGAGGGATGAACACAAAAGTCTGAGAACCAGGGATAGAAATGTGAGTGACACTTGTCATTACTGCACCTAGCAATCAGGTACAATATTTTTACTTTTCATTTAATGATTCTAGGTGCTTCCGTTTTAGAGAACTTGGTACCTACGAGAGGAATGCTTATGCAAGGGGGAACAATGATTTTTCCAGGGCATAGAAATTGGGCATATCATCTTACTTATTTAGATTCTCAAAGCATTCAATGAATAAGAAAGAGAAAATGGAAGCATGGCTGGGTTGAGTAATCTTGATATATCAAGGTAAAATAAGGTTGCTGCATATCATAGGCATTATGAAAGCTGTTCCCAAATATGATCCTCCTCCTTCTAGGCGTTGGGTAGGATTGCATTTCCCTATACCTATGAATTCAGTCACGGCCTTGTTTTGACAATATCTAGAACAAACATTGAACCCATAATTAGGAAGCCCACATTTGAGTTCTCTTTGGAAGTTGTATGACTTTGATCAGGTTAACCTTTTAGATCATCTGTGTAGTTATCTAAATTGAGGAAGTAGTGGTACCACAGGGGTACTCTGAAGAAACTGTGATAAGGATGCAAATATTTGTAAATACAACAGAAACAGTTAACATTCAGATTTTTTTATTATTTATTTATTCAGAGAGAGAGAGGCAGAGACACAGAGGGAGAAGCAGGCTCTACGCTGGGAGCCCGACATGGGACTCGATCCTGGGTCTCCAGGATCACACCTCGTGCTGCAGGCAGCGCTAAACAACTGTGCCACTGTGGCTGCCTTAACAGTTAACATTCAATGATCATTATGTGTTAAGTGTTTTATGTGCATTTCTTAATTTTACCCTCATGCTATCTTTATGAAAATGTTGGTAATACAAACAATATCCTATTTCACAGGTGAGGAATCTGAGAAGTCCTTTGCCCACATTCCCAGAATTAGGTGGCAAATGAGGATGCACATCACGTCTGACTCCAAACACAGGATCTAAACAATAGCTTGTATATTTGCACAGTGTAGGGCATTGTAAAAATATCAGAGGGTGAGATGCAACAGAAGTTTCCTTTGAGAGTTTCCATTGGAAGTTCCACTGGAATTCCTTCTGCCCTTGCTGTCTTTCCTATTTCGATATGGTGCTAGTACATTTCATGAAGAGGTTCTGAGCCAAAAGTAGCCGGAAGAAGAGTCTGAGCTCCCTTGTTCATTCCTGGGTTTCTCATCATCGGTAATCTTGTGCAGCTTCTTCCTGCATCTCTTCTCTTTCCTTTTTCTTTTGTACTGAAGACTCTGGGCACCTTTCTATCCTCCTTTCCCTCAGGAGATTTGTCTTCAAATTTCATTCATGATTTAAGAAGTTATGTTTTCCTTACGGAAACTCTGAAACTTCTAAAGTGAAGTCAACTTTCTAACAGTACCCTGAGAAAGATAATGCTCTGAAAAGTACTTATCCCTTGCACACTCTTATTCTTTCAGCAGGTCACTTTGTTTTCCAGTTCAGCTACAGTTTTGTCACAGAAATCTAAGATAAAAGAAAAAGAGCAGCACCAAAACTGATGGTTCCTCTTAAAACAAGCCAGGACTGTCCACATTTTGAAAACATGCTCATAAAGTCTGAATTAATGTAAATAGCAGAGTCCCTTGAATTTAGTAAACTTGCCATTTTTACTTGAAGTGTCCCACGCCAGCTGAAATTCCACAAGGCATGTGTGTGGGGAGGAGTCTAAACCACACTGGTGAGACATTTCCTTTTACCAGGAAGATGTTGTCCATAGTCATAGATGGCTCATAGAAGGTATCTCAGCTTCTGCCAGTGTTGGCAGTCTGACAGAGCTTGGCTGGCTTTCAGGTCAGGGAGTGAGCACAGTCCTGAGAAGAGGGCAGGATTAGCATGATGGGTACTTTTAGCTCATTGCAAGCCAGAGTATGCTTCACCCAGTGAAGCAGCATGGATTCATTATTTGGCTCAGAGCAGCATGCACAGCCTATATTATGCAGAATATTGATCCCATTACATATTCTGTGGGAAAGGAGTTGTCTCTTAGAGACACAAATGTTGATTAGCATATATAAAACCATAAAAACCCTCCCTTAAAGATGTCTATTCTGCTTGGGTTATGTAGCATTCCCCAAACTTATTTGATCTAGGAATTTATCTTTTTATTCTACATTTTTTAGCATTCCCAAAGGAAGTATTTTGGAAATCCCAAGTGCTCTCAGTGCCCAGATATCAGACAGTCATATTAAAATATAAAATTAAAAAATTACTTCTTTCACAGTAAGCTACTCACTAATTATATGTATCTCAGATTCTATTCATGAATAACTAAACAATATCACAATTATGCAGCTATATATATGGCTACATAATTATGCATTATCTCCTTATAAAACATTTTATATCTGTGCCTAATTTTTATCTTTCCTCTTTGGATATACACTTAAGCAGACTCCCTTTGCCTCTTGCCTCTTTGGATATAGTCCTTGGCAGATTCACTTCTTTAAAATGATATGACATTGATTACGGAGACTTGTGAAATGTTCATTTGAATTACAATAAAAGCTAAGCTGCTTTTACATTTTAAATGTTATATAAAGAGATTCCAAAATTATTGGCTCAAATGAAGCAGTTTCTCTTTCTCTTTCTCTCTCTCTCTCTCTCTCTCTCTTAACTATCCAGAACAGGTAAGTTGGCTCTTTGTCTCTGCTCTATTACATCATCCAGGCACCAAGACTAGTAAAGAAGCTCTACTATTCTTAACTGTGGGTTTTCATATTTATTCTGGTCATCTCATTTCCAATTAAAAGGAAGGAAAGGTGGTAGAAAATCCAGAACAATGGCCTTTAAGAAAGTAACCCAGGTGTTACATATAGTATTTATCCTCACATCCCATTAGTGAGAACTTAGTCACATTGCCATACCTTGCAAAAAAAACACCTGGAAAATGTCATTTCTTGCTGGTGCCCATGGAACAAGGAATAAAGAACAGGACAGCACATGATTTCAACCTGCAGTCTGCTACAGCCTGTCATTTGGCCAGCCGTGCAATAATCTGTACCCTCCTCCCCAAACATAGACTCATTGCCTCGAAGGAGACAAGGTCCCCTCCAGTTATTGCCTCTATTTCAAAATCCTAGATCTTTAGGTGAAGTTCAGTCCTCTTCATCAGGTCTGGAGATATCCCTTATTGTATATAACCTTATTGTATCCCTTATTGTGATCTAAAAGATAATTTGCCCCCTCTCTCTCTACAATACACAATTATGGAATAACAAAAGAATAACCCCAATATAATCTCTCATTCAGAAAAGGAAACAATTGCAGACACATGCAGTCACTGATATAGGAATGAATAAATTACTGCTGGGTAGGAACTGAAAAGGCTCCCTGCCCTGGGAGGTGGAATAAGTTAGTAGGTTAGACATTATCTCTGGTTCTGGGATGAATTGTCTTGTCCATTGACCTCCAGCTGCTTAGCCATGCCCTCTGGGAGGTTCTTTCTGGTCTGTGTTCTCACAAGACATCCAAAAATGGGTGTTGAAGGGACCCATTGGGTGTTGAAATGGGTATTCTCTCCTTGGGAAATACATAGTTCCCTAAGCAGGCTTTCCACTAACGCAGTTTTGAAAACCTTGGACGCTTTTGTAAGCCAATCCTGTGACCTAAAATTCCCTCAAAAATTTAGTAGCTTTCTGATCTATTTGATATCGGTCAGTTTCATGTTCAAGTAACCTCACCCAAGTTCTTCTCTGGACATCTTCTAAAATCTGTCTTATATGTCAGCATCAGTGTTGAGCCCATCTCTTTCTCTCTTGTTTTAATGAGGATAACTTACAGAAATGTGAACCAAAAGGTCTGAGATACCAGTATTAATCTGGCTTTCTGGCACAAGGCTATATCCTTTAATTTGGCTGGAAGTCTTAATAGCAGGGCTTTGTGAAAGGCTTTACCCAAATAATCATACTTCTTGTTCTTTATGATATGGAAGCACTTCCATTTTCAAACACTGTTTACAACTTCCCCATTTCTGTTTGCATTTTTATTTTTCTTGTTACGCCTTACTGAAGGCAGAAAGGAGTAGTCAATATGCCAAAACATAATAGCTCTACCCAACTGCTTCCCATACAGTTATCATCTCCACAGGCACATGGTTGGCTTTCTAAGTTGGCATGAATGGCAATTTTATCAAGAAGCGTGCTATGACATAATAAGTATCAGCAATGTCCAGCCTGTAACATTTGTTTCTTCACCGCCAATACCTAACTTCTGTGTCCACAACACATGTTTTAGGTTTTTGTTATATCAGAACCCTAATTTGAGGTACTAATTTTTATTTTAGTAAGGATCAAGTTTAAAAACTAAATAAACTATCTCAAAACTAAGTGACTCAAACAAGTTTATTTCACTTTCATAAAATAATCAGTATTGACAGGCAGTCTGCTCTATGAGGTGATTCAAGTATTACTGGGACAATCCTCTCAATTCATCAGGTGTGTCTAAGGTTTGCATAGTGGCTGCCATGTCTAGCCAGCAAAAAGGAAAGTTTAGAATGAATAGAGGAATATTGGGAGATGTATCCAGTGAGAAAGAGCCTGCAGATTCAAGAGGAAGACCTGCAGTCTGTATATAACTCAACACCCAAAAAAACAGATTATCCAATTAAAAAATGGGAGAAGTTATGAAAAGACATCTCTCCAAAGGAGATATCAAGTAGGCCAACAGACATGTGAAGATGTTCAGCATCACTCATCATCAGGGAAATGCAGGTCAAAACTACAATGTGATATCACACCACACCTGTGAGAATGACTAAAATCAAAAACACAAGAAACAAGTATTGGTGAGAACGTGGACAGAAAGGAATCCTCTTGCACTGTTGGTGGGAAGGCAAACTGGTGTAGCCACTGTGGAAAACAGTATGGAGTTTCCTCAAAAAGTTAAAAATAGAACCCTATGATCCAGCAATCACACCATCAGGTGTACCCAAAGAACATAAAACACTAACTCAAGGGGATACCTGTACTCCTATGTTTATAGCAGAATTATTTACGATAGCCTAACTGTGGAAGCACATCATCAATAGATGGATGAATAAAGAAGATGTGGGATGTATATATCATAGAATATCATTCAGCCATAAAAAGAATGAAATCTTGCCATTTGCAACAATGTGGATGGAGCTAGTGGGTATAATGCTAAGCAAAATAGTCAGAGAAAGACATGACTTCATTAATATGTGTAATTTAAGAAACAAAACAAATGAGCAGAGGGGGATAAAAAGGAGGGAGAGACAAAGAAACAGACTCAACTAGAGAGAACAAACTGATGGTCACCAGATGGGAGGTAGGTGGGGATGGGTGAAATAGATGAAGGGGATTAAAGAACACTTATCATGATTAGCACTGAGTAATATATACAACTATTGAATCACTATACTGTACATCCAAAACTAATATGTCACTGTATCTTAATACTGAAATTGAAAGAAACAAAGAGAGAGAGAATGAACAAACACTGGTATGAGAAAAAAAAAGAAGAAAGTAAACTTGCAGTCTACTATAGCTTTAGACACGTGATCAAAATCATATATACTGAAACAATGTGATTTAATATATGATAAGCTATATCAAACAATGACATAATACTGTATGATATGTTCAAATGAACTGCTCTAAGTCTTGCTAAGATTTAACAGAAGATTAATAAATCCATATCTGTATCCTAGATGTTTAGTTCTTGGATGTTCTAAATAGTAATGTGGCATTTAAAAATAGAGTACCACTTAGCATGAATAATCCATAAAATTATGTTCTTGGACACAATAACAGGTAAACAGTAAGAGCTTAATAAATTAAAAAATCAGTAATTTCATTCAGTTATGGAAGTTTTCTACATTACAGGCATAGAACAAAAATAATGGAAAAATGAGATATTTTGGCATCATTTCAGAAAACATTGGCTTGGGTGCTTGTCATATGACCCAGTAATAGATCTATATAGCACCTTTGGCTAATATGACTTGAAAAGATTAATCAAAGCTACAATATCAATGATGTCATTGGCTTTCCAAAGCACTCAGACTTCTAGATTTAGGACCACATGGAAAACTTTGGTAAAATGGTGATGACCATCAAACCACATTTTACTGCATCAAAAGAAAAACTTCCATGGTTAGATATATTTTAAGTAATCCATTTAACTGATATTATCTGCATCTTCACATATCTTTTCTTTCTTCCTCCTATTACCCTTTGAGTGAGTAATCCTCTAGTTCTACTGGGGTTCTTTTCACCAAAGGAATGTTGAACTGTTCCCTCCTCCAATGTCTTCTCTTTGCCTTCCCTCTCCCCGGGCCCTCCTATCAGCAACTCCAGGTACTGCTAGAGGAGCTCTCTTCTCCCAGTCACAGACACCATTCTTGAAAGAGTAGTCTTTATTTCCTCAAATTCCTTAATTTCTATTCTCCCCTCAGCTTTCTAAAAGGTTGCCTCCATCCATAACACCCTTAAAATCTTCTCTCACATGGTCAACAGAAAGTGCCATTTCCTTTTGTCCTGAGTATACTATCTTTATTCTCATCTTACTCAATCCCTTAGCAACTCTGACTATGGTCTACCCATGACCTACTCATTGGCTGCTTTGACACCTCATTTTGCCTCTTTTTCCTCCTACTTTCTGGTCATGTCTCCTCAGTGTCTTTTGCTGGCCCATCTTTATCCACTTTTGGATGTCGATTTCCCTCGGGAACCAGTCCTTGCCATTTTAAATTCTCATGCAGTTTGTTCTCTCTAGTCAATCCTATCCTTGCCCATTGTTTCCATTTCCTTCTGTGCTTGGATGATTAACAAGTGTATACACCAGGCCCAAGCCTGTCTTCTGAGCTTCGAGGTCTTGTATCCATCTGCCCACATGATACCTTCTAATGGAACTTTCTATAACACCTCAAACTCAATATGTCCCAACAATATGGGCATCTCACCCAAGCTTGCTTCCCTTTCAGTGTCCTCACCTCAGTAAATGGCATCCTCCTCCAACAAGGTGTTCACCTTATAAAACTAGAAATGAGCTTTTGTGGCACCATATCCAGGATATTTGACACCTGGAATAACACCACCTTTCTCAACTCAACAAAATTATTTCCAGGAATAATCATGAAATGGAATAAATAGTAATCAAGATTACAACAGAAACACAGCCAGTGAAAACTGTTTTTGTTGAACTTTGCAAACACACAGTCATGCTAGAAATTAAATAATGTATATGATTAAAATTAAATTACATTTATAGTAAAAAAGGAAAAAAAATAATTGCTTCATACATTTAAAGTACCTTAATTTATTTTTTATAAAAATGGGGAAAACTCTACCTACATATTGGTGGTTGCAGCAATGAATAATAATGTAGATTCTCTTGCTGAGCCTTAAGTTCAGCAGATTTGTCAAAGTCAAAATTGATTTTCATGTATTCATGCTTAATAGACGGTACAGCAGATTTGTCCATCTTTCTTCACTCATAGTCAAGGAACCTTTTTATTAATTTTAATTTTCAAACTTTTCTTTGGCATGAAACAACAGATATATAAATAAGTTGAGAGAAGTCTTGAAGGGTAGATCTGGTGGAGATTCACAAAAAATTCACATTTTACATACACAGAAAGTATAGTCCTGCCTGTGTCACTGTTTCTTCAGAATCTGTACTAGCAGATTTCAATTGGTCCACAGTCAAAAAATTTTAAACACAAATGAAAACTCCAAGTGGTCACTTAGAATGACAGAATTGAAATGATTCAAGTTCTTTTTTCTTCATCTTTACAATCACTGCGCTCTCATTCTTTATTTCACATTCATTGTTTAAAGGCAGGCATATGCAGTATGGTTGGGAATGGAAATACAAAATGAGCCCAAAATGAACAAAAAGGATCCTGAACCTTTAGGAACTTACTGCCAAATAAACTCATATAATTGTGTTTATACATGTGAGGGCAGGAGCCAGACTTGTAACTGGGAGAATTCCAAATTAACCTCCTCATAGACAGACTATAAAGGACAAATTATAAACATATGCTAATTTAAAGTTACATATACATTATTATTAATTCAACAGTAACTGCAGGAATGGCTAGGATTGGGATGTCTGGGTGGCTCAGTGGTTTAGTGTCTGCCTTCAGCTCAGGGTGTGACCCTGGCGATGGGGGATCGAGTCCCACATCAGGCTCCTGCAAGGAGCCTGCTTCTCCCTCTGCCTGTGTCTCTGCCTCTCCGTGTCTGTCATGAATAAATAAATAAATAAATAAATAAATAAATAAATAAATAAATCTTTAAACCAACAAAAAAATTATCCAGTGAATCTAGGACTTAGACCGTGAAAAGATTTTTCTGGAATAAAATGTTTTATCACTAACATTGATTTTTGGTATGATGGAACTATTTGTATCCTGATTATGGCAATGGTCCCTGACTTAATATGGCTCTAACAATTCACAGAACTGTACATCAAACAAAACAAATATAAAGCTCTATGAGATAGTTACATATGTATAATACATGTGTTAAATTATATATATATAAATTATATATTAAATATATTATAGTGGTCATTATACAAGTATAATGCATTTGTCAAAAGGCATGGAACACTTAAAATGAGTTAATTTTATTTATAAATTATTACCTAAAATGTTTTTAATTAAAAATTTTCTGGAGCCAAATGATAACAAGGAACAGATCACTTTTAGTGGGTTGTATTTATATTTTAAATGCTCTACAGACAGTACTCCTCCCTATTACCTAAACCCTGGGGAGATGGTTTCCATAGCCCCACCCTTGGTACACTACTGGATCCTTAACAACTCTTAGCCCTACAGCTGATATCCAAATAGATCCTAAAGAAGACTAAATCAAATAGTTTAAATATATTATAAAACTACCAAGCGTTTCCGTTTCTTTTTCTATCCTGAGCCACTATCACATCCTGCTAAGACTCATGCAAAAAAATCTATATGTGGGAATCTCTCCACATCTGTTCATGCCACTCTAACCCATTCTACACAAAGCATCTCAAGCAATCTCTGTAAAAGGCAGAACTTGCTATGTCATATCCACTTTTGATATCTCTCAATAGTTTTGCAGTAGGTCTTACAAAAGAGTTAAAATCCTAACCAGAACTAAAGTCCTACATGACCAGGTCCCTGCCTACTCTTTCATTTCCATCCCAGATCCTTCATCTCCCTATCTTGTGAGTTCTATCCACCATGGCTGTGGTAGCTAATTTTCTTCTTCTCCCTCCTTCTCCACTGAACCTGTCACTACCCAGACCCCAAGCAACCAGAGCAGGAGAATATGGCTGTGGCAGAACTAATTAGGAATACTCACAAGGGACTATGACTCTTGAACAGGTGGCCTAAGGAAGAGAAACAGTGAGCTTTCATTCTTGGCAGCAATACTGGTCCAGCAACAACAACTCCAATTTTGCTCAGCAGAGAGGGAAGGGTAGGATCAGAGTGGCTTCAGTTCCTGGTTAAATGTAGATGTCAGGCAGGCCAACACCCTACATATTCCAGACTTTGAGAATGGCACTAATCTCTTCCATTCCATTTGGGATGTGGTATTGCTTGTGCTTTACAATCTTGGCTGGAGCAGGGGCTGATATGTTAGACAGAGTAGACAGTTTTAGTCTTTAACTTGACCTTTCCTAATTTCTCTTATTCTGAAAGTCAAGGAACTCTGGTGAGACTTTTGCCAGCTTCTAAGAAAAATATCCATTGGGTAGATCTGGGGATTCTTTGGACCCATTGTGAGTTAAACCTTGGCCAGAACTCCATTTATCACCTGGTTTCCTTAAGTCCCTATTCTAACAGAAGGGTGGTAACCCTGCTGTGGAGCTCTTGGATTAAGTGTCAGCTCAGACCTGATATCCAATAGGCCAAAAATGGGGATTCTCATTCCAGTATACAAGCATGTACACAGTTAAGCATGTACATAGCTGTGTCACTTTGGGAAAGAACTAAAAGAATCATTATTATATACACTTGCCGTATCATTGCAGCATCCTTCCTCAGAAAGATCTGACCTTTTCCTTAATTAATGGACTTCAATTCTGAGAGCTAAGTGAGATAGAAAAACTATTTAAGACAGGAACAACAAATGTTGGAGAGAATGTGGAGAAGGGGGAACCCTCTTGCACTGTTGGTGGGAATGTGAACTAGTACAGCCACTCTGGAAAACAGTGTGGAGGTTCTTCAAAGAGTAAAAAATAGAGCTACCCTATGATCCAGCAATTGCACTACTGGGGATTTACCCCAAAGATACAGATGCAGTGAAAAGCCAAGAAACCTGCACCCCAATGTTTATAGCAGCAATGTCCACAATAGCCAAATTATGGAAGGAGCCACGATGTCCTTTGACAGATGAATGGATAAAGATGTGGTCTATGTATACAATGGAATATTACTCAGCCATTAGAAAGGACAAATACCTACCGTTTGCTTCAATGTGGAACTGGAGGGTATTATGCTGAGTGAAGTAAGTCAATCAGAGGAGGACAATTATCATATGGTTTCATTCAAACAGGTAATATAAGAAATAGCAAAATAAGGGAAAGAAGGGGAACTGAGTGGGAAAAATTAGAGAGGGATACAAACCATGAGAGACTCCTAACTCTGGGAAACAAATGGTTGCGGAAGGAGAGGTGGGCAGGGGAATGGGGTAACTGGGTGGTGGACACTGAGGAGGGCACTTGATGGGATGAGCAATGGGTGTTATACTATATGTTGGCAAATCTAACTTTAATAAAAAATTTTTAAAAAACACCTATTTAAGGAATCATGATTTATCAGTGGAGCAAGTGACATCAGCATTCTGCTCATCCATTCACACACATATTACCTTTGCATGTGTTCATGCAGGCACACACACACACACACACATTTTTTTTGTTGTTTGGCCGACCATCATTTTATCTTGCTTCCAACAACCACAAGGATTATTTGTTATTGCCATATACTCTTGCAGCCCAGGACTTCTGGGTGCAATCCTGACCCTGATGTCTATTATAGCATTTTATTCCACCTTGCCTCTAATGGTTAACTGCTCAATGGTTAACTGGCCTCAATATATTCAAAATTCTATGATATTTATTGACTTCAGGGATCTCAGAGTCAGATTAGGCTACAGAAAACAATACTAAACCTCTTGGAGTTGCTGCTGCTCCCTCTCACCAGCACATTTCTTGTCATCTTAGTGAAGGTGATGCCCTCTGGTATCACTTAGGAATGCAGCCATCTATTGTGTTCCTGAGTCTTATATAATAAATTCCTTTTAGCATGTTCACTTCTTCTAGTATTTTGACCCCTTCCTTAACATCTGCCTACACAGTTTTTGCATCTCATTAATTTAATGAGGACCATTATTTTTGCCAGTTTTCACCAGTTTATAGGACAGTTACAAGTGCCTCTGCCATAGCATTCAATTATGAATCACAGTTGAGCAGTGGTTCTCAAGCTTTAGTGTCCATTATAGTCACCTGGAGAGTTTTTTTTAAATTGTAAATTTCTGGGAATCATCCCTAGAGTTTCTGATGCAGGTCTTTATGGGGCCTAAGAATGTATATTTCTAACAACTTCCCAGGTAAGGCTGGTTCTACTTATATGAGGACCAATCTTAAGAACCACGGTATAGAATGACAAGCATATCAACAAAGTCTTCCTTTTGCAGTCTCATATTGTCCACTACCTCAGCTAGCACCCATAAGATCCATTCCCAGATTCTGCTAATATATGCCATAAGGTTCAGGGAAATCTGGAGTTTCAGTATTTCAAGCCATTAAATATCAGAATAAAGGGAAGAAACAAGTGTAGCATAATTTTGAATTTTCTACCTTGGGTAACAGAAAATGGTGCTACTCCTAAGAGAAAAAAAAAGGCAATGGCTAGGATTCGAGGGTGAATATGGCAAGTTCAGGTTTGTACCTGAGGGTTATCAACTTAAAGATATGTAGTAGAAGGATAAATGAAATTTGAGCTAAACAAGAAATATGTCCAGGAGATACAGAATAAGGAGCTGGAATAAACGGGTCCAATGTTGGAGTCATAGGAGTGAGTGATATTACCCAGAGGGACTATAGATACAGAGAGGAGGTGGGATAAGGAATAGGGACTGGAACATTGGAAATGGAAATACCCAAAATTAAGATGGATATTTGCACAAAGGAGAGACTTGTAGTTTAATCAGAGCAAACACTTCAAAAGCTAGGAATTTATAGCAAAGGGACTAGCCCACAATGTTAAAAGCTGAAAAATATTTAAGGAATATGTGCACTCTGAAGAGTCATTGCCAATGGAAGAAATTATGACACTTGGATTAAATTTACCAATACAACTCCATAAAGTTTAGTGTTTGGGGAAGAGGGGTGTTGAAGCCTTACCCCAGGGGTTAGGTGTGGCACTGCAAGATGCTTTATACTGTTTTTGTTTTGTTTTGATTTTTAGAGATGTTTGGCTGCTAAGGAAGCTGCAGGGAAATTAGAATATTTGGAAAGTATCTTTTTTTTCTGAAGTCAGATGTAAAAGGAAAAGAATCCCAATGGATGGAGTACATGGCAAGAGTTGAAGACAACAGGCTGGCTCTTTAGAGTTTACAAAGAGAAAAGAAAAAGAATTAGAAAGAGTTCCAAGTACTGAGCAATACAACGTCTCAAAGAATTCCCCAGTAATTTTTAATATAAAAATGAGTAACACTTTTTAAAGATTGTAAAATATCTTCATGGTTAATATTATGTCAACTTATTACAAAACACCAGTGACAATTTCCCTTTAAAAATGCCAAATATAAAACTGTATCAGATGTTCAAGGAACTGTAGTGGCCTAAATGCCACCAGTTGCATGTCTGTCGCCTATGAGATGTCCTTCCTGGCACTCTTGATTTGGTCCTTTTATCAGTACATGACTTGAAATCAACTTACCTGGATCCTGTTAGACTAGACTCATATGAAACCCTCTTTACTAAACATTGTTAAATACTATGGTTTTTTGTCTAGGTTCAATAAAACTTTGCCACATGGGATCCCTGGGTGGCGCAGCGGTTTAGCGCCTGCCTTTGGCCCAGGGCGCGATCCTGGAGCCCCGGGATCGAATCCCACATCGAACTCCCTGCATGGAGCCTGCTTCTCCCTCTGCCTATGTCTCTGCCTCTCTCTCTCTCTCTCTCTCTCTCTCTTTCTCTGTGACTATCATGAATAAATAAATAAAATCTTAAAAAAAGATTTAAAAAAATGAAAAATAAAATAAAACTTTGCCACATAAACACATGTTAGTATAACCTGCAAAGTCATCACTGAAGACAGTGTATACTTTTACCATAATGTGAGGACACAAACATTACCTTCTCATATTTATTTCCAGGAGAAGTGTTTCTCTGCTCTAGACATTGTATCTCTTGTACCCAGACGATTAAAACAATGCAAATCTTCTGGTTCTTTCTGTTACAGTGCCAAATAGTTCATTGTTAATTTGTGCTTAATGTGCCATTTCTCCTTCTCATTCTTTTCCCTATTTCAACAGTTACTTTAAACCTCTCATTCACTATGAGTTCTTTGAAATACTTCAAGAGTAGAGCAAATATAAATAATATATGCATAAATGCACTAAGGATAGATGTAGTGTTAAACTTAAGTCGGAGACAAGGTTGCCTATTTCCAGTCTGGAAGACTTTGATAAAGTACCACTTGATGGGGATTGTTAGATTCTTTGGGTGCAAAATGAGAAACTACAAAAATGAGGACCAGTCTTTCTTCAACCATGCAAGATAGATTTACCAAAAAGATAAGATTCATAATACATTGGAATGAATTTTCCTGGTTCTTAGAATTACCAACAGATGTGAGTGCAAGGAATTCACTCCACAGTGACTTCAGGACCCACAGAAATCCATAGAAGTCTTTAATGTATGGAAAGAAAGATAGAAGATTAAAGAAGACAAAATAAAACAAAACAAAATAAAATAAACAAAATCTGAGTACACGCAAATGTGAATTGAGATAAAGATAGAGACCTTACCTTTTGCCAATTGTTTCTTCAAAGCAATATTGTAACATCCATTTTTCTTGTATGTACCCAGAGGGCTCAGAGAAAGGACATGCCTCCTACTATTTTAAAAATAATTTTAAGGACTTCAGACGGTAGAGAGAGAAAAACTAATTGTATAAAGATAAAGTCTCTAGAGAGTTTTTGTTGATATTGCCTTCATGGAAGAGAAGTTTAAGACACAGTGATTATTAAAACAGGAAAACTCATCCACACTCTCATTAAAGTAGATAACAAAATGATTTTGCTTAGAGCAACAAATGTGAAATCTCTTAATTTTCTTCCTAAACCATGTGACTCTTTAGCAGCTTAGATAAAAGAAGCAGTTAGAGCAGATGAGGATCAGATCTCCCGTTAATGCAAAGTAAATTGAATTCTAGAGAATCTTGGTTCTTTCAAGTTGGCTGAGGGTCCCACAGTTCAATACAAAAACCATTATGCTTACTTACCACACTACAAAGTCCTCCAAATCATTTATAAGGGCTGAGCCCGAACGAATGGCCCTAAGCTTGCCTGCTTCGTTGCCAATAAATCCAAGCCCTCTTCAGACATTATTGAATTGTTCTGACAGCATGAATCTCCTCTCTTTTCAAATCATATAGTTGCCTTTTCTCACTAACTTTTTTTCCTTTACCTTTATCTGCAACACTCCTCATTCTGGCTTCCAATGTTTACACTCCTACAATGCTCGACACATACCCTAGTTACCCTGCAATCAACAATGATCTGTTGGGAAGATCAAGCAATAAATATATCATAATGTAACCTTACTGCACTCCACCATCTTCTCATTTCACACCTGGCAAACTCTCTACCAGAAAGATTTAAGATTTCATTCCATCCTGCATACTCATAACTATAGGACCAATTCTCTGTTCTAGAGCCAGGAGAGGGGACATACTTGGAGCACTCTGATTTCCACTTACCCAAGCTAACTGGCTAGGGTGATACTAAAAGTAATCCAAATAGAGGACAACCCACAAAACATTTAAATTTCATTTCAGGGATTGTTGTAAAATTCCTTCTTTCATCAAAGTATTATTATTTTAAATTTAAATTAAACCTATGTCATAATCCTTAAGGGGACATCAAATGCATGGAACCATACTGATTAAAACAGTATCGTTTGGTTATTGTCCATCACAAATGTTTGAAATGGGTTACTTCTAGTATGCTAGATTGCCTGGGTCAACCTGGTATGTGGCACCTGTCTAAGCCTAGGAATTATACTTCCTTGAATCCCTATGTGGTTTTGGGTTAGAGTGGGTCAATGAGATAAGTTCACATGAGATTTTAGGGGGCTGAACCACTGCAGCCTGCCTAGGAAGGAAGGTTTGCCAGGCATACAGAGCATTCAGCAATACAACTGGGGAAGTTTTACACAAAACAAGAAGTTTGTCACCCTAGATTTAGAAAATGGAAGTCATGTCAAAATTACCTTGGAATATCATGGAGGTCAGAGTGATGAAGAGACGCAGGGGTTTCCAGCAGGACTATGCTTATCCTTGCTCACCTCCCACTCTAGTTGCAGCTTGTCTACCCAATCTCTGACCCTGCCTCCTATTGGTCAATGGGAGCCATAAGCCCAGCACCATTGCATGGCTGCAAGCTCACAGAAGTAGGGTTCCCATGGGGGCAGGGGATGCAATAGCAGCAGCAGTAGCAGCAGCAGCAGCAGGTTCTATAGAGATAACTGCTACTACAGGCTCCCTACATGCTTCCCTTTTGTGGTTCTGCTGCACTAGGCAGATGTAGCATGATGCTCCACAGAGTCCCACAAACTCTGATTTGCCCAGCTGCACCAGTGCTTCAGACAGAATCGCTGTTTGATCCAGACTTACACCCTCTAAAATTTATACCTCTCAGCTCCTCCTACTTCTATGTAAGCTCTAATTTCCATACAAAATACCTTATTCCCATAATAGTTGTGATGGCTCTGTTCTGATTCAGCTCTGGCTGACATGCTTGAGTCCTGAGAAATCACAATGGGGGTACCAAGTAATCATTGCTCAGGAGTCAGAAGTATATATCAGGAGCCTAATTACACAGTCAACAACAGTAAGTCAACCACTTTCTCCTCAGACAAGTTAATCCTATCACCCTCTTCTCCCATCTCTTCCCCCACCTCCAATTTCTCCTTTCCATAACTCATTTTTTAAATTGTGGCATTTATAACAATTTACAAATTTTATGTTTATTTGTATGATTGTTAATTCAGTGTTGGCTCTTCCTTGGTACCCCATTGACTGGTTGGAATCACCTTTGTGCCGTTCAACACCACATACATTTTTTCCTTAGAGGTTATAAAATGTTTGGCACATAATAGGTACACAATAAAGTACAATGAATATGTTAAAGTAGATTAATTTAAAGAACTGTGATTTGGAACCTGGGATTCTCTTAAAGAAACACACACTTGCTGATTTGGTCTTTAAGTATTAACTACAATATGTGCCTTAGAAAGGGGAAATAAACAATTCTTTAGTTTTAAACATTGATAGCCTTTTTGCATTCCATCGGTAATATAACCCATGACCAGGTAAATACTTGTCTTCTTTATTTCCTTCAACAAAGAGAATCAATTACAAACTTCTCTGTTAATCCCCTAAGTACAATGTGAAGTCCATTAAAGGCTCAGAAGTTAGTAACCCTGGGATAGAGAGTAATGTTTATACTATTAAATGAATAATGGCTCCACATTGTCTCAAAGAGGAGAATTTTCCTGGGTTGCCATTTGGTTTGTTAGTAGGTTTTAAATCATTTAACAGGTCAAAGAGATACTCTGCCTGGATGAATACTTATGTTCCAACAAGGCTATGGAGGAGCATCAGGCTTTAGCAGAAGTTACTAACAATTTGCTTTCTGGCTGTCATGTTGAGATTTTGCTTTCTATGGAGTTTTGGAAGTCATTGTAAAGCTGCAATGTTGCCATGTGCTAAGTGGATTTAAAGGGCCATTTCTCAGTCAAGAGGACACTGGGTAAAGGTGCCAGGCCAACCCAAGCTTGCCACAGCTCCTAGCTGGGAAGTACAATTCTTGAGGCTAAACATTTTCTAAGTCCACTTCCTATTTCATGTGCAAAGCCAGTCCATTTTGGAGATCACTCCCATAGTCCTATAAGCAAAATTGATAATCACTCTGAGAATATTACCCAGAAACAGAGCTTTCTTACTATGTGCTGGGATCTGTGCATTCAGCCAATCTCCTAGTCATCTCCATTCATCTGAAGTTCTATAAAAGGTGGGTATCCAGAATGCTGACAGAAACTCAACAAGAGTCTCCAACAGCAAGCCAGATTCAGCCATCACCACATTTCCTTTACTGAGCGGCAAAGTTAACACACTTTTCCACAGAAAGGTACCAGCATATCACGGGGAGGGGGTCTATAAAACAATCATTGGGCATTAGAGTAAGGACGGTCCTCTGAGAAGTCAACCCAACACTGCACACACTTCACAGATGGGAAAATGGAGACATGAGCAAAGAAAGGGACAGTTACAGATTTTTGTTTCAAAACAAAGAAGTGAAAATGAAGGCTGTACTTTTTCTCAGGTCATTATGCTCAGTGTCAGGTGGAAACCTGCTTTGTATAAACCACAGCTTCACCTGGGGAGATGAAGCTACCAAAGACAGAAATTATGCAATGAGCAGTGACTTGGTAGGGTTTTGTTTGTGTGTTTGATGGCTCCCTGGACCTGGACACCTTTGTTAGATTGAGTGAGTCCTGGTCACACCAGCCTCACATAGCAGAAGTCCGGATGGGCCTAGGTACTCTCCACCTCCCTCCTCCCGGCATCTGAGTCCTAGGCCTACTACTTCACTTCAGCCAGTCCAATCCTGCTTGGGATTTTGGATCTTAAAGGAACAAAAATTTAAATGCAGGGATAGTCAAGAAATTATTCAGTAAGAGAGTAGAGTGGTACCAGGACTGTGAGTCCATGAAGAGGAATCTGAGGTCCAGGGTCAGTGGTGGTAAGTATCCAGTGCCAGGGCAGCATCTGAACCAGATAATTCCAAAGCATGACTTGTTTCAGACTGGGATCTGCTCCAGTCTGTCCTTCGAAATGCTTCACCATTCTTAGTTCCTGGTCTTTTTCCAAATCTGGTTCTCCAGCCTTCACTGGATTCAGAGATAATATATTCCTCTTACACTGATTTTGCTAGAGCAGATTTGTGACTTCACAGTCTGACAGTGGCAGTTATGGTGAAGCAGAAAAGAGCTTCTAGACAAGATAAATGGGGTCTAGTGTTGGCTTAACTGCTCGATGGCTATGTGGCCTTGGGCAAGTCAGTCTCCTTTACTAGATCTCAGCTTCTTCATTCTATCATAAAAGCACACTGGACAGATGGCTCTTGTCACTACTATGGCGTTAGTGCCATTTTTGCTTTAGTACATTGTTATAGATGCCTAAGATGATATCCCTACAGTTCTTAATACAGCCAATGAATTAATTCAATTTAACAAATCTACTGAATACACGTTCCATGTCAGGCATGCTAAATGCTGGAAATATAACAATGAATAGATCAGTCATGGTTTCTGTCCTCTTCAGGCTCATAAAGAAGACAGGTACAATTGCCAGTCAGTTACCATGGTGTGGAATAAGCATGACACTCTAGCAAGGACAGAGTGTGCTCAGACAACATTAAATGGGGCCCAGACTCTGGGAATCAGGGAAGTTTCTTCAGAAATTGTTATTTCTAAGCTTTTCTGGTAAGAACTGAAGGGTGTTAGATAGGGTGGGGAGACAAATTGTTGCAAACCTAAAAGACAGCACAGGTATGTGTTGGGAGTAGCTGAGAGGTCAGGGTCACTGACAGAAGAGATACCTATGATGTGAAAGAGGTAAGTAGGGGCCAGATCAGACTGGACAGGCCACATTCGGGTTTTATCTTAAAAAATAGGAGAATATTTTAGAGATCACCTCTACTCCCTTCCTTTCCTCCCTCCACCAAGGCAAGAAAGTAAACAGATCATCGTTTCAGAATGATTTGCATCAACAACAATGTTGCATGAAAACATATTTTCAGAGTTAATCAGAAAAATTAAATTCTCCATTCTTTGAGCCCCTGATTCCCTGACATTTCTCTAGGGGTGCACATGGAATCTGTTCCTTAAAAAGCACACATATGACCCTCAGTACTAAGCTTCTCAGCAGGCCAGAAGGCATACCTTTCTGCCCACCTAACTCATGCTGGGGTGATTTGATGCAGATTTGCAAAAATGGCTCCTGGATTACAAAGGCATGAAACTGATAAGGAACCTCACTGAAACAAATCGGTTTTAACATAAGCTCCCCCAGTTCCCTTGAGGGCCTTTTGCCCAGAGGGTGCTGCGTTAAAATATCCACTCTCCTTTGATCTTCAGAGCAGAGAGGAGGTTTGCTATAAGAGAAGTGGAAACATTTCAACAAGGGTGAATTTGCCATTTCCCCCCAGAACTTGCTCTGTGGAATCCCTAAATCAGCTTTAAGCACTTATAACCCTATTTTCTTAATCCATCTCAATGTTCTTGGGTTTCCTCCTTACTCATGGAGTCTTCTCTTTTGACAAGGACAGAGTCTATCCACGTCCCTCTGAACACCTGACACTCAGGACCACACACGCATGAGATCTGATTTTACCCAGTGCTAGAGCCCTGCCACCTCCCTTGCCCTGGACTCTGCCCTCATCGCAATGCCTTTGGTTCGCCCAGGCATTGTTGACATTCACCTCGCACTGTAGGCTCCCACTGAGCCCGCTGTCAGTGAAACCGCTAAGGCTTTTATCCCATGTATTGCCGTTTAACCACTTCTCCCCCTTCTCGTGTATGATTTGACTTGTGAACTCAAGTGCAGGACCTTCCATTTATCCCTATTAAATTTCATCTTGTTAGATTCAGGCCATTGTTCCGGCCTGTCTAAATCATTTTGGATCTTGGCCCTGTCAGCTGTCTCCCTCTTTGCTTTATGTCTTCTGCAAATTTGATCACCACACTTTCCATGTTTCCACCTAAGTCATCGATGGAAGAGTTGGGGCAGAGACAAGGACATGGCCCTCTAGGTCACTGGAGATTGCTCTCTAGGTTGATGGTGATCAATCAATCCGTATGCATTGAGTACTGTCTTTCATCCGGGTTCTAGTTCACTGAGCTACATTATCATCCAAGCTCACATTTCTCCACTGAGTCCACTGTAATATCAGGGGGGACTTTATCAAACGTCTTGCTGGTATCTAGATACAGTAAGCGAGAATGTCACTTTATCTAGTAATATAGGGAGCATCAGCACAGAACATCGATGAGCGGCACCGCAAACACTGATAAATACGGCTTATGTAGAGCAGGATTTCTACAAGAAGGTAGTGACAGATATAGTTCTGTTATCCCACCAGAAAGAACATGAACTCCTTAAAGCCAGGAACATTTCTCTGTGAGTTTTTTTTTTTTTTAAGATTTTATTTATTTATTCATGAGAGGCAGAGACCCAGGCAGAGGGAGAAAGAGGCTCCATGCAGGGAGCCTGGCATGGGACTCGATCCCAGGTCTCCAGGATCAGGCCCTGGGCTGAAGGCGTTGCTACTTCAGCACCACTGAACCACCCGGGCTGCCCCTTGTCTGTGAGTTTTGCTCATAGCTATTTCTACACCACCAAGAGCAATTGTTAATGATAGTAGACACTCCAAAATGTATGAAATGACTTCATGAATGAACATAGTCTGGGGTTAGCTGTAATCTAATTAATTCGAAAGGCAAAATATCTGTATTTCTAAATGAAGAAATTATAAGATAGGATGCTGGATTTACTTCTTGTCACCTAGATCAGAGGTTGCCAAACTATAGACCTCTGCCCAAATCGGGCCAACTTCCTATTTCTGCAAAGAAAGTTTTTTTTTAATTTATTTATGATAGTCACACACACAGAGAGAGAGAGAGACAGAGACACAGGCAGAGGGAGAAGCAGGCTCCATGCACCAGGAGCCCGACATGGGATTTGATCCCTGGTCTCCAGGATCGTGCCCTGGGCCAAAGGCAGGCGCTAAACCACTGCGCCACCCAGGGATCCCTGCAAAGAAAGTTTTATTGGAACACAAGTACAGTCATTCATTGAAATATTGTCTGTGGTGTTTCATGCTATCATGGCAGAGTTGAGTATTTGTAACACAGACTGTTCTCCAAAATGCTGAAAATATTTACTATCTGGCTTTATACAGAAAAAGTTTGTCAACCCCTGGCCTAAATAATTAAATCTAAACTCTTTATTTCTAAGACTCTCCACGATCTAACTTTTTACTAATTTTGCTGCTGATAAGATTAATGTCCTAGAAAGATATCCCCAGATATATCATGCCCATTATTTACTCTGTGCCATTTCCCACACCTGGATACAACCAGAATGCCGTGGTCCTCTTATCCAGGTCTTTTCCAACATTGTACATATACGCTTGTAAGGACTATACGCAAAACAAACTCAGTTGTGTACAAATCTTTGCTGAATGTCTACAATCGGCTGAGCACTATATTAGACAATCATTATCTTCACAATAGTCTTGCAAGGTAAATAATATTATCTCCTTCTTTTTCTATTGAGAAAACTGAGGAATTAAGCAGCTTACCCAATGATTCCCGGAGAATAGAGGATTTACCTGAAGTTTGAGCTAAGGTTTGTCTGAATCTACTTGTAATTCGGTTTGCTTTTGCTTATTACACGTTCAGAAATAAGCCAGTTTACAACAGGGGAAATGGGACATGTCCAATTTTATAGAAATCTTGATTTGGGGCTTAAAATACAATCGAATTCATTTTTTAAAATCTTCTATTGATGTTTAAGTCAGCCAAAGTCAATTTTATTTTGAAAAGCCATTAACTAGTGTGGATTTAAACAATAAAATCAATTCAGAAACTATTCATTCAGTTAAAAATCTGAGATGGCTACATTAATGCAATTGTATTTGAACTCTCCTAAGTTCATTCATATCCACACTCAATCATACTGCGCTCTTCACTCAGGCAGCTCCCATCCCATCTGCCAATGCACAGATGGACTGGTCTGTGCACACGAGCTTTTCTTTCTATGTTGTATGTAATGGCAACAATGCCGAACCTGGTGTGTCTGTCAGGAGCCTAGCATGTGGCTTAGCTCTCCCTCACGGTATCTCTGGGCAGCAAGTAAGTGACTGGCATTATCTAATCACAGTTTCTATTTATGTCCCTCTACTTCAAATCACTTCTCTGGACCAGGCTGGTTCTTTCCCTGCACTAATAACTGTATTTGAGCTTTCCCTTAAGATCATATTTCATCAGCTGCTGGAGCATCTCTTCTGCTGCTAATGCCACACTGATCTTCTTTGGCAAGTTCCCAGACCTCCTCTGATCACCTTGGGGGCTACATCCTAGCCAGGCTTTTCTCTCTACCCCTGACCCTCCCATATGCCCCTATCCCCCACAAGTTCCAGCATCAACCTCCTGGCCAGATTTAATTTCTTATGCATGTCTATTCGAGCAGACATGAAAACAAAAATAGGATTTCCCTGGAAAGAGCTTCATTTCCCATGGCCAAACTTAGCACTGCTCTCACCATCAGGAAGCACTTCCCAGGGTTAGGCTGAATGCCTTGAGTGGACCTGGTGAAGCAGTGAGACAGATGTAGAGAAAGGGAAAGAAGTCTTCTGTGAAAGCACGTTTAGGATCTTCTGGGTATTTTGTTAAATAAACACTACAGGGTAATTCATTGTTTATGTAAGGATAAAACCCAACCTTAAAGATGATAGGGCATCAGCGAAATTTAATTACTCCCTTAGGTCTCTGCTGTGCAAGGAAATGTTCACATGACAACTTGGGTGGCTTGTGGTTTTTTGTTTTGTTTTGTTTTGTTTTGTTTTGTTTTGTTTTTTTATGGTATCGCTTCTCTCCTCACATGGAAGCACAGATAAAAACGGCTTGTGGCTGGAGGTGAGTGCCCATCATGAGCAGAATGCATCCCACCCACACCCATTCTCACTCAGCAAAAAGGTAATTTATGTCAAGTCCATGTGCTAAGCCAACAGGCTCCTGGGAGAACTGACCAGGAGGCCAGGTGCTATGGGGCACTGATGCCACGGCTGGCACTATCAGAGCTCCACCATTTTTCAGGAGATAGGACTGAGGGCTTCTAAAAAAGGAAGCCACAGATCAATCTCCCTTCTTCTAACAGCATCATTTCAAGGGTAGTCTGTTGAGATGGGTAGGGTATGCAGAATTCTCCCTCCCTAGCAGAGAAACCCCAGAAGAGCACCTTGTAGTTCTCAGAAACCCTTGGAATCATTCCTGGGCCATAGGACTCTGGTTTGAAGGACTGGCAAAGGTCTGCTGCTTTTGTATGCACACACTCTTCTATTTAAGCTCTCTAGTCCCTGTCTCCAATGAGCAGTCCATACACAAGGCTGCATGGGATGCCACAATCTGGATGGATCCTGTTTGAGTCAGAGCTTCGTAATGGAGGTGGACCTATTCCTCACCACATTCACCCTGAACACCTCCTCAGGGTAGAGTCCTTTGCTAGTTGAGTGGGCTCACAATGAATACGGTACTCTCAACTGCTTCCTAAAATTTAGAGAGCAGTCATGTGGTTAGGGATGGTTGCTTACATCTAATTTCACAAATGGTGAACAATAGATCTCTTCTTGGGATGATGGAATTTCTGGACAATTAGTATGATATTTCTTTTGAGAATTCAAATTCATGGAATTAGAAAGTTAAGGTATATATGCTAGACCCATGACTTCACTAATTCCGGACTACAATTTCCCCAAGAGAAAACATAATGGGGGGCATAGGGGCTGTGAAATGACTGAGCAGTAGATAACTCAACTAGACCCTGCTTCCTACAGCTCCCCACCCCTAACAATTGCTTTCCTGAAGCCTCATCAGTGAAAGCTCCACCATGCCTCTAGTGACTGAAGACTGGAGATAGTTCTTGATTCCTGCTCTTCTTTGTCCAAGACTTGCCTCAAATCACTCCAGCCATAACACACTATTGATCCACCACCTGTGTGTTCCTGTTTTCCCACCTCACCACCCGTGGTGTTCCTGCCTTGTAGACTAGTCCCTTATGTTTCTCCCATTTGGTAACCATCACTCTCTATCTGGTGTCAGTCTCTCAGATGTCCCCACCCAAGCCCTAAAGACCCCACCACTTCAAATCCACATCACATAGAAAAACCACGACTTTTCTAAAACACAAATACATGTACCCCAATATTTATTACAGTATTATTTACAATAGCCAAATTATGAATGTAGCCCAAGTATCCATCAATTGACAAATAGATAAAGAAAATATGGCATATACATACAATGAAATATTATTCAACCATCAAAAAGAATGAAATCTTGGCATTTGCAACAATATGGATAGAGCTAAAGAGTATACTAGGTAACATAACTCAGTGAGAGAAAGACAAATATCATCTGATTTCACTCATATGTAGAATTTAAGAAACAAAACGAACAAATGAAAAAGAGAAACCAAGAAACAGACTCCTAACTATACAGAACAGACTGATAGTTACCAGAGGGGAGGTGGGGGTGAAATAGGTGATGCGAATTAAAGAGTATACTTATGATAAGTACCGAGTGATGTATAGAATTGTTGAATTACTAAATTATAGGGCTGAAACTAATAGAACATTGTATGTTAACCATATCAGAATTTTTGAAAATCTGACCATAGTATTCCTGTGCTTAAAATACTTTGAAGCCATTCTGCAACTAGAAAATAAAGTCCAACTACCTCCTCAGATCCATTTCTCTCTATATCACTATATCTAGCTAACTTATATATGATGTGGACTTTTGAAAGGATATGATACATTGATTAAATTGAACTTTTATGTTGTGATAATAATAGATCTACATGCAGTTTTAAAAAATACTAGACAGCTCTCTTGATTCTTTACACAGCTCTTGCAAAACTAGAGTACAATATCACAACGATGATGTTGACATTGATACACTCAAGATGAACATTTCTACAACCACAAGAATCCTTTTATTGCTCTTTAATAGCCATACATACTGCTTCCCCACCCTCTCCCAATCTTTATCTCTAATCTCTGACAACCACTAATCTATTCCCCATTCTTACAATTTTATACTTTCAAGAGTGTTATATAAATAAAATTATACAGTATGCAATCTTCGGGAATTTTTTTTTTTTTTGCAAAGGATAATTCTCTGGAAATTCATCTAAGTTTTTGCATGAATCAATATTTTGTTCCTTTTTATTGCTGAGATGTATTCCATAGCATGAATGCGCCATAATTTGTGTAATCATTCATCTGGTGAAGGACTTTTGGGTCATTTCCAAGTTTTGACTATTACAAATGTGCATCCATGTACAGATGTGAGTGTAAGTTTTAATTTCTCTGGGACAACCGCCCGCAAGTGTAATTTCTAAGCTGTATGATATTTGCATGTTTGGTTTTATAAAAAATTGCCAAACTGTCTTCCTGTGTGGTTGTAATATTTTATATATTGACACTAGCAATTATGGGTGAACCAGTTTCTCTATATCCTTGCAAGAATTTGATGTTGTCACTATATATTTTTTAAATATTGGCTATTCTAATAGGTACCTAGTATATTATATTGCACTGTGGTTTTAATTTATATTTCCCTCATGACAAATGTTGGTGAATAACTTTTCATGTGCTTGTTACTTCTTACTCACTTTGATAAAATGTCTGTTCATGTCTTTTGCCCATATTATAATTGAAATGTTTGGGGTTTTTCTTAACTGATTAGCTTTTATTTATTTTTTTTTAAAAACTTCTAAAGATTTTATTTGTTTGTTAATGAGAGACAGAGAGAGAGAGAGAGAGAAAGAGAGGCAGAGACACAGGCAGAGGGAGAAGCAGGCTCCATGCAGGGAGCCTGATGTGGGACTCGATCCCAGGACTCCAGGATCATGCCCTGGGCCGAAGGCAGACTCTAAGCCTCTGAGCCAACCAGGGATCACCACTGATTAGCTTTTAGATTTACTTATATATTCTAAATATGGATTCTTTATTGGATATGTGATTTGTAAAATTTTTTTGCAGACTGTAGCCTATCTTTTCATGCTGTTGACATGGTCTTTACAGAGAAAAACTTTTAATTTTAGTTAATGCCTAATTTATCAATTTTTCCTTTTATGGTCTGTGCTTTTGGTGCCTGAGTTTTTTTGCCCAGCTCTAGAGTCCAAATATTTTCTATTTCTAAAAGTCTTATAACTTTACATTTTACATTTAGGTCCATGATCCATTTTGAGTTAATTTTTTTAAGGTGTAAAATTTAGATCAAGGGTCTTTTATTTTTTTCCTTTTTGTCTCTCCACCACATCCCCCACCCAATAAATGTCCAACTGCTCTAGAACCCTTTGTTGGAAATGCCTGGCAGAAACTTGTAAATGGTGGTGTCTCTACCATTTGGTCTCCTCTTTTGGTTCCCTATCAGGTGCGGCATCCCCTTCTGTGGCTTTCATCATTTCCTGCCTTCTACTTTTTCATCCAGACTGCCAAGAGGCTTAATTATGACCTCTGGTCTCTGGGGCCTCCCAACTGTTTGGTGTTTCTTCAAGAAGATAGGTACACCAGGGCACCTGGGTGGCTCAGTGGTTGAGCGTCTGCCTTTGGCTCAGGTCATAATCTCAGGATCCTGGGATCAAGTCCTGCATTGGGCTCCCCACAGGGATCCTGCTTCTCCCTCTGTCTGTGTCTCTGCCTCTGTCTCTCATGAATAATTTTTTAAAAAAAACTAAAATCTTTAAGGAGATAGGTACACCCATAGGGACAGGCCTATGAATCTTAAAAAGCCCTCAAGAATTCCAGCTAGAATTACCTTCTATACTGCTAGCTCATTTGCCTTGCCTTCTCCCCAGTCACCCCTCCAATAACCTCAATCTTAAAGAACTAAAGAAATATCAACCTTGCTTACATGTGACAACTCACTTGTAGAAACAGGATTTTTAACCTAACATTTCTGGATTTCCCTGGACTTGGTTTCCCAATTTCACAGCATATCAGACTGTGTCCTGGCTCCTTGTTACTACTTCATTTTATGGCTACCATATTGAAAGAATTTGTCATGCTCAGATAGCTGGCTCATGTAATAGACAAATACTTGTTACATGCTATAGGAAACCATGTGGGATCTCTTTTGTTTTCTTCATTTCCCAATTATCATATATGTCACAGCTGTACTCACTCTCAGAATACAAACAACCCCGATTTAAAATCATCTAAATCTATGTGTGCTTGAGGTAACATTTCCACAAAAGAATGTCAAGGACCATTCCTTTCCTGACACATTCTTGAGGGAAATAGTTTAAGCTGAGATACCATGTGGACATAAGATGATTATTCAGAAAATGCCCTGGGAATTCATGGTCTAGTCTTAGCACAATTCAGTCCCTTAGGCTGTAAAAGCATGGCCTCTGAGGTTGATACTGAATCAGTCTATGATTGTTTTTGGTTTTATTTCACTAAACCCTGGATGTGGTATAGAGCTGAGAGTCTTCTTTATCCATAGGTCCATTTTAATGGGCCCTTGTTTTTCTGTCCCTGTCCATTCTTATTCAATGTCACTGTCATCCATGAATTTGATCATACTTTGCCTGAGGTGCTTTAAGCAAATTGGACATTTTTTTTAATAATAAAAAGCTGACAAATGAAATGTTTAAAAATAGGATGGTGCTGATTCCGAGAATGTATCTGGAGTGGATGTGGGAAGAGTGAGAAGGTCTCTGTCAGGCTTTTTTTAATGCTCTTCCATGACCCTAAACATTCTATATCCATTAAGAGGTGTCATCCTTCAGTTTTTCAAGCTATTCAAACACTTCTTTACTGCCACTATGTGGAAGACACTGTCATGGGCACCCGTTGTGTGGAAGAGAAAGGTTCATGTAACAAGTAGTCCCCATCCCTAACTCTTCAACATCTTCAGATTCATACCATCTTTCAATACTTTTCCTGTTCTTGAGAGATCCCCCCTGATTACTATTATGCATAACTTTTCCTTTTTCAAGTCCTACATAAATTAGTACCCATAACATAAAAAGACTTCTCTGGAACCTCTTTTGTATGACATTTGTGTAGCATTAGTGAAATCTTATATTATTTTTGAGTATCCCTGGTGGGAGTTCTATCTCTATCTCTTCCTCACTCCCCAAGTCATAAATTCTCTCTCCATTAGGGCCATTTTAGCTCCTCTACAATTGACAGCATACATTTAAGCATTTACTTACTTATGCATTGACTATCTGGTCAATGATTTGTTTGGTTTGTTTAACTAGTTTTCTTAATTTGTTTTATAGTGCTGGGAGCTAAACAGCTTTGTTTACAAGCTGGCTGGAAACTTTCAACAAAATAGTAGTTCAGGTCCTATGTCAGAGTCCTTCTCAATGCACTTGGTCAAATCTTTCTCTCAAGCTTTCCAAATTACATGATCTATTCTAAAAGAGTTAGCAATTTTCATTGCCCTTAATTGCACTTTCTGGGATTTGGTAAGAAATCTTCCATAGTCACAATAACTTTATTTTCAGTTTTTTTGTAATATAATCTTTTAAAGGTATTAAAAGCAATCATTAAGGATCCAAATTTACATTTAAACCAATGGAATATTATGTTGCCATGCAAATTATTTAACTAAGGTGCAAATTAGGTAAAGAGTTACCTCCAAAATGGACTAAGCTTTTATTAACTTAGGCAATAAAAAAAAAATGTCACCATACCTTACTCCTTTGCTTGGCCACTGGAAAGTTTCTCTTGACATAATAAGATGCATCTCAGCTTTCAAGCTGCTAAAATTTGAAGACGAAACATGAGTCTTAAAATCAAAATTTGTTGCATAATACTTATTATTCTGGCACCTCAATGATGCTCCAGACATTGGTGTGAAAAACCACAACACCAGTTAATTCTGGTAGGAATTCCCTGACAATTGGCTTTGCAAATAGTCTCATCCCCATATATATAGAAAATATCTAGATTTAAATATTATTTAGATAGAAAACACCAAGTAAAACACCTGTAATAATAATAATTGTCCCATAAAAGCTTTTCCTCCATTTCAGGACCCATTTCTGTTCTTTCTGCTACTTCTAAATTTTGCCACATTTTGAAATGATGTTAAACAACACAGTGTAGTAGAACAAGCAATGGATTGGAGAATGAAGTTAAAAAAAGTGACATGAGTTGTTATGGGATATGTATCTCTTACCAGTTCTGTGTATTTAATTATTTCCCTGGGCTTCCACTTCCTTAAATATAAAATGGACGTTTTAAAAAACTTACTGAAAGGGACATTGAAGTTATATAAGATATCTGGTATAGAACAGAATTCAAAACATAATAGGTACTCAATAAGTAGTTCATGATAATGTGTTCCCTCTCATCTGTTTTTTTTTTCAAACATTTTATTTGGTTAGTTGAGAGAGAAAGAAAGAGAGAGAGAAAGAGGGAGAGAAAGAGAGAGAGAGAGAGAGCAAACAGGGAAAGGAGCAGAGGATAAGAACAAGTAAGCTCCATGCTGAGTGCAGAGCCTGATGCGGGGCTCAATCCCATGACCCCGAGATCATGACCTGAGCTGAATCAAGAGTTGCACACTTAACTGACTAAGCTATCCAGGTGCCTTCACTGTCATTATTACTGAAAGTTTGTCAGTCGGTAGTAAGGTATGGAGAAGGGGGTGTCCTATAGCCTTCTGAGGCCCAGTCTTTAGTGAGTCTGGATGTGGAGTTCAGAAAATGTCTGTCCCTCCTCCACGAGTGGAATTTTGTCCCTACATCCCTTAGTCTCTTTCCTAGCTCCAAGGATCCCAGTCTAATTCCTTGAAACCCATTCCCCTGCTGACCGGACTATCTATCTATCTATCTATCTATCATCTATCTATCTATCTTTTATTTATTTATTTATTTATTTATTTATTTATTTATTTATTTATTTATTTATTTATTTATTTTTAGAGTGAGGTAGGAAGGTTGAAGTAGGGCAGAGGGGCAGAGTTCCCTTCTCCAAGCCGGGATAAGATTTCAGAATTACCCTCTGGTAAAGTCTTCCACCCTAGAGATTAGACCTTTGCTTGGAAAAAGGCACCATGACTACTCTTCCTTCCCCCATCCTTGTCTTACTGACTGTAAGGAGCTTTCTCAGATCCCCCCATGAAAAACTGAAAGGCTTCCTGAAGGAAAATCCTGGAAGACTATGAAGCTCCTTATGACAGAAGCTTCTCACTCTCATGCTAGTCCAGACATAGACAATTTGTCAAAATTACTATTTACATGTTCCTACCAGTTTACACTCCCAGTGGCTTCTCCAGGTAAGCGGATCTCAGCTGAGGTATCTCTTCAGATGCATCTGACTCTTCAGATTTCAGGGAAGTGGTTTCCCCAAAACATTAGTTCTCTTATTGATCCAAGAAAGTTATTGATTTCAACTTGTATAGCTTTTTCTCATTTTAAGAACAAGAGGAATGACTCCAAACTCTTAATGAAACTAGGTTGAAACCAGAAATCTCTCCACCTGTGTTTTGAATCTTGTTCATCCAGCTTTGTCAGGAAACTTACCCAAACCTGCTAGTTTCCAATCTTGGCTGTGCATTGGAATCACCTGAAAGACATTAGCACCACTGAGACCTGGGGTCCAACACAAGAGGGTCTGATTTAATTAGTCTGGGGCTGAGAAAATTTCCCTAGTGATCATACACTTTGCAGATCAGAGTGACTTTTTTCAAAACTTAAATCAGATCACATCAGTCTATCTGCTTAAAATACTCCAGTGACTACACATAGTGCTTTTAAAAAATCCTTATGGTCTACAAAATTCTATACAGTCTGGCTGCTGCCTAACTCACTAGTTCCCCTAACATCAATATCTGTTACCAGACCTCTTTCATTTCCTAAAGTGCACTATGCCCCCTTTCACTATATTCATCCATTCCACAAATGTTATTGAACACCCACTATGGTAGAGGCACTGATTGAGCTATTGAATGTATAGCAATGAACATAAAAGACCTAATGTCTGTGATTAGGGAGCTTACATTTTTTGTTTCTGAAAAGACAGACATTAAACAAACAACATATCTCAAGAGCTCAATAAAAATATTTTTATTAAGTTTGGGCACTATGTTGTACAACACATCTCTAGAGCTGATTCATCTTATATAACTAAAACCATACTCATGAATAATAACTCATAATTTCTGCCTCCCTCCAGTCTCTGGCAACTACCATTAATCCCTCTATTTCTATGAATTTATTTTGATACCTCATAGAAGTAGAATCATGTAGTATTAGTCCTCCTATGACTGTCTTATCTCACTTAGTGTAATGTCCTCCAGGTTCATCTTTTTGTCATATATGGCAGGATTTCCTTCTTGTTAAAGCTGAATAATACTCCATTGTGTGTATACATCACTTTTTAAAAAATCCACTCTTCCATTGAAGGACATCTAGGTTGTTTCCAAATCTTGGGTACTGTGAATCATGCTGTAATGAACATGGGGGTGCAGATATCTCTTCAAGACCCGGATTTCAATTCTTTTGAATGTATACCCAGAAGTGATACTGCTGGGTCATATGGTAGTTCTACCTTAAGTTTTTTGAGGAACCGCCATACTGTTTCTACATTTCTATGCAACAATTTACATCCCCGTCAATAGTGTACAAGTTGTAATTTCTCTATATTCTCACCAACACTTGTTATATTTTGTAATTTTGATAATAGTCATCCTTACAAGTATGAGGTGATTTCTTACTGTGATTTTGATGTACTTTTCCCTGCTCACTAGTGATGTTGAGCATTTTTTCTCATATCTGTCAACCACTTGTATATCTTCTTTGGAAAAACATCCATCCAAATCCTTTGTCCATTTTTCGACTGGGTTATTTGAGGATTTTGCTATTGGGTTGCAGGACTTCCTTATATATTTTGGATATTAGCCTCTTATCAGATTTTGGCTTGCCAACACTTTCCTTATTCTGTAGGTGCATTTTCAGTCTGTTGATTGTTTCTTTTTTCTATGCAGACTTTTTAGTCTGATATAGATCCACTGGTCTATTTTTGCTTTTGTTGCTTGTACTTTTGGTGTCATATCTAAGAAACCATTGCCAATATCAATGATACGAATCTTTATAAAACAAGGTAAGGTAAAAAAGAATAGTGAAGGTAGTGGTGCTATTTTAAATAGGAAGAACAGGGAAGTCCTCCCTAATAGGGTAACATATAAGCAGACATCTCAATGAATGAGGAAACAAATCACTCAGATGTTAGGGAATGAGTGTTCAAATCAGAAGGGAGACCAAGTGCAAAGGTACAGCAAGGAAACCAGGGTAGCTGCAGCACAAGGAATGTGGTATAAAGAAGTTGGGTATGAGATCAGAGAGATGGTCAGGGAGAGAAAATCACAAAGGTACTTCTTGGTAATGGGAAAGACTTTAGGCTTCATTCTGGGTGAGACAGAGATGCTAGCCACTGGAAGTTTGAAGCAAACTGGTGACATAAATAAGTTAGGTTGTATAAATAGTATGAATATTCCTCTGTTCTCTGGGTGCTGAGTTTGGTAAGTTCTTTATAGATTTTGAATACTAACCCTTTATCTGATATGTCATTTGCAAATATCTTTTACATTCTGTAGGTTGTCTTTTGGTTTTGTCAACTGTTTACTTTGTTGTACAAAAGCTTTTTATCTTGATGAAGTCCCAATAGCTCATTTTTTACTTTGTTTCCCTTGCTTTTGGAGACATGTCTAGCCAGAAGTTGCTATAGCCAAGGTCAAAGAGGTTGCTTCTTGTGTTCCCTTCTAGGATTTTGATTGATTCCTTTTTCACATTCAGGTCTTTTGTCCATTTTGAGTTTATATTTGTGTATGGTGTAAGAAAATGGCCCAGTTCCATCTTCTGCATGTGGCTATACAATTTTCCCAATACTATTTGCTGAAGAGACTTTCATTTTTCTCATTGGTTATTCTTTCATGCTTTGTCAAAGATTAGTTGACCATAGAGTTGAAGGTCCATTGCTGGGTTCTCCATTCTGTTCTATGTATCAGTTTCTGTGCCAGGACCATACTGTATTGATGATCACAGTTTTGTAATGCAACTTGAAGTCTGGAATTGTGATGCCTCTAGTTTCAGTTTCCTTTTTCAACATTCCTTTGGCTATTTGGGATCTTTTCTGATTCTATACAAACTTTAGTATTATTTGTTCCAGCTTTGTGGAAAATATTGATGGTATTTTGATAAGGATTGCATTGAATGTATAAATTGCTCTGGGAAGCATAGACAATTTAACAATTTTGTTCTTCTAATCCATGAGCATAGAAAATTTTTCCATTTATTTGTGTCTTCCTCAATTTCTTTCATGAGTGTTTTATAGTTTTCAGAGTACAGATCCTTTATCTCTTTGGTTAGGTTTATTCCTAAGGATCTTATGGGTTTTGGTGCAATTGTAAATGGGATTGATTCCTTAATTTCTCTTTCTTCCATCTCATTGTTAGTATATAGAAATGCAACTGATTTCTGAGCATTGATTTTGTATCCTGCCACTTTGCTGAATTCCTATATGAGTTCTAGCAAATTTGGAATAGAGTCTTTGGGTTTTCCACATAGAGTACTATGTCATCTGCAAAGGTGGAGAGCTTGGCTTCTTCTTAGCCTATTCAAATGACTCTTATTTCTTTTTGTTCTCTTATTGCTGGGGCTAGGACTTCTAGTAGTATGTTGAACAATAGTCAAGAAATGAGCAGAAGATATGAACAGACATTAATCCAAAGAAGACATACAAATGGCCAACAAACATGTGAAAAAATTCTCAGCATCACTCGGTACCAGAGAAATACAAATCAAAATGGAATATTACTCAGCTATTAGAAATGACAAATACCCACCATTTGCTTCAACGTGGATGGAACTGGAGGGTATTATGCTGAGTGAAGTAAGTCAGTTGGAGAAGGACAAACATTATATGTTCTCATTCATTTGGGGAATATAAATAATAGTGAAAGGGAATATAAGGGAAGGGAGAAGAAATGTGTGGGAAATATCAGAAAGGGAGACAGAACATAAAGACTGCTAACTCTGGGAAACGAACTAGGGGTGGTAGAAGGGGAGGAGGGTGGGGGGTGGGAGTGAATGGGTGACGGGCACTGGGGGTTATTCTGTATGTTAGTAAATTGAACACCAATAAAAAATTTAAAAAAAAAAGAAATATCACCTTATACCAGTCAGAATGGCTAAAATTAACCAGTCAGGAAACAACAAATGTTGGTGAGGATGTGGAGAAAGGAGAACCCTCTTATATTGCTGGTGAGAATGCAAGCTGGTATAGTCACTCTGGAAAACAGTATGGAGGTTCCTCAGAAAGTTGAAAATAGAACTATCCCATGACCCTGCAATTGTATTACTGGGTATTTACCCCAAATATACAAATTTAGTGATCCAAAGGGGCACCTGCACTCCAATGTTCATAGCAGCAATGTCCACAATAGACAAACTATAGAAAAAGCCCAGATGTCCATTGACAGATGAATGGATAAAGAAGACATGGTACAATATATATAATGGAATATTACTCAGCTATCAAAAAAAGTGAAGTCTTGCCATTTGCAATGATGTGGATGTAACTAGAGGGTATTATACTAAGCAAAGTAAGTCAATAGAGAAAGACAATTATCATATGATTTCATTCATATGTGGGATTTAAGAAACAATACAAAGGAGCATAGAGGAAGTGAGGGAAAAATAAAACAAGATGTAGTCAAAGATGGGGACACACCATAAGAGATTCTTAACCATAGGAAACAAATTGAGGTTTAGCTGCAGAGGAAGGAGGTGGGGGGATAGGGTAATAACAGGATGATGGCATTAAGGAGGGCATGTGATGTAATTAGCACTGGGCGTAATATACAACTGATGAATCACTGAACTCTACCTCTGACTAATAATACACTATATGTTAATTAATTTAATTTAAATAAATAAATAAATAAGTAAATACAAATATTACTCTGGCTACTAGGTGAATAACGCACTCTAAGAATAGAACAGGTCAAGGACAGAAGAAGAAAGTACTCAAAGTAATTCAAGTAAAAGCTAATAATGTTTTAAATGAGGTTGGTAAGATAGAAGGTGGCACACAGTGGTCAGAGTCTGAACATATTCTGAAGGTAAAGCAGAGACAATTCTCAAGTGCACTTGATGTAGAACTTGAATTAAAAAAGGAATTACAAAAAAAAAGAATTACACACATAAAAGAAGAATTACAATCATCTATGCATTAAGACAAAGCAACAGCATGAATAAAGTTAATTTTAACTGAAGAGAATATTTTACTCTTACTTAATATTTTACATATTAATACGTAGACGGGATGAGTCTAAGTTGCCTGACAAACCACAAAGGAACAATTTCAAGAAGATAGTGAGATTTGATGTTGGAATTCAGGGGAGAGATCCAGTCAGAGAAAAAAGAAAATGTTACATAGTATTTATAACCATAGTACTACATGAGGTCAACTTGGAAGTGCTGTGGATAGAGAACCAAAGGAACTGCAGGTCTGAACCCTGATGCCTTCCAAAATGTTAAGGTAATAATATGAGTGAAGTAAAGAGAAGGACACCAAGTAGCAATCAGTGAAACAGAAGTAGACTAGATTATTGTGTCCTAACATCTAGTGAAGTTGAGAGAGAGAAAAGAAATGCGATGGTCAAATGCCACACATACATTGAGTAATATAAGGACTAGAAATGACCACTAATTTTGTCAATGTGGAAAATACCAATGGCCTTGTTTAGAGCAGTGTTAGTACACTGCAGGTGACAGTAGCCTGACTAGGGTGGGTTGAAAAGATAAGTAAGAGTTCTTTTAATGGTAAAGTAGCCTGCACTGGACTAATCCATCCATGCAAAATGATCACAAATTCCCCACAAAATATAAAGTACACGAAAATAAAACAGCCCAAGTATCTCAGGCAGAGACTGTCACTTGTAAAAGAACTAACCGGGGTAAGGTTTGCATTTAATGGCTCTTCTCCTGAAAGATCTCCCCAGGAAGTGTAGCATAGGTTGGCAGGAACTCAGGCAGAAAGTTAAAGTGTTACTAACTTGAGACATCTTAGAATGGGTTAGGGCTTCCAAAGTACTTCAAAAGTGAGGAAAGAGAAAAGAGCCACAGTAAAGCAAAGGAGCCTCAATCCTTGTATATAAACTCTACCCAAATCCTTTGTTGACCCCTAACTGTGCATATTTTGGGAAATGCCATGGACCCAAGGAAAGCAAGAGGTAGGATACTGAATGAACTAAGCAGAGATTCTGGATGCTACCCATCACATGGAACAGAGTTTGGAGTTTGAGTCTAGTCAACTGCCAGCTAGAACAAAATTAGACACTCTTCAGAGGATGATGATAGAATCCAAGGTCTCCACAATAGATCAAACATAATATCCAGTATGATATAAAAAATCATTAGACATGTCAGGAAACAAGAAAATATGACCCAAATTGGTAGAAAAAGCCAACAGTAGCAATTTATCCTGAAAGATTCCACATGTTGAAATCAGCAGAAAAGGACTTTAAAGCCATTTTTATAAATATGTCCAGAGGCCTAAATGAAAATATGGTCTCGATAATAAATACACTGGGGACTATAAAAGAAAACCCAAATGGAAATTTTAGAATGCAAAGAATAATAACTGAAATAAATAATTTCACGAGATGGCATTAAGAGTGATTGGTGACTAAAGAATTAAGAATCAAGAAACTTAAAAATATATTAATAGAAATTAGCTAATTTAAAGAATCAAGTAAGAAAATATTAACACATCCTTAGCAACCTGTAAGACAGTATCAAGTTATCTAAGACACATGTTATTAGAATCTTAGGAGACAAAGAGATTGGGTAGAAAAATAATAGTAGTAACTGAAAATTTCCCAAATGGTGTAGAAAACCTCAACTTCC
Organism: Canis lupus familiaris; assembly: GCF_011100685.1. NCBI lineage: Eukaryota > Metazoa > Chordata > Mammalia > Carnivora > Canidae > Canis > Canis lupus. The sequence goes on from NC_049238.1 coordinate 17,470,319, forward strand.
AAATCTAATAATTATAACAAACCCAAAGAAGGATAATCACAAAGAAAACTATACCTAAGAATATCATAGTCAAAAAGCTAAAAACAAAAGATAAAATATTATGAAAGCAGCTAGAGAAAGTTGCACTTCTTCTTACAGGAGAATAGCATTATGAATGGAAAACTTCTCATCAGATACAGTAGAGGTCAAAGAGTATAACAACATTTATAAGGCACTAAAACAATAAAAACTTTCAAAACAGAATTCTACGTTCAGTGAAAAAATGTATAAAGTGAAGGCAAAATAACACAGATAAAGGAGATAGACTGAAAAGGGTTCTCCTAACCAAATTTGGAACAATGTGAGCCCCAAATAAGTCAGTATTAAATTATAAAATATTGGAAGAAAGAAATAGGAACCCAAAAATTTCTTGTAGTAATGAATTAGGAAGGCAGGAAGAAAAGAAATAAAAGAAGGATGGAAGGGAGGGACGGAGGGAGGAAAGGATAGAGGGAACTCATTTATAATACAATGTAGAGGGTTGATAGGTAAATATATAAAATGTACTCAAGTTGGAAAATAATTAATGTGCAGTTGTCAAAAGGTCAATTCAGGCAAGAATCATCAAGTGATTCTAAACCTAATATGAGATATTAGGATCATCAGGATATTTTCAGGGCTATGGTTTTCCTATTAGTTATAAGAGAAAAAATAGAAGTTATGCACTGGAAGAATCAAACTACACCTGAGCTGGTAGATCAAAATTAACACCACCAGAGAGAGGACAAATGGCCACCATATGTCTCAGACATGATATTCTGAAAATGATACATCTCTTATGTAATACCGTGGCTTGGAATGCATAAACTAAACACAATCATGATAAGATAGCATCCAAACCCAAAGTGGAGAACACGATAGTCCCCAAAATCATTAATGTCTTAAAAACATACACACTGAGACACAAAAATGGCCAAGAAACATTTCATATTAAAGAATACTCAAGAGTCATGAACATCAAATCTAATCCTGGCACCCTGACTAGATTCTCTTTTGGCAGAAAATGTTTTAAAAGTAGTTGGAACTTGGACAGTACATTAAAGGGTTGTATCAGTGTTCAATTTCCCCAAATAGGTAACTGTTCTTTGGTTATACAAGGGAATATCTTTCATCTTAGGAAACACACACTGAAAATTTTAAGAATAAAGGGAAAAGAAAGAGCACAAATGATAAAGTAATTTGGCAAAATGGTAACAAAAAGTGATAATTATTCTGTTAATATTATTATAAATTTCCTAAAAGTATGAAATTATTTCTAAATTAAAAGCTTTTTTAATGAAAAGGAAATAGACATTCTCAGACACAGAATTCTTTACCATCAGACTCATGCACAAAAAATGCCAAAGAAAATTCTTCACAGTAAAGTGAATTAAATATAAAAATATACTAAAAAGTATTAAAAGAAAATTAGAAATTGCAAAGCAATAGATTAGTGAAACTGGAAACATGGCAATAAAAACTACCAAAAGTAAAACACAAAGAGAAAAGTCTGGAAAACATTAACATAGCTGCAATAAGTAATCGAGGAACTTCAGCAGCCAGTTTTCCAAATTTGATGAAACTATAAATCCAAAAAAATCTAAGCTCAAGGAACCATAAGCATAAGACTCATGATGATATCAAGTCACATCATCATCAAATTGCTTCAAGCCAGAAATCAAGAATTAAATCTTAAGAGCAGCCAGGTTAAAAATGTCTTAATAAGTACAAAGTACCAAAGGTAAAAGTGAGATCAGAGGTATCTTCAGAAACCATTTCAAGTGAGCAAAATCAGAACAAAATCTTTAATAATGTCTAAAATAATATATTGTAAACAAATAATTCTATACCCAAGAAATTTCTTTAAAAAAAAATAAAAGATTAAATAAAAATCTTCAGACATATAAAACCTAAAAAAAAAATTCACCACCAGAAGACTCGTGCTACAAGGAATATTAGAGGAATTTCAGTGAGATCAACTGACTATTTAGGGGCACCTGGGTAGCTCAGTCAGTAAAGCATTAGCCTTCAGCTGGGGTCCTGGTCCCAGGGTCCTGGGATGAGCCCCAGGTAGGGCTCTCTGCTCAGTAGAAAGCCTGATTCTCCCTCTGCCCCTCCTCCTGCTGTGGGCTCACACATGCACACTCTCTCTAATACACAAATGAAATCTTTAAAAAATAAATAAAATAAATAAAAATAAAATAAAATAAAATAAATATTTAAAGCAAAAGTAATATATTTTAGAGTAGAAGTAAAATATTTGAAAACAAGAACACAAAAGGACAGGAAAGGAGAAATGGAAGTATACAGTTGTAAGATTTCCATACTATCTATAATTGCAGATAGAGCAATGGCTGCTAACATCACAGGAAGATAAGCAGACATGTGGTTTTGATGGAAGCGTGTAGCATTACCTATGAAGAAGTGTTGTCCAAAAAAAAAAAAAAAAAGCATCAATCTAATCAAGCTTACATACCTGTCAATTAACAAGAAATATGGGACAGAAATACATTTTAAAACATGGATTCAAACAGCAAAACACGGACTTTTGGAAATTCTACAGGACAAACATTTCAGGTTTTTGCACAAATAAAATGCATGGAAAAATAAAAGAGATAGAGGAAGAACTGATCTTTTTTTATTTCAGAGATATATCACGAAAATATTTACAAGTTGTTTTTTTAAGATTTTATTTATTTATTCATGAGAGACACACAGAGAGAGAGAGGCAGGACACAGGCAGAGGGAGAAGCAGGCTCCATTCAGGGAGCCCGATGCGGGACTCTATCCTAGCTCCCAGGATCACACCCTGAGCCAAAGGCAGATGCTCGACCACTGAGCCACCCAGTCATCCCATATTTACAAGTTAAATGATACCATTCTGTGTTTAATATTTGTTTCAAATTAAAATAAATATTATGAGGGTACAGTTAAACCATAACTGATCATGAGTTGATAATTGTTGAGGTTGGGTGGTGGGCACATGGGGTTCCTTATACTATTTAGTTATTCTGCATTTATATTTTATAATAAAATTAATTTTGAAAGTGACACAAACTAAAATCCAACTTATAAAGCAAAAGTATTAATAAAATAATATTTTACTTCCAAAAGGTATTCACTATTATCAGCTTAAAAGGAAAGTTTCTTCAATGCTTTAAAGTAGATGCCTTATAAATCATTCAATATTAAACACAGGGCAGGGGGAGGAGGATAAACAAATGTGAATTATGGGAGCCTACCCGAGTCGGAAATTGAACATAAATGAAGTATAACTGCCTCTGAAATGATAATTCTAGTTTATGGTAAAGTGGGATTGGATTAACAAACACCACCTCAGGATCAGAACTATTTTGCAAAGCAAAGTACACTAGCAAACAAATATGTGAAGGATGTTTACCCTTTAGGAAAAGACAGGCATAGGGAATTGTGACCCAGCTCTAAGCCTGTTTGCAAACACTGTTACTATATTTTCACTGCTTCTCAGATTGTGGTCTAAACATTTGACATCTTTAATGTGTTTCAAAGATATTAAATGTTGCAGGCGTGTGAGAAAGGTCATATATCATTTCTGATTTGTTGTCGACATTGCTGGCAAATGCGCATTTGTGTGCAGCTATCTTTAATAAACTGCTGGCTTCCTGTTTGTTATATGGCTCCCCCACTTTGAATAATTTATTGTCCCCCACATTATTGGCACCACTTCTGAAAGATGTGAGTAGAAAGGGGATTCTAATATATCATGTTAAAAAAGAAAGTCAAAGAAAACTCTAAATCAGCACGTCATTTTAAACAGCTTCTCCTCATTAGGGAGGAAACTTATGAACCTAAAGTAAAAATGCCTCCCAAATCTACTCAGTGAAGCAAAGAGGATGAGTGGAAACAGGGCTGTCTGCTGATCACCATTCCAAGGCTGTGCATATATCCCAGGCTCTGTGAGTTAAGTCGCTCTCCTAGGTCTGATTCTTTATTTTAATTTCATTTTATGAGGGAGTTAAAAGCAAATAACTCAATCTTCATATCCTTCAGACAGAGGACTATGCATTAGTTATTGATGCTGTGGATAGAGACACCTGAGCATTGTGTACTGGGGTCTCATCTTGACTGGATACTAATTAAATCATCCCTCCTGGATTCAGATATGTACCCAATAACTAGGGCCAAAATGCCACCTCTGACTGGGAGACTGGCTCAGGGCACTTAGGGACAGGCGGAGCTGCTGAAATTACAGTTGGCTAAATTGATGGTGGTGAGCTTTGTCATTATCTCTTGTTGACCACCTGGCCAAGATGCTATAGACCACTGGTTTCTAAGACTTGAGGTTTTTTTTTTTTTTTTTTAACTTTGTATTTAAATTCCAGTTAACATACAGTGTAATATTAGTTTCAGATGTACAATCTAATGATTCAACACTTCCATACAATACCGGGTGTTCATCACAAGTGCATGAGCTTCAAATGGCCTTAGAAATACAACAGAACTGGGATCCTTGGGTGGCGCAGCGGTTTGGCGCCTGCCTTTGGCCCAGGGCGCGATCCTGGAGACCCGGGATCAAATCCCACGTTGGGCTCCCGGTGCATGGAGCCTGTTTCTCCCTCTGCCTATGTCTCTGCCTTTCTCTCTCTCTATGTATGACTATCATAAAAATAAATAAATAAATAAAAAAGAAATACAACAGAACTATAAAACTTCTCTATGCAAAAATATGTATATTAAACAAAATCTTACATAGCATATTAGGGGCTCATCGATCCCAAGCATCTCATCAGTGGTTCAGAAGAAGTTTCTGCATTGAGAGGAATCTTTAAGTAGTAACCCTCACAATTTATGTCTGCTCTAAGATTCTATTACTCTTTAGGGGAGATTTTAAATTTATTTTTATTTTTTTAAAGATTTTATGTATTTATTTGAGAGAGAGAACATGAAAAAGAAAGAGAGAGTGCACAAGCAGGAGGCAAGGGAAGAGGGAAAGGGAGAAGCAGATTCCCCACTGAGCAGGGAGCCCGATGTGGGACCCGGGATCATGACCTGGGCCGAAGATAGATACTTAACTAACTGAGCCACCCAGGAACCTCTAGGGAAGATTTTTTAAATAAAGAAGGATTTGGGACTCCTGGGTGGCTCAGCAATTGAGCGTCTGCCTTCAGCTTAGGGTGTGATCCCCAGATCCTGGGATTGAGTCCCGCTTAGGGCTCCCCACAGGGAGCCTGCTTCTCCCTCTGCCTATGTCTCCACCTCTCTGTGTCACTCATGAATAAGTAAATAATATTTAAAGAAGGATTAAAAATGATTTGAAAGTATTCCATCCTACCCTCTCTAATTATTCATAAGCTGGCAAACAATCCTGATTTATTGCAAGTAAAGTAATTACATATGATTTTGGCTTGGTTTTCATGAGATCCAATGATGGCGACAAACCCACAAGCAACAATAATCCCTTTCTCCCTTTGTCATGAACACCCCATGAGAAAGCTCTCTCTGGCACATTCGCCCAACTTGCTGCCCACTACTTCCCATTCTACTTGTCCAAATCAGTACCTTCTGCCTGCCCTCTGAGTTCCTCCTCCCACTCAGAAATCTTACCAGGTATTTTAGCCCTTGTTCCTCTCCTCTCATTTAAACACCTGCAAAACAAAGTCTGGTGCACAGTTCCATGTATAATTATATTCTGTCATATGCTGTTAGTTTCTCTGTCTTGTATGTGTGTTTCATTTCTGAGAATAGACTGTAATATTCTAAATTGTGGGTACCTGGTTAAATTTTCTTCTGCTTTCTCATATGTTGTAACACATCACATACTCAAATTAATAAATACCTATTGACTTAAAATCTATTCTTTGGCTTCTAATAGTTTCACCACATCTTTGAGAAACAGGAAGATCTCTAGGGGTAATTTTTTTTTTTTTATTTATTTATTTATTTATTTATTTATTTATTGTTTAAATTCAATTAGCCAACATATAGTACATCATTTATTTCAGATGTAGTGTTCAATAATTTATCAGTTGCATATAACACCCAGTGCTCATCACATCACGTGCCCTCCTTAATCCCCATCAGTGAGGGTAATTTAAAGACAATCTTTTGAAAGAGAAATGAGAAGTGAGGGACAAGCACTATTCGATGGTAAGATCTGACACAAATTCAGAATATTATATTTTATAGGAAGAATGATTATAGGAAACTCTAAGACTAGATTGAAGAACTGAAGAAAAGCCTGATGAGAGGAAACAGGTAAACACATTTTTAATAGGTCATATTGTGTGACCTTATTTTTAATCATTTTTCTAAAATCTGAAAAGAGTTGTTTTATAAAAATTATTTTTAAAAATATCTCTTAAACTTGTTTGGATCAAGTAATCTTTTGAAAAACATAGAGACTGTTAAATTTCTATGTCTGTCATTGCCTAGTACTCACCCGAGCCTCACTTAAATGGCCCATTGTCACCTTAGAAGGAAGGTTTTACTTTCCTTGGTTATGAATATTCTCAGTTGCTGTCATATTAAACAAGGGGTCAGCACCACTGGAGAATATCAAGTCAATTGTGAATTCTCAGCCTCAGTGTCTAATTAGAGGTAGTGTATGGAATGCCTTCCTTAATTACTTTGGAGTCATTGGGGTATTTCATTAGTCTCAGTTTTTATCTTGTAACTTCATTCATAAAATATGTTCCTTATCAATTAGCTCCACCAAGAACAGATCGCTGGCCCCGTGCATCCTGCTCTCTGTGTGATCTCTCAGCCCCGAAGGAGGAGGTCAGAATTCCTCTACATAATAACACTTTCAACTCTATTACCACACTCAGAATACCATGAAGGAAAAGAAAAAAAAAAAGCAAGATATTAGGTTGCTTATGAGATAAAATAATCCCCACATTTTGCAAGAAATATTAGGTAAAATTGTTATCTTCAGAGCAGTTCAATAATAAATGTTATTTATATAAAAATTGATCATAGCTTCACTCTAGACTTTCTGGGGCCAATAGAAGTATGCTTTCCAGATATGTTTTAAAAAGAAAAATTATAAACTCTCTTTGAGTATGAAATTTAATCAAATTTGATCAACATGTATTCAATCAGAAGAGACATACACAGGCCATGCTAAAGAGAAAGATGGTTTCAGGGTAGAACGCTAACTTCAAGATATTAACATGGCTGAAGAACATTAAGGCAGGAAGGTAACTTCAGTTATATGCATAGGCATTGGCAATGCCATCTGATATGCAGGGTCCTCTCCAGTGATTCAGGCACACTGGGCCCCACTGCAGGTATTATGGAGCTGGTGAATCAGGTTTGATATCTTTAAATATTTAAATCCTGCGGTAGACTTTCTATTATTCTATTTCCATGTTCACAAAGAAATTTCTAATTATGAATTTGGCTTCCAAATTCCCTTGATACTGGGAAGGACATGTTCCAGATTGGCTTTTGGACCTATCCATTACCTGTATGACTTCCATTACTGCAAATCCTTCACTAAGAGACATGGTTTTGATCCCAGCTTTTTGTTCCTTTTTTCCAACTTTTCTTACTTAAAGACAATTGGCATAAGAGAATTTGGAAATTGAGGGAGAAGCTGCTCATTCTCTGTGGCATCTCTCAGTGTTAGGCCATCAGATCCAAGCAGTAGATAGATACCTCTTTGCTACAGACTTGGCTAAAGGTCCTTTTGTGATTGCCCAAAGCAGAAAATATGTTTTCAGGGAATAGAAATCCACTCAAAGTAGCTCCATAAAAATGCTGTAGTAGAAGGAACCAGATCTCACGGCATCCAAGAAAATGGTGATCAGAACTAATGACTTGTTATCTAGTGATGAGCTATTGCTACACAACAAATGACTATAAAACTCAATGATTTAAACGGTATTATTAAGTTGCTTAGGAGCCTATGGGTTGGTGATGTTTGAATGCTCCAAGTTGGGTTCTACAAGTCAGCTCTGCTTCAAGTCACAGTGACTGGAGTGACTATTTCTCATGCTAGTGTACCTGTTGATCTTGGTAGCTCTGCTCCAGGTGTCTTTCTTATACCTTTAATGAGAAAATAAGCTGGGACATTCTCTTCTTCTTGCTAAAGAAAAGGTACACCAGGGTGAGTTGGAAGACGTGAGGCCACTTAAAGCCTCACTTCAGAACTGGAATACCATCAGTTCTACCCCATTCTTTTGGTCAAAGCAAGTCAAATAGCCAAATAACATCAAAGGAAAGGGAAATATACTCTGCACTTTTCCTAAAAGAAATTGCAAAGTTATATGGCAAAGGTCGTGGAGAGAGAAAAACTCAGTATCAGGGCCACACAATCTACAGCATGTGGCCATTTGCACAGCTACATAAAGTCTCGTGGCTTCAGCAGGGGCAGTCTTGGAACCTTTCTTTGGGTATCACAATTATCTTACCTTGACTCAGACACAAACTTGCATAAATTCTGTCTCCTAGCTCAAATTTTCAAAAGGAAGAATCTGACTGGATCGGCCTGGCCTATCATTGGTTCCTCTAGGGTTAAGGAATTCCTTGCATCAATCAGGGGAAAATTCTCTTAAAAACAATGCAAGCAGGGAGACCGTTTTCTTTTGATGGCCATCATCATGTTATTGGCAATTCTCTTGGTTTCTAGTCATTTGGCTTCTGAACGGGCAACTTCCCCTTGAGATATGCATATCTTCATTTTCAAGATTTATATATTCAGAAAAATTAGTCCATTTTACAGTGTTTCACAATTCCATATTGACCACCTGATCATGGCCAGAAAATGATCTAATCTTTATCACAACATTTTAATAATCTTCATGCAATGAATTATGTCTTTGTCCACTTACTGATTCCAGACCCAATCACACATCAGATCCTGACTTCAGCCTGCAAAAGCTTGCTGCCAAGATCATTAGTCTTATAGGAGAGAGAAGTAGAATTTGGATGGCTCAACTCAGTTTCTTCCCCCTCTCAGAAATACAACCAGAAGTAAATAGATGGTGGGGAAATGGCTCCATCTTTCCTTACATTATTTCCTTGAAGGAACAGATTTTTCCATCACAAACTTCCATAATATATGCCTTACTTAGAGAGAACCTACAATCCAAAAGAAAAATAAGGTCAAAATCAAAAAGAAAAAAGAAAAATAAAATAAAATGTTCCTTCTTTTGTTTAAATGTAAAACCACCCACAAAATATAGGGAACATCTGAATGTGTTGATGCAAGATAGAAATTATCTATCAAATAAGTTGGCAGAACACATTTCAATCTATTGTCATTATCTTGAAGGAAATGGTACCATTTTAGTTGACAATTTGCAGAATGAGCAATGAGATGCAGGTCCTATTTAAGTCATGATTTTCCTTATGGAAAGACACTGGGGAGACAGCAGAGGAACCCTTAGTGTGAGCTTCCCTCCACCTGAGCCAATTATGGAAAACACAGACATAACCTAATGTCTAAGCACTATGTACATGATATATTGTTATTTTGTTCAAGGGCCCTGAGGCAAAAGAAAAATCAAAATAATTTTTACAATAGCACCTGTTTTAAAATAAGCAATTTATTCCATCCTTATAAAATATTTATGGATTTCAAATGGATGTCCTTGAATAAGGCCATTTCATTTCTGTTCTCTACTGAGGATAGGTTAGAGAAAACTCTAGATCTATTTCCTGTTAATTTAATACAATTCCAAACCTTTTGTGAAAAAGCAGCCACCCAATAACTTTATTTACTAAACTTCATTCTTAATGATTCTGACTTAGTAGTTGTACAAGCAACAGCTCATGCATCATTTCACCTTATTGAAGAGAGGAATCACTTCTATGCAATAAAATAATTTGATTTCCATTGAGAAAATGTATTTCAAAAAACCCAAGAGATTGAAGGAGCCTATTACTTTTTATTACCCATATCATAATGTTCATCTTAATTACTGATAAAGCAAGTTCACAGATGTAGTCTAATTGAATGTATAACTTTTTAATTGAAAAGGGAGAAAGTATGAGATTTGATTTCTAACAAAAGGGTGGGACATGAGTGAAATCCTTCTCTTCCAAAAAGCTTTCCTGGGAGAATTGAGATTCTTAAAAATGTCCTAATAAGCAGGTATCAAGATAGCACCAAAAATGTATTTTGGGATTTGGAGAAATGATTGAGTGTTATCTAACACAACCAGGGTTACAACCAAGTCAGAGTGACCGTACCCCATTAGTCATGTGAGAAACCACCTGAGACTATTTGCAACTCTGCCTCTGATATTTTGACCCATCTCCAAGCAAGAGATTTCATATTTTACATAAAGGATAAAAGACAGGTGTCCCCAGTTACTTCATTTGGATAGTCCAATGACCATTCTGTCTTCATGAACTCCAGGGAGAGGGTTCTTTGTAGTTGATGGTCTTCTGAGTCTCCATAAGGAGGCCCTCTAGTGGGAGAGCAAGTTGCTAAGATATTTATGCCAATAAGGCCAATAGATTGGGCCCATGGGAATTCTGCTTCCTGAGAAGAATAAGTATCAGCAACAGGAACTCAGCTGTGTCCCCTCCCCTCTATTCTGAAAAATAGTATAGATTTCCAGGAGTCTGTTCAAATTGATTTTGAAGAAATGGAAATCAGTCAAGGTCTCTGGGCCTGTAATTCTGCCCCTTATAACCCAAACCTTAACCTTCCATTTGTATTTACAAACACCAAATATGACCCACCTATTTTTGGCAGCCTGTACTTTTGGTCATATTTGTGCCGGTTGAGGAAAAGAAACTTCTAGTACTGTTATTGCATTATTGCTATACCTTCCATCTGTAATTGAACAGTATTTCTTCCATGTGTTTTCTTTCTCCATATGAAATTACGTGATGTTTCTCTGATGCACTACCATGGTACATGCAATGACCAAGTATACAGAAAGAATATCTGAGATTCTCTGAAGTAAAAAATATATATATACATATATACTTGCAATAGAATACTTACAATTTAGAGTCTTGTTATCTTGTATGCACATGAACATGGAACTGTTTTCAGACATTCCATTTTGCCAAAATATCAATTAGTCTGACTCATCGAATCTTCTCTTTATATTCTGTATCATGTATGGGACATGTTTCTATTTACACACCAGAGAATACCACTCGAACTTCCACTGAAAAACAGCCTCTGAATATGTAGCTGGTAATCATATGCTTAGACAGCAAAGGAAGTCTTTCATGACTATTTTTAATGTTATCTATAACCACTTCAGATGTCTTTTTGGAAACCAGCTGCAGAATCAATGTGTTCAGAATGGTATCATTCAGCCACTGCTATGTATCAGCTACCATTAATTTCTTAAAGGCCAGGTCCTATGCTTACACCGAAACAGAAGGAGTAATATGACTTTAAGGGTGTGGGTTATAATTCAAGTATGACTGTATTAGCATAAAAGAACATAAGCTGCTTTTTCTGAATGCAAACATGGTCCCTAAACCGAGGATGTAAATTAGTATTACAATGAAAGCCGCCAGAAGGACAGAAGTTGGAAGTGTTCTCTTCTCCGAGCAGCAGGAGACTGTTCAGGTCCTGCTGTTTTGAAAACCTTTCTCCCCCCATGCAGGCTGCCCTGCTAAGAGAAATCCATTTGAATATTTTGGCAATCACAGAGGCCCCCACATAAATTATGGATACAGAAATGCAGAAGACAGTCTAACAAATGGAACACGGTGGAATCTGTTTTTCCGCCGCCATATGGTGTCGACAGAATGCCACTTTGTTTCTCTGGGAAACAGCTCATCATTAAAAAATAAATAGCATCTTTTCTGTGGGGAGAGAACCCACAGTCATTATTTTGAAAAATAACAAACAGGAAACTCTGTCCTTTCATTTTACAATCTTTTTTTTCTTACATTATTATTATTGCTGCACACATAGACATATTTTTCCAGGAAAACTCAACAATGGCTTGTACCTTGGTGCACGGGAACTCGACATCATGTTTTTCTAGATTTGGGCAGATAAGTCCAAGCACAAGACACGTCATGAAAAATCAGGGCACTTCATTATAGACCTTCTTCTTTCCTTTGGAAAAACTATTCTTTCAACCTAGCATATGGATTTTAATTTAACATATGGATTTTACTTTATGCTTAGATTTTATGCTTATAGATATAATGCATATAAACCATCCTGGTTTACGTAAGCTTAACAATCTCCAAACTGAATTCACATGACTTTATTATCTATGGAATAAAGTTGTTACTGGAATTCATTCTATATCTGATAACTGACCCTTTCTCAGACCCAGAAAAATTTTATTGTATTCCATAATTAAGTGTAATACAAAGCTTGTGCATGCCTTTGTCCCTCTGAAACCTCTTCTCCAGCATTGTCCCCATTGGTCCACAAAAAAACCTTTCCTTACATGCCCCTATATCATCCTTCTAAATATCAGACTGCTGAAAATTTCTATTTGGAGTGCTATCTGTGAGCGAATCAGAGTATTTTCAAATCAGCATAATTCCCAAAGTGTTTTTGCAAATATTATTTTATTTGATGTACAAATAGCATTGAGATAGGCAGGAAAACTTACCATTTCTTCTTTATAAACAAAGAAATGAAAAGAGGGTTTTTTAAAAAAAAGAAGTAACCTAGATTATTACTTGCAGGGTTGAGCCCTGGTCTTTTGACTCTCAGGTGAGGGTTTTTTTTTTTTTTTTTTTTTTTTTTTCTATGCCACTCTGTTAGCTGGGGCGGAGGGACAAAAGAAGACCATTATTATTATTTTTTATCTTCCATTGTTGCCTCAGAGATGACCTCTGACCCTGTGGCTTATTATTGATAATGCATCTTCTGCCTATTTTTCTCCCAAATCAAGAAAATATTTTAAGACATAACTGGGAAGTTCAAGGTTTCTAAAAGTCATCTACCATGGAACAAAAGAAAAGTAGACATCTATGAAGCGGTATACTATGTTTCAAATGCAAATCTTTATGATTCTGCAGCTAGAATTATCTATTTCCATTTGGTGAACTCTGTGAAATGGAATTCAGGGTCAGAAAAATATGTTTGAGGTGATAAGCTGCTTTTTGTTACGGTATAATGCTGTTCTAAAACAAGCAATAATTTTATAATACATTGTCCTGTTGGAATGATGACTAAGAAATTTTCACGACAGCAGGTAAATGATAAGAGCACAAAATCTAGTACTCCCGTGGACCAGAAGTCAAGAACAGAAGATATGCATTCCTTCTTCTCCCCAAACTGTCTGTCAACACTAAATTCTGTTCTGTAATAGGACGCTGAGTCTCTGCCAAATTGAAAGAGTCCTCACAGCCTCATCTGATTGAATTCATTTCTATCACTTCTAAAGAAAGCATATTCAAAAATATAACTGATCTCAGGATGCATATGTTATTTTATTTCTTTTCTTCAACTCTTCCAGCTTTGTCCTTTAATACTCCCTTAATTCATATTTGGGATGGGGATTTTGCAAATTAAGAAGCAGAAAAATATTTTATATCTGCAAAGTTCCAAGGCATATGCTTTGTTCCTTGTTTCTGGAAACACAGTCTTCAAGAAATTACATACAACTGGTAGATAATTCCAAAATGTTGTTGACAGCTTGTCAATAGTGGAAGCTGATGGCTATGTGACATCAAGTGCATGACTCCAAAATGCCATAATGTGGAGCACGCACCAAAAGTAAAGATTCAGAAAAAGGTAGCAAACCTTGTACCACTCAGTGTTGTTTTAAGGTTGCTCATTCTCAATTCTATGGTATGGTTTGCCTCTATCATTTGTAAGATAACCACCTAGGCAGGAACTAAATACATAGAATATAGCTTTGGATGTTGTATCTGGTAGAGAGTGAGGAAAGACTATATTTTTGCGTTATTATTAGATGAAAGCTTCTTCTCAATCATCTGCATCCAGCATAATATGATTTTATTTTTTTAATTTTTTTATTTTTTAATTTTTATTTATTTATGATAGCCACACAGAGAGAGAGAGAGAGGCAGAGACACAGGCAGAGGGAGAAGCAGGCTCCATGCACCGGGAGCCTGACGTGGGATTCGATCCCGGGTCTCCAGGATCGCGCCCTGGGCCAAAGGCAGGCGCCAAACCGCTGCGCCACCCAGGGATCCCCATAATATGATTTTAAACCTGAGTTCCAGATCTAGAAAAAATGATATAGGGGAAAACATAAGGGGTAGTGATCTGAGAAGAAGATAGACTGATTTAAAGTTGCCCCTTGGGAAAAGAACTGGAGTTATAATACCTGTTACTAATTTAAATTAAATTAAAACTTTAGTTCTTCATTTGTAGGAGCCTCATTTCATATATTTAATAGCCACATGTGTCTAATGGCTACTGTGCTGAACATATATATCAAATATTTCCATCAGCACATTCCACAGGATAGTCTTCTCTTTATTGAGTGTATGATTTTCAAGGGAAACATCATGCAGATAAGAGAGATTTAGAATACAAACTCCATGTCTGACTTCCCTCCTGAGGTTTGCTATCGGTTTTTTGCCTCATAAAACAGAGACCACAGTGACAGAGACTCTATGGGCTTTTTCTAGAAGAAACAAGCCAAAAGTATTATGTAGCTTTTAAGTGCTCAGTAAGTGGTTTAATTATACTAATAGTCATGCTCACTAGATTATGTCCATAAATTTAGTTCTGTGAACAATTGTTGAATCATCTTCTGTCTCATGTTAAAGAAAGGTTTCTACTCTTATATTTGAGCTGCTAACAGTAGCAACAACCATGAATATAAATGTTTATTGATTCTTTAATATAAGCCAGGTGCATATATATCTAGATTCAAGTTTGGCTATTAATTCATACTTCCCAGTGAGTTGTTGCCCTTGGAGTAGTTACTGTATCTCACTAACCTTAATTTTCCTAATAGGAAAATAAGACGATCATAGTCTTTGTGAGGATTAGATTAATGCTGTCCATAAAGCTCTTAGGACAGTGGCTAGCACACAGTAAGTACTCAGTAACCATTAGCTGTATTTAAAGCCATTTTCCAGACACTTTGATAAATACTTTACAGCTGTTTTTTATATTGATTCTTAAAACAACCCTATAAGATACATATTATCATTAACTACATTTAACAGATGGAAAAACTAGGACTAGAAGATGGTCAGAAATTTCACCAATTTAATACAGCAGATAAGAAGTGGAGCAGAATTTGAACCAGGTACCCGATCCTCAGAGCCTGAACAACTAACCTTGATCGTGGCACCAACCTCGTGAGATTATGAGGATTTTATGAGATAATGCAGGTAGAGCATTTAGCACGTGCATTTTCAGTGATTACATTATTATTAAGCTAAGGCTCTTTAAGTAATTGCTTTTTCATTTTGATAGTAATTTTAGTGTTTTATGTGAGGGGGTGTTTATGGTGTTATCAGAGTGCAAGTTGTATCTGATGTTTTAAAATTACAGAACATTTTATAGCCATCTAATAATGTATCCTTTATGGTTGATATGCCAGTCCTCCTCTCAAATTTCATTGTGCTTAAAATATAATAATAATGTCATTTTATTCAAACAAACCAGTAAGCAAGTACTACTTAAAAGAAGAGCAATGACAATATATTTCCTTTGAAACCATGAGCTGTCCTTTGTAGAAGAGTCTTAAATGAAGTGGAAGATGATCGCTGTACATAGGGAGCTATCCTGGAAGTGAGGCTGAAGGGAGAGTTCTCAACTTTGAGAGCTATACCCAGCCAAACACTGTGAAGCTCCTGCTGACCTGGCATGGGATGGCATCAAGGGCAATGCTTCACAGACCACAATTTTCCAGCATGTTGCTCCAGCCCGAAGCAGCCCATTAATATTAGCATAAGGCAGCCTAAGTCATTTTGGAAGGCACAGTGGGAGAGACAGTAATTTTATTACTCCTTTTCAGAAATGTGTTAAACTACAACTTTGAATACTTAAGCTATTTCTGCACCAGATAACACTTTACCCATGATAAGGCAAACTCTGTAGGAACCAAACTAAAATCAAAGAAGCCATAGTCTCCAGAAGGAAAAATAGAAGAGATGAGAGACCATTTGGAAATTTGGTTCATGTTCATGGTAAAAAGAATAAATGGCCTTTTTGCAGTATGTAACTTTTTCCTAGAGCAAAGAGAGTAAATCTAATTTCTCAATCTTCCCAAGCAGTAGAGAATGAGACTTTTGAAAACTGCATGGATACTCTTAAGAATTTCAGAAATGGTTTCCTAAAGGCTGAGAAGAGTCATTAATACATAGGATGATATAGTTAAGATCTAAGAAAAATGTAGTTGGTTAAAATGCTAGGTCCAAAAAAAAAAAAAAAAAGCCTTCCTGAATTTTAACAAAAATCGAAGTTAATCCTGCAGAGCTTTCGAAATTTCAATTTTCCAATTCCCCTAAGATATGGCTTAATAAACACTCATGTAGAAAATGAAGCATAGGCCTTAGCGGTATATAAGCTAATGCAAGACTACAGTGTGATGCTGTATGACAAAAATGTGATGTAATCTTGGGAAGCATAAGAAGAGAAAGACTATCTGGCATGGGAAGTGATAGTTAGAATATGTTTTATTTTGGAGAGATAAAATCTAGAGTTCAAGCAGCTTATACACAGACAGCAGAAAATATTAGAATGGTAAGGCACATGCTTCTAAAAGAAGTTATGTGAGTAAGAAGTAGGAACCTGGAAAATATGAGCTGGACAACAGACCCCTGAGAGCAAAAGAGAAGAAATTATGTCAATTCGGTAACAATAATTGAATGTATGGACATTTTTTATTGCATTATTACATTCTCAAGCCAAGTGCAGCAAACCCTGGATTGCTGTGTGATATATCTACCTCCTTTGAAACTGAATTCCAGCTGAGCTTGACTTACTTTTGGGCCATGTTTTTTATGGGATTCTTTTTTTTTTTTTTTTGGGGGGGGGGTTGTTGTTCTGGTTTTAGGTTTGTTTGTTTGGTTGGTTGGTTTTTGGTATTTTTCGTTGTTATTGTTGTTTTACCTTATGTTATACATAATCAGTCTCCTCAAATCTGTGAGCTTCCCCAGTCCAGGTATCCTGTCATGTTCAGCTCTCTATTTCCCAGAGCAAATGAGACAAACTCCAGGAGGCCTTCATGACTATTTGTTGATTTCCTCCAACATGTCACTTTTTCTGCTATTAGGTTAAACACTGTTCACAATCTGGAGGAGACTTTCTACTCCAACTTAGTCTTTCCTCCTGATCTTCCATATGGGCCATCAAGATGTGTTATCATTAGCAGCCTCTTAAATGCCTTAATTGGAGAAGTTGGGCATTTAGTATCAAGGGGGCACAGAATTCAACTGAGTTTAGATATTCCAGTATCTACCTTTCAAAATCCAAAAGAGAAAAAAAGGCTTTGGGGGTAGCAAAAGCTATAACTTAATTGGCAACACCTGCAGAGAGCAGGTGATAAATGTGCGAGGAGGATAAGGAGTATCTCCAATCTTTTTCTGTTGTCATTCCCTATACACACATCCCTATTGAGCAGTATACCTCTAACTGTTCGCGTCAAACCTGCTCAGGCAAAAGAAAACTATCAAGTAGAAAAAGATATTCTAGTATTAACAGCACTTTCGGAAATGCAGTTGAAATTCTTAATAAAAACTATTTCATCTCTTTCCTTTCTTCCCATCACAATCTAAGTTATTGAGGGTAAAAAATTCAAATGAACATATCTTACCAAAATATTTATTCAAATGGGAATGTTAGTGATTTTCAGATGCTTGCTGGCAGAGTGGAAACAGAAAGATAAACGACTTTCTCACCCTATTCAGGAATTATTGTTGTCCTCTAGCCTGTGATGTTCCCTCGTTATCGAGGGGTACACAAATCCAGGCAGTGCATAATTTGGGAACTAAAAGTAAAATAGTAAAACATTTCTCAAGATGCTTTCACCATTTCACCATTTTTTAAAAGAATTTAAATGTAAGAAAAGAAGCATGACTCATACTGGTTCTTCCCAGGCATTAAAATTCCAAGCACAAAACTATGTGCATCACTTCACAGGGTGCTACCAACACTTTGCAAAAAGCAGGTTGGAATCCCAGTCCATGGAACTCCCAGGCTTCTGGAGAAAAGCTACCATTGCCAAAGTTCATCCACCACATTTTACAGATTGCCAAACTAAGGCCCAAGTTGGGAAGGCAGCCATAACTTTTCTCAGACCCATCTGGCAACAGTTAGGAAATGAATGTCTTCCAGTCTTCTTACCAATGGACAAAATAATCACCTGAGCTATTTACTTCCATTTTAATCAGCCAGCCAATCAAGTCTGAAATGAGAGCTTGCTTAATTATGCTCTCAGCCATGTGTTAGCTCTACTGTGAAGAACTAAGAGAGCAGAGTATAGGTTTGCCTACTGGGAAACCTGACTTAGACACACCTGAAACAATTAGAGGACAATAGAGGACCAGATGTAATTAAGTGGGAAAACTTTTAGTAGAGTGATTATAAGTGCTTTGAGGGGCTCAAAGGTGTGTCTCCAGTAAAGAGAGGGTCTGCTCTCTCCCAGCTGCATTGTCACCCGGTCCACCTCTTCCTGGCTGCATTGCTTAGAATTAACAGAAGGGATAAGATGCTTCAGACATGGTGCCTGCTGCATGGCTCTCAGCATCCCAGCTCTTGATCCTTCCCATTCACTGTCTGGCTCTGTTTGGGCTGATACCCCTTTTTCTGTAAAATACCCTTCTACTGGCCCATTTCCAACTTCCCTCATGATTGTGTTAACACCCTCCTGACCCAGGTGACTTCCTCATGACCTTTTCCCTTGCCAACCATTCCCTTCTTATGCTTCTCACCAGAATCCATCTACATGGGTAGACAGGCATGCTTTGCTTTCTTTCTAACCAATCTGGGGTGCTCCACATAGGCCTTTCAGTCTTAGATGCTTAAACACAAAAGAATATTTTAATAGTCCTAAGGATGCTCTCAGGGTATGATATGATAAATTTCTCTAGTAGTACTTTAAATAAGGGGATCCCTGGGTGGCGCAGGGGTTTGGCGCCTGCCTTTGGCCCAGGGCACGATCCTGGAGACCCGGGATCGAATCCCACATCGGGCTCCCGGTGCATGGAGCCTGCTTCTCCCTCTGCCTCTGTCTCTGCCTCTCTCTCTCTCTCTCTCTCTCTCTGTGTGACTATCATAAATTAAAAAAAATAAATAAATAAATAAATAAATAAGACACCATGAGATGAGGTCCATCTTCTCATAAGAGAATATGCTTATTTTGGTACACACAGAAAATCTGAACTTTTAGTCCCAGACTGACTCTTGAATTTACAAAGTAAAATCTTTTTTGGCAGAACCTCTTTCCTTACTCTCAAACGATTTCTTCTGCTCTACACTCTTCTTTCAGCCAATGGCCTTTGTACCATCCTCATTTTTAGAGTCCTGAAATGTAAGGTTCCCACAGAAAAGAGAGCTTTTACAAAGAGGAAAGAAAAAGAATAATAATTTAAACCTGACACCTTTTTTATGCCTTTATTTTTTCCAAACTAATATGTCAAACTAATTCAATTTATCATGTTCATTTTTCTTCAACGGAAGACACGGATCTGAAGTAAATGAATATGCTCTAGATAATACGGAAGGCAATGCAAATACATAGTCAAACTTAGACCATTCCAGGACTATAATATAACCAGAGATATAAAATTTTAATTCAAAAGTTAACGATTCATATATCACTTGTTATCTTCACCTGTCAACACTTCTGACAGCCCATTTTAATATTTAGTATTTTTTCATACTTTATCTTGTAAAAAAGAATTTTATCCCTTTCTCACTATATTTCTCAACATGGAAAAAAAAAAGGTCAGACTACAGTTTGAAATTTTAGGCATGAAGGATGATAACAATGGTTTCTAGTGATAAAAAGTTCCTATCCTCATGGGAAAAGACTGATTTTTTTTTTCTTTTCTTCAGCCAGAGCAGCAAGTAATCACCAGAACCAATTTTAAATCCATCCTAATTGATCAAGGACAACTTCACATCAGTAACATTGCTTCTGAAAATCAGCCAATGTGTAACAATAATTTTCAAGTAACTATGTTTCCACAGCTAAAGATTACCCAATATCTAAACACATTTTAGTTTTAAAATTCTACCCATCCCTGAATTCCATAATTCCTGAATCCTTATACAAGGTCAGGTCTCTGCTCAGTATGAGCTCAACCGTGAAGCTCTCCCCTGCTTAGCAAGCAATAAATTCATGACTTTGTTTCAGATATGGAGTGATAGCTGCTTTCATTTAATCTAATTTGACACCTCATTAGTATATCATATTTAAAGACTTATTTACTTATTATACCCCCATTTATTTAAAATAGAATATAAAGTAGTTAAATATTACAAAAGCCAGCCCATGGCCCAAGCTGCAACATGTAGGAGGTGATCTATCATGAAATGAGCCAATAAAATTGTCTGTTTCACATGTTGGCATATTCAAATGTAACATCTCCATCAGCCAGCCCTATTTCTGCACCTCTCTCCCAACAAGGACTAATATCTGAGCCTCAATCAAATTATCACACAGCAAGAAAAGAGGTTCTAGGGTATCACAATATGACAACATGGTGGGCAAAGTCAGGCCTCCAAAGTTAGCCTTCACTGCAGAATGTTCAGACACCATATGCTTGAAAGGAGTTGTCAATATTTATCCTATTTGTTCACAACAAAATGGGAACAAGAGTGATTTCTCTTACATATATTTGATGTATTTGAAATCACGAAATGTCTTTTAAAGAACAGTTATTCTCTTAACACCTAAAGGCTTCAGTGAGACTGTGCATAGGCCACCATGTACCATTTTGTTTAAAGTAGACATTTTTTAATTGTTAGAGCATTTCCAAAATACTATATACATAATTACATACATCATTGTCCTCTTTATTATTTTTAAACGTTGTTTATAGATTATCTTACTAACTTTATGGATATAAAGGGCACAGAATTTGTTGAAGGCCCTATATAATATATTGATTTATGTATACGGTAGTCCCCCCCGCCCTTTATCTGTGGTTTTGCTTTCTGTGTTTTCAGTTACCCACCATCAACCACAACCTGGAAGCAGATGATCCTCCTCCTGACATATCATCACAGGGTCAATAGTTTCTAAGGCTATATCACATTGCCTTCATCATTCACCCCACTTCATCTCATCATGTAGGCATTTTGTCATCTCACATCATCACAAGAAGGGTCAGTGTAGTACAGTACGATGTTTTAACAGAACCAGAGAGATAGATACCACATTCACACAACTTCTAGTACTATATATTGTTAGGATAATCATTATAAGCTTTCACTCATATGGGGAATATAAAAAAATAGTGAAAGAGATTATAGGGGAAAGGAGAAAGAATGAGTGGGAAAAATAAGAGAGGGTGACAAAACATGAGAGACTCCTAACTCTGGGAAACAAACAAGGGGTAGTGGAAGAGGAGGTGGGTGGGGGGATGGGGTAACTGGGTGACGGGCGCTGAGGGGGGCACTTGACGGGATGAGCACTGGGTGTTAGACTCTATGTTGGCAAATCGAACTTCAATAAAAAAATATACATATATAAAATTTTTAAAAAATTGTTCTATTTTATTATTAGTTATTGTTGTTAACTCCTTACTGTGCCTAATTTATAAATTGAACTTCATCACAGGTATGTTTGTATAAGAAAAGACATAGTATGTAGAGGGTTCAATACTATGCTGTTTCAGGCATCTCCTGGGGGTCTGGCAATGTATTCCCTGTGGAGAAGGGGATACTACTGTAGTATGATAGCCTGACCTCTGTAAGACTTAGTGTGTCCAGAGAGAGCTCATTATCTATTTTAAAAATGAGAATCAGGCCCCCTTGCACACTGTGTTTAGCCATGATAAATATCCTGACTCTCCAAGATCCTTTATATCCTCTGAGCAAGCTTGCCTGCCATCTGCTGCAAACCTGCCCGCATGGCCTCCCTAGTTTCTCTGATTGCTGTCTCAACGCTTCTACCCAAGCTCTTCCCCCACATATATGCTATTCTTTCCCCTCTTCATCTCTGCATGCCCAAACCTTCTCCTTCCTGTCAAATTCCATACCCAACAGGAAGTTATATGCTATCACTCCATGAGATCCCTTCTCCCTGTCCTAAACTCACATTTACTCTCCCAATTAATGCTTTCATTTATTCATTTACTTAGAAACATTTTATCCTGTTGGGAAATATGCAGACATTTGGTGATAAACACCTGTTGCCTTGTATTATAGTTATCTGTGCATTCATCTTATCTTCCCTTATTAGCTGTAAACTTTCTTAAGTGCAAAAGATGTGCCCTTACCATGATGTGGGGCATGATACCTGCTAAGTGGATGAACATGTTTGCCTTTGGCATGGGAGGAGGACTCACAGAAGGTGACCCAAGTCAGCAACTGTGATTCAGTTATCAAATAAGTATCTGATCTGGTCTGGGTTATTTTGCTCACCAAATTCCAATTGAACAATTTTGAAACTGTTCCTTCTGCAGTGGATGAATCATGAGCCCTCTAAGAAATGGAAGTTAAAGCAGTGTATTCACAGAGCACATGAAATAAGTTTTAAAACCTCCAGCTATTGGTAATTGTCAATCATTTTTAAAAGTCTATCAATTTAGCTTGCATGCTGCTAGAATTCGGTGTGCTTGAATATCCCTAAGGACACCATGTATTTCTGAGATTATCGCATTTATGGATCTCTCAAAAGCATGGAAGAGAGCTGATGGAGGCTTGTTAAAACAACTAACAGTAACCAACATGAGACAAGGAAGAGTCCCGGCACTGGACCATCTGTCCGTTCAGTTTGCGGGATAGAAAGATGGGTGGTTTTTCTTCATGACCACTAAAGGCTGCAATATGTATATTAAGAACTGAGCTTTTTATTAACAAGTGTGTCACCTGCAGTTCTATAAGAAACAGCCTGTGCTAGAGACTGAGAAACCAACTAAGACCCTGTGTCTACAGGGTACTCGTATTTATAGGCTTTTCCATCTTTGTCACATGTGGTATTTGTGGAAGGGGCTCCTCCTTCCGTAGCCACCTCCTCTGGCCCAGGTCCATGGAGAACCAGGGCCCTTGAAGTTTGTCCTCCCTCGGCTCCAACTAGCACATCAGCGCCAACCTCCCTCCCGTCTGTGGAGGTGCCTCCTGGGACCGTGGATTCTATTCCTTTCCCTCTCCACCTGTCTCCTCTGAGAGCTCATCTGCTTGCAGTGCTTCCTCTCTCACCAGGATGCAAATGACTCCCAAATCTATTTCTCTACTTTGCATGTCTATCTCTCTACATCACAGGGTACTTACTGCATGCTGTTGGCAGGCACTCATTACTCAGTAAATACTTGCTGCCTGATTGTAGGATAAGATGGAAGTAGTCTTCCTTCAGGTAAATGCATAAAGGGCTTTTCTGGGTCAAGATAGCCTTGGCCTTCCTAAATTCAAAACTAGAGAGAAAAGGATGAAATTGCTCTAGGTAAATTCCTTAGAGAAGGAACTGTTATAATTTTTGTTCAGCATATGATATTTTTCTGCTCAGTATTGCCTTCTTGTTCTGGAACAGTCCCATCTCTGTCCATCCTATCTCCACAAGAGCTGTATAACCATGTGCTCCTGTTCCATATCTACTAAGTAGGCATTTGACTCACCCTAGACTAAGGACTTTTGAACCTGTTTCTAGTGATGTCTGAAACTAGAAAATATAAAAATCCAGGTATATTTTCCAACATCAAAATACTAACTCAACAAATATTTGCTAAGTAACTACTATGTGCTGGGCATTGTGCAGTCAAGAACTAGGACAAAAGTCCCTGCATGATAGTAGAGGAAAACAGATGATAAATAAATATGCAAGAAAAAATATAGCATGTCAGATGTGGTAAGCTGGAAACCCGCTATCCAAAGAATTATTACCTCCGATACCCAAACTCAGAGTAGGAAGAAAAAGAAATAAAGAAAACAGAATGTTCATTGTAACACAGGCCTATTTCCCCTGGTCTTTTCTATGGGTTTTAAACATGAAAACAACAATAGTAAAAGTAACTATAATGGCTCCTACTTAGTGAAGGGGTTCAAGTTGTCCACAATGGATTCAGTGCAACTGGTCCTCAGTTGACCAAATACCTGCCCTTTGAGATAAGCACTAAAAATTAGCCTGATTTTATAGATGAAGAAGCTGATGCCTTAGAGAAGTCAAGTAATTTGGCCAATGTTACAGGGTGAGTAGCAGAACCAGCATTAAACCCAGGCTTCCTCCCACCAGGATCCTTGCTTTTACCACTCACTCTGTCATACTGCTACTGAGCAGCCTTCCCACCCAGATGCTGTGCAAAAGTACATCTCACTTCAGGGAGTTCACAGGCAAACAGAGAGGCATAGCCATTTGGGACAAGTGCAATACAGTTGCTGCCATTACACAGACGAAATTTTGTACTAATAAAAAAAAGTGTGTGGACTGGGATTCTGAGCTTCATTTAACCTTCTGGCATCATCCAAGGGCCAGACCCATTTGCTTCCAAGCAGAGCAGCTCCGACCTAGTGCCTGCTGCTTCTACATAAGGCTGGATGGAGAATAAGACCCCTCTGGGTTAAAGGAGTAACAGCAGCCTATTTCTGCCCTGATACCTTGAACAAGTCATCCCTGGTATTTGCTGAAACAACGAGGGTTACTGTCCAGCACCTACTCAACCTACAACTTACTCAGAAATGTTTTAATGACTCCTCTAGGCAAACGCACCAGTACAGCCAGTGCTGAAAGACATGTCACTCCAAATATTAATCCAAACCAAAAGGTCCTTTTTTACTCTCCATAAAATACAAAATCATATTCCAAACTACAAGGACTTTACTGGGATTTTAATTTTTTTAATGCAACACATTTCCATTAAATTAGCTGCTAGTGAATTATAGAAAAGGAAAACAGGACTGTGGGTTTTTCCTCATTCCTCATTCAGTCATTCATTTTGTTTTTCCACTTTTCAACCCTCTATTTCAGCCTTCCTGCTAGAAAAGCCTAGGTCAGAAATTCTGCCTTTGAGGGCCCAGAGCACAAGGAAAGAACCTATGGCCTGTGACCTGAGCAGCAGCCTGCAGGGAAAAGAGAGGCCAAGGAAATGTAGCAGAAAAGTGAGTTAGGAAGGAGTCCTTAGAGCTCTCTTAGAAGCTAAAGTGCTTGGAAATTGAATGTCAAAGCCCAACCAGGTTTTTCTTCCCCAAGGGCACTTTTTCTCATCTGGAGAAATATTAAGTTCATTTCGACACTGCTCTCCTGGAATTCACAATTGGTATCAGTTCAGGGAGCAGAAGGACAAGTCTCCCCAGCACCCCCAACCCTTGCCCCATCCCCTGGCAGGATTCACTGTGCTCTGGTCCTCCCAGCACAGGCTCCCACACCAACCTCAGTCCTCAAGGCACCTCTACCTCCATCCTGGATAGCCATGCTTGGTAGTTTCCTTGGCGGGATTAGAGGATTCTGATCATCAAGAACCTTGTCTCCTTCATCTGGAATCCTCCCACAGTTTGGAAAGCTGTGAAGTCAAGAAGAGCTAATTTAAACTCTGGCACTTACATACAATAGATAGGTAATTCACTGACCTAGGTTGCTTAATCCCTTAAGGATTTCATGTCCTGACCAGTGCAAGGAGAGGTAGAAATACATGTCCACCCAAGCTGCTCTGATCACTAAAAGAAAAATTAGAATAACTCACATTGTTTTGAAGGACTGCTATGTGCTAGGCACTGGTCTGAGTTACTTGTATGCATTACTTCCTTTAAACTTTATAACAGACCATAAGGTAAATTTTAGCATGAATTCCATTTTATAGGTATGGAAATCAAGCCTTAGAGAAGCAGAATAATTTGCCTATAGTGCTTAGCCTAAAAGATACATAAGAATCATAACAAGAGCTATGCTTTGGTACACTGATCGTATGCTAGAGATGAACTAAATATTTTACTTGTATTATTTCACATTTTCCCATTTTTTCAACTGAAGAACTGGATCTTAAAAAGATGAAGTTGCCTGCTATACTTACTCAATCATTATGTAACAGAGCAGAGATGTCACCCCAGGCCTTTGGGTCAGAGTCTTTGAACTTAACCATTACTCACTCCCTAGAGATGACAGTTTCACCACATAGTAGCTCCTTAATATATTTTGTTAAATCAAATTGATACTATGGGGAGTTTGCCATTCAACTATATTAGACTTCTTATGAAGAGAGTATAGGTTTCAAGTCTTATGCATAGTGCATTTGATTTTCTTTCTAATTTCTTCATGGATTCTGCATTATTCAACCTCAAATGCTGAGCTCTTGAAATGAGGCCAGGTCACCCCCTCCTTAATTTGGGAACCCAAATGCACAACCAGCAGGCTCTTGAGCTGCCAAAATTGATAGCCCCATTTTTGCGAATGGATGCTGCCCACCAAGGAAAGGCAAAACTACAACCTGCCAAATTAATGGATGTGTTGATATGGGGTCTTAGGGATTGCAGTGCAGCAGACACAGAGTTCAGTCAAATTGAAAGTGTGCTCCAAGTTGTAGGCAAGAGACAGGGGGTTTTATTTTTTATTTTTTTATTTTTATTTTTTTGAGACAGGGGGTTTTAAAGCAGAAACCACAGGCTTACCCAAATTTTTTTGAATGAATTATGCTTGGTGCTGGTGAGTTTAAGCTGAACATCTATACATGATTGGCTATTGAACTAACAGGGTTTGCTAAAGTTCTTTTCGGTTTTGGATGTGCATAGTCTGATTTGCCTTATGGCCTTCCGACTCCATCTTAAAATGATTCTGATAGCCATGCTTACACTATTTTGAATCTTCTTTCATGATACAAAGCACTTTGTCAAGCTTCATTGACCAAACAGTGATAGTAATATAAGCAACTCGTGAGAAAGGGTTGATTAAGTGTGAATCCATCAATGTGATGCAACATCCTGCATCCATGAAGCAGTAATTCTGAAGACCAGAGAGAAGTGTAGGACCATGCCTAGAATGTTTTACCATATGACATTAACTCATAAAATACAACATAATGTGCGCCCTATGATGGCATTTTTTACAGTAAAAATATATGTGAAAATTAAAAGTTAATAGAAAAGGAGCACTTGGTTGGCTCAGTCAGGTAAGTGTCTGACTCTTGATTTCAGCTCAGGTCATGATCTTAGGGTCATGAGATTGAGCCCCATGTCAGGCTCCATACTCAGGGTGGAGTCTACTTGTCCCTCTCCTTCCCCCTCTACTCTTCCCTCATCAACTTCCCTCCCCACTGCTTCCATGCACTCTTTCTCTCTCAAATAAATAAATAAACAAAATTTCTAAAAAGTTAATATAAAAGGAATTAAATGTTATGTTATGATGGTTCAACTCTGAGTGGTGTTTTATAGATTTATGGACGATTCTATTGTTTTGATGGTAAAACATCA
This sequence comes from Canis lupus familiaris, assembly GCF_011100685.1. Classification (NCBI taxonomy): domain Eukaryota; kingdom Metazoa; phylum Chordata; class Mammalia; order Carnivora; family Canidae; genus Canis; species Canis lupus. The sequence goes on from NC_049238.1 coordinate 17,497,755, forward strand.
AAACTGAATGTCAGAATACACTGTGGACAACTGCTCTAAGAAAAGTGCCATAGAACAGGCAATAACTTTTCACAAATATTTATTTTTGTTATTATTTCCCTGTCACATACATGAACAAGGGAGACTAACAAAGAAAATTAACCTGTATAGTAATCACTTGCTTTGTGGTTCACAAGACATGTCTACATGCTACTTTTTATCTAATACTTAAGTAAGACAGGGATATCCTATATGTTTTCCAAACCCTATTTTCTTTCCAAGTGAAGTACAGAATATTCAGGAACCTCTTGCTCACCGGGACATGGAGGTGAAATAAAGGGTCTGTGATTGAACCAGGATTTTCACAGCTAGTCCAGGATTTTTTTCCCTGCACCAAGTGTTTTTTATCCTCCTGTGGTTATAAATGGCAGTCTGTGCACTTGGGGAGTATACAGTTGACATACTGATTCTCTCGAAGGTTTTAGGAAATGTGCTTCATGTTTTACTTTAGATACTGTCAGTTTTGGTTAGAGATGTGAATGTTACAAGACTGAAAGAAAGATGCCATCAGAAACTGGGAGCCATTTGAAGCAGAAAGGATTTCCTTATTCATGGAGGCCTTTTCACTGAAACCACTTCTGCATCGGTCCCAGGAGAGCTTAAAGAGGGCACCCAGTTGTGCACTTTCCTTTCTTTCTCCTAAGCACACATTTGCACATTTATCACCATCCCATGTTCCTTTAAGCCTTGTGCCACTGCTTCCAGTTTCTTCTCCTGTTCTCCTCTCAGCCTCATGTGTCTGATTTCATAGGGGGGAGGAGGGTTATCTTTGTGCTCCCTCTCGGGTTGACTCAGAGCTACAGCCCTGATGGCTCTGCAAAATTGATGGTTTAACTCCTGTGTCAGAGAGCAGGACCGGGGAAGAACATCTGGGAAATCATTAATTTACACAATCCTGTTCAACGGCCAAGGTATCACATCTTTACTGTCTGTGCACCTCTGGCCCCCAGCACCACGGTGCCACACGGGCATAAAGGGGACACCTGCTCTTGCGCAGAGCCCTAAGGCAGACAACACTGAGAGGGAGATTCTCTGCTTAAAGTCTTCAAGGTCTCACTGCGAGTCAAAGACCAGCAGTGCTTGGTACATGCCTCTCCCCACCAGTCCTATCCCATGAGAAGGAGGCAGGGTGTGAGCATGTGAGTGAGTGTGTGTGTATGTGCATGTGTGTGTGTGTGTGAATAATTCCAGGAAGTCAAGTCCAGGCCTTTTGAAATGTATCAAAAATCTATGTCCACACTAACCCAGGATCTAATTTCCTGCCCCAGCTTCTCTGTTTAATAAAGTAAGAAGCTGCCTATCTCACAGCACTTTTCCCTTTATTCAAGTTAAGCCTTCCCTCCTGCCTTGGTTGTAGGTCATGATCTTGGCTGCTCCCTGCAGATTGAAAAGGTTGACTCCTAGATCTATACGTGACCAGCTTAATTCTAGAGAGACTGTCTGAAGTACTTCACGGTGGTTTAGTTTCCACGTCATTTATCACTGACATCGTCTCATGCATGAAAGTGCAAGGAGATTTAAGGAGCTGGCATTTGCTCACAAGGTCTCCTTTAGTGGAACGGAGCCTAACACGCTACTTAACTTGCTCTGCCACTGAAACATAACTCTTCTCTCCCCACACTTCCGTCTTGGACAGAATAGCACAAGCCCTTACCAAGTGGGGAGCTTTTCTCTGGAACTCTTAAGTCCTATTGTACTGAAATGTGCATGATACCTACGGGGTTAGGTCACAACCCATCTTTGCAGTCCAAATCCCACGCCTCAAAAACAGCCAGAAAGAGCCTGGTGTTGCAGGAACAAGTCACCTGAATGACCAAGAAATCCTCTGACACCACATAGAAGGCAAATCAAGAAAACACCACTTTTCTGAGTTTGAAGAGAACTGGGTTTTACGACTTATTTGGATTTGTTTTTCCAATTTATTTTCATGCTTGCAAGCCACTGCTTCTTTTTACTCTATTAAAACTTTAAAAAAATTAAAACCAAAGATGAAATCTTTACATGTCTATCGCTGGTTTTACTGGATTCCTCATTCTAGAAGTAAGATTTCTAGTTTTGCAAAAATAAGCCCCAGGAAGCCAGTATTTTCTGGTAAGAGTCAATATTCAGGATCATACAAGTATAGGAAGTCCTACAAACTAAGTTTCCAAAATTGGAAATCATACTGAATCAACATTTTCTCCCAAAATGCAGATAACATATTCTGAAATATTAACATTCTGCTCAGTCAACAGAATGTCCTCCTGTAGGTTCTGTATACCTCCTTCTGGAGTTTGGAAGACCTGGTGCAGTTCTGCCTTGATATAAAGCATTCTGAGCACAAGCCCCAACACACACACACACACACACACACACACACACACACACACACAGTTCCTAAATCAGAAAGCAGATCAAATAGAGCAGTTTTTTACCTTATTCTTCCACATACCACCATTTTACACACATACACACGCACATACATGCACACAAAGTTTCTGATATATTGTCCTATATTGCCTCAATTAAGGAGATTTATTTATTTGAACATCAGTGTCCTCTGAAATTATGATTAGCCCCTGAGAGAGAGCAACTCTCTGGAAGGACATGTATTAAACTGGTAAGACTTGTGTTTATACACTAGAGATAAAGCTTCTGGGACATTTATATGATATCAGACATACTAAATTATTTTTAAGCTTTCTGACAATAATAATTGAAGATACATGTCATTTTATCTATTTGTTTCTAAACCACAGAAAATAATTAATGAGTTATTTACCCATGTACATTTGACTTTCTCTCTGTTTCACTGTGGATCTGCTCATTCATTTCTTATCTGCATAAACGTATAGCCTGTCCTTTTTTTTTTTTCAAACCAGGGCCAACTTGTAGGCTAAATAGGCTGCAATTTTTTTAGTTAATTGTAAGTTTTTAGAAAGTGCCAGTGTCTTTTAATGCCTCTTCTCTAGGTTGGAATTAATGATAAAGTTCCATGATTCAGGAAAATTCTTTTGAGTGAAGAAAGTCCCCTTGCTAAAGTAGAAATTCTCTTGGAAGGTAATAGGAAGTCATTATCTAACATTTACCCCTCTGAGAAAATTAGTATAATATCCTTTATTATATGACAGATATTATATGGACCAAGTAGCAAAGGGAAAAAATGGGTCTGAAATGTGGGCATTACATGAAGAGTCTTAATTACCCAACAGGGCAACAGTCCCTCAGGAGAAACAGGTAGAGAAAAGGAAAGGTAGAATGATGCCAAAAATCAGATTCTCTTCTTTGCTCGTTGGCCATATTTCAAACCTGCTAACCATGAGTCAGGTCAGAAAAGGAGAGTTCTCCTATGGATTACTGTGATACAGCCAAAGAAAAAAATGTACCAGATAGCATTAAACAGACAAGGAATACTTTATTTAAGACTATTGCAATAGGATGATATGCCTGGGTGGCTCAGCAGTTGAGCGTCTGCCTTCAGTTCAAGGTGTGATGGGTCCTGGGATCTAGTCTCACATCGGGCTCCCTGCGAGGAGCCTGCCTCTCCCTCTGTCTATGTCTCTGCCTCTCTCTCTGTGTCTCTCATGAATAAAAAAACAAAATCTTAAAAAAAAAAAAAAAAGACTGTTGCAATAGGAGAGAGAGATTCAAGTCCACTTAAAATTCTTTGGTGTTAAACAATAGGAAGTTTTTAAGCTCTGGGGTGAGCTGGGAGAAAAGTACTGGAGGACATTAGGGAAGAGATTGGTCAATGTGATTAAGTAATCTGTATTTGCTAATTGTACCTTATCAGAATTAGAATCCTACTTTCCTTCAGAGACTGGAAGATAAGGGTGCTATCTTTCTTAATAATTACATTTCAAAGGGATGGCGTCCAGGTCCTTGAGACATTCCTGGGTGGTAAAACTGGCAAAAGGCTGGGAGAAGACTTATATCTTAAAGGAGCAGAGAAAGAATTCACAACTATAAGTTTTCTAAAATATGTGCTCCAAGAAAAGAGAGACCGGGGGCCAGTCTAACGTTTAGTCAAGATAAAGAGAATGTTAGGGCCATCTTGATCAATCTATAGTGATATTGAGAAACGTACAATGAGCACTCGGTAAGTTCTATGTTCTTCACATGCACTTCCTCATTTCATTGTGATGTGTTATGTTCTTCATTTACAGATGAGGAAACTGAAACACAAAGAGAGGCTAGGTTACCTGCCTATGGTTACATAGTGCCAATCCATCTGGTTTTGGAGTCTACAACCTTAGCATGCCAGTATGGTAGGTAGGCAACCCTTGCACCTCAATGTCTGAGCTTAAGATAAATCCTGTGGTAAATGTACCCTACAGTGAATCACAACAGATAACACATCTTGGCAGGTCCCTCCTCTTGCATGCAGGGAGAATTGAGACATCTTCCAGACAATAGAATATGTCAAAGATGATGGGATAGTCCCCCATGATTATGTTATATTACAGAAGATGGATACTTAGCAACCTAGACTGAGAGATTCTCCTAAGGGGTTTGAAGAAGTGATCTGCCATGTTATGAGAATGCCTAAGAGAAAGCCACTTGGAAAGGACCTGAGCATAGCCCCCAGGTGACAGCCCACAAGAGAAGGGGACCTTAGTCCAAATTCTGATCTAAATTCTGCCAACAACCACATGAGCTTGGAAGTGAACTCTGAGCTTCAGATAAGACATAGCCTGGCTAACACCTTGACTACAGTCCTGGGAGACCATGAGTGGAGGACCCAGCTAAGTCTTGCCCAGACTCCTGACTCATGCTATAACTTATTGAGTTTGAGGTACTTTGTTGACAGACCTGTTGTTTTGGTGAGTGCTCTGGCTATCATTTACTGAAATAGCCTCCTAGAACTTCTAGGAGTTCTTTCTGCTTCTAGTTTGCGCTCTTCAAAATATGCCTGCCATGGTCATCTTTTGAAAATGTATTATCTTAATATGTAATTCTTCAATGTCAAATGTGGTATTAGCAACTAAAACTTATAGGATAAAGCCCAAACTCACTAAATATTATAAAAAGCTCTCCCAGATTGGTTCCAAATTACTCTATGTTTCCCAATTTCTTGCCACCCCTCCATAGATTATTCATTCATCCATTTTTTTCAACCTATAGTTACCTAATGCCTTTTACCAGAAATTGTCTGGCACTCCATGTATGAAACCTAAATGATAACATTTCTTCCAAAATAGACCTCTAATATAGTTGAAGAGTCAGACAGTTTAATCAACTATCACAGTGAAGTAGAGAAGCTGAAAGGACTCCATTTGAGAAAGTCTCCATCTCTGCTCTTTTTTCTGTGAGGCCCCATTTATTTATGTTCTGTATTTTGCTTCTGAATAAGCCAAAGAAGCTATGTTCATCATTCTCTGTGTTTTGTCCTAGGCCCCAAACACCTAATGACATCCAAGAAGAGCCAGATCCTAAACATGTTCCATTAGCTTCAAACAAACTTCAACATCCCCTACCTTGGTAATTATGGAATAACACCTCTTGTTCATCTGATGCTTGCCTTTGACTGGACCCTCCTCTAGATTCCTAAAGGAACATGTATCCCAGACCCCTTTCCAATAAAAACCTTAGCCCCAAGCAACAATAAGACTCATTCTCATTTCTTTCCGAGTCACGCAGACACTCCATCTGCTACTCTCTACCTGTCACTTACATTATTCAATAAACACTGTTTCCACTTTCTCTGGCTCAAAGTTGATTTCTACCTTGGATGAAGTCAAGGACCCTCTTGGCTGGTCCTGTGGGACATTCCCCAGGGCTCTCAGACTCAACCTGCCTGCATCAACAATTCAACACAAAATTCTCTGGCTTGAAGAAGTCAAATGGTATTGTTCCAATTCCACCACTTACTATCTGAGAATTGGGTAAGTTAACTTTCATCTCTGAACTTCAGTGTTTTCACTTGTAAATATTGGAAATAACACCTAAAATCTCAGAGCATCACTGAGAGGGATTAAACTAGGTGATACAAGTAAACTGATTAGCATAATGCAGAATATAGAATGAAAATCTAATAAGCACTTGCTAAAGCATTTGTTAAATTTTTATATTTGTTTTTTGTTTGTATTTGTTGACACTTTTATACTTCACATGAAGGGGGTAGGACAAAGATTATAGAGGGATGGCCAGGCAGACTGCTTGTGGGGGTAAGCACTAGGGTGAGCATGGAAGGAGGACAGGATTCAGAAACATGGAAAGTTTCCTGGTAGGCTAACATGTGTAAAGACACAGATGCCTGAAACAGCAGGATGTTTCAGACACAGTAGTTGGGCTTGTCTGAGAAAAGGTGTATGTGGGAGAATTAATTTAAAGTAACTCTCATTTATTTCCCCAGTACCCATATTTATTCTTCCACAAACTGAAAAGAAGAAAAAAATCATCTGGGACTTACTATATGACAGACATCATTCTAACCAGCCTCTCATACCACTTTGGAACATATAAAAGTATTAGCAGACACAGTATTTCCTATAAGCATCTTGAAGTCCTGCTGGGGAGAAAAACAAGTATTTAAATGAATAAAATAAAGACTACTAATGTGTATATTTAAAAATACTCATTTTATTTTATTTAAAATTTTATTTATTCATTGAAAGACACAGAGAGAGACAGAGAGAGGCAGAGACACAGGCAGAGGGAGAAGCAGACTCCATGCAGGGAGCCCGATGTGGGAGTCAATCCCAGGTCTCCAGGATCACGCCCTGGGCCAAAGCCAACGTTAAACTGCTGAGCCACCTGGGCTGCCCCAAAGTGCTCATTTTAGAATAAAGATAATTCATTCAAAAGACCCAAGGTGACTCTCTTTATGTATATGTTTTTCCAAAACATACTTTTTTTTTCCTTCTTAAATTTTTTTTGTTAAAGTTTGATTTGCCAACATATAGTATAACACCCAGCTGATCCCATCAAGTGCCCTCCTCAGTGCCCGTCACCCAGTCACCCCATCCCCCCTCCTACCTCCCCTTCCACTACCCTTCGTTCGTTTCCCAGAGTTAGGAGTCTCTCATGCCAAAAAATACTTCTAAATGTATGTAGCTTTGGCACAAAATTTCCTCATTGTATCATTTAACACATATTGCTTGACTGCCTACTAAATGTGGTGTACTATTCCTAGGCCTTTGGTATAAAAACAGACGTGATCCCAGTCCCATTGAAACTTAAGTTGTAGCAAAAGCAGACAAACAATACATAATATATTTGACAAAAAATGTATAACATGGTTGTATATAATATGATGGTAAGTGATAGGGGACAGAAACACATAGATCAGAGAAGGGGGCCTCGGGGTAGGGGCTACAGGACTACATAGGGGAGTCAAGGTGACCCTTAGGGAAAGACTACAAGTGGGGAAAACCTGAAAGATGGGATAAGAGCTTTCTAGGCAGGGGAAACAGTGTGGGGAAAGGCCATGAGGCAGGAGTGTGCCCGGCATGCTTAGGAAATGCCAGAGAGGACAGTAGGGTTGAAACATGATTAGGGCGGGAAAGCAGAGAGAAGGTAAGAGAATCAGATCCTGCAGGGACCTCTGGCCCACTCTGAAACTGAGACCTGCTGTAGGGATTTGAGCAGAGAACTATCACAATTCAACCAGTGTTTTTGTTTTGTTTTGTTTTTAAGATTTTATTTATTTATTCATGAGAGACAGAGAGAAAGAGAGAGGCAGAGACACAGGCAGAGAGAGAAGCAGGCTCCATGCAGGGAGCCCGACGTGGGACTTGATCCCAGGTCTCCAGGATCACACCCTGGGCTGCAGGTGGCACTAAACTACTACGCCACCAGGGCTGCCCTCAACCAGTGTTTTACATTTTTCTTAGGGAGAACTATAGAAGGATGCCCTCTACATGCCAGTGAGAAACTGGTGACATGCTGTACGATGATCCCAAGAGAAAAACTTCCAACACTTCATCATTAAGCATTAGTTTCTTGTAGATATCTGAAAGCTAACAATCTAACACTAGAGTCTATTGTAATTTTTAACAATAAATTCTATTCCTAATTTCCTAAGTTATTTTTAAAACCATGTGTAAAGTCGGTAATATGCTTCCTGTGAGTCGATATGATTTTTGTCTTTAATTTGAATGGTAATGAATTACATGCACTGATTTTCTAATATTAAAATAATTTTGCATGCCTAGGGTAAATTCTCATGGTTTCTTTCTTTGATGCTTGGTGACTTTTGACTGTGTAGCATGCTTTTTCGTTAAACAAGATTTATTTGCAGTAATTATTCCAGTCATATTGTAAGGGTAGTTTTATCATAAGAAATTGCATTGGTTTGCCAATAAGTGATACTTTCAAGTTTCTGGTTTTCTTTTCTTTTTTTTTCTTTTCTTTCTTTTCTTTTCTTTTCTTTCTTTTTATTCTTTCCTTTTTTTTCCTTTCTTTTTTTGCTATTAATATAGTTTCTAATATGAAGACGGCCTCAAATTATTGATAAAATCTATTTTGTCATAATCTGTCATTGCTTAGAACACCACTGAATTCTATTACTCGGCATTCATTTCAGATCTTTGGACTTGCAAAAGTGTAATTGGCCCATTTTTTGTCTTATACTGGCCTTTTTTTGTATAGGTATAAAAGTTATAAAAGTCTCATAGAATAAGTTGGATGATTTTCTTTATTATTTTCTGAAGTAATTTATATATGATAGGGACTTTTAAAATTGAGTTCTTTACCATTTCTTTGTTTTCTTTTTTCTTTTTCCTGATTTCTATTGGGCAAAGATTTTTATCGACTATTTATTTCTACTGATTTGAAGCTATAAATTATGTTCTTAATATTCAAATACATTATTAGAAAAATGTGGAGCTAAATTTGGGTAAAGTCTAAAGTTATTCAATGTTTTCTCCAATGCAAAACTTGTCAAAAATCTTAGCATGCCTTAAACAATGCATAGCACCACCATTATGTTATTGCTTTTGGTATGTTTAGTTTTACCTATATAAACATCAAAAATGCTCTTTAATTTACAGATATATTTTCATTTCTTCTGTGCTCACTTTTATCCTCTTGCCCATGCTCTGAGTTCTCATCACCACTATCTACACTGCATATTGTAATAAATCTTGTAGTATTATTCTATAACTGGTCAACAGTCTTTGTGTGACTAATAAATGCCTTTTTCTTACCTCTGCAAAGGAATGAAGATTTAGCTGAGTATAAAATTCTAGGCTAACAGTAAGTCTCCCTCAGGGTTTTGAATAGATGATTCTCTTGTCTTTTGGACTTTCTTCTGGGTGATAAATCTGTTCTCAGTCATAATACACTTCATGTGCAGATAACTTGTTTTTTCTCTCTAGACACTAATGTTTAAGATTTTTCTTCTTTCTCTTTTAATGTTTTACAATCTAATTTCTCTGTATTAAATTGTGGATTTGTTTTTGTTTTTCTTGCATGCCATTTGTTGTGTATTTTTTGTTGTGTATTCCCTAAGGACTCTCACCTATTATGTCTTTATATATTATTCTCCACCACTCTATCCCTCTTTTATTCCAGAATTTCTGTCAAACCTATGGTGGGGCTTGCCAATCTACACTCATTCCCTTAATGATTTTCCAGTTTTAACTATTTTTCCCATCACTACTGGATTCTGGGTGATTTCTTCCAGTATCATCTTCAAATAACTTTTTCCTTTGGGTCCATTCCATGTTTCATGCAATCTATTAAGTTATTTAATACCAATATTTATAAATCCTAAGATTTTAATCTGGCCCTTTTACCTTTTTTCAAATTGTCTTTTGTCATCATTTCTCATTGTTTTCAACAGCTAGTATCCAATTTTGTATCTTTTGATGTCCTAAATGTATTTGCATTGTTTTAAATAACAAAATTTATTTCACAGGAATGGACTGATATTAGAATGACTAGTTTTGTTATCCTGCCTTCCTTCTGAACATTTGGCTTCTTCATGCAGTGAAGAGTTGTATTTCAGCCTCATTTGAGGTGCAGAGACCCTTTCTCTCTGTATTCAGTCTTCTCAGTGCAAAAAGTCAGACTCAGCCACATGCCAGTCTCCAGAACCAGGTTTTAAATGGGATGTGATTCTTGAGAGTATTACAGATTCAGCTTATGGCTTTACTGCTTTCCTGTCATGAGGTTCCCTCTTTTTCCCTCCTACCTCTCTAGCCCACATCTTCCTTTAAAGCCACGGATCAAGCAGATCTTCTGCAAAAGATTTTCTCAGCTTCCTTTTACTGGCTGTGAAGAAGACATTGAGCCTACTTCCTGTCTCCCATCAACTAAGGAACACTTTTCTTCATTTATCTCTCTGAGCTGAACTTCTGTCTATCCCTTCTTGCTTTTTCATCAGCTAGGAATACTATGGCCTCTAGCAATGACAGGGTAGCTTGTAGAGGCTGGTGCTCTGGTCAAGAACAATTGGGGATAAACAGACACAACCTTGGACTTGAGGAGAAAAGAAGGCACATTGAAGTGAGCACAATTTTCCGTAAGCCATGTTTACCCTTAGGGATTTGCCTATTCTTGGCACAGGAGGTGAAGCTGAGATGCTTGGCAGAGCCTCACTGCTACAAGACAGAAAACTAGCAAAGATATTTAATACCTTGTGAGGCTGAGGATTTTTTTTTTCAATATGGAGTTTTGCAGCTGCCAAGACAGTCAAGTCTGGAGGAAAATTCTATGAGAGAAGAGAGGTAGTGGCTTACTAGCTTGATATCCAGTGGTTTAGACCCAGGTTTCTCATCCTCCGCAGTACTGACATGTCAGGCCAGATAATTCTCTATCACGAGGGTTGTCCTATAGGACATATAGAATGTTTAGCAGAATCCTTGGCCTCTACCCACTAGATGTCAGTAGTAATCTGCCCCCTACCCCCAGAGTTGTTAAAAACAAAAATATCTTTAGATATTGTCCATTGTCTCCTGAGAAGAAAAATCGCCCTGATTGAGAACCACTAGATTAGACTCTTGAAGCATTTGCCAAATCTTTAAGGTGGGAAGAGTGAGAGACTAAGAAACCAAGCAGAAAAATACCTGCATAACAGAGCAGAATGTTCAAGTCATGAGGTACTGAGAAGATAAACACTAGAGCTCCCCAGGGAGCAGTGATCCTGGCAAACTATCCAGGCTCTAAATTGGTGCCTCTGGAGATCTGTGTCTAAGGACTAAAATGATCTATTCTAGTCTAAGCCTGATGTCAGTGGCAACTCAGCCCTTAATGAGCTTAGGCTATGATTATCTTTAATCTCCTTTTATTATAGCTATCTACTAGAAAACAAAGAGAATGGTCCCCAGAGGAAGACAATGTCAGCCAGAAGCTATAACATTTTTACACAATGTCTTACATTCAATCAAAACTTTCCATGCATAAAGGAAGGACCCATGGAAAATCATACAGATTATAAAATGGATCCATAGGCAACCTAGGTTATGATGTTATCAAATATGGACTTTAAAGTACATATTATTCTGGGGTGCCTAGATGGCTCAGTCTGTTAAGTATCCAACTCTTGATTTTGGCTCAGATCATGATCAGAGGGTCGTGGGACTGAGCCCCATGTCAGGCTCTGTGCTGAAGCCTGAGCATGGAGCCTGCCTGGAATTCTCTCTCTCTCTCTCTGCCCCTTCACCCACTCACAATGTCTCCCTCTCTCTCAAAATAAAAAAATAAAATCTTTTAAAAAATAAATATTGTTCAACAAACCAGTATTATAAGGTCAAGAAAACAAATGATGAGATTGAAATTATAAAGCTTAAACCTTCAAACAAATCTTCAAATGTAACTTTTAGAACTAAGACATATAACTGTTCATGAGAAATTAAAAGATGAGTGTAAGAGTAGATAAGGTATTTCTTCACTCATGGCCCCACTCTTCCCATCACTCCTGTTTGCCACATCTCTTTTGACTCTAACACTCTTCTTTCCCTCTTAAAAGGATCCTCATGAAAACAGTAGGCCCACCAAGATAACTCAGGATGCTCTCCCATCCAAGTTCCTTAGTTTACTCATGTCCAAAAAATGTAACAAAACTTGTTGAATTTAACAAAAACATGCAAAACTCTACACCAAAAACTACAAAACATTGTTGAGAGAAATTAAAGACTGCAAAAAAATGGAGACATATACCATGTCCATAGATCAGATGGCTCAATATTTTTTAGATGTTGACTCTCTCTAAATTGGTCTAGAGATTTTGGGTTTTCTTTTTTTTATTCTGATTGTTTTCTTGTGTGGAAATTGGCATGTGGATTCTAATATTTTCACAGAAATGCAAAAACCTACAGTAGCCAAAATAATTCTGAAAAATAACAAAGTTGGAAGACTTACACATCCTGATTTCAAAACTTCCTATAAAGCTAACAAGCTAACATAACCAAGAGAGTGTTGTACTAGTGTGATTATATGCATATAATCCCTGGAAGAAACTAGAAAATCCAGAAATGGAATGACACATGTCAACAAATTTTTAACAAAGGTACCATAGTAATTATATGGGGAAAATAATTTTGAGACAATTAGGTAAAGAAAAGAAAAACCAAAAAAAAAAAAAAAAAAAAAAAAAGAAAAGAAAAACCTTGGCTCTTATTTCACATATTATATAGACATTAGCCTGAAATGGATTATAGCCCTAAATGTAAGAGCTAAAAATACAACATTCTAAAAAACACAAAGGAGAAAATCTTCGTAACATTGGTAGACAAAGATTTCTTGCAGAATACACAAAAGGCAAAAGCCAGAGAAACTGATAAATTGGACCTTATCAAAATTAAAAATCTTTGCTCTTAAAAAGACACTTTAAGAAATTAAAGATCCATCATGGATTAGGAAAAAATACTTCAAAACATTACTTCACATCAGATTGCATAAAAAATATATATATACTTGTTTTAAGTCAATAATAAAAAATCCAAAAATTCAAATTTTAAAAATGGTTAAAAGATTATTAAAAGCATCACCAAAGATATATGAATGATAAATAAGCACATGAAAAAAATTGCTTAATATCATTCGTCACTAGGGAAATGCAAATTTAATACCACAATGAGATATCACTACAAATCCACCAAGTAGCTAAAATTAAAAAGACTAACAATAGCAGGTGCTAGGGAAGATTTGGAGAAACTAAAATTCTCATATTTTGCTGATGCAAGTGCAAATTATACAATCACTTTGGAAAATAATTGGCGGTTCTCAACTCTTTAAACATACTTTTACCATATGGCTCTTTTATCATTTGACTCAGCAGATTTGCCAGTAGGTATTTAAACATATAAATAAGGATCCCTGGGTGGCGCAGTGATTTGGCACCTGCCTTTGGCCCAGGGCGCGATCCTGGAGAACCGGGATCGAATCCCACTTTGGGCTCCCAGTGCATGCAGCCTGCTTCTCCCTCTGCCTATGTCTTTGCCTCTTTCTCTCTCTGTGACTATCATAAATAAATTAAAAAAAAAATTTAAAATAAATAAATAAATAAACATATAAATAAATACATGTGCTCACACAAAGAGTTTTACTAGAATGTTCACAGTAGTTTGTTTCTCAATAACCAAATATATATATTTATATATGAATATAAATATATATTTAAATATATATAAAATGTATAAATATATTATAAAATATAATTTATAAAAATATATAAATATATTTAAATATAAGTATATATTTATATATATATTTACCAGAGATGTGTCTATATATATAAAAGAAATTATATTACATACATGTAATTGAATACTACTCAGTAATATTTATACATGTGACAACCTGGATGAATTGCAAAACATTATATTGAGTACAAGATACTGGGTATAAACTATTACTGTTGATTTGATTTTTGTGAAGCTCTAGAAAAGCCAAAACTATAGGAGCAAGAAACATTGTACTTGCCTGGGGCCCTGTGAGTGAGTGCTTTTAACTAGACAGGGACAAAAAGAAACATTTTGGAGTTATAAAACCAATCCATAAATATATCTTGATTGTGGTAGTAGTTGCATGACTACATAGTACTATAAAAACTAATCAAATTGTGTACCTTAATACAGTAAATTGTATTATATGTAAATTATACCTTGATTTAAAAAAACAAAAGGAATTAGGTAAGGATTGACATGCCAGAACTCAATGCTAGTCTTAAAGTGCAGACAGATTATTTGAACTTGATACGATGACAATGTCAATACAAGATTAGTATATTTGTGTGTACTAAATAAACGATGCTCCGGAGGTTTACAAAGCCTTGAATTGCTTTTCTACACAAGCGTTTTCTTCTTTTCTGGTTCTAAGGAGTTCTAGGAAATTCTTTAGTAAAGGGAGTTATAACAATATATTTATTATATTACATAAAATATATTCTTATACAGTAAAACTTTTTAGAGTAAAACGCTGCTTAGGGATGTACTATGGAAGCAGATGGAGGTAATCTTCCACGGCTAGTAATGAGTTAATACATTCCCTTAACGGTTATGTGAATTGGCTAAATTTCTACATCTGACACTCAAATCAAATAAGAGCAAAAGGAAAATGAACTCACAAATATAATAAATATCCTCTGATATAGTATTCTGAAACAAAAATAAAGTGGAAAGCTTCAACACTATACATTACCCTTAAGAGAATCTATCTGCAACAGAATAATAAGGGTTCTGATCATGCCAGATCAGATGCAAGCACAATTTGCAGGTGTGCAGTTTCTCTTGAAAGAAGTTGTTAAACCATGAAGGGCATGTCAGAATCACTATCATGCTTTTCAGAACACTAAAGAGTTCACCAGGAAGGAAGCAGCACATGCATATCATATCAGTCCAACCCAGAGCACAATTTCATTAAATATTCAGCATCATGAGGAACGCCTTGCTTTACATATAGGATCTGATTCCCTTTGGGACTGAAGTGGCGTGAAATCCTTGTTCTACAGCACCACTGGGGATTGGAGGGCTCTGGCTAATTCTTGTTGACACAGAAGTACTGTGTAAATGACACATGGATCAACAACTATAAAGAAATTAGATTACATTACACAGTGGATCTTTATAAGAATTTTATACAAAATCCTAGTAAGTGACCGAAAGTATTTACTGTATATACAGTAGACACAAAGGTAAAATCTTTGATAAGCATAACTATGAATAAATGACAGACACAAAGTAATTCCAAGAAATGATAAACACATTTAAAAATTATATTCTACCCCCCTAGTTAATCTTGTACATGCAAATTAAAATAAAAATTAAATAATATTTTCTGTCTATAAAATTGACCTCAAGGAAAGGTTGAGGATTAAAAATGTCTAGAGTCACCAATAGTGGGGGGAAATGTCCCACTGATTGTGGAAGACAGTTTAGCAGGATCTATCAAACAGTAAAGCACATTTGTTTGGATCCATCTCTTCAGTTTCTAAGAATTCTACATAAATATTGATTCCTATCTGCAAAGATTTTTTGCATGATGTTTAAAAATGAAAATATTGGGAACTATTTTAATATCCATCGACAGACAAGTGGAAATTTTATTTATGATCCACCCACAGAATATTTTGGTGCTTTGCAAAAATAAATTAATAGATTAATAGTAGAGTTACTGCATGCGATCTAGTGAAAAAACTAAAACATGATTCCATTTTCTAATTTTTAACTCTGCAATGCTTTTGACTATTTTACAATGATCACATTGTACTTCTGTACTGTTTCAAATCAAAGAAAAAAGAAAAGGTAGGAAAACATACTTGACATAATTTGACCAAAGAATATTTTCTTGCATTTTTCTTTCTATATTCTTCTTTTATTTCTTAGTCCCTTTGTCCCTCATTTTCTCCTTGTGTTCCTTCAACATTTCTTTCTTTCTTTCTTTGGGTTGGGGGAGGAACAGAGGAAGAGGGAGACAGAGTCCCAAGCAGACTCTGCACGGAGTTGCAGAGCCAGACATGGGACTTCATCTCATGACCTTGAGATCATGACCTGAGCTGAAACCAAGAGTCGGTCACTTAACCAACTGCATCACCCAGGTGCCCCACTTCAATATTTATTGGATGGTTTCTATGAACCAGTTATTCTTGTAGGTATTAAACAATATATTTTGTGCATATTAGGAAGATACAAAAACAATTACAATTGACTGCTGTAGTGCCACAGCAGGGATACGTGCAGAGCTTGATATGAGCACAGAGAAATGAGTGCTTATGTTTGAGGAGGAGAGAGAAGAGATCAGAAAGAGGCAACAAGGAAGTAGAAGTTTTCCAGACAGAGAATTAGACAAAGGTGCCTCTTGCAGAGGGAACCAGAATTTAAGTATCAAACAAGCAAGCCTCCCTGATTTTTAGAGGTGAAAGACAAAGGAAACAATACAAATTCAGATGAATGCCATCAGAATGTATTACACAGAGTGCTAAAAATCTGACCTCGCAGGTGGCAAACATGTGAGTTCCTTAAATTTTCAATTTCCCACTAAGAAAATCCTAAGCATCCAAAATGTTTTATTTTCCCTGGAGGTGCCTTAGGGTGTGTTTTTAATCTCTACAGGTCTGCGAAATTTTTCACAATACTTTCACAATTTATAAGACATCATGAACCACAGGTTGGCACAGCTTCCTAAAGTAGCCGTCAGGTATGGATGCCTCTAATTCTTAATGCTTGCTAGTTTCACTGACCACACGATCTCAAAAGAACAGCAGCAGAATTCCGTGAAAAAGACATTATTTCCCTACTTGCAGATAAGAAAAAGAGGAGATGGTAAGTAATTTGTCCAACATGAGGCCATTTGTGGTCTGAACTGAACTTTTAGTTGCATGCTTCTCTGTTGGCCCTGCTCCAACATGAGCTCTTTGAGGATCAACGTGGTGTCTTATTTTGCTTGTGAGGAGGGGACCACATTCAAGATGTTTAACAGCATAAAAGAGAACAACTTTTCTTTACTTAGTAAATAAAATGTTCCTAAGAGAATGCTTCTAAAATTGTATCCCTGCTCAAATGTAGGTGCAGTCTTTATGTTAAAAATGACTCTAAAAATGAGTTTTACAGGCAAGCAACAATATTGGTAAGAAAAATGGAAGGGTTTCCCTTTATTTTAAAATAAATAAAGGAATATTAATTACCCCAATTTTCTCTATATTACTTTCTAAATATCTCTCTTTGGACATTTGCCATATTCAACTTTAAATTACAGTTACTTTTGCACTGTATGCTTGTTATACAGTACAAGATCTGTTTGATTATCTTTCTAGCCTTGTAGTGCTTACCAACATACCTTACTCAGTATACAATAATAAATTTGTGGAGGGAATTAATGGAAGATTACATATCAATAAATTAAACAAGCTAGACTTTCATACTAGATGTGTGTAAGGCAGGGTTTGAGGAGCTTGAACATGCTTGTTGACTCTTGAAAAGAATTATGTTTTTATGTAATTAAATAAACACAATATTCATCTAGAATATCAAACTAAGTCTACTTCAAAGGGACATGAAAAACCTGGGGCAATACAAGAACACAAACACACAATTATCTCAAGAAAAGAGAAAAGGACAGGAAAGTATTTGATATCCAGAGGAGGGAAGTAAAAAGAGGAACCATTCTGAGCAGATATTTTAACATATGTTAAGTATTTATTTATTTTGTGGCTTAAAATATTTTTAAAATCATGATTCAAAATATTTTAAGAATATTGTCATCCCTCTTTTCAATCTGTGCAGAGTTTATTGCACTTGCAGAGAGAAGCTTTTGTATGATATGTGAAAAGCTGATGGAGAAGGGACAAAGAGGCAATGAGTCTATATGGGTCAAGCGTCACCTTACCAGGTATTGGGACTGACAATCTAGAAAAAGGCTAAAGAAATAGAATTCTGGGTTTATTGGTACTTCTCCTTTGCCAGATGGGGTTCCAGCCTGGAGGCAAAGGTAGGGAATGGACCAGCAGTGGGACTGGCATCTTGAATGATGTGCCTGTAGGTCACTGGATCACAATCTGCTCAAGAATATGTTGCCAGAAAGATGACACCACCATTTGACATCCCAATAATTTTCTTGGTAACATATGCAATCAGTTCACAAACCCAGCCCAGAACAGTCAGCCAGGTTGGGGGAATGGGTGGGGACTTATTGGCACTCCGAAGAAGACAGGTGGAGAAGCTGAGGATTAAGCTGTTTGCTCAGCCAGCAAAGAGAGAGATGCACCAGAAGCTTCTTCAGCCCTTCTCCCACTGGTCTAGATATCATCTATTAAAGAGCCCTAGCTCAACCATAGAATAATGATAATTTCAACTACATAATCATGAGTTATTTTAAATCTGTCTTTAACCCACCAGAGAGGAAACTCCTTGAGGGGAGGAAATGTATTTATTTTTGTCTCTCTCCAATGAAGATTTCTGTTTGTAGAAATTATTTGAACAACGGAATGGGAATAAATGAACATCACAAACAAGCAAGTGCTATTTAAATGCTTTAGTGTGTTTACAAAAAAAAAAAAAGTAAAAAAAAAAAACTGCAAGCTTTAAATTTAAAAAAAATAGTGATTTTCAGGATGCTAATGTCACGACCTAAAAATAAAGTTTTATACTCCATAATAATTCTTAATGACATCCTGTTTCTCTGAGGACCCTCTTTTATCTTCTTTTTTAATAAAAATTGAGTGTGTATTAGTGCTCTTGAGTCCTCTGTGGAATGCATCTAGAATACAAGTGCCATCATCAGGAAACCACAAAAATGTGAAATAAAAAAAAAAAAAGTTAATACTGTGTTGTTATTTTCATGGAAGAATTCCAAAGTCTGGGGAGGCTCACAGCACACTTCATAAAGCCTAACTTTAAAAGGATCACCCCCAGCTTTAGGGAACCGCAAGTCCATCAGAGTAATTAGGTCCCCAAGGAGCATAAATGTGGAATGGGGCCATCGGACTCTGGCAGGGTGAAGCCCAGAGGCAGTCCTTACATTTGATTCTGTTAGCAAGCAAAGGAGAAGGTGGGGCTCACCAAGATGCACCTATGATTTAGGGACCTTCTAACTGGTATAAGAAAACACCTGGCAGGCAAAGACACACCAGACATGCTTCTCCTCCCAGGCATCCACCCTCAAAATACTCACCCATACAAGACAGCCAAGGAGTAGCCAAGGGAAACTGCACCCAGAACTTGAGAGAACGGGACAGAACTGGGGCTGCACCGGTAGCTTAGCAAGTAGGGCCTGGACAGGTCAACCAGCAAGCTCTGGTAGCCTCTCTAGACTGATTATTGATTGAAAAGGAAAGACATAAATAGGAAGGGGAAGCTTGGAAAGAGTAAAGGTTGGGAAAGAGATATTACTCGAACTAAACAGATACAAGAATCTAATGAGTATTCCTCAGAGTCGGGTTTTGTTGGCATGGGTGTGAAATCCAGGAAATAAGAGTAAGGAAGAGGCTCCCAGACATACCCAGGAAATGAAAGAGAGAGAGGCAACCTTCATTAAAGTGAAAACTGGGGATCAAGAAAGGGGGGGACATTCACAAGGTATAGGAGAGGAAGAAGAACAGAGAGGCTGTCATTCGTAGATGCTGTAAGCAACATAGTTGAGACAGAAATGTAGCAGAAGGGCACTGCTTCAGACGCTGACAAAGAAAGCGTCAGGACTCCAAGAAGAATGGAACATGTTAGGCCTTCACTGAAGCCTTAGAGGTAAGAATGTGCATCTAACAATAATTAAAAATAATTTCGATAACAATAGCTAGCGTTAATTGAACTCTGCCAACATACCAGTTACTGCACTAAATACTCTTCATAAATTCATGTCATTTAATCTTCACTGCAAACCCAAGAGATGGATGCTGCTTTTATTTCCATGTTCTAGATGAAGCAGCTGAGGACAGAGGGAGGTAATTATCCCATAGTCATGACTCCCCGCATCAGGATTCACTTTAGGACTACCAATCACAAGCTCATTTCCTTTTTCTTCATGGTATCATGTAGCTCCTGACCTGAGATAGAAGAGTCAGGGACATCTAAAAGATTGAAAATGTTCTTGCTGGATGTAAGAATCTGGGGAGCTGGAGAAGTGTGAAACATTTGTAATACTACATTTCAAGCTTTGCTAAGAGAATTACTGTTAACATAGACCCACTTGCAACTGATTTCTCCACCTTTGTTATGTCCACCTGATAAAAGGCCATGATCACCTTTCTC
Source organism: Canis lupus familiaris (assembly GCF_011100685.1). Classification (NCBI taxonomy): domain Eukaryota; kingdom Metazoa; phylum Chordata; class Mammalia; order Carnivora; family Canidae; genus Canis; species Canis lupus. The sequence continues at coordinate 17,517,899 of NC_049238.1, forward strand.
CTCTGTTAGTGTAGTGTTACCTGGCTTCTTCCATTTACTCTCATCTTGTCTATGCTTTAACTCAGCATCTACAGTGATTCTTTTAAAATGAGAGTCAGATTACATCACTTTTTATCTAAAAGCCCATCCAGAGGCATCATCTATCACTGCAGTAAAAGCCCAAGCCCTTGTAGTGGTCTACAAGACCCAAAGTGATCTAGCTTTCCGCCTGGACTCCCCTCCAACCTAGCTTTCCCTTGTCCATTCCCCTGTGGCCATAGCAACCTCCTTCCTGTTCCCAGGCCCTTGCGCCTGCCCGTCCTTTGGTCAGGGACTCTTTCCCAGATACCCACATGAATTCCTCTCACTTCCTTCAGGTTTCTGTTCAAGTGTCATAAGTGAAATCTTCCTTGATCATCAAAATAAAATGCCATCTCCTCCCAGCTCCTCCATCCCCTTACCCCTATATTATTCTTCTCTAGAGCATCTCTCACAATCTGACCTTCTAGCATGTTATCTGTTTGTCATCTGATCCCACTCCAGGAACATAAGCTTCATGAGCCTTTTTCCTCACTGATTTATCGTCGATGCCTGTAACAGTGCCTCGTGCGGGTTCAATAAGTATTTGCTTAATGAATCAATGCAAAACAGGCTCCACTTCAGTGTTGGCATATCCTTGATAGTTTATTATGAATAATGAAAAGTCTAACTAATTACTGTGAGAGAAGGAAGCAGGACCTCTGGTGGGAAAATCAGAGAAGAGGATTCTAAGTTAGGAAACTGAAGGACAGCAGCAGATGGAGCAGGTCGATAAGCAACAAAGGAGATGCTAAAATCATCTTATCCCATTATGAGAAGCTGAGAGAATAATTCTCAGGAACAAGAGACAAGCTGTGAGTCTAACTCACAGGCTTCTTCGGGCCCTGTTCCTTCTGCTATTGACGTATGGAAGCCTAGGGACACACATTCCGAGAAAATCCTTATAACTCATCACTGTCCAATCAATCAGAGCTCTTGGGTAGGAAGTGATGAGGAGTCTGAACAGTCCTGGATGAGAAGCCATCCAATTAGACTGCTGGGCATTTGGAGAAAGCCTGATGGTCTCAGCACAGGCACTTATGCTAAAAAAGCTCACCATTTCCACGTGGTGGGGGGGAACATACTTTTTAAAAATCACTGCATTACTTCTGACAACTTAGCCATTCATGTCAAATCTACTTCGGTAAATCACATCAGCACACACTATCTGATGGAAGTTTTCACAAAGGTACATCTGACAACTATGAGGTGATTTTTAGGTCAAATATAACATGATTGAATATGTCTATTATTGAAGTCCAATTTAAATCCATCAAAAACAGCACTTATTTTTCAAGAATACCAGGTGTGCCTTTTATGGGTTTCATTGTACTAGAAGGCCCTGCTATTTTGGGTGAATTTCATTTTAGAGGTGTTGATTGTTTGCAGATGCTCAGGATGAGACAACAGAAAAAAGTTTTTAGAAGTCCCTAAGAAAGTTTTAAAAAGTAGGAATAAAGGACCCGGCAATATAAGGACATGGAACTTATAAATTCAAAGTCAGGATTAGTGTAGTGTTAAAGTGAATTCCAGACTGACAGTCAGAAATCTTGTTGGGCACATTCACCTTGGTAGCTTCCATTTCTTCAACTTTGGAGGTGAGAAATGACCACCCACTCAAGAGACTACCAGTGGGCAAGACATAAGAGAGAGTTTCGAAAACACAGGCCATATGCTCAGTAGATTACACTCGATCAATTAGCACTCAATAGATTACAATGCCTACCACCTATTCTCTCTGCTGCACATTTTTCCTGGTTTATGCCTCCAATTCCTTCAGCTCTGTCAAAACTAGGGTAAGTGGAACCCAGCTTTGATAGCGTCCACCCAATAAGATAAGTTTTCAACTCTTTGCTATCCACTTTGGTTATTTCCTCATATAAGGCATCAGCTACTTTAAAAATGGAGTGAACTCTTTTGATGCTTCAATGACCTTGCTTCACAGTCTTGTTTTACCAAGTATGTCTTGGGGATCCCAAAGGCTTAGGCATCTCTCTGCAAAGTGACCCCCGACGATGGCTCTCTACAGAAACACAACCACAGACCACCTTGACCACAATTCCATTTTCAGTGTTTAATGTGTAGTTGGTGTCTATTACAGTCTCAGAAGACACACTGTCTTCTTCAGTTTAAATAAACCAAGTAATGAAACCATACCTGTATATAGCCTGAAAGGAAAAAAAAAAAAAAAAGATCCTGGAATCATTTAACAGTGTTTTTTAATTTTATAAAACTTAACATATTAATGATATGTAATTTAACTTATGCAAACTGGGCCACTGGATAATCATATATTGAATAATCCTTCTCCTTTATTAAAGAAATTAATAAAATGAGAGTATGATGAGGCCTCAAGCCTTTTTTCCCCCTCTCCAACTGTAACTGTGCTGCAATTGGAACACATTTGGAAATAAAATCAATCAATCCAAGCTTTGTCAAGGGCAAAATCTTATGTCTCAGAGGACTGCTGTCTGCATGCAGACAGAGGGTGGACAGCCCAAGTGTGGCCAAAGGAGGGCTGGTTTTTAGAAATCCTTACTTCAGATGTCAGGGGCTAAAAACATGGAACAGTTGGCTTCTCCTTGGCCTCCCCAGTGCTTTCTCATCTTAGTGGATTTCATTTTCTTGGCAAATGTTGGTAGCGTATCAGTAAGTCTTTTTAACACTTCTTCATCTCTTAGTATCTCAGTTTCAAGATCATTAATAAAACAGCAGCTTGAGAAGCCAGCACCCCAGGCGATCCACAGTGATAGCAGGTAGGGTGGCTGCCTGATTTTCACAGCCATTAGCATAGATGAAGTTGAATTTCATAAATAGGGTATATACTCCATGAAAGGATAACTAGGAAGAAGCACTATTGTTTGCCCCAATAGGAAGTTAAAGCAAAAATAAATGTGTGAAGTTTCCAGTTTCTTCTTATAAAAGTTTACTTTCCTGGTATAAAAGCCAGTTATAAGAGAAAAATCAGGAAAATATGGAAAATTATTGAGAAGAAATTAGAATATTTCCTAGTTCCCGAAGTTCCTTTTCTTCCATTTTTTTCACACATGAATTTTTTTTCCCTTAATGCCTCATAAATAAAAGAACTTTGTATCCTGTTTTCCTCACTTCATTTTACTGTATTTTCCCTTCTAGTTCTTTTTCAATCTGACAATACTGGTCGGCAATACTTTGTGACACACAGTAGGTTCTCAATTAGTCAAACAAGTTACTGAATGTTCTTCCCAAAGATATAACTCACTCATGATCAGAGTTTGTTTTCCTTATTTATTTGTACGTTTTCCTGAGCTGACATGAATCCTCTCCTGTGAACCGCCTCTAGAAACAGCCCCAGTTGGAGGCACCTAATGTTATCAGAACTTACTTGCACTCCATCTGGGACACCAGACCCAGATGGTGGGTGCAAGACAACTCTTTCAATCTCTGCTAAAACTGAAGCATGTTTGAGAATTCAATCAATCAATCCAAACTTTGTCAAGGACTAGGCGTGCCTCCCTGGAAATGAAGCTAAATGCTCAAAGACTTTCAGCCATTCTTGTGTCATTTCCAGATAAAAACATTTAGTTTCCACTTAAACCAATGGAAATGCCTCAGAGACACCAATATTACTTTCCCAATGCTGGAAATTATAGCTTAATAATATATAGAAAATTACAAAGCCTTTTAGCTGTGGTTATACAAGAAATAAGAGATGTTGGATATCAATCTATTCGATGTTAGCTATTAACCTTACATTTAATTGATTTAGTATTAATTAGATATTTAATTATTTTAAGATATTTTTATCTTTCCCTTGGTTTCTGAGCCATTGTTCAGTCCTGCTTCACTTCTTATCTCACTAATTACCCCTTTTGAGTCTGTTAGGCCTCTCTTCTCACATTCCCAACCACCAAATCTGGAGCTCCTGTGGGCTCAGTCCCTGGACCCTTCTACTTCCATCTACACATTCTTCTTGAGGACACTCTAAGTCTTATGACTCTAAATGCCTCCCATTGGCTGAATTTCAAAATATCTATCTCCAGTCCTGAACCCCAGATTACAACATTTAGCTACTGAAGTGCAAATTCAACATCTTTATTTGAATATCCAACCTCTTTTAATTGACCTGCTCCCACCACTGGACACCTAATACTTGCTTCTCACTTCCCTTTTGTCCTTAAACAACTGTCAATTTACTCAAAAGGCCTTCCCATTGAGGAGTACCTCTTTCCCTAAGCCCCATACCCTCTGCCCTGTACCCTGTTCTGTGGTTTTGCAGAGTACTATTATTTGACATTACAGCTACTTGCTTGCTTACTTGTTAGTGCTCTCTTCCCCTTCCTAGAAGATAAGCTCTAGGAGCAGGGACTCAGTTTTGTTCACTGCTATGTCCTAGCACCTAGGACAATGGCTGGTCCAGGATAGGCACTCAATAAATATTTTGAAGAAATGAATGTACGAATACAGTACAGTCCAAAGCAGATATTTACACAGAAATTCCAATCCTGTCCCAGTGAGGCCAGTATGACTTGGTTTGTTTGTTTGTTTTTTACCCCACTCTGGATCATTCTCCATGAAAACACTCATGGTCATACAAATATGGGTCTGAACCTCAATCACTTGCATTCTAATCCACTACACGGAATGGGACTCAAAGTACTAAGTATCATGGAAGATGTTTCCAAGGATCTAGGTGGTGATGTGGGTTTTACTTCAGGTGAGAAACAAAACAAAAACAAAACAAAACAAAAAATCTAAGAAAAGTTCTAAACAACTCAATATATTTCTTTCATTTATTCATTCTTTCACAAGAAGGTTTTAAGTACCTTCTATGTACAAAGTTCTATAGCTTTGATCTTAGTTGTAGAAGTGGTTTAAACATGAAGCAAACTTGTCCAAGCTTAACAATGTGGATGTAGGATCAGGATCCCAGATCATCTATCTCCTCCTATATTCTTTCTTTCTGCTATCCCTGCAATAATGCTGACAGTTAAGTCTCCATTGTTTCCATCTTGGCAGGTGCCTACCTGTGCCGGGCCCTGTGCTTGGTCCTGGGTCCTGTGTGAATATAAGACACAGTGCCTCTTCTCACAGAATTCACAGTTTCACTGGGGAGATAAACTAACAGACCTCAAAAATTTTCCACCTTTTACAGAGTAGGAGGAAGGTGGGGACTGGACCAGGTAGAGTGCTCCTTATCTACTCTTTGTCCCATAGTCTCTTCCTGCATTTCCAGTATAACAGATTTCCTTGCTGAAAAGCACTCTGTGTGTCTCTCTTACTCTTTTTCAGTCACCAGTTGCAAGACTGGGGAGTCTCCATAAAAGTTTACATCAGTAGAGAAGAATTTACCCTCTGGTCAGGTCTTGGATATTTCTAACTGGAGCATGAGCTACTTTGCAAACCTGGGTCCATGTCTCCTAAATAGGCTTCCGTCCAGGTTCTATTCAAGCCTGGAGTTGTGTCTACCCTCTAAGAACCAGTCTGTATGAATGAAAGGCTTAAGAGAGACCTTTCCTAAATTCATAAGGTTATTTATTCTTTAAGCAATCCTTTTTCGGAGCCCTACAAATCACTTAGTTCAGGAAATTACATCATCCTCCAGGATCACCATAATGTAAATTTTTATATTGTCAGTTGCTAAATACCCTAAGACAAGACAAGAGTCACTGGACTAAGATAAAGAACAATAAAAACAGACAATTTTATTAAACACTTACTGGGTATGATATACAATTACAGACACTTCATGTTTTAACTCATTTAATCTTCACAATATACTAGCGCAGACATGTCATGAGCTTGGACATTTGAGTCTGTCTCCCAAAACACTGACAACTGAGAATGTTAGAGAAAATTTTTTCTAACATTCTAGTTGTCAAGAACATTTTGGACCATACTTAACAGCAGAATGCCTCCAGTCAGCCATTCATTATTCCAAATGCACTAATTTTTAAACCAGCTGTGTGATCCTGCAGTACAACATGTGAACTCTAAAATTTCTGTGTCTCTTTTCAACAAATAGGGCATGCTCCAGGGAGAAGGCATTTACTGTTGAGTGCATTTAGATGAAAACTGACATTTCTTATGGGAGTGCTTTAGCCTGGGCTACTATGGTGTGAAACGAGACCACAAATTCATAATTTAACAGTTCGGTTTTCAGCAGAGGTGGTGACATGAACACCGAATGTTCACACTCAAAATCATTTCTGGCTCTATAAAGAGATGCCTAAGATGGATAATAGAATGGTTCAGAAGGAATAACGACAAGGGAATACAGTTTTGAAGTGGAGAGAGGAAAAATTAGAACTGAATAAAGAAAAGAGAGAGAGGCAGGGTAGCAACCTCATCCATGGCTGTTCTTTAGAATAAACATCTTTGAGCAGACAATGTTTCAAGTACATAACAGCTTTAATTTTATGCAGATTACATATTTACACGATGATAAAATGGAAACTGGCTTGGTGGGGATACTTACTGCCAGGGACAGAATTATTAATCAACATGTCTGTCTAAAGCTGTCATATCAGTTACTTGAAGCCATGTAGAAAGTCAGATTTGCCCACTGTCATCCAAATTTTCTTTAGGACTATATTTTAGAATTAAAAAAAAAAAAGGATGAAGTATAGCCAAATCCCAGGAGGCAGGAGGGAGGGAGGGAGGAAAGTAGGAAGGAAGGGAGAAAGAAAAGAAAGAAAAGAGAAAACAAGTCTTCACGTTTCCTCACAGAGCAGATACACAAACGCATGAACTATATCTGTCTATGCTGTTGGGTGGCCAGCCTGCCTCACAGCTGAACCATTTTTGGAGGGCTGGCTTGACTTGTCATCTAAGACAATGCCCCCAGCAGGCAAATCTGGAGTCACATTTTCTTATACCCTGATTGATTTTGATCAGCCCAGTTCTGACCTTTTTTCTGTTTGTCTAAGACAGATCACTGAAAAGAAAGCTGGATTTCTATTACAACATAACAAGTTTTAAAACTGATTTGGCTTTGCAGATTTATCAATAACACCACTGTCGGGACCTATAAGTTGCTAAGTTGTTTCTAGTACCCTCCTCAAGCTTCACATTTTTCTTGGGCTTTTTAATTTTTTTTAAAGACATATCTACACATTTAGGTAGAAAGAGGAAAAGTTGACCTCTAAATCTCCTTGAAAGTCTCAGACTTGGAATCAAGTTCTCTTTAGTTCATCTTCATAGGAGCTTGAATTTTTCTGTCTTACATAAGAACTTGACCCTTTTTACACGTGAGATTTGGTACCTTCATTACCAATTTCTTTCAGATGTATCTTTTCTCCATGCCCCAGCCCTAATAAGAAAAGACAAACCTCCAAGGAAGCTTAAAATATTTAATGACTTTGACTTTTAAACATAACCCAGATTAGATAATAATGTCAAGTGATAATTCAACACACCAAAATATAAAACAGAACAAACTCTACTCTTTTATAAAGTTTAACTCTAGTAAACTCTCACAGATTTAGGGCATTAGTTGTGAGAAGGGAAAGGGGCCAGTGTAAAATCTGGAGATTATTTGAAAGCCATTCCATTACATTCAAGTTAGTGTCAGCTCACAAATACAACAATGTTGCCAAGGAAAATTTAATAGAAATCCATTTATTTAAAAATACATTGAACATGTAAGAATGCATGTATTATTCAACACATATCACATAAAGGGATAAAAAGCACACATGTGGAAGAACGAACCTAAATTATATAAGTTGATCAAAAATGATCATGAGAAAATAACTTTTTAAATTTCCTCATAGAGCAGATACACAAACACATGAACTATATCACAAGATCATTTTTTTAAATAATCTTTTAAAAAGTTTCTTAGCTAAATTAAGAAAGAAGAGAGCAGAAATCAGCACCAAAATCAAGTCACAGGAAAAGTATGGTTAGGATCCCACTGATTGATACCACTCTTGCTGACACTGGATGGCACCACCATGGAAGTAATTTCCAAGTAGTTTTTACATCTCTGTGTCTTGGGATAGGAACAACCAGTTGGCAAAACCTACTAGGTAAGATTTACCTTTTCAGCGATGGGAAGGGGAAACAAAGCCTCTGGCTTTCTAGAAATTCCAGTGTGGGCCCTCCACTAAGACTCATCAAAGTGCAATGCCCCCAAAACAGGAAGGGGATTGAGATAGTTAGGTAGTTTAAATTTGACAAAGTCCCTGACACAAAACCGGCTTAAGTGTTCAGTGTGAAATTATTTAAAAGAGAGATTTCACTATATTCAAGTAGAGACAAGTCCTAAGAAGTATCCCTTAGCAGGAATTTATTTGAACTCGCCTTAATGAGTATGAAAAAGGTACCCACTTGCACGCATAGATAATTCAGTCCAAGTCCTTAAAAATAATCTTATTTCTAGTCTAAACATGCCTCCTTTCACTCTCCATTGTGATATTAGATTTCTCAGACTAATTCCTTTAAGACTTGTACAAAGAAAAATGCAAACAAGGTGAGATCAAATTATTTACTGTAGATTTTAGTGATCTAAACTATATGTATACATGTATATGAGAGACAAAGATTGAAATAGGGAATAGTTGGTTTCTGCTTGAGGATGAATGGATCAATAGTTAATTAATGGTTAATAGTTTCCTTATGGGGGCACCTAGTTGGCTCAGTGGTTGAGTGTCTGCCTTTGGCTCAGGTCGTGATTCTGGGGTACCTGGATCGAGTTCCACATCAGGCTCCCAACAGGGAGCCTGCTTCTCTCTCTGCCTATGTCTCTGCCTCTCTCTGTGTCTCTCATTAATAAATAAATGAAATTATTAAAAAAAATAGTTTCCTTATGATTAACACTAACTAGTCATACCTACAACAATTAATTTAAGTCTAAGGCAGTTGACTTTAAATTTTTCTATTAGAGTGTTTCAGGAATTATTATCACTAACAAGGATATGCATTCTTTTCTCTGATTCCTTTCTAGTGGATATAACTTTTGAGTTCTGACTCAACCTCAAATGTCTTTTTTGATATGATTCAAACATTAATGAAAATCCTTAAATCAATGCTTTATGTGCAGTTGAAACTGTGGCTATTTGGTGTTTATGAGACACAGCAGGGACTAGACTCAGGTCCCCTCAATTCTTACTGTGAAACCCATCATTCCTTGAGAGCTGAAACTCTCTACCTCTTGACTAGTATATCTTGCAGAGATGCAGAAAGAAGGCACTTACCAAGGGGGCACTGGACTATGAAGACTGGTGTAGATAGAATTAAATCAGTCTTTTCCAAGATACACCCTAGCACTGATCTTTTGCTAAACTTTCCCCTCATTATAATGCTAAAAATCATACCCAGGGGTAGAGATGAAATATGCTAATGAGACATGTGATGCCTGACCAAGCATGTTCTGTCTATTGCACTTGCATGTCCAACTTTCTGTGTCTCTCCCCACCTCTTCATGCTTAGTTAGGTGTTGTTCCTTTTCCACCTTAACCTCTTTAAAAACTTTCCCCAGCCTTTGTTCATGTAGTTAGCTTGAAGGACTCCTTCCTTTGTGCTGTCTCTCTTGTACTCAAGCATGCCACTTGGCCTCAGTCAATTTTTATTACTTGGAGAGCCCAAGGACCTGAGTTAGTAACATTTACAGTAGTTAACTCTTTAAGATGACACTTTTAGTTCTCTACGAAAACGCAGGACTTCCATACCTTCAAGTATCTAACCCTAAAGCACTCTCACCCTTACCTTGTCCTTACACCTGTTTAAATACATTCTTATCACTTGAATCTGCTTTCACTAATTACCAATTATAAGAGACATTCTCATAATATTTCAAAATCAAATAAAAGCAACGTACTGGTAGTCAAAACTTGGCTCAGGGTAGCCCCAGTGGCTCAGCAGTTTAGCGCCACCTTTGGCCCAGGGCCTGGTCCTGGGGACCCAGGATCGAGTCCCATGTTGGGCTCCCTGCATGGGGCCTGTTTTTCCTCTGCCTGTGTCTCTGCCTCTGTGTGTGTGTGTGTGCGTGTGTGTGTCTCACAAATAAATAAATAAAATCTTAAAAAAAAAAAAAACTTGGCTCAAAGTCTAAGACTTTAGCCCCCTAAATTCCTCCCCACACCATAATATCAGCTAATTGTATTTTTATCCCTAAGGTGTAGGATCCAATTCTCCAAATTCGTTTCTCTCAGGATCCTTACCTCAAACAGTATCAGGTGAATTTCTCATTAGCAAATAATATATTACTTATGGAACTGCTTTATATTACAAAGGTATCTTCCTAAAAAAGATAATTTGAGACTTTTTTTTTTTTTAACTCTGGCTGGATAGGATTTAGCAAGTTGTAAAAAGTACATTTGATATCAAGTTACCTACCTGGCTAACTTTTTATATTCATTAAAATGTATCACTGTTTAAACATTTCAAGATGCATTCTCAGTCTTTAAAACACAGAGACATATATCAATGTGCATACATGCAGAAATATATATAGAAAGCTAGTTTTTTACACAGAGGAGCTATGAAGTTCTGAGCCACAAAATCATACAGATCTTGGCTATCAATAGTCTGATCTCTATAGTATAGATATTCTTGTATGGATGGAGCTCTCAAATATAGAGCATAATACCTTCTAATGTGACCTATCTTTGACTCCATATGGTTCTTACTCTGTTAAGTTTCTTTTCTCACCAAAAATCAAATAGCCTTCCTGTTATATTCAATTACAAGCAATAGTCATTTATGGAGCACCTAATACACACTCATCTTTTGGCAAATGATGAGGATAGAAAAAAGAAAAACAAAACTGAGGCTCTGCTTCCAAGGGCTGACTATTAAGGAGATGGAGAAATAAACAAGTAATTATATTCTGTGAATCCTATTATAAAGAGCAACTCAAAAGTCTCTATAGAGGCCTAAAGGAGGGAATAACCTTATCTGAAATAGGAAACAGAACTCCACTGCTGAAAAAGATCTGGGCAGCTTTGAAGAAAGAATACCTTTTCAAAAGCATTTTAATTTTATCCTGCAGATTTTTAAGCAGGAGAGAGTGACATGGTCAGATTTCACATTTAGGAATTTCACCTGGGAACCAGTGTGAAGAAAGGATTAGGAGAACATGAGGTAGAAGACAGAGAAGCCAAACAGAGGCCGAGGAGACAGGACAGGCAAAAAATAGTGGCTGATGTGATGAAGGTATGAAAGGAGGGGGAGGGGCTGAGAATAACCAGGGATTTTCAGAGTTCTCTGAATAGGGAGTAAAGAAAGGGATGAGTAGGGAGGTGGTTCATTTGGTGACATGCCTTCTTTCTGAGCTTAGCCTGAGGTCTGTGGGTATGCAATGAAATAGGCCATGAGGAGCCATACCAAAATTGAAAGAAATCAGGGTGAAGTAAAGATTTTCAGACATACCAAAAAAAGGTATGTTGGCTTTCATGGATCAGCAGAGTCCTATTTTCCTTCTGGCCCTAATTATGATTACAATATATTTATATATCTACTTTAGAGGGCTAAGTCATCTCTCAAAGTTTGTCCTTTAGCAGGATGTCAAACCAACAGTTCCACATATCCAGCAACTAAATCAAACATGGGGACCCCTTGACTTTGTACCTTTTTAGCCTAGGCTGAAGTATAGCTGATTTTCTTTCAATTTATTCTCAAGAATATTTATCTCCATACCAGTTCAGTGCAATTCAACCAAATTTTACTAAGTGTCTACTTGTGGTCACTTCTTGGGATAAAGGCACGAGAAAAAAGGAGAAGAAAACAGAAGACAAGATAAGAACAGGATAAAATAGGTTATTTTGAAATAACTGCTTCTAGGATAGGTACAACATACAATATCTGATTAAAATCAGAATACCTGTCAAGAATATTAGAGCTGAGGGGTGAAGAGATAAGGGAGAGATAAAATCATTTTATTGTTTATATTTAAAATAATTTAAATTAAAAAATTGCATTTGCCTCTAAAAATGTAATTTTAAAATGTAACTGGAATTAAACTTTAAATAAACTTAAAAGCATAGTCTGTACAATGTATTGCAGGAATCAGGTACATTGAATACAGAGACACCTACCAGGAGCCAGCTAGTCTTTGCCACAAGCAGGACGCAAAGTAGAAAACTTAGCAAAGATTTACACCTGTACAGTCATCATCAGGAATGAGAAAAAATTCAAATCCAACAAGTCATTTCCCATTTTCTTGAGGAAAACTCTTCCCCCTGAAAAGTACGGTAGCTCCCGACACTAAAGAGCTCCTTGGTCTTATCACAAAGTCTCCAGAAGGCCCTTCTCCCACCTCTCTAATGCCATTTATCTGCTCAAAAATAAACAGGTGAACCCTTAACTCCCTAGCTCTTCAAACACCAAAACCATGCCTTGCATTTGTCCGTGGGTCTCACTCATCTTTCCTCTAAGACTTCCACTATTTCCAGAACAATCCTGGGCACCAAACCGAGTTCAGCTCTTATAAGCTATTTCAGTGACAATTCATGTAAAGTATCTTGCTCCTGCTTCACATCAAAGGCCCCCCTCATTGGTGGAAGATTTGGCACTTCTGAACACTGTTACCTAGTAAAGGTTCATAGATTATCCATAGCTCCATCAGCCAATAAGCAATCCAGCCAACATTCACGTCCATTCATTTTAGAATTACCCTACCACAAGAAACAAAATTACTAAAATCTAGGATGTGAGCCATCCATATTAATTTTTTTCACCTGGAAACAAACTCTTAATGTATTCTTAGCCTAACCGCTCAGAGTTTTGGTTAATAAATACTGGGGAAGTGTGTGGAGAATCAATATGCCTATAAAGGCATGAAATACAATTTAAGGAAGGTCAGTAGGCAGCATGATTTGAAGGGGAAAATCCTTCTTTCAGAGGTGTAACATTTAGTCACATATTCTCTTGAAATAACAGATTCCAGAGCTATCCCTCCAGGAAATGAGTTTATGTAAACGAGAACATTCTGCTTTTGTGCTGCTGAAGTCACAGAGTCTACCAGATGTTCACAATCCCAAGGCTCAAGTAGCATGATGTTGGTAAGTATTTCATAAACTCCAATATTGGAAAGATTCAGTACCTACTGTGCTTTTTCCTACTCTGAAAAAAATCTATACATTATATTTCACTGTAGCAACTTTATTTCAAAAATGTAGCTGCCTTTATTTAAATGCCACAATTCATCTTATAATAGTATTTAAGGGGCTTCTGTGGCACCGTGCCAGATTTATATTATTAGAACCTAGGCATTTGCAAATGAACCTCTTTCAATTAGTGTTTCAGGAAGCAATTAAACTGTCTAAAGTGTATTAATGAATACACTGGAATTGGGAAGCCGATCCTCCTAATACCCCCTTTATTAATGCACCATCTGCTTTGCTGTCTTAGGAGCATTCAGGATCTCTAACCTCAGGTCCACAAAATCCAATCATTTATTCAAAAAGGTCACAGAAGCATAAGTTCGTAATCAGGCTCAATATTCTATACAATAGGTGAATATTATAGATTAAGCACATATATTTTCTTGGACTTTTTTATGGATGCAAATGAAGATGCATATGTTTTTTTCCCCTCCTCATTCCATTATACGTCAAAACATTAACAGCTCTGTGAATATATTCCTGGATCTGATCCCCCTGCTAAAAGCAAGGGTGCTGTATGTACACCCTGTGATTTGTAAGGATATTATTAGGATCTCTGATGATATTGTCATTTTTCATTAACGAATGATGTAGTTTGCTTTGTGCACAGGGAGTGGTCCAGGAGCTGAGACATTTGCTGATGCCTCTTGCCAGTACCCCTGCCAGTGCCCCTGCCACAGAACAGGGTTCGGGAAGAGTGTATGTTTTTTGAGATATTTCCTGTTGGCTTTATGACCAAAGGAACCCAGGGCTGCAAGACATAGACCAATGAGAGGGTGGAGGTGAGGACAGAGAAGAGGGGTGTTTGGCACCACTCTGCTCTATGCTGGAAAGTCACCAAGTCACCAACTCCACTGAGCATTCTGGCATTGGTGATTCATTACTGCTGAGGCAGTCACAGGGGAAAGGAAAAGACATATTCTCTACATTTATGGAATTTAGAATCTAGTAGAGGAAAAGGGACATAGGCCCAAGGAGGGTTATGAGTTAACGAGGAAATGTCACTGTGGAGCAGAGGAGCCAAGCGGGAGTTTGGGGAGGAAGCGGACCCTGTGGAATCTGCATGATTGAGGAAAGTAGATGGAACAAATTTTCCACAGAACCCTGGACTTCTCCTATCTTAATTTTCATTAAGTGCTATTATGGGTTAAATTGTGTCCCCCAAAATTCATAAATTGAAGTCCTAACCACCACCACCCATGCTTCAGAATGTGATCTTATTTGGACAAAAGTTTATTGCAGATATATTTAGTTGAGATGAAGTCATAGTGGAATCAGGTGGGCCCCTGATTCAGTATGGCTGGTGTCCTTGTAAGAAGAGAAAATTCGGACACAGAGGCACACCCAGGAAGAATGCCATGTGAAGATGAAGGCAGACATAAGAGTGATATAGCAGAAGTCAAGAACATCAGATTGCCAGCAACGAGCAGGAGCTAGGAGAGGTGCCTGGAACAGATCTTTCCCTAGTGCCCTCGGAGGGAACAAAACCCTGATAACACCCTGACCGAGGACTTGTGGCCTCCAATACTGTTAGATGCCAAATCCCTATTATTTAAGACATTCGGTTTGGGGTATTTTGTTACAACTGCCCTACAAATTAAGTGCTATTATAACGAATTATGAAATATCTGACTTTCCTTGCAGATTATAAACTCTTTGAAAACTAGAACAATGTTGGTTTTGGGGGTTTTTATGGCAAGTCTCATACAATACTGGGTTTATAACATGTGTTCCACAATTCTGGTTGACTGACTAAATTAGGATGAGCAAATCATGGAAAAATTTTGGAAGTCCAGGTGACAGAGAAAAACTTAGTGCAACCTGAAAGAGAAGAGGAATTCTGGCAACGACTGCCATGGGAGTGAAGGGGCTTCAGAAGAATCTGTGAAGTCTTGGAACTCCACTTTGGCTCCTTCTGCAGGAAAGAAGGAAGGTTTGGGAAGGCTAATCTGGTCACAGACTCACTGTGTCCTCTGATGAGTTTTTGGTCATGCTGAGATTCTCCACACAGAATTCTCTTTAAGACCTACCCCTGGGCCATCGTAAGGGCACACATACTTACACAGAACACACTCACACACATGTACAGGTGGAGCCCTGCTGCAGGTGAATACAGTCGTGTGCCTTTGCCATTCCTTCACCCCCGGACAGCTCACTCCCTGAAAGTCATAGCAAGGTGCCGCTCCATCCTTCGTCTGTTCTTTTTGAACTGTGTATTTCAGACATAGATGGTAGGTGGAAGACAGGACACGGATGGCAAGGTGAGAAGGCAAGAGGAGATTTTTGTGAAGAAAAACTCACATTTGCTGAGTTGAAATGCTTCCATGTGTTAGCTTTGTGCTCAGTACTCTAACTACATACGCTCACCCAGCTGGGTATCATAAACCCCCATTTACAAAGGAGAGAAGGAGGCTCACGATCATCTGCTCTGAAGTCACACCACACATCAAAGAAGTAAGGGAGCTGAAGTTTCACCCAGATCTATTTGACTCCAGAGCCTATGTTCCCTTTCTACTTCACCAAATTGCTTCTTATTCTGGAAGCAAAATAAAATCAACACTCTTCTGCACCTGATGCGTGTTCTCCTTTGATTCCTGCCTGTGCCAGGCTGGCCCTTTAAATGAGCTGGCCCACTCATCCTCTGCCTAGCAGCCAGCACAAAAAAAATAATAAAATTAAAAAAAAAAAAAAAAAAGCTGGCTTCAGGCAACAGTGTTTGCCAAGCAATCTCCCAGGTTATTTCTGTCTTGTATATTATCTATTAATCTGATTACTGCTCCCTGGTACCTCAGATTTTTGGCTCTGGACCCTCAGCTCCACAGTATTAGAACTGGCTTACTGGCTGGCCATGGGCTCCCTGTTCTGACCTTGCCTTCCTCTTGTTTTCATGCCCCTAAAGCTTGGGATGAAGATCCCCTCCTCCAACCCCATCCCTACTTTTAGTGAACAAAAGCATCCTCCATCCTACTGACTAAGCCAATTATCTTCCCTTGAAGAGGTGAGAGGCATTTGAAGGTTTCCCATAAATATGGTGATGGATGTGTGAGTATAAAGGGTCCTAGGTAAAAATCCAAGTGAACTTGTGTTTAATACTGGTCTTACAACCAACCAGCTGTGTAGTTTGGAGGAAGGCACTAGTTTTTCATCATTCTAAAAATAAGTGTGTTGCACGAGGACCTGTGAGTTTCCTGTAGAGTTAAAAATCTGTAACTCTTTGTTAAGACATACAAACGCAGGACCTTTATAACTCTGTAACAGCCATGCTTATACTTGGCCACCATTAAAAAAAAAAAAGACATTGGTGACCGACAACAAAGGATCTCTTTCACACAACTGTTTGGACTCTCAAAACTCAACTTTGGGACAATAGATCATAGTGCTTCCTGATTATCATAAGACTCTATATCAGGAAATATAATACAGTCTAGCCTGGAAGCATTAAGGAAAAGAACAGGTAAGGTAGGACATACATTTCTGCCAAAATAGTAATATCCTTTATGGACAGCTTCCCTAGATGCACTTTTGCATACAGTGCCTGTCAAAAAGCCTTTTCATGGAATATGCAGCATTTCCATTCTTTTTGGCAAGTGTTTATTTTCAATCCTACTCCATGCATGCACTAAAGATAAACTAGAGATGAATGAGAACTCAAGGACCTTAAATCTAGAGACTGCAGGGGTCCTGTTCTTGAAGGCTTTCCAACTGATTTGATGGACAACACATTTACTTGTGTGCAAATAACTCATTTCTTAGAATATCAAATAACTAAGTAATTATGTAGTGTTTTGTCTGGTGAGTAGCAGGTTTACAGCATTCTTGCAAAAAAAAAAGTTTTATATTCTTTTTTAAATAAAACTGGTCCAGGGAAAAGGAGGAGAAAGTGATGGTAAAAATATTTCATTTTTCATCTTCAGTGAAACCAGTTCTCCAGTCACCACGTTAGAAATTCCTCCCTGGAATATCTGAAAAGCATGGTATAACAATTCAGTCATTGTCTCTGGGAGGCCTTGGGAAAAGTACACATAGCTGCTCTGGGGTGATATCCTAATAGCTTCCCCTTAATAGACTCAGGGATTAATGTTCCTAGTAATCTGGCTGGCAACTTGTATCAATTATCCTCTTCCCAATTCAATACCATTCTTGATTATTGTCCATCCTTTATATAATCATTGAAATTCCACTTCTTCCATGAAGCCTTTCCTGAATAACTGGGAAAAATAAAAGTGATTTCCCTTCTATGCAAGGTGACCAAGTATTCTGCTTTGCCAGGACTATTTCAATTTTAGCAGGAAGAGTCCATGTTCTGGGAAACCCCTCTGTCTCAGGGACTGTTTATCACTGATGTGAACTGAACTGTGTCCCTTCAAAAGGCTTATTTTGAAGCCCTAACTCCCAGTGGGATGATATTTAGAGATGGGGCCTTTGGGAAGTAATTAGGTTTAGATGAGGTCATGAAAGTAGGGCCCTCATGATGGGATTGAATGTCCTTATGATGAAAGACACCAGAACGCCAGGAAGCCCTCCTTCTTTCCACCCTCTTTCCTCCTCCTTCTCTTTTTCTCTCTCTCAGTCTAATTATCTCTCAATCTCTCTCAATCTCTCTCTTCCTGCCAAGTAAAGACATGGTGAGAAGGTAGCTGTCTGTAAGCCAAGAGAAGAGCCTTTATCAGAATCTGGCCATGATTGAACCCTGATCTCAGGTTTCCAGACTTCAGAATTCTCAGAAATGAAATTCTGTTCCTTAAGCCACCCAATCTATGGTATTTTGTTATGGCACTTGAGCCAATTAATATAGTTAGTTACCTATCTCCATGTTACTCCCTATAAACATATGACTTCCCAAGAATGTTCCTTTTATGTCAATTTTATTTTTAAATATGCTTGGCATCACACATTTGCAAGTGTTTCACAAAGGCTGGAAATGGGCATAATTGTTTGTGTGTTCTTTTAGACAGTTTTAGATTCCAGAACTACCCGTTTCTTTGCTTACATTGGTCAAACCATATCTGAAAATGCACTGTATACTTTTCTAATCCACAGACAAGAGCTAGTATTGGGTGGACCCAAGAATGTAGCTTATTTCACAGCTAGTGATTAGAAAAATAGAAAATCAGTAACATTTACTAATTCTCAGACATTTAATTTATCTGGCATCAATCAATCAACAAACAAGTATTTACCGAGACTTCCTTTGGTTGGCTTTTATAGGCAGGAGCTCAGGATGGATGTTTGGAAAAAGAAAAACTGGCTTCTAATCCAGCTTTGGCACTTCCTTGTTGTCTGAGTTAACTATTTGCTTAATATCTCTGAGTTTTAATTTCTTAATCTCTAAAATAGAAATAACCATATCTGCATTACAGAAAAGCTATGAAAATTAAGTATACACTCGTGAATAGTGCATCATGTCTTGTAAATATTAACTAAAATACTGTAAAATAAATAATAAACATTGTAAAAGGTAGTCATAGACTTGCATAGTGTCTTGTAAATATTAATTAAACATAACGAATGAGCCCAGGCTTATAATCATGATAATGAAGTTCACTAAAAAAGAAAAGAATAGAATCTGGCAATGTTGAGTTAGACTTGCAGGCAGAGACCCTCTTCCCTTGGGCATTGGTACACAGACCCAGACCTTCAAGTACTTTCTGCACATCTAAGCTTTCCACACTGACAGCTCTAGTTTGGATCTTTCCATGGAACCCCTGACTCATATGTTGAGCTCTACTTGTATGACTGACAAATATATTCAATTCAACAGCATCAAACCCAAACCCATAAGCTCCCATCTCCAACATGGTTCTCTTCAACTTCCTTCCATGAATAATCTCACCTTTCAAATCCTGTGTACCCCCAGAAACCTTAAAATTATCCTAGCTTCTCCCTCTCCTTAACCTCCACACTGAAGCCATCACAGAGGCTTACTTATCTTACCTTCTATGTCATTCCACCCTTCTTCATCTCTACCGTTATCACCCTGTGCAGAGCTGCCAACATTTCTTCCCTGATTCCTGCAATAACTTATTAAATGACCCACCCAAACTCTTCGCCAAACACTTTCTCATGTCTAGTCTTTCCCCAGATAGCTCCAGAATGAAATCTGCACCAAAAACAAAAACAAAAACAAACCTAAGCCCGGGGCCCTGTCCTTCTACAAACCCTTTAATAGGTTTCCTATTGCTCATAGAATAAAGACCACAATTCTTAACAAGATCTGTTAGACATGACCTGCCTGAGCCCTGGCACCTCTGCAGCTCTGTCTCATAGCATACATGCCCTACTCTTCAAATCACATTGATCTTCTGGTTTCCATTGTGAATCTTTAAGTTCCTCATGGAAATAATATTCTACCTTTCTCCAACCCTTTTCCTAAATAATTCCTGATTATCCTTTTAATTTCAACTAAAAGAAATACTGTGTGAGGAGGAAACATCCTATAAGATCTCAAAGTCTCTTGTATTTATCCTTGGAAAAACACTTAAGGTAATTTTTAATTTTCTACTATTTGCAACTATGTATATCTATGTCTTTCACTAGACTATAAGTTCTGTGAGGGCAGGGCCCACTATGTTCACTCACCATTGTGCCCCGGATCCTATTAAAATCTTTGGCATATAGTAGATGCTCAATCATACTTTACTGATGAGTAAGTGAATGAATAAACAACAAATGCTACAGCCAGATCATCACTCCATGTCGAAATGTCTGGCAAAGAAGAGAAATAAGAAAGCTGTGGAGAGTAAGAATGTTTTCCCTGAGGAGACAATGACCATAGGAAGCAATGACCCAGAGCATGGAACTGGGAGGTAGTTAAAGAGGTGTGGGTGGGAGGCTGCTTTCCAGGTAGTGACAGTAATAGTAAAAAGTCTTGGAGGCTAGAATGAGCATTTCATACAGAACAGTGAAAAAATTCATAGCCCAGCCTAGGAGAATGAGTGTGTATAGATACAGAACCAGAGAAAAGGCAGGGTGCCCATTTCAAAGTCTACAGGGATGCACATCATTTGTCTTTATTTCCAGTTATGATTGGTGTTTCAAACGGGTGGTTTAAATTAAAGAAAAAAAACTGAAAGTTTCCTGGATGGACTGTGATGAGCAAAAGTTCTTTTGCAGAAAGACTGTCATCTGTTTGTTTGGGTTGATACAGGCTTTTGTTTCATTCTATAGAGACAAATGACTCTATGTCTCTCCGCCAGTTACATTATTAACTATACTGGCATTTTATTTCTAAGTCAAGGGATAATCTGAGGCTGAACGAAGAGGAAGCCCTGAGAAGAGGCCTTGCCACAGGCGACTGACCACCTGACATTTCACAATGAAGAATCATTGCCTCAGAAATATTCCGAGTTTCTCAATACTCCAATCAGAGAACTGTTACAATAAAACTCAAAATAAGTTCGTTCAATCTGCTATCACACCACAAGTATAAGGAATCAGATTCCAAGCATTTAAAATAATTAAATATTATTATTCCTTTTATCCCTTTTATCCCACTCCTTTCTAGGTCAGTGACAGATATCTCAGTATGCCTACCAATATCAAAACAGCATCCTGTGTAGCTTTTCAAGTGAACTGCAGGGACTAAGTTTTATAATATGAAGGGCAGTGTGAGTTGGGAAGGCAGAAAAGTTATGGTGGAAACAGTCATGTCTAGAAATCATAAGATATCAAAGACAAGATACAGATGTTTAAATACCAACATGGTTCAGAGCCCAAGCTGCTGATAAAGACAGTCAATTGAAGAGGAAGAAGACGAAGGACAGTGGGCTCCATTGAGAGTGGTTGGAAGTACATGATATATCAAAAGAGAGCTCAGGGGACTGGTTGACACTGGTTCTACTGATGTTTAAAGTTGTCTCTGCAAGTACAATCCCCAAGAGCTTGATACCTGATTCTGAGAAGAAAGTATGAGTTCAAACAGCAGATTGCTTAGGTCATAAGTGTTATTGTAAACACCCATGCCTTTGTCCCAGGGTATGACAGGATTCAATATCTTTATTGCCTATTCAATATCTTTATTGATGGCTGAGATGAAAGAATCGACAATGTGCTCATCAAATTTGCAGACTGGACTAAGTTAGGCAGATTTGCTAATACCCCCACAAGACAGGAATATAATTCGAACTGATCCTGACGCGATGAAGTGACATCATAGTGGAGCGCTTTGGGACAAGGAAAAAATAAGCAAGGGCTCCAAGCTGTCCACAAGCTAAATACAAACATCCTAGATACGGAAGTCAAACTTCCCTCACCATTTCTCTTTTCTAGAATTTCATTAAAGTTCTGGGTTACATTTTAGACACAAAAAATATAAAGGAATCTGAGTAAACGAGAAAGGTTCAGAAATGTGCAATGTATGCATAATCAAAGGGAAAATGACAAATTATGCCCATGCATACAGAAGGTGCTTAATAGTTGTGTATTCAATGGAGAAGGAAGGCAGAAGAGAGGAAGAAAAAAAATAATAACATGAGTGAGAGCAAATGAGTCTCTTATGTGTAAAATCTCTGTGACCTTTAAGGGAAGAATCATTACTCAGAGCTAGAAAGAGTAGATATTCATCAAATTAAAACAGGAACGGCACCAATTGGTTTCCTGGTGTCCCGCTCAGCTTTGAAATTTTATGATGTCTAACTTCATAGCTGGTATTTCCTGTCACTGAAAATAAGCAAAAAATCACATTTGGGATGTGAGCCCTTGGTTATGGAGAAGAATCAAGATGAGGCTTTACTTCCCTGAGCCTCTACATGTATGCCTTGTTCCTTCACTGTGTTCTTTGGCCTTCTTTCCTCACTGTCACGAGCTCCCTACATTTTCTCTACATCCTGAAAATTACCTTAGAATTCATAAAAATACAAATAAGGAATCAAAAGATTTACTTCTGATCTGACTCAGAACTGAAGTGGGATTGGAGAAGGGCTTCCATGCTCATTTACAGCAGTGGCATTATACTCATCTGCAAAGGTTAGAAACATCTCCAACACCAGACCAGACCTAAGACCAATAAAATCAGGGAATCAGGAAGTGTGTCTCAGGCATAGGCTTCCTTTAAATCTCTCCAGGTGATGCCAATGTGTAGCCAGGGTTGAGAACCCAGTGCTTTATAGGGTGCCTGGTTATTTTTCTTCAGGCACAACACCCTCAGAAGGATCCCTCCCCAAAACAGCCTGTGGTGGAACCCTAATACAATTTCTTCACTTAGTTAAGAGAGATAAGGCACTTCTGGTTGGATCAACCCCAGCAGTGCTTCTCACATTTTAATATATATAAGTATACCCTGGGGATCTTGTTAAAAGGCAGGTTCTAAAATAACTGGACTGAGGTAGGCTTGAGATTCTGCACATCTAATAAGCTCTCCTCCGGGTACTGCCAATGATACTGGTCTATGGACCACATGGATAGCTGGAACTATAATTTCAAGGTTATGTTAACTAATTAACATAGCCTCCAATCTACTTTAATACCCAATACAATATGGGTACATAGCAATATCCTTGGATCTTAATAAATGGAGGCTTATGGTTTACTCTCCTTGTTCTGTTAGAACAATACAATTCTTAAACCAAAGCAGGTATGGTCAGGTGACTTGGTATCTTGTAATGGTTAATTATATATCAACTTGACTGAATCACAGAGTGCCCAGATATTTGTCTAAACATGATCTCTGGGTGTGTCCATATGTTATATATATACACATATATACACACATGTATTTCCAATCGGCTGTTTCTCTGGAGAACCCTGATTAATATGGTATCCCTTAAGACTATCTTGGGAAGTGCATGACTCCAGGCCTCAATTACAATGTGTAGAAGGTTTTCCCCACACCGCCAATTCATGGACACCACCTGGTTTCTACAATTCAACTCAATTCTGACACTGTCTACCAGGAGACATCAGATTCCTCAGGTTAAGGGCCCAGCTCCACCAGACTGCCTCCGATTTCAGATGCCAATCATGAGTCCAGGTTGTCACTGTGATTTTGACTTATCAACTATAAATCAGAGGTTCCCATGATCTCTTCCTAGGGTTTGATTAATTGGGTAGAGAGCCTCACAGAACTCAAGAAACCAGGTTACTTATGTTTACTAATTTATTATAAAAGGATATGACAAAGGGCATAGATGAACATGCAGATAAAAGAGCTATGTGGGAAGGGGTCCAAGCTTACATGCCCTCTCCAGGACACTGCTCTCCCAGCACCTCCACTTATTCACCAACTCAGAAGCTCTAGAATCCCTTAATTTGAGCTTTTTATGGAGGTTTCAGTATAAGCATGATCAGTGGCCTTTGGCAACTGATTCAGCCTGTAGCCCCTCTGCCCTGCAAGGAGGTCCAGGAATGACTAAAAATTCCACTCTCTAATCAGTCTCCAATGACTCCCCTGGCAACCAGGCCCCCTCTTCAGGTGCTTTCCAAAAGTTACCTCATTAACATAACCTAAAACATCCTCATTGCTTTCCTTACAGGAAATTCCAAGGGTTTTAGGATCTCTGCACCAGAAACTAGGGACAAGACCAATTATGTATTTCTTAAGATAAATCACAATATCACAGAAAATGTTTCTCAACCTATAAATGCATGTTAATCATCTATAGATCTTTCTAAAATGAGGATTTTGATTCAGCAGTCCTAAGAGGTGCATGCCAGTCTACATTTTTTAATAAATTCCCAGGTTATGTAGATCCCGCTAGTCTAAGAACCATGTTTTGAGTAAAAAGATTCTAGGGGGTAGTTCTGTTGACTTTAAACATTGTGGAATTTGAACTTTAAAGTCCCCAACTCAATAAAAAATTCTGACTCCTGAGGTCTTCTGAGTAATAAATAACTCCCAGGCACATAATCACCTCCAGCCATAATTTTCCTGCATCACTAGAAGCCAATTTTTGAATAGACCTAAAATTACAACAACAACAAAATGCAACCAAAATGCAAATTGCAACAAAATGCAATTTGTTGCAAATTGCAACAAAATGCAACAACAACCAATACAACCATGCAACTGGGTAAAAATACCCAGTCCTAAAGAGAGCACTATCTGTGTTTAGGGACTTAGCCATATTTGGGATCCTCAGAATAAAATCCTATGAAAACTGTGCACATAGCCCATGATTACAAGGCTCCAGGATAGACTAAGATTTCCCTAATCTCTGACAACTGGAGGAAATCAAGGATGAGAAGAGTTCTGGCAAGAACACAAGGATATTCATCAACTGTTCAACACAGAACTATCTGGCATTGCCCTCATCATCATTGCCATCAGATCCTCCTATTTTTAAGAGGACAAGAACTCAAGCATTTAGTGAAATATTGTCTTTCTCCCTTCAATTAAGATACTTAAAGAGCAATTGGAAATATTCAGGAAGAAATAAGAAAGCATACTACACCACAAACTTCAAGACTTCGTTCCCAGCCACAGCTTAACATTGACTTATGCTGTGAACTTGGGATAGCCTCAAGTCTTCTGGTAACTAGGTTGTCAACTCTGCAGAGTGGGGATATTTTCATAGATGTTTAATGAAGCTCACATGAGATAATAGATATGCAAGTG
The DNA here is from genome assembly GCF_011100685.1 of Canis lupus familiaris. Classification (NCBI taxonomy): domain Eukaryota; kingdom Metazoa; phylum Chordata; class Mammalia; order Carnivora; family Canidae; genus Canis; species Canis lupus. The sequence goes on from NC_049238.1 coordinate 17,542,595, forward strand.
TTTAGAAAAGCAAAAGCTTCCTAAGGTTTACACCAAACCTGGAACATTCTGTTCAATTTAATAAAAATTCATTGAGTACCAACTCTGAGTCAGGAAACATTACAAGGATGACTTCTCTAGCTTGCCAAGAAATATTGTCATTGCTGCAGAGATTTGGGCCTTAGGACATACATTGGTCTAAAGTCATATAGAAAAGGCTCCCTGTTTGGCAGCATCCCAGTCAGTGCCTTGGCCATGGTGACCATAGAGAATAATTTATTCTATGAAGTTTACATGTGTATATAGTATGAAACTGTTGGATAATGAGGTGAAGAGGAAAGATATATCTCTCCTCTGGGCCAATCTAGAGCCTCTCCTCTAAGCCATGAAAGATTATCATCATGTGAAGTATGGGCTTTGTCACCAGACTAACATAGGTCTTAATTCCACCATTGCTTTTATTACTAGAATGGCACCCTCTTTAAGCTTCAGTTTCTTCATCTGTAATATGAGAATGTTTCTATTTCATTTATTTTCTATCATTAATAAAATGAAGACCAGGAGTTTCAAAGAGATAATTTCCAAAAGAGAACAGCAGTCCAAATTACCATTTGTTTGGTATTCTTGCCGGAAACTGCTGCTATGATTATCCTGACTTCAAAAAGGCATGGTTTCTGCTGTAAAGAAAGATATAGGGGAGCCAAAATCTTTTGTATAATAATCTACTGTATAATTTGAGGACAGTTTATAAGATTCACTGCATATAGTGAATACACATACATGTGCACACATGAACACACACGCACACACACACATATATATAGCCATGAATCTCGAATTTTAAGAGAAAGAGAAGAAAAGCAAAAGCCCACAAAGCACACACTTTGAAAGTCCACTTACAGGACACAGCTTGCCTTCCGATGCCCCCACAATCTGGCTCCCATCCTACCTCTGAGCAGAGTACCCAAATCTAAGAGCTATCTTCCCATTTTCAAAGCAGAATGGAGAGGATAAAGTGGTAAAAGAGTCTACAAGTCTTGCCACTCCAATCTATCCAGGGTCTACCTTCTAAAGTCTGGTTTCCCTGGCTGAAAAAACCATCCCATCCATGATGTCCCACTCCTTCAGAAGATACCAAAACAAGCCTTAGAATATTGTGATCTAATAACAGAATCCAACTGTCAAAGAGGAAACTCCAAAACACGGGGCAAGTGAATCACTGCATTATCATCATGTAACTGTACTCAAAAAAATAGTAGTTACTACTATTGTTCTTGTTATTATGAGTTAGATGTTTTAACCACTGGGTTAAAATATTTATGGAAAGAAAAAAGATATTTATGAAGAGGATGTGAGTTGACATATGAGCTACACAGAGTTGCTTATTATCTTGGCACCTCTTCAGTATTCCCCTTTGTTCATGAGAAGGCTTCTTGATGGTACCTACCTAGAGCCAATAAGGAACAAAGACCCATAACACTGTCAGCACTGTTTGTCATTCTGTACAAGTTAAGTCATAAAGGACTCAGGATCTGAAAATTAGTCAGAAGAGGCTCATACAGAAGAAATCACAGTCCTCGGCTACAGATGACACTAGTTGGCCCTGGTGGCTCTATTTCTCATGCAGCAGAGTAACACACTATTTGTGATGCCTTGATTCAGAGGAGGATTATTAATCACACAGCTTAGGAAGCCTCTACAACATGTAATGAGTTTAGTAACTGAGATTTGTGGTGATGACCCTAAACTAAAGCAGAAAATATCAAAGTTGGGTCAATAGTATAGATTTCTCCCTTTTTAACATTGTCTTAATGATCACAAAGAGGGCTGTTCTATTTTGATATCTTTTTGTTACATTCCAGTTGGCGTTTCATGTTGACCTCAAAACAATTCATTTAATAGGCACAGCCCTGGAAGTACTGCTAATAAGTACATGGGATGATGTTCTCACTGGCTGTCTATTTCCAAAGGAGATAGAAGGGGTGTGTAAAGAAGTGATGGCCTTTCATCTTTCTCTGAAAAACAATTCATTGATCTTATCCTAAGTTAAATCAAAATAATTTTGTCTCCAAACATTCTTAAAAATGCTTCATTGCCACTCGGGAAGGAGAACAAATGCCTCTTTGTTCCAAATTTGGAATTCAAGCCCTGTGCTTAGGTTCCCTTGCACACTGGATACAAGGAACACAAGAGGCTTCATGTGGGTTTTCCATTTAAATGGTCTGGCATAAACTGAGCTACGGCAGTTTCCTAAGCAGAACCCTAAGGCAGTGTTTGAGGTCAAGTGTCATATAGAAATCCCCTAGTAGCCTTTTAGCTAACTGTAACCAGGAATTTGGAAGAAATTCCCAATCTACTTCATCTTTCCCAAAGCTGCCACCCCCACACCTAGCTGTTTGGAGAGGACCGAGGACCCAAAGGGCCATTGCCACATCGTTTACCATACACTTAATTATAAAGCTCTCATTTTGTTCTGCAATCAGGAAAAGCAAAACATCATCTACAAGAGGAACTACCACAAAGGGTCAGTCCTGAGAAGTGACTGATGCATTCCCACAAGGAGAAGACTCTCATTCCAAGCCTGGTGGCTGATAAACACACTCCTCTCACTCCCAGTGGTGTAAATGTACAGCTTTCTGGAGTCAGTGAAGTGGCACAAACCTGGAGCGGGGCTCCCCTGAGGCTGTGGGGAAGGCCAGAAGCACGGCTGTGTGGCAGCTGCTGAGCAGGAGCCAAGCCTCCAGGCAGGGCTGCAGCCATCATGGCTGTTAGGAAACTCATCACTCGCTGTCAGAGGGGGGAGTCCCCCCAGGGGATTGACAGCCTCAGCCCACGTGGCACACATGCGCATGCCAACGGCTCCACCGGTGCCAGGGAACCCCCAGCAGGAGGGGACAAAGCAATGGAGTCACCAGGGGACCTCAGGCCATTTTCCAAACCCAAGAAGTATCTGTGCACTGAGGTCTGGTTATATAGGAAGGACAGGGCTCTCTCCACCCCCACCTCAACCCCCCTTACTTGCATTCTTAGATTTTGGAAATCTCACACCTTTACAAATTCCTTGGCAAGATCAAGACCTAGCAAAACTATAGCAAGGAGAAACTGCTTTCATGCCACTTTTTCTCCCCTCTGCCTAGGTTCCTGGTACTTGCAATTCCAAAGCAGACACCTCAGGCCACACAGCAGGAGATGTGAGCAATCCACTCAGTTATGCCCCTCCTGTATTTTTAGTTCATTAATGACTCCAAATGTCCAAGAAATTTCTCAGGCTTGTAATTCCCAGCATAACTGAACATCACAACCCATAAAAGTTAAAAAGGCAACAAGCTAACCCACAGACTGCTGAAAATCTATACTGAGATTTTATATTCAGAACTGAAAAGAAGGCTAAAGGGAGAAAGACTATTCTAAAGCTTTCTCCATAATCATACACTCTAAAATTTAACATGATAGTTTAATTAATGAGCTAATTTGGCCTTATGATTCCCCTGAGCTCCCATACACATCATATCTAACATGTTCTGTATCATGCAGAAAATCATGTATTTATTAGGCACATGGTAATCAAATCTGAACAAAACAAAGATTCTTCTTCCAGTAATCAGGGTTATTGGTTGCAAACAACAAAAATTATGGTTTATTAGAAGAGTACTAAGTACTTGGCAATTTCAACATGTAAATAAAGAGCCAGCTACAGAAAATGGGCAAGAACCAGAATCAGAAGCAAGATCACAGTATAGGAATGGCCTGCATGGGACATTACTGATATTACCATTAGACACTGGAGATGACTCCTGGACCAGACCCACAATCCCCACCAAACAATGGATCCTGTCACCATCATGGCTAACACCAATTCTCAGGAGCCCCCTGTGCTGGGTACCCATGCTCTAATATGAACTCCTAGGTAGGACTATGCTATCAGTTCATTTAAATTATGTTCCCATGCCCCAATGTTGGGAGCAAAAGAGGACTATTTTCCAGATGTTTAGGTCTCTGTAGCCAGAAGCAGAGCCTCTCATCATAACTTACATGATGATATATAGTACCGGAGCAACACTATTAAGATTCCTGACAGTCAAGTAAAAAAGGAAAAGAGAAAGGTCTACCAGGAGCTTCAGTATGCAGTAAAAGTTGCAAATGGAAGCTTGATCATGTGTGGATGTACACAAATGACACCAACAAAGTAGGATAGAATCTGCAGGTGAGGTACTAGGAGTAGATCTTGATACCTAAAGAAAGAAAACGCTACTCTGGCTGAGGGCTAAGGAAAATTTCATATTAAAATAATTTTTAGCTGAACCTTGAATGATAGATGGGATTTCAAAAGGTCTAAAGAGATATTCCAAGGAAGAAGTACCTCCTGTAGATCTTCCCAAGTATAAAATAAACTTTATTGGAAGAGGTTTGAATGAATGGACAGATGCTTCATATATGGCTTAAGAGCATCTTCTGCCAACTTAACTTTTTGATAAATCAAGTGAGGGTATTTACAAAACAGAACAAATTCACATGACACTCAGGGAAAGTGCTATTCATCACCAGGGCAAAAATAGAACAGGAAAAGTTACACCTCATCAGGTTCATCTTAACTTCATTCATATCACAAATAGGAAATTAAACTTAGAAAAAACCTAGCCTCTCTGCTTTTGCAACATACTGGGCACTTGTTTGGAACCAGGAGTCATGCTAGTTATAAACACAGATGGAAACAAATAGAAAGATGTTGACTCATGGCTCAGTTTGGTTTCTAGGATCTTGAAACGGTTGAGAAACTGCATACAATCAATTAAGTTGAAGTAATTAATCAATTTCACTAGGGTTGAGGAAGATCTATTATAGAACTTTTCTTTGAGAGAAGGAAACTCTTTCCATAAAGTGCCAAAATACGTAACATGGCCATCGATGCTGGGATCTAATTGATCTGCTTTCATCACATTTTTGTCCATAACCAATTTTGAAGTTTTACTTCCGAGAAGTAAAAATTCAAACTCAAGACCAGGGATTTTTCTTACCTAGAAATTGTAAGAATCACAATATCCTTGTCTAAAAGAGGGTGAACATAATGACAGGGAGTTTGAAACACCAGATATATGAGGTATATGAGGAGAGGTAGAAAGATTTAGAATGCAAGGGCCAGGGAAGATGTGATTTGAGGGGAATTTGGGAGCTATTTTCAAATATCTGATGGATTGCAACATAAAATTGGCAAGAATTAAAGTATTTAGTAATGAATTTAGCTATAAACAAGAATGGAATTATTCAGGCAGAATTTGGGTAACGCTCTGTTGTGATGATGGTAACTATTGAAGTCCTTCAAATTTCTAAGATAAAATGACCAGAAGGAATAGCTGCATGTTGATTTGTCTAAATCTCCCAGAGGTCAGCAAAAGAACATTTATATAAAAAATTCTGAAAAAAAACAAAAAGTATTTGTTGACTAAATGAGTGAATGATTCCTGTATAAAGATCAAATAAAAAGAGAGCAAAATCTTGAGTTTCTTAACACAGATTGATTGTCGCCAAAGTTTCCTCAAGAGCCTGAAAGATCCTGTACTATCGATTGAATTCATCTACTTATTCCTAGAGGTTAAGGTAAAGCCATTTCTGTTCTTAAAAATTCTGAAAAATAAAATATCTTTTGTATAAACAAGTCTTTTCATGAAGATCGGTAAAAATAAATCAAGATCTTGGGTCTCTTTGCCAATGTCCAAGTGACACTAACTGCCCTCACTCCTATTCTCTTTTATCTCCTCTTCTACCATGTACCCTCAGCCAGTCTATTACAGTCACACTGGCCTTTTGAAACATGCAGGCATGATCTTTCCCCAGAGCTTTTGAATTGGATGTACCCTTTGACTGGAAAGCTCTTCCCCAGAGAAGAATCCCTTTTCTCCTTCAAGATATATACCCAAATCTCACCTTGTTGGGAAGGCTTTCTCTGACTACTCTATTTAAAACCACATGCTCTTCCCACCACAATTCATACAACACACGCATGTATGCACATGTGCACCCATACACAACATGGCCAATCTCCTTTACCCTGCTTTTAAGTTTATGTGGCTCTTAACACCTTCTAAAATTCCTACTTACTAATTACATTCACTGTCTCTCTCCCCATTTTAGAACATAAGCTCCAAAGAGTTAGGAGTTTGGTCTATACAATGATGAAGTCCTAACATTTGAAATGGTGCACTGGACACAGTAAACCTGAATGAATAATCACTGAATTGAGGAATACAGACTTGAGCACTATATGACTAGGTCAGGATTCAATTTCAACAAGATAACTATAAAACACACTTGTGATAACTTGTGCAGCAAAAAAAGAAAAAAAAGAAAGAAAGAAAACCATTATAATGAAACATAGAAATTAGATGTTTAGGGACGCCTGGGTGGCTCAGCGGTTGAGCATTTGCCTTTGGCTCAGGGCGTGATCCCCGGGGTCCTGGGATCAAGTCCCACATCAGGCTCCCTGCATGCAACCTGTTTCTCCCTCTGCCTGTGTCTCTGCCTCTGTGTGTGTGTGTCTCTCATGAGCAAATAAGTAAATAAAATCTTAACTTGGAACTTTCAAAAAAAATAGATGTTTAAAATAAGAAGGAAATTAAACATAAAAGGAAAAGCTTGCACAGTATTTAGAGGGAAATGTATATACTTATATTAGAAACAAGGGAAGGTTGAAAATGAATGGTCAAAATCTCCATCTCAATACAGAAAATCAACATAATAAACTCAAAGAATTTAAAAGAAAATAATAGGAATAGGATGAATAAAAATTAGCATATGAACATAGAGTTCAACAATATCAAAATTGGTTCTTTGAAAACACTAAAAAAATGTTTTAAAGAAGAAAAAAGAAAAGACAGTTAAAAATGAATAAGAGACCAAGGAAGAAGATCCCATAAAAAAAAAAAACAGAAACAAAAACTGATATTCAATGAAGAATATAGAAATCAATATGAAAGAGGAAAAAAAATAAATATGGAAACAGTAGCTAAAACTTTATTCTGAAAAGTAAAAATTAGACAAAATAAGTATTTCCTTGAATATACTACAAGAAATAGGAACAGGAAAAAAAATAAGAACACAGACTAAAATTAAAAGATAAAGTACAAAAAGATATGGATGAGGAAAGGGAATGTTACAAATAAAATGGGAATAAAAGAGCAGAATCAAAATTCAAATCAAAGGCAGTAAGAGCAGATTTGATTCTATGAAAAACCAAATCAGACATTTAGAACAACTCTGGGAAGTTCCTGAGAGTGAGGAGAAAAATAAACAGGAGATGGAAAACAATGGAGGAAACAATAGATAGAGATAATCAACCTCACCACAATGTATATTTCTAATTAAAAAAAAAAAAGGAACATTTTGTAATGAAGTCATAATTAAGGCAATTTTCCTTTAGTCTACAGTTGAAACAGATACATGATATATATTGATTAACAGGGCTTAGACTACATGCTTGGTTAAAAAAAAAATCAATGAATATGCCATCCCTGGTAATCTACTGGAAATTACCTTAAATTGTCATTAAAATATATATATATATATTACATATATATATACATATATATAAATATATATACATATATAAAATATATATTACATATATGTAATATATATAATTATTAAGCAAATCTGCAGGAAAATTCATGTTTCAAAAAGACAGGAATATACTGACCTCTTACCCATTAATTATGCTATATCAAAAATATAAAATACCTAAAGTTTTGAGGAAAAAAATGTTGAAACCTAATTATTACATACACAAATAAATTGATGTTCATGTCTTAAAAGAACAGAGAGGGAGTTAAAAATTCAAAAGATTGGGACATATAGCACTGCTATACCTACCCCTGTTGAAACAATTTGGTAAAGACAGATTGAGTGACTCAAGCAAAAACCAAAATGAATAGAGCTCAATTAGGAAAGTTATGAGGGACACCTGGGTGGCTTAGGGGTTGAACATCTGCCTTCGGCTCAGGGCGTGGTCCCAGAGACACAGCCCACAGGGAGCCTGCTTCTCCCTCTCCCTAGGTCTCTGTCTCTCTCTGTGTGTCTCCCATGAATAAATGAATGAAATCTTTTTTCTTTTGTTTAAAGGAAAGTTATGATATGAAGAAAAAGGATATGATGGTCTTTCTTTTTCTCATTTGGATCTCTAATTCAGAATCTTCAGAATATTTATGAGCCAAATTTAGATTATGTATCCCAGGTACAAAATGGAACCTGCTTTGCCCCTCAGCAAATTTCTTTCTTTTCCCAGAACTGGGGAATTCTCTGAAAACATATCCTTCCTCTCACTATTATGTGGAAATCTGTTTAAAGAAAGAAAGGATGTCTACACTATGACAAAGACCACTAACACTGGTTACAGGATTTACAGTTTCTAGTTTAGGACCAAGAAAATTACTAAAGTCTTTCTCTCCCATCCACAAAAGCAAGTTGCACAAAGCACATAAAGAAGCAACTTTCATATCAAGATAATTGAATAGCTGATTTTTATCATTTAAACTCCAACTTAATAGCTCTAGTAAATTTTCCTTTTATTAAGACAAAGCAATAAAAACTAACCAGTGGTCAATATTATTCCAAGCTGCTCTTCATTTCCCCTTTGTTCTATGAATTGTAACTAATCTGCTTTCACTATGCTTTAAAAATCACCATGTTCTGTAAAGGAGGAACTATATTAGACTGCCAAGAAATAAAGATTCTAAGAAAATACAATTAATTTTTCCAAGTTTATCTTTAAGTGATAGAATTTTTTATTTTCTTGTTCTCTGTATTTTCTCCAAAGTTTCTACATTTCTCAAAACTGGTATATGTTAACTAAGTTGAATTTAAATAAAATCTTAGAAGAAAAGAAGAGGGGAAAAAAGACATTAATGTTTTAAACATCACAGGGAGACTAAAATTATATAAATAAAAATATATAAAAATTGTAAATTTTTTTTACAATTCACTAAAATGTTAATAGTGACTATGTAGTGACCTTGCAGTGAGGAATGAACATTTTTCATCCCTTTAGATATTTTTATTCTCTGTATTTTTATGAGTAATGTGTTTTGGAATAGTTGTTTACTTTCATAAGATGTAATTAATTTAATATTTATTTGCATACCAAAAGAATAGTTCTACCTATGTTAAGAAGGATTCTAGGGCAGCCCAGGTGGCTCAGTGGTTTAGCGCCACCTTCAGCCCAGGGCGTGATCCTGGAGACCTGGGATTGAGTCCCTTGTGGGGCTCCCTGCGTGGATCCTGCTTCTCCCTCTGCCTGTGTCTCTGCCTCTCTCTGTGTCATAAATAAATAAATAAATAAATAAATAAATAAATAAATAAATCTATCTTAAAAAAAAAGAAGGATTCCAGAAGGAAACAGAAGAACATCTTCAAAATAATGTTCCTGAAGGAACCCAACAAAGGGATTATTTAAAGAGATTTGGAAAGAGTTAAAGGAACCGACAAGACATGGTGAGATACCCAGTTAACACTCATGATCCTGAAAAAGTAAGAGAAGGAAGTGGTGTTCACAAAGCTCAGGGAGAGCAGGAACTATGCAGTAGGAACAATTTGATATGTGCTATGACTGGAACAAAGCCACTGCCATATGTGTGGTAGGGGTTGAGGGCTCAGGACTCTGACTTTCTATTTTCTTGCCCTCAGAGATCCATCATGTCACCCATTGCCTGAACACAAGCCTAGCAGAGGACAAAAGAGCCTATGAGATGTAGTGCTTGGAGGACAGGTTTCTGGAGCACAGATTACAACACAACAGGGTGGAAGATGGATCTGTGGTGAACAGGTATACGGAATTAACTGGCATAGGCTTCTGTGCGTGCATCGCCCCCAACCCACTAATGCATCCACTCACTTTTCACATCAATATCAGACCACTGAACTGGAAACCTACATTATTTTGTGGATTCTAGTCTCTACCTCTAACCCCACCTTGACATGGCTATTTTCTCCCATTCAAAGAATAAAAAGTAGTACAACAATCCAGATCCAAGATAATGGCTTGGACCAGAATGACAGTGTTACATGGTGAGAAAAGTGATCTATTTCTGCGTATATTTCAAAAGTAGAGTCAGTAGGATTTGTTGATGATTGAGGACCACAAAAGAGAGATGAAGGCCAACAAGCTCTGTCATACAGACATAGGACAACTGAGAAGAGGAAGATTTCGGGAGGAGCCAGGTTTAGGGAAAAGATCAAGAACATACTAAGTTTGAGATTTCTATCAAATATCCAAGTGGAAATACTGAGCAGTCAGTTGGATATAAGTAAGCATGAAATTCAGGGAGGAGGTCTGGGATTTGAGGATAAATTGGGTAGTCATATTTTGTGGATGGTGTGTGAGACCATAAGATTGAATGAAATCATGAATAAATAAGTGCAGATAAAGTAGTAAAAAGGACCAAGTGCAACACTCCACCATTAAGAAGTCAGAAAAACATGAAGAAACATTGAACCCCAGGAAGGAACAGCCTGTGACATGGAGGAACACAGGGAATGTTTCACCTAGAAGCCAAATTGAAAAAGGTCTTATCCAGGATCCAGTAGGAAAAGATAAACAACTATATCAGATATTCCTAATGCATCCAGAAGGATGAGGGTCTGGAAGTAATTATTGGCATTATCAAACAGGGGTTCTTGGTGATCTTGTCAAGAGCATTTTTATTGGAATGGTGGAGGAGGAAGCCTACTTTGGGTGGACTCAAAAGAGAACAGGAAGATAAAAATTTGGGGTAATATATGTCAGAGATGATTCTTTTAAGATTTGCTCTTACAGAAGCAAAATGAGATGGCTGCTGATTTGTAAAATGGAGGTCAAGTTGTACAAGTTTATTTGTTTTAAAGATGAGAAAAATAATGGGATATTTGTATCATGATGGAAATACCCCATTCTCCAGAGTGAGGTATTCCTCAGAGTATCAGAATATCTGACAACATTTTCTGGAAAAAAAAAATTAATGTACCTATATCTATTCATAAATCCCCTTAAGACTTTGAGAGCTACTCCCTAAGGAACTGATTTTAAATTTTGCCACCCCCAAGTCAGACAACCTTTGAGAGAGATAAATGACATTTCTGATGTCTTGCAGGATCAGTTGATGATGGCCAGCACTAACACTTCCTTGTAATCGAAGAACCCCATGATCGACTTAGTTCTGCCTCCACACTCTGATTCTGAAACGTGAGAGACTTCTAGAGTGGAGGCTGTGCAGAGCCAAACATGACTTCCAGATGATTCCTACTTAAATGGCAAGTTGACTACATTTTGATGCTTTTGATTTAACCACTTTTATGCTTTCCAGTTCACCTCTCTGCTTTTCTACGCGATGAGAAAAAGAGAAAATGTAGTAAGTCATGAATGGCATTGTTTTTCTGGTTTGGGTTTTGTTTTTTGTTGTTGTTGTTGTTGTTGTTGTTTTGTTTTGTTTTCTGAAATTTTCAACACTGTCTTAGGGACCAGTGGGGGAAAATCTTCCATACATCCCCAGAGAGTCCCATCTCCCTTTTCTGGCTGACTCTCCTCTCTCTAAATAGATCCTTTCCATTTCCACACATTTCCTGGCAAAACACAAACTGAATCAGGGGTGAAATTGCAAGGAAGACATGGAGCTCAGTTTGGACAATGATTAAACTCAGATGTAATAACCAAGGAACCATGTAAGCCACAGGCAGGGAAACGAGGAGTTGATTAGTATGGTCCCAGGGTTAACAACTAGGGAAAATGAGAAAAATGATTAACAGCAAGAAAGCATTGAACAGTGCCATTCCCTGCTAGGTCCTGACGGCCAAGGAGCCTGGGCGTCCTCCCGGATTCTATGTTTCTCTGCTCTCCGCATTCACTCTGCCTCCAACTGCTGCAACAGACAATCTCTGACTTTACTCGAAGCACTTTTCTTTTGTATTTCTGCAATCTTAGGCAAGCTCAGGACCTTGGGGCCTTATAGATTAATGCTTGTCTTTGCCTTGTGGCTTTCACTCCCCAGATGCCTCCCACCAAAGAAGTTTCTGCACTGCAGAAATTCACAATTTACTCTATTTCCAAGAACTTCCAAAATCAATCTCAGAATCAAGCTTTAGGACTTCCTATCATTCCTTGTCCCTATCACCAACTTCCCTCTAAAACCCCATCAGCTTATGCCCTCTCTCCTAACCCATTCCTTGACCCCTATACCCACTTCTCTTATGAGACCCCCAGAGCTGACTGACTACCTGTGCTATTGTCATGTTCTCAGAGATCATACACTTTCCCAACCCCAGTTTATATAATTCTGTGATAACCTTTTCATAACTCCATAAACATGACACACACTTCTAAAGAGACAGCAAGCACTTCAGGAAAAAATAATAATAATCCATATGGTTTATTACTATAGCAAATTAATGTGTGGAACACATTAAACATGACTTAGCCAGGCAGAAGTGTGTCTCTGTAAACCTTAGCTCATCAGCATGCTCGGCTAAGGCGTGCAATCTTTAGCAAAGAACCATAATGCCCTCCGCATAATGACAAAATAGCCCTTGCCTCAGCTCAGTGAGAAAATTTATAGAGCAAATGTCCAGAGGAGAATAACTGATGTGCTTCCTATGGGCTGTTTTATCAAATACTCACCATCCTTTTGTCTGCATTTATAACAACTTTACAATGTAGCATAGGAGGCCTTCCCCAACCTGTCTCCTGACCTTGTCTCCAGCCTCCTCCATCAGAACTCTTCTATATGCTCCCTATGCTCAAACCTGCTTCCGGGGTTCTATCATCCTTCTTCTAAACTGGTCACATAGTCATCTCTGTCTTGTTTTCCCTTAGACTCCTTTTTTACTTGCTAAACACCTATGCAACTTTCAAGATATAATTCAAATGTCACTTCTTCAGTAATGATTTCCCAACTGCACATCTCCCAGCAAAGGACCAAGTACCCACAGCAGAGACTTAGGGTGGACTTGTGGATTGAATGATTACATTTTAGACTTTTTTCAATGTATTTCCTTTCTAGACCTTCTGAGATTTCTTTGAAATTCATTCAAAGCCAACTCCTAAACCTAAGTCCCAAACTAAACATATAGCAAAAAGGCTCAATAGTGTTTTGTGTAGTTGTAGGCACTCTCAGTTCTATCACTATGTATGCTAAGTTTTAGAACAAAAATCCTAATATTAACCTGTGCTCTGATATTACTATGCAGAGATATTTCAAGTTGTATAATAGCTATATTTCTAAAACATTAAGCACACTTTAAATCACTGCTGCTGGCCCCTATTAGTTTAAGAAAGTCAAAGAAAAACCTTTTGGTAAAATACAATACTTCCTAATGTGAACCATTATTCTCAATCTATCTAGTTCATAAATTTAAATTTTGGCAAACCCGCTTTTCTCAAATCAGAATCCACTGACACTATTGCTTATCATTCAGAATAGAATAAAAATTTGCAAATTTATGAAAGGTAAGAAATAGGAAAATTTGCAATAAGATGTAAAACTGAGCAAGATACCCTCGTTATTCCGCCCTTGAAAACAAGAAAACAAAAGAAAAAAAATTATAGTGAAAGTATTAAAATACTCTCTTATCATTTATTACATTTAATCTCTATAAAATCACTATGAAGCAAGCAAGGAAGTAACTAAAACTATTCCATAGATGAAGAATATGGAGTCCAGAGAGATGCAAAGGAATCTCAGGTTATATTGTGTCAAAGCTTAAACTAAGTTAGGCCCAGGCACTACCAATCCTGTGCTTTTTGGAGGTCTTTGTAGAGAAGAAAGACATTTCCAATGTCTAATGTTATAGTTGTAACATTTATAACTTGATTTTATTTCTGAAATTTCCATTGCAATAAGCTTGCATGTGTAGAAGTTTAATCTATTAGTGAGAGAGAAATGTTTATTCAGGGAACCTCAATGAGAATAACATTATTGTATGTCATTGTAAATAGGTAGGCTTCACTTAAAAAAATCTCATGTGATATGTGAAATGAAATATTACTTACTTAATTATAATCCTCAATATAAAAAAATTGATGTATGCCAGAAACTGAATCCTTACTTCAACTTTCATGACAACCCGCACAGTAAGTAATATCATTTATATTTTATAGATGAGAAATTGAGGCTGAGAGAAGTTACTAAATTATCCAGGTTGACACAGAAAATTTACCAGTGTTCTCTCCTTCATTCCTGGCATTATGCCTTGGACAGTGAATGCTCATGATAAATATTTTTGAATGAATGAATGGCCAAGTAGATGAATGAATAAAGTGGTAAAGCCATGGTTTGGTTCAGGTGTGTCTGCTTCTAAAGATCAAGTTTTTTCCTTGCAGTGTATTCTTCATTTTATAAATAAATATATTGCTGGCTTCTATAAATGCATTTCACATACAAATTTTCAGAACATGATCTGGTACGTAAATTGAGGAAAACCTGGATTGTAAAATGCACTCCATACCAGTGGCATTTGAGACCTATCAGATCTGAGTTCCACTCTGGCTTTTAATTATGCCTGGATATGGACAAAACTTGGGTTAGTGAGTCAATCCAGCCCCCTCCTCTGCTTTGACTCCCCTGACTCCATCACCACTCTCCCTAAGATCTTTTCCTAACTCTCCAGGGTTCTACCTAACATTCCAATTAATACATATAGGACCATAAGCAACTTCAACAAGACTGCTATTTCCAATAAGGAGAGAGGGCCAGTAACAAGTGAATATAATTCATTCTATTACATGAAGGACTAAAAGTACTTACTTGCCATAAACGGAACAAAGATGAGAATGAAAAGCATTTACCAAATCATGAATTCCTAAGAGGAAAATCAAGAGGTAAGGTAAAAGAGCCTCCTTTTTAAAGGCAAAGGACTGTCTTCCATATCCCTGGGTCCTGAGCTGCAGTTAAATTCTCAGTAAGAAATCAAAAGCAAGTTGACAAATGAAGAAAAAAATGAAAAGAGGGGAGGCAGACCACAGCAACATGTCATGGCTGACCCTCTTGGGGGACAGTTCACCCACCTGCAAGCCTAGCCTAGCAGGTAACCTTGCCTCCTCCCTATTTTCACCAAGGCTCTTCAAATCTATTATTGTAAAGGACAATAATTCCATGGACTCTTTGACTCCATCTCCTAACCCCACATGTTGCCAGAAGATAAAGAACCCAGCGTGTTGGGAAGGCTTATGTGTGGATGCACAATTACAAAAGACCTAGAGAGGCACAGGGGGAACACAGGGCAAGACTAAGGAAGTAGAGGAAGTAGAGAAAAGAGATGTTCTTATAAAACACTAGTTCAATGGAAGAAACGCTGAGGGCAGCAGGTCAAGAGTAGATGAAGTCACAGTACAAAGCTTCATTTCTTAAGCCTTTTGGCCCAACACTCTGCTCTGCAAAGCCTTTGTACCCTAGACCATATCTAACAGCCTGAAAGCACAACCTATTCCATCACCAGTGTGAATTGGGTTTTCTCCAGAAAGAAGGAGGCAGCAATGCAATCTGGTGTTTGTATAGAAAACACAACAGCAGAGAAAGGGAGGTACACACCAGAACATCTGCTCAGAGACACCATCTGAGAAACAGCAAGCACTCACAGGATGGAAACATCTGTACACTGCTCTGCATTCCAGGAGCCTTGAATTGCAGAACAGGAAGCTAGAGAGAGGAGCATGACAGGAGGGACTCAAACTGAAAGGAAGTCTGAAATTAAATGGCTCAGATAATGTAGAAGAAGATGCTGAGAAGAAAGATGCAGAGGATAGGGAAGGAGAAGTGTCTCTGGACTGCTCTTTTGGTCATCTTTTGGCACAAATGATGAACATGGCTCTTGTGAAAGAATCGGTACACTGCACGCTATGGAAGATCTTTCCAAAGAGTTCCAAGGAACACCAAATACTCACAGTTTACTGCTAAATGGTTAGACAAGCTACTTAAAGTTACAGATTATAAGCCGAAGCTAGGGAAATCCAGGTCTATCTGATTCAGCAACCATGCTGGTTCCTTAACACAACCCTTGAGTTTTTTTCCAGCATTTACAGTAATAACTATTCTCTCATTCCTAAAGAGTTCTCCACTGGCCTCTAGGTCTCCTCTCTTTGGGTTTTCTTCTTCCTAGTCCTCTGCACAGTTATCCTCAGCATCCTTCTCCAGTTTTTATTTATCCCTTAAATATACCCTATGCCATTTTGCCCTTCATTAATATTAGCCAGGGATGTAATATTTTGCCTAGATAATATACCTCATTCACTTCTGCTTATACATTTATGCTGATAACTCCTAAACTTCTGAATTAAATCAGACCCTTTCCTTAGCCTTAGATCTATATATAACCAATACTCTTTTTTACTTCTTCACAGGCACCACAATCAATATTTCCCAAAATAAGTTTGGCTATTTGACATTTCCAGAGGCCAGCCCTTCCCATTCTGCTCTAAGCTGCATGGCACATGCCTTTATGTTCATATAATTTCCAAAGCACAGTGTTGTTATAGTTCTCATCACAGAACACTTGAGTTATGGGTTTACTACTCTCCCTAACAGACTGTGAGCTGTTCAAGGATTGGAAATGTCTCATTCAAATGGATCTAAATATAAGGTAGGCAGTTAATGTTTCTTGAATGAATAAATGCAGAGCCTGGTCTAGTTAGAGGTACCACCACAGTATGTCACACAAGCATTCCTTTATATTCAAAAGGAAGTCATTGTAAATGCTTCATTTTCTCTCACTCTCAAGTCTAAGTAGCCAAGTTATATATTTACTTACTTCCTACATAACTTGTGAACATGTTGTCCATTTCCATTTTTAAACAGTCCCCACCCCCTGCCACACAACATTCACACTACCTCCACCCTGTTTCAACTGTAGAAGATTGAAAGGCAATTAGTGAGTGGAGAAAGCAAATTAAAATACTTAACTCTTGAATTCTGAAAAAGCCAACCAAATCCCTCTTCCTGCCCAGGGTAGGAAAAATTCCCAAAGCAAAGGAGAAAAGAACTATTAATTTTAAATAAATATGTAGCTTTGATTACTAGTGGGACTGGGCATTCTAACTACAATTAAGATTGTTTGGGGGACTAGACTGAATTAAGAATGCCAGTTCCTAAACAGTGACTCGAGAAGCCATAGAACTTTCTTTATGTTCTGCCTAAAGAGAAGGGAAAGAACTAGCCCCACAGAACAGATTTGAAAGGACAGATAAAGAATAAAGCAAAGTTGTTATATTGTTGTGTTACAAGTTCTGCTTATTCAACACAACACTTCTCTAATTTGTATGAAACTATCTTAGAGTTTAGTTGAGCTGTAGTTAACTAGTTAACCTAATTCCATGGTTTATAGGCATTTAATTAAAATAATTTTTATTTTGACTTGGCAGCTTTTCAATTATGAAGCTAATATTTCTTCTCCCCCATGTCTCAAACAATTTGAAGGCCATTGTAAAGCTAATGGGCCCTAGGCATGTGCCTGCAGAGCCTAAACAATAAAGCTTCATTGACTCTTTATATTCACTCAGCCAAAGTACACTCTTAGAAATGTAAATCTGATCATGTGATTCCTCTATCTAAAATCCTTCTATTAATCCTAGCCACCTACTGGATAAGTCCAAATTTCCTAATAGGCAAGCACGGCCTTCACAGCCTGGCCCTAGTTCCCTCCAGTTCCATCTCTTGTTAGGACATGCCACCATGTTCTACCTTCGCTGGAATTTATGCTAATGCAGGCATGAGGTTGCTTTCAACCTCCACAGTTCTGAACGTTTTTACATTGTCTGAAATGTCTTTTCTGTCTCATTATCAAGGGAAAGTCTATATTTTTAAATAACTTTTGAGAATATCACTAACTCTCTGAAACCTTCTCAAATCTCTTTCCCTACCCCTCGTTACAGTTTATCAGCCATTCCCCTATAATTGCTTGTATCTCATGCTCCTACCTAAACATTTGTTACATGGCTGCCTTAGCATCTAGACTTGGAGCATCTTGAAGGCAGGAACTAAATTTTGTTCAAGTTTGTTTCTCAAGCTTTAAGACTTAAACTTGTCATGTATTAGACACTAAACTTTGGTTGAATGAATAAATTAAAAGATGTAGTTACCCATGGTAACAGTGTAAATTACAATGATTTGCAGCCATATAGTAAATACTATACATATTAAAAGAAGGAAGCTTAGGCCAAATTAGGTGAAGAAAATTTAAGAGGAAAAAGACCTTCAATTATGAGATTATATTAGTGACTTAAACCACAGAAAATGTGAGAAAGACATAGGTGATTACAGAAAAGCAAATGTTATTCCAGAGTAAAGAGAAATGAGAGAGATACTGGAATCCAGAGACAAATTATCTTGATATCAACCCCTGGCAAGATTCCATAAAATATTATTTAATCAATTATGTGTGATTCAAAAGAATCTGTAGAGGAAACAACAATTACTGGGAGCTAACATTTCTCTCCTAAAAAGAAATCATGTCTAAAATCACTACTTATTTTTGCTCTCTTAAAGTTATTTCTCTGATAATTCAGGACAATGAGGTAGCTATAAGTGAAAATTTGTCAAAATACTTATTTGCATCATCACACTTTAAACAAGAAATAAGAGATACTGAGATATGACCTAATTCAAGTATTGTCACATAAAGGAACTCTCCTCCTCCTATCTATACCATAGGTCTAACCCAAAGTAAAAAGCAATAGAATTCTCCTATCTGGGTAAGAGGAGGAGAAACACCCTTTGTTGTGTGTTTTTATTAACACTCCTGAAAGCTAAGGGCATATCAAGAACACTAAGAAAAAGCCCTCAGCACCATTCTGTATATAAGACACAAGTAAAAACAACCCACACTAGAGAATTTTGAGGGCTATGTTACACCAAAAGTACCATGGTATAACAATTACAAAAATTAAAACCTAAAAAAAAAAAAAAATCCAGTTGAAATATTTACCAGATTGATTCTATCAACCACAGAAGATGTGTCCATTTCCTTTTGTACATAATATTTACTTCAGTCTCTTCTGTTCTTCAACATACCATCTCTGACATTTAATTACAAATTATGAGACAAACAAAAAAAGGAAAGAACTCATTGTCAAGAGATAAAATAGTCAGTATAATGAGACTTAGAGATTACTAAAACTATCAGACAGCGATAGTAAAATAACTGTAATTAATATTTTAAAGGATGTAGAGCAGGGATCAGCAAACTATAGCCTACAAGGTAAATGCAGCTTTCTTCTTGTTTTTGTAAATAAAATTTATTGTACACAGCCACATTCATTCATTTATGGCTACTTTTGCTGGCCAATGGCAGAACTGAGTAATGAGAGACTAGAGAGCCCACAAAGCCTAAAATATTTATTACCTGGCCTCTTACAAAAACAAATTTTGCTGACCTCTGGTCTGATGGAAAAATTTGACAATGTGTATAAACAAATACAGAACGTCAGCAGAAAGAAGGAAACCATAAGAATCAAATGGAAATGCTACAGATAAAAATTAGATCAGAAATGAGTAGTTCTTTCAGTGGGCCCTTCAGTGGAGTGAAAACAGCATGAGAATACATTAGTGAGCCTTAAAAAGAAAAACGATCCGGATAGAAATGCCAATAGAAATGATCCAGAAAGATAAACACAGAAAGAGAAAAAAACAAAAGAGAGAGAGAGAAAAAAAAAACCCAGAACAGAATATCCACAAATAGCAGGACAGTAATGGAAATGTATTTATAGTCCCAGGAGAAAACAGAAGAGAGAAAATATTTGAAGTGATAATATGAAAGAATTTACCAACATTCATTGTTACATAAACTTACAGCTGATTAAATGATCATGCCCTATAATCTGGAAGACTAATTAACAGAATAACATAACTTGGATAGAGGACTTTCATAGTATACATCAGAGTCCTAAATTTCATCCTATCCTTTAACATCTTTGCTCATTTCTATAAAAATATAAGTTTACTAATCATTTTTTTGATTATACTGATCTAAGTTAAAAAAAAATCAGTGAGTGAAAGAAGCAGAATCGATAGTGTCTAGATGGCTTCCTGGTGCAATGGGCCAAACTATAAGTATAACCACAAATTTGAAATATATTATACAAACCTATAAAAGCAGATGAAAGAGGCTTGGCTTAATTACATTACATAACCCAGACACAATGGAATTACACAAAATCAGGTCTAAACCAAACAATATCTGTATTTGATATAACCCAAATAAATGCATATACTCCCAAGATACCACTTGGTATCAGCAGAGGTACAGATTCTGAGGCAACTAAAGTAAGAGTCTCTTTCTAGTCTTTGACTAGCTTGTTAAAATTGGTGGAACATTTGACAATTGCATTCTTTATAGGTAGACAAACTACACTGTGTTCAAAATGTAAGTGGCCAGAATAAATGAGAAGACTTTAAATCATGCCAATGGAACAAGAAACGTATAACTCAAGTAAAGCCAATGCAGCCAAGATATTCTCACAAGTGGAAGAGAAATTAAACTTACCTCATATGGCTTCAGGAGATAGAATTGAAAGATGAATAAAAGTCAGATTCTAGTTCAGTAAGGCCCCAAAATGGAATAGGCTGGCTTATAAAGAAATAAGCCACAAACTTGAAATATATTATACAAAGCTATCACTACAGATGACCACATAAAAACTTGATCTTGCAAATGAGGCACAAGTATAGGGTAGTGGTTATGTACACAGCTTTCCCACC
Organism: Canis lupus familiaris; assembly: GCF_011100685.1. Classification (NCBI taxonomy): domain Eukaryota; kingdom Metazoa; phylum Chordata; class Mammalia; order Carnivora; family Canidae; genus Canis; species Canis lupus. Next base: position 17,563,276 of record NC_049238.1, read on the forward strand.
TGGACACTTTACATTTCTGCAATTCTGGAAAAGAAAGCCACATGGAGAAGAGAAGAGGGAAATGATAATGATGGTAGAACCAGTAACTAAAATAGGACTATATTTAGGAAAAAACATCTCATATTTCATTTTGGATGTGCTGATTTTGAATTGCCTGACAGATAACATAACAGAAATGTTAAGTTGTTAATGAGTTTTATTGTTTGGAGTTTAAAGGAGACGTCTGAGCTAGAGATAAGTTTGGGTACTTTCACTGCAAAGGTCAGAATTTCCCAATAGAAATGTAAAATTAGTTTTAATAATATACTTTATTTAACCTAATATATTCAAAACATTATAATGTTAACATATAATCAATATAAAAACTATTGGGATAACTACATTTTTGCTGTTGTTTGTTGTTTGTTGAAATCTGTTGTGTGTTTTATATTTCTAGCACATCCTAATTCGGATACCTACATTCCAAATACTCAGCAGCCACATTTGGCTAGTGGTTACCATACTGGACAATGCAGGCATAGATTGTCATTGAATTTTTTTTAATAAATAAATATAGAAAAGAAAAATGGTTAGGAATAAGCATCGAGAAAACCAAACAAAAGGAACGAAGATAAAGCTGACAGAGAGGAAGAATCTGGAAAAGCATATCATTATGGGAGCCAAGAGAAGAAAGGGAAGATGTGTATGGATAGTTATGTTTAATTCTGATGAAAGTTCAGGACGGAAAAAATATCTTGTCTATTTAGTGTTGTAGAAGGACTGGGTGCCATTAGCAGGACTGCAGCCATATGACAGTGGATTGAAAAATGACAGTTTGTACTCCACTCTTCTCAGAATGAGCAGTAATGTGCTCAAACATTGTGGTTCTCTGCCCAGTCTGCCAAGGGCTTTGGATCTCTGTTGGATAATCTATTAAAGAGAAAGAACAATTGGCAGGCTTCAGGGTGCCATCTCAGGAGACTCCTGTGCAAGGCACGGAAATGAAACAGCTGCAATGCCTCCCTTCCATGCACATCATCTTCTTTTGTAGTGGATTCTTTCAGAAGATGTAAGCTTTCTTCCTATTCTTCAGTCACAATCCAGGATAAAAATTGTTCAAAGCATAAAATAAGGCATTTCATTCTTTAAAAGAAACATTCTCTGGACATATTTGGGCAAAAATGGGATGAGGGAGCATCTTTGTGCACAGAGTTGAGATTGATGATGACTCTTCAGAACTAACAGATAAGCAACAGGTGCATGGATGACCTTGTGGCAGTTACAGGGGGAAAAGGCCATGTGAATAGATGACTTGATCTCAGCTCCCCGCTCAGGAAGATCTCTCCATTAAAGCAATGCTAAGCCCCGTTTATAAGAAACTATGAAATAAATCCTATCTGCCAACCACAGCAAGGACAAAGCAAGGTTCCCCAGTGCTCTCTCTTAGATGCTTTCTCATTGCTATCTGCAGAGCTGCCTCCGTTGGCTGGGGGCCCCCACCCTACCACCATCACAAGGGAGCACATCCTTTGGAGAAGAAATGGGATGAAAGAAAATGACATTTGCAGTGATAACATATCTTGGGTCCAGATCCAGTCTTGGTCCTGAATCATTAGACTTCTCTGAACAAAACTTCATGTTCAGTGGGTTCAAATAAACAACACATAAAGATTCTATTATATGACCAATTTGCCTGCAGTTGACACATGGCAAGTCTGTGTGCTCACTCGTTTACTTATACACCATGTTGCAAGGAGAAAAGAGGCCTGGGTTCTAGCTCTGTGTGATACTGAGCAAAACCAGCCTCTTTTCTGGGCCTCAGTCATCTCATCCCTTCTAGTTCTGACACAGTCTGGTCCCACCTCTATTGGTTCAATGGTCTCCAGTTTCCCTACTACTCCAGGTCCCCCTAGGATCTCTGTTCTCTCAAAAGCATTTTTTTTTCCTGCTCGCTCACTCAGAGGATTCATGATGACTGCGGTTGCCATAGGAATGATTCATCTATCATAAAGGTGGCTGCATGAGATCACAAATACTCCAGGGAGAGCTAGAAGTGGGGGAAGTGGTATTCAGAACCAAGAGATAGATCGGCTCTGAAAGTAGATGGCAGCTTAATGAGAGGGGGAGATAAAGTGCGGGCATTTTCTATAACTCTCATGTGCCTGTGCACTTTTCCGAGAGGCATAAGTGCAGATCCACTGTCAGATTTGTCTCCCGTGATCCCTCCCATGCCCACTCAAGACACCTTTCCACAAAAATAGAATGTAACATGTAAGCTGCAAGGAAGCCCCCTCCTCACAGGCCAGTTGATGAAACTGGAAGGTCGAGAGAGCCTGGAGCAATCCCGAACACCAAGTCCTGAGCATCCACTGCTGGCTGCTTATGATAATTCACTTGTCACTTACAAGAAAAAACTGGAGACAGTTTTGAAAGATTTAGTTTTCTACATGGATTGTTGATACTCGAACTTACCATTTTTATTCTTGAGGTCAATCATTTTTATTATAATTCAACTGCCAATACTATAATGATCATTTCCTTCTTTTCTCTCCCTAATAGGACTTCACAACAACCTAAACCCTAATCCCAATCCTAAACTGAGTATTAAAACTCAGTGGTGAACCAAATATCCTGCCAATCCTGTCTATGGACCGGGCCCCCTATTCTGGCCATAGATGGCCACTCTCTCAACCTTAGCCTCACACAGAACCCTAAGTCAGATGACAGTCAGCCCTTTGTGTGGCCAGGGAGTGACCACTATGATGGAGAACCAGTCATCTCACAATGACCCCACAAGGGCACAGAGGAGAGGACAGGTGGGAGGTCAGTGCAGGTCTGTTCCACAAGGTGCCTCAACTCATTGTACACGTCTTTCCAAGGATAGGTCAGTGGCATTTTTATTATGAAATATGATACATTCATTTCACAGTTTCCTAGCAACAGGATGCCAATCAGCAAACGGTAATTCAAGGATTTATCTTCTTTGTTATGAAGGAGCTAGGAGCTAGGAGCGGGGGCGGGGTGGGGGACAGGGAAGAGGGGGAGGTGGGGGATGTGCAGGAGGACTTCCCAGCATAAGGTAGATCTGAGAGCATGGTTTGAGGATGAGGAAACCAGGCCTGCAGAATGAGGAACGTCAGAGAGTCTGCCTTTCTTCTCGCAGGCTCTTTGAAGCAGGGTTTCATCATACTGCGTACTGCCGCAGCTGCTGGCTTCCTGCTTCCGCATTAATTAGTAGTGTCAGTGGGTCCAATTTTAAATCATATGGCATGTTCTTGAATCACACACAGAGCCTGTTCCATCCACAAAACATTGGCAGCAAAAAACAAATCAGGACAGAAACAATAAACCTTCTCGGCTACTTCCCCTAGCTGAGCTTTGGAAATGCTGTAATCACTAAGTCAGGTGGTTAGGTCGCTGAGACATTATCCTGTGGCTCATTCCCACTCTTTTTAGCACCTGCAAATTTATTACATAACATATTATTTTGTACTCAGTTTAATTAGTTAGAACTATTTGTAGTCATTTGAAATACACTCCATGTTGATTAAAATAATTAGTGTAGGGCTACTAAATATTTACCTAAGATATGAATCCAGGGGGAATTTGATAAATTTAATTAGCAAGAACTAATTATTGTTATGATAGGAGTTAGGGTTTAATAAATATAATTACAGAGCACAAATGACGGTTTCTTAATTAATAGATACTAGTTGCAAACACAAGAGCCATTATCATATTTTCATGCAGGACATGCTATTCAGCACACCTTCCAGATGTCAACTGTAACAGCAGTGGTGACTTCCAATAAGAAGAGCTAACACTTATACTGTGCTTCTGCTGTCAGGCACAGTCCTAAGTGCTGTTAGTACATGAACTCATTTAATCCTTACAACAACCCTACTATTGTCCACATTTTACACATACAGAAACTGAGGCACAGAAAGGCTAAGGAATTTGCCCAAGATTACACAGGTAGGAAGTGCCAGAGCTGGCATTAGATCCCGTGCAGTTTAGTTCAAGAGCCCACGCTTTTCACTACTCTCTGTAGCAAGCAACAACAAGCAAGCAAGCAACAACAACAAAAACAAAAAGAGAAAATGTGTGATTGTCAAAAGATCAGCAACCAGAATCAACCCCATGTTTGCTATTCAAGAGATTTTTGGTATTTGCAGATAGCATTTTCATGATTTTGGAGATTCTAAAGAGACCGTGAAGGCACCTGGCCTCTGGCTATCGCTAACTTTGCTGAGGCTGAGATGCAGAAAGGGGAGGTGTTGGAACCGATGAGCAACGTGTGAGCCTTGCTAAATGTTCAGGGCTGTGTCCCAGTAGTCTCCTGTGGTGCGCCCTGCTCCGACCCATTCTGCACATGCATGCTATTGGGAAATTTTCTACCATCGAGGTGTTTGCAAATTAAAGGAACAAGAAACTATCAAGGGCCTACATAATGACTTTGGGCAAAGTTTAGTTTGAACTCCAACAAATCGTGGGTAGAGAACACAGTTTAGGATGTGTAAGGTCGGGGCACCTGGGTAACTCAGTTAAGTGTCTGCCTTTGACTCAGGTCATGATCCCAGGGTCCTGGGATCAAGCACAGCATCAGGCACTGCTCAGCAGGAAGCCTGCTTCTCCCACTCTCTCCGTGTTCTCTTGCTCTCACTCTTGTTCTCTCTCCAATAAATAAATAAAATCTTTTTAAAAAATTACTGGTCACAGATCCTAAATGAGAACCACAAAGCAGTGGTTCTCCTACAAATCAAGTGAGCCCTGTGAGGAGTGGAAACCCAGAGTTTGTGCCCAGCTATCCCTCAGTGTTTCACAGAGCAATGCAGAGTACCCTTGATTTGGCCTATAAGGAAAGTCCTTGCTTTTTTCTTGAGGCTAGAACTTGACGCTGCTCACACATGCTTCAGGCCTCCAAGGACAGCCTGGCCTGTAGAGATCAGTTTTCTAAAATAGATTATTTGACAGCAGAGTATATGAACAGGAAACCAAATATGCCGACTGTTTGCCAAGTGGAGACATCAGCTGCAATCTTCATGTACTGCTTTTGTGTTCCCAACTCTGTCTGGCCCAGAAGTCTCTCCTCCAGCCTCCTGATCTTGGCAGCAGCAATCTGAATCAGCAGCCACCTCAGAGGCAGATTAGAGTGAGAGGTGGGCTATATCCCAAATTAATCTCATGGAAATATCTTATTCTTCACCTTACACTTGTCAGAATGGCTACTGTCAAGAAGACAGGAGATAGCAGGTGTTGATGAAGATGTGGAGGAAGGGAGACCCTCCTGCATGGTCAGTAGGAATGTAAATGGTGTGGCCATTGTGGAAAACAGGATGGAGGTTCCTCAAAAACTTAAAAATAGAAATACTATATGAACTAGTAATCCAACATCTGGTTATTTATCCAAAGAAAACAAAAACACCAAGGCAAAAAATAAATATATATATATACATATACATATATATCTTTACACACACACACACACACACACATTCACTGCAGCATCATTGACAATAGCCAAGATATGGGAACAATCTAAGTGTCTATTGATGGATGAAAGGATAAAGAAATCATGGTACATATATACAAAGGAATTTATTCAGCCATAAAAAAAGAAGGAAATCCTGCCATTGATGACAACATGGATGGAACTTGCTAAGTGAAATAAGTCAGACAGAAAAAGACAAATTCCAAATACCATAGGATCTCTCTTATATGTGGAATCAAAAAAAAAAAAATGTTCATACAGAGAACAGGTTGGTGGTTTTTTTTTTTTTTTTTTTTTTTTTTTTTTTTAATTTATTTTTTTATTGGTGTTCAATTTACTAACATACAGAATAACCCCCAGTGCCCGTCACCCATTCACTCCCACCCCCCGCCCTCCTCCCCTTCTACCACCCCTAGTTCGTTTCCCAGAGTTAGCAGTCTTTATGTTCTGTCTCCCTTTCTGATATTTCCCACACATTTCTTCTCCCTTCCCTTATTTTCCCTTTCACTATTATTTATATTCCCCAAATGAATGAGAACATATAATGTTTGTCCTTCTCTGACTGACTTACTTCACTCAGCATAATACCCTCCAGTTCCATCCACGTTGAAGCAAATGGTGGGTATTTGTCATTTCTAATAGCTGAGTAATATTCCATTGTATACATAAACCACATCTTCTTTATCCATTCATCTTTCGTTGGACACCGAGGCTCATTCCACAGTTTGGCTATCGTGGCCATTGCTGCTAGAAACATCGGGGTGCAGGTGTCCCGGCGTTTCATTGCATTTGTATCTTTGGGGTAAATCCCCAACAGTGCAATTGCTGGGTCGTAGGGCAGGTCTATTTTTAACTGTTTGAGGAACCTCCACACAGTTTTCCAGAGTGGCTGCACCAGTTCACATTCCCACCAACAGTGTAAGAGGGTTCCCTTTTCTCCGCATCCTCTCCAACATTTGTTGTTTCCTGCCTTGTTAATTTTCCCCATTCTCACTGGTGTGAGGTGGTATCTCATTGTAGTTTTCATTTGTATTTCCCTGATGGCAAGTGATGCAGAGCATTTTCTCATATGCATGTTGGCCATGTCTATGTCTTCCTCTGTGAGATTTCTGTTCATGTCTTTTGCCCATTTCATGATTGGATTGTTTGTTTCTTTGGTGTTGAGTTTAATAAGTTCTTTATAGATCTTGGAAACTAGCCCTTTATCTGATATGTCATTTGCAAATATCTTCTCCCATTCTGTAGGTTGTCTTTGAGTTTTGTTGACTGTATCCTTTGCTGTGCAAAAGCTTCTTATCTTGATGAAGTCCCAATAGTTCATTTTTGCTTTTGTTTCTTTTGCCTTTGTGGATGTATCTTGCAAGAAGTTACTATGGCCGAGTTCAAAAAGGGTGTTGCCTGTGTTCTTCTCTAGGATTTTGATGGAATCTTGTCTCACATTTAGATCTTTCATCCATTTTGAGTTTATCTTTGTGTATGGTGAAAGAGAGTGGTCTAGTTTCATTCTTCTGCATGTGGATGTCCAATTTTCCCAGCACCATTTATTGAAGAGACTGTCTTTCTTCCAATGGATAGTCTTTCCTCCTTTATCGAATATTAGTTGCCCATAAAGTTCAGGGTCCACTTCTGGATTCTCTATTCTGTTCCACTGATCTATGTGTCTGTTTTTGTGCCAGTACCACACTGTCTTGATGACCACAGCTTTGTAGTACACAGGTTGGTGGTTTTAAGGGGAAGAGGTGGCAGGGAGGGTTAGAAGAAATGGGTGAACCACTTTTATTTTAGTTTAAATAAATTGAACAATTTTTTTTAAAAAGGAATTACAAACAGTATTAATTAGCAATAGAAAGAAAGAGAGAAAGGAAACCTGGAGTAATTCTGAAAAAAATATGCCACCTGCCTTATTTTAAAGTTCTTCAAGGTCACATATGCAGGTCACCTTACTTTTAATTGACAGAAATTGCTATAAAGTTTCCCTAGGTTCTGTGCTGAGTCATACAGCAGTGACATTTTCCCATGGTCACACGCTTCTGGATTCTATCCGATATTCAATGGGAGCTCAACCCATGCAAGGCGATCCTAATGAGTCCCAGAGTCAAGCTCAGAGCACCTTCAAAGAAAAGCTCCTCCTGTCCTTGATACCGTCCGTACATCACAGGTGCCAGACCAGTCAGTGCTTCATTCTATGCCTCACTACACATATTTTGGCCACCACATATGATCCAAGATTATACAAAAGCCAATCACTTTGTTGTAATTGGAAAAGTCACTGCAAATGAATAAAACCACCTTTCTCCTTTCACAGATGCATCAAGTGAGATCCAGAGATGCGGAGTGAATGTGAGCTTCACACTAGCAGAGGCAGGCCTAGAACTCAAGACTCCTGATTCCCAGTTCAGCGTTCCCTCCACTGAATGCAAAATGATGTGTTCTTTCTAAGAACACACGTCCTAGAGGCCTCACTAACTGGTATTTTGAAATCTGTTCAATGTTTGGAATGCATGGTCTAACTTCTTCCAAAATGACCACACTATTCACATTAGCCACATGAAGCAAGACCATTAGACTCAACCAGAGCTTCCTTGAGCTTTTTCTACGAATAAGAGTTTGATTGGCTATTGTCACAGGCACCTTTACCCAGATCCTGACTCACATCCTTGCCTATAGCCTTCCCATCAAGAATCCTGTCTTTCACTTGAGCTTCTGGGACATTGGGAAGTACCCAGGCTCATTCATAAGGCAAAATGGGTAATTGTTTTCAAAATAGGCAAAAGGTGGCATTAAGGGAAGGTTGCAAAAACCTATAGAGTATCGAAGGCCCAGGGCTGTCTATTCAAAGCAGAGTTTGGGAAGGTCTGAACAGGGCAAGCCTAGGATCACCTCCCTGGGGCTCAGCCTTGTGTATAAGGAACTGTATTTCTCCCTCCAGTCAATCTGGAAACACAGTTTAATCTAAGGAGAGCTATGTGGGAGGGGAAAAAAAGATGAGAAAAACCAATAAATAGTAAAAACAGGAAGCAGGAAAAGACAGGCCTGGATGTGCAATTCTTTTTGTGCCTGTTAAATGAACTCTGGTGGGGATGAGGAGAGAGAATTATCCTATTTATATATTGAAAGGAATTTTAAATATGCATAGGCAGGGAGAGAGGATCCACAGAGATTGAAATGCAAAACACAGCGTGGCCTGTGCCTCTCCCCTTCTATCTCCCAGTACCATTAGCAAGCTCCTTGCACCAATTTCTGGAAAGCTCCTTCTAAAACTCAGAGCCGTCCTTCCACTTACTCAGCACATCTGTCTTAGAAAAGCAATTCTATTTTTATAAAGAAATGGGCCTTCACTTGCAAAACACCTTGCAAATGTATTCTCTCATAGAAACACAGCTTATATTTCTACACTGATACACACGCATGTCCAACCAACCCATACACACACACACACACACACACACACACACACACACACACCTCTACCACCACCTTTACTTCTGTCCCACAATCTCCTGGCCACTAGCCACTGAGGTTTTAGTATAGATTTATAACATATGAAAGGAAAGAACTCAGTTGGTTGGCTGGGTGGCTCAGTTGGTTCAGGTCTGTCTTTGGCTCAGATCATGACCCCAGGCTTCTGGGATGGAGTCCCACATCAGGTTCCCTGCTCAGCAGGGAGTCTGCTTCTCCCTCTCCCTCTGCTCCTCCCCCTGCTCATTCTCTCTCTTTCTCTCTCTGTCAAATAAATAAATTCTTTAAAAAAATTATTTTAAAAAAATGAAAGGAAAGAACACCTCATTTACTGAGCTCTAGCCACGGTAACATATTTACATGGCATGGGAAACTTGTCATCATTCAACTGACCACAGTCACTTTGGGAATATGTAAAAAACAGAAAACTGACCATAAATATGTTTTATCCACATTTAAGAAGCAATCTTTTTTTCCCACACAAATCTCAACTCCCTTACTAAATTCCCCCACTCACTATCCCCACCAAGCAAGTTTCACCTCCTCTAAGATGGCAGGAGCTACTGTCCTCACTGGCCTCACTGAACAGCAAATAAATCCTAGAGTAGCTGCTGCCAGCCCCCCTACCATGGACCAATACATGGATCCTCAATCCCAAACCAAAGTCATGCAAGAAAGAAGAATTGCTAAATAAAAACAATCCCTTTGTGAATCACCTCACTTGCTCCCCAGCCTCGCAATATCCCTTTCTTCCCTGCATCTCACAGTTACAAAAAGCCCCCACCCCTCTAAAGGAGGGCTATTCGTCTATGGGACTAGGCCAGAGACATGGATATTGCTTTAGGAAAGTCGCCATTCTATGGTCATTTATAGAAGAGTATTTTAAAGACTATGCAGTTTGTTAATGGACCATCAGGACTTTGAGATTTTTATTTTAAAACTTCCATTTAAGAATGAATTTGGAGAGAGTAAAGGGAACCAGGGACAGGGAGTGATGGGAGCCCATGTAACACCCCAGTGCTAGTGTGTTAAAGGCTATATATCCACTCTTCAAGTAGGAGGCGGCCTGGAGCCATCCTGCAGCCTAGCCTGGCCATCCACTCAGCAGACAGGAAGAAGTCTTTGCCCATCTTCTGACCTGTTCCTCAGACCCAACCACATTCTTCAGAGTTAGCTAACACTTCTTCATCCTTTAAGTTTAGCATTATTTCCTCTCAATATCTGTCTCAAAGCTTCCCTTCTGATGGTTGAACAACTGCAGTCTGGCGGGAGAGGGATGGATGGGTCGGAAAGATGACTATTTCCACACTGAGACATGTGGGGCTTGTCGTTTTCTATGGAAAATCCAGGTGGTGGTGATATAGAGCAAACAGTTGGTTCTCTGGCTCAGATACCAGGACCGAAGTGGGGCCCAGAAGCACCTTGAAAGGTCGCAGCATATGAGCCATCCTGAGGGCATTGATGTGGAAGGGGGTCCCCAGGGATAGCCCAGGCTCGATGCATCCCCAGGAGGCCATTGCACAGAGGGCAGATGTCACTTTCTGAGCAAAGAGACAAAGGCAGAGCTCTACGTGAAGAGTTTTCTGTAGGCCCAGATTTATGACACTGGGACAATATGAATCATCATTGCTGTAATTACGTTAATGTAACATTTCTCACTGAGAATCCAGGGAAGTGCTTACATCTACATTAAGCTTTCAGGCAATCAAAGACCGGAAAAAAAAGCCTGAAAATGGTATTAATGTGTGAAAAACACTTTAAAAAACCCACAGATATCTTGAGAACAACCGAGAAGAATGTTTCACCAGGCTGTCTACAATTCACAGCTCCAGCCTGAGCACAGGCTTCTGAAGACACATAACAATGGTGTCTTCCTCCCTGAGGAATTAGCACCTGAGTCATCCACTGCCTTCAAGTGTGGCACCTACCACAGAAACAACTCTCCCCTTGGCTGCCATAAAATATCTACCTTTCCTTAGTGTTGATTTTCAAATGGGAGGCTGAGCGGGCCCAGAACCCAGATCTCCCATGGACCCGACTATTCCTAACCAACCATGGGGCAGAGGATGGAGCCAATGAGAGCAATAATGCCATCTGTCTGAGCACCTAGATGTCCACCTCTTCCATTTCCCTAGCAGCCCTCCATGAAGTGATTCAGGCTGGGATCATGATGCTAGGAGATCTCTTCTCTGACAGAAGTAGGATGGTAGTTTGGGGGAAAAATAAATTAGACTAAATTAGTCTAAACTAGATTGGACTTTACTAAAAGATAAACGAAGCCAAATCAGACAGAGGTAGGGTATATATGTCTTCAGCAGCCCCCACCTCAATATCTATCTATAAGGACATTTGGGGACACCTGCAGGCATGTGCTTCCGAGTTCTGTTTCTGATGGTGCCATCAGAACCTGCTTTCACCTTCCCTATGCAGTAGGCCTGCCTGTGGCTCTGTGGCCCTCTGTGCTGTTCACCTTTCACAATCCAGAAGGAAGACAGCCTTTCTCATGAGAGCTGACAGTGTCTTTCCCTGGCCTCACATCCAGATACTATGTATGTCCCAAAGGATACCATCCTTGACATATCACCCACCACTGACCCTACCCCAGCTCAGAGCCCCATCCTCTCTTATCAGAATCTGAAATTTCTTTGTGTTCAGGGAATTATCCCTCCAATCCTTCTCACATACACAAATCAGAATGACCTTTCTGTAACATGTATCTGGCTTTGCCAGTCCTCTGTTAAAAATCCTTCAGTCCCTTGGAGGATCCCTGGGTGGTTCAGCAGTTTAGCGCCTGCCTTCCGTCCAGCGCGTGATCCTGGAGTCCTGCGTTCAAGTCCCACATCAGGCTCCCTGCATGGAGCCTGCTTCTCCCTCTGCCTGTGTCTCTGCCTTTCTCTCTCTCTCTCTCTCTCTGTCTCTCATGAATAAATAAATAAAAATTTTTTAAATAAATAAAATCTTTTAAAAAAATCCTTCAGCCACATCATAGATTTCCTGTGCCTGCAGGATCGTGTCGTCGCCCCTTCCATGGCTGACATAGCCCCCATGATCTGGTCCCCCTATCTTTTGTCAGCTGCAGGCCCGGTGCAAGACAGAATGTACCAGACAACTAAGGAGATGATGTGATTTAGGCTACTGCCTTAGGAAACTCATTTATGAATGAGGAACAAATCAAGGATAAAGGAACAGGGCTAGAGTTTTATAGAGGCAGTTGTAGGTCAGTCTTATGGTAGTCATGAAGAATGGAGATGGGTCTATCCAGCAATATTTGAGATTACAGGGGGTTTTGTAGTTAGTTTTTCTTAGAACAGAGAAGAGTGAGGAGATTATCTAACAGCCACTGTCCCTGGGAGCAGAGGTAAGGTTCCGCATTATCACCCCATTTCACTCAACAACTGTCCATTTTCCTCTAGCTATAGACACACTCACCCAACCTGTCTCCACACCCCTGGGACAGAGTTCAATCTGTTCTCTATGAATGAGAAGTGATTCTCTGTCTTCTATGTCTGACCAACCTCTCAAGGTTCAGTTGTCTTCCCCATTAAACCTTAATCAGGGCCTACTTTATCCAGTTGCTATAAGGATGAACAAGGATGATGCAAGCAAAGCCCTTTGCATGGAGCACTGGTGAGGGCTCAAGAAATAAAGACTTAGAGGAGCCTTTCCGGGCCAGGCCCTGCAGATGGAGCTGCCTCCGCTGTGCCCCATGCCAGGCATCTGTCTTTATACCTGAGATGCCAGGGCTCATCACTGCCATTTGTACCTCCTCTCCTCATCACTGCCATTTGTACCTCCTCTCCCTGCTGTCTATTCATTCTTTTTATAAATATTTATCAATCCTCGCCAGGGCTGCAACAGAGAACAAGATAGTCCCACTGCCAGCCCAGGTGGAGATCAGACCTTATGGGGCTCCATATGAGTGCATACACAATCACAATGCAGGGAGATATAAGCAAGTAAAGGCTGGGGATGAGTGCTCAGGGGCACAAAGGCAGACATCTGCCCTAAACCAAGGTGGGCAGGTATCTAGGAGGAAGCAATGGCAAGGCTTTGATGAGGAGGACTGTTCAAATATAATTTGTGAAAGATCTAGAAGTTGGAAGGGGAGAAAGAGGATGGAGTGGGAAGAAGGCCTATTTAGGGCAAGAGAACTTGTCCTACCTTTCTCTGCATCCCTAGTCCTCACACGTATGTATGCACACACACCTCACATTCACACATACACATGCACACACATCCCACACTCCTGCACATGCGCACACATGCACACACATGCATACACACCCCACACTTGCACATATACATGCACATGCATACATATACACCATTGACATACATATACACACAGCCCACACTCACACATACACATGTACATACATCCCCCCAACACACACACATGAATACACATGCTCCACACTCACACATACACGTGGGCACACATACATACATACCCCATTCACATCCACACAGCCCACACTCACACACAGGAACACGCAGATGCTTCCCTCATAGTTTATTGTTTTGCCTATAAGCACCAAGGTGTGAAGAATGAACCTTTTATGCTATGCTTTGGATGGATTGTCTGTGTCTGAATTTTTTGTTTCAGTGCTGATAAGAATCTAAGTCATTAACCCCGCTAAGCACCCTTTTAATTTTTTTTTTCTTAGAACGTAAGTGGGACTAGGACTTTACTCAGAGGAAGAACTGAGGGAAGAACTGAGAGAAAATAAGAAGGTCACATGATAAGCACTCGATAAACACTTCCTTCCCTTGTTCCTGAGCCAAACCTTTCAGGCAGCAAGTGTAATGAAATTTGTGCACTGAGTGTATAGTAACGCTATATTGTCAGGAAGGAACCAGCATTTGGAAAAGCGTGTTCCAAGCATTACACACAAACTCCTGGGACTCAGGAATGATGAGGGCAGGGTTGCTGGTGAATAAGTGTGGGGGTGGACCACTGCCAAGGAATGGGTAAGGGGCGGCCAGCAAAGGCCCAAAAAGCCACTCAGGGAAAACTCTTCTCCTTGAGTCCCCCTCCACCTTCCACTTGGAGGGATTGCTAAAGTACTATAGATCGGCAACGTAGCAATAAAGCTCACAAGCCCCCACGTTGGCTGGCACTGTGACTGTTTTCAAGAGCCAGTAGCACATGGCATACCACCCCCAGCCACTGAGCGTTTTCCATGCACTCTCCTCCACCAGGTGCTTCTCAGCATTTGCAGACATGTCCTAGGCACATGTCGCCAGCCCAGAAGCTCCTCTCACTGTAAGGTCCAGGTCAGCTCACTGCCCCTTTGCCACTGCCAACGGGCACTTCAATGGCCAGTGATGCAGAGGGAATTGTTAAGGATCTATCCAGAAGCTGGGAAAGTGTAACGAAAAGAAGAACCCTTGGGAGACAAGATCTGCCTCCTATTTTGCAGGGTCCTATGAATAATGAAAATACGGGGCTCTTGTTCAAAAATTATTAGCAATTTCAAGACAGCAACAGCACATCATGGAACCAAGCCTGAGACCTTCTGATCCTGGGGCCCTATTTAACTCTACAGGTTACACACCCACAAAGCCAGCCCTGCTTATAAGTCACATAATCCAAAACCCTTATTTGATAGGCAAGAAAACTAAAGCCCAGAAGTGAAAACTATTCTCTTATTCCAGTCCTGCACCATGTCAGTGTTCTAGGAGGCCTTCACACTGGGATTCCTTGGCCATGAATTTTTCTTACCAGTTGTGTGACCCCAGACAAGTTACTTAAACCTCTTTCCCTCAGTTTCCACACCTATAAAACGAGGATAATAATAGTACAGACCTCTCAATAAACAATCACAATTTTAAATATTAGTAGTAGCAGTAATAATGGCTGTGATATTACAGTAAATACATCCTCTTTCTCCTCTGAGTGGCCTTTGCTTTTCTGTATTGGGGGGAAGAACACACCTTCCAGAGGCTTACTTCTCCCAATGCCTTGATCTACCTTGACATGGTAGGAGGCAGAGGTAATTAGCCTAGAGAAAAGCTAGGCTCTAAAAAACTGGCTCCAGTAGCCCGGCTTCTGAGACTCTACACCATGTACTACCACTCAAGACCGGACTGCCTTAGAAAAGAAAGAAAATCCTGCCATTTGCAACAACATGGATGAACCTGGAAGGCATTATACTAAGTGACATAAGCCAGACACAGAACAACAGATACTGTACGATCTCAATTATATGTGGAATCTAAAATAATCAAACTCATAGAAGCAGAGAAAGTAGGATGGAGGTTGCCAGAGGCCAGGAGGAGATTGGAATGAAGAGATCATGGTTAGGGTGCAAAGTTGCAATTGTGTAAGACAAGTAAGTTCTGAATATTTCCTATGCAGCACAGCGCCATAGCTAACAATGCTATATATCACTTGTACTTAAAATTTGCCAAGAGAGTAGATCTTATGTTAAATGTTCTTATCACAAAGTCATAATAATAATTAATAACAATAATAGGGGTGGATGGAAACTCTGAGAGGTGATGATATGTTTATGGTCATGATTACGGTGATGGTTTCACAGGTGCGTATGTATCCCCAAACTCGTGGAGTTATATACGGGAAATATGCACAGCTTTTCACATGTCAATCATATCTCAATAAAGTGGTTTAAAAAAATGAAGTTCCTGGTAGATTAAAAAAAATCATCATAAGATTGGGCTGAGCTGCATGAGGGCAGGGCTTCTCATACTTGTATCATCTCAAATAGAATGTTTTTGCCAAAAATCTAGATTTCTAGACTCCAACCAAATCCCAATAAACCAGAATCTCCCAACAAGGTATCCAGGAATCTGTCCTAACAAGAACCTATGGAATGTTTATTTATACCAAAGGGTGAGAAACACTGGCTAGGGTTGGCTGCCGGTGCACAGCCACCAGCAAGCTCTCTGGGCTGCATCACCTGCATTCACTGTAGTGTCCTCGTCTATGCCGTTGAACTATTTAGCCCTGTGGTAATCTTGCATGGGCAAGGCACCCAGCAGGCACCAATTAAAGCATCTTGGTTGGTTGTCAGATGGTTCACTGCACACATCTCACATCTAACACACAAGAAAGGCTAACTGCTGGGCCAGCTGGTCAGGCCACTCCATCTGGGCCTTGTCCAGGAGGACTCTGGCTGGGGTCCTGAGAACAGTCCCAAAAACCCATAGGCAGCGCCTTGCTCTCTTACAGCCTCTGCTGGCGGATATCTCTTCATTTCTGCTATTTCCTCAAGCTTCATATCTTACTGCTAATGCTTTTGAGCTCTATTAAAGGGGACAAGGGACATTTTGAGATTCATTTTAAATAAGCTTCAAATGGATGAAGATAGCCAAACGTACAAACTTCCAGCTCTAAGATAAATAAGTTCTGGGAATGTAATATGCAGCATGGCAACTACAGTTCTGTTTCATATATTTGAAGGTTGCTGAGAGAGTAGACCTTAAAAGTTCCCATCCCCCCAAAAAATTATCTGTAACTATGTATGGTGATCACATCAACTAGACTTACTGTGGTGATCATTTTGTGATATATACAAATATTAAATCACTGTTGTACACCTGAAACTAATACAATGCTATCTGTCAATTATATCTTAATAAAACTGGAAAAAAATTTCTCCCACCAGATACACAGGCTTATATATTGCTTCAGTATGGTTATGTTATCCTGCTGGTCCTTCGTACCAACTGTAACAAGCAAATGGCAAACAGTCCTCACTGTAAAGTTTCCTGTCCAGCCCTTTCTGCCTGTCTTCCCTGCTTCCCCTAGGGAAAGGGGGAGAAATCCATTTGAAACCAGGATATGGTCATCACCAGGATGCCTGAGTGTTGCTTTAACATCCTGCACTAAGTCCCTCTCTCCCGGCACCCAAATATGCCTTCTTTCAAAGCAGTTAGTTTGTACTTTTCCTTTATAATTCTTCAGAAAGTTGTCAGAATTTAAAACTCATTTTGCTAACTTTTTTTGGTTGGAGTCTCTAATAAACCCAATCTCATCCCATGGGTGCTGTATTTACAAGGAAAGTGAAGGCGAAGCATGGGGATGTCCTAGAACATTGCAGGGAAAGAAGCAGAGACCTGAGAAAATGTGGCTTATACCCCCAGGGACCCTCACGGGGCTCTGGAGCCTAGATCCCTGCTTTAGGACATCCTTGAGAGTTGATGTCAATTCAGTAAGCCTCCCTGAGTGGATCCGAGCCTGTGACCACTACCCACCCCCAATAGAGCCCTTCCTATAAGTGCACGTGTTGCATCCATCGGCACTAAATCTTCCCTACAGATCATGGAAGTAACCAATGTAGACAATGACAAAAATGGGTATAGTGTGAGTGAAGAAATATCATAGGCCCACCTCCTGAAAGCTTTATTTTTCATTATTTTGTTTCATAGTACTTCTCTTCAGGTTTTATGCTGTTTTGTTTTTATCTACTGTTTTATACTACCACTACCATTTAAGCTTTACAAGAGTGGGACTATAATTTGCTTTGTTCACATTTTAAACATCACAAGATGCAGAGGTGCTTAAAATGTGGTTATTAAATGAAAAAATGAACTCATTTAACCTGACCCAATCTTAATGAACCCCCACAAAGTGATATTAGGTGCTCTTCAGATGATATAGAATATTTAATGAAGACGAGCGATATGGAACTTGTCAAAATTGTTCTTCTTTAAAAAGTCAAAATATACATAAATACATTACTTTTTTGTTCCAAAAAAGAGATAGGCAATAGTCTAAAATGTAACTGTAACACTGAGAAGCATGTGGCAAGTGGCAATGCTCAGAGGAAGGAGACACCGGGTCAGGGGAGATGTGCTGAATGTGGGGGGTCAGCTCCTGGGTTATTAATTGAGAAGAACCTCTCTTCTGAGACCTTGCAGGCCAGGCTGAGCGCCCATGCAGCCTTGAATATGCTGCCAATCATGGCACTTGCCATGAGTTATTTTAACACCTTTGTACTTACCCAGGAACCCATGAAAGACCACGTTTTATTCATCCCTGAATCCTTGAGCTCTTGCACTCAGTAGGTTCTCATTAAATCTTGGCTAAACAAATGAATTGGCAGGCTATGGTGGGCGAGAGGAATGGAGGGAGCAAAGGCTCATGGGATGGACAAGGAGTATGTGCTTGCCTGTTGCTATAAATGAGACCCCTGAGCAATTCAAGGTCATAGTGACAAGAGGCATCTTAGATCAATGGTCTGGACAAAGAGTTGCAGTGAGAAACCATCCCTCCAGCCTGAAGGTAACTTTGTGGCTGTACCTAGGGCATTAAGTCATAAAGACATCTCTGTTTTCTCAATAGTTTTGTGAAAAATGAATCCCAATTTCTACATCTTTCTCACTGGGGTTTTCCCTACACATCAAGAAACAAATGGGTTCTAGCTACAGGGAGGGAAAGCAGGATTGTGCTTCAGATAATGAGATTCTGGGGTGCACGTATAAACCCTGGGCAAGTAAGAAATGCTACCAAAATGTCAGGTCAGAGATGGGGTGGTCATGGCAGCAGCTCTTCCTCCTGCTCTCTCCTCCTCACAGGATTTCCAGAAGAAACGGACCCTTGCACTTTCTAACAATAATCTAAACCAGAGGCATCTGCTTTCATCTTTCTCAGCTGAAAGGCCTTTTAAGCTCCCTACTGTTTGTTTTGGTTTATTACTGAAAGGCTAAAACCATAAAAAAAATCATTGTTGTGGGTATTTTCCAGTTGAGATGAAATATTTAACAAGGGTAAGGTGGGGAGGAGAGAGTTTGCAGAAAATACCATTTTTTAAAGGTCAAAAAATGCATAAACCCATTACTTTAATATTTTTTGTTCCCATGAGAGACAAAGTGTTCAGAGCCCTCCCCCCACTTTCCCCCAGACTTCAGCACACAAATGCACACACATGTCAGGTCTGTCCCGAAAACACAGCTATGATCCTCTTACAGCCCTTAGAATCTTCCATGGCTCCACCCAGCCCAGAAATGAGATACAGTCTACTATCCAGCACAAAAATCCAACCACAGTCCAGCACATTTAGTTGTACATACTCACTGACCACAGGGTTCTCAGACCCCCTCTCCATTTCACCTGTGAAAAAGATGTATCCTTGTGCATATTTTCAACATGTGGTTTTACCTCCCTGCACCACAGAATCACGCCAGTCTCTGTTTGAAATAATCTCCCTGCCTCTCCTTTCTCATCCATGGTGACACATCAAAATCCTACCCACGCTTTCCATACTTAGTGCAATTTCACCTCCTCCAAGATATCTCCCTGGTCCCCCCAGTCAGAGCCCTCCTAGCAACACATGGCCACACTGGCATCTGTCCACGTTGTTCTCCCCTTTTAGGATGAGTTTCATGAGAGCTGGAGCCATGGTCTGTATAACTTGTGTCCCCCACTGAACACCATGCCTCCACATAGCGTGCACTCTATTTTTTTTAATGACTGAATTCATGAAGACATGAACAAACCCTTTTGTCTCTGCAGCATTTGCTCTGCTATTTGGGTAAAAATTAAATCCTTAGAACATGCCAAAGCACTCTACATAATGGATGCATCTTCTGATTGGATTATAATTAAAATAAGATTTTTTTTTTGTAATAACATAGTTACCTCGATTGGCAGAAGGGAGATGGCAGATGTAATGGATAATTGATGAACAGTTTGAATGTTGCCATAACGTATATCCTATTATGTTTCCTGTTTCAGAAGAGAGCTTTAGAGGAACATCCCAAGAAGCCGCTGTTGAATTATCATCCCCAAGTGTGGCCAAATTATACAGTATGAGAAAGTCAAAACTTTCAAAGAGCTGACATAGGACACAGAGCAAGAAGGCTGTGGGGCAGAAAGAACATGGAATTTCCTTAGGACACCAAAAAATGGCATGCAGGTAAGCTCTAAGCAGCCCAGAGGCATAGGCTGCTCTGCACACATTCTAGATCTGGCTGGTCCAGTACAGTAGCCATCAACCATATGTGGTTGTGGAGCACCTGCAACATTTGTAGTGTGAATTAAAACGTGCTGTGAATACAATAGAAGTCCACACTGGACTTTGAAGATTTAGGAATGTAAACTATCTCATTAATGATTTTTTATATTGATTGTAGGCTGAAGTGATAAAACATTGGATATGTACAGTTAAGTAAAATATACTATTAATATTCATTTCAACTGCTTCTTTTTACTTTTTTAATGTAGCTACCAGAAAATTTAGTATGACATATGGGGATAGCATTTGTGGCTTGCATTATATTTCTATTGGACAACACTGTTCTAGACTAAGTTTTCTATAGGGAGTAGGATGTCAGTCTTCTCACACCCTAGAAGGAAAAAGAACATCATTCATGCTCACAAAAAAAAAAAAAAAAAAAAGAAAGAAAAGAAAAGAAAAAAAAGAAAGAAAGAGAAAAAGAAAAAAAAAGAAAAAGAAAAAAAAGGCAGATGCCAGAACCAGCCAGCTTTATAATGACACGAGAGTCATTTTCTGGCCAGATGTCCATACTCATTTTTCTAGAGCTCTGAGGCCTGGAACTGCCATCTGAGTCTAAAGAGTAATAAATAAACAGTGTGACTATTATCACAGCCTCAGGATCGCTGACCATCTTAAGCCTTAAGCAGGAAAAGTGCCAAGAAGTATTTATCATATTTGGATGTGTGAACAAAAAAAAAAAAAAAAAAAAGAGTTTCTTTAAGCAGGAGCGGTCATGATTTAACTTGTATTTTTTTTCTATCATTGCAGGGCTCATTCATATTAATGGTTTATTTGACCTGGTGTCTCTAAATGGGCTAGTAAATATGGCTTAACTGATTCATTGTCAGCTTTGGATACCATTTGCAGTGATGATTGGGCCTAATTTCTTACCAAAACAAACAAATGAAAAAAAAAGCTCAAAATTAATGTATAACCAAAAGGATCTTCAAAGACAAAAATTTTAACCATCACTTTGCTTCTTCATTCTAAGTAAACAGATTTGGCATAGCAACCTATCATGAGCCACGTGGCCATGTGTACTCCTGGGCAGGTGGCAGGTGTGGGTGGGAGATGGGGGAGGATACTTTGAAGGTGAATATGCTTAGTATCAACAGAAATATCTTCACTATAATTGACTTAGCCCTCACTTAAGTTATGCTTATCCAAAATCTTAGGTGGTATATTTGTTATTTATTGCTATGTGACAATTACCTCATAACTTAGCAGCTTAATACAATACCCATGTATTATCTCACAGCATCTTTGGGTCAGGAGTTCAGGTGTGGTTTAGCCAAATCTTCCAACTCACAACTCTGCGATCAATCAAGGTCAACAGACAGTGACTGCAGTTATCCAAAGGTTCAACCAAGACAGGATCAGCTCCCAAACTCATTCACGTGGTAAATACTTTCATGTATGTACATATGTATGTATGATAATGAGACAATTCTTACAAATATTACTAGTGCCTTTTCTATGAACTGGACAAATGACTTACCCTGAATTTATACCTGTTCACCACTCCCTTATCCTACCTCAGTGCTCCTTCCTTCTCCGCACACACATAGACTTTTAATCAAGCATAAATTTGTTTCATAAAAGACTGAGTCAGAAGTTATGTAAAACCAGCCACTCTGTATCACATGTGAGTTCTACCAAAAAAATAACTTTGCTTGTAATGCAATTCTTTGTGAGTTTTCACTTGAAATTATACTAACAAATTAAGGACCAAATAGGGAGCAGTCCCTTGCAAGCAGAATGTTAATGGCCTCTGGACACTAAGTTATTCACCTGTTTGGGGAGAGATTGCCAACCAATTCATTCCACCCAAGAAACCACCTGAAGAACAATCGAACTGAACATGAAGTTGCAGCTTTTGAAATAACAAGGAAAGGCAAAGCCTTTTAGGACAGGATGTGTTTTTATTTCTCCCATACATTTCTGTTTGTTGAAGCTTATCAAATCCCTTCACCAGTCAAAAGACCATGAGGGTGGAGCTGGGAATTTATGGCAGAGAACAATGATCAGTGGTGGCAGCACGATTCAGGGCAGACATCCTTAGTAGTACCTTGCGTAGCAGGTGCAGCAGAAGGAAGTCTGGACCCCAGGATGAGCCACACGTTGAAGTCTCTTCCTAACTCACTGCCTCCACTCTGGTCCTTTTGCCTAATCATGAGGGGACTCCGGGACCCAACATTCTACTCCCCAATGGCTGTAACATCACATTTTAGTTTTACTGCAAAACTCATTTGTATTTTGATTATTTATAAAACCTACCCATTATTTCTTTGCCTAATTAGATCTGACTTTCATATATATAGCCTTTTACTGATGACTCAGTTACGAATGACCTCAGGACCACTGAGGATGTGTGTCTAGTTTTTCCTGGTCAAAATGGCCTCAGATTTTTGTGTTTTTATGTTCATGTAGCATTTCCTATAGCTTTGCTCTCTCCTCCCAAAACTGGGCACCGGCAGTCATTTCTACATATGGTTAATCCACCTGATCAGAACTCTCTCCTGTATGCAGCACACAGATACTTATACTCACATTCCCCTCAAGCAAAGTGCTTCCCATTGGATGTGGGCTTGGGGGAAAAAAATACAGCAACAACAGCAGATATCTATGCAAAATGAGTTCAGAGGTTTTGATTAAAGATCTCAAGGTCTCTCTTATGAGTTTAACACCATCTCTACCTTTATTGTTAATTTGCAAGGATTCTCACTTACAGTTAAACAGCTTTGCCCCTAATAGCTAAAAAGAATGGCAAAGTCTGGATAAGTGATTAAAGCTCAATTTACCCCTTAATTTTATGCATATCTAATAGAGGTTGGTGTATAGGAGGGTGTATGTGTGGGTGTGCATTGTGTTGTGTTTTCCCTGCACATCTCCCACTCCATCATCTGGGATCAGAATACTGACTCATTACTGACTTTACTCCTCACATCCGATCAGTCACCAAGTCCTTATGATTTCACTTAGAATATTTTTCAACCCCATCTCCTCTTGCATATTCTCTTGACCATGGCTACATGTATTAGTTTTCTGGGGCTGCTGTGATGTTTAATTTTATGTGTTAACTTGACTGTACCATGGGGTGCCCAGATATTTAGTCAAACATATTCTGGGTGTGTCCTGGAGGCTGGTTTTGGACGAGATTAACATTTAAAGCAGCAGACGGAGTAAAGTGGATGGTCTTCCCCAATATGAGTGGACTTTAGCCAATCAGTTCAGGGCCTTTATAAACATGAAGGGTGACCTTTTCTCAAATAAGGTTGAACTCCTCCTGCCTAACAGATCGAGGTGAGATGTCAGGGTTGTTTTGTTTTGTTTTTTAAGATTTATTTATTTATTTATTCATGAGAGACACAGAGAAAGAGTCAGAGACATAGAGGGAGAAGCAGGCTCCCTGCAAGGAGCCCGATGAGGGACTCCAACCCTGGACCCCGGGATCACGACCTCAGCTGCAAGCAGACTGTCAACCACTGAACCATCCAAGCGTCTGAGACATCAGTTTTTTCCTGCCTTTGAACTTGAACTGAAACACACTGGCTCTTCTTGGATCTCAAATCTGCTGGCTATTGGACTCGAACTTGAACCATCTGCTCTCCTGGTTCTTAGGCCTTTGGGCTCAAACTGGAATTACACCATTGGCTCTCCTGGGTCTCTATCTTGCCAGCTACAAGGACTTCTTAGCTTCCATAATTATATGAGCCAATTCCTTAAAATAAATAAGTAGATAGGTAAATAGATATATCCTGTTGGTTCTGCTTCTGTAGAGAACTCTGACTAATATAGCTGCCATAACAAAATATCAAAGACTCAGCAGCTTAAACAACATAATTTTATTTTCTCACAATTTTGGAGGCTGGAAGTCCAAGATCAAGGTGTCAGCAGGTTTGGATTCCCTTGAGGTCGCTCTCCTTGCCTTGCAGATGGCTACCCTCACATGGTCTTTCCTCTGGACGTGCCCTGCCTGGTGTGTCTCTTGTGTCCTAACTTCTTCTTTAAAAGCATCAGTCAGGGATGCCTGGGTGGCTCAGCGGTTGAGTGTCTGCCTTCAATTCAGCGTGTGATCCCAGGATCCAGGATCGAGACCCACATCGAGCTCCCTGCAAGGAGTCTGTTTCTCCCTCTACCTATGTTTCTGCCTCTGTGTGTGTGGGTCTCTCAAGAATAAATAAATAAATCTTAAAAAAAAAAAAGTATCAGAGTGAATGGAACCTATCCTAACAGCCTCATTTAACTTAAGTATTTATATAAAGACCCTATCTCCAAATACACATTCTGAGGTACTTCAATAGGGCTTCAACATAAGAATTTTGAGGAGACACAACTAAGTCCATAACAATATGGCTTTTGCCTTAGTTTATGGAAATAATCTTCTACGATTTTTCCCTCCTCCACTATCACCACCTTCCATCCATGATTATTAATGTTACCTTTCTAAAATGCAAATCTGATAAGGCATTGTTTGTTTAATTTGGGCTCATAGATCCTTAATGCTTCATTTCTTATAGGACCCAATTGGAAGTTGTTAGCCAGAAACTACCAGAATATTCTGGGTCTTGCCCCTACCTTTTCTTTTCTAGCTTCATTGCTCAACATTCTTGCTCATTTGCCCAATATCCTATTTGTAGCCACTCAAAACAACTCTCTGAAGAGAACATGTTTTGTTTTGTTTTTCAACTCAGAGGCTTTTTCAACTATATCCTTGAGATTTGCAGCCTCCCTGAACACATACCTTCTGGCCATTGCTACATAATTATGAGTAGATGTGAATCTTTTTTTCCCTGATAGAATAGAACTCCAATATTGCTTTTTGTCCAAATAACAAACCATACTAATTAGTTAACCCATTAAATATTTGTTGGGGATCTACTTCCAGTCTGGCCCTTTTCTGCAGACTAAACTTCCCAGTCTTGGGAGGTGGGAAGTATACATGACCTAATAACAATAAAATATAACAATAAAATTTATACTCTCTTGGCCTTCTCCCAAAGATGGCCAATAGAGATAACTCATTCACATCTATTGCTAAGGATTTAGTAGAATCAACGGTTTAAAATAAATTGAAAAACACTGTCTAATAGAATAGCAGCTTTTCTTCTGGTATAACATATACAACCAACCAGTATAAGCCAGCACCTGCAGTCCAAGATTTGCCATCTAGAAGTGATATCTAGAAATAACACAAGTGTGACAGTGTAAAGATTCAGACTATCTATCAGGACAGTGATTTCAAAAGCTCAGTGTAGGTGGATTTATAGGACCAATAAGCCACCACTGCCATATTCTATAATAAAGTAATATAGGTCCCAAGAGAAGTGTGGGGAGCTGAGGACATTGTGTGCATATGGTTATGTGGATAGGGGTGATAGGGTTGGGGGATACCCACCTGCTGAAATCTACATACTGAAAATTTCCAATACAACTTCAATACCTTAAGTTAAATTAAGGCAGTTAAATGCCATCAATCAATTTCTCCTTCCCTGTCAAAATAAGGCACAATATCACTATTGTTAATTGTCTGAACAAGCTGCTTACATGGAGAAATAATACCATCACAAAAGAGATCCACAATGCCTTCCTTGAATTTCCGATTTTAATTTTTTTTTAAAGATGTTAAGGTCAGGTGAGTAACATTTCACCAAAAGGAAACAGCCTTTTTTTGAGTTTTAACTAATTGACCAACCTAAAGAGAACAAGCACAGGGTAGAGTTTCTATGGGGAGAAAATATGCAAGGAGATTTGAAGAGGTACTATTGGTTGGCTAAATATTACCCTTATAAGGTACAAGGGAGAACTGATGAAGTCATGGTAGAAAAAAAAATCTTACCAATAATTTCCAAGCTGTCAGCACAGAGGCCATAACTACCATATACAGAGAAAGTATGCAGACATGATATATTAATTTCTGGGTGAATGACCAGACCACATAGCTCTGGGTGTTCTAAAATGTGAAGGCAATTGTTGTCACAGCATTCTTGGAGTAATAACTCATGTAATGTTGCCCTGTTCAGGTGATGTTAATGGGGGCTGAAATGGGAATAACATCCCCAGGAAGTCCCCCATGGTCCAAACGATGGCAGTGCCTGTGAATTTTTCTGGTCTACCGCTCAGCTATGGGGCCAGTGTATTGAACCTTCTGTTTTGAATGCATCCAACCTTGAATATGAAATGATGGATCTCCTTAGATTTTAAGCCCCCGACACTTTATTCCATTAATAAATATTCATTTTCCTTTTCTCCCTTCAGTAGCATTTTCTCATCAATCATGGTTGAAGCCACAGCTGTGAAAGCCCTTTATCCGTTACTGTTCATCTCTACATGATTCTGTGTATCCTTACAAAATTATGGAATTATTGAAAATTGGGTGCGAACCTTTTGTTTGGTGTGGTTTTTAATCGTCATTGAGTCCGTGTTTATTCCCAGAATGAAACCACTTTGTTATTTTTTTCTTCATTTTCTTCTAGTACATGTATAAATCACTCCATTGGATTCTACTGTCTTGTAAAAATAAAAACGATCCCCAAATGTTCAAGAATTACTCAGGGACTATTCAGTGTTCAATATGTCAAAGCAGCCAAGACAGACAGTCAGGAAGAAGATTAGAATCAATGAAGAAAAATCCATCCCGGGCACAAGTTGTCCTGCTGCCAGCACTGTCGGGGAAAGGCCTGCTCGCTCGGCACTCTCATTACTGGGAGAAAAAGTCTTCAAGCATGAGACCAAGGAGGAGGCCACAATCCCTGCTGCCTGAGTTCTTCGGACAAATCCACAGTCTATTTTGTCAAAATGGATACTCCCATGGAGTGGCCGTCTGCTGCGTGGTTTTAAAGAGCTCCTCTACGTCTCTGCTGCCTCCAGAGAGGGATCAGTCACCTGGGCCCCAACAGGAGCTCAGCCATTACTCAAAAAACTGGAATGCTAAGATTTCCACTTATTCCCTGCTGACTACCAGCATCAGAGGCTCTCTGCCTGGGGCAGGCTTTCTGCTCACTTCTGCTCCCCTTCCCCTCCTTCCATCCAGGGTTGGATATCATCCAGTCCCCTCCTATCCCATTCAAGCTCCTTCCACAACAAGAGGAACATTAGAAGGTTAACATCTGCCTGGATTTTAAGGAAGAAAACTTGCCCAGGTGTTGATAGAGTTGATAATAATAGATTAAAGTTGTAAAAATGGGATAGATGAGCACACTGCAAGCTGATATTGCATGAGCACCTTCTGTGGGCATGGCCCTGTGCCAGGCTGCACATGTGCAAAAGCAGCCTCTGGAAGCTATATGGTGGCTACAAAGGGTGAAGGCAGGAAAGAAGAGAGCTAAAGCAATTGGGGCAGAAATTGGAGAAAGCTAGGGATAGACTGTTCCTAATGCATGCTAGGCACACAACGGCAAAAGGAATCTCAGCCTTAGCATCTGCCTGATGCTGAGATTTTCTGGAAGGGAAGTAAACTTATTTCTTCTGGATGGATGACAGGGACTGCCTGACCCTCCACCCCCAATCAAAGACTCCCCAAACTCCTTAGAGATGAGTGACAAGGGACATGTATCAAGTCAGCTTCCTCATTAGCAGATCAGAAATGTAAGTCCCAGAGAAGATAATAAACTAGCCTAAAATCATGCATTCAGGTGGCCACCGGCTAAAAGTGACTTCCACGACTGGGAGCCATGTCTATGGGTTTCCATTCCTAGGCTCTTTCCCCACACAACTTACCTTAAGTGGGGATGATACAGGCAATGGGTTGATCCTTCCTACTGAAAGCTACATGTCGAATACAGTTTCCATCAGCCTGAAAAATAGAACCAGGGTGGCTGCAAGACTTAGCCAAGAGACCCCATGGCATGTTATTGAAATACAAGGTTTTTAACAGAGACCTCCACAATTATGTCTCAGGAAGTCACACCAATACCTATTATGGTTTTGAGAATGTGACTTGCAGCTTTGCCCCGGTTTCCACATTTTAAAATAAGACAAACTACTGCTCTTACAAAGATGTTCAGTGACCAAATTAATGATTAATTATGAGTACACAGAATTTCATGGAGATTACTCTTCAGTTTGACATTATTACTTTCAATAAACCTGTTGTTATAATCATGCGTCCAACAAGTAAGACTAAATATCAGAAGGTTTTTTTTTAACTTAAAAGATGACAAATGCAATCTGAAGAAAACAAATATAGTAAAATCTCATAAAGGATTGTACAGTTATTCTTGACATGCACAAATCTCCAATATCAGATGCCCAGTGAGATAGTTTCTGACAGGCTTCCAGTTCTTAACCTCGTGGCCAACAAATACCAGCTGCTGGCACCCTCCCCAACCAACTATGAAGACACCAGAAGAGAAAAAAGAAGCTTGTACATTTAAGGGGGGTGGGTACTTAAAAACTAAGCAAAGTGTGTGTGAAGTGTCCAGGAAGACAGAAGATTAGTAGTTGAATTTGGGCAGAGGCCTATAATGGGGCAGGCCAGGACTCAATGAGAAAAGAGCTGGTATCCCACTCTGAACCCCAGTATGGTTCCAGCATATCATTTCCTGGCTTGTTTTCACACAAGGTTTAACACAGGAATGCAGTTGCTTATATCTCCCTAACCAGCCCACACATTACCACAGTGGGCAGGGAATACCCTGGAATAGGGAGCATGGGGAATTCTCTGGGAAAGAGTACAAGGGATGATTAAGCATAAATATCAACACCAATGCCTCCACATCTTCCTAAACATGCCACGAGGAACAATCTAGGACCTAAGGTTTGTGCCTCCATCCTGATGGCATTACTAGTCAAAGCAGCTAGGTCCCTAGGGTATATAAGGTGAGCTCTAGAGAGAGGTGAGATATCTGAACACAATATACACTATAAAAAAAGACAGCGAATGGAACAACCAATAGTAGAAGATAGAATATACACGGAAAAGGAGACAGGTCTTCAATACACTTGGAGTTTCTTTTCTTATCAAAACGATCTAACTCTTCCCAACACTTACTAAATGATCTATTCATTTTTTCATTGGTTTGTGATGCTGTGTCTGTCATATACCACTTTCAGACATATATGTGGGTTAAGAAAACATTGTGAAAGGCAATAGTATTAAGTTAACAGAGGAAATGTAGTAGAACATATATTTACGTAAGATTGGACAGGTATTTACCTTATAGTGAGAAAGGCTTTGTTAAACAAAACTCAAAATACATAAACCATGAAGGGAAAATCTAAACAAAAAACGATTCCTGTACCTCAAATGTCACTCTGCAAAGTCAATAACAAGAAAAGCCTGGAAGAAGATATTAATAAAGAATTACTATTTAGATACATGAAGAATTTCTATAAATCATCTAGAAAAGATAACAAATCCAATACAATATAGACAAAGGATAAGAATAGGCACCTCAGAGGGGATCCAAGAGCTAATAATAGATGCTCGCACCCAGTAGTTATCAGTGAGTATCACTTTGCAAAGCAAAAAAAATGATAAGTAGGAAAAACGAAATGTTGCAAATAGAAATATTCATGCACTGCTGGTGACTTCCTGGAGAGAATCCAGCAAAATTTAGTGAAATTAAACATATGCATAGACCATGGCCCCAAGTCATGCCATCCCTGAGTGGATATCCCGGAGTCACCCTCTCATAGGTCCACAAGGAGACATTTACGAGGATGGCCACATTATTTGTGACAACAGGAAGCTGAGGGCAACCCAGATGCCCATGACTAGAAAATAGTTACAGGAAACATGGTATAAGCTCATGGTGAAATACTTGGCAACAGTCAGAAATCATCAACTAGTTTTGGATAGAATAACAGGACGATAATAAGTAAAAAGAGAGGGATTTAATCAATATTATTTATATGAATTAAATATACATATCAAAAGATTTTTTAAGGCCCCAGAGATGAATAAATCAACATGGAATCTGAATTGGGAGGACATTTATTACATCCACTGGAGAGCGTGCCTAGGCAAGGGAAGTGGAGAGCTAAAATTGAAAAGGAAAACAAAGTTAAATGAAACAAAAGAGACACCTTGCCTGAATAATGCTATTACACTATTCATCTGTGCATGTGTTCATTCATTGGTTCCTTGTAAGAACACTAGGGTTGTGCAGGTGAATGGACAGGAAGGTTCTTGCCCTCACGCTACTTTGTCATCATGGACTGAGGAACAGAAGCGCCAGCTGTTTGTAAATTAACTCCGGGCTTCTATGTTTCTAAGAGAAATGGAGAAGATGGTGATTATAAACACGACGACATATCAGTAGTGGCATATCCTAAAATGAATAATCCCCAAATCTCACCCAAACTTTAAGTGAATTTTCACAAACTGGATTTTGAAGCTGGGTGAACTTCCTCTGAGGACTGCGTCACAGGAAACAGGGAAATTCTCTGCAGAAGGACCTCCAGTTATCTGGTGCCCAGCAGCTTTTCTCATGCCCTGCTCTGTCCCCCAGATGCACACGGCACTCATACAGCAACAGATGTAGAAAAGAAATAAAATACCACCTGATCAGTTAATTTTTCCCAGCATTATCCCTCATTAGGTTTCTCCCCTGGAGCCAAAATACAGCCCAGGCCTCTAGTGCTGTGCTGGATTCTGCTTCCTGTGAGTAGATCTGTCTTTAATCCAAGTGGCCAAAGGCAAAATGAATTTCTTCTAAAAAGGAAGAGTGCTAGTCAGTGAAAAAGGAGTCCTTCACCCTACTCCTTGGCACTCTGGGTCCTACCCTCAAAGCTACTCAGGAGGAATGAGCTTTGATGAAATCTTACCATGCAATCTGCATTTTCAGGACAAAACAATAGCTTTGTAACCTCAGAAAGTGGCACAGGACTGTAGTATGCGTGTAGCTTGCAGACACTAGAGATGGTTGGAGGTAGGGAATTAGAAGACCCTTTAGAGACAGCATCTAACCTCAAGTTTGGGGTTAACATATCTATCTCAGCCTTAAAGATCCTTCTCAGAAATGCAATTTCTCACAAAACAGGCTAGTTTCCTTTAAGACTGAGCCATTTACTACTTTCATCCTTCCTTCCTTTTTTTTTTAAAGATTTTATTTGTTTATTCATGAGAGGCACACAGAGAAAGAAAGAGGCAGAGACACAGGCAGAGGGAGAAGCAGGCTCCATGCAGGGAGCCCGACGTGGGACTCAATCCCAGGTCTCCAGGATTACACCCTGGGCACTAAACCACTGAGCCACCCAGGGATCCCCTACTTTCATCCTTCTTAGACACAAACTATCCTGGATCCTTCATTTGTCCCCTGCTCCCTCCTTCCTCCTACTCACACATTTTCTGCCCCTTTCAGATAGGGGATATAATCAAAAACCCCCAGACAAGAGATACTGGTTGGGGCTGCAGGTGGACAGGGATTTGCAGAAGAAAACATGGACATTTTCTCAGGGTCAGTGCCCAGGCACTTAAAACCTTCAAAGTTTCTGAAACATCACAATACCTTGCCATGTTGGCAAGGGCATGGGGAAGTGAGCCCTGTCACAGCAAATGGCAATGCATTTTTAGGGCTTTCTATATGTCCACAACCTCTAGACCAGTAATTGCTCTTATGGGAATTTATACATAGGGAATTATCAGAAATATGAGCAAAGATTGACATTTAGGAATACTTAATGCAACATTTTGTATATGACCCACATGTCATGAGGCCTTCCTGTCTTCTGAAAATTAAATAAAATCATCCCAGGGCTCTATCTCATAGCCTATGGAAGTTCCAACATCTTCCTCAAGATTTCTGATGACTTTCAGTGCATATCCTCAAGTTCCTGTAACTAGTGAATCCTAAATCTTCCCAGAATTATTCTAAATTCAGAGCTTTAAACCAACTAAGGCCAGGGAATGTGGTCCCTTTTCTCAACTTTGTCTCCAAAACAAACAGATAGAATTTACATATGCTTCAGTCTTTAGAGAATAGTAAGGAAAATGGAGGGATTATAGAAGACAGAAATATAAAGACATTAAATTTCAAAACTAAAAACATCTTAAACTCTCAAAACCTTTCTTCAACCTCCCAGATCCCCTGTAATGTCACTCAGCTCACTGTTCTTTTTGTTTTCATCTCTTCCCTTTCTCTCTCATACTTCTCTGCTCCCGCCAACCCCAGATTTTACCTAGCACCATAAACGGAGCCATGTATTGCTCTGTGTTTTGCTATTTACAAATAGATTACACCCTCGTGGCCACACCAAAGAGCCTAATGAGATATTTTTCTAAAGATAGTTAGCTAAGAAGAATTTCTTTCCTAAGAAGGACATGCAGACATCATCACGGTTCCCTTTTTGTCAGCTGACATCATCATGGTTCATGTGATGTCTGGAACTGTGGCAGTCATTTTGTAATCACAGGGAGAAAAAGCAAGGGCCAAGAATGGAAGAGTAGAAAGGGCCTGGGAGCTGAAAAATTAACCCTGGATGGAATACCACCATAATTCTTTTCATAAGAAATAATAAACATGTCATTTTTTTTGTCATTATTTGAGACTTCTTTAGACAAGTACATCTGGCACTTTCTGACACTATTTATCTAGAAACAATGTCAGATCCTACACATTAAGGACTCAGTCCCACAGAACTGCCACTCCCTACAGATATCTGTTCAAGCTCCGGTTATCCCCTGGCTGTGGTCAGAGATTATAATGACCTTTCCTTGCATTTGACTGATTTACAGAATGGCTCATGGAACTTACAAAAACACTTCAACCTGAAAGCTCTCCAAATCCTCCCTACTATTGGGATTTTATGGAGTATTCCTCACTTGGCATGATTAATTGCCAACTCCATTTCTAGCCCTTCTCTCTTCTCTGGACAAGGGCAGAGAATGCTGAAAATTCTAAGATTCTAAACATGGTTTGGTCTTTCTTATGAGCAGTCCTGAAATGGGAGCCCCCTGAGAGTCATCTCATTAGAACCAAATCACTACTATTCCACCAAAAATTCCAAGGGATTCAGAAACTCTGTGTCAGGAACCAGAGTCAAAGACCAAACATCACAACACAAGATGGCCCTGGTGCTCTTATCACTTAGAAAATTATCAGGGTTTTTGGAGCTCTGTGTCAGGAACTGGAGCAGAGACCAATATATGTATTTTTTATTTATTATCTCACAAATATACCCTTACTTGCAGCCAAAGGTATCTCAATAGATGCATAATACATCAAAAGCTTAATATTGCTAAGCCTCAGTTTTCCTATCTTTACTATGGGCATACCAATACTAATTCACTATAATGAGTCCATGCAGTTATAATGATCTCATGCCCATGTAGAGTAAATAACCTATACACATGATACTTGTTATTCTTCCATTCACTAATTCACTCCCTGAATATTCTATCCTAGATAGCATAATAAGTACTAGAAATTTTGAAGTGAAAAAGAAAAAAAGATTTAAGATTTTTATCATCTAGCACCTTTAATAGTCTGGTTTTCCAGCTTCTGTTTTTGATAAATCCCACCAAAAAGCCTTTGTTATTAATCCAGTATCTTCTCATGTTATCCACCTAGGATACTATGCTCTTTCTTGATTCTTGTATGTCTTCTGCCCTGCTCCTTCTTCCCATTCTTCAGGACCTAGGAAACTCATCCTTCCCTTCCCTATTACCTGAAAGATATATTGGTCATTTTGTTTTCCTCTGTATCCATAAAATGTGTGTATGCTTCCATAGGCACATTTTAGAATACTGATGGGAATTGGATGGTATTAAGGCAAGAGTCCAAAAAAGAAAAAAAAATGAATCCTATTAATCAGGGCTTCTCCCCAATGATAATCTGGCAGAGACAAGTCTTGAGGAACTGTAGCCATATGGGTAACAAAGTATTATTCCACTGTTGGCTCAGAGAGTGTCCCAGTGCTGAATTCAGGCTCACTGTCCAGTGCTGAGCTCCCCTCAAAAATGGGTGAGTTTGGTTTAAGCCTCACAGTGCCCCCTCATCTCTGTGAAGCCTAAACTTAGCCACCTAGAATCATCTTATCAGCCATATAAAGAAGACCTGACCAAGGAGAAAAAAAAATGGATGGCTGGGCACCAAAGAAGGTGCCACCTTGGTTTGCCACTTCTATCAAATATTGTGGAATATAATGAAAGGGACACAAGCTAGCTCTTTCCTTAAGGATAAGCTCTATCCCAGTCTCATTACCTCAGGGCAGCAGGAGTTAGTGCCTTGAAAAATTATCAGGCATTTTAGCAAGTTTTCCTTTTCAGGACATTTAAGAAGGGAAAGGAGACTAAAGCTTCCTCTTCCAGTAGTATGTGGG
This sequence comes from Canis lupus familiaris, assembly GCF_011100685.1. Taxonomy (NCBI): domain Eukaryota; kingdom Metazoa; phylum Chordata; class Mammalia; order Carnivora; family Canidae; genus Canis; species Canis lupus. The sequence goes on from NC_049238.1 coordinate 17,597,434, forward strand.
TGACTGCCTTTACATATTTATGTGTTTTCTACCTGTGGTAAACTGTGTTCCTGTTCAACAGTATTTACTGCCTCCCTTATACCTTCCTGCTTTCCTGCTTGTGGCTTTCTTTGGCCAGTGAAGAATGTGATTCAAACCAGATGACAACACTCATGGTTAGAAGCGTTAAGAGTAGCACTTGCTCCCCCAAACTCTATTTTCCCACTGTCAAGATAACCAGCAATATTCTAGAACTTAGCTGCTCCATCACTCTGGGCCTTGGGATGAGGAAGGGAAGGACACAAAGCAGAGCCCTGAGCCACCTATCAGTAGGCAAATGGTGTGAGTGAGCAGGACAATGGGTGTTCTCAAAGTGACCAAGACATTCCATTTATCTGTAACAGAAGCACAGCCTAGCCACTGTTGATGTCCCTGGAAGCCCCTCTAGGACTGTATCACCGTGTCATCAGCCTAATACAAAGCCAAGCACATATGCATGTTCAAAAGACCTGCTGAACAAACTGATGAATGTTTTTAATCAAAACTATCATTTTCTTCCCTGAGAGGCAATATTGCACAGCAAAAGAGATTAGGCTTCAGAGTCTCAGAGACTCACTTTAAATCCCATTTTGCCACCTACCCAGTCATGAACCGTTAGGCAGCCCAACTTTGTAAGTCTTAATCTCCTCTTTTAAGAAGAAATTTGTTTGAAATTACTTCCTTTTAAGGGGTTTTTGTGAGTGTTAAATGAGATAGCATCCATAAAGGACCTGGTATGTTGTCAGGACATCATAGACACTGAATACTTTATTGTTGAAGATACTGGCCAATTAGCCATTTCTTTGTTTTTTATTCAAAAAAGCTACACTCAGTAGCAGTGGAGGTAAAGAAAAACAGCAATATATTACAGATACTTCTGCAGGATAATCAATAATACTAAGTACTTGGTTGGTTGGGAAGGATTAAGGAAAAAGAGGTAAGAGGAAATATAGAGGATAATTACCAGATTCACTAAGAAGATGGGTGGGCATTGCTATATGATCTCGGCAGGTCGTATATGGCTTGACTTCGTGGTTGGACAGGGGTATGGATTATAAATTCAATTTTAGGTTTCCTGGGTTCCAACAGAGCTGTTGTTAATTGAATATGCAGGTCTGAAACTTAGGAAAGATATATGACTACACATATAAATGTTTGTTGATTAAATGAATTGTTAAATGGAGGTCAAGAGAGGTAAGTTAATACTAAACAAGTTCTCCAGTAAGCATATTTCATATTTCATGTGTATATTTTTGCATAACCAATTGTCTATGGATAAAGGGATTAGCCTACTTTAAACCTGATTTGCATATGTCCTATTCTGAAGGAAAGAATTTTTGACTATTGTGAAACTTTAAATTTACATTAAAGGAGAACCATATCCACTTAACCAAATTCAAAGATAGTCACTGAAGATAAACTATTTGGGAAGTATGAAAGAACTAGCCTCATTAAGCAAAATTTTCGGAACCTAATCATTTAGCACTGATTTTTTTTATAAGTTTTAGTCAGAAATATCTTAATTAATACTAGTTATTAACCACAGATGGAGATGGTAGTTAGAAAATGAAGTGACTTTCCCCAAATCATCAATTCAACACTATTTTTTTAATGCATCAACTCTGAGAAAGGCACTGCCCCGGTCAGATTGTGAAATGATAAATTAAAACCGGCGGGTGATTCTCACCTTCAAAGAGATCACAGCTTCAGACGGACCCATGATAAGGAATACTAGTAGGAGAGAGATGCAGGTTAGTTGACATGGTTGGTAGAGTGGGGAACAATTATTTCCAACTGGGGAAGTTAGTTAAGTCTACGTGGAGCCTGTGATTTTTGAGCTGCTTCTTAAATGTTAAGCATAATCTGTATATGTGGGAAAAATAGTTTGAGGAGAGCATTGTAAAGGGGAGAATCGCAGGAGCAAAGGTATGGAGGTGGAGAAGAGTCAGGTACTTATGCAGAAGAGTGAAAAAGTCAATTTGATTATGACTGAATGTTAAGTAGTGAGGAATGAGACAGAAAACGTAGATGAGGGCCAGGCCATAAGGGATTTTGAATACCAGGCTAAGGAACGTGATCTTTATTCGACATTAGATCCTCGGACTCCATTGAAAGAACTTGAACACAAGAGAGATTGACTCTTATAGGGAATTTCAAAAGAATGATATTTAGGGACTTTCCTGGGGATAGTTTTTCTCATCATAAAGTAAGGGAAATAATGTTTACTGCACAAGGATGGTTTTAAATGAGATAACCTATATAATGTGTTGGTTGGTAATAGGTTCCCTTCCTATCCTCTTTCCTGAAAGTGACCTGATAATATCCACCTGCTCCTCATTAAGACCCCAAGGGCAGCAACTGCAACAACACAGAGATATTAACAGGGCCAGGTGCTATAAAGGCAGCTGGAGACCCACAAGCAGGGATTTAGCAGATAAAGTAAAGGCAAGCAATAAAAAGAGAAAGGGGGGGGAGAAATGTTTGCCAAGGGCTGTTGAAAAGAAATAAATTGGAAACCTGTTATGCATGTATCTGGGACACTGCTGTTAACTCAGGAAGGGAGGGAGGGCTTACAGAGGGAGCTCTGGTGGATCCTAGAGCACCCAGGAAACTGGACCCTCAGGCTCTGTGTGTGCGTGCATATGTGTGTGTGTAGACACTGCAGCCCATCCCAGCTGTACTGGCTGGCAGAAGAGAGCTAGAGCTAATCACCAGGATTGTTTCATTTAGGAAAATTGCTCTCATCAAGTTGCAATTGTGACATCATAGCAGAGCAGTGTCTGCAGGCACATTGACATATGCAAAGTACCAACAGGAAAATCTGGGGAGATACGGCAGGAGCCCTCAGGGCACCAGTAACAAGAAACATATAGCATGGAAACGGCAGAAGATGGGCCTTACTGCCACAGGGGTTAAGGTTTTACCTGTACAGAAAGCCCCCTGAAGTAACCTCTGAGTGTGATCCAACTACCTACCTGCCCCACTGAAGTATCATCAAGTCAGTAGTGCCATGGAACAATGTGTCCACTGTTCAAGAATAGAAAAAGAGGGGCAGCACTTAATGTTTGCTCTCCAAGGAGACCAGTCTAGACAGAGAGACAATATGTCCTCTATGACCCATGAAGTCTCCATGAAATATGCAGACAAGTACTAAAGGATGGTGATGCTCAGAAGGGCCATACATAATCAATCTGCCATAATCAGGGAGTTTCCTGGGAGAGGCAAATGTGAGCTGAAGTCCAAAGAATTGAGTACCAGGAAAATAATAGGGAAGTAGGATTTGATAACATGAGGTGGACAATAATAAAGGTGGGTGATTAACAATGGTAAAGCTAACTCAATGACACAATGACTCTGCTTCTCCTGCTTCATGCTTTCACAGATATATAGCCGTGACCTACGAAATATCTAGAGAGAGGTTTTTAAGGCAGGAAACATTGCCCTTTTTTCCTAGTGTATCTCTTCCAAAGCAAAGAGACACCCATCCTTCTGGAGGACCCTGTGAGGCAAACCTTCTGCCTGGCTCTGGAAAAAGCCTCCAGCTTAAGTGTCTCCTAAGCAGCCATGAATCATCCCAGCTGTACACCAGACATTCTAGGCAAAGAATTTGAGTTCTTCTAAAGAGCTGTGTAGGAGGGTGCAAACTCCAGAGGGTAAAAATGTTATTAAATGAACAATTGAATGAACAGGGTAGGTAAACCTTCCAGGAGAACTTAAGCTGGGGGCCCCATACATATCTCTGTGAGAAGGGTTAACGAACCGTTTACACATGTAAATATCTGTTGAATTACTGAATTAAATAATGCAAGAATCAATGATTGAGGGAATAACTAAGTGAAGGAATGTATGATGCTACTTTAAAAACTATCAAGAGTTTTGATCCCAAGAAAAGTCCCCCTGAAGGCGGACAGTGGGCAAGCTTTACAATATGTATACAGCAGCCCAGATGAAATTTCCAGTACCCCTCTCAGGGTCCTACAGGACACCTAACCCCATTCATACCCCGCACCCAAACTGCTTGTGTACATACAACCCACCTCATACCATGTTTCACAAAACCTAGTGAGTTACCTAGTGAGCCTTTACATGCATCAAAGCCAACCCATTTTATAGATAAGAAAAATGATGTTGATACAAATTGAATTTGAGCTGCAATAATTTTAGGAGTCTAGAACTCTCCTATAATAGCTTTAATTCTGAGACCCGGGGAAAATGGCAACTATTTGCTCATCACCAAAATGTTGCTGACTATGCCCAGTGTCCATGATGATCTTGCCCAAATCCCTAAGGAGTAGCTTTCAACTCAAGCAACCAGCCCACCAGCATACTTGGACAAGCTCAAGCTTTCTGTGACATTTAATCTATTTAACCTACATAAAGTACACACCTTGATGTGGCTCCTCGTGGTAGATATTCTCCTCCATTCACAAATCCATGTTTAAAATGCTGAAGACCCACACCCTTTAGTGTCCTTATGTCTCTACTTTGTGTGAGAGCTTTGTTTAGCTTATAAAACTCAAGCCCTAGCCTCTGTCTTCTGGATATGAGCAGACTCTTTCCCTGGAAATTTTTAGTCTAAGAAATAAGCACAGCTCCATGCTAGGGAGCGACACGAGAATGAGCTCATCCCAGCAGAAAAAGATGGGCCCATTAGATATTCCTCTCAGTCTTAGCCACAGGCAGAGCAGGAGGCAAGCAGAGTGCCAACTGCTATTGAAGTCAATGATGAGACATGGTGGCCGTGACCAGGAGGTGACTCTGGTAAGGCAGAGGGTGGCAGGAGGGCTGTGAGGTGGGCTGGCTGCCTGGAGCGCTCAAGCATAATTTCCTCTACCTTCATGCTGTCACTCACAGCCCTTTATATAACACCAATGTCATGCCACATCAGCTGCACCTGTGCCCGTGTGATGACTTTCAAACTCAGATAAATACCATCAACAGACGTCAGGATGATGGGCACAATAGAACACCCTAGTGATTGATCTGTTTGTTTCCATCCTAGGACTGTGGGTCTATTAAATAAACACTGGTATTTTGAAGGAAAAGCAGGAGAAATGACTATTGGGTGGCTTTTATATTTCTTGTTCAGTTTGTTGGATGTTGCTGTTGTTTGCTCTTTGGATTTTTTTTTTTTTTTTTTGTAGGAATGATTCTTTTCAGACAAATAGATCTGGACATAAGCAGCAGGACTTTATTTGCCAGCTCTAATTCCTTAGTGAATATACTCCACAGCTGGCAAGATGTCAACAATTAGTTGATTTCCCTGCATTTTGATTTTGCAAAATTCTGCTCTGTGGCCAAATTAGACATGAGAAGTAGAGAGTCCACATTTTCTTCCCTAGAGACCTTGCCCCTGAATGCTCCCAAGGCCAGTCCTCTCATGTCAGGTCCATAGGTAGAGTCTGGAATGGAATGCACTTTTTTCCTCATTTTGCACAAAGGCAACTATGGTTTGAGAGCAATATTACGCCTAGACATTACATAATCCATTGCATTTTGGATTATTTAATTTCAAAAGGAAATCATTTATAAAAATATATATATTTATAGTCTTTGAAATATATAGTTAGGGGCCCTTGGTTGGAAGTTGGTTGGGCATCTCACTCTTGATTTCAGCTCAGGTCATTATCTTAGGGTCTTGAGATCAAGTCTCACATGGGGCTCCATGCTTAGCATAGAATGTGCTTCAGATTCTCCTTCCCTCTACCTCTTTTCCTTCTGCTTGTGTGCACACTCACTCTCTCTCCCTCAAATAAGTATTTTTTAAAATAAAATAAAATATATGGTTACATTTATTAAGAAATTCTAGATCATAAAAAGCCACCCTCCTCCAAAATTTGAAAGAGGTTTTGTTTTCTAGCTTTTAAAATCCTGGGGAAAAAAAAAAATCTATTCAGAATTTTAGAATCCTTTTTCTTATCTTTTCACCCAAGAGAGTTTCTTAATTAGTATGACACTCTTTCTTTACCTGTAAGATGCAGATGATATCACTGAGAATTTCATAAAGGGGGTGACTTAAAACTATTTTAAGAGTCACTTCTTCTTTATACCCTTCCAAGAATACTGCACCTTGGAGAACCATGATATCAACACTAAGTATGTAAGAACTTACAATACTTCAAGTCAACTCTGTCTGCATCCTCCCCACCAGGCCCTGGACTAAATGACCCTAGAAACAACATGAAAGGAACCTACAACCCCTTGCAGCAACTAGTAGATTCTAAGAGGAGAGGTGGTGACTCCCAGATTCTGCTCATCAATTCTCCTGTGATCAGCCTAAAATCAAGAAGTTGGAACATAAGACAGTCTGCACATTATGAGAAAGCTCCCTCCAATTTTCTAAGTTTTGTTGAGAAATGCATGAAGAAGGGCAAATGACAACATGATGTCCTCCTGAACTGCTCCCTGTCTGTAGTTATGCTACTCAAAGAGTGGTCTGTGAACTAAAGCCAGTGTGTAATCTACTTGTCAATGATCTGCAATGAGGTAAATACAGACATTAAAAGTAAATGTGGGGATCCCTGGGTGGCGCAGCGGTTTGGCGCCTGCCTTTGGCCCAGGGCGCGATCCTGGAGACCCGGGATCGAATCCCATGGGCGTCGGGCTCCCGGTGCATGGAGCCTGCTTCTCCCTCTGCCTGTGTCTCTGCCCTCTCTCTCTCTCTGTGTGTTACTATCATAAATAAATAAAAAAAAATTTTAAAAAAAAAGTAAATGTGTCAAAATCTGTATAGTAATTTGGCAGTGTCACAACATTCAAGGAGGAAATCTACAGACTCCTCTTTTTTGAACAGTTTGCAGAATAGTCTGAGTGTTGTCAGATTTGCATAGATTGTATTGCTCACCTGTATTCATCATGTGTAGTAGGACACACCTATTCATAACAGATTGGAAGTCAAAATGCTGTACAGATAAGTAGGTAGATAGATAAAAAGGAAAAATGAACACGTCCTTTGTCACAGACAGTTTGGGAAGCACAAAGCTATCATATTCATCAAACTTATACATTTCCCATCCATTGTCTTTCCTGATAGGTTGATTGTGAGCTTCATGAGGGCAGGAACTGTGCCTGCCTTCTTCAATGCTCCACCATCAAAATCTAGTACTATTCCTGGTTTATTGATGAAGGAGTGTTTAGGATTCGTCTCCCCTCTTGGGTTTGGCGGCTATTATACATCAAGAGAAAGCAACTGTAGTGCATTTGTCAAGTCAAGACAGGGACTACTCACAAGCCCTCACTCTCCCCACTTACCTAGTCTTCAGTGTCAGGGCAAGGAGACAGAAGACTCCAGAATGCATTTCCAAATGTATAAGTCATGCCTCTAGAGAAATACAGTTCCCTCTATAGAATCCATTTCATCATCACCTTTTCAGGTTCACAGCTGAAAACGCAGAGTACAACTGACATTTCTTATTATAAAGTACTTAGTTTGGAAGTTATCTGTGTCCCATAAACATGCCATGGTTCTTTGTTGGCTTTAGAGAGTAAATGAGGCTAAAGTGTCAGGGCTGCTGACATTACAAAAAAACCCCACAAGAGTCATAACCTCCCTCCCCCAGAGCACACAGGAGAGACATACCACATTAAGCATACCATAATATTTTGATTTAAAATATATTTTGTTGGGGCACCTGAGTGGCTCAGTTGGTTAAGCATCTACCTTCAGCTCAGGTCATGATCCCAGGGTCCTGAGATTGAGCCCTATATCATGCTCCCTGCTCAGTGAGGAGCCTGCTTCTTCCTCTCCCTCTGCCTGCCTCTCTCTCTCTGCTTGTGAGCTCTCTCTCTCTCTTGCTTTCTCTCTCGCTCGCTCTCTCTCTGTCAGACAAAATATTTTTTAAATAAACTAAAATAAAATATATTTTGTTGACAAGTAGTAGAAAGATAAAGCATTAGGCTAGAATCCATAGTGGCTCCCACCTGAGGTCACACAGTCCCTTCAGGGCAACTCAGAAGGGAGCCGAAGCTCCAGTTACCTCCTGCTGCATGGCAGCCCCAAATTAAAATGACATAAAATAACATCCATGTTATATGCTCACAGATTTTGAGGATCAGGAATTCAGAAAGGGTACAGTTGTCTCTGATACACAACACTTGATATTTTAGCTAGGAAGATTCGAATAGCTGAGAAGTTGTCAAATAACCAAAGACCAGAGTCATGTGGAGATTTCTTCACTCATGTTTGCCACCTGGGCCAAGATAACCCAAAAGCTGGGCTTAGCTGGGACTAAACAACTATAGCCAAAAGCTAAAGCTTTGACTATAGCCAAAGCAACTATATGGATATATGATCTCTCTATAGGGACTGGGTTTCTTCACAGCATGACAGTCCCAAGATCGCCAATTTCTTACATGATATCTTGGGTTTCCAAGATTAAGATTTCCTGAAAACAAGGGGGGAAGCTACCTGGCCTTTTAGCACCAAACCACATAATGTCACTGTGGCTATACTGTATTGACCAAAGTGGGCTTGGGCCACCTATATTCAAGGGGACACATCTAGGTCCCACCCAATGATGGGATAAGTATCAAAGAATGAATAGCCATACTTTAAAACTTCTTCTTCTTTTTTTTTTTTTTTGGGGGGGGGGGGGGGTGTTTCTAGGACTTGGATGTCCAGAACCAGCTCAGCTCCCTGTTGATTTTAAGCATTAGCCTGACCACAAGCCATGCTGGTTGAAGCTGCTTCTCTCTTCCTTTTTGTCTGCTAATAAACCTAGTGATCTTAGTGTTCATCCCCATTGGGCAATGCAGAAATTTGTGAAAATCAAAAGTCAGCAATAAGGAAGCCAAGCTTCAGAAAACAGCTTGAGTTTCCAGAGTGTCATTCTTTCTCAGATGGTGCTAGAAGCTTCCTGAGTTCTTTCTCTTACTCATTCATAAACACTGAGCCTTGTCTCTGGGCCTACCTAATGTTGGGTGCTGGCTTTTGGGTACAGGTCCTTCTCTCAGGGTGCCTTTAGGTGAGTGGTGATCTAAGGGCCTTCCCACTCATGTCTATGTGAGGTAAGCCAGCCCCAAAGCAGATTAGAGTTGGCAACACTGCCAAACGGGACTTTCATTCTGACCCTTCCAGAGTCTTCCTGCTGTGTCAGTGTAGGTATCCTGGCCCCTTGAATGCTGATTGTTTCCCCCGGTCTGGCTCTTGTCACTCCTTTCAGAATTTCAGAATGCCTGCAGAAACTTCTCCAGTGTAGAAAACTTCTGAAACTTGAGTGAATAACAGCCTGGGATGCTAAAGATACTATAAAGCATATGAAGTTTTGCACCTCAAAGAACTCGTCTCCCCAGGAAGTCAGAGTACCTATGTCTGCAAACTCCAGATCCTTGAATTTAGAAAGCTAGAAAGAAGCCATTTCATCCAAGAACACCACCCCTCCATGCATCTGTTTTGCATAACAGGAAATCAAGGTCTGGAGTTGACTGTTTGAAAATAGACTCCAGACCTCTTTCTTTTTCCACATTAGATAGTCCTAAACCCTTTTTGAGACAACATACTTTCTCCAAGTAAATCCATGTTAAAATTCCTAGGTATTAAATCATCAGTGGATGTTAAAACTGGTAATGAATCTATGATGAGTAACAAGATATTTACATGGTTTCAAAGTAGCTGTCCACACTTATTTACTAATAAAGAAAAAAAAGGGGGGGAACTTTACAATAGAAAGATCTAGTGAATACCTCTCTAACTCAGTGATCAAAGTGACAAATGGGCATCACTTGACTCCTGATAGGAGGCACTGAGAAGGCACAACATCACTTCTATGACATTTCTGCCCAAAATACACAAACTAAATCAAATCATGATTGAGGAACATTCTACAAAATAATTGGGCTGTGTTTTTCAAAATGTGCAATATCATGAAAGGCAGTCCCCTTACTCTCAAGTAATTTTTAAAAGATATTATATTGATAGACACACACACAAGAGGGGAATGACAAGGTAAATGGATACAGTAGAAACAGCTGGAAAATTTGAAAGGGAGTTTTGCAGAAGTTCCTGTAATATTCTTGCAACTTTTCTATAAGTTTTGTATGAGGTTGAAATTATATCAAAATAAAAAGTTACACAATCAGCAACAATAAAATGGATGTTTATGAATTTCTAGGTGGTGTTCTCCCAGCTACTGCAATCAATTCCATTCCTTCAGCTTTCCAAGCAATAATGGTTTAAACAAACCACAATGAGCTCTGTCCTCACATACTCACACAGCAGCTCTGTCTTGTCATCAGGAAGTAGATCTGCGCTTTAGGTGAAGATATCAACCAGAGTACTGCAGGGCACAAATGGGCCCTACATGAAGATCTTTTAGGCCATGTCTTATTTAGGTTCCCGGTAAAATTGCTTTAATGAAGAGACTCCAAATATAGAGGCTTAAATAAAATAGAAATTCATTTCTCTCCCACCAAATAGTCCAGAGAGGTTGGGCAGCTGTGCCACCCTCAATTTGAAGCTTCTATCTCTGTCCAAAGGAGCAGCTTCAATTTCCATTTCCTAGCCAGAGGGGAGAGGAAAAGAAAGAGTGAAAGACACATAGCTTCATTATACTCAGTCTGGAAGTTTGCATACATCACTTCCATTATCACTTTCTTGGCCAAAATTTAATTACATGCCACAGCTAGACTGTAGGGAGGCTGAGTAATCAGCCTCTAACTGGGTGGATGTGGGCCATGTTCCCAGCTAAAACTCAGGGTGGGGGTAATGTTGTATTATTAAGAGGGAGAGAGTAAGAAAGGATAATGGTAGGTAATTAGAGACTCTGCCCAGGGAACAGAGATTGGAGGGCTTCTATAGACTAGCAGAGCATCTCAGTGATGTTTCCAACAGGGGTATGGATTTCAGGGGGAGGTGGGAAATTCATGGAAGAAATGAGGCTCCCAAAATAGGAACGGTCCTGGTTGGTACCCATCTGAATAAATTATTTAAGTAGCTATAAGATTTCCAGAGACGCAATGTGTTCTATTCTGGAGACAAAAACCAATCAAAGCTTTCTTTGCCATGGAGAGTCAAGATTGCCATGATCAACTTATTTTCATTCTGTCGACAAAATAAAATGTCTTTACACAAACAAAGCTGTCCTCATTCATGCCTGCATTCACACACACATGCAAATGCACACGCACCCTCAGACATGGTACCCAAGGCTGTTCCAGGACACGCTCAGAGTGCTCTCTTAGGGATTCTCTTCATTGATTAGGAGTGCTAGGAATATTTATACTCCCTACTCTCACTTACTTTATATGGTTACTAAGTGGTTTCCGTAAAATAACAAGCAAATTACTCAATATTGCTTTTTAAGGGACTGTGTCTTGACTTGTCAAATTTATGAGTGCCTAAATTGCTTTATGTACATCTGAAAAAAATAACTTATCCCAGAACAGGCAAGCTAACACATTTGTATTCCAGTTGATTAAAACTTTATTTCATTTTTGAGGGTTTTTTCTCAATACAGCATTCCAGAATGTGACTTTTTCTTCCCTCTTTTTTTTCCTCACGTCTCTGTAGGACACAGTCATGTTCATGGGCAAACTTCAGTAAGTTCTGCCTTTTCTGTCCAGCTTCGCTCTACCCTAGGGAGGCCAAGAGAAAGCTAACAAGGATATTGGCGGGGGGCAGGGTGGGGGGTACTGTCTGCTTTATTAGAATCACCCATTGGCCATTTTAACCAGAAGATGTGTGGACCACCAAGGATATTAGGCATAGAGCCTGATGAAAAGGTAGGGACACTTATGCCCCAGGAAATTAAAGATCTTGAAGCCTCCAAAGTGCCACGAAGAGGCTTTAAAAGTCACCATGGTCCTCGTGGACCATCCTTATAACCCTTCTTGTGCCCTAGATCTAGAGAAACTGACCCCTCCTCTTTGCTGATCATTTGTCCCCACACTTAGCTGGCACCTGGCTCTCTGGTGCCAACCTCTTCAGCCAGTGCTTCTGCATATATCCAGTCAGAGCTCCAGACCAAGGACTTTCAGAAAGGCTGCCAACCCTGGATCATGCCACGCATTTCTCCATGTCAAGGGGAGCTACATCTAATTGTCAGCTCCCCTGCTTGAGCATACCCACCCACTCTGCTTTTCAAAGCCCCATGCTCAATCAGTTTGTCAGTGGAAGAAAATCCACATCTACCGGAGGGCAGTCAAATGAGGAGATAGCATTATGTAATGGTTACAAGTGTGATGTTGGAATATGATTGCTTGGGTTTGCATCCTGGCTCTGCCACTTTCCAATCCTATGACCTATGGAAGGGGCACCTCTCTCCCACAGTTCCCTTGTTATTAAAATCTGATTAATAACAGTACCTATTTCACAAAGTAGTGCAAATTTAAATTATTTAATGTATGCAAATTACTTAGAGCATTCCTGACACAATTAAGCCTCAATAAGCATTAGCTATCACCCTCATTATTATTGTTACTATTATTATGGAATCTGACAATTAGAAGATCATTAGTGACCTTGTCCAAAGCAATTTCAGTGAATCTATGGGGATATACAGGCCAGCGTGATGTGGACATATGAGTGAACAGCCATTGAGAAAGTACAAACATGGAATTTGGTGAAGAGGAGGACAGATAAGATATAGCAAAAGGAAAGGCCAAAATGGAATCAACTCATTCTTTCCCCACAAAATACTCTGACAGAAAAGTTGTTATAGAGCTTTGGTAATTCTGATGAATTTAAGTCAATCTATTAATAGCAATGAAAATATTAATCACAACTTACACAAAGTACTTCAAAATTTACAAAATAGGTTATGTATATCCCACTTTATTCTGAAGTCTGAGGATACAGGAGAGGCTCCTTGACCCAATTTTACACAAGGGAATCAAGTCTTAGGTGAAATGCCTTATCCCAAGCTACACATCCTTCCTGAGTAACCCTCTCTTTCATCTCTAAATCCTTAATATTTCATATATGCTTGTGTGTGTTACCCCCGTACTCACAAACCTCAGAGAATCTCTATTAAGAGAGCAGGTCTATTTTCTTAGTTTGCAATTAAGGAACTGCCACAATTTGCCAAGAGTCTGCTTGCCCAAGCTTCTTACTAAGGATGGGTCCCCTAACAGAATCTCCCACGTTATTCCTTCTTGCTGACCCAGGGTCACATGAGCAACTGTATTTGCTCACAGTCTGCCTGCCCCTCCCTCATAGAAACTCACCAACCTCCTCTTCTGTTTACTTTGTTCTTTTTCCATTCAGAGCCCCCCACCCCTTGGACCCCTGAGCTGAGGGTGAAAGGCTCTCCTTTGCATGCCAAAACAGTGCCCACCGGAGCACTCATTCATGACTTCATCACCATCCTCCACACATGCTTGTCTGCAGGAGGTCTTATCTCTGTGTTGGACTCTGAGCTGGGGAACTTTCTGCCTCCTCACAGTCCTCTAACTTCCAGTAGCAATAAGCCTCACACCTGTCGCTGGATGTCTTGCTCCCTGGTCTGCTTCCTTGGGTGATTTGTACAAAGCCCTAGTGACTTAGCAGTGCATGTTCCCTTCGGCATTTCTCCTCCTTGAAACTCCCAGGGGTCTCTTTGTCTAAATGTAAGAGGTTCTGTGCTGATAGACAACACTGGCCAAGATAAACTTGGCAGCAACTGGTGTTTACAAGGTCACTCTGGGAACCCGTCCAGCAGGTCTGGGGCAGGGGCACTGGCTGCCCTGAGTGGCCCTCCTACCAACAAGTGGTGGGGTCTGACACTTGCTCACCCAGGTCTTTGGCTTATCAAGCATGATACATTGCAGAGCACTTCATGCTCCTTGCTCTTTCTCCATCCATGACAGAACTGCTATTTAAAAGCTCTCCTTAGATATTTGAAGCATTTTAAACATTTTGTTGTAAAGAGATTTGGCCCTTTGTTTTACATTCCTCTAGACACAAGCAGCGGCTTTAAAACCACATTTAAATACATTGGGGAGTAGAAAGGGGTTGTAAAATTCAGAGCTTACATTAAAGAAATCCTCTAAATGATTTTCCTTTATTAGGAAAAGGGAGGATGTTACAGAAGTAAGAGGGTAGGTGCATTAGATGCCTATTGTTGCTATAGCACATTATGACAAACTTAAGAAACACAAACCTATTATCTTGCAGTTTTGGAGGTCAAAAGTCTGAGGCATGGATCACAAAGCTAAAACCCTGATGCAGGCAGGGCTGCATTCCTTTATGAAGGCCCTAGGGGAGAACCTTGCCTCTTCCACCTTCTGGAGAGTGCTCACAGTCCTTGATTCATGGCCCCTTCCAACCTCAAATCCAGCAGTGGCACACTGAATTCTGACACTGAATTGCTCTGAGCTTCTCCATGGGCACATCTTCCAACTCACTGCCTTCCACTTTTAGGGACCTTTATGATTCCATTGGGCCTACCAGGTAATTCTCTACTTTAATGTAAGGTGATTAGCAACATTAGTTCCATCTGCCACCTTAATTTCCCTTTCCATGTAATATAATATAGGCTCTAAGGATTTGGATTTGGACATCTTTAGGGAAGGGAGAGAAGGATTCTGACACAATAGGTATAATTGGAGATATGCTGGGCTCACAGTTTGCTAATCCTGGCATTGAACCTGAAATTGGGAAGACAATTTCAGGGTAGTCTGAACCAACCCACCTCCTCCCAGACTCCCACATCCAAAATGAATCTGCTGAGATTCTAGCCACTTAGGCTAATCAAGACTCAGGTCCCAGGGAGGCAAGCTAGAAAGCAATGTCCTCTATGATGTGGAAAGAGCTCTAATGACTAATCTTTATAGGATTCATGGAAGTGCAAGCTCTCTAAACTACTCTCCCTTAAACAACTGCTTGCTTAATGAGTCCTCTACATGTCTTGGGTAAATCGTATTGAGTGATGGCACAGCACACTGAAGGCTCTCAGCTAGTTGGCTAATTTCTGATATATACTAACACTGTCATTTCCACCAATTGAGTTGGATGCTCAGCCATGTCAGTCGTGATTGTACCCCAACCTATTTATGCCAGTGGTACATGCTCTCGTAATAATGTAATTTAACTAACTGTCACATAAACCAATGAAAGGTAAACACAAATAGAGTTGTTTTTATGTATATCAAGCGGAATGCCTTAGAAAGACATGATGAGTGACTTCAGCAACAACATTAAAAAAGAGGCAGGCAAATTAGCTGGTAAAAACAACTATAAAGGATAGGAAAGAAAATCATAAAAATTTCAGAGAATTTTGCCAAAAAGTACAAGTGCAGCCAATAGTGGGAAACCAGAGACCGTGAGAAAATAGGGCAGAGCTGGAGTGCAGTGGAAACAAGGTGGGAGGAGTCCCTGCTGATCTGAACAAGCAGCATGAGGGGACCAAGCCTCAATCTTACTGGCTGCAGAATGGGTAAGTTAGGCCTGACTCATGTGAAAACCTTATGTAAGCATCTGACAGTTCATTTGAGGAAGGCTTGAAAAGTGCTGTACAGATAAGAGGATTATTTCTAAAAGGCAAAGAAAGGTGAGCAGCATGGCTCCTTCTCTGTCACAGCGGTTGCCGCTCCTTCAAATTCTTTTTGCCTTCCTGCCTGGAAGTAGCAGGAGTTATTGGAAACTCTGCTCTGTCTGCAAAGCCTGTGTGTGATCCCAGGCTGACAGATGGGGCCACTGAAATCATGCTTCTCTTAGAAACTACTTCCAGAAAATTCTAGCTCTTTGCTTGGTAACCTTACCCCTTTGAAGACAGTTATTAATTTTGGGAATATCAAAGAGCATCTGGTGGCACATCTTCTGACCTCATCCTCCTTCTTGCTCATGAGCATATCCAAAGAAGAAAATAAATACTTTCTTTAGTCATAGCCTTAAAGCCTTAATGAGCCCTGTGCTCATACACACAAAGGAGTCTGATGCAAGTGCATTCAAGACAGTGGAGGAAGACAAATCTGGAGGCCCAATGACATGTTTTCCCTGCCTTGCATTTCCCTGTGGGTTTTCAATCAGTCATAACGTGGTCTGCTCTTTGCTCTAGAAGGAAGAGTTGGGTCACTGAATGAGCTAGAATTCTGGTATGTATGTGCAGATGCCAAGCAAAACACATGGAATCCATTCAGATTCTATGGAACCCAAACATATAGAATCTAGCCCTTGACCAGCCCCCGTCCTCAGGGAGCAAGGTAAATGCAATTGCATGGAGATGAGTCAACACATAGATGTTTTAATATAATTTCAAAGCCAGAAAATAAAACAATAGACTTAAAACTAAAATGTGATGATTGAAGATTGAATGGAGAAGGAAGTAGCAGGGATGCTATAATGTCCCATATACTGAGCAAATTAACAAATGATATATGAAGTTAGTAAATCAAGTCTAGATTACCACCGGGATAATTAGAACTTGAAATACTGAAAAGAACATGTAAGATGGTGAAGGAGCGTGTACTGACTGAATTTGCATGGAAGTAATAAACAGTCCAGAAAAATGCACATTAAACATTTACAAATGTGTTCACGTAGAGAAGGAGGCAGAAAGTGGCTAAGAAGAGAGTCCTTTACTTCTCGCTTTGCCTGACTTCTGTACTACACCCACTGAGCAAGTGTTTCCATTGAAATTAAAAATTTAAAAATTGGAAATAAGTGATTATATACTTATAAAGCAAAATATTATGAAACTATTTAATGTATCATTGCTGTGGAGGACTAATAGTTTGGAAGATGTTCATAATATGTGGCCAAAAATTTTTTTTAAGATTTTCTTTCTTTCTTTCTTTCTTTCTTTCTTTCTTTCTTTCTTTCTTTCTTTCTTTCTTTCTTTCTTCTTTCTTTCTTTCTTTCTTTCTTTCTTTCTTTCTTTCTTTCTTTCTTTCTTTTTTTCTTTCTTTCTTTCTTTCTTTCTTTCTTTCTTTCTTTCTTCTTTCTTTCTTTTCTTTCTTCTTTCTTAGAGTGAGTGGGGGGAGGGGCAAGGGAGAGGAAGAGAAAGAATCCCAAGCAGACTCCACACTGAGCACAGAGCCTAACATGGGGCTCAATCCCACAACTCTGAGATCATGACCTGATTCAAAATCAAGAATTGGCCACTCAACTGACTGAGCCACCAAGGCGTTCTGTGGCCAAACTTTGAAGAAGAGCCTGAGGCTCTGTTCACACATGAGCAAAATAAACCTGACCACCTTCAAACAACCTATTTGATTCATGGCCTAAAATGTGTTTTAAATTACTTGTTTTATAGTTATGAAAGTTCTTATAAACTTGCTGGAAATAATCAAGTTAAAATAAAAGTATAAAAATTGTAGCAAAATACCCACATTGATGAGGCAGGCGCCTAGGTATCTCAATCAGTTGAGCATCAGACTCTTGGTTTTGACTCAGGTCATGATCTCAGAATCATGAATTTAAGCCCCGCATCAGACTCCACCTATGAAGCCTGCTTAAGATTCTCTCCCTCTCTCTGTCCCTCCCTGCCCTGCTCATGTGTGCTCTCTCTCTCTAAAAACAAACAAACCAATGTTGTTGATCCCTTACTGGTAACATTCTAGTATACAGTCTTCTAGATATTTTTCTATGAATTTATAAATTTTGACTCTATGCATACATACATATATATATATATACATATGATTCAATTAAGCAAAATGGGATGATTCCTACTGTTCTACAAAATTAATAGGAATGCTTCAAAAATATTTGTGCCATTCTTACACAAGGATTTTGATAATTTTTTCTGTACCCTTCTAAGCTTATAACATGAACTGCCACATAGTGAAGATAATGTTTAAAATATTATCAAAATTATAAAAACTTTTGAATTTAAAATGAGTTCAAAGACAATTAGCTTAAAAAGCCCAAAAGGCTTTATGGAGTTAATAATAAGTTTAAAAAATGAAATTAATTTTAAAGCATTGATTTTTTTCTAAAAGAGTAAGACATTTAAATTGTTTTTTAATTCAGTGTTTCAACTCAAGAAATAGAAATTAACTCAATTTAGTTTTACTATAGTGTTTGCAAATAGGTCTTCATATTCATGTGGCCTAAACACCACAACATGCCAACTCCTGATTGGTTTCTGTTCAGCAGAAAGATTAATTCAATAGGCTAGCCTTGAACAGAATTGTTTGGGAGATTGGTGGTAGGGGAGGAGTACCATTTAGTGCTTGAGAATCCTAAAGCACTGTTAAAAGTGACAGTTCTGTGCACACATCCCTTTAAAGGGAAAGGATGGCATTGAAGTTTTAGGCTAAACTTTGTTCTAGGGAAATCCAGTCTTGGAAAAGTTTCAATCATCAGCTCTAATTATTGCCACCCCCTAGAAGACTGCCACCTGGCTTCAGTATCAGCTATCTTCTGTGTGCTTCCCCTTGATGAAAAGACCCTGCCTTCACTGGAAACTGAGTCCAGTGGCCCCTCTGGGACACTGACACTATGACCTTCTGTGAGTAGAGGAAGGGCCCCTAAATGAGGCAACAGAGTGGGAACCCAGGCTTCTGACTGGGTAGGGTGATTCATGGAAGCATTTAATAAACCTCTCTGGATGTGTAAGACAATGGACTTGAAAACCTATCTATCAGAGAATTGGATTTTTGTGTTGTAAGTCTAGGGCCCTCTGGGAAATAATGAGATGATCTTGGGTAATTGATCTAACCTCAGTGTAACTCAATACCTTAAATGCAAAATGGGGACAATAAGGAATACCTGGGTAATATAGTTTTTAAAATGCTATTTTGACTCCGTTTTGAGGCCCAAGCTAGAGGCCAGTTTCCTTTCTTGAAAAGCCAATTGAGTCTACACCCCAAACTCCTCCCTTATCAAACACTCATACTCCTGGCCTTCATAACTCATCCTAAGCATTCCAGGGCCAGGTAACAGACGGCCTTTAATAGCTCTTATGACCCAGAGCCTGCTAAACATATTTAAATTAGACCATCCTAAACCTGCTTGCCTTGCTTTGCTCTTTCCTTCCTGTAAAAACTGCAAGGAGCTCACCCATAGTTCTCCTCCTTCTCTCTGCTTGGTGACCAAACCTGATGCTTTCCCGGAGTGATCCTGCATGGCACACTGTATCCTCCCCGGGGAATTATAGATATACAAAACTGTAAACCCCTTCCTGGCTTCTCTCCCTAATCTGTGTCTGGACTCACCATACTTCACCCAAGGTAATATGGTTCAAAGAGCCTGCCCTGCATAACTTACAGATTGATTTGGAGACATATTAAGATAATGGATATGAAAGCCCTTAAACAGCTGGAGAGACTACAGACATGTGACATGGTCTGAATTGCTCTAAGTAGTGGAGAGAAGCATAGTATCAAGTGACACAGGCAGACTTCAGTAGACACCATTAATGCTCATCAATATTGAATCCTCTCCTTACTGGTTACACTGAAACCTCTATCTCCTAGTTCTCTTGTACCTGGACAAAGCCAAGTGACTTTCTGGCCAAATGTTATGAATATAAATGACATGTTTCACTTCCCAACTGAGGCAAGGGAAAGCCCTGCAAGACATTTTAACTCTAACTTCATTTAGCAGTGGATATGGGAACCCTGCATGGAGATTGCAGAGCCACAAGATCTAATAGCCTAGATCATTGACTCAATATATGTTTGGAAGCCACTAAAAGTTGTTAATACAACCTCTAGCAAATTTTACTTGAGTGAGTACTAGGCAAAATGCTGCTGGAATTCGGTATATTTTATAGATATTTAAAAGCTATATATATATGTATAATATATATAGCTATATATAATTATATATATTAAGAACAACCATATCGCTATAGATTCAATAACTTAAATAGAATGGGAAACTTTTTTAACAAACAAAAAATTACCAAAAGGGCAGAAAAAGATAATTTAAAGGGCAATAGGTCTATTAAAATGATAGAACTTTTAATTAAAAACCTACTGATAAAGAAAATTCCAAGTACAGATGTCTTCACTGGTGAAGTCTATCAAACATTTAAGAAAAAAATAATATTATTCCTACACCAAGACCCTTTCTAAACAGAAATATAAGAATATTTTGCAATTCTTTTTCATGATATTTTGCTCTTCCTTATAGCTAGCTCATTTGTTTTCAATTTTTGTTTTCTTGTTTTTCTCTTTTTTTTTTAAATTCCAGTGTAGGTTGTGTACAGTAGTATATTAGTTTCAGGTGTACAATATAGTGATTCAGAGGTTCCATATATTACTCAGTGCTCATCATAGTAAGTGTATTCTTAATCCCCATCACCTATTTTACCAACACCCCTCTGGTAGCCATCAGCTTGTTCTCTGTTTAAGAGTCTGAGCTGTTTTTGTTTTTGTTTTTTTTGTTCATTTCTTTTGTTTCCTAAACTCTACATATGCATGAAATCATATGGTGTTTGTCTTTTTTTTTTTTTCTGGGCTTATTTCCCTTAGCATTCCACTCTCTAGATCCATCCAAGTTGTTGTGAAATGAAAATATTTCATTCCTTTTTTTAGAGAGATAGATAGATCACTTCTTAATCCATTCATCTATGAGAGAAACCTGATGTGCTTCCATAGTTTGGTTATTATAAATAATGCTGCAATAACCATGGGATGCAGGTATCTCTCTTAATTAGTATTTCATATTCTTTGGGTAAATACCCAGTAGTAGAAATATTGAATCATATAGTATTTCTATTGTTTAATTTTTTGAGGAAACTTCATACTTTCTTCCACAGAGGCTGCACCAGTTTGCATTCCCACCAACAGTGTATAAGGGTTCCTTCTTCTCCACATCCTCACCAATACTTGTTTCTTGAGTTTTTGATTTCAGCCATCCTGAAAGATGTGAGGTGATGTCTCACTGTGGTTTTGATTTGCCTTTCCCTGATGGTGAGTGATGTTGAGCATCTTTACACGTCTGTTGGCCATTTGGATGTCTTCTTTGGAGCAATATCTGTTCATGTCTTCTGCCCATTTTTAAATTGGATCATTCCATTTTTTGGTATTGAGTTGTATAAATTCTTAAGAGATTTTGTATACTAACCCTTTATCAGATATGTCACTGCAAGTATCCTCTCCCATTGAGTAGGCTGTCTTTTATTTTTGTTTGTTGTTTCCTTTGCTGTGCAGAAACTTTTTTTTTAATGTATTCCTAATAGTTTATTTTTTGCTTTTGTTTCCCTTTCCTCAGAAGACATTATCTAAAAAAATGTTATCATCACTGATGTCAGAGAAATTACTGCCTGTTCTCACTTCTAGAATTATTATGGTTGCAGGCCTCACATTTAGGTCCTTAATCCATTTTGAGTTTATATTTTGTGTGTGGTGTAAGAAAGTGGTTCAGTTTCATTTTTTTACATGTAACTGTCCAGTTTTCCCAATATCATTTGTTAAAGAGACTGCCTTTTTTCCATTGGAAATTCTTTCCTCTTTTCTTGAGGGTTGACCATATAATTGTGGGTTTACTTCTGGGCTTTCTATCCTGTTCTATTGACCTGTGTGACTATTTTTGTGTCAGGACCATACTATTTTGATCATTACAGCTTTGTAATATAACTTGAAGGCTGAAATTGTAATACCTTCAGTTTTGCTTTTCTTTTTTAAGATTGCTTTGACTACTCGGGGTCTTTTGTGGATTTTTTTTAATATTGTATTTATTTATTTATGAGAGACACAGAAAGAGAAGTAGAGACATAGGCAGAGGGAAAAGCAGGTTCCCTGCAGGAAGCCTGATGCAGGTTTCAATCCCAGGACCCCAGGATCAAGACCTGAGCCAAAGGCAGATGTGCAACCACTGAGCCACCCATGTGCCCCTCTTTTGTGGTTCTATACAAATTTTAGGATTGGTTATTCTAGTTCTGTAAAGAAATACTGCTGGTATTTTGATAGGGATTGCATTATATCTGTAGATTGCTTTGGGTAGTACAGACATTTTAAACAATATTTGTTCTTCCAATACAAGCATGGAATGTCTTTCCATTTCTTTGTATCATCTTCAATTTCTTTGATCATTCATCATAACTTTTAGAGTACAGGACTTTTACCACTTTGGTTTAGTTTTTTTCCTAGGCATTTTGTTATCTTTTGTGCAATTGTAAATGGGATTGTTTTCTTAATGTCTCTCTCTGCTGCTTCATTATTAGTGTCTAGACATGCAACAGATTTCTGTATATTGTTTTTACATCCTGCAACCTTACTGAATTCATTTATCAGTAGTTTTTTGTTGGAGTCTCTGGAGTTTTCTTTTTCTCAAAAGATTTATTTATTATTTATTTGAGAGAATGAAAATGGGATGTGAGGGGGACAGAGGGAGAGAGAAAGAATCTCAAGGAGACTTCCCACTGAGTATGGAGACGGCTGCGAGGCTTCATCTCACAACTCCGAGATCATGACCTGAGCCAAAATCAAGACTCAGATGCTTAAGTGACTGAACCACCCAGGCACCCCTTTGGGGTTTTCTATATATAGTATCATGACATCTGAAAATAGTGGAAGTTTTACTTCTCCCTTATTTCACAATTTATTTTAGGAGATTGGTATTAACTTGATACCTAAGACTAGATGAAGATAGTATAAGAAAACTAAAAACCTTCATGAATATAGAAGCAAAATTCCTTAACAAATTATTAGCATATCAAATATAGAAATATATAAAAAGGAATAATATATCATGGTACTTATTCAAGTATTAGAAGATTTGCTTAAAATTTCAAAATCGATCAGTATAGTTTATCATATTAAAAAATAGTGGAGAAAAAAACCATATTATCTTATTAATAGATGCAGCAAAATAATTTGACAAAATTTAACATCTATCCTCTTCTTTTAACTTGGTAAAGAGCGTCTATGAAAAATCTATAACCAACATAATAGTTAATGGGAAAAACTAAACCATTTCCCATTAGGGACAAAGACAACGCAAGGATGTTTTCACTCACTACAACTATTCAGCATTGCACTAAAGATCTAAGCTAGTTCAATAAGGATAGAAAAAGACAAAATGTATACAGATTGAAAGAGAAAGAACAAATATGTTTTTATTCAAAGATTACACTAATTTTATATGAAGAAAATTCTAACTCTAGAGAAAAACTTTAGAACTAATAATGAGTTGAATAACAATTCAGGAAACAAGATACCAAAATCAATAGTATTCTAAGAAAAAAATTAAAAATTGAATTTTAAAAATACCATTTAGAATAGCACCCAAAATTAAATACTTAGGAATAAATCTATCAAAATATGTGCAAGTTTTGTTCATTTGGTACTGTAAAACTTTGCTGAGAAAAATTAATGACTAAAATAAATGGATAGATTTTACATGTTCATGGCTTAAAAAGACTCAACTTGTTGATTCTAATTGATCTATAGATTCAACTCATTACTGATCAAATTCTCAGTGGGCTTTTTTTTTTAAGTGACTTGATTGCAAAATGTATATGGAGACACAAAAAAATATAGAATACCTAAAACAGGTTTGAAAAGAAAAAAAAATGGGGGAATTGCAGAACTTGATTTCAAGATCTATAAAGTCCAAGTAAGACACAAGGGTAAACAAATAGATCAATGGGAAAAGTATTCTGAGTCTGAAAATAGACTTATACACATGATCAATTGATTTTTCAGAGGCCAAGTTAATTCAATGGGGGAAAGATAATCTTTTCAATAAAAAGTGCTGGAAAATTGGGTATCTGTATAAAAAATGCCTGACCATTACCTCATACCATACATAAAAATTAACTTGAAATGATTATAGGCTTAAATGTGAAAACTTAAAACTCTAAATTTGTTCTAAAACAGAAAAACCTCATACCATACATAAAAATTAACTTGATTATAGGCTTAAATGTGAAAACTTAAAACTCTAAATTTGTTCTAAAACAAAAAAAAAACCTCATACCATACATAAAAATTAACTTGAAATGATTATAAGCTTAAATGTGAAAACTTAAAACTCTAAATTTGTTCTAAAACAAATTTTAGAACAATGCATAGAGGAAAATCTTTGTGACATTCAAGTAGGCAAAGAATTCTTAGATTGAAGAGAAAAAACACAAGCCATAAAAGAAAACATCGTTAAATTGTACTTCATGTGATCATAGGGATGAGTTACAACAAATACAAAGGAATTTTCTGAAATGAAAGAAATTTCTATCCTTTATTGTTCTTGTTGTTACAAGGGTGTATATATTTACCCAAACCCATTGAACTGGACACTTATAATAGCTAAATCTTAATTATGTAAATTACATGTCACTAAGTTTATTTAATTTTTAAAAAGGTAATCAGTGGAGGGTACAATAGATTTGTCAATATGAAAACAAACGGGACCTTAAATGTATTTTGAATCCATATCTCACGGTAGAAACACAGTTAAAAGGACTCTAATCATGTTCAGATGCCTGTATCCATCTCAGAGTAATGTGATTAGAGAAGGAAGTTAGTCCTCATGCCCTAGCTGCCCCTTTAAAAGAATTATCTGAAATAGGAATATCAAAGAACATCTATGAAACAAAAGCTTGAGCATCTTCTTTTACCGAATCAACGCAGACTTTCTGGAAGCAACAAAGGACTTGAAGAAAGATGCATCTTCTTTCACTGGCACCACCCAACCCCTTCAATGAAAAACAAAAGAAATCAAAAGAAGAGGATAAAGACCTGCATTAGAATCACAGCTCCTCTACTTGCCCGCCTTGTAATTTTGGCAAGTTACTTTTCCTTTTCCAGACTTGCTTTTCTCATATGTTAAATGAGGACCAGAAAGTATAACTGACAAATTCTTTGCAAATATTAATGGAATACCATATGGAAAATGCTAAGCAATGCTTGAAATATAATATACCTGCAGTAAACAGTAGTTAGAAGAAAAGAGGTAGTAGCTCTTATTACATGACTTCTGTTTTATAACAACATGTGTTCCCTCGAATTACTGGGGTTTCAACAATGCCTTTAAAAGCACCTTTAGCTTCTGCTGTTAGAATATATTCAAATCCTTAAAGAGTAAAATAATACACAAATATTTTATATATTGTGCTGTCATCCTCCCTTTGTTTATTATCTGTTTCTTCTGCAGGAAAACTGAAGGAAATGCAAAAAGAATGTATGGATGATTAATTTCATCCAGGGAAACCAGAAAGGACAGGTCCTGCAGTTTAAATTCAATCTGGATTTACTTTCTTCTGCAAAGTTTGAGGGAAATGATGTCACCAGTTGGAGTATGAGACAGTCAGAAATTCTTATCTCACCTTGTGGACGATGACTACATGAGCAAATCCACATCTGTAAGTCTTAGATGAATACAATGGCTGTCCATCCCCAATGTTGAAATCCTACCCATCATTCAGGCTTCTTCAACAATTTATTTACAGTTTCTAAATTTATTGAAATCTGTTCAACTGTTTTCAGGCAACAAACAGATGGAGTTTAGGATTGGTGAATTCAAATCATCAAGCTCACAAACTGAGAGAGGATGGACTGGGTCTAAGAACAGACTGCATTGTTGAAGATAAAATGAAAGAGTAACCTTTACACACCAGCATTTTACTGCTAGGAAGTTCCAAACTGATGAAAACAGTTGGTTGTCCATCTGGAAAAGGTATTTAAAATTAACTTAAATTCAAAGTGCTATTTTAAGGTAGCAATTGCTTTCTATAGATGTCCATTCTGTTCCAATGAAAATATAACATTGGAATCTGCTAAAAGATAAACTGAGGCATATTCAGAATTTTAAGTGTTTATATGAGCAAATACTGACTCAAATTGGGCAGCATCAAATCAAAAGTAGTTGGGAGCCCCCTCATAGACAAGAGTTCTGGGTGAGATTCTAGAAAAGACAAAAGCAAAGCAAGGAAATTTTTGACTGGCTATTGATTAAAGCCTAATTTGCTGTTTGTGATTGATTGCCAAAGGTTTCAGTTTTGTAAACTTGATGCATTTACAGGGTTAGATTTTGGTTTGCTTACACAGGCTGCCATAGCATCAGAGCCACATCAGTCTAATGGCACCTTGTTTAATTAAATTAAATCTAAATAATCTCAATGCTGAGATAGCTTCTGCAACTCTAAAAGATACCATTGAATCACTTTAAAATTCAGAAAGTTTGGAGATAGTAATGAATATCAGCAATTTATGGTGACTTCAGACTGTGAAAATGCCAGACATTAGGCTATAAGATGTATATGATCGCATTTAACAAGTTTTTCTTTTTTGCACAATTCCAGTCTTTTAATAAAGTGTTCCAATCAATAGTAAAATGCCTGACCAAAGCTATTAGCCTCAGCATTAGAAGGCTAAAAGGTAATGCTATCCCAATTATATCATAGCTGCTAAGATGGCATGGCAACAATTAGCCTGAAAATATGGTTAAATTACTTAAGTGTTATCCTGAATAAACCAGGGTTCAGATGCACTGGTGTCTAGAGTCAAAATCACAATGTCATATAGAGGCTACAGCTGGTTGGGAAGTCCTTCTGGGAATCTTGTTCTGCCCCAAAAATATACAAGTTCACCACCCTGGCCAGAGACTTTTAAGTCATTGGAGCAACATCAAAGTAGCATTATCTCTTCCATGACGACAAGGAATCCCCGTATATCCGGTAGCCAGATACTCACTTTAAGAAAGGTTCAGCAGGCAGGGAACTCACCCAAGACATCCCTGGGCTCCTCCACACATCACAGCCCCCTTATATTTGGGCTGAGGCCACATGACTGGGTTATGGATAACAGAATAGGGGTGGAAGTGATAAACCACTTCCTGGCTTGACTATTAAAAAGCATCTCACAGGATCCAGCCTTTTCTTGCCCCCTCTGAGGCAATGCAAGAAGTCATGGTGTAGCTAGGAGAGAGGAGCAGCCTAGAGCTCAGAACTCACTGATTGTAAGAGAAATGCCACAGACATGCCAGGTGTCATGTCAGAGAGATAGGAACATCCTCTTTCTCTAACTGTTGTTAAGCCAGTGGGATTTCAGGATTTATTTCTTATTGCAGCATAGCCCACCATATCCTGACCAGTACAAAGCTAATGAAAAGGACCTTTCTGTTTTGACTCTAACACAACAGAAAATACTCTTGGTTCCTTTTATGCCTGATATGTCCCTGAGAGATTTCTGTTACAAAAGATAAACTCTGCTTGATATTCAACCAAGAAGAGGGCTCAGATGTGTAAAAGAGTAATTTCAGCCACTTTCCAAAATTAAGAATCACATAACTTTCCATTTATGCAGCAACATCAGCTTTTTTCATAATTCTTTCATGTACAGTCTTCACAACACCCTGACAACTCTCTTTTGTTTTCAATGTATAAAATCCCAACTTTACGATTGAACAAAGTGAGTAACAGCAGGATTTTAAGTGAGGAGTCCAGTCACCCAGCTAGGCAGAGCACAGATGAGACAGGCCGCCGCCTTTAGTTCTCTGTAATCAAGAAATGCTCCAAGCTTTCAGCCTTGTTGCAGATTTTTACAAGCTCTGCTTTTAATAACCTTTCTCCATTGCATTCCTGACTTATTACCTCCCTGGCTCCCAGCACTCTTATTTATATGCAGACTCATTCTAGCTGTACACCCCAATGTTTATGCTGTGTTTACTGTGTTGTCTCCTAACTAGAGTCCATTATCTGCTGAAACAAGAAGGATGTTCACGAATAAAACACAGCTTGCCTGTGGCTGCTGGACCAGCAGAGCCCATCATGGGGGGCAAAGATGTATCTCTGCTGATGGGGAGTAACATGCTGTTTTCACATGAGCTTCCCCTTGGGTGGCTCCAACAGTAGGAGGAGGACGAGAGAGCTGAGAACATGTGACCTACTTCAGGGAACAAGCCAACTGCCTTTTTAAAGACAAACTCCCAGGCAAGCTCTGCCCTCTGACCAGGAACCCAGGCTTGCGGTAGATGGGCCCCACTCAGCAGAGCTCCTGAGAGACTCCACGTCAGTAGGGTTGTATTTGTAGTCAAATGGACTCAAATGGAAGAAAGGAAGACATTATGAAGGTGGCTGGAAGATTTGGGCTACGGGGACTAGTTAGAGGATTTCACATGGCCCAAAGCCAGGTTCGGAAGCCGTCTCTACTTCCTGCCCGGACCACAGACTGGCCCATTAGAAGAACAAGGAGAGGTGCCTGGTTTAGGCAGCAAGTAGGAGGGTCTGAGAGGAGAGGCTGAGCACCAGTGAGCCACTCTCACCAAAAGTCATAGGCCAGGTTGAGGCCCTCTGTCACCCTTCTGCCAAGTAGTAATGGCCATTGTGGAAGATGATGAGATGTAGGTTAATGTAGGTGTGATGCATGCTGGCTTTGAAGTCAGACAATTATGTTTTCAAACCCTGGCTCAGTATCTGAGAGCTGGGTGACCCTGGCCAAGTGATGTGCCCTCCCTATGACTTGGTTTTCTCATACAGAAAATGGGACATAAGAATAACTCTCTTTGCTGGGTTGCTGTAAGGACTAGGAGTTATGTATGTGATCACTCGTTCACTCGTACACATAGAGAATGCTTGGTGTGCCATAAATCCTGGCATAGGATTGGACCTCTGGTAAATAGTGGCTTTTTCTAATTGTTGTTTTTATAATTATGATTATTAAATGGAAAACTGTTTATTTGTGCCCCTGCTCTGATCCACCTCTCACCATCTCTATGAAACCATCTGTGTAGTGCCAATCCCTAAAAACAAGCAAACTCTGTTCATAGGGAACAGAAACCGGCACAGTGCCCTGTGCCTACTTAGTAGATACATATATTTGTTGAATGGAATTGAACTGAACTGTGCCCAAAATTTTACATCCATAGGCAACTTCCTTGGTTTGCTTCTTTGGCTTGATATTCCCCTAAAAATTAAGCTTGGCTTACGGCTGCCCAGAGCTTCTGAGTGTTTTGGCTGCAGTTATAAAGTGTTTATGACTTTTTGTGTATGAAGCGCTTCATATTTGGTCATGTGCTCTCACATAATTATATTACTACTATGATGCAATTAAAAAATAAAAAGCAAGAAGAAAATTGATGGATCACATTTCTGTCTACAGGCTGCACATTTTGAATCAGTCTCCTGGAAAAAGTGAGGGAAACCTACAAAAAGTCTTTAGAATGATAGGTGGGGTGAGAGTTTACTATTGCAGAAAATCAGGGTCATGTCTTCTAAGTTCATCACAGGGTCTTAGATGAGAAGGGAACTTAGAGGTCATCTATCCCTACCCCCACCCAAGCCACATGTGCCAGCTCATGTCGAAACTGTAAACAGCTCTGGCTCCACAGGCACTGGCATCGACCCCACTTCACACTTGCCAGGCCCTGGGACAGCAGATGCCCACGGCTAAGGAGGGGCAAATAGGCCAGTGAGGATTGTGTTGACCATTGCACACCAAGGAGTCTGGCCTGCTCTTCTCCAGTTTACAAAATTAAAGAGAAATACGTAAGGCCGATTGAATTGAATATATTTTCAAGGCACACAGCTCAAGAGTGTGAGAGCATTTGTACAAGCACGTGTACATCTCAAGACCTCGATGCAGCTGAGAATACAAATACACGGGGGCACAATACATTTTACACATCACCTTCTGTTCCTGAATGTCAAATACTTTTTTTTTTTTTTTTAAGAATATCTGCCTTGGTTATTAACCTAGACTTCATTCAGTGCACACTTTCTTCAGGAAACTGGATCACCAGGCCTTCATTTGTGATGCTTCCTTCATATCCTTGAGAGTGAAGAGGTGCAGGTAGAGTTAAACAAACTTCGGTTGTCCTTCTGGTCCAGGCAGTGACGGGTGAGTGCCTGGGCCTTGGTTCTGTCCCTGCAGGTCAAGATGCCACAGTAACTAGTCTTGGGTGGGGCTAGCTAGTTCCTTCTCTGCATGTCTGAAGCTCTATTTACATTTTAAATCGCAGTTGTGTCATAGGGTTACATTTTGATAGCTGCCAAGTAGTTAAGTTCAGATTTTTTCCCTCTGAACAGTAAATAGTTTACTTTTCAAATAGCATAATTTTTGAAGTTTTTATTCCTCACCATCACTGTGTTAAGAAAGCTGTCAAGTTTTGTAATTTCATGAAGAAATGTGAAGTGGCCTTTGTAAGCTCCAGAGGAACCCTCTGAGGCCTGACATTCTAAACGTGATGGCTCTATTTACATATATATTGTCCTTCCAAGGAAAGGCTGGAGGTCTGGATTTGGGATTACTGTCTGTAGACAGTTTCTGCTGTCATAGGGGCCTTGTCTTTCTTATATTCATGTATACATTCATTCATTCACTCATTTATTTATTCATTTAAAAAGAGTTTATCGCTTTATCTTTGATATCTGGGGAGGCTGGAGCTTCTGTTCTGCTATTAAGGAGGGCAAGAGGAGTCAAGAGTCAGAGCCACATAGAAGAGAGCCCAAGCACCCACAGAGATAAGCAACATGTATTCGGAATGATACTGATCCCACCCAGAAAACTTTCAGGCGAATCAAGAAATTCTATCTGCTGTTCACCTATGGCTCATTTGATTTAAACTGTGATTGTCTGAGCTCCTTCTAGAGGACTTCCCAAGAAAACCAACTTGCACTTATCCTTGATTTAGACTTTGGTTTTGTCTTCTACCTCTGTGCTCTTTGGCTTGAGTTTTCTGGACTTGGTTCATTGAGTCTCACCTAGAAGTTCAGTGAAATTCCAGGCAGTTTGCCCTTGCCCTAATTTCAGAAATGGGGCTGAAGGAGGGAGCAGGATTTCAGGGAGTGTCACCCCTGGGAAGAAACAGTCACACCGGTGTCCAGTACCTACCTCAGCTGGCAATAACTCCAACAGGAGCTGCTTCAGTGACATTAACAACAATAGAGCCGCAATGATGTCACACACTCTTGGTTAGGAGCACACTTACATCATCCCACAAGATGCTCACAACTACCCTGAGAGGCAGATTCGGTGTTCCCTTTTTGCAGATGGTAAAAAGAGTGCAGAGGTTACACAGGCTACCCAAGTCCCTCCTAGTTAGCAGGTGGCTGAGTTGGGGATTTGAAATAGCCATTGACTAACATTGCTTCCCACAGGCAGTGACCATGTTAGAAAGGCCAAAAAATGAGATTGAGGACATGACTGAAATTTTTAAGCTTTTGTAATTTCCCCCTATTTGTTCAGTATTCCCTCATTCTACTTCCCTGCAGTGATGGTAATAGTAAAATGATCTGGAAGAGATGGAGCTTCCCACATTGAAGAATCATATGGGATATAATGGGGATAAGCACAATAAAATGGAAGTAAGGGTAGACAAATGTGATGCCTAGTTCAAGACAGGCCACAGTCCACAAATGGGGTAAGATTTATATTTCCCAATCAGGTCATATATGTGCTGGGTAATTGTGTTAACTTTTATGTTTATGTCTTTTTATTTTAAATAGTATAAAATGACAATGGAGAGCTGAGGCCTGCAAAGACTTCACTAATATGATAATATTTTGTGTTAATATCAAAAGACAGGAAAGAATATATCAAGGGGGATAAAAGGCAGAGAATTCCAAGTGGAGGAAATAGTAAAGCAAAGAAGGTGAAGGAGAACAAAGCAATTTATCTTCCTGAAACTCAGGGGTGGGCCTTTCTTCCACTCAGGGTCATCTCAGGTACAGAAAGATTCTACTGGGAGGCGGTATATCCGGGTATGTCCCCCACAATAATACTGACTATAAAATACATGTTATTTTTCTTTTGCATAAAACTGTACCTCAACCACCCAGCTCTCAAAGTGGAATCTAGATAATTTATATTTAGAATATTTATGGAGCACTTATAATCCTGGTCCTATGTTCTGATAGGGTACATGGGGTTAGTACTAATATGGAGGCGGAAATCTGGGTAGGAGTGACAGAGCTAATGTTATACTTCATACGGCATCAAGCTAACGGTCAAGTAATATAGGCAGAAGATACTTAGATTTCTGAAAATAAGGCAGTGGGCAATAGAAGCGAAGTAGTTAAGACAAGCCAGGTCTTTAAGAGAGCCAAAGTTGAAGGCATTGAAGGCACTCTTTCTTTGCCGAATAAATTAGATGACTTGACAGGGAAGGCATAGAAGAGAGTGTTGGGCATCTCTGATAAAGACCATGTAATATGACAATGTAAAGAGCCATGGACTGGTATAGATTTGGGGATGAGAATTTTGAAGTATATATTAGGAACTTCTGGGAAAAAAAAAAGATTAGAGCCAAATTCTAAAGGGGCCTTAAAAGATAGGCTAAGCTCAACTTTTAGTAGACAGTGGGGAGCCACTGAATTTTCTCGAGTAATGTAGTGACTGAAGATTAATCCATCAGGGAGCACAGAATAAATCAGGATGCCTGGAGCAGAGAGGAGAATGTCCAGTTGAACCACCATCATCTGAATGTGAGATGAGAACCATACGAGAGTCTGTTGTTGACATGGAGACGAGGGCCACAAGCTGAGAGGTGATTAGTGGCTATGATCTGCACTGAGCGTGAAATATTATGAAATACACAGGATGAAGAAAGGTATAATACTATGGAAAAGGTGCTGAGCTGTAGCAAGGAAATGGGTGTCCTTCACAATTGCTTACAGTATTGAGCATGATTAAAAGAGTTATGGGAAGTGTTACTTCAGAGAACTGGGGAAACAACTCACAAGTTATGTACAGGACTCCCCAGGATGGCTGTTGCCTTACTACCAAAACCACTTGGGGATGGGGTTGGGGGTTGACACTCACCACTTCCCTTTGCCCTGAACCTATCCAGTCATCTCTGTTCTTCCACACCTGCCATCCCAAATAGGCCAAAGAAAAGCTAAGCAGTCTGTGGGATGCCATTCAATGTTCATTCAGGGCAGCCAGGAAAGTATGAGATGATGTCGCAGCTCATCACTTGTCCCTAAACAGGAAGAAAAAAATTGCAATGTTATACGGGGTCCTATATGAAAGCAGATAGGAAACACTTTGAGGAGGGGGAGTAGGGGCATCAGGCAATAGAACCACCCAGCTCTCTTCACAAAAAGTGGTTCATATCCACCTCTTGGTACTTCATTTTCCTTATCTCAGTTATCCAGAGACCTTCTGAAGCCCTCAGGGTTGGCAGAGGATGCCAGTGCTCCAGAAAGAAGGCCCTGGGAAACCAGAGCATATTTATGAGAAAAGTAGGTCCTACTCTCCATAACTCTTCACCTGCCACCGTCCCAAAGGCCAACTTCCCAAAACAATGTGAAGACAGAACAATGTGAAGTTGCTCAGAGAAAAACTGCAGGAGACCCTGCCCTTTGACATTGAGCACAGGGACTTATGCTGAGCTGGCCACCCTTGTGGAGTTAAATTCTTGTCCCTATTTTCAGCAGGAGCAACATGGCTCTGTCTTGCAGAGAGTCACTCAACTCAGACCTAGAGCCTTTCAGTAGCTTCCTGACTCCTTGCAAGTTATGGAGCCTTATTGACTTCAGAGTGATTCCTTTAAAATATTCTGAAGTCAATGAACCTAAGGATCTAAATAGTCAAATAATAGAGAAGGCTTTGTAAGTGGTTCTTTGCTGTGTGCTTCAAGAGATAATAAGACATCGGTCTTCAAATGGTTTCTCAATTACCTAGCATGGTATATCTGCAGTATCTCCATCATAAATAAGTGGCAGCCTCTCTGAAGACTAGACTGGAAAGCAAAGGTTAAGAAGATCACATCAGGAGTCAAAAATTCTTGGAAGCTGATGCTTCTCTACAGACTATTGATATTCAAATCCCAACAAGTTTGTGCCCTATTTTAACTGGACCACCTCAGTTAATGAATGCATCTGTTAACTTATTTAGGAGTAGATTTTCTTTGAACTATGAAACATTCAATTTCCCCTGAGATGTGCCATTCCAAGATCAGTGAAGACCTGTGACTTATATTTATATGCATTTCAGTAGGAAAGAGATTTTTGAATTCTAGTGCCGAGGGATATAATATTAGCTACCTCCAACTCATTAATTAATTATTGCCATTAAATGAATGCTTACTATTTGCAGGATACTAATCTAAGTGCCAGAGAATTAGACACACACACACACAACTCATCTTTGTCTTTAAGGGGTCAAATAATCCTATAATCTTACAGGAGATAAGAATCAGACAAGGAACGAGCGATAGGAAAAGCAAATGGGCAATGATGACAACAATAATAGCAAGACTACCAATAAAATGCATATATAGGAGGGTGAGTGAGCACTCTTCTAGGTATTGTAGATATGCCAGTCCAATTAACAGCCACCCACCCCCCCAACAGCTCTGTTGGGCAGGTGTGATATATATTTCCATTTTACAGAGAAGAAAACTTAGCTCATAGAAGTTAATTAATTCACGCAAGGTTGTAGAGCTAGGACTGGGTTTGACTGAGGTTTGTACAGTTTAATGCCCAATGCCATGCCCTGAACTACTGTGCTACTGGAGTTCAGAGCCAGTCACCTGCAGCATGGTACATAAATTCAGGAAGGCTTCTTGTAGGAGCTAGGTTGTAAGTTGGTCTTGAACAATGAGCTAGAATTTAGAAGTGTGAAGAGCAAAGGAATGGACATTCTAGATAATATGAAGAGTCTGAGCCAAGCTTGAGAGGCAGAAATACTGTGGAGGAGAGACACGGCACAGTGATTAAGTGTGTGGTCTTTGGAGCCAGAGGCGGCAGCTTCGAATCCTGGCAGCACCACGTATTGGCTCTGGGCAAGTTCCCTAACTTCTCTGTTGTGTCCTAGGTTTCTTATTGTAAAGCTAACATAAAAAATGGTGTAGCAGGGTCGATTGGTAAATATTTGTAAACCACTTAGCACAGCTCCTGATATATAATAAGTGTTAAATGAGGCATTTCCAAGTGGCTAAATGTAAGTCAGGGGCACTAAGAGACAGGCTTGGCTAAAGGATAAATGATATTTAACTGCTTGTCAGTATGTGTCTTTCCTTATCACTCATCCCTTCAAGGACCATCTCCTCAACATCCCAGCATAATTTTTGCTTGGATATAGAATTAAAGGTCAGCTCCCAGCCCATCCCTGTTATAAGGACACCAGTGCAATTGCCATCAAAATAACCACAAACATTTACCCAGAGCCTGTACGTGAAAAGCACTTTTAGGTATACTCAATAATTTAGGGGGGAAAAAAAGAAGAAATTGCAGTTTGAATGCCTCCAGGTGGAACCAGTTGCATTGAAAGCCTGCGGCTATATCAGACCCACAGCCGGCTGCAACGCAGTGCAGATGTGGCTAATTCCAATGCTCAGAGCAGCCACAGGAGTGAGGAAATGAGTCAAGGAGGTCAGGAGCCCTTACTAGCTCATTAGTGCTATCTGGATTTAAAAGAGAGATTCCCAAATCCCAGGAGGTGGCTCACTGCTTGGAACAAAACCCGATGCATTAACATCCTAGTATTCCAAAATGATCCCCGAAGCCCTGCAGTTACGCTGATGGAATGTGATTTATACCAAAGCAAGTGCTGCCAAGGCCCAGACCGGGGAGGCAGCAGAGCAAGGGAACCATTGAGAATGCTATGAATTTCTCTGAACCTCCCGATTAAACAGGAGAATGCATCTCAGGAGTTGTGGGGCCCCAGCCCCAGGCCCTAATGACATCTCTGCCACTGTGTGCCTGTGGATACCAGACTCAGTCACCATACCAGACCTCTCTGCATCTCAGCCCGGCTCCTGGCAGCCCAGCAGGTTTTGGAAAGTGCCACAGTGGCCATCTGCAGAAACCTACTCTCTGAGCTTGCTGCCTTCAGCCCGAGGGTTACCCCAGGGTATGGTTCTAGACCCAGCTCAAAATCTGCTTCAGCTTCTTTTGGGAGAAAATATGTGGGGAAATAAGATAGGAACATGCCTGTGAAATAAAGAGAGACACAATACACACTACAACAACAAAAAAACGCCCATATGCACAATTTGCAAAATTCTATCCAGCTCAGGAATGTTGTGAGTTAGGTTTTCTTTTACAGTCTTCCAAAGACTGTGGCTGCCACTGTAGCCCAGAGAGCAACAAAGGAGAAATGGGTCAGGAGCATGCTTTCTGGAGGCAGACAGGCCATGGTTTGCATTCATAGCCCTACCAAATTAGAAAATTGTTCATGCATATTCCCAAGCTCCCTATCTGAAGGCGTGTTCAATTAGAGAGCAAATGACTATTATTTTCAACTTGAGAGTCGGTCAGTGTAGGAGCCTGGACACGACAATTGCTGCAACAAACCATCTCTACCTCTTGGAGGCTGAGTGCAGTGCAGGCTTATTTCTCACTCTTATCACGGTCAAATGTTGGGTGGGGGCTCTTCTCCACGTGGTCACTAAGGGATCCAGGCTTCTTGGATATGGCCAATCCCACAATCTCCTAGGACCTCAGCATTTTACACTGGCAGACAAGGAAAAAAAGGGAGCATCTGGGAGCCAAATTTGGAAGTGACATACATCACTCCCACCCATGTTCCTTTGTCACATGGACTGCATTTCCATGAAAGAACTGTAGGAAAATACAGACTATTTCTGTGCGCAAGAGGAGAGGGAATTAATGGGGCTTGCTACGCTTTAGTTGTTTGCAGAATCAGGGAGACTTCCTGGAGGGAGCAATACTTGAATTTTCTGAAGATGCACATTCTCGCAGCCTTCCCTGTCTCTGGCTGAAAGTAACCTCAGAGGTCATTTCAAATGCTATCTCCCGGTCCAGCAAAGCACAGAGCTGAGTGCACAGTAATTGCTTGGACAACATTTGGTGTTTGATCTGAAATGGGATCTAGAGGAATGCAGCAGACAGGCTGAGGATGGAAGCTGGACCCAGGGTCCACAGCCAGAGTGTGGAGACTGCCTGAGTGGGAGTCAGAGGGACCTTGGGAGGATACCCACAAATTAATTCCACTAGTGGTGGGCCGAGAGAGAGCTGAAGAATCTGACAATTTGCAGCTGTTATATATGTTCCAAGTGTCTCCTAGACTGTGTAAATATCTAGACAACTTCTGCTGAACTTCATGTGTATTTGACAGTCATTTCATTTGATTTCACTGAAAAATATCTGGAATATATAACCCGAAATAAGTATACATAAATACTCATTTATAATTAGCCCACTGTTGCTCCTTTTTATAGGGAGTTAAAAGATTTCCAAACTTGCAGTTTAAAAAAATCCCAATAAATTTTTTTTAGTGATGAGCCTCTGCATCTGTTGTAGTCTTAGAGCTACAGTGGCCATCAGAGGTCGTTTGATCCTTTTCCCATTTTCCTAGAAAGACCCCAGATTGTTTTTAGGACCCCAGGAAAGGATAAACACAGAAGAGCCCATGGCTGTTGCATTCTGCCAAGACTTAAAAGAGACTGCTTGACCACATGGAGCTGTCACCAGGAATATGAGTCCCCCAGTTTCTTGTCTTGCCCCAACTCCCTCTGCGCTTCCCCTCCTTGAGACTACCAGCCCCAGTATTAGTCTTCTCAAGCTGCCATAACAAAATGTCACAGACAGTGTGGGAGGTTTGAATGCTTGAATGATGGAAATGTATTTTCTTACAGTTCTGGAGGCTAAAAGATCTACATCAAGGGCCAGCAGGTCTGGTGTCTTGTGCTTGTCTCCTCGACTTGCTCACGATGACTTCTTACTATGTCATCATATGGCCTCCTCTGTGTACACGTGCAGGGTAAGAGCTCTGGGTGTTTTTCTTATAAGGACACCAGTCCTATCAGATTAGGACCCCACACCAATGACTTCAGTGAGCCTTAATTCCCTCCTTAAAGGACCTATCTCCACAACAGTCACATGGGGAGATAAAGCTTCACCTGGTGAAATTTGGAAAGATACAATTCAGTCCATAACAGCCCCAACTCCTGAGGACCAGCCTGAACCCCAGCTCCGTTGTGCAGAGCAGTGTGGAGCTGGTTCCGCTTGTCTTGTGCAACTCCGCCTCAAAGCCCAGTCAGTACCTAAGATCTGCATGTCTCCTCCCAGGGATCACCCCTTCAGCTTGTCCTTGGTCACGTCCTCCTTCTTCAAATATCTCATCCTACACCCTTGGCTGTCCAAAGACAGTCCTTCCTTAGGAACTGACAAATATTGTGGCCTGGATAACTTTGGTGAAGGCCTGCTTCCTTGTCTTCCACCCCAGAAGATGGGGTGGCAGCTCCCACCATCAGGCTACTTCAGGGTTTTCAGAATGTCAGTCCTCCCTGGACCAAACATTTTCTGTGGTCAGCTGGATGATATTAATTAGATTTCTTTCTTTAAAAAAAAAAAAAAAAGGTTTTATTTATTTATTCATGAGAGACACACACAGAGAGGCAGAGACATAGGCAGAGGGAGAAGTAGGCTCCCTACAGGGAGCCTGATCTGGGACTTGATCCCAGGACCTGGGGACCCAGACATGAACTGAAGGCAGACGTTCAACCACTGAGCCACCCAGGTGTCCCATGAATTAGATTTCAGAGTCCTAATCTCATTCACCATCTGTTTGAGGTCGTTCATTCATTCAACCGATTTGGGCTGATTCTGGCAGACTCTCCTGCCTATATGAGCTATGTAGCTGTTGTTTTCGCTGTAGTCAGAGATAGGAGATCAGGACATGACCCTTGACCTCCCTGAGGAGTATGAGGCCATCTCACAGGACATGTAGGAATCACAGTGGAATCTCCTTGATTTGAGATCAATTCTGGAGCTGTGGGGTGGAAGGCAAGGACAGAACACAATGCCAGGGCTCTGGTTCCTCCTCTACTATCCACTGTGTGTGCCTCTGGGTGAATGTCAGCCTGTCTGAGCTTTGGTCTCCGGATCTGTTGTCTGGGAGTATGATCTAAATGTTATCTCCAGGCTCCCCTACATCTGCACATGACCCTGCATTAGCCCTGTTGTGCCAATTCTTTCTACTTTTCTTCCTGGCCTGGGACATGCAGGAGGATCTATTACAGAGGGCTTCTTGGACTCCACGCAGATTCCTTGGGAGTGTCCTCATCATGCTCGCTCCCCTAGATTTCCCTGGATACAACTGTGGCCCACACACCTTCATGTCAAGAACCTGTCTCATTTTCCAGGTCCAAGAAGATGAATGCTCAGCATGTGAGCCGAGGGAATGGAGTATTTCTTCCAGGAAGTTAATAAGATTGTATATTTTAGCCTTGGGGCCCTGGAGAAGGGAAAGAAAAATTCTCTGAAACAACATGTCTCTTGTTTAATAAAGTTTTATTATTATTATATATGAGTGTGTGAGAATGAAAAATCCATATCCGTTCTTCGCCGTCACAGCTTTATTGGTTTTGAGCTTAAAAAATCAGTTTGGTGACTAACGGAATAAAGAACTGACTGACCGGTGATTTTCAATATGTGGCTCTTTCAGGAAGCAATCTAAAAGAGTAAGAGCTTATTGGAAAGTATGGATGATGTGGAAATGAGTTACACAGAGGGCTGGGCTGTCCTGGCTCATACCTTGAGAAGGATAGGCGTATATGACAGGTGGCAGGGGCCTCTTTGATTGCTGGCTATACTAGCTCACTGCAACATCCCTGCTTTGAGAAGTAAAATGAAGCTGGTGGCTTCGTCCCTGACTCTTATCTCCCAGTCCTTGTTTTGAACCCTCCTTCAACTCAGAGCATCTTGCTACCCCAGGAAACCCTTTTGTTCAGGCAAGCAACCCGCATTCTTCTACCACTGTGCATGTGTCTGTCTGTCTATCTGTCTGTCCCCAGGGTTTGTGGTCTCAGCCAGGGCTCTCCCTGGAGGATAGTAGGCCCTGCTCCTCATTGGGAC
Organism: Canis lupus familiaris; assembly: GCF_011100685.1. Lineage (NCBI taxonomy): Eukaryota > Metazoa > Chordata > Mammalia > Carnivora > Canidae > Canis > Canis lupus. The sequence continues at coordinate 17,637,021 of NC_049238.1, forward strand.
TCGGTGAGGGATCTAACAGCCACGGTCCATTCTAGGGACTCTACAACTCCCTACATCCCATGTCTACACCAAGGGTTTTCTCTGGCCTAAAGATAGTGGTTAGCACCTCTTTAGGAGACACCAAAATCTGTTTTTGGAGCCTCTACTCTAAGGTCAGCCTCCCTCCCCTCTTGATCTCCCAAGCTTCCTTGTTACTATCCATAGCAACTTTTGAATCCTTGAACTAGATGAAACCTAAAGTCTTTTAAATTTGCCTTTTCTGAGTAGCAGATATGATTTTCTCTAGATGTTAAAGTAGTACTTTGTGGCCAGGCGGCAGAGCTGAGACAAACTCAGCAGCCGTGTTCCAGGAACCCATGAAGGTGGTAGGGCTAGGTTGCTGAGTGACCCAGGCAGAGGTGGCATCATGCAGTATATTAGTCTGTCGAGGCCTCCATAAAAAAGTACCCCAGGCTGGGAAGCTTATACAGCAAGAGTTTGTTTTCTCAAAGCTTTGGAGTCTAGAAGTCTGAGATTAAGCTGTTGCCGGGGCTGGCTTCATCCAAGGCCTCTCCCCTGGCTTGTAGATGGCCACCTTTCTCCCTATGCCTTCTCATCACCTTCCCTCTATCCCTCTATCTAATACCTATGTCCTAATTTCCTCTTCTTACAAGGACTGTAGTCAGATTGGATTAAGGTACATCCTAATGAATTGATTTTAATTAAATTACCTCTTTAAAGACTCTGTCTCCACATACAGTCACACTCTGAGGTACTGGGGCTACGACTTCAACACATGAATTTGAGGGGACACCATTCAGCTCATAAAATGTGTGCAAAGGACCAGAAGCTGTGAGGGAGAGGCACCAGGGATGGAGAAGTAAAAGGTGTCTTTGCTGTTGTCAGCATTCCTCTTGTACTAGCGTATACCTCCCCGAGTCTCAGGTGCCCTGGGTCCCCATCATTCCTAGGGCCCCTCCCTCTACACATCTTCTAGTAGCATATCTGAGTCAGCTGCCTATGGCCATGCTGCCCTTCTTTCTGCATCAGGAAAGAATGAAAAAACCAGCACTCTAAAGGCATCAAAATGACAAGTGATGTCAACAGCTGTTTGGATCTGAATGGCTCTTTTTCCTGCCTGGACACCAGAAACCCAGGTTCTACTTCCCACAGAAAGAGTAATTGGATTAGTGACACTCTAGGAAGGGTCACTGAGCCTCTGGAAGGCCAGAATTACTTTGGGGAATGAGATGCAAGGATGCATCACGGTTCTGCTGATATAAGTGTCTGTCCCAGCCCTCAGAGTCACTCTGTCAAGCTGAGGCTTTAGGTAAGAAAAAAAAGAAAAAAAAAAAAAAAAAAGAGGATTGACCCTCTAATAGGGCAGGTGGTCCTCCTTTCAGCTTTTATCCAGCCAGGGAGCCTGCTTCTGTCCAGGCAGAGTTTCCCATTAGGGCACCAGTGAGGACAGCAACAGTGCAGTGGAGGTCGTCTCATTCATCTATCTTTCCAGTGCCCTCCATCCTCTGTCTTCAGGCTGTGTGTCCTCGGGATAACTATAAAAGCTCCAAGTCTTCTAATTTTTTTTGCATTGAGTTTTCATTACACTTTAAACATCACCATGGATGGAATTAATGAACAGAGGCCTGCCGCCAGAATTCTCAGAACCCCAACGGCCTGGACTCTGAGAGCTTAGGACCACTTGTCACTTAAATGATCCATAATTTTGTTTCTGATTAGTTCTGAGCAGTGCCCTCAGCTGCTCTGGGGACCCCTTAGCCTTCTGCTTGGCCGTGAGCACATTTGACTCTCTGCTCTTTGTCCTATGGACTTGATTCAGGTCCAGTGGGCCCCTCAGAGGTGGGAGTTTATGACTCCAAAGGGCATGAGCAGCTAAGAAGGGCACCCCTTTTTATAAGACTATTGTCAAGGAACCAAAGCTAAAGAGCTCTGCATGGAAAACCAGAAAAACCCTTTCGCCCTGAAAACTTTCCTCCTATGTTCTCAGTGCCTGGAATTATATTACGGGAACTTGACTCCCTTGAGATTATAAGGCATTTTAGTCTTTTAAAGTTCTTTTTAAAATGCAAAGACATCTAGAAAGGGTGAAAACTTACATTATCAACAAGAATTTGAAGTCTTTGAGGGCAGGAAAGATGACTTAAATGCTTTTTCTTACATATTACATTTTTTTCTGCTGCCCAGGACTCTCAGAAGGTTAAATCATTCCATAATCAAGGTGTTCAGATTGCTGAAGACTTACCTCTTATAAGTCTAATTTCAACAATATGAACTATTTTGGATAGAAATCCCATCTAAAATGTTTCAGGCTTCCCGACCTTCTTAAATACAGCCTACTAAATGCAGAAAACACTTTCTTGATAATTCAAGGTCATCATTATGAACTCCCACTGCTGCCCTGCTGTGCTGATTCTCTTGGGCTTCACTGCAGTGGCCGCGCTAACACGATGGCCGTCCTCGCCTTTCCTTTTAAGCCTCCTGTCTTCTCTCTCTCATATAAGCCACTTTCCCTCTCTTCCTGCTCATGCTGAAGTATTGCCTTAGGCATTTGTTCTCTCTTCTAACCTATCCTTTTAATCACCTGTGGGGAGAAAATAAGATACCCAAGCTTTTGGGGGATCTGTGTGTAAAGGAAGAGTAGACAGGCTTTGCATAAGAATTTCTCCGATAGACCAGGGCAAGAATTTTATTACAGGGTTTGCTAATTCTTCCTACATAGATATCTTGGCTTTCTCTCTGATTCTCAGCTATTATCTGGATAAGTGAGGTGACCAGATACCCTGGTGCATGACAGGCAAGGTAAGTTTCTTTAGAAAGTTAGGGACAGAGATACCTGCACTTGAGCATAAGGGAATGGGCACCCATTGGAGATCCCACTGCTCATACTCATCTCTGTCTCATCAAGTTTCCTCAAAGTAAATTATTGTCCAAACTGGGATACTTTTGAGAACAAAACAATGCAACTACCAATATTTATTTCAAGACAAAAGGACTGTCCTAGACAAATCAAGACAGAGAGTTTCCCTATTTCTTTTCTTTTTTTTTTTTTTTTTTAGGATTTTATTTATTCATCTGAGAGAGAGAGAGAAAGAGCACAAGCAGGGAGAGGGGCAGAGAGAGAGAGAGAGACGCAAGCAGACTCCCTGCTGAGCCAGGAGCCAGATGTGGGGCCTGATTCCAGGACCCTGACCTGAGCCAAAGTCAGACACTTAACCAACTGAGCCTCCCAGGTACCCCCTTGGGTCTCCCTATTTCTAAGACAAACCTTAGTAACACCAGCTGGTACAGAGAACTAAAAATGTAGTGGATTACTGCAGGGTTAGATGGTCATCATGGCCATAATCACAGACTTTCCTTGGGTAATTTCCCCATTTAGATTTAAACTTATAAATTATGGACTCAGGCCAATGGTATAGAATGCCTGACATCTTAACAAAGCTAAAACAAAGATTCAATTATTGCTTTTGGACTTAATATTCTCACCCTTCTGCATCCAAATGCCACTTAGTTTCTTGGGTTGGCTTGGCAAATAAAATGTGTTTCTGGATTATTTTTCTTGAAGTATATTTTGTAATAAGTTTATGGACCTGTGGTTTGTTTGGACTGAAATATTACATTCATTAGATCAGATTGTGTGTAGAGTTCTTAGTCTAATATCTGGAATATAGTAAGTACTCAACTAATGTTAACTAAAGCAAAGATATGTGCACTTGTGAGTATACACACACTTCTGCTTTTATTATATATATATTTTAAGATTTTATTTATTTATTCATGAGAGACACACAGAGAGAGAGGCAGAGATATAGGCAAAAGGAGAAGCAGCCTCCTTGAAAGGAGCCTGATGTGGGACTTGATCCCAGGACCTTGAGCCAAAGGCAGACGCTCAACCACTGAGCAACCCAGGCATCCCCACTTCTGCTTTTAAACTAAAGTACAATCTGGAAATGTGTGTCAATATTTAAAATATCCTTTAGCCTAGATATCCAGCTTCTAAGAATTTGTCCTAAGGAGAAATGTGTTTATCACAATATTGTTCATAATACTGAAAAATTGGGATAACCCAAATCTATCAATAGATTATTAGTTAAAAGAATAAAAAGACATCTGTACAATATAATATGATATATGGCTCTTAAAAATAATGACAAAGAATTTCATTTATTGATGTAAAAAAGTCAATAATATATTATCAAATGAAAATGCAACTTATTTGCATTTTCAGTGTGATTTCTTTTGTCAAAAAAATGAAAAGAAAGAAAAGACATCAAAAAATCTAAAATTATATAGCAAAGCTACATGCCTTTTTAAATACTTTTTAGTTATTACCTCTGAATTACAGGATAACTGGTAATATCAATTTTCTTCTGTTGGATGTTCTGAATTTTCTTTCATATATATATACACATACATACATATATACATATACATATATGCATATGTGAAACAAAATTCAGAACTTTCAAAGAAGAAAATTAAGATGACCTATTATCCCATAATTATATATATTATACATAGCCATATATATATATGTGCATGTATATAACTTTCATAATCAAAATAAGGTAATACAATGATTTAAAAATAACTCTCAACTCAGATCCCAGCCCCTCCGAGAGGTGCTCCTGGGCTCTCCAGGGTTCAATGATACTGCTCCTCTATGCTCTCATAATTCCCTGTACATATAATTTTTCTTGTACTTATCCCTGCATTACAGTTTTCCCATGATACATCAGCCTCATCAACAAGACCATGTAAATTTGAGGGCAAGTCATTTACCTGACTCATCTTTGATTTTCCCTTATATGCCACCCAGCTTAAAGTTTATGCTCAGGCAATGTTTGTTCAATGAATCAATGCAGAAGTGAATGGGTCTTGTGGCTTCTAGAACTAACCCAGTCTCATGAGAACAAAAGTAGAAGTAAAGATGCACTTGCCTTCATAATCGGGCTGCATCATGTGAGACTTGCAGTCTGGGAATCCCTGAAGGAGTTCCCCAGGGACAAAGCAAGTATTCAATATTTGTGGAAAGAAAGAATGAAAGATTGAATGGATGACAATAAACAAAAGTGATCATAACAACACCAGTTCCATCCTATGCAGAGGATCTAGTAACAACGGGCACCAGGACCTGAAAATCACCCCGAAACTGGAAGACAGAGATGTAATAGAACCTTAGAGATCATATAATCCATCTTCCTCATTTCACAGGTGAGGAGACAAAGCCCAAAGAGGAGATGATTTCCCTGAAGACACAGGGCAGGTAAGCAGTAGCCTCTGGGCTAGAACCCAGAGCCCTCACCACCTGGCCTGGGGCTGCTTCCTGCAAAGCTGCCTCATCCCTCAACCACAGCCTCAGGTTTCTGTGATTTCAGCATACTCTGGTTTTCTAGCTGAACAAATTGAAGGCAAAATCAGGATGTTCTCTCTTCATCTCTGCCTGCAGTTTTTTCCCTTCTGCCATCCACTCTATATGCCGTTTGAACCAGACCCCTTCCCAGAGCAACTGCCCCTCTGTCAGTAATCCACACGCATCTGGAGACCTGGCTGCCCTGGGTGCTGAATCTCACCCACCAGGGTTTTGTTCTGTTGAACAAAAGCAAATCCTGCATCAGGCAACAAATACTTCCCAATTCTTGAATAATTGAAAGCCTGAGCCCCAAGCCGCAGCAGGCTAGGCACTGATTAGAGATGGAGAACGGGGAGCCGGCAGTCAGCATCACCCCTGTTTTGGGGCACTCCACAGGACAACCGCCTCCCTCGGGTCTGCGGCCAGGGCCCAGGCGCCAGTGGGATAGAGGGAAGCATTCTGCAAGCATCAGCTTCTTCATATCCCCTCTGCTTCTGCCACCAAATTAATCTATCTGTTAAAAGCAATGGGAAACCTAGATCACTTTGGCATCCCCAAGCTGATGCAATTGTGATAACTCATCAAAGGAACCGAAAGAATGATTCTAACTACCTTCCCATTCCTTCCAGATGCGCTGTTGGTGAAGAATAAGCACATTTCTCAGCTTACACTTGAGTCTTAAGAAAATGTGGGCCTCCTTTTCATTTCAATGATCTCCTTTTCGGGGTCAGATGAGGAAAACAAAACCCGTGTCACACTGACTGCACTCCACGGCCTCTATGTCTTATAAGCTCTCCACAAGGTGGCACAGAGGGCTCCTTCACTTGAAGGAGAGCTGGGAGCAGAACAGGGATGGGACCCAGGACTGCTGGCTGCCAGCTTATGCTGTGCCACCCTTGGGGCCAGCCACCTCTAGTCTCACACGCCTCCTGCCATGCTCAATGCTGCAGCCGCAGCCATCTCTGCAAATATCAAATATGATCAGCTCATTTCCCTCTTCAAATTTCTACTTCGTCAAATGTATCACCTAACACCTTTGAGACAAAGACCAAAGTCCTGAAGAGGGCTTTCCAGGGCCTCGGATTCCAGTCTGTCTCCCTCCATGCCCTCATCAAGCACCGGGCTCCCTGCCATGGTCACACTCCCAACCAGAGCCACCTTGACCTTCCTTGTGTCCTCAGAAGTACCATGCTCTGTGGCTCTGGTCCTTCACATGTGTGTCCTCTGAGCCTGGAACAGTCCTTCTTAGTGAGTTTCTCCTCATCAGTCAAGGCTTTGATCCCTAAGGATCACTAATCCCTAAGGAAGAAAGTTTCCACTCCATCTCCCTCACGATCACTGTTCTAGTGGCCATTCTTCCCATCAGACAGTGAGCTTCATGCTACTGCAGGATCACGACTGTCCAGGATCCATGAACCAGCATCTATTATGATGTCTAGCTTGGAGGAGGGCCTAGTAAAAATTTGTTGAATGAACAAATAAATAAATGGCTGAATAAGAAGCAAAAACAGAAGCAGAATCAAAATCAGGCCACAAAAGAGTCCTGACTATCTTTTCATTCATGTCTTGTTATTTTTTTAATGAATATTTATTTAGTATCTGCTATGTGCCAGGAATTGCTCTAGGCACAAAGAAAAAAATACGTAACAGTGAAGAAGACAGGCAAATATCCCTGCACTCATGGGATGGCTTTTGTTCTAGTTAAAGAAGACAGTTAATGAAGAAAATAAACAAAATATGTAGTTTGTTATACGGTGTTTGGCACCATTGTAGGGGCAGAATGGGGAGGAAGCAGGAGACTCACATATAGGTGCAGACTACACATCGCTAAAACTAAATCTCATGCTACCTAAGAGGTACCTGCCACCTGTATTCCTCTAAATTTCTTTTCTTTTCTATTGAATTCCCCTAATGGTGTACATTTAATTAGCTTTCTATTTTAATGCTATTTTAGCTCATCCTGAGATGATATATGGGTCAGGCATCATTCTGTTCCCATCAAATGATCTCCTTTGGATAAATTCCTAAATGGAGAATTACTTAATCAAAATGTACATTCTTAAGATCTTATGATGTACTTCCATTTTAAATAATTTTAGAAACTTATAAGGCCTCTTTTACAAAAAGAAGTGTACCACTTTCATTATATCATCAACAAGACTGAGAACTATTATTTTTGTTTGTTTGTTTACTGTTATTTTAGTAGATATGAAAATTGTATTTCAAGGTTACACTTGTTTGTACTTCTTTGATTATCTTGTTTTTATTTTTTTAAATCTGATTACCTGAATACAAAGCAGTGCTTCTTTACCTTGTGGAAAAGCATGACTATGTTTACAAAATTTGAAGTCTCTGTATTTTTGATAAGAGATAAATAGCTTACTATTTAAATTGATAAGAGAGCATAAAAAAAAAAAAGAGCATCAAAGACTAAGTCCAGGAAATAGATTCCATGAAATGATCAAGCTGTTCCATTAGGACAATGGGATCATGAAAATGATCAGAACTGAAATACAAAAAAAGACTGATAGGGTTCTGAGGGCAAACCTACCATGTTGGCATCCTGCCGAATACTTAAGTATCAAATACTTAGGGCAAATAATTAATAATTACGTATAGGACTAGGGACTCACAGACCTTCAATCCATTTTAACCAATTGAAGAGTGGCCCTCAGCAGTAATGTTTTTTGTCTTTCATTTGCCTTTGCTGAGTAAAGATATTGGGGTTTATACCCTGGAGGCTTGATTATTCAGATAACTTCTGTGTGGCTGAATAAATCAGTTAAGTAAAGGCTTTCTTAGTTATTATTTCATTTTTAAAATCACACTACAGAGCTGTCTACATCACTCATGCCTCTATTTCATTCTTATGCTTATCATTAATACATAGTTTTTTAACTTGACCATAGTCTCTATCCCAATCAGATGGCTTCTAATTTCCACTTTCAAAGATAAGTAATTGGAAATTTCAACTGCTAATTTAAATTTGCTGTCAAGGAGACATTCTGTACCATCTCCATTTATGTTTTTCTTATTGTCTGGCATATTTTTTTCTTTTGCTATCAACTAGACATTGTGTCTTTTGGTTTCAACTACATTTCATGTATTTATACTCTTTTAAAAAGTATGACATAATTTACATTTAATAACATTGACCATTTTTGATGTTCAGTCCTAGGAGTTTGACCTATCAGTCACAAATAACATCATGGCCACGAGAATCAAGATGCAGAACGATTCCATGACCTTCAAAAATGTCCTTATACCCCTTGGTAATTAACTTCTCCTTCTATTTTCTACCCTTGGCAACCACTGATCTGTTTTGCCTTTTCCAGAATATCAAGTCAATGGAATCATATAGTATGCAGTTCTTTGAGTCTGGCTTCTCTCATTTATCAGAATGCACTTGAGATTCATCCAAGGTGTTACATAGATCAGTCCTTTATTCCTTTTTATTGCCAAAACAGTATTCCTTTACATGGATTTGCCACAGTTTGTTGGTCTATTTATTACTTAAAGTACATATGAGTTGTTTTCAGTATAGGCAAATTGTGAATAAAGCTGTTATAAACATCCAGGCACAGGTTTTTATGCGACCATAAGTTTCATTTCTCTTGGGTAAATATCTAGGAGCGGCAATTCTGGGTTGTACAATGACTTATATGGCTGTGCATTTTGCATTCCCACCAGCAATGTATGAGACTTTCAGTTACTTCATATGCTTATTCATTCTTACATATTTAGCGTTTGTATTAGGTTTGTAGCAGTAGTTCATTGTGATTTTAATTTGCATTTTTCTGATGACTAATGAAGATGAGCAATATTGCACAGTCTTATTGGCCATCTGTATTATTTGATGAAGTGTCCATCCAAATACTTTCCATGTTTGATTGGGATACATATTTTCTCATTATTGAATTTGCAAAGCAATTTATATATTCTGGTTACAAGACTTTTGTATTTTCTCTTAGTTCATGGTGGGTCTTTTCTTTTTTTCACAGTATCTTTTGCAAAGTACAAGTTTTTAATTGTTATGAAGTCTAATTTCTATTCCTTTTGAAAAGTGTGTGTGTGTGTGTTTCTTAGCTCTTTGTACTTCTTGTGCCCCCATCAATGACCGCTGTACAGCAGGTACATTTTGACCTATTTTTACTAAGGACATCCAGTTGCCACTGCATTTCCTTAGCATGAAAGGAACAACATATGAGGACATGGAATGAACAGTGAACTGAGTCAAGATGTCTAGATTCCTATTGTCATTAGTTTGCTATTGATCTTGAGCTTACTATTTAAATTCTTTACTTTCCATTTCTTCATCTACATCTTAAAATAAAACCCACTTTACTCATTTCAGAAATGATGAGGATGAATCGAGAGAAAAAGTGTGAAAACATTTGTGATGTTGCTGGAATGATTGTACATGCACAGGATGTCCATGAGGGAACATTATTTTTCCCCTAAGAATTTCCCATTGACAGGCATACTTGGATCCCACATTACAAAGGTACACCATAACTACAAATATAAAACTATTATGTACTTCATGTACCCAGTGCTTCTCTTTCACTCTAGAATATCCTTTGGCAACTCCGAATTTTCTTTTTCATGCTTTATATCAAATCTCTTTTTTCTTAGTTATATATATTTAACACTATAGTCTTCATATTTCATTTCTGAAACTTAAAATTTTTAATTTTTCAGAAAGAAATGCTCCAACCAGCATTAGAATTGATTAAGATTCTTTCCTTTGGACATTTGGCAGAATCATCTTTCATGAAATAGTAGTGCTATTCAACAATGGAGCACGATCTTTTTTTTCCTTCTTTTTCTCAAGGGAGGGAATTGAACTATAGCAGAAGATTAAACATTCTCTAGGATATATGTGGTCCTCCTATTAAAACTAGATAAAGAAAAGGATATTTCTGTGGATAGGAATATTTGTGGTTAGGAATTATAGCTGTAAGGATCTAAAAATTGAAACCGTCTAGGAAAGGAATAAATTTTTAAAAAGATTTAGTCTGTATAACCATTGAGAGTTGATAATTTGTCACATTCATGAAGTTTTTAACATGTTTGTTTAACATTTTGAATTTAAAAAAAAAAACGAAAAAGGCTTTTTTATAAGTTATGGAACTAATTTTGGTAAAATTGCTATTAGCCTATTTTAGGAAATAGGTAAATCTTACACTGCACTCTTATAAGAGCCAAGTAGCTTAAATCCAGGATAATTGTTTTTAAATTAAGGTCAAATCATGTCACTGTTCTGGTCAATGGCTTTGCCATCTCAGAGTGGCAGACAATTCCCGATGAGGGCCCATCTATGGCACCTGCCCCCCACCTCACCAATGCCTCCTCCTGCCACTCTCTTTTTTTCCTGCCTCACTCCAGTTGACACACCTTCTGTTCCCTACTCATTGTAGCCCCTGTGTGCTCACCGGTATCTTTTACCTATAGATCTCTGTCCTTAATTATCACATGGCTCATTCCTGGTTGCCACTGCATAGTTCGGCCCAGTATAAAATGAAAATGTATTTTGTTAAGATAAAAATCATTAAGAATCTCAAGATGGTGAGACTAGAGCATTAGACCAAATGTAATGCCCTGTATCACTACATTGGTAGTATATCCATGAAGCCTGCACTGTCTGGCTCCTTGTCCCCTTCATATCTTTGTTCCATTTTTTGGAACATATCTTTGAAACATAGCCATTTTTTGGAGCATATCTTTGCTCCACCTTATATTAGAGAACTGTCCCTCTGTCCATTCAGAAATTGTTACTCCTGGCACCCTTGGCTTCTTCCCTCCCTCTCTCCCTCTCCCTCCCTCCTTCCCTCCCTCTCCCTCCCTCCTTCCCTCCCTTCCTTCCTTCCTTCTTTCCTTCCTTCCTTCCTTCCTTCCTTCCTTCCTTCCTTCCTTCCTTCCACTATTATCTACCTTTCCAAGTGGAATATAAAGTCCATACATGCTTATCACTCAGAGCATGGAACACGCCCAGCATATAGTAGCACCTCAAGTATTTGCTGACTGAATGAACAAATGAATAAATGAGAAGTAATAAAAATCCAAAACTAAAAGAAAAAAAATGAAGAGACACATCAGATTTTTTAGACAGTGAATACTATGTTTACATGTCTGGAGAGAGGTCCAGATTTGAAGATTCAAATTTATGAATGCAGAGAGTGGATTCAGTCCTGGCACCAACACTGGCTGGTTCTGTAACTTTGGATAAGCTTCTTGACCACTCTGAATCCCACATCATCAGTGCAGCAAGGGTCCTCTCAGCATTTCATTCCACAACTTTATAGAATAGTCTCAAGTTCTCAAATGAGACAGGATAATATAATAATCTAGTCAGTTGAAGATCTTTTCTGTACATTTGAATCGAAACAAAAATGAAGCACTCTTTAGATTACTATCTGAATAGTAATAGACTGGTCTGAATAGACTGGTCTGACATCTCCAATCTATCCCTTCCAATGTGAAGTTCTAGTTATAGATATATATATATGGGATATCCATATATACCAAATTATATAATATGGCCTCACAGAACCATTTTTTCCTGAGGAAAAAAATACTCTACTTTGGGAGTAACTAGAATTCGTATAAATAACTTATTATGCATCAGATTGTGTAACTTGACCAATTAAACTCTTAAATTGATCATACTAATCTGAGCTTATCTGAGCTCATGGGTCTTTAGGTGTCAGTTCCTTAAAAAGAAATAGAAAACTAATGTAGGGGTTCCTGGAGCTGTTTCTTCACTGCTGATTAGGACATTCTGGGTGTCTATTGCCCAATGCATTGTGGAAAACAAAATCCTCATTTCATGTGCCACACTCCATTTTTTATTATTAATTCTAAAAATCATGAAGAAATGTTCTGATCATAAATTCTCCTGGCATAGATGATTTTAAAAAACCAGAACATTAAAATGCCTTCTGGCTTCATATGTGTCTGTGTTGAAAAATATTTGTTTTCTAAATCTAACCTCTCTCCTTTTTGGTCAATAATTGTGCACAGCATTTGCTTTGTAGTTTGTATTTCATGTCCATTTTGCTTGAGATTATGTCCTGTGTCTTTTTTATTCTTTGGATTCATTTTTTCTCTGTTCATTGTGTTTTTTAGCAAAGAAGTAAACTGATCTTTTCTTCCCCCAAAATCCACATTAATCCTTCCTGCCCTAAGATTTCTGACATGCTTTTATCACTATTTTAAAATAATCCCCATATTCTATCTGATGGAATGAGAATAAGATTGACCCAAATCACATAAAAATAGACAGAGGCAAAATGAGCCAAAAGTGAAATGCAAAACTGATTCTGGGTGCAAGACTATAGACTTGGTCAATTGAATAGGAAGGAAGGGCTTGGGAGTGCTACCAATCTCAGTATAAGGTCAGAACAGGACTTGATGCTAAAGTCTTGACATCCTGATTATAAACCCTATTTCTAGAAGCAAGGATTATATAGTTCCTTACTGGATAGACCCAGTTACAACATTAAGGAAACATGGATGTAGGAAGCTTGCCTGGTCATCAGAAAGGGGGGTTAGACAGAGAAGAACTTAGTGAATTAAAGATAAGTTATAATTGAATGCCTTGTGACTAAGACAATGAAGACAAAATAAGAAAAAATAAATAATCTGTCATATTTACATATTATTCCCAAGTGTATTACCAACATGCAAGGAGCATCCATGAAGCATAGTGGTCCAGAACATTCCATGGAATCTACATATACATTCAAGGATGTCAAGTATGATTCCCTATCCATGAAGGAAATCTCCTCTTTCTCTCCCTCCTAAAGGATTGAACACAAGCCTAAGAACTCTTCCTATAAGATAAAAGTCAAAGACAGATTTGACCACCTAATGTAGAAGAAAAACTCTCCGCAGTAGGAGCTGCGGAGATCTGTTTCTAGTCACAGCCACTTCACTAACCAGCTTGAGTAAGTTTCTCTTAGCCCTTCCAGGCCACCCCTTCTGCCAACTAAACACTGTGGGTGGGATGATCCAGCTGACAACATGTTGAACAAAAGAATCACCCAGCTAAGGTCTTCTTGAATTTTTGAAGCATAACACTACAACATATAATAAAATAAGTGCCACTTTGGCTACAAAAGTTTAGAGTCACTTGTTATTACATAACAATGCCTGAAACTGAATTTTGTACTACAAGTGGGATGCTATTGTAACATAACCGTAAGCACCATAAGCATGTGTATTGGCTTTGGAGCCTAGAAGTAAGTGAAAGGTAAGAGCCTGGGGGCAACTATTGGTCAAGTACCAAAGGACAGTGGGAAAACGTTTCTGGAGGCTAAAGAAAAGATGTAGAAGTAAAAAGTTTAGTGAAACTGTTGCCTGTAGTAATGTAGCAAATAGAAAAGGTATCTAAGGAACCCTCAGATCTAGCTAAAGAGATTTCCAGACTACATAGCACAAGTAGCTACTGGTTTCTTTTGACTCTATGTGATAAAATACTGATGGTGAAGGATGAGATGAGACAAGAAAACATTACGTTTCAAGCAGAATTTAGAAGGGATATTAAGAAGCCAGGACTTGTTGGTTCCAAAACAAAAATGTTTCCCAGTCCCAGCATCTCTGGATGGTGAAATAATCTCAAAGTAAAATCATCATCATCATCATCATCATCATCATCATCATCATCTCAGGGTAAAGATCTTAAAGATGTTTCTATAAGATCTTTATTAAGACTCATTAATCCCAAGTAGGATTTAGGACACCTGGGTACTTTAGTCAGTAAGCTTCTGCCTTCAACTCAGGTCATGATCTCAGGGTCCTGGGATGGAGCTCTGTGTAGGACTCCCTGCTTAGCAGGGAGCCAGCTTCTCCCTCTGCCTCACCCCCTGCTCATACTCTCTCTCAAATAAATAAATAAATAAATAAATAAATAAATAAATAAATAAAATCTTAAAAAAAAAAAAAAAGACTCAGTAAGATTTAAGGGTTCACCTAGCAGGACTTCTAAGAATCTTAAGGATACTTAAGGATATACCTATTGAAGCACTTTAAAAAAAAAAAAAAAAAAAAAAGGCCTTTAAGAATCTTTTTTTTTTTTTTTTTTTGCCTTTAAGAATCTTAAAGATAAAATACCATAAAATTTTCCATCTAAATAAAACAGGCTTCAAGAATCTTGAAGGCCTCATCCCACAGCACCCTGTGTCACAACAAACCAGAGGGGAGCTTATCTGGAAGACTTTTATCTAATGGAATTAACCTCCCAAAAAGTCATGCAAACACTGAAGTTTGTAAGAGAATTTCTCTACAAAAGCAGTTGGCTAGATACAATGTCCGAAATGAAAAGACACCCCTGTGCCCACAGAGGAAGCAGCCTGAGAAAACTACTCAGCTGAAAACATAGGCAATTTATTGTATAAAAGAAAAGATCACTCAAGGTAAAACCAAGAGCCCAGAAAACAGAGAGCTAAGGAGAACCATTTCCAGGGAGGAAGACTTGCCCCATCAAGGAAGTGGCAACATGCCCCCAGCTGTTATTTTATGATTAGTTGGATCTCTAGACCAGTGACTGCAATGTACCTCCCATTTTCCCCCATTTGGATGAGAATGTCTATTATATTTATACTGTCCTTGTATCACCAATGTCTGTTGGCTGCAAAGGGACAGATAACTTGTCTCTTTATTTAACATATCTTCACATTAAGACATACTCAAAGAACCAGCCCCAAGGCATCTCATTAGTTTCTAGACATTTTTTTTTTCTTTTTCTAAAGTAAGCTCCAGGCCCAGCATGGAGCCCAATGTGGCACTTGAACTCATGACCCTGAGATCAAGACCTGAGCTGAGATCAAGAGTCAGATGCTTAACCAACTGAGCCACCCAGATGCACCTCTAGACTTTTTCATATAACAAGAACCTGGATCTCAGCCTAAGCCTGATGATAGAATGGAATGAAAATATTGAGAGTCTTGGGAGGTGGTATTAGCAAGTAGGGGAAACACAAATAGTTTATGACAGACAAAGGACATTCATAATTTGTTTGATACTCTTCCCCTTGAAGGATGTGGTCTCATACTCATCCCTTATCATCTGAGCTGGCCTTGATGACTTGTTTTGACCATAGAATGCAGCAGAATTGACATCTTAGCATTTTTGAGAATCCATCATAAAACACCTTACAGCTTTCACCTGGGCCTCTTGCAACACTTTCTGGGAGCCATGGACCACCACGCAGGTAGGCATCCCAGTGGACATTCTGACTTAGTATGGTCCTCCAGCTCTCTGCCTTGAGGATCAGACATAGCATGAAGCTCTCCTGGGCGCTCTGGACCAGCCCACTTACCCACTGAATATTACAGAGTGACCTCAGTCAGTGCCATGTAGAATTTAAAAACTGCCCAGCTAAATAAGCGCTGTCTAAATTTCTGGCCCACAAAATTGTGAGAAAAAATAAAATAATTTCTCATTTAAGCTGCTAAATTTAAGGAAATGTGTTACATAGCAAAAAAAAGGTCTCTTTCTCCTTGTGGGTCTCAATTTCCTCACCAACAAAATGTAAGATTTGAATCATACCTCTAAGTTTCTTCTAATTTCACAAAATTAGCAAAAAAAACATGTAACTCTTTTTACCACACTGCCATAATCTTACTTATGAAGGCATCTATGGATAGTCAGAAATTAGAATTAGAAATTCTGTTACTTCTGACTAAAACATCAGAACTAGAGTGAAAACACTGGGGAATTTCTGTCCAGACACACTAACCAACATCCTAGCTAAAGATAGGTTACCAAGAAAAATGTTTTTGGAGCAAAACAAAGTGATTTATCCTCAGTGCTCCTCCATAAGGGCTAGCTAAATGCACCCAAGTTAGTTTATATCTAAAACACGTAAGGCTTTCAAACAAAATATCCCTTGAATGAGGCATAGGAAAACTGGTCCAGAAGATTAATTCCTATCTGCAAATGGTTTGGTGACTATATATATATAGTCTGTCTATTCATTTAGCACAGGACTTCTCCCCTATGTACCCTGGTGGAGTCCACAGATAAAATTCAGAGGGTCTACATACATTTGTGGGAAAAAATTACTTATTTTCCTTGATCTTTAAACTGAATTTATCATTAATTTCAATTGCGACTGCAACGTACCAAAACAAAAAAGTATTAACAGTATCTGTGATTTTTGTCACCAGTTAATCACCCATATTTCCATATCCCTTAACAGTTGCTGCAGATATCTCAAACTATCATTTATACTCATCACAATTTTGACTTTATGGTTGCTAATCCCACTCATTATTTGATGCATTAATAAAGATATATATGTAGGGGTGCCTGGGTGACTCAGTTGGTTAAACATCCGACTCTCGATTTCAGCTCATGTCATGATCTCAGGGTCATGAACTTGAGCCCTGCATTGGGTTCCGCTCTCAGCACAGAGGCTGCCTGGGATCCTGGGATTCTCTCTCCCTCTCTCTCTGCCCTTCTCCACCCCGCCTCCCCCCACTCATGCTCTAAATAAATAAATAAATAAATAAATAAATAAATAAATAAAATATTAATAGATAGATATATGTTATTATAATATATATTCTAATATATATCCAAATTTGTTTTTGATATTTGGAGAATATCTTATCATAATAGGCTTCCTTTTTAATGATACATGCTTTAATTTATATATTTGAAAACACTATTCTGAGAAAGGATTCATAAGCTTCCCTAGACTAGCAAAGGGGTCTACGGCTCCAAAAGGTTAGAAACCCCTGATTTCAAGCCCACACTATAGCACTGAGCTCACCAGATTGTCCAGCTACCTAGCAGGTGTTGAGTACCTGCCATGGGGCCCAAGTGCTCTGGGAGACCAGCATGCCAATACGTGTTAGTTTTTTCTCATGCTCTGTTTCGTCTTCCTAATTCCCACAGTAGTTGCTCCGAGCATCAGCCTCTGTTTTAGGTTTTAGGTCCCTATTCCATCTATGTATGCTCCCTCATTCTTCATAGATAATTCCAACTCGAATATTATTTAGGTCAGATAGAAGTTCTTCATTTTATCCATGTCCACTGTTTTCTACTGCTACATATATGCCGTTCTTTCTCAAATATGTATTTCCAAATCTCATGTCTCTTCTGAGTAGGAAAGTCTAATTTTCCAACTGCCTGTTCATCTTGAATACCTTTACATGCTTCGAATTAAACAGGATCATTCATTATCAGTTCTCGCCATCAGATGATCTGACCAAAAACCAAGACCAGGACATACACAGAGACAGCAGGGCTGTGTATAGAATCGAGGTGCCATGTCTGGATTTAATGCCCTCTCCCTCACCCCCAAATTCAATCACACTTGTCTCTTCAAATATGTCTGAAATCCACTTCTCCTGTTTGACCCAGAGGCTGTTCAATTCTTGCCATGACGATTTTAATGATCTTTTAAAGAATACCATGTTTCTGGTTCTCATTTTTTTTATTCCATCTTAACAGTTGCATTGCCTAGATCAATGAGTCTCACTCAGGTGACTTGTGAAAATACACATTGCTGGGCTCACTCCAGCAGCATCTGATCCAGCAAGTCTGTGGTAGGGCCTGAAAATTTGCATTTCTAACCAGTTGCCAGGTGAGGATGATGCTGCTGGTCAGGAAACCCACATGAAAATTACTGCTCTAGGCCATCGGTCTTTAAACCTATGCCTATTATTTATAAATGATACACATGTTCTAAGGCACTAACACTATGGACACATTAGGAAACGCACTAAAACAATCATAAAAAAGATGAGACAGAACAAATAGAAAATTCAATATTATTCTTCCTGCATCCAAACGGATCGTATTGTTTGCCCTGCATCAGAGGATTCTGGGAGGGACAGAGATTAAGAATAAGCCTGTGGCTTGAGATATAAAGTCCTATAATCTGTCTTTCTAGTCAATTAGAGCCTGTTTACTCTCTAATCCTGGCTCCAGGCCATAGGTTACAACCCTAGGAAACTTTTTGAACCTCTCTATTCCTCTATATCTTCTAGTATAAAGTGAAGATAATATTAGTAACTGCTTCATGGGATTGTTTTCAGGATGAAATAAACTCATATGCATAAAAAAAGTCCCTAGCATATAATAAGTGCTTGATTCATCTGCACTGTTATGACTGCTCCTGGTTAGACGCTTTCTGTTATAACCATGCTGATCAGTTCACTGTTTCCTGAATAAACATCTACAACTCACTGTCTTTGCTTGTGCTGTATCCTCTACCTGGAATATACTTCCTCCATCTCCACTTGGTAAAATCATTCTCATTTTTCACAGCCCCACTGAAAATGTTATGTCCCCTGTGACAACTTACCCAAATCTCCCGGCAGAATTAATTGCTTTCTCTTCTGTGTTCCCAGAGCACTTCTGGAAGACTCTGAAAATGGCTTCCCACATGTATTATGTACAGTTGCTTGCATACCATCTCCTCCAATATTTCAAGCTCCTTGGTGGTATGAACAATGTCTAGATGAAATATGTATCCATCTCAAGAAAAATTTTTGGCATATAATAGATGCTAGGTACGTATTGCGAAAAAGGGCAGAGACAAGAGGTAACTATCCCACCCCAGAACCATGGCACAGTCTGTGACTTGTATTCAGCTGCGGATGGTGTCTTCCCCAAGAGACCGCCCACTTTGGCCCCACTTTCTTTGTTCCATTGGTTAATGAGGCTGTGATATAATAAAAAATAAATATTTGGTCTTTGTCCCAGGTTCCCAGCACACAGCTCCTAGAACCCTTGAAATCTCCAGAGTGATGAGTGCCTTTTGTATGCTGGTGAAAACAACTGGTCCTAGGGGCTCCTGGGTGGCTTCATGTTGGGGATTGCTCAGCAGAAAAAAAAAACAAATCTTAATCACAAACTTGGAACTTTCAGTCCCATCCCCTAACCTCTGGAGAGGGGAGAAAGGCCAGAGACTGAACTCAATCAGCAATGGCCAATGACTTAACCAATCATGCCTCTAAAGTGACCTCCAAGAATGCCTGGGTGGCTCAGTGGTTGAGCATATGCCTGCAGCTCAGGGCATGATCTTGAGGTCTGGGATCAAGTCCCACATTGGGCTCCCTGCAGGGAGCCTGCTTCTCCCTCTGCCTGTGTCTCTGCCTCTCTCTCTCTCTCTCTCTCTCTCTGTGTATGTGTGTGTGTGTCTGTCATGAATAAATAAATAAAATCTTTAGAAAAATAAAATAATAAAATAACGTGACCTCCATAAAAACCCCTGAACAAGGGTTTAGAGAGTTTCCAGGCTGTGACTGCATCCATGTGCTGGGAGGGTAGCGTACCCCAACTCCACATGTCAGGAGCTCCCGAACTCAAGACCCTTCTGGATCTCACCCTATGTCCCTCTTTACTTGGATGTTCATTTGTATTGTGTATAATATCCTGTCTAATAAACTAGTAAACACAAGTAAAGTCTTTTTCCTGGTTTTATAGACTGTTTTGACAAACTGTCAAACCTGAAGATGGAGTTATGGGAACCCCAATTTATAGCCAGTTGGTCAGAAGCACAGGGGGCAATCTGAGACGTGCTGTTGGCATGGAGGCAGTCTCATGAGACAGAGCCTCCAACCAGTGGACTCTGTACTGACTCTGGGTACTTCATGCCAGATTAAACTGAGTTGTAGTCTACCCAGTTGATGTTGGAGAATTGGTTGGTGTGGGGGGAAAAGCCCACCCACTTGGTATTAGAGTGTGAATAAAAACAGTTCAGAGAAGCCATCTGAACAGCATGTTCACAAAATGGGGACAGACAGAGCCTATTAGATTTGATACTTCCATTCTTCTTCTTCCCATTTTCCATAATCTCATGCCTTGAGGCATTAAACAAAAAAGAGTGCCTGTCCTCAGTATGAAAACTCTTCCCAACCCAGTCAATAAGAATCCCCAAACTCCTAAGGCCCCAGAGGATTCTAATTGTGTTTCCTGTGAGTTGACACTTGACCCCTCCATTACAGTATGTTCCAGTCACATCCACATCCATTTGAACCACAAAACCACAAAATGTGTCAGAGTCTGTGCCCTCTACTTACCAGCCTTGTCATGCTTGTCTTCACCTGCAGGTCCTTCAGAGTTTACCAGTTCCGTGAGTGGGCTTGCTCTTAGTAAATCCTTGGTGTCCACAGCCTGAAAAAAAAAAATTGAAACCAAATTACACTGACATTTTAATAAGCCAATCAAAGCCCTTTCACCACATGCTAACAAGGTCAACATTGGTCCCCTCCTGCTGCCAGACTCATCATTCAGTGGAGCTTTGTTTATATGTACTCATGATTACTGGACTATTTTATTATGAAAGAAAAGCTAGCTTCATGTCACATAAAGTATATTCTTAAGCCACAGCACACAG
Organism: Canis lupus familiaris; assembly: GCF_011100685.1. Lineage (NCBI taxonomy): Eukaryota > Metazoa > Chordata > Mammalia > Carnivora > Canidae > Canis > Canis lupus. The sequence goes on from NC_049238.1 coordinate 17,657,726, forward strand.
CATGAGGAAGCCAGACATGCCCTTGTCAACCCTAATGAAAGAAGAATATCAAACCCATTAAAAGGCTAAAGTCCAATCACCCTTCAGTGATTTTTCTTTTCATCAGCAAAAATGCTCATTAATTCTAATATCTTTGCTTTTAGGCATGAGCTTCGAGATCTGAACAGAAATTTCATTTGTAATGAATACATTTTGACAGAAGTAAAATTACGATGATTCTACTGGTAATAATAATAATAAACCATATGAAAGGAACCAGAGAATTCTATTCTCTAAGCTGGCAGGGGATCTGTGAGACCTTCTTTCTGTGACATGGTCTCATGATGCTCCAGAAGCATCTGTATAAATAGTATGACCGTAAAATCACTAGATTTATTCTTCTAACCAACATGCCAGACTATTACATAGACCCAGAAAGCAAACATCCATCATTGACTTGATCTGGTGATAAGGATATGGACTCTTCTTTTGAAAAATCCTGAAAGCCTATGTATAAGCCTGCATTTGGTTTACATGGATGCCTTCTATGAGATGGGAGGTTACTGCAAGGATACTTGGGCAAGTAGGTAGAAGGCCAGAGTTACCTCAGAACCCAGAGATTCCAAGTGTGGGTCTACCTAAAGAAGGAGATAATCATTCTTCATGATTTAGCATCAATGTAATAACCAAGATTCTCTTATTTGACTTAGCAGGCATATTTCACAGTAGAGAAAATTTTGGAGTTCTGCATACTATAGGTACTTAATAAATATTTGTTCAATGAGTAAGTGAATAGGTTCAGCTTTGCCACTATCCAACACTATCCACCAATTGCTTTCCTGATCTTTAAGGAAGAAGGCTACTCAGTCCCACAACTACACTATAGGCAAAAGAAGGGCTTATGGAACTCCATTCCAGCACTGGGCCCCAGTCCTTCAAAATTATTTAACATGAAGAAATAGACTACCACTTATTTCAAATTTAAGTCACTGTACTTGGGTGCTACCAATGACCAAATACAGTCTCGACCTGATCCTAACATATACTACTACACCCATTTCCCAGATAAACCCATTTCATCCATCCCAGTTCAGACAGATTAAGATGCTTGCACCAAACCACACAGCTAGAAAGCACAAAGCCAGGCTTTCAAACCCTGGTCTCTGATAGAGAAGCCTTGTTCTTCCTAATGTGCCCATGACTGCAGTGGCCATGAATCAATAGAGCAATTAGAATTGTTATGTCTATTGTAATATTGAGTTAGAAAAAGGATTTGGTTTCAATAGATCAAAGAGAAAAGAAATTAGAAAGAGAGCCTGTGGGGAAATGCATATGTGGAGAGTTGCCAGAAGAGAGGCCAGCCAAAAAAGGATTTAACACAATTGCTTATCAAATGGGCAAAGGACAGGACACACAATTCACAAGTGAGGACACATAATTAGAAGACAAATGGGAAAAACATTTTATTTCCGTAGATATCAAGGAAAGGCAAATTAAAACAACAGTTTTATGCCTTCTAAAACAACAAAGAGAGGAATGGTTGAACCCAACATTGCTAATGGTGCTGTGAAACTCATACACAGATGTAGCTTGTTGAAAATACAATTTAGAAAACCTCTTTGAGACAAATTTATCTATCATTATCAAGTGTCATACAGAGGTTTACACCCTTTCGCTTAAGGAAAATATTTGAAAGAAGTATCTTCATAAACATGCAAACCATGGTAATATTGAGAACAGCAAAAGTTCAAAGAGAAAGAAGATGTTTATGTTATATGGAACATTAATATGTTAAAATATTATACAGAGTTGGCTCGGGCCCTGTCCCCTCTGGTCTGGACCACTGCAGTAAGTTTGTTCCTTACTCTGGTTTTGTCTTCTTCAATTCAGGCTCCATCACGCCACCAGATGGGTCTTATGAATATGGCATTCCTACTATGGCCCTGTCTAATGGTATTCCAAATTCTTAGAGAAGCCCCAGGGGCTTCTGCAAACTGTTCCACCTGCCTCTCCAACCTCATTTCTTGCACTGGCCCCACGTAGAGGCCTCTGTTCCTACTGCACTGAGCATGTAAACGTATTCATTTCCTAAATAAACATCCAGAACTCCATGTCTGCTTATGTTGTACTCTTTACCTGGAATATTCTTCCTTCATCTCCACTTGACAAAATCCTTCTCAGCCTTCACAACCCAACTGAAAATATTAGCTGGGCTTTGCTCGTGCATCCTTAGAATTAGTGAGGCCTTACCTGTGCAACCAGTGGCAGTTTGCCTTCAAGATAGAGTTTACTTAAAGCCTCTGTGTAAAGACTTTTTTCTTGACTATTTTTTACACTTCCATTGTCAGGTGGAATCAACCATGCTTGTCTTGGGGCTTCTAATAAACCCATGACAGAAGTTTATCATAGCTCCTGTCAGTACTTACTCATGTGTTTTTGCATATGTCTCCCTCAACCAAACTCCTTGAGGTCATGGCACATCATCTTAGTCAATCATATCAGCATTTCAGTCACCACCATTGACTTAATGCTTATAATATGCCAACCATTGGGCCGTGCTTTTGCATTTTATCTATATCTCATTAAAATCTCACAACTCTAATAAAGTATGTTAATTATTCACAATTCAAAAGATGAAGAACTGAGGTTCAAAAGAGTTAAGTTTATGCTGAAGGCACCAAGTGAGCAGATGGTGTAGCCAAGAACTGAACCCTGATCTACTTGATTCCAGCTGTCTAGCCACCATAAGGTCTCATTCTCTTTTCTAACACAGTAGCTGAAAAATGACAGGTGCTCAGTAATTGCTACAAAAATAAAATTATGTGGCAATATTGATAAGTGTTTAAAAAGAATAAAAGCAAAATGTAAAAATGTATCTATACCTTGATTACAACCCAATTAAAACTATCTGTGCATGTTGGAAAAAGACCGCATGGGAACTTGGCAACAGCAAAGGTCAATCTATTAGAGAAACAAAATCATGGCAATTTTTAAATTGATTTTCCCTTTGCATAGTATTCTTAAAGTGCATAGAGAAGCTGTTTCATCAGAGTGCCTAAGACCATCAAAATATCAACTGACTAGAGGAATCCAGAAGCCAGATGTCCTAAGTAGATAGTCACTGAATATTCCTGGTGGAATCTGTATGCACAGCAGTAGATCAGAAAAATGGATAAGTAAAAATAAGAAATGCTGGTTTACTTTTTTCCTGAATTGCCATATATAAAGGGTACTTGCACAAAACCTAAGCTGTGTGAAAAATAAATAAAACCAGAACTTCTCAGGACTGGGATGCCTGGGTGATTCAGTCAGTTGAGCATCCAACTCTTGATTTTGGCTCAGGTCATGATCTGAGGGTCATGAGATCCAGCTCAGTGTGGGACTTCATGCTCAGCAGGGAGTCTCAAGGCTTGAGAGTCTCTCTATCCCTAAATAAATAAATAAGTTTTTAAATAAAATTAATTAATTAATTAATTAAGAACTTCTCAGAACCATTTCATTAAATGCTGGCCCTGAATTTCTAAGTAAACTCTCCACCTCATGCAAAGAATGTTTTGGAAGAAGAGAGGAGAAAGGTAAGAGAAGGAAGAGAAGAGATATAAAAAAAAGAAGGAAGGGGGAGGATAATTTCTGATTTGGCAAAGAAAAAAAAAGAGGCTAGTTAAAATTCAAATAAATCAACCCATTGGTTTTCTTAAGAGCCCTTCCCCGAAACTCTGCATTTCAGAACGTGTAATTTCTTAACTTCACCCAAGTAATGGGAAAAACGTTAGCACCATTAACAGAAATGGGAAATCAAGAGGAGGAGGTTCTTCAGGAAGGAATATGAGTCTATAAAGAAGACACCATAAATGTTTGTGAATAGACCATTCAATAAGCGTGTCTTCTTTGTTGCATTTGAGTTTCCAATAGGACATTTTTCATGGCCTGCCAAAATTAGGAATACCTCCTCTCAAGGGGCAAGACTGAATTTCATTTAATTTCCTATTTCAATGAGATCGAAATTGCATGTCAGCAAGAAACAGAGGCAGGCTACACAGTTCCCTTGGTCTTGTATTCTCAATCAAATGCAGGGCCCAGAAATAGCCAGGCTGTGTCTGTACTGCTCTTGCCCTGTGCCTAAGGGTGGCTGGTGATAAGGAGGTTTCTTAGCTATCCAAGCAATCTGAGCCTCTCTAGTTCAAAACAGATTGGGTGCAGACCCGAAGGAGTCTGCAATGGAGGGGAGCCGGTCTGAACAAAACCAGTGTCATATATGAAGCACCTCACCCTTTGTCCTGTTTCCCTGAGGGGTAGAAAAGATGGGTGCATTGTGGTACCCAATGACAATTACCTGGGACCCCAACAGTCAAAATTATTCATATGTTTCAGGGGAAATATTAAAAAAAGCATAATTTTCAAACAAGGAAAACTTTCAAGCAGGAAATTTGGCATCATTTTATAATCTTGCTTGTGGCAGAAGGTCACTTTTGTGGAAGGTATCTTGTCAATCTCTCCCAGAGACGCACAGATCACTGCGTTATTGTTTAGAAACCAGAGATCAGACTTATACACTTTAATCCCATTTGCTTCCATGAGCATGAAATCCCATCCCATGGAGGTGTCCAGGTCTCACTCCATGAGCAGAATTTGCTAAGGTATAGGAAAAGGCTGGAGCTTGGCAGGGTAGGTTGGGTGGGGGTAGATTGAGGGTAGGTCAGAGCTAACTTGGCATGGAGATCCAGTTGAGGGCTGGCAATATGCATCCCTTTGCAAGTGTCAGAGAATAGCACAGACTTCTCTTATAATCAAAAACTGATGCCTCCCCACATCCCTCAGCAACCACCACCTCCTCTCTTTTTCCCTATCTCTGTAAGTCAACAGGAAAAATAACACTCCTGAAATAAGAGATTCATTTCTCACCAAAATAGAACCTTCTTTTATGTAGCTACACATAAGCTTCCTTACTGAAGCACCAAATTCAAAAGCAGCTATAAGTAAAAAGAATTTGCTCTTATCATAAATAAACGATTGTATATGAGAACTTATTTGCAGTAAAATCTTACGATAAAAATATAATTTATACCCTAGTTTCTCCTGTGTATTTTATGTAATATCCCAGTAAAATATTTCCATTTTACAACATGTACCTATTAAAATTATTCCTTATAAAACTGTCGGCATAAAATAAAATACAAAAACTGAAAGGAAAAAGCAGAGGAAAAGAAAATATATCAAAAAGAGGTGGATGAAGGCAACAGAAAGACACTGGTGGCAATCTTCCCAGCAGGATATAAATAACACGGGTAAGGAAGCAGGAGAAGGTGCTGATAATTAACTAGGATATTTTAAGGTGAGAAATACTTAAAAACTTCCTAGAATGTCAGTCTTTGCTTTCCGCTAACAAGGAATTCTATCACAATAAGATTTGAAGACAGGACCTCACCAGTGAGATAGGATGAGTCTACAAAACAAGTCAATTAAAAACAAAGTATCCTGGAAATGGGAACAGTGCCAGAGGCTGCCTGACATCTGATTGAAGTTCACTCTCAGGTAAACAGGTGTTCCTCCCATTTAAAGGTGGAGTTGCAGCCGGCTAGCCCAGGAGCCCTTAAAACCAGCTCATTAGATCTGGCATTCTCTGTTAGGTTGCATTTGGTTTTAAATTTACAGAAAACTTGCAAGAATAATTAAAAGAATTCCAGATACTGGTCCTGCAAATTCTACAACTGTTAATATTCTATCACATTCTCTTCATGTGTGTGTGATCCCTGGAGAGTAAGTTGTTGACTTATGACACCCATTTACCCCTAAAACTTCAGTGTGTATTATTTTTCAGCACTCTCTTACATAAGTTATCGAAACCAGGAAAATCATATTTAATATTACCTAATTCTTAGAGATCTTACTCAAATTCGGCAATTGCCCCCAACAACAGCCCCTGTGTTTTTTAAAGATGAGGTAACTAAAGAAGGAAGAAAAATCAAAACCAAATTCTTGCCCAGGATCCAACACAGGATTACACACGACATCCAGTTGTCCTGTGTCTTTTTTCTCTCTTAATCTGGAACAGTCTCTCACTCTCCATGTTTTCTTGACCTTCACTTTTTGAAGAGTACCAGCCAGTTATTTTGTAGAATGACTTGCTTTTGTCTGATGCTTCCTTATGATTATATTTGGATCACACATTTTTGGCAGGAATGCCACAGAGGTGATGTACTTTCTCAGTGTATCATATCAGGAGTCATATGTCAACTTGCCCCATAACCTTGATCACTAACCTTGATCATTCTGTTAAACTGGTGACCATTGTAAAATTAGTGCTTTCCATTTTGTTATTAATAAGTGGAGGTACTTTTAAAAAAATTAGAGTGAAAAAAATACGTGGAGATATTTTGAGATTAAATATCCTGTCCCTCATCAAATTTTCATACACTGATTTCAGCATCTATTGTTTACCCTTGTCTAAGCCAATGATGTTTGTGATGGGGGCAGGGACACCGTGCCCCATGGAAAGGATATATCATTATCTCTGAGGGATGAGATGGGTTAATTCTTGACTTGGAAAATAAAGCAGTACTTATTTTTGCTACAATCTATGGAATGAAAAGACCAACAAAATTGTCCTAGTTAATGGGACTATATAGAACATAGAATCCATTTTCTGTTCATCAATAATTCTCAATGGAAGGGTGGAGTTTTTATTGCTATCAAAAAGGTTATAGGCTTAGAAAAATTGAGAAACCCTGTACTCAATGCTTTCCTTTCAAGAGAAATTAACCTCCAGTTTAAAAAATGAAATAGCTATTTTTCTCTTGAGTAGTTGTTCTGTTTTCATGGAAAGACACTTTGAATTATGTAACCAGCCAAGTTCTTTTTTTCTTTTGACAACACCTGCTAGAAAATGTAGAGCCTAAAGTATGTCCAATTCACAGTGATAGGTCTTTTAAGCTTGCATTTTGGGGATTCACTTCTAGTCCACTTTATGTTTCCAGCTAGTTTTTCTTTCTTCTTTTGCTCTAATTTCTTATTTATGCATTTTGTTTTACTACATATTTTTGTAACAAATTGAAACTTTGTGGACTGAGAATGTCATAAAAATTAATAAAATAATCTATGCTTTCTTTGTTTCATGTTGAAGGAGGGGATGATGAAAGACCTCATGAGAAATATTAAGTCAATGTCATTGGCTAACTCAGTGGCTTATGCTTTCCAGGACCCCAAAATAATGAGATTGATTATTGCTGGTCACACAGAATGGGTATTTCTTGGTGCAGGTAAAAGAGCACTGGACCAGGCATCAGGAGGCCCATGGATAGTATAATTCTATCTCTGCCGTAGACTAAGTATGTGACCTTGAATAAATCAATTCTGCTATCTGACCTTTGGCATTCTTATCAAAAACTGGGAATAAGAATACCTAAACTGTACATCCCACCAAATTATTGGAAAACCCAACAAGACAGTGCTTTAAGAATCATAAGGTCCAAAAGTTCCTTATCACCTTTTCACCTGGTAAGATAATCAGACAAGAAACAAGTAAAGAAATGTCCAAATAATTTCATTTCAGGTAATAGTAAATGCTACAAAAACAAAACAGAATAAGAGAGTCAAGAATGAAGGCAGAGAGGATTTTAGACAGGATGGCCAAAGGAGGGGATATTTAATGGGAGGCCTGGATAATGAGGAACAGAAAGTATATGTGGAGATGACAAAAGCATTTGAAGCAGGGATAAGAACCGGAAGGCAGGAAGCAACTGGGTGTGCTCATCTGACACAAGAGGCCAATGTGGCTAATGGGTGTCTGTGTAGGTGGGCAAGGTGGAGGGACAGGGAATTGCAGCCTTCAGAAGCCAATCTCTCTGCAGCCTCAGCACCAGGAACACAGGCTATGAGAGCCCACAACCTCGGGGTGCCTCCTGGGCCTGCTTCTTGCCCATCATGGTGGAGGCACTTAATCATTTGCTGTGGCAGCTTTCTCATATATAAAACAGGAATAATATTAGCAGCTACTTCATAGAACTGTGTGAGAAGTGAGTGTCGTCCTGTTCAGCACTGTGCCAGAACAGGTGAGCCCTCAAGAAGCATTAGCTATGAGGTTCTGGTCCACTCCGACTCCTCCGTCAATTGAACATCCCCGGCCCCTCACCAAATAAGCTGCACAATTCAGGATTCAAGGATATTTCATAAAAATCTTCAGTTTAGGATAAGCAGTGAACTCCTTAGAGAGTCTTTTTCAGCCCCACAGCACCTAGCACAGAGCTGCACACAGTAGGTTCTCAATATATATCTAACTTGAATAAATATTTGGGCAAGGTGGTTCCTGATTGTAGCAACAAGGCAGCCATGAAACCCAGGCCATAAATCACACTCCCCTGTGCCCAGCTCTATACAAAATTCACAACGGGCACAACTTGTTTTTAAACTCCAGCTATGTGAAATGTTTTTAGATCATCCTAACATATTCGGATGCATGCTCGCCTTAAGTAATGTGTTGTCTCAGGAGTGAGTCCCTGGCTCTGCCATAATAGCTGATTTTTATCAACAATTAGGAAAAGAGGCATTTGTCTGATTACTCGCCCAATTTCTGAACAAATGGCTCCTCAGCCAACCATTGCAAATACCTCCCCACCACCACCAGCGTTTCCAAGTTCAGACTTCACATTCTGATCATGCTAGGAATGTAATCAAGTCCCTCCATGGAGATAAGTTAATTATCTCCTCAGGCTATGAACAAACACACGAGTGTGGTTTCTGACCATGTTGCCTAATGAGAGGACACCCCAGAGGAGCTGGAGGGCTTGTCAGCTTCCACCCCAGGGCCATTTATGGCATCTGGGAGCCATGGTCCAAACTGTGCTGGCCCTTTATTCCCCCGGTTCCTCATTGCACCTGCTTTTGGCAATGCAGCCCTGGACACAGAACTTGGCTCCCTCCATTCTCCTCCGGCCAGCCTCGCCGTGCCCCCAGATGGCTGGGGCTGGGCCCTTGGAGCCCGCCCCGCACCCCCTGCAGCCCAGCACATCTCTCAGCCCGGGATGTCCCTCTGGAAAGCTGATCCAGCTCTGCTGAGCCTCCCAAGATAGATAAGGGAGGAAATCAGCTTTTCTGTCCTCCATCACCAGGCTGCCAGGGACAGCAGGACCCAAAGACTCAAACATAAATCACCTGCCTATCTCCATGTTTTAAACTTCAGCTTTAATCCAGCTCAGAGTGGGATTAGCTGCCTCAGAGACTGCTAATTGCCAGATGGCCGCTGATAGCCGCCCGCGGAAACGTGTGTGTCAGAGCTTGCCATGGAGCCTCAGAAAGTCAGAACTGGAAAGGACCTCGGTGAGGCAGACCAACCCTTCATTTCTTCATCATCACGATGGGGACACAGGCCAGGTGCCAGCCTCGGGACCCACCGTGAGTTAACAGCACATGCCTGGGACCTTCCCGAGGGTTTCATTAAGAAAAGTATTGAGGGACAGCAGTGTGTTTCCAGGTGATTATGCCCTGCTGCCCCCAGAGAGGGGCAGAAGCAAAGAAGCAAAATTAATTTATTGAATACCTCCTATATTCAGACATGGTGTCAGCTGTTTTCATGTGTAAGGCCTAGGTTCTAACCCCCAGTCTGCCACTGGCCATACATGTGATTTTGGGTAAGTTATTCTGCTCTGAGGAAGTCTGAATACTTCATGTTCAGATTGAGGAGGGAAGACTGGATGATCGCTAAGACAGTGGTTGTCACTCTTAATGTGTACCAGAGGCCCCTTGAGTCTTGTTAGAATACACTTTGCTGGGTCCCATGCACAGTTTCTGATTCAGGAGGTGTGGACTAGGCCTGAGGATATGTATGTCAAGCAAGCTCCCAAGTGATGCTTCTCAGCTATGGACCACACCTAAAGATGCAGCCACCAACTCGAAAGTTAGATACCTTGAGTGAATCCATGAACAGGAAACACACACACACACTTTGAAAAAAAGAGTACAATACAAGAATCCCAAACTAGGAAATCAATTCCAGTGGATCCAAACCTACAGATTTTCTTAAACTCTTAAAAATAATTTGAACCCTCATGTGTTGCAAGCCAAGTCTGACTGAAGTTTGTGTCCTATGGCCCAAGTCCTTTCCTTAGAGAAGAATCCGGTGCTATCTTACACCCAGGGAGCCTACAAGCCTGAACAACAGGAGTTCATTAACACAGTCACACTCAGATGGAAACCCGGATGGCATCCTAGGGAAGCATCTGAAGTGTCTTTGGCATCTGGTGTATCCAGACATTTGCTATATCCCCTATGAGGCCACTGGGATGGAGACAACACAGGAGTGCTCACCACCACTTCTGTGATATGTCCAGAGAGCCATCTCTCCTAAGTCCCCACCCAGAGTACTGCCAATGTCCCAGAACATCTGCAGATAGTTTCCAGGAAATTTCTCAAACATATACCAACCCAAAGAAAAGTTTAAGAAAATATGCATTTATTGAAAAGCTCAGAGAAATCGCTGGAATGTTCCTAGGCGAATATTTGATTCTTGACAACCTCATGAGCCAAATATCCAAGATCAAAGCTACTTAGGAAAGGTCTTATAGATCTTATAGAAAAACAAAAATTATATAGTCAGATATAAAATCCAAGAAAGTCAGTGTCATTTCTGGCCTCTGGTCCTATAGGCACATCCACTGTCATTGTAGACACAGCAAGTGATGTAGCCAAGGATGGGAGTCAAGGTGAAAGAAAGAAAATACCTTCTTTCCCAAGTCCCCACAAGGCACTCCACAGACCCAACCTAAGGCTGGAGAGAGAGTTAGAAAAACTTGGCATTGATAACAAGTGAGATAGAAGCTAAAATATTTATTGGATGTAACCGTTAACAGAATTTAATGGGATTTATATTCCACAGAAGCTACCAAAAAGAAAATCAGGATACAGACCACATGGAGGAAGAAAAGCAGAAACAAATCACCATCATCACCACCCAAAAAAGGAGGAATAAGAGAAAATAGAAAGATGAGGCAGCAGAATTAAGACAAAGCATGCTTTCCTAAAAGACAAACCAAAACAAAATCCCCCCCACTGCTCTCTTGATGATTATGCAGAGCCTCCCCCTCCTGTTGCTGCCCATTCACCACCTTCTGCTTCTCTCCCACTTGCTCATCAAGGATGATGGCACCCACAGGCTTTTCCCTGAGTCCCATCATTCTGGATGAATCCAGGATCCTGCCCCAATACCTTAGCCTCTTGGTCCCTTCATTTATCCATCTTCATTGACCTCTGCATCTCAGCCACCCACAGTCATTGTCATTCATTGGACCCCATCATCCTCAAAAGTGTCCTATCTCCAAAAGCCCCTAAATCAATCAGTGCATGCCACATCTCTTGATACTTCAGTGTAAAAGAGGGCAGATTTCAAGGGAAAGCTTCTGATTCTTTGGGTTTTTAATAAGAGAAGATAAGATTTTGTTTTCTTTTTTTTTTAAGGTTACAATCAAAGGAAGAGGAGGACAAACAGAAAAGAAGAGAGGAATCGATGCGGGCAAGTTTTGAAGTTTTAGGGAAGAGAAGGGGTCAGGAAAGGGTAGAGCCAATGACCTTACAGTTAATCAAGCCTGTAATTTATAAACAGTGAATCAAACTACAGAATGAGATGGAAGCAGCCCTCAGAGACATTCTGAGACTCAATTTTGTTGCTTCAAAAAGGAATGAAATAGAGAAATTTAGCATCTATCTCAAAAGTCAGAAAAAAGAACACAATGGCATGAGAAAATCTTTTAAAAGGAAATATAATATTACAACTTAATGCTCTTGTAGGAAGAAATCTCCAGAAATAAAGAATCCCAAGAGTTGACTTTTCAAGGAAATGGGAAAATACATACTTGATATAATTAAGGGGAGAAAAGGTTAGAAATAAAAAAGTAGTCTAACCACAAATGCGAAGTTTACTTTGTGAAACCTAAATGAGTGCTATTTTAACCCTTCTAGTAAATTTGAAAATCACTGGAAGAAAGAGTTCCCAGAAAAATCTATAAATCACAAAATGGATTCACAAACTAAACAACCCAAGGAGTTTAATGATCAAACTTGCAACCTAAATATGTATATGTATATATATATATATAATATATATAAATTATATATAAATATATATAAATATGTGTGTATATATATACACACACACAAATACATATATATATATATATATATATGTACATAGTTTGTTTATTCCTAAGCAAGCTATACCCAGATGAAACTTTCATGTTATCAGGAAAAAGACTATCTCACTAGTACCCAGACCAACAGTCCCCTTATTTATAAATCTGAAATCCCAAATACAGTTTTTTTCATAAAATATTTGAAGACAAAACCTGACTGGAATTCATTTAACAGTAAAATTTGACCTGGTTTGATATATATATATATAATTTTTATTCCAATTATTATTTTCATGTCATGTTGTGAAATAGTATTGTGTTTTATTATGCACTGCTGCCCCAGATCCCACTGGGTGAGATATGTAATATTCAATATGTATCCTTTATTACCTTTCTAAAAATCCAAAGGTTCCAAATTCTGAAGCATATCTGGTCCCAATGGTTTCAGAACAGGCTTTGTGGGCCTATATAAACTATCACAGAGCATATGAAAAGATGAAAAAGTTTCTCAACTATTTTAAGAAGTGAAGTTAACCCTGATCTAAAATTTGGCAAAGAAAGATCACTCACAAAGGAAACTGAAGTCTGACTTCATTTGACTATAGATGCAAAAAAGCTTAGATAAATGACATTTTTCACTTTTTCAAGGTGGTGATAAAAGTATGTGGTCGTCCTTAAGGACTGATGTGTCCTCCCAAAATTCATGTAGTGACGTCCTAACCCCCAGAACTTCAGAATTTGACTATATTTGGACATAAGGTCTTTAAAGAGGTAATTAAGTTAAAATGAGGTCAGTAGGGTGGACCCTGATCCAATACGACTGGTTTCCTTATAAGAATAGGAAATTTGGACACAGAGAGGCAGATGGGGAAGACCATGTGAGGAGCAGATGGGGAAGACCATGTGAGGATAGAGTGAGAAGACGGGCATCTACAAGCTCTGGAGAGATGCCTCCAAAGAAACCAGCTCGAGCTTGGTCAACACCTTGAACTCAGACTTCTAATCTTTAGAATTGTGAGAAAATAAATTCCTGTAATTTAATGTACCCAGTCCATGATGGCAGCCCCAGCACACAGATATACGGCCACGTTTTAATACTCCAGTTTAAGTAACTACCAGTACTCATCCAGCATCTCAAAAACATATGCAACTAGCATTCTATTGCTTCGCACAGTGCTCTTCTACACTGTGTAACAAGGTAAAAGAAAAGAAAAGAAACATGCCCTTAACCACAAGAAATAGGATGGTGCCATTACTACTGCTTGGAGATTTGATGACTATTGAGATGAGAAGCTATTAGACATTTTTAAAAATAATTATTTAGAAATTAATGACTGCTCTCTATGCCAGCATTATTAGCCAGTTAGAGAATATGTAGAAAATTAAATCCCCAGTGTTGACAACACATATATTTCAGAGTAAGTAGTACATAACAGGTAAGACGTTTGTATAATTAAATAGTTTTAAATGGCTTTAGTTTCTGCACTTCCTATGGTTTAGGGAAGAACCAAAGATATTCTCTGAGAACACTGGTCTGTACTAAGACGCATCTTTCCTCCGGCACCGCAAGTCACTGGACTCATCAGACTAATGGCTCTACTGGGGAAGAATCTACTTCCAAGCTCATTCAAATTATTGCAAGAATTCATTTTTTTGTGGACTTAGGACTGAGGCCCCCAGCATCTTTTAGCTAATGGCTGGAGGCCTCCCTCAGCAACTAGGGGGAATCTGCCATTTGCAGAGGCTCACTTGGGCTTTCCCAACTTGGCCTCTTACTTCATCAAGGCAGCAAGTGTGTCCAGATTGAATCCGCTAGCAAGACAGAGTCTCATACAATACAGTATAATCCCAGGAGTGGCATCCCATCACTTACTCAGCTTGTTAAAAGCAGGACGGGCTCCCTCCCACACTCGAGGGGAAGGGGATTATGCAGGACATGAACAGGAGATAGGGATCATGGAGGGTCACCCTGGAGTTTGCCACATAGCCAGCCAATGGATGGGACTGACATGGGAACACAGTTGGAAAGCCGTCTCTATGAAGTGAGCATATAGTACAAGCACATTCACCACACAGTAAGCCTTTTATTTGGCTTAAAAGGTGCAAAAGACCAAGAATTGGGGCAGTGTAAGGAGGAAAATAAGTTTGCCCGCTGTACACGTTGTCAATTAGTATTGTTCCTTGGTTATAAATTCATTGGTATAACTGTCGTGAGAGTCCCTCTCATATACCATATATTTTAAAGGAGCTCAGGGTGTAGAAGAGGAAACAAATAAGCTAATCTGATGAAAATTCTCAAAACTGTATTAGCTGGGATATTTTAGGGAGATCTGACTGGCAAGGGCATCTGAGCAGTGAGCGGGCACAGAGATTGGCCAAAGAATATTTTGGTTGATTGACTTCCTACCAGAAAGAACTGAATCAATGAGATTCCAGAAAACAGAGAGATCTGAAAACTTCCATAATTTGATCATCAAAAACCTATTGAAAATATCAGACATATCTAGGTGCTAAAAATTGGATCACAGATATCCAGTTTATCAACAGCCTCCATAAAAAGATGTGTGGCTGCTGAAAGCATGAAGCTTTGGCCTTGGTTATTCCTCCCATGGCTTCGCTAAGCTCCCATCCCCATGCCTCCCTGTGAGAGCAGGCAGGTTCCAAAGCTGTCAACACGAGGGGCTTATGCAGCCTCATCCCACTCTTCTCCACCAGAAGCACGCCCGTGACACTGCCATCTGTTCAGCAATACAGCAGCCCAGGCACCAGGAACACCATTCGGGACGGGCAACTGGATACAGGGCCATTCCTCTTGCCACCTCGGGATGCATCTCCCCTCAATGAGGGCAGGTATGCCCTATTTATCGGGGGCCCAGACAGCGGAGCTGCAAATATTCATTCTCAGTTTTTCTGAGACTTCAAGGATCTTCCGTGATGACTGAACCCAGTCTGCAAGAGCAGCTGCTTCCGTAAAGCCAGGTTCCATGAGGCAGTTAATGGGGAGAAGGGACTCTTGCCCCATCACAAACCAGCGGAAGACGGGCCAATTTCTGTTTTTCCAAAGAAATAAGCACGTAGAAAAACAGGGCAGGTGGGCAGATTCTTCACTGCCTTCCCCCTCTACCCTGTCACAGACAAAGGAGAGGAGCTGCAAGGAAAAATTATCACGCCAGCCAGGGCAGGAGACATGGTACCTGGATAAAAATTTCATTTCAGGCTTTGAAGATGGACTCTTTGGATATCCCTGGTCCTTTTGTTTTGTTTGCTTGTTTACCTGCTTGCTGAATACAGGGGTGGTTTGGGGAAGGATCATGCCATTTTGCAAAAAAGGAGAGTGTAAGGTTTTTGAAAAGAGAGCCCCAGGTCTAACTGCTAGGTTCTCCACTTGTTCTCCGCCCACCCTTAACAGAACATTCTAACCCCCTTAAATCGTCTCCTCATCTGCTTAGAAGGGTACATTTAAAAGGTGCTTAATCTCACAGGGTTACTGCAATGGGAACATGCTGGGGATCAGAGTTACATGAAGCATCCCACCCTTTGCTGGTAGAAATTGCAGAGCTGAGCCAGCCTTTGGCCCACTGCACCCATTTGAACACTCTGCACACCAGGTGCCAGGAAACTAACGCCCGTGATGGGAAAGGGATTTGGCCACGTTCTCACTGTGAAAGACTCAGTGTGGGGTATGCCTCCTGTCCACAATTGCCAGGCAGGGGAAATGGGGTTGAAAAGGAAAAATTCAGCAGCTCACTGGGGACTTAGAACCCTCACCCTTGGGTGTGGGGCTGAAGAGGGTGGGGCGTAGAGCGGGCACAGGACTGGCTGGGTCGTGAGCTTCACTCTGACACCCTGACTGGGTCCCCCACCGCCCCCGAGCCACAGATGGCTCCAATCTGACCTACCACCATCCCTCATCTGTCACTGCCAGCTGTCCCCCGATGCTGAGTGTCACACCCAGGTGTCACCCCAGCTCTCAGACTCTGGCCACACATTCTGAAGGAGAGAGGTGGTGCCAGAGCTGGCACAGCGGCAGCTCCAGCAGCTGTCGTGCCAATCGGCAGGTCTACGCCTATGTTTTGGGGCAGCCCCATCTCTCTCTGCATCAGGAAGCTTCATGGACATATTTGTTTACTCCATTTGCCGATATGCAGTTTGCATAATATTGAATCTGGAAAGGACACTGCATCCACTGACAGGAGTTCTCCCAGCTGGAAAAAGGAAAAAAAAAGAAAAAAGAAAAAGAAAGAAACTGGCTTTATATCTTTTAACATTTTGGGGTAAAAATAAAGACACCAACACCAAGCGCCAGGTTTGCTGATGGATGTTTGCTGGGTGGGGAAGGCCAGTCTTTGGTCAGGCCACGCTCCCAGACCCAAAGAAGTGTTGGATGGCTCTCTCATAAACACTGTTGGCAGCTCCAGGGACGGCTCTTTTGGTAAAAAGGATGTGCTGGAACGAAACGTGGGACTCCAGCCAAGCCACATTTCTTCCTGTAAAACAGAAAACATTCCCGTGTCAGGATGCAAGGAGCCAAGCCCCTCCCAGATTGGAGGCATCCTCCTCTTCAGCCTCTAGGGAAGATGGGAAGAACAAGGCCGAGCAGGGCTTTGACTGGAGATGTAGGGTAGGGAGCGAAGGGCTAAGAATGTATGCCAGCCCCTACGCCCCTGGCCAGACTTATATTCTCAGACCGGTCTAAACACCTGGCTCACACCCAAGTTACAATGAGACCCCTCTAAATGTGTAGACACAGAGCACAAAGCCAGGGTAAGTGGAAGAAAGCCTACCAAGGGCATACAACAAAGGCTCTAGCCTTCTCATGGGCACCCTTCTCATCATGGGCCCTTGTGGCTCAGTGGCAGGCCCTGGTGAGCTGTGTGGAAGCACTGCTTGTTCAAACATCAGGGCCCTCCTATGCCGAGTGTGGTCCTCAGAGCAGCAGCAGCTGAAAGTTGGTTAGAAATGCATACTTTCTGCCCCTTCTCCCCCATCCCAGCCCTGATGATTCAGAATCTGCATGTTTACAAATGCCCAGGTGATTCTTAGGCACATTTAAGGTTTCAGAGGTACAGCCCCAGGGGCTTCCTAGAACATGCACACAATTGGATATGCAGGCCTCTTTCAAAGTGTTGCCCACTGAGGAGGATGGATAGTCAGTGAGGCATGAAGCGATTAAGCACTGACACACACAGCACCCTCAGATCATAACCCTGGGTTGGGGTAAAAGGCATTTTGGACTGTAATCCAATGTCCCCAGGACCGCAGTCATCCCAGCCACCCAACCTCTATGGTGGGGAAGCATCTGCTCATACCCGTGCTACCCTAGAACCTTCCTGGATGAAGGAAAACCATGGAGCTCAAATCCAGGGTGACTTAAGACCCCACATTAGAGCTGAAGTCCGATCTGTGGTGCTCCATTGTGAATTTCTCATCCATTAGCCAGAGTCTGGCTTTCCCTGATCAAGGGACAAAGGATTCTTGTCCCAGGCAGGTTGGGTGAAGTCCTAAATTAAAGGTCGCTATATCCCTTGGGTGGACATCACGGCCCAGGCCATACTGCAGGAGCACAGGTCCGGTACTGAGGCCTACTCCCTCTCAGCACTCGGTCCTGTCCGCACCACTGCTCCTGTCTGCTCACTGAATCTGGAGAACCTATGAGCTCAGTCCCGGGCAGATCACCAAGCTCTGCCAATGACTCAACAGCAAATTCCCCTCAGGAGCAACAGAGCCCTGCACACCAGCAAAGCTCACAAACCTGGGGTCTCCCTTACCATCTAATTGATGGCAACATAGTCACCCAGCAGCAAGTGACCACTAAGCATAGTCACCCAGCAGCAAGTGACCACTCCCAGTGCCCACCGGGCTTCTCTGGGAGGAGCAGGGGTACCATTACCTCCTGGTTCGGGCCCCCAGGACCTAAGCCATAAATACTACGGGCATCTCACTTTGTGTGGTGGGCGGGACACCTGGCAATGTCTGTTCTGTTACCTTCGCTGGTGCTCAGTGCTTACACCTTGTAAGAACAACAGGAACAGAATTGTATTTCCTGTAGACATGCTATAGATGAGTGCTTTAGCGAGTTTTTGTTTGGCATCATACACATAGATTGTAAATTGCAGCTTGGGCCCGTCGCATCCATTTATCATCCGTCATGCCTGGAAACTAAAGCCCAGGGTGAGAAGGGACTTGGCCAAGTTCACGTCCAAGTCCTGTTTTGTTTTTAAGGGCTGTAGCAGTCGTATGGTTGCAGCTGTTTTAAGTTCTTTTATTCATTTAAAATTACGATAGCAGATTACACTGTATGAAACCGTGTGGCCTCGATTACCATTTTTTCCATGTGTTAAGGCAGACCTAAAATGACTTTCTGAGGAGAATCTTGGCCTTCCCCACAGGTACACCCTGGCTTATCTCCAGAAGGAGATACAAGAGCTTTCTTTTCAGGCAGGAGTTCTTGTAAGGTGACACAATTTTGACAAGAGTGTGTTAATCTTCCTCCCACCTTGGGTGACTGTTACACCTACCCACTTCCCTGCAACAGAAGATATTTGCACTCCCGGTAGTTGTCAGGGAACATAGCCTTGAACTTGGTTGTCACTCAAACGTTACAATTCCTCCTGGTTGGGAGGAATTGTGTTTAGAGAGCATTTCTCAAGGGGGAATTGTGTTAGTTAAGATAATAGAAGCTACTCTATCAGACAAATCCCAAATCCTCAGTGGCTTGACACAATAGAAGTTGGTTCCTTGTGCATATCACAGTCCAACAAAGGTAATCTGGCTGGGTGTGCTTCTACCAGGACTTTAGCATCCAGACTTCTTCCTTCATGTGGCTCTGCCCTCCTCTGGGTCCTTGGAGCTTCCTCTCAGCCAACAGATGGGGAAAGGAGCCATAGAGAGAACACATCCACTTCCCAACCACTTCAGCTAAGCAGTGACACACACTTTCTGCTCACATTCAACATCAAAGCCATCCCTGGTTGCAAAGGAAGCTGGGAAGAGTACTTGTGTGCCCAGGAGGGTAGGAAACAGGATGTGGTAAACCCTAAGCTGTCTCTGTCATGGAAATGCATTACCCTTGAATTGACCAGATTAAGCCAGTCTATCTACAAGATGAGTCTCTGGAGAGCATGGTATGGATTCCCACCAAAAAGCTTCTAGGACAACAAAGAGATGTGCCCCCAGTATCAACAGATACAAGAGAGAAACACTAGGTGAGTAGGAAGGTGGGGGAGGATTTCACACCAATGTATGTGGGTGCTGCTGAGGATGGCATCCAAGCCTGATGACATTTCATTTCAAGGAAGAATCTAGAAATCCTCAGAATGATGGTCTTCCCCAGTGCCTGCTTTGTTTTTATTTAGTTATGCTGTGATATGTATCATTGTGCTTCCTTCTTTGCCGTGGCTGTTGGCAAGCTTAGACTCAGATCAATACAGGTCATCTCTAGCAACTATGGGAGACATTAAAGGATGCATTTTTTGAACCAGCCTCACACATGGTGCCATTCATCTTTCCTATTCTTACTTCTCTGCCTCATTTTCTGAAGTTTTTTTTTTTTTTTAATGTCTCTTCCTATCATGCAACTATCTTTGTAAACAGTGTCTAGTTAGCTTGAGGAATGCCATGGAATACAAGCAGATAAATAACAGAATAATCAACAAAATACAAAAGTAACAATGATGCAGGAGCTACTAGAGAAAGTTGGAGATACTTCTTTTTTTCTTCTCTTCCTGGCATCACCTGGGCCTTACTAATGTGGTTCCTCTTCATGCACAAATCTCTTTCTTGTCCTCTGGGCACCTACTGCACACTCAGGGTTGTGACAGCCTTCAAGAAGCCACCTTCCCAGTTTCAGAAGACTCACAAACTCCAGGATGAGAATCCTCTAGTTCCTCCAGGGAATGGTAATCTTCAAGTTGCTGTTTCTTGGAGAGAAGTATTGGCTTCATTTGTATTTCACCCACCATGCTTCTTCCTATGTCCTCTCATGACAGTGTGCCTTTGGACACAGCAATTGTTCTTACAGACCAATCTCCAATGTTCCTCTGATTCCATGGGCAGATGAGCCAGAGGGCAGCACCACTTCTGAGAAAGCGCAAGACTGAGAGAAGCACCATACAATATGGCAGCCACTGGTCACGTGTAACCAGAAAACACAATGAGGTGAGTCTGACATGAGATGTGCTTTAAATGTAAAATTCATACTGGATTTTGAAGATGTAGTATAAAAGAAAGAATATAAAGTATCACATTAATAACTTTCAATATTTAGGGATCCCTGGGTGGCGCAGCGGTTTGGCGCCTGCCTTTGGCCCAGGGCGCGATCCTGGAGACCCGGGATCGAATCCCACGTCGGGCTCCCGGTGCATGGAGCCTGCTTCTCCCTCTGCCTGTGTCTCTGCCTCATTCTCTCTCTCTCTCTGTGACTATCACAAATAGATAAAAATTAAAAAAAAAATCAAAACAATAACTTTCAATATTTAATAGGGATTGTTACCTAATTTCTCACCACTAAGTCTCCAGATGGGAACCTGGTTATTAGGGTTTGGTCCAGTGCTCTGGAAGAGCCTGGGATTCATAGTAAGAGGGAGAAATTGAGGCTCCTATACCTCTATCTACAAGTTTTAGCCCCCAGTCTGATGCGCTCAGCTCTGAGACTCAGCCTAGAGAACAAAGACTTTAAGCTATCATTCACCTGTATTGTGTGGGCTTTGTTTTCAAGGACAAAAAAATATTAACTTAAGGGAAAAAAGTCATTTTCAGGTTGTTCTTTACTAAAAATTAAATCTTACCTGGAGCAACTTATCTTCCTCAAGCAGAGAAGTTCAATTGCCCACCCTCAGCCCTCTGAATAGCAACTAAGAAAGATAAAAATATTTGCCTATTCAGAGATTATTTCAGTAATCACAGGCACTAAATAGATGGCAAAGGAGCAATGCTCACAGATGTTTGTTCATGAAGCCTGAATCTTTTGCTTAAGAGAAACTGGGAGTGGCTTTTTGGTAATTAAATGACCAGTGGGTAAAAATGTTCAAAGTACACATGATAATGTTGAAGCCTGGAAGAGCAGGAACTCGACTCATATGAACAGGTATACCTGCGGATCAATAGACTTGCAACACCAACACGTATCCTTACCCTGATTGACCAGGAGGAGCCTCCACTTCCCTATAGCCCAAAGAGGGGCATGGTCACCTTTAACTGCCAAGATGTCCCAACCCCCATTCCTTGCACCCTGCCTGGCCCCACATGACCTTGCCTTTGCCATGTGACTTGGCCAACTCACCCCAAAGGCACCCTCCCAGCCTCTCCCCTGTGGGAAAAATGGTACCGCCCATGCCCATGCACCCTTTCACAGTTGTGCACGTGTCTTCTCAGCTTGCATGTATTTATGCTGATGTTTCTCTCATCACTTCCATCCTCCTGGTCCTCTAATTCCTTAATAATGCAACCCTCAATGGCTCCAAGAAATCAATCCTTCAGTCCCCAGAGAGGGGCAAAGACTCCTCCAAAGTAGAGAAACTCAGAGAAAGATTCAGTAGAAGCCACAAATTATTCAGTTAGAGCCATAAGAAACCTACTGATTCGTCAGTAGGGAAATAGCCAAAGATCCATGGATAGAATTCAGAGAGCTAATGCACTTACACAGAACAAATGTCTAACTTTATTTTCACTAGTCTCTAATTAAACAATAGCATTTCCTTCAATTATGAACATGGGCAATAAACCACAGTAGTTTTAGCAATGCCTATGATTTTCCAACAGTAGAAATCAGAGACTTTAGTATGATTGTTTCAGATTTCTCAAAACATTATTTATTTCAGATGTATGACAGTTATTAGAACTATATGTAGAACTTGCTTTTTAATGAGTAAATAAAGAAGCCTATAACAGACTATACCACATATCTGGCTTATCTATTCTTTGATAAGTGTGTGCCAATATTATCAGTTTCCTTTGTAAACCTGTATGTTTAATTTTGTGCATTTAAAAAATGTTATTCTGAGAATAAGTCCTGTCTTAATTCTGGCTGGAGTGGGGGGAGGATACTAAATAAATATCAAAAACGAGAGGGGGTTACGTAGACAACAAACATTTCTTTCTCCCAGTTCTGGAGGCTGAGAAGCCCAAGATCAAGGTACAGGCTGATTCGGGAACTGTCCCAGGTAGCCACCATCTTGTTCTACCCTCACAAGACAGACCATCTGTCGCTTACCTCTCCGCAATAATCCCACACGTGAGGGCTCTGCTCTCATGACCAAACTGCCCCCCCTCCAAAAAAAAAAACCTGCCTGCAAATACCACTATGTTGGGGATTAAGGCTTCAACATATGGATTTGGGGGACACAGGCATTCATCCATAGCAAGTCCACAGGCCTCACTAAATGCCAAAGGAGTCATTGGAAGAAAAGGGGAGAGATGCTTAAGCCCCTCCCCCATGAGCCCTATAAAGCATGGCTCACCACAAAGATTCCCAGGATGACATGGGCCCCAAGGTCTGAAACTACTGCTCTCCAGGCATCTAGAGTCTTGTGTCCCCCAGGTGATAAATATCTACACTCCTGTCAAAAGCAGCAAAAAACTCAAAAGATTCATATGCAGCACAGAAGGGAGGGGGCAAGGACCAAGAGGCCAGGAGATCTGGCTTCTGGAGCCCCTCAGAGTCCATTTCTCAGGGGGCAGAGCCAAGCAGCCCCCACCCCAATCTGTGAGGGCCCACCTGTGCTGGGCACCAAGGAGGGGGTCAGAAGGTGCCGCCAGAAGACGGCCTCCTGGGGGGCCAAGCCCACCCCCCAAACACACCTCCAGCCAGGGCACCTGCTGATGCCACACTGACCAGGCAACTGCCTCATCCCTCTTTTGAAGGGAAGGGGAAAGCCTTTTGCGAACATAAATCTAAACTGGGTGAGAGATATCGTTAGCTCCGCAATTCCCTGCCCCTCGCGCTAATTACACAAGTGCTGTGGGTTAATTAATTTGTAGGAGAGGACCATATTGCTGAGCGTACATTTTTTTTTTCTGAGTTTCAACTGCTCCACTTCTCAAGTTGAAATTACTTTGCAGCAACTTTTCTTTCTTTCTCTCACCTTTAACTCGAAGTCTGTTTGCATGTTTTCCTTTTGCAGCTTGGGGGAAAATTTTTGAAAAGGGGGGGAAAAAAAGAAAGGTTATTTGATCCTTTGAAGAGAGAAATCCTGCTCATGGATTTTCTGCTTTTAATTCATTGGAGAGAAAAGGGCGATCGAGTGAACAGGATGGGAAAGGAGGACAAGGCAAGGAGCAAGAGACTTTGATCTCTTGCAGGTGGGGAGGCAGGGCTGCTGCCCCCCATATCCCAGGGTGGCTCCAACCCGTAGGTCCTTGGAGACCCTTCCACAGCCAGGCCCCACCATCTGCCTGAAGAACTCTGGGCTACAGGTTCTTAAAACAGCCCAGAATGGGGGAAGCATGAGACTCAGCCAGAAATGCTCATGCCTCCCGGTGCTCACCGCCTCGGGCACTTTGATCAGACGAATAAAAGCTAAGAACTAAGAAATCATTCTGAGCGTGAGCTGAGAAGGGAGAGCTGATAAACCAGGGAAATACTCTTTGTAACAGGAGCTTGTATTTCTTCCTTCATCTCTAGGCATAAAGAGGGGAGGCAAAATACATGGTCATCAATACTGGGTGATAAATGCTCAGAACTTCTGGGTCAGCTCAAGGGCTCACTCGAGCCCACAAAAGAGAAAACACCTAACACAGGGGCAGGCATCGAGCTGAAAGCACATGGACTCCCCCTGCTGCTGCCCACTGCACAGCCCTCTGGAAATGTACTCCTGACTTTGGGCAAGGCCAACATGTCAGCAACGCTGGGAAGCTCACGGGTCAGTAACTGGGACTCAGTTCAGCTCAGTTTTAAAAATAAAAACTTTGGGGACATCTGGGTGGCTCAGTGGTTAACTATCTGCCTTTGGCTGAGATCATGATCCCGGGGTCCTGGGATCGAGTCCCGCATCAGGTTCCCCACAGGGAGCCTGCTTCTCCCTCTGCCTGTGTGTCTGCCTCTCTCCCTGTGTCTGTCATGAATAAATAAATAAAATCTTTAAAAATAAAATAAAAACTTCAGCACTTAACAGATGGTGGGCGTCGTGCTAGAGAAAACTGGGGCCAACGATGAGTGGGAGACGGGGTGCCCACAGACCCATAAACTGATGATAATTTGTAAGTGCTATAAAAACAATATTCATAAGGTCAAGGATGGCGAAGAGGAGTGGGAATGGTTAATTAACTGGAAAAAGCGGCACCTGGGAAGGCTTCATCACAGAGGGGATACAGAAGCAGGGTTTTGATGAATACATAGAAGTTCATCAAGAAAACATGGGATGAGAGTGACCTTCTATATCACAGAAAGAACACACAAAGAGACACGGAGATGTGAGAGGTCAGGGTGCGTTCAGCAATTATGGTTGGCTTGAGTATGACGCTGGGGGGTGGGGAATGGTAGTAGATGATCCTGGGTTCAGGTCACAAAACACCCGTGCCTCCCCCAAGCTTGGCTTTCCTGGGATTTTATCCTGGTGGAGTGGTTGTAAGCAGGAGAGTAACAAGATCGGAAGTGTGTGAGTGTGTACATTATACACATGCATTCCGGCAGCTGAGTGAATCAGGGGTGTGATATATGGTGTTTCCTCTTTGGACATGCTGATTTTAAGGCACCTCTACGTATTTCACTAGCTCAGCAGAGGATCTGAGCTGGAGATGCCAATCTGGGGGTTGCCAGCCTAGTAGCAGGCGCTGAAGTCATGATGAGGAAGAAACAGACACCAGGCACCAACCTCCAGACTCCGGCTCAGCCAAGTGGTTCGTAGCTTTAGAAGTTCCTAGACCATCAGACTTAAAGGGTTGAGAGATCACCCTCAACCCTCCCCCGCATTTTGCAGATGGAAGTGGAACGTTGGTGGCAGCTATGGCCCTAGCTATCTGGTCACCCGACTCCCAACACCACCGCAGACCTGACCTGCCTGCCCACTGCGTCTAAAATGGGCCAGAGGTGGAAGGAGAAGAGGGAGATATGGAGATGAGGTGGCAAAGGTCAGATTTAAAGGGACTTAGGCTACAGCCCAGAAGACGAGGTGGTGTCAAAGTCTCTGAAGCAGACCCCCGGCAGGTGGCAGGAGGAGAGGAAGCTGTAGGTTCCTACTCTGGGGCCTGTTTTTCCACCTCGTGAGTTCTCATTCAGCTCAAATACCACCTCCTCCAGGAAGCCCCCCCAACAAGCAGAGCCCAAAGGAACCACCCCCTCCCTCAACCTGTGTCAGCATTCCCTGCGTGGTGCTTTCCATTCCCTGCATGGTGCTTCGAACACCTTAGTCGTAAACTGGAATTATTCATGGGCACTTCTCTCAATCGACTGTGGACAGTGGGTTGATATCATCGTCTGAACCTCCAGAACTAAACACAGGCAGGCCTGCCACAGAGCGGGGGCTCCCCAAACAGGACCTGGAGGAATCGATGCTTGCTGGCAGCACACGAGGGAGCAAGGCCTGCAGAGCCAGATCCGTGGATGAAAAAACAAGTCGACAGACAAGGAAAATGAGGACAGACCTCCGGAAAAACAAGTGGGGCCACCGTGTCCCAGGGGCCCTACCGTGGCCTCCCCCCGCTTGAGTCACAGGCTGAGGAAAACACGGGCGATCCAACACCAGTCACACCAGTTCTGGCAGAGGCAGGACGGGATGATCTAATAGATATTTTCCAGCCTTCGTGTCTATTATCCCCAAACAAAATGACATGTGCTTCCAAGCAGCTCCTCTCCGGTTATGAGCACTATAATTAAGCGTGAAGTACACACCCACCTCAGTCTGCACAGAGAGGGTGGAGAAGCCAACACAGCACAGCGCAGCCGCCTCGCTGAGTCGGTGCAGAGCACCAGCCTCACACTGCGGCTCTCCGACTCCGTTGTCCTGCAGTGGCCTCCAAGAGCTCTCACTTAAGCTCCATTTGGGGCCCCAGGGTGCCAAGGGGGAGGCAGAGGGCCGAGAGGAGCGGCGCCAGGATTCTAGCCTCTGTTCTGCTGCAAATGGAGATGCCTTCCCATCTTGAGCCTCCGGGCTTTCGTCTGGTCTCCCCACCTGGCTTCTGTCCCCCATCATGCTCTCTTGGCCAAGTGAGCTCAGAGGCCTCAGGAGCTACCCCTGAAATGCAGCCAGGGCTCTAGCAGGCACGGGGTCCTTAGACGCCAGAGCCCCCGTCCTAGCCAGGTCTGCCCAGAGGCTGCTTTGGGAATACATGTCGGGATCCTAGCAGGGGCATTAGGAAGCATGGGAACCACAGCAAGATGCCCCTCCCAGTCCCAGTTCTGGGCCCAGGCTGCAGACAGTGAGTCTTGTGAGAGGTACACTGAGCACTGGATTAGGCCTTGTCCACCCAAACACCCTAAAGGTCCAGGCAGCAACAAGCCAAAGGACTCAGGCAAGTCAGATCCTCAAAATGGTACCCAAGCTGTACCTCTTGTTTTCCAGGGACCCAGACCCACCTTGAGGCATCTCAGCTGCTGTGCAATTAGACTCAGTATGCCCAAGCCCCCCACAAACGCCTTCCCAGATGGTCTTCCAGGAACAGATCATGTGTCTCTCCACCAGCCCTGACTGACCCCAGATTACCTGGGGATTGTCCCTCAGGGTCTGTCCAATGTGGGCCGGCAAGCTCCAAGCCAGATTCAAGGAAGGCAGATTATGGGAGGAGATATTGGGTGGGGCATGGTACTAGCAGCATGAGACTCAACATCTGAGAACATCCCTAGGCCATCAGGTCTCTGCTGCCCATCCTGGAAAGCTGACACTGGGCAGAGCTGTGACACAGGAGGCTGCTGACCCCATTTAAACCCAGAAAATCAGCCTCCAACTGAGGGAAACCGAGCTCTGGCATGAAGTCCTGTGGTTCTTACACCCATCCTCTCCTCCACCCCACGTTCTTCAGATTAGACACCTTCGGGCTCCAGTGCAATCCTCCAGCACCTATCAGGGGGACCTTTATCAAGTGGCCTCTTCCCAGTGTCATCCCTTAGCTATAACCACAAGGAGCTCCACACTTGGAAGATAAAACCTGCATAGCTCAGTCTTCACGTGGCTGCTCCTAAACTGCACCTGCCATGTCATCCCTCATTCTTCCCCTCCCATGCTCTGCTGCCCTGCTGTGGAAAGCTCTACTTGTGCCCTCCCTTTGCCCTTCCCCAGTTCCCTGTGTGGCCACGTCCTCCATGCCCTAGCCAAAACACTCCCATTAGCCCCGGGAAAACTCGGCCTTTTGGCTGCCTCCCACCCTCCTGGCTGGCCCTTTGCTGCGGGGAGGCTGTTGAGGGGGCTGTTGCCAAGGGGGCATCTTGCTACCCCTCCTACAATTGCTCAAGGGGCCTCAGAGCAGATCCTGCACCCTCCTGTCTGCATCTTTCTCTGTTTACCACCTTCTGATACAATGCTCATTTATTTAATGTGTGTTTCATTTATGTCTCAACCCATCCTCCAAATAAGCAACTCTATGAAGGGAGAGACGTCTGCTTTTGTGCACAACTGTCTCACATCCAGAATGGTAGGCACTCTATAAATACTTGTTGAAGAAATGAATGAGTGAATGAATGTGACCATAAGCACCAGCCATGCAACATCCCTGTGTGGATAGATCTTTTCCATGGGAAACCCTTGGAGAAAGCTGAGCTGAGGTGCAAAGATCCCTGGCTGGGGCGGGGGGGGGGGGGGGGGGGGGGGGCAGAGTTGTCAGGTCCCCTGAAACCTGAAACCTGGCCTGTGCAATTTTTCCTGTCTGCTTCCTTAGTTTCTCCACTTATAAAATTGGGGGGCTGGGCGATGCCTGGTCGTGGGGTCTGTCAAGGGCCGCCCTGGGGTCAGCGGCCTCCTGCGGAGCTCCCGCAGACCTGTCCTGTGAACCGCCCGCAGGCCCTCACCCAAGCCCCCTGGCCCAGCAGGCTCTAATGAGGAGCCACTCTTAGGATTTTTATAATTTAATTCTCTCCGGTCAACACTTTAATTATGGGTCTCTCGGTCATTTTTCACCGACATCACAGCACAAACGGGGAGGCTACTTCCTGAGCAGAGGGGGCAGCCGGCTGGGGAGGCCTGGAGCTCCAGCCGCCCAGCAGCCGGGCTGCCCCAGGGCTGAGGGGTGGGTGTTGCACACACAGCACCCTCCTCTTCCCAGTGTCAAGGGACCACAAGGAGCTCTTGTGGTGTGTGAAACACCCACCCCGGCCACAGCACCAGGTGAAAGCTTCGTTCTCTCTCTCCTGAAGGAAACGGCTCCCAGGTGCAGTATCCTGCCCCCGCCCCGCCACCCCACCACAGTCACCTTCACACCCACTGGACCCCCTTCTTGCCCAGACAGACAAAAGCAAGCTCCCTGATGAGTGGGGAGCCTGACACGGGGATCAGTCCCAGGACCCTGGAATGGTGACCTGAGCAGAAGGCAGACGCTTAACTGACTGAGCCACCCAGGCACCCCAAACTACCCTTTCTACTATTATTATTTATTCTGCTTTTTTGTTTGTTTGTTTGAAATTTTCCTGCCCAGACCCAGGCTTTTGGCCCTTTCTTCCTGTGCCCTGCAGGAGGGTCTCCAAATAAGACCCAGATGCCACAGGTGGATTTTCCCTCACCAGGGTACAGGGGAGGGTAGAGACGCATTCCTACTTGTCTGCCTGTCCTCTTCTTCCTGTGGGGCACAGACATCCTATTTATAGGATTGGATTTGTTTTCCCCAGGCTCGAAGCTTATCCTGGTATTTCTACTGTGAGAATCCAATGTACCTGCTAGCCCAAACTGAAACTTCTCCCCAAAGAGCACTGTCCCCGGAGGTAACCCTTCCCACACAGTCTCTGAGTGGGTAGACCCAGAGCTGGGGCCTCCCAGGCAGTGGGAGGATGTGACACGGCGAGAGAGGGAGGCTGGAGGGAATGTCAGCAGGATGAAAGGTCTGAACAAGGCTCCAGGGAAGCTCCTGTCTGAGTCGGAAGATCCTTGACACAGGCTGCAGTAGCCTCCAGGAAGGTCTATGCTGGCATCCAAAGGACTGCCTAGGGGCTGGCCCACATGTGAGGCTGCAGGAAAGGACGTGGTGTCAAGACCAAGAGGCAGATAGGAGGGAGTGTGAGCGTGTACAGAGCCGAGGAACACAGGCTCTAAAGGGGACGCCCTGCATGTCACCTGGCTGTGCCGCCTACTGGCTAGGGGGCTAGGCAAGTTCCTGACTTCTCTCCCCATCTGAAAACAAGAATGATAAGAGCACCCTATAGGTGTGCTGTGGCAAGCAAATGACCAAATATGAGTAAAGGTTTAGGCTGGTGCCTGGGAAAAAAATAAGCACTCAATCGATGTTAGCCATTGTTATTATTCTATAGTCCTCCCAAGCACTCATGCTCTACCACCACCACCACCACCACCACCACCAAAGACAACTCAAATTACCAACACCAGGAGCCTCAACATATGTCCTCTGGCCTCCTCTTCCAGCCAGAATGCCTCCCAAGCCCACTACCACCACTGCCACTCAATTTGCACTTAAAAATTCTGCAATTCCCTCAGAAAGGCCAGGTTCCAGTTCCCAGGGCAGCAGAGCCCCCAGGCTCTGTCTGAGGTCCCCACTCTCCTGTCTTTGAAAAATTACAAAGCCTCCCTCATAGAAAGAAATCAGTTAGCTCCATAGAAGAGGAGACGCCCCCTGGAGGACGCTCTGGGAGAGCCACTGAGCAGTAGCGCTGGGAGACCAGGGTGGATGTGCATGGCCGGCAGGGGTGCAAAGTCCCTCCCTCCACCCCTGGGTGCTGCTCTGATGGTCTGTTTTCTCTCTGCCTCCCCTTCTGCCATTTCTTCCTTCTCTCCAGATGCTGAGGTTAGAGCCTTTGACCCGAGGTTAGAGCCTTTGACCCAGGAGCACCAGCAGCCTGTCCAGACCTATCAAAAATCTTCCTCTTAGGAGGAAGACCCACAACCCATCACCAGGCTCTAGTTCAGATGATTATCTCAATTGGAAAAAAGAAAAAAAAAGAAAGAAAGAAAGAAAAACTTTCATGCAAATCGAGGCCAAATTGAAAATCTGTTCATCACTTCTCCTGGTGCCTCGGGTCCCTTGTTGGGGAATTTTTAAATGGCTCAGCTCATCTGAAGCCAAGGAAGAGAGAGGAGACAGATGGATTCATGCATTTTTACAGAGATTCTTAAGAATTGTCCTTGTGGAAACCCCCTCTGCCCATCCATGCTGCAGTGGGGAAGTCTCATTCCATGACCTACTCTTACTAAAGATATTTCTCCTCGCACCTGACAGCCCAGGCACATTTCTGTGGGGACTCACTTGCACAGCAGCCTTCAAAAGAGATACTTCTCACAACTGGCTCAAAAAAAAAAAAAAAAAAGCCAAGCCTGCTTACCAAAAAAGCAATCTTTCTGCTGCACAACAGAATGCAAGAGCATTGGTTTTTATAAGAAAAATGTCCACTGGTATAGGGACTTCTTGTCAACTGAACCACCTCTGCCCACAAAGTGAAGAAAATCTGGGACTGAGACAGGCTCCACCCAACACACCTGTCCTGTGTCTGCATGGAAGTTCTATTTTAAGAGGCCCAGGGCCTCCCTTCGCATAGACTCTTCTGGGGAGTCTCATGGACAATGAACTTGGCTGCAGAATTTGACTCAATGTCTGGTCTCCAAATACCCTGCAAAGGAAGTTTGGCTCTCAGAAGCTGCCTTCTGAGTATAATCACTCAGCAAAGCCCCACTTTGTAGGGTTCTCCAGAGTAGTAGGTTGGGTTCTCCAGAGAAACAGAACCAATGGGATATAAGTAAATAGATGGAAAGAGGGAGAGACTTGTTTTAAGGAACTGGTTCATGGAATGGTGGGGGAGTTGGCAAGGCTGAGGTCTGTAAGGTGGACCAGCAAGCTGGCAATTGAAAGTTCACATTGCTGTCTTGAATCTGAATTCCACAGGGCAGCAGGCTGGAAACACGGGCAAGGTGCCTATGTCGCAGTCTTGAGAGGATCCCTTCCTCTTTGGAAAACCTCAGCCTTTGCTTTTTATGCCTCAACTGATTGGATGGGGCCACCCACATGATGGAGGGTAATCCACTTTACTCGAACTCTACTGCTTTAAATATGAATCACATCTAAAAAAGACCTTCACAGCAGCATCTAGATGGTATTTGACCAGAAAACTGGGTACCACAGCCTAGTAAGGATGACGCTTAAATTAACCTCCATACTTGGCACAGGCCGTCTGTCACGTGGCCAGGCTGCCCCAACTGGGCTTCCTCCTTCCCCTTGGGTACACATGCTCACCCGCAGCTTTGTGCTCTATCAAGCTGCTCCTCCCCTTCCCACTGACAAGTATGCTTACCCCATCCCCTGCCTCTTCAAATCCTTCCTTCACCCCCCCAACACCCAACTCCAGTCCCACTCCCTCCATGGAGACTGCCCTGGCCTTCCTGGGACACATGGGTCTCCCTCCAGGACTGAATCCATAGCACAGACCCACCTTTTTTGATCACACCTCCTGAACTCTTTTTTTCCAGTCTCCTTTCTCAATGAAGAGACCAGCTCTTGCACCTGCACATCCCAGTCCCACCCAGGAGAGGGCTAGGAAGATCCAAATGAATACGAACATCCATCTGGTGGGGATTTTCTCCTCGGGGAAAATACAACAGTGAGAGCTCTGGATTAAAAAAAAAAAAACTAAATCAAAACCAAAACAGGGAAAGAGGTTGTTCTGTTGGAACAGAGCTAAACACAAAAGTTGAGGAGGGGTTGGTGGGAGACAGTAACTTCGCTGTAGATGAAAACATCAAATGGCTGCTGCCCGAGCCCCTGCATGTGGAGTGAGCTGTTGGGGCCCTGCCACGGGAGCTGCTCCCCAGCCGCAGGTGGGGCTTCCGGCAGGCAGCAGGGCCATGGTGCGGGAGGACTGAGCTATCCTCTCTAAGGAGACCTCTCCAAACAGATGAGTTCAAAGTTCTGCTTTTAATCGATTCAGTGTGTGATATCACTGGGCAGCATTTCCTCTAAAGATAAGGGCAGCATTGATTATCAGATATGAAGTACAGGGAGCCTTGAGGAACACAGAGCCCACTGCAGGAGCAAATGCTCTGGGACCAGCTTTGGGAGGGGGCTGCTGGCCTCAGCTTGGCCAGGGTGAAGAGGACTCCCAGCTCAAGCTCCAGCTGGGGCGGAGGGCTTCCCCTCTGTGAACCAGTCACCAGCTCAAGGGAAGGAGGGGAGGGGACAGAGATATACAAGGACCTTGGGCATTTGTGAAAGGGACTCATGTGGCAAATCTCAGGGTTCTGCTCTATCTCAAGTAGCTTATTAATACTGTTGAATATGCAAAACTGCCATACCCTGTGCTGAGCACAGTGGATAGGACAGCCCAGAGCCCTGTGTCTAGGGAGCACACATTCCGGCAGGGGCGAAAGAACAGTGGGCAGGTGTCACAAATAATTGCCAAGAGAAGTCAGGTTGATCACATACAATTTTTTTTTAATTATTTTATTTTATTTTTATGATAGTCACACAGAGAGAGAGAGAGAGAGAGGCAGAGACACAGGCAGAGGGAGAAGCAGGCTCCATGCACCGGAAGCCCGATGTGGGATTCGATCCCGGGTCTCCAGGATCGCGCCTGGGCCAAAGGCAGGCGCTAAACCGCTGCGCCACCCAGGGATCCCGATCACATACAATTTTTAAACGGCCCAGTGACATTAGAGAGGTGGAAGGCTTTTCTTTTTTCTTTTTTTTTTTTAAGATTTTATTTATTTATTCATGAGAGACACAGAGAAAGAGAGAGGTAGACACAGGCCAAGGGAGAGGGAGGCTCCATGCAGGGAACCTGACGCGGGATTCGATCCCAGGTCTCCAGAATCACTGGAGACCAAAGGAGGCACTAAACTGCTGGGCCACTGGGGCTGCCCTGGAAGGCTTTTCTTTGCTGGGGTTGGCCAGGGTGGGAATAGGGGTGTTGGTTTCACAAAAGATTGTTCACCTATAAACAGAAGGCTTCCAGCGCTGCCCCTGCTCCTTAGCCCTCCCTGTCTGAGTCAGCTTCTCGAGGCTCTTCTCAGCCAGGGGCAAGCTGGCATTAGATCTGATGCCTGCTGGATTGGAGGATCTCCCCCCACCCCCCGCCATGCTCCTACTATAACTAGTAATGTTCCTCCACTCACTACTACCCCAGCCATAGAACCTCTCATGCTGTGTTTTAATTGTCTGTTTTGTTGCCAGTCTCATCCACTGAATAATAAGCTCCTTGCAGGCAGGGCCATGTTAGTCCCACTCACCATTGTACCCCCAGGGCCTCCAGAGAACGCGACACACATTTGGCTACAGCTCTGAGTGCTGCCTGCTTAATGTGCATTTAGAGAAACTTCGCTAATAACGATAGCTGGCATTGTTTGAACAGGCATTATGTGTCAGACACCGCTAAGCACTTGGCAAACATTTAGTCCTTGCAGTAATCTTTTGAGTTTGGCATTATTATCCACATCATGCAAATAAGGGACCTGAAGCTCAGAGAAACTAAGTAATCTGCCCAAGGTCACACAGCTCAGGACTAGACTCAAACTCAGAACTGTCCCTCGTCCCCACAAGTGCTGGCCTGAGGTCCCCTGAGAGAAAGCATGCTTCTCTGTAAGTGTGCAAGGAGAGGCATCTGCTTCTGGGCAGAGGCGGGAAAGATCCAAGGAGTTTTTTGTGCTCAATGAACACATCCACAAGGAAGGCAGAGCATCTGCAGCGGTCAGGATCTAAAGCACCCAGATATGGGGCTCCTAAGCCCACAGGATTTTCCGTGAGGAGGTGAAGGCAGGTACCAGACTTTACAAGGCTTCTTCAGGAGCAAAAGAAGGACTTCAGGCAGGACTCAGGAAGGAGGCTGGCTGGCCAAATATAGTGGAAGGAGGCAGAAGTGTCAGTGAGCAATGCCTCCTTTTGTTCTCAGCATCTTTCTCAGGTCAATCCAGTCTTCTCCCTAAAACTCAGTGCCTATTGCATGCAGGAAGCCCCAGAGCTAGTCCCAGATGCAGCTGGATCTGGGACAGAGTATAGAGGGATAGAAAGAGAGCTTGTCACAGTAAGGGTCAGGGCACCAACCAGTACAAGCAAGCAGAGGCACAAAAGTGGCATCACTCCCAAAGCCTTAAGTGGGATGTGTTCAAACATCATAGACTCATATGGCTATGGGGGTGTGCTTCTCTCTAAGGAGCCACTTCAGCCTGCTGCTACTTCCCTGTGGAAAATTAAGAGAGGAGTTGTCATCACCGAAAGAAAGAAAAGTAGCCTGCTCATTTCATCACAAAATCTCTAGCAAGCCTATGGCAAATGGTCTCAATTCCTTCCTTCCACCTGATTTATGCCAAAGCCATTGTTCACTCTGATGGTGTTCAATATATCATCAGAATGAACACTGTGCATCTTGGTATTTCACCCTCCAAAGCCTCGTAGAAAAATGGATGCTAATGAAGAGACCTTCCATGTTTTCCTAAGAAGGCTATCACCTCTGATAATACAGAGTGCTCCAGCAGATCAATAAAGGCAATAAATCAATGCAATTTATTAAATACAACAAGCACTTTCCCAGGCAAGTGCTCAGAAAGAGTCCAGAATAGCACATCACCAGTGCTCAGAACGGGAAAATGTGCTGGTGGCTACTTATGAACAAAGTTTCAAAAGATAACTCAAGAACAATTTATAGCCAGGAACAGTGACACTCAGATCACCTCATCCCAGCCCCCAGTGGAGCCTTCCCTGTGGGGATCCTCATCAGTGTTCTTTAGACAGAATCCAATTTACCAGCCTTTCTACAGAAACACCTCGATCAGCTCCTGGGACAGAGCTAGCAAATGTTCAAGTGAGTAAGGCCCTGTTTCAGTGGCAAAGAAAAGCACAAGTGAGGTGAAATCAAACATAGTAGGCTTCGAGAACATGGGGATTAACCCTTGAGTCTGTCTGTCCTCTGCCTGAAGAAAGAGTGAGAATGGTTCTCCATGCCGGGGTCTGAAAGCCATCTCAAAGGAGAACCCACAGCCCAACCCTGGTCCTGACATTTAGACAGAGCTGGTTTAACAATTCATGGGAGAAGGCTGACTGCTAATGTTCACTTCGTCTGCAAATAAGAGTTTCTAAAACAGCTACTGCACTGATGAAGATAAGGCAAGAATTCTCAACAAAGGCAAGACTAAGGCTGTTATTCCTCATCTCAGCTCTACCCTAAGGCCACTGAGGAGAGAAAGACCCTTGCAGGGTTGCTGTAGGGTCACGGTCCAGGCTTTAGACATCCAGGGCCTGGCCTGAGAATAGGCTTCTCCCCAGGCTGAGAGCCTTGGTGAAAACACTGACCTTCAAAGTCACCCATCATTCCATCCATCCATTATCCATCCATCTATCCACCTACCAATCCATCCATCCATCCATCCATCCATCCATCCACCCATCCTTTAAATTGTTGCTGAGGAATCTATTACATATAAGGCTCTGTAGGGATGCAGAGGATCTCTCAAAATTTGAATATACAAAAGGTGATAAAATAGCCTGCTGACCGGTGATACAATGGAGAAAGTCTGAATTCTGGAACCAACTCCACCTGGGTCTTCATCTTAGGTGTGTGTCTTTGAGGAGGTTATGAAACCTCTCAATGCCTCTAATGTGAAACCTGGAAAACAGTGGTAACAATGGTAACACAGAAAACCTTTTTTTTATGAAGACTAAATAAATAATGGAGTGATTCCTAAAAGGTGATAAGGCATACCAGCAATGATAAAGGAAACCATTTCAGTTGGAACAGGAGGAAACTTTTATCCAAAACAGATACATATTTTAGAAAAAAATAACTAAACATCATACTCATAATTTCACAAATATTACTCCTGAAGATAAATCTAAAGTTTAAACCCAGTTGATACAGAATGAGAAATGTATTTGCAACACATGCTACCAACAATGGGCTTGTGTTCAGATAAAGGATTTCTACAAATCAGACTTGAACAGGCATTCACAAAAGAAGAGATCCAAATGGCCAATATGAAAAGATGCCTAATCCCATTAGTGATCAGGGAAATGTAAATTAAGATCACAATAAAGTGTTACTACACAATCCTCAGGATGGCTAAGTGAAAGCAATGATAATACTAAGTGTTGACAAGGATGCAGAGCAACAAGAACTTGCATAGTCGGGACTTATAAGTTGGTGCAACCATTAGAAAGCATGTCTGACACGACCTACTAAAATTGAATATTCATATATCATACAACCCAGCAATTACACTCTGTGTTTTAATAAGTGTGTACAAAAATGCTCATACTACCATTATTCATAATAGCCCCACACTGAAAACAACTTAAATCTCCATGAACACAGAATCAATGCATGATGGTGCCGATTTCATGCAATGAAATACCATACAGCAATGAAAATGAAGGAACCCAGCCCTATATAACAACAGAGCTGTTGTCCCACACATAACACTAAATGATAGGAGTCAGACACACACAAATACGTATACCATGTGATCCCATATGGACAATGAGCAGACACAGGCAAAGTAAAACACAGAGTATGAGAATGAGAATAAGGTTTCCCCTAGAGAGATGGGAGTGGGGCACAAGATGGGTTTCCAAGGTCCTCACCCTGTTTAGTTTCTTGATATTTGATGATAATTTATTGATTTATACATTTATGCTCTGTGCACCTTTCAAGATATCTGCTATATTCATGATTTTTAAAAAGTTTTGCTAACTCTTTACGTATTAGGCAAATACATAAGTGTATGATGATGACAAAACTGTGAAGGTAATAATGACTATGTACTGGAAAATACTGAGTTGCTAGAACTTCACAAGATACAGACCCTTCATGGTACATGCCACATAGATTGTCTCATATAACTATCACAACAATCCTATGAGGCAAAAATACTATTATCCCCCATTTTACACATGGAGAGGCTCAGAGAAGTTAAGCTATTTTCCTAAGGTCCCTCAGCCAATTAGCACCAAAGCCAAGATTCAAAACCAGGCAATCCAGCACTACGGTTGTGCTCTGTGCTCTTGACCATTCCCCTCAGATGCCCTCATGCAAAAGGCTAGAATAATAAATAGCTCACACCTTTATTATAAATAATAGCCTTTCCTCTTGATTCCCTACATCCTGCTCAGGGAGCCAGCTAGTCATTCATTATTCCTCTCACAATTTATTTGGTGTTCTGGTTTGGATACTCCTTTCCTTCCCTCATATTTTGTGTCCCTATTTCAAGAAGTCTAATGAAACACTGCCTGTGTGGGGGTGAGAGGATACCAAAGGCACAAGTGCACAGCTTTTTTGGGACATAAAATAGCCAGACTGATATCTATATGTTAACCACAAGAGCACAAGGTGGGATTTGGCTTCACCTGATGATGATTGTCTCAGGGAGACCACCAACCGGCTTTCAGCTTAAGGAGTGAGGTGTCCACGTGGATTCTCAAGCTTCCTCCAGATCCTGCAGGAGCATAGGCGCTGAGAGTGGCCAGATCACAGGGAAAACCTGCTGTGAACAGCGGGCATCTTTGCCTCCTAGAAGGAAGCAAGAGATGGATGATGCAGATGCATTCAGGATGAAGCAGGGGGGAAAATGGTTCACAAATGTTAGGAAAAGTAACAAGATGCTCCCAGGGTCCCACAGCTTGAGAATGTTGCCTGAAATAGACCTGAGCTGCATCTGCTCCCAGGAAGCATTGCCCTTGAGAAGTGCGGTCATCCACCAGGGAGACAACTGTCCCCTGAGCCCCTCCAGAGTCTGCTGGAAAGCCTGGATGATTTGTCGTCTGAAGACTGCTATTATGGCTCTGCACAATCCTTTTGGTGCTAAATTTATTTGCAATCATTGCAGCAGCCTGTTTAATTATAACTAATGGGCGTAGTCATGCTAAGTGACATGCCGTTGGAAATCCCCTTCCCCCAACTAAGATCATCCACGGAGATGCAACAAAGATGCTGAACAAGAAAGCAGCTATATTTAAGGTGACTAAGCTGCTGTACTTGAGGACCCACCTTGGATGGAGAAATTTCACCAAAGCAATGTCCCCCCAGGACACCTGTGTGGACAGCTCCAGCCTTCCAGGCTTTGGGGACGGGGTGTCCTATTTGCGAGCTGCCATCTCTGAAAGCTCAATGACAGGGGCAGAGCCCCCCTCTCTAGGCCTCCTACAGAGGATGTGATTTAGCATGCACATTATTAATGAGCTTCATCCTAAAGTTATTCTGGCTGCATGTGGAGCTTAGAGGGCTTGGGAACACAACTTGGCAGGCGAGAGAAGCTTTAAAATGCAGCACTTCCCCAGCCTGGTTAAAAAAAAATACATAATATCAAAGAGCAAATCAGAATTGGGGTGGGGGGGCAGTCACATAAATGGGTTAGTAAGAGTAAAACGAGGAAAGGAAAACTTTAAAAGACTGTTTTTTAAAGAAGTATGTATATATTCAGCCCCCTTCTGTTTTGCGCTGTCCCTCCCAGCCTTGGGGCCACTCTCTTGCCAGGAAGGCCCTCCCGCTCTTCTCCATCTGGTCAACTCCTGAATGGCCTGTGGGGCTACCCAGGCCATCTCCAGAAATTCTCCATTGACTTCCCCAGATCTCAGAGCACTTGCCCTCCCGGACATTCCTTTCCAGCAGCCCTTTGGCATTTTATTTGTTTAATTATTCATCAAAACAGGTATGGATTCCTTGCTGTGAAGTAATTGTGGCAGACGTTAATCCCAGGTCTCAGATAAGGCAGCTCTCCCCATGGGTATCTTATCTTTTTCAAGAGGCTGAGCTCCTGAGAGTAAGAAGCACAGTGGGTTCATGGCCACACTGCCTATGGCCTGGCACTCATTGGCCCCTCAGGGAATGCTCACGGGATGCCCAAATTGAACTTAGCATGCTGGAGAGTGTCCTTGCTTGCTCTTTCCCATTGACCCTGACAGGATGGTGCCCATCGTCCCAAAAGGCAAGTGGGGGTAGAGGACTGGATCCCTCAAGAAGAAAGTTCTTAGGTGCAAATCCAGCTTTTGCTTGGGTAAGGATAGAACTTTCGAAGAGCTGAAGTCCCAAACATCATCCTAACCTCCTAGATCTGCTGCCTGGGGACGTGGTATCTAAAGAAGAGAGATAGTAATGGTGATAGGGTTGAGGGAGGACCTACTGATGGCTAAGATGGCTGCTTGCTTTCCAAGAGGAATAGATATTTATTCAGTGAATGAGAAAGGGCCACAAAAGATGTTGATGAATGGCAGGCCCTGTGAGAACATGGGAGGGAGGCAGATGTAGTGACTTGGGCTCTCCCCTTCTCTTGGAAAGAAAAAGACATGGAAAGCAGAATACTGGAAGGATAATCCATTCCAGACCTCTATGGAAATGACAGATCTCAACCCAAATCCAGGGAATAGCTCTGAAACCCAACTCACACTTGCTTCTGAAGGAGATTGGTCACAAATAGTCATGTTACCAGTCCAGCGCCCCTCCCACAAGCAGGAGCATTTTTTAATTAAGCTCCATCCCTGGGACTTCTCTGGTTATAGACACAGAAAGAAGAATCTTGTCATTTGTAAAGCTTCTCACAACCATGCTTGTAATGCTTCACTTACTAAAAGATTTCACATTAGAATCTATAAAATCAGTTTTCCCTGATCAAAATATTTTCCTGAGGTTTCTGTGATGCATCAATTGCTCTTCAAGCTGCAACAAGAGACAGAATGAGTCAGCCTTAACTTGGCCTGGAATTTAGGATGTTGACCCAGGCTCACCAGGTGCTCTAACAGCAGAGGCCTAGATCCTCAGAGTCAGTCTGAGCTCTGAGCTCCTTGGTCCCCTCTTGGCAGAAAAGCATGCCAGGATTTCCTTGATCTGGGTTAAGACAATACCACTGGCAACTTCTTCACAAAGGAACAAAGTAAAATATCCAGATACAGCCTAAATTTCTCACCATCTCAAAACCAGGCCAGTCTATGAGAATCTGGATGGTGAAAACTGCTCTTTTCTAGAAGTTCCTGCTGTACCCAGATTCCACAGTACTCACTGCTCCACTTCAGGAGGGAGGACACAGCTAGCCATGGTATCCTTTCACAAAATATGACCAAATGGCAGTGGTAGCACTAACTGACCTTGGCCCTCATTCCCCACCTTGATCACTGCAAGGATTTTTGGGAGAAGCTCTCCTTCATTGGAAGATGCCTTGCTCCAAATCCCAAGAGGTAGTTACTTTCTTCAAGAGAAAATTTTGACAAATACATCACTGCATCATCACATGCATCAAAATGAGAGTTAACCCAGGGTACACCTGCTGTGAATCGGGATCTCCTAGTTACATTTGACAAACATCAACCACCCTAAACTTTTCCCTATGTGGGTTTAAGTCTAGATTCTTACAGCCAGCAAAAAGGACCAATCTCCCTTTCCCTTTGTGAAAATCCTGGTGTGTGCTCAGTACCATGCTGTGAGAGGGAGGGGTTTGGCATACTCTTCCACTCTGTCCCTGAATGGAGAGGTATCACAAATGGTTCATCTTACAGCATGCAGGGATCTGTCATATGTCTTCTTCTTTCCTGAAAAGGTTGCTGTCAGGGTTAAATGACAAGTGATTACAAAATGCCTTTCTCATTGGAATGAGAATTAATATTAATCCAATTATATGTTGATGGCTTTGGTGTTCTGTTAAAATGGACCAACATTTAAACACCATCACTTAACAAAAATAAAACCTTCCTAACAATGACTTCAACAGTATGTCAAGAGGAAGAAATGTGCAAAGGACTCTCCTGGGTGCCATTTTTGCAAGACTATTCTAAGAATTAGAGTAGAGGAGGAAAAAATCCACCACTCTCCCAATTGAAAATGTTTACTCCCATAAAAGGTAAAAGTTGATTTATTTTTATGAAATACTACAAATATGCTCTTAAAGTCACTGAATTCCTCAGCTACCTCATGCCAAATCATTGCTTTATGGAGCTTTTAAGACCTTCAAAATACAGCAGTGTAGCTAAAATAGGGCCATTCCCCCAAGCAACAGGATTGTAAACAGGATGTTAGAGAAGGAAAGAATTCTTTTAGAACCATGGAAAGCTGCTGTCCATTTCTTACAACCATCTGGTATGATCTGAGGGCAACTCAACGGCACAAGACTCCCCACTCAGAAACACCTGTCCCCTTACTATCTGAGTCCCACACTTAGCATCTTCCCTTTGAGTCTCTGTCAAAACAAATGGGCCACTCAAACCATAGAACTCTAAGGCTAGAAGGAACTCAGTGGTCATGCAGGTCAACCTACCCGTGTCACGGTGAGAAAAACGCAGGTCCAGAGAATCAGCCAGAAACATGCAACCAGTCACTGATAGAATCTGAACCTAATCCAAGCCTCTTGGATGCTCAGCCTGGTGCCTTATCCATTACTCAAAGTTGTGGCACAAATTGTGCCCCCCCCCCAAAAAAAAAGTTATGTTGGAGTTCTAATCTCCAATAGCACCTCAGAATGTGAGGCTATTTGGAGATGGGGTCTTTCAGAGGTAATCAAATTAAAATGAGGTTATTAGGGTGGGCCCTAATCCAACATGACTGCTGTCCTTATAGAAAGAAGAAATTTAGATACCAAAAGAGATGCGCATAGAGGGAAGACAA
The DNA here is from genome assembly GCF_011100685.1 of Canis lupus familiaris. Taxonomy (NCBI): domain Eukaryota; kingdom Metazoa; phylum Chordata; class Mammalia; order Carnivora; family Canidae; genus Canis; species Canis lupus. The sequence goes on from NC_049238.1 coordinate 17,699,468, forward strand.
CAATAAGAGACAAGGAGAATACAGCTGTCTGCAAGCCAAGGAGAAAGACCTTGAACAGATCCTGCCGTCACAGGCCTCAGGAGGAAGCAACCCTGCCAAGACAATAAATTTTTATTGTTTAAGCCTCCCAGCTTGTGGTATTTTGTTATGGCAGCCTTAGCAAACTAATAAACCCAGTATCAGCCGTCCAGAGTAGAACATGTGTCTGTGTAAATGTCTATGTAGATGTGCTGGCTTTATTTCATATATAGTTCCGACGTCTATAAACCTTAACTTTTTTAAAAATGAAAAGGGGCGATCTCCCTAAAAGTATCTTTTGCAGACACTAGTCTCTAGAAGATACAACCTTGGTCAAAACTCAAGGGTAGTTTAACAATCCTATCAAGTAGACACTATTATTAACTTCATTTTAGAGGTAAGACACTTAGATTCGGAGAGGTTACAAAAACTACCCTGGAACAACCAATCAGTAAGGGACAGAGCTTATTTCAAACCTAGCTCTATTTGTTTGCAGAGTATAAGCTCTTAAGTAGTACACTACACAAGACGTAGTGAGCTTGCCATCACTGGCAGGGTTCAAGCAGAACACTGGAGGAGCACCAGTGAAAGATACTTTCTAAGGAATCCCTCCCCTTGAAGGAGAGAGGAGGTGACATGTCCTGAGTCCTTCCACCCATTTTATCTTAAACATTTTGTGATGGTCTTTATTATTTATAACCAGCTATTTCCAAAGAGGATTTGAGTCAAATCCAAAGCCCTGCCAACCCTGATCTTCCCTGAGTTTACAATCCTATAATTACTGCTGGTTTGAGTGGTCAAGGGAAATCTCAAAGAGGTAACAAGATGAGAATGTGCGTTAGAGTTCATAGAGAGAGAAAGGAAATTAGTGATGGGGGTGGGAGACTTTAGTAGACTGGGGGAAGTCAGAGGAATAGCAAGGAAGGTGTTAACAAGATTCAAGTTCTTAGGCTTTGCTAGTTAGAGATGCCCAGAGCTCCAGCACCACCAATCTTTATGCTGAGTGTGGGGTCATGTGAACCTCTCAGCTGAGCCTCCATCCTGTGTGCAGCCCGATTAACTAGAAGTAAACACTTTCAGCTTTAAAAGTCACATGGTACTGAAGATGGTTGTAGAGCCAATGCTTTGAGCCCTAAATTTAGCATTTTTTCCCCAGCCCTGAGTTAAACACAGACATACATACTGCTTCCGCTATGCTATGGGTTAAGTTCCCCACACATCTGAGCACCCACGTATCTTATATTATCCTTAGCATGAGTTACTCGCAGATGCAGTGGAGAGAAGGTAGGCCTCAGAGCCCTGGGTTCCCAGAGCAGCTCCCGAATTTATGCAGAGTCAGGATCACAGCCGTTTTGAAGGACGGTTTTCTGTCTCTGCCACAGTTCAGGCAACAGATGTGTGTTTCCAATGCGGCGACTGCAGAACATAACACTTGCTCATTTTCAAGCTAAGGTTTTATTTTCTCTGGTTTCAACAGGTTGCTGTGCAGAGTATCTACTCAGTACGTGACATTTTCTCAGCTTGCTTCAGAGTAGGAAAGGTAGACTCCCCAAACCCCCAAAAGTTTTCTGTAAATCAATAGGAGAAAAAAGTTGTTCAAAGCCCTGTGCTTGGCTCCTTAGAAAGGCTCCTGAGGTGGCCTCTTAGGCAGGAGGAAAGGATTGCCTGCGGGCTGTTTGGCATGGGGTCGGGGCTCAGGAGAGGCTCAAATCCCACATGCAATGTGGATTTTCCAAGACCCGGGGCATTGGCTCCCCAGGAAGGAAAGCTCAAGTTTCATATCCACCTCCACAAAGAACAGGCCCTACTTATTTCGACCACTTTCTAGAAAATGCTCAATGCAAACCTTATATTTGTCAGCCTTCATCAGATTCTGAGACATATCTGTTTGCTGCTGCCAAAGGAAATAGGAGTCTCTGAGAGGGAAAACAAGCAAAGCCACATGTAGAGTATCCTGAGTATCTTACATCTTTATAGAAGTGCTACTGATGATGTGTAGATTCAAGTGCTCACTGCACCTCTTACATTGGTGCTAGCACACGTCCAGCTGCCTGATTACAGAAGGCTCTTTCTGAGCATGGGGAGGGGCTTTCCTTCTCTTTGGCAGCCAGGGAGCTCAGAGCACTCCTTTGGTACTTACTTGAGAAAGCTATTTTCATCATCGGCTTCTGGTATATTTTTCACCCCATCACTACTACCTATCAAGTGGCATTTGATATTAATTGCCTTTTAATGATTCCATTGTGACCACATCTCTTATTATAAGCTGACTCAAATCCTCTTTGGAAATAGCTGGTTATAAATAATAAAGACCATCACAAAATGTTTAAGATAAAATGGGTGGAAGGACTCAGAGTTGGAGGAAGAACCCTTCAGTGACCACATGGAGCATTTTGGAGCAAGAAGTGCACATCTAGTTCAATGGCCAGAGAGGGAATGAGACACCCAAGGCCTCACAGCTATTCAGGGGAGAACTGGACTAAAACAGATCACCTGCCTGCAACACAAGTGCTCTTCCCCTCACGGCCACTGATCAGGATGAGTTCTGACATGTGAGGCTCCCGCCATGCTACAGACTGTCACAACCACACTTCCTCTGTCCAGACAGACTGATAAAGAGGAGCTTCCTCTTCTCCCTTTCATTCTATTTGCTTTTGCAGAAGCCCTTGCTTAGCGTGTAATGGAGTCTACTTTGCTTTTGAGGGTAAAATATTTAGGGAAGGGGAAATGGCATCATCAGATGTATCTGGAGATGTGCTGGCCACAAACATGCTGTGTCCTCAGTGTTTTCCACGAAAACATGCAGGGTGTAATTGAGCATCAAGAGGACACCCTGATGCCCTGCAGCAATGTGCAAAATATATCGGTTGTCCCCAAAATCCAAATATCTCATGTCAAGTTCCTTTCCTCCCACTCTGCAAACAACACTTTGGGAAAAGCACAGGTGGCTCTTGAGAATTTGCTGTTCTGCTTGTTCTCCACTTGAAGTGACAATTCCTTGAATGAAGAGCCTGAGGCTCCCATGGAAATAAGGAGACAGAATGTGTGCACCTGATAACAAGGGATCCTTATCATCTTCGGTGGCCAGCCCATCTTCTGTAGCTCATGAACTTTCGAAGGACTGGGATGTGTCCCCCAGCCTGATATCCTTCAAGGCTCCACATCCCCACAGCTTCACAAGATCAAATTCAAATACCTTGCCGGGTCCACAAGGCCTTCCCTGGCCTGCCCCTGCCCTACCCTTCCAGCAAGTGCTGGTCATTCCCTTCCCTTCACCCAACATTCCAGAAACATTCAGATTCTTGTAGCTTCCCAAACACAGAGAGCCTGTTCTTGTGCCTGGACCTTTGCTCATACAGCCTCTTCTGCTGTTTCTCCACCCTTTTGACTTCTCCTTTCTTCGCACTGGGCCCTGGTGGGAGATTTCTCTTGCCTATATGTGTCTTCACTTTTCCCTTCTTGTAGTGTCATATCATTCTAACTACTAAAAAGATCTATTGCATTCTAGAACTCATCTTCTGTTCAAAGTTCAAGGTCCCAGAAGGTGCCCTAAGGGTTGACTCTTCCATGTAAGTCTAGGGTCAATTCGTGGCACTCTGGCTTTCAGTACTATGTTCTCTATGGTCCAAGGGGTGCTCCTCATGGGGGAAGCTATTTAATTCCTGCTTCAGCCTCAGGGCTTTCAGTTTCTGGTCTTCTTTTTCCATGACTGCAATGGCCACAAAAGCACTTTTATTTCTATGTTTCTTGGGGAACATTTCATGGCCATTCAGTGTGTATTTCTGTCTCCTGCCTCCTAGGAACTATGGCACCTCTTAAAACCCTGAGAGTTTGCTCATCACTGCAAAACAAGGGTATGGATAAAAGGCAGGGCTTGGGAGACTCAAGAGTTTCTCTAAGTGTTGCAGATGAGTAAACATAAGTGGGCAGGACATGAGCCAGACATTTCCATGGACTGAGTCAAAACCCAAGAGTCACACTTTGTTGATATGATGCTCACATGCATCATCAGAGAAGTATTTATTTTAAAATTCTTTGGCACAACTCTTTATACAGTTATAGGATCACAGGTTGTAGGAACTTGTGCAAGATCTTTAATCCACCCACCTTCTTCAGATAGGGTGACCAAGGCCAAGAGGGGAAAATTTAGGAACTGAAGTTTCTTTATAAGAGCCAAACCCTGTGTTCCCCAGCCTTACCCACAGTCCCCTCATCCAGGGACCTGGCCTCCATTCATAGGCCCCTAAATTACACATAGGGAAAGAATCTCTGCTCCTACCATGAGCTCTGAGAGCAGCTGCACATCTCCCAACTGGGGCTACTATAGTGAACGCAATTAGCAGGGCTGCCTGACAATAGCAAGAGCAAAATCTTCTCCAAATCTCCCCAAGTGACTAAGTGACTACAAGCAGGTATCATATTATCTGAAGGTCCTCATCCCCATTTTTCTTCATCTTCTGGCCCATCTTCTGAGGCAAGACAAAATAAGAGGGTTCTAGGGACTTTCCTTCTACCATTGCCTAGAGGAACCTCTCCTATAAATAGACTCTTCTTTGGGATTAAAAGTACATCAGGTCAAAATAAAATAAAATAAAATAAAAGTACATCAGGTACAGTAATTCAGAAGCTTTCATAGTTCAGTAGAGATTCCACTTCTGCTTGCCTTCATATGTATTATCTCCCAACCTCTTGCTCCTAAGCTTCACTATGACTTCCCAGGGACCTAGAATTTGGGGGGTTTTCTTTGTGAGAGGAGGGTACAGAGATTTCCCATATACCTCCACACATGCAGAGCCTTGCCATAAGAGTGGTACATTTGTTACAATTGATGAACCTTCACTGACATATCATCACCCAAAACCTGTAGTCTACATGAGGGTTGACCCTTAGTACTGTACATTCTGTGGGTTTGGACAAATATATGATGACATATATCTACTCTTATGATATCATACAAAGTATTTCACTGCCCTAAAAATCCTCTGCTCCTCCTATTCATCCCTCCCCCTGTCAAATCCTGGCAACCACAGATCTTTTAACTGTCTCCATAGTTTTGCCTTTTCCAGAAAGTCACATAATTGGGAGTTATACAGTATGCAGCCTTTTTATACTGGCTTCTTTCTCTTAGGGATATTTAACCGAGTGCATTTAAGATTCCTCTATGTCCCTCAATGGCTTGATAGCTCATTTATTTTTAGTGCTGAATAATATTCTATTATCTGGATGTACTACAATTTATCAACTCACCTACTGAAGGACATTGTGGTTGCTTCCAAGTTTTGGCAATTATGAGCAAAGCTGCTATGAATATCCCTGTAGAGCTTTTTGTAGGACACAAGTTTTGCCTCCTTTGGGTAAATACCAAGGTATATAATTGCTGGATCCTATGGTAAGAGTATGTTTAGTTTTATAAGAAACCCATAAAACATCTTCCAAAATGACTGTACCATTTTGCTTTCCTACCAGCAATGAAGCAGAGTTCCCATTGCTCTATATCCTCACCAGCATTTGGTGTTGTTGGGGTTCTGGATTTTGGCCATTCTAATAGGTGGGTAGTGGTAGCTCTGTTGTTTTAATTTGCATTTCCCTGATGATATAGGTTGTGGAGTATCTTCTTCTATGCTTATTTACAATCTGTGCATCTTCTTTGGTAGTGTCTGTTAAAGTCTTTGACCCTTGAGATGCCTGGATGGCTCAGCTGGTTGAGTGTCTAGTTTATGGTTTTAGCTCAAGTCATGTTCTCAGGGTTATGGGATCAAGCCCTATGTTGGGCTCCATGATCAGCAGGGAGTCTGCTTGAGATTCTCCCTCTCCCTTTCCCTGCCCATCCCCACCTACCTCTCTCTCTCTCTCTCCCAAATAAATAAATATTTTTTTAAAAAATCTTGACCCATTTTTTAATTGAGTTGATCTCCCTTTTTTTTAACATTTATTTGAGAGAGCGTGCACAAACACAGACACGCACACACACACACACACACACACACACACAAGCTGGGGGGAGGGGCAAAGAGAGAAGGAGAAACAGATTTCCTGCTGAGTAGGGAGCCCAACACCAGAACCCCAAGATCATGGGGGTTTCTTGATCCCAGAACCCCAAGATCATGTCCTGATCCAAAGGTAGCCACTTAACCGATTGAGATATCCAGGTGCCTCTAGGTTGTTTTATTTCTTATCACTGAATTTTAAGAGTTCTTTGTGCATTCTGGATAACAATCATTTATCCAGTGTGTCTTTTGTGACCTAGAACTTTTAATTCTGTAATTCAGAGACAACAGAAACATATAAGACCTCTGGGCTAGACCAGAGCTATAGGGCTCAGATTTGTTATCTCCAAAGATGGGTCTGAACTAAGTGGGACCCCAAGGAGGACTCTGAATGAAGAGTGTGATGAGTGACTTTGTTCTTCCTGAGAAAAGGCAGTCCATTCTAGGAGTCAGACACATGCAGTCCCTAAATACTCACAGAGTGCTTCCTGTGTTCATTCTACTAAATCTAACAGCATTTGTCCAGAAGTAGCCATAGGCACAGCCATCATTGGCAAGAGCAGCAATAATGTCTAACATCACTGAGAACCTGTGCTTTGAGTGAAATATTTCATTTTATCCTCAAAATAATTGTATGGAGCAATGCGATTGTGATAGGCAGAGTAATGGCCTATAAAAATATCTAAAACCTAAACCCCAGAATCTGTTGTTACCTTTCATGGCAAAATGGGCTTTGTGGATGTGATTTAGTTAAAGATGGGGAGATTATCCTGGATTATCTCAGTAAGGCTAATGTAATCACAAAGATCCTTATAAGAGGGAGGAAGAAGCATCAAAATCAGAGAAGGAGATGGGATAGAAGCAGAGGTCAGAGTGATGCAGCTGCTGGCTTGAAGATGGAAGGTGACCATGAGCCAAGGAATGCAGGTGCCCTCTAGAAGCTGAAGAAGGTAAGGAAACAGACTCTCCTCTAGAGCCTCCAGAGGAAGCGTAGTCCTGCCACACTAGATTTTCACACTATGAGACCCATTTCAGGCTTCTGACCTCCAAAACTATGAGATGATAAATGTGTGCTAGTTTAAGTCACCACATATGTGCTAAATATCACAGCATCAATATGAACTAATGCAACTCACATCATTCCCATTTTACAAATGCAGAAGCTAAGAAGCAGAAAGGTAAAATAAGTTGCCCTAAATTGTGCACCTAGCAACTCGCACTTCCACGACTTGAACCCACTGATTCCACAGCTAGGAATCTTAGCTACTAAACTATAATGCTAACGACTAATTGAGTCCATGAATTAACAAATGAATAAATAATAAAGATTTGTCCTTGAGATTGTAGAGCTTAAAATTAAGTTAAAAGGTAATATAGAAATGATAGAGAACCCAGAAGACATCTCACATGGGTAAAAAATATACCATAATTTCCTCTGCAGAAGAGTTACTATGAAATAGAAATATCAAGGTTTGCTGGTGGGAATGCAAAGTGGTATGGCTGCAGTGAGAAGCAATTTGCTGGTTCCTCAAAAATCCAAACATAGAATCCCATTTGACCCAGAAATTCCACTCCTAGGTATATACCTAAAAGAAATGGGGAAAAAATGTATTAAAACAAGTATTGGGGATCCCTGGGTGGCGCAGCGGTTTAGCGCCTGCCTTTGGCCCAGGGCGCGATCCTGGAGACCCGGGTTCGAATCCCACGTCAGGCTCCCGGTGCATGGAGCCTGCTTCTCCCTCTGCCTGTGTCTCTGCCTCTCTCTCTCTCTGTGTGACTATCATAAATAAATACAAATTTAAAAAAAAAAGAACAAGTATTGGTACAGAAGTGTTTGCAGCACTATTAATAACCATCAAAAGGTATAAATAACCCAGTTGTCCATCAACAGATGAATAAACAAATTGTAGTATATACATTCGATGGAATATTATCCTGCCATGAAAAGGAATAAAGTACCAATACATGCTGCACCATTGGTTAACCTAGAAACCATTATGCTGCCTGAAAGTAGCAAGGCACAAAACGTCCTACATTATATGATTTTATTTATATAAAATAGCTGGGTTAGGTAAATCCATAAGAGAGAAAGCAGACTGGAGGTTGCCAAACTAGCGTAGGAATGGGGAGGCAGGAGAGAATAACTGCTTAATGGAGAAAGGGCTTCATTTTGGGTGATAATGATATTTTGGAACCTAACAGAGGGGGTAGTGGCACAACACTGTGGGTGTACTAAATGAAACTGACGTTTTCACTTGAAAATGATTGTTTTTACATTATGTGAATTTTGCCTCAATAAAAAAAATTAAATAAAATGAAGTAATACTGCAAAAAAAAATTATCAAAAAGAGTTTTCTAGAAGATAACAGAGCTTAGCCAGGGCCTTTAATGATGGCTGAGATTAGGCAGGCTATGAGGAGATGGGATAGTGAGCAAAAAAGGAAAATAGTTTCCCTTTAATTCCACACAATAGACCTTCTTGCTTATCTGCAAGGTCCTGCTCATCTGTCCCAGTCTCACCTTATTTAAAGCCTCCAAAGACTCCGCCCAAAACCCAGAGATTCTGCAGGAATTACCAAGGGCACTCCACACATTTGCAGACGGTTTTATATAAATTGTGTGAGGAAGACTTACTGAAGAGCAATGTGCTAATATCAGAAAAACTGCAGCAAGTTCCAAATGACTCAGAAAGCCACACGGCACCCCAAATTAGTTCAGGCCTTGCAGTTAGGAGACCTGGGTCTGTGTTTCATGTGGCCCGCCCCCAGGTCCTGAAGGCACCCTCAGCTCTGTCTTGCAGCCCACCCACCATGACCTCCTTGGCCCCTCCACCCCAATTCCTGTCCAGGGAACAGGTCAGAGGTTCCAGCGAAGTGGCAGGATCTAGGGAGTACTGTCCACTGTGGAAATATAAAGAAGCCTAGCTTTCCTGTCATGAGTCACACAGCCTTGGGTTAAGGAAAATGCCAGAGACCCCTCTGAAGGCAGATGGTTGGGACCGGGGACTGAGCTGAATCCACCTTTCTCCAGTGAGCAGAAGCAGGTGAAGGATCCAAGGGCGAGTGAGGTTTGCTTTCACTGCCAGCTCCTCTAGGGAAGGATGTGAGGAGCAGCTTTGAGGAACTCTAGGAACAACCCACACCCACACCCCATTTCCTGACTCTGCACTCCAAGTTCCTTCTGGGGGAGCTTCCTGACTTGGTTTTCAATCACACCAGGGTCTTCTGGCTCCTTCCCATGAGCCCGAGCCATCAGTCACAGCAGGACGGGAGGCTGGGTGGTGAGGAGTAATGAGATACATTCTGTTCTGTTTACAAATTGCTTTCAGCCCCGTGGAGAGAGGTACTTGGAAATGTGAAGTGCTGTTGCTATGGGATGTGCGTGACTGATGGCTTTGCCTGGAACCTACCAAGGCTCAGGGCAAAGCCCCTGCCCCTGCCCCTGCCCCAGTCCCTGGCTCTGAGAGTAGAGCAGGAACACGATCCCTGCAGAAACAGGGATCCTGGCCACACAGTCTGACTCCCCTCCAGGGAAAGGTGCCATCCCATCAGAGCCCAGATATCTCTCCTCTGAAGCCCTTCAGCCTCCCTCTCTGCACACTCACGGCGGGTGGCATGTCACAGGCAGCCTTGGTATCTACCTGTAGGTATGCCTTTCATCTAGGAACAGACTGTCAGACCATCCAGGGGGCAAAACTTGTCTTCCTCATCCTCAGTTCTCATTGAGCATGTCATGGTGCCTGTGTGTGTGTGTGTGTGTGTGTGTGTGTGTGTGCGCACAGCGCGCATGCACACGGGCCCACACATGCATTCTGGTTGAGGTTGACTAAATGTTGGGCATTCCTATTCTCGTTCCTGTGACATCAATACTGCAGGCCTTTAGGATCTCAACATTATGCAGACTTGTATTAAAATTGATAACATTGTGCTAAGCATGGTGCTATGTGCTTTATATACACTTCAAAGTGCAAAGTAAGTACTCTATCCTGCAAAGTGAGTACTCTATCCTCAGGGGACAGTTTCCTAACAAGACCACCTTTGCATCCTCAGCCCTCTATAAGCCAAGCCAGCCAGTTTCTACTCTTACCTTCCTACTGCTCCACCATAATTGCCTTTTCTGATGTTGCCTACAACCTCCATGTTGCCACATTGGCTAACCTTTGGAGCCCATCTTACTGGACCTAAGCAGCATCTGACTAGGTGAACCAGCCCCCCACATCTACTCTTAGCTTCTAGGACAGCACATTTCTGGTTTTCCAGCCATTTTCTGACACCTCTGGCTACTCTGGGTAAGGCTCCGGAGGGATTAGGGAAGAAGTTCTGGAGCCAGATTGCTGGATTCATACTCCGAGCTCCTCCACTTCCTAATTGTGATCTTAAGCAAAATGCTTTGTCTCTCACACCTCAGTTTACTTCATCGGGTTGCCATGAAAATAAAGGAATGAATACATGCAGCCCATTTAGAACAATGCTAGGGTGTGGAAAAACCTTCAATAAAAGCTAGCTCCTTGTATTATCACTATGACAATCCATTATCACACCACATCTAAGTTCTAAAGCTCCACAGAGCTGTTCTTGGCCTTTTTCTCATCTCACTCTTGCCTAAGGCAGTCTCATTCATCTCCATGATTTTCAATGTCATCTATACATTGGCATCTCCAAATTCATATCTCCAACTCAGATCTCATTTAAGCTCCAGACTCATTTATCCAATCGCCTACTTGACACATCCATTTGGACGTCTCCCAGGCATCTCAATTGACATGTCTGAAACCGAGCCCTCCCTGCCACTTGCTCCTTCTCAGTCTTCCTTGTCACAGACAATGGCACCATTATCTGCCGGTGACTTCTGGAAAAAAAACGTGGAATCATCCTTGACACTTCTCTTTCTCTCACCTCCCATGTCAAATGCATTACTACAAACTTCCAATTTCACCTCCAGAATATATCTTAACTCTGTTCCCTTTCCCATATTCCAGCTGCTATCACCCTACTCCAGGCTACAGTTCTCCCTAATTTATCTCCACCATCCCCACATTCCAATTCTCACATGCACCGATGAAGAGGCTATTGGAGGTGGTGGCTGGGGGTGTTTTCATGTTTTCATGTTGTTTTCACATCCATCAAATCATGACATCAATCTCTGCGTAAAAACTCTCCAATGCTTCCCATTTGCTGTGAGAAAAAATTAAATTCTTCAATGTGGCCCTTAAAACTCTCCAATATCTGCCCCCCTCCCCCGACCTCTCCAGCCCCACAGTACCACTCTCCTCCTGACTGACCCTGTTCCTGCTATACTCTCAGGGCTTCACAGCAGGCTGCTCCTTCTACAGGCTATTATCTTAACCCTTTCTGTGCTCGGAACTGCTCTGGCAATGGAGCCCTGCTCAGAATGGCTTTTTATGAATAAAATAAAATGCATAGTATTGCAAAGGGAGCCAGTTATATCAAAATACTACAGCAAAAATTCGTTTGGGACATACCACTGCGGTGAAATATTTTGACAGTGAGAGAAGCTATGCATATGGAGGGGACAGGGGGTATAGGGGAAATCTCTAGAACTTCTGCTCAATTTTGCTGTGAACCTAAAGCTTCTCTAAAAAAATAGTCTATTAAAAATACATTTGTGATATAGCAATAGCATGTGCTTCTTCATCAAGGTATTAACTAAAAAGAGTCAGAAATGGGTTCAGTAACTAAAATAATCTCAACATAATATGGAAACAGCTGCAAAGACACACAAGCACCACACACTATTGTGAAATAAGGTCTAATTCCCCTCCAGATGACAACCTTGCCCAAATCAAACTCTCTCCCTCATCCTGCCACTGAGTGACTCCTACTCACCCTTCAGCTTTAGAAGGCCCTTCCTCGACCCCCTCAAACTGAGAATCTTTTTCTCCTGTTGCCCTCTTTACACTTCATTTTAAATCTTGAATTTTACCTCAATTACAATTATAGTGTTTGTTTGCATGTTTAGTATCTGTCACTAGACCGAAAGTTCCATGAGATGGAATGATGCCTACTCTGTTCAGAGGAGGGCATGATTTGGTGAGTGAATGAATGAATTGCCCATAACTGGTAGGGTAGGCAATGGAGCATGGCTGTAATAAACTCATAGAACTTTCAAAGGTGGTGTTCTTTCCCTGTGTCACACTAAACAAGGATAATTTCTGCTTCACACACATGTGCCTTCTTTCACCATCTCTCACTGATCTCTCTGCTCCATGGAAGTTATTTATGTAACTTTATGAAGGTGGCCTTCAGAGAAGTTATGCTTACCAAAAATGTTTATATCTCCAAATGGTAGCTTTTGCTGAAAAGACAGTGAAAAGTTAGGTTCACATTTTCAAATTATTTTTGTGAAAATTTAAATGGTTTCAGATCTATTCGGGGCTTAAGAAGTTGAACGATGATGATGATGATGATAAAAAATAATAATAAACATCTATCAAGTGCTCTACACACTTTTTAATATATTAGCTCATTTAATCTTCACTGTATCCCTACTTATTTTGGAAGAGTGAGCCATAAAAAGATGATAAACTGAAGCAAAAAGCTACACTCTATCCCCCCTTCCTTTACCATCACATAGAACTACTTTAAATTTTTCTCTATTTACCCCAAGAGCCCAGGATTTAGTAACAGATTTTTAATGCAAATCAATTCTCAAAAAGGTGACACCTTAGACCATTCACCTCAACTAATACGAACGCATAGCATTTGTCTATCATCAAATCAGTGTGTCTTCCATCTTGGGAATCAAAAAGCAATGACAAGTTCAAAGCTCCAGACTCACAATCCTGCCTGGGAGACAGGAATCATCACAATTGAGAGCCCGCCCACAGCAGCATACATGGGAATGGAGGGGCAAGTGGGGAAAGGGTATGTCGGAGACCAAAATATGCACCCCAAAATATACTAGTCTAGCATGAGGATTATTTTGAGCTGAAAGCAATTGAGAAAACACAAATACAAGATGAGCTCTCTGTAGTCCCCCCACGCCTAAACATAGATCATAACTTCCCCTTGTGAGGGTGCCCCCTACCCCACCCCAAACCACTTCTTGTGCCAGGAAGGGACTAACAACCTTATCACCAGAGAGGAGATGGCACTAAGAAGTCTACACAAATGAACCTTACTAACTCATTCTTATCCACCACTATTTTCCCCACATATTTGCCTTCCTACAATTTGCCTCAGGAGCTCAAAGTTCCTTTCCTTTGTCTTGTCACTTTTCTTTAAATATATCCTCTTTTTCTCAGTCTAAAAGCCTACAATGCTAGCTATTTCCTTGTGCGGTCTTCTTTCTATAAAGTCCCCCTATGCCACATAAAACTTTTAACAACAAATAAATTTGTGTGCCTTTACTCCAGCTAGCCTGTTGTCATTTGTTTGTCTATTTGTTTGTATTGTTTTTCTTTTGTTTTGTTTCTCAGTCCTAGCTGGAGAATGTAAGAGGGTGAGAGGAAAATTTTCCTCCCCTACAGATAATCTATGAGGGTATCATATTCCAGCTCGCAAGAGTCAGACCTGAGAAACATTTCTTGGTTGGGTTAGGTTTAAGGCTGCCTAAAAATTAGAGTTTGAATCTACAGTTGTGAGATTTAGCTACGGTTAATGTCTGGGTCATGGTGAGTGTAAGGATCAGGCTATAGGTTAAATTGAGAACCTTGTTTCAATTGAAGCCTAGTGTCTATGTTTCAGTCAGGGCTAGACTTCTACTTAGACCTTAGAGTTAGTTTATATATTGGAAGCTGCTGAGATCTGGTTTGGGGTCACCATTAAGAGTTTAAAGTTATTGTCAGGAGTCCAAGTCAGCATCACAAAGATAGTTGGACACTCTATCAAAAGTAGTATTTAGATCTAAATTCAAACCTTAAGGAATGTCACCTTTTAAAGTTCTGACAAAATCCTGGATAAGAATCTGTGGTCAGCCTGTGTTTGGGGTAGAGATATGGGGCAGATTTATGTATGTTGACAAGGTAAAGATGAATCTGAAATTGCATCTCGTGGGGACAGCTCCACAAATGCAGAAGGTGGACATGACTGCTGCCCAGAACAACTTTACCCTGGGTCCCTGGTGTTACTTATGGCCATGAATAAGGAGCACCTCAGATCATTGTACTTCTTTCCATCATGAGTCACCCTTCCTCCTGGCTCGCTTACCCTCCCTACCCTCAAACCAACAGCTAGCCTGTCAGGCTTTAGTAAGTCAAGGAAATCTTGGTTATTCCATTGATAAAGATAAGAAATCACTTTGATGTCTTCCAACCTGGAGCAGGGAACAGATCCAGGCCTGGACAGATTCTGTTTGTGAGTTTGCACCTCTGTGCCCCAAAACACCCCTACACTGCAGCCTTAACCCAAGCAGCCCTGATTGTCCCTCATCCAAGGTCCGTTTTTTCCATGTAGCTAGATGCGGAGCTGAATCATTCAGCCTCTAGGGACTTCCCAGGACAGTGAGTGGTGAGCACTGCATCCCAAAATAAAAGGAATAAAGAACAATTTAGACTAATGGAAAATGCCAGGGCAGCACTGGCCTCACCCAGGTACCACCACCGTCTCCACTCTAGTGATGGTGATTGGGTGTTGTCTAAAGAAGAGACCAGGAAACTCATGAGTAAAATCAAACTGCAGAGTTTGATTATAATGATTTATCTGTTGAGAAATACCAGGGATTAATTTTGATTATCAGTGTAGAAACAACAAAGAAAAATGGCCCCAAATGAGGAAGGGAAACACCACATAGCTCAGCTACACAGCAAAGTTTAAGACCACAGGGATACTTGGCCTCTGTTAGGAGTCCTGAAGCTGCCAGAGGGTCTTCTCCACCTCTTTCCCAGGACAGCAGGGTCTGATCTGCACAACAGGTACCCACATTTTCTTCACAAAACTTTCCTGGGACCCATTTGCAAAAGCAGTCATAAACAAAATCACCTTTCTCCACTGGAAAAACACTATAATTAGAGGTACATTCCTCACCAAAGCGAGTACAAGAAAAGAGAAGGGACAGGGGGGACCTGGGCTTTCATTCACTGTGCTGCACTGAGGGGTCCCCTCCTTCAGGGCTCAGGCTGCCACCTGTGAAACAGGGATGGCTGTGCCCATTCCCCCTCACAGGGGCACAGTGGCCACAGTGGGTAGAAACCCTGCTAAGGAAGCCAGGGAGCTCAGACAAACACATCCATTACCTTCTGTGATCCCACGTGTGAGTCTCAGGAAGCAGTGACCTGGCGACAGCGGTATGTACTCCCGTCCTGCAGGACTGACATGGGGGGGGGTGGCAGGAGATGGGGAGGAGGCTTTGTCCAACTGACCCCCAGTCCCCAAGTGTTCTTACCACACAGCCTGCATTTGTCCCTTCCTAATTTGGGGCCATTTCTCCTTGTTGTTCCTACACTGATGACCGAAATTAATCCCTGGCATTTCCCAACAGCTAAATCATCATAATCAAACTCTGCAGCTGCCAGATCTGCTGACTCAAACCCCCTATGTATTCATATGATATTTGCCGGGTAATTACAGAATAGAGGTAATTATATTCATGACTCCATTACTTTCATAATTCCAGAGACCCAGAAATCACTAAAAAAAAAAAAAAAAAAAAAAAATCTCACAGGGTGCAGAAAAGAAATTCCTTCAATAACAACCCTAGCCCACCTCTTACCTTGTTTGTCCTCTCTCTGCAAACCTTGCCACTCAGCAGTAGCCGCTCCTGAAGGCAGAGAGGAGGGAGAAGAAAAAGGAGACTGACACCTAACGCTCAGTTAGGACCAGAAAGTCTATGGGTTGTCGAAACCAATGTGTGTTAGTTATAGGAATGCAGGCTATGGTGTGAGTGAAGCCCTAAACGCCAATGAGTCCTCAGGGGCTTCACAGTGAAGAGGGATGGTGCACTCATGTCACAGTCCATCTCGGGTGGTCCCCATCGGGCACAAGTCTCATGCTCACGTGGGGCTCCAGGCTCCCTCAAGCTCATGGTTCTGCCCACCCCAAGTCTTCATTGGCTTCTCCCATCCACTGAAACATGGGGAGATTTCACTGCTTTGGCTCAGACGTGACACTCACGGTTCCACTCGCATTCCTACTGGCAGCAGCTCATCGCAGGGTGCCATCTAGGTGCCAGCGTATGGGTGGAAACAGCCCCGGGGGTCAGCCGATCCCAGGGGCAGCTCCATGCCCTGGTGGGGACCTCACCCCCTGGAGGGTAGCTGACCATTTGTGCCACCCAGATCCTCCTGACAGGGCCTGAGTGAGCCTCGGGGGTACCCATGAAATGATGGGCCACTGCAGCTGGACACCCTGAGGCACAGATCACAGTGATAAGTATCCTAAACAGATGATGCAGAAAATTCGTGATCTCCTTCTGTTATTGTAGCATCCAGAAAAGACCCTCTCGCAATCATGTCCAAATGGGACCTGAAGCTAGTCCCGGGCAGGGCATTTTGCCTCTCCTGTCTCCTACTCCCCTCTCCTGCATGCTGCTGGACCCCCAGATGTCTCCCAGCATCAGTCCTCTCTGCAGAGCATCTGCTCCCCACACATGCAGCCATGGGCCATGCCCCTCTGCAGCCGTGGGCCTGGGCAATGGTGACCCACACGGCAAGGATTCTGGTCACCCGTCAAAGGGCAGCAGGATGGCCACTGAGCCAACAGAAGAGGAGAAGGAGGCAGGCTGTGATGGCAGAAGTCAGGAGTCAGGATCCAGTCAAGCTCTACACATGGTGCCTCCCCTGGGGATGCCTGTTTAAGGTTGGTGGCGGCGGCAAAGGAGGCCCAGGAGCAGAGGCACTTGAGAGCATGGCAGAGACTGGTCCTCTGGCCTGGAGACCACAGGAAGGGCCCTGCAGCTGCCTGTATTTGGAGCAGATCCTCCAGGACCAAGCCGGAGGTTGGCAGCCTCCTCGAACCTGTCTGTGAGCAACTTGGGGTGGGAGGGGTGGGGGGCCCTAGGCTGAAGGGAGCACCAGCGATGAGGCCAGACAAGTTCACACAAGGGGTCCACTCGAAGCATCTCACCCACATCAGAAAGGCCCATAAGCCCAGAGTTGATTGCCCAACGGACAGGTGGTGTCTGCCCCACACGTTTCACGTGTGGAACACTCAAAGGAACTTTTCCCCATTTCAAAACTCCAACCTCATGGCTATCCTATGCTTCCCATTCTGCACTTTCCACTTCAGTGTTCTTTTTGTTTGTTCCAGAAAAGAGACAGAATTAAGTTTTACTGCACTTTTACACTTGAAAGCCTCTACAACTAAATAGAGCTTCTCCCCCAGAACTGCTTTTGTGGGCTGCTCAGAGCACCCTACAAGTGGGGCACCCAGGGGCAGCCTTCCTGCATGGAGCACCCTACCTTAGCTCCCAAAACTGAGCGCGAGTACCTCCCCCTGGCAGAGCCGTCCTGTGGGGGAGTTAGAAAACAGGACAGGGTGCAACGTCTAGGGCAAGAATAAGCATCTTCCAAATGAGACACCATTCTCCAAGTATGTTTCACCTCTGAAACTCAGGATTTCCAGAACACTGGTGGAAAACTTTGTTGGTCTAACATTACAATTTTTGATTCAAAATGCAGTATCTGGATGCATCTATTGACCACCAATAATAAAGAGCAAGTCTAATTTCTTTCTTTGTTGGTTTTTTTTTCCCCAATTACTCTTCAAGTAGAAGGGAATGGGCCTTTCACTGCCCTCCCTTCTCTGGAGCCTCCTGTGTGTACTACCTGTCTCTGCAGTTCCCTTATGTCTCATCCATCCAAAACTCCAGTATCCTCCAACCTCAGCCATCTGGAGCACAGCTGAGAAAAGAAAGGTCCTAAAAAGGCAGCTGAGCACACAGGTTAGACGCACCAGGATCTGCACAGAGACATGGAAGCCTCAGCCTTCCTGTCACACCTCCGTTTCAACAGCTCCGTAAGTTTAGTCCTTAGCCCATGGCATGTGAAGACAGCAGTTGGGAAGGGAATAGGAATTACTACAACAGACAGGAAGGAATATTGGTAGCAATGAGGGGTAAACAGACAGAAAATCAAGAAGCAGGTGACAAAAGCTCTAAATCACAGTCAGCTGGGTGGGTGGCTGATGCCTAAGCTAACAGCCCAAGGCTTTGCAGGAGCCGGAGGGTCTTGGAGGAGAGGTCCGACCCGAATGGAGAGAGGAGAGGAATCCGGTGCAGCAAAAATGCCAAAGGAGCCAGTATTTGTGTTTGGAGGAAAGGCAAAGGAAAGAGGTCAGGGTGGGAGAAGGCATCTTAAAGGCAGCGCGTGGAAGCCAGGCCAAGCTGGCCTGGGCGGGCGAGCCTGGAACCAATCTGCTGCAGTGGTGTGTGTTGGGTGTGAGCGTGGGCGCCCGTGCACACGAGGCGGGGGAGCGATGGAGGGCACAGATGACGAGGACAGCTCTGGGGGCTGCGAGGCAGGGGCATTCCACAGGGCCAGGGAGCACCCCGGGTCCGAGCAGGGATGTCATCAAGGCAGGATACCTGCGGGCCTGGGGAGGCCGTGGCTCAGACACATCATCACACGGATCCAGAGTGGCAGAGCCGGGAGGGACCCAATTCATCTTCGGATCTCACTCCCTATTTGTCACAGGCTGACACTGAGACCTGGATGGGGGTGGGTGGCAGTGGCGGTAACAGGTCCAGCGAGCGGGACAGCCAGGGCTAGCTCCGAGGCCCCCGCCTCCCCGCCCCCATGCTGCTCTTCCTCCCCCTGTCCCCCCCACCCCGCGGGGTTCCCAGCAACCATCCTTGCCCTGTGCTGGGATCAGCAGGGTCCTCTTTACCCTGAGCTCCCCCAGCAAGCTGGCCTCCACCATTTAGCCTGGACAGAAGCAGGCAGTGGGGTGCCTGGCCGGCTGAGGAGTCGGGAAGCTTCGTTAATCATGCTTTCAGAGCACTTTGCAATGCAGAGATGAAAGACGTCTGAGGAGAGCAAAGTACAGCCATTACAATCTCCATCTTCCTAATTGAGGAAAATGAGGTTATTTCCAGATCCTCTGTGATGCAATGGCAAATGTGCTTGATAGGCCCGCGCTAGGCTTCTCCCGCCGCAGCTGCTCGGGGCCAGCCGGTGGAGCGCCGTGTGGAGGGCACCCAGCTCCTCGGCTGCAGGTTCGGGCCCCACCACTTGGGCGTGCCCCAGCGGCCCAGCATCGCCCCCGATGCCTCAGCCCCGAGAAGGGCAGCCTCGACAAAACATCAAAGTGGGGCGCCTTCGTGCGGCATGAAGTCCTCCTCTGCACTGAGTAATTGGAACAAAACGACCCAGGTAGTCTTGCTGTAACATCAAAGCTGCGTATAATAACCTCACAGATGAATTCAAGAGTGAATACATTCACAGCCACTGCTCAAGTTTGAAGTATGCCATGATTTTTTTCAGCTTCAGAACTGAGCAGGGAGAAAAAGAAAAATCACCAGCCATAGCTTTCTTTGTTAACCAACTGCCTCCCCTTTCAGGCTGCAGTGAAAGGTGTGGGCCTACAGCCTTTAAGTAACAAGAATTCAGTCTAGGAACAGCGATGTGGATGGAAGACCAAGACTCAGAGAGGGGCCCAGGGGAAAGATCCCGAGGGTAAAAGATAAAACATCCTAGTGAACACGTATGCGCACAGAGATGCCTGGGTGGCTCAGTCGGTTGGGTTTCTGCTTTTGGCTCAGGTGATCCTGGAGTCTTAGGATCGAGCCCTGTTTTGGGCTCCCTGCTTGGCAGGGAGTCTGCTTCTCCCTCTCCCTCTGCTCCTCCCCCTGCTCATGCTCTCTCTCTCTCTCTCACTCTAAAATAAATAAATAAAATATTTTTTAAAAATAAAACATGGGGCAGCCTGGGTGGCTCAGCGGTTTAGCACTGCCTTCAGCCCAGGGTGTGATCTGGAGTCCTGGGATCAAGTTCCATGTCAGGCTCCCTGCATGGAGCCTGCTTCTCCCTCTCTGCCTGTGTCTCTGCCTCTCTCTCTCTCTCTCTCTCTCAATCTCTCTCTCGAATAAAAAAATAAAATCTTTAAAAAAGTGAAATAATAAAATAAAATAAAATAAAATAACATGTATGTGCAGAAACACAAACTCTCGCCCGCTGGAGAGGCCACTGGTGTGGGGGAGGCTGAGTGCAGCATGGAGGGGCACTGTCCAGAACATCTGTGATGGTTCATCAAGATCATGGTGGAGGGGCTAGTCGCCTCTGTGGCTTCCAAGGAATGGCTCCCTTGATTTAGGCTAGAAGACCAGAGGCAAGCATATATTTATATTTATTAAGCTACCAAAGGGAGGAATCCAAAATTGGTAGCAGAGCTAATTCAGAAGTAGCAGAGCTGTATTACATATATTTCCAGAAACCAGTCATCCCTCTGGGATGGGATCTCAGAGGTCACAGTCAGTGCGACCCAAGAATAGGATTCTGAGGTATACTGTGGCTAGTGTCTACAAATAGCCGTCTGTGAGATAATAGAGAATATACTGGTCTCTGGACCCCTCGTTCCTGGCACAGAGCTCCCAAAACCCTTGTAATTGCCCGGATGATAGAATTGTCTTTTGTTCTACTGAGGCGACTCTGGGTGGGCTCCAAGATCAAGGCTGGTCACCAGACAGACCAACCCATGAGTGGAAACCTGTAATTTCCAGCCCCATTTTGCCCATTCTCCTGAAAAAGAAGAAGTAATAAAAATGGAGATACGATCAGTCATGCTTTGCAATGAACCTTTCATAAACTCCCAAAACTATAAGATTCAAGGAGCTCCTGGGTTGATGAAGATACAGAGATCTGAGGAGTATGGTGCACCTGGAGAGGTACATTCCCTGTGCATCTCTTCCATCAGGCTGTTCCTGAGCTATCTCCTTTTATAATAAAAGGTAGTTGAATAAGTAAAATGTTTCTCTGAGTTCTGTGAGCCACTCTAGGAAATTAATTAAACCCAAGAAGGGAGTTGAGGGAACCTCCAGTTTATAACCCATAAGTCAGAAGCACAGATAACAACTTGGGCTTACAATTGGAATCTGAACAAGGGGTGGTGGTGGCAGGGGCGGGGGGCAGTCTTATAGGACTGAGCCCTTTCCTTACGGGACTTAATGCTATCTCCAAGTGGAGACCGTCAGAATTAAGTTGAATCACAGAACACCCAGCTGGTGTCAGAAATTTGCTTGTTGTAGGGGAAACACCCACATGTCAGAATTATTTGGAATCAGAATGTCAAAATCATTTGGAATACCACTAAAAACAAAGCTTTAGAACACCTTCTGTCTCACTGCTGTACCACATACCATCTGCTGCTCTCTGCCCTGCCTGAACTCCTCCATTTCCATTGCCCCCGCCCCCGCCTCCCCCCCCCACCGCCCCCAGCCAGGCCTAACCAAATCCCCTGGGCTTTGGCTTCCTGTTGATCTTAACTCCCTGCCCACCCTCTTCCCCCAGACCTAGATGTGGCCTTCTGCCAATACATACATTGCTACCCATTCTTTTGTAACTGTCATGCTATAGGGATTGCAGGCCAAATCAACATATTATTTATTCAACCCATTTCACAGTTGATAAAACAAAGGGTCTAAGAATATGACTGGCCTCTTCAGTGAGAGGATATATGGATGGCACATTACGGCCAGAACCGATAGGAACATCCTCTTCACAAATCAAGAGGTCTTTAGATACACTATCACCCTCACACCAACTCTGTGATGCAGCACTCTGGAAACCCTCACTTGATAGCTAAGAACACAAGTGTTGAATGACCCAATGAGCCCACATGCTGCAGGGCTGCAGCCTATTCCTAAAACTCGTGTTCTTCCCCATTTGTCTTATAATCCCTTGCCCATGATTATGGACTGAATTCTGTCCTCAAAAAAGATGATGGAGGGAACACCTGGGTGGCTCAGTGGTTGAGCATCTGCCTTCGGCTTGGGTGTGACCCTGGAGTTCCGGGATCAAGTCCCACAACAGGCTCCCTGTGACGAGCCTGTTTCTCCCTCTGCCTGTGTGTCTGCCTCTGTGTCTCTCATGAATAAATCAATAAAATCTTTAAAAAAAAAAAAAAGATGATGGAGTTCTAACCCCCAGGACTCATGAATGCAACCTTATTTGGGATTAGGGTCTTTGCAGAGGATCAAGGTAAGACGAGGTCATTGAATGGCCCCTAATCCACTAGGACTATGCCCCTATAAAATAGGGAAATGTGGACACAGAGATAGACATGCACACAGAGAGAATGCCATGTGCAGAAGAAAGCAGAGATGTGGAGATGTATCTACAAGGAATGCCAGGGGTTGCCAGCCAACCACCCACCAGTGGCTGGGCGAGAGTCAAAGAACAGACTCACCTGTCACAGCCCTCAGAAAGAACCAACCTTCCCAACACCTTGATCAGAGCCAAGAGACAGTAAATGCCTGTTGTTTCAGCTGCCCAATTTGTGGTACTTTGTTAGCTGCCCCAGACAATGAGCACACCTCTATTATAGGCATTTCAACCTTTTTGCTCTTACTGCTCATGTCGATGCCACAGGCCTTCCCCTAGGCCTCCAGCCCAGGGCAGAGTCGGAAGGAAAGCAAACCACCAAAGGGTTCAGTCTCTCTAATTTGCCCTCCTTATACTGAAAATAGACTGGTTTCTGGAGATTCTCATATATGCCCTCTAATCCCAGGTCCTGCCCACCCTACACACACACATACCCTCTCCAGGCACCCCACAGAATTGAAGGACCTGGGCCAGCTCTAGCACCCTGGGCAGAAGACAGAAGGGCCAAGGCAGCCTCTCCTGTTACTTGAAGCCACCACCTGCCATCAGTACCTTTCCTCTGTCAGTAGGGTCAGCAGTGTCCAGGCCCAGCCAGTGTCCCCAGGTGGGCTCACACTCCTCCACCCCACACCCTGAAGGCCACATCAGGGTGCCCTTACCTGCCCCATCAAGGAGATAAACTGTTCCTGGCTGCCAAGGCTGACCACAACCCTGAGAGCACAAAATCTTTGTTTAGAGTACTTGGTGCTAGTGACCCTAGAGGGTACTGACTTTCTTGTCCTCTGCTCCTCAGAGGGCCTCTGCTCCTTCACTTATAAACTTCACTACTTCCCACCCCACTGTTCTAAAGAAATTCAATCACTTTTATAATCACAACTGTGCCTTATCTGTACACACAAAAACCTAGAGGATGAGTCTCCTTCTGCTCCCCTCTGCTTTGGTTCCTCATCTTCACCAAGCATCACAGACCCCCTGTGATGTCCTGTCAGCTCCAAGGAGGCCCAGGACACCAGATAAAGGAATAGTAAGGTCGGGTGTGCTGTGATTTGCACGGGCATCTGCATGAGGCACAATCCTCATCTCACTAACTTGGCACCTGTGCGGGGGGCTCTAGCCCCAGGGGCTGCTTCCCCGTGTTCTGAGTCTCCTCTAACAGCCCCTCCAGGGTCCTCGGGGCACGAGGCTGGCAAGTTCAAGCCACAAGAAAAAGAAATGCCTTTGGATAAGTTATTCACTCAGGAAACCATCATACTGAATGATGTCTATGAAAGCCCCTACCTCATCATAATTCTGTCCTAAACAGAATTTTAATTTTTGTTTAAATTTTGTGACTAATTGTGAATAACAGAGCCTTATTGACGCAATTTTGTGTCACAGTTATTTTTCCTATAAGGAGTGATTTTTTTTAAAGCTTGTCAGTTCAGTAGGATCACACTCTGTATAAACCAGAGTTACTTTTTTTCCTACTAATACATACCTGATTTTACAATGTGCTTCATAGTAATTCCTGTAGAGCCCATTCCTTTTCTACAAAGTGAGTGCTGGAGTTTATTTTCTGATCAGTCAGTTCCTGGCCCCTGCCCATGGAAGGTCACTACTCATATACATATGAATTCAATGCAGGAATGAATGACAAAAAAAATTAATTTAAAAAAACCCTCCATTATATGAAGTATTTGAAGGTTTTTCAGCATCTCTAGGACATTTTGAGCCTCTCCAGGCTACCTCTGAAATGTTCAGGATTTGAGAGGGATTTGAAAAAACTTGAAGATCTCTAAGAATGTGAGAAAACAATTAATGACTTGGAAAATAGGACTCCATAAAGTAGGTTGGGAATATGGCCATATAGTCTTAATAAGAGACCACTGAAGAGACATGAATACTTTAAGGAGCCTTTGAGTCTAGCATGAAATCATCCACATCTAATCTACTTTTTCATTCTTTTATTACTAAAATAAAACAATTGTCTCTTCCCCTTCATTTCTACTCAATGGCCTTGTCCCTACCTTTGTCTACTTAGTGTTCATCAACTCTGAGAGATAGGTCTCTGGTAGCTTCCCTGTCTTAACTGTCACAGTACTGTACAAGTGGGAGGAGAGGTAGTACAGGGGAGCATGACCAGGTAGCCAGGTAATAACCATCTACCCACCCACCACTCAATCCACACTTCTGCATTTCCAGCCAGTACCTCCAAAGTGCCCTGCTTTATCTGTAGTGTCTCCTACATCTTCCCCATTGCAAACCCTATAATCAGAATTATAGATCTCTTTCCCCACCTCCCATAATATGCACTGTGTCCACCCCCCATGTGATTGCCTCCACCCAGACATTCTTCCCCTTCACCCAGACATACAAACATCCCCATCCTGTGAGATGTAGCTCAAGTCTCTGGCTTTCCACAGATCCAATCTCCTTCTGGCCCCGGGAGCAACCCTTCCTCTAACTGCTTGCCTACTACTGCCACCGACTGTTCCCAAAGCATGTAGACTTATGCAGAAATTTATATTTTCATGTAGACATACTTTATCCTCATGACTCAACTGTAAGCTTCCCAGAAGCCCATGTGTTGAGCACATAGTTAATATTCAATATATATTTGCTTATGTGAAGAACTGTAGCCAAGCAGTCCCTATTGATCTTGAGAGTGGAGTAGGGGAGCTAAAGTAGAACACATGTGGGTCACACATAAAAACAATTTTATCACCTTACTACTTGTCTACTTCTGCTTCATCATACCTATCCAACATTGTTGGCAGATATTCCAATATTCTTGAGAAGAACATAAAACAAGTATACAGATGAGTCCAGATGGCACTCCCACCAATACATCACAGCTCCCTTTCATCTGGAGACACAGACTTGTCTCACCTGCTCTTTATCCTGCTCCTCTCAGGGTTGCCTTGGGGCTTGGCCCTTTACTCCCTGGATCTTGAGGACCATCATCCATCTCTCTTTCATGGGTTCTCTGTCTGACGGCATGGGCTCCACCCTAAGACTGATGAAACTGGTCTACCTGGGGCCTAGACACTAGCAGTTTTGAAAAACCCTGCCTGTTTCAGCCAGTTAAGACCTGCCGCATGATACATCTCCACGATGAACTGAGAGGATGAGGGTTGCCTGCTGAGAGGCAATGTGGCACACAATGTGGCAGTGCTACAATTAAATGAGATACAATATGATTTTCCTAAAATTCAAGAAAAATAATAAGTTCTCTGCAAGAGATACTTCCTGGCCTCATGTTCCAGTGTCAGGTCAGCCAATCCTGTCTTTGGAAAGAGACCCTCAGTACTTCAGGTTTTGACCCTCCCCACTTTTTAGCCCTGAAGGCCAGCTTTAATCTCCCTTCTGCTCACCAGGGCAAGGCTTGAGACACTATTCTTTCCATTACCTGGTGAACTGAATCTGGAAAAACACCACAGGCACTTTCAAGTGAGTCATTTGGGTGGGGGAGGGCAACTCTCCATGTTCACTTCATGGGGACCCAGAGGGAGCTGTGGCACCTCATGGTTCTTGGGATATCCTCAATCACACACAGACACACACATACACGCATGCACACGCACACACTCTCTCTCTCTCTTCTCAAGAATATACAATAAGTCTCAGATACAGGATTTAGCACAGCCTGAATCCCCATTAAGAAGAGAAACATTTTCCTGAAGACTACATCATCTATAAAGAGTTTTTTCCTGAGCACTGTGAAAATTCCTGTGCATTATTACACAGAATAGCTACTGGCCTTCTCTCCCCTTCCAGACTATGTCCAGGGGTCCAACAATGCAACAGAAATGACTGATGAAATGAAACCATGTGCCTTTTAGGGTCACATTCATATACCCAGAGACCCTGAAAACCACTGGCTTGTCAACCCTGACTACATGGTAGCATTACTTTGGGTGGGGGGTGGAGAGTAGCTTTGAAAAGTTGTCCATGTCTGAACCTAACCATGTTCAATTCAATGACCAGCTCTGGAGAGAGGCCCAGGCATGACTGCAAATCACAATTGCAAATGCTTTAAAAGTAAAGCTTTCCTTACCTTACAACAGAAATTCCTAGGCAGGGCAGCTTCTCTCCTGGTCTCCATTCATAGAATGGGGAAATAGATGAGGTTTATTTTTTGTTGCCTCCCTTACCAAGAATTGAGCAATCCTCTGGAGAAAAGGTAAGAAGTGAATGTATTCGTACTCCCAGATTCACAAAAAGGATAAAGATGCAGCAGTGTAATGGGCTGAATTGTGTCCTCCCAAAATTTATGTGTTGAAGTCCTTATCCCAAGTACCTCAGAATGTGATTGTATTTGAAGATAGAATTTTTAAACAGGGAATTACATTAAAATGAGATCATTAAAGTGGCCCCTATCTCGTATGACTGGTGTCCTCATAAGGAGAGGAAATTTGGTCATAGAGACACAAAGGGAAGATCATATGAAGACACACAGAGGAGATGGCTGCCTACAAGCTTAAGGAGAGAGGTCTCAAAAGAAACCAACCTGCTGACACCTTGATCTTGGGCTTCCAGCCTCCAGAACAGTGAGGGGAAAAATTTCTGTTGTTGAAGCCACTCGGTACTTTGTTACAGCAGCCCTAACAGACAAATACAGTCCCTTTCCAGAAGAAGCTAGCAGCAAGAGTCTGAGACCCTACGATGATTGACAATGAGTTAATGGTAAGACTTGAGCTGGGTCCTCATTCTAGGAAGCTGTGGAGACTTTTTCCAGAGCTAAGAGCACATAGGTATCTTTTTCTGTCAGCAACGCTTTAGTTGGAGTCTTGCTAGAGGAAAAAAAAATATCACAACTATGTTTTAAGAGCCCCCAGGTCACTTCCATCCCCAGGGGCCTAAGAACGGCTAACTCTGTCCCCATAGGGCCTTCCGGTTTCTTCAGAGAGCCGGGCTGTCCCAGCACCTTGATCTGGTGGAGGATTGCATTCCCTGCCTGGCAGAGCCAGCCCCCTCACTCTCCTGAGTCCTTCCCATTCAGATTGTATTCTGAAGCTCCCTGTGTGGGGTGTGAAATGCATGAATGCTCTCAAAAGAGCATCTTTCTCCGGGAGCCTGAAACTGTGACAAAGAGGGCATCTTCACCTGTGAATTAGCTTGATTTTTTCAGCTGCCACTGCTGGCTTCTTCAACAGATGAACCGGCCTCTCTACAAATGGCGTCTCTGAAAGCTGGAGTAACACTCTGTAGCTAATAGCACATTGCTTCCTCTTCTACTTCTTTTGTGGGGGTGTTGGTGGGGGAGGGCTAAAAAATGTTTTCTTTTAGCAGGCAACTTGAAAAATGCCCTTCCAAAGAACTGAGTTGTCAGTATAAACGTCTAAATGAACCTTTATTAGAACTATAAAAAAAGTCTACTTAACATGTAATTGGACCATTCTTCATGCTTAAACACATTGTTAAAATCATGTCAACAGCGAAGTTAGAAACCCATGGTAAAAGGCAAACATTTTATCTGCAAGCTCCATTTTATAGCCTGGTAAGATGAGATCACATCCATCTCTGTGCCTTTCAAAAGATGATAGGAATTTGCCCAGGTACCTCTACAGCATTTGATTTTTTTCCTCTCAGATTTACTGAAATTAGCTAATGGAAAAGTCACCTGAACAAGATCCTTGCACAAATGCTTGCTGTGAGCAGGATGGAGAGATGCACTCAAGTCCCCCACACCCCAATATGACTCCATTTCTATTCCCTTACTAATCCTAATGTTCATAGAACTGTTTATTATCAACCAGTTTATAGATCTCTAGTTAATATTTGCTCAGGGTTTATGTTGATTTCTCAATACATGCAATTTTCTGGTTTCATCTTTATCTTTAAGGATTAGATTGGATCGAGCTGCCTTGTAGTAATTTAGTTTTTATCTTATGCCTTACAGTTTTATGTTCTTGTAATAGCACTTGCTTTTCCTTTTTTATTTAATTAAATATATCTTATTTCACGACTACAGCATTTTTGTTTTGAGTTTATTTATTTAACAGCTGGCAGGGTGCTGGTGTTTTGTAGAGGGAACCACGCTGGGTATTTTTAGAAATTCAGAAGTTGGGGAATGCACCAGCTGAGAAGATGCAAGAAAAATCTGAACTTGGGACATGAATGCTTAGAGATTAAACTTGGATTGCTTTGGTTGCCTGATGGAGCTCCATAGATTAAGTCCTTAAAACAAAACAGAAACAAAAACAAACAGACAACAACAACAAAGTATATTTAAAAGTATGTTCAAGAAAGATGTTCCAACTCCATCTTTGCCCTTCTACAGAACAGCTGTCTCTGTTCATGGGCTCAGCCAGTACAGTAAAGTAATACCAGGCATTGCTACTGCCTTAGAATTGCCTCCACATCGTCCACAGAAGGCGCTGTAGATCTGTGAGGCTTTCTAGACATCTGAGCCTCCAGTGACCAGCTCGGTTCAATGGTCCTGTGGACACAAATTTTGGATCCATACAAGGCACGATCAGATGTACGTGTACAGGTACCTCTAGCAATAGGACAACTGAGGCACATGACTTGCTTCCAATATGGACAAACGAGATTCAATATACAGCTGAGGTCCACAGCCCTGCCTTCCACCTGCTGACCCCACCAGGCTGCTTTCAGGCCTAAAGCAATAGCTTGAAGCAACAGCAAGGGCTTCACCAAAACTTGGGGCCAATGCAAGTCCAGTGAGATAGCTGGGGCATAAAATTTAATGGGGGCTCGGATTTGGGGGTCAGGCAAAGCTTGTACAACAATAGGTGACACCTCTTTAAATTCTATGCCCAGGTCCCTTGCTGGACTCGCTCTAGCCCTGTGGTCCCCTCTTGGATGTATTGCTCCTACAGCCACTGCCACACTCAAGGTCCCAGGTAGGAAGCCACTGTGGGTCCTCAGGCTTCTGGTTGCATCTGCACCTGGAACCATTTGCAGCCATGCACCCAATGCCTGTCCTCCATCCTGACCCAGAAGCCTCTGCTCTGTGGTCTTTCCCTAAGAAGCACCATCATTCTTTCAGGTTCCCAGTTAGAAAAACCTTAGAAGGTTCACCTACATTTCCCACTCATCCCATTGGACCAGAAAATCTTGCTGACTCTTCTGCACTCTCTCTTTCTAGAGCCACAGCTCCTGCTCCTGCTTTAAATCAGACTCACATCGACTTACAGCTGTGTTATTGCACCAGTCTCCTAAATGGCTCACTGCCTGGAGGCCTACCCACTTCTAGACCATCCTCCACACAACTGGTTTTTAAAACATAGTCCCTGGACCAGCAGCATCAATATCACCTGGAAGCCTGATAAAAATGCAAATTTTCAGGCTCCATCCCAGAACCACTGAATCAGAAACTCTGGAGGTGGGATCCAGCAATTAGAGGTTGAATCTGCCTTCCTGATGCACACTAATGTTTAAGAATCATGCCTCTCTGGTACACAGATTAAGCTAAAATCTATGCTACTTTCTGGCTTAAAACTCCTTCAATGCCCCTCTTCAGACGAAAGTCAAATTCGTTAGCCTGGCTCTCCAGGTACTTTGCAATATGTCACCATCCTACGTCTCCAGTCACATCACTTACTGTTATCCATAACTTAAGGTCCAGTCAAGTTGCTTTCCAGACTAACCCCCTGGAATGGACAGCTTTCTCCTTAGTTACCTATTGTTCTCCAGGAATAACATCTATGTGTCCGTATTATTCTGTTGAAAGCATGCCCACAGCAGTGCTCAGAATCCTGGGGATAGATAAACCATGCAGGAGCAGGGGACATTGCTCGGAGTGGAAGGGAATTACCATGGGCTGAGTGGCTACCACTGGCCAACCCAGTTGCTGATTAATTCCCCTATAATGTCTCACTGAATACCCATCAAAAGAACCCTATGAAGGATTGATGGAAACTAGGAGGCCAGTATACCCAAATCCTAAAGTGAATAGGGGAGGAGAGAGCCTCCCTGGGAGAGTATAGAGTAGGAACAGTTGTAAAAAGATGAAAAGTAGGGGGAAAAAATCCATGCTAAACCCAGCCCAGAGGCCAACACCTTCCTCCCGTGTTGTCCTGGAATCCTAGAATTCCAGAGCCAGTCTGCAGGGCCCATCCTGTACGTTCCTCAAAAGATTTTTTTCTTTGTTCACTGTTGCTGAAGCAACAAAATCAAAGGGGCCATTGTCTTAGGCCCCTGATCCACAGACTCAGCTAAATCAGGTAAGAAGAACCAGCCCCAGAAAGAACATGGGAAGCACCACGGCTGGAAGACTGGAGGGTGAACATAGGTTCAGATGTGGGAGCCCAGGGTTCTCAGCGGCAGGTCTGCCAACCTCGCATCCTGTGACCAGACTCAGGGCCCCAGGCACTTCAGACCCCAGCGGTGGCCTGTGCTTTGCTGAGTGTGCATGTAACG
This sequence comes from Canis lupus familiaris, assembly GCF_011100685.1. Taxonomy (NCBI): domain Eukaryota; kingdom Metazoa; phylum Chordata; class Mammalia; order Carnivora; family Canidae; genus Canis; species Canis lupus. The sequence continues at coordinate 17,730,053 of NC_049238.1, forward strand.
AGGTCACTGAATCAGCCCCGACCTCCGGCCCATCTGACATAGGTGTCTGAGTGCAGCATCACACTCAGGCAAACTCTCCACACCCACAGGCATAATGAAGTGGTCACCTAAAGTTTCGGTAGCTGCAGAGCCGCTGTCAAGCCAACCTTCACATCCCAAACCCTGCCAGGCGCCACCATCCTTCCCAGAGTCTCTGCCAGAGGCCAGCATGAATCCTGCAGGGCAATGTGGGTGGGGGGCTGCTTCTGAATTCTTGCTCTTATAGTCTGAGCCTTTCAAGGGTGTTTTGCCTTTCAGATTTATTTCGGCGAGTTGCTGTTAATTGTGTTTTCAATTAGTTATGTTTAAAACATCTTGCGATTTGGGCAACTGAAATTGCAGTGCATTAATAATTATTAAACAGAGGTTCTAATCCATTATTTATTGAATAAATTTTTAATACTAATGCAGAATCCATTGTCACTGCCACCATGAGTTTGGCCATTAAGGAAAAAGCTGACGAAAGGAAACTGAAGCTCCAGGATTCTTAAGTGAAGGCCTGTGGAGCAGAGCTTCCTGGAGGAAGGACTGGCAGCTGTTTCTCTTTTATGTCTGTTTAATCAAGGCTTTGTTGCCTGGAGAGACAGAGGGAGTTCCCACATAGTAGGTACTCAGTAAATGTTTGCACAAAGAGCGAATGAATGAATGAGTAAATAAATGAATTTAAGAGGAATTAAACTAGGAGAGACTCTTTAAGATCTAAGATCCTTTCTATTTTAACCATTAACAAACACGGAGCATTCAGCCAGGCAATGAAGTGTCCGTGACGGATAAGACAGTAATCCCTTCCCTCTTAGTCTGACAGATCATCATTACACAAATTTAAATATAATTATAAAGATGTAGTAAGCCAAGGTGGCACAGAAACCCACGTGAGGAGGTGAGCCCTGCTGGAGCAGTCGGAGGAGGCTTCAGCAAACAGATGATGTTAGGTCCCAGGCACCAAGTTTTCCAGATGTAGACACGAGGACAGGAAGGCACAAACATGGGTGCGGTCAAGGTCATGAGGAGTTTGCTGGGAGAATGAGGAAGTGACCTGGAGAGAAGGAGGGGGCAAGAACACAGGGCTCTTGTGAGCCGCGCTATCAGGTTTTATTTCCATCCTGCAACAAACCCACAGGTGGGGAAGCATTGACTTCAGGGCAGGCATACCAACCCCATTCTACTGTGTAATCTAAGCAACAGGCTGAGGGGGCTTGGCTAAAGTTGCAGTGACGGTGAGAAGCAAGGGGGTGGGGAGCGAGAGTGATGTAGTAGCTACAGGTATGGAACGGAGACTCCCCAACTCGAGGCAGAGGGTGAGGAAGGCAAAGAGAAGAGTCAGAGATGACTAGTGCTTTGGTCATGGCGGTTTTGAGGAAGGAGGACTAGGTCGGATATGTGTTACGGGAGGCAGGGTGACACATGCAACTAAAAACTTTGGAGATGTTAACTTTGAGGTGCCTATGAGAAATCCAGGAAGAAATCCAGCAAACAACTGGACATATAGGTCGGCAGATCAGTAAGAGATACAGATTGAGCTCCAGATGGAGGATCATCACACAAGGACGACTGGTTTAAGCATTGGTTCAGAATATACTCTGTCCAACACTTGACTAGATAAACTGCCTGCTATGAGAAGTCATTTTAAAAGATCATCTATAGGGGCATGTGGGCAGCTCAGTTGCTTAAGTGATGGGAATCGAGCCCCATGTCAGGCTCCCTGCTTAGTGGGGAGTCTGCTTCTCTCTCTCTCTCTCCCTCTGCCCCTCCCCACTATTCATTCTCTCACTCTCTCAAATAAATAATCTTTAAAAAATAAAGTTCACCTATAGAATTTTTTTTAAAAGGATATCTAGACATAGGGAGAGTCTAACATCTCTGTCTAGGGCAAAGAAAGAGATACAATGAGAAAATTAAGCAGCAAAATGCAAAGGGATTTTTTTTAGAATCCACACCAGTCTTAGACTCAACCCAAAAAAATGGGTCAACTAATATTACAAAACATCACCTCTAAACCTTTGGGACTCCAGGGATTCAAAAGTGACATCATACAACTCCTCTCTGCCTCATCAAAATCCGTCAGAAGTTTTGACCCCTGGTTCTACCTCCCTGCCCCACAAAGAAAGTCTTTCCAGATCTTTCTCTGATGAGAAGACTAGAGTCTCTACCCCTCTGGCAACCTCTGATCCTCTTTAGGCTCTGAGGCCCATGTGATCTCAGCACTGTTAATTTGTCCTACTCAACCATACACTGATACATGAAATCTATACAGGCCACAACCCAGCCCCAGCCTCACCTGAAGATTCCAGCAAGGCCTAGGACAGGGCTAAGCACATACAATTTGCTCTGGTAATTTCTGGTTCCCTAGGAACATTGTCAGCCCTGGGAGCCTCCCCTTTCCCAGGGTGGCTTAGCTTGGTCAAGCATAGAGATGAGCTGTGAGGTAAAATGGCCCATTGGATCCAGGTCTTCACACATCTTCTGCCAAGTTCTAGCACCAGTGAGACTCTGAGCCCCTTGCCAGCTGGAGAGAAGACAGAAGGAGGAAGCAGGAGGAGGTGAGATGGGTTCAATTGGGTAAAACTCCACCTCCCTTCTCTGGAAATACTTTGGAATCCCTCAGGATAGACACTCAAAGGACATAAAACACAACTCCTATGCTAAGGAAAGTACAAATGAGAGGTATAATATCAAAAGATGGGAAGCAGTCATGCCCACCTCCACGGGAGCTGTATGGTAGGCCAGCAAGCTCAGAAGTGAGGTCTATAGGAGCTGGCAGGGGCATGAAAACAGTGTCCATGCAGACATAGTGTGGAACCGTAAAAAGTGAGCCAACCCAGGAAGCTGTCTCCTTCCTTCCAGGAAAAATTCACCATTTATTTCTTTACTTATTTTCCTATATGCTTCATTAATATAAGCTCCTTGAAGCCAGGAACCTGAATTTCTCACCTTTCTACTCTCTACAATGCCTAGCAAAGGGCTTGACACACTGTAGACACTCAACAAATTGCTACTGAATAAGCAAATATATAAGGCCTATTTGTAAGAAACTATTTACTATGAAATAGTTGACGGTTTCATAATGAGCTTCTAACCCACCACCGAGTTGGCAGGAAAATATAAAACAATACAGTGTCAAATACTACAGAACAGTACTATGTGACTTCTTAAATACATGCTACCAACCCAAGGCCAACAGAAAGAGAAGAAGGGAGAATCAGGTATAAACGCAAAGGCCATTGCATGACTATGTGATTTTTCAATTGTGTATTTGGGTCAGTGTCTTCCAGGAGAGACCGAAGATCCATTAATAACAGGTGGATTTTAGGGAAAGTCTTTTTAAAGGAAAATGTTGTGCCTTGTGAATACTCTGTGTCCTCAAGGAAAAGAAAATCAAGGAAAGAAAAACTGCAATCAGCCTACTCAGGAAGAATTGGGTTGGGGCCAGGAAATCAAAATGAGAATGAATTTAACATTTGGCGTTGCTAGAACTATCAGGAGATGCCTATATATATATATATATATACACACACACACATATATATGCTTATATATAATGTATATTATATATAATAAATATATATATATTTATATTTTTAAGAGAGGGAGGAATAAAAGGGTGGTAATCTTTGTTAAAATTACACCAGCTAATGAACAGCAGGAGTGGAATATTCTTTTTTTTTTTTTTTTGACTATTGGATATAGTATCATCATGCCACTGAGAGATGCAGACCACTGTCATATTCAATAACTGTATCAGCAATGAAACATATAAAGATCTTAAAATTACATGATCTAATTTAACTTACATTGACAACCTCAAAAATATTACTACTGTTGTCCCTTTCTACAGGTGAGAAATTAAGAGTCCCCAAGTTAATCAGAGCTAGATCTAGGGTTCAAATCCATGTCTTCTGACTTCTGTATTTTTCCTTCTCTGTGTGGCTTGGAGAACTTTCTGATGGCAAATTCCCTGTAGGTCTGGGAAATGGTGGTGGTTCTTATCCCTGGGTGAGATCCCAGCTCACCCAGAAACCAGAGCTATAGAGGCCTTTGTGTCTCTTCTATCCAGTTGATACCTAAATCTCATAATTAGCATATGACACACCCACTTTTTCCAGGCATGGATTCATGGTGGGGCTAGCCCCACTTAGAAGCCACAGAGAGGTTTATCTACAATAGAGCTGCCTCATGACCCTATCAGAAAGAGATTCATAGTTGGAATTCAGAAATCAAGGAAGGAATCACATGTCTGAAATTATTACACCTGTAAGAGGCAGCTTTAATGGCTTGTCCCTAGATTGCATAGGGACATTGCATTGTCCCTGTTCTATCCAGGCCCCTCTCCTCCTAGCCTGCTGCTGCAGCAGCATACTCACTGTGATATAGAGAATGAGAACAGTTCGCGCACAGTATTATTGTGAGTATGTGCTGCAAAAAAATAAAAATAAAATAAAAACAAAAAGACCATGGATAAGCACTTGTTAATGCATCCCACACTATCTTGGGAAGACAAGCTGAAGACTGGCTCACCCCTGACACTTCCCTCTGTATGGCTGACCGTGGACCCCAGGGACTGAGTGAGAGGGAAGGCAAGGATCCCGGACTCAGTGCATTGGTAATGGTTTTCCAGAGAAACAGAACCAACAGAATGTATAGAGAGCTTTAGGAGAGGAGATTTATGATAGGAACAGGATTACATGGTTATGGAGGCCTGGAAGGGCCATAGTCTACCATCTGCACACTGGACAATCAAGAAAGGTTGTGTTAAATTCGATCTGAGTCCAAAGGCTGGAAGAATCAGGAGCTCCAAGGTCTCATGGCAGGAGGAAATGGACATCTCAGCTGGAGAGAGAGAATCAGCCCTTTCTTCACCTTTCTGTTCCATCCAGGCCCCCAAAGGATTGGATGATGCCCCACTCCCACTGGATCATCTTGACTTGGTCTAATGAATCAAATGGTAATCTCTTCCAGAAAGACTCTCTCACACACATATCCAGAAATAATGTTTGACCACCCTGGGCATCCCTTAGGCTAGTCAAGCTGACATCTAAGCTTAATCCTCACACTCCAGATGCCCTCCAGCATCAGAACAAAGCTGCAGCCAGGCTCTGTCACTTGTGTCTGCTTCCTGAAACACAGAAGAGCATCTGTCTGATGGCGCAGATTGCATTGCATTCCACCTCTAATTGTGCCCACCCTGCCCTGATTCAGACAATAAAAGTATGTCTTAAATGAAACCCTCTCTCTTTTCCCTTGATACTAAACCTTCTCATTTCTCCTTCTCTCCTCTGCAGTTAGTAACCTAAGTTGGCTTGGAGCTAAATGACCCAGTTAATACAGCCTGGATGAAACATGGCTGATGATAAAAGCACCATCCTATAGACTAAGGTGTGGCCCTAATGGCATCGGGACTATTGCACATTGCATCATTTTCCATTCTGCTACAAGTTTAAGTTTCTAGGTCAAGAACTCAAGAGGCTAGCAGGCTCTGGATCACCCAAGGGAAACCAAGATCACCTAAGTATGACCTCACCTGCCACACGGTTTGTCTTCCCCCAGGCCTAGATGGATGAGCAAGAGGTTTACCTTGTTTATTAAAGGAGTGATGCTTTGTCTTTTAGAAAAGCATACTGAAATATTTATTGAGGAAATTATGTGATTTACAAGATTTGCTTCAAAACAATGTGGGGGATGGGGGTGGGAGGATGTGCCTGTGGTGTGGGTTGGGCAGGTGAGGCTTAAGTAAATCACTATGGGGACTGGTTGATGGGTACATGAGGCTCCCTAAAAGAGTCTGTCTACCTTTGTGTATGCTTCAAAGATTCTTCACAAAAATGCCACTTTTTAAATAGCATGCTTTAAACCTGAGAAGCTTTAGTAAACAGTCCTAAAGAGCACGTTGTTAAATAAATAAAATTCCAAGATGTGCTTGGTACCTCTCTCACTAATTCAGGCTAGTTTGTATTTATTGTTTAAACTAGTTTTTACATCCTGAGTTCATCAGAGGACTTCCTTTTAATTTATCCTAAATCTTTATTTCAAAAACAGTCCCTCGAGGAGAGCTTCCAAATTACAAACCAGGTTCATACCCATAGACTTTTTGGCAGCCTGTCCCCAGCCTTCTCCCACCTTAGCCGTGAGCAGATTGTTTTCCTCACTGGCCAATTTAGAGAATGTAATGACTCTACCACTTTCTCTCTTTCTTTTTCACCTGGCTGTCCTGGACCTCCGTGCTCAGGTAAAAGGAGAGACCGGAGACTGCAGTCATGTTGGTGACTCTAATCTCCTCTGGAAAAAGGTTCTAATTGAGTGAAAAAGCATAAGAATCTTCTTCTCCATTGACCCATACCCATACATAAACTGCTGCAAGAACCATGGGGGCCACATCTCAGGTACTTTGTTTACCAGCCCATAATACCCAAATTATAGGCCTGCTGCTTGCAGAAAGAGTGTGCAGAAAAGCCAGTCCTATCAAATCATAGAAAAGGCCTAGCCACCTCAATCAGCATATGCTCTAAACTTAGCTAACTGCCTGGTCCCGTCAGGCCCCCCACCCCACATCTGTGCAGTCCTGATACCTTCCCGTTCTTACTCTAGCATCTTGGGAATGTCACCTTCTATCTAGATCACCCCATTCCAATGATGATAACATTTCTAAAATTGGTTTGTATGTAAATTAATTGGGATTTTAGTTGGAGAAACAAGTACATGTGTATGCACACAAGCTGATTTCCCTTGGGAGATTCTGGCTACAATTACTACCCAATTATACTCAGGATCAGCACTGACAACACCTCAACCCAGCCACTTGACACTCGGTTCCCCTATGCCACCCTGAACACAACTCAGGGTGACGACAGCAAAAATAGACCTCACTTCTTAGCTCTCTTTCTCCATGTCTCACTGAGCACGAGAAATGGCTTTTAGAAAAAGTATGCAATGGTGAGTGGGGCAACATTACCAGCTCAGTGCCCCATGTGCTCTAAATCCAGGGCCAAGCAAGGGTGGAAAAGGCCTACTTCTGCTACAGAGTAAAAGACAGAAGGCTGCCCCTCCAGGGATAAAATATGTGTTTTCTCTGGCACATGTCTTCTCCTTCTTCCCCTATGCACGTTGCCTACTACTTGGTTAATTGACAAACAAATTATCAAATGCTATTTGATGGGATAGTCACATCCCTGGGCAAGAAATAGTTTCCTGATATTTCCTCCGAACATATTTTTTACACTACATTTTACATTTACTTGGCACAAAGACAGGTTCAGATAAATGAGAACAAATACATGTCCCTTTGGGTCTATCCCTAAGATCCCGCCCCCTCTAACCTAATGACAGTCTTTCTTATCTAGGATTCTCATGAGCTGCCAAATGTTTAGTACATAGGCCTGGATGTCAGTAGCAAAGGATAATCAGCCTTCAGTAACTCCAGGTTTCTATCCAGGAAATAAATATATACTACTGAGAATCCTACAGTATGCTTTTTCAACCTCCAAGGAGCCAAAGGAAGTCCTTAGTTCCCACAAAAGAAGTCAGACCACCCTTCCCAAGCTAAGCTGCAGCAACCATGGTATTCCCAAGTTCTCTCACGTGTACATTCAGTCAACTCCAGCAGGCAACCACTCTTCCACTTCCAGACAATCTCGAGTCATTCTAATCCATTAGCCTGTGAGGATGGGGACATGTAAGTAATACCTCATAAATGCTTCCTATGCTTCCTAGAGAAGGTAAGACCAATGTTAGTACAAGAAAGTCAATTAGTGCGTCTTTAGATGACATCACTCCCCACTTCTCCTAAGGAAGTTTGACCTAGCGAGGCAAGTTGGGTTTTTTCCCCTAATGTTTTTAAAGACATGGCAACTGAGATTCAAAAATTAAGTCATTTTAAAATTTTAAAAAATACTAGGCACTCAATAAATAGCTAATTAACACAGAAAATGAGACAATCAGACAGATACATCATCAGACTTCACCCTCTTCTTTGCTTCTTCTCTTCTTTAAGGGTCCCAGCCTCTAGGTGAAAGATATCGTTACTATGAAATCCTGGTTAATTGTGATCCCAAGAGAGGTGCTACTTGTTTCTGAAAATCATCTGAAGTGTCTAAAGACTACACCTCAGAGAGGGCTTCCCCATTCTCAGCCCTGCTGGCCAGAGGCCGTCCCTATCAAAAGCCTTGCACAGACCCTCCTTAAACGAGGATTCTGAGTTCCTGGTGGGGCTGAGTCCTATCATATGCACTTGTCTCCCTTAAGCAACCAGCCAGCTGCAGACACAAATTTGTTGCATGTTTCCTGCACCTACTGGAACTGGGCTTCCCAGCAGCTCTGTCGATTGCATTCAGAGGGGAGAATCAGAGGCTGTGTTTCATAGGTCCCGTGCTAATTGGAACTTAAGTACAGCTCCCCAACTTACTAAAATTCTTTTTCCATTGGGAACTAATTCCAATTCAACCTCAGCCCCACAAAGACCCTCCACTGGGGTACAAAGAAGTGACATTAGAGATGGGAAACCAGGTTCTGATATTCAGAACCTGAGTGCCCCTTTGTAGGTCTTAGCAAGGCAGCTGGAATGTCACCTCGGATGCCACACAGTGTTCTAACATTTTTCAAAGAATACTTCCATTATGTTACTGGATTCTCATGACTACCCTGTGAGGAATATATGCTCCAGATTAGTACCCTTGCTGTGTACCTGGCAATCCGGCAACATTCAGCAAGTCACCCACAGTCAAACAAGAGTCACTGACAGAGGTGGACTCAAATGCTGGGGTTGCCTCCGTCTCTCCTTGCTGGTGATTGCTGTTACTGTTGCTGGTTCCTGGAGCCCAGTATACTACTCTGGGCCCTCTATACACTGAAAGATCTGGAAGGGATCTATCTGCCTCTGCCTCTTGCCCCACCCATCTCTTTTCATTGTCCTTCTCCATGACATGGTGTGGCCCTCCCAGGAATGAAGCCAGGTCTGCAAGTGTCAGCCCCTCCCTGCAGCCTGGCACTTGAGCTGTCTGGGGAGAATGCCACATCATGCATTTATAGATTAATTTGGCAAGAACTCATTAAGTCTTCTTACATGTACTTCAAAAGATTTTTTTTCCCATTTATAGTTTACAACTGTGCATCTTGTAAGGTCCTGTTAATATTGAAAATGGTACTTTACATTCTTTTATGTCTTTAAGTTCTTACTTCTAATAGAGCAGGACACCACATTTTTAGGACATCTTACTTTCTAACTGCACTCTCTTATTGGTTCTCATAGTTGGTTTTTTTTTCTTTTTTTTTTTTTTTCTTTTTCGGTGGTTTTTGTAAAAAGACAGTAGCAGTTTTGTATCTTCCCTTTCAATCAACGTGTGTATTCTTTGTGACTTCATTGACCAGGACCTCCATAACTCTATGATTTTACTAACTCGAGTCTTTTGTGTTTTTTGGTCTTGGTCTTTTTCCGTTTCCTTATTCTATATTTCATTAATTTCTGCTTGAGTCTTATTATTTCCTTCTTTCCATTTGCTTTAGATTTAGTGTGCTCCTTTTTTCCCAGTATTTTAAGATGAAAGATTGGGCTATTGGTTTGAGATCCTTCTTCTTTCTTGTTAATATAGGTATTTAGAACTACAAATTCCCTCTAAACACAGCCTAAGATTTTAGCATGTGTGTCTTCATTTTAACTCATCTCAAAGTATTTTCTAATTCCCCTTCAATTTCTTCTCTGGCCCACTGGTCATGTAGGGGTGGTTGTTGAATTTCTATATATTTTTAAATTTTCTTTCTTTCTTTTTTTCCTTCTTTCTTTTTTTGTCATTTATTTGTAATTTCATTCTGTTATGATCAGAGAGTATCCTCTGGAGGATTCTAATTCTTTGACCTTTATCTAAGCTTTTTTTCATGGACTACCATATGGGCTAGCCGGAGCGCATGCCAGGTGCACCTGATTAGAATATACATTTGGCTCCTGTTTCTTCAGATGCCTGTCAGGCCTGCGTGGTTTACAATAGTGTTCAAGTCCCCCATTTCCTTGTTAGTTCTCTGCCTAGTTATTCTATCCACTATTGAAAGTAGAGAATCAAAGTCTAGACTGACTAGACTAATTAAGTCTCCAACTATTTTTTTTTGCACTGTGTGTTTCTCCCTGCAGTTCTAATAGTATTTGTGGACTCCATTGTTAGGTGTAAACACAGTACTTGTTATAGTATCATGATAGACTGTTATTTGTATGACTATAAAACATCTCTCTTTCTCTCTTTTTTTTTCTCTTTCTCTCTTTTAACATTTTCTTTTTGCCTTTTGTTACTTTTGTCCTATAGTGGTAATAGCCACTCCCAATTTCTTGTGGTTGATGTTTGCATGATAGATCTTTTTCCATCCTTTTACTTTCATCCATTTGTATCTTTGAATTTCAAATGTATCTCTTACAGACAGCACACAGTTGGATCATGATTTTTTTAACCTTGTCTGACAATCTCTGCCTTTTGGATTTTAATCCATCCATATTTAATGCTACTATTGTTATATAGTTGACCCTTGAACAACACAGGTTTGAACTGTGCAGATTCACTTATGTGTGGAGTTAGTTTTTGATAAATACAGACAGTACTACAAATGTATTTTCTCTTCCTTATGATTTTCTTAATAACATTTTCTTTTGTTTAGCTTAGTTTATTGTAAGAATGTAATAAATAATACATATTTATGCTAATCAACTGTTGATACTATCCATGAGGTTTCCAATCCAAAGTAGGCTATCAGTAGCTAAGTTTTGGGAGAGTCAAAAGTTATATATAGGATTTTTATATCAACCTTCTCATTTGCCATTTCTGATTGTTTATTCCTGTGAATTCAAGTTACCAACTAATATCATTTCCTTACTCTAGCCCAGCTTTTCTCTCACCTGTCTCTGAGCACTTGTATTGTCAAGTATATTACATTTCTCCATCTATGTTAAAGATCCAACAATACAATTACATTGTTTAATACAGCTGCTTTCCAGATCAGTTAAGAAAAGAAATAATACACCTCTATACTTTCTTTCATAACAACATAATGACCTTTACTCTTTGTGTCTTTCTTGTGGATTCAAATTACTATCTGAAGTCATTTGTTTTTATCCTGGAGAACTCTAGTATTTCTTTTAGTTCTACTAGCAACGAAGTCTCTCAGATTGTGTTTATATAAAGTTTTTTTATAAACTTTTATCTTCAAAAGATTGTTGTGCTACATATAAGATTCTTGGTTGGCAGGTTTGGTTTTTGTTGTGCTGCTACTGTTGTTTCAGTACCTTAAATATGTCATCTCACTGCTACCTGGCCTTTATGGTTTCTGATGAAAAGTTAGTTGGTAATAAGGGTTCCCCTTTTATGCAACGAGTCATTTTCTCTTGCTGCTTCCAAGATTTTATCTTTAAGCATTTCTTCAATGCTGTGTCTAAGTGTTGATCTCTTGATATCTATTATATTTGGGATCTGTTGGGCTTCTTAGTTGTATAGATTAGTGGTATTCATCAAATTTCAGAAGTTTTCATCCATGATTTCTTCAAATACTTTTTTCTGCTCCTTCCACCTCCTCGCCTTCTGGTATCTCATCACACATATTTGTTCCATATTTCCCTGAGGCTATTCATTTTCTTTAATTTTTTTCTCTCAGCTTAGATTGCTAGTCTCTATCAATCTATCTGTAGGTTCACTGATTCTTTCTTCAGTCAGCTCAAATCTGCTGCTAAACTCCTCCAGTAAAATTTTAATTTCAGTTATTGTGCTTTTCATCTTCATAATCTCCATTTGGTTCTTTTTCATCATTTCTCTTTCTTGTTATTATCTATTTTATGAGACTTTATTGTTATATGCTTCCTCATTCCTTTACTTCTTTAAAGATAGTTTCCTATAGTTCTCTGAATATACTTATATGTTGTTTTGAAGTCTCTGTCTGTAAAGTCTGATATCTGGCCCCAACACCAGCAGTTTCTACAGCTTTATTTTTTCCCATATTGGTCATCTTCTATTTCTTCACGTGCATGTCTCATAATATTTTATTGAAAACTGGACATTTTAGATAATATATTGTAGAAACTCTATATACTGTTCCCTTCCTCAGGGCCTCATTGTTGTCGTTTGCTTATATATTTGTTTGGCAAGTTGGGTAAATTATTTTAGTGGTCTACTTCCCCCTAAGAATAAATCCTCTGATGTTACTGCTCAAAAGGCACAGCCAAGACCCTAGACATTGTCACTCTGGGATGGCAGTGATTTTACTAGGGCTCACTTTGTTTCCTCCCCTGATCTCTGTTGTCTGCCTCCATCAATATCATGCCTAGCTATCAGCTCCACTAATTGCTGGCTAATTATTATTTTTGACAATCCCCTGAGGCACAAATCACTCTACAGTCTGTTGCAATTAAATTTGAATGTCTTTGCAGGGGTAATCTTCAAGACCAGTCTTAAAGATTTGTGTCAACCCCAGGAGGGTTCTTAGCTGACTTTTCCCATAGTTCTCTCTGGTAAATTTCCAGATGGTCTAAGGTTTAGCTTATTGCTCTAATGGAGCTACCAATCTCCCCTTAATTGCTTATCATCAAATCTGCATTGTCTCTAAGAGAACTCCTAGGCTAGAACTTCCTCACACTATGGTACAAATAAAGTCAGTGCATCTGGGGAGAGCTTTAGAGCTCTTTGTTCTAATGGCCTACCTCTCCTCTTGAGCAACAAACCTGCACCACTGCTCCACAGCTGGACAGTGGCCTACTTCTCTGAGTCACAGCTCAACTCCTTGAGCCTCATTAGTGCTACCTTGGGTTGGGCAACAACCGCCCATCTTTGTGGCTTGCCTCTCCTGGCATGGAGCCTTTGCCCCAAAACCAAACTAGGCTGAGGTGATTGGAACCCCTCTTCCTGTATGTCTATGCCCAAGGTAGTGTTTTGGGGGTTTTTTTTGGGGGGGGGTGGATTTTTTACACACACACACACACACACACACACACACACAAAGGAGAGTGGGAGAGGAATAAGAAGAGAACCCCATATCTCTCAATTACTCATGCCTGGAATAGAATCTCTGAAACAAAGACATGGGAGTGGGGGGTTAGGATGAGTGGTGCTAATGGTCTGCCCCTCCCTGGGAGACATCACATCCCCCAACTGGGTGCTCTTGATTGCATTTGCTGAGAGTTGATATGCAACACTGTAAGCTAGGAGGGTGGGAAATCAGGAGAAAATTGTGAAGCAAATGCCCCAGACTCCTCCTGTTCTTACCAAGACTCAGTAAAACTTCTTTAATAAGCATTTCTTCATCTTCTATATTCCCTGAAGACAATTTCTAGGGACTTTGAATGTTTTTAGAAATATCTATAATTTGCACCAGTTATGTTTTTAGACTAAAGAGAGGGTCAGGGCAGCCCCGTTGGCCTAGCAGTTTAGCACCACCTTCAGCCAGAGGTGTGGTCCTGGAGACCCGGGATCGAGTCCTACATCAGGCTCCCTGCATGGATCCTGCTTCTCCCTCTGCCTGTGTCTCTGCCTCTCTCTCTCTCTCTCTCTCTGTCTCTTTCTCTGTGTCTGTCATGAATGAATGAATGAATGAATGAATGAATAAGTAAATTCATTTTACTTTATTTATTCATAAATAAATAAATAAATAAATAAATAAATAATCTTTTAGGAAATAAATTTAAAAAAATACAGGGTCAGTGCTCCTCACACTACCATTCCAGAGATCACCTCTCCACAAGTCTTTCTTGGGTTCCTGGAAGCATGAGGGCAACCTGAACTGTGGGCTTTAGGTGGCAACTTGGATCCTGGACCATTGAGAAAAAGGACAAGAAGAGGGAGAGGTAAAAATCAAAGGTGTAGGGGAAGAAGAGAACCCAGGAAGAGAGAGGAGAGAGAAAAAAAGTAGGACAGGTCTGTCTAACCATAACCTTGATCACAAGGCAAGAACAAGAAAAATAAATCTGATTTCAGTCAGGGGCAACACTGATTTTGAGGTATGCAAACTTGGTCTCTGGCAGTTCTGCTCTTCCATATATGAACTTCTCCTCCCTGGTAGTCTCTCTGTGAGGGAACTGCCACGCTGGCCTTTTTTTTTTTTTTTTTTCCCCTCCCACGGTCTTTTTACAGCTCTGTGTTCAATTTCCAAAGGAAGTTGCCCACCTTTAATTCACATTAGAGAAGGTTTCACTGGCTGGGAACTGTTTAACATGAGCTCTTGCTAGTGGAATTTGCCTTTTAACCAGGAAAACCCTATCAATCCCAAAGGTATAATCCTCTAACTAAGGAACCTAAGGAAACCAGCCCAGAAAATATTAGTCCAAAGAGAAGGGGACCTTCTAGAACATTAAGATTTTTTCTTTTACTAGATCCTGAGGCCTGGAGAGCCAGATATTGTGGCTAAAGAATTTCTAACATGTCCCCAAATCTAAGGAAGTATACTTTTTCAGTAAGCACAGCTGCTCTCCATTTGGTTAATGATAGCCCGTTTCAAATTTGGTGTGTACAAACAAAGGACCAGCAGGCCCATCTCTATATAGCTTTCTTTCCCACAGAAGCCTCTGTGCCTCAAGCCATTGCATGGTCTCTGGTAGAGACAGAAGTGTTTGTGTTGCATCTGATGCAATAAGACTGGACTGTGTCAGGTGAGTGCCAGGTACAGAGATCAGGTAACACTTTGATCTGGCAGCATTCAGTAGCAAACAAGCCAGTGAAAGGATCTCAGAAAGATAGCAAGAGCCATGCCAATAGCAATGCCAGAACAGAAGCAAAAGGGAAGAAATAAGTACAGGAGAAACAAAGTTCTCAAAGCTCAAACAAATTTGGCTCAATCCTTGTCTTTCTAGGTGATTTTCTCAGGCTTCTCTGTGCAATCTCAAGGATCAACCCAGTATTAGTCAATACAATATTGCCTATCTATAATCCCACACTTGGGAGAAAGTTACATTTTCTAAAAGTCCATTAAGTCACTGCCCCTTAGAAGCATTCCTGAGTCCTTTCTTTTTTTTTTGGGGGGGGGGGGGTAGGGGGGTAATTGGGCTTCTCGGTCTTCTTGTTCCCTATTGTACTCATTTCGCTTAAAATGAGCAAAAAACAAAAGAACATACCCCCAAGATATCCATTCTTGAATAGAAGATTCCATCCCTGTCATCTGCTGAAATATAACAAGTAAACTGGAATTTGGAACTCTGGCCCCTTATAGGAACAAGAGCCAACCCATCTCCCCTATCTTTGGTGAGTGTTTCACTAAAACCTATGGAGGATGATAAGTGAGGAGCAGTCTTGGGAGAGACCAAGCTTCTAAGATGGCCCCTTCCATCTGTCTCACAAAGTGAGCTCCATAAGCATAAGAATTTCTTTCTGTCTAATTTGCTGCTTTCTCTGTAAACCCCAGAACTGTCCTGGCACATAGTCAGTGTTCAAATACTGACTAAATAAATAAGGCTGTTATTTTGCAAAGAGAGAGGATTTCTGGGTTGCCACATTTCACAAAAGACAATCCACACTCATCTTTAATAAAGTTGGCTGTTTTGGAATACCTGGAAGTGGCTCAATTCCTTGCCAAATCACCTCCCCAAATCCAACCATTCTCTGCTGGTGCTTTACATGTACTCATCTTAATCATTTCTATACACCTTCCAAATATGCTCAGGTCAATGAGAGCTGCACTATCACAATCACTTTTAATGTCTGCCTCATAATCACTAGCACCACACAACTAGAGCCAACAGAAAGACTATTTTTGGTTTATATAAAAGGATATGAGAGGCCATTGTGTCAATTATAGGAGACTAAATGAAACACCCATTGGAAACTGAAGTTAACTTTCATATAAACTTCTCTCTGCTGAGCAGTCTGAAGGTCCACATTACGTGCATGTATGCATATGTTGAGAGAAATACAGAGAAGGATGGAGGGGGAAAGAGGGAGAGAAGAAAGAGAAAAAGAAAGAAACAAGAACAGGAAATGCAATAAGGAACTTTCTCACTTCCTGTATCACTTCCTTTGACATCATCACCTTTCAGCCCTTCACCTGTATAGAATCCTGTTTCATTAGCATCAGATAGTGAAGACTGTGTGTTCAGTAATAAAAGCTTTCAGACAAGAGAACAAAACAGAAGTGAAATATCACTTATTCCACAATAACAAGAGTCTCTTGGCATCAGTTCAGCATGGATATCACTGCCATCTAAACCCTAATAGCTAAGGACCTGAAGTCCTCAGTCCAGGTTTGGTCACTGGGTCCTAGAAAGAAATGAATGTTAATAAAAATCACAAATCAAGAGATTTATTATATAAAATTGGGCTGAGTAGGTAGGGTCAGTTTGTATACCTAATATTGTCACAGGAAAATTTAATTAAATAGAATAGGAACCATGGTGTTATTGTTGACTATTGTTAATTATTTTTTTAAAAAAAGACTACCATAGTAACAGATGTTACATGTAACATGTTACAGATGTAACAGTCACCCTCCAGGAGGAAAACAAAACAAAACTTTGGATACTGCTACTTCACTCACATTCTAAGTCCCAAAGTCTACAGTTTGGCATCCAACGCCACCCAGATCAACCTCTAACCTGCCTTTCATGTCGCATCTCTCAGTTCTTATATATTATGTTTCTGCCACTTTAAAATACTTGCTATTCTCTAATAATCAACTCCTTATGATCACCTACCACTCTTTGGTTCACACCACATCTTTTGTTCACACACACCATCTTCAACTTAAGACTGACTTCCTCTCCATTTGTCCATGACCAAATTATACCCTTGCCTCAAGGCCCATCTCAAATGCTACCTTTTTTCTGAAAATACCATCTACAACTCCTGATTGCCAATCACTCCCTCCTCCTCTAAACAACATATCCAGCGACTCAACAAACTCTATTATTAATAATAGGAGTAGCAGAAATAGTAACTTACAATAAAACCAGCTAATAAATATTAAATCCCTTTATTTGCCAGGTACAACATTATGTACTTAATATTCATTGACTCATTTATTTAATGATTTTCATATATGTTTTATTTCCCGTAATCCTGATGGCAGGCTCCAGTCTAAATGATCCTACTCTGCTATAATCCCTAGCATTATGCCTAGACACAGTAAATGAGCAGAAAATGCTTACTTAATATAGATGAGTTAATGTACCAATGCATGAAGGTATGAATGAATGAATGAATGAATGAATAAAACAAAATTCTGCCCTGTTTATAGGCAGAATTTTCACAGACCAGTGGGCTGGGCTCCTGGATTTGTATTCATATTATTTGAGTTCCTTTTCATTCTGGACCAAATTTCATAGCCTCACATAGCAAATCACAAAATTCCTGAAGCTACAATGTATGAATGAGGGACCTTTTGCACAGGATCAAGCAGAGGATTCAGATCATCCAGTTCTCTAGTCACACTCAGCCTCAACAAACTAGAAAACCAAATAGCAAACTTTTACCTTTCATTGCTGGCCCATACTCTCCAGCTCTGGCATCCAAAACTTTTATGCTTCTCTGTCTAACAGGAAGTGATAAATGAATTCAAATTTATACACGTTTATCTGAATATGCATCCCCTTCTAAGGGTGCTTACAAGGCTTAGAGCTCAATGCTTAACTCAAAAGAACTACAGGGTTGTTTCAAATGTTAGCAGAAAGAGGAGAAAACAAAAAAAAAGGGAAAAGGAGAAAACATAACCAGGATTTATTGCATGTCTAGTCTTTATCCAATATCTACATATGTTATCTCATCTAATTTGCATAATGATTTTATTAAATAATTATTACAATAGTAATAGTGTATTATATGCTAGGTATACTTTTAACAATTTAATGCATATTATCTCACTCAGTGTTCCCATCAACAGTATGAAAAAAGTACAGTACTTATCCCCACTTAAGAGACATGAAAATAACTATACGAATTTAAGTTACTTGCTCCAGCTAGCAAAGAGTTGAGCCAGGATTCAAATCTAGTCCTTAGTAGTACATTCCACATCTTCTAAGGGTAGTAGTTTCCCAAACTACACATAAAGAAACTGCTTCTCAGAGGGAGTACCAGACCCAAAGTCATGCACTTAATAGATACAAAAGTTAGAATTCAAGTTTTGATATTTTGATTCCAAAGTTCATGCCTTTTACTGAACCCTTCAGTTTAGGTAATCTCTTACGGCAACAAAGGTATCCTTTATGGAGCTTCTCAACCTAAAATCCATGTGCCTTTAAATAAGGCTATCCCTGAGAATGAAAGTGATCCTACGGAATCTTACTAAACTTCTTAGGCTGTTTTGCTCCCACCATTCCCAGCGCTAGCCTCTTCTGTCCATGGTGCTGAACTTGAAGGTCAGCATGGCTACCAAAAAAAAAAAAGAAGAAGAAGGAGGAGGAGGAAGAGGAGGAGGAGGAGGAGGAGGAGAAGAAAGGCAATCTGAATCTATATTGTAAAGGATCTGGAATACTTCTCTGAGCCTGGCCATTGAGAGTCAGTAAATCTTTTCCAAACCCTACACCTCAAGCCACAAGTCTCTCCTTTCTTCCAAAATCTTCAAGTTGAAAAGGGTGAAATAAGTGTGGCTTCCAATTAACAAGAATTACTCAAGCTAATACCTTTCAATTCTATAATTCCAAAGATTCCATTATCTGGGAATCGATGAAAAGTCAGCATGAGGAAGTCTATTTCATAAACATCAGCCCAGATCTACACAGAGTTCAAATAAAAAGGAATCAGAGATTAGAAACTCTCAAGTAGGTCTGAAGCCATGCCACTGGGCTAATGGAGGGTGCTGAGGCTGGTGCTGAGAACAAAGGCTAGAGACAGAGTATGTCTTTATATCTGGTAGAGAATTGATTTTCAAGCCATAAAAATGTTAGTTAAGGAAACACTGACATGAAGTAGGGCAGGGTTGGGGGGAAAAGAAGTTGGAAAATAGCAAGTGCAATTTCAGGCTTATGAGAAATGGAATTAAAGTTAAGAGAAGGAAGGCAATCTATTGTTGTCCAGAAACTGGCAAACAGCACAGCCACTGCATCATTATAGTGGCAACGACCTGCTGTGTTCATTTGTCTCTGAGCTGTCTGATCTAGGAGCTGGGTGATTTATCTACTTTCCACAGCTTCAGCTGGGCCAGGCCAAGAGGATAACTTGGAGAAAGGGGTGGGGGTGAGGGTGGTGACACTCAAGTACCAAGCCAACGAACTCCATATGTCTTGTGTTAGAGAGCACACTCATATATCAACCAATATCATACATTTATTTCACACCTACTATAAACAAATCTCTGTGCTGGGAAGATGCTGGTCATGCAAATCTTGAAAAGGGCATTGGCCTTGGAAAGCTTACAATCTAGTGGCAAAGATTAAACATGCAGAAAACAAATTAATATATGCTGGACCATGGCTAGAGACAAGAGCAAACAGAATACAGAGAACAGCTGACTTTCATATCATGGAAGGCTTCTGAGAGGAAGTAGCACTTGGATCAAATTTAAAAAGTAAGTAGGATTTGCAAAGGCAGAACAAAAAATGAGAGTGAGCATTTGAGGACAAAGCAATTAGCAAAGCTTCAGAAGCAGGAATGGATCAATTATATTTTGAGAAGGGTAGCACTGTCCATCCAAGGCCAAATTCATGACCCAGAATCTAGATATGGTGTGTACAGTCTTCAAGCTCTCCACATCAAGGGACAAAATCTAGACAGCAATGAATGCTTACGGCTCTGTACATTAGTACTGAGCTGAACAACTTTGTCAAAAATTGAATGACTTCCAGTATCAAAATTAAAGTTTTAGATTTCTGGCCACAGTAAGATATGCTGCTAAAGTACATAGACATATCCAAACCAAACATTCTTTTACCCTATGACTCTCCCGGAAAGCTATTAAGTTAACTAGGACAACACTTCTTTGAACTATTGTATTCTAATCCTGGTAAATAAGAAAATTTAGTGGTTAGTTCTGGCAGGAATAAAGATTCCTATGGATTCTTCAAAGTCAGACAAATAACATTTTGTTTACCTGTATTGGATTCAATGACCTCACTGCCAAGTTGTTATTCCAGCTAGGTGCATCACATTCTCATTACAAGTTAGGCTACCTCAGATAGCAACCACCACAGCACAACTTACAGAATCAGAAACAAATCAGAGGGTAAAAGGAAAGCGAGGGAACCCTCACAGCTTGAGGGAAAAAACATTGTATTTCTAATTCTAGACATATTTCTAAAACATATCTAATTTTTATTTCTAACTCGTGGAAGGAAGAGCTAAAGGAAAGAAGTCAGGATAAATATTAAGATGCCACATCTCAGAGGCAGCCGTTCTACAATAATCTTTCTTGCATCACAACAAAAGGACCTTGGGTCTGCAGAAGAGAGGCAGGAGCAAACATGGAATTTGGTGTTGCAAACAACCTGCAACAGAAGACCCATCTTGAGGAAAGCTCCAGGGTAGTACATCTGCAAGCAGATAAAACTAAAACAAATGAAAGCAAAAAAGTACCTAGCAAATTGGCAATATTTGGCTAGTGGAAATTCTAGAGGAAAAAAAAAAAACAAACTTCACTCAGAGAGTAGAGCTCATCTGGACATAGACCTCGCCACACCACTGAGAACACATTCTGTAACTTGCTCAGTGATTCCCAATTGTCAATTGCTGAGCATTCACATGTAAGAAGCATTCATAAGTCATCTCACTTGATGACTTCAACTCTGAGTTTCCCTGATCCTCTGACTTCCTCCACCAGCATCTTCTTGGTTCCTCCTCAATATTTTCTAGCAGCCTCTCCTCCAAAGTCTTCAGAATGCTCTTTCTCCTTCTTGATTGAAGGTGGTCGCCTGAATGCAGCTGTCTCTTTACTCCCTTCCCTTGTTTTTTTTTTTTGTTTTGTTTTTTGTTTTTTAATTTTAAACTCCCTTCCCTTGTTAAACTCAGTCCCTGAGACAGAATAGCAGAAGGCTTAGAATTGAATCACAGGGACCTCCAGTGACAAGCTTTGGCAATGTTAGGCAATGTACTTAACCACTTTCAATCTGTTTCCTTATCAATCAAATACAGATAATAATACCTTCTCAGCTTATGTCAGTTGACAATTTTGAAAATCATATGAGATGATATAAGGGAGAGTGCTTTGAATATGGTAGAGACTTGTAAGCTGTTCGTCTCTAAGGTAAGATGGGATGATAAAAATTGTAGCAAATCCTCTTTCATCTAGACTACCTCCCCTTCCGGCTCCTTCACTGTTTCTCTTCCCCCTGACCTGGCTCCAAATGCAATCCCTGTGTATGATCTAAACATGCCCATCCCTCTTTTCCTCTCCCTTTACCTCCATTCTACCACTCTCAGACAACCATAAGAAACTCTTTACTGTAAGACATGGATTAAACAGATGTTAAGTTCAGATAAGGCCAGAAGCTGGGCTAATTGTAAACCATACTGTTGTTCTACCGAGAAACATCTCAATCTTGTATTTAACCATGAGAGCTCTGAAGTCATACCTCCTGAGTTCAAATTCCACCTTCCTGAGTATTACTTGCCTTTTGACTTCAGGTCAATTGCTTCACCTTCTTGTGTCACAAATTCTTCAACTATAAAATAGGCATGTTAACAGAAGTATCAATCTTATGGAGCTGTTGTGATTTTTACATAAAATAAGATGTAAATTATCTGGAACATTATAAATATGGAATATTTGGTGTAATTTCACATAGTAAGAGGTAGTAACATGAACTCAATCATTCAACAAATATTCAAAAATTAATTAGAAATCTATTTGCTCCAGGAACTGGGGATACAGAGAGAATAAAGCAGACATCTATTCAAGTTTATTAGAGTCTACTGTGGAATAAAAATAAGCAAATAAGAAGTTATAGAGTGGTAAGTGCCATGATAAGGAAAAAATGAAAGATGCTATGAAAACACATAGGAAGGACATCTTGGAAGGATGGGAAATGAAAAGGGAAAAAGTAATAAGGTATTATGGATTGAATTTTGTTAACCCAAAATTCATATGTTGAAGTTCTAAACCCCAATATCTCATAATGTGACTGTATTTGGAGATAGGGTCTTTAATGAGGTAATTCGGGTTAAATGAAGTTATTAGGTAGGCCTTTATCCAATACAACTGGTGTCTTTATAGGAAGAGGAAATTAGGACACTGACTTCCACAATGGGAAGACCATGTGAAGACTCAAGGAGAAGGCATCAATCTACAAGCCAAGGAGTGAGACCCTCAGAAGAAACCAATCCTTTTTTTTTCTTTTTCTTTTTTTTTTTATCAGAGTTCAATTTGCCAACATATAGCATAACACCCAGTGCTCATCCCATCATGTGCCCCCCTCAGTGCCCATCACCCAGTCACCCCCACCCCCCCACCCACCTCCCTTTCCACCATCCCTTGTTCTGAAGAAACCAATCCTGCTGATACATTGATCTGGGACTTCCAGCCTACAGAACTATGAGAATATAAAATCTTGTTGTCTGAGGTACCTAGTCTGTGGTTGGCACCTTATTATGGTAGCCCTAGCAGACTAATACATGGGGGTATGACAATGGTAGTCTTCAGAAACATATGGCCACACATCTGAAACTGAACCATGAAGACTGAAGTATGAGGGAAGATGGCAAGAGGCCAAAAGAGAAAGTCAATGCCACTACTTAATCATGATAAGATCTTATATTTGTATATATTCCAAGTTCTTTGGGAGAACACTATTAACTATTTTTGTCCTCACAACAGCCTTAAGGTGGTTGGATACATCTGATTTGTAACTATATTTTACAGAGATCAAAACTGAAGCCCAGACAGCTACATGAAAAAGAGTGGTATGGAGCTGAACTTGCCTTACCAAAGTTAGATTAGTGCAAGAGTGAAGATATTAGTGAAGGAATAAAGCTAACCTTTGTATTTGATACTGAATATACTTTAGCTTTACTGATGTCATTGGAATGGGAAAAAATAAATTCTCAGGGTAATCTTTTAACATGCAGAAACAGCTAAACCATACAAGAAAATAAGTTTGGAGGCAGATGCAAGTGTACAATTTGAAAAAGACAGAAAGAATGGTTGTATGTGGGCTTACAGATGAGTTAGGCCAGTAGATAAAAATGGAAACTGGATATGACAAATGTTTTGGAGGGACTGCGGGTGGTAAGTGAATTTAGTAAAATCTGTGTGTTCTTTTCAAGGAAGGACAGAGAGGTGAACAGTGAATCAGTCCTCTCTCTTTAGTCCTCAAACGTCTTCACCAGCAATTTAAGCAGTCTGCATCCCACTCCCAGCACATCTTCCTTGAGTTTGACCCTGAGTTGAGTTCTTTGAGCTGAATCTCCACCACCTGAGAGCTTCCAACAAGTGACAAAGTAAAGTCAGCATGGTGTTGTCACTGTTCTGACACAATCTGGTGAGGGGACACTGGGTGAGTTAACTATGTAAGCATTCTTCAAGCATTACATCAGTCTTCTAATCTATGAGATAGGGCCTCATTTAATGTGAGAGTTAAAGAAATGAATTAGAGGAGGGGGTTAACGCCTGTTAAAGCGTTGTGCCTGGCACAGGGCAGGACCTGGATGAACGGTGGATTTTTGCCTCATGTTTTAGGTGGAAAGTTGCTGCTTAGAACTTGGAAGCTGCAGCACGGTTTAGATACAAGCAAGCTCCCTTACCACTCTGAACTTCACAGTATTCAAATGCATCAATAACAAATTAACATTTTCATGACTATGTGCTCCCCAGAGCAGACAAAGACAGCTGGCAGCACCCAGCATCACCCTCCTACTTTCTGAGATGAGCAAGCTAAAGTTAAAAGAACCTAGTAATGTCAAGTAAATATATTTGAGCCTGTCACTGGAAAGTTCCTAATAAGGTTTCCAAGTGATTCATTTGGTGATGGGAAGCATCTGACTCACCCAGTCTGCCCTTGTACACATCTGCAGATTTGATGGACAACTGGCCTCAGCTAATGCTTTTTCAGAGCAATCCAAGGTGTTCTTCACAGGGCATCAAAAACACAACAATGACTCCACTGAGAAATGATGAGAACCAAAAATAACAATTGTATCATCTTCACCAACACAAGAGCACTGGAAAGATGAGAACCAGTATTGCCCAGAAAGAAAGACATGCTATTTTTCAAGTCATTAAGGGGTAAACACCAGAACCACCAGATTCCCCCAGGAGTTCATGTCAGTGGGCTGCACTTGACTATACAGACATCGCGTGCCACATTACAGGGAAATGTCACTAAGCCAAAGGATCTCAGACAGGGCATCCAGTAAATTCTGAGCAAAGCTAGTGGCTGTATCTGGCTGGACTCCAAAAGCAAAGCATTTGGGAATGTGACCTTGCTACATGAAACCTCCAGATGGTGAATTAGAGACAGCCTGCCACTCACAGTTGAAAGGTTCTCCTGGACACCCTGTGCAAGTGTGGTATCTTCCAACTGCGTCCCCATTGCTTCCGTCTGCACCCATACGGGTTCCTGTACCATTTGAGGCACTCCCTGATGTTGATGTATTATTTGATTTTTCCTAAAATAATGTTTTTAAGGTTATTCAAATGTTCTGCCTCCCTTCCTAAATTTTAAGTTTTTCTCCAAATCCTCATGTCCTTCTCTCCTTCTCCAAACCCAAGTTTCAGCCCTAACCTCACCATAGGGCCCCACTCTAATGCCTGTGCTATGACTCGGAGAGAGGATTCCTGTCAGCTTTAATCTCAGAGCACATGGGATGCCCAGAAGTCTTCATGTATGATATTGGTCAAAAGAACTGTCATGCACAGTGTCATCAAAGTGTTCACTCTTGCATATCAAACTCCTGCTTATTGCACCAATTTTTAAGCTCATTAAAATAGCATGCAACTTGCTTTCCAAAGTGTGATATATTTGTGACGACTTGCAAGAAATGCAAAATGTGGAAAAGAAGACAACTGTTGTTAATAAGGGCCAACTATTGATGATGATGATGATGATGATGAATGCATAAATGTGTTTTGTGCACATTCCCCTTCTCACTTCATGCTGACTTTGCTAACAAAGAAGATTAAGAGACTCAAAATAGGGAGACAGAGAGATCTTTGTAAAGATGCAGAGCTTCCCTATCCACAGTTGGACCCTGGAAAAATTGCATAGGTTCATACCTCTAAACCACAGACCCAGGATTTAAAGGCCTGCTTCAGTATAAGGCTGTGATTGCTGCTGCTAAAGTGTTTTCAGAATAGTGATATCCACAGGAAAGATCCTATAACCTGGGAACACTCCTTTGCACACTCCTAAACAGTCCTGGAGGACTTAGAGACACATAAAAAGAGAAAGGCTTTTCTACTCTCCTGCTTTCATCTTTTCTAGATCTTTCCTCCTTTCCAAATTCTACGTACATACTCATACTCAATGCACACTCAAAAAGAACAGAAAATATCTCACCAACTCTGACCCTGTTCCTGAATTATTTGCCCAAAAGGAATAGAAGGTAGTAGAAATCTGAAACATTTTGTTAACCAGAAAATTTTCATCTATTAGTTAACTATGATATCAGTAAGTATTCATCATAAAAAATTAAAACAATGCAAACTAGAAAGATAAAGTTTCCACAAATGATGGTTTATGAAGATTTTACAAATAGAATAGTCAACATTCTCCTTTACATATTGAGCTACAAGTTCTGATTTACCTCCTGAAAATAGTGTATGATTAGAGCATTTCTGGAAAATTATACCATAAATTGATAACCATAATTGCTTCTTGGAATAAAGAAAAACGTACTTTTCCTAATCTCTTATACCATTCAAATTTATCACTATGAACATGCATTGCCTTCTAAAACCAAAGATAAACAAATTAGACAATTAATCAACTTGGCTATTTTTTTTAATTGTTCTTATTAAGACATCAAAATTCAGGCCTTCAAACTAAAGTTCTTTTTTAGTTTGAGGATCTGAAAACAGAGGCTTTGGTCCCAGATCTCTCCTTAATATGTCTCACAACGTGTTTCCAAGTCATGAACACAGAATATCTTTTCTATTTTTTTCCAAAATATCTTTTCATTTATCAAATTTTGTAGTTTTATATGGTTCTTGTACATATCTTGTTAGATTTATTCCTAAGCATTTCATTTTGGGCTGTTATTGTAAATTATATTTTTATTTTTTTAAAGATTTATTTATTTATGATATACATAGAGAGAGAGAGAGAGAGAGAGAGAGGCAGAGACACAGGAGGAGGGAGAAGCAGACCTCATGCCAGTAGCCTGACGTGGGACTCGATCCCGGGACTCCAGGATCGCGCCCTGGGCCAAAGGCAGGTGCTAAACCGCTGAGCCACTCAGGGATCCCCTGTAAATTATATTTATAATCTGAATTTCAATTTTGTTAAGCTGAATTGGTATATAGGAAAACATTTGACTTTTATATATTAACTTGTGTCCTATGACCTTGCCATACTCCTTGCTTAAGGAGATTTGGCTTACTTATTAGTTTTTTGATTCTTTGGAACTTCTGTATAGACAATCATGTCATCTCTAAACAAAGACAATTTTATTTCTTCATGCCCAATCTTTAAAACTTTATTTCCTTTTCTTGTCTCATGGTATTAATTGAGATTCCATATAATGTTGAGTAGGAGTGACGAGAGATATCCTTGACTTGTTCTGATCCTGGGGGGAAATTCTCTCACCATTAAATATAATACTGTCAATTGTCAGTTTTCTGTAAATATTCTTTATCAAATTGAGGAAATTCCCCTCTAATCCCAGTTTGTTGAGAGTTTTTATCATGAATTGGCGTTATGCTTTGTCAAATGCTTTTTCTGTACAGTCAATACTATCATATGACTTTCTTCCTTACCTGTTAACATGATGGATTACATTGATTGATTTTTCTAATGTTGAGTTAGCCTTGTATACCTGAAATAAATACTATTTGCTTGTGGTGTATAACTCTTTTTTATACAATGTTGATTCAATTAACTAATATTTTATTGAGGACTTTTATTTCTATGTTGATATAACTTTCCTTTCTTATAATATCCTTATCTAGTTTTGTTATTAGATTAATGCTGGCATCATAAAATGGTCAAGAAGTATTCTTTCTGTTTCTATTTTCCTGGAAAAGATTGTTGAAAAGTAGTATCATGTCTTCCTTAAATGCATGGCACAATTTACCAATGAAAGCACCTGGAACTAGAACTGGTACTTTTTTTTAAGTTATTAATTATTGATTTAATTTCTCTAAGAAATTTAAGGCTGTTCATACAATCTATCCTCATAAGAGTTTGGCAGTTTGTATCTTTCAAGGAATTGACCAATTAAACTAAATTATCAATGTTGTGAGCATAGAGTTACACATGGTATGTCTTTATTATCCTTTTAATGTCCATTAACTCAGTAGTGATAACTTTTCTTTTATTTCTAATTTTGGAAATTTTGTGTCTTCTCTCTTTTTTCCTGGTTAGTATGACTAGATGTTATTCAATTTATTAACATTTCAAAGAACCAATTTTTGGTTCATTGATTTTTTTGCTATTGTTTTCCTATTTTCAATTGCATTGACATTTGCTTTTATTTTTATTAGTTATTTTATGCTTATTTTAGGTTTAAATTGCTCTTTTTTTCCTCTAGTTTTCTAAGGTGATTTAAGATTTATTTAAGATCTTATTTTCTAATACATGCACTTAAAGCTATACATTTCCCTCTAAGCACTGCCTTCACTGCATCCTACAAATTTTATTTTCATTTTCATTGACTTCAAAACAATTTTTCATTTCTCCTGAGACTTTTTCTTTCATTCATGTGTTATTTAGAAGTGCTTTTATTTCATATCCAAATATTTGAGTATTTTCCAGTTATTTTGGTTATTGATCTCCAATTTAATTTCATTATGGTCTAAGAACATAATATGATTTCTATTATTTTAAATTTGCTAAGATGTATTTTGCATACCAGAAAGTAGTCTATTTTGGTGAATGATCCATGTAAGTTTGAGAAAAATATGCATTCTATCATTATGGGATGGAATATTCTATAAATGTCAATTAGATCAAGTTGATTGATAGTGCTGTTCAGGTTGATTACAGCCTAACTGATTTTCAGCCTGCTTTGTCTATCAATTACTGCAAGTCTCCAACTATAGTAATGTATTTTCCCATTTCTCCTTGAAGTTGTGTCAGTCTTGCCTCATGTATTTTGGCACTCTTTGGTTAGTTAAATATACATTAAGGATTGTTATGTCTTCTTAAAGAATTGACCCCTTTATTATTATATAATGTGCCTCTTCATTGCTAATAATTTTCCTTGTTCTGAAGTCTGGTTTGTCTGAAATTAATATAGCTACTCCAGCTAGCTTTTGATTAATGTTGGCATGGTATATTGTTCTCCATCTCTTTACTTTTAACATATCTGAGTGACTGCATTTAAAGTGGCTGTTTTGTAGACAAAATATAGTTGGGTCTTATTTTTTTACTCACTCTGGCAATTTCTATTTGTTAATCAGTATAATTAGACCATTTACACTAAAGTTATTATTGATATAGTTCAATTAATATCTATTATATTTGTATCTGTTTTTATTCATTGCACTTGTTTATTTTTCACACCTTTTTTATGCTTTCTCTGGTTTTAACTGAGCATTTTACATGAATCCATATTCTCTCCTCTCTTTGCATATCAACTATTTTCTTTTTAAAAACTTAATCTTTGTCCTAGAATTTGAAATACACACTTTTAATTAATCTAGGCCCACCCTCAAATAATAGTTGCATTGCTTCATGTTTAGTAAAAGTGCCTTATAAATATCAGAAATGCTGCTCTCTATCTCTTATGAGAATGTTGTTATTCATTTTACTTATCCATAAGCCAAATCATACAATCACATAGTTATACAAATAAATTATTACTACAATTACTTCAACAGCTATCTTCTAGATCAATTAAAGATAAGAAATATAAAGAATTTTATTTTACCTTTGTTCCAGGTAAGCATATTTCAGAGTGATTTTTCTGTATTTATCTGTCTCCCCAGATTTTGAAGTGATGGTTATTCTACAACATCATTCTCTAATGTTCTAAGAAAAGTCAGTGACATTTTTTCCAGCTTTTTTCTTGTTGTAAGGATGGGAATGATTACTTCCAAGCTCTTTACATGTAGAAGCTAAAACTGGAAATCCCTTGACTTGTGTTTCAATAGTCTCATCTATAAAATGGAAAAGATCCTGTGCTAGAGGCTTCAAGAGCAATTAAATCATATAAGGAGAGGGCTTTCAGGAGGATCATGAGCCAAGACCTTCTATATGATCTATTAGCCTGTCCTTCGTTTTATCAAAGTTGATTCCTTTTTCTTTTTTTTAAATAGGCTTTATTTTTACAGCAGTTTTAGATTCACAGTAAAATTGAGAAGGTACAGAGATTTCCCATACACCCCTGGCTCTACATGTCACAGCCTCCCCCACTATCAAAACCATGTGCCAGAGGATCATTGATACATCATAGTCATGAAGAGTCCATAGCTTACAACAGGGTTCACTCTTGGTGGTGCACATTCTATGGATCCAAACAAATGTGTAATGACATATATCCATCATTATAATATCATATAGAGTATTTTCACTGCCCCAAAAAAATCTTTTTTCCTTTTCCTATTCATATTGTAATTTTTAAACATTATAATCAGGAATCTCAAGAGATTATATCCTGAACTTTATTTTTTTTCATTCTATCCATACATAATCATACAGACTTATATACCTTTGCCCACAAGGATTTCTGAATTAAGCCATAAAAGTACTAGATTATGTATTCCTCTTGATCGCTATATCCTTGACATTTGCCTACTCTGCATTTTCACAGTACGGATTCTACCTAAAATATACCTAGACTCAAATTAGGAATAACAATGGGGGTACTCAGGAATCAGATGAGTTATAGGTTATGGGATGAAAAGTGCAAGGTTCAGAAAAGGCTGG
The DNA here is from genome assembly GCF_011100685.1 of Canis lupus familiaris. Lineage (NCBI taxonomy): Eukaryota > Metazoa > Chordata > Mammalia > Carnivora > Canidae > Canis > Canis lupus. The sequence goes on from NC_049238.1 coordinate 17,759,979, forward strand.
GGCAATAGAAACAGCATATTCAATGTTAGAATGAAGCAAAGCATAGATGAAGAAACAACATCGAAGGGTCTGTGACCCTCACTACCCTGGGATAACTGTCTTTCCTTGGGATTCCAACTGAACCTCTAGTTGTCAGCCTGCCTGCTTTCTCACATGTTCAAAATTACCACTATTCTTAGAATTATAAAATACCCAAAATGTAATGAACATGAGAACTCATATAGTCTGGTCAATCATCCAAGGCAAGAATCTTTTCAAACTGAGTTATATTACTAAAACCATATCCAGTTTTGCCCTCAGCCAAACCTCATCTTACAATTTTCAAATCTTATTGTGTAAGACTTCACATTCTGAGGGAAATATGAGAATCCTTCAATTGAGAATCACCTGAAGGCTTCATTAACTTGAATGATTTACTCCTCACCCAACTACAAGCTGGATAAACTGCCATCTGCCCCCTCCTTTGCCTTGGTCTTCTGGCCACTCTCAATCCATGTGGCAAGGGCCCATACAGCCAACCTGCCCCAGGTTTGAAATAAATAATATGAACCCTGGTACCAAATGCATGAGTAAAGTTCAAAGATTTATGCTATCTTTTAAAATTGGGCCAATTCCTGTGCACAAGAAAAAAATTGATTGTTGGGCCTGCTTTGTTCTTAAAAAAAATCAATCATGGTTCCTGCCAATGATCCCATTACCCTCTGGATGCCGGGGTCCCTCCTTCACAGGCCCCATTGCATGTTGACATCAGCTGTACTGAACTGCATTTCCATAAGACTTCTGTTTTGGTTTAAGATTGAAATCACCTTTTATATTCCCTTCTCTTCTTAGCATCTTTAGACCCCTATTACTTTTCCCCAAAATAACTGTAAGTGTGTGAACTAATTAGCTTAGGAGCACAGGCTCCCTTAATGCCTTCGGAATCCTGCCATGTCACACTGCTTTTTCTATGTTCTGAGCTGCAAAATAGCCCCTCACTTGGTTTTGGTTTAATTATTCTTCAAGGTCATCCCTGTGCCACTTGTGTCCATGTTCCTTTTCTTCTCTGCTTCTGTTTTTAAGAGGATTTTTAAATAGGTTTGGCAGCTCAGCCGTTTTTGAGTCATTACTAGCTTCAATCCCCTTTCGCACTTATTACTTGGCCTATTTTTTCTCTAGCCTCGCCTCTTTCTCTGCTATATTTGCAAGAGTGTTTCTGATTCTAACTCCTTTGCCAGGTTGGAATTGTTCTGTGTTTTGGTGGCCTGTATTATTTCCCCACAGTTTGAACGAATCTTGCATGGTCTTGATTTGGGAATTGGCCCTTTCCTTCTATTTACAGCACAGACAGACCTTTTACTTCAACATCCAATTGCTCCTCTAGGAAGCTGGGCTGAATGTTCCCTTGATCTTCAGGATGCTTACTGGACAGGTAAGAGCCCCAAGAAGACAGCTTCCCCATTCACAGGTGTTCCACGGCACCCTAGCCTTCCAGATTTCCAATCCACCTACTGATTCATTTCTATGTTCAACTTTGACAGAAACCAGAATTGTGGTTAAGAATAATAAAACAAATACAACAATTATAATAACAATGCCACCTCCCACCAGAGAGCACTGAAGTATTTTCAAGCACTTTCCTATAAATTATACAATCCATAACACATTATATGTATAACAGACTTTTTTTGCTTTCTTCCAATTATTATTCTAATTTTCTATTTGCTTCCAACCTTTTATTGTAATGTTCTTTCCCACTTTGCATTATCAAGCATCACCTTGTAGAGCTTTGGAAGACACTTCAGAGATGAATGTAGACTGAGGGGTTTTGAACTCCTTAAAGTAGCAGAACACAAAGTTAATCCTAAAACCAGGGCTCACATCCTATAAGGAATGTGGAGGGATAATCAGAAAACTGAGGATTAAGACCTCACAACTGAGCATGCCCAACAGAAACTGAGGAAATATCACAACTCAGAGGTACAAAGAAGACCCAAGCATCACTCAGTAATGCCAACAGCAGGCTCTAGGCAACACCTCATTCCAGACATTGCAGACAATGGAAATAGATTCTTAACTGAGATTTAGTATAGTTTTCAGGTGGAATAAAGTCTGCCAAGTATGAGCCTCTTTGGGTAGACGGTCTGGACATGCTATCAAAGTAGAGTGCCAAGTATAGAGGGAGAAAAATAGATACCCAATGATGAAGCAAGACAGAAGACTCAAAGGCCAGGGAAACACATCTTCGAAAGTGCACTGTTATGGTCTAAATTGGAGATAGAGCCTTTAAAGAGGTGATTCACCAAAAATGAAGAGACAGTTTGGGTGGGCTCTAATCCAGTTGACTGGTGTTATTATAAGAGAAGAAAATTTGGACAGACAATAAGATACCAGGGATGAGCATGCACATTGGAAAGACCACTTGAGGATACGGGAAGAAGGTGGTAGTCCGTAAGCAAAGGACAGAGAAGAAACCAAATCTACCCACACCTGAATCTCGGAACTCTTGCCTTAAAAAATTGATTTCTGTTAAGCCACCCAAGCTGTGTTCTTTGTTACAGCAACCTAAGCAAATGAATATATTCACCCACAGGATAAATTAAGCAGAAAACTCTCAAGTCATTTGTCCTGAGTTGAACTCTCACATGATCTCTTACTTGCTATATGACCTTGGGTAAGTTATGTAACCAATCCATTCCTCAGCTTTTTCATGTTTAATGAGGAGGTATCTACAACACTGCCATGAGGATTAAATAAGTAAACCCTTGTAAACCAGTTGGAAAACATGATAACGTGCTATGTGTTAGTTGCTGCCATCATCATCATCATCATCATCATCATCATCATCATCATCATCATCATCTAACATGCAAGGATTTTTCATGGATTTCAGGAAAGGCAGAAGAAAATTGATGAGACTGGGGCAAACATGTAAATAGAAATGGATTTTTGAAGCAGAAAGTTTGTGACCGAAAGCTTCTACCAGGCAAACATCAATAGCTAATTCTGGGAAATGAAGACAGTCCTGGAAGATGGAGTATTTCTCTCCCCTTTAATTCACACACATTGTCTGAAGCATGGGCTTCCCAGAATTCAAAAGCATTTCAGCAATAAACATTAAGCACCCACATCCTCAGTAATATGGAGAAAAAGAATAAAGATAAATGCCATCATTGTATATGTGCTATGGGGCAGGCTTGATGCCACCACACCCAAAAACAAAAAACAGGAGAAAAAAATTCTGGAGTCACATCAATTTTTTATGTTAAATTTCTACATGTTCTTTTATGTTGTTGTATATGAGAAAACTATGAATATTCCCTTTCCTTGAAGAGAAGCCCTCTTCCTACCCTACCATGACAGAGATAAAGTGGACAAGAGTTAGTGTTCAAATTGTTGGATAGGGTTGGAAAGAATCCTTTTTTAAGCAATGATTTCCATATTTTTAGACAAAAGGGTTATTTGTCTAAAAAAGTAAGCACAGGCTCTATGATGTGGTAATAACATGGGGAACTAAATATTTGACACTTTGAGTTCTCCAGTCTTCATTTCAGCCTGCTTAGGAAAAAAAGGAGATTGAAACCACATTCCTGGAAATGTCATATTTATCGACAGTGATAAATTTCTGAGTCCGAAGGACTCATCTGCACTTACTTTTGCAGCAAAGACTCAGAAAATGGGCAGTTGCTTCCCCAACATGAAAAAAGCATCCTAGAGCTGAGTATTTGATTGGAAAAAATGAGAACAGCTTACCAAAGATGAGAGCTCTGGGAGATCGTTCACGTTCAGAAAAGAAACCAAGTGTGGCTAAGAAAGGCAAGCCGACTAGTCCAACAAGAGGAACTGAATAGAGTCTGCATATTACACATACAGGGAGTATGTCTCATTGTAACATTTTTTTCCATCACTTAGAAGACTGGTATCAAAACACTTATCTCAAAATTCTACTGGTCTACAAATCTATCTCAGAATTCCTGGTTTTAGTCCTGTTTTCCTAAGGCTCAAGAAAGACCAATGTTGGTTTGAAAAAGAGATTATTTCAAACTATTTTATCTGATCCCCTGAGAAATCAGATTTCTGAAAATACCTCAATTAGATTTGTACTTTTGTGACCCTTCAGCCCTAACAACAAAGTCTAGGAACTATGAGTTATGTGTCTGCCAAACAAGTTAAGGAAGGCTTTTAATAAGACCAAGAAGGGCAGAGCACTTGGTGAGGCAGGTAGGAATGGAACGTATATGCGGTTTGGTGGCTTAAAGAATTTTTGAGGATGTTTGCCTTCTGCAGCCATAAACTACCCCATGAGTGGCTCTACTCTATATCCTGTTTGACAGACTGGTTGATCTATCGTCCACTCCTACTCTACACAAACTGGCCAGGCTACATAGCTAACCCAAATTCTGCAAACACTGAGACCTGTTGGCATTACTTTTCCCCCCTTGTTTATTAGTATGTGTTGACATCCAGACAGATTCTCAGGCAGGTCCTGTAGACTTCAGATTTTCACAATATTACAATTTCAGCAGGCTGAATGTTAAAAAATGGAAATTGGACAGACTGTTATCAACTTTAATCGACCATTAGAGCATCAGAGCCTGAAGGCACAGTATTTAACGGTTGGAATGGGGTGGTCAAGTAAAATGCTGTCTCTTTCATTTGGAATCTGGGAATAAAGCCAACCCAGATAAAAAGGGAAAAAAAGCCATTACTCTGACAGCTGTGGCAGAGCACAAGGATCCGCGTTGCAAAGGAGGCCAAGATGCAAATATTGCAGTACACTTGGGTAAGGTTTGTCTGTGAGTTCTGGTTTGCAGATTTTGTACATAATGGAGATAAATAAGCCAAGGAATGAGATACTGACCTATCAGAATGAAGGCCATTATCTAATATCAAAAATGGATACTGTGACATCATATTATATTGCCAGCCTTGGCCTCAAAATGTCATCACCTTTCTGTGCAGCAATGGCTGTCTTCTTGGAGAGGCACATAATTTGCTGCTTTGGTTAGGCTTCTCTGCCTCAGCCCTGGGTTTAGAGAATGATTCTGGAATTAAGGTTTTTAACGACACCGGTACTAGTGAGCGTTCACCTGTTGGCAGCCATCTTGTTAAAACCACCCATGAGAGAAAAGTTCCTTTACTGTAAGTGAAGTCCCCATTCTCCTTTATGCCTCTGTTGGCCATGCCAGATTCCTTCCCGACACCATTTACTCTGCTAATGTGGTTTTGCACATTATGAACTTCCAGAATGTGAAACTGAGCACAGTTTTCTTTTAAACAAAATATATTGTTTATGTAAAGAGTCTAATGGCCCATAGCAATCCAATTTACATGTAAAGTACAAGATTTCATATTGGATCAGTTTTATTACCTCACATATGAAAGATATTGAGCAGTGGTAGGTATATTGTATTTGTATCAGAAAAATACAAGGGCAGATTTATTAGGCTTGTGCTTAATAATATTAGAATCGATTATCCCAATGAGACGTGAGACATCTGTTCATGGTGGGGAGAGGCATCATTTCCACCCCTGCTGCTTTTCAGTAAACCCTCTCCCCTCAATCAAGTGACCATACCTAAAGGGTTAATAAAGCCTCCCAAAGTGAGGACATGAACTCTCTATCAGCAACAAGGGAATATTGTTGATATCATTTAAAATTTATTAAGCACATTTAGTTTGCTGGGCATTGTACCAAACCCATAAAACATAAGATATTTTATCACTGGTTGCTTTCGTATGCTAAATATGTTGATTTGCTTGACCTCTCGAAAACTGGATTTAATCTTTCCCATATTTCCTACATTATGAAACCCCAAATCTATTTTTCTTTATACTTTAGCTTTTCTTTCTGTGAAACTCCAGTCACTAGACAATCCCTTTACAGAGTAATCTGTATTCTCATAAACTATAAACTATTTGAAATACCTTAGGAGAGAATGCATCTTTTTTATTATTATTAACTTAGAATGTTGTTCTTTAAGCACTGTGGTTGAGACAGAAGAGCTAATCCTTTTGAGTACTACCAACAGATTTTCTTGATGCCCTCTCTCCGTTTGCCACAATACATTGTCATTCAATACAATTGAAAGTTCCAATCAATATTACTTAAATCATATGAGGATAAACCATATTCTTGATTTAACAAAAACTAAAACAAGGAGGCAACTTTGTAAGGGACACATAAATTTGAAATGAAACTACTACAAAGGTCAATTTACCCATAACATCCTGCTGGAAATTTTGTTACGTTTTTGGATAAATGATTTTGTTTTATGAATTTTCATCTCTAAACATTTTTTTCTTTTTCATGTTTTCAAAGTTGGAAAAAGCTTTCTTTTCCAACCTAAGCTGCTTCTTGGAGTAAAAATATGTTCCCTAGGTGCCCATGTCTGAGTGGATGTGATTGTGCTTTTAGAGTTAGATACACACATTTTCCACGGCCTTCTAGCCTCTAGGCATGCAGGCAAAGTTCGAACACAACATCGCAAATAAACAAAACTAAACTGAACAGCTAAAGCCTTCTTTCAAGGAAAGACAAACCCATTAGCAAGCAAAGGCCAGACCACAATGTGACTCATGCCTATGCCCCAAAGATAACTCACCCGTGCTCATCCTAGAGAGAAAATGTATTGTCTGTGTGTTCATTGAGTCCACACATAGCTTACACTTTCTGAGCCTTGAACAATGTGTCCTCTAGCATGGATTAGTTGTATAGTCATTACACTTGTGGATATTGGTTACATGAGTATTGTCTCGCCTTGTGCAGAAAAACAATGCTTAACTAAAATACTGAGTTTACATTAAAAACATTTCTTCCACAATAAATCTTCCTCTCTACACATTCCCAAGTCTAGGCTTTGTGCTAAATCCAACCTTTGCCAGCACTGGTGCTCATCAGGAAGAGAGGGAGCTGAAGCAGGGGAACTACTCCCCAGACAGAAGTGGTGCCTCCCAGCTGGGTCATAGCTGCACGATGACTGGTCTCCGAAGGTCAGTAATATGCATCCATCAAATTAAGGAGCTCTCAGGTGCTCCTTTCTCTACAGATATCAGAGACTAGGATTCAAATGGGAGAGAAACACACATTTAATCAGTTAATAAACTTACTTCAGACAGGCTTGCCCCATGCCTTGATAAGGAATTTCTATTTCTCGTGTGTTGTCATTTCTATTCTTAATGCATTAGATCTACCCTCTTTCGTTGATCTCCATCCCTTACCAGGCAAGCATCCATGGCACCTTACTTGTCAGACACTAAAGCAGCTGTCTTAGTCTGTTCAGGTTACTGTAACAAAATACCACAGACTGGATGACTTATAAACAGTAGAAATTTATTTCTCACAGTTCTGGAGGCTGAAAGTCCAGTATCATGATGCCAGCATGGTCAGGTGAGGGCCCTCTCCAGAGTCCCAGACTTCTCATCACATCCTACATGGTGAAAGGAGCAGGGAGCTCTGTGGGACCTCTTTCCTCAGAGCACTAATCCCATTCATGAGGACTCCACCTTAGACCAAACTACCATCAAAGGCCACACCTACTAATGCCATTACCTTTGGGGGTCCAAATTTCAACATGAATGTGAGGAGGGCACAAACATTCATACCATAACAGGGAGATAAGATCCATAGTGATATAATTACTAAATAACACAAGGAGATGTGTGATTAAAACATCAAAATGCAAAGCTATTGAAGTTCAGGGAAACAAATATTCCATTATATCCATTATACTCTATCACCAAGGCAGAAAAGCAGATGAACATATTCTTGAAATATTTCCAATGGTAATTGAAATAATAAGAGTTTTCCTTTCCTTGCCCATAAGCAGAAAATTCAAGTAATCACATCACGTTGGTACCTTGTCATTCCATTTACTAGATGAAGCAAAAGAAAAGCATCAATAATGCCCCCATTTTTATATGAATCTAAATGTCTTTGGTTTCCACCTTATTTCCTTTCCTAATGCAAAATGCATTTTCCCAAAGAAACAATGTTATACATGTGACAATTAGTACCCCTCTACTGCAGCCCTTTAAATGCATCTGACAAGCCCATGTCAGCTGTTAGAAGAAACTAGTAAAAAAAAAAAAAAAAAAAAAAAACCCACACTCTTCCAAAATATCTCCAGGTTCTCTCCAGGCTTTGTAAGAGCCAAAGATAAGAATATATAAAACACAAGATGCTGGAAGGAATCAGGGATCTCTCTGACTAGAAAACTTTCTGAGCAAGAGCAGTATTGTAAAATATCTGTTTATTTGCATATCTTCTCTATTGGTGGTAAGGTCTTCAAAGAATGGGGCAAAGACTTCCCTATCTCATTCTTGTACAGTGCCTAGAAAAACAACCCACAAATGGTTGCTTAATTAATTAATTAATCCATGCTTCAAGGTTAATTAACTCCCCCAAACGAAACTTCTATTTATTCAGTGGTCTCAACCGAAGTTTAGAGGGAAAGCAATCTAATTGAATTAATTCACCCTAAGACATAAATTATTAAAAATACATCAGTTTGAAATAGGACTTGACAATGGTATTTCTTAAAATCTCAGGAGATTTTCATGAGCAGCCTCGCTTGAGATTTACTGGCATAAAATGTCCTCTGTGCTGTGGGCCCTGCTTCTCTCTGCCGCTTCTCCCATCATGTGCCCACACATAGACTGAAATAGATGTCCTTTTACATGCACACTCTACTTTGCCAGACCCCCAGGTCTCTTTCACCATAGTTGGAGAACCTGGAAGTTAGAGGGATGTTACTGTCTCCCTCAATGTCTTCCTACCACTATTATTTGCCTTTTATGGTCTGAATGATTATGTCCCACCAAAAACCATGTTGAAATCTTAACCCGCAAAGATGATGACATTAAGAGATGAGGCCTTTGGAAGTTCTTAGTCATGAGAGAAGAATACTAATTGATGGGATTAGTGCCTTATCAAAGACTGCAGAGAAATCCCCAGCCCCTTCCACCATGGGAAGACACAGTGAGGAAGCACCACAGTGAGAAGGCCCCAGGGAGGAGGGCCTTTACCAAACGAGACCACCCTGGTGCCTTGATCTTGGACCTCCCAGCCCCTAGAACTATAAGAAACAAATTTATGTTGTTTATAAGCTACCAAGTCTGTGGTATTTTGTTATAGCAGCCCAAACAGACTAAGACATTGCATCCTAAATCAGAGTCTTCTTTTCCTGGAAATGGATGTCAGAAATTATGTCGCATTATGCATATTATTAAATCTTATTCATTATAGAAGAGCTGAATAAGAGTAAGAAAACTAAATCAGAGGCTACTCTGGAAATTAGTTGAATGTAAATGAGAAGGACAGAGGGAAAGTTCTCTAGGATTCAGCAGCAGCAGCAGCCCATCCCCGTGGTGAATAGATGATGCTGGTATTGGGTTTTCTTCATCTTCAGGGTAAAACTCATTGTCTAACTACAGAAAAGGATTTATTGGAGTTGCCAGAGCTTTGAAAGGGGGTCATAATTCCTGACACCTCTTCCCATTTTTTCTTCATCCTCTAGCATAAAATATCCAGACAATTTGGTTATGACTTAGTAGGTACTGATGGTACAGCTTAGGGTTTCATTTTGATGGATTCCAACCTGACCCATCCTGCTGGATTTGTCATAACAGAGGAGGTCACAGAGACCAGAGTGAGTTCAGGGCAGTTTTAAAGTCCATAAAAATGGATGTTTCTCATGAAGTCAACAAAATTGTATTCTCTGATGATGGATCTGCTACAAGCATTGCTCCATCTGAAATATTTAGGGCTTATTCTTTGAAGATTCTCCTGAAATACCCCCTCAGCCTGTCTTCCGCAAATGTGCCTTCTTGAGCAATTTGGTTGCAGCAGGGAAAAAAAAGAGGTAGGGGGATTTATCAAGATTAATTAATACACAAGAGGAAAGAGATGTAGGTGATTAAACTAGCCTCTCAGGTCCATCATAAATATTTTATTCATTTGTGTGTCTGCAATCCTGTCTTAGCCATCTAGGAAATGGCCCTGGATGTGAGGCCCAAAGCCTCATATGAGTGAAAACAGGGTGTAAGCACTCTTTTAGCCAGGACCACAGATGGAGAAATTTAGAGCAGTAGGATTTCATCAGAAGGGAGATAGGAGGGGTCACACCCTTACTGCATGCCCTGGATAGACTGTGAATGTCTGTAGACAATGAATTATAGGAAATACAGAGGAAAGTCTTGGTGGATGGAAGACAGCTCCCAGAGAAGCCGGTGAACTGGATTGGTACCCCTAAATTCTTCTTTACCTGGGCCTCTCCACTGGCCTCTGGAGATGCACTCAGCTTTTCCTCTCTAGCACATTCACTATTGTTTCCACACACCATCCCTCTGCCCTCTACCATGTGATGCTTTCCCTTTACTCTCCACCTGTCTGGCTTTTCCAACCCAGCCTCAGAAATCAAGCTCCAGTGTATCTCCACAGTGAAGTCTTCCGTAACAATACTGGTTCAGCATTATCCACATTACTTGTAACCAGAAGGTTTTGTCTCAGAGTGGGGCTGATTTCATGAAGGAACATTTCAACTGCCCAAAGTAATTAAAAAGGAATTTTATTCTCTACTCACATCTCTCAAAGGGCATGAAAAGGTCTCCCAACGCATAGTTTGTAGTAATATTTATTAAAACCCTCTTTTATCAATTGCCTTCCCATTCCTTTTTTTTTTTTTTTTTTTTTTTTTTTTTTGCCTTCCTATTCCAAAGCTACTCCAGCATCATGCTCTTTGGCCCCTCCCCAGAAAGCTGCCCTTCCTCCCCTAGCCCATGAGGCTTTCTTTCTTCTTTTACTGCATGGGAAGAAGGGGTAGGGGTCATAAGCGTGAGATTCTCTTTAGAGTTCTGGAAAGAATGTCGGCGAATACAGAAGTCATGAATTTGTATCCCATCATCTACTCATTCTATAGTCTCGTTTTTTGACGTTTTTTTCCTGTGTCTTGATCCTGTCTTCCCAAATCAATTGTGGATTATTTAAGGCAAGAAGTATGGTTTATTCATTTTTGTATTTTAGCACAGTGTAGGTTCTCAATAATAGTTCGTGGAATGAATGAAAGAATTAAATTATATAAAAGTCAAAGATTACATTTTATATTTCATTAATTCCTTCTGCAAATATCACACATTATATACTCTGTTACTATTTGCTGATGATAATAAAATAGGAAGGCAAACCAATCTCAGTGAAGAGCTAGAGGGAAGGGAGAAGTTAATTTTATAAAGACTGGAAGAGGAAAAGATCTGAGGCCCTGTTCACAAAATAGTTATTGGTACTACCAGCCCACACTGCCCTCACTCCTTCTCTGTGCTCTCTTTTGGTCCAAGCCAGTAGTCCTGATATAAGTTATGGAATATATGACAAAACACCCAGGTTCCAGGAGCATTTTCAGTTGAAGAGGTAGCACTCTGAGACCAAAGATCCAAAATAATGTCTCTTAGCTGATGAATTTCTAAATATGAGGAATATCATTGACTTTCAAAAATACATTACAAGAAGGACCTCAGGAGTTTTTTATTCCACTCTAAGAAAATTCCTTTCTAAATTATCTCTGGCATGCATGGATGAGCTGTCAATGCCTCTTGTTCAGAAGATAGGTAGAAACTCAAGAGATCCATGAAGAATTATGTCGCACCATGAACCCTCTTGATTTCCTTGACTCATTCCCATACACTCAAGTTGTACAATGCACTCTATACACGTGGCACCCTGAATTGAGTGCAACTTTCCAAGTGTGGCTTGACCAGTACAGACTACAAATAGGATAGGCATCCTTCTAAGGTCTAAGCATGTACCCTTAGCAATGCAGCCAAAGGTCACGTTGTTACTTTTGAGACTTCATGACTTCCACAAGGTCTGGAAATCTTTCATTATAGAAAATATTTTCATTACTTGGGGTCTGCAGATTCATGGTTAGTGAAGGGAAAATGATTTAGGAAGGAAAGCATCATGTCAGGAATCCCATGATTTCAGTATCACTATATTGGCTTGGATAGAAGGGTTCAGGAGGAATGGATGGTCCAAAGGCAGTCTTTTACCCATAAGGAGTTTTTAGTCAACTAAACTTCTAGGGCTTCTTCACCCAAACAGTTATCATATATTTAGATACTTTTCCTTCTACCATGAATTTGCACAATTTGTTATATGAATCTTAAAAAATAATAAAAATATGGGGATCCCTGGGTGGCTCAGTGGTTTAGCGCCTGCCTTTGGCCCAGGGCGCAATCCTGGAGTCCCGGGATGGGAGTCCCGTGTCGGGCTCCCGGCATGGGGCCTGATTCTCCCTCTGCCTGTGTCTCTGCCTCTCTCTCTCTATGTCTATCATGAATGAATAAATAAATAAATAAATAATCTAAAAATAATAAAAATATTTTGCTTTTTTTTCTTTTACCCATGCTAAAATTGATCTTATCAGATGTGACCTGTCCTTTAAGTTCTTTGCAACCTATTTGGTTCCTGGGTTTGTTATACACCATCATCCCTATTCTCCAAAAACTTGATCAGCATTGCTCTACCTTTTTGTTTTTAGTTGCTTTTGTATTTTTGGTTACCAATAACATCATGAAAGAAACTTACCCTAACCACAGGGAATTGAAGGTTGTAATTTAAGTGACAGGTACATATATGCAAATGCATACATGAGTATGTGCCCCCTCCTCCCACATAAAACAGAGGCACATGGCGTGCGCTTCTCTGGACACACACCTCAGTACAACATCAAAATCAGTCCAGAGCACATGATAGGTATGAAGTAGTCTATATTAGGTGCTATCTGGTAAGAACTGAGAACACTTGCTGGGACCAGAAAGAGAGGAAACATAAGCACACAGTTGGACAGGAAGGTGTGCAGCTTCTCAAGGCATGGCTTGAATAGCCTGGACCAGATATTGCTCTCATGGAGCCTCATGGACAAAAAGTTACCAGAAGAGAAAGCAGTGCCAATTCATTGAGCTCCTATCACCTGACAGCACCTTCAGATGAATTTTCTCTTAACTGTCACCAAAACACAGTAGTATCAGCCTTACCACCTTTACTTTGTGTATAAGAAAATCAAGGTCCATATAAGTTAGGCCATGTGTCCACATAACACATTGGTTAGTAAGCACCAAAACCAGAAATTTCCTTTGGGGCAATCTGATCCACGCTGCAACTGCCTTGAGGTTGCTGCTTTGACCCCGGATAACCTACTGGCAAACCCCAACTTGCTATAACCCAGACCTCAGCTGGCTCCTTCCCTTGACTGGCCACTGCACTTGTCCTGAAAGCAGCCCACAGCTTGTAGAATGACACCCATATGAGTCTTCTGTCCTCACTTGGACCACAGGGCAAAGCCACTACCTATCCGCAGTCAGCTCCCACTTGCCTTCTCCACAGCAACCCTGCTAGGTTTCCATCCTCCTCCTCCTCAGGTGAACCCTGCCTCACCCAGCACCTTTTCTACCAGATGAAGAACTCAACTTCAAATTCACTTGCTTTGCTTTTTACCAGCAACTTAGCAAGAGGAGCCAGACTATCTAAATCTTGACCCTCGACTTTCCAATGGTGTGATTTCAAGCAAGTTATTCAGCCTCAGGTTCCTTATCTGTAAAATGAGAATAAGAGCAGAGTCTCTCTATTGGAATTCCTAGATGATGTGAGTGATTTGGTGCATGTAAATATTTAGAGCAGTACCTGGCATGACAAGCACAGGAGACATGCTAGTTCTTATGTGTGCCGCTCTGGGGTCCAGGAGGACAAGAAAGCACAGCTTCCCCCAACTGAACTATAAGAATGAGTAAAGGGGATGCTTAGCTCACAACCAAAAAATAGCTAGAATTGAGATTAGTACTATGAAGGAAATGAGAACATCTACTAGGAGGATCAGGATGAATAGGAATCAGCTAGATTAGGGTCAGTAAACCATGGTTGTGCTAGTTTTAATAAATACAATTTATTGGCACTTTTGTCTATGTATCATATGTGGCTGCTTTGCTTCACAACCCTAGAGTCCCAGCAGAGACCTGATGGTCCCCCAAGCAAAAGCTATTTACTATCTGGCCCTTGAAGACAATGTTTGGTGACCTCTGAGCTAGATGAAGAGGAAAAGGGAGATAATCACATAGAGGATGTAGGAAGGCTGGGCAAGGAACTGGGGAAATGTACATCCCTCAGACATGAGCTCCCCCAACTTCCTGAAACCACGAACCCGCATCTAAAAGTGTATCTATATATATAGCCAGCTTTCACCTTCTTCCCCTGGCCTCTGAGGAAAAAGTGAACCCCCTAGACTCAAGATGGCAACTCCCTCTGTGCTCAAGCATTTCTCTAAGAGCTTGCTCTCCCATGAGCATACTCTCTCTCTCTCAATCTCTCTCTGGTGTTTCTAGTCTCTTGCTCTTTACTGGGCCTTTGCTCTCACCTCTCTCTAGTGGAGTCTCTCATCCTTCCCTTTACTCACCAGTCCACCCAGGCCAGAAACCTACAAGTCTTCCTTGAGAGCTTCTCCTTCACCTTCAAGAGCCCCATTGATCTCCTTTCCATAATGTCCCTCCTACTTCCCGCCTCCCCATTTCTATCTCCACTGCCTCCTCTACTTCCTCAGCTCTGGCCAGAACCTGCTGCCATCCCTCTTCCCACACACCTGCTCTTTCTCTTTCCCCACTCTGCCTTCTGGGATAGCCTTCTAAAATGTAAATCTGACCCTGTCACACCCCTGCCTAAAACCCATTAGTGCCTCTTACCTGTTTACGGGGAAGGATCCAAACTTTTAAACAAGTTAATACAAAAATCTGCATAATTTATCTCCAAGACATCTCCAACTTCATCCCCTGGCAAGCGAGGACCATCTGTGCTACTGTAACAATCATGCATCTTTCTTCTTTACCTTTTGAACACCCATCCATGTTCCACAAACTCCTCACCTCATGAATTCTTTGTAAGAACACCAACCAGATGCACACTTTCCCAGCTTCCCTTGTAGCTAGGGTACAGGATGCCTGATGTGACCTCAGTTTCTCCAGTCAGATGAACCCAAGTCAGATTCTGAACCTATGGCCAGCAGTATGAAGGATGCACAGCACAGAATTCATTCTGGTGGGGCTGAGGACAGCAATGTCCAGGCTCTATGTCAGTGCCCAGGGCCCAGCCCTGTGGTGTCAAGAATGAAAGCCACCATGACTATGTCCAGCAAAGGGGCAATGAATCTCCTCTAGACTACACAGTTCTGTTGTACAACTTTGAGAATGATTCCTGGATCCCATACTGTCAAGCCTCATATTTCTGCACTCCTAGAAATTCTGTGAGGTCCCTATTTTTTAATAAATTCATTTGTGTGCTTCAAGAGTTAATTTCTATTGTCTAAAAGTAATAATTCTTGCTGATATACTTGTGAAGTCTTTTCTTATACCTTGTTCCCACTTAATAGAGAAAACCAACTTCTTTCTCTTTAGTAGTCTCTCTGTGCCCTAATCTCACACATACACACATATACACACACAGAACTGCAAGACATGTATGACACTTATATTCATGTCTGCCTCCCTCTCTACTATAAACTCATTCATTCATTTATCAAACATCATTATGTTTCTACTAAATGCCAGACACTGATGTAGGTTCTGGGAATATAGCAGAGAGCAAGACAGAAAAGGTCTCTATCTTAATTGGGCTTGGTTTTTAGAAAGCAGATGTATCTTATTTGTATTTAAGTGTCTAGTGTAGTGACTTTTGAGTTCCAAGCCATTCCTGTGTCTCTCTTCAATTTGACCTACTGGCTAAGATCGCATGGCACCAATGACCTTAATCCTGAGCATTGCTTTAACATCAACACATGACCATAAAAGTAGGGGTAGAATGTGCCCCAATCGTGTTTGCCTTTAACTAAATCCCCAGAATAACTATCTTGCTCCTTTTAAGTAGCTTGGAGATGAAAGATGACTGCATAGGTCTATTTATGTGTTACAGACGACCAAGGGTTTTGATTTACTTCCTTGTGTCCCTTTTAGCCTAACTCTTCCTAAGACTGGGAAAACAGTAGGTGTTTAATAAATTTAGGTTGAATTTGGCTTAGTTGTTTTATATATAGATATGGATATCCTCACAAACAGAGCTTGAGAAGTGAGTCACAGGGTCTAATTTTTGCAGAAAAATTCAGAACAGCTTCTGATTAGTGAGTTGGTTCCATTTCCCAAGAAATCACCTTAACCTTTAAACACAGAAGGTCAGCGTCTCCTCTCTCTGCTCATGCATAATTCCCCCTGCCCTCTGCTCTTCAGTGCCTCAGCAACCCACCCGAGAGAGACCGAGGGAGAGATGGAGTCAGCAGGAGGAAGAACACGGCCGCTCGGAGGCCCAGGCTGCCTCCGCGGGATTGACTCAGCCCTCAGAATATGTTGTCTCATTTGCTACATTATTAATAAAATTGCAAGAAGTTTGGGAGAAAACTTTTTTTCCCACCTAGAAAAATTAGCATTTACGCCACACACTGTGCAAACTTAGGAAGATGAACATCAATAAAATAGAAAATGTTCCCTTTGAATCTTATTCTGAAGCCAGTGCCAGCAGAGCACTTTGAAACAGTGAGGGAGTCAATAGCTCAGGTTGGGTAAGTCAGGGTCATCTGGGCACAGTGGGCAGCCCCAGTATGGGGGCCTGGGACAATCCAGCTAGCCCCCACTGTCTGCACCATTGTCTCAGATAGTGGGGTGCAGTGTTGGAAGTGATCCATGACAGACTTTGTTGTGGGGGTGGTGATAGCTCACAAGAGTAGAGAAGATGCAGATTTCCTGAAATGAGGCCAAGGTCAGGCAAGTTGGCTTGGTAATTTCCTGAAAGGCCCAGCTGGGCCTGCAGGGCCCAGCCTGCAGCTGGAGGGAGTCAGGTGAACTTAGGTGGGTAGAGGCGTCCAGGCAGGTCATTCTAATTAGTGGAACTAATTCATCATAGAACCCAGATTTCAGTAGCTTTTTTGCAGCCACGTCAAACAGCTAATGGGCCAAATGTGACCTCCTCATACAATCTTCCCTGACTCCCCCATTTAAAATAGCACCCCATTACATTTCCCATTGCCTTTGCTCTTACCACCCGTAGCCAGCTCATACCATAAACCCTACTTATTTGTCTTGCATAGTGTGTACTATATATCGCTTTGCATTACAGGACTAGAATGCAAGCTGCATAAAGATGATGTCACTTTATTCACTGCTGTGTCCCCAGCTCCTGGATCAGTGCCTGGCACCCAATTAATATTTACTGAACTTAAAAATAAATATATCCTGAGCTAAAACTCCTAAGTCTTTCCACGTGAACTGCTCATACACCAGCTTCCACTCATCTGTGTTTGCACAATTTTGAGTTTTTAACCAAAAATGCAGTATTTTATCTTTCAGGTTTTGATCCATTTAGCCAGTCTTTCAAGATTAGTAAGTCTTGATTCCAAGACAATTGTGGATCCTCTCACACTTGTTTCAATCCCCCAAAACCCTAGTGGCATGCCATTATCCCTTATCTGAGCCGTGGATAAACTAATGACCATAATAATGAGTTTCCTGCCAGTAGATATGTCCTCTCAAGGCCAGATTAATTGTTCTCAACCAGTTAAACCAGGAATCAACCAGACAGAGGCTCTCAGCCCTGGAATGGGACTTTAATATCAAGTTACCAGGCACACTGATTTTAAAGATAGGGCCACAATGGGGAAATGAGTGACAGTGACCTCTCTTTGACATCAAAGTATAGTGATGTTTTGTCACCCTTTCACTATTTTTTATATTCCCCATGAGTGAAATCATATGACTGTCCTTTTCTGATTGACTTGCTTCACTCAGCATAATACCCTCCAGTTCCATCCACATAGAAGCAAATGGTGGGTATTCGTCATTTCTAACAGCTGAGTAATATTCCACTGTATACGTAGACCACATCTTCTTTATCCATTCATCTGTCGATGGACACCAAGGCTCCTTCCACAGTTTGGCTATTGTGGACATTGCTGCTATAAACTTTGGGGTGCAGGTACTTCAGTCTTTCACTGCATCTGTATCTTTGGGGTAAATCCCCAGCAGTGCACTTGCTGGGTCATAGGGTAGCTCTATTTTTAACGCTTTGAAGCACCTCCACACACTTTTCTAGAGTGGCTATTCCAGTTCACATTCCCACCAACAGTGCAAGAGGGTTCCCCTTTCTCCACATCCTCTCCAACATCTGTTGTTTCCTGTCTTGTTGATTTTCCCCATTCTCACTGGTGTGAGGTGGTATCTTATTGTGGTTTTGTATTGTATTTCCCTGATGGCAAGGGATGCGTAGATTTTTCCATGTGCTTGTTGGCCATGTCTATGTCTTCCTCTGTGAGATTTCTGTTCATGTCTTTTGCCCATTCATAATTGGATTGTTTGTTTCCTTGCTGTTGAGTTTAATAAGTTCTTTATAGATCTTGGAAACTAGCCCTTTATCTGATAGGTCATTTGCAAATATCTTCTCCCATTCTGTAGGTTGTCTTTTAGTTTTGTTGACTGTATCCTTTGCTGTGCAAAAGCTTCTTATCTTGATGAAGTCCCAATAGTTCATTTTTGCTTTTGTTTCTTTTGCCTTCATGGATGTATCTTGCAAGAAGTTGCTGTGGCCAAGTTAAAAAATGGTGTTGCCTGTGTTCTCCTCTAGGATTTTGATGGATTCTTGTCTCACCGTTAGGTCTTTCATCCATTTTGAGTTTCTTTGTGTGTGTGGTGTAAGAGAATGGTCTAGTTTCATTCTTCTGCACGTGGCTGTCCAATTTTCCCAGCACCATTTATTGAAGAGACTGTCTTTTTTCCAGTGGATAGTCTTTCCTGCTTTGTTGAATATTACTTGACCATAGAGTTGAGGGGCCATTTCTGGGCTCTCTATTCTGTTCCATCGATCTATGTGTCTGTTTTTGTGCCTGAACCACACTGTCTTGATGATCACAGCTTTGTAGTACAACCTGAAATCCAGCATTGTGATGCCCCCGGCTCTGGTTTTCTTTTTCAATATTCCCCTGGCTATTCGGGTTTTTTTCTGATTCCACACAAATCTTAAGATTCTTTGTTCCAACTCTCTGAAGAAAGTCCATGGTATTTTGATAGGGATTGCTTTGAACATGTAGATTGCCCTGAGTAGCATAAACATTTCCACAATATTAACTCTTCCAATCCATGAGCATGGAATATTTTTCCATCTTGTCTCAATTTCTTTCAGAAGTGTTCTGTAGTTTTTAGGGTATAGATCCTTTACCTCTTTGGTTAGGTTTATTCCTAGATATCTTATGCTTTTGGGTGCAATTATAAATGGGATTGGCTCCTTAATTTCTCTTTCTTCAGTCTCATTGTTAGTGTATAGAAATGCCCTGATTTCTTGGCATTGATTTTGTATCCTGCCATGTTGCCAAATTGCTGTATGAGTTCTAGCACTTTTGGGGTGGAGTCTTTTGGGTTTTCTACATACAGTATCATGTCATCTGTGGAGAGAGTTTGACTTCTTCTTTGCCAATTTAAATGCCTTTTATTTCTTTTTGTTGTCTGATTGCTGAGGCTAGGACTTCTAGTACTATGTTGAATAGCAGTGGTGAGAGTGGACATCCCTGTCATGTTCCTTATCTGAGGGGAAAGGCTCTCAGTTTTTGCCTACTGAGAATATTTGCTGTGGGCTTTTCATAGATGGTTTTTAAGATGCTAAGGAAATGTTCCCTCTATCCCTACACTCTGAAGAGTTTTGATCAGGAATGGATGCTGTATTTTGTCAAATGCTTTCTCTGCATCTATTGAGAGGATCATATGGTTCCTGTTTTTTCTTTTGTTGATATGATCTATCATGTTGATTGTTTTATGAGTGTTGAACCAACCTTGCATCTTGGGGATAAATCCCACTTGGTTATGGTGAATAGTCTTCTTAATGTACTGTTGGATCCTATTGGCTAGTATCTTGTTGAGAATTTTTGCATTTGTGTTCATCAGGGATATTGGTCTATAATTCTCCTTTTTGGTGGGGTCTTTGTCTGCTTTTGGAATTAAGGTGATGCTGGTCTCATAAAACGAGTTTGGAAGTATTCTGTCCCTTTCTATCCTTTGGAATAGCTTTAGTAGAATAGGTATTACAATCCAATCATGAAATGGGAAAAAGACATGAACAGAAATTTCACCAAAGAAGACATAGACATGGCCAACATGCACATGAGAAAAATCTCCGCATCCCTTGCCATCAGGGAAATACAATACAAAACCACAATGAGATACCACCTCACACCAGTGAGAATGGGGAAAATCAACAAGACAGGAAACAACAGATGTTGGAGAGGATGTGGAGAAAGGGGAACCCTCTTGCACTGTTGGTGGGAATGTGAACTGGAATAGCCACTCTAGAAAAGTGTGTGGAGGTTCCTCAAAGTGTTAAAAATAGAGCTACCCTATGACCCAGCAAGTGCACTGCTGGGGATTTACCCCAAGGATACGGATGCAAAGACTGAGATACCTGCACCCCAAAGTTTATAGCAGCAATGTCCACAATAGCCAAACTGTGGAAGGAGCCTCGGTGTCCAACGACAGATGAATGGATAAAAAAGATGTGGTCTACGTATACAGTGGAATATTACTCAGCTGTTAGAAATGACGAATACCCACCATTTGCTTCGATGTGGATGGAACTGGAGGGTATTATTCTGAGTGAAGTAAGTCAATCGGAGAAAGACATTCATCACATGGTTTCACTCATATGGGAAATATGAAAAATAGTGAAAGGGATCATAGGGGAAAGTAGAGAAAATAAGTGGGAAAAATCAGTGAGGGAGACAGAACATGAGAGACTCCTAACTCTGGGAAATGAACAATGGGTAGCAGAAGGGGAGATGGGCGTGGGGATGGAGTGACTGGGTGATGGGCACTGAGGGAGGCAGTTGACGGGATGAGCACTGGTGTTATGTTATATGTTGACAAATTTAACTCCAATTAAAAAAATATGCAAAAAATAAAAATAAAAATAAAAATTTTAAAAACTATAGTGATGAGTTCATAAAGCCTCAGCTTCTCAGTGATAAGTAGGATCTTTCATAGCAACAAACTTCCAAGGTGGCCTGGGAGGAATCCTCCATCATCCATACCAGAAAGGTAGGTTCCATCCACAAAAGCAAGCTCTTCTTTCTCTTTTCCCATCCAGGTGTGGCCCATGAGCAATAGCTGGCAAGACTGGGAAGCCTGCCCCGGACCCTTGGCCTTGCACTTCCTCATCCTATCCTTCTTCTTCTTCTTCCTGAGTCTGCAATGCTCTCCTGTTCTCTTCCTTCTTCACACCGAGATGTGTAAACTTATTTAGATAAAGCAGAAAGCCAAGAAACACAGCAATAACCTAGGCCAACAAATACTCAAAGAAAAGGGAGGCTTCTTGATGCTCTTGAGAGCATATAATTCTTTGGCTTTCAGTGACTAGTACAGTATTTAAGGAAAATGTGTCTGAAAAGCCAGAAATGTCAAGGTATAGGGAAGAGCCAGTCACAATATGTATTTGGTGAATGAGTGAATGAATGAATGAACGAATGACTTTGCTATATGAAACAAAGTAAATGGAAGTAATAATGGAAACTGTTGGTGTTCTCTTAGACTTATCTTGGTTTGTGTGGGGACACCAGGAGAAATAATGGCCACTGCCTCCATACTTCAAGGAAAGCATAGGCAAGGAAAGTCCAACATTGGGGTACAATCCACATTCCAGAGGTTGCTATGGGGCAAAGGGAGCTGGCATGCAGCTGAGGCCACATCCTACCTTACCCTTCTTACCCTATTCTGCTTTCCTTGTACCCCCTGCTCCCGAGAGCACCTCCTCCATTAATCACATTCTGAAGGATCCCATCTCAGGTTCTGCATCAAGAGGACCTGACCTGACACGGCATGCATCTACAACACAGGACCTAGTGCTTTGTACTAACTCTGGCCCCTGACCCCCCATTAAAATTCCTCCCACCCTGCCCCCATCACTGATACCCAGAGCTCAGTGTCACCAGGCTTCTACTTCTGCCGACCTCCCAGGCTCCACAGCCACAATATGATGGCAGATGGACCACTCACTCACCATAATGCAGAGACATTCAGAAGTAGCATCTGGAGCCCTAGTCTCAAACCCAAGATGAGCAGCTTATCTCCTGAACCCAAGCAAGACATAAGACTTCCAGTTATAGGAGCAGAACCTGCTGTCCCAGTCATTAAATACTCATGGAACAAATTTGGAGAAGAGGGAGGGACAGGTGGTAAGACCAGAAATATGAAAATGAGACAAAAGGAAAGAGTCACACAAGCTTATCTTAAAAATTCCTTGGTGGGGGGATCCCTGGATGGCTCAGTGGTTTAGCGCCTGCCTTAGGCCTAAGGCATGGTCCTGGAGATCCGGAATCGAGTCCCGCATCAGGTTCCCTGCATGGAGCCTGCTTCTCTGCCTGTGTCTCTGTGTGTGTGTGTGTCTCATGAATGAATAAATAAAATCTTTAAAAAAACAAAAAACAACAACAAAAAAAACTCTTGGGTGGGTCTCCTCCTCCTCTTTCCCATTTCACCCGGGAAAGCAGCAACTCAGGCTGCCTCTGACACTGCCACCTCCCCTGGATCCCCTCTGGGAGGCTGAGAAGGAAGCACATGCTCTGGGGTCAGAAGATCTGACCTTAACCCATTCAGCTACAGATTCAAAACAACTTCAAATTATAGGCCCAATCAGACCACCCAATATGGTCTGGAATTATGCGTGCAACCCAAGCACCGAGACCCCTCAATGCTAGCAGTTCACCCCTTCCTCCTCCACCGAACACCCACCACTCACCCACCTGGTTTTCCACCACCTTCTTCATCCTCCCACTTCACAGAACTGTACAAGACAGCAGACGAACTCCTGAGTCTCCTGTTTGCATACACACACAGCACATCCACAGCCCCCACAAATAGACATACGACACACACACTCCCTACATCTCCACCCTTGTCTCCTCCTAAAAAGGTGGAAGGGGGCTCACCCACCTTGCCTCCTGGCACACCCCCTTCAGGTGCCTGCCCTTCCCTCCCACACCTCCGACCCCTTCAGCTCTGCAGGCTCCATCCTGGGAGAATCTTACTGTGCCAGAGTTTTACCCCTTAAAAAAAATTGGAAAGACTCACAGGACTTGTACTCACCTGCTGCCTGCAGTGAGAACAGAAAGCGCCAGATGGGCGCCCTCACCTTCCTCCCACACACACACACACACACACCTGGTGGATCCCCTCCAGCCGACACCACGAAGGGCACCTCCTGTGCTTCGGGTCTGCACCCCCACCTCCTAAGCCAGGTCTCTTTTCTCTCTATTAATCCTCTCTGAATATTTAACTTTTTCCTTTGCCAGCTTCTCTTCCTCTCCGCCTCTTGAAGTCTGGTTCTTCAGCCTCTGGCTCCCTGGCTCCCAGCACGTGTACCCACAACCCCCCCACACCTGGGTCTCCAGCCAAGCCTCAGGCCTGAGCACACCACAGGTGTGTCAACTTCCCCACAGACAGGGACCTTAAATAAAGCTTACCCAGAACTGAAATTCTCCCCCCCACCTTGCTCTTTATCTTCAATGTCACATTTTAAGAAATTACCATTTCCAGCCAGCCCCTTGTCCAAACTAGAGACACCTGGACATGGTCCTTGCCCCCTTGACCTTTAACCTCCTCCTCCCTTAACCAATAAACCTTCAAGTCTTATTTCTAGGTCTCCAGATACGCCTCTTCCTCTGCATTAGCTGAACACCCCCCCCCCCCCATCACACCCTCCAGCACTGAAAAAGCGTCTGTCCTAGCCTAGCCAGGGGCCCACCCCATTCCCACTGCAGCTAGATGGCTCTAAAATAGGAATTGCAGCTTTCTACTGTCTCCTTAAACCCTTTCCTGAGTATCTGCCCACACCCCCAACACACACGGTCCTCCTCCCAGGAGAAACAGACTCAGAGAAGAGAAATTGAGCAGACTGCAGCAAATCCAGGGGCAGGAAAATTATTGATTCGTGCATTTGTTCGTTCATTAAATTATACCTTCAGAACTTGGAGTTAGTCCTTCTGGGAGGCTCCAGGCCCAAGCACTTAGTTTCCCTGTTGATTTCCTTCATAGCACTTACCTCTGTTTGTTATTGTTCTCTTTGATTCCCTGTTTTTATGCTTTTTAAAAAATCTATCTCTCCTCTAAGAATGTAAGCTCCTTAAAAAAACAGGTACAGACTGGGTATCTGATAAAGGTACCCACAGCCCCTAGAACAAAGCAAGGCATAAGGCAGTCCCCCAGTAAATGTTCACAGAGTAAATAAAGGCATGCACGAATAACTAAACCGACACATGGCAGTTTCCGTGCACAGTCAGTTCTACCACCGTTTGCCATCATCTGTCGCCAATTATATATCAAGTACCTACCATGCTTGGAGCACAGGTGGCATGAGGTGGCACCAGCAACACAGATACAGAACATGTGATCTCCACACCCGAGTCTGTCTAGGGAGGGAGAAAACTGTGATGTAAAGGCTGGAGCACCAGCAGTGTGACCAGAACCCCGCAAGCCCAGGGGTTGGCCTCCCCTGGAGTATGCCCAACAGAGCGGCCAGCCTCAGGGAGTGAGCCACTGCAGCCCAAAGGAGCAGGGAGCAGGGAGCTGGGCCCTAGGACTGTTCCCACTCTCCTGCCTTACGTTTATCCAGACCCCAGATACTCATTCATGGGCCAGTCCCCAACAGCCCTTAGCCTCCTGTAAGGACAGAAGAACAGAAGTGAGTTTAAAAAAAGAAATAAAGAGGGGCACATGCACGGCTTGTGGCTCAGTTGGTTGAGTGTCCTACTCTTGGTTTCAGCTCAGGCCATGATCTCAGGGTCATGGGATCAAGCCCCATGTTGGGCTCTTTGCTCAGCAGAGTCTGCTTAAGATTCTCTCTCCCTCCCTCTCCCTTTGCTCCTCCCCCCACTCACAATGGCTCACTAGCACTCTCTCTCTCTAAACTAAATAAATAAATATTTTTTTAAAAAGACTTTTTTTTTTTCAGTGCAGAAGTCACTCTTCTGCTTAAAACCCTCCTCAGCTTCACTCACATTGAAAATAAAATCCAAATGCCATGTTCAATCTCCAAAAGCCCTGGATGATTTGGTATCTGCCTCTGTAGACTGGATTCAGCTACACATCTCTTTTTTTTGTATGTGAAAACACCAGTCTTTTAGCGCCAGGGCCTTTGCCCTAGCTGTTCCCTCCACCTGGATGGCTTTGTCCTCTGATCTTCACCAGGTTGGGTCCTTCTTAGCATTCCACTTAAACGTCACCTCAGCAAAGGTTATGCCTCCTTGGCTCCCCATAGCATCCTCTCTCTATTACATTCCTGGGTTTTAGTCGACTTCTACATAATCCTTACCACCATCTGAATCTTTCATGTTCAATTTTTTTTTCTGAATTCCCCTAATTAATAGTTTTCTATTGCTGCATCTCAAATCACCACAAACTCAGCTGCTTATTCTGTGCATCAGAAGTGACTGAGTTCTCTGGCAAGGTCTCACAAGAGATGTCGGCTGGGCTGCATCCTCATCTGGAGCCTAAGGTCCTCTTCCAGGCTCCTGTGGTAGTGGCAGGATTTGCTCCCTGCAGGTGTGGGACTAGGGTTTCCATCTCCTAACTGGCTGTCCCTAGAGGCTGCCCTTAGCTCCTAGGGACCGCCCACCTTCCTTGTCATGTGGTCCTTCTACCTTCAAAGCCAGAAACAGAGAATCTTCATCACATCCAGCCCCCATCACACTTTGAATCTCTCCCACGAGGAAGAACTAAGTCCATTTGGAGGGATTACCTAATTATGTCAGACACACCCAGAACAACCCCTTTTAAAATCAACTGTGCCATAAAATACAACCTAGTCACAAAACTGAAAGTCCCATCATATTCACAATCTACATCCACACTCAAGGGGACAAGGTTATACCAGACATGTACACCAGAGGTAAGAATCTTGATGGCCGTCACAGAATACCTGCCACACCTGCTAGAGTAGAACTTCACTTGCCTTGTTATCTCTGCATCCCAAGGCCCAGGACAGTGCCCCCAACCCCATGCAGAGTAGGTGGGGAAAATGAGAATATTGCACAGCACAAAGTGGGAAACCAACAGAATTACTCATTGACTGGAGGTGACCAAGGCCCAGGAGCCTGACCAGCCCATGCTGTGTCTGTCCAGCCCAGGGACCAAGAGAATCAGAACCCACACACCCAAACCAGTCATGGTCCACCCATGTACTGCAGCATGTTATCAGCTGCCTCTGGCCTAAAATAGTTCAAACATGGAGAGGATGCTCATTAAGTATTTTTTCACTTATGAATGAAATAAAAGGAGGAAAGTAATATCTTCTGGAAGCTAGAGATAGAAAGAGTTGGAAGGATTGGAGAAGAGGAGCAGAACCATAGCTGTGAGCCAACCAAGTACCTCTCAGCTCTCACAGACTTCTCTTACAGTCTGTACAGACCTAGGCAACACCTGCCTTCCAAGTACCAGGTGCCATCCAACCCCACCTCCTCCAGGAAGCCTCTCTGACTGCTAGCCCAAGGTCCTCGCACAGAATGCCTACCTAACACACATGGCCCTCTTCAGAGGGCTGCCTTTTGACATCTCTCTCCTATTGTGAATAGCAGGCCAAATCCCATGTGCTATTTGTAGTTTGCCAAGCCTGTGTCTCAAGCCTCTGCCTCATCCCCACCTTCCTTTGGAAAAGGGCCACCTCACCCAACTGTGTCTCTACCCAGGGCACAGTGAGTACATTCTGGATGGGCAGATTCTTTGGGACCCACTTGGTGGCTTGGAATTGAGATCTGCTGCAAGCAGCAAGTAGGTAGTGGGAGTTAGCCTGGCCTAGGGTAGTCATGGGGCTAAGTATGCTGGGCAGGGTGGTAGTGAGCAGTGAAGACCAGAAGGTCAAAGAGGGCATGGAGAAGGAGAAGGAAGAAGGCCACCAGACCAAGAGAGCTAGTTGTTGTTAGAGCAGTGTGAGGACCCATATCCAATCAACTGGCCATCTCTGCTCATTGCTTTTGCCAAAACCTTTCAGAAGGGCCACAGGCACCCGGAATTCAAGTAAGAAGGGATTCTCCTTCAAATAAGAAGGGATTCTCCTTATTTTCCAGTGGAAGTAGTGGTCAGTGTTGGAGACAAAATGTTGAAGATAAAATGATACAGTGATATTGCTGATGGGGGAGATTTATCTTGCCCTCAACATCCAAGGGAATAAAGGAAAATGACCTGATATGCTAGTAGGTTAAAAGGTGACTGTGAGCCTGTGAGTGAGAGCGTCACCAACACATAAGGCCCATGTGGCTTATGTAGGTAATGAAGGTAATGCTCATGCTGTGGGTTCAAGAAAGAACCTAAGATGGGTCAAAAATACACTGTACTCCCAAGTCTGATTCTGGGCTCCCACCAGGGACACTGGCACTTAGGGAGAGGTCAGAAGGCAGCCTCAAAGGTGAGGAGCAGGTGGCAGCAGAGCCTGGGAGAAAAGGAGGCTGGGATTATTCATCAGGGGAAGACAGGCACACCAGATTTAACACAATCTTCAGGTATCAGAAGAGCTCTCAGGCAGTGCAGGCTAAGTCTTGGCAGTGGCTACTGAGGATGGAACAAGGAAAAAAACTTAATCCACAGCATAAGGGATTTAGGATAGAATTTCCTGATGGTGAAGGTTGTTAAAAGTTGCAATGAATGGTCTAGAGAGAGATTCAGGTCTGCTCTGGAAGCTTTTACAAGTAGAAGAGATTATCCTCTGGCAGGGCAGCTTATCTCTAATCCTGCCTGAAGGCAGGGGAATGGACACAATGACCTCAGGGTCTCCTTCAGACTTGGAAAGCAGGTCTTCTTGTCTGCAGACCAGCCAACACTGCTATGCAGGTGATGTACTTTAAGGAAGGCCCAGAGCATTCCCAGAAATAACAGAGGAGCCGACCCATGTGAGATATTCTTTCCTTTTTCTATTTTGTAGCCACAGCTGCCTTGCAGCGATGACCAAGTTCCTCTATAATCTCAGCTCTGATCAAGGCAATTTAGACAAGAAAGCCAAAAGTAGCCACAAGACCATGCAGAGACAGATTACACTGTGCTCTGCAAAGCACCCCAGACAATTGAGCCATGGTTGTGATCTTCTCCATGGAGGGCTCTGCCTCTAACAGGCCACATGAAAAACATGCTGGTCCAGCCAGGTTGGAGCAAGAGGAAACCCGGGGAATTTCCAGCCTGAGGCAGCCAGCCTCGCTATGCTCCAATCCCACTTCCTGTGAGTCAAGTGACATGCCTTCTGAGAATCCCACCTGCACCCAGCTATTCAGCATGGGGGCTGGGGAAGAAAAGGAATGGTCGTATGCATGAGCTGGGAGACAGTGCTATGAGTCATGGCACAGATGGAGAGCATTAATGGATCTGCGGAGCACCAGCTGGATGCCCTCAGAAGGCTTCTGGGCTGGTACTGAGCTCAGAGGAAGGGTAAAAGTGAGGACAGAGAACACCGAGAATTTTCTGAAGTGGTTTTCAAAGATTCTGCACACATAACTGAACAACTCTAAGGGCCATGGCTGAGTCGATGTTTTCTGTAAACCAGAAAGACAAAGAAGGCATGTCCTTTGGCTTTCTGGAGCCTGGGGTCTGCCTCTGTGCAGTGTTCAACCAAAGTTGCAAGAGGGCACATCTCTTATTTTCAAGTCTTACTTTCAAGTGAAGAAGCAATTGCCAAACCCCTAGCCCTTTATCTTCACTGAGCTGAATTCTTCATCCCTACTGTTTCTTTCTTAAAACTCAGCTGATGTCCTTCCGGTGCCTTTTCTTTGCCCTTCATGTCTCGGCTTCACATCTTCTGCATGATTCCTACCAGCCCCACCATTGTTTTCCACCAGTCAGCACTTAAAGTCCACAACTCCATGCCTCCCTCCCCCATGACAAACTGGGCCTTGGGGCCAGTGCCCTCCCTTCAAGGGCACTTTTCCTTCTGGAGGCTTAAACACCAGTCTTCTGGACACGTCTATCAACTGCACCACCCTCAGTTACCATAGGTTTGGGACTATAGTAAATGACCATGGATAAATAGCAGAAAGAAGCACAGAAATGTATTATTCTGCCCATTGCAAATGCTAGGAACAGGCAGGAACTTGTTGCAAAAGCATATTAAGCATGCAATCAGCTGCATCTTTGTGCCCAAATAAAGCTATTTTCATTTCATAAAGCAAGAGAGCAAGTCAAGTCATTAGGGAAATAGAAATGGGGAACTTAACTGCCTAATTGGAAGCTCTATTGCACTTGCAAAGTACCTTTGGTTTTTCTAAAAATTCAAGGGAAACACATTGAGCTTATAATTGCAGATAGATCGATGCCACATTTCTTCCTGCATTAGCACACAAGGAAAGTCCCTTCCTGTGGGCTCATCCCAGCCCCTACTAGCTGTGTACACAGCAGTGTGGGACCAGAAGGAAACAGGCTGGCTCATAAATGCAGGAAAAAGTGAAAGGAGAGCAAAAGTTGTCTTCCTTCCCACGGAAGGCAAAAGCCCATGGCCACAGTACTTTTCTAGCTGTTGTAGTGTTAACTCTTCTTCATCGTAATAAGAATTTTAGTGTGTCTGGCTTTTATATTAGACATTTCCTTTGTGCATGGTGCAACTCAAAGCTAAGCTATCTCTCTGAGCTTCAGTGACTTCATCTGTAAAATTCAAGGGTCAAGCATGCTCAGTGGTTACAGCCCTGGATTCCACAGAAGTGCCTTGGAAGCCACTGAGGGGTGGGGGCCACATGGGAGATGGGACCAGGAAAGGGACCAAGTTGATCATATTCTAGTCCTTCCCTCCCTGCCCACTCCAGTAAGAATGCACCCCACCCTTTGTACCTGTGTAGTATTTTGGAATGCCTCATAAGATATTATTTGGTGGGGGCAGAAGGCAAGGTTGCTTAAATACACACATTACACACACAGGGAATCCACTGAACATGATAGCCTCTGTGGTCAACTCCAGAAGAAATTCAAGCTTGAGGTTCCTAATCTCACTGAGTTAATGAGAGAAGCCCTTGTTTAATGGCTTAGAAGCCTGTTTATAGAACCCATTTGCTGGTGGAATCTCTGAAGTACATATTGCAGGAGCTCAGAGAGTAGGAAGTATGCCTAGGAGTATGCTTCCTGAGAAGGTCAGGCTTGACCTGCTGGTTGATCCTGCACAAAGGGCTATTTTGAGATAGAACAAGGGCATTTCCTGCCTCACATACTTTTTGATGGAGAACTCCTCTAAACTTTTTTCCCAATGCATTTAACATAAGTTGAGGAAATGAGAACATTCAGATTTACCTGGATGCTCATTTAAGCCGGTCCTCATACAGATAAGGTCTTTTTATCTAGGACATCTCTGTCTGAGAGATTGAGGGGCATTTATCAGCACAGGACCTTCCAATGAAGAAAAGCACATGGCATCAGCAGAAAGTACCAGATAAATATTCCTCTCAGAGTTAACATCACATCATTTCTGAAAATCCCCAAACAGCCCCCAAACCCAAGGAATGGAACTCTTTAACAGTTGAATATTGGGTACTCTGGGTGCACATGGAAGGGACATCTAAAGCCTCTGGGCACAATGAGCTGCCATGTCCCCTCAAAAAGCCAGCCTTGCAAACATAAAAGGGCTCAGCCTTGCCTCTGTCTTCTGATCCCCAGGGTGGCTTCACATTGCACGCTGATGGGCACCTCCCCACTCTGCAGCCACCTTTATCTTAGGAGAGGAACAGATAAGAAGATAAAGTTAAGAGGCCCTTTTTACCCTGCTCTCCAGGAATGACACCCAGGCCTCAGGCCTGTGGTTGTAGGAACACACATTTCCACCAGAGTGAAGGAGGAAACCAGCCCAACAGGCACGTGTCATGCCACCCTAAGTGTGATGGTCCCTGACTGCATCAGAAACAGAACCACGGGCATATAATAGAGAACCTGAGGCCATCCCACCCAGTCCTCTCTGAAGCACACGAGCTGGGCACTCACTTTTTTTTTTTTTTTGATTTTTTTTTTTATTGGAGTTCGATTTGCCAACATATAGTATGACACCCAGTGCTCATCCTGTCAAGTGCCCCCCTCTGGGCACTCACTTCTCCGTCCTTAAGCTCATCTGTAGGGAGCCTTGCATGGTCAGACACTGGACTGCTCTCCCAGGTAGGAGACGGCTGCATTTGCACGGGCAGCAGGCACTGGTCTTATAACAACCAAAACCGTAGGTTCCCACAAAGATTCTAACCCGAACAGAGACAACATGTCCCCTGGAGAAATGAAGGACGTGGAGAGAGGAAGAGGAGAAAACCAGAAGTAACAGTGATGAATGGCGAGTCTTGTTTGCTGGGCTAGTTACTCCTGAGCCGTTTGCCGGTTGGCCCCATGTATTTTTAAAGCATACAGTTAAGGAGCATTTATTAAAATGTTTTCAAGTTGTCCTTCTAAAGAAGAGACCCTGACAGGCCACTCAGGATACTGCGAAGCTGGGTTAAACACTATTATCCCTGCAGCAACCATGGGGAGACAAGAGTATAATGGATTACCTTAATTTCCCAGAGACACGCGGTGAATTCATTACAGGGAGGAAGAAACGGAAAAGAAAAAGACAATCAGATTAAAGAGTCCTGAAGCTGGGCCGCCTTGCCAAGAAAGCCAACGAGTGTGAGGCAAGGAGAGCCGAGCCCCAAACCTCCGAGGGTACTGCTCCAAAACGCAGTCCTTGGAAACACAGACGCCTTTGGGAGCTCCAGATTCAAATGTGCAACAGAAACAAATGCACCACACACAAACCGTGAGGGCTCAGCAATCTGCCTCGCACCGCAGATTGGAAGAGGAGGGGGAAAATCATCCAGATCCTAATTTAGTTCAGGAGCTTGTTTTCTTACACTGACAAATCCTTCTAAAAATGATTTCCTGATTAGAGTCAAACGTCCAAGGCCAAAACTCTCGGAGACTGTGGTGCCGTCAGCATATTAATGGTGTTCCTTAGCAACTCTCTCTCCCCTCCACTTTTAGAAGAAACAACACCTCTGCCAGGACCCAGAAGCTGGAGAAGCCTCAGCACCTCTGATGATGCAGGCCTTGGAGGAAGGCACACCCGCTGGCTGGTGGTGGGACACAGGCAGGGACCACCAAGGCAGGTGCAGGGCTGTGCAGCCAGACGGCACAGGAGGACAGGTGAGGGGCCGCCTCATCTCTGACTCTCCACACTTGCAACTGTCACCTGCAACCTACCAACTTGAAATGCAAATCCTGATCTCACACAGAGCTGATGTCTTTTTCTCATCACACCTAAAGATGTGGAAATCGCTAAAGGAGGTCAAGTCGGTGACGAGTAAAGGAAGAGATTTCCCTGAACTGATTTTGTTTTTATAATGAACTTTGGAATTTTCAGAATTCGCTTGGAAGGAAATGAAAGTCAAGACTTTATTCGTCCATCAATGAAATACTTATTACACATGGGCAGGATGCCAGGTATTGCCTTTGTGTACTCTCAGTGATCACTGAGCACTACCAATGAACCAAAAGCTAGAAGGCACCATCAACTCCAACAATCTCATTTTCCAGATGAGCAAACTGAGGTTTGCTCGTGAGGTTGACCTCCCTGAGACATGTGTGATGTATTGACAGATCTAGAGCACGAAGCCAAGTATTTCCACCATGACTACTAATGCTCAGACCAGATGCTACAAAACTGGACTTGGATAGTCTCACTTTGAGAAGGGGAGAAGTGAAATTCAATTTGCCAATATTCACATCCTTAGAGGAAGTGATATTCATCTTAAGCCAAAACATATTGGTAAATTCTCTAATTTAGTCAGATGATGTCTCACTTTACATGATAAATGTTTCTAAAAAGTTGCATGCAAATCAAATTTTGGTAAATTGAATTACTTTTTTAAAAGCACAAGACAGATTGCTTTGTAAAGGAACCCTGGGCTGAAAATGAGAAATATTTCTGCAATTTAAATAATAACTACCTCCATAATTTATCTCTTCTGTAATTCATAATTTAATATTCTTTGGTTTTGTTTAGCATCACTTGTTTAAAACAAGAAAGATCTGTATTTATGCAGCTAGTGCCACCATGAAGTTTGAAGTACATTAATAATAGCTAATACTTTCCTTCTACATATCCTTAAGAACTAATAGGGAATTGGTATTCCCATTTGGCAGATGGAAAAAGTCAAGGCATAGAGTAAGGATAGATCCAAGATAGATCATGGAGAAGGTCAGTAATACAGATAGGAAACCCATATGTTTTTGGTTATGAATCCAACATTTTAACCTACTGGGTTAGGACATTGTAGGCAGCTATTATATTGGAATGCTCTAGAGAAACAGAACCAATAGGACACATGTAGCTATATGTAAGGGAAGATTTATTACAGGAATTGGCTCACGTGATTATGAAGGCTGAGATATGCATGATATGCCATCTGCAAGCTAGAGAACTGAGAAAGCCAGTGGTATAATTCAATCCAAGTCTGATAGCATGAAAAAGCTGGGGGGGAGGTGCTTTGCAAGGGAGGCAGAAGATGGGCCACTAATGTAACTTCCAGAGTCTGAAGGTCAGAGAACCAGGAGCTCTGATGTTTGAAAACAGGAAAAGATGGATGTCCCAGCTTAAGAAAAGAAAGTAAATCCATCCTTCTTCCATCTTGTTATTCCATTTGGGCCCCCAGTGTATTGGATGATGCCCACCCACACTGGTGAGGGTTGGTCTCCTTTACTCAATCTACTGTTTCAAATACTAATCTCCTCTGGAAACATCTTCACAGACATACCCGGAATAATGTTTTACCAGCTATCTGAGCATCCCTCAGCCCAGTCAAGTTTAAAAATTAACCATCACAACTATTTTCTCCAAGGGAGACATTCCCCGCATCCACAGATGTGGACTCCAAAGAAATTCATGAGCCATCTCAAAGGCGTATGTTTCAGAAATTCAAGACAATCTCATACTCTCCTCTCTGCTCAATTGCTTGACTCACTCAGGAACCATGGAGAGAAAAATAAAAAAAAAAAAAACCTCTCAATCAATCCATGACAATGTATCTCTATTGATTCCCCATCACAAATCCAACCCTCTGATTGTAGAGAAGAAAAAGGAAGAATACAGGCTCTGCCCTCAAGGATCCTTTGTCCACTTAGAGAAGCAAGGTCCACACACAAAATTACATTACAGTCCACACTGGTCTTTTCCACTAGACTGTAGAACCTAAGCTAAAAGACTCTCCTCTTTTGGCAGATGGAAAAAGTTTTTGTCATATTAGCACCTTTCCTTGGAAAAAGTCAGTACCCAGAGAATTTTTTGTCATATTAAATTATGAAAATGTGGGGAGATTGGGAAGGATGTTATCTGCAAATATCTGGAGAGATGATTACAATATATCGAATAAACATATTATTTGTACCTCCAGAATGAAATGGTCTCCTCTGCAATCTAGGAAGAAGAAGAATGCCAACATCACAGAGTTGTGTGGCTTAAGCGAACTAAAGCACTTAGCATGTCATTGGCACACAGTGAGCACTTAATAACTTTCATTTATATTGCAAGGGTCACAGACTGTGGTCACAGAAGAACTGGTGATACATCAACATGAAAAAGAATTTTCCAGAAGTATTCAGAGCTGCTCAGTCATGGAAGTTACTACATGGGCAGTGAGCCCTGCACAGAGGCTGGATGTTCATCCCTCAGTGAAGAATGTCAGGAAAAGTCCTGCTCTAGGTAGTAGTTGGCTGATAGTGCCAGTTCACTAACCTGGCTGAGATCCAGAATAATATAGACAGTGTTTTAAAAATAGACAGGTCTGGGCCAATCCAGACTTCTTCAGCAATTGTGGCAAGGCCCAGAAATTTGTGTTTTAATAAGCCTTCCAAGTGATTTTTATGTAGCTGATCAAGCAGAGTTCTAATTACCTAAGTTTGAGAACCATGTGTATAGATAAAGTTTATGTTCTCTTCCAAATTCTGAGGCTCTACACATCCTTCATCTATCCAGAATAGTGTCATAGAAAATTATACAAGTTGATAAAGTCAGAAAGATTGCATTCAAATCTCTGCTCTGCCAATTCCTATTTGTATGACTTAAAGCACCTTGATTATTGTCCCAAAGCCTCAGCTTTCCTCTCTATAAAATAGAGATAAAGAAGACTATCTAGTATGGAGGTTCTAGGGGGTTTTCTGGCCCATAATAAGTGCTCAATAAATATTTTATGAGCCTGATAGAAAAGTGCCTCTCAGAATTTGAGGAAAACAATAGGGATTTAACAAATGCCAGTTTCCTTTCTTCATCTCAGGCTTATGTATTATGTAGAGGAAAGTGAGTTCATCCAAACTAAGGAGATGGACAAAGATGAGAAAGTGAGACAGGAGAATTACGCATAGATGGAGATATCAGAAGAGCAGGAAAACAGATTGGAGAATTCCCAAAAAAGTCAAGAGGATTCCCAAAATTCAAAAAAAAAAAAAAAAAAAAAAGAACAGGGATAGAAAAAACACAATGTATTAAATTTAAGTAAGAAAGTAAAGAAAAATGAAAGTATCATATATCTTTCTGGATTTCATTGGGTGTTCTCAATCATTAAATCTGCATTTAGAAATATTTATATTTGTTGAAAACCAAGAGCCTTGGCGCACAGGGAGAATGAAAAGAGCAAGGGACGGGGTTTAATTAATCATCAACAGGCTGTCACTTTGACAACCAGAAGAATTGGAAAGTTACAAAGTACCAGCACCAAACAGCATCAATCACCCAACGATGGTAAATAAATTAATCAAAAATCATTGGGTACCAAAAGGTCTGGGGGAAAAATAAAAGGCAGAAGAGAAAAATGATCAGGAGCAGTAGGCAAGCAAAATAGCAGAGCTTGACCCTGTTAAAATGGAAGCCATGTACCCTGGCAGATGGCCAGCCCTCTGCCTGCAATGCCTCGCCCACCCCCAAGGAGAGGGCCAAACACAACTGGGTGCTAATGTTATATGGATGCTGCTGTCTTCACACTTATCACCCCTTCGTAGTGAATAGGAGATCCACTCAGTATCCCACACCCCAACAAAAAGGGAAAAACCATCATCCTTGACACTTAGGTCATCCTAAATATTACTTGGCTCAAAACCATTCCCTGACACATTCTTAAGCAGCCATATTTGTGTGTGAGGCAAAACCCACCTAACCTTCTGAGAACCACTTATGAATAGCCCCAGGCCAGCATAGACTACAAAAATCTCTCTTCTGTGATGCTTAGGGCCCTCCCTGATCCAGAATTATAATACCTAGCCCTCCCCTCCCCAACCTGGCCTATATTTCCCCAATTAATTCACTTTTTCTTTACCTGGCAAACAAGTGGCTGTAGAGGATATTAACCAGATCACTGACTTTTCCATTTTTTCCAATCAGGATTTAGATATTTACCCTTCCAAGTTCATACAGGATTCACAGGGCATGACTATGAATTAAAAGAATTGAACACCTGGATTTTCTTTGGACCACTCAGGTCATGAAATATTCCAGGGCAGCTAAACATGTGCTAGGGCTTGCACCCCACATTTTTTAAAGATATTTTTGACATGCCAGGTCACACATCCTTTACAATTCACCCACAACTGGTAATTTGCCATTTAATTCTACTTAACAGATACTCAGTGAGTACCCACAGGGTTCCGGGGATGATACAGAAATGAGTAGAGCCATGTCTCTGTATTCTGAGAACTCATAAACTAGTAAGAGAGACAAAGCCATCACAAATGACATGCTCTGGTCACTATGACCATGGTGACCACACAGAGACATAACAACGCACTATGGACCTAAGGACAGAAGCAACTCTCCTATGAGGCATCAGGAGAGGCTTGCTTGCTGGGGCGGGGCGGGGGGCAGTGGTTGTAGGTGATGCAAGAATTTGACATGACTTGGGACAAAGTCAAGACATAGGCAATGGAGATAGAAGGAAGGCATTTAAAACACAGAGATTGGGGGCACCTGGGTGGCTCAGTGGTTGAGCATCTGCCTTCAACTCAGGTTGTGATCCTGGCGTCCTAGTATTGAGCTCTGCATTGGGCTCCCAGCACGGAGCTTGCTTCTCCCTCTGCCTATGTCTCTGCCTCTGTGTGTGTGTGTGTGTGTGTGTGTGTGTGTGTGTCTCATGAATAAGTAAATAAAATCTTTAAAAAGTAAAAAAATAAAAATAAATAAAACACAGAGACAGACTCAAGCAAAGCCTCAGAGGTGGGCAAATACAGAATATAAACAGGAATCGTGAAAAGGCTGGCCTTGCAATACAAAGAAAGGAGGGTCATGACTGGGAAACAGTGAGGGGCAGATGGGAAGTGTTAGGGAGAGTACTATAAATACAGAAGTGTCCCTCTGTCCCGAACAGTGCTGACCCTCTGGGTGCACTATACTCTCTCTTCTCTAGACACCCAGGGAAGTCATGTGGGGCAAGCTTCTAAGGTGCTGAGAAGCCTTCCCAGGTGTCTCCTAGAACTGCTCATGATCTGGAGTGTCCAAATATGAGAGGAGCAGCAGTAAGCACCAGAGGCTGCACAGAACCAGTCCCCACAGAGTAGTGCCCATATCTGAGGCCTAGCAAGGGAAATACCACATGATATCTGAGCACAAATGGGTTAGGTACAGGTCATGTACACCCAACCAGGTGATAGACAGGTAGGTATTGAAAAGATAATGCAGATGAATCTATTTCAGAACGTGAGATACTATGTACATTTGACTGATTAATGAACGAACCAGACTTGACAGGGCCCAAGCAACAAGAACTGACTTCTCTGTCACAGCTGCCCCCTTTCAACCTGTTTGTGGAATCATACCTCCCTGCTCCTGAATGAATAGCCAACAAATCTCATAACATTTTCTGTTCATGCTCAGATAAAAAGCAAATAACCTCCTCTGCAGAGCACATTAAGGAATCAACTTCTATGTAATATTAAAATTCCAAAATCTCTTCCAGTTTACGATTGCACTGGTCAGGCCCATGGTGGTCCTTGACATCTGGGGGAGAAGTTAGTTCTTTGGCTCTTTTGTTTTTGCCCCACACCCCCCTACACACACACACACACACACACACACACACACTATACAGTGCTTACTTGTGAGTACAAGGGAGAGGAGGGAAAGAAATGGGCAGGAAAAGTCTTCCTGGAATGGTGCAGATATAATCCAGCATCAGTGTTCCTGGAACACAGGGAATGTCATCCCAAGCTAATTCTTTTACTTATGGGGTGCTTTTCTGGAGACCCCAATCTCGCAATCTCTTACAAAAACAATGCTTCCTGTGACCCTCAAGTCATCCGCATCTTGTAGTCTACCCCATTCCTAGCTCCCCTGACCTCTCCATGGGGTCCCTGTGGGCAGCTGGACCCTGTGTAGACCTCCTCAGAACTTACTCTGTTCCATAGGAAATTCACATCGTAGGCTTGGTCACACCCTGGAAGGGCAAACTATCCCCAAGGTAATTCTGATTCTTTCCTCTCTGCTCTCTCCACTCAAGCTAACCAAGAGTCCATTTGCTGGGCCTGCCTTAGGCCAGAGAACACAAGAAAACACAAGAAAAGCTTCCTGAGCAGCCTCCTTGACTAAAGGAAAAGCCTCTACCCCTCCTTCCTATGTGGATATGTGGGAGAAAAAAATCACTATGTACCAACAACTTTCCCCAAAGGCATCCTGTCCTTTCCTCCTATCTTCTACTCTTTTCCTTTATATCTTGGAGATGGGTGATGAGCTAATGCTGACAAAAGAGTCACCTCTTTTTAGAGCCCTTTATAGATGGCCAGCATATCACTTTAAGTTGTGAGGGTACTTGGCATACCTTTTCATTGGATTTTGAGCATCAGCTGAAATTCAGCCAAAAAACTCTTATTATTGTTCTGATACATGACTATAAATCACTGATTTATGGAGGTTCAAGAGCCCATAGAGATAACACAGTGACCTCCACTCATTTTGTATATTAGGAAACTAAGACATCTCCCCTGACTCTCATATCTCCTGCAGAGGGGATACCAAAAGCTGGAGAAACACTGAACTGTTGCTGGCAGAAGGTTCCTCCCTAGCTGCTCAGGCAATGTCTCTCAAGCTCTGAAGGGAAAAGGGCCTTCGAGCAGAAAAGGCCATAGGCGGCTGGGACATGCAAGCCTATGTTAATCAGGAGAGGTCCATCTTTGCTGCTATAAGGAACAATCCCCGAAATCTCAATGGCTTAACAACACAATATCAGTTTATTGCTCACTCACTCCAAGTTCTATGTGGGTTGGTAGATCTCCCAAGCAGCCTTCCTCCAAGCAGTGGTTCTGGGGTCCAGGCTGCTCCTCTCCTTTGGTTCTGCCTTATCACAGAGTTGTGGTTGCCCTTCAGGGTTGTTCAAAGGCCAGCAGATGGGGGAAAGGGAGCAGAGGAAATCACAGGATTGATTGGCCTAGTTCATTGGCCGGAACTAGATGTAGGGTGAACCTAAATCAAGTGAGGACAGAAAAATAGAGAAGGCTAGAGAAATCCCAGTAGGATGAATTCTGCACCACCCACTAAACATGCATTTCGTTCTACAGACAAACGTACCTCTCCTCCTTTTTCTGCTACCAAAGTCCACCTTTTCTGATCTAAAGCCTCATTTCTCTCCATGTTATGATTTGATAAGGAAGAGGAATTTTATATTCATAATCAGAGGCAATGTGGTATTGAGATTAAGAGCACAGGTTCTGGAGTCAGAATGCCAGGGTCTGAATCCATGTTCTGCACCTGTTAGCTAAGTGACTTGCAAAAATGTCCCAGTGCAATAAGTCACTAAGCTCTCTCATCTGTAACATAGAGATAATAATAGTACCTACCTGGAATGGTTGTTGCAAAGATTCAATAAGCTAATATACCTATGGAACCTAGAAGAGTGCCTGACTCATAGCAATCCCTATAAAGATGTTTATAAAGATGTTTGCTGTTAACATTATGGCTATTATTATTCTCCAAACCAAACTGTTAATTACAGTTGCTCTTGGTTCTACATAATTCCCCACTAGCAGACAGCACCTTGCTGAAAGATGTCAGAGCACTGTAGCTCATTGCTTTAGGGAAGAGGACAGATCCCACTGTCTGCAAAGCTTCCAGGTCATTTTTCCAAAACAATTTTCTAGGACCAGGCACGGTCAGAATAAAGCCTTCACAGTCACGTTCCAGGGTGGGAGAAATGCTCCATGCTTCAATAGCTCAACGGCCTCACACCAGCTTTCAGTGGCCTGCAGCTCTCTGAAGAAGGAACTATGTCCTAAGGGTGAAAAGTTATTTAGTTTCCCTGCCTGACATTCTAGCTCCTGGCCTTCTAGAAACAGAGAAGCTGTTGTCACAGTGCCAAGACGTGACAAATGATGTGGAGGGAGTGTTATGATACAGCCATCCATCCACTGTCAGAGGCCAGGACCACAAGGGGACGGAAATGAACGAGGAAACTGTTAATTGTGTAGCTCTAAAGCTTTCCCAGTGAAACTTCAGAGGGAAGTATGTTTTGCCCTCACCCAGAAAGGGAGAATATGCTGAAAGCTGTTAGGGAACATGTCACCAGCTAATCAGAAGACAGGCAGAGCTGGGGGGTGGGGGTGGGGGAAGAAACCACCCCAGAGACAGCAAAAGAGAGGAATACTGCAGGAAAGGAATACTGTAGACAGAATCACTGCAAAATCAAGTGTCTGTCACACTTGGAAAGAGAACTGAGGTTACTCTTTACAAGACCCTGGGTAAGTCCTTTAATATTCATTATTGTCAGAATATGTAAAATGAAAATGATTATAAAGATGTAAGTAAGATTATATCTTACTTTCTTAGAGTCAGGGGTCTATTCTTGAGGACACTCCAGAGTCTAAGACTATGTGCTCTTTCAGCATGTGATGCCCTTTCTTCCAATTCTCTTTGCCTTTGGTGTAGAGTTGTTATTTGATAAATGTGAAATAGGGATTTCATGGTCCTAGATTTAGTCTCATTCATAGAGCTGTGAGATGGAGAAAAATATGCATATAACAAAAGCCCTCTGCACAAATCACCTCTTCTTTCTGAAGAATCTTCCTACCATCCTCTTTCTACCATTACACACAGACATCTGCCATGCCATGAGGTTCCAACATGTGGAGGGATCTTTCTGGAAGAAAAGACCTAATACATGTCATATAGCCTGGATGCTTTCATTTTTTGTGATCCTTCTCTATGATCCACAACAGAGACTCTATTGAAAGGATTAGTACTTTGACTCTAACATAAAGTTTACAGAATCCACATCAAAACAACAGTATGGAATTTCTTCTTCTGCCCATGATGGAGTAAGAGGAACTAAATTTATCCTCCTACCTGAAACATACAAAACAGAGCAAACAAAAAGGCAACACATATGAGGCAATGGTTTTTAAGACAGTACATCTGAGAATGAAGGACAGTGATCCCTGAAACAGGAAGAACAAATGAGAAGAGCCTCATGAATGTCCCAGTTACATCATGTCCTAAAGATAGGGACCTAGTCAAGACCAATACATAGCCTGAGCAAAACAGGTGGACTTGAAAGTCCAAGGGACCTGGACCTTATTTTTTTTGTATATTTTTTATTGGAGTTCGGTTTGCCAACATATAACACCCAGTGCTCATCCCGTCAAGTGCCCGCCTCAGTGCCCGTCAACCAGTCACCCCCCGCCCACCTCCCCTTCCACTACCCCTTGTTCGTTACCCAGAGTTAGGAGTCTCTCATGTTCTGTCGCTCTCACTGATATTTCCCACTCATTTTCTCTCCTTTCTCCTATAATCCTTTTCACTATTTTTTATATTCCCCAAATGAATGAGACCATATGTTTGTCCTTCTCCAATTGACTTACTTCACTCAGCATAATACCCTCTAGTTCCATCCACGTTGAAGCAAATGGTGGGTATTCGTCGTTTCTAACAGCTGAGTAATATTCCATCGTATATATAGACCACATCTTCTTTATCCATTTATCTGTCGATGGACACCGAGGCTCCTTCCACAGTTTGGCTATTGTGGACATTGCTGCTATAAACATTGGGGTGCAGGTATCTCGGTCTATCACTGCATCTGTATCTTTGGGGTAAATCCCCAGCAGTGCACTTGCTGGGTCATAGGGTAGCTCTATTTTTAACGCTTTGAAGCACCTCCACACACTTTTCTAGAGTGGCTATTCCAGTTCACATTCCCGCCAACAGTGCAAGAGGGTTCCCCTTTCTCCACATCCTCTCCAACATCTGTTGTTTCCTGTCTTGTTGATTTTCCCCATTCTCACTGGTGTGAGGTGGTATCTCATTGTGGTTTTGTATTGTATTTCCTGATGGCAAGGGATGCAGAGCATTTTCTCATGTGCTTGTTGGCCATGTCTATGTCTTCTTTGGTGAAATTTCTGTTCATATTTTTTGCCTGTTTCATGATTGGATTGTTTGTTTCCTTCCTGTTGAGTTTAATAAATTCTTTATAGATCTTGGATACTAGCCCTTTATCTGATAGGTCATTTGCAAATATCTTCTCCCATTCTGTAGGTTGTCTTTTAGTTCTGTTGACTGTTTCTTTTGCTGTGCGGAAGCTTTTTATCTTGATGAAGTCCTAATAGTTCATTTTTGCTTTTGTTTCTCTTGCCTTCATAGATGTATCTTGCAAGAAGTTGCTGTGGCCAAGTTAAAAAATGGTGTTGCCTGTGTTCTCCTCTAGGATTTTGATGGATTCTTGTCTCACAGTTAGATCTTTCATCCATTTTGAGTTTATCTTTGTGTATGGTGTAAGAGAATGGTCCAGTTTCATTCTTCT
Organism: Canis lupus familiaris; assembly: GCF_011100685.1. Classification (NCBI taxonomy): domain Eukaryota; kingdom Metazoa; phylum Chordata; class Mammalia; order Carnivora; family Canidae; genus Canis; species Canis lupus. The sequence goes on from NC_049238.1 coordinate 17,802,749, forward strand.
GCATGTGGCTGTCCAATTTCCCCAGCACCATTTATTGGAGACTGTCCTTTTTCCAGTGAATAGCCTTTCCTGCTTTGTCAAATATTCATCGACCATAGAGTTGAGGGACCATTTCTGGGCTCTCTATTCTGTTCCATCGATCTATGTGTCTTTTTCTGTGCCTGTACCACACTGTCTTGATGATCACAGCTTTGTAGTACAACCTGAAATCGAGCATTGTGATGCCCCCGGCTCTGGTTTTCTTTTTCAATATTCCCCTGGGTATTTGGGTTTTTTTCTGATTCCACACAAATCTTAAGATTCTTTGTTCCAACTCTCTAAAGAAAATCCATGGTATTTTGATAGGGATTGCACTGAATGTGTAGATTGCCCTGGGTAGCATAAACATTTCACAATATTAATTCTTCAGTATATGAGCATGGAATATTTTTCCATCTCCTCTCAATTTCTTTCAGAAATGTTATGTAGTTTTTAGAGTATAGATCCTTTACCTCTTTGGTTAGGTTTATTCCTAGGTATCTTATGCTTTTGGGTGCAATTGTAAATGGGATTGGCTCCTTAATTTCACTTTCTTCAGTCTCATTGTTAGTGTATAGAAATGCCCTGATTTCTTGGCATTGATTTTGTATCCTGCCGTGTTGCTGAATTGCTGTATGAGTTCTAGCAATTTTGGGGTGGAGTCTTTGGGTTTTCTATGTATAGTATCATGTCATCTGCAAAGAGGGAGAGTTTGACTTCTTCTTTGCCAATTTAAATGCCTTTTATTTATTTTTGTTGTCTGGTTGCTGAGGCTAGGACTTCTAGTACTATGTTGAATAGCAGTGGTGAGAGTGGACATCTCTGTCGTATTCCTGATATTAGGGGAAAGGCTCTCAGTTTTTCCCCATTAAGAATGTATTTGCTGTGGGCTATTCATAGATGGCTTTTAAGATGCTGAGGAATGTTCCCTCTATCCCTACACTCTGAAGAGTTTTGATCAGGAATAGATGCTGTATTTTGTCAAATGCTTTCTCTGCATCTATTAAGATGATCATATGGTTCTGTTTTTTCTCTTGTTGATATAACCTATCATGTTGATTGTTTTATGAGTGTTGAGCCAACCTTGCATCCCAGGGATAAATCCCACTTGGTCATGGTGAATAATCTTCCTAATGTACTGTTGGATCCTATTGGCTAGTATCTTGTTGAGAATTTTTACATATGTGTTCATCAGGGATATTGGTCTATAATTCTCCTTTTAAGGGACCTGGACTTGACTATTTTACATGTGAGATAATATAATATCATTTGAAAGTAGATAGTGATAACCTAAAGATGTATTCTATAATTTATAAAGAAAATTTTCTTTATATAATTTATAAAGATGCATCCTATAATTTATAAATAAACAAGACAAAGACTTATAGCTGTAAGTCAACCAACAAAGAAGACTAAATAGAAAAAAAGATTAAGTGCTCCATTAATTGAAAATAAGGTAGAAAAAGAGGGAAAGGAGAACCCAGAATAGATGGAACAAATAGAAAACATATAGCCAGATGATAGATTCAAACTTACCCATATCAATAGTCATATTAAATATAAATGATCTAAACACTCCAATTGAAAGGCAGAGATTACCAAAACCAGACAAATAAAGTACAAAAATTAAAACTATACACCAATATTTCATGAGTTTAGATACAAAAATCCTCAACAAAATATTAGCAAATTGACTCATGATGTACAAAAAGAATTACATCCCATGACTAAATGGGATTTATTCCAAGTATGCAAGGCTGTCTCAACATTGAAAAATCAATAATTTATATCAACATGCTAAAGAACAAAAGTATAGGACTTCAGACTTCAAATGATGCAGAAAAAATGTTTGACAAAATCCAATATCTATTCACAATAAAAACTCTTAGCAAACTAGGAATTAAAGGGAATTACTTCAACCTAGTAAAGAGCATCTACCAAAAAAAGCCACAGTTAACATCATCATACTTATGGTTAAGACTGAATGTCTGAAATGGAGGACAGATTGATAGTTGTTAGGGATTAAAAACAAGGGCAGGGTGGAGCAGAGGAAGGAGAAACATGAAAAATCTTGGTGTTGATTGGGGAACACACACACACACAAACAAATAAGTATAAGCAAAACAGGAAATCTGAACAAGTCTGGTGGACTGTATTAACATCAGTATCCTGATTTTGATATTACACTATAGTTTACAAGATATTATCAAAGGAAACTGAGCAAAGGGAGCAAAGGATTTGTCTATATCTACAATTATTTCAAAATAAAACTATTTTATAAAGTAGAAATTTTCAGATTGGAAAAAAATGTAAGACCAAATTTATGATGCCTATAAAAAGTATAAAAAACATAAATGGTTAAATGTAAGATAACGGAATATATATATTACATGTGCATTTACACATATATGAGTATATATAAATGCTCATATTAATAAAAAGAAATCTGGAATAGCTATATTAATAACATATGAAATAGATTTCAGAGCACTGAATATTATCAAAGTTAAAGTCATGTCATAATGATAAAGGGGTCAATTCACCAGAGTCACAGAACAATCCTAAATGTTTATGCAACTTAGAGCTTTAAAATATATGAAACAATAACTGATAGAACGTCAAGAAGAAATAGACAAATCCACAATTACAGTCAGAGTTGTCAGCATTCATCTCCCAAAAATTGATAGAACAACTACAAAAAGTAATTGGGAAAAATATAGAATACTTGAACAATGCTATCATATGTACAAGCAAAATTTGTCCACAAATGTTCATAACAGCTTTATTTATAAGAGCAAAAACTGTAAAAAACCCAAATTCCCATCAACTGGTAAATATATAAACAAATGATGGTTTATCCATACAATGGAACACTACTACTACTTAGCAATAAAAGAAATTAACTAGTTATACACATAAAACATGGCTGAATATCAAAATAAGTATGCTTTGTGAGGAAAAGCCCAGTCAAATAGTACTTAGTATCAGATTCTGTTTATATGAAATATTCACAAATGCAAATTTATTGTGGCAGCAGTTCACCAATTACCAGGGAATAGGGAGCAGACAATGGCAGGAGTGAGGGATTATAGAGAGGCTCCAAGGATCTTTTGTGGATGATAGATAGTTCATTGTCTTGATTATAGGAATAGTTTCATGAGTGTACATATCCATCAAGCCTTATCAAATTGTGTACTTCAAATATGTGAAGTTCATCATATGTCAGTTATACCCCAATAAAGTTGTTAAAAACACAGTGTGACCAGCACCCATCAAAGAGCATCAACCATTGTCCCCAGCAGTGATCTTGAGATCAGGAACCCTGTCATCAGGATCCCTCCTCTACCTGCATAGGTCTGGGCCCAAGAAGTCTCAGTTAAAACACTGCTCATTTTGTTGATGAATCTCCCACTGAGAGATCTCCCTCATGAGGTACTCTTCACTCTGTAATTACATGTGATTAATTTTTTAAAAGAAGAGCATCTTCTGTGCTTTTGGCCTTTGTCTCTACCAGGGTCCGCTGTCAGAGCATGCCCCAGGAAATGTCCTGTGTGCCTGGAAGGACTACCTGCAGGTGGCTGCAGTGCAGCGCTCACTGCAGAAAACAAGGGACCAAGGACTGCTTTGGTCCTCTCTGTGCTTTGCATACCCCAGGGGTCCAGCAGCCTTGGCAGAGAAGCCACGTGCTGCCCTGTCATTACCTGAGCCTCAGAAGATAAGACAAGCTCTAGTGCCAAGTAACTCCTTGCCCAGATGAGTAAATCAAGGCTGAGGAGGTCATGTAGGCAGTTCTGGGTCACTCACTGAAACTTGCTTCTTCATTCTGACTTTCTTTGTGTTTTGGGCTTTTCTCAAGTGATGAGATCATAAGGTAAATAGAAAATACAGACCTCTCGCCGCCCCCAGCCCGTCCCCACCTTCATTAGACTGGAAAAGAGTCATCGTAAGTTCTGAATGCTCTGCTACAGATGTTCCATGCTCAAATTTCCCATCATTTGGTTAAAAGTAATTTTCTCAGCATTTCACAATCCAATCAGCTGGGCTGTTTTTTTTGTTTTTTGGTTTTTTTTTTGTTTTTTTGTTTTTAAGTCAATAGGCTGACAGCCTAAGAAGTGGATAAAGATATTAGCAGGAGGCCTGCTGGTTCCAACAAGCAGCAGACAAATAATGATCAATAGTTTTTATCTTCTAATGACTGGATGGCGATTGGGTAGCCTCCAGCTAAGAACTTCATTGACAACCCCAGTGTTGCTTCAAGGAGGGAGGGAAACCAATTTTTATGAGACCTGAGGAGAAGTATAGCCTTCAGAAACACCTGGATCCCAGTCACTATGATCCTAGCAGTTGACTTGATCTGGATTCTTCTCTCTGTCGTTTTTAATCACAAAGTTCTTATCCCAAATTGTCCCCACCCTCCATCCCTATAGCCTCCACACAGGCCAGGAATTACCTCAAACATGTCTGACAGCAGGCAAAGAGGCCCTGGTTCATGAAAATTATTTACATCCTAGCATGTCCTCCCCAGAGGTCTTTAAGGAGGTCCTGAACACTTTTCACAACTATTTCAAACTGTGCAGTGAGGATTGAGTGTCTTTCATTAGCTGTCCTCTAAATTTGTTCCTCTATGGCAATGTTCTTTCTTCTTTGTCAATGCATCTCCCTCGTGCATCAGCCAAGACATGGAACATGCTTGCTCTCCACTCTTCTTCCATTCATTAATATTTTTCTTCCTTGACATTGCCCAATTGGCTGCCTCCAGCTACCAAAATTTTCACTTCAAGTTCTACCAGAGGGCATTATGATGAACTCACTTCATTTTTAGACCTTCCCTCTCTGTCATTCCCTATTTCCCCAAAAAAAACTACTGAACTCCATCTCACTCAGAGATCACATTTCTGTGGAGTTGGTGCTATTCCCTTTAGGATAAATTGCCCAATTAATTCCCCAACAAGAGGCAGGAGAATGTCTTTTGGACGGAAGAGGCCCAGGATAGGCATTTGGTATGCTTGTGAATACATACATGGAGCACACACATTCATAGCTACACCACATAGCTTAGTAAAGCACTTCCCAGAATGTGTCCAATGGAATGCTGATTTCCCAAGATATTAATGGGTACCTTAGTTTTCTTTTCCAGGGTTTTCCTAGGCTGAATAAGCATGGTCAATGTTTAAAAAACAAAGTTAAAAATATTACTTTGCAAAAAGAAAAAAATATTACTTTGCTGCTGAAAATCTCACTGCCTTCCATATGGTCAGATTAAAAGTTTTCCCCAAGAAGGAGGCATATTATACATCACTTGCAAATAATATGATCATGGAGCCTCTTATTGACAAAAGTATCTCACAGGGTTATAGCATTCTATGAAGTATGCTTGCTTTGTGTAACATTTCCCTAAAAGATCCAGCACACAGATTCACTTAAGTACCTGAGTGAGAATCTATTCTTTGCATATCCCCAGTTTAGCAAATCACATCACGGTTTTTCTCAGCTTAATCATCACATGGTCCCAGTACACCATGTCAGTCAGTCTGCCTTTTTTTTTTTTTTAAGGAAGACAATAGAAGTAAAAACAACTACTGGCAAACATTGAAATCAAAATTATCCCACAATAAGATAACAGCATAAACATCTCCCAGCAACAAGCCAAATGGCAAAAAATAGAATTATATCTAAAAATCAAACTGTACCCCTACCACCTGTTCAGCAATCAATACACCATTACCCTGTCTACAGAAGTGGTTTGTCAGCAGCCATTCCCAGGCTGCAAGAGGAACAAGGCAGGGTTGCAGAACTACTTGAATTGCTTGCCAATCCATAGTAGAAGCTCAAGATTGTGGACACATGCCTGGAGAAAGCATGGATTCCATGACCCAGGCAATAAGCAAATGCAATCATACCATCCAACTACCCCTTAAAGCCAGCCATGGAGCCAACTGAATCCTCTTCACAGCCAAGGGGAGCTGGGAACAAGATACCAAATGGGACCCTCCGCTCTCATCCTTTAAAAATTATAGCATTGCCTGTTCCTTTGCATAAGCACTTAAGCCAGTCAAACGGTCAAGAAACACACAACACTTATCAATGAGATGGCAACAGAATAATAAGGTATCTGAATTATAGGCAACAGTGCTAAAGGAAATAGGAGAATTTAGCCCAAAGGAGAAAACTCTGGATGTCTTCCTATATCTGAACAGCACCCACGCCAGGAGCATCATTATGGTAGCAGTTACAAGGAGGTCAATCTGGACTTGATAGTAAGAAAACTTTCTAACTCTGCAGATGTCAGCAAGGGTTATATTGCTCTTTAGGATCTATAAAGATTGCCTCGGGCAACCATTGCATAGGTTTTGAAAAATCCAATTGCCTTCCCTAGAATTACTAACATGTATGGCAGTGTGGGGAGGGATGCTGGGTTTACACATCTCTGAGTTTCCTTCTAAAAGTAAGAATACATGTGCCAAGTATGCCCTTTATGCTCCACCGAGAGAGAAATAAACTGGGGTTTTTACACATGTGAACCATAATGAAAGGCACCTGTTGGCAGCCACTTGCCATGGAAAAGTCCCTGCACTGAAAGATAGGCATGGTCCAACTTAGCGATACTTACTGGGAATCTCTACTCAGTGAAGGATGGGGAGAAACTCTCTCAATACTCTGACCTGAGAATATGTGCCAGCAGCTTCTCTGAAGTTAAAAAGTATCCTCCTGGAATGTTACTTCTGCTTAATGGAAGCAAGAAACTTTCAATCCAAATAGCTCAGTAAATTTACATTTTGACATTACCAGTCTGGCTCCAAATATGTAGCAATGATCTGTTTAAAACAATAAAAAATATATAGCTAGGCTCAGAAACAAGTAAATATCTTAATGGACCAGAAATAAAACAGCAAATCCAAAACAAAAAGAGCTGGGAAATCACAGTCCCAGACGAAGACTGCGGGGACCCAGAGTTCAATTTCTCTGGGACAACAGGAGGTGAGAAACAGGCTCAATACTTAAAGTTGGGAGGTAGATCCCCCAACCCCCCCCCCCCCCCCCCCCCCCCCCCCCGCCACACACACACACACACACACACAAAGGAAGCAGAAAAGAACTCCCATGTACTCTAGGAGGCATAGAAATACAAATCCAGCCCAAGGTCAGGAACAAAGCAAAGCACCCACATAGTTGAGGAACTGGGTTAATGATTTCTCTGATTATGTAATTGCGCTGGAAACTACTACCCCTGCAGGATCTGTTCAGGATCACCGATTGGGATTATGTAATGGCAACCACACAACCACTCAGATAGGAGTGAGCATTCGCAGGAGAAAAGAGAGAGAATAACAAAGAACCAATAAGATCCCCCTCTTCAAAATGAAGCCATAAATCAAAATTCCAAACCATGTAAAGAAATATTACTCTAGGAAGGCAAGCAAACAAAATGAGCAATTGAAACACAAAATCAATCTATATCCCTTTATTGAAGTGTGGAAATAAGCATGTTTAGGTGGATTAATGAAAGAATAACAGCCTTTCAATGAACTCTTGTTCTATGGTGAAAAGGCAAAAGTGAAACAAGAAAATGATATGAAAATGAATCAGTAAGAAGTGTTAAAAATGAAAATTATAGTAATGGATAGAAACAGGATTTTTAAATCGATAAATGAGAGAAACTCTAGCTCTGAAACAGAAGTTAAAGCAAAGTAGAAAAGGCAAAGGTGGTGTAGGGAAGTGCACCCAGAGGCTGCATTCACAGAGAGAAAAAGAGAAGAAATATGATAGATCCCTTAAGAAAGATGGAGTAAAGAGGAAAGCACAAACACAGGTTGAATGAGCACTCCAGAAGAAGGAAATGGAGGTGGTGGCACAGAAGTATCTGGAAACTGAGAATTTTTCAGAAGTAAACAAAGACAACTTATTTCTAAAGATTGATTGATTGATGGATGGATTGATTGATTTTAGAGAGAGACAGAAGAAGGGAGAGAGAGAGTGAGGGGAGGGGCAGAGGGAGAGAATCTTAAAGCAGACTCCCTGCTGAACACAGAGCTGAGGAAGGTCTCGATCTCATGACCCGGGGTCGTGACCTGAGCTGAAACCAAAGTCAGATGCTCAGCTGACTGCAGCACCCAGGTGCCCTGAGAAAGACAGAAATCTTGAGAATAAAGTGCCTTCAACGTATCAGGAGGAGAGAAATAAAAATAAATCTATACCTAGACAAAGCGTAGTGCAACTACAGAACATTACAGGTAATGCAAAGAATCTTAAAACCTATATTTGAAAAGAAAGCTATCACATGTAGATTGAAAACAGGCTTCCCAAAGTCAAAACTAGATCCCAGAAGAGAAAGGAGTAACACACTCAAAATACAGAAGTAGAAACACTTTGCAGTGTTTATAGCCAGCTTAACTCTTATTCTAGGAAAAAGGCAAAATAAAGTCACTTTTCAGACAGAAAATTGAAACCAGATGGAAGATATGATATGTGAGAAACAATTTTGAGCACAGAAAAGAAAATTGATAAGAGTTATCATTAAAAATAAATACGTCTTAATGTATATCATTATAAAGATAAACTGCCTGTTGGTTTGTAAGCTGGCCCCCGTCCTGGGAGGGCAAGGAGGGAGCAGAAAAAGAGGCAGGCTACTCCAGACTGGGAGGTAGCAGGTTTAATACCCAAAGGAATTTACCTAAGAGGCTTGTCTTAGGCACCATACGAGGAGATCTCCAGGCCTGCAGGCCAGAATCTTCAAAGTTTATACCCAACGAACCCAGACATTAATTGGGTTCATTGGGTACACTGTTCAGATAGTCTCAACCATCTGAAGCTCTCTCGGGGTTGCATCCTTGACAGTGCTCTGGCTATGGGAACAATGGAAGGTACATTCCAAGACAGGGGAGGGAGGAAGAAGCCTCCTATTGCCTAGATTGGGCTCACATGTCCTCTGGATGACCTCCTCCAACACTGCACCATTCTCCTAAAATAAAATTTACAGGTAATCTAACCTTTCTTTTCCACATAACCTCAAAAATATCACTATAGGTAAACCTTCACATGGCATCAACCGGGGCTGGAGGAGGGAGAAATCTCTCAGCATGTGAGGAGCAGCGGGAGTTTGCAATGATCAGTCAAAGAGATGGCTCCTGTGGTTGAGAGATTAGTTACATACAAGGTGACTGAGAAAATAAGTAAATAAAGATACTCAAACCAGGTTTCTCTCTACTGAGAATAGGGGTACAAATATGGAAAGGAGAATGTTCAAATAATCCACATGATGTTGGGTTGAGGGATACTGATGTGAACTTATGGTTCCTAGTGGATAGATAAAAATACACATCTAGAGAGAAACAGATATAGATATGCAGCTAGCTAGCTAGATAGCGAACTATTCTAGCTCTGTCTGAGAGGCCTGGAAGCAAGAGACACCAATAGCAATAGCACATCCAGTATCAGATCATAGTTTCTAGAGGAAATCAGGAATTCCTGGGGGTGGAAAGTGGCTGATTCTAGGGCTGGAGAAGAGAATATACAAGCCTGGAGCATCTTGTGCCAGAATGATGGGAACATATCCAAAAGATATGGATCCAGCTTGACAGCTGTCCCACTGGCCAAAGGGAAGACAACTTGAGCACCAAAATAAATGATGATGGTAAGGGATTATAACACATTGACTAAAACAGAAACCCTTGAGTACATACATACATACATAAAGGTTCTACCTGACAGGAGACTGCCAAGTACACGTAGAAAACAGCCATTCGGGAACTGACCCAGGTAAGATTCACCAAAAGATACTCGTGCGCCAGGGTAAAATTTAGTTAAGGAGTTAAGCTTATGTACATAGTCTCAAAGAACCACCTTTTAAAAATACCTGCCAATTCTATAGAATAATTTGACAGTCATAGCTTAAATAAGTGGCAAAAGCTCAGTGTTTTGTCTTTATCAGTAATGGGGACACCGACATCATGCGCCTTCCAAAATTATACACCCGGAAGAGCACAGCATCACTTCTGTGACACTGCTGCCCAAAATGCATGATCTGATGTAATGCACTCCATGCAGGGAGCCTGAGGCGGGACTCGATCCCAGGACCGTGGGATCATGACCCAAGCCAAAGGCAGATGCTCAACCACTGAGCCACCCAGGAGCTCCAAAAGTTTTGCTTTTAATATATAATTATTATTTATGCCTTTACATGTGTGTTTATATGTGTTTATTTTTCTGTTTATTGAAAACAACGGATAAAACTTTTTAAAGGAATAATGCTTTGCAAAGCCAAACTGATGTACTAATGTGCATCTAACCTATATTTCTCTATATTTACTGAGGAAGCATCATCGCACAATACCCATCTATGGAACAGTCTTCCAAGTAACTGATCCATCCTCTTAAAAACTGTCAAGGTGATAAAGACAAGGAAAATTGAGGAACTGCTACAGGTTGAAGGAGACTAGAGAGTCATGACAACTAAATGAAATGAGTGTTGCTGAACTGCACCTATAAAGAACGGTATTGAAACGTGCAAGGTCTGTACATGGGACCCATGGCAGTACACGTGTGTGGTGGTATGATATCAATGTTAATTTCCTGATCATGCAAGGTGTAGTGTGGCTTTAGAGGAGAATGTCCTTGTTTTTTAGGAAATGCATACTAAAGTGCTTAGAGGGGTATCATTGTACACATAATCTCAAATGTATTAGAAAAGAAGTGTGTATGTGCATATATAGAGAGAGGGAGGGGGGAGAGAGAGAGAATGGTAAGGCAAATGTGGTAGTGTGTTTTAGGGAGAAAAAAAATGCAAAAAGGTTACAGAACACCCAAATGAAAAGTAAAACACTTGGTAGGAAGTTGAATTTTAGACCAACCGATCAATAGATAAATTTTCAACTGATATTTACCTAATTGACCTTGAGCCAAGTCATGTGGGTGTCTAAGGAAAATAACGTGACAAAGAAAGCTGGATGCCCACGTTGACCCATGAAGGCTCGAAGCAAATGAACTAGTGCTTTCTTCACTCCAGGGAACGCCTACACCAAGGTTTTTCCTCAATGCCTCCCCTCAGAGAGCCCTGTCAGAACCAATGTTCCTTTTATAACCAGCTTCCAGTCATGCTCCTTTACTATCCCGAAACAAAAGTCATGGATAATATATCCTACCAATATAATTTTTAAAAAGGGAAATATATCGTCCTGACTATTAAGTGGAGAGATTAAAGGAAATAATTTACAGTAAAATACATACGTAAGTGATCATGATTACACTAGAAGACATAAAGTCATCAGATGTTCACCCCTGTATCTGAAAGAATCATCATGAATGTGACACCTAAAAACGCTGGCAGATTCGAGTGTCTTCTATTTATGACTGAGATAACTGGAGACTGTTTCTATCAGTGAGCTCATTTTTCAAGATGGTGAAAAACTCCTGGTAAAGTCCTGAGCACAACAAAGTACAACCTTACCTCATTTCACAAGAGACCTGCATTCTTAGGAGAAAAGATTTCTTTAAAACATGCAAAGACAATCATCAATAAAATGAACTTACTACAACGTAGTGGCGAAATAGATAGAAAACAACATACAAAATAACATGGTTTTCAAGCTGCAGACACACAGGAAGATCCCTAACTAGGAGAAATAAAGAAGTGGGCAGATGCTTGTGTCTTTACATAGACTCACCAGGACTGAGACAGCTATGAGAACAGATTGCTCCAGGTATGTTGTAGCACAACTCTGATACCATGAGAGGCGTTGCCATTGGTGATAATGATTTTCCATGATCAGAATGATATGAACAATTCTTGGTAAATTTCTGAACGTAATAAAATGCAATCTTTTCTCAATTTGCACAGTAGAAATAGTCCCCGAGAAAGTCAGTGCAGACCAGAATTGTGCACAAAACACACTTTATGCTAAATGTAGAACAGTTAAGATCTATGCTCAGCTAATTAACAAGAGTTTTTCCATATACATCAATATCCATCGAAACTCTGGAGATTCATGTAGGATGTAGGACAATTCCTATATATAGGACCCATCCCTACCCCTCCTGCCCACATCATGGGGTCAACCAAAGGCCCCTCATTTATTTCCAAATGCCCCCTCAGGGGTGGAATGTCTCCAGAGATCAAGGGTACTCTGTAAACAACTGATTAGATTGAGAACAGAATCACGATCACATGGTCCACAGATCTGGAAACCCCAGACAGATAGCATTCAGGCCTGCTCCAACAAACACCAATGCTAAAGAAGTTTGGACATTTCCACTCAGAACATTTGCTTGAAGCCCTTCTGCAATGATGCACCCACCACAGGCAACTGATAAAACTCTATGAATGAATGAGCAGGTCACTTTTCTGATTTGCTGTAACAAATAATACAGATATTGTCTGGAAAGAGGTCAGCAAGATCAAGTAACACCAAGTGTAAATAAAAAAGGGAACACACCCTTAGATGCACAGTTACAAAGAGTCAAGAGTCGCAGCTGGGAAACAGAGCCAAGGTTCAAAGGCATCCGTGTGGCGGCTGCTGTGGTCACTTCTCAGCTATTAGGCAGGTCTGACTTTCTTGGGTTTGAGGGCCAGTGCCAGTTCTGCTGGCTTACTCGAAAGAGGTCCCCAGGAGCTGTCCTCTTCAGTTCCCTCCTGAGGTGTGGCCATCAATAAAAATGGAAAGGCAAAAAAAAAAAAAAAAGAAACGGGAAAGGCATTACAGTGTTCTGCTCAGAACAAGAGGAGGGAGGGGGCAGGATCTTTCTGGAACTTTCCCTAGTTTGGCTGGATAGGCTTCACAGAACACTGGGAGCAGTCATAAAGATCAAGACCTAGAAGTTACAGAGTTGCCAGAAGCAAAATCACAGATTCTTTCATTTTGTCTGTTGAATTTGATGTAAAATCCTGAGTGCTTAACATATCGTGGCTGTTCAAAAATTTGTAACCATGATTGTTATTATTTCTATCACTTGCTATTTATGGACAAGTGAAAAATCAACCACTTCTTATCTATTTCCTGGGCCTCCAAATCCAGTATTCACAAGATGAAACCGGGTCCACAAGTCTGTGAAGATCTTCACCTGATAAACATTTTACTGTCAATCTTTCCTCATGTCTTTTACCAAATTTTTTAAAATGCAGAAAACCCACAGCAATTTAAGCAATTAAGAGCACTAAATAGAAGTAATTTCCCAAAGACAGAGCCAAACAGATTGTGTGCATGAATAAAAGATCACAAACTGGATACCCTAGAGATCCACCTCCCATTTGGGGAAGGGGGAAACACTCATCTTTCTTTGGATCCATCAAAAATGCAGCCACGCCATTGGCCTCTCTTCTTTCCTATTTTCCAAGTATCCTCCCACCCTCTGGGGGAGGATGAGGGCCCCAGGAAAGGGCCCCTGAACAAAGTTTCTTTCGCCTGACCACCTGGTATAGATTTCACTCAGTCCTCTGAGTAAATCTCTCTTTCCTCACAAGTCTCCCCACACCTGTTCGTATCCCTGCTAGGCACAGTTGTGGGCAGAGTCGGGACCTCTTTCAGATCCTTCCAAGGGCTGGAGCCACTCAGCCCTGAGTAAACACATCTACTGCTTTCATTTCAGACAAGAATATTTATTTGCAGTAAATGCATCTTTTGCAGCAAATGCATCTTTTTCTGGGCCAGAGCCCCAGAAACTCTAGGGTACATTCAAAAGGCATTCAATAAAGGCATGTCTGAGTCTTGCAACACTGATGCAAAACAGATGGACCCCTGCTTTCTCCATCCAGGATCCTGGTATTCAACATAAACCGAATATTCCTTTTCCTCCTTTGTGCTGATTTTGCTCAGCAGCTAGACTAGTTAGGCCTCTGAATGAATGTAGAGCTGAAGAGTGATCATGGCAGGATCCAGGGGACAGCTCTCAAAATGGAACCCCCTCACTCCACCTAATGAGCATCCAGGGCTGCTTCTCCTCACTCAGGTCACTCTTGGGGGAGGGGGATGTGACTATGTTGTGTGTTATCTGTGTGGGGGGTCTCCCCAGACTCAAGGGCAGAGATATCTTCTAAAAATCTGTCTTCTCTACCCCACCCCACACATAGCTCTCAAAATAAGAAAAGACACACATTAGCATCCTAAATCATGTTGAACAAAAGAATGAGTCAAATAAAGTACATTTGGCTCTATTCCCAACTCTGGAAAAATAACTCCAAGCATATGCCCTCCCAGCATACTTGCTGAAATGTCTCCGTGAGACTCAGATGTTCACTGCTGAGCTCACAACCCTTGTGCCTCTCCCTCTGTGCTGAACAGAAAGGAACCGGGTGTCCCCACCAATATCCTCCGGTGCCAGGACACAAGGGGTAACAGTCTTCACAGATGTGCCAACTGACCCTGAGAGAGGGGGAGGAGAAATTATTGAAATAAGTGTCAATTTTGGAAATCATTCCACCAATGCAAAAATGCTCTTGTGCTAAAAAAAAAAAAAAAAAAAAAAAAAAAAAAAAAAAAAAAAAAAAAAAAAAAAATGCTCTTGTGCTACCTTGTGAGCTGTAGCAGGTGGCAGACACCATAATTACTGCAGACCGTACATATACATACACATGAATGATGTCAAGGCAAATGAAGGTATGGATGTACTTTATGAGCCCAAAATCTTTGAGTCATGAATAGACTGAGAGTCTGTACCTGGAATATGTCTTACTAAACATGTTAACTACTGCAAAGTAATCTAAACAGTTTGCTGTGACTGTTTCAGATGAATCTGTTGTAAAGGAGTGACTCAATGGCTCCTTAGTGTTAAACTTCCCATCATAAGGAAGGGCAGCTCACAGCTTGATCAACAATCAGATGAAAGCCCAAGAAACACTCATGGGCAACATTTTCTTTTTCTGAGCATGAAGAGGAAAGTTCTTAGAGCTCTAAGTGCTCAGAGATCCCAAGGGAGGGTCATGATGACTTCCAGGAATAAGAAATAAGAAGAAGAGATGAATAAATCTTGGGGGGAAAGACAAGCCAAAAAGCATTTAAGCCAGTCAGCCAGCAGAGAGCCAACTAGTAAACCAAGAAGTACTTCTGTTTGGCCCACCACACCAGTCTACCAAGTATACAACATGTCGGAATTCCATTGGTGAACACCAGTCGGACTTAACTATGATCCCACTGTATGCCATAGCGCAATACTCATTATTGGATACAGATTCAGTGTCCTCAAGAATCAGGCATTCAGTAGATAGAGAATTGTCCAGGTATGAGCCAAGGTAAGACATTTGCAATGGGCACTATTGACTTTATAAAGTGCCTTAGTCACTGTTAACAATGGGCCTGTCAAGCCAAGCATACTATTGAGTTTATGCCAAATGACTGATTAGGAGTGAGATTTAAATGGTCAGTAGGTTAGGCTGGAAATGAAGTACAGTAGACAGTCTAAAGTTTTTGTATCTGTGAGAAGATACTCAGTGTTCAGCAGCAGCACAATACAATCAAGCATGTTTGTTTGTTTGTTTTCCACAGACCAAAGCAAGGTTTCTCATGAAACAGGCACCAAAGAATAGATGTTCCCTGAAGCAAAATTGTGAAGTGCAACCCATAAAGACTAGATGTGTCTTGAAGAGAACCTAAGCAGAGCACGTAGTCAAGAAAACTCTAGAAAAGCAGAAGACCTTGTATAATGCTTAGAATTTGTCACAAATTCCAACATCATATAAAAGGAAAAAAAAACAGAAATGAAATGAAGCATTCCACTAAAACTGCAGCTAACCTAAAGTTGCTCAGAGCAGATCAGTTTGAAAGAATTATTATAATTAGAAAACCCCTCTGCAGGAAAGGTGTACTTGAGTGGGCATGCAATCATTTACTTGCACAGTGATTGTCTAGGCACATGTGCCTGAATGGTAAGGGAAATAAATAAATATACAAGTGCATGTATCTGTTGAAAATAGGAATTCCATTCTTGAGTTCTAAGTGTTGCTCTCTTCCATAATTAGAACATCCAATCTCCAAAAGGATGTGATAAACCACCACATAGGATCCTGTTGGGATAGTGAGACCAGACATAAAGGAAGGCCACTGTGTACTATTTAATGAAGAGTAAACTATGGCAAATGTCACTAAAAGACATTTGTCTTAAGCACCCAGGCCTTGAACATATGTTTCTTTGAGATTTTCTTTTTTGCATGAAAATGCTTCACCATTGCCTTCTAAGGGTGGTTCTAGATGTTTAGTTCTAAATGTTTACTTCTGTTGATTCCTGACTCCCATGACCTCAAAAAATGGATCTCTCTCAAGAAGTAGATGGGTCCCTCATACAAACAAGATACTTGTGATACCGCTCATCTGTCAACCAGGCATACATGATGAATCTGAATGCTGTCAGTGAACAAAGATTGGATTCAATCTATGGCCCTTCACACATTATTCACTAATGCTTGCTGAGTTCAGATTTGGGGGACAGGAAGAGTAAGCAGATAAATGTGTCCTGAAGCAAATTCACTAAGTTCAACTCATAGAAACCAGATGTGTTCTGGAGACACAAGGAGGACACAGAAGGAAGGAGAGGGTTGAAGAGATAGGACAGGGCCCCTGTACTACAAGGAATCCAAGGAATCCACAGAGCATTTGGGTGAAAAATGTACTGATGAAAAAAGAGCAATTCAATGCTGAGTGTAAGATATAAACTAGGAGTTCTTTACCTTGGTCATACTTTAGAGTCACTGGAAAGCTTTTAGAAAACACAGTTATCCTGGGCCCATCCCAAGAGATTTTCACTCAGTTGTTCTAGGTTGAGATGCAGACAATGTCACTTAAAAGCTTTGAGTATTTCTAATGCGTAGCCATGGTTGAGACCAATTTATTCCAACTGTAGAACCTGAAAAGCTCAGATGAGAGGGAGACTACTAAGGGCAGGAGAAATCAGGAAGGCTTCCCAGAAGGACAGGCGGAGAAGAGAAAGTGAACCAGAGTTGTAGGGAGGAGAGATCTGGAACATGCCCAATGATAAAGCCTTGAACATCAAGCCCAATAATGCAAACCTGATCTGATAGGCCACAGGAAGAAATGACAGGTCCTACCACGGGAAGGCACACCTTCATATCCACATCACTTTTCAATTTACAGGGCAGTTTTGCCTCCAGGATCTTATTTGATCCTTTTAGCAATGATATGAGGTAGGCAAGCAGGGAAAACATAAACATATCCATTTTAGCAATGAGGAAATGGAGGCTCAAAGGGTTTGACTGACTCAGTAAGAGTAGTGTTTTCAGAAAATTAGTCCAGTGATAGCATGCAGTGTGAATTACAGTGTGGGAGAGAGAATTCCAGGAGGTCCCCGAGAAGACTAGTGACTTCCCATAAATGGGAGATAATATAAATCCATGGCATGACAGAAGCCTTGGGAAACACAGTGGAGAGAGGCCCTAAGAGCCGCCCTACTGCAAAGGCCCTCTATTTGCGTTTGGTGCATCGCACTAATTTTGAACACAGTAGGTTAAAGTTGGAACAACCATGTCTGTGCTAAGAACCAGGGAGGCTGCAGAACAGAGAAGACGGAGCACACTTGAGCAGATGGGCCTGAGAACTTGGCCTGCCAGCCAGGGAGCCTTCTTACACAAGCTGATCTTAGAGGTAGATGAAGCTTTGTCTCCATTCCTGATGCTTCCTTGCAAGTGGCAGGAACTCTATCATAGACAGACTCTAGCCTCTATCTCCCACACCACATCACTCACTCATTTGATTGGTGAATCGAGCATTCAGGATGCTCAGCTGAACTCTAACTATATTACTTATGGGAACTAGTCAGTCCAAGGACAAGGAGATTTCCCAAAACTCTGGCCTGGGCAGCCCTCCCTCTGTGAAAAGCCCTGTCTCATTCAGAGCTACATGGGCTAGGTGGCTGAGCCTGCCTCCACTCTGGGGCTTAGAATTAACCAGTCCACGAGTTAACAGAACTATGCCTGTGATCTCCAACTCAGCTATTAGCAGTCATGCATTTGGAATCCATCCCTACTCCTCGGTTCATAACTTCTTCAGAACCACGAAGACTGGAGGATTCCTACTCATTGGGAGCTCCCTTAAAGAACCCAATAGGTGACACATTACAGATCAAGAAGACAAAGAGATTCTTGGCACGAACCCCATGGCACTGGCAGCTCCAGGCTGGGTTTTCACCCAATAGCCACGCAAGGAAGAGATTGGTGACAATCCTCCAAAGGAGCCCCAGCAGCTTCATTTGTGCCAGCCGCATGCCCACTGGGGGCGCTATCTCTACTTCGGCTCTGGGACCCACTCTGGGAGAGTCCATCAGCTACAAGAACCCAAATTTTGCAGGCATTTTGTTTAGTTACAGACTGTTGCATCCATCAAGCTCATTCATTCAAGCAGCCAAATAAATGATTGACAGGCTCTATTCTGTGATTTTTATAGCACTGAGAAAGTGTCGAAGCCAAGACAAATATTTTAATATTCTTTACCTTGTTAAACAGCCTAACAAGCCTGCTGATTACACTTTTCTTTTAAAAGGCAAAGATGTAAAGGATCATTTTTTTTTTTTTTTTTGGAGATGAGATAATTTTGTATTTCTAGTTCTTTCAATAAGGCTAAAGTCTGTGCCTTTTAGGGAGCAAGGGTTGATATTTGTTCTCCATCTTCCACAGGTCTCAAGATTAAATGATTAAGTTTCAATTATATATATACTCTTTGGGGGACTTTTCACAAAGTCTTAGATCATCTAGAGGCTGTGGCTACCTCCTGGTACCAGGAAATGTGTCCTCTTCACATTGGTTCATGTGCTCATTTATCAATACCATCTTCTTTTACCCAAAGTTCTGAGATCACTTTCTGCCCTAAGGAAGATGTGGAATAAGTGTCCATCTTCAGCCCCAAACACAGTTATGTGATGTCATGGGTACAAGAAAACAGAAATTCAAATTAAGGTTTATTGTGGTTTTTTTCATTTTCTTTTACAATTTTTATTTTAAACATTTGGTTTCAGTAACATGCTTTCAACTTACCCCAATTATGTGTTCAAGACCCCACCTTATTAGCTCACTTTGGTTGTGTATCTAAAGAAACTTGGCTGAGGTTCAAATTTATACCAATTTGTCAGGTTTGTGTCTTTTTTCTCCCTTCCTATTCCTTCAGGCCTAAGGGGAGGTAGGTAAGGTAGGTGGAAGCAGGGTTTTGGAGACTTAAAAGATTAGAATTTGGGCAAGAATTAGTGCTCTCTACAAGCATATTCCCAGAAGTGTGGTGCCAGGAATGAGGTGGCTGCACATGTGAAGGGCCAGAGCTCACAGGAAGCCCAGTGCTATAGAGAGGGGACATGCTGTCCTAGATCCCTGTTTCTTACACTTAACAAGGCCCTAGAGAGAGGATTTTCTTCCATTATAGGAAAGCTAGGAGGGAGCTGCCACCACTTGCAGGGTTCAGGGCCCTTGGCTGGCACCTTGGTACTTAATTTCCTCCTTTCCTCTCTACATTTACCCATCTGTCAGTGTCCAGTTCAAGACTTGCTTCCTCCAGAAACCCTCTCAACTACACCTGCTAGATGTAATCACCCATTCAAGGATAAAGTTCAATCTGCCAAGAAGCACGTATCACCTGCTTGGCCCTACAGGTGACACCAACATTAGATTTTAGCTATCTGAAGGATTTTTCCAGACACAAACAAGATAAAGCAGAAAAATTACAATTTAAAAAAGTGAAACTATGAACAAGGAGCAACATGAGTTCAGACTATGATGATTTCAGATGAAAAAGAGAGACTAGAAATAACTGAGAATCGTGGAGGAACATCATGATTCATCTAGTTCTGAAATAAATAAATCCTTCTAAAAAAAAAAAAAAAGAAACAACATTTCTAACAAGCTTCCATGCTGGTCCTACTTGAAACCTTATGGAGACAGAGGAAGCACTTCCTTCCCCAGCTCACTTCTGGAACATCTCTGAAAGTCAATATCATTTCCATTGGTTGGCTTAGAGTCTCTTTCCTTATGTGATAATGGAACGATATTATTAAGCTGACCTCTTCCATTCATCCTTTCATACCATCTACCTCTGTACAATGTCAGTACAGAGTGCCTGTTTGCTGATTCTATCACTCGTCTATCTCCATCTAACTACTAGTACCTATTTAGTACAAATGTCCAACCAGATGGTGAAATTTCAACAGGCCAAGTCCTCCTGAGCACCTGTAGCTTTTATTGCCTTACAACCAGACAGTGAAGTTATTTGTGTGTTTATTCATTCAATACTTTATCTGGGAATATCTACAATATACCAGGCATTGTTCTTGAAACTAGGGGTTCAATAGAAAACAAAAGAAGCAAAGTTCCTGTCCTTTTAAAGAGTCTCTGTTCTTTTTTTTTTATTTTGTAATATTTTTATTTATTTATTTGGGAGAGAGAGACAGAGATAGTGAGAAGCATGCTCCTCACTGAGCAAGGAGCCCAACATGGGGCTCAATCCCAGGACCCAAAGATCATGACCTGAGCCAAAGGCAGAGCACCTTCCAGGTGCTCCTCAAAGAGTATCTGTTCTAATTAGACACATAGGAAATTATAGCTATTCATATATAATAATGTAGTGATAAGCGCTAGAGAGGAAAATAAGGTAGAATCAATGGATGGACAGTGACTGAGGATGTTGATTCCGGGCGGTAAAAGAAAGTTGAGAGGGTGACATTTGGAGAGAGATTTGATTCAGTGAAGAAATGAACTACGTGAATATCTGAAAGCAGCAGCTTTCAGTGGGAGGGAACACCTAGTGCCAAGGCTAAGGTAGAAAGTGTGCTAGATGAATAAAACTAAGGCCTATCCATCTGGAAAACAGTGCACAAGAAGAGGCAGAGAAGAAATGAGGTCAGGAATGAGACAGGGTTCTATCAAGGATGTTAAGTGTATTGAGGCCACTGTTAGTGTGACAGGAAGCCATTGAAGAGTTTTGAGGAAAGTCACAGTCCAATGTGAGTCTCCAATGCTCACATTGGCTGCTCTGCAGTGAACAGAACAGATTGCTGAGGACCCAGAGTGGAGGCTGGGAGCCCAGGCAGGAGGTTCTCTTGCTTGTTCATGCTGCTTCCTGTGTTTCATCTTCCAAGCTCACTTGCAATCTGTTCCAGGGAAGACTGTTCTGGTCTGTCTGGAAACCCCACTGCTTGGCTCCAGGGAACCTTCTAGGGCCTAAAACAGCTTCCCTATATTCCCCTCACTGTGCTTTTCTTTCCTTTGTAATGCAAGCAAATATGCCCATTCCACTGTTTCCAGGATACCATACCCTTCCTGCAAATGCTAAGTCTGCCCTTACCCACAGTCATATCCCTCACATGGTGCTAATGGACTCTCTAACCTCACACACGGATTCTCACGAAGGTGCCTTAATGCCTGCCCAAGGGGCATTTCTTCAGCTCCTATTCCAAAAGAACAGACCTCTAGCAATGTCATTTCAGAAACCACAATAGACTTTGCACAAATACAAAGACTGGCCGGATGATAAGCCCTTTGTAGCAGTACAAGAGAAAAAGTGATAGCATCTCTTTCAAATTTGAAATTTTCTCAAATTAGATGAAGAACATGGAATTCATCCAATGCCTAGGATGGCAAAGCTGTAAGAGGCTGTTTAATGGGGCCAACCCATTTTATAGATGAGGGAACAGAAATCTCCAAATTGGAAGGCATCAGCAGGAAACTTACAGGATTGGTTTGTCCTAACCTCTGAAAGTTGCAAAATGGATAGAACACTGCTGATAACTTTTGTCATCATTTTTATGCTGCTAATTACACTCCAGGGAGCCTTTCACCATCTTCTCCAACATTTCCTTTCTGTGGAAACTAGTGATGCCTCAAAACTCACTTGGCTTCTAGAGCCAGGTCCTTGCAGCATGAGTAGATAAAATCCTACATATCTGCATTTTGACTCACCCCCTCCAGCATACCCCACCCACCCCTGAAAGAAAAGGTTATGTGACTTGGGAAAATATGCACTGGTCCCTAATACTAATCATTAAGCAGGTCATCCAGGTTGGGTTACCTGGGACATTTAAGAAAACATACATTTTCTCAAAAGCCAACAGAGACAAAGGGGAAGCCTCTTTACTTGCCTTTCACTGGGGCTCAGTTTTAGTTTGGGTGCTGAGCTTTCAGAGGACCATGGTCACCTTAAAGAATTTTATTCTTCCACCCAGAGAAGGAAGGATCTCATGTTCTAGAGTCTGAGTGATGGTGACACCACTGAAGCAGTAGATTAAATATTTTTGTGATTCCATAAGCAGAAAACAAACTGCTCGATGAATGACAGGCGCTGCACAGATGCCACCTATTAAATAATTAAAATAAAGTAGAAATTAGAAATAAACAGTGGGAAATGATTTGAAACACATACAACCAAAGGAAGCAGAAAGAGTAACTTGGGAATGAAGAAGTGAGTAAAATTAGATTTGAGTTATTTCTAAATTCAATTGCATCTAGATTAACTGGCTGTCTTTTTCCCATTGTCAGCATGAAATAAACAATACCTTCAACTGAGAAATCCTAGAAGCAAGTGCAGAACTAATGCAGCAGCCATGGCATCTCTCTTGATGGGCAGGGAAGAGCCTAGATTTTGCTGATTAGGACAAGATGGGCCCACATAACATAAGATACAATGAAAGGAAAATGAAGACGGAATCTGTAATGGTCAGCAAATGCTGTGTAATGAATAACCACAGAATCTTAGTAACACAGCAATAAACATTTACCTCTCTCATATTTTTATGTGTCAGTTGTGAATTTGCTGATCTGTCCTGGGTTTGTCTGGGTGGCTCTGTTTTAAGCTGCCCATCAGGCTAGGATTGGTGTATCTCAACTGATGTCTGTGCTCTGGTCTATTCCATGAGTACTTATTCTGGGAGATAGGATGAAACAGCAACAGGAATGAAGAGGAGGCATCATTTGTGGTAATGACAGAAATCTCATAAAGATAGGCAGAAACACATCAAACCTCCGAAGCCTTAATCTGGAACTGGCATACTGCCACTCTTACCTTCATCCCAATAGCCAATGCAAGTGCCATGGTCAAGACTTTCACTGCACCCACTCCACTAACTGGCACCACAAAGTCACATGGGATAGGTTGTGACTATGGAATTCCAATGCAAGAGACCGGAAGAACTGCAAATAGTAATTCATTCTACCACACACTTGGTTTAACATGATATTTTTCAAAGCAAATTGTTTCTCAGGTCCTTCAGAATGACTTGGCAGACAATGGCCCACAAGTTACGTTTAGCATGTCACCTGTTTTTTATGTTCTGCAAACTAAAAATGGCTTTTAAATTTTAAATGATGGGGGGAAACAGTCAAAAGATGATTTTGGGGGGAGAGATTAAAATGATGAGACTTTCAAATATCAGTGTCTATAAATAAAGTTTTATTAAAACAGCCACTTTCATTTGTTTATGGATTAGCTATGCTGCTTTTATAATACAATGGCTGAGTAGTTACAGCAGACAGCATGTGGCCTGCAAGGTCTAAAATATTTATCAGCTGATTCTTTTTTAAAAAATAAAAAAAAGATTTTTTTAAAATTTATTCATGAGAGATACAGAGAGAGAGGCAGAGACATAGGCAGAGGGAAAAGCAGGCTCCCCACAGGGAGCCTGATGTGGGATTCGATCCTGGGACTCCAGGATCACGTCCTGAACCAAAGGTAGATGCTCAACCACTGAGCCACCCAGAGGTCCTAACCAGCTGACCCTTTAAAGAAAAAAAGAGAGCTTGCCAATTGCAACAACATAGATGGACCTAGAAAGTACAATGCTAAGTGAAATAAATCAGGCAGAGAAAGAAATAATCCCATATGATGTCATGCATAGGTGAAATTTAAGAAACAAATGAACAAAGAAAAAAAAGAGACAAACAAAAAAGCAGACTCTTAAATACAAACTAGTGGTTGCCAGAGGGGAGGCGAGTGAAACGTATACCTGAAACTAATACAACACTGTATGTTCATTATACTTTAATTTAAAAAAAAAAAAAAGTTTGCTGACCCTGGTCTAGACCACTGCTGTCCAATAGAAAAATAATGTGAGCCACATATGTAACTTTCCATTTTCTAGTATGAATGCTGTGATACTGTAATTTAAAACAAGAAATGCATATTTGGTCTTCATCTCATTTCTGGCATACAGCTTCTAAAATTCTTGGAATTTTCACCAGCTGTGGTACAGAAATGTTGAATAACTATATTGTACATCTGAAACTAATATTATGCTGTATGTTAGCTAACTGGAAGTTAAACAAAAACTTAACAAAAAAAATAATTCAACAAAACTCTTGCAATTTTCTAAATGATAAGAGCAATGAAGATATCTGGATATTCCAAAGCCCCTTTCAACCATACTGGAGTTTATGTTAATGAGGTGACTTTTAGACTGCTCCTAAAGATGGAAGCTGGTTGCCAGGGGAACTAACCCTGTGATCCTGTGATGGACAGTTGGAATTTCTCACACCCCCCGCCCCATCCTCCAGGGAGGGGGTCAGGGCTAGCAACAGAATCAATTGCCAATAGCCAATGATTTAATGGATCACGCCTATGTAATGCAGTCTCCCTAAACACCGAAAGGAAGGGGTCCACATGGAGAACACATGGAAATTTGGGGAGAGTGGTGCCTTTATCAGAAAGGGCACAAAAGTTCCACGCCCTTTCCCACATACCTCGCCTTACGTGCCTCTTCTACCTGGCTGATCCTGAGTTACGGCCTTTTATAGTAAATTGGCAATCTAACAAGGAAAATGTTTCTCTGGGTTTGGTGATCCCCTCTAGAAAATTAATCAAACCCAAGGAGGGAATGGTGGGAACCTCCGATCTGTAGCCAGGCAGTCAGAAGCACAGGTGATGAGCTGCACTTGTGATCCACATCCAAAGTGGAGGCCGTCTTGTGGGACTGAGCCCTTGACCTGTGCGATCTGATGCTATCCCTAAGTAGACAGTGTCAGAATTGGGTTAAATATGAGGAACACTGAGCTGGTGTCACAAAAATGTTTGGTGGTGTGGAAAAACCACACACGCTGAAATTGGTGTCAAAATTGCACACACATTAAAAAAGGAAAAAGAAACAGGTGAAATTAATTGTAATCATCTATCTAATCAGATATATCCAAAATAGTACATTATAAAAAAAATTAATGAGATATTTTACATTCCTTTTTCACACTGAGTCTATAAAATCTGATGTGTATTTTATACTTACAGCACATCTCATTTCAGACTAATCACATTTCAAGTGATCAATAGCCATCTGTGGCTGATGAAAACCGTACAGGAAAGCAAATATGTAGACCGCGTTTATCTCCCCTTTGAGAAGCTGAATCCTAGTTTGGTTTTTTTTTTTTTTTTTTGCCCCTTAAATCTCTTCTTAAATCAACACTTTCCAAAAATCTCTTATCTTGAATGACTTGAAGATGTATATCTATAGCCAACATTATGCTATCTTGTGCCTTGAAAAAAGCCCGAACCATCGCAGTTGCTCAAAATTGTTTTTTGGATAAATAAATACACAAATGAATGAGGTACTCATCCATATCATGTTTCTGGACTCATTCTTTGATTTCTCCCTGTGTTTGATTCCTGTCCCTCTAATTAAACAGTCTGCTCCTTAAGTATGATGCCCAGGTATTAAACCAGCCCTCCTGCAGATAATAACTATAAACTAGAAAAGATTTTCAAGACAGCTACATGAAGGGATCAAGAACAAGAAGAAACATAAAGGAGGACTACACTTGGAAGAAAGGAATAGCACTGGGTTAACTCTCCACTTTTACTTTTTTTTTTTTTTTTTTTTTTGCCTGAAGGCAGACTTCTTACAGCAAGTAGAATGGCTAAAACTTGGTAGGAACCCCATAAACTTACCGACCTGAAGGACCAGAGGACAAAATTCAGGGTGCCTGTAGCTGCTGGAGAAGGGGCTAAAGGAATCGTACAGGAAGTGAGCTGAGGAGGGGAAGTTCTATGTGGTACATGTAAATTCCATCCCATTCTCTGGCTGTCCCCTAAACAAGACAAATGTGGGACAGACGCCAAGACTAGAACAGAACAGTCATGCTGCTGCCTACACAAATGGAGATAGAGTTTAGAGTTTTAGTTCAGGAAGTTAAACTTTCTATTTAAGAAAAGAATATCTGAGGAATTAAACAGCATAATCCAGAGTGTCTCCCATGTATCATTTAGGAAGTCCGGGGTACAATCCAAAAGACTAGACACTCCAATCCTCCCTATCTTCCTGGAGGATTCCTTCAGGATCCGTGAAAATATCGGTTTTATTAAGAAGCGATTCCTGCCCTCACCCTTAATCATTCCCTCCTTTGCCCAATCTCCGAACCTAGGGTATTCCGCTCTGTCATGATACATATCGCAATTTAGAATAATTTATTTCTTCATTAATTCTGTCCCTCATTACACGAGCTGTATGAAGGCATAAACCTAACCTAGTCCCTCTTGGCACCCCCAGTTCCAAGTCCCATAGTAAGTGTCCAGTTCATGTGTGTCTTGCATGGAGGAAGAAAAGGAAGAAGAGAGAAATTTTTTTTTTCTGAAAATTAAAGGTCTAAATAATTTTGCAAAATCCTTTTGACTCCGATGTGAGCTTTCCCTAATTCTTGTGAAACTAGAGTTTTAGGTAACAGTAATAGTTCACATTTCTATAACATTTATAATTTATACAGCACTGAACATAATTCTACTTAATCTTTTGACAACCCAATTATGTATTATTATCCCAATATTACAGTTGAGAAATCTAACCAAAAATGTTGATTTATACAAGATCACTGGCATATAGCTACAAATGAACAGAACTTTGACCCAAACCTAGGTCTTTGGATTTAAGGTTTGTTTTGGTTTGTCCTTACAACGTGTAGCATTACTGGAGGATAAATTAAGCTCACTGCCTCAGAGTGTGGGCAGAGCCTTAGTGCTTCACTCCCACAGATATGCCAGCCATTGTCAGCCCTGACCAGGGCCTACTAGACGTGGAAGCTTCTAGGGGCCCAGGTACCACGAGGTCTTGCCCTAAATCCAAGATCCCAGGATAGGACCCATCTCCCTCATCTCATGGAGCCAGCATTGTCCTCAGGCTTAGCTGTGCAGAGCTGGCTGTTAATTCTCCTCTGATTCTTTCTACCATTCAGCTCCACACCTGACATGCTTGCAAAGGAGGCTTCTGGGAGGACGGAATGTGAGATGAGTCTTCATGGATTGTTAAGAGCATACACAGAGGGGATTGTGAAAAGTGATGCAGGAAGATTTTGTAAAACAAAACTGCAAAGGTAGGAAAGTCCATAGTTTACTCTAGGAATCTAAAGAAGTTGCACTACTACTATCATGACCTCCTCTGTGGCCTCTTTCCTTCCAACCATGTCTTCCACTCACCTTGGGCATGAATCTGAACATGGCTTTATGTCAGGCAGATAGCTCTGGGGGACAAGGGCAATGTCTCCAGGTACTGATGCAAAATCAGAGCAAGTCCCAGACACCATCCAGTCGGCTTCACACCCACCCCTAGCAAGGAGCTGCCTGCCGTACCTGTACACAGGCCTGGTCCATGGGGCTCTATCCCAAAAGGGAGCCCCAAAACTTCATAGAGCATCTTGAAATGGCCTTTCTGGGCACTAGGAACTGCCTGCATCAGAATCACTGTAGACAATTTTTAAAAACTTTTCTCCTGTGATAATTCTGACTCCCTAGGTATAGAATGGGGCCTTTAAAAAAAAAAAAAAAAAACCTCCCAGGCTCTATACCAGATTCAAGCTCAATCACAATTACCTAGCTAGGCTGGTTGGGAATCCCAGAATTGGAGTATTCTATTTGCCAGCCTAAACCTCCATCTGGCCCCTCCGCCTGTCTCCCCCAGTTCTGTTCTCCGCAGCCACCAAAGCTTCCAGGGCTTCCTCCTCAACACACCTGCTCAATGTTTGAAAAATAAAAGCCTCCATCTTCCCTAAGTCTTTTCATTTAAGACTAAAAGGAACATCATAGCAAGAAAAAGAATGATTCGTCTGCTAGGAGCCTCCAGAAATTAGTCTCAAAATAGTATTTGCTGCAGGGATTTTTTTTATTATTATTATTCAGAAACAAAGTGTTGAAAGTGTAGAGAGAACTCAAACTGATTTGTTTTACCTATGTATCAATGTATTCGAAATGCTGAGGAATTTTCTTTTTCTTTTCTTTTTTTTTCTTTTTCTCAGAGTCAGTTTCGTTTTGGCAAGTGACCCTGTAAAACAAAAGGTAGTGGTTCAGGCAGATCCATGAACTGCCCTCAAGTGAGGCTTCATTTGAAGGGTTTGGAACCCTGGCTCTTCCCAGCAGGGAATTGAAGGGGCACCCCCTTCAGAGGCAGCCTTCCTGGCAGAGCCACGATAGGGCAAGGTGAGATGTCCAGCTTCAACAGGGTTGGGCTCTGGATATGGGAAAAGGAATCATCCCTCCTGGGAACCTAACTAGAAGGCTGAGGACATCCACAGGTGGCAGTGTACAGATCACACCCCTCAGTCAGAGCCCTGGCACGTGAGGATTATCCAGTTGGAAGACTTGAAAGGCAGAGCTACCTGGATGCAGTGGTACAACATGAAACACAGGAGCTTACAACTTAGACTGGATTTCTCTCTCCACTGGTCAAGCGTAGGTCCAATTAGTCCCAATGGGGTAGGAGGAGGGCAGGTTTTCCCAGTGGCGTCCCCACCGTGTATTGATCACCTTTCTTCACAACAAGTTTGATGTTTAGCAACAACTTAATACCAGATGCTGGAAAAATAAAGAAGGGTGTTAAGTCATCAAACATAACAACATTTATTTACCCTTGGTGGAGACAGTCAGTACAAAATTCCTGGGATCTCAAAATTGTATTACTGCCTGAGAAAGGGGGGCAGGGATAGATTAAGAATTCCTGCCATGAGGGGCACCTGGGTGGCTCAGTGGTTGAGCATCTGCCTTTAGCTCAGGGCATGATCCCAGAGTCACACACGATCCCAGGAATCGAGTCCCACATCGGGCTCCCTGCATGGAGCCGCCTCTCCCTCTGCCTATGTCTCTGCCTCTCTCTCCGTCTCTAATGAATGAATAAATAATTTTTTTAAAAAGAGAAATAAAAGAATTCCTGCTGTGAATAGGGATACTTTTCCCCTAATATTTTCACAGTCCTCAAACTCTATTTCATGCTTTCTACCAACTCAGTGTCAGAAAATACAGTTCTATAGACAAGTTAACTACTATTACAGTAGTTTCCCCTTACCCGGGGGACATGTTCCCAGATCCCCAGTGGATGTCTAAAACCACAGGTAGTACTGAACCCTATATGTACTATATTTTTCCCATATATACACACCTATTATAAAGTTTAATTTATAAATTAGGCACAGCAAAAGATGAACAACAAAAATTGATAATAAAATAGAAAGATTATAAAAATATATTATAATAAAAGTTATGTGAATGTGGATCTCTATGTCTCAGAATATGCGGCCCTGTCCTCACCCTTCCTCTTGTGATGATGTGAGATGATAAAATGCCTACACGATGAGATGAAGTGAGGGGAATCATGTAAGCATTGTGATGTACTACCAAGCTACTATTGACTTAATGATGATACTTCAGAAGGAGAATCATCTGTTTCCAGACTCTGGTTGACTCTGTGTAGCTAAGACTATGAAAGGCAAAAATCCCAGATAAAATCAATTTTACAGGTAAGAACATTGAGGTCCAAAATTCATATCACTACCAAAAGTGGCAGAGGTAGAAAGTATTAGAGCTGGAACTCAGACTCTAGCTCCCTACCTCCTAGTCCAAGCTCTTTTCAAAAAATGACCTTCCTCATGAAGCCTAAAGGGACTATAAACTAGGGCACCCTGGGACCCAGGAGCCTCAAGCCCTCCATATTCAAAAATGCTCGTTCTAAAAGTATTGCCTTTCCTGTGGTCAGCATGGCTTTGTTTCCAAGAACTGCCTAGGATCACAGCTTCCACGGATGAGCAAAATCCTGAGAAGAGAGAAACTGGCACCTCCTCTGGCCATCAGCAAATCTCATCCAAGACGTCTGGATTTGTAGGCTCAACAACAGGACTTACACATTATGAGGGCCTCCCCTCTGCAGTCAGGGGCAAGAGCTACTGTTATTCTACTGCCTATGAGGATGGGGAGAAGAAACACAGGTCCTTCAACCCCAGGAATATTTAACAAGCAAGACTGGATGGGCAGGAAGGAGCTCCAACTTAAGGAAATCAGAAAAAGGAGAGGTCAGAAATGAAAACAGTAAAGGAAGGAGCTCAGCCCCTGACTGACTCTGGGAAAAATAGCTATGGGCATGCTTTAAAGCTTCTCTAGCTATATGCTCTCCCCGTGGCTGTTAATTTTGACCTGATTCCTACAATTACTATGTGCAAATCTCAGGGTTAAACCAAGAGCGTGGGTGAGGGAGGATGAAGGATGTTCGGCACGGACCTGGAAAGGGGACACAGGGAGGGCTGGAGAACAGGTGGAGGTGGCCAAAGAGATCTTGAATCACAAGCCCCCTACTAGCCAATATGATGACTTTGTTTAAATTATAAAGAAATGGCCCTTGCTTTCTCAAGACACTTTATGGCCATCTGCTGGAAAATTGTCATAATGGTGATATAAACTTGGGATGACCAGGAACATGAATGGTGCTTCCTGCGTCCTTCAGGCATGGCACACAAATGCATAGGCCCCCCTACCTCTGTGCCAGAGGGCTGTGCCATCCATTGGGGGGCAGCACGTGCAAGCTGGGGAAGCTCAGCCCCCCCTTTAGGGCCTCCTCCAGTCCACACTCAAAGACATCTTATCCCTACCACAAAGGGGAAGTTATAGGAAAACAGTGAGCCAAGGAATCCTGAGATTCTTGTCTATCTGGTTATATTAGTTCTTGTCAATGTCTTCCTCTCTCAAGCCTTGTCTGCTGTATCAGACACTTGCCTCTAGGTTCATGCTGACATTCTAGCCTCCATCCCAGCCTCCATTGCAAGGGCAGAGCAAGAGATGCTCAGAGGATAGGACACTTCATCTGGATATGATTCCCCAGGGCATACATCATTCATTCTTTTCTAAAAGTATATCTTTCTCAGGCAGCCCCTGTGGCTCAGCGGTTTAGCGCCGCCTGCAGCCCAGGGTGTGATCCTGGAGACCCCGGGGTCGAGTCCCACATCAGGCTCCCTGCATGGAGCCTGCTTCTCCCTCTGCCTGTGTCTCTGCTTCTCTCTCTCTCTGTGTGTGTATTCTCATGAATAAATAAATAATTTTTTTTTTAAAAAAAAGTGTATCTTTCTCTTCTAGAGGAATGGAAAAGAAGGGCTCTTTGGAGGAATGGTGGCCGAGGAAAGTATAGAAAAGGGAGACCAGAGATGCATAAGAATTTAGAAATCAAGAAATCAACATGTGACAGAGATGGGGGTAAGTGGCATCTGGGACTCATCTGGTCCAGCTGCCTGATGAAACTAAGGCACGTGGAGGGGAAAAGCCATGCCCCAGTCCCCATTTTCTGCTTGTGAGGAGCCAGGATTAACTTGTCTCTTAACTCCCTGACCAAAGCTCACCCCTGAAAACTGCATTTTGGGGCTTTAAGCTGCACCAGGCAGCTGAGTTCCAGGAGAGACATAAGTTGTGCTTGAAGGTTCACAGAAGCCATAAAGAGGACCCAACCAATTATGCCTCAGGCCTCCAGTCCACAGGCACCTGCCAACAGACACATGTGTCGTCCTACAAATGCATACAAAACAGAAACAAGCCACCCAGACACCAATAGCACACAGGCAGATGCATCCAACACATGTCTGCACAGGTGAGTTAAAATAACACAAGCTCCATTTATCAAGCTTCTTAAATGTGCCAGCCTCTATCCTGGGTAATTTATAGTCATTATCTCATTATCCTCCCACCAATCCCACCGCTTAGCCCCACTTCACAGACAAGGAGGCCAGAAGAGCCTAAGTGACTTACCAAAGATCACACCCATGCTGAGTGTCAGTGAAGTCTCAAACTGCCTGCCCCCAAAGCCCATGTCTTTTCAATTAGACCATGATCCTATATATAAATACATACGTACACATAAAACATATGTATTACAACATACATATAATAACGATAATACATCATGGTACTCTCATGACGATATATAATGGTAATGATGGTCATAATAACAGCTCACTTTCTAAGGTACTGTTCTAAGCCCTTCCCATGAATTAATACATTTCATCTTCACAGTAAAACTCTGAATTAGGTACCATTTTACAGAGGAGAAACTATAGCCCAGAGAAGCTGAGTATATTTTCCAAGGTCCCCCAGCTGGTAACTGGGAGATCCTGGATGTGAACTCATTCACAGGGCTTCATACACATGAGGAAGAGCAGCGATGGCCAGGCCATCCCAGGGCTCTGGATCTGGCCCTGAGGGCAACCCCTTCCATCCCTCTGGGCAGGCTCTCTTGGGAGGAATCCCTCCCACAAGCTCTCTCCCTGGCACCAGCTCACCTTCACTGAACTCGCAGCTGCAGCCGCCAGCTCAGAAGCAGAGCTTGGGCTCTCCTGGGAAGGGGGCAGCAAGTGAGGAAGCAAGGCCTCCCTGGAAGCTCCATGTCCCCCCAGAAGGGGTCAGGCTGCTTGTTGGACAGCTGAGAGCTTTGGCACTCCAGAGCACAAAGGCACGAGGCCACTCTCTGGGCAGCTGAGGGCTGTCCCTGTGCCGCACACACTGCCCGCTGTCCCTGCACCTGGCCCCCCAGGCTGTCCCCACGTGCCCCTCTCTCAGCCCCTCTCTTTCAGCAGATCAATCCATTTTGCATGAGCACAAGAGTGAGGAAGAGATCAAGCTACAGAGACTGAATGCAAGGCCCGATAAGAGAAGCAAGAACCACCATCTGCAGCACAAGGGGGTGTGGAGGGGATAATAGCCCAGACCTGTGTTCTGTTCGGCCGCACAATGGGCCGCATTGAGCAGTCGCCCTCCTGGTCTCTAATCTAGCGGGAAGGGCACATGTGTAGTCTATTAGCATTTATTTTCCCTTTCTGCATTGTACTGATAACCCAGTTTCTGACCCAACCTCTCGCTTTTCTTTTCACTCCACATTATAATTCTGCTTTCTTAAAACCCTATTCAGCTATATTTAAAAAAAAAAAAAAAAAACTCTAACTCTCTCTACCTTTTCAAAGCACATCAGTAATTTTTTTTTTTTTCCAGCTGAACCAAGGTGACTCCTACAAAGGATTTGCCATTCTGGATCGTAATGATGGTTCAAGAGCTAAGGGACAGTAGCATTCTTCCGGCTGTATTTATAAATTCACTAATAGAAATCAACATAAAGGATGAACCTGGGCAGCAAAACACACAGCTGTCACAGAAACCAAATACTCAAGACAGGCAAAAGGTTCCCAACCAGCCCTGCCTTCCAAAGAGCCTGAAGCTGAATATATCACAGCCAGACCTGGGCTGGACTGTCCTATGAGCACCCAGTGGTCACCAGTTAGTCACCCTTTATTCATTTTTAACAGGCTTTTCCCAAAGTTAAACAAGAGTTTAATCAATGGTTAATGATTCTGAAAACAGACGTTTCATGACACCCTCTTGTGCTCTTCTGAGAAAACTAGTAAATTGCTTATAAACATAGAAAGTGGCATCCTCTGCCACTAATGCCTTTTGTTCAACACTGGAACCTCCCAGACAAGAGTTAAACATACTGATCATGGGAATGATCTAAAATAACAACTGGGTAAATGAGGAGATGCCAGGCTATGACCATAGTGAAGGATGTAGAGATTGCCGTCTGAGCCCGAGTTTTATGCCATGCATGTGCTAGTTGGTGTTGTCTATTTATATTCCTTCTGTGATTTAAAATAACCTACCAACAAAACAAAATGAATAGGCATTTTCAACCCAGGGGAAATCTCCTGGGCTCCATGGCTATGCTATATGGTTGTGGAAACATTAAGAGAAATTCTGATTCACAACTTCATCTTAGGGAGTAATTTCTCACAGAAGTCTGACCTCCTGCCACCCTTGAGAAATATAAAAACATCCAGGAAATTGGCCACATATAAGAAAGAACAAGAACACAGGATGAGTGACGCCCTGACTCTGACCCATGCTGGCTATTTCTTCTCCTGGAAGGCCCCCAGCTTCCAAGCACAAAAGTGTGATGAGGCTGAAGAAGTAGATTTCAGAGGCCTTCCTGCCTAACACTAGCATCCTTTGGTCAAGGGAAGTGGAGGAGAAAATGTTCTGGTTGTGGTTGACAACAAAAAGCTTGACACTTGGGCCATGATTTCTTCCACGTAGTCAATGTAGCCCTGGGCAGATGACCCTAAAGGCCAAATCGTCAGGACTGACATGTTAAATCATTGCCTCAGGCATGAAAGCTATGGTTGACATTAGCATTCACCCTCTCTTCACCGAGCTCTTAGTAACATGTCTGGGAAATAACCCAGGAATATACTGGGTTGTGGTATAACATGACCAGGCCCAAAAGGGGATCAGACACTGGCCATCAATTCTCCACAGGCTATTTAGAACTGGAGCTCGAGCCTAGGCTGGTGATAAGGGAAAGGTGCTGGGGAAGCGTCCTTGCCACATGCCAGCTCCTAAGGATGGTCTGTAGAAATCCAAATTGGCCCAGGTCTCAAACTCAGAGGCCTACAGAGGCCAGGCAGGTAATGCAAATGAGTGAAATGGGCTGAGGAAGAACCTTCTGTGGCCAACCAGACAGCAGGGTCCTGGCTTAAGGGCAGCCGCTGCTCAGTACTGTTACCAGTGTGTCGCTAGACAGGATTACAAGTCCTGTGTTGCCAGACAACCAGACTTTCAAGAGACACAGAACATCTATTATGTTTTATGTTGTCAAATAATTCAAAAAATTTTAAACATTGTGCAGGCCAGATCTGGACTTCAGACTGATGGTGGGCAACTTTGTTCCAAAGAACTTTAAATCTGTGATTTTTATCATTACCAGGCATCTCCCCAGTATCTTTGGGCCCAGAACCTGTTTCTCCAATGAAATCAGGTAAATGATTCTATCTCTGTGGAGCTTGGTGTCCCCTGTGTAGAAGACACCTAATTCCCAACTGCAATTCCAGATGTTTTCTTTCAGGATTTATTCAGGTATTCAGAGCGTCCTAAGCACTAGGGGTAAAACACTGGTAGTCAAGGGACTTGCTCTCATGCAACTCACATGTGAGTTGGGAGGGTGGGAAGAGACGCATAAAATATATCTGCCTCCATCCGTATATACATACATATGCATACATAAGCACACATATATGTACATGCACAAGCATATCTCATACACGTACATATGCATTGACATGGTAGATGGATTGAGGTATGTGTTGTAAGAAAAGACAAGAGGATTTGCAAATGGTTTGGATGTAGGAGAATAAAAGAAAAAAATAACATCAAAAATGGAGCTTAGATTTATGGATTTAAGTGGTAAATGAGGCAGACTGAGGCATGAGCAGTTTTAGGGAAGGATCAAGAATTCTATGTTGAACTTGCCAAGTCTGGGTTATATATTGGATGCCCAGTGGCGACATGTACAGCCCTGCAGAATATGCCTATGAAAACAGAACCATGCTGGATGGTTTCCTCAGTGCCACCTAAAAAGTCAGTGGAAGTAGAGCAAAAATCTATAAGATTACTTGCAGTAACATGAACACTTACCATATATAATGGCAAAATTACCCAGGAGTCACAGTTCATGCTCGATATCACCAGTTTCTCAATCATGTTGTCCTCACAGATCCAGACAATTATTCCTACGATTTTATGATATGATTGTGGGGAAACTTGCCTCTTTAAGATTTTATGGGTCTGTTTAGACATCTTACTAAAGAAAGTATTTCTATCCTTCACTAGAAATCAGCTCTGAAGTTAGCCTTCCTCACTTCACCACCACAGGCCAAACCCAAGGCACAGGGGGTGACCTTGCCACCATGACCCAGGGAACAGGAAAATATAAAGAAGTGGCCTCTCCAGCCTGCCTGCCTGTCTCTAGATGCACACCTCCTTCGTACACTGGGGTGCATGATTGCCTGTGAGCATGAAGAGCTATATGCTGATCTTCATTAATTAAAATTATTATTACTATACTATGAAAAGTGCCTCATTTGCTCTGGCACTGTAACCATGCCCATGGTGATTCCACATAACAGAGTCCAGGGATTTACAGCAACTGCAGTACTCCTTGCAGTAGCTGTGATTTTTGACAAAGCACACACTCACCTCCTCCTCCTGATTTACTGAGCCCTTCTGCCCTCCAAAGTACCCTGTCAATGTCTAGTGATTTCTCAGCTCTCTTCCCAAAGGATATTATGGGATGTTAATATACCATGATCAGGAGTAGAAAGCCCTAAACCCAAACAAAGGCAAATTGAGCCTCCAGAAGAAGTGAGACCCCAATAGAGTAGAAAGTGCTCTTATATGAAATGGGTGGTAAATATTGGGGATCATTCAAACTAGTCATCCCTGATTACAGAATGAAAAATGAAGAGGACCCTCTATTTTGTGAAACTCGTCTCCCTCCCCTGACTGTCTAGCTCTAACAAAAATGTACAGGGGATGCCCTGGTCTCCATCATGCTGCAGACCTGGTTTGAACCATTGCTTAAAGTCAGAAAGAAAATATTTGTTTTATTAAACCCCCCTAACCAAAATCAGTCTATTCAGATTAATATTGCTTCCCGATATTGCTTCCCAAATGCTAGAAGCAATGACCTGAAAAAGTGAAAAGCTTTATTTAAGAATGTTGATGTCTGCATCTATATAGATGGATCTTTGGATGTCAGAAGACCAAAACAACCATTGGTTGGAGTTTAATAATCTTTCAGTGTCCAGAGATGAAACCTGCTATTTCCCACAGCAAAGACTTCTAGAAAGCCACACTACAAAACACAGATATTGAGTTTAGAATGCGGAAAATCACAGAGGAGGGTCACTTCCATGCTAAAGTTTGAAGAAGCCAGATAAGCTGTAAAACTGTAGTGTTTAAACCCTTCAGAGAGCTGAAGATGTCAATTAATCTACATGAATTAAATTCCAGAAAGCAATGAGCACTTCCTTGGGGAATAGAGACCCAACAGTTGCTCTCATCCTTGGCAGCATAGGAGGAGAAGAAGGAATTCAATATAGACAAAGGTAAGGAGAAAGCAGCCAAACATTTTATAAGTCTCTCATTGCCATGTGTAGGAGCTAGCGAGATAGGAAGCCCATGGCATCCCTTCCAGATCACTCTGCACCCATGTGCCATTTCTTTCTCATAGGCCTTCACCAAGTTTATGGGAGTAGTATATTAAAGGCTGGGGGCAGGGCAGAGACCAGAAAGAAAGCTCCCCTCCCAAAGCATAGGGGACCTTCCTTAAGCACAGGACAAGACCTACTGCAGAGGCACAGCAAGACAGCTGAGAACATCTCTCTGAGACATCCTGGACCTACATCCAGTGCCCAGGTGCAGGCCACTGCAGGCTGAGACTGGGGAAGCCAGGAGAGCCAAGAGCAATCCTTACAAAGGCTCTGAGGAGCTTCACTTGGCTCACTGGAATAGCCCTCCAAAGCCTGAAAGCTGGGGAGCAGGATAGAAAGGACCTTCACAAGGAACAGAAAAGCAGCAGGAATGGGAGAAAAAATAATTCTCAAATGACCAAAAAAATGGGCCGGTGGGCTACAAAATGGACAGATTCTCCTATTGTTCAGAAAGCTGTAAAGTTTAAAGAGAGCTCTTGAATCTCACTTCTGTTCAGATTCCCAGCCCTGCTGAAGGGAGAGCCTTGATCACACCTCAAAGCATCGAATGCCAGAAGTGAACTAAATCTAACGAAAGCTGCCACAAGGCCAGGCCCAGCTCAACTGGATAGTGGATTTTCTCCTCATCCTACTCTACAAGCCCCACAGAAGGGGCTTCCCCTTTTCTAGATGTACAGCTTACTTACTTCTTTCTCTTACTCTTCCCTCTATACATATGTTCTGGCACAGAGTTAAAAAATTAGGTAACACACAAAGAAGCAAGAAAATGTGGCCCATGGCCTAAAGAAGAAAAAAGCAAAAGAATCAAACTGTAGAGAGAAGGCCCAGATGTTGGCTTTATCATACAGGGACTCTGAAAGAAAGAAAATCTATGCTAAATGGGTTAAAGGATTTAAAAGAAATCATCAACAATATGTGTGAAAAGATGAGGAATTTGATCAGAGAAATGAAAGCTAAAAAATGGACATACGAGCATACACAATTGCCAAATCCCATCAAATTAAACCCCCTTTAATATCTATGCATTTTATCTTGTATGAATTAAATGTAAGATATGAATAGATGAAAATATGGATAGATAATATTCAACACATTTACTGATATCTGGAGGTGGCAGGTACTTCACTACAAGATGGGACTATAAATTGTTTCAAAGTATGTACACACACACACATATATACACACATATACACACATATGTATTTTTATAGAGCTTACATTTCTTAAAGGAATGAGTTAGCACCTGTCTGGGGAAAAATTTAGAACTTTCTTCATATGAAATTTTGAAAAACAAACAAAAAACTCATATAAGTGTTTGAGTTGATGTGACACAGGGGAAAATATTTGGGGCCTACTTTATACATCTGCAAGGGTACACTAGGCCACACATATCCCTCAGGCCTAAGCTATGAGGTGAACAGAGAACCTTGGCCACCATTTCCCCTATACCCTAAACATTTGGGGAGAAGGGATGGCACTGGTAAGGCTTCCTGCTCATTCCCTGGGGCAGGAGCCTCCAAAGATCCAGCAGTCGGGTCTGACTTGCCCTGCCTCTGTCAGGAAGGGTTGGATAACACAGTCCAGAAATTCTAAGGACCCAAGGTCCCGTGGAGTGAGTTTTGACCAGAGGCAGGAGCTAGGAAAGGCCAACATATACATTTCCTTCCCTGCCCCCTCCCCTTACTACCCCATCAGCGACCCCCTGGATTGTTCTGAGACGCATCATTCCATATAGCCCCTGTGGGGACAGAGGGCTGTGTTCTTGTGAAACTGGGAGATACTGAAAACCTCACAAAACTCCCGCCATCGCAGGCTGTCCTTCCTTCCATGCCCTACCTCCTCTTTTCCCTCACTCCTGCTACCTGGGGAGCAGTGTTCTAGCCTCCCCCCTTTCCAATAAACCACCACCTCAGGAGCTTGGCCCTGGGTTCTGTTCTCTAGTATCCAGGCTCATACTAACACAACAGTGAGTCTGAAAAAATAGTACTCCAGTAATTATTGGATCTTTACTACATGTATTATTCAAAGCACTTTCCCTCACTTAACCCTCTGCAAGCCTCAACATAGTCCTAAACACTGAACAGGAATTATACCTAGTTTACAGATGGGGGAACGCAGAGGTATAGATAGGTTAGTAACTTAGAAGCCTACAGAGTGAGAGGCAGAACGACTGCACTAAACCCAAGCAGCCTGGTGCACGAGCCCTCTTCTTAATCACCATGTCATCCCTCCTACTTAATATTCAATGAGATCAGAACAGTGAACACACATGGCATGATGCCACTAGCTTATATGAGCTTATTAAAGAATCCAAATGTCCAAAAGGGAGCTAGAAATTCAAACTTGAAGCTCCAACCAGACCTGCATACTGCAGCCAAGGGCCTGGAAGTGTTTCCCCTCATTTCATGAGACCTTGTGTATAGTGAGTGTGTGCACACCACACACATTCTCACATGAGCAAGAGTCCCAGTGAAGCCCACCTACTACGCTGGATGTGGAAACACAGAACAGTTCTCTCTCTCTCCTTCTCTCTCTCTCTCCATCCTTCCCCCATTCCGCAGTCCCTGCAAAGACGTTAAGAGACTTGTCACACGATAATGAAAAACTGAAATGTGACGGATTCAATTACAATTTATATTTTCACTTAACAATCAATTACCTTCTCCTTATTGAAGGAACATCATTAAGCTATGATACCAGCTCTGGAAAGATACTGTCTCAGGGAGGGGCGCAGCTGGGAGAGCTCAACTGGTCTTTTAGTCTCCCAGGAACCCGAAGAGGAAGAAAAGGAGAGGGAAGGCACCGAGCAGGAGCAGGAAGGTGGATGAGGAAGGGCCAGCTTCCTGGGGCTGTGCAGGCGTGGGCAGGGAGCTACTCTCCGCCTGGCAGTGCTGAGAGAGGAATAAGGGGATTCCCTCCTTCCTCCTGGCCCTGTGCATGTATCTATGGGTGCTGCCCCACACTCTAAGACAAAAAAGAAAACTGAAGCCCCCACTGCATGTCCCCTAGGAACAGCTGATGTCGAAAGTTAAATGTTTGCAAAGGAGAGGTGAAGGAGGTTGGAAGCAGTACTGAGCAAGACAGACATGTTGAGGACCAGGCAACAGTGCACAAGACAGAGATCACTTCCCGTGCGCAGCCTCTGAGGAGATCCTTCAAGAGGTCTGGGGTGACCTGTGTGCTCCTGCTCCCCAGGTGGCCTTTGTAGAATTCAAGAGGCTCTGGGGTTCTGTGTCTTGGAAGCAGCAGTGATAAGCCCTGCACAGATGAAGCGGCCTCCAAACAGTAGCCACACAGGGAGATGAAAACTGAAATCCCAGCTTTTCCTCTGGAGGACACAAAGAAGAGAGGCAATCCCAACGCAGTGCTCTCCCTCTGTCTTCTGCACATGCGTGGAGCCTAGTGGAACAAGGCGCTCTGCTTCCAGCATCTCCCCTTCTAAACCTTTCCCACACTGCAGCCAGAATGCCTTTTCAAGCACACAAATCTGACCAGGCCACTTAAAGCTTAAAACCTCTCAGCCCATAAAATAAAGCCCAAACTTCCTAGCATGACATTTGAAGGGGATCAGAAGACACCACCCCAGAACACACTACATTGTCATAAGGATTTTTTTGAATGTAAGGCCACTGAGAATGAAC
Organism: Canis lupus familiaris; assembly: GCF_011100685.1. NCBI lineage: Eukaryota > Metazoa > Chordata > Mammalia > Carnivora > Canidae > Canis > Canis lupus. Next base: position 17,843,624 of record NC_049238.1, read on the forward strand.
AGATGTAGGAAGATTTCTCTGTCCTCCCCTTTTCACTTATAAATAGGACATATATTTCCCTTCATGAAAATGTTTAACAGCCCACCCCCACCACTACCTCCATCAATACCAGGAAGGGAAGAGCGACTCTTGTCACCAGATATAGTCAACACTGAGATGGGTTTGCATTAACAGGCCTTACTAAAATAACCGTAACCTTTCATTAGTTCCTTTTTATATGTTCTAATTACTTCTTCATAATCTATTGTTCTTGGAGCCCAACCCCTTTCCCATATTAAAATGGAACATAGGCATCCAAATCTAACCACTTCAAGTTTCACTTCTTTTCTGTGAACTTCTAGGCACATAAATATTGATAAAAATTATTCATCTTTCCCCCTTCAATCTTTTCTTAATGTAATATGCAGTTCCCAGGTACTGAACCTAAGAGCGTAGAGGAAAAGTTTTTCCTCCTAACATATTCAAAGTCCTTCTCAATTTTGTCTCTATCATTTTACCTCTCAGCCCCATCCCAAATTTGATCCAGTGGTACCTTTTAAGTGTCTCCTAGAATTTAAACACACTCTTACAGCTTCTCCATTTGACCCAACCCCCATTAAACCTTTAAGGTCCCTTCAAATATTACCCTCTCCTGCATGCTTCTTTCAACACCACCAGACAATAGATGGCTTGCCCGCAAAGCACATTACTCTATGTGCTCACGCACTATTGTAATAATTATAGTGTAACGTACAGTGCGTAGTGAGGAGAAAAAACACAAGAGTTTTAGGAATGAAGGGGAAAGGAGAGAAAATGAGTGGGAAATATCAGTGAGGGTGACAAAACATGAGAGACTCCTAACTCTGGGAAACGAACAAGGGGTAGTGGAAGGGAGGCGGGTGGGGGGATTTGGGGTGACTGGGTGATGGGCAGTGAGGGGGGCACTTGATGGATGAGCACTAGGTGTTATGCTATATGTTGGCAAATTGAACTCCAATAAAAAAATATACAAAAAAAAATTCCAATTTAGCCTTTCTCTAGCTATGCGCTCGTAGGCAAAGTGCTATCCATTCCATACTGTGTTTCCTCATCTGTAAAATGGGATTGATAGAAGCTACCTTATGTCAATAAGGTGGTTGCAAGGATTAAGGGAGTTGCTGCACGAAAACCACTTGGATCAATGTACAACACATAGTAAGTGCTCAATAAATGTTGGTCAATAGTTACTTGATTTTGCTAAGAGTTTTATGAAAATGTCAGTTAAATATTCATGATCTTTGGACCTGATGTCAAAAAGAGCCTATCATGAAGCCTGATGTTTCATTAGTTCACAAAAAAAAAAAAAAGGGAAAAGAAAAAGAAAAAAACATGTAGAATAAATGAACAGTCACTACGCAGTAGCTGCATGGTGAATGCTGTAGCTGCTGGTATTCGAAACTGTGGATGTGTGGTTTGTGGAACATTTCAGTGGCTGATCCTGTCAAATGTGCTTACATGTAAGTATTGTGAAAACACTTTAAGGGCTGATACTGTCAAACGTATTGAGGAACCACTGTGAATGTTGACATTGTCAAATGGGGTGTCAAATATGGTTATATGAAAACAATGTTACTGCAATGTATGTGACATGCAGATCTATATTAAAGATATTGTACCAAGAACAAGGTTAACGCAAAGCATGGTCCAAATAAAATACAAAGTCCTATATTTTGGCTCATTATCTTAAAACCACTGTGAAACAAGAAACTCACCACATACTAATTCTTTTAAAAACACAAAGTTGTCCTGAGTGGGGCAGTGAAGGGGGCCCTTAAGGATGGGATCCCAAAGGAGAAGCAAAGGCACGGACTCCACCCACAGTGAAGAAGGTCTCTCCTAAGCCAGGCTTCTGCACAACTTTCTAGCTGATTTCATGGAGCTGGAGGCAGTGTAGGCAATGAGTTAGGTGTGGCCCAGGTATTCAGATAACAGTCTGGGTCTTGGGTCATAAATGTTGGAGTCTTCCATTACTCAAGCCAGCCCCAGTGAGGGTCAGGGATGAGACACCTGCTGTCCCCGTAGAGCCCGACCTGGCAGTGACAGTGGGGCTCCTGTTTAAGAGTGTGGATGATATGACTCTAGCCCATATTTCGCCCAGAGCTCGACTGCACTGCCGTCACAAATTCTGGGACATGAGATTATGTCTTACACACTGTATCAGTTCTGTTTCTGAAAGAAAACCGTTACTTTCTAGCTTAAAATCAAATCAAACACAAAAAGATAAAAATACCCTTGTGTTTATACTGAGTTAACTTGTCTGTTGTATCCCAGAGAGAGAAATCATGATTTTGTTTTACATCTGCTGCTCTCATTAGATCTGAAATCCAGTGTCCAGATTAGGAGAGGGAATAATAGTATTAACTACAATTTCTGGTAATATATATCAAGAATCATAAAAATGTTTATGTCCTCCACTCCACTAATTTCAAATCTGGGAATTATGCACAGTTTCTCACATTTTAACATTTTTGAAATTTGGTACACCCTTGCAATCAATATACACACGTAAGGAAGTGGGATTTTTTTTCTTCCCCCACAAAGTACGATTAAACTGATGGTGTTTCTTAAATCAATTGTATTGGTGTGCTTGGCTGCCAAAATATCACAGATGGAGTGGTTTAAACAAATGAAATTTATTTTCTCACAGATCTGGAGGCTGGAAATCCAAGATCAAAGTGGGGGCAAGTTTAGCTTCTTCGAAGACCACTCTCCTTGGCTTGTAGACGGTTGCCTTCTTACTGTGCCCTCATGTGGTCTTCCCTCTGTGTACTGTTGAGGTCTTGGTGACTCTTCCTCTTCTTATAAGGATATCAATCATATTGGATTCGGGACCACTCTTATGTCCTTATTCATCCTTCATTATCTCTTCAAATGTCCTATCTCCAAATACAGTTACATTGGGAGATTCAGGCTTCAGCCTATGAATCTGAGGCAAACAATTCAGTCCTTAACATTAATGATGACTTTGAATCAAGGATATACAGTATAACCCTCATAATCAAATTTTAAAAATACATGTTTGTTGAAGAAAACAAGATATACATCATCACACCTTCCCTGACAGCCGCCATGCTATGGCAGCCTGGGTGACCCATTGTTGACCGCCTCTGAGCTCCAGACCCAGCCACCAGTGGGAAGTTAGAGACTCAGCTTTATTCTTCCCTCACACCCCTTGATTTAACAACTCCCTCAGAGGGCCCAAGGGCCACAGTTTACCCCTATTATAATTTAGTATCTTCTGAGTAAATTTTTTCTTTCCTTAATCATAGGGTAGCCTTCTCCTATCTAACTTATATTCCCACTTAAAAACGTAGCTCGTCATCTGCTCCTCTGGAAACTTTGACTATACCCCCACAAACAAGTATGGGGTAGGTGTCCTTCTGAGAGCTCTCAGCGCCACTGGAGGTTTTGTTCTATCTACTTCCTGGTGTATGTCACACACAGACTCACACACACACATGCTGGAGACTGAGTCTTAGTCAACTTTCCACCTCATGGTCCAATACGACCTCTTGTTAGCTATATGCCCTCAGTGCCTCAATTTCCTTCTCTGTAAAGAGGGACAATCACATAACTTAGATCAGAGGATGGCTGTGCAGACGAAATGAGATGATCAGGTGCAGGTGGTGCTTGGTTAAGAATTAGTGTGCCAGTGCGACTGGTGATGATTATCATTACGATAGAGCAGCACTCAGAGGACGGCAATGGGTGAAAGAAAGCTTCATCTAAGCAAGGGTCATGTGTTTTTCATCTGTCCCCTCCCCATGAGACCTATCCACACAGGTCTAGGTACAGGAACCATTTCCTCAACAAGATTTAACGTAAACAAATGACTTGCACTCCACCCTACCTGAAGGGTGGCGGGGCTTACTGTGGCAGACAGAAGTAGGCTCTCAAGAGTTTAACCATAACTGATCATGGGTATAGTCATTTAAAAGATGAATAGGGGGGATCCCTGGGTGGCGCAGCGGTTTGGCGCCTGCCTTTGGCCCAGGGCGCGATCCTGGAGACCTGGGATCGAATCCCACATCGGGCTTCTGGTGCATGGAGCCTGCTTCTCCCTCTGCCTATGTCTCTGCCTCTCTCTCTTTCTCTCTCTGTGACTATCATAAATAAATAAAAATTAAAAAAAAATTAAAAGATGAATAGGCATAAAAGATGAATAAATGCCCTCTCTGCATAAGACTTTGAAAGCCAACTCAATTCCTTCATGACTCTTCATCCTGGTGGACAAGTTGCCTGCAAATAGCCAAGCATAGCCTTCTCCTGTGCAGTGTGGCTCTGCCTGTGAGCTGTGAGCTGTCCTCAGGGAGTAGCCCACCAGCACCTGCAGCCCACCAGCACCTCAGGGAGTAGCCCACCAGTACCCATTACACAGCGTGCAGTGTGCACATCAGGACCACTGACAGGAAAACATGGCCACGGCCAACAACAGCCACTCAGTCTGGCTCTGAAATCCCACCCTTGGGAATATATCTGCAGAACATTCTCCAAAAGAAAACAACTACATAAATGAAGATGTTCGCTACAGTAACATATATGATCTGAAAAACACAAAAAACCATATGAGGACAGTTTGGCTTGCCCTGACAGTTACAATAAAATATTCTGTAGCTATGAAGAGGAGTAACTGGAAGTCCATACTTACCTTTAAAGGAAAGACCAAAGCTGTATCAACACTATGATTTTAGCTATGTAAAAATATGTATAGATGCTGTGGCCAAAATACAAAACATGCCAAGAAAAAGCTAGTTATCCTGTTAGAAAGCAGGAGTTGGGGAATTAGGAACGTGTCTTCCCTCTTTAAAAAAAGAAAAATCCTCAGTGCTTTAATAAGAAGGCTTACATATGAAGAAGATGCCCTTCATCAGCCAGTTCCCAGCTATTTGGGAACACTCCCTGACTTGTGAGGATTAAGAGTTCAGGCAGCCCCTGTGGCTGTCACTATTCCAAATAGTCCATAAAATTCACAATCAGAGAGAGTTGGCCAAGAACATTCTCCAGTGTGGATGAGGCTCATACCAGATGGTGGCTGCCTGCTGCCTCTTTGGGGTTTTCCCAATTATAAGATGCTTAGGAAAGTCTTCCTTTTGTCTCCTCCTTGTTTTACATACTTTTGTCATGAATTTAATCAGCCAGTGCTCTTTTTCCAAAGACCTTTTCCCCTTGTTTATGTGACATGGGTGACACTGGATGCTGCCCTTTGGCCAGAGGAACTGCAAGAGCTCAATGCAGTGCACTCACAGAGGGAACCCAGGAGGTGCCACTGGTGCTCACAGACTGGCTAGCTCAGTGCAGGGGTGGTTTGAGTCACTGGCTACTCTGGTGCCAGGCTGGGAGGAGAGTGGAAAGAGAATGCAAGCAAAGCTACCTAACTCAGTGTTCGCTCCTGGTCCTCAACAGGGCACAGGTGGACCTCTTTGGGGCCACCCCCTCCCCTCTAAGCTTCCCTAAAATGGGAGGATGGAGGTCCATCTTGCAATAAGGATTGCACAATCTCTTATTGTGCAAATGGATTGAATGTGTTCACCCCTCAAATTCCTTATGAATTGAAATCCTACCTCCTACCATCAAGCTATTAAGAGGTAGAGCCCTTGGGAGGTGATCAGGCCATGAGGGTGGAGCCACCTTGAAAGGATTAGTGTCAAAAAAAAAAAAAAGAGTAGGATTAGTGTCATTACAAAAGAGGCCCCAGAAACCTCCTCCACCCCTCCCACCATGTGAGGACACAGCCAGAAGACTGCCATCTTTGAACCTAGAAGCAGATCCTCATCAAGTGCCTGATCTGATAGACTTGATCTTGGACTTCCCAGCCTCCAGAGGTACGAGAAATAAATGTTTCTTGTTTGAGCCCCCCGGGTATATGGTAATTTTGCTGTAGTAGCACTTACTAAGATGCTGAGGCCCTGCACATTCTGGTCTACCATTGCTACAGTCCACCACCCATTGGGCAACAGGCATCACAGGCAGGATACGCAAGCCCCGCCATCTCCACATTGTCTGCTAGACCCATGGAAAACACGTGCCCTCTTGAAACACCCAAAATATAGACATACAAACTCTTCCTTGCTCACCTCTGTGTTCACACTGCCCTCTCTCCCTGTTTTTCTCTTCTTCTGCTCTTCCAAGAGAAAGGTCAGATCACAGAGCTGTCAGTCTAAGCAGACACTTAATCTGGAGTTAGAATATGAACTTTAGGGATCCCTGGGTGGCGCAGCGGTTTGGCGCCTGCCTTTGGCCCAGGGCGCGATCCTGGAGACCCAGGATCGAATCCCACGTCGGGCTCCCTGCATGGAGCCTGCTTCTCCCTCTGCCTATGTCTCTGCCTCTCTCTCTCTCTGTGTGACTGTCATGAATAAATAAATAAAATCTTTAAAAAAAAAAAAAAAGAAAGAATATGAACTTTATCTTCTTGTTATAAGCATCCTCAATTTTCTTGATCCCCTTCACTTGACTGGGGGGCTGGAGTGGAAGGTAAGGTATGTGCCTCACAATGACCGTGTGCAATGATGACTTCCTCTCTCACATATAAACCGAGGAGGGACTTGTGACAGAGTGGATGGCAGTGGGACTAGTGTTGGCCCCAGATGTCAGCAGCTATCTCTAGCATGCACAGCACTTAGCATCTCTTTATCCTCCATTTGAGCCCCACTCATCAATGCTGGGTCAACAGGAAAATCCACTCAGCTTCCTGTTACATGCACAAGTTTAGATTTGGGCCTTCTATTTCTTTGGGGCTTAGTACACATTTTAGGAAAGGATAGAATCTGATCTTATGCTGTCCAAGCTTTGGCTAAAGAGTGAAGCACAGGGGCAGCTAAAACTAAAGCAGAGCAAGAGGAGCCTGCTTGGTGCAGCATGGGCTGGGTAGGGGGTGCAGAAAGGAACAGGGAAGCCCCCCATTCCCCTATCCATGGAACCACCTGACATGAGAACATGCTGAGACTTCCAGAGCTCCCTAAAGGCTCCATTCTTCAGACACTTATGGCTGAGTCACAGCTGACCTCATCCAGGCAGAGCATTCAGCGTCTTTCACTGGAACCAGAAACTGCCAAACCCTTTTCAATTTGGATGAGGATAAGGAGTTTAGTAGCAGTGGGGCACTCACTCCTGCCCTCCATAAGCTTTGAGCCAGTTATTCATCTCTTTAGGTTTCAACTTCTTCTGGGAATTGGGGGAAAAACATATCTACCTCAGCAGGATGCCAGAGGACTAAATGAAATGACACTGTCTGTGAAGCTCATGGGATAGTGCTTGGCACATGGTGGACAAAGTAAATCCCCAAACCATCCTGTCCCCCTCCCCCAGAGAGACCACAATGACCAGGAGATAAATGGTTCCTCTGCCTTCAAGTCCATCATTATCCAGCCACTTCTCATCATGGCCACCACATCACTCAAGTCCAAACCACTGTCATCTCTTCCCTGGCCCACTGCAGTAGCCTCCAGACTGAATCCCTGCTTCTACTGCTGCTCCCCACAGTCTACCAGAATGATCTTAATAAAAGGTAAGCAGATCATGATGCCGTTCAAAACCCTGCAATGGCTCCTGTCCTCATCAGAGTGAATGCCAAAGTCCACAGAAGATCACCTGCAAGACCCTATATGTTCTGTCCCCAGTGGCTTTTCTGCCCTACTGCTTTCCCTTTCCCTGTAACCATCCCACTGGCCTGCTCTCTGTTTCTCAGACGCAGAAGACCTATTTCTGCCTCAGGGCCTTTGCCCCAAACAGTCTTTCTGCCTAGAATGTTCTTGCCTGTGATAGCCACATTCTATCCCTCATTGCTTTCAGGTCCCACATCGAATGTACTCCCCAGTGGTCTCCCTGACCACTCTATTTAACATCATGTCATCCCCCCACCTGCCTTACTGGCTGTCCTAACCCAGTCCCTATAGCATTTGGTTTGTCTCCTTCTAACATACCACAGACTTTACTGATTTGTATTATTATCTGTCCCCCTCTTCCCCACCCACACATTAGAATGTAAGTTCTATGAATGCAAGAATTTGTGTCTGGGTTCACTGCTGTATCCTCAGCATCCAGGACAGTGCCTAGCACACAAGCACTCCGTAAACAAGTATTGAATGGATGCCTAAATGAATAAAAGGACATGAGGGCTCGTAGGCGGGAAGGGGTAAGACCCAGCTAACTGCTCAAAGCACTAGCTCTGGTCAGTTGTCAGTGTCGGGTGGTGCTAACATTGAGTCAGGAAGGATGAGATCATCTCAGATGAGTATCCAGACTGGTCCCCACCCCTGCCTCATCCCAGTTTGGACCCAACACTGCACATCCATTCAAAAGCACCTTCTTAGGCATTCTTACCACGTGTTTCCTACAAACTCAACTTGTCAAGGAGCCAAAGAGCAAAGCTCTTGTACACAGAAGCTATGCTGGACACAAGAGAAATTCGATGGCATTTCATCCATTTTGACTTTGGAGAGCAAATTTGCCTCAGACTCACAGGTACCTTCTGGCTCAGACTCTCCCTGCCCAAAATTTGATTCACACCTTGAACAGAAGAGACACAATTTTATCAAGCATGTGGATCTTTTCTCTTCACATGAACTGCAAGCAAAGCCAACACTGGGTGTGAGACAACTATGATTAGCTGGCAAGTGCTTGCTCCATCTAAAGGCTTTGAGGCATAAACAAACGAATGAATGAATGAATAAATAAATAGACCAGTGAAGTCAAAGAAAAACACTTAAGACCTGCAAACCGCAGGCTTGTCGGTCCGGTCTTGATTGCAAGCTTAGACCCTACAGCAATGTGGAAATATGGTAGACACTTAATAAACACCTGTTGGCTGGTGACTGACTGCTGGTATAAAGTACCAAGTACCAGGTCACAGAAAGGAGCCGAAGCCGGTACAGAGTCCTGTTTCAGGGACTGAGTCTCCCACTTTGCAGACATGGTATGTGGAGTGCAGCTTCTCACCCCTCTCTCCCATGGTCTCATGTGGAGTACTGGGGAGGTGCTCATACTCTCTGGATGGAGGCAACAGTGAGCAAAGGGAGACAGAGCAGAGAGATGCAGGTGGGCAGGGAAGGGGCCGGGGTCCTCACTCTAGCAGAGCTTCGTCCCATGTCGGGCTTTTTAATTGGTTTGAAACACTTCCCTCGAGTCTGTCCAGTCCATGCTTCCCAGCCACATATGCGGGTGCATGTGAGTGTGCATACATGTACATACACACCCCAGCAACCTCTCTGATTGGCCTTCGTCCTTTTCTTGGCTGGCTCCCACTTGTGCTTAACCTACTCAGTAGCCTTTAGACATGCTCAGGACATTCGCAGCACTGAAACAAGTGTATCTCCACTTTACTGCGCCTGTATTTCCTGTAAAGAGCAATTTCATTTTGTGTCTCCATTGTATTCAATCTGGCTTTTGCACTCAGAAACTTCTTCAAACAAAGCTCTCCTTGTAAGGCAGGAAACACAGCTGACAGCCTCCTGCTCTCCCAGTATTTTTTCAGAATGAGAAAAACGCACAGAGCTTGTGAGCTGGAGCATGCCAGCCCAGTAGCTGCTGCAGCCCAGGGAAGAGAAGGGAAAGCACCTCTGCCAGCTGAGAGCAGCAGCTCCCCAGGCGCAGTGCCTGCTCCAACTCCACCTACTGCCTATAAACACAGACCCATGAGCAGGAAAATATTTGCATTATTACAAGAGCCCCTTATACATCCTCTGAGCCTGATGTTACCTGCATCAGCATCATCCCCCACCCCAGCCTCCCAGAGTGGTCACTCGTGCCTCTCATGGTTCTCACGCACAGGACCACCCAGTACCCTCGGGATACATCCAGGCTTAGCGCAGACTTCACTCATGTGATGCCGAGTGTTTCCCCTTCTCTCATGCTCACTCCCCTTCATTCACCCTCCAGCCAGATCCACCTTCACTCATGTCAGGCACATGCCACAGTCATAGCTCCCTTGATGTTTTGGCCCTTTGTCTCTATACCCAGAACACACTCCCCTCCCCGACTTGCCCCCTTCCAGTCAGTCTTGTCCTTGGTTGAGTAAAGAAAGGGGTGAATAAGTGGTCACGTGGAGATGTCCAGTCTGTGAGAAATATTTGGGTCATGGATTGAACTTGGGGGGTCATCATGTGACCCCTAAGACTTTTATTAGTCTATGACTAAAAGAGCAGCATCAGTCGGTGGGTCAGGGAGACACAGAAGGTCCTCCAGGACCTAAACGGTGCACCTCTGAAAGAGCACCAATGAGAACCCCAGGAGCAGCATCCCAGGGCTAAGTGGCTTCTCCCTCTCCCCAGTCCCCACCTCTCCTGTGGCCCGTCCAGGTCCTCAGCTCACAATCAAGGCTCACCTTCCCTCCCTTCGGGAGCCACATCCCACCTAGGTCTGTAAAGGAGGGCTCATTCCACTGGTGGGATCAGCCATTTTCAGTGAGCTTCTAACAGTTCAACCAGCAGTGGCCAGTAGCTCAGCCAGAGTAAACCAAAGCCTTTCATCCCTGCTGCATGTTCCACTGGTGGGGCACAGAATATTCACATCGGAATCAAAATAAAGCCCATTAGAGAAAACTCTGGGGTCTGAGAGGGAAATAGCTCAGACGTCTGGGGAAGGAAAAGCATTGCCCTTGCATGCAGTTTCACTACATCCAAGGGACAGGGTCTGGAGAAGTCCTTAGGGGGCCGAGGAAGACACTCCCAGATGGCCCAAGGAGGTGCTTTAAATATCTTTCGGAGAAAGGACTGGTGTAGGAGAGAGAACACTGTGGCTACTTTATTTTCATCAGAAGTTTCAGCACAAAAAATGTTTTATGACAAGAAATGGAAAGAACAAAGATTTTCCTTAAATAGTTTTTCTCAGCTTGAGAGCAAATACGAACACACTTGTTATGGGTTGAACTGTGTCTCCTCTAAATTCATAAGCTGAAGTCCTAACCCCCAGTAGGGCACCACAGCAGAATGTGACCTTATTTGGAAATAGGGTCACTAAAGAGATACCTAGTTAAGATGAGGCCATCAAGGTGGGCCCTAACCCAATATGACTGTGTCCTTACAAAATGGGGAATGTGGACACAGAGAGAGACACACACACAGGAGGATGCCTGTGTAGATGAAGGCAAAGATCTAGTTGATGCTTTACAAGCCAAGGACACCACAGATTGCCAGCAACCCAGAAACTAGAAAGGAGACTGGAACCGATTCTCCCTCACAGCCCTCAGAAGGGCCCAAACCTGCCAAAACCTTGGTCCCAGGCTTCTGGCCTCCAGAACTGTGAGACAATAAATTTCAGTTGTCTAAACCGCCCAGTTTGGAGCCCCTTGTTATAGCAGCCCCAGCGAACCAATACAAAAAGCAAGCAGTGTTTCTCAAAAACATTTTCCAACTCAACATCCATGTCAAACACAGTGAAACACCTCTAAAAAACGTGTACCAACACTGTAGCAGTCCTGGCCACTGAAGGCTTCCAGAACCTGTGGGTGCTGCACAGGTCAAAGGCCATGTCTCACTCCTGACCATTTGCAGCATGTCCTTGACCATTGCTGTGACAGAGGGACAGTGAATTAGAGTCATTGTGGATGGGGACTTTGAAGCCAACTATCTGATTTGGGTCCCTCTCCTGCCACTTCCTCATTTCATAGCTGGCACAGCTGGTTGCCATTCCTTGCCAGTGACACGGTGCTAGCAGCAAGGCCAGCTTCATGGTGCTTGGGGAAAGCACTTGAGAAAGTACAGGGTAAGTCATAGATCCTGCACACAGGGAGCACCAAGAGATGGGAGCTGGCTCAGGAAGATGAAGTGAAATTAGGAGTTATCCCTTAGATCAGCTAAGCCCTTAAAGGTACAAAAAAAAAAAAAAAAACCTGAAGACCTGAGACCTGAGATGCAACCACCTAATGCTGGGGACTGACACGGCGTAATGCGCACCTCTACAGCATCTGCAGGCCCGACAGAGAGTCCACCCTGAGAGCAGGGAGGAGGAAGGAGCGGATGGCTGGCATGGCCTACAGGGCCTGGAAGGGAAGAGGAACAGGAGGGGCTGCAGGTCAGAGCAGCTCAGCTTGTGGAATCACAGTGTCACCTCAAGGTTGACCAGACTCTTCCCTGGCCTAGGGGACACAGAATCCCTCCCCAGCAGGAGAGAACCACAACCTGCTGCACACCTGCTGGAACAGAGAGATGAAGGGACCTTGGGTCATGCCACCTCAGGAGAGAGGTTGCCTGGAAGTCACCAAGAGGAAGTATGTAAGTCGTAGCAAAATCTGGGCATGTCCAGCAGAAAGCTAAGAAAACCCCACCGTCTGGGGAACTCTGTACGGATGTATGGGTTTATGTTTAACAACCGGGTGGGACCATTGCCAATTTTCATGGTGTAAATATTCCCACCACGGCCAATTAGACACTATCAAGAAGATATCAATCAGTTCACCAAGGTGCCAAAAATTTCAGTTGGCTCTTGGGAGCCTAGATGCTGGCTACCACACACTTACCCCAAAGTGACATTAGGACAGCCCCATCGCCCCCACTAATCAAGATGCTACTGGCTGCCCACCTTCCATGCCAGTGCTCTCTAGCCACAGCAGGGAGGGCCACCCCTGTGTCTCCCACTGGGCTACAGCTACAAGGCAAAGCTCTGGCACCTGTGTGTGCCGCCAACCAACTCTGCACTCTCTCCTCCCGGAAGGACTTGGTACCTTGGGATAAGGGACAGAACCATTGCAGGTACAAAACTTGATCCCAGCCCTCATTCCACAGGTGAGGAGCCATTCCTAGACACATCCGTCCACTCTCAGTGCCTCAGGGAAAGCCTTGCTTGGTGCAGGGATGTGCTGGCTCTCCAGAAATGGGATGTCTGGAGGGTTGGACAAAAAAACCCTGGAGGGATCTTCAGCCCCACGCCCTGCATTCTTCAGGTAGTTACAAGGATACGATGCATGCTTTAGCTCCCTTTCATGCTGCCCCTTTGCTCAGGAATGAGAAGTGCTCTTTGGCCACCCCTGGTCCATCCCCTTGTCCGGACATACACTGACATCCACCATGCTAACCACAGGCCGGAAGGTGCTTCTCTCTGGATTGACAAGAACCCAGCAGAGCCAATATTCTAGACCCACCCAGCCAGCATCGGGTCAGCTGCCTGGTACATCCACATCTGGATTTTTCCCTGCTAGGGCAAGACCCATCCTCAGTTTACACCTCCCTGCAGGCTGCTTAAAGGGTAGTTCAAGGAATTGACAGGGAGCTGTTCTTTTCTTCTCGGGTAATTAGGTCCAGAGGCAAACTCGATCTCCTGCCAGCCTGCCCGGCCAGCAGGTGAGGTAAGCCTCCAGCTCGGACAATGTTCCTGAACGTGTGGCTGCCTGCAGCCTGCCCACTGGTCAGCGCTCATCAGACACGCAGGGGCAGAGAGCCAGGTCAGGAGAGCTTCCGAGCCTTGAGTTAAGTGAGAGGCACTGGAGACTATGCCACGCAGGGGCAAAGGCCCTGGGCCAGGAGCCGAGAGCCTGGGAGTCTATCTGTCCCCCCTTAATTCACCAAGACCTTGGGCAAGTCACCTGAGTCCTCTGGGCTTCTGTGTCTTCACTGGCACGAAGACCCCTTCTTGCCTCTCATATAAAATTATCAGAAAGAACACGGGGTATGAGGGGCGTAAAGGTGCACTAGCGATGATTTACAATCAGCATTCCTTAAGATGCTGTTTACAAAGGCAAAGTAAAGCAGGGAATTTGCTGGAGGCAAAAATGGAGTTTTATCTGAAATGCTTTATTGATCCTCCAACCATTGCTGACCTCAGTAAATCCCCAGCCTGCACAGATGCAGCCAAAATGTTGAGGCAGTGAACGCCTCCCCAAGTGCATCTCCCAGCTCGATAACACTGTTAGGGCTACTACAACTACCCCCCCGAGTTCCCGACATATCCAAACAGAAAACCAGTGGTGAGCAGGAACCGGGTCGTGATGCAGTCTAAGGGAAATCCTCCTGCCCAGCACCCTGCACCACCACCCCGCCCCCCAGCTCCACCACTAAAACAAAAATGGCCATTCTCTGTTTGTGCAAGTGGGGAAATGGGCTTGGCTAAGCAGGAACGAGGGCTGTTTAAGGGGAACCAGGAAGCGCTTAACTCCTTTGGTTTTAGGAGTGGGCTTAGCAAGGACCAGCTGCTGGGATGGTGACAGTGTCATGTGGAACCTGAAAACGCCAAGGCAAGGCCACTGCATGACTTCCATGGACACTGCGTAGCTGAAGAATCCCACCCCCATCTCGCTGAGACCAGCTGTCCACCCAGTGCCTTGGTTTGGCACGGCCTGACCATCAGATGTTTGCATAGTGGGGACACTGCCTATGTCCATGGCCGGAAGCAACCCTCAAGCCTATGGATAGCCGAGGACCATTATGCAGGCCCAGCCCCACTACCCACCTGGATTTTCCTTAAGTCAGAATACACAAGAGCTTTGCCTTGTAGCTGGATCCCAGATGGATCCCAGCAAGTCTCCATAAATCAGAAGGGGAAATTATTCTGAAGCAAAAGTCTTTTCCACATAACAGAGCTCAGGCAGATGGCAATTATTTATTCCAATTAGCAATAAGAATAGATAAGCTTAGTGAGCACATTCTATGAGCCAGACACTGTTCTAAGTGTTTTATGTGGATTGATCTCATTTATCCATTATTACAACCCTGTGAGATAATGAGATAATGAATTCCAGGATACCCAGTCTATAGATAAAGAAACTGAGGCAAGAAAGGTGGATTTTCCCAACATTATACAATTAAAGTAATTCCATTCATTAAGTAATGCTAGCTGCTGTAATAAACCCTGCAATCTTACAGGCATGACATGATAGAAACTTGTTATCTTACTCATGGAAAGTTTTGTTGGTAGGAAGATCAGATGCTCAGTCACACACAGTCACTCAGGACCCCACTGACAGGTGTAGCCTGTCATCCTCACCAGTGTTATTCTGGGAACCTACCTCCAGAACATAGGAGGAGTAGGGGAACATGGAAGGTGCTTATGGGCCGTAGGCAGAAGGGGCATATCACTTCCACTCACGTTCCAGAGGCCCAAGCTCAGTCACATATACCTACCTGGATGCAAATAAAGACTAAGAAATATTGACCCAGGCTAAGTGGCCACTTCTGATCACCATTCTATACTATGAAAGGGAAACACAAGGCTCAGATGGTCAGCAATCTCTGCCACAGTTTTGGAGCTGGGATCTAAACCCAAGCAGCCTGGCTCCAGAATCTGTCCTCCTCATTGTGCTACTTGGTCTGAGTTCAAGAGTGGTCACTGGGCTCAGCTGGAGTTGGGAATCTGGACAGAGCTGAGATTGGGAGGCAGGTGGCACTCAGCTCTCCAGTGCCTAGCACTAAACAGCCTTTCTCAATCTCCTCCACACACCTGTCATAGGACCTAAAATCCCACCATTAGCATGACTTACTTGGTCATAAGGAAACAAAATTTAGGAGTTCCTACAAAGTGGCAGCTACCTCTGAAAAGGGCCAAACTCCAAACCTTCTTTATTCTACAGCTTCCCTGAATGAGCTTATCAGATGCTTTTCCAAACAGAAGCCCTGGGTGAATCCACTATCCAGTAGGAATTGGAGAGCCTAGAAGATGGAGTGAAGGTACTGTGGGTAGGAGAAGTGCGGGGTGTTCAAAATCTAGGAATAAGCTTCATGTGGCCTCAGCCCAGTGAGCAGTCCAGTGTATATAAGCAGACAGAGCCAGGGGATATGATGGCTTTCCAATATGGCCCCAAATTCCTGAATACTCCTCTCTTTAAGAAGTGGAAGCCAATTCTCCTTCTCTTGAACATAGGCTGAACTTAGTGACTTGCTTCTAATGAAAGGAATAAAGCAGACATGATGGTGCATGACCCTAGAGACCAGGTCATAAAGGACACTGAAGCTTCCTCCTGGTTTTCTCTCACCCTCTCAGAGCACTTGTTCTCAGGAAGTGATATGCCATGTTGTGATGATGGTCAAGCAGTCACGGAAAACCTACATGGTGAGGAATGGAGGCCTCCTGCCAACAACTGTGGGAGGGAGCTATCTTAGAAACAAATCCCCCAACCCCCATTCAAACTTTCAGATGACTATTCCCACACCAACACCCTGACTGCTACCACATAAGAGACCCTCAACTAGACCCACCCAACAAAGCTTCTCCTGAATTCCTGGCCCACAGGAACTATGATATACTCAATTATTGTTGCTCAAAGCCACTACATTCTGGGGTAATTTGTTTTGCAGCTACAGATAACTAATATGGTATGGGAGAAGAAAGGAAACCAGTAGAGGCAACACCTTCCCACTCATAAGGAGTCATGAATGCCAAAAGCCAGCTTTGGTCTTTATGTATTACTGGGAAGCAAGGAATATTACAACACATGACATGAAGCAGAAAAATAAATAATTAAAACATTCCTTTGGCCACAGACTAGAAGGAAACTCAAGCTCCCAATGTCTCAGGCCAGTGATGTGCCTTCTCTAGTCCAGTGGTTCTTAACAAGAGTGACTTTGCTCCACAGGGACATGTAGCAACATCTTGAGATATTTTGGTTGCCACAACTATGGGGATACAATCACTAGTACCTGGTTGGGAGAAGCCAAGGATGTAAGCTTACTCAAATGCACAGGTCAGCCCCCACAACAAAGGACTATCTAACCCAACTGTTGATAGGGTCAAGAGAAAGCCTGCTCTAACCTTTGCCTTGAAACTACTGTCTCCCTTAAAGCATCTATGCCTCTGGGCCTCTCCACAGTTAGAATCACCATTCGGATTCTCACATTTAAATGCTTCTCAGTTTTGAAGACTCAAAAGAGGAAAATAACCTTGGTCAATTAGAAAGACCTAGGCCAATTCCTGGAGGTCAGGACATAGCTGTGGGCTTAGGACTAACCTTTTCCACAGATTCTCAAAGCCAAGAAGTCAGAATAGGATAGATTATACTGTATTAGCTAATTAACTCTGAAATCTCAGTATCTTGACACATAAAAGGATGTATTTCTCATTCACATCATAGTCTACTAAAATTAGAGGAGTCTCTCCTCCATGCAGTGACTCAACCTCCAAGGCCACATCCATATCTGGTTATTCTATCTGCTTGCATTGGTCTTGTGCAATGGTAGGTGGTGGAAATAGAGAGAAAGGAAGATCATGCATAGAAGATTCTGTGCCAGTCTTGGAAATGCCTACATTTCATTGGCCAGAATAAGTCACACAGTCCCATCTAGCTGCAAGAGAGGTTGAGAAATGAAGTCCAACTATGAGCCTGTGAAGATGAGAAAAATTGACATGGGTCAGCACCAGCAATATCTGTACTCTGGTATAGTCCCTCCCAGTCCTTATCACTGAGCCCCACACTCAGGATATAGGCCTGGACCAGAACCACTGGTACAATCCCAAGAGATTCCATCATTAAAGAATGAGGTATTAAGGTGCTTATGTGGCTCAACCAGTTAAGAATCCAACTCTTGGTTTCAGCTCAGGTCATGATCTCATGGGTCATGAGACTGAGCTCCATATCAGGCTCCACATTCAGTGAGGAGTCTGCTTTAAGATGCTCTCCTTCTGCTGCTCCCCCTACTTGTGTACATTCTCTCTCTAAAATAAATAACTCCTTAATAAGAAAAAGAATTAGGTATTATCTGAGGTCATGACATGTCCTCATAAAGAAAATGGAAGGTGGCACAGGACTCCTATCTTTGCCTCCACTCCACAGCTATACAAGGGCCCTCATTACTCTTGATTCAGGAAAATAATGGGGTGACCTACTCCCATCAACCCCCAACCATAGACCAAAATCAAGTAAGCTCTGGTTACTGGAAGAACCCTCTTATCAGCCATATTTGATTATAATATTGTATCCTAGTTCTCAATTCCGCATGAAAGATTTTTTTAACTTCAGATCTGAAAGTTACTTCATGCAGTCTTCTTGAGTCCTTTAAACCTTTAGCACTAGAACATTGTGCAGTGCTTTACAAGCTCAAGTAAAGGTATCATCTGAGCCCATGCAAATGCTGAAAGCTTAATAATTTGATAAAAAGGAGAGGCTCTTGGGGATCTCTGGGTGGCTCAGTGGTTTAGCACCTGCCTTCAGCCCAGGGCGTGATCCTGGAGTCCTGGGATCGAGTCCCACATCGGGCTTCCTGTATGGAGCCCGCTTCTCCCTCTGCCTGTGTCTCTGCCTCTCTTTCTCTCTCTGTGTGTGTCCCTCATGAATAAATAAATAAACTCTTAAAAAAAAAGGAGAGGCTCTAAAGGTAGGGGTTAAAGAAAAAATGGAAATTCAACTGCACACCATATACATTCTTGTGAACATATATTTCATTAAAGATTTTTTTAAAGCCAATTCTGTATTCCCAATTTAATGTAGTCAATTGAATACAGCATTCTTGGGATAAAAATGATAGTAACTCCATTTGACATGTGTGCCCCAAATGGAATCAACTCACCCCAGCCCATTTCTTCTTAGCTTCTCTTTAGGAAGTTCGGGACCCATTTATTCTTCTCTTTTCCTCCCAGGCCTGAGAAGCCACCACCCTCTCTGCTACCTGTCACCCATGTGAGTATGCTCTATAATCCTATAGAGCATCCTGGAATGCAGTTGGAATACAAGATGCTGCAGGTAATAAAGTTTATCAGAATGGCTTGTCATTATTTTTGCATCATTATACAATGACTGCAGCTTTGGAAGGTAATAAATCACTGCACAGGTAACAAATTGAGAAACTAAGAAGGACAGTTATTCTCACAGATAAAGCAACTGCTGTCACTAACGAGATGTGGTGACTTGGTGCTCAACCTTTTAAAAAAAAGTTCTATGGCCCTGCGAGGTGTCAGTGAGAAAGTCATCCACATCTGAAAGCATGCCAGGTCTACTGTCAAGACTGCAAAGGAGCTTGAAATTCCAATGTCTCTAAAAATTAGTGCCCCAATTCACTCCTTAATGGCCCAGAGGGAGCATAGTAACACCAATAACCAAACTCCAGTGAGTCTTAACTTCGTGGGCTCAGCTGTAAGTGCCAGGACAGCCCATTTCTCATTTATTCTGACACAGGGACATCTCTAAGGAAGCTTGTGTCATCCCCTGTACATCCTGCGTGTGTATGCACACAAGTGTGTTCTAAGATGCCTAAGTACTAAACTGTCTCTGCATAATTCCTAATACACTAAATTTTGTCTTGTTTTATTTACACTTAGGTAACAAAAATCACCAGGGCATATTCTCTACACACTACAAAAATTAGATATCCAGGCTAAATCAAGCAGGAAATGTTTGAGTCTAAGAAACAATTATGAAGAATATGAGGGGTTTGGGAAAGGAAAACAGGTTCTAGTCCACTCTGATGCTGGTGGCTGCTGCTGGTCGAAGTGCTGCAGACTCTGTCCAAATTTACCAGTGGGTTCCAAGAGTACAGGAAATTGCTAAGAGCTAGAAGGAACCTCTTCCAGAAAGTAAAGTCATATATTTGGAACCAAACTGCACCACTAAATAAGAAAGCATGTTTGGTTTTGATGAACAAGTTGAGGGCCTGGCAGTGGGAAATTCTGGGTCAGAGAATTATGCTCCAGAGAAGGGGATCTCAAAATGTGGTTCCCAGAGCAAGGGCATCAGCACCACTTCAGAACTTAGTAGAAATCCAAATTGTTGGGGCCTACTTCAGATCTAATAAACCAGAAACTCTAACCTATTAATCAGAGACTACTGAATCCGAAAGGATTCCCAGGCTCATGCACTTCTCTGAAGCACTGGGTCAGCCTATTATCCTGAATTTTCCTTTTATGCAAGACTGCCACATCTGGATGTGTCAATTGAGTAATATAAAATTCTCCCCAACAACAAAACAATTAGGAGGTTAAAATATAAGCCATGGTTGCTCCTAAATCATTAGTTTAATACACTATACATGTCCTGAAAGTATGTAGGTTTTTTTCCTAATAAACACAAAGATATCACACAGCCTGTCAACTCATGTCATCTTCATCCCTTTATTCAAGTAGGTCTCAACCTTCAGGATGAAAGAAAATGAGCAGCAGGTAGAAATCAGAATCTTATCCTTCCAGATAGATGGATCAGCAACTCAACCAAAACTGGTGACTCCGTTCTGTATAGTGACTTCAACTCATTAAAGCCAGGTTCTTATGGTCAATCTCGACTGAAACTAAAAAGAATTACAAGACAAAACTCTGACGTTCATTCTCCAACCTACACCCATCATACACTTGGGGGTTGTCAAGTATTGAAGGAATTTGGGGCCCCTAGATAAGTCCAACACCAGGAAATCACCCCAGATGATAATGAAGCCATGTGGGGTTCCCACAGAGCCCACATAAAGAGGTCTTTCCTCTCATGGGGAAAGGCAACAGGATATATTTTATAAGCCTCAGTGACTCTCAATATAAAGCATCAATCCTTTCATCCAAAAAACTTCCCAAGGTCCAGGCACCTCCCAAGATAGGCATAACCTCCTCTCCACATTAAGTGCACTGGAAAGCATTCCGTTCTTCCTCTGCAATCAACACTCCCAGGAAAAACAGGTCATTGGGAGGTGGCCCAGCTCGAGCTTGCTCACTCCTATGACTCCATAACATCATTGGGAAAATCCCACCAGATTGGTGGGATTGGAGTGGGGAGTTACTTCGTTCCAATTGTTCACCACATGCAGAAAAATGATCATTTTGTATGTTACACACTGAGTAATCGATTCCAATCCCCTGGAGATTTCCGGGGTCTGCTGAGCACATTTACTCTCCTGTTTTTCTAATCTATTCCTTTGATTTGCACAACTTGAACATACTGTCATCATTTTGAAGGAAGGGAGAGAAGAGGAAATGAGAAAGGAAGGGCAGAAGGGGCAGGGGAGAGGGAGGGAGAAGGAGCTTGATCCTGTCATTCCCCAGCTAGAAATTCCCCTTTCCTCTACAGGACACAACGCCTATGTCCCCCATTCAAGACCTTAACAGCCTATCCCCGGAACTTGCCTATGGGCGTCTGTGCTGAGTTTTCAAGGTTAAATGTAATGACAATGATAATATAACAGTATCATCATTATCATCAGAGCTGGGTTGGTCTAGACAAAACATAAGAGCGTGCCTGACACTCAGCTTGAAGACTCACAATAGTCATATGAGGTTAGTTACTATTATTATCATCACTATTTCATTAGCTTTGAAATGGGAAATCTAGGATTGGATCCCAGCAATCTGACGCCACATCCCCCTGTTTCTAATTACTATGTTAAATGTTAAACTTTTCCTGACATGTAACTCCCACACCCTTCTGGGTCCTGGGCTCCCTGCACATCTCACAGTGAGAGATCAGATGGAGCCACAATTCAGGAATGAAATTCCATCCTTGAGCCATGACTGCCCCCTTTCTCAGCCTCAGCTTGGCGTGGAAGGGTCGGGGGTGGGGGAAGAGCCCCTGTATGTACAGAAACTGGACATAAAGTAATCAAGAGATACAGGCAATCTCTTGTTCCAAGAACCTCCTGAATTCTGGCAACTAACACAAGGTTTCACAAACTAATTGCTCAGTAAATATTTGGTCAGATTCATGTTCAGTAAATTTTTGCATAATTATATAGCAGACAATGTGCTAGATGATTTCTTGAATGTTACCTCATCTAAGCCTTGCAGGAACTCAGGGAAGTATTTGTGCCATGTTTTCAGATGAGGGCCCGGGAGCTTAGAAAGAGAAATGGCTTCTGCTGTCTTGCCTGAAGGTTGTGACAATCTGCGGGTTCATATGGGAGGAAACAAAGAATCTATGAAAAGCAGGAGCCACGTGGGGAAGCCAGACTCTTGGCCAAAGCAAATCTGACTACTTTATATACCTACCCAGCTCATATCTTTCCCTCATTGCCCATATTTTTACCTCACTGCTGAATTCCATTCCTCACGTGGAAACAGCTTAAATGGTGATATCTCCATAAGCTTTATGAAATGTTCTGGTAATACTGCTGCATAACAAATCCCCTCAAACTTAAAGGTTTAAAATAACTCTTTTATTTTACTGACCATTTTATGGGTCAATGATTTGGGAAGGGCTTGTCTGAGAGGTTCTTACTTATGGCCTCTCAGGATGTTCAAGTTTGGGGTTGTAAAGAGATGTCAGCTGGGGCTACAACAGGTTAAGACTTGACTGGACTGGATGTCCAAGATGGTGCCCTCATATGGGGAGTAGTTGATGCTGGCTCTTGGCTGACAGCTTAACTGAGGTGCATACTGGAGCCCCTTTATGTGGTCTCTCCTCCTGCATGATCAGATTTACATGGGCACCAGGCTTTCCCCTGAGCAAACATCTTGAGAGAACCAGGAAAAAGCTTCATGGCCCTTTTGATCTAGCCTTGAAAGCCACCAGACTTACTTCCACCACATTCTTTCAGTTAACCAACCACATGCCCACCCAGATCCAAGAGAAGACCATCTCTCTAGGAACGAATATCAAAGAATTTGCAGCCATTTTTTTAACACCACACAAGGCTATTGACATTCACCCCAGGAAAAATTTAAGTCAGCTTGATTCCTTTGTGGGAAAGTCAGTCTCCAAGAATGGCCACCATTGACTTCTTCCCCCGCTGTTACACACATGTCACATCACTCATCAAAGGTACTACTCTTTCCCCCTCCCCTTGAATCTGGGCCAGCTTTATCAATACAGCATGTGGTAAAGTGGCTCTACAGTAATTGGTCTAGTCTTTCAAAGAGCCAGCAGCTTCCACTTACTCCAGGAGAAGTTGAATACCATGTACAATATCAAAATACTCTGAGTCCACCATGCTGTGAAGAAGCCTAAGCTGGGCTCATGAAAAAGCCACACGGAGGAAAACCAGAGAACCAACCAGCAGCCAGAAGCAGAATCCTAAACATATGATCCCATTGAGCTGCCCCAACCAGCCCCTGGCCATGTGAGCCTTTCCAGTCAAAATCAGACATCACAGATCACACATATACTGTCATCTGTCCCCATATCCTTTCTCCAAATTCCTGATCCACAGAAGCATGAGCAAGTAAAATGATTATTGTCATTGAGCATCAGTAGATAATTTCCTTAACCACTTCCCAAGATTAGCCACAAGGCGGTTTTGAAAGGGGAGAACAGGAAGGCACAGTGTTCAAAGGGCTGAGTTGGGGTGTGGAGTTGTCACATTGGATGAGAGGCAAGAGCTCCGTGAAGGTGCAGAAGGGAACGTGGAGGAAAGTCAAGGACATATGTACCTATGTACCTTGTTTGAAAGTTTTGTCCCCAAAAATAAGGGAAAGAGGATCCTCTTCCTTCTTTGGCTTCTCCATCATCTCCATTGGCCCACCTCCCAGGACATGGGGAGGTCAGAACATTATGCATTAAACTGAATTTTTAATCTATTTTATTTTTACTTACGAAATATTTCAAACATACTGGAAAAAAAAAAGGAAAATAATTTAACAAACGCCCTTGTACTTACCACCCAGCATTTAAATAGCCTTTTGAGGAGCAGTCGAGAATCATAATCAGTTTTCACAGAATTGCTATTTACAGGAAAATATGTTTTACATTCTAAAAAAAAAAAAAAAATGTCTTGCAAATGAATTCTTGGGATATCCCTGGCAATCAGGAATGGGGTTGAGTATCTGCCTCCCAAAGACCTCAAGGTCTGGTAGGTCCCAAAACAAAACCAGTGGCTTCTGTTTTCCATATCCATGCCCACCTTCACCTGCCTCTCCCCTGGCATACAGAACAGTTACACACACAAAGGCCCCCAGGGGAGAGCTCACCCAGACTGTTTCTCAATGAATCACCTGAGCTTCACTCTTAGCTTCTCACTATTTCCACCTTACCCATAAAATGTGCCTATCCTGTGTGCCAAATTGCCAACCAATTTGATGGACATCTCAGACTGTTTACTAATGGCTAAGTTTATCACTTTCCCAAGGTTAGATGTTTATAAGTTAATAGGTACCTTCTAGAGGTTGTGCAGTGCAACATGCAGAAGTATCCTTACAAGAGGGGTAATGGGATGCACTGGCATCTTCCATTTGTACCTCCAGATCTGTCTTCCACATTTCTCTCCCTGGGAGGCTGGCCTATGTTTATTATATCAGGGTCTCCCCTGCTCCGAGCTTTCTTTGGGGTCAATCACTAGATAAACATCCACAGGGGATGAGAAAAAAAGGAAGAAAGTTCTGTTCAGGCATTTATCTTTCTGGTACCCTCCCCATGGAGTCACCACAGGCCATCTCCAACCAAAGCCTGAATTTCTGCTCAACAGACAGCCCATACTTGCTGTGTGGGTTGCCTGGGTTCCAGAAACTGCTCTCTACTCTTACTGTTTAAGGCATGAAAGAGGTAAGGAGCCCCACTGTTCCTGCTCTGGGAATCCGTACCATGCCCTGTGGGGAGGGCATCCTGCCTACCGCTTCGCACAGAGTCTATAAAGTCCCCTCAAACCACTGATTTGAGTTGTCATCCAACTCTGCTGTGACTATAACAAAACAGGAGAGAAGTGAAACCACTCAGTACCTCTAAAATCCTGCCACATCCCCTCTCATGGATAGGTGACCCAGCCAGGAGTCACCAACATCACAGGAGAAGTAGCCCTACTCCACGCACCATCAGGGAAATACAATCCTGATGCCTTTCTCAGCTCCAGTGCCCTGAGGTCTCTGCCCTTGGCTGCCCCAGGCATATGGCATAAGCACAGTGCTGCCAGTGAGAACACCTCCACACTCCTGCTCCCACTAAATGAAATCACCCCAAATTCAGAGCAGCTCTCTTATGCTTTATGCTTCTTCATAAAAGAATAGGACGTATTATAAGCAAAATAGGCTTGCTAAATATAGTCTATTCAGCCTGGGGAAGGCTAAATTATTCATAACCAGACCAGGATATACAATGCACGCTAAACACAAATCCATTTTTGATTTTGGTATTTTTTTCTGGGGCCTGTGTATTCAGCGCCCCTGCATTGATCTGTAACTGCCCCCCTGATGCCAGCATTTGCTCAGGATGAAGATCTCAGCATCGGGGCCAATTACCAAGCTGTGAATAGCCCCAGTCTCGCCCTCTGCAGGACAGCAGCGACCACAAGGTCATCGATTGTCCATCCTGTGCAACACGGTCCTGGAGGCATGTGCATCTTGTGAAAGGATCATCAGCTCCCCACAGAGCCCCAAGGATAAACAAGCCTGAAAAAAGACATCACCGAAGCCGGGACAGTTCAGGATCCATTGTACCATGAAAGGCAAGATGGGACAGTGTGTTGGTGACAATTAAGCTACTGAGTCCTCGATATGATCAATGCCTGGGAAAGAATGCACAAGTCCTCTCTAGAATGGAGGTCTCAGACTGGGCTCGTGCATTTCAAATTCTTTTCAATCCAAGCTCTCTTTACCTAGAAGCTGCTGCTTAGCTTCTTTTAGTTGTTGTTGTTGTTTGTTGGGGGTTTTTTGTTGTTGTTGTTTTTAGTAAGACTCATTGTCAAAAATACAGATGTCTCTGAGAAATTCTTCTTTTCACTACTAGTGTTTTCCAAATAAGACAAAGTAGAACCATGAAATAAAATATAGATCTCAGCTATTCTTTTCTTTCTGAATGTCACTTTAGGAGCTCAAGACTTAGGCAACTGACCATGACCTACAGGCTTTGTTGGCACTGGATGTTCGGAGTGTTCCACGAGAAAATGAGGGAGGATAGTGGAACCAGCTATAATGGAGGGATCCCTAGATAATAATCTGCCAAAACAAGGCATTTCTGTCCTAAAAGATCAGAAAAATCTATCACAAATAGATTATCTCACTATGAAAATGGATACAGATTTTATGAACAGTAGTTCAAAAGAGGTTTTATCTGAGGCCAGAATGTGATATTCAGGTGGAAATAAGCAGTGAGGTTGGTAATGTGCATATCAGGTACCCTACCATTACCTACGGCCCTTGAGATAAGGGAAACTTCTACTTCCTAGACATGCTCACAGGTTGTACAGATTCAAAAGGCAAACCCTTCTGCTGCTCAGCTCCTGTGAGTGATTTGCACAGCAGATCTGGGCTTTCTAGAACCTGAGGTCAGGGGAATGTCATTGGATAGATCCACCTGGATGGGGAGCAGTGAGCAATGGCCAAACTCAGTACGCCTTTTCTCTCCTGACAATGTTGCTGCTACTAACAGCCCCGGAGATGGGCCCAGACCTCAGGCTGTGTGTCATCTTGCAAATTATTGCCTGTTTCCTTTCCAGTGTGAGAAGAGTATGCTTTATCGATCAAAGAAAAGAGCCCGTGATAACGGATTCTGCAGGACTCGTGGAGCAATCAACCCTCCTGGATGCTAGTGAACATTTTGTTCCACTGCCTATATCACTAGATAAAGAGCTCCCTGAAAATTCAAACCAGTAGAACAAGTCCCATCCAAAAAGGAAGTGTTGAGGGGTAGGGGCCCATGTGGGAGAGCCCGAGCTCCCCTGCTTGTCAGCAGGGGTCCTGACCAAGCCACCCCACCTCTCTGCAGCTAGACAAGAATCAATAATACCTACCTTGTCTATTGCCTGGGAAGGTTGCAGAAGAATATATGAGAAAGTATTTTGTGAACCGTAACACATACACAACTCTAGGAGAGAACCAGCACTGTCACACGGGAATCCATCACAGCCTTGGAACTGTGACAGGCCTGTATGATGTTCCCTGAAACCAACTCTCAAAGTGCAGTCCTCGCACCTTGTTAATAATGCAAATAATCAAGACCCAGACCCACTGAATCAGAAATCCTGGTTGGGGGGTGGAGAGAGGAGGAAGGTGGGGAAATCAGTGTTTCAGAATCATCAGCCCTGCAGGTGATTCTGATCAAGCGTCAGATCCGCTGCCCAAGGGAATTTGCGACCTGTCTGAAGCAGGTGTGTCTCCACCCCAAGATGAGCACTACTGCCTGGCTTAGCCCACTGGCCCTCTTCCACCAGGACAGAGGAGGTGAGTGAGATCCAGGGAAGAGGAGGGCCCATCACTGTCCCAGCCTTGTGGGGAATTCAAGCTAAATGGAGCAAGAACTGCATCCATACACAACTGGCAAATGATCAAAGATCCCCAGACTGTGTGACCCACTTGCCTTGCAGAGACTGGCACTGCTTCAGGGGGTGGGAGGGTATGGGGCGGATAGCAATGAGTCTCCAGGGATACTAATTGGCTGTGAAAAGGCAGAAATGAGGAAGGGCACTCTTGTGTGTGGTTGGGAGTCGGAGATCAGGGTAGGTGGGAGGGGGGATAGGAAGGAACCAGCTCTCTGGGTCCAGGTGATTCCCTTAAGGGCCCTTCTGAGCCAAAGCTGGTTTTCCTCATTCAGTTCAGATGCAGATCCTCTTAAATTAGTAAACGGCGAAGGCCCTTCCAAGTTACACACTGTGCTTAATCCTCAAGCCGCCCCTAAATCTATCTTTTCCCCCCTGCCAACTGCATCAGGCCTATAAATAGAGAAGCTTCAGGGGAAGGAGTGGCTGAAATTGCATGGTTTATTAGGATGATTATATATTATTTATGTAATAATTACATACGTGATTATATAGCATTATAATCATGCCTACATTCTAGCTTTATTAACCATAAAATATCATTTTTGCTTTTAAGGTTTTTTATGATTTTTTAAAAGATTTTAATTATTTGTAATTTTATTCGAATGCACCCTGAGGTTTTAGAATGAAGAATGCTGCTCTAAAAATCTAATAGATAAATATTTGGTATCTACTATTATTTCAAGAGATTTAGCCTAATATTAAAAGGTGTGTTGTCCCGATGTATAGTTGAGAAGGATGCTGTATGGGTCAAAACCATCATGCATAAATCATTCATGTATTCATTAGTTCAATCAGCAAAAATGGAGTAAAGAAGCATCTCAGGATATGCTTTCCCTATACCTATGACAGCCTGAGAGGGGCTCTAGGAAATGCACCCAGACCAAGGACTTTGGGTTCTAGTGACAACTCTGTCACAGGCTTTCAACAGATTGTATTATTTTGCTGCAGTCTAAAACAAGGTAGACTGTAAGTCCTTGTCCTCTTTATGGGCACTATACTGGTAACAGGTATTCTAATGTAGGTCACTAGACACAGAATAGGAAAAAAAAAAAAACATCCAATTGAGGGATTTGCCTCCCCAGATCCCTGACTTTTCAGGGACAGGAGCCCCGCCCAGGAGTTCTGAAATGCAGGCCAATGACCCCAACCCAGGGGCTATCACTAAAGTTCTCATTGTCTCCTCTGGGCATTTTTTTCCCTCATACCCTTCTCCCAGTTCAGGGCCACAGCTCTAGTAGAGCACCCACTGGCCAGGACACTGGACACCATCAGGACACCAGAAAAACAGAAGCACCAAAATAGATGTTTGAACCAATTTGATATTTGAAATACTTTTAAAGACATCCAGATAGGGGATCTCTGAGTGGCTCAGTGGTTTAGCACCTGCCTTTGGCCCAGGGCTTGATCCTGGAGTCCTGGGATGGAGTGCTGCATCAGTCTCCCGGCATGGAGCCTGCTTCTCCCTATGCCTGTGTCTCTGCCCCCTCTCTGTCCCTCTATGTCTATCATGAATAAATAAATAAAATCTTTTTTAAAAATCCAAGTAATCATCACTGGGGAAAGAAGAATTTTGTTGGATCTTCCATTTTATGGTTTAGTGTTTAATTGCATACCAATACCGACAGTTCTTTTATCTATTTAGTGTTTGGTCCTCTACTGGTTGCCTTAGCAAAAGAAAGTAACCTAAGCCACACTACGGTGTTCATGACTCCCCCTAGCTTAAAACTCTGGGTATCTAAGGAGAATTCCACCCAATTCTAATAGTATTTACCCAGAGATAACATCAGATTTCACAGGAGAAGAGTTCAGCCCTTGCAAGAGTTACCCTCATTTCCACTTCAGATGCCAGTTGCAAACCCAGGTTGCTACCTGAACTTCTGATCAACAAGCTATAAATCAGAGGTTCCCAAGACCCCCTCTTTAGGTTTGATTAATTTGGTAGAGTTGCTTACAGAACTCAGAGAAACATTTTACTTACCAGATTACCAGTTCATCATAAAAGGGTATGACTCAGGAATAGCCAGATGTAAGAGATGTAAAGAGCAGTATATGTGGAAAGGACATGGAGTGTCCATACCCTCTCCAGGTACACTGCTCTCCCTGAATTTCCACATGTTCACCAGCTCAGAAGCTCCTAAACCCTGGCCTCTTGAGTTTTTATGGAGGCTTCACTACATAGACATGACTGATTAACCCATTGGCAACTGATTCAACCTCCAGGTCCTCTTCCCTTCTGGAGGTCTGGGGGTGGGGGTGGAGATTGAAAGTTCTAACCTTCTAATCACATGGTTGGCTCCCCAATTCATAGGTTCTTTCCAAAAATCACCTCATTAACATAGCAGAAGACACCTTTATCACTCACAAAACTTAGGAATTCCAAGGCTTTGAGGAGCTGTGGGCCAGAACTTGTTGACAAAGACCAAATACACATTTCTTATAAATCACAATATCACAGGGTTAATATCCAAAACATATAAGGAATTCATACAACTCAAAAGTATATACACACACATATATACATCTCAATTAAAAATTGGCAAATTATTTGAATAGACATTTCTCAAAAGAAGACCTATAAAAGGACAGCAGATATATGAAAAGATGTTCAACATTACTAATTATCAGGGAAAATGCAAATCAAAACCATATTAAGAAATCACCTCATACCTATCAGAATGGCTATAATCAAAAAGACAAAAGACAACAAATATTGGCAAGGATGTGGAGGAAAGGGAACCCTTGTGCAGTGTTGGCAGGAATGTAAATTAGTATAGTCATTATGGAAAATAATATGGAGGTTCCTCAAAAAAAATTAAAAATAGAATTAGCATATGATCCAGCAATTCTGCTCCTGGTTATATATCCAAAGTAAATCAAATCAGTATCTCAAAGAGATGTCTGCACCCCCATGTTCACTGCAGCATTATTCACAATACTCAAGATACAGAACATTGTGAGTGTCCATAGATAGATAAATGGATAAAGGTATTGTAACCATACTGGATATACATACACCATACAATATGTACATATATACATATATATATATAGAGAGAGAGAGAGCTGCACCATACTATGGGATGCGCGCACACACACACACACACACACACACACACTGGGATATTATTCAGTCTTTGAAAAGAAGGAAATCTGTCATCTGCAACAACATGGAGAACACTTAGAACATTACACTAAGTGAAATAAGCCAGACACAGAAAGAAGAATGCTGTACAATCTCACATACGGTATCCCAAAAGCAAAATTCATAGAAACAGAGCATAGAATGGTGATAGAGGGAGGGGGTAGGGGTTAAGTGAAATGGGGAGATGTTGGTCAAAGCTGCAAAGTTTCAGTTATGTTGGATAAATAAGTTCTAGAGATCTAATGTACAGCATGGTGACTCTAATCACATTGTATGTCTAAAACATGATATAAGAGTAAATCTTAAATGTTCTCGCCACACATACTCACAAAGGTAACCATGTGAAGTGACAGGTAGATTAACTACCTTGGATTCAGTCATTATTTCACAATGTATATGTATATCAAAACATCATGTTGTATACCTTAAATACATACAATTCTTATTTAAAAAAGGAAAAACCCAAGTAGAGAAGCATAAAGATGAACCAGATGAAAGAGGAGAAAGCACAGGGCTGCCTGAAACAATATCAAGTCTACTAATAATGACATGCTAAGTAAATGTACAAAGTATTACTTTTTAATGGTTATGTGATGTATTCCATAGAATTGGTGATACATTTTTTAACATTCCTTTTATCGAAAAACATTGAAACCATTTCTAATTCTCCTATTAAAATCAGTGTATCCTTAGTATAAATACCCAAAGAATTGTATACGATTATAACAAGTTTATAGAGTGAACCTTGTAATAATAAAATATTCAATTTAAACATACATATGAATTATGTGTGTATGATATTTACAGATATTTAAAGATATGAATATCCCTGAGAAATCATATTTGATAAGGCCAAGAAGTCTAAAATGACTTTTCTAGCACAGACGAGCACAGAACACAGAAGAAGATGTCCTCGTTATATAGAAATAAAGCCCTGGCAGCAAAAGACAAGAGAATAAAGTGGAACCCTACGGGAGAGTTTTCCCCTAGTCAGATGTTCCTAAGATACTTACTGATACCACACCAAAAGACAACTAAAAGTTAAATCAGACCCAAAAATGTATAGTGAATAGAGTTACATATGTACTCAGGCTTAGGATCACTGATTAGTAAGCTCTACCGAGACTTATTTCATAGTGTCCTCAGTCACTTGTGGTCATAATCCAGCTTGAGTTGAAGAACTGGTCTGGGAATTTTTGTGGATAGATTATCTCAACTAGTAAGCTCAACTGGCAAATGGAGTCACAATAACAAAGCCCCAAGTGGGCAGAGCTGGTCAACATCGTTCTCTCCCATAACAGGGTCAAAAGAAGAGCCAATTCTGTCCGAAATGTGCTTCATATTATACGTATTGTATGGGTTCCAGATCTGAAAAGGGAATCAATATTCCAGGGGAAACCTTACCTCTGTTGTCTTCAGGGCAAGTTAACAAAGGATATCTACCCCCAGAAGGTAAGTGGCATGTCTTCAGGTCCCTGGCCCCATCGGTTTCTCAGATTTGATGCTCACCAGGTCTTCCAACTCCCTCCACTCTTCCTGGTCTTAAAGGACTTAGACCAGCACTTCCCAATAGAAAAAGAATGCAAACCACATATAATTTTAGATTTTTTTTTAGTAGCCACACAAAATTAATTTTAGTAGCATATTTTGTTTCACACAAAAAATTCAAAATATTATCATTGCAACATGTAATCATCATAAAAACTTATTAAGAAGTGGGACAATCCTCATTCTTTTATACTAAGTCGTTGAATCTGGCGTGTATACATACTATACATGTATAGCACACTTCAATTTGGTCTGGCCACCTTTCATATGCCCAATCACCACATGTGGCTCCCAGGCTCCCTTTTGAGCAATGCAGGATCCATAGTTGCCTTTAAAAGCTCTCCACACTCAGCTGGGATGTCCTAGACCATGGCCAAGGCAGAGGCCAGTGTGCCCCACCTGTGAGCCCGAAATGGCCAAAGAAAGCCAGCACCTGTGCCTGCAGGACCCAGTTGGGCAAGTCGAGGCTGACTCTGCCCTGGCCCAGCAAGCCAGACCTCACATCTTACCTAGGATCTGCTATCTGAGCTGCCCTTCTGAGTAATGACGAAACAGTTAAATTCTTTTTAAAAATTTCTGAGAGGATGTCTTATTTCTTCATGTGAATTAGGAAAGACTATTTTTAAAATCAAAGAACAGTCTTTAGGGGGAAGCAGCTTCCTCACCAGTGACCTGTGTGTGCACTTTGCACTTGTGAGCGCTGGCCTCCAGAAGGAAAGCTCATCACATCTCGGGAAGGTGAGTGTCAAGCCCTCTTGCAGCCAACTAGCCATCCACAGGTCGTGGGCAGCCTCCAGAGAGCAGGGAGATTAAAGCAGGTTCCTAGAGGGGTAAGTGGGAAAACGTGCTTGAGACATTTCTTTGAAAATCTAATCCAGGGTGTACAGGAAGCTCAGAACCTCCTGTACCCAGAAGCAATGACTAGATGATGCACAAAATGACTTATGGCCCTGTGACCTCCTTACAGGGCTCAGCAATGCTACCATTAGCACCTCTGCCTGACACTTAAGGCAGGATAGCCCAGGAGGAGATACTCCTCGTCACCCCAGGGTAAAGAAGGCACCTAGATGCGGTTCTAAACAAGGGAAGTCAGGGAAAGAATATAGGAAGCAGATAGGACGTGTTGGGCAAATGTCACTTGGTACCCTCTCAGTGCGGGGCACAGCCCTCAGGGCTAGACCCGCAACAGAGGGGCACTTGAGGCTGAGGCAGCGATTCAGGCACAATCCACTCTTTGGGATCCTTTGGGCCCCTTCAGGGGCTGCAAGCCACCATCAGCCTGACTTCTCCACCACCTGCCTCCACCGGCCAGCAGCCTGTACAAAGTGACGTAGTCTGACCTGGGGGAAGGCTGAGCAAATTCTAGGTTTATCAATCAGTCTACCTATTCACTTGTTCAACAGATGCGTACTAAACACCACAGTCCCAATCAGTTCCTTTAAAAGACCATTTACTCCCCAAAAGTTGTGTTTTAACTTGTCGTTTGGGTTCCTAAATCTGTGACCCTTCTTTCTCCCTTCCCCTCTTTTTGTTTACCTGGGCTGCTGAGTATGACAAAGTGGTGGGCACATGGGGGAATGAAGTCCTGTAGAGCTGTTGGCCAAAGCTTCTGAGCTGTGACACAAAAGCTTCTGAGCTGTGACACCTTAAACGTCAGGTGGGAGTTCGCCATGCAGAAAAATGAGGGAGGAGTGACCTACGCAGAAGATGTGATAGTCATAAAGCAAGGGAGCAGAGGGAAGGGTCGGTATGAGGTAGGACAACTGCAAAGACTTCACACGCTGCCCCAGGCAAGCCCAGAGAATGGACCAACTCTGAGGGTCCCCCAGCTTCCACAGGCTTCTTTGGGCATGTGCTAGAGTTGGGATATGTTTGGTCTCCTCCATGATTTCACCTACAAACATGTGGTTCCACACGACTTTTTTTTTCTAAACAGGCACAAAAATAATCCCCAAATTTGACATGCCCAGAATTTATCCCCAAATCTGTAAGCTCTTCTTCCAAACAACATAAGTGACTTCGACACTTCCCACCAACACAGCTGAAGCACTTTTAATGTTTACAATCCTATGTCACCCTGGGTCTGAGATGCTCTTCCAATTAAACCCTGGTTACACTTCTCTTTCCAAGTGCGAAAGAATCCAATTAAAGTTAATGAAAGCAATCAGTCTGCAAGTCTCGGGGTGTCCTGCCCCATTTGTGAATACAGGTAATAATACCACTGACCTCATGGAGGGCAAGTAGGCACCATCGTTGTCTGCAAATGAGCCAGACCTGAGCCAACCAGGGAAACCCAGAATTAGGCGGTGGCCCTGTTTGGCTTCCCCACAAAGCTCAGGATCTCATTAAGCCTTAACTGTGGGGATCTGTTCTTTCAGGAGTTTCAGACTCATTTGATGGCCATACCACTGGAGCTTAGCAGTGCCTCCCATAAGCCTAAAACCCTAGGATACCCTATACTCATTGTTTAGAAGCCATTCATTGCATTACCCTTGACTGTCTAGCTGACTTTCGAGAAGCAGCTCTTGATCCCAAAGAATAATACCATTAGAGCACTAAAAGCCCCAGAGGTTGAATTTGCCAAGTCCTCTGAGTTCACCTGACATTCTCCAGCCCTTGGTGCTGACTCTTAGAGCCTCATATGGACCTGCTGGGCTTGAGCCCAAAGGGTCAGCCTAGGACCCTTCAGAAAGCATCAGGAGGGTCCATATCCCCATGACAGGGAAGCTATGGGGACACACCCTCACACACTGTACACAGATGTCATGAGTCTTATCTATCACCATTCATTCCCAAGGGGGCCTGTCCTCCCCCTGCCATTCCTGCTGCCCAATTTCAGTTGAAAAGCCACACACCCATCTGAGTTGCCTTTGTTCCTCACTGTTCTGTGTTTATTTTGAAGGCTGATTCACTTGACAGTCATTTCTTGGCAGAATCGTGCAATTTTGACCTCAAAGCAATTGTCCCTTGGTTTCTCTTTCCTCCGCTCACTGCCCTAAGATGTGAGAATCTGACCCTGGCCCCATCTGACACCAATAAATGAGCCTGTCCCTATTCTTGGGGAGCTACGGCCCTGGCTGGGGAAACAAAGCCGACACTTGAAAGCAGTTGGAAAACTGAACAAGGCAGTAAATAATTAAGTGCTACTCAATTACATAATTGATTAATTATAACTAATTGCTACTTAAATGAACTGCTCTAGCCCACATTGATCTTCCTCAGCTCTGACCTCATGGTCTGAACCACTCACTCTGCCACTTCCACATTGTCCAGAACATTCTTCTCATCATCTCATGGCTAAGTCTCCCCTCGTGTGACTGGGAGTGTCCCTAAGGCCAGGACCAGATCTTTTCAAGCCAAAGACAGGCCTTGGTTTCTTCTTCCACCTTCCCCCAGAGCAGAATCAGCCTATCAAAGCATAAGGCTCTTTGGTTAATGAACACTCGCTGATTAATGTCAAAAATATAAACCAGTGTTCGTATAACCCAGCTTCACGCACCTATACACGTCAACTAGGATCATCATGAATTTTGCTTCACAACCTTAGCCCCCTTAGTATGTCCTTGGATGTGGCCCAAGTGTGCTCTGTTGTTCTTCTACTCTATCTTGTGAAGCCACTAAAATGGCATCCCAATGTCATAATCATGTGTCACAGGCCACACTGTCCTGCTAGGATCCATCCTTCAGCCACCACTCTGACTGCTTATGCACATCCCTCCTTCCTTCAAATGTTGTCTGATAGATATGGTGAAAGGAGAGCAAGCCAGGGGATCGCCTACATACTCTTTCTGCCTCTACTCCTTTACAATTCCAGGTTGTTCACTAGGCTCTGAGTAACTGGAGGATTCTTTACTCATCACTGGGTTCCCATTGCAAGAGACCACTGTGTCACCTCAGGCTATCATAACAAAATACCGCACACTGGGGGCTGACCCAACAGAAATTTATGCTCTCACAGTTCTGGAGGCTGAAAGTCTAAAATAAAGGTATCAGCAGAGATGCTTTCTTCTGAGGCTTTCCTTCTTCCTCCCTGGCCATCTTACTGCTGTATCTTCACACTGGTCTTCCTTCTGCGTATGTTTGTCCTAATCTCCTCTTCTTAGAGGGACACTAGTGAGATTGGGTTAGGGCCCACTCCTATGGCCTCATTTTACCTTAATTATCTCTTTAAAGGCTCTTTCTCCCAAAACAGTCATATTCTGAGCTACTGGGGATTGGGACTTCCACATATCAATTAGGGAGAGGGGTACATAATCCCACCCATCACAACTGCTAAAAGCTTAATTAGTGTTGTGGGTTTGGGGCACCTGGGTGAGCATCCAACTTTTGGT
Source organism: Canis lupus familiaris (assembly GCF_011100685.1). Taxonomy (NCBI): domain Eukaryota; kingdom Metazoa; phylum Chordata; class Mammalia; order Carnivora; family Canidae; genus Canis; species Canis lupus. The sequence goes on from NC_049238.1 coordinate 17,879,671, forward strand.
TTCTGCTCAGGTCATGATCTCAGGGCCATGGGATTGAGCCTGGAGTCAGACTCCACACTCAGCAGCAGGGTGGGAGTCGGGGGTGGGGGTCCTGCTTGGGATTCTCTCTCTCTCCCTCCTACCCCTTCCCCCAGCTTGGTCGAGCTCGCTCTCTCTCTCTCTCTCTCTCTCTCTTTCGCTCTCTCTCTCAAATAGTGGATAAATCTTTTTTAAAAATAAATATAAATAAATAAAAGGGGGGTTGGTGGAATGTGGGGATTGGATACAAAAAGACAGATGGATAGACAACAAAAGAGAATGGCTGCTAAACAGGTATCTGAGGAGACAGAGCCAAAGGCAGGAACAAGGAGCTGGGAAAGCTTGGCCCCTCTCTTCCCCCACTGCACCCCTGCCGAAGCACCTGCTTGATAATTCCCTGCTCCCTTCACAGGCCCAGGACATAGACACAATGTTGGGAAAAGGATGAAAGTAGTGATGAGGGATGAGACCCCAAGGTGAATGTGGACTGGGGGCGCCACCTCGGGGGAGCAGCCTGGCTCTCTTTGGGGAAGGGTGAAGATGCAGAATGGGCCATGCTTTCCCACGTGTCACGCAGAAATTCTAACTTGACACTGAAATGAAGACTTTGTAAATAACCAACATCTAAGAGGGAGACAAAGGCCTGGAATCATTGGGACCTTTTTCTCTTCCTATTCAGCAGAATCCTTACTGCTGGAGAACAGGACCTGACTCCCAGCGGCAGGAGAGGCCCTATGATTACGGCCAGGCTGGAGAGCGCTTGGGGTCAGCAAAACAAAGACGAGGAAATTGCCTGCACAGATTGGCTCAAATATCAGGTTCAACGAAGGAGAAAACACAATTTGTTCATTTGGAAGATGACTCCAGTGACGTGAACACCCTACACCTTGTTGGGAAACAGGGCAACAGCCCCCAGGGAGGCCCCTCTGGGGAAGGAGAGGCAGCTTGCTGCTTTTAGACCCAGAGACAATTCTGTGAGCCCAGCAAGTGGACCGCAGAGAGATCTCCTGCTGCATTTATGAGTTTAGAATCCCTGCTCTTGAAGTCAGCAGGTCTCTGAGGACTCAGAGCCTTTTTCTAGGGGCCGTGTCCTTGGGGGTGCCTGGCCTGAGCTCTCATGAGCATGAGCAGGGCACAGGACCCACTGAAGCAGAGCTGAGGGTGCTGCCAGTGGGGCTCCTTCTCATCAGTAAAGTGGGATGTGTGTGTGAGCTCACGGCTGCATCTGTATCTGTCGACCACCCCAGGACCTCTTGCAAATCTACATTTCCTCCTCTGCACAGAGGGACATATAAATTTGCAGGGACCCAGTACAGGGGAAATAGAGAGAGCCCTGAGCATTATGGAGACTGCCTCTTGCTAGGTGGCTCCTGGATCAGACTACCCACTTAGTTCACCTGGGTTGGTCCAGGCTTGCACCTGTGGTCTCAGCATAATCATTTACATCCAAAGTGTCCACATTAGAATACTAAATGAAGTAGACACCCTAATCCTCTGGGTAGGAGAGGACATAATCCCATCTGTCCGTGACTTTTAGCCATGACGTCCCCGAGAGGTCCAAGCTCTGCCTGGAAAAGGCACTTGATTCAGATCAGGGGCTGCTACACAGGGCAAGGGGTCCCGCCCTTGAAGGATTACGAATATAGGGCCAACTAGAAGATCAATACAAGAATGAGACATCACCCAGCCCAGTGCTCAATGGCTCACACTGACCACATTCCGCTATTGTCAAGTGGCTGGCAACCCCACCGAACAACTCAGGCCTGCACCCTGTTCCAGGGCTGCTGAATTCCTTGAGATAAGTCCTCTCTCCACTCACTCCTCATGCTCTCAGGCACTGCTGCCACAAAGCCCCATCCTCAAATGTAATACAGACAGCGGAGGGTAATAGAATTGCTTTTGTGTAAATTATGTAGTCCAAATTTTTTTTTAATCTTCGCCTTAATACTTGTTCTTTTTGTTTTATTTTGAATGGTCTGCCATCACGGCCCCTGTTTTTTGTCCCCCCAGTTGAAGATTTATGAAGGCTTTTGGTCTCCCTGGGAGTGGGGCTGAGGCATGGAGGCATCCAGGGCTTACCTGTACACTGACTTGAGACCAGTTCAATAAAGTGCACACTGCACACCTTAAAGAAAAAAAAGATCCAGACATGCCTCTCTCTTTATATCCTGTCTGTGCTAAGATTTAACTGACCCTCCCCCATATACGGAGACAAATAGCTATTTCCAAATTATAACTACGGTTCCTGTCATCACTAGGGATGGGCAATGATCAGAGAATTGGAGACAGCTTGTGGATAAAGGAACTGGAGTTGGAACCTAAGGAATAGGGAGGCTTTTAATCTATAAGAAGGACTTGGGGTGGGGAGTGAACACAATGGCAAGGATGGGGAAAGATGAGGAACCCAGCCAACAGGAGCAACTGAGCTGGAGAGGCCCCAGAGAAGGAGATCTGAGTCCAGGCCCGGCCATAGCCCCAAGCAGCCAAGGCACCACAAGCTCGCTCGCAAGCCCCCATGGATGCTGCCAGCTGCACTCGTCCATTTAATGATGTTGCCCAGGGATGCCTGAGTGACTCAGGGGTTGAACATCTGTCCTCAGCCCAGGGTGTGATCCTAGGGTCCTGGGATTGAGTCCCACATCGGGCTCCCTGCAGGGAGCCTGCTTCTCCCTCTGCCTCTGCCTCTGCCTCTCTCTGTCTCTCATAAATAAATAAATAAATAAATAAATAAATAAATAAATAAATAAATAAATAAATAAAATAAAATCTTTTTTAAAAAAATAACAATACCACCCAGCATTTAATTGACTCTTAAACATAATGCTGCTATTGTGAACAAAGTTTAGTTGTCGCTAATGAAGTCATTGAAAGTTAAACAGCAAAGACTGAACTACTTGCAATCATGCAGGGAAATAGAATGACCTCATAATCTGTACAAAACAAAACATGGGACACGCTAAGTCTCCTCCCAGGAGTCTCCAACCAGGCCAATTGACTAATGTGTGAGTGGGCTCAGCAGACCAAGGGAGGCTCGTGGGATCTGCTCCCTTTAGCATTTCAATTTTTATTTTAAATCCAGTTGTGTTTGTGAAAGGGCACTCAGCAGCATAGGATGAAGTTGGTAAAGACAGTGTTTCCTTAGACCACCTGAAGAAAGCACTGCAAAGTGGGTAATACCTACCACTTTAGAAACAGAAAGAAATCGTAAAGGATCTCTTTTTAATCTCAGCAGCTATTTAAAAGATAAACAGTAAATACAAGCGGAATTATACCAACTAACCGTATTACTAGCAGTCAATTGCTGTGGAATAAACATTCTTATTTCCGGGGCATTCTAATATATTCAAAGACATGGAGAATGGCACCAGAAGAATTTATCACTGACATTTGCTAAATTAGATATTCCCGAGGTTTGCCTATATGGATGACAACATTTTTAGCACTTCAAGGTCCTTGCAAGAAAAAGTCTCTATAAAAATTCAGGACAGTATTGTTATCATCAACACTTTAAAATTGACGGTGATTGTTACAGTAGTTTTAAAATCAAAGAGACCTAAAAAGAAGGGGAAAATTATATGTGTATTCTATGTTTGAATTTTGATACATGAGATTTAAAGCATAATATTGTGATGTTTATTTCAGATAAATTCATTTTTACCAAAGACTTTTTCCTGCGCCAAAGTCAATGCACAGTTTAGCAAAGACACACCAGCCAGATAATATCCACCAACAACCCACCAATTAACCAGGGCACCAGGTTTGACAGTTGGGTTCTCTTCTTATTCAACCATGCATTCCATTTTGGCTGCTGTCCTAATTAATGACTAATCTATAAAACAGGGATAGTAATACATACCTCATACATGCCACATACATAATTACAAGGACTGAATCAGATCACATGTGGTACCAGGTGTGGTAAGTGCTTTGTAAATGTTTGGATTTTATGTTTCTCTTTATTTTTCCTGGACATTCCGTAAATGCTTATGGTCTTGACTCTTCTGTTTCCAATGCTTTTTAGAAATAAATAATAACAAGATTAAAAGATTTTTGGGTATGATAACATCTTCTAATGTGGACATTTTCCAAAAGCCATGGAAAGGGATCAGAGGTCTTGACTATCAGTCAGTGGCTCTTTGGCTGGGGGGCCCGCCCCACAATGGCTCAAGACCGAACTCCTACCACCTCTGTGGCCCATCTCTATCCCAAAGGACAATCAGATTAAAGTCTAGAAATGGACTGACTTGCAAACATTTTTGAAACCATTTTCCTAGAAATGTATTGGTGTTCCCACATCATTTTTGTTTCTTTCCCTAACTTGGATTCTCAATATTCCACTTTAGGAAAATCCTCAAAATTATGATGAATTCCCCAGCCTCCCCTTAGCAGCAGATCTGAGCTTCCTGATTATCTGTTCCCCAATCTTTCTCTCCCTCTCCCTCCTTCAGTGATCCATCAGCTGGACTTATCCCTCTACTCAGTCTGTTAACTAAAACAACTAGTATGTTTTTGTAATTACAAACAACCTCCAGAATTCACAAAAAACTAAATTACTTAGGGCAGAGGCTACACTTTGCATTTGTTTAAGACCTTCTATAGATGCTGTCATAGCTGGTTCTCAGCTAATAATCTTTGAAAGGAATTTAATCTTTATTTTAATGCAGTGCTGCCAACAGATAGTAACAATGCCTAAACTTGGGTCTAGGTATTTTGTTGGTGTCTCAAGTCAAGCTTACTTTCCGAAAGATGAGCCTTATGTAGACCACCTCAGCTCCAGGCACACCTGTCCCTTCCACAATGCCATATGCAAACATGAGCCTGGGGCAGTGGATATGCCAGTTTAGCCAATGATACAACCCTCCAACTATCAAAGATAGCTGTTAAGAGGGCCACCCTGAAATTTGTAAACCTGCAATAAAGCTTACGTAATAATTAACTTTGTTCTTATTTGAAGTTTTTATCCCTCAAATTTTTATTGTATTTATACTTATACATACTTATGTATACTTATACATACTTTATACATGAAAGTATGTATATGTGTATACATGTATATAACTGATATGTGTATACATGTATACATATATAACTGATATTACCCAACACTTTATGGACACATGGAATCAGCTTATATATCATTTTTTATTTACAACATTCAATATGAGGCACAAATTTGGCCTTACAATGATGCAATAAAACACATCACTCTGCAGCTATATCCCTCAAAGCCCCATTCCGCTTCCAGAGCAGGACACATAGGGATTTGAATCTTCAGTTAATGTTCTGATCTGTGGGTCATTCACAACCACAATTTAAGTTTAACCAACACCATAACTTCTTCAGCTTTCTTCAGCAGATGACCCACAATGCATAAAAATAAAGGATTTCATCTTGATTTTTCTCTCTAGGGTATGTCTTTATGCCAGGAGATATTATATGCACAGACCCATGAAAAGGGCTAGGATTAGATTTCTGTGATCGTTTCATGGGTTGAGGACATGTATGCATCCTGAGAAGCCAAACTTTCTCCTGGCAGAAACCTGAGCCCAGGGGATCTCTGGGTGGCGCAGCAGTTTGGCGCCTGCCTTTGGCCCAGGGCGCAATACTGGAGACCCGGGATCGAATCCCACATCAGGCTCCCTGCATGGAGCCTGCTTCTCCCTCTGCCTGTGTCTCTGCCTCTCTCCCTCTCTCTCTCTCTCTGTGTGTGACTATCATGAATAAATAAATAAAATCTTTAAAAAAAAAAAAAAGAAAGAAAGAAACCTGAGCCCAGACTGCATTTGTCACAGCAGGTTCTTGTCTTCGACCTCTTCCGTCTTTCATGTCGGGATATCGTTCCACCTGCTGACCAGGCATGGAGTATGAAGCTCTCCGTATGCCGTGGGCACCTGCTCCAGAGTGTACCTTCTTAACTTTCATTTACAAACGAGACCTTCCAATGAAAACGAAACCACAAATCTCAGAAACCTCACCACACAATAGTCTCTCTGGATTTTTAACTCTAAGCTGTAGCCATTACACTAAAGTAACATGCAATCCACCATGAATGAAAAATCAGAATAGGAGACCTCAATTATGTTTTTGTGTGTCACAAATATTATGCCTAGAAGTGCCTTTGAAGATCTCCCCAGTCAACCCCCTTGTTTAACAAATGAAGACACTAAGGCATGAGGTACTAGTCAAGAGTTCCACTCAGTAAGACCTTTATACTCCAGTCCTGCTCTCCAGACACGTCACCATGAGGTCTTCCACCCCTCGCCAGTGCCAATCACCCACTTAATCAATTTGCTCTATTGTGCCAAAGTGATTTTTCAACCCTGAGTCTGTATTCTGTTATGTTGTAAATATACTAACTTCCCACCTCCCTTGATGAGCATACATAGGTTAGAATTCTATGGCATTGACTGTCTTATAAATTAATGGTTTTGTTAGATCCTTCCAAATAGGTGCTGGCAAAATAAGCATGAGTAACTCTCCACATTAGGCAGTCCTCTGCATTTTATAAAACATTTATCTCACTTGACCAAGTAAGTAAACAAAAGCTTTCTCTGTTTAAGGAAGAGAGGAATGTAACGGCAGAGAAAGATGAATAACAGAGGGGCTATCAGGAAAAAGAGAGAGAGAGAGATTCAAAAACTATGGGTGGGACAAAAAGGAAAAAAAAAATATATATATATATATACACTTTATATATAGTTTTATATATATATATCGATATATAAATATATTATATATATAAACTTACTATATATATGTATATACATATATAGTATATATATATATATAGTATATATATATATACCATATCTATATCTATATCGATATAGATATAGATATAGTAACTAGGGAGGTAAAAACTCCCTGGTCATTTCCCTATCATGGCCTCCCTTTTGAGGAGTTCAAGCTTGAGCATCTGTCTGAAATAGAAATTATAGAAATTAACCCGACCTGTCCTTCAGTTATTGATCTCAGAGCCTCAGAATCCCCCATGCTAGAGTTTGCAAATCAAGCTCCCCAGAACCCTCCAACACTCCTAGGAGGTCTGGCAAGGTAGAGGGTATATTCAGGCCAAAAGTAGAGATTCTGATCACAAAGGCTGGAATCCAAGAGGCTGACCAAGGCAGATGAATTGCTCACTCAGGGCCCATTGGAATTTGTGTATCCAAAGATCAAGGTATCCTTTTGTCATTTATGATGAGAAAATGTTTATATGTCAGGAGAAATATGATGCACAAACTCCCACTATCTAATCACATCAAATTTACATTTCTCCATAATCTCTGGTCTTTCTTAACCACATACACATGTGTTTTTTTACAGCCACAAGAAGAGTCCAAGTAAAATTGTGTATCCTTCTTTCTCATGGTATTATTATCTGTTTTGTATTTTTTCCAAGTTCTACAGTTTCCATGTCATATGGTCCTGATTTTTATAATCTTCATAATTTAAGGGGAGAGATTTGAGATGATCCCTAGATTTATAAATAAAGGGAACTTCCAGGTATAAAACTAGTAAATTGGGTTCACAGGGAAGAGCTAAGCCAGCCACAAAGGAAGCCAGGATCTGAGTTGCTGAAGACCACCAGCATGACCAATATAGCCTCAGGGAGCCAGGGCTATAAAACAACAGCTTGAAGATTCAGGATGTATGTCCAGCAGTACCTGAGAGAAATGCCCAGCACTGGGGACAGAGACATTTGGCCACCAGAGAGTTGGCCTCCTCCATGAGCTGGGAGTGATTCATCAAACTCCACCAGGGCTCTTGGCTCTAACTCCTGGGTCACCAAGCAGTTTGAGGTGACAATCCATCCTTCCAGAAATTCTGTCCAGAGATGGGACTGCCCTGGGTGATGAGATGAAGCTTCCTAATCATCATCTAGAAATCTGTGATGGTAAATGTATGACCTTGTGCCCACTTACACATCAGGCTCACAATGGCATGGTTAGCGTCTTCATCTCTGAAGGGATGGATCTGGCCACCTCTGTCTATGAAGACAACATTGGGTTTCTGGGCATGCAGAACTGAACAGCTACATCAAGCTGCATGACACCAATAAGGCTCTGGTTAAGGGCAAAATGGCATCCCTCCAGGGCTTGGCTTTTTCTCTATGTATAACATATGACACTCCCTGGAGTAATGTAATCAGGATATGGTTATTGTTCTCTGGGCCTGGTCATATTGCTTATTCATAGCTTTATGTTCTTCTAGATATGATGGACATAAATACCCTTGTGCCTTTTGATTTAAAGGATTGTGAGGATGACTGAAGATCATGTTCCCACATCTCAAGGGGAGTTTGCCCACAAAGCTAAAAATTACAGAATGGTGATTTACAGAGTGTCAGAAGAATCCAAGAGTGAAAACAGTTTTCATTTTTAGTTCAAACACTCAAACTCTGACACATGGAAGCCACTGAGTCCCATGGGCAGTGTCTATGGTACCATGACATTGCACCAGCATCCCCACCTGGAATGTCATTCAGCTAAACTCCCATATGCTGTCCCTCTGCCCTCACATAGGCCTGGGCCTAACCCACAAGAAAGTGTGAGCTCCTCCAGACCCAGACTGGGGCAATGCCCCTCTCATCTTAAAACCTCCATCCCTATGAAATTTAAACTTGAATTATACATTTTGCCTTCCCTCCAAATAACATTGCCATCTGCAATATGAAATTAGATTGAAGTGAGAGGAATGATTGCTGAGCTGTTTGAATTTTGATCATGAGACTCAAAGAAGAAATGGTATCTCAACTAATTCTTCATCAAAAGTACTATATTTCATCCAAAACAGAACATATCAGAATAAAATGTTCTTGAGCACATTTTTATGGTACATGTTCTTTAAACAGTGTAAAATTCAAATTTTCTGAAGTATATTTTACCTTTTAATAAGATTAAAACTAATGTGGCTGATTGTCTTGAGAAAAAAAGTCATCCTTTTATATATCAGAGGCCAGCAGCCCATGACCAGCCTGTCAAAGGTGACCTGCATGGGGATTCGGAGACATGCCAGGGAACTCACACTGCATTGATTTTCCTGACTTGACTCTCAGCATTACTAAGGACTTTGGCTTAGGCTCATTGCTCTGGCTCTTTTTCCTCCTGGCTAACTCACAGAGAATCCCTATGGACCAAGTCTGTCCACAACTCCCTTGGCTACAGTCTGAACCATGTCTGCTCTGGCCCACGGTGGGGGTTTGGACTGCATGTGCCTCCAATGTAACACATCCAAAAGGGAATGCATCATCTCCACCACCCCTTCTGCACAAGCACACATAACACGTGCACAGAACAAACACATTTATGCAACACATACACACTCCTGTCCCTATATTCACTATCTCCATGACCTCACTATGCTCCTAGTTAGTTGCTAGAGCCAAAATCTAGATAATTCTAGAATCTTCTCTCTTCTATTCCCCAATAGCCATGAACTCTAAGCACTATCTGTGCTAACCCCTGAAAACCTTATTCTATGTCCCATGACTAGAGTTCTCATAATCTCTCACCTGAACTACTACAGTGTCAGGAGACACTATAACTAAATGAAAGAGATTCCACAACACCTTAAAATTTTCAAGCAATTGAGTAATTATCACGAGTACCATGCTGTGCATCATAGGAGCATTCCTGACTCAAGTAGTTCACAGTCTACTTAGATGTGTGTTGCCTAACCATGAAGAAAAGAGAGAAGGAAGCAATGTAATGACAACCAAATATAATCAACCCCCAAATGAGTTCTCTGAAGGGGCAAAGACTGATGGGGCAGTATTATCAGGAAGGCTTCCTGGAGAACACAGGAATTTGAGCTAAGCCACCACGAAAGAGCAGAACTTGAATCTGTGAAGTAGTAGGAACAGTGGAGCAAAGTCTTGAGAGCCAGAAGAACCATGGGCTACACAGAGACAGAAGAGAGTTGACTCCATGTTGGGGGTGGAAAGAAATGGCAGAAAACAGGATGGATTAGAATAAGGAGGTTCTGAGCATGGGTCTTGGCTTCTGAGCATGGTCTTGGCAATTATGAAGACCAGGAAGATAAAGCAGAGGCTGAAGTTCCTGGAGAAAGGTGAATGGGTAGGTAGGTGGTCTCCTCCTTGCCAAGTTCAGAAAAAGAAAGTAAGTGAGTATGCAGTTAGACTAGGCCTGGAATCAAAACTACTGTCTCTGGCTAAAGCCACCTCCTTGGTTGAGGACCCCGTGTCTTATTTTGTCTGCTGCCAGCCTGCCCAATTTACCAGGGAAAGTGTCAGGAGCATACATCGCTTCCCCCAACCAGTGGCCAATTTCTCCTAGGATCCGGGAAAGCATCCGCTCAGAACTCTAAAATCTATAAATTCCAAGGTCAATGTGTGCCACGTGGACATGTATGGGGTTAACAATGAGGAGTCCAGGAAGAAATTTCCAATAGAAAAAACACTTTATTCATTAAGAAGAAGAAAAGGTGCCTCACTTGGCCCATGGAAGCAAACACTTGAGCTGCATATCCCTTCCAGCTTGGAAACCAACAGAAACAGGCCCAGGGCATTCAAATCAGTACCCAAGCAGTGGGAGAGGGAAATTAAGAATTTACTTCCTGGGGCCTGGGGGAATGAGCCAATAATAGAAGCCATGTTTATTTTTCAAAAGCAGGTGTTTTCCAAACCACTGGGCAGATAATCCATGGGGAAGCACTGATGGCCTCCAGGGTCATGTGTGTACCTCCAAGTCAGAGAGAAAGCAGCCAAAGGCAGCCAGGGCAAGAGGCTGAAATGAGACAAAAGGAAGGGTGGATGAGGGCACTCAGACTTGGAATTAGGGCTTCATTACTATTCCCCCAGCCTGTGACAGCACAGATAGAACCATGGTTGGCACTTGGGACACCTGTATTTTAATGCCTTTTCTGCTATTTACTTGTTGTGGTATTCAGTGAGGTTGCTTCCCCAATATAGGCTTCAGTATACTTCCTTGTAAAAAAGGGGTTACAAGACCCCCCACACACACCCAATCACCAGCACTGCAGAGGGCTACTAAAGAGTGGAATGAGCCAACAGCCAAGGAAGCGGTTTTTCACTGTGTGGTCCTAATATGCTCAGAGGGTATGTTCTCATCACGATGTGCTCACCATGACCCCAGCCCAGAGAAGGGGACACAGGATCATGCAGAGTGTGGCACTGCCCTCCAGGAGTTTGTAACCAGACTTGGAAGAGAGGAACATCACTGAGAGACAATCATCAGACTGGTTAAATTGTCCCTTCCATGCTATTACGTGCTGTGGGAAAATGGTGGTAGGTGTAACCACAGAAGATATTCCTGAAGAGCTTAAACAGAAGCTGAGCTACAAAGGATGGAGTAAAATTTGGAAAAAGGGAAAAGATGAGAATGGAAAAAGAAGGGAGCCTACAAGCATCAGAAATGTGGGCCAAAGCCCAACTTTTTAGAACTCATTCATGGCTAATGGACATGGAACCACCCAGAGCTGTCATCCTTTTTATGTATTTATTTTCTCTATGAGCAAAGTCCAAAAATCTGAAAATTCTAAGGGAGGAAAAAGAACAAGAAAATTAAGATTATCTATGATTTCATCATTTGGGATAACCGGTATTATGTTATTACATATCCTTAAAGTTTTTTTCAAATATTCTCCTATAGGATCATTTTTAAGTGACTGTATAAATTTGATTACAGAAATGTAAAACAGTGAACTCATTCCCCTATTGTTTATATTTCTAAATCATATAAACAATATTTCAAAGTTTGGGAATGTGTATTCTAAAAAGTAAGAGTGTCAGGGCACCTGGGTGGCTCAGTTGGTAAAGCATCTGACTCTTGATGTCAGCTCAGGTCTTTTTTTTTTTTTTTTTTTTAAGATTTTATTTATTTATTCATGAGAGACAGAGAGAGAGAGGCAGAGACATAGGCAGGGGGAGAAGGCAGGCTCCCTATAGGGAGCCTGATGCAGAACTCCATCCCAGGACCCCAGGATCATGCCCTGAGCCAAAGGCAGATGCTCAACCACTGAGCCACCCAAGCGGCCCTCTCAACTCAGGTCTTAATCTTAGGGTCATGAATTCAAGACTCACACTGGGCTCTACCCAGTGTGGAACCTACTTAAAAAAATAAAGTAAGAGTGTCTGGATTCAAATTTTGTCTCCATTGTTTATTATCTGGGTTACTTTGGATGAATTTACCTCTATCAACTCAGTTTCCTATTCTTAAAAACTGGGACAAAAACAATACCTAATATACAGAGTTGAAAAAATTGTAGTAATATTCACATAATACAATACTACTCAGCTATTTTAAAAAATGAACTACAGATACATGAATAAATCTCAAATAAATTATAGTGAATGAAAGAAGCCAGATAAAATAGAGGGTACATATAGTATGTCTCGTATAAAATCCTAGAAAATATCATCTGTAATGACTGAAAGCAGATCAGTGGATGCCTGGGATGGGGCTGGGACATGCAGGGGCAGGAGAAAACTTGGAGGGGTGTTGGGTGTATTCAGTATCATGACTGTTGTGATGGTTTCATTAGTGTATATGTATGTTAGATGTTATCAAATTGTACACTTTAAGTGGTATATGCCTTTATGACACCATGCACAGTGTACAGTGTGCAGTTTCTTGTGCTAATTATACCCCAATAAAGTTGTAAACAATATATGTTTTTTAAAATTTGTGCTAAAATAAATCACCATCAGGAACATAATGGCATACCTTTTGTCTTCCCCATCCCTAACACTGAGGATTCCTTTATTTTAAACACTTTTGCCAAATTGATCAAAATAAAAGTATCTCATTATTATCTTAAATTACCTTCTGTAATCACAAATAAAGCATAAAATATTCACTTTTTTGTGTATTTGCATTTCTTTTTTATGAGTTATATGTTTGTATGCTTTGCTCATTTTTTGATGTGTTTATCCTTTTTCCTTATTTACTTCTCATTGTGATTATGCAAGTATATCTCTAGACTCTTCCCATGCAAATACATATACTTTTTTTAAAAAATAGATTCATCTTTTACATCCTATTTTGTAACCCACGTTTTATACTAACGTAATACGACTATCTATCCATGTCGATAAATGTGACACTATATCATAGTTGTAATGGCTAGAACAGCAATTCTTAATGCTGCTCCTTAAATTATTTTTCAGTTTCAGAAAACGGAATGAGGTTCTCCCTCATTTCAAGCAGAGTTGAGAATAACTTCACAAATCACATTTTATTTGCTACAGCATCATAGAAACTACAGCAGATTCTTCAATGAATGACAACCAAGAATCCTCCTCACCCTGAAAGGGAACTTTATGAAACTGACTTTTGCTGACTTTTTTTTTATAGTTTTCCTACAAGTGCTGATAATGAAATTTTCAGCTAGCCAGTCTTCACTGGACATGTTGTAAAGAGATCAATTTGTCCCCATTAGCTTCCACTTCATTAGTATCCAAAATGAGGTCCACTCTAGTAAACAGTGAACAACCTTTGGCTCAAGTAGAGATGTCTCTTTGTCAAGGTCTTAAGAGAAGTAAATCAGCAGCCTTTCCTTAAAGTTCAAAAGGAAATACTTTGATTAAAATTAAAAAGCTTTTCCTCTTAAAGGTCAGACAAAAAATTGGTGGTGTCCTGTGAGAAATACAATTATTATTCAATGCAATGCACATTGCGATGACATTGGGGTTGAGAATTTAAAAGTGACACAGTTTAGGAATGAAAAGTTACGGTTTATCCAGCAACAGTAATCTATCTGCTTGCAAGTTACCTCTGAGTGACACTTAACATCCAGGCTCCGACATTCAATGGGCTGAAAGACTTTGTCAAATTGGGATCAGTGGAATCTCACTTAAAAGTCATCATTCCATTCCCTTTTGGACTGTGTTTCAAACAAGTCAACCATACAAATGAGGAAATATTCAGTCTGAAGGTCAGATTGACTGACCACGCTGGCTGAGATTTTTATGTTTTGAAACCACTAGTCAGAAACAAAGCATCATTTTTGAAAAGAGAAAACCAGAAGTGGGTTGCAATAACCAGTCCGTGGCAGCCCAGGCATTTCAAAAGGCTTTTTTCCCTCCTGATGATTAGAAAGCCACAGAGCATTCAGCAAACACTGGAGCCTCCCCGGAGCCCTACATATTTCTGGGCACTGTAAAGAATGTGAAATTAAGCACACGTGTCCAGCATCATCAGCTAAGTGGATGAAGAGATGGGCCCGTAAACAGCTGTCTTCCTGACAAGGCCAATGGACTTGGGTATAATCAGAAAGAAACAAATTTGCTGCGAGCAAAAAAAAAAAAAAAAAAAACAGTGATGGAGACTGGTCCAATATGGGCCAAGGCTCTTTGCAAGAGATGGTATTTCCATCTAAGAAAAGAAAGAAACATGACAATCCAAGCCCACCCATTTTACTACCTTTGGGTGCATAAAACCAACACTGGAAATAACTTTTGTGAGCGATATTTTTAAAATCTCAATGATCCTTAAAATAAATCAAGGGGGGGGGGGCGGGAGTGCATTTCACGTAGCTAGGCTAACGAGCACTTTTTCCATTAAAAGTGATAAAAGCAATTACACCCTAACAGAAAAGCTCTTCATCCCTGAATGTTTCCTCCCCGAACTTAACACTTTATCAAGCTCCATACAAATATTAGATGTTTCCAATAAACTGGAAACACACAGTTCATTTGAGAGTGAAAGGAATCTTCTGCACAGCAGGAGCTACCTGAGTGGAAGAACCCTGAGGAGTGAGGAGCTGGGCACCCTTCAGAGCCGGAGCCAACGTGAGTGTGCAGGTGGGAGACAGAGCAGCACTCCTGAAGCACCCCACCCTGGATGACAAAGACAGGCATGACACAGAAATCAGGGTTGAGACTGGAGATATGACACTCATAGGCTGTGAGGAACTCTGGCAGACGCGTCTTTTTGATCACCCAATACATGGGTGCAGTCAGGGTGGCCAGAAAGACCCCTCAACTCCCCACATTGTGCCCTGCTGTCTGTAAACCCAGGGAAGGGTCTGGGATTAGGGAATGAGAAACCCAGCTTGGGAGAGGAGGCTTGGGGGTCAATTTAGGACCCTTTTCTGGGATCTGAGTTTGGCATGAAGGTGGATGAAACATGAAATGAAGGACTGAGGGACAGAAGAAATCCTGACAACCCCACAGGGAGGCTGTTGCTGCAGGAAAGCTAGCCTTGGAGCTTGAGCAGACTCCACAAGGCAGGGGCCACACGTGCCCTTGCAAATATGGTTATGCCTGGGCCAAATCCTGTCATTCTATGCTGTCTACAAGGCCTCTCATCAGAGGCAGGAAAGAGAATGCTATGGGAGAGGGGCGGAGAGCTGGCCCTTGTGTACTTAAGATAACTACATTAAAATAATTGCAAGATAATAGATATCATCCAATGATGATAATAGAACAAAGGACAAAGGATAACTGGTATCTCTGAAGTAGAGACACAATAAAATGATACAAAAACGAATTCAAGAGATAATAAGGAAAAAATCTTTCCTTAAATGAAGGAAGAACTGAATCTACATAACTGAAAGACCATTCCAAGTAGACCATGTTGTAGGAAATCTGAGATAGAATGAGCACTACCAAGACCCATCCTGGTAAATTACTGAACATAAAAAGTATTGAGAGAATTCCTTAGGCATTTGAAAAGAAGAAACAACAACAAAAAAGTACCTAAAAGGCTAATGAATAAGACTAGCCTCATAATTCTTTACAGCAACATTAAAATACAGAGGGGAAGATGGAACAATATATGTGAGTTTCTAAAGGAAAAAAGTGTGATCCAAAAGTTGTAGGCCCAACAAGGTGTTGTTCGGGTAAAAAGGTGTCAGACATGCATTCACAGATTTGCAGGAACTCAGGAAAAACAGCACTCATTAGTCCCTTAAGTAAAATATTTTGACGTCAAAATCTAGCCATTCAAGAAAAAATGAAGAAGTTGTGGTCAAAGGACCTGTAATGAGCATTGAACCCCCCACTTAAATGGAAGCTATATATATTATTTATTTCCCTTATAGCACTTTTCCAATTTGTGAATATATATATATATATATATATATATATATATATATATGGTATATGGTTAATGCTAGCTATCTCTGAAGGCAGAGGCAGTCAAAAGGGATAGGGAGAGACAATTATACTTTTTTTCTCCCTTATCTTTTTTTTTTTTTTTTTTTTTAAGATTCCACTTATTTATTCATGAGAGACACAGAGAGAGAAAGAGTCAGAGACATAGGCAGAGGGAGAGGGCAGAAGCAGGCTTCTTGCACAGAGCCCAACGTGAGACTTGATCCCGGGACTCTGGGATCACACCCCAAATCACACCCTAAGCCAAAGGCAGACAGACACTCAACTGCTGAGCCACCCAGGCGTCCTTCCCATACTCTGGTTTAATTAAGGTGTAATTTATATGTAACAAAATGCATAAATTTTAAGTATACAGTTTGACTAATTTTCATAATTTTTTGGAAGAGCTGCAGAATTGCTCTTATTTTTTCCTTAAATATTTCTAGGATTCAACAATGAAGCCATTTGGACCTAGAGTTTATTTGTGGGAATTTTTTTTTACCTATAAATTCAATTTTTTAATATATATTTCAGGTTATCTATTTCTTTTAGAATAAACTTCAGTACTTTGTGTCTTTTGAGGAGTCTATCCATTTTATTAAAATTGTCAAACTCATAGGCATAAAAATGTTCATAATACCTCTGTATTTACTTGTGAAGTTTGTAAGATGTTGTTGGGGCAGAGGAATTTCTTCTGCCCTTCAAGATCCTTGATCCTAGCTGGACTTAAAGTCAGATTGACAAGAGACAGATCAAGAGGAGAAAATCCAATTTAATAGGATATGTACAGCAAACCCACACAGACATGGAAGTTCCAAAGTCAGTCAGACAACCTGAGGCTCCTAAGAGCTAAGGAGAGGAGGTAGAGTCTGAGGATACAAAAAAGGGAAGACTACTAGCAGGAGGGTGGAAAGGGATGTTTGGAAAACAAAAGTTGCTCTGTTATGTAGATGAGTTGGCAGTTGAGGGCAGGTAAAGGTTTTCCTAAATTTTCTGGGGTTTGATTGCTTTTAACTCAAAACAATGTTCATGCTGAGGTGGCCCATCTTGGGATGGCTCCTATAATCTTTATGATGTTTCCTCTCTCACTTCTGATACCAACAACTTGTATTTTTTTCTCTTTTTTTCCTGCTCGATGTGTCTTGAAGTTTGTCAATTTTATTGATCTTCTCAAAGGACCATATTTTAATTTCATTGATTATGCTGATTTTTGTTTTGTCTATTTCCTTGGTTTCTGCTCTTCATAATTTCCTTCTTTCTGCTTACTTTGTGTTTCATTTGTTCTTTTTCTCGTTTCTACAATGGAAGCTTAGGACAGGGGTGGCAAAATTTTTTCATAAGGAAGAGTAATTATTTTAGTTTTTGAGATTCATATGATCTCTGTTACAACTGATCAACTCTGTTGTAGCATGAAAGCAGCCATAGACAATGCATAAATGAATGAACATGGCTGTGTTTCAATAAAACTTTATTTACAAAATAGGTAGTGGATTCAATTTTACACATCTGCCATAGTTTGACAATTCCCAGTTTATATCATCAATTTAGGCTTTTCATCTTTTCTAATATGAGCACTTGGTACTATACATTTCCCTCTAACTACTGTTTTAGATGCATCCCACAAATTTTGATCGTCATATTTTCATTTTCACTGGAACATGGAGAAATTTTTGGTCATTGACAATGAATCTGATCTTACTGTCAATCACCACCACTTTCATGAGCTCAAAGTTAACCCTCACTGTATTGTTACTAACTGAACACAGACCAGCCATGGTAACTTCCACAGCTGCTATCAAGGCTTCTGTACCCTCCCTTCCCTGGGCCCTCCATAAGAGGCAGTTTCAGGTTCCACATTTTGAATTTTTCTTTTTTTTAAGATTTTATGTATGTATTTGAGAGAGAGAGGAGAGAATGAGAAACTGAGCACAAGCAGGGGGAGGAACAGAAGGAGAGGGAGAAGCAGACTCCCCACTGAGCAGAGAGCCTAACTGGGGGCTCCATCCCAGGACCCTGGGTTCATGACCTGACCTAAAGGGAGATGCTTAACTGGCTGAGACACCCAGGTGCCCAGGTTCCACAGTTTTCAAAGACACCAAAATCCCAGGCACCTTTCCAGTCTCCTTTCACCAATTAGGATCTCCACTACCTCTTAAATAAATAACTTGATCCCTAGCATCAACAAACCCCATTAGCAAAAAGTATTGTGAGTTTACTTATCTCTGAAGATGGATAGATAGAGGAAAGGACTACATCCACTTCGGGCTCTGAGAAGAAGACATCAAAAGGAGATTAAACATAAAAGAGATTGGATGACAGAGCAGGAGAACGAAAGGTGCATCTTCAGATTATGATGGAGCTCTGACAATTCTAAAAGGAAAGAAGAAAAGAAAGAGGATTCTGGGAGGAAGAATCTTGGACTGCAGCACGTTTCAAGAAAGATTCAGCCAGGGTTTTGGAGTACTTAAGCCAAATTCATTACTTGGCGCAGTCCCACATCACTCTTCCTTAGCACCCATGCCATGGTTAGTTGTTGGTCGGGAGACGCCTTTAGGAAGTATGACCTTAAAATTAATGCAATGGTGGATCCCATAAAGACCTTAGAAAGAACTTTCAAATTGTCCATAGCATCTGAATTCTATCTCCTGTTAGTAAAGAAAGCGGATGGAAAAAAAAAAAAAAAAGCCAATGCCTTTATTACTTGTTGGTTTACAACTGCTGCAAACACCAAGAAGCAGAGCTCATTCCTCTCATCATGTCACTGTGCCAATGGAACCACCCATCATTGAAAGACCTTCCACATCCCAACCATGCTTGCCTTCTTTAGCAATGACAACTGTCAAAACAATACTTGACAGACATAACTTGCCTTGTTCTGAACTGCATGAACCACAGAAAATTATACTTGCTCCAATAAAACATCCAATGTTATTATAAAGGCCACTACGTGTACTTCTTGGTACTTTATCAGCAGAATGCACCTACAATAGTGTGTGCTGTTATTGGCATCGCAGCTATGAATTTCTTGACTGTTGCTCAATGTAAGAGCCACTGAAGCATTAGAGGATGTGCCCAAGGCAGTGATGGGTGAGCACAAATTCTGTGCCTGCTTAGATGGGAACTCAGATTAGGAAAAGGCAAAGCAGATTCAGCTCACTGGACCTTTTAGTCTTCACTGAGGATCAGTGAATCCAGAGTAGCAGAGACTAAACCAGCCAGAACACAGGCAACCTTACATAACTTCAGGAGCAGTTTTCTCATGCACTACAGCAAACTTCCTAGAGACAAAGAGAGAAAATGCCTCACTGACTAACCCAAGCACCACTCTCTCAATCCCTCCTTCCCTTCGAATGTAAGCTATGGGGCCACATCCCTGCCCCCGTTCAGCAGAGCTATTACTATTTGGATGTGGCCTCCCATGATCACTGAGAATCTAATAGGTCTTGGTTTCTGATTATAAACTCTGCCCCCCGGTCATTCAAATGCCTCAAAAACAGCTTTCAATCTTGGAAGGCTCTGTAGTTTCCCATCTGTTGCCTAAAGCTGGGCTCTCTGAAGGTGAAGGGGAAGGTAGTAACTATCTGCACGGATCAGCCCAGGGCTCTGACCAGCTCCTGGCAGAGGCCAGAGTACAAAATTGAATAAACAATTCCCAGGGACATTTATTAATGGTATACCTGGGAGGCACTTTAACAAAGCACTTGAGCCTGCAGAACTGACAGCATGCTATTTTAAAGAGTATTTTCCTCTTTATTTAATCCTTTCATGTATGCATCATATGCCTACTGAGGTCCTTCCTGCTCTGTGCAAACCCTCCACTAGGTGCCTGGGACACAGGGATGAACAAAGAGCTGACGCAATAGTTCAAGGAGCGACTTGGACCTGGATGAGGGTCATGGAAGCTGAAGGGAAGGGATGTGGGTGCATTAGGGAGATATTTAAGAAGACTAAGACCCAGCCACCCCTGAGCACCTACCATGTGCCAGACCTATAACTTGTCTTCAGCAAACTACAATCTGTAGGGCATTTGTGACACAAAAACATAGTAAAAGCAGGGCCACTTGTTCCAAAGCAGGAAAGGGTATTCCTTATTCCTCCTTTCTACCTCTCTAGAGACCATAACACCATTCCAGAAAGGCTCAGCAAGGCTAAGCAGAGTCTCAAGCCAACATAGTATATGGGAGGAAACTTGATCTACTAGAACGGGCTTGCCCTAGTGATACTCATGAGGCAAATGCAGTCCATCACAGGGGCCCATCTTATGACTCACACCCTCTCCCAGGTCCCCAATGGGGGCTGACAGTGGCAGATGTTCCTGGGTTGAGGCAGGAACTGAGCAGCTGAGACAATGCCTGGGTGATGCAGTGGAAGGGAGGGACCTCCAATGAGTGCTCCATTGTTCCACTGGACTTCACTTACAAAACACAAGTTCAAAGATGATATTACTAAGACATTCAAGTTGCCTGACATAGAACATGAAACCTCAAGCACAGGGCTCTTCTGAGCACAGGGTCTTTGGCAGTTGCACTACTCACACACCCATGGAGACAGGCCCAGTGTCAACCACCACATTACACTCTGTGATAGAAGAATGAGTCAGATGCAATCCCTAGCCCACCCCCACTGGGATAGGGAAGAGAACCACAGGACACTCTTGGGACTTAAGGGAGATTTGACAGAGGAGGTGAGGTCTAATTGAAGTGTGAACTATAACTGGCTGCTGGGAGAAAGGGGAAGTGGAGGGGAGGAACCTCCCAGTAGCAGGAGCAGCAAGGGCAAAGGTCTCGAGACAGAGCAAGAGAAAGCAAGGTGAATCTGGGGATCTACTGCAGAAGCACGCAGTATCCAAAATGAAAGGGGAGTGGGACAAAATGAGACTGGAGAGGAAATGGGACAGACTATAAAGAGCCATGAAAAAGATGCTCGGAATTTTTAAAAATTTCTCCTAAAAGTCAGGAGGAAACCCTAAAAAGTTTCAAGTTGAGGAATGACTGAATTATATGTATGCTTCAGAAATCTCATTCTGGAGAGCATAGTGGAGCAGGCTAACTGTAGGAGCATGAAGCCCAGCAGTATGGCGTGAGAAGTTCACGCAGGAGGAAGTGGTGTCATGAAAGTCGAAGAGAGGAGCCATAGGTTAGAAGATCAGGAAGCCATGCCTAGCCTGCCTCCTGAGAAATGAACCAAGGCTTGTAGGTAAATGGGACTAGGGTGGGGGGAAATGGTTCCAGGCAGAGGAGTCTGTAGAGGTGGGGGGATGGAGAAATGATGTCTTCTGGGAACTAGCTCTTCCACACGGCCGGAGCTGGGGGGTGAAAAGCAAGACCAGCCAGAGATGAAGATGGACAAATGTGCCACTGTCAGAAGCAATGATTGAGAAGACTGGTCTCTGTGCTGAAGACAAGAAGAGGCCAAAGACAAAAGCAAATTTCACCCCAGAATGGTTGCTCTGTCATATGTGCAGACACTGGACTGCAGCTGGGCCAGACTGGAGACAAGAAGCCCAGCTGGGAAACTGGTGCAATAATCCAGATCGAACATCCTGGTAGCCTGAAGAGGAATGTAGCTATGGGTTTGGAGAGGTGTTAAGAGAGTGGAACTGCAGGACCTGGTAGACAAGAGACTATAACAGATGGGAATCAAGAGGAGGGGGTCGCACAGGATGTCCCCATTCCCAGAGTCTATGTGGACAGTGGTGTCATTCCCTGAGCTAGGGACCACAGGGGAGGAAGGCATGGAAGAAGAGGAGAGGAAGAGCTGATCTTTGCTGTGTTCTGCTCATTAGACATCTAGGTGGGATGTTTGGTAGACATGGCATACAGGGATCTGGCATCAAGTGAGGATTCTGGATGTGGCTATGAGGTTAAACGTTTTCCACATATTCTTGGTAATGAAACCACAAGGCACTATAAGGTCTTCCCATCAGGGGAAAAGTCTCTCTGGGTGAGAAGCACCATCACTCCTGGTTTCAAGTAGGTACTGGCATCACATGGGCTGAGGTGAGATTGGACTTCAAGGCCTCAAAATCCACTCAGCTGAACCTCTACCTCAGAGCTTTTCCCACTCTCTAACATTTATTTTCCTTTCCAGATCACAGGAAATTTCAATTCAACTTCAGACTCAGGCTTTCAAATGCTATGACATCAAAATTACACTTCTTTAAAGACTGTGTGCTGTCTCATGCTATCTTCCAAGCTTCTCCTCTTCTGGGGGAACCCACCTTCTCCTCTCACTTTTCTCCTCTTTGTATCCCAAAACTCTGATCTTCTAGCTGCTACCTCCCTTCCCCACTAGCCTGCCTGACTCCTTTCTGCCTGCCCTGGTAATTCCCATCATATATCTCTGTGACTGATGAACAGGGAGTTAATCAGAGTGCAGTCAACTGTACCCTCGAATCATGGACTCATTTTGAGTTGTCTTAATTGAACCATCTCCCTGGGAAAGATGAACTGCAGATAACAATAAGGAAGGCTTGTGCAAAGGGTAAAGAGATGGGTCTTCTAAAATGAATATATGTCACAGTCAGATGACAAGAACCTTAGGTTCACCTAAAATCATTCAGCCCGCCAATCATCACTCAGCAAACGTTTACTTTGTGCCCCATGCCCTGTTGGGATCTCCAGGACTTCAGGTTTCTGGCTGTCTCTGCCCTCAAACTATTTTTTCTGCCTTTGCCTAGCTTGAAGGTGTAAAAGCTTGAAGACCCTTCAGGGAAGGATGAGTTTAGAGGTGACTCCCTCATGACACCGAAGAAACAGGTGATGGGCTGAAAAAGTGGCCTAGGTATGAAAAACCTCTCAATGCAGCTTAGTTTCTTCAGCAAGAAAGAAGCCAAGAGGTTATAGCAGACACTGGCCAGTCATTTTCCAAATGGTTTCCCATGCTTTGCCAGGCATAACTATGTTCCCCATCCTGCTTTGCCTTCAGTGTAGGAGAATTCTGGCCACGCAATTTCTCTGGTGTCAGGTACACTCAGGCCAACACTTCCCCAGGTAGTGCACAGCTGTGACCTGTCCAGAGAGTACTTCAAAAAGCAGGGTCTTTCTCTCATAGGCAGAATCTGTGTCCAGGTGAAGCCAGACTCTGCAAAGTCCATTCCCACTATTTCAAGGACCAAATGGGCCCATTCTACCTCCCATATAAAGGAAAATTTAAAAAGTGGAATCTGTAGGCAGGAGAGCCAGGGTACTTCTTAGACTCTTGAGGTCTTGCTCAGTCTCTGATAGTTCAAAATCAGAAGGGACAGAGGGCAAATTCAACTAAAACTAAATTCTGGCCAACGTCTGCACTCAGAAGGAGTAATTAGTGAAGGCAATCAGGTTCTGTTTATCCTTCTATTGCAAGGAAAAATCATTGGTTACCTTCAGCAAGCCTTTGTATCACCATTCTAGATGCCAGTCCCAGAGAATACTAATTTGGCTTGGGCCCCTGCTATGAAATGCAACCCAGCTGATATTCAAACATGCATAAACATCGTCATTTGCTAATAGTGGCTAATGGCTTTAATCATAGAATAAAACAAATCAATAATTAACCTTAGCAGTAGAAGTGCAACTTGGATTCAAAAATAATGAATTCACTAATGGTTTTTGTTGCCATTAGTACATATACGTCAGGGTAAATATGCAGAAACATGCCCATTTCTAAGTAGCTAATCTATTCATAAATTATCAGATTATAACTCCAATTTGGACATGAAGGAGAGCAGTAAGCAATACAGCTACCAAGGTATCTCTAATTTATTAAGAAAACGATAAGCTTACATGTGAAACCACTTATTTGCCACTGTTACTCACATTATATGTTGGGTCTGTGCCAGAAGCAGGTGGCAGAGAGTAGCAAAGTGACCCCTCTGGCTCAGGGAGCCCACATCCCAGTAGAATAGGTAACTACAGCTATGTGATAAAGGCTGCTTTAACGTTGGGGCTGCACACAAGCAGACGCACGTGAACTGCCTGGCAAAGCCTGGAAAAGATAGTGATTATAAGAACAACAATTGAGTTAGGTCTTGAAGGATGAACGGAGGTTGCCAGAATGACAACAATGAGAGGTCAAAAAATAAAAATAATAAAGAAAAGGAAAAGAGCATCTCTAAGACACTGCAAGTATATCTGGGTGGCTACAAAGTTAGGGACTCATAAGGTAGTGGAGCTGGGGAGTTAATAGCAAGCCTGCTCACAGAGGGTCTGGGATATCTTGCTGAGGTTTTTAGTTTTTTTCTAACAGGCAATGAGAACCAAAAGAAAAAAAAAAAAAAAAAGAAAAAACCTGATCTGCAAGTAATTAGAAATAAGATACACAAGCACTGAGAATTTTGTTCATATGATTTTTATAGATAGTAGAAATAGATTTTATGTGAGGAAATGTATGTTTGTTTGTCTCAAATCATAAGCAGTTTTCCTAAAGGCTCAAATTATTGAATAATTCTCAGGATTTAGAAGTGCTGAGCTGGACAACCCCCATGATAAATGCAAAGATTTCTACCCAAAGGCTAGCCTGGACTTGGATAATTTTCAGTTTTATTTACATCTGACTATGATTTGTTTTGTGATGTTTTGTTTTTAAGATAAGATTTGAATAAGTCCAGGATCTTTTAAGATAATCTGGCAGATTCTGTCTCCCTTTTATGAAGGGTCATATGGCAGATATCTTTGTTTAGCTACCCAGAGGCCAATTCCCCCTTCTTAAGAGCCCATCAGACCTGGGAGGGCTCTGATGTTCCTGTGTCTACTGCTCCCCCTTCTGACTGGAGTAAATGCCAATCAGTAAAAGCCAATCAAGAAGATGTCATTCTCCTTGCCAGTGATTGACCTATGACCCCAAAGTGTGGGCAATGATATGTACAATGATACCTGCTGGCGCTTCTCGGGGAAAAATCATTCTTTCTGATAAAAAGGATTATACACTTTCTTGTTTTGTCTCAGGAATTATCAGGAGGCTATCAGTTATTGTAAGGGGAAACGGCCTAAAGACAATACCAGTTCTGAAAGATAGTAGAGCAAAAAAGATGAAAAGAGAGAGCCTGAATCTTCCATTATGCAGCTGAGTTACTAAAGTAACCAACTAGGAGCCACCTAACCTCCAGGCTTCTTATCTGAAATAATAAATTTCTAGTTTAAGCCACTGTCCCATCACATTCCTGCTGTCATAGGTGGTCTACAGCAGGCCTAGCTCAGCTAGTACACACCAATGCCACCATCTTGGTTGTTATGACTGGCACTCATCAGACAGGTCAGAGCCTGTGCTGATAAATATTTCATTACTCTTTATCTAGAGGACCAGCCCGAAGTCACAAAGAAAGAGTTTTGAAAACAGCAAAAGAAAAGGGACTTCTCACATACAAGAGAGCCAATAAGATTATAGGCAGATTGCTCAGCAGAAACCTTGTGGGCCAGGAGAGGGTAGGGATGATATATCAAAAATACTAAAAGAAGAAAACTATCAACTAAGAACACTATACCCAGCAGAGCTGTCCTTCAGAAATGAAGGAGTGATAAAGGCTTTCCCAAACAAATAAAAGCTAAGGGAATTCATTACCACCACACTTGACTTACAAAAAAAAAAATGCTAAAGGGATTTCTTCAAGCTGAAATGAAAGAATGCTAATTACGGATGTAAAAACATATGACTGTATAAAACTTACCAATAAAGGTAAATATGTAATCAGAGTCAGACTCTCTAATATTATAATGGTGGTATATAAATCATTTTTGATGCAATTTTAAAAGTTAAAAAACAAATGTATTGAAAACAACTATAATTTGTTATTGGGTACACAATATAAAAAAGATATAAGTTATAACATTAATAGCCTAATATGTGAGAAGAAAAGGTATAGTTTTCATATGTTATCAAAGTTAAGTTGTTATCAGCTTAAAACAGGATGTTATAACCATAAGATATTTTATGTAAGCCTCATAGGAAACACAAAGGACAAAGCCATAGAAGATACATAGGAAAATGAGATAAAGGTATCAAAGTATACCACAACAAAAGTCATTAAATCACAAAAGAAGACCCTAAAAGAGAAAGAAAGGAACAACAAACCAGTGAGAAAACAATTAACAAAATGGTAACAGTAAGTTCTTACTTATCAACAATTACTTTAAATGTAAACAGATTAAATTCTCCAGAGACACAAAAAAATCAGTTTTGAAAAAAAAGATCGAATGATATGCTGCCTGTAACAGACTCATTTTAACTTTAAGGACACACATAGGCTAAAATTGAGGGACAGAAGAAGATATATTACAAGTTTAAATGGTAACCAAGAAAAATTTAAAGAGCAGAGGTACCTATACTTAGACAAAGTAGTCTTTAAGCTAAAAATGGTCATAAAAGACAAGTTCATTGTATAATGACTAAGGGGTAAATTCATCAAGAAATTATAACAATTATAAATATTTATGTACCTAACATCAGAATACCTAAATATTTAAAGCAAATATTATCAGAACTAAAAGGATAAATAAACAAAAATACAATAACAATAGGGGATTTTAGTGCTTACATACAATAATAAATAGATCATCTAGACAGAAAATTAATAAGGAAAGAGAGAATTTGAACAACACTATAGACCAAATGGACTTAGCAGACATATATAGAACATTCCATCCAACAGCAGCAGAAAACACATTCTTCACACATGCACACAGAACATTATCCAAGAGGTACCATGTGCTTTAAGTGACCAAACAAGTCCTGACAAATTCAAGATGATAGAAATTACATCAAGTATCTTTTTTTAACACACGGCATGAAACTAGAAATCAATAACAGGAGGAAAATTGGGGAAATCACAAACAATGGACATTAAACAACACACTCCTGCAGAACTAAAGGATAAAAGAAGAAATCAAAAGGGAAATCAGAAAATATCTTGAGACAAATGAAAATGAAAATACAACATACCAAAGCTTATGGGATGTAGCAATAGCAGTTCTAAGAGGAAAGTCTATAGCTATAAATGCCTACATTAAGAAAAAAGAAATATCTCAAATAAACAACCTAATGTTACACCTCAAGGACTGTAAAAAGAAAAACAAAATAAGCCCGAAGTTAGTAGAAGGAAATAATAAAGATTAGAACAGAAACAAATCAAACAGAGTACAGAAAACCAATAGAAAAGATCAACAAAACCAAGAGCTGATTTTTTTGAAAGGATAAACAAAATTGACAAACCTTTATCTAAGCTAACCAAGAAAAAGAAAGTGGGGGCTCAGGTAAATAAATGAATGATGAGTCATTATAACTGATAACACAGAAATACAAAGGATCCTAAGAGCCTACTATAAACAGTTATATGGCAGCAAATTAGACAACCTAGACAGAATGGATAAATTCCTAGAAACACACAATTTAGTAAGACTAACTCATGAAGAAGTATAAAATCTGAACAGACTAATAATAAGTAAGGTAATTGAATCAGTAATCAAAAATATCCCAACAAAGAAATTCAGGACCAGTAGTTTCACTGATGAATTCTACTGTATATTTAAAGGGTTTTTTGTTTTTTTGTTTTTTTGTTTTTTTTTATTCATGAGAGACACAGAGAGAGAGGCAGAGACACAGGCAGAGGGAGAAGCAGGCTCCATGCAGGGAGCCCAACATGGGACCTGATTCCAGGACTCCAGGATCACACTCTGGGCTGAAGGCAGGTGCCAAACTGCTGAGCCACCCAGGGATCCCCAAATTCTACCATATATTTAAAGAAAATTAATGCCAATCTTTCTCAAAAGCTTTCAAAAAATTGGAAAGGAAGGACACTCCCAAACTCACTCTATAAGGTCATTACCCTAATAACAAAGTTTGATGAGGATATTACAAGATAACTGCAGGTCAATATCCCTGATGAATACAGATGAGAAAATTCTCAACAAAATATTAGCAAATGGAATTTAATATAATGGAATATTATTCAGCCATTAAAAAGTAGGAAAGTCTACCATTTGCAACAGTATAGATGGATCTTAAGGGCATTAAACTAAGTGAAATAAATCACACAAAGACATATAAATACTGGATGATCTCAGGTCTAGGGGAAGTCTTTAAAAATCTAAGTTATAGAAACAGAAAATGGATTGGTGGTGGCCAGAGGCTAGGGGATAGGAAAAATGGGGAGATGTCGGTCAAAGGGTACAAACTTCCTATGGTAAGATGAATAAGTTCTGAGAATCTAACATGCAGCATGGTAACTATAGTTAACAATACTGTACTATACCTGAAATTTGCTAATAGCAACATACCACAAAAAAAGTCGGGTGGAGGGATCCCTGGGTGGCGCGGCGGTTTGGCGCCTGCCTTTGGCCCGGGGCGCGATCCTGGAGACCGAGGATCGAATCCCACGTCAGGCTCCCTGCATGGAGCCTGCTTCTCCCTCTACCTGTGTCTCTGCCTCTCTGTCTCTCTCTGTGTGACTATCATGAATAAATAAATAAAATCTTTAAAAAAAAAAAGTTTTCATTAAAAAAAAAAAAAAGTCGGGTGGATAACTATGTGAGGTGACAGGTGTGTTAACTAACCTTACTGTGGTAATCATTTGACAAAATATACAGATATAAAATCATCACATTTTTTACCATAAACTTATTCAATGTCATATGTCTGGGGGAGGGATGGGGTAAAGAAGTGGTTGGAGCCAAATCCCAGAAGACCTACAATGAAAGTATGAGATTTACTTGTATTTTGAAAACACAAAGTGCCATTGCCAATTTGCAGCTGTCCCATGGTTTCCTTGGAGCTAACTAACAGACAACACATTTGGACTCAATGGCCAGCTTTGGCCCCAACAGCCCCTACCAGACATGACTCATCATACTGACACTTCTACTCCATGTCTCACCCAGTGGAACCTAAGGATCTGGTCAGGGCCAATACCTGATCTCTGCCTCATCTTAAGAGAGGCAAATAAGATAGGGAGGAAGATCCTTAGAATCATGGAGAGCCCTCAGAGATTGTCTAACACCTAACAGTGCAATTGAGAAATATAAGAGGCCAAAGGGAAAATAACTTGCCTGGGGCCACATTGGGATAAAAACCGGAACCAGACCTGAAGCCTACCCATTCCCGGGCCGGGGCTTTGTTCCAACATAGCATTGGTTTTACAAACCTGGTCTTGCAAAATAGCCAACCACAATCCTCAGACCATCTACCTCTCGAGGGTCCCAGAAGTGTCTATGCCTGTATCTCTGAGTGTGCACGCATATATAGGACAAAAGCGTGAAAAAAGACAGGAGGACTTTCAGAGGACATTTACAGGGACATAGCACAAACATCCCTCCAGCCTGGCAATTTCCCACCTACTCAGATCATTCGTGGGAAGAAGTGAAAATATGACAGCCCGCTTCTAGACATAGGGACAACAAAGCTATTCTGACTGAAAAAAAACAATAATAATTAAAAAAAAAAAAAAAACACCACTCCCAATGCTGATTCCTAAAGTTCTTTCCTTCCTCCTTCAGACTGTGCCTCTCGTCCTGTCGCCACCCCACCCTCCAGCATTACTCCAGTGGCCAGGCGGGTGAGGACTAGTGGTTAATGCCTAGCGAGCTAAGGTGAAAATCTGTCATGCCCTTTTCTCCAGTGTCTCTGCACTTATTTAAAGGCCATTTCATTACACTGAAAGCCCCAAGACACTTGTAACTATATTGAAAATCAAAGTCACTAAGGAACCTGGATAGCAGAGATGGCTAGAATCTGGTTTGGAGTAAGGTACACGGATGGGAAGTGGTCACCAAAGTTCAGGTCATTCATTGCCAGCTTGTCCTGGTCATCCCTGCCAGGACATGGAAATGAAGCTGGAAATGGAGACACAAGTCTCTCCAGAATGACCGTAACTTTCAGGCCATCTGCTCACCATGCAGTAAGGAGAACAAATGACAAGGACTAACTGGGCAGTGACAGCCAGCCGCGGCTCAGTCTCAAGAATGTGCCTCTCCCTGGACAAGCATTCACAGTGTGCTGCATGAGCCTCCTCTCCCCAAGATGTTGACTGTGAGTTCTTTAACCCTGCAGATAGGGAAGGACTCCTCTCTGGGCCCTTTTCAGCCCCTGCAGAAGCTTTACCAGTGCTCAAGACACATAGTTTACCATGCTTGTTTTGTTTTTTTGTTTTGTTTTGTTTTTTGTTTTTTGTTTTGTTTTGTTTTGTTTTTTTAACCATGCTTGTTTCATTCCCAACCATGCCTGCTTCTCCCTCCTGAGAACCCAGAGACTTTGCTTGTGATATCTTCATCCTACTGGGATATCACTTTGCTGTATGTACATCTTATCTCATCTTAAGTCCCCCCAAACTCCTAAAAGGTAAACCAGCAATCCTCACCCCTTGCAGACTGACTACTGTTATGTTGGGACACAGAACCCTCAGGCAAATGAATGAACAAAAGAGGCTTTTATATAAATTGGGGCTCCACTTTCTCACTTTCTCTGCAGTGGTCTTATCAGACCACTCTTGAGTGTCTTTCACAAGTAGGTATCCAATGAGTGTTTGTCTATTGAAACAGAAAGCCACCAGGCTGATCACTGTGTCTGCCTCTGAAAATCCAGGACAGGGGTGAACAAAGCCAGTTAGAGGCCCCTTGTCTGTGGGAGTCACAGTGTGTTTTTCCAACTGCAAGGAAAGGGAAGAAGTAATGTCTGGTCAATTCTAAACTAATGTTAGGCAATTAAACCCAGAGGGCCTGTTGTAAGGTCAGAAGTCAGTGAAACCAAATTTCCAAACAAACTTGGAATACATTTAAAGAAGCTTAAAATCTCCAAAGACGAAAATAGCTGAAGAATGATGTTTGAGGAATTCAGATTTAACTCAGCAAGTGACAGTTCAGCAAGAGGAGCTGTGAGCTGGGCAGTGAGACAAGCTGATGAGCTCATCCTCAGGCCACCCACAATCTGACCCAACCTGCTGCGGGCAAGAGAGGTGGAGGCCCATATTGGCTTCTTAAAAGGTGGAGAGAAATGGATGTGACTCATCTGACCCCAGGGTCCGGAGCAAAGGCTTACTGGGACATCTAATGCCACTGGTTCCGGATAAGATGTGGTTTTGAGACAGGGGTGGTGGGGGAGGAAGTCAAAAAGGAAGGATAGAAATGCAATTTGTAAAATCCTTGAATTGTGATAAAAATCCAATACAGTTGAAATTTCATCAGTTCTAGGAACCATCCCCAGAGTGGAGGGGAAGGGGCTGGGTTTTATCATGTCAAAAAGTCAGCAATAAAGGAACTGTCCTGCGGTCAGGGCAGAGCCAAGCTGACATTTCAGCACAAGATGCATTCCTTTTAAGGGCCAGGATTTTAAAGAATGTGCTTTTCAGCCTCTCCCACAAGTTCACACAGGCACTGTGTCCAGGCAGAAGGAGCAGCGAGATGTGTTTTTCTCATTACCCTTAGATGCCTTTCAAGGCGTGCTCCCTCACTCCTCCCTCCTGGCACCTCTTCCAGACAGAGTGAGCTCGGCTGGAGGGTTGTGAAAGGAACACACTTGGGGAGGGGGCGAGAGAAAATGTTTGCAGGTCTAGCTATGCCGGGGACTCACGGAGTGTCATCTGGTCAGGTTATGGCAAATGTGTAAGTCAAGGGGAGAATACTGTCCTGCTCAGAAATCCACAGATCTGCCCTTTGATGTGTACAAAGCTCAAATCTGAACATTGCTGAAGGCAACCTGGCATGCATTCATTCATTCATTCATTCATTCAACACACACTTCTCAAAAGCCTCCTCTTCACCCAAATACATGCCAAAGAAGTCATGTCAGCCCTGAAGCCATGTCTCAAATGATCACAAAGCAACCACTTATCATGTTTTCCTGGTCATGGGCTGCAATGCTTTTTGTTAAACTCTGCTGTGGTCTATTTGTAGAGTAAAGGGAAGGGACTGGGGACTGGGAAGATTAGGGATGACCAGAGCCATATTTTAGTGCTCTCAGCCAATCAATCAACCAATCAGTATAAATTGAACATTACCTGTGAGTCTATGAATCAGAATATATTTCTGATTAAATTGGAAATATAGGTTTGGTATATGAGATTTCACTTTGTAGACACGTTTGATAGGGATGGCCTAATCCAGGACACCGGTGACCAAAAAGCAAAAGTCATTTCAAACCTTCTGGACACAATAGAATCTTCAGGATAAGTTTATTGGTGAATATTTATTTCTTTTGCTCAGTTAAAACTAAACTTTTTCATTATAACAATAGGGGTCCTTTTGCTTTAAGCTTTCCATATTCAGCCACCGAGATGAAAAAATCTCCAGGTAATTTGACAAGTGATTTCTGCATTCGTACCAAAATTACATATCAAACTAAGTCCAAGAAAACATTGCAACTAATCAGGATGTCTTAAAATCTCTTATTATTCAGAAATACTAAGGACAATGTCTAAAGCATACATATTTTTCCAATCTCCAAATTAGTTCATTAACATCATTTGCATTTTTAGTGTAATTAACAGTTGTTATCAATACAATAGTCATACCTGGACAAAGTTACATGGCTTTTGAGGCAGAAGCTATATATTTTTTGGTCTTTGCTAAAAGAATTTTGGACACTAAAAGGCACAAACCATGCTTATGAACACATACATTCACATATAACAAATATCAATTATTTGTGAGAACTCTAAGAACAGTAGAAATTCATCATTATTGGAAAGTATATCCAGTGCTCATTGCCTTCAGATAAGTCCCCATCCAAATTAGCATCAGTCATGTTTCCTACACTATAATGTAAAGATATTAATAGGTATGAGATATTAACAGGTATTAAAATTTAAAATATTAATAGGTGTTCCACCACAGAAAGGTGCCATGGTCAACTAAGTTTGGAAAAATGGTAAATTAAACCAAATAAGCTGGCGTTTTGTTTGTTGTTTGTTTTCATTGCTGATCATGAAGGAGCTTTAATGCATTCACACACACTGTGAATTCAAGATGGGGACAAAGTATGCTCCATTTTCTCAAATTCATTAGCCACAGAACCCTTTTTGTCAGGAGATACCAGTCTTCCATAGAGGACAATTAACTCTGTCATGATCATAAATACCTTAAAAATCATCTTGGCCCCGTGGAATTTCCTTTGACTCATTCATATAAAAACAATCCCTCCTCTGCTCCCCCCACAGCAGTCTGAATAGAATACACAGGATCCCAAATATTTTCCTATTTTACATATACCTTATATATTTACATATCCAAAGTTACATATCCACACATGTAATCCCCTACATATGCATCCACGTGTCTTCAATGCTTGGTCTGTGGCTATTGTATTAATCTTAATAGAATGAATAAATGAATGAATGAATGTTACTATTTAAAAATAACTACTTTACTAATGAATTTCAGTTTCTCTATTTAAACAACCTCATCTGATAAATGGTTAATACTCACCCCTGTCCTGGATTTTCAGAGCACAGGGATCAGTCTATATGTATTTTTAATACCTGTTAATATCTCATACCTATTAATACTGACCAATTTCACCACACGTACTGTCATTTGTAACACAACATGTGTTGGATTACACACGGGTGCTCTCAAATAGTCTTTGTCAGGTTCCATGCAGCCAAACCATCTTCCTCCTGCTGATACTTAAAGCCCTCCAGTGTCAGCCTACCCTCCTGCTTAGACTTTCCACTGTTTCCTGTCACACACCCTCCATCTCAAACAGCAAGACCCCATCTTCTCTAAATCTGGCTGACATTTCCCTGCCCCTGAACATTTCCTGCTCCATTCTTTCCATCGTCAGTCTTTTGGCAAATGTTCACCCCAAGTCGACTAAAGCCTGGGTGTTGCACTATGCACTGGGTTACAAAGATAAATAGATACGGTTGCTGCTCTCAAGATCACAATGGCCACATACACAGAGATATGCCACACAGCAGGGAACATGAAACAGTATGGGCAATTATGTCATCACAGCAAGGGTACTGGAGCTGGACTTCCTGAGCAGGAGCTGTCTGAGCTGGATCATTCCTTGAGTTCCATGTGACTAGTGAGTGTAGTCACTGATCCTCAAAAGCAAGAATCTTGGCCCCACCCTCTCTCTTCAACTTCCTAGTCCCATGTAATAAACATACATGGCTTGGCCACTGAGAACATCAGGCACTCTCATCCATGCACTGAATTGGGTAAGTTATACCTGAGACTCTACAAATAATGGCTATCTGAGATTAGGGAAGAAGGAAATAGGAACTAGGAGGCAGCTTAGCAGGGTAGCCCTTATGGTGTTGGTGGTGGCATCTTACAGTTGTTGTCAAGCAAGATGAGTTATAGCATTGTCACTGACCACACATGAGCACACTTTGTTGTCCTGATTGAAAGATTACATAATGAGAAACTTTGGTCTTTTAATCCACAAGCCATTTAAGGAGCATTTGAGAGGGAAAAAAGTGAGTCCTGGACTCTTATCTTCTGGTAAGATCAAGAAAGCCCCAGCTCTAGAACTTATGAATGTGTGTCAGGGTCTAGAAAGAAAACTCCAGATCAATGGTGGAGTGCTCTGGGAAGAAATGCTCATAATCACTACTCTTAATGTCACAGAGGGAGGCGTTGCCTGGAAAACCACAGACACCAGCAACCCTAAGTCAGAGTCCATGAGAAGAACTCATCTTGTGAAGATAGTTTAGGAATATTGCAACCAACAGATTTTGCTTGTATTTCCATTTTAATGTATGCACAAGTATCTACACCGACCTTAAAGAGCTCTTTCCATAAGGCAGAATTACAATTCGAAGCTATAAAGCATTGTGGTCATTGTTTAATTGGCAGTACTTTTTTCCTCAGAGGTACATAAAATAATGGTGCACCTTAAAATCAATAGTGTCTTAGATGCTATGAATATGGAGACTGCTTGCTTACCCAGTTAACCCACTGAATCCTAACTGTAATTAAGTTTTCTCTTTATGTATCGCTCCAGTTGAGTTGAAAGCTCCTCCAGTCCATTAGCTATCCACCTGAGCTCCAGAAATATGTCAGTGCTCTTTACATTCTCTGGAAGACAACAGCAAAATGTGAAAAACTTTAATATTTAATACTGGCCTGTTATCCTCATTTCTGGTTTCAGGAATTAGATTGGGATGACTTCATTGCTCTGCAGGCAACTGTATTGATGGAATGGGCCTCACTCTGTGCAACAGATGTGCTCCTGGAGAAGATGTGCTTAATTTAGATTTTTAAAAATTCAATTGTGCTCCCACAGAAAACCAGTTTGCTTAAGACATCACACACACACACACACACATAGAGGTATATACACATAAACAATTTCACTTGAGAATCCTACAAACAAGGATCATAAGACTAGTTGGGAGCAGAGCCCAGGTCAGCATGCTGAGTTTCCTGACCCTCGTGGCTACTGCCACTCCTTTGAAGGATAATTATCTCTTTAGATTTATAAGCCCAGAAAAATTGAAAACTCTTTCCATGTTACCTCTTTAAACATGGGGCAACATGGTGTTACTAACAAGTATGTAATTCATATATCCACGAGCCTTTGCTGTAGGCTTTGTGCCAAGAAATAGGAAAGTAAAAACCAGATGCTCAGCCTTGAGGAGGGGATTGCAATTGATGGGATTTTCAAAACGAGAAAACGGTCCAGGTCTAAGGAAATGGTGTTTGGTCACAGTATCCTAAGAGTGTTCACTAGAAGGATTTTCTCCTCCTGTCATTCTGAAATCTTAATGGGTTTGAATTGATTCACTGAGCCATACCACTGAAAGGGAAGGGAAATGTCAAGTCTCCATGTTTCCAGTCATGCATCTGGGGGCCAGACTAAAATGCACTTCAGAACTTCTAGTTTTGAATGGGTTTCCACCATGAAAAAAAAAATCACTGCACAAGTCTTTCCAAGCACCCAAAATGTTCCCTGCCTTGTACTGGGTCCCTATCCATGCAACAGATGGTGGAAACTGCCTGGTCTTCACTCTCTCAGAGATGACTGTAGGGATATGGAGGTCTGTCCCACATCTATGGATAAGGGAAAGCCACCTAAGCAGCTTTATTATTCCAAGGGACCTGGGCTGTAGTTGCCAAGGGAACAATATTTCTGATACCATCACACCAGTCTACAAACACCTTTACCATGGTGGATAGATGGGAGAAAAACTGTCAGCAGAATATGCCTAGAGGCCGGTAGTGGTAATAACACAGCCAGCACACCATGCAGAAGACAGGAAGACCTCTTTAGGGCAGCTCAGACTGGCACCTGGAAGCTGCAGGACACACCTTCCTGGAAACTTACTGTTGCTTGGCAGGTATGACCTCCCTCACTTAACTACACAAATTGCCACTAGTCTGGAGGCCTCAGACTGCCCCTAGGTGTCTCTCCAAACCAGGGAAAAACTACAAGAAGGGAATCAGAGAAGTGGGTAGAGAAGGGTATTGCTACAGGATGAGATGTTGCATCACTGAGAACTCACAACTCGAAGGGAAATACAAAATGGTGTCATCACCTGTTTAGAATTGAGGTCAACGGACCATCAATTAAACTATGTACCTTGACACAAAGCTAGATGAGGGCACTCTGCCTGTACATCCTTATGTACAGTTCTAAGATCTTCCCTTCTTTGTCCTTATGCAAGTTTTTATCTAAATAACCACAAGAATCTCAGTGCCTGGAGGAAAACACACCCTTAAGGAGAGGAGAGATGCTAGTGATTTAGTGGGGTAGGGACCACATGTGTGTGGGTGGTTGGGGTGTGGAAACAGTGAGGCATTCTTCCAAGGACTGGGGACATAAGCCTAAGTTCCCACCAATTAAAAAGGATGTCACTTTCCCATCTGCCCCAGAACAGGAGTTGCTCCCACTACCGAGCAGTGCTGCTCAAAAACCACCTTATCAACAAGAGTAGAGAGGTGCAGAGAGGGGTAGGATACCAGGCAAGAAGGTGTCTAACCCCCACCCACCCCTCCAAGGAGTTGTTTAAATGTGAGTTTCAAGTAGACTACCTTGCTGAGAGCTCAGCACTAGACTCGCCCCTGAACCATATAGATCTCCAAGCCAGAGACACCCTGTGTCAGCACTGGCAGAGGATAAAGTGGGGGTCATCACTCACATTCCTGATTTACAGGTTGCCCAAGAACTGTCCCAAAGCTGGAAGGCTGTATTCCATTAACTGGTTCCTTGGTCTGAAGCCAAACTATCAGGCAACACTTCCTGCTAACATGTTGGATTTTCCAACATAAAATTATTTATTCATGAAGTAATTTAGACCTAAATACTATTCAAGCTTTTTCATTTTCTTACCACCTCTAATAATCTATCATTGGAATTATACATTTGATTCCCAATTACAAGCCAAGACTTACCTCCAGGGTCCTGATATTGTCTTAGAAATGCAGAGTTGAACCCAAAACAAAGCCAATAAAGAAGGCATCTAAAATTCCTTGGCACCACCATGCAGTTTGAGTCTTATTTAAAACAACTATTCATTTTAATGACTGTTCAAGTTTATTTTCATAAAAATGTGTTTTACATAAGCCCCAAAGTTTCATATACAATTAATTCCCTTCACAAAGAAACTGTGTTTCAAACTCAGAATGGTCATGCTGGTCTCCATGACGGTACAGCTTGTTTCTTTCAAGTTGTAGTTGCCTTTTTAACACTGTAATTAAGCTTGAGGGAAAAAAAATCATAATACAAACCAAATAAATCCTGCCCTTCATACAATTATGTATGGTATGTGGTGAGAAAAAAAATGATCTACGCTTTGTTCATCTTAAAATACACTTGGCAGCCACTTCACTTAATAAGCTCCTTTCTCTTTCTGAGAGGAAGTCATGAAGTCCAAGCAATAATGGAGGAACACCAGCATCTCGGGAGGGAAGTGACAACGTCCTACAGCAGAGACCAGTACCCGGGGCTCAGAATGCTGCTCTGATCCAGCTTTTTCATGAGTTTGTTTTTAAGTCTATCTTTCTTGGGTCTTGCTTTCCATATTATTTCTGCCTTTGGTGGACCCTAAAATTTACATAATGAGACAAAGCCCAAGAGTTAGGACATGTAACACTTATGCTCCTACAAAATCCCACAGACCTCACTGAGTCCCAGCTCATCTGCTGGGTCTACTCTCTACCACCATCCCCCAGTGATATAGGACCTGACATGAGAGCCTGTCCCATTGGACCCTACAGTATTCTCTCGCTGGGGCCTGTACTCTACACACATATGAGCTTCCTCTGAGTCTACCTTGACCGGTCCCAATCATGAGTAAGCTGCCCTCCTTTCTTCTTCCCCTTAGGTATTCACAGGTTGGGGCACAGGGGGGCACTGCTGGGGAAGCCACAGTACGGGCAACCCCTCAAATCTGCCCACATACTCCACCCTCATTTCTGCTGCTGACAATCAGAACTTCCAACTTGGACTATTCCTTTCCAATATCTCTACCATCTCTGAGTTCTGTTCCCTCCAACCCAAAGAGCACTGCAAGGGGCATGAGTGTTCTAAACACCCATATAATCATGTCATGCTTCCTACTCAGCAAGCTTCATCAGCGCTGTTGATCAAAGTGTGGTGTGGGCAGACCCTTTTGCTGACTTTCAAGAGTCTGGGTCCCACTTCTTCAAAGTTGATGTTTCCAACCTCTTCTTTCCTATACAGTATAGAAGATACACTGACTACTCACTGATCCCTGCAAATACCATCCTTTGATGGCCTCCATGACTTTGCTGATGCTGTTCTTTCTACTAGGAAGGTTAAGACTAATCTGTTTATACCCTACTCAACATTCAAGGCATGGCTCAAATACCACCTCCACCCCTTAATGAGAACTTTCTTTTTCCCCAAATGAGCCCCATAAAACTCTTGTGTGGCACACTCAGAGCTCTTGCTTTGTTTCAACAACAAGCAACCAATGCTCCAAGCCCTGCCCTGTGTGTCTCCTTCTATGAGGATGTCTTACTCAGCATATAGTCCAAATGCTCCTGGAAGGCAGAAGCCACATCCAATTAATCTATTTCTCCTGCCAGGTAAAGTAGCTTGCATTTAATAAACATTAAATATATATTTGTTGACAGAATAACTGAATAAGACACTTCCCCCAGAGTTTTGTTTTATAAAGAAGAAGGTTAGAGAGAGAAGTAAATTTGCATACTTTGTTCTGAATTTTGTCTGACACTGTATCACGTCAAGGTAAGTAACAATCCTGTGTGTCTCAGATTAGATGTCACTTCCTACATTAGGTGAGGTTAGGTTCTTCCCATGTACTGCCACACACTCACACACTCACACAAACACACACATCCCTGCTGTGAGTGCTGGTGCAGGGCAGAGGATGTGGGGAGCTACTTCTCCAGTCTTGGTGTGTTCCTCCATTGGAGGTGAGCTTCCACTAGCATCATACTCCTAGCCTCTCTCTCTACCCCCTCATTCATCCATGCTGAGTTTATACTGACTCTTACAAAGGAGAAGAAGGGGAACCTGACCTGAGGAACCCAGCCCTCCTCCTCTTTGGGAGCAAGGAGGAAGCACATTCCATGCCTGCTTGCTCGGCCCCTGGGGCTTTTACTGGGATGCAGGATCTCTTACTACAAATGGGAGCTTTGCCCTGGCCCAGGCTGCTAGGACTGGTGGACCAGCTGGACAAACTCTGAGATTCAGTGTCAGGCAGACCATTTGCCTGAAGGTAACAGCTACATTCCCAATAACAGCTTCCTCTGAATTCCAGTGCCACTTTGATTTGCCATCTGCCTTACCCTGTCATCTTGTATCTTGGTTGGCTCAGCTCTTGGGTGAGGAAGAGGAGAGCTATTCAATGGACCTTCTAAAACCTTAACTTTGTCTTATAATTTCTTATTTAATCATCAATGTTGGGATCCCTGGGTGGCTCAGTGGTTTAGCGCCTGCCTTCAACCCCGGGCATGATCCTGGAGTCTTGGGATCGAGTCCCACATCAGGCTCCCTGCATGGAGCCTGCTTCTCCCTCTGCCTGTGTCTCCGCCTCTCTCTCTCTGTGTCTCTCATGAATAATACATTTTTAAAATCTTTAAAAATAAATAAATAAATAATCATCAGTGTTCACTCTGGACCCTCAACTCTGTGAAGACTGGCTCTTCTCTACTTTTCAGCATGTCCAGGATGCCTGGTCATGACTGGTGTGCTCTGAATGCTAAACTCCAATGAAGGTTAGTTTTTAAGAGTTATTGTTAACACTATTGAGAAAAAAACTAAAAGAAAAGGGGAAAGAAAAGAGGGACAGAAGGAAGAGGAAGGGGAAGGAGTTCTACAAGAAAGGGACTGGAGAGGAAGAAAAGGCCGTTGGAAACAAGAATGTGATGAAAGAAGGCAGGAAGGCAAGCAGAGCAGGACTCCAGAGGGGAAGACAGAAATAGAGAGACAAGGGTAAGCCAAATGGGGGATAAAAAAGATAGTGCCAGAACCCGCAGCCCGCATGCACATCCCAGGCACCACAGGGATCCAAGCAGGTGCCTGCCTCTCCCTGCCCTTTCCTCTTCCGCACCTCTGGGGCTGCCAGTCCCATCCCCTTCCCAACCTCCAGCCCCAAAGGGAGCATCCATTTCCCTGCCTCTGTCCATCACGAGCTGCTGGAAGGAAGAACTGGGATGCGCAAGGTGAAAGCACCTGGCAAGGAGGGAATGCACCAAGAGGAGGGGTCATTACCACTCAGAGGCAGCCCCAGAATCCCCCAACCCTGCTCCGACAGGTCCCTCCCTGGAAGCTCAGAGAATGGCCTCCAATAGGTCAATATCACAGACCCCTCCCACCGCACCTCCCCAGCCCCGCCCCCCGCCTCCCCTGCCCCCTCCCTTGCTGCTCCCTTCTCATTATCCTTCTGCTAATCGAGTACAGCTGGGCACTTGATCAAAGCTATTGTTTCTGTAACTCACCCAAACGCATCACAAGCGGAGACTTTTATGACCGTCCCGGGATATATATCTCTGTGATATATCCCCTCTGTGAGCGCTCTGGCTGCCCCTGGAGTCTAGACACATCTCATTTCAAAGGATGTTTGAGAAAAGGAACCTGAGGCCTCTTATAGGTCTTCCTTCCTGCAGACCACCCCCCACCTCCCACCCTCACAAACACCTAAGGGACACAAGCCTTTCTCAGAAAATAGGCAAGAACATTAAGGTTAATTATTTTGTATTTATCTCATCTATAGATGAACTAGCTGAATACTCCCTGGGACCCCTGCACAGTAGGGATTTTACAAAAAAATCCTGCTTTATTAAGAAACATGTTGTCCTGTTTATACCCAAGTGATGTCACCCACAAAATGGCCTTTCAGTACACATGCAGTGTACATTGACAATGATTATTAACATTGGATTGTTGTTATTAAAACCTTAAGTTTGCCTCTCTGAGCTTCAGATAACTTAATGACACCCCCTATTCATCTGCTGGGCTGTACCGACAAAGTCTCACGGACTGTGGCTTACACAACACAGATTTATCTTCTCATAGTCACAGAGTCTGAACATCTGAGATCCAGCTATCAGCAGGTTTGGTTTCTTCCAAGGCCTCTCTCCTTGGCTAGCAGATGGTTGTCTACCATCTGGGTTGTCTACCCTGGGTCTTCGTATGGTCTTTCCTCTGTGCGTGTCTGAGTCCAAGGCTCCTTTTCTTCTTCTTTTTTTAAATATTTTATTTATGTATTCATGACAGACACAAAGAGAGAGGCAGAGACACAGGCAGAGGGAGAAGTAGACTCCCTGTGGGGAGCCTGATGTGGGACTTGACCCCAGGACCCCCAGATCACTACCTGAGCCAAAGGCAGATGCTCAACCACTGAGCCACCCAGGTGCCCCCTAGCCTCCTCTTCTTATAAGGACATGTGTCATACAGGATTAGGGCTGCCCTAATGACTTCATTTTAACTTAACTGCCTCCTAAAAGACCCTGTCTCCAAGTATAGTGACACTCTGAGGTACTGGTGGTTAGGACTTCAACACATGAACCAGGGGGAAAACAATTCAGCCCATAACATACAGTGCCCCAAATTCTCTCCTCAAGCCAGACCACAGCAGCCAGGAAATCAAAATAAAGACCCAACTCCCAGTCTCTACCAAGAGCATGGAAATTTTTCACACACATCTCAGGAGTATCCCCAGCCCACAATTCCTTTAAGGCAACCTGATTGGAACCAAATATCCATCCAAGTATTAGGCTGCCCAGTTCTGAGGAATTGAGAAGGGATAAATAGCTGCCACCAGAGATGCTAGCTCAGCTGCCCAGGGGTTGTGAGGCAATGTATTGGATCTCATCCTCTCCAAAAGGAAAAGTAAACCCTGGGGGAATGGCTATAGAATCTCAGCCTGGTTAATTAACTTCCCTAAACCTTGGCTCTTCATCTGTAAATGGAGGAGAGAATTGGATCCACTTCATTTAACCATGTGAAGATTAAATGAGAACATCTATGTTCTATTTAACAGTGTCTGGCACACAGTAAATGCTCAAAACACACTAGCCAGAGTGGCAGTGATAGGAATCAGGAGTTGGATTTTGTCATCCCCCAAATCTGTACTAGTGTTCCTACTTCCAGCATGGCCTTGGCTTTCTCCCCACTTTCTCCCAGATAGTTTTCTAGAACCCTCTGGTACCAGAACCTCTTTGCCTCTGGGCTCCAACAGCTCAAGCCAGCAGTGTTCTCCTTTGGCCCTATGTATTGTCTTGTGCTGCGGACTTGTGGGTTCTTCCTTCCTAGCTGCCACAGAAGGCCCGCAGGAGTAAGGACTCCACAGTGACCCCTCTTGGTAATCTCCTCAGGACTGCCTGTCCAATATGCCCTGCATTTTCAGACCTCTGAATCTTTGCTCACAGGATGCCTTCCCCCAGGGCACCTTTGATTACAGTGCAATCCACTCCACAAGCCTGACTAAGACTTACCTGACGTCCTGCATGTAAAGAGAGCTTTTCAGCCTCTGCACACCTGTGGCAACAAACACATGACTCTTTCATCTCTTCATAATCTTCATTGCCAGCTACTGAATGCCTACTGTGTGCCAGGTACTGTGTCAGGGACCTCACACTGTAAGTACAGAGACCCCCTTCCATTCCACAAGTGAGAAAACCAAGATACCAACTGAAGTGACTTGCTCTGAGTCACACAGAAAAGAAGGAAAAGAAGTTGTGACTTTCTATGTCTGGCTGCAAACACGGCTCTTTTTACACCACACTGGTGAGTCTCAAAGGAGTTGCATGTATACATAAATCACGTAGGGGTCATGTAATGGAATAGTACCCAGCAATAAAAAAGAATATACTACTGCTCATGCAACATGGAACATGAGTGAATGAACCAGACACCAATCATAAATGTACAATTGTATTTATATGAAGTTCAGGAAAAGGCAAAACTCATTTACATTGATAGAAATTACAATAGTAGTTATCTCTGGGTGAGTTGGGTGGGGGATTACACTTGGAAGGGACATGAAGGAGCCTTGTGGAGTGTTGGAAATACTCCATATATATCTGAGTGGTATTCATACCAATGCATATGTATGTAAAAATTCATATACTATAAACTATATATGCATGTTACACCTCAATAAAAAATTTTGAAAAACATCTCAGGGAGGACATGTGTAGTTTTTTAAATATATTCAATATTATAATTTCATATTTGGAAACCAAAAAAAAAAAAAAAACCCCACTCTATTGCTTTTGAAACACAAACTTTAAAGGAATTTTCAAGATTTATGTTTCTCCACAGGAGACATATGTTGTAAAGACTGAGCACACTGCACTACACTGTTCACATTCTGCCTCAGATCCATGTGTACCCCTGGCTCCCCCACTAGACTTAGGGCATCCTTGAGGGAAGGCACCATCTTGGTATGGTAATAGCAAACAACACAGAGACTGCAGGGCACACACGAAAGTGTAAGTGAGTGATTGCTGACTGGGTCCCAGAAAATGACTGGCTGGCCATCCCTCCCCTGTGGAACCCACAACATGCTGAAGCATCAAAGAATCCAGGCCCACAACCACTACTCCCAATCCTGTCCATCATTCAGACACATTTTGCAATTCGAAAGAAAGAGGAGAAAACAACTGCTGTGGAAAGCCTTGCTCTGAACCAAGGGGTGGCTGCTCAGCAGGCCTGGCGGGGCGTTGAACTGCTGAGGGTCTGACTCCACCCCACTAATCATATAAAATTTCCCCATCCAATGCCTCTGCCCCCTGTGGGCAGTTTGCTTCGCACGCAGACTCTTGGCACGGAGAAGCTGCTGGAAGTTGCTCTTGCAGGCAGTGACTTTGCTGTTCTTAGAACAAAGCCTCTAATTTGTGTGTCAAGAAGCTTAGTGTATTTCACACTGTCGTGCTCATTGTGAACTCCCAGGGGAGGAGGGTGAGCATGAACCTTCCTACATTGAGCGGCTGGCATGTCAAGTCCCTGGTGCAGCCCCAGGATGTGGTCTCAGTACATTCAGGTAAGTTCACTACCCCCTTCTTTGGGCATTCATGGTGAGAAGGATAGCATTCAGGACATCAGCATTGTCAGCCAAGCAAAGCACAGATTTTTCTCAAGAACCCACCCTATGCCATAGGGGTTGTCAAGAAAATGAAGTGTCTTTGGTGGC
The DNA here is from genome assembly GCF_011100685.1 of Canis lupus familiaris. Classification (NCBI taxonomy): domain Eukaryota; kingdom Metazoa; phylum Chordata; class Mammalia; order Carnivora; family Canidae; genus Canis; species Canis lupus. The sequence continues at coordinate 17,924,301 of NC_049238.1, forward strand.
TGATACTGCAAAACCCCTTGATTGGTCGGGCCATGCTGAGCCCTGGAGAGAAAAATGAAGAAGCTACTTTGTTGTCTTTAATGTGGCAAAGTGTGAGTCTGTGACACCTTCCTGCAGTCTTGACTCTCTGTTAGATCTCACAAAAATTCCTGGAAAGTTCCTGCCCGGCTGTCAGCTTTGAATTACAAGTAGATGACAAGGCATCCTCAGGTTCAGTGAGGCCCTGGACCTTACAGGCTCTTGCCTTTATCATAAATGTATCTCCTCATCTTTGTCATATTCTGGAACAATATCAGCCTCTTCTACTCACTGCTTTTGTGTCACTCTTTTGGAGAAGTTTGAGAAACTCTAGGAACTGATTATAGGCTCATGAATGTCTAGCCTCTTGGTCATTCTTAATTAGGACCAGGTGGACAGATTAATTGGCAGGTCCTCTCTGAATACCACAAAAGGAACCAAATGCAGTCCAGCTATCAAGCGATAGGAAGAAAGGGAGACAGAAGACAAAGAAAGTCTTGTCTGGAGCGGCTCCAGATACTATCAGAGTAAAACATCCCTTAGAGACACTCTAGTCCATTCCTTGCTCCTCCATGTTTATAGATTCCTTAAAGAAGGGCAGTAGCCAAACTCACCCTCCCAGAGACCTTGAAGCAGGAGTGGACCTTGGGGTGAGTCATGTCTCCCTAGTTACTAAAGTGAGGGGGGTTCCTCTCTCTTGCTATGAAGCCACAGCGTTGTTATCCTAATAAAGTCTCTCAGTCCTCTGCTATCCAAGTTTGCAGAATGAGTTATATGGCCCCTCCACATATGAGAGCTGAGTGGGAAGCCCAACACAAGGCCACTTCTGCCCTCTGGCTCAAAGACACTCTACAGCTGTCCCATCTGCCACAAAACTTGAAGGCCACCCAGCTAGCAGATAGATCTCATAATACTTGGCAATAGCTTTCATACTGATGTAAATAAAAATCCCTTTTACATTAATTCATGACTATTGGGGGGCATCTCTAATTATGAAGTATACTGAAAATTAGAGAGGTAAATTTAGGCATGTTTTCTGCCCTCATAAGTTCTTAGTCTGGTAAAAAGAAAAAAAAAAGAAAAAAAAACATGTATTTAATAACAATACAAGGTAGGCAGTGAGGAAGAGCCCAAGGCTCTATGGAGACATAGGTGGAAGAATTAAGGAAGGGGAAACACAGAATAGGAGCACTATGTGTTGGACACTGAAAGAGAGATATCTGAATAGATGATAAAATGGGAAGCAACTATCCTGACAAGGTGAGAGGGCTCAGGACCAAAACTGAGGAGATGAGATATGTAGAGCATGTCCAAAAAGCAGCAAGTTGACTAATCTCACTAGCCAGAGTAAGTGAAAAGGAGAAATGAGAGATAAGACCATTTAAGAAGTGGTCTAATTTAAGAAAAGTCTAAATCTCAGAGGACCTTGAATGTCATTTTAGAAGCTTAGACTTTTTTCATTAAGCAAAAAAAAAGTTATTGAAGAACATGATCAGGGTCAAGGACAGCAGGGGGCATTCAGAGTGACTTGAATGAACTTTGCCTTTAGCAGAAAGATCTGAAAGCTTAAGAATCAAAGACAGAAAATATAGAATCCCAATATCAGAGGAAGAAAAGTTCTGCTCACTTTTCAAGCTTTCCCCAATCCCTGTTCACCAGCTTTCCCTTCTTGCCTCATCTCTTCAGATTCTCCTCTCTTTTGGTTCATTCTTCACAGATCACTAATTGTCAAGCCTATCTCTTACATTTAGAAAATTAAATGTATACAAACTGCCCCCTACACCCTTTTCCTCACAGGCAAGCTTCAAGAGATGATAGCAAGCCTCTTAAAATAGATAATTCTGTGCACACCCCACTTTTAAAAACCACAAGGTATTCACAAGATGATTCATTAAGGAATGGAGATAAAATACTAGAATCTCAACTTTTATTTATCTAAAAATACACAAGTAAAATTATGTGTTACTTATCCAGTAGAACTGTGCCATATTCAATAAGAAGAGTCCAAAAAACTTCTAATCATATAAAATTCAGGGTAATGTTCTTGGAAAGTAAACAACAAATACATTCCAGGGTCAGTTTGTATTGTCACCAAAGACAGTACCAGATGGAGAAAAAAAAAAAAAAAAAAAAGACTGTACCAGATAAAAAGGACACATTACCTGCAAAGACTATCAGCAAATGTCTTAATAGTCCCAAAAGGAGACAGAAGACAACAGAATATTATTTTCAAAAAGCTGAGAAAAAAGGTAACTGTCCACTTGGATTTCTATACCCTGCTAAGTTATCACTGCAGAATAAGAGTAAGGACAAAAAAAAAAATTACCACTAACAGATTCCTGCTGAAAGAATAATTTTCTTCCTGGACCAAATATAAAGGATGAAAATTAGTGAAATGGAAACAGAAGCCAGAGGAGTGAGATGTAAGAAGGAACAGGGAAGTTAGTAAATACGTGCATAAATGTAAACAACATAAATGATTTTTAAAATCATGACTAATTTGAGGACCATAAAAATCAAGATGGAACTAAAAATACTGGATGAAAGAAACTTATTATAAGGATAGTTGTAATCATAGTTAAAACTTTCTAAATTATTTCTATTTTTCAGGAGAATGACTGAGCTATTGATTAATTCTGATGTTAGGTAAAGTACATGAAATTATATCTAAAGTGACCATCGGAAAATAGAAAAAGAATACAACTTCCAAATAAGTAGCAGGGATAAGGAATAATAAAGAAAATGCTATCTATCCAAAGAAGGCAAGAAAGGAGGGGAGAAATGTGAGCAAAGAAAAACACAGAATGCATCCAAATATATCAGTAATCACAAGAAATGAGATGGATGAAACTCAATCCATTAAAGCCCAGACTGTCAGACTGGATAGGAAAAAGAAATCTAGTCATATGCTGTTTACAAGAAACATGTTCAAAACAGAAGACAGCTATTGTGTGTAAGAAGATGGAAAATATATATATATACCAGATAAAGACCAACCAAAGTGAGCCTGACAAAAGAGAGCTTCAGGGAAAAATCATTATTAGAGACAAAGATGTTTGCTACCCAATGATAAAAAGAATGATTTTCCAGGAAGAGATCACAGTTCTAGCATTGTTCACACTTAAGAATTCAATTGCAAAATATATAAAGGTTGTCAAAACTACCGTGTAAGGTTGACAAATCAGCAATGACCATGGGAAATTTTAGCACCTCTCTCAATAACTAATACATTAAAGAGAACAAAAATTAGCAAAGATATAGAATATCTAAATAACATAATTAAAAGTTTGATCTAATGAACACCTATAAAGAGAACTCTCTGGCTACATCCTCTGTCTACATGTCCTCACTTCCTATTCACTCTTCAACCAACTGCTTCCACTCCTAACACTTTTCTCAAGCAACAGCCCCAGGAAGCACCTAAGACCTACTTGCCAAATGCTTACTCTTCTACTTTTAAAACTATTGGTTCCTCTCTCCTCAAAACTGTCTGATAACCACACTTCCAAGATTCTAGGTTCCTCTTTCTGCTCATTTATCATTGCCTTTGTGTGCTTAGCTTCATCTGCTGATATTCCCCCAGAGTTCTGTCCTCATCTTCTCTCATCCCATTCCATAAGACCTCCCTAACAATCTTATTTCATGCCATGGATTCATGTCAGAAATGCAAGTTTAGGAGTGAGTCAAGGGTTTAGTTCAGGAGCCAGCAAAGATACCAGTGCAGCCCACAGGCTCCCTTAGTGACACCATGTTAAATGCCAGGGTTTGGGGGTGGACAGGGGTTAGGGGGCCTGACATGGTAACAGTCTCCCCCTAAATTCAGAACAGGGTCCATGTGGGGTAAATTCCCCTTTACAACTAGCTCAGTGCCTAGCTTTGATCGATATTTGATAAAAGTTTATTACTTGATTGAGGACACAGTGAGTTTTGCATGTTTTTTAGATAGCTCCAGAAATAGTCTTTTGAGGGCTGGAAAGCTATCATCAATCCTTAGCTTCCTCAAGGGCTCTGACTCAGGCCAGGAGCTATAGCCCAACAATAGCCAAGGTTCTGGTTAAGAGGTCAATCGAAGCCATCCCCCAGGGAAGCCACTCCTTGGAACTACTCTGGCTTGCTTTGTAAAAACCAGAGCACTCCCTTAAATCCATTGTGTTCCTGCTATTCCTTCCTGGCCCTCTTTTTTCCCCCTCCCTCTTACACAAACCTCCCTCCCTCCACCATCCACACAGCTGTGAGTGTGCCCGCAGTCCCTGGGAAAGACAGGACATGGGCACCCTTTGCATTAGTGACTGGAGACCAGGGAAAGCAGTCTTCTAGCAAAGCGAAGTGGCCATTTTCACAGACATTTCATAAGCACAGAAGCCAAACCCCAAGCTGCTGAAAAATCGGTCTCCTGTCCTTTCACATTCCTGCGGCAATAGAAGTTCATTTTCTCATCATATACTGTAAATTACAGGCTGAAAAGGTGGGTCACGTCTGACTTCAGCCTATAAATAGCTGATCTTCCTTTGCTTCCTCAGAGGGGCCATTCTCAACAGTGGCTTAGCTCAATGCATCCCCAGCAGAGGGACAAAAAAGCAGGAACAGAAATCAAATCTCCCTCCAGTGAGCCCAGGGTCAGAACCCAGAGTTTTTCATGCCTCTGAACCAGAGAAGACCCTGCCCAGTGCACACATATTTTTCTATGAGGCAACATCTAGGTAAATCCACTCTCTCTTCATTTCTCTTACACACCCCTTCTGCAAATAGCTCCCAGCTCTGCCCAGAATCTTGTAAAATAAAAATCAAAGCTAAGCAAATAATTTAAGACTCGTGTTTAAACTTTTCCCAGGTCCCTGAATTCATTGCCTCTTAAAGTGAAAATGACTTTGCCACAGGCTCCTAAAGCCAGTCAAGGATGACGGCAGCCTTCCACCCCTACCGAAGAGGTATTTTGCTTAGCATTTAAGGAGCTCCTCTCAGAGCACACAGAAAGCAGTTTTCAACCAATCAACAATATTATTTATCACCAGCTGCATGCCTGACATGAAATAGATGCAAAGGCAAATGAAAAACATGAGTTTGGTCCTCAAGGAGCACATAGTCAAGTTGAATAGACACAACATGCTCTATAAAACAAGAAAGAACAGAAGAAAACTGGGATTAAGTGTTCAGTCTCATGAAACAGATGGAAAGCATGACAGATGTGCATGGAGAGCAGTATGTGAGGACCAAAGGCTCCCTGGTGGACATGGGGACAGAGCTCAGGTCTCTGGACATAGAGATAAAGGGAATTACCTACAACCAGGAGAACAACAGGAGCAAAGGCAAGAGAGCAAAACAAAAATCATGTTTGGGGAGACATGTCACAGGTAGAAAAATGTATCATTTAGCATTTCAGGTTGAAGTTTGTGTCCTTGCCTTAAATTCCTATGTCGGTGCTGCTAACCACCAGCACCTCAGAATATTGACTGTATTTGGAGATAAGGCCTGCAAAAAAGGTGATTAGGGTCAAATGGTGTCACATGAGTGGGCTATAATCATAATATGGCTAATATTGATAAGAAGAAGAGATTAGGGCACCTATGTACAACTACACAAGGACTCACAAGCAGGCAGCCATCTACAAGCCAAGGAGAGAGGCCTCAGAGGGCACCAACTTTGCCAACCCCTTGATTTTAGATTTCCGGCCTCCAGAGAGACCCCAGGCTGGAGTACTTTGTTATAGTGGCCCTAGCAAACTAATACAGTCAGGTTCTCTTGGAGAGAGCTCTCTGGAAGCAGCTGGTGGCTATTCCAAAGGTCCAGGCACAAGGCAGAGACTGCAAGAATGGATGTAAGACAATTAGAACATAATACAGACCAGTCTTGGCCGCTGGCTGCACGTGGTGATAAAGGAGTCTAGGATGTCTTTGAAACCTAAAGGAGGACTCTGGGGAAGCAGGCTGTCATCACAGTTCCCACAGCGACCTTCTCCACAGAAGCCTGGTGCCCTCACCTGCCCCTGCCCAGTCCCAGTACCTATGCAACAGGAGACACCTGGACGGTACAGACTGCTCCCAATGCTGACTCGAGTGTGGGGCATCCTAGGAAGAAAAGCCCTAAATCATAACTTAGCACCTGGTCCAGCACTTCCCTGCCCATCTCTTAGGGAGCCAGGTAGGTAGTCAGAGGAGAAATCCCTCCGGGGGAACCAGTCATTAAGAGATTCTGGGAAGCAAAGTGTCTGTCTCCTCATTCAGTCACCAGGGATCCTGGACTCCTCAATCACTCAGTTCCAAGAATCTTGGCTGCAATCACTGACAACTTCAAAGCCCAGACACCACAGCTTATGCTGAAAGAGGGGAGTCAGGATATGTGTACTGTGACTTCTTGAAGGGAGGTGGCGCCTGGGGACATCCCTCACCTCCCAAGATGCCTGAGCTTGGACAAACGATGACACAGGCTCACTCTGCAGGCACTAGCTGCTTTTCATACATCAATGTAACTAATTATCCAAATGACCTCATGGTGTGCAAACTGTACCTCCAACACAGCACCACCGTTCACCCCCCAGAAGGGCTACAATGAAAAGGAAAATCTCATGTGTTAATATGGACATGGGGCAGCCGAGAATCTCCCTCACTGTTGGTTGTACAAGTGCTGCGGAAAAGTGTTCAGCATATCGACTAAAGCTGAACACATGTATATTTTATGACCCAGCCATTCCACTCCTAGGTATGTACCCACCAGAAATGTATGCATACGTGCACCGGAGGACATGGACCATAGCAGCACTGTGGTCCTGGAACCTTCCTGTAAATGGGAATTATTAAATAATTAAGTGGAAATGAATAACTACAATCACAGATAACAATATAGATGAATCTCACAAACATGATGTTGGGAAAAAGACACTAACCACAAAAGACCACCTTTCGTATGATTCTGTATAAAGTTCACAAACGGGCACAACTCATTACCCTATGGAGTTAGAAGTGAGGTTTGTGGCTATCCTTGGGGTAGGGAGTAGTGAATCTTCTCCTGCTCTAAGGAGGCATGAGGAAGGTTTCTGAGGCACTGCAGACATTTTGGGTGCTGGCATTCTGAGTGTGTTCACTCTGAAAATCCAATCAGCCATACACTTGAATTTGTACACATGTCTATATGCATGTTGTATTTCAATAAAATTTTTTAAAAACTAAAACGCAGGATGCCTGGGTGGCTCAGCAGTTGAGCGATTGTCTTCAGCCCAGGCAGTGATCCTGGAGTCCCAGGATCAAGTCCCACACCAGGCTCCCTGCTTGGAGCCTGCTTCTCCCTCTGCCTGTGTCTCTGCTTCTGTCTCTGTGTCTCTCATGAATAAATAAATAAAATCTTATAAAAAAATAAATAATAAATAAATAATAAATAAATAAATAAAACCCCATATGGTATGAAAATGGCTCTGTATTGATGGAGACAAGGCACAGAGGATGCAATTTTCCCAAGGCCAGATGGCCTGCACAGGTCAGAAGCAGGACTTGAACCCGAGCATTCTGGCTCTTGAGTCCTGTTATTCTATGCCTCCTCTTAGGAGAAGAGGGTATTGTAGCACGTGTCCTGCATTGACTTGTCTTGTGTAAACCCTGTAAACCTTAACCACAGTGCTTGGTACTTATGGGGTGTCCAGGCTAGTATTGAATAAATAAAAGGGGTTTCTACAAGCCACAGCATGGCCACTCTACAGAGCATAAGAACAGATAAAGATAACTTTATACCATGATCATGAACATTAGAAATGGTTCTTTAGACCTGGAAGCCATTCCTTACCCCATCCCTAAAGACCTCAGAGAATGGACAAGCTGAGGCCGGGATTTCCTCTAGGTTGAATACTTTTGTCAACAGTTGATGACAGACTCTCCTTCCAGGAGTTCTGGAAAATCTACTTCATCCTGGCATTTAGAAAGATCTCTCCAGACCTCAGGGCCAATTCATAGGTCAGGAGGCTGCTTGAATGATTCAGAACATAGAATATGAGATGTAAAACCAGTAGAAACCAAGTTGGACAATGTTTTCTCTAGAGAAGGGCTAGTGCCTGGCTTCAGTCCACGTGCTCTCACACTCAATCACTGAACAAGCAAGCGGCTTCATGCCCCAGTATGTAAAGGTGAAAAAGACACAGCCGACGCCTGCCGTGGGCTCCCAGTGGTACAAATGAAACACATATAAAACAGTGAACCTGACCTCTGTAAGCCTCAGTTCTGACCTCATAGCATGGCTGCGGGAGCTAAATAAGGCAGAAGAGGTTGGCACATAGTGAGCACTTTATCAGCAATTATTATTATTTACAATAACATGTTGTGGAAGTATTTGTGGGCTTCAGTGAGGACTCAAAGAAGAAAGTGGCCAATGAACTGGTGCAAGGTGACCGGGGAAGCTTCACAGATGTGGCACAGCAGTCTGCTTCTTAGTGGGCATTTCAAGAGGGCCTTTCTGCCTGAGGAACCCCCCCTTCCCTGCCTGCTCCAGGCCTCGCATGTGCTCATTCCACAGGAAACCAGGCCCAGGATATTCAGGACAGCCCACGTAGACAGCCGAGGTTCCAGCCTTAACTTGCAGTTTTTCAGAGCGTGCTGGTGCCCCCTGACCTCACTACCCACCATCAACTTGCTCTTCTCATGTCTCCACACAGGACCTGCCATGGCCACCCCTCACTCGGCTCATGGATTTCCTCTTTCTCTGGTGACTGTGACTTGCGTTTCTGCCAAGAGGTTGATCCTGATGACTCCACGTCCCGAGAGCCCACCTCTGCCTCCTCCGAGAGCTCACTCCCTGCTTGCCCCTTCACAGGAGCTGTGTCCTCCCTCCTGGGGTCCCCAGTATCTGGGACTGGCTTCTTGGAAGCTCCCCCAAGACCCCACAAGGCTTCATGCATGGATGTTGCCCTGAGCCTAAGTAGAGCATCTGAGAAGCCCGTCTCCCCACTCCTGATATCCCAGGGGAGAAAAAAGTAGTGCCTGTCAGAAATGTGATAGAACTGTCAAAAGTACATCAAAACAGCTATATACATTGTGATCTCCAAGTCACAGCTCCATTTGTTCTGTGACAGCGTAAAAATAACAAAATTTCCATCAAGATGGAAAATAAAAACGAAGAAACCACTTCAACGGTACTTGAAAACAATGTCTAAAGACAAGTCCTTCTCTTTCTCCCCGGCAATCTCTCAGTGGTGGCCTCAGTCTCATCTCTCCTGCCCCCACTGTCCCTCCTTCTCGGCTCAGTCCATTCTTCCTCCTCTACCTGGCCCTTTACCCCACACCTGGCATGCACAGCAAGCGAGAGTCTGCAACTATCTGGATCATCTGAGGGCAGTGCCCCAGAGCGGCCCCCAGCTCAGTTCCCCCAGTGACAATTCACAAGACACCAGACAGGAAAACACCACAGGACTGTCATAGCTGGGGTGCCTCAATGAAGACTGGGGGTAGGAGTACTCTTTCAGAAGCCACCAAGGGGAGATTCCCCAGAACTGGGCGCTCCGTTCTCAGTGCTTGTATCTGATACAGCACTGATCATCCCAGGTTGTCTGTACTCCAGTTAAGCCCCAAACTATACGAAGGTGAGAGACCATGATCCTTCACCTTCCATCCCCTGTATCCAGCCCAACGTCTGGCCAGAGGAGAAAAGAGCTCAAGAAATATTTATTGAATGACTGAACAAATGAATAAAGGCTGGCACGAGTGCGTGAGTAAATGATGCCCAGATCACAGAGAAGAGGTGATTATATTTGTTTTTAACTAATGCTTACTTGTATCAAAATACTATATACACGTGACATGAATAAAACTCGCATAGAACTAACACTTGAGAGGGAGACAGCAATCTCCTTCTGCATCTCCCCCCCACCAGTCCTGATCTCAAGAGACCACACCCCCATCTTTTTTACCTGTTTTTCCCTGATATGTACCTTCATCTATCTTGACTTACCACTCTGTTCAAGGGAAGGGGAAAGATGTCACGTGACATTTACAGCAAACTTTGACAGAAGAGTCCCAGCATAGTTACTTGGAGTTCTGGAGCAAGACTATGCCACCTGCAGCAGAGGAGTAAACGCCACTCAAAAAGTACTTTCTGGAGTGACACTGGGCCATAGCAGCGGCAGAAAATCTGCTCCTGTGGCCTCCAGAAGACCATGCAGGAGGAATCACCCACCATAAACCGATCCTCAGGTCACATGGGCATAGTAGCGATCCACAGTAAGATCTAAGTGGTACATCTGGAAACACAAGCAGCCATGAGCACAAGGAAGCCTGCAGGAGCAGATGGCTCAAGCACCTGCCACCCACTACTGCCGCACTGGTACCTCCCCTCCAGCGCACATCTACAGCCATAGGAGGAGACCCTTACACCCTTCAGATGGAAGCAGAAACAGACTGAGCTCTGTTTACAGGTGGGCCAGCTTTAGGGGGGTGGAGGGGGAACCAACCAAAAATCCTTATCCTTATCCAGAACCTACCTAACCACCCTTCTCTCAGACTCCACACATGTTTAGATGATAGAAAATTAGGGAAATGTCTTTTTTTTTAAGTGTGGTAAGATACATATAACATCACATTTATCATTTTTGAGTGTACACTTCAAAAGGATTAAGGACATTCATATTAGGGTGGAATCATCCCACTGTCCATCTCCAGAACTTTTTCATCTTCCTCAGTTGAGACCCTATATCCCACTAACACTAACTCTCCATTCCCCCTCCCCCATCCCTGGCACTCACTATGCTACTTTCTGTATGAATTTGACTGCTCTAAGCACCTCATATCAGTGGTATCATATAGTATTTGTCTTTTTATGACTGGCTTATTTCACTCAGCACAATGTCTTCACAGTTCATCCACGCTACATCCTGTGTCAGATATTCCTCCTTTTTGGGGAGCCTGGATAGTTCAGTTGGTTAAGCATCTGGTCATGATCCCAGGGTCCTGGGATAGAGCCCCACATCAGGCTCCCTGCTCAGAGGGAAACCTTTTTCTCTTCCTCTCCCTCTGCCCCTCCCTCTGTTTATGTGTACTCTCTCTCTCTCTTTCTCTCTCTCTCTGCCAAATAATAAATAAAATCTTTAAAAAATAAGAATAGCCCTTATTGTTAAGGCTGAATAACATTGCATTGTATGCATATGCCACATTTTGTTTATCCTTTGATCTGCAATGGATATGCAGGTCACTTCCTCCTTGTAACTATTGTGAATTTCTGCTACGAACATAGGTGTATGAATATCTGTTAGAGTCCCTGTTTTCATTTCTTTTGGGTATATACTCAAAAGTAGAACTGCTAAATCATATGGTAATTATATTTTTAATTTTTTGAGGAATTTTCATGCCATTTTCCATAGAGACTACACCATTTTACATTCCTACCAGCAGTACCTAAGGATTCCATTTTTTCCACATCTTCCCCAACACTTGTTGTTTTCATATATATATGTTTTATATAAATATATATATGTTATATATATGTATTTTTATAATAGCCATCCCAATGTGTACAGCATGGTGTCTCACTGTAATTTTTATTTTCATTTCCCTAATGATTTCCCTAGTGATGTGGAGCATCTTTTCGTGTGTTTATTGGCTAAATATCCTTTTAGTTACCAGAAGGACTCAAGTTCATCAACTAATAACCAAATAGCCCCATTTCCACTTGAGAACACTCTGTACAGGCATTCACAATGCACTCACCTTAGAAAATAAACAGGAATATGTTTAAGGGAAGTGGAGGAAATCTTAATCTTGCTATAGGCAAACGAATAGAACCTATCTACCTCTATATTGTCATGACTGTGGGGCCACCATTTGGCAGGCTCAAAATGGTGTCAGTATGTGAAAGACCAATTTTTCATGATGGATAAAACTAAAACTGGGGACAGGGGAGAGACATGAGCAAGGGTTTATACGCAATAGACTCTTGTATCTCCTTCCCACTCCAGTCAAAATCAGCCCTCTACCTTTCTCTCAGAAGCTCAGCACAAAACAGGAATTCCCACATGCAACATGCAGTCAGTCCTACAGCCAGTCCATTTGTGACATGGTCCATCCCCCTCCCAGTCCTCTTGGCCTTGTTGCCTCTCCCCACATCACATTTAGAGGGATGCCATTATGATTCTAAAGCAGAAACTGGCTTAGGGCTCATCTCATTTCCCCTTCCTCTACCCATGGGAAGCCTACATTTTCCAGACTTCCATGCAGTTACACTGGGGCCAGGTGACGTGGGTTGTGAGCAGAAATTATGTTTAAGATTTTCGGTGTTGGCCATAAAACTACGGAACAATTGTGCATGCCCTCTCCTTCTCCACCGTTAAGTGGGGGGCCATGCACTGGAATTGGCAGCATGATAAGGAGGAAGTCCAGCTACCTCAGTCACTGCCTGAGGCAGAGCTGCCAGTATAGCCTCCCAACCCAAGTCAGTCAGTGATGTGAATGAGAAATTACCTTTTCTAGGTCAGCTCACTGAGAGTTGAGGGTAGTGCTCGTGGCTGCAGCATAACACAGCCCATCCTGACCAATACAGGTCTCTCCAACTTACCTGGGTACCATGAATCACTGACAAAAATTCCACCCCAGCTGTCTCTGCACATTGGCTGGCTCAACTAAGTGGGACTCCAGGAACACACAAAGTTCTACCATAAAACTAGATTTCACTAAACATCTTCCTGGCCTAACTATAAAATGTGAACACAGCTGAACTCAGAGAAACAGAGTAAAACAGTGGTTGCCAGGTATTGAGAGGTGAGGATAAAGGGGAGATGTCGGCCAAAGTTTACAAACTTAAGATGACTGAGTTCTGGGGATCTAATGTCCATTCTAGTGACTAGAGTTAATATAATACAATTATTATATATATGTATTGTATATTTGACATTTGCTAAGAGAATAGATCTTGTTTTCTCACCACACACACATGCAAGGTAACTAAGCAAGATGATGGATGTGTTAATTAGCTTAATTGTGGTAATCACTTCACAATGTATATCAAAACATCATGCCACACATCTCCAATATATACAAGTTACCAAAAGCTGGACTACAATAAACACAGAATATAAATGTTTTATGTTCAGTGGAATTTTCTCCATTGAACTGGACATACTCTGTTATTTACCTAGAAAAACATTTTAATCCTAGTGTGTACTACATGACATAGAAAATGGGTACCACCTGATTTCACTACACCAACGGTGGCTGCAACCTGTCCCCTTATGAATGTGCTTCCCCTACTGATGTTAAAATCAATCCGTCCCCATGGAAATTCAACCAGTCAGAATTGAGCCGTCATGAGAAGCTCACACTCGGAGTCTGTCTCCATTCATTTTCAGAATGCCACAGCTTAGCTATAGTGTTAATTAATGACACACTTTGTAAGCAGAAAAGATCAATTGAAAAATTACCCATAATTTGTGACTAATAATCAAATGAAACTCATCACAAAAATGCCAAGAGCATTTGAAAGACCACAACAAGCCCCAAAACTTGGGTTCAGACAGAGTGTGGCCTAGAATGGATGGTGACACAGAGAAAGAAGGCCAACTGAGCAGAACAAGTGGTGAGCCACAGTAACAAAAATATAAAGTATGTGCTGTCCCCCTAGTGGTGGGGCAACAGGCAGTAAAGCTATAGATCCTAGAGGCTGGAAAGATGGAAACCCAGTGTGCATGGCAAAACACTCAAAACTTATCGCTGCCTTCCTACTTGGAAGGCAGACCAAGTGCCCACTATGTTTATGGCGTAAGGGAAATGGTTGGAAAGAGCCACAATGTTACTGTGTGTTGGTTGCTCCTTCCTGCATTAAAAAAGGATAACAAAAAGGTAGGAGCTGAGGAAAAATATTGGCTGGTTTGCAAACAAAAAATTAAAAGGAATAGTAAGAACCCAGAAATCAGGGCCCACCTGCAACACCCCAAACAATAACTGATATAAGACTAAAGCAAGCTATCAGTCCCTAAGGTCCATTAGAATCTCTCAGGTAAGCAGGAGAACTCAATCCTGTGGCAAAGAATAAATTAAGGATGCTGTCATCCCACGCACGCCTATTGTTTTGGATGGTCTCAAGGTAGCTGCCATCATGCTGAGACAGAAACACGAAGAAAAATGTGCATATAAATAAGGCTGGCTTAACAATTATATCTAGCAAGGAACTTTGGGTGAAGTTATGAGCACATGAAACCGTAAATAAGCAAGAAGATCAAAAGCCTGTTGAGTTTTTGACAAAATTATATTACCAAGAAAACTATAATCCCGGCCTTAAGAAAAAGCTTGTGATTATTAAGGAATCCTCAATCCCCTCACTCAGCTCGCACCAGGAAGATGCAAGGAAGGAACACTGCCCAGTTAACACATCATCTGTGCTCAGATAAAGGGTGATGGGCAAAGAGAAACCTTCCAGAGAATGGAGGGGGCCACGGGAAGAGTTGACAAGAGAGTTCCTCCTTGAGCAAGTAGAACAAGGGCTCACCAAGGGACTTCCCCACAGCTGGCCAGGACCTTCCACAATGGTCCACCATGTGCTACGTCCTCCACTCTCCCTCTTGTGAATGGTAGCATTTGCTGTGCATATGCTGCCTCTGCTCCACCGTCTACGCTGAGGGGTGGGGGGCAGATCGCCTTGTCTTTTGGTTCACTGGTTTCTAGGTCACACTGAGCCACACACAGGCTTAATTGTTCAAATTCCAGGGACTTGAGCTGGATGCATTGGGAGGAGAAGCGAGGGTGGTTAGAATAGGAGAAGGGTGTGCACAGACTTCAAGCATCCGGGGGACAGATTGTGGCAGTGAAAACTAGCTGTCCACTAGATCATGCTGCCCCTTCTACTGTAAGAATGTCACTGGGAGGTGGCTGTCAAGACCCAGACTGCACTTCCCAGCACCTCCCTCCCTTTCATTTAAATATGCCCCCACTCTTTCCAAAGGAATGTGCATGGAAGAGATGTACACTGCTTTCAGGTTGGGGTTTCTTAGAAGTGGGTATTTTCTTTTTTTTTTAAAAAAGATTTTATTTATTTATGAGAGACATAGAGAGAGAGAGAGAGAGAGAGAGAGAGGCAGAGACATAGGCAGAGAGGGAGAAGCAGACTCCCCACAAGGAGCCCGATGTGGAACTTGATCCCAGATCCCAGGATCATGCCCTGAGCTGAAGGCAGACGCTCAGCCGCTGAGCCACCCAGGCGTCCCAGAAGTAGGTATTTTCTTTTTTTTTTTTTTTTTTTTTTTTTTTTAATTTTTTAATTTATTTATGATAGTCACAGAGAGAGAGAGAGAGAGAGGGAGAGAGAGAGAGAGAGAGGCAGAGGGAGAAGCAGGCTCCATGCACCGGGAGCCTGATGTGGGATTCGATCCCGGGTCTCCAGGATCGTGCCCTGGGCCAAAGGCAGGCGCCAAACCGCTGCGCCACCCAGGGATCCCCCAGAAGTAGGTATTTTCATCTCCCCTTTCCTCTTCCCCTTCTGCCAGCTGGAAGCAGAAGACTCTGAGGTCTTAGGGAATGATGGAGTCTAAACATGGACAATGTCTGGCTCCCTGAACCACCAGTTGGAGATACATCACCTGCCAACAAGGAGCACCCAAAGTAGACTGTGGCTTGAGAGAGAAATAAACCTTTATTGTGTTGAGCCACTGCAGTTGGGACAGTATATGTCAAGAACTAGGTTAACCTAACTAATATGTTAACAGACTGTTTGAAGCAGCATCCTCTAATTTTCGTGTTTACAGCATACTTTCAAATGTCAGAATTTTTGCCAGTGCAATTGAAGGGACTATGTTCCACACAAATTGTCACACTATTCATTTCAGCATTGTGTCACTGCATGACTAGATCAATTTACTTGCTCTTTTACATATAAAGGAGGCAAATTACTTGCTTTTTGCAGTGTACATGTGATCACTCTATGGCACAGATGTGGTAGGATGCTATCACTCTGGCATCAAGTTCTACTCTCTCTGCACTGTGTCCCACCACAGTGGGTTGTTAAAATTTAATTTTATACCTTATTCACTATGCTGGCTGCTTCCCTGTAAGGGTTCACAAGTCTTTCTAGTGCACCAAGGCACACTGACTGAGACCACTGGTTCAAAGGTTGGAAGACTCCTAACTCCGGGAAACGAACTAGGGGTGATGGAAGGGGAGGTCAGCAGGGGGTGGGGGTGACTGGGTGACGGGCACTGAGGTAGGCACTTGACGGGATGAGCCCTGGGTGTTATTCTATATGTTGGCAAATTGAACACCAATAAAAAATAAATTTATAAAAATAAAAAAAATACTCTAGCCCAAGTATCCCCCACGAGTCTCTCCAAGTCCAGGGAGACGGGGTCTCAATGAGTAATTTCATCTAGAGTACCTCTGGCTTTCTCTTGCACAGGGTAGTATTTCTGGGAATGTCAACTCTGACTGGATGGCTCAAGGTCAAGAGGGGCTGCAATTTTGTTTCCATTTCAAAGTGTTCAGTATCTCTGGGGTAGGGGAGGGAACAGCCAGGGCTAAGCTCACAGCTAATATGAAATAGACAGTAGCCTGGTGGTATAAGTACAAAGTCAACAAACATCTCATCATGAGATATTACTAAGGATGCGTTAAAAAATCACTAAATGAATAAATAAATACCCTATATAGTAAAGCAAAATTGAACCATCCCTGCAATTCACTATCTAGCTTAAGATGACTTTAGTTTTCCAGGACATTCTTACTCAGAAGGTAAAAGTCGTTCAAACCAGGAACTTTCTGAAAGACTCCGCTCTTGAATAGAAAGCATCAGTGGCAATTAAATAACCCAAGACCCTTTGAATCCCTCTCTTCAAACTCCTCACCTTGGTGTGTTCACCAATCCTAACCTATTAAATCATGATTCTTACCTAGTCCTAACCAAGCTTCTGCATTTAAAGCTTAAGCTAGACTTGAAATTTTCATTAAATATTCCAACTCTGCTCTTAACCCAGCAAGATGCAACTAAACTCTGTACAGCTGGCACTCTCTTGTCATGGTAAGCAATAGCCTCAGCTTTGCTTATCTACAGGTTGTGGTGGTGATAGTTTGGGATCCAACACTTGGCAACCCACACATATGTCCACTGTGGCCAAGTTTCTATGACTGATTCACTGGGTATCTCTGGGCAGGTGTTTTAACCTTTCTGTTCATTTACGGAGGTGCTAAATAAACACATCCTTTAGTTATTCCAGACAAGGCTAAGCATGATCTACTGTGGCCTGAGGCAAAAAAATAACCCATCAACAGCACTGACATTTGTATCAGAGATGAATCACTGAATCCTTTGAGGATTCTTGTAAACATCATTACAAAACAGACGCATGCATTCACTCAGGGCAATTAGGAAACAAAAGCCATTTAAACAGAGAAAGTCAAAACTGGGAAGAGATTTGGAGAAAAGGAAATAAAAAATTAAGAATTATATTAGGATGAGAAATCTAGAATATTAGAGCTAGAGTGGAAGAATTTTTTTCAACAGCTTTGTAAACTGTGCAATCATTTTTCTTCCCCATGGCCAACATACTGAAGCTAATGGTAAAAGCATTAATTTATCATGAGATTTTAAAGATCTCTCTTGTCAGTAATGAAATAAACACGTGATAGGGTAGCCAGACAGTTATTGTTTATAGGAAGGTTATTATAATAATTAAGATTAATAGCAATTACTTGTTGTGTTTGTGAATTTTTTTTTCCTTGGGAAATAACTGTAGCCATATTAAATAACTAATTAACATATCTCCATGTCAGGCTACGCTTGCATGGATTCACAAGGCCCCCCTGATTCTCCAGTGTGCCACAACAAAATAAATATATAAATAAGCACCGAAAAAAAAAAAAAAAAAAACAGCTCTCATTTTAAAAGAAAACTTCACAATTGAACCAGTCACTGGATTGTTGTCAGGGCCTAAGATGGAATCAAGGCTTCTTTCTGCTTACTGGTCGCATGCTTTAGGATCTGTTGAGCCTGCTGATGGCTAGCACCATGTACGTACATTCTGGACCTCAGTGACTCTTTGTGTGTTTCTATGTATGTATATAAATAAACATATAACCATACTGTTATATATTTTATATATAACTTGGATCATTTTATCTTCATGCAAAATGGGATTTTTTTTTAATTTGGTCACAGCACTATAAGAAAAATCTTAAAGCGTTAAGTATTAAAGCCTTAAAGCTATTTTTATTGAACGTCTTCCAGAGCAGCATGGAAATGGATAGGAACGTTTCCTATTAGAACCTTTTCTTTTTAAGGGGCGGGCCTTGGCATTTACACAGCTCAGTGCTGAGCAGGGAGGAGGGGTTGTGGAAGCCACCATCCTTACCTGGAGAATGCAGCAGCTCCCTCCAGGAAACACTTGAGGTCACACCGCTGGGGTCTTTATGACGGACACAAAGAGGAGGGCAGGGCCACACGTGAGACAGCCTGTTGTTGAGTAGAAACAAAACGTGCTGGTTAATGAGGAAAGATTTGGCGGACATGGGGAGAGGAAGCACCTGCTCCCTCCCAAATGAACCCCTCCTCATGCCTGCAGCCCCTCAGCTGGATCAGGATCACAGGCCAGAAAAGCAGACTCTGGCCAAGGGCTGGACAATGTCTCAAGGACAGAGACAAACTAGACGGTGAAGATAGATGGCTGTTGTCCAGGGCGGGCACTCACTGCTCCTCCCCACCTGGTCATGAAACTTGCCCCCAGGCACCTGTTTTCTAGTTTCCCTGCTTCCTACACACCAACATACACACGTGCACACTCACACACAATGCACATGGATACACGCTCACATACCAGTACGCACACACTCGCACATCAACACACACAAGCACAGAACCATCAACAACAGAAGTGCACAGACTTTCATTTCTCCCTGCATCTTCACTTTCAAACTGATAAATTATATTCATCCCACAATCAGTGTGTTTCTGTGGTTGGGAGAAGGAGGCAAGGGAAGAAAGATGAGAAGAAAATAAAAGGTATTTATTGAGCCAGCTCTGAGAGAGGCTCAGTGCTTGGGCTCTGGGCTCAAGTAAGATGACAAAGACACAGCTCCTGATCTTCAAGAAGCCACATTGATTCTGCTGTAAGGGAATCACCTTTTTTAGTAAAACAACACCTGGCACTTTGCAAGTTCTTCTCTGAGAAGGGATCTTGGGAGAGGGCTGGTGACAGAGATCTGGGCCACCTGCCAACTCTGCCTGCCTCAGGGATGCCTCACCCTGCATGCACACCACCCAGCCCAGGAGCTTCTGGTGTCACCCGAGCAGCAGACACCACCACCACCCTGCCCCGACCTCCTTAAGCTCAGCTGAAATGACTTCTTCACAAAGTCTCTACTGCACACTGAGAGAATCAAGTGGGTAAACATGGAGGGAGAGATTGGGAAATCCAAGGCCACAAAGTTCACGTTCCCAGGGATCCCACCCATCCTGGCCAGCTCCCTCCTGGGAAACAGCCTGTCACGCTGAGAGCCACCTAGGGGTCTCATTTGCTTTGAGGGTCTTGCCTCATAGAATCATGATGGGCAGGAGAAGGTATGACCCCCATTTACAGTGACACCTACCTCTTATATTCAGGGGAGAGCCCGGTCCCCTGAAGGGCCAAACAGTCACAGAGCCTTAACCCACACGCACCCTGGAGAGATGAGAGGCACATACCCTGCCTCCCCGCCCCCCCCAAACTGAAACACAGCAAGTGAAAGGTCATGGAGATCACAGAGGAGAGCAGCTGACTTGTGAACATGATGGGGGTCCCAGACGGATTTCTACAGGCAGAGGGAAAAGGGAAGGAAGGCATGCAAGGGACATAAAGACTATGAACTCAGGGATGGTGGCAGAAATGCAGGGGATGTTAACAAGTTTGGAGATCCAAGAAGAAGGGGCAAGTGCAAGCATGGTGCAAAGAACGCAGAAGAAGCAGGGACCGGGCATCCTCTGAAGTCGGGGGAAGTTGGCCGTAGAACCAAGTTGTGAGCCTTCCAGGGTGGTTCACGAGTGCAGATAGCACAGCCCTGTCATTGTGGCGGGGACAGCAGCACCAGACGCAGTGCCAACTAAGAAGGATAGTCCCCAGAGGCCAGCACGCTGGAACACCAAGGGGCAGGCTGTGCAGATGAAGGAGGAGGAGGCCAAGTGGCCGCTGCAAGAAGAAACACAGCAGCAGAGGCACGGAGACGAGGGAGGCGGAAAACTCATGGCAAGAACGTTGCTGGCCTTGGTGGGTGCCGTGTCCCCCTCCAGCGGATCCTCCAATCTGCTGCCACATTAATCCTTGGCAAGTGCAGTCATGACTATGACACTGGCTTGCTTAGAAACCCTCAAAAAGACTCTCCACTTAGACTGGCTTTAGTCTAAGAACCACCTGTGTGGTTCCCTGCGACCAGGTTCTTGGGAAACTCTCCACTTCCCTCCTGTAACTGCTCCTCTTAACCTTAAAAAAAAAACCACCAGTTATTCCACCAGCAAAAAATGTATATATAATTTAAAAATAACAGGTTTATTCAGGAATAGCAGAGAATTACAACCCAAGATAAGGAAGCTACGCCAAAAACCATAGGACAGGTGTGTCCAACCAAGTACAGGAGCCTCTTTTGTAGAGCAGCGCCCTGGGCGGGCTGTTATAAACTAAAAGCCTATTGGCGCAAACTGGGAGTTCAAAGTAAAGTGGCTTTTCATTGGCTAGGTTATGGCAGCCTCTCATTGGCTGGGCTGTTGCTGGGGCAGGAGGAAACCTTTCTTCCACCTGCTGTGACAGCAAAGTAGTAGCTAAAGCAGTAGGGACTTGCGAGGTCCCTCTCTTCCTGTTGGATTTGCAATTGAGGTAGGGCGGTAGGGTGTGAGAGCTCCCCCTGCCAAGCCTCCAGACCTGGCTTCAGTGAGGATTTCCTTTACTGGTATCACGTTCCCGTACAGAAACCCTGTTCTAGCTACACCACATCCCCTACTTACCCCTTTCTTCTCAGCACCATTTTATTAATGCTATTCCACCTTCTAGAATGCCTTTCCTGCCTTGACTCTCTCACCTGCCAGAAAAGTTAGTGGACACGCTCCCTAAGTCTATTTCATGACTCCATTAATCGTAAGTCACCCAGAGGCTAACTTACGCCCCTTAAACCATGTAGTGGACAGGCTGAGCCAGACGCCAGTCTTTCCTCGGGTCACGGTTGGATAGACATTGGCCAGCTGATTGTCATTTGCCATGACATGCAATAGCACACTCTCCTGGACATCTAGAAGTGAGTGTGTAAGAGCTCATGCCCTAGAACTTTGAGAACCTGTGTGTTCAACTAAAAGCCCCAGAGCGGCTCAAAAATCCCGTTGCTTTCTTCTCTGGGTGTTCAATGTCTGCCTGGGGAGGGGACGGCTAGCTGGCATAGACTGGCTCCTCCGGCTCCCTCCTGGAGAAATCCGAGCACTCCTACGGAGCTCCTGGAGATCTCCCAAGGTGAGACCCAGTATCAGAATTAATAAAAAGCAAGTATGACTATGTTGCTCTCGGCTCTGACACGGGCTGGGAATCCTTATCAAACAAACACCAGCCTGGGAGGAGAGGTCACCGTGGATATTCCAGCGCTAACATTCAAACGTTAATAACTTTGCCGCGTAGATTAATTTTAAATGTCAGCCCACGTTGCTGTGTAAAGCTAAGGCGCTCAGGAAAAACGTACATTCTCAGGCTTCCTGACAGCACCAGCACATGCCATGTTTGATCACGAGCGGGGTGGGCAGGATCAGAGGAGAAGAGGGTGTTTCTTTTAACAGTCGCTGCCCCTGCAATGCAAACATGACAAATAAACGGCATCGGAGCCAGCCGACCGCCTAGTTTCTCAAGCGGGAAGAATGGCCCGGCTGACAGTAATGAGATTTCGCCCAGAACCACAGGCAGTGTGAGGGCCGGGACCTCGCCCAGGATGCCGGCTTCCAAGCCCAGACAAATGTGCGCGACTTGGTCAAGAGCCCCCTGGAAAATAGCATTTGTAGTAGAGACGGAGGCAATGCGTGGCTGCAGGGCCCGTGCTGGGGCAGGAAGGGACTCTGCTGCCCAGGGAAGGCCTGCACCGGCCCTGGCGCCAGGAAAACCCAGGGATAGCCCCAGCCCAGGAAAAAAGGCTTGAAAGAAAAAGAGAAGGGAGGCAGAGGCTGCAGGAGGAGCACGGAGGAAGGAACAGATGCTGCACACAAAACCCACCCAGGGCTGCCAGGCTTGCAATTAAAAATTCACATATTTTGGACTGAAATTCTCATATTTTAAGAGAACTTGGGCAAAATCCTCCTCCCATCAATATTAGCAATGCAAAACCGGCAGTCAAGACAGACCCAAATTATCATCCATTTTGCAAAAAGGATGAAAATTGTATAGCGCGGAGTCCAAAATTCTTCAGCGAAAACAATCATTAGAGCACACCTGGCAGCCCTGGGTCCCGCCCCCACCTCCAGGCTCCAGGGGACACAGGACAATGCGCCCACCCTCTCCCTACAGAGAGCCCCAGGTTGCAGATCTGGGACTGTAACAGCCACCGCCAGTCACCAGGGACTCTGGGATTCTCTTTCAGTTTGAAAAGGCACCCTTATTTGGATAAACGTGCATGCTGAATTCAAGAGGCATTAATACTGTAGCAGGATGCAGCAAAGGGGCAAACACAAAGCACACCAGGAATGCCAACACAAACAGTGTCCCTGGCCTGATGCACCTGGATTGGACTTCTGCTGCTTAAGCCAACAAATGGGGTGGGAGAGAGGGAAAGAGAGGACCCTGATGGAAAACTATAGGCTCCCAGAATCCAAAGTAAAGTGAAATCTTCAATGAGCAAGGCATAGAGCTGGGCACACATGACAGTCAATAAGTCTCTGACTAAAATCTTTAAGGTTCAACCTCCAAAATAAATGGCAAACACATCTCCCTGCTTTCTTCTCCATTGCCTCCAGAGTGATCTTCCACACACACACTGATCCTTTATGTCAAGTGACCACTGCTGCAAACAGGACCAACTTTCAGCTCCAGCCAGGCTCTCTGGGGGCTGGTCCAAGGCAGCTGCCACTACTGGGCAGCCTGGAACGCAGAAGGTAGGGAGACAAGAAGCATAATGAGGGGGAATGAGTCTCACCAAGAAATAAAAATATGTTTCTACATGTAAATATTATATTTAGTAAAGTCTATAAATGCAAATATAATATAAATGTAAATGGATTCTGACTTCCAGCAGCACATTGCAAGGGCTAGCTGGAGTCCCAATTACAGGATCCAGGATAGGACAGATCTTTGCAATGTTCATGGACCTCACGCAGAAGCAGGAGCTGTTGGGCTAGCAATAGGATTTGCAGCAAGTGCTGCATCTCTTACCAGGTTAGCAGGGCCCTCGAAGAGCAGCTGAAGAGGCAGGAGAGTGGAGGGCCTTAGAAGGTGGCTCTGCACTCATACGTCTTAGGTTCAAACCTAGACTATGGCTTCCCAGCAGTAAGAACTCAGGCAAGTCACATAATCTCTCTCACCTTCGGTATCCCCGCCTTGGTATAGTAACAATATGTACTTCGTAGGTTTGTGGGGAGATTTCAATGAGATAATTCACATAATGTATTTAGCCCACCGTCCCATGACTCAATAAATGTTCTTTATTATTTTTAGAATTAGGACACTAAGACCAAGGTGGAGGAAAATCTTACCCAAGGTCATGCAGTAAGCTGGCAACAAAGCTAGAGCCACAACTCTGGTCCCCACGTTCCCCATCCTGGCTCCTTCCCCCCACCAGGCTCCTTTCCCTTGCTGCAGTCTGCAGCAGAAACATTACATCAAGAGCCAGAAGATAATAAACCTAATTGGGCCATTAGGACCAGTCACTTCCCTCTACATCGAGCCTTTGGGGATGTTATAGGTGATCAATATAATAAATAATGTTGCATAGCCTGGGGCACCTCTCAAGGGAGCATCTTGGAAACCAAGAAGAGAAGGAGATTGAGATCATGGCAAGAGATTCAAAAAGAAAGCAAGATCTCTGAGCACTGCTGTGTCTCTCTCTTGTCTACCTTGCCTTTGCTCTGTGCCAGACCCGGTGGCAGGGGCAAGGGATGGAATGCCAAAGGTGGACAGGTAACCCAAGGTTTTGCAGTTTGGGTTTTTGTTATCCCAGGTGTATGCCCCAGTCATGCCACCAATGCACAGACACGGTTCACAGATAATAATGGTAAGGCTTTGGTGATCTCAGCCACGAGCAAAGGCTTCCTTCTTTCTAAGCAGAACTGCCTGAGGAAATCTCACAGTGCCCTGCCACACCTTCAGTGAGAGCCCTCCCTCTCAAGGGCATTCACTGGCTCGCCGACATTCAGAATCATCCAGACACAACTGTCCTGGATAAATGGTTCTCTGGTCCCCTAAAATAACTTTGGATTCAAAGGGCAACATTTAGACTTACAGAACCAGTTTTGGGGGAGAAGAATGCCCTCTGGGAATCCCTAGCAAATCATTAGGAGCTAACCAATATACCAGAAAATCAGAAATCTCCACACGTTTCCCTGGATTTCACTATAAGTCATGGCCATGACCTAATGGCACAAGGTTCCAAGAAGCTGGTGTCACAGATCCACAAGCAACCCCAGTGGGTTACTTCCAGATATTACTGGAAGTAAAATGGTTGAACTGGAACCCTTTGAGTGTTTCATGCTAATGAAGATATTCACTGGTGTGCACGAGAACTGACACCACGACGATGTCTGCAGGAGGAGGAATATATTGTAAGCTTGGACTTTAATCAGAATGGAATCATTCATCCAGTGAACGCAGAGCCTTCAGGTGTGAGGCATTGCAATATCGAGCCAACAGACAGAGAAGCCACCGTCTGTTACCAAAGAGGGCAGGTCACATCCATGTGCAGAGGAGACTCAAGGGATGCACAGCTTCTCAGCAACATAATAACAAAGATTTAGTTCATAAAGGACCTCTGAGCAAGTGCAGAAGCAGGAACAGAGAATTTTCTCCAGGTCAAAACTCGAAAATCCAGAGCGGATCTGATGAGAACAGCACAGAACACCCAGGAGGAATGAAAACCTCTGCTCTGGACCAGAGCAGAGGTTATTACCTGAGAGAGAAGGAATAAGAAAAATCAGTCACCAAACCCAATACATTATCACTTGTTTTATTGATCATGCTTGTATTTCCCATCTGGTAACCGTTTTTCTAGATCTTTTCACTACACTCTTCTCGACTCATTTCTATTAATATGGTCATTGAAAGAACTCCTCACATACTGCTGTTGACAAACAGGTGGCCTGGGGGAGCCCTGACATCACTGCAGGACACTGTTCCCCGACGGGGCAAAGCCAGGGACTGGGCCTGCTTAGAGAAAGCCACTTGAGCACCGTGGCTCTCTGAGAGTGCCACCCACTCACCAGGAGCCTGCTCACTCACACACGACAGATGACACCCACAGACTGAAATCCTCTCCCACATCTTATCTTGGCCCCCTGACCCTCCACAGAGAGCCTGCTACCCGTGACCAGGTACCTCTGAAATCTCCAGGCCAGATTTCCTGGACGAAACACGCAACAAGATGGCCTCCCCACAAAGGGATGAACCCCAGGGAGCCAGGAACAAAAGGCGGATCTTTGAAGTGCTGGGATTCTCGTTATTTTCCAGAATATAAAAAGACTCATCCCTCTGAGATACCATCTCCCCAGAGCATCAGGCAGAGAAGGTCTAGGGCCTTTGGTTTCTGTGTCTGAGACCGTCTGTGCCTGTGCGGCTTCTCATTTGAGGTTTGGTTCATGCTGCTCTGCCATGACCCATCTGTGCAACCCGTCCCAGCCCCAATCTGGGCCTTTCTGCTTCACATCTCTGGGTCTGAGCCAGAACTATCCAAGACTGACCAAATCTCTGATCCTTCCCATGCCTTGCCAGGTCCAGAGCTGTGTCGATGCCTAATTATTGCCCATTCCTAAAATTATGATGATTTGATTATACCTGTGGTCATTTCAGATTGTAACTATCTTGTTCAGTGTCTCCTGCCACTGTGATTACACCTGTCTATGGGGGTAATATTCAGAATATTTAACGACTGATCCAGAAAGATCCAATGAGAACAGATGCCCACCATGAACAACTGGCAAGGCTACACCAAGGCGCTCGGGCTGGTTCGTACAGGGTTTATCGAGCAGTCTCAGGTCAGTGACGGAAAATCCTGAAAGTGCTGTATTGTTTTCCCCATTGCTGCCTTCGACCATGCTCTGTCAAAATTCTGTCCTGTCGTTTAATGACATCTTGAGCAGATCCCACTGGTCTCTGGTCTTTCTTGGTTATTGGAGGTCTCGTCTAGCCCACAGGGTGCACCTGACTTCCACCCAGAGCAGGCAGGTTGCCTGGATGGGGAGAGAGGGCACTGGCCTGTCTCTCTCCTCCTCTCTGCTCTCTTCTGGAAATAGAAGTCAGGGAGGGGGGTGGGAGAGATGTCAGATGTCCTCTGTCATGATTGGTCACCTGTGGCAGTGGGAAGGTGTCCCTGGTCTTACCCCAGCACCATCTGGCTTCATTGGCTACTGGTTATGGCTTTAATGTGTGTTGGGTGAGTGGTGCCTGTGGCTTCTTTGGAGCACACAGCTCCCTCCATCACTGAGGATAGCTCCCTTTGGCCCCATCAGCGGTCCATAGCCCAACTTCTCCTCAGAGGGCATCACTGAGCCACAACAGCAGGCACATGGGCAGCCCCGGGGGCCCCTGGGTTCTAATCCCCATGCCCTTGCCCAGAGAATCACAGCAATCTCCTTTACTGTCCTCAGAAGATGCCAGGAAACAGCCCTCTTGATCTCATCCTCTTCTACCAAGACCCTCCCCCAAGTCCCTCTTTTTAACCCCCTACTTCAGAAATCTCCAGGGGACAAGCAGGCACCAAACCCTGCTCTAAGGCAGTTCTCTGTCCTTGGCTACATTTTCCATCTCACCACCCTCCCTCCAGCATCTCCCCAACCCCAGGCAGCCCAACCAACAACTCCTAACCCCAGGAACACAGCCACTGCAGGTGGGTGCATGCGTATGCATGTAACATGTAGATATACATGTATGGACAGAGGCACATGTTTATTGGGTGACTTTCCCATAAGTCCTGTGTGTCAGTGTCACTTTGGAACCCAAGGCGTATGTGTGCCTTGGAAGTACTTGGTCAACACTTGTCAGTAGGTAGGATCTGCGATGACTCTATACCTACGGCTCTGATCGGTTCAGGCCTTTTGGCAGGGACAGCTCACATGAACAGGAAGGACAGAAGTGAGCTGCCACACAGTGTATCAGTGACCAGGCCAGGATGGGGATCAAAGGCAGCCCTCTGAACCCCCAGTACCGAACGTGCTTCTTGCCCATTTACCTCTCTGGTCTCTAACTGCATGGACCAAAGAAAAAGCTTAGGAAAAATCATCTCAGTAAGTCGATTTCCTCTCCCCTTTCACTGCTCTTCTTCTTTTAAGAACAGGTAATCTGGCCTTTCCTTTAGTTTACAAAGATTTTATTCCTAAATGAATTATGAATAATTAAAACTCCACTCCATTTGTTCTCTATTGTTGTTAATTGAAAAAATTAAAGATGTATGTGCTGCAGCCCCCGGGGTGGCCCTGGGAGAAGCTGGTGAGCAGCTCAGAGGGAGATGAGCCAGCACCTCGGCGGCCTGAAGCCATCACGGCCTCTGCGCAGGCACCTGGTCGACCACCGTAAACGCTCTCCTGGCCTGTCCTCACCACTTTCAGCCAAACATGCTGAGGGAATAATGTTATCTCTTTCCTTAATGCATATTTCTCTTTGCCCGCATAAAGCCGGGGATGAACAGAGTGCATTTATCATTCCAAAAGTGGGGAAAGCTGTACTCTTTTCTCTTGACTGGCTCTCAGGGTGATCCAGGCCCCAGGGGACAAGGGTGACCTGCTAGTTGTAGGATGTGACATCCTCCAAAGACACCAGCTAAAGCCTGAAGTCTGGTGGCCAGACGAATCACACTGCTCAGCCAGCCCCTGCCACCCACAGCAGACAGGTATGGCCCTGGAGATGAACAAATCAAGGTCAATGTCTTTCACCAGGAACCTGAGCCCAACTTGGTGGGACTTTGCTCTTATCCTCATGACCTTCCTCTGTTACTCTAAAGTTTTCTCTATCGCCATCTGCTTGGGCTTATCTGCCCACCCGCCCTGCCTGCTCAGCACATGTTCGGCACTCCAAAGTGCTTGTTGAATGAACGAGTCATGTCTGTAGTGCTGGGCTGACGCTCTGAAGTCCGAAGCTGAGTTAACATTGTGCTAGCCAAGACAAACCAATGAGGGTAACAAATAGCCCCAAATTCCAGTGATTCAACACAATAAACATGTGTTTCTCAATGACCCCTTGTGCAGTCTGCTGCTCTCCCAAGTGACTCTCCTGAAGCAGCAAAATTCAGAGCCCCAGGGCCCTTCCCTGTTGCAGCCTGCCCCAATCCCTGAGAGCTCCTTGGAGCATTCACTCTATGGTGAATATAGCAAGAGTAAAGAAATGGCCTGCTACGCCTTACCATCATTCCTGCCCTCTCCTCCCTCATCAGGACTCCAGAGGCTCTGTCCTCCAGGTCTTCCCTACTTGGTCTGTAGAGCATGAGCTTTTGCATGTTTAGTCTCCTTGTCCTTAAAAATAACCTCCTGTGGGATGCCTGGGTGGCTCAGCAGTTGAGTGTCTATCTTTGACTCAGGGCATGATCCCAGAGTCCTAGGATCAAGTCCCACATTGGGCTTTCTGCATGGAGCCTGCTTATCCCTCTGCCTGTGTCTCTGCCTCTCTCTCTCTCTCTCTCTCTCTCTTTCTGTCTCATGAATGAATAAATAAAATCTTAAAAAAAAAAAAAAAAGAAGAAGAGCCTCCCATTGCTTCAGGCCCTCTCTGTGGAGGCTTCCCCAGCATGCTCCATTGTAATAGGCTACCCTTGACACAAGATGAGCAGCTGAGGCTGAAGCAATGAGGCTGAGGGCAGAAATTGGGTGGGGCCCACGTCGCACCTCTGGCTGAGGCTCTCCCCTCCCCTTGATAGGTGCTCTTTATTTGGTGGGCAGAAGGGCCTTCCCCAGCCTCCCACCCCATAAGGCTACACTGAAGTATCACTATCCAGGAGAACAAGCTCTTCCCAGGCAGGCAGGTAACAGGGGAGGCCAGAGAACACAGCCGGTTCCTCGGGACCACTGCCCAATTTGAGCTCTGTTTCCCTTTCTTTACAGGCAGTCCCACAAGAAGGCCGGAGCCTTTGCATCCAGGAACCCAGGGACGAACCACATTCCAATGAGCTACTTCCCTCCTTGCTTCGTGAGCAGTGCTTGCTCAAACTTGTGCCTTGCTGTGAGTTCTGCTTTCCGCTTTGCTTTCGCTTCCACTTTTAATGTTCCCCTGATCCAATTTCCCTTGCAATAAATAAAAAAATAAAATAAAATGTTTTCCTTGAATACAAACCTACTCACTGCAAGAGGCCTGCGTGGCACATAAACTCAGAAAGATCCGTTGTCTTCGTTAAAGCAGTCAGTTCTTAATCCCCACATTTTCTTCCTCCCCACCGTCCGCCTTGATAGCATGGAAGTAAAACCACAGTCTCCTCTCCCTCGGGAAGCTCACTCCTAGAGGTTCACACACTGATAAACCTCAGGCCAAAGGATCCCACAGGCATCACAAGTGTTTGAGCCAGCCCAGGGCCTGGAGAAATACAGGCAGCAGGAGACCGAAGGGAAAGAAACAGTGGTCCAGGCAGCTTCCCCCTGCAGTTTGGATTTCTGTGTGTCTCGGCAGCCCAGGAAGGCACCATTGAGATGCTCCACAGTGAACATGGTGCCACAGAAGAGGAGCCGGAAGCAGGTACCCTCTAACCACTGATTAGGCCGTTGGCACCCTGCACCTCTTTCTGATGAGATCCCGCATGGCCCGGTGGTGCTGCAGTGAGCAATGCTCTCCACTCACCCTGCCCCCACCATTAACTCCACAGCGCTCCCTGCACTTCCCATTCCCAACCCACTTCAGCAGGGTGAGGGGAGCTGGCTACATCCCGAAGTCCTCCCCTGGCTCTTAGACTGGCAGTGCCATCACTTGCTGCCGGGCTAACTCATGGGATGGATCCCTCAGTTTCGGATGCAGTGCTCTTTAAAACAGTATGTGGAATGTCCCCACCTCCTTCAGGGGATTGAGCTCTACTCTTTCACAACTATTTCTTTTGAAGTAAGCTCTGTGACCAACATGGAGCTCAAACTCACACCCTGAGATCAAGAGTCCTAAGCTCTACTGACTGAACCAATCAGGCACTCCTTGAGCTCTATTTCTGTGCCCTTTCAGAGCCATGTACAGAGAGAAGAGGTGATTTGGGGATTAATTACTATCCCATTCAGTGCAAATCCACCAGGCTTGGTTAGTCAACATTGAATCTGAACTATGTGCAACTTTTGTTTAATTCAAATACCTACAGAGTAGATGTTTTCCTATTGGTTTGAATCAGTCAACTACCCCCTGACAAGCATGTATGGTGCACCCACCCCTGCCAGTGGGGTAGAGATAGAGATAAAGATGTTGCCCTATCCTCCAAGAGCTCGGTCTAGTTGACTGGATCAAGACACAGATCTGAAAATGAGATGAAATCAGAGCAGTTTAAGGCCAAACGAGCCATTTAAGGGAAGCAGAAAGTAAAATTGTAACAAGAGCTACTATTCCTGGAATGCACACCCACTCTGTGTCTCCAAGATCTTTAATCTTCACAACTACCCCTGAAATAGGTATTATTATTAGCCCTGTTTGCCATGAGAAAACTCATGCTTAGGAAGGTTAAGTGATTTTTCCTGAGGTCACACAGCCAGAAAATAAGGTGGCTGAAATTCAAAGTCCACTCTATTGATTCCAAAGCCTGTGCCTCTACCCACCATGCAGTCTCAGAGGACATGTGCCAGTGCAGAGAAGATTCTGAGGCAGACCTCAACTCAAAATGAAGACACTTGCTAATCACCCAGTATGGAATAGACTGTGTCAAGTAAATGAGTCCCCTCCCACAGAGAGCTTCAGAGGCTGGAAGGTCCTCAAGCAAGTGAAAGAAGCATCTGGTTCTGACAGGAGGTTGGGCAAATACATCCCAGATGGGAAATGCTATCATTGCTGTGGAAGTGGGATTTGGAAGGGCTAGAATTTGAGTAGAAAGGTCAGGAAGGTGGCAGATGTGTTGGCCAAGATGCAGACATAGGGATCAGAGGAGTGCCAGGGGGTAGCAAGTAAACCTGATGGGCTGAAGCAAAGACTCTGTATCTGCCAAGTCTCCACTTGCAATGGGCAAGGCCTGGCAAGGGCTATTATTGAATGTGGCCAGGAAGATTCAAAGACATGGAAAAGATGGGGAGAAATGAACGCCACATTCTCAGAAGAGCCATGCCACAAATACAGAAAATTCAACTTCTGCCTTCAAGAGCAAGGAGCCAGCCATCTGCAACCAAAAACTCGGCGGCTCAGCCGGTTAGGCGTCCAACTCTTGATTTTAGCTCAGGTCATGATATTGGGGCTATGAGATCAAGCCCCAAGTCAGGCTTAGAACTCAGAGCAGAGTCTGCTTGAGACTCTCTCTCTCCCTCTGCCCTGCCCCTGCTCACTTGCTCTCTCTTTCTCAAATAAATAAATAAATCTTAAAAAAAAAAAAAAAAAGGTCAGGCCACACAGACTCAGGAACAGGCTGGGGGTCCTTGGAAATGATTCTGACTACAGTGTCAATGTCAGAAGTGTCTTTCCTGCAGTCCATATGGGTTAAAGGAGCAGGGAGTTGGGGAGCAAACAGGGTTAAGAGTGGTGGGCTCACATCTCCCCAAGGGGGCTAGCCTCACAGCCACAAGGAGACTTACCCCCAGAAGTATCCCCCACCCACAGCACAGCAAAGCCCTTACAGGATGAAGAGAAAATCAGACCCTGAAACCAGAATGCCCAGACCAGTCCAGAGCACGGTGACATGGCGCCTGTCCCAGAACATCCATCTGGGCAGAGATGAGGAAATTGCAGGCCTGAATCTGCTCTTTGCCATTTTCTGGAAATGGCTTCACTGGTTTACTTGTTTAAAAAAAGAGAAAAAAAGGAAGGAAAGGAAGGAATGTGGGCCAATTCTGAGGGCTAATTGCCTTTGCTCTCAACTAGAGCCCATGCTTTTTCCAGCAAACATGCTCTCCTGTTGCTGTGCCGCCAGACCCACTCTCCATTTCCAATCAGCCCTGAAAATAGCCCTTGATAGAGATAATAGGAAGAACAAAGAGAAATTTAGAAGAGCAGAGAGAGGGAAGAAAAGTCATGCCTAACTGGCAGCACAGACGCTGTTTTCATAAAGAGCCCTTCAGCTGGTCCCTGATTTGTTTCCAACAGCAAGGTGTTAAACAAATCCCAAGAAACACACTTGGACCAAGACCAAGGGTTCTTTGACTTTTTTAGGTCATAGACCCCTTGGAGAATCTGGAAAAACATGGACCCTTTCTCACTAGGAAAATGCATATAAACACATATTCCATGTTTTAATTCAGGGGCTCATAGACTCCACTGGAAACCCTAACCACAGATGCTGGTTAAGAACCCATTAAAGAAGCAACCCCTTTTTTTTTGGCAACCTCTTTTTTTAAAGACTTCCCTACTTGTTTCTTTCTCTCTCTCTCTCTCTCTCTCTCTCTCTCTCTCTGTCTCTCTCTCTCTCTGTCTCCTCTCTTTTCTCTCTCTTAGTGCGTGTGTGTGTGTGTGTGTGTGTGTGTTTAGGGAAAGGTTGAACTGAATTTCTTCAGACATAGTCTAAGGGATTTTTTTTCTAAGGGATTTTTAAAATGTGTTCAACTTGAAATCCTAGAAGCCTTTCTGCAAATAAGTGAGTGTGGGGGTCCAAAAAGGGGGGTGGTTCCATGTGAACTGTTCTCAGCAAACACAGATGCCAATGGAGTCAGTGCTCAGCCCTGGCACTCTCAGAAGAGCCACAGACAGGAGTCTCTCACTTGCAGGGCTCAGTGAGAGCAAGTGTACACCTAAAAAGTTAATAAGGGCCACGGGCTATGGAGGGGTTGTTGGAGCCCTGGGCTTCATGCCTGGGGAGCATGGTCTATGCCAGGGCATCCCCAACTTTACTGAGGATCCAAATCCCCTGAGGTCTTGTTAAAATGTAGATTCTGATTCAGTCCACACTGTGGGTGGAGATCCTGCATTTCTAGCAAGCTCCCAGGTGATGCTGGTGCTGCTTTAAGCAACAGGAGCCCATGCAATTACCTCCTCCTGGCTGAAGACCTCTCAAAGACCTTGAAAATATGCTCTGGAAGATGGGGTACTAGCAGGATGCCCCAGGACATAAATGTCTCCTGAACATAAATGTCCCACAGAACCAAGGGCTAAGCCTTCCTCCTGGGCTTCCCAAGGATAGTGAATGGCAAGGTGCCCCTTCCAGCCCTGCATCCACTGCCCAACTGGCCCAGGACCATGCACACAGTAGGCATCCTTAAGTGAGTAAGTAATTAAGCCCCGTACATGGACATGGTCCGTTTTCTAGCAGGGCAGGGAATGTGCCCTACCATCCTGGATCTCTAGGAGGCAGAAAATAAGTCTGAGGGACCATTGCACTCAGAGATCTGGGCTGTAGTGCATCATGCTAGCCAGTGAGCATTTATTAAGCAA
This sequence comes from Canis lupus familiaris, assembly GCF_011100685.1. Lineage (NCBI taxonomy): Eukaryota > Metazoa > Chordata > Mammalia > Carnivora > Canidae > Canis > Canis lupus. Next base: position 17,957,908 of record NC_049238.1, read on the forward strand.
CAACTGTGTGATCAATACCACCCTGGGTTCTGGAAGCAGGAACAGGACAAAACTGAGGAATAAGAATCAACTAGAACATCAAAGACAGAAGAACTCATAGAAATTTTACTATCCAATCCTCTTATTTACGGATGGGGACTTGAGGCCCAGAAAGACTAGTTCGAGACCAAAGAGCTGGTTGACAGCAGGGCCAGGTCTAGAATGCAGGGCTTCTGACCCCCTGCTTGTCCCCACTTTGTCCTGGGTCTGGCAAGAGTGCACACAGTGGTGCTTAATGTAGGCTGACTGACAGCTTGAGCAGAGCAAGCAAAAGGTACCTGGGAACTGTCCAGGCTAGCCTGGGGCAGGTAGCCTGGACTAAGAGAGCTCAGCTGCCCCGTGACACGCAGAAGGACTTCCATTCATCAGAGAGCCCTCTGCTTAGGGTCAGCTATGCCAGGCTTCCTCTCTGGATTCTGAGGTCATCGAGGGCAGCCCTCTGCCTCAGTCCAGCCCTCCAGGCAGCCCCCACTCAGCCTGGCACAGGGCCCAGCACACGCAGGTAGCAGGGAGCATGTGTGATACAGCCCAGGAAGGCAGAGAGAGGCCTACCTGGGAGCCACGCTAACTCAGGGCCTCTCCCAGCACATTACAGACTGTCAGCCTAATAGGCCTGCACCGAGTGCCTGGGGGAAAGTCAGTTCCAATCAGGCCGTGATCTGTGGCCAGCAGACAAACACAGGGCGAAGGCCGATCTGGCCTCGGAAGGAAGCCAGCCTCGCCCTCCTGCTCCCTCAAACAAGCTCGCTCCTGGAGAAGAGGGAAAAATCAAGCCTGGGTTTCCCCCCACAGCCAGCAAAAGGGCCTGTCTTCTGCCTTTTTTGTCCAAAAACAACATCAAGAAGATACTGCAGCTCTGGCTCTCTTGAGACCCTGAACTACAGATGCTCGGAGCAGGAGCAGATCTTTAGGCAATATGGCCCAGCCTCACACTCCTGGCCTGTCCCCAGCGCTCAAGGGCCTCAGATCTGTGGTCATAGCCTCTGAGTAAATTAGACAGGTCCCTTCTGAAGATAGCTGCCTGCTGATCCCGGGTCACAAACGCCCCCCACGAACAGGAACGCAGGAGACTCCGCAGACAGCATGCCCGCATGAGATAACAGGAGAGCTGCTACCTCCCCCGCAGGAACACACAGGGGGGCAGGTGTACAGCCATAACCAGTGACTCGAATTAATCCCACAGATAACAAATAAGCACCTACTGTGTGCTGCTCTGCATTCTCTGGAGCTGCAGGCCTAGGACAGCTTGCCTGAGCTGGTCTTCTCTCATATGAACTGAAACACAACCTTCTCTGTCCCACTTTCTACATCCCAAACACACTGCGGGGATTTGGGGATGATGTGGCTAAATTTAAAAGCAAGCGCCTTCATCGGCCTTTTAAAAAATGTGCGAGAACCGTTTGGAGCTCTTCAGTTTGCCCTCTCCCCCTGGAAACCATCCCCACCACCTCCTCTGGCTCCCAACTCTGAGGCTATGAAAAAAAAATCGGCACCCAGCCCACAGTTCACAGGATCAGACCTCTCGGCTCCCTGCCCCAGCAAGCATGCAGAGGCGACTAATCCCCATCTGAGTCTTGGAGAAGCTCAACTCCTCTGGTGTAAGTTCTACCTTCGGCTCAGGACCCGAGATCATCCGGATAAAGCACTCGGTGCGGGGCGACACACAGTAGGCCCTCAACCAGTGGCAGCTATGGCAACCACGGCCCTGACGGTGGGAGCAGAAGGGGGACTCAGGGGCCCAGTTTCCCCTGTCTGTGTCCCCTTTGGTCCTCCCTCCCCAGGCACAGGAGAGGGTCATAATCAACCAGGAACTGGATGCCACCCGGTTCCCGAACCCCGTGCTGGACCAAAGCCACCTTGTTTTGGGACTCTCCATCCTAAAGATGACCGCTGAGCCCGTGGACCATCCTGGGCAGGAGGCCTGGAGACGGGGCCCAGGTGATTTCATCAGGCTGCAAGGCTGCTGGTGTGCCTGGTACGCTCTGGTTTGGGAGAGCACAGCAGAAAATTACTTTGTCAATCACCTCTGAGGGAAGGGGGTCTGGCCCAAGCTTAGGATTTCATTGGTGCCTGCCACGGGAGCCTCATCTTCTGTATGGACTATTTTTAGCATAAATAATGTACACTCTGTTACTTTGTCAAAACTGACAGATGAGCATTCTTGTGGCACCCACAGACCACTCATTCACTTGGGAAAATGTTAGAAAATGTTAAATGAGCTTCTCCCAACCACGGCGCAAAGAGCTGCTACATACCGTGTACCATGACCTGCATGACAGGTGCCCTCTGACTCCTGTCGTAACTGTCCCGGTCTCTGACCTCTGCAGCCAGGATTCAGACTCAAGTCTTAATCAAATCAAAGACTTGGCCAGGGGTCGCTGAGTCCAGGGAGTTTTCAGTTTGACCAAGCATTTGCAAAACTGTATATTCTAAGGTAAGAGGTGATGGGATGAGAACTCCATCGTTCCCTGGAGGCCTGGAAAACCACCTGTGATTTTTTTCTATCACCCTGTCTCATAGCCCTGGCCCCCTCCCTGCTCGGTGTCCCCCAGGAGAGCCACTGTTTGGGTCCAGCTAAAGGGCAAGAAACTCACTGTGCCTATCACCCAGGAAGACCCCAATCAGCCTATTTCTCAGGTCTTCCCGAGATTGAGGAACTCATTGTTTTGTGAGTTGGTTTGACGTTTTGTTTTTGCTGTGTCTTCTCCTCCACTGACTGTGCTCCTCTGACCCACACCCTTGCATGATAGCTAGCACCCAGCATGCTATATTCGGCCCAGCATGCTTTCTCCCTCTCATCACCCAGCTGGTTTGGCTCACTCTTTAGGGCTCCGCAGGGATGTCACTTCCATAGCCAGGCCATTTCTGGTCACCCGACTTCAGGCAGACCATCTTATTTCTTTGCTCTCAGAGCACCCTGCATTTTTCCTGCAGAGCATGAAAACAGTTTGCATTTATTGCTTATTTGCCTCCCTCGTTTGCTTGCAAGTTCCTCAAGAGTAGGGACATGCCTGTTTTGTTTGCTGCTATTTACCAGCACCCAGCACAAGGCCTGGCCCAAGAGTCCAGCACAGAGTAGAGAGTTCATTAAATAATACCCACTGAGTCAATTGAATGAATGAATGAACGAATGAATCAGTGGATGGAGGGAAGGATGGATGAAGGGTTGAATGAATGAATGCTAAGAGGAAACCAAGAATACTCTAAACCAAAAGCCTCCAGAATTCTTCACATTCCTTAATCCATTCCATTCATCCATTAAAGAGGGAAAATCTTTTTTTTTTTACATTTGTTTTTATTTAAGTTCAATTTGCCAACATATAGTATCACACGCAGTGCTCATCCCATCGAGGGCCCTCCTCAGTGCCCATCACCCAGTTACCCCAATCCCCAACCACCTCCCCTTCTACAACCCTTTGTTTCCCAGAATTAGAAGTGTCTCACATGGTTTGTCTCCCTCTCTAATTTTTCCCATTCAGTTCCCCTCCTTTCCCTTCTAATTCTTTTCACTATTTCTTATATTCCATGTATGAGTGAAACCATATGATGATCATCCTTCTCTAATTGACTTATTTCACTCAGCATAATAAGAGAGAGAATCTTCTATCACCTAAAACAAGTGAAATGCATGGCTCTTTTGGGGAAAAAAAAACTGAGCAAATGCAATTGCCTGCCCTTTGGGATGACCAAGGAAGAACTCAGGGGAGGGGAACACCCAAAAATATCTTTCTGGACACTGAAAAAGGTGCAAGGAGATCTATGCAAAACCACCATAAGTCTTGCCTCCCTTAAAAAGTAAATGTGCTAAATTCTGGGATTTCCAGTCTGCTACAGATGAATGCTGAGGGCTTGATGCACCCCCACATAAGCCTCCTTCTCCTAGGAAGCATCTCCTGCCCTCCCCAGTCTGCTCATCTCTCTGCCGCACTCCCCTCATGCACCTTGTGAGTCATTGTGTGTGGCTTCTTGCACTTTTTCCCCATTTTCCCCTAAGAGGTGGACTCTGAGTTCTATGTAGCGTAATCATGACCGGACCCTTGGCAGGACATGCTCATCAAGGCTAATTGGTCTATTGCTTGATCATGATTATAGGAGCAGTATTTTTCGATAGGAAGAGCTCATTAAGAAAGGTACTATAGCATGACATAGTTTGAAGAATGAAGATATAGGGTACAAAGAGAGAAAAAAGAGAGAGAGAGACAGTGACTTCGAATCAGGTTCAATTCTAGCTGTTCAGCTGAGCCACTGTGCGTCCTCACAGGTAGGTACCAGGTAGTGAAGGGGGGGCAGCCACAGGGAGGTGCACAGAATAGTAGAACCCAGGCCCTGCCTGGCAGAGGCTCCCAGGGCTTCACACCAAAGACAGGCACTCACCTTCCAGCAACCCGAGGCAAGCCATGAAGAGACCAGGGAAGACTGTGGGCACACCTCACCCAAGTTTGTCCAGCAAGTCTGCCCTCCAAGCCGGCATCCCTGGAACACTCTTCTCTCCCTGACAGTGGGGAAATTACCAAAACAGAAATTACCAAACAAGAGGTGTTGCCAGTCATATGGACAAGTGGACCATCGAGGCCTGGATAAAAGGAGAAGAGGCACCAGGCTACACCTGCAGGAGAAAGGGCAGGGTAGAAGAGGGCAGGAGTCAAGCCAGAAGCCTCAACACCAACTGCTCCTTGTAGAGCAGAGGATGTCAGAGCTTGGTGGAGCCCAGATATCTCTCCCCAAGGAGAAAGGAGAGGGAAAATCTCCTGCCATCTCCCAGGCACAGAGATGCAAAAAATCCTAACGGGGAAGGTTCAGGGCAGGCCAGGAGAGAGGCAGAGAGAGAGCAAGAGCTGTCTGAGAAAGTTGCTGCCCAGATCATTATCAGGCATGGCAGTGGCCTCCTATGAGTGGACACAGCCTCGCCCCCAGCCCTGGACAGTCACTGGTGACAAATTCACTATCAAGAGCTCTGGAGGGTCCCAGGTTTTATCCTACTTGCATGCTAACAAGTCAGCCTGTCACAGTTTTCTGGATGCTGGTAGAAGGTATGAGACTCCGGGCCAGAAACAAAGCACTGTATTCCTCAGGGTTCAGCAAGCAGCACGAGCATCAGGTTTGCTGTGGTTGTTCGTGCCTGCCCAGATCCCGGAGGGGGTGACATGGAGGGGCCCAGGCCAATGCCGCACGCACAGTGGGTTTGCTTCACAGCTAGACGGATCCAAACTTAAGAAACCCAACCTTTTAAAATGGGCATAAGCCTGCCTGACTTTCATCCTGGTGGGAGACACCACCAGGTGTCTGTTTTTACTGTATTGGACAGTAAAAATACCTGCTACTCTTTTTGACCCCAGAGGGAGACATAGTCTGTATCTTCCAAGGCTGTTTGCTCTACAAATATCTCAGAGGACAGTCAAGACAAAAGCCATCAGAGCCTCTGCTCCCAGGATGTGCAAAAATGCAAGGATGAGGGGTGGGGGAAGGGAGGAGGGGACAATTGTCTTGCAACACTCACACACTACAGAAGGATAGAGTCCTACCTCATCCCTGGAGGGAGCAGAGCAGGGGGTGCAGGCAAGCAATGTCTCATGCAGGGAGAGTCTTCCTGTCTGATGCGGAAGGATGGTAATGACAACTCACACTGTGGGATGGCTTTTTCTGAGGAAAGGCCTCCTCCAGATTCCACTCTAAAACTTGGGTCAACCAGGCAGCCCGGATGGCTCAGCGGTTTAGTGCCGCCTTCAGCCCACAGCAGTCAAGTGGTGATCCTGGAGACCCGGGATCAAGTCCCGCGTCGGGCTCCCTGCATGGGCCTGCTTCTCCCTCTGCCTGTGTCTCTGCCTCTCTCTCTCTCTCTCTCTCTCATGAATAAATAAATAAAATCTTTAAAAAAAAAAACAACTTGGGTCAACCAAGGCACAGAGAAGCAAGGAATGATACCTGGGCAAACAGAATTCCCTCTGCCCTCCCCCAGGGGAAAAGGATGGTGTAGGGTTTTTTCAGGATTTCCTAGCACCTGAATCACATTGGAGGCCATTCTCTGGCCACAGAATGAGCATTCCTTATTGACCTCAACATTTTTTCATTTGCCTGTGGCACACCCCACTCCCCCCTCGCAGTAATGGCACCCCCTAAACTCATCCAAATAAACCTTCAAGGATCCTGCCCAACCCTCCCCTCCCACATTCATACTTCGAAGCAGCCAGAGGGGAAAGGTGCCCGCAAACACGCCTTTCTCTTCACTTCAGTCAAGTGGTGAGAAATTTCACTTTACCTTGTACACTCATTGACATAACTCACAAATCTTGCACTTAGAAGACCGGTCAGATGGCCATTTCTGTGACTCCTCTGATCATTTTGCTTTTACTTCAGGGGTCACTCAGGGTCACTCTCTGACCCATATATTCCTAGCCATAAGTCACAGCCCTGAACCCCACCCTGTCCTTTCTCACAGAATTTATAGCGATGAGTGCCCACACCATGTCACAGGACCCCATCTGAGCAGCCCTCTTCTGGGGTCTGTCTAGAGGTTTCCACAAGCCCTTAATCTTCTCCCCCTCTCCCCAGGATCTCTTAAATAAATGTTACATGATCAATTACTGCATTGCGCTATTTAATTGATTTATATGCACTTTAAGAAGCTTTACACTGAACAGGAAACACATCTATCATAATACTTGATGGAATTGGAGAAAGGAGAAGAGAGAAAGGGAATTAAAATGTATTGAGCACTTATTATGTGCCAGGTAACACACAAGGTACTTTCCATACATAACTGAGTTTAACCCTCACAGCTGCCAGGTGAAGGAGGTATTGACCCCCTCTTTAGTGAGGAAACAGACCTACAGAGGTTAAGGGACTTGCCCAATACTCCGAAGCTTCTGGAAGAAAGAATTCAAGTGTAGCTCTGATTTCTAGCCAACATATACTTCAGGATTTAAATATCAAATGCTTCTATAAAAATTGTGAATAAGGAATATAACCGTTATTGTAGCATTGTTTCATTGAGAAAATCAGATTCCATTTGCATTCTTTCCTTGCACTACATCTCACACTATAATGGACTGTGCCATGTGCACAATTTCATACCAACGGGTACTAGGTACCATTGGGACAGGTGAAGAAGGGTGCTGGGGGATAAAGTAAGCAGTTTAGAAAGTCTGAGAATTTTCTCTCTGAACATTAACACTTTTTAAAAAATAAAATAAAATTAGCTACTAAAAAATTCTTAAGCTATTTCTATTCAATACCATTGTGGGAGGGTATAGAGAACATTCATTTATTCCACAGTGTTTGTGGGAAACAACTCACTGCATGTGGGCCAGAAAGGCAGCAAAAAACTAGCTGCTCAGAGTCCCTTGGAACTTATATTCTGGAGCTGGAGTGACAATCAAATCCATAACCACCCATTAGGTATGAACTTGAGCAAACAGAGTAGACATGGGTCTCAGCGCTGGGCAGAGTCCAGAGGCAGAGACAGCTGATCTGAGACTTGTGTGGCAAGTAGGACAAGGTCTGGAGCTTCCCTTGATAACACAGGGTGGGCATTGTCATTGAATCACATGTCCACATGGACCAAAGCAAGGCTTGGCGTGTTAGTCTGGGTTCTCCAGACAGAACCAGGATGAGAGAGAGAGAGAGAAAGGAGAGAGAGTGAGGTATTATAAGGAATTATAAGGAATTGGCTCATGAAGTTATAGAGGCTAAATCCCAAGATCTGTAGGTTGATAAGCTGGAGACTCAGGAGATCCAATGGTGTAGTTCCACTACAAGCCCAAAAGCTGGAGAACCAGGAGAACAGATGGTATAAGTTCCCATCTGAGTCCAAGTCCAAACATAGGAGAAGGCCAATGTCCCAGTTCAAAGACAGTCGGAAAGAAAAGAGTTCCTCTTTCTTCAAGGGGAGGTCAGGCTTTTTGTCCTATTCAGGCCTTCAACTGATTAGATGAGGCCCACCCATGTTGAAGAAGGCAATCTGCTTTACTCAGTCTACTGATTCAAATGTTAATCTCATCCAAAAACCCTCACGTGCCCAGAATACATCCAGAATAATATTTGACCAAATAACTGGGCATCCCATATTCTATCAAGTTGACATATAAAATTGACTATCACACTTGGGAGAGAATTTATCCCTTTTCTAAATCAAGCCAAACTGCTGAGTTCTGTGGGTTTGTGTCTCTTTTATAGTATTTCTGTCTCTTATTACCAGACAGGCTACTGTCATCTCTGGTAGTCATGATCCCTGCCCATAGAAGGACCTCTCTTCACTTCTAATTCACTCTGGGTTTTAAAACCAGCCTGCTGCTCTTGCTACAATTTAAGAATCTTGAATGAGTCCAGAGACCTATGGGTAAAATGCTCGAGATGTAGAGCAACCACAGTGACATCTCTTTTATCTTCTCAGGGGAACTTGATACTTCTGATTCTCGGAACTGTGATCTAGATAAGGAAGTTACTAGATAATACGAAGACTTTCTGGATCATGATGAATCAAAAAAAATCGAAATAATTATTTGAGGGCAAGTCATAGTTTCCACAGCCTCAGGAGGTAATTTGGAATTCAGGAATTACAAAACACAACAAATGAGAAAACAGGTAGCTAAGCAGAACTGATCCTCCCAAATTTTTAGTCTATGTAAAGTATCCTAGGAAGAAATAATTTCCTCTAAAGTCAACAGAATGAGTTTTCACTGTGATTTCCCATGCAATCAGCTAGTCAGGTCCACTAAAGAGTTTCCAAACACAATAGGTTTTTCCTTTTAAGAGTGATCAGAACATTCAGTACTTAACACAAAAAAGTAGCAACCATCCTGCTTGGCACTATTATACCAAGTATGAGTGTCAAATTTTTTATAGCTCAAATTAACAACAAGGAGCTGTAATTTTTGTGTTTGTTTGTTTAAAAGACCAGCAGAGATTTTTCTTTTTGCTGTTTAAGCTTCATTTAATTCAAGCTCCAATCTGCCCTTCTTTGATTGCATTTCCAAATCCTAAATAAAAGTGATAACTCTTTCTGCCAATTGTAACAAACTGCTGGTGCCAGTTATTGCTTTTTGAAAAAAAACAAAAAAACAAAAAAACAAAAAGCAAAAAAAAAAAAAACAAAAAACAAGAAAAGCAAAGCAAAAAAAGAGAAAATCTTTTAATACTTAGCTGACAGCTTTATCCAAAAGCAGGGAGAAAACCCTGGCCTTTCAAAACCACCCGATATATTTGTAACAACCTCTTTACTGAGTTCATGTATCTTCTTTATTGTTCTTCATAAACAGGCTATTGGATGTCTCCAGCTTGCAATGTGAAAAATGAAAGAATTTCCTCCCATCCATGCCTCTCTTATCTCATAATTGTTTTGTTCTGAGAGGTAGGGGAGACCCGTATAAATGTCTCTGCTATTTTATTTGTCCTCTCCAAGCCCATTCATGCTTTTCTCCAGGGTTTTTGACTCCTGTTCTGTTTCTGCCTGAACCTCTATCTGCTTACTGTTCTTTGCATCAAACCCCACTAAAGTGTTTGAGATTTCATTTCAGAGCATGATGCAAGAGAGATAAGAGTCAAAGGCATTTTAAAAGCCACTTTCAGCATGTCTGTGCTGGGTACGTTGGAGGTAGAGGCACTTAGGTTGCTGCTCACCTGACATCACAGAGAACATTTTGGTTTGGGTCTGCGACATCCCCGTGTTGTGTGAGTGCTCAGCTGCATGCCTCCTCCAATCTTTCCTGAGGGCCCTGTTGGTGGCTCCTTCTCTCCTGCTGCTGCAGCTTCAGAGGCCCCTGTCTCTCTGAGCTTCATCCTCTCCATCTTCCCTGTAAAGCTGAGGGCCTCCCACAACAGAATTAGCCCTTGTCAGAGAGCCAGCAGAGGTGGCTTGCAGGGGAGAAGGAGGTTGAATTTTGTAAATGTGGTTAATTGTCCTGTTTACATGGGACATATACACATGAGGAAGACGCCTGGGAAAGGAGTCTAAAGGGGAGAGGAAAGTGTTTACTAAACCCTAATTCCTCAATGATGCGCCACAGATTCCAGACCTGAAGTCCTCTGTGAAAAGGGGTGAGTAATGGAGTACTTCCCTATAAAGAATAACACAAACACCCATTAGTTAGGTTTTCTGTGATAATGCTGTGTAACAAATAATCCCCAAATCTCAGTGGTTTACAGTAGACAGTTATTTCTTTTCAGTAGAGGGTCTGTAGGTTGGCTGGACTCAATTGCACTTGGGTTGGGTCTGCTCTCCACATGTCTCTTCATCCTGGAACTGTGGCTACCCAAGGTATACTTACGTCATGGAGGAGGCAGGAGCACCAGAATGCAAACAGACATTCAAGGCCTTGGCATGCCCCCCCTTCTGTGCCCTGGTTACAAGGCCATGCCCAAAGTGAGTGAGGCAGGTAAGGATATGCCAGCCTGTGGAGGAAGAGAGAGTGAATATTGAGTGAATATTCGTTCAACAAGAATCCAATCCAGCACAAATATACACACATACACACAGACTTAGAGGGCCAGAAACTACTTCAGGAATCAAGAAGAAATAGGAATAGTCTGCTTTTCCTCTCTGCCCCAGGCTGGTTAGAGCAGCCCAACAAAAACATTTCAAAATCATGATAGATAGGTGGACACTTTCAGATTTAAAGCAACTGTACATGTCATCTAGTCCTATATCCTCACCAAGGGAAGCTTCTAGTAACAACTCCAGTGAGGAGAGATCCCTGCCTTCAAGGCAGCCTACTCCAAGCACACAGGATGGGTCCCCTCATCTATGCATCTGTATAACAATGCCTCGGATACCTGTGCACAGCTTGTAGGTGTCCCTATTGCCTTCCCTTCCCCCAATGAAAGGCCCTGAGTTTATTTTCCTCAATGCCCATGGTTCCAAGTCACAATTTCCTCCAGGGATGAGCCATTTTGTTCACATGTTACTTATGCTTCTAAACTCAGCACTGCGCTCAGAGCTCCAGAACGACATTTGTGTAAGCAGAGTGGGGCAGTCCTCTCCCTCGTTCCAAGCAAGCATCAACCAGAGAATGACAGGTCATATGTCTTACTCAGATTGAGCTTAAAGTCACCTAGAGTCAAGACATTCTTACATGTGTTGCTAAACCGTTCATCAATCAACTATTTACGGAATACTTATTACATGCCTTGTATCCTGCTAGGTGCTGGGGCTACCGTGATAAACAAAATTGACATCTATGGTCCTGGCTCTCCTGGAGACTCCTTGAAGAGACAGATAATAAGTAAATAAAGAGACCCAAAAATAAGAAAATTGAAATACATACTATTTTTTAAAAAGCATAGATAACATGAGGAGGGAAAAGAGAAAGCCACTTCAGAGAGTGGCCTCAAAGCTTCTCTGAAGAGGTGGGTTCCTAAAGCAGGGGAGGGTTGGCCCAGAAGGGAGGGGCAGGCAGGAGTCTGTCGGGCTGGGAGGGCAGCTGCCGACGGGCTGGGGGCCAGTTGCGTGGTGAGCAGGGAAGAAGGGGCACAGGTTGAAGGTGAAGGGCCAGCAGCTCTGGTTAGGAGGAGAGGAACACAGAGTTTACTAGGAGTGCAGCAGGAAGATATGCTTCGAGCAGAGAAGAGCGTGATGGAACATGTACCGAGTAGCGTGTCCAGCCATCCATGTACATGTAGCCACACAGTCCTTAGAAGACGGAAGGCCTAACCAGAGGCCTCTACATTTGTGCCGACCGAGTTTCTCTTCACTAATGGAGGCCCCTTGATCCAGCCTTTAAGCCAACGAGCCAGCTTTCCCTCGCAGCTCCCTGCCACCAACACGGGCCAAGCCAGGAGGAAGTGTGACAATAACGTGGTGAGCGATAGAGCCCTCAGGCACATCACCTGAGCTAGAAAAAAGCATACCATCTCAGAAAGAAACTTAAAGAGCAGAGCCTTCAGGAGGCATGATTTTCAGGAACAAACAGCTCATCTTCCTAAACAGCCCCCTCGATGGCTGGGAAGAGATCCTGGGGGATGAGCAACAGGTGTGCAAAGCCCCACCCTCCGAGGAAAGGCAAGGCGTGCGTCCTAGTGGGAGCTGGGAGCCTGTCTGCAGTCAGACACCCCCGGGGTCCCGTCTGACCCGGGAGGAAAAGGTCTGGTGCCCGGCTTCTGTGCTCATGGCATGGTGACGGCCTGCTTGGCCGGCCGGTGCTCCGCGAGGAGAGCGCTGCTTCTCCTTCCCCCGCAGCTGTCATCGTGAGCCGCGTGTGGGTCTGGACCATGCAGATAGGATGTGCGAGGCCAGAGGCCTAGTGAGGGAGTAAGAGAGTCCTTCAAGCACAGCGCCGTGGTCAAGGAGCCTCAGGATCCAGACCCTCAGAGATAAAGGAGAAGCTGTCAGCACAGATAAGACAGGCAGAGGGAGCGCTGCGGACAGTTAGAGACTCAGAGTTATCGGGAACTCTCTCCCCAGCTCACATGCAGGAAGGTCCTCAGACACACCAGGGGACACCTGCTAATCCGCTGGGAATGCAGAAAGCCCTGGGGAGGCTCCCCCCACTAACATACACATATATACCCACCCCAACTGGGGTCTTTTTTTCTGGTGAGTGATCTCCTTCAAGGAGCAAGGAACTCTGGAGAAGGAAGTGATGACTAAGAAGCACACCTGGGGGCCCAGCACAGCCACATCTCTGAGGGACTTTCTGTCCCACCCCTGGCCTTTCTGTGCCTCTGTCTGCCCCAGTCTCCTAGGGACTCTCTCCTTCCTCGCGTCCTATCCCTCTCCTTCCTTATTTCAGTCTCGTTGACCTTGTCCAAATGGGACCTCAACAGACGGGTCCAAATCCTTAAGAAGGGAGTGTTCCATACTTCTCATCCCCATTTCATTTTTCAGACGGGAAGCAAGTTTCCCATCAGTGTGGATGGTATAATCCTATCCTGAAAAACACATATATTAATACAACAGGGGAGGGAGTGTTTCGGTGTGCATACATCCAGAGGAGGAAATGTCTGATGGATGGAGCACAGAGAATTTTTAGGGCAGTGAAAATACTCTGTATGATACTCTAATGGTGGATCCATGTCATCATGCATTTGTCCAAATCCATAGATTGTACAACAGCAAAGTGAATGCTAATGTAATCCCCGGGCTTTGAGTGATAATGATGTGTCAGTGGAGGAGGTTCATTGATGGTACAAATGTGCCACTCTAGCGGGGGACGTTGATAACAGGGGAAGCTATGAGTAGGCGCTGGAGGTATACGGGACCCTTCTGTACCTTCCACTTGATATTGCTGTGAACCTAAAACGTCTCTGAAAAAAAAAATCTTTATTCTTAAAAAGTCTGCAGGTATCTATCAGGCAGTTTACAGTCATCTGAGTTCATTCATTCGCTTAGAAGCTTTCAAAGACCTTCAACATTATACACTTTACCAGAACCAAGTATCAGAATTTAATTAATTTAACATAAATGATTTAATTTTCTTTCTTCGTTCTTGCTCTCTTTCTTTTTACATATCTGTATTTTCTCGTTTTTAAAATGAATATATAATGATAATGAAGCAAAGAAAAAGAGCTTCAAAGCAGGCCTCCTCCACCCACTTGCTCCTGCTTCCTTTTCCCCAGCTCACAGCCCAGGCTAGGCACCCTGCTTGAAAGCCTTCAAGCTTCTTATGGAGCACATGGACCTGGAGTTTGAGCTCTGCTCCCGGTCCTGCTGTCTGCTCCAAGCTCAGAGGAAGCCCCATGGGGCCTCTCTCGGCCCCTGGGAACCCCCAGGGACAGGATTTGGGCAGCTGTGCAGGCCCCACCATCTCACTGAGGTAATATGGTTCTCAGTTCATGCAGCACTAGAGAGGCAGCAAAGGAGATAAATGGAATTTCCGCTCAATGAGTTGATGATAATAATAAATAAGGACTTTTCTCCAAAGACTTGAAATCTGTTGTCTCATTTCAATGCACAAAAATTGTTCATTTAAAAAATCCTCCCTACAGAGTTGGAGGAGGTGGGGATTAGTAATTATTAACCCCATTTTGCAGATGGGGAAAGCAGGACCCAGCAGGAGCTGGCCCTCCCAACCACCGGCAGAGCAGGTGTCCTGACTCCCCCAGCCAGCACCCTCATTGGACAGGGTGCGAGTCCGGCCTCGGGCTGGCACAGGAAGCACAGGCCCCAAGGGTCATTGCCGGATCCTCAAGATCCTATGCTGAATTCTCCACCCGTCCCTCCAACTGCTTCCTTCCTCTGACTCTGAACTCCCTGAGCACTTGGTCTCCTAAGACTGAGAAACTGAGGACAACTCCTTTGCCTCCCTCACAGGGAATGTGCTCAGGACAGGGCCTCCCAGTGCTGGTGACTGATGATGCACAAATCAGCTGAACCATAGAACTTCTTTGGTTTGGGCTCTTATATTTGCCGGGAGACTCCTTCCCAGAGAGGCAGAGGCAACCATGTGGCTCAGAGCAGGGAGAGGACATCCTTCTCCTGCTCTGCCTTTGACTGTCAGAGCTTCCAGCCTTGGGTAACCATGGTAATCACCAGCATTAACCACAGCAGTGACAGGAGCCTCAGCAGGCCAGCTCTGACCTGCTCCCGCTGCAGATGGTACACCAGCTTCCTGCAGCACACAGCCCCCTGGTTTGTGCTCTTGCATCCCTGCTGCCTGGGCCCAAGGACTGCAAAGGATGACCCAGGAATCCATGCAGGAGGGAGAAAATGGACTCCAAGCACTCCTGCACCCTCAGCAGGGCTTGAGTCAGAAGAGGTTTAGGATGTGGTCCAAAATCTTAGAGACCATGTCAATGGTGGCCAAGGATGAGGGTTTATTCTTGGGGCACCCTGTTCGTTCAGTCCTAGCCCTACTTTTAGAGGTAGCAACTATCAGCCAGTCACTGTAGGAAGCCAGCCCTGTCTAGACCTGTAGGAGTATCTCATGCCAGGGTGTAGGGGCATCCACAAGCAATCTTCTGCTGCCCTTTACCTAAGGGCCATGCCAAGAAAGCCATGGCAGGGCTGTTCTTGCCCAGACTGGGGTCTCCCCGGTGCCTACCAGTTCCACAAGCCCCATGGTTGAGATACTGGGAGCCAGCTCTTCTGTCTCGGGGCTCTAACACCAGCTACAAGTCCTGCCAGCCTGGCCTCGCCCCATTCCCCATCCTTTTCCCTCCCCATCAGGCACTAAACTACTTTTCCAGGTGGCACAGAGCGGAGCCACTGGCCAGAACCCACGGGCCTCCCCTTTGCAGCTCTGAGGGCTGGCCCAGACCCCTCACAGGGAAGCAGAACGGGCTCCCCCTGCTTTTCTCAGGTGTTCAAGGGCTGGGAGCAAAGGACAGCTTCTCCCGGGGACCAGGATCCCTGCCCAAGACGCCCAGGGTTTGCAAGAGGCCCCGGGGCTACATCCCCAGTAAAGGGCTCTGCAAACCCCTGCCACACAGCGCTGAGGATTCTCGAGTCCGGCTGCTTCTGGGGAATCTTTAAATGGAGAAGGGCAAAGGAGCTTCCCCGGAGCCCCGAAGCCCTGGCCGCCACCCGCGCGGGGAAGGGAAACGATGCGGCGCTCCCTCTAGTGGCCAACGGCCCGCGCCGCGCCCGGCGCCCAGCCCGCGTGTCACCTGTGCCCCAGGGACCTTGCGCCCGGGAGCCCCTGCAGCCTCAAGGCCACCCCCCACAGCTCCATCCCCGGGCCACGACAGGCCGCCGGCGGGCCAGAGCCCGTTCAGGGAGGCTGTGCGCCCCAACCTGAGCTCTCTGCAAAACCCAGGCCCCGAGCTGCTCCACCAAGCCAAGGGGTCTCGTCCTTCGCAGGAAGCCTGGCAGGTGCCCCTGAACAGCCCCGGCGGGGCCTCCCATGGTGGCTGGGCCACCGCCCCACGCACCCCTCGGGGACACGCTCTCTTACTCATCTCTGTGTCCCCAGCACCGTGCACGAGAATGAAGACATACAACAGTATTCGCTGTGGCAAAAAGAAGTGTTGGTGGGGATGTGAACTGGTGCAGCCACTCCGGAAAGCTGTGTGGAGGTGCCTCAAAGAGTTAAAAATAGACCTGCCCTACGACTCAGCAATTGCACTGCTGGGGATTTACCCCAAAGATACAGATGCAGTGAACCGGCAGGACACCTGCACCCTGATGTTTATAGCAGCAATGGCCACAATAGCCAAACTGTGGAAGGAGCCTCGGTGTCCATCGAAAGATGATGAATAAAGAAGATGTGGTTTATGTATACAATGGAATATTACTCAACCATCAGAAACGACAAACACCCACCATTTGCTTCAACGTGGATGGAACTGGAGGGTATGATGCTGAGTGAAGTCAGTCGGAGAAGGACAAACATTATATGGTCTTCTTCACTTGGGGAATATAAAAAGTAGTGAAAGGGAATAAAGGGGAAAAGAGAAAAAATGAGTGGGAAATGTCAGAGAGGGCGACAGAACATGAGAGACTCCTAACTCTGGGAATTGAACAAGAGGTGGTGGAAAGGGAGGTGGGCAGGGGGATGGGGTGACTGGGTGACAGGCACTGAGGGAGGCACTTGATGGGATGAGCACTGGGTGATATACTATATGTTGGCAAATTTAACTTCAATTAAAAAAAAAGTAAAAAAGTAAAATTTAAAAAAAGATGTTTCTCCACAGAGATGATTTCTCTTGCCAGATCCCCACAATACCCTCTCTGTGCCCGAGTTAGGCTGGGTCTTGACTGTGCAAAATCTTTCCATATTCCACCCTGCTCTGCTCCCAACAAAACCTAGCTCCCTGAGGATAAAGGGCAAGTCCAACTTGCCTCTGGGTCAAGGTCCCCAGAAGAATGCTTAGAAAATATTCAAGTGGGGGAAGGAGGGAGGAGAAGCAAGGAGGAAGAGGAGGGAAGAGCTATTATCTGGGTCCAATCAAAGCTGCCCTTTGATAGGAACCCGCTCTGATTGGCCTGCTCAGCCTTGCACTCGAAGAGCCAGGGGCGCTTTTACTATAATTTAAGTAATCTTAACGGCTTTATTGACATATAATTCATATACCATACAATTCACCATTTAAAGTAAGATTCAATGGTCTTTGTTATACTCAAAGAGCTGGTCATAGACACCACCATCAATTTTAGAACATTTTTCGACCCCCAAATTTTCATTATTCCACACCCGTGAGCAGCCACTCTTGGTTGCCTCCAACCACCCAGCCCTAACAACCACTAATCTACTTCCTGTCCCCATACATTTGCCTATTCTGGACACTTCACATAAATGAAACGGCACAATATGTGGTCTTTAGTGACTGGCTTCTTTCACTTACCATCGTGTTTCACAGGTTCATCCATGTCCTAGCTCATATCAGCACTTCCTTAGTTTTTATTGCTTAATAATACTTCACGGTATGGATAGACAACATTGTATTTATCCATTTGTCAGTTGATGGACATTTGATCTGCTTCCATTTTAAGCTACTCTGAATAATTTTGGTTTTAAAGCAATAAAAAGGAAAACTGCTTGATGCTTTCCCTGCTTCGAAAGAGGATATGAGATCATTTACAATAAAAATGGCAAAGATATAATAAAACAAGACTATTCACATGGACATCACTGTTGAATTTTGAACTTCCTCTGTGTGCCAGGCAGGGTGCTAGGTACCCTCACAAAGCATTATCTGTTTTTAACAGAGAAGTTTGAGCTAATTGTTGCATGACAGTTGGAACCCAAATTGAACTTTAGTCTTCTCAGTAGCCAAGGCAAAGGAGGAAGTGTAAAGAAATATACATCATGAAGTTGCCCCACAGTCATTCACTGCTGGGTTGGAAACACCTATTTCCAATTGACTCTAGACTTAGGAAAGCAGAGTTGGTTTTGGTTTTCAAGCAAGGAGTCTTTTTTCCCCTATTCTTGTTTCTCCCACTGTATACAGTTGACCATTGATGTCATTCATACCAGTCTCTGGTTTACACAGCACTTCCATACCCACGCTCTCTCTTAAGCAGGGTTACCCAGGCAGTACCACCAGCCCTCTCTGTAGATCTTTGGTATTTCTTCAACAAATACTTGTTACAAGTTGAATACTATACCAGGCCTGCAGTACGTGGTAAACAAGATAGATATGACATTATCCTCTCCAAATTCATGGCCTAGGGAGGCAACCAGACAGTAAATAAACAGAAAACTACGCAATTTGAGAAGGTGAAGTGCTGGAATAAAACTGGGAGGGAGCTGTGACCAAGAAGGTCAAAGCAGTTGGAGAACATACTCCCCTGTATTGCTTAGGAGAGTGTTCCCTACACAGGGGCCTTTTCAGCTGGACACTAAGAAGTAGCCAGCCATGTGGTCAGAAAGAAGATGGTGTTGTCTGCAGAGGGAATGTGAGCAAGAGCTTTGGGGTGAAAAAGAGGTGATCCAGGAATGGGGGAAGCCATCACAGCTGGACCATGGGATAAAAAGAAGAAGCACCAGACAGGGATTGTAGAGCTAACCAAAGGTGGATCAGGAACTGCTTTACTAATCAAGATAAGGAGCTGGGGCTGGGGGCAAAGGGGGTGCCTGGGTGGCTCAGTCACTTAAGCATCCGACCCTTGATTTTGGCTAAGGTCATGATCTCAAGGTTGTGAGATCAATCCCTGTGTTGGGCTCCCTGCTTGGCACAGAATCTGCTTCTCTCTCTCCCCCTCGCCCTATGCCCCTCCCCCCTCTTCTCTCTCTCTCTCTCTCTCATAAATAAATAAATGGTTTAAAAAAAAGATAAGGAGTTCTGATTTTATTCTCAGTGCAACAGGTTCAGTGAAAAGTTTTGGAAAAGAGAGCGATGGAATCCAACTTAAGTTTTGAAAAGACTGCTGTTTGCACAATGATTGGCGAGCAAGAGAAGAAGCAAGAAGCCCCGGTAGGAGGCATTAGTGGACATGAGGGAAGGGATGCCTGCCACAGACTAGGTGACGTGAGTCACACTGGAGAGAAGGGAGGAGATTCACTTAAAGTCTGGAAGTAGAATCAACCGGCCTCGCTGATGAAGGCATAAAGAAGAGGAGGAATCACAGATGGCTCCCAGATTTGGTTTGTGGAACTAGGTAAATGACGCTGCCAATTTCTGACGTGGGAAAGAGTGGAGAAGAAATGAATGTGGGGGAACAGCGAGAGCTCAGTTAGAGACACGGATGGTTTAAGATGCTTGTGTAACACCCACCTGGAGAGAGGAGACAGTCCTTCCTAGAGATGTAAACAGGGACTGGCACAATAGAGGTGGCATTTAAAGGCACTGGGTATGGATGAGATCACCTGGGGAGATCTTTGAAGCTTCTGAAGCATTTCTTTATCCCTGTGCCTCCGCCAGGTGCCAAAACAATAGGCCAATTCTGTCGGTATAGAGGAGTAAAAGAGCTCGCAGGTGATTCTGGACATTTGGTGCCATGTAAATAAAACGGTTTGGTGGAGCAACCTTTTCTCCAGTCAATCATGGCTGTGTTTCCACCTGCACATATGCAGAGCACAAAGCGTTCCTATCCCCGTGACCAGAGGAGGGCAAAGGGGCTGCCGGCCAGACTCAGGGTAGCAAGTGGGCTAGCCCCCACCATGGGGGAAAATGTTCCTAACAAGCGGCCAGTTTGCATATCAATAAATTCCACTGCAGCAGAAATGATGTAACAACTCAACCATTACCAGCCAGCAACACAGACCAGACTGACCCTCTCTGGGCTTCAGGAAACCAGGAGACTGGAGCTCCATGGGTCCATACAAAGGGAAGGAAGAAGCTTGGCCAGTTCTGACCATCCACATTTCACCCCCAGCATACATCACCACCACCTCCACCAGCATCATCACTCTGCTAATGGAAGACACTGGCTTTGCCCAAGCAAAATCTTCGGAAGCCTTCCTAAGTTTTATTCTTCTTAAAAAAAATCAGCATTTACTTAAAAAAAAAAAATGCCTGTTGAGGAAAGGTGGTATATTTCTAGATCTCTGAGACACAATCACAGTGTTTTCATGATTTTACCAGAAAACCGAGGTGAAAAGGGAAAACTTCTCAAGACTTCCATTCCAGAGGCAAAGACAATTCCAGCTTTCACACTGTTGACGAACGCAATGACTCAGCCTCTTCTCTCTGCCACAGGGCCCCAGCCTTGGGGGAAAGTGTGGGCGGCAGACACAGGATAGAGAGAAGGAATTAACAGAATTTGTTCACATACAGCTTTGTCCAATCATTTCTGGATGATGGGGGTGATTCGGATATAAACAAACTAGTGTCAGTTGGGGTTTAGTTTATGGAGGAAAAGAAAGACGTTATCATTACCCAGTTATCAGTTACTGATCATGACGATGAGCCGAGACCCAAGGTGGATGACACCAGAACCGAGGAGAGGAACAAATACCCGGTCCTTGTCTCAGGGGCAGCAAAGAGCAAAGAAGGCTAAAACGAGGGCAGGTGCAAAGTTAACAGCAAAGCCAGCCCGCACATGTGAAAGGCCAAGTAATTCGGAATCTGACGTCGCAGGGGTTCATAGGGAGACAGTGCTATGCAGGGCTGTGAGGGCAAGCCACAGAGGGCAAGTTGCAAGGGTCCTGGAGGATCCAGAAGAGGACAGAGGATGCACCACACCAGCAGGGAATGGGCCTGAGCAAAACTCCAGCGGGGATAGCAGGGAGACAGGTGTAGATAAGATGCAGAATGGAAGGGTGAGGATCCAGCAGGCAGAGCAATAAGGTATGCACCAGGGGGATCCAATCTGACCTGAAGCCATATAGATACATTTTTCCCACCCTGTGATCCCACCCGAAACCCCTCAATGGGACCAACTGAACCCTGTCCTGACTCCACATCCACGCTGCAAACACTCGGACAGGCTGCCTTAAAGTTGTAATGTGTTTTGTTAGAACACAAACCTTGTTCTCCTTTGCCAAGCTTCGAAACACGTAGACCTTCTTGGGGAAAGAGAGAGCAGGTTAACAAATTGCGTGGTTCTATCCCCAAATAAAGCCCAGGCCCCCTCCCCCACTCCAATTTCCCAAGATAATTGACTCATAAAGCCATGGCACTTACTGCCCATGATTCGTCTTTATTTTGCAAGATTACAGGAGGTGCACAAATTGCAGGCTGCAGACCACCTCTGGTTCTATCTGTTTGGTGAAAGGTTTGCCCCCCAAATAACAAAAACCTGTTATTTTATTTTAAAAAATATATATATACATCCAAAGGGGGCACGTTCCAGATTCCCAGTTTGAGTGCATGTAAAGAGAGAGTCAGAAATTTAGTAAATGTGAAACCTTATCCACTTGCCAAAATTCTATTCAGAGTACTCACCAGCCCAGTTTTTGGCAGCCTTCTGTGTTAGGTGGGCGGGGCCCATAAGGAAAGCTGCGAGTGGGAAAGTGCCCGAAGGCTTGCGGGTCACACAGTGGCTTGGCAGGGAGGCAGTGGCGGCCACATGCAGAGGCGAGGAGGCCTGGCCGGCAGGGCCGGGACTGCAGTGACCTGACCCAAAGACAGTGACCGAATTACTATGTCCAAGGGGCTCGTCAATACATGCTGGGGATACATACATCCCCATACATACATACATACATGATTTTGGGGGGGAGTTGGGGGGAGGATGGCTCCCAATGTGATTCCATGAATCCAGTATTTTTTTTCTTTTCCCTGCACCCCACCAGCCCAGCTAGACAATGAGGCCTGTTTTCCAGAGAAGGTGGAAAAAGCATCAAAAAAGGTCACAGAACAGAGAAGCAGGGTACGACACAAAGAAGCTGAAAATGAAGTAAATATGAACAATGAAGTAAACGTCACCCAATGCTGGTGGAGGGGCTGGAAGAGAGAGGGAGAAGTGTGGTGAGGAGGTCAGACATGAATTTCTGGCTCTCTCCAGTGGTGGAAACTTCTGTGGGCAGACGAGAGGCTGGTAGGGTCAGCCTGCCAGATGTGCAGGGAAATCCCAGCACACTGCAGCTTACTCCCGACTTCCCAGATGTATCTCAGAAAAACCAGAGTGCCCACGGGAAAGCTGACCCTTGGGCAAGGTGCTCACCACGGCACCAGGCGGTAAGCCTCAGGTGGCTGAGGACGTGGCCAGGAGGCCCAAGATGGCACTCCCTCCTCCTCACCTCAGGAGTGAGAAGCTTCCTCCAGCCAAGCCCCAGGGTCCACAGCCATGCTCTCGCTGAGCCAAGAGCACAGGCGACAAGTCTCCCTCCCAGCAGTGGGCACCTCAGCAGCGGAGCAGGTGAGGCCAGAGGCTGCCCCAGGACAAGTGGGCGAGCATGTCAGCAGGTGAACCAGCAAGCCCCTCGAGGCTGGGGATGTGAGGGCATCCTGTGCCCAGGCACCCTCCTAGGAAAGTGAGCAAAAGGAGGAAGGGAAGAAGAGCCCGTCGGGAGGAAGTCACACACCTGAGGGAGACTATGTACTTGCGCTGATTTATCTTACTGGGGTGAGGGGAGGGACACCTTTAGACTAGGAGAAATCACGCTACCTTCATGCTGGTGGTGGCATTTGTGTTTTTGTTACCATTGCTGTTTTTCCTGCCACCAGAAAGCAAAAAATGTTCTGGAAAAAAATGTTAATGCTACATTTTCCTGCACGTGCTACTATTTGGCAAGAGCATTTCAGTCCCTTGGCCACCTCCAGTGTCTAAAGGGCCTATTGCAGATGGGCATGCATGGCAGCAGAAATCTCAGGACGGTGCCACCTGGCAAAGTCCCATCTGTGGTAGAACTTTTTCCTAGCTTGAGCCCCGCTGTGTGGAAGGAGGACTCTACCAGCAACCATGGGCACAAGCATGGGGCCCAGCCCTTCCCAGAGCAGCCTGCAGGGGCCACGAAGGATGTCCAGCACCAGCCAAGCGAGGAGCTCAAGAAGTGAAAACTAGAACAAACTCCAGTTTGTAATCTGGAGAGACTTGCCAAAGTTTCTATGGGAAAATAGCAACTCGGGGGTCATCTCCAACGGGACACTCACCTCAAGATGACTTCAGCAGTAGTGCCCACCCACTGTGCCAGGCTGATTCTCTGGAGGTGCCACCCCCTTGCTCGTCCCTTCCCCAGTCTCCCACTGATGCAATGAGATAACATAATGCATTCAAAAGCACGTCGTCAACTGCAAAGTGCTGTACAAAAGCTGGCATAATTATTAATATTAGCACTGGGTTTTGTTTTTTCTTTTTAAGAAAGAGAGATGCCAGTATTTGTGCATTGATAAGTCATAAAAGACTTCCTGCCTGAGCCTCTTCCCTTATTTCTTTGCCTGTGAACCACTCAATTCTACCAAATGAGTCCTTTTATTGGAGATGTTGCTCGTTAAAATGGACAAACAGCTCCTGCCTGTCTCAGTACTCGGGCCATAGGAGGCCTCTGTCAATACCTGCCTTGTGGGACTGCACGGGACCGGAAGAGATGTCACCCTTGCACTCACGTGGAAAAGACAGGGCAAGCAGTGCGACCACAAGCCAGCGTTTAAGGAGACTACGGCTCATCGTTGGCATGTGAGCCTCACCCCTGGAGGATTTTTTCAGTCTTCCAGAGAGCAGCACTCATTTCTTCTGCATCTCTTAAACTTGCTGGTGTCCATCCCGGGGCTCCAGACTTGTTCAGTGAAAGAGTGCTTGGCTGATCAGTTAGTAGTAATTGCTCAAGAGCCGATATGCTCATCAAATCCATAAATCAGTGCCTGGACTCAAAGCCCAGCTCTTGTAGGGGAGACACTAGCCCAAGGGGCAGGAGGCCTGAGTTCTGGTTCTTAATAGCCACAAGTTTCAGGCTGGACTTTCGAAAAGTCCCCTCCCTTGTTTGGACTATAGTTTCTTCATTTGTAAACTCCAGAAAGTGCACAAAAGAATTTTTGAGTGTGTGAACCCACAGGTTATGATTCCATCTATCCCCCTGCTCTCTTGGACAATGCAAACAAAACAAAATCAAATAAAATAATCTCTAACAATTTAGCAACAGGAACAGCCCTATTCTTGATGAGATTCCAACGAAGTTAAGACTGATTTTTATTAGATTTTGCAGTTATTTAATGCTATTAGAATATCATTGGTAGGATGATTAAAAATTTTCAGTGAAATGTAAGTAAATGATTCATTTAAATCTGGATCTACAGTGGTAATAAAGCCAACAAAAGGACCCAGAGTATGGTCAGGCAGGGGAGCCAACAGGGTGGCAGGAAAATGGGTCCAGAACCAGATACTGCACCATGAGACTTGCCACATGCCACCTCAAGAATGAAAACGAAGACTAAGATAAATCTGAGCCTCTGAATTGTGTTGATAACCAATACATGTGGACCTCTAACTTATGTGGAAATGAAATTGCAACTTGCAATTCAATAATTTGCAACACAATTAATACAAAAATCATAATCTGCCTAGCTTAACTTTGAATCTTTAATGATTTGAAATGTCCTGCCTTGACTTTATTGTGGTACGTGCAGATTTACACCACACACACACACACACACACACACACACACACACCTGAATAATAATAGCATAGGACTGAGCTACTTTTCATACTCTGCCATGAGAAGTCATAGTATAATGTTCAGAACATGGCAGGTTGGTTGGGGTTGGGGGGCTCAGCTCTATAAGCATTAGCAATGATATGATGATGATGATGATGACGACGATGACGATGGCTGTCATCACAATATAACAAGAAAAATACAGAGGACATGTCACTGGGAGACCTAGCCCAGGCTGGAAGTCAGTGAGACCCTCCTGGAGGGAGTGACATCTTGGCAAGCAAAGAGGAAAGAAGGGCCCCACTTCCACTTGCAGGCCCAGTGTGGGTACCGATTGGCTATCAGCAGAAACTATTGTGGGTGCCAATCTAAGTTTGTTGGGTGCCCCTCCCAGCAGCTGTCTCTATCCAAGCTTTGGATGTTACCCTGTCCTGTCGCATTTCTAGTCTCACCTCACTCTCCAACCTGAATCTCAGCAATGCTGAATGTGTGCTCCCCTAGAAGCTGCTTTTAAAAATAAATCTTTGATGCAAGTTTGTTTCTGGGGCATCTGTCTCTTTCTTTAATAGCAAACATTTAATCATGGGCAGTCCTATTAAGTTAGCAGCATCAGCATCCTCAACTGAACATGGAAAGACACTGAGGCAGGCATGAACTGGATCCTGAGTGCTCTTCTAAAAAGAGGAAACTGAGGCATGGGATGACAAAGAACCTTGCCCACATTCATATGACCTAGTAGGTCATATGAAGCAAGTGGTAGGGCTGCGATAAAGCCAGTTCTGTTGGTCCCCTAAGGCTGTGTGTGACGATAGTGTCTCATTCTCAACACCCTTTATTTTAAGGGTTTGAGGCTTGCCCACAAAGCTGTGGGCTCTAAAAGGTCAGGACATTACCGGTTTCCCTCACTGCTCTATCCCTTCGCACAGTACTTGGCGACAGGACAGAACAGTGCCTCACCAAATATTTATTGACTGAATGAATAAAAGAGCGAGTGAATTCTGTCTACTTCAGGAGGTGCTAAAGGAAATGAAGGCAAATGTGTTTTTGGTGATGCTTATATTATACACAGAGGAAGGGAAAAGACGTTTGAAGTACGGTTTTTAGCAACTCAGTTAGTTGGGATGTAAACAAGAAACGGCAAGCCCTCCAAGTATTCGTACACAAGGTATTTCATAACACTTGCTGGTGTCCCACATGACAGAAGAGGCTGGAAAGGCAACACCGGATGGTAAGGTGCCCGAGAGACAAGTGCGACAGGAAGCCACTGCCATCCAGAGAAGAGCCACAGAGGACCTGAGGGGGGAACTGGGGTCACTCAGCAGAGGCTGAGAACCACAGGAAGTTAATGGCTGAGATGCGGGGGCCATGGAATTTGCAGGATCTTCCAAGGACTCAGTCAACTCAAGGCAAAGGGAAGGGAAGAGAAATATGCCAGCTTCTCCCTTCTTTTTGCCTTCGTTCTCCCTCCAGTGCCTCTCTTTGACCAAACCCAAGAGGAGCTCTCTGGCAGGGGAGCCTGGAAAAGCAACCAGCATGGGTCGGCATCCACTGATATCACTCTGGGCAAGGAAGGGAGGAAACAGGCTCTGGGGCTGCACAGGGTCTAATCCTACACTGAAGATGTTAAAACTATCTCTGGGCAAAGGAGAGGTTGATCTTTTTTATATATTTCTTACAAGATGGCAGATTCAGGAAGAAGAAGAGGGAGACATTTGGAACAAGCCTGAGAATCAATCACCTCTGGATGTGGAATTCCTGGATGAGATGGTTGAACAGTGCAGCACTAGGGGTGCTGGGTGTAGTGTGAGAAGTTTTCTCTCTTTGGGTCATTCACACCAAGGTGTGGCTCCCTGGAAAGCCCACCACCCAGGGCCTCAGCTTGTCCATTCAGGTCCCAGGCCCCAGAGAAAATGGCTCCTCAACCAAGTGACTAACTGACTTAGGAGAGTGACCTCTGTGTTCTAAGGATACACTGTTCTGATCAGCCTAAGTGTCCAACTATTTCACAAAGGATTCCCCAAACCAAACATAGAAGACACATTGACCACCAGAGCTGCAAGGACCCTATGAGCCTACCTGGTGCTATCTGATTCCCTGCCCCTACCTCTATTCTAAATAAAATAATTGAAGGCCAGGGGTTGAAGGACGCTTCACTCTGGTAATATTGCAACATAACAACAGAGTCAGAATGTCAGCTCAGGTCAGGGTTGCCAGAGGGGCCAAAAGAGGTATGATATATGGTGAGTATGTGTGTGTAAGTTTGAAATGAAATGCCTCACAACAATATATAATGGAAGATGGTAAACTTTATTTCATAGAGAATCAGTGTTGAGGTAAACGGAGTGATCTGATTGAGAATAATCATACTTGGCACATTAATCTTAATTTTAAAATACAAAATAGTTTGGGGCACCCGGGTGGCTCAGTCAGTTAAGTGTTCAGCTTCTGATTTTGGCTCAGGTTGTGGTCTCAGGGTCATGAGATCAAGCCCTGCCTAAGGCTCTGCATCCACCTTGGGCTCCATGCTCAGCTGGGAGTCTGCGAGTCTCTCTCCCTCTGCTCCTCTTTCACTCTCTCTCTCAAATAAATAAGATCTTTTAAAAAAACACACAAAATAGTTAAAACTTACAAATTATATTCAATAGAGTTTAATAATTTATTGTCAAAGATGTTGAAGAAGCCAAAAGACCTTGGCAGCCTTCGGTTGAGGATGTCTCAAAAAGGTACAGGAGACAGAGCTAAATGTGCAATGGCCCTGGGACATGTCCTGGAAACCACTTTTAAAAATAAATCTCTAGAGGAGTTTCCAGCAGATCTGGGCTGCTGAGAGCTGGGACAGACATACTGTTCCTGGTCCTGGCTCCTGTAGGGGTCCTGCCCAGGCAGCGACTGCAGAGGAAAGAAAGAGGTATTGGTCATGCTGGCCCACTACTGCTATACACTGCAGCCTTATCTCAGCTCAGAATGAACTATATGCCCACCATGGCCAGCCTCACCAAGGCCATAGACAAAAAGCACTTGGTCCTGATTCAAATTGGAAGGATATTTACTGGTTTTATAAGAATCATTGATCAAGTTGCTAATTTAGTGCTACATCAGGCTGTGGAGCATATTCATGTGGACAAAAAAATACAGTGATATTCCTCAAGGAATTTTTATGCCTTTCTCAGAGGAGAAAATGTGGTCCTACTAGGAGAAATATCATTGGAAAAGACAGTGACACATCCCACCAAGTGTCTGTTGAAGGAATCCTAGAAAAACAAGGGATAGAACAGCACACCAAGATGGAAGCTGAGAAGCTGAAAGTCCAAGCTCTGAAGGATGAGAGTCTCTCCATTCCAAATCAAGCAGATACCCTTGATGAGTATTAGGTCAACAACTCAGAGACTATTGGTTGTGGGAAGCAGGGGCTGTCACTGAATGAAAATGACATCCTGGTTACCACACACTTTTGACTAGAGATTGTAGAGTTTTGAAAAGTCATTTTACTTTGAATTCTTTCACATGTGCAATGTGAAGAAATCACATCTTTTTTCCCCTTATTAATGGCAAAATCATTGTTCAAAACAAACAAACAAATAGTGGCATAGCCTCCTTTCACACATCACTGTGAAACCAGCAACTACTTTATACTGCTCTTCTTGTCCCAAATTAGCATTTACAGGAGATGTTCTTCATTTACCTATAAATAAAATATGAAACTCAAGACTCAAAAATGAATAAACAAACAAACAAATCTCTGGAGACTTTGGCCAAGAGCAACTATAAAAGTTAAATATATTGCATAAAGTAGTTGTTAAAAGTCATCGGAGAGTAAAAGTAGCCAGGACTTTAGAGGCCAAGATTCTGGAGAAAAGAGAAACAGTGAGTAAAATCTAAATTTCCTTCATGTTTTCCCTTCTAGGCATTTTCCAGTTCTCAAGAGGTACCAATGAAATAGAGGTGAGACATTGGTCTAGAACTGTAGTAGCCTAGGTGGTCTGAGAAGCCAAAAATTGAAGTGCAAATCTACCAAATTACTCAGAACATAAGGAACTCTTATCCTGGAGAAAGAGCCTAAATAGAAATAAGTCAGGCATTCTGCACTTGATTTTCCCTCAAGGAATTTTTTCATTCCTAAGCTTTCCACATGATAGGCAAGCGGCCAAGAAACTAAGCAGTAAACAGCTTCTAAGAGGTTGAAAACCCAGTCAGAGTTTCAGTAGTCTCAAAGTGCTAGGGAGAAAAAATATTGATGTTCAAGGCCCATCAAGGAGGAGAAATTTCAGTAAATAACCTAGGCTTTTATTGAGACAGATGAAGGATCATATCTTAAGAGATGAGACAAGCCAGGCAGAGACCAGCACTCACAAAGCCTAAAATCCTACTTCAAAATATCTCAATTCCTGATAGGATCAAGGTATACTGCCTTCTAGGAAAAAAAAATATATATCCTCTCCAAAGGAAGGCAAAATTATTCAGAGCCTCAATAATTCTTCATTCCCAATTTCCAATATTCAGTCAAAACTTACACAACATGCTAGGAAATAAAACGAAATTTTTTAAAAAGAGAGACTATAGGAAAACATATAGTAGCCTACATACTGTGGTTATCAAAGACTATAAACCCAAGATTAATATGCTCAAATAGATGGAAAGATAGAAACCTGGAATCTTTCTTAAAAGAAGTAAACAAAATTCTAGGACTCAGAAATATGATAACTAAAACTAAGGATTCAATAAACAGGTAATAGATAGGTTTAACAGCAGATTAGACACAACAGAAAAGAGGATTACTAAATTGGAAAATAGGTCAGTAGAAAAATCATCAAATTGAAACAGAAGAAGAAAAGATTAAACACACATATACATATCTACACAAAATGAGACACAGAGAAATAAAAAAATGTAAAATAACATGAGAGACACAGTAAAAAGAATCAACATATGTGGAATTTGAATCCTAGAAGAGAGGAAACAGACCAGAATCAGTATTCAAAGAGATAAAGACTGAGAGTATATAGATTCAAGTAGCAACAACAAACTCAAAGACACAAAATCAAAGTACACAAAGGCACGTTATACTAAACCTTCAGAAAAAAATATAAAAAGAAAAATCTTAAAATAACCAGAGGAGGGAAAAAATTCAGCAGAAGTAATAAGACCCACGCTACACAAACAATAGAAGCCAACAGAATGACAGAGCTAAAAGGCTGAGGGCAGAGGGAAGAAACTGCCAGTCTAGAATTCTACATCCAGCAGAAATACCCTTAAAAATGAATACCAAAAAAATTCAAGCAAATAAAAAATTAGAAAATGTATTGCCAACAGATACACATTAAAAGAAATACCAGACAAAGTTACTCTGATAAAATGATCCTACTTGGAAGAATAGTAATGCAGAATGAGCACCAGATGGTAAATAGAAGAGCAAATCAAAATGACTATTAACTATTTAAAGCAGTAAAAATAATAATGTCTTGTGAGATTTCAAATACATAGAGACATAAAATACATGACCAAAATAGCATAAAAGGAAGAAAAGAATTGAGCAAATGGAATTAGGGTGATGTGTGGTCCATGTATTATCCAGGAAGTAGTAAAATTATTAATTGGAGAGTAGATCCTGTGAAGGCATATGGTATATCTTTCGCAGAGTTTGACAAACTAACACCCACATTCAAATCCAGCCCACAGCCTATTTTATATAGCTTGGGACCTAAGAATGGTTTTGCATTTTTAGAGAATAGTTGAAGAAGGAGAAGGCAGAGGAGACAGAGGGAAGAGGGAGTCAGAGGCTGTGTATGTCCCTCTATACCTAAAATATTTACTATCTGTCTCTGCACAGATAAAAAAGCATGCCAACCCCTGCCCTAGGGTAACACTGAATAAATAATAAAAGAATTTATAACTAACACACTAATAGAGGAAGGAATTAGAATAATGAAAAACACTTTATTAAAAGAAGGCAGTGGGAAAGAAAAGAAGAACAAAAACCAGATCAAGCAAATTTAAAACAGATAATAAGATGATAGAACTAATACGAAAAAATCGGGAATTTGTTAGATTGAAAATGGACTCAATTGTCTAATTAAACTTAAAAGACTGTCAGACTGGAAAAAACAACACAAAATAGCAAGACCCAACTATATGTTGTTTACGGCAGATGGACACCTACACGTTGAAAGTCAAATATGCCACAGAAACACTAACCAAAAGAAAGCTGGCTTATCTATACTGTTATCAGACAAAGCAAGACTTTAAGGCAAGAAGTATTCCCGGAAAATAAAGTGGAGCATTTCACAACAAAAATTTGGTTCAGCAGAAAGATTTAATAATCTAAAATGTGTATGCATCTAAAAACAAAAATTAAAACATGCAGAGCACAGACAGAGCTAAAAGGAAAAATAAGTAAATCCAGTAGCATAGTTGAAGATTTCATATCCATTTTCTGCAAATGATAGGCTAGTCAGACAATGAATCAGTAAAGATAAAGGGGATTTCAACAACATGAGAAACCAACTTGACCTTGTTGGCCTATGTAGAATGCTTAACCAACAAGAGCAGGATTACATTATTTTCAAGTGTGCATGGGATATTTAACAAAATAAACCATATTCCAAATCATAATGCAGATTTCAATAGATTGCAAAGGATTTAAATTAAATGGAGTATGTCCTCTTAGTAGAGTAGGAAAAAAATCCTTGAGGTCAATGAAACACTTTAAAATCCTCAAATGCTTAGAAGTTACTAAATAACACTTCAAAATAACCCATGATTCAAGAACCAAATCAGAAATTAGAAATCTCCATGGAAATTAGAAAATACTCTGAACTGGATAATAATGATGAAGCAACATGTCAGAAATGTGTAACATAGCACTTCAACTAGGCTTAAGGGAATAATTTATACCCTTAAATGTATATTTTAGCAAAAAAGAATAGCAAAAAATCAATGATCTAATGACTACCTCAAGGAGTTAGAAAAGAACACCAAGTTTAAGGCAAATAAACTAGAAGGAAAGAAATAATAAAGATGTAAGCAAAGATGAAATAGAAAAAATATAGGAGAGAAAAACCAACTAAATCCAAAATTAGTTCTTCAAAAAGACTAATAAAATTTACAAATTCCTAGAAAGATTGATCAAAGAAAAAAAAGGAACACATGAATAAGATCATTAATGAAAAAAGGTGTCATCACTAGAAATTCGTACAGATATCAAACGAGCAATGAGAAAATTAGATAATTTAGATGAAATGGACAAATTCTTTTTTTTTAAATCACAACCTGAAAGTATTGACTCCAGAAGAATTAAAAAGTCTTAATTATCCTATCTACTAAAACTAAACATTGCACTCCCATGACCTAGCAATTCTACTCTATTAGACATACCTACATAGGCGCACAGAAAGAGGTGTAAAAAATGTTCATAAGGACACTACCCCACTAGATAAAAACTAGAAACTACCCAAGTGTCCCTCAACAGTAGAAAGGCTAACTATGACATAGTATAGTCATACAATGGAATATTAAATGCAACAAACAGTATAAAAACTGAACGACTGCTATAGGCAACAGCATGAATGAATTTCACAGACACTAATGTTGAGTGAAAAAAAAAGTCATACAAAAATATGTATACAGTAGTCCCCCTTTATCTGCAGAGGATATATTCCAAGATCCCCAGTGGATGCCTGAAACCATGGACAGTATCAAACCTACATATAGTATGGTTTTTTTCCTATACATACATAATGAAAAGTAATGGGAATATGGAGTCTCTCTCTCTCTCTCTCTCTCTCTCTCTATCTCACACACAATACAACATAGCTTATTATATTGTACTCACCTTTCTTTTTGTGATGATAAAATACTATGTGATAAGACGAAGTGAGGCGGGGATGTAGGGGTTATGACATAACATTCAGCTATTACTGACCTTCTAACGATATGTCAAAAGGATTATCTGCTTCCAGACCCCAGTTGACCAGGGGTAACTGAAAACAAAGAAGTAAAGCCTCAGAAAGCAAAACCATAGAAGGGGGGGCGGGGGCAGGGATCTAGTAAACTGTGTGATTCCATTTATATGGTAACACAAATCTATTTTCAATAGAAGACAGATGTTGACTACTCTGTGGAGATAAGGCTGAGTGGGGCATACAGGAGGCTTTAGGAGTGTGTGCGATGTTCTCTACCTTGATCAGAGTATGTTCACTATGTAAAAATGTGTCAGGGGGCATCCTCAATACTGTGCACTTCTCTGAATGTATAATGACTTCATTTTCTAAACTTACAAATAAATACTAAGTAAGTCTCTGATGTAATTTTGTTTCTGGGCATTTGTCTCTTTTTAACAAAAAGCAGACAGCAGTATAATATTTAACCCCCAATATACTCTTACAAATGGAACTTGAGAGCATTTTAAGAGCTTCCAACTTAAGGCACACTTTTCCTATACCTTTACTGGAAGAATGATTTCTTCTTCTGCTTGGGAATAAACAGTTTTCTATAGCTGAAGGATATACAGCTTAAAGAGGACAGAATATAAGACTAGAAGAAAAGGAAATAAAAAAAAAAAAAAAAAAGAAAAAGGAGTTACCCCATCCTATAAACCCTGATCAGAGGGATCAGCCCATGAAAGGAAAGGCATACCTAACAGAGAAGCCAGCAACTGATTCGGAACTTTCTAACTAGGGCTTTCAGAAATGGGGTACATACAATGGAGCCATCTGAGCATTCATGATTCAGTATACTCTTCACCCCCAAAGGACTGGGTGACTGAATGGTGTCGTTCATGCCAGAGGGGTGGCCACTTCTGCAAAGCAATGGGATGGGACTCACCAGACAAGTCTTTCCACAAAACAAAGATTTCTGTAGAGGAAAGAAAATCTCACTGGAAACAAATTAAAAAGGTAAAAAGATAAAGCTGTTTTTGCCATGGTAACTAAGGTTTGACCATACCTAGATTTATTTTGTTGACTGAAGCGGTTTTGTGGGTGTAAGTGATTTTTGAAGACCAAATTAAAAAGACTTTTTATAAGTCCCAGTAGACAACAACAAAGTATTAACTAATGGTACTTGCCATCTCTAAAATAATTACTTTTGTAATAATCTGTTTATTAATGAAGTGATCTGCAAAGTGGATAATGGTTTCTTAAGATTTCAGGCACAGGAATTCTTCCTTCCAGTTCATTTTGCTTTTTTTGCAAAAGTATACCATGAAGGAACTCAAAATTTGCTGACAGATTTTAAGCACAATAATTTCAGAAATGTATGTTCAAGCAGGTTGAATAAACTCATATTTCTTGTATTGTGCCCTTAAATTATTCCCTCTGGTGAAGGAAATGTTCTAAAATTGCCAGTGGTGGTGGTTGCACATCTCTGTAAATTTACTAAAATTGATTGAATCGCATACTTAAAATGGGTAAATGTTATGGTCTATAAATTATAACTCAATAAAGCTGTTTGGGGGGGAAGGGGAAAAAATAAAATCAGTTGAACATTTACAAAATTATTTCCTCTGTTTCCACCTTTTTGTTATTGGAATATTGAGTGTTGAGAAGGAACAGCCCAGGGAAAGATGGCAACTATACAAAAGGTAGATGCTGCTATATAAAAGGTAGATGCAAGATGGAGAAAAGAAGATCGAAGAGCCCTAGTGGACCACAAGGTAAACAAAGAACACAAGTCAGCAGCAGAACATTAGTTTTAAGAAATCAGGCCTCCTATTCGGAAATGTTCTAAAAGCAGCACTCTCTTGTCCTAAGGCCAGAGTTCTGGCAGAAAAACAGATCCTGGGTACTCTGAAACTCAGCACTTCCTCACTGCTACTCCTGCTAATTTCTCTTATCTTCATTAATTACCACTCTGTTTAGTCCTTTGGTTCCTACTCCTGCTACTTCCTTTTATCTTCATTAATTACCACCTTGTTTATTCCTTCTGTTGTCTGGTAAAGGTTAGCACCCACAGGCATTTGGACTTTGACCTCTCTGAGGACAGGAATTGTGCTGTATTCCTCACAACTGAAGTCCGTGAAAACCTCAGCCCGTGCCAGACACAAAATAGGTACTTAGTAAGGCACTTTCTGCCTTTCCAGCCCAGTGCATAAACAAGTTGTCCAAAACCTTTCCTTCTAGACTTTAAGGTGCCCAATCAATACTACTATTATAGCATAAGCTTGATGAAAGTTGCCATGGCATTGCCATGTGAACAATCTAGGAATGACCTGCCCGGAGAGCCAGCTGGGTTCCAGCAGTTGAGTAGGAGCGCTGAACTGCACAGACTCCAGGCCCTTCCCTCCTCTTCAGCCATCTAGCCACTGCTCAGCATCCCCATCAGTTCATGACCTTCACTCCCAGCCATGCCCTTCCTTCACCCTGTGCACTCTCTTGCTGAGAAACAGTTCCTGGTGTCATCAGGGATCCCCACCCAAGAGGTGCCCAAGGCTTCTCTCTAGTGAGGCTGGGCTCAGCTAACACCCAACCCAGTTCTGAGCCAGGGCCCAGGCCAGCCCAGGTGTGCTCAGTGAGACCTGGGCTACAGGTGGAGTCAGGACTGGGCCACAGGTGGAGTTCCTAATGGTCAACAGGGAGCATCCCAGAAGGATGACCAGAGAAAAGACATAACGTGCCCATTGCCACACTCATTGTCCTAGAGCAGCAGCTAGTGGCAGAGCTAGGAGGAGAACCCAGGGCCCTCGACTTTGAGTCTCTGCCATGAGTTGATTGGGTGACCTGGATGGAGCACAGCTCTGAGTCTCGAGGTCTCATCTGTAAATAGGGCACCAGCTTGTCTCTCTCTCAGCTTCACAGTAGTATAGACAAGGCTATGGACGTTCAGATGCTGGAAAAAACATTCCAGCACACAAGGCCTGGGCAGGAGACTCCTCCACTGCCTGCCTCTGCAGGGCCTGAGCTCCAGTTTTGGGGGGAGCAGGCTTCAGCCAGACACTGTCACGTTTACGCCTGTCATGGGACCTAAATGCCACCGTCGTAATGCTGCTCCTGCCACTTTGCTGAATCACTAGGTTTTTAACCTGCATTTCTGGGAATCTCTTTACACTCTCCCTGACAACGCTGTTCCTTTGGGTTAAAAACAAACTTTTGCAGCTGTGTAACCTTTAGTCTACAAAGATTGTCAGATCTGAATTCAGAAAATAACACTGTTCCAAACTCCTGTAGCTGAGAAAGCCCAAGGTGACAAAATCCAGGAGGAGGAATTGCGGTGAGCTGGGGATGCTGAAGAGAAAGTAAGAGAGACCAGTTAAATTTCATACTAGCTGGAAATGTCTGACTTCTGTGACATTTTAGAAAAACAAGCTGCAATAATGTCACCACTAAATTAACACAACACCATTAAAGAGAAGTGATTATTTGTGCTTAGAATTACGGGCTCTAAGAGTAATAATACTATGTGCAGCGCAGCATCAGAGTGGTTAAATCCCTGCTTTTAGAGTCAGCACCCAGTTTGAATACCAGCCACCCTATTTTGCCATGGCACAGTGTGGCTGGTAAACCTTCCTGCGGCCCTGATTCTCCATCTGTTAAGTGGAAATAAGGCCCAAATCATCAAGATAGTGATGGATCAAATTAAATGAGACAATATATAAAGGCTTATAGTCAACAGAATAACAAACCCCCATCTCCCCACGATGTCATCATCCCATTCCCCCAAACCCATGAATATGGTACCTTACATGGCAAAAGGAACTTTACAGATGCAATAAGCCATGGAGATGGGGAGTTGAATTTAGATCATCTGGATGAGCCCGATATAACGTAACCACAAGGGTCCTTCAGAGAGGGAGGTAAGAGGATCAAGGTTAGGAGAGATGTGATACCAGAGCAGAGAGAAAAATATATAGAAGGGTAGACAGAGATTTGAAGATGCTACACTGACTTTGAAGATGCAGAAAAGAGCCAAAAGCCAAGGAAGGCAGAGAGACTCTTGAAGCCGAAAAGGGCAAGAGGAAGGATTCTCCCCTGGAGCCTTCAGAAGGAACATAACCCTGTAGACACCTTCATTTCTGACCTCCAGAACTGAGAGGGAATACATTTGTATTGTTTTATGCCACTCATTTTATAGTAATTTGTTACAGCAGCAAAAGGAAACTCATACAGGCCTTCTGAGCCCACTTAGCACTGGGCCTGGCACATCTTAAGTTCTTGAAAAATGACAGCCCGTAATAGCAGCTACTAATATTTGGAGGGACTTCAATGATTTGGGGGGCGGGGAGGCAAACACCCTTCATGCCTTCTGTGATGTCCCAATGACTTTTCTCTCTGCACTTGGTCATGTCCATTGACAGGTGCTCCTACCTCCCATCAGCCTGTCCCTTGGGACAGCTGTGAGATGGCTGTAGGGAGTTTACTCTCACATGGACCTGAAATCTGCCCATCAGACCCTGTGAAACCTGCCTGGGCCCCTCTGCTCCTGTTGCCCTTCCACATACAGGTCTCAGCTATGCCAGAGGCGTGGTGGCTGAACTCTGAGTCCATTCTGGGCTGTAAGCAGGTGAACCACACCACTGCCTCTTGCCACATGTCTGCATTTTTCTCTCAAACTGCGGCTTCTGCATCTTTTAGCTCCAAACTGGAGCAGAGGACTGTTTAAACCCACATGCTCAATCCTACCATTTGTCTGGTTCATCTCTTATCTTGGTACTCAAGCCTATTTTGGGGCCTTGTTATGCAACTAACGTGTTCTCTACATGTCATCTAAAGATCGGCAAAGTATTCACTAAATCATCTACATCTGCATCACTAGTAAAAATATCAGATGAGACCATAACTGTGGCCTTTCACTAGAAATTTACTTTCACACCGATGTAAATCAGCATCTTTGGGAATGGCTGTAAAACAATTTTAAGTTCACCTACTATGCATACCAGTCTGAAGTTACAATTACTTTGTCTTGTGCAAAGATTTCTCGTGAGATTCCTTGACAAATATTGAGCTGACGTATGCTTTGCTTTCTACCATAACTAACACAATTCCTTGACATGATAATCTAGCAAGACTATCACAAAACTGGGAATACCGTTACCTTGTTGTAACCTGCTCTTAAAGAAGTCACATTGGCTTCTTGAGAAGTCCCCATTTTTCATGTGATCACAAATCAAGCTTAAATCATCAGCTGAATGGGGTGGATAGGATATCCCCGCTTTTGTAACTTGCAGAATCATTCCCTCTCCCCAATAAGAAAAGCTACGTTTTCCCATCTCACCTGTTCCATTTTCTCTCCCAGTCTCCACGTTTCTTTTTTTTTTTTTTTTTTTTTTTTTTAAGATTTTATTTATTTATTCATAGAGACGCAGAGAGAGAGAGAGAGAGAGAGAGGCAGAGACACAGGTAGAGGGAGAAGCAGGCTCCATGCAGAGAGCCTGACATCAGTCTCCACGTTTCTTAAAGATTATCAGCAGAGGCTCTACAGCGTTGGTGGGTGAGTTCTCTACTCCCAGGAGTATCATTTGTCCTGGCCAAGAGACTTGAGCTCATTTACAGCAGGTTGGTGCTTTGTTATAATCTCTTTACTCATCTTGAACTTCAATTTTCTCTTACCACAGTTTTCTTTTTCTTTCTCATCAGGAGATCGCTCGCCTTGGCAAAGAAGGAGGAGGTAAAATTCTGCTCTCTCACTGCCATTTTAAAATGCAAATATCATCACATTACTTAGTCTACCACTCATGAGTGGTGGATTCCTCTTGGCCCCTTCCGCAGTGACTCTCAAACTTCTCTGGAGTACTTGTTCAAAAGGCAGATTCTCCAGAGAATTCTTGTCTCAGAAGCCAAGTCAATTGCTGTATTAGTAACTGTAACACTTGTTGCAAAAACAAACAAACTCCCAAATTTACAACTGCTCAGACATGATAGAATTTTATTTCTTATCCTCTTGTTTCACCTCAGTGGGTGGCCCTCTCTAAACAGTACTGCAAAGACCCAGGGATTCCTCAATGTAGTTGCTCCACCATCCTCAACATGTGGCTTCCAGGATCCCTGTGCTCACCAGCATCGACATGGAGAAGAGGACAAGGTAACAGAGAACATTCAGGGCACATCTTAATGGGTCAGGTCTGGAAATGGCACGTATTACTTCCATTCATATTCCACTGACATGAGTGCACCAAACTGTAAAGACTGAGAAATAGAGTCTCAGTGCAAAGGAGTCTGGGAAATGTAGTCCAACTGCAAAGGAGGCTGGGAAATGTAGTTTGTGACTGCAAGGAAGCTGGGAAATGTAGTCTAGGAAGCAGAGAAAATGATTAAGGTGGACAGTCTGCTGGTGTGGACATAGGATTGGGCTTGAGGGGCTCTGCATTTTCACAAACCTCCCAAGTGATCGTGATACAGGACCCCACACCCAGTGCAGAGCCTCTCTACCCTCATCTGTGCTCTCCTCCCTGCTCTAATTTTATGAAGCACCAGCAGCTTCCCCAGCCTGCCCTGCTCCCACACCTCTGTGTTCTCCTTCCTGCCCTTCCCCCTATTGTTCATTTGGCAAAATCCTGCTCATCCTTCAAGACTCAGCTCAAGTGTAATCTCTTCTGTACAGCCTTCCCTGACCCGCCTGCCCCCAAGTAGCACTGGCAGTATTTCTCCTAATGTCCCTGCTCTACCTGTACTGAATCTCATTAAAGTACTGATCCCACTGAATGGGTTTGTTTATATGTGTGTCTTCCTGTTAGACTGGGAGATCCTCGAAGGCAGCGACCTTTTCTTAATTATCTTTGTATCCTCAGCACCTGGCACTTTGCCTGGTACATAGTGACAGTCAGTAAGAGTTTACTTTACAGAAATTTTTAGTATTAGACAGCTTCCCACAATCCCCGGTCAGGTCCTTTCTTGATTTTCTGCTCACGTCAAATAAGAAAAGCTTTTTGTGTTATCCTTACGATTTTGCTGCCCTCAGTAATTAGACTTAACTAGGTCTGTGTGACTCTACTACACTGATGCCCCCTCTCTCCTTTGCCAGCTGTACTCGAAGGTAAGCTTTCCAACAGCCACTCTGCTTTCATCAACATCTGTTCCCACCTTACCATTTCTTTTCAAGAACACTTGCAATTATATGTTAAGAATTCAATCAGTAAGCATTCTTGAGCTATCTTCCCTTTTGGAGTCTCACGTCATGTCCTCTGATTTTGTGGGGACCTTCAGAACCCTGAATTCCTGAAATCTAGTAAAATACATCCTACCATCCCCACTCATCCCCTCCATGGAAATCATGAAAGCTTAAATGATTGCTATGGTAGTCAGCCTCCCAAATGGCTCCTGGTGATCCTACCTCTCAGTAGTCACAGCCTTTGTCCCTTCTTACATTAAACTTCTGTTGGTCTTTATTGTTCATCCAAGATTGTTTTAAAAGACGTTACAGTAAAAAAAAAAAAAAAAAAAAAAAAAGACGTTACGGTTTCTGCCTAGTGCTCTCTCATACACTCTCCCTTCTTTTCTTTTCTTTCTTTCTTTCTTTCTTTCTTTCTTTCTTCTTTCTTTCTTTCTTTCTTTCTTTCTTTCTTTCTTCCTTCCTTCCTTCCTTCCTTCCTTCCTTCCTTCCTTCCTTCTTTCCTTCCTTTCTCTCTCTCTCTCTCTCTCTCTCTCTCATCACTTGCTATTCAAGGAGAAACTGGCTGCCATGTCTTGAGGCAGCCCTATAAAGAGATCCACATGGCGAGGAGCTGAGGCCCCCAGCCAACAGCCATGCCTGTGAGCTTGGAAGCATATCCTCCAGCCTAAGCAGAGCCTTGAGATAACTGTAGCTCCAAATGACATCTTCCTGAGGCCTCATGAGAAAGCCTGAGCCAGTACCATCCAGTTAGACTGCTCCTGGATCCCTGACCCACAGACACTGGGCGAGGTAATGGATGTTGTTTAAGCTGTTAAGTTTGGGGGAAATTTGTATTTCGATAGATAACTGATACAGTTGGGCTTCTCTCTCTCATTTTAATTGATCTTCTAGTCTCCTTTAGATCAGACTTCACCCACATGAGAGACAGCCGGGGATGTCCAGAGCTTACGAGGGCCAGTAGCTGGTATATGCTTAGGTAGCAAAGAGACACCACACAACATCCAACATTGATTCTAGTTTTGAGATGTGTGTCCAGAATGAGCCAGCCGTATCGTCCATCTAGCCATGGATGATATGCAGATTCCCTACTGCAGATAGAGCACCTGCCCCTCTCTCTCTGAGTCTGCATTAAAATGTTTAGACTCAAGACCACCAATTTTCACATCCTTTGATGTAAAGAATATAAGAAACAATTTTAAGAGGAAAGTTAAAGGCTGAGAACAGCATCTGGCACACAGTGAGTGCTAAACTAATACCAGATATTGGTGATATTTTCATCAGCAGTATGTCATCATTTTATATACTGTCACCCCAGCTAACATCTCTGTTGCTTTTGAACAGTGCGTACATGTCTACAACCACATGTCGATCTTGATTCCCAGGAAAAAGAGCCTTGATTATGGTGGTGAGGCCATATCTGCAAGCCTTTTAAAACCCTAAGTTCAGTTTAGTAGGATTCGTCGCAGGTTGGTACGTAAATATATCAGGTCCCAGATATTGTTCTGACTCTCTCTAAGCCCTCCTAGGTTTCTATAACCCACCTCTTCTAGTGTTTAAGTTCTAGCTGTTTTTAGTAAAATTTTACATTAGCCAGAACTCTCTGGCTAATTTTGAAATTGACCTAAAGCTACATTGACATTATCAAAGGTTTAGAGTTAGCCAGAAGATACTTGTTGCTTTCCAGGAAAATTCACAGCCACCTAAAGGAAACATGTCTGATTTGCAGTCCTTTTCCTGAATCGGCAATAAGTAAATCTATAAAGGATTGAAATGTTTTTTTAATGAAATCGTCGGGTAAATATTTTTCAAAGGTTTAGAAGTAGTGAAAAATGTTAACATAACAGGCCTGTACTGTTATACTTTTCCACGTTTGTCTCCAAAAGTCTAGAGGAGAAACCTTTTATCTCAACAATACTACATTCTTCAATTTATAACAGTCTCTGATTTTTAAGTAGTTTCTATTCAAAACATCTTTTATTACCTGATACAAATGTGCCTTCCTTTATACAATCAGGTAACCTAGCGCATGTGCCCTTTTTTTCCTTAGAGAACCTAATTGTAGAACCCATTCATCTTGTATGCTTGATGCCTCTAACCCCAACTCCTCCCTTTGGGTTTTGTCTGTTTTAGGCCTTTCCTAAATGTCTCCCTTTGCCCCG
Organism: Canis lupus familiaris; assembly: GCF_011100685.1. Taxonomy (NCBI): domain Eukaryota; kingdom Metazoa; phylum Chordata; class Mammalia; order Carnivora; family Canidae; genus Canis; species Canis lupus. The sequence goes on from NC_049238.1 coordinate 17,999,493, forward strand.
TGGTTTAACCTGTAAGTTACTCAAGACCTCTTCAAAGCAAGTAGGTGACAAGTCTTAAATAAATAAAAATAAATGAATGTGTCTCTGACCAGTTGGGTATGAACAGAATTTCTAATAAATCAGCCACAGATTAAATATCAAAGGGGAAAGATTCACTTAGGGAAGCCCATGCATCCTTTTTGTAATGCAAACTGGCAAGTCCTTCTGTTATATCATTTTAAATTTTCAAATATAATATTTTCTTATAGCAAGATGCACCTGGACCAGATGGTGATTTTTATCACAGACTCTGGGTTATATTTAAGGCCCCTAGTAAATATTCAGTAGGTCCCCTGAGTTCAGGCCCTCTTGCCTCTGGTTCCCTGAGGACAGAGCCTCTGGAGCCAATCTGTTGACAATCATGTTTCCACCAGGCAAGGCCTCATGAATTCTTCTTCCCGGACCCACTTCACAGGAAGTGTGTGCAGCCTCACAGATTCGAGTAGAGATAAGCACAAAGGCGAAAAACGTAGTCACATATTCCAAAGTGGCTGAAAACGTTAGATATCTCAAATATCTCAGACTCCCAGAGTGTGTGGAGGAGCATCATTCCCAACAGCTCTGTCTTTGGGAAGAAGAGTGAATTTGTCCCCCCCACCCCACCCCAGGGAGAAGGGGTGGCCTTTTGCTCACAAACATGACAGGCAGCCTGTCATGGGGATGTGAGAGTAAATGGTAACTCCCAAGGACAGAGCCCTGGACCTGACCACATTCATTAATTAGCTGATGAAAATGGGTTCTGCTGCCAAAGGCTCTGCAGTGTGCTCCCTCTGCCTCCATCTGTGCTCCCCCCACAGCCCGTGTGGACTGTGACACCCTCTCAGGCAGCCTGAGTCCTGGCAGAGGGCAGAGAGCGTGAGGGTGTGTCCTGGAGATAGTCAAAGCAGGGCAGTCACCTGCCCTGGATGGTCACTGTCCTGCCTCAGGGCTTCAAAGTGACCACACTAATGACATGGTCCTAGTCCTAAGTTCCACTGAAAAGTCAGAGGCAGATAAAAGACAGTGGCACCAGTGGATTCTGGAGTCAAACAGGGAGCAAGCAGGCCCTTTACCTCTTTATTCTCAAAAACAGCTCAAAAATATGTGTACGCAAAGAGCTACCAAAATTCCACCCTCTCTCAAAAGTCTCCTGAATTTTCCCTTTAGTGAACCTGCTTCAGCGAGTGAAAGAACCCTCCAACACTCAAACAAAATAAATGCTCCTTACAACCTATCCTACCAATCATTCAGGTTTTCTTTTTTGTACTCTCCCGTGGGGAAACACTGGCCCTTTCTCAAATATGGAAAAAGTTAACTGAACAATTCACCACTCAATAAATATGTATGGAGCCACTATTAAATCCATTTCTTTGACCACCGTGTTTGCAGAATCACTTTATCAATGGGGAGAGTAGAATCCGCTCTCTTAAGAAGCCCAAGCAGTGTTTCCTGTCAGTTTTGGAGTCGGAACCACCCAGGAAAATTGTTAGTGGCTAATTAGCACTCTGCCACCTGCAAAAACAGGGGTACTAAAAAAAGGTGCTGAATTCCTGCCATTGAGAATGAAAAGAGAGAGAGAGAGATCACTGGTTTTATTCCGAATCTTAGAATCTAATAGTCCATTGATTTGGGCAGAGAAGGAAAATACACTTTCGTTTCCACCCGAAGGAAATGATTGTTAAGGAGTCATGTTTCAGAAGCTATTCAGATGGCAAGTCTCCCAGTCTGGGGATCTTACCTCCTCTGCCCTCTTGGCTGGTCTGGGCTCCTCAGCCTCCCATGAAAACCTCCTCACTCCACAAGTCCCCTCCACGACTGGCCTCCTCCAGGAAGCCATCCTGACCAGCCCAGCTCCTCCAGACCATCCCCTGGACCCCACAACACTTAGAGTCTTTTCCCCTCAACTGAGCCCTGAGTTCTATTTCTTGGTAACAACCATTGTTACCTTAAACTCTATCAAAAACCAGAACCAAGTATTGTGTTTGGCTGCCTTGACCCCTTTTGGGAAACAAACTATCTTATACCTTCCCTATATTTTGGAGCGCCCAGCACAGAGCCCCACTCGGCATGCAGGAGGTCCTCAGCAAACGGCTGACTGAAGGATGAGCATGTGCCTTTGTGACGCATCAAAGAGCAGGGTGGCTACAGCGAACATTCAGCAGCTGTGACTTCTTGCTTCCTGCTTTAATCAACACCATGGGCTTCAAATGTTGGACACACAGTAGGTGCTAAATACATTTTTATGGATTGATTAACCACTGGGGCAACAACTTATATAGGATTTATTAATGCTCTTGATGGGAAATGAGGGTGGTTTTAGTGGAGCATCACGTTAGAAAAACAAAACAGCAAATACAAAACCCCAACCAGCAGAGGGGCTGGCTCCTGCTCTGTTTACACCCACTACACTCCCAGAAACAGATGTCCTCTCAGACCTGAGGGTTTCTGATGAGGCATCCACTCTTCCAAGTGACCTGCACGTTCAGTAATCAAAGAGCTGCTTTTCCCTCTTCTTCAGCAGTCCCCTGTATCCCAAGACTGATTTCCAGTTCTGGGTCCAGGACCAGATGCCGATAAAAGCAAAATCAGCATCCACTGTGTCTACTCGAAGGGAAAAATCACCAGGCTAATGACAAAAGAAATTGCGTTCATGTGTTGAGTGTGGTGACAAGAACAGAGGCTTTGGAACCAACCAACCAGGCTCAAATTCCAGCGTGGCTATGTCCTGGATATGTGATTTCAGGGGATCACCTACCCTCTCCATGACTCAGCTTTTGGGGCTGGCATCACTAATTCCACAGGTTGCCGTGATGACTAACAAGATGTCATGGGTAGAGTACCTGATACAATGCTTGCCATGTAGTAGCCACTGAGTAAAAGATGTTTTGTTGTTGCTATTATTATAAATGTCCATAAGGAGAGAAGCCCATCTCAGCCACAGTGGGCACTCCAGGCACTCCCGACGTGGGTTCCTCTGGTGCCTGTTTAGTCACCGGTAGTAGCCTTTCTAGCACAAAGCCCTGGTCTGATCACACAAATAGCAGGGGAATGAATGCTCTAGAACATTCCAGTGCACTTCCCTGTGCACCGCCAAGTCCACTCCTTCACATTAGGACAGAGAGGGCTTCCTTTTTTTTTTTTAATTTATTCATGAGAGACACAGAGAGAGAGAGGCAGAGACACAGGCAGAGGGAGAAGCAGGCTCCATGCAGGGAGCCCGACGCGGGACCCGATCCCGGGACTCCAGGATCACGCCCTGGGCCGAAGGCAGGCGCTAAACTGCTGAGCCATCCAGGGATCCCATGAGTCACCCAGGGATCCCGAGAGGGCTGACTTTAAAAGCACATTTCATGGTGCTCATCTTGTGCTTTGTGGAGAAATGCTGGACGAGGGCAGAAGTTCCTATGTGCAACCGCCAAAAAACCCCCTTGCCATGAGAGCGATCCTTGCCAACCGTGGAACATCTTCCACACACTAGAGAGCAGGGCAGTGAATAACCCAGAACGGATCGCAGACACCAGCAAGATCTGTGGAGAAAGAGAGGAGTTCCCTTATACAAAGCAGATCCAGTGTAGGTCGCCAAGGCCCATGGGGGAATTGGGGCAGACGACAAGGGCAACAATGCTCCAGATGAAATGGAGCTCATGTCTAGATGAGAGCAGATCCTTCAGAGGCAGCTATGTCCAACTCCTAACAGCTTCCAGCAGGGCAGAGCCCCACTGCAGAGGAAGATCTTGGCTTCAGACTGTGGAAATCCTTATTTGCATTCAGGCTCTGGGGATGGAACATGGGTGGGTTGGAGAGAGGGTAGACAAGCCCTCTGTGATTCTAATTTGCACAGCTTTTTCCACTCTACTGGCAAGCCAGGCACCCCCAGCGAGCTGTTATCCAGCTTGAACCCTGGAGGCACTGCAACACTTTGAGACTGGCACCCTTGGCAGCACACAGGCCAAAGGAAGTCTTCTTCGGTGTAGACGGGAATACAGCCAGGCTTCTCTCCAATGATAAGGCCTATAGGGAAACGGGGAGAATCCCCATACCTTCACTTAGAGATGTAGCCGAGGAAGGATTCTCAGAGCGTGTTTTTCCTTCTTTCATTTGAGGCTCATTCAAAATGATCTGGCCTCAAACTGCCAGAGCTTAACCTACCCCAGACCCCGCAAACCTTAGCTACACTTCCATGATGCCTGCAGCTGTCCTGGATGGTGCTGCCCCAGAACAAACAGAGTAGAGTGGATTCTTACACACTTACATGGCACCCAGGGTGGGGGTGGGGGTGTCCCTGCAGATCAATTCTGAGAGTGGCTTCCTACACACAAATGGACACCCACTCACCCTGTGTCTTTAATTGTCCTCCTCTTTGCCTCAAGTTGCTTGTGGTGTTACCTGTTGTTACCTGTTGCCTACCTTTTTAAAATCCTGAATAATCCCTTTTCTCCATTTTCCCATCCACAGTACTCTTCCATCACTTTTTATACACCATTTTAACAACTTAGCATTCAAGCCCTATCTTCCCCTTCAGGTATTGTTGAGAACCCTGGGGGCTCTCCTGCCCCTACTCCCCCATTGCCTCCCCTTGCAGGCACCCTGTGTCACTCCCTCCGAGACATACCACTTTCCCCAGCTGCCCCCTCCATCCAGGGTGGATTCCTCCTCTGTCCCCAGGCTTCACACACCCAAAACTTCATTCCATTTTTTTTTTTTCTTTTTCCAGGAAATGCAGTTACTCTTTCACCGATGTGCCATTTCCCTGGTGTCCTCGTTCCCTGTCACTGAAAGTCCTCCTGCTACCCTCAGTAGATTATTATTATTTATTATTTATCAGCCGCCACACTGTACTCTGCTTCCTACAAGATATTAAAGAAGACACAATCCCTGCACCGAGTTTACAGCCAAGGAGAGCAGAGGCCTGGATTCAGACATCACAGGAGGGAGCCGAGCGCAGGGGATTTGCGGACCGAGGGCTCCAGCTGCCCTCGCGGCCCCGGAGGAGGAGGGCGGGGCCCGGCCAAGCCCTCCCCAGGCCAGCTCTTCTCGGTTCCAGCCAGCAGCTCCCTACTTTACCGCACCCCCTCCCCAGTTGCTACCCCGGGCCTCCGGCCTCGGCAGCTCCGTCAGGGAGGGGCGGAGGGGTGTGGGGGTGAGGGGAGGAGGTTGAAACCCACGAACCTTTACATTCAGGCTGGGGGTAGGAGATACATTTCCTCTGAAATGCAAAACCAGACGAGGGGGAGGCGGGGGAGAGGGGGGGGAAGGAGAGGTCAGGGAGTAAACACCAGAACTGGAAGAGTTACCAGGGAAGACTGGTGCTGAAATGGAATGTTCTGGCATCATGGAAAATCCCGCACTGGGGGCTGCCACGGGCCTCCAGCCAGACCTTTCCAATTAGGGTTACTGGTAGGGTCTGTGTAGCCGGCAAGTGTAGACAGAGAGGTGAGGGCGTATAGGCCATGGTGGGTGGGGGGTGTAGTGTTGGGGAGGGGGGTGTCCGTGTAGACGCGCAAGGCTGGTGTGGCCTGTGTGGGGGCTGAGTCAACCGAGAGGTCGGGTGGATGCGGGTGGGCCGGTGTACACGGGAGAGCCCGCGTGCACCGGGGAGGGCCGAGTCCGAGCGGGGGGCGGGGGGGGGTCGGCTGACTCGGTGCGCGCGGGCGAGGCGCCCTTCTTCAGAGATTCCAACGATTCCTGCTCCCCTCCGCGGCTGGAGCGTCCTAGGGAGGGCGGAAGCTGCAAGACGATCGGACTTTTCGTTCTCAAACTTTTCTGCCAGTTTCCTCAGGTGTTGAGAGCAGCCGGGGAGCCCGCCTCGGCCGCGTCCCCCAGCCCTGGGCCGGCGGGGCCGGGAGGCCGGGGCCGAGCAGCCGGGGCCACGCGCCGCGCATCCACCGGGCGCGGCCGCCGAGCGGGGCGAGCCGGGAGCCGCCGCGGGGGGGAGGGGGAGGGGAGGGGAGGGGAGGGGAGGGGAGGGGGAGGGGCGGCGGACGGACCGACAGACACACCCGCCGGCGCTCCGGCCGGGGCCGCGCGCGCGGGGCCGGGGATCCCTCGGGCCCGGGGAGCAGCGCCGGGTGCCCTGCCGGGGGCGCCCCGCCTCCCCCGCCGTCCGCCCCCGCCCACTCGGGCGCCCGTGATTGGCTCCGCCCGCCCCTGGCTGCGCGCCGAAGCCCGCCTCCCTCGCAGCTAAAGAAGACGGTACCCGGAGCGGAGCGAGCCAGAAGGGAGCATGGTCCCCGCGCCGCGGCCGCGCCAGCCCCCGCGCCGCCGCCGCCGTCCCCGCCGCCGCGGAGCCCGCTGCAGCTCTCGCCCCGGCCCCGGCCCCGGCCCCGGCCCCGGCCCCGCAGCGCCCGCCCGCAGCCCCCGCGGCCGCCGCGCCTGAGCGCAGCCCCCGCCCGGAGCCCGAGCCCGAGCCCGAGCCCGAGCCCGGAGCAGCCCCAGCCCCGCGGCCGCCGCGGCTGCGGGGAGAGGGCGGGGGCGATGCTGCCGGAGCCGCCGCCGCCGCCGCCGCCTCGGTGAGAGCCGCGCCGCGCCGCGCCGCGCGTAGCCGCCCCGGCCGGCAGGCGGAAGGACCGACTTCCCTCTCGCGGGCATCCTCCCTGGGCTGCCGGGAGGCGGCGGCGGCGGCGGCGGCGGAGGAGGAGGAGGAGGAGGAGGAGAGCCGCGGCGCGAGGAGGTGGACCTGGATCCGTTTCTCCCGGCCGGGACCCGAGCGGCCCCAGCCACCGCTACCCGCCGGCGCCGTCCCTCGTCCATCAGCCCCCCTGCGCCCACCCGCGACCCCCCGCTCTCTGCGCGTCGGGCCGGGGCCGGAGCGGCGCGGCCGGAGGTAAGAGCCGGGCTAGGGCGCCGAGGATGCGGCGCGGGGGCCCCGGGTCCTGGCGGTTGCGCGGGGCCGGGCCGGGCTTGGGAGCGGGGCCCGAGAACCCGGAACGCCGGGCTCGGCTCCCGCGGCGGCGGCGGCGGCGGCGGCGGCGGCGGCGGCAGGAGCCTCCCGCGTCTGGACTTGCAAGGCTGCAGGAGCCCCTGCGCCTGCGCTGCTCTGGGGGGGCAAAGGGGGGAAAAAACTTCCTGCCCCCGGCCCTGCGTGCACGGGGTCTGCCCGGAGCCAGCACCGCGGTGGCCGGGGGGCGCTGGAGGCGAGTGTGACCCCGGCCTGGGCGCCCGCGCGCTGGGCCCGAGGGTGCGCGTTCCTCCCCAGGCCGCCTCCCCGGGGTGGCCCAGGGCCCGCGCCCGGCCGGGGGCCAGCAGGAGGCACCGAAGGGCTGGACCCCGGGGGCGGCCGCGCGCCCTGCCCTTTGGGGGGAGGCGCGCGCCTCTGTGCGGCGGGGAGCCGGCGTGAGGTTTCGCCCCTTCCCGTCCTCAGACCCTGCATTTGGGGAGCGGGTCCCTTCACTCGATCCCAAGTAACTTTCGCGGCGGAGGAGCTCGTAAACCATGAGGAGGGAACCCGCACAGACCTCGGTGTGACCCCCCCGCCCCGTTCCCTTAACACCGTTTGGGGGCGCGGAAGGGAGAGCCCACGGGGATGGCGAGGGACGAGGCTGCGGGGTTGGACGCGGAGGGGTTGTTGATGTGGGGGGTAACGTGGCCCCCGGGACGTGCAGCTGGGAGTGTGGACGTGCGCCCGACCCCGGCGGGGTGCGGGGTGGCGGAGGGCTCACGGCCGGGGCTCCGGGGCCTGGCGCCGGCCCGGAGCGCGAGGTTTCTCCGCGGTCGCCCGGCAGCGCCGGCCCCGGGGCCCCGAGGGAGAGGCGCGCTCGCCCGGGCCGGGGAGCGGAGCCGGGAGCCGGGAGCCGGGAGCCGGGGCAGGTCCGAGCAGCTCCCGGGGCAGGTAGGCTGTGCGTTCGCTGGGGAAGGCGGGGACGCGCTGCCTGCCTGCGGCCGGCCGTCACGGAGGAGGGGTGGGCGCAGAGCGCGAGTCTCGGATGCCCGGGTCCGCCAGCCCACCAGCCGGTGCTCGTCCCTGGGCTCTGGAACCCGAAGGGGCCAGTTAGCTGGCCCTCCCGCGGGCCCCTGGGGACGCTGCTGGGTCAGGAGCCGCCGCCTCGGCCATCCCCGCCGCTCTGCAAACCCTCTGCCCCTGCCCTGCGGGGCTTGCGCCGCGCGCCCCGGGCGGATGGTGGACCCAGGTATTCACGCAGCATCAGGCAAGACCTCGGCGCTGGAGGGACCGGACGGTTGAGGACGCCTTGCTGCTGCCGCCCGCGAAACTTCCACTTCGTCAGCTCAGGGACAGTCAGGCTCCAGTGATGCAGGCTCCATCCTCTCATCAGCCGAGCTACGCTGGGCTACGCCGGGATTCGGACTCCTCTTGCAGTGACAGATCTGTCCTGGTTACAGATGTACTGAGCCTCATTTCTTCAGTCTCTTTAAAGTCATCTGTCTGGTCCCTACAGAGTTCCTCCCCCTGCCATATGGTCTTATGTCCAGCCCAGCCCTGGGAGAGCATGTTTAAGGAATTATTTCGGTGTGGGGTGAATGGCAGATTTAATTAGCTCACTTCATTCCTGATGTTTTGAAAAATTACATTGGCCGAGTGTAGAGCTAACTTTTTCACTCTTAGGGGGGTGATGAACAATTTTACGGAATGCTCATCCCTGCACTTGGCTCAGTAGTTGCCCTGTAATGCACAGGTGAATACTTTAAGGCTGCTTGGTATGCATGTATTGGAATAGTCATATCTTCTGGGTGTTTATACAGGTATGGAACTGTGTGCCACTGATGAATAGAGTCTCTGTCCCATACATTGTTCTGAGTGCACTTGATTTATCATCCTACTATAAATCAGGGAATTACTAGCATATGTGTCCTCAAACTCTATATGAATTTAATGACATTTAGATTGGCTTATGGGCTGATGCATTTAACGGATTTTAATAACTTTTCTGTATAAGCATTTTATAAACCATATTTGTCCATGATTAAGAGAAAAACATTTTCTTCTGCTCAGTCTCCTCATTTCTGCACAGTTAACGGAAATTTATAGGTCTCCAACTTTCATTTGCAAGCAACAATCTGCAAACGAAATACCTAGAGTTATACTGAAATTTAAAAAAAAAATCCTATGGTAGCTATGGTAACAAATAGATGAAGGGTTATTGGTTTTCATTTGTATGTGCTTGGGGGGGCGGATGGATCTAGTGTTGTGTCTTTTTAATTATGTTTCTAATGAGTGGTGGTCATACTTCAAGTACTCAGTGTTGGGAGATAAGCCAGACCGAAAATTCAGTTTTGTGAAAGGTTGATTGGAACAAAGACTAGTAGAGCCCAAGAGAATGACTTCTGCTAACTGCAGCTCCTCATATCCAGAAAGCAAATAGATAAAACCTTTTTTTGTTTTTCAAGTAGATGAGAATTGAGTTAGTCCCTTTAAGATTAGAAAATGTATTTTTCTTATAAGCTCTTACCGGAGGAACCTTTAGATCGGCTCTTGTTTTCTAGGAATAAACATGTTAGAAGTGTGGATGTTGGTGTGGATTGAGTGTCAGAGTTGTTATCAACACCTGTCAGCCTAAGTGAGGCATATCATTAGTCTATTCAAATCTTGCCTGTTTCAATATTCATGCATTTCCATGGTAATCCATTCCATTTTTGTTTACTTAGTCAACCTTATAAATCTTTGGCATCAATTTCAGTTGTGCTGTCTTTTTTTTTTCTTTTATTTATCAATTGATTGGGCTACATATCATTCCCAGTTTAAAGCTTTTCTGTTTTTTCCCTGCTAGTTTCCAAAAGTTTACACTATTACTGGTTACACACAGATATAGAGGGGTTAAATTTTTAAAATAGACTCCAGTAACACCATTGATGCTAATGCAGTTTTTTAGCATCTCATTTGATAATGTGTGTGTGCCTCAGTATTTTTTTTTTCTTCCAGCAGGCTTACCGTAAAGCTTCCTTGCTTTATGGCCCGGGGACGTCAGTGCAATCCAGCAGAATTGACTAAAGATTTTCCTTCCTCCCTTCCTCTTTCCCTTCTTTCCTTCCTTCCTTCCTTCCTTCCTTCCTTCCTTCCTTCCTTCCTTCCTTCCTCCTTTTGCTCCTTCCTCCCTTTCTAAGTTTTATTTTTTTTTCCTGCCCTATTGTGGTTCAGGGATTCTTTATGTCTTCAGATATATCTGCCTAAACAGACTTTGGAACTTCGTGTCTCGGAACAGGCCTATCCTTCTAGGATCTTTTCTAGTAGTAGCAAAAGACAGAAGGTTCTGGAGCATCAGAGGATTTTGCAGATACAATATACATTTAGTCACAGCGTACCGTGTCCCCAGGATCATTGTAATATTGTAAGTTCACTGAACAGGCAGCTTTGCTTAAATGCAAGCCATGATGTTGCTCACCCGCTTTCATTTTCCTTTCTAATGATGCAGTCCCATGCTAATCACACCCTGTATATTTCAGAAATATCAAGGCAAGCATTAGCACGCTACTGACTTATTAGGATCAAGCAAAGTAATTGGAACACTTAAGTTCAAAGTCAGATGGAGAAACGGAATTATAACCAACCTTGTGATTCTATAATCAGTCAACTAAATGCCTGTGTTGGGGTAGGGGGAAGAAGAAATACTGTAACTAAGAGATTCAGCAACGGGTTGTGGAAGGTGAAGGTAAACCAAGGCAGAAACCATGTGGATGACCAGAGAACAAGAAATCTCTTTGTAGACACATAAATCACACGGAGACCCAAATGTTTAGAAACTGGAAGGATATTTGTATTTTGTGCAGAAGAGGCTCATTTGCTATTTATTACTCAGGAAATTGAGGGCCATTTCCCAATATGTTAGAGAAATTGGGTAACATAGTCACCGGAGAGTACTTTCATCTGTAGTAAATTTTGCCATAGAAGTGGTCTTAATAATTTTGGTTAAGAGGGAAAAGTGAGTCAGGATTCTTTATATATGCCTGTCATATCAAAAATGATCAGAGATCAGGACCACTCTGAAAGCAGATTCTGTGGCAGATTCTGTGGTTCTTCCTGTAACAGCTACAGGCTTACTTTCCCAACACCCTAGGCCAGGAAAGTAGTCTGTACTTTTCTTCAAAGGCATCACTTGAAAGCAGGGAAATTGGAGCTGCAAATTAAGGTGAGACAAGTTGATCATTAGCAACACAGCTATTTGTGAAATGAACTTAATTGTCTTGGGGGCATTTCTACCTTTAGGGTGGGAAGGGGAAGATTTCTCATTTCCCTTGAGAGAGGATATCTGCTTGAGGCTCAGATGGTTTGTAGACTCTCAACAGCAGCTTCTGATGATTCAGAAGCTAAAACAGAACAGTTGAGCACTGTTATGGCAGGGGATCGGGTTTGGGCCAAGAGATCAGTTTCCCAGACATTCAGAAGCTGCTATTGGCCCCACAGGTATCAATTTTTATAATTATTTTATAGAGTTTTGAAAGTTTTTTAAAGGTTGATTTATTTGAGGGAGAGAGAGCACATTCACATGAGCAGAGGTGGGGGCAGAGGGCAGAGGGAGAGAATCTCAAGCAGACTCCTTGCTGAGCACATACATGGGGGCTCCATCTCAAGGCCCTGAAATCATGACCTGAGCCGAAATCAAGAGTCAGATGCTTAACTGAGTGAGCCACCCAGGTGCCCCTAGAGTTCTGAAATTTTTAAACCATTAACTCTTAAGGCTACACACACATACATAAATATGTATAAAAACATATACACACACATAAATACAAATATATAATCTGCTTTTTTTAAATTGTGGTTTAAAAACACATAATATTTACCATCTTTACCATTTCAAATGTATATAATTCTGTAGTATTAATATTCACATGATTGTGGATACCCACGTAAAACTGAAACCTTGTTCCCAGTAAACATCAACTGCCCGTTTCCTCCTTCCGCAGCCCCTGGCAACTACCATTCTACTCTCTGTTTCTGTAAATTTGATTCCTTTGGGTAGCTCACATATGTGGAATCCTCCAGCTCGTGTCAATGAACATGGGTGTACAAATACCTCTTTGAGATCCTGCTTTCAGTTCTTTTGGAGACATACCTAGAAGAGGGATTGCCTCTACTCTATCACTTTCTACACTAATATATTACATTGATCTTCTGTTCAAGAGACTTGGTGAAAATGCAGTCAACAGAATACAGTCAAACAAAAAATGCAATAGGTGGGACTGACATTTGTTCTTCCTTTCCTCTGTGTACATTTCCTGGCAAGTCTCTCGAATCTCTTCTCTTTTGCTTTTAGGGCTGGTCTGAGTTGCAGCGATATTGAAGAGCAGGTAAAGACGAGGGCTTAGTGTCAGAGTTGAAGTCCAGTCCCTGGTGCCTCCTAGCTGTGTGACCTTGGAACGATCCTTAATCCCCGTAAGCTTCAGTTCTCTTTTATGAAGATGGAGGGAATAATCGTGCCCGATAGAACCCCAGTAAAACATGCATTCCTGGTGTCTGGCCTAGAGAGGTGTTCTAGAAAGGAGAAGTTAAGTGAAGTAGTAATGACAGAATTGGCAGCAGCAACCCCGGGAGATCTCAAACTGTAGACACCTATCCTGCTAAATTTGATCATAAATGTTTTCACGGTACACCACAGTGTATATGTATATTCTGTGAGTCTCATTATCAGTACTTACTCTGAAAAGCATAAGAGATTTGCATCACAATTACAATAGTTAAAAATATCCTTAAGTGGATTTGGTATGTGAACTTTTAATTCTATTTTTTAGTATCATAATTTTAGAGTTGATAGGGATTTTAGAGGTCAGCTAATTTAGCTATTATTCAATCATCAAACCTGTAACAAATGCCAATAATATGATAATAATAGCTTCCAGTTTTGATTGCCCACTATATTTTAGTACTTTACATATATTATTTCTAATCCCCATATCAGCACTGCAAGGTAGGGATTATCCACATTTTACAAATGAAGATGAGGCTCAGAGAGGTAATCAGCTGACCCAAGACCACAAATCTAGCCATATTGTACAGCTGTTTGAACCCAGATCCATCAGCTACCAGTTGGTCTGTCTTGTCTTTTCTGTGTGCGTGGTGTTCTTCTACTCTAGACAGGGCCTTAGGGCATTTGCATTTCTTCACAATGCCTTTTATTTGCCAGGGACTGTGTTGTCTGTGCTAATGAACATTTTAAATAAAGTAATTCTATTAGAGGGAATATGAGCTTAAGTAAGAATTATTCAGCAGGTTTGATCAGTGTTCACTGTACTTTTAGAATTGCCCACTTGCTTCCATTTACTCTGGTCCTGGAAGGCTAATGAGAAAATCTTTTAGATGCTTTTTTAATGCTTCTGTTCCTGTAGGAAGACCATGTAATAAATAAAAAGGAGATTGAAGAGTAGAAGTGGTGTGCAGACAATTAAGGATACACCCAGAAGAACTAAAGACTAACCTAGGTTTGTTCACTTGTGAATTTTAGTGCCTAGCACAGTGCTAAGCACAGAAACTCCTTAGTGAAAATGTTTGCCTGCATTAATTTATGCCCAGAGAAGGTGTCAGGTAATAGACATCAAAGACTACTTTTTGGATTTTCTTTTTATTCAGTGGCTATGTAGTTATATCTTCACGGTTTTTTATTGTGTGGAATTTTAGATACTATATTTGGGCACATATCTATAAAATATGCTTGTTGATGAATTCTAACTAATCTAAATGGAATCTTCTAGGATTTATGACTTGAGACTTTGAAGACTAATTTTCTTGGAGCTTCTTCATTCCACTGATAATTTGAATCTATTTGGCACTTTGAGAGTCAACACGAAGTCCATCCTTCATATCACACTTACTTGCAGGGCGTTGCCCCCACCAGATTTTTTAATTTGTGGCACTTCACAAAAGCATTGTTTTGGAAGGAAATAAAATACCCAGGAATTCTTGTATTTCTTCTTTAGATTAGTTTTTTGTGGGGGGAGATAGGTAGAGGGTGTGAAGAGAGCTTGTGGCAGACACCACAAAGATATGTTGGCTCCCTGTTTTAACTCTTCCAGACCTCGTTCAGCTGAGGAAGACTTTTCCAGTCTGAGATCCACCACGAGAAAAGCATGATTACCGGTGCCCATGATCACCTGTAACTAAGTAACAGCACAGGAAGTGCCAGGCAAGGGCCGGACCACAGAGGGCACCGGCCTGTCCAAACCCGCCACCTCCCCCTTCCTTACTCCCGGGCTGGTTTTTGACCCTAAAAGTAAAATCAGGCACGAGGCTTTCTTTTTCTTCAAGTATGCCCACAAAGCTCTCAGAAGCAGGGTCAGGGGTGAGGCAGTGAGGCAAGAACAGACAAGAGGACTTTCTCTGTCTTGTAAAAAGGAAAAACTAGTTGTAGGCTTAGGCCAAATTAGAGACCTAACAGTTGCCAGATCATCCCTGTTTTCCTTTTGGACACTTAGAGACGTTGAGATGTGGTAGGGAACAGTGAACCCGGGATTTAAATAAACTTTCCTTTCGGTTTTACCTTCTCTTTTCAAATTGCCGGCTTTTGAGCATTTGCTTTTGGATCAAAACTGCCACTAAACTTAGCCTCTCAAGGAACTTGAATGATAAGATATTCAGCTCCTGGAACTTCGAAATGAGTGTAAACTCAGCAACTGTTTACTGAGTAGGCACGGTGCAGAGGACAGCGCCTATCGTGTGGCATCTCATTTGTTGCTCACCCAGTGACATGGGAGGAGTTACTCCCATTTCTCAGATGAGTTCTAGAGCGAGAAAGCATTTGCCAGCAGTCAGATCGACAAACACGGTGCTGGATGGCTTAAAGGGATGAACAAGCCTGGCCTCCAGACAACTGCCAACCTACGAGAAAGGGAGAGAGCCAATACCCCTTTTTCATACAGAATATAAATTGCTTATTAAAATAACACAGTAATTACACATTTAGCCACATTGCTCGCTGATTACCACAGTTGCTATAATAAGCTGAGGGTCCAGCTAATTTTATTTTAAGGCCTGAAATAAACTCCAAGAAATAGAGACCTTACCCGTATGATTTCAGATACCTCCACACTTAAACGGCTGTCATCACCATTTGTAAACTGAGCAAAAGTGTGATTCCGAATTCTCTTGAAGGCTTAGGTCAAACTGCCTCCCTTCTTCATGGTCAGAGGCTACTTAAGGGGCATGGACTTAAACTTATGTATGAGGAGTGAAGATCTGACAGTGATGTGAATTCCCGCTTACAAAGTGCCCAGAACAGGGCCAGGCATGTCACAAGTGTGTCTCTGGATGGGTTGGGTTCTCCAAATCACTTGAACAAGTGGTTATTTCTGGACTCATCTTGGGAATCGTGGCCTCCCTGAAGACAAAGACCATCTCTGTCTTTAAGCCTTGGACCTGGCCCATCTCGGGTTCTCACTGTTGGACACCCTGAGACAAGATCCCAACCAGGAGAGTTCTCAGTCTAGCTCAAAGCCCATGGCTCCTCATGAAGTCTATGGAAAGCAGGTGGAGTATGATCGATGTTCTGATCCAGGGATTTCCCAGGAAGTGCTGAGGCCAGAGGGGGAATAACCTGATCATGAATGCTGCTGTGAGGGTCCATTCACAGCACATAAGTTCGATCCTACTGCCATTGACCAAGCTCTCCAAGCCAATAGAGAGGAGTTAAAAACAGTGCTACTCTAGGTGTAGTCCTCAGACTGGTGCCAGGCCACAAACTGTCACTAGTCCTTGATAAGATACGTTGGAAGTTAGCATTTAGAAACTTCTGTTGCATTTGACATTGCCTTGATGGCCAAGAGCGTGATCTAAGGATTCTCTGACGAGGTATAGACGAGTTTGGGCCACGTCAGACTCTCACATGTGTTGTCCACAGAGTGCCATACAGTGTGAGCTGTGGTCTAGCCAGACATGGTAGGACCACAGTTTGGTTTTAATGGATTGGAGATACCAACAAAACCCTAGAACCTGGTCCTTTGTCACAGATGGGTGTAGAGTGCAGCATGGAAGCCCAGATATGGTTGTCTTGCCAAAGCCTGTGCAGTGATTTTCTAAAGCTCCTATCTAGAATCTCTCATCAGTAAGGCCAACTTTGCCACCATTAGGATAACAAGCGGACTGAATTCTGGCCAATCCAGCAGTGCTCACCTTAGCGGGGACAGCTCCTGGGTCTGCCCTGTCCAGAACACGATTGCCATTTTGGGTGGGCCGTGATGAGGGGCACCTGCCCGGTGTTGACGTGCATCCCCAGTCCATCTCCCAGATGCCGAGTGAGAGCTCATACTCACGCTTCTCTTGAGGCCATTTGTTGCATTTTTGCAACAGACTATTTTGCATTTCTGCAACAACTATTTTGACCTCTTGAGATGATGGGTCAGGTTTATTTTGCCATTGAATTAGCTTATTTGGTTGATGTGAAGAAATAGAAGATGACCAAGCTCTGATTCTGGTTTTCTGAACCCGAAGCAAAGGCCACAGAATTTGAGAAGTATAAGTACTGCGTTTGGAAGCCAAGCTGCTGAGACCTGAAGGCTGTGTGCCATGTGTGTGGCTGATCTTCCTAGCGAAGATCCTGCTGTAAATAGAATGCTGTAATCTATTCGGTTCATGCTGTTCCAACCAGCTTTAATCATCAAAACTTGAATAATATTCAAACTGTGAAAGGAACATACTTCTTGCTGAAGCCTAGGTGTGCCAAGTGGAAGAGCCAGAGCATCTCAATCTATCAATTGACAGCAACACGTTGCAAAAAAGGGAGCACCTGGATTGCTTCATGAGACATGGGGAACCTGCCTTTCTCCACAATCAAATGACGTTAAGACTTAAAATTTCCTCCCCCCTGGAGGAGAAGAATATTTTCATGGGAACCAGGCTTCATGGAAGTCACTTTTTTCCTTTCTGTGACATCACCACCTTCCTCATGACCTGAAGAGACATTTCCTCCCTGGCCCCTGGTATCTGACATGGGTGCTCTGAGACCCCTGGGGGAGAAAGCTGGCAGTGCAGAAATCATGGGGCTTGCTGGAGGGAGGGGCTTGGTTGTACAGCCTGGAGGGCACCCATGACTGGGACATAAGGGGAAGACTGCAGGCAACCGTGGAGAGACCACTAGGAAAGCAGCTGGGAACACTGTCTTGCTGGGATAGACCATACAAATCATCATCCTGTGGCAAGGGCTCCAGCACTGGGTTTCTAGATGACAGCTCCTGCCTCTCCTTATGCTGTGGCCCTCACATCCCTGAGCGGGAAGGACATTCCCACCTTGCTCAGGTTCTCAGCTATGGATTGAAGCCTTCTCTACTAGATTCTGCAGAAACCACAAAAAAGCTATCTTTATTGGTGCAGGCTCTTAGGGAAGGCTGCCGGGCTGGGGTGGGCACCCACTGAACTGTCAGGTCATAGTTTGAGAGCTAGCTGTGATTGTCAGCTGTTTTTATTCCATGTGTGCCTCTCCCAGGAGGTCTGGTCTTCAGAAACATGTTTTGACATCTGGAATAGACACCTGGGCCAATGATAGTCTCCTCAGTCTTAGCAAGAGGGGAGGCAAGTTGCCTATCCTAACTCTTGGCTCCTGTGCTCCACACGACCACACCAGGAGTGAGACAGGTGCAGGGGATGTGAGATTGACATCTAAGGACTGAGCTTGTGGCAGTGGGGAGGATGAGACTGGGTTCTCAGCCGGTGCAGAGTTACAATGTAATCTTATCTACTTTGAGCTCAACAACAAACAGCCTGATTAAAAAATAGGCAAAGGCGGGAGCACCTGGGTGGCTCAAGTGGTTAAGCATCCAACTCTTGATTTCAGCTCATGTCATGATCTCAAGATCTTGAGATCAAGCCCCACATTAGGCTCCATGCTGAGCGTGGATCCTGCTTAAGATCCTCTCTCCCTCTCCCATCCCCACACTGCACTTGTGCTCTCCTTCTCTCTCTCTCTCTCAAAAAAAAAAAAAAAAAAAGGCAAAAAGATTGAATAGACATTTCTCCAAAGAAGATAGACCAGTAGCCAAATGAGGACATGAAAAGATAGTCAACATCACTGATAATTAGGAAAATGCAAATCAAAATCATGATGAGATACCACTTCATGCCCATTAGGATGGCTATTTTAAAAAGTTTTTAAAAGCAGAAAATAGCAGTTGCTGGGGAGATTGTGGAGAAATTGGAAATCTTATGCACTATTGGTGGGAATGCAAAATTGTCAAACAGCTCTGGAAACCATGTGGGATTGCCTCAAAAAATTAAACCTACAATTACCATATAATCAATCCAGCAATTCTTGTGGGTATATCCCCAAAAGAAGTGAAAACAAGGACTCAGGTCTTTATACCTCCATGTTCGTAGCAGCATTATTTGCAATAGCCAAAAGGAGGAAGCAACCCAAGTGCTCATCCACAGATGAACGGCTACATGAATTGCAGTTTCTACATACATCGGAATAGTATGCAACCTTCAAAAGGAAGGAGGTTCTGACACATGCTACAACGTGGATGAATTTGAAGATGTTATTATGAAATAAGCCAGTCACAAAAAGACAAATATTGTAGGAATCCATATATATGAAGTACCTAAAGTAGGCTCATCCAGCTGGAAAGTAGAATGATGGGTACAGGGGCTAGGAGGGGAGTGGAATGGGCAGTTCCTGTCTGATGCATATAATTTTAGTTTGGAAAAATGAAAAAGTTCTGGAGATGAGCGGTGGTTGATGATTGCACAACAGTGTGAAGATCCTTACTGATACTGACTGAACTGTACACTTAATACGATGGTAAATTTTATGCATTTTTATCACAATAAAAAATAACAGACTTCTAAAAAGACATTGCAAATTGGTTCTCCTGATAAATTCTTTAAATAATTGGCTGGGGGCGTCAGGGGGAAGCATTTGCTTTAACAGTTTACCAACTCTTAGCATTCGCTGTGTCCCTAGGCCTTTGATAGGCATTGTATTTATTTTATTTGAGATATAATAATTGAGGCAAATAAAATAAAATCCACAGCTCTTAAATGTTCAGTTCTGTGAGTTTTTGATAATCGTATCTACCTGTGTAGCTACCATTCGAAACAAGAATAAAAGCATTTCCATCACCCGCCAAGTTCTCTGCACCCTAATCCAAGCCATCCCCCTCCTGGTCTCCTCCTGCCTTCTGATGGCAGTCACCATAGATTAGCTTTGCCTGCTGTTGATTTCTTAGAAATACACAGCGTGTACTCCTTTGCTGCCCAGCTGGTTTCATTCAGCATACCATGTCTGCCATTTGTCCATGTTGACATGTGTCCCT
Organism: Canis lupus familiaris; assembly: GCF_011100685.1. NCBI lineage: Eukaryota > Metazoa > Chordata > Mammalia > Carnivora > Canidae > Canis > Canis lupus. The sequence continues at coordinate 18,018,696 of NC_049238.1, forward strand.
ATAGGTCATTCTTTATTGTTAAGTAGTATTCCGTGGTGGTACCAGTTTGTGTGTCCATTCTCCTGTGGATGGACATTGGGTGGCACTATGTTTGGAGACACCCACCAGCAAGTGAGGATGTTATTTGGCCAATTGGGGGTATCCACACAGGTTGGGGCTGCCATACAGTTCTCTATGCTTGGGGTTTTCCCATTTGACTGGCAGCACACCCAGAGTTGAATGGTCTCCAGATAATGGCATTTTTGTGACTTACACTGGAAATAGGATATCCCATGGACCAGACCCATATGTTGCCACTGAACAGATTTCTTCCCCAAAGGCACATCACAGGGGAAGCTAAATATCAAGAGGCTGCTTGGTGACTGCAATGGGGACCGGGGGTTGGTGGGTGGTCTTAAAAGGTCAGGTCCCTGAGTTAGACTGTACCATCCCCAGTGGGGTGGCCACCTGCAGAAGTGACCAGATGCCTGTGGGGCAGAGTGTGGGGACAGGAGGAGGCAAAGCACTCTCCTTGGGGAGTACTGGGGTGGCCAGTTCCCGGCTTGTCCCCTTCCTCCCTAGTTTGGAGCCTCCAGGCTGGTTAACATATTCTTTCTGTGGCCATGTTAACACCTTTGGTCTGAGACTCATGCATGAGCTAGTTTCTCCTTACAGTAATTTTGCCTTCTCTGTTGTAACCCATCCTCCAGTGAATCTATAGTCTGACTCTGGGGTCAGCGTCCCCTTTTTACGGAGTTCTGGGCAGCGGCTCCTGTCATGAAGTGGTGAGGCCTCATGCTGAAGAGCCACGGCCTTCGCTGCCAGGTCGATCTGGGCTCAGCAGCCTAGCAGGGCCTCCTACAAATGGTGGGATCTTACTTCATCTCTTGGAACCTAGCTACCTCCTATAATGACACTAATAATAGCTTTGCTGCCCTCTGTTCTGCCTGTCACGGGCTTATAGGAAATTAGAGGTGGGAGGGAAATTCTTGCCTTCCAGGAACTCCGGCAAAATTCATCTGTGTGAAAGCTCAGTTTTGTTGTTTCCCTCATTCCCACAGTCCTGGGCAGTGCCTCATTGCAGGATGCAGACAGTGCAAGTAGAGAGTGTGGGGGTACAGTCTGAACTGTTGCTCTTTGGTGCAGAGCTATGGAGACATGGGAGACATGGGGGAGGATATAGTCACAGAGCAAGGAGAATTTGGAAGACCTACAAGGGCAAGTATATTACTGTGGTCTCCCTCCCTCATCCTGGAGCCTCAGGCCATATATCCCTGGCCCCCAGTCCAAGACCCAAAGCTCACAAGTCCAGTACAGCTAACAAATCTGCTTCCCTTGTGAAAGGTAGGCTTAGAAGACCGGGCTTGGCTTTGCATAGGATATAGAGGGTGCATTGCATGGAGTTCACCTCTGAGAGATAATTGGTGGCACAGCCTGGGTGTGGATGAGCCCTGTGATGCTCATAGGGATGATGGAGTGTGGAGCCCATCCCAGCAAGTCAGGGCATAGCGAGTCCTGCCTGCCCCTGGGTTAGCACAGGGGACCTGGGACAGGAAGAAGGATCCGCTCTTTGAGAGAACTGAGTCCCTGAAGTAGCTGCAGGAGCAGGAAGTATGCACTGTTGACAGAGTGACTATCAGCTGGTTCCAAGGAGCTACTCTCTGGCCTGGCCAAGGCCACCTTCAGTTTCCTCCCCTTATTCCTAATCTAGAAGCCTTGCCTATGTCTCTGCCCAGTTCACAGCCTCTGTGTCCTGTATGGCTTCCTCGGGAGAAGCCACCTGTCCATGGGGATTACCTGACCCAGGTTCCCCATTTAACTGGTGCATAGGAGCCCCAGCTGACCAGGTGCCTCTGGGGGATTGATTGCCTCATCTTTGTTGATTTTCCCCTAAGGGCCTAAACCAATGCTGGATGCATCATACAGTTTGAACAAGCAAAGCACAGAGATGGGAAATGCCATCTAAGATTTGCCAGTCAGGAGCAGAGCAGGAACTGGAATCCCAAATTCTAGAATGTGGGAAGAACATGAACGGTGCAGGGAGGGGCAGGAGAGACAGGTCTGGGTGAGGAGTCCTTTCCTGTGGTTCTAGTGCTGATTTGTGCCCTCCTGGGTGCAAAAGTACAAACCCTGTAGAATATTCTCTGTGTTGGCCATTATCACCTGGAAGTAGGGATTATTCTCTAAGATGTGTGGCTCAATAAGCATTCCCTTCACCAGAATGTGAAAAAAACATGCATTCAAATCTGAACCATAGTAGATGATCTTTGCTTCATTTTTTCCCTACACACCAGGCACAAATGTTTCCAGGACACTAAGCCATGTGTTCTTCAATCCTTGGTCTCCCATGAAAGCCCAACCTGTATCTCGTTCCCCAGTGTTGCCAGTGCCTCCCCCAATTCTTTTCCCTGTCTCTCCCTGGGTTTATGTCTCCCTTCTGCCCACCTCTAAACCTCACTGGCTTGTCTTGGGGAAAACCTATCCTTGGAGTATGTGTTTGGGCACTGGGGTGGGGCTGACAAAATGGTGGCATGAAAACTGTTCTTATTTTCTTCTGATCAGGAAGCCAAAAAGAAAAATACAAAACACTTCTTTGGGGATTGAGAAAAAAGTTTCTAAAGTGACTTTATCGTGAGTTTGGGTATTTGAGGGAATTGTTTTTAATTAAGAGGGAAATTTTGTTAATTAAAGGAAATCAAGCACATATTGTGTAAGTTACTATGACATCAAGTAGGTAAAAACAAAAGAGCATAGAAAAAAAGGCTGAAAATGTACCATAATGTGAACAAATGATCATCTTTCTACTTTAAAATTCTTCAGATTAAAAAAAAATCATATTTTTCAAAGTGGGAAAAATAAAATTTTATTTAGCAAGGGAAAGAGATCTAACTATACTAATAAGGTTAATTTTTACCTCCCACTGCCCCTGTAGTGAGCAGTGTGTGTTTGTGTATATACATGCCCACACTAACACTGATGAAAACATGAAAAAGACAAACTATCATGTAGAAGAAATTTTTAAACAACCAGTTTTATAGGGAGGAAGGAATAGAATCATTTCGTCTAATTCCACGTAAGATCTCCCTCATAGTGCACCTCAGAATCACCTTAAATGAACAGCTCTGTGAGGGTTATGTTCCATCCTAGGGCTCCTGCAGGCCCCAAGATTGGGGGGCTTTCTTAAAGGGAGCTGAAACAGGCTTCAAATCAGAAAAGCCTGCCTCCTCGAATGTGGTGCCAGCTTTCTCCACTAACTGTGCCCCCAAGTGGTCACTTGTACCTGTAAATCACATCCAGCAGAAAGGTTGCAATTGCCAGGTCTTGAACCACACGTTTACAGTTTGATGATGACGGTGGTGGTGGTGGGGGGGGGGGGGGTACACGACAAAAAGCAGTGAGAAAGGGAAGAAGAAACCTGAAGTGTGTATGTGTGTGTGTTTGGAAAGCAAAAGATAGGGAAGGAATTTCTGAATGTTTCCCTTCCCCATACCCACCCCTCCCAGAAAGTGGGGGTGGGTGTGTTTCTGGAAGTGGGGGGGACTGTGAGCATAGCCCTCCCATGAATTTGGAGACTTCGCTCTTCCTCCCTAGGAGCGCACCTCCATGTCTTGCACGGCCTGCTTCTCTGCAGCAGTAGCTCTATGATAGTCTCCTTGGCAGTCTGCCAGAGACTGTAAGTGTACAGAGAATTGTGTTTTAATAGAAGGCTTTACCTCTGATACAGATTTAAAATGAGAAAGAAACTTTCTGTTCCTCAGTCAGAGCGAAATGCATTTTGCTTCTTGCGAAATGCTGGTGATTACAAGCTCATCTTACATAATTTTATTATTTTCAATTGCTGCCTGTCAATCTCAGGTGATGGTTTCCTGGGAGCAGAAAAGGAGGCAGATTCTGGGCGATGATAAAAAAAAAAAAAGTCACCCAGTCATTAGCAAATCATACAGAAGTTTAGAAAGGAGAATAATTTTCTTTGTGATGATGCTGTTTAAGACATTCAGAACTTGCATACCTAAGTTAGACATGTAGAAGTGAATTGAGTACTCTTTAATGGCCTCCCAGAAAATATATTTTCACTTTAACAAAGGGTTGCTGTTTGAGATTTAAAAAAAAAAAAATCATTAAATCTAATGAAGGAATTCTCCTGAATAATGACATTTTCAGAAATCTTTGACACTGTTGAGGTGGTCCACTGTCACGCCCACAAGAGGGCATTTTCTCATCAACTTCTGGAAAAAGCGATTTGGTTCCCAAAGAGAAGCTGAGAGCCTAGGGGGGAGGAGATTGTTAATCAGAAGCAGGGGATGGAGAGGAGCTTGCAATTGAGTTGTATGTACGCTTCCACTTTGTCCTGCCAGCCTGCGAGCCAGTGCTCCTGGCCAGGAATCCTGCTCACTGTGTTTACTCACTGTGGTGCTAATGTCTTATTCCCAGAATGACTGGGACCCAGAGGAAACCTTTACAAGAGTTTCCTCCAGATACAAGATTCCATGTGCTAGCACAGAGCTGGGATTAATTCCTAGAACTGGTGTTACCCCTGAACTACTGAATTTCATTTTCTATTTTTTTAAGACTCTGGCCAAAGTTCCCCCAGTACCATGACCCTGCACCTTCCCTAGCTCCAAGTTCTTTTCCTTGGCTTATTATTGAACATTCATTTATTGGTCACCTACTTTGTGTCAACATGGAGCCTGGCTAAGACCCCACATACGTTCTTGATAGGAAACTTAGCATAAAAAACAAAAACAAATAAAATAATGGAGCATTATCTAGGTAATTATAAATGCTATGAGGGAAGATCATTGGGAGAAGGTAGCTATTCTGGATTGAGTAGTTAGGAATACTTCTCTGAAGAGCAACAGTTTTTAGTTTGTTAAACAGCACTTTAAAATTACCATCTTCTCTTTTTTATTCTTTATTTAAATTCAATTTAATTAACATATACTGTATTATTAGTTTCAGGGGTAGAATTTAGTGATTCATCAGTTGTGTGTAACACCCAGTGCTTACTACATCAAGTGCCCTTCTTAATGCCCATCGCCAAGTTACCCCATTCCCCCCACCCACCTCCCCTCCAGCAGCCCTCAGTTTGTTTCCTAGAGTTCAGTGTGTCTGATGGTTTGCCTCCTTCTCTGTTTTCATCCTATTTTGTTTTTCCTTCCCTTCCCCTATGTTTGTTCTGTTCCTTAAAGTCTAGATAGAAGTGAAATCATCTGGTATTTGTCTTTCTCTTACTGATTTATTTCTCTTAACATAACACCCTCTAGTTCCATCCATGTCATTGCAAATGGCAGCATTTTATTCTTTTTTGAAGGCTGAGTAATATCCCACTGTATATACATATATTTGTACCACATCCTCTTTATTCATTCATTTGTTGAAGGACATCTGGGTTCTTTCCATGTGTTGGCTATTTTGGACATTGCTGCTATAAACATTGGGGTGCCATCTACCCTTCATCCCATTGCTGTGATAAATAACTAGTGTTTTAACACCAAAGAGTAGGAAGGATGTAATCCCAGAACATGGGAGAGTTGAATAAACTTAATATTTTGGAAAATTTGCTACATACTCCTGAGTTTTCTCACTTTCTGTGGACTTCATCATGGACTAGTCCCACTCATAAATAATCGTCCACTCTTTCCCCAACCATGAGGGCCAAACCACAGAAGATACAATGATGGCAGCTCTTTTGACACCAATTCCACAAGACTGCTCAGCTCACAGCCACACATGTAAGGCATGAATAGATTACCTGCTCCCCACCCTTGTGGTTCTGGGACACTGGGTGGGGAGTCCAGCCCAAGAGCTATGATGCCCTTAGAGATGCATGTGACCATTTCTGAAGCCACAAAGTCAAAGCTCTACTTTGAGCGCATATTTTAGAAGGTCAGAGCTGTATGCGCTGGGCAAATCAAGGAGAGCTTCATAGAAGAGGTGAGTCTTCAATTTGGCCTTAAAGGGTAGGTAGGTGTAAGAAAGAGGGTAACGGGATTATAATGGATGGGTCATTTTTTTGAGTGAAAAAAAAGCAATACCCATTGTGTAATATTTTCAAGCTTAAAGACATAAGTAATAATCTATAATGACCTATTGCCTAGAGGTGTGCCTGGGTGGCTGAGTCCATTAAGTATCTGACTCTTGATTTCAGCTCAGGTCATGATCTTAGGGTCCTGAGATTACAGCTCAGCTTGAGTCAGGTTCCCTGCTCAGCAGGGAGTCTGCTTGAGATTCTTTCCCTCTGCCCCTCCCCCTGTGCATGCTCTCTCTGTCTCTCTGTCTCTGTCTCTCTCAAATAAATAAATCTTTAAAAACAAAGACCTATTGCCTAGAGATGGCTCTTGTTCATATTATATGTTCTTCTAGTGTTCTTTTTTTGCATTTGCACAATAGCTGGAGCCATTGTTGCATATGAAATTTTGCATCTTGGTTTTTTTTACATTAGAGCATTTTCCCACGCCATTAAAAATGATTTTTGGGTTCCTGAGAAGCTCCATTGGTTAAGCATCTGCCTCTTGATTTCGGTTTAGGTCATGATCTCTGGGTTGTAATATCAAACCCCAAGTCCAGCTCTACCCATGAAGTAGATTCTCTCTCCCTCTCTCTCTCTCTCTCTCTCTCTCTCCTGCCCCTCCCCTCCTCTAAAATAATGATTCCTAAACATCACTTCTTAATGCCTACATGGTATGCCATCCTGCCTGCAATCTTGTTTACTCAGCCAGTGCCGTCGGGTGTGGTTTTTTCCTACTATAACACTCTGGTAGCTATTCTTGTGTATCATTTTGGTTCATAATTTTGGTGTCAGACATATCTGACAGGACCCAGATCTGAGGGTAACATAGACCATTCACATTATCCACCCGGGGCCTCTATCACATGGAGCTAATACTACCAGTCTCATGGGGTGGCTATAAGAGATACATGAGAGAATGTTTTGGATAGAGTTCTAGAAATAGAATTACCAGGTTTGAGCTTTAAAAAATTATATAACTTTCCAATTACAAGAGTAATGTTCTTTATGGAAATTTTTAACAGAAAGAAAAACCATGGCTAATCTCATCACTAAGACATAAAAACAATTAATATTTTAGAATCTATTATTTATCACTTTTAGCAGAACTTCTATCATACTATATATATAAGTATATATGTATCTATATACACAAACACACATATATATATAATTTTATCTCCTACTTTTTTCCCTCTTAACCTTGTACTGGTTTTTTTTTTCTTGTCATTACATATTCAGAAACATGATCTTAAAAGGCTCTATTTCATTGCATTCCATTATAGTACTATGCCATATTTTATTTAACTAACTTCCTATTGTCAGATATTTAGATAATTCTGTTACTATTTGATATTATAAATATCACTGCAATTGAGTATTGTTGAACATAAATATCTGCAGACATTTTGGATTATTTCTCTAGGATTAATTCCTGGAACTGGTATTATCACATCAGAGATAGGAGCATACTGAACACATTGAACTGTATTGCTACATTGCCCCGAGAAAGCCTGTGCTGCTTTGCTTTCCCATAAATAGCACGTGAACACCCATTTTACCCCAGTCTTACCTATTAGAATTTTTAAAAATATCTTTGTCTGTTGGATAGGTGAGTCATGGTATCCCATGGTCTCAATCTGCACTCCCTTAATTACCAGTGGGCTGGAGCATTTGTTTCTATGTTTATTGACATTCCTGTCCTTTGCCTGTTTTTCTATTTATATTCATCTTTCTCTTATTGATTTGCAAGAGCTCTTTATGCATAAAAGGATATTAACCTTTTGGTGTAATGTTAGAAATATTTTTTCCAGTGTGTCATTTGTCTTTTAAATTCATTTATGGTTTCTTGGTTGTATAGAAGCCTTTAATTTGCTTGTCATCCTATTTATAGGCCTTTTTCACTTTGATGTTTATTCTCGTTTATATGCTTAGAAAATCCTTCCCTATGCTGGCTTTCCCTATCTATTCATTTACATTTTCTTCTTTTTGTTTCATGATTTCATTTTACAGATTCAAGTTTTTATCCAGTTCTAAGTTATTTTGTTTTAAGATAGAAGATAGGAACTTAACTTTTTTTTTAGTGGTTACATAATTCTTGCAGTTCTGTTTATTGAATGATCTCCCCCACCCCCCACCCCTCCACTTAAAATGCTACCTCTCTCATACACTGAATGCTGGTATAGGCTAAAATGTTTCCAGGCTACTTATTCCCTTCTGTATTTTTTTCTATCTAGCCGAATGCTATATCACATTATTTTAACTATGGAAGCTTTTATATTATGCTTAAAAACTGGTAGTATGGATCATCTGCATTAGTGTTATTTTCCAAAATATTTTTAGGTACTGTCTCTGACATAGCCCAGGTGAACTTTAGAATCATTTCTACCAAGCTAAAAACAAAAAACCTGTTCTTGACTTTATATATGCTATCCATATGAATTAGATGATATCCATAAATTGATTTATAAAGAATTGACATCTGACTGCAATATTGAGTCTTCTCATTCAGGAATGTGCCATTCCATTTACTCTGTGTATGTTTATTTAAGTTTACATTCATATCTCTCTGTAAACATTGCTTCATAGGAGCTCTGCACTATTCTAGAAATTTCATTCCTAGATGCTACATATAGTTAGACTAAGATCTTTCTGTCTGGTTGTATTTTCTAATGAGTTACTACTAACAAATAAGAAAGCTCTTGGTTCTTATGTATTTTGTATCTTGCAAGCTTATTGAATTTTCTTATGAATGGAACTTTTTGAAGGCTTTCAAAACACGCTAATCATTTTACCAAATGTATGTACAACCAGTAGTGTCTGGGGGAGCTTATATTATCATGGTTAAGAATCTTTATTAATTTGGAGGAAAAAGGCATCTCATTGTGTTTTATATGCCATTGCAGAGAAATTTCTTTCTGGCTCCAATTCTGAATCCTTGTAATATCATTTATTTGGGGCATAGAGTCAGCACACCAGCCTCTCCTGCTACAATAGGCAGCCATGGTGTGGCTCATGGCACATTCCTCAGACAGAACTTGGGGGATCCTAGCCCTGCCTTGTGGGGAGGGTTGGCAGGGTTGCCATAAAGAATCATTGAGGAGAGTCTGCTTCTCCCTCTCCCTCTGCCCCTCCCCCCAGCTCATTTTCTCTCTTCTCTCTCTCTCTCTCTCTCTCTCTCTCTCTCTCTCTCTCTCTCTGTGTTAAATAAATAAATAAATAAATAAATAAATAAATAAATAAATAAATAAATAAATAAAATCTTAAAAAAAAATTGAGAAGCCAGCTCTGGACATTTGTCCTAGATTGATTGGTAGAATTGGCTGTTGCTCATATTAGGTTTAATTTTACCCAGATGCATGCTCACGGCTAGACATGCTTGAAGGTGAGGAAGCAGCCAGATACACTTGGCCCACTGTTGAGCCTTGAAGGATGCTCAAGACTTATATTCACCACGCAGACAACCCCTCAAAGTGAGCAAGAGAGGGAGAGGCTGACCAGATACATAATTGTAGTATCTAGGCACTTTGTTCTTAGCAGCTGTGCTGAGCTCACATTACATTGCCATCTTCCCAAATTAAGGCCTCTATCAGTTATGGGGAAGGAAGGATTTCTCCTACCCTGATTCTCCCTAGCATATGGCTGTGATGGGGGCGGAATCTCCCCACGTCCCCACACAGACGGCTTGTGAATGTACCGCCGGTGTGCGTTTCCTCCGTTGGACGAAAGACTCATCTTTTACTCTTTGATTTGTATGCCAGTTTAGGGAGGTTGTTTTTCACCCACTTGAAAATCTTCCTCAGAAGGAATATGTTGCCATCAGCAAGTCCTCTCTGTTGTAACTTGTCTCCTATGAAACCAGACTGTAAGGCAATACATCTTCCCTCAATAAAACCGAAACCCATTATTCATAGTTCAACAAATATCTGAGTGCCTTCTATGTGCCAGGCATTGTGCTGGGTGTTGGAGCTCAGCAGTGAGCAGAGACAGGCCTGCTGGTTTACCTCAAGGAGCTTACAGTCTAGTGGGGGACACATGGTTATCAGAGAGTTTAGACCAAGGCCATACTGTGCTGCTATAGGGAGCCTTACCTCATCTGGGATTCAGGGGTTTCAGGTAAGAGTCGACATGAATATTTAAAGGGAGACTGAGCTGGAGTGGGGATGATGCATGGCACACAGAGGACACGGGCATCCCGTAGCCCTGTGTAGGAGAGAGTATGGCCTGTTCCTAGGGAACGGAGAGAAGGCCAGGGAAGCCGGGGCTGGGAAAGCAGGGGGGAGCATGGTCCCAGAGGAGACCAGAAAATTGGGCAGGGGAAGACCGTGCAGGGATTTGCAGGCCACAGGTAGAATCTTTATCTGGATTGCAAGAGCACTTAGTGACTTGGAGAGTTTAAAAGCAGGGGAATGACATTTTGAAGTAATGGCACAGGCCACCATGCGGGACCTACTGGAGAGTACCAAGGAAGAATATGGGGCACAGTTACAAGGGGATCGCCAGCATCCAGGTGGGATTTGGTGGCAGCAGCTGGGACTGCCATGATGTTGCTCATGGAGGGAGGTAAGTGAGTTTGAGACATTTAAAAGGTGGAGTCTGGGATCCCTGGGTGGCTCAGCAGTTTAGCGCCTGCCTTTGACCGAGGCATGATCCTGGAGTCCCAGGATCGAGTCCCACATCAGGCTCCCCATGTGGAGCCTGCTTCTCCCTCTACGTCTGTGCCTGCGTCTCTGCCTCTCTCTCTGTGTCTTTCATGAATAAATAAATAAAATCTTTAAAAAAAAAAATGGTGGAGTCTTCAGGCCTTGGTGGTGGGTTGGCCTTGGGGAAGTAAAGCAGAGGGGTGGCCCGAGATTTCTGACCTGAGGCATGGCTGGATGGTGGTGCTGTCATTGTGGTCTTAGGGAACACTGTAATGCTCAGGGGTACTAGAGAAGATTTGAATTTTGTTCAGAACCAGGTGGGAGGGTTCCTGAGATATGGCAGTGGTGGCAGGTAGGCAATTAAATGTCTGGACCTGGCTCTTGCTCAGAGGGGACATGCATTTGGAGGAATTGCCCAGGCTGGGTTGAATAAGAAGGGGCTTAGAGCTAAGGGATAAACCGTTGGGCCAGCCAGCTGGACGCAGTCTTCCTGGGACCTCTTGCTGATTCTCACTACTGTTGCTCTGGCTTCCAGAGGTAACATTTTCCTAGGTGTGGAGATTTCCTGTGTGCCCTCTACCACGTGCTGGCTGTGTCAGTGCTAGGGGCAGTGAAAGGGTCACAGGCACATAGAAAGCACACATGTCAATAGTCCTGTCTATAAACTCTTGCTTGCCTTTTGGGCTTATAAGTCCCACGTGTTGGAGTAAGTGTCAGGGTAGTTCGATGGAGCCAGGGTCTGTCCTGTTCCTGCCTCCTCTTTCCTGAGACTTTCCTTCCTCCTTACAGATCCTCATTTTTGAATGATAGGCCTTAAAATACATTGCCTGATCATTTAGTTGCATGAGGCAAGAACATGAAGTTTGCATCAATTCAAGATCATTTCTATAATTATACATTCAGTGGTTATTTATTGAATACCTACTGTGTGCCAGGCTCAGAAACATGGATAAAAATAGTGAAAAACATGATTGGGGGTCACGTAGGTGGCTCAGTGGTTGAGCGTCTGCCTTTGGCTCAGATCATGATCCCAGGGTCCTGGGATAGAGCCCCACATCATGGTCCCTGCAAGAGCCTGCTTCTCCCTCTGCCTCTGTCTCTGCCTCTCTCTGTGTGTCTCTCATGAATAAATAAATAAAATCTTTAAAAAACAAACAAACAAACAAACAAAAAACATCATTGGTCATACCCCTCCCAAGGAACTTTCAGTCTAGGAGAAGAGACAAACAGAAGAGATGGGATTATTGTGTTGATGCGACCGTGCTAAAATAGGACATCCCAAGTCCCATGAGGCTGGGCAAGGGAGGAGCCTATTCAGAAGAGTTAGGGGAGGACTAGGGTGAGTGGCATTGTGACATACAGGGTATTGGGGGCAGAAGAAACAAGTAAGAGAAGGTATTTGGGGACTGTGAAGTGGTACCCATGCCTGGAGTATACTGTATGTGTGTTGGGGAAATGTGTGTGTGATTGGGGTAGACAGGCCCAGGTAATGGGACTAGATCCAGGGAGATGGGGTGTGACGTCTATGCTGTCTGGGTGGGCACGTCCAGATAGGGCAGGGTTGTGAGGTTGGCCAGACTTCCTTTTGTTGCATGTGCCAGAAGACTTTTTCTCAGCCTCATTCATTCCTGCTGTCAGGAGATGAGAGGAGACAAAAATATCCTGTTTTTTCTTCTTTCATTGAGAAATGAAATGAAATGGACTGGAATCTTAACAGGTGCTGCTGGTTTTGCCTCCTCGACTTCCCAGATGTGAACACAGCAGCTCCTGACATCAGTAGTCTTGGGTAATTTGTTCTGAGGGGCTCCTTGGGCTCTTTTGGCAAAACTAAGGAAGTTAAGTTTCTCTCTGATCACTTAGGCCCTGTGCATGGGCCCAGTCTAGTACGTAATAACCTTCTGGAAGAGCCAGAATTTAAGTCATGGTTGTTTTCCAACTCACATTCTCATTAGAATGACCTTTAGTTCCCATTAGATCTTAACTCCCAGGCTTCTTAGGAAATGTCATAGGGCTCTGACCTAAGGCAGCTGGGGCTCACTTCCTCCAGCACCTCTGAACAGATCCAAGACTGGGGTACTTTGAGGTCATGGAGTAACCAGCTCACACATGGATCTGCTTGGAGTTTGTCAGTAGTTGAGGAATTTCAGAGAAGGAATACAGACAAATTCGTGCATTGTTCTGACTTTGGGTCCCAAGCAGTGTTCATGATTCCCTTATCAGCTCTTTATTGAATTTCCAATCCTGTTGTAGGTTGTAGGTGTTGAGGGGAGAAGGGGAGGAGAGGAGTCAAGAAGCTTGTTGGCGATCAGGCAGTGAGGTCAGCATCACTGGCCTGTGGATTCGCATGCAAAGCTTGTCCCATATATACAAATGTCCCATATATACAAATATACATATTGACAAATTCGGTCAAATCCGAATTGCCTTCCAAGGCTGGAGAGAGACTGCAGGACTGCATCACTGTCTTGAGGGAAGGAGGCTGGCGACCACAAGAGCTGGGATGAGAGAGGGAGTGAAGATCATGTGGACCAGAAGCATCTGGGAAGGCCTTCTGAGCACCTGGGCCTGGGTGACAGAGGTTTGTAGGTTCTTTTGGAAGATAAACCATCCTGCATATGGTGAAGGGAGAAGATGGTGCGTACCAGGCCCAGGCCACAGCATGATCACACGCCCAGGTCTCTTCTGCTCGAGGGCCAAAGGCAATGCTGCAGAGCTCTTCTGGTGGCCCAATGAGGCTGACGCCGCCCCCCACCCCCACCCCCTCCGCAATGGTCCAAGGATCACGTCCCCGTGCCTCTAGATGCTCCCAGCAGGAGTGCCCTTTCACCAACCGAGAAATGGCCGGTGGTGGGCCTGTCAGGGGGAAGACTGGTTGGGGCTGGCTCGGACTTCCTTCTGCTTCTGCCTCTGACTATTTGACTGCTTCCAAATCACCTTTAATGTTGTAAACCACTGCTTGTCACTTTGCCAAATTCCTGTGCTCTTACTTAAGCGTGATTCACGCACTGGATGTTTCTGACATTTGAAGATTACTTGGTTCTTTGGGCAATTTTCTTGTTTGCCTTCAAGAAAATGCCTGCAGTTCTCCATTTTATTTGGGAGAAGGCGAAGCCCGGGATGCATATAATGAACTGGTTGAACTTCGGAGTGTGGGGCCTGGTGAACTGCGAGGTGTGGCAGAGTGGTACCACTTTCACCACTAAACGGATGGAACAGCTCCTTGGCCTCGTGCTGGGGAATCCCTGGTAAGGAAAGATCATCCATCTGCAGAATCACATTGGCACCGACTTGGTCAGATGAGGTCATCTCTGTGCCAAAGCCAGCCAGGGGACCAGCATGGGAAGGTGGCATTCAGGGCCCTCAGTGTGTCCCTAGCCATCCTTCTTCCCTTCCTCATAGGTTCGAGGTGAGGATTGGGTGCCCAGCTGTGGGTGAGCCAGCATCAGCCAGAGATAGATTGAATTGGAGGCGGGCTCGGTGAACAGCCAGGTAGTTTCACTTCACAAGTGATCGGAGAAGAGGCTGCTATCCTCACAGACGCCTGCGAGCCCCTCGGCCCTTCCAGCTGTGGTGTTCCTCGGATGGAGTCCACTCCATTAAAGCACCGGAAAACAGGACTCTTGAAGACGGGAGAAAGGATTAGGGATAATTTCATTTCAGAAGAAAGAGGCTGAGGAGGGACTTAATTGTCTTTGAAGGATGCTCCTGAGGAGCACAGAGATGAGTCGTTCTCCATCTCACCGAGAGAGAGAGAAGACAGAGTGGATCTCGGAGGAGCAAGCAAAGTTGCCAGTTAGCCCCCTGCCTGCAGGGTGTGGGGAGACAGGGCAGGCAGGGTGGATGGCTCTGGAGGGTCCTGCCGGCAGACGTGTTTGTTCTGGTGATGCTGTGGGGCGAGGTGTTACCTGAGCCTTCCCTTGGAAAGAAAATCCTAAAAAGCAAGGAATTAACAGAGATCATAAGACTGAGAGACCTCAGGAGGCAGAGAGCTCTCCGAGGGCTGGGGAAACTGGGCAGCAGGAGGGCTGGAGAGATGAGCCCAACTTTTAAATGCAGAAAAGAAGAGGCGAGGAGTGGATAGCAGTATGAATAAAGATGAGAAGTGTGGATATGCTGTCTGCATCCTGCAGATGGGGGTGGGGGGATCATCTTAGCTAAAGTCCAGAGTTCCTGGAGGGAGAGCAGAGCAGAGATGGGATTGGAGAGGTTGGTTTTAAACTTTACCAGGAGGCAGTGGGGACCTACTGGTGATGCTTCAGCAGAGGGTACAACCCACAGCGGGGCTCCGGGTTCTGGTTTCTAACCCCTGGAGGTAGGGAAGTGGAATAGTGCAGTCTCCAGCTCCAGCCTCTGAGTCCCTCCCTGCCTGACACAGACTGGTCTGCAACAAAAGGAGGAAAGGGAGGATGCTGTGTGGTGAGATTTTCATAGAACTAAATATATTCCATGTAAAGTGCCGCCCTTTATTCTAAGATTATGTTCTATCAGTCACCATTCTAAGTAGCAAGCAACAGAAACCAATTTTGGCTAATTGAAGCAGAAAAGGATTTTATTAAAAGGATGTAAGGCAGCCCAGAGCCTCCAGGAGAGTAGAGAACCAGGCTCAGAGGCCACACCGCCAGAAAGAACAACCAGTCATGCCCAGACCTGACCCAGCAAGAACCCCACTGCTGCCCCACCAGGCCAGACCCCAGCTTGTGCCACCACCACCACCAGCCTCAGACAACGGGCGCTGCTCCTGCTCTGACGCTGCACCATCTGCACTTGGGGGCCTCGCTGGTTTCTAACTGACAGTGTGTGTCCAGTTCTGGTTGGTGGAGTGAGGCAGGTTGAGTGTGTCTGCCCTTTCCCAGACACAGAACAAGGGTTCAGGTGTGGCAGACAAACGGAACGACGAGACTTTCTTCCATGTCTCTTTCCTCCTCGAGTGTAGGTGTATGGCTGCATGTGCCTGTGTGTGTCAGTAACCGTGTTTTTCCTTTTGTGGACTGAAGGTGTTGGGGTTTAAAACATTATTGTTAATTGGAAAAATATGAAGTTGGCAGCCTATTATTTGTCCCCAAATGTTCGGGAAGTTCAGTTGTCCGTGAAACCCACGAAACTGGGAACCATGGGTTTTGACAATGCTCTTAGGCGCCAGACAGCTGGGTCCAAATCCCACACCTGCCACTTACTGGCTGAGGTTTGAGGGAGTGACGTAAAGATTTCTAGGCTCCGTTTTCTTATAGGTACAATAAAGATAATGATCTTCCCTTCTCCTGATGCTGGTGAGCAGTGACTAAGAAAGCATGGATAAGGTGCATAATCAATGGCCAATAAGGAATTGGTGATATGATGAGGTTGACCTGACAGCTTTCTAGACGCAGATCCGAAATAGCCCAGGACACCTGAGAACCTGCTCTTGTGGCTGCTGGAGGTACACCATCACGGTAATAGGTATCTGGGGACATCCTTAACCCCCCAGGTAGCCTCATTTATTTCTTCTCTGCTCACACCTGGAGGCTGGAAAGAAGCTGTTGTGTCACAGACATTGATGGACCCCAGGTTGAGAAGCCCTGAGTGCACAGAGCCCCACTACTGCCAACACACCCAGGCAACCCAGGCCTTACCCTGGGGGGCGGGATTTGGTGCCTGTCCCTCCTCCTCAGGCCCTTGTCGGGATGGACAGGACAGGCTGTGTTACCCTCTCCAGCTGCATGCCTCAGTTTCTTCATTTGGCAAAAGGCCAGTGAGTTGGTGGCAGACCCCAGACTCGAGTCTAGGCTCTAGTCATACAAATGTAGGAGGTGCTTCATGGACTCTCCATCATGGCCTGGAAGGACTGAAGTCCTCTTCTGCCCATGAGGCTCATATCACCTCACCCTGTCCTTTGAGTTGTTCCCAACCCTCAGTAATACCTCGTAGATCGGTTGGCTCTGCATTTATTGAAACTCTTCCTGAGTTTGCTTTTTTTAATCTACTGTGGTCTGTCAGGAGTCACAAGTATCTCAGTACATTGCCAGCAATATGCATAGTCAGTGTCCTGTCCAGGTTCACTTTTCTCCCCACTCTTGGGGCTCCATTTTTGTTGTTCTTGCTATACATATTCTTAAGCAATGTTCTGGACTCCCCAAAATAATGGTTCCTAAATCCATATCTTCAGCACAGCTCCTACGGCTGGCCGGGAGGTCCATGAAACCAGCCCTGTGAGGGTCATCTGCTCTGGACATCTCTATTACCACCCTCGGACCACAGCCCCTCTGCCCAACCCCACCTCTAGATCTCTTCCTTCTTGGTCTTTGTGGCCACGGCCCCAGCCTGGGACAGAGTGGGGACGGGCTCTGTTAGGACCCCCTTGGGAGGACGCATCCCACACCTGGTGCTCCCCTGTTGGGCCCTGGGGCACCTCCTTCCTACAAGTCACCCATGGTCCTGTGGAAGGACCCGGGAAGCTCCGAGGGGGGCCAGCAGATCCGGTGCTTCCGTTTGGAAATGTTAGATTTCAGCGTGATTTAGTGCCCTGGCATTTCTGAGCTAGTTTACAGTAATCAAGCATTTGTTACTATTCACTTTCTCCTCCACGGACTGTTGCTGACACAGGAACTTTCTTTGTTGATTAGATTTCAGCCTGTGCTAAACAGGAACCAGTGTGGGGTACTGGGGATGGCTGAACTCCGGGAACTACTTTCACACCTTCGGCGGACACCTGTGCTGTCGCTTACTGACTGTGTTAGCAGCGGCTCCTCTGCCTCTCAGCCATTTCAGCTGTGAAATAAGGCTAACCATACCTTCCTTTTCAGTGGTCTTACAAAGATCACAAGAGAAAGAATACAAAGCACTGTGCTGGAGTCATAGTATGTGCTTAATAAATACTTACCCCTTCGAATTGTCCCGTAGAATCCATTGCTAAGCTGGCTCGTTGGAACGTGTATTTCCCAGTGTGCCTGATGATAACTTTCCACGGTAAAGGAGGGGAGAGGAGTGGGCTCCCTTTTCTAAAGTTGAAAGACTAATGTTTTGCCTCCTTCCCTGCCACATTACACATCAGTATTTTTAGAACCTGGCACCGTAGGCTTACAAATCCTAGTAAATTGTCCTCCTAACCGAATTACAATAGGTGGAGTCAGAAACGAGGCTTCTAGATTCCCAGGCCAGTGTTACCCACGAAGAAGAGATTCCATGAAGTGTAATGTGTGACTTGAAATTGTGAATTCTGCCTATCCTGGCCTCATCCTTGAACCACCTCGGAACAAGCTCTCTTCCTTTCTTCTGGCTTTCTCTCTTTTTCTGCTGTGTCTGGAGCGAGGGAAGGCCAAGGCCAGGCGAAAACCCCTGACCATCCAGGTGCTTCTCTTGGCACAGGCCCCTGGCTGGTGTGCTTGCCCACACTGTCTGGGGAAGCCCGGCCTCAGCCTGTAGCTGGATCGTTGGCACCAGTGTGACCATGTGGCATCAGCACCCCCACCCCCACCCCAGCCCTGATGCACTGTGCATGATGGGAGCCAAGAAGCCAGCTCTGGGTATGGGAGTAAGGGGGCTGGCAGTGTCCCAGGCGGGCCCCCTGAGGCTGTTCTTCCTGTGGCTCTGGGGAATGGCCCAGCACTGGGACTCCTTAGAGCACACAGCTGATTTATGTCCTTTTAATCACTGTGGACTTGGACGTTTTATGTTATTTTCAGGGAGTCTTCTCCATCTCATTCTAAAAATATGTCTTCATTCCATTCAGGATAGATTTTTAATTGCCCTTTCCCTGAAAAAATGTTGAGCAAAATTAGTCTTCAGGATACGAATGGCTTTAATGAGGAGCTTTCTGTTCGGCGCCCAAGGCGGTGCATTTGAGCAGAGTTGAGGTGGTCCCCCTGGTCGGGCTGCACTTTGGGAGGCAGCCAGCTTTTGCATGTTGACGTTTTCTTATTCAGAATGTTCTCATACTGGCTCATGAGTCTTCCATGGAGAGGAAAGGAATTGAGGCCTGTCCGTTATTCCAGGATTGGGTTCCTCATCCCGGCTGGCTCTTGACGGGCTGGGCAACTTTCCACAGCTCCCTTCTCTGTGAGCCTCAGGGGCCTCATATATAACAGGTCACAGAGGCTAGATCAGCACTTTCCCCTTTTGTTCACCTCATGGAACACGGGCAGAAGAAAATATTTTTCCACACGCAGAGATTTAGGCTACTCTTGGTGACCTGTATGGCAGCACAGGTTAGCCATTGCCTTGGCCCACCATTGGGGTGCTCTGGGCCAGACCACTATGTCCCCTCCTGTCTGCTCCTGCCCCCCGACCCTCATGGACTCCCCCACACTCTATGAAATGAAAGCCAACTGAGCCATTCGGACCTGTCCAGGGTTGGAACTCACCCAGCATTTTGGTTGCCCCTCAACACCTGGTATCCTGCCTTCCTTGCTCCCCCCAAACAGCTGTCTCTCCCCCTTCTGGCTACGAGGATCAGAGGCACACTTAGGCGAGTCAGAATCCCACAGGAAGTCAAGACTGGCTGGCTCCAAGGACCAGATCATCTGTTGGCATCCTCCCTGGCACCAAGAGGGCATTCATGTGCCTTCATCCCAGGCTCTGCCCAGAGAGTGACTGCTACCCTCTGAGTGCCCACCTTACCTTTCCGATCTTGGTTTCCTTCCTGCAATCTGCTGATGCATCATGGGTGTTTTCTGGTGAGAATGCCACAGGATGGGGGTCCAATGGGCTTTGCTAGTTGGGCAGAGCAGTTTGTGCCTGGGCATCTCCATAGAGAGCCTGTTGGACTGTGTATTGACTGCCTTTCGGTCACTGCCATCTAGAGTGCTGTCTGTGTCCACTTGTTCCTCCAGGAACGGCTTCTGGGGCCAAATCCCCCAGCAGGGTGGAACAGGCTCCACGGGTGGCATGTATAGGACTCCTGCTCTGGCCATCTGCCCACCTAAACCGTAGCCAGCCTTCACATCCCGGCATGGACCCCAGGCCTTATGAAGCCCATCAGTTCCTCATTCTCTTCTAGTCCTCGACAAAGACCATACAGAGGCTGGACCAGGCCCTGATATGGGGGCTTTCGTTAGCATTCCCTCACCTAATCCAGCCCTCACAGTACTTCCCTTTGGGAATTAGGTAGCCCTGTGTTCCCTCACTGCAGAGAGGGAAACAGACTCTGAAAGATTCAATGCCTCCCTCTGTGGGGCAGCCAAGGTGCGAGTCCACCCTTGGACCCTTGACCAATGCTCTTTCCATCCTATCCCAGAGCCTCTGAACTCCTAGAAACCTTGATGTCTGTTGTATACCAGACAACTGTTGGGGCCTGTTCTTTGCCATCTTTTGGGGTGTTCTGCATTGTGTTGATCTCTGCTTGGTCCACTGCTGAAGGCACATTTGCTTCTCTCCCAATTAGACAGTTGGTCGGCACAGGGAGGGCAGGTAAACCGAGGTCAGATTCTCGTCATTCCAAAAAAAAAAAAAAAAAAGAATCTCATCATTCACCACCTCTCTTCTTGACCTCTGCCTAAACTACCTTCTCCTTGGGGGAGGAAGTGAAGGGTTCCTGGTCCAAAGTACATTCTGCTTGCCCTGAGTGTTAGGAAGAAAGTTCTAGAAGAGTGTGAATGTGTGTGTCTCTATATAGCGACGCCTATCTCTGTGTGTGAGTCTGTGTGTGTCTGTAAGCATGTCAGTATGTGTGTTTGTGTGTCTCTGTGTTTCTCTGTATATGAGTGTGTCTTTGTCTATTTGTGTTTCTCTATGGCTGTGTGTCTGTAAGGATGTGTCAGTATCTGGTGTCTGTGTCTCTGCCTCTGTGTGTGTGGTATATCTCTGTGTGTATATTTCTGTGTCTGTTGTGTGTGTTGTATGTATCTTTGTGTCTGTTTTGTATGTGGTATATGTCTGTGTCTGTGTGTGTTATGTGTGTCTCTGCCTTTGTGTCTGTATGTCTGTCTGCCTCTCTCTGTGTTGTATGTATGTGTGTTTTGTGTCTGTGTCTCTGTGTGCTTCTGTGTCTGTGTATGTCTCTCTGTGTTGCGTGTCTCTCCATGTCTGTTTCTGTGTATGGTGTGTTTGTGTATGTCTCTGTATGTGTCTGTGTTGTGCGTGTATGTATGTGTGTCTCTGTGTTGTGTGTGTGGGGTCTGTGTATGTCTCTGTGTATTGTGTATGTGTGTATTGTGTGTATGTCTCTGTGTCTGTGTGTTGTATGCATTGTGTGTCTGCGTCTGTGTGCGTGTGTTGTATGTGTGTGTGGTCTGTGCACGTCTCTCTGTCTGTGTGTTTCTGTATGTGTCTGTGTGTCTGTGTTGTGTGCCTGTGTGTGTATGCACGTGCCCGCGGGTAGGCAGGCAGCAGGCAGGGGTGCCCCTGGAGGCCCTGACACGTGTCGCCTGCTCCCTCCCGCAGGCCCCTGGTTCCCGCTCAGCGCCAAGCCTGCGAGGGATCCAGGCGCTCGCCCACACCTCGTCGGTAAAATGCCAACAAGCCATTTATGTCCCTGTTTCTTAGAAAATGAAAAACTCAAGTCATTCAACAAAAGCAGCCCATGAATGGGTGCTGAGGTTTTTCTTCCAGGACGCGGGGGGCTGGCCTCGGGGACCTGGAGGCTGGGCCAGAGGCCGCCGTGGCCTGGCGCTCGTGGGGCTCGCTCAGCAATGAGGGGGTGTCGCTCTCCCCAGGACCGGGCGCACCCGCTGGGCGGGGTGGGGGAGGGCCAGGGAGCTCCCCCCTGAATCAAGCCACGCGTGGGAGGAGGACCCCACGTCCGAGCCCGGGGTGTCTGAGGTTGCTCTGGGAGGTGTGTCTGGGGGAGTGCTCGCCGGGGCTCCTGGGGAGGGGCTGCTCTTCTAGCACCATCCGCGGTGGCCTCCTGGCGGGCGTGGGCATGCGGTCGCGTGCAGGGCTGGGGCGCCGGGCTCCACCTCCACCTGCGAGCGAGCGCAGGCCCAGCCAGGTGGAGCTTGGCTGGCTTCCACAGGTGTTCCCCCAGAAGCTGCGTCGGAGAAGTGGTTATCGCCCACCTGCTCATTGTTTCTCTTCTCTCTGGGAATGTGAAAGCCCGGGTGACTCCCCTCAACTACGGGGCTGGGGCTGGGGCTGGGCGGGCCTGTTCTGGGGCCTGCTGACTCAGGTGGTGTGTGCTGAGCAAGGACGCCTCACCTCAGTCCCCTGGGGGCCGGCTCCTCACGCCAGGGTCTCTTCCCTTCACACAAGGACTCCTGCCCCGCTGGCTGTGCTCCGGGGCTCTGTCGGCCCTTGCATTCAAATCCTCTTTGAGAATGTCGTAAGCAGCTGCAGAATCACTGCTTTTTCCTCTCAAATTCCCGAGCAGCTTAAAGAAGGAGTCTAGACGCCTGTTCCCCTGAAGGAGAATGGCGTCAGGGATTTCTGGAGTTTGATTCCCCCACAGCTTGGTGGGTCTATTACTGGCAGTGGGGTCAGTCAGGAGAGGCCTTGCCTGGGACAGGGAGGGGGAGCTCATGGGAACCTCATCCAACTTTTCACTAATCGGCGTGTGGTGCACGGGGAGTGTCAGGTTGGAACATCCCTACCTCCTGGGTAGTGGCTTGTGCTCAGAGGCACCCCCTGAGCTCTTTCTCCAGCCTGGAATATCCTAGGCAGGTAACCCAAGCCGCCTAGGCTCCCCCCTCCTGTATGGCCCCGGTCTATAGCAGTGATGCACAGAAAACAAGAGCACATCTCTCCTGAAGAATCATGGGAGCTTGGTTACAGGCTTCCCCAGAAGGGTTGCCAGGGATCCCACATATCACATCCCCAAGATGCATTCCCCAAATCTCCTGGTGCCTCTTACCTCCTGCAAGTTTCCTGGCCTAGACCACTGCTCAGATCTCTCCCCTCCCACTCACCATATATAGTGCCTTTACTGATGTGACCCTCATGCTACACTCCTCTCCTTCCCAGTCCTCCACCCTTCCCACCCCCACAGGCCTGACTTGCTGGCCCTTCCACGCACAGCTCCCTACAGGACAGGCTGTATCTTCTGGTAATAAAAGCACCGCCCACCTATCTTTTTCCAGCCCAAGATGGGTAGAGCCAAGAGACTTCTAGAATGAATGCTTGGGGCTTGTCATTGTTAAACGTGGTAAATGCATTTGTTTCGAATTACGTATTTTAAAAGCCAGTAAATGGTTATTTACATAGTTTTCCCTAAAATGAAGCTTCGGGACCTCTGAGCGTGTGTGTGCATGTGCATGAGTGTGCATGCACGCACAGTGTGTGTGTGTCACATGAAAATGTGCCTGGCGGGGACCAGGCAGCTGTGTTCATTACTCTGTCACCGATCGGTTTATCAATTTGGTTCACTTTGACTGCTATATACTTTTAAATTGTTTTTATTATTTGTCATATATGGTTTCATTTATAGCCAAAGTGGATCTCTTTGGCTATAAAAAGTGACAAAGACAGGAAACATAAAGAACATTTATGTCGAACCTCCCCAAGCTAATGAGGAGTCGAAGAATGATAATTCTGCAAATTTGCCTCAAAGGCATTTTTTCTAGATACATAAGTTGTGCTCATCTGATCCGAGTTTTTATTTAGGTCATCTAACTGTCTTCAGTACATTAAATGAGAGGAAGAGAGAAGGAAATTGGTGGTGATGGGGGGGAGGGCGGGTACAGAAAATACAGAGATAATTTCACTAGCTTGTCTTTTCATTGATTGGAAAAAATTATTGCCAGCAATGTGTTATTTCGAAGAACTTACAGCTCTGTCTGAATCCTGCTTTACCTTATCATTTAGATAGCATGAACATCACAAAAATAATGCAGTTGATTTTTCTTAAGCTCAAAATGCAAGAATTCTAAAGATCAGGTCACCGAAACAGTTTCTATCTATTTCTGAAGCTGATGCACATAATTAAGTTTCAATTATGTTTTAAATATATGTTGGTCCCAGAACCAAAATGTCGTTTCTTATTTGTCAACAAATCAGTCTTGCCTTCCACAACTAATTTAAAGGAAATGAAATGTTGTGTATAACTTGTTAAATGGAAAAATGCTGAAATGTGTCCTTATGTATAATGGACGTTATTAAAAATCGTCTTTTAATGTTCATTTAATATAATCTTTGAATAATATACGCATATAAAATATTTAACTAAAAGTCTTTTTTACTGTAAGCCATGCAAAAATGATAAAATGATTTTTTTTAATTGTAGGGAGTTTGTGAAATTACAGATTACTGTGAACGGAGTTCATTAGTCAAAAACAGGATTGGAAATGGCTGATCTAGAGGCATAAAACCCAGGAGCTCCCGGCAGGGAGGACGAGCCAGGGATGAGAGGCCAGCTGCGGGCCATGAGGCTGGGGAGGGACCAGCCCTGTGAGGTATGGAGTATGCAGTTTCTCCTGAGTTTTGACAAATGCCTGCCCACTTTGCACCTGCCCGGGCCCGGAGCCTGACCCCACTGCAAATGCCAAAAGCTAGCCAGAGGCCAGGGCACTTTTCAGTGTTGACTTTACCTCTTCTCTCCTGAAACTAAGTCTCATAGTGAAAAGTGCATTCTTCAAAGAGGAAAACCCCAGGCAGGCAGCAGGACCAAGCCCCATTTCTGTAGCCACTGATGAAGTGTGTCTCCCCAACAGCAACCCCAAAAGGTGCATCCCGAGGCTAATCCCCAGTTAAGCTGCTTTGCCAGCTTGCCTTAGATTAGACCAGGTGGACAGGAGGCAGGCGACGTCATTTCCAAGAACTGGCTGTCACATGACTTGGCAGGACATTTGCAGCCTGGCAGGACTCGTACCGTTTGTGAGAGCTGGAAGGACCCCGGGGCCCCGGTCATCCAAGCCAGCTCTCTTTTTGTATAGGGGAAAAGACAGGAGTCCAGAGGTGGGAAGAGCTAGCCCAGGGCCTTGTGGTGGCCCAAGAGGGTCTCCTGTGTGCAGGGAATCTTCAAGAGTATGTGCCATGTAAAAGGTACCAATCACAGGATGGTAGTGCCCTTCCTGTTCCCTGGGAGATGGCCTCGGGCTCATGGCAAGAGGCTCTCGAGGGAGGGGCGGCATGGGCTGGGGAGGAGGGGATGTTCAGGAGAGAGAATTCACCTCGGGAACAGCAGAGACCATTTCACTGTGGTCTGGCTCTGTAGGTATTTTGTGACCCATCCTGCGGGGACATTTATTTGTATCTATTCCAGTTGGTTGACCTGCCACAGCCCATCCTCAAATGTATCAATCCAAGGTACTATTATTTATAGAATCATTGACTCTCAGGCTCCCCAAGGGCTCCCTTGGCAAGTGACTTCCCAGCCGCTGCTGGTCTTGTCCGGGGGCAGGAGCATGCTGCCCACACGGCTGTCCGTTCCTTCAGACGAAGCCTCCTCTGCTAGCTTGTCCACTCTGGTTTCTGGTCTCTCTACACCCCCTGGGGTCACTCAGAGCACACCTGGCCCCCATGCCACAGGACACAGCCTTTCAGATGTGCACAGACAGGGATGAGACCCTCCCCGATGCTGCAAATAACCACCAAGCCAGCAATAACCTCTCCTTCTCCTGCTCTTCACTCAGATTCTTCATGACCTCTTAGCATCCTGGTCACCTGTCACTTTGTGGGCAATAGTTTATCCGCATCCTACAGAAAGCATGGCCCGAGAACCAAATGCAGTGCTTGGAGCGATAACCAGGACAGAAAAGGGCAGAGATGCCAGCTCTTTGTGCCAGGATCTCGATGAACAGCTGGGCCTAGTTACAGCTGACAGCTCTTCTCGAAGCTTCTGTGTTCCAGTGGGGGTGATGCAGCTTGGCATGGGGGTGAGGTGCACGTGAGGGGCAGTAGAATCTGACCTCTGAAAGGACTGTGTATGTTGTCCAGAAAGAATATTACTTTCCAATGCCTGTTTCTGTTCTAATCAGAAAAGTAATGTCACCCTTTTACAGGGAGACACAGACTTGGGGTGTTGAGTGATTTATCTAATGATACCCAGGCCTCTGATTAGGTACCTCAAGGGCCAGGTGACTGCTGGAGGGGCCTCTGAAGGTCCCTACTCTTCCCCAAACTCAAGGACCTAGCTGGAGCTCAGGGTCCCCTGAAATTTCACAAAAAGGTGTCAGCTAATTACACAGCAGGCTAATCATGAGAGAGCCTCTTCTACGAAGGGCGTCACGTCCTGTTGAACATTCTGGGCCAGATACTTTGACGGTTTTCTATATTTACACCAAAATGGAGGCGAATGTCACAATATGGCTTCTCACAGGAAATGAATGAATCTGTCAAAAATTACTCTTTACTGGGTAACTTCTTTAACCTGGGCTGCCAGGAAGTCTCTGATAGGGGGAAACTGTGCTCTGGATGATGTATCCCGATGAAAAATTGGTATTGGCGGGAATACCATTTTTTCAACTTGTAGGCATTCATGATAACTTTGTGTTCTGTGTGAGGCATGGGTGGGGGTTGGCATGTCCCTTATGTCCACATGCATGTTTATGAGCTTGTAACCTTGTGTGGCAGCATTCCATCATCACAGCAAAATTGCAGCCTGTCAGCGCCTGTGGACAGTCACGTTAAAAATGGCTTTGAGGGAGAGATGGCTCATGCGGTCAGGCATTTTGGTGTCACACTCAATTGGCTAAACATAGTCATTTTGGGTTCTATTATTGACTAATTTGGGTAATTCACCTACTGGGAAATATTTAAAGATAAAAACGTAAAATCCTGTTGGTTCACACGTGAGGTCTTTGATGTCAGTTTTGTGACATATTTTTAAACACTGGAAGCTGTTCTGCAGAAATAGTCTGGCGTGTTGTAGTTAAGTAAAACAATGTTGGAAGCCCATCAGCTGTCCACCTGCCCATCTTCCTGTGCTCATGGAGGCTCCTATCAGGGCACCTATTTTATACCTGGGCGGTTCCAGTTTAATAGAGAATGCCATTAACAAGCGTGCCCGAGTGCGTCCCTGTCTGGAGCCTTGATTAGCCATCAGCATGCTCGCAGGCTCATTTCTTGATTGGTGTTGAAATGTGTCACACCCCGATGGAGCGTTGCAGGCCGTCGCCGCTGATGGATTAATGACAAAGCACCTGCCGCTCGGCCTCCCCCATGACAGCAGCTATCCAGAGGAAGGAGTTTTTGGCTGTGTCTGCAGGAGGCCTTGGCATGGTGAGGTGCACAGCGTCTGGGGGAGTCTGCGTGGGCAGAAGTGGCAAGGAACAAGTCACTCTGGGACGGGTTGTTGCGTCTTTCTTTCTCTGTCCCTTGCATGTGAGCTTTGGGACTTGAGGCCCATGCTGCTCTAGAAATGTTTTTGAGGTGTTTAGGGTCTGACATGAGCAGAGGATTTTTCTGGTTTTACCCAATGTCCATCCGATTTTCCTTGGATTCGATGATCACTTCAGCCTGTCTTATGTTTTGAGGGGTACGTGCGTCTCCTCTCCTCTTATGTCCCCACACCAACAATGACCACACACCTGCTGTGTGTAACTGCCATCGCCGGAGCGCATCTGGGTTATAATTGTCCTGGGTTCAAGAAGAGCAATCTGCTCTGCCTCCCACACCCCTCACACATATTATGTTACGTTACCTGGGCTGAGATCCGTACTCAGTGTAAGCAAGAATGTATCGCTGAATTAGGATGAAGGGTCCCCTCTTACACCCAATCCCAGGAGCCCAGCATACTCTGAAGAGTTCACAAGATGCAAGGCATGGTCTGTGTGGACAGTCACGTTAGAGTGACTCTGCCCAGAGTGCAGAGGGCTTTGGCTCCCCTGACAGAACCAGCAAAGCTTCCACAAATGCTTCAGTATTCACTTCCCGGATACCCCACTTTCCCATCAAGGCACCTTTCCAGGTAATACATGGAAAGTTCTGTGCTCCCCCTCCGAGCCCAGGCTTGAGTCTCTCCCTGACTCTGCTGTTCACTCAAGGTATAATCTTGCTTGGGCAGGTTCTTCTCTTCGGGCCTCAACTTCCACATATGCACAACAAGGGGGCTTGGAACAAATGACCAACTCATTGAGTTAACGGTTGTGGACATTTACCACTCACCAACTTAAGCCCGCACTTGGGCACATGTATGCATACACACACACCCAGCTGGATCCTGGTCTCTCACTGATGAGCTCAAGATCTATCCTCTCCACGTGAGCCCAGGGAATGGTGGCTGCCAGTGTTTGAGGCCCGCCGCCCCCGTCCCAAGTCTTGGGAGAGGCTGTAGCATGCAGCCGAGGTGTGCTCCTCACCCTGCAAACCGCCATCCAGTCCTGAAGGATAGAGCAGACTCCAAATGTGGACTCTTAGTGCACAATGTCAATGGGGTTTTTTGCTTTGCTAGTATCATAACTGCCCCCAAGAACAGCTTAGGAAATAGAGATGAGGAGAAAGGAACCAGCAGCCACCCATCGCCATCACTTTGTTAAGCTTCCTTCTCATGATTTTTCCCATGTGAATTTTATCATTGTTTTACGCGTGGTGTTATCCTAGCCACTTTATATATATTAACCACGTGCATCTTTGCATCAGTCCTTCTGGGAAGGAATTAACAGACCCCATTTTAGAGAAGAGAAAACTGAATGGAGGTTGAGTGGATTGCAGAGGAGACCCAGTGGCTAGGGCTGGGATTCAAACCCTGGCATTCTGATCCCAGAATTTTCCTGCCTTCCACTAGTGCGCTGGTTCTCAAACATCACCTATATGAGAATCACCTGGAAGACTTGTAAGAATGCAAATCAGTAGATTCACCTCGAGAGTTTGGGATTCAGTAGGTCTGAGCCTGAGATTCTGCTGCTAACAGACTCCCAAGTGATGCTGGCCTACTTTGAGAACCACTGTACTGCTCTACACTTCTTCCTTGCATAGACCTAGCTCCTGATTTCCCTCCTGATTCAGAAGGCATCACCCTCTGTGGCTGTTCAGCTTCGCAAACATCACTTTCTGGGGCTGCATGGTAGAGTGTATGTTCTTAAAAAGAAACCTATTGAGCCCTGGAAACCCTTCCTCCCCCAGTTATGTCCCTCCTCTGAGAAGGGCTCTTGGGGCCCTCGGGCTGGTCCAGAGTGACAGTACCTTGGATCAATCAGTGTCTGAGGCCATTTCCAGTTATGTAAATCTGACCCATTCTTCAAAGCACAATTCAGCTTTCACCTCCACCAGGAAGACCACCCTGCCTATACCATTCCCCTAGGGGGAATCTCTTCCTTGCTGAGAACAGTAACAGGGGCACTGCTCTAGTTGATGGGCCTCCTTTAGAGCCTGGGGATGAATTTTGTCTCTTCTAAAGAGGGACCCTCAAATCCCAGAGCCACAGACCATCAGCCCTGCAGGGCCCTTGGAGGATGTTTGGTCTGGCCTCCTACTTGTATAGATGATAAAACTGAAGCCCAGAGCTCTGGCAAAGAGAATTGTCCCTGGTCACGCACAGCACTGTCCCTATAAAATTTCATTTTGAATTAATTCACAAGAACTATAGATTGGTTTTTTGACCTTACCACTGATTTATAATTACCGCTTAAAATGCCTTGCTAGGTACGGCTACACCAAAAGCATTCAGACTTGAGACAGAATGGGTATAGCATCTATCCCTCCCTCCCTGCATGCAGCCTGGGGATGCTTCTGGAGCCACTGCCACAGTATTGTCCGAAGGCTTTCTAGCACCTGTGTGGGCAGCTGCTGGAGAAGGCATCAGATTTTGGATCCTCTTCCAAGCATTTCCAAGGGGTCTGCAGGAGCCAGTGCCCCCTTGGCTCTTCTGACTCCCCAGGGGCTAGAGCTGAGTTTACAGGTGTCCAGAGTTTGCAGATGGGTCCTTTATGCAAACGTGTGTGTGTGATCTGTGTGCAGAGCCCAGGGTGGAAGGCAGCAATGGGGTGAATAATGTGGAAGAGAGCCACAGCTGGTCTTTCTCTGTGGGAGGGAAATATGCCTGGAGGCTTCTGTTTTTATTATCTAACAAGTGTATTTTCTCTGAAGCAGGCTCAAAATGGGGTGAGAATAATTATTCCCTGCAGCCCCACCTCTGCCTCTCCCCGCCCCCACCCGCCCCGGGGGACCATGATGACAGGCTCCTGGCCAGTCTGGCTCCCTCAGCCCCTCCAGCAGTAGCTCCTTCTCGGTGGCTGCCCTGAATACGGATGGCGGAAGATTATTCTTCATTTCAAATCCACCCTTATTTCTTTCTTATTACAAAAGCAATATATGTTCATTATTTAAAAATCAGAAAATATGAGCCAAAAAAGAAGTCTATGAAAATACCTCATTATACCACCTACCCCAAAGATAACCACAGTCTAAAACTATAGGTATCGATTCCAGATGATCTGTTCTCTTTTTCCTCATTCCCTCTTTCATTTAAGATTTTTATGTACATATAAACATGGTATTTAGTGTTACAGGTTTTCTTGGTTGTTGTTTTTTTTTTTACCATAAATGAAATCATGCTTATGCATATCATAACCTGCTTTTTTCACTTAGAGTATCTTGGGCACCTTTCCATGTCAATGCTTGGAATATCTAACTCATCCTTGTTAAACAGCATTCAATAATTCATAATGCTGAAGCATTGATTTATGCAATCCTCTTTTGTTGGCTATTTAAATTATTTTCAAACTTTCCTGGTGAACAACACACACATCTTTGTGTACCGCCCAGTTACCTGGTTAGTTCATGGGCTATTGTTTCAAATGGCGAAGCTTATTTATTCATCCATTCAAACAGATATTTACCAAACTCCTGCTAGGGGTAGCCTGCCGTGGTGCCACACGCTGGGACTACAGTAATGCACCGGGTGACAAGGTCCCTATCTTTGCACTTCCAGAAAGGGGACATGGTTCGTAAACAAGCAACAAGCAAATTTAAAAAATCAGTG
This sequence comes from Canis lupus familiaris, assembly GCF_011100685.1. NCBI lineage: Eukaryota > Metazoa > Chordata > Mammalia > Carnivora > Canidae > Canis > Canis lupus. The sequence continues at coordinate 18,049,087 of NC_049238.1, forward strand.
CAGCTTGTGGGAACTGCTGTACAAAACCAACAAGGCGACGAGATAGGGGGATTGAGGGAGGAGGCGGGGCAGCGAGCGTGGACGGGAGGTCAGAGGAAGCCTCTCTGAGGAGGCGTGCTTGAACGAGACCTGCAAGAGAAGAAGCCAGGGCTGAGCCAGATGAGGCAGGAGGGGCCGACGTGGCTGAGGAATGGGAAGGAGGCAGAACACAGGAGGCCCGGGGACACATGGCCTAAGACGAGAGACTGGAGACATGTGAGGGACTGGAACGCCTGAGACCCCATGGACTGGGGTGACCATGTAGATTTCATTCCAAGAACAGTGTGACATGACCGTGGTGGGGGGCGAAGGGACAGGAAAGGCATGGAGAGTTATTCGGAACTAGAACCTACAGGATGTCGAGGTGGGCCTGGGGGGATGGGGCAGGGAAAGAGAAGAATCAAAGGAGACCTCTGGGTTCATCCCAGGAGCCTCGTTCTGCATCTTTGCTGATTTCCTGAGCGAGTGTCCTGAGTTGTCCCCGTGATGGCAAGGGAAAGCCTCCCACCCACTGGCCCACACCCACAGCAGGGAGAATGCCCTCTGGACAGCTCACATTTGCATCTTTTGCAGGGTCCCTCTAAGCCCCTCCATCCTGGGACATCTATGCTAGTCCTGAGTCTCCAACAGCAGAAGGGTTAGCTCTGTGACAAGGAAATCCTACAAAGCATGTACTGAAATCCCTTTACAAAGTTGCCAGGGCACCTGAGTTATGAGGGCTAGAGGCCCATTAGGATGTTGCTGCTATCCTGTTGTTCCAAGACTTTGCTGCACAGCCGGCCCTAGGAGAGAGCATGGGGTCAGGTAGGGTGGGGGGCAAAGCAGTGGTCAGAGGCCACTTGCAGTGCTGTCCAGGTGCTCTGGCTACCTGGGGGATCTAGGACTGGGAATAACCCGCATCCCCTGCAGTAGCTGGAAGGAGAAGGGTGCCTATAGGAGGCACATCACAGAGGCAGGCAGATTCCCAATCTGATTTCACAAAGTAATAATGGTATCTTTTTAAAAGATAAAAAAATGCAACTGTTGCACAGTAAAGTGCCCTCCCTCTTGGAAGGGGGTATGTGTGGTGGGGTGGGTGTGAGTGTATAATCCTTAAAAACAAAGCTAGGCCGTGGGTCATGGTCCAAAGCCAGGAACTCTTTGCTTTGACAAGGCAAAAAGGATGGTTTTGTTCCATGGAAGAGAGGCCTTGTTGAAACCCTCCACTCGGGTAAGGGCACCAATCAAGAATACAACCCTAATTGAAACTTCATGCCGTCATAACATATAGTTCCAGAGTGGGCTGAAGTTCTCCTGATTTCATGCTTGGGCCTTTTAGACAGAGGAAAGAAAGAAAGAAAGAAAGAAAGAAAGAAAGAAAGAAAGAAAGAAAGAAAGAAAGAAAGAAAGAAAGAAAGAAAGAAAGAAAGAAAGAAAGAAAGAAAGAAGAAAGAAAGAAAGAAAGAAGAAGGAAGGAAGGAAGGAAGGAAGGAAGGAAGGAAGGAAGAAAGAAAGAAAGAGAAGAAAGAAAGAGAAAGAAAGAGAGAAAGAAAGAGAAAGAGAGAAAGAAAAGAAGAAAAGAAAAGAAAAAAGAAAAAAGAAAGAAATGGAGAGATTTGAGATTCCTCCCCCCAGGCCATTTCTGGTGAACCAGTTACTGGGGTTTTATCACATTTTTACAAAAGGACAAATATGTGGGTCAGATGAAGTAGCTTTGCAGGGGGCTGGGTTTTGACACGCTGTAAATAGTTGACCATAATGGGGCGAGACTAGCTACGCTGAGCTATTACTGTGATTAAATCCTCAACCTCCTCAGGGCCCATTGGCTACTGGTCCAGCTGTGAGCTGCACACAAATGCTCTGTCATCATGTGGTCTGGCACCCTGTGCCTGCCAAGGCCTGGGGCAGGGGTAGTGAGTGTCCCTGGACGTGGGCTGAAGGAGGATCTGGGAAGCAGAGAGGAGGCATGGGCTGGTGCTGGCTGAAGGAACTAGTGGTCTTGCTATAGAAAGCCCCACCCCCTGCCTTCCCATCATCCCATAGGTTGATGCCCTGGGGGCTAGTGTGAGGCAGAAGCTGAGTGTGGTGGAGGGGTGGAGAGGCCATGATTCATTCACTAGGAAAGGCACCCTAAAAGTGGCAGCATTTCAGTGTGGCCTTTGGAATGGGGCATGTCAGCAGCTATGGTGAGACCACCGGTGAGGTGCGTTCTGGGTAGTGGGAGCTGCATGCCCAATGGCACAGAGGTGTGAAAATGCGGTGTGAACACTTGAAGGCACAAAATGCAGTGTTGGTAGATAAGGGGTATTGGGAGACTGCATTGGGGAAGTAGACTAGGTCAGGTTGTGAATGATCTTGAAGGCCATCCTGAGGTATACCTCCTTCAGGCTCGCTGGAGGGTTTTATGCATGAGTGACAGCATCACATTACAAAGATGGCGCCACCAAGTGAAAGCCATGGCGAGGCTGGATGCAAGAGAAGTTACAGGCCATTGAGAGCCATCGCGTCCAGGTAGACATGACAATCCTGAGCAGGACAGTCCTAGTGGCCATGGCAAAGAATTGACAGGGCTTGGGAATCTGTTTGGGTGACATGGTGAAGGAGAAGTCAAGTTCACCTCCCAAGTTTGGGAAATAAGCTGCTGTTGCACGTAAATCAATTTTCTACTCCACTAAGTTTGTTCATTTAAGTGCCCAAACTTAAATTAACTCTTTTTGGAAGAAAGCTTTCTAACTAGTGACCACTGAACATCACCCTCTGCCTTTTTAAGCACAGGAAGTAGAACATAATGTAACTACAGCTTGATGAGAGGAGGGCTATGAATAGTTGTAACTGTCCTCATTGTCACATGCCTCAAGGCCTGTTGACATGTTTGGGACCCTTTGCCCCAGCACTGAAAAGCCCCAGGCTATTGTACTTAGTGAGTTCTGGGTCTTCTCTTTAAAAAGAAAAAAAAGCTATTGCTTCCTCCCCGTTCTTCCCTTCTTTGCTTCCAGCTGTCATTTCTCAGTTGTAGAGCTTTTAGGACACTCATTCTCTCCTGCTATTTCTAATCTTCTGCCCCAAGCTTTTCTAATCTACAACTCTTCTTAAAATAAAGTACATGGCCATTGTGATGGTTGTTTCCCTCGTTAACTGGCGGGCTCCTTCCATTACTTCCGCTTCCATAGCTTTACTGCAGATAACTGAGCTCTGAGTACACAGGGATGTTTCCTATTCCTTTGTTATTACCCACAGTGCCTAGCACTGAGCTGAGCACATTGTCTGTACTGGGTAAACATCGATGGATTTAAGAGATGTAAATAGCCTTCTGTGTATTCTTTTTCCCCCCCATCATCAAAGGAGTCTACCTTTAGTCCCTTGAAAACTGATGTTACAAAGCCATTTGGAGAGCTGATTTTTCTTCCCTTTAGATGTGGTGTTAATTGTTTGGCTATTGCCTGCAGCACCGTGGAAGTCTGTGCTTCAGGAGCAGAATAGCGCTGCCTCTCCTCTTTGTCTGTGGATTTAGGTACCAAGTGCAGCCAGAAGAAAAGCAGATGAGTCACAGGTGTGGATCTGCTGGGCGGCTCTTGTTGTTAGCGGTACAAAGCCACAGGTGTGCATTGAGTGCTGCAAAGCAGGAAGAGGAGCCTTGATGATTTTGAGGGTCTCAGGTCAAGTTAGTTACGTGTGGACTTGAAAATGCTTTGAAGATGCAGCCAGCCCTCCACAGCCATGAAAAAAACAAGAATGATTTCTGCTGTTTGCTGTTGGGGCACCATTTAAGCCCATGTCTTGCTAGGTCAACATTTTCATGCCCGGAGCTATAAATTAAAAATATGCCTCAGATTTGGGCGCCATTTCTCTGACTAGAAGCTGGATCTGTTTATTCCCTTGCGGTTGCTAGGAGCATTGTAGACCAGAAGGAAGGGAATGGAGGATGAATGATTTTAAGCATATTTTCCAAGAGGAATGAAACTGTAAACACAAATTCTCACACACCAGAAAGTAACTGGTTTCCACCCACTGTAGCAAAAGCTCATTGCAAGATCAAGACTCTCTGAAAATCAATCCCCCGCGCTACGGCTTAGCTGGGTTGCTGGCTTGATTGAAAGTCCTAGTTCAGCGGAATGTGTGGGCAAGGTGTAGTAACTAGGCCAAGTCTATGCAAACCAGCCTCTGAATCGGTTATTTAAAACAACAGACTTGGGTGACATCAACAATCATCCTAATCTAGTTATCTGGGAGCAGCAGTGTGTCTCAGAATCTCATTTAATGCCACAATTGAGGTTGGTTTCAGATTGCTATCACAGTTGTGAAGATTCTGCAGTACTCTGGCCCTCTTTTATTTTGACATGGTCCTTAACATGGATAAGTTGGCATCCCTCTTGTTAGAAAGAGTAGGGGAGAAGGCACTGTCTTTTATGTGGGTGACACGGTTTTATTTTCACAGATTCAGAAAGAGCTTAATAGAGCACAGGCTCTGCTACCCAGTTATTACCATAAAGACGGCTGCTGAATTCAAAACCCAGAGTCAACACTTTTGACATATGTTCTCCGGCATTTAACTGGCTTATAGCAAACATCCTGTTTCAGTTTATATATCACTAGGCAAAAATCCACACTAAAATCTAGTGGCTTAAAAGAACAACAGTCATTATTTGCTCAGGAACCTGCAGTTTGGGCAGGGCCCAGCCAGGATGGTTCATCTCTGCTCTTCATGATGTCAGCTAACTGCCTTGACCAAGGTGGAAGGTGCATTTTTAAGATGGCTCATTCATGGGGCAGCCCCAGGTGGCTCAGTGGTTTAGTACTACCTTCAGCCCAGGGCGTGATCCTGGAGACCTGGTATCGAGTCCCACATCAGTCTCCCTGCATGGAGCCTGCTTCTCCCTCTGTCTGTGTTTCTCCCTCTCTCTCTCTCTGTGTGTGTCTCCCATGAATAAATAAAATCATTAAAACAAAACAAAAAAGGTGGCTCATTCATATTGGCTGACAAGTTGTTGCTGGCTGTTGGACCGGAGTTCAACTGAGGCTACTGACCAGAGCCTACTTCCTTTCCCTGTGGCCTCTCCCTGTGGCTAGGTTGGATTTTTCTCAGTACAGTGGTTGGGTTGTAAGTATAAGTATCCATAGGAAGACAAGCACATATCAAGCTTCTGCTCATATCATACTTGCTTGTATCTCATTGGCTAAAACCAGTCACACAGTGTGGCATGGAGCATAATGGCCCCCTAAAGATATCCACATCCTAGTCCCTGAAAACTGTGAATATGGTATCTTTCACTTGGCAGTAGAGATTTTGTAGATGCTAAGGATCTTGAGATGGAGATTATTCTGTATTATTTATGAGTGAGCCCAATGTTATAACAATGTTACTTAGGAGTGAAAGACGTAGATAGAGCAATCAGTGTCAGAGAAAAAGATGTGGAGACAGAAGCAGAGTTTGGAGTAATGCAGAGGTTGGCTTTGTAGTTGGAAGAAGGGACCACAAGCAAAGGAATGCAGGCAGCCACTCAAAGCTGGAAAAGGCAAGGAAACGGATTCACACGTAGACCCCCCAGAAGGCACATTCTTACTGACACCTTGATTTTAGCCCAGTGAGACTCCTTTTGGGCTCCTGACTTCCAAACCCACAAAATAATAAATTTATGTTGTTTTAAGCCACTAAGTTCATGGTAATTTGTTACAGCCACAATAGGAAATGAATGTACAAGGCCCAGCACAGAGTCAATGTGGGGCAGATGTACACAGAGTGAATACAGGGGCCCTGGTTCATGGGGGTGGTCACCGGTTATTAAGGTGTAAGAGCCTACCATTGAAAACAGGGTACTTCCTGCAAAACCAGAATATCATGGGGTTTTCATCAGGAAGTTACTTTGCTCAGAGTTAAATATTTTATGGGTTCCTTATCATTTAGGTTTCTATGCTTTGTATTCCAACCTAAAATTGTTACTGCCTCCCTGATTGCAACACCACCTTTGGGCCTTTTGCTGGAACAAAGCTAAGATTCTTTTTCCTGTCCCCAATTTTTATTATGAGAAATTTCAGACATAGAAAAGAGTGGAAGGAACAATAAAATAAATTTCCGGATACCACCAGATTCAGTCATTGTTGACATTCTGACATATTTGCTTAATTTATAATTGTATGCATATTATCTAATGTACATATACATACATACTTTCTGTTTGTTGCCGAACCTTTTGAAAGTTGCAAATACCCAGACTCTTCATCCCTAAATACTTTAGTATATGTTCCTAACTAGAGGAATATTCTCCTATATTACCACATTGCTATTACCACATCTAAGAAAATTTAATAGTAATTCCCTGCTATCATCTAACATCTGTTCTACATTCAAATTTCCCCAGTGGCCAAAAAAACTTTTTATTCATTCCTACATTACATTTAGTTGTTAATGTCTCTCTATTCTTTTATTCTAAAACAACCCCACACCTTTTCCCTCTTTTCATGACATTGAAGAGACCAGCTAATTTTTATAGAACATTCCACATCTTAGATTTGCCCAGTTATTTCCTTGCAATGGTGCCTGAGTTGTCCTTCCATTCCCTGCATCTCCTATAAATTGGAAGTTAGGTTTAAAGTCTTGAGTGGGTTTGGATTTTACACTTTTGTCAATAATACTTCATAAATGGTGCTGTTCCCTTCCTATAGCAAGACACACAGAGCGGTACATAATGTCAGGTGTCCCCCATCCCTTAAAGTTAAGTTTAATCACTGGGTTACAAGTGGTGAAAGCTATTTCCCTCTGTGATCGCAAGTAACCTGGGGGGTGATATTTCAACACTGGGCAAATATGCTGTTTCCAATGACTTTTCATCCCTGAGAACCTTTACTCAAACCAGTTATTTCAGGTATACATGGTGATTTTCTTTTCCTTTTTTTTTTTTAAGATTTTATTTATTTCTTCATGAGAGAGGCAGAGACACAGGCAGAGGGAGAAGCAGGCTCCGTGTGGGGAGCCCAATGCAGGACTCGATCCCAGGACCCCAGGATCATGACCTGAGCTGAAGGCAGATGCCCAACCACTGAGCCAACCAGGCACCCATAGATAGTGATATTCTAATTTTGTTATTCTTTTTATATTTATTAGGTGAAAGTTTTTGTAACAAAGACCTTGTGTCCCTCTTTGAGCCCTTCCTTGCTTTTAGGCACAGTATGTCCCAGTTAGGCCTTGAATTTTCACTGTTCCAGACCTAGATTCAGCCATTTTCCTGAGTGATCCTGGTTCTTTTTAGTGGGGAATTTAAAACCAAGATCTGGGCACTAAGGATGCTCACTCTAGGACCATTTGGTGGAGAAAACCAGGAAACACATTTATTTAATAAATGTGTTCAAATTGATATTTCTGACTCAAATTTAATATTCAGGGTATTTTTCTTAACTTGTTAGTTTTTAAAAAATATATTTGTATCTCTCTTCCCAAACTGAAAATTTGATTGCTATACTTTAACATATGTACCTATCTATCCATAATAATATATAGACACATCAAATCGTCTCAAATTTACAACACCAATATTATTACTAAACTACTGAGTGAAGTTTTTCTTTGCATTTCTTTTTGACCTTAGAATATATCTCCTTGATGAACACTGGGTTTTATATGCTGGCAAATTGAATTGAAATAAAATTAAAATAAATAAAAGAATATATCTCATTATGAAAGTATAGAGTACCGTGTCTAAAAGTTGTTCTTTGTGTGATTATGTTATCAATTCAATAAATCGGTTTATTTGTTGACATTTGTTTTATTTTTTTTTTAAGATTTTATTTATTCATGAGAGACACAACGAGAGAGAGAGAGAGAGAGAGAGGCAGAGACACAGGCAGAGGGAGAAGCAGGCTCCATGCAGGGAGCCGGACGTGGGACTTGATCCTGGGGTCTCCAGGATCACGCCCTGGGCTGAAGGTGGCGCTAAACCGCTGAGCCACCTGGGCTGCCCTTACATTTGTTTTATTTTTATTTTTTTATTCAAAAAAAAATTTTTTTTCCTGATATTTGTTTTAAATTGTAAAGTTTACTTGTCCTTTTTAAATTAATTTTTGTGGGTGTTTTGGAAAATGAAAAACATTCACGTGGTTTCTAAAAGTGAAAACTGTATAATACAGCCACCTCATCCCAATCTTGACTCCATACCTGTCTTTTCCATCACATGACCTACATAGGTAACCATTTTGTTAGCTCTTTATTTCTTTCCACTGTATCTTATTGTAAAAATAAACAGATTTTATATTCAGTCTTACTTCTACTTGTTTCCTAGACAAGAGTAGCCTAGTGCATATGCTTTTCTTCATCTTGCCTTACCCACTTTTTAGCATCATGCGGACACGTCTCCATGTAAGCCCACCAAGGCTGTCCTCCCTCATGCCTGGGATGCTCCTCCATACCAAGTGGTAGCCCTGCAGTGATTCATCCAGCCCCTGCCCAGTGGCCTGTGGGATAGTTTCTGATCTTTTCTTTTGCCAACAGTGCCGCAATGAGTAACCTCTAGCATGTTTTTTTCATACGTGTGAAGGTATGTCTTCAAGTGGAATTCACAGATCACAGATAAAAATATACATAATTTCATTTGGTATTGCTAAATTCCCTCCTCTGGGGCCATGCCGCCTTGCATTCCCCCACTGGTAAGTCGGTCTCCACAGCCTTACCACAAACTTTTGGATTTTGCCAATATCAGGAGGAAGAGGTGCTATATCAGCTTAGTTGTGATTGATATTTATCTTATGTTGAATAAGGGTAATAAGCATTTTTTCTTAGGTCTAAGGGCCATCTTCCTTTCTCTTTCTGTGATCGGTAAACCTCTTTTGTTCATTCTCTGTCTTGCTCTTGGTCATTTTCTTCTCAAGTTTAAGAGCTTTTTCTGGTATTAGAGAGATTAGACCTTTGTCTCTGATAGAAGTTATAACTGTTGTCCTTTGTCTTTTGACTTTACTTATATGTAGTTTGCCATGCATTTACTTTTTTCCATAGATAAACTTAGACAAACTTACCAATCTTGTATTATCTCTAGATTGTATGTTAAAATTGGAAAGACTTTTCATCCCCCAGGTTATCAAGGAATTCACCAAATTTTTATTTCTAGGACACATATAATTTAATTGTCCATTTAGATCATCTAATCCATGTGGAGTTTATTCTGGTGAATACTGTGAGATAGGGAGCTAGTGGTGTTGTTCCAAAAGGCCATGCGTCTTTCCCCTAAAGGTCTGAGATGTCACCTTTATCATATGGCAAATTTCCACAGGTACGTGGGTCTACTTGCCAGTTTTCTGTTCTGTTCACTGATCTGTCAGACCTGAGATTCATGAAGATCACCTTGACCCATCTCTGAGTGGAGGGCCACTGTGTCTCTGTCATTGCCTCCGTAGTCCAGAGTCAGCCCAACCTCAGAAGGCAAAAGCGTATGACAAAGCACTTAACCTCAGCAGAGAGCAGCTGTAGTCCACATGCTTGGACTGTTACTGACATCACAGCTGACTCTCTGCAGCCCACATCATACCAACAGCTTTGTTAAGGGCAGCAGTATTTACAGAGCAGGTCTAGGGGACAGCCAGCACATCTAGTCCTCAGGGAGAGATGCTCTAAAAGTTCTTCCTGGGTCATGCTGGACTATTAGGTACCATGTACCAACCTCTACTGTTTGGCTGTCTGTGGAATTGCTTTTGATGAAGAACACTTCAGTGACAGGTCATGGTCCTGTATTGAGGGATGTGCTAAGAAAAAAACCCGGTGAAAACTCGTGAGTGTTGTGGAGCACTCACTCTGCCACTCTGTCATTTCTGCTCTTATCTTACCTTTCCTGACATTATTTTTCTTACTTTTTATTTTAATGCAGCTTTGGAAGCCATTTTTGGAATAGGGGACTATGTTTTCGAAGGAGAAGGGAGGGAAGGAAGGGTCATACACGAAGAGCACCTGGGTGGCTTAGTGGTTGAGCTTCTGCCTTTGGCTCAGGTCGTGATCCTGTGGTCCTGGGATCGAGTCCTGCATTGGGTTCCCTGCAGGGAGTCTGCTTCTCCTCCTATGTCTCTGCCTCTCTCTGTGTGTCTCTCCTGAAGAAATAAATAAAATCTTTAAAAAAAAAAAAAAGGAAGGGTCATACATGAGACCAATGGCTTTGTACTGCTGAAATACGTAAACAGTGTGCAATCCTTGATTTCAGGCTAGATTTACAGCACTTTCCAAACGAACTTCTCTTCAGTGGGTTTACCTAATGCAGAAAGGTACCTTTGCTTCCAGGTCAAGCAGTTTCATCCTTGAAATCCTATCATTTGAGATCAGGGAGAAATAAATGCAGAAGGATTTTAAAAGCTGGTGCAGGTTCAGACAAGTATTTTTAGTGACCCAAGTCAGCCTGAGATATTGGTGTTTGACTTCGTCAGATGCATCTGCACCCCGATGCGCCTTTGCCATCGGGGTCCGTGCCGGAGTGAAGGCTGCATATCCTGTGGACCAAATGCAGACCTTGCTGCAGGCATTCATCACCGTGCAGGCGATGTCTGCCTCACTTCCTAGCTCTTCTTTGGTCCAGTAGCCCCTTAAACCATGTGCAGAGCATACCACCTCTAGGATGCCATGGCTGCCTTTTTCCTTCTAAATTCCATTTGCTCCAGCCTTCCCAGCCCCGGGGTCCTGCTTGCACCTGGGTTGGCTACACCAACCTTACTTTCTCACTTGATAAATTCATCTGCACCTTTGTTGCACGTGTACGCACAGAATCCCAAAGCCAGAATGGCATGGCCTGAGTGCCCTATGTGATCAGTCCTGTGGTGAGGGAAACAGATGGGTAGGACAGGGACCCTGCCCTAGATGGGCACCAAGAAAGACAGCCTGGGTGCAGGCTCTGCAGGGGGTGGGTGCAGTGAGTGGGAGTCGTGGTCCTGAGACAACTCCATGGGGAAGCCTGGAGCTGTAGGTACAATATACCTCAGAATTAAACTCCCCCCACCAGAGTGGTTCTTAGACTGCTGGTTCTCATTGTTCTCCCAAAGTGATGGCACTGCCCTTTGTGCTCCTAGATAGGTCTTTCTTGGGTGTCTTGTCCTCCTCTTCTCTTCAGTGTTTGAAGAAAGGACACAGTTTTGCTGAAGTCATTGCTTGGCAGGTGCCTGCTTTTGTTGCATTTGATCAAGCACCCTTGCAAGTATTAAAAGTTGCCCATTGGCCCCATGTGTTTTCTGAACCCTGCTAACTGCCTTGACTTGGACCCAGCTAGTCCTTCATGGCTGACCCTCAGCCTCAGGACCACAGTCATTGTCATGTCATCACGTCTTACGCAGAGGCCTGTATCCCTTATTCACAAAACTGAAACAGAAAAAGCTCTGGAAACAAGAAATCATTTGACAGCAAAACCTAGCCTAAGCTGACATGAGGCCTTTGGATTCCTCATTTCTCCCAGTAAATGTAAATATTCACACCTTTTGCTACAGAAATACTAATATGTCTGATTCAGGAGTGCTCTTGTAGATCCTCCTGGGAGTATCATGAAATGTAGCTTTTGTATTCTGAATTCCAAAGCAGGTTCAGCCCCAAGGACATGGACTCAGGGATTATGGACCTAGATAAAACCAGAAGCTCCAGATGCCTATGATTTCACTCCATGTGACTGACAAGACAGCTTATGCACAGAAGTGACCCAGGCCACAAAGAATGAAATGATGCGATACCCAAGCCTTTGCAAATATCCAAACCCAATCAGTATACCAAGAACCTCCTCATTCCTGGAAGATCCACACCAAACACGCAAGAAGCCTAGAAAAAGGTCCCCACATCAGCATGTCACTGGATGTCTTACAGTCCCCATAATTTGTCAACTCTGGGTGCCCTGATGCCAGCAATTTTCCAAAACCTAATGATGATAAGATTTTAAATGTTTTCCGTATGTCAGGCACCGCTCCAATTGCCTAACTGGATTATCTAATCAAATCCTTGTGACAACTCTTTGAGGCATAAAGTATGGGTATCCCTTTATAGGCGAGGAAACTGAGGTCCAGAGAGATTAAGTGTATCCATTACAGTTTAGAAGCCAGAAAACAGACACTTCTCTGGCTATTTAAGAAAAGATTAATGGAGGGGATTAAGAGTTTCCAAAATCATTGGATAGGCAGGATCTTGGCTCAGCCTCCAGGAATGATTCCTGACACAACACTGCAGAGTTATGCTTCTGTGGGTAGAAAGCCTGGAAATTGGGGACCCCATTATGGGAACTACAAACCTCAGGAACACCCACTGATGCTGCCACCCAGGGACCAGGAGGGATCCCTGCAATTGTTGGCTTCAGAGTCGCAGCTACTGCATGGGTACTCTGCTTTCCAACACATCCATAAAGCCGGGGGCTGGTCTCCTCACCTCTGCTTGGCAGGGGAATAGCAGAATCTATAGCCATATGGCCCCACCTCATTTCCTTAGCCTCTCAGATCATGCAGGCACATCTTCTTGGTAGAACCTTAAATACATCTAGATCCCTGGAGGTGCAAAGAAGTTTGCCATTTTAGCTTTCATGACTTTGAAATACAGGAAGACACACAGGAGTAGGATTAAGTGGGTGTTGACCAGACCAGTGTATGGGGATATACATTAAGTTCACAAAGATGACACAGAATATGGTGGAACCAGTATTTGAAACCAGGCTATCAGGTTCCAGAGTCTAAGCTGTGTACATCCTACTGCCTTTCTTACCCCATGAGTTCTATCTGGCCTGGTCAACCCCCATGACATGTCTTCTCCACACTCTCTTCCTTCAAGAGATCTTCAGTTAGCTGGTCCATGTATCTGTATGTTCAAAGGGGTCTCTAGAACTAGACTCTGAATCCCTTAGCAGCTGGCATTAATGATCTCCATCTACTGTGGATTATCTCCATCTACCATGTACTGGCTGGATATGTCAGTGACCTGTTGACCCAATAGGGCTCTGCAACAAGCCATCCTAAAAGTCAGTGACTTAAGACAAAATCTAGGGGCACCTGGGTAACTCAGTCAGTTAGGCTTCTAACTCTTGATTTCAGCTCAGGTCATGATCTCAGGGTCATGAGATCAAGCCCTGCATCAGGCTCTGTACTGGGCATGGAGCCTGCGTAAGATTCTCTTTCTCGGGCAGCCCGGGTGGCTCAGCGGTTTAGTGCCACCATCAGCCCAGGGTGTGATCCTGGAGACCCGGGATCGAGTCCCATGTCAGGCTCCCTGAATGGAGTCTCTCTCTCTCTCTCTCTTTCTCTCTCTCTGTGTGTGTGTGTGTCTCTCATGAATAAATGGATAGAATCTTAAAAATATATATATTCTCTTTCTCCTTCTCCCTCTGCACCCCACCTCCCCTGTCCCAGCTTATGCATGTGCTTGGTCTCTCTCTCTCTCTCTCAAAAAAAAAAAAAAAATACAATGAACATCTAGTATTGCTCATCTGTTTATAGGTTGATTGGTTCTTTTGACTTAACTGGGTTTATCCGTGCCTCTGGGCAACTGCAGATAACTTAAGTGGCTATGTTATCTTGGCTGGGCTCTGTCAGACTTGAGTTCAGCTCACAAATCTCTGGCTGGGTAGGCTTGTCTCTCATCTTACAGCAAATCTGGCCAGCATGTTCTTACAGCCATTGCTGAGAAGTGAGAGAGGAAGTAAAAATGCACATGTACTTTTCCAAACCAAGTCACATGATCTTGCTCAGGGTCAAGGTGGAAAGGTTACTACAAAGTTACAGGGCAAAGAGTGTGAATTCAAGGACCATCAACCTTAGAGCACAGCATTTAACCTCTCAGACAAGCCCATCCACCTGGTGCCTTGGAAAGCCGGGCTTGGATTGGGGCAGGGACATGGAAGGCCAAACTTTCTGGAACCCTATAGGGCCCAATCTAATGAAGAATTTAGCCCCCCTGGGGGTGCTCTCTAGCAAAGGTCTGCATAAACTAAATCTTCCATTCTTTTGGCTGGGTCTTGGCCGGTTCTGTGCTCAAGTCAGGCTCCCCAGCTGACTCGGGGACACAGCCATTAACTCGCCGGCTCCTGCATCAGGGAGTCGCGTCTCAACAAAGACAGTCTTTTGACATCTCAAGCTGCATGTCTGCTCGCTCGCCAATTAAAAGGCTCATGTCTTCAATGTGACAAATACTAAGGAAAACAATCCCACGATTCAGAACACAAGTGGGGAGAACGCAAGCGAGTTAATCACGGATCAGACGCCGGCCTTGCTGTCCAGCTCCCGTCTGGCTTCTCTGTGACACAGAGCAGGACTCTCCTGAGGTTTCCGCGCGGCCGCTCTGCCTGGGCCAGACGTGCCACCGGCCGGAGACAGTTCGCCCGCCCCGCAGGATCATGTGAAGGGTCAGGGTTGTTTTTCCACAGCTTAGATTTCGGCAGGCAGATCTTACATTTTCTTAATTCATATTTAATAACCTGCCCATGCTGTCCAGCGGCGGTGCTGTGGGGACAGAGCGGAGGCCGAGGTCCCCTGTGCAGCCGATCCTTGGGCTCCCCTTCCCTGCAGCCCCAGCCCCGGGCCTGAGGGTTCAGTTAGCAGCTTCGATATTGGAAGACACTAAAGAAAAGACACATTCCTCCCATTTTTTTCATTTGGCTCCCTTTGAAGCAAAGCCAAGTTGTCTCCCCAGGCCCCCAGTGAAAGCAGAGTTGTGTATTCTTAGTTTGTTCCTCAAGAAATGAATTGTAACTAAGCAAAAAATAAAATGAAAGGAAAATTAACAGCTTTATTAAGCTATAACTCCCATTCCATACAATTTGCCTGTTTGAGGTGTACAGCTTAATGATTTTTTAATATATTCACACGTATGTGCAGCCATCACCATGGTCAGCACATTCATAACCCTCAAAAAGAAACCCATACCCGTTAGCACTCATTCCCCATTCCCGTTTTGCTGAGAAGCAAGAGAGGAAGTAGAAATGCACATGTACTTTTCCAATCCAACCACTAATCTACCTACTGTCTCTGCAGATTTCCTTATTATGGACATGTCAAATGAATGGAATCATAATAATGTGGTCTTTAGGGACCAGATTCTTTCACTTAGCATAAACTAAGTAAGTTTTCTAGTCTTTGAAGGCGGATAAGTGGGTTTGAATCCTGACTCCACAGCCAAGTGAGTGTGGGGCTTTGGCAAATGGCTTAATATCTCTGTGCCTTGGTTTCCCCATCTTAAGATGAGAGATCCAGTGCTCAGTCCCATAAAGTTCACTGGGTTAACACATGTAAAGGCTTTGAGCTGAGCCTGGGACACAGCTCAGTAAATGTGAGCTCCTGCTGTGTTTCTTGTCCTGGCCTCCCCTGAAGATCTATCTGGCTCTGCTTGAGCCTCCCTGTCTCTCTACGTTCAGTCCCTCAGCAAATGTTTACTGCAGTTTGCCCACTTCTTCCCTTAAGGGCTGCCCCTGTGTTCCGGGGTCTGAGTAGCCCTGCACATGGCTTGCAAGTTCTCAGCCAGGTCTGCAGCCTCCTGCACCCACCCTGTTTTTCCAAGGCAGTCTTATGGCCCCTCTTGGGGCTTTGAGGGTCAAAATAGTTAAACAGTTCTCAGAATGTCAGCTGGAGGGTGACAACCTGGTTTACTCACACTATCACCCTCCTCCGTATCAATATTTTTACTCTAAAGTTGGGAGTCAGTCTTGTCAGAGCCTTCGTTGAAAGGAGCCACCCCCTTTGTATTTACCAGTGTGTGGTACGTGAATGTTATTAACTATAAAAATGATACAAACACATTTACAAAATTCATGGGATAAAATAAAATATATCCCTCAAGCCTGAGATACTTACTGACTTCTTTTCGGAAGATTCTTCTTTCCATCTCCAGGTGGGTAGCACTTTCTGAGATCAAGGAGGCTCTGTTCCGTAGACTCTAAGAAGACAGACTCCCTCGCCCCCGAGCACTGGAGCTGCACTTCTGTGTAACCACCCCATTTGTACTGGGACTGTGGTTTCTTTGTGCATTTTTATGTCTTCCCATGTCTGGGTTGGTCTCCCCAGAGAGATCGTAAACTTCTAAAGAACAAGAACGGCATTGTCTCCTTTTATAAATTGTGTGTATCACAAAAAATAAGTAAAAGTAAAATGTTTGAAATGTTTCTTATCTATTCCTTCAATGTTCTTTTACTGACATGAGGGTCCGTCTGGCGTCTCTGGAAGTTGTGTGGCAGACACTCCCTCGCCCCACCATTATCAGCTGGTTACTATAACCCAGCCATGGCTTAGTCCTCATATACTTCTGGCTGTGTCTTTTGCCTCCAGAACTACCTATGCTGTATAAGGTGACAGAGAATGCAGCAGTGGCCAGCATAGAGCCAAAAGGTAGGATTTCTCTGAAGCTTTAGAATTCTGTTGGCTTATAGTACATCTCCCATATTGAGACTTTCCTGAAATAGTATTGAAAATAAAACGGGGAAAAAAAAAAAAAGAAAAGAAAAGAAAACGGGGGGATCCCTGGGTGGCTCAGCAGTTTAGCGCCTGCCTTTGGCCCGGGGCGCAATCCTGGAGTCCCGGGATCAAGTCCCACATCGGGCTCCCTGCATGGAGCCTGCTTCTCCCTCTGCCTGTGTCTCTGCCTCTTTCTCCCTCTATGTCTATCATGAATAAATAAATAAAATCTTTAAAAAAAAAAAAAAAAGAAAAGAGAACTGGGGTGTATAGCATTCCTCCCCGCCTTATAAGAACTCTGGAAAAGGATCCACCCCCTATTTCTAGGCCTTTGTTTCATTTCAGACACTTGGAGGATGAAGGAGGAAACATTAGTGGAGTAACCAAGGCATTGTCATGGCCTGAGATGAGGCCACAATAAATAATAAAAGTGGCTAGCATTATGGAATGCTCAGTTTGTGCCAGGCTGTTTTAAACATTCGTGTGTAGTATTACCTTATCTTCTCCTTAGAAAACTCTGAAAAAGATGCCTAGGGGATGGGGTAACTGGGTGATGGGCATTAAGGTAATGGGTGTTATATGCAACTGATGAATCACTCAACTCTACCGCTGAAACTAGAAAAAAGAGAGAGAGAGGCCCATTTGCCAATAAGGAAATGGACACAGAAAAGAAATATGACCCTTAAAGTCCCACAGCTGGTAATGGTGGAACCATGAGTCCAGCCCACACTGGCTGCACCTGAAAACGCAGAATAATGGTATTCCCAAGTGGCAGTCCTTCTGGTTGGAACAGTGCTTCACGGTGGGCAAAGCACACCACCGCACTTCTTACCAGAGTCTCAGAAGTGTCCTTGTAAGGAGCATGTTACAAGAGCCTGAATGACCATGGGGTATCGGTCGAGGCCTTAGATTCACCCGCTCCTGATCTCTTCATTTATTGTTTCTTTCTTAAACACTCAAAAATAAGGAAAGGAACTTCTCGTTAAATCTTCACAACAGTTCCATGGTGTCGGAGCAGCAGTGTTCCCAGAAAGTTTAAGAGCAGTGCTCTGTGATTAAATAGGTTTGAGCAATAGCATCCCCACCTTAGAGCATTACATGGCACATTTATTGGGTTAATTGTTTTCTCTACTTGGTCTAGCACAGGAAGTCTGTGAATATGAATGGGAGGGGGGGAATGTGTCTTTTCTTTCCAAATGAAAGTTAGCATCTTCTTCGATTTATGAATGTAGGCAGTGAACCATGGTAGTATGAGCAGGACCCGTGACTTTGTCACAAGTGGGATCACAGACATTTTCATCCTTGTTGCACATGTTTCAAAATATCATTTGCACTCATCACTGCTCTGAAATTATGGTAGTTTTAAACGTGACACTAGATTTCATTATTTAATGCACTAATAAAGAAAGACATTTACTGCTACGTTAACATTTTGCTTTTTAGCAATTTGAAAACTATACTTAAACATAGTTGGTGTCTTTCATCATCCTATGTCCTTTACTTTATACATTTAAAAGCATTATTCTGGAAAGGTGTCCACAGGCTTCACCAGGCTGCCAAACATGCCCATGGTCCCTAGGTACCATCCATTAACAGTTCCCAGGAAAGCACTTCGGAGGATTCAGAGATGGGAAATGCAGGAGGAGGGTCCTGCACATACACATAACCCTAACTGTGAGTGTGAGGTGGGCTCAGGGCACAAGTCCTAGTAGCCCCATGATGCCTCACTGACTCTCCTTCTCCGGGCACCCTGAGAAATGAAAACGAGCGCCCCTGACTCGTGGCAAAGACACTGTTTCAATTAAGCCAGAGAAACACAATTTATTACGAGCATGTTTTCAGTTCCAGGCGATGCCTTGAAAAGGTCAGCTTATATGAATATTTAGAAAAAGCAGGCTCATAAAATGAGAAAGACTTGGTATTCTAGGTTTTTTTTTCCCCCTTTGATGAAGAAAATTCAGGTTTACTCTTAGGATTGGCAAACTGTGGCATTTTTTTTACTTGTCCTGCATTTACTCTTTAAAAAGGAAGGTTTTAGCACAGCGTTTGAGGGGAATTTATGTTGCAGGGAATTTATAGTGTTTGAAACCAGGACAGTGAGCCCTAAACATAAGACCAATGGCTCACTGTCTACTGGTCATTGAAGATAGCAAATCAGGAGAATTTGCCTGCTTTGAAGACCCTGTCCAATGCCTAATTGTTTTATATGTGTTTCAGCTGATGGCCACTATTTTCATTAGGGACTTTTAACTGGCAAGTCATCTTTTGAAAAATACAAATTTGAGATGGTCACTCCTTTAAAATGTCTGTTGTCTCCCCCTTGCTGGAGGAGAAAATACAAAATCCTTAATATCATGCCCAAGCCCTTTAGGCTCAGGCTGCAACATTCCTTTTCTTTTCTTTTTTCTTTTTTCTTTTCTCTTCTCTTCTCTTCTCTTCTCTCTTCTCTTCTCTTCTCTTCTCTTCTCTTCTCTTCTCTTCTCTTCTCTTCTCTTTTCTTTTCTTTTCTTTTCTTTTCTTTTCTTTTCTTTTCTTTCAGACTTAATTTATTTATTCATGAGAAGCACACACAGATAGAGGCAGAGACATAGGCAGAGGGAGAAGCAGACTCCCTCCAGGGAGCCTGATACGGGACTCTATCCCAGGACCCCGGGATCACGACCTGAGCCAAAGGCTCAACCACTGAGCACCCAGGCATTCCTGCAACATTTCTTCTTAGCCTCACATGCCAGCCTCTTCCTGCCTCTGCTTTCCTCTCATCCCACTCACATGGTGATGGAGATTCCCTGAATTGTAGGATGAGCCCAGTAAAAGAACAAGCTAGTATGGTTATTCTTTATTTCACAAAGTAATTGGTTTAAAAATAACTTTGTTTTTATGCTTAGTAGGCTGGATTTTATTTAAACCCCCACCCCAGATTTTAAATTGGTCTATAAGATGTCTTCTATAACTTTGATATACACTACTTATGAAATCTGGAGTTCATTTTTGAAAAGATGCAGATGACACATTTTAAAGCAGTTATTTATTCCACTTTATTCCGCTTCCTTTTATAATCATATCAGAAAATGGAATGATGATCTATTTCGTTTACACAGTTGCTGGTGATCGGTAGAGTGCTCTGCTCAGTTTCTCTGCAAGTTTTCCCCTCTCTACATTCCTGCATTTGCCTGCAGTCTTCCCCTTGCTCAGGTCTCTCCTGCAAGTAATGTTTTTTTCATTCCATACACGTATTTCTGGGTGCCTCCTGCCTGCCAGACTCCAAGCTAACTGCCCAGTGTAGAAAGTGGATGACCAGCCAGCCACCCCCCCACCCCACCCCTCGCCTCAGTGCCTAGGGCACCATGTTCCATGGACACTCCTGCTGAAAGTCAGGAGCTAAGGATGTTATGCTGAGTCTGACCACTTGTAGAAATAGGAGATAGGGGCACATTTATTTTTTCCTCACGTCCACACCCTGTGTTCGATCAGCTTATAGTCTCTGGAGACAGATTTACTGTGAATTAAATAAGACCACCCAGTGGTGCTTCCAGAACAAACTCCTCTCTCCTCGGGTCTGGCTCCTTTTGGTAGAATTGTTGTCTATTAGTCTCTTAAATAATCGGTGAGAAAGTTTTGGTTTGTTGTAAAATTGGACCACATATATATAGTCCATGGTCTCTTGTGATGGACTTACAACACTCTCTAAAAAAGTTAACTAATTTGTTTTATAAATGCTAGGTATTGTAGCTCAGAGTTACCTTCTTGTCAACTTTAAGCTATTTTAGGTTAAATGTGTTTGTGGCTTTGCTTGGTATGGTTGGCTGTTGGTTGGTCTACTATTATTGTTACTGCTATCATCATTATTAATTTGTTTTTACTGAAGCCCTTTGTAAAATAAATAAATAAATAAATAAATAAATAAATAAATAAATAAATAATAAATGGGAATCCAGTTAACGGAGGATATTTTGGTTAAGAATTTTATTTGTTAAAAAAAAAAAAAAAGAATTTTATTTGTCTTTCTACTCAAAACCTTCCTCCAAGGGCAGTCAAGTGTGCCATTGGGTGACCTGTCTACAAAAGAGTAGCCTCCCATTTTTCTTAATTCTCCTAGAATGAGATAAAGCATACTGTTCTATCCACTTGTTAGCCACTATTATACACGGAATTGTGCACCCCCACAAAACTGATGTACTGAAGCCCTAACCCCCAGTACACCAAAGTGTGATGGTATTTGGAGACAGACATTTAAAGAAGTAATTGAGGCTAAATGAGGTTATGTGGGCAGCCCCTCACCCAATCTGACTGGTGTCCTTATAAAAAGAGGAAATTTAGACTCACGGAGACACAGCAAGGATGTGGACACATAAAGGAAAGACTATGTGAAGACACGGCAAGAAGGCAGCCATCTGTAAGCCAAGGTGAGAGGCCCCTGGAGAAACCAGAACTGCCCACACCTTGATATTTGGACTTCCAGCCTCCAGAACTGTGAAAAATAAATTTCTGTTGTTTGAACCACCTAGTCAATGGTATTTTGTTATGACAGCCCTAGGCGACTAATACAGCCACCAAGACTGTTTCAAAGGATTCCTTTACTGAGCAGATTCCTGCATGATGGATGACAGGAGCCACCATCCTCTCTGTTTTTGTAAGTGGAGAAACCAAGGCAGAGAAGATTTTGAACCCTGAGCCCTTGATGCAGTGGGGGCAGTGGCAGAGACAGGACTGAGAGGGAGCTGCCTCCACAGAACCCCCAGGGGGGTCCCTTTAGTGCCCCAGTGTTCCTAGAGCCGTACCTGGGACCCAGAAAGATGCAGTTGGAAGAGGATGTTCTAGAATATCTGGAGCAGTGCTTTGAGCTTTGCTCAGGAGTATTCGTTCTCTTTTCTGTGGCTCTTTACAAAACATCTGAGAACTAAATGTGAAACTCTTTCTCTAGTAAAGCCACGTGATGCATGCGTCTAGCACCCATGAGTGAAGAGCCGGAAACATTCTCCCGCACCAACTCTGCGGGTTTCTGGCTATTTGTGCTTTGGTGTAAATGCTCACATTGCATTTTTTGTTCCTGCCACATTTAACGCTTCAGCCTGAATCTAGCTTTATCACTGCTTTGGGAATTTGTTACAACTTATTTATGAGTATTAAAATTCTGGAATCTTCCCCATCAAAAAAAAGAAAGAAAGAAAAGAACATAGCTACTTTTTGACTTTGAAATTTTACCAGGATGGCAGCTCCAAGAAGATCCCTGCCTGGAGTCCAATAAACCTACAGGACTGGGCAGTCGATGCACCCAGGCTGGTTTGAAATGTGCTGACAGGGCCCAGCTGGGACGGTGCTGAGCAGAGGAGGAGGGAGGCAGGGTCACTCCAGGTCAGGCCTGCCATAGAAGAAGCAGAAGGGAGCTGGGTGGTGGCGATTAGCCTCTCAGGTGTCAGAGGCAGTGCTGTATGGATCCAGTGCATTCTGAAGCCAGTTTGCCTTTCCTAGGTGTTTGCCGAGACCCTCCTATGTGCCTTACTCTGTGCCTTCCTGATCCAGGTGTTGGAGCTGGAAAGGGCGTGACAGAGGCAAGAGAAGCATAGAGCAGGCCCTGCTCTGAGATCATGCAGGGTATCGAGGCAGAGACCCTGGTTCAAACACAGGGTTGGCTATAGGATGACGTTTGACCAAAGGCTGAACTCAGAATGGGCTCTGGACAAGGAATGGCCAGGTCTTTGGGGGCCGGAATGACTAAGGCAGTCTTTTCCTATGGGTCGTGAGAGCACTGAGTTGTAGGATCCTGAGGTTTGGACTAGTTGGAGAGAGTGTCAGTTCTCTCTTTTGGTTCTCTGCTTTGGTTCTGTTCCCTTAGGGGGTTTGATGTACTTCTGGGCTCCTTACCCCACCAGGGTGCCCACCGTGTTTGAGACTTCCTTGGACCCCTACAGTCCTCCCCCATCACCATCCCATGTCCCTGAGGTGAGAGTGGCTCTGGAATTCCCTTTTCTCCCTTCAGGGTGTCATAGGATTGCGACAGGGTCTGGCTGGTTTGGGATAGCCAATGAGAGTTTCCCAGGCTTTGAAGCACCAAGAGCAGAGGCCCTGCAGTCAGATGAAAGGCCCCCTCCTTGCCTGTTGGCAAGGAATCCAAAGAAAATTTAAGGAATCCTGCTCCTAAAGAGAATGAGGGTCAGCACATGAATACCAGCCCCCATGGGCCCCAGTGGAGGTCTGCAGGTGGCCAGCATTGCCCTAGAGAGGGCTTATTTGAGACACTCCCTCAGCAGACACCAAAGCATATATCAGAAGCTCATTTTTTACAGCTTGCCCATTTATTCATTCATTTCACAAATTTGTATTGAATTTCTGCTTTCTGCTAGGAGCTGATGTTCTGACTAGAGCAGGGGCTGGCAGATGTTTTCTGTAAATATTTTAGGCTTTGAGAGCCATACTGCCTTTGCCACAACCTACCCAACTCTTGTTGGGTGAAAGCGACCACAGACAATACATAAATGCATGGGTGTAGTTTTGTTCCAATAAAACTTTATTGACAAAAACAGGTAAGGGGCTGGATTTGGCCCAAAGACCATTGTTTGCCAACCCCTGGGCTAGAAACACAGAGGTGAACAAAAGTGGACATAGTCTCTACCTGCTGGGGCTTACACTCTAGGCTAAGAAGACAAATTAATCATATAATCACAAACATGAACACTGGTGCTCGAAGGAAAGATATATTCTCAAAGCTCCAGAAACAGGGATGTGATAGAGTCTCAGATCAATGAACCCTTGATGCTTGATTTAGGCTTTGAAAAAGCATAACCAGGTGAAGAGAGGAAACAGCACATCGAAAGGCCCTATGGCAGGAGCCTGGAACATTCCAGAAACTTAAGACCAGTGTGGTAGAGTATAGAGGAGAGCAGCGGGGAGGAGTAAAATGAGGCCGTAACCAGTCCACACACAGCCTTGGGGCCATGCGGGAGCTCCAGTCTATCTGGGACTAATGAGGAAGGCTTGAAGCAGATGAGAGAAAGAATCAGATTTGCATTTTGAGAAAAATCTCTCTGGCTGCCACGTGAGAAGAGATCAGAGCAAAACAAGTGAAGATTCAGGGAGGCCAAAGAAAAAGCCTGTTGCAAGACAGGAAAGTGGTAATGGAGGTAAAGAGAAGCAGATGGAGATAAGAGATCTTTCAGAAGGATGGGTAGGGCAGGAGAGAGCCTGTAGGACGGCTGCGTGTCAAGTTTGTACAATGAGATAGAAGTGCTGTCTACTAAGATCCGCAGCCCTGGGGAAGTCCCCTGGCTTTTTTGTTTTGCTTGGTTTTGTTTGTTTTGGTCAGAGGAAGGAGCATGATAGGTTGAGTTGCCTTTGAGACATCAAATTAGAGGTGTCAGGTAAGCAGATCGGAGATGGAGCCCAGAGGAAAGGTGGGGACTGCAAGTAGATGTGCTTTGGGGAGTTGTAGCATGGAGGGGTACCTGAAGCCTTGAGCATGGCTTAGGTCACCTGGGGGAAGAGAACGAAGTCAGAAGAAGGGAGCTTAGGGAAAATCCTCAGGAACCCCCATACTTAATAACCAGAGGGAGGTGGGCGAGCTGCAACACAGACAGACCGTGTCACAGGGAGGAAATGGGAGATTGCTGTGGCCCTGAGCTAAGGGAGATGGTGTCTCAAGCGAGATTCAGCCTATAGACACGGCACAGTTGACCTGGCCGCTCATATCCTGTGGACGTTCGGACTGGTCAGTGCATGCGCTATGATGGGTTGGTGCCC
Source organism: Canis lupus familiaris (assembly GCF_011100685.1). Lineage (NCBI taxonomy): Eukaryota > Metazoa > Chordata > Mammalia > Carnivora > Canidae > Canis > Canis lupus. Next base: position 18,073,201 of record NC_049238.1, read on the forward strand.
ACACTGTGCAGTTATTAAATATCAGACTGTCAAGCCTGCATCCCAGGAATGGCCATCAGGGTAGAAGGCTTCTGAGGGAGCAAACTAGTTGGGAAAGTGGAAACATTTCACCCGATTTAGCAACAAGGAAATGGTTGGTGCCTTTAGCAAGAGAACTTGAGACGGAGCGATGGGCTACAAAGGGAATGGTGGGTAAGGAAGCAGACAGAAGGTCCAGGCAGCTCCTGCCCAAGTTTTGCTGGGATGCAGAGCAGCCAAATAGGACAGATAGTGGGGAAACTGGAGGCAATGGGGGGTTGACATTTTTCTTTAAGATATTGAAATGATGAGAGGCACTTGTTTGTTCAATACTCACACTGTAAAAAAAAAAATACACTGTGTGTTTAGTGACTTATCAAATGCTGTCATGTTCATTTATTCATTATTTGATCCCACATGCCTATCTCATCCTGGGTGTTGTGGGGGGCAGGTATTTACTATGTTATGAGCATAAATTCATTGTATTTCCTTCTTTCCTTTTCAGTGGACATTTATTGAGTGCTTACTATTTGCCAACTACTGGACCAGGTCCCCGTGATACAGAAATGAGTACATTAAAAGCCTATGTGTCCAAGGGGCTTATAGTCGAGTACAGTGGTTATCAGCCAGGGGTAATTTTATCCCCTTTTCTACCTTGGGGACAGTAGGTGATGTCTGGAGTTATTTGTGATTGTCACAACTTGGGGGCAAGGGAGAGAAGAGATGCTACTGGCATCTAGTGGGTAGAGGCCAGGAATGCTGCTAATCAGCCAACATAGTACCAGACAGCCCTTTCAACAAAGAATTATCTGGCCCAAAATTTGGATAGAGTACAAGGTGCCTCAATAAATGTGTGCATATGGGACACCTGGGTGGCTCAGTGGTTGAGCGTCTGCCTTTGGCTCAGTGTGTGATCCACGGTTCCAGGATCGAGTCCTGCATCAGGCTCCTGCAAAGAGCCTATTTCTCCCTCTGCCTTTGTCTCTGCCTCTGTGTGTGTGTGTGTGTGTGTGTGTGTGTGTGTGTGTGTCTCATGAATAAATAAATAAATCTTTAAAAAAAATAAATGTGTGCATATGGAAACTGCAGGAGCTCAGAGGATGGGCACTTAGGCACGCGCAGTGGAACTGGCCAAGCAGAAGATGAGGGACAGACAGGACAGGTGGACACAGCACCTGTGGAAAGGCACGAAGGTCAGGAAGAACATGGTGCATACTCAGGAGCTTCCAGAAGCTCAGAGCCGAGGCACCGCGGGCAATAAGGGCAGAAGTCTCTAGAGTAGGGCCAGGGCCATAGATACCATGCCAAGCATTTTGGATTTTGTCTATTCAATGGGAGGATTCCAAATGAGAGCAAAGCAGATTTGTGTCTCAGGAAGATCATTCTGGTGGCAGATGAGAACAACCAAAAATCACTAACCTTTATTGAGAATATACTATGTGCGTCAGGCACGTTTCTGCATACTTTATTGAATTACCTTATTTGATCTTCCAACAACTCTCTGGAGGAAGTGCTCTTGTTATCCCATTTTACAGCTGAGGAGACAGAGGCAGAGAAGTCATGAAGCTTGCTCAGCACCAGAGAACTAGTCAGTGGAGGAGCCAGGATAGACCCAGCAAGCATGAGATGTGGTTCTTCCCATCTCCCCTTGGAATCTGGAACCAGACTTGAGCATCCGCAGGGTCTCAATTCATAATTCATGTGCTCCGGTGCTTTCTGCAGCTGCTCCAGGAATCCCACGCCTGCAGCTCTGAGGAGTGTGGCCTTGGGCTAGCCGGCTTAATCCTTCCTGATTAGGAGTTCTCATGTCGCTGTTAATTTTTAGGCACTTTGTGGCTGAAATGCCCCATCGAAAGACAAACACTAGAGAGAAGTGTGCTTCTGGGAACTCAGAATTGTTCTCTGCTGCCTGGGATTTTCAGAGGACCCCAGGAACCTCTGTAACTGCTTCAGCAGGACACCACACCCATTGTCAGATGCACCCTTCCTCCTCTTATCTTTGCTGCAGGGGGAAGAAGTGGGTCTGCATAAGTGATAAAATTTAAAGCATGTCTCAGCACCCAAAGCTTCATCACAAGCCAGTGTAGATCTGGCTTCCTCACCTTCTAGTAACAGCAGCCGCTCCTTCTATCAGGATGAGTAGTCCAGTGGGCAGCCTTGGCCCAGCACCAACAGGCGTGAAGAGCGGGATCCCAGGGATTGGAAGTGGAAGGGACTGCTCCAGGCTAGAGGGGAGAAGAGATTTTGCCGCTGGGGGAGGCCGAGGGTGATGGACAGAGTTAGGACTAGAGGATCGCTCCTGCCTGGCACCTTATGGTTTCCTCCCGTTTGAAAAGACCAGACGTACCTTTTCATATTTAGATAGGCTTTTCAATAAATGTGTCTTCATTTTTTTTTTTTCTTTTTAAGGCAGTTGGTAGGTTCTGGGAGAGCTTTGGAAATGCAAACTGGTCTGTGATCCAGAAGGAAAGCCTCCTGAAGAGAACGCAAACACTGCAGTGCTCTAGATTAACCCACTACAGGTAGATTCTTTGAGGTTAGCCCCAAATTACTCCCACCGGCCAGATGAAGAGCCTTAGGCCGAACCACTGCTGCATGGCGTATCCATGGGAGAAGCCATGGTCAGATGTCTAGATTTTCTTACACATTTCACTTTGTCATTTAAAGATTCCTTGGTAGGACAGAGAGTTCTCTGGGCTTCAGTTTTCGCATCTGTACAATGAAGGAATTGTTGAATTAAAGATTGTCTAGTGTGGCTTTGATTTGTAGATTAAATTGGGCCTTTGCCAGGATGGTGACCACCTCTCTACAGCGCCAAGAAAACTAACTACCCACCCAAATATAAAATATTCCCCCACTTTCCCAAAGAAAAGGTCTCTGAAAAAACCTTTTCAGCCACACTGAATATATGAATTTTGGGGAATATAGATGCACATATCTATAGTATTACACACTGACATAGAGTATATTGTTGTAGTACAGATAACTTATCATTTACTTAAAATATGTAATTAATTGCCTTAGTTACACATCTTTAGAATTAGAACATCTATAGCATGCTAACTTTAAAATACGACTTTTTTCACTGATAGATTTCACGAATCATCATTCAAGCCTGTCGCGTGCAGTTTCAACTCCAATGGGTGTTTCGTTCCCAGTGTACTCTTTATCACTAGAGCAGCTTTGTTTGTTAAGTAGGCTCCATGCCCAACATGGGGCTTGAACTCATGACCTTAAGATCAAGAGTCAAAAAAAAAAAAACAAAAAAAGATGATCAAGAGTCACGTGCCCTACGGACTGAGCCTGCCAGGCACCCCACTAGAATAGCTTTTTTGAGTCCCCTGACAGTTTTCCAGAGGTCGCGATTCTTACTTCCATCCAAGTTTTCAGGAGAAGCCACTTTTGAATCTGGGAATTGCACCTTCCTTTAAAATTGTGTCCCAAGCCACCAGACCCAATTCCTATCAGGTGTAACCATTGTTGTGCCGTTTCCATTTGCCTCACAGGTGCATGTTCATGATTTCTTGCAGCATTTAGCTGTTGTCAGGCATCTTTTTAAAGTGACCTTTTAGTCTTATTTACAACAATATCCAAATCCTAAAAATATGAAGTCATAATCCCAAGAACAACTACACATCTGTTTTTGCTAAATTAGGCAAGAGAGTGCACTGTGAGATACCTTTTTATGGATAAAGAATTTATCAGTCAATCTATTGGGTATATTGAAGAGAAGGCAATCTCCTTTTTCGGATAATGAGAGATGAAGGGAAAATGATCATGTATCTGAGCATAAACAAACATTTTATAACTTGCCAAATTCTCCTTTAAAACTTATCCACTAAAATAAATAAATAAATAAATAAATAAATAAATAAATAAATAAATAAATAAAAATAAAAATAAAAATAAAAATAAAAATAAAAATAAAACCTATCCGCTTAGTACATCGTACCTACGGGCACTCTTCATGGCTGCTCAGCAGAGAGGTCTCGGCTCCAGCCGAGGATGGTGCTGGGGCTGCTCAGCCCACTAAGAACTCTGACCACCATCTTTTCTCACTTTCCAAGCACCAGGAACCACAAGCACCTTCCGGCCACCTTTCTGCCAACCTGCTGCTGGGCTTTTGTGTCTTTTAATGAGCATAGAGTCGTTTGGAAATATGCACTGTGCTCCACAAAAGGAAATAGTAATATAATCAGAAATGATTATATTCCAGCACTTCAGCACTATTGCTACTATTAATGTCCATTATCACTATATTACCTGAAATGTGTTTAACAGTTACAGCTACCAATCAAGGTGCCTGTCCTGGAAAATGTGTATTCTTTCCGCCTGGATCACACTATGTATTGTGCTGTTACTGTTTTAAATTTTTTTTTCAGATAATTGGAACCTGCTACTTCATACTTTGAAAAGTAATGTAGCAGGCGAAGCCCTGAGAGTTGCAGAGCCTGTGCCTCCATCAGGGAAATAATGCAATTTCCACCCAAAATGATTATAATATTATTCAGTGATTACACGGGAGGGGGGGTAGTCTGTTTTTGTTAGACTTTTGAAAGTGGCAAATTGAATTCCATCCAAGTAATCAGAGCTTATAAGGTTCCAACATAGTGTGTTTGCACACGTTGGAAGTTCATTTTCCCAGGGTCCTCCCCAACTATGCGCCCCCACTGCTTTTGCTGACCACTTAGGGCAGACCTGAAATGCCAGGGGGTTAATTCTCTGGCAGCCTCTCTCGGCCTAGGACAAAGGGGGAGTCAGTGAAAAATGCTCCAGCTGCATTTGCACACACCATGGAGTGTGAGGGATGCCTCTGAGACCTGCCCCTCTCTGTCCCCCAGAGGTTCGCAGTGAGATTGGCCTGGGTGCCCACAGTAGTGGTCTGCTCATTTAGGACCATCTGTGTTGGCTTTCTTCACTTACCTGTGTCATTTCCCACTTGCCAAGCTCTCTGAAATCACTACCCAAAGAAATCAGTTGCCTCAAATCCTTATCTGGGCCCTGCTCCACAGGGAGAGGCATACCTGGCCTCCATGCATTTTCTTCCCATTTTAAGGGCACCCAGGGGCTGCTCTGGATCCCACTGTCCTATAATCCATTTCACAGAGGATTCTTGGCAGCACCCAGAAGTCTTGCTGTGTGAAGGCATCCTTATCCTGAAAAACAAAAAATCTTAACTTTTTTTTTTTTGGTTGTGAAGGTGATGAGTATAATTGATTTCTCCTACCTCTTCTCTTAATTATTATTACCCCATTCAAGGAAGACAAGATGACTTAATCCGGGTTGTATTTAAAATGCCCATAATCAAAGTCCTCATTCTGAACATGTTCTCTGTGTGCTTTTAGATAATTTATGTATAATTTTCACAGATTTGTCAACAGCAGCCCTTCCTCATCTAAACAGGCTGCTTGTAGACAGATCACTTAATTTACTCCTCAGTGTTATTTTTCATACATGGTTGCTGCACGGCCGACAGATAGCAGATGATCCTGCTACAGACACGTTTGACATGGCATGTGCTGTGAGCATGAGCAAACTCAAGGTCTCCTACTGTGGCAAGCAGTGTGTGTCTCCCTGTAATGCCAGAAGCGGGGGAGGGGTCCCGGAGAGCATGCAACAGAGCAGATGCTGAGGCTGCAGTCCCTGGCAGGACTGAGGTTTAGAAGAGAGCCTCCCCTTACCTGCGGTAACAGAGGCTGCCCCGGCCCTTCCCCAGCCTGGGTGGGGGTCACCTGCTGACACTTTCTGGCTCCTGCCTCTCTCTCGTGGTCCGTGAGGGCAGGCTGCAGGTGTGGGGGTGGCTGAATCACCCTGCTGGTCTCCATGCTGACTCTGCAGGTTCTCTCACCCTTTAGAACCTAGAGTACACCCTGACATAGAGCCTTCCTGCAGCCTGGGGCCTCCCTCCGCTGATCACCTTCAGTCCCAGGAGTGTTATTAACTTGGCCCTTAGCATCCGCAGCCTTGTGACATCCTGTAATTCTGCATATGGCTGCGTGACCGGGTAGATGCCAACTCTGCCAGCTTCTAGCTGACCTGAGCATCTGTCTGGGAGGCGATGGTGCTGCAGCCACATCCTCACTTTGGAGGATGGGGTACCTAGACGAGGCCAAGAGTGCACACTCTGGGGTGAGTGGGCAGGAGTACAGAAACCCTTCCCTTCAAAGACTAAGTGAGTGCTGATGGATTATTTGTGTCACTTTCGTCTGCTGGGGTAACAGCAAGCAAGTGCATTGTGTTCCAACGGAAGAATGTTCTCTAGACGCGGTAGTCTTCACCATGCCAGCTTGTGACAGAGTGAACCACATCAACTTCTAAATTTTCTCAATGGAGTGTGATGTGTGTAATGTGTAATAAAATATAAATAAGCCTTTAAGAAGCATCTATGTGTTTCTTTTTATCAACCTTTAGATGCGTTCAAGCCAACTACAATTTTATATGAATTCTAGATGATATGTAGTATTTTTATTTGCTACTTCATTGCTAAATGTTTCATATAAAACTGAAGAGGGAAAAAAAAATACACAGTCCCACATATAAAAGAAGAAGCAGATGGCTAAATGTGACCGTGGGAGAGAAGCAGTGAATGGAGTGCTCAGAATGGAGGCTCCCCACTCCTGGGTGCAGCCCGAGATGGAGTGGAGGGAGATTCGTGTATGTGGTTACCTGTGCTCGTTAGCCATTTGCTCCCACTGTGTTTTAAATAGGCCATTAGTATTCAGAAGAATCTACAGGTATCTTTGTTATGGCTTTTTTTTAATCTTTTAAATGTACATATAAATGAGTATGTATTATTTATAGATGTCTTTGGATTTAGAAACATCGAGCTTGAAAAGTAATGCAGCAAGGAATATTTGATTTACTGCTCGCTGGAGAGGAGAGAGGAAGACGGGGGCTTTCTGCAGGAAGGAAGACTGGGTTTGATAAGTTGTTTAACCTTTTTAGGGGACTTTCCTGGAATCTTCACGTCCAGTTAAACCGCAGAGAGATGAGGGGGGGGGGAGAAAGAGACCAGCGGGGGAATTAGGAAGCCAGCACTGCCATCATCCTGCCCCTCCTGCTGATCAGCTGTGTGACCTTGAGCTTGTCACTCACCCACTCTTGCCTTTGGTTTCTTGCCTCTATCTGGATATCAAGCCGTACCAGGCCGCAGCTCAGCGATTCCGTGCATTTGTATCGACTGTTCTGGGCTCTGGCCTGGCTCCTCGGTTGCTGGTTGAGATCGCAGATGTGCCGTGAGGTTGGTGAGCAATGGCTCCATGGTTTTTTTTTGGTTTTTGTTTTTTTTTTTTTTCAGATGGAACGTGAAGCCATGGTGCGATCAAGCCACTTGCCTGCACACGTTGGTAGAGATCAGGAAAACAGAATTAGCTCCTAATTCTATTTTCAGTTCCTAGGCTGTTTCTATATTGGCCAAGAAAAGCAGAGAACTTAGAGAAATTCCTGGTAATGACTGCTTTCTGCCTGGGTACGGAGAAACATGCCTGTCTATGGTTTATTTTTAAATGGATAACTCATCATATCTGGGTAAAAAGTACTGTAATCTCCAAAGGCTTTTCTTTCACAATTTTTTTTCTCTGAGAGTATAGAAACAGCCTCAGATCTACTCAAATAAAACAGCTTTTTACTGGGCAAGGAAGCAGTGGTTTTCAGATGTTGGCCCTGTAGGCTTGGGTTCAGAACAGAGGTGGAAAGAGGGAATAGGAGCCTTAGCGGCATCTTCCCTCAGGCCTGGAGTCTAGTTTACCAATCGCTGGGCAGGGAAGCAGGGGAGAGGCTGAAGCTGCCCCCTCAGAGGACATTCAGGGTCATAGCTGGAGGAGACAAGGAATGGCAGCTGACCAGTGTCAGATGGCCAGGGCTCCTGTACCCGTGGTCAGCCCACTGCTTTGACTACCTCCCAAGGAAGATCCCTGCCTGTGCATTTGTCCCTGCATGCTCACTTCTGTGGAGAGTTCCTGAGAGAAAGCATCACCTCGGGTGATTCCCAGCCCTCCCCATGGCACTGTAGGTATTTTAGGCGCACCTCCTGTGTGCTTCAGTTAGCAGGTATGGCTAAATAATGGTTAGAGCCACCCGTTATGTGTGCCATGGGCTATGCTGAGTGCCTTTCCTACATGCTCCTGACCACACACAGGCCTAGCCAGCCCCAGAACCCATGCAACAGGGAATAGGATGTAAATCCAGAAGGAAGCTCCAACCATGCCATTCAGGCCATGGGGATTCAGACTTGGGAGAAGGGGTTGTCTCATCTCTCTGCATCTCCCAGAACTGACCAGAAACACACTGAGTCTAAAAGCCCAACATGTTTTACTCTGTGAAGTCACTTTTGCCTATTGCTTCTTTCTAAAGCTGTGGGCAGGGAGTGTCAAGGGGGCAGGGGATGCTGTGGGACCACTGTGTGCTCGCTAGCAAGTGTCCGCCAGACTGGCTCCTTCCAGACCCTGGCAGTGAGCAGATGCCACATCCAGTGAATGGGTTTGGTGATTACTTCCCCGGTCACCACAACTCTCTCCTGCCCCCTGGCATGGATGGCTGTGGCCCAGATAGAGGACTTGGGTGTTTTCTGCTGTGGTTGACTACTTGAGGGCTTAAGGTACAGTCAACGGCTCCCAAAGAACTAAAACAAACAACTCCAGGGCCAATGACAAGGAAGGCGGCAGGCCTCAGACAAGAAGCTAGAACAGGAAAGTTGGAAAGAAAGAGGGAATCCCTTGGGCAGCCCAGGTGGCTCAGCAGTTTAGCACCTGCCTTTGGTCCAGGCCGTGATCCTGGAGACACGGGATCGAGTCCCACATCAGGCTCCCTGCATGGAGACTGCTTCTCCCTCCGCCTGTGTCTCTGCCTCTCTCTCTCTCTGTGTGTCTCTCATGAACAAATGAATAAAATCTTTTAAAAAAGAAAAGAAAGAGGGAATCTCTACTCTCTCGGGCTCTGCTATGTGGTCCAGACTTGAAGTGGTCTCTTCCCTGAGTGTGAGTTCCTCCATGGTTGATGCTAAGATGGGGTCCACCCTGTGGAGCTGGGATGAACATGACTGGGACCGTAGAGCCTACTGGAGATAGCTGGGGAGCCAACTCATCTGGCCACGCACTACTTCCTCTGTGCACTGCTACCACCCACCAGTTGGCCTACTGTTCTGTGTTACTCCAAGATTCTAGACAATTCTTATTGAAATGTTACAGCCTCACAGGAGTGTTAGGGAGAACCCAGAGGAGAGACTTGCTCACATGGAGTCAGAGTTTTAAGTGGCACAGCTCCACTGAGGCCAACATGGTGGAGGTGAGCCTCTCTACATGCTCCACTGCACATGGAGACCTGGCAGGTGCTGGAAAGGAGGGTACTGCATGTCTCTCAACAGCAGGAAGGAGAGGGGAACCCATTCACACTGCGGTCCAGCTTGGCAGTATCGGCAGCTGGCCTCCCTGTCAGTGAATTAGAGATGCGGATGCCTGTCCTGCCTCTCCCAGGGTCCGTGTGGCGGTCTAATGAAGGAGAGAAGATGCACAAGCACTCCAAAGAGCCCACAGCACCAGGCGAATGTGAAGCGTCATCATGAAAAGCTTAAATTTATGGGTCTGAAGGAGAAGCAACATCTGGGAAGGAATTATTGCAATTTAAAGGGAGGATGCAGGCCTGTTTATAAGAATGAAATCTGGAAGCAATGTCTGATTTTTTTTTTATTTTTAGCTGGTTTGTATTCCCGTCATGAAACCATGGTGTGAACCTCCAGATGTGTGAAGCAAAATTGTAGAAAATGAGTTGAGTCTGGTAGGCACTTTCCTTCCTTCAACAGAGCCTTACTGAGCATCTACTACGTGCCAGGTGCTATACACGCCACCATGGGCAAGTCAGGCTGTTGGGTCCCCTGGTACCTCCACCCCGGTCCTCACTTAGTGGTCTTCAGAAAATGCAAAGGTCATGCCAGTTCCAGTTCCATTGATCAGGAAATCTGTATTAACTGGAGGAGGGTCTGCGTGCCGGCACCGAGTGGTGGGGCCGAGTTAGGGGATTCCTAGTTAATGCAAGTGCTGAAGGGCCTGCTGGGTGACAAGACGACAGGGTGGGGTGTAGGGGAGGGGGTTGATTTCAATTTTATTTTCTGAACTGTTCCAGTCGCATGTCTGGCAGAGCACTGATGTGACATAATTTAGGATCCGATCAGTCTATGGGCACCCCCTCTTCCTTCTCTGCCCATTCTCCTTGCCCAGACCAGTCAAGGGGGACCTGGAGACGGGCTGTCAAGAAATTTCATTGGGTGATGCACATGCTTGATATTTGCCAGCAGTTTCCTTAAGAGTATCTGTACTGTAAAGAGAAGTCTTCAGTAGGAGAAGGGGTGAAGGCAGGTGGGAGGAGATTCAGGGAGGAGAGCAGGTGTGTGGCCAGGGAAGGAGGGGGGCGGGGGCGGTGCTGGGGGCTGGTGGCCCAGGCAGTGGAGGCTGGACAGTGTGGAACATGGGAAGAATCAGAATTTGCCTGGGTATCCCGGGGCCCCTGCCATGGAGGGATTTGGGGCAGGAATGCTATGACTATTCTGGGGTTGAGCACAATCCCTGTGGCGGCAGCCCGGCCACTTGGGGGCTGTTGCTGTGATCCTGGTGAGAGGCGGGGAGGCCTGGCAGCTCAGCAGTAGTGGAGATCAGAGAGATCAGGTGACCTGAAGACACATCGTTAAGGACAATGCTGTGGGGAAGGGGAACAGGCGGGGAGCAAGAGAGAGGAGGAACAACTGGGATTTTTAAGGCAGAGGAGGTGGCAGTGCTGGATCCTGACATATAAGTCTAGAAGTGGCAGGTCTGGAGAAAGTCAGTTAATGCAAGGGCTAGGGAGGAGGAGGGAGGAGGTTGTAAATCGATTCCAGGAGTGAAGGAAGGCATAAACACTCGCGGATACTATAATGGCTCATCCCCCCCTGCAGCTCCACCCTCCCAGACAAAATCATACTCCTTAGAGTTGAATGTCTAAGAAAGACATTAGAAAGAACTTAAATAGAATTGAATTGAATTTTTTTCTTGGTGGGGGGAGTGATAATAATAATTAAAGAGAAAAGGTTGAGAAACACTGAGTTCAGAGTAAATGGAGAATCCGGTAAGCTACCTTAGTGCTGACTGGTTTTGTGGTAGGCGTGTGGGAGCCAGTCTGTGGCTTCTGTGTTGTGAGAGGGGGTCACCTGGGAACCTGAGCATCACCAGGGCATGAGGGGCTGCGGAGAAGTGGGTGAGGGGCAGCAGCCGAATTGGGTCATAGGGTTGGTTTGGGCTCACCAGGACCAGACTGGAGTGAGGATACCCCCTGCTGCCTGTCCTTTTATCCAGCCCAGGGGTGGTGACTGCAGAGTGAACTCAGGACAGCTCTAATCTTACCACCGATTGGGGCCCCTGGGATGAGGCAGTTGAAGAATTTGGAACAAAGCATGGGATGGAAGGCACACATCAAGAGTTCCAATTCTGGCTTGGAATCTCCCTTACATACTTGCCATGTAACTTGAGGCAGTTCTTATTTTCTGTCTATAAAATGGGAATCCTAATAGTAATCAGCTCATTTACTTTTCTGAGCAAAAGTAAATCAGAAAATGTGAATGAGCGAGGTTTTGTAAACTTGAGGCATTTTGAAAATTTCATGATTCCATCTTAGTCTCTGAAGATCCTGTCTTTCTTTGAAGAGCACATGCCCACACAAAGGCTGGCCAGGCGGTGCATTCCGGCATTGAGAATAAGTAATGGGTCTCATCAGTGGCCGGTTCTGGCTCCTTAATGAAAAGAGGAAACCTCTGCATTGTGTTGGGTGGGTTCTTGCAAGACACTCCATCTCTGCGTGTCCATTCTCTTCTGTAAAAGCAGGCCTTCCGGATCCCTCAGCCCATGAACTGTCGCCAACCTGATGGATAAACCTTTTGAGAGTGTTTATTTCGGGGTTGGCAAGATGCCTGCAGGCTTTGGTGAACCCATGGTTGATGTTATTAATGGATGGGTTGTTTTTTCCCTCTTCTTAAGAGAATGTGAATGAGAGTTCCCCTTACAGGATACATTCAGAGCAGGCCTGTAACCCCCGTGCCAGGGGTGCTCCAGGGTCCTGAGCCTGGACTGACAGGAAGGTGGGTGTGGGAGCTGGGTTTTTTTTTTTTTTTTCCATAGTTTGCAGCCTCTAGTTGTTTTGCTTTTTCCTTCCAAAGAAGAAAGAATCCTGGCTTCCCAGTTGGCTGAGGGCTGGTAGCTGCCCAGGCGCTGGAGCAATAATTGGGTAGCCTGGTCAAGACCCAAGCAGGGCCAGTCTCTGATCCTGCATCAAATGGGAGACTCCCTAATTGGCTTATCCTCTCTTAAGGGCAGTTTCTCTCCAAAAATTGGTATCTTTTATAGGGAAGGAAAAAAATCCTGGGGCCTTTATTTGTAATTCTCTTGGCTATCAATTTGGTTCATGTCAGGAGCCATCTCTATTTATAGGCTTAGAGTGAGAAGGGTCTCAAACATTTTTGGGGGGTTGATTTTAAAGATCTCGCATCATTCTGCAGTTATTTGACCCAAAGACCCCATTGGAGGGTCTCTCATATTGGCCTTTATGCCCTGCCAAACTCAATTAGCATCTCTTAAGTGCCTGGACAAAGTGGGGACATGTAAGACCCTTTTCACAGGCATTGACTTACTACCCACTGTATTTTTTAAACGAAAGGTAAAAGTCCCTCATCCCTTGACTTTTTAATTTTATTTTCCTTAACCCTGGAAGCTGGCCTTTAATGATGAAATTAGTGGAAGAGAAAGGGGTCAGTTTGATCATAGATGTCAAAGTCAAACCCACAGATAGTGCCTTCACCTCAACCTGGAGATGGAAAACCATACCTGTCTCCCTGTCTCCCTCCCAGGAGGGTTCATTCTTGAACCCCTTTCCCCCAGGCCACAGTCTTTGGAAAATTAAAGTTTTCCTATGTTTACATGGGAACAAAATTATTACTAGGAATCAGTTTCTAGTAATTTATTTTAAAAGCACTTCGACCGCCATACATCTCGTTAGAGTAGAATGTGCTTAGGTGCATGGATGTAGCTTGTAGGCCTCCTAAAAAGACAAGCTAACAAATTAGAGGGTCTGGTCTTTGGCACCATGTGATGGGTGCTGTGGGCCAGAAATTCAAATATTAAGATAATGTCTGTTCTCCGGATGCCCAGGATTTGACTGCAAGGAATAGAGGTGGGGTGTATAGAAGAGCAAGAGGAAATAAGTGAAATCACTGAGACATGAACTACTGCCAAATAGGAGCTGAGAAGAGCTAGAAACCCCTGGAGGGAGGAGTTTCTGGTTGGGGTGCGCCCAGATGTCAGCCAGGAGGTGCTCCTTGCCCTGGGCGGTGGAGTAGGTGGTGGAAGTGCGGAGGCAGTGACCTTGCTGCTGCTGCTGCTGCTGCTGCTGCTAATTATGCATCAGTTTCTCTAGTTCCAAGAGTGAGAAAGGAAGGCATTGAATGCCTTGGCCTGTGTCACAAAACTAAGGGGCAGTGTTAGGCTTCCATCTGATCCCTGATTCCAAAGCCCTGCTCTCGACTGCCTCTGAGAACATACCCTCTAGGGTCTTTTTTTTTTTTTTTTTTTACCCTCTAGGGTCTTAACGGGAAACTGGCACACTGAAATGTGTGTTGGGAAGAGAGCTGGTGGACAGGGCTGTTCATAATAATGAGATGCGGGTGCAGAGACCCCGCCAGGGCCGACCCCAGCCCTCAATGGGGTAGGGCAGTTTCCAGCTGAAAGCCGGGGCACAGAGAGGATGTTCTGTGAAGCCCGCAGTGGAGGGTTACAGCCAGCCCGTGAAGTGACTGCAAAGAGGCAGACAAGTAGGGGAATAAACACCCAACCCCACGCCAGTCTCCAGTCTCCCGCTGGGGTCCACACTGCCTGCACCTAACTAGGAATCACAGGGTCTCCAAGCTCCGATGATGCCTTCCATGCAGATCAAGTGAGCCCCCCTGGGGACAGACAGCGTGGAAAGCAGACATGGGGAGTACACCCAGCACAACCTGTAATGTCTAATGCATCAGCTCCCATCACCTTCATAAGCATGTTAGGGAAAAGTCGCAGAGAACTCGGCCTTGCGTGCAGTGCAGTGTATTCTTGTTCAAGACTTTGTTTCAGTTACCTCTTCTAAAAGTGGCCTCTGGGGACACAAAGGAGGGAAGACAAGGCTGTGGTTATCAGAAGATGCTAGGCATCCCTGGTGGCTCATCCCCCCTCCACTGCCCCTCTGGGCCCCGGTCTGACCTATGCCCTGTTCATCTAGCACAGCCTGGAGAACTGAGCCACCTGGTTTAAGGGATGGTGAGCAGATGAAGTTGACAGAGCTGGGAGTCTGTCTCAAGAGAATGAGAGCTCCTTCTAAAGTTGGGTGGCCATGGGAAGCCTAAGTGGCTCAGTGGTTGAGCATCTGCCTTCAGCTCAGGTCGTGATCCAGGAGTCCAGGGATCAAGTCCCACATCAGGCTTCCTGCATGGAGCCTGCTTCTCCCTCTACTTGTGTCTCTGCCTCTCTATGTGTCTCCCATGAAGAAATAAATTATTTTAAAAAAATAAAAAATAAAAAAAAAATAAAGCTGGGTGGCCAGAATCTTGGACTCTCAGTTAGTAGCCTTTCCAGTGGCCTACAAGGCCTTAACACGATCTAGATGCTCACCGCTCCAGCTGAATGGCCTACTAGACTCTCCCCATCCAGCCACAGTGGGCTTCTTGCTGGGCTAGAAGCACGAGAGGTATGCACCCCCCTCCTTCTCACACCCCAGGACACTTGCACTGGCTCTTCTCTTTGCTGAACTCTCAACCCCTGATGCCCACATGGCCCACTCCCTCATCGACTTCCCATGAGCTCAAATGTCATATCTCTTACCCAGACCACCTTCTTTAAACTGATACTTCTGTTCTGTCTTCTTTGATGCATAGCACTGCCTACCTTTTAATATACCGTACAATTTGTACTTCCTTCTTAAGCTTATTGTTGATTCTGTGTTTTCCCCCAGTAGAAGATGAGCTCCATTAGGTCAGGAATTTTTTTTTTCCCTCTCCTTTGTTCACTTATGTATCCTCAGTGCCTAGAACATTGCCTGACACACAGGAGGCGCTCAATAAATATTTAGGGAATGAATGAATGAATAAAATTCTCAAGGATCTAAAAACAATCTGACTGCTGTCTCCCAGGCTTTTCTCTTCACCAACACATATCTGCCAAGGATCTTTCCCAGAAATACATCGATCGTTTATTATCACCAGTACTGTCAATACTTCATGGCCAAAGCAATTGATTTATCCGTGTGCTTCACATAGGCTTGGTAGAGGAAATGTACTCACGACTTTGGCTCTGTGTCAAAATTAAATGGTGACCTTGGCTTACTTTGCTTCCCCACAGAGGTTATTTCTTAATCGTAAAGGGAACACTCTCTCCTTGGGAAAAATAATATTTTTGCCACCTTCAGCTTGAAAATGGCTATTTGATATGGCTCACGTGTGTTTCTGTCAGTGGCAGCTGGAAAAGCTTGGGTTGAAAGAGGCTCGGAGAAAGACCCGTTGCGTTGTTGGGAGAGAAGCTCGTTGCAAGGTGGAATTAGTTTACAATAACTTATTTACCTGTCCAAATCCCTCATATCACATTAAAGCTTTCCCCTACTATCCCGGACTCTGGAGTGCTAAGAGGAAACAGAAAAATCAATTGATAATGATATATTCAGTTTAGAAAAATATATCGATTCCCAGGTAATGACAGCCGTGCATTTTTGCAGTGGAGGATGCCATTTCTTGTCGTGAAGATGGCTTTCACATATATTACATTTGAAAGAGGGAACTGGGAATAGCCCTGCCTCACCATAATAGATAGGCTCTTTCTACTAGGTTTTAAATCTATATTAAAAAAAAAATTGTTTCCAGGGAACCCATCCTTTGCCTCCTCAAGGTCTCCTTGCCCATTATCTAAAAGAAGTAATGATTTGTTTTTGTAAATCTAGAATTTGTGTCCTGTTCTCTTTTCAGCATTAGATTAAAGACTTAAATTTCTCATTTTTCCCGTCTCTGGAGTTCCTGGGTTTGAATCAAATGGAAGGCAATGCCATTATTCTCCCTTATCCACGGTTAATGGCTGTGATGTGGGGATTAGGGCTTTGTGTGTTTGGGAGACAAGGGAGAGACATCGAGGGTCTGCGCCACGGGGTTCTCTGCTGCCCGCTTGGCCCCCTTGTCTGGGGGTGCCCGTGGCAGCATTTGGGCACGCCCCGTGGGAGATGGTCCACACTCAGAAACTCAGCACAGGGACAGGCTTCCACTTAGGGTGGGGACTAAGATACTGGAACTCTAAAAAGACTTCTGCAGAAGATGATAGCTTTTCCCACATCACCCCCACCTTTCTCCTTCTCTTTCTAGACCGCCTGGCCTCCTGGTGATGCTCACGCTGTGCTAAGTGTTGGTGGCCATCGAGGTTTTTGCATCCTGGGGACGAATCCTGAGCTGGCCAGAGACGGACATCGAAAGGTAAGACTCTGCTCAGCTCGCTTGCAAATAAGAAAGGCAACAAACCCGGGCACTGCCAGAGGGAGTATAGCTGGTCCTCTCAGCCCTTTGGTCAGGGGGATTTTTACACGATGTGGGATTAGCACCTAGCAAAGCCACCGAGCCCCAATCCTTCAGGAATCAATCTACGAGCAGGATGGCAGCTCTTCTGGCTCCCCAAGGGACTGGGGGGGTGCAGAGATCTGGGGGCAGCCAGCAGCTGGGTGACCATTAATCTCCTCAAGACCTGAATTACTTCTTTGGTTATTTAACTTTTCTTGTTATTAAAGTAGTAGTATTCAATATCAGTAAAAGACTATTTGTTTATTGTAAAAATATTTTAAAAGGTAGCACCTAAAATTATATAAATTACTTATAGTCATAATCCCAAGAAATAACCATTTTAGTGTCCCTTTCCAGACTTTCTTTCTATACATGTACATAAAGTGTATGCACATATGTATATACACATGCACACGTACATGGGATCACACTGTATGTACTGCTTAGTGATGCGTTCTTTTGACTTTACAATAGTCACATGTACATTTTTTACCTCAGTAAATACAGATCTGTAGCATTTTTAGACTCTTCATATCATCTGGATATAATAATCTACACAATTTACTTAACCAGTGCCCTAATGGTGGGCATTTAGTATATTTTTAAATTTCACTCCTACAAATAAAAACACAACAAACATTTATCTTTGCATAGTGATTTGGTAATTTTCATGGATTAGATTTATAGAGGTCTGGCCTAAACTTTTGATTCAGGATTTTCAAACCTAGATTGTAAAAACCAGGTAGCCAGGAGAGTTGGGAGGAACGTGGCCTAAAGGGCACAAAATCTGATGAAAAGATCGATAAGATTGCTTGACAACCCACCCAGCAGGCCAGAACTGCATGTGCAGAAGTAGGAGAGCCTGGAGATGGAGTTGCCAGCACCTGTTTGCTATTGCTCAAGGGACAGGAGGATAGACCTGGGATGAAGGCTGGAGGAGGGAAGCATGGGTGCTGGGGTTCAGGACACAAGGCTCAGCTGGCCCAGCCTAGCATGTCTTGATGGCACTTGATGCTTTAGAAGTCCATGGGCCAGAGTCATCTCTGTGTAGCACATTGTGCCTGGTGCTGGGTGAGCACAAGCCATAGCAGCCCCAGGTGTCCTTAGACACCACACCCTGGTGCCCTCTGGCCAGGAACTTCATGGCCTCTACCCGGACCCCCTTGTGTGGTCTGAACTCCAGCTTTCTTCCGCATCAGGGGCCAGGGCAGCAGACTAGCAAATTTCCTGCCATGTCCAGGTTCCCTATGGACTCGGAAACAGCCAGGTTGGGGATGGTCCTCCACTCCCAGAGCCTTGGCTTACAGAAAAAACACTGCAGCTCTAGGATTCTGAATTGTAGGTAGCCATGGTTGTCAGCAAGAAGCAGGAGGAAGCTCCAGGCTGGGCCTGGATCAGCTGCCACAATGGAAGAAACATTCACTGGGCATCCAGCCTGCTGCCACTGTTCCCACCTAGCAGCCCAAGAGGGACAGCCAGTGGGGGCAGATGGGTTTCTGGCCTTGGGAGCTGGTAGGCTGTTGGCGTGCATTTCATGGCACCCCTGAGCCACTGAGCAGCTAGACAGCCATCCTGGTTAGTTGTCCCAGGCCCTAGGTAGCGTTTTGCTTCTGTGACTATCAGGTGAAAGGAGGGGAGTTGGAAAACTAGACAGATCTGGTGACAGTGGCATCTTGGATCTGGTGATGGTGGCATTTCTAGCTCCTAGAAGTGGAGGTGACTGTCTGAGACGAGAATAAGGAATGCTCTTCACAGAAGTCAGCTTTCCAAGGGTAAGCCTCCAAGTTTTAGGTGATGCGAGTGTGGCGGGAGTGAAAGGGATCTAGAGACCCAAGGGAATGGGTTCAACGGCCTTTATTTTAGGATCTTCTGTTCCTCCCCATTGACACAGAGTGGCACATGGCTCTTTATCCTGATCTTCAAGAAGCATATATTTTAGGGTGGGAGGGACCTTCATAGGATACCTGGTCGATCCACCGGTAGACTGGTGTCCCCACTGTGAACTCACATTAGTCTTCCCTACCACCTGGCCAGCTCCTGGAGGATGGGAATCACATCTGATTCATCTCCATATCCCCTTCCACCACCCCCACGCAGCACCTGCTGGGGCTCTCAGTGAATACATCACTGCTTGCACAGCCACAACTGCTCCTGGGAACACCGTAGCACGTGGCCCGCTGCCCGGGTGTGCTTTTCGCTTTTCCCTCACGTGCAGAGCTCCATTGATTCCCAAGAAGATAGGAAGTCTGCACAGCCCAGTCTGTCCCCTGGTGACCAGTGGAAGAAGCTATCACCTTCCTCTGGAAACTGGGCCAGATCGCTGGGCTGTGTGGATCCTGCTGCAAAACGGAGCCTGCTCCCGTGCAAAGCAGGGAAGGCTGCGCTGTGCTGGCCAGTGACCAAGAGTGTGGTGCGCACCCAGCGGGCAGGAGGGAAACCTGATCCCTGTCCTGCAGTGAGGGACTTGGGCAGGGGTGGAGCTCAGGGGAGGTAAAGCTCAAGACCTGGTTTGTGCAGGACCTAATGCTGAGCCAAGAATGACATTGACAGATGCCTAGACTTTGGAGGTGGTGAAGGGCAGACTTGGATCCCCATCAGTGCTGAGGAGCGCCCCTCTGCAGCCTCCCCTGTCTCGATCCCTGCCTCAGCACTCCTCAACCAGGCCCCTCGTCCCCCCTGCATGCCCTGCATCCTGAGAGGACAT
The DNA here is from genome assembly GCF_011100685.1 of Canis lupus familiaris. NCBI lineage: Eukaryota > Metazoa > Chordata > Mammalia > Carnivora > Canidae > Canis > Canis lupus. The sequence goes on from NC_049238.1 coordinate 18,092,496, forward strand.
TGCAGATGTCTCCCCAAGCTGATGGGACTTGGAACTCCTCCATTAGAGAACACCGTGTGCCCTGCCCTGCCCTGGACTTGCGCGCTCACCACAGCTTCAGCTGGCAAAGCCAATCTGAAGGTGCCCTTGCTGACCACACCCTTCTCACTCCCTCACTCTCAACAGCCTTGCTTCATTCCCTCCCCCTTCTTCTCTTTCTCATCCCTCTGCCTTTGGCTTCCATGGCTCCCACCCAAAGACAGACCTATGGGCAGATGTTTCAGTGCTGCCTTCACCAACACATCCACTCTCTCCCCCACTTGTCCTTTGTCCTCGCTTCCTCTCCCAGCACCACCCCAGGAACCTTCTGGGAAACTTCTGGGCACTCAGCCCGCCGAGGAGTCCGTGGAACCATACCAGCCACCCCAGCACAGATCCTTCCGCAGAGCCCCACCTTTGCCATCATCCCCAAGACCTCTGGCCTGACCTCTCCACCTAAGTAAGGATCAGCAAGTGACCTCCCTGCTAGCTTCAAGGAGACCATGGGCCTCTCTCCCCCTTGGCTTGGTGGGCCATGTCCATCTTTGTGGCCACTCTAGCCCCTCTTCCTCCTCCTGCTGTGAGTAAGGGCATTGGAGCTGTAAGGTTTTCCTCAGCTTTCCTTCCTCTCAGCGGTCCCTCTACTCCCTCTGCTCCAGCTGTCTCTGGGGCTTCATTCTCAGGTGGCACCTCTCTCCTAAGGTCCCGACCACCTCCAGAGTCCTGAGAGTCGGTCACAACCTGTCTGATTTGCATCCCAGACTCAGCCTGGCTAACACAAAGCCGCCTCACCGCTAGGCAGCCTTTGGGGACCTTGGTACTCACTCCTCCCTGCGCTGCATTTCTCATCTTCCTTCCTGGACCACAAGCTCCTTAAAGATAGGCACTGTCCTCTTGTCTCCATATTGTGAGATCAGACCATCTTAGTTCTAAGACGCAGCAGAAAGTAGCCACACAGACAGCAGGTGGATAGGACCTTAGACCGGGAAGCAGCCACTGGGCTCTGGTCCCAACTCCAGCATTAACTGAGCAAAACTGCCCCATGGAGCTGCTGAGTCCATCCCCTCCGCATAGGCTGAGGGCAACCCCTGTCCTGCCTAACTCCCAGGAGAAGACTGGCAGGTCTTCCTGGGCCAGAAGTATCAGCTCTCTGTGAATGCTGAAATCACCCAGAGAGCTTTAAAACCTACAGATCCCTGGGTCCTATAGGACCCAGACTTCCTAATGTCATTGTTCTTCTGGGGATGGGTGTCCGTGTACTTTAGATCCTTTACACTGCTCTCAACTCCCAGGTGTTACCAAATTCCTGGACTCTGAGCCCTGAGGAATGGACATGGAAGTTATGGAGATTTAGCAAAACAAAGTTCCTGGGTGATATGTCATTAATGTACTCTTCACATACTCTAAAATCTACGCCCCCCTGCCCCGCTCCCCCCTTCCCTGATCAAACCATCCAAAAGCCGGGTACTTTGGCTGTCACATTGTCAACCCTGTTCATCTCACCCCACCCCCCGAATGCTTTCGCATGAACCCTACGGGCTCTTAGAAGATCTTCTTTTCCTATCGATCATACTGAGGTGCCCACATTCAGGATTCTGTGGCAGTTAATGTTTATCTTGTCACTGTGATCCCTTTGCTGGGCCCCTTGGGAGAAGTGCCTCTGATTTCAGCACCGACATACTCTTCTCGCCAGCCTTGTCATACTGCCTCATATTGAATCATGTTGTAACATCGGCTTCTTGTTTGCCTCTTCCAAGTCAAGACAGTGGCTCTCAACTCTGGCTGCATATTAAAATCACCTGGGGACATTTAAAAAATTCTGATATCCAGGCTAGATACACCAGATCAAAATCATTTAGATCAAAATCTCTCGGGATGGGACCCAGGCATTAGTATTTTGTGAGGCTCCCCCAGCAATTCCAGTGAGAGGCCACAGTCAAAAGCACCGCCCAGCCTCAAGGCAAATCTGTGACCCACCTGTAACACACATAGGGAACTTTCTAGATCTGGTTTCAGGGAGGCAGCAGTGCCTGTGCCATTTCCTGCTCTTATATTTGTCAGTCCCTGCCCTGCTTTGGACTGACCTCATCTTCTTACAGGCATCCCTGGAAGTTACCTTCCGTCCTTCCTGAAACCGGGTCAGGTGAAAACACAATAGAAAGCTTCCTGCTTGTCCCTGGCTGGGCCCTGGCACGGTTCCCATCCCCACTTCAGGCCTCTGAGGACAGAGGGTCAGAGGCCCCTTTCCTGCCCATGGTGGCCGGGTCAGCGCCCTCCCTTCTGGTAAATCCCACAACAGGGTCAGTGCCCCCAGTTCTGTAGAGAGCTCTGCGAGGCCCCGGAAGAAAATCATCTGTGTGCTGGTTGGGAGGGGGGCAGAGAAGGGACTGACGGGATGGCGTCACTGTGTCCAGAACAGTGGCTGGGCCGCCCTCCCGTCTGTTCTCGTCAGCCTCTGAGACTCAGCCCCTTGATGAACGACATGCTGAGGTCATGGGTCAAAGGCAAGAGATGTCCCCGGAGTGGAATCTTTCCCCATTCTGGAAGCAAAGTTGTTCAGGAACAGCAAATATCCAGAGCAGTTCCCGTTAGTTAACAGGGCTGGGGTGGAGCGCGCACACAGCAGTTCACTCTAGCTGCAAAACCTCATTTGGCACCTGGGCTAGAAATAGCTTATCTGCAAACCTCAAGAGTTTATTTTTGTGGCCAAGTTTGATTTTCCAAGCGACCTGTCTTCTTCCTTACCTTGAATGCGCCCCAGTGGCTGGGGCTGCTGGGAACAGTTGTGAGTTTGTCCCCTACAGGAGGGCACCTGGCCCTGGGGGTGTCGAGACTGACCCAGCCTACACCTTACAAGCTTTGCTGTGTACTGTGAGCGCCCAGAGGGAGGCACGCCTAATTTGCACAGAATTTTAATTTGCGCAGAAATACCAAATAGGCTAGTAGTGGCCCTGCCACCAGAGCCCTGCTCAGGGAAAGCACCATGCATACATCTGTCCAGCGACCATGCAAGGATGCTCCTAAACTACTGGACTTCTGTCCCTTCTTGAAGATCTCATGTATGCACAGTCCACTCAAAAGAACTTTGAAGTTTTTGCCTTCAATCATAAATTGCTCTCTCTCTCTTTCCCTTTCTCTCTCTCTCTCTCTCTCTCTCTTGCTTGCGTGCGCACAGCATGACACTGCAGGAGTACTGGAGCTGTAGAGGAACAGCCTGTACGTGGTGAAACGGAGGGCATTTCAGCATTCATTCCTTTATCCCTTCAAGCACTTAGTAGCAACCACATTGCATATTGTTCTAGGGCCAGAGTCCAGAGAGGTCAGACAAAAGCCCTCTCCTCAAGCAGCTGGCAGCCCAGAGAGACCAGAGAGTGAATATATTCTTATAAGCAGATGTGATAAATGCAACGATAGGAATTGGTACTATGGAAGTGCTACGAAAGAACAATTCATTTCCTGAACAAATATTTCTTGAGCACCTACTATATGCCATGCATCATTCTAGGCAGTGACCATGCGAGACCAAATCCCTGACCCAGAGCTTCCATGTGAGTGGAGGAGAGTACTCAACTAACTTAGTTCGGTCAAAACTAACAGGCTGCCAAGAAGAGGTGGCTCTAAACTGGAAATGAAGTCTGTGTGTGTGTGTGTCTGTGTGTGTGTGTGTCTGTGTGTTTGTGTGTGTCTGTGTGCACGTGCGCATGTGCATGCACCCAAGGAATGTTCCAGGCAATGGCAACAGCTTGTGCAAAAGTCTCAAGATATAAAAAGATAAGAGAGCTCAGAGCCTAAGGACTAAGAGAGACCTGTGGGTTGGGAAATGCAGCAAGAAAGGTAACGAGGTCTTGGCCCTGGTGGCCACTGAATGCTGTGCTAAGCCTCTGAAAGTCACCCTCCCAGATAATGGAGACATAGCTGCAGGCTCATAGAGCCCTCTCACAGCCAAGCTCCCCATGCACTTTCTGACCCCAAAACAGAGACTTTCTGGCAGCCTGTGCTCTGGGCAACCACTGCCCCAACCCCAATTTGTTAGACCATCCAAGGCTTAGATTGTAGGACTTCTTTTATCTCCTCCCCTGACCTACTGCTTTTTGTTTGCAACACATTTTTACACAGTTCCTTCTCCTCGGTCATGAGGGAGACCTGAGGAGGTAGAAAGAGAGAAATTACTGTTGTCCTTTATTACACCAAGCAGCAAGCTGAAGCCCAGAGAGGGCCAGTGTCTTGCCCGAGCTCACTCAGCCAGTCAGAGCAGAAGGGGAACTGGAGTCCTTGTGCCCTGGTTCCTAATCCAGAGGCCCCTCCTGCCTTCATGTCAACTGCCACTCCTTATACTGAAGCCTAAAGAGCTCTGAGCAAGTGTCAATGGTGTGCCAGCCTGTCTTCCACAAACATTAATTGAGCACCTATTATGTATCAAGCCAGCAATGGAATGATCATCCTCTGGGCCTCAGTGTACTCCAGAAGCAACCCAGAAAGAAAACTGTCCTTCCTCCCATCCACCATGACCCAAGAGGCCTAAAGGCTACAGGTCAGCCAGACCTATGCTGTCACCCACCAGCACCAAGCTCCAGCACCACTTGAACAGGCAATAACATCACCATCACTGGCCAGAGACCACTCCACTGCCTCACTGGGTCCTCTCCTCCAGCCATTTGGAGGCACGCTATTTATAGCCGATACATATTTCCCTCTGACCTGTAAGTGAGCCAGGGGCTGAAAAACTAGGGGGCTTATGCCTCATTTGCAGAGCAACAGTTTGCTGGAGTAAGGCAGACGCAGCCTAGCAACCCTCATGGGTTGAGGGTTTTTTTTTTTTATTATTAATATTTGTAGCAACTCATTTAGATAAAAGCATCTGGTTCATAAGAAAGCAACAACAACAAAAAATCATTTAAAGCGTATTTCTGATTTTACAAAGTAACCTAGTAACAGTGCAGGAGATAACAATTAACCCAGCCCCCCTTCTCCAGGTAGTCAGTCAGACAGGTGCTTTAAGTGGGGAATGAAAGTCCGACACAGAGAGGGTCTACCCAGGGTCTCTCAGATCAGCACTCACAGAACAGCACAACGCGGCCCCAGCCAGCCAGCCAGAGAGCCTCACCCTCCCATTAGCGTGTACAGGAGGCATCCTGCCTCTCCATCCCAGAATGAGCAGTATGATTATTTATTTAGCACCAGATCAGGGCTTTCTGAAATGCACTCAAAGTGCTCTGCTGTCTTGCTCAGGGGTACACTGAGCCGCACTTCTGGCTCTGTGAACCAGCTAAGGTAAATCAGGCCCCGCACCAGCTAACCAAGCTCACCTCCCGTGACACCCCCTCCCGCCCCCGCCACCGATGTGTACACACACACAGCCTCTGTTCCCATGCAAACAGACCCTCATGCTCCTAATAGACTCTACATGTGTGCATCACACCTCTAGGCACTCATCCTGCAAGCCTGAATATCCCGGAAAGGCCTCTCCCATCCCCACCCATCTCCTGGCAAAGAGCTCCCAGCCACCCACGCACGGGAATCTTCTCTCCTCGGATTTCCTGACGCTGTTACTCTCCCTGGCAGCCATTCCCTCACTTCTTCTTGGGTCAGATGTGGTCCCTTCGCTGTCCAGTGTGCTCGACGCTCATCCCTCTACCACTGTGAGCTCTCAACATAGGGGTAGGGGGTGTAGGTGATCTCTGCACCTAATAAACACTGATGATAGAAAAAGCTACCTCACATGGTCTCTAGCTATGCTTATGTGCTCCTGAGTCCTTCAGTCACTCTGCCTCCTTTCCATCATGGGACCCTCAACACTTGACACCTGGCTCTTGTCTCTTCTGCCCTGGGAGACAGCTGGCAGTGCCCTGAGGACAAGGCCTCTATATTAGCCTCTGGGTCCCTCCCCAAAGCCTGGCACAAAGAAGGCCTCAAATGTATGGATGAGTGAGGGCCATTCAGCCTATCTCGCCTGTGAGCTCAAGGACCAGGCGCAGTTCACAGTGCCAACCTTAGAGGAGTGAGGGCAAGACACTGACCTTGTCCTTGCAAGGCCACACACCCCAGGCCAGAGCTCTCCTTCCTGCTGTTCCAGGCACAGTCCACACTCTACAATCCAGGAGGAAATAGGCCTCCCTGGGCCCTTCTGGGAAGCAGGGTCTCCATATGCTCAATTTCACATTCAAGCCACATTTAGAAAGGTGTGTCCCGCATCCAAAGGAGCCTCACAGCCTTGCATTCATGCACTTGGGAAACATTTCTAGTAAGCAACATGGCATAATGGTTGAGCCCAGATGGTGGACCCAGACTGCCTGGTCCTGCTCCCAGCCCTGCCTCTTACCTGCTGTGCAACCTCCAGCATATTACTGAGCCTCCCTATGCTTCAGTTTCTACATCTGAAAAACAGGGATTAGAATAATACCTACATCATATGGTGGTTGTAAGGATTAAATGAGTTAACGTAACACAGCGCCTAGAATAGCACTTGCAGCATAGTCCTCTACAAACATTTGCTATTATTCTCAGGGGCTAGGACTCCAACTGAGTCATGAACTTAATTCATCCTCTCTTCAGGACCAAATGCACTTTCAAGGAAGGTACTGGTGTACCCACCCCTTGCCCCCACCCTTCCCCGTCAGTCATCCTGCAGTTCTGCATTGCTGAATGCAGCTAATCAGCAGAGGACTTCTGCTCCCAGGGAGGTGGCCCTCCTTAGCTCACAGGGACCCCCAAGCAGCTATAGAGCTACATCCTGATTCTCCGTGGACAACAGGGCATCCTGGGGCCCCTCCTGCTCACTTCGGGCGTGGGGGAGAGGGGATCTCTCAGCACCCATCACAGACTCATTTTCTTCCCCACCCCCATACCTGTGACCTCCTGAAGACAGGCCCTAACCTTGTGTTAGGCCTGCCCCAGCAGTCTATACCCAGACAGCGGAGAAATGATCACCAGAAACACTGGGGCTTGACCCACCCCAGGCTGCCACTGGCTGGCTCTGGGACCTGGAAGCATGTCCTCACCCCTCCTTGGATCTCAGTTTCCTTATCTGTATCATGAGGGATTGGAGTTATGATGGATTCCCAAGGGCCAGTCAAACTCTGTCCCCCTGAGTGATGCTCTGGATGTGGCCACATGGGGGCTTCTGGGACTACACCACAATTAGCATTGTGGCTTCAGAAGGTATGTCAGCATGTCCTTGGGGCAGCTGTCATTAACAATTATGAAGTCATTATCTGGTAAATAATTCATAACCCGAGAGATGGGATAAGCCGCCAATAAACAATAATCCATTTAGAAGGAGGCTTGGCAAGGGCTAGTGCTGCCAGGATGGTGTGGATCCATCCCTGCCTCCGGTATCAGCACAGCCCATAGCTAGAGCCTCTACAGCCCTCCTCCCTTCTCACCCTTGACCAAAGGCATCACCCTTCCTCCAGGCTCAGGCAGGAGTTGGTTTCTAGAGTAACAATATTGAGTGATGACCAAGTGCCAAGGACTATGCTGAACAACTGGCATATAGCTTCTCCTTGAATCCTCCCAAGTGCCCTGTGCACATGGGTGTGGTCACTGTCCCCCTTTGCAGGGCAGCATGCTGAGGTTCAGGGGAATTCACATTTTACCCAAAGTCTGAGCCAAGATCTGAAAGCGCTGGGCTGGGATTCAGGTCCTCTTGGCGTGAGAGCTCTCCCTCTTGGCCAGTATGGCCACTGTAACCACCTGTGACCCTCGACCTCCCGTCATTCGTCTGGCCTTTGTCTCCATGTGACCTATGCCCTCCCAGGTGAACTGGGAGTCCTAGGAGCTTATGTTCCCCTCTCCAGTCTTTCTCACCAAGGATAGGGCCTTGGAGGTGTTTCATAGGGTTTCAGACGACACTCACTGGGCTGGCTGCCTGGTTAATGGTGCGGGCAGGCTTGGCAGCCAATCCAAGGGCACTTGAGAAGGGGAGCAGGAGGGCATGTTTTCAGGACACCCATCTTCTCACAGGCCTGGTGCACTTTTTCCCTGTCAGGAAGACATTGCATCCTTCTGGCCACACTCCCACAGAGAACTCTTATCTTGTGGAAGGAGCTTTTTGCCTGGATGAAGTAAACCTATGCCGTGTGGTTGGTCTTTAAGACTAGGTTGGCTTCTTCTAGGTAGAGGCACATCATCAGTACCTGTACAGTGAGCTCCCTAAGGCCTGGTCGTGAAAGGTCTTAGTTACACTTCTCAGACTACCGGAGCTCCTCTGAGTTGGGAGCTTCAAGGAGCAGGGTGGAGTTACTGAATGCTAGGCCCTGTAGTTGTCACACATCTGGAATGTTGCACAAACCTCCAGGGCCAGGCCGCATGGTAGAGGAAGCCACAGTGGTTCCCAGGCATGCAAATTTCTCAGTAATTGTGGTGGCCAGCCCAAGGAGCCTTCTGACCGCTCCTACTGTGGACAGTGGGGTGGTTAAGACTGGTAGATACAAAGGCCAGGAGAAGGGGTCACCTTGCTACGTCCTAGAACAGCTTGAAACAACTAGAACCTTCCCATCTCTGTTGGATGGAATATCCTCAGGGGAGGTGCTGGTCCTGTCCTGAGTTCCTTTGCTTCCAGAAATGGGGAAAGATTCCACTCCAGGGACACCTCTTGCCTTTGACCCATGATCTCAGCATGTCGTTCATCAAGGGGCTGAGTCTCACAGGCTGACGAGAGCAGACAAGGGCGGCCCAGCCACTGTTCTGGACACAGTGACGCCATCCCCGTCAGTCCCTTCTCTGCCCCCCTCCCAACCAGCACACAGATGATTTTCTTCCAGGGCCTCGCAGAGCTCTCTACAGAACTGGGGGCATTGACCCTGTTGTGGGATTTACCAGAAGGGAGGGCGCTGACCCGGCCACCATGGGCGGGAAAGGGGTCTCTGACCCTCTGTCCTCAGAGGCCTGAAGTGGGGATGGGAACCATGCCAGGGCCCAGCCAGGGACAAGCAGGAAGCTTTCTATTGTGTTTTCACCTGACCCGGTTTCAGGAAGGACGGAAGGTAACTTCCAGGGATGCCTGTAAGAAGATGAGGTCAGTCCAAAGCAGAGCAGGGACTGACAAATATAAGAGCAGGAAATGGCACAGGCACTGCTGCCTCCCTGAAACCAGATCTAGAAAGTTCCCTATGTGTGTTACAGGTGGGTCACAGATTTGCCTTGAGGCTGGGCGGTGCTTTTGACTGTGGCCTCTCACTGGAATTGCCGAGGGCTTTTGGTGACTACTGTGACACCATCCACCCCAAAAAAGGGGCCCACATCCACCTGTGCTCAGAGCCCTATTCGTGGGGCTCACACCTCCTGTCACTGGTGGTGGCTATGGCCTGAGGCTCTGCCGTGCTGCTTCCAGGGCACCAGGCCAGCTCCTTAGGCCTCTAAGACAGGACTTTCCACGCCCGCCCAGTTGTGGATGGATTGACAGAAAACCAAACTCTCATTGAGGGAAGGATGGAGGGTGGGAGGGGGAGTTTCCAGCCCTGGCAGTCAAAGGAGTGAGAGAAATTGTTTTTTGTCGTGAGGCAGAGCGTGGCTTGTCCGTGGGCTATAACAGAAAGGACATCTTTCCGATGGCCCCAAGAAACGATGCTGTTCCGTGTGCTCACATGTCGTTCGTCCTCCTGTTCTCAGTGAGGAGGTGCCGTGGAGGAGGAGGGCCCCCAGGGCCCGCCGTCCTGGTCCTCCTCCCGCATCAAGCTGTGGGGATGGATGGATCTGGCCCGAAAGCCTGCTGGCTGAGGTCTCCAGGGAAGGAAATTCCATCAGCCCCCAGAGTCCCTATTCCGGTGGCTCTGGCAGGCTCCTCTTCTATCTGACCTAAATCTCCCTTGCTGCAATTTAAGCCCATTTTCCCTGGTTTTGTTTTGAGTGGAAATGGAGAACAGCTAGTCCCCAGCTGCCTCCTCCAAAAGCCAGCTGACTCACAGGCCTTCATGCCTCCTGCCACGCTGAAGCATTCTCCGAAACCTGCCCTGTTGTATCCCTCCCCGCTGAAGGCTCCATTAGTGCAGGAGATGAGGCTCCCCCAAGGGACACAGAGGTGTCCTGCAGGCACAGCACAGAGGTGCCCCCCACTGGGGATGCTGAGGGGAAAGGGGGGTAGATGGCGCATGAGTCGGTGCAAGGCTGCCGTCTGGCCAGGGAGCTGGGGGAGCTTCTTGCAGGAGGTGACACCCCCGTGAAGTCCTGAAGCAGGGGAGAAACAGGGCCCGACAAAAGGAGGCCTCACAGCAGGTATCAGGGGGACTGTCAGTCTCTCCCTGTCCCTGTCCCACGTTTGGGTGTGAAAAGCTAGTTCTCTTAGTGATATCCTCTTTGACCCCAGGGTTTAAGTGGAATTAGGAGTTCCACATCTTGACCCATTCATTCTCTTCTTCGTGAACATCATATGGCGGGGAGGCCGCCAGGAGCCAGGTACATGCCACATGTATCCCGTGGGCCCCTCTGTTGGCCTGTTGATAATCTCCTGAGCTGCTAGGTTTGTCTTCATTTTGTGCCTTTTTACTTCTGGGAACAAAGAACCCCCACATGTTTCTGCTAAACATTAGCTATTTTGTGGGCCATTGAAGCCAATTCCTGGAAGAGTTGGGGGCTCATGGCTAAAAAAAAAAAAAGAAAAAGAAAATAAAATAAATAAATAAATAGAATTCGATTGGAAAACCGTAGACGGCCGCTAAGGCTGAGTTTAAAAAGCAGTGACGCTGAGTGTCCCTGACAGCTCTCAGGCAGGGCGCGGTGACTGCAAGAGAAGAATTTTTATTTTTCCTCCGCCCCTGGAATTAAAGCCTTCCTCCTCTGTAGGATAAATGGACAGAAATGGAAACCTTTTCCCTAAGCAGTTATCTTACCAAAATACTGAGATGTGAGCAAGGTCATTGGACTATTTTTTCCCCATTGCTTGGTCAAAAGCACCCTCCACACTACTTGGCTTCAACACAAAGGAACCAAAAAAAAAAAAGCTGGAAAAAAAAAAAAAAGCCCCAACATTGATTGGATTTAAATAATGGAATTGCCATTAATATCTTCCATAAAAGATGATTGATTCTGACTTGGATTTATGGGAAGTTGGGGCTTGTAAAAGTAAACAGAGTGGCAGTCGTTCAATATTAATGCTGGTTTATGCACTGCACCCCCCACCCCCACCCCACCCCCCAGGGCTGGTTAAATGGACGGGCTCCCAGCGGCTGAGTCGAGAGAGTTACCCCCTGTGCCAGTTTAGGAAGCCAGCCTGCACCCAACCCCTCCTTCCCTCCCATGAGATCCTATTATGAAAATTACTGGGGAGACCAGCAGCTTGCTCCTCTGCCCTGTGGAAGCCCACAGCCTCCAATAGGCCCGAGGACTCCCGGGTGGCCTGGAAAAGTCTCTCCCTCTGCCTGCACCCCTCAAGAGCTCCAAGCTTCAGTGGGCTTGCTCTGAGCTTCTGCAGGCCAGGGGTTATGTGAGCCGATGCAGCCTCTAGCTTTGCTGTTCTTACGGAACAGCTCAGTAGAGGGGCCTTTAGTGCAGGGACACGAGGACTGAGGGTTTCAGAACAGTTTCTCCACTGATTCTTTACTCCTGCTCAGGGAAAGACGGAAATGAGCTCTAGGTTTCCCAGAAAAGTCGGGGCAGACCCTAAGTAGCCTAGGACTTTTCTTAGGAAGGGCTGGTGATTGAGGGTGATGGGGGCTGCCCACCTGCCATAGTGCCAACACCTGCCAGCATCCCACCCAGCTGGGCCATCAGCCCCACTCTTGACCCTCTCACCCCTGGATAGCTGCCCATCCCCAAATGGGCAACTTGAACCCTTATCACTATCTCCCAGCCTTCTAGGCACTGTTGATCCCCTGTCGCCCAGGTATAAACTGGCGACTCCAAGACCTGCCCCCAGGGTCCGTCCACATGGCCCCCTCCCCCTCCCCAGGATATCTCTCAGGGGCCACAAGACCTCACAGAATTCCTCGGCTCTCCAGCCGGCTCCTCAACCTGTGCTTCCCACCTCTGGGAATGGCCGTACCACCTACCCAGATCCCAAGTCAAAATTGTGGGAGCTCCCCTCCCCCATTACTCTCTACCCCCACATCCCAGGCTCCTGGCTCCATCTCCCAGCCTCTCCTCTAGCCTCCCTTCCATTCCCACTGCTCTTTCCCAGCTCAAAGGTCTTCATCAGTGCTAAACCCATTTCTCTCCCTACCTCCCTCTTGCCCCCTTCTAATTCCCCTTCTGAAGCCCCGGAGGGCCTTCTCCGGGGAACAAGCCACACTCAGCTGCCAGTCCGTATAGGATAAAGTCCAGGCATCTGCCTCTGAAAGCACCACTGCCCCGCCCATGCTGAAAGCACCACCTGTGGTCCCACTCTGGTACTTTCTACCACAGTGCCTTTCCCGTGCTGTTTGCTCCACCTGCAATGCCCCAACTGCAATGCTCTACCTGCAATGCCCCACTTGCAGTGTCTCACATGAAATGCTCTACCTGCAGTTCCCCCCTGCAATGTCATTCCCACCCCACCCAGGCCTCCTCCCAAGGCAGAGGCAGCCATTCACATTTGTGCTCTTCTGACATGTCCATGCATTTAATGCAAGGAAGGGATAGAACCTTTGAGGGCCTCCCATATCAAATGTGTTTGGAGCTGCCTGCCTAGCACACACCACCTTCTGGAAACATCTGTACCCACGCACAATCCCTGCTGCTGACAGCAGGTAGTGCAGCATCCCTGCCTTCAGCCTCATTTACTGGACTAGGAGCAGATTCCTGATTGCAAGAGTGGCCTTCCACTGGCTGGCCAGCAACATAGGACTGATTGCTCTTGACCTCAAAAAATCAACTAGACCAATAGGATCTCTGGATTCTAGAATGGGAAGTAAGGGAACCAGAGACAGTTCTGATTTGGGGTCATGCACTTTAGCCAAATGGTATCCCAGATGCAAGACAGAAGTTATTCTGGAGTTCTGTGAGTAACAAAGTCGAGTCTTAAAGGCAATGACTAGGAGGAAAGAGAAGGGAGATGAGGGAGAAGGTGAACCGTGGGCAAGAGGCTGTGCTCACCGTGACTGGTCCCCGAAGCTCTTGTCTGCCCATCTGCTGGCTCCCCTGAAGCCTTACCATTGCCTCACAACATTAACATGAGCTGGTGTGGGCAGGCTCTTTTTAGTGAGACCAGAATCCTAACCAGAATAACTACTTTTGAGCACCTCGAAGTCATGCTACGAGTAGGAATCATTATTGCCAATTTTACGGATAAGTCTGTTGCTCACACCATGTTAGGTGACATGCTCAACGCTACAGAGCAAGGAGGAATAGAGCCGAGACATGCTCAGTGCTTGCCACCACCATGTCACATCCCGTTAGCTGTGATCATGTCCCCCTCCTCTCCCACTCTGGGTTCCTTGAAGATGGGGCTGTGCCTCATTAGCCACCGAGCCCCCACTGCTGACGACAGGCTCTGGCACGAAGGCCTTGCGTATGCCTGATGGGTATGACTGAATTTCCATGTAGCCCATGGAAAGAGCATTGGATTCTGAGCCCCAAAGCCAGAGTTCAAGTGTGCCTGTGCCCCTTAAGGTTATAAAACCTCTCCCGTGCCAGCAACAGTGGGAATAGCCCAAGATGTAATTGGTGGTTGGAAGAAATGGTTTCTGAGGTCCTTACCCGCTCTGAGATTTCATGGCTGTGTCACCTCTGCCCCGTGTGCCTCACAGGAATGGCAGAGAATGGAGCATGGCACATGCTTGGCCCGCTGGCATTTGCCCCAACATGTTCCTACACATAGGGCTCCCCTTTCACACAGGTCCCTGGGGCCCCCCACCGCCACCCTGTGGAGGGTTCTTCCTTTCACCACCACTAGTGATTTAGGAGGGATTTGTGCCGAGGCCAGGCGGGCCACAATTTTCCAGGCATCCCTGATAGCAGCTTTGCCTAATGAGGACGCAATGCTTACACATATTTTCATTCTTTACAAAAAAATCGGCTATTAATTTGTCAGAATTATTCATATTTTGCTGATGATATTTTCCATGTATCTAATCAGGGAGCTCATGAATAGAAATGAAACTATTTAAATACAGAGATGGTGTACATTGTAAGATCTTGTTTTCTCAAGCTGTTTCAGAATGCAGTGCATACATTTATTTCTTCTAAAAACAGGTTTTTGCAACCATCAAAAAAAGTTTTTTAGATCTTTGATTAAATATGACTCTATTCAAATATGCTAAATTGGTGAGAGTGGTCTCTGTGTGTGTGTGTGTACACGTGTATGCCTGTCTGTGTGGTCACAGACTGTGACTTGAAGCCTGTTTTCTGGACAGGAGACTGTTCGGGGAGAAAAGTGAAAAACACATTTGGATAAAATCTTTTGGATGGATGGATGACATAATAAAAGTACAAATTGAAATTGGGCTGAATAATATCCCAGATAATTATTTGTACAATGTAGACTTTTAAACTGCTCAAAATTCCAGCAGCACTTACCTACATTGAAAGTGGCTTGGAATCATTAAACAAAGCCAGATATTAAATATACTACTGCTATCTCTCGAAACATTAGCAAGTAATGTAAAACACATGGCATCTACTCAATGGAAAATCTGAGAATACAAATTATAATAGTTGTCTTATAAGACCTCTGGGAAGCTTGAACTGAATTGCTTAATTCCATTAATAACAAACTATTACTCTAGCTATTAAAGCAACATAAGGTAATAGAGATCATGTCGAGAGATTGCACTGAGGCTCTTTCTTCACCTAGCACAAATTTATTCAGGGGCATTGATAGATTTTAATTGACTATGGCAACTGAATAGTAACAAAGGAAATTGAATGTCTTTTGAAAAGCTCCACATTTTGTAGAGGCAAATAGCAACACCAAAATGAGGGTTTGGGGGAGCTGGGAGAGGCAGGGAAGGACATTGAGGAACATCTGTACCAGCAGCATCTCCACAGAAAGGCTTTCCTGTGACCTTACCAGGAAGTTCCTTGGGAACAAGCACACCACAGGCCCGAGCATCTTTTTCATCTCCATGCGGTCCAAATTGAAATGAAACTACTCCAGGCTGCTGTAAAGACACGTGCTTTGCCGTGAATATCCATGGGGCATGCTTCCAAGATTAGGACTGGAGGGACCTTCATGCAGGCTGCTGAGTCTTCTCTGGAGAGTTCTGAGAACAGGGTTTGTTTCAGCCTGAGGGCCTACCAGGGGCATGAGTGACCTCTTATGATGGCCTAGCAGTGGCATGATTGACTCCTCATCCGAGACTGGCAGTGCGTGAGCGACCTCTCATTGTGGCCTGGTGATGACCTGAGTGACCCCTCATCCTAGAGTGGCAGTGGCATGAGTGACCCCTCATCCTGGCTCTGAACCTGAGGACCACTAAGGACTCTCTCAGCTCTTATCTCGTCCAGGGTGGATTCTGGTGACCTGTCACCTACTTTTTCTTGCATTTTTTGGTCCTCTGCCCACTACTCATGGCTCCTGTCTTGTTTTCACACCCTATGAGCATCGGGTATCTGTCCTGCCTCTCATATGGGCCTCACTTTGTAGAAGTCAGTTTTTACACTAGTCTGCTCAGGCTGCCCCAACAAAATACCACAGGTGTTTAAACAACAGAAACTTTGTTTCTTGCAGTTCTGGAGGCTAGACGTTCAAGATCAGAGTGCCAGCAGGTCCGGTTCTGGTGAGCACTCTCTTCCTGGCTGGTGGATGGCCACCTTTTTTGCTATGTCCTCATATTCATACTGTAGAATCTGAGGGAGGGAAGGAGGAAAGAGAGAAAAGGAGAGCTCTCTCTGGTGTCTCTTCGTATAAAAGGACTAATCCTATTGGATCAGGGCTCCACCTTGTGACCTCACTAAACCTTAATACTTCTATAAAGACTCTACTTCCAAGTATGGTCGCAGTGTGGTTTAGGGCTTTAACACAGGAATTTGGGAGGGACATGATTCAGCCTACACCTGTTTTGAAGTCCTCTTTGCATCTTGTTGGGCTAATCTCTTTCCCCACTCACGCCCAACCCCAAGAACCCAAGTGCCTTAGTTCCTCTGTTTGAAGGGAAACCCATCTTTAAAGGAAACTATACCCAGATATGAGGGGCTGCCAGAAGCATCCCTCTGGTGGCAATTCTAGGAGGTGGTAAGGAGCCTGTGGGCAGCAGAGGAAGTAGCAAGGTCACAGGGCACCCCCCCCAGTCACCTCCACACTGTGCTTATTGGTGGGTTGGGTCCAGATTATCGTGCCGCCTAGCCCAGGGCAATCATATTGCTGCAGAAGTGTTGGAAGGTCATGTCTTCTGATGTCTGGCCCTGCCACTGATTTGAGGGATGGGTCCTGAACATCATCTCATTTCAGTCTATAGGGTTATTTTCTCACCATTTTTCTGCCCAGGGTGGCAACAGGTATAACGTTCAACCTGCTGTGTGTCCACTGGGATTGGGGACCCTCCCTTTCTCCCCACCTGTTCGTCCCAGCTTCTCTCCAGGACATCACAGAGGAGCTTCGGAGGGCTGGCCTGCAGCACACAGTACCCCCTCCATGTCACGCCCCAGCGAGGGCACTTGGCCCTTCTGGAGTCTCATCAGAGCCAGGCTCTGAGTGTGACCCAGGAAGGGGCTCTGGCTCACGGCAGTGGGCGCCTGCTTGCTGGCGATGGGAGAACCTAATACCACCGCGACTGCAGCATACGCATGTGTTTGAAAACCTCCTTGGCAGGCAGGACCTCCTAATTTTTTCCACTTCTTGTGATTAGCGTTGCAGACTAATCCTAGCACCAGACTCAACACCAGCTGTTCTTCCCCCACTGCTTGTTTTTGCTTATAGACCAAATCCTGGAGCTGCTGCTGCATCTGCTGGCCGCACTCCTCCCCTGCAGCCAGTCACCTGCAGCATGACCCCAGGCAAGTTCTCTTTCCACCTGGCCACCCGCGTGCTTTTCACCGCCCGATAGCCTCAGTTCCCAGAGCCAGACTGACCCTAGCAATTGGACTGACCCTAGCAAATTCCACATTTGCGTTCCAAAACATCAGACATCCCTGGGTACCACATGCAATTTTTGATGTAATGTGACCCACTCAAAACAATACATGCAGCGTTTAGGTAAGTTTTATAATTTGACAATAAAATGAGCACACTCGGCCCCACCTCTGAACTTAAGAACTAGAATAGTGCCAGACTATTGAAATGACCTGTTTTGCTCAATTCTTTCCAACACCCCTTACATTTAGAAAAAGGTCTGCAGGAAGAGCTCTGGCCTTGGCCCCTCTCTCCTCCCCAGCCCCACCTTGTGGCCATTTGGAGGGCAAGGAACCCCTCCCCAGGAGCCCCCAGTTTGCAGCAACAGCATCTCCATCCTTCAGCAGGGCCCTGGCCAAAAAGCAAGGCATCAGTAGCCTCCAGCCCAGCAGGAGTGGCCAGAGCCATCCTGTGGAGTCCAGAGATGGTGACAAGACAGGAGCTCTCTCAGTTCTGTGAATTTCCCCGGCTTCCCCCCTTCTTCCAGTGACTGCCATGGCAGTGCTTGGAGGAAGGTTATTTACAGCATGCAGACACAGGAGCTCAGACTTCTGCATCCTTAGATGCCATCAATTTGCATTTCTATGAGAGTTTCTCACATACCTGGAAGGCCCTAAAAACAAATCAGGGAGTGTGGCATATGGGACATTTGCCCTCCAAACACTCCAGCGACAAGAAGAATTGTGATTGTCAGAAATATCATATTCCTGTCGAAAGCACATGAAATCAGCTCTGTAAATTGGGAAACATAAGTCATGGTTATATTTGTTTTGCCGCCATGTAAGAATCACAAATGTCTCATAGAATAGGAAGCAAAACAAAACTATGAGCCCTTTTAGAATGACTTAATGTAATGTCCAACCGTGCTATTTCTCTGTATGAAATTCCTGGCTCCCCTCGGTCCTCACATATTTTGGGCCAGTTGGTTTCTTTCTTGGCAACTGCGGTTTCTTAAAAACAGGATTAAAGTGATCACTCTTGTCTCTTCGGCAACCTCTCCATGGTTTTGTCCCTCCCACGGCCACTGGCTGTTCGGTTCTCTCTCCTTCCACTTCTCTCTTCATTCCTGACCTCCCCTCCTTGGTCCCGAATTCCTGAATCACAGGATCACACGGGGAGCTGATGGTTTCCTGGAGCAGAGCGATGCTGAGCACTCCCAGGCAGTGCACCTGTGCACATACCCCCCCAATATCACCACCCAAAAAAAACATTTTCCTTAAGCAAGCCTGCGGGCATAGGGGGACAGTGGGACAGTGAGTCAACCAAGGTAAACAGAGATGGCAGAAATAGAACTCACCTCTGCCTGGAGAGAGAGGGCCAGGGGGAAGGTACTATAAGGGTCTCAGACAGAATAAATGGCTGGAAGAGTCTGGGAAGGATTTCTATCCCTCAAGCATCTATCACTGGATCCACTTCAGTGTGGACTTGAGATCTGTGGAGAAGAGCAAAAATGCCAGCTGGGAGAGAGAGAAGGTTGGCCTGATGCTGGCGTGTGTGAATGTGTGTGCAGGTGTGCAAGATCCTGTGAGCTCTCAATCTCAAATGCTGCCATGATAGTTTTGTTTGTGTGAGTGTGTTTGTTTGAACACAAAAGTCATTGCTTGAAAAGCAGGCAAAGATTTCCCTGACTATCGGGAAGTCTGGGATTTGGGCAGCAGTAAGTCTCATTTCTCTGAAATCCCCGGGTACACTCCCTTCTTGCATTACTACCTTGGCCTCAATGCCAAGTGGGCTGGGGCTGGCGTGCCAACGAGTGCCTTGACATCCAGGTGAATGTGGCAAATCAAAACAAATGCCCAGCCAGGCAGGGAGCTCCAGGCCTCTAGATGGAGAGAAGCCCCTCTGGATGGAGTCAGAAAGCAATGAGAGGAAGGAGAGCAAGCCAACTGGAAGGAGAATTTGGCCCTGCTCTAGCACCTAAGTCAACACCCAACCACACCACTGCTTTCTTGGCACCTCCATCAGGAAATTCAGCAAGGTCAAGGACTTTCTGGAACAGTACTGCCCGCAGTCCAGAACCTTCTGCAGTCATGGAGATATTCTACATTATGTTGTCTACTACTATTGAGCACTTCGAATGTAGTTCGTGTGAGTGGGGAACTGAATTTTTAATTATCTTCAAGTTAAGTTAGTTTTAATTGAAATAGCCACATGGGCTGGTAGCCACAGTATTATTAGCAGCATGACTCCAGAAGCCCCACAGCAGAGCCTGGGTGAGGCTGCTCTATGCCTCCCAAAACTCCAGAAGATCTTGTCCCTTTCTACACCTCAAAGTGGCAAAGCATGCAGAGCTCTCAGTGGGAAATTATCCTGAAAATCAGAATGGGCGGGATGCTTACAGAGGTCCCCGCAACCAGGCACATTCCATTTAGTAGTCAGAAGATTTGTGCTCGGCCTGGGGGAAGAAGCTCCACATCCCCCCAAAGCCATTTTCTTTCTTGCCACACAAAGTTTCCTCTGCTTCAGCTGTCCGAGGAAGTGGTTTTGCAAGGCTTCATTATTATTATTTATATTTCTTTGCCACATTCACTGAAACTGTACCTGGGTTGCCGCTCTCCGTTTCATTTCTGGCTGTTCAGGATTCACTCCTGGCCAGGGTGGTGAGGTTTTCCTATAGAACAGTTCAGAATGGCCACCACATCTCTCTTCCTTGGGGTGTTTGGAGAGAACATCCAGGGGCTGATTGCCACCCCTTGTAGGAAATGGGCAGATGGAGGCAGTCGGATGACCCTCCCACTACAAATGTGTGCCTTCTTTAGGTGTAAGTTAGGAACGCCTAGATAGATATTTATTTTCTTGCTCCAGAACTGCCAGGCCCAAGCAGTGGCTGGATTTGGGGTGCTCTGGTGAAGTGCCTTGGCTCTGGGGTAACTGATAGAAAAGTCAGAATCCCTTCCTGCTTTCAACAATCATACTTCCTGGAGCGGGCAGGGGTACTAGGAAAAGAAGGGAGCCAGTCAGAACCCCAGGATGAGGAGAAACCTTTGGGGAAGTGGAGGTAGCACCTGGTCTGTGCCTACCCCCACCAGCCCCCCAAGAGGGTAAATGTTATGGGGGGAGGGGTCAAGTGGGACAGCACTTAGAGATCCAGAATCTCTCAGACCCCTGTGTGGACTCAGGGAATAATGAAGGGTGAGGGAAATAGCTCAACAGTCTCATTGTGTTTATGGCACAGATTTTCTCCATAGGCTGCTTAGGATTCTAGAACCTTAATCTAGAAATAGAGCCCTTGTCCGCTGGCTGAAAAGGGTGGAAACAGATGAGTAGGGGGTGTTTGCTTTTCCTAGGATAGAAGGCTTAATGGTTCTTTAAGAGCATTTGCTGTGGGTTTAGCATTGTAAGAATAATTAACTTATATGAGGACTCTCCTTAAACCCACAGATATGTATCGATGCCAGCTGTCCAGCAGGCCCTGTGCTGTACCCCATCCCTCATCTCAGCCCTAAAGGAGAGACTCTTCCCAGCATAGTCTGGGCGGGGGGTACAAGTTACTCAGTGTTAGCAAGGAAGGATGCAGGGTGGTGCAGTCATGCCAGACACCAGTGTACAGAAAGCGAATCCAGGAGAGCTTCCTGGAAGAGGGAGACATGAGCTGAGCCTCGATGTGAGTAGCAGACTTCAGGTGTCTGAAAAGAGCGAGGGGGTCTCTTCAATAGTACAGGCGGGAGAAAGAAACGGTAAGTGAAGGGAAGCCGTGGAGAAAGCTTTATTAGTATAATCTGTTATTTGGGGTATTTACCTGCTATGTTTAAACCTTACAAATCAGCAAACCACCTGGTATCATGTGTTAGATCCTGATTTGTGGATTTAGAGACCCCTTGACCATCACCCACCTCCCCCCAGACCAGAAAGGTAGAGAAACAGACAAGACTCTGCGAATGGGGACAGGATTTTTATGTGATGGCCGATCAGCTGTGACTTTGAAGCCACTCTTCACACATTTCCTCTGATTTAAAACACAGTTTGGGAAGTTGATTTCTAGGTTTATAAAAAAAAAAAAAAGAAAACACCCCGTCTATTTTGAGTTTGGAAACATAATTAATTATTTCCTAGAAAAGAGTTTGAAAACCTGATTACTTTCCGCAACTCCACATCTTGAGGCCGTTCTAAAAAAAAATCAGATTTCAACTCACGCCCGCGGCGTGAGAAGCTTTTTTGAGTTCAGTTGACGAGGTTGCACTTTGACATGCTTTTCAAGATTTGAATATTTTTATAAATCATGATTATGCTACTGTTTAATGAGAACAAAAGTGGAAATAGCATCTGCTTGTCTGCCGCGGAGCCTCTCCCGGCCCGTGTGTGCTGTCTGGAAAAGTTGTGGCCCAGTCTGGAGAGCTGATGAGTGTCTTGATTAGCTGAAATTGCTTCCTGCGGTAGTTCGGGGGCGTCGGCGCTGTGATGAACTGGGTCATTTCAGGGATCGGGGACGCAGGAGCTGCTCTGAGCGGCGCCGGCTGGCAGTCTAGCTCAAGCCAGAGACCCCCAGCAGGGACGGGGGCCAGTCTCCCTTCCAGACCTGGCTGGGGTCCTGGGTCCATTCTTGTCTAGACCCTGAGCTTCGCCAAGGCAGGAGCAGGGGCTGAGACGGGTTGAACCGACTCTAAGTGAGATGCAGGTGTGCGGCGGGAGGTGGTACAGGTGCGGCCACAGTCACTGGGGGTGAGAACGGAGCCGGCTCCGGGCGGTGGTGGAAACAGCTCGGGAGCGTGGCCGTGGAGGGCAGCTTAGCAGCGTAATGCCCTTCCCATGAAGCGCAAACATTGGTGTTCAGGTTGAAGAAACTATGTCAGCAAGAGCGTTTAAATACGGTGCTTTGTTTTCTGAGTTTTCCAGTGTTGGGACATGTTAGTTTTCTTTCAAAATAGTGAACCTAAAAATGGTTTTGATTTTTAAGCTGTTACCATTTTTATCTGGAAAACTCATCGTTCCAGAATTCCTTAACCACCACCACCACCACCACCCCCCCCCCCCCCCGAAGCTCCTCTCTAAATAACAGTGTTTAATGTAACTTCTCTGTAAGGAAATGCTGAGCTCTTAGGGGGAGGGTTCCATCGTTGAGGTGCCAACAAATGCAGACATCACTGTAACCCAGTGTCCCTATCAAGAAAACAAATGTTTACATCAGGAAGTTCCCCCCCCCCCGCCCCTTCCCAGGCAACCCCCTACTCCAGAAGCAACCGCTGAATGGTTGGTTTGTCACGTGCATTTTAATTCATGGCTTTAATTTAAAACATCACCTGCATTTTGAAACCGAGAGAGGACCCCCTCTGAGAAAGGTCTGCAGCTGGCTCCTGGGAGCCCCTGTGGTGGCCAAGCCTGAGGGACCTGCTCCAGAGGTTGCCAGCCCCCTGGCTCAGACTTGGAGGTCGTCTGAAGTCTCATCAGCCGCACACCTCCACACCTGGAATCTCAGACGTTCGCAATACCTCGAGAACAATGGATGGCAAGAAAATTCATTCTGTGCTTTTTCCAGGATTGCTTGCATGCAATTGTGCCTGCTGAGCAGGAGGGCTCCAGATTAGAGAGAGAGAGAGGCCTGCTCGTCGGCCTGCATAATCAGCATCGAACATATTTCTGCCCCAACAAAGAGAACAGTGTGTTCCTGAGATGCTGCTATGCGGCTTGGAAGCTCACTGGTGGGCGGTTCTCTTGGGAGGGAGTCACACTTTTCAGCAGTACCCCAGGCCCACCTCACCCACCCCAACTCTTTTTTTTTCTTTGGCCCCAGACTCTCTGGCTTCTGAGGAGCAGACAGCTCTCAGGGGGTCTAGCAGAGGGCAGAGATGTCTGTGGCTTCTGTATGCCTCCATCCCTCTGATCCTTACAAAATAAAATGCCTGCAAACCCACCTGTCTGCCCAGTTGATTCTCCGTCTCATGCTACTGTAGCCACTTTGCTTGCCTCTTGAGATGCCATGTGTGTCTCATTCCACGATGTTGATGGCAACTCCATCTTCTCACAGGAGCTGCCGTGGGTTCCCTGTCAAACTCTCCGATCTGTCCCTCTGTCTAGTGCGTCGGCAGCAGCACTGTGCTAGGCACCATGGGTGTTCTCAGAGAGAAGCATTCAGGCGGTCAGCTACAACAAGATAGAAGTGAACAAAGCGCCAGGCTGAGGTGTGGCCAAGCCCCTTCTAGGTCAGGTCTCTCCCTTGTGACCTCCTGCAGTTGACTTCATTGGTTTGCTCCCTAACACTCCATCAGGACTCAAGTCTTTGAGGGGTGGCCAAGATTGGAAGAACGACTTCTCTTTTTTTTTTTTTTCAATTTTAATTTTTTTGACTCTTTCCTATAATTGTATTCTCCTATTTAATCATAAAGATTTATATCAGGGAAAATAACCTAAGAATATGTGTGCTTTGTTTGAATGTCATAATCATGCTCTTTATAAAATTACCCTGAGGCAGGAGAGTTAAAGGTATAAATGATTAAGATGCTAAGATGTGTGGGCTTGTAGCAAGTGGAGGGGGTGGCCTGGGACTGGCACACCCAGCCCTGGACTGGGATGCCTCTGTCATCCCCCTGAGCATTGACAGGTCCCTCCCTGGCCTATGACCCAATCGCCCCATCCAAGTGAAGTTTGGAACAAAGGTCAGAGGTCACCTCAGCATGACCCTCTGTGGCTTCACAATTCCTTTGTTATCACTGGTCACTTAAATGTCTGCTGTGATCACTGCAGACAACATTGGTGAAAGTTTAGTAGGTTTTAGAGACTCAGACTGGGAACTACAGAAAAGGCCATGGGTAGTGCTATCTGTGCCATCGATGGCTTATGGTTCATGCAGAAGGCTCATGTCTGCCGTCACCACACGACAGTCCTGCTAGCCCAGCTCAGACTGTGCAGCCTCGCTTATCCAGAAAGAAGACAGCAAAAGGGAGTCTCGGGCCCACGGCCAAGAGGCACCTGTGCCTTCTTTCATTTTTTTTTTAATTTTTAAAGATTTTATTTATTTATTCATGAGAGACACAGAGAGAGGGGGGAGAGGCAGAGACACAGGCAGAGGGAGAAGCAGGCTCCATGCAGGGAGTCTGATGTGGGACTCAACCCTGGGTCTCCAGGATCACGCCCTGGGCTGAAGGTGGCGCTAAACTCCCGAGCCACCCAGGCTGCCCCTGTTCCTTCTTTCAGAGGAGCTGCCCTGTCCATGCTCTGGCTCCCACCCAGATCCCCAGGAATGAAGTAAGGCCACAGGTGAGAAAGGAGGGCCCTGACCCCCAGAGGCAGCTGCTATGAGGAAGGAAGAAGAAGAAGAGGCACGCAGACCTCAGAGTGCAGCATCTCTGTCCTCACACATGGTCTCGCAACTTATTGCTTTCCCTGTTTCAGTGGAGAACAGGCTGGCCCTCCAGGCCCTATAAATTATCAAATGCTTCTATATACCCGAATCCTTCCTCCTCCTCCACTGGGAGCCTCTCGATCCAGCCCAAAGGAGTCCACTGGGCTGGGAACATCTCAGAAAAGAACTCTCTGAATCAACCAGTGAGCTCCACAAAACAGGGGCCACACCGTGTTCTTCTGGATGCTCCCTGAGGGCCTTAGGGCTCCAGGGCTTCGGGACACGTGGGAGCTCTACCAGCGACAGCTCAGGCCAGAAACGGGTCTTCCTGAGAACAATTCCCGGTCACGAAGGGAAGAGAATATGTGTTCTATGTGTTATGTGCAGGGCCAGACAAATTTATAATACATTTCAAAAGTGTTTTTTGCCCCCCCCAAAAAAATATTTTTAAAAAATTAATATTTAGTGCTTAAAGTGACAAATGTCATTCCCTGGAAAATCCACTCATTTGGAAAGCGTTCAGAGCATAAGTGATACCCCACCAGCCTGAGCTTTCTGCAACAGGGGTGTGAGAGGCACCGCAGAGGGTGCTGGTGAGTGAGTGACAGGCGCGGGGACACGTGCGCTGGTGCACCCGCTTCTCCTGGCAGGGGAGAAGCTAGGGATCCTGCTACTGTCCTAGGCCTAGAGCTACAGGTGAGGACTCCGCTCGAGCTGGCGTGTGCTGCCCACAGTGTGGGGCCTGCGGCCAGGCAGCTGTGTCCCTGAGGCCCCTGGCCTGTGGTCTGAAGCCCTGCCTGCCGGTGGGTGAGCCCCGGGCCCCTCCCGGGCCCCCCAGTCTCCACCAGTGGTCCGGTGGCCTCGTCTCCCAGGCAGCCGTCTCAAACCTCCACTGGTGGGCGCGTCGTGGCTTTGATCTGCCAACCTGCCCCCAAGAGGCAGTCTTTTTCAGAAGGTCTTTCTGCCTTTAATCTTCGCGCAGGGAATAAACACCCTTAGTTTCTCTCCTCCCTTCTGCTGGAACACTTAGTCTGCTGCCATGCCGGCCTTTCAGACACCGTTCTTGACATTTTCTCACTTGGGGAGATGCATTGTTCACCCTACCTCTCTCTTGCTTCCCAAGTTAAGAAACTGAGGACCAGGTGCTGACAAGAGAGCTAGGGTGGAGAGCCCTGTGACCAGGAGTTGGGAGGGTGGGGAGCAGAGGTGTCAGAGGAGACTAACCTTGTCCTGGCAGGTGGGTCCCTGAGCATCTCTGGGCCTCAGTGACTGCTGCCCCCAAACTCCCACCACACAGGGGCGGGGTCTCCTCCCAAAGTGTGCACAGTGTGCTAGGAGGCTCTCTTCCAGGTGAGATAAGGCCATGATGGGCACTGGCTCAGCCACTTGGGCACTCCTACCAGCTCTCTCCTTTCCTGCAAAGCTGACACTGCACCCTTGCTTTCCAAACCCACCATCCTGGTCACTCTCTGTCCACCCCTTTTAGTGAACACTCCAGGTGCATTGTCTGCTGACCCTTGAGAGACCTCCTACACTCTGACTTTGGTTGCCACCATGCCTGTTCTGCTCCATCTCTGCCTCCTGAACAAGCTTTCAAAACCCTGGCCCTGTCTGTTCCCCCTCAGCCCCATCATCCAGGAGGTTGTAGAACCTCCAACAGGCAGGTGGACAGAACCTGGTGCTCTGGGTGACCAGAGAGGTATTTTCAGGGGTGGTGCACAGGCCCTCCCAGATGCTGACTTGTGAGTAAACGCCCCTTTTGTTCCTGGGAAGAGAATGGGGACATGGCCTGGTGCGTGGACTGGATTGATGCTACAGACACCTGGAGGGTGGGCTTCGGAGGACACCTGACCCAGTTTGGAAACCACCTCTGGGCCCCTGGGGTCTCTAACAAGGACCTTCCATCTGCCACATGCCAGGCAGGTCTCAGCCAAGCTAATCAGGTCAGCCGGGTGGCTGACCACAGGGCAGCTCTCAGGGGAACCGGCTTCATCGCTCAGCCTCACGCCAGCCTCCACAGCAACCAGAGCACTTTGCTGGTGAACACCTGACACCTTTCGTCTTCTCAAGAAAATGAGGAGAAACATGCAAACTTCCCTAGGAATGGTAGGCATTGTCCAGACATACTCCAGATGGGCATGACTTGGAGCCCGTTCCTGCCCCTAGTGGTTCATTTTCCAACAGGCTGGGCAGCTGGCCTCGTTAACAGGTCATTCATTAAAAAACAGAGCTGCTTATCTCCATGCAGTTGAAGGAATGGAAGGCACATGTCCTGACTGACCCTTCCCCACAAGTGGCCTGCAGACACATGGTCCTGCTGCCTGTGCCATGAAATTCTGCCTTCCTTGGCAAAATCAGCCCTGACCCTCCAGAGTGGTGCTCAGGAGTCTCAAACCGATTCTTATCCCCCAAGGGTTGCTTCTCCTGCAGGCCATGTCCTAGGTCAAGGACAAGGACTCCCGCTGCTCTTTGGCCTAACTATGGGTATTCAGGGCCATTACCTTCTTCCCTGTGGCCGCTGAGATCAGGCTAGAACATATGAAGGGGCTCTACCCAGGGCCATGAGAGAGCACGAGGGAAGTAAAGACAAAGAGTATTACACCGGTAGGCCATCTGGCTCCCCAGCACTTGCCTCTCCTCCAGGGTTCACCAGCTCCTTTTCTGGGTCCAGCTCAGAAAAGATGTGGTGGGACACCATCACAGCACCCAAGAGCTCAAACCTCAACAGCCTGGCTCCTCAAAGGACCAGGGGAGCAGGCGAGATGGAAGCAGAGCTCCCTTGAAGCCTACCTTCTGCACCTGGCCCCAGTGCTCACTGTACCGCTGGCACCTGCAGAGCAGGGCAGAAGTGCTCTTGGAGCTGCACAAGGACAGCTGGATGTTGAGTTAATGCCAGAGAACTTCCCAGATTCAGATGGTTCAGATTTATTTTATGCAATGCAGAAAAACCACTCCAAACCATTCCAAAGCCAGAATGGAGCCCACCCTGGAGTTCTGAGCAGAGCCGTGACTGCATCTCCCACAGGCTGCCCATCACTGCCCTGTGTGGGGCTGCATGGAGTGCCCTGCTGTCTGTGCACTTGCTGGCACTCCTGAGAGCCTGTGAGCACCACAAGTGTCAGGATCCTATAGAGAAGGGGCAGGAAAATAACAAAAGACTTGCAGAACATTTAAGACAAAAGATAAAAAACTGGAGAGGGAGAAGTGCCCATTGTAGAGATGAGTCTGTATGTTCTGACCTGCCAGATAATAGGATTACACATGTCTTATCTCTGCCACAAACTGGCTCCATGCCAGCCCCAGTCCAAGCAGTGTGACAGTGGGACATACATCCTTCCTCTCCTGCTCCACATCCTATGATCACGGCAGCTCGCTTTTGGGGATCAAATATCTCCAGGGATTCAGCTTCCTGAGTTAGTAGAGCCTCTAGAAAGAGGTGACTTTCTTTGGTCTAAATTTTTGGCATCCGCTCTGGTGTTTCTTCACCCATATCTTGATTCAAGAAACCCAGACCGATGTGTGTACTGTAGGCAGTTCAGTAGGCCCTTGTTTGGGCCTGGGCTTTGGAAGTTCAACCAGAGCAGCACATTTGCTCCTGCCATCTAATTTGTCCACTGTCCCTCAGGTCCTCCTTTCAGCTCCCCAGCGGGGGTCTGGGCCCAGCCTCCAAGGGCCTGATGCTGAGCACAGGGACGGAGTGGTGAAAGGCAGGCACCAGGGAGACCATGTGAACTCTCATTGTTGCTGTATAACCAGCCACCCCAAACCTAGGTGTGTGGACAACCATTTTTGTTAAGTCTGGGTCAGGGCAGCCCCAGTGGCTCAGCAGTTTAGCGCCGCCTTCAGCCCAGGGCATGATCCTGGAGACTGGGGATCAAGTCCCACGTCAGGCTCCCTGCATGGAGCCTGCTTCTCCCTCTGCCTGGGTCTCTGCCTCTCTCTCTCTCTCTCTCTCTCGTATATATATATATATATATATATATATATATATATATATATATATATATATATCTTTAAAAAGAGAGAGAGAGTCTGGGTCAAGACTTTAGACCAGGCACAGCCGGGAGAGCTTGCCTACAATGTCTGGGACCTTGGCTGGGAATACTCACAGGCTGGTGACTCTACCACCCAGCCTGGAATCATCCAGAGGCATCCTCTCTCTTATGGCTAGTGTGGACAGGCTGTGAATGGGAACATCTCTCTGTCTCTCCTCTGGGCCTGGGATTCCTCCCACTGTAGTCGCCTCAAGGCAGGTACACTTCTTATATGGAAGCTCGGTGCTGGGGGACCAGGTGTGTCCCAAAGGCAGCACATTGCCTTTGATGCTTAGCCTTGAAAAGCACACCTTGTCTCTTCTGCTCTGTTCTGTTGGTTACAAGCAAATCACATGTCCTCTTAGATTCAAGAAGAGGGAATTTAGACTCTGCTTCTTGGTGGGTGAGGGACGAGGTTTCAAAAGAGTGTGAGATCACAGTCTGCCACAACATCCCTGCTGCGGGGTTCCTCCACTTTGCAGATAAAAACCCAAAGCCTTGATGTGGTGCCCTGTCCCAAGCAGATTCGTCAGGCCTGCCCACATATGGGATTCCCACCTGGGGGTCCCATGGCCCGTGACTTAGTACGAGCAATTTGGTAAGCCAATTCCCAATCACATTGACTTTTTGTGGGGACATTTAACGTAAAGCACAACCTAATATAGCAAAAGTCAGCTTCCACGATTCGAAAGCAGAGACTGGAGCTAGACCTCTGGTCCCAGGGGCTGGCTCTGCCACTTACAATGTGACCTTGGGCAAGTGTCTTCGGTTCTCTGCTTCTGCTTCCTCACCCATGGGAGTGATACAATGGTACCACCTGCATTAGCCAGCTCAGGCTGCTGTAACCCAATACCAGACTGGGTGTCTAAGACAAGAGAAATGTATTTACCCACTGTTCTAGAGGCTGGAGGTCTGAGACCAAGGTGCTGGCCCAGCCACTTTCTGGTGAATGCCCTCTTCTTGGCTCACAGATGGCTGCCTTCTCACCTTCTCCTCCCATGGCAGCCTCACCTGGCTGTCTGGCATCCTTTCTTAAAGAGACACTAATCCTGTTGTCTCATTCCATGAGGCTCCACCCTCATGACCTCATCTAAAGCTAATCGCCTCCCCGAAGGCCTCACCTCCACATAACTATCACATTGGGGTTGGGACTGCAATATATGAATGGAGGGGGGACCCACTTCAGTGCACTAAAAGCACCTCCTTGTAAGGCCTCTGTGAGGATCACATGAGTTACTGCTTGGCACGTGCCTAGAATGCTGCCTGGCTTGAGGCTGCCACTACAAAATAAAATGAAAAATCAAGAGAGGAGCTCAGAACAGGAAGCAGCTGCTCTGCTGTCCAGAAGGCTGTGGCTGATGGAGTCCTAGAGACATGGGGTGATTTCTGCTCCTGTATTGCAAGGGCTCACATCTTTGATGAGAATGGCAACTGATGCCCACGTGGGCCGGGAAGCACTGCACAGGGTGCTGGGGCTGGCCGCCAAGTCCAGGGTCTTGCATTTACACTGCAGTATAGAAATTCCCCTTTCCCTTTCCCTTTCCTTTGCACATGCATGGTTTTTTCAAGTTCATAACTTATTCTCCTCCTTGGATTTGGGAGAGTAGGGGAGAGGAGGCGAAGATGTGTTTAATTAAATATTGCCACTCCCTCCTCCTTAAGGTCATTTATAGTCAATAAGGGGAAGGAGAAATATCTCTTTAGAAGGCCTTGCAAATGAAAAAAAAAGAAAGAAAGAAAAACCAAACTACTGAATGCAAAACCATTCTTATCTCACCCGCATCCTTCCTTCGGTTGTGATTTAATATGTGCATGGTGCTATATAGAAATACAAAGCAGCTTGGGAAAAAGTCTCAGCCCTAAGAATCTTACAGTATTAAAACTCAAGTAATCCCACACAAGAGAAAAATTCAGCAAAGCCTGAGCTTGGCCCCTACAAACCGGTGTGCTCCACCCCCTGCGACCCGGGGGCTGTGGGACATCCCCGGAGAGCCTGCGCAGGCTGCTTTTGACAGCTGAATTTTATTAACTGTTTTTTCATTACTCCTGATGGGTCTGGCAATGAACTCTTATCAGTGTATTGTGGCGAGTACAAGTCAATTAATTTCTTTTAAATAACTTCAACTGAAATCCTATTTGATTTATATTCCAAAAATGATTTCCATTCCATTCCTTCCTGAGATTATAGTCCCGGCTGAGTTAATCACACTGGCTGCACAGACACCCATACCCCAGGGAGAAAACAGGATCAAGGAGAGAAGGAAATGAGAAGAAGGTGGATCTGAGCATTCTAAAGACCCTTTATTCAGTGTGAGGCCATGTGCTCGGTGACAGGAGAGCTCGTTTAAATCTTGCCTGCAGAAAAGCTTATTTCTAGTCGTTGTGGTGAGGGATGAATTGAGAAACACACAAGATGTCCAGAGGGTGGAGGCGTCCTTACCAAGAAGTGTGACCGGTGGCCACTGTGGCTGCTGTGGTTTGGTGGTGAGCCACCCCCTCGTCTGGCATGCAGAGTTTACTGCAGTTTCTGGGGCTGGTGTCCTAGGAGCCCCTTTTTAAACTCTGCCCTGGCTGTGAGCACAGCTTGATACACCACCCCAGGCGTGGTGGGGGTGGCAGGCACCATGAGAGGAGTCCCAACAAGCTTTGCTGCTGTCTCCCAAACAGACACAGGCACAAATAGAGGTGCCACCTTCCCAAGGTCTGCCCACAGAGTCCCTGTTTGTCACTGGCCAGGCCTTCCAGGTGATAATGCCTGGCTTATCTGGGAGGCAGAGTGGCAGTCACACCCTTTCGGAGGAGGCCACATGAGCTGGTGGCCCCTAGCCCTGGAGAGCAGAGCTTAGTGCCCGGCTGGTGGCAGTGACGAGAAGCTGGAGCTCCGGGGGAGGCTGGCTCCTGCTGACCACGGGGAGAAGCACCGTGGCGGGATCCCAAGGCCCGGCAGGTGTGCAGCTAGTGAGAGATGCCTTCCCAAGCCATCATCTGCCCTGACGCCAGGATGCTGAGCCGGGCCTGGCAGACTTTTGGGTGACAACAGGTCACAGCCCTGGGAGGAATACCCAGTGAAGAATTCAGGGCAGTGAAAAAGTTTGGCAAAGATGAGTTTGGACAAAAAAAAAAAAAAAAAAAAAAAAAAAAAGAAAATTGCAAAATACCTGCTGTGGATGCGGCATTAGTTTGCAGGGACTGCCACGACAAAGTAGCACTGCCTGGTGGCTTAAACAATGGACCTCTATTTTCTCACAATTCTGGCGGTAGAGTCAAGGTATCAGCAGGGTCCGTTTCTTCTGAGGGCCATGAGGGAGTGATCTGTGCCAGGCCTGTCTCCTGGGTTTGCAGATGACCGTTTTCTCCCAAAGCCTTTATGTCAGCTTTCAGATTTCCTCTTCTTATAGGGACACTGGTTGTGTTGAGTGAGGGTCCACCCTAATGACCTCATTGTAATTAATTACCTTTGTAGAGACCCTGTCTCTGAATAGGGAGACAATCTGAGCCACTGGGGATTAGAGCATCGGTGTATGAATTTGGTGGGGGGACACAGTTCTACCCAGGCGGATGCTCTCCTGGAGAGGTATGCTAGCAAGGTTTCCTAAAACATGAACCTGAGACTGCCAACATCAGAGGCATCTAGGACACTACATAAAAATGTGGATTCCTGAGGTACACACCAGATCCACTGAGGCAAAATCTCTAGGGGTGTGGCTTTAGGATTTGGCATTTAAATAAACTAAATTAGCTCCCCAGGTGATTCTGAGGACTTCTGAAGTTCTGCTATTGGGGGGGGGGGGCGGTTGGAGGGGTGGCCATGGGGATGACAGAGTTCTCCACCTTCAAGGACATGCCAAGTCGAAGAAACAAGACCTGTTTGAACAATCAAAGAACACAGAATACAGGGTATAATCCAGTGACCAATTGCACAACACAGACCGAAATGCCATGGTAACTTGGAAGGAAGGAGACTTCCGGGAAGTAGGAGGCACTGGGGAAGCAGTCCTAGAGGGCGAGATTGCTCACATCTCCCTCTGCATAGAAACAATTCAAGGCCAAGGACTGGAAATACGTTAGGACAGAGAAGCTTGAAGATGTGAGGCTCTGTATAAAAACTTATCTTGGTGTTAAGAATATCTCTGAACAGTGTACCACCTTTGTCGTTACCTACCAAAAAGCAAATTTTATTATTTTTTTTCTGAAATTCCCGTTTTGCGGTCTTGGAATGGGGTATTGGTGCCTGACGCATCAACACTCAGCAAAGGTCTACTGACTTGGAGGTTTGGGACGTTTGGTGAGGTGTGTGGCCATGGTGGCTCTCTCTTTCTCTGTCTCTCTGTCTCTCTGTCTCTCTGTCTCTCTGTCTCTCTCTCTCTCTCTCTCTCGGGAGAGAGATGTGCAGCAGGAAGGAGGCTCGGTGGCCCCACAGCAGATGGGACGGGTTTGGGCACTGTTGGTGACTTCTGACTCCAGCTGGTGAGTGTTGTGGTTGTCTTTACTGACAGCCATCCCACCTATCTTCCCATACGCATATCGATCGCAGCCAGCGGAGACTTGACAGGAGACCACACAGAACTGTGCAAGCCTCTTGATGGGAAAAGACGTGCATAGAAATGGGCAGGAAGCGCCGTGAGGCCCGTGGACTCGGGAACTGTGTTCACACCTACCGGCTGCGTGAGCTTGGCAAGTTACTCTCCTACCTATGGCATGGTCATGCATTGAGCATTAAATAAGTTAATCATGAAAGGGGTTTACAGTAGTGCCTGGAATATAAGTCTGCAATAAATGTTCGTGATCGATATATTTTTTTCCACCTGGGTGAGTGATGTTCTGAGAATTTACTTCAAACAAGAGATCATGGCTGTTCCCTAGGGACTGGGTAGTCACTAACATCCATTCTCCTTACCGTGCTCTGTATAGCTCAGTGATTTTTCTGCTCTCTGCTCCAAACTAAGGCAAGAAAGCTTTGCACCTGCACCGCCCCCCCAGACTGAAATGAAGTATCAGCCAGCGTGGGGTCTCAGCCTTCCTGCAAGGGGCAGGTCTGAGGATGTGCATGCATGGGTGCGTGTGTGTGCACGTGTGCAAACTCCTTCAGTCCCAAGGGTACTACAGGTTGGGTAGAGAGTGTCTCTTCCAGCTCCTGGAGATTCTGGAGCAAACTCTTCTGTTTGTGCAGTGGAAATGGTGCTTCCTGCGAGGCAGTGTCCTGAATGCACACTAGTCACTCCGTTTCCCTCAGAACCAAGTCCCAGTTCACGGGCCACGCAGTATGGGAGCACGCTTCCTCTCAGAGGTTCTCACTGTCCCCTGGCCTGGCAGTGAGCCAGGCTTCCCTTTACTTTTGCTTTAAAATCATGGCAAAATGGTGGATTCAAAGAGAGAAGGAGAAAGATCAAAGAGGCAGAAGGCACTGACTCCTATTTGGGGATTAGTTCTCTAATCCAATTTTTTTTTTCTAACAATCGTGTAGAAACCCATTAGAGACAATTAATAAAAGCAGAGCTCCCTGGTTGAATCAGGGGGGACCTCCTCCAGGAGCCCCTGAAATTCCCACAGGGGATCCTAGGATGCCTCTGAACCCACTTGGAAAACTCTTGCTCCAAGCTGGGTGGGCATTCTTCTTATTCTCAGCCCATCCCAGCCTCCGCTGCCAGCCTCTGTTCATGACAGTATCCATAGCACCTTCCCTGCAGAGTGGACGAGACGGGGTCCAGGAGAGAAGAGAGGAGATTGATCCTTCTAGAACGGAGTCGATGTCCTTCTGGATAATCACTGCAGACTTCTTGGCCCAGTTGCACTGTTTGAACTTGACTTTTCTGTACTCACCTCGTATCTAACTACCAGAGCTAACTGAGGCCTAAGCCGAGCAGCTGAACAGCTTGATGTGTTAATCCGAACTGTCAGTTGGCCCACTCTGGTTACTGATCTCCTCCTCCTCCCTCCCACGTCACTCAGGGGACAGGAGGACAGTGGGAGGGATCGGAAGCCCTGGGCATCAGGAAGTGAGGGTGAGCCTCATTCGGGACCTACTGAGGATGCATGGGCTTTAGCAGGGGAGCCTTCAAACTCCCAGTGGCTCTGTCTTTAGACTTCCACATCAGCCTACAGCCACTCCAATTTTTCTATTATTATTATTTTAACACCACATTGGCCCTATTTTTAAAAATCTGCTGCGCTTGAGCAATTTTTTCTGACGTCAGCTGGCTGCCGGCAACTCTGCTTGAAAACAAGAATAACCAAATCTTCTAAGGAGTAATGCTGAACCTGCTTCAAACGCAATAAATCACAAAAACCATTGTTTACGATAAGTGGTATCTGATTGCTGTTAGAACCTGTGTTTATTGCTTTTGTGCATTATGGTCTCTTGTAATTTGGACAGCCAGAAATTGTATTCCTTTATGCGGTGCGTAGGAAGGGTTTGTAAGGAGGGAGGCATCTGTAATTATGCTGCCAAGGAGTGGGGCTGGGGAGCCTCTGAGGAGCATGAAATGCAATTGCCGGGTTTTCATCTGAGGAGCTGTGTATCGGGCTTCCCACTTTTCCTATTCTTGGAACCCTCTGAGCTCCTTTGGAGCCCTGGGCAGAGGAGTAGAAACAAGAAGAAGCCGTGGTACCCCTGATCGGAGCACCCTTAAGTGGCCTCTGGGAGAGGAGCATGGAGTGGGTGGGCAGCCACGGCCTCGCAGGAAGCCCTGCAGGTGGAAATTGCTTTAGATGCCTCTGTACGTTTCTTCCTTCTTTCTCATCCTGACAAGTACCCACTCGGCTTCCTCTTCCTCGGTGAGGGCTGACAACAGGGGTCCGAGGACGGCCAGTGGGAGAATTACTGGCGCCACCATCTGCTAAATTGGGGAAGAAGCTCCTTGGCCACAGAGCCTGGATCTTGGCGCGTAAGGTGCACAGACATCATCGGTCAGTGAGTCATTGATGTGGCTCGATTCCTCTGAGGTGAGGTTGCAAAGAGGGACCGCGTCTGGGGCCCGATGGGCAGCTCTGGGTCTCATAACTCAAACGTCTGGACTCAGGGAAGAGGGTCGAGTCTCATGTTTATTCCCTCCGTCTGTCCCTGCAGCGTTTCCTTCTGTCTCCTTCCCTCCATCCTGCCCCCTTCACCTGGGTGGACACCCCCCCCCACACCGCCCGCCAGCCTTCCCGTCCCTCCACTTCCACCAGAGTCATCCCTGGACTTGTTCCTCCTCCAGCGTTCCCAATCCCAGAGGATTTCACCACCCCTGTGTCTCCAGCCTGAAATCCAGGGTGCTTCCCAGACGCCCCTCTTTTTCCCCCACCCCACTGCTAGCCCAGCACAGGGAAGGTGCTTAATGCACTCGGTAGCTAGCCAACTGCCAGGTCTCACCCAAAATCCCTCCTGACTGCTCCCCACGTGTCCTCCTTCCCATCCCTGCCATCACTGCCCTAGCCCGGGCCCTTGGCTATTCTTGGGGGGACCCCCTGCCAGACCCCCAACATGCCAGACCTGGCTAGTGCTTGGGGCCATGTCTCGGCCTCTGCCTTCTCCCCCATGCCCTCCATCTTTTCATCTCCCCCATGCCCCTCTCACCTGTCTTTGCTTCACTTACCCCAAGCTCCTTTCAATTCCTGAACATTCCATATAGTTTCCTGACTCTGTTTCCATTACTAAGGTAATTTCTCTGTCTAGAATGTCCTTCCTCTCTTCTTCACCTGACTTGCCCACTTTGGAGAAGATTCAGGCACATGTCCTCCGGAAGCCTTTTCTAGCCAAGCTTGAGGGCCCTGGAGCCTCCGTCCCTGCTCATACCGCCCCCTGGGTTCTTCTCTGTAACTCTTACCACAATTAATCAACCACGAATGTCTCCCCTTAAAGGCAGGAATGCTGTGTTCCCCGTTTGAACATGGCCAGCACCTAGCATAGCACCCGACCCACAGAAGAAAAAACAGTTGATAATAATGTGTTAGAGCATCACAGACAGCTCTCCAGTGAAGCCATACCTCTGCACAGTCAGGGACAAGGCCCTTGCCCAACTCCAGGCCATCCTGTCTCCCCTGAGGGCCTGAGCACTGACAAAGCCTCAGCCTGAGAAGTCCCAGCCCTCACTGTATCTGAGCACAGAGCAGATGTTCCTCAGTGGAAGCTCCATGAGTGAGCAAATGAAGAACATAGGGGAAGCCTGCCCTCACGTTTTAACTGGCATTTATCCCCGACAAAAGGATGGGACTGGTAAAGCATCCTTTATTGAAGGAATGAATGATCAATGGCAATGCTTAAGCTATGAGTTCTGGTTGGACTGTCCAAGCCCTGACCTTAATAGACACTAAGCTTGGAGAGGCTCTCTAAAGTTCTTGGGCTTGGCTTCAGGGTAACGTTCAGGTCCCTCCTGCCCTGCCCAGGGTGGCCATCAGAGCAGTAGAGGAGATGGGAAGAGAAGCCAAGGCAGGGTGCCACTTCCAGAAGACCCTCGTTTCTGGTGCCGTGGGCATGTACTGGGCTGACTAGGAGCAACTGGTGGGACGGCACCCCACGCACAGCTCAGGAATTGCACTCATCAAAGCCAACGGTCATGGTTTCCAGATTTGTTGATTTAAATACTCAGCCAGCCTCCCCTTAATTCACTTACACACACACACACACACACACACACACACACACGCACACACACACGAGAATGCTTAACTGGCCGAACACAGTGCTAGCACCAAGAAACAGAAGGGACCCATTCCCTCTCCTCTTCCTCCCACCCACCTTGCAGACCTTGCAGACCTTCCAGCGGCAATGCACATAATTTGAGCTTTTGTACCACGATGCAACAAGCTAGATTATGAAGTTGGCCTCTGTGGTCTAGCCACACAGACCCATGACCATTGATGGCTTTGTCTCTACAGGGAATTACAGTCTGAGTCACAAAGAGCCGACTTCCTGGCAGACTTTTCAGAATTTGAGCTGCTCACCAGCAAGGGTCTGGGAAGTAGACCCTCAGGCCAGTTGGCCAATCAGCAAATCCACCAGGACCCCGGTCTGGGCTTGCTCTGTGCCCTAGGGAGGCCAAGAAGGAATCGGGGTACAGAAACCCTGCTTCCAAAGCTCCCATGGTCTGCTCTGGTGTGGGGTAGCAGCGTCCTGAGCACAGAACAAGCCTCCCCAACCTGTGTACATCCACGCCAGTGGCTCTGAGGGAAGGGGAGGCAGAGCGGAATGGGGAAGGCCAATGACTGGTGTGCCTCCACCTGGCGCACAGAGCACGGAGCTGGTGCCTTCATCAGCTGCCTCCTGGAGCTCCCCACAGGGTCTGCGGAGAGGATGCATGCGGAGAGCTATGTGCTGAGCAGGCTTCCCACATCCCCAGGTCCAAGGGCAAGGCCGAGTAGTAGCATTTTTTAGCCTCTTTTCTGGCCCAGGGGCCTGTCATCTGTGAACTTCTTTTTTCTTAAAACTTAGACATGTAAGCAATTTGACAGAAATTTTTTAAAGAACCCAATTAATATAAAATTTGAAATTATCAGCCTTTCCAAGTACTCCTTTCATCTTCTTAACGTGCAGACACAGAGGGATACCAGACTCTCACGGTTTCCACTTCTCTCGTGATGGGGTTCCTCGTCCTCATCTCTGGCCACACTAGGTGGCTGGAAGCTGCTCCAGGGGCCCTGCTGCCCATGCTGAGTTTTGCTCACCAGCTCCCACCCTTAGAAAAATTCACTAGTGCACCGTTGTCTTGCCTCACGTACACTGGACTTTCTGCTCTTTGAGCCTTGTGAGGTTAATGACATGGGCCAAGGAAGTAGATGTTTCTGTTTGCATCAGCTACTACAGGGACAAGTCATCTTCCACCTCTAATGACTCAGTTTTCTCATCTATAAAATGGGCATGATAAGAATACCTATCTCAGAGGGCTCTTGTGAGGAATTAATGAGATAATGTGTGGTTCATAATAAATACTCAGAAAAGGGTGGAATAGAAGTAGGAATTTTAGTAAATACTGCTACCACTGTTGTTACCAGGGGGCAGGCAGGTGTGATGAGCTGGGGCTTAGATCACCAGCACACCGCTAGATCCCAGTTCACTAGTGCAGTGGCAGTCTTCAGGCCAGGAGCTCCCTTCCTCTGGCCCTGGGGGATCTAGAATGGAGGCCACATGAGAGGCTCTGTCTGACGCCTTAGCCCACATCACCCTGCCCCTTTCAGATTTGCATGAAATGTTGGGGGGTTTACTATGACGCATTTTTCTTACCTAGAAAGAAAGATAAGAGTTTTGGGGTCCACCCAGTTGACTCGTGAGTGAGGTGTTGGTCCTCTGGGGAGGAGTGAGCATCCAGGCCACAGGGTTAGGGAATCAAATCCCCTCCCTTCTCCTGCCTCTATATCATGAATCCAGTGACTGTCCCCCCCCTCTCCAAAAAAAAAAAAAAAACGAGTGAGTGACTCTGGATTGTGAATGGAGCCCAAGCTCCCAGATCAGCTCAGGAAGCAGCCAAAGTGACCTATCTCATTTGAACAATCAATACTTTCTTTTTATTCGTGACTCCCTGGGAGCAGGGAAGGGGCCTGGTCTGTGAGCCCAGCAAGGGCCAGGGCTGCCAGGCAGCTGTGGAGAAGGAGCTTGTTTCTGGGAGTCCTGCACACAGTGCCCTGAGATGCACTTTCCAGGCCCAGGGCTGTTTAGTGGCCCTCTGACAGCCTGTGCTCAGAGGCTCCGTTGGAAGCTGCAGCCGCCAGGTGGGGATGGATCTCCCTGGGTAAACTGACCCTGTGCCGTGCTCCTCCCTCGCTGTCAACCTGGCCTGCCCACTCCACAGTCTTCTATCCAGGACACTTTATCTAGCCAGCTGCAACCATCACCTCCTCAGGCTTTGGGTTCCGCAGGGCTCCTGCCCTCTTCCTCCCCATCTCTTCCTCCTTCTGGACATCCTTACCTGCTAACTGAGCCCCAGAATATGCCTTCTGTGTTATCCGTTGACTCCTCTGCTGGCCAGTGCGTCATGGCCTCTAGACAGCACCCAGCCAGCCGGGCCAGCCCCACATCAGGACCGGGTTCTGGCCCAGGACCAGGTGTCACCCTGCCTGAGGGCTGTCAACAGGATGGGTGTCAGCATAAACCATCTTTGAGGATTATTGCCTGCCCAGGAGAGAAGCTAGGTAAGGGAGACTCAGGGAGAGCAGAATGGGACTAAAGTCTTCCTCATCTCATTGAGAAATATCAGTGGCCAGTCCTGGGGAGGGTGAAGCCCTCAGCCAAACAGACTCTAGCTCAAGCAGAGCCAGATCCCCCTCGAGGTGAGGTCCTAGGTGGGGGTGAGCATCATTAATTTTCTTAGGCTTGATGTCTGCAGTTTCATGGGATCCAGGGCAAGTGCGGGTACTTCCCAGGACCTCAGTTTCCTAGTCTGTATAATGGGAGGGCTGGAGGGAGAGAGGAGCCTGCAGGAGCCTTTCAGTCTGGACTTCTGTGATTCACTGACTACTTAAAAACAAAGACTTGCAGCTGGGCTGGGTGGTGGGGAGAGAACAAAGCATGCCTTGTCTGTTTGTATTGGAATCCAGGGAATGGACTCACTGGGATTTCCCACCCCTTGCTGGAGGTCGAGGCCGGGTCACTGCCCTGACTCCTGTTCCCTGGATCCCAAGACCGTGAGATCACCAGAACTCACTGGGAAGGGTCGATACCAGTGATTAATTACACAAGTCTTTTCTTTCAGTGGACTATTTACACACCCCCAACTCTTCAGGGGGAAACAAACTTCTAAACTTCTGCATTATAGCACATCAAAGTTTTCCCATGCTTTCAGGCTGCTTTTTCATACATTTTTTCTTAGGACAGCACAAATCCTCATTATAGATATTTCTGTATTTTAGCAAAAGGAACCATACTCCTAGTAATGAGATCCCTGAATAAAGTTCAGTTCATTTTCATTTCTTTCCTCCCCGAATATTATTGCTCGAAATGTTACATTATCATAAACCAGAGTTCAGGTTGCATATAGGGTTTTAACAATTGTCATCTTTCTCTGGGTACAAATTCTGATTACTGCCCACCCTTTACAAAGACCCTCTTCCTCACTCTGGTGTTTTCTTTGTAAGTATTTTTCTTTGCTGGGTTCACGATCCAGACAATGAGAATTAGGAGGGTTTATGATGGAGTGTTCCCCTGTGTCCTCTCTGTGTCTTCTCTGTGTCTTCTCTGCTGGCCACCCGAGGCATGGAGCCTGGGGCTGCGGTATATGTGGGAGGTAACGGCAGCGTGAGAGACGGTGATACAGGGGGCTCCCCCAGAACACTCTCTTTTTGACAATCCAGAGGAACTCCTGGAGAAGGCTCTGGGCACTGCCTGCTGCGTAGGAGACTCCTTGGACATGATGTTCATGTGCTGGAAGCTTCCCCCTCAACCATGTCACAGACCATTGGCAGAACTGATGCCCGACTCTTGATTTTGGCTCAGGTCATGATCTCAGGGTTGTGAGATTGAGCCCGTGTTAGGCTCCATGCTGACATGGAGTTGGCTTGAGATTCTCTCTCTCCCTCTCCCTCTGCCCCCTCCCACCCCCTTGCTTGCTCTCTCTCTCTAAAAAAGAAAGAAAAAAAACTGTCTTTGGACTTCGATAACTGTATTTGAATCCCACTTGCGAGGTATGTAACCTTAGGAAAGTGTCTTCATTCCTGTGTAAGATTCTTCACCTATGAAACAGTTTTGTGGATGTCTGGGTGCCTCAGTGGTTGGGCATCTGCCTTTGGCTCAGGGCATGATCCCGGAGTCCCAGGGTCGAGTCCCACATCGGGCTTCCTACGTGGAGCCTGCTTCTCCCTCTGCCTGTGTCTCTGCCTCTTTCTCTCTGTCTCTCATGAATAAATAAATAAATAAAATCTTAAAAAAAAAAAAACAGGAGTTTTGTAATAACCACAGCTAAGTTGGGAGGATGGAATTAGATAAATTACATCAAGTACCTTAAGCGGTGCCTGGTACCCAGAGGTGTCCCCACAGGTGATGAGGGGGCCACGCCTTTTTTATTCCCATCCACACTTCTCTAGCTTTTCATGTGGGTCTTCTTTCCACTGTCACTTCTATCCGCAGCCAAGCCCAAACTCTGTTTTATTTTAACCATGTTGGGTATGTCCTCCCAAAGGGACTGTCACCCACTTCCCTCTTCCACAGCAGTGCTCACTAGGGGGATGCTCTCTACATGACACAAGCACTGTCCACCTTACAGACAACCTCAGTCCCCCCAGCAAAAAGTGGGGATCACCTGTGTCCCCATTTCCTATGAGGAAACAGAGTTTCAAAAAGTTCAAGCCAGTTGCTCAAGGACACACAAGTGATAAATATCAGAGCCGGGGCACAAGGCTCTGTCAAATTCCCAAGCCTGTTCTCCTGACCACCTGTGGCCTTAAGAGTATCAGTTCTTACACAGCGGTGCTGGGGTGCCCTGGGCATCCCACGGCGGTAGTTACGATGTTAGACTCTGAACCCAATGACCAAAAGCTGTCCTGCTTGCTGAGGCTGTGCTCCTGCTTTTCACAGTCTTTCTGCATCTTTTCTCATCCTCATCCATGAAACTTGCCATGGTCATTGTGTCGCCGGAAGCAACTGCACCCTCTCACCTGCTGCCAACCTACTTGTTACAACAGTGTGCCGAGGAAGCATTCATAGGCCACCAACAAGGATGCTGGGGTTCCGTGTGCACAGGGAGCTCCTGCCTGGGGATGCCATATGCTTTGCTTGTTCTAAGGCTCTGTTTGATTGCTTCTGGACCTGTGGCTACATTTGGGATAAAGGAAGGGTAGCTCTTCCTTATTTCAGGGCAGACTGGAGACCTTTTGCCTTTTGAAATCTGATCAAAAAAAAAAAAGACTTTTTGAAGGTTGAGGAGTCTCAGAGGATGGGAAGATGAGGCAGGCCTTTTGGGTTCTCCTTGTGCAAAGTGGGCCGGTTGCCCCAAGAGGACCCAAGGTCTAGGGCTCTAAGAGAAGACGCCTACAGCCCAGGCCCTAGGGAGGAGGTTTGGTTTCATCCAACCCCAACCCTAGATCCAGACTCTCAGTCTTATTCCCGCCTCCAGCGTTAGGTCTCTCTAGATGGTGCCATGTCACCCACCATCTCTAGGGGCCAGGCTGCACCCTGGGGCCACTCCCACAGGGTCTGCACAGAGGAAACTCGGCCCTGTATGTATTGTGTGGGACCGAGCTTGTCGTTGTGTGCTCTGATCACAGTCCCCAAAGAGCTGCCCCCGTGGGCAGACATGAGAGCGGTCTTTGTGGAACTGAGTATTAGACCCTGTGCACCTCTCAGGGGTGGTTACGGGCACCGGGTGGTTGAGCTGGGGGGCATGTTCCAGAGCCTCAGATGGATGGGAAAGAAGGGCAGAGGTGTTCTAAACTACCCGGCATTCCAGCTTCCAGAGATTCCTTTCAGAGCCCCAATTTGCATTTTGTTCAGCAAATTCCGGACTGGGAAAGCTTGCTGCCGGGATACCAATGAGTAATAGTGCAGCGTGTCTGGGGCAGGCCGGGGCCAAGAGCCCGAGTTCCATGAGGAAAGCGAAAGGGGCGCAGAGGTGTTCTCCCATAGTGAGTTTTCAAATTCCTCTTATGATCTGTCTTGCATTCTAAAGCAAAGGACATAAATGCTAAACTATGGTTCTTGCCAGTGCTGATAAGGAAACCAGTGAATGCAGGAGTCTCATTAAGAAAATCCTAAAATTTTAGTCTTATCACTGCTGCAACATAATACAGTAAGTATGTAAATTCTAACCCCGCTCGGCTCCCCCACTCCCTGAAATCCCTTTTAGCTACGGCTGGAGGCCCGTGCTGCAGCCTCAAGTGCTGTCTGATTCGGATTTGTCCCTCTGCCTTGGCCTTTAGGGAGTGAATCTCCAGTTGGAGTGGACAGGGCTTTGCCCCTTGCCACGTCCGGCTGCTGCTGCGGTGCCCCGGGTCAGTGAACACCGGCTGAGTCCCTACTGTGTGCAGGGGCGGTGGTGGGAATTGTGAAATACCCGAGTCGGGCTGAGTTCATCTCCCAGGGAGAGCCAATGAGATGAGGAGGGAGCACAGATTTATAGGCCAAGCCGTTGGCCGACCTTGTCCCCAGCAAAGGCTCATTTCAACAGGCTTCTCATCCAAGTGATTATTTGCTGTTTGTACGGCTTGGACTTGGCAACGATCCTACAGTTCCTGCTAGCAAAGAGGGAACCTTGAAGTAAGTGCTTATCTCATAAAGAGACGATTCATGGAGGAAGGCTGGTACCTCTCTTGGGACTGGCCTGGACCCTCCAGCCCGGCTCTGTAATGATAATGACTCTTTTTTTTTTTTTTTTTTTTTTTTTTTACTAGCGGGTTTTCCTCTTCCAAATTCCTTCTGCATCTGG
Source organism: Canis lupus familiaris (assembly GCF_011100685.1). Lineage (NCBI taxonomy): Eukaryota > Metazoa > Chordata > Mammalia > Carnivora > Canidae > Canis > Canis lupus. The sequence goes on from NC_049238.1 coordinate 18,136,110, forward strand.
GGTTTCTTGTCCTCCCCCACGGCACCCCCACGAGGTAGGTAGAGTAGACCTGAGGATTCCCATTTCCCCGAGCAGGGAGCCGACGCGGGACAAGGGAGGTGCCTTGCTCAGCCACAGTGGGGAGCAGCCAAGGCCGCGGGGCGCTGGCTTCTCCTCCACATCCCTTTCCGCTTCACCGACGCCCAGCTGGCCCCGCGGTGGCCCAGGCACCAGGCGCTCGGGCCAGAGGGGTCAGGAGGGGCTCAGAGGGGCTCAGGAGAGCCGGGAGATGCCCCATCCCCGGGGACCAGTAAGAGGTGGCAGGGGAGAAGCCGGGCGGCGCAGAGGCACACCGATTCGTGTCCACAGCTACGGGGGGTGGCTTCCGCGGCCGCGCTGCTGGCAGGCTGCTGGGCCAGGCGTCGCATTTCAGCAACGCGATCCTGCTCCGGCTCCGGCTCCGGCTCCGGCTCCCGGCAGGGCACAGGGCGAGTGCGTGGGAGCAGGCCGCCAGCCCTCCCTGCCGTGGTCTTCTGCTCAGAGAGGCGGGGGCTGGGGTCCGGGCCCGGGCCATGTCGGGGTGCTCCTTGCTTCTATCTCTTCTATTTCTTGGCCCACCGTGCCAGCTTTCTCAGAGTAAGCAGTGCCCTGCGTCCCCCCACCCAAGACCCAGGACAAATCACCGCGTCTAAAAGCTGGAGTTTCTGAAGGGCTTCGCCGAGAGAGAGAGGAGCACATTTGGTCTGAAAACGTTCCAGGAAAACAAAAGCCTCCCAGTCTCCCTGCCTCTCGGCAAAAGAATTGGAAAAGCCTTTTCCAAGTGCATGTGTGTAGGGGGGATTGGAGAGGAGGCAATTTATATTTGCTAAGGATCTTATTTGAAAGTAATTTTGCCCCCTCTAATTTTTTTTTTTTTTGAAGATTTTATTTATTCACGAGAGACACGGAGAGAGAGAGAGGCAGAGACACAAGCAGAGGGAGAAGCAGGCTCCATGCAGGGAGCCCGATGTGGGACTCGATCCCGGGGCTCCAGGATCATGCCCTGAGCAAAGGCAGGCACTAAACCGCTGCGCCACCCAGGGATCCCCAGCCCCCTCTAATTTTTTATTCAAACCCTCTCGGACTTTGGTTCTCAGCTGAGTGGCAGTGATCTCCAAAATTTGCTGACATTCTGGCCCCATAAGAATAGATCTAACTTATAATGACTGAGATTTGTTTTCAAAACATTTCCCTGAGTCAGCAGGGCACCCAGGTGCAGCCACAGGGCTGATTCTGGGGATGGGAGGCCAAAATGCACCACTTAAGGGTGCTGGGAGCAAAATATTCCCGTCTAGACATGGAGGAGGGAGGAGGAAACCAGAGGAAACTGGCCCCGCCTGCCCCTGAAAGAGAAGAACTCTCCCTTTGTTCACTGCCCACTGCTTATTCCTGAGCCTGGCCCCACAGGAGGGCAGAGGAGACTTTCTTGGGCTTGGCCTGGGGAATTCCTTTCCTTTCTTGCTTCCTCCTACGCCACGTGGCTTCAGAGCATGACATTTCTGTTCAATGCTGTCAGTGCCTTGGTTTGAGGAGAATGTCTGTGTACCCAGGTCCCTTGGCCAAGAAGAACTGGTGCCCAGAGCCTGCTGGCATCTGCTGCTCCGTCTCCCTTCCCCTCCCATGTGACAGCCGAAGAGGAACAGTGCCTAACCCGAGGTGGTGGGGCAGAGCTAAGCAGGAGGTAATGCAGGCCAGGCCCGGTCCTTAGCTTTGCGTGCCTGGCTGAGGTCTTGCTGCAGCTCTGGGCAGGAAGGGCAAGGTATAGAACCAGTTGTGACTCGCCTCACTCCTCTGAAACTTAATGACCCAAAATCTCCAGTCCCTGCCCCTACCCACAGGGAAGCCTGCAGAGGCAGGGCCCACCAGCTATTTTTAGAAAGCTATCAGGTGCACAGGGTAGCCAGTTGCCTTTTTCCACCTGCTTGGGGTCATTATAGGGATCCTATGACTGTGCCACAGGCCCTGCCTGTCGGCATAAGAGTCTCACTGGGTCTGGGGCAGCCACTAAGCTCCCTCTCAGTGTAACCAAGCCATCTCTCCAGGCTTGCCTGGCCATGGCAAGTGAGCCACTGACATCCTTGGCCCGTGGTCATTTTGTCCTTGGAATTACAAATGATGGACCCTCATGCTTGTCGTCCTCTGCATCCTTGAGAGGAAGTTTTCAAAGGTCAGAATGTACAGTCAGGTTAGGAAGAGTCTTGAGGGATCCCTGGGTGGCGCAGCGGTTTAGCGCCTGCCTTTGGCCCAGGGCGCGATTCTGGAGACCCGGGATCGAATCCCACGTCGGGCTCCCGGTGCATGGAGCCTGCTTCTCCCTCTGCCTGTGTCTCTGCCTCTCTCTCTCTCTCTCTCTCTCTGTGACTATCATAAATAAATAAATAAATAAACAATTAAAAAAAAAAAAGGAAGAGTCTTGAATTGGGAGCCCACCATAAGGAGTATCGATTCACTGAGCTGAAGGTCCCAGAACCTTTGTTCTACCAGGAAGCTGCACAGCGTGTGCAGTCAAGCAGGAGCATGCCTGTGTGTACCGTGCACTTCATTCCCCAACAGATGCAGGGGCTGTGGGCTTTCTGAGAAAGCTTTGTACAGATGTGGTGCATCAGGAAGGGTTTGATCAGGGAATGCAGGAGGGAAGGTGTCAGGAGACTCCTAAGGAGTGCTCTCGGCCTGGAAGTGGGGATAGCTCAGGGTATGACTAGGAACCACGAGGAGACAGTGAGGCTGGCACAGCCGGCTCTGCAGGGACAGCACAAGAAGAGCCTGGGGAGAACAAGAGGTGGCACCAGGTGTGAAAAGCCTTGAATGCCAAGTGAGGTGTTTGGACTCGATCTAGTGGATCAGAGCCACTGAGGGTCAGAACAGGAAAAGATAGAGGAGGGTGGGGGCATGGTGGCCAGCTCTGCTTCCCGCTTCCAGGTCGCTGTGGGTCTTCCTGGCCCCAGGGCAGCAGCCACAGCTTCCGGGCAGCATCTTCATGAGCCCACCCTCCGACTGCGTTCCCAAGTCCCGTGAGGGTGGTGTGCTGGACTGGCTTGGCGGCTCCCAAGAGCCCATTGTTGATGTCTCTTCCCAGCTCTGTGGTCACTGACATCCTGTTGGTAGCTTGAAATCGAACCGGGAGTGTTTATACAACAGAGACTGGCAAACGCTACACATCAGGGTCTAGCTGTTTTGTTTGTTTTGTCTCCCCCACCCCACCACCACGAGAGCCAGCTGGCAAACATTTCCCAGCACAGCCCTGGGTGACAGTGGCTCCCAGAAGAATCCATGCTGAGGAGTAATAGCAGGATCAGCAGTGACCACATTCGTGGACAGGAGACATGCCCCCTGCCCCAGGGAGGAGGCCAAGGATGGAAGCGGGGAGGGAGCCTCTGCCAGGACAGTCGTTAGACCTTAGTTGAGCAGTCCCAACGTTATTGGCCGATCCTGAAACCAGATTCCTTAACATGGACCAGAGGAGCTGGGATGCTCCTCACCCGGAGGAAACATGCTCTTCCTGCCTTTCTGCTCCCTCACCAGAGCCCAGCTACACTGAACTACTTTCAGCTCCTGAAATGCAACCTGCGTCTCCTCCTTCCAAGCTTAGCACATGCTGTCCCTCCCCGAGAAGTCTCTCAGCTCACCCCATCTCGCGCTTCCCAGCTTTGGGCACTGAAACGCTGGGCCCAGGACCACACTCAGTAAATACCCGGCTGGCCGTAGCTCTCCTCCTGCATGCTGGCAGAGCGTGAGAGCCAGGATGGGGAGGGATGCCTTTCCTTGGATGGGCAGAGGAGCTTGCCAGCAGAGAAAGCATTGTGCAGGACTTTTTTTCTTAATAGTGAGTCTGGTTAGTCTTGACTACACGGTGGAAGCAGCAGGGTTTGTTCAATGCTTTAGAGTCACAAAGCCCATAGAATTCTCCCAGCAACCTGGTGAAATGAGTAGCATTCCCATCTTAGGCATGAGGAAACTGAGGGCCAACTGGTAGACCCCAGGCCTTGACCCTGGCTCCTAGGACCATCCATCTAGAGCTCGCTTCCTGAACCGAGGGCTTCAGATCCTCCATCCTGAGTGAGATCAGACATCAGGAGCCCACCTTGTCCAGGAGATCGGAGTATAAGGCCTAACTCCAGAGATAGGTCTGCAAACCCCATCACCACCACCTGTCAAGGACTTGCCTCCTAAAAACGGGCATTAGTGGTGGCAATGAATATACTGTTGCATTTGTTGCTCTTTTGGGAAAAGAAAAAACCTGGCTTCTTAGAGCTGTTGTATTTTATTTTTCTGTAAAGAGGAAATTAATTTTAGTCTTTCTTTTTGGTTTAAAATGTTGTTCTTTGCTTTTTCCGCCCTACAATTTAAAAGGAAACATTTGTCTGTTGAGAAAAGAAATGATAATTATAGACTAAAAATTGTTTCTATTCTGATTTGAAAAAGTGACAAAAAAAAAAAAAATTCCATCGCACAGATGGGGCCCTGCTGACGGAGGGTGTTTAACAATGAAGCTCCAGGCCGGTTCAGGGCTCAGAGTAGCATTCGAGGTGGATTTGGGCTCCAGTATAGTTCAGGGAGGGGCTCTTCCCGAGGCTAGTCCCCATTTCCGATGCTAGTAGGTCGTCACCGTGAGGTGTGGACCCTGCTCCCTCCCAGTGGCTCACCAGTGGGAGGGAGGAAATGTGACTGGACGACCTGTGGATTGTGTGGCCCATTAGGTGAGCTGTGTGGACAGGGCCAGGTACTCCCTTGCATGGCCCCAGAGATCCAGAGCCGCCCAGCTTTATTCCCTTAGCCGAGAATTTTACTTTTCAGCTTCACCAAATTACAGTTGCTCCAAGTCCTTTGATCAATAAAGCAGGAAAGTGATTAGACTGTGAAATTAAACTAATAATGCCACGCTATTAACCCTTGATCAGTGGGGAAAGAGCTCCAAGTAAAGGCTATTTCCTAAATCCATATTACCCTTTGGATACATGTATTTACTTTTTGGAAGAACTCCTGGGAGCACGTGCACACCCTAGATTCCTTTCTTTCCCGCCAAGGCAGCATGATTGGCCGTGCAATACCCCGGCGTGTGTCATGGCAGGCCAGGATGGGTCGAGGGAACCGAGTCTGCAAGATAGCTGAGGGCAGCCCATTGTGTCTTGGGGTGGCTGAGGATGATGGGCTCAGTGCTTCGGCTGCACGTGTGAGCCCCACAATCCCCTCTCCCCACCCCCTGAACTGATCTTCTGGCCTGTGGATCTGGTCACAATACAACAAAGGCTCTCTTGTCACAGGGTCAGGGATCACGTCTCAGGTGTGGCCAAGTCCTTGAGAGGCCACGGCTTATCACTTGCCAAAGAGGTGAACATGGACCAGGCTGGGCCTCAAACATAAGCATCAAAACCAGTTCAACTATAGCACTTCCGTCCTTCCAGCCCTTCTGCCCTGCACCGCATAATCTCAGCGCTACAGAGCAGGAAGGCATATGTTATTACCCCTATTTAAGGGATGAACAAACTGAGTCTGATTGAAGCCCTCTGGTCACACAGCTAAAGATACAAGCCCAGCTCTAGAACCCTGGTCCAGAGCCCTTTGGTCGTCGGAGCTGTCTCCACGGGGCTGTCCTGGAATCAGCAGTCTTTGTCCTTCCCTGGCCTCCCCACTGAGGAGGAGGAGCTAGCACACCCTTCCCACTGGCCCTCCCACCGCTTGTCCTCCACCGGGACCTGTCAGCTCCATCACTGTGGAATGTTGCCAAGGATCAGACCCCCTCTCTAAAAGTGGTGATGGTATTTAATAACTAATTACTCTAATGATCCTGCAGAAATGCTGGAGACCTGTTTTAGGAGAGATGTCAATTAGAGCCATCTGCACGGTGAATAAAGGAGCCCTACCCCAGCTGTACTGTTGAAACATGTTAGCGTTTTCCTACCAGCGGCCATATGGTACTTAACGAAAGTGAATTGTTCACACTGCACAACCCGCGCCTCCTGATGAATACCAGCATTTTGTTTTGGAAAATAGTTCTTCAATCGTGTGGAATATTTTTCAATGCAATAAGTAGCAAGTTGGAAGCCGGCAAGCCCTTGAATGCAAAAAGACTTCCATCACCTCAAGATGTTCTTCCTCCATCCCAGCCCGTGCCCTTCTCCTGCCGCCTGCCAGGCCCAGCCCCGCCCCGGCTCCCACATCCCACCTGTGCCCGGGCCTGAGCATCTGTCTCCAAATCTGCTCAGTGTGGCCGAGGCCACACAGGGATCTCGCCCCACCCCACCTTTGTGTTTTTAATTTGTGTGAAATTAGAAGCAGGAGGTTCAAAGCTATGTAGAGCGAGAGCCCTGAGCTCCATCTGGAAGGGCACAAGACATTGGGCACAAATCCCCCAAGAGTTGAAAAGTAGCACAGGGTGTTTAATTGGGTGTGTGGCTTCAGGGAAGGGTTAACTCTCTATTTGTGTCTGTTCTTTTTAAGAAGTACAAGTCTCAAGTCGATACCTGGTTGCTCAGTGAGGTGGAGGTGGTCTATTTCTGGGGCTCAGCAGAAGCCTGCGTGAAGCCCCTCTTCTCTGGTCACCAGCACAACGCCACCAATCAGTAGTGACTACCAGCCACCTGGTGGCCACTCCCTGACCTGTGGCCAGACAGCTGGGGCCCAGGGGTAGAGCCACCCTGTGGATTCCATCCACTGAGAACAGATATGTTTCAGAAGCAGATCAGTGCCAACAGGAGGCCTTTGTTTGGCGATCATGCTCTGATGGTTATGCCCCCATATTCCACCCACTGCCAGGTCATGCTCGGCGAGGGGACCCTGTACTTCCTCTCGGGGCTCGGTGATCTCAGTGAGCTGAACGCTCTGCTGTCAGAGCCACCAGGAGGACACTATTTTATTGTAATCTGCTCTGGGACCAGTACAGTTTCACTTCCCGGCACTGTCTATTCTGGAACTTTCCCTAGAAGCGAAGTCACTTATTAAGGCTTAATAAAAGGCAAGATTGACTGCAGTTACTGATACAGAAGATCTGCTGCAAGTCCTGATACCCGAGATGTTCTTCACAAAACCGTGGTCCCATAAATCTCACTTATTTCCAATTCAGCAGCAACTGATCCCAACTTACAATAATGATCCTAAGTTCAGCTGAACATGTCCTTAAAGGAGATCCTTCTGGGTGAAAAATAGCAGAAATTGTGCTCACATCTGTCCCTGATCAGCAGACTGCACGATTGCTTTCCACATCTATGACCTGGGTATTTGCTCATTCTCATTGACACCTGTACCCTAACAGACACGTGTCTGAAAGAACTGTGTCACGGTCACTCCCAGGTGGCCTTCTCAATGAGGTGACCAAGGCCAAGGGCAGCCTCTATTGCCCCTGCTCATGAAAGGTGCCCAGAGCATCTCGGCTAAGTCACCAGCCTTTCCCTTAGACCAATTCCAGAAAGGCCCAGGCCTACCCTGCTGCCATTCTCGCCCCAAGTGGGGCCATGCCTGACAGTTACCCTAAAGAGTTAACTTTTCCTCATTTGGGGGAAGTGGAGTGGGGGGAAGGCTGGGGCCACTTTGACATATGCTGCCTCGTCTGAACGTGAATGCTGTGCTCAGACACTGAATTTGATGAATTGCATTATAAAATTTAAAAACAAATTTAAAACTCTATTAACTCCCTGTAATGGCCTCCTCCTGGAGTACACACACAGCGAGGGCTCGCTGGCAGGGAGAGATACTCTGGTTTGCAGTGTGCTCCACTTGCAGCTGAATGGAGACGGGTGGGAGCTGGTGAGGCGTGTAGTGGGTTCACACCCCCTCTGCTCCTTGCACCACCACCCCCTCCTGGGCCGAGAGCGAAGCCCCTGCAAACAGGCCATCACCGGATTTGTATCTCCACGGTTAGACTTTTGTCTGGGATCCTTGGTTAAAACCTAAATTCTGCTTTCTTTCAAAGCTAAAACACTTCTTTCGAAGCTAAAACATTTCTTTCAAGACTAGACCATGGGAGTGGTGAGCTTATAAGATGTGGCTAAAGCCCGGGGTGTGGGGAGCTCATCCACACTTAGAGGCCTGTGGTTTGTGGGTCAGCATGTCGGTGTCGGGCAGGAGGAGGTGCATTCCCAGCATCATCCTCCCACCCTCTGCACCAGGAGAAAGGTCAGGGCACTGAGGTTTGTTGTTCACTGCAGGCCTCTGCAAATCAAGGAGCATTCTGGGGAAGGAGGGGCATTGGCCTGGCTCCAGACTGCCAACTGGAGGGAGATGAACTTTTGTTGAGATCGGAGCCAGCCCTGCAGCTGTGTGTGCACATGGGCAGAGAGTAGGAGCTCTGCTGGCAGTGAGAAGTCCTGGGGGCCAAGGAAGAGCTCCCTCGTGTCTCAGATACCCCAGCTGAGAGCATGAGGGGCTGTGTGGCCTGGTCTTTGGGGAGCTCACAGGTTTTCTGCCACCAAGTAGCTTCTCTGAGAAGCAGTTCTCCCTTCCTCTGTGCAGATAAAGTAGTTTGGAGATATTTGGGGAGGAAGAAGGGTGGCGTACATATATGGCAGGCCTGGGTGACCAAAGGCAGTGGAGAACGTATGTGTTTGTGAGTGTGAATGTGTGTGTGTGAGTGTGTGTGTGTGTGTGTGTGTGTGTGTAAAATAAGCTGTGCCTTGTAATGTGACTACCCATTGCCCATTCCCGGGGCTGCAGGGTTAATGTGGACTTGGGTCAGGAATGTCTGTCTTTCTGAGAGCACGCTTCTGAGCTGGTGTTCCACACTTTGGGGAGGAGGCTGGGACAGTCTGGGCTGGGGTGCTAAAGAGATTCATGGCATTTGGTGTTAAAAGAATATCTGAGCCTCTCTCAGGAGTAACGCAGCTGATGCCACAGCAGGAGCTCCTGGTCTCTGACACAACTTCTGTGTCACTTCTAAGGATCCTTGACCCTGGCTAACAGGTAAAAGTCAGGTGCAGTAGAAGCTCCCAGAAAGCTCCAGGTGGAGCGGGGTGTTTGGGGTAAAGGGAAGGGAAATGACTTTGTAGTCATTTGAGGACTATCCCCCCACTTCTCTCAGGACTAACAGCGTAAGCAAGAATTAGGGGCATCTATAGCAATGAAGAAAAGCGAATTTCCTCATGCTAGCATACTCTAGAAGGTCTATTCCTGGGCAGTTGTGCTAATTACAAGGCCCTCTCTGCTTCCAATGTTCTGAGCCTGCTTTGGACCAGTTTGTATAATTAAGATTGCTTTTAGAAAAAATAATTGTACTTAAATTAGCCCCCATTACTTTAAATAAATAAGATTTTCCTATGACATTAAAAAAATAACAGATATATGCTTACATAAAGTGGAGTTTACAGAGCTCCTTTTGTGAATGTGGTATTGCCCCAGCCATCTTCAGTGAAATTTGAACCAAGCAAGGAAGCACCGAGCTTTGAAAGTCCTCAGTTGTTTGACTGCCTCTCGGCCTTGGCCCCTCAGTGCAGCAGGCTGAAGCTTTGGTTTTAGTGAATGTCTTCCCACAGCACAGCAGGCCGCCGAACGTGGGCTTCAGAAACATCCAGAGCCAAGGTTGAATCCCAGAGCAGTGCTTTGTGAACCTGGAAGTCACTTAGCCACATTGCACCTCTTATGATCTATCTTGTAGGGCCCCTGTCATCATGATGATTTTATGATGTGAAATCATGAGGTGAAGCATCTAACCTAATGCCTGCTACATAACAGGGTAACAGGGCTTCAGTAAGTGCTCTCAGTGCCTGGAATTTCCTCTCTCTGGCCTTGTGTTGAAATCCTATGCATCCCTTAAAGGGCTAGCCTGACTGCCCCCTGCCTCCAAAAAGCCTTCCCATGGGCCTCAGCCAGAATGATGGATGTCTCTGCGGCGTTACAAGGTTTGACCTTGGGCTCCAGCCCAGATGCCAGTCTTCTTCCTATACAGCTGGGCGTCCCCTACCTGCCATGGCAGCACCCAGTCCCATGCCCTGAACAGAGCAAGTGCTTGAGACAGGTTTGTACAGTGAATGGGACTCAAGTGACACTTGGGTCCCACGGTCTACTCTGGGCTCCAGGGATGCAAAACTTCCCTTGCCAGACCACTGTGGATGGCTAATGACCTGCAAAATTATAAAAACAAAACAAAACAAAAAAAAACCTAAAACTGTCTTTTGTGGTGACTCAGGGCTGAGGACATCTTGGGTTTCACAGCCTAGAACCCCCAACAGGTTTTTTATAAGCCCCCTAACCCTGTTGATGTTGCAGCAATATCGACTGGCTCTAGAAGAAGCTGCCAAAATGCAGTCTGGCACAAAGGAATGTTCTGGGCAGATGGAAATGGCCTGCATCTTGATTGGGGTAGGGGTTATGCAGGCACATGCATTTGTCACAACTTGTCAAACTGCATGCTTAAGATCTGACCAGTTACTTTATGGAAATTGCATCTCCATAAAATTACTTAAAAAAAATTGCAACCTGCCTAGGCAGACCAGGCTGAGGGGCCTCTTCTGGTCCTCCTGTCTTCTTCTTCCTCTGTGGGTGAGTTGGCATTGAGAAGTATGGCTAAAGCCAGCATGTCACAGGGTTGCTCCAGAAGGAAAGGGACAGAACAGCCTATGTGCTTGTGGAATTATAATCCTTTCGGCCCTGAGCCTGGTCCAGCTGCATAGGAGACCCCCACTCACTCCCCCACACCCTTTCCTTAGCCTGCTTCTGCAGAGCTGCCAAGTGCCGGCTCTCAGCTTTGCAGCCTCACTCAGTCACAAGCTGGAGGCCACCTGTCACCAGAGGGCAGAGGGTTAACATTAATGCAAATCCCAAGGCTCCTCTAATATTTGTGCGCCCATGTTCATAACAGCATTATTCATAATAGCCAAAGGGTGGAAGCAACTCAGGGCCCTCTCGATCACTGGATGGATGGATAAACAAAATACAATGCAGTATTATTCAGCCTTAAAAAGGAAGGAACTACTACAGTCATGGGTGGATACTACAACATAGATGAACGTTGAAGATATTGTACTAGAATAAGCCAGACACAAAAGGACACATACGGTATGATTCCACTCCTACGAGGTCCCCAGAGGAGTCAGAGTCATAGAGGCAGAAGGTAGAAGGGTAGTTACTATGGGCTCTCGGGAAGGAAGAATAGGGAGTGTTAGTGTTTAATGAGTACAAAGCTGAAGATGAGAAAGTTTTGGAGATGGATGGATGGTAGTGATGGTCACACAACAACGCCACTGAAATCTATGCTTAAAATGACAAAAATGGTCAGCTTTATATTCTGTATATCACAATTTTAAAATTTTTTAAAAGAACCCCCCAAAAAAACCAAAGCCCGAGCCTACCTTGTACCCCCCATAAATTGTGACATCTCCTATTTCAGAGGCAATGTTTGCCTGGAGATGCACTTTCTGTACTGAAAACCCAGATGTAGAAAACATAGACCATCTCTGACCGCCTACCTCTTTTCTTCCTTTTTTTTTTTTTTTTCCTACCTCTTTTCTTAAAAACAGAGTGGAGGCCCTTTCAGAGTGACAAGTGTCCCTCCTTAATGCTGATCTTTTTCTCAAGACAGACACAGTCACACCTCTGGTTTCTCTTGATTTTCTCATGTTGACTCTCTCAGGTGACATGCAGCCTCCACCTGACAGCCAAGGGGTGAATTTTCCTTTATTGCTCTGGAAACTCCTAGCATCATAATTGGGATGACCCCATCTGCAAGACCCAAGGGAGCCCCAGCTGCAGAAATTACAGCACACTCTGTAGAAGGGGCCTGGCTGTCAGGGTGGATTGGCTCATGGCCTCTAATGCAGAGTGACACCCAGCACTTGTCACAGCGGGGAGCCAGGCTCCCAGACAGGCACATAGCAGAGGACTTAAGGAGGCCAACTCTCCCACCTTTGCCCCAGGATCAGATTGGATTTGCCCCGGAATGTCATAACGCTGCACCCATCACCATCTCAAACTCACAGCAAACACGCAGAGGAGAGAATGTCTTGGCACAGCAGCATTCCGCAAGGGGCTGCTGACCTTTTTTGTTTGCAAAACAAGCCTGGAATGTTGAGTTCCTGCTATCTTTCCACAAAGGTCTGTTGCATTTGGGTCTTGAGGGGAAATGGAAAGAGGATCCATTGAGAGATCCTGAGCCCATGCTGTGGAAAGAAGTCATATACTGTTGACTCTAGAGTGGCTGTCAAAAAATACATGGCACACATTATAAACAAGGACAGTGACATTCTAAGAAGAACTTCTGGTTTCTCCTTCTATCTAATGAATAGTGAAAAACAAAACACAACGCGCGCCCACCCTTCTTCAGGCACAGTGGAAGACTGTTCTGTTCTGTTCTGGACTGGCTGGCATCTCCCTCGTGTCTGTCGTGTTCTTGTTGTCTGTGGAGCCTGGATGAGGGTACGTGGCTCTTGCCCCACACCAGCCCACCTCTGGTTACCACCTGCCTATGGTCTGGCTCTCTGTCTCTGCTTCTGCATTTGTTCTGAGTCCCCTCCCAGTGCCATCCATGGTCCTCAGGTGATTGCCTGCCTCCCTCCTCGTGGACAGCCTGCCTGCAGCCCCACTGGACACTCTGTGCTCTGGGGCCAGGGGGCTGGTTTCCCCACTGGGCCTCCTCTGTTTAGCTCCTGTGAGAGGAAGGGCAGTTAAAGTCCTTTAGGAATAAAGAGTAAATTTTCTGCTGATTTTGAGCTATAGATCCTTGCACTGAGCAGAAACATGAGCTCCGTGACACCCTATGTAACACAGTTACACACACACCCCTCTCCAGCAGATCGAGAGGAGGCATCCTGTTTAACCACTCATGACCAATATTATGTCAGCTGCATTAGTGCTTGGAATGCAGAGTTGTTTTAACTATAAAATATACCAGGATTCATCTGTTGGCAGATTTAGAGCCCAAAACCACAAGGACGAAAGGAAGCCGGAGGCCCCATCTGGGCACTTGGGAAGGGGTAGTCCGTGGGCTCTTTACTAAGATTCTGGGCGTGTGGGGCTTGGCCACCTCCAAGAAGCTGCATGCTAAGAGGTGCTGGAGAGGCAGGTCTTGGGCCAGCACAGCACCTCCATATAGGCCAGCCCAGAAGGAAGGGGTGGATTCTCATGACACTCACTTGGTTTGAGTCTGGGCTGCTGGAGGCTTTGGAATGCATCCAGAGGATGTCAGGATTCATGCCACAGCTTATGTGAGGGTAGGAAATGTTTCTGAAATCCCACGGTGATTTGTCCCTGAGGAGAAAAGGAGGCTCTGGTCTGCAAAGAAAAGCAGCTCTGTTGATGTACCTACAGACCTCGTTTCGAGGATTAGCACTTAGGCACATCATTGAACCCATTGGGCTGGGCCCCAGTTAGCATTTGGGAAGACAGAGGCCAAAAGGAGGAGGACATAGCTAAATCACCCCCATAGTGAGGGCAGAATTAGGACCGGGGCTCCCAACTGCCAGCACAGGAGAGACTTTGAGCACCTAAATGGACCATGAACTGGGTAGGGCAGCGCTTCTCAATGTGCACCCAGTTTCCCTGAAGATATGTTAAAATACGGATTCTGATCCCGTAGGCTGGGGTGGGGCCTGGGATTCTGCATGTCTGACAAGCTCCCAAGGAACCACTCTTTGAGAAACAAAGATGCCTAAAGTCAGCTTCACTGGCAAGGAAGCCAGATGGTCCTTGGTGTAAAGCTGGAATTTATGATTCTACATCAGATCCACTTGGCTCTGTTCTTGCTCTGTTTTATTTTTATACCAAGATGTCTAAAAGCTTTTGGCCTAAACCCCCACTAGGGGGTTGATCTGTCACCCTTGGTCAGCTTCCTGCTGCCCCTACATCCAGCGTCCCCTGACATGCCAGAAACTGCATCCAGCCTGAAAAGTGCATCACAGACACCAGCAGGAGTGTGCCTGTGGTTTTGTGGGGGTGAACGTGAGAAATGATCTCTGGTTATGGGGAGGAACACTTTGTGGAATGTGTCACTCTGTTAGCTTTCTGGGCTATAACTTGGCTAACTCTAGTGTACAGTGTCTGTCCTCAACATTTGTGACGATATGACAATGTGAGCTGTTGATCTTTTTTAGAATAAAAGGTCCTGGGTGGCAAGACTGTCAGGGCATCTGCTTTTTCCACCAATTCTCACTTACCTGGAAACTTCTCCCAGCCCAGAGCCTAGATTGAGAAAAGACAGGAAAGCATCTCTGAGGAGCTAACAGAACAAATAGGCATCACCAAATGTGTGCACCCAGAATCTGTTCTTTCTCTGTCATCCATCCCATGGGCTTTAACTCAGAAGCGTTTTTAAAAAAAAACAAAGCAAAACAAAACAAAATACAAATTGACTATAAGATTGATTACCTAGATTCTGAATTCAAAGCAAATTTTGCAAACACTCGATCTGGCAAGAGAGGAGTTGGAAAGATAACAGAAGCAAGCAATGTTTGGTAAAAGCTAATGGGAAATGAAGCAGCCGCAAGCTCTAGTATGCAGTGTGCATGGGAGGGAGGCACTGCCTGGCCCCGGCGGAGCACCCAGACCTGCCCCCTGCCCCCTGCCTCCTGCCTCCTGCCTCCTGCCCCTCCCCTTCGGTCCTTGCGTCCTTGGCGTGACGCTGCTTTCCAGCCCGGTGTCCCTGTGATGTTACATTCTGTTCAGCATGTTGGGAAGTAAGCACTGTATTTCAAGACATTTTGTCTTTAAAATGGCTAAAATGCTTTGTTCTTGTTTAAGAGTGGGTATTTTAAAGGAATCAATTTCAGTTATCTCAAAAATACGTCTGTAGGTAAGAAAAATGAGCCTTTCACTGATAATCCCAGCAGACTGGGATGATGCTCGACTGCTTGTTCTACCTCCTTTGGTTACTTCATATGCCCCCTGTCTTCGTTCTCTCTTTCTTCCACCTTGTGCTGGGAATCTTCTTCACAGTTCTAGCCTTGCTATACATTTCTGTAAGTTTGACCAGTGACCCCGATGGCTCTGAAACCTTGTGTCTCCAGCTTCTAGCTTTCTATTAAATGACCTATATCCTGACGTCCTCCCACCTCAGATCCCGAAGATCCAAACACAAAGTCCTCCACTTCCCTTGCACACCTGTATTGTCTTCTGCATTCCTCACTTCGGTGAATGGCCACACCAGCCCCCGGTCGGCGTCTCGTTGTAACTGCTCCTGTTGGCCTCCTCCCTGTCTCCTCCGCCACGGTCAGACCCTTCCCAGGCTACTTGCATGTTTCCCCAGTGATGTCCGTGTTTCCAGTTGTCCATGCTCAATCTGTCTCCCTCATGCCTGCCTCTGATCCTGTGGAAGGGCCCCCTATTCCTCACACCTTCTCCCCAGGGGCCTTTGTTCCAACCTATGCTGTCTAGTATGGAAGCCACCAGCCACATGTACTATTTAAATTAATTAAAAATTAAATACAGATCTTCCTCAACAATATAGCATGGCTACGTCTTGATAAACCCATCATAAGTTGAAAATAGGGACACCTGGGTGGCTCAGTGGTTGAGCATCTGCCTTTGGCTCCGGTCATGATCCCAGCCTGGGGATCGAGTCCTGCACTGGATTCCCTGCCTACTTCTCCCTCTGTCTATGTTTCTGCCTCTCTGTGTCTCTCATGAATAAATAAAATTTTTAAAAATCTTTATAAGTTAAAAATACAGTTAGGTCGAAAAGGCCTTCCCTACACCGACCTACTGAACATCCTAGTGTAGCCTCACCCACCTTAGACATGCTCAGAACACTGCCATTTGCCTGCAGTTGGGCAAAATCCTCTCACACGAAGCCCATTGGAGAACATCCCCATTATCGCAGAAAACTCTGTTGGGCAGTGCCGCCCACACTGTTCTTTCATCTTGAACATCTTTCTTTCCTCTCCCTCTCTCAGAATCCTTCCTGTTTCCTGGAGAGTCACAGAGAAGTTTCCTTCCATCTTAAGACTTCATCTGAAACAGCACAGAACTTAGCTCTTCTGAGAGTATTAGAACATACTAGAACTCTTGTGATTGCAGCAGACAGGAACCCAACCCAGGCTAATTTAAGCAAAAAAGAGCATGTGTTAGCTCTTGTAACTGAAAGTTTCAGCAACAGCTTCCGACACAGCTAGACCCAAGGGTTCCTAGAATATCAGAACTCTTGTCAGGCTCTCATCTCTGCCTCTCTAGCTGGCTTCATTCTCTGCTCTGCAGATTGCTTCCTCCTCACAATCAGGGAAGATGGCCAGGAGCAGCTCCAGCTTATAACACCCATACTATTCATGATTCTGAGGGAAGACAGACCTTTGTTTTCTGAGTTCTTCTATTGATCTAAGGCATTTGGGTCTGTCTGGGCCAAGAACCTTGAATGAGTAAATTTTTCTTATTTTTAAAGATTTTATTTATTTATTTGAGAAACAGAGACCGAGATGGCAACAGAGGTAGCAAAAGAGAGAGCATGAGCAGAGAGGAGAGGGAGAAGCAGGTGCCCAGCTGAGCAGGGAGCCCAATGGGAGGCTCCATCCTGGGATCATGACTGGAGCCAAAGGCAGACACCTAACCGACTGAGCCACCCAGGCGCCCCCAACCTTGAATGAGTAATTATGGCCCGGGGGCTAGAGCACACTGATTTGCTTAACTTGGTTGCGTGCTCACCCCAGGGGTGGGTCAGAACACCCAAAACATATCTAATAGGCCACATGCACATAGGAAGGAGTCATTCTATTATCAGATGAAGCAGGAATGGATAACAGCACAAATTTTGCTGTTGAATTCGTTTCAGACCTTTCTCACTCTATAGTAATCTTCCTCCTTGCCTGGCAAAGTATCTGAATAGTTGATAACACTAATGCGTGGAGAAATGAATCGATGAGTGGGTGGATGGATGGGTGCATGAGAGGAGGGGTGAATGGATGGACAAAGGATTGGTACCCATATGCCTAGCTAACACCGTGGGGTGCTATGGGGAAGGCAAGGGCAGAGATCCAGGTCTCAGAACTCAGGGAGCTCACAGGCATGCTCCCACTTACTGTCTGATGGTCTCCGATGCCCTTGAGGATTGGCCCAGCCCAGGCAGACAGTGGACCTCTTGAGCAAGCCCTTTGACAGACTCATCTCTGCTGCCCCTCACAACCCCTGGCATGGTGCTAAGTGCTGGCCAGAGCTGGCCGATGTGCTGTTAGTCTGGCAGTGGCTCCATGCGTCTTTTGTTTTAGCGGGATGGTAAGACAAGCTGACCAGCATGCAGGGTTACTCTAGGTGTCTGAGGCAGCTACTGTCCCTGGATTCCTGGTCTCAGACACAGCATGCTCACTGTTCTTACTCAAGCCCTTCACAATTGAAAACATGTTTTTTTGTTTGTTTTTTAAGTCCAAGCCAAAAACTCACACAATTGATGCTCCCAGGTGGGCAGGAGCAGGGCTAGTGCCTTCTTCTTGTGCAAGAGGATGTGTGGGTTTTGGCCCAAAGTCCAGCTCCCAGGAACCAGTAGGTATGCCTTCCATCCAGGAGCTCTTGTTTCTGGCCATGGCGGTACGGCTGATGGAACTGTCTAGTAAACTGAAGAATTAATCCTGGGAAGTAATTGGCACCCCAGGGAGTGGTTGGAGTGCCGGCCACGTGTCATCGTCTCCAGCGTCGGCGCCAGTGGCCTTGGGAAGCAGTGTTAATGAGAGTAAAGGGCTCACCCAGGCAACCAGGGTGGTGTGGTGCTTTGTTTTGGTCTGTTTTCATTTCCATCCCTTTAATCTGTTGTTTAAAATAGCCTCTCAGCATTTGGCAATCGTATTCCTTCCCTGGCAAGTGTGTGCTTTTCCCACCCTTTCTTCCATCGGATCTTCTCCTGTGCACATGTTCATTAAGGAGCAGAAATTCATGAGGCGTCTAGAGGACTTACTGCAGCCTCAACAGAGCTGTCTGGAAGCTGCACACCCCTGGACGCTCCCGCCCAGAGAGGCCCCGTCTGAGCGGGGATTAGCCGTGGGCCGTAAGGGGTCTGTCGGGGGGAGGCGCTCCCCCTCTGCCCCTCTCTTGTTCCCACTCCACATGGCACGTGCACTCAGCGGCGGCCTGTGCTCAGGGTCTGGCTATTTGGGGATTTGCTGAGTCTCCTGGCTTTCTGGAGTTGACCTTTTCCACAAAGCACGTGCCATCCACAGGGCTTGTCGGGCATTGGAAGAAGACAATCCCCCCGAGAGCCAGGGTCCAGCATCTCCCCTTCCTGCATTCACTCTCCACTGCCGGAGGCCACTGGCGACCATCCCACAGGGCCAGTCTCCTGCCTGGGACCTCAGGGAGTCAGCCTTTGCATTGCTCGGCCCCGGGGAGCTGAATCTGGAAGATAGGCTCACAACAGCTGCCTTTCACCTAGGACCACCAAGGCGGGGAAGTCAGGTCTCACTAACACACAGCTTGTCTGTGGTGGGCTCTGGGCTCTTGGTGACCCTTGAAAAATCACTTTCGATTCCCTCACCCTGTGTCTCCCATCTGTAAAATTAAGATCACATTAGTCATGGCAGGATACCTGCTAAACAAGCAACCTCAAAATGCAGTGGCTCAGTGCAATAGAAGGTTGTTTCTTTTCCAAGTCCCAGGTTAATGGGGGGAGGAGGTCAGTGGATCTGCTCTGTGACCCTGATGAGAACCAGAGCTCCTTCCTTGGTGGGTCTTGGGCACCTGGGCCCCTCCCCTCCTGCAGGGAACAGGGAAAGAGAGAGGGTGAAGAAGGCAATCCTGCTGTAATCACGTAGACCTAGAGGGACCCA
This sequence comes from Canis lupus familiaris, assembly GCF_011100685.1. NCBI lineage: Eukaryota > Metazoa > Chordata > Mammalia > Carnivora > Canidae > Canis > Canis lupus. Next base: position 18,154,787 of record NC_049238.1, read on the forward strand.
TGTGACTTGCACACTCGATGTGCACACACCGACAAACACCAGTCACACAGCCCCAGCTAGAATCAAGCGGGACCGGGGAGTGTTGTCCCACCGTGGTCCCCAAGAAAGAGGGGGACACAGACGCGGGGAGCACCAGTGGCCTCTGCCGGAGAGCCAGCAGTGAAATGTCCCTCCCAGGGCCGCCCGTGAGCGCTAAATGTCAGACGCAGGTGTTCTGCAAGCACGGTGCCGGGCCCCCGAGACACCGTCGTGTTCTTTCTCTTCTCTTTCCTCTATTGGTTATTCCCTTGAGGTTTATGCAAATAGCAGACCAAGGCAAGAAATTAAATATATGTCCCTCACCTCCGAAGCTGCTTATTTCCTGGTTTCCTCACAGTGTAGCATTTCATTAGCCCTTCCAGATGGGGAAAGAGCAGATGAAAAGTCAGATAGTGCCTAGGAGCCTGCCTCATCGGTTTCGGGGACGGCTGGAGCTTCAAAGCTATTTGGTATTTCCACTGCCGAAAGGCCTCCTCAGGAGCAGTTGTGTTTTAATAAATGGCTGCCTGAATAATTTTCCTCGAAGGAATTGCATCGTAGATGTGCCTGCTCCTAGGGGAGCACCGGCTGTTCCCTCCGACTGCTCCTGGGGCTGTGCATTATGAGTCAGTCGGATGCTCAGGCCAGAGGAAGCCCATCAAGTCCACCCACCCCAGGCTCACGAGGTTACCCCTACGCCCACATGTGGGGCCTTCAGCCTGACCTGACCCTTCCCCCACAGCCACAGGCAGAGGGAACCACCTCAGGCCTCAGGGCACCTTCATTCCCTTAACATACCTGGAGTGACACTGCCCCCCTTAGGTGTGTGCAGCCTGGGAGGGCAGGGCCATGTAGGAGGGGACAGCAGGGGTCCTCAATCTGTAGGGGGAGGGGACCTCACAGGCCCCTGTGATGTGGCCTTACAGGATTCACACGTTCATTCATTCGCTCAGTGTTTGCTGAGCGCTGACAAGAGGCCAGGCACTCTCAGAGTCAAGCATCAGCAGCGAACGGAACTGGTGGTCAGAGGGTGATGACTAAGAGCCACACTGCCTGGGTTGGAATCCTGGGTCTGCCATTTCCGAGCTGGATGACTCTGGGCTGGATGACTGTTGTTTGACCTTTCTATGCCTTTGTTTCCTGATCGGGAAGATAGAGCCATCATAACAGTGGAGTGGTGTGTGGTTTAAATGAATCGATACTTACAAAGTGCTACCTTTACAGAACTTACATTTCAGTGAGAGGGAGACAGAGAAATTTAAGGAAAGCTGATAGAAGGAATAAGAACTATCAAAAAATAAAGCAGGGGAAGAGCTGGTCATCTTAAAATAAGATGATCAGAGAAAGTCACTGAGAAGGTAACATTTAAGAAGAGACTTGAGGGAAATGAGGGCACTAGCCCTGTGGATAACCTGGGAAGGGTGGGAAGTTGGGGGGGAGCAGATGGAGCAGCATGTGCAAAGGTCCTGAGGTAGGAAGGGGCCTAAGCTGCTGGATAAGCTGCAAGGAGGCCAGTGTGCTAGGGCTGAGTGGTTAGAGGAGAGAGTGAGTGAGAGAAGGAAGTGGGCCTGAGGGCCACATGGACCTTTAAGGGTTTGGCTTTTTCTCAAGACGACATAGGAAGCATTGGAGGGATTTGGTTGAAGAGTACGATGGTCTGACTTACATTTTCTCAGAGTCACTCTGGCTGCTGCATGGAGAATACACTACATGAGGGCAGGGCAGTTCGGAGGCTCCAACAGAAACTCAGGTGAGAGAATGGGGGCTCATACCAGGCTGGCCAGGAGGGAGGTGGAGGGAGATGGAGAGAACAGCCGTGAGTCACAGCAGTTGGGCCTATAAGAAGTATCGTGAGTTTGAGGTGAAGGCTCGCAGGGCTGGGGCTGTCGGGAGTCCAAGCCCAAAAGGGAAATGGAAAGAGCAATGGCCTCAAAGCCAGAAGAAAGAGCACGCACCTAACCTGTGAGTCTCAGTCCCCTCCACCCTCTAAAATGGAGGCGGTGACTTTCACAGCCTCAGTGACTTTCAGAATGGCAGGCATGCTGGAGGTGCTCAGGAAATGCTCCTTGCGTCTCCTCCCCACCGTCCCCTTGCAGCCCAGTGAGGAAGGCTTAACTCCAAGGAGAAGGTTCCCCAGGTCGGGAAGCCAATGCAAGCGAAAGCTCGGGTGTGGGAGTGATGCCCGCACCACCTCACGCCCATATGGGCAAGCAAAGGGGGTGTTGGCATTTCTTCCTCTGACTTCGTGATGAGTTCACCACACACTGCCCTTAGGTGGGAGGCTCCGGGGGGTGTGGAGAGGGGGCACCCCCTACATGCTGCTTCCGTGGATGGTCATTTCCTGGGCAGCCAGGGAAGGGGTGCCAGGCCAGTCCTCCTCCTGGCATGGGGAATACTGAGCTCCTTTCATTCTGGCCCCGGAAGTCCACCCCAATGGTGCCAGGCTGCCTGCTGACGCCAGAGTCCCCCAGGCCTCTGCAGGGACTCCCTTCCTACCCCTCCGGCCCATATTCAAGCCCAGACCTCTGTAGCATCCTTTGTTGAACCCCAGACATCGGGGTGTCAGCCCTGCTCTGGGTGCCTGCTGCAGGCTGGTCCCTTGTAAATGGGCTTCTTGTGCCTGCAGCCTGGACCCAGCTGAGCTGAGAACAGATAGGCATCTCACTCCCTCTCCTGGGGCTGCTGCAGCTGAGATCTGGCCTGTGGACAGCTGTCCAGCACCCATTCGATGGCCCTGACTCGGTCATCCCCAATTGTCCTCAGGCTGACCACTCCCTTGTCCTCAGTAGACCCTGGGGCTGAGCTCGGTGCAGCCAGCGTCTACACAAATGTGACTGCAGACCGAGGATAAGTAGGGTTTCCACCCAGGCAACCAGTGGTGGAGGGCACTGCTGTGTATTTTCAGAGCTCAGCGCATGATCACGTACGTGGGACTCTGCAGAGCAAGGGCTAGAAGGCAGCGCAGTCAAAGGATGAGGTAGGAAAGTAACTGGGCGTCATCATGAAGGCTTCCTGGAGGAGGTGAGAACTGAGCTAGAGCAGGACTGAATCATCTGTAGCGGCATGTTAAATTAGACTGCTCCTGTTGTCTTGGAGACTCGGATGAGGCTCAAGGCCAAGCATAAAAGGTGTCCCGTATTGCCACATTAAAAACAGAAAGTAGACAGTCCCAAATCCCCTCTGGGCCTCCCCCAGTCCCTAAGTTAGGAAGGTTTTGAGATTGCAGGAGAGAACGCCCCTGAGCAGAGTTGTGCTAGGAGGAGTGCTGAGGCTTTTTTCTCTTCCTCCTGGGGAGATGCCCCTGCTATGCCCCCCCCCCCCCATTGATTTAAGACAGTCCTCCTGATGCTCCCCGAGGCTGGAACACTGGGAGGGCTATGACCTGGGTTCCCTCAAGCTGGGAGCCCTGGGACTGTGCCTGACTGCCCCTTATGCAGCACAGAAGCCACCGCAGTGCCCACAGGCAGCGGAGCCACCGCTGCAGGTTGGTGATGCTCCAGACACACGTTGGCCTTGTCCTCTCCGCCTTTCTCCTGGCTGCTCCATGGAAGCCAGAAGACAGTTCGTGAGTGTGGAGGAGGCAGGACCTGGAGCTCACCACACGTCCCTGCCCCACTACCAGATTCTGAGCCTGGGTCAGCGCGGTGGGGAGCTGTGGATCCGATATGAGGTCGGAGTTGCAGGAAAGCTCTGCTGTGGAGAGAGGCAAGGATGGGATTGTTTCTCAGAGCTGACTTTGCTGGTGACTAGCTGTGTGGCCACTAGGTCACTTCAACCTGTCAGCTGCTTAAACCCCCACCCCCACCATCACGGGTTTCTCGCGAGGACTGGAAGAGCTGTTGTGTGGACAGCCCTGTGCCGTACCAGGCACACAGGAAACGCTCGAAGGTGACAGCCCGTGGTAGTAGAAGTCCGAGCAGCAGCAGTAATAATAACAGGAGTCGTACCCAAAAGTGCCCCCCACCAAATAAAGCTGTCTGGGTCTGACAGTGGGATTTAAAGGAAAGAAGAAGGGAGAAAAAGAAATCTGTTTGCTGTTGCTCTCCCACTGAGCTCAGCCTGTTTAATAAACCTGCCATACAACTATCATTTCGTGGGATCTAGAATGAGAAGAGAGTCGCCCTGGGTGCTAGAGGAGGCCTGAGTGGGCTGTTCCTGCTGCCTGAGAAACTCCAGGAGGGCTTCCAGGAAGAGGTGGCACAGAGTACAGGTGGAGATACTCCATAGGAGAAGAAAATGACTTGAAGATTGTGCATGGTCATGTCCTTCTCACTCACACCCCTGCCCTTAGGACAGTTCTGCTCAGTAAATGTCAGAGGCGCCCCTGCGATATGCCCAGCCTGGCAGTGAGACAAAGAAGAGGCAGGCTCTGCCTTCAGAATGTGGTTAAAGGGATGCTGCAGGGTCTGGAGAAGGACAGCCCAGCCCACCGGGCGCTCCGCTCTGTACACATGCACACACCCTTCCCTCATTGTCTTCTCCCCCACAACCATTTCTCCTTCTGGGTACCTGATACTTGCACTTCCCCACCCACTTAAAGTTACAGATGGCCATGTGGCTTGAGACATGAGAGCAGAAAGGATGGTTTCCCTTTGCGGGAGTGGGCAGCAAAGCCCAGGTGAGGCTCGGTCTCTGAGCAGGGATCCTGGGAAGGACAGCCTGGTGCAGGGTCCCAGCTGACCAGCAAGGAGTGTGCAGCAGGAGCGAGAAGCACACCTTATAGCTTAAACCCCTGGGATTTGGGGCTGTCATTGTAGCATCACCCACCCATCCAGACTGATGCGATCATATTTTTTTTTTAAGTGGCCCAAATAGAAAACTGACCCTGAGAGAATCTTTGCTGAGCCATGTGACCCTTCTGTGGGAGCCCCCTAGTTCCAGGAAGGTATGGATTCTAGTTCCATCCCTGCCCTCATGCTCTCTGCCTCGCTTCCTCTGTCGTCAAAGGAGGTGGCTGACTCCAGAGCTTCTGAGAGAGTTTAGTGTAGTTAGAAGACAGCCAGCGGGCATCGTGTATTCATCAGCTTCCCAGCCTTGGGCCCTGGGGAACACAATAAAGGGCAAAACCAGAGTCAGGTGTGGGACAAACCCAGGATGGTTCTGGGAGAGAGCTCAGGGGGCACATGGTGGTCCTTGCTGCTGGTGCTCATGGGGCCAGTGGTCCCAAGCTGCCCAACAGGGATGGAAGTGGCAGCCTGGAAGCCAAGTATCCCTGCTTGGTTAATCTAAAAATAAACAGAAAGGCAACAAAAATCTATGTTTCAATTACTGCACACAAGCTGTTCAAACAGCCAGCTCTGCACTGGAGATGTGAACTTGTCAACAGAGGCTGCCTCGTTTGCATGCTTGGGTGGTGATAAAACACACAACCTCGCAACAGGCTGCCCTCTGGTCTGGGTGGTTGGGTTTTTTTTTTTTTTTAATTAAATTAAATTAAGAACACGGACATAGAATAAAGACAGTGAAAATCTAAAGCAAGTACATAAAGATAGAGTAGCAGCTCCCAAAACTGAAGGGGGCTGAAGGGGCTCTGAGCTCGAGGACAAGCCTGGCCCCTGGTAGAGAGGTCAGCAGGAGAGCGGCCAAGACAAAGGCTCAGTGGTCCAGGCCAGGGGACAAAAGCATCTCCCAAGTGGCCCCCCACACACACCCCTCTCCTCCCCTGCTGATCCCTGGAGGAAGCCCCAGTGCGCAGCGTGGGCCTTTGGGGCTCCTGTCCCTATTGAGAGATGTGTTAGAGCCCACGTCTGGCGTGAGCTCTGCAGGCCTGGATGCATGGCAGGCGGAGCTGGCATTTCCATCCTGGGCCTCGCTGCATTTATTTCCTCCCCCACGTGCCTGCCCTCGCGCTGTCCTAGCTCAAGTCCCGTCTGTCCTCTGTAGCGAACGCAGCCCCGGGAGGCAGAGCTACTCTGGGCTCCAGGGCCATCCTGACCCACCCCGGTGTCTGGCCGCCTAGACAGGCCGCTGCCTCCCCCGGGCCCTGGTGTGTTCATGCTTTTCTGTTGGCCCACGCACGGCATGCTCGTCCCTGGAGGGGCCCCACTTTCCTCACCGGCTTTCAGGAGCTTGCACGGAGCCAGGCACGAGGGGCAGAGGGGTGGTCAGTGTATCTGATGCGATTCGACGGGGACCGGGAGGCACGAGGGCTTGCCTAGCAGGGGTTGCTTGGGAGGGAAGGGGGGACACGGAGTCCTGACTCCCAGAGGTGGGGATGGTCGGCGACTTGATGGTTTCCCAGGAAGGCATTCCGGAAAGGCAGCACCCCCCCACCCCCCCGGTCCCACCAGGGGTGGAGACGAGGAAGAGGAAGCCGGGTGCCTGCCTGAGAAGGTTCCACGAATGCGGACCGCGGACGAGGCTGTGGGCCCGCACTCACTCTGGACAGGGATTCTAATGTCCCCAGCCCTCGGAGCAATCCCGCAGCCACCAGACGCTACTTACTCGGGGAAATAAAAGCGTGGTGGAGTCTCTCCCAAGGAAGATAATATCCTGTCACAGGCAGTATGATCTGCCGGCCATGTGACGGCCGTTCCCTAATGTTTCCAAATAGACTTTTGAATAGACTCTTGTCTAGAAGAAAGCAAATTGCAAGAGCATTTTTGGCAGCCAAATGGAGAGAGTGCATCGGTCTTTCTTCTCTGCGGCTCTTGCTGCTGGGTCTGGCTCCAGGCACCGAGTGGGATTTATTCATCAGCTCGGGTCACTGATGAACACCATTTGCTGTGAAGAGAGATCTCGTTGAATTAGTCAATTCTGCAAGATTCGGAATAATCAGGCGTGCCCGAGAGGCGGCCTGCGAGACAGCAGAAGGCCCGCTCGGAGAAGGGAGGTGCCCTGCAACATGTAGCTCCCGGTGCTGCAGGCGTGTGTCTGCAGGCTCCCGATTGCAGTGACCCCGCTGCCCGTGGAGCCCCCCAAAACAAGGAGTCAGAGGAACACAGATGGCTCCTGGTCATGATAACTGTGGTTAACCCCCCTCTAAACGATCACACCGTGCCCGCCACAGCAGCCTCATTGATCCTGATGTTTACGAGCCCCTAATTTATACACGCCTCCCTTCTTCCCCCAGTTTATGCTGATATTATGTTGCCAACTGTCATTTCCAATATCTTTTTTATTTTTCATTATCACCATTATAATGATTTACACCAGTAGCAATAGCACAAATGCCTAGTCAATTAGTCCCAGGAGAAAAGTCTCTGAATCATGTGCGCCTCTTCGAAAAAAAAAAATCACTACATCAAAACCCACAGCCAGATTTCTCAAAGCAAAGGTGCACATGGGAAGGGAGGGAAATGAGAGGCTTGTTCCTTTAATACTGTTCATCTAAAACGGGCACTGGATCCCACCTTCCCGAGGCAGAGAGATTGCTTTTTTGCGTGAGCAATTGTGCCCAGAAAAGGAATCGGTGGCATTTTTCCTGAAACCTATCATCAGAAAAGCATTTTGAAACATTTGTCCTTTTTGGGTCATGTATTAAGGGCTGTAATTATGGAATATGGCTTTTCCCCAAAATACCTCTGCCCCCCACACACACCCCTCCATGCCTTCCGAGGACCATGGTGCAGTGGTGAGCGTTGCTGAGAGTCAGGATGCCTGGGTCCTAGGGCCGACCGACCCTGGTCCGGCTAAGAGGCGGACCTTAGGCTGGCACGTCTGGGGCTGTAACCTGCAGCTGAGTCCCCCCCACTCCTGGGAATACTGCGAAAAATGCAAATTCCTCCTCAATAGTGCTGGGACCTCAACAAGCACCTAGGGTGATGCTGCAGACCATAAACCATGCTGTGGGTGAGGGGGCACAAGCCACTGTCCCAGCCCTGGTCTTCCCTTCCTTTTTCTCACTTATGAAATGAGTGTCAGTGCATCTCTGCCTACACCGCTGACACCGCCGGGATGCGGTGAAAAGCAAATGATGTGGTGGCTTTCAAAGAACCACGTGAAGGGTCGCAAGAGTGAGATAACCCTATAAAAGCCATATAGTTGTTGCTGTGATCGCTACTGGACCTTTCATGCCACTCCCCCCACCCCACTCCATCCTCCCCTGAGGCCAGTCCACCCACTAGTCTAGGGTCTGCTGGGTTGTGTCTCCACCAAAACTTCAGATGTGCCAAGACCTGGGAAATTAAGCAGGTGCCCAGTCTTCTTTAAAGAGAGAGAGACCCTCAAGCCCTCTGTTACAGAGATTGATGCCACCTGGGAAGAAGAAGCAGAGGTCAGAGGTCCAATCTGAGTTCTCACATCCCTGAGTCCTCCCCCACCGCCTGTGGTGCCTGGTAGAGGTTGCTTGTGGGTCCAGACCTTGGAGCTAGCTATAGCAGGTCTTAGTGGAACTTTCCAGCAACTACACTAAAGGGCTGAGATGAGCCACTCCAGCCTGGCACCTGGGCTGGACAATCTCCACACTTGCCCTGCTGAGTGAGCCACTGATGGTGGTGGTGGGAGGAGAGGGTTCACAAGAGCATCCTCATGGCTGGCCAGGGTAAACTCCTATCTTACCTTGCCCGGGAAAAAGCCCTTTCAGAGCAGAGGGAAAGTGTGACAGTGACTGTGTCCAGCCTACTGGGGCTTTGGTCTTTTAAGAGAAAAAGCTAGCAATAAAATCACACCTCCAGCCACTCATCCTACGAGAACCAGGCAGAGGCTGCTGTTAGCCTGTGAATGTTCCAGAGCTTTTTTAGCTTCTGATCAGATCCAAAGGATTTGAAACAGGGCTTGGGCCCAGGCTGGCACCTCTGGGTGCATCCACTAGCCACACATTTCATATCCACCTGGAGATGCTGAACCCCTGCACGCACCCTGAGGACTCCCTCTCCCTCGGGGGCCTGGCCAGGCCCTAGCTGAGGTGGGTCGGGTAAATGTGAGGAGCTTTCGGGGTTGAGCAAGTGTAGGGTGGACCCTGACACATCCTCCTTGCCCCCTAGGCACCTCTCGCCTCACCTGGTCCCCACCCTGAGGTATGTTCTGAGCTGGAAAGGACTTGCCACCTTGATCCCAGTGCCCACCCTGTGCCCAGACAGCCCCATGGAGGATACGGAGGTTGGGGGGTGGGGTGCGTCCTCCCTTTAGGGAGCACATCCTTGCAGGAGCAGCAGTCACATGGGGAGCAGGACACGCCAGTCCATCGCTGGGCCACAGGCCTGCCTCTGTGCGCTTCAAGGAGAGAGGGCCGGTGACAGAGTGCTTCCTGCAGCCTCAGCCAAAAGTGAGTCTTCAGAGTTAGTGGGGGCTTGGCAGGGATGGGTGTCAGTGGGAGCTGAAGCAACCCCAGGAAGCAGGGAGGCATTTCTGAGGGCACCCCAACTCCCACTAGCATCCGTGCCAACTCATGGCCGAGCCGGCTTCTCCAGAAGCACCTGGAGTATTTCTTTGTGTTGCATTTGCCAAGATGGTCTTTCGGCTGCTATTTATTATTTTGCTTCAGAAGAAAGGCTAAAAGATGCAGAGAGGGAGAAGAAAATAAGAAAGATGGGCATGGCCTGTTCCAACCGACTTGGCAGCACGTCTCCCCCAAATGAGGCAATCATACATTTTCCAATCGGGCTGGACAGGCCGTGGCTCATTCCTCAGCTCCCTGTCTGGAGGCAGTGCGGGCTCCCCTACCTTCTGTGGATTAATCACGCCTTCAGGGCCCTCACAGCCGGCGCCCGCTCCTGCACGTGCCTTCATGACATGAGCGAGAGGAGGGTCATTAGCCACCTGTGATCTTGGGTACAGCATGTGCACACAGGCATGTCAATATGTGTGGCCACGAGCAGCCTCCAGAGCACATCGCGGGGGTCCCCGGACACAGAGCACAGGCGTCCTGGTGTGTGCTCAGCTGTGCACAGTGTGCCTGTCTGTGTGGCTAGCACTGTGGGCTCCTGGACAGTGGTCCCTGTGCCCCAGCCCAGCATGGATAGTAACACTAACAACTATGGCACATGCAACTCTTAATTATTTACTCATGAGTTATTCATGTGGATGCAAATCTCGGGGGCAGGGCTGCTGATCTGGGACCCAGCAAGGGTCCAGGAGACCAAATTACAGAGACACAGCCTAGGCAGTGGGGCTGAGCCCGGGTGTCAGCTGAGTCCCCTCCTCCAGGCTGTCCTCAGGCTGCCCGGATGGCCCAGGCCTGAGTCTGTCATGGCACCCTGAGCTACAGAGAGAAGGCTTTTGGACAAAGCAGGACGTGGGATTCCTGGTACAAGACCCTCAGGTCACAGGTATTCAGCTGACGATGACCTCTGTCTCACCCAAGTCTGTTCCCTCCCAGGGGCCCTGAGTAACAGAGCCCCCTACAAGATCCCATCCACCTAGCATGAGGCTCTCAGGGAGTCTGTAGCTGTGTGTTTCAGACACCAGACCATGCACAACCTCATAGTTGATGTTCTCCTTCGTCCTCATCCTGGAAACCTGGTTCCTGTTGACCTGCCTTTCTCTACCCTGTGACTTTAGGGTCTGATCATTGCCCAGTGATAAGTCTTCGCCTCTTGCAGAGGGCTCGCAAGGAGTCACGTTGGATCCTCTCATGGTCCTGCGGGCAGTAGGGCTGTCCCTCCCTACTTTGCAGATGAACAACCTGAGACAACCCTGAGTTCCTGGAGCTAGTAAGGGGTCGTGCTGGGGCTCAGACTTGGCCCTCTTGACCCCTGACTCAGCTCTCTTTCCTCTGCCTGGGGACCCAGGTCTGATTCCTGGAGTGGTCAGAAGAGCTCTGGGCTTGTAGAGCAGACAGGACAGTCCCAGCACTCAGACTCTGGCGCCCAGTGGGATGTGGCTTTACCAAACAGGGCAGGAAGGCCTGGATCCCTTTGCAGAGAGGCTCTGAAATCCAACAATTCAATGACCAGGCTGGGTGGTAGCCAGAGAGGTGCCCGAACACCTGGGGCCTGGTCGGGTTTCAGGATCTGACAGGAGCAGGAGCAGAAGGCGGTCCAGCTCTGTGGGGTTTCCAGAGCCTGAACAGGGCCTTAAACCAGGCACTTACTGGGGCGGAGCCCCCATTTCTTGGCAGGGAAGATGCATAGAGTAGGTTCCGTAGCCCCAGACTATTTCTTACAGGACTCCAAAGTACTGAAGAAAACTATTTTCATTTCACATTACCTCTTCTATCATTCTAGAGGTAATTAAACATGTTTTAGAAAACGTAAGAACAAAAGAAACAACACCTAAAACTTCGGATCAAATTCTTAGTTTCTTCTAAGCAGGGGATGGCTCCTCTTCAGAGGGTGTGCAAAACCGAAGAAAGGGAAGTTGTGGTTCGGAGTAGAGGCCGGGCATGTTTCAGATCTGGGCATCAGGTGCGCAGAAAGGGGAGCGACAGGGAGCTCAGGGATCTAGAGACAGGTGGTGGGATCCCTGGGTGGCGCAGCGGTTTGGCGCCTGCCTTTGGCCCAGGGCGCGATCCTGGAGACCCGGGATCGAATCCCACATCGGGCTCCTGGTGCATGGAGCCTGCTTCTCTCTCTGCCTGTGTCTCTGCCTCTCTCTCTCTCTGTCTGTGACTTAAATAAATAATAAATAAAATATTTAAAAAAAAAATAGAGACAGGTGGTTGACAAAGGTCTGGGACAGGAGCTAGAAGTGCACCCAGCAGTCGGGAATGGCTGCTGCTCAGACTCCCCCCAACCCTCAGTAAAGGGCCCCACGCCAGGCTCGCCAGCTTCCCAGCAGCCTGCCAGGGAAAGGTGCTCACCTTGACAAGGAAGCACATCTGTGTGTTTTGTGTGTAATTGCTTGACTGGGCTTGTCTGAAGTGCCCCGTCCATGTGGGGCCTCCTCCCGCCCCTGACGTGCACTTCCTGCCACCTCCCCCACCTACCACCCCGGGCGCACGTGTGGGCACACAGGACCTTTTTGACACACTGGCTCTGCGCCCAGCAGGAAATCCTAAAGTTGCCACCGCTGGAGCTGGCACTCTGCCGTCTCACCCAGGGTAAACTGTGCAACACATTTCTTTCATTCCATTTGAAAGGGAAAATTAAACTGAGGAATGAAGTCTAACCCGAACCTGGCGTGCAAAGAGTTGACCTTTGTTTTGAATACACTTAATGAGGCTCAAACCAGACTGTGTGGCCTCCAGCTGCCTGAGTCCCCTCCAGCTCCTCTCTAGTGTGATACAGAGCCTTGAAGAGATGAGCAGCGGAGCAGGGTGGCGGGAGGTGCAGGCTGCCGGGACCATGGGTACAATGGAGCCACGGTGCGCCGCAGCAGGTGCTCCCTAAGCAGCGAGCTGACAGGCTCTGTTGCCATCAGAGGTGTCCTTGGGCCTCAGGAGGCCCATTGACCTGCTCCCAAGCATGCTCTGCCCTCCTGGGGGTACATCTCAAGTCTGCCCTCCTCATCTCCATCCTCACTCACCAGCTAGAAGGAGATGATTTCCTTGACAATGTGTGAAGTTGTGTTGTTTTGTGGGAATGTAAGTGCTGACTTAGTGTATCAGGCTAGGCTAGGCTGTACCAACAAATAACCTTGCAATCTCATCTTAACATGATGAAGATTTATGTCCCATTCATGCCAAGTCCAGTGCTGGTGGGGCAACCCTCTTGCACTTCCAAGGTTGCCGTGGCAGGTAAAGGGAGATGAGGTTAATATAAGATGCTCTTAAAGGGTCAGGTCTGGGAATGTTCTCCATCTCCTTCCCACTCACTCTAGCTGTCTGAATTCAGAAGTGTGACTCCCAACCTAACTGCAAGGGAGGCAATGGGGAGGTCTTCCTGGGTGGTTGGAGAGAGGACATGCTGTGGTGAACTTTGTCATCTCATCTCTGCCATACTTAGGATCCAGCCTAGGGAAACTCCCCTGAGACACTGGTAGTTAGGAAGAGCCTTGCAGGTGAATGTTGGGGGAAAGGAGCCTAAGCTGTGGGGTCCAGCTGACCCTGCACATGCAGAGATTCTGTTCTCCTTTGGAGCCATCCTTGGAGTCAGCCAGAGCTGACTTGCCAGGAAGATAGGACATTTCCTTACCTTGGCATCTACACGGAACTTCCAGTTGGAAGACTTGGGTTTTTGTCTCTGAGCTTCTTTCACACAAATGTGTTCATCTTTTCTGGAAACATTCAGCAATTAGGAATAAATTGTTCTCAAGGTAGCAAATGTACCACAGCCATCGACGCTGGGATGATGGTGGGTGCCAAGTGTCCAGGGAGATAGAGGAGGGCCTCTTGCCTGATCTGGAGGAGGTGGGTCCATGCAACCTCCTAGAAGAGTCAGTGCCTGAGCTGAGTTAGAACAGACACACAGGGCTTGGGTGTGGAGTGAGAATCCATTCCTAGCAAAGGAGCAACATGGACTTGAACCCCAAGCTGAGAGAGGGCATGATGCCTTTAGAACCTAGCAAGGTATTTGGAATGGTGGGCATTGCCTCAGGGGCGGAAAGAATGATCAGTGGCCTAGAATCCTCAGATGTCTCTTGGGCCACACTGAGAAGTCTGGACCTTATTCTGAAGGACGGGATTCAAAACAGAAGAGTAAAGTATGGCAATCAGATTTGTGCTTTAAAAACAAAAGTCACAAGGCAGGGTGCCTGAGTGACTCAGTTGGTAGGGCATCCAGCTCTTGGTTTCAGCTCAGGTTATGATCTCAGGATTGTGGGATTGAGCCCCACGTCATGCTCCATGCTCAGCACGGAGTCTACTTAAGATTCTCTCTCCCTCTGCGTCTGCCGCCCAACCACTGGCACTCTCTTGTTCTCTCTCTGTCTGTGTCTCTCTCTGTCTGTCTGTCTCTCTCTCTCTCTCTGTCTCTGTCTCTCTCGTGCTCTCTCTCTCAAATAAATAAATCTTTAAAAAATAAAAAAGTCACAAAAGCAGTTGAGTGGAGAATGGGTAAGAAGGGCAAAGCTGGAGCAAGGAGACTGGGACAAGTAATCTATGCGGGACACAAGGAGTTGGGGTGGTGGATGCGCAGGGGGAGAGGGAACAGATTTGAGAAGCAGCTGGGGTGACAGAATCAAAGACCCCACTGTTGAATATGTGAATAGAGATGGGGAAACGGGCTTGCCGAGCAGACGAGACTTCCTGTCTTCTCAAGGGAATTCCTGAGAATGACTGGACAAAGGAGCACTGAGTTGATTCTGGGACATACCGTATGGAGGTACCTGTAGGGCAGCCAGGTAAGGTGTACTTCAGAGCCTAGGACACAGGGTGTGGGGCTTAGGACAGAGAGGGAGCTAGAGATGTAGCCTTGAGAGCATCAGGGAAAGAGGTGACAGCTCATGAGATTGTCCAAGGAGAGTGTGTAGGGTGAGAAAAGAAGAGGAGGAAATAACAGATCCCCAAGGATGAGCTTGCCAAGGAGACTACAAAGGAATAGCAGAGACGTAGGAGAACAAAACAAGGAGAGAGAGCAATGTCTCAGAAATCACAGAGAAGAGGTTTCTAGAAAGAGAGAGAGAGAGATCAACCATGCCAAATGTGAGGGAAGAAGGTGTGAGTGTCCCGTGGAATTTCACAAGCAGATCATTCATGACTTCGGTGAGACCAGCTCCCAAGGAGTGGCCACAGCAAAAGCCACATCAGGGCAGGTTATGGCGTGGGCAGGAGGCATAAAAGTGACAAGAGCTAAACTAAAGTAGTCTCTCAAGAGAAGTCTGCAAGGAGGTGACCAAAGCGCGATTCATTTTTATTTTTTATTATTGGATAGATGAAAAAATAATATGGCATTGTGAAGGCTGTGAAGCATGATGACAAAGTGAAACAATGAGCCCACCATCCGCCTTAAGAGGTCACGGTCCGCTCCGCTTTCGTGTGCTGCTTGTGCCTGCTGGAGGGGACGGTGCCAAGGAAGGGGTCGGTGGCTGCCAGGGCCCACCAAACACACAAGTGGGCCATAGACAGCAGTCACTAGGAGTAGGCCCAGGCTCTGATTCTGTAGCACTAGAAGTTGGCAACTAGATCTGGTGTGCGAAGATCAGAGTAGGGTCAGGATTGATAGAAATTTTTAAATAGGTGGCCTGTCTACCCACTCAGCTAGTAACTCCAGAGCCCCCCACCATGACTGGATTTGCAGGCTAAGAAAATGAGCCAGGGGCTATCCCCAACGTCCAGAAGCTCACACCCCAGACAGGAAGTGGTTGCAGAGTGGAAGAAAGTTCAAGAAAAGTGCGCCTGCGTGGTGCCTAGAGCTGAGGATGTGATGGGCGGGACAGACCCCACCCCGACCTGCCAACCGTGCCCTGGCTCTACCATTCGCCCTCCCTTCTGCCTCAGGCCTGCTGTGGCCTCTCCAGCCGAGTCAGCCTCTCCTGTATCTTTACATCCTTCATGCCTGAGGGTGACATCACACCCAGGCTGGGCAAGAAGCCAGGCAAGTCACTATAATTCTGAGCAAAGCCCAGTCCTCATGATGGGAGAGGCCCTCAGCGTACCCTGGGGTGTCTAGGTCTCCATGACAACGCTGAGGGCCTTACATTCAGATATTCAGGAAAGTCGCATGGGAGATGTCTGGTTCACAGGGAGCGTGGCGGGGTGGGGGGTGGGGGTCTTGTGCCAGTGACTAAACCATAGGGTTATAAAGAACTTTTAACACCCAGGGGCTAAGCGCCTTTTCAGAAGGAGTTCTACATTGAGCTTCAGTCTGAAGGCCAGAGGTCCTGGCCACCTTCTCCCTTCCTACTCCTCTGACCTCACGGGAGTCACTTATTCTCCACCAGCTCCCTGATCCACAAACAGGGGATGAGCCATCCCTGGTCGGCAATGGGCTCCCAAAAGGATAAAATGTGGTTTGTGTGATGGGCCTTGTCCACCCAGAAGGGGGTCTACAGATGTCGCTGCTCTCACCATCATAGGGCTGAGGGGAGCGTGGCCTGAGGAGTCCCCAGGATCTTTTTTTCACAGTGGAGATGGTGGGATAAAATCCCAACCATCATTAAAATGAGCACAAGCACATCGTTCAGGGCAACATGACACTGCCGAACAAAAAGCATCACTCTTAAACTGAGGCTGGGTTCAAATCTTGTCTCCTCCACTTTTGCCACGTGATCCTGGACAAATCATTCATTCCCCCTCTGTGACGGGGGGCTAATGATCCGTGCATCATGGGCTTGCTGTGAATATGAAATCAGCTGTCGTTTGAAAGCCTTTTTTGCACACAGAGAAGGTGCTTAATAGATGCCGACAGTTGTTGCTGCCTTCCTGGCATCCGAGCGGCGTGGCTGTTTGTCTAAATCACCCTCCTCTCCGCTCTGTGCCAGCAGGTCCGGCCTCTGTTTCCCTGTGAGGAGCAGCCACGGCCCGGCAAGATGTCCCGGCACCACAGCCGCTTCGAAAGAGATTACCGGGTGGGCTGGGACCGGCGCGAGTGGAGTGCCAACGGGACGCATGGGACCACCAGCATCTGCAGTGCCACCGCCGGGGCCGGTGGCGGCACGGCCAGTAACCTCGGTGCCCGGCCCGGCCTCCTGCCGCTGCCCGTGGTGCCCTCCCGGCTGCCCACGCCTGCCACGGCTCCGGCTCCCTGCACTACAGGCAGCGGTGAGGCTATCACCAGCCTCGTGGCCAGCTCTGCCTCCGCCGTCACCACCAAGGTAAGACCGGTGTCCTCTCTGAGCAGGAGCTGGGCACAGGGGCCCTGCTTCCCCTGAAGGCCCGGGGCCACTCCGCAGGCTCCCGGCCTGTGCACCGGCCACCGTGCTCTCCAGACGACTGGCATCTCTGGAGCTGGGCCGGCCAACTGTTGAAGGCTCACATGGTTTTATTTGCCGTAAAGTCTCTCTCTGCGACTCACCTGAAGCTACTCGTCCTATGCCATGTTGAGTAAATGCTATTTCATATGTGTAGGGACAGCCAATGCCAGGTTGGCAAGAAAGATCCCTTACATAGGTGACCTTAGACCACGCGAGTCTTCCTGGGGTACCAGTGACTCGGGTTTGCAAGAAGACAGTGACCAGCAGTCAGGCAGAAACGGTCATAAATCTAATACTTATGAATAACTCAATCGAGAATTCTCGTGCCCGTGAGGTCTTCCAAGCCTCAGACAACCACGAGAATCAGTACTTTTGTCCCCGACCTGATGGTTGGGGATACTGAGTCACACCAAGTCTGTGAGAGCTGGTCCGAGGCTGGACCTTCCTTGGGGACCCAGGCCTTGGGCCCCAGCTGTCAGCTTCAGGGGCCTTCGCTCCAGGTCACTCCCTCTCTTCTGGAGGCGGCTCCAGCCTTGGAAATGACAGCATGAACCAGGCCGTGATACTAACAGAGATGCTGAAATGAAAATGTCACCGAGGCTCTTGTCCAGCTCAGGCCTGGCTGGTCCCCGTCACGCTGCTCCGAGCCCCTGGGGCAGCCGGAGCCCTCCAGGGACGGACCCACGCAGGCGGCAGGAAGCCCGCTTACAGCTGTCCTGTTTCCTTGGCCGAGCAGGGGCTCTGCAGGCCGCATTCGGCTCTGCCAGCCATTCAGAGCGGCCTCCAGGAGCCCTCTCAGAGGCAGCATGTACGTGTGCATGCGTGCGTGCACCTGTGTGTGTGTGTAGCTAGTGTTTTCTTCCCTGCTTTCATAAAAGTTGCGGGAGAAGTGAAAGGCGGGGGCGGCCCGGCGTAGCCATTGTGAGGTGGCCGTGGTGTGGGAAAGCCGAGCTCCAGGTGTGCTGCGCCTTTGTCTCCGTGATTTTCAAAACTCCCTTTCAGCCCTGCTTCCCATTAATAACGGAGCGCGGCCGGCCCGGAGCCCAGCGGAGGCCCGAGACAATGGAGCTATTGGAGGCCAGCTCGGAGCACGCTGACATCTTGCTGCAGAGCCTTATTGATTTTATTTTCCTGTTATGAAAATACCTCCCCACTGAGGTGTGGAGGGAAGGAATGTTGGACGGGGGAGAGGAGTTGGAGGGTTATGTGGGTGCGACGCCCCCCCAGACCGGCCAAACGCAGCCCTCCCCTGGGCACCAGCCCCCAGGACTGGCCCGCTGCAGTGACCTCTGCCTGGTGGAGCCAGCCGGCCGCCCCGCCAGCCACATCTGGCAGCCACTCAGGAAGGCCAGCTGTTGGCCATCTGGTCAATAGCAGCTTCTGGAACTGACCGCCGAGTGGGGGCAGAGGGGCTAGCTCCACCAGGTCGGGAGAGGGAAGCTGGACCTGGGAGCCCACTTGATGATTTCGGCCCTCTCTGGATGGAGGCCCTTTTAGGGATGCTGTCGGGCTGTACCTGGGGCAGGGGTTTGGCCCTCCAGGCAAGGGTGCTGGACGGGAACTTGGCAGTGAGGGCCCGTCACACAGGGCTGCCCTGCCCACACGGCTCCTGCTTTGCTCCCAAACCGCTTGATATTCAGCATCCCTCACTGGCGGGGCCCCAAACCACAGCACATGGGAGGAAAGGAACCCGCCTCTGACAGAAAACAGCATCTGGGGAGGATTGTGCTGGGTGCTGGGAGGGGAGCGGGGGCAAAAGTTCATGCCGGTGGGACAGCCAGCTCCTCGGCACACGTAACCAGCTCCAGCCCAGCTTCAGACCTGCAGGAGCTTGTCCAGTCAGACAAAGGTGCCTGGGTTTGTCGAGGTGCTCAGGAGATGGGGTGTACAGGGCAGACGGAAGTCAGCAGCCAGTAGCAGCTTCTGTCCAGGACACTGTCACTGAATTTGGGCTGTGGTGCCTCTCTGCCATCTGGCCAAGCTGCTGCTCACCACCCCAGATGCCTGTCCCCCAGCCTGTTTGTCCGACCCCATGCCACCACCACATCAGTGGACATGCAGGCCCAAACCGAGGAAGCTATGGTTTCCCTGGTCAGCAAGCTGCATCTTTACTGAGTAGCCAAAGGCTAGCTCTGGCCCTCAAGGAACACACAGGTCAGGACGTGACAGGCCTGTGGCCTGGACAGTGTGACCATATCACCCGAGATTTTCACTCCCGTTGAGGTTATTGGCAGAGGCAGCTTAGTGTTGTGGACAAAGACAGACTATGGAGCCAGAATGGATTTGAATTCTGCCCTATCCCTTACCAGCTGAGCAACCCTGGGCAAGTTACCTAACCTCTCTGGGCCTCGCTTCTGTAAAATGGGAATAGGTAGTGGCACCTGGCTACCAGAGTTGTTGTGAGGATCGCGTGAGTTCAAACATATATAAAGTGCTCAGGACAGAGCCGGGCCTGGCACGTGGTGAGAGAGGAAAGCCCGGTGTGTATACAGAGCCAAGACCTTGCTCTGGTGGGAAAGGGCTACATAGAAGCCAGGAGCAGAGCCGTGTGTTCCTGCCACCCTGCAGTGTGGCGATGGCTGCTTGAACGTACTGCTGGCCTTCTTCAGTGAATTGTCTGGTGCCACATATGGGCCAGTCACACTGGAGGACTCAGTGTTAGCACTGTCAGGCCTCAGCATCCCCCCTGGGCTGGGCATGCAGCAGGGTATCACATCTCTCTGGGGGCTGGGGGTGACCCCCAACACCCTATGCCATCACCAGCAACGCAGAAACAGTCTGCCCCTCTCCTGCCCTTAGTCCCACAGGCATGGTCACCTGCTTACTCGGTGCTGGGGCTGCTTCTGCCGAGCCGTCGGGGACAGTCCCAGCTCCCGGGGGTAGGGAAGGCTGGCTGTGTTCCCTGCGGCTGCTTAGTGAGCTGGTGACAGTTCTTTCTGTCACTGCTGCCTTAGGCCTAAGTGGATTTTTATGTTTCTTCATTTTTCTGTGGCCTGAGGATTTCTTGCTGGTCTTTGATGAAAGGCCAGTTGGACAAGCACAGATTCTTGAGCCACTGAGGCAGGAGGAGGGCGTGATTAGATGCATCAGACACTCACACACACACAGTCCCCAGAGCCTGAGAGGAGCAGAGTGACCGTGGCCTCCGGCCCCTCTGTTTTGCTAGTCAGAAGAGTGAGACCCACAGGAAACCAGACTTGCCGAGGGCCCCTGGTGAGTGAGAAACGGACCGCCCGGGCTGGCTCCTTGCCTCTCCCCGGGCCGCCTGGCACAGTGAGTTCTCCATGGTAACCGTTAGTGCAGCGCTGTGACGATAACTTTTCCCATCCCTTCATCCACCTACCTGACAGCAAATGCCAGTCTGCAACAATATGGGCATATTTACCTCTTGGCTGAGGTGGGGAAGTGTAGCCCAAAGGTTCTGTCAACTTTATGTAGTACAGCTAGGGAGAGCTTCAGGCTGTCCAGTCAGACAGAGCTGGGTTTGAATCTGACCTCTGCCTCTTAGCAGCTGAGTACACCTCTGAGCCTCATTGTCTATAAAATGGGAATAATAATAGTATCTTCCTCGTGGAGATGTTGTGGGATTGGTCAAATTAGGTTCTATGGGAAAGCTTAGAACAGTACCTGCTACCCATTAAGCCCTCCATACAAGTTCGTTTTACTTATTCTTATTTTTTTAAGATTTTTATTTTTTCGTTTACATTTGATTACTTATTTATTTTTATCTATCTATTTATTTATGTGAGAGAAAGAGAGTGAGCAATGAGAGCAAGGGAGCACAAGTGGGGAGCAGGGGCAGAGGGAGAAGCAGACTCCCCACTGAGCAAGGAACCCAGTGGGGCTCAATCCCAAGACCCCACTGGGATCATGACCTGAGCTAAAGGCAGATGCTTAATTGACTGAGCCACTCAGGCGACCCTAAAAGTTAATTTTATGGCCTATGGATTTTTTATTTATTTATTCATGAAAGACACAGAGAGAAAGAGGCAGAGACACAAGCAGAGGGCTATGCAGGGAGCCTGATGTGGGACTCGATCCGGGGACTCCAGGATCATGCCCTGGGCCAAAGGCAGGCACTAAACTGCTGAGCCACCCAGGGATCCCTCTAAAAGTTAATTTTAAAAGCTAAATCAGAGATTGGATCAGACCAGGTGTCCATACCACTTGGTCCAACCTCTGACGGTTGGTGCTGGTGGGGCGCCCTCCTTGGACGGTCCCCTCCCCTGACTCATGTGGCCTGAGGATACTGAGAGCTGGGACAGCCCTGTGCCTGGCCCACGCTGCCACTCTGGGCTGCTGGCTGTCAAACGCCGGGGAGGAGGGTAGCCCTGAGAAGCAGAAACGTGACCCTGCGGCCAGGCCCGTTTGCGGGACCGGAGGGGAAGCACTGCTGCCCTACAGTTGCTGCTGCATGAAATTTAAATTATTCTCAGCAAACCTGCCTGACAGATGAAACAGAAAAGGGACGGCTTCATAAAATGCAATTTTGTTCTTGAAAGAATGGACTTTGCAGAATCCTGGCTGATGTCTGTGAAATGTGTTCAGGGCTTTTTTCCTTGTGGTCAGGAGCACTCATGCTGAAACATTCCCATCGTTCCTCAGAGCTAAGCCCTTGAAAATAAATCTGGGCTGGGAAGAGAGAGACTTAGCCTGTGTCGGAAGCCAAGGAAAACCAAAAGGGGCCATGAAACCTGTAGGCTCCATCCTCAGAGCACCAAGCACCCAGGTTTTTTACGTTTATGAGCATGTGGGGTTTTCAAGGTGGGTGTCAGAGAGATGGCATGGGCCACCGTGGCTTCCGCATACACTCGAAATTCTCTGCAGAGCCGCCCCTCCCGAGGGAGATGATCCGGGCTGTCCACGGGGAATCGTGTGAATGACCGTGAGGCCCCGCCGCGGGTGGTTCCGAGGCCCGTGAACGGATGAGGAATGCTTCGGGCACAGTCACAGAATACGAAGCAGACCTCCCTTCCCTCTTGTGTTCACAGGGAAAATGAAAGGCTACTGAGTGGGCTCGGGGGGGAGAATCGCTCAAGTCCCTTTTGTGGTGAATTTCCAGACTGTGCGTGATTTTATCCAGAAGACTGTTCTTGCTCCGTGAATGAGAATTTGTGATTTCCCTTGTGATAAATTATCAGGCACTGATCATGCGCCGTGAGACAGCTTGTGCATGTTCGTGCCGAGCTAATGGGTTTTGCCTGCACTTCGAGTCGCAGCCACGGTTTGGATTCTATCTTCATTGACTTAAAACCCATCTGTCAGTCACGAAATGCGTACAATTGAAAAATGTCACGATTACCAAAGCACCCATTTCAAAACCTACGGCTTAAGGGGGGCAGACCTGAGTGGCTTGACCTTAAATTTGTGGCGGGGGCCAGGGGGGCGGGGTGGGAGACGGGAGAGGACTATGTATCCTTCCACATTTGTCAGGGGTGAGCCACAGGCTAGCTTCCAGAAGAAAGCTGCCAGGAGATCTCGTGGACTAGAGCCAGGTGTGTAGATAAGTTAGCTTTTGCTATGGAGAAATCATCTCAAAACTTAGTGGCTCGCACCTTCACAGTTCTGTGGGTTGGCTGACAGTTCTGGTCTGGGCCGGCTTCCTCATTTGTCTGTGGCCAGCGGCAGGTTGGCTGAGGGCAGCTGATCTAGGTGGCCTCCCTCTCACACCTGTGCTTAGCGGACCGGCCAGCCAGCGTGCATCCGTGCCACCCTCCATCCGGCGGGCTCGGGCTTGTGTACACGGCCGTCTCAGGCTTCCAAGAGGAGCAAGAGGGCAAGGCTCAGCACACGAGGGCTTTCGTAATCTCTGCTTGAGACATATTTGCTAAAATCCCACTGGTGAAGAAGTCCCCTGGCCAAGCCAGATTGAAGGAGTGGGAAGAGAGACCCTGCTTCTTGATAGGAGCCACCCAGGCTCCCTAAAAGTTAATTTTAAAGGCTAAATCAGAGATTTGGGTCTGCCCAATCTATTGAGTCTGCCCAATCTATTGCTGAGGGGTGGGCATATAAGAAGGGGAAGATTTGTGGTCATTTTTGCAACATACCCCCAGGCTGTCCAGCGCGCTGGCTTAAAACCAAGGCTCGCATGCCTCTAACAGAAAGGAGGGGGTCAATCTGCTACTGTCCTCTATGTGGCCTGGTGTAGGAAATTAATATGGGACCCATATGACACATACACAGCAGGGTTACACACCTCCCATCTGCACCAAGTGCTGCCTCTTGAGATCAGAAAGAAGGTGCCCAGCAAGGATTCTGTTGCCAGAGAGAAGGAGGGACAGCTGGTCCCCAGGGAACCCTGCTTGGTACCTTTACCTTGAGAATCCACTGCTGGCCAGGACTTGGCCCCCACGTGATCCTGTCCAGAGTTGGTGGGACTGGGACACTGCTGTTCTCAGGACATTCTCATGTACAGATGCTAACTATGGTTCAGATTTTTTAAAATCCACCCCTATGGATTTTGGCCAGTGGATTTCTCCCTGTGAGAATCCGCGCGGGAAGACTTTCTGACAAGCCTGAAATCAGGAAAGGGAGCCAGTTATGTGGTGCAAATGTTCAGTAGCCGAAAATTGGACAGCCCAACGGCTCTTTCTCCCTAATAGGCTAAATCCCATGCAATTTCCCAAAAAGCCCTTGGAAAGGCCTCTTCTTAAATTAAATTAGGTTTTCTGCAAACAGCATCATTCAAGATGAACATAAATCTACTTCTTATTCACTTTTAATGGTTTTCCCTGTTTTACTTAATTACTCATGTTGCAATTAAACAATTTTTTTCATCGCAAAAGGACAGTATTTTAGCTACATTATGGGTTAAATAGGCTTTGGAGAACTAGCCTGGGAGTCTCATCACCATTTATAACATAGTTTTTTATAGGGAAAGTATGTTCCAAAATCTAAACAGCCAAATTACAAATGAACTTTCAGAACCCAACCCGTTTGCTAACTGGGAACTGTCTGTAATGCTAAAAATAACTCGAGGGAAATAAACATAAAAAGGAGAGCTGAATACCCCTGTATAATGTGTTCACCATCAGCATCTACAGATTTCCTCTAATTTCAGGGAAGAGAATTCTCTCCGAACCCAGGCTGACCCTGTCCCTGTTTTACTCACTTTCATGACACAGGCCGCCAAATTGGCCTGAGCCCTCCCAAAGCATAATGCCACCAAGAAGAGTCACTGTGAAGTCCCCGCAGAGCTGAACTGATGTAATGCAGCCGATTATCAATCAGTTTCAGCGTCCTGGTCGCTGCCCTGAAATGAAGGCTCTGGAGGACTCTGTGCTGCTCCAGCTACCAGCTCCACCAGTCGTGTTCATTTGCATCGTGCATTTGCCTCTGCAGAAACTGTAGGCAAGAAACCTCATTTTACCCTGGAAAATAAGGGCCTTACCCACTCAACAGAGCATCAGCGTGCACACGCCTTTCCTTTTGACAGGGTGGGACCCTTACTGTTCCAGCCTCCTCTCTCGGGCCTTTTATTGGTCCAACATGTTGGACCCTCTGGCACAGTGAGGGGAGTCCTTGGGGCTGGGGATGGAGCAAAGTGCACACCGAGAGCAGAAGGCCAGTGGTCAGCACCTCCCTCCCTAGACTCACACTCTTGGCTGCTGGCTATCACGGTCCCCTAAGGAACACACTCCTCCATCCCCACACACTGTCCTCGTTACACCTGCTTCAGAGGCCAAGGCATTTTGGTTAAGCTTGCTAACCCCCACCCCAGACCCCCACCCAGTGGCCTGGCTTCCCCACAGGCCACTCCTTGGATTGTCAGCGAGCAAGGCTCCTTGTCCTATCCAGACAGAGCTGGGGTGCTAGAGGGAGTCCCTCACACCTGGAGGGGAAAGCAATCAAAGCCCACAGGACTCCCCTGGGCTGAGAGGCTGGTCTCGAGATGCTGGGGAAAGTTGGCATCACTCATTCTTTCACAGTTGGCTTCTTTATTTTAAAAACATGGATTTAAGTGATTGAGAGTGGCTGGGGCAAAAGGACAAACTCGTGAGCCCAGCTTCGTCAATGGCTGTCCCGGGTTGGTCTGCTTCCTGTTGGCTGTCAGATGCAGGCCTGGGACTCCCACCCTAAAGATTTCTTCTCTCCCTAGACAAGAGCAGATTTTCCCAACTCTCCCGGCACACTGGCTAGCCCTGGGCCCCAGCTTTGACTCGTCTGTGATCCTCTTTGTGATCCTAGGACAGTATCTGCCTTAAGGTTACCCTGGGGAAGCTCCTCTGGCAGCAGAGAAACCTTCTGAGCACAGGGTAGCCTTTTTCTAGGTTAAAGGATACCCAGCCCAGCACTAGACTGGCCCCTGAACATCATTTCACATTCCTGACATACTACTTGAAGAATTCCTTCATCAGGTTAGAAGTGGCCCTGAAGCTGGCAGGTTGGGTGTAGGGGCAAGAATAGGAAG
This sequence comes from Canis lupus familiaris, assembly GCF_011100685.1. Classification (NCBI taxonomy): domain Eukaryota; kingdom Metazoa; phylum Chordata; class Mammalia; order Carnivora; family Canidae; genus Canis; species Canis lupus. Next base: position 18,179,826 of record NC_049238.1, read on the forward strand.
TTGGAATGACCAAGCCTGCAGATGAGTCAGGGCGCTCTCACTGTGGGAGCAGAGAAGCTGGGGAACTCCAGGCCTGACGAAACAACCTTCGAGGTCTGTAGGGGTGTTGCTGGCTGTCTACCAGATGTGCATTTTCTCTCCCTCTTCCTAACAGGATCTCCGTTCTGGCCAGGTACCCACCACCCTTTCTCGTGCTTTGGGGAAATTAAACCCCCAGCTCCTACTGGGATTATGGTGGTTCTAAGCCAGGTGTTGGTGATCCCCATCCCCTTAGCCGTTGTTGGTTTAGGAAGGGTCCTGTGACCCAAGTCCAGCCGTGGAACACGAGGGTAATACTGTCTGGGGACTTTGGGGAAAGGTTTTCTTCCCTGTAAGGAAGAATCACAAGAAAAAGATGGTCTTTCTTCTGTACTGTCCTATATGGACATGATGTCTTGGACCATCATGCTACAAACCTGAGGATGAACCCAACACGTGAGGAATAGGAAAAACACAACAGAGTTCCAGAAATATGGAACCAGAGCCCTCATGTGCATTCCTTCCTGCCTCTGGGCTTCTTGATACATGAGCTAATATATTTCCTCCATTTTGTATGTTGTATAAAAAATAAACAAAACACAACTGCTTTCATTTTGTGGATGGCTCCCTAATGACAACATGGGTGCCTTCATGCATTTTCCAGACCTTGCCTGGCACATTGGTTTGCCGAAAACAGCTACAGTGACCTTTGTGAGTATAGTCTACCTGTTATTTATTCATTTCAGCACTCACTGCTATATACAGGGATTCTGCTATCAGTGGCTTTGCTAAATGCCAACAGCAGAACATAGATTACTACTTCCACACTCCTGTGTTTTCATGGGACTGTGTTTCTGGCCGAGGGAAATCCACCAAAACACTGGGTGCCTGAACCGTGGGGTCACTTGAGAGTTCACCCTTACCAGCCATTTCAGCCACAGTTCCCCAGACATAAGAATTCTCATGCCCCAGGACCTTTGCACTTGCCACTCACTCTTGCCCACCCAAAGCCGCTGTTCATCCAACAATTGGCAGCCTACATGTTACTACATCTGTGGTGGAAAAAAAAAATTGCTATTATTTCTCTTGTCCCCATAACATTTTGCTTATGTTCCTGTGTAATGCCTATACTATAGGGTACTTATCCATCTATTCATTTGTATCCTTATTAGGCAGTGAACTCTGTAGGAATAGGCTCCATGTGATGCCCAGCAGATAGAGGTTCTCAGCAAGTGTGTATGGACCAGAATAAATGGATTTATGCATATAAATATTTATTGAGCTTCTATTGCTGGGGTGGAGAGGGTGAATGCCTTTGACATCACCTCTCCTTACATGATGGATCAACCTTCAAAGAATGAGTAATTTCTGTGGATGCCCATGAGGAGGAGGATGAAGACGGGACCCATGTGAGGAGCCAGAAAGGAGCCTTCACAGGCTTGCAGATGGGACCCGTGTCCAGACAATGAAGCCTGGATGGCAGTATGGACTTTACACATCAAGGCCTTTGCTCTAGGTCCTGCATCCCTTCCCATCTCTCCCAAAGTATTTGGATTCACGGGATCACAAATATTACTATTTATCCAGCATTAGGACTTTCCTCTCCAGTATTAGTACTTTCTTGGGACTTTTTCCCTTTCGCCTGCAATTCTTGGCAGCCGTTTGCATTTGGTTATTTTATTTAAGGCACTTGTATGGTAATTCTTTTGTGCCATGCACTGTTCTAACCACTTCCCCAACATTAAGCTTTAAAATCCTCATCATAGGGGCACCTGTTTGAGCATCTGCCTTTGGCTCAGGTCGTGATCCCAGGGCCCTGGGATCGAGTCCCACATCAGGATCCCCACAGGGGGCCTGCTTCTTCCTCTGCCTATGTTTCTGCCTCTCTGTCTGTGTCTCTTATGAATAAATAAATAAAATCTTTTAAAAAACAAAAAAAATAAAATCCCCATCAGGCCCTCTGAGGTACCTGCTATTAGCAGAGATGAGAAAGACTAGTGGACTCGGCCAAGATCACTCAGCAGCCGGAGACTCGGCCTGGGCAGTCTAGCTCCAGAGCTGGTCATTGGGATCTCTATGGGCCCTGCCCAGAATCATCCTCAGTAAAATCTGTTGAATGAGCAACTGGCAGAACATCTTGACATTAACATCTTTCCCAGGCGCTCACGGTACCTCCTAAAGAGAGAGCTGCAGGCTTCCCACTGGAGCAGTTTTGTTCATCAGCAATTTGAAACAACCACGAAGGCTAGCACCAAAGCACGTGTAGGTTTTTGTGGTCTGGCCCCATCCCTCCTAGAGGGCCAACTGCAGTTCTGCTCATTTTTTCTCTGATCACCTGACTCTCTTTCCTTAACATCCAAACCTTGTGTGCAGTACAGACTCTGCTCAGATGCAGGACACTGGGGACTGGTGAGCCTTGAGGCCACAACCTCTTTCTCAGGATTTCTTGTTTTGGTCCACGGCAGAGTACAAGGCTGGCGTCCATGTCAGTGACTGCTTTCAGACTGCTTTGGCCTGTTTCATTCCAGAAGCTCATTCTGGGTCATCACAGCTGCCCACAGGTATGGCTCAGGTGGGCTTGGGGCAGGACCCAAGCTCAAGGGGGTAGCTCCATCATCTTGGTGGATTTACACCTGGGCTGTGGACTGGAGATGCCATGGAATCATGGGCTGGCCGCTAACAGTGGACAGGGTTGGAGCAGCCACGACTGGCCGCTATCTTCTCTGTGAGCCTAGCACTGCCCTGGGGGAACAGAGAGAAGATAGGCTACTATTTGCTCTGGGTTTCATGATGGTGAAAAATGGCAAATGGTATATCCTATATATTTTACAATGAAAAAATATGAAAAATGAAGAAATACCCTGCCATCAAAAGATAGAGGCAATGTCTGTTTAAATTCGGGAAAAGCTGGGGCATCGAGTGATTGCCCGTGTTGAGAGAAATGGGAGTGCCGACCCCAGTGGCCAGAATGGAGGTCAAATGCCTCCAGGCAGGGGCTTGACTGGAATGTGAGGAGGAGCCCCTGGGAATAGGTAGGGGCTACGTGGGGGGCTGAGGGATTGGCCTCACTGGGGGATCCCCACCGTAGACGCACGCCGCAGCCTGACCTCCTTGGGAAGATATGTTGGGGCTGCTGGAGCCGTTGGTGGTCCTGTGTGCTCCCTTTCTCTGCCATCCCCATGAGCTGGGGCTTCAGGTAGAACCTCAACTGCGCAGTTCAGTCTCATCAGCAGTGAGGGTACTCTAAGGTAGAGACCTGGCCTGCCGGCCAGCTGAGACCCTAGATAAGTCCTTGGACTTGCCACCACCACCACCACCGCCACCATCAGCACCACTGACGCTAATGTTCACTGAGTCCTCGCTATGAGCCAGCCAGGGCTCTACATGTCTTTGCCGTGTTAACCCACTGCATCTCACGAGTGTACAAGGCAGGTGCTGTACGTGTCCTCCTCATATGGCTCAGCGAGGTGATGTAGGCTCTAGGCTTACACTGTCCAGCCCCATGCAGGAAGAAGAAGGCAGGGAGGAGGAAGGATTCAAGCCACCACAGCTCCCCCCACCGACTGAGCTCCAGGGCTTTGCCACCCGTCTGCCCAGCACGGGAGCCTCACCCCAGGCAGGAGCAGAGCCAATGGACTCGCACTGCTGTCCCCTCCCACGTCAAGAATATGCTGAGGGTATGATTTTATTCCCCCACAATATTAGGCAGAGGAGAGGATATTGGGCAAAATATATTGCACCCATAATTCATATTAATGGGAATTCAATGGTGGCAACTTGTCATCTGCTAGATTAGAAGGGAATATTGTGAATATTGTGTTATAAAGGCATTAAAAAGGCGTTATGAATCGGGTTCCATTGCACCACATCGTGTTCCTTGTAAATAATTGAGGAAGAAGCCGGTGCTCAGCATTTGGGATTATCCTTTTCTGAGATCCCAGCAGTTCCCCTCACCAGGCTGATGGGGCCCCATTGATCCAACAGCTCATACAGCTACGGGGAAAGTTTGCACCTGGCAGGTCCAAACGTTCCGTAAAAGGAGCTTTATGCTTCCAAACAGACTCTTCCTCCCCGAAGAAATTAGTAACTGCCACATCCAACACTAGGCTCTAGGTGTTTCTTGGAAAACCTTCCCAAGTCCAGATATCCTGTGTCCCTTGCCCCAGGTGGGCCGTGGTGACATGACTGAGTCGGCATCGGCCTTCCCACCACCAGTGAAGCCCATCTCTGCTTCCCGCGGTGGCAAAGACTGGAGCGCCAGTAACACCTGCACGCAGGCAGCTGGCCAAGCATCAGCAGCTTCGATCCTGGTGGAATGAGCCCTGCTTGGCCATCACCCACCTCCAGTGGGCTTCTCGGTCCTGCTGTGCCACCTGAAGGATCCTTCGTCACCTGCTGCGATGCCGTGCCTTCCCCCTTAGCTCAGACCCCCGGTGTCTCCATATGGTCCTATGAAAAATACACAGGGCTTCCTGGCTGGAGTCCAGTTCTATCTTTTGTTATCAATGCTGAGAATCTGGCTCAGAACAGAGGAGTGGCTGCCCCCTCACTCCCCGGAAAAATCTAAAAAGGATAGTTAGGGCAGGAAGCTCCACGTCCTTGCCCCATGCGTGGATCTGGGCAGAGCTGGTGAACATTCGTCCTGCTTCTGTGGCGTGGACTATTCAGAAGGCCCTCTACCTGACCTGGTCCTGTGTAGGGACTCTGGCGGCTGAAGAAATTCTGTGACCATTTCTAAGTTTGTGGGCAGTTCTGAAGCGGCTGGTCATTGGTAAATGAGTGACTCCCCTTGTCATCAGAGGTATTGTTCCTGGATTTCAAATGTGATCTGTCAGGAACCAGGGCAAGAGGGAGTAGAGAGAGGAGGAGGGGCTGTAGTTTGTGGGGCAGTCGGGGCCAAAGGTTTGGTGGTCATGCGGAGGGCAAAAACAATCATTGGTTGGCCAACCCCAGTCATCAATCCTAGTTGGGATACCCATGGCACATCAGATGTAAGTACTTAACACACATCTTTGCCTGCACCATGACGGGACTGGGAGCCCAGACTCCAGATTTGAGCTGGCCGGTTCAAATCCTGACTCTTCTACTTTCTCGCTGTGTGACCGTTAGCCAGTTACTTACCCTCTCAGAACCTAGTTTCCTCCTCTATAAGAGGGGACAATAATACCATCTATTAATTGGGTTGTGGGGGAGAGTAAACAAATTAATAATACAAAGCACTTCCAGCAGTATGTGGTGTCGAGAAGACTCTCTGTAAGTGTGATCTGCTTTTATTATTATTACGTGGCCTTCATTGTGTGGTCTTTGCTTCTCTGTCTCCCTCCCTGTGCAAAGTGGGTCCTTGAGACATAAGATCCTGCCTCAGGTTTCACATTACAGGCACCTCACACTTGCCTGCTATGTGCTTAGGAAGTAAGTGTTGAATTATCAAATTGTATTGTGGGTAGAAGGTGTAGTCATGGAAATCACTTGCTTTACTTAAAAAAAAATAGCTGTGCACTTCTAAAAATCATATTCCACTTTTCCATGGTCATATATTCTCATTTCAGTAGAGGTTCCGTGACTGCTTCTGGTTCTTCATGTGGCATCTCAGTGACAGTAGTCAAGAGCCTACAAATACATTAAATATGTATTTGAAAGGCATGCAGCTCCTCACTGATTAAAAGGATCCCAAAGTAAGGCACTTTGCAAAGCAATTACTGTGCTTCCTTGAAATGAAAAATCATCTCCTGTATTTGATGATCTCAAATCCAGAGCCCGTGCCTTGAACAGCCCTGGGCTCCAAGCCATATTCTCTCTGTCAATGGCTGTAGTGATAGTTGTCTTCTTCTGCGGCTTTTATTTTGTTTTGCTTTTTAAACCATTTGTGGAGGTCCAGGCACTGCGCCAAGAGCTTTACATGTTTCGTCTCAGTTCTTACAATAGCCCCATCTAGAAAGCCTACAATTATCCCCATTTTGCACATGAGGAAACTGAGTTTCAGAAAGCCCGGGGAGTTTGCTCAGCGCACCAGTTCATGAGTGATAGAAGAGGGATTTGAACTCAGCCCTTTCTTATAGGTCTAAGCCCGTGCTTCTCGCTCTTGTCTTTCTCCTGGATACCTGCCTCCTCTGGGGGTCTCGAATATAATGTGCCCAGAATCAAACTCCCAATTCCTCAGTCTCCACTCTGCTCCTCCCCTGCACACCCAGCTCCAGGCCAAGTCCACTACCTGCCCAGCTGCACAGCCTCCTGGAACCCCTTCTCCTTCCCTATCTCCACCACTGCCACCAGGTTCACCTATTTCCCTCCATTTCCACTTCCACTGCCATAGTACAGGAAGGACACCATCAGATCTCACCTAGGGGACAGAGATAGCCTCCACACTCATCTCCCCACTCCAGTATGCCCCCCTCCTTCCCATCCATTCCCCTCATCACAAAATCTGATCTTTCATGCAGCTGCCTTAAAAAAAAAAAAAAAAGTGCAGGGATACCTGAGTGGCTCAGTTGGCTAAGCATCTCTTTTTTTTTAAGATTTTATTTATTTATTCATGAGAGACACGCAGAGAGAGAGGCAGAGACACAGGCAGAGAGAGAAGCAGGCTCCCCGGGGGGGAGCCTGATGCAGGACTCGATCCCAGGACCCTGGGATCATGACCTCAGCCAACGGCAGATGCTCAACCACTGAGCCACCCAGGTGTGCCAAGCATCTGACTCTTGATCTCAACGCAGGTCTTAATCTCAGGATGATGAGTCCAGGCCCTGCAATGGACTCCACACTGGGCATGGAGCCTACTTAAAAAAACAAATAGTAAAAGTGCAAATACCCGAAATTTAGCCTGAAGATAAAGTGGCTTCAGACCCTTAAGCTCCCCTGCTAACCCCTTCTCTCTGCCCTCTGTACCTCTGCACCTCTCGTGCCCCACATTTCAGCCAGACATCAGCTGCAAGCCCACCTCTGATGCAGGTGAGTCCGGCTGGAGCATGGGAGTGAGCCCACAGTACCACACAAGGCAGAGCGTGAACTGGAAAGAGCACAGGCGTTAAAAGCAGGGCTTGTATCATTGGTAAGATGCTTAATCATTCTGTGGTCTCATTTTCCTCATCTGTAAAATGGGAACAATAATACTACTTTACAGGACTCGTGTATGAATTAAGAAAATTCCAGATCAAAAACCTAGCCCGTCACTGAGCAAACAAGAAGTGCTCAGAAAATCCTGGGGATGTGGGCAACAGTATATGCAACACAAGTTTTGTTACATAGATAAATTCCTGGAGGCTGATTTTTTTTAAAGAAACAGATGCTTGTCTGAAAAAATACAAAGTATGAGCGTTTTTACAATGACATCTCACTGGTTTCTACTGTGTTCCTCTAAGGATGTCAGGCACCTACTGTCTGTGGCACAGCCTGGAGAAAGGCCTGGCCTTCCAGGGAACCTGGCTGCACCTCTCCTTCTAGTCCTCAGGACCCCACCCAGCATTTTGCGCATCCCTCGGGTCCTGTCTCATTTATTCATTCAGCAAATGTGTACACTTTGTTTACCAAGAAGGTTCTGCTGGCCCAGGTGGTTTGGCAGGGACTTCTGTGAGTGCTGCTTCCCTACGGGAGAATAACCCTCCTGGACAGCCCATTTGTGATGAAGGACGATGGGCCTCACATTGCTGCCACACACACCTCGCTCAGTGCTGTGGTGGTATGTTTAAGGACCACTGTATACAGGGATGCCTGGGTGGCTCAGTGGTTGAGCATCTGCCTTCAGCTTACAGCGTGATCTCAGGGTCCTGGGATCTAATCCTGCCTCGGGCTCCCTGCAGAGAGCCTGCTTCTTCCTCTGTCTATGAATCTGCCTCTCTCTCTGTGTGTCTCTCATGAATAAATAAATAAAATCTTTAAAAAAAAAAAAACACTGTAGACACTAGGTATTATACTATATGTTGGCAAATTGAATTTAAAAAAAAAAAAAACACTGTATATATATATAAACGCTGGAGTGCACCCTACAAGCTCAGCCCTGGAAACCTCTCCCAAGACACAAGCATTCATGAAGTGGATTGGATTCTGATGTCCCTCAGGGTAGCATGCGGCCCTGGCCTTACTTCTCCCCGATGCCACGCCTGCATTGGGCAGCACCACTGCCCCCAGGCCCCCCGGTCTCGTGCCTCCCCGCCTGTAGCAGTCTGCTCATCAGGGAAGGCCACGAAACGAGGAAGAAAAATCTTTTTAGACTGGAAAAATAGGGCTGCTGCTGTTTTATGGTGGTGTGGTTTATGGTTTTCAAACATTTTAATTAGTTTCATTTTTAATATAAATGCACCCTGATGTTTTGTGCAGGAAGGGCACAGTTCTTAAAATCTCAGAAATAAAGTAGGAAAGTGACAGATTGGCTATTAAAGCGTCATACTCCGATGTGTTATTATTATTATTGTTATTTAACATTGCTAAGCCCCAACGCTGAGCCAGGAGGGATGGTGCGGGGTGGAGTGCAGAAAGGTCTTAGGGGTGCCTACCATTCAGGGTGGTCGTGTCAGGGGCCCCTGGGGGACTGGCAGCTGCCTTTTCAGTTGCCGGAGGTCTCTCTGCCCCGCAGAGACTTCTCAGGGGGCCAGTCAGCCATCTGGTTAGTGGACTGAGGACACAGTTGGGAGGCCCAGGCTCTGTGTCCCAACCCCGTCCTGTGCTCACCTGTGAACTCGCTAAGAATTCCTGGCACTCCCCGGGTAGAGATCTGAGCTGCTTTAACATAGGCATCCTCCAAAGAAACTCATCTCTTCTTTAAAACATCTGAGTCCATGAGAAAGCAGGGTTAGACAGACAGGATTTTATTTCAGGGGCACTCCTTGTAGGGGGTCAAATATTGCCCCCCTCTCAAAATATAGGTCCACCCGGCGCCTCTAGAGATGACCTCGTTTGGAAGTATGGTCTTCACAGACGTCACTAAGGTAAGATTCTCAAGATGAGGTCGCCCTGGATCAGAGCGGGCCCTCAGTCCAACGACGAGGATCCTTTGAAGAAGAAGCAGAGGGAAGGTTGACACGCAGAGATCAGAGTGACGCAGCCACAAACTGGGAACGCCCGCGGCCACCAGGAGCCGGCGGAGATGAGAAAGGACTCTTCCCTAGAGCCTTCAGAGAGAGCGCGGCCTGCCGGCACCTTGATTTGGGACTCCTGGCCTCCAGAACTGAGAGAGAATAAATTCCTGTCATTTAAGCCCCCCTCTGTGTGGTGATTTGTTGTGATGTCCCAGGGAACCGCGATGCTCCACCAAAGTGTCTCATCCTGGTACCTCCTTAAAGGAGGCCCACTGAGGGGGGCTGGGTTTTCACAAAGGATGCTCTTGACGCTCTGAGTTGAATCCAGGAGCAGGAGGGCCTGCTGACCTATCCGCTGAGTTGAAATGAAATCCCATCTCACCTTTTTCCTCCATGTCAAAAGCTGCTTCCGAAGGCTTTCTAATGACCACATGCCTGCCTCCTGTGACATAGGGACTCTGGTTGGGAAAACTTTCAAAGGGCGAGTAAGGTGAGAAGCCAGGTGCTCCCAGATCCCTCCCCCATCCTATAGCAGCGGCCCCTAGTGTGGGAGGGCACCTGGTACCGCATTTCCACGTGCTGGTGTCTGCAGACACAGATGGACTTAGGAGTTTGGGGCAAGACTTTCACTGTGGCTGGAGTGAGAAAATGGGAATGGACAGATTCTGCTGGTTATTCCTCTGGCAGAAGGCTCTTGATCAAATGCAGAGAGCTATCAAGGAAATTCTTTAAATCCAACGACCACACAAGACAAATAAAAGCTCCAAGCCCGAACCACCCTCTCCTCTCACTGACTTTCACTCAGAGGGAAATTCTCTCGGCTGCCATGTCTGTTCCTCTTTGACTCACTGTATATGAAAGGAGAAAAACCTGCTGGAGCTGTGGTCTTGGCAACACCTCATCCTCAAAGATGCCACATTGACCGTGTGATTGGCAACGGGTCATTTTACAGAGTTCCAGCACAAGCACTGGGCAAGAAGAGGACTTCTACAAATACACACACACACACACACACACACACACACACACCCCAAGACAAAACTACCCGAGTGTAAGCCAAGGCTTAGGGCCTATTTCGGGAGACGAGCGATCCCCAGGGAAGCTCAGGTCAGCCGACTGGACCTACCCTGTGTCTTTTCCCCAGTTGCTCCCTGGAGTCTGGGTATGAAGTTAGATCGCATCCTAATTGTGTACCCAGCTGTCACTGGTGGCCCAAAGCCCATCCTGGGGCAGGCGTCAGTGCTGCTCAGAGGATATTTATTCTTTAACCACTTAGAAGTTGGGAACACAGTTGTGTACTGTGCTCCTGGAGAAAGCACACTCCTCCCAGATTTGCCCTTTGGGGATTAAAACAGCAGAAACTGGGAGCAGAGAATCTACATTTGGGGAGTATTGGTTCTGCCCAATGGTGTTTAGGCTGGTACCTAAATCACTTGGAAGTGATTTAACAACTTGGGTTTAATTTCTTTGGAGAAACAAATCAACTATTTGGGCTAATCATACCCTTCCAAGCCTTTGGCCACACTGTAGGCCCAAGTGGGCCGTGCTAGAACAGCTCCTTGGGCACAGAGACTTGGGAGGTGACCAGCAGCAGAGAAAGTCAAGGGCAACTATACCAAACAAGGAGATAAAATGGAAGACTCAGACCATGGTACCTACTAGACCCCACAGCAGGAACTGCCGCAAGAGAGGTGCACAGAGAGACCCCGAGGGGACCCCCCAGAAGGCCAAACAATGAATGGATTGGTTCGATTGGCCTGGCCGGCAAGAGACTGCTCCAAGAAACAGCACCGTTAAAGGCCGGGGGGCTTCTCCCAAGCACTCGGCAACAAGGCAGCTGCAATCGGTATAAGAAAGGAGATAGATTACAGGAGGTGGAATCCGTTACTGAAAGATTCTTGGAGTCTAGCAGTGATAGCTGCAGCTCACTGCTAACCGGGAGATTTATGTGACAAGATTATCGATGGTATTAAGCACATTTAGAAGAGAGGATTATACCTACTTCTGGGTCAGTTCCGTGCCACCAGGCCCCAGACTGGCCAGCGTGTTAACAGATGGGCTGCCGGCTGCACGGAGGTGAAGCTAAATATTTGCACAGTCACGGGAAGGGTGGGGGTGGGGGGGACACAGACATTGAGTTTAATGCTTGGTGAGTAAGTTCAGATCCAAGGGAAGGATCCGGCTCAGGGTCACTGCCAAATCTGGGAAGGCTCCATCTCTACCACCTCCCTTCTCTCCCCCCACCCCGCCCTGCCACCTGCCCCCAGGGCCACCCCCTCCCAGATAAGCATTCTTCTCAAGAGGAGGGGAGCCACATGTACCTGGAAGCAAGAGGGTGGAGCCGGGAGGCATTGAGGGGTGACAGGAAGGAGACTGTGCCCAGGCCACGGCCACCTTCCCAGAAATGAACTTCTGGGAAAAGCAGACTCTTCTCAAGAGGAGTAGCACTGTCATCGCTCTGCCACAGGAGAGCTTAAAACTAGACCAGGCAAAGCTCCAGAAGACATACTGCTGGGAGCGATACTTAGTGGCCTTTCAGAGGGTGGCTGTGATGTGGCCTGGTGGGGCCCTGTCATCTCCAATGCTTAAGCTCAGCCAAGAGCGGGGACTGAGTGGCAAGCCTCTGGGCAGGTTTCACTATCTGGAGATGCCCCCGACCCCCGACTCAGGCCTAGTTGGGCGACCCTTGAAGCTGTGAGCCGAACTAAAATTGAATGTGACCCCAGAAAACGTTACTTCTTAAAAATAGTGGTAGGAAACATAGAATTCACCATTTTCAAGTGCACAGTTCAGTGGCATCTCATACACTCACGAGGTCTGGCAACCATCATCGCTCTGCGGTTCCAAAACATCCTCATCATCCCCAAAGGAAACCCAGACCCATTCCGCAGTCACTCCCCATACCCTGCTCCCTGAAAGCATTACTTTTTTACAGGAAGAGTAATAGAGGGCTCTTATGGAATGTCTTCTTTGCCAACAAGGAGGGAGGGAGAAGGGTCATCCTGCCCCTCCTCTGGAGGCCACGCGCCCCACCGCCTGGGCACACGCCACACTGCATTTGACTTGTCTGAACTCTGTCTCTTTCCCCCACCGGCTCCGCCAGCATCTTACTCCCTCTGTGACCTCAGCTTCTAGCAAAGCAGCTGGCACGTAAAAAGCTTCAGCCACATTTGTTGGACAGACAGACATAAAAACCAGTAATTCAGTAGCCAATATGCTACTTCTCATTGTTTGGGGACATAACTCTTTGTCCTCGACTTGTCAGACTTTTGAACTCTGCACAGAAAGAAGCCTAACCCAGAGTAGGAAGAAAAGACCCTTCGTGTCGCTCCTTTTAATTAGGCGTCCTGTTAAATTGCAGCAATTTTGTACTGTGATCCCCTCAGCGTGTCTAGAAGCTCTGAAGAAGCTCTTAACCAAGAAAGCCAGGAGTTCATTTTATTCTCTTCCTCATTTTCTTCCGAAGGCCAATTTACTTTTTTTAGACATTTGCTTTTTCTTTTTCTTTTTTCTTTTTTTTTTTTTTTTTTTTTTTGCCTGTTCCATTCGTTGGGATTTGTGTATATAACAATGCTCCTTTCACAAAGGGGGTTAGTGTGGTGGAGTGGAATCCCTGGGACCCCCCACTAATGACTTTTGATGGAGTAGGACGTGGAGAATCAATTATTTTGCCTCATGGTCTGAAGGCATTCACTGTTCTCTCGCCTGCTTACATGGAAATATAAGCCACCAGGAGAGCTGAGCTCTCCCTGCGCCCCCCCCCCCCCCCCCCGCCCCCCCCCCCGCAGGCTGGGCCCCGAGTCCCCACTCTCCTCCCAGGCGGGACCAGGAAAGATCAAAGGGACAGATGACAGTGCTTGGCGCCCATTTGTCACTCTATTGGAGGAAACCAGTTGCAGTGTTAACAGTCAGGCCTGGTCCCGTGTTTCATGAATATTTTAGAATGTTTGCTGGCTGAATTCTAACTGTGCTGTGTCCTCCTCGCTCTACGTGTCACCCATACTCCGGAGCTTAATGGAGACTTTGGGGGAAGGAAGCACCTCTTCTCCATTAGTCTCTTTTATTACCTTAAAACATGCCGGCTAAGCTGTTCCGTGTTGAGGGTCTAAAGTCCCTGTGGTCCTTCTCATCCCTGCTGCGCACCGAACCTCGACACGGGGACAGGAAAACCGGCTTAGTTTCTATGGACTGAAAATTTAGGGCCTTGAGGAGAAACAAGCTTGTGTGCTGGCCCCGTCGTGACCCTCCTCTCGGGGGTCTGCAGCCTGTCCTGTGGCGGTTGGCTTCTGAAAAGCCCTCTCGCGTGCCCTCCGCCCACCCCAACCCACCCTGTCGTCCAGACCCCGTCTGCACCCCACCCCCCTGGTCAGTCTTCACAGAAACCTCTGACAATTCCGACATCCTGATCCCCACCATGCAGTTTGGGCTTGACCTGTCCCCTCCATACATTTCCCAATGACCCCGTGGCAAGGGCTCCTCTTGGCCTCCCCACCCCGAGGCTGGCACGAAGCTGGGCAGCAGTGGGCCTTAGGAGGCAGGCCCAGGCCTCTCCTTTTCCTGGTGGGAGAGCACCCTCGCTTACTTGGGAGCAGGCCAGACAAGGAGGCAGCATCATGGGGCCTCAGCACCCCTCGCCACCTTGGACTCGCCCCCTCCCACCGGCTCCACAGGGTGCTCCCAACAAGGGCCTTCCCAGGACTCCCTCGGGCGCCCAGGCCTTAGAGACACGTGGCCTGGCCACAAGTGACTGTTTTCCCACGTATGTGGTTTTTCTCTAGGCTGTGATAGTAGTACCTCTGGGCTTCTCACTCCCCGTGATATTTGTGACCAGTCCTGCTTGAGCTCCCTGGGGACAGAGGCTGTCGTCACAGAGCTGTTTTTAGGAGAGATGGAGCAATTGACACAATCCTTTGCTGAATGGTCACATGGAACAAAAATGAGACCGTGTGTGCCGAATGTCTCCAGAACCCTTGCAGTGGAGAAATGCTCTGAATCCCACGTCCCTGCCTGGCTGCTTTTGACTGGCTCCACCTTTCTATGCCTCTGTCTCACGCCAGGTGGCACACCGTTTGTGAGGCCAGCCACACACACAGGGCAGGCTCTGGAGCAGCCAGGGAGGGAACAGCCCAGGGCCTGGAGACTTGGGGACCTGGAGATGGTCAGCCAGAGATTTCACTGAGGGCCACACAGTGCCTGGCCTGGGCCCAGCCCTCTACAGGACTCCGCACTGGGCACAGCAGGGGTGAGGCCGGGGTGGCCCCTGCCCGCGGTGGAGCCCAGTGGAGAGTCAGGACAGGCCAGCTGGCCAGCAAGCCACACAACACTCAGAACATGAGAGAGTCTGCAAGGGAGCACGTGGCAGCTGATCTGGGGGCCATGGTGCCCCTCACCCTCAGATATCTTGGCACACCTGAGTAAGGTGTAGTGGGGGGTGTAGTAGGTGTAGTGGGGGGAGGGCGGTGTTGTGTTCACATCTTTTGAGAATGTGGAATTTGGATTTTTCCTGGACCCAGCATCCTGATAAAACACACGGAACACACAGAGCTCCAGAGACTCTGAGGTCTGTTAAGCCCCGAGCTGGGAAAGAGCCCCCTGGCTGGAATGGCAGGGGGTCCCCTGGCAGCCAGGCCTGGGCCTGCAGATCTGTGGTATGGAGAAACAAGCCCTAGAGGTCGGGGGGCCTGAGGTCAGCTCTGTACTCCTCTTTTTCCCACTCTGAGAGAACCATCCAGCAAACGGGTCACTCGCCAGATGCTGATGGGCAGTGGCGCTGTGGGTGGGGGGCCATGCGGGGGTCCAAGTGGGGGGGGGCAGGGGACCTGAGTCTCCGGGGCTATGCCCTGCGGGCCCGCGGCCAAGGCAGTGCTTCTCGGAGTATGACCGGAGGGCTCCCTGCTCAGAATCCCCCTGGGTCCTGTCTAACGGCCGGGTTCCCACGTGCCACGTCTCCCCCAGCCAAAGTTTATGGATTCCAAATCTCTGGGGGCTGCAGCCTGGATTTGCATTCTTACCAAGCTCCCCCCAGACATTGTAGGGGTTGTTTCAGGCTGTCCTAGCAGGACGATGGACACTGGTACAAGGCCCAGGCAGGTGTCCCTGCAGCCCCTGGGAGAAGCCACCTCACCCAGAACCCTGCCGCCTGAGAGACCCAGGTCCCCACGCTCGCGCTGTGTGTGCTGTGGGGCGTGTGAGTTGGCTTCCTCTTTGTGTCATGCACAGACTGGGCCCGGAGATGGAGGATTTCAGACCCCTGTTGCCTGGCCTCACCCTGTCTGCCGGTGACACATTGCCCCATAACCTTCATTTATGTGTCTGTCTCCTGCAACACGTAATGCTCCTCCAAGCTCAGGATCTTAGTCATTCTTCTCTCCCTCGTACCCGGTGGGCTTTGACACATGGAAGGTGCTCGATAAATGTCTGTTCATTTAATGCAATCTGCTGAATTGAGGCAGAAAAGGACCCCGTGCCTGAGGGCCCCTCTCCATGGACCCGAGAGCAGGAGTGGAGAGAGGCCAGGCCTGCCATCTGAAGACCCTGCACCTCCCCGCCTGGTGAAGGAAATATTGATTCTGCTGTTTGTTTTGCAAGGAAGCTGTCCCCACTGGGAGAGCCAGATCTAGTACAAGTGAAATGGAAACTGGGGAGGAGGCAGGGTTCTTGCCGCTGGTCTATTAATAGGGCGGCCTGGGCGTGTCTGGGCAGAGGGAGAGGCCCCGGGGGGCTACTCTGGAACCCCCGCTCATCTTCCCTGCCCGCCTCGGCTCTGCACTTCTCTGCGCTGCTGCAGATGGAGGTGGGAGACGGCGGCAGGTGTCAATCCAGGTCACCTTTTAAGCAGGAGCCAAGTTGAGCAGCCGTGGCCCAAGATACCAGAGAAGAACTCCTAAAACCTGCTCCTGGACACAGCACAAGGGTCAGCAGACAGACAGCACATTTGGGACCTGCAGGGAAACAAGGTTTTCCTTTCTGCTTCAGAGGAAAATTTGAGTTGCGCGAAACAGAGCCAACCCAGCAGCCATCTGGATGCTACACAGTCTAGAAGCTAAATCCAGTACCCCTGTTTACCAGAACAGTTCTCAGAGGAGCCTTCCCAAATATTGGGGTGTGATAGCTTTTAAAAAGGGTACTAATGCCTACAGTGCCAGGCAGATGAGACTACCATGTACAGCTGCACAGGCTGCGCACTGAGAAACTGCAAACTTCCATTCGGTGTTCCACTGTATTGTAATAACTTGCAAGGGCACACAGCTGGCATCTTGGGAGAGCCCAGCTGGCTGTTCTGAAGGAGGCTGTTTAAATATCAAGAAATGGAGCAGCTAGCTGGAAGGCCCAGTGTTCAAACCCCTCACTTGACAGACAAAAACAGAGGCCTAGAGAGGGAAGAAATATATCACACAGCATCTGTGGCAGAGCTAAGTGTATGGCTGAGCCTCCTAGTCCCCGGGCTTCTCCTGCCTTTTGTTACCTTTACTGTTAGCTTCCTCTTGTATCTTACCTTCCCTGGTACCAGTGAGAGATGCAGCCTCGAAGAAAGATCACATTCTGGAGTCTTCTGCTTCTTCCCAAGCAGTTTTCTAAATTGTGATTTTTTTCGAAGGCCCTAGACTGGGCTGCCCCTTCCTCTCGCTCTGTTTGTTCAGGCTTTGGCACATATGTTTCATCCATTTCATGCTTCCCCTCCAGCTCTCCCCAGATTGTTTCCTTTAGGTTTTGGGTTTTATTTTTTGCAACTGCCCCACCCCCCTTCAAAGTATGTGGGTTAATATTCAAAACCTTGAAACTCAGGGAGTCTTCGGAATAATAAATTGCATCCAACTCCAGGCGTCCTGCCCAGGCTCTGCATTCCTCTCCAGACCTGTGTGAGGCCCAGGGTGGCCAAGCGCTTGCTGAGATCACCACCGGCAGGGAGGCTGCGTTTCAGTTTCCAGACTGCAGGGGCCGTGTCTGAAGTCACAGCTGCCCAGAACCCACAGTCCCCAGTAGCCCTTCTGGGACCTGACACTTTCAATGCGCACACCCGGGGCTGGGTGATGAGAGCTCCACTCTGAGTTAGCAGCCAATCAGGGCATCCTTTATTCAGTGGAGGTGGGGGGTGGGGGCCAACCAGAGGATGTTCATGCGTTCATTCATTCACTAAATAAATCTTTATTTAGCTCCTACTGTGTGCCTAATCAAAACAAACATCCCTGCCTTTATGGAGCTTACATGTTAAGGGACAGAGACAGATAATAAAATAGTCAATGTCAAGTGGTGTCCTGTGTCCCAAAGAAATTAAGCAGAGAAGGAAGTGTGAGAGTGCCAGGGTAGAAAGCAGGGTATGCCTGTTTAGGCCACGTTTGTGCAGACACCTGGAGAAGGTGGGGAGCCCCCTGGGTATCTGGGCAGGAGCATTCCAGACAGAGGGATGAAATAGTGCAGAGGCCCTGAGGGAGGAGCGTGCCTGGCCTTGCAAGGAGCTGGGAGAGGGCGGTGCCCCTGGGGCTTCCAAGCTGGACCCCTCTGTCTGCCGCACTGAGGAGTGGGCTGAAAGGGGCAAGAGGATGGCACTGGCCCTCCTCAGGGTTTGTCTGCGTTCCACACCCTTCCAACTTGCCCAGCACCACCTGAGGAGCAGCCTGGCTTCCTCTTGCCAATTCAGCTTTGCCTCCACTCCTTCTATCGCCCCTTCTGACCAAGGAACATTCAGTACCTCACTCAAAACCTGGCCCTGTCATCTTCTCCCCTCCCAGCCTCTCAAGGTGGAATGACCTTTGTGTCCCCGTCCCTTGCCCCCCACACTGAGTCTGGCATATGTAGGTCCTTGGGGAGTGCTGAGTGGGAAATGCAGACTCTTGACTGCCCCCAGACTCCTTCCTCTGACTCTGCTTTAGCCTCTGAGCTGTCCTTGGACCTGCTGGGCTGGGAGCACGGAAGGCTTTCTGTAAACATTTGGTGAACGAGTGGGCATTTTTTGAGCACCGATTTGAGTCAGCCTGTGCCCACTCACTGCCATGGAAGGAGAAGCGTCAGGGAAGCTCCCTGGGGAGTCCCATCGTCATCAGGGGAAAGTGGGCCCAGCTGACGGCTGTGGGTTCACAAAAGGGGACACAACTAGGGGCTTAGGAGGTTTGAGGGGCCCAGGGCATTAGGCTACACGTGGCAGCTCCTAGCTGGTGGCAGAGGGTGGGGGGGGGGTGGTCTCTTTAGTTCCAGGGGAATTGATTCCCGGGTTGAGCCCTAAGCAGCCCATGCAGAGCTCCAGGTTACTTTGATCCAAAGACCCAGGAGTCAGCCTCCCGGAGCTGTTGCTGGCATCCTAGAGCAGCCATCCAGGACCTGGGGGACAGGGAAGGGGCCACCCCAGAGAGAAGCCTGGGTTCCACATGATGGCAGTCCCGTGGAATCTTGGGGAGCAGAGAGATCCTACCAGACCAGCTACTGTCCAGGTTTGTCCTGAGGTCAAGCCCCTGCTTTGAGGTCACATAGGCTTTTTAACAGAAATAATCAGTCCCCTTTCCAGAATGGACATGCCAAGGCTCATTTGCCCCAAAAAGAGGGGAGAACAGTGACCTCGAGGACAGTCACTAGGAGAAGGCTTTGTAAATCTGATGGGAGCAAAGGGACTTGTCTTCTGGCCCCAAACGAGCCGTGGGAGCCTCCCTGACCTCCTGCAGGTGCGCTGGTGCCCTGCAGTCAGACACTTACTGCCTGACCTGGAAGCCTTTGTTAGGGGACTTACAGCACTTGGTTTTATAGATTTTTCAGGCTCTTCCTCCCAGCCAGCCCACTGGTCCTCCCAGGGGCTTTGTCTTTGCGCCCATGGCAGGGTCACACAGGAACAAGCAAGCAGGAGTCGAGGGGGATCTTGACCGCCAGGCTGACCTGGAGCAGGCCACGATTTCCTGTGTGGGGCGCTCCCCGGCTCCCAGGAGTAGTTGGGCGGATTGTCTCTCCAGCGGGAGAAAGAACATCCCAGGTCATCAGGGAACCTTGTCCAGTGGCTTGTTGACAGTTCAGCAAGTTCTTAGGTCTGCGATTCAGAAGAGGAGAAAATCAGTCATTTGTCCTGGTGCTTTGTTTACAAAACCTGGATGGTTTGGAGCCGTGCAAACACTGGGCTTGAGTTGGATTTTTCCCATCTTTTCCGCCGGCACAAGCAGGGGGTTGAATCTGAGTAGTGAACACGGGGGTCTGCGTTCAGTAATCCCACAGGCCTTTTACTCCCCCTGAGGCCCTGTCTCCCCAGGATGCTGGTGATCCTAGGTGTCCTGGAAGAGCAGAGAGCGTGCGTGGGTCCCTCCTTCCCGTGGGGTGGCCCCCTCCTACCTTTCCTTTGGGGCAGTGGTGAGGGGGAGAAGGGATGGGAGGACGTCAGGCACCAGCCTGAGAGCAGGATCCTGATCCTTTCCCTGCCACCCACATACTGCGGGGTCCCGTGCCTCAGTTTCCCTGCCGGTCCAGGTGGAAAGCACAACCCTGCCCCCACACACCCCACAAGGTAGCTGTGAACGTGAAAAGGGAGGCGGGGTGTGGCAGGCCTTGCAGGAGGGGGCCAAATGAAGAGCGTGCCCCTACGGTCATGGTACAGCAGGCTCCGATCTTCCCGCCTGGCCCCACGCCTGGGGTTTCCTGGGCCGCCCTATCGCAGGAGCCTGGGCAGCCGCAGGCCCCGTGGAACATTCCATGATTTCATGGTAAAGCCGGGCGCTGGGCTGCCAGGCTGTCGGGGGCGGCGTGCACCATCTGGAACTGATCTGTGTTTTCCCGAAGTCAGAGGCCAATCGCAGACTTCCTGCCCGGCTTCTCCGGGCCCCACAGTGGGGCCCACCTGAACCCAAGACCAGGGACACTTCATTCCCCTGATGATTTGTGGCCCAGGCCCTTGGGAACTCCCCTCCCCGGGCTCAACAGCACCAGAGCCATTCTTTGTTGGCTTCTCTTCGGCGTCTCTCTCTCTCTGTAAACATGTTAAAAATTGCCTTCCGGCTCGAGTTCCCCACCTCTCCTGCAATTTTCTGGCCTCCCCTGATTTCAGCCTCCAGGATTGAAATTCTTTCTCCTGGTCTCCATGAGGAATTGGTGAAACAGAAAAAGCAGGAAATTAATGTCCCAGCCTCAAGGCTCCACACAGCATTAGATGGAATTAAAGTAGAATAATGAGTCAATACACACACAACTCTGTTGTTCTTTGATTTTCCTTTCAAAATTCATGTAGTGAACGCTTCCTCTGTCCCACACCGTCTTAGGCTGGGAGACTCGATAGCGTCCTGAATGAATTTACATACCAAATGGGTTTTAATTTTATATTTTCGCTTAAGGTCAGGACATTTATTTATTATCATTATTTATTACTGAAGCACGAGTGGTTTTAATTATTTTAGTGTTCCTCCCACAAAGCAGGATCACTGCTAGCTACAGAACATTTTCCGTTTCCGCTCACATAAATAATATAGTTTTTAATTTCATGAAGATTTAGTATTCATCTGCTTTGTAAATTAAAGTCATCGTTTACCACAACAGAGACAGAGTGTTCAGAACATCCTGGTGGACTTTCTCGGCGTGCCCCTCGGTGATCACTTTTCCCCCACTTTGGTCTTCTTACGCAGGTGCCCAGAAGGACGGCCCCGCGAGGGAGGGGGGCACTGGGTGTGGAAAGTGGGGGATGTGAGTAGGGGAGGAGAAGCCCTGCTGTCATAAGGCATCCCTCTGTTCCCCCCACCCAACCCTTCCCAATCCAGATGTTTTTGTCTCTGCTATGCACATAAGAAAGCGGAGGTCCCTGCTCGCTGACTGGCCCAAGGCCACTTCCATCCAGGCAACAGGTTCAGATCCAAATACGTCGGACTCCGAAGCACGGCCCCTGCTCCTCCCTCCCACTTTCTCTGGGCCGCAGCCTGGGAAGGTGGGCACAGGCGTCTGTCTATACCCGGGGCTGGGTGGAGTCCGGCCGCGAGGCTACGGCAACCCGAGCAAGAACAGAAACCCAGAGCAGGGCTGGGTGGAGGCGACGGCCACTGCCCAGACCAGGAGCAGGACTGTGTGCATCCGAGGAGAGAGAGGGGAGAAGCCTCCTGACTGTCAGGGACAGAAGTCTTCGGTCGTCCCGAAGGGACAGCGGCCTGCGCACAGCCAGGAGGCTCAGTCCAGCTACCCTAGAGCCACCAAGTCTTATGGAACCGCCCTGCCCGGGGCCTCCCCTCCCGCCCACGTCTTCTTTCCACCTAGATCCTCACCCCTTTCAGGGAGGCTGCCAGGGCGGTCTGTTCGAGCTCCCATAAATCCTGATTCCGGGTCTGTAAGTCACTCTCCCCTGCCTCCCCATGGCCATCTCAGCTCAGCCATCTCTGGCCGGCATCATCCTCGGAAGCATTCCCAGAAGGCAGCTGGTGGTCAGCGGGAACCGTTTGCACACTTTCCATTGTCTGTCATGAGGACACCATTCCATGGCACCACTTTTGCTGCCAGCGTAGCCTCTGGAATGAACGGGCTGTTTGGGGTTGCCATGGAGAAGCTGGGCCCTTTGGTGGTTTGAGCACACAGGGCAGGGCAGGGCAGGGCAGCAGCCTCGCACCCTGGGGCCCTCGCCGGGCCGCAGTGCCCTCTGCTGGGACCCAGCCAGCCAGTTCATCCCTACATCCCCATCCCCACCCCTTCGGGCTAGTAGCAGGTTAAAAACATGTTCATTTAAAGGATGAAGCCAGCTTCATTCCACAGGGGTGTTCTGGAGTTCTCATACAGACTCCAGCAGAAGATCAGCCCCTGCGAGAGAGACTCCGTCTCCAAGCAGAGGCCTTGGTGTCCTGGTGGCTCTGTCCCGGGGGAGAGGAAAGAGCCCATTTCATAACCAGATAAAGCCACTCGGACGTTCACCATGATTAAACAGAAGCCATGCCACACTGTCCTTGCGCACAACATGGCTTAAATTTGAGCAAAAAATAGAGCTCACACTGAGTCATCCTTCTCCATGACGGAAGAGGAGATTGTATTAGCAGGAATACAGCGTGTTAGGGGAAGTCCCCCGCCAGAGCAGGAATGTACCTCTTTAGTGCGTTTTTAATTCGTCTCCTGTGAGCATCTCTCTCTAAATAAGGGAGCCAGAAAGACTTCAATGCTGGGGCAAAGCCATCTCTTACCTAGAATGGCAAAATCCTTGTCTCCATCTCAGACACAGGCTCCCCCAGGAGGACATAAATAAATAGAAGATTCCTGGTGCATACTTTGCCCATTTTTCAGATTTTTCTTCCTTCTTATTCATGGCACTAACTAACTGGTACTTTCTGGATTGGTACCAGCCCCCCCAGATAGGTGCCCAGGGGAGGCAGGAAGTCCCAGGGCTGCATTTAGACTCAAAGAGAGAGCTAATGGCAAAGTCTCTTGCCCCTGGAAAGAGAAATAAAATAGCTTTCAGAGTCGTATCTCTTGCTGTTTTATACAGGGGAGCCTGCTTTTGTTAGGTGGGCTCCCACTGAAATCCAGACCCACACATTAAAAAGGCATTTTTAGGGGAGGCTTCCTTGTAAAAAGTGCAATTAGGCATGTGTTTACCATTTCCTCTGTTTTATAGAAAAGAAGATGGAAGCCTGGAGATTCAGGAAACCCGCCTGAGGTCACATAGCTGGGAAGACATAGCACATCTTACTCCAAAATCTGCACGCCCCTCTGTGTGTTCAGAGACCCTCTTTTCTGAGGATCCATGCAGGTCCCGGCCTCTGATGGACATATTATTTCCTCTGCTCGGCCAGCACCTGCCTCCAGTGGCCCTTGGTCTGGCTGCAGAGGCAGAACTAGGCAAGGAGAAGGTCAGGACTGAGGTCAGGCAGCTGGTAATTAGCCTTCTGGCTACGCAGACAGGGCGGCCACTGGAAGCAGACATGGTGGTCATCTGGAGCCTAATGGCTTTGGGTGGAGACTGGAAAGGGCAGGGAGTGGCTCAGAAGTCACCAGTGTGGCAGAAGCAGGTGGGATCAGCAGAGAACAAGGAGAATAAGGCTGCAGAAGAGGAAAGGAGAAGGAGCAGAGGCTCAAAGACCTGGATGATAGTTTGGGCTTGACCTCACAGCCGGGGGGGGGGGCGGGGAGAGTGCACACTAGGGACAAACAGTCCTAGACTCGGGATCCAAAGCCCTGGACCTCCTCCAGGCTCTGCTGCAAAGCCGCCGTGTGTCCCTTCATCTGCCCCTAACACAAGCATCTGTAAGGTCCCTTCTGGCTCTGACATACCACCTATCCAGGACGGTGCCCTTGCAGATCCTTCTAGAGAAAAGAGACGAAGGCTTCCACTACCTCTGGGCCCAGTGCCAGGAGCAGGGTTCCCTTATGCTACAGGGAACTCTCACTTCTGCAGGACTTGGAGGCATCAGGAAATCAGCTGGGTGGCTCTGCAGGGCACACGGGACAAGGCATCCTGTCTTGGGGACAGGGATAACCAGACTGAGCACACTCAGGGTTGACAATAAGAACAAGGCTGATGATGGTTGGCACTTATGGATCTTACTGTCTGCCGGACATGGGTAAATGCCTTGCAGACGTTTTGCATCAAACCCAGGTATGAGTATCCCCATTTTAAGATGAAAAACTAAGGTTTAGGGAAGTTCATTTGCCAAAATCATTTGCAAAGTAAGTGACCGTCCAAAGTTTGGACCCCAGGTTCACCTGACTCCAAGGAAGAGTGCAAGAGTTTAACATTCTTGTGTTTGCCTCAGGCAAAAATGCAAATTCAAATTCAGGTGGTTTTCACTGAAGGGCTTGCACGCACATGTGCACACTCATACATAGGCTATGCATGGGACACACAGCCCTGTCCTGTTTGCACCCACATTCCCTGATGCACAGCTCCCCCTGCAGCCACAGATGGCTGCGTGGGACCTATCACTACACAGTCCCAGAAAGAACTGCCTGCCTCTCTCCAAGGACAGATCACATACTCACGGAGCATAGCAGGGTCTGCAACAGAGAAGACTCCCAGAGCGCCCGCGTGCGGCCCCGGGGTGGCCCAGGGGAAGGCTCCAGCAGAGGTCTGGGCTGTGGTGCACTTGGCTTATGATTGGGAGTCTTCATCATGCCGGGTCCCTGGGCTGTGCCCCCTCCAATACCGGCACAGGGAGCTGATCGCTCAAAACGGCCAAAATTGAAATTAGGCCTGAGAGCACAGAGCTTCAGTGCCTGTGCTTGCCAGATCACAGAGCAGCCATCTTCAGATCTAGAAGGCTGGGAAATGGGGGGAGGCATGGGAAAGCCAGACCCTGCACGGAGCCCCTTGGGAGCTGGCCACAGCTCAGGCCAGCTTGCCTGGGGAGGGGTCACAGAAACCCCCAGATTCCTAGCCTAGCATTCCTTCCTATTTAAGGAGCGTTTAGGACTTAAGCAGCTGCACTGGGGCAGGCAGGGGCAAGAGAAGGAGGGAATGTTACCCTTCTCAGAGAACAGAGGAGAAAAAAATGCATCCCGCAGAATCATCTGAAGCTGGTGCAAGGATACTAGCAGAGCTTTGAGCCCTGGGTTCGAGGCCCAGGTGTCCCCTGGACCTTCAGCATGTCCCCATTTCTTCCTCTGGGGAAAATACAGTAACCCTGAAAACCTCACAGGCAGCTGTAGAAAATGTCGAGGAGTTCTCCAAATGCAGAAGCCAGGGCTTTTCCCACCAGTAATAATAAGAGAAGTTGTGGGAAGAAATGTCCGTTTCTTCAGCCAGGGCTTTAACCGTCGGCATCTTCTGCAGTGTTGACAAATCTTTAAGTACTTGTAAATGTGTATTATGTGATATATACATCTAATCTAGAAAATATAAATTTTTGTATGCAAATATAAGCATTTTCATATGTGTGCACACACGTGTAAATCTATACAAACACATACTCATATGTATTTTGGAAATGTGAGAAGAGGTTTAAATGCGAATACTGGTACCATTCTTACCCATAATTTTTTTTTTTCCTCTAGCACTTTCTGCTGCAGGCAGGAAATGTGTAGAATACTTTTTATAATTGGAAAACTAAGGGAAGGGGCACCTGGTTGGCTCAGTCTGTTAAGTGTCGAAAACGATTTCAGCTCAGGTCATGATCTCAGGGTCCTGAGATCGAGCCCCATGTCGGGCTCTGTGCTGCACATGAAGCCTGCTTGAGATTCTCTCTCTCCCTCTCCCTCTGCCCCTCCCCCCTGCTCATGCGCTCTCTGTCCCATAAATAGATAAATAAATAGGGAAAATGAGCTCAGCCTCTTTGCAAGTTGCCACTGGGAGCCATGTCCCTTCTCCGTGCTTCCTTCCACACGTTGGTTACATAGAGCTCCTGTGGGTCCAGCGCAGCTTTTGCCATCCCGTCACCTTCCCGAGGGTGTCCCCCGGAGGTCCTGGCCCTCCCTCATGTTCCCTGCTGTGGCACATGTCTGCCACTTGAGAGGATATGCCACATGAACCACAAGGTTTCTTCATATTTTCAGTAGGGGGCCAGGATAGGAGCAAAGAGGGAATTTGTCCCCGCATATTAGCTGGAACGCAGCCTGAGCTGGAGGTCGGTGACACCGAAATAATTGGAGGTAAGAGCTGTGAGGCCATTAAGATAAATTTTTGACATAAAAATGTAGGCTGGTTCATAAAAGGTTGCAGTGACAATAGGTTATAGTGACAGCTTTTCAACAACTGTATAAGCCTCCAGATGGAAGGGAATTCAGCATAATGAATTATGGGCAATCTGGACAACACAGTATCCTTTTATGGGCGTAGATCTAAGGGAAGAAAAAAGTTACTCAGACTGGCCCATATTAAATAGCATGTTGTTAGAACATGGATCGGAGAAAGCGTGAGAGTTGGAGGTGCTGAAGACATAGCCCTGAGACAGAAAGGCCTTGGTCTCCCCACCCAGGCACCAGGCCCTCACGGCTCTGTCTGTGGTCTAATCAGCACCCTTGCCCACGGGACCCCAAGTGGAACATGCACTGCACGTTCATCTGGCAGGGCTCCCCCGGCCTTCCTTTGAAGGGAATCGTGTTCCTCTACCAGCTATTTTTGCTCCATTTTGCCCTTTTGGTGAAAGTGCCCCCATTGTACTCCTGGATGAGACATGTGGAACCTTCTTCAATGGGAGGTTCTCTGGGTGAGAGAATCTGCCGGAAAGAGGGGAGCGCAGGGAAGGATGGGGCTCCATTGGGCTGGAAGACTGAGAAAGGCCTGGACGTCCCCTCTCTGCCAGAGTCTGCCCTTGGCTTCTGATCACCATCTTGTCTGAGCCACAGAGCGGAAGGGGCCACCCTCACCCCTGTGCCCCTTCACTTAGGGAAGGATAGTAGCAGCCACAGTGACCTCCGTCCTTTACTGAACACCTGCGTGTATCTGACACTGTGTGGAACACCCGGCTCCATCTCATTTACACCTCGAAACAACCCCCACGACACAAGTATTGTTATTCCCATTTTGCAAACAAGAACGCTGAAGCCTTGGGGAGCTCATCTGCAGCTAGCTAATGTTCAAACTGTTTGGAGTTTAAATTTGGATGTGTCTGCCCCCCGCCCCCCCACTCCTCCCGCCAAGTCTGGGCTCCCGACCACTGCACGGTACTGCTCCAACTTATAGACACCCACGCACTTGAAAACTGAACAAAAAGCTTCAAAAGGGAAAAAGAGCTTGTAAATGCCTTCCAGGGCTATCAGGGGCTCAGCAAGTGGGGACGCGGGCTCTGCTCGGCTGAAAAAAAAATCACACACCTTTTAATGGGCTTTGGTTGGGTGGAAAGTCCTTGATAGTAAAATGTCTGAGTTCAGTGATTTCACTCTGGATGCATGAATTTATATTAATAATTTGCTCATGGCAGTTAAATGAGAGGAAGTAATTTATGTGGCTGTAAGGGAGCAAACGTCCACAGTGGAACAGGTATGTATGTGATGCCCGCACTTCCCGTGGTTTGCCACAGGGACGCATGGGCAGGTGTGGGGTCTTATTAAACCCAACCTGTGCTTGTAAATGCTGCCCTCCGGGGTCTCTGCCCTCAGATAAGGGCAGACCCTGGAGGGACCACCTCGGTCCCCAGGGAACACGAGGCCAAGCCAGGGTCTGCGAGAGCTGAGCTCAGCCACCCACCTGTGATCTCCTTGCAGATGCTACAGATTCCTCTAGGTGAGCCCACTGGAATGGGGGCGAATGCACGTTAGCTCTGAGCTGCCCAGTGAAGAACATGAGCCCACCCCCACCCCGTCTTAGGCATTTCTGGCTGCTCTAAGAAATGTCACAGTGACTTGTAAACAGCAGAAATTTATTTCTGACTGTTCGCCGGGCTGAAATTCTAAGATCAGGGTGCCAGGCTGAGAGGGTCCTAATGACAGCCGTCTTCCTGTTGTATCTCACATGGCAGAAAGAGCTCTAGAGAGCTCCCTGGGGTGTCCTTGATCAGGGCACTAATCCCATTCCTACTGATGATCTAATCACCTCACAAAGGCCCCCACCTCCTAATACGATCATATCTAAGGGTCAGGATTTCAACATATGACTTTGGGGGAATACAAACATTCGATGCCTAACAACCTAACAAATGGTGCGTCTCTGGTTGGTAGGTTCTCCAGCTAGCATACCGCGTGATCTTGCCTGATGGCGTTTCTGAGTCATTTCCAGAGATTTCCACCCCTTATCCTAGCATGCCATTTGTTTATGCCCCAGCCTCTCACAGGCCACGCCAGATGCACACCTGAGCCTCCTCAGTGTCGGGTACAGGTGAGGCCCAGTTTGCAGCCGCTACTCCCATGTCATGCATGAATAATGCTTTAGGGTCCTTTGGTCCAAAGGAGGCCAAATGGCCAGGTTGAGGCAGGGTGGAGGGAGAGTCCAGTGGCCATGGCAGTGACAGTCCTGGAGAAACCCTCTCGTCAAGGCTAGGGGTAAGAGCAAAGATCCCCGAGTGCGCCCCTGGTCTTCTGCACCTTTGCCAGGATGCCCACTGCCCAGAGGCTCACGAGGCCTGCCAGGCCATACCTAGTTTCTGCAGAATTTGGAGGCAATGGGAGCTCAGAGCCCCTTCACCCTAACAGACAAGGGGACAGCCGTGCCGGACAGTTAGACGTGACATTGTCCCTGTGCCTCCCGGAGCATCTCCTGAGTCATCCATGCCCCCCCCCCACCCCCCCCGCTGCAGGGCCAGTCCAAGGCGGACGTGTTGTGTTACCCTTTCTCCTTGGGCTTTTCTTAGTAACAGCACTGTCTGTGGCCACTGCACAGGGGCCTCCTGGAGACATTCTGTCCTGGTCAGCCCCAAGGCTGAGCCTGAGTCAGCGTATCCACCTCATCTGGGAAGCCTCCTCCTCACCTTGCCCGGCCCTGGGTGAGGTCAGTGGGATACCTTTGGGAAGCCACAAAGGGGTTCAGGAAAGCCACGGGCAGTGGCAAATACAGGTAACAGCCACTCCCCCGCACACCCCCACCCCCGCCACTCCCCCGCACACCCCCACCCCCGCCACCCCCCTACCCCAGTCTACGGAGAGCTCTAGGCAGCTGCCCTCAGTGCAAATGCTCTTTCACACTCTAGGCCCTCTACTCCAGGATCTGATTCCTGGGTGGGTGGGAGGGAATGACATGGAGGTGTGCAAGGCTGGATCTCAGTGCTCCCAGGCCTGGCCCCTGGGGGCCATATCCCATTGGCTCAGAAACATCAGAAAGTGGGAGACGATCTGCCATCCCGGGCCTCCTCAGACTTGCCGGTGATTCTGCGGCCTGTGCACCCCTCTGATTTCTCAGGAAACAACATCATGGCTCTTGCCAATCAGCAAGTAAGACACTAAATATGGAGTGAGCAGAGTTCTGTGCTGGACTGGGTGTGAGGTCACAGGGCTAGATGGTTCCTCTTCTCCGGGTAGGTCAAGGTCAGGGCAGGGGCCCCCACTCCAGGACAAGCAAGGGCTTAGGAAAGCAGGTCAGTGGTCGGAGGTAAAGGTGGGCAGGATTCTCAGAACCTGAAACAGTGGCGAATTTCCAGCTGGTGGGAATTCTGGTAGCTGCTACTCCAGTCTTGCATGCCTGGGAGTGATTTGGGCCAGAAGAGTCACCCAGCAGGATTGACCAGACCCCCATCTCCAAGCAGCAGTCAAGGAGTTTCCTGAGTTGGGCTTTGAGGCTGGACAGAGGGGGTCCGGACAGGGGTCTGTGCCCCAGAGAAGTCAGCCAGGCCCTGGGCTGTTGGATTCTTGGGAGACCTCTGGGTGGTCCTGAGCTCTGTGTCTCAGGACAAAAATCAGAGATTTCAGAGCTGGCACAGCCTCATGGTCTCCCATCCAGCGCTCATTTACAGCTGGGCTCTGAGGCATTTGTAGAAGCAATGTGGCCGGGAAAGAATGTCCTCTGTCTGGTGCTGGAGTCCAGGAAAGCCAAATGAACACATTTGAGCCCGCACCCCATGCCCCTCCCCAGGCCTGTCTAACATCTGTCTAGCCCTGGTGAGCAGTTTCCCACCTGCAGAGCCCTGGCGGACTCGTTAGCAGAGGCCTTGATGCAGCGGTAGAGCAAAGAGGAGTCTGTACTCAGCTCATCATGGAGCTCAGGGCAGGAACAGATCTTGTGGGGCAACCTCGGGTCACCTGACACTGTCCCCATCTCCTCCTGGGGGACTGTGCCCAAGCAGGTGCCTGGATTTATGGTGAGGTGGCCAAGGCACCATGAAGTCAATTCCATGGGCTCAGGCCTGGGTGCCTGGTGGACAGTCTTACTGTGGGCTTGGTCATCAGTGCCCAGGGGCTGGGGCTGCCCCAATGGGACCCCTGGTGCCATCCAGCATGAGACATCTGGACCCAGAACCATTGGACAGCTGGAAGATCATTTCTCCTCTCTGTAACTGAGGCACTTGCTGCTGGTTACAAGGCCTGCTGATAAGTGGTCCCATTGGGATGCAGGTGTCACCAGAGGAAAGAATTGACAATGATGAAAGTGGCAGATTTCCTGGGAGACAGCATCCCTTCCAGGCAGCAGCAGGAGCCCTGGAGGTGGACACAGAGCTTTTCCTTCTTGTTCTGACACTGAACGTGCCCTGAGGACTCAGGCCCCTGGAGCACTGGGTGCCCATCTGCAAAATGGAAAGACCAGTCACTCCAGGTCATTTCAGTCCATGTATTTATATGTATATATAATAGCAAGAATGGGCATGGGATCAGAAAGGAGAACTTAAAATATGTATGAATTCCACCCCAATCCTCTGAATTTGGAGAGGACCCCTTCCTTGAAGCCTATCTCTTTCTGCTCCTCTCCAGGCCTCCTCTTCTCTGCTCCTTGGCTAACTGTTGGCATGAGGTCCCCATCCTGACTGGTGTCTCTGCCCCCACCCAGGGCTGCAACCAAGGCATGGTTGTCCTCTGGCCATCTGCAGACCCAAGGCCAGGCCTCTCTGATGGTGAAGCAGGAAAGTCTTAGAGGACTGTCAGCTGAGAGTGGCACCCTGCCTGCTGGAGTCAGACCTGATCCAGCCGGACCTGACCTCCTTAGTAAGATGTGTGTGAGTCCTCCAGCACTTGAAGGACAATCTGGCCCTGTTTCTCACTGGTGACTTCCATGCTGCACTGTCACCCTGAGGGGTCCCACCAGGCCCTCTAGAGAACATGGTCCCCAGCCCCCCAGCTGCCTAGTGAAAGACACCCTTCATCTTCTCTCCATTTTTGTTAAGGTATAAAGTAAATTTTGGTCATGTTTTCAGAACATGCAAATTCTTGCTAATGAAAGTGTCCTTGTACATTGACACATATCCTAGCTTCTGGACCTGAAAAAAGAACAACCAGAAAAGAAGCCAAAAAAAAAAAAAAAAAGATCCAGAACCTCCTCCTCAGGTCCTTCAAGCACCATGAAATTCTACGAAGTCTTTAGGAACTGGGGAGACTTTTCTTGAAGGACAAGTTAGAGTATGTAGAGGGTGAGGGTCAGAGTCAACCTGTAAGTGTGTGTCTGAAAGGAAGGGGACAGAGAGAGAGATTCCAGAACATTCTTTAAAAAAAAAAAAAAAAAAGATTATTTATTTGAGAGTGAGAGAAAAAGTGAGAACACGGCGGGAGGAGGGACCAGAGCAGGAGAAAGTCAAGCAGACTCCACGCTGAGCATGGAGCCTGACATGGGGCTCGATCCCACAACCCTGAAATCACAACCTGAGCTGAAACCAAGAGTCAGGTGCTTAACTGACTATGCCACCCGGGTGCCCCTTCAGAACATTCTTTAGATGCTCAGGAAGGTGGCACAGATAGAAGCTGTGCTCCAGCTGCAAAGCCAGACCTTGCACACAGTAGGGTCTCAGGAAGGCTGGAGGCCTCTTCACCGGGCAGACTCCTCTGCAAGGTACAGAGGCCCCCTGGCCTCATCTGTTTAGGAGTCCCCCACGCCCCGCGGGGGGACTGCCGTCTCTGTGACTTGCTCCCGTAGTGTAGCTGACTCTCTGTTCCCTCCAGCTGCTAGACCTAAGGCACCGTGTTAAACATTGCCTGAAAGCATCTTAAGGGATCTGCCCAAAATTCTGTGTTCAGCCTAACCGATTTAACAATTAAAAGTTCACGTTATGAAATTTCTTTTCTTATAAAACAGAATTAGTACTTTCAAGCCCCTGAGGGAACAAATCATTCACTGCATGGTGTGAGTTGATTTTATCCATTTTTCTTTTAAAGCTAAACCAAAGGAAGAGCAGAAGGGTGGAGGGGGAGGGAGTCCCTCATGCCGGTCTGGACACCCGGGAAGTGGGCACCTGTTGGGCACATCAAGGAGGGAGAGAGGGAGCCAGGGACCTGCTGAGCCTGCAGCAAGTGGCAGACGCTGCCCTGGACCCCAGCCGCCCACAGAGTAGTGAGGGCAGAAGAGGAGATGTGACTCAGCAGCCGGCCAGTCTCCCAGAGCACATGGGGTGGCAGACATGGGTGGGGGGCCTGAGAGGGGGTCCTTCTGACACCAGAGAAGAGTCTCTTCCTGCTGGCCTGGGCGGGGGGAGGGGGGGGGTCCAAGAGGGTTGGGGCGGGCTAGAGAAAGAACTGAAAAATGCAGAGGGGGTGCAGAAAGGCAGGTGGAGACTTCCAGTGATCCACTTTGGTTTTCTAGTCTTGGACCAAAGGGGAAAGTTATTTTTAACTGAATATCTAAAATCAAATCCTATCTAATTATGTGTAGACTTGGTGTTTCATTCTTTAAAGGGCCCTGGCCTTGCTCCTTCTGTGAGCAAGGCTCTGTCGTGGCCTGCACTGCCATCCCCGGTTCATCGGTTCGAGCAGTCGAGATTCTCACATGGCCCTCTCTTTCCAAGGACCCTGAACAAACTCAGGATGGGGAGGGCAGGGCGGTGAGTGGTCGGGTCACCAGTAGAGACCATCCGTCGTTGGCCAGAAATGTCCCCTCTTGGAGTCCACACACACACACCCTGGCTGTCTCCATTCCTGCTACAAGGGTGGGGGGGTGGGCAATGCACAGAAATAATTTGGGAGGTGTTACCACATAGCGAGGGACCTAAAACTGTGTCCATAAACATTAAAATGGCAGGATCTGCTGTGAAGTTCTAGTCTTTGATTTGTTTCCTCCTGAACGCATCTAGTTTGTTGTCTGCACCAGGATCTCCCAGGCGCCCTGCAAGCTCTCTCGCCTGCTGCCCTGCATCACACTCGAACGTTTCGGTCTGTGTACGTCCTGTCTCCTCGGAGGTGGGGCCCGGGCTGCTGCTTCTTTGTCTTATCTTCAATGCCTGCAATATCATAGGAGCTCAGAAAGTGTTTGTTGTTTTGTGTTTATTCAAAGTTAGAACTATAATTCACAAAATACACACCACACATTTACTCTGGTAAATTCTTCCTTTAATTGAAATGCATTCATTTGGAGAAAGCGATGCTGATAGGAACCAGATAACCAGAGAACTGATGAATTTTCTAAGTGCTGCGGGCCCCTCAGGATGGAAATTACAATATGGAGCATTTAGATACCAAACCCGTTGGGGGAGGCACTGAGGATTATCCATGCTCACACAGAGCACTCAATACAAACCCCAACTCTTATTAATTAAAAATTCTAAATCACCCAATTGTTTTTTTGCTGGAAATACTTTTGTGCACTGTTTTATTTATCACCATTAATAATAACGATAATGGTAACAATAATAATAAAACTACTATGTGATTAAGGTGCAGATAAGCAATTAGGAAACAAAATATTTACAGGTTTTAGTGAGCCTTGCGCTAGGAACAGGAATTGAATAATTACGAGGAGGTTTGTGTAAGAGCCGCCTCCAGAAGACTCTTCAATTGGGAGGTGAGGTCGGTCCCAGGTTTCTCTTCCGTCTGTGACTCCGTTAACCTGTTCCCCTGATACTGTTTAATCATTTGTTTGACAAATATGTATTAAGAGAGCCTGCTCTCCAGGTCCAGGAGTGGTTATAGACAGGTGTGTGACCTTTATAGCAAGGTGCGACAGAGCCAGGAACGTCAGTGGTGGGTACTGGGAGCTAAGTTTGGACCTGCAAGATAAGGTGGAAATATCCAGGTGAGAGTGGCCAGAGAGGGAAAGACTGTGATAGGAAAGAGCTTGGTCCTTTGGAGGATGGTCCTTTCCACCCTTTTACTGAAAGGGTAGAAGTCAGACATGAGCTGGATATGTCAGTGTGGACCATATCCTGAGGGCAGTGGGGAGCCACTGAAGGGTCTATTGTCATAGTGTTCCATTGCGCACTTCCGAATGTTCTCTCTGGCTGCATTGTGGAGTGATGAGACAGGAAGCAGAGACACTGGCTATAGAGCCAGATGCAGAAATTCATGGTGATGGTGGCCTATGTATCAGTAACAGCACTGGGGGAAAGAGAAAGGGCGGGGGGGGGGGGGTGTTGAGAGATTCAGGACAAGTGAAAATAACAACGATAAGTATTTAATGAGCTCTCGCTGTATGCCAGACTCTAGTAGGCACTGTATCTGTTCCTTTGGTGTAATATTTAAACAAAACCTATGATGTAGTGTTTATTATTCCACATTTAATGGGAGAGAAAACTGAGACACAAAGTGGAATAAGTGCCCCAAGACCACACCAGTAATCAAAGCCACACTTGTAAACCAGACTCCTGTTGAGATTTGAATTCATACCCTTGTGTGATTCCAGAGTCCTGTGGGCCTAACTATTACATGCAGTGGCTTGGTGATGGGAGGCCTATCACCCAGGTGGGAAGAGTAGGCTGAGCAGGTGAGTGCTGGTGTGACAAACAGATGGGACACTCCTCAGGGCTCATGTGGTGCCAGAAGCAGCAGAGAGCTCTCATCCTCTGGTTGGCCTTCTCCCAGCCACAAAGTCCTTTCTCCCCATGTTTGACTCACAGGCCCTTCACCTGGGTGTTAGGGTAGGCATGGGGTGGGCATGGGGTGGGGTATGTCCTCACCCTGCCCTCGCTGGACTTCCTAGACCAGTGGCTTGGCCAGGCTCCTCACCTGACTCTTGCTGCCCTCCTGCGGTCAAAGGCACCCTGATGTATTTATTCTGGTGTGGCTTGGAAAACCAACTGATTTTCTAGCTCCTTATCTCATCACCATCTGAGTGAGCTTTTGTGGAGAATCTGCTACTGTGAGCAGTTTAATGGACATTTTCTTCATTTTTTTTTTTTGGCCTGGAATAAAGTTCATAAATTTGGGGTGTTGGGGAGGTGCAGTAAAGAATGAGCTGCATGGAATGGCAAGCTTTAAAAAAAGTCATCTCCCTGATTTTGCACTTCCCCACAAGCCCTCTATTTGCCTTTGCCCTGTAGGGGCTTGTGTGGCTTCTGAACCCGAAATCCTCGGTGTCATTGGTTATCCGACAGGCAGGTCACTCCTTGTCCCCACTCCAGTCCTGTCCTTGGTTCTAGGATAGCAAAGAAGCTCTGTGCACTGGGCAAGTGTCCAAAATTGCTACTCAAAAACCCCAGGTTCTTACTATCTCAACTCACTACAGAAACTTGGCCCGTGTCACCTTACTTTCTGGACCTCATATGCCTCTACAACATAGAAATGCAGATTCTTGCTTGTTGGGTAAATCTTTGTGGCTGTAGAGTCAGGTAATAGATTCATGCATCCATTCACCAACGATGTGCCAAGCACAGTTTCAAGAGCTTTGAATAGAGCAATAAGCAAACAGACAAAAATTACTACCCTCATGGAGCTTACCTTCTGGTGAATGAGAAGATAGCAAGAAAATTAGTAGCAAAAATATATAATACACTACATAGTAACAAGTGCTAATGAGTTCCATGTTTAAAACGTTTGACTAGGGGGCACCTGGGTGGCTCAGTGGTTGAGCGTCTGCTTTTCTCTCAGGTCGCGATCCCAGCATCCTGGGATTGGGTCCTATATCCAGCTCCCCACAGGGAGCCTGCTTCTGCCTCTGTCTATGTCTCTGCCTCTCTCTGTGTGTCTCTCGTGAATAAATTTTTTAAAATCTTTAGAATGGTTGACTAGGAACTTCTGACCAATCCTTCTGCTGCACACAACTAGAAAAGCAGGCAATGAGTCTTGAAGGCTCTAGAGAGCTAAGAAGATAGTCAGGAATTGCCAGATCGAAGTCCAAGGAGAAACAGAGGCCCATGCTGGTTTCAGCAGAGTTGAGCATCTTGGGCTAATTTTTCCCCAGGACTCTTTGCCAGCTCTGAAGGAACAGCTGAGGACTGAGCAAGACTTTTGACAGCCTTGTGGGATCAGAGGACCAGGCTTGGAGTCCAGAATCTGCAGAGGAAGCAGTGGGAACCAGTAACCCCTTCACTTGCTTTGGATTGGAACTCCATAGGGCTGCACCCTGGGCCTCTCAGCTTCAAATTAAATTAAAGCAATCTTAGACTGCTAGTGCACCCAGGTGCCCAGGAGAAGCAAACCAACAATCTTGGAAGGAAGATAACAGCATCCAAGGCCTCAAATTATCTTTAAAAGTAATATGCAAGGACAGAATCTGGCACATGATAAAAAGAAAAAGAAAATAACCAGACACAAGGAGACAACATGAACAAATACCAGTAGAAACAAACGAATGAACAAACAAACAAACAAAATAGAAACAGGCCCACAAGGGTTCCAGATATATTGGAGTTATCAGAAACAAACTTTAAAATTACTATACCTTACCATGATCAAAGTGTTAAAAGCCAAAATGAGAGTTTTTGACACAGAACCAGAAACTATATATTTTTTAAACCAAGTATAAATAAATAACTTCATAACACCCCAAATTAAGAACTTATAATGACTTAACAGGTGCAACCTAAGAGAATATATATGGACTAAAAGATTGGTTAGAATAAAAATAACCAGAATTGAATACAGAGAGGCAAGAGAAAAAATAATAACAATAATAATTTAAAAATAAGAGATATTTGGGTTTTGATGAAAAGGTTTGACACATGTATGATTGGAATTCCAGAGAGAGAGGAGAGAAAACATGAGCCAGAAGCAATTATTCAAGAGATAATGGCTGATAGAAAAAGAAAAACAAACAAAACCTAAAACAAGCAGAAGGAATGAAATAATAGATTAGAGCAGAAATATTGATATAAAAACTAAAAAAGCAATAGAATAGATCAATGAAACCAGGAACTGGTTCTTCAAAAAGATCAACAAAATTGATAAACCTCTAGCCAGACTCAGAGAGAGAGAGAGAGAGAGAGAGAGAGGACTCAAATAAAATCACTAATGAAAAGGAGAAAAAAAAACAAGCAACACCACAGAAATATGAACAATTGTAAGAAAATATGATGAAAAATTATATGCCAACAAGTTGGACAATCTAGAAGAAATGGATAAATTCCTAGAAACACATAACCTCCCAAAACAGAAGCAGGAAGAAATTGAATATTTGCATAGACCACTTACCAATGATGAAATTGAATCAGTAAGCAAAAACTTTCCACAAACAAAAGTCCAGGACCAAACAGCTTCACAGGTAAATTCTACCAAACATTTAAAGAAGAGGCAAGGGGCACCTGGGTGGCTCTGTCAATCAAGTGTCTGCCTTCGGCTCAGGTCATGATCCCATGGTCCTGGGATCTCACCTCACAAAGGGCTTCCTGCTCAGCGGGGAGCCTGTTAGAAAACTCTGTCTCTCTCAGATAAATAAATAAAATCTTTAAACACAAATTTTTTTTTTAATTTTTATTTATTTATGATAGTCACAGAGAGAGAGAGAGAGAGGCAGAGACATAGGCAGAGGGAGAAGCAGGCTCCATGCACCGGGAGCCCGATGTGGGATTCGATCCCGGGTCTCCAGGATCGCGCCCTGGGCCAAAGGCAGGCGCCAAACCGCTGCGCCACCCAGGGATCCCAACACAAATTTTTTTTACGTAAAGAAGAGGTAATACCTATTCTCAAATTTTTCCAAAAACAGAAGAAAAACTTCCAAATTCATTCTATGAGGCCAGCATTACCCTGATATCAAAACCAGGTAAAGACATGACAAAAAGAAGTACAGGCCAATATCTCTGATAAACATAGATGCAAAAATCCTCAACAAAATATTAGCAAACCAAATCCAACAATACATTTTTAAAAATCACACTACAACCAATTAGGATTTATTCCCAGGATGCAAAGGTGGCTCAATATTTACGAATAAATCAACATGATACATATCAACAAGAGAAAGGATAAAAAACATGATTATTTCAATATGCAGAAAAAGCATTTGAGAAAGTACATCCATTCATGATAAAAGCCCTCAACAAAGTAGGTTTAGAGGAAACACACCTCAACATAACAAAGGTCTTTTATGAAGAAATTCACAGCTAACATCATACTCAGTGGAGAAAAACTGAGAGGTTTTCCCCTATGGTCAGAAACTAGACAAGAATGTCTACTCTCACCACTTTTATTCAACATAGTACTGGAAGTCCTAGCCACAGCAATCAGAAAACAAAAAGGGGCATCCAGGGGCACCTGGGTGGCTCAGTCAGTTAAGTGTCTGACTCTTAATTTGGGCTCAATTCATGATCTCAGTCTTGAGACCGAGTCCTTGTCTTAAGCCCATGAGCTTAAGATTCTCTCTGTACCTTCCCTGCCCACCATTCACACGCTCACACACACTCCCTCTCTCTATATATTTTTTTTTCAAGGAAAGAAAAGAAATAAAAGGCATCCAGATCGGTAAGGAAGAAGTAAAACTTTCACTATTTACAGACAACGTGACTGTATATTGAAAACCCCAAGGACTCCACCAAAAAGCTACTAGAACTGATAAATGAATTCACTAAAGTTGCAGGATACAAAATCAATGTACAGAAATCCATTGTATTTCTATACACTAATAATGTAGCAGCAGAAAGAGAAATTAAGAAAACAACTCCATTTATAATTACAACAAAAATAATAGGGGCCCCTGGCTGGCAGGGTCAGTAACTCCTGATCACAGGGTGATGAGTTGAGCCCCACATGTGGTGTAGAGTTTACTTAAAATAAGAAAAAAAATAATAAAATAATAATAATAAAATACCTAAGAATAAACTTAACCAAAGAGGTGAAAGACCTGTACTGTGAAAACTAGAAAACATTGATGAAAAAAAATTGAAGATGACACAAAGAAATGGAAAGACATTCCAAGCCCATGGGTTAGAAGAACAAATATTGTTAAAATGTCTATACTATCCAAAACAATCTACACATTTAATGGAATCCCTATCAAAATACCAGCAGCATTTTACACAGAAGTAGAATAAACAGTTCTAATCCTGTATGAAACCACAAAAGATCCCAAATAGCCAAAGCAATCTTGAAAAGAAAAGCAAAACTGGAGATGTCACAGTTCCAGACTTCAAGTTGTTTACAAAGCTATAGCAATCAAAACAGTGTGGTACTGGTATTAAAATAGACACATAGATCAATGGAAAAGAATAGAAAGCCCAGATAAACCCACAATTATGTGGCCAATTAATCTTTGACAAAGGAGGCAAGAATATACAATGGGAAAAAGACAATATTTTCAACCAATGGTACTGGGAATGCTGGACAGCTACAGGCAAAAGAATGAAAGTGGACTACTTTCTTATATCATACACAAAAATAAATTCAAATTGGATTAAGGACCTAAATGTGAGACCTTAAACCATAAAAATCCTACTAGAGAGAACAGGCAGTAACTTCTCTGATATTGACCATAGCAACATCTTTCTGGACATGTCTCCTGAGACAAGGGAAATGAGCAAAAATAAACTATTAAGACTACATATAAATGAAAAACTTCTGCACAGCAAAGGAAGCAACCAATAAAACTAAATAACCTATGGAATGAAAGAAGATATTTGCAAATGACATATCCAATAAAGGGTTGGTATCCAAAAAGATATATATATATATATCCAAAAGGATATATAAGGAACTTATAAAATCAACAGTAGAACCCAAAATAATCCAATTTTTTAAATGGAGATAAGAAATATGCAGATATTTCTCCAAAGAAGACAACCAGATGGCTGACAGACACATGAAAAGATGCTCAACATCATTCGTCAGAGAAATGCAAATCAAAACCACAACGAGATACCACCTTATATCTGTCAAAATGGCTAAAATAAAAAACTCAAGAAACAAGTGTTGGTGAGGATATGGAGAAAAAGGAACCCTTATGCTCTGTCAGTGGGAATGTAAACTGTTGCAACCGCTGTGGAAAACAGTATGGAGGGTCCTCAAAAAATGTAAAATAGAACTACCCAACAATCCAGTAGTCATACTATTGGAAATTTACCCAAAGACTACAAAAACACTAATTTGAAGGAATATATGCACCCCTATGTTTATTGGGGTGCATATATTATTATTTGGCTATTATTTACAATAGCCAAACTATGGAAGTAATCCAAGTGCCCATCCATATATGTGATATATATCACATCTTCATATATATATTTGAGATATATATAACTGAATATAATTCAGCCATAAAACCAAATGAAATCTTGCCATATGAAATACATGGATAGATCTAGAGAGTATAATGCTAAGTGAAATAAGCCAGAGAAAGACAAATACCATATGATTTCACTCATAAGTGGACTTTAAGAAAACAAATAACAAAGGGAAAAAAGAGAGGTAGAGACCAACCAAAAAACAGACGCTTTAACTACAGAAAACAAACTAATGGCTACCAGAGGGGAGGCGGGTGGGAGGAAGGATGAAAAAGGCTCTTATCTTAATGAGCACTGAGTAATATATGGAAGCATTGAATCACCATATTGTACACCTGAAACTAAACTATATGTTAACTATACAGGAATTAAAATTTAAAAGAATAAAAAATAAAATAAAATAAGAGATAATGGCTGAGAACATCCCCAAATAGTTGAAAAGACACTGTCACAGATACAAGAATCACTACAAACTCCAAGCAGGATAAAGAAAAAGAAATCCACTGAGGCACTCATGATACAACTGTGAAAAACAAAAGACAAAGAAAAAATTATAAAAAGCAAGAAAAAGCAGATTACTTTCAAGATATAGTAATTAAACATGTAACTTTGGAAGTCAGAGGATATCTTTAAAGTGCTGAAAGAAACTGCCAGCTTACAATATTATACCCAGTGAAAATACTCTTCAAGAACAAAAGGGAGTTTTTTTTTAATGTCTAGACAGGCAAAAGCTGAGACAGTTTGTCCCCAGAAAATGCACACTACAGAATATACGAAAGCATGTTCTTCAAGCAGAAGAAAATTTATTCAAAATTAAACGTTGGAATTTCAGGTGATGACGAAATGGAGAAAAAAATAAAAAATGTGTATCTAAATGAATGTTGGCTTATAAAACAATAAAAAAATTTCTTATATGGACCTTAACTCATACAGGGAAATCAAATAGATGCAAAACTGGCGGGGAGTGGGGAATGGAGCTAAATTATTTTAAGGCTCTTGAATTGACAAAGAAGAGAGTGTAAATATCAATTGATATTAGACTTCAGTAAGTCAAGGATGCAGATGGTGACATCTATGGATATTACAATGAAA
The DNA here is from genome assembly GCF_011100685.1 of Canis lupus familiaris. Taxonomy (NCBI): domain Eukaryota; kingdom Metazoa; phylum Chordata; class Mammalia; order Carnivora; family Canidae; genus Canis; species Canis lupus. Next base: position 18,220,735 of record NC_049238.1, read on the forward strand.
TAATATAAAACAGTTAATCCAAAAGAAAGCAAAGGGAAAAGAGGGAGAATGTAGAACAAGTGAAACCAATAGAAAAACACTTCATGAAATGATAAATTTAAAAACCTAAAGGCATCAAATGGATACGCTCCAACTAAAAGAACCAAGCATTTCAAATTGAATCTGAGAATTCTTACTATGTGCTTTTTATAAAAAAACACATTAAAAGATAAAAGATGCAGAAAGATTAAAAGTTAAAAGTCTACTTAGTCTAGTATTGGTGTAACTACACCAGCTCCTTGCATGATGTATCTTCTCTTTTTCTAAGTAGACTTTAAGATAAAAAGCAATACTAGAGCTAAAGGATATAATTAATGTAAGTGCTCAAGGACATAATGTAAAAACAAACCCTCAGTTCACTAGGAAGATGCAACAACTGTATGCACCTAAGAACAGAGCCTCAAAATGTATAAGGCCAAAATTGATAGACCCACAAAGGAAAAAAATAAAAACAGAAAATCCACAACCACAATGGAAGATTTTTAACACATTCTCTAAATAACAGAGTAGACCAAAAAAAAAAGAAAAAAAAAGTAAGGGTTTGGAAGATTTAATGCAATTAATAAATATGACTTAAAATATGACTTAAATATGAGTTTAAAGATTTAATGCAATTAATAAATATGACTTAAAATATGACTGTACACAAAAACTAGATCATACACATTCTTTTGAATCACACACATAATGTTTATGAGTACAATGAAGAAAAATAAATAGGGAGTATTGGATATGCAATTTTAAATAACAGGGTCAGGACGAACCTCACTGAAGTGGCATCTGAGCAGAGACGGCATCTGAGCAGAGACCCCAAGGAGATAAGAATGGGTGACACGGAAGCTTGAGGGAAGAACATGACAGGCTCAGGCAGGAGGTTGCTTATGTGGCCTGTTCAGAAACTAGCAAGGAGTCCACGTGGCTAGAGTAGCCTGCCAAGGGGGAGGACGTGGGTGTACAGTTCCCACAGGGAAGTGGCACCTGTGCCCCGGATGTGGCTGACAGGAATTCAGGTCTACTGTTCCCCAAGATCCAGACCAGCACTGCCTCTGTCAAAACAAGACTCCACCAAAATTCTACCCAAGACATCAGGTTACTTCTGTCTATGTCTGCTGGGCCCACCAGGCCCCCATTGGCTCTGGAACTGCACACCTTCCAGAGCTCAGCCCCTGCTCAGTGTCTCATTTGGCTAACATTCCAGGGAAGCCAGGGAACCTGGTGTCCATGGGACATGTACTGTGGCTCTGCAGCACACAGTCCTCCTCAGGTACTTTATCTGATCCTCACAAGCCTGGAGGTAAGAATTATTATTATTCCCATTTGACAGAGGAGAAAACTGTCTCTGGGTCTTTTGCTCTTTTGTAAACTTAGCCTCCTCACAGATGTTCACATTACCCTCCATCTGAATTGTCACCAGGTTCTGCTGGTAGCCAGCTTCTAGGGCAGCCACCTCCAGGGGGTCACTGCTCTTTCTCCCACCTTGTACTTATCTCTGAGCCCCAAGAACAAGGTGGGACCCTCAGAGCTTCCTATAGGCTCTTCCAATTGCCTCTGATGGCTCTATAGTCTTTCCCAGGACAGACTTCAGCACCCAGCCCCATTCTCTTCTGCAAGTCTTGTCCTCATCCTGGTCATGCCAAGGGTGGCCCCAGCTTCCAGTCCAGGGAAGGCAGAGAGAGCCTCCCTCTCCCTCCATCCAGATCTCCTGACTCAGAGCCCCCATCCCTGGGGGATGTGTGGCCCACACTGCTCAGTTTCTCACCTGTCACTCAAGGCGTCCTTCTAACCTCTGCTCTTGCTGCATGTGAGTCTTATCTTTCTAACAAGCACGAGGCTGTGATGGCTTCTATTCCCAAGTCCCAAGGAGGAAGAGAGAATACTGTTCAGGAATCTGAGGTTGGGTGAGGTTCTAGCCCCATTGCGAACACCTTCATCTTCATCTCAACCCCTTAGCACCCACCAACATTTTATACTTTATCGTGTGTTCACTGACCTTCCCCCTGTGTCTCACAAGAACGTTCCTCCCTGATGCTCAAGCTGGAAACCACATCATTGTTGACTCTCATATCCCAGGAAATCCAATGGGTTCTCCCTTCAGTGCAGCTCTCAAATCCAACGACTTCATGCTGTCTCCACTGCTGCCACCTTGTCCAGGCTGCCATCTTGTCAGGGCCACCTTCTCTCTACCTAGGCCACTGGTATTGCCTCCCAACTAGTCTTCATTATTTTACTTAAAATCTTTCAAAAGCCTATGTCACTCAAAAAAAAAAAAAAAAAAAAAACCAAACTCCTTCCCTTGACTACAAGAATTGGCCCTGGCTACTCCTCCATGTTCATCTATCATCCGGAGTCTCTCTCCAGGTGCCTCAGCCTCCCTGGTTTCTTGACTAGCCTTCTCACATGCTGAGGATACATTCACCACCTGAGCCCTGTCCTGACAGGGTCTTGGCAAGAAACCTATGGACATTTCCACTGGCCAGACTCACCAGGAGCCAGGGGGCAAAGGAGCCCACAGATGCAGTCCTCAGGAGTCATGTTCCAGGGCACAGAACAGAGAAAAGAAGCAGGGAATGGTCCTGGAGGATGAAACAGCACATCCAGCACTGCGCCTACTATTCAGAAACCCCTACCCTGCCTCGTATTTCTTAAGAGTACTTGTCACTAGCTGACAACTTACTGTGCATTAAATCATCTTGTTTTATTTTGTTCTCTGAACCCCACTAGACCCATGTCAGTGGGGTCCTTGCCAGAGTTGGCTTGTTTTCCATTCCCATCTCCCAGGGAGCTGGAACAGTGCTGGCATGTGGCAGGAGTTTACCTATCTGGCAAATAAATGACTGAATGAGGCTGGGGTCATTATCCCATTTTTAAACTGGGGAGACCAAGACATAAGATCACTTGGAGTCCCTGGGGGACACAGCAGGGGCCACATCCAGGTCTTCTGAGCCCCAGGGCATGTCCCTTTCTCCACACCCCAGAATGAGGAGGCACAATGGCCAGAGCAGGTTATCTGGTGCTTTGGACACCACTCTGGGCACAGAGCATCCTTCTTGGCCCTTCCATATTTGTGGGCTTCATTCAACGTCTCTTGCACTGTGTAGATTTATTCAAAGTCCAGCATGGTTTAAAATCCTCTTATGCCTTAATAAAATTAGCAGATAAGTCAAAGTATTTTTCTCAGTCCTTTGTGTTTGCTGCTAATAATGCTTTCCTCCTGGTGGCCCTTGCTTAGAGAACATACTCGCCCATTCCCCCAACCCTGCCTTTGATTTCAGAGTCATTAGGAGCTCACAGAGCTCACCGGTGTCAGCACACCCTCAGAAAAGGCCATACTCATGGCCCAAGGCCAGGAGCCCACATGCCCAGCAGCCTCTCTCTACTGCATCCTGCTTCAAGAATTGTCTTGTTAAAAGGGGCATCATGCCAGCAAGGAGGTCCTGGGTTCCATGGAACCAGGCTTCATCTGCAGTGTGCACCCCTCTCGCGGACGCTGCAGAGCATCTGGGCGAGTGCACCGGGTGGGAAGGAACATTGCTGACGCTGCACCTCGCATGGGCTTCCCGCCCCCGCTCGCTCCCAAGCTCCTCAGAGAAAACCCATTATTCCGGTCTAGGTGGCTTCACACCCGCAGGCGCCCGCACGCTCCGCATTTGCAGTCAGATGATTAGGCACCTGTTGGGGTCACTGTGCGGACGTGGCTGGCGCTGAGGGTTTGGGATTAAAATGAAGTGGCCACATCAGTCTGGTTCAGCTGCAGTGGCCTTTAGCAAAGCGATGTCATTGTCCCCTCATTCAGCATAAGCCTCTGCTCATTTCCATCTCCTGTCAGAGAACATTCTTGCCTCTGCTTCAGGGCCTGCAAGTCTCGCCTATGCTGTTCTTTGGGGAACCAGGCTCCCTGTGGCCCCTGGCCTTCCAGGCCTCGATCCTCCTGGTGAGGGATCCCAAAGTCAGTCCCCTCAGACTCAGGGAGATGATGTCGCCAGGGCTGTGGGTCCCAGCAGGGAATGTGGACCTGTCTTTCCCATCTGCTGAGCCAGGTCCACTCTGGCCATGCATCCCCAGAGGCAGCCCATCCCTACCTCATCCCCCTGCAGCCCCACAGGCTGATCCCCTGCCCCAGGCACCCCCACCGAGCATCTGGCCTTCTTTTCTGACCAGCTTCTTCCACTGAACCCTACAGAAAGCTCACACCCAGCTTGGGTTCACCTTATTCTAATGGGAGCCTCATAGCTCTCATTTCACCTAATCTAAACTTTCTTCAACTGGGAGGCAAAGGGAAAGACAGAAAGAGAACAGAGCGTAGCAGGTCAGAGTGAGGCATGTGCTGAGTGTCTAAATGTCCTCCTTGCCACACTCCCTGCCCTGCTGAATAAAGAAGACAGAGGTGCCTTTGGGCTTTTTGCAAATCAAGATTTTATTAAAAAGAAACACGGTTTCAATCACCAAGCAAACAATTCTCAAAGACATTTTCTAGAATAATGAGAATAATACTAAGCTCTTGTTTTGGAGGGACCTGATCTGTGCCAGGCCCAGGCTGCAGGTTCGGCATCCATCACTCTTGCCATCCCATGGACTCTGAAACTGCCCCCACCCACCCAGAAAAACAGGAAACAGGTTGGGAGAAATCTGGTGGCCTGTCCAAGGACACAGAGGATGTGAAAGGCGGTGCTGTGGTTTGCACTGAGTCCAGAGGTCTCTGGCGCTGGTCCCCGGGTGGCTCACGATGGATCCTCACTCAGACCAAGGCAGGCAGAAGGTGGGAGAGCCTCTTTGGGCCTCCATTACAGGCAGAAGCTGTTCTGACTTGTGAAGCTAAGGGAGAACCATGGGCGATCCCTATGTTGGGGTCTCTATTTTCCATTTTTCCCTGGATCAGAGCTGGGACCAAATCACAGGGTGTTTGCCCAGCCCTGCTTGAGTAGCAAGCTGGCAAAATAGAAATATCTTTGTGAAAATATGAACACACTTTGATTTACCAAAAGTAAACGAAACTTTTCCTGGCTTGAAGGTTTCCATTCTTCTGCCTCTCCGTCTCCTCCTCTCAGCCCGCTATGATTGCCCATAACATTAACCTTCAGAAAGAAACGAGGGTAAACAACCTGGCAAATCTAAGTATCTGATTTCCTGGCCCCATCCTCCTGGGGCTCGACAGGGGCACCTGCCGCAGACCCTCACCGGAGTCGCCGACAGAGAGGCCTTGGTGGGCCCACCACCCACCCCGCACTTGTCCCCTGATGTTTGGGGGCAGAGAGCTCCTTGCTGGCTTTGGGTCAATGTGAAGCTTGCATACATAGCAATTCGTTGAGCTTTCCCTCTGTCTGGCTGCCTTGGCAAGGTTCCCTCAGAGCTCTGTGCTCTCGCTCGCTCCTGGCTCTGGGATGGGATGAAAAGGAAGAGAAAGGTCTTCCATGCAGGACTTGTGTTTGCTGTACAAACGCCCAGCATTATTTTCGGGAATGCTGTGTTAATAGGGGATGGCTGCTTTTTGGAAAATACCGCCTTCAAGTACTGTGACTCTTTTTCAGGTCATATAAAAGGGCATTAGGCAAACACTCGGAAAATCGGCAGCTCTCTCTTGGGAGCACAAACAGTGGGTGGACAGGCTACCGTGCCCCTCCGGCAGCAGCCTTGCAGAATACGAATTGGCTGCTGTTCCCTGGCTAATCAGCCCTCCGTCTGGATTATATCAACCATACTAAAGGTTACAGCTTTTTCTGTGATATATTGCTTCTTCAGAGAGTATTAAAGATGTTTTGAATCTATTTTTTAGGAATCTTGAAACCACCAGTGGAACATTTTTGATGTTGTGGGTAATGCATGAAGCAGCAGCTTGGGAAGGCTGGACCAGCAGGAGTACCCAAGGGTGTTGAACGCACAGAAGACACTGCCCATTATAGTTTGAACAGTTAAGAAGCAAGCTAAGCAGAGCATATGCTGAGATGTGGGAGCAGATGTGGCTGGGAAGCGGCTTATTTATTTTATTTGCTGGGGGCGGGGGCGGAGGAGAGGCAGACCTTGCCTCTCCTGGGAGTGGGCAGTATTTACTGGCAAGGCAGAGCCAGAGGAAATGTTCCATAATCATGGAAGGAATTCTCAAACCCTGCTTAGTATTCTTATTGTTTTGGCTTTTTTTTTCTGCCTGGACTCTCCCTACCCCAAACACAGATTCATACAAAAATTGCAACAAGAGGTGATGTAATTGTGAAAGTTGTAGTAGATCGTATAATGGTTAATTTTATGTGTCAACTGGACTGGGTCAAGGGAGGCCAAGAGATTTGGCCAAATATTATTCTGGATGTGTCTGTGAGGGTGTTTCTGGCTGAGATTAACATTTGAATCAGAGGAATGAGGAAAGCAGATTGCTCTCCCCAGTGTGGGTGGGCCTTATATAATCAGTTGAAGGTCTAAATAGAACAGAAAGGCTAACCCTTTCACGGATAAGAAGGAACTCCTCCTGCCTGACAGTTTGAGCTGGAACATTGGTTTTCTTCCTGCCTTCAGACTGAAACATTGGCTCTTCGTGGGCCTTGAGCCTGCCAGCTTTTGGACTAGATCTTACACTATTGGTTCTCCTGGGTCTCCAGCTTGCCAACTACAGATTTGGGACTTCTTAGCTTCCATAATCACGTGAGCCAGTTCCTTTTTATAAATCTCTTTACATATATATATATCCCATTGGTTGTGCTTCTCTAGAGAACCCTGAAAATATAGAGAACATTAATAAGTCAGGGAGTGAAATATTATAGTTTTTCCTGAATCCATAACCTGACCAAATCAGCTATGTTTTCTATAAGAGAGTCACTGAATCTCCAAATTGTTCAAAATATGGCCAGTGGCTCTAGAAAGCTCTGTGGTCATACCTCTCTGTTGAGAAATCAGAGGTTATAAATGGAAATGAGGAGAGGGTGACATGAGGTACAGGGAAATGAGCCTAGCCCCAGCCTCTGCCACCTGCCTCTCTCATCTGGCCCCTCCTGGCTCCTCCTACTCAGAATGGCCCTTGGAAGAGCAAAGGACTCAGGCCCAACTCCATGTCCCCTCTTCCCAGTTTGGCCTGGGTCTGCCCCCAAGGTCCTGCTGAGCACCTAAGAGTAAAACCTGACATCATCTGAGTGCTGTCGACACCCTTTCACTGAGATTGTAGCCCAGATCCCCGGAAGAGTCCCTCCCATACCCTCAGAAATGCTTTGGTAAAAAAACAGAAAACCCTCTAGCAGCCTCACAGCTGCCCTCCCATTAACTGCATATCCCAAGGTGGACTCAGCCACAGCGAGGTCTCCTTTGTACATGGCTCCTTTGTACCTGCACAGCCTCTGTTTTTGCCCAGGCAGTGGGGTCCTGGGGCTGACAGGAGGGGCAGGGAGGGGCCACAATGGCCGAGAACCAAGCCTGAACTGAAAGCAGCTGAGATTCCTGTCCGAGAGACTGGGTATCACCTAGCATCCACAACCAATGGCCAGCCATGTCTGGGGGTTCCTTTTGAGGTCCATGTTCAAATTCCACTGATTTAAATGTTAATCTCAGCACACCCAAATGGACCAGCTGGTACAGATTATATAGCCCACCTAGGCTCTATTACCAAGAATTAAAACAATCTTAGGCTTTGAAGCTCAGCAGCTAAGTACACAGGTTTACCTTTCCTAGCTCCACATTGTTAGCTGTGCAGCTTTGAGTGAGTTAAGTAACCTTTCTGAGGCTTACACCTAGTGAACCTAGTTATGAGAAGTAGATTAGATTAGATAGTAAAAAGCTTAGCTCAGTACTTAATAGAGTTAATGCTCAATAAAATTTTGTTATCATTTTCCTATTTAAATCAGTAGCACTTTTCACCAGATAGAGCAATACCCATGAGCTGACACATGACTTTAGGGCCTTGGTAATAACATTACCCTGTCCATGAAAATGGTACAAAAATGACACACCAGACACACCAGAGCATTTCAACTGGGAAAAACCCAAGGGAAGCCATATGAAGTGATCATTTCATTTGTACTCTTATTCATTCAACAAAAACTTATGCTAAATCTGTCCCAGCCCAGGCCCTCAAGGAACTCACAGCCTACATGAAGAAACAGACAGTACTCTGTGAAGAGCCCCAAGATCAAGATCAACCCTGAACCCTATCATAGCACAGAGGAGGAAGATATAGCCTGGATTAGGGCATAAAGAGTGGTCAGGGAAGGCTTCCTGGAGGACGTAACATCTCTGCTGAAGTTTAAGTTCCAGTTAGGCAAGCAAAGAGGTAGTGGCCGAACACTCCAGTGTGGATTGGAAACACAAAGGCAGAAAGACCAGAAAAGAATGGGTGGGGGTGGAGAGGGAGGGCTCAAGAGCATGTGAGGAGTGTGGTGTGTGCCATGAAGCTAGAAATCAGACAGGATCTGTCTGGTTTGGGGGCTAGTCATGGGCTGTGTGGCAGGGCTCAAGCTTTGCTGTGAAGACAGTATAGAGCCCCTGAGGAGCTTGAAACAGGAGTGGCATGGCCAGGTTTGCAGTTTTTGAAAACCTGGGGGCCATTAGGCTTTCTGCCTTGAAAAGTCACAACCCGGGATGTAGTAGTGATTCTTCCCCTACAAAAAGAATCCTTTCACCAGGGGCCATTTCACCAGGATCTGGGACCCTTCAAGTCAAACTTTTAAAGGAGATGCAGTACATATACGAATCACACATCTCCCTACCAGGATGCCCACTAGTCCTTATACAAGAAAGGTTCAGTTTTGATAAATGAGACTTATTAGTCAGAGTTTCCCAAAGAGAGAGAACCAATAGGATGTATATAGAGACCGAATATTTATTTTACAGAACTGGCTCATGTGATTCTGGAAGCTGGCAAGTGTGGCCCATCAGGCTGGAGACCCAGGAAAAAGTCAGTGTTACAGTTCAAGTCCAAAGGCTGTCTGCTGGCAAAATCTCCTCTTGCTCAGGGGAGGTCCATTTTTTGTTTGATTTAGGCCTTCAACTGATTGGATGAGGCCCACCTCCTTGAGGAAGAGCCATCTGCTTATTCAAAGTCCACTGATTTAAATGTTCATCTCAGCACACCCAAAACTGAGATTACACTGTATGTTAACTAACTGGAATGTAAGTAAAACAAATAAATAAAAAAATAAATGTTAATCTTGCCGAGAATAGCCTCACTGAGACATCCAGAATCATGTATAACCACATTTCTGGTCACCATGGCCTAGCCAAGTTGACAAAGAATATTAACCATCACAGGCATCCCTCCAGGTGTGCATGTCCTTTTGCCAGGGCATCCGGCTTAGGCAAGCAGAGAAGGGCACTGCACAAGCACATATATATGGTGACTTGGCCACACCTGCGGTGTCCATGGCCCTCAGCCCTCTAACCTCTCACTTGCTACCTGTCCCTGCACCAAACCTGCGCCTGGCTACTGGGAGACGGAGCAGCCAGACCTACAGTCAGCAGCTGCAACCACTCAAGCAGGGGGGCTTCCCAGTTGCAGGCGACAGTTCCAGCCACAGCCCCTGCTCCTTGACCCCCAGACTCAGTGACTATTCCTCTGCTCATCCCCTGCTAGAAGGGAGAGGAAACTGAAGGAAACGTTGTAAAGCAATGGGCCTGAGATTGTCCTTGCAGCAGGTGAGGCTCCAAGCCTAAGGTGTCACACCTGGGGGCATCTCCTGGGCTAAGCTGAGAGCGAGGGCTCACTTCTCCTGCAGCATTTAGTGTCTGGTCCCAGCCTAGGCCAGTGAAATATTTTGAGGGTAGTGGGTGCTCCCAGAGGGCCCAGGGCCTCAAAGTGACTGGGGGTGGGATGAAATGGATTAAGAGAGTGGGTCCATTTGTGCAGGCCTTAGCTGTGGCTCCTCTAGAAATCCAAGCATCTCAGTGTCAGGAACTCTGACACTGGTTTTAGAAAACCAGGTCCCAGTGGCGCAGAAGCAGGCATGGTCTGTGAGGACAGAAGAGATTAGGGTCTAAAAATATGAACTGACTGCCAGGATGCAGAATTCAGAGGGGGGGCTGCCTCTGCCTCCCCTTTGGCAAAAAATCAATGTCTGGTGTCAGGACTCCCTATTGACAGCTTGATTAGAAAGGACTCAAAACACACTTCGCCCTGGAATCAAACCAGAAAGAGAGATGGGGGCCTCTCTGGGACCCTGTCTGGGGCCTTGGTAAAGCCAACAACTGCATAAAGTCCAGCCCAGCCTGCCCCATCCTCTCAGAGCATCGTGGAGAAGCTTCCTTCATAAGGCTTAATTCGCACCTTGAACCTTTACTGAGCATCTGCTATGTCCCAGACCCTTTCCAAAGGTAAAGCACAGTCTTTGACTTCAAGGAATTCGTGGTCTAGTGGGGGACAGACAAGCAAACAGGAACCCAGGGGCTCCGTCCTCATGGGTGTGCTGGGAGGCCAGAGATGATACTGTGACCCAGGGAGCCACATGCGAGACAGGGAGCTATTCAGGGAACACTTCTCAGGAGAAGACTCCCGAGCTGAGTCATCAAGGGGAAGATGATGTGAGCCTTGCTGAAGGGGAGGTCAGTGCACACACCTGGGCCAAGGTGTGGAGACATGAAGCTGCAGACTGTGTGCCAGGCAGTGCTGGCAAGGATGAAGGACTAGGCTAGGGGGGACCAGAGATGGGTCCCAGGGGGCCCGCAGGGCTTTGGGAACCACACAGGGAGTTTGGATTTGACCCCTCAGATGGTGTGGCTGGAGGGTTGTAGAGGAAAGAGTGACATGGGCATCCTTAACATTTTAGAAAAAACAGAAACAAAACAAAACGAAAAAACAGGCTGCAACACAGCAAACAGATGGGGGCAGTCCCCCTGGGTGACAGGGAAGCCGGGTGGAAGTAGACTAAGGGGCAGGGTGGTCCAAGCTGCTGAGAGAGGCCCGAGGAGAGCCTCCACAAGGCTGCCGGTGGGTGAGGAACACGTGGGGTGGGAGTGAGGGGGTACAGCTCAGTCCCTGCTCCCGCCTGCACAACAGTGAGACCAGCTCTGGAACACAGCCAACAGCAGAAGGAGCAGATCTGGGGAGGAGGACAGGCTGGGTCTGAGGTGTCGGCGGACATCCTAGTGGAGCTATCTGCTAGGCATTTGAATGAGTGGGATCTTGAATTTATAAGTGATGAAGATTTGACAGTTGGGCAATAATTAGGTCCAGAAATGCAAGCAGGGTCCCGTGCAGGTGTAGGAGAGGGGGGCATGAGAATACTATGGCACCCTGAGAAACACCAACACTTAGAAAGGAGGCCAAGCCCACAGAGATAGAAGTGTAAGCCGGGGCCATCGTATACCCTGTATGGTGAGATCCCCACGGGGGCAAACTTGCACGGGAAGCCAGGTCCCCGGGAACGGGACCAGCGTTCAGAGAACAAGTAGGAAGGTGCACACCCTAGCAGCTCAGGTCATACATTAAGGTTCGAGACCCTCTGCTATTTCCCAGCTGAGCGTATGAGGCCCAGAGGAGAGAAGCGTCTTGTCCAGGCTACCCAGAGGGCTACTGAAGAAGGAACAGCAGTGGGTGCCTGGAGCAAACGGGAGGAGAGGAGCGCGCTGGCCCCTGGTGCAAACAGGATCGCCTCCTCCGGGCCAGGAAAAGGACAGAAAAGAATTTGAAGATGCTGAGCCCCCCAGGAGAACAAGCGGGGATGTCAATATGTTTTAAAATAGAAGCAGCGGCCGAAATAGCGTGTGTGGCGGGGAGAGTCTCCCCTCTTTATTTTGGGATGCTTGACAGAGGCTGTCTGATGCGCATTTGTAAGGAACAGGCCCTGGGAGGGGGCGAGAGGGAATAGAATATACCCTCCTCCCCCGCAGCCTGGAGCCCCCACAGCCTGCTGCCGCCTGACACAGTGAGCGTGGAAGGATCTCTGTGTGGCGGTGAAGTGCAGCCCCCCCCCCCCCCGCCCCCGACCCAGGGCCCTGCAGCGGGCAGCCACAGACCTCCCACAGGCTGGAGGCTCAGCAGAGTCCGGGGGCGGGAGGGGACCAGATGGAAGCAAGGGGGGAGACAAGGCATATACAGTGTGAGCCAACGGTGTCGCCTTGTACCCTCGCGTGTGAACACATGGGCGGGTGCATGTATTATCCACCTCAGGCTGCCGGAACAAGGTACCATGACCTGGGGGGCTTCTCGACAACAGAAATTGGTCTCCCACAGTTCAGGAGGCTGGAAGGCTGAGGTCAGGATGTCAGCAGGGGCAGGTTCTGGCGGGAGCCTCTTTCGGCTTGCAGCCTGCTGACCGACCCTGTTTCCTCCCTGGAGAGCAGCAGAAAGGGAAGCAGTCCCTTTCATGAGGGCTCCACCTCTGAGATCTGATCACCTCCCAAAGCCCCCGCCCCCCACCATCACATGAGGGTTAGGATTGGAACATGAATTCTGCGGGCACGGACTTCAGGCCCTAGCAGTGTGTGAGGACACGTGTGATCGTCGGTGTGCCAGGGAGCCTTCATCCTGCCTGAGAGCCTATGTGTGTAAATGTGTCTAAGACAGGACCCATGGGAGAAAGTCCTATCCAAATGGCAGGTTCACAGGGGTCCCCTGTGGTGGACACCCCACACGCTAGGCATCAACCAGGCACTTTTGATACATGTTCTTACTTCTATCCCTCACATGAGGCTTGGGAAGGAGGGGACTATAATTCTCATCCAGCAGCTCAGAGACATTGGATCTTTGCCTGGGGCACCGCTCACTCTCCATGCGCTGCTAGTCTAACCCCCACAGGCATCATGCCCCCTGTGCCCAGAATGGCGCATTACCGGTCCTTCCCCCGCCCCCACAACCCCTGCTCCTGCCACTCAGGACTCAGCCTCCCTCCAGGCAGCTTTCTCGGGCCCACAGGGCTGGGGTGGGTGCCCCCTTCTCGGTCACATCACTTGATCTCTCTGGGATGCACCTGCTTCCTTGCCTGTCTCCACCAGTCTGACCTGCTAGAGGGCAGAGACCTTGTCCTGCTAAAAACACGCAGGACGGAGAAATGACAGCTGACTGCAGCGCAGGACCCTGGCCCAGGCCATGTGCTGCTCCGGGCCCTCAGGCATCCTGCCTCAACAGCAGGGCTCATCCTCTCAGCCCTGCCTTCAGCGTGGCTTCCCCCCCTTGGAATGCCCTCCACTCGGCAGGCCTTTACCGATGCTGAGCGCCAGACAAGAAGCTGGCTGTCTGCGTGGGTCATAACAAGACAGCTTCCACATGTCACATCCATGTGTGCTAGGCCTGGTTCTCAGTCCTTTGCACATATTAATTCATACTTCTATGGCATAGGTTCCAGGATTTTCTCTATTTTAGGGGTGAGGAAATGATGGCACAGAGAGGTCTGTTAGCTTGGCCCAGCTCACCCCACTTGAAAGTCGTAGGATTTGCATTTGAACCAGGCAGCCTGGCAGTCACCACCACCCACAGTGAGAGACCCCATCCTGCTGTCAGGGGCCCTGCCAGGTGAGAGAGGCTGCTGCAGTCGTGAAGGGACAGCCCGAGCCAGTCGCAGCAGGGAGGAAGCATCCCACCCACATCTCCAGTCTTAGGACATCAGATGTGGTGAGGTAGCCTGGAATGTGCTGGAACAGCCAACCTCCCTCTTTGGAGCACGGGCCGCTGCCAGGTTCAGTGGGCCTTGTCCTGTGGTACTCGCAGGCCTTCGTGCCCCTCCCGTGCTGGTCTGTCCCCATGGTGGGGACGGACCCGGGGAGCCCGGCACCCAGACTCACACAGTGGTAGCTGGGGGCACGATGCACTGTCTGGGGACAATATGTTTGCCTGCCCCTTGTAGAGAGAACGGCTCTGTTTTCTCCCTCCTGTAATTGTTACCATCTGTTTCCTTCCATCGTGTTTGTTGATGTTTTCTTGTTTTAAAACTGAAATGAGTCAGATTGGAAGCTGATTTAGGAAAAAGTGTCTGGGAGAGAAGCTCAAAGTGGCCATGGGGGACTCCGTGTTTCAGAGCTGTGGGAGAAAAAAAAAGATTCTGTGGGGCAAGCAGGGGATGTCTGCCAGCGTCTCCTGCCCCGTGGGGGCTGGAGTTCCCCCCAAGCCTGAGCAGGCTGGGGCTGTGTGGGTTTGTGCGGGAGTAGAGAAGGCACACGTGTGGGCTTGGTGCGTCAGGAGGCAAGGATGTGTGTGTGTGTGTGTGTGTGTGTGTGTGTGTGTGTGTGCACTTGTGCGTCTTTGTGAACGTGCAGGCATGTGTAAACCTGTGTGTCATCCAGGGGCGCGGTGGTAGATTGCATACCCTGTGGGAGGTTGGAGTCTTACATTCACGAAGACACAGATGCAGACGAGGAGAGCTACAGGCTGGCTGTGACCAAGGTCTAGGTTTGGAGAGTCCCTTATCTCTGCTCTCAACTTATATGTGACCTCAAGTGGATCTAGAAATTACCCCTGCCTGAGCAATGTAAGTTGTGATGTCAGGGCCTGACCCTGGTTGCAGATGAGTGAGGGCACGGGCTTATTTGGGGCGATTTATAGAAGTGAACAGCCCCCAGAGGTGATTCTCGGGAGCAGTGGTTGGCATTGAGGGTGAGCGGCAGGTGGCTGCCTGAAGCATCCCTCTCCTGGGGCATATCTGGCTGAGAAAGTGTATTGCCCTGCCCACCTCCAGCCCAACCCCAGAGCTAAGCTTGGGGTTTCTCTGTAGGACCAGGAGCCTTCCATGTCCTGCTGAGCATCACAGGGTAAGCATTGGCTTCCTGAGCTACCATTCTATCAAGAATTTGAAAGAACTATTGTTATTTAAGAAGAAGAAGGGTGCCCCGTGACTCTGCCCCTGGCAGTCTGGGTCTACAAGCCTACCACGGCTCTAAGACCTTGACCTGGAATTCAGATTAGCTGCCACCAGAGCCTGTGGTGCCCTGGCATTGGTCTTGTGGCCAAACAACGGCGTTTCCCACAGGTGTGGTGTGTAAATTCAGATTCAGCCTGCTTTCCTCTCCCTTGTCCTTTCTTGATAATCCACAGCCTGTGGGGAATTTTCTGACCCCAGTCACCCAGAGCAAAATGATGTAGAAGAAAGACTGCCTGGGGCACAGCGTCCTTCTTGCATTCTTGGGTCCCCTCATAGTAATTATAGTGCCATTTTCTGAATGTTGTGTGCCGTTTGCTTTGTCCCAGCTCCTGCATTAGGCCCTGAAATCAGTCTCTGAAGTAGGATTATCATGCAGGCTTTATAGTGAAAAAGAAGGAACTCTGAGGGGTGACCTGATTCGTGCAAGGTCATAGGGCAAGTTAGAGGTGGAGCAGGCCTCGAACCCAGAGCCCTGATCGTTCTGGAGAGGGGAGGCACTTCAGGAGACCTGTGTGCTGTCAGCCTGACAATGCAATGTGTGGCGTCCAGGCTGGTTGGGTTTCCCCTAGAAATTCTTGGATCCTGTTTCTCCCCTCGCACCTTTCATTCCAAGCTTCTTCTTCCTGGGAAGCCACCTGGCGTGTGCTCAGCCTAACTGCATGAGGCAGGGTATGCAACTCACTCCACTTACTGTGATATTTAGGAGCAAGCAAAGGAAACTTCTCGTGTCTGCATATTTAAGCGCTTTTATTAAGTGGAACAAGCTATTTCTGAACACAAGAGTGGCCAACAGCCTTAGAGGAAATTAAAATGAACCATGACAATGGAAAATTGCACAGGGGCACGGCGGATTCTCCGGAGATAAATACAACAAGCCTTTCGACAGCATTCAGGAAAGACTAGAGATCATGGAGATTATGTTGTGAGAGGAAAAAAGCAAACCATCAGAAAATTAGAGCTCAGGCCCCACTGTATGCTGGTCAGGCCCATGGGTGTCCCTCTATTAAATATCCACCCCCCGGGTCTGGTGGACAAGGTGGAGCCCAGAAACGATCAGCAGACGGAGCTTCACTCTATTCAGCCAGCATTTTCCAAACCCTCCTTGTGTGCGTGCTGTGTAGTTGCAATCAACTGAACTGTATCCCACCCCAGAATTCATATATCGAATCTCTAAACCCCATCATGATGGTATTTGGAGATGGGGACTTTAGGAGATAATTAGATTAAGATGAGATCATGAGAGCGGGGCCCCCATAAAGAGATTGGTGTCTTCATAAGAGGAGAGACTAGAATTTTCTCTCTCTCTCTCTGCTGTGTGAGGACACAGCAAGAAGGCAGCCATCTGCAAACCAAGAAGAGCTCTTACCAGAGCCCAACCACACTGACACCCTGATCTTGGACTTCCAGCCTCCAAAAGCATGAGAAATAAATTCTCTTGTTACGGCAGCCAGTCTATATAGTATTTTGTTATGGCAGTCTGAGCTGACTCAGTAGGGAACAGAGATGGACAGCCAGACCTTGGGCTCAGAGAACTCCCAGGCTTTGAGGGCTGTCAACTGGCACATCTAAGGGTTCAGCAGCTATTGGCTGTTACCATTATGATCCTGGTTCCTCCATTTGCCTGTGTGCTCTCCTAGGCCATACATTATTCATCACTGTGCGTCCCACACTGGATAGTTTCTCAGTAAGTGTGGGGTGAATGAATGAATGAATGAATGAATGCATGCATGATACAGCAGAAGCCAAGGAGCCCCGGCACAGAATGGGCGAAGCTATGCCAGTCAGCCGTGCGTGGCAGGGAAGACGCCTTGCTCAGCGGTGAGGGCAGCCTTGGACCAGGCAGTCTGGACCCCTGCTGAGGAAGGGGCATCGGTGGAGGGGGCTTGTCTGGCACCCCTCTCCCTGACCCAGGGGTCCACAGCAAGCAGCCACAGGTGGCAAGCCCTGTGAGCCATCTCTCAGATGTCTCCGTGGTGAGCCAGGTCCAAGCACTCCAGGATACGGCACAGCCATCACGCCATCCTCTTATAGAGCCCGGCCACGGCCCTCCACTGCTCTGGTCACCCAGGACTCGGCTCCTCCGCCACCGTCACTCATGAGGAGGAGGAACCATCTGCCCCAAGGGGGCTGCTTCCCTGTGACTCCCATCGCCGCCTACCACCACTTCCCTCTTGCACCTGGGCCTCCAGTGAGCCGGCATAGAGTCTGCCCTACCCAGCAAGCTTTCTGAAGACATGGACTGGTGCTGAATGATGCCATCTCCTTTAAAAAACAAAATCACTCAAACCACCTCAATTCTGAACTAAGGGAGCTGAGCTGGCCTGTGGCCAGAGGGCACTCCTGTCCCTCAGGACTCCGCCAGGCTGCGAGTTGTTCTCATGACAGAGAGCCTGAGCGAGCAGAAAGCAGGGGGGGGGGCCAGGGAGCAGGGAAGATGTCCACTGGGTCCCTCGTGGCATGCTTCTGGAATATTCCACCGCAGAGCTGGTCGGTCCCGTACTGCGTGGGAATCGGGCTGCGGTCCTGAGACGCACACGCTCGGGTGCTGACCTGCTTCAGGGAAGTCTTGAAGTCCCCGCAGTAAACCTGTGTCAGCTCCTTCATCCGTGCCCCCCCCACCCCCGTCTGAGGAGCTGCCTCACAGGGACATTTGTGCTGCCTTGTTTGCCTCATTGTCCTGCCTGACCTTGGGGTGACCCTGCCACAGTCCCCTCGCCTGTGAAGGCTCTAATGAGGTCGCTAAAGACGTCTGTGTCGGGACCGCCTTGCCGGCTCGCAGGTCACTTCCCGCTCAGAGAGGCGGCGGCGGCGCGAGTCCCACGGCCGAGCTTCAGAGCTCCGAGGCCCCTCTCCCTGCCAAGCCTTTGTCTGTGTGAAAAGGTAAGGAACCTTCTGCCGAGGCCGCGAGGGTAGAGCACAGGAGTTTTAAAAGGAGCGTTAGGTGTTTGTTGAGGAAAGCTCCCCTGGGGGAGCTGCAGACCGCCTCCCAGGTCTCATTCTGGGCTTCTTGCTGGCTCCGGGGGTGAGGCCTGCACCCCAGGAGGCCGGGCTTCACCCGAGAATGCCCTCTAGGGAGAGCCCGGCAGGGTCTCGAGGGGCAGAGTGGCCAGGCCGGTCCCCGGCCAAGATGGACAAATGACCCCACTGCTCCCTGGGGTGGTTGGGAACCAGTTCTGGAGGCCCCGGAGCCTGGTTCACAATTAATCTTGGGGGCTCAGAGTCCAGGTCTCTGAGGGCCAGGCTGGAACAGCACATAGTTCAGCCAGGGACACACGTGTGTCCCCACACCAGCTCCTAGCTCAGCGGTCCTGCACGGAGCACTTCCCACCAGATTCACTGAGGATTTCATCTTTTTTTTTTTTTTTAAGATTTTATTCATTTAGTCATGAGAGTCAGAGAGGCGGGGACAGAGACACAGGCAGAGGGAGAAGCAGGCTCCATGCAGGGAGCCCGACGCGGGACTCGAACCCGGGTCTCCAGGATCACACGCTGGGCTGAAGGCGGCGCTAAGCCGCTGAGCCACCCGGGCTGCCCTCACTGAGGACTTCAAATCTGAGAATGACAGAGGCCCCCAAATGGCTACTGTGTGATGTGTGTCTGTGAGTCTGGAGCTGCTCCTGGGGAGGATGGGCGTGTCACAGGCTCTGAGGCTGGGAGGTCGCGGGGTGGTCCCGGGAGTGTCGCTGCCTGCAGGGCCCGCGTTGGGAACCGTCCCATCAAAGGCCAGAGAGAGGCTGCTCGTGCGTGCCTCCCTTCCCGCCCACTTCGCCGCTGAGAATGAAGACAGGTCGCCTTGCTCCAGAGGGAGCTGCGTTGTCACCAGTGCCAAGGTGAGCGGGAACACGCAGGGCAGCTGGGCCTCGGAGCGGGCCGAGCAGGCTACAAGGAGCCACGGCCGTCAGGGGGACGATGAAAGGCCCAGCCCGGCTCTGCGCGCAGGTGCCCCGCGTGCTCCCCCTCGGCCCCGTCTGTCCGTCTGGGCCACTGGCTCCCGCCACATCACAGGCGTCCGCTGAGGGCCAGGCCTGCCCTGCACCTTTCAGCAGAATGAAAGGGAGACCGATATCACAGGGAACTGAAGCACAGAAAAGAGCCTCTTTCTTTTCAAAGACTTTCATTTGTGATGGGCTTTTTTTTTTTTCTAGGTGATCTTATTTCAAAGCCCCTTTGAAAATTTTGTGGGTTTTGTAATGGATGAAAAGTAACTTGGAAATGGGACTAAGAAGTTTTCAGTTGAAAGTTGTTAGAGGAAAGTTGAAAGCTTTGAGTTGTACGGTTCTGCCAGATTTATCATGTCTTTTGTCCACGGGGCCCATCCGTGGGGGCGGGGGCAGCCCCGAGGAAGGGGCCGGGGGCCTAGACAGGGCACGCACCAGAACAGGCCCCAGCCACGGCTGTTTCACGTCCGCGAGGGGAGCCATCTGAGCTGCACTTTTAGCAGAAATGTCTCCAAGGTATAGACTTTGATGTGGGGAAAAGAAAAAGCAAAGGTACTTCCAGAATACTATAGGAAGCCGGGTTCTATCAAAAACAATGGCTACCTCGCAGACGTTTCCTATCAGAAAAATCATTATGAAAGACGTTAAGGCCCAGACAGACCTGAGAGAGGGAGAGGAGGGCGTGGCCTGGCATGAGCCCTGGCGCAGGTCTATGCTGACGTGAGGAAGAGCCAGTGATCAGCCCAGAAGAGTTCTTAGGTAGAAAACCAGGAAAGGCATGTTCCAGAAAATGGAAGGGAAGGGAGGAAGGAGGAAATCTGAGGAAGAGGATGGCTACAGTGGAGCACAAAGGTGGGCAGAGTTACAGAGGGGAGCCGGGGCATCCAGAACACCATGCAGGGCGTGGCCATGAAAGAAAAAGGCAGATGGGTTCTAGAATAGCAGGTAGCATGGTCAGGCAACGCGTTTTCAAGTTTTTGCTCCCTGTGTTGGAAAGCCAAGGGAAAGGCGCTGAGGATGAGAGGGTGGGAGGGCGAGAGGGGGAGAGAAGTGGAGACAGAAAGGACTCGAAGGTGAGCCCTGCAGCACATGTTGGCTTTGGAGGTGGGGGGTGTCTGTACTGCCCTGCTCTGAAGCTGAAGAATTGGCCCCACTGGAGAGTGTCACGACCACACTAGCAGGGTTTGAGGGAACACGTCTGTGGTGGCTTAGGGTCTAGAGGGTCTGCGGAAGTGGGAGACATGAGGGAAGCTCAGCATGCTGTCAGGGTCAGAGCAGGAGGTTCAAGTGGGCTGGACACAGTGGGGGACCGGGAGGCCATGGCTCCGCTCTGGTACTCAGAGCACCAGGGGAGAGGTCTAAGTGTCACTCCACCAGGGTTGAGTGTGGATGCAGCCTTGACACGGCTGAACCAGTTTATGCGGCTGTCAGCCACAGCAGGGGTAGGCTGGAGGGAGGTGGCCTGGGAATGTTCCAGCCAACCCAGATCTCTTCGGAGGGTCTAAGGATAGAATAGACGTGGGTTAGAGCCCCACATGTGGCCCACTGTAGCCATTATCAAACTTCTCCAGGCCCTATTACTCTCATCTATACAATACAGGTGAGATCACCTCCAGAATTCTTCATGGAGGGAAATCACATCATTCATGCCTGTGCTTGCCATGTAGGAAGCACCCAATAAATGTGAGCCGTTGGGATGGCAGCAGTCCCGGCAGCCCCATCTCATCTGTTCCTGGCATGTGCTTATGGCTGGGCCTGCTGGATCTTTGTGGTGACCCGTGAGAGAAAAGGCAAGGAAGTGGTCAGCGGTTGCAGGTGACTCTCAGGGCAGGACACAAAGCCTAGGATCACAAGGCCAGGTTAGGGGCTGACTGACCACTGGCCTCCCATTCTGTCTCCCACCCTTGTACATGGCTGTCCTCGGCGAGCTGTGCCTTGGGGTCACTCCCTCCTTCCTGGGCTCTCTTACACTGCTCCCATCACATCCTCTTCCCCCACCCAGGTTCCCGGCAGGAACACCTGCCCCCTAGAGACATCATCATATTCTGTAATATGATTGGAATCTGAATATATATTTAAAATGACAAGATTGAAATTAAAATTTAAATAAAGAATTACTTTTCTGTAAGTTGCTCCGAAAGCAGTAATTTAGCAGCAAATTGATAGAGAAAGGTAAGCACTGGTCCTTTAAACCATCATGCAGTTTCCGGCATTCGAGCCAGAAGTGTCTCAATTTAACACATCATTGGTTAGTATTATTAGAAATTTCAGCGGTCTCCGGAGCACATTATGGCGGTGCTCTGAAGGGGAGGCCGAGGGCGCCGGCCTGGGTCCAGGGGGCCAGAGAGGGCAGCCCCATTAATGAGAGCAGGAGGGGCTCCAGAGAGCCTCCCCTAGCCCCAAGTGGGGATTTAACTGTGATTATTCTCTTGTTTGTAGTTCAGTGGCAATCATGAAACAAGAACTGAGAGACCCATAAATGTCATTTGCTCTTCCCAGAGGACACAAATTTATAGCTTTAGCATCTGACAAAACGTCCTTCTGACCCCTTGAAACCTAGGCTGAGACCAGGGCTCCATGAACACGGAGTCACCACGTAGCTGGCTCCTGTGAGCCACATGAGCAACACCCAAAAACCTGTCCCGTTCAGGACCTGCCTGGCAGCTTCAGCTCCTGGCTTCCCCACATTCAGGCACACAGGCCTGCAAACTTGAACGTCAAGACTGTGAGGTCCGTGGACTACCTATATTACCTGGTAGGCTTGTTAAACCACCACATTTAGGAGTTCTCTGTCCCAGACCTACTGAATCAGAAGCTCTGGCGTGGAAACCTACATTCCCAACACACACGTACACCCACCCCCAGATATTTATGTGAACTCACACTGGAGAACCCCTAGATTAGAGGTGGTCAATGCTCTACCTGCATGACCTTGGAATCAGTGCTCTCATTGACAACTTGCGAGTCCTAGAAAGCCAACAGTCTAGTATAGCATAAGCTGTAATCTAAAAATCCCAGACACCAAAATAGCTCCTCCCCAAACCTGGATTTCCAATATTAGAATACCATTCTTTAGGTAAAAAATTGCCTTCCTAGGGCCTCGGCTTTGTGGTGCAAGAGCCCCAGGGAGATTCGTACAATCAGGCCCAATATACCAGTCTGAATAAGTTTAAAT
The DNA here is from genome assembly GCF_011100685.1 of Canis lupus familiaris. Taxonomy (NCBI): domain Eukaryota; kingdom Metazoa; phylum Chordata; class Mammalia; order Carnivora; family Canidae; genus Canis; species Canis lupus. The sequence goes on from NC_049238.1 coordinate 18,242,643, forward strand.
TGGCTTCCATCAGCCCCCACAGGTTAGGACTAGACACCATGAAGAGCCTCAGTGCCTTGCAGAGGGAGGGAGGCTGGAAAGGAGATGAAACATCCGCCTCTTCCCAGGAGTGGCCTGCCTGCTGTGCGCAGTCCTGGAGCTAGCAGCCTCTGCAGTGTGATTCCCCAGCAGGACCCAGGGCCTGGTGATCAGAGGTGCTTGAGCATAGTCGCTTCTGCTGGGAGCTGTGTGGGAACCTACTCTTGCTGTTCTCAGAGTTGCCCAGAGTAAGAAGGGAAAGGAAATGACAGCTTTCATAGTCGATGCTATGCCTGGGACACCCAGGGCCTCCACCATCTGTGTGCTCCCAAATCTGTGGGTCTTTGCCACCACCCTCTGCAGACTGTGACTTTGGGGCTCTGCTGGCTTTCTCATGTTGCCCAACCGCCAGATCAAAACCTCACCCAAGTATGTCTGAGCCACAGGGCACATGTACCTGGAATCTAGCTGCAAGGGAAGCTGGCAGAGAAAGTTTTCTGGCTTCCACCTCAAGATGGGGGATATTGCCAGGGTGCCAGGCAGTCAGAGAAGATGCCAAAAGTCCACCGTGGGGCTCAGGCTGGATCAGCAGTGGTCTTTCATCAGAAGGCACCCTCAAGACCCAGAGCCAAAGATTGTAAGGGTGTCACGCCACTGCTTGTCTTTTCCAAATTAGGTGGAAATTATGGGGAGTCATGAGACAAAACTGAGGCTGCAGGTCAAGCTCAGAGTACAATCAGCCCCAGATTATCCACCATGTTGCCCTCCCCGTGGCTTGTCAGTTTCCACCCAAGATCCCTTCACACCCCCATCCAGTGGTGCCTGGGGCGGGGGGGGGGGATATACCAGCTTTAGCTAAAGCATTTATGTACAGTTCCCACTATAGTTGTGCTGCTGGCATCCTCTCTGGAACACAAAGGATACAAATAAAACTGTTGCATTTATATGTCAAGAGCAACACCCACATGACTCTTTGGTCTTTTGCTATTTTGCAATATACACAGTAGACTGTGTATCTTTTTTTTTTTTTTTTAGTGGCTTTAAACAATATTTCAAAGTATCTCACAAATTTGTGCACAGAAACTCTAAGACTCTAAGAGGTCTGGGCTGGACCATCTGTTGCTTCCATGGTGCAGAATAGAGTCACTTGGTGGTATTCATCTGATTGGGAGATTTGAGGGACTCAGGAAGAGACTGTGAGAACTCTTAGAAGGCTTGGCCCCAAGCTGGCATAGTGTCATAGCATCAAGGGTCTGTTTCCTGCAGTAGCTCTCTTGGCCCCTGTCATCCTCATGAGTCCCTGGCACAGGCATATCCTGTCCTGCTGGTGTAGATTCATCGAGGGCAGCAGCCAAGCTTGACTATCACTATGACCCAGTGTCCAGTGGTGCTTCTGGCCCACAGTGAGCAGGGAAGTATTGTGTGACCGATTAAAAGGAGGTGAGGGCTGGGGGACTCCAGGGTCCCTTGAGGGGAGGGGGGGAGGAGGCTCCCTGCTGTGAGGGAGGGGTCCAGCTGTGCCCAGTGACACCCAGTGGAAGGCAGTCCCTGCCAGCTCTGTCAGCACCACGCAGTGACAAGAATGTCAAGGCTCACAGGTTCTGGTCTGTGGGGGCAGGTTTATTAGCATTAGCAGGAGACCGACATGGGCGCTGGCATTGTCACCCTTCCCAGAGGAGGCCACTTGAACCGCAAAAGTGGACTCTGGAGCCTGACTCTGTCAAACGTATGTAGGCTGGAAACATAGTAGTCATTGGTGGCAACTTCAGCCCAGATCCATCTCCCTTAGTGAATCTTGCCTAGCTTTTGCGGCCTGACCCCAACCCCATTCCTCTGGATGCTCTCCCTGACTTCCAGGCTCTATTGATTCACCATCTTCTGATCTCCCTGGGCAAACAGTGGAGGAGGCTGAGCTCTGGTTTCTCCAGGCGATCTCCCAGCCCCACGGAGGCAAGCATCAACCTCAGCATCCCACGTCTTCCCTCCCACTCAGCCACATAGGAGGGGGCCAGTGGAGCCAGGCACTAGGCCTCCGAGCAGCCTCTGGCAGCATTCAGGGCAATAACATTTGCCCAACACACAGGGTCCCCACGGTCTGAAACCTAATCTCCCCCAATGAGGGGAGCTCATTGCCTCCCATTTTCCAAGTACACCAAGCTATTTCACATCCCTGTTCCATTACAGGGTCCGCTCTTCTGAAGTGCCCCCCATGCATCCCTATGTCCATTGCACCAACAGTGATGAATGCTCCTACTGTTGGCCAACACTGCAGCTCAGAGATGTTGCCGATTCATTCATTCCCTGGGCACCTACAACAGGCCGGGCACTGCCCCGGCTCCCTGTCCTCATGGAGCTGGCCCACCAGTACAGGGGTCCATACAGGCCCTGCAAGGCAGTGTGTGGAGACTGTGGTCGTCGCGTGCAGTGTGTGGGTCCAAGAACAAGTGGGCATGTGAGGGTCCCAGGCAAGCTCCGTCCCACCATCTTTCAAACCTTCCTGACCACCTGGGATCCTGCTCACCTACATGGCACCTTTGTGCAGAGTAGAAGAAACTAATCCCTCTGGATGGACAGCTTAGAAAAAAGTAGCCCCCCTGGGTGGTCGCAGTGTCCTGGATGAACCGCCTGGTGAGCACGAGATGCCCCGTGGAAGGAAAAGTGTCCCTGAACCCTCTCCACTCCACTGGGCATCTTTGCACTGTGCACTACCTTTGGCCCCACACACGTCCCCTAGACAGAGCAGCACCCCCCACCCCGTGCAGCTCGGTGGGGGTTGTGTAACTGGTTCTCCCCAAGCTGGTAGAGCACAACCCAGGGGCCCTGTGAGGCTTGTCTCAGGGTGGAGGTTCCCAGCCCCCGAACCAGCAGGCGCTTTGGCTCATTGCTGCCATCTCACAGAGAGCTGCACCCGTGAAGGATCGGGGTCTTTAGTGTTCTTCAGTCTCGGAAAGAAGCAGGATGCTGTCAGCTGCCGTAAAAATGTGACCTTTGAAAATTTACAAGAGCTCTGGGTTTAAAAGCTACTGCGTTAATGATGCATCCTATTAGCATCTCATTAAAGGGAAGCAGAGAAAAGCCTGCCCAGCCCGATGATGGGCAGAGAGGGCCACTCCACAGAACCAGGCAGGAGGAGGGCTCTCCTCACCTGCCTCTCTCTGCTCAGTGTCATCGTGTCAGGGGAGCAGAAACATGGCCAGGAACACTGGCAAAAGGCCCGATGTCTAGGTGCCAGATGATGCCGGGGGAGGGGGCCGGAGGAGGCTCCCCCGGCCTGGGCTGCTCTCTTGGTTGGCTTCTGTGGCGTTTTTGTACTGGCAACCCCCTGGAAGGGAGATGTGGAACTTAAGAGACCTGGAGAGCCTTTGGTGGGGTCACAGATCACAGACCTCTGGGAACTCTGGACCGAGGGAGAAGGTATTAGCAGGAGCTTAGTTCAGAGCTGGAGACATGGACCCCCCCCCCACACGGTGCCCCCGAAACCTCCAGAACATGGGGACCATGTTCCTTTGGGCCTGGAGCCCTTTGCGGTGCCTCACGTCACCAGCTGCAACATCCCTCACCCACCTGGGTGCCCAGGATCCTGGCAGAGCACACGACCGTATCCAGTTTTTTTCCAGACCGAGGGGAGAAAGGAATGTTCATTTCATTGTTTTATAAAAACAAATAGAAATTTCTGAGCTGTGATTTGCTTGCAGCGTCAGAAGTTGCTGGTGCGCGTGGAGTGAGTGGCCTGATTTATCTTTCCAAAAGGAGAAAAATGAAAGACCCTGTCTCCCTTCTCCCAGCAGAACGGCGTTCTTGTACGTAAGAACTCACTTGTGATATTCATGAAAGACACAGCCGAGCAGCAGGCCTGTTGTAGCCACACCCAGTAGTGCCAGCCACCCCGCAGCCCACCCCTGGGCGCCCGGCTTCCCCTGGGAGGCTGAGGTGCCTAGTTTGCAGAGCTCAGCGCTCCCAGCGGAGCTCCCAAGCAGCTGCTTGAAGGCGGGCCTGAGTGCCAGTGCCCTGGGCAGGGCCTGGCAAGGGGCAGGGGCCTGGTGCTTGTTCCTGAACAAACCACCTCACCAACAACCACTCAAGTGAATGACCTGGCAGGAGTGTTTGGAGCCAAGGGCCTAAGCCCTTGGGAAAGTGTGCAGTTTTCCAAGTGCAGAAACTCTGCAATTTTAGAGCAAAAACAGGAACTCCTAAAGTTTTAGAGTTCAGAAGCTGATTATTCACAGTGGAGCAGGAGACCCCGACCCGCACTATATGGTGGTGGTAACTGCGCAAGGGCCAGAGTCTCCCAAGCGCCCAGAGCCCTTCCCTTCCCTGTCAAAGTACCAGGTGGAGGCACGCATGCTGATTCAGAGGGGTACAAATGGCAGGGTGGGAGGGCCCTGAAAACCAGGCCTGCCTCAGACCGGAGAGGCCTCCGGGAACCCTGGGCCGCAGAGAGGGGCTGCAGCACCCCCTACTGGCAGTGGGCTCTCCATACTGTCCGTGAAGGAAGATGCTGGGATGAGGCTGGAGTGTCATCCTTCAGACCTCACCCCAAGACAGGGCCCCAAATGGGACATCCCACAAGCTCCTTCCCCTTCACATGCATCTGGTTATGGGAAGAGACCTCTGCACCTCCCAGCCCACGAGCACCCAGGGGAACCTGGGAATGCAGAGGTGGCTGCAGACAGGGCACTCTGAAAGCCCTCTAGAGAACACTATAGAAGCCACGCTTTTGTTCCATAAATTCCATAGGACTATTGGTGAGTGTGGCCAAATCCCCAGCCCCCTTCTCTAACACCCCCTCCACACCACCACCACCTCCACCACCACAGCCAACCCCAAGCTCCCATCTGTCCCACAGACAGAAATGGGGCAGCGGCCTCTGAGAAGGAAGCTTGTCCCTCGAATTGTTCTTTCCTCCGAGATTCACTCTTTCCCTTTTGTCTCCTGCTCTGTTCACAGAAGTGCAGCATCTGAAATGCAGGCCAGAGATAAAGTGCAGCCTAATGTAATTAGCTCTGTGCAGCCTACAGGTCCTAATGGGATATGGCTCCGCTCCTCCCAGTCGGCCCTAATGCAGGCGCTGTTTGTCATCTGCATTATGCATCAAAGCCCCAATAAGTGCTGTCCTCCATCCTCTCTACCTGCTCCTACCCAGCCGTTCCTGCTGCTCAGAGGGGCCCAGTGGGGATGCTGCTCCCACCAACTGGCTCACTGGGTTAGCTTCCATGAGAAGTCAGGAGAACCAAGGCCCTCACCTGAGAGAAGCCTGCCGATGCCCCTTGAGGCCCCTTTGGCCTTCTGTGGCTGTCCCTGGTGGACAGCCATCTCTGCCCCTAACCCCACTTCCTCCTTCACCCCAAACCTGGTTGGGTTCTGGCTGCATGCCTGGGAACTGCAGAAACTTCCTGAAACCACCTCTACTGAGACCCCTCCCTCCACCCCCACCACAACCCAGTTATCTGGGTCCCAGGCTCTCCACATGCTTTTGGATTTCTTCTTCTTCTTTCTTTTCTTTTTTTCTTATTATAATGGTAATGGCCATAGTAAAAAATTTGGCAAATACAGAAAAGTAGAGACAAGAGGATAGAAGTTACCCCTATTTGTCTCACCACATATTACCCCTGCTAGCATTTGGGTTTTTTTCTCTCCTGCACATACTGTTTTACATGTGAGTTTATGTTTGTGTCATTTTATGTCCTGCTTTTCTCATTTAACATTATAGTGTAAGCATTTTGCCATCTCATTTCAGTAAACATGATTTTTAATGACCATATAATATTCCATCAAGGCTGTAGCTCAGAGACCAATGTTGTGCTAATGTTTGTTTTCAGCCTGGGGTTCATTTTCTCATTAATCTAAATATCTGAATTAGAGAATGAGATCCTGAAACAGAGAGCCTGCCTCCTTCCCAGAAGGGGGCCAGGACCCTCCCAGGAGAAGCCGAGGGTCCCAGGGATGATGTTCCCTGCTCTGAGAGGGAACATTCCGTCCTCCCATGAGTCTCAGCCCCACCCTCCCACACTGCCTCTGTGGAGTGACACATTGGGGGCCTCAGAGGCTGTATGGGGCCCGACAGTGGTGCTTTGGAGAGCCGTCTTCTCACGTGTCAAAGGGCCAGGCCCGTGGTGGCATTGAGCCTAGGCTGAGGACACAGCTGGTCTTCAGCCCATGCCCATAAATGTTGCAATTTATTAACGACCTGAGAACCCGGGGAGCTTCACTTCTCACAGCCCAGAAAGCTTTCTATCCTAATAGTTGAGGTGGAGTGAGTGGCTGCAGAGGACGGCCGGAGAGGCAGCAGGTTGGGTCTTCCTAGGGGTGAGAGGGTAGCAGAAGCCTACAAGCGCTAAGCCAAAATGCTCTGCAACTCCCTGGTGGCGCCGGCTGCAGGGCCCAGTCTTTGCCGCTGACCCCATGGCACTGCTCAGGGGATGGGCCCCCAGGCAGCCCTCCTTCCCAGGCCGTGTTCATCCTTCCTCTCTGCTTCTCCCCAGGCCCCTGGAATCTCCAAAGCGGACAATCAGACCCAGGGACTCACGACCAGCATCCGGTGGGGGCAGACGCCCATCAATCAGTCCACGCCCTGGGACACTGATGAGCCGCCCTCCAAACAGATGAGGGAGAGCGACAATCCAGGTGCGTACTTCATCGGCAGCCAGAGACCCCCACGCCAGGGCTGGGAGAGGCATCAGAGGTCCCCTGGGTGCTCCAGCTCTTCGGCAGGTCCTGGTCCCTGGGCCTGCAGCAGCCCAGGCCTCAGGCTGCCTGGGAGTAGGGACCACATGTGTCCTGGGCAGCAGCTGCATCTCTGCCCCTTTCTCTGCTACTCAAGAAAGCTTTTGGGAGGCCGAGGAAGCAAGAATGACATCACAGCAGTGACTTCGAGTCTGCTTTGTGGTGTTGTGAATAGCCCTTCCCAAACTTTAGTACTCTGGTTCCTACATTTCTCAAGCCACACCTGCCAGTGAGGTTTCACCTTGCCGACGTTCATATGAGAACCGGGATGCTCCACCCCTCCCCGCCACTGGGACTGGGTTGGCTCTGACCAAAACAAACACCTTCTCTGTCACTACTGCATGTTGGACCCAGACCTCCCCTTAGGATACGCAAAACACGTCTCCTCACTACAGCCCTACAGCTATGTGGACACCTCACTCAGCCTCCCCTCCAAGTCAGCCGCAGGATAAACACCCCAGGTCCCTCAGCCACACTCTGGAGCCTGGGGCTGCTGGTTCCTTTACCCTCCAGAGAATTACTTCTCCCTCTGCGTCCCCAGATACCCAGAACCCAACGCAAAGGACCTGCACATGCTATGCCCACCCTCCTTCGTTCAGCCCCTCTACTTTGACCATTGCAGCCTTAGATCACTTCTGATTTGTTGCTAGCCCCAGACATGCGCTGTCACCAGTGAGCCCCTAAGACTGTCGTGGTAGCAACTCTGACCCCTGTCCGTGTCCTCTCTCAACCGGCCTCAGGCAGCGGGATGTGGGGACTCACAGGCAAGTCCTCATCAGTATCTTCCTGTAGGACTCTTAAGATCTCTTCAATTCCAGCTTTTTATTGCTGACCTGTGCCTAACCCTCCCGATGTAATGTCACCTGCAGATTGGGTGGTGAGCCAATCCTCCCTATCATTATCCAAACCATTGATAAAAATGGTGAGCAGGACTCGGTGCACATCCCTGGAGACCTCCTCTAGGTCCCCAGCACCCTCTGGGCCATTCGCCCTCTCATAGATCAGCTGCTTCCGTGGCCCAGCGTCTCTGTACCTTCACCAGAGTCATCAGGGAAGCCACCAGCTGTGCTCCAGAGTTCTGGTGCATTGTTCCAGGCTCCCTGGCTAATTCCAGAGAAAAATGAGCTTAGGAAGGCAAGCCTTGTCTTAAGACACCAGGCTGGCTCACAGTGATACCACCTCCTCTGCTTCAGGCTTGGGGACAATCCCCCTTGGCATCCATTCTAGAATCTTTCTGGTACTGCTTCACCAGTATTTGCCAGTCTTCACTGCCACTTCCAGCAGCATCATGAAAAGCAAGGTGGCCTTTGGTGATGGAGACTGAGCCCCACACTCATTCACTCAGAGGCAACCCCAGACTGCCCTTCCCTGTCACAGTATCTTCTGGCTTCACTCACAAGCATGTTTGGGTCACCTTAATGTCACCTCACCTCAGGGGGACCTAGCCCTGCTTTGCCTGACCTGGGCACAGCTGGCCTCGAACCTTATATCAAGACTCAGGAGGTGTGCTGGGCCAACCCTGTTCAGTCAAAATTTCCTTAGGGGCCAAATGCACTTCTGCTGTTTCCCCCAGGGCCAGCCATGCAGGGGTTGCTTAGGAGAAAGCCCGGCCCCCCAGCAGGGCAGTGAAGAGCAGCCCCTGCCAGCCTTCCCCTAGTGCTCATTCCTCCTGCTCTCCCTTCATGCACCACAGGGCTCTTGCACGGCTCCAGGCTCTGGTGTTCTCACCTTGCCCAGCAAACACCTACTATCTTCACAATCCACCTTTCTCCCCACCTCCTCCAGACAGCTCTTCTCCAGAAAGGAAGGAAAAACATCAACATTTATGGAGCATTTAACACATGCAAAACACTCTGCTAGCTTTTCTTTTTTTTTTTTTCCTTCCCCAAATATATTTTCCTCATTCCGTTCTTCCCAGGAGACCTCTGAGGTAGGTATTGCTAGTTCCATTTAACAGATGGGAAGAATGAGGCTCAGAGAAGATAAGCAACTTGCCCAGGGCTGCTGGCTAATAAATGGCTGAGTCAAGATTTGAACCCAGAACTCTTTGAAGGTCTCTGCCTTTTTTTTCTCTCTGTTTTGTTGCCTCCTGAGCTCTCCCAAGCAGACTGTGCTCCCCCTCTGAGCCTCCACGGCCATCTGCTCACATACCCCCAAAGCACTTATCCTATGCTACCAACTCTGTGACCCCAGCACCCAGCCCAGGGCCTGGGGCAGTCAGTGTTTGCTGAGTGAATATGTATCCGGCAGATGACATCTCTTCTGTCTCCCTTGCAGGCACAGGGCCATGGGTGACCACGGTGGCCGCCGGGAGCCAGCCCGCCCTGATCGCACACTCCTATGGAGTGGCCCAGCCTCCCACCTTCAGCCCAGCTGTGAACGTCCAGGCCCCGGTCATTGGGGTGACCCCCTCACTGCCTCCCCACGTGGGGCCCCAGCTCCCGCTGATGCCAGGCCACTACTCGCTCCCACAGCCACCCTCTCAGCCACTAAGCAGCGTGGTGGTCAACATGCCCGCCCAGGCCCTGTATGCCAGCCCGCAGCCCCTGGCCATGTCCACACTGCCTGGCGTGGGGCAGGTGGCCCGCCCGGGACCCACTGCCGTGGGCAACGGCCACATGGCAGGGCCCCTGCTGCCTCCACCACCACCAGCCCAGCCGTCCGCCACCCTCCCCAGCGGTGCCCCTGCCACCAATGGGCCCCCTACGACTGACTCGGCCCACGGGCTGCAGATGCTACGGACCATTGGCGTGGGGAAGTATGAGTTCACCGACCCCGGGCACCCCAAAGGTAAGTTCTGCTGCCCGCATACTCCCGGGTGCCCGCACCTAGGCTTCCCCGAGTGGTCACGATGCAGCGCGGACAGGAGTATGGTTCCCGGCACCCTGTGCTCTCCAGCAGCTCCCCCACTGGCCTCGCCCAGCCCAGAGTAGACGTGGGGCCTCCCCTGCCCGAGACAGCCAGGCCCAGACAGAGGAGGCAGAGAGAAAGGTGGAGGAGGGAAGGACAGGCGAGGTGAGGACATGTGAGCAGGCAAAGAGAGGAAGGGAAGGGAGAGCCTGCACAGTCCGGGGTCCTTCTGCCTCCAGCCCAAGCCCTAGGCCATTCTCACCTCTGACCCCGAGGCCAGGCCAGGTAGGAAATGAGCAGGAATCATCTGCTCCTCTTAGGGCTCCATGGAACCTTCTCCATTTTCCACCCATGAGAACAGAACACAAATTGTGTCCTTGCCCAGATAACCACCCCCTGCTGTGCTACTGGATGAGACCAGCTCCCCAGAAATTAGGTGAGAGGGATGTCTCCCCAGGAGATACTCCCAGACCATCCTGGGCCACTTGGGATTTTTTGTTTCAAAGACCCAAGCGTGGCTCTGTGAGGCTCCAGGAAGGAGCACCTCTACCCTCGGCCTTCAGTTAACCCATTTCCCCCAGCCCCAGGGCAGTGTTCAGGCAGATCCTTGAGAACAGAGCCTGCAAGCTGAGCCTCCCAGCCTTAGGGTTTAGGACTAAGTGCATCAGCAAACAGGCCTCACTCCCAACATCTGTCTGAGGGGTCTATCCAGCTGGAATGCAGAAGGGGGCAGAGGATTGGGGGCCACAGATATTAGACTGGTGGGTGGGGTTCATCTGCCCCAGACTGACTTGCTATGCCTTAGAGCTCCAGACAGCCAGTGGAGGAGGGAGGCAGACGTGCCTGGACCCAGGTGCAGGCAGGAGGGCACCTGGTGGGCAGTCTGCCTGCTGGGGTACCCTGGCCTCCTCTGGAAGGAGAGAGTAGATGGTCCTAGAGGTGTGGACCTCTGGGTACCTCTGGGTACCGCTTCCCGGCCTTCGCGTTCGCAGTCCCCGGGAGGTGGCTTCTCCAGGGGCCCTGCCTCTCCACACAGCAACGACTCCCACTAGCCATTCTTTCCTGCCTGCTCTCGTGCATCTCTCTTTATCCTTTCGAGCAATTTTCAGACCTCGTCAAGCATCCCAACAACAAAGCCGTGTCTAGATCTCCACTGGGTTTCATTCCCTATCTGATTGCGCCCCAACTGCCTTTGTTTTGGAAATTAGCACTAGTTTTAAATGACAAAATTATAGAAAATTACATCTAAATTCTGGTAAACTCTTGCTTTGTTTAAGATCTTTTTTAAAAAAAAATTGACTAAATTGATTTTTTTGTTTGAATTGTTTTGGTTAAGCTCTCTTTCCCTTAAAAAGAAAAAAAAAAAAAGCTTCCTCCCAGTTTATACGCTGCCAGCTGTGACACAGTGGGAGCTGGATGTCCTGGCTGCTCCCCAGGCTGTGCCAAAGCCTGGGGCATTGGGAGGGCTTCCCTCCCCCCGCATGGGCGTATCTCCCCCCACCCCCAGAGGCCTCCTGGGGCTGCTGACAAAGGGTCTTGCCGATTTGCGGAGTCTCAGACAGGTACCTAGGAAAAGGGCTTATTCTGGGCAGAGAGGTAACTGGCCCAGTTGGGCCTGGAGTCCCTGGTTTGGGGCTTAGCACAGAACCGGGGGCTGCCTCCCCAAAGGCACAGGTGTATCCCATCGTCAGGCAACTGAGCCCATAAGCTCGGGGAGCTACAGGTGGTAGAGACACACCGGACCAGCGGACCATTGCAGAGCCGCACCTGTGACATCTTTCTGGGGCCAGAGGGTGTGACCCATCCTCCGTGGTGAGCCCAAGCCCACAGACAGGAGGGAAGGAGAGGCCCCCCATGGAATTTTTTCTGTCTGCCCCTAAAGGGCAGATCCAGTGCGAGGTGAGGGCCGCGCCTGGGGTAAGCCCAGAAAGTGTCCACAGCCCTGCCTTCTGGTAAACCAGTGCGAGCCCTCCAGCTCCAGCCAGTGACAACCGGTGGCCCGTCGTCACATTGATTTCCACAGTTGGCCAGGGAGCTAGCTGTTCCCCCAGAGACTACATTTAACTCACTTCTCTATTTACCGCCTTCATCAGTTGATTTATCCCCTTATATTTGTGGTGAAGACAGTGAAGCATGAACATACAAATGCCTCCAAACTCAAGCCTGGGTGGGTTTTTGGAGGTTTTTTTAAAAGTAATTTCTCCTTTCATTTCTAATCTTAAAAGCCTTTATTGCTAAAGCTATAATTTGTCTGTCAGATCTAATGTCAAACAACTGCATATTTTTTTAAAATAAGAAACCCAGATTTTGAAACCAAATCTTTGAAACTTACCATGTGAGAATCATATTCCTACAAGACTATGTGGGTTTGGATTTGGGTCACTTTTAATTTTGCCCCTAGGGATTTTACATCTCCAAAACCCAATTGATTTCGCACTCCTAAATGACAGACGGCTGACTCCAAGTGGGAACCAGGAGGCACCGTGTGATGGCATCAACACCAGTCAGAATTCCACTTAAGGAAAAAAAAGGAACTTTCCTTTTCTCCTGTTTGAAAGCTTGCCCGGCATTATAATAAGATTCACCATAGAGCTCCTTAAGATCTAGCTCATTAAAGTCCCGCGATTTTTCCTCTATTGTTTGACATGACAACCTGGCCTCTCACGGGGTTGAGTAATTATGGAGAGATCCCCTCCATGAAGAACAGGTCTTGCCAGCCAGAGGGATGGGCCACTGGTATTTTTAGACTTCATTAGTGCCCTGATTTAAAATTTCACATTTTGTTTCTTGTAATTATCTTCCAATCGACTGAGCTGAAATTTCTGTTGGGGCTATGTTAGTCTGCTTTCCCAAAAAGGGCGTTGGGACTTTAATTTAAAACTTAACCAATTGAAAAATAAAGGTGGTGCAGAAATGCTTTTTGATTTGCAATAGGTCAAGCGATTGTCTCTCTTCTGTGACTAGAGAAGCCAGCTTGCATGCAGTTCACTTTAATGAGTGTTATTTAAATGCATTGAGCACATATAGATTTTCTTAAGAAACTTATAAGATAAATCTTTCTTTCTCTAAGAACAATTTGGGGGTAGGGTTTCATTCTTTAAAAAAAAAAGATTATGTATTGAAAGCTAATTAAAATAGATTTTGTGTGTGCAAAGTGATAAGGGAAGAAAAAAGAATTAGTTCCATTTGAATCCTGTTATCATCTACCTGAGGCCTTTGTCTTGTTGGACTGGAAACTGTGAAGCAATCCATGGGCAGAGGTGGTGGCCAACGTCAGGCCTTGTGAGATGAAGGAGAGAAGTCTAGTGTCACTGCCCCGGTACCTCAGGAGCCCAGCTGTGTCAGGGTAGAGGTGCAAGCTCTTGGTGTCATTTTTCTATCCTCTACCTTTTTCCACAAATGATTCTTGGTGGCTAAGAGGGTCCAGAGTCCTTTTAAAGCCCCAGACTAATAGTGAGCTGCAGAAAGGTTGTATTTTTACCTGCATGTCCAGGGAGAGAGAAGTAAGGTTGCACATGCTCCCTCTTGCTTCTGAGCCAAAAAGCCAAATCCAAGTTGACCAGAAATGATGAGCCTTGCCTTTTCTGGCTTTAGATTTTGTAGGCACAGGGAAGGGGGCTATGAGGATTCCCACGCCCAGGTAGCTGTGTTGTAGGGTGTGCTCAGCCCCTTCTCTGTAGTTTCGCCTCATCCTTCTCATCTTTGCCCCAGAACCCACCCCCACCCCACCCCCCGGGGAGCTCTGTGCGTCTCTATGTCATCTTCTGCTTGGACAACAGCCACCTTTTCTCCGTGAGTGGCAAAGACAGGATCTGGTAAAGATTCTTTGAGGCATAGTGAATAGCTGTGTGGTGTGGACAAGTCTCCTCACTTCTCTAAGCCTCCTTTTCTCCATCTTTAAAATGGGATGACCAGGCAGCCCAGGTGGCTCAGCGGTTTAGCACCGCCTTCAGCCTGGGGCGTGATCCTAGAGAGCCAGGATCAAGTCCCACGTCCAGCTTCCTGCATGAAGCCTGCTTCTCCCTCTGCCTGTCTCTCTCTCTCTCCCTCTCTCTCTCTCATGAATAAATAAAATCTTTAAAAAATATAAAAAATAAAATGGGATGACAGTAGCATCCTCACCGGGCATAGAGGAGGTTTGAATGAGATTGTGGACATGAACATACATAGTACTTTGTCCTCTGAAAACCAGTGTTCCTGTCAACACTGACCCCAGGTCTAGAGAGTTCAGCAGAGACAGAAGCTAGTGAAGGAGCGGGAAACAGAGCCCCTCTACGGTGCAGAGGCGATGGCAGCAGCCCAAGCTTGTTCTTACGGTTGGCAGCCCCTGGTCAAGCAGCTTCATGGGACCGCCATGTCCCCATCCATAAAGGGATGTGTCACCTTCCTGGCAGGAAGATTTTGGACTGCTCTCCCCAGCGTGGAGCCCAGCACAGATCCCATCCATCCCTGCCCCACCCTCTGACATGCCAGGGCACTCTGCTCAGTACATATTCTGGAAGCAGCTGGGAATTCATGATAAAGCTGTTTGCCCACGCATGGCTAGCCCAGAGGCACAAAATGTCCAAACTGAAATCAGCTTCCCACACCTGCTCTTCTTGTGCCTCTGTCTCAGAAGTGACATCGTGAAACCATCCAGGAGTCCAGAGTCAAAGCCCGTGGTTGTCCTTGACCTGCCCTTATCTCCCTTATGCCCTGAGTCTGAAAAGTCCTCTGACTGAGCCCTCTCTGCACCTCTCCTCTCTCTGTCCCCAGTACCACTCTCCTCAGGCCACCAACGCCTCTGGCCTGCATTGGTGGCCTCCAGGCTCACGGCGCATCCCCTCCCACCCGGATCCGTGGGGCACCCACGTGGTCTTTGCTGAACACAAGTCCCATACTGTCACTCCCCGGCACCTGCCTTTAGCACCCCCTGCACTTTCAGGACAGTGCCCAGCCTCTCACATGGGGCCTCAGGGTCTGCCTCCACCTTCATCTCTGCTGTTTAGCTCACAGGCTGTCCTGAAGCCACTCCAGGACCAGGGTCGTCTCCCTTCCAGCTGTGCTCGGTGCCTGGCCACACACCTGCAATACAGTCCCCCTGCTCCTGTGTCACTCTCCCCGCTAGACTGAGAGGCACTGGGGTGGCGGTAGGCAAGACTCCCTCCCATTCGCATTGCACCCCCAGTATCCCCACCAGCGCCCAGTGCTGAGAGATGCTCAAGAAGAATTAGATGAAGGAAGGCACAGAGCACTAGGTTGAGAGTCACCGCCGAGGTTCTGTGACTCCTCACCGGCCACCTCCCCTTTGTGTGCAGAGAGCAGGCTGGCGCCCAGGCACACAGCAGAGTCCCCACAGGAGAGCTCACCCTGCGGCCAGCCACTCCCCCACACATACACCTGTCCCACACTGCTGGGAACGGAAAACCATCTATTTCAGAGTCCCTCCTGTACCCAGGCACCTCCACCCAAATACTTGCCCCAGAGCACCAGGGATCTGAAACTCTGCCTCAGTTTCCTTGTCTATAAGAGAGGACATAATAGAACGTGCTTCTTAAAGTCATTGTGAGAACTGAGTGAGGTCCTTTACATAAAGCCCTTGGGATAATGCCCAGCATGTCATAATCACTACAAAAGTCTTTGCTATTACCCTCTTCACTACCACCGCCAGAGCCACCTTTCAGTGTCCATGGCCCTTTGGGGCCCCAGGATAACATGAAAAAGCCAAAGGCCTGTTTATCTTGAGAATCTTGAAAGATTGTGTCCACATGGTGTTGTCTGAAGCACCTTGTTCCCAGGGGTCCACTCTGAACAGAAGAACTTGCCTTCCCTCCTTGTAACTCTTTCCACCCCTTCACATTACCCCAACAACCAGAAGGAACCAGGCTGTTGCGGAGACCCTCCCCCTAATTGCAGGAGCTCTCTGTGGGAGGAGGGCTCCTCCTATCTACCCTCAGGGGATCCCAGCATCCTACTAGATTCAGCTTGATGCCAGGGTGCCAAACTCACTGCGTGGGGCCTCCTCCAGGGCCATATCAGTAGATGGGACAAATGGAATTCTGTTGCTCCTGCAGACGGATCAACCAAGGATGGAAGCAGAGGGAGTGGGTTAGGAGCATGTGGCCAGCAGCATGGAAGGTGGCAGGGAGCCCAGATCCACACCAGACTCCTTGCATAGAACTCCACCTCCACTGTCTGCTAACCCAGTGGACTGTGCTAGAACACTGGTGTCTGAGCCTCAGTTTCCTTAGTGGTCACATGGAAAGAATATTAGTGCTATAGTCCTAGACAAAGACATGTTTTAAGGCCTTGATATTATATGCAAAGTCTTAAAACAGTGCATGGCGCATAGTAAGCCCACAATAATGTTAGCCGTTGTTATTACTACCACCACTATAAAGAATCCTGGAGAAGAGATATTGTCTGGAGCACCTTTGACTCAGGCCCACCATTGTTTCTAGAACAAGGTTGCCCAAAATAATCTCCCAGATGCAACTGACATAACCCTCATTACAGATCTGGAACCAAATGCACAGATCCACTGTTACCCTAACTTTCCCTTTCCAACCTGCACCCCCCAACACATACACACCCTCACCCAAGAAATATGTGTCTCAGAGCCTGTGGAATGTGACACTTCATCAACACAAGGTGTTTGGTCCTGGCCTGAGCAGTACCTGCCCCAGCCACGCCTCACAAAGCCCTCCTCCCCTTCCCAGGGCTATGGTCTCCTGGGGTTTGTTAATCATTAACTGGAGGGTTGTCCATGGCTTAACTGTCATGTTAACAGATCATTTGATGATGAGTGAACCAGGCAAGTGGAAAGATGCAGCAAAGGCCACTAGACCACCTAGTGACCATATTGTTCTCAGAGCAGAGGCTTACCCCAGTACCCCAGCCTCTGTACAACCTTCTCAGGGGCCCTCTGCTCAACAGGGCACCCAGGGCCCCCTCCTCACTGAGCCGAGTACATGCAACTGGGAATAGCATATGGGCTTTCAGCCTCAAATCTCTGCTGAGCATTTGTGAGATCAGAAATCACACTCTGGCTCTAACTATTGACAGGCAGAGCCAGCAGAGTCAAGACACCATGGGAATGAGAGGGGCCTTCAGATTAGAGCAGAGGGAGGGAACATTTGCTTTCCGGGGGCTTCAGGAAGTGGTGCTGACCCACAGCAGGAAGCCAGCTGTCCTGGTCTCAAGCCCACACAGATACCAGCAGGGATAACCACTAGGTTCCAGATCACCGACCCTCAAAGGCCACTGGAGGGCTTGAGTCATGTCACCTCCTTCCCTGGTGCCCATCAAGCATTTATGGACCAAGTAATGTGTGTAGTATTAGTCACCTGCTGTGTGCAAGGCCCACACTTAGCTTCTTCTACTCAGAAGATCCTGCAGAACGTGCTAGCTGCATGCCCAATAATATTCTTGGCTCCTACTGAATATGAGGCCCTGGGGGGATACCTACAATGTTCCAGACACTGTGCCAGGTGCTGGGAGAAATGGCAGTCTCCCTGAAGGAGCTTGCACCCCACTTGGGGAGTCCAAGGGGAGCCAGCAATAAAAGCCACAGGGGCTAGAGAAAAGAGATCAGTATGGGCTGGGCCTTCAAAGGCAGTCAGAATGCTGGAGGGAAACTGAGCAGAAGGGAGATGGTCCTACAGAGGCAAGATCTTAGGGAAGAATGTTTGAAATAAGAGCCAGTGACATAGAATTATGACTCTCAGTAGAGAAATCATGATTTCTGTTATACACACACACACACACACACACACACACACACACTTCTGTTTAAATGGTTTATATGACCTGTCCTAAGTTGAGACAGGTTCAGCTAGTGATTTACACCTAAGGGCCCCAGAAATCTGTTCCCTGACCTCTTGGTACACAAAGTTCAGGAAGCCTGGACTTTCCTCCAGCTTCGTGGCTTCACCTGCCAAGGTAGTGATGATGGCCAGATAAGGATCCATGATCTTGGGCAAGAGTCTATTTTATTAGCTATTTTGGTCTTGCAAGATGAGGTCATTCTGGCCAAGGTGAAGTCATTCTGGCCAACGTCAAGTCATTCTGGTCAAGGTCAAGTTGTTCTGGTTTTAGAAGGCCACTCTGGCTTGCTCTGTGTCTGGCTTGCAAGACCCCATGGTCTTCAGGGGCTTTGATCTGGGTGGAAAACCCTTGAGGGCCATTTACCCCTGACTGGGAAATTGGAACACACCCAGGGACCAGATATTCTGCGTAAACCTTTCTCTCTCCTATTGTGACAGGTTAATGGCAAGTTTCCTGTTGCCTAATCACTATGCAGGCATCTAATGGCACGCTGTCTTTGCTAGGAAGGGCATGCCCTGTCAGGCTGATCCCTAACATTTTTCAGTTTGTGAGGTTGGGAATGAGTTGTGAAAGTGGAAGAGCTGGGCAAAGCTGTGGTGTGCCTGCTGCTTGTCCCTATGTGGTGGGAAGTAATGGTACCCCAAACCATGAAACCAACTGGAGGAAACGTGGCACAACACCGGCTTTGGTTGAAATTACATCCCATTCAAGAACATGCTCACTATTCTAGAAACATGAAAGATCAAAATAGCACATGCATGGTTAGGAACCAAAAACATTGTGTAAATTGCTTAAAGGGGAAAAATGGCCAAAAGTTTGCTATCTGATGAAAATAGTTAACCATTGCCTGTTTTCATAGCATAACTCTCTTTCTTTAAAAAAAAAAAAAAAAAAACGTATCTTAGAAGGAAGCCCAAGTGTTCATCAATGCATCACCAGGAAAATACTTTTTTACTTTCTAGCTCTCCCAGCAGCCTTTTGGATGACCTAGCACAGCACTGTGAACTGTCTGGTTTTGCCCAGTGGCCTCTCACTGCCTTTTCTTCCTCTCTTCCAAGTGACTTCGCAGTGTTGTCATTGCTCTGTGTCTCAGACCCAGGTCTGCACACATCCTGTTTTCCACCACTCTCTGTGGGACCAATGTCATGGGCTGTGTGTTAGTGTGTTGGGGCTTCCATAACATAATGTCACCCACTGGGCAGCTTCAACAACAGACATTTGTGTCTTCATAGTTCTGGAGGCTGGAAGTCCAAGATTAGGGTGCCAGCAAGGTTGGTTTCTCATGTGGCCTCTCACGTGGCCTCTCCTTTGTGCAAGCACTCCTGGTGTCTCTTTTTTGTCTTATATGCATTCAAGTCATAGTGGATTAGAGTCCCACCCTTGTGAGTTCATTTAACTTTAATAAATTCTTAGAGGCACTACCCCTAAATACAGTCGTTTTGGGAGTTAAGGCTTCAACATATGAATGGGGTGAGAGGACACAACTCAGTCCATAACACTCTGCATGTCAGTCTAGTTGGCAAATGGAATTAGAGTTTGTCCTTGTCATCTTGCCATCTTCTTTCTGGACAATGTCTCCTCCCCAGTCATACCACACTCCTAGCGCCTTCACTGACCTTGCCTACATGGTACCATTTATGACTGGACCCCCATACGTGTGTGAGTGTCTGGTCCTACTCTTCCTCCCATTCGTGCCTTGGGGAGCTGCTGGCAGTGAGCACAGTGCTTCTGTGGGATGTGCCACTCTGATCACAGCAGCATGGCCTGGAGAGGCCCAGTGAGCAGGCCCAGAGCAACCTGGCATGATGGGCCCTGTCTCTATGTGGCTTTCAGTCTGCAGGGACAAATGTTTCCAGGCAAAGAGCTCCTAGCAGCAGATGAAGTAATTGCTTAAGGAGTGGGGATGGTTTCACAGGGGATTCCCTAGAGACAATTTCTGAGGACTATGTGAATATCTTGGTGAGATCTCTGAATGTCACTTTCCCCACCTATAAAATGGGGTGGGGAGGGGGGTTTCTAAATGA
The DNA here is from genome assembly GCF_011100685.1 of Canis lupus familiaris. Lineage (NCBI taxonomy): Eukaryota > Metazoa > Chordata > Mammalia > Carnivora > Canidae > Canis > Canis lupus. The sequence goes on from NC_049238.1 coordinate 18,262,064, forward strand.
CCTTTACAGTAATACTCCACTCTCATATTCACTGTAGTGGTGTGGAAGGGGTGAGAGGGGTAGAAAGGAGAGGGATGGGTTGTTGCTTAGGAGTAAATTCTCATCAACAGGGGAAGGTGATGAATTGCCTGGGAGAGCACAGCTGGGGAGTAGGGACGGCAGTCAATGGTGGTAGATGCAGCCCTGTCTTTTGGAAGGGCACGGAGTGGATGTTTTGTATTCATTATACATTCACTCTGCGTTTATGTAATCCTTGCAGCTGCCCTATGAGTGGATTCACAGAGGGAAAACCAAGGCTTGGATGAGATACCCATCCAGATCTAAGTGGTAGCATGGGAATGAGAGTCAGGATGAAAACCACCTGCCTCTAAAACTGATTCCCTTTCCACCATACTACACCTTAATGCTTCCCTAGCTTGTCACTCAGCGTATCCAGGCTAAATATGGATCACGATGGCTGTCTTTCATCTAGGGTCATGTGTCTGATACCTCTCAACATAAATTGGTGATTCTTGGGTTCTTTCCTCATCTCTTAAAAGTACTGTGTGATGGGTGGATGGGTGAGTGAATGGATATAATTCCTCAAGTAAACCCATGAGGGACTTTGGACCATTGGAGGAAGGTGCAGACAGGGCACTGGCCACCACAGAAGCCACTGGAGCTTGGGAGTCAGGCAGCCCTGGAGATTCTTTCCCACCATGGCATCTCTCACACCTTATACAAAGTATTACCAATGCAATAAAGTTAATGGAGCCAGTCATCCAATGAAGGAGCCAATTCCGTGCAAAGATGATGCATCTTTGGAGTTAATGAGGTCTATTGAGCTTATGCCCTTTTAAATGAATACAATTCTTGAAATCCACCAAACAGCAGCACATCCACTTAGAAGTAGTTAACTAAGTCTTGTGCCACTGTCACCGATGGATAAGGAGAGATTCCCAGAACCGGCTTCCTACTGACATCTGGAGAGCCTTCAGCTCTTGGGAGCTCAACAGATGTCATGCCTGGCCAGCCATCCTTGTCCTTTGCGAAGTCCTCAGATCAACCCAGTTACAACCATGGGGACTGGACAACCCAAGGAAGAAAGTGATCAAATGGAGCCATGACTCTCCTGAATGGTGTCCAGCCCAGCCTATAGCCTGAGGCCCAGCCTTAGGGTTAGTTGGAAGAGATGCACAAGAACAGCTAGACTGTCAGCCCTACAAAACTGGCCACTGCCAGGGGAGAACTGCTGCCCAGTGGTCCCTGAGCTGGGGGAAAGTAAGCAGTTTGTAGGAAGTATAGACCTGGCACTGGCTGAGGAGAAACACGAGTCAGCCCGAACTTCAGACTGAATAAGGACCATTAGGCCATGGCCCCTGGGCCCTCTGACTATGCTCTACCAATGCTCTGCCCAATTCCAGTCTCCTCTCCAGTTAACACTGCTCACAGTTGCTGAAGAACACAAAGTGGTATTTGTTGTGCCCACAGAACATCTGCTGAAGGCAAAACTTGTGTTCATAGCTCTTCACTTCAAAAGACTTGCTGTGTTATAAAAAGAAAGGGACCATCTGTCCCTCTTCTGGACCCCAGCACCTCTTGGAAAAGATTTCTGTGCAAGAAGGCAGTGAGAAGTCAGCATTGACTTCAGGGAACTATTCTGAGGCCGGAAAAGAAGGTGCCTCCCCACTGAGGGGAAGTTGAGGCGGCAGATGGAAGCCGCTCTGTGGAAGCCATGAGATGGTAGACGCTGGCAGGAAGGACACAGCTGTGGGTCTGGGGAGATGCTCCAGCTGTGCAAAGGCCCAACTGGGAGGATGAGAGATGTGAGGGCAGCCCAAGAGGAAAGACCCGGAGGATCAGGGGCCCCCAGGAGAAGGTGTGGAAGATGGCATCTCCAGTTTGGACATACCTGTTGCACAAAGTCTGATATTATCCATTTGCATTCCTCTGCTCAGTTTGTCTGGCCTTTCTTATCCAAAAAGCCCTTTAGGACAGTTCTGCATCTTGGGGACCACCACCCGCTCAATGATTCCCCTCCAGGGGCTGATAATCGGGGTGATCTTCCAGAGTGTGTGGGAGTCTAGTGTGAGGCCCATTCAGGGTTTGTCTGTCTCTCGGCACCAAGATAGAAAAGTCTGGAGAAGCTGGCTTGGGCATGCAGGTGGGGCCTAGCTGAGCACAGGTGGGACTTTCAGCCAGGAGGCATTCCCCCAGCTTCCCGACCACGCTCTCCCAGGTGGGGCACCCACTGATTGCGACTCCACAAAAGGCCCTTCCTTCCTGGCCTTCACGTTGGCTGTTCCAGTTCTTTGGTTCTGAAACAGCCCTGTTCCTTCCACCTCTCCCACACATACCCATGAAAAAGTTGGATTTCTACCAGAATCCAAGCAGATTCCAGAGAGCCTTGGTCTGTGAACCTCTAAGCTTAAGGCTTATTTTGTTTCGGATCAAAACCTGCCTCTCTTCTGAGCTTCTGTCCTGGCCTAGAAATGGGGGGTGGGGGGATGCTGGAGGTTCTGAAATGGGGTCTTCTGAGGACACCCCTCGCTCCCATTTTCTGCTTGTCTCTGATGGGAGTGAATGAATTGAGAGCTTTGCCTCTGTCCTGGGGAGGGTGTGCAAGTTTTCATCCACAGTCTAAAATGTACAGAACTCCCCTCACCCCCCGCCACTCGGGTGCATCCATTTAGATTCTGAGAACGAAGGCAGTTCCTGGAGTAGCATATTCAAGGCTCCCAGAATCCTAAAAGGTCACACTCCTTTTATTCTTGCCTCTTTTCACTTCTGTTCTATTCTTATTGATTTCTTTGGGCCCATAAGAAAACACAGTAGGCAAAGCCTGCTACTTCCATTGAAATAAAATATTCTGCAGTCAAACCACACACCATAAAGAAATAATTGCAGTCTGTATATATTGCTAATGGACATCTCTCAGCAATTCCCTGTCTCATAAGCTTTAAACACAGACATTAGTATAAATATGCAGAAACCCCCATTCGGGCAAATTACTCTGCATTTCTGAACAGAAGGAAGATTAACCATGTGCTGATATCTTTGAAGGAGCTCAGCAGAGCAGGAAAAATTCACTGGCCCTCTCTGGGAGGGAGCTCAGGACTCTGTGAGGCCTGGAGGACAGAGCTGAAGCCCCAGCTGGCATCTTCTCCCCTGGGCCTGGGGCTCTCCTGGAGTACTCAGGCTGGGCCTCGGGAGGAGGGGACTGGCCCCCACTCTGGCCAGATCAGCCTCATCTGAGTTGACTTGTCACTTGGGTGTTCTGCTTCTAGAGCCTTCCAAGCTCCCAAGGTGCTGGCAGGTACAGGAACAGAGAGGTTGAAGCATTTTTTCCCCTGGCCTCTCATCTGCCTGATAAAAAGCCCCTCTAGGGTCACCAGATTTCAGAAGTAAAGGCCCATGAGGAGCCCTGGGGAGACTTCTAGAGGCAGCATCACCATCTGAAGTCGGCCCTACAATCTCCCTTTCTCTGGCGCTCCTCTTCTCAGCCCTCCTCCCCTACCCCTACCCCACTGATAGTCCCACACTCCCCACAAAGCCCCTGCCCCTCAGGAATCAGCCCGGACCCCTGGTCACCAGGGTGGAGAAGACACCTCCGTGAGCACAGGGTGCTGAGCCTGGGGGTGACTGGGTCTGGCCTCCACGGCCTGCTGGTTAGACAGGAGGCAGCAGAGGCCGGAGAGGGCTCCGCATGAAGCTCACAAAAGTCCCCTCCACGTGCTCGGCACAGGCCACCACGTCCCCTTTATAGACAGAACTCGAGGCTTGGTTTTCCGGGGGCTGGAGCAGCCAGTCAACGGAACAGGGGGAGGTGGCCAGAGGGTTGCTGAATATGCTACAGGCCCGCCTTGTTGTCAACACGGGAGGTGAGCTATGAGCTAGTCAGGAGTCACCAAGGGGTGAGAGAGCCAGAGCGCAGAGGTCTTCTGGTTATTTATTTTGTGTTCGCCTGCCTTTGCCACAGTGGAATCGAATGCAGAGGAGAACACTCAACATTTACATTCTGAGGCAGAAGGAAGGCACTTGGGCTCCTCAGAGCTGGAGCCGCAGCCTCCCAGCCTCGCCTGTTGTAGTGAAGTTGGGACAGAAGATTCAGGGAGCCTGGCGGGAGGCCCTCCCCAGCCCCCAGACCACCTGTGAGGCCGGGGTTTCTGTAACACCCCAGTTTCCAAGGCAGGGCTCTGGGGCAGCAGCCTTAGCCAGAAGCAGAGGAGCGCAGGAGGATTAGAGCCTCTCCTCAGCTCACCCCAGCATGCGTGCAGACTTCACTCACCCGTCTCACCAGCGAGCATCTTGATGGTCTATTTTCATGACTGTCTCCCCCACTCGACTGTGAATGACTTTAGAACACCCCCGCCGCTGGCCAATTTAGCAACCTTCTGCAAAATTTTAAGATACCCTTTTCTCAAGACCCTTGCTTGACATCTACCAGAAAATTGTCACAATAATGAAAGAAATGTTGGTGAGCGTGAGGTGAATGGCGACCCCTGGAGTTGTACAGTGTGCAAGTGAGCAGGTTGAGAGTGACTCATTGAGGGTATTGTATTCCAAATGCTCGTGGAAGGGTAGCACGTGCACTCACACGGGTAATCCTTACAACAGCTACGGTTATAACCCCCATGCCACAGAGAGACGGGCTCGGAAACATGAAGGAACCTTCTCGTGTTTACCCAGCTGGTCAGGGACACAGTCGGGGTGGATTCTGGGCCATCGGGCCCCAGAGACTTGCCCTTCACCATGTTTGCTCCATGATAGCCTCAGTAGCTAGTTCTGGGCCTGGCCCTGAGGATGCCCACAAGCATGTATTTGCTGTAACAGCACAAAAAGGGTCTGGCTTCCAGCCCAGTTCAGCCCTGCTCCTGCCACCCCGCACACTGAATCTCTCCCTCTCCATTTATAAAATGAGGGGCTGGATGCAGAGTGTCAGAGGCTCAGGGGACCCTGGGTCCCCACAGACCCATGCAGGTTGCCATGCAAGTTGCCATGCAGCCTGGCCTGGAGGAGGTGCCCTTGCATGGACCCAAGCTGTGCCCATGGCTGGGGAGCCCCACACCCACACAAGGACTTGGGGCCTGTCAGCTCATCTCCACCAGAGCCTTTCAGACTCAGCCCACCTGACTGGCCTCCAGGGCTCACCTGCCCTCCCTCATCCAGGCCCTCCTTCCCTCCTGCTCGGCCCCCCAGGACTCGCTCCTCAGCCTCTCCTGCCTCTAGAAGGCCTGCCCTCTCACGGGCACCCTCCACTCTGCTGTCAGAGCAGATTTTCTAAAGCACCATGTGACCAGGCCTTAGTCAAACCTTCAGTGGTCTTCATTTTTCATGGAGCTCCTTCACCTGTCACTCAAAGCTACTGACTCCTCCAGCCTCTCCCCCGCTTCAGCCCCACAGGTCTGGCCCCTCAGGGCTTCTACCCAGCAACACACTCACTTCAGCTTCTGCACATTGCTCACAATGCCCACCCCTATTCAGACCTGCCTTTAGTCTTGTTGCTTCTCCAGAAAACCTTCCCAGGCCCCCTAGACCACACAGAACCACCAGGCCCCAGTGGCAGGCCTAGGGTTGACAAGACTGTGCTCTCCTGTGACTCACTCTTCTCCCCAAGCTGGGGGATCTTGGGTCAGGATCTGGGCCAGAGCCCAGCCAAGTGGGGTCCCAGCAGCAAACAGGCCCCTGACTGGAAAAACAGGTAGTAGAGTCACATCTGATTCCACCCAAGTTGTGGCTCTGGCTAGCCCCAGCTCCTGGCCACCTCCTCCCTTAGCTGACACTGGCCTCTGATCCCCAAATTGCTGAGGCATCTTGTCCTCCTCAGGTAAAATGAGGTGTGACCTCATCAGGGTTCCCCAGGGCCACCCCCCAGGCCTCTTGTGACTGCCACCACACAGAAACCAGAGAGCCCTGATAAGGAGCTATAGAAAATAGTCATGCATGTGCCCGTCAGAGAGTTCCAGAAAAGTACAACATTCCAACCCAGTAAGAGCTAGTTCTCACAGCCAAAAAGGGGAGAGGGACTCAGGAAACTGTCCTCCCAGCCCCCAGCCCTTAAGGATTGAGCTCCTTCTCTGGAGACAGGAAGCAGCTGGGGATAAATCAGGTGTCCACAGAGCCTCTGGCCCAGTCAGTAAGGAGAGAAACCAAAGCTCTGAAAATTCCATTCATCCAGGAGACCCTCCTGTGTAGACTCCAACTGTATCCCAGCCCCCAGGCAGCACCTGCACACCTGTGCACAGCCTCCCTCTGTATTCATCAGAGGGCCAGCTCCCCACCCTGCTAAGCTCTAGTTGGGGCTTGGCTTGGAGCCCTCCTCGCACTGGGGCAGATGGTGGGAATGGGAGTGTATAATCCCCCTCCTGGGATGAGCTCACTGACCTGGAAGGAGAAATCCCCCCACTGACCCTTGTCATGGGCAGGAACTCCAAAACATACGAGCAACCCCCAGGTGCACAAGAAAAAAGGGAAGAGAGATGATGAGTCATGAGGCCTGAGACTCTGAAGAGCCATTTGCGGAGAGAGCTTTGGGACCTAGTACAGCCAAACGCATGACTGACCAGCCCTCATGAGCCAGCTGAACCACGCCTGCCCTTGAGAGGAGGAGACAGACAGGTCACCAAACATGCCCCAGAACCAGTGCTCCACGGGGCAGGCCTTTTGGTCTTTTTTGTTCATCAATGTCTCCCCAGTTCCTGGCACATAGTAGGTGCTCAGTAAATATTGGCTGACTGTATGAGTGAATAAATGAATGAAGGACGATAGCCCTAAGCGTTCAATTCTGCCCATGGTTCTGAACCCCACAGGATTGTGGGTACAGAACACAGAGTGTGGGAGTCCAAGGACTTGAGCAAGGACACAGAGGCAGCTGCAGAGTGAGGGCATCTGTAGGCAAAAGCCATCTTGAAGACAGAATGTCTGTCTTCTTTCTGTCATCAGCTTCCATGATTTTGCATGACTTCATTCAAAGGTTTCCAGCCCTTTGGTACATTTTCTCTTGTCCAGACACTTTTGCAGGGTTTAACTTTATTATCTTTTTTTAAATATAGTTTTTTAAAGATTTTATTTATTTATTTATTCATGAGAGACACCGAGAGAGAGGCAGAGACACAGGCAGAGGGAGAAGCAGGGCCCCCCGGGAGCCCGATGTGGGACTGGATCCCGGGACTCCAGGACCATGCCCTGTGCCAAAGGCAGACACCCAACTACTGAGCCACCCAGCCGTTCCTAACTTCATTATCTTATTGTTGCCCACTGACCATAGGTAACTGACTTTTTGTGCGGTTCCTCGGGCTATGCAGGACCACATCATGCTCCTGGGCAATGAGCAGGGTTCCCCCTTTCTCCTGAGGGATTGTTCTGATCTCAGGAGCTTTGGGCCATACATATAAGCTCTCAGCTATTGGCAGCTCTGGTGATTTCTAGGGTTGCCCAGGATAGTACAACTGCCGGACTATGGCCACTGAGTTCACCAGCCCTGCCTGAGGTCCAAGCCCCTCCCAGAGGGTTCACCCTGCCTTCCCTCCCTTCCTGAAAGCCTGAGGTCCCTCAAGACCAGAGCCCAAGCCCCAAAGCTGGCTCCAGACCCCGGGCTCTGCCTTAGCTCCTCCCACCCAGCCTGCGGGACATCCCAGGGATCTCACCGCCCTCTGGCTTGCCTTCTGCGCCAATCCTACCCAGCCCCAACCACCGGCATCGCCTTCCTCTGTGTACATCACAGCTCTTTATGATGCTCCTCGGACCCTGAGCATCACCTTCCCAAGTGGCCTGCCCTGCCCTGAGGAAGGCAGCTAGGGCAAGCAGGAAGCAGCAAGATACGGTGGTTTAAAACTTTTAAAACCCAAAGCAGGGATCCCTGGGTGGCGCAGCGGTTTGGCGCCTGCCTTTGGCCCAGGGCGCGATCCTGGAGACCCGGGATCGAGTCCCACGTCGGGCTCCCGGTGCATGGAGCCTGCTTCTCCCTCTGCCTGGGTCTCTGCCTCTCTCTCTCTCTCTCTCTCTCTCTCTCTGTGTGACTATCATAAATAAATAAAAATTAAAAAGAACCCAAAGCAGGATTTTTAACTAAGCAGAGCTCGATTCAAACCTTGCTTCTGCCGCTCTTTGGCAAAGGGACAAGTTAACTCTCCCTGAGCCTCACTTTCCTCATCTGTAAAATGGGGACCACCTGTCCTGGGATTACCGGCCGGGGATAAAGGCGATCACGTCATCAGGGGGCATCAGAGGGGGTTGGCAGGATGCGTGCACCCTGGGGGGGTGCCCCCCGCCCCCGCCCCTGCAGGAGGAGACGAGGGGAGAGGCCCCCGGGCGTCTGCGACAGGTATGGGGTCCGAAAGATGGCTGAGGGCGGCGGATGTAATTAAAGCGCCCCGTGGCCCGGCAACTGGGGCCAGGTTCTTCTGTCCGTTGCGTTTTCCCGCCGGGGTCCCCGTCCTCGCCGGCCGTAGAGCCCAGCCCGCGCCCCACACCCCACACCCCTGCGGGGCTCGGGCTCCGGCTCCCGCGCGCAGCTCGCGCGGGCGGGGGCGGGGGCGGGGGCGGGCGGGGGCGGGGCCGGCGGGCTGGAGAGAGCGGAGGCCCCGCCCCCGGTGACGTGTAGGCCCCGCCCCCGCGCCGCAGCACGTGCCGCGGGGAGGGGAGGGGAGGGGCGGGGCGGGGCGGGGCGTGGAGGGGGCGGGGCGCGGCGGGGCGGCCGGGGTTCCCGGGCGCGCGGCGGCGGAGGCGCGTCTGCAGCGCTCATTTGCATATGCGCAGGTTGGCTATTTATAACCTCGCTGCAGCCAGTTCCGAGTTATGGATGTTTTGAAGTGACTTTAATCTGAGCCTTCTTTTCTTCAAATGGGCTTTTGATTTCCGGAGTGATATTATACATGGCTGTAAGCTATTGACTGAGCGATCGCCCTTGTGTTCTCAATGTGCTGATGCTGAAAATCTGCGATATAAATAAACTTCCTCTGGTAGAATCATTATAAAGCACAAGCAGCAGAAATTTATGGAAAGAACAGATTAAATGCTTAGACTTAAATTCTTCAGTGTGCTGCTTGCCCTAAACTGCTGTGTCTGGAGTTTGGGCTGCTGATTCAGGTGGAAAAAATCAAACGGACACATCGCTTGTCGGTGCATTTTTACTATGATCTATTGTGTTGCCAAAAGAGAAAGCTCAAAAGCTGCCATTGATAATCCTGGTTAAAACTTGGAGCATAAATTATTAAGACATGTAGTTTCTTTTCGGAGTGGTTGGGGACCAGGGCGTGCAGCACAGTAAAGAAATATAACATCAATATGTGCTTATGCATTGTAATGTGGGACATTTTTATGCCCTTAATAAAACATTCCGCCTACAAGTATGTTTATGAAAGCAACAGATAGGAAGATCCATAATGCCACTTAATAGAGTTAATCACCTCCCATCGGAATGGTTTAAAAGGCTTTTTATTGCATGTTGAAAAGCTCTGACCATAATTAATACACTACACGCTGTCAGGTGCCAATCAGAGGGCTGGAAGCAGCAAAGGGAACTTTCTAGCACGCTAGGGCTGGGACCGTTCTCAGGACTCCATCCAGTTGTCTGAATGCCAGGTTTTTAAATCAGAATTATAGCCTTTATGTCAAACATTGGGCTCTGTCTGGGGCTTTAGGTTCTAAATGTTGGGCTCTAGGCTCTAGATGTAAATTCCGAGTTTGTTCTGGGCTCTAGATTGGTTGGTTCTAGGCTCTCAAATCTAGACTCTGGGTTACCAGCCCTGGGTCCACAGGTCCTGAGTGAGTTGCTCCCGCATTACATCTGTACCCAGAGCCAGGAGGGGGATGGGGCTCTTTCCTAACAATGTTGGTTTAGCTCGCTGTAAGCTCAGTGGATACCACTAACCACAGAAATTTATCCCATGGACCTTCCTCTTACCTTTGACCTTTCTAGCCATTTTCCAACTAAGAGGAGGGAAGTCTCAGGATGCCCATGGCCAGCCTCCCCCAGGGTCAGCATGTGGGCAAAGGCTGGTCCCTCCAGACACAGTCTGACACAGAACAGACCCAGACTCGATGGCCAGGGCCAGAGCCAACCAGCCATGGAAGCTCCAGAACTAATCACTTCCCTTTCCTCCAAAGGAGAAGCCTTTATCTCCTTTGTCCGTTATGATATAGTCGCAGAGTGACTGGAGCCACAGGGAATCGCCCAAACAGCCTGGAAGAGCTGAAGAGGTGAAGGGTCAGCCTGAAATAATTAAAGAATAGAATCATCCTTTAGAAGCTCAATTCAAGCCAGCAAGAATGAAGCAGGCAGCAGGGAGATAGTGCTTTCCCGGGGTTGGACCTCTGTCACATGCCTGGGTGGCAATTCTGGGAACCCTGGTAGCTGAGCGGGAGCTAGCTGGTGGTACTTTGGTGGAGATCTTTGAACGTGAAAGCTCTTTCTCCTCTTGGAAAGTTGGACCAACAAAAACTAAGAATGACCCCTGAGGGCACTGAGTGGACACCGGTGGCCAGTGAAGCCAAGCTGTTATATCCCAATATAATATGGTGGACTTCTCTCCACTAGACTGGATTCCAGGGCTCATTAGGGCTTGGATGGGTGGGTTGTCACCAGGAGCTGAGAGATTTTGGTGCTGGATGGAGAAGTTGCCGTAACTCGTCTTTGTTGAGACAGAATCATCCCCCACCTGACTCCCGGTACCCACCTGTAACAGCAGACACTGGATTTCCTTCACGACCTGAAGCGATTGATTCCCCTCTGCCATCTCCCTGCCACCGGCACCACCCAAAGGGAGAGCTGTGCCCAGGGGAACATTGTCTACAGCTGCCCTCCCAGAGGTGAGCTCCCTCGTGGGGACAGGCCACGGCTCCCCCACTCCACATTGGGGGAGTGACAAGGACAACTGGGGAAGATAGCGTCGCAGGTGTGTGGTGGAGGAAATGCTCACTCCTTCGGGCGGCCGACAGCAATGCAGTGAGCCCCGGCCTACCTACCTACCTACCGTGCATAACGAACAAAGCTCTCCGCACTCACGGAGCTCATACTCTGACTCCCCAGAGCCTCCCTCATGGTATGTCCGCCATCTCCTGAATGCAGCAACTAGAGAAATAAGAAACTGAGTGGGACTTTCGCAGGTCTGTCCACAGCAGGCCGAGCTAGGATCCCGAATGCCAGGGCCCCAGTTGGTAGATGGTCTTCACTCATATCCCAGCCCCCTTGACGAACTTCCTCCGCCCATTGAGGGTGTGTGCACAGCCCAGGAGGACCCCCTGGGAGTGCTGAGCCTGTGGGAAAGAAGCAGTGAGGGAACAGAGCCAGGGGCCAAAAGGGTTACAGGACTGGCTCGTCCTTGAGGCAACAAGACAAGGGTGTCCTGAAGTTACGGAGGCTGTGGCTGGGAAAATAGGTTGCAAACTGGCATTGGGGCCACCATGAGCATTTTTGAGGGCATGTGGGTGTTTGTGCCAATCTCTCATCTTGACTAGGCAAGTTTTCTTCTGAGGTCCAGTGTCTCCCACTGGGTTTATGTAAATGAGCCATAGGACCTGGTCAGGCAAACGGCACACATGGGACACTCAGTGTGAGTGGGGCTGAGTGCCCAGCTGACGCAGACTGGGCCAGAGCAAAAGGCAGGCCAGCTATGCCCTTGGGGATCCGAGCTGTCCTCCGGCAGCCATCAGGCCCCTGGCAGTTGCCAGGCCCCCATTGTCTTTGCCCACAGGCTTGGTGGCCTTGAAACACTCGCTGAGCAGCTGTTCCCAGTCCCTCCCTGGCCTGTGGGCTTGAGTAACTCTTGAGGCCGGGACGTGTAGGCGAGGAGGTTTTGGTGCACAGAGCTGGGCTCAGTGAGCAGCTCCCTGGAGGACGTTTGGGATGAGTTGACTAATAGAGATGTCTGTTCTGGGAGGTCGTGATATCACCTGTCATTAACCCGGGCACCCTGCCCAGGGCTCTCACCAAGAAATCATAGGCAGCTGCTTGCAGGCGGGTGAGTGATTTGCAAGGACCACAAGAATATTTGCATAAACATATGTATGGAGTGTGTATTTATTTGCATTCATTTGCATAAATTGCTGGCTCTTTGAGCTGTTGTTCCTTAATTTTATTTTATTTTTTTCAGTAAATTTATTTGAGCTCTGAGCACATAGATCTGGACACTTTAGGAATGAGAACAAAAAGGCCAAAAACAACAGCACTGGGGCATGAGATCAGAGATTCTCAAACTTTGCTGCACATTAAAATTTTCTAGGAAGGTTTTAGGAGTTCTGGTGCCCAGATTGTCCCCCGTACTATTGGCTACAAGGCTAGGGGTGAGGCCCAAGCGTCAGCATCTTGGTGAATGCTTTGGTCGCATACACAGGTTGAGGACTGATGCCTGAGCCAGGGCCAGGCATGCATCAACTCAAAACACCCTGGTCTCCAGCTGGAGACACCGGGTGCCCACCTCACCTCCCTCATATGTACCAGACACTCCCAAACTTAAGCACAGTGAGGTATGTGAAGGGCCAGGGCCGCACCAGCACTCCACCGCACCCTTCTGCACCAGCACCATCACCTTACCACGTCAAACCGTGCACAGCCAGAGCATCTGGAGACCCGGCGGCTCCTCCTGGCCCGCACCCCACCCCACCCCCAGTCCGCCCTGGACTCCACCTGGAGCATCAGTCAGCCCCTAGGAGATATGAGTGCTTCAGGTGGGACCCAGGGTCTGTTCTGTCTCAGGCACATGGTTCTTTCTCCTTCCAGATGACTTCCAGATGCCCAGGAAGTGAGTGCCTATGAAAGGGAGGCCATGTGTTCCCGAACAAGCCCTCCTGTTGCCACCCGCCTGTTCCCTTCGTCTCCCCAGGCTGGGAGAGAGCCAGGCCGTGGGGCTTGAGGGCCTTTTCCCTCCCCGAGGGGTGCTGCTTGGGCAAAGAAAAATGCTGGAGGTCTGGAAACATCTCACAGCCTTCCCTGTGGCTGTTCCCCAGTTTCTGCCACTCGGCTGCTTCCCGCTCTCCCTGCTTGATGCCATCACCCCACCCGTCCAGCTGTCCTGCCTCCCTCCAGAGTCCCTGGTCGCTGCTTCTGTGCCTTTGCTTCACCTCTGGGGGGCAGCCCTTTCTCCACGGCTGTTGGCTCATATCCGACCCATTCAAGACCCAGCTCAGTGCCTCCTATTCCACGACACCTTCTCCAATCCAGCAACAATTCAACAATTCATTTGTTCACCCCATCACTCACTCCACTCTCTACCTGAAACCTGTTCCGGGCCAGACACCATGCCAAGCACTGGGGTACAGAGACCAGCCAGATGCAGGCTCTGCTTGTGAGAGCTTTTCTGAGTGATGGTCAAAGTCTGTTATGTTCCCATCTCCAGCGCCTATCAGGGCAATGGGAGGCCCTGTGTCCTGCTGCCACACAAATGGACCATGTTGCTAGATGCTGCTTGGGGTAGATGATGCAGGCCTTGCTAACAGGAGACAGGCACAGCCGTACCTCCGCCCGCAGGGGTGAGCGAGGAGGGAAGTGTTGGTTTCAGAACCTCCAGGGGGCAGGTGGGAGCAGAGAGAGCAGCTTCTGGGGGCAGTCAGGGTGGCCCTGCCCACTCCTCTCCTGGATCTACCTTTGCTGGAACACATGGGGTCGTTCCTGGGGCCTTGCAGAGCCCCATGGCTTGGTGTGCTGACCTTTCCTAGCCCTAGGTCAGTTGTGCTGGGGAAAGTTCCTCCCCACCTGCCCTGGGCCCTAGTTGCAGCCCCCAGGGGTCAGGGCTGTAGCTACCCACCCAGACCCTCACCTCCACTGACCAGAAGTAATACCCACCCCAAGTGGGAGCCAGCGTTGGGCCACCACAGTAGAGTCATAGAAGCTCCAGGGAGCCTGGAGGTGCCTTCTGTTCCTAAAAGGAGCTGTGATGCCAAGTGGAAACTGTTATTTATCAGAAAGACAGAACTGGGCAGGCGGACCACAGCCCACAGGTGGCAGCGCCAGCTCCCAGGTCAGGCCCAGCATTGCCCACCCCGGGCCTGGAGCTGAAGCTGGAGTCGAGGGGAGGGCTCTCCTTTGGACTCTGTGCCATCACGGAGGACTGCAGATCCACCTGGTGCCTTCTGTGGGCCACCCCAACATGGGTTCCGTGGGTACCAGAGGCTGCGTGAAGCTCTGGGAGTTCGGGGAATGAAAGGCGGTATCTCTACCACACCAGAGCTGTCTGTCTAACCACAGACAGACTTCTCAGGCAAGGATCACAGACCTAGGAGGGAGGGATTAGCAGGGAAGAGGCCTGAGCTGGCAGACAGGAGACAGGAAGGGAGATGTCAGAAGAGACCACCTGTTGACCCTTCCAGGAACCTCCTAGGAGCAAGCCTAGGGTGCCTCCTCCACAAGCCGGTGAGTGCCAAGGACCTTGCCAGCCAGTATGACAGGCAGGTGTGCAGGACACCATGACAGCTAGACAAGGATACCAACCATGAACCAGGGGCTGGCTCCTCCCTGGTGGCCATGGTTTCTCCATGGGTATGACACCTGCCTGGCTTTAAGGCAGACCTGACCCTCTGACTCTGTTCCAGGGCCTGAAGCTGGCACCTGGTCGGCTGGAGGACAAACCACTTTCTTCTTTTTTTGCTAATTTTTATCCTAAAATGATCATGACGATTGTTGTATGATCATTAAAGACCATTAGCAATATGAAAAACTGAAATGACTCCCAGGCTTTCACCTCCCCTGAAATGACAGAAAGCAAGGTGTTGCCCCAGACCTGACCCTGGCCAGGCCCAGCAGGAGGGGTGGACACAGATGGACTCAGGGGCAAACAGCCAGAGACATCCCTTCCCAGACACCCCAGAGGGCACAAGTGGGGTCCCCAACCCCTACAAACACACGCACAGGGGCTTATGCTCTCCTGCCCTGCATCCTTACCCCAGGGCCTCTCTGGCCATGAATTCTCTTCTCCAGTGATGTGATTCGAAGTGCTCTGAGTTGCCATTAGCCCCTGGCATCTGGGCTTTCCGTTTCATTTCCCTCTTTACCCGGGTAACTGAACTGATCGTGCTCCCAGCTCTGGTTCACTAATTCTTGCAAATCCTTTAAAACTATTGATTTATTTGCTGGGATCTGTGCTCTCGAGATTCTTGGGAAACACTGGTTTTTGCTAAGGCAGGTCAAGGGAGGGGTGCTGTTTCCCCCACTTCTTGTATCTCTCAGCTGCCTGCCCCCCATCACCTCCTCCCCAGCACCTCCTGCCACCCCTTCTCTGTGCCATCCTGTCTCCTCCTGGAGCAGGTGGCTGACTTTACCAAAGCCCTAGCCACCTGGGCCTGTAGGGATTCAGTCTTCAGGATGTTTGCAACAACAAAGCAAGGTTCTATAGAACATCACGCATGAGAATTGAGGCTTTGAGGGTAAGTCTGGTTGTTGAGATGTTCACCCTTTATTTGAGATATTATTTTCTCCTCTGGGTTCTTGTTGCTCTTCTGTTTCCCTGGGCCTGGGGTGATGGGTGAAGAAGCTCTGGGGTCCCTCACTCGGCCTATTCCCCAGCCAGCCCCTCTGCTATCCACACAGACAGCTGTCTCACCCAGGCTTCTCAGGAACCTGGGGGAAGGCAGGTCAACCAGGGCCTCTGGATGGAAAGAGGATGGGGTGGCAGTAGTGGCCAATGAGAGTGAAGAGCCCAGCCCCTCTGGGAATCCAGGACAGTGAAAGAGGGAAGCAGCTCCCGTAGGGGGCCTCTCCTGCCTCCCTGACCGCTGGCCGGGAATGGAGGGTAGCAAATACTCTCTGCTTTCGCCCCGGATGAAGAAACCAGATGTATGTGATGAATTTTCAGGCTAGGCGCCTAGAGCCCCAACCCTCCAACCTGGGGGCTGGGCTGTGTTGCAGAGTGTGGCGGTGACTATTAGCTCCCCAACTGCCTTAGCTGAGCTCTGTCTTCCGGGTAAAGATGTCTAGAGTTTATCCCTATCTGGGGGCACATGCAGTACTGCTCCATTCAACACACATCTTTATTCAATTCTCCAGCAGGGGCCAGCTACAGACTCTCGTATGTATTTGGAAATCTGACGTCTTGCCCCTAAAATAGTGAGTGGTAAAATAGGAAGCTGTAAAATGGTAACAGCCAAGGATAGACCACAGGCTGGTGACTGCTCATCGTAGAGGGGCCTCTGTACTCACAGCCTACGAGGCAGAGCGTGGGGACCCATCAGCTTGAGAGGCACATCCACGATGCTGAAGGGAAGAGAGGCAGCAACCAGCGCCTGCTCTCTGAATGCCATGCCCCGGGCCCAGCCGGGAGGTAGTCTGGCCTGAAGATGGGGACGGTGCTAGGAAAATCCCTCCCTCAGCCCCAGCCCCTGCATGGACACTCAAAAACCTGTGCTTCCCCATCAGAGCTCAGGGCCCCTTCCACTGTTCACCAGGCTAAAGGCCAGGCCTCATCCTCACTGCCCAGCGTCCTAACACAGCAGCCCCTCGGGGCAGGGGTCTGGCTTTCTCCAGACACTTGCCCTCCATCCACCCCACTCTTCTACGCCCCAGGTGACCTAGGTGACTTTCTCAGTTTTCCTCCCAGCCCCCAGTCTATGGTTCCTGCCCCTGTCAAGGGGCTTTGCTCGTGTTCCAGCTTCCGTTCCACCCGGCCACCCCCACTCCGGCCCTACTCAGCTGCCGACTGCCCTTGCAGTGTGCTGATGTGCAACTTGGGCCTTTGCACAGGCAAACTGCTAACAAAAATGCCCTCCTGTCCACCTTTAACAAGGCCCACTCGCCTCCCAAGACCACGCCAAGTTCCCCATCCCCGTGGGCCTTCCCCCTTCCACCTCCATGCTCCCCTCTACCCCAAGTAGGCTCTGCTTCTAGTGCTGTTTATACACCTTTGGTATACACGACATAGTGTAACACAGATGCATTGTGTATGTGCCACTGAGGGTCGTGGGACACCAACCATAGGCCACAGCTCTCAGAGTTAACCAGAACAGGTATCTGAGGCTGGGGAGTAGGGCAGCACCCACAGATCCATCACAGGGTCAGGACGCACCAGCACTGTCTCCCCCCACCCCCACCCTGGGTTGCTCAAGCACCCCTGGGCCACCAGCTCCGCCAGTTCACCACAACCACTGTGGCCATCGCTGGCTGGCTCTACTCTCCACCCTAGGACTTCATCAGACCCCTGAGCCCAGGTCTCATGGCTTCTTGCCAGCTGCCAGGAAGCTGCCCACTCTGGACTCACCTCACGGGACCCAGTTCCCTGCCCACCTTGGAGTTCTCCCCAATAGAAGGGGATCCTGGTGCCAAGCAACCCAACTGACCTTTGTCCACTGCAGCATCTACCTCCCCCATCAGACTGTGAGCTCCTTGAAGATGGAAACCGGTGTCATATTCATGGTCCAGGTCCTGACATACAATGGCCCTCAGTAAATGTGTATTTAGTATTAGACTATGAACTAGTAAGTTAAGAATGATACCCCTTGTTATGTCCATTTGGTTCTCCACCAGTGACATAGCTAGCTGCCACTGACACCCCCTGCACTTCCTGGTCACCCCACCCTGACCCTTCCTCCCTGGGCCACTTGTCTCTCCTCCTCAGAAGGCCTTCATCACCACCACTGATGTAGCTCCTGTGTCGACACCAAGCTGCACTATTCCCTGGGACAGGGACTGTCTTGCTCATCATCTGCTGCCCCCGCTCCTCTGTATCTCCCACCCCGACCCAAGCTCTGGGCCCAGGGCCCTGTACTTGGTAAACTCAGAAGAGGGGCAGCAGAATGGGTTGGAATAAGAGAAAGGAAGGGCTTGATGGTGTATAAAGACCAGGGGTGGGGGCAGAGTGTGAGAGGTGTGGGGGTGAGGCCACTGATGGTTAATTCTGAGCAGAGTTTCTGAGTTTAAGAGACAAACCTGACTCTCTCAGCCTCTCATAAAATTCACTAATGGCCCCCAGTCTCTTGGGTGTTTCTTCCACAATCTAATATGGGCCTGCCTCTTACACCGCACACACACACACACACACACACACACACACACACATGCATGCACATGCACACACATGCATGCATGCACACACGTACACACATGCTTGTACATGGACATGCATTCTCATATACAACCACACGTTCACACACACCATATGTTCTTGCCCACCTGCTTACATACACCACACGCTCAGACACACACATACATATGCATGTGGTCACACCTTGCCCCCCAACCCACCTGGTGAGCTATTACACATCTTCACCATCCCCCCACAAGTCTTCCCTGTGCTCCACAAGCCAGCCAGCAGTCCCTCCTCTGAGCCTCCTCTACCCAGTGCCTGCCCCGTAAAATTCCCCTCACTTGGCACCACAGTCATTTAGTGTGTCCCCCTGTTAAACCATAAGCTCCTCGGGTCTGTGAATGTGTTCATTCATATGTGTCCCTGGGACCCTCACCCCACCCCCTTGCCCAGCGCACCTGTTTAGTGAGGAAGCAAGTGGGTGGGACAGATGCAAGACCAGACAGAAAGGGGATGTCCATGCCTCAGCCTTATCCAGCTGTGGACTCAGCACCCCTAACCTCTCTAGAGCCCTCCGCACCTTCTGCCCTGACCCCGGGTGCTTGGAGCTCTCCGAGGTGCTGAATTTGGGTCTCAACATGGCCGCACTATCCTTCCTGGCCTCTGGACTCTGTAGTCCCTCTAGCAGAGAACCAGCCGCCACCCCACCTTCCACAATCTACCCTCCAATGAACAGAAGCAGTGTCTCTAAATATGCTGTAGGCAGAATTTAGGCATTTTCACGGGGCACAGGTGGAGGGGTGAACTCCCCAGCCCCACCCCATCAACAGATTCAGCTCTCTCCCTGGGGCCAGATAGAAGTCTCATCCTCCCCTAGTCCTAAGGACCAAGGCTCCTCAGGGCACCCACCTCCTTGGGGCCAAGTTCTAGAGGAGGACTTCTGCCTCAGAGGGACTGTCTGACCACTTCCCTCCAAACCTCTGACTTCCTAGCTGCTCCCAGCCCATCTGCTATGGCCTTCCTGGCAATTGCAAACCCCACCTTCAGGCTTCTGGTCCCCACAAAGTTCTTCAGTGTCCTGACTTGACTTGCCAGGATGCTTCATTCACTGCATATCCCCTCATCCAAGCTTCAGAATGTTAGCCTAGCGTCCCTAGCTCCTGCAGAGCTGTCTGCATACTGTTAACTCTCCTGAGCCCTGGACTTCCCCTGAGGCCTTGTAGCCCAGACCCCTACAACATTTTCATCCTCTATTATTCAGAGTGTGCCCATCACCTCTAGGTCTTCATCCTCAAAGCAGCGGAAGAAGCCAAGTGAAAACTACTTTTCTGAGGGGAGGAAGGACTAACAGTTGCCAATGGCCACCCAATCCAGGGCACTTCCCTCTGACTGCAGCTTTGGGGTTTGCCCACTGGCCTTCCTTGTTCAGCCACAGGTCTGCCCCCACCTCTGCAGTTTAATGAAGTTTTTTTTAAGATTTATTTATTTATGAGAGACACAGAGAGAGAGAGGCAGAGACACAGGCAGAGGGAGCAGCAGGCTCCATGCAGGGAGCCTGACGTGGGACTTGATCCCAGGTCTCCAGGATCAGGCCCTGAGCGGAAGTTGGCACTAAACTGCTGAGCCACCCGGGCTGCCCTTAATGAAGATTTTTAAAAATTTTAATGACTTTTGTATCATCTTGGAGGGCCTGAGAATGTTCCAACTGGAAGGTAACCCTCAATTCTGCCCATCACATGCATATCAAGCACCCCCTAGTGCACAGCCCTGGGGCAGGGGTTCTAGGGACGGAACAGCCTTTCAGTGCCAAATTTCACTGCCTGAGAAATAGGTCTTGTCATCCAGCGTTGGACTTGGAAAAGGCAGGCTGGTGAGAGGTGGTGACTGTCCTTAGGACTTTTTTCCTTTCAGATAAATGGCAGGAATTTCCATTTGGACAACAGGACAACCAGAAGGTCTCCTCACAAAACTCTAATAAGTCAGGCAAGAAATCTGAGTCTTTCATGCTTCTCTTCTCTAGAAGCACCCGTTTCCAGGGAGGACTTGCCTGTGTGAGGCTGTCAGGCCCTGGGCTGGGGCTGGTATGACTTCCCAGGAGAGGACTGGCCCTCCAACTCAGGCTGGGCATGCTGTCTGCAGGTGGTTTTATCCTGTCTTACCCAGAAGCTAGAGCCCAGCTGGCACACAAGGTCAATTCTGAGCTGTTCTTTGGAAAAGGGGATATGTACATCTGATCAGTTAGGGAGGAAGGGGCAGGAGCCTGTCCCCAACCGTCTGTGGCCTGACTGAACAGCAGCAGCAGGAAGCTCTGTTTGTGTAAAACCACCAGTTGTCCCCACTGTGTCTGCACATGCTGAGCTCCTCCACTTCTGGGTGAATTATTCTCTGGGCATGCATGACACAGTCTTTGCTGGGCTTTCTCAGTACATTTCACAACTGCTCTGAGTTTATAATTTTTTCAAGTCCTTTATCAAATATGTGTTATAAATACCATTGGAATCAGGAGCATTTATCACCTAGCTGGGTTCTTTCTTGAGCTCTGAAAAAAAATTATTTGGCTATACAACCTTTCTCGGGGCTCTGATTTAATGGACTTCTCTGCTGCAAAGCCACTGAAATGTGTTGCCTTTTAATATTTGACATCTCTTCCTCTTTATTACCACCTCAGACAGCCCTTCTAGTCCAGCTGGAATGAGCCCATTAGTCTCTGACAAATAACTCGTGTCGTTTGGTGAAAAATATGCAGAAGCTTGGCTGCGGCAATGTCATTTATAGGCTTGGTTCTGTTTGTGGCCTCCCTCTTCTCTAAATACAGCATCCAGGTCCAGCCAACACTCCCCAGTGTCCTCTTTCTCTCAGATGCCACTTGGTGCTGGGTCCACAGAGCCAGCTTACCTTGCCACTTAAAATGGGGTTTGAGATGGGGTATTTACAGATGTCCATCAGAGAGTGTCAAGAATTGGCCTCATGGCAGCACTGTTCACAATAGGCAAAAGGCAGAAGCAACCCAAGCATCCATCACAAATGAATAGGTTAACAAACTGTGGTACATACATATGACAGAATTGCATTCAGCTTTCAAAAGAAAGGAATTTCTGACAAATGCAACAACATGGATGAACCTTGAGGATGTTATACTAAGTTAAATAAGCTAGCCGCAAGAAGACAAATACTGCATGATTCCACTTATTTGAGCTACCTAGAGTAGTCAGATTCAGAGACAGAAAATAGAAGGGTCAATCCCAAGAGCTGGGGAAGAGGGAAGTGGATACAGAGTTTCACTTTTGCAAGATGAAGTATTCTAGGGATTGACTGAACAACGTTGTCAATGTGCTTGACACTACTGAATTGTGCACTTAAAAATAGTTATGATGATAAATTTTACTGCAACAACAACAACAAAAAAAAAACAGAATTAGCTTTGAACGCTACCATAAAGGAGAGACTGACACAGGGGAAGTTCCATGAGCACTTGAGCCCTCTCATTTATTTGTGCTTCCTGTATCAGTTAGCTCTTGCTGCATAACAAGCAACTCTAAGATTTTTGTGGCTTAAAACAACGACCACTGATTTAGATTATGATTCTGGTCTGCAGTTTGGGCTGGACTCAGCTGATCTAAGTCAGGCTCAGCCGATGTTGGTGGGGGCTGGCAGGTGTAAATGGCTCATCTCTGCTCTATGTGGCCTCTTAGCCTCCAAAAGACTCACTCAGGTTTGTTCATAGGGTGGTAGTGGCAGGGATCCCAAGAGAGTGAGCAAAAGCAAGCAGATTTTCTTGAGGCTGTGGCTCACATGCGCACAGTGTCCCTTCAATCACATTCTGTGGTCAAAGCAAATCACAAGGGCAGTCAAGAAGCAAAGAATGGGAAAATGAACTCCGCCCCATGATGGGAGGGGAGACAAAGAATTTTTGCCATCTACCACACCAGTCGTATATATGCCAGGCCCTGTGCTAAATGTTAAAGATAGAAATATAAATAAATCACAGTCAAGTCCGGAGACATACACGTAAATAAGTCATTACAACATACAGTATGCTCTAAAGAAGAAAACATGGGTGCTGTGGGAGGATGGAGGAGTGTGAAGGGTGGTGGGATATGAGAGGAGGAGGGGGAGGAGGCAGAGGCTTGGGGATACAGTGACACCTTAACTGGTATTGCAGGACAAAATTGTAATTAGCCAGAAGAAGAAGGGAGGAGGAGAGATTGGAGAAGAGGGCAGGGAGAAAGGTGAAGGCTGGCAGCCTGGGGTACAGGGAGGCTTCAGTGGGGAGTGGAGGACACTTGCTCCCCCTGCTTGGCTTTAAAGGGTTTATTTAAGCAGAGATGGATGGCCATGTTGTTGGATGGCGTAGGGGCAGAAACAAAGAGACATCTTTGGAGGCTGCTGCCCTGACTCAAGTGAAGAGTGTGGTGGCTCAGAAGGGGGCCTGGGTGTTCCTGAGGCCAAAAGACAATGGAAGGCAGAGATTTCTAGGCTGTTAAAGAGGCAGGGCTTGGTGTGGGGAGGAGAGGAATCAGCGGGGAGATTCAGTGCTCCTGGGCCTGTGCTTTCTGCCCAGCAGTCTGAGCAGCAGAGTTCCCATGGTGCGGCCAGGTAAGGGGGAGGGGTCCTACAGGCACAGGTGGGGCATCCCACACCCAAAACCCCGGAGGCCAGAAAACAATACCCTGATATCAGCCAACAAGGAAGGACCCTGAGGTCAAGACTTCTCCTCCTCCACAAGCCTGAAGCGGTCAGATTCTTGAGGGTGCAGGGGTGCTACTGAAGTCTCCCCCCAAGGCTCAGCCCCCCCCCCCCAGGCTCCACCTCAAAGCCCCCAAACTGCCCAAACTGGGCACAGCATGGCTGGTTGAAAAGTTTCCCCAGGACCCCACATTCCTCCAATCCCCTCACACATCTCAGTCCTTGGCTGAGACAGAGGGGGTAGGTAGGGGTGCAGACAGGAGGTCAGCTTGTGCCTGGAGCCGGTGCTGACCTCCCGTGGATCCTGGGTCGCGATGCCCCGAGACACTGTCCCTCTCCAGCTGGGCACTGAGCCGGCAGCAGTAAGCACAAACAGCCTGATCAATACTCTGAATGCACTTGGGGCCCTGCTGTGAAAAAGGAATCCCCTGGTGAGCACTTTCATAAATTGAACATTTTTTTCCGAAACTGAGTAATCCTGCCCAGCTATTAAATCCAGATTTCCACAGAGTCAGAGTAGAAAGTGCTCACTTTTAGACGGTGACCTGGATCTCCAAGCACCTCCCAGTTCCGACCAGAAGTCCCGGGGCAGCAGGCAGTAGGGCCAGGCTGAGGCTGCACACGTCATCGTTGCTGGGACCTCGGTTGGAAGTCAGAGCTTTCAAAGACAATCAGAACGCTTTGGGCCCAGGAGGAGTGGTATTTGGTAACCACTGTGTTTTCCTGGCCCCCTGGGCATGGTTAAGGCAGCGGGCGTGCGTCCTGTCACTCACTGCAGGGAGAGGCTGGGAGGCAACAGAACAGGTGCCTCTTGATGCTCCAGTGGATCAAGCACCTAGAGCTGGGGCAACTTGCCCAGGGTCACGCAGCCAATTAGTGGCCAAGCTGGAACCAGAACCTGGATCCAGCTCTTTGGAATTCCAGCCTGGAACTCTTTAACCCCCTCACGACTTCACCCAAAAAGCTGACATCACCACCTGGCTCCTGTTTCAGGAGTGAATTCAGTTGGTGGCTCAAGTCTTGGAGCTGCTGTGTGGGTGCAGCAAGCCGTTAGCCTCCACCCAGCTGGACCCTGCAGGTCTCCCCCAATCACCCCGCATCGTATCCTTGCCCAGGCCACAAGCTCAGGCTGCAGGTCCCACTGGCCTCGCCTCCCGCCCAGGCCCCAGCCACCACCTCCCGCACCTCTCCCTACAGTGTCCCCTAGGTCCGCACCCCAACCCCAAACTGAACTCACCACTCCCTCTCTTGCCGGCGTCCCCCCAGAAACCTAGAAGTAGTTCTCGCACCTGTGGCTTCCACGATCCCTCCAGCGCTGAGGGCCACAGTTTCACGGTCTAAATACTCGTCTTTCTCTGTCCTTCTGTCACCATTGACGCTCAGGTCTTTGTCACTTCCCACTTAGATCGTGAAGCGATCACTGCCATCGACGAGGCCATGGTGCCTGCCGCCTGTTGAGCACCTACTGTGTGCCCTGGCCACAGCTCACAGTTTACCATGGGCTAGCTCATTTAACTTTCAACAAGGGAGAAACAGGCTTCAGGGACACCTTCCCGAGGTCACACAGCAGATAGGAGGCAGAGTTGAGGTTCCCCCACCAGGCCTGGATGTGAGGCCCAGTGCTTTCCCATCTCCCATCTGGTCTCCAGCTTCCATCATTCCTCACGATCCCGCCTCTATCGCGGCTGCCAGAGGGGTGTGTGTCTGGCCTCCAGGTCCAAACCTGTCACTCCCCTGAACAGAATCCCAGGGTTCCCTGGTGCCCACAAAACCAAGCTGGAGCCCCTGGCAAGGCTCTTGAGGTCTGACCCTGCCTGTCCGTCCCCGCCCCCGCCGCAATCACCTTGCTTTGCTCCCTATCTGCCCCACAGGCGCCCTCCACACCCTCCACCTAGGGCTTTGGGCCTGCTGGTCTCCCGTGTCCAGGTCTTAGCACACCCACTGGGAGCCTTCCTGAGGCCCCAGCCTGCGGCCCACACACACCCCTGCAGGTGCTTGGCCTGATATGGGGTCAGTGGTGATTCAGCACTGCCACACAACTCAGACCCCTGTTCTCACTGTCTGCCTTGGTCCTCGGTGGAGCCAGAACCCAGCACGTCCTCAAAAAGAAAGGCTGGCCTGACTGCAAAGCCCTCAAGCCCCTTCTCAGGCTCAGGGATTTTCACCAGGCTCTGGGAAGAGAGCAGGGAGCCTCTGTCCTCATTTTTCAGATGTAGAAACAGAGGCTCAGAGAGCACAGGGGCTTGTCCAGAGACAGAGCTGAATCTTGACAGGCAGCCAGTGTAGGCCTATGTGGACAGAGATGACTAGTCAGGCCGAGCAGGGCATGCGGAGGGTAATTCTAGAACACCAGCCCAGGTGCAGTATAGACCTGGAGGGCTCAGGGTGACGGTGAGCGGCTTGGAAGCAGGGCTCAGTTCTGCAGACACCCCACCCCCATTTTCCTGTCAAAGGACAAAACTCAGCCTGACAACAGTCCAGGTCATCCTGGCCCAAGAATCTGGGCTTCTAATGTCCACTACCAGCCACTAGGGGTTCCAGGGGGCAGGCAGGCAAGGCGAGGCTAGTGGGAGCATTGGTCATCTGAAGGCCCTAACTTTTGTTAATGAGAGTTTATACCAACGAACCGGGGTAGCTGTCAGGCTCTCCTCCCCCCTTCTGAGTCTTGAGGTGGGTCTAGGAGGCATCTCTAGGCTTGGAGCCCACAGGCCTGGGATACTCTGTGCCAGCCTCAGGTGCCCAAGACACCAGGCAAAGGTAGGTGTGCGTCAGGGTGGGAAAGTCCTAGAGGGCACTTCCTTGGACCTGCTGGGGCTGCAAGCCGGGCTCTCCCATGCTGAAGCCCCAGCTGAGGGTGGGAGCCCCAAGAGGATGACCCAGGGAAATGGGAGGAGGCGCGCGCAGCCTCTGCTTCTCTCCAGCCTTCCCCAACAGCCCCAGAGGTGTGCGATGGAAGGAGGGGCTCTCCGGGCTCCCCTTCCACCCCGTCCTTCCTCGGGGGCCCCTCTCTGAGAAGCTCACCCCATGCCATGGCTTGAGTGTTTAACATAAGGGACGCTGTTTTTGCAGGTTTTGTGGTTTTTATTCCTTTGAACCATATCCAGCCCATCTGACATCACAATGCCATGCTTTACTTGGTATCAGACCCATCAGCACTCATTGGCATTTGGAGAAGTTGTGCTGTAATTATACAATAGTTTTTAGTTGTCTGTGATAATGTATTCTCTATGTTTCCAATTGTCGGTATGGGAATCTTTTCCCCCAGCCTTTCAATTTCTGGGTTTGATTTTTTTTTTTTTGTATTGTTTTGGTTTGGGGGTTTTTTGTTTGTTTGTTTGTTTGTTTGTTTGTTTGGGGGTTTTCTAGTTTTGGTTTTGGTTGTTTTTGTTTTTGTTTTTGCTTTGAAAAGTTGTGGTTCCTTTGGTTCCGTGGCTCCTCCTGTTGCTGCTCGTTGACGCATTGTTTGTGACTTCTTTTGACAATCTGTGTTGAGCCAGTCTTGCCAAGAAACAGTATCAAGTATTTTCCTATTTCTCTACTTCTTGAAAGAAAAATTTTTGGTTAAAAAAAAAACAAAACAAGAAAAAAACCTCTTAATGGGAACCTGGCCCTGTCTGTCTTCTCTGTTCTGCAGAAATGTTGAAGGAATTGAACCAGCAGCGCAGAGCGAAAGCGTTTACAGACCTGAAAATTGTTGTTGAAGGCAGAGAGTTTGAAGTCCACCAAAATGTTCTAGCTTCCTGCAGCTTGTATTTCAAGGACCTGATTCAAAGGTTTGCCTTCCTTCCAGCTGTGGTCGGGTCTGTTCCTTTGTAGGACGCTTTTGTGTCTTTTCTCCTTCCCTCTCTTGCAGGTTCCTGAAGCGTGACTCCCTGTCACAGAGCCAGTAGCCATCTCTCCTCCCCCCCTCCTCCCGAGTGCCCTCTCACACACAGCCTCAGAGCAGCCACTGCCCCCAGCCCGCCCCACGCAGCTTTGCTGGTCACCAGGGGCCTCTGCCAGCAGTAGACAACACCCCTGCCCTGCCCCGAGGATCCCGAGATCTCAGTGGCTCACAAGCCCTCCCTGGGATTAGGAGAACTTTAGACTCCACTTTAAGGGACCACTGCACACCATCCCCGTTGGCTCAGCACAGGGTCCCAGGCACCATCATCACTGCTGTCGATAGTGAACTTAATGCCAGGAAAGCACATCGACCAGACTGCCCCCCAACCCCCTGCTGAGGAGCACAGGCGCCCCCCGGGGCCGCTTTTCCACAGCTTGAGTCGGGGAGAAGAGACTTGTAGCCGAATCCTCGTTCACGCTGCATGCCTTGATACTTGTACACTGAGCCCAAAGCGGCGTTGTCTGAGCACAGACCAGGTGTGTCCTAAACACGGTCTCTCTCAGCCTTTGCGCCCTCCCCTCCGCCCTCTGCCCCGGCTATTTCTACCTGAATGAGTTTAATGGTGCATGAGCATCTTTTTTTTCTTTTTTCCATTTTGTTGATTTTTTTTTTTTTAATTTGTCTGCTTCATACCCTCGCAAACAAGTCAGGGGCCACCTTCTAGCTCCTTAGTGAGGGAGAGCAGCCGAGGGGGCCGGCCCAGGGTAACGCTCCTGTTTCTCTCACCCATCAGCAGATTAATGCCGCTGCTCATTTTGCCTTGCAGCCTCTCCGGGGCGGACGCTGAGCTGGGACTTGGCTCAGAGTGGGAGGACAGGACCTCTGCTTGCTTCCCAATGCTGTGTTTGGACTTGCCAACTAACCCCAGAGTGACTGTGTTTTGTTTCAGGATGGCACACTGGCTGGCATCTCCTTTCCAATCTCTTGTGCCCGGCGTGCAAGCCCCACCCAGCCGCGCTGGCCCCAGCCGTGCAGGAAGGGGCAGGCTCTTTGTGACTTCCAGCCTCATGGACAGCTTGGGTCTCCCACCCCCAGTGCTTGGGTCCTCTCTGTCCAAGCACAGGGGTCAGGGGCATGAGCTCTGGGGTAAAGGGGCATGTCCAGTGGCTTCTTCAGGCCAAGGGAGGTCTTTGTGCTACCACTCTTGGCAAATTCTGGTGCTGGCAGTGACCAGCATCCTAGGGCTTTGGTCCCTGCTACAGACCAGCTGGAGAGCACAGAGCGGGCAGGATGCAGGGGCAGGTTGGTACTCAGTGATGGCCCAGCCCTGGGCTAGAGAGATGCGGGCCAGAGGAGCACAGGAGTCCTTTGACTGTCTTTAGAGACCTTACGTGTAAAACCAAACTTTTTCACAACAGAGGACACCACTTGGTGAGAACCCAAAAGTCATGAAGGCTTCTTAGGCCAAAAAAGAAGGAAGAAGAACATTCCAGGCAAAGGGTGGATTGCCTGGAATGTTCTAGAATACAAAGAATGTTCTGGAATGTTCTAGAACACTCCAGACAAGGCATGGGTTGCCTGGAATGAAAAGTTGGGACAGAGACCATCATAAGCAGTGTGGAGGGAAAGAGAGCCTTCCCAGAGATGGGTGTGAGCTGGGGTGAGGTAGGCAGGCAAGTCCAATCCCTGGGCTACAGCCCTGGGCTTGGTCTGAGGATGTGGGGACCATCGAGAGCAGTGGGAACAGGATGGCCACCTGAAGGTGAAAGAACTGTAGGATGTGCCTCAGTGACCCTATCTGGAAAGGATGGGGGCGCTGGAGCTAAGAGGCAGTCCCTGGAAGGGAGAGGGCACCCCCTCGCCCCCGGGGAGCTAAGAGACCTGGGTCCTACACCGGACTCTGCCACTTGTCCTATGACCCTAGGCAAGTCACGTCCTCTCTCTCAGGCCTCAGGTTTTCTCATCTGTAAAACAGGAGGTTGGTTCCAACGACATCCAGGTTTCCTTCAGGCTCCAGCATCCCCGAGTGGCAGTGTCGGGGGGTGGGCACGGCCAGCCCTGCAGAGGCTTCCCATGTACCAGCCCCAGGATGTGAGAAAGGTGAGGTCACAGGGTGGGACGTGGGTCCAAGGACCACTGTCAGGGCAGAGCTAGCGGGGACGGTTAATTGAGCGTCTGGCATGGCAGGCTTGTGGCTGACGGATGCCCAAGTAGAGATGCCTGGTAGGCAGCCAGATAGATGGATCTGAGCCCAGAGAGGTCTGAGGTCTGGGGAGGCTCCATGGGCGTACAGGAGGGGCACTCACGGAGGAGGGGAGGCTGAGGCCGGGCCCAGGGGCGCCCCTGTGGTTGAAGGTCCCAAGGTTAATTTGCAGCCATTTTAAATTCTACTTCCCTTGTCCTAACCTTGGCGTACGTACATCATCGTTCCTGCCCATAGCTGCAAACGAGTTCCTCCTGTGGGCAGGAAAGTAGACTCTGCAGAGAGGTGATGTCCTCTCTGGCCACGTAAAATCCTGGAGAAGTGCACACTCTCAGGAGCAGCTGGTGCTACCACGTGATTTCAGTCTGCGTGCGACCCTGGAGACGGCGCAGCGGCCAGGGTGGCCCAGGAGGAGAGGTGGGGCCCTGCCCGCTCCGCGGCTGCACTAGGGAACCAGAGAGAGTAGGGGCAGTCTGTGTCCACGTGGTGTCCCGGTCCTTACTCTCATGAGGGCCGCAGGGAGACTGTCAGGGGCAGGGTGACGCCTCCCTGCCGCCCCAGGACCCGCACCCCTGGGGGCTCAGGCTGGACTCCTGCCCACCCCCGTCCTGGGACCCGGCACACAGTCACCACTCCAGCCCCAGTGAGGACGCTGTCCCAGCCCCCAGCCAGTGGAGACCCCAGTGTGGACACCCCCTCACCCGGGGTCACGGGGCAGACATGGGAAACCAAGTCATTCAGCGAACAAGCAGGAGCCCCCTGGGTGCCAGGTCTCACAGGAAACACCAGATGAGGCAGGTCTGTGCCCTCAGCCGGGCGGGGGAAGGGGGTGGAAAGAAGTAAGAGCAGGACAGCAGACTGAGCACAGTCAGGGGGATAGAGGCTCACCGGCAAAGCGCTGAGCTGTGGGAAAAGGGGTGTTCAGGGACGGCCCCCGGATGTGGTGGCATCTGGCATGGGTATTGAACAGAGGATGGGAATTGCCCAGGCTGACAAGGGGGACAGAGCACGGCTGACAGACAGGAGCCAGCTCGGGACAGCAGGGTGTCCAGGCACAGCAAGGAATTCAGTGTCACCACAGTGCCGGGTGCAAGGTGGCGATGGAGGGAACGAGGCCAGCATAGGGGCCGGACCCCAGCCTTGGCCGAGCCTGGAGGTGTCACGGTCAGCTGTGTGTTCCATACGGATGACAGGCAGTGAGCGGGACAGCCAGGTGTCACGGTGTCCTCTCCCGACTAGCTCGGCTGCCCAGGAGCCCCGGGCCACCACCCCCCCCACTTTGCCCACAGGCTCTCTCCTCACGTGTGTATGTCCCTTTGGTGTGGCTGCAACGGCTTCTTTCCATAGTCTTCCCTTATTTTGTTTCAGACTCTTGTCTTTTTTCCCTGACAAGGCCACGACCCAGCCCACAGGGAGACGTGTAGAGATGTCTGATGTCATCCTGAAAATCCTCCCACTAACCCTCAGAAGCAGGTACCATTAATATGCCCACTTTGCAGATGAGGAAGTTGAGGCCCAGAGGATTTTAAGTAACCAGTAGGTCTGGGATGGGAATTGAGGTCTGACTCCAAAGCTCATGCTCTTACCGTCCATTTGCTAGCCCAGAGAGGAACAAAATTGTAGTCTTGTGCATGAAGTCTATAAGGAAAGAAAATAAAACTCAGGGTTGACAGTGTGGACAGATAGGCCAGGAGAAAGGATGCAGAGTGTGTGTGTGTGTGTGTGTGTGTGTGTGTGCGCGTGTGCACGCACACATGCACCCCTGTGTATCTGTTGGAAACATTTGTAAACTGGCCACTGGATCTGTGCAAGAGAAGACACAATCCTCACCTGAAACAGGTACCTAGGCTGTGGCCACTTGCCCCCGTCCCCGGGAGCAGGCCGTGTCCTCTGGAGTGAGGAGCACGGGAGGGGCTCCGGGCGGCCACGGAGAAGAGCACATGAGGCCGTCAGGAGGCGCAGAGCAAAGCGGTGCTGAGACCCCCGGCTGCCTCCGCACCCCATTGTCATCCCATTGAGTCCCTGTGACAATCAGAGGTGAAAGCACGGCAGGAAGAGGAGCCTCGGCTTTGTCCTCGGACAATGTGTGGAATAGGGCTGCGCCATCACCACACCTCGCTTGCATCCAGGCCGGAGGGGACCCCACCAGGATTCTGTGGACTGAGCCCCAGGCTTCAGGAAGGGGGAAGGCCATTTTGAGTGGCCATTAGAGCTAGTGGCGTTCTGGGGTTACAGCCTCCCAAGTCCAGAGGCACTTCTCAACCCCTCTGAGCAGGGCCTGAATCTGCCCTGGCTGTTTTGGGGAGCCCATGAAGAAGTCCCTTCACTTATCCCCAGGAGCCAAGGAGCCCTCAGGCATGGTTGGTGCCACTGGAGGCATTGGCTAGACTCCCTGGCCCGGCAGGCTGCAGGCCCCATCCCAGAGGACAGGGATAGTCCTTCAGAGATCACAGACGTACGGCCCTCCCTGCCAGCACCTGCGAACGTGGCGCCCAAGCCTGGGTGGGACAACAGGTGGAGCCCGGAGAAGAGCTGCCCCCATCACACCAAGCGGGACAGAGACCCGGCACTCTACCTTCCAGCCGAAACCCTCTTCTCACCAAGTCTGTTGGAGCCAATGGCACATTTGAACTCTATTTTCTTTTTGTATTAAATGAAAATGGATGGACACACTGATTGGGCCAAGCTGATTTTCACAAGCCCCATGGGTAGGCGCTGGGCTTCTCCCTCCATCCTTCTCTCCAGGGAAACTTAAAGGGATCTACCTAATTGAGTGACACAGATGTTGGAGGTAGGGTTGCCCAACAGACGTTAACACAATAGTCAAGCCATATGCTGCCTTTCCCTTCCTTCCCTGTGAAGTTGGGTGTTTGTGGGTGGCAGTCTGCACCCCTTTCCTGGTAGAACAGACAGGTGTGGCTGGAAGAGCAGATCATAAAAAGAGAGACACATCTCAGAGACCAGCAGAACAATGTGAGTCAGATGCATCGTCAAATCACCACGGGTGGGCCAGGGCCCGCCTGAGCTCTGAAGGTCCCCGGGACCCAGTGAGGCTAGCGTGGGCCGGGTTGGTGCCCTGGAGCTGGCGACGTGCCTGAGCTCCTACGCACGCAGCGGGGTGGGAATTGCATTGGAAGAGTGGGATCATCCTCCTGAGCAGGTCGGGGTGCCATCCATATTCACCACCTGCTCCATGACTGCCCCCCATCCATCGCTGCCCCACAGATCTCCCCCCATTATTCCAGATCTAACTTGCAAAATGAAAGCATTTGCTCCCTGAGGTGTGTGAGGGGTAGACAAAGGACCAAAGTCTGGAGAAGGCAATGCTTAACCACATGAGCGAATTGCTGATGGAGGGATCTCAAATGCTCTAATATTTGGGATGAGGCATTCCTGGTACATCCACAGACCCAGGCCTGCCAAGCAGAGGCTGTGTCACTACCCTGTGAGAAGGTGAGCCTGGGGGCTTTTGGTCTTAGGACAGAGCCCCAGATCCTGTGCAGGCTGGACAGCACCAGCCTACCCCATACTCCCACCCCTAGTGTTAGGTTCATGGCCCAACCTGACAAGGCTATCACTGACCATTCCTACCCTGTTCCACCCCACTCCAAGGCCATGTCATGCCACACTAACCAGCAGCTCCCAGTACCCCATTGCTGCTGAGTGGAACAGGATGCTTGGACCTCAAGAGCCAGCTAGGACAGGGACAGAAAAATCAATTATTAAGGACATGGCTCCCCACCGGTGACCAGGGCCACCCATCAGGGGCAGTGCCTCCCAGGGGATCCCTGCTCATGGGGAAGAGACCTGAGGCCCAGTCCCAAGACCGTCTGATGACCAGCAATGGAGAGTCACCACCAGCCTCTCTCAGTACCACAGAGGTCTTGCATAGACCATGGACTCGCATGTGCAGATGAGCCACACGAGGCCTCACTGCCTGGGGCCTCACCCCCTATAGATCTTGAACTCAGCTCCCCACCAAAGCCTCCATTACGTTCCCAAGTATTCCTCTGTAGTCAAGTGGAATGGTCATTCTGCCCATGACGTCTGGTATCTGGCCCCAGGGGCCTCCAGCAACTCCCCAAAGTTCCTTTGTCCAGCAGCCCCCTGCTTTCCACAGGCAACTCACAGAGGTCCTGAAGGAGCAGCTACAGCTAACCCTGGACAGCACCCATGATGATCAACGCCCCACGTGCCTCCTCATGTCATCCCTGTGCTCGTTAGCCATCCAGGCACCACCCTGTCCACAGGACCCTCCCCATGGCTCAGACTCTGGGCAGGACAAGCATCTCCCACGAGCATGACCACAGTTGTTCCATCAAACTCTGCACTCAGGACTTGCCTGGCCTTCCATCTGCCCAACACACCTCCCCACACTGGGGGTTCTCAGGGTCATGTGTCGTACACACTCCTGGGTGTGTGTGTGTGTGTGTGTGTACACAGCTGAAGTCCACCCCAGCCCTTCACAGAATTGGAGCTCTGCTGAAGAACCGTAGGTGGCGGGAGGGCCAGCCCAAGTGGAGGCAGCAGTGGCTGGGGTGCCTTGGGAGAAGGGGAGCAGCTCGGCTTTGGCCCAGCCCGCAGAGCAGGAAGGCTGTGAGGAGGGGAGGCCAGACGCAGCCTGTAGGAATGAAGGACAGAGGCCGCAAGGCCAGAGTAAGAGGTCGACCAGATGGCCTTTGAGGCCTGGGGTGTTAGATTTCTGTGCTTTCAAATGATCACATAATGAACTATTTTTATGCTTAACAAAGTTACCCGAGCATGAAAATCTATCCCGACAGCAGAGGACTCGGTGTGTTAAGTCACTTTAAAAGTCACACTCACCGTGTATACGTGTGGGCTCGAGAAGGGGCTCTGCTCAGACCCTCGGCTCAGGCAGCACCGTCCCCCGCGAGCCTGGAGGCAGTGTCATTACCGCAGGCCCCGGTGCCATGAGCTGTTCTGTGGGGAGGGGAGCCCCAAATGAAGTCACAGCTTCCTCTGTCCCCCGCCCCGTTGTATCGGTGCCTTAACAGCCCTTGGTGGCCAGACTGGGGAGAATGTTGCTCTCCTGGTGGCATTTGCGGTTCTGTTGTGTAGAGCAGTCTCCTGGGCAGTGTTTCCAGCCTCTGTCACGTGAACTCCACGGGACTCTAGACTTCCTCCAATTCAAGCCTCTTGTTTTGCAGAAGGGGAGCCTGAGGGCCAGAGAGGCCAGGCCCGCCCGCCGTGGCAGGGCTGGGGCACGCAGGCCCTCCGGCTGCCTGCCCACGCAGGAATCAGCCTCCCTCGGGGGGCTCCAGCTGCTGGACACCTCCCCACCCCCACAGCCCGCCACCAGGGCGCCCCGGGGACCGGTCACGAGGGTCGGGGCCCCTGGCCTCCTCAGGAGGGGAGACGCCAGCGGTCACTTCCCAGCCACGTGGCAAGCGCGGCCTCGGGCAGGAGCAGGACCCGTGGTCAGAGTGGCCGAGACGGGGTGTCAACCAGCCACCTCTGACAACCTGCCTCCTGACTCTCAACGCTCGGGGTGTCTTTCCTCCTGGTCACTTCTGTACCCGTGTGATCTCTGCTTCATCTTGTCTGTTTCCTTCCAGGTCCGGCTGTAGGGCGCGGCTGCCAGGCCTTAGGAGCCTTTGCAATGGTTTTGTATTTCTATAGACACCAGATACGAACATATTTATATATTTGTGTCCCTCCCCCGCTCCCCCAGTTCCCAAGCCCGATGCACACTCTACACGCAGGCCACCCTGACCTCTGACCCCGTGTTCCATGTGGCAGGAGGGCCCCCCCCGGGCCAGGTCCCAGGTCATGGCTGCTGGCTGTCTGTGGCGGAAGTCCTTGGTTGTTCCCTTCCCCTCCCCCGGCTCTAACCATTCTGTCCGTCTATCTCGTCTCGTCCTCAGTTTCAAAGCAATGTCATGAGGGCTCCCTTTCCATGCCTAAAAGGAAACAATATGCTTTTGGAAGTAGGCGGGGTTGGAGTCCGGGTTCCGGGACAGCTTGGGGCGATCGAGGGGCGTCTCCGGATCGGCTGTGTCCTCGGCCGGTTGGGAGCCTGGGTCACGCTGGCGGCCCTCCGCTTGGAGGCAGCCGGGCCCCCCCACTTCCCCGGGGCCGGGACCTGCTGGCCGCTGGTGGCGGAGCCCCGGGAGCCAGCAGCGGGGCAGAACCGTATTGTTTCCCTTTGAGGCCAGTCCTGGTCCTCGTCCCCATCCACAGCTCATGCTTTTTGATTTGCATCTTTTTTTGCATGGACATGCCAAGTAGTGATAAGCAGGGTTTTCTGTTCTTTTGGGCGTCTCTGGTCAGACTCTTCTCTTTCAGATCCTGTGTCAGGTCATTAGGTTCAGGTGTGTCATTGCCGTGTCCCTTGAGTCCTAAAATGAAGGGCGTGACCGAGGCGAGCAGGGAGATCTAGCCCTGTGAGGAGGCGGCGCTGTGGCCGCAGGGTGGCAGGTAAGGGACACCCTGGTCTCTGTGCCTAGGTCGGTGCAAGATGGCAGCCAGTGCGGCCGGGAGAAGCTGGAGCTGGTCCTGTCCAACCTGCAGGCCGACGTCCTCGAGCTGCTGCTGGAGTTCGTCTACACGGGCTCCCTGGTCATCGACTCGGCCAACGCCAAGACGCTGCTGGAGGCGGCCAGCAAGTTCCAGTTCCACACCTTCTGCAAAGTCTGCGTGTCCTTCCTCGGTGAGTCTGTGGAGGGTGCGCCCAGGTCGCCTGGAAGGGGTGGTGTGGATGGGCACAAAATTTGAAATTCGCCGGGCGTTAGAGGGAAGAGCTGTGTGTCCAGCTCGGGGTGCAGCTGGATGTCACAAGGCCGTTTGGAGATGAAAATTCGGACAACTGTATGCACCAGCACAGACCCAGACATGTCCAGGCAAAAATAACCATTAGCCAGACCTCAGGAGAGCCGACTAGACTGATGCCAGGCCCAGAGGCCAGGTTGGTGAGGCTGAGGCCTGCAGGAGGCGGCAGGTGGGCATATGAGGGGTGTTTCTGCTGGTGCCATCCTTAAGTGGGAGCCTGTCACAGTTTTAGAAGACGCTGTAAGTCTCAGCATGACCCCTGCCCTCAGCCCAGGCCCCAGCTCTGAAGCCACAGCAGTGAGGAAGCTGACGCTCCACACCTCACATCCTCAGTCCTCCTGCTGGGACCTGAGGTAGGGAGACCCCTAGGTAGGCAGCCTGAGACGGGGCCCAGGAAAACCCGAAGGTAGATCCACAGCCCAGGGATGCCAGAGTGGTCTAGTGGGGACCCCAGGTGCTGAAGACAGGTCCCAAGGACGCGGGTTCCGAGACAGATCCGGAGTATCGGGTGATAGGAACAGATGGCCGCCATTCCAGGGCCCTGTGGTCAGTGGCCCTGTGCTCTTGTCCCCAGAGAAGCAGCTGACGGCCAGCAACTGCCTGGGGGTACTGGCCATGGCCGAGGCCATGCAGTGCAGCGAGCTCTACCACATGGCCAAGGCCTTCGCGCTGCAGATCTTCCCTGAGGTGGCGGCCCAGGAGGAGATCCTCAGCATCTCCAAGGACGACTTCATCGCCTACATCTCCAATGACAGCCTCAACACCAAGGCCGAGGAGCTAGTCTATGAGACTGTCATCAAGTGGATCAAGAAGGACCCCGTGTCCCGTGCGCAGGTAGCCCCCCGCCCTGACCCTCCTCCCCCGCCCCCCCACCCCCCGCCTCTAGGGCACAGTGTGGGGATGGCGTCTGGAGCAGGGGTGAAGGAAGGTGGCCGAGGCAGGACCGTCTGGTCTGACCATCAGTGGGAGCACACAGGAGCCTCCGGGAGCCCAGGGGCAGAGAGAACTGCCCCTGTGGCCGCAGAGAGGTGAACGGAGGGATGAGAGATGAGAGGTCAGTCGCCAGAGGGTTGCAAGTGCTGGCCTCCCACCCAAAGGAGACACAGGCCAGCCAGAGGCCACGGGGCCGGCAGGCCGAAGCTCCCGTGACCTCAGACGGGCAGGAGGAGCCCCACCCATGCTGCGCTTATTGCGGAGGTGGGGAGCACCCAGACCAAATGGAAACCGTGCTGGAGATGACAAACCACGGCACACACCACACAGCAGGGAAGGCTAGTCCCTCAGAGGGGGCAGCTGGAGAAATCGGAGGCAGGATCCAGGGCAGAAGGAAAGGAGGGCAGAGTCCCCAGGAGGGGCTTCTGGGTCACCGGACATCAGTCGCACCCCATTGGGATCTCCAGGCCAGAAAGCACCGGCCGAGGGCCTTGCTCAGGATGGAACTGCCTTGGTTCTAACATGTGAGGGGCCCCCAGGAGCTAGGGCAGACCCAGGTAGCTCTTGGGAGAGCTCAGAGGCCACCTGCCGAGCAGCAGAGGGGAGGCCAGAGCCAGGGAGGCTGGGGCCCAGAACGCCTCAAGGCAACTGAGCGTGGACGACAAGGGTAGTTCGTTGCATGGGGAGTGGGAAGTGGCACAAGGGAGGGAGGGATGGGCCAGGCGCTGGGATGGGCAGCATGGGGCTCTCCACCCTGGCCCAGCCACTGCACCCAGGAGAAGGGGGTTCTCCGATCAGGCGGGGAGGGGCAGGATTCCTTCCTGGAGAAAGGCAGTCCAGCAGGTTGGGCAGCTGGAATAGTGACTGCCCCATCCACCACAGCCCCCACATCTGGGTCTCAGGCCCACACCTCTGTCTTTGGTTGCCTGCTGCATGCCTATGGCCAACGTCCCCCAGGCCCCTCCAGTTCGTACACCTCCAAAGCCACACGTCTTGTGTTCCTTCCTTCAGTTCTGCCCATCACCCAGAAGCCCAGATTCCTCCCACGCCTTCCGTGTCCGATGGGCCGCACGCTGCTGTCATGCGTCACCTCTGTACCTCCCTCCAGAGAGGACCTACTTCCTCTCCCCATTCAGGCCCTCCTCTCACCAGCATTGCTGAGGTTGTCCCCCGAGTGTTGGCCCTGCCTTCTGTCTTCCCCACCCTAGATTGGTCCCCACCCTGCAGCCTGTGTCCCAAAGAACACATCTGATCATGTCATTTCTCTGGTGAAAGCCCCTCGTGGGGCAGCCCGGGTGGCGCAGTGATTTAGTGCCGCCTGCAGCCCGGGGTTTGATCCTGGAGACCCAGGATCGAGTCCCACATCGGGCTCCCTGCATGGAGCCTGCTTCTCCCTCTGCCTGTGCCTCTGCCCCCTCTCTCTCTCTCTGTGTGTCTCTATGAATAAATAAATAAAATCTTTAAAAAGAAAGAAAGAAAGAAAGAAAGAAAGAAAGAAAGAAAGAAAGAAAGAAGAAAAAGAAAGAAAGAAAGAAAGAAAGAAAGAAAGAAAGAAAGAAAGAAAGAAAGAAAGAAAGAAAGAAAGAAAGAAAGAAAGAAAAAGAAAGAAAGAAAGAAAGAAAGCCCCTCGTGGGCTCCATCATCTGCTCTGAGGGAAAGACCACACAAGCCCTGCTATCAGGACATGGGCAGGGCGGGGGGCCAGGCTGGTCTCCTTAAGCCTCTCCGGTGTCATCTCCCCTGCCCACTACACCCCACCCGCAACAAAGTCCTTGCACAGCCAACAAGAATAAGCTCCGCAGAATCCCCCAGATGCACCTTTCTCCACGGTCCGATGTGTTTCTATGTGCTTTCGGGCATCCTCCCCGCTCTCCACCTGAGGCCTGGAGAAATCTGCAGCCCTTCCGCGCCCAGCTCAGACGTCATCCTCTCCAGGAAGCCTCCTATCCTGCACCCCCAAAACTCCTGACTAGACTCCTCTTTGGAGCCCCACTAGTGCCCTCTATGTAATGACCCCCTTCCCCCACCTGCCATTTTACTGCGCACCCCCGAAGCTCAGAGACCGGGTCTTATGGGTGTTAGTGACACTCCCACAATTGGTGTTGGTGACACTCCCACAATCAGGAGTGTGCATGAAACTAAAGCCAAGTGGTGAGCAAAGAGATTGCCAGGCAGGAGGGGATCGAGTCGGTTCATGAAAAGCCTTCGCTGCAGGCTGAAGGGGTCCTGGTGCCAGTCTGAGGCCATGGGATGCCACTCCGGGAGCCTGTTGGGGCTGGGGATTCGCAGGCTCTGACAGGGGTGCCTTCCTATCAGCTTTCCCGGGCCCTCCCGCCTGTTCCTGACTTCCTGCCCCATGAACACCTCTTCAGGGCTCAGGATCCTCATTCCATTCCCCCTGCAGCCTGGGGTGAAGCAGAAGCCCAGGACCTGGGAGGGGGCAGGGAGGAATGTGGCGAAGAGGCAGGTGGCTGGTTCGCCCCAGGGCGGGGGGGGGGGGGGCCAGCACACCCGACCTCCTGCATTCTTCGCCTCTGGCTGATGGGAGCCCCCACTGCCACTGCCTGGGCCGTGGCAAGCCGTGTCTATACTCAGTATGACTCACCAGAGCTGGCTCCACCTGTATGACCCCCTTCCGCCCTGTGTCTCTCGCCCCTGCAGTACGCCGCGGAGCTCCTGGCCGTGGTCCGCCTCCCCTTCATCCACCCCAGCTACCTGCTCAACGTGGTTGACAACGAGGAACTCATCAAGTCGTCCGAAGCGTGCCGGGACCTGGTCAACGAAGCCAAACGCTACCACATGCTGCCCCACGCCCGCCAGGAGATGCAGACACCCCGAACCCGGCCCCGCCTCTCGGCAGGTATGGAGGGACGTGCCCTGAGCGCCGTGGGGTCAGCCCAGGACTCTGGGCGGTCCCCCCGGAGAGGCGCCAGGCGCCAATGCTCACAGTGTTGAGGTGTGTCCGAAAGCTGTGCGTCTGTCCCTGCAGGTGTGGCGGAGGTCATCGTCCTGGTCGGGGGCCGTCAGATGGTGGGGATGACCCAGCGCTCACTGGTGGCCGTCACCTGCTGGAACCCACAGAACAACAAGTGGTACCCCCTGGCCTCACTGCCTTTCTACGACCGAGAGTTCTTCAGTGTCGTGAGTGCTGGGGACAACATCTACCTCTCAGGTGAGGCCCCTCGGGGCTGGGCTGGGGACCGGGCACAGACTTCCTAAGGGCTCCTCTCCCCACACCAAGGCTAAAGAAAGCCAAGGCCCAGAAGTGTCCACTCTGCAGGTGCAACCTTCTCTTCTGCCCCTGGGGCTGGGCCCACCTGGCCGTGGGCCTCCCTCACTCCCTGCCTGCTCTCTGGACCTCCCATACTGCCCACAGGTGGGATGGAATCAGGGGTGACGCTGGCCGATGTCTGGTGCTACATGTCCCTGCTCGATAACTGGAACCTCGTCTCCAGAATGACGGTCCCCCGCTGTCGGCACAATAGCCTTGTCTACGATGGGAAGATTTACACCCTCGGGGGACTTGGTGTGGCAGGCAACGTGGACCACGTGGAGAGGTAATGAAGCCACAGTCACGAAAGCTAAAATCATTTTGCTCCTCCTACCCAGCACCGACCCGGCTGAGGCCAACCGGAGACGGGACATTTAGAAGGCGATAGTCCCGGGCTCTCCAAATGCGGCAAAGATTGAGGACTGAGAATGGTGAGGGGGCGGCAGGAAAATGACAGCTGCCCACTTCTGGGATGAGACACTCTTGTCCCACTCAGGGGTCAGATAAGCTGGAGGCCAGAGACCCAGCTGTGGGCTTTGGCCGACCTGCCTGTGCAGCTAGGAGGCACATGGGGCCTGGAAGTACCAGCCCAGAGCCTCCCAGGGATGTAGGGCAAGGCTGGAACCGATGGCCCAAATGTGTCCCACGTCCGTGGTTGTACCTCCATGTCCCTGCCGAGCGGGGAGGCTCCACACCCGGGGGAGCCCCTTCCTCCCTCTTTTCCGCACATCCCAGGAAAGTGCTTGCAACTTGGGGAACAATCACTGCATGTGGGTCTGGCCAAACGTCTGGAATTCTCCAGAAGAGAATACAAAGCCATGGGCCGGAGACCAGGTGTGTAAGCCTGCCCTCTGCTGGAAGGCCAGGCTGGCTTCCTTGCTGAGGCCCATTTACAACAGGCCAGAGTGTGGGATCAGATGTAGGCAGAAGGGGCATAGGCTGGAGGTGGGCACCTCTCGGGGTGCAAATACTCCGTCTTTCCCTTGGAGCTGGAGACCATTCTTGCCGAGAACCGACACCTGGGGGAGAAGCCGCAGAAAGAAGTCAGGAAGGCTCATGAGTCAGCAGCAAACAGGGGAGGCCTCAGCACTGTCCCGCTTTTGGAGAAACTAGTGCGTCTGAGAGTAGCAGGTTAGGCCGAGCTGGCCCCAGGTGCCGACCCAGGAGGGCACAGCTCAAATCACCAGAGCCTTCACTCCATGTCCCTCCCTCATGCTTGCCCACCACCACCCTCCACCCACGTCATCAGCTGTCACGAAAAGCTCGTCTTCCCAGGTGACAGCATCTCGCCTGTGGACCCTGCACGTACCCCTCAATTTGTATTTTTCCCTCGGTGGCTAATTGGACACTTGACAAATGTTACAGCAAAGATAGTTTCAGAGTGAGACAAGCTCTGGATGTTCACTGTGGGCTTTTAACTCCCCCAAGTGGAGCCCAGAGATGGCTCAGTAACGACATTTAATTGTCATATTGATTTGGAGTTAATGGGGAATCCCTGTGTGATTATGAGGATATTAACACTGCTGCTGAACCAGGGTCAGCCCTGTTGCTGACAGCCTTCTGTGGGGCCCACTGCACAGCCCGCACGGCCCAAGGCTTCCAGAAGCACCGGCTTCCGACCGTTCGTCATCCAATAATAAACACATGAAAAAGGAGACATTCTCTATGTAGGAGCAAAGTGAGCTAGATCTGTCATCCTGTCTTGCTTTTGTCAGCTATTTTTAATCTCCTAAGATGCTGATTACTCATTTTGCAAACTTATACTTGTTGATAAATACAGGGATTTGTTCGAGGATCAAATGCACCAAGGAGGGCGGGACAAGCTCCGCTCCCCTTGGGCTCCAGAGCGGTTCTCCAAGGCTGGGTAGCAGCCTCGACCGGCCTGCCTGGGGGCCAGGGCAGGGCCTTTGTTCCGCTGTGAGATAGCAGCTAGGGCATCGTGTGAGCAAGACCACCTGGGAACCTCAGTAATAACAGGTGCCCTGAGCCCTGCCTCAGCCCTTTTGGTGTCCTGCAGCTGTCCTTGCAGGGACAGGACCTCTGGGTGGTGTGCATACAGGTGGGGTGGAGGATGCCCACTGCTTCCTGAGGAACCTAGCCGGAACTCCTTTGGGCAAGTAATTTCTGTGCCACATGGCGGCAATGATGAGAATCCAGGGTGACAAGAAGGTCAGGGTAATGGGGACAGACACGAGGGTGCTTTGTTCCCCAGGAAGCACTAATGGTAGAAATTGCTCTTATATTGATAATGAATGAGATATATGGTACATTATAATTATATTACATTACTGTATTACAGGAATAGAGCAAGATTATATAATTATAGATTAAAACAACAGTGCAATAGACAAACCTGTATTATATCATTATATAAATAACTAGGTCTAATACTTCATAGCAATATATTGCACTAGCTGTGGTTACCGGATAAATGATAGCAGAGTGCTCACTCCACAGGGTCATTTGCATGTCATTAGCATATCCTTCTCAAGCAGGAAGCTGACAGATTGAGCTGAAGGAGGGCTTGTGGCTTGGCAATCAGCCACCTGGAATAACAAGCTCTCGGGAAATTCGCATTTGGCGGAATGTGCCATTATACCGAAAGCCTGAAGACTAACAGCCACATAATCTTCCACTGTCACCCAGCTCCTTCTGCAGGAGCTCGTTGGATCTCTGCCATATTGGCTTAAGAAACAGATATCTGAACTTCTGACACTGTCCAAAAAGACACTTACTCCATTGCCTATTAGCCACATATCATTCGTCTGGGGCTTAATTGAATCAGCCCCTGCTGCCCTGTAAGGTACTTCAGCCTCTCCTCAAATCCTGAGTCTTCGCAGGCACAGAGCTGGACATCTCACCACTGTCCCCTCACCCCTGTCTCAGAGCCAGGGGCACCGGCTGAGAGAGGCCATCTTCTGGATCACTGAGCTTGTGCCCCAAGGAGGCTCCTGGGGAAAAGTGGACCCCCCGCGTCCTTCCCAGGAAAGGTGTGCTGGGACAAACCCAGCCCACCGTAGAGGCCCCAACTTGGCTCCAGGACACTCGAAAGAGCCA
The DNA here is from genome assembly GCF_011100685.1 of Canis lupus familiaris. Lineage (NCBI taxonomy): Eukaryota > Metazoa > Chordata > Mammalia > Carnivora > Canidae > Canis > Canis lupus. The sequence goes on from NC_049238.1 coordinate 18,304,756, forward strand.
TGTGGTGAGCGGTAGATGGGCCACCAAGTAGAAGGTCCAGAGTGAGTGCTTGTGAGAGCACCCCTGCAGGAACGATTGACAGAGACACCCAGAATGGAGATCCAAAAGCTGCCCCGGAAGACCTCAGATATCCCAGGTGCTTGACCTGGTCAGTTAGATCCCAAGTCTCTCTCCGTAAGGTGCTTCCTGTTGTCACTTTTGTCCTCGCTTTGTCTGGGATTCACATTCCATCACTTTTCTGTGCTCTTACTTTGCCACTTTGTCCTGCAATACACATGCCACAGATCTGTTCGATCCTGTAGCTCTTCCCCTTCTCCATGCCCACCCCCGGAGACTGAAGCCTGGTGGGGAAAATCCCACCATCTTGTAGATTGGCCCCCCTACAAACGGAAGTCCTCCAACGTCTACCAAGTCCTTCGTGCTGCATGCCCCTGTCAGCAATTTCTCCCACTCTCAAGCGCATGTGTTTCTCATCTCCTCCTTCCCCATCAAGGCTCTTATCCCATGGACTCCACTACCCCACCAACGCGGACTCCTGCTTCACAGGTGGAGCCATCAATCCAGAACACTGTCCTCTCCATGCCATCAGTCCTGCATATGTACTGACACTCATGCCATCGTTGCCTTCCTCTCTCATGCCCATGTGGATGCCCCTTCCCTCTCCACTGTGGATCCAACCTACATCCCCCTACCAAGAGCCTCTCTTTATCAGCTCTTCCCTCTCCTTTCATATATATTGAATCTTTCCTTATCCATTTGGGCTCCTTCCTATCAGCATGTAAACACAAGTAAACGTTTCCCCCTAAAATTAAAACAAAACCCATGGTGTGCTAGAGTTCATTCATACTGGCTCCTGAGAGCTGATTATTACCTTTTTAAGGAATTCTGCAAGCTAGTCATTAGTTACAGGTATTAACTAAAAATTAAGTCATTTAAATTAGAATTAAATACATTATACTGAAAAAACAAAGAAAATCCATACTCAAAACTCCTCACTATCATTTTTTAAATACTATATGTTTTGTACTGTCTATGTTCTGGGGGTCGGATCTGTGTGTCTGTATACGGTGGGGATACTGTCCAGCAGTACGCTGTTGTGCATCTCTTCCCAGTGGCATGTTCAGCTATGTACCACTGGTAGCTTGAAATCGGCCAAGATTTCGAGCTACCAATTTCACATCACAGAAATCAGCAAGTGCTATATATCAGGACTTTTTGTCTCGGGAACTTGTTTTGAAACATTCATCAGCGTGCCACCGATAAAAGCCATCTCTTACCTCCATATGCTTTTCTAGGTCCCACCTTCTCTGCCCCTTTCCCAGCTAAGTTTCACGCAAGAGAAGTCTCTCCCTGTCACGTCCACTGCCTTCCTTCCCATTCACTCCTCGATACACAAATAGCTCAGCACCTCCCATTCTGTATCGAGTACCCTTGAGAAGACCCCCAGGAACCTGTTTGGGACTTCTTGTCCTCCCACCACATCCCCACCCATGGAGCTGTGTCCTTTGTACTACCAGCCCTCCAAGGACCCCAGCTCCGCTCCTCAAAGCCAGCATTTCCCCCAGAGTGTCCTCAGCCTCGTTCTCATCCACACACTCCCTGTGAACGCCCTTACCTCTGTGCCAGTGATCCCAAAGCTGAAGATGTAGGTCGCACACGAGCCACCCTCTGCACATCATCCTCAGTTCATTACCCACAGATGCTTTAAACTCCCCACGAAGGGACGCCTGGGTGGCTCAGTGGTTGAACGTCTGCCTTTGGCTCAGGGTGTGATCCCGGGGTCCCGGGATCGAGTCCCACATTGGGCTCCCCACAGGGAGCCCACTTCTCCCTCTACCTGTGTCTCTGCCTCTCTCTGTGTCTCTCATGAATAAATAAATACAATCTTTAAAAATAATAAATAAAATAATAATAATAATAATAAATAAAAATAAACTTCCTATGAATAAAACTGAAATCATCTCTCTCCCTTAAACTCCCCAACCTCAATTCCCTGTCCACTGAGTGGTGCCCCCTCCTTCCGATTTCCCAAGCCAGAGCCCGGGCGTCATCCTAGGTAGCCCTGCCTTCCTTAACGGCAGCATCAGTTCATGACCGGCTCCCACTGGTCCACCGCTCCCGTTCCACCTCCTCTTCCCCCTCCCATGGTCCAGCTCGCTGTTCCCCGGGTTCCAACCCAGAGCTCGGGTGTCCGGGAGATGCTCATTGCAGCCCTGTTGGCGAAAGGGTAAGAATGAGCGGGATAGAGAGGAATGAAGGGGCCTAGGAGCCGGGCAGCCGTAGCGAGCAAGGGAAAGGAGCCGAGAATCGGCACCGAGGTAGCCCGCCGAGGCTCAGGAGGGAGGCCGGCCGCAGGGCAAGGCTGGGCCAGCCGCGTGCGGTCAGGGGCCGTGCGGGGACGCCAAGGGCGGGAAGCAGATGTTGGTGGCTGCCCACGTCCGCTGCCTTGGTTGTCACCCCTGCCCCGCACGCGGCCCATCCTTGACATGGGGCCCTTGGTCTTTCTCCTCGGCAGGTACGACACCATCACCAACCAGTGGGAGGCTGTGGCTCCTCTGCCCAAGGCCGTGCACTCGGCCGCAGCCACGGTGTGTGGAGGCAAGATCTACGTGTTCGGCGGCGTGAACGAGGCGGGCAGAGCTGCCGGCGTCCTACAGTCTTACGTTCCTCAGACCAACACGTGGAGCTTTATCGAGTCCCCGATGATTGGTGAGAAGCGGCCTCTCCTCAGCCGGGCCCGCGCAGCCTCCCCGCCTCCCTGTTAGATCCGCAGTGTCCCAAGGCCAGAGGCCCCCGCGCCCAGTGGTCGCACAGCCCTGGGGGGGTGCTGACCCCACCTCCCGGACAAAGGGCCAGCTAGGGCGCCTGCCTGGTGCCCCCTGGCCCTGGGCCTTGTCCTCAGGCTAACCCGTGACCCTGGAGGGCCTGCGGAGCCCGTCCTCTGAGGCCCACTGGCGAAGGAGAGGGTGGGAGGGGGAGGCCAGGGAGAGGTGCCTGACCGCCGGCCCTGCTCTCCTCACAGACAACAAGTATGCTCCTGCGGTCACCCTCAATGGCTTCGTTTTCATCCTGGGCGGGGCTTACGCCAGAGCCACCACCATCTACGACCCTGAGAAAGGGAACATTAAGGCCGGCCCAAACATGAATCACTCTCGCCAGTTCTGCAGGTGAGGGGCTCGGGAGGGGAAGACAACAGGAGAGGTTGGAGCACAATAGCGATTGCCCCCATGTGGCGAGCAGAACAATCCCAGGCCCAGAGCAGGAGCCCCTCCAACCACGGGTCTGGACATTAGTGCCAGGGCAGAACAGGAAGTGCCCAAGGGCAGCCCGAGGCCCCCAGGCCCAACCCTGTGGCCCCAGCTGACCCATCTCAAAGCCAGCGACGATGGAGGGCTTCTTACAGGCACCAGCCCCGGGTCTCTGGAGGCCACACCTTCTCTCGGGACCTCTCACCCAGGACCACCTGCCCCATTGCAGACAAGCGGTAGTGCCAGGCCCACACCTGTGCAATGCCCTACATGGGACAAGTGACCACCCAATCCAGGAGCCATATGAGGCACATCCGCCGTGGAGTCTGACAGGGCAGTCCCCACAGGAGGAGAGAGGTAGGGATCAGAGTGTGGCTGGGCTCCCGGTCGGCTTGGCCCTGTGGCCCAGAAAAATAGTAACTATCTTGGGCAGTGAGACAGCAGATCCTGCTCTTCTAGCTCCACCCTTTCCTGGATTGAGAGGAACAAGGAAATAAAAAAAAAAAGACGTCCCAGAAACCCCCTTGTCAGCATTTACATAGCAGATCTCTGCTGAAGACATCTTGAACCCATGCAGAGGTGATCACCGAACCCTCAGTCTGAGCATTCGCTGTTGGCATAGCAAAGCTAGAAAAGCTATAACCTACTACTCACGTGTCTTGTGACCTTGGACATGCAACTTCCACTCTCTGGGGCAGTTCTCCTATTTTCGAAGCAGGCCAGATAACCGCGGAGTTCCTAATAGCATGAAGATTCTTGGGCCTTACTTTCCTGTCACATACTCCAAATGGTGGCAGGGTGCAAGCCACTCTGAATACGCTGTTCACAATAAAGGCAACTGGAGTCTGAGCACCACTTGTAGGGAGGACTTCTGTGCCTCGGCTGAGACTAACAGTGGGCACAGAAAGACTTAATGCCTACGAGGAGATTTAAGCTGGGTCTTGCAAAAGAAGCAGGGGAAAGATATGCCACCAAGGGAGCATTCTGAGGGCCCCTGTAGCATGCAGCTACAAGCGATAAAGCTAGAACTCCAGGTAAGATGTCTAGACCGACACGTTCTATATCAGGCTCAGGATTTCAGAAAGAGGTGATGACTTTGCAAGGGTATCTCTTCAGTTTCAGGGGACAGTCAAGAAGACAGGCCATTAGCTGAAATGAGGGAGAAACTGGGGCTGGATGCATGGGTCTCACTGTAGGTGTGATGGGGTCACTGAAATGCTCTAAGACGGTAGGTGCAGGCAGGAGCAGGCTGTGGTGCTCTCAGCGGGAACAGCTGGCTAAGATGACAGGACGGTGCCAGTGTCTCGTGGTATGGGAAGGTGCCCCAGGCTGCCACAGTAACCACCCTGCAGAGAGCACACCAGGCCCTCGCAGTCATGGGTGGGCAGCAGCACGGGGTCACTCATGCTCAGAAATCACAGTGGGAAGTTGGGACTCTGAGCGCCTTGGCAAGTGTGAATCTCCCAGTCAAGTAGTCAGTGTTCAGTTATGACTTAGCTCCTTATTATCCTGTCTGCCATCATCCTTGAGAGTCCTCCACTTGGAGGGGTATGAAGCCTCTGTATGGGCCATGCAGAATGACGTTCAGTAAACAGCCAGTGAAGTGAGTCAGGTGCCTGTACACAAGGCTGTTCTCCTAGCCACCTTCCATCGTCCAGTAGGGCCTGGGATGCCCAGTATACATCAGCGTCACCCACAGTAAGCACCATATCCTTACTGGCCCTAGAGGCAAGGTATTCTTCTTATGCCAGTTTGGGTCACAGGACAGAGAAAAGCAGTGAAACCCCCTACAACTTTTGCAAAGGGGGAGAGGCAGCTTGCACCAGGACAGGGTATTAAGAATCCATCTCCAGGGGCACCTGGGTGGCTCGGTGGTTGAGCATCTCTCTTTGGCTCACGACGTGATCCCAGGGTCCTGGGATCCTGTCCTGCATCGGGCTCCCCATGGGGAGCCTGCTTCTCCCTCTGCCTATGTCACTGCCTCTCTCTGTGTGTCTCTCATGAATAAATACAATCTTAAAAAAATAACAAAAACAAAAAGAATCCATCTCCAGGCCCAAGCTGGAAGTTAAGTGGCTAATTCTCTCCCCACTTTCCCCGGCAGCGCCGTGGTGCTTGATGGCAAGATTTATGCAACTGGAGGCATTGTTAGCAGTGAGGGGCCTGCCCTGGGCAACATGGAAGCCTACGAGCCCGCGACCAACACATGGACGCTACTACCCCACATGCCCTGCCCTGTGTTCAGACACGGCTGCGTCGTGATAAAGAAATATATTCAAAGCGGCTGACGTCAGCAGAAAGCCCGCGACGAGACTGGACGAGTCTGGTGAGGCAGATGCTACTCACAATGATCAATGTTCAGCAACATCAATAAGAGGCTGATAGACACAATCAAGGGAATCACTGCGCTAAACATTTTGAATACTCTCTACATTGAATGTAGAAAATCATCCTCGCCTTTGGGGGAAACGGGAGCACAGTGCTCCGAGCAGCAGGAACCACAACCATCCGAGGAGCTGGGCCTGGGGGCTCCTGCAAAGGCACTTGCTCTGAATGGAGGCGCTCACTCTGCCCGGTGCAATAGAGTTTCACATATTTTTCGACTGGGAGAGAGAAGCTGATTTTTCCTTCCTGCAGAGCAAGCCTGATCCCTAAAGAACCGTAGATCAGTTATCCTATGACAATATTAGGTGTCAGGCTCTCTTGGAATAAGATCAAAGTGTCCTTATCACTTTGATTCCTACTTTTGTTTTTAACCAATCTACACTTTTCCGTGGCCGATAGAAGAGAAGGGACAATACTGGGCGGCACAAGGCCTAGGAGGCTCCTGGTCCCCGCCGGGCCGAAGAGAAGTCCAGCCACCCATGCAGAGCCAGATGTGTGTGGCTGGAGTGGCAGTGCAGGGGCAGCCTAGGGACAGCTGGGAGAACCTTTTGTCCTTCACAGGTTTTTCTACCACATTTTTGCTGGAGGACAGGTGACTGTGCTAGTTTTCTCTTGTCCGATATGAATTATTTAGATTTCCAAGGCATTTTCTTGATAAACAAAAAGGCTATTTTTAAGTACTGAGAGAAGGAGGAGGCCATGAGAGGATAATGCGGGAATTCCCAAAGCTCTTTGTAGGTAGTGCCAGAGAGGGGCATTTGCTCTAATTTTTTCTATGTGCAGAATAGAGGATCTCTCCTGGGTGGGGGCTGAATGCCCTCATTTTATTTTTTAAAAAATGTAACTCCCAGACAGCCCCCATAAGAGCTGTGCCTCATGGAGGCATTGTCAAAGAAGATTCTGTTCTAGAAGGAAACCAGTTCTGGCTCATGACACCAGTCCAGCTCCCTCCATGAGGTAAAGCTGAGGACCCAGGCCGGGTGGGAAGGGAAGAAGGGAGGGAGGGAGAATAAATGTCTACAAAGCACAGGAGACTATTTTTGATATTTATAGCTATATATTAAGGCACCTGCCACAAGAGCTCTCAGGATGGGGACAGCCTTCGTAGGCGAGCCATGACAGCCAAGGCCTGAGGGGGCATGAGCAGAATCACTCTTCCTGTAGCATATTAACCAGAGAAAGGGAAGCCAGGAGGAAGGTCACACCGTGGCTCATGACAGAAAGGCCTTCCTGCCAGTCCTCAGACCCTCAAACCTCACGCGGTGATCAGTTTCCATTCCAGGGCAAGAAGAGAGCCGCCGCCACTGCGCTGTTTAGTTGAAGTTGGTACCAAATACGCATTTACCATTTTTATATCTGGGAAGTCAACTTGCCGTCATTTCATGATAAAAACCATTTCTAAGGACAAAAGGACAGGACATGCTTTCCATCTTTCGGTATTTAATGACACAAAATTCCGATTCTAATGTCGGGCATCAACTTTTAGCACTACAAGTGTGACTCCCACTTGGACAAGATACCGAGCTTCGTTATGCAGTTTTTAATATTATTTATTCTTTTAAAAAGTAATAAGCACAAAACTACATACATTGTATGTCATTTAAAGTATTTATGTCAAACAGGGTGCAAGTGTGAACCCAAGGACCGGAGCACAAAATTCTAACTGCCTGGGGCAGGGCTAATGTTAGCGTTTGGTGTGCATCTGCCTCCAAAGGAGGTGTTAGTGGTCAGCAAGACTCAACACAGATGACATTGAAATTCCGTTTCTCTCCTCATTTATCACACTGGAGCAAAACTGGCTATTTCTGTGAATGATATAAAACAGGGTTCTCTGTAATGGTATTGTATATAGTATATGTTTATTGTTAAGTTCTTGTTATATTATAATAAATATATTTATAGATCTAGACTCAGAAGCCAATGGAATGCCTTTGTGTGCCACCACCCTGGCCACAGTGAGGAGAAACCCCATGGAGGCCTGCTCCTGCTCTCACACATCAGCCATCTGGGCTCTATTATAGACATTAGTGCAGATCTTGATGATGAGAAAGGACAGCACTCCTTAGCAAGGGAACATACAGACCCAATTTGTTCTCCTAAGGATATCCACACAAGGCTTTCCTGGGTGCCAGGTAGGATTGCTCACTCTCTTACAGGGAAAGAAGTTTAAATTTAACAGGGTAGTAGTAGAAGGTAGATTCACCAGCATTTCATCCATGTGAAGAGCCCCGTGCCCTCAGTCCCCAAATGTCATTACGACCTAGCATCTTCTTGCAAGAAAAGATGTGAAGAAGGTAGATCAGGGTAGGTGGGAGTCCTCTTCAGAGGACTCAGCTGAAGCCTATGATGGGTAGACCATATACTTAACTTGCCAAATAAATATCTGAAATAGTATCCTCAGAAACACCAATCCTAGAGGAAAGGATGGAGAATGTTTGAAGATTCCAATCATGAAGAGTTGAAACATAACCTGTTATTAAAACCAAGCAATAGTTGTTAGCTCCTTTCTTCTGTTTCCCCAAATCAAGGGAAAAGTGTTCTCTGGGCCTATGAAGAGTCTGTGTACTTTCACCATAAAAGACATGTGTGACCACTGTATCAGGAGCCCGTGTAACTATGGGAGGAGTCTCTCATTGGACTCAAGGTACTACCATCAGACCTGGCAAGGGTCAGGCACATAGGAGATGGATCACATTATGTGTATGTGTGTGTGTGCGTCTGTGTATGTGCATGTATGAATTTTTAAAAATCATAGCCAAAATAAGAAAACAGTCAAGAAAAATATTTGCAGTCCATATGACAAAGGATTAATATCTTTATTAAAGAGCCTACATAATTCAATAAGAAAACGTTAAGTGATTCCAATTGTTAAATAAGTCATAGACAGACTCTACAAGAGGGAACATTAGCTAGTAAATGTAAGACAAGTTCAACATTGGTAGTTATGAAATAATGACACTTAAATAATGAGGTATTATCTTTACCTACTAAATTACCTTCCCAAACCTAAAAACAAAGTGGGGAGGTACTGGGGGAGCTCCAAGTGCTGACGAGGAGCGACGAGACTTTTTAATGCCAAGTGCTTTATAAACTGAAATGGCTTCTAGAAAGCAATGTGTAAGGTGACATTATCAAGAGTGCAAAAAGTATCTGACCCAGTAAATCCACTTTTGGGTACCCATCAGAAAAATGTCATATAATAACTAATTCCAACCTATTGACACTAACTTTATGCCAGACACTGTGGTAAGCACTTAGAGCATTGAATCCTTATAATTCTATGGGTTAGGTGCTAAAGACAAGCAGCAATATAAACATTGTAAGATTCATATTTGTATATGATTGCGATTATGTAAGATATGTACAAAGATATATAAACTACAAAGATATACATAAAATATGTACATAAAAATAACCAGATATATAGTCATAAAACTATTAATTGTACTGATGCAATTGTGGGCAACTTTCCTTCCCTCTTCTCCAAAATGTATATAAAGAAATGTTACTTTTATAATAAAAGATATAGATATTTTAACGAGGAATTGAGGATAGAAAGTAAACTTCCCTCTATATTTTAGTCTGAGAAACTCTCAAAGATCATTTCTTATTTTGGCTGTCAGAAGCAATGGAAAAGTTAGAGAGTTTAGAATAAAACAACAAAGAATTACAGATAAGAAAATTTACAGTAATATATTTTTTTAAACCTAAAGGTTAAAAAAAAAAAAACCTAAAGGTTAAAGGCAAATGGAATATATCTTTCAGTGCATGAAGATTTTCATGAAACAAATGAACTCTTTTGTGTTCTTAGAAGGCCAAGTGAGATGAAAAGGATAATAACAAAGAAGGAAAAATTCTAGTTCAGCATAAGGATAAACGTACTAGCACTAAAACTCTGGAATGGGTTACCAAGATCCTTGAAGGGCTTCTCTAATTAAATCTCAATCACGTATTGGTATAGCATAATTGCATACATTATCTCATTTTATCCTCTCAACTACCCTAAAAGTCACAGGGCATCATCTTCACTCCTGAGGAAGAAACAATCTTAGAAAAGTTAAGTGACCTGTATGCAGTAATAGTTGTGCCATACCCCAAGTATTTTCCATACATTATCGCATCCAGTCCTCCCAACAATATTGCAGATGGCTATCCCTGCTGCACAGGTTCCAGACATGAAACAGAGTTGGTCTAAGGCACATTGGCACTCAAACCCCACTCAGTGAGACTCCAGAGAGCCTGTGCTACATCACATGGCAGACGAGACTTATGTAGCTCTTAAGACTCCAAGACTAAGACTCCATCTCCCCACCCCCACCCCAAGCTACCTCAGAAATCTCTACTAAGAAGAATTCCGTTAATAGAACAGACATGCTGCTCTGTGTTAGACATGGTCCTCTTGAGAAGCAATTTTCCCTTTGCCTAGTAAGAATCTCAGCAACACACTGGCTCCTCCACTGAAGGCTTTGACTTTATGCAGGAAATGGTTCTAGGGAAAGGAAAAGAGTCCACTGATACATTAGACATCCATTGCTGCCTCATTTGAAACTCCTCCTGAGAGCCTTCACTCTGTAAAGGACTCTTTAAGGGGTTCCTAACATTCTTACCGACCACAATCTCAGCCTGGGAGAGTTAAGAAAAGGGAAAAACAGCCCACTGTTGGCTGCACCATCCTCGGCTATAAAGGGCATAATCATGACCTTGGCATTCAAGAGGTAGGTTAAAGTGTTCCCCCCCACCTAGGTCAAGGGGCTGACTAAAATGTGAAGTCAACTCCAAAAAGTCTGCCTTTACCACATGATGGCAAAAACTAGACAACCCAAAAATCTATGCTTACCATCCCAAATCTCAAACCTATGTGCTCTGTTGCCCTCTATGTAGCATTTGGCAGGTCACTTCCGTGTCTTTCCTCATGAAAGGTGAGGAGAGCCTTTGAGTGGATCATACTAGGTCAGTAAGACTACATCCTCAGCAGGCAAGGGCCACGGCCTCTTACCTTGCCCCACAGAGCACCTCACCCTGACGAGCAGAGACAGCCAGATTACTCAACCTCTACTGGCAGCATGAAAAATATTTTGAGTTATGGAAAGTATAAAGGCAAGGCTATGATTCTGTGCACTGCTTTGACCATCCCTCTTGTCTACAGATGACTAAAGAAGCAACAGTTTTTGTCCAAGCATTTTTATTTACCACATGTGTGGAATTCCATCATTTTCGGGGAAGCTAGCCACTGATAGTGCAAGCCTGTGCGCCAGGGGACCCATCAGCCTGCCTCCTCAGAGTTTCGGCCTGGAGACTTTGCATCCTCGTTGGTAGAAATCAGTCTTTGGAGCTCTACAGGTCACCCCTCCACATTCTCTCTCCTACCTCTCCATCCCACTACCTTATTTTAAGCCCTCCTGACTTCTTACCTAGTTGTTAGTGTAGACTCTTTCTTATGGTTATTCATCAAATAACAGCCTTTTGACATAACTTGGCTATGATAACATTCACCCTTTTAAAGCATACAATTCAGTGGCTTTTCGTATATTCAGAGTTGAGTTACCATCACCACTACCTAATTGCAGAACATTTTCACCTTAGCAAAATGAAACCCCAATCCCTTAGCAGTCACTCTTCACCAGTTCATGGCAACCACTGATCTACTTTGTTTCTAGGAATTAGTCTATTATGGACACATCATACAAATGTTATCATGTGATGTATGGTCTCCTGTCTCTGGCTTCTCTCACTTAGCATAGTGTTCTTCAGATTCCCCTATGTTATAGTGTGTATCAGTATTTCATTCCTTTTTATGGCCAAATAATACTCCACTGAGTGAGTATATTAAATGGACATATATAAAAATATGGATACATTTTGGGGCACCTGGCTAGTTCAGTTGGTAGAGAACATGATTCTTGATCTCAGGGTCATGAGTTCAAGCCAAACATTGGGCAGAGAGATTACCTAAAATTTTTTTTAAATGGATACATTTTGTCTATCCATTCATCAGCCAATGGACATTTGACTTGCTTCTACATTTTAATAATTACAAATAACGCTGCTATAAACTTTTGTATACTGTGCAAGGTTTTGAGACTAAATTAATTTGGGAAATGCTAGGTTAAACAAGGTTAAACAGGTTTCTTTACTATGGAACTTCTCAGAGTCAAAAACAGACTAGCATTCATTCCAACTTTACGAAAGTGGATACACAAAGCAAGTGTTTTCCAAATGTATTTGGCCACAAATTGCCTCCCACCCCCCTACCCCCAAATCTAGAAAACTTCTCTTCTAAAATTATGACACAAGGGGCACCTAGGAGGCTCAGTTGGTTAAGCATCTGACTTTTGATTTCGTCTCAGGTCATGATCTCAGGGTCCTGAGATCAAGACCTGTATCAGTGGGATCCCTGGGTGGCGCAGCGGTTTAGCGCCTGCCTTTGGCCCAGGGTGCGATCCTGGAGACCCGGGATCGAATCCCACGTCGGGCTCCCGGTGCATGGAGCCTGCTTCTCCCTCTGCCTGTGTCTCTGCCTCTCTCTCTCTCTGTGTGTGACTATCATAAAATAAATAAAAATTTAAAAAAAAATCTTTAAAAAAGACCTGTATCAGGCTCCCTGCTGGATGTGGAGACTGCTTGGGATTCTCTCTCTCCCTCTGCCCCTCCCCACCCCTGGGCACGCACATAGTCACATGGGATCCTGGGGTCAATACACCTGACCCTCACCTTTGAAAGATGCACCGAGTAAAGGTAATATTGTGAAAGATTCAGAAGCAAATTGATTTAGAATTCTCAAAGTATTTCTTAAAATTGATATTTTTATAAATTAGCAGATCAGTATTCTTTAAACTCAACAAATCCTTTTTCTGAATACTGCAAAATATGTTTCACTGCAATTTTCTAAGCACCAAAAAGACTTCAGCATCTCTCATGCTGGAATATAAAAAGATTAAAGTAAACAATCACACTATAACCTCTCTACCCAACGAAAATACCCAACCACATATCCACACAACTAGATAGTTGCAAATATGTGACCTGACAATTTCTGGAAAAGATTCTCGGGCATTTTGTACTTTATTAATTTATTTTGAACAACATGACAGTCTTCTCAACAAGGGGACTGACTGCATCAGAGATCAGGGAACAGAGAAATCATCACTTGTCCCATCAACACTGAAAATTAAAAACTTTCAAATTCCAATATTCTTATTAAAATCTATTAAAACAAAAATTCTATTAAGTACTTTTTATATTAACATTTGTGTTAATAGTGAGATAAATTTCCATCCAATTCCAGCTATAAAATCTTAAGCATGTGGGAAAAAATGCGTTTTGATGATATTTTGCTTTTTTGATTCTTTGTATACATATTTAAGTTCAAACGATGTGGAAATTAGTGTAAAGAAACATTCCAAACATGTGAAACTGATTTTTTATAGTGTGATAGGCAATTAATTACTCCTTTCTTTGCAACCAACTCCATTTTAAACATTATCTTATTAAAGAAATTTCCTTATTAAACTCTGGTAAACGACAAAACTGACAGCTTACTGATGTTTCTTCTAAATATATGAAGTAATTTCTTCCCACCACCAATAACCTTTATTTCAGTAACGTATTAAGTACAATGCTACTTGTGGATTGTCACTTTTCTTTTTAAAAGGATATTTTGTTGCAAAGTCTGTTAAAATACTTTGCACTCATTAAAATGCTAAAATAGAAATTTGTAATTAATTTCCAACACTTTCCCAAGGAATTTTATGCTATAAGCAAAGTAACTATATGCAATGTTTAGAAATAATGTTATTTCATATCAAAATTAATTTTGCTTTGTTGTCATAATGAGAACATTAGAAAAGGTCTGTGCTCTGTGTAGATAGCCACAGACACATGATTCAGACTATTCATGTGTTTTTATTAATAGTTCTAAAGTTTTTTTTTTAAGCCTGTGATTTTACTTGTGGCTCTCAAGCTCCTATGACAATTGTAGAGTAATGCCAACTGATTTCACCATTTGTTGAGAAATTGGAAATTCCAGAGCATTTGATAACTTATAGGGATCAAATATATGAAATTGCACCTGTTTCTAGACTCTTCTCTTTTTTTTTTAACCTGTATCTGATCTATGAAATCTTCCAATTCCAGCTCTGACAACAGTCTCCATCGAGCACATTCACATGATTCCCCTTTTGTATTTGCTCTTTAGTTTCATTACAGATTTTCAGTTCCCAGATCCTTTCCCTTGTCCAAGTTCACAGCCCTACCCTGGTTACCCTGATCTCACGTCCACCCATACCCAGGAACAAAATTCCCCTCCCAAAAGTTATCTCAACCACTTGATGTTTCAGTCCTTGGACCAGACCAACAAGGCAAAACTATAATCCTAACTGTAATCCTAATCCAGGTGTCAGCCTCCCCTGAGGCTTCATTTGGGGTGATACCTACCAGAGAAAAAAAACCCACATTCACATGGGCTGGTACCATGACTCGAACATGCTCCCCACTCTCACCTGTGAGTTTACCTTATTCTCATCGTTCCTGAAGAGCTCCCTATTTCCATCAGTGACTACAGCAAACCTCCAGCAGCTCTCCTCCCCCTTGCATTTCATACATAGAACCCCTCATTCTTAGCACATGAGCATGACTCTGTATAAAAACAACTGAGGTGGAGGATGGTGCAATGGCAGTACCATTGTTTGAATCTTTCTCAACAGCCCATTAAAAACAGAGAAATCATGATGGAAAATTCATAGACTCATGGATAACATCTAAAAACAAAACTAGGTGACAAGGAAGGTCTGGAACTCCCAATCCCAAGTGTGTAGAATCAAACCACTAACACCTTTGAGACTGTGGTCCATATGTGAAGAGAGCCTGGGGCAACTAATAGAATTAGGAACCCCTACAGACACTCACTGGAGAGGTGGGGGCAGAGCTCAGAGCATCTCAGTCCAAGAAGCCTTGCAAACTCTAGTCTTCAGGTGAGGGGAAGGTAATGGGAGCCTTGTGAATCCTCAAAGGACAATGCCAGCCCCCTTTCAGGACCACATCCCATATGGACAAAGCTACTAGGGATACAGTCTAAACTGAACAGCACAGGGACAAAAGAGAGACCCAGATAAAAGTAGGGGAGAGGAACAAAGTCAAGAGATTTCAGAAAGTAAGCAGTCCTGTATTTAAACACTTCACAAACATAACAGAAGAGAGAGCTCTAACACTGTGAAATTCAGGCTTCCTTCTAAAAGTTCGAGAAAATTTCATATAAAAGTGAGCAACAAAAGGCTTGAGGGAAAATCCCATATATTATAAGAAAAAGCTTTAAAAGGAGAAGGCTACCCCCTATAGGTAATAAAAGCCCTCCAGAAAGACATGCCAAAGAATACAAGAAAACTATGACCTACTATTTCAAAACAAGCTAAAGGACACAAAACAATAATGGAAGAATGAAAGAACAATATAAACCAGAATTAGAAAAACTCACAAAGGATATGAAATAACTCAGGAAGAATTAGAGTGCTTCAGCAGCACATATACTAAAATTGGAATCCTACAGAGAAGATTAGAATTAGAAGGGAAAAAAAGATCACGTTAGAAATGTACACTAAAGTAGAAAGAACTTACGAGTTAATAAAAAACATTAGGTAATGCCTTATGACAAACAGAAGGTAAAAAAGACAGGCAATTTCTTAAAGTAATAAAGAAATGAAAGAATTTCTGGTTCTGGTTAAGATTCAGTGACCACACTCTACCCCCTCCCCTCCTTGCATCCCCTCTCTCACTGATTACACCCAGAAGTCCTGGAAAAGCAATTACCTAAGGACTCTGCAAAATACATAAAGCAGGTGAACTGGGCAGGAAATGCAGCACTCACACAATGACCCAAACAGTGCTGAGTTCCTGGGTTTGCCTTTTATTTCCTGTGTGTCCTGGATCACACTCCAGGGCAGCGAGAATTACAGAAGAAAAATGCTCTCTCTGGACTCTCCAGACCTAAACCCATGGCAGCAATGACAAAGATAATGGGCATATCCCTGAAGCTTCTTTTCTCTCTTTCCAGCCAGACCACCAGGAAAGGGGGCTCTTAGGAACCCAAAAGTGTGGGAGAAGATCTCAAATAGAAAGGAGCAGGACGGATCCCTGGGTGGCGCAGCGGTTTAGCGCCTGCCTTTGGCCCAGGGCACGATCCTGGAGACCCGGGATCGAATCCCACATCGGGCTCCCGGTGCATGGAGCCTGCTTCTCCCTCTACCTGTGTCTCTGCATCTCTCTCTCTCTCTCTGTGTGTGTGACTATCATAAATAAAAAGAAAGGAGCAGGAGAATGATTGCTGTATGAAATCCCGAGTTGGGACAGCCCGGGTGCTCAGGGGTTTAGCGCCGCTTTCAGCCCAGGGTGTGGTCCTGGACACAGGGGATCAAGTCCCATGTCGGGCTCCCTGCATGGAGCCTGCTTCTCCCTCTGCCTGTGTCTCTGCCTCTCTCTCTCTCTCTCTCATAAATAAATAAATAAAATCTTAAAAAAAAAAAAAAAAAGAAATCGCAAGTTGCACACACTTAGGAGCTAACCCAAATCAACAGAGAGCAAACTGTGATGTGGATCACCCCCACATCCTCCTAGACCAGCTTCTGAATGGTGCATATGTGGAGCTATATCATTTTCCTATTGCTGCTGTTAAGAAATTATTGTAAATTTAGTGAATTAGGATAACACAAATGTACTATCCTATAACTCCGGAGGCCAGAAGTAAACAATGGTCCTTAATGACCTAAAATCAAGGTGTCAAAGACTTGTGTTCCTTCCTGGAGCTCCAGGGAAGAACGTTTTTCCCTTGCATCTGCAAAGTCTGTCTTACCAACAGATACATTAAAATGATATACTAAAAATAAATAAAATTATATACTAAACTGTATTTAAATAGTCCAAAAGACTCCAAGAAAGAGGAAGTAGAGAAATAAAAAAGAGGAGACAAAAAGAAAAGAGAAAAATAAAATGACAGTGTTAAATCCAAACACATCCACAATTACATTGAGTATAAACTACCTCACACTCATTAGGATGGCAGCTATCAATTGATACAGAAAACAACAAGGGTTGAGGAGAATGGGAAGGAATTAGACCTTCTTGCACTGTTGGGGGGAATGGAAAATGGTGCAACCACGATATTAAACAGAACGGTGGTTCTTCATAAAACTAAAAATAGAATTACTATATGACCCAGCAATTCCACTTCTCAGGATATACCAAAAGGAATTAAAAGCAGAGACTCAAAAGAGAGATTTGTACACCCCTAGTCATAGCATTAATCACAACAGCCAAAAGGTGGAAGCAACCCAGGAAACCATCAATATATTAATGGATTTTTTAAAAGGGATATGTACATACAATGAAATAGTATTCAACCTCAGAAAGAAAGGAAATTCTGGCTAAGTGAAATAAGCCAGTTACAAAAGACATATAGAGTACGATTCCACTTATATGAGGTGCCTAGTGTAGTCAAATTCAGAAATAGAAAGTTAAATGGCAGTTGCCAGAGGCTGTCAAAAGGAGGGAAAGGAGTTGTTCCTTAATAAGTAGAGTTTCAATTTTCCGAGATAAAGAGTTCTGGAGGGGTGTCTCAGTCAGTTAAGTGTCTGACTCTTGATTTCGGCTCAGGTCATGATCTCAGGGTCATGAGATCAAGCCCCAATTGGCTCTGTGCTCAGCATGGAGTCTGCTTGAGATTCTCTCTCTCTCTGACCCTCCCCTACTCACACTTGCTTACACACACTCTTTCCCTAAAATAAATGAATAAATAAATATTTTCTTAAAAAAAGTTCTGGAGGTGGATAATAATGATAGCTGCACAACACTGTGAATATACTGAATACCATTAATTGTATACCTAAAAATGGTTAAGTCCCCCCCCAAAAAAATAAATAAAAAAATAAAAATGGTTAAGGATGTTAAATTTTATGTGTATTTTACAATTTTAAAAAATTACATTAAGTGTAAATAAATATCCCAATTTAAAAACAGAGATTGTGAGTTTTTTTGGAAAAAAAAAAGTAAAAAGATACAGCTTTCTAAAAGAAACTTACTAAAAATATAATAATACCGAGAAATTCAAAGTAAAGTGACAGAGACACAGTTAAGAGAATGAAAAGATAAGCCACAGACTGGGATGAAAGTTTTGCAAAATACACCTCTGATAAAGGATTGCTATCCAAAGTATACAATGAACTCTTAAAACTCAACAATATAGGCTCAGTTGGCTTAGTTGGTAGAGCATGCCACTCTTGATCTTGGGGTTGTAGATTTGACTCTCACGATGGGTGTACAGTAGAGATGACTTAATAATAAGGTATTTAAAAAAAAAAAAACTCAGGGGCACTTGGGTGTCTTATTTGGTTAAGTGTCTGCCTTTAAGCACAGGTCATGATTTCAGGGTCCTGGGATCAAGCCCCCGCATTGGGCACCCTGCTCAGTGGACTGAGGGTGAGTCTGCTTCTCCCTCTCCCTCCACCTCTTCCCCACCGCACATGCTCTCCCCCTCAATCTCGCTTTCAAATAGATAAATAAAATTTTTTAAAAAATTTAAAAACCTAACAATACGGAAACAACTCATTTTAAAAAGACAAAAAATTTAAACCAACATTTTCCCATATAAAGATGATAAATAAACATATAAAAAGATGCTCAATACCACAGCATTAGAGAGCTGCAAATCAAAATCTGGATGGCTCAGTTGGTAAGTTTCTGACTTTTAATTTCATCTCAGGTCATGACCTCAGTGTGGTGAGATTGAGCCCCACCTCAGCTCAGCATGGAACATTCTTAAGATTCTCTCTCTCTGTGTCTCTCTCTCTCCCCCCCACTACTCTATCCCTCTTCCCCTGCTCCTCCCCACCAACCCTATGCTTTTTTTTCTCTCTCTCAAAAAAAAAGAAAAAAAAGAAAGAAAGAAAAGAAAAAAGAAAGGAAAAAGAAAAAGAAAGAAAACAACAAGATACTACTACACACCTGTTAGGCCAAAACACTGACGATATCAAATTCTAGGGAGGTTATGGAACATCAGGTATTCACTCTCATTTGTTGCTGGTGTGAATGTAAAATAGCACAGCCATTTTGGAAGACAGTTTGGCAGTTTCTTACAAAACTAAACATACTCTTTCCATATAATCCAGCAATCACAATATTTGGTATTTACCAAATGAATTGCCAACTTATGTTCACACAGAAACCTGCACATGAATATTTATAGCAGCTTTATTCAAAACTGCCAAAACTTGGAAGCAACCAAGATGTCCTTCGATAGGCTAACAGATAACATACTGTTATCCATTCAATGGTACATCCATACAATGGATGTTATTGTGTTTAAAAAAAAAAAGGGGGGGGGGAGTTATCAAGCCACGAGAAGACATGAGAGATCTTTAAGTGCATATTGCTGAGTAAAAGAAGAAGCCAATCTGAAAAGGCTACATACTACATAATTTTCACTCCACGACATTCTAGAAAAGAAAACACTATGGAGACCATAAAAAGATCAGTGGTTGCCATGGAGGGAGCAAAGAATTAATAGGTGGAGCACAGGAGGTTTTCAGGGCAGTGAAATGATTCTTAATGATGCTGTAGTGATGAATATATGTCATACATTTGTCAAAACCTATGCATAGAATGTACAATACAAAGAATTGAGCCTTAATGTAAACTATGGACTTTAGTTATAATATGTATAATATGTATCAGGGGGCACCTGAGTGGTTCAGTCGGTACATCTCACAACTCTTGATCTGGGGTCCTGAATTCAAGTTCAAGCCCCACGTTGAATGTAGAGATAGAGAGATAGATACAGAAATAGAGAGATAGGAAGAGAGAGAGAGAGAAAGATACATGTGCACCTTTAAAAAAAAAAAAACAAACCAAGATAGATCATATGCTAGATAACCAAAAAAATCAGAATAAATGTAAAAGAATTAAAATAATACAAAGTATGTTCTTTAACCACAACAGAATTAAATGAGAAACCAACACAAAATCTGGGAAATCCCAAATACTTGAAAATTAAACAACATACACTTAAATAACCTAGGAGTCAAAGAGGAGTTTCAAAGTAAAGTAGAAAATATTTTTAAATGAATAAAAAAGAAAATACAACATATCAAAATGTGTTGGATGCCACTAAAACATTGCTTATAAATTTTTAACAGTACATCTTTATATTTTAAAAAAACCTCAAACCAATAATCTAAACTCCCCATTTAAGAAACTACATAAAACAGAAGAAAGGAATTTAAGAAATCAGAAAACTAAAAAAGAAAATGAAAAAAAAATAGGAAAAAGTCCATGAAACCAAAAACTAGTTTTTTTTGAAAAGATGAGTAAAAACAGATTGATCAATAAAAAGAAGATACAAACTGTCAATTTCAGGTACCAAAAAAGGGTATCACTACAGATAAAGTTGAATCTAAAAGTAAACAAAGACTAGTAGGGTTGTGTCAAAAGGGCTCAGGAACCAACTTGAAAAGGTTCCCACAGGCCATTTTAGTAATAAGCCTAATAAGGGCAATGCACTAAACTATATCAAATATGTTCAAAGCTATGAATTCATAATTATACAAAGAAAACTAATTCATCACTTTTGAGTAGGAAGATCATTCATTTTTAAAACTGGTTAATAAAGATAATGAATCAACCATTAATCCTACCTGGATAACCAGATAATAGATAAGGCAATAATAAATGAGTAGGGAGTGATTTCATTAGAACTCAGAATTTCGCAAACTCTAATGAATTAAGTTATCTAAGCATTTAGTATCAATCACCAATGATATCACAAGAAAGACAATAACCAGATACTACGTGCCTCCTAACAAAAGAACACACTCTTATTTATGAAGTAGTCTTGAAAAAATAATAAAACTGGAATCTGAATAAGCCTCTAGATCAGTGCTGCCCAACAGAAACACAATATAGACCACATATGTATTTAAATTTTCTAGTTAACCACATTACAGAGTAAAATGAACTAGGTGGAAATTTAACCCAATATATCCAAAGTATCATTTCAATATTCAGTCAATATAAAATTATGAGTGATATTTCATATTATTTTTATAATAAATCTTTAAGGTAAGTATGCATTTTACACTTATAGCCAACATCTCAATTTGGAGTAGCCATATTTCAAGTGTTCAATAGGCACATGTGGCTAGGGGCTACCTTATTAGCACAACTCTAGATCCAAGTACCAGTTTATAGGAAATTAAAAAAAAAAAAAAAAAAAAAAAAAACCCCAAGTGAACATGTGAGCCTCACCATAGGTATTCAATCAGCAAAATCCAGACTTGGAAATTCAAAGGTCAAAACCTGGTTTCTTCATCATATTAATGGCAAGGAAAAACAGAGATTGAGGAAGAATCTGTAGGTTAAGATTTAAAAGACAAAGGAGTAAAAAGGCAGGACAAACTTAAATGTAGAACTTAGAACAGGTGCTAAAACTGTTAGGAAAACCAAAAACATTACCGTAAGTGTTAAGATACTGGTAACACTTTGGGAGAAAAAGAGCGTTTTAATTGGAATGGAGCACAAAGTTTCTGGATTGGCTGACAATTTCTTTCACCTGGATGGTGTTTACATCTTAATAATAGTTCATGATAAGCTATCCATTTGTTTTCAGCAGTTTTCCTTATCTGTGTATAAGTCTAATGATAAATATGTATTTGAGAGGGAAAAGTTTGATATGATTAAATTCCTAAATTTCACAATTCCTGGACCCTCACACCCCCAAACTTACCACCTCCACCTGTAGCCCTGGTTTCTGGTCTTCAAGAATAAAATATCCTTACTCTTGTTCAAGACCAAAACTCCCACCTATGTTCCTGACTTTATCCCCCCTCCAGTCTTTTCTGATCTTGATCCATTAAGATCACTCCTCTTCTCCATATCTACAAACCCCACCATTCTACAGAGACAGTGGTAAATAATGGAGCTATGTGTCAGAATTCCAGGGTTCAAATTCTCATTCTGCTCTTTTACCAGTTGTTAGTCATGTAACCATTTCTCTGTGATTAACTCTCCTCAGTAAAATGAGGAAAACAGTATCTACTTCATAGGGTTGCTGTGTGGAGTAAATGAGTTAATATATGGAAAGCCCTTGGAAGAAGGCCTGGAATCCAGAACATTTTCAGGAAGGGTTAGCTGCTTTCATCACCTTCAGTATATAAATATCAAAATCCGTCCCTCAACTCTGTGTACCTTTCTGGTTACGCTCTCACTCCTTCCCTTTTTCCTGACACCAAACAAAGATCACCAAATTGTCATATCTACTGGCAAGGTTTTAGTACATATTTAAATAGCCTTCACTGGAGCATTAGATATTGGTAATTTTGAACATAAATTCTCTCTTCCTTGAGTTCTGTGAGACTACTCTTGGCTGTCTAACCTTTGAGAAGTTATGATCAATCTTTGTAAGACATTCTCTACTGCAGCTTAAATATTACTGCTCCTCTATGAACCATTTTCATTTTGCTTCAAAGAAGCACCCATGTCTGATGCACACTTGTGTTTGGAACAACACTTACAGCAGCTAACCCCAAAAAGTCTGTAGCTCTGAATTCTCCTATGCTTCAGATATATTTACCTAAATGTCTGCTGGACCTAGATGTCGAACTGTCCCATACTGCCTTCACTCCAGCTTTGCTACTCTCCCCTGTCCATTCTCAGTTAATAGTGCTACTAATCTTCCTGAATGCCCAGACAGAAATCTACATGCAATTTAAGGCTTCTCCTTTATCTTTGTCCCTGAAATCCAATCACTTAGTTCTAATGATTTTACCCCTACATTTTCTAGAAGAAACCATCCCTTTCTCACCAACCCTACCACAACTGACCTTGCTCAGGCCTGCAGCATCTCTCACCTTTAATACAAGAAAAGGCATGCAAAGTCCTTGTTAACTTCACTTTTTTTATTGCTTTAGAATACAGCAAACGGGAAGTGCCCATAGTTGTATGAAACGAACATGTTTGTCCTCTGTTTCTATGCTTTTGTTACACTGTTCCCTCTGCCTGGAATGTTCACCAATTTTTTACCACATTCCTTCATTTTTTGAGATGCTGTTATCACATCCAACCAGAAAACCCTCTCATGAATTCCGGTGGGTTAGTTCCTTCCTCTATGCTCTGATAGCACCCCAGGTACACCATTGTCATTGCACTTACCAAAATTAAAAAAAAAAAAAAAAAGGAAAAAAATGTTTTCTTAATATATCTTCTTCTACTGAGTAGTTATTTCCTAGGGCAAGGACTATGTTACTTAGATTTGTAACTTCAGTGCCTGGCACATACTTATAGTAAATGGTAGGTAGTCAACATATCTTGTTGAAAGGAAGTAGTTATTTTCCATATTCTTGTCAAATCAGTACTTCTAAATTTTCATTTTCATCATGTCACGGTGCTGTTCAAAAACATTCCAAGATTGTCAAAATACAAATACCTTTAGCCCGGTCCTCCATAACAAGACCCCAAACTACCTATACAGTTTTATCTTCCACCATGCTTATACACACACACACACACACACACACACACACAGTCTTCCAAACCAACTTTTGACCCCTACCTCCAAAACCCTTACAATTCATTAAAATGTTGGCCTTTTAAATTTAATACTTACTTAGCAACTTATCAGCAATTACTCTATAATGCATCATGGTATTAAAAACAATGTTGTAGGGGCACCTGGGTGGTACAGTCAGTTGAGTGATGGACTCTTGGTTTCAGCTCAGGTCCTGATCTCAGGGCAGTGAGATGGAGCCCTTAGTCAAGCTCAGCGCTTAGCACATTGTCTGCTTGGGATTCTCTCTCCTTCTCCCTCTGCCCCTCCCCACCATGCACTCTCTTGCTCTAATAAATAAATCTTAAAAAAAAAAAAAAGGTTGTCACAGGGTCACCTGGCTGGCTCAGTTGGTAGAGCATGCAACTCTTAATCTTGGGGTCATGAGTTTGAGTACCATGTTGGGCATAGAGCTTACTTTTATAACCAATTTTTATTTTTTAATGTTGCCACAGATACCTGAATGGAATGGTCACACTCCTAACTTCCATATCTCCAGTAGATGAGTAGTAGGGAAAAGGCCAAGATAACTTTTAACCTATCAAGTATTCTCTCTCCCCCACCCCATACATATATATGAGTAACACTAAACTTTTTTCTGCTTTACTCACCTTTTTAAATCCAGTCCAGTCTTCCTTATCTTTCTTGGTTTAAAGGTCATCAGGAACAAATACAAAAAGATTAGGTAGGGACTTCTTTCCCTGAAGCTATGCTTCTTCTGTTAATCAAAATGCTAACCTGAAAAAATTCTAGATACCCAGAATTCCAGAAAGAAATAGAAATTACAGTAAGAAAATGAGAATGTCTTCGGACTTTTGGTGTGTGGCCTTTTAGACCTGCCATATTAGCCATTACTGGTAGGACCATTAACCCACATGGTCTTACATAGACCAATCATTTGTTTCTTGCACAAGAGGTGCTGTGAGGAAAGTAGCTGCATTAATAGAAGTCAAAGTGAGGAGAAAACCTGACTCCATCACCTCCAAGTGCTCTAAAGACAACTGGTGCTCCTAAAAGGGTAAAAGGCATCAGTGTAAAATCTTTCAAAGAACACTTTAATTTCCCTTGAGTTCTTGGATCTAATATACTGACCTAATGAAAGGAAAATGAGGTTAATGGGATCCCTGGGTGGCGCAGCGGTTTAGCGCCTGCCTTTGGCCCAGGGCGCAATCCTGGAGACCCGGGATCGAATCCCACGTCAGGATGCCGGTGCATGGAGCCTGCTTCTCCCTCTGCTTATGTCTCTGCCTCTCTCTCTCTCTGTGTGTGTGACTATCATAAATAAATGAAAAAGAAAAAAGAAAAAAAAAAAAAAGAAAATGAGGTTAAGAGGGCAAAGGTGGGAGCAAACAAAAGGAGTACATGTATATATTCAAAAACCTCAAACTTGTTTGTAAAAATAATTTAATAACAAAAGCATTCCCACCAAGAAACTTCAAGCAAGCTGCAAAATTTCAGGGTCAGTTCTTAAAAGAATAGAGAATGATACTGAAGTAGCCAACACTCAACTTTGTATTCATCATTTCCAATCTACATAGCTTTGTCAGGTGATCTGGCTGGCTGGTTTCCTGAGGGGATCCCCAGTGTTACTATCTATAGCTTTCTTCCAGTTAGGCTGATGGCATTTTCCAGAGAAGGCTCTGCTACTCTGCCATCTGGATATTCTTACACTATGTTTTGAAAGCAGCTTTTTAGTCCTCCACTCCCTAGCATGAGTATATAGCAAAGAATTACCAAACATTTAAGGAAAAGCTGCGATACCAAACGGGCCAAAACAAATAGGAAAAGCAACTTAGAGAATCTATGCAGGGAGAAGAAAAATCAAGAAAGAAAAAATTATTAATATCCTCAAGAGAGACTGATCGACTTTACATTCATTAAACAAGAACAAAATGATACTTAAAAATCTAGAGAAAAAAATAAAAATCTAGAGAACAACAGCTCTGAACAAATTAAGTACACAAAAACTGGGAAGGAAACAGAATTTAGAGAATGGTCTAGGAGAGTCAATTCTATCTAAAGAACAGTGATTCTAGAAATGGAGACCAACACACCACTACTATCATCAACAACAAAAAACAAGTTGAGTAAATCATAAGGAAGTAACTCAGGAAAATTTCTCAGAACTAAAGGACATGAATTTTCAGAGCAGAGAGGCCCATTAGCACAGACACCTAGCCAAAACATTAAAGTGAAGATTCTAAAAGCTTTAGGAAAGGAAAACAAAACCAAGAAAATGCACCAAGAATCAAAATAGAGGAACCTGAGTGGCTCAGTCAGTTGAGCAACCAACTCTTGGTTTTTGGCTCGGGTCATGATCTCAGGGTTGGAGGGTCAAGCCCTGCATCTAGCTCCATGCTCAACAGGGAGTTTCCTTGAAGTTCTTTCTCTCTCCCCTGCTCATGCTCTCTCTCTCTCTAATAAATTTAAAAATATTTTTTTAAAAAATCAGACAGTAACACAGTAACACAGGATATAAACGTTAATAAGAAGAGAAAGGTGAAGGAATGCAGTGAAGGGAGATCCCAGGAAAACCACCATGTAAGACCTTCAACTTTCCAATGAAAAAGGTTAGAATGCTCCTGTAGAAACTTTCTCAGGATGATAAAATGCTAGAATACCTGGTATGTCTGAAGATATTAAATAGAGAGGCAGATTGCTGGGGATGAACTTAGGGACAAATTAGTTGTTAATAACACTAGGCAAATAACAACAAAGACTATTTTGTTAACAAAGACTATTATTAACAAAAAAGTATACAGGAAAAGGAAACTACAGCATCCTGAAAATCTCGGCTGTCGGTAGTTTTTACATAGTTGCAATAATATAAATACTGATCTAACAAAAATTAAAACTAACTGGAAGGATAAGAAAACAAGTATGGAGGTACATGGGGAACAGGTGTGACTATTCTCTTCCATGGTGGGAAATCAAGATATAGGCAAAAACTGGAAAGTAAAGAAGTAGTCACATAAGAATATCACTTAGAAATACAGAGATGTATATCTAAATAATTAGTTAAGACTGTTGAAAACAATTGGCTCTGGGGGAGACTATTCCTTTTGGGGGGATGAAAGGGTGGAAGGAGGCATCAGGGGTAACTGGTTTTGTAACAAGTCTTCTAGAATTACTTTATTCTTAAAGCCACACACATGCATTTCCAAATTAAAAATATATAAATATTTAAAGATGTAAAATAATTCCACTTATGTACATTTAAGAAACCCCCAAACTATTTTTATGGATACATACAAACAGTAGTAATTATAGTAGTAATGATTAAAACATACTCAACACACCATGTGCCTGGGACTGTTCTAGGGTCATCAATCAGATCAACAATGTGTTTGTTGATTCAAATGTATAATTTTCATAATAACCACCACAGGCTTGGCGCTATAGTTATCCCCCCATGTACAGATAAACTGACACGCAGGGAAGTGAGGTAACTTGCTTCATGTCCCACAGCCAAGAAGGGACATAACTAAAGATTCAGACTCAGTCTGTCTTCAGTGCTCATACTATTACCTTCTCAAAAAATGAATTAAAAACAGACAGGAAAGAATGTTCATCAAAGTTATGAGAATAGCTCCCTCTGAAGAAGAAAAGGAATGTGACCAAGGAATGATAGGAAGAGGACATCAACCTTATCTAGAACTTTTTTCTTTAAAAAAAGAACTACAGGGGCACCTTGGTGGCTCAGTCAGTTGAGCATCTGCCTTTGGCTCAGGTCATGATCCCAGGGTTCTGGGGTCGAACCCCACATTATAGGGCTCCGTGCTCAGCAGAGTCTGCTTCTTCCTCTCCTTCTCCCCCAGCCCCTCATGCTCTCTCTCAAATGAATAAAATCTTTTTTAAAAATGTTTAAAATTTAAAAAACCCTACAATTATAATAAACTGTTAACATTTAATCCTGGATGATAGGAACATACATGTTGTATTATTCTCTACAGTATTCTACAGTTTTAAAAGGTTTACTAATAGGTGAAAAAAACCTGAGTAAGGGCAAATGAATTTATCATTCACCTTAGTGATAAATCAGTTAAGAATCCAAGAATTCACACAAGACATTCATTAGCTGTGTAGTCTCAGACAAGTTGCTTAACCAACAGCATCCCCTTCTGTTAAGTGGAATCAAGGACAGTACTTCCCTCATAAATGCTATGACAATTAAATGGTTAATCCTTAAAATAGTACCTATCACTCAGATGTTTGCTATTACTATTACTGTATTTATTATCACCCAAGCTTCTGGCTACTATTAGCTAACACCTGGTTTCCTCTTTGCCCACTAGACTATAAGCTCCAAGAGAACCAGCTGTAACTCTAATGCCAAGAACTGTGCTTGGCAATTGGCATTGCTCAAATAAATTTGTTAAATAAATGTTGACCTTTGGTTATTAGGAATTGCCTGTACTTTTCCCTGAAGCTGTCATGCTATTTTACTCTTCAGTATATGCTTCTGTTGTTTCTTGTCTGGAAAACCTCTCCCATCATTTCAGGCATCAATTTTAGGAAGGCTATCTTGAGGTTGGGCTACATGCTCCTCCTCTGTATACCCATAGTACTTCATGCATAACTCAATTGTTAACATGTGCCATATGTAGTATACTGAACTATGCTGTGTCTCTCTCTACGCCCACAAGAGGCAGTGAACACACAGCAATTAAGAGCATCAACTATGGAGCCAGACTGCCTGCCTTTGAATCCTGCCTGTCTGACCTAGGACAACTTACTTTACGTCTCCATTTACCTGGCCTGTAAGATGGGGATAATAATAACACATAGCTCATAAGGTTCTCAAAAGATTAAAGGAGTATATTTGTATTTGTAAAGCACTCAGAACAGTCCTAGTGCCTAGTAAATATGATGTAAGAATTTTATTTTATAAAAGTCCTGTTGAAGATAGACACTGTGTCTTTGCCCATCTTTACATTCTTCCAAATTGGTGGCTATTACACTAGTTTAGACCAAAGGATTAATACCCAGATTAAGTCAGCTGCAATATGATGGAGAAAGGGTGATGGATAGGAGACATTTTAGAGGGATAAAAATCAACAGAACAAGCTGCATAATTAGAATGAGATGTACCATAAAGAAGATAAAATTTAGGATGACAGGTTTTGGATCCTTGATGGATATGGTTCTATTCACTAAGATGGAAAACAGAAGAAAAGCAAAGAGGAAAAGGAAGAGTTCTTGGCAAATTTTTAACAACAAAATATTCCATTTGATGTTTACAGAGAGAACATTAAAAAAATAATTTGAGGGATGTCTGGGTGGCTCAGCAGTTGAGCATCTGCCTTAGGCTCAGGGCATGATTCCAGGGTCTGGGATTGAGTCCTATATCGCACTCCCTGTGGGGAGCCTGCTTCACCCTCTGCCTGTGTCTGTCTCTATGTCTCTCATGAATAAATAAAATCATTAAAAACTAAATAAAAATAAATAAATAATTTGAACCTGACCAATCATGACAGAAAGCACATTACATCTAACAGAATTTAAGCTCCATAAAGACAGGGACCTTTTCTGCTTTGTTTGCTGCTTTATTTTGAGCACCTGAAACAGTGCTTGGCACATAGTAGGTACTAACTATAAATTTGTTGAATCAATGAAGGGATGATTTAAGTAAATTTCAGCTATGTCAAATAAGCAAAAAAGAAATGAGCATCTACTGTAAGCCCAACATTGTTTTAAATTCTTACAGGGGGAAAAATTCCTACAGGGAATGCAGAAGTAATGTGATACTTCCTCTCCCACATGAATAAATTACTGTTTTGCATAACATTAGTAATTCGCTATGTTAAGCAGTATAAAATACAGCTGAGTTGTGAGAAAGATATAGTAAAGAAGGTATACTGGTGTAGAATCCAAGCCCAGCCCTGAAACATAAGATTTCAATAAGTTGAAAATAAACAAACTCCATGGTGAGTGGTATGAATAAAGTGATGATATGATGTAATATGAATGGTCACAAGAAAACTAAGAAAAGGTTTTGGTAAAGTGGGGCTACATTCTAGAGAAGCCAGAAAGAAGCAAAGGGGAAATAAAATGCCAACTCTCTCTGGGAAGACTTTCACTTACCCCATTCTTAAACAGAATTGGTTCCCTCCTTATAACTCTGAACACCACTTTCCTTCTGTCATAGCTCTTATCCCACAGATCATTACTACCGGTATATGCACAAGCCTCTCTAGTGGACTATGAGCTACTGAAGGAGAGTGTGTATAGCATAGTGCCTAGGGCATAACAGAACTGTGCAGGTAAGAGAGGGAATGTATATTTAAAAAGATAGCCAAGAGATAATTTTGCAGGTGTTAGGAATAGCAGTAACATGAAACAGATAAAAATTAGCCTCTCACTTTACTATAGTTTTGAGTCCAATGGTAAGTAAAACTGGATAAATAAACTCAACTTCTCCCCAGACCTCTAAAACCTTAAGACTCAAATGCACTTATAAATTACTTATACAAACATTTAGCTAAAATATTTAAAAATTTGTTTCCCAGGTTTACTACTACCAGTCTTGATAATACACAATTTAAAGTAAAAATGAATACAATCTGCAAAATCAAGAAAAAGTCTTACTCAAATTCAACCAGTTCCTTTTGCTGTGATATCTAAAAAACAAAACATCAAAAAACAGAAAAACTAAGGACTTCTATTGAGTAAGATTATATACTAATCTCAGGACATGAAAAGGTATCTCATGGTAGACAGCAGAAACATGGGCAATCTAAAGCCAAGAACATTCCTTTCCCTTGAAGCAACAAGTCTCCCAAAATTCTGGTATGAAATCTTCTCCATATTTAAATTCTACATACTATTCAAAGTATGCTGGTAACTACCTGATCAAAGAGAAAAACGCTATAAAGTTAACCAAACTACCTGATTATCTACCGTAGCTCTTTAAAACAGAAAAATTTCAAAAGCAATCTATCTGCCTTTATAAAACACATTTAGAAAATCTTCAAGTGAAATTAAACTGTACTTCTGCAACAGAAAAACTTTTAGCTAAAAAATACCGAGAGCTACAACGAGATTTTGGCAGGTGCTTATTAATAAACATCAACATGCCAACGAAAGGAGTTAAGATGGCGGAGCAGTAGGGGTACCCTATGCTTGCCTCATCCCTCGAACACAGCTAGATAAATAAACATCAACATGCCCAAGCTGCACAGCAGGTGAGTTCGGCTTAGAACAGTAGTGCTGCATTTGCAGCCAACAGCAATCATCATCAGGCTAAAGACAGGTTTTTCTTGTCATCTTTATTCAAGTATTTCACAGCAGTTATATTACAAATTACAGTAAATGTTCAAAATTCCAGAATTCAAAAATTAAATAATTTACTTCAAACTAATGTAAAATGAAGTCAAATGCAAAACATCAATTTAACACAATTCTAAATTAAACTATAAACCCAAAATAGACCATGGTTGATGAAGTCTACTTAATCTACAAAGTAGACATACATGACTGAAACCAAAAAGGACTCCCAAAGTCTAAATAACTGAATGTACAAAATACAAAAGATGCAAGGTACAAGTCCAAATTCAAGCTTACAATGTGATTACAAATAATAATTATAATAACAATGGCATTCAGCTACGGGACCTGACACTGAAGATACCTACTTAATAGCACCATAGCTGAACCAACTTAATCAAAAAATGGGAAGATATTACCACCCCACTCCCTAAAAATAAAATCCAGTAAACCTACAAATACATTGGCATATGAGAAAAATCAAGTCATGAAAGGACGTAAAACAAAACAAAAAAAATTAATCACAGGTGAGATTCAAGCTCAAAAACACAATTAATTCCACGGCCATCAGTTTCAACCCTAGTGCGGTTTCATCATCTTCAAAAAGCTCCCATGGTCCCCACAGCTGAGCATTAACTATTGTTGGGCTGTGCTGTGATACATATTTTACTGATCTGAGAGCAAAGTTTTACACAGGAGCTATCATTTATAATGCTCACAATAGGAAATAAGAACAGAGGTCAATTTGTACATATTTTTGCCAATGCTATACAGCAAAAATTAAGAACTTACAGAAAGGTAAACAAAATTGAGTCCACTTGGATAATTTCACAAGCTGCTTTAAACTATAGAACCACCAGATATCTGTAAAGTAAGCAAAACTGGTATACTGTGTGGTTTTTGGGGGGAGACAGGGGAAGGGGAGCAGAGGAGTTGATACAGTTTCAGCTAATTTTTCTCCCCTTGGCATTAGATTGGTTTTCTCTTTAAGACCTAATCTGTTCAAAGTGGCAGTTCCTATCATACTGAGGTTGCCTCGTATTTCTCCATCAATATCAAGGTTAAAATAAAAAAAACTTGATCTTTTGGAAGCATTTTAATGCTGAACATAAATAAATTTCCCTTGTCAAACCCACTGATGGCTAAAATCTTAATTAACTTGTACAAATTTAGTAACCTACTAAGAACATGTGCGTTTTTTTTTTCCTTTCACAAGTGCTGCTGTTACTTGAACAGAATGCTTCTGAATTAGAGTAACTGGAATAAATATTTAAAAAAAAATAGTGCAGCAAGAACCTGAGACTTGCAAAAAACCCTTTTAGCAGAAACTTGCTACAAAAAATCTGCTACATCTTATTTCATCAAATCTTTAAATTCTGTAACAATTTCCATCAAAATACAAAATGCTAATGTATTAGACAGTAAAATAGTCTGAACTGGTATGATGGTAATAAATATGAAAGAAAGCATGAAAATCCTCCCAATAATCAAATTAGAGGTTTCAAATAACCTCCCCTTTAAAATGGTTCATCGTTAATCGCACTTGCCCACCTTAAAAATACAGTGTGTCTACATGGGTAGCATCTTGAGTTATATGACTAACTGAATATTATGAAAACTTCATAGACTAGGTATAAAGAAAAAAAGTGGCATTTAAAAAAATTTAAGCTATAATTAGAAGGCGCAAAATGTTAATGTAAATGCAAAGAAGCACTTAAGATTACTGCAGTAGCCTGTGGCTACGGTGTGCTTTCTGCACTGGCATCCGCACACAACAAACAGCCAACAGCCGGAGACAAGGAGACAAGTACCTTAGCTTCAGCATGTAAACGGTGGCAAAGTGATTACAGGACTCTGTAAGCACTATTAGAAACTAAAATACAAAAAGCTGAGGTAGCTCAGTATCTCTGCAGTAGTCCAAGACCATTTGCTCTATTTAAAACCCAAACTACATGTGTTGCATATATTGGAAAGACACACCTGCAGCTAACGGCTATAATGAATGAAGATATCAAGCCAACTTGTCAAAATTTTCTACTTTTTTTGTTTAAAAATTATCTGATAAAAAAATGTCACTGCATTCCCTTTGCCTCTTTGTAACTGCCTAGACTGTGTCCCCAAATTTGTAGAAAGTTTTTGTAAAACTAGTAACCCATAATTAATTTTAGGTAAGTACAATTCACAGAAATCACTCAACAAGATCCAAAATGGGTTCTAATCCAAATGAATAGTTGTGACGGTAAGCTTATGGTTAAGGGATTTAAACATTAATACTGTTATTCAAGGACCATACCAGAGCTCACCTGCACAATGCATTAAAAAAAATGAATTTTATGGAGCTTCTGACAAATTCCTCTTTTCTGTCCATTTGGCAAGTCCTGGCTTTAAAACAAAACAGGAACAACTTACTATACATGAAATCATTCTTCTCTGGGAACCCAAACATGAATTGCTATTAAATTGCCACTGAGAGAGGAAAAGAATGTTACCATCTATCTAGTTTCTGGTCATCATTGTCAGCAATACTGTAAAGTGTGTAAGTTTTTTTGGTGGGCTGTGTATTATTTGTTGTTGTTTTATTATGTGTTTCTTAAACAGAAACAGACCATAGGAAAACTTACCATTTTAGTACATCGTGCGGCTTAATGAGTGTCTTGATTGAGTTTTGAAACCAAGATAGGCATTTTATACCAAAACACTGGTTGTCTCTTAATGACAGAGTATCAAAACTTATTTTCAAGGTTGTGACCAAAAAGACATTCTAATTCATTTGCTACAAACAAGCCCATTCTTTTGTTTAGCCTTATCTTTCTCAAATGAATTAAAAGGCACATTAAAGGCAGTTCTAAAGAGCCTAATCTAATTTCATCCAGTTTCTTCAGTTTCCCACCAGAATATACCGTAGCCAACTCTAAAACAGGTTTCAGTCCATTACCCAGAGGAAAAAATAAAAACAAGTATGCTAAAAGGAGTAGAAAGGAGGAAAAAGAAACCAAAACAAAACAAAACAGGTTGCCCACTGTTTAAACAACTCAACACAGTTAGAACTGCCCCATCCAGTTTCCTCGTGTTTGCTGGTCTGCTCCCTAAGAGAGAAGTCTCCAAAAGAGAGTGCACGAAAAGAGGAGCAGAAGTGAGAGCAGTTTCTGTAGCACCAAAATCTCCAATCTGTGGGGTTGTATTTTTTATTTGTGGAAAATACAACATGTTTCTGAAGTTCTGTTTGGTTCTTGTAGGCTGGTTGGTTTCAGGTACCTGAGACAATAGCACCAAATTCAACAGAGAGAAAGAATGAGTGAGAGAGCACTTTACACCAAGGCTCTGCACATAATTGGTGCAATTTGAAATTGAATGGCTCAGAAGACTGCTCTGTCAGGAGCAGATTGGAGAGGATAAACCACTCATCTTGAAAAGTTCATAGGAATGTCTCAAACATATGAACTGTTCTTTCCATCTCCTACAAGGGGAAAAAAAGTGCATGTTATCTATTAAAGAAAAGACAAAAGTATTATGGGGAAATTCACTTTAACTTTTTAGAGAAAGAATTTTAGATACAAGTTAAACTTTAAGTATTTTCCTGATTATAATACCATAGCTACTCTGCAGGTTATCTGCCCTAGACACTTCCAAATGCCTATTTGATAGTTAGGCTAATGAGGATGATGCTAGTATCACTCAATGAGTACTTATTATGCCAGATATTGTACGAAGAAATCTGTATAGATAAATAATTTGTCAGCTAATAAACAACAAAGTCAGAATCTGAATACAGGTAGCCTCACTCCAGAGCCTGAGCCCTTCCTTTACTCATTTTCCAAAGCAAAATGAATGTATTCAGGATAATGAAACTTGTACCCAAAGTAAAATGTACCTGTTCCCACTGCTATTCACTTTAATCAGAGCTGGGGGAAAAAAAGGAGAAAGAAAAAAAAGCCAGAAAGAGTCACTGCCAACATCACAAGAAATGCCATTCACTGGTGATTTTGCTATAGATCCCTTCTTTCCCTAAACAAGGCCCCTAGATTACAAGGTTCCAAGACTCCCTTTGCTCCTCCACCTGCTTGCACTCACGGTCTTTGCTCTCTCTCAAATAAATAAATAAAATCTTTAAGAAAAGAAAGAGAATGGTTCACCTTGAAAGTGTCTAAGCAAAAGGACAACCACTCCTTCATGTGGCCATCTCCTAAACCTAGATCTGATGAATGAGATGACTTTTAAGTTCTCTTTAATCATTAATGGGATGGCAAACAGGTCTCACTTTCTAGGCCAACTCCCTTAACCAGCAGTGGCTGCCTACGAAGCAGCAGTAAAGACTTGAGGCCATCCCCACAATCAACCCGCCCAAATGATACGCTCAGTGATGTCACCAATAAGCAAGGGACAAGGGAATTGTGACATGCTAAGTTCCATTTTGATAAACAAAGAATCCCAGGGATCCCTGGGTGGCTCAGCGGTTTCGCGCCTGCCTTTGGCCCAGGGCGGATCCTGGAGTTCCAGGATCGAGTCCCGCGTAGGGCTCCCGGCATGGAGCCTGCTTCTCCCTCTGTGTGTCTGCCTCTTTCTCTCTCTATGTCTATCATAAATAAATAAAAATAAATCTTTAAAAAAAAAAAAAAAGAATCCCAGATTATTTCTGTCCTGAGACAAAATGGTAACAGAAAGGATTTACTCTGGGACACCTGGGTGGTTCAGCGGTTGAGTGTCTGCCTTCAGCTCAGGTGTGATCCTGGAGTCCTGCAATCAAGTCCCATATCAGGCTCCCTGCATGGAGTCTGCTTCTCTCTCTGCCTATGTCTCTGCCTCTCTCTCTCTCTCTCTCTGTTTGTCTCTCATGAATAAATACATAAAATCCTTAAAAAAAAATTTATTCTGCAAACTCTAAGTCTTAATGAGTCTTCTAATCTTAAATCTTCAAAATATTCCTCAGTTACTTGGTGAAAGATATAGACTAAAAAATGTTTCCCTCTTTTTTCTTTGGGACAAGTGAAAGCACATATTTGTTTATTCTAAGGATGAACTGAGCACTTACCTCTACAAGTTGTGATTTGTCATAATCTTTACGATGACGATAGATGCACTGACTAAGAAGAGAATATAATCTCTCAAGTTGATCAACTGCCAGATTGTTGCTTTTATCTACCAACAAATCAAGCAATTTCTAAGAAAAATTAGAAGAGAATAAAATGAAGTTTGGTTTCATTTTCACACTGAAACAGTTATATATAAATGGCCAGGCAACAGACACCATATGCTATGGTGTAACGGTGACACGTAATTTAGAAGATTCCAAGCCTTAGTTTATTACTGAGACCATTCTCTAAACCCCTCAGAACACACATAACTTTTTTTTTTTTTACTAGAAGCTCTAGAGTATATTCCTAATTTGAAGCAAGAGATTATCAAAACTAGCTTTATTCAACTGCCTACAAACATATTCAAATCTCTTTCCATTCATTTAAGACTGACTAGGAATAGCTAAGCTTACCTTCAATCTCTCATGATCAACTATAAGAGGTGGCACAGGCTCAGAGGGTTCTTCTGGAACCAGTTCCAGGCTTGTTGTTTTTGCCTGCTCTAAAATTAACTTACGATATTTCTTTACTTTAGAAGCACCTACAATTGAAAAAAAAAAAAAAAAGTGTAGCAAGTAAAAGTTAAGAAAACTCAAGCTTGAACAACTATAAATTCTACCCACCATAAAAACTTTTTGGAATAAGGGTATATTCTTTAAATGATAATTTTTTAAAATAAGTAACCCAAATTGAAGAGAAATAAACCACAACCAAGAAAGCCAACCCATGCTAGAATGCCGGCCGTCTAATAAACACATCCACTTAAAGGAAGAGAAGAGCAATAGTCCCCTCTAAGTACTAACTTTTAAATGTCTTCACTTTCTTTATGATAGCCATCATTTTAAAATTTGGAGCTTTCAGAACTAGAAGAGGGGAAGCAACCTAGAAAAGCAGCTACTCAAACCAAGTGAGGCCAACCTGTCTACATATTTGCCTTGCAAGGTAAAAAATAGAATAAAGTAAACCCTTCCTCAACATTAACTGAAATTTTTCTCTTTTACACTGCCCACATTCCTATTAGAAATTGATCTGGCTTCTAACATTTTTTTCTTAAAAATACAAGTCCATTTAAAGTGTAATAGGGCTGAGTTGCCTGGGTGGCTCAGTGGTTGAGCACCTGCCTTTGGCTCAGGGTGTGATCCCCTGGTCCTGGGATGGAGTCCCACATCCGGCTCCCTGCATGGAGCCTGCTTCTCCCTCTGCCTGTGTCTCTGCCTCTGTGTCTCCCATGAATGAATAAATAAAATCTTTTAAAACATAAATAAAGTGTAATAGAGCTAATGATCTTTCCTACCTCAGAGTGAGTTACTATAATATTTTCCTCTCAACATCAAACTGAGACCAACTACACTGGGAAAAAAAAACAAACAAACAACATATTTTGAGGTGGCTAACAATAATCTGACAGTACTAGGCACCCTGAGAGATTGAATGGGTAGATAGGCCATTGAGCCCTATGATCCCCTAGTCAGGAATACTCTAAGAGGAGGACAAGAAGGAAGGAACACAAACTCAAACTGTTCCAGAACTTTTTACAGGACCTGGCCCACATCAACAAATGCTAAGGAAAACCTTCCCCCTCCCTCCTGCATTAGTCCTCTTATTCCCACATCTATAAACAATTCCCTCTCATCAATGCTTGCTATACAAATAATAAAAGAACCAAAATATTACCTTGGAAAACATACTTCCATGTAGCAAAGAAATTTTATCTTTCAGACAGCATCTAGAGTGAAAGCCTTTATTTATAGTTCAATTAACATAAGCTAAGTGTTTTGTTAAGACCTTAAGGATCCAGAGAACCTGGGTAGCTGCTGTGGTTGCGCATCTGCCTTTGGCTCGGGGTGTGACGCTGGGGTCCTGGGATCAAGCCCTGCATCAGGCTCCCCCTAGAGAGCCTGCTTCTCCCTCTGCCTATGTCTCTGCCTCTCTTTCTGTGTCTCTCATGAATAAATAAATAAAATCTTAAAAAAAAAAAAAAAGACCTTACAGATACTCATTACCCTATCTATGGACATCCAGGAACCTGAGAACTTGCACTGTAATACTGCCCTGAGAGTTACAAGTAAAAAACTTCAGGTAAGGCTTTTATACAACAAATATCTTTAAAGTTTTTAGATAACCAATTGAATATAATATTAATTTAAATCTTTTCTGCAAAAAATTAAATAAATAAATAAATCTTTTCTGCAAGCACACTAAAATCTCGTAGTGAAGGAACATTTTTAAAAAGGACTCCTCAGCTTATATCCAAAGCCTCATCAGGAAGCTCTCTCCCCTTCTCTCCACTCTGTCCCAGTCATTACTTAACCCAACTTTAATACATGTTTAAAGTTCTGCCTGTATGATGAATATAAATGAATACCAAAATAAATACTGCTCTTTCAACTACCTTCTATTATTAAATATTGAAGTAAAAGAAAAATTCTCAACAGGTAGCATTTAAGAATAATACACAAATATCTCTCTTTATCCATTAGGAGAATTCTAAGACTTTGAATAGTATCTTCCTACTTTCTAATTCTGCTAGAGGGCTCAAAACCTGGCAGCAAAAAAAAAACTTCTCCCACATAGCCCAAATCCCAGGCTAAAGGTATATATATTCCACACAACTGAGAAAACATGACAGAATTTCAAAATATTCTAGTGTAGGAAGAGTACCTGTTCAGTATGAAAATGTATATTCGAAGAGTAGATCTCTAACTCACCCCATCTCACAACGGGCTAAAGAATGATAAACAAAGCAGGGCTAGAAACTCCCAGGCCCCCTTTTCTTTCTTTTTTTTTTTTTTAAAGATTTATCCATTTATGATAGACATGGAGAGAGAGAGAGAGAGACAGAGACACAGGCAGAGGGAGAAGCAGGCTCCATGCTGGGAGCCCGAAGTGGGACTCGATCCCGGGACTCCAGGATCACGCCCCGGGGCCAAAGGCAGGCGCCAAATCGCTGAGCCACCCAGGGATCCCCCAGGCCCCCTTTTCTGCTTCTTCTTAAAAGAATCATATAGACCCTAGGAAGGCAGGGGCTTGCAGAGTGCTCTGAGTCTATGAGAACAAAGTAGATCTAACACTGTGGGTTCTTGCTGCTTCCTATACCACTGGCTTTACAAAGCTGTGGAGCCTCTTAGACTCAACATCCCGTAGATTCAACTAACAATGAATGCCTGGAATGAATATAGCTCAGTATGTGCCAGGTACAAGAAGAGGTGATTAATATACATGACTTATTTAATCCCCACAGTGACAACACTCTGAAGTTTAATTTAGAAGATGGAAAAACAAGGTTGGAGAGCATAAGTAACCAGCTCAAAGTCACATGATTGTAATGAACAGGAGTGGTAATTTAATGCGAGCGTACATGAGCACAGCATACCACACTGCTCAGTATCCAAATCTTCTCAGTCCAGCCTACTCCACCCCAGTAATTCTTATTAGAATTCCATCTTCTTAATATCTGTGGGTTTACTCAGCCTTTAGCCATAAATCCATTAGGATAGGAATAATAATCAGGTGGGAGGCAAAAAAAATAAGCAGTCAGGAAAGCAACTCACATACACACACACACAAAAAGGAAAGCAACTCATTCTGGACCATAACACTCTGAAATTTCTAGCAAAATTTACTAGGCATGTGTATATATACCTTCCTAGGGGAAAAAGATCAAAACTTTAACAGATTCTCAGAGGGGTATAACTTGCTTACTGACTGGGGACCAAACAAAATATGCAACTGGTGAACTCCAGACTCTCAAATTTCAGAAGATTTTTAAAAAATATTTGCTCTACCTTCTTTATCCAGTTCTGCATCTTTAACCTCCACTTCAGGGCTGGATTCTACCTTCTCATTACTGCTACATTCCAGGGCCTCTAGTTTCTCAGGATCATCTCCAGGATGTTCATTCAAAGTTTCTGGTTTTTCTTTTGACTGGTCCTCTGGGACAACCTTTTGTTCAGAACTACATTTGTCTCCACTACCACAGAAAGAAACTACTTCAGCTTTGCCATTTTGACACTCCAGAACTGGTATTCCTTCGAAACTGTCAGTGGAGGCCTCACCATTTAGACAGCTTCCTTTGAGGAAAGGCTCTTTCCTAGATGTCTGTTCTGGATTTAGAGAACCGCTGCTATTGACAAGCAGAGACTCATTTGAACTTTCCTCTTCAGTAGATGCAAAGTTCTCCTTTGTGCCTGCTCCATTGTCAAGCCTCTGCCCCTGGTCCATGTCCATGATGTCACACGATGATTCGTCATTGGTCATAGAGAGGTCTCCGGTCTCTTCTCCATTTTCTTCATGGCAGTCAGTGCTTACCTCAAACTCTCCATTCTCTAGCAACTTCCTGTCCTCCGTATGGTTCTCATAGTCTGCAAATTTGGTGTCTTCTTCATCTTTTTTTAAATTATTGACTTTCCTTTTCTTAATAATTCCTTTACCCCACTGTGATCGCCGCCTTGATTTTCTCCGAACTCGAACTATTTTAGAGAGAAGGAAAAGAGGTATGTAGATATGTAGAAACAGATACATACAGAGAAATAAAACAGAGTGCAAAACTTGTTTTACAAATGTTCGCTATTTAAGACTCAAAAGAAAGCAAACCCACACCAATGTAATACACAAGAATTACTTAGCTCCTGACATCTATGCTGACTAATCCTCACAACCTATGAGCAGAATGAATAAGAAGTCAGGGATGAATTCTGAAGAATGAACTTTTTTAAAAATTTGAGTTTGAGTTTATCCAGCATTAATTTTTTTTCTATTATCCTTGATTCTGTTCTACAGCTATTCCGAATTCCTAACATCCAGGGGCCAAGCATATAATATGTACATTTACGGAGTAACTGACCACATTCCCAGGCTACCTAGAAAACTGGAGGCCATAGCCCTGGATTTCCACCAGGAAAATGAGTGCTTTGCCAACAAAATCATCCAAAAGCTCCTACACAATGAAAGAAAGTGAATATATGATCCAGTATACCAAGACAGAACAGTTACTGGTGTCCCACAAAGAACTATCCACTGTCTCTCCTTACAGAAGAAGGAATCACTCCCATTAAGTACAGTAGTGGAGAGAAACCCTTTGAAGCTTATTGACAATGGTTTGACAACTGGTTAGCCTCTTCTATTATAAATGGTTCACCAAGTAGGATCAATTGGTTTCACAGCTGTTATTTGAAAATATGTAAAAAGAGGGGGACACTGGGTGGCTCAGTTAGTCAAGTGTCTGTCTCCTCCTGATTTCAGCTCAGGTCATGATCTCAGGGTCCTGAGATCAAGGCCAGCATCGGGCTCTGAGCTCAGCAGAGAGTCTACTTGTCCCTCTCCCTCTGTTCTTCCCTCTGCTCACATGCTCTCTTTCTCAAATAAATAAACAAAATATTTTGAAAAAAGAAGAAGAAAATGTGGTAAAAAAGCCCTCTGCTATCAAGGCAGCAACATTAACAAAATGTTGAAAATAAATATTCGGTCAGTGATGTGAAAAGAAAGACCTACAGAAGTTGTAAAGACTATATTTAACTTTAGATGCCAGAAACTGTCATGAGCTTTAGGAGTACTTCCAGTAACAAAGAGTCCAGGAATCTTTAATTCCACATATATGTGGGGTTTTTTTTCACATATATGTGTTTATATGTTTTCATCCTTTCATCTTTAATCTTTACTGAGTCTCTGTAAAGACACCAAGGTATTCACAAGGAATTGACAAATATTGTTAAAAATATTACTTTTCTTTCTTATCTAAGAATAAATCTACTAAAGGTTTCTGAAATCATTTCCCAAATTCAAGTTAGTCATTTGGTTCAAAATATATTTTGCCTTCAAAATCGTATCATTAGAATTATCTATCCATTCCTTTTCCCCCTAATTTCTGTTTTCATAACTTATACTTACAGGGTAATTAAAGAAGAACATTCAGCATTAGTTTACTGTTAAAACCTGTATATAAGCAAAAGTGATGGGCATTTGTAAGCATTCCATTAGCTATATGAAAAACTAATCCAGTTCACATTAAAAATGAAAAAAAAAAAATTCAGCCTCCTCTTTCTCTAAAAAGTAGAGCTGTTAGGTTTCTACCACCTGACAAGTCATTCCAAACACTGTGACCTTACTTATTCTCCAGCCATGCAACCAAAGCACAAAAGGTTCCCCTTTTCTTTCCTAAGCTGTCAAACTCTAGAGCAAGAAGAGCTGAACTCTGTTCAATCAAGAGCCAGCTCAATTATGTGATCTGTAGTACACTAAGCAAAGGCTTAGACGGCCTACTGAAGCAAGTTTATTTCTAACACTTTCATCACAGCTGAGAACAAAGAAAATCTTCTCATTTGGGAAGAGGTCAAAATAGAGAGATTTCCCTCCTCCTTACATAATTATTTCTAATGGTGAGTATGATTTTGGTAAAATAGAGAAATTGATCATATAAGCTACAAAAGAATGGGAATTTTTGTTTTAGGCACTGCTATATCTCCACAGCACCTGGCATGTGGTAGTAGCATCCATTTACGGAACTAATCTTGCACATATCTCTTCCTTTTACAAGGGCGCTTTGTGTGAAAAACCAATACAGGAGGCACAATCTTTAGAGTCAATTTGTATAGCGTCTCTGAGCTTGTTTCCAAAACTAAGACCTTAGGAAAGCAACTCTCCCTTAGGGATATTTAGATTTATAATTCAAGTAAATTAATGTAAAAGAGACAAATGATGAGTCACATATGCCATCTACTGGTAAGAGAAAACAAAATTCACATTTGTAGATTAAAGTTACATTTACATTTAAA
Source organism: Canis lupus familiaris (assembly GCF_011100685.1). Taxonomy (NCBI): domain Eukaryota; kingdom Metazoa; phylum Chordata; class Mammalia; order Carnivora; family Canidae; genus Canis; species Canis lupus. Next base: position 18,347,078 of record NC_049238.1, read on the forward strand.
GGAACTTACACTGCTTAAAGCCAATTTTCAATAATGGGTTTTAGTAAATATTTATATCAGGTGCAGAGAATGTACAGGCCTTCAAGGTTTAAATTAGAGTGCTACATTATATAATCCAGGTCATGATCCAAGATATAAATAACTACACCAAATAGCTTTAATCGGTTTCATGAAACAAATGTACCACTAAGTCCTTCAAATTTTCTCACGTTTGAGTATCATTTATCACAAAGAGAAGAGCTTTAGAAAAAGAGAGAGAGAGAGTCTGGTTCATTCATTCAAATTCAGTGCCACTGGTGAAAGAATCTATTATGGCCAGCCTTACTGACAGTTTCAATAGTACAACCATCTTTATACCAGACTAGCATATACCTTCTAGGGGTGGCTACCTAGGCGAAACATATGGACTATACTAGGAAGATGCTGTGTTCGTTAACAATGGTCTTTCAGAAATCTTATAAATCACCATGTACGAGGAAAAGTGAAGAAAACCTAGAACACTGAATTTTCCCTTTCTAAACATATCTCACTTAAAACTACATTAAAAAAGGCTGTATAGATTCTTCAAACTGAGCACAAGATATTCTTTTAGGAAAATCAACTTCCTACTGTCACAATGGCCACTCTTTTAAGTCACAGTTGCCATTTTCCACCATAGAGAGAACATCCTATATATTACACAGCAAAGGTTTAAGGCTGGAGGCAGGAGTAGATAGAAAGTCTGCTGGCTCCACATCTCTGTCCAAAAACCAAAGTTTAAAGCTGAAAGTATTCAAACCTAGTTCAATAAACAGCAGCAAGGACTGAAATGTAGATAGAAAAGAGCAAATGCAGTTACAGAAGTAGACTTCCGATTCCACATCCTACTGCACAAGCTCTTCTCTGAACAGAGAGAAGACCTGAGGGAACACAGCAGCACCTGGCTTGTGTCCCCAGCTCCTAACAAATTTGCATCCTTCTCAGCTGTTCCCACTACTGGATAACATGGTCTCAAACACTCACATGCACATTTATTTGCAGAGTTATGCCAAACATCCAATGGATTTCTTTGTTTGTGCCGAAATGCCTCTTCAACTCTAGTTTCTGTCTTCCGAGCTCCAGTGCCATGAGGATTTATTTGTTCTGCTGTTACTGATAAGCCTGCAGGCAGAAGATAAGCAACACCTATTTAAATATTCCCAACTACATAAACCAACAAGGTAAAAAAAAAAAAAAAAAAGTCTGAAATATAGAACCAAGTTTTAGTCATTAATTACACCTGGACAGTTCATAATCCAGATGAAAGCAGTACCTTTTGTTTTAAGATAGTAAAGAAACTAGATATAAAATCTTAACAAAATAACCTAGCAGCCCATGCTTAACAAAGGAACCTATTTGCTTGGTATAATTTACAAAACTATACATTGTTATGACTGTAGGACAATAGTAATATATTGTCTAAAAGGGGATCCCTGGGTGGCTCAGCCATTTAGTGCCTGCCTTCGGCCCAGGACGTGATCCTGGAATCCCGAGATCAAGTCCCACATTGGGCTTCCTGCATGGAGCCTGCTTCTCCCTCTGCCTGTGTCTCTGCCTCTCTCTCTCTTTCTCTGTGTCTCGCATGAATAAATAAATAAAATCTTTAAAAATATATATATATTGTCTAAAAGTTATTATTTCTGCCATCTTAGAATGTGTGTTTGTTAGACCATTAAACCCCATTCACAAGAACTGTTTTCATCTGGTATTAGCTGTCTGTCACACACATTGCAGTAAGTTTGGTTTTCCTACACTGATCTTTCTAAGAAAAACCACCCCAGCTCATTTTCCCTCACAAGACTTGTCTCTTCTATATGGTCATTAAATGGTGTTTCTCAGGGTTGTCTCTGGAATTTCTTTTCTTCTCACTCTGATCTATACCTTCTACCAAAAAGTATCATTCATCCCTTCAGCTTCTATCACCATTACATAATAATTCCCACATCTACATATTTAGCCCAAGCATCTCTTGAGCTTCTGACCCATATATTCAATTGCCTATCTTATGTATCCAACTGTATATCCTAATGATGGGTCAAATTAAAGGTAATTAGTTTATCTTTCCCCACCAAAAAAAACCTGTTCAAGAGAAAAAAAAAAATACCTGTTCATCCCTATTTCCAGTTAGATATTCCCCTATCTCTGTTGGTAGTACTAGTATCTACTAAGTCACTGAACCTGTAATATGGGCAGCCAATTTTGACTCTTCCTTCCCTTCCCAATGGCCTCCAATCATGCCCCAAATCTCTCCTGCATTGATCCTATATCCATTCCCATTTCACGAATTAAAACTCTGCACAAGTCCAACAACTTTTCCCCCCAAATGCTTTATTGAGGTGCAACTTACATAATAATAAAAAAAAAAAATCACTCATCTGAAGCATACCATTAAATGATTTTTAGTATAGTTACAGAGCTCTGCAATCACCACAGCAGCCCAATTTTTTGGTTAACTATCCCAGGCCCCAGCGAATCTACTTTTTGCCTCCACATACTTTACAAAAGAACGTTTCATATAAACGGAATCACACCAAACAGGTGGTCTTTTATAACTGGATTCTTTCACTTAGGATAACGTTCCTAAGTTCACCTATGTCGTACCATGTATCAGTAGTTTGTTCCTTTTTATGACTGAGCAGTATGCCATTGTATGATACACTGTTTTGCTTACCCATTCACTGGTTGATAGGCATTTGCATTGTTTCCAGTTTTTAGTTGTTTGAACAGTCTCTATACAAGCATATGTTTTCATTTATCTTGGGTTGTTTCCAGGAGTAGAATCACTGGGTCATATGGTAAATGTTATGCTTAATTTTTTAGAAACTGCCAAACTGTTTTCCAAACTGGCTCCAACAGTTTTCGACTGGTCCATCCTTCTATCCTGCCACATTGACCTTGCTATTTCCTGCTGCCAAAGCAATTTACCAATTCATTCCACAGCTTAAAATATTTCGGTGACTCATATTGACTATGGCAATGGTTCTCAAACTTTAGTGTACAAAAAAAACACGTGAATAGTTTGTTAAAGTGTAGATTTCTCAGCCTTACTACTCTCAGAGAATCTAATTCCCTAAGTCTAATAAGCTGATGTGGGTGTTAGGCACACATATTTTGAAAAACACTGACCTACAGGATAAAGTCTTAAGCTCCTTAGCATTGGCATCAATTCATTCAAATATTTATAGGACAGATTCTAGGGACTGCAGCAGAGCTATGAACAAACCATTCACAACACTTCTATTCCAAATAAGGGAAAGAGACAAAAAAAAAAAAAAAAGACAAAATGCTATGTGCTATGGTGACCAGAGCCTATTTTAAATTAGGTGACCAGGGAGGGCCTAAGAAGTAGGGAAAAAAGCTTCTTAATTTCAATGTCCTGGACTCAGCTCACCTCTTGAGATCTATTTCCCATTCTGTACAGCTTCCGCAATACCACACAGTTTGCAGTTCTTCAAATATATCATGTTATTTCACATCTCTGTGCTTTTACATATGCTATTAATCTGCTCTGGTTACAAATACCTCCCCCTCCTCTGTCACTACCTCTCTTTTCCCACTCCACTAGAGACAACACTCCTATATTTTCATTCCCCAAACTCTGGATGAAATACACTGAGATCCATAACAGGAAGTCTCCTCCTCTGTGCTATAAACATGTTTCAACCAACTCATATACTTCAACTGTATTGGTTTGTTTTATAATTCTGTCTCCTACTGAGTTCCTCAAGGACAGGATTATACACTGAACAAACCACATTTGCTAGTTCTGTTAATTTTATATTAACAGAACTGCACATAAATGTCAATAGGGAAAAAAAACAATATTCCTAAAAACTTTTAAAAAGTAAACCCTCGGGATCCCTGGGTGGCGCAGCGGTTTGGCGCCTGCCTTTGGCCCAGGGCGCGATCCTGGAGACCTGGGATCGAATCCCACATCAGGCTCCCGGTGCATGGAGCCTGCTTCTCCCTCTGCCTATGTCTCTGCCTCTCTCTCTCTCTCTCTGTGACTATCATAAATAAATAAAAATTAAAAAAAATTAAAAAAAATAAAATAAAAAAATAAAAAAATAAATAAAAAGTAAACCCTCTATGATATGAAAGTCTATCTAAATCCTTTAAGAATAAAAATTAACAGATACACTTCTACAAAAAAAATTTCACTAAAAAGAATTTTATTTCTGTAATTTGCACTTCTGTACTCACTAAAACTTTCCCAGAAAGTAAAATTTTAAAATACCTTTGAGAATTTACATGACACGTTAGTACCAAAATATATAAAGTGTGTGCCTCAATATAGATTATTTTCATAATGTCAGCAAGCCTAAAGAAACATCATTCAGTAACAATGATTCTTGGTCTTCAGAAGCAAGTTCATTTCTATAAACTTACCTCTTTTTATTCTAGCTTCCTTAATTTCTTCACAGAGTTTATTAAATTCTGGATCCAATTCAGCTGCAATGATGGCATGTGCTGTGTCCTTCAGGGTACAAGCCCTATGCCTAATTATTTTATCTGTTAAAAAAGTTGGTATACTTTATTATATAGATAAATAAAATAACATTAACAAAGAGTATCTTAAAAAGAGAAAGAAAAGAACACAAACATTTAAATAAAACTGTAAAAAGCACTTCCAGGTGAGAAACAGGTTCATTTAAATGATGAGTAAAAAATATAATAAGCTATTTAGTAACCTTGATAATTCTCTGAATTATTTTTTAGAACTTCAAAGTACAAGTGACTCCTGCACAACAAAGGGATTAGAGGTGCCAACTCTCCACATAGTCAAAAACCTGTAACTTTTGACTCCCCCCCCCCAAAATTTACTAGTAATAGTAAATAGTAATAGTAACGCTGACCAGAAGTCTTATAGATAACATAAATAGTCCATTAACACATGTCCTGTATGTTAAATGTATCATATACTGTATTCTTACAATACAGCTAAAGAAATGGAAATGTTAAGAAAATCATAAGAGAAAATACATTTATAGTACTGTACTGCATTTACAAAAAAAAAAAAAAGGATCCATGTAGAAGTGGGACCTATGTAGTTCAAACTGTGCTGTTCAGGTTCAATTGTACTAATAAGCCTATTTAACAAATCATTATCTCAAAGACACAAAACTTGATTTTATGTTTTAAAAAACAAAAACATGATTTTCAATAAAAATTTTAAGAGATTCGGAGAATATTCACCATATGCCCAGTACCAGAGTTTCTATAGATGGATATTGAGAATTCAGAAAATCTTACATAATTTTCTCCATAAGTGAAAACTGGTCAAAACTATGAAGAATATAATATATCCTAAGTAAAAGTGACTTATTAAAAATCTGTGACAACAAAAAATTAAAACTTAAAAAAAATAAAAATCTGTGACAGAAACAAAAAATATAGCAAGCACTCTAAGCCAAAAATTGCAAAAACTGCAATTGTAGGTAGATCCAGGAAAGAAATACACACACTATTAGGTAAACCACACCTGATGTTTACATTAAGTCTCGGCTTTACACTAATCGAGAAGCCCTCATTCATGAAAAACACAACATAAAAAGTGCTCCCAAGAGCTACACAACTCTGAAATATTAAAAGTCAAGTCAAGGGGTGCCTGAGTGGCTCAGTCAGGTAAGCATCTGACTCTTGATTTTGTCTCAGGTCATGATCTCAGGGTCCTGAGATCAAGCCCCACAATGGGCTTGCACTCAGCAAGGAGTCTGAGTAGGAAGTCCCTCTCCCTCTGCTCACCCTCCTTTTCTCTCTAAAACAAATAAATAAAATCTGTGGTTAGAATACAATAAACAAGAGATAAATGGGAATCTGATTGTATTTAAAGGATTCAGGCCTTATACTAAGAGCAATGAAAAGTCATTGAAAAGATCAGAACAGAGAAGTAACATGATTTAAATGACCATCTTCGGGCAGTTCGGTGGCTCAGTGGTTTAGTGCCACCTTTAGTCCGGGGCATGATCCTGGAAACCCGGGATCGAGTCCCACGTCCAGTTTCCTGCATGGAGCCTGCTTCTCCCTCTGCCTATGTCTCTGCCTCTTTCTCTCATGAATAAATAAATAAAATATTTTTAAATAAATAAATAAATAAACAAACATCTTCAAAAGATCATCTCTAGGGACACCTGGGTAGCACTGTCAGTAAAGCAACCAAGTCTTGATTTCGGCTCTGGTCATGATCTCACAGTCACAGGATTGAGCTCCACACTGGGCTCCATGCCCAGTGGAGAATCTGCTTGTCCCCCTCCCTCTGCTCTACCCCTCTCCCTCTCTCTCTCAAAGAAATAAAATCTTAAAAAAAAAAAAAAGTCATCTCCAGCCATTATCTGGAAACTATTGGAGGGGTCACGAATAAAAACAGGTAACATAATCTGGGGATCCCTGGGTGGCGCAGCGGTTTGGCGCCTGCCTTTGGCCCAGGGCGCAATCCTGGAGACCCGGGATAGAGTCCCACGTCAGGCTCCCGGTGCATGGAGCCTGCTTCTCCCTCTGTCTGTGTCTCTGCCTCTCTCTCTCTCTGTGACTATCATGAATAAAAAAAAACAAAAACAAAAACAAAAACAGGTAACATAATCAGAAGCCTCTTTTTTTAGTGAGAGAGAAGAACAAATTGAATGAGGGTGGGGGTGGTGAAAAGGAGAAGATTATGGATTTTAAATACGTTCTCAAGGACACAACTTGATGATGAAGTATGGGATGAGGTATGTATCAAGGATCATGGTCTAGCTTCTTGCATGAAAAATGGGAAAATGGAAGTAATACTTTCAAATATGCAAATAATGAGAGAATAAATAGAAGAGGAAAAAAGTCAAAAATTAAAGTTTAAAGAGTTTATTTCGATGTGTAAAAAATATCCAAAGAGATATCATGAATATATGGAAATAAATGAATACAGATCTCAAGAATCTATGACCCAAAAGCCACAACTGTGCAATCCGAATTTATTATTTAACATCCTGTACTTTCCTAAGTCTTAAAAAAAAAAAAAAAGATCTATTACAGTACAGAAGAGATATATTAAATTGCATATATTTAAAGTATACATTTTGGGGGCACCTGGGTGGCTCAGTCAGCTAAGAATCTGTCTTCAGCTCAGGTCATGATTTCAGAGTCCTGAGATCAAGCCCTGCATCGGGATCCCTTCTCAGCAGGGAGTTGCTTCTCCCTCTCCCTCTCCCTCTGCCTGCTACTCCCCCTACTTGTGTTCTGTCAAATAAATAAAATCTTAAAACAAAAAAAGTATACATTTTGATCACACCAAAAAGAATAAAATACTTAGGAATAAACTTAACCAAAGAAGTGAAACACCTGTGCTTTGGAAAATATAAAACACTGATGAAAGAAACTGAGGATGATATACATAGATGGAAAGATATTCCATGTTCATGGATTGGAAGAATATTGCTAAAATGTCTACACTAGGGAATCCCTGGGTGGCGCAGCGGTTTGGCGCCTGCCTTTGACCCAGGGCGCGATCCTGGAGACCCGGGATTGAGTCCCATGTCAGGCTCCCAGGGCATGGAGCCTGCTTCTCCCTCTGCCTGTGTCTCTGCCTCTGTGTGTGTGTGTGTGTGTGGGACTATCATAAATAAATAAAAATTAAAAATAAAATAAAATAAAATAAAATGTCTACACTATTCAAGGCAATCTGCAGATTCAGCACAATCTCTATCAAAATACCAAAAACATTTTTCACAAAACTAGAACAAGTAATCCTAAAATGTGTATGGAACCACAAAAGACCCCAAGTAGCTAAGCAGTCTTTGAGAAAGGAAAACAAAGCTGGAGGTTTGTCTGAAATCACAATTCCAGATTTCAAGATGTAATACAAAGCTGTAAGAACTGAAACAGTATGGCACTGGCACAAAAACAGACAGAGAGATCAACAGTACAGGATAGAAAGCACAGAAATATAACCCACACTTATATGGTCAATTCATCTATGACAAAAGAGACAAGAATATACATGGGGAAAACGCAGTCTCTTTAACAAACAGTGTTGGGAAAACTGGACAGCTACATGCACAAGAATGAAATTGGACCACTTTCTTACATCATACACAAAAATAAACTCAAAATGGATTAAAGACTTAAGTGTAAGACCTGAAACCATAAAATTCGTAGAACAGAACAAGGACAGTAAATTCCCTAACATCAGCCTTAGCAACATTTTTCTAGATATGTCTCCACAGGCAAAGGAAACAACAGCAAAAATAAGCTACTGAGACTACACCAAAATAGACCATTTATTTTCAATGTGATTTATGTGATTATTAGTAAAGTTGCTATTTATTTTCCACTTGCTCCCTTTTCCTTTTTTTCTTACTTCTTCTGGATGTGTACTTATTTATGATCCTATTTTATCTCTGTTGGTATTAGCTCTAAATATTTGCTGCACTATTGCTAGTCCCCTATGAGCTTCAAGGAATATTTCCTTTCTCTGGTCTGAGATAGTTTCCTCATATGTATACACCAATCAGTGATCAGCTCAAGACTGGAAGAGATCCGCTGCAGATTTCCAGAGTGTTCTCTCTGTACAGCTTGCTTTCTTTCTGCCCTGAGAACTCTACCTACTTTGCCCTCCTTACATTTCCAGCTGTCTCTGTAATTCAGGTAGACTTCCTCTGCCTGGGTTTTTCCTTCCTATACCATAGTCTGGAAACTCTCGACGCAACTAGGGCTCAACCTGTAGTTTCTCATCTTTTGGGGAATACTAGCCTTTGTTTCCTGATATCCGGTGTCTTCAAAATTGTTTTTTCATACATTTTGTTCAGTTTTTTTCATTGTTTCAGGTAGGAGGATAAATTCGGTCCCTTTTACTCCATCACAGCCAAAATCAGAAGTCTCCTGATAACTTTCAAACATCCTTTGAGAACCAAACTATAATGGCTATTTAAAAATCCAAAGTAGGGGACACCTGGGTGGCTCAGCGGTTGAAGGTCTGCCTTTGGCTCAGAGCGTGATCCCAGGGTCCTGGAATCAAGTCCCATGTCAGGCTCCCTGCATGGAGGCTGCTTCTCCCTCTGCCTGTGTCTCTGCCTCTCTTTCTCTGTCTCTCATGAATGAATGAATGAATGAATGATTATAAAAATAATGAAAATCCAAAGGAGGATGTACCTTAATTTTTCAAAATTATTGTTCTATTGTTTTAAGTCTTAAGTTGCTTCAAATTTTACCTATTACACATAAAAACCTACAATGAACATCCTTAGAAGTAGCTGTACTTTCAAGCTGATAATATAATATTTGTGGTGCACATGCCACTGGCTTTCTACCTCAACTTGAAAAAGCTAAGAGGCAAGATTAAATCTAAAGCCATGTATCTGGCAAATTATCACTCTAAAATAACTCAATAGTCTTTCTTTTTAAATGTATGCTTCCTGCTCACATTCCATCCCCAATTAAATGGGGGAAGGAAGGAAGGAAGGAAGGAAGGAAGGAAGGAAGGAAGGGAGGGAGGGAGGGAGGGAGGGAGGGAGGGAGGGAGGAAAAGAAAAGAAAAGAAAAGAAAAGAAAAGAAAAGAAAAGAAAAGAAAAGAAAAGAAAAAAGAAAAGAAAAGAAAGAAAAGAAAAGAAAAGAAAAGAAAGAAAAGAAAGAAAAGAAAAGAAAAGAAAAGAAAAGAAAAGAAAAGAAAAAGAAATCGATAAAAATTTCCCATTGATCTGAAGGATAATGAATTTATTCTGAAGAGCATCTGCACTTGATAAGGAAACAGTATTTTTCATGTGCTTACCATTATAATTATTTTTAATCATTGTTAGGTTAGAATTGCATCTATGTTTTTTTATACACAGCAACAAATCATAAGTTTATAGAACATTAAAAGTAGAAGAGATGTGATGTCTTCAAACTTCATCTTTTTCAAGAGGTAGGGGGGTCATCTTAGATCCTTATAAGCATGTGATAAAAATGAAAAATCACACATGTATACAATTTGGGATGTTATTGTTCAGAGACTCTCTCATGGACATCAGTCTTAAAATCCTTACTTTAAACAGTGCTTTAAGATATAAGCTACAGGGCAACTCTCTCGAGTCCCCTCTCTCCCTCTTCAGTAGCTTTTGTACTATCACTCAATAAACTTTGCTTTACTGACCACCAAAAGTTTAAAAATAAATAAAATATAAGGTATATGTTTACCAGTTCTTTAGTCTCATACTTTATGATCTTAAGATTCTCAAAATCCATGTAATTTGAAAATAACATAAGCACAGCAAAAAACCACACACACTAGTTTTGAGGACAGAATCCAATCCATTCAGTTGTGCCATATAACATTTGTGGGTTTGCACAAATTACATAACCTCTGAGCCCCAATAATAAAAACTATTATTAGGGCAAATTGAGGAGAATCTATAAAATTAATAGAATCACTACTTTTCTCAACATCCGAAAAACAAATAATCCGGTCAAGAAATGGCCAGAAGACATGAAAAGCCACTTCTCCAGAGAAGACATGCGAATGGCCAACAGACACATGAAAAAATGCTCAACATCACTCAGCATCAGGGAAATCTCAACCACAATGAGATACCACCTCACATCGGTCAGAATGGCTAAAATTAACAAGTTAGGAAACAACAGATATTGGCAACAATGCAGAGAAACGGGAACCCTCACACACTGTTGATGGGAATGCAAGCTGGTGCAGCCACTCTGGAAAACAATATGGAGGTTCCTCAAGAATTTAAAATTAGAGCTACCTTACGACCTAGAAACTGCACGACTAGGTGTTTATCCAAAAGATACAGTGATTGGAAGAGGCACCTGCACCCCATTGATTATAGAAGCAATGTCCACAATAGCTAACATATGGAAAGAGCCCAGATGTCCATCAACCAATGGATAAAGATGTGGTGTGTGTATACACACACACACACACACACACACACACACACACACACACACTCAGCCATCAAAAACATGAAGTCTTGCCATTTGCAGCAAATGGAACTAAAGGGTATTATGCTAAGCAAAATAAGTCAATCAGAGAAAGGCATTATCATATGATCTCACTCATATGTGGAATTTAAAAAACAAAACAGGATCATAGGCAAAGGAGGGAAAAATAAGACAAAATCAGAGGGGGAGACAAACCATAACAGACTCTTAACCATAGGAAACAAACTGAGGGTTGTTGGAGGGGAGGTAGGCAAGGAGGATGGGGTAACTGGGTGATAGACAATCCATATGATGGAATGAGCACTGGGTGTTATGTAAGACTGATGAATCACTGAACTCTACCTCTGAAACTAATAATATACCATATGTTATTTAGTTGAATTTAAATAAAATTTTTAAAAACAATCACTACTTTTATAAAAGTAACAACTATTATCAATGTGTCAATGTTACTTTTGTACTTTGATGAAGAGAAGTATATTAGCTGTTTTTTTTCAGTAAAGTTATTAAGGAAAATTAATAATATTTTAAGAAAAACTAATTTTATAGGATGATGTTTTATCCCAAATTATTTCATAAATAAGAAATTTTATGTATTTACTGGCTCATATCTAAATTGTCTCCATTTTATAATTTCTATCTAATCTGAAACTCCTTCAGTTAGTGTTCAACAAGAGAACAACTGATGAAATTTTACTCACTGGCCACATTTATTAAGAACATGCTCCATACATACACTTATACAGATCCTGTTCCCAATCAGCTTAGGGTCTAAAACAAGGGATAAGGAGTAACAAGTAACTATTTCAGCTCAAGGAGGCAGGTGGTGGTGGGGTAGATAAAAAGTATCACAGGAAAGTTACATAGTGTTGATTCCAAGATGAAGGGATTACTTATAACTGAAAGGACATCCAAAAAAACTTTCATGAATGTAGCATTTAATATTCCTTGAAGGGTGAGTGGGATTTCAAAAGATAAATGTAGTTTTAAAAACAACATATTCTATGTAACTTACACCTCAATAAAAGTGGTACACACTCCCAGTAGGGGCAATACATTTAACAAAGGTACCATAAATTCATTCCAACAGTTAAGATTGGAGCTAAACTGAGAACTGGGACCTAAATCTCATAAGGGAGGATTCCTCGTGGGCTTCTCTCTCTTCTCATTCTATATACCACCTATGTGATCTCATTCACTCCTATACACTGATGACTCCAACAATGTTTCTTGCCCAAATATCTCCCAATGTCCAGAACCATATATATAACTACTACTCTGTAATATCTGCATTTTATCTGGGAGTGCACCAAAGGTTAGCTCTTACTAATATGTCCAAAATTAAGCTTAGCATACTGCCCATAAACCTGTTCCTCTATTGGTTTCCTTCTCATATTACTTAACCATGCTCAGACCACAAACTCAGGAGTCATTCTAGATTTCTGTCAGTTACATCTAATCGATTGGTCACTAGGCCCTTTACATCCAATCTCTGCCGCCACTGCAACTGAATTTTAATTGGTCTTCTAACCTCCATCTCTGCTACTCTCCTGACCTCTACCCCAAAACTGACACTGCCCGCAATACTATACTCTTAAATGCAAATCAAACTGTATCACTTTCTGTCTCAAAACCATCCAATCGTTCCTTATCATTTAGAAAAGTAACTCTGAAGTCCTTATTCAGGATCAAAAGAAGATAGGGACTTTCTAGGACATTTATCTGTAGGACTCTCTACTAAGTGGGCTTTAGGCATCTTCCAGACCAGAGCTATACATTTCCAGCATAGACCATGATTTATGCATATCAGAATATTCCACACATGGATGCTCAGTAAATGGAGACGTGGTGGTTAAGAGAACAGATTCATGGACAGCCTAGGTGGCTCAGCGGTTTAGCACCGCCTTCAGCCCAGGGTGTGATCCTGGAGTCCCCGGATCAAGTTTCAAGATCAAGTCCCAAGTCGGGCTCCCTGCATGGAGCCTGCTTCTCCCTCTGCCTGTGTCTCTGCCTCTTTCTCTCTGTGTGTCTCTCATGAATAAATAAAATCTTTAAAAAAAAGAGAGAGAAAACAGATTCATTTCCCACCACTGTTCTGCTCTATTCTCCAGCACATTCCCTCTTTTTATAATTTTGTACACTACTTCTGTCAGCGTGGAATGAATGCCTTTCCTAATCTTATCCATTTCTAGGTAGTGTCTTTTCCTCTGTGCTCCACTCACAATGTGTACATATTTCTAACAAAGACCTTATAAAACTGCACTATAATCATCTGTCGTCACTTCAAGACAAAATTCGTAACTGCCACCTCTATGCTCTACCTTAATAATCTATTACAACTGCAGAGGCACCCAAGTGACTCAGTCGGTTAGGCATCCAACTCTTGATTTTGGCTCAGGTCATGAGCCCTGCATTGGCCTCCACACTTGGCAGGTGGGGGAAAAATCTGCTTGAGGATTTCTCTCCCTCTGCCTCTCCCCGTTTGTGGTTGCTCTCTCTCACACAAATAAATAAATAAATCTTAAAAAAATTAAATAAAAATAGAGCTCTTAAAGAAGTAACTAAGATAAAATAAGGTTGTATGAGTAGGTCCTAATTTGATCTATGTCCTTGTAAGAGGAAAATTGGCAAAGACACACAAGGGGTGTGTGCATACAGAGAAATGAGCATATGAGGTCACAGCAAGAAGGCAGCCATCTGTAAGCCAAAAGGAATACTAAAGAGAAACCAAATCTACTGACACTTTCATTTTGGACTCACAGCTTCCAGAACTCTAAGAAAATTAATTTCTGTTCTTTTAGTCTATATCATTTTGTTATGAAAGTTCTAGCAAACTAATACCGTAACACATAGCATGATGTCTGCCACACAGTAATCGTTAAACATACATTACATCTGAGTATCTCTGCCGCAAGAGGCAAGGACTGTCACAGTCACTTTTGTATTCTAAGCACCCAGGCTCAGTAACTAGTACATGGTACTCATAAATACTAACAGAAAATATTAATGAGTTTGGCTGAAGCACAGCCTGCAGAGGGCTCCAAAGGCTAGGGTGAAGCTGTAAGCTTTATTCCCAAGCAAACTAGTGCAAAAGAGAAGATTTTGAGAAGACTACAAGATTAGGGCTGAACTTTCAGCAAAATGAGCTCAATAATAGTATGTATGTGAATGAGGGCTAGACTCATTCTAGGGGTGAAACTGAGGCCTAGAGAATGTGATGTACTGCAAGATAAAGAATGGGGAATGGTTAAATATATATATATATATATGTTTATATATCTTTAAGATAATAAATAATTAGGGTCAAACATTTGATACTAGTTACATTTAGAACTACAGGTTAAAATTCTTCTGGCTAACATTTAATTTCTGTCCACATCATCCTCATGAGAGATAATCTGGGTAAACATTTAGGCAACATGTATAGCTTTCAAAATACTGGCTTTTGTCTTCTATGTGTATGCTAGATTTTTTTCCCAAATGGCCAAGGGTTCTGCAAAACAGAACACTGTAAGCTCCAAATACTCATGGGAGCTTGTAAAAGTAATACAACACTCCTGTAATTTCTACTTGCTACACAACAGACCCTGAGGTTGTTTTCCTAATACATAACAAGTGGTTCTGCTAAGGAAAAAACAAGCCTCTTAACTCAAAGATATGAAATAATCTGAACAGAGCCAAAATCATGCCTTTAAATTATATCACACTTTTTTGCATCTAAAATAGTGAAGAAAGAAAATTTTAAGTGTATCATGTCAACTCTAAGAGCCATATTCTCTGTTATACAACTGCAATGGATAGGAAAAGCTTATTATGCACCAGAAACCACTGCTTCTTTCTTTAAAGTAATATTTTTCAATGTGGTTATAATTAAGTAACATAGGGGGAAAAATCTGAATTGACCCTCTCAATTGGCTTTCTCTAAACATTCAAATTTATTTTTCACTATCCGTCCCTAGACTTTTTCCAAAATAGTATTAAATTTTAAATGTGGTCCAGGGAATTAAATACATAGGTACCCACTAAGCAACCACTTTATTAAAAAAAATTTTTTTAAGCACAATTTAAGTAATAATGATAACAAAAATTAAAATGTGGACTGCTAACCTCTACAGAACACTTACCGTGTCTCAGGCACTATGATAAGGGCTTAACATATTTAGGTTGAGCCATATGAAAATGGTGGTTCTGTAATATTTAACATAATACAATTTCTCATTTAACCCATACAACCACCCCAATGAGAAGAATACTATAATTATCTCTATTTTGCAGATAAGAATACTAAAATTTAGAGGACTAAACTTGATCACATTAATGAACTAGAAAATAGCAGAACTGGTACTAACGCTTAGGTATAAATCCAAAGCCCAAACTCTTATTACCTAGTACAGTTTCAGCAACCCCTGTGTCTTGAACACTATAACAGAGTATAAGTACTCTCATACTTTGGTCAAGGCCACTCTAAACACCTGTGCAGACTGTACCCTACTCAAGGGCCCCAGCAAGGAAATCAAATGAAGCTGACATCCAGCCCATTCTTCACTACCCAAACTGTGTCCTGTTGCTGGAGGCCATCTATACAAAAGGAGATTCGCTCACTCACACAAAACTGTTATATTGGCTAACAGTGGCCTTGATGGTGCTGACAAAAGAAAACAAAAATGCGAGAAAAATTTAACTGTATAGATTAAAAGCCTTAGAAGATATATAGAGAAAGATATATTCCTTGATTCAGAAATTTCACTTTAAGAAAATCATTCTAAAGAAATAGTTAAGGATGTACATAAAATGTATACTACAAAGTTATTCATCAATATTATAATAGAGGGAAAAACTAAAAAATCTAGTATGTCCAATGGGGTATTAGCTATAATAGTACATCTACGTGATTAAAATAATGTCATAGGAATATATTAACTCATATACTTTTCACAAAATAATCCATGAATGACAAAATTCACAAAAATTGTGTTCTCATTTTAGTAAAAATATTATGCATGTAGGTATTCCATGTACAATACATTCCCGTGTGTGAGAAACAACACAAGGTAATGGAGTTACTTAATTATCTTCTTTTAGTCTTTAGAAATGTTTCTACACAACATATATAATAAAAAGTCAAAATAAAAGAAACAAAAACTAACAAGAGGCAAATGTCCTAATACAAAGCTTAAGAACAGCTATGTAAAATGTTATTCTGCCTGTAAACTTGGAATTAGGATATCTGATGTGCGGTGATCTAAATTTAAATGAAAAACTCCCAATTTCATGTGAAAGTGCGAGATTGGGGTCATTCTAACAAGTGGCCTAAGAACCACTACCCATAAACACAGGAAAAAAGCAGAAAACTGTATTCTAACTACCTTGAGATAAGTGAAACTTAAATCAATGTTTAAGAAGTAAAAAGCATCTTACTTGTCTATCACCTGTTGAAGAAACAGAATCCTCAGCAGAGTGAGAAAGAGAGTAACAGCCCCTGTTAGCTGGAAAATGGCCTGGCACTATCAGCTAGACCTTGGTGTACTCATATTAAACATAAACAATTTTTACAGAACACAACATCAGAAAAGGCCACTCCGTGACCACGGCGAATCAAAATAAAAATAAGAGCCCCCCAATATCTGAACAAAGACAAAAGCATGAATATTGTCCGAGCCACAAAAACAAGCATGTAAAATCCTATCTCGGATAAAATGGATGACTGCTTCTTCTTTACCCATCCCAGTTTTAGCTTTGCTCCCTTCTTGCCTTCCAGGTTCTTAAAATATCTAATCTCAAAATCACCCCCCACTTCTAAGAGCATCCAATCTACTACAATGTCCTACTTTCTTAAATCCTCTCCGAAATCCTTAGCACAAGCTCAAATCCTATATGGTTCCACGTGATACATATTCTTCCTTGTTACAACGAATCAATCAATTCATCTTGTTTAACTACAGATATGTTCCTACTGGTCCTCCATGGAGGGCACTCAAAGAGCAGGGACTACAGATTTAAGTACAGGATTGGGTTAGGAACAAAACAATAAAATTGCATTAAAAATAACCACAATCTACAGAATATGTACTATCTACTTAAAAGGGTCTTTTACATGTAAACTTACTCTATAATAAGTTCCCACCAATCTGGAATTCCCAGTGTTTATCAGTGCTGGTGATCTTGACCAAATAAATGAATTTTACATTAAATTCTCAATTACTCAGTTTTCCATCCTACCTAAATAAGAATCTAAGTAGAAAAAGTAAAATATAAATGAAGAAACTAAACCCTGAACAGAATACCTAAAATATAAAATCCTTATTTAAATCCATTATTTAATTTCATAAATTAATAAATTATTTTAATAATTATATTTAACATTTAAGTATATTAGGAGTTCCTGATCAAGAAGTTTCTAAATACAATAATATGTCATTAAAACTAATTTATGGGGATCCCTGGGTGGCGCAGCGGTTTGGCGCCTGCCTTTGGCCCAGGGCGCAATCCTGGAGACCCGGGATCGAATCCCACATCGGGCTCCCGGTGCATGGAGCCTGCTTCTCCCTCTGCCTGTTGTGTCTCTGCCTCTCTCTCTCTCTCTCTGTATGACTATCATAAATAAATTTAAAAAAATGTTTAAAAAAAAAAAAACTAATTTATCTGGGCACCCCTGGTTTAGCGCCGCCTTCAGCCCAGGGCCTGATCCTAGAGACCTGGGATCGAGTTCTGCGTCGGGCTCACTGCATGGAGCCTGCTTCTCCCTCTGCCTGTGTCTAGGCCTCTCTCTCTCTCTCTCTCTCTTTCTCTCTCAGGAATAAAATAAATAAAATAAATAAAATAAAATAAAATACTAATTTATCTACCTGAAATATGGGCATGCTTTAGTATTTAAACTTTCCACTATCTTCTCATTGATCACCAAAGTGAACCTTCCCCAGAGCATCCTTACCTCCTGGATCCTTATCTGGATTATACTCTAGAGCATTGCTACAGATGAGGTCAATATCTTTCAGAAAATCCTTAGCAGTCAGGTAATTATGCTTATCAATTTTAGTTATTACTGTTGATAAATCCATTGGTTCCTTGATTACTTCAAGATAATCTGAAACCTAAAAGAAAATATTTTAATGAAAATTACTTCTATTTCCTATGATCTACTCATAAAAACACAAAATAAAACCATATAGTTATTTAATAATTAAACCCAGATATTTTAAGAATGATAAGTGAGGATAAAATTGTAGAGCAATTTATGCTGCTAAAGTTACTACTTTGAAGTCATACTTTCCATGAAAAGCTTCAGTTTCAAGTCATATCTAAATTAACTCTGAAATGTTTCTGATTTTGAAATATAAAACCAATTATGTCAGCTTTTCTCCCCCCAGTCCTTTGGATATACCTGAGAAGAGAATGTATGGTAAAAGCACCCAATAAGTATCAATAAATATTACTTTAAAAAATTTTTTGAAGGAAATTAAGAAACATAGATTTTTCATATAATTAAAGTTCTCTGGTAAATCTCTTTAATATCTTTAAATAACAACAAAAGATTTCTTTCTTTTTCCAGGGTGAATCATTTCATGGAAAGTGTTTTCTGCTCCTTTGGAGTCATTACAAACAGTTTGAGTCAATTATATAACAAAAATAAGTATTGCCTTCATGACTAGTAAAAGATTTGCTTGGACTTCCCTAATTATAAACACATTCACAAGTAAACATGCTCTATGGGCCGATTTCCTGGGAGACAACCCAAAATAAGGGCTAGTAAGTCAGGATTTGCCCTTTTGTTTTGTTTTTTTGGTTTTTTTTGCCCAATGTTTTATATCATTTGTCCACTAAGAAAGCTCTATCAACCTATCTATTGCTTCCCTCAATGCAAATCTCAAACCAAATAATCAGGTCAGATATAAAAGCAATCTTAGAAACATCTAATTAGTCCAGGACCAAATTCTAGGGCTAGGATAATTCCTGCTCTATGAAACTGAAGGTTACTTTTTTCCATTGCAAATACACACACGTATTTTATACGTTTTTAAATTTTATGGGCATGTTATAATTTATTCTTTTATTTCTAGGAGATGAAAATCTCCTTATAGGGGAGGTAGCAGAGATATACTGATAAACAATAGCTCAGAAGATATCAGTTGGATTCTTGGCTCTCGTATTTGCCATGCCTCTGTGTACATGTGGAAAATGTTTATTAACTGCAAAGCACTTTAAAAACATATTACTAAAGATCATAAAATTTTTGCCCCAATACTTAATTTTAAACTTAATGTTTATTTCCTAAACTTCTGTTTTCTCTGAAGCCAGCTTTGGAATTCCATAGTTTTTAGACATTTCAAATTCATTATCTGAATATAAATTTTTATGTTTTAGGTTGTTATCTTGTGGGGCACCTGGGTGGCTCAGTTAGTTAAGCATCTGCCTTCTGCTAGGATCATGATTTTGGGGTCCTGGGATGTGCCCCACATCTGGCTCCCTACTCAGCAGGAAGTCTATTTCTCCCTCTCCCTTTGCCCCTTCCCCCCACCCCTACACCCCACTCATGCTCTTAAATAAATAAAATCTTTTTAAAAAATTTTTAATATTGTCTTTCCCTCATGTTTCACAGAGACCTCTACATTTTCAGCTTCAAGAACAAAGAACAAGTAACAGAAGAACATAAGAATAAAAGAGAAAGTAAGAAACATAATCCTTGAATAAAAGTTTTATCTGACCAACATTTTCTATCCCCTTCCAATGCCCTACCATCCTTTATAAAACTTTTACTCTATCACAGATGGCATCTGAAATCTGATCACCTCTTCTGTTTAGAAAGAGTTCTGGGGGAAAAGGCAAAATTGGTTTAATCCCAGTATGGGAGGTTGACTTGAAGTCAAGCCATTATCAAATAAGTGTCAGGGTCCCATACCCAATTTGAAACAAAAATAAACATCTAAAATAATCTTTAAAGTGGGCTGAGGGCATCTGGGTGTCTCAGCCAGTTAAGCACCTGCCTTGGGCTCAGGTCGTGATCCTAGGGTGTGGGATGGAGCCCCACATCAACATCAGGCTCCCTGCTTCTCCCTCCTTCTCTGCTCACCCCTGTCCTGCTCATTCTCTCTCTCTCTCTCTCCCCACCCCCCGCATCAATAAATAAAATCTCATAAAAAGAAAAAGAAAGTGGGCTGATAGTTTCAAGATTATCTGATAACACTAAAAGGGGAAAAAAATGTTCCGCAAATATAAAATGGTATGTATTAATTGCAAAAGTAAATTAGGCAATTCCTGCCATTGCAGTAGAAAAAAAAATTAAGGTATAACTGTGATATAATGGAAGGAATGTGGACTTTAAATTTCAAAAAACCTTTGAGTCTTGGCTATGTCACTTGCCTGGGAGCCTCAGTTTCCTCAGCTGCAACATAAGAATAATAATGACCTTGTGAGGTTGTTAAAAGGATCAAATATATAAAACTATGTATCATGGAGAAATATACAAATAAAGTTAGAAATAGTCCTTTTACTCAAAAAAAAGGGGGGATTGGGGTGGGATAACTGTTTTCAGAGGGGAAAAAAACAATGATAGCTCATTCTTCCCAGTCACAGATGAGGTAATGATTCCAAAGGAATCTGCTCAGGTCCAAAAGTACAGATTTCACAACAAGGACGCAACATTAAACTATGAATCATTTCATAATTCAAATTAAAAAAGATGAAGAAAAAATTAAAACTAAAAACACCAAAGCTGTTCAAACATGGAGTCTGAACTATAAGAAGAAGGCCAGTAAAGACTGTATTGTGTTCATCCACACACTATATTATCCCAGGATAAAAAAACAAAAACAACACCACCAAAAATTTCATCCACAATATTATAGTAGATTCCAAATGGAAAATTTCTTTTCTTATCATCACAAACCATGCTCCCACAAGGACACAAAACAATATACATAGAAAGTGAGAAATTTTCCACTGGGAGCAGAGAAAAATCCTTGCAGGGAAAAACAATTTTAGCTACATAGGATATGCTTAACTTCAAACAGCATCTTAGTCACAGGCATTTCCAAAATATGAAAGATAAATTTCAGGTTTCTTTCCCAACTCTTTCACTAAAATATACATAATTTGGAAAATGCCAAAGTAATTGGTATTGACTGGTTAACATCAAGATACTTTTTAAGAGCAAGATTTATCCTGGAATAAAAATAGTTTTGTATGGACATTTCATTAAAGTAACTTTTAATCCTCTTCTTGAACAGAAGAGTAAGAGATCACAAAGATCAATACTAATTAAGAGGACATACAAATTGGTCACTATTTTCATCCAAAAGTCACCAGATATTTGCTGGTGACATTAGTAATTATCACATGGATTAAAATTTTACAGGCTAGGGGTAATATTCATCCATGCCTTTGCTTTTTTTCCTTCCAAAAAAAGATGTCAATATTTTTTTCTTTTAGCCAGTTCAACTTCACTGTTTGCACACTACTGAAACAAGACCTCTTCAATATCCACCGGTTTGCTGAAGATGTTAAAGCGTTTATCTGTGGCCAGCCTCTTGGTTACATCCCTGAGAAACAACCGCAACTCTCTTAAAGTATTTTCCTCCTGGTCCTCCATCCGATTTTTTTCTGATTCTGATAATTGACGAGGTGGAGAAGGTAGTGCAAGGGGAAGCACTTCCATAGCACAGAGACCTAAAGAAGATGGGATAAAATGTTAAGATTCCAACATGGCAGAGCCAGGACCTCAGTTACTTTTCTATCATTCACTCAAAAAATAATTCTAAATATACAAGAACCATTTGCAAAACCAGCAAGTAAAAATTTGAATGGAAACCAACAGTAGAGAATAGATTTACTCCATAAGACAACTCACAGGACTCCTTAAATGTCAAATGATATGATTTTAAATAATTTTATTTTGAAATACCATTTACATACAACTTATGAAAAATATTTCAAATCAACAAAATATCTTCAGATGAAGAACTGTATACTGATTTTTCGTAAAGTCAATGTTGTTTAAAAACCTTCTCAAAATGGGATTGCCTTATATGCACAAAAGAGAAATAGGCAAGTAACAATTCTTTGATCCTTCCTGCCCCCAAAAGAGTTCTAATTTTAGACAAGTTTTCTGCGCTCATATTCTTAGTACACCATAGTAGGGGCGTAGGTACACACCTGTGTAGGGAGCAAAAAAAATTGATAAACCGGGGGAACTTGGGTGGCTCAGTTGGTTGTGTCTGATTCTTGATTTCAGCTTAGGTCATGATCTCAGGGCCATGAGACTGAGCCCTGTTTTGAGGCTCCTTGCTAGGCATGGAGCCTGCTCAAAATTCTCCTCCTCTCTCTGCCCCTCCCCGCCCTCAATCTCAATCTCTCTCTCTCAAAAAAAAAAGGTGGGGGGGAATAGCCCAGGTGGCTCAGCGGTTTAGCACTGCCTTCAGCCCAGGTTGTGATCCTGGAGACCCAGGATGGAGTCCCACATCAGGCTCCCTGCACGGAGCCTGCTTCTCCCTCTGCCTGTGTCTCTGCGTCTCCCTCCCTCCCTCCCCTCCTC
Organism: Canis lupus familiaris; assembly: GCF_011100685.1. Classification (NCBI taxonomy): domain Eukaryota; kingdom Metazoa; phylum Chordata; class Mammalia; order Carnivora; family Canidae; genus Canis; species Canis lupus. Next base: position 18,369,532 of record NC_049238.1, read on the forward strand.
CCTCTCCTTCCCTCCTCCCCCCCAAATAAATAAATTAAATTAATTAATTAAATCTTTTTTTAAAAAAACACCTGGAAGACAAATAGGTGGTAAATCCAGTCTAAAGTGTTATATGTAAAACCTATAATATTAAAAAAAAAAACTGTAATATTACTATATCTATCCTAAAACAAAAAAAAAAAATCTTCTCAAAAAGTATTAACTTTCCTAAAGATATCATTCCCTAATTCCTTAAAAGATTTTCCCAATATCACACTGAATTTCAGGATTAAAATTCTAAAACTTTTCTCTGATTTCTAGAATAGCCCCTAAGATGAAAAAATTAAAGTTAACAGAATCAACTCAAAAAGAAAAATAATTATGTTAATTTTTAACACAGATAATTCGATCTGTGAGACTAAATCATATCTGGGAGCATGCAGGATGCCTTATTAAAATGAATTGTTTTCATAATGAAATATTTTAAACATTGTTATTTAGATTAGCAGGAGGTAACACCCAATAATCAGGTGTAACTTCCATTTTTAATTTTCCAAGGTTTCTAGGGGGAAAAACCCCACAACTATAGTCATTTGATAGGTGCTCATTTTTAGAACTCTGAGAAAATGTGAAAAGGAGTTACTCTAAAGAACAATAAAATGATTGAAGTGTTGAATAATTAATTAGTAAAAAACAGAAGCAGAACAACTATGGAAAAACAAGGATTTGCAAGGGGTGAAAATGTATTTAATATCCTACAAGAACCAACCATATGAGAAACATAAAATACAGAAGAGGGGAAAGACACTTAAAAACTTTTAACAGAACTGCTATTTTCCAGAAGAGTATGAAAGATTACAAAGAAGACCTTATCTTTTATCTATCTTTAAGATTAGAGTCTTCTGAGCAACTTAGAGTGCATTCCTTACTTAAAGTCAAGGGGCTGAAATCTGAAATACTATGCTATTAGACCAACTCCAAGAAAATTCTAATGCTTAAAGTCATGATAGGTTTCCAAGTGCCTACCATAAGGTATCTAACATAATAGGTGCTTAATAAATATTTGAAAAATCAATAAGCCAGAAAAGGCAAACATTCTAATCAGCTCTTGACTCATCACACCTACCCTGACCCACAAAATAATCAGCACACCCTATGGTGTTCTCAAACTTATGGTTCAAGTCCTCTATACTTAAGTTGGCTAAAACAGAGCAGAATTGAAGACTTTTTGAGCCTCAGAATGTGAAATCTACTAGAGCAGCTGGACTGAAATAAAGAATACTACATTAACAGTCACTTGTTAATAAAGCCGTAACAATGAGACTGTACTTCATAATCTCAAGTCAGGTAAACACAATGACCACTCTGCAAGTGTCCATCTAAAAAGAAGTAGAATCTAAAAAACTGACTTTACTTCCACAAAGAAATTTTTTTTTTTAAAGGGTGACTCCAAGGGGCACCTGGGTGGTTCAGTCAGTTAAGTGTCTGCCTTCAGCTCAGGTCATGATCTCAGGGTACTGGGATAGAGCCCTGCTGAGCAAGAGCCTACTTCTCCCTCTCCCTCTGCCCCTCCTCCTTTGCTTGTGTGCTCTCTTTAATTAATAAATAAATAATCTTTTTTTTTTTTAAGTGACTCCAACAAAGGGCATTTCTTAACTCTATTCCCCATCTCCCCTCCCCCCATTTTTCTAAAGGCTTTAGGAACTTTACCAGTGTGTTTCCTTCGTGGTGGAGCCATTGATGCCTGATTGAGAATCAATTCTTGGAAAAATTTTCTTCTGTCTTCTTCAATAGGCCTTTGAATATACAAGACTTCTTCATACTGTATTCTAAAGATACATTTAACCTACACACATACACATACACACAAAGACATTAAATATATAGAGAATTAAAGCCTTACTTATTATACCAAACTATAGTTTTTTTCAACTTCCAGTACCATTTTCAATTTTCATTCATGTGGGGTTAAGTTAATCTAGTCCTAAGGCTATGCTGTTGAGAGATTCAACCTCATGAACTAAACCATAATGGCATATCAGTTGCCCAAGTCATTAATAAATTATACTATACCTGGGAGAGTCAGCAAATAATAGAATGGATAATTGATTATAATAGTTAGATGACAACAAATTCAAAGGAATTCTTGCATAAGATGGAAAGTAGTAACTCAGAATCTACATTAGAGCTAGAAGGATGTTAACACTGCCTTCTCTTTTATTATTCCTATGTACTTCCTACTTAATTATTTTCTTTCCTGGGCTCTTTTCATACTATTCTACTGTAACCTCTGGAATCCTGGTTTCACTCTAAATAAACAATATCTTCAGTTTCTCCCCAGAATGTTCCATGATGATACCACCTTCCACACAAAACTCCCAAGCAATAAGTCAGTCATTCCCACATCCCTCAGGTTCCTTCCCACTGGTGATTACCTATTTTACTTTTCCTTTGCTGCTCTATAAAGGCTTTGACCCCAGATGTTTCCTTCACAAGATAGGCTGTTTAAATCCTCCACACCATCCACATTAATTCTACACATTTAATTTTTAGGTTTTCCTGGGAGGTCTATATTCTACTTCTAGACACCAAACTCCCTGAGAATCGAGACCACTCCTTATTCATCTGTTTTCCTATACCTACCACAGTGACTGGCACATACTAATGCATAATTAGAATGGACTGAATGAGTAAATTTGCAATATTCTTCCCCAGCCCAGATCAAATTGGAAACTGCAAATGAAAATGGAAAAGGTCACTAATATGGAAAGAAGAACCAATTATGAGACAATGAGGAAACACTGGATCAAAATTCAAGACATCAGATCCTAGCCCAAATCTAGCCACAATTTATAGTAAACTTCATATAATTCATTCAATTTGTCATGTCTAACCACTTACTGGATTGAAGACTAAAAATGTCTAAATATTATTTCAATCAATCTTTACAACAATGAGGTATGTAGGAGAAAACTTAGACTTGAAAAGGTTTAAGTAACTGGCTTATGATCACAAAAAGTAGAGAAGACTAGATTACATAATCTCTAAAGGCATTTTCCAGCTCTAAAATTCTAGATAGGAAGAAATAATCAATGAAAAGTAGTATTCAAAATTGGGATTCAGAACTATTCACCTCAACACAAAGCCAAATCCTTTAAGAGTCTATAAAATTTCACCTTGTGTCCTTCCATTACCTTTTTTGTAGACTATTTTCATATAAAATTCCCCCAAACCTTTGATCTATGCTTCACTGATCCTTCTTCCAAAGTTCTCACAAGCAAATTTACAACTGAACACCCATTGTGTGCTAAATATAATGCCAAACACTGACATTACAAACTTGAAGAAAATATGATTACTTTCCCCTATCAAGGATCTTAGAAGTTTCACAAGAAAGCATTATGGTACCACACCAAAAATGTAATACTGGTGGAGAAACACAAGAGACTCTGCAAGAGGTAGAGGTGAAGAGGCATTGGACAAGATATAGCAGAAACAGCTATTATTAACTGGGTCTTGAAAAATAAGTAGAATGCAATACACTGGAAGTACCAGGATTTTGTTCAAGAGTAGCAAAACAAGATTAAATAATCTGAGTTTTAAATATTCTTCCTTCTCATCATTTTTCAACATTTGTGTTCAACTCTGTGAATACAAAAGCATACCAAAAGTAAGTCTGTAATAATCCCCTGATACTCCTGCCAGGTTATTATTAACAGCTTAGAATCTATCACTTTATAAGGAGGCTACATTTTACTTTAAATTTACTCCTAGCTTTATCTTCTGACATTCCTAGCCTCAAATTTTATGCTGCAACTAGACAAGCCTCTATACTCCCTGAAATCATACTCTTTCACACTGGTTCACAGTGGTCTCTGTCTGTGCTATCCATTCCTTTGTAACTCTGTTTTTAACTCTACTCAAGCCAGTGCTTTCTGGGTGATGCTTTCTCTGAATTTCCCAGATACACTCAGGCATACCGTCTAATACTCCTCATTAAACTTTAAGTTCAATGATTTTAGTAAATTCAGTTGTGCCACCATCACAAGTCAGTTTTAAAACATTTCCGTTACCTCCAAAAAGCTCCCTCATGTCCATCTGTTGTCAATTCCTACTCATGCTCACATTCTCTGCCCAACAACCGCTGATTTACTGTCTCCAAAGATTTGCTCATTCTAGAAATTGTGTATCATGTAGCCTTTTTGTCTAGCTTCTCTCACTTAGTATCATATATTGAGGCTCATCCACATTGTAGAATGTATCAGTAGCTCATTCCATTTAATGCTGAACAGTATTTTACTGTGTGTATATACAATGTTTGGTTTCACCAATCACCAGTGAATGAATATTGGACTGTTTCCAATATTATGAGTAATGGTAGGAGGAACATTTGTGTTCAAGTCTTTGTGTGAACATATTTCTCTTGTGTAATTACATAGAAGTGGAAATGCAGAGTCATATAATTTTATGACTAACATCTTTAGAACTGCCAATTTTTCCAAAATCGGCTATACCCTCTTACAATTCCACCAGCAATATATAAGGCTTCCAGTTTCTCTACATCCTGTACCAACACTCAATATTGTCTAGCGGTTGTGCAGTCACTCCTGAATGACTAATGATATTAAGAATCCTCCGGTTTTGTTAGCCCAGAGGAATATACACTCTTTGGTGAAATGTCTATTTAAATCTTAACTTGTGGTCTTTTTTAACTTAATTGTGGTAAAATAGTCACAACATAAAATTTGCTGTTTTTATCATTTTTAATTGTACAGGCTGTAGCATTAAGTATATTCACATTATTATGCAACCATCACTACCATCTAACTCCAGAACTTTTTCATCCTCCCCAAGTAAAATCCTGTATTCAGTAAATACTGTCTCCCTATACTCTCCCCTTTCCCCAGCTCCTGGCAATCACCATTCTACTTTCTATCTCTGTGAATCTACTATTCTAGGAACTTTTCCAAAGAAGAATCAGTTTGTCCTTTTATGACTGTCCTATTTCACTTAGCATAGTGTTTTCAAGGTTTATCTATGTTGTAGCATGTGTTAAAATGTCCTTCCTTCTTAAAGCTAAATAATGTTATACTGTATATATATATGCCACATTTTCTTTTCTTTTTTTTTTTTAATTTTTATTTATTTATGATAGTCACATAGAGAGAAAGAGAGGCAGAGACACAGGCAGAGAGAAGCAGGCTCCATGCACCGGGAGCCCGACGTGGGAATCGATCCCGGGTCTCCAGGATCGCGCCCTGGGCCAAAGGCAGGCGCCAAACCGCTGCGCCACCCAGGGATCCATCCCTATGCCACATTTTCTTTATCTGTTGATGGACATTTGTGTGTTTCCACCTTTTGGCTATTGTGAATAATGCTATAAACATGGGTATACAAACATCTATCTGAATCTCTGACTTCACTTCTTTGGACTATACACCCAGAAGCAGAATTGCTGGATCATACACAGTAATTCTGTTTAATTTTTTTAAGGAATCACTGTACCATTTATTTTCAATAAGGATGTACAATTTTATATTCCCACTAGCAACACACAAGGGCTCCAATTTCTTCATGTCCTAAACAACACTAGTTATTTTCTGTTTTTATGATAATAGCCATCCTAATGTGTATGAACTGACATCTCATTGTGGTTTTAAATTTGCATGTCCCTTATGATTAGTGATGTTCAGCATCTTTTCATGTGCTATCGGCCATTTGAGTATCTCCTTTAGGGGAAGTCTGGTTGGTTGGGTTTATTTGTTTCTGAATTGTAGAGTTCTTTATACACCTGGATATCAACCCCTTATCAGATATATGATGTGCAGATATTTTCTGCCTTTCTGTGGGTTGCTTTTTTTACTCTGTTAATAGTGCCCTTTTATGCAAGAAGTTAATTTTGATGAAATCACTTTATCAATTTTTTCTCTGTTGCCTGTACTTGTGGTGCCATAGCCAAGAAATCATTACTAAATCCTCGGCCATAAAGCTTTCTACTATGTTTTTTTTCTAAGGGCTTTATAGTTTTAAGTCTTCTGTTTAGTTCTTTGATCGACTTTGAGTTACTTTTTGCATATGGTATAATGGTCTAATTCACTTCCTTTGTATGTGGATATCCAATTTTCCCAGCACCATTTGTTGAAATGACTATACTTTCCCCCATGAATGTCTTCACACTTTTGTTGAAAATCATTTATTGTAGTCTTGTGTTGAAAGAGGGGGTCGTTCTGTTTTAAGTAATCTCTACACCCAACACGGGGCTTGAATTCATGACCCCAAGATCAAGAGTTGCATTCTCTTAGTGACTGAGCCAGCCACGCACACTGAAAAAGTTCTTAATACATTCTGGATTTCAGTCTTATCAAGATACGCAATTTGATGTATTTGAAATATTTTTTCCCAGTACGGCTTGTTTTCTCATTTTCTTAATGGTATCACTTAAAAAGTTTTGAATTTTGATAAAGTTAACTTTATCAATTTTTCTTTTATAGATCATATTTTTATATATTATACTATCACAACATTTGTCATACTATATTATTTCTTCAGGATTCTCTTCCTTCTAAACAATAGATAGATAGATAGGCAGACAGATAGACTGATTGATTTATTTGGTGGGGGGGGGGGGGGGGAGAGCAGAGGGAGAGGGAAAGAGAATCTCAAGCAGACTCTGCACTAAGTGCAGAGCCTGACATGGGATCATGACCTGAGCCAAAATCAAGAGTCAGACGCCTAACCAACTGGTTCACCCAGGTGCCCTACTCTAAACTTTAAATTATTAGAGAATAGTGTTTATCTTTGGATTTTTCACCTATTTAATTCATTCATTCAACAAAGATTTACTAGAAATAGGTACGTGTACATACATATCTATCTGTGAGTATTCCATGTGTGTGTACACATAAGACCAAGTAAGGCAACTAAGCATTGTGAATGAAAGTGTGAAGAAAACAGACATTTGGTCTATCTTACACAAGCTCACTTATGAGAACACCGCATTGCACACAACAGGTACACAACAAATTTTTGATGAATAAACAATGGTTTTAACTTGATAAATACAAAACTCTTATTTCCCTGACAACTTATCAGCCTAAGCATCACAATATTCAGAAATTGTCTCTCCGTAGTCTTAGAGAGTATAGTGCATTGTAAGTGCATGACCTTTGTAATCAGACAAACCTGGGTCCAAAATTTTACTCTGTCATACTAGCGTGAGACCCTAGGCAAGTTACTTCACCCCTGTTGGTTTCTATTTCTTTATCCATCAAATGGGAAAACCATAGTAATACTTTTTCTTACAAAGCAGTTAAAAAACTTGTGTTAGATAATACATATATAACTGGCCTCTACAATGCCTAGCACATAGTTCCATAAGTGACAGCAATTCTTTCATTACCAATTTCTTTTGTTTTACCTCATTTATTAAAAGTTAGAGTTGTCAGTCCCCCGTTTTAAAAGTAGAGTTCATGTAATCGCTATAATGGGGGAAATTAATGGTTTAAGGTTCACGATCTCAAAGATAAAAGTAATGGAAAATTAGGTCAGAAATGAACCTAAGATGGCTTTCATGAATAAAATTTACTTTCCTCAAAACAAAATAGGTAAATAATCCATTAAGTAAAAATAAAAAATAACATTTTACCTAAACACAAATAATTCATGCTCATTTACTAGAAATAGTTAACTGTGATTTTAAAAGAATTGCAATGACTGCATTCCTTAAAATTTTTAAGAATCATACAATTGTTTTACAACAAAAAAATCAATATTAAGATATTTCTCTTGTATGTTATTATTCATCTGAGTTTTCAATGCCTCTAGTTGATTTTTCTACTTAAGTTATTGATTTTTAACTCCCAGTTCCCAAGATAAACCGAGAGACACAAAAATACACGAAATCTTGAACTGACAAAATGTGGTTTGTAATCTTTACCTGCCTAAGTGTATTTGAGGAGATATTTCTTTAAAATTCATTTCCAAGGGTGCCTGGGTAGCTCAGCTGGTTAGGTAAGCATCTGCCTTCAGCTCAGGTCATCATGATCCCAGGGTCCTGGGAATAAGCCCATGTCAGGCTCTCTGCTCAGCAGGGAGTCTGCTTTTCCCTCTCACTCTCCCTTTCTCTCAAATAAATAAATAAAAATTTTTTAAAAAAATTCATTTCTAGGGATGCCTGGATAGTTCAGTTAAGCATCTGACTCTTGATTTGGGCTCAAGTCATGATCTCAGGGTTGTGGGACTGAACCCCAGGTGGGGCTCCACTCTGGATGTAGAGCCTACTTAGGATTCTTTTTTTATTTTTTATAAGATTTTATTTATTTATTTATGAAAGACACAGAGAGAGAAATAGAGACACAGGCAGAGGGAGAAGCAGGCTCCATGCAGGGAGCCCGATGCGGGACCCGATCCTGGGACTCCAGGATCACACCCTAGGCATGAAGGCAGGTGCTAAACCACTGAGCCACCCAGGGAACCCCCCTTCTTAGGATTCTATCTCTCCTTCTGCCCCTCTGCCCTCCCTGCCTAAAATAAATAATTTAGTCCCACTAAATAAATTAATTAAATTAAAAATAAAATAAAATCCATTTCCAATTATATCATCTTGAGTCTGCCCAGTGCACCTTAGTATCAAAATACATATTGTGAGTCTCTTCAGAAAGTTAAATGCAATTCTTTCTAACCAAAGTTTGTTTTCCTTCCTGCAAATATTTCTATTTTTTCTCTGCTTCCTTGTTTAAAAGTCCCTTTCCTATGCTCAAAACTCAAGTCTTTTTTCTAATTCTCCTGAAGAGAAATAATTTGCAATTGACATGTATCTATCTCAACTAAAGTTCTCCAACTATTCTCAGAGTCTACAGGCCCACAAAAGTAAACTGATAAGAAGAAAGAAAAGAAAAGAAAAAAAAGAAAAGAAAAGAGAAAAGAAAAGAAAAGAAAAGAAAAGAAAAGAAAAGAAAAGAAAAAGAAAAGAAAAAGAAAAAGAAAAAGAAAAAGAAAAAGAAAAAGAAAAAGAAAAGAAAAAAAAGAAGAAAGAAAGAAATGAGGCTGAGCAGGAATTAAAGCCAATATGGTGATTCAGTGGTAAATCCCTATTTTTTATGTAACAAATATTTATTTTTTAAAGATTTTATTTATTTATTCATGAGAGACACACAGAGAGAGAGAGGCAGAGACACAGACAAAGAGAAGCAGGCTCCATGCAGGAAGCCTGATGTGGGACTCGATCCTGGGACTCCAGGATCACACCCTGGGCCAAAGGCAGGCGCCAAACCGCTGAGCCACCCAGGGATCCCCCGTAACAAATATTTATTAAGCAATTCCAATGTGTCAAGAAATAGAAGGTTAAGGGTCAGTCGGACAGTACCCTCCTCTCAGAGAGCATGTGGTCTATTCTAGAGGTTCTCAAATGTTTTGGTCTCAGGATCTTATTAAACTCTTAAAAACCATGGAGGAACCCAAAAGAGCTTCAGTTTATATGGGTTACAACTGTCAGTAATTACATATTAAAATAAAAACTAAGAGCACTCCAAATTATGTATTCATTTAAAATCTATTAGAAAAAAATTAAATGGGGACGCCTGGGTGGTTCAGCGGTTGAGTGTCTGCCTTTGGCTCAGGGCGTGATTCCGGAGTCCTGGGTCGAGTCCCACATGGGGCTCTCTGCATGGAACCTGCTTCTCCTCCCTCTTCCTATGTCTCTGCCTCTCTCTGTGTGTCTCTCATGAATAAATAAACAAAATCTTCAAAAAAAAATTAAAACCTATTACATATTAACATTAAAAATACATGCTGAAAAATATATCCTTTTGAGAATTAATTTTCCCAAAATATAAAATACATAAAATAAAATTTACAAGAAAAGTGGCATTGTTTTACATTTCTTCAAATCTCTTTAATATGCTGGCTTACTGGGCACCTGGGTGGCTCCGCGGTTAAGCATCTGCCTTCGGCTCAGGGCATAATCCCAAGGTCCGGGATCAAGTCCCACAACCAGCTCCCTACATGGAGCCTGCTTCTCCCTCTGCCTGTGTCTCTGCCTCTCTTTCTCTATGTGTGTGTCTCTCATTAATAAATAAATAAAATCTTAAAAAAAAAACAAACGCTGGCTTATTGAGACAACCAGATCCTCATTTCTGCTTCTACATTCAATCTGTTGTAATATGTTGTTTTGACTGAAGTACATGAAGAAAACCCATATTCAAGCAGATATACAGTTAGGAAAAAAAAGGAATGTGACATCTCCCCTGAAAGTCTTGTGGGGTTCACAGAAGTCCTTGAACCACATTTGGAAAACAGCTCATCTAGAACAATGATTCCTGTTTTTTTTTTAATCTAACACCTCATCAGTAAAAAAATTTGAAAATATCCTTTCTAGTGTATTTAAATACACTATTCTATTAATATTATTTCTATTATAAAACTTATATATACAGTTTATACAGAATATAATATATTCTATTATAAAACTTATATATATAGATCAGGCACTTTGCTAGCCTACAGTTACTTAGTCTGCAACTCTCTATGCTTTTCATTTATTCACCAAATATTTATCAATTTGTGCTATTATTCCCTACCATCTCTTAAACAAAGCAAGCATTCTAAAAGCAAAGCTGAAATTTAAATGAATGGCTTGGGGACAGAGAATTTCCAAAGAACAGTAAATATAAAACATATTATGTAATGAGTAGTTTAAGAGAATTCTCTTAGGGAAGCCTGGGTGGCTCAGCGGTTGAGCCTCTGCCTTTAGCTCAGGGCGTGATCCCAGGTCCGGGAACCGAGTTGCGAGTTGCACATTGAGCTCCCTCCTGCGAGGAGCCTGCTTCTCCCTCTATGTCCTGCCTCTCTCTCTGTGTGTCTCTCATGAATAAGTAAATAAAATCTTTATGAAAGAGAGAGAGAGAGAGAGAGAGAGAGAGAGAGAATTCTCTTAATCTTCTCCCCCACTAATGTGGATATCCATGATAGTTTTGGTAGCTACTTGGTTAATAATAATAACTGGTTAATATGGGCAAAGAATACAGAAAACAAATGGGGGGAAGTTGAAATTTCAGGATTCAATGCTAGTTAATCTCTAATACTTTAGCTACTAATTAAGGTTACTGATAAACAATGAATAAATTGAATCCATTACAAATTATGACAATATAGCGACACTGAAAGTATGGTCTAACCTTAGCTTTAAAAAACTAAACCAACAGGGGCCTCTGGATGGCTCAGTCTGTTAAGTGTCTGACTCTTGATTTCAGCTCAGGTTTTGCTTTCAGGGTCATGAATTCAAGCCTTGTATTGGGCTTCACACCAATTTTAAAAACAAAAACAAAACACTAAACAATAAAATCATATATGAAAAAAAAAAATAAAATCATATATGTAAATAAACAACAGGAGTAGGCGAAATTGCTGGGGCTTGTTGTTGTTGTTAAAGATTTTATTTATTTATTCATGAGAGACACACAGAGAGAGAGAAAGAGAGAGAGAGAGACAGAGACAGAGAGAGAGAGAGAGAGAGGCAGAGACACAGGTAGAGGGAGAGGCAGGCTCCATGCAGGGAGCCCAATGTGAGACTTGATTCCGGGACTCTGGAATCACACCCTGAGCCAAAGGCAGATAACTCAACCACTGACCCCCCCAGGCATCCCTAAAATTGCTGTTATCAAGATGAGTTCATAAGACTTTTATTTACAAATTTTTCAAACAATATCAGGAAAACATCAGGTAACAATATATTCCTAAGTAGAACCCTCAATTACCCCCAAATTTTCTTTATCTCTTATAAAATTATAATAAAACTATTTGAGCGTGAAGATCTAATTTTTTAAAGTGGCTCCTAGGTATGTCCAGGTCCAATCCATTTAAATCAATTTCAAGTACATTCCTACTTCATAATACCAAACATTTTATAGCTCTGCGGTTTCCAACATAAATTCACATATACTATCTCACACCAAGAAGCCTATCTGTTATTATCCACATTTTATAGATGAGACAACTGAGACTATTCTAGGTTCAAATATTTATCCAAAATCAAAAGACTAGTAAGTCAGTACAACTTGTTTTTTCCTGACTCTTACTACATATAGTATTCCGCTAAACTTTATTGGCCTCTATGATAAAACAACATTGTGATTAATAGTCTTAATTAAGAATACTGGATTCTGAATAACCAAAAACGAATTATTCTACATATAGTTTACTTACAAATCAATAAGTGTACAAATCAACCTTAACAAGATATCTAACAAGTGCTAAACAAAAGAACTCAGTAAATAGGTATCTTAATCATAAAATTCTACATTATTATGGTTTACATTATAGCATTTAAAACATGCAAAATCTCTTAAATAAACTATGTTGCCTGGCCAAAATACTTCTAAGCATTTCTAAAGGTGGTCATATCAAGACCTAGTAAGCTTAGGGGATTAGAAGCACAACTTTTTTAAAAATCAATTTTGTTCACATGAGTTGACTATTTTTTTTTCTGAAGCAAATGTTACTTTACCTTTGATTCTAATATGTTAAATATGAGGGCTTTGAACTAAAAAGTATCAGATTTGAAAAACATGCACAGCAGTAATAACAAATTAACAATGATAATACCAAAGAAAGAACTGAAAGGTTAAATCCCAACAAATAATCTACCAGACAGCAAGAATAAGAAAGCTAATTATAATGGAACTATATGATACAGCTTAGGCCTTCATAGTATGTATCATACCGCACATATGCTGGAATTCTGGCCTAAATGTCAATTATCTCAATCTTCGCAGCAACAGTGACAAATATATCACTAGTATGCCAAAAAAGAAATTGAAACTTAAATCATTTACTAACTTGCTTAAGTCATAGGGCTAATAAGTAATGTAATCAAGGCATGAATCTAAACAGCATTTATTTTGCTAAAGAAGTTAAATTTATTAAATAAATTAAAATGTGTCCAATTTATAAGATCAATGATTTGAAACAATAAGGTAAATATTTAATCATTTCTTACCTCTTCAGGCAGTTCACTGTACATGGTTTCAGAGGTAGACAATAAAAATATAGGTGAGAATGATGGTATATCTTGCAGCAATGTCAGAAAAGTTGCTCTCACAGTTTCACTGACAGCTTCCCACCAATCACCAATGTGAGGCATGTAAACAATACTAGGTACTGTTCTTCGAGCTTCACGAAAAATCTAATTAAGGAAAGAACTGGCATTAAAAATTCAAATGGATATTCTCAACTTTACTCAGTAACCCCCAAATACATGAAATGTGTCAGGCCTGTTACTGTAATTATTCTCAGCTCAGATAATCAAGCTGTTCAAAATATGATGTAGTAGCCCCACATAGTAACTTCTATCTACCCTTGCCCCTCAAAAAAAAAAAAAAAAAAAAAAAAGAGGAAGAAGAAGAAGGGGTATTTTTTTTTTTGCCATTTTGTTATTCCTATTCAGTACTTAGTATAAAGGAATCAAATTGCTCTACTTATCTATCATGTAAAGATAATAAAGCAAAACACCACTATAAAATATTTTGCAAATAAAGAGGTAAACATGCACCTATATATCACCCATGTCAGAATGGTATCAGTAAAGCACAAAAAAGAGAAGACATAGTTTCCATGTTTGTGCACATTCCCTAAAATCACTAAATATATGAATTAAATAAACACTTTCACCACAATGTACCACCTTAGGGCTTAAAATGAACTACCTACTGAACCACTTGTTTACTTCCTATTACCTTAATTCAATCCTCCATAAAATAGTCACAAAATACCCTCACATTGCTAAAGAGCAATAAATTAATTAGCAAAAAGCTCTGAGATACTCCCATTGTCAGAAAATACAAACTAAAGTTTCCTTGGGTGTTAAAAAGAGTCCTAAGGGCAGCCCAGGTGGCTCAGCGGTTTAGCACCTGCCTTCAGCCCAGGGCATGATCCTGGAGACCTGGGATTGAGTCCCATGTTGGGCTCCCTGCATGGAGCCTGCTTCTCCCTCTGCCTGTGTCTCTGCCTCTCTTTCTGTGTCTCTCTCTCGTGAATAAATAAATAAAATCTTTAAAAAAAAAAAATAGTCATAACCATAGCTTAAGTTGCACTCTGCCAACATATGCCAGTAAGGACCAGGTTGGCTATTAGTAAGCTGCCAAGCAGAACTACTGCCCTTTACATATATGTCAACAACAGCTCAATACCCCGTGTCAACAATTCTTGTGAGTTAATATGGCATCTCCTCAATACTTTTGTGAGAGAATAAATGTAAAAATCTTTCCTCAATTTAATTTCAGAATTCTATTTCTGAAATTCTCTACTACTTTCACATTTCAATTAACCTGTGTAATGTGCAAGATAGAGAAATAACAATCTAATATTTCAAATGATTAGGATTATCAGAAATGTTCCTAATAATCAAAATGATTATTTTTCTTTAATGAGTAAGTCTACCACTTGCATGAATTTTTCAAATGCTACATTTTATAAAGCTTAAACATTCTGTGTAAAATAAAATGTACTGCCAATTTAATAAACCAGATGGAAGATGCTCAAATAAAATTTTCCCCAAAATTGGAAATGTAGATGTTATGATCACTCACATCAAAAGTAATATTTGCTCCTTCCCTTCCTTTAATATTTGCATATCCACCAATCCAGAACAGTTGTACAGTACAACTCCAGGACTCTCAAATTTTGACCTTTTCTGCAAACACGCACCCTCTTATCCTGGATCTTGAAAATCCAAGGATTATTGTTTTCCAAAGTTCTTGTAGAAGATTCATAAGAGAAAAACAAGCATAAATATTGGCAAAAGGAAGGAACCACACAGGAGCACAAAGGCAAGTGAGGCATTTAATTCCCCCTCCCCGAAAAAAATTTGTTACATGCCACCCAAATGAGGGATGGTATGTGGAAGACAGTAACCAATGCCTTTTGTCTTTCCAACTCCCATTCTGTGCTGGTAAAACCAGGGACAGTCAGCAGGGAAAGAAGTGTGCTTACATGAAAAAGACTAATGGGCTATATGGTTTACTGAGAAACCTCACAAAACTAACCACCTAATTCAGCCATGCAAGTTACCACATGCCCAAGAAGAGATAAGAAAACATGCCTTTAAAAAACATAAAATGTAGCCTTTCATTCTAGTACTTGTAGGTTAGGTTTTCTAGAAATGTGTGTAGAGAACATCCAGCTGCTAATAAGTACCAAAGAGTAAGGGCAAAGCAACAGAAAGTTAAGTGATAAACAAAAACTTTACAGAGTCAGAAGTTAAATAATGCAGTACTATAGGAGTTTTAAACTTATTTGCGAGGCTGAAATGGAAATAAAAGCATCACCAACTCTAAGAGAGTTGAGGGGGGTTTTCTATTTTTTTCCTTTTCATCCAATTCTCCTCCAATCAACAAATTGAACATGACCTCCTATTGAACTACTATTTCTAAAGACTTTAAGAAAATATCTCTATCAGTAGAATTTTCAAAAATTATATTTGAAAACCTAAAGGGGGGAAAAATCAGAAGGAAAAAAGCCTAAGACAAATACAGGAAAATAAAAAGGCTTAGGCTTTCTGGTCCATGAATGTACATCAATCACCTGATTTTACAATTAACCTAACTACATGCGATATCAATACCCAGGGGCTATTTTCAAAATTATTCTCCTAAGCCTTTACAGGAAAAACATTCCTAATTTCTAGAAAAATTTAGAAGCACTAATAAAACAAGTGTTATTTTTAATTCCTTACCCCATGTGATCTCAGAATATTTAAACTTTCATATTTTCTTTATATAGCCAAGCTGTTCTAGTTCTCCAGTTTTTATAATGAAAATTCAAAAAGATAGTCTAAAAACAATATTTAAAAATTCAGGTAAAAATTCAATCTTATTGTGATTCTTCTATAATGTAAAAACAGCTCTTCAGCAGTTTGCTGGTAACTTTTAAAGTTGTGGGACAAGATACACTCTGTGTAATCAATTAAACAGATTCAGAGTAGAAAAATAAAGCCTAGTTTTAGTGAAGCGGCACTGTCTTGGGAACAAGTGATGCCATTTGATAACTAGAAAAATACTCACCTATAGGGTGTCTTGGATTGGTGGATGTGCAAGGTGTAGTAGAAAACAGAAAAACTGTTATAGAGAAAAAAAGACAGTAGGCCAAATTACTGAACCAACCGTTCCAAAATACCTCTGACATGACCAGCACTCTTGCACAAATAAAATGAACAAACACCAGTGTATGTGAACTGTTCATTTTGATTCTGTAAACAATATATTTTATTTCCTTCTGGCCTCTTCTTGCGCCAGACATCATGGTCCCTTATGTAACTTGTTTTAAAGTTTATTTAAAAAAAAATCACAAACTACTTCCTCTGAATATTAAAGATATGAAAGAAAAATCAGGCCATTAAAGTTAAAAGTATCCATATAAGGAAGCATTAATTATGGAAACTGCATCTCTATTTATAAGAGTTATTATCATCTCAAAAGCTAAACTTTCAAGTCAGTATTTTAGCCAGCAAATTAAAGTGTGTAGTGCATGAAGGTTTACTATATTGTAAAAATTAAGACTATAGAGCCCATAACAAGCCATTTTCTTTAGAAAATGGAAACTAGAGCAATTTTAAACACAAATGTGTATGAAGTAGAAAGCTCTAAGCTTGTATAGCTTTCATTTTCTTAAAAGGGGCCATATAAGACAGAAGGAAATGACTTTTTGTCATCAATAAAGCTCTAGAATTTGTCTTGCTTTTGTTAGAGTATTATGAATGTGCTACAATTACTAAACATAAGTTAAAAATCTCAGGGACTAAAATATTCTTGATTTTTATAATAAAAAGCACTATTAAAATAAGTTTATTCAATTCCTTATACCATGCTATCACAAAATATTATAATAAATAATATATCTGCATTACTAATAATTTCATATAGTATCTCTCACTTTACTCCATTTATATTCTATTTACCTAGGATTTAACAAGCATCTCTGTAAGAAGGAGACACTGTCTGAGATCAGGATTCAAGAAATAAAGTACTCGATTTCACCACAAGCATACAAAAACAGCCTGTTATAACATAACTATACTAGAGTCTGAACAAATACAATATTAAGCAACATTTTATGAAAATTAAATCACCCAAATTCCTCTTCTGTTATTTTCATTGCCTAAAAACTTCAAGAATTTCAGTAAATGTGATAAACTCTGGACCAGGGCAATTCAATTTGTTTACAACTCAAAAAAAAAAAAAAAAAAAGTTATTGCTATGGTAAAACACAGAAATCCACGTGCACAAACACAAGAGTATCCAAAGTATACACAGACTGTTATGGGAGAAATCCAGAAACCCTTGTAAACAAACACAAGAACATCCAAAGAATACACATAGGTAAGTATCTTAATTCCTTCAAGCTATTTAACCAAAAGGATTTCCTCTGAACATTTCCAAATACGATTTCTTTCTGGGATAAGAAATATACTAAATTTTCACCAAAAAAAAAACCCCAAACACTCACAACAACCCTTATTTACTGACTGAAATTACTTGTAACACCATACAGTAGCCAAACTCCAAAGCTTCTGAGAGATAACATATAAATAAATTTATCAATTCAATCGTACTTCTGCATTAATAAAAAAGATAAAATACAATACACTCATCAGTCCTGGTTTTCCTAAATCAACAGTCGAAATAATACAAAAGACAAAAAAAAAAAAAAAACAAAAACAGTTGAAGGCGTCAGAAAAGGGAAATCATAGCTGGTTTTTTTAAAAGAGAATTAATAAAGATAAGTCTTTTACTACAGCTACTAACATCTCCAACTTTATTGTAGGGCTCAATAATTACTTGTAAACTTAATGGAATAATAAATCTTTCAGGTTACACCAGAGTTTTCTATTTTCCTTCCAGAGCCTTTGGAAGATTATGAGATATATATATATATATATAGACAGATAGACACACACACACACACACACACACACTACTTTATGTATTGGGGAGTTGTTTTCAGTAATAAATACCTAGTGTCTAGTCATCAGCCAAAGTACTGTATCTCAAAGTGTGATCTACTGAAGACCCAGAATAGTAACACCTTGATGCAGGTTTAAAGTGCATTTTCCTGGGCTAACCTCAAATTTAAAGAATCAGAAATCTTGAGAGTAGACCCAGGGAAAAAGAAATTTTAATAAGCACCCCCAGACAACTCCTATATTCATTAAATCTTAATAAACAATGAAAAAACCCTTTAGTAGACATTAATTCCTCTACTGTTTTCACATAATTTATAGTATCATCGGCTGAGGCAGTATGAAGGAATAAAGATTTTCATATACATCCCTGTGTGTGAATATGTTTTAAAAACAGACATAGAGTTAAATATGTATAAAGAAATATAAACTGGGCTTTTCTACTTTTCCACCTTATCACATATATAAAGATTTAAAGATCATTTAAGACTTCTTTAAGATTAATTTTCATGTTTGTGTCACATTATTAAATAATCCAACTTAATTTATATTAAGTACCTCAAAGGCTGGAGAAAAGAGAAAAGCACAGAAGAATAATTTGCCATTTGCCACAGGTTAAACCACATCAATTTAGAGAGAATCCTGCCTATAGGAAGACTAACTCTCAAGAGAAGTAAGGTAAAAGAGAATAAGGGAATATAGAAGACAGGAGGAAAGAGAAGAGGTTTTTCTTCTTTCCAGCATTTTAGCACCTGACTAGTATATTCTCTTTCCTAGGACTTTTTTATCTCCTTATACCAACTAATAGCTCCACAGATTAAGAAAAAAAAATGCTTAGTTTTATAATGTAATAGTCTCCTTTTGGATAATTTTTTATAAGAGACAGTAATATATTTACCAATTTAAAATAACTTTATACATGTACTTAAAATACAAATAATCAGTGGTTAACCAGGACAGTTTATCTGGTCTCTAGCCAATATTCAGAAGTCTGAGCTTCAGCTACCCATATCTACAAAATTCTACTCAGTCCCCCCATCAGATTGGACACCTAGGTGTGGTCACTCAAAAATAAGCTCTACTTCTCATCCAGGACCTTATTGGCATAATCAGAAAAGATGAGATATCTTGATGTACTAAATGCAGTGTAATACAACCAGAAAAATGTTACGTTTTTGTTCTTTTCCACTACCAAAGGACACCTCTCTCCAACCTTCCCAAAAACACAACAAAAAAGTAGTAAAAGATGACAAAGAGATCTAAGAGGATATGGTTAGAATTCAAATTTACCCCAATGATGCCCAGTGGAACACAGAAAAAAATTCTAGAATCGCAGCAACACCAACATAGTTCAATACACTGCTTCCTAAGTATTTCCTCACCCAATATTAAGTCAGTAATGGATTTATGAACATGTACACACACATTTTAGCTAAAGAACTATAGAGAGAATACTCTCTCTCTGAAAATGATCTTCTTTCAAAGTGATTTTCTTTACTTTGCTTGATATTATCAAACATACACATCAAAAAAAAAAAAATCCAAACCGTATAGCAGATTGTAAACTAAAACGACAAAGTTTGATTCATTCCCCAATTCTCCAATTCCTTCCCCCACGCCAAAGCAATGATTATTTTTTTTAAAGATTTTATTTTATTTATTTATTCATAGAGATGCAGAAAGAGAGAGAGAGAGAGAGAGAGAGAAAGGCAGAGACACAGGCAGAGGGAGCAGGCTCCATGCAGAGAGCCTGACATGGGACTCAATCCAGGGTCTCCAGGATCATGCCCTGGGCTACAGGCGGCGCCAAACTGCTGCGCCACTGGGGCTGCCCAGCAATGACTATTAACAGTTTTTTGGGGTATTATGGACAAAATTTCTGCTTATAGATAAGCATGAATATATATTTTTAAGGTTTACTTTTACACAAAGATCATATTTTGATTGATTAATCTACAACTTGTTTTCACAAATATCCCCTTTCACGTATATTTCCTATGTAAATTTACCTCATTCTTGTTAATGGCTTCACAGTACATAAGGATATATAACATAATTTATCATAGCCCACCCACCATTCAAGGACATTTAGTTTGTTGGTCTTATTTAGTTTGGGAATGCTATATGATGCTGTGATAAAGGTCCTTGTTCATCCAGCAATGACTATAGCTGAAACATCCTTAAAAAATTTTCCTTAAAAATCCTGGGCCAAAAGGTATATGTATTTAAAATTTTTTAAAGTAACACCAACCTACTCTCCAAAATCACCAGTCATCATCAAGCTTTTTATTTTTACAAACCAGAAAGTTGTTTCAAAATAGTATCCTGTTGCTATAATTTGCATTTTCTTCACCTATAAGTGAGGCTAAGAATCTTTTGAAACTTTTACTTGTTGCTTTTTCTATTTTTTTCTTCCTATAAATGGCATGCTATTTTGCCAATTTTTATATTACATTGTCACTGTCGCTTTTTCCTACTGATTTTAACATATTTTTGTATATTTAGGAAACTTACCCTTTTTTTTTAAATTTTTATTTATTTATGATAGTCACAGAGAGAGAGAGAGAGGCAGAGACACAGGCAGAGGGAGAAGCAGGCTCCATGCACCGGGAGCCCGACGTGGGATTCGATCCCGGGTCTCCAGGATCGCGCCCTGAGCCAAAGGCAGGCGCTAAACCGCTGCGCCACCCAGGGATCGGAAACTTACCCTTGATGTGTGTTACAAATATACTTTTTTTTGCCAGGTTGTGTCTATTAATTTTATTACAATATTTCTGCCATGTGTAATTTAAATTTTATAAGGTCAAATTTGTTCAAGTCTTTATGTTTTCTAGTTTGTGTTCATTGCGTAGAAACTACTTTCTCATATTCAAGATAATAAATATATTGACCTTGTGAATTCTCTTTTTACAGTTCTGTTGACATCTACAATTTATTTGGGGGGCCCCCAAAAATGGTAGAAAATCCCATTTTGTTTTATTTTTCCCCTCATAGAATCAGACAGTTTTCCATGACCATTTATTAAATAATTCATCTATTCTATGCTATCTAATGTCATCATCATATGCTAAACATCATCAGATACTAAACTCTCATTTCTACATAAGCCTAAGTGTTCATTCTCTCTTCTATTACTTTATCTGTCTTTCCCTGCACAGGTACATATTCCTTATTACTATGTTCTGTTACATTTTTTAAATCCTTCATATTTTTCCCTCTAAAAGTGTCTTTGCTATCCTCATATTTCTTTTCTTTCTTTCTCTCCCTTTCATTCTTTTCTCTTTCTTTCTTTCATTCTTTTAAGAGAGAGAGAGAATGTATGTATGCAAGCAGTGGGGAGGAGCAGATAAAGGAGTAGAGGAAGAGAATCTTAAGCAGGCTCCACACTCAGCACAGAGCCCAACTCAGGGCTTGATCTCACAACCCTGAGATCGTGACCCAAGCCAAAATCAAGAGTCAGAAGCTTAACCGACTGAGATATCCAGGAATCCCTCATATTTATTTTCTAGAAGAAACGCAAAGCCCTTTTGTAACTCTTCCTCTTAAATTCTGGGTACATCATATTTGAGATTGCATTTAATTTATACATTAATTTAGAAAAGAACTCACAACTTTCCAGTTTTGACTCTTACCAGCCCTTGGTTGTGTCAAGAAGCTGTAGCAGTAGTGATAAATATGATAACAGCTAACAGC
Source organism: Canis lupus familiaris (assembly GCF_011100685.1). Taxonomy (NCBI): domain Eukaryota; kingdom Metazoa; phylum Chordata; class Mammalia; order Carnivora; family Canidae; genus Canis; species Canis lupus. Next base: position 18,391,154 of record NC_049238.1, read on the forward strand.
TACTGGGTACTATATGCCATCCCTATTGGGTCAGCTTGTATTTTTTCTTTCTTAGATTTTATTTACTTATTTATTTGAAAGAGAAAGCGAGAGCAGAAGCAAAGGGAGTGGCATAGGGAGAGGGAAAAGCAGACTGCCTCTGAGCACGGAGCCCAAAGTGGGGCTCAACCCCAGGACCCTTGGGATCATGCCCTGAGCTGAAGGCAGACACTTAACAGACTGAGCCACCTAGGTGCCCTTGGATGATCTTGTTTTAATTACAACCACCTTATTATGTAGCACCATTATCTTCATTTAATAGATGAGAGAATTAAAGCTCAAAGAAGTTAAGCAAATTGTCCAAGGCTACAAACAATAAGCAAAGTAGCTGATATTTTAATCAGTTTGCAATTTAACTTGAGTACATACTTTGTAGTACAGTAATTAAAACACAAGGCAAAAAACAAAAAGTTTCTTGTTGTTGCTGTTTTTTGTTTTTGTTTTTTTGTGTTGTTTTTTTTTTTTTTTTAATTCAACTGTCCTCCTTACTAAATTTTTGGTTTTCTTCTTTTAGGCCCTTAATTAATTATTTAATTTCCAGGTAAACTTATTTTAAATGGGATCATTTCCTCTACTTTATTTCTAACTTGTTACTATGTGTACAAAAGAAAACTATTTTACATTAACTTTGAAAGTGTCTTACAGAATTCTTACTGTGCCTAGTAATTTTTCAGTAGGTCCTATAAGTTTTCCATATATACAATCATATCATAGGCAAAGATTTATAACTTCAGTCTGTCCCAGTATTTTTATGTCTTAATGTCTAACTAAATCAATTTTGCATGGTTTTTTAAGATTTTATTTATTTATTCATGAGACACACACACAGAGAGAGGCAGAGGGAGAAATAGGCTCTCCACAGGGAGCCTGATGTGAGACTGATCCCAGAACCCCGAGATCACGACCCGAGCCAAAGGCAGATGTTCCACCACTGAGACACTCAGGTGCCCCAAATTTGCATGCTTCAATAACAGTATACTACTCTTCTGGTGTGCTATTAGAATCTATTTGTAATATTCACTTTATGACCATTGCCTATGTGAGATTAGTCTTATGGTTTTCTTTGTAGTTCAGTTTAGCATCAAAATGATCTTATCCTTTAAGATTAAAGGAATTGACCTGTGAAACTATTTGGATTTAGTGTTTTTTTGATACTCAAGTTCTTTCTTCCATAATTAGTGACTGTTTAGATTCTCTCTCCCTGGATTTATTTTTAATGGTACTGAGTAATTCTCTTACTTGCATACAAACTGCAATAATTTTTTCTCACTAAAAAGGAAAGATATGAACAAATATATAAATCAACATTATTGGAAAGCACTCACAGTTGGGATGAGTTAAATGTATAAAACTTGGAACAAAGTACTGGTATATAGTTTTTTATTTAAGCCATGGGTTTTAGAAAAAAAATTAATTAGGGCTTTCTAAGTAGTAAAGTGCTACTAGAATGTTGATACCCAAACAACTGTAAATAAAAAAGAATGAAATCAACACTGTGGACTATTAAATAAATACACATTTCTTGCTACAAGTAATAGAAAGGTTTTCTTTCTTTTTTTTTTTTTTAGAAAGGTTTTCAATTAGGTAGTATGTGTAGGTGTTAAATATTTTATAAAATATATCTGAAAAAAACAAAATTATGTGCAATGCTCTTCAGCGTTACTACTGTAGTCACCTCATCTCTAAAAGTAGGCTAAATATCAAAGTAGAAAGTGACATTCCTCTAATTTATTCATAAGAAACATTTAATTTAAACATTCAATGAGTACTTACTATGAGCTGGGCACTGTGTCAGAGAGACAGAAATGGTGAAGACAAGGTCCCTTAGCTCAAAAAACTTATTCCCCTAACTTCTAGATCTAACATGACACACTTACAATAAATTCATAGTTATATATTAAAACCTCAAGGAATATAAACAGCCTCATTAGAACTTTGCACTTCACAAAACAGCAAATATAAAGTAGTTAAAAATCAAGTATCACACTTGACTCTTGGTGCAAATACATATAATTTTTAAATTGCTATCACTTTCCTACATTATTTTTAAATTCTGGCATCTCAAATTGGTTATCATTTCCCTTTCTTAGGTAAGTAGAGACATAAGTCTAGAAAGGCTCTGAAACCACAGCGTTGAAAAGTGGGGGAGAAAAAGGCAAAAGAGGGCAGCCCCGGTGGCTCAGCGGTTTAGCACTGCCTTCAGCCTGGGACCTAATCCTGGAGACCCAGGATTGGGCTCCCACTTAGGGCTCCCTGCATGGAGCCTGCTTCTTCCTCTGCCCCTCTCTTTCTCCCTGTGTCTTTCATGAATAAATAAATAAAATATTAAAAAAGAAAGAAAGAAAGAAAGAAAGAAAGAAAAGAAGAAAGACGAAAAAAGAACAGAGAAAGAAAAGAAGCACCGAAAGAAAGAAATAAGAAAGAGAGGAAAGAAAGAAAAAGAAAGAGAAAAGAAAGAAGAGGAAAGAAAGAATAAGAAAGAAGAAAGAAAGAAAGAAAGAAAGAAAGAAAGAAAGAAAGAAGAGGCAAAAGAAACTTCCTTTCTAAAATGTTTAATAAAACTTTAACATAAGAAAGAGAATACTGAAATTTCAGAAAATAATGAAATATCATGGGGAAACAATGAGCTGACTTTTAAACATAATCCACCTATTAAAAGGATCCTCAGCCTTAATATTTGAATGTTCATGAATAACCAACAAAAAGTTAATATTGACATTACTGTTCTTTGAAAAAACTTTATCTACACACACTACAGAGATATAAAAAATAAGAAAGTTAAAAGTACTCTGATATGGTACAAACCTACCTGTGCACATGATTCTTCAGGTGTTTTGGCACTAACTGAATAAAGTGCTGGGAGATCTAGTCTGTGCACAGAGAATTTTTCTAGAGTGTGCAAAAGTGCTGGAGCAAGGTGAGAAGTTTGACCTGAGCCTCGTTCTCCAGACAGCAATAATCTTGGCCTGTAAGAGGTTGGCTGATGATATGGTGACCTGTAATACATTAAAACATGATAATTATTTCAAAACCATACACTCTGAAGATCAGGAAGAAAAATTAGGTCAAATATTTACAATAAAAAATGTAACTCCAAATTAACAAAACTTTCTCTTATCCTTATTTTTTAAGTAAGTACAGTGAATCATTTTTTCATTAATTATGCTTTTAAAATGTTGATCTCTCTGACCATTTTAATAACCAAGATGTAAAAGTATAAAAATTCCTTCTAAAACAATGTAAAAATACCTGCATATTCACCTTATCATACTATGTATATCAACTTGGAAAATGCTTCAGACAGCAAGTGGGATTTAGCTATCAATTATCCAAGGTGAAATGTTAACAATCCTACTTCAACAAAGAAATAAGTATATCAGATGATTACCCAATATATAGGACATTTTTAAAAATAGTTAAAATGGTAAATTTTATGTATATTTTATTTACCACAATTTTTAAGATAGAAAAAAAAATGTAGGACTTTTTCACGGGCAGTAAAATTTGGTTTGGGGCCAATAAAAACTAAATGTCCATATCCTAATACATAATATCTAAAGAACTACAACAGAGAAAACAAATTTAGGAAAATATATTAAACTAAATTCAACTTGCATTCTCAAGATTCTAGAGCACCATTAAAATGATAAATGAAACAAGTTTATCTACTATCACTATAGATAATACAGGCAATTTTAAGCAATGCAGTAAGAATAAAGCAAAGAAAAAAATGAAATAGAAATAAGGAAAACAGTATAAGTACAAGTATAACATCCTTATACTTGTAAAGGATAAGAGTATGCACTAAAAAATTTCACGAAATCATAACAATTCAGAAGACAAAAGTAGAAAAGTCGAAATATATCATAATACCATCAATAACCAATATAAAGAAGGAAAGGAGGTCCTATTTACAAATGCAAATGTAAAGTAAGACAAACGATATTAAATATTCTTAGCAAAAATGTGAAACTATATATTATACATAATGAGCCTGAATATAAAGATGTCAATTCTTCCTAACCCATTTATAGTTAACTATAGTTTATGGTATTTTATTTCATATATTTAAAGTATTCACATCAAGGCCAACAGACACATGAAAAGATGCTCAACATCACTCATCATCAGAGAAATACAAATCAAATCCACAATGAGATACCACCTTACACCTGTCAGAATGGCTGAAATTAACGACACAGGAAACAACAGATGCTGGGGAGGATGTGGAGAAGGGGGAACCCTCTTACACTGTTGGTGGGAATGGAAACTGGTGCAGCCACTCTGGAGAACAGTATGGAGGTTCCTCAAAAAGTTAAAAACAGAACTACCCTGAGATCCAGCAATTTAGGTATTTACCCACAGGATACAAAACTACAATTCAAAGGGACATATGCACCCCTACGTTTATAGCAGCATTACCAACAATAGCCAAACTATAGAAAGAGCCCAAATGTTCATTGACTAATGAATGGACAAAGAATATATTTCTCCCTCTGCCTGTGTCTCTGCCTCTCTCTTTCTCATGAATATATAAATAAAATCCTTGGGATCCCTGGGTGGCGCAGCGGTTTGGCGCCTGCCTTTGGCCCAGGGTGCGATCCTGGAGACCCGGGATCGAATCCCACATCAGGCTCCTGGTGCATGGAGCCTGCTTCTCCCTCTGCCTATGTCTCTGCCTCTCTCTCTCTCTCTCTGTGACTATCATAAATAAATAAAAATAAAATAAATAAATAAATAAATAAATAATAAATAATAAATAAATAAATAAATAAAATCCTTAAAAGGGGGGGCGGGGGGCAGGCCAGGTGGCTCAGCAGATTAGCGCCAACTTTGGCCCAGGGCGTGATCCTGGAGACCCGGGACTGAGTCCCATGTTAGGCTCCCTGAATGGAGCCTGCTTCTCCCTCTGCCTGTGTCTCTGCCTCTCTCTCTCTCTCTCTCTCTCTCTCTCTCGTGAATAAATAAAATCTTTAAAAAAAAAAAAAAAAGAACATATGGTATATGCACTATGGAATATTACTGAGCCATCAAAAAGAATGAAATCTTGCCATTTGCAATGACCTGGATGGAGCTAGAGTGTAGGTATTATGCTAAGCAGAATTAAGTCAGTCAGAGAAAGACAAATACCATAAGGTTTCACTCCTATGTGGAATTTAAGAAACAAAACCAATGAACATAGTGGAAGGGGGAAAAGAAGGAGAGGGGGGATGGGGCACTAACTGAAAGAGATTTAATTACAGAGAACAAACTAAAGATTGATGGAGGGAAGTGGGTAGAGGGCAGGCTAAATAGGTGACAGGGATTAAGGAGGGAACTTATGTTGGGCACTGGGTATTAAATATAAGTGATGAATCATTAAATTCTACTCCCGGGACATCTGGGTGATTCAACAGTTAAGTGTCTGCCTTTAGCCCAGGGTATGATCCTGGAGTCCCAGGATCGAGTCCCACATCAGGCTCCCTGCATGAAGCCTGTTCCTCTCTCTGCCTATGTCTCTCTATGTCTCTCTCTCTCTCTCTCTCTCTCTGTCTCTCAGAAATAAATAAAATCTTTTAAAATAAATAATTAAATTCTACTCCCAAAACCAGTATTACACTAAATGTTAACTAGAATTTAAATAAAAATGAAGAAAACATTAAAATAAAATATTTACATCAATATAAAAAAAATTGAGGAAGAATGGGAGATTTAAAACTTAATTGCAAAAAGAACTTAATCTCAGTATCATCTGAAAGAACAGTCAAATAAGAACATCAAGAATATTTGGTAAAATGTACTAGCTCCAATTTCAGAACATTTAAACCTGTTTTAGTAATAAGCACTTCATAAAGTTTTAATTTCCTTAACAATCCTATGAAAAACATAGCTTCCTCTTTTATTAAACAAGTGAAGAAACCAAGACGCAGAGAAGTTAGCTATAAGACTGTACAAATGATGGTGAAAGAATTCAAATTCTCATTCAGGTCCATATAATTGCTAAAGTGAAGCACTGTGTTAGGATGTACACTACTTTATACTGAAATATATTATAACATAGAATAATAGAATATAATGTAGAATACACAAAAGAAAACAAACACCCATTCAGAATATAATAGGCAGCCCAGGAAATAACTCAACATAGTTCAAAGAATTTCATATAAGATTAATAAGCACAAAAAATAAATGAAATGGGAATGGATTATAAAATAAGTGTTGTTTTAAAATAAGGAAGATTCAGATCATTTCACAAATTTAATTCTGACAAAGAAAAAAGAAAAAATAAGAGATTTGTATATTTTAAATTCATAAAACTCTACAAACTTCTGGAACTCAAAAATTACAATCTGAACCAAACAGAAAACAACTAAATGAGACAAAGAATCTGAAACAGTTTTTTTTTTTAAGATTTTATTTATTCATTTGAGAGAGAGAGCGAGCACGTGAGCGCATAAGCAGGGGGAGGAACAGAGGGAGAGGGAGAAGCAGACTCCCCACTGAGCAGGAAGCCCGACAGGGCTCGATCCCCGAAGGCAGATGTTTAACTTACTGAACCATCCAGGTGCCCCAACAGGAATAGTTTATATATATATACATATAATTTATATATAAACTATATATAGTTTATATTATATGTATATATACATACATATATCATAATCATATATATATATATATGATTTTATTTATTTATTCATGAGAGACCGGGGGGGGGGGGCGGGCAGGCAGAGGGAGAAGCAGGCTCCCCGCCAGGATCCCAATGCAGAACTCGATCCTGGAACCGCAGGATCATGCGCAGGGCCAAAGGCAGGTGTTAAACTGCTGAGACACCCAGGCATCCCACAGAACAGTTCTTAATGTATAAAGAGCTTACGTTAATAAGATTTTAACAGAAAACAGCTTCCTGGGCAAAGTACAGAAACAGATAATTCAAATAGAAAATAGAAACATAACATTTTTTTAAATGTTCATTGATTTCACTTAATAATTAGAGAATGAATCCTATGCTAAATCCTTCAGCCCTGGATTTCTAACAATATCAGTTATTATAGAGCTCATACTTGAATAGTATTGAATAAAAAAAGGAAATCTACAACCAATATAATTCAGTGCGATTAACAAGCAGCACTGTTCAGAATGCCATGAGAGACCTCAATGAGAGACTCAACAAAGGCTTTCCTAGGTTACCAAAACACAAACCCAACAGGCTGAAGGCAAAAAGGACGAATTCTAAGAATTAAAATAGGATATATAAATGATCAAAGGCCCCTGGCCCTTTGGAGATCATACAGCTAACTTCTTTTAAGGTTTTAGGGCAATGTATGGGTAAAGGTTTGAGTTAGAGAGGAAAGGAGGGAAGGAGAATCAGACTATGAAGAACTACTAAGGGTTTATAAGCCATGTTAAAAGTTTGGGATGCACACTGAAGACAATGAGGAAGCATATTAGCTTAAGCAGGGGAAATGATATGATCATATACTTGTTTTTGGGAGATAACTCTAGATCACTACACAGTATAGGAAAGGGTTTGAAAAAAGACAGAACAGGAGGAAAGATGGAAAGATGACCAATTAGGAGTCTTCAATAATAACCCAGTCATGAGATGTTAATGATAATCTAGACAAGAACAGGGTCAGACAGGGTAAGAAGGAACAGCCTGAGATGAAATTTATTCACAGGACCTAGACATTGACTAGATAAAGAAGAAAGAAAGAGGAAGGAGTTGAGTTGAGGACAATGTCCAATTCTAGTAACACCTGCACAGATGGTAGCGCACCGGACTCGCAGAACAAGAAGGGAAGATGCAATCCAGTACATATGAAAGATGTGTAGCACACCAAGGGTAACAGAGAGCTAGAGATAGTCTAAAGCTCAAGACCAATGTTGGCTTAAAAAGATCTGGTGGGGCGCCTGAATGGAGAGTCAGTTGGGCATCGTAGTCTTGGTTCTGGCTTGGGTCATCATCTCAGGGTGGTGGGATCAAGCCTTGCACCAGGCTCCACACTCTGCTCATAGTCTGTTTAGGACTCACTCTCTGCCCCTCCCTTTGAAAGAAGGGGGGGAGAGAGGGAGGAAGGGAGGGAGGCTGGTTGGTTTGGTAGTTATAGGTGGAGGGGGGAAGATTTAGTAGTTATTAACAGAGAGAAAAAAAATAATAAAAATAATAAAAACACATCTTTTATCTGTTAGATTGACAAACTAAAAATTAATTTATTACCATTAGAGAGTAGACATTGGAAAAATTGGTTTTCTCATGTCTAGTAGTAATGGAAAAAGGCAAAATTTTCCAAAATTAAATTTGGCAATTATGTCACATAACATATATCCAAGAATATTCTGCAACTCATTCCACTCCCAAGGACTCCCTTACCTCTTAAAGCATTCTCTACATTTTTTTCAAAGTACATATCTTCTAATATTTTATCTATTACACTTACTGTTTTATTGTCTATCTCCATCTAAAATAAGCTGAATGAGATCAGGGGTCTATGTCCATTTTATTGATTGACATATTCCAAGTACCTAGGACAACATATGGCACATGATGGGCACTTTGACATATTATCTGAATGAGTAAATATGAAAGAACAAATGAATGACTCAAACAAGCGAGAAGATATTATTTTCATCTATCTGGTTGGCAAAGATTTAAAAAGGCAGTATTCAGAATTGACACGGGTATAGGAAAAATAACACTCTCATATATCAGTGCTGAAAATGTAAACTGGTACAACTATTCTGGAAGTCAATTTAACCACTTGTATCATGTTTTTAAGTATATAAACCAAAAAACCAAAATTTTTTTTGGTTTTCCCTTAGCCATCAATAAATTCCTTTGACATAGCAATCACAATTTTTAAAATTTACCCTAAGCTATGAATCAGATAATGGTATTAAAAATGTATACTGAGAAAAGATGCCTATCCAGATCCACATATCTATCATAAAAGAAAAAAATTGGAAATTTCAATCTTTATCAATAAGGTTATAAAAATTATGGAACATCCAAAAGATAAAAATACTATATAGCTATTTTAAAAGAATGACATTAAAAAATATACTGGCATGAAATAACTTTCCCAACATAGATAAAAAAACAAATTACATTAGCCTTACAGGAAGATTTTAATTTACATAAAATAATATGTGGGTCTGTCTATATGCATAGAGAGAATATGGAAGTGTGGTCACCAAAACTTTAACAAAAATTACCTTCAGGTGCTTGGGCTTTAATTTTTACTTTCTTCTTTATGCTCTTCTTTATTACTTGAATTTTCTACAGAGTATATCATCTTTCTAATCAGAAAAAACAAAGCTATTTTCATTTAGAAAACCTCAGAAAGCTCTGTTTCTAATCCCCTTATGGTAATATACAGTAAGAAAGAAAACTTATTTTCAATCATAAGGGTTTTCTATCAGATTGGTAGACTTTAAATATCTTGACTTCTATTTCACCTTAAATCTAAATAAAGGTTTCAACATTGTTTTAGGAAACTATTCCCAGAAACAAGAACCCACCAGCAATGCCCAAGCTAGTGTTACTGGAGACCAATATTAAACTCATGCTTTCTACCCATTGAGCACTTTTTCTGTGTTGATCTAACACATGCTAACACTTGTTCAAACACAAAGCCAAACCAAACCAACAACCCCCCCTCCATGTTTAGCCCGTATTAAAAGTCTCTATTCTAAAGTGTATGCTTCTTGGAAAGTGTGAAAATTATACTGTTCAACCTACGCAAAAAATCAATACATTTCTCTATCTTCCTATTAATCTCAGAAATCAACTTGGAAATCACATAGTATCATAGAAAAAATAGGATCATAGGAAACAAACAGCACAGACCCTAACTCTATTATCTGCTAGCAGCTTAATCACGGGTAATTTACTTATTTTTCATTGTGGTTCAGTTTCCTCATCTATAAAATGATGATACCACATATGCTGTATGATTGATAAAAGGCCTATATGTATTGCTACATATAAAGCCTCAGGCTTTATATACCTACCACATGTCTAGTTTGTATGGAGCATCAGATGCTAACTCATCCCTTCATACTGAGGACAGCAAACATCACCATTTCTTCTGCCAAGACTTCCCAATGGAAACTTCTAGTTCTGGTATCACAACACTTCAGCCATATCACAATGTCTGTCACCTTACCAGAGTAAGAACTACTTTATATATTACTTATGCTTATGTTTTCAGCACCCAGTACAGTGCCAGGAATAAAAACATAAATATTGGGAAAATGGTGAATAAAGAAAGAAAAATTGAGAAAATTGGAGAATAAAGAAATGAATAGAATTTATCAAAACATCTAAAACAAAAAAAGCCTATTTCTAGTATATAGCTGTCTCTCTATTAAATAAAAAAAAAATCACATCATGAACTACAAATTTTAGGTAAAAGAAGCTAAAATTAACCCAATTCCTTCAAAACAAGTTAAACTAAACAAAAGCAAGCCATACCAATGATATACATTAAATGACAGAGAATGTTCTTAATAAAAAGTCAGCCTCAAAACCGCCCATGAAATTTTCTAATATCAAAATCTATTTCTGTATCACGTTACTGACAACAGAGCTATCCCATAAAATTAGAACAAATCTCCTGATGATAGTTTCTTAGCTTCTATTATATAGTTCAAATCCAAATAAATAACAAATCACACACATGCACACAGGGTAGCCAGGTGAGAGTCAGAAAAAAAATTTTTTTTGGTTTTCCCTTAGCCATCAATAAAACAGATTTGCGAAATTGCTGAAAAAAAAAAAAAAATCTAAGAAAGTGTCCCTGAGTGCATAAAAGAAAGGATCTGGAATAGAAGAAAAGTTTCTATTAGAAGAATCTGCTGTTAAAGAACAAAAGAAAAAGAAGAGTAAATGAAAGTAACTTAAGCCTCATTTTAAAAAATAAAAAATAAGAGTTATCAGTGCAAATAATCAAATTAACATTTCACCAAAATCTACATGGGAGAAACTTCAAGAAGTTGCAGATTTGAATTTGTTCAAAATATCTCTAAAAAAAATTACTCAAAAGTACATACAATCAATCTAGCCTTTTCTAATAAAAGTGCTATTAGACCTACCTGACAGAGCATTATGGTCCTGTAACTATCATGCTAATTATGTAAAAGTAAGTGATGAAGCTGCTAATAAGTATTTGAAAACTATTGGGTCCTTAATTTAACATTACATTAGCACTAATGTTGTTTAACCAATAAAAAGTGCATGACAAAAGCTGCTTTAACATGGATAAAGGTAAATGTCAATAGAAAAACTATAAAATTTGAATGGGGAAAGTGTAAACTAATGAGGTTTTGGGGAATCAAAAAGTTACCTGTGTATCTCCCAACTGAGAGATTCCTAATTCAGAATCTTTTTAGTAGTCTTAGAATCCCTAAACTATCATCTGACACTTGTTACAAATTAAAATATTCCAGATCATGATAAATATTTCACATTTGACTATTTTAGTTCAAAATAAAAGGCATTAAACCTGAAGATATGAGCTTTCTAAAGACATTCCTTCCACCTTGGTTTTAAAAAATAATAATAAAAAAGAGGGGCACCTGGGTGGCTCAGTTAGTTAAGCATCTACCTCCAGCTCAGCTCATGATCCCTGGGTCCTGGGATGAAGCCCTGCCAGCTGGCTCCCATCTCAGCAGGGAATCTGCTTCTCCCTCTGCCTCTGCCCTTACCACCACTCATGCACGCTCTTTCTCAAATAAATAAAATCTATAAAAATAAATAAAGTAATAACACTCCTAAAAAAAAAAAAAAAAAAAAATCACACAATCAGTTTAGAAAAAAAATAATCTTTAATTGACCAATAAGCCAACTTACTATCACACACAAAAGCATATACAATAAAAGTTTCCCAGAATTGTGTCCAAACAGCAGGAAAAAAAGTCCTCAAAGTTATAACCATAAGTAAAAAGATACCATAATTCTAACCGTAAGCTAGTAAAAATCACTCTAAATTTTTAAAAAAATTGATATGTTACTTACATTGTAAAATGAAGGTAGGGTTTATGTACAGCAGCAGCTGATGACTGTTTCTTTGGTGATCCTGAGTGACAACTGGTCTCAAAAATTGATAAAGCATTCTCATCTTCACTATCATCTAAAATCAGAGTTTCTATATCTGTTAAAAAAAATTCACAAAGATTATGAGGCTTATAAAGTCCTTTAATATTAGTACCCCATCAAAGCTAAGATAAATGTTTTAAAATTATGTAACATTAATAGTTACCTATCAAATAATGCAGATCAACCAGGAAAACTGACAAACCGCAGTTTCTTAAGTAATTTGTAAATGAAATTAATGGAATTCTTTTACCTTTACAGACTAAGTGCTACGAGATGTGATTTGGAAGACTTCACTAACTACAAGAAGTCTGGAAAAGAAATGTCATCTTGGAGTGCCCAGGTGGCTCAACTGGTTAAGCGTCTGTCTCTGGCTCAGGTCATGATCTCAGGGTCATGGGATCAGGCCCCACATCAGGCTCCTTGCTCAGCAGGGGGTCAGCTTCTCCCTCTCCCTCTATCCCTCTCTGCCCAGTCTCTTTCTCTCTCAAATAAATAAATTTCTTATTTAAAAAAAAATCCCATGTACTTATTTTTTTTTAAGATTTTATTTATTTATTCACGAGAGAGAGAGAAAGAGAGAGAGAGGGAAAGAAAGAGAGAGGCAGAGGCACAGGCAGAGGAAGCAGGCTCCATGCAGGAAGCTCATTGTGGGACTCGATCCCAGGACCCCAGGATCACACCCTGAGCCAAAGGCAGATGCTCAACCGCTGAGCCACCCAGCATCCCAAATCCCAGGTATTTAAAAAAAAAAAAAAAGATACTCTCACAAAACACCCACATATTTACTAAAAATCTGTAAGTTGTTTTGACCAAAACCAGTATTTCATATACAATACCTTGCTTAGCTACTAGAGGCTTGAATTATGGCCAACTCTTAAAAAAGCAACAAGGAACAAACTGACTTATTTTTTAACATAGTACACATATACACACATCTATACATCTAGTTAAGAGAATCAAGAATTCCAAGGAAACAAAACCAATCTTAAAAATACAGTCATTCAAGTAATATTAGTCTCTATATGGGTCTGCCATCTGTTATAGCTCAATGGACAAACTGAACTATAATCTCTATTGAGAGTGCAATACTAAAAAATTTATCTGCACTACAACCTGGGTGGGTACTAATAGCTGTGCTTCATACATACCTAACAAAAGTGTCAATTCGTTCAAAAAAAGCAATGCTACACATGTAGGAGAAATGAGAGGAATTAAGATTGACAGAAATCCTACTCCTTTCCAAAAAAAAGAGGTACTGAACTGTGCTACAGGTATAGATTTCAATGGATTTTATAAGCTAAATACTTAGTACAACTAATACTGCAAGATTTAACCTGAAAAATGATTGAATACCTTCTGAGTGATAATTTCATATACCAACCTAAGAAGAATATTAAGACCAAAACAAACCAGAATAATATATCTAAATAACTAAAAGATAATTATTAATCATCAAATAAACTAAAAAAATCAAAATTTGGTTTCTCTTCTCCACTGGTAGGTACATGAAAAAAAATTTGAACTAAAGACACTTTACAGTTGTTTTTTAAATTTATAAGAAAACAGATAATAATGCCATAAAAATTCTCAAATGAAAATAAAGGAACTATATCACATGTCCATCAACAGATGAATGGATAAAGATGTGGTATATATATATACACACACACACAAACACAATGGAATACTATTCAACCATCAGAAAAATGAAAGTGCCATTTTCAATGAGGTGGATGGAACTAGAGTGTATTATGCTAAGCGAAGTAAGTCAGAGAAAGACAATTATCATATGATCTCATTCATATGTGGAATTTAAGAAACAAAACAGAGGATCATAGGGGAAGGGAGAGAAAAATAAAACAAGACAAAATCAGAAAGGGGAGACAAATCAAGAGACTCTTAATCATAGGAAGCAAACTGAGTGTTGCTGGGGGGGGCAGTAATTGGGTGATAGATATTAAGGAGGGCACATAATGTAATGAGCACTGTGTATAAAACTAATGAATCACTGAACTCTACCTCTGAAACTAATAATACACTATGTGTTAATTGAATTCAAATTTAAAAAATAAAAAGCAAAAAAAAGGAACTATTATAATCTCTCAAATGGGAAACTATGATTTTGATGATTTTCTAAAAATGAAGTTTTTTTTAAATTTGGGGAAAAGATACATATCCTCAGTAACAAAAATCAGAGATAAGAAATGCAAAATTCATGGCAGAGACATGGCTCACTCATAATATTTTAATATTCATAATAAAATGTTTATTACCCTCCCTGTTTGACAAACAGGAAATCAAGTAATCCATGTGATATTTCATTAGACCCTATCCCTGAAAAGTACAGTTTCCAAAAAATATAATTTATAAAGACAGCAAAATGCATGGACTATTGATGATTTTTACTGTATATAATATTTTTAATGTTAGTATAATGAACTGAACAATTTTCTGGTGCAGACTACATGCCAAATAAGGTACTGGGAACTGAGAAAATTAAGAAAACTAAAACTCATTACTTTTTCTTCAAAGTTCACAGACCTTATCCTAGTTAGTATATAAACCGAAAGGTTCCCTGTAAATGGATGACTTTTTAAAGGCAGTTTTCTATTTTTTTTTTTTTTCAGTTTTCTATTTTTATCTCAGGTCCAATCTTGAAGCTAGAATTCAAGACCTTTTACAACGAGGTTCTAATTTACTCCCTTACTAATGATTTACACTCCATTAGTAGAGCACACTGCATAGTGTCCTGCCAGTAACAACAAAATATATTTGATGAATTTATACCAATGGGGACATTATAAGCAACACAGTTAAGAGTCCAGGTTCTAGAGTCAGGTGCCCTGGGTCTAGAGTAAGCCCTAGAATTACTGAATGACCTCAAATAAGTGAATACTTCCTAAGCCTCCCAGTCTCCTCTTTTACAGTATAAAAGTACCTGCCCCCCTCGACTGTTACAAGGATTAATAAGTGACAATTTATGTACCAGCTTTATAATAAATGAAAGCCATCGTTATTATATTCAACTCTTCTAAAGATAGTAATGCTTCTACATTAAGATAGTCAGAATGTCCCAAGAGGTAACAAACAGAACATTCATTCTTTCTTTTGACAAAGATTTACCAGGCAGCTACCATATGCTAGGCAATATGCCAGGCCTGAATATATCCCGGTGAGTGAAACAGATATATTTTCTATACTCATGGCAAATGTAAAAGAATAACACATAAATAACCTTATGAGGAAACTCAAATTTATGTCTGTAGGTGTTTCATTTTAACAATATGAAAAAGTACTTTATAGTACCTTCTTTCTTGTCACTCTGGCTAATTTCAGCATGAGGAAACACTTTTTGCAAGACTGCGAGGATGTTATTGAAGCTTCTTTCCAGCAGTGGTTTTATGATGGGGGATAGTGCATGTCCCGAAGACATGACAGCACGCTGAGAAGCAGGCACAATATTCTGCATTGCATGGTAAAAATCTTGGGCATTGAGCACTATTGAGGAAACATCTAGCTGCAGTTTATGACTGCTAGCATAGATCTGAGGGTAACGCCTCCGCAGGGCAATCAGAGCAGCTTCAGTGCACAGGGCCTTGATATCAGCTCCACAATAACCTAATGCACAAAAGGAAAAGAATAACAAAGGTAAGTTTATTCTCCCAGTACCAACTATAGTTTGCAAATACATACATCTTTATCAAAGGAAATAATTAACACTAAATCAGTAATTACGTGCAGTTTTATAAGCAAAATCTGACCATTTAAGTCACCTAATAAAATTACTCTGTGAGACTAAAAATGTTTTGAATATTTTAATTAACAAAGCATGAACTAATGATATCAAAACTAGCCATGTGGGATCCCTGGGTGGCTCAGCGGTTTGGCACCTGCCTTTGGCCCAGGGCACGATCCTGGAGTCCCAGGATCGAGTCCCACGTCAGGCTCCCGGCATGGAGCCTGCTTCTCCCTCCTCCTGTGTCTCCTCCTCTCTCCCGCTCTCATTCTCTCTCTATCATAAATAAATTAATTTAAAAAAAACTAGCCATGTATTTTGTGCCAAAATCACGGATTATAATTAATGTACAACTTTCTTCAGGAAAGATTTTTAAAGAATACGTTTCATCTCAATCCTTTATCAATATTCCTAATCATTAGTTTAGTCCTCATGACATTACACTTACCTATAAACTTTTCTAATATTACTAAATACCAAACATATATCAGGGAGTAGTACAAAGTAGAACATATGTAGAAATTTCAAGAAGATCTACTCTACTACCAACTTTATGGATGCCAGCCACAGCAAGTTTATATCTAATAACTCCAAAAATTATACTTTAAAGTTGTCATCATCTCTGATAATTTCAAAGGTATTAAAGGGAATAAGAATTCATTGATTTTCCATGTTAACTTCCTTTTAATATATATGTTTAGCTTAAAATAACTGATAATCTAGTTCTAAGGGTTATACCAACGCAGGTTATTATCCATTACCCATACTTCACTGATTATGTTGTTAACAGATCAAGCCTCCAGTGCTTCTAAGTCATTTCACTCATTTAAGCAACAAATACAAAAACAAACTGTTAGGTCTCAACCACAAAAAGAGAAAAAAAACTCAAACCAGCCATGTTGTTTTCATATCAGCAATTAAACTTGCATTTGGCCACCTTTATCAGTTATGCCAGCATTGGAAACCACTCGAACTAGTTTTAAAATTTTAAACCCGGGGATCCCTGGGTGGTTCAGCGGTTTAGCGCCTGCTTTTGGCCCAGGGCGAGATCCTGGAGTTCCAGGATCGAGTTCCGCATCGGGCTCCCAGCATGGAGCCTGCTTCTCCCTCCTCCTGTGTCTCTGCCTCTCTCTCTCTATCATAAATAAATAAGTAAATCTTTAAAAAATAAATAAAATAAATAAAATTTTAAACCCTAAGCTCTTCAGAGTGGCATCAAGTTTATCTTTTTATACTTCACAAATGACCTTGTGCAACACTTAAATAATGAAAGGAAAACCATGAGCAGAAAAGAAATAGCTCCAGACTAATTGACAGAAAAAGAACATTAAGGCACAGAACTATATAAATTAAACTGCTAGTGACCCACACATCTACAACTAACTATATATATATCCCTATTATTAGTAGGGCCATGATCCTTTAATCAAGTCCTACAAAAACAGAAAAATCCTCCTTACTCTGATCCCTTTTTTCCATAGCATGTGCCACCTTATCATTTACCTAATATGTTTATCATCTACCTTCCCCAACTAGAATGTGAGCTTTGTGAGGATATAGGTAATTCATCAATTTTGTTCACTAAACATATCTCATATACTGAAAATAAGGCCTGGCCTGGCATCCAATAAGTATCCAATAAATATTTCCTGAGTGAAAGAATGAATGAAAAAAGAAAGGAGTAACTCCAAAGTTATAGTTTGGGAATGTATAACTAACTGCAAGGTTACCATTTACTGCCATAAAAAGTCGAAGAATTATATCTACTGGGCTTTTCTTTCCTTTTTTTTAAAGAAATCTAAATTCTTTTATTATTAAGCCAACTTCTATGAATAAAAATTTCAATGAAAATTATGAAAAAACAGAAAAATATTACATTCTTAAAGAAATATTTATTCAAAGTGAAGGGAAAACTTAATATGACCTGTGAAAATCTAATTTGAAAACTATAACCAGATTAAGCACTAACATTGTCCCATGACAGCAACCAACCTCCCAAATAATTCTTCAGAATAACCAAATTTACCATTAGTCTTTCATTTTCTATTTCTCAATAAATAAACATGAAAAAAAGTATCTTTTCCTATGCTGAACATCTTAGTTATATTCATTCAACAAAATAACCGTACTATACCAGCTCAGTTACAAATAGTGAAATAATCCATTTCAAAGGAAGTAAAAAATAAACAACCACCTTCAAACAATATAAACAACATTTGTTTTTCTTCTTTAAAAGCATATACACAGTTGGTAAACATACCACATGATCCTATTTCTAAGCAAAAGCTTAAATTTTTTTAAAAAGCTAAAATAAAAAGCTCAGAAACAATGCAAAACAGAAAAGCAGCCACTAAAAGGCATTTTATGTAGAAATGATGCCCATAACGTGTTTGACTTAATGTTAGTAACATACATAATAGCAATGTACTGTTCATTTTTGCTTAATATACTAAAGTTAAAAGTTTATCAACAATAAGTTCCACTTAAATAAATCTTCACTTGGATTATCATAATCAATAGACTATAATAGAGAAGATTTCTCTTCATTACATTTTCCTGTGAATGAGAATTACTGGTTTATATCTGTAGTTTTCAATACTGACTACTGATCTGAATAAACAACAAAATTGAAAAAAAAAAAAAAAGATTCTCAACAAACTTAGTAAATCAGAATCTCTGGTGATTTAATATCATAAATGTGTATTTTCAGAAAGCTTTTTAAGTGATTCTGATATACTAAACAAAAAACTGAACTACTGGCTTAGTAGCTTCCTTTACTAAACTCTAAAACAAAATTAAAATTACATGATAATCATGACTAAAGAGATTATATTTAAGGTCACATATCTTGTTGTAATTAAAAGCATAAGGGATCTCTGGGTGGCTCAGCAGTTTAGCGCCTTCCTCCAGCTCAGGGCATGGTCCAGGAGTCCCAAGATCAAGTCCCACATCGGGCTCCCTGCATGGAGCCTGCTTCTCCCTCTGCCTGTGTCTCTGCCTCTCTCTCCCTCTCTCTTCCTCTCTCTCTCTCTCTGTAGTCTCTCATGAATAAATAAATCTTTAAAAAAATAAAAGCATATTTTTTCACTCTCCAAAGGGTCCTGATTTAGAAAAAGATATAGATAATATGATCATTTTGTATATACAGGAAATACAGCTATTACAGTTAAAAGCTGATATTAAGGAAACTATCAACATCCCTTTCATAAGAGTTCCATAATCATATTAATAATTCTACCATTACAATCCTAATAATCTGATGAATACAAATATCTAGATACCAAAGGAAAGCATTTTTTTTTTAAGTAAGCTCTATGCCCAATGTGGGGCTTGAACTCATGACCCCCCGAGATCAAGAGTCACGTGCTCTACTGACTGAGCCAGCAAGGCATCTCAAGAAAAAGCATTCTTAAATACTGCCACTTATGGAAATTTGTCTGAAAAACTGAAAATACAAAAAGGTTATAGACTACACAAGTGAAATACTAAAATTTTATGAAGTTATTGTAGAAGTAAAACAGCAAATGTAATGAAGGCCCACAAGATAGACGCCTCACTGATATACTTTCATTGTTTGTGAAAATGAATAGAGAAATAGGATTAGAGATCCTCATAACCTTAAGCTCCTACTATTTGTGCATGTGACCTAGACACTGAAATTATGTGAGGACTACTTTTAAAAATCTCACCTATTATGCATGCAAACCTATCCACGTACTTGGGAATTTATTTCAAGGTAAAAGTTACCAAATCCATAACCTCTAACATGAGGTCAGTTGTCTTTGCAGTTTCATCAAGACTACATATTCTTTTTGTTAGGCATAAATTTCACTGAACTGAATCCGTGTATGTTAAAACATGTTTGGGATACAGAAAGTGATAAGTTCATAATGAATTTAAAATTTATTACTATTTCATTCCTGTTTGAAGACCTGCATTTGATTTGTTTTAATGTGAAACTGGCTTCTTACATGGAATATATGTCAAAATCAAAAACAGAAGTCATTTAGTTATAATGGATTTTTACATCACTCTCCAGGAAGAAAATGGTGTAAATATAAGCAGATTCTAACCCGCCGCCGCCGCCGCTGCCACCCACAAAAGGCAAGAAAAGTTTTTTAGTCCTATGAGAAATTATGTCTTTAAATTTTTTAAACTTAAGAAACTGATTAAGAGCTAAAATAAATCACTTGGAATAATGAGAAGTAGTAGCATTTGAAATGAAAAAGGAAACTAAGATTCTTATATTTAGGATGAAGGATTAAGAGTGTAGTATTTCAGATGGTAGATAGGGTAACAGTAAGTAATTGTAAAACACCTATCTTTTAGGGAATTTCCAAAATTATTTGAAGACTTCTGCTTATTTCAGTTAAGGATCATTCTGTGACAAATTCACAGAAAAATCTACAAAGAATTCCCAGTCTGACTGATACTCTAATAAAATAATATCACAAAAGTAGCAGGAAATCAAAGGGGTCAAATTTCAAAAAGGGAAAAGACTGGATTTTGTACCAAATACCACCCTCTCCCATAAAGCAGCACAAGGCTTTGCAAAGGTCAAGCCAAATTTACATGAAATGGGTTTGGCGCATGCTCTCTTATACCAGGCAAAGCTTAAACTGGAGTAGTGCTGGAGAGATTTACGTTTTCTCCTCACCAGAAGATGTCGAGGTCTTTGTGGTTCAAAAGCTGAGGGATGCTGCTTCGGAGATGGAGGTCCCTGTGGATGAAGAGGATAATTCGGATGTAGCTAACTGAATGGACTAATGTTCTATTTAAGTTTTAATATTTGATGGTGGATCACAATGATTTTTTAAACTATAGTTGTTCTTTCTGGTTTTGGTAACTTTGAAGTTTTCCCAAGTAGACTGCTGATTGTTAGTGAACTTATTTTGGGGATTTTTTTCATAATGCTTAAAAAGTTCATGGAGAAAGATTTTTTAATTTTTATTTGTGAGAGAATAAGAGGAAAACAGACAAAAGATAGAAAAAGAATGAAGGAGAAATACCAATGTGTATACTCAGTTGCTTAATATGTATTCATTTTTATTTCAGACCTAATTAGAGCCAAAACCTTGAATTCCAAAAACCTTGAATTCCATCTCTTATGTAAGATCATGTATGCACATAAAATACTCTCATTACATCCTTTTAGGACAGTAGTATTCATTCATCATTCACTCTGGGGGGGGGGGGGGGGGGGGGCGGGGAATCTTCCACTCTGTGAATAATCTAACATTAAATTCGAAAGTTTTGTATTTTGGGAAATACTAGCAGATGCCAGTAAGTATTTTCTTTGAAGACTCCTCTCACTCAACTTCTTTCTAGACCACAGGCATGAAGATGAGCCCATCAGGTAATCTGCAAAGTGAAAGACTATAGTCCTGCCTTCAACATGGATCTTTATCTTTCAAGGTTTATTTTTCCTAGTAAAATTTCTGAGGGAGAAATCCCTAAAAGGACACACTGCAGTAATATTATGAAAATCCAGCACTGAATGAAAAGCATATTACATCTAGTTTTGTTAATAATCAAACACCTAATGGCAGCTAAGATTGTAATTTAGAAATGTTCAAACTTCAAGTGAAACGTTCAAAATAATTTTTACACTTAAAGGCTGAGCCAGCTGTGTCTATTGCACAAAGAAAGAACTATACTCATTCACATTCCAAACATAAGGGGAGGCTGAGCAGAACAAACAACAATCAAAGAATTCAAATAATAGCACTCACCAACACATTTTTCAGCCAATTCACCTAAAAAAGCATCTGACAATTTTGGATTCCAGTCCCTGGTATGGATTTGTAAAATATGTTTTCTTGCCTAAGAAAAAAAGTACAAATAAGTACAATATCAACAGCCACTCAAATATATTAGCTGGAAGAAATTTATGCACTAATCATATCCCAGAAAAACAACTTCATTTTTTTTTAACAACTTCATTTTAAAAGCAATTTAAACACCATAGCATCCACATCAACTCTGATTCCCATAATAATAATATAGTAATATGCAGCAGAGATCATGTATATGTGTTTCACAAACTAACATATTTAATATTCTGAGAGGTGAAGGACTTGACTAGTGGAACATATGACTAAGTGATCTAGGACTAGATTCAAAACTAAGCTTCACTGTTGTACATCAGATCATTTCTACCATCTAAATACATATGAACAAGAAAATTTAATGTGTCATAACATTTATAATCTTTTTACTGAAAAATAATTAACAGTGTTAAAAGTTTGAGATGTACAAAATAATGATTCAACAATTCCATACAAAAAAAAAAAATTCCATACATTACACAGTGCTAATTTTTTTTTTTTTTCTTTTAAAGTAGGCTCTAGGGATGCCTGGGTGGCTCAGTAGTTTAGCGCCTGCCTTCAGCCCAGGGCATGATCCTGGAGTCCCGGGATTGAGTCCCATATCAGGCTCCCTGCATGGAGCCTGCTTCTCTGCCTCTCTCTCGCTGTGTCTCTCATGAATAAATAAATAATATATTTTTTTAATTTTTATTTATTTATGATAGTCACAGAGAGAGAGAGAGGCAGAGACATACACAGAGGGAGAAGCAGGCTCCATGCACCGGGAGCCCGACATGGGATTCGATCCCGGGTCTCCAGGATCGCGCCCTGGGCTAAAGGCAGGCGCTAAACCACTGCGCCACCCAGGGATCCCCAATAAAATCTTTTTTAAAAAAATACATAAATAAATAAAATAAAATAGGCTCTATACCTAACATGGAGCTTGAACTCACTACCCTGAGATCAAGAGTTGCATGCTCTACCAACTAAGCCAGCCAGGCACCACTTAGGGGTAACTTGTAAGCAAACTATAGTTTTAGATTTCACAAAACTTTCGGTTATATCACATGCATGAGTTATTATAACTGATAATCAACTAAACAAATAATTTAAAACTTGAAAAAAAGTTTTAAGTTAAAAAATTACAATGAAATAAAGAAATATAATGCATATTACCTTATAAATTAGTTGATGCCTTGGCATTTAATAATAGTTCAGTAAAAATTAATAATTCATTTTTTAAAAATTAAATGTTTGAGCAATTCTAACTTTTTTTTCAAAGTAGCATTCTCTACCTTAAATCTGACTGTATAGCACAACCAAGATTTTAACATCTTGATTTCAAATTAAAAATCTTCTTCCACAGTCAAAAAGAAACTGAAGTAGTAAGAATCCACAATCAGCTGATAACACCATCATGAAGATTGACATCAGACTTTTATTTTCAGTTTTGCCTTATTTCAAGGAAAAAACACTTTGTAAAACTTGAATGTACTCATTCCAACACTGCTACTTGAGTTTCTTAAGACCATGAAAAAGCAGGAGTTCCTGGGTGGCTCAGTGGGTTGAGCAGCCAGCTCTCAATTGTGGCTCACATCATGACCTGAAGGTCCTAGGATCAAGCCTCAAGTCAGGCTCCATGTTCAGTAAGAAGTCTGCTTAAGGATTCTTTCTCTCTCCCTCTTCCTCTGCCCCACCCCTGCTCTTGTGAGCACACACTCTCTCTAAAATAAATAAATAAATCTTTAAAAAAAAAAAAAAAAAAGACTATAGAAAAGCAAATTATAGGGATCCCTGGGTGGCTCAGAGGTTTGGCGCCTGCCTTTGGCCCAGGGCATGATCCTGAAGTCCCGGGATCGAGTCCCACATTGGGCTTCCTACATGGAGCCTGCTTCTCCTCTGTGTCTCTGTCTCTGTCTCTCTCTCTCTCATGAATAAATTAAATCTTTAAAAAAAGAAAAGAAAAAGTTATAACCAAGATGATAATTTTAGTGGCTTGATGAGAAATTTGGGGGTCCAGGACAAAAACATAAAGAACTCCAAAGTCATAAAGATAAAACTATGCTCAAAAAGTTGATAAAATCTGGGATCCCTGGGTGGCGCAGTGGTTTAGCGCCTGCCTTTGGCCCAGGGCGCGATCCTGGAGACCCGGGATCGAATCCCACGTCGGGCTCCCAGTACATGGAGCCTGCTTCTCCCTCTGCCTATGTCTCTGCCTCTCTCTCTCTCTGTGTGACTATCATAAATAAATAAATAAATTTTTTAAAAAAAGTTGATAAAATCTGGTATCAATAGCTATTGCTCTAATTCCAGGTTCTAAGTTAGGTGTTCAGCTACCAGAAATAAAGCAATGATATGACACTTATTTTCTTCCAACTTGAAGTACTTGCCTGTATATTTAAAATGTATAAAATCAAGGTCAAAAAAGATATCCTGAGAGCTTCTATTCTCTACAAGAAAACATTAAGAATCTATTTGACCTCATTAGCAGCACAAGCACCACTTGTAGAAGACCCTACAGAATTAGGAAAACAACAACAACAAAAAAAGCAGGCTGGAAGATATCTCAAAAAAGATCTATTCTTATCCTGTCATTTTAAAAATAAGTAAAATAAGTAAAAATAAGTAAAGGTTTAGAGAAATGAAATTAATTACTTAAGATCAAAGTTATTGCCAGGTCTCTAAAACATTTAGTGCCCTGCTCTTTCCCTATATAATCAGTCTCCCTTCTTTATCATAAAAAGAAGAAAAAGAAGAATAACTCAGAAGAAGAAAGTACTTAAATCAGAAATGCTTCATTATGTACTTTCTTCTATATGGCAGAATAACAGAATAAGTTCTATGCCTTCCCCTAAAAGAAAGTAGCTTCCTCTACTATTAAGATTCAGAGACAAATTCAAGTTCCTCATTTTTCAGGATTCATAAATACACACATAACACTTTTAATAATAATCATTAAGTGTTGATCATAATAAAGGAAAAGTAACAAAAGAAACTAAAAAGCATCACTAATTCAAGAAGGTGTGTGCTATTTTATGCTAATAGAGTTAACTAAAATTTGCTTTTACTTTTTTTTGTAAGATTTTACTTATTTGAGAGAGAGGAGAGAGAGAGAGAGAGAGAACGTGAGAGCACAAAAAGGGAGGAGTGGCAGAAGGAGAGGGAGAGGGAGAGGGAGAAGCGGGCTCCCCGCTGAGCAGGGAGCCTCACTCAGGTCTTGATTCCAGGACCCTGGGATCATGACCTGAGCTGAAGGCAGGTAGGTACTCAACTGAGCCACCCAGGGCCCCCTACTTTTTTTTCTTTTTTTTACTTTTATTTGGTCAAACGGCAGGAGTCATGATATTCCATGGTCCAAACTACAGGACTAATATGAAACACTAACAGGTATCACTTTAAATTAATGTCCTAAATGGATCCTTACTGCTACCTTTAATGCTCCCTAGGTCATTCATTAGGTCTATCTCCCAGTAGACTCGTTCAGTTTCTTTGTTTTCACAGTTAGTTTCTCATTCACACCTTGTTTCCTCATTCACCAAGAAAACTGAAGCAGTCAAAAGATAAGTTCCAGAGACGCTCCACCCCAAATCTGTCCACCTGTCTGCATTTGTACCCATAATATTCTTCTTCCTAGTATCACAGACAAACTATCCAATTCCTAACTAAAGTCATTCTCACCACTCATACAATAAATACTACAGCTCCTCTTCCCTATTAGGACACGCTATGATAATTCTTTCTCAATTTCATCACCAAAATTTCCTCCTCTATTGGCTTTATGTCTCAGCTTAAAAATCACAGATTCTCTTGCCTCCAATTCCCTCAACATCTATCACCTCAATTTTTTGCTTCCTTTTGCAACAAAACTCTCTGAAAAACTTACTTTCATTCTCTGTCTCCAATTCCTCCCATCCTGTTCTCTCTTAAACTAACCATACTTGTCAAGTTTTTTTGCACCCACTACTAATTCACCTTTCTCCCATCTAGGTTCACTGATAACCTACATAATGCTAAATATAATGGCCCATTTACTGTCCTCATCTGACTTAACTGAACAACATCTGAAAAAGTTAGTCACACCCTCTTCATCAATACACTTTCTTCATTTGGCTTCCAGAATCCACTCTTATGTGGATTTACCTCACTAACTGTTTCTTAGGACAGAGGATTTGATCATCTCAACTAATCTTGTAATCTCAGGACTTTATCTAAGAAAAAAAAAAAAAAAAAAACAGTCCAAGCCTGTTCCACAGACACAGACCAAGAAAAATGACCTTAGGTTTAAGTTTCAAAGCACAATTTCCTTGAAATGTAGAAAGTTAAAATTCACATGGAAAATCATGTCAAGATCTATGCTGTACAATGTAATAAACCACTAGCCACATAATGCTATTTTACTTAAAATTTTTTAAGATTTTATTTATTTGAGAGAGTGGGAGAGAGACACGGCAGGGGAGAGAAGTAGATTCCCCGCTGAGCAGAGAGCCCAATGCAGGACTCAATCCCAGGACCCTGAGATCATGACCTGAGCTGAAGGCTGATGCTTACCCAACTGAGCCACCCAGGAGCCCTCTTTCATGTACATATTTAAGAACATTTAAAATTCAGTTCATTATCACACTAGTGACATTTCAAGACCTCAATAGCCATATGTGGTTAGTGGCTACTATGCTGGATCTTGCTCAATGCAAATACAGAATATTTCCATCATTACAGAAAATTCAATTGGACAATGCTGATCTAGGCCTTGTTTATTGTTAAATCTCTGATTTGTGTGGGCAGTACCTGAATTGTGAGGACTATACTTAACATACATGACTAAGGGCCACATGACTAGAAGACAATTGGTTAATTGAGATAATGGCTTTTCTGTGTCAAAATGAACACAGGCTATGTCTCTTAGACTAAAACACAGGGCAACCGTGTCGGGACCCCCTCTCACTCCTGAGAGCTTTCTCTGTATCTTTGCTCAATAAACTTTTATCACTTTACTCAAAAACAAAAACAAAAAATAACAAAAACCTAAACACATTCTCCATGTACGCTAGAGTCTAAAAGATGTGCTTGTACTGTAAGATGTCCCAAACAAGAGAGCTGATGCTTCCCCATACTGAAATAGACTGCTCTCACTTCAGTCTTGTCTCTTACAACTAAGCATACCTCTACACTTTTTTTTTAACTTTTTTTTTTTAATTTTTATTTATTTATGATAGTCACACAGAGAGAGAGAGAGAGGCAGAGACATAGGCAGAGGGAGAAGCAGGCTCCATGCTCCGGGAGCCTGACGTGGGATTCGATCCCGTGTCTCCAGGATCGCGCCCTGGGCCAAAGGCAGGCACCAAACCGCTGCGCCACCCAGGGATCCCCACCTCTACACTTTAATACAGCCCTGAAAGCTATACTTGGGTAATGAAAATGATGCTGTATATACCATGTTTCTTATCCTGACAAAGTCAGGTAAATTCAGTACCAAATTAAAAACCTCTATGTTAGACAGTCAATCCAAAACTGAGACAACACTAGTGGCTGTACAGATTGATTTCAGACTGAAGTATTAATAACTGCTCTACACAGCACCATTGTCTTCATTTCCCTATAGTTTTATACAGTCCTAATCACAGCCTTTCACATCTATGTATGTAACCACGCATTTTACGTGGAGATCTAAAATCAAATATATATGATAATTAAATGAGTATATATTATATATTCAAAAATAGTATCTTCTTTCTTTAGGTTATATTTGTATAGGTATACGTTTTAAGTGTTTTCATTAGGCTTATATTAAATAGTAAATTACATAAAAATATTGCCAAAGTATCTTCTCTACATATATCTCTCCCCTTTCAAACTTGAGTTCTCAGTGAAGAGATTATGATTAAATTGGTCAAACCAAGAACAACAATAAAAATTTTAAGCAGGGGACACATGAGCCTGGGGTCCTTGGAATTGAGTCCCACATCGGGCTCCCTGCAAGGAGGCTGCTTCTCCCTCTGCCTGTATCTCTCCTGAATAAATAAATAAATAATTCTTAAAAAAGATTTTGAGCAGAGTTAGGGGAAAAATGTATAAAATATTAAATAGTATTTTACACAATGATTATACATTGCCCTGTTTTAATTATACATTCTTAAAAATATACTATAATGAGTAACTGTTGCTGTTTTTAGTTAAATATGATGTTATGGTCATTTCTGTGAAAATTTGCACATTGGGTTCACATTCATAAACTCGTTAATACTCTAAAAACATTATTTTTATGGGAACACAGCTCCCTTGGCTAACTGGAGACATAGAACCAGTCATTCAAGATAATTACTACAATCTGGAGAACTAAAGAAAGAATAAGTAAGCATTTTAGTAACCTAATCAAGGGTTTTCCTCTTCCTAAAAGTCATAAATGTTGTAACAATTGTTAATAGAAAAGGACTGAGGTATCCCTGGGTGGCGCAGCGGTTTAGCGCCTGTCTTTGGCCCAGGGCGCGATCCTGGAGACCCGGGATCGAATCCCACGTCGGGCTCCCGGTGCATGGAGCCTTCTTCTCCCTCTGCCTATGTCTCTGCCTCTCTCTCTCTCTGTGACTATCATAAATAAATAAAAATTAAAAAGAAATAGAAAAGGACTGAGTTATTCAAGTTTTTGAGACTTACGAAGATATCCCATTAGTACAAAATTCTTAAAATGAAAATTCATAAAACACCACTCTCAAAGTTCACATATGCTTCATAACTGGATCACAAATAAATCTTAATACATTAAAAACAGAAACTTTTACCTTTTGATCAGGCAGGTTGAAAAGGAATTCTCTGTCAAAACGACCCGGTCTCCTAAGAGCAGGATCGATAGAATCAAGTCTGTTTGTAGCACCAATAACAACAATTTCACCCCTATTATCTAATCCATCCATAAGAGCAAGGAGGGTTGACACTATGGAGCTGTAACAAAAGTTTCAGACAAAATTTTAAATTAAAAAAAGGAAAGGAAAAAAATTATAAAAACTGCTGCTCATACTAAACTTTATTGGTCTTAAATGCTACTAAAATTATAGAACTAATAAATCTTAATGCAAAGTAATGAACAGAAATCATTTTTGAAAGTATTCAAATGATACATTAATAGATACTTAAAGCACAGAAACAAGAGATAAGGACTTCATCAAAATTAACAATTTTTCTGCTTCAAAGGGCACTATCAAGAAAAGTAAAAAGGCATCTAAAGAACAGGAGAAAATATTTGCAAATCATATATCTATCTAATAAGGGTCTAGGGTCTAGAATATACAAAGAACAATTACTACTCAACAATAAAAAAAGAAATTAACTCAACTTAAAAATAGGCAAAAATTTTGAAAGACATTTCTCCAAAAAAGATATAAAAGAGGGCCCCAGCATCAGGGATATCCAAATCAAAACCAAATGAGTTACCACTTTAAACCCACTAGGATGATAATCAAAAAGACAGATAATAATAAGTGTTGTTGACAAGGCTGTAGAGAAATGGGAACATTCAAACACTGCTTGATGGGAATGTAAAATGGTGTACTTCTTTGGAAAATAGTCCGATAGTTCCTTCGATTATTAAACACTGAGTTACCATATGATCCAGCAATATCCATAAAGGACTTGTACACGTTCCTTCGATTATTAAACACAGAGTTGCCATATGATCCAGCAATGTCCATAAAAGATTTGTACACAATGTCCATAGTAGCTTTATTCATTCATTCATATTCTACTTCTACAAGAAGTAGAAGCAACTCAAATGTCCAACAACTGATGAATGGATAAATAAAATGTAGTATAACCATACAATGAAATATTATTTATCAAAAAATACAAATGAAGTACTGATAAATGCTATTAATGCAGATGAACCTTAAAAACATTGGGACTAACTGGAAAAAAAAGCCAGTCACAAAAGTCCTCATACTGTATGATTCCATTTATATGAAGCACCCAATAGGCAAATCTATACAAACACAATGTATATTAGGGGTTGCCTAGGGTTTGAGGGTAGGAAGGAGTTGAAGAGGAGGTTGGAGAGAGATGGATAAAGGTTTGAAGCTTTCTTGCTGGGGAGATGAAAATGTTCTATAATTTATTATGGTGATGGTTACACAACTCTGGAAATATACTGAAAGCCACTGAACATATAATTTAAATGACTGAACTGTATGATATATGAACAGTATCTCAATAAAGTTGTTTTTAAAATTATAGCACATGGCTGGCTCAGTCAGTAGAGTGTGTGACTCTTGATCTCCAGATCATGAGTCTGAGCCCTACAATGGGTGTAGAAATTACTTAAAATTAATTTTTAAAAAAATTTAGAAAAAAAATAAAATTAAAAAGTAAAAAAAAATTTTTTTTAGAGAAATATTAAAGTCTGTTTTTAAATGACAGCAATCTTGAGGGGGTTTATGTCT
The DNA here is from genome assembly GCF_011100685.1 of Canis lupus familiaris. Classification (NCBI taxonomy): domain Eukaryota; kingdom Metazoa; phylum Chordata; class Mammalia; order Carnivora; family Canidae; genus Canis; species Canis lupus. The sequence continues at coordinate 18,421,241 of NC_049238.1, forward strand.
GGCAATTTATATGATGTTTAGAGTTCCTAAAGAATTACATTTGCATTATTGTTATACTTTTGGATGATTTCTTTAGAATAGCTACTATTTTAACTAAGTTCAATCAAAATCATTTTGTGCATATTTTAGCTTTTGAAACCATTAAACATTTCTGAATAAAAATGTTGCATGTCTAATTATAACAAAAACTGTAGTTCTAGTAACAAAGGTCTTCCTACTGTTTTCCAACTGTTCTCACTTCTATCCTTTTATTCTTACTGCTAACATCTACCTAAAATAACTTCCCCAAAATGCTCAATAAGTTAAAGAAATCATTCTCACTCCCGAACAAACTGTTATATTTCTAAAAACTATAAACGGAACCAAAATGCTAGAGACACAGTGTACATGCATAGAGTGGATTTGTGCTTGCTCTTTTCTAATTAAATAAGTGAAATATAATTATCTAAGTGTCTCATTTCAGATATAATAGGTGCAAAGTAAGTATCCCTAAGTATTAATTTGTATTTAAACTCCAATTTCTCCTTAGGTATTTCAAGTGTTTGTTCAGATTTATCAGCATTTTTGGGGTAACTGGGTGGCTCAGTCAATAAAGCATCCAATTCTTGATTTCAGCTTAGGTTATAACTTCAGGGTCCTGAAATCGAGCCCTGCGTCAAGCTCCAAGCTTAGTGGGGAGTCTGCTTGAGAGACGGTCTCCTTCTCCCATTGCCCTCCCCCACCCTCTCAAATAAATAAATAAATCTTAAAAATACATACATTTATCAGCATTTTTAAGTATTTTCTACAAGGGTTTTCAGAAAACAAAGCCTCAAACACAACCAGAAACAGAATTACCACCTAGCTGAGATTCTACCAAAAGCTGTCTTCTTCAGAAAGATCAAACACCAGCCCCTGGATCGAAATCCTTTAGTAACCCTTATTACACTCAAAGTCCAAACTACTTAATATTATATTATATTATTAATATAATTAATATTTAATACAATATTAATATTATATTTGAAGCCTGGTTGCCTGTCCTAGCCCTTTCTCTTACATTATCTTCTAAAAGCATCTGTATTACCTTCAACTAAAATAAAATAAAATCAACTGGAATTGTTTCATATGGTGTGAAGGATCCAGTCTTATTTTTCACCAGATACCCAATTCTGCCAGCATTATTTATTAAAAAGGTCATCCTTTGCTAACAGCACTGCATTGACTCTTTTATTACAAATCAAGCATCCATCCATATATATGTGTAGATTTTTATATTGCTCTGCACTCTGTTCCATTTGTCTGTTTAGTCTTCCATCAACATCAAATTATCTTAACCTTAAGAGGCCTTAATAACCAGTAGAGCAAGTACTCCCACCTTGTTTTTCCTAAGTCTCCACTGTTCTTTTTCTTTCTCCACTGTTCTCAATCCTTATTTCCATATAAATTCCAGAACTGTCTTATCAAATTCTACCCCAAAACAAGTTGTGATTTTGAATAGAATTATACTGAATCTATTGATAAATATGGAAGAACAAAAACTTATAAATATGAAGTCTTCCAAGTCCTGTACAGGATTATTTCTCTCCATTTATTTAATCCTCCTTTAATGTTTCTGAATTGAGTTTTATTCTTTTCTCCAAAGACGTACATGGAACTTAATTTATTCCTAGTTTTCTTATTTCCTAATGAGTTTATAAATAATAATTTTACATTTTTATGCAGAAAACTGGTACACAGAAAGGCAAAATTCTCTACAATGGTTGGTTTAACCTTGCTAGATACTCATTACTATATCTAAATCTACATACAGACTGCTTTGGAATTTCTACAGGCATAATTATATCATCTATAAATAATTTCTTTTTTATGAAAGTCAGAGAGAAAGAGAGAGAGATTGACAGAGACATAGGCAGAGGGAGAAGCAGGCTCCATGCACCGGGAGCCCGATGTGGGATTCGATCCCGGGTCTCCAGGATCGCACCCTGGGCCAAAGGCAGGTGCCAAACTGCTGCGCCACCCAGGGATCCCTCATCTATAAATAATGATGGTATTGTTTATTCCTCTCCATTATACACACCTTGTATTATTTTGTCTCGTCAGACTACAGTGACTGGGATCTATGTATGGTGTTGATCAGAAGTGTTCACAGCCATGCTTATAACTCCTTATATTAAAAGTTTTCATTTGTTAACATTATGTATATTTGTAATAGGTTCTTAGAGATATCTCATATTCCTCATTCTGAGATGTGTGACCTTATCAAAAACAAATATTAAATTGCATCCATTTCTTCCACATCTAAGATGATTATATGATTTTTCATTAATATGATGGGATGAATTTTTTATTTTTCTAATATTAATCAAACCTTATATATGTGAAATACGATCAATTTGGTCCATTAGCTTTTTTATATCCTGAAGTCACATGTTACTAGTTTGTTTAGTTTTATATCCACATTCACAAGTGAAATTGGATTCCAATTAACTTTCTCATACTGTTCTAAACAAGTTTAAGCCTTTTGAAGATAAACTTCACATAGAATACACTGAACACAATGGGGTAAGTTTTGAAGTGTGTATACACATGTGAAACTACCATCACTAACAAAATAAGTAACGTATCCATCACACTCTTCCTCATATTCCTTTGTAATCCATCCCTACGGCTTCTCCTTGACCTCTTCCAATCCCCAGGCAACCATGATCTATATAGTCTGTCACTACAGATTAGCCTTCATTTTCTAAAATCTCATACGTGGGCAGCCCGGGTGGCGCAGTGGTTTAGCGCAGCCTTCAGCCCAGGGCATGATTCTGGAGACTTGGGATTGAGTCCCACATCAGACTCCCTTCATGGAGCCTGCTTCTCCCTCTGCCTCTGTCTCTGCGTCTCTCTCTCTCCCTCTCTCTGTCTCTCATGAATAAATTTTTAAAATCTTAAAAAAAATAAAATCTTATACGTATAGGATCATACAGTACTTTTTTTTTTTTTCTGGATTCTTCCATTCAACATAATTATTTTAAGGTTTACCACGCTGTTGCTTTACTAACAGTCTGTTCCTTTTTATGCCTAAGCAATATTCCATTATATGGATATGCCTCAATTTGTTTATTGATTCACATTCTGATGGCCATTTGGATTGTTCCCAATTTGGGACTACTAGGAAAAAATTATAAACATTCACATATAAGTCATTAAGATTTTCCTGTTATTTTTTTCCTGTTTCATAAGTTCTATATATTATCTTAAGTTCAGGCCTTTATTCTCTTAACCTTTAACATTTAAATAATCTGATATGTCACATTTTGCATGCCTAATACTGCTTCTCAGGGTCTTCTTTTTGTCATAACCAATCATGCCAGATGTTTGTTAATTTTGTTACTTTTTTTCAAAAAAGCAACTTTTTGATTTCTTGATATCTGTATGTCTTTCCTTGCAGTTCATATATTGTTTGCTATTTTTTGTTTACTAGTAACACAGAATTAGAATAGTTAACAGGAAAAAAATTCTCTGCTTATCTTTTTGTTGTTTCGTGTATTTTGTGTATTACTAAGCTTTGGAAATTAGTTATGATTTAAGCCACGATATATGAACAAATTTTGTAAATCCTGTGAATGTCTGAAAAGTGTTCGTTCTAAATTTATCTTAGATATGTATACCCAGTAGATCATAAAATAGGGTTGTTCAAATAATCATAGTGCATTAATTTATTTTTTTGCTCATTTAGGTATTTTAATTACTGAGAGGCATATAATATCTCTCACAATGATTATCAATTTGACTGCAGTTCTGTCAATTTTTGTTTTATACAATTTGAAACACAGTTATTAGGGAATTAAAAATTCTAAATTGTTATATCTTCTAATAAATTGAAGCTTTTGTTCATTATAATTTGACCCTCTCCATATGTATAAAAATGCTTTCTGCTTCACAGTCTATTTTGTCTTATATTAATACAGCTACAGCAGTATACCGTTAGTATTTAGTTGGCATATTGTCATGCATTTTATGAATGACTGTTATGGACATTTTATATAAATAAAATAGTATGGAGCACTTGGTGGCTCAGTCAGTTAAGCATCTGACCCTTAATTTCAGCTCAGATTATGATCTCAGGGCCATGAGATCAAGCCCCATGTCTGCCTGGGATTCTCTCTCTCCTTTTGCCCTTCCCCCAGTTCATACACCCATTTGCTCTAATAAATAAATAAATATCTTTAAATAAGTAAAATACTACATAACATGTAACCTTTTGTATATGAATTACTTTATTTAGCATTAAGTCTCTGAGCTTCATCCATGTTAAATGTACCTGCACAAGGTAGACCCATGTAGCATGTGCCATAATTTCATTTCTTTTTAGGGCTAAATCATATGGATATAACTCGTTCTGTTTATCCACTCAACAGTTGATGGACATATGGATTATTTCCATATTTTGGCTATTATGAATAAAACTGCTATAAATATTTGTGGCTAAGATTTTGCATGCCTTTTCCTACCATTTTACTTGGAATGTTTCTATATCCTTATACATAATGTGACTCTTATACACAAAGTGTTGTCATATTTGGTTTTTCCCCAGTATGACGATCTTTGTCAATTAAAAAGAACATCTAGGGGAGCATGGGTGGCTCAGCTGGTTAAGCCTCCAACTCTCGGTTTCAACTCAGGTCACAACCTCATTAGTCATGAGATTGAGCCCTGAGTCAGGCTCTCTACTCAGCAGAAAGTCTGCTTGAAGATTCTCTCCCTCTGCCTCTTCACCCACACACTCTTTCTTCCTCTCCAAAATAAATTTTAAAATCTTTAAATCTTAAAAAAAAAAAGAACATTTAGTCTGGGGCATCTGGGCAGTTCAGTTGGTTAAGCAGCCGACTCTTGATCTCATCTCAGGTCATGATCTCAGGATCCTGTGATCAAGCCCCACATTAGTCTCCATATCCAGTGGGGAGTCTGCTTAAGGATTCACTCACTCCTCCCTCTGCTCCTCACCCCCACCACCAATGCCACCCCACCCCCGGTCACATGTGCACATGTATACTTTCTCTCTTTAAAATAAATAATTTTGGGGATCCCTGGGTGGCGCAGCGGTTTGGCGCCTGCCTTTGGCCCAGGGCGCGATCCTGGAGACCCGGGATCGAATCCCACATCGGGCTCCCGGTGCATGGAGCCTGCTTCTCCCTCTGCCTATGTCTCTGCCTCTCTCTCTCTGTGACTATCATAAATAAAATAAATAAATAAATAAATAAATAAAATAATTTTTTAAAAATTTAGTCTGTTTACATTCCATATCATTTTTTTATATATCTGGATTTAAATCTACAATTGTATTTGTGCTGCTTCTCCCACTAGTTCTATGATTCTCCTCCTCTTCTTGATTGCATTTGGATTTTTTTTTTATTATTCCTCACCACTAACAACCAACATTTTAGAAATTACAGTATGTTTTAATTACTGTAGAGATCAAAACCTGCATATTTGGTATTCAAAGGCTCCCCCCAAGTTTGATGAAGACCCTGTCAGATAACCCGTTCCTCTGCTTCAGAAAATAACTATAAAACATGTATGTAATAATACGTATTGCCTATGTAATACGTATGTAATAATACACATGCATATACTTAAAGGAGCTGATGAGTAAACAGAGATACACAGACTCTACTGGAAATTCATAGTCAACTAGAGGAAAGAACATAGAGAAATCAAGTTCCCCTCTCTCTGGCTTTTCTGCATGGGGCTAACTACAGTGAGGTAAGTAAAGAAGATTATGTTAAGGAAAATCCCTTAACTTTCCAGCCTGAGAGTTCAGAAAAGAGAAGGCTGATCTTTAACACTAAAGAATGTGGGGGGGGGTCCCACAAGGGCAAGAGTCAGTAAAGACATTCCCAAAAATCTAACTACCCCTAACCCCTAAATCTGAATGACCCCTAACAACAAAGGCACAGAACCAAGAAACCCGCAAAGAAAAAAGATTTGAAAGGAGACCAAAGCTGCCAGGCAAAAAGCAGTCTGTAGTCCAAGCCTAAAACAGAAAGTTATCTGTAAAACATAGGAAATACTACCCATAAAAGAAAAATAATAAAATCCAGAGCTTTCAGAAACTAACATTAATAATATTCAGGATGCAATACAAATTTGCCCAACAAATGAAGAACCAAAACAACAGAACATGTCTTCAAAAGAAAAGAAAATCAAGCAGGCATAACAATGAGATGAAACTAGATGTTAAAGCTAACACAAGGGACGCCTGGGTGGCTCAGCAGTTGAGCGCTTCCCTTTGGCCCAGGGCATGATCCTGGAGTCCTGGGATCGAGTCCCACATCGGGCTCCCTGCATGGAGGCTGCTTCTCTCTGCCTGTGTCTCTGGCTCTCTCTCTCAGTCTTTCTCATGAATAAATAAAATCTTAAAAAAACTAAAAGATAAAAAATAAATTAAGCTAACACAAGAAGGTTTGATAGTTTGTTTTGATTTTAGAGAGAAAGAACAAGAGGGTGGGGGGTAGCAGAGGGAGAGAGAGTCCCAAGCCAACTCTGCACTGGGCACAGACCCAACACAGGGTTCAATCTAACGACCCTGAGTTCATGACCCAAGCCAAAATCAAGACTCAAATGCTGAACCAACTGTGCCACCCAGGTGCCCCTAACAAAGAGGATTTTAAAACTATTATTAATCTGGATGAAGTAAAACAAACGTTTAAATGAAAATCACACTGGAAAAAATATAAATAATGAAAAAGAATCAAGGAGCACCTAGGTGGCTCAGTCAGTTAAGCATCTGACTGTTGATTTCAGCTAAGGTCATGATCTCATGAGTTGTGAGACTGAGCCCCACATCAGGCTCCCCACTCTGAGTGGAGTCTACTTAAGATTCTCTCTCTCCCCCTCTGCCTCTTCCCTCCCCTACACATACCCATGTGCACACATTTGCTCTCTCCCTAAAAAAGAAGAAAAAAAAAAGTCAAATGTAAGTTCCAAAACTGAAAAATATAGTTTCTGGGACAAAAAATGTGTTGGCTGACAAAAGAGCAAAATGGACATGACAAAGGAAAAAGTAAGTAAGGACTAAAATAAAAGATAAAATAAAATAAAAGGACTTAAATAAAAGATAAATAAAAAGTATTACCTCAGATGGAGAGAGAAAAAGATTAAAAAAAGACAAATTTGGCAATACATGATAAACACAAATCAGGATAAAGACAAAGCCCATACTGAAGCATATCATAGCTAAGCTGTTAAAAACCAAAGCTATAAGGGTGCCTGCTGGGTGGCTCAGTCAGTTAGGAAACCAACACCTGATCTCAGGGTCATGAGTTTGAGCCCCACACTGGGCTCCACCTGGCATGGAATCTACTTAAAAACAACAACAACACAAAAAAAGTTATAGAAGCAAATATTCAAAGCAGCAAGGGAAACCACATATTATAAAGTATGGTAACAATGATTCAATTAATGGCTTTCTACTTCCAGGCTGCAAAGTAGGGGACATGGAATCCTTGTGGGAATCAGCAGATACTGCATGGAAGACAGCTCAGATTCTAAGGACACCAAGAGGACATAGAGTTCACCAGAAAGAGTACCAGAGAAGAGAGGACTGCACAGAGAGAGAACTTAGGAAATACAGGGCCCCTCAAAGCTTCAGCTAAACTCTACATGCATATGAGGAAATTAATCAGAGGTCAGGGGAAAAAAACACCCAGAAGGAATAGAAGTAACCGTATTTTATACCCACAAAGAACCAGGAATATTGCCAGTTCCCACAGATTTAAGCAGCTCAATTCAAGAATGACGGAAAAAAAAAAATGGAGAAAACTCTATCAAGGAATATCATTAAACAAATTGCACAAAACCAGCAATAAAGCAGAAAGTAAAAATTAAAAACAGTCAGAGGATAAAGATATATGACAATAGAAGTCCTTACTGAAACAAAATGACAGACCAACATATTTAAATATTGAAAGGAAAAAAAAGTATAAAACTCGAATACTATTCCTAGAGAAAATATAAGCAGTTTCTCAAAAAGTTAAGCATAAAAGTACTATACAGTGCAGTAAATCAACTCCTAAGTATCTACCCAAGAGAGATAAAAATATATATGCACACAAAGACATGAAAGTTCAAAGCAGCATTATTCATAATACCCCAACTGGAAACAATCTAAATACATGTCCAAGGACAACTGGTGGCTCAGTGGTTGAGCCTTAGGCTCAGCATGAGGGTCCCAGGATCAAGTCTCACATCGGGCTCCCCACAGAGCCTACTTCTCCCTCTGCCTATGTCTCTGCCTCCTCTTTGTGTCTCTCATGAATAAATAAATAAAATCTTTAAAAAAACAAAAAAGAGGGTGTCCGATAGGAAAACAACACCCAACTATACATTATTTTAAAAACACCCTAGAGGTGCCTGAATAGCAAAGTCAGTTAAGCAGTCAACTCTTGATTTCCATTTAGGTCATGATTTCAGGATCATGGGATCAAGTCCTGACTGGCTAGGCACTGTGTAAAGTCCACTCTGTGTAAAGTCCTCTCTCCCTCTGCCCTTCCTCCCACTCAAGTGCCTACCCACCCGCACACACTATCTCTTTCTAAAATAAATAAACCCTGGGGTGCCTGGATAGCTCAGTCAGTTAAGAACCTGTCTTACACCCAGGTCATGATCCCAGGGTCCTGAGATGGAACCCCACATTAGGCTCCTTGCTCAGTGAGGAAGGAGCCTGCTTCTCTCTCCCTCTGCCCCTCCTTCTGTTTGTATTCCCTTGATCTCTCACTCTCTGAAATAAATATTTTTAAAAAACAAAATCTTTAAAGAATATCATTGACCAAATTCTAAGAGCTAAAACTATTAACATCTTAGAAGAAAACAGAATTGTTGACAAACTGGTTAAGGCAATTATTATCAAGACGCAAAAAATATATATACAAATAAATTTATATAATGGGCTTCACAAAGACTAAAATCTTGTGCTTTTCAATAATCATAGTTAAGGGGGCACCTGGGTGGTTCAGTCGGTTAAGCATCTACCTTTGGGTCAGGTCAAGATCCTGGAGTCTCAGTACTGAGCCCCACATCAGGCTCCCTGCTCAATGGAGAGCCTGCTTCTTCCTCTCCTGCTCTCCCTGCTCATGCGCACTCTCTCTCAAATAATTTTTTTAAAATAAATAATTTTTTTCTTAAATCATAGTTATGCAAACAAAAAAGAGGAGGACTAGTAGAAAAGTTTTCAAAACGTAGCTCCAATAAAAGGCTTGACTTGTGAATACATAAGTTGTATAATACAATAAGACATATGATCCAATCTCTTTTTTAAAAATCAGGGAGAAGGGACACCTGGGTGGCTCAGTGATTGAGCATGTGCCTTCAGCTCAGGGCATAATTTTGGAGTCCCGGGATCAGGTCCCGCATGGGGCTCCCTGAATGGAGCCTGCTTCTCCTCCCTATGCCTATGTCTCTGCCTATGTCTCTGCCTCTCTCTCTTTTGTGTCTCTTGTGAATAAATAAAATCTTTAAAATAAATAAATAAAATTTAAAAATAAAAAGCAGGGGGGAGATTTTAAGATATTTAACAACAGGAAGTATTTAAATGGGCAATAAGCACATACTAAGATATTCGTATTATTAGTCATCAGGAAAATGCAAATTAATCCACTACTACACACCCACTAGAATGGCTAGTTAACAAGAACAGCGATACCAAACATTGGCAAAGATGAAGAGAACCCAAATTCTCATACATTACAGGTAAAAACATAAAAAAAAAATAAAAATAAAATATTACAATCACTCAGAAAACAGTATCAATTTAAACATACATTTACCAAAGGATCTAGCCATTCCTCTCATAGTTATCTACGTAACAGAAATGAAAACATATGTCCACACAAAAATGTGTATGTAATTATTCATAGTAGCATTGTCATAATAGCCAAAAACAGAGGTGAGCTAAATCTCCATCAGACAGATTAACAAATAAATAAATTGTGGTATATACATACACGCTCCCTCCCTCATTCTCTCTTTGTCCCTCCCTCCCATCCCAAGGACTAGTAGTGAGAAATGAAAAAGAACAAAATATTCATACATAACACAGATAAATTTTAGAAACATGCTAAATCAGGATTAGGCAACTTTCTGTAAAAGGACTGAAAGTAAATTTAAACTTTCAAGAAGCCATACAATCTTTCTCTCACAATGACTCATTCAACTCTGCTCTTGTAGCACAGAAGTAGCCATTTTTCATGAGAATATATTGGAACATATAGGATATGTTCCAATAAAACTTTACAGAAAAAGCCAAGACAGGCAAAAAGACTACATCTGGCCAACAGGTAGTAGTTTGCTGACCCCTGAGCTAAGTGCAAAGAGTCTTCCTCAAGGACACAGTTCATTTTATAAGCCTCCTAGCACTTATCCAAAGGCTAAGGCTAACTACTATGTCATCGAGAGAAAAGAACTCAATATAATCAGATTAAGGAAAATCACCTGTGGATCTGATCTTGTCTGCTGGAGCGAACTGGAGCTAATCCATCAATTTCATCAAAAAATATTATAGAAGGTCTCATTAAATATGCCTAGTATAAAAAGAAAATAAATTTATATTAGTTTTCATCTTTTACATTTCATTATCATATTTTCTTAACAGGTAATATAAGCAAATGGTACAACATGCAGCAGATAAGAAAGATACAACAAAAATGAAATCTCCAGGCAGCCTGGGTGGCTCAGCGGTTTAGCACTGCCTTCTACCCAGGGCATGATCCTGGAGACCCAGGATCGAGTCCCACGTCCGGCTCCCTGCATGGAGCCTGCTTCTCCCTCTGCCTATGTCTCTGCCTCTTTCTGTGTCTCTCACAAATAAATAAAATCTTAAAAAAAAAAAAGAAATCTCCTTACCCATCCACTCTCCAACCACAATATGTCTCCCAGTAGACAACTACTGTTGTGTTTATTCTTCCATATGTATACAAAAAAATGTACTTTTAAACATACTATTTTATTTGATGCATTTTAAACATGGTATACATACTGCTCTTACCAACACAGTCTATTTATGTAACAATGTATTTTAATTAGCTTCCAAATAAGTACGTGAAGATCTGCTTTGTTTTTTTTTTGATAGCTACAAAATGCCCTCATGTATGGATATGCCATGATTTAAACTACTCTCCAATTTGTGGACATTCAGGCTATTTTCAATCTTCTCCTATTATCAACAATGCTTGATGGGATGCCTGGGTGGCTCAGCGGTTGGGCATCTGCTTTTGGCTCAGACCATGATCCCAGATTCCCAAGATCAAGTCCCGTATCATGCTTCTTGCATGGAGCCTGCTTTTCCCTCTCCCTGTGTCTCTGCCTCTCTTTCTCTCTCTCATGAATAAATAAAATGAAATCTTAAAAAAAAAAAAAACAATGCTTGAGTATTTGTGTACATTTAACATTTCATATAAACATATCAATGTAATAAATTCTAAAAGTTGTTAAAAAGGGAAATGTCATTTCTAATTCAGATATTTTCAAATTGCCTTCCACTGATCTAATAATTTATCCTCTCACCAGCAATATTTAAGAAACCTCAGCAATAAAGTATTATCAAACTTCTCAGTCTTGGGCAGCCCAGGTGGCTCGGCAGTTTAGTGCCACCTTCAGCCCAGGGCGTGATCCTGGAGTCCCAGGATCGAGTCCCACATTGGGCTCCCTGCATGGAGTCTGCTCCTCCCCCTGCCTATGTCTCTGCCTCTCTCTCTCTCTCTCTCTCTCATGAATAAATAAAATCTTTAAAAAAAAAAAAAAACTCAGTCTTGACTAATCATTTAAGACAAAAATCTTTTTTCATTTTAATTTTTATTTCTATTATCAATAAAAATGAGCACTTTTCAGATCTTTAAGTTTCATTTATACTGCTTTTTTAATAAAAGTTGCGTTCATATCCTTTGCCAAATCTTCTTTTGGATCACTGGTCTTTGGCTTAGTGATTTCAAGGAACTATTTATTTTAAAAATTAAAACTCTATCCGTGAAAGAAAATGCAAATATTTTTCTGCAAAGGGTCTCATTTATCTTTTGCATTTGCTTATGATATTTTGTTGCAATGCAGAATCTAGTAAGTAATCTTATGCAGAGGATCTTTTCTTCCATAGCTAGACTCTCTATTCTGAAATTAAAAACAAAAACTCTCAAGAGTTTTCTCCACTACGTTCACAATTGTCATTTTTCACTTAAATCTTAAATCTAGCAAGAACTTAATTTAAGATAAGAAAATTAGATTACAAATGTAAGTCTATTCATGTTTCAGAATTACTTATAGCAAACTCTTAGTTCATAGGAAGGTCAACTTACTAAAAACCAGATATGAATTTGCCATTTCTCCCTTATTGACATGCTATGCATTAAACATCCAGTGTTTGGGGGTACCTGAGTGGCTCTGTCCATTAAGTGTATGCCTTCGGCTCAGGTCATGACCCCACAGTCCCGGGATCAACTCCTGCGTCCAGCTCCCTGCTCAGCTCAGCAGGGAGTCTGCTTCTCCCTCTCCTACTGCTCCTCTCCCTACTTGTGTGCTCTCTCTCTCTCTCTCTAATGAATAAGTAAAAATCTTGGAAATAAAATCTTTTAAAAAATAATAAAAAATTAAAAGGGCATTAATTTATGCTATAGTTGCAAATGAAACCAAGAGACATTCCTATTCCAAGAATGAAGGGGCTAAAAGCATATAACTCTTGTCAAAAGTTTATTAAACTTAAGTCACTGGACAATATATCAGCACTCCCAAACTAATTCTTCCTTCACCTACCAATATTGTTCTCCATTTGTATTTTTCAATTATTACTAAATTTTCTTAAAGCAAGCTGCCTATGTTTCACTTCCCAATTGACACTGAATACCTTGAAGGCAAAAAACTTACTTACCCTATTCCTCTTTCTATTCCCATTATCTAGAACATGGTAGTTTCTCATACTAACTAAAAATAATATTTAAAGTGCTATGATACACTTTGATACACATGAACTCAAATAATGGCTACTCAAAGATTGCTTGTTAAAGGTAGTTTTTAAAAATTTCATGTGATTTTCTTAGATGTTATGAAATAGAAATTTCATTGCCAAATGTAAATGAATTCCTTCACTAGCTCAAATAGTCAATTTATATCAGGACTAAGTCTTATGAAATAATATTTTTCAAGTTATTGTAATTGTTTTTTTTTGTTTTGTTTTGTTTTTTGTAATTTAAAAAAAAGAAGATTGCCTACATGATAATCAGTCACCTAACCCTGCCTTTTAAAAGCATTCATTACTGGGACGCCTGGGTGGCTCAGTCAGTTGACTCAACATCTGACTCTCGGTTTCAGTCAGGTCATGACCTCAGCGTTGTCAGATTGAGCCCTGAGTCAGGTTCTGTGCTCAACATAGCTAGAGATTCTTTCCCTCTGCATCGCTCCAATACACACATTCTCTTTCTCAAATAAACACAACCTTAAAAAAATAAATAAATAGGGGTGCCTATTATTTAGGCTCAGTGGTTGAGCATCAGTCTTTGGCTCAGTTAGTGATCCTGGAGTCCTGGGATCAGGTCCTGCATCGGGCTCCCCAGGGGGAGCCTGCTTCTCCCTCCACCTATGTCTTTGTCTCCTTCTCTCTCATGAATAAATAAAATCTTTTTAAAATAAATAAATAAATAACAGCATTCATTACTGCATTTTTACAGCACATAAAATAATACACTGCTCTGTGAGATTTCTTGCAGACATTTAACTTTTTATGCTTGTTCTATTTCCTAAATTAGATTATAACCCAATGATATGTATGTTATACCCTGGGTTCTCAAAAGCACCTAACATATGCCTACTAACCACCTTAATAAATGTTGTATGAATCATCATAAATTAGTACTAAACTGCTAATAAATACATCTAAAGCATACAATTTTAATTATTGATTCTAAATCAAACATACTGATTAGAAGGAAATAGACCTCCTTGTGAACAGTTTATATTTAGACTAAATGTATTAAATATTCTAAAGAAGATATTCTCTTATAAGCTGATTGCACTTACCTGATCAAAAAGAAGCCTAAGTTGCCTTTCAGATTCACCAACCCACTTGCTCAGACAGTCTGCTCCTTTTCGCATAAAAAATGCCACCTTTTTGTCTCCTTGACTGCACTCATTAGCTAATGCTCTGGCGACCAAGGTTTTACCTGTGCCAGGAGGGCCATAAAACAAACAGCCCCTAAAAAACAAGAGAATCAACAGAAGTAAGGTAATGCTATCACCACCAATAGCAACCAATATACAAGGATGCATCACCCATATAATTTTGTATTAATATATATATATTATTAATATATAATTATTAGACACTGAGAAAGGTTTTTGTAGTATAGAGACAAGCGGTTCACTTTGCTGAGTTATTCAAGGACGTTCTCAACAACCAAACTTTGGTAGGCAAATCAGAGAAAAGAGTAATTTGGCAAGATATATCAAAATTGTAAATGACCCAAAAATATTTTAACAGATTTTATTTATTTATTCATTCATTCATTCATTCATTCATTCATGAGACAAACAGAAACATAGGCACAGACATACACAGAGGGAGAAGCAGGGAGCCTGATGCAGGACTCTATCCCAGGACCCCAGGATCACACCCTCAGCCAAAGGCAGATGCCCAATCACTGAGCCACCAGACGTCCCAATAAATAAAATCTTTTTAAAAGCATCAATTCTAATTATGAAAAAGTGAAAAAATCTAAGTGCTATCTATTAATAATGCACAGATAGGGGTGCCTGCCTGTCTCAGTCAGTGGAGCATGTGACTCTTGATCTCAGGGTTGTGAGTTCGAGCCCCATACTGGGTATGGAAATTACTTAAAAATAAAGTCTTATGCAAAAAAAAAAAAAAAAAGGCTCAAAAAAAAATAAAGGACAAATAAATATACTGTTACATCTATAAATCAAATAGTACTAAAATGTCAAAATGAACAATACACACATTATTGATATAGAAAGGTTCTAGAGTATTCTGTAGAGTAAAAAAAAAAGGGTATATATAAAGGTATTACTGGATAATTTCACCTATATGAAATGTTTCTATGTGCCTAATATAGGCAAAATATAAACTTGATACACATATGTACATATACAAATATATCCCCTGCTCAGCAAGTCTGCTTCTCCCTCTCTGCCCTTCCCCTTCACTCATGTGCTCTCTGCTCTAATAAGTAAAATGTCCAAAAATTTTTAAAAATTAAATGTTAAAAAAAGGAATATCTAGTAGTTTAAACCTAACAGTCTATATGTACATCTTCAGAGTATTTCATTCTGCCTAATTTCCCTTAATTTCTACCCTTTTCTCAGTCTATCTCATAATCAAAACACAATTAATCTGATCATAAAAATAAATATCAAGCTTACCATTTCAAAACTACCCCATCACCAAGTCAAAGATAACACTTAATTGAAATTGTGTTTCCAAACACTAAACAACATACAGCACCAAACTCAATGCTATCAGGAAACCAAATTATGGAAATTCCATTTGGGCATTTGAGCAATCCACTTGTATATTCAAGGCCTGCATAAAGATTTATGTCTTGTGCGTGACTCTTAAAAGCTTAAATGTAAACTTCAAGAACACACTTAGTACCAAAGCCTCTGAACACTAAATAATAAAATTTCATTCCTAATTCTCATTGCTAGAATACAACAAATACATATGATATGCTTATACTTATAATCATTTACTAACTGAAATTTGATATATTAACAGTAGTAACAATAAACATCATTTAGAACATTACTCACCTTGGAGGCTGAATCTTAAATTTTTCAAAAATTTCTGGATATAGAAGTGGGAACACTACCATTTCCTTTAGTGCATGAATATGATGGCTCAATCCACCTATGCTATCAAACCGCACCTGGGAAGAAGGGAAAGTTTAATATAAAATAATTTTAACTGCTTATAGAAATTTTTTAATTTATGATAGTCTTATGACTCAGAAAAATATGCCTTCAGCAGGAAATGTTGAACATAAAGCTCAAAGAATTACACTTTTGAAATGTAGAAAAATGAACTCAGCAGTAAAATTCAAGATTACATTTCAGTTCAGCTAAATAAAGCTACCATTCTTTAATCTCCTAGTAAGTAAGGACAAGATTAATGCCCAATCTAATACTTTTTAATGGGTATCCACAGGAGATGATAAATTTGTACTTACACTCTAATAATTAAAATGCCTTTCAAAATACCATCCATCACATGCACTCTCAGCAAGGGCAATACTGTCCCCAAGGGGGGAAAAGCTGATTTAGAAATTGGGTAAAAAACATCTATAATGGTTTGTGACCCTCCAAAGCTCAACTTTACATAACCAAGTCTTATTCTTTATTTCTTGGAAAGATGTATTTACTTGGGGGGGGGGGGGGTGTCAAGTGAGGAGAGGGGGAGAGAGAGAGTCTCAACCAGATTCTTTGCCTGAACACAGAGCCTGAAGTGGGGCTCGATCTCACAACCCATGAGATCATGACCTGAACAGAAATAACAAGTCAGACACTTAACCAACTGAGCCACCCAGGTGCCCCATACCTAAAAGACTTTAGAAAGTAAAACTTGTATAGAAAACAGTACTTGATGGGACACCTCGGTGGCTCAGTGGTTGAGCGTCTGCCTTTGGCTCAGGGTGTGATCCCGGAGTCCCAGGATCAAGGCCTGCTTCAGGTTCTCTGCATGGAGCCTGCTTCTCCTCCCCGTTCCTGTGTCTCTGCTTCTTTCTGTGTGTCTCTCATGAATAAATAAATAAAATCTTTAATAATAAAAAAAAAAGAAAATACTTGAAGGAAATATTGCCAAAATGTTAACAATGACTGCCTCTGACTGCTGGATTGTGGTAGATTTCTTCCCCTTTAGCTTCATTCTGTTACAGTACTTGAAAATGTTTCATAATGAAATATTACCATACAGAAAAAACTTAAGTCATCTAGAAAAATAAATGCAGAATTTAAATAACAGAAACATTCTAAGAGAAACTATATTTTCTCATATATGATATCAAATTTTAAAGAAATACTACTAAAAAAAAAAAAAAGAAAAAAGAAATACTACTCTAATGAATGGGAGAGAGTTCTAAAATTAAATACATTCAAGAGAGGGAGGTGCTGGTAAACTAAATAAGCAAAGATCACTAAGTAAGGTCCTCGAAGGGGCACCCGGGTGGCTCAGTTAGGTAAGCTGCCAATTCTTGATTTCAGCTCAATTCATGATCTCAGGGTCATGGGATTGAGTTCCCTGTCAGGCTCCACACTCAGGGGGGAGTCTGCTTGAAATTCTCTCTCCTTCTGCCCCTCCCCCCACTCACGCTCGCTCACTCCCTCTAAAATCTTAAAAAAAAAAAAAAAAGGTCCTCTAAGAATGTGCACTAGTAGATAAGAGATTGTGAATTCAATATTCTAAATAAGGTCCTCATTAAAATAAGTTTTCTCCCATGACTTCAGATTGGAAATAGCTAACACTTCATTTTCAAGTATTACACAGCTACATTTATTTTTTTTTAATTTTTATTTATTATTTATGATAGTCACACACACACACAGAGAGAGAGAGAGAGAGAGAGAGAGAGAGGCAGAGACACAGGCAGAGGGAGAAGCAGGCTCCATGCACCGGGAGCCCGACATGGGATTCGATCCCGGGTCTCCAGGATCGCGCCCTAGGCCAAAGGCAGGTGCCAAACCGCTCCGCCATCCAGGGATCCCTACACAGCTACATTTAATAATTTAACTGATTCTCATGAGAAACTTGCTAAGTTGTTAAAAAAAAAAAAAAAAAAAAAAAAAGCTTATGGGAACAAAGAAAAAAAAATCAAATATAATCTTGGTTATGTAGTAACTATTCCAAAATATTTCCCCCCAAAAGATTATAACAGTAAGATCTATCACAGTAAGAATCTACTGTATCTTCTAAATCTTGTCTCTCTTTTCTACTACATACTTTCCGTAGGTACTATAACTCAATCCCCATAGTGATCTCAACTATCTTTATACTGGGGACTCATATGTGAATTTCTAGCTATTTCTCCTTACTTCCAAACCTAAATAACTAATTTCCTACAAGTTACTTCCATTTGTGATGTGACACTGACACCTAAACACGTCTACAACTAACTAAATCATCTTGATCCCTCAAAACATATTCCTCCTATAATGTTCCCTACCTCAGAGAGTGGATCCCATCCAGTCACTTACGCCAGAAACCTGTTTCTCTCCCTCATTCCCCAAAAGCAATAAATTCACTCAATTCCATCAAACCTGAATTCTCATCTGAATTCTGTCAAATCCATCTACTACTTCTTTCCATCATTACCGTCATGATCATTACTCCAGATTACTATATTACAACGATGTCTAAACCAGTTTCCCCCTCAAAAATAATAAATAAATAAATATATAAATAAATAAACAAGTTTCCCTAATGCTAGTCTTGCTTCCCTCAAATTCATTAACTACATCATAGACAGAGTGCTCCATCTAAAATGTAAAGCTGGGATCCCTGGGTGGCGCAGCGGTTTAGCACCTGCCTTTGGCCCAGGGCGCGCGATCCTGGAGACCCGGGATCGAGTCCCACATCGGGCTCCCGGTGCATGAAGCCTGCTTCTCCCTCTGCCTATGTCTCTCCCTCTCTCTCTCTCTCTCTCTGTGTGACTATCATAAATAAATAAAAATGTAAGTAAGTAAGTAAATAAATAAATAAATAAAAATTAAAAAATTAAATGTAAAGCTGATCATGAAATCTAAGCAGCTTCAGGATCCCTGGGTGGCACAGCGGTTTGGCGCCTGCCTTTGGCCCAGGGCGCGATCCTGGAGACCCTGGATCGAATCCCACGTCGAGCTCCCGGTGCATGGAGTCTGCTTCTCCCTCTGCCTGTGTCTCTGCCTCTCTCTCGCTCTCTCTCTCTCTTTCTCTCTCTCTCTCTGTGACTATCATAAATAAATAAAAATTTTAAAAATTTAAAAAAAAAAAAAGAAATCTAAGCAGCTTCAATAATACCACACTACACACCACAGTTTGTGGGGCCTTGCCATATTTGTCAGCCTCATTTCCTACCCATTTTTTATTATATATACCAGTGACACTGAAATGGAGGGAAAAAAAAATGTTGAGTAAGTATCACATGAGTGCCAGGTTCCAATATACATCAGAATACTAATAACGGTGATATCTGAGTTTTTATTTTTATTGTGTGTTGCTTTAGAAGGAATAATCTTTATTTAAAAAGAAAAAGCTAATTTTAAAAAAAACATTTACAAAACTTACTGATTTATCAATGTTCATTGGATCAACATCAGCCAAGCTTGCACCCACTTTGACACGTTCTCGAAGAATACCACTAGCTAAATCTTCTGCTCTGAAGTTCATAGGCAAACATCTGAAATTTATAAAAATGCAAGTAGAGAACATTAAGTTTCACATTTTTAACGTCAAAATAAGTGTAAATCTTTGATACATTTTCATCTTTCTCCATTTTCTCAAGACCCAGAAAATAATAAAAGATTTCATATTTTTAGGGATCCCTGGGTGGCGCAGCGGTTTGGCGCCTGTCTTTGGCCCAGGGCGCGATCCTGGAGACCCGGGATCGAATCCCACATCGGGCTCCCGGTGCATGGAGCCTGCTTCTCCCTCTGCCTGTGCCTCTGCCTCTCTCTCTCTGTGACTATCATAAATAAAAAAAAAAAAAAAAAAAAAGATTTCATATTTTTAAAGTACTTTTTCTTAGTTCCTTTCAACAGGGCAAAAATAAATTTATTCACTAGACAAAGCAAACAACATCACTAATCTCTATTCCTATATCCAAAGAATCCAACCTATTTCAAGTTAGAAAACAATATATGATATTGGATACTATAAAATATAAAATAAAAATAGATCTACATATATTATATACAGCACTAAATAAACTCAAGCTTTATTACACTATTTTTATTTGTCCTCAGGTATTATGTGGCTAGGTCTACTTGGTTAAAGAAATTTCTTTCGCTTTAATTCAAAGGAAACCAATTCCAGATCACATTTTGAAAATTAACCTTTACCTTTTGTGTAACTAACTTAAAATAGATCATTAGCCACCTAAATTCTTACACTGTATTATTTAATTTTATCACCCATAAGAAAATATATCTACTCCCTCTTTAAACCTTAAACACCAAAAGATGACATAAATAGCCTCAAAAAACTATACTTTCTATAATGAATCTACTTTTCACTCACATTTCTGAATCCTAACATACCTTAAAAATATACTTCCAAAGCAAGTATCAGAGAAGCTTAAATAGGCCTTAAATTCTTTTATTTAAACTTAGATTTTTTTCTTTTACATTTTCTTTCCATCATTCACATGAAGAATTCTTTTCAACATAAAATCTACACCAATCCAAACTTGTTTCCAAAACCAACTAACTGAAAATTTGATATTTCTACAATAGATATATATAATGCCAAATTATAGAAATACTTTGCTAACTATAAATTTTCTAAATTTATCTCTAGTAGTATAAATATAAGGTAGAAAACTAACTCAAATTTTAAAGAATAAATTATAATTTGACATTCTAATTACTTAATAGACAAAATACTGGTTCTTTCACCCAGTGAAAACTCCTGAGGTTTTAGTGAGTCATATAGTAATCAGTCATTTACCCTATGTAAGCAAAGACCACCAGATGGTACTCAATGAACCAAAATAAAACAAACTTTCCAATAAAATCCAAGGGCTCTTGAGATGATTCTATTAGAAACCATATCTTGCTATGAGTGCTGGAACCACTGTTAAGTATCTAAAATCAGCCTCATTAAATGGATTTGATAGAGGAGAAGTACCAACAAAATACTACCATAGCAGTTGGCCTCTGCCTCTTGGCTCTTTCTTAAGTTCCTGAACATTCACTGAGTAGTTACACAGTAAGTAATCTATGAGAGTTTTCCAGTGTTAGATTTCACATTTTTAACATCAAAATAAGTATAAATCTTTGATACATTTTCATCTTTCATCATCATCTTTCTCCATTTTCTCAAGACCCAGAAAATAATAAAAGATTTCATATTTTAAAGTACTTTTTCTTAGTTCCTTTCAACAGGGCAAAAATAAATTTATTCACTAGACAAAGCAAACATCACTAATCTATTCATTTATCCAAAGAATCCAAACTATTTCAAGTTAGAAAACAATATATCTGATATTGGATGCTATAAAATATAAAATAAAATTAGATCTACATATATTATATACAGCACTAAATAAACTCAAGCTTTATTACAATATTTTTATTTGTCCTCAGGACAAAATAGGCTACTCTAAGAATTACTAAGTAAAACCCAAGTCAGTGGATTACTCTAGTCTCAAATATGCATTGAATATTGGTGTTAGCAAAATGCTGGTACAGATAAGAATCCCATTCAAAAAATAACTATTCTTCCTTTTTTCTACCATGGATATAACAAAAAATTTATTAACCTATTTCTTGCTCTTGCCATGCTCTTTGATTTCCTTCTTTCAAAGCGTTCTTCATCAGAAGAAGTTGTGTCACTACTATGAATGGCATGCTTCTTTCTCCTATTTAAAGAGAATAAAATGCTTAAAATCATTACAGCAGCAAATGGTTTTAAAAACGCATTATTGTTGGGGTGCCTGGCTAGTTCAGTCTAAAGAGCATGCAACTCTTGGTCTCAGGGTCAGAAGTTTGAGGCCCCATATAGGGTGTAGAGATTATTAAATAAAACTTAAAAAAAAAAAAAAAAATGGAGCGCCTGGGTAGCTCAGTTGGTTGGGCAGCCTACTCTTGGTTTCAGCCAAGGTCCTGATCTCAAGCCGTGGGATTGAGCCACCCCTGCCCCTCAAACCCCACTGTCTCCTGCTCTGCACTTGGCACAGAGTCTACCTGGGATCCTTACACCTCTTTCTTCTTCCCCCTTGGCCCCTCCCCCTGCTTGCTCTCACTCCCTATCTCTAATAAATATTTTTAAAAAAGGAAATTTAATCCTAACACCCAACTTAGCTCCACAGTAAAAAACACTATCGTTATTCAGACATGTAAAAGCTATTAATTGGTTTTTGACTTTTAGCATTAAACTACAAATTAATCAAATAAAACTTAATAAGTCACAAAAAAAAAAATGTTATCAGTCCATGTAGTACAAAGAGATAGAGGGGCACCCTGCTGGCTCAGTCAGTAGAGCATGCAACTCTTGATCACGGAGTTTTAAGTTTGAGCCCCACATTGGGTGTAGAGATTGCTCAAAAATAAAAATCTTAAAACATTTAAAATAAAAAGAAAGAATAGAATGGAGAGAAGTGGATGTTTCTGTCCCTAATCTTAAAAGCAAGGAGAGGGGCAGCCCAGGTGGCTCAGCAGTTTAGCACCGTCTTCAGCCCGGGGCATGATCCTAGATGGGGGATCGAGTCCCCCGTCGGGCTCCCTGCATGGAGTCTGCTTCTCCCTCTGCCTGTGTCTCTGCCTCTTTCTCTGTGTCTCTAATAAATAAATAAATAAAATCTTAAAAAAAAAATTATGGAGAGAACTATGTGGAATTTAAGAAACAAAACAAATTAGCAAAGAAAAAAAGAAGATAAACCAAAAAACAGACCCTTAACTATAAAGAACAACCTGACTGTTACAGATTGGGGGGGGCCGGGGAGGCTAAAATACTCAAAGGGAATTAATAAGTACATTTATCTTGATGAGCACAGTAATACATAGATTTGCTGAATTACTATATTCACTAAAATCACGTATGACACAAAGATACCCATACTCATAACTCACCACTGTACAGAGGATCATAGACGTTACAAAAGGAAAGAAATAAAATACACAGACATTCAAACTGTCTCTATTTGCAGATGATAGGGTTTATGCAGAAAATACCCAGTAATCTACAAAACAACTACTAGAATAACAAAATTTGGCAAGGTCACAGGATGCAAAGTTAGTAAACAAATCAACTCTATTGGGCAACCTGGTGGATCAGCGGTTTAGCAACGCCTTTGGCCCAGGGTGTGATCCTGGAGACCTCGGATCAAGTCCCATGTCAGGCTCCCTGCATGGACCCTGCTTCTCCCTCTGCCTGTGTCTCTGCCTCTCTCTCTCTCTCTGTGTCTCTCGTGAATAAATAAATAAAATCTTTAAAAAAGAAAAACAAACTCTATTTTAAACCTTAGGGGATGCCTGGGTGGCTCAGCAGTTGAGTGTATGCCTTTTGCCCAGGGCATGATCCTAGAGTCCAGGGATCAAGTCCCACATCGGGCTCCCTACATGGAGTCTCCTTCTGTCTCTGCCTATGTTCTCTGCCTCTCTCCCTCTGTGTCTCTCATGACAAAATAAACAAAATCTTTAAAAATCAATCTTTGTAAGAAACAATTAGAAAGTAGGGTTCTTACAGAGTATTTTTTAAGTTTTTATTTATTTATTTATTTCAGTAATCTCTACACCCAAAGTGAGGCTTGAACTCATGACTCCAAGATCAAGAGTCACATGCTCTCCTGACTGAGCCAGCCAGGTGACCCTAGAAAGTAGTTTTATTTTTTTAAAGACTTTATTTATTTATTCATGAGAGACACAGAGAGAATGGTAGTATAGACACAGGCAGAGGGAGAAGCAGGCTCCCCATGGGGAGCCCAATGCAGAACCCAATCCCAGGATGCGGTGATCACACCCTGAGCTGAAGGCAGATGCTCAACCATGGAGCCACCCAGGTGCCCCGAGAAAGTCATTGTTTTTTTAATTTTTTTTTTAATTTTTTATTTATTTATGATAGTCCCAGAGAGAGAGAGAGAGAGAGAGAGAGAGAGAGGCAGAGACACAGGCAGAGGGAGAAGCAGGCTCC
The DNA here is from genome assembly GCF_011100685.1 of Canis lupus familiaris. Lineage (NCBI taxonomy): Eukaryota > Metazoa > Chordata > Mammalia > Carnivora > Canidae > Canis > Canis lupus. Next base: position 18,445,086 of record NC_049238.1, read on the forward strand.
ATGCACCGAGAACCCGACGTGGGATTCGATCCCGGGTCTCCAGGATCGCGCCCTGGGCCAAAGGCAGGCACCAAACCGCTGCGCCACCCAGGGATCCCGTCATTTTTTTTTTTTAATTTGTATTTATTTATGATAGTCACACAGAGAGAGCGAGAGAGGCAGAGACACAGGCAGAGGGAGAAACAGGCTCCATGCACCGGGAGCCCGACGTGGGATTCGATCCCGGGTCTCCAGGATCGCGCCCTGGGCCAAAGGCAGGCGCCAAACCGCTGCGCCACCCAGGGATCCCGAGAAAGTCATTTTTAAAAGCAATTCCAGAATATAAGAAATAGTGAAAGGGACCATAAGGGAAAGGAGGGAACCTGAGTGGGGTAAAAATTAGAGGAAGACAAACCATGAGAGACTCCTACCTGGGAAACAAAGGGTTGCTGAAAGGGAAATGGGTAATGGGCATTAAGGAGGACACGTAAAAAAAAAAAAAGGAGGACACGTGATGAGATGAGCACTGGGCGTTATACTGTATATTGGCAAACTGAATTTAAATAAAACTTTTTTTCATTAAAAATAATAAAGGTTGGGCAGCCGCGATGGCCCAGTGGTTTGGCGCCACCTTCAGCCCGGGGTACGATCCTGAAGATCCGGGATCAAGTCCCACGTCAGGCTCCCTGCTTGGAGCCTGCTTCTCCCTCTGCCTGTGTCTCTGCCCCTCTCTCTCTCTCTCTCTCTAATAAATAAATAAAATCTTTAAAAAAAAAAGATTAAAAAAAAATAGATGAATGGAATAAATATCCAGAAGCAGGTCAAAACATGTAATTTGACAATATGATTAAGACCGCAATGGGAATCAAAAGAGAAATCATAGACTAATTCAGTAAATTGGTTTGGGACAGCTCATTTTACAACTGCAAAACGAAGTTTAATCTGTACAACAAATCTTATATTAGGATAAAATTCAAATGGCTCAACATTTATTTATTTTATTTTTAAAGATTTTATGTATTTATTCATGAGGGACACAGAGAGAGAGGTAGAAACATAAGCAGAGGGAGAAGCAGGCCCTGCCCCACGCAGGACTCCATCCCAGGATCCCAGGATCCCAGGATCCCAGGATCACACTGAGCCAAAGACAGATGCTCAACCCCTGAGCCACCCAGGCGCCCTGGATCAAATTTAAAAGTAAAAAAATGATACCATAAAATTAAACGAAGATGAACTCCTTGAAAACTTGGATTAGGGATCCCTGGGTGGCGTAGTGGTTTGGCGCCTGCCTTTGGCCCAGGGCGCGATCCTGGAGACCCGGGATCGAATCCCACGTCGGGCTTCCGGTGCATGGAGCCTGCTTCTCTCTCTGCCTGTGTCTCTGCCCCTCTCTCTCTCTCTCTCTCTCTCTGTATGACTATCATGAATAAATAAATAAAATCTTAAAAAGAAAAAAAGAAAACTTGGATTATGGTAGGCTCTTCTCTTTTTTTTCCTTTTAATTTAGACAGAGACAGAGAAAGCTCGAGAGCACACATGTGTGGGTAAAGGAGGGACAAAGGGAAAAGGAGAGTCTTAAGCAGGCTCCGTGCCCAGCACAGAGCCTGAGCAGAGCCTGATGTAAGGCTGGATCTCACAAACCTGAGATCATGACTTGAGCTGAAATCACAAGTCAAACACTTGGAACCAACTGAGCCACCCATGAGCCCCTGGATTTGGGTAGGCTTTTTAACTATCATTTAAAATCTAAAAGCCAGGATCCCTGGGTGGCGCAGCGGTTTAGCGCCTGCCTTTGGCCCAGAGCATGATCCTGGAAGACCCGGGATCAAATCCCACGTCGGGCTCCTGGTGCATGGAGCCTGCTTCTCCCTCTGCCTATGTCTCTGCCTCTCTCTCTGTGTGACTATCATAAATAAATAAAAATTTTTAAAAAAATTTTTTTAAATAAAATAAAATCTAAAAGCCTTAAAAAAAAAGACTGATAAAAATTTGACTACATAAAAATAAAAACCCTCTAATAAAGACAACCAAAAACAAAGTAAAAAAAAAGACAAAGTACAAACCAAGGAAAAGAATGGCAACTTATGACAAAGGACTAATATAGAACTACTAAAAATAGATTTAAAAAAACAAACTATTAGAAAAATCAGCAAGGGACACCTGGGACGCTCAGCAGTTAAGCGTCAGCCATCGGCTCAGGGCGTGATCCTGGAGTTCCAGGATCAAATCCCACATCAGGCTTCCTGCATGGAGCCTGCTTCTCCCTCTGCCTATGTCTCTGCCTCTCTTTCTCTCTGTGTGTCTCATGAATAAATAAATGAAATCTTTAAAAAAAGAAGAAAGAAAGAAAGAAAGAAAGAAAGAAAGAAAGAAAGAAAGAAAGAAAGAAAGAAAGAAAGAAAGAAAGAAAGAAAGAAAGAAAGAAAAAAGAAAGAAGAGAGAGAGAGAGAGAGAGAAAGAGAGAAGAGAAAAATCGGCAAACTTTACAGACATTTCAGATAAAAGGAAAAACAAAAAGGCTTTTAGAGGCACCTGGGTGGCTCAGTCAGTTAAACTTCTGCCTTCAGCTCAGGTCATGATCCCAGGGTCCTGGAATCCAGCCCCACACAGGGCTCTCCATGAGGAGCCTGCCTCTCCCTCTCTCTCTGCCCTTCCCCCCTGCTTGTGCTCTCACTCTTTCTCTTTCTCTCTCAAATAAATAAAATCTTTATTTTTTTTTTAAGATTTTATTTATTCATTCATGAGAGACACAGATAGAGAGAGGTAGAGACACAGGCAGAGGGAGAAGCAGGGTCCATGCAGTGATCCCGACGTGGGACTCAATCCAGGGACTCTAGGATCACACCCCGGGCCAAAGGCAGGCGCCAAACCACTGAGCCATCCAGGGATCCCCAAATAAAATCTTTTAAAAAAGGGCACCTGACCCGGTGGCTTAGCGGTTTAGCACCGCCTTCAGCCCCGGATGTGATCCTGGAGACCCGGGATCGAGTCCCACATCGGGCTCCCTACATGGAGCCTGCTTCTCCCTTGACCTATGTCTCTGCCCCTCTTTCTGTGTGTCTCTCATGAATAAATAAATAAAATCTTTAAAAAGGGAGCCTGAGTGGCTCAGTTGGTTAGACAGCTGCCTTCCACTTTGATCATGAGCCCAAAGTCCTGGGATTGAGCCCCACCTCGGGCTCGCTGCTCAATGGGCAGCCTGCTTCTCCCTCTCCACTGCTTGTGCTCTCTCATGCACACACTCTCTCTCTCTCAAATGGATGAATAAAATCTATTTTAAAAAATCTTTAAAAAGAAAAACAAATGGCTTTTAAACATATGAAAAAATATTCTCATACGTGATACAGAAATTTATTTATTTTTTATTATTTTTTTGGGATACAGAAATTTTTTTTTTTTTTTGGGATACAGAAATTTAAAATAAATCAAGATCTCTTCAACTCTCAGACTAGCAAAAATCTGAAAGTGTGGGAACATATTTTGTTTGCAGGAATATGGGAAAATAGGCACTTTCATACATTATTGGGTGGCTTGCAAACTGTAATCAAAGTTATAATCTCATATTCCCTCAAGAGATTCCACTTCTGAGAAATTTATCCTACAAATATACTTGTACACATATACAGTATTATGCAACACTATTCATCATATTTTATAATAGCATAAAATGAAAACAATCTCTCCGTAAGAACCTAAAAATTTTAATATATCTATAAATGTAATGTGTAAATATAAATGTAAATGTGAAGTTATACTATACAGAAATGAAAAGACAATTAAAAGAATTAAGTGAAAAAAAAAAAAAAGAATTAAGTGAAAAATACAAGGTATAGGATCATGTGCACAGTATATCTTGTGTAAAAAAATGGGCTAACAATCAACATGCATGTACATACATATATATATATATATGAACATACTCTCTAAGGATATAATAATGTTACTATGGGAGAGAGAGACTACAGAGGTTAGAAAAAAAGTTTTTCCGTATTCATTTAAAAATGTTTAGGGACACCTGTGTGGCTCAGTGGCTGAGCATCTGCCTTCGGCTCAGAGTGTGATCCCGGAGTTCCGGGATCAAGTCCCAGATCAGGCTTCCTAGAGGAAGCCTGCTTCTCCCTCTGCCTATGTCTCTGCCTCTCTGTGTCTCTCATGAATAAATAAAATCTTAAAAAATATAGTTTATTCATTGTATATTCCATGTTGCCTTTTCAGAAAATATAATAGACAAGACAGTTTCAAAACCAAAGAGTGGCCTTTTATCTACATACGAAAGAAAGAGCAAAGGAGTAAAAAAAGTAGTAAAGAGTAACTGAACCAGTGTTTCAAGTGAAAGCAATGTGAGTTGTTCAGATGCAACTCTACTGGGACGCCTGGGTGGCTCAGCGGTTGAGCACCTGCCTTCGGCCCACGCCATGATCCTGGAGTCCTAGAATCAAGTCCCACATCGGGCTCCCTGCATGGACCCTGCTTCTCCCTCTGCCTATCTCTCTGCCTCTCTCTGTGTGTGTATGTCTCTCATGAATAAATAAATAAAATCTTAAAAAAAAAAAAAAAAGATTCAACTCTAAGAGCCCACCAGAGAGCTATGTAGTTTTAAAGGACATAACTTTTAAAACAGTAATTATTCCAAGCAAACTGAACCAGGCAGAGAACAGTCACATGTAAGGTAAAAACCACTAGTCCCTAATTAAAGAAAAATGCCATTTAGTTCCTCATTGGCATTATCAACACAATTAATACCTATATTTGAAAAAAAAAAAAAACCTCTATTTTAATTATAAGGTATTTCGTTATGTATTTTTTAAAGGATATATCTGAATAACAGATACAAATATTTCCTATCAAAAACCAACAAAACATACCTGATATGACTTCTTCTTGCTGGAGATCTATGAATATCAAACAGCGTGTTTTCCCTCTTTTTTTGATGAGCTGGTACTTAAAAAAAAAAAAAAACACAACACAGAAATAACATAATAAATTGATAAGCTAATGTATAAAAGGAGTAGAAATTACTTCTAATAGAAGTTATACAAGAATAGGGACGCCTGAGTGGCTCAGTGGCTGAGCTTCTGCCTTTGGCTCAGGGCGTGATCCCAGAGACTCCCTGCATGGAGCCTGTGTCTCCCTCTGCCTGTGTCTCTGCACCTTTCTCTGTGTGTCTCTCATGAATAAATAAAATCTTTAAAAAAAAAAAAAAAAAAAAGAATAGAAGCTAGTCATATGTGTTCAAGTTCCAAATGCTATCTAGAAGGAGCACAACAAAATCAAAAACTCTGGTAGGTAATAAATAGCATAAGTTGCAAATAAACTTTCTAAAAAGATGTTAAATTGGGACACCTGGGTAGCTCAGTGGTTGAGGGTCTGCCATCGGCTCAAGGCATGATCCTGGGATACAGGATCAAGTCCCACATGGGGTTCCTTGTAAGGAGCCTGCTTCTCCCTCCACCTGTGTCTGCCTCTCCCTTTCTGTATCTCTCACAAATAAATAAAATCTTTAAAAAATAGAAAGATGCTAAATTAAATCTTTGTGATTGTGACAACTGAGTGACTCAGTGGTTGAGTATCTGCCTTCAGCTCAGGGTATGATCCTGGTCCTGGGATCGAGTCCTGCATCAGGCTCCCTGTGGGAAGCCTACTTCTCCCTTTGTCTATGTCTCTGCCTCTCTCTGTGTGTCACTCATGAATAAATAAATAAAATCTTAAAAAAAAAAAATTCTACTCCTCTGCCTCTCCCCACATACACATTCTCTCTCTCTCGCTCCCCATAAAATAAATAAATCTTTTTTAAAAAATAAAAATAAAAAAATAAATCTTTGTGATTTAGGGTTAGATAATGATTTTTTGATACTACACCAAAAGCATAATCCATTTAAAAAACTAATAAATTGGAGTTCATCAAAATTACTAAATTCTGCTCTTTGAAAAATACTAGTAAGAAATTAAAGGAGACAAGCTACAGACTGAGAAAATACTTGCAAATCATGTATCTGATAGAGAACTGATATCCAAAATACATGAGAAACTCAAAACTATCAAGAAAATAAACAACTCACTGAAAAAATGGGCAACAGATTTTAACAGATACTTCAGAAATAACGCTGGCAAAGCAGCATATACAGATGCTCAACATCGTTTGGGAAATAGAGATTTAAACTTCAATAACTATGTATTAAAGTTAATTTCAAAAACAGATAACAAGTGTGTGGCAAGAAAATGGTGCAAATGGACTCTCATACACTCTCAGGAAGAATGTACGTGGTACAGCCACTTTGGAAAACAATTTGGCAATTTCTTTGCACATTAAGCATACACCTAATCACAAAACCCAGCCATTCCACTCCTTGGTGTTTATAAGAAAAATGAAAAAATATGTCCAAAGACTTGCATATGAATGTTCCTAACAACTTTATTTATAATAGCAAAATACTAAAAATGTCAACAATCCAAATGTCCATCTACAAATAATGGATAAACAAATTATGATATATTCATACAATGGAATGCTACTTGGTAATAAAAAGAAATAATACACTTTTATTGTTACTTTCAACATGGAGGAGTCTTACAATTACGCTGAGTGAAAGAAGTCAGACAAAAAAAGAGTACATATGGTATATAAAATTCAAGAAAATGTAAATTCATCTATGGTTAAAGAAAATAAATCAGATCAGAAGCTACCTAAGGATTGGGATGGTGACGGCTCCAGAAAGTTAGGAGTAGATTACAAACAGGCAGAAAGATATTTTGGGGGTTGATAAACATGGTCATGATCTTGATGGTAATGATAGTTTCATAAGTATATACCTAAGGTATTTCCAACTTGCCAAACTGTACATGTTAAATATTCTAATAAAGATTTTTTTAATCTAGAAAAATAATTCACAATTTTCTATCTTTCCATATCTCCTCCATGATTGAGAGGGCTACATGTGCCAGTGACTCCTAACTGGTATAATGTCCGCACACACTAAAGGCAAGCTTCTAGTAGATACCTCTGATCCACACCTTCCAGACATTAAATCATTATTTCAAAGCATTAGAGTCTGAGTATAAATATCTCCTATAAATATCTCAGTCCTTCCTTAAAAATATTATGCTAAGTGAAAGAAGCTAAATACAAAACGTCACAATAAGGCAACTCTGTACACAGAAAGTACATTAGTGGTTGCCAATGGCTGGTGGGATGAAAGTGTAGAAGTAATAAAATGTTCTGGACTCAGAGATGATAACTACATAATCCCTGTAAATATACTAAAAACCAGTGAATTCTACAGATTAAAAATCAGCAAAACCCAACAAAAATGGTGAAAAGAAAAATAAAACAGCACCTATGTGAGTACCTGTCATTATCTTAACAGCATGAAGATAAAAGGTTTTCCTCCTAAAGGAAACAAAAACCTAGGGGCATCTGGCTGGCTAAATTGGTGGAACATGCGACTCTTGATCTTAGTGTCATGAATTCGAGCCCCAAGTTGGGAATAGAGATTACTTTTAAAAAATAAACAAATAGGGATCCCTGGGTGGCGCAGTGGTTTAGCGCCTGCCTTTGGCCCAGGGCGTGATCCTGGAGACCCAGGATCGAATCCCATGTCGGGCTCCTGGTGCATGGAGCCTGCTTCTCCCTCTGCCTGTGTCTCTGCCTCTCTCTCTGTGTGTGTGATTATCATAAATAAATAAAAATTTAAAAAAAAATTTTTTAATAAAAAAATAAAAAAATAAAAATAAATAAAAAATAAATAAACAAATAAACCTAGATTATTGGCCAAGCTGCAGTCTTGTACCCAATTTTGCGACTTTGGCTAAACCACTTAACCACTTGGAACATAGAACTAAAAGAACTGCTGTAAATGAAAGTGTTCAATAAAATTTAAAGTATTACACAAAAATGAGCAGTATTTATTACTAAATTCAAGATTCTTTAAATAAAATGTACATGCTGCATGTAATTCTATACTGCAATTATGTACTTCAACTTTCTTTCTGTTGTGTGTGTGAACAGAAGTATACATAAAAAAGATGAATAAAACTACAAGAGATTCCATTCTTCTAAATTCAGCAACACTGGGGGTACCTGGCTAGCTCAGGTATTACACAAGAATGATCAGTATTTATTACTAAATTCAAAAGGGGTGGAGTAGAATACGCAGCTCAACAAAAAGTTCTTCAGCTTTTCTTACCTATTGGAGGTGCTTGGTATCTATCCACTGTTTTCCTTTGTCTTAAATTATATGGTCTATCATTTTCTTCTCCTTCTGCCTCTTCAACTTCTATATCTCCATCCTCCTCTTGAGATTCTAGTTTCCCCCACACAAAGGAAAAGAATTACTGTTTTAATCCACAAGAATTGGATCACTCTAGAACTGAATATTTACATTCTATCTTTTATTCTTTCTGCCCATTCCACATTTAAAAGTGTCAACATTTTCTGATACAGTATATATCAATATAATTAAAAATCAACCTAGATAGATGTTAAAAAAAAAAAAAGGCCTTTCTTACAAATAATATAGCTCTCTTCTAAATAGCCTAGATATACTTATGATCTTTCTATTTCTATCTCTTTGGTCATACAGAACAGTTATAGAAGATGAATCACAATTTTACTGCAACAAACTTCATTTAATGCCCAGTTATCCACCAGTGAATAAGGTTAGTATTCAAATATCACTTGGTAAAAAAAAAAAAAAAAAAAAAAGTATCACTTGGTAGTTTAAAAAAATATGCTTACAAAATAATTACTAATGTTACAGCAAGAGCAATTTTTGTTGGCAGTGTAATGGTTTGTTAGGCTTACTGACAATAGATAAGCACAAATTACTCTATTTTGGTAAGAAAATGCAGGTAGGAATGGGAGAGCTCATGAAGCAGATCTCTGGGGTGCTAGTGATCTATTTCTTGACATAAGTGATCACTTCATACACTATACACTTAAAATATAATGTACATAAATTCTTTATGTACAGAATTTATTTTTAAAAAGTGGTTTGGCTAAAACCATGACATCTATTTACAGTTTAAAATAAAAATCTGGGGCAGCCCAGGTGGCTCAGCAGTTTAGCGCCACCTTCAGCACAGGGCATGATCCTGGAGACCCAGGATCGAGTCCCACGTCCCACTCCCTGCATTGAGCCTGCTTCTTCTCCCTCTGCCTGTGTCTCTGCCTCCTTCTCTGTGTGTGTCTCTCATGAATAAATAAATAAAATCTTTTAAAAATTAATTAATTTTAAATATAAAATAAAATAAAAATCTGGGGTGACTGGCTGGCTCAGTCGGTAGAGCATACAACTCTTGATCTCAGGTTTGTGAGTTTAAGCTCCACACTGGGTATAGAGATTACTTAAAAATAGAAAATTTTTAATGGGATGCCGGAGTAGCTCAGCGGTTGGGCTCCTGGATTCAGTTGGGTGCCTGCATTCGGCTCAGGTCATGATCTGGGGATCCAGGTTCAAGTCCCACATCAGGCTCCCTGGGAGAAGCCTGCTTCTCCCTCTGCCAATGTCTCTGCCTCTCTCTCTCAGTCTGTCTCTCCCATGGATAAATAGATAAATCTTTAGAGCAGTCCGGATGGCTCAGTGGTTTAACGCTGCCTTCAGCCCAGGGCCTGATCCTGGAGACCCGGGATCGAGTCCCGCGTCGGGCATCCCTCCATGGAGCCTGCTTCTCCCTCTGCCTGTGTCTCTCTCTGTGTCTCTCATGAATGAATAAATAAAATCTTTTAAAAAAATTTTTTAGGGCAGCCCCGGTGGCGCAGTGGTTTAGCGCCGCCTGCAGCCCGGGGCATGATCCTGGAGACCCTGGATCGAGTCCCACATCGGGCTCCCTGCATGGAGCCTGCTTCTCCCTCTGCCTGTGTCTCTGCCTCTCTCTCCCTCTGTGTCTCTCTCATGAGTGGATAAATAAAACCTTTTAAAAAAAAAATTTTTTTTTAAATAAATCTTTTAAAAAAACCATTTTAAAAAATAAATAAAACTGATGAAATTTTATTGGCTTATGGCCCCCAAATGCAATATACTTTGTGATTAACTTTTTAACCACAGGGGAATCCCTGGGTGGCTCAGCGGTTTAGCGCCTGCCTTTGGCCCAGGGCGTGATCCTGGAGACCCAGGATCAAGTCCCACATCGGGCTCCCTGCATGGAGCCTGCTTCTCCCTCTGCCTCTCTCTCCCTGCATGGAGCCTGCTTCTCCCTCTGCATGGAGCCTGCCTGTGTCTCTGCCTCTCTCTCTCTCTCTGTGTCTTTCATGAATAAATAAATAAATAAAATCTTTAAAAAAAAAAAAAAACTTTTTAACCACAGTAATTGTCAATATAATACAACTATATTTAGGCATAGGTAAAATTTTAAAACCACCAGCGATATTCACTGAAATTTGTATTAAGTTCTAGATAAAATCAGCAAATACAATATTACTAGCTAAATAAATTACCTGTTCCCAAATAAGTCTCTTTAAATCCTTAAAAAATATTACTTTTTGAGAAACCCCTACATAATAATATTGTGGGGGAGAAATTCTATGCATGGCAAATTGACTTTGAAAACTCTACAAAGTTGTTCAGTTAATGAAAAAAGGCAAAAGTCACATTATAAATCTGTCTCACTTATACTAATTTTCTCCAAAAGAAGCAATACAGAGGTTCTAGCTATAACAACAATATTTGCTCAATAAAGTACCCTCATCAGAAATATCAGCTCTTCAAAACTAATGCAAAAAAAAGAAAAAAAAATCACTAATACTATATTAGAGAATTTGAGAAACAAACCCATTCATTTCCATCTAAGCTTTACATATAGTAGTAACTGGTAAGATTTCCTGGTAAAATACAAATATCTGCATTTACAATACACCAAATCTGAAAATCCATTTCAATAAAGATTAAGACCTATAGAATTAAATCCTACAGACGTACTAGTCATTGATTTATAACCTTTGGGACATGTATTTTCATCATGTTCCCAGCTCCAGCCCTACAAATTCAGCCAGGTTCTTCGGTTCAGAACCCAGACAAGCAAAATAAATAAATAAATAAATAAAATAAAAAATAAAAAAAAATAAAAGAACCCAGACAAGCCTCAGAAAAGAGCAGTATACCTCCTTCCACTAACATTACCAGTTTCTCTTTCTCTGAACTTCACCATTTACTCCTCAGTCCATAACTAAATTTGGGACCCAAATAATCAGAGACTCAGAGGATACAGACAGAAGGTGACTGTGGATAGAGGCTTCCAGTTAGAAGGTATCTAAACACAAAAGAGGCCTCACTTAACAACAAATCAGCCCTTGGTAAATGCCACACCAGATTAGGTCACTTACGGACTACTAGTAAGATAAATTAAATAATCATGTATAGTGTAAAGGCATTTTTCCAGACGAAGGTGAAAACTCAGAATGCCAAATAAAAATTATTCCAAATTATACAATGTAGATTTCTAAAGCCAAAAATCACACACCCAGCAATATTAGACGTATATTACTTATATGTATTTTTCTTCCCTCCCACCTGCACTTTGTAGCATTTACTTCATAAGTACTTTACAAACCTTCTTCTTCACCCTCAGTAGAGACTTCATGATGATTTTGTATCCCATAACTATTTCTTCTCAGTGACTTTCTTCGCCTTTTCACTCTTGAATACATATCCATGTTTTCCTTTTAAAGAGAGAAATCTGTCAAATATTAACATGCAATTTATTCCTGGCTATCAATATCATTAACCCAGTGGTACATGACCACTCTTGAAATTTACTGAGCACCTATTTGCAAGGCACAGATTCATGAAAACCAAAGCTTCCTGAATTCAAACAAACTTACAAAATATCTGAAATTTTAAAACTACAATGCCATGAACATACTTTCTCCCTCAAGCAAATTACAGCCTAGTTGGATGGAACAAGATAAGTCACAGGTAACTATAAAACAAAGTAAAACAAATGAAATGCCATTTAAAAAGGTATAATGTACCCTAGAATTCAGAGAGATGATCCTCTTGTTACTAAGGAAAGGGAAGGGAGGCAGCATCTGAGATGAACCTTGAGACAAAGGGAGGATTGCAGCAGTCTTAACCAGAAGTATTACCAGAAGTAAAGGATAAAGGAACAAGAATGATTTGTTTATATTTGGGCAATGGTGTGTGAAAAGAAAAAATTGAAACCAGATTACAAAGGTCAAGGTGTTTTTAATTAATTCAGTAATACAGTAAAAAAGAACAATGAAGGCTTCAGATCAGAAAAGTATCAGAATCAGAGTTATACTTTAGGATGACTCTTCTGGCAAAAGTGCAGAGGGTCTTTTGGGGAAGGTTGTGGCAAGCAGAGTAAGTACAGAAGAAGAAAACAAAATCTCAAACAAAAATAGAAAAAAAAGAATAATTCTGTTAATTAAAGAAAATCCAAATGCTGCTTACCCTCCCTTTGAGTTCCTCAACCAAAATAAAAAATATTTGCCAGGGTTTTTAAAGTTAATATACTCACAAATTCTGTATCTGTCCACATTCTAAGTCGTTCTACTTCTCCTGACCGACGGTTCCGTCTGATGTTAATGTTGTCCATTTCTTGTAATACAGCTTCAGCAGTACTACAATCACATAATAAAACCAGGATTTAGACAAATGTGACACCATATAATGTGTCATACATGTGAAAGAGCTCTTCATCAAAGCATAATTAAATTATCTTTGAAATGTAACTGTAGATAGCATCTCAATTATTTTTCTGAATCAGTATTCATCAGAAGATAATGCCCCCAAAAATCCAGAACATCTTTTACCTTAATGTATTTATTATAATAAAACTTATGAAATATTTGGGGCACCTAGCTAGCTCAGTCAGAAGAGCATGCGACTCTTGATCTCAGGGTTCTGAGTTCAAGCCCTACACTGAGTGTAGAGAATACTTAAAAATAAAATCTATAGGGTAGCCCCAGTGGCTCAACGGTTTAGTGCCACCTTCAGTCCAGGGCGTGATCCTGCAGACCCAGGATCAAGTCCCATGTTGGGCTCCCAGCATGGAGCCTGCTCCTCCCTCTGCCTGCCTCTCTCTCTCCCTCTTTCTGTGTCTCTCATGAATGAATGAATAAATAAAATCTTTTAAAAAATAAAAAGTAAAATAAAATCTATAATACTCCTAATATTCAATGCCACAATGCCACTATAAAGGACTACCAGATCCAAGGCAATGAAAAATTTTTATTTGAAGATGGTGTTAAGATAATTTATAAGATAAAAATCTGTAAAAAGTTTAAAGCTGGGGGGGGGGGGGGGCAGGCGCAAAAAAAAAAAAAAAAAAAAAAGGAAAAGAAAAGTTTAAAGCCAGAGGTGTCTGGGTGGCTCAGTTGGTAAAGCATCTGACCCTTGGTTTCAGGTAAGGTCTTAAATCTCAGGGTCATGAGTCCAAGTCCTGTGCTGGGCTCCAAACTGGGCATAGAGCTTACTTAAAAAAAAGTTTAAAGCCAACATAAGGTTAACTGAATGGATATTTTTAAAAATTAGACAATATTGTGCTCCACAGATTACAGGCTGACATTATCCCATTTAATCTTTCAAACATAAACATATAACATGTACTATGTATGTAGATAATGATCTAAGTATTTAACAAATAATAACGAATACTCAAATTTGGCATTACCAGCATAGAATATAATTTTCTCTCTTGTAAAATAGGGATTACACTGACCTCTCCTCTCTAGACCACTGCAAGGACCATTGCTCCTCTCTAGACCATTGTAGGATAATTTATCATCTGAGAAGAATAAAATTTCTTTGCATGTAGACACTGAGCAATCTGCTAAGCTCATTCACTAGTTATATCCCATATACCCAGTCTCAAGGGACCTTTAATTCAAAATCTTGACTAAAGAAAAGTATACTTAGTACATATCAATAATGGAATTTAATGTTGCTTAAAAACTACCAAAAACAGGGATCCCTGGGTGGCGCAGTGGTTTGGCGCCTGCCTTTGGCCTGGGGCGCGATCCTGGAGACCCGGGATCGAATCCCACGTCGGGCTCCCTGCATGGAGCCTGCTTCTCCCTCTGCCTGTGTCTCTGCCTCTCTGTCTCTCTCTGTGTAACTATCATGAATAAATAAATAAAATCTTTAAAAAAAAAAAAAAAAAAAAAACTACCAAAAACAAATTGTTAATGAGCAAATATTAAAGGACTTTAATAGTGAAGATTACCTTTTATATTATTTGTTCACAAAAATTATAAAAGGATGAGAAAAAGTTACCTATCATATAAACTATTAAATGTCATAAACGGACTAGAAACTAATAATCATTGCTAACCACTGTTAATTCAAATTAAGGTTTAAAATAATTGCATTTATTGCTAAGTCAGTGCTTAAGTTATTCTTTAAAACATAACTACCTTAAAAATAACTGATTTTTTTTTGAAATCTGAAATTTGATTTTGGAATTTTAAAATCTGAAAAATCAAACAAATTAAATAAAATTGCTTACTGCATAAGTATTCATACCTATTTACTAGTTGATCAAATAACAAACTCTGGTTCACGCTTTCAAATCTGTTTTTCCTGGAACGACAACTTTTTCTGACTTCCATGTCACCATTTATACAAGAAAGGTCTCCATCTCCCTTCTTTTCCCCTCGAAGGGGATGGCTTCGAAGGGCTACAAAAAGAGAGAGATTTACATTTCAAAGTACAGAGTATAAAAAAAGAAAAAATACATCAAAAATTACTTTTAAAAAACTACCAAAAAATTAATATAACTGCTTAAGTGGCTTTAATACCCAATAATCTAAAATTCTGATCACTATTTATGATCTGTAATAAATTAAATTATTTCATTTGTACTGATTTCTCAATGTTTAACAATTACATAAGTATTCACTATAACTGAAATGCAGTCATTTCCAACTGTATGCTGAACATACTATTAAGTTGTTTTACCCCACTTTAACACTTACTCTAACAACATTAGTAAGAATTTCAATACTAACCAGTTTCATAACAGAATACTCACATAAGCTACTATGTCCGTTTGGTAATGTAGCACCAGGCTGAGAAGTTAACCTAGAACACAATTATATTTAATATGCAAACACATCAACATTCATTTAAAGAAGCAAGAAACGCAATACTGGTAGAATCATTTTAATCTTTAAAATGTCAGTAATAATACTTTTTTAAGAGTAAAGATGGCAATAAGATTCGTAATACAATTAATAAAATATACTAAGAGTAATTTCATTACTTCAGGTAAAGCTTTAGTAACAAATTATAAACTGAATTTGCTCTGTCTTCAACTCTATAAAGTCCAAAGAGGCATAAGCTTAACATGTACCATAAAGTTAACTGATACCATAAGCAGCAATGGTCACAGACATTTATTACTGGTTTTGGTGAACAAAATAAAAATCAAACAAATGTACTCAAACAATAAACTGTAAGAACAAAGTCCTTGAACACCAATACCATTTAATAATTTCTCCAATATGTTTTATTACACATTCTAACCTGACAAAACTTAGCTAATTTCTCAAAACAGTCATAGTATAATTATTCCTTTTAGGTGAGGAAAGCAAATGTTAATTCAGTAGGAAGATACTTAAAACAATCATCAAAACATGAAGCTTAAAAAAATTCACAGTATGCTTCTGTATAATGAGAAAGTCAAAAACAAAAACTAAACTGGCTACATAATGAAAGAAAGAACTGTCAATGTAAACTTACTAAAGTTTTCTTTTAATACCCAATGATTATTATTTTCAACTTTTTTTAAATAGGGAAAGGACATTCAGAAAATAATATGTGATTTTTCTGTTCTATTATCCATACTGTCTGCACAAAATTTTCTTTTAATGGAAGTATACTCAATACATGTTATATTACTTTCAAGTGTATACCACAGTGATTCAATAAGTTTATACTTATGCTGTGCTCACAAGTGTACCTACCATCTGACATCACACAACACTATCACAATACCACTGAGTATATTCCCTATGTTGTACCTTTCATTCCTGTGACTTACTCATTCCATAACTGGAAGCCTGTATCTCCCACTTCTGTTTGCACAAATTTTCTTAACAAAAATATTCCAGTGTTTTTGGATACTCCAGCACTCCTCGTGTTAAAGTTTAATATTAAATGTTAATTATAAATGCCCTTGCCTAATAAAGATCAGAGCTAGGATGACTAAAGGATATCCACAAAAACTCAAACTGTTACATGTACTCATTTTGTCAAAAAGCAAAGACAAAAAACTCCAACCCTCTTTTTTTTTTTTTTAAAGATTTTATTTATTTATTCATAGGGATGCAGAGAGAGAGAGAGAGGCAGAGACACAGGCAGAGGGAGAAGCAGGCTCCATGCAGAGAGCCCGACATGGGACTCGATCCAGGGTCTCCAGGATCACACCCTGGGCGGCAGGCGGCACCAAACCGCTGCGCCACCGGGGCTGCCCCCAACCCTCTTTTCCCCCAGAAAACAACAAAACTATCTTGTTCTAATAGGCTACATGTCTTGGAAAATATTTCATTTTTAGCACCTTTCTATACAAAGTACATATAAAGTAATGAAACTGAAGTATTAACATGTCTTTCTTTGGAAGATTACACATGTCAAATTTTCTAGAACTCACTTAAAACCAAACAGAAGGGACACCTGGGTGGCTCAGCAGTTGAGCATCTGCCTTTCACTAAGGGCATGATCCCAGAGTCCCAGGATCAAGTCCCACATTGGGCTCCTTGCATGGAGCCTGCTTCTCCTGTGTCTCTGCCTCTCTTCTCTGTGTGTGTCTCTCATGAATAAATAAATAAAATCTTTAAAAAAAAAAAAAAAAAGGTCAGTTTTACTACTTCATAAATATACTTTGGCTTTGGACCTAACATAATATTAACTCAGTTTGATCAGTTTATTTACAAGTCTTGGCTCCAGGGACACCTGGGTGGCTCAGTGGTTGAGCATTTGCCTTCAGCGCAGGGCATAACCCCAGGATGTAGGATCGAGTCCTGCATCAGGCTCCCTGTGAAAAGCCTACTTCTCCCTCTGCTTATGTCTCTGCTCCTCTCTCTTTCTCTCTCATGAATAAATAAATAAATCTTTAAAAGAAAAAAATAAGTCTTGGCTCCAAATGAATTTTAGTGTATGCAAAACTGAATGGTTGAAACTGTACATACTTAAGTTATTCAAAAAAATAAGACACTAACCCTGAAATCATTCTACAAAAGAAATCTAAAACTTTTCTGAACAATAGCAACATCCCTGGGAAAAAAGCATAATAAGCTTTTTGTCCCTCTGAAGAAGACAATGCTTCTTGGCTTTTTTTATTGCTAATGAAAGATCTGTTTTATAAGGAAAAAATAAAAACTTATTCTTCAATCAACCCAATTATCTTACAATCATAAATTATTATCATCCTTTTTCCATTTCTCTTTAAAAAGATGAAAATGAAAATAAATAAATTAAAATAAAATAAATAAAATAAAATAAAATAAAATAAAATAAAATAAAATAAAATAAAATAAAATAAAATGATGAAAATGAACAAAAAGGGGCAGCCCAGGTGGCTCAGCGGTTTAGCACCTGCCTTCAGCCCAGGGTTTGATCCTGGGGACCCGGGATCAAGTCCCACGTCGGTCTCCCTGCATGGAGCCTGCTTCTCCCTCTGCCTGTGTCTCTGCCTCTCTCTCTCTCTGTGTCTCTCTCATGAATAGATAAATAAAATCTTAAAAAAAAATGCCAGTTTCTATAAAAAGAAAAAAAATAAAATGAACAAAAAGGAGATAGAATATTAAATGAGTATTGGAAAGAGAATACTGAGATCTTAAGACGTGGCCTGCCTACTCCATAATATACACACCTAAAAAAGTTTCTTATTAAAAAAGTTTCTCTACATATGCCTCAGTGTACCCAAAAGTTAATCACTTTAATGTAACCAGGTAAGTTCACTGCTTAAATGCAAGCTCCAATACATCTTTATGAAGTCTCCTTGTTTATTTTTGAAAAGGGGAGTGGGCAGGGGATATTTCCTTGTATCTATGTTTCCTAAATTCTTTATTTTTTCCTAAATTTTTTAAATGGAAACAGCATCACTTTACATATGATTATTACGTCAGAATTTTCTACACCTTCAGTTATCTGGAGCATACTACCAAGGCAATACTAGCTGACTAATAATCATTACTTATTCTCCCTTTTCCATTAAATCCAAGGAATTTAGTGATTTTTTAAGGATTTTAAATCTCATTTCAGGAAAAGCCTCAGTTTGGAAAGACCTTAACCAATACTACCTACAATTCTAATGTGCCTCAGCAGTTTAACACAAGTGGTTACATTTCTGCCTAACCTCACTCACTACTCTCTCAATATCTGACCACAAAACTTTCATGCATACTACATTTAACTGTACAGTTAGTCTTATCAAATATTTAATGTTGTCTGTATCTTAGAGTATGTGTTTCTATTATTCTAGACATTAAATGCATGCCACATTCTTTCTCTAGGGTGCCTCCTCCAACACCACAGAAAGACACACATGCATGTATACACATAGAGCATCTCAGTTCAATAAATGTCTAGTAGCTAATCAGCTGACAAGATGGGATTATTAAAAATAAAATGTTTTAAAACGGGATTATTTAAATTTTTTTTTTTAGATTTTATTTATTGGTTTATGAGAGACAGAGGAAGAGAGAGGCAGAGACACAGGCAGAGCGAGAAGCAGGCTCCATGCAGGGAGCCCGACATGGGACTCAATCCCTAGTCTCCAGGATCATGCCCCAAGCTGAAGGCGGCGCTAAACTGCTAAGCCACCGGGGCTGCTCTACTTAAAATATTTGTAAGCTGGGATCCCTGGGTGGCGCAGCGGTTTAGCGCCTGCCTTTGGCCCAGGGCGCGATCCTGGAGACCCGGGATCGAATCCCACGTCAGGCTCCCGGTACATGGAGCCTGCTTCTCCCTCTGCCTATGTCTCTGCCTCTCCCTCTGCCTGTGTCTCTGCCTCTCTCTCTCTCTCTGTGTGACTATCATAAATAAATAAAAATTAAAAAAAAAAATACTTGTAAGCTACAACATCTATCTAGGCTAACATGGATATTTGTGAATTTCTACATATAAGATAAAGAATACATAATTAAATTTTCAACCAAAAAAATCCTTATTAAAAATTATCATAATTATATTGATAAACTTAATCTTCAAAGTTCAGTTCCACTTCCACCTCTATGTTCATTCAATTACTGAGGTCTCAAAGGGAAATTATTTCAACAATCAACAGGAACTTAAAAAAAAAAAATTAGCGGTCTTGGGGCACCTGGGTGGCTTAGCCACTTAAGTATCCTACTCTTGATTTTGGCTCAGGTCATGATCTCAGGGTTGTGAGATTGAGCCCCACATCGGGTTCTGTGCTGGGCAGTGAGCCTGCTTAAGATTATCTCTCTCCTCCTCTCTCTGTCCCTCCCCACCCACTCACCTCAATCTCTCTCTCTCCGTCTCTCTAGAAAAAATTTAAAAATTAAAGATTAAAAATTTAGTGGTCTTGGGACACCTGGCGGGCTTAGCAGTTGGGCATCTGCCTTAAGCTCAGGGCATGATTCCGGGATCCGGGATCAAGTCGTGCATTGGGCTCCCTGTGAGGAGCCTGCTTCTCCCTCTGCTGTGTCTCTGCCTCTCCCTCCATCTCTCATGAATAAATAAATAAAATCTTTTTTTAAAAATTGCTTTTTAAAAATGTACTTAGTATTCAAAAAAAAAAAAGAAATATCACACTAAGGCAACTAGATGGAAGCAAAACTCTCTCTCTCAAAAAAAAAAATTGTTTTTTCTCTCAAAAAAATTTTGAGGCTCTTCTTACATGAAAGACATGATCAAGATCAACTTAAGGGCAGCCTGGGTGGCTGAGCGGTTTAGTGCCACCTTCAGCCCAAGGCCTGATCCTGGAGACTGGGATTGAGTCCCATGTCAGGCTCCCTGCAGGGAGCCTGCTTCTTCCTCTGCCTGTGTCTCTCTCTCCCTCTCCCTCTCTGTATCTCTCATAAATAAAATCTTTAAAAAAAAAAAAAAAAAGATCAATTTACACAAAGGCCTTCTGAGTAGTTAAGATGAAGAAAATCTAGTGCCCATTATTTACTAAAACTGTTAAAATTATCTTACAGTGAAAGCTCAAACTCTGACACTAAAAGAACATTTTTAAGAAACGTTTATCTAGAAAAAGAAGCCTGATTCATTCATTTAATAAATATAGGCTACAGATTACAACAGATAGATCAAGTCTAGGAGTATAATTAAAGGGCAGTACTCATTTTAAGTAACATCATTATAGTGACCTGGATCTGTTTTATCTCACAGATGAATGAGTGTGGGAAAAGAAAAATCAACAGACTATGATTCAAGATTTTCCGACTCAGCTCCCAGAAAATGCGAAATACAAAAGTTATAGAAAAGTGGTGCATCTTCTGGAACATACTGAACCACAGACTCTTTAGGGACTAGTAAATGTATACTGTCTATCAAAGCCTATAAACCCCGAAGATTTTTTTTCCATTAGAGAGTAACAGTATCCAGAATTTACCTGGACATATAAAATCAAGTAATTTTTAAGTACTTCAAGAAGGAAAAAAGTCGAAGAATTTTCCTTTTACTTTTGTTTGTAGTCAGCACATCATCAGCATTTCTACATCAAAGACTGGAGGAAAAGAGAAGCTAAAAATTCTAAGTTCAATGCTTAAATCTTTTCTGTGTGTGTGCCTATCCTATACATTAATTACTATTTACTTTGGTAAGTGTGTAAAAATAAGTTTTCCTGATACATACTGAGCCAAACCCAAAGCAAACTTAAACTAAAAATAAGCAAACAAAAGATGTCCTTAAAAATTAATTTTTACTTTAGTACATTTTAGTATATCAATTCAAGTATAATATTTAATAATTTTAGAAAGGGGAGATTTCATTTTCAGATAAAAATAACCAATGAATAACCAATGTTTTTATTTAAACTTTCAGAAGTATAAATATATATGGACATTTAAGATCAAAATCCTTATTGTTTTAATAATAGTTTCTATTATATACTACATATTTTTATAAGACAAATAGATTTTATGTCATGTTTAAAGAAAAGAGACACATACAAAATTATAAAACAAATTTAAACCATCTATAAGTGTTTCTACACATTAGTGGCTTTTTTAAAGAAAATTAGCATTAATATGAGCCCTGAATCGTATCAAATAATTCATGAAATAACAATGGATGAGTTCTTATTTCTCACCTGGTCTGTCCAGTTGATATGTTCCATTCCTCTCGCTGACCAGTACTTCGTGATTTTGATTTGTCTTTGCAAACAGAATCAGGTTGTTTCAAAGTGCGTTTGGCTGGAGGAGACACGTGGCTATCACTTAAACTACCATCAACTTCAGCTTTCTGAAAAACAAAGTTAAAAATATATTATTCCCATTAAAACACAGAATTCCTAAATTCTTGATAAAGTATAGTATCTATTCAACCAATATTTACTAAATGAATCACTTTACAAGTATAGCAATTGCAATAATGTGTAAATGTAGAAACAAAGGAATTAGATTGCATTTATAATCAAAACATATATAGTTTGTTTTTATCTTAAAACAGTTTCAAGCCTACAGAAACGATGTATGTATGTATCTTTTTATGACATGATTCCTCATTCTCTCCTAAATATTCCAGTGCATACATCCCAAAACAAGGAATCAGGAAATGAACATTAATATAACACAGAGCCAATTAAATTTTATTTGATGCAGGTTCAGTATCCTATCCAAGAACATATACTGTATTTAGTTATCATATCTCCTCTGTCTTCTTCAATCTAGAATACCTCTCTAGTTTTCCCCCATCTTTCATGTCCTTGACTATAAAGAGTCTTGATTGCCCTTTGGTTTTCTAGGATGACCCTCAATGTGGATCACTGATGCTCCTCATAACCAGATTCAGACCATACATTCTTGGAAAGAATGTATAGAAATTATACTGTGTGTACTTACTTACCCATTATTAGGTATAACCTTGATCACCTGGTCAAGTTGGTATCTGCCAGGTATCTGCCACAATCCCTTTGTGTTTGATTAGAATGAGGAATTTTCCTGATAATTCGCCAATATCCCATTCCTCATCAAACTTTCACCCACTAGCTGTTAGTTTCCTGATACATCCTGATACATTCATGGACTATTTCTCTTTTATCTAATACCATTGTGATGGTGATAACCTAATTCCATCATTCCTTCTACATTTTTTTTAGTTGGCATTTTATTTTAAAGAGCTTTCCCTCCATTCCCTTGTCTAATTCATTTACTCATTAATTTTATCAGTATGGAATCATGGATTCTTATTTTATACTATAGGTTATAATCCATTACTCTATTTTGTTGCTCAAATTACACAAGATTTGTCAACTGAGGGCCCTTTCAAAGTGGTTTCCCATACTCTTTTGACATGACCTCATCATTTTGAGTACTTCCTTGCTTTCTGACACAAAAGAACTATCTAAACTCATCTTCTGGGATCCCTGGGTGGCGCAGCGGTTTGGCGCCTGCCTTTGGCCCAGGGTGCGATCCTGGAGACCTGGGATCGAATCCCACATCGGGCTCCCGGTGCATGGAGCCTGCTTCTCCCTCTGCCTGTGTCTCTGCCTCTCTCTCTCTCTATCATAAATAAATAAATTGGAAAAAAAAAATTAAAAAAAAAAAGAAATAATAAACTCATCTTCTACTTTCCCTCCCTGACTCTAGAATTAGTCATTTCTCCAAGGGCCCTGACTCCTTTTAATCAAGGATAGTATTTAGGAATTGGGGCACCTAGGTGGTTTAGTCAGTTAAGCATTTGACTCTTGGTTTTGGCTCAGATCATGATCTCATAGGTCATGGGATCCAGACCCTTGTTGGGCTCTGTGCTCAATGCAGATTCTGTTTGAAGATTCTCTCCCTCTGCCCCTCCTCCCACTCACATGCACACATGCATGCACCCTCTCTCTCAAAAAAATAAATCTTTATTAAAAAAAAAAAAAAAAAAAAGAAACCAAAATGTGGGCATTAGGTGTGCTGTTAGGGGTTTCTTTTTTTCTTTTTTTTTTTTTTTTTGCATATCAGAAATGCTTTTTTATTTTTATCTGAAAACTTAAATTTTTAGACAAATGATTTTAGTATATAAATTTGATTTGTTTTTATACAGAATATAAAGATTTCCCTCATTGATCTTCCACGTGAAGGGTATTACAAGCCTGAAGGGAGATATTTTCTGCACATAAGTGTGTATCTTACACATAGGGTACTGGAAACCAATGGTGTAGTGCTTCTACACATAAATTAGGTCAAGTGACATCACATATTAAAAAGGAGCAAGAGAAATATTCTAGTTAATCAGATTCAAGAAGCAAACAGGACACAAAAGCTGTGCAGATAAGACCAAGTCAGTAACTTTAGTTAGGACACTGCAGATTATACTGGAGTAACAGGTATGCGAGGCTATAGTGTGTACCACATTAAAACAGCAAGGAAGAGCTATTCATAGACAAAGGGTGAATGAGGGATTTTCACTAAAGCAAATTAACTTGTCAACTGCCAAAACAAAACAAAACTGAGCATATGAATGTTAGTATACTGAAGGCATGTTATACCAATTTCTGTGCAGCATGCTAGAAGTTAGAACTTCTTCACTGGTGCATATGAATCATTAACAATCATGGAAAGTTGTTTTTTGTTTTTTGTTTGTTTTTTTTGCGCCCCTTCTCACCAAATTTCAGGCATGTCTTATTTTAGATGGTGTATAGCTTTTATCTATAATTTCGTCCTGTAAAAACATGCGAAGACAACGTTCATTCTGTGCCAGAGGATGACCAGCGACCTTGTTTATAAACTGCTCCAGCCCTTGCTTCCTTTCTTTTTAAATTTTTATTTTTTTAAAGATTTTTATTTATTTATTCATAAGAGACACAGAGAGAAAGAGAGGCAGAGACACAGGCAGAGGGAGAAGCAGGGAGCCCGACGTGGGACTCGATCCCAGGTCTCCAGGATTACGCCCTGGGCCGAAGGCAGGCACTAAACCGCTGAGCCACCCGGGCTACCCCTCCTTGCTTCCTTTCTTCAATAAAATTGTCATCAAATATTCCATCATCACCTCTAAAAGGAAGCTGACGCAAAAATGCTTTTCCAGGGAGAGGGGGAACTACAACCTTGCTCTAACTCACTTCACAGCCATTCAAAGTCACTGTATCTTCTTCTAACAGTAGATTCCTTCAGCTTGAAAATAGGGAGATTTGTCTTTTTGTTTTTTTTTTTAAGATTTTATTTATTCATTCATAGAGACACAGAGAGAGAGAGAGGCAGAGACACAGGCAGAGGGAGAAGCAGGCTCCACTCAGGGAGCCGACATGGGACTCGATCCCGGGTCTCCAGGATCATGCCCGGGGCCGAAGGCAGTGCTAAACCGCCGAGCCACCAGGGCTCCCTGGGAGATTTGTCTTGACCCTGATTTTGTAGGTGGTGAAGTGGCCCCGGCTGACCCCCACCATCTGCAGGTTGCTCACATGGATCTCCAGGAAGTTGCTGGGGGGCCCGTAGGCATCATTGAGGTTCTGCGGCTGGCCTGGTTATCAGCCGCTGGGTGTCTGCCACAGTCTCCGCCATTGCTCTACTAGTTAGTGGGGTTTCACTGTTATTGAATCCTCTCAGCATAGAGAGCTAGAAAGTATATGACTATAAATATATACATAAACCTACACATCTATACCTATTTCTTTATCTGTCCATGAGTAACATATGTATGCACACCAAGGCTTCTAATTCTAATTCCACATCTTAAGTTTCTTGCTAGACTTTCCCCTTTTATGTTTGTAAGCTCTTCTCAGGGAGGAACCTGGCTTCTATTATCTTCAATATATTTATTTACTTGCTTTTTCAATGAATAATTTGTTTAAATAACCAATTTCTCAACCAGAGACCTCCATCCATAACATTTCCATTATTCTCTCCCCAGCCACATGTTCTCAGACTACAGCAAGGTCACTGTCCACTCAGCAGCTTTCCTCTTCACCACTCAATTCCTTGGATATTGGGCAAGTGGGTAAGAGAGCAGAGGAAAGATCACCTTTACTTTAGAGATGATTTAATTCATATGCTAATACTTCTATCACTTGACATGATAGATCAGTATTTCAAAGGTATGTGTGACCATTTTTAATATGTTACCATATAAATATATGGTTTTATTTCCTTTTATGCTACAAATTTAAGAAAAATATAAGAACTACCCTTTTCATAAATGCACACTTCTAAATCATATCTCCCAAAGCAAGACAAGTACATTCACAAATAACCAAAGTGTAGCCATTAACAAACAAACTTAAAAAATACTCATAATAACAGTGCCGGGCTAGCTCAGCTGCTAGAGCATGGAACTCTTGATCTCAGGGTCTTGAGTTCAAGCTCCATGTTGTACTTAGGGCTTACATTTTTAAAAAACTTGTAATACTATAGATGTTTAAAGATATTCAAATATAACCTATAGATTTAACATTCATTTACTGAAAAACTTTTTTTACAAAAAGATCAATTTCTGATTTTGTGGTGTAATACAATTTGCCATGAGCTACAAGAGCCACAAGCCACATTCATACTAAATGACAGAAAGGGAAAAATTAACAGATATTCACACATAAGACTATCTATAATTAAGGAAAATAAACCTATTAGTTGTGTAACATACAGCACCACTTATTATACAGTTTAAATTACCAAGAAAAACTGGTTAGCTACTTCCAAACTATACTCAGTAAAGAAGGAAAAACTATTTAAGATGCAACTGAATCATGTAATAGCCCTTATCAATAAACATGCTTACTGTAGTTAACAAATGAGTGCTTTTTTAAAATGCACTATTTTGGGGAACCGACTGGATTTTGACTCAGATCGTGATCTCAGAGTCGTGGGATCAAGCTGCATCAGGCTCTGCACTCAGTGGGGAGTGTGCTTGTCTCCCCCTCTCCCTCTGTCCCTCCTCCTACTCGCTCACGCTCTTTCTAATAATAAATCTTAAAATTACTATTTCACTTCCTCAGCCTCTTTCCTTCTCCAACCCTCACCCTTTAATGGAGTATATTAACTAGCCCAACATCACATGGCTAACAATTATGACAAAACCAGAGGGGGGAAAAAATTAGGTCCTGCCATTCCTAATATACAACAGTTCTATTTTCTCAAACATTCCACCTTAGAAATTTCTAAAAATACTAAGGTTAAAGTGTGTCCTAAAGGTCATCTAATGCAACCACTCATCCAGGACTTGATTACTCTACCTTTGTCACTCCAAATGTGCTCCATCCCAGACTTTCCAATCAGAAAAAAATTTGATTCCTGTCCACATAAGTGTCTGAAAAGCATTATTTAATAACAAATTCAACAAGTAGTCACTGAGGAAGCAATGTCATGTGTTCTAAACTAAGGTATGTTGTGAATACAGAAAGATACCTGTGAACTACTTCACCAATTTAGACAGTCCCAGTGGGCATTACTCCTAATCAAATCCTACCACTTACCCTTCAAGACCCTTATTTTGGGACGCCTGGGTAGCTCAGTGGTTGAGCACCTCCCTTCTGCCCAGGGCGTGATCTTCTCCCTCTGCTTGTGTCTCTGCCTCTCTCTTTCTGTGTCTCTCATGAGTAAATAAATAAAATCTTAAAAAAAAAAAAAATCATGCACTTGCAACTGAGCCAGCTCCAAATTTATAGGCTTATTTACTGCTCATTCTCTCATATTATATTAGCTTTTTTTCAGTTCCATTCAGTAGTGTCTCTCAAAAGCGTTACCTACATACTACCTGATTCAGAAATCATCTGATCTCATTTAAAGAAACATAACCGGGATCCCTGGGTGGTGCAGCGGTTTAGCGCCTGCCTTTGGCCCAGGGGGCGATCCTGGAGACCTAGGATCGAATCCCACATCGGGCTCCCGGTGCATGGAGCCTGCTTCTCCCTCTGCCTATGTCTCTGCCTCTCTCTGTGTGTGTGACTATCATAAATAAATAAAAATTTTAAAAATAAATAAATAAATAAATAAATAAACAACCTCCTAACTAGGATCTCTCGAATTTTTTTAACAAGGGCCTCCAAATGATTCTTAGAACCCAAAAATTTGAGAACTTCTAGCATATAATACAATTTAAGTATGTGAAGCACATCATCCCAATTGCTGCACTATTCTATTGTGGTTTTTCTTATCACGGTGGGGTTTCATTTTGAACCTGGTTCTATGACAGAGACCTCAGAATAAGTAAATAACCAAAATGTAAATACATACAAATTAACTATACTTCAACACCATTTAATTAACTTCAAGCTTTGGGAAAGCTTTTATTATTTTTTATTTTTTATTTTTAAATATTTGTGCTTATTAATTTCTGAGAGACCGAGAGAAAAGCACAGACACAGGCAGAGAGAGAAGCAGGCTCCAGGGAGCCTAATGTGGGACTCGATCCTGGGACTCCAGGATCATGCCCCAGGGCCAAAGGCAAGCACTCAGCTGCTGATTCACCCAGGTACCCCTGGGAAAGCTTTTACCTACAAACCTGATACTAACAGTTTGCCTTTAATAGGATGATCTTAACGATCAACTTTAACTTTTTCATCTTCAAAGTTTTTTACTAGTTAATTATAACCTAACTCTTTGAGGGAAGGCGTTGCCAGTTTCAGAACAAAGATACTTAAGAGAGATTACACAATCTACCCACAGTCATTTAGCAATTTGTGTCAGTGATTACAATCCATGAGTAAGAAAGGCATCTCAGACTAAAGGAATAATTTCATTTAGCAAACATTTACTGAGGACCCGACTGTGTACTTAAGACTTGTAGGACAGGGACACCTGGGTGGCTCAGTGGTTTAGCGCTGCCTTCAGCCCAGGGCATGATCCTGGAGTGCTGGGATTGAGTCCCACATCGGGCTCCCTGCATGGAGCCTGCTTCTCCCTCTGCCTGTGTCTCTGCCTCTGTCTCTCCATGTCTCTCACGAATAAATACATAAGTTCTTTAAAAAAAAAAAAAAAAAAAAAAAGACTTGTAGGACAATGGTAAAAAGGATTAAGACCTACTTGAACTCAACACACAATCTACTGGGTTGATAGTCACGATGATGCTATATGGCACATTATAGTAAGTCCCATAATGGAAGTATACAATTCGTTTAAAACAAAAACAATGATAACTGCTAGTAGAGATGAACAAAGACATCATAAATGATGCAGACTTTATTTTGTAAAAACATGATAATGGAGGGATCCCTGGGTGGCGCAGTGGTTTAGCGCCTGCCTTTGGCCCAGGGCGAGATCCTGGAGACCCGGGATCGAATCCCACGTCGGGCTCCCGGTGCATGGAGCCTGCTTCTCCCTCTGCCTGTGTCTCTGCCTCTCTCTCTCTCTGTGTGTGACTATCATAAGTAAATAAACATTTAAAAAAAAAAAAAAACATGATAATGGAGCACAAAGAATGGTCAGAGGAACATGATTCAAAGACGAGGTAACGGGATCCCTGGGTGGCGCAGCGGTTTAGCGCCTGCCTTTGGCCCAGGGCGCGATCCTGGAGACCTGGGATCGAATCCCACGTCAGGCTCCCGGTGCATGGAGCCTGCTTCTCCCTCTGCCTATGTCTCTGCCTCTCTCTCTCTCTGTGTGACTATCATAAATAAATAAATAAATAAATAAATAAATAAATAATTAATTAATTAATTAAAAAAAAAAAACAAAGACGAGGTAACTTCCAAGAGAAATGTTACAGTGCCAAATGCTCAAGAAAATAAAAGTACAATGAAAACAAACTCATTCCCACCTAAATGACATTTTACTCCAAATTCTCATCTTAAATATAATTCTTTCAGTTAGCAAAAATCATTTTCTCCTTGAGTCTTAGAGTCTCTTAAGCCATACTCATCAGCTACTATAAATACTGGCCATTATTCTACCACAAATCTCAAACAGGCAAAAGAACTTGAGAATAGTGAAGCAGAAAACAACTTATGCTGCTCTACTTCTTAGGAAAGACTTCCTGCTCAGATCAGAATTTGTCAGAAATCTAGAACTTGGATTTTATTTTTTTTTAATATTTTATTTATTTATTCATAGAGACGGGGAGGGGGGCAGAGACACAGGCAGAGGGAGAAGCAGGCATCATACAGAGAGCCTGACATGGGACTCGATCCAGGGTCTCCAGGACCACGCCCTGGGCTGCAGGCAGCGCCAAACCGCTGCGCCACCAGGGCTGCCCTAGAACTTAGATTTTAAAGTAAAGACAAAAAGAACATATGCAAGTATGACATTAAAAAATGAGAAAGTCAAGGAGATGGTTGAATTAACAGACCATGAGACTAATTCAAGGCTTCACGATGGCCTCATGCAGAACTGTAGAAGTCAAAAATAAGATATTGATTCCAGGAAGCAGAATTACTGAGAAATTAGTGACACCAGCATTCAAATAAGCACAGTAACTACAGGTGTAAAAGTGGTTGTCGGGCAGCTCAGGTGGCTCAGTGGTTTAGCGCTACCTTCGGCCCAGGGCGTGATCCTGGAGTCCCTGGTTGGAGTTCCACATCAGGCTTCCTGCATGGAGCCTGCTTCTCCCTCTGCCTGTGTCTGTCTCTCTGTCTCTCTCTGTGTCTCTCATGAATAAATAAAAAATTTTTTTAAAAAAAGGGGTTGTCATGTTTTAGTGGGTGTGGAGGGAAGCCAGGAGACAGATGTTAAAGGAAGAAGTGTAATGGTGAATTCTAATTTCAAAAGTTAGGTTTAGGGATGCCTGGGTGGCTCAGCGGTTGATCATCTGCCTTTGGCTCGGGGTGTGATCCGGGGATCTGGGACTGAGTCCCAGGATGGGCTCCCTGCATGGAGCCTGCTTCTCCCTCTGCCTGTGTTTCTACGTCGCTCTGAATAAATTAAAAAAAAAAAAAAAAAACCCTTAAGAAAAAAGTTGGGGGGATCCCTGGGTGGCTCAATGGGTTAGCACCTGCCTTTGGCCCAGGGAGTGATCCTGGAGTCCCGGGATGGGGAGATGGGGTCTCACACTGGGCTCCCTGCATGGAGCCTGCTTCTCCCTCTACCTGTGTCTCTATTTCTCTCTCCTTCTCTGTATCTCTCATGAATAAATAAAATCTTAAAAAAAAAAAAAAAAAAAAAAAGGTTGGGTTTAGAATTCTAGCCAGAAATGTAGGGAGATGTCTATCAGGCTGTGGGAAATGCAGCTCTGAGATAGAGTGAGGTGAGGACTAGACATAGATATTATAATAGAGGGATCATAGGTCAGGGGCACCTGGGTTGGTTAAGAGTCTGAGTTCAGTTCAGATCGTAATCTCAGGGTACTGGGATCAAGATCGGGGAACCTCACATCTGGCTCCATACTCAACAGAGTCTGCTTCTCTCCCTCCCTCTACCTCCCCCAACTTGTGTGCATGCATGCAGGCACGCACTCTCTCAAATAAATAAAATCTTTTTAAAAATGTACAAAGAAGGATTATACATAATATATGGAATGAAAAAAACAAGTATAATTCTTAAAAAATGCCTATATTCAATCAAAGAGCAGATAGGATCTTGTATAAAATAGAGAGAAATACAGTGTCTCACTAAAACAGGGAGTGGAAGTTTCTTTCAAAAAGACTAAATGGGAAAAAAGCTAATAAACCTGTGGATTGGTAATTAGAACATCACTATAACTTCTGATAGGGCAACCTTTGTGAAATGCAGGAGAGAAATCGCTAAAGAACTCAGCAATGGGATCCCTGGGTGGCGCAGCGGTTAGGGCCTGCCTTTGGCCCAGGGCGCGATCCTGGAGACCCAGGATCGAATCCCACGTCAGGCTCCCGGTGCATGGAGCCTGCTTCTCCCTCTGCCTATGTCTCTGCCTCTCTCTCTCTCTCTCTGTGTGTGACTATCATAAATAAATGAAAAAAAAACCTAAAAAAAAAAAAAAAAAGAACTCAGCAATGAGAAGGTACAGGTGAGGACTATGGAACTATACCCTTTTTATTCTTTTATTTAAATTAAATTAATTAACATATAATGTATTATTATCAGAGTTAGATTCAGTGATTCATCAGTCTTTTATAATACCCAATGCTCATTACATCACCCAGCTAACCCATCTCCCTACCCTCTCCCCTCCAGCAATCCTCAGTTTGTTTCCTACGATTGATTAAGAGTCTCTTATGGTTTGTCTTGTTTTGTTTCTTAAATTCCACGTGAGTGAAATATGATAATCGTCTTTCTCTGACTTATTTCGCTTAGCATAAAATACCCTCTAGTTCCATCCATGTCATTGCAAATAGTAAGATTTCTTTTTTTATGGCTGAGTAATATACCTGTGTGTGTGTGTGTGTGTGTGTGTGTGTGTGTGTAAATGCACCACATCTTCTTTATCCATCCATTTGTCGATGGACATTTGGGCTCTTTCCATAATTTGGCTATTGTGAACATTGCTGCTATAAATACAGCACGGTAATTGGGTCACTACATTTGTATTTTTGGGATAAATCCCTCATAGCGTAATTGCTGGGTCACAGAGATTCTTACAGAAGTGTCAGTGTGAAGAAAGAAATGAAACAGGGCAGCCTGGGTGGCTCAGCGGTTTAGCACCACCTTGGGCCCAGGGTGTGATCCTGGAGACCTGGGATCCAGTCCCACGTTGGGCTCCCTGCATAGAGCCTGCTTCTTCCTTTGCCTGTCTCTCTCTCATAAATAAACAAAATCTTTAGAATAAAAAAAATCCAAAATCTTAAAAAAAAAAAAAAGAAAAACAATCTAAAGAGGTTAAAAAGTCAAAGAAGTCAAGGAAGAATCTTTTTTCTTTTATTTTTTTAATGCCCCGCCCTTATTTTTTTCTTAAAAAAAGCTCCACTCCCAATGTGGAGCTCAAATTCATGACCCCTCTTTAAAAAAAAAAAAAAAGTCAAATTCATGACCCCAAGATCAAGAGTACATGCTCTATGAACTGAGCCAGCCAGGCACACCAAGACTTTTCTTAAAATATAAGATAAAGGGGCCTCTGAGTGGCACAGTCCTTTAAGCATTAGACTCTTGGTTTTGGCTCAAGTTGCAATTTCAGGGTCGTAGGATGGAGCCCCATATCAGGCTTTATGCTCATGTAGAGTTGGCTTAAGATTTCTCTTTCCCCTTCCCTCTGCCCCTCTCTCTCTCTCTCTCTCAAACAGTCTTTAAAAAAAATAAAGGGGATGCCTGGGTGGCTCAGCGGTTTAGCGCCAGCCTTCCGCCCAGGGCGTGATCCTGGAGACCCGGGATCAAGTCCCACATTCGGCTCCCGCATGGAGCCTGCTTCTCCCTCTGCCTATGTCTCTGCCTCCCTCTCTCTGTGTCTCTCATGAATAAATAAATAAAAATCTTTTTAAAAAAAGATAAAAACAAAATTAAAAAATAAAAGTTAAGATGACCGGGTTTCTTGTAAATAAAAGAAAGCATAAAAGAGAGTAAAATAAAACTTTAAAGAGTAAGATAACTCATGAGAAAAAGATCCTCAAAGAGACAAAAAATAAACAAAATAGGAAGATTATCACCCAAGGTTGGATCAAAAAAGTATATAAGTACAATCAATATTTTCCCACTTCCTATATAAGACAGTCCTTTTTTCAACCTTTTTTTTAATAAATACTGCTTTCATGAAAAAGCTTAGAAAAGCACTCACTTTCTTTTTCTTTCAGCAGTTACCATGACTGCAGAAAACAAAACTCACACTGCTATTTATTTGTTTAGAGCCAATGCTATTCCACAAAGTCTGAAACTTCAGGCACACAAAAGATCCTGAATTTTACTCAAATATCCCAGGAGCAATGGCTTAATTGTTTAAGATTTCTAAATAAGAATGAATATATGAAAAGAATATACAAAGAAATGTTATAGAAATGAACTGAGGAAAAAAAATAAAAAATAAAAAATAAAGAAATGAACTGAGAAATTATTTTAAAAAAAGTCTAATTTAGAATACATTTTTCTTCCTGAAAAATAATTTTTAATCTAACTAGATACTTAAAATGAGAAAAAGACATAGGTACAGAAAAATGCCACAGACATAAATATTGGACAGGACCAGTTTTTTTGTTTGTTTGTTTTTTATGATAGTCACACACACAGAGAGAGAGAGAGAGAGAGAGGCAGAGACACAGGCAGAGGGAGAAGCAGGCTCCATGCACCGGGAGCCCGATGTGGGATTCGATCCCAGGTCTCCAGGATCACGCCCTAGGCCAAAGGCAGGCGCTAAACCGCTGCGCCACCCAGGGATCCCCAGGACCAGTTTTATATAGCAGCATTACCACTGTAATTAAAAACTACTATTCACCTCATAATATTGTTTACAAGAACCAGGTGAGGGCACAGAAGAACAAATATTACACCTACACCCTAACAGTGGATACAGTCTCAAGTAAGGGTACTTGCTTGGCTTTGTAGAATTAATATAACTCCATAAGCTTATTAAATTCTCTTCAGTGATTCATTCCTTTCATAAACAAAACTTATTAAGCATCTATTGTGTTAGATTCTAAAGATACTTGATGACAAGATTGTCTCTGCTCTTCAAGAAGGTTAAAGCCTAACTCCTTAATCAGCCACCAAAAAAGATACATAAAAACTTAGTAATTCTGAGACCATTGAAGAATGGGGTGCAAACTGATTTAACCAAAATGTTTAAAAGGGATCCCTGGGTGGCGCAGCGGCTTGGCGCCTGCCTTTGGCTCAGGGCGCGATCCTGGAGACCCGGGATCAAGTCCCACGTCGGGCTCCCGGTGCATGGAGCCTGCTTCTCTCTCTGCCTGTGTCTCTGCCTCTCTCTCTCTCTGAGTGTGACTATCGTAAATAAATAAATTTAAAAAAAAAAAATGTTTAAAAAAAAATGTTTAAAGAACAATCTGGAAAAACCTATAAAAATTAAAAATACATATACACCTTTGACTCCGTAATTCCAACTTCACCTATGAAAAATAAAAAAATCATTTTCTGCTATATTATTTATAATATTAAAAACCTCCCTCTACGTCTCTGCCTCTCTGTGTCTCTCATGAATAAATAAGAAAAGTCTTTAAAAAAAAAAAAAAAAAAAAAGGACGTCTGGGTGGCTCAGTGTTGAGAGTCGGACTTCAGCTCAGGGCGTGATCCCAGAGTCCCAGGATCATGTTCCGCATGGGGCTTCCTGCATGGAGCCTGCTCCTCCCCCTTCCCGTGTCTCTGCCTCTCTCAGTGAGTCTCTCATGAATAAATAAAATCTTTTTTAAAAATTAACCAATTTAAAAAAATAATAAAAACCTGAAGACAAAAAAAAAAAAAAAACCTGATGACAACCTGTGTACCAATAGGGAATGTTTACCTAAGTGATGGTATGATACAACAAAATATTAGAAAGTCATCAAGAAAAGACTAATACAAAAAAAATATACATGACACATAATTTACTGTCATAAATACTATATAGGTTATAATTCCATTTGTTCAAAAGATACACATATAGGGACGCCCAGGTGGCTCAATGGTTGAGTGCCTACCTTTGGCTCAGGATAGGATCCCGGGGTTCCAGGATCGAATCCCTCATTGGGCTCCCTGCATGGAGCCTGCTTCTCCCTCTGCCTGTGTCTCTGCCTCTCTCTCTGTCTCATGGATAAATAAAATAAAATAAAATGATACACATATAAATTACCCATACATACATGTGAATGGTCTGGAAAGATGAATACCCACTTTTTTTATGATTTTATTTATTCATTTGACAGAGAAAGAGAGAGCACAAGCAGGGCAAGAGCAGCAGAGAGAAAGTAGTAGACTCCTCACTGAGCAGGGAGCCCGATGCAGGGCTCAATCCCAGGACCCCAAGATCATGACCCGAGCCAAAGGCAGATGTGCTCACCCACTGAGCCACCCAAAGTGCCCCCAACGTATACCAGGTTTAACAGTGGTTACTGCTAGGAAGAATGAACTGGAGGAATTAGGGGAGGAGGGGCAGGTCTTATTTTTTTCTGTGCACTTCCATGTTGTTTGAAGTACTTTTGTAATATTTTTAAGGATTTTATTTTTTTTATTCTTAAACATTTTGAGAGAGAGAGAACAAGTAGGGGGAAGGACAGGGGAAGTGGGAGAGAAGCAGACTCCTCCCTGAGTACAGAGCCTGATGGGGGACTCAATCCCAGGACCCTGAAATCATGACCTGAAGTCAGATGCTTAACTGACTGAGCCACCCAGGCACCCCTCATAATTTTTAAATAAAAATAAAATACTTTGCAAAGAGCTAAGGTCAAGAATCTTATGTATTCCTGTATCTTCAGTGTCTGACACACAGAATTACTCAATTAAAGATACTAAGAATTTTTAAAAACAAAATTTCCTGGGGCACCTGGCTGGTTCAGGCAGAGAGTATGCAACTCTTGAGCTCAGGGTCGTGAGTTCAAGCCCCAAATTGGAGTGTAGAGATTACCATAAAAAAAAAAAAGAAGGCAGCCCAGGTGGCTCAGCAGTTTAGCTGCTATGCCTTCAGCCCAGGGTGTGATCCTGGAGACCCGGGATCAATAAATAAAATTTTAAGAAAAAGGAAGGAAGAAAGAAAGGGAGGGAGGGAGGGAGGGAGTTAGTTTTCATTTGCATTTGAACTGCTGCTTCTAAATAATTGTATGCCCTTGAGCAACTATCACTTCCCTTCAATTCTCCCATCTAATAAATTTGGAAATTGAATTACAATGGTAAAAACTAAAAAATTAAAATTCTAAATTTCAAATTATTTTCAAATTTTAACATAGAATCCACTCACCAGTTCATGAATTTGTGCTGCCATCTCATTTGTGCACATCTGTTAATGAGCTCTTCCTGTTTCTATATATACATTTAAAATTTATATTATGTGTTATTGATTAAAAAGGAAGTATAGCTCTGCAATGGAGTTTGGTTTTTCAAAAGTAGCTTCCCTTAACTTGCACAATCATGTACACAACCACAACACTCATCCTGAGTGTGAGCACTGGAGTATGCTCTAGTTAAAAGGTGTTAACAGTTGTAAAGGAAATGAACTTTTATCAAGCAACTAACTTCAAGGTTTTCTCCCAAATAGGCCTCTTAACATATGGACACCAAAATGGTCAACAGGGATCAGCCACAATAAGTACCAAGTAGCTTAAGTAACTAAGTTTCAGATGCCTGGGTGGCTCAGTGATTGGGCTCCTCCCTTCGGCCCAGGACATGACCCTGGAGTCCCGGAATCGAGTCCCACATCGGGCTCCCTGCATGGAGCCTGCTTCTCCCTTTGCCTATGTCTCTGCCTCTGTGTGTGTGTGTGTGTGTGTGTGTGTGTGTGTGTCTCACGAGTAAATAAATAAAATCTTTAAAAAAAAAAAAAAAAGTAACTACGTTTCTTGTTTATTCAAGTAACTGTAGGTAAATTGCTCCAGGGAGGGATCAAAAGTGCTCAAAACCAGTTTTGCTCAATTATCAATTCAGGGACAGATTCAGAGCCTGGATGGCTCATGAGAAGAGCATATACTCATGATCTCAGAGTCATGAGTTTGAGCCCCACTTTAGATATGGATATTACTTTAAAAATATATTTTAAAAATAAAATAAAAAGAAATGATAAGTTAACAACAATCTTAAAAAGATGAAAAAAAAAAAAAGATGAAAAACCAAAGACTAAAAGAGCTAAGATGCTAAGATTGCCAAAGAAGAAAAAGGAAAAGACCACGCCTAAAATTAGCAAAATTTATGCACAAAGACAAAAAAAAAAGATCTGTAAGCTTCAAAAGAGGAAGAACATCTACAAAAAAGAAGAGAATTAGACCAACATCAAACTTCAAGAGTAACACACTAGAGACAAGATGACAATAAAGCAGTATTTTTTAAGTACTGGACCTAGAATTTTGAATTTAGCCAATTTATTTTTTTTAAACATTTTATTTATTTATTCATGAGAGAGGCAGAGACATAGACAGAGGGAGAAGCAGGCTCCTCTCAGGGAGTCCGATATAGGACTCGATCCCAGATCCTGGGATCACGCCCTGACTCAAGGACAGATACTCAACTGCTGAGCCATCAGGCAACCCCCAATTTTTTTTTTTTTATTTAAGATTCTATTTATTTATTCACGAGACACAGAAAGAGAGAGAGAGAGAGAGAGAGAGAGCCAGAGACACAGGCAGAGGGAGAAGCATGCCCCATGCAGGGAGCTGGATATGGGACTCCATCCCAAGTCTCCAGGATCCCGCACTGGGCTGAAGGCGGTGCTAAATACCTAAGCCACCCAGGCTGCCCTCCCCCAATTTTTTATTTAAATGAAAGAGCATAATGAAAATATTTTCAGCCGTGTAATACCACAGAAAGTTTGTCACAAAAAGTCCCAAACTGAAAATATTCCTGGAGGAAGTATTCACAAAGACGAGAAATAAAAGATAATATAAAATATATAAAGATAATTGATATCTTAGAAAAATTTATTGCTACTGGAAAAAACTCAAAATTAAAGAAAAAGACAAAGTACTTACATCCATTAAAAAGTCAGAACTAGGGGATCCCTGGGTGGCTCAGCGGTTTAGCGCCTGCCTTTGGCCCAGGGCGCGATCCTGGAGTCCCGGGATCAAGTCCCACATCGGGCTCCCTGCATGGAGCCTGCTTCCCCTCTGCCTGTGTCTCTGCCTCTCTCTCCCCCTGTGTCTATCATGAATAAATAAATAAAATCTTTAAAAAAAATAAAAATAAATTTTAAAAAGTCAGAACTAAAATTCTAGACAATATAGCATAGGAAGGAAGATGGAACATTAAAAGAGGCAAGCCAAGGTAGTAGCTTGGTAGGTTAAGGGTCCAACTCTTGATTTCAGCTCAAGTCATCATCTCACTGTCATTAAGTTTCTTTTTTTTTTTTTTAAGAATTTTATTTATTTATTCATGAGAGACACACACACGGGGGGGGGGGGGGGGGCGGGGGGGGCAGAGACAAAGGCAGAGGGAGAAGCAAGCTCCATGCAGGGAGCCTGACGTGGGACTCGATCCCGGGTCTCCAGGATCATACCCCGGGCTTCAGGTGGTGCTAACCCGCTGCGCCACCGGGGCTGCCCTCACTGTCATAAGGTCAAACTCTGAGACAAGCTCCTGCACTGGGAGTGGAGCCTGCTTAAGATTCTTCTCCCCATTCCCCAATTATTTCTCTCTCTCTCTCCTCATCCCTCTAAAAATATATAATCCCTATAAAAATATATAAAAAAAACAGCAGAAGGTTCATAAATATGACCAACTGGGCATTATTTCTAACACTGCACCCCCAATCGCAGAATCCACATTCTTTCCAAGAGCACACAGAACATTTACCAAAAAAACTAACCATAAATAAGGTGAAAAAATAAGTCAGAACAAATTTCAAGAGACTGAAATCATATGCAGTATGTTCTCTGAACACAGTGGTATTAAACTAAATAACAGGGATCCCTGGGTGGCTCTGCGGTTTAGCGCCTGCCTTCAGCCCAGTGCGTGATCCTGGAGACCAGGGATCAAGTCCCACATCGGGCTCCCTGCATGGAGCCTGCTTCTCGCTCTGCCTGTGTCTCTGCCTCTCTCTCTCTCTCGCTCGCTCTGTCTCTCATGAATAAATAAAATATTTTTATAAATAGATACATAGAAAGAAAATAAATGCCCACTGTTTGGAAAAGTAAGCAATATACTTCTAGACAATTAATGAATCAAGAATAAAGCAGGAAGGAAATTAGAAACAATTTTAATGTAAAAAGTCTCATAGAATAAATAAATAAAATCTTTGGCGGGGGGGGGGGGGGGGGGGGCACCTGCATGGCTCAGTCATTGAGTGTCTGCCTTTGGCTCAGGGTGATCACAGGGTCCTGGGATCAACTTCCACATCAGTCTCCCGATAGGGAGCCTCTTCTCCCTCTGCCTAAGTCTCTGCCCCTCTCTCTGTGTCTCTCTGTGTCTCTCAAGAATAAATAAAATCTTTAAAAATAATAATAAAATAAAGTAAGTCCCTTTAAGAATATATACATAGGGTTAAAACATATAGGGGCTCCTGGTTGGCTCAGTCAATAGAGTAACTCTTGATCTTGGGATGATGAGTTCAAGCCTCAGGTTAGGTATAGAACTTATTTAAAACACACAAACAGGGCAGCCCAGTGGCTCAGCAGTTTAGCGCCACCTTCGGCCCAGGGCGTGATCCTGGAGACCTGGGATCAAGTCCAGTGTCCGGCTCCCTGCGTGGAACCTGCTTCTCCCTCTGCCTCTCTCTATCTCTCAGTGTTTCTAATGAATCAATCAATCTTTAAAAATAAAACACACACACAGGGACACCTGGGTGGCTCTGCGGGGTTGAGCGTCTGCCCTAGGCCCAGGGCGTGATCCTGGAGTCCCAGGATAGAGTCCCACTTGGGTCACCCTGCGGGGAGCCTGCTGCTCTCTCTGCCTATGTCTCTGCCTCTCTCTCTCTCTGTCTCTCATGAATAAATAAATCAAATCTTTAAAAACACACATACACACAAAACAGGAGAATTTGAACAACAAAAAAATTAGAATCTTAACATGAGACAAGAGATTTAAGTATCAAATAATCAATAAATCCACACTATAGTATTTCCATCTCCTAATGTTTTCCATCACATATATTTTCTTATGCCAAATAAAAATACAGCATACAAAACACTTACCAAAATTGACAGTATATTAGGTCACAAGGAAAGCATCAAATTCCACAAGAGAAATATACAAACTAGGGTTATGTTGAATGATGTTACTTGCTCTTGGATTTATTACAAAGGTGTCAATTCTCTGAAAATTAATCTAGGAATTCAAATACTTTGCCATCTTCACTTTGGCAGCATATACATCAAATACTCTCCCAATTAAAGTTCTAGCTGGATCTTTTGAGGAATTCCATAATCTTAACTAAAAATGTGTATGAAAAGAATGAAGATCCTTGAAAATCTAAGTCAACTTTGAAAAAAAAAAAGAGGGGAAAAAAAAAAGAGGAACTTGTCATTTAGGATATTAAGATATACTTCTAAAGCACAGTCATGAAAACTGTGTGGTACTGCCACAAGAATAAACAGGCCAAGAAAAAAAATAGAGAGATCAGAGCAGAACATATACAGAAACTTTGGCATATTATCAAGTGGCACCCCAAAGGACAGGTTGTCTAGAATAAAATAAATCAAAGATCTAAAGAGGAAAGATTATATTATGAAAAGGGTCATGACATAAATAGTATCCCTTACTATGGCACAAGACTAAAAGCCACTGAAAAGAAGAAAAAATAACTTCAGCAGAAAAGAGGAAAAAAATTGAGCAAAAAATATTAACAGCACTTTAGAGATAAACCAAAAAAAACTACTATGGACATAGAGTTGTTCATAAGGGACACCTGGGTGGTTTAGCAGTAGAGCGTCTGCCTTTGGCCCAGGACAAGATCCTGGAGTCCCCGGATCGAGTCCCACATCTGGCTCCCTGCATGGAGCCTGCTTCTCTTTCTGCCTGTGTCTCTGCCTCCCTCTCTCTCTCTCTGTCTCTCATGAATAAATAAAATCTTTAAAAAAGAGTTGTTCACAAAATTCATAACCAAAGAAAAGCAATTAAAAAGCCAGGTATTGGGGATCCCTGGGTGGCTCAGCAGTTTAGTGCCTGACTTTGGCCCAGGTCGTGATCCTGGAGTCCCGGGATCAAGTCCCACGTCAGACTCCCGACGTGGAGTCTGCTT
Source organism: Canis lupus familiaris (assembly GCF_011100685.1). Classification (NCBI taxonomy): domain Eukaryota; kingdom Metazoa; phylum Chordata; class Mammalia; order Carnivora; family Canidae; genus Canis; species Canis lupus. The sequence continues at coordinate 18,485,765 of NC_049238.1, forward strand.
CTCCCTATGCCCCTCTCTCTCTCTCTCTCTCTGTCATAAATGAATGAATGAATGAATGAATGAATGAATAAAATCTTAAAAGAGAAAAAAAAAGCTAGTTGTTGCCGAATACTGGCAGGTGTCTGGGGATACAGGCACTGCGATAAACTACTCCTAAAAGTAGAGACCTGAACAGCAAATGTCAAGTAATATTTAAGTACATGTATACTCTATTTCACTCCTGGGTATCTCAAGGAAATTTTTTTTAATTTTTTTTTTAATTTTTATTTATTTATGATAGTCACAGAGAGAGAGAGAGAGGCGCAGAGACACAGGCAGAGGGAGAAGCAGGCTCCATGCACCGGGAGCCCGATGTGGGATTCGATCCCGGGTCTCCAGGATCGCGCCCTGGGCCAAAGGCAGGCGCCAAACCGCTGCACCACCCAGGGATCCCTCAAAGAAATTCTTATATCAAGTCCTCAAAGGACATTGTATGAGGATGTAAACTGCAGCATATACCACAAAAAGACTGTAATGCACAATTCCAGGGGGCGCAATTCACATAAACTGCAGTGTGAATGACGGCTCCCTGACTTTTTGCAACATGGATCCTGTAACAGTAAATCAAAGAGACAAAAATGTTTGCCCACAATGCACTTACATTTTAATATAGTACAACTTCATAAATATTTATTGACTGAATGAAAGAACAAAGGAATAAGCAAGCCTTACCACCAAAGTTAGGTTGCATTTTCTCCTAGTTCCTGTCTACCAAGATCAGAGAACATATCATTTTATGGGGACGTGAAACACCACGGTTCAGAGATTCTAATTTGGGCTCTAGAATACAGACACAAACTAATAATGCTAAGTGTGTTTAATTCATTAGTATTTATTTTCATTTATAAATGCTATAGAATGTCTTTTCAAGAGGTTTAAAGCGTAAGACATTTTTTCAAATGGAAAACACTTATCTACCCCCAAAATAAACAGGTTCTCAGAGCATAAAAGAAAATGTACACACTGATAAATATCGCCAAGCAGAGGGGAAAGATGGCAGCACAAGTACACCTCTACTGTAGATCACAATGCCCCAGACTTACTCTCTTTATACGGATTTTTTTTCCCTAAGTCATCTTTACAATACTGCAAAATGTCTCCACAACATGTCTGCTCCTCTTCCTATACCCAGCCCCTGAAATAAGGCAGCAATTACTGAAAATCGCTATCCTGTATTTCATATCCCTACAGGCCACTGTTCCCACTTTTAGTCCCAATACAATCCTAGACACAGTAAAAATCTGTCTATACACAGTTCATAGAGTATTTCCTGACTGTATAACAGCCACCTTTTTTGCTTTTCCAGATATGTGTGGAAAGTACTATCTGAACATCAAAAAGTAGAGATAAATACAGATGAGACAGTAAGATATACAAATAGAAAAGACAGAATTAGATTTCAATATTGAATCTACTTATTACCTACTTAATATTACTTGTTACTTATTAGCTATTTGGTCTTCCATAGGCCATTTAGTCTCTGACAACTCGTTTCCTCAACTGTAAAATGGGAGGGTACCATCACCTGTCTTACAGGGTTGCAGGGATTAAATGAGATGGCATTAAACACCTAGCATGAGATGTTAAATAAACCCTAGTTTACTCTTCTCCTTATTAGGATACCACCAATGGGCAGAAGAGCAAAATGCAATGACTATGAAGATCATCAACCTGAAAGTAATTTAAAATGAAGCATACGCTCCATTCATTCACTCAAAAATTATTTACTGAATACTATGTTTGGCAGACAATACTGTAGGCACTCAGGATATACATTTACTCAGCTGTAAATGACCATCTCGTCTTTAAAGAACATCAAAGATTTCTACTCCAAACACTGAGCAAAGGGGGACACCTGAGTGGCTCAGCAGTTGAGCTTCTGCTTTGGGCTCAGGGCATGATCCTGGAGTCCACGGATCCAGTCCCACCTCAGGGTCCCGGTGTGGAGCCTGCTTCCCCTTCTGCCTGTGTCTCTACCTCTCTCTCTGTGTCTCTCATGAATAAATAAATAAAATCTTAAAAAAAAAAAAATTGAGTAAAGGATTAGAACTCATCCCATTGAGAATCTACGTCATTCATTTAGCACTTACTTTGAACTGACTTGGCTTGTTAATACGTAACACCCCTAAAGGTAGGGACTGTGTTTTGTTTTTTTAATCTTCTATTCTCAAAGTCCAGTCATCATTATTTTCAGAAAATAATTGGCTCCTCGGGACGCCGGGGTGGCTCAGCAGTTAAGCATCTGCCTGTCTGCCTTCAGCTTAGGTCATGATCCCCGGAGTCCTGGGCTCCCTGCATGGAGCCTGCTTCTCCCTCTTTTTCTTTTTTTTAAATTTTTTTAATCTTTATTTATTTATGATAGTCACACACACACACAGAGAGAGAGAGAGAGAGAGAGAGAGAGAGAGAGGGGCAGAGACACAGGCAGAGGGAGAAGCAGGCTCCATGCACCGGGAGCCCGACATGGGATTCGATCCCGGGTCTCCAGGATCGCGCCCTTGGGCCAAAGGCAGGCGCCAAATCGCTGCACCACCCAGGGATCCCCCTGCTTCTCCCTCTGCCTGTGTCTCTGCCTCTCTCTTTCTGTGTCCTTCATGAATAAATAAATAAAATCTTTTAAAAATAATAATAATTGGCTCCTTAATATGCTATTCATTAACAGATCTTACCCATCTTCTCTGTGTCAGATGCTGTGTCAAAGGAGCCCTAGGAATATAGCAATTGGGCAAAAATAAGATATAATGCCTACCTTTGCGGAGGTTATAGGCTATTCCAATTAAAAAAAAAAAAAAAAAGTCTAGGAAAGAATTTCTTTAAGTTCTACCTCCAACATGGGGCTTGAATTTATGACCCCGACATCAAGAGTTATATGCTCTCCCAACTGAGCCAGCCAGGCATCCCCAAGGGAGAAAAACTTTAACCAAAGGTATATATTCTACCTCCAAAAACTAGAATACAATCTAAAAGTGAAAACAAAATCGTACAATACTTAGAGCTCAAAAGCATCTGAAGTTTAGAATCTTACAGCATATATATACTCAAAGTATCTAACAATACAAGTTACAGCCTAGTAACTAATTTAGATGCCTTTTCTATCATTTGACGTAAGCCACACACAATGTACCTCTGTAAAACTGTCTAGCTTATATTTAGATACAACATTTTATGTATGGGTTTTTTCCCCCCTTCGTACTTTCATAGAAGTTTTTAATCCAAAAGTCCCAAATGCCTTTTACTCAATGACTCGTTTTTCACAAAGTCCTCCCACAGCAGAGGCATAACAAATATTAAATGTCCAATAAAAGACCAAGAACCCAAATATCAAGAAATCAACTCAGTGCACACAAATGAAATTTCATTGTGTAAAAGAAATCCCAAATATACAATTCAAAGTAATACAGCACTTTTCTGAAGTGGATCGTTGAAGAGATGGGAGGACTCTCCATTCAGGTGAAGCCACTTGGTTTGGTCCATAGTTCTCCTAACAAGTAGTAATCCTACCACCTGTCCAGCTGGTTTCCAGAGGCTATAGGTTTATCTATAATTAGGTATTTAGGAGACATGTAATCAGGGACTTACCAAAGAATGATTACAAAGAGTACTGACCAGGGAAAATGGTTTAAAGCATTAATTAATATGCACTCACTTCTACAGGTGTTGTCAGTTTAATCTGTGACCTTAAAAACTGCAAGTCTGAATATCCAGACTACAGAAATGGCCAGTAATTGAATTTAAGTTGCATTTCCAGTTGGCCACCACAGAGCTTCTCTGGTTCAAAACTGTGACAGGGGACACACTTTAACACATTATTCAAGACCTTGATACATATAAGGAAAAACTTGCTCTACTCTGAAGAACTTGTACTTTTCCCTACTCATCTGAGAGTTAAATACATTACTGCATTTTGCTCTCAGACTCCTTTTCTATGTTGAACCATCAACTTCCCCGCTACTCTGCTTGTATTATGTTGATAAATACATGAGTATTGGAAAAGAGTAAGTACAAAATGATAAAAGAGCATATTAAAAGATTCACAGATTTTTTTTGGTGAAATTAAGATAAAGCAAGTTTCCCTATAAAGTTACTCAACATACTTATTTTAACCCTCTCCACTAAGATATGGACTCAAAGTATTATATAACCTTCTCAAAAAGTACAAAAAGCTAGTGATGAAGCCAAAAGCAAACAGGCCTAGCAGAAGTTTAAAAAAAAAAAAAAAGCTGAAATATTTTCTCAAAAACTGCTTTCCAATTCTGTGAATACAATATTAGTTTGTTTGCTGAGAGTGACTCTTCAGTGGAGCAAATGCTAATTAGTGATCATCAGATTAACTGACCAAAAAGAGGTCAAACTTCATACATACTAAACAAAAAAAGCCAGATATGAGAGTAATTACAACTAACTGCGTAAGTCAGCTTGACATTTAAAAAGTGTGGGCACAAGAAAATCATTGCAATAACCTACAGAATGTATCATATGTTTATTTCCCCATTCTACACATACTTGGGGAAAAGGCAAAATTATAAGCACAGTTCATGGTCTTATGGCTTTTTAAAGCAAATGAAAAACTATAAACACAATTCATGAAATAAAAAAAAAAAAAAGAATCCTGGGAGGCTTGGAGGGGGTAGAAATCAGCATCAAGTGCAAAGTGAAGAATGTAACACAAAAGAGGAAAAAGGAGGACTTCCTCAACTATGTATCTTATAAAGAAAAATAAATTTCTTCCTACAAAAATAAGGGTCTCCTAAAGCAAGAGCACAAACCATTTTCCATTAAGTTTTTATAGACACTAACAAAGGTCTAAAAACCCAAAGAAAAAGTGCCTTTAGATACACCAAAGAGACAAAATTCTTGTCATTCACAAAAGGAACTTAAAAAGATCTTACCAGACTCAAATCAACTCACTTTAGGAATATTCACAAAGAAATATACAGAAATTGCTTCATAAATATGTAGTCCCATAAACTTAACAAATTCTGAATTATAAACTTATCCCCTTTTAACGGACCAATCATAGGATTAGAGTAAATGTCTTAAATTTTTCAGAGAAAGCCATTAGATCTATCATCTACCACAGCCAGAAGACAAGTCTTCTTAAAAGTGAAAAACATATAAAGTAAATTTTCATTAGCCTGTTATTTACTGCCTTTTAAAACATTTTTAAAAGGAACCTTGAAACAAAGTTTCATTAGTATCCTTCTAGAAAAACCTCTAGTATCTTTCATTCCTCAAGCAATTTAGAAGCTACCAAACATGCATTTCTACATTAGATTATTGATTCCTTGCCTTTTAACATCTCCATAACAGCTGCTTGACAAATTACTTCACCTTATTCCTCAGGGGGTAAGGACAGCATGATATCCATGAACTCAAAAATGGGACCACAAACTGATCAGTGACAGATGAGCTAATTGCTTCGGATGAACTGACACTGCTCTAATAGAGTAGGCATTCATACACTATTATACTACAATTAAATGCTTATACTCTAAACATTTTATTTGTACTTAGGTGTAGAAGACCTTTCTTAGATTTACTTTAACTTTAAAATATATGTTAGCTTCAGAAAGTCAAAAAGCCTGTACGCATTTGGAATAATTTCTAGAAAAAAAAAAAAAAAAAAGCCAAGTTTTCAGGGCAATTATTCTAAATAGTTTGTACAACTTTCAGATTTAGCTTTCTTATTCGAACCTAAGAGATCTGTTAGCCCCCAAAATAGTCTACTAACCAGACAGTTTTACAAATACTTACCAAACTTTTGGCAAAATAAAAGCCAAATATATTTTCAAAGATACAACATACAGATTTCAGGACAGGGCAGTAAAATATATGATTTGCGTCAGTGCGTTCTGATTAGCGTCAGAACAGTAGGAGATAGAAAAAGCACACACACGAGCCATAATCTTGTAGACCCCATAGAAAATAAAATATCGTTCTCCCGCAAGAATAACAAAATGGTGTGGATTCAAAAGGGCATTTTAAATGACTAGCAATTACCGGCCAAATTACTCTTCGTAAATGATTAGCCTCTTGCCAAGACAGAGGCGACACTCTTTTTCTGGATTCGTAACCAACCTCCTAACACGAACTTAGATCAATCCCCTTAAAGTGACAAAACAAGTGCTTAGCTTGGAGTCTTACAATAAGAGGTCAAGGTCTTTCAACCAACCGCTTGTTTTAAAACAACTAAGTCACACAGCCTTCTTCGAATGTCACGCTGGCGACCGGGCGACGACGGTGGGTGAATTCACCTTTTCTAGACCATTCCCGTAGCAGAAACGCGGGCGTCCGAGCGGCCAGGCACTTGGAGGGCAGCGGGGACAGCCCGGACCGCGGGACGAGCCCCCGCGGCGGCCGGAAGGCTCTCGGGGCGGGCGGGAACCCCGGCGGGAAGCCGGGCGGGAAGCCGGGCGGGCCAGCTGCCGGGTCCTGCGGCCACGGGGTCCCGCTCCACGTCTCCTGCCTGGAGAGGCGGGAGCGCTGATTTTTGTGTTTAAAGTTTGGTGTCAGAGCGGCCACAAACTTTTCTCTCCGCATTCCCGCCCGGCTGCCAACTGGAGCTCTCCGCTCGCGTCCTCCCCAGCTTGCACCACCCCCAAACAGTTCGAGAGCGAGCAGGAGTTAGACGGCGGCGGCAGCTGACACGCTCGCGGGGAGGCTTGGACGCCGCGGAAAACTTTGGCTTCGCCCCTCCGGCCCTCGCGGCCGGCCCCCGGCCCCCGGCCCTCCGCTCCCGCTCCTCCGCTCCCGCTCCCGCTCCGCTCCGCTCCGAGGCCGGGCGAGGACACGGGAAGCCGGCGCTCGGACGCCCCCGACCCCCCCGCCCCAGCCCTCTCCCCAGGGCTCCGGTCCCGCTCTCCACACAAAAGAGCCGGAGCAGCGCGCAGCACGGCGGCGCAGCCCTGCCCGGCCGGGAGCCACGGCCGCCGCGCCCGCACACCCGGCTCCGGCCGCCCGAGCGGTCCGCGCCGCAGGCTGCCCGCCCCGACCCGGCCAGACAAAGCCCCGGCGGCCGCGCCGGCCCCCGCCGGCCCCCGCCGCCCCGGCCCCGGCCCCCGCCGCCCCGGCCCCCGCCGGCCCCGGCCCCGGCCGCCGCGCTCTTACCCGGGCCTCCTCCAGAGCGCCGCCGGCGCCGCCGCTTCCCCCGGCCTTGGCGCCCGGGCAGCTGGCGGCGCGGGTCTTGGAGGAGCGGGTCCGAGACGAGATGAAATGGCTGCTGCCTCCGGTCGCCCCAGGCTCCGCTCCGGCCCCAGGCCCAGGCCCGGGCCCGGGCGACTTGGACCCGAGGAGACGCAGAGAGCTCTTCCGGGTGTTCACCATGGTGCGGCCCCGCGGACGGGGTCCAGCCCGCGCCCGCCGCGCCCGGGGAGCCGAGGGAGGCCGGCGCCGGCCGGGCAGGCAGGGCCAGCGGAGCCGGGCCGGGAGACGCGAGCCCACCCGGACTCTGCGCCGCGGAGCCGACGACAGGCGAGAGTCGGGCACAGGAAGACAAGTAGGCGCGAGAAGGCAGGAGGCGGGAAGCGGGAGCGGTGCCCCCGGCCGGCAGCTCAGACCCTCCACCGGCTTCGCCCTCCTCAGCGGGAGCCGAGCGGAGCCGCCATTTCTGCCCCTTTCTCTCTCGTTCTCGCTCTCGAGCTCCGTGCGTCAGGGATCCAGCGCCGCAGGGCCGACGAGCCCGCTTCCGGCCGCGGCCGCTGCGGGGCGCTGCAGGGCCGGCCAGCCCTCCTCGGGCCGCCTCCCCCGCCTCTCCCGCGGCCCCTCCACAGGCCCCGCCCAGCGGCGCGGCGTCAGCGCTCCGCGGCCGGGCGAGCGGGGGAGGGACGCTCTGGGCTGTGCGAGCTCTCTATGGTTTCCAGGTCTGGCCGGGCGTCCGGGAGGGGGATGGGAACAGCCAGAAAGGGCACCGGGACCGGCTGGGGCGCCGCACTTGACTCGGCGCCGCTCACGCCCTGCCGGGCTCGAGGGCCGTGGCGGCCCCAGCGTCGCCCCGGATGGTCGGGATGCAGCAAGGAACGACCGGCAAAGGCGGAAGCTAGACGGGGGCCGGGGAGGACCAGGGCGGGGGCGCGGGCGCGGGCGCGGTGACCCCAGCTGGAATCCCATAGGTACCTGAGGCAGGACGCCGAACTTGACTCGCACTTTGCGTGGCTGTAAAAGCGAGACTATGGCAAAACAGATCCGTGCAGCTTTTGGCACATGATAGGTTCAGGAAAGAAGAAACGCTAGAAGAACCCCTGCGTCCGTAAACAAAGCAAGAAAGGCTGGTTTTCTATGACCTTATCCAGATAGATCTAAGGCCCAGTTACAATGAAACAATTCTTTCCCCAAAAGGTTTCTTTATCACTGGCGCCCGCACCCCCGCAAGAATTAAGAATGCAAAAGCTGGGATCCCTGGGTGGCGCAGCGGTTTGGCGCCTGCCTTTGGCCCAGGGCGCGATCCTGGAGACCCGGGATCGAATCCCACATCGGGCTCCCGGTGCATGGAGCCTGCTTCTCCCTCTGCCTGTGTCTCTGCCTCTCTCTCTGTGTGTGACTATCATAAATAAATAAAAATTAAAAAAAAAAAAAAAAAGAATGCAAAAGCTGAGGGACGCCTGGGTGGCTCCGCGAGTGAGCCTCTGCCTTGGCTCAGGTCATGATCCCGGGTACGGACGGAGTCCCACGTCGGGCTCCCTGCATGGAGCCTGCTTCTGCCTCTGCCTGTGTCTCTGTCTCTCTGTCTCTCATGAGTAAATAAAGAAGTAAATCTTAAAAAAAAAAAAAAAGCTGAACACAAAATACAACATTTGTGATTTAACTTTCAAAGATTAAGACCATGTGAAAAGCTCTCCAGTAGAGTAGAAATTAATTTCACCAAAGTTCGTGGTACGTAAGGCAAGCAATAGAGCGCCTGGTGTTCACTGGGCATAAGTTCTTCCTGTTTGCTGCAGTAAGAAAAATTGAAGGCTCAAGAAAAATCCTATAAAAATACCCAAGCTGCATCAACTAAGAGCTTTCTGGCCATCCGATTGCCCGGTCCTTCAACAAAACTTCATCCAGCACTGAGAATGGAGGTAATTTCTCTTTTTGGAAAGAAGTACGGATTCCAGGAAGCAGGCAAAGGCCGGTTACATTAAATTACAACATAATCACCCACCACTTAAAACCCACCTCATGGGTGTGGAGACCGCATAATGGAACCAGATCTGGTTTTCCTGCATCAGTTAGCTATGAATGAGATCACTCAAGAGAATAAACAGTTTTCCTACGGAAAGAGGCTGGTTTTCAGTTGTATATAAAGTGTCCTGAAGAGGTGTATGTCATGCAAATTAGGATAAAAAGGATTTGTGTACCTCCTCCTTGTTTTGTTTCTGTGTTTGTTTGAATGGTCCTAAATTGAGAAAGGGGGGCTATGACTGGGGCTGTTAAACCTGATGACAGAGCAAAAGGCAAGCTGAGGGCAAAACACAAGCTGACAGCTCACAATCTCCCCACCCTCACCCCTTAAGGTAAGATACATGTATATATACATATATAACATTCCTCAGGCACTAGTCACTGCCTAAGAACAAACGCAGGGGAAAAACAAATGGTCAACTGATAAATATACCAGCCACATGGGACACGAACTTCTATAGTTTGTAGCTGTCTTAATGAAGAAAAATACAATTTGGGGGCACCTGGCTGGGTCACTCAGAGGAGCATGTGACTCTTGATTTGGGGTCATGATTTGGATGACCTTATCCAGATAGATCTAAGGCCCAGTTACAATGAAACAATTCTTTTCCTAAAAGGTTTATCACTAAAAAAAAATAAAAATAAAAGGTTTATCACTGCCGCCCACACCCCTGCAAGAATTAAGAATACAAAAACTTCTGGCCGCACGTCGGATGTAGATGGATGTAGATTTTTTTTTTAAGATTTTATTTATTTATTCATGAGAGAGACAGAGGCACAGAGACACAGGAAGAGGGAGAAGCAAGCTCCATAGAGGGAGCTGGAGGCAGGACTTGATCCTTGGACTCTGGAACCACGCCCTGAGCCAAAGGCAGAGGCTCAACTGCTGAGCTACCCAGGTGTCCCAAGCCCCATGTTGGATGTAGAATTAAATAAAACTTTAAAAAAAAAGAAAGAAAGAAAGAAAGAAAAGAAAGGGGGACGCCTGAGTGTTTCAGTGGTTGAGCCTCTGCCTTCAGCTCAGGGCCTGATTCCAGAGTCTGGGATCCAGTCTAGCCTTGGGCTTCCTGCAGGGAGCCTGCTTCTCCCTCTGCCTGTGTCTCTGCCTTTCTCTCTCTCTTTCTCTCTCACTCTTTCTCTCTCTGTCTCTTGTGAATAAATAAAATCTTTTAAAATAATTAATTTAAAAAGAAAAGAAAGGGGCACAGGTGGTTGGGTGTCTGAGTGTTGGTTTTGGCTCATATCTTTATCTCAGGCTTTTAAGATCAAGCCCTACCTTGGGCTCCTTGCTCAGCATGGAGTCCACATGGGACTCTCCCTCTCCTGCCCCTCTCCACCTCAAAAGTAAATAATAAATCTTTTTTAAAGAAAGGAAAAGAAAAAAATGATCTTAATAAATAAACCTCTAGAAACTTATAGATTCCATATCCTGGAACCCTAATGTCATCTTCACCTCCATAGGGATAAAAAGTCCTATATAATTAGTTACTCCTCACAATCACAATGCAGCCTTCTGCCAGGTCATGTCCCTGTGCTAAAATAAAAACACTTTTTTGCACTGTAAAATGTCTCAAGAATTCTTTCTTCACTGTTGAGTTCAACAATCCCATATCAATAATTTATGCCAGTTGGATCCCTGGGTGGCTCAGCAGTTAAGCATCTGCCTTTGGCTCAGGTCGTGATCCTGGAGTTCCTGGATCGAGTCCTGGATTGGGCTCCCTGCATGGAGCCTGCTTCTCCCTCCGCCCGACGCGGGACTTGATCCCGGAACTTTAGGATCGCGCCCTGGGCCAAAGGCAGGCGCCAAACCGCTGAGCCACCCAAGGATCCCAATAAAATCTTTTTAAAAATAAAAAAATAACCTGTACCATTTACTATCAACAAATGTTTACTTTGACCCAAACTCCTGTTGGGTACTCTGCCAGACCAGGAAATAGGGAAATTTGTTTTAAAAACAACAACACAGGGGATGCCTGGGTGGCTCAGTGGTTTAGCCCCACCTTCTGCCTAGGGTGTGATCCTGGAGTCCTGGGGATCGAGTCCCATGCTGGGCTCCCTGCATGGAGCCTGCTTCTCCCTCTGCTTCTGTCTCTGCCTCTCTGTGTCTCTCATGAATAAATAAAATCTTAAAAAATAAATTTAAAAATTAAAAAAATAAAAATAATAACACATAGTTCTGGCCCTCTAAAGTACTTACAGACAAGAGGGAATGAAAGGCAAGAAACCAGCAAGCTATAATACAATGTGATAGTGAGGCACAGACCACTAATTCAAGCAGGGACTTAGGGAAAGCCCTAAGATGAATCTTGAACCACAAAACAGAATAAGGGAACATTATGGACAAAAGAAAGGAAGGCTTGAAGAAAATATGAGAGTTGCTCGTTTTCTGCATTATGAACCAGAGAAAAAAGTAGATAAAAATCTGTTTTTAAGCTTTGCTTAAAACTACATGAGCTGACAAGATACCAAAAAATACTTAGACCAAAAATAGTCACTGCAGGAATCCAGACCAGTAGTAAGCATTTTCAATGCATTTGCTCAACCCCAGTGAACTTGAACTATTTTTTCTGTCTTCAGGGTATAGAAAAGACAGGACGGGCTGGCGTCCTGGGTGGCTGGGTTGGTTAAGCTTTAATTCTTGGTTTTGGTTCAGGTTGTGATCTCATAGGTGGTGGGACTGAGCCCCACAATGGGCTCCATGCTCAGTGGGGAGTCAGGTTGAGATTCTCTCTCCCTCTCCCTCTGCCCCTCCCCCCTCCTTCACCACATGCTGGAGTGCACTCTCTCCCTTTCTAAAATAAATAAATATTGGGGTATCTGTGTGGCTCAGTCAGTTGAGTATCTGCCTTCAGCTCAGGTCTCTATCCCTGGGGTCCTGGGATTGAGCCCCACATCGGGCTCCCGCTCAGCAGGAGCTGCTTCTCCTTCTCTCCACTGGTCATGCTATCTCTCTCTCTCTCTCTCTCTCTCTCTCTCTCTCAAATAAATAAAATCTTTAAAAAAGTAAATCTTAAAGAAAATAAAGAAAAAGACAAGACAAAGCCCAGAATCTGCTCAAGCTACAGAGTTCTATGCAGTCCCCCTCCCAAATCCTGGTACAAAAGAATACACTTAAATAGAAGGATGAATTAGAAATAATCCTTCCAGGGTACCTGGGTGGTTCATTAGGTTAGGTATCTGCCTTGGGCTCAGGTCATGATCCCAGGATCTTGGGACCAAGCCCAACCTCAAGCTCCCTGCCCAGTGGAGAGTCTGCTTCTCATTCTCCCTCTGTCTCACCCCTTGCTTATGCTCTCTCTCTCAAAAAAAATAAAATATTTAAAAAAGAAAAAGAAAGAAACCTGCCAACCATCCCATCATTCATCCTCAGGAAACTGCAAGGAAAACTGCCTTTTCCAACATATAAACTAAGAATGAAGAGGAAAAAACATATTCCTTGAGAATTCAAAACAACAAAGTGGTCCTCAGATTTACAGCCTAAATTCACCAAATCTGTTAGGTATAAAGAACCTCTGGACAGGGCAGCCCAGGTGGCTCAGTGGTTTAGCGCCACCCTTCAGTCCAGGGCCTGATCCGGAGATCCAGGATCAAGTCCCATGTCCGGCTCCCTGCATGGAGCCTGCTTCTCCCTCTGCCTCTCTCTCTGTGTGTCTCTCATTAATAAATAAATAAAGGCCTTAAAAATAAATAAATAAAGGGGAATTACTTAGGGATACATGCAAACACTTGCATGAATTTCAAAGAAACTACACATAAGCAGAAGAAAGGAAATTATATACATTAAATCATAAAACAATAAAATAGAAAACAGGATCCCTGGGTGGCTCAGTGGTTTAGCGCCTGCCTTTAGCCCAGGGCATGATCCTGGAGTCCCCAGGGTCGAGTCCTGCATCAGGCTCCCTTCATAGAGCCTGCTTCTCCCTCTGCCTGTGTCTCTGCCTCTCTTTCTCTCTCTCTGTGTCTCTCATGAATAAATGAATAAAATCTTTAAAATAATAAATAAAATAGAAAACAATATAGAAATTCAATTAAATCAAAAGTTGATTCCTATAAAAAGAAAAAATATTTTTTAAAAAAGAAAACAGAAAAAAGATAAGCCACTAGCTAGAGCAATCAAGATGGGGGAGGGGGAGGGCAGGGAGAAGAAGAAGAATCAAATTACAAATTTCAGGAATGAGGGATCCCTGGGTGGCGCAGCGGTTTGGTGCCTGCCTTTGGCCCAGGGCGCGATCCTGGAGATCCAGGATCGAATCCCACGTCGGGCTCCCGGTGCATGGAGCCTGCTTCTCCCTCTGCCTGTGTCTCTGCCTCGCTCTCTCTCACTGTGTGCCTATCATAAATAAATAAAAAAATTAAAAAAAAAAATTCATTACAAATTTCAGGAATGAGAGTGTGAGCATCTCTCAAGATCTTATAGACCTGGAGTCAGCAGAATTCTTTCTTGTTATAAAGGGCCAGTTTATAAAATATTTCAGATTTTCCAGGCCACATATAGTTTCTGACACATATTCTTTGTTTTGGTTTCGTTTTTGATCTTTTGCTTTTTAACAATCTTTTAAATATGTAAAAACTTTTCTTAGCTCAGCATACACAAACAGATCATAGAGTAGATCTGGCCCATGGGCTGCTATTTGCCAACTTATGCCAAAAACATTAAAGAGACAAGAAATAGGGATCCCTGGGTGGCGCAGCGGTTTAGCGCCTGCCTTTGGCCCAGGGCGTGATCCTGGAGACCCGGGATCGAATCCCACGTCAGGCTCCCGGTGCATGGAGCCTGCTTCTTCCTCTGCCTGTGTCTCTGCCTGTCTCTCTCACTGTGTGCCTATCATAAATAAAAAAAAAAAAAAAAAAAAAAAAAAAAAATTAAAGAGACAAGAAATAAAATAAACAACTTTATGCCAATAAATTCCAAAACACAAAGTATATAAATTCCTTGAACTGAAATTATGAAAACTCACTCATAAAAAAAATAAAGTAATTAAATAACCTGAATACCCCTATTATTGGTTAAATAAATTAAACATGTAAGTAAATACTATCCTACAAGTAATACAACAGGCCCAGATAACATCACTGGTGAAGTCTATCCAATATTTAAAGAAAAGTAATATCAATTTTACACCAATTCTGTTAGAATATAGAAGAGGAAACATTTCTCAACTCATTTATAAGTCAGCATTATCCTGATACTGAAAGCAATAACATAAAGAAAGCACAGTTATTCTTTTCATATATAGAAACACAAAAGTTCCTAACAACAACAAATCAAATCCATGAATATACAAAAAGAACGATAAATCAAGACCAAATGAAATTTATCCCAAGAAAACAAGATTGGTTAAATATTTGAAACTAAAACAATCAATGTAATTCACCATATCAATATAATAAAGGAGAAAATCCATATGGTGTCTTAGATTCAGAAAAAGCATTTGACAAATTCAACATCCATCCATGATTTTAACCATTTTGGAAAGTAGGCCTAGTAGGTAACTTCCTCAACCTTATAGAGAGAGCATCTAAAAAGTCCTATCGCTGGGGCAGACCAGGTGGCTCAGTGGTTTAGCGCCACTTTCAGCCCAGGGCGTGATCCTGGAGACCTAGAATCCAGTCCTAGGATCTGGAGACCTAGGATTGAGTCCCGTTGTCAGGTTCCCTGCATGGAGCCTGTTTATGTCTCTGCCTCTTTCTTTCTGTGTCTCTCCTGAATAAATAAATAAAATCTTAAAAGAATAAAAAGTCCTATAGCTAACACAATAACAAATGGTGAAAGGTGATGGCTTTCCTCTTAATTTCAGGAAAGTGGCAAGAATGTCTAGTCATTTCTACTCAACATTGTACTAGGAGTCCCAGGCAAAGCAATAGTAAAGAAAAATAAATTAAAAAAAAAGAAAAATAAATAAAAGGTATATAGAGTTTTTTTTTTTTTTTTTTTTTTTTTTTTTTTAAGTAATCTCTATAGGGACGCCTGGGTGGCTCAGAGGTTTAGAGGCTGCCTTCGGCCCAGGGTGTGATCCTGGAGTCCCGGGATCGAGTCCCACATCAGGCTCCCTGCATGAAGCCTACTTCCTCTGCCTATGTTTCTGCCTCTCTCTCTCTCTCTCTCTCTCTCTCTCTGTCTCTTGTGAATAAATAAATTAAAAATCTTTTTAAAAAAGTAATGTCTATATCCAATCCCAAGATCAAGAGTTGCATACTCCACCAACTGAGCCATCCAGGCCTGGCAAAGGTATAGTTTAGAAGGAAGAAGCAACTGTCTTTACAGGCAAACATGATAATCTCATAATTTCATAGGAAATCCTAAGAAGTCTAAAACAATAACAACAAAAAGCCCTAGTAGGACTAACAGATGAATTTAGCAAAGTCATAGCATAGAAGATCAATTTATAAAAATTATTTCTATACTTACAACCAATTAGATATAGTTTGAAATAGTAGTGATAAATTTAACAAAATATATGGAAAAATGATATACCGAAAAATAAAGTGTTACTGAGGAAAAACTTAACAAGGGGAGATGTTCACCAGATACTTCATATCATTAGGACAAAAATCATCCCCCAAATTAATTAACAGAGCCAAACCAACTCCAGTAAAAATCCCAGCAGACATTTCAGAAGTTAAGAAACTGAATCTAGGGATCCCTGGGTGGCGCAGTGGTTTGGCGCCTGCCTTTGGCCCAGGGCGCGATCCTGGAGACCAGGGATCGAATCCCACGTCAGGCTCCCGGTGCAGGGAGCCTGCTTCTCCCTCTGCCTATGTCTCTGCCTCTCTCTCTCTCTGTGTGTGACTATCATAAATAAATAAAAATTAAAAAAAAAAAAAGAAACTGAATCTAAAATTTACATGGAGATGCAAAGAACCTAGAGTCACCTAAACAGGAAAAAAACAAAATTGGAAAACTACACTACCTCATTTTAAGTCTTACTATTAAGTTCTAATAATCAGGGTGTGTAAATAGTCATATAGCTCAATGAAAATGAATAGAAAGTCCAGAAAGAGATTCACACATATGGTCAATTGATTTTTGTCAAGAGGCCAAGATGATTAACAGGGAAAGGATACTTTTCTTTTTTTGAAAGGATACTTTTCAATAAATTCTGCTAGACTGCATAGCCCTAAGCAAAAAACTAAATAAATAAAGCTCAGCCATTATTCAATACTAATTATAAAGATTAACTTCAGATTGATTATAGACTTTAACACAAGGCTAAAAAGATAATTTTTTTTTAAAGATTTCATTTATCCATTCATTAGAGACACAGAGAGAGGCAGAGACATAGGCAGAGGGAGAAGCAGGCTCCATGCAGGGAGCCTGATGTGGGACTTGATCCCAAGACTCCAGGATCACGCCCTGAGCCAAAAGCAGATGCTCAACCACTGAGCCACCCAGGCGTCCTGATAATTTTTTTTTTTTAGAATAAAGCCTAAAAAAAAATGTTTGTGACCAAGGGTAGGCAAAGATTTCTTACAACGGACACAAAAACATAAACTAGACGTTGATAAGTTGGGCTCTTTGAAAGACACTTCTGAGACACCTTTTTACAAGGCAAGTCACAGGCTGGGAGAAAGTAAAAATAAAAACAGAAATAATGATATAGAATATAAAAATTCAATAGAAAGGATAAGCAATAACAAAATTGGGTTTCATTTTATTTGTTTTTTACATTTTATTTTTAAAGATTGAATTAGGGGCAGCCCAGGTGGCCCAGTAGTTTAGTGCTGCCTTCAGCCTAGGGTGTGATTCTGGAGACCTGGATTGTGGCCTGCTTCAGGCTCCCTGCATGGAGCCTGCTTCTCCCTCTGCCTATGTCTGTCTCTTCTCTCTCTCTCTCTCTCTCTCTCTCTCTGTGTCTCATGAATAAATAAATAAAATCTTTTTTAAAAATTGATTTTATTTGAAATAAAGTGTGCAAGAGTAAGGGGAGAGGCAGAGAGGGAGAGGGAGAATCTCAAGCAGACTCCCTGGTGAGCACAGAGCCTGATGTGGGGCTTGATCTTATAATCCTGAGATCATGACTTGAGCTGAAATCAAGCCTGAGGCTCTCTGCACCTGCATGGCTCAGTGGTTGGGTGAGGGTGTGATCCTAGGGCACCAGGATCGAGTACACATCAAGCTCCCTACATGGAGCCTGCTTCTCCCTCTGCCTGTGTCTCTGCCTTTCTCTCTCTGTGCCTCTCATGAATAAATAAATAAAATCTTAAAAAAAAATGTCTGAGGCTCAACTGACTGAGCTGCTCAGGTGCTCCTCATTTTACTTTTGATGGAGCTCAGGTGAGATACTGCAACTCTAGAAGGAGTCCTCAGGGAAGAGATGATACTGATCCAGTAGGCATGGGGTGAGTTCCAAGAGGCTATATTTTTAAGAAGCATGACACTTTGAATAAACATAGAACCATGGGACAAATTCAGAATTGAAGACATTAGAATTCTGTACTCTCCAATGTGATAACTACTAGCCATATATGGCTACTTAATTTAAATTAAAAAACCAAAAATCCAGTCCCTCAGATATACTACCTATATTTTAAATATTCAGTAGCAAAATGTTGGTAGCAGTTAATGTATTAGACAGTGCAGAACAATTCCATCATCTCCAAAAGTTCTATTGGACAGCTCTAGCCTAGATATTTGTCTTGAGGGAGGGCAAATGCTCAAGGATGATCACTGTGTTCATAATCTGAACTGGATGGTTGCAAGGGATGCCAACTGGAAAAGGGGATGTAGGACCAGGAACAGGTTCCTAAGGGTCACCTATCAGCTTTCTATGTTGATTCAAGAAGGATTTACTGTCCCAAGTATGTACCTGTGAAATAGCTACTATATAAAGTGCTCTGGAGAATATCTAACAATATATGACTCAGTTTGCATCCTTATGGAGCTTGTAGTGGCTTATAACTAAAAAGACAAAAGTGGGTTTTGGCACTCAAAAATAAACAAACCAAAAGCTAACAGAGATGGCATGCCTGGGTGGCTCAGCAGTTGAGTGTCTGCCTTTGGCTCAGGGCATGATTCCAGGGTCCTGGGATCAAGGCCCTCCTCAGGCTCCTGTGAGGAGCCTGAATCTCCCTCTGTGTTTCTGCCTCTCTCTGTGTCTCTCATGAATAAATAAAATCTTAAAAAAAAAAAAAAGCTAACAGAGAAAAGAATTCGATGAAGAGCAAATAAAACCCAAAGCCAGTAGGAGGAAGGAAATAATAAAGATTAGAGATAAAAAAAAAAAAGAGAGAGAATAGAAACACAATGGAGAGAATCAATTAAACCAAAAGTTTGTTCTTTCAAGTGTAACATAAATGACAAAACTTTAGCTAGATTGACCATGAAAAAAGAGAACATTATTACCAACCTCATAGATATACAAAGAATCATAAAAAAATGTTGTGAACAATTGTGTGACAACTAGGTAATCTAGATGAGACAGACAAATTTCTAGAAACACATAAATGAATAAAACTGACTCAAGAAGGAATGGAAAATCTGGGATTCCTGGGTGGCGCAGCGGTTTGGCGCCTGCCTTTGGCCCAGGGCGCGATCCTGGAGACCCGGGATCGAATCCCACATCGGGCTCCCGGTGCATGGAGCCTGCTTCTCCCTCTGCCTGTGTCTCTGCCTCTCTCTCTCTCTCTCTCTCTGTGACTATCATGAATAAATAAATAAAATCTTTAAAAAAAAAAAAAAAGGAATGGAAAATCTGAACAGACCTACAATAAAAGATTGAATTAGTCATCAAAACCCTCCAGACAAAGAAAAGCTCAGGATTAGATGATTTCACAGGTTCTACTACACACTTCTACCAGACTTAAGAAAGGATTGACACCAATCCTTCTCAAAATACTCTGAAAAACAGAAGAGGAGGAAACACTTCCTAACTCATTCTATGATACCAGCATTATCTTGATCCCAAAGCTAGACAAAGATATCACAGTAAAAGAACTACAGAGCAAAATCCCTTATGAATATAGATGCAAAAATCCTCAACAGAATACTAGCAAACCAAATCCAGCAGCATGCTGAAAGAATTCTATACCATAACTGAGTGGTATTTATCCCAAGACCATTGTATGGGGAAGGGATAGTCTTATCAAAAAATGGTTCTAAAAAAATTATATGGGCAGCCTGGGTGGCTCAGCAGTTTGGCGCTGCCTTCAGTCCAGGGCCTGATTCTGAAATCCAAGATCAAGTCCCACATTGGGCAACCTGCATGGAGCCTGCTTCTCCCTCTGCCTGTGTCTCTGCCTCTGTGTGTGTTTGTGTGTGTGTGTGTCATGAATAAATAATAAAATAAAAAATAAAAAATAAAAAACTATACACACATGCAAAAGAATTAAGTTGGACCCTTATTTTACACCATATTCAAAAATACAAAACACATCAGGGGATCCCTGGGTGGCTCAGTGGTTTAGCGCCTGCCTTTGGCCCAGGGCATGATCCAGGAGTCCTGAAATGGAGTCCCACGTCGGGCTCCTGGCATGGAGCCTGCTTCTCACTCCTCCTGTGTCTCTGCCTCTCTCTCTCTATGTCTATCATAAATAAATAAATAAATCTTAAAAAAAAAACCACACACATCAAACACCTACTGTAAGAGATTAAAACTCTAAAATGCTTAGTAAAAAAAAAAAACCAGGGGAAAACCTTCATGACATTGAATTTGGGCAATGGTTTCTTGGATATGCTGCCAAAAGCATAGGGAATAAAAGGAACAAGAAATAAATTGAATCTCATCAAAATTTAAAACTTGTTCATCAAAGGACACTATCAACAAAACGAAAGGACAACCCACAGAATAGGAGTAAATATTAAAAAAAAAAAGGGTAAATATTTGCAAAACACATCTCTGATAAGGAATTAATATCCAAAAGACACTAAAAAACCAAACCAGGGACGCCTGGGTGGCTCAGTGGTTGAGCGTCTGCCTTTGGCTCAGGGAGTGATCCCAGAGTCCCAGGATGGAGTCCCGCGTGGGCTTCCTGCATGGAGCCTGCTTCTCCCTCTGCCTATGTCTCTGCCTCTCTCTCTCTCTCTCTCTCTCTCTCTGTGTGTGACTATCATAAATAAAAAAAAATAAAAAAAATAAAAAAGCCAATCCTATTTAAAAATGGGCAAAGGCTGGGGCACTGGCTCAGCTTATAGAGCATGGGACTCTTGATTTCAGGATCATGAGTTTGAGCCCCAGGCTAGGCATAGAGTTTACATATATACATACAAATGGGTAAAGGACTTAATTAGTTAGTTCTCCAAAGATATAGAAATGGTCAAGAAGCACACACAAGAAAGGGTACCTGGGTGGCTCAGTTGATTAAGCATCTGCCTTTGGCTCAGGTCATGATCCTGGGTTCTGGTCCTGGATCAAGCCCCCTGCACCAGGAGTCCTGCTTAGTGGGGAGTTTGCTTCTCTCTCTCTCTACCTCTGCCCCTCCCCCCTGCTCATGCTCTCTGTCTCTCAAATAAATACAATCTTTAAAAAAAAGTACATGAAAAAGTGCTCAACACATCACTAATCACTCCAGAAATAAAAATCAAAACCACAATGAGGGGATCCCTGGGTGGCTCAGTGGTTTGGCGCCTGCCTTTGGCCCAGGGCTCGATCCTGGAGACCGGGGATGAATCCCACATCGGGCTCCCGGTGCATGGAGCCTGCTTCTCCCTCTCTCTCTGCCTGTGTCTCTGCCTCTCTCTCTCTCTCTCTTTGTGACTATCATAAATAAATAAAATTTTTTTAAAAAACCCACAATGAATGCCAACCACTTCACACCCATTAGGATGGCTACTAAAAAAAAAACATCCTAATGATGGAAAATAGTAAGTGCTGTCCAGGATACAAGGAGAGACCTGAATACTTGTGCATTGCTGAAGGGAATATTTTTTTTTTTTTTTTTTTTTTTTTTTTTTGAAGGGAATATTAAGATGCTGTACTCAGGGATGCCTGGGTGGCTCAGCAGTTGAGTATCTGCCTTTGGCTTAGGGCGTGATCCAGGTAACAGGCTGGAGTCTCACATCCCGCTCCCTGCAAGGAGCCCGCTTCTCCCTCTGCCTATGTCTCTGCCTCTCTCTGTGCCTCTCATGAATAAATAAGATCTTAAAAAAAAAAAAAAAAAAAAAAGATGCTGTACTGATTGTGGAAAACAGCTTCGCAGGTCCTCAAAAAGTCACACCCCATGTGACCCAGCAATTCCGCATCTAGATATATACAAAATAATCAGAAGGAAGAGAATTACTTATACACAGATGCTCACAGCCCCATTTTTCACAATGGCCAAAACGTGGGAACAATCCAAATGTCCATCAGCAGATGAGTGGATAAACAAAAAAATGATCTATACAACGACGACATGCTTTTCAGCATAAAAAAGAATAAATTCTGGGGCGCCTGGGTAGCTCAGTCAGTTTTGCGTCTGAGTTTGCCCTTGTCCCTGGGTTAGAGCCTCAGGTCGGGCTTCCAGCTCCGGAGGGACTCAGCTTCTCCCTCCGTCTGCCCCTCCCTCTCTCAGCCCCTCCCCCTGCTCATTCTCAAAAATAAATAAGTAAATAAGCAAATAAATAAATTTTAAAAACCTTTGAAAAAAAGAAATTTTGATACCTGCTCCAACATGGATGAACCTTGAAAACATAATGCTAAGTGAAATGAGGGCAGGCACCAAAGGACAACTAGTGCATGACTGCACCTGGATGAGGTACCTAGACTAGGGTCGCTTCATGAGTTGGGAAGAAGAGGGAAAAGGACCCCTCCAATGGGGTGCGGAGAGCGAGAGGGAACTCTGACCGGGAGATGTGCCACGGGCTCCAAGGTCAGGCAAAAAAAAAAAAAAAAAAAAAAAAGGCTCGCTTCTCACAGGGAGAGGTGAACAAAGACTAGAAAGAACTGTATGTGAGGGACTTGTGAGGGTGGCAGCGAGGGCAGCGCCGCACGCGGAGGTGAGCCTCGGGCGGGTGAGTGCGCGTCGGACTCGTGCCCGTGGCGGAGCGGCGTAACTCAGGCGTGGTCAAATCTCCGTGGCCCGGATCCCCCCAGCCTGGGGGGCGAGGGCCGCCGCTCCACCTGGCCGCGCGAGGCAAGAACGAAGAGCGGAACTGGGCCGCCGTGGCCGACGGCCGTGGGTGAACAGGGGGGCCCGCGTGAGCCACCGCCGAGCTACACCTGGAAGGCGGCCCCCGCAGGGAACCCTCCCGGGGCGCGGACGGGCGCGGCGGCGGGGATTCCAGAATCACGCGGCTCGCGGTAAGTTCAACGTTGTCAGAATGCGGGGAAAGCCGTCCGCCGACTCCGTGGGAGGCTGAAGAGGAGGTCGGTAGACGCGGGGTTCCTAGGGGAGCCCACTCCTCGCTCCCAGCATTTTCGGCGCGGGGTGAGAAGGCAGCCCGCGGCGTCGCCGGCGGCAGGGACCAGGCAGCCGCCATTAGCGCGCGCGCCGGAGCCGAGGCGCCGGCCGGCCCCGCCCCCCCGCCCCCCCGCCCCCAGCCCCGCGCGCGCTCTCGGGTCCGCGCGGAGCCTGCGGTGAGCGCGCTCGGCGGCCGGCGGCGGCCGCGAGGCGGAGACGCAGGCGGGAGGGCCGGGTCCCGGCGGCGCGGGCCCGCGAGCCTCCGCGGGTCTGAGGGCGGTGGCGCCCCCTCACCCCACCCCGCGTGAGGGGGGCTCCAGCCCGGCGGCGGCGGCGGCGCCCGCGGTGTCGGAGCCAACCGAGGACCAGGCCGCGAGGCGACCGCGCCCGGAGGTGAGTGCGCCGGGGCCGTGCCCGGTTCGGCGGGGTGAGGCGCCGGGACGCGCGCTGGCCGGCGGGGGCGGGGGCGGGCGGGGCGCGCTGGGGCGCGCCCGGGCTCAGCCCTGAAGTCGGTTTCCGTTCGGCTGAGCCCCGGGTCCCGGCGGTGTCGGTGTCCCCGGCGGCGGCGGCGAGACCCCCGGCCCCTCAGGTGAGCCCCGGCTCGGGCCTGCAGCCTGCGCCAGCTTCGTGCGTGGGAGCTCGGTGCAGGCACCGCAGAGGGCTTCCGCTCCAGGGGCGCTCGGAAACTTCGAGGCGGGCGCACTCAAAATGCCCGCATTTTTCTCTTTTCTCATTTTATTTTATTTTATTTTATTTTATTTTATTTTATTTTATTTTATTTTTTATTTCATTTCTTGACGAGAGACACAGAGAGGCAGAGACATAGGCAGAGGGAGAAGCAGCGTCCCTAAGGGGAGGGGAGCCGAGGCGGGACTCGATCCCAGGACCCCGAGATCGGGACCTGAGCCACCCAGGTGCCCCTGCCCGCATTTCCAAAGGCGTGTGCTGCAGGAGCACTGTGCAGAAACACCAGGCGCGTTTGTTTGGGGTGGCCATTTCTCAGGTAGCTTCATCACCAGTCCTTCCATGACACTCTTTTTTGTAGGTTTCGTGTTCGCTGTTTCCCATGTTTAATATTTGTGTGCGCGCGTCTTTTTTTTTTGTTCGCGGTTTCTTATTAGCAATAAGGAACGTTAGGGTGGCCTCCAACACTAATTCCTTAGTACACATAATTTGGGATAATGGAAAATAAAGATAGGAAACTATTGATGTCAGTGTGGAACTGTAAAGTATGACACTTTGATGAGTGCCCACCGTACCATGGTAATATCCCTTAAAGATTTTCTGTTTTTTTTTTTTTTGACCCATATAGAGTTTGCCTTATGGACTTTACATTGTTATTGGAGGGAACCAATTGAACAACTAATCACACAAGTCTTATCAGTTGACCCTTGAACAACGGTGGGAGTGTTAGGGATGCCAACCCCCACACAGTGGGAAATCTGTGTATGAATTCTGATTTCCCCAAAATTTCACTACTTAGAGCCTACTGTTGACCAAAAGCCTTAAACAACACGTATTTGGTATGTTACATATATTATGATTTGTGCTTACAATAAAGTAAGCTAGAGAAAAAATATTAGGAAGAAAATCATAAGGAAGAGAAAATACACTTACAGTAATGTCTTGTATAGAAAAAAGTGCACTTCATCTAAGTGAACCTGCATAGTTCAAACCTGTATTGTTCAAGGATCAACTGTAAATGCCAGTAAACCTAAATAAAAGCTTAAAAAGGAAGAATATAGTATATTGTGAGAACGCATAACAAAGGGGATAACCAGCTGGGGAAATCAGTTCAAGTAATCTTAGGAAAGTAATCATCCAGCTAAGATGGTATGGATAAATAGGAATTAGTTAAAGGTGACTCCCAAAGGAGGGAAGAAAGGTCCTGCTTGGCAAAGGAAACAGGTTCCCCAGAGGGAGGTTAGGGAAATATATAGAACTGAAAGGTCAAAGCAGTTGATTTTTTTTTTAATTTTTTATTTTTTATGATAGTCACACACAGAGAGATAGAGAGAGGCAGAGACACAGGCAGAGGGAGAACCAGGCTCCATGCACCGGGAGCCCAACGTGGGATTCGATCCCGGGTCCCCAGGATCATGCCCTGGGCCAAAGGCAGGCGCTAAACTGCTGCGCCACCCAGGGATCCCCAGTTGATTTGAATGTAGAATGCAGTAGGGGGAAAAAGAGATGATGCCAGGTCTTTTAGGCAATTTTAAGGATTTGGGACCGGCTTTTTTTCTCTTTTTCTTAAAGCTTTAGAGTGATATTTTTCTTTTTTTTTTTTTTTAAGATTTTATTTATTTATTCATGAGAGATACACAGAGAGAGAGGCAGAGACACAGGCAGAGGGAGAAGCAGGCTCCATGCAGGGAGCCTGATGTGGGACTTGATCCCGGGGCTCCAGGATCACACCCTGGGCCGAAGGCAGTGCTAAACCCCTAAGCCACCCTGGCTGCCCCTAGAGTGATATTTTTCAAATCACTCAAATGTGATGAGAGAACAGTACAGTAAATTTCTCTGTAATATTACCCAAAATATTTAGACTTTATTAGAAGAGCAATGGGAGATCCTTGAAAGGTTTTAAGCAGGGAAGTTTCAGTCAAATTTGTATCTTAATTTTAATTTTTTTTTAATTTTTATTTATTTATGATAGTTACAGAGAGAGAGAGAGAGAGGCAGAGACACAAGCAGAGGGAGAAGCAGGCTCCATGCACCGGGAGCCTGATGTGGGATTTGATCCCAGGTCTCCAGGATCGTGCCCTGGGCCAAAGGCAGGCGCCAAACCGCTGCGCCACCCAGGGATCCCCAAATTTGTATCTTAATCAGAAAGTCACCGTGCGGGCACCTGGCTGGCTCAGTGGTAGAGCATGAGACTCTGGATCTCAGGGATTGTGAGGTTGAGCCCCATGTTGAGGGTGGAGTTTATTTAAAAAAAAAAAAAAAAAAAAACCAAAAAAAAGGTCATCCTGACTTCTGCATAGAAACTCCATTGGAGGGATCCCTGGGTGGCGCAGCGGTTTGGCGCCTGCCTTTGGCCCAGGGCCCGATCCTGGAGACCCGGGATCAAATCCCACGTCGGGCTCCCGGTGCATGGAGCCTGCTTCTTCCTCTGCCTGTGTCTCTGCCTCTCTCTCTCTCTCTCTCTGTGTGACTATCATAAATAAATAAAAAAAAAAAATTAAAAAAAAAAAAAAAAAAAAGAAACTCCATTGGATGGGGACAAAAATGGATATGGATATGAGGAAACCACCAAGAGGTGATATTTGGGCCTAGAGTTGTTGCTGTGAAGGTAGAGTACACACTAAGGGTACGTAGCTCATCTCTTCTGTTAATAATTTTATGTTTAAAAAAAATTTAAAAAAATAATTTATGTTTACATTTTTCAGAGGAATTATGGAAAGTTCTTTCTTTCTTTCTTTCTTTCTTTCTTTCTTTCTTTCTTTCTTTTTTTCTCTTTCTTTCTTTCTTTCTTTCTTTCTTTCTTTCTTTCTTTCTTTCTTTCTTTCTTTCTTTTTTTCTTTCAAGATTTTATTTATTTGAGATGGAGTGAACTAGAGCACAAGTGGGGAGGTAGGGGATGCCTGGGTGGCTCAGCAGTTTGGCTCCTGCCTTCAGCCTGGGGTGTGATCCTAGAGACCCGGGATTGAGTCCCACATCAGGCTCCCTGCATGGAGCCTGCTTCTCTCTCTCTGCCTTTGTCTCTGCCTCTCTGTATCTCTCATCTCTCTGTATCTCCATAAATAAATAAAATCTTAAAAAAAAAACAAAAAAAACAAAAAACAAGTGTGGAGGAAGGTCAAAGGGAGAGAGAGAAGCAGACCTCCCACGAACAGGGAGTCTGATGTAGGGCTCCATCCTAGGACCCTAAGGTAATGACCCGAGCCAAGAGCAGACACTTAACCAACTGAGCCACCCAGGCATTCCCCTGGAAAGTTTTCTTTTTTTTCCTTTTTCTCTGGAAAGTTATCTAAAGGAAATTGTATTTGTGCTGTGTTTTGCCAGGTAGATAATTTCATTATGGAGCCCTGGAATGAGAATGTCTTGGTGTCAAAGGATGGGTGCCTTAGTGATCTTGACAATTTCTGGCCAAGTATCCCTTTTCCCCTAGGATTTTCTCATTGAAATTACTTTTGTTACTATCATTTTAGTCCTTGGGGGCATTTAACTTCATATTAACAATTGTTCTAGGAGAAGACAAAAAAGTGTTTTCAATTATTGTGGTTGCCACTGAGATAAGCTGAAACTTTCCAAAGTTTTTCATTTTTTATTATTTAATAGTAAACCAGAATTCATTAATTACACAAATAAACTGTCTTTTAAAGTTTGATTTTGGGATGCCTAGGTGGCTCAGTTGAGTATCTGCCTTTGGCGTAGGGAATGACCCTGGAGTCCCAGGATCGAGTCCCACATTGAGCTCCCTGCATGGAGCCTGCTTCTCTCTCTGCCTCTCTGTGTTTCTCATGAATAAATAAATCAAATCTTAAAAAAATAATAAAGTGTTTGATGTTGACACTACCATAGTTTGCTTTTGGAGACTGGTTGGCATACTCCCATTCCATAGAAGATCTAAGTGAAATGGACTCCATATGGAAATGTGAGCCATCAGTTCTTTTGCCAAGAATGGTTTTATCCCTAAGGAGAAACTACAGCTTCTACACAAAGATGGCATACCCCATGGTATAATAGCTTGATGCAAATCCTTAATCTTAAAAAAAAATGTAGCCTGTCATGTGTATTTACAAAGTAAGTTCAATTGGTAATATGTAGATTTTTTCTATTTGAATTCTAAGTACACATTAAAAGTGCTTTTCTTAGTAGTCAGAATCTATTTTGACTGGATTTTCCCTTCAGTGGATATGCTCCAAAAAGCTCAATCTACTCTCTCTCCCGACTGATTTTATTGCTACAGTTGTTGGGAGTAAGTGGGATAATAATTGGGAAGGTGTTTGGTAAACTGTGATACACAATACAAATATAAGATGGTAGTGGTACTAATTGGAAATAAACTGAAGGAAAATGAAGGGAATTCTATTCATCTGTCCCTTCTGATACCAAGCTTCATGTTGGTAACTTAGATGTTTGTCAGATGGCTTTTTTTATTCCCTATAGTACAGTACATGACTCACATGACTGTGATGATTGTAGAAGTTCACTCAGTGGATAACAAATATATTTTACATGGTTTATTTACATATTACTAATTTATGATAATAAATACCAAAAATGATGATGATTTTTTAAAAATAAGGATGACTGTATATCTAAGATTCAGTTTTTACTTCAATTCTGCGCTATGTTTGCAATGAATAATTGAGTATATATTTTTTTCCTTTTTCCTTTGTAAACTCTGGAATAAGAGACTGTGTCTGTCCCATTAACCCTTTCATTAATTCTAAACCAGTGCCTTGCATTTGGTGGTGGGAGGTTCAGTAAATACATAACTTGTTAAAAATGTAATTACTGAAATCAAAACTAAAATTTCTTGGCCATGTTGAAATTAAAACTTTTAAGTCTGAAGATGTTTCTTACTGATCCTTGTAACATTGTGACAGAGTGACTGGAAAAGAGAAAAGAGCAAAAATTATTGTATTCTTAGTATCTTTTCTTAGATGAAAATCATCTCCATGTTCAGGTTTAGGCTTAGAGAAGGTAAATAACAACAAAGTCACCCAGCTCAAAAATGTAGTCAGTATTTCCATACAAGTCAGTTTGAATCCAAGGTTGTCTTCATTCTCTATTACTGTTATAAAACTACATGAAAACAATTTAGTAGTAGTTTATAACTATAAGATGATGAAAAATATTAGCAATTTGCTAGAGAACAATAACCTGTTAAAGGGAAACAGTGAAATACTTCAGGGATGGCTCCTTTTGGTTTTGTACTTGGCAAGGCACTGGAAGAAACAGGAAATGTGTGAGTCATGATACATGTCCTCAAGAATCTTATTAGATGCAGCTGAAAAACAAAAGAAACAGTAAACAGTCTCAGACAATATGATTTATTTATTTATTCATTTATTTATTTATATTTAATTTGATTTATTTGAGAGAGAGCACAAATGGGGGGAGGAAGAAAGAGAAACAGACTCCCTGCTGAGCAGGGAGCCTCATATGGGGCTCCATCCCAGGACCTCATGACCCAAGCTGAAGTCAGAGGCTTAACTGAATTAGCCACCCAAGCACTCCACAGACAATATGATTTAAATATTAAAAATCTAAATGCTTTAGGAAAGAAATATTAATTTTGGATTATTTATTTATTTATTTATAAAGATTTTATTTATCCATGAGAGAGACAGAGAGAGAGGCAGAGACACAGGGAGAAGGAGAAGCAGGCTCCATGCAGGGAGCCGGACATGGGACTCCATCCAAGGACTCTGGGATCACTCCCTGTGCCAAAGGCAGATGCTCAATCACTGAGTCACCCAGGAGTCCCTGCTTTTTAAGTTTTTAAAATTAGATTAATATATACATCTAGTTTAAAAGACAGTAGTGTTAGAAAACTAAAAATGCTCCCATTCCTTTTTTTTTTTTCTAAAGATTTATTTATTTATTCATTTGTGATAGACATAGAGGCAGAGACAGAGGCAGACGGAGAAGCAGGCTCCATGCTGGGAGCCCGTTGCGGGACTCGATCCCGGGTCTCCAGGATCACACCCTGGGCCAAAGGCAGGCGCTAAACTGCTGAGCCACCCAGGGATCCCCCCCCCCCTTTTTTTTTTAAAGATTTTATTTATTTATTCATAGACACACACAGGGAGAGGCAGAGACACAGGGAGAGGAAGAAGCAGGCTCCATGCAGGGAGCCCGACGTGGGACTCGATCCTGGGTCTCCAGGATCACACCCCAGGCTGCAGGCAGCGCCAAACTGCTGCGCCACCAGGGCTGCCCCCCCCCCCTTTTTTTAAGATTTATTCATGAGACAGAGAGAGTGAGGCAGAGACATAGGCAGAGGGAGAAGCAGGCTCCCTCAGGGGAGTCCAATTTGGGACTTGATCCCAGGACTGCAGGATCACGACCTGAGCCAAAGGCAGACGTTCAACTGCTGAGCCACCCAGGAGTCCCAGGACAAATATTTTGAATGCATAAGCTGTTTTTCCTGTTATTTAAAGTCATATTTCTAAATAATGCGTACATTTTGAGTTCTTGTTTTTGAATATTGCCTTTCATATTGCTATTAGGATAACCATTTCAGCTTAGGTTTATTTGCTTTACTTTTGCACATCCTCTTAAAGATTTTAGCTGAGTTTTTTCCATACAATAAGTAAAAATAGGGATGCCTGTGTGGCTCAGTGGTTAAAGTGTCTGCCTTGGGCTCAAGGCATGATCCTGGGGTTCCGGGATCAAGTCCTACATTGGGCTCCCTGCTTGGAGCCTGCTTCTCCCTCTACCTATGTCTCAGCCTCTGTGTGTGTTTGTGTGTGTGTGTGTTTCTCGTGAATAAATCAATAAAATCTTTAAAAAAAATAAGTAAAAATATACACTTTTTTTTCCTTCAGACCGCAGGTCCATCCTTGGTACAGAGATGGTATGCTTATATTTGCCCAATAACTGCAATAAACATTGCAAACTCAAAAGAACATTGGTAATATCATACCTTATATTTAACAATCATTTCTAATGGCTGCATTTATAAAGCATAAGACAATAGTCCTCTCTGGTTTATTACTTTGTAAATGTAATGCCTGATCCAGTGCCTTGCATTTACTTAATATTGACTAAGATTCTTTAAATGAAATAATGTCTATTTGCATTTTTAAGTCTAAAGAATAATTTTGAAAAGCATTACAGGAAGGATTAAGAAGTCTTTTTTTTTTTTTTTTGATTAAGAAGTCTTTTAGAAATACAAAATACCTGAGACAGTAGAGACCTCTAATTTGCCTTAATTATTGGAAGTCATCCTCCTGGATGCTGTGGCTTTAGTGACTCCAACCTTACTTTCTAGCTACAAGGCAGTGTCTGAAGTTACCTTTGGGATGCTATTGGAAGTGTTGTCCCTCACTTTATATTCCACACTCCTAGCCCCATTGCATTTCCTCCTTTTTCCTTGCCTTCTGTTTCCCCTTGTCAGAATTTTTCAGTTTTCTCATGAAAAGTTTAAGAAATGAATTTGCTATCAATTTATATTCAATTCATAGTTAAAACTAGAGGTGTCTAAAAAAACTTTCAGTGGTAGGATGATTTTCCTGAGCAGAGTCCACTATTCTACTTTAATTCCTAGCATAACAGATGCTAAGTGGGAATTAGTGCTCAACACAAATTGCTCTGGTTATTGCCCCAGCTCCATTGCAAGACCTAAGGTCATTCAGACTGATTTTATCTGGTGAAAGCCTGCTGCTACCAGATCCTCAGTTACCAGGTTAAATTCACCTCCAGATACTTGGATGGATGGATGGATGGATGGATGGATGGATGGATGGATGGATTATTGATTGATTTAGAGAGCTTTAAGTGGTAGCAATGGACTACTTTTTTTTTCTTTTTTTAAGATTTTATTTATTTGATAAAGAGGCAGAGACACGGGCAGAGGGAGAAACAGGTTCCCTATAGGGAGCCCAATGCGCAACTTGATCCCCAAACCCGGGGATCACCCCAGACCCCGGGATCACACCCTGAGCTGAAAGCAGCCATTCAGCTGCTGAGCCACCCAGGTGTCCCACAATGGACTACTTCTTGTGCCTATTTTCTGTTTCTTGTATGGCTTTAGGATGCATCTGGTAGATCTTCAGTTGCTGTTACTTTGCAGGTATGTCTTCTAGTCAAATGGGGTTACATTTTTAAATAGAGGCACACTATTAATAGAAATATTCATATATTTTGACCCCGATTTTCCACATTTTGGGGAATTTAACAAAGTAAGCTATCTACAGTTTGCCCACTACATATGTTATTTATTAGGAAAAATTAAAAGTGAACTAAATTCCCAGTACCCATGGTATAACTGCCTGATGGAATAATATGTATCCTTTAAAAATAATTATGAAGCAATTTATGTAGCCAGATGGAAAAAGCACAGAAATGAAAAATACAAGAAGCAAAAATCATTAATACACTAGCAGTACATTTGAATACGTATGAAAAAAAAATGAAGCAGCAAAAGTTTAGATAGTTACTGTTGAAGGTGATAAAACTATGGATTATTTTCTCTTTCCCAAACTTTCTGTATTAGTGTTTTGCCTTTATAACATAATACTGTAAGAAATAAGCAAACAAATCAATTTTTAAAGTAGTTCAACCCATCTGTCCACAGAGAGGTCCTGGAAGCAGCAACACAGTAGAAACAACAAACATACCAAACACCCAGATCTTGGTTTCTAAATACAATTTTCATAGGGGTGGGGAAGGTAACCATGAGTCCTTAGAGAAAAGGCTGATTCCAAGGCTGGGGCATAAAAAGAACAGATGATCTTGGAGCAAGAAAATGCTAAGAACGTGCTCATAGAATGATCAAGACATATCAAAAGGACATCACACTGTAGGAGCTCTCACTGGACAAATCTGGGAAATGGAATATCAAAATAAATAATATTAATGAGTTATAACTCATTGAATAAAACAAAAACCCATGAGTCCATACTCTTAGGTTTAAAAAAAATCAGGAAAAGATGGACTTTTATTTTGTTAGGGTGGACTTTTCAGGGGATCCCTGGGTGGCTCAGTGGTTTAGCGCCTGCCTTCGGCCCAGGGTGTGATCCTGGAGTACTGGAATCGAGTCCCACATGGCGTTCCCTGCATGGAGCTTGCTTCTCCCTCTGCCTGTGTCTCCGCCTCTCTCTCTCTCTCTCTCTCTCTCTCTGTGTCTCATGAATAAATAAATAAAATCTTAAAAAAAAAAAAAGTTGGGGGATCCCTGGGTGGCGCAGCGGTTTAGTGCCTGCCTTTGGCCCAGGGCGTGATCCTGGAGACCCGGGATCGAATCCCATGTTGGGCTTCCGGTGCATGGAGCCTGCTTCTCCCTCTGCCTGTGTCTCTGCCTGTCTCTCTCTCTCTCTCTCTCTCTCAGTGTGTGCCTATCATAAATAAAAAATAAAAATTAAAAAAAAAAAGTTGGACTTTTCAGTAAACTCAACATTCATGTGGAGTCACTGTAACTAAGATAAGTTCCAAATATATCTGAGATTTAAAATTTTTAAATTAAGGGATACCTGGGTGGCTCAGCAGTTGAGCATCAGCCTTCGGCTCAGGGTGTGATCCCAGGATCTAGGGGGTCAAGTCCCATATCAGGCTCCCTGTGGGGAGCCTGCTTCTCCCTCTGCCTATGTCTCTGCCTTTCTCTCTGTATGTCTCTCATGAATAAATACATAAATCTTTTAAAAAAGTAATATATTTTTTAAATTAAAATTGAGGGTCATATCTGCAAAATAGGCAGTTTCAAGCTCATGTTCCCAGAGAAACATTGAAAAACAAGCAGAAACTGTTAGAACCAACTTAGAGCTCTGAAAAGTAGTTCAGGGTGTATAGCAGCCAAGCAAACACTGAATCAAGAAAAAGGCAACTTAACAGCAAGCAAAACACATCAAAAATGGGCAAAGGACTTGAATAGACATTTCTCCAAGGAAGATAGACAAATGGCCAATATGCACATGAAAAAGATACTCAACATCACTATTCACAATGAGATGTCATGTTATTAAGATGGATTTTATTTAATAAAAATAACAAGTGTTGGCAAGGGTGTGGAGAAATTAGCACCCTGGTACATTGCTGGTGGGAGTATAAAATTATTCTCAATAGCCAGAAGTGTAAATAGTCCAAATGTCTATCAACAGATGAATCTAAGCTAAATATACAAAGAAATATTATTTAGCCTTAAAAACGAATGAATATATGTTAAGTGAAATAAGCCAGATACAAAAGTATGCGAAATTCAAGGCAAATTAAATTGATAAAGACGGAAAGTAGGAGATACTAGGCCTGGGAAGACAGAGGAATAGGGAATTATTGTTTAATGGATACAGCGTTTCTTTTTGGGAAGTTGAAAAAGTCTTAGAAATTGATAGTGGTAATGGTTGTACAACATTGTGGATGTAATTGATGCCACTGAATTGAATACTGTACATCTTGTCAGTTTGCTTCCCCAAGGAATTTGTAAGAATGAGAATAAGAATGTTTCATTCACTTTAGTTTGTTAAACCAAAGGGCACATTATAATTTTTTATCACAATTTTTAAGAATTAGTTCTAAAAAGAAAAAAACATTTCTTTTTTGGGAAGATTATTAGACTCCCAAATTTTTTTTTTTTAAAGATTTTATTTATTTATTCATAGAGACAGAGAGAGGTAGAGACACAGGTAGAGGGAGAAGCAGGCACCATACAGAGAGCCTGACGTGGGACTCGATCCCGGGTCTCCAGGATCACACTCTGGGCTGCAGGCGGCGCTAAACCGCTGCGCCACCAGGGCTGCCCCCAAATTTGTTTTTTATTATCGTTGTGCTTTGTAGATGAAAACGACACCAAAAAAAAAAAAAAAAAAAAAAAGGAAAAGAAAACGACAGCTTTGAATTCAGTCACATAAGTTTTTTTTTTTTTTTTTTTTTTTTTTTTTTTTAGTCACATAAGTTCTTAAGACCCTTTCAGTGCTATTTTAGGGATACGTAATAACTTACATTAGAGACTATTAATGCATATGTAAGAATGAATTTATTTAAAATAATAAATTGACGACTTAACAGCTTTTGTTTATTTTTACTTTTACAGTAAGGCTAAAGAATGAAAGAAGTAGATAATCTTGAAAGTATAAAAGAAGAATGGTAAGTTAATTCAAGCTTTGCATTTCTTGGTTATTTAATGCATTTCTTAGTATCTATTTTTACTGCATTTCAGACAGATACAGTAAGTTTTCATTATTCTTTCAGTTAAATAGCTAATGGTAATATAAAGTAATTTATAATCACCTGCATTGAATGGATTTTATTTTTTTTGTTTTTTATTTTTTTAAATGAAAACTGTGAAACAGGTTTTTTTTTTTTTTAATTTTTATTTATTTATGATAGTCACAGAGAGAGAGAGGCAGAGACACAGGCAGAGGGAGAAGCAGGCTCCATGCACCGGGAGCCCGACTTGGGATTCGATCCCTGGTCTCCAGGATCGTGCCCTGGGCCAAAGGCAGGCGCCAAACCACTGCGCCACCCAGGGATCCCTGAATGGATTTTAAAGAAGTTATTAAATGTTTTTGTTATTTAAAATGTTAAATTTGGGATCCCTGGGTGGCGCAGCGGTTTGGCGCCTGCCTTTGGCCCAGGGCGTGATCCTGGAGACCCGGGATCGAATCCCACATCGGGCTCCCGGTGCATGGAGCCTGCTTCTCCCTCTGCCTGTGTCTCTGCCTCTCTCTCTGTGACTATCATAAAAAAAAAAAAAAAAAAGTTAAATTTATCTCTGTTAGCATATTCTGTTGTTTGAGAAATTCAAATAACTGTTCACTTTGTTAGTCTCTTATATTGTACTGTCTTGGAGTCATGGTGGAAATATAATGGCTCTGGAGTCATACACCTAACTTTGAATCCCATCACTGTCTTTACTACCTCTTTGGCCTTAAAGCAACTTAAGTAGATTCTTTGAGCTTCTGTATCTCATCTACAACACAGAGGTGGGGGGTACATATATGTTTGCACCTGAAAGGTTTTTTATGAGAATTAGCTGATATAAAACAAAATAGTATTAGTATTAGCACAGGGATGCTTGGCTGGCTCAGTTGATGGCGTATGCAACTCTTGATCTCAGGCTTGTGAGTTCGAGCCCTGTGTTGGATGTAGAGATTACTTAAAAATAAAATTAATTAATTTTTAAAAAGATTTATTTATTTGAGAGAGCACACACACGTGCATTGTGGGGTGAGGAGCAAAAGGAGAGAGAATCTCAAGCCAATGAGCATAGAGTGCCATGTGGGGCTCAGTCTCATGGGGTTCATATCATGACCTGAGCTGAAATCAAAAGTTAAAGGCCTAACCAACTGAGCCACCCCCAGAGGCCCCTAATATAAAATCTTAAAATAATAATAATAATAATAGCACATAGTAGAGACTCAATAAATGGTAGGTGCAAAGTATATGGCTCCTATCAGTATAGAATATTTTATTTTCACTTATCTGAGGTGAAATGGTTTTTTTTGTATAGTATACTGTTTGTTTTATTTTATTTTTTTTAATTTTTTATTTATTTATGATAGTCACAGAGAGAGAGAGAGAGAGGCAGAGACACAGGCAGAGGGAGAAGCAGGCTCCATGCACCGGGAGCCTGACGTGGGATTCGATCCCGGGTCTCCAGGATCATGCCCTGGGCCAAAGGCAGGCACCAAACCGCTGCGCCACCCAGGGATCCCCAACAAATATTATTTTTTCACTACTTCTTGTTTTTTATAAATATTTGATACTATATAATTGTGAGATGTGTCAGGGGGCCTCTAAGACCTCTCCCAGGTTTGTTGATTTGCTGGGGGGTGGCTCAGCGGTTTAGCGCAGCCTTCAGCCCAGGGCGTGGTCTTGGAGACCTGGGATTCAGTCCCACTGTCAGGCTCCCTGCGTGGAGCCTGCTTCTCCCTCTGTCTCTCTGTCTCTCATTAATAGATAAAATCTTAAAAAAAAAAAAAAAAAAAAGAAAGGATACAACAAAAAATCAGCAAAGGGAAAAAACGTGGGGTGAAGTTCAGAAGAAACCAGGCATAAACTTTCAAGAATTCTTGTCCATTGGAATCACCCAGGATGTACTTCATTATCCCAATAATGAGTTATGACACCACATGTGAATTGTCTACCCAAGGAAGTTCATTGGAAATCAATCTAAGGTTTCTGTTGGGACTTAAAAGGACAATAAGCAGGGATCCCTGGGTGGCGCAGCGTTTTATCGCCTGCCTTTGGCCCAGGGCGCTGATCCTGGAGACCCGGGATCGTATCCCACGTCAGGCTCCCGGTGCATGGAGCCTGCTTCTCCCTCTGCCTGTGTCTCTGCCTCTCTCTCTCTGTGTGTGTGACTGTCATAAATAAATAAAAATTTAAAAAAATAAATAAAAGGACAATAAGCAGACCTTTCAAAGGATAGCAGTCAGGCCTGCTATGTTAACTCTTTCTCGCACAGAAATTAGTTGAATGATTTTAACTTAGGATTTTTTTTTCCAACAACTTTTTTTTTTTAAGATTTTATTTATTCATGAGAGACTCAGAGAGAGAGGCAGAGACACAGGCCAAGAGAGAAGCAGCTCCTTGCAGTGAGCCCGATGTGGGACTTGATCCTGGGACTCCAGGATCACGCCCTGGGCCAAAGGCAGACACTTAACCACTAAGCCACCCAGGCATCCCTCCCAGCAGTTTTGAGAGATGATGCACATACCATATGATTCATACATGTAAGGTATACAATTCAATGGATTTTAGTACATATACAGAGTTGTGCAAACATCACAACAGTTAGTTTTGTAACATTTAGGTCACCATACCCATTAGCAGTCACACCCAATCCTCTTACACCCTGACTTTGACCAGTATACTGTTTTTATAGAATTGCCTCTTCTGGATGTTTTGTATAATTAGAATCATACAACATGTAGTCTTCTGTGATTGGCTTTTTTAAATTTAACATAATGTTTTTTTTTTTTTTTTTTAAGATTTTATTTATTTATTCATGAGAGACACAGAGAGACAGAGAGAGAAAGGCAGAGGAAAAGCAGGCTCCATGCAGGAAGCCGGACATGGGACTTCATCCCAGGTCTCCAAGATCACACCTTGGGCTGAAGGTGGCGCTAAACCGCTGAGCCACCCGGGCTGCCCCTAACATAATGTTTTCAAGCTTCATTCATGTTGTAGCATGTATCAGTACTTTGAATGTAAATAAATCATTAGTAAAGTATCTATACAAAAATATTAGGAATAGATTTTATAATTTTCTTTGTAACAAAAATACATTTTGTTAGAAATACTGGTCCAGTAAAAAAAATGAAAAGACTTTTCCTAAGTATATCAGTACTCTAAAGACTATCGATGATGAAAATCCATATTTACCATATGTGCTGCCAAAACATACACAGATAAAAATCCTTCACCCGTTTGGACAACAGCTAGCTGATTACCTTATTTATTCAGAACACAGTAGTGAATGAGAAAGCAGAAGAGAGTATTCTGGGATGCATGGGTGGCTCAGTGGTTGAGTGTCTGTCTTAGGGTCAAGACAAGATCCTGCTTTCCAGGATTCACCCACAGTGGGCTCCTTGCCAGGAAGGAGCCTGCTTCTCTATGTCTCTGCTTCTCTGTATCTCTCATGAATAAATAAATCAATCTTAAAAAATATATATATTCTGTAGCCAAAATAGATGTTTCAAAGCCCCTTTTCCTGAACTTGTGGACTTATTATCAGAGGAACTCCTGAAACTTAAGACTATATACTAAGCCAAAATAACTTTGTAATCTGGTTTCTAAATTATGGAAAAGAGTATTGATATTTTTATCATAAAAGGATAATGACAAGGGAAACGATGACATAGTAGAAATCATAGATGAAATAATAAAGTTGTCTGGATATTTTTAGTGTTAAGGTAAGTCTATAAATTCGTGTGCCCATGGGATTTTGCTGCATTATGGGTTATATGGTACAATATAAAGGGATTCTCTGAATTATAAATAACAAAGAATTAAATATAGTATACTTTCCCATTTTTTTCCCTGTCCAGGAATGTCTTTCATGCTTTATTTTATTTTGTTTTTATTTTTTTGGAAAGTGTGAATGTGGAGGAGGGGAGGCAGTAGAGGGGCAGGAGAGAGGGTGAAACATCTTAACTAAGCTCCATGCCTACTAAGGAACCGGACACAGGGCTTGATCTCACAACCCTGAGACTGTGACCTGAGCTGAAATCAAGAATTGGCCATTTAACTGAGTGAGCCACCCAGGCACTCCTCTTTCATGATCTTTTTAAAATTTATTAATAAACTTTTATTTTTTTAACTTTTTTTTTTAAGATTTTAATTATTTATTTATGAGAGACAGAGAGAGAGAGAGGCAGAGACATAGGCAGAGGGAGATGCAGGCTTCCTGCAAGGTGCCCAAGCGGGACCAGGATCACGCCCTGGAGCCAAAGGGAGTCGCTCAGGTGTCCCTATTTTATTTTATTTTTTTAAAGATTTTATTTATTCATGAGAAGAACAGATTGAGAGGCAGAGACATAGGGAGAGGGAGAAGCAGGCTCCCTGTATGGAGCCTGATGCAGAACTCATCTCAGGACCCAGGGATCACACCCTGAGTCAGCAGCAGACGCTCAACCACCAAGCTACTCAGGGGTCCCAATAAACTTTATTTTAAAGAGTAGTTTTAGGTTTGCAGAAAATACACAGTTCCCATATCCCCATCCATCTCCTCCCCACCGCACACAGTTTCCTGTATTTTAACATCTTGTATTATATAGTATATTTGTTATAATTTGGAACCAATAGGGAAGCCTGGGTGATTCAACAGTTGGGCACCTGCCTTTGGCCCAGGGCATGATCCTGGAATACCAGGATCAAGTTCCTCACCGGGCTTCCTGCACAGAGCCTGCTTCTCCTTCTGCCTATGTCTCTGCTGCTCTCTCTGTCTCTCATGAATAAATAAATAAATAAAATCTTAGAAAGTAATAATAATAATTTGGAACCAATATTGATTCATTATTATTACCATTTAGTCGTGGGCCCATTTTCTGTATTGTGCAGTTCTATGGGGTTTGACAAATGGAGCTGATGCATATAGTGTTGTACTTTTATTTGTTTAAGTTTATCTCTATCCCCAGTATGGGGCTTGAACTCACAACCCTGAGATCAGAAGTTGAGTACTATTCCGACTGAGCCCAGCTAGGTGTGTTGTGCTTTTAATTCCGTGTACCAGTTGTTATTGATGGTGTATAGGAAAGCACTTGGCTTTTGTATATTAATCTTGTATTCTGCTGCTTTGGTAAAATTGCTTATTAGTCCCAGGAGTTTGTTGTTGTTATTTGGGATTTTTCTGTGTAGACAGATAGTCATGTCATCTGCAGACAAAGAGTTTTATTTCTTCCTTCCCAATCTGTATACCTTTTATTTCCTTTACTTGTCTAACTGGTTTAGCTAGGATTTCCAGTACGGCATTGAAGAGTTGTGGTGAGAAGGGCATCTTTGTCTTATTCCTGATCTTAGGGGGAAAGCATCTAGTTTCTTGTCTTAAAGTATGATGTTCACTGTAGGTTTTTTGTAATGTTTTTTATCAAGTTGAGAGAATTCTTCCTTGTTCCTAGTTAGCTGAGAGTTTTTATTTTATTTTTTTAAATTTTTTTAAATTTTTTAAATTTATGATAGTCACAGAGAGAGAAAGAGAGAGAGGCAGAGACATAGGCAGAGGGAGAAGCAGGCTCCATGCACTGGGAGCCCGATGTGGGATTCGATCCTGGGTCTCCAGGATCGCGCCCTGGGCCAAAGGCAGGCACCAAACCGCTGCGCCACCCAGGGATCCCTAGCTGAGAGTTTTTTTTTTTTTTTTTTTTAAGATTTTATTTCTTTATTCAGGAGAGACAGAGAGAGAGAGAGAGAGAGAGAGAGAGAGAGAGAGGCAGAGACACAGGCAGAGGGAGAAGCAGGCTCCATTCAAGGAGCCCGACGTGGGACTTGATCCGGGGTCTCCAGGATCCGGCCCTGGGCTGAAGGTGGTGCTAAACCACTGAGCCACCTGGGCTGCCCCCTAGCTGAGAGTTTTTAATCAAGAATGTGTATTGAATATTGTCAGATGCTTTTTATCTGTTGGTGTGATCGTGATTTTTCTTCTTTAGTGTGGTGATGTGATGGATTTTATTAATTGATTTTCTCAATGTTAGATCAGCCTTGCATAACTGGTTGCAGTAAGGATTTTTGCATCTATGTTCATGAGAGATACTGATGAGGAGCACAAGGCAAGCTAAGGGCAAAGCTGACGCCTCGCAATTCCCACCCCCACTCCCAGGTGGGATGTGTGTGACATTCCTCAGGCACTCCTGGCTGCCCTAAAACTAAGGGAAGGAAAAAACAAATGGTTAACTAACAGAGATCACAGTCCTTGAGTCTCCCATCAGTTTATAAATGTCTTAGTCATTTACAAGAAAAAAGCATTCTTGGGCACTTGGGTGGCTCTGTCGGGTTAAGCAGCTGCCTCCACTCAGGTCGTTATCCTGGGGTCCTAAATGGACCCCTACA
The DNA here is from genome assembly GCF_011100685.1 of Canis lupus familiaris. NCBI lineage: Eukaryota > Metazoa > Chordata > Mammalia > Carnivora > Canidae > Canis > Canis lupus. The sequence goes on from NC_049238.1 coordinate 18,526,439, forward strand.
TTGGGCTCCTTACTCATTTGGGAGTTGGCTTCTCTCTCTGCCCCTCACCCTGCTCATGTTCTCTCTCTCTTTCTCTCTCTCAAATAAGTGAAAAAAAAAATTTTTTTTGAAAAGCATTCTTATCAATAACCTAACTTCAAAAGGAAACTCCCCAATTATCTTAATGTTAATACTTCACTAGAGGGAAAAATAACCTTAACTTGACTGAGAAAAGGTCCTCTTTAGCATATGAAAGTTCTTTTGAAAACCTACCTTTTTTCTTACCTCCCCCAACTCCCCAGTATATATTTAGTCACAACTCACAACCCTGGTGCAGTAGCTCTTTCTGTAGATCCTGTCCTTGTGCTTTAATAAGAATCACCATTTTGGGGGGATCCCTGAGTGGCTTAGCGGTTTTGGCGCCTGTCTTTGGCCCAGGGCGCTATCCTGGAGTCCCGGGATTGAGTCCCGCATCGGGCTCCCGGCATGGAGCCTGCTTCTGTCTCTGCCCCCTCTCTCTCTCTCTCTCATAAATAAATAAATAAATCTTAAAAAAAAAATCATTTTTGCACCAGAAACATTTCAAGAATTTTTTCTTGGTCATCGGCTCTGGACCTCACCGACATTCAAAAACTACATCAATACTGTTTGAGTTTTCCTTTCTTGAAATGTCTTTGTCTGGCTTAATTTACTTTTTTATTTTTAAAGATTTATTTATTTATTTTAGAGAGAGATGGAAGAGAGTGTGCACACATGAACGAGGTAAGGGGTAAGTGGGAGAAAGAGGATCCCAAGTAGACTCTGCTGAGTAGGGAACCCGATGTGGGGCTCCATCCCACCACCCAAGAGATCATGACCTGAGCCAAAACCAAGAGTCGGAGATAGAAGTGGTTCCTTCCTCTTTTATCTTCTTGAAGAGATCGTAGAAAATTGATATCATTTCTTCCTTAAATGTTTGATAGAAGGACGCCTAGGTGGCTCAGCGATTGAGCATATGCCTTTGGCTCGGGATGCAATCCTTGAGTCCCACATTGGGCTCCCTACATGGAGCCTGCATCTCCCTCTGTCTGTGTCTCTGCTTCTTTCTTTCTGTGTCTCTTATGAATAAATAAATAAAATCTTTTTAAAAAAATGTTTGATAGAATTCGCTACTGAAGTCTTTTTTTTATTTTTCTAAGATTTTATTTATTTGAAAGAAAGCAGGCGGGAGAGAGCTCACAGCAGTGGGAGGAGGGGCTGAGGGAGAGATAGAAGCAGGCTCCCTGCTTCAGGACCCTGGTATCGTGACCTGAGCTGATGGTTTTGTTAGTTAAGCTTAACTGACTGAGCTACCCACTAGTGAAATCTTTTGTATCCAGTGTGTTCTGTTTGGGAAGATGATTAATTATTGACTCAATTTTCTTAATAGATACAAGCCTTTATATAGTACACGTTCCTCCTTAATGTAAGTTTTGGTGGGTTGTCCCTTTCAAGGAATTGTCCATTTCATTCAGGTTACCAAATTGGTAGGCATAGAGCTGTTTGTTTGTTTGTTTGTTTGTTTGTTTTAAGATTTTATTTATTCATAGAGAGAGAGAGAGAGAGAGAGAGGCAGAGACACAGGAGGAGGGAGAAGCAAGGCTCCATGCTGGGAGTCCCAGCACTCCAGGATTGAGCCCCTGGGCCAACGGCAGGCGCCAAACCCCTGAGCCACCCAGGGATCCCCTATAGAGCTGTTTATAATGCATCTCCACACACTGTACTTATAACCTTTTAAAAACACAGACCATTTCTTGCTCATCTTTGTATCTTCCTACCACCTACTTTATAGGTAGGAACTCAATAAATGTTTGAATGATTTGAATCAACAAGAGGTTTAGTAGAATTTACGTATGAAATAGGTATAGATAAAGGACTAAAGCTATTTTGGATGCTCAGGCTTATTGGCTTTTTACTTAGTAAATATGTGGAAACTACTTTCTTAGAGCTGGGAAACAGGAGTGCAAGAGCACCTGATTCTGTGGGGTCCCAAACTTACCAGGTTTCAGGCACTGGCCACTGACAAAATCCAAAGGCAGAGAGACGAGTGGTAGTGAAACAAGAAATTTATTTCAGGGAGGCCAACGTTGGAAAGACAGTAGACTAGTGTTTCAGACTGTCTCCAGAGTGTGGAAAATACTTCCAGGTTTATTTAAGGAAAATGTGGGGCACAAGTAGGTGGGTGTGTGCAGGTAGGCAGTGAAGGTCAAATTGATCATTGTCTTTGAGTGAATTATGCGCTGGGTTTTGCTGGCTCAGGGTAGTCCTTATTGCTTAAGGGGCTTTGCCCTCAGGGTGTTTTGGCTGAGCCAGGAAACAATCTGGAAAGAAACCAACTAGAAAGTGAGGTCAAGATGGAGGCAGCCAGGGACCCCTGGGTGGCTCATTTGGTTAAATGTCTGACTTCAGCTCAGGTCATGATCTTTGTGATCCTGGGCTTGAGCTCTGAGTTGGGCTTATCATTCAATAGGGAGTCTGCTTGTCCCTCTGTCCTTCCCCCTGTTCTGTGTCTTGTCTCTCTTTTCTTTTTTTTCTTTTTAAGGTTTTATTTATTTATTCATGAGAGACACACAGAGGCAGAGACACAGGCAGAGGGAGAAGCAGGCACCATGCAGGGAGCCCAACATAGAACTGGATCCTGGGTCTCCAGGATCAGGCCCTGGGCTGAAGGCGGCACTAAACCGCTGAGCCACCCGAGCTGCCCCGATTGTCAGCATTTTTTTTTTTAAGATCTTATTTATTTATTCAAGAGAGACGCACACACAGAGAGAGGGAAAGTGAGCAGAGACTTGGCAGCGGTAGAAGCAGGCTCCATGCATGGAGCCTGACGTGGGACTCGATCCCGTGACTCGATCCCGTGACTCCAGGATCACACCCTGGGCCAAAGGCAGGGGCTAAACCACTGAGCCACCCAGGGATCCCTCAGCATTTTAATAGTAACATGGCAGTGACTATTTTTGATGCAGTGATAAAGAGCACAAGCATTGGTAGACGGGGTTCAGTTTCCAGTTCTGCCTCCCAATAGTTTTATGATCTAGAGCAAATTGCTTAACCTTTTTTTTTTAAATAGTTTTTTTTTAATTTTTTTTAATTTTTAATTTTTAATTTTTTATTTATGATAGTCCCAGAGAGAGAGAGAGGCAGAGACACAGGCAGAGGGAGAAGCAGGCTCCATGCACTGGGAGCCCAACTTGGGATTCGATCCCGGGTCTCCAGGATCTCGCCCTGGGCCAAAGGCAGGCGCCAAACCTCTGCGCCACCCAGGGATCCCCTTAACCGTTTTCTTTAAAGAGAAAGCGCGTGTACGAGGGAGTGCAAGAGGAGAAAGGAAGAGAGAGATGCCTGCTTCCTGCTCAGCAGGGAGCCAGAACAACTTGGGGATAATCCCAGGACCCTAGAATCACAACCTGAACTGAAGGCAGATAACTGAGCCACCCAGGCGCTCCTCTTTATTTATTTATTTTACTTAAGCTTTTTTTTAATGTGTTAATATGTGCCTTTTAAGTCATTATAAGGATTAAATGAGTTAACCCACGTAAAGTAGTTAAAATAGTTCCTAAAATATATTAATAAATGCTCAGTAAATGTTAGCTGTTAAGTGAAGCATAGCATATCATGGGTTAGGTGCATAGACTTGGAAGGCAGATTCATAGGATTTGAATTCTGTCTTTGCCACTTACTAGTTGTAACCTCATGTGACTTAACCTTTCTGTGACTCATTTTCTTTCCTATAGAAATGTGGGAAAGAGTATCTACCTTATAGTTCCTGGCGCAGTATCAGAGCTGTAAAAATATTGTTTATGGAATCTGAGAAGTTCTATTTTAGTACATGTATGAACTTTCTGTATGACTTTTAAAAAGATTGGTCAGAAGCCATCTTTTCTGTTAAACAAAATCTTCAGTAATATTTCTTAGATGATAAAATGCAAAATAAAAAGTAGATGGGAAAAAAAAAAAAAAAAAAAAAAGTAGATGGGAGGCAGCCCTGGTAGCACAGCGGTTTAGTGCCGTCTGCAGCCCCAGGGCCTGATCCTGGAGCCCTGGGATCGAGTCCCACGTCGGGTTTCCAGCATGGAGCCTGCTTCTCCCTCTGCCTGTGTCTCTGCCTCTCTCTCCCTCTGTATCTCTCATGAGTAAAAAAAAATAATAATAATAAAATAAAAAATAAAAATAAAAAGTAAATGGGGGTAGGCAAAATGAATGGAGTCAAAAGGAACAAGTTATAAATCATGAAGATGTAATTTACAGCATGACAACTATAGTGAAAAATATTCTATTGTATATTGGAAAGTTGCTTAAATATTACATCTTAAAAACACTGCAAGAAAGAAATTTCTGTAACTGTATGATGTTAGATGTTAACTGGACTTACTGTGGTGTTCATTTCACAATATATACAAATATTGAATCATGTTGTACACCTGAAACTAACATATGTCAATTATACCTCAATTTTATTTTTTTATTTTTATTTTTTTAATTTTTATTTATTTATGATAGTCGCACAGAGAGAGAGAGGCAGAGACATAGGCAGAGGGAGAAGCAGGCTCCATGCACCAGGAGCCCGACGTGGGACTTGATCCCAGGTCTCCAGGATCGTGCCCTAGGCCAAAGGCAGGCACCAAACCGCTGCGCCACCCAGGGATCTCCTCAATTTTAAAAAGTAGTAGAGTATTATTATTTTTTTAAATAAATTTTTGGTGAGATTTTACGCCCCCCCGCCCCCCCCCCCCCCACCAGAGGGCATCTGGCAATGTCTAGAGATGATTTTGGTTTTTATAACACTGGAGATGGGTGTGGGTGGAGTATGCAGGCATTTAGTGGATAAAGGCCATAGATGCTGCCAAATATCCTACCATGCACAGGGCAGCCTACACAGCAAAGAATTATCCCTCCCCAATTGTCAGTAGACTGAAGTTGGGAAAGCACTGATCGGACCAAAAAGGTAATGACTTCCCAAGGTCACATATCTGCTAGAATCTTAAGTTAGAAGTGTGTCTAAACTGTGGAACTGGGGATCCCTGGGTGGCGCAGCGGTTTAGCGCCTGCCTTTGGCCCAGGGCGCGATCCTGGAGACCCGGGATCGAATCCCACGTCGGGCTCCCGGTGCACGGAGCCTGCTTCTCCCTCTGCCTGTGTCTCTGCCTCTCTCTCTCTCTGTGTGTGTGTGTGTGACTATCATAAATAAATAAAAAAATAAAAAAAAATAAACTGTGGAACTGGAGGCATCTCTCAGTTCAGGATCCTTTACCTAGAAATTTATGTAAATTTTTAGAAACATTATAGTAGTGGTTAATTTTCTTTTTTTTTTTTTTTAATTTTTTTTAATTTTTTTTTTAATTTTTTTTTTTAATTTTCTTTTTTTGTTTAGGGTTTGTGAAACAGGATCTGACAACCAACCTCTTAGTGATGATCGACAAAGAAATTGTGAATATTTTGTTGACAGCCTTTTTGAGGAAGCTGAGAAGGTTGGTGCCAAATGTATGTCTCCCACCGAACAGAAGAAACAGGTAAATGTCCATAACTTTTTTCTCATCCAGTGTTTCTCAAAACAGGGACTATGTTTTCGGTCCACAAGGTCAAACTGTTTTCATAGTAATAAGATATTTTTTTTTTTTTTCATAGTAATAAGATATTATTTATCTTTTTCACTGTTGATTTTGCACTGATAGTGCAAAAGCAATGGTGGGTAAAACTGCCAATGCCTTGGGAGGAATGAAGGCTGTAACACCAAACCATACTAGGAATTATTGTGGTTTTTGCTTACACATGGTGGGGGGCACACTAGTTGCTATTAAGAGTGTCCTTGTTGGGGTCCCCTGCGTGGCTCAATGGCTCAGTGGTTGAGCTCCTGGTTCTCCTTCGGATCAGAGCATTATCCTAGAGTCTCTGGATCAAGTCCCACATTGGGCTCCCCATGGGGAGTTGGCTTGTCCCTCTGCCTGTGTCTCTGCTTTTTTCTCTCCGTCTCCCATGAATATATAAATAAAATCTTTAAAAAAAAATGTCCTTGATGAAACCAGTACTGGATCAACTCTATTTATTTATTTTTTTTAAGATTTTATTTATTTATTTATGAGAGACACAGAAGGAGGCAGGCAGAGACATAGGCAGAGGGAGAAGCAGGCTCCATGCAGGGAGCCTGATGTGGGATTCGATCCTGGGTCTCCAGGATCACGCCCTGGGCTGAAGGCAGATGCTCAACCGCTGAGCCACCCAGGCATCCCTGGATCAACTTTATAAATATAAAACAGCATATGTGAGAAGAGTGCGTTCGAAATAGATAGCTTAAAACCTTGCAAGCCTAAATTTGCCTTTATGCTGCCCTCACATTTGATTGATAGAATGCTGTTCTGGTATCTGAGCCTTTGTTGTGTGTGTGTGGGGGGGGGTATTTTGTTTTTTGTTTTAAGATTTATTCTTAGAGAGTATGCATGGGCAAGTGGGGGGGTGGGTGGGGGGACAGACGGAGAGGAAGAGAAACAATCCCACGCTGACTCCACGCTGAGCAGTGAGCCTGTTGTGAGGCTCCATCTCATTCATGACTCTGAAATCAGGACCTGAGCTGAAACTAAGGTCAGTGGTTAACCCCGAGCCATCTAGGTGCCCCATGGTATCTGAGCCTTTGTAGGTGCCACGTTATTACTCCCTGAAAGCTCTTAGAATCTTTGATCTTATATTCAGTCTTTTTACTCCATTTTCATTTTCAGCTTCTAAGAGCTCTTTTGTTCCCTGAATATTCCTTCCCTTTCAGACATTATATTCTCCCATATAAGTGTATTATCAATTTTAGATTTTTGTTTTTAAGTTTCTTTTTTTTTTCTTTTCTTTCTTTCTTTCTTTTTTTTTTTTTTTTAAGTAGGCTCCATGCCCAGTGTGTAGAGCCCAACATGAGGTTGGAACTCACAACCCTGAGATGAAAACCTGAGCTAAGATCAAGAGTCTAGGCACTTAGGGGTACCTGGGTGGCGCAGTGGTTTAAGTATCTATCAGTTTCAGTCATGATCTGCGGTGGAGGGAGGGGGGTGGTTGTGGGATTGAGCCCCTCATTGGACTCCACAGTCAGTGTGTAGTCTGCTCAGGACTTCCTCCACACCCCCTCCCCAGCCCTCCCATGCTCTCTATCTCTCAAATAATTAAATCTTAAGAAAAAGAATTGGACCAAGTGAGCCATCCAGGCATCTGTATTTTTCAGTTTTGTTTGTTTTTCTCAGTGGTGGTTTTTTTAAAAAATATTTTATTTATATATTCATGTGCAACACAGAGAGGCAGAAACATAGGCAGAGGGAGAAGCTGGGCTCACCCCAGGAGTCCCATGTAGGACTCAGAACCCAGGATCAGAACCTGAGCCAAAGGCAGATGCTCAATCACTGAGCCACCCTTTTTCTCAGTGTCTTTTTTTTTTTTTTTTTTTTTTAAGATTTTATTTATTCATGAGATAGAGAGAGGCAGAGACACAGACAGAGGGAGAAGCAGGGTCCTGGCAGGGAGTTCCATGTGGGACTTGATCCCAGGACTGGGATCACATGCTGAGGCCAAGGCAGATGCTCAACTGCTGAGCCACCCAGGTGTCCCTTAAGTGTCCTAATCTTGACCTCAGCTCAGGTTTTTTTTTTTTTTTTTAAGATTTTATTTATTCATTTATGATAGACATAGAAAGAGAGAGAGGGGCAGAGGCACAGGCGGAAGGAGAAGCAGGCTCCACGCCGGGAGCCTGACGCAGGACTTGATCCTGGGGCTCCAGGATCATGCCCCAGGTCAAAGGCAGGTGCCAAACCGCTGAACCACCCAGGGATCCCCCTCAGCTCAGGTCTTGATCTCATACTGGGCTCCATGCTATGCTTGGAGCCTACTTTTTTTTTTTTTTTTTTAAAGATTTTATTTGAGACAGAAAGTGAATGAGAGGAAGAGGTAGAGAGAATCTGAAGCAGATTCTGCACAGAGCCTGACTTGGGTTTCATCCCACAACTGTGAGATCATGACCTGATCCAAAACCAAGAGTCAGCCCCTTAACTGACTGAGCCAGCGACCCAGGTCCCCCTCCGTGGGGGTCTCAAGGGAAAAACAAAAAAGTGTGGATTCAAGCCCACAGCTCCACCCTCTATTAACTGTGTGACTTTGGACTATTTATTTATTTATTTATTTATTTTAAGATTCCATTTATTTATCCATGAGAGACACACAGAGAGAGAGAGAGAGGCAGAGACACAGGCAGAGGGAGAAGCAGACTCCATGCAGGGAGCCCAATGCGGGACTCGATCCCGGGTCCCCAGGATCAGTCCCTGGGCTGAACACAGCAGTAAACCACTGAACCACCTGGGCTGCCCTACTTTGGACAATCTAATCAATCTTCTGTGTTTCTATTTCTGTCTATATGAAAGGAATAATGATAATACCTACCTTGTGTAGGTTTTGGGAGGAGTAATTAAATTTATATAGGGAAAATACTTTAAACAGGATTTGTTACACACTTAGTACTTAGGTAGGTAGATGTGCTAATAATATATACCATCATTATTAAGGTTATTTTCCCTAACATGTTTTTTAAAATATTTTATTTATTTATTCATGAGAGACAGAGAGAGAAAGAGAGGCAGAGACACAGGCAGAGGGAGAAGCAGGGTCCATGCAGGGAGCCTGATGTGGGACTCCATCCCGGGTCTCCAGGACCACACCCTGGGCTGAAGGTGGCACTAAACCGCTGAGCCACCCGGGCTGCCCGGTCTGATACCTTCTTAAACAGCTTTTTAATCAGTCCTGTGTTTTGCCTAAGGTAATCTTGAATTAAGTAAACTCTGCCTAACATGAAGCTCAAACTCACAACCTGGAGATTGAGACTCTTCATGTTCTACAGATTGAGCCAACCAGAGACCCCAATATACATTATTTTTTGATATTTTATATATGAAGTTTGCTCTTGAGAATGATACATGAAATTTTACAGAGGATGTGAGGGTTGGCAGAAGGTGGTCAAAACTTCCAATTATCAATAAGTACTGGGGATATGCACAATGTGATGACTATAGTTAACACTGCTCTATGATATAAGAAAAATTAAGAGAGTGAATCCTTGAAGTTTTCATCACAGGGAGAAATTTTTTTCTTTCTTTTCATTGTATCTATATGAGGTGATAGAATCGAGCTGAACTTATTGTGGTAATCATTTCACAATATCTGTAAATCCAACCATAATGCTGTATGCATTAAACTTACATAGTGATATGTGTATGTTTCTCAGTAAAACTGGAAAAAAAATTGTAGTTTTGTTTGATAATAGATACTGACTAAACTGTGGTAATCATCTAGCAATATATGCAGTTACAAATCATTATGTCGATATCTAAATCTAACACAATGTTATATGTCAGTTATATCTCAGCTTTAAAAAAAATTTTCAGGGCAGCCTGGATGGCTCAATGGTTTAGCACTGCCTTCAGCCCGGGCCTGATCCTGGAGACCTGGGATCGAGTCCCACATCAGGCTCCCTCCATGGAGCCTGCTTCTTTTGCCTGTGTTTGTGCCTCTCTCTCTCTCTCTGTCTCTCATGAATAAATAAAGTCTTAAAAAAAATTTTTTTTTCAAACCTTTAACTTGGTATGTTTTATTAACATAATACATTTTGTTTCTTATTGCTTTGCAGGTTGATGTAAGTATAAAATTATGGAAAAATGGATTCACAGTCAATGATGATTTCAGAAGTTACACTGATGGTGCAAGTCAGCAGTTTTTGAACTCTGTCAAAAAAGGGTAAGCAGGATTACCAGGGTGGCTCCGTCAATTGAGTGTCTGCCTTTAGCCCAGGATGATCTCGGGGGTCCTGGGATCAAGCCCTGAGTTGGGCTTCCCGCTTGGTGGGGAGCCTGCTGCTCCCTCTCCCTCTGCCCCTCCAAGGTACTTGTGCGCGCTCTCTCTCTCTCTCTCTCTCTCTCTCTGAAATAAATAATAAAATCTTTAAGAAAAAGGATAAGTAGTTTTTGTAAGTAGAAGGATTATCTTAGGCATGTTTCATTTGGAAAAATCCATATTATTGCATATAACTATAGTTGGCATGAATCCCAGAAGCAATATAAAAATATGGATAAATTTCATTATGTAATTATTAAAAACATATATACCAAAAGACATTTAAATGTAGTCAAAAGATAAGTGCTGGACTGGGGATACTTGTTACATGTATAAAATGCAAATAGAATATATACAGAGTTATTACAAATCAAAAAATGTAAATATTTTATACCATTTTGTGCCATTTTATCTACTTTATTATTTTTTTAAGATTTATTTATTTATTCATGAGAGACACAGAGAGAGGCAGAGACACAGGCAGAGGGAGGAGCAGGCTGTTCATAGGAGCCAGATGGAAACTTGATCCCAGATTCCGGGATCATGACTTGAGCTGAAGGCAGCCACCCAACCGCTGAGCCACCCAGGTGTCTCTACTTAATCTACTTTATAACAGAATAGCATGCATTTGGTAAAAATGAATGACGTTTGTGTATTAACGTAAAAAGATTTCTATGGTATACTGTTTTTAAAAAGCAGTTTGCAGAATACTGAATAGTATATATAGATCAGTACCATCTGTGGAAAAAATAATTATATGGAGTTTTACTGTATATGTAGAGAAAATCTAGGAGTTGCAGCACCAAAGTGTTTTGGGTTTTTGTTTGTTTTGTTTTTAAGTAAGCTTTTGGCTCAACATGGAGCTTGAATTCATGACCCCAAGATCAAGAGTTGCATGCTTGGGGTACCTGCCTGGCTCTGTTAGTGGAGCATGTGACTTTTGATCTTGGGGTTTTGGGCCCAAGAGATTGTGACTTGGGCCCCATGTTGGACATAGAGATTACTTTAAAAAAAAAAAAAAGTCACAAACAGATGGAGTCTGCTCATCTCAAGTTTACATTATTCCAAAGAGAAGCATCTTGCTATACTAGAGAAAGCCCCAGACTGAGTCCACATCCTATCTCTTTTACTTTGATCTTTCTCTGAGTATGAAATGTAAAAACTTTTTAAAAATTCTGCATGTTTTATATTTGATTTTGTTATATCTAGAGTAAGTCTTTTTTTTTTTTTTTTTTTTTTTTTTTTTAAGATTTTACTTAGCCATTCATGAGAGAGACACAGAGAAAGAGTCAGAGACATAGGCAGAGGGAGTAGGCCCCATGCAGGGAGCCCGATGTGGGACTCTATCCTGGACTCTGGGATCATAACCTGAGCCAAAGGCAGACGATCAACCACTAAGCCACCCAGGCGTCCCATATATTTTAATTTTTTATATTTTCACTTAAAAATGGAAATGAGAGCCTGATTTTTCTAGCACATTTTTAGTTTTATTCAGATACCTATAAAATGATCAAATTATTTAAATTTAGCAGTAGTCATCAAATATTTTATGACTTTCATACTATTCTAGGTACTACTGCATAACTCAAGCTGTTCATGAATTTGTAATTTTAAAAATTACTCTGTATTCTTTGGTTCTTGGTATTCATATTATTTGACTATATTATTTTAAGAACATTTAGTTTGGGGGCACATGGCTGGCTCAGTCATTGAAGCCTCCACTCTTGATCTCAGAGTTGTAGGTTTGAGCCTCATATTGGGTATAGAGATTACTTAAAAACAAAATCTTTACTGGTGCCTGGGTGGCTCAGTTGGTTACGTGTCTGCCTTTGGCTTAGGTCATGATCCCAGGGTCCTTTGATCAAGCCCTGCATTGGGCTCCCTGCTCAGCAGGGATTCTGCTTCTCCCTCTCTCTGCCACTCCCCCGCTTGCTCTCTCTCTCACTCTCTGTCAAATAAATAAATAAAATCTTTTTAAAAAACTAAATTAAAAATATTAGGGAATTCCTGGGTGACTCAGCAGTTTAGTGCTTGCCTTTGGCCTGGGGCGTGGTCCTGGAGTTCAGGGATAGAGTACCGCATCAGACTCCTTGCATGGGGCTTGCTTCTCCCTCTGCCTGTGTCTCTGCCCCCTCTCTCTCTCTCTCTCTCTCTCTCATAAGTAAATAAATAAAATCTTTAAAAAATTAAAACATTTAAAATTACATTTAGTTTTTATTGTGAAGATTATATGCCTCTTGTTTCTATGTATTTTTAAATTCTGTGTACAAAGTAAGTTTTTCAGAGAAAGAAAAAACGTTGGGAGCTTTATTACTTTGTTTCTTTACCTTTCAAGGGAATTACCTTTGGAATTACAGGGAATTTTTGATAAAGAGGAGGTGGATGTTAAAGTTGAAGACAAAAAAAATGAAGTATGTATGTCCACGAAGCCTGTGTTCCAGCCCTTCTCAGGGCAAGGTCACAGACTGGGAAGGTGAGTAGGCTCGTGATCTGTCCTTTCCATACACATCTTGACTAATATTCAGCTTGTCATTATTTTATATTGTCAGTATTTTTTATATTATCATTTCTCTCATTGGAAATGAGATGTTTCATGTTAACTTTTATGAGGAGTCCTAACTCTTATTTACCTTAGTGTAAATTAACATATACTGACAGTACATTAAGAAATCATGGGGATCCCTGGGTGGCGCAGTGGTTTAGTGCCTGCCTTTGGCCCAGGGTGCGATCCTGGAGACCCGGGATCGAATCCCACATCGGGCTCCCGGTGCATGGAGCCTTCTTCTCCCTCTGCCTGTGTCTCTGCCTCTCTATCTCTCTCATGAATAAATAAATAAAATCTTTAAAATTTAAAAAAAAAAAAAAGAAGAAAAAGAAATCATGGAGTCTTTTTTGATGTAACCAAATTAAAAGGACCTAGATTATTGAGGACCTTAGGCAATTCATGGGCAAATCTTTTTTCTCCTTTGCACCCACTACGTGAGCATTGCCATTAATGTTACAGAGTACATATGCTAGCTTCTGAATATAGGGTACGTTTTATAATTACCAGTGCCTTCCACATTATATTCTGTGATAAGTATCTGAATTTGAAGTAATAAAAATGAAAAAATGAGTGATAAAGTTAGTATCCCTATCAAAGCCTTTAACTGTCAAATTTACAGTCTTCATCATATGTAAGTAGGTTAGGTTTTTTTTTTTCATTTTTTTAAAATTTTTATTTATTTATGATAGTCACACAGAGAGAGAGAGAGAGAAAGAGAGAGGCAGAGACATAGGCAGAGGGAGAAGCAGGCTCCATGCACCAGGAGCCCGATGTGGGATTCGATCCCAGGTCTCCAGGATCGGGCCCTGGGCCAAAGGCAGGCGCTAAACCACTGCGCCACCCAGGGATCCCTTTTTTTTCAGTTTTATTTATTTATGATAGAGAGAGAGAGAGGCAGAGACATAGGCAGAGGGAGAAGCAGGCTCCATGCACCGGGAGCCCGACGTGGGATTCGATCTCGGGTCTCCAGGATCGTGCCCTGGGCCAAAGGCGCCTAGGCGCCAAACCACTGTGCCACCCAGGGATCCCACGTTTTTTTTTTTCTAAGATTTTATTTATTTATTCATGAGAGACACATACACAGAGAGAGAGAGGCACAGACACAGGCAGAAGCAAGCTCCATGCAGGGAGCCCAACGTGGGACTTGATCCTGGGTCTCCAGGACCACACCCTGGGCTGAAGGTGACGCTAAACTGCTGAGCCAGCTGGGCTGCCCTCTAAGTAGGCTTTATGACAGTATACAAAGAGGTTAGATATGTGGTCAGTCTTATGAATTCTCATAGATTATCCAGATTGATAAAGATATCTGTATATTCATCCACACATATAAAATTATTCAGATGTGACTTTCAGAATAATCAGGATATACTTTGCTTCCTTCCCCCCCCCCCCCCCCGCTCCCCTTTCTAATACAAGAACTAATTTCTATAGAGAAATACAGGGCTCAGACTCAACTGAGCTATCCAGCACATTCCCCCCTGCCTTTTTTTTTCTTTTTTTTTTTTTTTCTTTTTATTTATGATAGTCACACACATAGAGAGAGAGAGAGAGAGAGGCAAAGACATAGGCAGAGGGAGAAGCAGGCTCCATGCACCGGAAGCCCGACATGGGATTCGATCCCGGGTCTCCAGGATCGCGCCCTGGGCCAAAGGCAGGCGCCAAACCGCTGCGCCACCCAGGGATCCCCTGCCTTTGTTTTCTTTCTGTTTTCTTGGCCTGTTTTTGTTTTTGAGAACTTCTAAATTCTTATAGAAATTTTAATCTGGGGAATAGTACATAAAGGTAAAGTTTACAGATATGTCAGCCCTATAAAATTGTCTATTCTGTAAGACATTATTTGAATAATTACTCACAATATGTTTACATAGCACTCTACAGTCTTACAAGTTACTTGGATATGTATAATTTCATTAGGTGCCTACATTCATCATATATGATGGACATAAGTAATATTATATCTTTGTGTTTTTATTGAGCTGTGACTTAATAAAATCTTCCTAAAAGGTATACTTAATGTAAAAGTTTTATAGTAATTGTTCAGTGATTAAGTTCTGCTTAATAACGATATTCATCTAACTTTGTTGTCTGGCTTTTCTTAGTGCCACACCAAAAATTGTTTCTAAGTCAAAGAGTATTGAAGTTGAGAATAAAAATAATTTGTCTGTTGTTCAACTAAACAACCTGGAACCCATCACTAATGTACAGATCTGGTTAGCCAATGGAAAAAGGATTGTCCAAAAATTTAACATTTCTCATAGGTGAGTCTTCCATTTCATTATTTGTCTGAATTTTTTCATGTTTAAATTTCTTTTCAGGTCATTCAGCAGTTTTTAAGAATTAACCAAGAATCTACCAGTTCTCTAAACATAATATATCTTGATAGTAGAAATTTTGGAAATTAATGAAGTATTTTCAGTTTGTTTTAGGATTATCATTTTTATCATTTGATTGGTTTTCCTGTATAACTAGATACATAATTTTTATTTTATTTAAGATTTATTTATTTATTTTTAGGGGGTCCCTGGAGAGAGAGAGAGAGAATCTCTTAGGACATACTAAAAATAATTACTTTATGGGGCACCTGGGTGGCTTAGTTGGTTAAGTGTCTGCCTTCGGCCTCAGGTCATGATCCCAGGGTCATGAAATCGAGTGCTGCATCGGGCTCCTTGCTCAGAGGGGAGCCTGCTTCTCCCTCTGCCTCTGCCTTCTGCTTCCCCTGCTTGTGCGTGGGCTCTCTCTCTCTCACTCTCTCTCTCTCTCTGTCTCTGTCAAATAAATTTTTCAAATCTTAAAAATAATAATTCTTTTAAAATTACATATCTAGGGCAGCCCGAGTGGCTCAGCGGTTTAGCACCACCTTCGGCCCAGGACGTGATCCTGGAGATCCGGGATCGAGTCCCACCGTTGGGCTCCCATGGAGCATGCTTCTCCCTCTGCCTGTGTCTCTGCTTCTCTCTCTTTTTCTCTCTCTGTGTCTGTCTCTCAGGAAAAAATAAATAAAATCTTTAAAAAAAAAATTATATATCTAAGGGGCTCCTGGGATTGAGCCTTGTTTTGGGCTCTCTGCTCAGTGGGAAGTCTGCTTTTCCCTCTCCCTCTGCCCTTCTCTCTGCTCATGCTCTCACGTGCTCTCTCTCTCTCTCTCAAATAAATAAAATCTTTAACAAGAAAAAGATTCTCTCTCCCCCTCTTCTTCTGCCCCCCCTTTACTACACACACACACACACACATATATACACTAACCCAGAATATATACCAGTATATTTATGTGCCTTTACTTGATCATCTCTTTCTTTTTGTGCAAGAAGTGCTGTATTCTGAATGTTGTGTTAATGATTTTTCTTTTATTTATTATTTTATTAAGTACATATGTATATTAGAAAATACTGAGTTGCTTTGCTCATTTTCAAATAATTAGTTTAGATTTTTTTATTTTTAAGATTTTATTTATTTGTTCATGAGAGACACAGAGAGGGGCAGAGACACAGGTAGAGGGAGAAGCAGGCTCCATGCAGGGAGCCCGATATGGGACTTGATCCCAGAACTCCAGGATCACGCCCTGAGCCAAAGGCAGACGCTGAACTGCTGAGCCACCCAGGCATCCCTCGTTTAGATTGTAAAGCAGTCATAAATAGGGCTCCTGGGTGGCTCAGTCAGTTAAGTGTCTGGCTTTTGGTTTCTGCTCAGGGTATAGTTTCAGAGTCATGAGATCAAGCTCGAGTTGGCTCCATGCTGAGTCTGTTTGAAATTCTTTTTCCTCTCCCTCTGTTCCTCCCCCCACTCCCACTCCCTCTCTCTAAAATAAATTTTTAAAAAATCATGAACACAGGGATCCCTGGGTGGCGCAGCGGTTTAGCGCCTGCCTTTGCCCCAGGGCGCGATCCTGGAGACCCGGGATCGAGTCCCACGTCAGGCTCCCGGTGCATGGAGCCTGCTTCTCCCTCTGCCTGTGTCTCTGCCTCTCTCTCTCTCTGTGACTATCATAAATAAATAAAAATTTAAAAAAATATATATATATATTTAAAAAAAAAATCATGAACATACAAAAGTTTTAAGAACACTATAAAGAATATTCCCCTTAAAAAAAAAAATTCCCCTTAGCCATTCAATAGTACGTTGCCAGTCTGATGACCCATCACTCAAAATACCTTAGTGTGTATTTCCTACAAACAGATATTATCCCTCTAACCATAGTTCAGTCATCTGAGAATAACATCGATATGCTTCTATCAGCTAATTTTTGGGGCCTATTCAAAGTTTGCCATTTAATCTGATATCATTCTTTTTACCCAAATGCCTTTCAGAATCACACATAACATTTAGGTGTCATGTCTCATTTGAATTAATAGTTCCTCAGACAGAGAAACCTGATTCTTTTTACTGGACAATGGTATTGAGAAGCCAGGATCTGAGTAGTAGGGATTCTCACTGCTTGATTTTCCTACTCCCAGGCCCTCTCAGTGGAGAGAGCTATAGGTGTATATGCACATATATCCATATACATACATAACCATTTTTTACATCTTTATTTTTTATGTCTTTGCATAATGAAAAGCATGAGTTCACATAGATACCTCCAAACTCAGTATACCAAAAATTGGCTTTAATTTTTTAAATTCATTTATTTTTTTGGCGGGGGTGGGGGTGAACAGGGGGGATGGGCAGAGGGAGAGGAAGAGAAATCCTTAGACTCCCCACTGAGCATGGAGCTGATGGGGGTCTCTCGATCCCAGGACCCTGAGATCAGGACCTGAGCAAAAACCAAAAGTCAGACACTTAACCACCTGAGCCACCCAGGCACTCCTCACTTATTCTTTTTTTTTTTTTTAATTTTTATTTATTTGTGATAGTCAAACAGAGAGAGAGAGGCAGAGACACAGGCAGAGGGAGAAGCAGGCTCCATGCACTGGGAGCCCGATGTGGGATTCGATCCCGGGTCTCCAGGATCACGCCCTGGGCCAAAGGCAGGCGCCAAACCGCTGCGCCACCCGGGGATCCCCACTCCTCACTTATTCTTTTTTTTTTTTTTTTTTTTTTTTTTTTTTTTTTTTTTTAAAGATTTTATTTATTTATTCATGATAGTCACACAGAGAGAGACAGAGAGGCAGAGACACAGGCAGAGGGAGAAGCAGGCTCCATGCACCAGGAGCCCGACGTGGGATTCGATCCCGGGTCTCCAGGATCGTGCCCCGGGCCAAAGGCAGGCGCCAAACCGCTGCGCCACCCAGGGATCCCCTCACTTATTCTTAATGGATTTACTGATTGATTGATTAATTCTCCTCTGGATAACCAGTCTCTTTTTTCCCTGTTGGCACCTCCCCTACATGAAGACTCCATCACTCTCCTTGGGCTTTAACTATCCTGGTTGAGTTCCCACTTCATTTCCCTTCTCTTTCTGCTGAATTTCTGACACATCATGCCAATGATCTCTTCACCCTCTTTGGCTCTAACACTCTGTGATCCCTTTTCTCCCCCATACCTGTTTACGTTTCTTCACCCCTTTCTGGTTCTCACATGCTGCAGTTGGCTTCTCCTCTGTAAGAGGCTCTTTCTGTTCTGCTTGAGACAGCCCACTCCAGGCCACTTCTCCTACACCTCAATTTAGATATATTCCTCAACCCACTTGGTTTCTGACACACCTTACATCCTTCTACAGGGATGCCCTCCTTGTGCTTCTCAGGCTCTGACACAATGCAGACGGGCAGCTTTCCTGTACAGATACCTTCTTAACTGTGCTTAGACTGATCCCCTGTTCTGGTCCACCTTAGCTCCCTATCATTTCTCCCATTTTCTCCTCTACTAATGGCTTTTGGATGAAGTTCAGTAAGGAAACAGAAAGCCTGTTTTGCTTTTTATTTAAACTTGACATGAATGGAATCATGTTATACTGCAACTTTTTTTAAGACTCATCCAAAAAGAAACTCATCCATGTTGATGTGTATAGCTGTATCTCATTTATTTTCATTACTATACTATAATCTATTATATGAAATCAATTATACATTCTATTTTTATTGGTAATGTCCAAGCTTAAATTTGTTTATATGGATATATCAGTCAGCATTGCTCAGTAAACATCCAGAAAAATCTCATGGCATGGAATAATACTTCTTATGTGTCCGCTCATGTGGCTTTGCTGATCTCAGCTGGGCTCATTCATATGTTGGCAGGTCATCTAAAGGAGCCCTAATTTAAGCTACAGGTCTGAGTCTAGGTCTACTTCTTGTGACTCTCATCCTTGAATCAGCACCCTACTTGTCTGTGTTCTCAAACGGGCTGAGGCTCAAGGCTGGTCCCACCAAGCACATTTACTATCACTCTACTAACATCCCATTGGCTAGAGCAAGTCACATGATCAAGTCCTGTTAATTGCACTGTTTGTGGAAAACACTTCTTTCCTGACCCAATTGCTATGTCATCTTTTTGTAAAGCAGATGATCTGTTCTGGACTCTGCATTCTGAGTGGGTCCATGTAGCTTTCCTTTTGCCAACTGCACATTCTCTTAATTGCTATTAGTTTTTAATAAATTAATTTACTGCTTTATTTTCCGCCTTATTTTATCAGTTACCTGTAAAGCTGTGCTAAAATCTACAGGTATAATTGGATTTGTCTATTTCTCCTTTCTTTCTTTTAACATTTACTTTTTATTTGTTAAAGCTATGTAGTTAAGTCTGTACAGAGGTAAAATTATGTGTTTAAATGTGTTTTTTGTAAAAAGTTTTGAATGTAGTTTTTATATCTAGGTTAACAATCTTTTTTGGTTCCTATTTTGTGCTTTTGGGTTTTGTTTTTAGTTACCACCTATTGAATGTTTTCTATATATCAGACTTTCTTCAGGGTATTTCACTTATATTATTTCTAAATGGCAAACCACCTTAGCTAGAATCAGAAAGGTGATGATCATAATAATAGAAGCCAAAAAAGAGAGAGAGAGAGAATGTCCTCCTTATCACGTTGGTTTTCTAGCATGTCTTTTTTTTTTTTTTTTAAGATTTTATTTATTTATTCATGAAAGACACACGCAGAGGGAGAAGCAGGCTCCATGCAGGGAGCCTGACGTGGGACTCAATCCCGGGTCTCCAGGATCAGGCCCTGGGCTGAAGGCAGCGCTAAACCACTGAGCCACCCGGGCTGCCCAAGACATACTGTTTTATCATTTTCCCAGGATCATGCCCTGGGCTGAAGGCGGCACTAAACCGCTGAGCCACTGGGCTGCCCCCACCCCCCAGCTTTTTTTTTTTTAAAGATCTAGCATGTCTTCATAGATGTCCATGAGAAAGGCAGTTAGGGGGTGACCTCTGACTTGGTTGTAAATCAGATAACTGATTTAACAGATTGGGATATTTGGAAAGACCACTGTCCTGTAAAATCCCTTTCAAATAGTTGCATGCACTTTCATGCACTAGTTTGATTATTTCCAGAGTGTACTGGACTTCTCTCTCCAATATAGCATTATCATTATAGCCAGTAGTGTTAGAGATTATGAAGTGTCTTTGGTTCTAGACAAAGGTGTTTCTTATATGCTCCTTAAGAAATGGGTCGACAGGGCAGCCCAGGTGGCTCAGCGGTTTAGCGCTGTCTTCGGTCCGGGGCGTAATCCTGGGGACCCAGGATCGAGTCCCATATCGGGCTCCTTGCATGAGACCTGCTTCTCCCTTTGCCTGTGTCTCTGCCTCTCTCTCTCTTTGTCTCTCATGAATAAATAAATAACATCTTAAAAAAAAAAAAAAGAAATGGGTCGACATATTGCATCTCACTATCCCAAAATTTAAATCCCTGAATAATCCATTGTTGATGTTGCCAGCTATGACAATTCTTTGCATCCTGATCTTATCACAATAAACTCAAACTTCTCAGATGGATCTTTTAGCCATTCCACTAATACTGTGGTGAATAACTTCATAGTTTTGGGGCTGTTTTTCAAATATTGCAGTGATGTAGTTCATTTTCTCATGTCAGTCATTTTGAGTGACTTTAAGAGAACTTTCTGAGAATGCCATACTCTGTGATTGGCTGCATTTAACTCAGTAGCATCTCTGGTTAATTTAAAGGCTCTTTCACTTCTGGGGCGTCTGTGGCTCAGTTAAGCGTCCCTCTTGATTTCAACTCGGATCATGATCTTGAGTCTGGCATAGGGCTTTGCACTCAGCAAGGAATCTGCTGGAGATTCTCTCTTCCTATCTCTCTCTCCCCCTCCCTGCTCTTGTGTGCACGAGAGCTCTCTCTGTGTCTCACTCTCACTCTCTCAAATGAATAAATCTTTAAAAAATAAAGAAAAGCTCGTTCACTTCTTTCATCACTGCATAACAGCCCCAAAATAAACAAATCTAAATTTTTCACTATAAATGATCTGGACCACTGGGTTGAGGTCATCATTCTGCTCTTCCCTGTGTAGGACATAGGTGGGCGAGTCCAGGCTCAGGAACCCACCACCATCCATACATGCGCCACTAGTTCTCTGGTCTCCGCTGCCATAGCTTCTTACTGCTGTTGCTGCTAGGGCAGTGGCAGCTCTGGGTGACCGGGCTCAGGCTCTCTGTCCTGAGCAGCCTCCCTGAGCCGGAAATAGTCATCATCTCATCTCGCCTCAGTCCTCAGCGGAGGTGGCTCATGCTTGTTTTTTAGTTTTATTTTTTAAAAGTTTTTTTTTTTAAGATTTTATTTATTTATTCATGAGAAACACAGAGAGAAGGCAGAGACACAGGCAGAGGGAGAAGCAGGCTCCCCACAGGGAGCCCAATGTGGGACTTGATCCTGGGACTCCCCCTGATCAAGCCCTGAGCTGAAGGGAGACGCTCAACTCCTGAGCCACCTGAGTAGTGGCAATTAATGAATTTTAGTGAATTGATTGGGAGAGTTCTGCCTTTCATGATACGACATATCTCAATTCTGAATTGCACATCTTTTCACATTTTAGCATTTCTGAAATGGAGGTTTCTCCTAAAATCCATGGTTGGCTGCATGGCATTCTTTACACAATTGTTTATTTTTTTTAAGATTTTATTTGTTTATTCATGAGAGAGACACAGAGAGAGGCAGAGACACAGGCAGAGGGAGAAGCAGGCTCCATGCAGGGAGCCCGATGCAGGACTCAATCCTGGGACTCCAGGATCACACTCTGGGCTGAAGGCAGGTGCCAAACCACTGAACACCCAGGGATCCCCACACAATTGTTTTTGACTTAGCATCTGCCTCAAAGCATGCAGAACAAGTGTCAGCTGAACATAAAACATCTCAGAGACAGTAGTCTTTTTTTAAAGAAATTCTTTATCACCAACACACCTATTAATACAGAGGGCTGGTATTATATGCAAAAACATGTACCGCGTATTGACCGAATCAAAAGTGATTCGAAGGACTTGAGTCTAAACAGTGTTCAACTATTAGGAATGGCTTAACCATTTTATTCTAATAGAAGTATATGCTTGATTTGAGAAATGTTTACATGAGATTAATTCTGCTTTCAATAAATATGAAATAAAAATTCTGAGTGTTAACATATTTGTCATAATCTAGATTTTTTTAGCAATATATAAAATGTCTTAAAATCAGTAGCATCAAAAAAAAATCAGTAGCATCTTAGTTGTAATGAACTCTGTATGCATTCTCTAAATACATACACATATACTCAAGTGAACATAACTGAGCTACCTCCAAAATTTCAATTATTGTATGATAGTGTTGATTATACTAACTGAAATTTTACCCACACTAAGTTAAGAATTTTCCTAATTGTTTTTGAAACACAGCATGACCTGATACTTAAGAGATAGAGCCAGGTCTACATAGGTTACTAGTGTGACCATTTCTGATCCATTCAGAGCCAGATATAGGCATATAAACTTCCTGTTACAGGAACTTTCAGATATATACACACAAAAAGAGAAGTTACAGTGATCCTTCACTGAGTTCCACTGAACTATTTTCAGGCAAATCTAGACTTTGTATAGTTTCTTATGTAAATATTTCAATATATATCTCTAAAAGATAAGTACTCTTTAAAAATGTAACCATGGGGGATCCCTGGATGGCTCAGTGGTTTCGTGCCTGCCTTTGGTCCAGGGCGTGGTCCTGGAGACCCAGGATCGAGTCCCACATCGGGCTCCCTGCATGGAGCCTGCTTCTTCCTCTGCCTGTGTCTCTGTCTCTCTCTGTGTGTCTCTCATGAATAAATAAATAAAATCTTTAAAAAAAAAATGTAACCATGGGGGTGCCTGGGTGGCTCAGTCAGTTAAGCATCTGCCTTCAGCTGAGGTCATGATCCCAGTATCCTGGGATTAGTCCCCACATTGGGCTCCCTGTTCAGTGGGGAGCCTGCTTCTCCCTCTTCCTCTGCCCCGCCCACTGCTTGTGCTTGCTCTCTGTCAAATGAATAAATAAAATCTTAAAAAAAAATCCTTTAAAGAATAATAAAATGTAACCATAACATTATATAAGACTGATGAATTACTGAACTGAGTCTAATATATGTTAATTAATTAAATTTAAATTTTAAAAAACAAAAATGTAACCAGTTATTACCGTCATATTAACTCAAGTTTTCAAAAAATTATAATAGTTTGTGCTATTTTACAGGATAAGCCACATCAAAGACTTCATCGAAAAATACCAAGGATCTCAAAGAAGCCCTCCCTTTTCCCTGGCCACAGCTCTTCCTTTCCTCAAATTGCTAGATGAAACACTCACATTGGAAGAAGCAGATTTACAGAATGCTGTAATCATTCAGAGACTCCAAAAAACTGCTGAACCTTTTAGAGAACTTTCATAACATTGATTTTTGATACACTAAGTGGAAAGTTTGCAGAGAATGATGGTTGTTAATGAACATGCAAACCAAAATGAGGGAAAGGATGTCAGATTTGCTGGACTTTGGGTTCGAGCACTGTTTAACTCCCTCCTGATGAGAAGATTTTTAAATCAGTACAAGTTAGGAAAGTGAACTATGACTGGAAACTCTATTCAATGCACTTTTTCCAAAAGGCTACTCAGAAAGAAAGCTACACTTATTTCAAATACCAGTTAATTCAACAATAAGATATATTAAATTGCTGTATCGTATAGAATCTTAACATGGTATAAATTAGCCAGTGTATTCACAGCATCATTCATTCAAATATTCCCAACCAGCAGTGATTTATTTAGATGTTAGCTGTCTCAGATTTTTTAAAAGCAATATATTAAGAAAATTATACATGGCAGGTTAAAAACATCAATGTAATTATTTTATATCTGAGATACAGTCAGAAGGCTAGAAGGAACTGCTTTCACCACAGCTATGCCTGAATATCAGTGTTCTCTATTATTCACTTATGGCAGGATTTACTCATATTAATTTGGCATAATACCTAAAATGTATTTTAAGAATAAAATTGTGCAGCTTA
Organism: Canis lupus familiaris; assembly: GCF_011100685.1. NCBI lineage: Eukaryota > Metazoa > Chordata > Mammalia > Carnivora > Canidae > Canis > Canis lupus. Next base: position 18,550,206 of record NC_049238.1, read on the forward strand.
GTATAATGTCAATATTAATCTCCTCCCATTTCTACATTTTCAAGAAGTGTAATTTAAACAATTTTTTTTTTATCCAGGAACCCTAGTTCATCCCTTATTTTATTTTATTTTGAAAATTAGGTATTTGTTTTTAGCTAACATTTTAAGTAAACCTTTCATTTGCTACCACTTGCTTAGAATCTAATGCTTGTGTTGGCACATTGCTAATTAATATTTTTTAAATGCATCACATAAAGTATGGTTTTCTATTCCAAATACCAGAGTCAACCTGGATATACATTAAAGGATTATTTATTATATCCTGATGCCACCAAGGAAAACATGTTCTGCATTTTAGTTTTTTAACCCAAACTGGTTAAACTTCAATATTTCACTGTCAGATTGAATTCCCTTGCCTGAAATAAGTTTAAGAAGTTTTTTCTTTTCCCTGCAAATTATCTATTGAATCTTATGTAAAGCAAAATAAGGAACTAAATAGCCATATCTATCAGCAGTAATGTTCACAGGGCAGTGGGTATCTGCTGGAAAGAGTAGTTTTCCAACTTCTTGGTCTCAAGACCTTTTATTTATATGGGTTATATATATGATACTGAAAATAAAAAGTTATAAAATACTTATTCATTAAAAATAGTAAGCACATGTTAATGCAAACCACATTTTAATGAAAATGCATTTCCTTAAAAAATTATTAAGAAAAGTGGAAATTGTATTCCAGTTTTTGCAACTATCTTTACCGTCTGACTTAACGAAGACAGATGGAGTCTCATATCTGCTTCCACATTCAATCTGTTGTGATATTACACATCATGTAACCTCTAGTAAATGCTACTGTATATTCATGAAAAATTGGGAGTGTGGGAAATAATAATGTCTTAGTTTGGTTATGAAAATAGTTTTACTTGAAAGAACCATTCTTACAAAACAGTGGTTTACAATGATTCTCAAATCTTAGTGTAAGAATCCTTTGGAAAGCGTTTCAGAATGTCTATTTCAGGCATCTACCACACACATTCTGATTGATTGTATCTGGGATAAATCCCAGATCTCTGCATTTGTAATCTCAAGTGAGTTTTAGGTATGTAGTAGAACCACCACTGTTCAGGGTTCACTATGCTTCCACCCTAAAAAAGTAAGCCTGTGTGCTTCACCATGGACAGTGGAGGACTCTCCACTGAAATGGACTTCTGGACCTTTCAGTTTTATCCTTTATCTCCCACAGTTTGTTCTTAGACTGTTCCCCTTTAACTCTTAACTAATCATGATACAAACCTATCCCTCCTCTTCTCTAAGGACAGCTGAGATGAGGCTACAACATTTAAATGAGGTTTTCATTAGAAGCTCAGGAATAATAAGGGAAAAATACACGTAACAGATGACCTGGTTTATAAATACATCTTCTGTTTGAGGTCCATATAAAGACTGCCTTCTCATCTAGCTCTCAGCCTTCCATATGGTAGAGGCTTATCAGGAAGACGAGGACAAAGGAACCTTTTTGTCATTTACTTTCGTAAGTGAACAGATATATAATAGAAAATACTGAGTATGTTTACAGCTGTAGTAGAGCCTTCTCTAATGAAACATAATGGCATTCTTAAAATGAAGGAACAGTAAAAATCCACAAACTCAGATATAAAAATAAGATAATTGTTAATGTATTTTCCAAGAGTCTGTAAGAAAATGTTTCATAAAGGCCTATCATGAAGCATTGTGTAACTTAATTTGCATAATTTTTAGTCTATGTAATTCTCCATATATTTCTATAAAGGGGCTTCTCATTGGAAATATTTTTCTTGTACCTATAAAAAAACCTCCTTTGTGGATTTTCCAGTTTATAATTACTTATCCCGAAGATACATTGGAGATTTTCTTGTGTGTACATGTGGAATACACCCCAGTGAGAAATTCCTATGGAGAAAGACTCATCATCAGCAATAACCTTCATCTTTGTAACTGTGAACACTTTCATTAATGTGAATAATATTCTCAAAGGCTTTCTAAAATCGGAATCATCCGATACAGCTTTCTACCTTAAAGTTCAAAATTGTAAAGTTGTTAAATAAATGTGTAGATTATGCAAAACATACTTAAAATATAAATTGAATTTGGCAAGGCAAGGGAAGACAAACTTGAAAATACAGGTGTTGAATACAATTTGATCTACATAGTTCCAAAACTCGCCAGTTTCTTAAAAATCATTGTTAAGGCTGATACAAGAAGTACATTTCTAGTTTTATAGATTCTAATTTAATGGTTAAATTACTATGCATTATGCAGGTTATAAAACTGTTCTTATTTATTTTATATACTTTTCTCATTCAGAATACTTTTCATTACTTTTCGTTGTGTTGGAAATATAGCATCATGCATCTGTTTCAGTGCCTTATTTTTAAAAGCAATCTTTTGCTAATGGTTGAAGAACTGTTGTCTTAAGAATGAAATATTTCATTAAAAGGAACTGTGAAATAATCTACAGTTGTTTCTTATATAATAGTTCTATCTGGGTGCATTTGTTATTTTGATTTGTCATTGGCAGTTTGAAAATCAACATTTATTAGGTGCCTTCTGTTTGCCAGGTACTTTTAATCAGTGTTACTTTAATCCTCAGAAATGTTAAAATGATATTTTTAATACTCAGAGGTGGGTTTTTAAAAACTACATGTGTCCTAAGTTGAACTAACATGAAGGGTCCTTGTAGGGTTTACTTCTGTGTTCTTTCTCTGAGTACAAACCATTTAATTAAATTGCTCATCACACTAAATCTTCAAATAGAAGTGGCTTATTCAGTGGACTAATACTTGGCTCTTTGTCATTTGCTTTAAATATTTTTTCACATAATTCATATCATTGTAGAAAATTGTAAAATGCTGAAATGATCTTTATTTTTTTGAAATGATCTTTAAACCACCTATTTCACCTTTCAAATATAACCTCATAACATTTTGGTGTGCATCCTTTCAGATATTTTTAAGTGAATCAGTGTTTTATATTAATTAAAAGGCAGGCTTCTTTGTTATTGTAATCCTGTTTTATCTCTTGAAGCCTAACATTTATTTTTAAAAATTACATTAGAAACATGTCATCACTTTAACCAGAATAATAGGACAAATGCCTTTTATTACATTTTTGTTATGGGGGGAGAAAAGATGCAGGGTTTCTTTTCTTTTTCTTTAAGATTTTATTTATTCATGAGAAAGAGAGAGAGAGGCAAAGTCACAGGCAGAGGAAGAAGCAAGCTCCAGGCAGGGAGTCCCACGTGGGACTCGATCCTGGGACTCCAGGATCATGCCCTGGACTGAAGGTGGCGCTAAACCGCTGAGCTGCCCGGCTGCCCACAGCGTTTCTTTTTTTACTTTTCTTTCAAAATTAAAATTGTGGTAGTACATGCAGCGAGTACAAATAATGGGAAGGAAGTGCTTCCAGACCTAAAAAAATGCATATTAAATGAAGTAGGTAAAAGTAGATTATCCAAAGAAACTCCTGCTTGAGTTTATTTAAATTTCCAAGGAATTAAATGTTCAGCACACGCATTATCTAATTAACCTTTGTTGATAAGGCTGCAATCAAGGAAACAAAGGGTCCTCATTTTGTAGGTTAAAGAATTGAGGCATGTTTTGTAGTATATACAAATATTGAATCATTACTTTGTACCCTTGAAACCAGTATACTGTTACATGTCAATTATACCTCTTTTAAAAGAATTGAGGCATAGAAAATGAATGATTTGCTTTAAACTGGGTAGTATATACTTTAGGATTAAATTTAGCTATGATAGAAAATCTAATAGTGGCCTACAAAACAAAATTTTATTTATCTCCATGCAGAAGTCCAGAGGGAAGCAATTCAGGAGTGGTAGACTGACTTCAGGAAACCTCAGACTTGTGTGTTAATCAGCTAACACTAAAAGTTAACCCCCAGGCTCAAGAGGGCTGCTCTAGCTCCAGTCACATCTACACTCCATCCAATGGGAAAGAAGCACACACAAGCACGCACCTTTCTTTTAAAAACAAACGAATGGCCTTATTGGGATGCAATTCACACATCTTAAAATTCACCCAATTAAAGTGGGTGGCTTTAGTGGCTTTTAGTATAGGCATAAGATTGTGCAACCACAATCTAATTTTAGAATATTTTTATCCTGTCTTAAATCCCCTACTCAGTCATTCTCTACCCAAATTCCTAGGTAACTGCAAACCTACATTTTTGTCTGCAGATTTACCTATTCTGGACGTTGCCTATAGATGGAATCATATAATATACGGTATTTACACCTTTTCATTGTATGGATATACCTGCCACATTTTATTTATCAGTTGATGGACATTGGGGTTTCCCTTTGGGTTGCAAGTGATGTTGCTATGAATATTTGTGTTCAAGTGTTTGTGTAAACATGTTTTTTTCTAGGGTATATACTTAGGAAGAATTGCTGGGTCATACAGTAATTGCATGTTTAACTTTTTGAAGTGCCAGAGTTTTCCATAGCGCCTCCAGCCATTTACATGCCCACCGGCAATGTGTGATTTCTCCACACCCTCCCCAATGGTTGTTACTGTTTGTCTTTTTAATCTAGCAGTCCAGGGGCGTAGTGTCTTGTAAATTTGCATTTCCTTAGTGACATAAGCATCTTTTTTTTTTAAGATTTATTCATTTATTCATGAGAGACACAGAGAGAGAGAGGCAGAGACACAGGCAGAGGGATAAACAGGCTCCTCACAGGGAGCCCGATGTGGGTCGATCCTGGATCCCAGGATCATGACCTGAGCTGAAGGCAGGCGCCCAACCGCTGAGCCACTCAGGCGTCCCAGCATAAGCATCTTTTCTTGTGCTTATTGTTTGTCTATCTTTGGAGAAATACCTGGAAATCTTTGCCCATTTTCAGATTGGATTGCCTTTTATCGTTGAGTTCTAAGAGTTCTTTATATATTCCAGTATCAGTCTTTATGATTCCCAGATATTTCTCCCATCCGGTGGGTTATCTTTTCACTTGGATGGTTTGCAGCACAAAGCTTTTGATTTAGGTAGTCCAACCTGTGGGTGTCCCAAGAAGCGTTGTCTATCCCAAGGTTATGAAGATTTGCTCCTGTTTTCTTCGAGGTGTCTTATAGTTTTATTTAGTTAGTTTTAGCATCCACACTTGGGTCTGCGGTGCATTTCCGGTTGCTTTTTGTTTTGTTTTGTTTTGTTTTGTTTTTTCTTTTTTTCCGGTTGCTTTTTGTGTGCGAAGTGACCCCTTCGCTTTGGAGGACTTAGCGGAGAAGGCGGATCAACCCTGCCCCGCCCCCTTCGCCGCCCCACCTGGTTGCGTGGCCACACCTGTCTCGTCTGCGTGAGGCGGTTTCAGGCTTCTTGTATCACATTTAGGTTGTAAACCTATTGAGCCATAATCCTAGTCTAAAAAAGCCAAGTCTATTGCTTCGTCTTTCCAATTAATGGATCTGGCGACTCGCACCCGCGGGAACCCAGCAGGGTGTGCGGCGCTCGCCCCAGGCACCTGCCCCGCGGGCGCCCCCTCCCGCCCCCGCGAGGCCGCGGCCCGCCCCTCGGCCCCCGCACCCCGCACCCCCCCCCCGCCCCGGCCCGGGGCCGCCCTCCCCGCGGAGCCGGGCGTCCGCCGGGCTGAGATAACGCGCGGGGCCGGGGCCGGGGCCGGGGGCGGGCGGAGCTGCCGTGCGCCATGGCCGTGTCCGCTGGGGCGCCCGGGGCCCCGGCCGTCGAGGAGGCGCGCCCGTCGGAGCGCAGCTCGGTGAGCGCGGGCGGGGCGCGGGGGGCGGCGGGGCCGGACGGTGGTGGCGAGGGGAGGAAGCGGAGCCCGCACCAGCGGAGACCCGGCTGCGTCGATCCGCCCAGCCGGCCGGGCCGGGCTCTGGCCCCCGATGCCACCCCGGGCTCCCCGGGCTCCCTGCGCCGGGGCGTGGGGGCAGGGGGAGCTGCCGCCCCTCCCAGGCCCCCGCCTCGCGGGGGAGGCTCAGGCCGGCCCCAGACGCGCCTTCCTGCGTGGGGAGGGGAGGGCGGGCGCGAAGCGGGGCTGCCCTCGGGCCCTGGCCCCTGCGGGGGGCGGGGGGCGCACGGGGGCTCGGCCCCTCGGAGCCGCCCCGGGCCCCTCTGCCAACCCCAGCGCTTCCCATCACTCCTCAGAGCAAAGGGTCGTGGCTCCCGGACACTGTCCTTTTCCAGGGAAATTTAGAAATTCGGGGTGCGCGCGCGCGTGTGTGTGTGGGTGGGGGGGGTTGACGGCAAGAGAGGAACTGCCATTGCCAAAGAAGTAGCAGCACTTAATTCTCATACCGACCCCCGCCGTGTAGTTTTTACCCCCTTTTCCGTGAGGAAATGCAGCTCAGTCCCGTTGAAGGGCCCGCCCTGTGTCACCTGCCCAGAAGCGGCAGACGGAATTTGAATCCAAGTTGGTCCAACGCTAACGCTTGTGCTCTGTTAACTGTGAAAGGCTATGACTTAAGTAGGTGAAACTGTCACCCGCAAGGCTCCAAGATTAGTTTCAGCTGGGATTTCTCCAGCCCTCAAGTGACTTCTGCGGGCCAGAAGCTTGCTGGAGCGGTTCGGGGGAAAGGAGGCCCGTCGGGTGGGGGTGGGGCTATCATGTTCTCTTCTGCCCCTTATAACAGTTTCTGGAAATTAGAATAATGTTCACACAAATGCCAGAAAACGAGGTGACATCCTGCCTCGTGTGTGGTTTTCTTCTGCGGGTAGGAAGAGTGTGCAGAGGAGGTGATAAATCCTTATCTGGCAAGCACTTCCCTTCAGAAGGGGTGTCCTGCAAGATACACTAAAATGAGTGAAGTCCTAGTCCTCCTCACATCCCCTCTCCCCCACCGCCCATCCCCAAGCAAAGGATCAAAAGGAAAGGTTCCCAGCATCTTTTGAATAGCCTTTTACCCAGTGTCTTCATGGCATTTATTTCTTCAACGAATATATACTGAGCATCTACTATAGGCCAGACAGCCAGACATGGTTGTAGGTACTGGGGACATAGTGGTGAATAAAAGTTATAGTGCATATTAAACTCTCAGTTTATGTTCTTGTGGGGAGAGGCAAGAAATAAATGAGAACACATCAGGTACTTGTACTTGAGAGAGACACTTGGGTAGTCAGGGAAGGCCTCTGTGAGATGACATTCAGGTGTAGACTAAAATGGCAAGGAGTCAGCTCGGCAAAGACTCAGAGAAAGAGCCTTCTAGACTGGAGGAACAGGCAGCAAGGGGCATGGTCATTTTGAGGAATAATAGCAAGGAAGCTTACCAAGATTGAAGAGAGCTATCTGACTCTGTCCCTGGGAAACAGGGTGGGGGCTGATTGGGTGGGCTCCTGTAGGCCATATGGGAGGGGCTTGGACTTGGAATTTATTCAAAACTGCAATGGCAAGCTGTTGGAGAGTTTTTAGGTTTTATTTTTTATTTTAGATTTTATTTATTTATTCAGGAGAGACACAGGCAGAGGGAGAAGGAGGCTCCATGCAGGGAGCTCGACGTGGGACTCGATCCCAGGGTCTCCAGGATCAGGCCCTGGGCTGAAGGCGGCGCTAAACCGCTGAGCCACCCAGGGATCCTGCTGTTGGAGAGGTTTTTTTTGTTTGTTTTGTTTTGTTTTGTTTTGTTTTGTTTTGTTTTGTTTTGTTTTGTTTTGTTTGAGAGTTTTAAGCAGAGATAAGACATGATCAAACTTATGTTATGAGAAGATCACTTTGGCTGCTCGATAGAGAGTGGACAGCCCAGCCGGCCGGGCCGGGCTCTGGCCCCCGATGAGAACAGAGAGCAGAAGCAGGGAAGCCACTTAGGAGGCCACTGATAGATTTGGTGGGGCAATTGGGAAAGAGAAACCAAGGACACCTAGGTCTGTGGCCTGAGCTGAGTGGACAGGCATTGGACTTTGGGGCCGTTTAATGCAATGGGGACAATAGGGTTAGGGAGCTGATTTAGACAATGGATGGAAGTCAGGAGCTGTGTTTTGACCATGCTAAGCTGAAATGCCTGGTAGGCAACCATGTGGGTCTGTGAGTAGGCAGTCGAATATTCCAGTCTGGAGTTCACGGGTTAGCTTAGGGCTTGGGAGATCTATGTGTATCTCCACACACACGCGTGCACGCGCGCACACGCACACACATTTGGAGTTGTAAGCATTACTTTATTTCAGTGGTGGGCTGAGCGTTGTTTGCCCCAAGAGCAAACATAAGTTTGATCATGCAAAATAAAGCAACTGGTTTGTAGTGTTTGCTGATTCCTGTGGTATAAATTCCCCACAGCTGATTTCAGGGCTGCCGGTGTTGCACGACAGGCAGAAGTCCTGAACATTTAACAATCAGCTCTTGGGGCAAACAACGCTTAGCTTCATTTGCTCATCCAAACAACTGTTGAGGGTGGCAGGAGCATTCCGTTTGACATGGGAGGCTTAGAGAGACACAGTGATTTATTCGAGGTCACAGAGGGAATTGGTGGCAAAGTTGGAGCCTCCTGACCGCACCCCCCCACCACCCAGTTAGCTCTGGCTTGCTGACTTAGAAAATAAAATAGCCTGCAGGAGGAAGCACCAAGGGAAAATAGGGAGAACTGGCCCTGTGGGACCTTTGAGAGTTCATGGTTTAGGATTTTTTTTTCTTCCTCTTTGTCTCACTTCCTTTTAAGATGATTTATGGCAAATTAGGATCAAGAAGTTGCTGGAAAGGCCCTCCAGACGTAGGGACCTCAGGATGCTTGTAGAGGCTCAGGAGGGTGCAGGGAACTGTTGTGTGTCTGTGCAGGTGGGGGGCTTAGCTCCTGTGTCTCCCCCCCAGGACAGCAGAGCTGGCCAGCTCTCATTCTGTACCAAGGTGTGCTATGGCATCGGTGGGATGCCCAACCAGGTGGCCTCCAGCGCCACGGCCTTTTACCTTCAACTCTTCCTGCTTGATGTGGCACAGGTGAGTGTGGGAAGCAGCCCAGCACCCCCTACTCCCATCTTCCTTGGTACCTGGTTCTTCCAGCAACTTCCTTTACTCCACCCAGTAGATGGCACATCTGTCCCAAAACTGGCGAGAGGCCAAAAGCCTTTGAGGTCAAACCCCTTAAGGATGTTTATTGCAGGTTGTTTGTGGTGGGAAATGGGAAAACAACATGAAGGCCCAACAATAGAAAAGTAGTTGGATAATAAGTTGTGTAATATCCACATAATGGGCTATTTATTACATAGTCACTCAAAAGAATGAGCTAGACAACTACCAGTTGACTTGGAGGGATTTCTGTGATGGGTTGTCAAGTGAAAAAAGTTGCTTTTAGAGAAGAGTATACAAATTGACCCCAATTTACTGAAACAAAAGACATGCCCCAGAGATGCAGGTACATGGGCAGGTGTAAATATGCGACTATACATGATTAAAAAACAAGCATGGAGAAAGTAAGTTACAGAAGGATAAACACAGGCTGTTGATGTTGGCAATGGAAGGCAACGGCGGAGGACAGAGAGTAAGCAGAAGAAAGATTGCTAATACAGTACCCATGATTTTTTTGAATGACACTGATATGATCTCCTTTATGTAGAATGATAAATTACTAATGCACATAAATAAATGCCTGAAAGGGTGATCACCAAAATGCTTTGGCAGTTGTCTCAGGATGGGGGCGGGGGGGATTTCAGGTGAGCTTTGCTCAGTATTTTTCTGTACTGTTTGAATGTTTTTATAATGGGTGTGTCATTTATGTAATCAGAAAAATTAATAAAACATTGTCCTTGTGAAACAAAAAATCTACCTCTGTCACCCTTCTTACACAGATGAGGGTCCCCAAACCTTCTCCAAAAGTGACTGGGCATGAGGGGTAATGGGAATGTGCCAGTGTGGCCGTCAGCCCCTCTCACTAGCGCAGGCCTGCCTCAGAGCCTTCTGGATTTGTCTCCCGGGAAGAAGACCCAACAGACCCTTTACATTGTGGTTCTCCCCCTGCCGGGTCCCCAGTGCTTTCTCCTGGTGGGTGGGCAGGCCCAGACACCCTCTCTGCCTCTGCCCGGCCTCAGCTATCCCCCACCTGTGCCTTTCAGATCCCTGCTGCCCAGGTGTCACTTGTCCTGTTTGGAGGGAAGGTGTCTGGGGCAGCCGCCGACCCCGTGGCTGGGTTCTTCATCAACCGAAGCAGTAGGACAGGGTCTGGACGACTCATGCCCTGGTGAGCAGCCCTGTAGTCCTTAGGGTCCTGCCTTCCAGCCCTGGCCTGAGGCCACCCCGTGTTTGTCACAGCCCTGCTTCTTAGCGAAAAGCCCCGTGGATGGTTAGAGGATAAGGTGGTACTAGGCGACGCAGAGGGACTCGGTCAGGTGAGCCTTGCGGGAGTTCAGAGACCTCGTTGGGGACTCTCCATCCGTCACCAGGTCACCAGGTGCCACAGGGCTGGAAAAAGACTCCAAGGCTCCGGGCCCGATCCAGGATGGGCTGGAGGCCTTGGACGGCCCGCGGAGGGGATGGGGCTTGCGGGTGCCCCCGCCCTCCGGCTCGGCCTCAGCTGTGCTTCCACAGGGTGCTGGGCTGCACGCCCTTCATCGCCGTGGCCTACTTCCTCCTGTGGTTCCTGCCCCCCTTCAGCAGCCTGCGGGGCCTCTGGTACACGGCCTTCTACTGCGTGTTCCAGGCCCTGGCCACGGTGAGGGGGCGCGGGGGGGGGGCGGGGCGGGGGGCGGGGGCGGGGCTGCGGGGCGGGGGCGGGGCCCGGGCGGGCGCAGCTGAGCCGCCCCGCGCAGTCCCTGCAGGTGCCGTACGCGGCGCTCACCATGCGGCTGACCCCCTGCCCGAGGGAGCGGGACTCGGCCACCGCGTACCGTGAGTGCGAGAGCGGGCTGGGGGCGGGCGGGAGGCCGCGGCCCCCACCCCCGGGCCACCCGGCGCGCGTCACCCGGCCGCTCGGTCCCAGGGATGACCATGGAGATGGCGGGGACGCTGCTGGGGGCGGCCGTCCACGGCCTGCTGGTGTCCGGCGCCCACCGGCCGCACCCGTGCGAGGACGCGGCGCCCCCCGGGCCGCAGACCCGAGTCCGAGACTCCGCGGACGCGGTGAGTGTCCCCGCCAGCCCCGCCCCGCCCCGCGCCCTCTCCCCGGGAAGCGGGATCCCCCTCCCCCGCCCCCCTCCCCGCGGCGCCCCCTCCTCCCCCTCCCCCTCCCCCGCCCCCCTCCCCGCGGCGCCCCTCCCGGGATGCGCGGCCCCGCCCCAGCCTCACCCCGGGCGCAGGAGAAGGGAAACCTGGAAGCAGCCCCTCCTCTCCCCGCATCCGGATCTCTCTTAGGCAACTAAGGGCCGCGCCTCTATTTTATCCCCCCAGTTCCCCTGCTTTTCCCGTCACCAAATGGTATCATTACTCCCCATTCACCCCTCCCTCTCCGGCCATTACCCCCGCCCCCGCCACCTGTCCACCTGTTCGCCCGGGTCCCCTGGGCCGACCTTGCATCCGCACTGGCCCACCCTGGCCCGTGGCACCACCACCTCCCTGCTCACCCCAGCCCTGCCTCGGCCCCGCGCACATACTCCAGCCCCCACCCCCCACCCCCGCCCCTCGCACGCCCAGGGGGACATGCGGGGGAGTCCTAACGCGGTGGCCCTCACCTGCCCCAACCGCCGGGGCTGCTGCTCCTCAGCTTCGGTCGGGGCCCCTCCTCACTGTTCTCCGCATCGCTCTTCTTTGCTCATTTAATAAGTATTTCAGATTTACAGAAAAATTACACAGCTGTGGGCGTCAAGGTGTGGTCCCTGGGCCCCAGCATCAGCATCACCTGGCAACTTGTTAGAAAGGCAGACTTTTGGGCTCCGCCCGGAACTACTGATTTACAGATTTGAGGAGGGGGCCAGCAGTCTGTATCTGGACAAGCCGTCCAGGGGATTCTGACTCCCACCAGTGTTTGAGAATCAATGGCGTGAGAATAAGACCGCCTCGTGGCCCAGCACCCACTTCAGAAAACAGTACAATCAGGTCCTGCGTATCCATCCCCGGACCCATCTGCAGGGCCAGCTCCAAAACTTGCTTATGGACAATGCAAAATGAAAAGACAGGGCTCTAGAGAGAGCAGGGGTGTCAGTCTGTCCTGCCCACTGCCCTAACCAAGGGAGATGCACGAGGGCCCCTGCCCAGTTGCTCTCAGACCCATCAGGGCTGCCTGCCTAAGGCCAAAAGGCTGTGGCCTCTGCCCACATGTCCTCCTTGGCCTCCACTCATGCCTCCACAGCCCCCCCCCCCCAGGGCTACTGGGTCACTCTCTGGGTCGGGGGTGATGGTGGCTTTGGGGTGACCTGGCCTAGAGTGTAAAGGAATGGGAAGCAGGTGGCTGAGAACTCAACCTGCAGAAGGTGGAGCCTCCTGTGAGCCAAGGCACAAAGCTCCAGGCAGCTCCGGCTGTGTGGTCCCGTCGACCTCACTCACAAAACACAGGTTCATAGATAAAATGATCAAGCGTTTCAAGACAGAGCAGAGTGTTAGCGCCTACCACAGCTCCCTCCTGGACGCGGGGTCCTGTGCAAGTGCGCTGAGCCCACCCACGTGAGGCCCTGTGCACCTCCTTCTTTCTTCCCCTCCCCAGAGGCAACCTCAGCCTGAGCAGGTGACTGTCATTCCCATGCATGTCTTTACATGGACTTTATTATTCACATATCTTTCCCTGGATGACAGGTGGCACCATTTCTGTTTTTGCCATTTCTCTGGGTCGTCGTGCCTCACACTGTGCTGTGACTGTCTGCTCAGGAGTCTGTCTTCCACACTCCAAGCCCCTTACTGGGGAGAGACAGGAGTCACTTATTCATCACTGTAACCTCAGGATCTAGCATGTGGAATCCCGCCAATGAAAGTTTGCCTAAATAAATGAGAGAGAAGGGGACGCCTGGGTGGCTCAGGGGTTGAGCGTCTGCCTACGGCTCAGGACGTGATCCCAGGGTCCAGGATTGAGTCCCGCATCGGGCTTCCTGCATGGAGCTTGCTTCTGCCTCTGCCTGTGTCTCTGCCTCTCTGTGTCTCTCATGGATAAATAAACAAAGTCTTAAAAAAAAAAAATGAGAGAGAGGAAGGGCTCAGACCCCTGTTGGCATGGATGCCCTCCTATTCATGCAGGAGGCACAGGGCAGCAGATGGACCATGCTGGGCTCTGAGATCTCTGTCTCCTGCTCTGGGGATTGGGAGGAGAGGCACCCACCCAGCATCCTTGGGCTTGGGCTGGGGGTTCCTCTGCCCCATTGGGAAGTGCTCCTGCCCTGGGTGTCCCCACTTCCATGGATGGAGACATCACATCTAGCCCAGATCTGTCCTGTCCCACAGACTCGTCTCTACTCCATTGCAGCCGCCGTGGTTGCTATGATGTACCCTGTGTGCAGTGGTTTGCTCTGCCTCGGGGTGAAGGAGCGACCAGGTAAGGGGGTGCAGTCAGAGCATGGGAAGCAGGAGCTGGGACAGGATTCCTCTTGGGCTTGGGTTTGGTTTTGAACTCTGCCGAGCCGGAGTGTCACCTTCCCATGTCTCAGACTCCTCTGCCCCAGCCTCGGGCCAAGGCCTGAGCTTCCTGGCTGGTCTGGGCCTCACTGTCCGGCACCCGCCCTACCTGAAGCTGGTGATCTCCTTCCTGTTCATCTCAGCAGCCATTCAGGTACCTCTGGCCACCTCGACCCCGTATAGATACAGATCGAGCCTGTCACCAAGCAGAGTTAGGCTTACCTCGGGGGAAGTGGTGGCTGGCATGGGTTCCAGAGAGTCTATTGCAGGGAGGAGTGAGGCCTAGACCGAACTTGTGGGACTGGGGAGGGTCAGGGCCTAGACCCTAGGAAGCTGAGAGAATCTGGGTAGTAGGGCCCACTTCTAGGCAAGGGGAGGACAGGCTGGGAGTGGTATTTACAGCTGTTTCTGGGCTAAGTGTCCTTTGTTGGGGGGCCGTGGCCTGATGATAGCAGCAACTGGCGTTTGAGGTCCCAAAGAGGCCAGACTTGAGACCTAGGCCTTGCTCTTGACTCCTGAGTTCCTGTCATCCCCTATCCACACCCACCTCATCTTGGCCTCCTCAGGTGGAGCAGAGCTACCTGGTCTTGTTCTGTACACATGCCTCTAGGCTGCATGATCACGTCCAGGGCGTGGTGCTAACCATCCTGGTGAGTGGTCCTGGGGTGGCAGGGACAAAGTCACTCAGGGACCTGAGTTGGAGACCTGTGTGGTTCTGTTTTTTTTAAGATTTTATTTATTTATTCACGAGAGACAGAGAGAGAGAGGCAGAGACACAGGCAGAGGGAGAAGCAGGCTCCACGCAGGGAGACTGACATGGGACTCTATCCCGGGACCCCAGGATCACGCCCTGGGCTGAAGGCAGGTGCCCAACCACTGAGCCACCCAGGCGTCCCCAAGACCTGTGTGGTTCTTGACAAGACGTGTAGCCAGAATTCCAGTCAACATTCTAGACTCTTCTGTGATTGTAGTCACCTGCACTCCAGCAGAAGGTGGGATTGAGGCCAGGGTCATAAAGTTTACAGCCACTGGTTCCAACCAGGGGGCAAAGTCCAGGTCGAGCATCTTGCCTAAATAAGCCAGGGCTTCTAGAACCTGGGTGGGTAAAGGCCTTGGCAGCATGGCCTGGGCTGGGATCACTCTGTCCGTTCACAGGTCTCGGCTGTGCTGAGCACCCCGCTGTGGGAGTGGGTTCTACAGCGATTTGGGAAAAAGACGTCGGCCTTCGGGATCTGTGTGAGTGAGGCAGGAAGCAAGGCATGGGGTGGCTGCAGGGAAGGTGGTAGGGTCAGGGAGGTGACCCTCCCTGCGGGCCGGCAGGGCTGGTATGTATTTGCTTGTGTCTTCAGTCCCCAGCAAAGGCCCAGGCTCGGGGGTTATTAGTAAAGACCGGTGAGTGTGGGAATGAAGGAGCAAATCAGGCAGGAGGAGGGATCAGCTAGTGTATCTGTCTCCCCAGGTGATGGTGCCTTTTGCAATCCTGTTGGCTGCTGTACCCACAGCACCAGTGGCATATGTGGTGGCCTTTGTATCTGGCCTGAGCATTGCTGTGTCCTTGCTGCTACCCTGGTAGGCTGGGTGAGGGCAAGGGGGCCTGGGAGCTTCACGTCCTCATGTTGGCCCAGGCCCCTGTGCCCAGCCTGTGCTGGGGTGGGGCTCTCCCAGCTGCAGGGGACGGAGACCACCAGCAGCTGTGTTGGGGGGGAGGGGCGCTGAAATGCCTGGCTGAGGGCCGGCCCTGGCCCTGGGTGGCAGGAACCCAAGGATGACTCGGACTCGGTCTGTCCCCAGAGAACTCTGAGGCTGGTAGCTGTCAAGGGGGAAAAGGGGATAATTCTGCAGCCCTTTCCCCCAGGTCCATGCTTCCAGATGTGGTGGATGACTTCCAGCTGCAGCACCAGCACAGCCCAGGCCTGGAGACCATCTTCTACTCCTCCTATGTCTTCTTCACCAAGCTTTCCGGCGCAGGTGCCCTGGGTATCTCCACGCTGAGCCTGGAGTGAGTCCCAGGGTCAGGCCGCTCCCGAGGCACAAAAGACTAACAGGGTGGGAAGAAGAGGGCAGAGTTCTCCACCCTGGTGGGCCAGGGGCCCCATGTGGCTCAAGGACCCAGCTGTGCTCTTTTAGAGACTATAGGGCAACATCTGCCCCAGGTTTCTCCGTGCACATGACTGAGACGTGGCCTTTCTTGGGGACTGTGTCCCTTCTGAAACCCCAGCTCCCCATGTTCTTTGTCCTGCCTGAGCTCTCTGGCCAGCCCATTCCCTCAACTCTCCCTCAGTTAAGCCTATCTGCCCGGGAATGAATCCAAGTTTCAGGGTAGTGTGGGGGTTGGGTGTTTGGGACCCTCCCTGCCAGGCTCACTGGCCTCTGAGCTGCATGCCCGGGATGCTGTTTCTCCAGGTTTGCAGGGTACGAGGCAGGAGCCTGCAAGCAGGCGGAACAGGTGGTGGTGACCCTCAAGGTCCTCATCGGTGCCGTACCCACCTGCATGATCCTCACTGGTCTGTGCATCCTCATGGCTGGCCCGGCCCCAAAGGTGCCCAGCCAGGACCCCTCGCGTCGGCTGAGCCTTCAAAGGTGGGCACCTCGTGCACGTGGGCACACACAGGGTACCCACACCCAGGGAAGCACAGACATGCAGCGGTGTGAGACTAATGGGTCAGCAGTTCTCTCTGAGCATTCGCACAGTCCAACACTCCCGCCTTTCAGACTCTTCCTGCAGCTTCAGTGATGCCATATGTTCCTGGATTTCTTCTTTTCTTAAGGGGACTGTGGGATCTTGAAGGCTGCGGCTGTCTTTTATTCATTCCTGTGTGCCAAGCCCAGCACAGAGGCCAAGGCCAAGCTGGTGCCACTTGCGTTACCACGTCTGGCCCCGCAGCTTTCACAACATGTGGCCACGTTTTTTGAGATTCACAAATACAAGCACATGTATATACAGAGGACGACATGGGATCAGCAGGAAGTAACATTGTCATGGGTCCCTCACTCTCAGTGTAGATGGCTGAGACTCTGAGATCACACAGCATAACTCAGAATGATGTGCAGATGGGGAACTGCTTGATGGACTTGGAGAAAGATAAGGGCTGTAGCTTTATTCAGGGGGCTGGGAAGGGGAGGAGTTGCTAGGGAGGCAGGGAGCTGCCACTGCCACTTCCATAAGGGTCTGTGGCTGGACAGCGTCCCCCCTCCACCCTCATCTGTCTGGTTTCTTTCCCTTTGACAGGAGGACCAGCTACAGCCTCGCTTGAGGTCTGACCTTGTGTGCGCTGGAACAGCAGAAGCCAGCATCTTCTGGCCTTGAAGTCCCTCTTCTTCTCAGTCCCTTAGCCCACCTACTTGGAAGGATACATGTGACCTGTCATTTCCCCTGGGATATGGAGTCTTCAGTGACATCCCCTGAAAGGGACTGGCCTGGGCTCCAGGATCCTCACCTGCCATTTCTTGCTTATTGACCACAGACCCTGTCAGATAGGCCTGTGCCCTGGACCACCCACCTCCAGGTAACCCTGACGGGGAAAGCATCCCAACAGCAACCATTCCTGGGAAAAGGAAGCCCCGACAATCTACTCACCTGACAGAGAGACCTTTCGTTCCTCCTGACAGACACTCCAGCGGACATCTGAGAGAGAGGCCGATGGACACCACATGAATGGGCAGAGGACAAATGGACATGCTGGGGATGACATTAAGAGAGACACAGATAGGGACAGAGACCAAGAGACCCCAGAGGGAGCAAATGGGGACAGCAGAGGGTGAGGAGCCAAGAAACGAGAAGGGTTTCTCAGTCTAAACGTTTGTTCATATAAGCTGGCAACACTGTTTCTGGAATCAGACACAGACTGATACCAAGCCACCAAAGATCAGTTATTATTTTTTTTAGATCAATTATTTTTATGAACAAAAGTTATCTTTGTGGAAATATTTTTCTGAAATTGTATCTTATAAAAGCACAAGGACCACCGTTTTCTAAAGGCTGTATCTTTGGGGAAGAAAGACCCATTGAAGTTTATTTTTTCAAAAAAATATTAAAGGGTTTATCTTCTATTGAGTCTGTAAAATATGACTAGCCAGCGCTCTAATCCTACCTCCTGGGAAACAACCACCTGAGGAGTGACGGGGCAGGGTGCCTGATGTCACCATACCTGGCTATGTCCCCTCAGCCATACATCCCTGACTCTGCATTTCTTCAGACCAGAGATGGCCACGTGGGAGGTGGGATCCTTCTTTCCTTTGGAAGCAATAAGCTGAGACTCTAGAGTAGCCCAGGGCAGCAGGCCACAGAGGCTTGTGTGGATTAGGGCCTGCAGAGGGGTTGGGGGACCCATGGGAGTTCTGATCCCCAGGATCTCCTAGAGAAGCCCAGATGCCCAAAGAGGTGACCAGGAGGTAGAGACTTGCCCCTGCATTTCTTTTCAGCCCCCTGCTCTGTCCCCACCATGGGGTCAGCTCTCCTGACCCCACCACCCAGGGACAGAGCATGAGTGTGTGTGGGGGTAATATCTGACCAAGGAAACTGGAAATGACTAGTAGCCATTTAAATGCTGAACACACATTTTCTGAACTCTATCCTCCCTTGGCTTATGTGATGCACCTGTCCCATTCTCCTCCACCATCTCTGGCCATTCATTTTCTGTAAAACTTTTACATTGCTTCTTCCTTTGATGCTCTGTAGTCATCTCAGGCTTCTTGGGGCCATGTGATCTCATCTCATGATCACCTTTACACCTATTTTTTTCTTTTTTCTTTTTGTTTTTTAATTTTTTTTAAGATTTTATTTATTTATTCATAGACACAGAGAGAGAGAGGCAGAGACACCGACAGAGGGAGAAGCAGGCTCTATGCAGGGAGCCCGATGTGGGACTCGATCCCGGGTCTCCAGGATCACACCTCAGGCTGCAGGCGGCTTAGACTCCCCCTGCCAAGTGC
This sequence comes from Canis lupus familiaris, assembly GCF_011100685.1. Classification (NCBI taxonomy): domain Eukaryota; kingdom Metazoa; phylum Chordata; class Mammalia; order Carnivora; family Canidae; genus Canis; species Canis lupus. The sequence goes on from NC_049238.1 coordinate 18,568,573, forward strand.
GGAGCTGGATGTGGGGCTCAATCCCACGACCATGAGATCATAACCTGAGCTGAAATCGAGAGTTGGATGCTCAACAGACTGAGCCGGCCAGGCACCCCCATACCTATTTCTAACCCTGAGCTCTGCTGAACTTCAGAAGCCCATCTGAATGTTTTTCCAGTAGCCTCTGGAATGCCTCTGAATGTTTTTAAAATAGCCTCTGTCTAAAGTGGAACTTACCGCCTCCCCACACTTGTTCCGTCTCCTGCAGTTCTGGTCAATGATGTCAGCACCTATTGGGTCACCATACCCAAACACTTGGTGTCTTCTTACTTTTCTCTCTTCCCAACTCACTGTACCGCTCTGTTCTCGTGCACATCAAGTGTGGACCAAACAACGGGAGGAAAGCGTTACAGCTTGTAGGTTATTATCACATGCTAGAAGTTATTTAGAATCAGAAAATTGTAGCTCCAGATACAGCTGGCTGTGGCTCCTAACACACATGGAGAACTGACAGCTGCCTGCAAGGTGTCTCACATGAAGGTGTGTCCATTTCTGTCTCCTAAGGGACTCCGCTCAGCTGGGTTCAGTTTTCTGTGTTCACCAAGTGTTTCTTAAGGACAACATTGGTGCAATAAACAAGGAAACTCATGTTGTGCTCTATTTGCTCCTTAATATAGTAACTGTGTTGGAGCACATTTGTGTTTTCAAAGCAAGCATTCTAATAGAACTGAGTGTATGTGTGTGTGAGTGTAAACAACAGAAATGCTAAATGATCTAAGTGTTCAAGGAATGCAATAAATATTTTAAAGTATGCCCTCAAAGAAAACACAAGGTGTTTTCCAAATGATATTACCGAGTGCCATCAAACTTTCATCAAGGATCATTTCATAGCTTATGAAAACTTTTCTAGGGAATAGAAAAAGGGCAATCCCTGCAACTTATTATATCAGGCTAGAATAAGTTTGATACCAAAACTAGACAAGGAAAGTGAAAAAGAAAGGAAATTTATAGACTAATCTTGAACACAGAATATGGAAGCAAGAATCTGAGACAAAATATTAGTAAATCAAAAAAAAAATATTAGTAAATCGAGTCTGGCAATGTCTAAAAAATAAACACATGAATGCACCGGGTTTATTCTAAGAATGCAAAATTTGTTTCACGTTAGAAAAATCTGTCAAGTGACACCACATTAACAGATTAAAGGACAAAAAAATTGTGTTCTCAATAGATAGAATCATTTGATAAAAAGGTAATACCCATTCATGATAAAAGTACTAAGTAAACCACGAGGAAAAGAAAATTTTAAACCTCAGGGCAGCCCCAGTGGCGCAGGGGTTTAGCGCCGCCTGCAGCCCGGGGGTGGTGATCCTGGAGACCCTGGATCAAGTCCCATATCAGGCTCTCTGTATGATGTCTGCTTCTCCCTCTGCCTGTGTCTCTGCCTCTCTCTCTCTGTCTCTATGAATAAATAAATAAAATCTTAAAAAAAAATTTTTAAACCTGGAAAACGATATCTACCAAAACCTATAGTAAACATCATTCTTTTTTTTTTAATATATTTATTTATTTACTTACAATAGACATAGAGAGAGGGAGAGAGGCAGAGACACAGGAGGAGGGAGAAGCAGGCTCCATGCCAGGAGCCCAGGAGCCCGATACGGGACTCGTTCCCGGGACTCCAGGATCGCGCCCTGGGCCAAAGGCAGGCGCCAAACCGCTGAGCCACCCAGGGATCCCCAGTAAACATCATTCTTAATGGTGAAATAATCCCTTTAAAATCAGGAATAAGAATACCCACTATCACTGCTTCTACTCAACACTTTGTAGCAGATGAATTAGAAAGGATGAAACAAAATTGTCATTATTTGTAAATGATATGATTACACAGAAAACCCAAAGGAATCTACGGATAAAGTATTAGAATAAAGGAGTATAGCCAGATAGGCGGACATAAAACTAACAAGTTACATTTATATATGCCAGCAACAATTATAAAGCCTAATTTTTAAACAGTAGCAACAAAAAAATATAAAATACCTAGAAGCAAATAAACAGGATGTGGAAGGACTTTTGCTTTTGGCCATGATGGAATAGTAGAGACCAGACCTAGCCTCTCAGCTGAAGCAATGAAAAAAAGACCCAAAAAACTGGAGAGAATATATGAAACAATAGTTTTCAAGACGTTGGATATGAAGCAACAAAGGAGGAATCTCTGAAAATGGGAAACAAATGAGGTGAGTCTTACAATTATCCCAGCTTATTGCCTTGAGAGTTTCCAGATGACAGTGAAGAGAACCATTTGGAGCCCAGAGTACTCTAAGCTAAGCTGAGTTTGGAGAGACCAAAGTGGCTAGAGTTTGCAGGACAGACTATTGGACAGGAGTGAGTGAGCTACACAGAGAGAAAACTCAGAGGGTTCCCCTGAAGTATCCAACAGAATGTTGATTAAAGAAATAAATGTGAAAGGCGAAACTTTCATAAAAGGAAAGATAAATGTGACTTCCTTTTTTAAATGATTTTATTTATTTATTAGTGAGAGACACATTGAGAGAGAGAGAGGCAGATTTTATTTATTTATTCATGAGAGACACAGGCAGAGGGAGAAGCAGGCTTCCCGCAAGGAGCCCAATGCGGGACTTGATGTGGGACTCGAGCCGGTATCTTGGGATCATGCCCTGAGCCGAAGGCGGACACTCAACCACTGAGCCACCCAGGTGTCCCAAATGTGACTTCCTTAAAATTAAGTTTGTTCAACAAAACACACCATAAAGAGAAAAGCCAAGACACAACAGGGTGAAGATGTTAGCCACATATATTAACAACATCTAGGATATAAAGAATCCCTACAACTCAAGAGAAAGATAATCCAATAGAAATTGAGGCAAAACAAGGATTCTGCAGAAAAGAAAACTCAAATGGCCAATAAACACATGAAAGATGCTCAATTTCATGGTGGTCTGGAAATAAAAACTAGGATCACAATGAGAAACCATTTAAAACCACTACAGGGATTCCTGGGTGGTGCAGCGGTTTGCGCCTGCCTTTGGCCCAGGGCGCGATCCTGGAGACCCGGGATCGAGTCTCACGTCAGGCTCCCGGTGCATGGAGCCTGCTTCTCCCTCTGCCTGTGTCTCTGCCTCTCTCTCTCTGTGTGACTATCATAAATAAATAAAAATTTAAAAAAATAAAAATAAAACCACTACAATGTCATAAGTTAAGAAGCCTTGGACATGTAGGACAATAGGAGTTCTGATACATCACTGTGGGGAGTGAAGATGGATACGACCACCTGGGAAACTAATTTGAATTTACACACCTCCTGTGCTCCAGGGACTCCTGATTTTGGCTCAGATTATGATCTCAAGGTCACAGAATCAAGCCCTGCATCAGCTCTCTGCTCAGCAAGGAGTGTGCTTGGGATTCTCTCTCTCTTCCTCTGCTCTCCCCATTCACATGGGTGCCTGAATGTACACACACACACACACACACACACACACACACTCTCTCTCTCAAAATAAATAAATAAAATCTTAAAAAAAAAAAAAAGACCCTAGAGACTTCTCAAACAGGATGGGACATACTTAGCAAGAATATTCAAGGCACAGGCACCTGGGTGGCTCAGGTCAGGATCCCAAAGTCCCGGGATTGAGCCCTGCATCAGGCTCCCTGCTGGGTGGGAAGTCTGCTTTTACCTCTACCTCTCATCCCGCTCCTGCTCTCGCTCTCACTCTCAAATAAATAAGTAAATAAATAAATAAATAAATAATAAATAAATAATCTAAAAAAATTACAGGTAATATTGTTTATAATCACAAAAATAAAACCAGGGAACAGTGCAAATATGCACAACAGGAAATGGATATATTACAGTAACTCCAAACAGTGAAAATAACAGAACAAACATGTAACAAGCATGGTTCTTAGAAACAATACTGAGAGAAAAGCATTAAGTTGCAGAGGACTATATGCAATATCACACTATTGTATAAAGCTCAAAAATAAGGGGATATAAACACTATATTGTTTAGGCCAATGTATATAGGTGGTTGTGGCAAAAAAAAAAGAAAGGAATGGGGACACCTGGGTGGCTCAGCAGTTGAGCGCCTCCCTCTGGCCCAGGGCGTGACCCTGTTGTCCTGGATGAGTCCCACATTGGATAGAGTCCCACATTGGGCTCCTGCATGCAGCCTGCTTCTCTCTCTGCCTGTGTCTCTGCCTGTGTGTGTGTGTGTCTCATGAATAAATAAAATCTTAAAAAAAAAAAAAAAAGGAATGAATGATCATTACAATAATCAAGAGATTAGTTCCCTTGGGGTGGAGTTATCTCTACGGAGAAGGATCCAGAATGGTTTCTAGCAACTTTCTGATTTCTTTTTTTTTAAGATTTTAATTATTCATGAGAGAGAGAGAGAGAGAGAGGCAGAGACACAGGCAGAGGGAGAAGCAGGCTCCATTCAGGGGAGCCTGACGTGGGACTTGATCCTGGGTCTCCAGGATCAAGTCCTGGGCTGAAGATGGCACTATAAACCGCTGAGCCACCTGGGCTGCCCAACTTTCTGATTCTTAAATTAGGTGGTAAGTGGCTCATTTTATTAGTAAGCCTTCCTGGGCTGCCTGGATGGCTCAGTTGGTTAAGCATCTGCCTTTGGCTCAGGTCATAATCCCAGGGTCTAGGCTTCCAGCTCAGCAGGAAGTCTGTTTTTCACTTTCACTGCCTCTCTCCCTGCTTGTGTTCTCCAATTAAAAAAATTTTTTTTTTTTTTTTTTTTTTTTAAATTAAGCCTTTCTGGGACGCCTGGGTGGTTCAGTGGTTGAGCGGCTGCCTTTGGCCTAGGGCGTGATCCTGGAATCGTGGGATCGAGTCCCACGTCGAGCTCCCTGCATGGAGCCTGCTTCTCCCTCTGCCTCTCTATGTCTCTCATGAATAAATAAAATATTTTAAAAATATATAAATATAAATAAATTAAGCCTTTATATGTATTGTGTGCATCAAATAATATACCCATACAAAATTCAGAAAAATTTGGGTACCAAATGAGATTTGTAAATAACGTCTTTCCTTATGCAAAATATTCTCAACAGAACATTAAACAATACTTAAAAGATTATAGCTCTTCTGTCCTTGTTTCCAAAGCCAGCAAATACTGGATTATCTTCTATAGCTCCAATGACTATAATAATAGCAGAGGCCAAGGAAATGTCTTTTGTATGAGAGTTGTCATGGAATCACATTTGTTGTAAAGAAATACCTAATTTATGTGCCAGACTGTCCACCAGAAGAAATACAGAGACAACGTACACAAACATAAAATCAAGAAATTGTCTTTATACGAGCGATAATCACAGAGAAAATAACATCAGAACATTCACAACGGCCACAACAACCATTAGTGATTTTATTGACTCATTCACAGGACTGACCAGGGAAATGGTGGCTATTACCTGTACCTTGAGGCACCCGCACTGATCTTACTGCCTGGTCCCCAGGCCCCTCAGGCTTTATAATAGTCTTTCATCTCGCCCAGACACTTCCTTTGCAGACAGAACCAGGCCTCAAGACTGTCCTCGGCCACTGCTCTCAAGCACCTGATTACAGACCAACGGCCTCCACTTCCATTATCCCAGCAGCTGCCTAATGCATCTGAACCACAAAATGTGCCCTCACTTCTTTCCTATTCCAGCTTCATCTTCATAAATGGTAACAGACAGACAGGAGTCCCCAAGGGTATGGAGTTGTTTTTTTTCCAGATAATTTTCAAGGAAAGGGGGCAAAAAGATGCATATGTGCTAATGGAACCTCAATGGCTGAAACAATTTATCTGCAGATGTACCCTGAGTAGCCACACACTCATCAATTTGTCATGATGCCGTCACTGAAATATATGATTCTGTTCGAGAAATGGCATGTCTATCTGAAGTTGCAATCAGGGCTCTTTCCACTTTACTAACTCGGCACTTTTGCCCATAATTATAATAAGTTGGTACTTTTAACTTACCTCAGATTGAGTGAAATTTCCAATTCTCTGAACTATGTTCTCTCACAGACTATGCTGGTCTCTAAGACTTGAGAACATCAAAATTAAAGTGACAACTTAACTGAGGGAGCTAACTACTGGACAAAAATAGGACATTTTTATGATCCTAAAACTGGGGGGCGGGCATTCTAGGGAGAAAATCAGGAGTAGTGACAGCATGTAATCATGCCCTAGACCGCACCAGAGCTTGGCGTTGTACCGTTAACATAAGCACATCCTCAAGTAGGGTCCACAGGGGTCAAAGCACTTGATAGTTCATCTGAAATTTGCCTGGGGCTACTTTTTAGGAGTATCTGGACCTTGGTTAGCCAGAATTTTTTAAGGAAGCTGGTTGAGTTAGGTTTAGATCCTGGCAGGTCCAGCCCACATTAGAACAACTGCCTATTCTGGGGACAGAAGTCCACTTAATTTTTTTGTCTTCTTTTGAGCTCTGCTGATTCCTGCTGGTTTGAGTAAGGAGGATATGTTGGAGCATATGTTCTCCAGTACCTCTCATTATCATCTTTAAGCCAAGGAAATGATCTATAACAATGCTGAAGTACCTTTTAAGTGCTTCTAAGACAGCTTTAACAGTTTTGGGCAAGGGACAGAAAGCCTCAGAGAAACCATAAAACACAATCCATATGGCACCATAATACTGTTTTGTTCTGGGAATTTTGCCCTTAGACAAAATCACACAGTCACGAATACATAAACAACCACTTTTTGAGCCATCTAACAAAGACTGAGCTCTGCTCCAGAGCAGTGAGCTTCAGCCCGGGGTGGGGAAAAGGGAAAAACAGCCAACGGTGGCAGGTGCTTCCTCGCTGAGCGACAGCGCCAACCCCAGCTGAGGAGAGTCCCTGGCGGAAAAGAGACCTCGTCTGTAATGGCCTCATCTGAAAAGCTATGTATGCAGCAAATACTCCACAAATAAGTATCAGGCAGTGCTGCTTCAACGGGCAGGTCAGCCAGTGGCATCTGGACTCTGGACAGTCAGGTCTTTAAAGGCTTCAAGAGAAGGAGCAGGATTAAGACTCTGAGACAGAGTCTGTGAAGACATTTGTGCTGCCATCTCTGATGGTTATTTCCTGAGTGGCCGTGAAAGTTAATGGGATGAAGCCTTCGCTATCAGCACAGAGAAGGATCCAGTGTGAGTCTGCAAGGAAAATAAACATAGGCAATTTAGGGTATCTCATCTTATTCTATAAAGAAAAATAAGACAAAAATTTTTTTGAGGGTAGGAATAGAGTAGTTGATAATATTGAACTGATCATCATAAGACCAAGAAGAGGATGGGGAGACTGAAGGACAGTACTACGGAGGGTGAGGTTATACGGCAGGAATGGGTAATGATGACGTAGGCATAGCTAGAGGACATCCATTTTTAACCAGGAGAGAGGCATGTATTACTCAGTGCTATGCACACACGTGTTAGGGTTTGTGTGGAGTATCCCTATCTACACGTTCTTTAGCAGTTTCTCCAGAAACTATGTGAAGGTGGAAATAGCTACTCTCTGGAGGAACCTTTATTCTTTAGATCCATGCCAACCTCTAGACATCTAAGCATGCTGAACTGACTACTGCTAGACAAGAATGGTCCAGAAAACCCTGAATGGTTTGTTCTGGGGTAACCTAGGACCAGTGGCTTAAAAACAGCCTGTAAAACATCCAGAGACATTTTTATTAGTGCTATGTATGATGCTGAAAACTGGAAACCACTTAAAGGTCAAAGAAAATATGGTGCACCCAGAATGGAATATTAACCCCACCCAGGACAAATGACAATTATTAAGTCACATCACAAACACATGTGTCAAAACAGAAAAGTGCTGGCGCTACAATGTTCAAGGGAGGAAAAAATGAAACCGATTTCATGTTCAATGTGGTGGCTACCAATAGAAGAATGAGGCATGAAAAACCACCATGCTGTGTACCTGATGGAAGGGGCATATGGCTCAGTCCACTGGCATTTAGGGATGCCCTTCACATTCCCGTGATTGTTGTATATTAAAATGACAACTCCTTTAAATATTTTGCAATGCTGCTATGATCTTTGTTTAGTGCCACAGGTATATATGAGGTTTTATGTCACTCCTTTGCAGTTGTTATACATTGCTTTGTTTTTTTTTTCATGTGTACATTTAGGTCTTCCAGCTAGGCTGTTAAGTTTTAAGTTTCTTAAGGGTAGAACCCATATTTTCCATGTTTTTTTGGCACCTATAATAGACGTGGGTATACTGTAGGCAATGAACAAGAATTCACTACCTAGTGAATCACTGAATGGTTCATATACTTCATCTTCATTATCAGTGACAGTTACAAAATAGATGGTAGAAGGAGGTTGGTGAGGGGTACAGCCAATTTCTCAATTCTACCTACCATGAAGCATTTCAATAAGAGAGAGGCCGAAAGTCTGCTGGACTGTACTGAGCCTTAGTTTGCCATTGCAGAGGAGAATGGCTCTTTTTTCAACACCAGGACCTACATTATAAGATTTCTTCAAATATAAAAATAAAAGTGGTTAAACTGACTGCAGAAGCAACAGAGTTAACATTTCTTAAGAATAGAATGTATAAGTAGTTTTTAAAAATATTATCACTATAACTGGACCAGTTATAAATAAGGAGCTTTGGGCTACATTATTTAATACAACAAAAGGATTAGATCACAAAATATTTATGGGTTAGATTACCATGACATTCCTACTTAAAATATTTTAGGAAATTTTTAAAAAGCAACTATGACAAAATCCTAACAACTGTTTTGTTTTGCTTTACAGATTTTATTTATCTACTCATGAGAGACAGAGAAAGAGAGAGGCAGAGACATAGGCAGAGGGAGAACCAGACTTCTCTAGAGGAGCCTGATGTAGGACTCGATCCCAGAACCCTAGGATCATGCCCTGAGCCAAAGGCAGACACTTAACCATTGAGCCACCCAGGTATCTCAATGCTAACAACTGTTAAATCCAGATGCCAGATATAAAAAGGAGTTCATTATGTAGTCTTTATTTATGTGTATAATTTTTCCATAATAAAAATATATGTTAGAGATTTTTCATAATAAAAAAATTTTTAATCCAGCTTTAAACTACTTTTGGTTCCTTTAAAAACCACATCCAAAGGGCACTGGGATGGCTCAGATGGTTAAGTGTCTGCTTTCAGCTCAAGTCATAATCTCTGGGTTCTGGGATGGAGCACTACATCAGGCTCCCAGCTCAGTAGGGAGTCTGTCTTTCTCCCTCCCCGCCGCCCCCCGCGCTCATGCTCTCTCTCTCTTTTTCTGTCTCAAATAAATGAGTAAAATCTGTAAAAAATAATTTTAAAAAATAATACAAACCTATATATTAAACACTAGTAAATTTTAAGAAAAAACTAAAATACCTCTTCTTCATCTTTTTTTTTTTTTAAGATTTTATTTATTTATTCATGAGAGACACACAGAGAGAGAGAGAGAGGCAGAGACACAGGCAGAGGGAGAAGCAGGGTCCATGCAGGAAGCCCAACATGGGACTTGATCCTAGGTCTCCAGGATCAGGCCCTGGACTGAAGGCAGCGCTAAACCGCTGAGCCACCCGGGCTGCCCTTGATCACTGTTAAATAAGAGTTTATATATTATTTATCAATGATTCGATACCAACTTTCTACAAATATCTTAAAATGAAGATATAGAAGTCCACAGTTATCAAATGAGTGTGATATTGGTAAAATTCTAGACAAGAGGTCAGCATTATAGTAGTTAGAGTATGGAGAACCCAGAGAATTAGATCCCAGTATATAAATTTATAGATGACAAATGTGGTGGTAGATCAAGTTCAGTGGGATTAAAGATGAATTTATTTTATTTTATTTTTTTAAAGATTTATTTATTCATGAGAGACACAGAGAGAGAGAGAGGCAGAGACATAGGCAGAGGGAGAAGCAGGCTCCTCGCAGGGAGCCCGATGTGGGACTCGATCCTGGAATCTGGAATCACAAACCGTATCAGGCTCCTTGTGCGGGGAGCCTGCTTCTCCCTCTGACTATGTCTCTGCCTCTCATTCTCTGTCTCTCATGAATAAATAAAATCTTAAAAAAATAAAAAGAAAGAAAGTAAGCTCTATGCCCAATGTAGGGCTTGAACTCAAGATCCTGAGATCAACGGCTGCGTATTCCATATACTGAGCCAGCCAGGTGTCCCAAAGATGGACTTTTAATAATGCTGCCAGCACAACTGGTTATCTCTCAGAAAATAAAAGTGGGCCATACACCAAAATTTAATGAAAGATTAAAAACTTCAATGTAAAAACTAATATAATAAAATAGTAAGAGAATCTAGACTATTACATGTACATTAATTTCTATAATATACAAAAAACCTCTTATAAACTGATAGCTCAATAGGAAAAAAATGAGCAATAGGCAATTAATCCTTAATTAGCCAAACACCATGAAGACATACTCAAATTCACTAATAGTAAAGGAAATACAAAGGAATAAAAGTGAGGGATCCCTGGGTGGCGCAGCGGTTTGGCGCCTGCCTTTGGCCCAGGGCGCGATCCTGGAGATCCGGGATCGAATCCCACATCGGGCTCCTGGTGCATGGAGCCTGCTTCTCCCTCTGCCTGTGTCTCTGCCTCTCTCTCTCTCTCTCTCTGTGACTATCATAAATAAATAAAAATTAAAAAAAAAAAATTAAAAAAAAAGGAATAAAAGTGAAAAGCACTTCACACTTATCAGACTGATGAGGATTTGAGGGAAAGGACAGTCCCATAGGTTGAGGATGGGTATGTGAGGATACATTAAGTACAAAATCTCTGAGAGGCAATCTGGTAGCTCTGTTAAAAGTAGAAACATATATATACTCTTCAAATTAGCACTTCCACTTCTGGGAACCAACCCAACAGAAATAAAAGTAGGAGTACAAATAGATACACAGAAGAGTACTACTACAGCACGACTTGGAGTGACTGAAGACACAAAAGTGAAGAAGCCAAAGGCAATGTGAATATCCACCAACACGGGACCAGCTACATCAACAGTGCACTCTCAGCACCAAGAATGTACCCTAGGACCCTGTTTTGTACAACAATGACAACCTCTCCCACATCTATAGACCTATGTATATAAAGAAGTGTGTAAGATTATATGAGTATGACCTAAAATAGTGGAGGGAGCCACATTAAGCCGTGGGTTAAAGCGGATTATGGTGGGGGGCAGGGCCAAGTTCAATGGGAAAGAAAAAATGTTTATGATAAAAACAGATAAGATATAATCCCATTTGTGTAATACTGTATGTTTGCAGATGCATTAAACTTTTTAAAATCAACCTAACCTTTCTCTCTGCATAAGGAAAAGTTTCCCACAGTGAAATACCACATAAGGAAAATTCTTTTTTTTCTAAATATAAATTGCCAGGATGAGTACACTCATTCATATTTTATACCACGCATGTGATATAATCACAGTGTATGCTGGCATGTGTGCCCATCTGGTTGGCAGCCAACCAACCCAGAGAGGTATAACAACTTGCCTGTAATGTACCATGCCCAGTTCAGTGAAGTTCAGCTAGAACACCATCTTCCTCATCAATGAATTTTTCTTACCAGTACCCACTGGCTGCAGGAACTTTTACGTACAGTGGTAGCTCCTCAAAGAAGTTACCTGATAAGTGATGTGCACATAGGGCAGATCCTGAGAGGGCGGATACACAGGAGAGGACTTCTCACGATGTAGAGCATCTGTGAGTTCAGAAAGACATCGCTGTACTTCAGTCAGGGTCCTAGATAAAATTTCCATTTCCTTAGACAGCTGGTAAATTTCCTTTTCCCTTGGTAAGTTCTTTCTTGGAAGCAAATTAGGAGGTTCTGGACTTAGGGTGTGGTTGGGTGTGCTCCTGGATCTGGGCAGTGATACTGAGCCGTTAACAGGCTCAGCATCTAGAGTTTTAAGAGTGATGAAGCCATCACAGACACTGGTTGGAGGACTTTTGATTTCTTTAATAAGGGTTCTTTCAGGCTTTCCACTTTGCCTGCTGCCTTTAGCTGTTAAGAGCCCTCTGTTTTGGTAACAAAAATCTGGGGAAAGACTTTCAATTAGTTTTTTTCTGTCTGTTTTATTTAACAGAGTGCTGAAAGTAGAGTATCCACTCCGGTTTTCACTCGATGTGACTGGAAGTTCTTCTTCCAATGTTACTTCTCTAACAATCAAATGAATGGTATACTGATCAGTCTTTGAAGAAGGAAGAAATGCTGAATCAGTGGATTTTTGTCTTCCTACCAAAATTAATAATAACTTATCTGTCAGGAAACATAAACCTTTTGGCTTTTCATTTCTCTCTAATTGAATTTGCTGGATGTTTGGTGTGAACGATGGAATGACAGAATAGATAAAAATTATATTGTAAGTATTGGAAGCCACCGCCACCACCTGTGCTTTAAGATTAAAAGCTATTAGATCAGGAGCCAGAATGCCGGGAATGGTGACTTTTTTGGTCTGGGTGACCTCTTTCTCAAAGGTCACAAGGACCAAATGTGAAGAATCCAGGCCAGTTCCTGTCAAGAAGTCCTTTTTTCTTAGGCAAATAAGAGAACTACTCTCAGACGTAGCTGTATTGAAATGTATATGAGTTAGATCCAGAGGATCTGAAGAGGAAGAAACAGGAGACACTGATGTTTCAAAATTTGTTTCAGAAGCAACTGCTCCCTCATCCCCAATGGGTACTTCCTCAGTAATTGGTGAAGTACACAAATGAGTGTCTTCACCACCAGGTGGAATGGCAAAGGTTTCGGATGCATTTAAGCCACAAATCTTATCTAGTGGAAGCTCAGTGGCTATAGCAACCTGTGAGTTCACAGTGGCACTAAGGGAGCGCACATGGCTGTCCACATCAAACACCGGATGGAAGGAGCACCTGTGGAGAGTCTTCTGAGCACTGTCCCAAATATAGGAATGCAGGCTGCTACCAGATGCCACCACCAGCCTCCGGCCATCCTGGGTCCAACAGGCACAGTGAATGAGGCCCTGGGTGTCAATGTCCACTTTCACCCTGGAGCAGTCACAGTGAACACTTGGGAAGACTGACACATCCTGTGCAGTCAACACAGCCAGGACAGCACTCTTTGGATGCCACACACAGCCCTGGGGAAGGACAGGGAGTGACTGTCTAATCTCACAGATCCAAGACATCACCCATTTGATCGTCTCCGTAGTGCTGGGACACAGCTGCCACACAATGACATGATTCTTGTGCTGGACAGCGAGCAGAGCAGCCATGTCAGCTACACCAGGCGGGGCCCAGGACACCCCATATACATGTTCAAACTGTCCGATGACCTTGGAGTCCCCAAACCTGGCCTCTCCACTGTGAAGCTGTAAATCAGTTAGGACTACCTGATTCCCGTCAGTCCAGACCAGGCCATGAACTGGGTGTACTGCCTGGTACAATGCATTCATCCCTGTCCTGAGAAGTCTTCCTTCTCCCAACTCCATCCTTTTGGATACAGGTTGTCTGAAATCAGTAAAAAGGAAAGTTTTAGTGGGAGAATATAATCAGACAAATCCAAAACATAGGACATTTTACAAGACAAATTGGCTTAGGCCTTTCACAGGTCAATGTTTCAAGGAGATAAAAGGACAAAGGAATGTGACAGGTTAAAAGACACTACTGAGCCATAACAAGCAAACACAATTTGTAAACTTTAATTGGTTCTTGAATTGAGGAAATAACATTTTCTATAAAAAATAGTTATTTTTATAATTATTTTTTTAAAAATATTTTATTCACGAGAGACAGAAAGAGAGAGAGGGAGAGGGAGAGAGAAGCAGAGACACAGGCAGAGGGAGAAGCAGGCTCCATGCAGGGAATGCAACGTGGGACTTGATCCCAGGACTTCAGGATCACACCCTGGGCCAAAGGCAGGCGCCAAACCATTGAGCCACCCAGGGATCCCTGATATTTTTATAATTAGAGAAATATGAATATGCAATGGATATTAGAATATATAGTAGAGTTATTCATTTTCTTAAGTGTGACCATGGTATTGCGGTTATGAAGGAGAAGGTCCTTACCATTTAAATATGATGCTTAAGCATTTGGGGTAAAATGAGATGATGCCTACAATTTGCTTTCAATTGGTTTTGCAAAAAAACAAAAACACCAAACTCCATACATTTTATATAGAAATGCAGAAAGATCAAATAGATGTAGCAAAATGTTAATAATTCTTGAATCTAGATTGAGGCTATATTGGTATTCATGGTACCTTATTTTTATTTTTTAAAGATTTTATTTATTTATTCATGAAAGACATAGAGAGAGACAGGCAGAGACACAGGCACAGGAAGAAGCCGGCACAGGGAGAAGCAGGCTCCATGCAGGGAGCCCGATGTGGGACTCGATCCCAGGACTCCAGGATCATGCCCTGGGCAGAAGGCAGGCACTAAACCACTGAGCCACCCGGAGATCCCTGTATTGACAGTACTTTAAATCTAAAAAAGTTTTCAAAATAAAAAATTGAGGGGTGCCTGCGTGGTTCAGTTGGTTAAGCATCCAACTCTTGATTTTAGCTCAGGTCACAATCTCAGGGTTGTGAGATCGAGCCCCACACTGGGCTCCACACTCACTGGGGAGTGTGTATGAGGATTCTCTCTCTCCTTTATCCTCTGCCCCTACTTCACTCATGCTCTCCCTTTCTCGCTCGCTCTAAAAACAAACAAACAAAACCCGAGAAAGACCTCTTTCACCATCCAATTTCTGTTCTTTCACTGCCAAATCACATTAATTGATATTTACATCCCTGATTTTATTGGTACTTATTTCCTTAACTCCCTTCAAGATGGCTTTTTCTTTTTAAAGATTTTATTTATTTATTCATGAGAGACAGAGAGAGGCAGAGACACAGGCAGAGGGAGACGAAAGCTCCCTGTGCAAGGAGCCTAATGCGGAACTCAATCTCAGGACCCCAGGATCATGACCTGAGTTGAAGGCGGATGCTCAACCGCTGAGCCACCCAGGTGTCCCACATCTGCACTCTTCTCCTGGCTCCTTTGCTGAGCTGCAATGCTATTCAAAGATTTGTTAGGCTTCACATGATGGCTGATATTAGCCCTGCCCACATTGACTTCAAACTGGATGTGCATTAAAAAAAAAAAAAAAAAAGGCTTTTTTGTTCTCAACAGCAGTTCCTTTTTTTTTTTTTTTTTAAGATTTTATTTATGAGAGACACACACACACACACACAGAGAGAGAGAGAGAGAGAGAGAGAAAGAGGCAGAGACACAGGCAGAGGGAGAAGCAGGCTCCATGCAGGGAGCCTGATGTGGGACTCGATCCCGGGTCTCCAGGATCAGGCCCTGGGCCGAAGGGGCAGGCACTAAACCGCTGAGCCACCCCGGGATCCCCATCAACAGCAGCTCCTTAATGGATATCACTGTTGTCATATTCACTCAGGCTAAAAACTCATCTCCTGTACTCTCAGTTAGTCACCAAGTCCTATTAGTTCTTAGAACTCTTTGGGAATCCAGTCCTTGTCATTCCTACCAGCACCATCCTGAATCACATCACTGTCACCTCGAGCCCAGATGACTGCAAAAATCTCCTCTAGTGTGGTTCCCCAACTTGTCTTTCTCTAGTCCATCTGTGCAAGACCAACCTTAAAAGGTCCTTTTAGGAATATCATTTATCAGCTTAAAAATCGACAGATGTTATCCACTGCCTGGAGCTGTGCTGTTCAATAAAGTAGCTACTAACCATGTATGCTTTGTAAATTTAATTAAAAATTTTAAAAAATCCAGCTTCTCAGTCACACTAGCCCTTTTTTGAAGTGGTTGAAAGTCACATGTGGCTTATTGGCTCTCATATTGGACAAGGCAGGACGGAACATTTCCATCAGTTAAGAAAGTTCTGATGGACAGCACTGGCTGACAGGATCACATCTGAACTCTTCGGCTGGGCATTCAAACCCCAAGTGTGGACATACTTACCCCCCAGGTCTTCTATTTATTCATCTTCATAGTTACAATGCCTGGCCCATTCAAAACATGTAATAAATGACAGGTGAATTGAAGGCCCGGCTTAAATACCACGTCCTCCGAGAAGTCTTCCTGAATCATCCTACAAAGGTGATACTTTCCTCCTAATTCCTTTTTTTTTTTTTTTTAAAGATTTTATTTATTTATTCATAGAGACAGACAGAGAGAGAGAGAGAGGCAGAGACACAGGCAGAGGGAGAAGCAGGCTCCATACAGAGAGCCTGACGTGGGACTCGATCCAGGGTCTCCAGGATCACGTCCTGGGCTGCAGGCGGCGCTAAACCGCTACGCCACGGGGGCTGCCCTTTCCTCCTAATTCCTATAGCCCTTACAGTCCAAAGCACTCCTGTGACATCTTCAGTTTATTACTTGTGATCATCAGTCCTTCTTTCATGTCCTAGCTCTCAATTCACAACTCACACACAAAGGCCTTGAGAGTAGGAACTAAGCTTCTTTGCCTGTCAGTTCCTAGCGCATTTCATAAGTGCTGGCAAGTACTTTCAGATGGATTGCTCTGTATTCATTACATCATAAAAGGAGTTTCCAATTGGGTCATGGTATCACCAGGGGTTGTGTTGTCATCAGTTTTGTTTGTTGCTTTAGGCTCTTATGATACTGTCAGTAAATCTCTTTGTACTGCATTGGACGTTCTTTCCAAGTCTGTTAAATAATCCAGCCTCTTCCTAACAATCAAAACAATGGGGGATATATATTAAGAGCTATTTCCCTCCCCTACTGGGCCACAGAGTCCTAATACAGACATACACCAGCATTTCTCATTTTCTGTATGATTTAAAAAAAGAAAAAGGTTAACCAACCATACATATTAGGACAAGTTCCCAGGTCTTAAAGAACTCATACTGTCATTTAAACCATGAGGACAAACAATCAAACTATGTTAATAGGGGTGCCTGGGTGGCCCAGCCCCTTAAGCAGCTGCCTTGGATTCAGGTCCTGATCCTGGAGTCTCAGAATCAAGCCCCCATATGGGGCTCCCTGCTCAGCGGAGGGCCTTCTCCCTCTCCTTCTGCCCCTACTCCAGCTCGTGCTCTCTCTCTCTCTCACTCTTGTTCACTCTCTGATAAATAAATTAAATCTTTTAAAAGTGTTTAAAATTTAAAAAAAATTTAAAAGATTTTATTCATGAGAGATAGAGACATAGAGGAGAAGCAGGCTCTATGCAGGAAGCCTGATGCAGGACTCGATCCTAGGACTCTGGGATCACTC
The DNA here is from genome assembly GCF_011100685.1 of Canis lupus familiaris. Lineage (NCBI taxonomy): Eukaryota > Metazoa > Chordata > Mammalia > Carnivora > Canidae > Canis > Canis lupus. Next base: position 18,585,812 of record NC_049238.1, read on the forward strand.
CCTGAGCCAAAGGCAGATGCTCAACTGCTGAGCCACTCAGGCATCCCTAAATTTTTAAAAAAATAATGTTAATAAATCATATATTTGTATGATATAATTTCAACATTTTATAAAACTAATGTAGGATTTCGTAACAATGAAATGTTTCTTCCTAGAGTAGTTCCGGGGGGGGGGGGGATCTTTATTTCTAGTGATTATTATAATGCAGAGACTCTATCAGTGCCACAGTATGAAAATCTTTCCTTGAATCACCTTATGTACAGAACCTGGTCTACATTGCTTTAGTGAGCTTCAAGTTCAGATGCACTAAAAGTTGGCTTCGGAGGGACTCCTGGCTCAGTGGATGAAAGTCTACCTTTGACTCAGCGTGTGATCCCAGGGTCTGGGATCAAGTCCCGCATTGGGCTCCTTGCAGGGAGCCTGCTTCTCCCTCTGCCGATGTCTCTGCCTCTCTTTCTGTGTCTCTCATGAATAAGTAAATAAAATCTTAAAAAAAAAAAAGTTGGCTTTGGAAAACCGAACAGCCTAAGCTCTAACGTCATTTCTAGCATCCCTGGATGGTGAGTTCACACATATCTAAGATACATAAGGTCAGATGAGAATACGGCAGTAACGAGAATAAGTTGGATATTCTAACTTATCTCAAAGATGAGTATTCATTTTCAAATATAGATAAACATGACAAGCAATCTTTATCTAAAAGGCAAAAAAAAAATCGCCTCAGGTAAATCCTATTTCAAAATTCTATCAGTGAGTTTATATATATATATATATTTTTAAATATATATATATATAAAATATTGGCTGCAGGAATAAAATGTTGCAACAATAAATGTGCAAGACTGATTTTTAGACAAAAACAATTAAGAACTTTCACATAGTCGTTAACAAAGAGTACATTAGCTAGATAACTTAAAGAAAAACATTATATTTTTTTGACCAAAAGATGTTTATGAAATTTATTCTTTTAGATTTATTTATTTAGAAAGGATGGGGCTCTTTTCCTCACCGCTGCCTGCAGAGGTGGCAGCCATCTATTGCTGGGACTGCTTGACACCATCTCTGTCTCTTTCTTGAAGGCCTCATGGCTATCCTCAGACCTCTGGTACAGCCCAAGATCATTAAAAAGAGGATCAAGAAGTTCATCCGGCACCAGTCAGACAGATATATCAAAATTAAGCGCAACTGGCGGAAACCCAGAGGCACTGACAACAGGGTATGTGGAAGATTCAAGGGCCAGATCTTGATGCCCAACATTGGTTATGGGAGCAACAAGAAAACAAAGCACATGCTGCCCAGTGGCTTCTGGAAGTTCCTAGTCCACAATGTCAAGGAGCTTGAAGTGCTGCTGATAGGCAACAAATCTTATTATGCAGAGATTGCTTACAATGTATCCTCCAAGAACCATAAAGTTATTGTGGAAAGGACAGCCCAGCTGGCCATCAGATTCACCAATCCCAATGCCAGGCTGCGTGGGGAAGAAAATGAATAGACAGACAGCTTATGTGCATGTCATATTTGTGTTAATACAACCATAAAACTACAAAAAAAAAAAAAAAAAAAAGAGAGAGAGAGAGAGAGAGGGGATGGGGGCAGAGAGAGAGGGAAAGAGAATCTCAAGCAGACTCCCTGCTGGGCACAGAGCCCAATGCAGGGCTCCATCCCATGACCCATAAGCTCATGACCTGAGCTGAAATCTCCAATTAGACACTCAACCAACTGACTCGCCTAGTTGCCCCAACACTTATGAAAAATTTAAAAAAGATTTTATTTTTATTTATTTATTCATGAGAGACACAGAGAGAACAAGACAGAGAATCAGAGACACAGGCAGAGGGAGAAGCAGGCTCCATGCAAGGAGCCTGACGTGGGACTTGATCCCGGGTCTCCAGAATCAGGCCCTGGGCTGAAGGCAGCGCTAAACTGCTGAGCCACCGGGGCTGCCCAATGTTATGAAATTTAAATAAAAATATAAAGCACAGTAATAGAAATTAATTCTAATTCTAATATTTGTAAACTCATTCATTATATTGGTATTCATTAAACAAAAAATGTTAAAAACTGTTTAACTTTTAGGGTTTTTTTTTTTTTTTTTTTTTTTTAAGATTTTTTAACAAGTAATCTCTACAACCAACAAGGGGCTTGAACTCACAACCCCAAGATGAAGAGTCACATGCTCCACCAACTGACCCGGCCAGGTGCTTCTAACTTTTAGTTTTTAAATTTATTTAGCCATGGGTCTTTTAAGAAAACACCCTAAGTGGGAATATTCACCAGTTCTGAGAAGGAATTAAAGGCAGACAGTGAACTTGTCACAAGTTTTCATGAGGTAAAAAAATCTCCAAAATTCCTGATGAATCATTTTTCTGTCCAGACATAATGAAAAAGAGAACGAAGGAAAAAAGTGTTAAATAAAAATGAGGTACCCAAAATATCTTGCACCTCCACAATCCCAGCTGAAAGGAGATGGTTTTTTAGCATTAAAATTGTGTTGTGGACACCTGGGTTGCTCAGCGGTTTGGTGCCTGCCTTCGGCCCAGGGCCTGACCCTGGAGACCCAGGATCGAGTCCCACGTTGGGCATGGGGCCTGCCTGTCCCTCTGCCTGTGTCTCTGCCTCTCTCTCTCTCTGTATCTCTCATGAATAAATAAATAAAATATTTAAAAATAAATAAATAAAATTGTGTTGCATGGTGAGCACAAGTACAATCCAGGAACCAGCATTCCTGAGAAATTATTTTTCCTGTAAAATAAGGTCAAACCTTTGAAATGTAATGGCTATAATGTTTTAATAATAAGTCTTCAATAATAGGAATGAAATTCCAGATTTTTATTTTGTCTCACAGGTTCATTTTATGATTGCCTCTGTAGAATACTAGTTTTTGGCCATTTCTGCAGCTCAAATACATTTATTGGGCACCTCTAGTTCAAACTTCCCTGATCACAAACAGGATAGTAGAAATCAGTAATTTAGGGAAAATAATAGCAATGCCTATGATAGCAGTTCTCGGTTCAAAGTTTCAAGACAGTGACAGGAATCAAGTAAACAAAAAATGTGCACTCTACTACTAATCCTGTGTCTGTAAGTTAATGTAATCACAATTTTTGGGTGTAGCCCTGCTATGATGCTATGATGCTATGATGAATTAGGGAGAGCCAATAAAACATGCAAGATTGGGCAGCCCCAGTGGCGCAGCGGTTTAGCACCGCCTGCAGCCCAAGGTGTGATCCTGGAGACCCAGGATCAATTCCCACGTCAGGCTTCCTGCATGGAGCCTGTGTCTCTGCCTCTCTCTCTCTGAATAAATAAATAAATCTTAAAAAAAAAAAAAATGCCAGATGCACTGAAAGCCTGAAATGAATCAATTCATCATGGAGTCTATCAATACATTAGATGGGTACCACAAATCCTTTTTGTAAATAGATTATGAGGGATCCCTGGGTGGCTCAGTGGTTTAGAGCCTGCCTTCAGCCCAGGGCGTGATCCTGGAGACCCGGGATCGAGTCCCACGTCAGGCTCCCTGCATGGAGCCCGCTTCTCCCTCTGCCTCTCTCTTTGTCTCTCATAAATAAATAAAATCTTTAAAAAAAAAAAGAAAATGTAAATAGATTATGTAACAATTATATATAATACCATAAATGTATGTAAAGATTTAAATCTTATAAAATTCAAAAATCTAATTCCAAAACACATCATGTTATTTGACAGACTGATCACATTTTTATTGCAGTCCAGGATCCAAGATGTCTTAAAAGCATCTCCTTTTGGGGCTCCTGGGTGGTTCAGTCAGTTAAGCGTCTGCTTTCTGCTCAGGTCATGATCCTGGGGTCATGGATTGAGCCCCACATCAGGCTCCCCGCTCAGGGTGGAGTCGACTTCTCCCTCTCCCTCTGCCCCTCTCCCAGGTCTGTGGTCTCTCTCTCACTCACTCTCTCTGTCAAATAAATAAAATTTTTAAACAAACAAAAAAAAGGATCTCCTTTTTAAAGTTTTCAAATAGTTTTTTTCATCTATATTCTTTCTTTAGAGGGAAAAAAAACCCTAAACATGGGTACTTGTATATATTTACATAAAGATGCAGACAAAAATCAGGAATGATTCACACCTAAAGTGTTCAATATTGGTAATTAAAATGGAGTGGGGGTGTTGTAAGAGCTAAAATGGGACTCTCTTTTTCTGTATTTTTTGAAAAAAAAAAGTTTTATAATAAACATGTATTCAAATGGCCTTTTTGTGATTGAAAGGAAGATTTATTTATTTTTAAAGGTTCTATTTATTTATTCATGAGAGACAGAGAGAGAGAGAGGCAGAGACATAGGCAGAGGGAGAAGCAAGCTCCATGCAGGGAGCCCGATGCGGGACTCAATCCTGGGACTCCAGGATCATGCCCTGGGCTGAAGGCAGGCACTAAACCGCTAAGCCACACAGGGATTCCCATCAATAAACATATTTATAGTGATGTTTAATCTTACTAGTAAACAAAGAATTGTCTGAACTTGCAGTATCCATTCTTTCACCACTTTTTTTAAAGATTTTATTTATTCGAGAGAGAGAGAGGCAGAGACCCAGGCAGCAGGAGAAGCAGGCTCCATGCAGGGAGCCCTACACGGGACTTGATCCCGGGTCTCCAGGATCACACCCTGGGCTGAAGGTGGTGCTAAACCGCTGAGCCACCTGGGCTGCCCACGCCACTTTTTAAAAAGTAATCTCTACACCCAAGGTGAGGCTTGAACTCATGACCCAGAGATCAAGAGTCGAAGACTCCACTGACTAAACCAGCCAGGCACCTCCTCACCATTCTCTTCTTAACCCACTCCATATTGTCTCTATTATCACCTTTTTGAAATAGCTTTCACCAAGTCACCAGTGCCATCTATGCCACAGAACCCAATGGACATTTTTAAACCATTCTTTACTGAGTAGTATGTAGGTGTCAAAGACAGAACTTGAGAGGTCGCCGTTGAGAAGTCTCTAAATCCACAGAAATGTATTCCCTACTGGGCACCTGGGTGGTAGTTGGTTAAGCGTCTGACTCTTGGTTTCGGCTCAAGTGGTGATCTCAGGGTCCTGGGATCAAGCCTGTCAGGCTCTGCACACAATGAGGAGTCTGCTTGAGATTCTCTCTCCCTCTGCTCCCACTTATGCTCTTTCTCTCAAATAAAGAAACATTAAAAAAAAAAAAATGTGTTCTCTACCAAACTGCCCGGTGATTGGCTTTTAACTTATCTGCAGCTTATTTCTCATAGTCTTTGCTAGCCTTGTCCTAGCTTGTAGAACCTTTTACTAAGAAGGAATGGTCTATTATGCTTCCACACATGATGTCAGATTAAGTGGGTCTGTGCTGGCTTGGTAAATGGAGAAATAAGTCACCTGTCATTACTAATGAAGAAAACTGCCATCTCTAACTCACTGGTCTTATATAAGATAATATATGTTTTCCTCTAATATCTACTTATGCACTTTTAAAAGACTTTTATTGATAAATAATGCATGATACATTTTCCCAGGCAGAGAAAATTCCTAATGGGCCAATTATATCAAAGGCAATTTATATGATATGTTTTAGGCCACCCAAGTCAGTCTAATATTACTGAGGGTATATAAGGCCAGGGGTAGCATAGGGTAAGGATTTGTAAATAAGAGAAAAACAAATATAATAACATTACTGAGATTTTTAGAAGAATCAATTTTAGTATTTTCATCCTCAGTAACAAGAAGAATTTGGCATATTTTCTCAAAAACCTAACAAAAATTACAAAACTCAGTTCCAAACCTTTGTACTCTACTGCTAGTTCAGGTCTTGATCATCTCTCCCTTTTAAGTAGGGTAGGTCAAGGAGAGGTCCTCTGGACACCAGTCTCGTTTTTCCCACAGAGCCTGGATGCTCTATGTGATTGGGCAAAATCTTTGTGTTCCTTAGATTTATTTATTTGAGAGGGAGAGTGTATGTGTTTGCATGTGCACGAGATGGGGGGTAGGGGTAGAGGGAGAGAATTTTCAAGCAGACTCCTCACTGAGTGCGGGGGGGGGGGGTCCTCTGAGGGAGGGGGCTTGATCCAATGACCCATGAGATCATGACTGAGCTCAAATCAAGAGTCAGAGGCTGAAATGACTGTGCTATCCAGGTGCCCCAGGGCAGAATCATCTAAAAAAAAAAAATTACAGCTATGGTCAATTTGTTCTTCTGCTAAATACTATCTCTACAGTCTACATATATATAAAAAAAGTTCCTTCAAAATGTCTTAGCAAGGTATTTCAGGCCTTCTATTTTTTGAGATCAACATACCTTTCCAACCTTGTTTCCCTGAGCATAAAGGGGCCGCTGAGGAATTTGGAAGAACTACCATACATTCATGTGATAATGTGCAGGATGGACCTGAGAAAGAAGAAGGCTGATAAGTTTAATAGGGGCATGAGATAGTTTGAATGTCACAGTGAGCCAAGTTTGTAGCTACTTCAGTAGAGAAAGAGGGCCTGATTCAAGAGATATTTCTAAGGCAAATGGGACAGATAATGGTATCAGGTAAGATAAGAGTGGTGAGGAAGAAAGGAGATGTGAAATTGTTGAGGGACATTTGGGTGGCTCAGTGGTTGAAAGTCTGCGTTTGGCTCAGGTCATGATCCCGGGGGGCTGGGATCCAGTCTCGCATCAGTTTCCCCATAAGGAGCCTGCTTCTCCCTCTGCCTATGTCTCTGCCTCTCTCTCATGAATAAATAAATAAAATCTTTAAAAAATTGTCGAACCATTAATCAGAGATATATAGGGCAGAGTGTGCTTCAAAGGTAATCAGAGATATATAGGGCAGAGTGTGCTTCAGGGTGTGCAGTGTGATAAATTTTGTATTAGATCTGCTTCATGTGGGCAGCCCTGGTGGCTCAGTGGTTTAGTGCCTGCCTTTGGCCCAGGGCCTGATTCTGAAGACCCGGGATTGAGTCCCACGTCAGGCTCCCTGCATGGAGCCTGCTTCTCCCTCTGCCTGTGTCTCTGCCTCTCTCTCTCTCTGTGTGTCTCTCATGAATAAATAAGTAAAAATCTAAAAAAAAAAAAAAAAAAAAAAAAGATCTGCTTCATCTAAGATGTCTATAGGGTAGCAATGTACCTTAGGCAGTCAGAGGTTAAGGGTTTGGAAGTCACTGTCATAATGTAGGTAATTAAAACCAAAGCAGTGGACACCCTGGCTGTGAAAGATCAGAGCCAAGAGAACAAAAGTTGAAATAGCCTTCAGACGTTCCCCAATTATTCTGTATATTAAAAAATATTTAAATTCTCCCTGATGCTAACTGTATCCTTGTGACTATAAGATTTCAGGGAGTTTTAGGGAAAGAAAAGTTCACTGTTTTATTACTTCAGGGAAGAGAAGGCCAGAACCAGGACCTGGTACTCAGCCTATGGCCATTTAATTCTTGTTTTCAAGACAACTCAGGTGAGAATCAAGGCGCTTAGGCGAACTGGACCACTTCCAGTAGGTTTTTTTTTTTTTTTTTTTTTTTTTAAGATTTATTTGTTTGTTTGTTTGTTCATATTCAGGCAGAGGGAGAAGCAGGCTCCATGCAGGGAGCCCGATGCCGGATTCGACCCCGGGACCCCAGGATCACGCCCTGGGCCAAAGGCAGCGCTAACCGCTGAGCCACCCAGGGGTCCCCCTCCAGTAGGTTTAAACAGAGTTACACAACCTCCAACTTGTTTTTCTGTTTATTGTGTTTCCACTATAAAATAATTTCAAGTGCTTTACACTTTTTTTCTTTTTAGTCAACACAGGAGAAAGGCAAAAAGGTAAATTCCTAAAAAAGCATATTCATCCAACGGAAAAAAAAAAAAATCCCTCTGGGACTTTTTTTCTATGGAAAATGATTACATTTTCCAACCATACTGTCCAATCTCACATCACGATTTTTTCCACTTATATATTAGCGTTTTCCCATGCCATTTAAATTCTATAAATATTTTTAGAAGCCACTTAATCATATTCACTCCGCGAAGGCGCATACTTTTTCCTCACTGTGGAGACACCTGGTTCTGAGGCTTTAAAGCCAACTTTACCTTCTTGTACGTGACGCTGTGATAAGGCTCTTTATGCATAAAGCACGTTCTTCACCCCGGGTGGCTGCCCCGGGACATAGTCCCAGAAGTGTCACTAGCGAGTCACGTGGAACACATTCAAACCCTCAGCCCCTCCCCCCTCGCGGTCCGCCGCCCGGGCCCCCCGCGCGCCTCCTCCTCCCTTTCTCCCCATCCTCTCGGCACACCTGGGCCCAGCCCACTCCCCAGCAAGCGCCGGCCCCTCCACCTCCCTCCGGGCCCACCCTCAGCCTCCCGACACCAGGTAAGCTGGGCAGCTGCGGAGACAAAATACCTTCGGGATTACTGCCCACAGAAAATAAGACTCCCGGGTGCCGCGGGATCCCGAGCCCGGAGCGAATACCGGAAGCACCGGCCCCCAGGCTCCTGATAGGACAGCGGTAGCCGGGCAAGTCCCACAATGCCCTCTGTCTATTGGCTCTTACTTGTGTCACGTTAGGGGAGGGTCCTTCCCTTTGACCAATAAGCTCGGGCTTCGCTGCATGGATCTCTGGGAGTAGTAGTTTCTGTGAAACTCCATCTACAGTAAACCAGCCACACATTCGCCCTCCCTGAAGGGGAGAGCCTTCCCCCACTTCTCCTCGATTTTCTGAGTCTAAGAAAGAGTACAGGATTCCTAGAGTCTACACGGTTTCTTAACTTTTCTTCGGGGGGGGCGGGCGGGGAAGGGGGTCAGGAGGTGGGATGGTATCACTTCTTTAAAATGTGATAAAAATCTCCCCCCCCCCAGAAAAATGTACTTATCCCTATCCTAAATATTGTGCATTCAACTGAAGCTGCTCCATGGACCTATCCGAGTTACAAACCCCTGTCCTACACTTTCCCCAAGAGTGCCTCCCCATGGACCATAGTCCAAGGAAGGACCCGGTGCATCACTAGATTTTAGACTAGCTGCATACCTGGGAGACTCTGGGCCACGCCGTGAAGCAGTCCATGGGGAATTTCGGATGCTGACCCTCATAGTACAGTTGGCCATCATCTTTCTTGAACAAAACAGCCAGTGCTCCTTCAGTGATGCTGATATCCTCAAGTCTGACCTAACCATCTGGGAGCCTTGGGGGTGGGGGTGGAAGAAGAACATTTCTAGGGTCCACTCTGGGTGCCTTTGCTCAGGCTTTTCTCCTCGTGCCTATATTCCAGTGCCACTGGTCAGAACCATGCTTTCACGTCGATTTTTAGAACAATGCAGGGAAAGATGAGAGAAAAAGAGAGGGGAAAAAATAAAGTTCCATTCATTCTTCAAGCAAATGTCATCTCCTCCAAAGATGTTTTTCTAGATTCCTGGAACTCTTTTGGGTGGAGGTGAAGGGTCTAGCGTGGAAGAGGAGCTCAAGGTATAATTTATTCATTCATCCCACAGCACGAATCACTCCACGCTGTAACTAACTCTCCCCGTCCCCGCCCGTCACAAAATTTCATTCTTTGACGACAGCGATTCTGCTTTAATTAAATTGGTATCCTCAGGGCTCTGTTCTTTGCCTTGAAGGTGGGCATCTACCTGTGAGTGCTGGAGAACTACGCGGGACGGCGACCAGGGGTTTAGGGAGATCGCAGTGGGGTAATGGCCGGTGCCCTCCCCCCCGCCCCCTCCCCCCGCCCGCGCGCACCCCCAGGCTGCTCCTACAGTCCGGCAGCCGAGCCAGGGCGAGTACCCTAACGGGTGCTGCCCTAACGTTCTGGACTCCAGGGCAGTGAGCGCATCTATTTAAAGTGTTGGTTTAGTTGCTGGCTTTCGCCTAGTCGGTGGGACCGGGTTGACTCCCCAGAGCTTAGCACAGAGTAGATGCTAGATAAATCTGTGATGAGCGGATGCATAGAGGGGTGGCTGCACCGGCGGGTGCGTAGATGCGCGGGGGTCTCTGCCTCCCCCTCCGTCCCCCCCCACCCCCGTGAACGACGGTCGGCCCGGCCAGGCCCGGGAGCCGCGGCGCCGGGGTCCCTTCCCCGGGCCCCGCCCCAGCCGACCCCACCTTTCCGCGCCGCCCCGCTCCGCCCCGCCGCCCCCTTCCCCGTGGCCCCTCCCCGCGCAGGTCCCGACTCCCGCCGCACCTCCTCCGGCTCTGCAGTGGCGGCGGGGAGGCGAGCCGGAGCGCCAGCGGGGCCGGGGCCGGGGCCGGAGCCGGAGCCGCAGCCGAGCCGGGGTCGGGGCAGCAGCCGGGACCCTCAGAGGCGGGGCCAGTGGGACTGCGATGGGCGTGGAGATCGAGACCATCTCCCCGGGAGACGGTACCGGGCGGCGGAGCCGGGGGAGGAGGAAGGGTCCCGGGGCGGAGCCGGGCGGGCGGGGGTCTGGGTCGGAGGTGGCGCGGAGGGTGAGGACGCGGGGGCGGGCGCAGGGTGGGGCGGCGGGGGAGACCCCAGACTGCACTGTCGGAGCTCTGGCCGACGACCCTCCGCCCCCCTCCCCGCGCCGGCTCACCTAGGGCGTCGGAGGCGGCGGCCGCAGGCGGGGGTCTGGGCCCGCCACCGCCCCGGGGGCCTCGGGCGCCGCCGCCGCCGCGGGAGCCCCTCAGTTGTCTGCCGCTGCTAATTTCCCAGGGCAGGGGTTTGGCTCTGCTCTCCCTGCCCTGCTAGGTGAGCTCCGGGGACCGCTGGAAGGGTTCCCTTCTTGGGGCAACCCGTTTCCAACGCGCCCCCCTGAGGGCCTCGGCTCCCGCGGCCCCCGTGGGCTGGGCGGGGAGACGTTGTGGGGGGACCGAGCCCGTCTGCGAGGAAGAAGCGCTCCCTCCGCCGCCTCTGCATCCTGCTTTATCCTCCCCGCCCCACTCCGCCTCTCCAGCCATCCTGTACACTCCCATGGCTTTCATTACCGTCTGCAAACCGATGGCCTCCAAACTTAAGCCTCCAGCCCAGATCTCCGACCCATTTATCCAGCTGCTGCTCGACCTCTACCTGGATGTCCCATGGAAACCTAATTCAGCGAGTCCAAAACAACTCGAGCTCCTTGTCCTCCCCACGCCCAAGCACTCCTCTGTATTTCCCTTTTCCCTGCCCCCCCCCCCCCCCCCCCCCCCCCCCCGTCAGGAGCGGCACCACTCACTTTCCCCAGCCAGACATCTCTTGTATAATTGGGTCTGGATGTGCAAGGAATAGCTTATTTTAAAAAATTTTAAATGACACTTAATCCAGTCCAGAGCCCCCGTTTCTGCAGAATTTGACAGACAAACTTCATGTGAGACATGTCTGACAACCCCCACCCTCTCTAGGAAATTGGAAGACCTCTTGGTTCTAGGCCACCCTCCTTGTTAAAAGGCAGTGGTCCCTAGAGGTCCCAGTCCCGATCCCTGTCACCCTGCAGGTACAGGCTTCTTTGCCCCCACTGAGAACAATAGTGCTGGGTCCCAGGAAGCATCTCTCTGAGACCTTGTCACACCCCAGGGAAATTGCCATTGAGATCTCCCAGGGAGCTGGAGGCCTCTTCTCTTTTCCCCTGACTCAAAGTAGCCTTTAGAGTTTTCTCTGCTTATCCTCCCTTTCTGGCCAAGGACAAGGGCCATTTTCTTTTGAGGGAGATTAGATTTTTCGAGAAAGCCTGAAAAAACTTTGGCCTTCTGCTTTAACAGTCTAAACCCTTGAGTCAAGAAGGCATAGAAGGGCCAAGCTACTGTATTGTTAGGCTGGGGGCACCATTCTAAGTGAAGCCCCGCAGCAAGTCTGGTAGGACTTGGTCCTTCTGCTGAAATTCTCTAGGCTACATCCGTTTAGCCCCTGCCCTGGTTCAGATGATGGTCTCTCATCAGGCTTTCTGCACATCCTCTACATTGGTCTCCACACATCCAGTCTGACCTCTCTGCCTTCCATCTGGCCTCCCTAACTCACTACCTATTTTCCACACCATAGCCTGAGGAGTCTTTAAAATGCCTATTTTAGGTTCCCATTCCCTTCTGCTCCCCTCTTACCTTATCCCCGTGCCTTGTGCTTTAATGAATCTTCCATTTTCTTCTCAGACAGATAGTAATCTAGCCTGGTCTTACCTTCCACACTAGGGCAGTCTCTTACTACAGCCCCTACCCCCACTACCACCTTTTTCTGTAGCTTCAGCAAGCTTCCTGCAAAGTTGTTAAAACACATCAATCATTCCGCAAATATTTATTGAACATGTACTATGTGCTAGGCCCTGGGGTTAACAGCAGTGAGCCAGACAGGGATCCCACTAGTGCTAGACTCCAGGCCTTTGAATGTGTCATCAGTTCTTCCCAGATTATCTCCTTTAACTTCCTCTGGCAAACTAGTCATCTCTTAAGATCTGGTTTAACCTTATCTCCTCTCTGATGCTTTCCTGGACTCCCACAGAGTCCTCTACATGTTGGCTCACTTGTTTGCCTCCCAAAGATTTGTTATCCAGGCCTGTGGCTTTAAATTCCACCCAGATTTATACCTCCAGTGCAGACCCTCCATCTGCCTACTTGCAATATAAACTCAGATGTCTAATAGGCATTTCAAGACTGCCAACTGCTCAAATCTGCTCCTCCCCAGTCTTCCCCACCTGGAATTAGTTCGTTCCACCATACGTCCAATTGCCCAAACTGAAAACCCAAGCATTGTACTTGATTTCTCCTTGTCCCTCCTCCTGGACCCCATCTCCGTTCCATTAGTGTACTCTGTCAGCCCCGTTTCCCAAACGTATCTATTTTGCTCTCTTCTCTGCTGCCACCACGTTAATTCAAGCCATAATTGATTTCCTGTCTGGATTATTGCAACAGGCGCCTAATCGTCCATCCTACAGGCAGCAGCCAGAGTGATCTTATAAAATCTTAATTCAGATTATGTCATCCTTTTGCTTAAAACTCTCCAGTGCCTTCCTATTGCGCTTGGAGTTAAATCTAGCTCCACGATGTCCAATGTCTGGCATGATCTGCATGATCCTGCTCTTTCCTACTTGTCTCCTTCTCCCTCCCTTCTTTCCAGTCACCCAGCTTTCTTCTTTCTATTCTGCAAATGCTCCAATCCATTCCTACCTCAAGGTCTATGCACTTGCAGCTGCCTCTTCCTGCAGTGCTTTTCCCAGCATTTTGCTCATCCTTCAAGATCCAGCCCAAATGTCACCTTTTTTTTTGGAGGCCATCCTGGATGGTCCTTTCTAAAGTGGTCTGTCCATTGTGTCTCTCTCCCTTATTCTCTCTTTTTAAAGACTTAATTTATTTATTTGACAGAGAGAGAGAGAGAGAGCATGAGTGTGAGCGCATGGGGTGGAGTGGGGGTTGGGGATGGCAGAGGGAGAAGCAGACTCCCCGATGAGCAGAGAGCCTGATGATGTGGGACTCAATCTCAGGACCCGGGATCATGACCTGAGCCCAAGGCAGATGCTTAACCAACTGAGCCTCCCGGGCGCCCTCATTTTTTTTTTTTTTTAAAGATTTTATTTATTTATTCATGATAGTCACACAGAGAGAGAGAGAGAGAGAGGCAGAGACACAGGCAGAGGGAGAAGCAGGCTCCATGCACCGGGAGCCCGACGTGGGATTCGATCCCGGGTCTCCAGGATCGCGCCCTGGGCCAAAGGCAGGCGCCAAACCGCTGCGCCACCCAGGGATCCTCCGGGCGCCCTCATTGTGTGTCTCTCTTTAACTTGTCATTGTGTCTATTTCCTTTAGAGAATTATTATAATTTATAACTGTCTTGTTTATTTGAGTCCTGTTTGTTTCCCTCTATTAGAATGTAACTCCAAAGGAGTAGGTATCTTGTCTGTTTGGTTTACTACTGTAGCCCTGAAGTTAGGCCCAGGCTTTATATATAGTAGGTACTCTGTAAATATTTGTGAATGAGTATGCTTATTAATCCTTGATTGCAGTCATTATCCTGCATTATAATCTATCATTTATTTATGTGTCTCTTTCCCTGACTTCACCATGAGTTCATAGATTGCTCTGTTTCTGGAATCTAGTCCAGTAAATGTTTGTGGAATGGATGAAGGAAAGCAAAAGGAGCAATCAAAGAAAGGAGAATAATGAGGAGAGAGTGGAATTGAGGAACCCAAGGGAATAAAATTCAAATCACATAAAGAGAGGTGAAGTGACTGATCTGGCTCATACAAGGCACAGAGCCAGAACTAGCACCATGGGCATCTCCTTGGTGTGGAGGGGAATGTGGGCCAGACCTCTGGGCTGAATGTCCCAGGTGACTTTTTCCAATACGTTATTCATTCATCTGCCCTCATGTCTCCTTGCAGGAAGGACATTCCCCAAGAAGGGACAGACGTGTGTGGTGCACTACACAGGTAGGCTTTGCTCCCTCAGACTTCACCCAGACCTCCCCCTCCCAAAGAGGTCCCTCTTCTGATACTCCCCTCCAGAGATATTTGCTCCCTGGATCAGGCCCAAACCCTAAGAGAGCCAAGTCTCCCTCTGACCGGCTGTCCCCCACTTCTCAAGTCAGTCTTGTGGGCATGGGAAAGGAGGCTTGCAAGATTACCCCTTCCACACTTGTACCATCCTTGGAGCTAGCCTCTAACTGAGCCAGCCACCTCCATTCTCTTCCCTCTGTTGTGGGCAGCATGGAGCCCGGCCTTCCTGGTTCTGTCTGATATTTAGAAATCCCTTCTTAAAGCTTTGAGAGACTTGATCTTCCCTGCGGACTCCTTTTTACTCCTACAATATTATTAGAGAAGAGGAGGCCCCTGGTCTCCTCAGCATTTCTTTTCTTTTTTCAAAAATAGACTATCCAATTCTCCTACTATTTTTGAGCACCTACTGTGTGCAAGATGCTATGCTGGGCACTGGAGATACACAGATGAATAGAGAGGATTCCTTCCTTCTTTGGGGCTATGAGAAGTGGGGGAGACCAGTGATCCAGAGGCTCTGATGCAGTGTGAGAGCCAGGGCGGGTGGTGGTGACAGCAGTGCCTGTCTCAGGGTACTGTGGGCATTGGAGGAGGGCCCACATCTCGCTGATCCCTCTTGGATGCTCTGTATTGGAAGATCAGGTGGGCTGAGGAACATTCTAGTTGGAGTTCCTGAGGACTGCTGGCAGGAAGATCACGAGCAGGTATTTGTTCCAAGAGGGGCGAGTGCTCTGCCTTGTGACCTGTTTCCCAATGTGGCAAAGTTGGTGACAGCCACTTAGCAGACAGCAAGGCCAGTTTAATTCCTAGGACGTATTCAGATGGGGCCATTTTTAGCAGTTCTCTGGGCCAGTGTGAAGTGCCAGGTTAAATCTAGGCAGACAGTGTGGGTATTTCTCAACAGCTGTGTTGCGGGTCGCTGACGTCAGGGCGCTAGAGCTGTTTTATCTCCCGGTGATGTGGCCTAATTACCATGAGTCCTCTGGGGCCTCTGACCTGTGTAATTGATTTATCTGTTCTACATGTTGTAGACAGACTCGTACTTATCAAGTTACTAAAACCACAACACCCTTTTACAAAGACTTTCATAGTAGATACAGAGAGCAGGCAATGTGCGTTAAACACTAAGAGCCATGAGTGCCTCTGGTTTGGGGAGGGGGATCATCTCATCAAACCCAGCCAGAGACAGTATGGGACTTTTTGGTAAATTTTTAAATTAAATATAAATACAGTAGAGAACAGAAATCCAAGATGTCCAGTTCCATGAAATTTTTCAAAGTGATTACACTTCTGTAACTACCACCCAGATCAACACACTTCCAGAACCTGCAGGCATCTCCCTCATGCCTCCCCCAAGTCATTACACCTCCCTGAAGGTAACCAGCAGTCACATTTTTGTCTCCATTGATTGGCTTGGCCTGTTATTAAATATCATATAAGTGGACTCATAGAGTATGTATTCTTCTGGGTTTGTCTTACTTTACTCAATATTATGTCAGTGAGAGTGGTTTTTTTTTTTTTTTTTTTAAGATTTATTTATTTATTTGGGAGAGAGACAGGGGAGGAGGAGGAAAGGGCAAGGGAAGAGGAAGAGAGAGAATCTTAAAAACAGGCTTCACACCCAGAGCAGAGCCTGACCCAGGGCTCAGTCTCACCTGAGATCACGACCTGAGATCATGACTGTGATCATGACCTGAGCAGAAATCAGGAGTCAGATGTGTAACCACTTAGCCAACTGAGCCACCCAGCCACCCCAGGAATTCTTTATATATTCTGGATATGAGTCTTTTGTTAGCTGTACTGATTCTTTTTTTTTTTTTTAATATATTTTCTTTTTTTTTTTAATTTTTATTTATTTATGATAGTCACAGAGAGAGAGAGGCAGAGACATAGGCAGGGGGAGAAGCAGGCTCCATGCAGGGAGCCCAACGTGGGATTCGATCCCGGGTCTCCAGGATCGCGCCCTGGGCCGAAGGCAGGCGCCAAACCGCTGCGCCACCCAGGGATCCCAGCTGTACTGATTCTAATCACTTTCCATGCCAGGGCTTGTCTTTTTACTCTATTAATGGCATTTTTTTAATAGAAGTTCTTAATTTTAATGAAGTCTTATGTATCGATCTTTTCCCTTATAGTTAGTACTTTTGTGTTCAGCTCAGAAATCTTTGTCTGTCCCTAGATCATGAAGACATTCTTCTGTTTATTATCTTGTAAAGCTTTATTATTTTATTTTTCATATTTAAGTCTGTGATTCCTCTGGAATCGATTTTTGTGTGTGCATAAAATAGGGGTCAAGATTCATTTTTTTTTCTCCATATGGATATGCAATTGACCCAGCAACATTAATTAAAAAAAAAGAAATCATCCTGGGATGCCTTGATGGCTCAGCAGTTGAGTGTCTGCCTTTGGCTCAGGGTGTGATACCAGAGTCCTGGGATCAAGTCCCACATCGGGCTCCCTGTGAGGAGCCTACTTCTCCCTCTGCCTATGTCTCTGCCTCTCTCTCTCTCTCTCTCTCTCTGTGTCTCTCATGAATAAATAAGTAAAATCTTAAAAAAGAAATCCTTTATCTGTTGCAATGCTGTGACACCTTTGTTGAATCAGGTAACCATATATATGTGGGTCTGTTTCTGGGCTGCATGGTTTTGGCTGAACTTGTAGCAGTAGATAACTGTATATGGTCTGAAGTATATTGAGTCATATGAAACCTGAAAAAATTGAGGAATGAGAAAGCCACTCTTCAAAGGGAGTGTGTGTGTGTGCTTATCCATATGTGTGTATTTGTCCAAGTATGTGTCTGTGTGAATGGATGTAGATTCGTGGACTTAAATATTTTCTTAGCATCTGTTTCACCATTAGGATTTTTCTTCTGAATGTGTGTGCATAAGTGCCCGTGAGTATCTCTGTGTGTCTGAATATCTTAGCAACCTGTATTTGTGCATGAGTTTGTATTTGATCTCTTTAGTATCCATCTGTGTAGCCACAGGATTTTCTCCTTTGCTTGATTTCATACCTAGGGCAAGAGTCCAATTCATTATACCCAGAAAGCAAGAAAATGAGACTCTCCCTTATATACATTTAAATGGTAGGAATTAGGAAGTGGAGTCAGAGATGCTCAGACACTAAGCTTATCCAGACCTCCCATGTTAAACATGGCAAATCTGAGGCCATGACAAAGGAAGTGATTTGCCTAACTTTACACAATGACTTTGTGCCAGAATGAAGTCAGAATCCAATCTATAGGCCAGATCTTTCTGTGGTCTCAAACTGCCTTTTGTTGTGGTCTGAGGGCTGCAGGGAGAAATATTTGGAAGACCATTGTTTACAGAAGGTCTGATCTTTGAGCCAATCACCAATAAGAACTAAAAACAGAAACACAGCTCTTGAGCCTTAGGCGGCAAGGATAACACAGGATTTGTACTTCAGAGATGACAAAGCAACTACCCCTGGAAGCTCAGGGATGGTCCCTACTGTTGGAGACAGCATCAGTGTTTCTGGTTCAAACCGGCCCTTTTCCTGGGGTCCACCAATGACTGGGTCACTTCGCTCTGTTCTTTGCAGGAGGGGTGATAAGGCCTTTGGGTTTTATATGTTGGGGGACCTTGTGAAAACCAGTAAAGGTTGTACAGTGCAGAGGTATTTGAGAAAGGTGTGACCTGAATAGGACATGGTGGGAAGGAAAGGCAAGGGAGAGCAGAGAGAGGTTATCAGGCAGGCAGTCTCCAGGTCTTGAAGTACAGTGTAGGCATTTGGAAGCTGCCACAGGGAGCTATTGACGTATTGTAAGCAAGGGAGTAATATCCTATATATGTTTGTAAAAGACAGTCATTCTGGGTATAGTGTGGAGACTGGAATGGAGGAGTGAGAGTGAAGTAGAAAGACCAGTTAGAGGGCGTTCCTTATGCAGGTGAGACATGATGGTGACATGGTACAGTCACAGGCCAGTGGCAGTAGAAATGGAGGAGGTAGAGAGATGATGAAGGATTTAGTGATAGGCTCTATGTGGGGTAAGGCAGAGAGAAGTATCCGGGTTGCTTGCTTGGGCAACAGAACTGGTGGAGAGATGAGAAGAGGCACTGGTTTGTGCGGAACAGAAATTCCATTTTAGACATGTGGACCCAGACCTGGGAGTTAATTCATGACCACAGCTCTTCTCCATCCTCTTCTTGCTTTCACAGGAATGCTCCAAAATGGGAAGAAATTTGATTCATCCAGAGACAGAAACAAACCTTTCAAGTTCAGAATTGGCAAACAGGAAGTCATCAAGGGTTTTGAAGAGGGTGCAGCCCAGGTAGGATGGGAATTCTAATCATTAGGGGGGATTTGAGGAGTCAAGAGTCCGGACTCGGTACGCTGCTCTTGACCTATCACAGACCGCTGCCACTTTGACTCCACTGCCGGGGCATGGTTACACCATCGAGATTCAGTCCTTGGCTTTGTGCCCCCCACCCCTTCCCTTTCATTGCCAGCATGACCCCTTTAAGTCACTGGGGTCTCTCATTCCATGCACATCCCTCCAGGCCTGCTCAAAACTAGCTTCAGAGGGCTGTGAGCTACCAGCTGTCTGGGACTGACGCAGCAGGAGACTTGGGATGGGGGAGGCCAAGGTGGTTTTTTTTGTTTGTTTTTAACTTAAAAAAAAAAAAAAACCAACAATTTCAGACTTGCAAAAATATCACGGAAATAGTTCCCATATATTCTTTACCCAGTTTCCCCAAATGTTAACATTTTACATAACCATAGTACAATGATCAGGTTACATTAATTTGTGATCAGTTGCACATTAACATGGATACAGTACTATCAAGTGATCCATTCAAATTTTTGAGTTGGTTATTATTCAAAATTTAAAAATCGGTTTATTCAAATCTCACCAGTTGTCCCACAAGCGCCAGGTGTTGTTGATGACTGCTGGGATGAGCCCTGGTTCATGCTCTTCTCCCTTGGTCTCTGAGGACAGACCATGCTCTGTTAGAGTAGCTCTCTTAGCCTTCCCGACCTTGTGATGGCCTCTGATTGCTTCATGTCTTTAATGGACTGCTCTTGTTACCTCCTGGAAAGTGTACAGTACATGCGCTCTCTATACACCCTCTTTAGGTTCTTTTGGAAGAGAGTCAGGAACAATAATGAACAAATCGAAGTGTTGGGGCCATGCGCTAATTGAATAACCAGCAATGGTCGTTGCATGAATGAATTTGGGACTACTTTGTGGATGTTATTGTCCTACAGTGAAGTCTCTGCTGGTCTGAGGCAGAATCTGAGTTCTGCATCACTTCAGTATGAAGTGAACATAGAAAATTCATCTCAGATCTTCAGAGTTACCTTGAGGATGGTTTGGGAAAATGCCATAGTTATCTTACTTTTTTCTTTTAAATCAAGCTGGGTCCTCTTTCTCCTCTTCCCATCTGCCCCCATCCCTGCTAGATGAGCTTGGGGCAGAGGGCGAAGCTGACCTGCACCCCCGATGTGGCGTATGGAGCCACGGGCCACCCTGGTGTCATCCCTCCCAATGCCACCCTCATCTTTGACGTGGAGCTGCTCAACCTAGAGTGAAGGCAGGAAAGAACGCAAGGTGGCTGGAGATGGCTGCTACTCACCCTCCCAGCCTGCTCTGCCACTGGGACGGCTCCTCCTGCTTGGGGCTCTTGATCAGTGCGCTAACGTCACTGCCCCACAGCATCATCCATTCTCTGACCAAGTTGCTCTGTATGTGTTCATCGTTTACGCACATCTTTGCTTGAGGAAACTTTGGTTGCAGATCAAAACATTTCAGGTTGTGCATTTTGCGTGATGCATGTAGTAGCCATTTCTGATCACAGAATACAGATTTCTTGTTCGCACAATCTACACTGCCTTACTTAAGCCAGACACACAAGGTGCTCAGACGTGAAATGTACATGGTATACACAGAGGGACTTGAGCCAGTTACCTTTGCTGTCACTTTCTCTCTTACAAATTCTGTTGGCTGCTGACTTACACAATGTCCTCTTTGGAAATGATATGTAAAATAAAGGCTCTGTGCTTGACAAATTCCTGTCCATCCTTATTATAGGAAGGAAGTGCTTTAAGGACTGCATAAACCAGTTGCCCTTGGGAAGGAGTAGAAAGGAGCCTTCCAAATAGCCAGGAATGATAATAAACATAATAGCTATGATGTGAATTTTGTACATGCTGGGCCTTGTTCAACGTGTTTTTAAATAAAATTGCCACCAACCCCCTAAGCAGCCCTACAAGGTATTAACTTGCCCTTTGCCTCATAGGCTCAGAATTCTCCTCTGAATAACTGAAGGAATATATTGTGTTCAAACCTCATAGCCTAGCAACCCAACATAGGACTTGAGCACTGTATGTGACCTTGCAGTCTCTCTTTGTTTGGACTTAAGAGGGACAAGTTCCTTCACCTCGCCCAGAAGGAAAGGAACACTGTGCCTGGACAAATGAAGTGGGTTAGGTCTTGGAGCCATATACTAACTCACACTGGGAAGTTACTTTTGAAAAGAATGTGTGATTCTGAGTTTGTTTTTATATTTACTACTTAGTTTCATCTAGATTTGCTCTTACACTGGGGTATGATTTCTGAAAAGAATGTATGATTCTGAACTTGTTTATGCATATACTGCTTATTTTCATCTATATTTACTGTAACTTATGGGAATTCCCAGTTAGGTTTTTATTATTATAATTTATTTTTAAGATTTTATTTATTTATTCATGAGAGACACACACACACAGAGGCAGAGACATAGGCAGAGGGAGAAGCAGACTCCATGCAGGGAGCCCAATGTGGGACTCGATCCCGGGACTCCAGGATCACACTCTGAGCCAAAGGTAGAAGCCCAACTGCTGAGCCACCCAGCCATCCCCCTCAGTTAGGTTTTAAAATCAGCCCACTTACTGGTTGTGTGTTTGTCAGAGGAGTCCGGGGCAATGTGGCTAAGATTTTTCTTTTGACATAAGTGAGAAAAGCTCTTAGTCATAGGGTTATTCTATCAGTGAGGATTTGAAATTAAGATTGAGGAGAGGCTGGTAGGTTAGTACTTAGTTTCCCACATAGATTCATTGGTACATGTCCTATGTCATACATATGATATGCGTCCATAACATCTTGGCTACTTATCTACTCCCTTTGTCTCCAGAAAGTCCTGGCCATATTCCTCTGCTGAGGAGTTAAGGAGTAGTGCTTCAAGATGGAGGAAAAGAAATGAGCATCCATAACATCTTGGCTACTTATCTACTCCCTTTGTCTCCAGAAAGTCCTGGCCATATTCCTCTGCTTCAAGATGGAGGAAAAGAAATGAGAATTGGAAGTGCTTTTTCTTTTAATTTTTATTTTTCTAAAAGATTTTATTTATTTATTCATGAGAGACACACACAGAGAGGCAGAGACACAGGCAGAGGGAGAAGCAGGCTCCATGCAGGGAGCCCGGTATGGAACTCAGCCCCAGGACTCCAGGATCACACATGGGGCTGAAGGCAAAGGCAGGCGCTATCCTGAGCCATCCAGGGATCCTCCAGAATTCAAGTTCTTATAACTTAAGTGTAACAGGCCACAAAATTGCCAATTAGAATCTTTAAAGATTTTAAGTAGTTTCTACACCCAGTGTGGGGCTCAGATTTACAACCCTGAGATGGAGTTGCATGCTCTACTGAGCCAGTCAGGTGCCCCCAAATTGGAATTTTTTAATGTTTAAAATATTTTAAAAGATTTGAGAGAGTGCGCTTGTGCACACATGTGCACCAGGGAGGGGCAGAGGAAGAGGGAGAGAAAAACTTAAGCAGACTCCATGCTGAGAGCCAAGCCCAACATGGGTCTTAGTCTCACGACCCTGAGATCATGCATGACCTAGTTGGAAACCAAGAGTTGGACACTCAGCCAATTGCGCCACCCAGGCGCCCCAGACAATTGAAATTTTTAAAACTCAGCCTTAGGTCATGAAATTCAGCTAACAGATGTACTAATCCAAATGATGGGACTGGTCATAATTGTCAGTGGAAGCAATTTCCCCTTGTTATTAACTTAAAACAACTGCACTAGAGCAAGCCAGTCTGCCACTTAGACAAAACACACTAGAAGTCTGTTTTCCTCTTACAAAAAAAGTCTTTTAGAAAATTAGTTTTACATTGGTAAATACCTAAAGGCACAGCATGAATTACACAAATTAATAAGGAATTCATAAAAGCATTCAGAAGAAAAAGCTATGGCTCCTTTATTATCTCCTTGCCCTTCTTAGAAATAGTTCTTTCTAGTCTTACAGTGCTTTCAAAAAGCATGGACATAATAAAGAAGTTCTTCATTTTCAATAGCAGGCTTTGAGAAGACAGTACAAAAAGTATAAAATAGCATATTATTTTAAAGTAAGCATAAAAAAAATAAAGCAAGCATAGATATCAAAGCTAGCATTTAAATAGTAGAACAGATGTTTTTTGTCCATTTAAATGATTCAGTGGTTGTACCCTTCAAATTGATTTTGGGTTATAGTTATATACAAAACAATTGGTCCATGTTTTTTCCATTTGGCCCATGCCTAAACTATAAAAAGAAAATTATAGCTATCTCCTCCAAGCTGCCAGGCTATGATGAATGTGGTAATAACCATACTATTTCAATGCCATGGGAGCGTATGATTATAAGAATAAGCATTAAATATTCTTTTTAAAAATTTTTTTAGCATTAAATATTCTATTTAGGGCAAAGATATACTATGAGCTAAGGACCAAGATATCCATAGACACTTATTACCTAAAGGAAAAGACTGCATAATCCAATCTTAGACTTGTAACAACTTCCACCACTACCCAAGAAGCATGCTCTCAAATTTCTAACAATGTGCTGTCATCTGAATGGCCACTTCTAGAACTGACTTCTATTTTAAGGATGGGGTATTCATATTGACAAAGGTGTTTTGTTAACTGTAAGGCAATTATTATTTAAATATATTGATGTGGTTAATACTGGTTGATGTTACATCAACTTTTTATGTAAACATTTTATTCATCCAACCAATACAATGAGCTTTGGTTTCCTTATCTGCAAAATACCTTCACTGAGTTGTTAACATTCAACAAATGATAGCACTCTAAAAATTTCCCTTGATGGCTAAGCACTAAACTGGACATCAGAGGCATTAAGAATATAAAAAGTTCCCTGCTCTTAAGAAGCATGGTCTCTGTGACCACCTACCACCAATTTTTTTTTTTAAAGATTGTACTTTTGTTTATTGATGAGAGACAGACAGAGAGAGAGAGAGAGAGAGAGAGGCTGAGACATAGGTAGAGGGAGAAGCAGGCTCCATGCAGGTAGCCCAAGGTGGGACTCAATCCTGGGACTCCAGGATCATACCCTGAGCCGAAGGCAGATGCTCAACCACTGAGCCACCCAGGCGTCACTACCACCAAACAATTCTTGATACAGTTCGACTGCTAATTTGTTTTCCGGTATCAAATGAGAGGAAGCTTAAGAGAAAACACTGACATGTTTTACAAAAGCTACAAGTTTTACAAAAAGCTACAAGTTTATTCACATAACATATTTTAAAATGTATCAAAGTTTTAAGTAGGTCCTTTTGAATCTTGAATAAGAAATCACAACATTCAGCATTAATTAAAAACAAGAAAAGGGTGATGGTAGTCATTTATGGGATGTAGTCTAAAATGAAAATGCAGAAAATATTTATTTTGGTGGATCTGTGTTGATGCCATATTTCTCCTTGAGAAGCTTCAACTGTTCTTCCTTCTTCTTTGTGTCCATCTTCTGAAATGCCTGAAATGTGGTAAGCACCAAAGTTAACAGTTACTGATCTATAATCAAATGAATTTTACCAATAGCACTAGCCAGACAAGAATTCCTAGTATACTCTTCCTTTTCCGGTATATTAATTCTTAACATGCTCCCCCTGCAATGAGGACTGTGGCTAATACTTACCCTGTTGGCATTATAGTACAAAACCACCAGGTATCTGTTACAAACATTGAATCCTGAAAGGTGATCACATGCATTCTTGGCATCAAAGATGTCTTCATAGACCACATAAGCTGTTCCTCTAGTTTCAGGTGTGTTCCCCCTGCGGAGTGAAATAAGACTTAATTAAAATACACATTTATTCAAGATAGGAAGGATGCTGGCTGGGTTTGAGGTTGAGTGTTGAGGAGAATAACTACCATGACCTCCAGTGCTTTGATGAAACCTCAGATGTGAGGCCTTCTGGCCAAGCATCTGCGATTTCATATTATTGGAGCATTCCCTGAGGGTTGCAGGTTTCTAGAAGTTTCCTGTGGTCAAACCAAGAAAGGAGGATATGCAGATTTCTACAGAAATGATTCCATGAAAGAGTTTGAGGAGATGAAAAGGCTGGTATCTTCCAGAATGCAAAGTGATTTTGGAATGTAAAGAATTTCTTTGGATTGAGTTCCATGGAAATTTGTCCCTGACCTGTGTTCCTGAACTATGAATGCTGAGCTATGGAATAGTTTCTCTTTATAAATAAACTACTAACAAATCTGTGGAAAAAAATACACATTTACCAGAGCACTGATAGTTAAATAACAGTATTGTCTTTAAAAGACAGTAAGTGAAGTTTATATTTTGAGATCAACCTGAACACTGTTAGAGGAAATAAGTAAGCATTATGGATAGGTATGCTGGATAAGCCTACTATTTCTTGAATTGAGGTAATTTTTGTTCTCTTTTTTAAGTAAAAGAGCTACAGGTTAAACTTGCTCTGTGTCAAGATGACTACTACAGCTACCAAAGCACTAGCTGCAAACAACTAGCTTGAAACTTTGTCTGAGTCTTCATATTTACTGTTCTAGTCCTTCCTACTTCTCACGCTAAGAACCAATTCTCAATCTTTTTTTTTTTAAGATTTTATCTATTTATTTGAGTGTACAAATGAAGAGGTGGGGGGGCAGAAGGAGAGGGAGCAGACTCCCCACTGCGCAAGGAGCCTGAATGGGCCTCAATCCTAGGACCCAGAGATCATTACTGAGCCAAAGGCAGACAGACATTTAACTGAGCCACCCAGGTGCCTCCAATTCTCAATCTTAAGCTGGAAAGATAGTATTTTGGAGAGATGGCTTGTAAACGTCAGCAATGTCTAGAATGAGGTTTTTCTTACTGCACATTTATGCAACAGAACCAATACTTAAATTATTTACCATACTATTACCTGTAACTAGTCCCTTGTTTCTAAAGATTTAAATTTTCTCTCTCACTATAATTTTTTTAGAGATTTTATTCATCCATTCATGAGAGAGAGAGAAAGAGAGAGAGGGAGAGACATAGGCAGAGGGAGAAGCAGGCTCCATGCAGGGAGACTGACACGGGACTTGACCTCGGGTCTCCAGGATCAGGCCCTGGGCTGAAGGCTATGCTAAACCACTGAGCCACTGGGGCTGCCCTCCCTCACTCTAAAATTTTAATGTTTTATTTTATTTTTTTAAAGATTTATTTACTCTATCTATCTATCTATCTATCTATGAATGATAGACATAGAGAGAGAGAGAGAGAGAGAGGCAGAGACACAGGAAGAGGGAGAAGGAGGCTCCATGCCAGGAGCCCGATGTAGGACTCGATCCCAGGACTCCAGGATTGCGCCCTGGGCCAAAGGCAGGCGCTAAACCACTGAGCCACCTAGGGATCCCCTAAAATTTTAATATTTTATTTTATTTTATTTATTTATTTATTTTTAATTTTTATTTATTTATGATAGTCACAGAGAGAGAGAGAGAGAG
This sequence comes from Canis lupus familiaris, assembly GCF_011100685.1. Taxonomy (NCBI): domain Eukaryota; kingdom Metazoa; phylum Chordata; class Mammalia; order Carnivora; family Canidae; genus Canis; species Canis lupus. Next base: position 18,611,899 of record NC_049238.1, read on the forward strand.
AGGCAGAGACACAGGCAGAGGAAGAAGCAGGCTCCATGCACCGGGAGCCCGATGTGGGATTCGATCCCGGGTCTCCAGGATCGCGCCCTGGGCCAAAGGCAGGCGCCAAACCGCTGCGCCACCCAGGGATCCCTAATATTTTATTTTTAAGCAATCTCTACACTCAATGTGAGGCTAGAATACATGACCAAGATCAAGAATCACGTGCTCCACCGACTGAGCCAGCCAGGCACCCTTCCCTACCTCTAATTTTAGTTTTAATTGTTAAAAACAAGACAGTCTCCATCAATGTAGGAAATGTTTCTTTTTTAAAAAAATATATTTTTAAAATATTTTATTTATTCATGAGAGACACACACAGAGAGGCAGAGACATAGACAGAAGGAGAAGCAGGCTCCATGCAGTGAGCCCGATGTGGGACTCGATCCCAGGACTCCAGGATCACACCCTGAGCCAAAGGCAGATGTTTAATCGCTAACCCATCCAGGCATCCCAAAAAAACATTTTATTTATTCATGAGAGACACACACAGAGAGAGGCAGAGACATAGAGGGAGAAGCAGCCTCCCTGCGGGGAGCCTGATGTGGGACTTGGTCCCAGGACCCCAGGATCATGACCTGAGCCACCCAGGTGCCCTGGAAATAATTATTTCTCAGCAGTATTTTACTAAGGTTTATCAAATCCATAAAAATAAAACCTATTTTGTGTCTCTAGAGGGGGTGGTGTGGAAGCCACTACCAAGATGATGGCAAAATAGTGATATCTAGGAAAGCAGCCAACCATTATCCTTTATGGCCAGGAAAGGATATAAAGAGTTAATGCAGTTTCTCCCACAGAAGACTCACTGCTTTTCTAAAATGTGGTATGGTCAGCTCTCAACTTTTCATACATTCATTTTTAATATATGCACTCCCATGCATTACACAGGTCTGTTTGGCTTGGGAGAAGGGCTGAGCTTTGACAGAGATGCGTGGAAGGGATTGTGCAGGGAAGGGGTGGGGTTATCTGCAGGCCAGGGCAGGTTGCTAGAAGTGGAAACTGGACCTTGCTTGTGGATACTGAGCTGCTCCTTGTGTAGGTTTTCCTTGCCACCTCCTCTCTTCACCTCACCAGCTTCCTTCCACAGGGAGGTAGGGAAGTGTGAAGAGCAACAAACTGCAGGCAGCAGATGGCCAAGTGCTTGTCAGTGGGGGCAGTGGGCACAGGTCCCACTCAGCTTATGCTCCCAGTGTGATAAAGATGGACCCCTCCATCTGTGTTCTAGTCACTCAGTGCCAACTGTGGAGTAAGGTTTAAGACCGTGGGCTGCCCCTCCATCTGCCATAGTTCCTGCATAGGGTCAAGCAAAGGCAGTAGGCCATGGGAAGGGGAGGTATCTGTTAAATTTGATCCATGACAGGACTAGTGTTGGACCCTGGTCAGAGCTATGCTTCTTGTAAAGGGGGATGGGAGAGGTACAGGGTGGTGGGGTGGTCAGGAGGTGCCAATGTCCTTGAAAGCTTACAGGCTATCAGGCTGAATGGGCCCAATGAGGGATTTTATAATATTCCTTACTCTCAGGGAATAGTCTAACAACTTTTGGACTTTAATCTCTACACCCAACATGGAGCTCAAACCCCAAGATCAAGAGTTGTGTGTTCTTCCTACTGAGCCAGACAGACACCCCAACTTCTGGACTTTTGACTTTTAATTTTCAAGAGTGCATTAGCTATGAAATTTGGAGATTACCCAAATAAAAAAACACTGCCCCAAAGACTTTGCCAAAAAGCCTACCTATATTTAAAAAAAAAAAAAAAAAAGCCTACCTATTTCTCCATTTGGAATAAAAACATGAGATTTTATTTTAAGTTTAAACTTAATAATATTTTGGTTTTTATTTTTATTTTTTAAAAATATATGTTTTTATTTTATTTATTTATTTTTAAATTTTTATTTACTTATGATAGTCACAGAGAGAGAGAGAGAGAGAGAGAGAGAGGCAGAGACACAGGCAGAGGGAGAAGCAGGCTCCATGCACTCGGAGCCCGACGTGGGATTTGATCCCGGGTCCCCAGGATCGCGCCCTGGGCCAAAGGCAGGCGCTAAACCGCTGCGCCACCCAGGGATCCCCTAAAATATATACATATTTTTAAAGATTTTATTTATTCATGAGACAGAGAGAAAGAGAAAGAGAGAAAGAGAGAGAGAGAGGCAGAGACACAGGCAGAGGGAGAAGCAGGCTCCATGCAGGGAGCCCGATGTTGGACTCGATCCCGTGTTTCCAGGATCACACCCTGGGCTGAAGGCAGCAGTAAACTGCTGAGCCACCCGGGCTGCCCATTTTAGTTTTTATTAACTGGGCAAGGAAGGTCCTATATATTTCATTTTTCTCTCATAGCACCATGCACACAAGTGCTAATAAGCATTTGAAAAGTGGAGATCTGGGCAGCTCCAGTGGCTCAGCGGTTTAGCGCCACCTTCAGCCCAGGGCGTGATCCTGGAGACCCGGGATCGAGTCCCACGTCAGGCTCCCTTCATGGAACTTGTTTCTCCCTCTGCCTCTCTCTCTCTGTCTGTCTCTCATGAATAAAATAAATATAAATCTTAAAAAAAAAAAAAAAAGAGAGAGAGAGAGAGAGAACAGTGGAGATATACTTTCTCCCACGAATTCTCTCACACATCCTTTCTCCTGGAAGCTTAAAAAAAAAAATCCAAAACAAAAGTATCTCTTTCTTACATCTTCTTAGGAACTAGAATAGGGATGGGCACTAAGCCCATTTTATTATTTTTTTAAAGATTTTTTTTTTTTTTAAAGATTTTTAAAATTTATTTATTCATGAGAAACACAGAGAGAGAGGCAGAGACACAGGCAGAGTGAGAAGCAGGCTCCAGGTAGGGACTTGATCCTGGAACTCCAGGACCCCACCCTGGGCTGAAGGCAGTGCTAAACCACTGAGCCACCTGGGCTGCCTACCCCATTGATCCCATTTTAAAGATTCTCATCTCAAAAGTGTCCCAGTGGCTATTATCTTTTTTTTTTTAAAGATTTGCCTAATCACGTGCATTAACCTCTCTGGGCTTCGGCTGCTTAATGTGTCAAACAGCAATATCAGGATCTATCACTTGCCCTACATTTTACATGTTTGAATAATCAAAAGAGTTAAAAGGTATGAAAGGGTTTTAAAAAGTTCCAAGCACCAAGTGTCTGCTATATATACCAGGAAGGGTCATCACTTATCACAGTTTAAGACTGTCCAGGTTTTAAAAAAAAAAAAAAAAAGACTGTCCAGGTTTTAGCACTGAAAGTCTATATCCCAGAAAACCCCTTGGTCCTGGACAAACAGGGAAGGTTGGTCACCCTAGTTCTAGGGGCTAAATATGTGATAAAGCATGATCACAGCTAGGGAGCAAAAACACACCTGTTTCTCCATCTATAACTTAGACCTAAATTCCCGCACACCAAACTTTTATGAATTTATTCAACAAATATAATATTGTGTTCCTTCTGTATGACAGGCACTGGAAAAGGATAGTGAAAAAGACAAGCATCATCCCTTCCTTCAAGGAACTTTATCCAAGTGGGAGAAAGATAAATACAGATGAGAAATATTATAAAGGAAGTAGACAGCTGTGGCAGAGATTACTGGGAGGCCAAGGATGACCTAAAGATCAGGTGGTCAGGATAAACCTCTGAAAAGGTGACACAAGTGGAGACATGACAAATGAGGAGCCAGATAGGAGATGAGCCAGGTGAAAACTGTTCCAAAAGGAGGGATCAGTGTACAAAGGCCTGAGCTACTCTGTACCCTTCTAAAGATGCCACTGTTTGATTTTCTATTCTTCTACCTTGGCTTTCTGAAACACGCTCTAACTTCACTGACATAAGCATCTCTTAGTTGTGTACTAGCAATAAGTTTTGTAACACTTTCATAAGTCGATCAAAACCATTTTCTGTATTATTCATTTATTTATATACATGAGGTGCTTACCATGTATTAGGCACCACAGCTGTCAACCCCAAATGAAAAGACAGGCACCTGTCCTGGAGGAGCTCACAGGCTGGGAGGAGATAAGCACACAGACAACAGCAAAAAGGTGTGCTAAAAGATGTTCACAGAAGGTGCTGTGGGAGCATAGAGTGGTGGCTAATGCACACCAGCACGAAAATATTCCATAACAAAGTGCTTTCACAGGCATGATCTAATTTGATCCTTACTAAAATTCTTTTAAGACAGGTTAGGAAGATTGTGTTTCATAAGTAATTTGAAGCTCAGAGGGATTAAATATTTTGCCCAGTTGTATAGGACTAGCAAATGTCCAGCTAGTATTTGAACTTAGGTCTTACAACCAAGTCAGTAAATTTATCATACTGCCTCCATGTTAAAAGCTGAAAGGCATAGTCTATCTAGATTATCTTACATGTGAGGGAACAGAAAACCAAAAACCAACAAGTTGTCTAGGGTTGCAGGGCCTGAAGCAGAATCTTATCTCCTGATCTCCAAGTCAGGGGACCTTCTGTATACCATTCTTCGATGTCTAGAACAAGGTTTCTTAACCTGTGTTTAATGTACCCATGAAATCATCTGCAAAATGTTTTGTGTACTGTTATGTGGAAAGAGTCCAAAGCTTTTATCAACGACTGAGACTCCCTAAAGAAGATGGCTGGTCTATAACACTTCATTTTTTTTTTTTTTTTAATTTTTATTTATTTATGATAGTCACAGAGAGAGAGAGAGAGGCAGAGACATAGGCAGAGGGAGAAGCAGGCTCCATGCACCGGGAGCCCGATGTGGGATTCGATCCTGGGTCTCCAGAATTGCGCCCTGGGCCAAAGGCAGGCGCCAAACCGCTGCGCCACCCAGGGATCCCTAACACTTCATTTCCATTCCCACTTAAGTACCAGTGATGATGTATTGCTAGCATTTGGTTTACTCTCTGGAGGGAAAATTATGACTTAAAAGGAGAGTCCTCAAGATCTGAGTTCTAAAAGCCAAGAAGCTCTCAGGTCATAAAAGAAAATTTATTAAGAGATATTCAGGAGCGCCTGGATGGCTCAATTGGCTAAGTGTCCAACTCTTTGTTTTAGCTCATGTCATGATCTCAGAGTCATGAGATAAAGCCCTGTGTTGGGCTCTGCACTCAATGCAGAGTCTGCTTGAGGATTCTCTCTCCCTCTGCCCCTCCCACTTGTGCGTGCACACTCGCTCGCTCGCTCTCTTAAAAAAAAAAAAGATACTTAGATACTTAGGGGTGCCTCAGTAGGGGAAGTGTGCAACTCTTGATCTCTCAACTCTTGGGTTCAAGACTCCATGTTGGGTATAGAGATTAATAAAACTAAAAAAAAAAAAAAAACCTTAAAGAAAAAAAGAAATCCTTCCAGATGACCTCTTATGTAAGTGGCCCATCATACTAACTACAGTGTCAGTGGCTATGAATTTGTGTAGTGTAAATAATTTAGAATCAGAAGATTTTATCATTAAATAGCTGTGTGAACTTAGAAAGGTACTTGTACTCTCTGAGCCTTGGTAGTCTCACCTGTAAAACAAATTACTGGGGTGCCTGGGTGGCTTGGTCAGTTCAGTGTCCAACCCTTGGTTTCAGCTCAGGTCCTGATCTCAGGGTCTTAGGATCAAGTCCCGTGTTGGACTCTGTGCTCAGCAGGAAGTCTGCTTGAGGATTCTCTCTTCCTCTCCTTTTGTCCCCCTCCCCTGCTCCCATGTTTGATTGCTTTCTCTCTCTCTCTTATATAATAAATCTTTAAACAAAAGAAAGCAAAACCCAGACAATTATCACCTCCACACAGGGCTGTCTTGTTGGTGATACAAATAAAAGCACCTATTATAACTGGCATTTTGTAGATGTTCAATAAATATCACCTGAAGATACAAACCCCAATTTTTATATTAAATTAAAACCTGAACTTGTGTTGCAATTATTCTCCCATAAACCCTTAAATTTTCAATAGAAAAAAAAAGGAATAAAAAACAAATCTTCAATAGAAAGCTGCAGTTGGAAAAAAATTCACTTTTCTCAGTTACTTGTATACTTTCTTAGTTTATTCAGAAATTCTGGAATCAGGCGATAGCAAAGCAAATTAAGAGTTGATACGTATAAAAAACACAGTATTATATATCTGACTTTACAAATAATAGTGATATAATAAATGTTAGTTCTTTCTTTGCTCACCCATTCCCTTCAAACCTTTCATTACTACTTCATGCCTTCTCTAATTTCACAACTACGACTGTTGGCTCTCACTGAGCAAGATCAGGAGAGTCTTATTTGTTTCCATACAAAAATAATCTCATCTCCCAGATTTCAATCTATTTAGTCTCTGGGATTGGTTAGGCCTTGCTTTCAGCTATAATTAATTAATTAATTAATTCTTTTTTTTGTCATAGGTGCATGTCAGCTATAATTCTAAGATTATACAGTCATTTCTTTGAAACAACATTTCAAAAGTCTCAGTAAGACTCACACTCGGATCTGACGAATAGGTCCATATTTCCCAAATATATCATACATTTCTTCAGCTGTGATTTTGTATGGCAAATTTCTTATATATAAAATCCGATTTACTTCGGGTGGAAGTCGAATCTAAAATGAGAAATACATACTATTATTGTAATCAGGGCCAGGAGTGCTACGACCTAAAAAAAAAAAAAAAAAATTATCATAATAAATTCTCACAGTAAAAACAACAAAAAAATCCACCTAATAGTCAAGAATAAGAATTATTTTTAAAAAGTATATAATCTGATATTCCTGAAAATGGCATGGCTTTCAGAAAAGCAACTGGGCACTAGTTTTAGGGAAGACTATTAGTAGCAACTAGTAAGGGGCTACATAAAACCCAGGCTTCCAGGCTCTACAGTTAAACAGGATTTCCAACCTCATTTAAAAGTCCTCAATGCTTTAGACATATATGGGAAAGAACAAAAGGTACTGTTCCTGTTTCCTAGACATAAAACTCCCATTGATGACTCTTATCAGGTCTTTCTCAAGAGACTGTTATATCAATGATATCTTCTTTCTCTTGAATATAGTCTCTCCTTAATCATTGGCTTTTATTCCTTAGGTGAGTAGCTGCTTATATCCTGACAATTGTTATACAAAACAAAATAGTTATTTGGATCTCCTTTCCTTCATTCAACAAATATTTACTGAGTACCTTCTTTATTCATCTATCAGGCGAGGCATTAGGATTACACAGTGAAGGAAAAAAGCAATGTTTTTGTCTTCCCTGAACTTATCAGGGAAGTTTTGCTTTTTTTCTTCTTTCAGTCAAGTGTCTGGAAAGCTAAAGTCTATACTCACTTACCTCATATTCTTTACTGACACCAACCTACCACAACCCAGCTTCCACCCCAGCACTGAAGAAAATATTTTTATGCTAAGGCCTTTAAAAATGTATTCATTTTAGAGAGAGACAGGCATGGGGAGGGGCAGAGGGAGAGAATCTCAAGCAGACTCCACGCTGAGCAAGGAGCCCAAAGTGGGTCTGGATCCCACAACCCTGAGATCAAATTTGGAGCCAAAACCAAGAGTTGGACACATAACCGACTGAGCCACCCAGAGCCCCGGCACTAAGACCTTTCGGTCACAGTGTTCAATTGTCATCACATTACAGCTGACCTACCCTTTTTCCTGAGACAGTTTTTCTTAGGTTTCTGTAATAATACCCCATCTCTAACATTAGAATGTACACAGCAGGGCTTTTTGTTTTATTCACTGTCGTATCCTCAATATATAGACTATTGTCAGGCATACAACAGTTCGATAAATTTAACTTCTGAACTGTTTCCTATCTCGCAATTCTGGTACATAGCAGGTGCTCAAAAATACTGCCACGGCATTAATGAAGGGCCCCGCAAAGCTCCGTGACTTGAGGAGAATCTCAGGCTCTGGTTGCCTGCGAGCTATAAGGTTATTTACAGGGGACTCGTCTGTGTCACTGACTTGGGCGAAGAAGATTCTGTCGCCTGGTCCTAGGTGCCCATCAAGCAACAAAGGCTGTAGGGCTAACACTATCACTGACACCAGAATAAGAGCCCGAGGAGACGCTCACGAGGGGCTGAGGCGGAGTTGCGGCTCTAGGGGCATCCCCGTCCGTAAGGACGGGGCCAGGGTGGAACCCCAGTGAGAGCACCACGAATTCTGGGCTACTCCGGCCTGCAGAACCCAGGACGGGCAAAATACCGCCCCACACCGTGAAGAGTCCAGCAGCGACACCCTCCCCCTCTTCGGCAGAAGGTCCCGATACTCACGTTCGCCCTCTTGGCCGCTTGCATAGCCATCTTGGCGGGCTGATGAGGTTACTGCCACAAAGACCGGAATTCCTCCGGAGAGCTCCGGAGCGCGCCCCACTGCACCAGGACACCGCGTCAAGCCCGGGGCATCCACCTCCAACCACGGCCGGAAGCTTTACATCGCGTCGGATTATCGCCGCGCCACGCCGAGACGTGCTGACGTAATAGCCCCCGTCGAAAAGACTCCGGGGCAAAACGAACCCGAGGAGGAAAAAAAGAGGCCGGAAAGACGGAAGACGCGAGGACTCGAGACGCCTTTACGAGCACTGCACCGGAAGGGGCGGGGCGTGGGCTTTAAGGAGGGGCGGCCCTGAGAGAAGGAAGCGGGCCGGAGGGGGCGGGGCGGGGCTGCGCCCAGGTGGGCGGCGGGAGGGCGGGGCCTGGCCCTCGCGGCCGGGGCCTCGGGCAGGTGCGCCCCGCGGAGCCTCGGGGTGGTGGCCTGCGCTGTTCCCGCAGCCGGAACTGCCCGCCCCGTAGCGTCCCCACTGCTCGGGGCTTTGCAGTTGTCCCAGCGGCGCCGGCGGCCCCGCCTCCCGCCTCCCGCCTCCCCGCCCCGCCCCGCCCCGCCCCTCGGCGGCCTCAGTTCGCGGTCGGGGGCTGCCACAGTGAGACGGCCGCCCTTCGCATCTACTCTTTATTTCCTTAGATGGGCTTTAGGTGGGCCAGTGGGTTCCGGGGCGGCCTGCGGTCGCGCCCGATCTCCTTCCTCGGACCGCGGACTTTCTCCAGGGCCTCCTTCACCGAGGCAGCTGCAGGACGATCTTGCCCACGTTCTGGTTGCTCTCCATGTACGCGTGGGCCTCCTGGATTGCAGTCACGGGGTACACCCTGTCCAGCACCGGCAGTAGACGTTGGGGGCTCTCCGTGGAGAAGTGGGGCAGGATGTGTTCTGTGAAAGCCTCCACCAGCGTCTGCTTGTACTTAGATCAGGAAAAGGAGGCCATCAGTCCAGGCAGGGCCCTAACCTTGCCGCTCCCCGCCCTGCTCGGCCTGGCCTTTGTGCGCTCTCCGAACCGTGTACACAGCTGAAAATGCGCACAGGCGGTACCTAACCCCTTCACTACCAGCACGCTGTGCATGCCCGCAAATGTAGAACCTCACTTCTGTACCAGAGAAAGACTGAATCCTGGACTAAAATATTAAAATGTAAAGCAGGGGGTGACCACAGACAGGACTATACAAGCTGAGTTCAAAAGGGATGTTTAAGCTCTGAGGCCCCACGGGTGTGAAACCCTAGGCTGGGAAACATCCCCCAATCTAGCACCTGCTAGAGTGCCACACAGATTTCCATAACATGTAACCTGTTGAAGGTAGAACCTTAACCTTACTCACCTAAGAGGCTTTTTTTTTAATCACACTGAGTTCTGCCTTTGAAGGCAACATCTTGGCACTATTAGAAGTATCTCCTAATATTGTCAATGCTTTTTTCATTCTGTTAGAAAGTTTAAAAAACATATGAAGTATTAGCTACCTTCTTTCTGAGATGTTGAGACTTCTATCGACCACTTTTAATTAGTTCTGTGAAAATGGTTACTTATTTACCCAAAGGGGGGGGGGTTTCTACATAGGCTCTCTAACATTAAGATGTGTGAAATCTTCCTTTCTTGCAGCTATGTAAACACATCACACTTTTGTGGGTAATAATTAAATTGCATGTTTTCTTTTTACTCATTTACCTTTTTGTCCCTGGATCTCAGCAGAGTGGTGATCAGACTTCCTCGTTTAAAAAGTAGCTTTGAAAATAGAGGTCCACTGATGTCCGTTCCTCCCATCAGGCCATAGAGAATCCAGCGACCATCAAGAGCCAGGCAGTTGACGTTTTTCTCCCAGTAGGATCCACCTATGCAGTCTAGAATAAGGTTGACTCCAGCACCTTTCATACGAAACACAGATTTGTAATGCTCGTCGGACACAGAATGCTTTGTGCAAAATAAGATTCCAGGGTACATTTGTGAATATATGGGTATACAGACAGGTGCAAATGGTATATCTATAGGTTGGAAATAGAAACATTGCTCATAGAAACGTTGTTGCTGATGGAGTTTAGGTAGCTGAACTCTATAATACATGTGTGCTCTACAGTTCATCTTTTATGATTCCTAGCCACAGCAAGGGGGAAATGGGGCAATACCATGACCTGATATCTCTCTTGATCCCCCTGTAAGTACAGAACCCACTGACACCCAGTCATGAATGAGAATAGAACAGGAGTCTACAGGGCAGGTGGGTTCACATCTAAATTATGAAGTCTCTGGGATCCCCGGGGTGGCTCAGCAGTTTAGTGCCTGCCTTTGGCCCAGGGCCTGATCCTGGAGTCCCGGGATGGAGTCCCACATTGGGCTCCCTTCGTGGAGCCTACTTCTCCCTCTGCCTGTCTCTGCCTCTCTCTCTCTCTGTCTCTCATGAATAAATAAAATCTTAAAAAAAATAAATTATGAAGTTTCTGCACTGGGTTATCTGATACATAGTTTTGCTAGCTTTGGTTTCATCTCTCCTTTTTGGCTCATGGAAAAATTGAAAGGGATGAGCCAAAAATATACAGATTTGGCTTTGGAATACAGAGGCTCACCCATTTAGGGAGCTACCATCCTAACCCTACTATGACCAGCACTAAACTGGTCTCTGCCCCACACTCCTGATAACCCATTGCAGAGTGACTTGGAAGAAGAGGTCTTGGATAATTCCAATCCAACACTTTGTGATTCATTTGGTCTCTAAAATGTGTATCAATGATCACTTACAAGAATGCACACAGAAACATTTTATTCCTAAACAGTGCCTGCCTGTCTCCAGAGATCAAACACCGGAGTACTAGAATTTGGCTAGGACAGCTGATGGAGATCAGAGGCAAGACAGATCCAGAGCATTTAGCAGAGGCAAGACAGATCCAGAGCACTGGCAAACTCCAGGCTGGTGAGGGTTTGATTTAATCATCTCTGAAATTCCTATTGGTCTGCAGAAGCTATTGTTTACCTTTGGTGAATTTCAGTGTTGCTTCAGAAAAATCCTCTTCTTTGTAATTGAATCCAGCAGCTGCTCCAAGCTTTTCTGCCATCTGAAGCTTGTGCTGGGAGCCAGCTGTGACTAGAGGAATAGCTCCAGCCATCCGGGCCAGTTGGATGGCAGCTGTGCCCACACCACTTGCTCCGGCATGGATTAGCACAGAGTCTCCAGCCTGAACGTTTCCTGTGACACAAAGTACAGGAACCATTGTCTTTACAAGTGCTACACATTCCCCATGCAGGCATATTATACCCCATGCACCTGCCCTGGCCCACCAAATGCCAAATCTCTTGCTCTCTTAAGAGAGCATAATGACAGCTCTTTATTGTTTTCCTGCCTCTTGTCAAAGTGGGAAACAACCTTTTGAAATACTTCCTCCATAGGAAGCAGCCACATCCATAATGTACGTTTTACTTATGGAATAACACTGAGACATGCATCTGACATATACCTTAATAAGAATAACCGCCATTCTCACTGTCACCATCTGAAGCCAGTTCCTCTTATGTCTGAAACTGGCCTCCAGCTGGTCTCACTGATCCAGGCACCACGCACAATCACCAGGCTCCTCTTCCTAAAATGGAGCTTTCATTACCTCACTTTCTCCTCAAGATATAAAGTGGTTCTCAGTGGGCTTTTGCATCAAGTCCAGACAATGTACCATTCAAGGCCACTAAAAGCCAGTCCCAGTCTCATCTTTCACAGATAATAATCATCATCCTTCCGAGTGGAGCAGCTGATTTCACCTTGACACTCTCCTAAGCCACCTTGGCCTGTCTTCTGTCCCATCTCAATTTTACCCATCCTTCCAGTCCTCCTTTTCCAGAAAGCTCTCTCTGACCACCCATGGCCACACTAACTCTTCCCATCTTGACTTTCTATTGTAGTTGGAAACAAGGCCATCGTCTGAACTCTGTGGTTGTCTAATTCCTGTGCATGTCTTGTCTTCCCAGTTTCACTGAGCTCTCTGACAGCAGGGACAAATCATCTTAGGTTCCCTCCCATTAGCCCCTGGCTGGCTTCAGTGGGGAGGAATAAAAGTTGATTGGCCCCTTCTACTGCACTAGGGCTCGCAGAGAGAAGCCCAGCAGGACTTTGTGCGGCTGGGATGACTGGTGGGCCTATGATGTGAAGATATGCACATGCCTTCTATCCAGTGCTTTCCAGACTTTCTATCTGCTAACCGTGATTTTCAGCCTCAACATCAGGCCATTGCTAACATGGTATGAGGACCTGATACTACTAGTAGTACATTAGAATGAGGTGCTGGGGTTGGGTATGGCTTGGCGGCCAGCCCAAAGGTGCCCCAGAGGACTGCTGGGTTTTGAGGTGGGGGAGTCATGAAGTAACTGAACCACACTGTATAGAGTGAGTTTGGGGGGGGCCTCCTCACCCAAGAGATGTAATAGCTGGAAGGCGGTAAGCCAGGCCTCTGGGATGGCTGCAGCCTGGGATAGGGTCAGTCCTGCTGGGATGGGCATGAGGAGCTCTTCAGGGACAGTGACATATTGAGCCTGTCCCCCGCCGGGCAGCAGAACCATGGCTGGGTCCCCAATCTTCCAGTGCCCCTGGCAGGCAGGCCCCAGCTCTGCTATGTGTCCAGATGCTTCCAGTCCTAAAATGCTGCTGGCTCCTGGGGGTGGGGCATATCGGCCTTGTCTCTGCACAAAAAAAGGGTGCACTAAGTGGTGAGCAAGATCAGAAATGTGTATGTCACTATCCCTGACCCTCTACCAATAGCCCCCCTTTTTCTCAGAAAAATCAGGATAAAGTCAGGTTTTATAAATCAGGAAAAGAGACAGGAGAAGTAATTCAAATAAGACACTGAAGGTCGGGGGCAGCCCGGGTGGCTCAGCAGTTTAGCACTGCCAAAGAGCCCAGGGCGTGATCCTGGAGACCCGGGATTGAGTCCCACATTAGGCTCCCTGCTTGGAGCCTGCTTCTCCCTCTGCCTGTGTCTCTGCCCTCTCTCTCTCTCTCTCTCTCTCTGTTCTCTTATGAATGGATAAATAAAATCTTAAAAAAAAAAAAAAAGACGCTGAAGGTCACATAATCAGTGGATGTCAGAATTGGGAGCTATTAGCTATTGACTTTATCTAAATGCCTTGTTTTACAAATGGAGGAACTGAAACCTGCGGAACAAAACCGTGAACTCCTTTTTTTTTTTTTTTAAATATTTTTTTCTTTATTTATTTATGATAGTCACACACAGAGAGAGAGAGAGAGAGAGAGAGGCAGAGGGAGAAGCAGGCTCCATGCACCGGGAGCCCGACTTGGGATTCGATCCCGGGTCTCCAGGATCGCGCCCTGGGCCAAAGGCAGGCGCCAAACCGCTGCGCCACCCAGGGATCCCAAAACCGTGAACTCCTTAATGATAGTTCTTATATATTTAAGTGCCAGGCTTTGTATTCACTCACTGCAATCCTCAGAAGCCTCTGACTAGAGGTTTCAGGGTAAAGTGAAGAAGAGAACGTGAGCAAAGAGTGTGCACTAGAACCATTTGAGGAGCTTTTTCAGAGTATACATGCCTGGGTTCTGGTCATGCTTATTTTGGAAAAGTGCCCCAGTTGATTCTGGCACACATTTCTCAATTACCCCAATTGATGCAGGTGGCTCAGTTTAGCACTTCAAATAGCAAAAAAACAGAAGATTCCTCGAGTACAGTCCCCTGCCAGTTCCAGGGCCCTCAGAGTGGAAAGAATGCAGACTTTGTAACCACAAAGCCCTGGATTTGAATTACAGCAGCCCTGTGTGGCCTTGGGCGTATTGCTTAACCTCTGCCCCTCAGTTTCTTTATCTGAATAATAGGAATGGTAAGCGGGGTTGCCTGAGGGGTAAATGTGATAGAGCAAGGCCTAGAGCCACAACCCCCTCAACAAATGGTAGTTCCCATCTCCTTATCTGGAAACTGGAGCGGATGATGGATTAGCACAGGGTGGCTGCTGCTTTGTAACTATCCCTGTATGTGGTCTTAGAAGCCCCAGCACACATTCTGCAGACACGTCTTGATGCGTGTGACTGGCAGTGCCCTAGGTCATTCCTCCATCCGTCTGGTGAATGTTTACAGAAGGCTCTGGAGTCCCACCCTGCCGCAGCCACAGCCTGACTCTTGGGTACCTGAAGTAAATCGGCACGGTTCAGGGCGCTGGCCGCCACCTTCAGGAGGACTTCGCCCTCTACTGGGCTGGGCTTGGCCACCTCCTTCAAGTAAAGGTTTTCGGGTCCTCCCGGCTCGTCGAAGTGCACAGCTAACATGTTCTCCGAGGACACCCTAGAAGCAAGGGAGGGAGCCCGAGGCTCTTTGCGGAGCGCAGCGCCCCCTGCCGGCCAGCGGCTTCCCTTTGGGTCTCCAGAGGGTCTGGCCCTCGCCGCGCCCCGCCCTCCTTCCTGCGGGGTCCCTGCAGCCTGCGGACAGATCCCTCGCCGAGGACACCAGTTAGGGCCGATGGGACGGGGACAGCCCCCGGCTTGGCTGCAGCGGACGGGGAGACACGGAAGAGCGTGAGGCAAGCTGCGCTCCCTCGGAGTTGGGAGCCACCCCCACCCCACCCCACCCCACCCCACCGGCCCGGGCGTGGGTTCCCGGACACTTACTGGGGCCCCACTCTTCCACCGCTTCCGGCGGCGCGGTCCTGCGCTCGCGGCCCTCGGGCGCCTGGAGGAGAGCCCTGACCCGGGGCTGCCTCTGCTGCGAGCGCCAAGGACCGCGGGGCTCCGGGCAGCGTGCCAGCGGTGGGACTGGCCCGAACCGACCTCCAGTCCTGCTCCTCCTTCCCCTTTTAAGATGCAAAGTTAGTGACAGCGAATCAGGTTCTCTCTCTCTCTCTCTCGGCCTGGGAAACCCGTCTTTCTTCCGGCTGCAGGACATGTTTCAGCCCTCACTGCCTGCAGAGAAAGCGTCCTCTCCCTAGGGATCTCACTCTCTCTCTTAAATAAACGAAATCTTTTTTTTTTTTTTTAAGATTCTATTTATTCATTAATGAGAGACAAAGAGAGAGAGAGAGAGAGAGAGAGAGAGAGATGGGCAGAGACACAGGCAGGGGGAGAAGCAGGCTCCATGCAGGGAGCCCCATGCAGGACTCCATCCTAGGTCTCCAGGATCAGGCCCTGGACCAAAGGTGGCACTAAACTAATAATAAACTAATACAAGAGAGAAAAGTGGAAAAGATTCTGGAAGAGGAGGAAGTAGGCCAAGACACAAAGGGTTGAGCCAGAGAATAAGATTAGTTTGGCCTTCCCTTCAAATGTTTCCCTGTAGAAACATATATATCCATACCCTGCATGGTGTTCAGCACCTACAGAGAAGTCCTTCTTATAATCAAACCCACTGTGGCACCCAGCTTCTGAACCACCTCAATTTCCTTCTTGGAGCTTGTGGTCACCAGGGAAATGGCTCTAAACATTTTGGTCAACTGAATGGGGCAGCTGTGCCCACATCTCCAATGTCAAGAGGAATGAGCACTGTCACCCCCTCTTATATACCTCTTATGGCAACAATCTAAGTTAGAATATACTTAGCCGGACACCTGGGTGGCTCAGTCGTTTAGTGCCTGCCTTCAGCCAAGGGCATGATCCTGGAGTCCTGGGATCCAGTCCTGCATTAGGCTCCCTGCATGGAGCCTGCTTCTCCCCCTGCCTGTGTCTCTGCCCATCTCTCTCTCTCTCTCTCTCTCTCTGTGTGTGTCTCTCATGAATAAATAAAATCTTAAAAAAAAAAAAAATACACCGAGCCAGCAAAGGCACAGGGGAGAGAAGATATAGGGTTGGCTTTGGAAAGATAAACTATCTATTTTACTGAGGGTGTATTGAGAGACAAGTCAAGGGTCAGGTTGGGCCTGGGTCACAGAAGGCACTGAGTGGGAGGAGCCATCCAGAGTTTCAGAGCTGGGTTTGTGCAAAATCAATCCAGCAGGCAAACAGAGTTGAGGATCAGAGAGTTCTGAAGGGGCCTCCTGAGCCAAGAGTCTAGAGGGCTCCTAGGACAGCCAGCCCTAGGACAGATGCCTGGGCCAGTTTGATACCCTCTTTTTTTAAATTTTTATTTATTTACTCATGAGAGACACAGAGAGAGAGGCAGAGACATAGGCAGGCTCCACGCAGGGAGCCTGACGTGGGACTCCCGGGATCATGCCCTGGGCCAAAGGCAGACGCTCAACCACTGAGCCACCCAGGTGTCTCTGATACCCTCTTTGTATAAGATAAGTGGAACAAGAGTCTATCCTCCACTGCCTGCAAAGGACCCAGAAGGACTGAAGGACAGTTTCCTCCCTTCTGGGGATGAAGACAAGCAACTGGAACTGCTCTGAGAAACCTGGTTTTGCCTCACATCAGTCATAAAAATTGCCCACAATTGTTGTCTGTATGGAGAACAGGTTCTATTGACATTGGGGTTAGAGGCCAGAGTGTGTCAGTGCACCGGTGAGGGACTCAGAGATGAGGGTTAGGGCAGTTAGAGGTCTGAGTTGGTGTCAGCAGTTAGCTTTAGGTGACAGGGCACGACTGGTAGGAGGAGTCTCCAGGGGTTGAGGGTCTTCCTCACTCATCCAGTGTAGCAGCTGGAAAGCAGTGAGCCAGGCCTCCAGGATGGCTGCAGCCTAGGGCAGGGTCAGTCTTACCATGGTGGCATGGGCATGAGGAGCCCTTCAGGGACAGTGACATATTGAGCATGGCTCCTGCAAGGCAGCAAAACCTGCTGTGTCCCTGATCTACCAGTGCCCCTGGCAGGGGGCTTTAGCGCTCCCCAGTGTCTAGATGTCTAGAGTCCCAAAATGCTGCTGGCTCCTAGAGGTTGGGAGTAAGTGGGTCTAATAAGAGGGGTCCAGGGTCCAATGTCAGTCCTCTTGTTTGCTGAAGGCAGATGGCCATCCCATGAAGCAGGTGCTTTTCTTAAAGCACGTCCTACTCCAATTCCCTTTCTGTCAAGATCCAAATTTTGGGATTGGGTGGTGATTTTTGCAGCAGTATTTCATGGTCTCCCACATCTCTGGCCTCTAGAGTCTCCTCAAAGGTTTATATTTTAGCAGAACAAATAAGATCTTCTGCATTAGGAATGAGATGGAGGCACTGATCTGACATTCAGTTGCTGTTGCTGCTGCTTTAAGTTAAACGGTGTTGAGGGCCCAGAATAATGTCTTCCAGATGTCCAGCGGGGTCCCAGCTCCTTCAAAGGCTTTTGCACAGTGCCACAGAGTCACCTTGAGGCAACAGCTGCTCTGGTGACCAAGCCTAAGCTTTGGCAGCCCAGCAGCTCAGTGATGACTTGTGGTTCTGGAGCAGAGTAAGGGCTGACAATTTTCCCTGGAGGAGCTGGAATAGCTCACGTCTCAGTTGTTCATGCCAGCTACGTGCCTGCATGACTTCCTCTGGGCTATTTCTTCCCTCTCTCCTTGGGAACTCCTCACTGAGGTTGGTGGGGCAAATCCCAGGAGCAGGGACTTGGGAAAGCTCTGGGAGAGAGTAGGCTTGGAGTCAGACTAGTAGGGTCCTCTGTCCCCATCTTTTGGGGCCTGCTTCTTTGGCTACCCGTCCCTGTCATCTTCCTGGACACACATCCATGTGATTCAATGTCCAAGGCACTTCTTTCTCTGGGCAGTGGTCTTCACACTTTATTCTCAACTAGACAAAATTTTAAAGTTGATATCCTAAAATATTTAATCTTAAATTTAAATAGTGCAAAAGATATGATCTCTGGTCATAAATATTAACATTTAAAAACTTGTATCAGGCTTTTCTTTATTTATTTTTAAAGATTTTATTTATTTATTCATGAGAGACACAGAGAAAGAGAGGGAGAGGCAGAGACACAGACAGAGGGAGAAGCAGGCTCCATGCAGGGAGACCGACGTGGGACTCAATCCTGGGTCTCCAGGATCACGCCCTGGGCTGCAGGCGGCGCTAAACCACTGAGCCACCCAGGCTGCCCTGTATCAGGCTTTTATTTTATTTTATTTTATTTTATTTTATTTTATTTTATTTTATTTTAATCTTATTTTAAGACTTTATTTATTGATTCGTGAGAGACACAGAGAGAGAGAGGCAGAGACACAGGCAGAGGGAGAAGCAGGCTCCATGCCGGGAGCCCGAAGTGGGACTCGATCCCGGGACTCCAGGATCTCGCCCCGGGCCAAAGGCAGGTAGGTGCTCAACCGCTGAGCCACCCAACCATCCCTGTATCAGGCTTTTAAATGTATCAAGTAGAATCCAGATTTCAGAATAATTTGATATTTATAATCATCCACTAAAAATGCACAAAACAGTTCTTTAACAGTTGGAAGTTTTAAAATGTCATTTTTCTTCTAGTACTCATATTTTGATTCTACTTTTCTCAGAGAATTTTATACTGCTGTATTTTATGCTTTATTGATCATTTTTACCTAGAACAAAAATGTATATGAAAACTGACCCTAATTTAAAAAGTTATTTCCTGGGATCCCTGGGTGGCGCAGCGGTTTGGCGCCTGCCTTTGGCCCAGGGCGCAATCCTGGAGACCCGGGATCGAATCCCACGTCGGGCTCCCAGTGCATGCAGCCTGCTTCTCCCTCTGCCTGTGTCTCTGCCTCTCTCTCTCTCTCTGTGTGACTATCATAAATAAATAAAAATTTAAAAAAAAAGTTATTTCCTGTGACCATAGGGCTCTAAGTGTTAAATTTCTTCTGGATTTTATTTTTTATATATATTTTAATATTTATTCATGAGAGACACAGACTGAGTGAGAGGCAGAGACACAGGCAGAGGAAGAAGCAGGCTCCTCTCAGGGAGCCCAATGTGGGACTCGATCCCAGATCTCGGGATCATGACCTGAGCCCAAGGCAGGCGCCCAACTGCTGAGCCACCCAGGCGTCCCTCTTCTGGATTTTATTATCATTACCATATGACAATATTCTTAGTCCACAGTTGATCAAAACATTATTTTGAATTTTTATATTAATTTAAGTATTATTTTAAATATTAATAATTATTGAACATGAAAAGTAAAATTTTATTGGAAAGACATTTCTTAATGACCATTGGAGGGGTTGAATTTTTCCAAGTAATTATTACGTCTGTGGATGAATATTACTCATTGCTGGAATGAGACTGGGATCAACATTAATTCTCTTCCTATTTTTCATTTTTATAGACAAGCTCTGGTGAACCTAATTTGCATAAATTAGATGGGGAAAGAGAATTTCATTATAGGAATGTCAGCCAATTCTCTGAATAGCTCTGAGTTATATGATTAAAAACTATATAATGATCTATCATGAAAAATTATTTTCAAGTGATCTATTACCTGGCAACTTAATTTGGTCTTTCTTCAATTTTTTTGAAAGCAAAGACTTGGGAACCACTCAACCTGTTAAGGATTTGTTACCCAGCCATAAGTGTTGTTCAGGTTCTTAGCTTCTGGGTTTATACCAACAAAGTTTTGTGAAGATTTATCAAATGATTATTAATTATATCTGCTATTTTTTCCACTTAGAGACACCTTGTTTAAATTGATATGCTCACAAAGGATCCAGAAAGCAAAAATGTTAATTTTAATATACTTTTGCCAAGACAATTTAAAAAATCAAATCCTTCTACCTTATCATATACTTCAAATATATTTTCATTAACATCTTGGAGCTGTAGACTTAATTATGAAAAACATCTGTGACGTTCTTATTGGCAAAGTCAGTCCTCGTTGTTAAATAATCAGCCAAATAAAATTACTTTCTATCAGAGAAGGTTTCTCATTTTTTAAGTAATCATGTTAATACATGTCTTATGACAATCATCTTGCTTCTGAATTTTAAGAAATAGATAAGACATAGAGCCTTCCTCTCCTAGACAAATGATAAAAAGATTTGCACTATTTCTCACTAATGCTCTTTTTACTTTATTCTCATGGAACTCTACTTCACATATATATGATGTAAAATTTGACAACAGGGGATGGATTTTTATTTTACTTGAGGGAGAGAGAGAGAGAGCAGGGGGAGGGAAAGAGGGAGAAGTAAACTCCCTGCTGAGCAGGGAGCCTGATGCAGACTCCATCCCAGGACCCCGGGATCATGACCTGAGCCACCCAGGTGCCTCCAGAGGATGGGTTTTCAGACATACAAAATATTACAAATATTTTGAATTTTCCTTTCCTCTGGCACACTGCAATTTTTGCACTCCAAGCCAAGCATCACAGTAGACTGGGGCTGGATGAGAGTAGACCTTTCTTTCATATGGAAAGGGAGCTTGGGGAGGGGAGGTGGGAAGCTAGAGCTGATGTGACAGTCACAGCAGTTTTACGCAAGTACATATGAGAGTTGAGGATCTGGGAAAAAGTTAATTACTTAAATCCATTCATGTCCCCCCCTCCCCCCCTTCTAAAGTCTTTGTGGACCTCCAGGACACAAATCTCTAGTTTGGAAACCCCTGATGTTTCAGAAGATCATCTAGTCCCCGGGTTCCTCGGTAGCTACTAGGTAGGTGCCTACCATCAAAGAGTCACTTTTGTGGGTCTCTCTGAATAGCTGGACACAGTTTTGTAATGAGAATTACAGGAAATAACTGGACAGATCTGCATAGGAGGGCTCCAGACAGTGAGGCAGTTGCCTTGAGGAGGTTTACAGAAAGGGCCCCTACTAGGCACCCAGCAGTGCCATGGGTGTGTGTCCAGGAAAGGCTGGCTGATCAGCTGGTGAGCAGGCAAGAGGCTTCATGATGGCCTTTACCACTTTAGAGATCACTGTGGTCCAGAGTCAGACCTTTTGCCTTGCAGGCTCAAAACCCCAGCTTGACAGCATGTGGAGGGGGTATATAATCCACATGACTTAAGTTATAAAATCTAGATGTCAGTGTACTGATTTATAAAGAGAAGTCATTGGCATGAAGACTGATGTTAAAATCTATACATAGATCTACATGGAAAGCCCCAGGTGGCATGTTTTTGGAATTCAGAAAATTGTACCTTGCTGCTTGATAAGACCAAGAACTATAAGAGGTCTAGGACCTGATGCCAGTGGTGTAAGGTGTTACCTTCTCAGGGACACCTGAAACTGCACCAACCAGACTGGTCTGGAGTTGCTATTAGGGGAAAGAAAGATCCATCATGCTCAGAAATGGTGAGGGTAGAATCCTGAATTTTCAAAACAGGTCCTATAACTCTCCACCCTTATTGTCCTGACCAGGAAAGGAGATGAACCCTTTCTGGAGAAGAGTGCATTCATTAATCACACTAAGTAATGTAAAGTAGCAGGGAGATAGAGTTAAAAATATTTTTGAGTTGATTCCTAAAAAACTCTTTTGACTTTTGAAAGGCCTTTCCAAAGGTCAACAAAAATTAGATGCCCTCAGATAGTAGGGAGTGTGGAATGTCCACCAAATTCTCTGACTAGTGGCCCAAAGTGTGGCCTTTGTGTTGCCCTCCTCCAAAAGTCCCACAGGGGTGGACCAGATGGATGTCACACTCGTAGTAAGCTGCATTGCAGGATGGGACCACTGAGTTCAGGGAGCTTAACTCTTTTATAGCAAGCAGTAAGATAGTCTGCTCTTTGTTCTGAAGTGAGGCATTACTTCATTGTTCAAGGTTGCTTCCTGAAACATTGCCCTGAGAAATGGCTTGGATGAACAGTGGTTGGGCCCTTACATTCTTGGCATACCCAGCAAGACATATGGGAGTACAAAACACTCATGGAGGAATCTCTCAAAATATATGCCCCAGGCAGCTATCAGGGTTCTCACACTCAAGCCAATGACCAACACTTAAAAACAAAGAGCAAAAAACATGTAAAGCTTATTGAAGAATTCCAATTAAAGAAGAGGATCTCTTGAAATAAGAAAAATTGCTCCCTTAACTCATTCTTCCCTTTCAGTATCTTTTTCCTAGTGTTTCAACCACAAACTAAGGCATTACTTTTTCTTCAGGATCTATTCCCTAAAATAATAAAAGCTGTCTTTCATAGTCCTCTGATGACTTAATTTCCTTTTCTTCTTAGATATTCTCCTGAAAAGAAACAGAATCTGGTTATTATTTGTGAGCAATGAATTGTCAATACAACATGCTTCATTATACTTATTCCACAGGGGATCCCTGGGTGGCGCAGCGGTTTGGCGCCTGCCTTTGGCCCAGGGCGTGATCCTGGAGACCCTGGATCGAATCCCACGTCGGGCTCCCGGTGCATGGAGCCTGCTTCTCCCTCTGCCTGTGTCTCTGCCTCTCTCTCTCTCTCTCTCTCTCTCTATCATAAAAAAAAAAAAAAAAAAAAAAACCTTATTCCACAGACATTGGGAGTGACTACCATGTGCTAGAGATGAGAGATACAAGGATGACTGGATAGCTAAGACCCAATCTCTGCTCTCAAAGATATATATATATCTCCTAGAATCTTTCATAATAAAACATTTTTAAATAGTCATAACTCTTCATTTCCCAAATTTTCTATAATTATCATGTAGAATTTTTTGATAGAGAAAAATATAAGAAAACAGAAGCAAAGGAAACAGAAGTAATGAGACAAGTAACTGGTTCCTTAGTAGGTGTTAGCCTCAACCATCCCTCATGAGAATCCAACCCCTTCCGAGATAGCCTGTCCCTTCCTAGAGCAGTGGGATTTTAGTAGCATGATACCAGCTATCTCCTTCTAACTAGTACATACTCTTTGGAGTCTTTTGTGATCCTAAACCAGAATCTAAACCTTTACTGCCAGCCACAGAATCTACTTTACATGGTCAGGCAACATCCCTGGTCACCACAGGAGACCTGGGGAATTAGCTCTGGGCCCTAACTGGTAGGATAGAATCTGGCCTCTTGATAGCTTAATTGCCCATTTTCCTAGCCTCATTTTCTATATACTTTTAATTAGCCCAAATCTACAGGTTTGTTTTTTTAAGATTGTATTTATTTATTCATGAGACACATAGAGAGAAGCAGAGGCAGAGGGAGAAGCAGACTCCATGCAGGGAGCCTGACGTGGGACTCGATCCCAGAAATGTGGGATCACTACCGGAGCCGAAGGCAGACACTCAACTGCTGAGCCACCAGGCATCCCTACAGGTTTGTTTTGTCTTCTTGCTCCAACCCTAGTCTACTGAAACTGAACCTCCCTCAAATTTTGACATGTGTTCAGAAAAAGGTTGTTGTTAATAGATTGTTTCTTCCAGGTTGGATAGAGTTCCTTCTATTAGATGCTTCCAAAGTTGTGTCCTGTCCAGGCTCAGTCCTGTTTACTGTTAGAATACCTCATTGCCAGCTATGTAGCATGGTTTATGAAACTCCATGCCAGGAAATATTTATAACGACTGGGAAGGTCTGTGCATACATACATTTGTGTGTATTTTTTTCTGTGATGGTACTTATTTTCTCAATTTTTTAAGATTCATTTCTCTGAAGTCTTCCCTGATTCTGTTAGGCAAAAGTCACTCATTTATTTGCTCATCCAATATGTATTATTGCTTACTCAACACTAGACACTGTCTTAGGTACTGAAGATAGGAGATTAAGACACAATTGTTTTGTTTGAAGATTTTTAAAATTTATTCATGATAGACATATATATATATATAGAGAGAGAGTCAGAGACACAGGCAGGGGGAGAAGCAGACTCTATGCCGGGAGCCTGAAGCGGGACTTGATCCTGGGACTCCAGGATCACGCCCTTGGCTAAAGGCAGGTGCTGAACTGCTGAGCCACCCAGGGATCCCCTGAAGATTTTTTTTTAAAGATTTTATTTATTTATTCATGAGAGACATGGAGAGAGAGTGAGAGGCAGAGACATAGGCAGAGGGAGAAGCAGGCTCCATGCAGGGAGCCTGATGTGGGACTCGATCCCAGGACTCCAGGATCATGCCCTGGATGGAAAAGAGACACTCAACCGCTGAGCCACTGAGGTGTCCCAAAGACTTTCTGTAAAAAAGATTTTCTTTATTTGAGAGAGAGAGAGAGAGAGACAGAGAGAGAGCACGAGTGGGATGGGAGTGGGGAGAGTGGCAGAAGGAGAGTATGAGGAAGAAGCAGATTTCCTGCTGAGCAGGGAGCCCCATGTGTGGGGCTTGATCCCTGGACCCTGGGATCACACTCTGAGCTGAAGGCAGACGCCCAACTGACTGAGCCACCCAGGTGGCCCTGAAGATTTTATTTTTTTATTTTTTATTATTTTTAAAAATATTTTTATTTATTTATTCATGAGAGACAACAGAGAGAGAGAGAGAGAGGCAGAGACATAGGCAGAGGGAGAAGCAGGCTCCCTGCAGACAGTGGGACCCTGATACCAGGACCCCGGGATCATGACCTGAACCAAAGGCAGATGCTCAGCCACTGAACCACCCACATGCCCTGAAGATAATTTTATTTAATTAATTAATTAATTAATTAATTAATTCATGAGAGACACACAGAGAGAGAGACACAGGCAGAGGGAGAAGCAGGCTCCACGCAGGGAACCTGATGTGGGACTCCATCCCGGAACTCCAGGATCACACCCTGGGCCAGAGGCAGGCGCTAAACCACTGAGCCACCCAGGGATCCCTTGACAAGTCTTTGAAATAGGCAGTGACATTCTTCTAGGGACTCAACTGCCTCGATGTTAATACTTTGCCAAGGACAAAAGGCAATCCTAGCCCAAACCCCATGACCCCGTAAGTCTACTTTAACATAAAATTTCTTTCTTTCTTTTTTTTTAAGATTTTATTTATTTATTCATGAGAGATACAAAGAAAGAGAGAGAGAGAGATTGAGAGAGGCACAGACACAGGCAGAAGCAAGCTCCATGCAGGGAGCCAGACTTGGGACTCAATCCTGGGACTCCAGGATCACACCCTGGGCTGAAGGCAGCGCTAAACTGCTGAGCCATCCGGGCTGCCCAAATGTAAAATTTCCTTTGGAAACCTCCTTTATCTCTATCCTTCCCCCAAGATACATGTTGTTAATCATTCCCCAAGCATATGACCCACTGATATACATCTGAAGGGTCTCATGACTGAGTTTTTACTCAATAGTAATAAATGATCTTTCCTAACAATAGCTAATCCCCTCAAAATCCTGGAAACCTTGTTCCCAAAATACCTGGGAGGCTTACGCTACCTCTAACCCCCTCCCAACTTGAAAGTGTATAATGGGCCACTCCTCAGGACCCCAGGGTAGCAGCTGTTTCTGCCTACCTGTCCTGTCCCCATGCTTTGATAAAACCACCATTTGGCACCAAAGATGTCTCAAGAATTCTTTCTTGGCCATAGGCCCTAGACCTCACCCCACCAAACCTCACCTATATTCCAAAACAGCATCACCTGGAGTCCATTTTTTGCAATGGCTGTTACACTCCATTGTTCCAGTGGATCTGTAAGTAACCCTAGTATCCTTCCAATAAATTCCTCCTTTCCACCCTAGGTGGTTTGTATTGGCTCTTAGTTACTGACAGTGAGAAGATCTGACTACCATAGGGAAAGAGGCATGGGGGAGAGGGGGACAAACTTACCCTAGCTTCTCTGTGGCTTCCACACAAACACTAGGATACATGCCTTCGGTGTAAGTTGCCACCAGAAGATATAGATGGGTCTTCACAACCACCACACCAGTTTTTTCCTGGATAAAAGTAAAACAGATTGTTTTCTTTTGATTCTAGTCACAGGAGTAGCAGTTATACTATGGTCACACTTGTGCCATTTCTTTACTTCCATACACTCCTATCTGTATTTGGACTCTTCACTATTTTCCACTAACTTAGTTGTTTTTTCTAAAAAAATTGCGAACTTGTAATATTGTATGTGTATTTAGAAAAAGTTCCCCAACTGACTGTAATATACCCCTATCCTAGTGAGAACTGATATAATGAGAAGGTAATACATTTTGGAATTGGACAGCTTTGGGCTTGAATCCCAGTGCCTCCATTTTCTGCAGCATGACTAAGGAAGTTATTTAACCTTGTGAGGCTACTTACTTTATAATGCTGATGAAGTGTGCTTAACCCATAAGATAGGGCATCCAGTAAACGTGAATTTCATCTCCTTATTTCCTTATTGAAGATGTCTTAAATATAAGAATGCTATAATTTTTTTTTTTTTTTTTTTTTAGATGAAGGAGGATGTAGAGTATAGAGTACTGAAAAGAGATACTTCAGGCAAGGTTCAGTTGATAGATTCTGGAATGAATAGTTCTCAACTAAGCTCTCCGTTCGTACTTTCTTTTACATATTCCTTTCTAGCATTAGATTTCTGTCTCAGACATTGCCACTGGAGTAAAAGGCCTAATGTTTTATAAACGAGATCAACAAATTGGAATCAAATTCTTAAGGTTTTACCGAGCTGTCTTCAAATCCTGAACACTCACATTCTTAGCATAAAGAGAATAGTCATCTGCCCGGATACATTTGTAATCCTTTTCCTTGAAATACAATCCTTCTCTTCTGGTTTGTAAAGGGTTCTTGGCGAATCCATTCACAAGTGTTCGGACATCACCAGGCATTACCTGCAGAAGTAAAGAGTGAGCAAACTGTGGCAGGCTGGCCAAATTTGGCCCACATTTGTTTTTATAGGCTTGCAAGCTAAGAATGGTTTTTACATTTTTAAGTCAGTAGATTTAAAAAGCACTAGAATAGGGACGCCTGGGTGGCTCAGCGGTTGGGCTTCTGCCTTCTGGCTCAGGGCGTGATGCTGGAGTCCTGGGG
Organism: Canis lupus familiaris; assembly: GCF_011100685.1. NCBI lineage: Eukaryota > Metazoa > Chordata > Mammalia > Carnivora > Canidae > Canis > Canis lupus. Next base: position 18,638,804 of record NC_049238.1, read on the forward strand.
ATCGAGTCCCGTGTCGGGCTCCCTGCGTGGAGCCTGCTTCTCCCTCTGCCTGTGTCTCTGTTTCTCTCTCTCTGTGTCTCTCATGAATAAATAAATAAATCTTTAAAAAAATAAAAAATAAATAAAAAAGCACTAGAATAGTATTGTGTGATTTGTAAAAATTACAGGAAATTCAAATTTCAGTGTTCATAAAGATTTGTTGGAACATAGTCACCCCCATTCTTTTATGTATTGTATATGCCCCTTTTCCTATTAAAACTGCATTGCAGTTGTGACACAGGTCATATAGTCCAGAAACCTAAAATGTTTACTATGGATTTTTCCAAAAAAAAAAAAAAAAGGTTAAAATGCTTACACCCAAACTTGCTTTTTCTTACACTAAATCCTGGCGATGCCACACACAAGCTTCGCTCCTGGAGTTTGATGAGTGCTGCACTGTCCACATGCTTTGTTCCCAGGAGGGTATCTAACAGCAAGTTCTGCAAATGACTCATGTGTTCCCTCAGCTCTGAAAAAGGGAACCACAGTTGAAAGGATTCGCTCTGGCCAGCTTTGAAAAGGCCCCTGAATACAAACCTCCCTAAGGCCCTTTCTTTGGACAGTTTTCAGCGTGTGCGCTCGGGAAGTAGTGAAAATGAGGAGTGAACACGGTGGTCCGTCATCAAATAGCCATCAATAAATACTCCAGGAGGAAAACGGAAAAACCACGGTTCACACGGTGAGTTTGGAAAATCACTGCTCTTCATTATCTAGTTACGCTAATGGTTCGCATCAGAATCACCTGAGATTATAAACCCAAACACCTGCGAGGTGCAGCCACTGATGCAATCAGCGGGTTCTGAGTCTTCACGTTCACTCACCCCTGACCGGCACCGGCGACTACTATGGGCCCTGATGCAGGGGTCTAAATACACTAAAAAGGCATTTAAAGCGGCATTTTCCGTACAAGTCCGCACGTTTTGGGCCGTCCTCACAGGGACAACCTCCACAAACACTCTTCCTTCTAGGGGATGCTGAGGGCAGGCGCCCCTTTCCGGACACTCCCGCGCAGTGGTTTACCCCACGGGGGTTCCAAGAGGGACTAGAGGCGGGGGTGGGGCGCGGGGCTAACTAAAGTCCAGTCGTGCCGGCTGGGGAGGCGCACAGGACTGGGAGGGCGCGGTGACCGAAGCCAGAGCAGAAAGGACCACGCAGCGACGAGACCAAGGAGACCAGCGCTCCGCCGACGTCTGCACGGTAGCCGGGCAGCGGCTGGTCAACGGACGCGGGGGAGGGCGGGGCGGGAAGGCGACGGGCCTAGCTATTGGCTGAGACATCTGCCCGTCACCGAGGAGCGCTCCTGTTTGGCTGGCTAACCACGCCCCGCCCACCAGGGTCGGCCCCCACAGGAGCCTCGGTGACTCCTCGCGGCGCTGGGCTCGCGTGCGCAGTTGCGCGAAGCTTAGGGACGTAGCCGCGGGGCTCCGGCCGCTTGACGGAATCCTGACTTGTCGTCTGTCGCGGCGCGCGGCTGCGTCAAGGAGACACTGGACGTGTACATTCTGTCATTCTGAGGCGACAGGCCCGAGCTCACGGGGCTGAGGGACTCGGCTGGCGCGCTCTCCGGTCGCTGCCGACCAGTGCGGGGCGGTGGGCCGTGGGGCCGGAGCCCCGCGTGCTGCAGGGAGCCGAAGGCCCAGCCAGCCTTGGGAGGGGCGGGGGGCTGAGGTACCTGTGACGGTCTGCAACTTTCCTGTCAGGCAGGGCGGAGCACGCACGCCTCTTGTTGACGGGGTGGGAGGGAAGGGACGGGGCGGTGGGTGCTGTAGGTCTACAACGGGTGCAAGCCCTGATGACCGCTTCCCCCCTCAGATGACGGTCCTTCTTCTGTGAGTAGGGGATGGGGGGTGGGGGATGCAAATTTTGTGTGAGAGCCCCTCCCCCTCTCCAAGCAGCCCTGCCCGTGCGGGTTCCGTAGCCAGAAAGTCGCAGCTCTTCTCGGGGGTCCGCGTCCTGAATCTGAAAACTGCTGCAGCGCGACCCCTAGAGGTCTGGGTGGTAGTTGCCGCGCCGGCTCGAGAGGGCAGTGCTGTTGGAGGACGTGGGAAGCCTGGAATTCCGGGGGGGGCGGAACGCCGGGGTCAGCCCGGGGAGAACCTCCTCTGCTTCAAAGTGGCTAGGTCTGAAGGCCTCCCCAGAAGCTGTGGTGAAGGCCGCTTGTGAAGGAAGGTGGGGGTGGCTACTAATTCAGAATCCGTTCCACATCCGTTCGTGGTTGCAAAGATTGATGGTGAAGTAGCAGAAAAGGAGGGTTGTGAATTCTCATTAACTGAATAAGCTGCATTTTTAAAGTTTTCCTAGGGGCTGTGTTATTTGTGACCGCGATGAGAAATTTCGTCAGTGATGATCTGATAACTGACAAACTTCACAGGCCCAAGAGCTCGAAAGACTGGTTGGAACCACAGCCACTTTATTTGGTGGAGGTAATAGTAACATGGCATTTTGCATTTTTGTATTTGAGTAGTTGCACTGAAAAGTGGCTTGTGCTTAGTATTTTTCCTGTGTTTTCTATTTCGTTGCTGCTTTTTATTCAGTCGCTACTAACTTTGTGTTTGGTATTCATTTTCTAGATTGTTAAGGTGGGTTCATTGTTAATTATTTTTTCTATATAACAAAGTTACAAACTTTGGCCTGAAGCACTCTTTTAACTGCATCACTGAAATTATAGATGTTTTTTAAAACTACTGTAATTTCTTTTTTTCCAAACATCTTTATTAAGGTATTCACTGATAGACCATGAACTGCATATGTGTAAAGTGTACAGTTTGATAAATTTTGATGTATGTATTCATCACCACAATCAAGAGAATGAACATATTCAGTGTTCTCAGTTTCCTTTTTTTTTTTTTTTTTAAGATTTTATTTATTCATGAGAGACAGAGAGAGGTAGAGACATAGGCAGAGGGAGAAGCAGGCTCCCTGTAAGGAGCCGAATGCGGACTTGGACTCCATCCCAGGACCCTGGGATCATGACCGGAGGCAAAGGCAGATGCTGAACCACTGAGCCATCCAGGTGCCCCTCAAAGTTTCCTTGTGTCTCTTTTGACATCCTTCCCTCGTTGCATACCCTCAGACAATCCCTGATTTGCCTTTTGTCACTATACTTTAACATTTAAAAAAATTTATACAGGGGATCCCTGGGTGGCTCAGCGGTTTGGCGCCTGCCTTTGGCCCAGGGCATGATCCTGGAGTCCCGGGATCGAGTCCCACGTCAGGCTCCCAGCATGGAGCCTGCTTCTCCCTCTGCCTGTGTCTCTGCCCCTCTCTCTCTCTCTGTCTATCATAAATAAATAAGTAAATAAATAAATCTTTAAAAAAATTTATACAAATGTAATCTTACAGCATGAATTCTTTTTGTCTGGTTCTTTCACTTAGCATAATTATTTTGCAGTTCATCTATATTGTGGCATGTATCAGTACTTCACCGCCAGCCCCTGCTTTTTTACCCCCCCCCCCCGAATATGCTAGTTTGTCCATTCAACTAATGGAAATTTGGTTTATTTGCATTTTTTGGCTATTACAAATAAAGTTAGCAACACTCATGTACATGGACATATGCTTTCATTTCTCTTGGGTAAGTATCTAGTTGTGGAATGACTGGGTCATATAGTAAGTGATTCTAACTTTTTATAAAACTGTTAAACTGTTTTCTAAAGGAGTTTGCCCTCTACATACATAGTTCAAGGATCCACCAGAGATTTGGCCAGTAATGTTGTGAAATTTGTGGCAACTCCTCTATGGCTCTCTCATTTCAGGTATTTCTCCTTTGACTTTCCAGCTCCTATGGTTGTCCTGAACTCTGTCTTCTAGTTCTTTTTTTTTTTTTTTAAAGCTTATTTTTTTAAGTAATTGTACACTCAACATGGGGCTCAAACTCACAACCCTGATATCAAGAGTTACATGCTCTTCTGACTAACCAGCCAGGCGCCCCTGTCTTCTAATTCTTGAATTCAGTAAAACAGCATGTTTCTGATTTAAACCATCTGCTTTAGTTCTAATGGAGGCCTGCTTTTAGACAAAAGTCCGTAAAAACTGAAAGCTTATGCCAGTGCTATTCTCTTTTTCCAAGGATTGACTACGTTCTTGTTTCTCTCTGCTTTTGGTCAGACTCCAGTGTTTTCAGATTGTTGTTTTTTATATTTTTGTCCTGAATATTAATTCTGTACCTATCTTGGTTTTTGAGAACAACAGGTTTGCCAGGAATAGCAACTCTAGTTTGAGTTTTAAATTTTATTTTTTTTTTATTTTGGAGAGATAGTGAGTGGGGGGTGGGCAGAAGGAGATGGAGAGACAAACTGAAGCTGACTTCATCTGGGTGAGGAGCCTGACATGTGGCATGATCTCGGACTCTGAGATCATGACCTGAGCCAAAACTAGGAGTCAGATGCTGAACCAACTGTGCCACCCAGGGACCCCAATAATTTGATTTAAGATTTGATTTTCAAAATTTAATTCTTGTCATTTTAGGCATTAGCTAAAGAAGATATTGATACAGCTATTCAATCAATATTATATAGAGAAAATTATGTAATTAAGGTAAGAATTGGCTACAGAATGTGTCATAATTAAAAATTCTGTTTATCCATTTTAGATGTGCGTCATCATTATACAAATTTTATTTTATTTATTTATTTTTAAATTTTTTTATTCATGAGAAAGAGAGAGATAGAGTTAGAGACACAGGCAGAGGGAGAAGCAGGTTTCCTACAGGGAGCCTGATGTGGGACCTGATCCCAGGACCCTGAGATCATGATCTGAGCCAAAGGTAGACCCATGGAGCCACCCAGGTGCCCCTCATTATACAAATTTTAGAAAATATAGAAAATAGAATTGAAAACACTCAGCTCTTAGGATTAACCTTAAGAGATCTCTGAGACTTTAATTGACTTCTCTCTCTCTCTCTGCTTAAAAATATTTCTTTACTCATGGGGGGGGGGGCAGAGATAGAGGGAGAAGAAGGGAGCCCTATATAAGGCTTGATCTGAGGACCTCAGGATCATGACCTGAGCAGAAGGCAGACAGTTAACTGACTGCCAGGTGCCCGCTTCCTTCCTCTCTTTATATGTTGTGGGGATTCTTTCACAGATACTTTTATTTTTTAAAAGATTTATCTGAGGGAGAGAGAGAGCAACAGAACAACAAGCAGGGGGAGGGGCAGAGGGGGAGGCAGACTGCCCGCTGAACAGGGAGCCCAATGTGGGGCTCCATCCCCGGACCCTGAGGTAGTGACTTGAGCCAAAGGCAAATGCTTAACTGAGTGAGCCACCCAGCACCCCACACAGATACTTTTATAGAAGAGTTTTCCCCAACTCCTTTCATCTAGTGGAGATTCTGTAGAGTCACTGTGTATTCTTAAAAGTTTTAAGAGCTATTTTTGGAAGACGCTGACCAGTTATTACTCAGGTACGCATAGGTAAGAAGAAGGCTTTTTTTTTTTTTTTTTTTTTTTTTTTTAAGGCTTTAACTCTAACAGGATGGGCTTATTTATAAGGCAAGATGAAGGTCCATGTAGAATAAACATTGGAGTGGGTAGCCTATAAGGAAAAATTTTCTTTAAGAGTTGTTTAAAAATGAAAGAAGCTATTCAGTAAGAATAGTTGGAGAGTGCTATGACCTGAAGCTAGGGAGGGATATAACCTAGAGAAGCTCTCAAAGTTCTTAGTTTATTTATTTTTCATTTTGAATTTTATGTTGATTGTAGGAATCACATGATTTCATTTGCTAGATGAAAGATAGATAAGTGGATAAGTTTTAGTTGATAGTCTAAATCATTTTCTTTACAGGCTGCTTGCCATTTCATCCAGGTTGTGCTATGCGTGTGCCTCTCTATTTTTTTTTTTCCTCCATAGAATATACTTCCACATTTGGTCATCCCTACTCTTCCTAGATAACTGTTCATTCTTTAAGGCCCTTTCCAAAGGTGTCCCACTCTAGGAATTAAAAAGAAAGAAAAAAATTTTTTTGGAAGATTTTATTTATTTGAGAGAGAGAGAGTGCATGAGCAGGGGAAGGGGGGGAGAGAGAAGGAGGGAGGGAGGGACTCAGCAGGGAGCCTGACACAGGGCTCAATCCCAGGATCCTGAGGTCATGATCGGAGCCAAAGGCAGATGCCCAACAGACTGAGCCCCCTAGGTGCCCCTAAAAAAGAAAAACTAGTCATTTTTTTTTTTTTTTTACCATTTTGGTAAAATATATATAACTTTGCTATTTTTAACCATTTTTAAGTGTACAATTCAGTGACATTAATTACATTCACATGTTGTACAACCATCATCACTATTTCCAAATAGATGGATGTTGTGAAACCATCACCATTATCTATTTCTAAAACTTTCATCACCCCAGCCAAAACTTTACACACATGAAGTAATGACTTCTCATCCCCCCAGCCCCCAGAGGTCCCTCTAATAATCTCTAATTTACTCTTTGTTTCTATGAATTTGCTTATTCTAGATAATTCCATTAAGTGGGATCCTACAATATTTGTCCTTTTGTATCTGGCTTATTTCACTTAGCATATTGTTTTCAAGACTCATCCATGTTGTAGCATGTGTCAGAACTTCATTTTATGGCTGCCTAATATTCCATTTTGTGTATATACCACATTTTGTTTATATATCCATTTGTTCATAGACACTTGGAGTGCTTTCACCTTTTGGTTATTGTGACTGATGTTACTATGAACGTTGATGTATGAGTCTCTGTTTTTTTTAGTGTGTATCCTGCTGTATTATCCCTCCTCCTATTGTTTTGTATATTTGTTTTGTAGTCTGTCTCTCCAGGCAGAGCAAGCATGTTGTCTAATTTATCTATGTATTATTCATTATTTCCAGTATAGTGTGTGTCACTCAGTAGAAGCCAAATAAATGATTGAATTAATGAATGACTTTGAGTTTTTATTAGGAATATAAATGAGTTTAAATTTTAGAACAAGATAGCTTTAAGATAATTGTCTTTTCTATCATTGTTTATTAGGAACTAGATAAGTATTTACTACATCATGACTTCTTAAATGAAAGAAGAAAAGAGGTGTTATATAAAAGATGGGCTGACCATGTGGCACATCCTCTCCAGAAGAAAATTATAGAAAAAGTTTGTTCACACAAGAAGATTAGAAAAAGGAGACAAGAAGAATTAGATGGTTTTTTAAAACATGTAAATAAAAAGGTACAAAGAGTTCATTTGATACTTATTTCAGTTGGTTCACAACTATGATTATAATCATCGAAACGGCCTGCTCCTCTGACTCTATATATGTATAATCTCTACTCTGTTATAGCATATACTATTCTCTTTTTTTAAAATTTATTTTTATTTATTTATGATAGAGAGAGAGAGAGAGAGGCAGAGACACAGGCAGAGGAGAGGGAGAAGCAGGCTCCATGCCAGGAGCCCGACACGGGACTCGATCCCGGGACTCCAGGATCGTGCCCTGGGCCAAAGGCAGGCGCGAAACCGCTAAGCCACCCAGGGATCCCCAGCATATACTATTTTTTTTTTTTATACTATTCTTAAGTCCAGAGCATGTGGAAAGGATGAAGGGAAGAGGGTTAGGTCTAGATTTAGATGCACATATTAGATTCATATTTCTTTGCTTTTTTAATGTAATTATTAATTTTATATACTAATGAAATTTAGGCTCTAGATTTAGGATGGATATATATATATATATATATATATATATATATATATATAATAAATTTTTTTTCCTAGAACTTGTTATTTACAAAGCTATAAAATATTTCTGTTTTGACATTTTTAAGATATCTGAGATATTTGACTAATGAGCAAAATTCCCAAATCTGTTAGTGTTCCAACATTCATTATTGTTGCAAATTTTAAGTAGATTCCTTCTATCACTATAATATTTATTACTTGGCTACATCAAGTTTAATTTCAAATTTGGCTTTCCCTTTTGCAGTTGTCATTGGTGCTGTTTTTATTTATTTATTTATTTATTTATTTATTTATTTATTTATTTATTTATTTATTTTGGTGCTGTTTTAAAGCAGAAGAATGGAACTGTGTGACTCTAGAGTCTTGTTATGCTCAAAATTAATTATGTACCTCTTGTCATGTATAGTTTTGCTTCCTTCCTGTAGGGAAATGCATTTATAGAGCATTATGATCCAAAAGAGTATGATCCTTTTTATATGAGCAAAGAGGACCCGAATTTTTTTAAGGTAGGATAGATTTCTTATTTTTGGTATTATGTGGTTGTTTTTTTGAGTAGCCCTAATGTATGGGTAGTCCTTTAGTTATTTCCTAAGAATGCAGTAACATCTTTTTTTTTTTTTTTTTTTTTTTTTTTTTTATGATAGTCACATAGAGGAGAGAGAGAGAGGGAGAGAGAGGCAGAGACATAGGCAGAGGGAGAAGCAGGCTCCATGCACCGGGAGCCTGATGTGGGATTCGATCCCGGGTCTCCAGGATCACGCCCTGGGCCAAAGGCAGGCGCCAAACTGCTGCGCCACCCAAGGATCCCAGAATGCAGTAACATCTTAAGAATAGTTTCCCATCTCCATATCTTAGAGATGAATAAAAAAGCCAAAGTCCAAAGTAAATTAAACTTTTATAAAATTTGAATATATTGTGTAATAATTATAACAAGTAATATTAAAAAATTTCATAGACTTTAAAAATTTGTTACAAATTTTACAATACATGAATTTTTTTTTTTAGAGAGAACAGGTGGGGGTGGGGGGGTGGGGTTGGGGTGGGGGTTGGGGAAGGGTATGGGGAGAGGGAGAGAGAATCTTAAGCAGGTTCCACATCCAGCATGGAGGCCTATGCAGGACTCTGTCTCACAACCCTGAGATCATGACCTGAGCTGAAATCAAGAGTTAGACACTTAACCAACTGAGCTACCCAGATGCTCCCCCAAAATCGTTTTTTGTTCGTTTTTTTTTTTTTTTTTTTAAGATTTTATTTATTCATGAGAGACACAGAGAGAGAGGCAGAGACATAGGCAGAGGGAGATTCAGGCTCCCTGTGAGGAACCCGACGTGGGACTCAATCCAGGGACTCCTGGATCACGCCCTGAGCCGAAGGCAGATGCTCAACCGCTGAGCCACCCAGGCGTCCTTCAATCTGTTTTTAAATAAAGAATTAAAAAAACAACAACAAAAAAAAAAAAAGAATTAAAAAACCACTTACAATTTTCATTACCCAGAATGAACTCATTAACATTTTTCTGTATATCCTTTTGGATAGCCAAGACTACTTTCTATATGTAGGTGTATATATACATTTTTATTTTACAAATTGGTATAACACATTAGGTTTTATAATTTGCATTTTTTCCTCAGTAGTTCTATGGTTTGCTTCCTTCTTTATCCATAAATATAAGTATGTAATTTTAATCATTGCATGGTATTCTGTTAATAACAGCTGGTATCTGGGTGGTTCAGTTGGTTAAGCCTCCATCTCTTGATTTCAGCTCAGGTCATGATCTCAGGGTTGTGAGATTGAGCTCCACTTAGGGCTCTGTGCTCAGTGTAGATTCTGCTTGAGATTCTCTCTCTCTCTTTCTCTGCCCCTCCCTTCACTCACTTTCATCTTGTTTTCTTCCTCTCAAATAATCTGTAAAAAAAAAAAAGAAAGAAAGAAAAGAAAAAGAAATAATCACTAACTTGCACTGAGGGCTTAACCAAATGTTAGGACTTTTTTTTTTTTTTAATCTTCATTGTGACCACATGAGGTTATTTAGAGATGAGGCAAATAAGACACAAATTGGTTGTTAGTTTTCCAGAGTCACACAGCTGTAACTAGCAGAGCATCATCATCTTTTTTTTAAAACATATTCCTACTTTGAACATCTAGCTTATTTTTGACCTGTTGCTGTTACAAGTGACATTATGGTGAATTTCCCTTTAACTATTTATTTCTTAAAGTTTACCTTAGGATAACTTGCTAGAAGTAGAATTGCTGAGTTAAAGGTTATGCATAATTTTGATTCATATTGCTGAATAGTCCTCCAGAATGGTTGTATAAATTTATACCTCCACCGGAGAGTCCATTTTCCCACACTTTTGCTAGTAGTGGATATTAGTAAACAAAATTAAAATCCTTGAGTCATAGACCTAGCTTGAGTCATAGACATTTTAAACTGCTGGCATTTGCAGACAAAGTAGGTTTTTTTGTTCTCCCCCCCCCCCCCAAATTGGGTTGTGTGTATGTTATTGTCCCTATTTTAATAGGTAGAAGTTAAATAGAGTTTAACAGCCAGAGCTTTAGTTCTGCTAGCTAGTAACATAACTAGTAAGGGGCAGAACTAGGATCTGAAACTAGATTTTTTACTTTTTTTTTTTTTATGATAGTCACAGAGAGAGAGAGAGAGAGAGAGAGAGAGGCAGAGACACAGGCAGAGGGAGAAGCAGGCTCCATGCACTGGGAACCCGACACGGGATTCGATCCCAGGTCTCCAGGATCGCGCCCTGGGCCAAAGGCAGGCGCCAAACCGCTGCGCCACCCAGGGATCCCTGAAACTAGATTTTTAAAAAGATTTATTTTATTTATTTTAGAGAGACAGAGAGCGGGTACCCCCTAGGGGGTGGAGGAGGAAGGGCAGAGGCAAAGGGAGAGGGAGAGAATCTCAAGCAGACTACCCTCTGAGTGTGGAGCCCAGCTCAGGGCTTGATCTCATGCCCTGAGATCATGACCTGAGCAGAAATCAAGAGTTAAAGGCTTAACTGACAGTCACCCAGGTGCCCCTGAAACCAGATCTTTTTGTATCAAAATTTCAGTTCTTTTACTATGCTGACTTTCTAAATGAAGCTGATAGATGGCCTCTTAAGTTAAGCTGAGCATTTTGACATTATAACAGCAGTTCTCTAAGTGAGGAATATAGATCTCTGAGAGCCCTGAAACCCTTTTGGGATCCATTAGGCCAAGTATTTTCATAATAGTGCCAAATACCATTTACCTTTTTCATATTGTTGATATTTATTCTGATGGTGCAAAAGCAGTGGTGGGTAAAACTGCTGGTATCTTAGAATGGCTTAAGTCAGTATCACCAAATCATATTGGTTGTCGTTATATTCTTCATTGTCAGGCACTCACAGTAAAATTCAATTTCATTTAAGAATATCTTTTTTTTTTCTTTTTTTTAATTTTTATTTATTTATGATAGTCACACAGAGAGAGAGAGAGAGAGTCAGAGACATAGGCAGAGGGAGAAGCAGGCTCCATGCAGGGAGCCCGATGTGGGATTCGATCCCGGGTTTCCAGGATCACGCTCTGGGCCAAAGGCAAGCGCCAAACCGCTGCGCCACCCAGGGATCCCAAGAATATCTTTGATCAGGGATGCATGTCTTTGAGTGTCTGCCTTTGGCTCGGGGCGTGATCCTGAGTCCCGGGATTGAGTCCCACATCAGGCTCTCTGCGTGGAGCCTGCTTCTCCCTCTGCCTATGTCTCTGACTCTCTTTCTGTGTCTCTCATGAATACATTAAAAAAAAAGAATATCCTTGATCAGGGGTGCTGGGTGACTCAGTCAGTTAAGTATATGCCTTCCGCTTGGGTTATGACCACAGGGTCCTGGGATCAAGCCCCATATCAGGTTCCCTGCTCAGCAGAGAGTCTGCTGCTCCCCTTGCTGTGCTCTCTCTTTCTTTCTGTGTCAAATAAATAAAATCTTAAAAAAAAGAATGTTCTTGATCAAACATTAAAAATTATTAATTTTATTAAATCTTACTCCTGAATACACATCTTTTTAATATTCTGTGTGATGAAATGGGAAGCATGCCAAGAGCATTTCTGATGCCTACTTGAAATGCAGGATGATTGATTGGATTGTGAGCTATACTGGTTAAATTTCTTTTTCATGGTACATTATTTTTACTTGAAAGAATGTCTTACAAACTCGTTATTAAGTATTAGATATTTGGCAGACAATTTCTGGAAAATTAATAAAGTAAGTCTGTCATTTCAAGAAAAACAACTGGCAATATTTGTTGCCAATGATAAAATGTGAGTTTTCAAGCAAAAATTTTGAATTTTGGAAACATATCATGAGTGTGACAGCTTCCCCATTCTCTTAGACTCTTCTAATGAGCTTGGTAATGATTTTGATGAATGTGATTATAGCATAATAAAATGTATTCACATTTGGAAGATCTCACCTAACTCAGCGATACAATTTTTTTTCAAATAAGCAACCCATGACATAGATCAAAAATCCATTCAAAGTTCAAGGTAGACCAATGGATTTTAATGTAGACAAGTTTGAATCATTTATTCATATAGTTGCAGATTCCACATAACTTTTTTTTTTAAGATTTTAATTATTCATTCATGAGAGACAGAGAGAGAGAGGCAGAGACACAGGCAGAGGGAGAAGCAGGCTCCATTCAGGGAGCCCAACATGGGACTCGATCCTGGATCTCCAGGATGCCATTCTGGGCTGAAGGTGGGTGCTAAACCGCTGAGCCACCAGGGCAGCCCACCACATCATAACCTTTAAGAAAGTACCACTTATTGAGTTCGGGGATAGTGTCTAAGAATATCCATAAATGATCTGAAAAAGCTGTTAAAAGAGAGCCAACCATGGCTGGAGGACCATACTAAGAGACGTATTGGAGTGCCCTCATTTCTTTGTAATGTGTTAAATATGTATAATGGTTACTTAAGTAGTTTGTAGATACCATATTCTTGATTCTTCTGGCATGATAGCCATACACAGATGCTTAGGATAGATTGAAAAAGACCTGCAATCCTGTCCTCAAAGACATGCTTTTCTTGCAGGTTACCATTCCACCATTTCGTGACCCTTTGAAAAAGGCACAATATAACAAAGATGATGAAAAAAGAACTCTTCTTCAGTGTAAAACTGGTACTTAGTGCCTAATTGTTACGTGATTTCATAACTTAAGAGCAGTGGGAGTTGCATTTAAGGGTGCTAATTTAGGTTACTAATCTTTCTGCAGGCAAGATATATACAATGAAAGAATTTAAAGAGACTGAAAAGGCCAAACTGCAATCCAGATTCCCAAGTATTTCTAACTCAAGGCATTTTATGACTCCAAATAAGTGGCTTAAGGTGCCTACAACCTACATAGAAAGTGAATTTTGTAAAAGGAGCAGGTAATGGTTAATATAATAGAAATTATGGAACCTCTTAGAATTTGAAAACTCTTCTTGAGACTATAAATTTTTGTCATAGTTCTGATTATTTTAAATTTCATTCTTTTTTTTTTTTTAAAGATTTTATTTATTTGAGAGAGAACGAGAAAGAACACAAGGGGTGAGGGAGAGGGGCAGAGGGAGAGGGAGAAGCAGACTTCCTGCTGAGCAGGGAGCCCAATATGGGGCTCGATCCAAGGACCCTGAGATCATGACCTGAGTCAAAGGTAGTTGCTTAACCAACTGAGCCATCAGGCACCCCCAAACATTTCATTTTTCAATGAGAACTCTATAATTCTTGTCTTTGTTCCTATTTTTGATGTTTCTTTTTTCTTGGGCACTTTCAAGATTTTCTCTTTGCTTTTCATTAGCTAGAGTATGATGTGTCTAGGTGGTTTTTGTTGTTTTTGTTCTTCGTATTTTCCTTTCTATTGATCCTGCTTAGGGTTCTCTGAGGTTCTTGTATCTGTGGTTTAACATCTTTCATTACTTTTTATTTTTTTTGAAAAATTTGAACCTTTATCACTTCAAATATTTCTCATGCCCCATTCTTTGTTTTTCTTTTCCTTCTGAGACTCCAATTATATGTATATTAGACCATTTGATATATTTTTTTTTTCATTTTTATTTTATTTATGATAGTCACACACACAGAGAGAGAGAGAGAGAGAGAGAGAGGCAGAGACACAGGCAGAGGGAGAAGCAGGCTCCATGCACCGGGAGCCCGACGTGAGATTCAATCCCAGGTCTCCAGGATCACGCCCTGGGCCAAAGGCAGGCGCCAAACTGCTGCGCCACCCAGGGATCCCAGACCATTTGATATTGTCTCATAGCTCCATAGGTCTTAATTTGTTCTTTTGTGTTAAAATTTTTTTCTACTTGTATTTCAGTTGCACAATTTTTACTACCTATCTTTAGGTTCGCAGAGCCTTTCCTCATCTGAGTCTCATCTCTTGATCAGCCTGCCAGAGGAATTCTTTGTCTCCAATGTGATTTTATTTTATTTTATTTTATTTTATTTTATTTTATTTTATTTATTTATTTATTTATTTATTTATTTATTTATTTATTTATTTGTTTATTTTTTTATGATAGTCACACAGGGAGAGAGAGAGAGAGAGAGAGAGGCAGAGACACAGGCAGAGGGAGAAGCAGGCTCCACGCACCGGGAGCCCAATGTGGGATTCGATCCCGGGTCTCCAGGATCGCGCCCTGGGCCAAAGACAGGCGCTAAACCGCTGCGCCACCCAGGGATCCCTCCACTAGATTCTTTAACATATTAGTCATAGTTATTTTAAATTCTCTGATAGTTGGGCAGCCCCCGTGGCACAGCGGTTTAGCGCCGCCTGCAGCCCAGGGCGTGATCCTGGAGACCTGGGATCGAGTCCCACATCAGGCTCCCTGCATGGTGCCTGCTTCTCCCTCTGCCTGTGTCTCTGCCTCTCTCTCTAGCTGTGTCTCTATGAATAAATAAATAAAAATCTTTAAAATAAAAAAAATTCTCAGTTTCCATGCTAGGGTTATTCTAAATGTGATTTTATTGATTGCTTTCACTCTTTTTTTTTTTTTTAAGATTAAAAAAAACAAAAAGAGTACATGAGCAGGGGTAGGGAGGGATAGAGAGGGGGAGACAAGCAGACTCCCTTCCAGGACCTTGGAATCATGACCTGAGCCAAAGGCAGATGCTTAGCAGACAGAGCCACATGGGCACCCCCTAGCCACACTTTAAATACTTGGTTGTCAAGGGCCATATTTATCTCTGGAGACATATATCAGACAGTGCTATATGAGATCTGACAGGAGGGGGAATTCAGTACTTCACAGATTAGAACACAACAGCAGCTCAGCTGAAAGGTCTCACATTTATTACTGGACCAACCTACTGATATAGAAGCATAGTAACAGGAAATAATTTCCTTAACAAGACATGTCTATTGGCCAGGAAGGAAAGATGTTTCCATATTGGTAGGATAAGAACGTGTGATCTCCACGCAGCTTAAATATGTGTGTCAGTTATGTTTGCTATCTCATCATGTGCGATGCCTCCTCATAGACTCAGTTTGGTTCTTCTTCAGTGTCCGTGAAACTAGGTTGGAGCCATTTTGTGAAAAGCCTTCCATGCCAGCTTAAAAATTTAGATTTTATCATGTGGATATAGAGTCATTGAGGATAGTTGAGGAAAGCATAAAAAGCTGGAAAATTTTATCTGGCATATGATGTGTATGATTAAAGATAAGATAGGCCTGGAAGTTGGAGATCTTTGAAGTTTTTATAAGGATCTATGTTGTGTTGATATAGGCCTCAGTATAGTGGCAAAAGGAATGAAATGAAGAGATTGATGTGATAAAACAAAGGAATTTTAGACTTTGGTGGCCAGATTTGGAGGGCCAGGAAAAAGGAAGAGTCAGAGAGGAATTTGGTTTTGAGAATTGTTATTTTATGTATTAATTTCCTAAGGTAATTGTAACAAAGTACTACAAACTGGATAGTTTAAAACAATAGAAGTTTATTCTCTCCTGGTTCTGGGAGCTGGAAGTATAAAATTGAGAGGTCAGCATTGTCATTCCCTCTATGAAGGCTCTAGGGGAGGCTTCTTCCTTGCCTCTTTCCTAGCTGCTGGTGGCTGCTGGCCATCTTTTTAGTTGGTCTACAGTCTTATCACTCTAATGTCTGCCTCCATTGTCATGTGGTCTTCTTCCCTCTGTGTCGGTATCCAAATTCCCTCCTTTTTTTTTCTTTTTTTAAAGATTTTATTTATTCATGAAAGACACACACAGAGAGAGAGGCAGAGACACAGGCAGAGGGAGAAGCAGGCTCCATGCAGGGAGCCCGATGCGGGACTCGATCCTGACACTCCAGGATCATGCCCTGAGCCAAAGGCAGATGCTCAACCGCTGAGCTACCCAGGCATCCCCCCCACCTTTTTTTTCTTTAAAAGTTTCATTTATTTCTTTGAGAGAGAAAGTACAAGTGGGGATAGGGAGAGGGACAAACAGACTCCATGCTAAGCTTGGGGATCCATGCAGGGTCCGATCCCATGACCCTGATATCATGACCAGAGCTGAAACCAAGAGTCAGACACTCAACTGACTGAGCCACCTAGGTGCTCCTCTTATTTCCCTTCTTAAAATATCTGTCACTAGATTAGAGCCCATCCTAATCCATTATGACCTCATTTTAAAAAAATATTTTATTTATTTATTTATTTATTTATTTATTTATTTATTTATTTATTTATTTATTTATTTATGAGAGAGAAAGAGAGAGGCAGAGATACAGGCAGAGGGAGAAGCAGGCTCCATGCAGGGAGCCCGATATGGGACTCGATCCCTGGTCTCCAGGATCACACCCTGGGCTGAAGGTGGTGCTAAACACTAAGTGTCAGAGTTTAGGACTTGAACATATTTTTTTCTGGGGGACACAATTCAACCCATATATCAAATTAATTCAATCAGAGAATCATGTATTGAGTTGTAATTGCCTTTATTTTATTTATTTATTTTTAAATTTTTATTTATTTATGATAGTCACACAGAGAGAGAGAGAGGCAGAGACATAGGCAGAGGGAGAAGCAGGCTCCATGCACCAGGAGCCCGATGTGGGATTCGATCCCAGGTCTCCAGGATCGCGCCCTGGGCCAAAGGCAGATGACAAACCACTGCGCCACCCAGGGATCCCTGTAATTGCCTTTAAAGAATTCACAATAGGGCATCCCAGGTGGCTCAGTGGTTTAGTGCCACCTTCGGCCCAGGGTGTGATCCTAGAGACCAGGGATCAAGTCCCATGTTGGGCTTCCTGCATGGAGCCTGCTTCTCCCTCTCCCTGTGTCTCTGCCTCTCTCTGTGTGTCTCTCATGAATAAATAAATAAAATCTTTAAGAAAAAAAATAAAGAATTCACAATAGAGAAGATAGCTATTTAAAGAATTCCATTACAAAGTGGCAGATGTGATAATACTGATACACATAGGTTATTATGGAAGCAGAGGAGGAATATTTAATGCAGCCCAATAGAAAATATAAAAGTAGGATCCTGGATAAAAATTTTTTAAAAATGAAAGAGCTCCTGGGTGGCTCAGTCAGTTAAGCTTTCAACTTTTGATTTTGGCTCAGGTCAGACCTCAGGGTCATGAGATTGAGCCTTGTATCAGGCTCTGTGCTGGTGTGGAGCCTGCTTAAGATTCTTCTCTCCCTCTGCCCTTACCTCTCTAAAAATTTTTTAAAAATGAAGAGAAACATCAATTTCTTATTGAAATTATTCAGTGTGTGGTTTATATAGTTTTATTAATTTAAATGATCTCTAGTTTGGGTGAATCCAGGAGAAAACTTACTGTCTAAAGTTAACAGATCTGTAGGAGTGTAGAGATTAGAGACAGTTACATAGAAGATGGAATCCATATGGTTGTCATCTGGCTTCTATTTTATACCATAGTTTCAGAGACTTTGTTTTTCTGAAGTTCAGCCTTTAATGTTCAATTCTGGTGTATCTGAAGTATCTTTTTTTTTAAGATTTTATTTATTTATTCATGAGAGAGAGAGAGCGAGACAGAGACAAAGGCAGAGGGAGAAGCAGGCTCCATGCAGGGAGCCCGATATGGGATTCGATCCAGGGTCTCCAGGATCACGCCCTGGGCCGAAGGCAGGCGCTAAACCGCTGAGCCACCCAGGGATCCCCTGAAATATCTTTACTCTCCTTCTTTAAAGATAATTTGCTGAATACAAAATTCTAGGTTGATATTTATTTTCTCTTAATGCTTTAAATATATAATTCTCTTGTTTTTGGTTTCTGTTGTTTATAAGAAGTCTGCTGTCATTCTGATTTTCATCCTTTCTCTATGGCTGCTTATAATTTTTTTGTTGTTTTGTTTTGTTTTTAGTGTTTTGCACTCTTGCTACAGGTGTCTATGTATGGGTTTCTTTTTATTTAACCTACTGGTATATATTGTGCTTCCTGTATCTCTCTATTCTGTTTTCATCAGTCAGGAAAATTTGCAGCAATGATCTCTTTATTGATTTTTCTTCATTCTTTCCATTCTAATTCTCAAATTAGACATATATTAGACTTTTAAATATTTTTTTGAGGAGGAGGGGCAGAGGGAGAGAGAATCTTTTTTTAAAGATTTATTTATTAGAGAGCAAGCACAAGCAGGGAGAGGGGCAGAAGGAGAGAGAAGGGAAACAGACTCCCTACTGAGCAGGGAGCCTTATGGGGGCTGGATCTCAGGACCCCGAGATCATGACCTGAGCCCAAATCAAAAGTCGAATGTTTAACCAACTGAGCCACCCCAGCACCCCAGATCTTTTTTTTTTCCCCAGATCTTCTTATATCTTAATATCTTTCTCATTTTCCATCTCTTTAGGTAATTTCTTTGGATATATTTTCAAATTTACTAATTCTTTTCTCACTGTGTTCAATATTAACATTTAAATTTCTTAAATTTCCTTCTTCCAATATGCTTGTTCATTCCTGATAGGCTCTTACTGTTATCATGATGACTGGATCATTTCTTTCTTTAAAATATAAAATACATTGGTATACTATATTCTGTATCTGATTATTTCAAATTCTTTATTTTTTGGGGAAGCTAAATCTATTGCTTTTCCCTGCTAACTCTCAATTATAATGGTTTTCCTTCTTGTGTGCTTTGCTTAGTGAATTTTATTTGTGATTTAATTATACAGTTTTATCTTTGGGTATCTAATTGGCCCAAACAGGGGGAGAATTTGTTTGTTTCTGTCTCTGCTGGTGGCTGGGATATCATCAACCTGGGCCGGCATCAGCTCCCTTCAAAAGTCCATAGGCTTATAAGCTCAGTGTGACAGTCTCAAGTTTAGCATCCCCACATGGCTCAGTATCTTGTTAAGTCTGTTGTTGGCATGTGCCTTCAGGTGTATTCTACTCATTCTTGCTGCCCACTACAGACCCAGCTTCCCACACTCCTGGCCTCTACTGTGTGTGTGTGTGTGTGTGTGTGTGTGTGTGTGTGTGTTAAAGAGCTTTTTTCTTTCTTGTGAGATTAGTGAAACCTCAAAGAGTGAGTGGGTTCCCTCAAAGAAGTGAATTTCAAACTAGTATATATAGTGAGGGCTTCTATTCACTAATAGTGTAGATATTCACTAATAGTCTTAAGGGACTCAATTTCCAGATTCTGAAGTCTATTTGTTCTCCTTCTAAATATTGATCTACTTGGGGACAGGCTTGCATTCACATTATTTCTTAACCCACATTTTTCTTTTTGTTAAAGATTTTATTTATTTATTCCTGAGAGAAACACACAGGGAGAGAGAGGCAGAGACATAGGCAGAGGGAGAAGCAGGCTCCATGCAGGGAGCCCCACGTGAGACTCAATCCCGGGTTTGCAGGATCGTGCCTTGGGCTGAAGGCGGTGCTAAACCGCTGAGCCACCTGGGCTGCCCTCTTAACCCACTTTTAAAAGAAAGTCCTACCTTTCAACCTGGGTATGAAAAAAATTCTAGGGTACCAAATAAAGGGATAAATAAAAATACTGGCTTTAGAGAGACTTCTTTTAATGATGAAGCAAGGAAATTTAACCCACAGGTCTTTCTGCATTTCCTTGTCATATATATTTTATTTCACTTTAATTAGTTGACTGATTTAAAGGCTTGCCTTAGAATCAGGGTAGTAGGGGTGCTTGGATGGCTCAGTGAATTGAACATCAGACTTTTGATTTCAGCTCAGGTCATGATCTCAGGGTCATGGGATCAAGCCCCAAGTCAGGCTCTGCACTCAGTGGGGAGTCTACTTGAGATACTGTCTCTTTTGCTCTGTCCCTCTCCTGGCTTGCACATTTGTGCTCTCTCTTAAATAAATCTAAAAAAAAAAAAGAGCAAGCCAGAGTACTTAGTCTCTGTTGGGTTGCTCTGAATTTGGAATAGTTAAAGTTAGATAATTTAGTGATACTTTTTTTCAATATAACTGGAATATTTTGTGTGACTGCCAAAATTTTCAAAATACATTGGCTGTAATCCTCATCTAACAGTGTTATGTGATTGCTTTCAGATTTGGTGTGCTTTATCAATATGATGGTTAAAATCTATTTTATCAAATAAATATTCTAAAAGTTTCGTAGTAAGACCAACACTCATTTTATCCCAATAAATACTTGATATTTTAAAAATTTCCTCTTAACAAGAACAAACTTATTTAAACTTACAATGAAAACTTTAGGTTTTAGCTTTAAAATGTACAAGGTAGGGCAGCTCTGGTGGCTCAGCGGTTTAGCACCGCCTTTGGCCCAGGGTGTGATCCTAGAGACCCGGGATCAAGTCCTATGTAGGATTCCCTGCATGGAGCTTGCTTCTCCCTTTGCCTGTGTCTCTGTCCCGCCCCCCTGTCATGAATAAAAAAATCTTTTTAAAAAAATGTACAAGGAAGGCAGTGCCTGAGTGGCTTAGTCGGTTAAGCGTCTGCCTTTGGCTCACATCATGATTTCAGGATCCTGGAATCAAAACCCACATAAAGCTTTCTGCACAGCAGAGAGCCTGCTTCTCCCTCTGACTCTCTTCCCTGCTTGTGTTCTTTCTGTCTCTTTCTCTGTGTCAAATAAATTTTAAAAAATAATAAAATGTAGAAGAGGATATGTGATTTTTCAAAATTCTTAAGAGTATATAAACAAAACTGTTTAAGTTCACTGCCTCAGAGCTCCTAGTCAGCCATTAATATATATATTTTGTTCCACATATATACATGTCATATATATTCTATCTTTACATGTAGTGTAAATTCCTTAAGGATAGTAATTGGGTGGCACAAAGTCAATGTTTGCTTCATGAACAAGTAATTATTAGATATAGTGACCAGGGGTGGCAGTCAAAGAAGATCCTGATATTTAATTGTAGGTCACTAGGAAAATGGTAATGCCATTAGCAAAAGGGAGGAGCACAGAGGAACAGATTCAGAAAGGTAGTGGATAAGTTCAATTTTGTTCATACTGAGTTTTATACACTGGTGGTCCTTTCAGGTAAAGATGTATTATAGACTGTTGGAAGAGTTTGCTATAAGGAAAAAGAAAGGTAGTTGAGATCAGGTCTAATTGGATAATACCCTTCTATTCCAAAGTTTTCATTATCCTTGGATTCCTTTACTATTTATTATCATTCTTAAGATTCTAAGGAAAGGCTTGCTTAGAAAAAGCTCCTGCAGAGAAATGACCCAATGCATTAGCCCTTCTCAGATATATCAAGAAAGATCAGGAAATCTTTCCATCTTTTTATTTTTTTAATATTTATTTATTTGAGAGAGAGAGAGAGTACGGTGGGGAGGCAGAGGGAGACTCTTAAGCAGACTTAAGCACTGAGCATGGAGCCCAATGTGGGGCTCAATTCCATGACCCTGAGATTATGACCTGAGCCCCTTATCTTTTTATTTTATACACTAATCCAGATGTTTGCTATACTCATTTATTTCCTTTTCTCAAAGCATATTTCAAAATTCACATTCTCTAGGAAAATCCATTCGGACTAAATCAGGATCAGATTGATCCTTTCCATTAGTTCTTTGTGTGGCCAAATATTTGCATGCTGGATAAACTGAGAAAGTTAGGATAATGCCCACACTTTCACTTTCAAATGACTGAATCTACCCTAGAAAAGGAGTCATTGATTGAAGCTTTCTACTGCTTACAAAAATTGGGAAGTCCTAAGAAACAGGGCTGAGTTTCAGAAACAAGTTCCAAAATCACGATGCAGAACTCCCTGGCCGAGGGGTATATGTTATTTCTGCTGTGATCAGGAAATTTCTTCTTGCTACTGGCCTCAGGACCATACCAGTTCTGACATAATCTGTATCAGCAAAACAGATGCTCCTCACAGGGCCAGTATCACTCTTGCAGTCAGCTCTCAAGAAGGGGTAAGACTGGAGGAATCAAATGGTAACATAGGATAGGAATTGGAGTGTTTCAGATCTCCCTTGGGAAAGCACTTTATGTTTATGCTCATAAATGACACAATTGCTATGGCTTCTTTTTACATTACAGTATAAGCTCCTAGTAGAGAGGGAGTGCTTTCAACTTTGTCTACCTAGTTCTAGGTTCTCAGTAACCAATCTCTATCATGGTTTCAGTAACTCTTAAACACTCAAGAATGTACACTAGTTTGAAATAATGGTCTTTGGTCTTTTGGACAATATATATAGCAGTCAATGTGTAACAATAATTTCTGTATACATGTAAGATAGTTTTGTTTTCAAAGTGTCCTCACAGATGTTATCTTGTTAAAGGTTAAAAGTGAAAATGAATTTTAATGATTGTAGTTTTGATTTGAAACCTTTGACAAGAGCTTCTCATCCTGTGGAATCTCAGCAAGAAAAAAAAGCAGTCATTTACAAGTAAGTCTGTTATTCCATAACTTTGCTTTTTTTCCATTAAAAATGCTTGGCTGTGTTTCTACCCCCTGCCATCCTTTCATGTTGCTGGAGCAGTACTGAGGCATATACCACAGTCTTGTGGTGTGACCTCAGGCATCTCTTGCCTCCATGACTGGGTGAAGTGGCAACTTTCCTTAACTTTGTCTGGTTTTAAAGAACAAATTGCTAAAACATTCAGAAATAATCACAGGAAATAAATTGCTAACAACTCAAAGTTAAAGGTTAGGAGATTTTTAATTGGAATCAAAACAAAATGGAATTTTGGACTAATTTTGGTGGATAGTAGGTATACCCAGAGTGAAAAGATGTTATGAGAACAGTGGTAGTAGTGTGTGACAGAGGGAATCATCTCAATTGCCTAGGTACGGAATTAAAGTAAGAGATTTCTCTATATAATTACATGTTTAACTATCTGATTGCGACTAATGAGATCCCTCAGAGTTGCTGCAGGGAATGTAAAATGGTGCAGCAACTTTGGAAAATACTTTGGCAGTTTCTCAAAACGTTAAAAGTTAAATGACCATGTGACCCAGCAATTCAACTTCTACCTAGGAGAAATGGCAACATAGGTTCGCATAAAGGCTTACACGTAAGTGATCTTGGCAATATTATTCACAATAGCCAAAAAGTGGAAACAACCCAAATATTCATCAGCTAGTGAATGGATAAATTAAATATGCTATATCCAGGGTGCCTGGGTGCTTAGTTAAGTGTCTGCCTTCAGCTCAGGTCATGATCCTGGAGTCCTAGGATTGAGCCCCATGTTGGTCTCCTTGCTCAGCGGGGAGTCTGCTTCTCCCTCTCCCTCTGCCGTTCTTCCTCTTGCGCTGTCTCTCGCTTTTAAAAAAATCTTTTTGAAAAATGTGCTAGGGAAAAAAAATGTGCTAGAGGATCCCTGGGTGGCTCAGCGGTTTGGCATCTGCCTTTGGCCCAGGGTGCGATCCCCGAGTCCCGGGATCAAGTCCCGGGTCCGGGCTCCCGGCATGGAGCCTGCTTCTCCCTCCTCCTGTGTCTCTGCCTCTTTCTCTCTTCTCTCTGTGTCTATCATAAATAAAAAATAAATAAATCTTTAAATAAATAAATAAATAAAATAAAATTTAAAAATGTGCTATAACTATACATGGAGTATTTGATGATTAAAAGGAAGAGAAGTACAGATAGATGTTACTAAATGAATGAACTTAAAAACTAATATACTTCATGAAATAAGACAATCACAAAAGACCACATATATGATTCTATCTCTAGGAAATATCCAGAAAGACAGATCTATAGAGATAAGAAGTGGATTGTTGTTGGACTAGGGCTAGGGTTGGGAATGGATAGTAATTGTAAATGAGAATGAGGTTTTTAGACTGACAGAAATGTTCTAAAATTAGGTCATGGTGATGGTTGTACAACTCTAAATATACTAAAAATCATTGACTTCTATATGTAAAACGGGTGAATTTTATGGTGTGTAAATTACACCTAGTAAAACTGTTGATAATAATAAAAAAGAACCTACTAAAGCAAAAGAAAAATGAGCTTTGGTGATGTTGTTTAGGAGGTTGGCATACAATTCTCTGTTCCAAAAAAGCCCCAAAGTAAGCTGCAGTACCCTTTCCTTTTTCTGAATAGGCTCAGAATTTGATGAATAAATGCAGTGTGGCAGAAGCCAGAGGACTTTCAGAGATGCTTGATGCTGGCATGGGCAGCAGAGAGAATGATTAATTACTAATTTTAGAAACAGAGGACTATTAGAGATGGGGCTGGACATTGTGGACTTCTCAGTGTCCTAGAGGTGTGGTTTAACAATTGGCTGCTTTTTTCGGGCTCCCTGCATGGAGCCTACTTCTCTCTCATGCCTCTGTCTCTCTCTCTCTCTCTCTGTCTCTCATGAACAAATAAATAAAATCTTTAAAAAAAAAAAAAAACAAACAAACCCAAACAATTGGCTGCTTTTTGAATGGGAGTTGAAATTAAGGGATAATAGGAAGTATTGGAACTAAGCCCTATTCACTTGGTAGCCAAAGGCCTTTAAAAGATAGAATAAGTTAAAATCACTCTTTCATACTAGGTTTCAAAAGAGTAAGTTTCTCTACAATCCCTCAAGTGTCACAGTCTCGTGGATCTGTTTGGGTCAGGTGTTAGGATAGTAAACATTTGAATCCTATTTAATTTCTATATATGATATAAAAGAAAGGGAGTCCTCAAATATCTCCTCTAGCAGAGTAGGACCCAGATATCAGGAGAATATTGCATATTAGTGTGCCAGAGGACCTATATTTTATTTTTATTTTTATTATTTTTTTATTTTTTATTTTTTTTAGGGCCTATATTTTAGACTAGAGGCTTAAGTCTATGAGCTACCCTCTGTCTATAAATTAGGGAAATGTCCCAGTTATGGCGTTGGGGGTGGAGAAGGCATATTTGTCTTTGGCAGTTAGACCTTCCTCAGGAAGACACAACAAACAGCTCTATGAGGGGGTTATGTACTCTGAAAGAGCCTCAGTTAGCTGTTTGATTAAGCAGCAAAGAGATTGCAAATGAAACTATTTTTAGAACAAGATAATGCTATTTATTTGAGTTTCTTTTAAATAAAAATGTGTAGATTGATTCATATTGAACTCAGCAACTTCAAAGTAAAAAAAAAAAAATGCTACAATTGAGTTGGGTATTTAAGAAAATACTTTCTGGTTCCTTCCTACAGAAACAAAGGATCATCCCTTCTGGAAAAAGAACCTCTATGTTTTCATGAGAGAAAGAAGAAAGAGGCCAATTCTGAAGGTCACTTCCTTGACCCTCAGCAGAAGATAGAGAGGGATGGGGCCCAGTATGCGGTGAGAGCTGGGATGGTCATTTTTGCCATACACGGGCAGCAATTGCTGATACCAAAATCTGAGCAGCTGGGAGCTTCTCTGTATGACAGGTTTTTAGGAGGAGAGGAGGCAGTGGGCTGCACCCCTTTACCCCAAACAAGGCAAGGGATTAGGTAGAAGAAACTGAGAAGCAGCTTCCTTTATTCAGAGGGAATGAGGAGAATTGCCCTGGGAGTTATTACACAATGGACATGCCCTCTGGTGGGTGAGCTATCAGATTTTTCCACCTCCCTCTTATGAATGTTATTAACCCTTCTTTTGTTTCACCATCATCTTTACCATTTACCACTTATCATGCCCAAGCCAGGCCTCAAATTTTGTTCCCCTTAATTCAACTAAGACAGGCAGAAAATTTTCAAAAGGACCGTGTACTAAATTCAGTGTAGGAAAAAATTTTTTTAAGATTTTACTTATTTATTTATTTATTTATTTATTTATTTATTTATTTATTTATTTATTTTTGTTTTTTTTAGATTTTACTTATTTTTTCATGAGAGACACACACACAGAGAGAGAGAGAGGCAGAGACACAGGCCGAGTGAGAAGCAGGCTCCATGCAGGGAGCCTGATGTGGGACTCGATCCCGGGACTCCAGGATCATGCCTTGGGCTGAAGGCAGGTGCTAAACCACTGAGCCACCCAGGGATACCCCAGTGTAGGAAAATTTAAGTAAAAGCCCCCAAATTAAAAAATGTAAAATGTATAGAAATACAGATGTTCACACAGCACAGGTTTCTCATCCTAAGGTAACTACAGTTAAACCTTGTAGCCATGTGACTGGGTCTACTGCTTCCAGGTCTACCTGCCACTTCTCCCCTTCAGTTCTCCACTCTTGTGTGTCCTGAGGACCTGGAGTAGAGCTTCTTTTAGGAGTGGATTTGGAGAAGTCACAGCCCACCTTCCCCATCTCCTGGTTAGAAATCATTATAGGAATGGCATGTTAGTTCTATCTTATCCTTTCTGTCTCTCCATTTCCCTATTCCTACCCACAAAGGATAAGGGAGCTACTTTTTTTTACTCACACATGGATGTCTTATTAAAATTTTATTTTGTAGTTTAACTCCTTTTACTGTCATGTTTTAGCATCTTCCCATGTGCTTGTTACTTTCTTCCTCAAAATTTTTTTAAAGATTTTGGGTGCCTGGGTGGCTCAGTTAAGTAGCTGCCTTCGGCTCAGGTCATGATCTCAAGGTCCTGGGATTGAGCCCCATGTTGGGCTCCCTGCTCAGGGGGGTAGTCTGTTTCTCCCTCTCCCTCTCCCACATCCCTATGCATTTTGTCTCTCTTTTTTTGCTCTCTCTCTAAGATTTTATTTGAGAGAGAGAAAGAGAGAGCATGAACAGGGGGAGGGACAGAGGAAGAGGGGCAAGCAGATTCCCACTGAGCCCCAAATTGGGCTCTAGCCTAGGACCCTGAGATCATGACCTGAGCCAAAGGCAGATGGTTAGCTGACTGAGCCACCAAGGATTCCCTCTTCCTCAGAATTTTAATAAACACCTACTCTGAGCCAGACAGTATTTGAGGGACATACTGGTAAACAAAAGAGGTAAATCTCTAATCTTGAGGAGCTTACATTTTGATGGGGAAGGGGAACAGACAAATAAATGTAATATGTGAGCTAGCAATGAATGCAATGAAGAAAATAAAACAGGTGTAGTGGGGCAGAAGAACTACATCAACAGAACAGGTTTATTTTATTTATTAAAGGTTTTATTTATTTGAGAGAGAGAGAGAGAGAGAGCGCTCACGCGCACAAGCAGGGGGAGGGGCAGAGGGAGAAGCAGACTCCCCACTGAGCAGGAAGCCCAACGTGGGGCTCTATCCCAGGACCCTAAGATCATGACCCAAGCTGAAGGCAGCCACTTAACTGATTGAGCCATGCAGGTACCCCAACAGAACAGATTTAAATGGACAGCAAGGAAAAAAAAAAACAGTTGATTTATACTGATACCTTATAAATATGTTATATTGATTGGTATGAGTATCTTGAATGTAACCAGTCCCCCAAAGGATTAGTGTTTACTTTTGTATTTGTGTCCCTCTTACTGCCAAACCTGCTTTGCCTCCAGATTTCCCCTCATTCAGGGGAATCAGATTATAATACAATCAGGACCCTTCAAGACAAAAATCTATGAGCTGTCTTTGATTTTTGCTTTCCCTCCCTTCCCATGTCTTAACAGGTACTGAGCTCTGTCTGCTTATTTACTTTTTGGTTTCTTACCACTCTCACCAGTTCAAGCCATTGTGATCCTAACTGGCCTAATGCACTGGCCTCCTAACTGGTTTTCCTGCATCTGCGGTTGCCCCTGTATAATCCATTCTCCATGCAGAAGCTATATTCTTTTAAAACTGTTAGACCTGATTTCTCCTCTCCTCAAAACCTTTGAATGGCTTCCCTTCACACTTTGGATTTTATTCTAATTCCTTACCATGGTCTCTAAGTCCCTGTACCATTAGGCACCTGCCTCCCCTCCAACCTCACTTCCTGCCTTCTCTTCACATGCACTATGCTCCAGCCTCACCAGCCTTTTTCTGTTTTCTGAGCATATCAACTTCACTCCCATCTCAGGCTTTTGCTTCTGTCAGTCCTACCTGGAACACTTTCCCCAGATCTCTCCATGTCTCATTCCCTCAGTTCACCCAGACCTCTGCACAAATACCTTCTCAGAGAAGAAGCCTTTTCTAACTTTTCTTGTTAAAATAGTTCCCCTATGCTCCCTACCCCCTTTACTTGTAAAGAGGTGGGATTCAGGACTCAAATGGAGTACAGTACAAGCCATGCATGCATTGTAAAAGGAAAGAAGGCAGAGTATGTGGATATGGCTTGGTAAATTTTGTGAAGGAACATTGTTTACTTCTGTTTACCTCATTTTCTCAGTGAAGTGAGAAGGTCATTTTTCAGCTGATAGTGAAAGTGGAAGATTAAGATTCAGAGGTTTGAAAAAAGGGAATAAAGGAAGGTAGTCTTTTCTAAGTCACAATGATTGTAGTGTAAATTAGTACTCCAGACATCCTGACAATCTGAAAGAGGACCCCATAGGGAGTCCTTCAACTCATATCACGCATCAGTGACCGCCCTCCCCTCCCCCATGATAGGGTTGGTTGTATCCCAGAATTTCTGCATGTTTTGAATCCAGATAGAGTGAGCAGAGGCTGAGGCAGGTTTAGGTGGGGCCTTTGCCTGTGAGAGGAGTCACTCACCTCTGGCAGGACTAAGCTTCAGGGAGGTCAGGTCAGCTGGGCTGAGGAACTCTTTCTGCTCTCATAAGCTCCCCATTCCTCTATCACATGTTAACTCTTCTTTCCTGTCACCTTCAGAAGGTTTTAGCAACCAAAGAGCACACACTCTGATCCTTGGTTGGTAAGAGGACACAAAAGAAAGCTGTTCCAGAGGAAGCCGTCTGCCAGCAGGATCTATTCAGGGTGAGGACCAAGGAAGGGACTCAAGCACCTGCAGTAAACACTTCATTTTTGAGTTCAGTGTTTGTATGATAATTAAGAAATCACACTACCATGTATTGACAGCTATTGCAAATGTATTTTCCCCAGAAGTTAAATATTGTCTGAAAAATCCAATAAAAATAATGATAGCTACCTTACTGAGTGCCTATCTCAATTTACTTGATCTTTCCTAAATCAAGGTAGTGCCCCTTTTGGTCAGGCACCCTTAAAATCCACTGCTGCATATTTTCCCCAGGTTTTTCTAACAGTCTAGAAAATTTAAGAATTCATTTTGAGTATGATTACCCACTTGCTGATTCTGATTCTGCAGATCATCCTCTGGCTCATGATGAGTCTGACACAGTAAGGCTTAGAACACAGGGGAGCAGAATTTTGTTTTCCTTAGGCAAAGAGAACACTAAAAGTCATCCCTCTCCTAATCGTATGTAGACCTAGATCACACAGGTAAACCATATATCTCTAGTATTCGTTTGCAAAATGTCCATTTATTTGAAACAACCTAGGGTGGTGTTGGATTGGGCAGTTTAAAGCTCCATGTGCATGGGTGCGGCCTCTCCCTGGGCTCTCCTCCTCCATGACCTCCCCCACCCTTGACATCCCTAATCCCTTAGATCCCTGATCTAAGGGGCATCCAGGGAAGTGGGGCTCAGGTTTCAGCCCAGTACTTTAGTCTGGTTTTACAAGGACACTCCCTTTTCCTCTCTCACAATCCTCGGTTCACTGGTTCACTGGCTGGCAGTGGGTTAGTGGTGGGTTAGATAGAGGTCCCAGTGGCCAGGCACTCCACCGAGACCTGCGGGGCCCCAGGGGTGTGGGGTGACAGTCAGGGTGGGGGTGGGGCCCTCCATGGTGCAATGGTGGCATGGCAGGAGTAGAGGGTGGCCCAGGCCGGGCAGGTGACCCCATGGCAACATGTGGAGGAAGCATCATGACCCTTTTCAAAACCCAGGTGCCAAGGATTTCTTTCTGTTTATTTTACTTAGCAACTCTACCACGTGGCAGAGCCAGGATTCAAACCCTTTCTGCCTAAGTCTCTTCAGTTTACTCTCTCCCTTCAGGAATTCTATTACCTGTGGCTTCCAAGAAAGTGCCCACCTACGGTGAACATTTCAGGCCAGAGAAATTAAAAGAATGGCCAGAGCCCCAGTCAGTTGCTTTCATGGAGGTAAAGGAAAGTGGGGTTTTGGGATGTCAGTTATTTGGGCGATAGGACATTAATCCTATCCCTTGAGAACTATGTTGTCTCAGTCATGGTTGTAGTGACTACAGAACCAGGACAGTGCCTGGTGGAGACTAGACACTGGAAAAAATGCACTGAATGGGAATGAATGATCCAGGATCAAATATGGCTCAAAGTGTGGTCTGAGTGTCCCCCACTGTGGCTGCAGGAGGTTCAGGCAGGTGTCCCCGAGCCCAGGCTGTGCTTGCCAGTGAATTCTGATACTTAAGGGTCTGGGTAAAACAATGATATCCTCATAAAGAAAGTTTCATTATTTTATGTGATCCTATAATGTGTCGCACTGTAAAGAAAAGCTCTTGGATATTTCCTTCCTTTTGCTGTGCTAGCACAAAAAGTGATGAGACCTTTAGTATTTGTGTGTGTGTGCACAGAAAGCTGTGGGTTTCAAAAGTGCTGCCAGAAATCCTTAACACCTTCCTTACTGTTTTCTGGTGAAATCACGAAGAAGGAGGTATCGAAGGCAAAAACTGTTTCCTTAAAAAAGGGGGTCAAAAGTCAGATGCCTGACTAATAGTATTTATAACTCTTGCCAATAATGTTAATAGGATGACTAAAAAAAATGTAGTTATCTAAGATGTTTGTTAAAGTAGATGTTTCTACTTCTCCAAATCTATTGATTTATTCTGTTTGTGGCATCAGTGGAAAACATTTAATTGACTTTTTCAATTGCTGTCCTAAAATAAGTCTAAGAAGGCTTTAAAGCAAGATTCTGCTTATATTACCAAGAGTGTTATTTTGAAGACCCAAATAGCTGTCTGAATATTATTTTAGATTTCATTTGAAGGTGTTAAATGTATGGATAAAACTACAACTCTCCTTTTTGAGATCTCTCTTATTCCCAGATTTGTTTTTTGAGTTTGGGGTTCAGTTTGTTTTGATGCATTTATTGTGGCAGAACTGCACAAGAGCCAGAGGTTGAATACCATAGTTTTAAGAACCTGTATCTTTTTACACTAGTTCTTTTAGGTAATCGCATTTCTCTTCCAGATACTCGATTTTTATTACCTCCCCATTTGTTCCTTATAAGCATAAAAGCTAGAAGATGGTGGCAAGTGAAAAGCCCTAAGGTGAGATTTTAAGTGCATCAGCTGTACCCAAACCCATAGTGGAAACAGCACGTCACTAGATGTAAGTCCATTTTAGTCCTTGGCCAGGAACTGCCACTGTCTTTTCTTGACTAAAAAAGAGGTTTTGACTTATAAAGAGACCGAGCAGAAGTCAGGAACTTCAGGAGCCCTTTACAACATAACTAGTGAATGCCTGAAAAGAGGATTCATTTGATAGAGGATCCCTTTAGTTAGTAAGCTTTCTAGTACTTAAAAAAAATGATCTCGTGGTCTGATATGTAAGGCATTTGTTTCAGAATACTCTGGGTTGGGGGGCAGGGGAGAGTGAACAGGAATTTAGATGAACTAAGATTTACTCTGAATTGATAATTATTGAACCTGGGTGATGGATTCACAGAGAATCATGTTTGAAAATTTCCTTAATAAAA
Source organism: Canis lupus familiaris (assembly GCF_011100685.1). NCBI lineage: Eukaryota > Metazoa > Chordata > Mammalia > Carnivora > Canidae > Canis > Canis lupus. Next base: position 18,670,404 of record NC_049238.1, read on the forward strand.
AGTTACAAAATATTCTTTGAGGTACAGGTGGTAGTTACACAGTAAAATGACTGGTAAAATACAGTGAATTTTGTCATTCTGGTTGGTTTCTTCAGGATTTATGTCTTAATATTCAATTCTGTAATTTTAGGCATTAGCTAGAGAAGACATTGATGAAGCTGTACATGTGATATTATTTAGAGAAAATTATGTTGTGAAGGTAAGAGTTGGCTACAGACTGTGGACCCTAAGTGTGTTCTAGGTAAGCAAGAGTGCTGCAGAGCAGCATGGCCAAGAGGATGTTACTGTATCACAGAGCTTCATTTTGCTGGGAGAAGGAGCCTCTTCTGATTCATTTATTTGTACAGCATAGATCTGAGATTGCACCACCTCCTTGCAGGATCACAGAGAGGTCAGGATTCCTAGATCTGGCTGTAAGGGATCTGAGAGATTGTTCTCACTGCTTCCCCTATTTGTTCTAGTACCGAATAGAAATTCTTTCTGACTAAAACTCACCTCTTTTTCATTTGTTCCCACATCACATGGAGATATGTAAAACCATCAGAAATAGTATTTAAGGGTAATGACTAATTAGTACTGAGAGTTACTATGAAATTAATAAAGGAGTTTTTTCTTTTTCTTTTTTTGTTGGAGAGAGGTAGAGAGGGAGTATGAGGTGGGGGGGGAGATTTTTTTTTTTAAAGATTTACTTATGTTTGAGAACGAGAGTGTGAGTGGGGGGAAGGGAAGAGGGAGAGAATCTCAAGCAGACTCCCCACTGAGCCTGCAGCCTCATGCTGGGCTTGATTTCATGACCCTGAGATCATGACCTGAGCTGAAAACAAGAGTCAAACACTTTTTTTTTTTAAAGATTTACTTATTTATTTATTCATGATAGACACAGATTTGAGAGAGAGGCAGAGACACAGGAGGAGGGAGAAGTGGGCTCCATGCTGGGAGCCCGATGTGGGACTTGATCCTGGGACTCCAGGATCGCACCCTGGGCCAAAGGCAGGTGCCAAACCGCTGAGTCACCCAGGGATCCCCAAGAGTCAAACACTTAACCGACTCAGACACCTCAATGCCCCAATAAACTTAAAGGAATTTTAATTTAAATAATATATTCATTTACTTTAGAGAAAGAGTAAGTCAGGGGAAGGGCAGAGAGAGAGAGAAACTTCAAGCAGACTCCCTGAGGACCCCTATGAGGGACTCCATCTCATGACCTATGAGATTGTGACCTGAGCCAAAACCAAGAGTCAGATGCTTAACCCACTGAGCCACCCAGGTGCCCCAAAGGAATTTTAATTTAATTTAATTTAATTTTTTAAGGAATTTTAATGAGTGAAGTTTAGTGTTAAAATGATACTTTAACATTTGTATTGTAATTTATAATTTATAAAGGAAGTTCACATATATTCTCATTTGAGCATCAAAAAAGGTAGGTGGGATTGCTCTCCTGTAGATTCAGAGAGAGGCCCTGCTGGAGCAAGTCTAATGCTCTATTATACCAATTTTGTCACAGACTTTACTGATGATGGAGGCTGGAGACATGCAATGGGTGATAGGAACTCTTTGAAATCTTTAAAAAGAAGCAAGAGGTTCATGAATTAGAAATAGTTTGGATGTGGTGTAATCTGAAGGCACACTCTGGTTTAGAACTTTTTCTGGGTTCTTCTTCCTCTATGCTCTCAGGTTCTCTTCCTGAACTTTACTATGTTCTTCAGTTATCTTATGCGAGGACCTTGTGACCTGAATATGTTGAGAGCTTAGGAGTGGAAATAAGTGTTTCCTCCCCTTACTCAAATGAGGGTAAGTGGAAAACTTCTTAATAATTTGTTTTCCTTGTTTGTATCATTTCATTAGAGATTGGATACATATTCTCAACATCTGGATATTTTTAAGGAAAGAAGAAAAGAGATGTTACATAAAAAATGATTGAAAATGTTGCAGAGCCTCTTCAGCAGAGAATTACAGACATTTTAATACAGAGGGTTGGAAAAAATGAAAGAAAATTTTAAATATTTTTAAAAGCACACCAATAAAAGGGTACTGTGAGGTTTTTTTTTTAATAAAGTATAATTTATAGAATCAAGCCAACATTTTCACTGGTTATTCAAACAGTCCTAACATTTTTGTGTTTATGATGAATTCCTGGAATTGTGATACACCCTACACATTTTTAAACTTGGAGTTTCAGAAGGAGAGAATAGAAGTATTGATTTGGAACTAGATTTATCGGGAATGCTTTTAGGTAAATGTAAAGAGAAGAGCAGCTTAAACCGTAAGGACATTTATTATTTACTTAACAAGAAATTGAGAGGTAGGTGGTTTTCTGGTGGGTTCTGGCAGCATAACAATGTCATTAATCACCCATGTTTTTTCCTATAATTCTTTTCTGCTATCTTAATATTTTCAGTTTTTCCTCATCACCCTTATATTTGTAAGCACATTTGATTACTTACAGCTTCAGGTGTTAGATCTGTCTGTGCTCAAGGCAGGAAGAAGGGGTAAGGAATGGTGCCAGGGTACCCTTTTCTTATACCTGATCCCTTGATCTGGAAGCAAGAAGAGTCCCCAGAAACTCCTAGCAGATTTCCCCTTAGGTCTCATTGTCCATAACGGAGTCACATCACAAGTGCTGGGTAAAATCTTAAAAAAAAAAAACGTGCATGAGAGAGCATGAGTGGGAGTTGGGAGGGGCAGAAGGAGAGGGAGAAGCAGACTCCCCGCTCAGCAGGGAGCCTGATGCGGGACTCAATCCCAGGACCCTGAGATAATGACCTGAGCCAAAGGCAGATGCTCAACTGACTGAGCCACCCAGGTGCCCCTAAGTGTGAGTGGTTTTATGTGACAATAAATTCAGTGTAAAGTCGACTGACTTCTAAGAAATCATCTGGGCTCTTAGGCTATATTAAGGAAGGTGGTACTTAGAGTGGGAAGCATCAAAACCTCCCCTTCCCCTCACCATTGCTGTCTTGTCACTCCTGATTCACACTGTAGAAGGGACCTTCACCAGTTGCAGAACCATTTAGAAGAGGGTGGAGGCTTGACAACACTTCATGAGAGGAAGATTAGGAAGGAATATAGGATATTTAGCCTGAGGAAGAGATGACAGGAGAGAGAATGAAAACTTTAAAAGGCTGACATATTGGTGATGGATTAGATAAATTTTGCGTTGCTTCGGGGTAGAGAACTAGTATCTCTTCCTGGCAGTGACAAGGCAGATTTCAGCTCTGCCTATAGACAGACTGGTGGTAAGAATGACCAAAAGAGCAGAAAGTTCTCAGATTATGGCTAGTTGATGACTTCAGACTAAAGCTTGATGATTACTTCTCATCAAAGGTGATGGGCTCTCATTGGAGTCTAAATTACTTCTGAGGTTTCTTCTAACCCTTTGAATCGATGATTTTATATAAAAACAGAATAAAGCATTTGGCTCTTTGAATCTTGCAAAACATGTCTGTATGCAGTGATTTGCTCTTAGGTGTGATTTTTTCTTTCTAAAGGAAATTGTATTTGGAGACCTTTATGATACTGAAGTATACAACCCTTTTTATATGACAAAAAAGGACCCAAATTATGGAAAGGTAAGTGAGATTCATTCATTCATTCACTCTTAGAAGCTCTAGGTTTGGGAGAAACCTAGTCAATTTAGAAGTCTTGTAATTACTCTGTATTCATTAAAAAATCTACAAAAGCATTTCCTCTGAGTTTTAGAATAGGAACCCGCAGTAATTTCACCTACTGAGGAATTTACAAGTGTGTGATAATCTTTCTGTTCTTTCATTTCTCCACTCACATTCAGCAAACTGGAAGACGAGGAGGGAGAGGAAGACATGGACAGCGAGTGGAGTGGGGGTGACAGGTGTCACAGAATCAGGGCAGGGAGCCATGGCCCAAGAGGCAAAGCTTCTTTCTGTGGGAGGCAGAAGGAGGGATTCAGGAAAAGCTGCCCAGAGAACCAGTAGTTGGGCTTATAATACATTTACACATTTTAAACTTGCCAATATAGGAATTAATTTTGAGTTGAAGGTTCCAGTTTTTTACTCCTGTGTAGCAAAAGTAGCCAGCTGGTATTATAAGTCATTAAAAAAAAATGTGTGTGTGGCTCTGAAGAGGGAAGTGCTTTGTTTTGCTTGTTCCAGAAAACAAAGGCAGATCATTGTTACGAAGATAAGAAGGCTCTTTGGCCCTGAGAGACTCACTAATATGATGTTGGTCAGTCATTTTGCTGCCTCACTTATTCAGGAACTGTTTACCTCATACATATTTTGGGGACCAGTATTGGGTCAGGTGTATGGGGGAAAGTAAAGAATGGGAAAATGGCCCCTAGTCTAAAGCCTATAATGAGGAATGAGGAGGAGACAGCTACCTTTATCTGCAATCTCTGTACCCCAGTGTCTCAACACTCATCCATACTGAGGCTCACCTGCCCTCCTGTTCTCACGGACCCTTAAAGACTGGTCGTCAGGTCTCCCGGTAGCACTCTTACTCCCAGGCCACTTAGGAGCACTGCCTTGTGCTCCTTTTTTTTTTTTTTTTAAGATTTTATTTCTTTATTCATAGAGACACACACAGAGAGAGAGAGAGAGGCAGAGACACAGGCAGAGGGAGAAGCAGGCTCCATGCAGGGAGCCCGATGTGAGACTCGGTCCTGGGTCTCCAGGATCACGCCCTGGGCTGAAGGCAGACGCCAAACCACTGAGCCACCCAGGCATCCCCATCTTGTGTTCCTAAAGCATCCTGATATTTCTCATGACTAGATTGTCACTGTGTGTGACTTTTATTCTAGACTGAGAGGTCCTTGAGGACAGGAGCTCAATGGAATGTGGCGTACGATGGTGTCAGCAAATATGTATTGACTGGTACAGTGATGCAGTAGGATTCTTTTTTTTTTTTTTGAAGTAGGATTCTTGACAGAGTTTGTTGCTTTTATCTGGATGATAGAGGTCAGTCACTTATGGCTCAGTGAAATGTCCTGAAGTAAGACAGATGACATTTCTTTCCCTGCTCTGCGGATTGACATTATTCATGGTCCTTATTCTTTGGTGTACAGTAGGATCATACTTGAATGCTTAAGATAGATTTAGCTTAATACAAACTGTACTGGGATCCTCAGAGTTATTTTTCTTGTAGGTTATGATCTCATCAGTTTGTGATCCTCTGTTTAGAAGACAGCAAGAAGAAAAAAAAAACAAGAAAAAAAAAACAAGAAGACAGCAAGAGATGGATGAAGAGAGCTGTTTTTTAATATAAGACAGGTACTTTTGTGATCACTGGGCTTTATTTTTTAGAGATTCCTAATTGTCCAGTGATTTCTTACCCCAAGAGTGACTGGAGTTGACTTTAAGAGTGTTTAGATTTTTTTTTAAATTTTCCTGTAGGAAAACGATATATATTAAAAGAGTTTATTTTTTTTAAAGATTTATTCATGATAGACACAGAGAGAGAGAGAGAGAGAGAGAGGCAGAGACACTGGCAGAGAGAGAAGCAGGCTCCATGCCGGGAGTCTGACGCAGGACTCAATCCCGGGACTCCAGGATCGCACCCTGGGCCAAAGGCAGGCGCTAAACCACTGAATCACCCAGGGATAACCCATTAAAAGAGTTTAAAAGACAGAGAAGGCCAGGCTTTATGCCAAACTGCCCCAATTCATTTTACTCTATATAGTGTTATTCCAGAAGAGCAGCATTAAGCCTCTGCCAGGTCTGAAACAAGCAAAACTCATAGAAAATGCAGGTAAGGGTGCACTAACTAACAAATCTTACACTCTCCATAGTTTTGCCTTTTACAGAATGTCATATGGGTAGAATCAGACAGTATATATAGAGCCTTTTCCAGGTTTTACTTTCATCCTTAAAGGATGTTTCCAAAGGATTAAGAATGTTTGGTTGGCAATTATTTTCCTTTGACACGTATCCTGCTGTATTTTTAAAAAATTCTACCCAGAAGATGATTTTAATCAACATATAGGAGCTTGATAAAATCCATTCACACTTGTAGGATAGCACCCCACTTTTAAAAGCTGGTCCCAGGGTACTAACTGAATTTCCCAGTGAATGTTACTAGTAGCAAATTTATTTGTCTTCTTCTTATGATAACACTCCAAAGATTTTTTCCCACACATTTTATTTTTTTATAAGTGTTTTAATCACCCAGTGCTCATCATGACAAGTGCACTCCTTAATCTGTATCACCTATTTAGTCCATCCTCTAACCCGCCTCCCCTCTGGTAACCATCAGTTTATTCTCTATAGTTAAGAGTCTGTTTCTTGGGTTGTCTGTTTCTTTCTTTTCCCCCCATTGCTCATTTGATTCTTAAGTTCTATATATAAGTGAATTCATAAGGTATTTGTCTTTCTCTGACTTATTTTACTTAGCATTATACTCTCTGGCTTCACCCATGTTGTTGCAAGTGGCAAGACTTCATTCTTTTTTTATGGCTGAATAATAATTCCATTACACATGTACACACACACACACACACACACACACCACATCTTCTCTATCCATTCATTTCTCAATGGACACTTGAGTTGCTTCCATATCTTGGCTGTTGTAATTAATGCTGCGATAAATCTGTAAATGTAGGGGTACACGTGTCCCATTGAATTAGTGTTTTTGTAATCTTTGGGTAAATACCCAGGAGTGCAGTTGCCAGATCGTAGGGTAGTTCTATTTGAGGAACCTCCATGCTGTTTTTCACAGTGGTGTACCAGTTTGCATTCCCACTAACAAGGTAGGAGGATTCCTTTTCCCTCACATCCCTGCCAATGCCTGTTGTTTCTTCTGTTGTTGATTTTAGCCACTATGACAGATCCAAGGTGATAGCTCATTGTAGTTTTGATTTGCATTCTGATGATGAACATCTTTCATGTGTCTTGGTCATCTGTATGTCAGGAATAAATCCCTCTTGGTTGTGGTGAATAGTTTTTTTAATGTATCATTGGATTTGGTTTGCTAATATTTTGTTGAGGATTTTTGCATTTATGTTCATCAGAGATATTGGACTATAGTTTTTTTTTTGGTGATATTTTTATCAGATTTTGGTATCAGTGTAATGCTGGCCTCATAGAATGAATTTAGAAGTTTTTTTCCTTATCTATTTTTAGAATAGTTTGTCTCCTCCCCATGTTTTAAGTATAGGGCGTCATATTTTACACTCTTTCATTTTGTGAGTTCCTTGACTGATTTTTTACAGAAATACTCATTTTTACTGCTTTTGTATTTCCTGCCTTCATACTGTCATTTGTTGTTTTTCTTTTCTTTTTTTTTAAGATTTTATTTATTTATTCATGAGAGACTCAGAGACAGAGATTTAGGCAGAGGAATAAGTAGGCTCCATGCAGGGAGCCTGATGTGGCACTTGATCCCAGGACTCTGGGATCATGCCCTGAGCCAAAGGCAAATGCTCGACCACTGAGTCACCCAGGCATCCCTGTTGTTTTTCCATTCAGTCTCCTTTAATACTTCTTGGTGGGCTGGCTTAGTGGCCATGAACTCCTTTGGTTTTTGTTTGTCTGGGAAACTTATGCTTATTCATTATTTTTAAGTAGGGTCCATGCCCAGCTTGGAGTCCAACCCAGGACTTGAACTCATGATCCTGAGATCAAGACTTGAACTGAGATCAAGAGTCAGACTCTTTTTTTTTTTTTTTTTTAATGATAGTCACAGAGAGAGAGAGAGAGAGAGGCAGAGACACAGGCAGAGGGAGAAGCAGGCTCCATGCACCGGGAGCCCGATGTGGGATTCAATCCCGGGTCTCCAGGATCGCGCCCTGGGCCAAAGGCAGGCGCCAAACCACTGCGCCACCCAGGGATCCCAAGACTCAGACTCTTAACCAACTGAGCCACCCAGGCACTCCTGTCTGGGAAACTCTCTCCTCCTAGTCTTGTTGGATAGAGTATTCTTGGTTGCAGGTTTTTCCCATTCACTTTGAATATATCATGCCACTCTTTCTGATTTGGAAGCTTTCTGCTGAAAAATCCAGTGATGTGGTTTCCTTTGTATGTAACTTTCTTCTTTGGTATTGCTGCTTTAATATTTTTCTTTATTACTATATTTTGCCATTTTGATGACAATATGATCTGCTTTTTTGATTTTGTTGGGGGTTCTCTGTGCCTTCTGGATCCAGATATCTGTTTCCTGCCCTAGATTAGGGAAGTTTTCATCTATTATTTATTCAAATGAATTTTATGCCCTCCTTTCTCTTTTCTTCTAGTAGGACTCCTATAATACAATTGTTATGTTTGATAGTCACTGAATTCTCTAAGTCTGTTCTTGTTTTGCATAATTCTTTTTTCTCTGTTTTGTTCAGCTTAATTACTTTCCATCACTCTGTATTCTAGTTCATTAATTCATTCCTCTGTTTGTTCCAGCCTGTTGTTCATTACATCAAGTGTGTGTTTCATTTTGTTTACTGAGCACGTTATCTCTATGTTATTCCTTATCTCAGTGTTAATTATCTCATAGATATCTCCATTGTTTTCTCAAGTTCATTGTGTATTCTTTTGAATATTCCTTTAAATTCTCTATTAGCCGTATTATTTATCTCTTTTGCTTAGATCTCTGGCTATGGCCTTGTCCTATTCTTTCATTTGGGACAAATTTCTCTGTCTTCTCATTTTGAGAAGATTCTATGCTTGTTTCTGTGTGTTATAAAAATCAGCTACACCTTCTGTTCTTGAGGGTAATGGTCTTATGAAGAAGAGGTCTATAATGCCTTGCTGTGCAGTATTTCCTGTTCGCCAGGGCCTGACACTTCCAAGAGTGTCTCCAATGTGTTCTCTGTGTGCTCTACTCTTTTGTCATGACTACTTTATCCTTCAGGCCAGTCATCTCCAGAGGCTCTCTGCCTGTTGTGGGGAGTGTTTGGTCCCTGGCCTGAATGTGGTGTGTTATAGGTGTGCTCTGGTCTGCTTGTTAAATGATACCTGTCACCACCACCCCTGGAACTGAGGCTCTGCAAAAACTCCTGGGTCAGGAAATGTGGTATGGGCAGAAATTTGGACCCATCTTGTGGAGGAGGAAGCCTGATGCACTGGGACTAAGGGAAGCATGACTTCAGAAAGGGCAGTTCCACTGGAGCACAGGGTGGGGCAGGGGTTGGTGTAAGCAAGTTAGGTAGCAAGTGTCACGGTTCTCACAGGAGGCCCTGTGCTCATGCTGAGGGATAGGGGAGGGAAATGGTGCTTGCCAGTTCCTTTGTTCCTGGAGGGGCCTGTGAATGCTGCCCCTTTAGGACACATTCTGAGATAAACAACTAATTTCCCCACTGTGTGTCCCAGGTGCTCTTCAGATCACTGTTTCCATGCCCTATATCTGCAGGCTGGTTGCCCTGCCTTCTCTCTAAGAGCACACCCAATGTCTTCTAAGCTCTCCCAGAGCCAATTATGCTGACTTTTATTTATTTATTTTTTTCCAAGTATGCTGACTTTTAGAACTCCAGGCTTTAAATCATGAAATTTGGCCACTTCTGCTTTCCAAGCCAGTTACTGTGGGGATTCGTTTTCCCCCTGTGGGCCTCTGTTAGTCTGCCTCTCATCCTTCTCCACTACCACATCTCCCTTCCCACTGGCCACAATCTGTTTCTTTCCCAACCGAGTCTCTTCCTACTTTCTTTGATGCGGCCTCTTTTCTACGTTTATTTGTGGAGGTTGTTCTGCCAGTCTTAAGGTTGACTTTGGGGTACTTAGGATGATTTGATAGTTATCTAGTTGTATTTGTGGGACAAAGTGAGCCTAGGGTCTTCCTCTGCCACCACGTTCTCCTTCCTCCTATCCTACTGTCTTTTACTCTTTCAGTTGAAAACTCAGCTGCTAGTCTCACTGTTGATCCTTTGAAGAAAACTATCTTTCTCTAGATGCTTTAAATTTTTTCTTGTCTAATTTTCTGTAGTTTCATATGATGTTTCTAGATGTGAATTTTCTTTTATTTATCCAACTTGGGATTCGTAGGTTTTCTTGTACCTGTAAATCGATATCTTTAATTAGTTCTGGGACATTCTCATTTTATTTTTGTTTATTACCTTTGCCATATTCTCTCCATACTCTCTATGGTACTCCAGTTAAATATATTTTAGATTTTCTCACTGTATCTTGTCTTTTTGGATACACCTTTTTGTGTGTATTTTTTATCTTTTTTTGTTACTTTATACTTGATATTAGATATTTTACTAATTATCTCTTCAGTTGTATCTAATAATCTTTTGTTAAGCTCATCAGTAAGCTATTTTCAGGAGTTATTTTTATAGTTCTAGCATTTTATTTCATTCCTTTTCAGATAGGTTTGGGGAAGGCTGTCTGAATTCAGGGTCTGGAAGGTCTCCATCCCCTACCAGGGACCTTATCCCAACGCACTGTTTGACTTGCTTACTACTGAGAGGGAGGTGTTGAGAGCAAGGTTAACTACTCAACTGCTAAGATAGCAAGGTTAACTACCCAACTGCTAAGATAGCAAGGTTAACTACCCAACTGCTAAGATAGCAACCATACCTGGGAGAAAAAAATCCACCAAGGATATGCTGGGACCATGGAGGAGTCAGTCTATACCCTGCTACCCAAGGTTGGCAAGTTCCCCCAGCAGAGAAGATAGTCAGAGATTGCCAGCTCATTCTGAGAAAGCTCTTTCCTCTCTGAAATTGTCCAATGACTTTAAGATTATGAATTTTTTTTAAGGGTGGTGGTAGTCAATATTCTGTTTTTCTAGTTGTTGCAGCAGGAGTGTTGGCCTGTGCAAACTTGTAAGTCCTAAACAAAAAGTAGAAGTCCTGTTGTGCTCTCTTGATATTTCCTTTTTGTCTCTCATCCTGGATTTTGCTGGCATGAACAATGCTACTTTCTGTTTCCAATTCTGACTTGGAAGTTTTATGTTTTATTTCTGCTATCTTGGCTTCTTTATAAATTTTAATATTTTAATTGAAACATCAATGATTATGATTATGATTATTATCCTCCAGGAAGGCAAAGGCTATATTTCCTCATCCCCCCGTTCTTGCTCCTCAGCTCTTTCAATGGTTTCCTCCCCTTTAGTCTGGTATCCTCTGGGGAATTCTTCACCTTGCAGCTGGAGGAGTCTCTCTGAAATGATCAACCCTCTCTAACTGAAAACCCTTCAGAAGTTTCCCATAACCCTTACAATGAAGTCCAGACTTTAACATAGCACATTAGGTGCTGTCTGGGTACTGCCATCCTTTCTATCTTCATCTAAAAAAAATTCCTTTCTCTTAAAGAAAAGAAACTACAAAAAATCAGGGTCAGATCAGCACAGTTATAAGTGCCTGAACTGCCACACTGGTTCATGCCTCTGCCTCTTCTTTGCATTGCTGGCCATCCCAACCCTGGCAAAAGAGGAAATTATCACCTGGGGATATACTGCCACACTCTCCATTTGCCTTTTCCTACCCCAGCAAGCCCCTGAGGGCAGGGACTGTGTTGTCTTTATCTTGGTGTTCCCAGCACTTAGCTGGAATGCAGTGGAGGATGAGAAAATGCTTGTTGAAGGAAGGAAGGGAGGAATGGAGGAGTGAATGGAGGAATGAAGGAGAGGCTTATATGCTGTGATAGGCCTGGGCTTCCCAGGGCAGGGATGGGACAGCCCTGGGGAGACCCTCAGGGAGGATACACCTAGAGGTGCCTCCACATGGCTGCTCAGTAAAGTAAGGACTTAAAGACAAGGTGGCTATATTGGAGTTTAATTACAATTAATTACAGAAAAACAGAATCCTTTTTTTTGTTTTTAAAGATTTTTTATTTATTTGACAGAGAGTGTGCATGTATAGTGGAAGTGGGAGAGGGCAAAGCAGGCTCCCTGCTGGATGCAGGACTCAGTCCCAGGAACTGAGCCAAAGGCAGGTATTTATTATTTATTTTTATTTTGTAAAAAGATTTTATTTATTAATTCATGAGAGAGTGAGAGAGAGAGAGAGAGAGAGAGAGAGAGAGAGGCAGAGACACAGGCAGAGGGAGAAGCAGGCTCCATGCAGGGAGCCTGATGCAGCACTCGATCCCAGGACTCCGGGACTGCGCCCTGGGCCGAAGGCAGGCGCTAAACTGCTGAGCCACCCAGGGATCCGAAGGCAGGTGTTTAACCAACTGAGCCACCCAGATGCCCCAAAAGCAGAATCCCTCTTACATTAAAAAAAAAGAAAAAAAGAAAAAAAAAAGGCAGTGGGGAGCGGGTGGCAATTTTGTAGACTTGGTAGGTTAGAAAGCAGTGGTCTATTATGGGAGCCATGGTCACTGTCTCAGCCCATTTGACTGCTATTACAGAACTCCAGAGACTGGGGGCCTTATAAATAAAAGAACTTTCTCATAGGTCTGGAGGCTGAAAGTGCAGGAGAAGGTGCTGGCAGATTCAGTGTGTAGTCCTTAGGTGGCACCTTCTTGCTGTGTTCTCATATGGTAGGGGGGGCGAGGGAGCTTTCTAGGGCCTCTTTCATAGGGGCACTCATCTCATTCATGAAGGCCATGTCCTTGTGACCTACTCATCTCCCAAAGGCCCCACATCCTAATGCCATCACACTGGGGGTTAGGTTTCAACATATGAATTTGTTGGGACCATGGCAGTCAGAAGGACAGCCAGGCTGCTTAAGGGACTAAGAGCCATGTCCTCTCCTCTTTGGGACTTTGTGCCTTTCATCAGAGCTGCCTTGTGAAGTTGCTTCCTTTCTCCGCACACTGGCTTTCTCTGTGTTCTTATGCATGTACTGGAAGATGGGTGCCCCAGGCCTGCCTGAGTTTCTAGTGTGAGCACTCCAAGACTGCCTGGAAGTTACCTGGTCCCACTTACAACTGTAGGGACCAAGGCTCTGGACCAGGTACCTCAGCCATGGGCAGAGAAGGGTCACATGACTCATGGTCCATCTAGTGGTTGTGCCAACAGGTGTGGGTGGGGCAGGCTGCCTGATGGACAGCCACCAAGTGATGTCTACTCAGGCCTGCCTTTTCATGAAGTGAGTACTGAGTTTGTAAAATTAATGTTCTGTTCAGACAATTATTGAACAATACAATTGTTTTTATGGAGTTACTTTTTAAAAAAATTATTCATGAGAAGCAGAGAGAGAGAGGGGGAGAGAGAGAGAGAGAGAGAGAGAGAGAGAGAGAGAGAGAGGCAGAGACACAGGCAGAGGGAGAAGCAGGCTCCTCGCAGGGAGCCAGATGTGGGACTTGATCCTGGATCCCAGGATTACGACCTGAGCCGAAGGTAGGCGCCAACCACTCAGCCACCCAGGCATCCCTGGAGTTATTTTTTTTATGTTTTTCTTTGCAGTCCTGAAAAACTTACCTATACAGAAAATAAATATCTGCCTGATAAAGAGAACAAGACTACCGACCTACGAATAAAAGGGATGAGAAGAATTGTGTGGTGAGCAGAAGAGATCTTGGGGGCAAGGGGGAAGATCAGGTGGGTGGCAAGAGTTTGCAACATGCACAGGATAGCAGACCCTGATATTGAAATCTGAATCATTGACAAATCCCTCCTCCCATGGGTTCTGCAGGGCAGAGAAGGCAGGAGCCAAAGAAGGGAGTGAAAAAGAGGATGCAGAAGAGGCTTTATTTTATGCACAATGATGGGTTTGCTTCTCAACTCTGTGCTGCTGCATATGGGCAGCCCGAGGCAGGGAACCTGAGGCTCTAGAAACTCAGAAAAGGAGCATTTTGGTGAATGCTGGGGGGGACAGACTATGCCCTTTTAAGATGAGAGAAACCCTGGCCACAGTGTTCTGCCCTCTAAGATTTCTTTTCTCTTCTGCCATTTTTCTAGCATTCATACATCCAAACCAAACCAAAAGATTTGTTTTCCTTAGTAGTCATAATAGGTGGGGATGTTCTGAAATGAAATTTATATGAAAAATTAGGCCAAATGACAGTTTCAATACATGAAGGTTTTTGTTTTTTTAAAGATTTTACTTCTTTGAGAGAGATACAGAAAGTGAGCATGAGCAGGGGGAGGGGCAGAGAGAAGAGAAGCAGGCGCCCTGCTGAGCAGGGAACCCAATGCAGGGCTCCATGCCAGGACCCCGGGATCATGATCTGAGCCAAAGGTAGGTATCTAACTGACTGAGCCACCCAGGCAGCCCCATGAAAGTTATTTCATATGTAAGCTTTTTCCACACACAGGTTGCTTTTCTTTTTCTTTCTTTTTTTTTTTTCAAAGATTTTGTTTATTCATGAGAGACAGAGAGAGAGACAGAGGCAGAGACACAAGCAGAGGGAGAAGCAGGCTCCATGCAGAGAGCCCCATGTAGGACTCGATCCCGGGACCCTGGGATCACGCCCTGGGCTGAAGGCAGGTGCTCAACAGCTGAGCCGCCCAGGGTCCTATCCACACACAGGTTTCTTATTAAAAGCTCACAATCTGATTGGCACATGAATAGCTCCTGCTCTCTCTTCCCTTCCACCCTCTTATCTCCCACATCCTATATCCTAATGCCCCAGGGTGAGGACACTTCCAGAGAAGCCTTCAGGTACTTGGGAACTGTAAGGGTTCATGACTGTCTGGGGTGCAATGGATCTTTGCGTTCACCAGCTGCCCCCCTCTTGCCTCCAGCACATAGAGGACGAGGGACTAGTTCTTCTGCATAGCATGAAAATCTTGTGAGATAGTTTATGACCTAAGTCCTACCCAATCCCACTGTTTTCCCCAGTCTCTCAGAGAGAAACAGATTCTCTATATATGGTAAGTTTCCATACCACTTTCCTCAGCAGTTGTCTCTGTGAATAATTCTGAGAGCCAAGCCCCTCAGTCAGTTCTGAATGGGACCGCAGTCAGCTCAGCTCTTCTGGCAGGTAACCTAACCACTGTTACCAAGAGAGTCAGAAAATGGACTGTGGTTTACACACAAGAGAAGTTTCTCGCTCAGGTACCAGAATGGGGTAGATTGGCAGGCTGTTCCTCTTTGATGCAGCCTTTCAGGACTCTGATGGAAACTTTGTCATCTTCAGTGCCCAGATTCCAAGGCTGCCCTGGGGAAATCATTCCTGTCAACCCGAGAAGGTAAGAGGGCCCCTCACTGCTCTCAGCACAATGGCAGGGAAAGCAAGTGTTTTGTGGATAGCTGGTCATCTCTGTTCCACCAGTAAAAGGTTAGTACCATGTGGAGTCCAAAGATATGGAAAGCCTTGGCTGGGAGTTGAAGACATCAGAGGAGCAGGGGAGCAGGGAGGGGAAGGCTGCTTGGAAGGTCTCAGCTCAGGGTTGAGTGTTGGGTAGGATCCTCCGAGGCCTTCCTCCCTGCCCCCGTAAGTTCCTCTTCCCTACCCTACACTTAGCCTTTCCCTCTGTTCATAGGTTTGAGGAACCAGACAGTGTAGACCGCAATCCTGGGTGGCTGGGGAAGGCCAGCAGAGGCAGGGGGCACAGACTGTGGAAATAAGAGTGATGACAGCAGAGGTCCTGGGGAGGCTGCTGGGGGCTCAGGCGAGGCTGCCAGGAATCGTGCTAGCTGTGAGGAGGCCACTGGCAATAAGTCTTCGCTGGGCTTTAGTTTGTAGTGTCTGCAATGGCTAAAATGCTGCCAACAGGTTTCCTCTCTCCAGACATGTGAGAAACAACCAAATAATAATAGTTACCATTTAGTGAGCACTTGTGAACTGGGAACTGTGTGAGGTGTTTTATTCCATGTAAAAGTTTTCACAGCAAGATGGTAATATTATCTCATTACACGAAGCATAGAGGGGGTTCAGCAGCTTGTTCAAGGTCAGCTGCATAGTCTAGATTCCAGGTTCAGGCCCTCTGGTGCCAAAGCACTGGGCTGCTCACCAGAGCACACTCCCTCCTCGCCCCTGTAATGTCAGTCACACTGCTCAGGATTTGGGTCCCTTTCAGAGGGTGGTTATCTTGCTGGTCTGCCACAGTGTCCTGATCCTGAAGAGCACTGAGGGAGGGGTTGGCGCTTGCTGGGCACCCCTCAGGTCTCCTCAGTCCTTCCCTGGGGGATGCAGGTAGGCTAAGGACACACCCCCTTCCCTTACCCTTCAGAAAATTGGGCTCACGTCTCAGGAGAGAACTTGGTTTCTTAAGGGACAGTAGCTTCATTCCCAGGTCAAAGTGGGTGACTGGAGTTGCTAGGAGTACGGACATTGAATGTGCTCTAAAGTTTCCTAGAAGTTGTCTGACTTACATCCTGCAGGCTCCTCTATTCTGAATCTGAATGGAACCCTGACATATGTAGACACGGAGAAATGGCTCTAGCCACGGTTCAGCTCAGTGAAAATTCTAGTCTTGGGAAAAGGATTATTCTGTAGCTCGAGTCACAAGTAATCCCAGAGCTGGTTTTAAGCCAGCCTGACCCATCAGTAACGGCCTCAGGCTTTGGAGGTCAGCCAGTCAGAGGCAGACATGGACATCGACCCATACCTGCCTCCGAGACCAACACATAACTTGCTTCCCAAGACCCTATGGGAGACCCTGTATGAGATCAGTGAGGCTGTGCCTGACTGGCCAAACTTTTACCTTAATATGTCCAGTTGTTTTGGTTTCAGATGTTGAGTGAGCGTCTCTTCTGTTGACAATGGGGCCATATTTCTTTTACATCTAAATTTTAATAAGTCAGTGCCCAGGATTAATACCTGGAATGATGGATTTTTCTTTTTTACTTGAATATTCTGGGTTATGTTTTCTAGCTTTTTTTTTGCCCAATGATTATGTTGAGACAGAAACGGCAGCTGGGGTGAGGGACATCGGAATCTTTCCTCACACTCCCTGGGCATCAGGGCTCCTGCAGCCTGCATGGTTCTTTCCAAAAGACAGATCCTTGTCCCGCTGTACGCATTAACCCAGGGACTTAGTGGGTAAGACCTTATTTTTATCAATATTCAAAACAAATTTCATACTCCAAATCCAGAGCCCCAGCAAGCAGCTCTGAGAGGAGAGGTGATAGGAGGGAGAGGTGTTGCTGGAGCTGAGGCTGAAGATGCGTAAGTTACCTCTGAGTTTCCTGCTCACCCTTGTGAGCAGAAGGACCCACAGAGCGCAGGAGTCTAGTGGTCAAATAACCCAAGCCCCAGAGTCCAGAGCAAGTCAGAGAGGCTCCGGGCTCCTAGGCGCTCCCCCCTCCCCACCCAGTCCTTGGATTTTACTACTGTCAGCAGAACGGAATTGGTTTCATCACAAGGAACCCCTGAACTTACCTTTTAAGAGCCTTTTAGGTGGAAAGTAAATCAAATTTGCAAAGAAGTTACATTCATAAACATATTTTTATTCTCTTTCTGTACATATTGGCAATGATAAAGCTTAAAGATGCATGTCCTATGAAATATGCAAAAACAAGGAATTTACATAAATAATTTATACTTCAGAAAATTAAAGTTGAAAAATATTTCCATATCATTAGAGTTCACAGTATTTAAAGTAAATCAAGCTTTCCCCTTTATATTTCAAACTCTATTGTCTCAGCAGAGATGACAAAGTCTAACCGGGAATAGAATGATCAAGTCTGTGTCTTCATTCAGTGCACGAGCAGACCTACTTCACTATCAGGCTGTGCGCACGCCCAGGCTGCAGTGTTTCTCCCCCATCCTCCACCTCCTGAGCGCCTGTGACCCAGCACAGGTGGAATGGCTACCACCTGACGGGGCACATTCGACCAAGTGGTAGTGTCTGGTGTTCTGATGCCTCATTTCCACTTAATACTTTTTATAGCCCTGAAAATGGAAACCCCGGCATCTAAACACAGCCAAAGATGTTAACACTAATACAAGGCACTGTGCTATGGGTTTGGTTTATTTATAGGAAAGATCATGTTTGCATAGATTGCTAGCAATTTAGTGTGCAATAAAATAGCCCCGGCGCGTGTGGCCTGTGATGGATGAAGCTGTGTGGTGCTCCTTCGGCCCAAGAGCAGCACCGTCCGTCTGGCTCTAGCCCCAGCCTTTTGGGCAGATCCCTGAGGCCCCTACAGGAGAGTTTTTTGCTCAAAAAGCTGCAGGTCAAAGCGGACCCAGACCTCCCCAGTGGGGACCTCATGCAGCAGCAGTCGGCGGGTTGTGGGGCCTTTGCTTTCCTGTTCTGTGCGAATTTTTGCCACTGGAACTTCAGTACGACCCAGGAAATCTGGTGAATAGACATGTGAGAGTCAAAGTTTCTTCTTTATAAAAATTGTTAAACTACCCCAGGAGGAGTGTCTAAAAACATTCTTAAAACTTTCAAATTCAGAACAATTAACTTCTTTTGCTTAGTGGCTATTCGATACTGTGAATAGATGCATGCAGAACGAGAGGACTTTGGGAGGGAAACTGCTTCTGAAACTGCCTCTTTGGGATCCAAGGCCCTTCAGTCAGAAAATGTGTCACCCTCTCAGTAGGTGCTGGGAGCAGGGCTGCTATTAGGAGTGTAGGTTGTGACTGGGGTCCATACTGGAAACACACTGGAGGCCAACCTTTACCCGTGAGAGGACCTCCCCCAGCTCTGCTTCCCACATGAGCAGTGGGTGCCCATGGGGTTGTGTCATTTTCCTTAGGTGTCATGGGGTAAAAATAAAGCCAAGTACCCTGGATCTAGACCCCAAATTTTAGAGTATTGGGGAAGCTCTGGATTCCCTGGTCAATTTATACTTTACCATCTGGTGAAAACTGATCTCTGTCAAACATGGTGAGACACAGCACATCTTGGTAGAGATCCTTAATAAAGAACTGGCAGTTAAAATTCCATTTGGGATTGAGTGTGTCCGGGAGGGTTCTGGTGGTATAGCTCTGGGAGCCCATGCTGATTTCACAGTATGGATTGCTCTTTCCTGAACAAAAACAAACCAAAGATGCATGTGGCATGTGTAGGTAAAATAAATGACAACAGGACCTTCCTTGAGCAGAGGCAGGATCCAAACGGATGCTTCTCTGTAAACCATGACAGCAGGAGCCACTGTCGGAGCCTCGTGGTCTCCGTGTCCCCAGTGCTGACAGCCTCATAAGCCTGGGAGCAACTGTGTGGGCTCTGACACCCAAACTGTTTCCCCATGAGCTTGGGCAAGTGTCAGTGCAACTTCTCAGAAGCACTGAGGAGGGAGGCACTAGTACTTATTGGGAAAACACAGTGGTCCAACAACCATCACTTGAAACACTGATTTTTAAAAAGGCATCCCATTATTCAACGTCCAGAAGAGTCCTCAGCAAAGAACAGGGTAGTTACCACATCTGTTGAATGAGAGAAGCATTTACCATTTGGTTTACAGGCTTTTAATTCTGTAGCTTCGATGACCTGCACCATCAGACGCCCAATGCCTGAGGTCTTTTGAGAGCGAGCTACAAAAGAGGAAGGACAAGTCTTGTTAGTTTCTTCTCTGAGCATGCAGGTGGTGCGCTGATGATGCTGCACTGTAGGTACAGTCTAACCAACCCTAACACGCCCCAGTGTCCCCTGCAGTGGCACCGGGCCTGGCAGCCCAGCATCTGGCTGGTCTGTGTCTTGGCCCAGGCTGTCACCTGCTGTGATATCTTGTCCACTGTTTCTGCCTGTCTGCATCCTTACCTGGCCTTGAAGATGCACGCCCAACTCACCCCCCCACCCCCCGCCCTCTCCACACATCCATTATCCCCAGCTCTTGAGTGTCCTGCAGCCTGCAGGTTCAGAAATTCTGAGTCCTAACAGTCTCCTCTGCCAGGAGAGGCCGCTGCAGAGCTTGTGTTGTTTATGCAGCCTTGTATTAACCCTCGGTTGCCTGGCAAATGGTAATACTAATAAAATAATACATTATACCCATTCAGCATTTTTTGTGCCACCTTCAGTCCAGGGCGTGATCCTGGGGACCCAGGATTGAGTCCCACATCGGGCTCACTGCATGGAGCCTGCTTCTCCCTCTGCCACCCCCCCCCCCACCCCCCGGTCTCTCATGAATAAATAAATAAAATCTTTAAAGAAATAAATAAAAAATAAAAGCAGTTAACATTTATTGGATACTTTGTGTTAGGCACCTGTGCTAGACCTCTACAGAAGTTTTATTTAAGCCGTACCTTATGCCATATGGTAGTTGTTTAGAACTGCCATCTCCACACACCAGAGAACAGAGGCTGAGAAAGGACTATAACCTGCCCGTGTCACAGAGGCTATCCGTGGCAAGGTAAAAAATTCACCACCAGGTACTAAAGTCTGTTAGCCACCCACCATCTTTCCAATTACATGTAAACATGTCAGCTTATAAAGCGGTTTCACTTAAGATTTTGTTCTACTTGAGGGTGTGCTCCAAAACCTTCCATATGGAGGGAAAGAAGTCTGTGAACTCAGATTATCTTGTAAATATGAAGTGAAGCAGGTTTTGCCCTCAAGGGTTTAAAAATGAACAAAAAGGCTGGTTGGTGAGCTACTGATTTTTCAAAACTAGGGCAACTAAACTTTCTCTATGAGAAGTGGCCCCAGTTCCCCTTAAATGCAGGGCGGGGCCGTATTCATCTTTAGAGGCCTGTTAGGACTAGCACAGGGCTTGGCACAGAGTAAGTAATAAATGTCTAGAGAATTGAACACATAGAAAATGCATAACCGTATGTACAGACATTGATGTTAAGCAAAACTAATAGAAAAACTCTGATTTACATCTTTTACCAATTAAGAGATTATTATATGCTTTACAAATCATTCAGTTGTTGATTTTTTCAATAGCAAGCATTTTAAGTACCATTAAAACACGATGCAATCAGCAAAGGCCAATTTACACATACCTTTCAAGAGTATATAACAAAATTAGGGAAACCTGAATAAAAAAAACAGAGTTGCAGCTATAGCAGCCAGGAACATGAGAGGGAGGACTGGATAGGGAAGGCCTGGGGGTGGGTGTGGGCAGGGGTTCAGAGGCGGTTTGTTCTGTCAGGCAGTGGTGGTATGGGCGAGGTAGAGGGAAAAGGAGAAGAGGGGCTGCGTAACAGGTAATACTGAGGATGCACCCTGAGTCTGGGCTAAGAATTTGTCCTTAATTTGGGAGGCAACAAGGAAGATGCTTAAGCAGGGAGATTCAGCCCTATAAGAATACTCTGGGAATGAAGGGGATGGGTGATGGGGCCCCTCGTGCTGGGGTGGAGACTGGAGGGTCTTAATGGGGCTGTGCCACCAGGAAAGGACCAGGACATGGAAGAGAATGATAGAAGGTGTGCAACTCAGCCTCTGAGAAGTGGAGCATGAGGGCTGAGAGATGCTTCTAGTCCATGTGGCCAGGACAACACTGCCATCCACAGAGCTGCTCAGGAGGAGGTGCCAAGGTGCGAAGCCCAGCAGGTGGCCGGGAGAAGTGAGGTGTATGTAGAGTGTGGTGTCAGGGAAGCAGCCCAGCAGGACTTTCATGAAATTGAGAGAGAGGCTCAGGCAAGGGCGGAGCTCCAGGTACAATGGGAGGAAGATCCTTGACTTCCTGCCATTGGGTGCAGGGGGCTCAGAAGGGGAGATGAGTCAAGCCCTGGGTTAGGTCACTGGTGTCAAGTGAGGGAGCCATCTGCACAGGATAGGGACAGCAAGTGGGATGAAGGGCTGGTGATGGGGAGGAGAGCCTTGAGATCCAGGCGCTGTTGTCCAGAGAGGGAGGATGGGTGGATGTGGAGGAGGGCTGGGGCAGAGGCTGCGGTCAGAGAGAAGGCACAGAGCTGAAGGCAAACAGGCCACAGACGTGAAGTTGGGTGAAGCAAATGGACCAAGCAGAAGTGGGCGTGGTTTTGCAGAGGACCCTCCTCCTTTGCCGCAGACAGAAGGGAGGTCCTGGGGCTGGCACTGGATGCTCCTCGCCGCCGTGTAGTGGCTAGGGGGCTCAGGGAGTTCCCACGGGCGGCAGCAGCCAAGTGGGCTCTGCTGTCTGGTCCCCCAGCAAGTCTGGTCTTTCAGGCTGTCCCTGTTTAGTGCCCTCACTGCAGGGGCAGCAGCAGCTTGTGTCCTGAGGGTGGGACCTCGCCCCTCCCTGGGGTCCCCTGGCAGCTGCTCCCAACTCCCCAGGCACCACCAACTACCTTGATAAGCTTTTTCCCGTTTCTTCTTTTCCGTATCGATGTACTGCTCAGATGCCGCCTTGATCTTCTGGACCCAGGCAGTCCTGGAGAAGCAGAACACAGCCTTGGGGCGGCTTTCCCACACACCTCACAGGCTCAACCAGGAGCTCCAAAGCTCTATGCTCCTTCTTCACGCCTGTGCTAACCTTGGCTTTGACAAGTTTCCAATCATAGACCTAATATTAGTTGAACTGAAAGACTTATTTGCTAGTTGAAGATCAAGCTGAGACTTTCTAGACAGTTACTGCTTATAAAACACCAGGCACTTGCACTGTGCTGCCCTGCCCCCCCCCCCCCAATAGAAGATGCAGTGTGCCCCATCAGTGGCAATTCAGCATGACAGAGGGACATTCTACTGAAATCAAAGAACCAAGTGCACTAGAAAAGGAGGAGCACCCCCTCCACCCCCGTTTGCCATCACAGAGGTGCTGAGCTCCACTACAGAGGACGCATGGCTGGCCAGAGAGCAGGAGCATGGTGCTCCATAGGAGGAGGGCAGATATTCTGGCTGGAGCACAGGTCATGTGGGGTGGGGGAAGGGACTGCGGCTGAGATGCACACAGGGGGCCTCAGAAACTGGGTGAAGGTGCCTGGACTGCTGCACAGGGGATTTTAGTAGGAAGCAAGATGCTGGATCTCCCATTTTGGAAGATCCTAAGGAGGGCCTGGAGGCAGGGACACATGGAGAGGTGATCGTAGCAACCCAGCATGTCTACACCAAGGCTGACCAGTAGACTAGGGGGGTGGGACTGGTTAGGGAGCTTGGACATGCAGAATTAGCAGGACCAGAGGTGATTTATGAGAGGGAGATGTCCAGGCTTCAGGTAGGTTACACGTGGTCAGGACTGACCTCTCGTTAATGTTGTCTGTTCGAAGGGTGTAGACTCGGTCAATGTGAGAAATGTGGAAGACCGGCTCATCGCTGGAAGGGTCCGTGGGCAGTTTCACCAAGACTTCATTCAGGAAAATGGGCTGAAAGAGGGTCAAAACACAGGCAGTGAGACGGGCCAGAACCCTCCTTCTGTTCTGAAGAACCTGGTTA
The DNA here is from genome assembly GCF_011100685.1 of Canis lupus familiaris. Classification (NCBI taxonomy): domain Eukaryota; kingdom Metazoa; phylum Chordata; class Mammalia; order Carnivora; family Canidae; genus Canis; species Canis lupus. The sequence goes on from NC_049238.1 coordinate 18,693,384, forward strand.
AGAAGCAGAGAAGGGTCTAACTTCTTGAGGCTTTTACTTAGGGAAAAAGAGACTGTGTCCATTTTGTGGAAGAAAACATCTTGGGCAGATCAGAGGTTACTGGACTGGGGACAGGAGCTCACAGGACGTGGTCTCTCCTCTTCTACCTACACTTAGCACTCTGCTTCAGCTTCAGTTCCAAGAGACCTGATGCTGAATGTGGACAGAGGTGGGATCACACGTCACGTCTGCCAGGAAGGAGGCCAGCAGCTACAGCTGGAATCCAGCTGTCGGGGGCGGGGGGAGCAATGCGGCTCAACCACCCTGGGGCTTCCTCCCTGGGAAATGGAGGAGTGACCCACCTGGAGACGGGGAAGGAGGTCCTCGAGGTGAAGGAAACACCTCGTTATGCTCCTGATGCAACGGCCAGGAACGTGACACTTACCGTTTTATACATTTTGAACTGGGCATTGGACTTAGAGCTGAAAAGCTTCTCAGAGCCTGAGGAAACAGCGAACTGCTTGACCATGTAGGTCAGAAGCAGAAAGTCGTTGAAGAGGAATCCGTGTAGCTCCTTGTTGCTCTTGGTTTTGTATAATTTCCCACTGTGCAGAAGCTTCCGGGGCCCCAGGCAGTTGGTGAGTGAGTTGAAAATAAGTTGCTTAAAGAGAAATTGTAGCATCATAAGTCCCAGCACAAGCCTCCCCGGGCCCCTTGAGAGGCCGGTGCCCTGGACCTGAGGTGCTGTGGTACAATCTTCTGGTTCAGAATGTGGCTGTAATCATTCACCTTGACACAAAAGAGCCTTGCCTTTTTTTTTTTTTTTTTTTTTTTTTTTTTCCTTCAGAGTTCAAACAACTGGCATGGTGAAAATGATTACTTATATCCACAGAATAGGGGTTTTATAAATTAATTCAAAAAACTCAAAAGTACCAAATTTCTCTCTATAAGAAAGGAAAATGAGAACCCAAGAAGGGGCAGGATGGTGAGTCCACGGGGCCTGGGCTGAGGCATGTCCTGGCCACAGTAGGGGAAGGCCTGCAGCTGGTTCCCCACCCAGAGCCTGCCTAGTGGCACCCAGCTCAGCACCCCAGGCCTCACCTCTGCAAGACCTTCACACTGGACGTGCGCCTGGATCCACTCTAGTCGGTCTGAATTTTCTTTTTCCCGAACTCCTTCATTAACTTGGGAACAAAGCTCCTCTGCTTGCTCAAGAGCCAGCTTTAGGGAGGAATGGTCTACATGATTCTCCAGGGTGTTCTCCAGAATCTGGAAAAGAGTGGGCTGCATCATCTGGGAAGTGGAGTGTCTTCCACCCACCCACCCAGACGTTCTATTGGCTGCTGTATGTGCTGCGTGCTGGGCACTGGCTAAACAACAGTAAGATAATTGTTTGCCCTCGAGAGGCTCATAGCTCCAGAGTTCTGGGGGTGACAGGTGATTCAGTTACAAGAGGGTGTGTCAAGTGCTACATGGATCAAGTGTCCTGAAACGTGTGGGCGTCTGATGGCTCTCTGGGGGGTCTTGGTAATAATACACGTGTTAAAGGGTGTCTCCCTACCTTCCCCCCCCCGTAATTTAAGCCACGTGCATTTAACCCAACAGTTTAACCTGGCTGCAGCTCTCAGAAGTACGTGAACTTGCTGGATAGCAACATATAAGTATGTTGGGGGTCACTGATTTAAAAAAATATGAAGAAAGCAATGAATTGTTTGCTACAGGGAAAATACAATCAAATCATGTCATCAGCTTATAGGAAAACACATTCAGTTCACTCTGAAGTGACTTCAAACTAATGTTACAAATGCAAAAGAGTAGAGGCTGGGGTACAACTCTGTGGAGCCTCTGGAAATTAGTGGTCCCATCAGCAGATGGCTCCTGTCTGGGCTCTAGTCATGTTGGGGTCACAGTTCTTTGTTTACAATTCCAAAATGGGACAAAGCCCTGAAAGTCTAAAGTTTCTTTCTTTCTTTTCCTATTTATTTATTTATTTATTGAATCTTTTCCTTTTTAAATATTTTATTTATTTATTTATTTGAGAGAGAGAGAAAGAGAGCAGGATTAGGGGGAGGAGCAGAGGGACAAGGAGAAACAGACTTCCTGCTGAGCAGGGAGCCTGATTTAGGGCTCAATCCCAGGACTCTGGGGTCATGACCTGAAATAAAGCCACTCAACTGACTGAGCAACCCAGACACCCCTGAAGTTTCTTTCAATATTCATTTGGTGGCAAAACCTGACCTAAACTGAAGAGATATATTTATTTATTCTACTTAAAAGTGATTATTCATATATTTCACTGTAGGAATATTACTGTGTTTGGTTAAAGGTGATGTCCAGGCTTTGTTGTAATGTCATATAATATACAGTATTTAGATTACATTCTGAATTCTGAAATACATCTGCCTCAAAATATTTCAGGTAAGGGGCTGTGGATTACTGTGTATTAATGGGTCAGTTTGGTATCATTAACTGTAACATAAGGTCCATAATGAGGTAACATGGCTTAGAGACCAGTGGTCAAGGGATAATCAATAAAAGTAACAGTCATATTATTTAGGCTATTTTTCTTTGTAAGATGATTACAATTGTGTCAATGATAACTTGTGGAAAAAACACTTTATAATACGCCTTCTCCTTAGAAGAGGCCCACACAGCTTATGTTCAAAGATGGATGGACTTTTAGAACTGCTGGGATGCGAACGGCAAGGGGACGGTGATGAGCTCTGGCTGGGGCATGCTGAGTTGGGGACTCCTGAGACCTCTAGGTGATGGTGCTTAGCTAGCTGGTAGATGAATTCAGATCTCAGCAGAAAGACTGGAGCCCAAGGTCATACTAAGAATGGCCTCTGTCTGGGTTCAAGACAAGCTCCACGGCTGCAGACCTGGAGGGCACTTACCTTGCTTAGAAACACACACTCATGACTCTGAGAGGCCCGCAGAGTCTCCTGGGGGAAGGGAGTCACTACCCCAGTGACACCGGATGACTGTGATTTGCCTAATGGGGATTGCATGTGTGTGTTCCCGTGCACGCACACACGTGGCACCTGGTCTATCAGGCCACCTGGCAGGGGCTCCCTGAGCGTGGCCTCTGTGGACCTCAGAGGGTCCTGACCCTGTTCCAGCCGGGGCACTCACACTTCTGATGAGGAGAGGGTAGCGGGTGATCCTCTGCATGGGCTTCAGCAGGAAGCTGGAGAGGGGCATTCCTTTACACCGAGGGTCAGATGCCAGCTTCTGCAGATAATTGAGAGGCTCATGAGGAACTCATAGCATCAGTGAAGACAAAGGAAACACTGACTGTACTCCTGACATTGACCACCTTTTAGATTTCTAATTTCTTTTAAAAACTCAAGATTCAAAATGATACGTATCAGATTAGCAGCAGGAGTTTCCCCCCTCATTTGGTAAAGCCAGCAGATGCTTTTCAGCCCTTTCCTTCTTACCTGGATCTGGCAGTCTGCGCCATCACTTCCTCCTTTGCTTCCAGAACCACTGACAGCTGTCTTCCCAAGCTGGCCCCTTCCTGATCCTTACTTCTTTCTTCTCCTCTACCTGCTGTCCACTGTGGGTGCTGCCCGAGACCCCGCACAGCTGAGGCCCAGAGCGTCACCCAGACCCTCTTGGGCGCTCCATACTTGCTGCATCACTCTCCTTCCCTCCTACCCCGATCCCCTACAGGCACCTCAGCAGACCCCAAAGTCCTCATCTTCCTTCATGAAAGCCTTTTCTTCCACTTCCATCCCTGAGCTGCCAGAACCATCCTGCACCCATCTTCCCTCCACACACCTGGGAGTCACCTTTGTCACCAGTCTAGCTTCTAAATAGCTCTTGATTTCCCCTGCCTCTGCCTGCCCGTTGTCTCTGCTTTATTAGAAACCATCACTACCATTTAGAGCACCTACGACGAGCCAGGTAATGAATGCATTGGCCTTTGGTACTGTTCCTTCTGCTCTTTCTTCACTTGGCTAATTCATACTCCTTTCAGAAGACTGAGATTATGCTTCCTCTTGGTCAGGCCCTCCCCTTTCTTGACACCTTCCCTCCTTTTCAGTGATCCTTCTGGAGCGTCCACAATAATCATGGCCACCTTATTATAACACCACCTCTGGAATGGGTAAGGTAAGTAGAGGTATCACGTTTGAGGTGTCTCGGTGACCTTGCAGACTGTTAGCTCCATACAATATATATGCTAATATAATATATATAATATATAATATATAAGCTAATATAATATAGTTATATTATTCATATAGTACCCGAACACAGTAGCTAGTACTCTTGGATGACCTTTTTTTTGGATGACCATTTGTAATGACCAAAAAGCATATTTACTGTAATTTACCTAACCATTTCCTGCTTTGGGATATTAAAACTGCCCCCTCTTTTTGTTTTTGGATATATCTATATATGTTGCTATAACAAGCATCTCCATGCTTTTTATTTCTGTATTTTCTGAGACTTTAAAAAAAGTAACATTTAGGGAGCACCTGGGTGGGTCTGTCAGTTAAGTGTCTGCCCTTCAGCTTATGCCCTTCAGCTCAGGTCAGGATCCCAGAGTCCTGGGTAGGACTCCCTGCTCAGAGAGGAATTTGCTTCCTCCCTCTTCCTCTTCCTCATACTCTTTTTCTATCTCAAATTAAAAAAGCAAACAAACAAAAAAAACTTTAAAAAGTAACATTTACAACAAGGCTTATTGCCAGATTTTGTTTTAATGTAATGGACACAATGCCTTTCATTATAAGACTATACATTTTTTATTTCTTACTATTGTTACAGTTGTGATGACACTGATAACCTATTTACATTGCTATTGTTTTTACTATTTGGAAAATTTTAAAAGTCTTATGCTTTAGAATGTAAACATCAAATTAAAAAAATATTTTATTTATTTGAGTGAGAGAAAGAGAGCAGGACTGGGTGGAGGGGCAGAGGGAGAGGGAGAAACAGACTCCCCACTGAGCAAGAAGCCTGATGTGGGGCTTGACTGCAGGACCCTGAGATCATGACCTGAGCTGAAGGCAGAGACCCAACCTACTGAGCTACCCAGGAACCCCTTTCTGTTATAATTTTTATCCTCCATCTAAACATGTTATATTTTATGCTTAATTATTTTTTTCCATTCTTTTTTGATAATGACATTAAAAATCTCCATTCTCCCTTAAGGCACTGTGGCTGTATACAGATCTCAATATGTAGTGTTTCAGAAACCAAAAAGACAAGAAGACACGTAAAAAAGCAAGAAAACAGATTTGACTTTCATTTCCCTCACCACTTTGACATGTGTGGTAATAGTTTCTACTCCTGAACAACATCAGTGAAATGCGTTATCACAACATGACATTCTATTATAATCAGCAGCCATCCGAAGCTCACTGTTGTATCTCTAGAAGGATGTTGCTGATTCATATGTTACACATAGTGGTCTCTGAGTGTTGTTTTATCGATACTTCTCTTTACCAAATGTTTGTTCTTAATTTATGACCACAGCATCAGAGAACCGATTGTGTCCTCTTCTCACTGGTTTCTGGAAGCTTTGAGGACATAGGGGTGCCCCTGCAGCACATGGACAGGGTCATACACATGCATTTTATGTAGCGTCCTACATCACCTCTCATTTCCTTTTGTCTCACTGTATTCATCCACTGACAACGTTTTATCTTGTTGCTTTTTATATATTTGAGTAAGCTATTTTATACTCTTCCTGGAATAAGATGGATACAAAATAAACACCATCTACAAATTTAATAAAGTGACATTCTGGATATTTTGGAGCATAAAGCAGCTGATTTAAGTAAATAGGCCTAAATAATACTCTACTAATAGACGGGCAAAATTATGGTCCTAGAGCCAAAAAAAATCAATTTGACATGGAAGGTGACACAAATATTCAGAAAATTCTTTGCCATATTGGTGTTTCCTCTGGAAATTGGTGGAGTACCCTTCCCCATCCTGAGCTTCCTGACAATGCAGCTGTACATCTCCGCCTGTAGGCTCGGAACGGGGTGGGCCTGCCTGTGATCTCAGGATGGAGTTACCTTTAAAAATTCCTTGAAATCTGCATCTTCATCTGTCTTCTGCTGTAACAGAGCTGCTCCATTGAGCTGACAGCTACAGAACCGGATATAAGCCTGCATGTGGGACAGCTCAGCTGCCAGGATATCCCCAATCATCTGCACAGGCATCTTCTCTCCTCCCGTCTTCTTCCGTACCCGCAAGGCCCTGCAACCGACACACTCTGTTTTCAATGGATGTAGTTGGTATATAAAGGATGAATATCATGGGAAACTAAAATAAGGACAACCAGCAAGTCACCTAAAAACCTGGCACTGTGAGGGGAGAGTGAGGAGGAGGAGGAGGCAGCTGGGGCCTATGCTCCACTGGCCAAGCCAATCTAGGTAAAATGTTAGCAAAGAAGAGTAAGAAATGAAATTCATACTCTGGGGTATTTCTAGGTCTTTGGAATTGTTTTGGGTTCATCTGTGTTTCTTAGCAAAGTTCCTTTAGAAAATTCTAACTTGTTCCCAGCTGAACCAAGAAAAGAATTTCCCACATGCTGTAGGGGGAGAAAGGGAGCAGGAGCCCACAAAGGTCAGATATGGAGGTGGAGGTGAGCACTGTCCCCAGGAGAGCTGCTGTCCCCTAAGGGGCGCAGAGACATAGCAGTGGTGAGGAGATCACCCCAAGGAGTGGAATTTCACATGGAGCCTGAGGAGCCTGCCAGACCAGCCAGTACGTCTGGGTCACGGGCTGCAGCTTCTCTTCTACTCTACCCAGAACAGACAAGTATATTTTGAAATTTTGTTTATTTTATGATTTACTTTTTTTCTTTGTTTCGTCAAAGTATTTTCTTTGCTATATATTTCTTGACTTCCATAGTTATGTATTTTACAGTTACAGGGCATTTCATTAAATGACAATAAAATAAAAAGCTTGAAGGAACAGAAAAGAGTTGTGAGTTCCTTTGCAAAACAGCCCTGCAGGGAGAGAGAAAGTCTCTCTCCTAGGGTCTGTGGGTGTCCACTGCAGTGGCAAGGGGTGCTCACAACTCACTTCAGTAGCTTTGTGTTAGACATGATGAGCTCTTTCCAGTTTACAAATATCAAGGCCATCTCTCCTTCACTGAGAAACCCTGACTCTGCCATCCGTTTCTGAAAAACCTAAATTCAAGACACAAAAGAAATAAATTAGCTTAGATGTGACTACACAGCCTATGTGGTCTAAAGTAAACAGTATATCTTCATACCCTGAAACTAATACAATCATGATGTTTTTGAATAAGCTTATTTATGATTGCTAAATTTTTCTCCTAAATTTTTATTTAAATTCTAGTTAACATATAGAGTAAATATTGGTTTCAGGAGGAGGATTTAATGATTCATCACTTCCATATAACACCCAGTTGATTGCTAAATTTTAAATTGCAAATTTCCTTACAGTTTGCTACTTGTGTTATTAGGGCTTTTTTTTTTTTTTTTTTTTTAAAGTAGGCTTCATTCCCAACATGGGGCTTGAACTCATGACCCTGAGATTAAGAGTCACTGAGCCAGCCAGGTGCCCCCCATTAGGGCTAATTTTAAAGATCAAGTCTAGTAACCTCTTTAATAAGACAAAATTCTCATACTTATCTCTAAGGAGATGAGGTAGGTTAAATGAAACCATGGACATAAAGCACATGCACCCTATAAAAGCTGCAGAATTGAAGGGCTGGGCACCCTAGAGTCCTGAGGCAATCTCTGAGAAGCTTAGCAACAGAAAAAGTGATGACTTACACACTCCCCAAGCAGATGTGGATTTCAGAGGCTGGCTGACTGGAGGGGAAATGATGCCCTACATCTGTATTCCATAACACTGAAGGATTTGCAAAGCTGATGTGTATATATTTGCACATGCCTGTGTGGTGTGCACGCGGGTGTGGGTGGGTTCTGAACAAACTTCACAGATCATGCAGGTCAAAGTGAATCATGTGTTATCATTCCCAGGGCACTCATGAAGAAATAAAGGCTGAGAGAGTGATCTGCTCAAGGTCACAAACCTAGAACAATGAGGAGCCAGAACCAAAACTCCAGTGAGTGTTCAGTTTCCACTGAACAACTGGGATTCATAGGGAATGACTTTAAGAACCTTAAGGAAACTGAGAGGTTATTAGAGACAACTCTTCTCATGTGGGATCTTTCCAAGATACACGACAGGTCAGCCTGTTAAAATCGCTCACTGGCCCTGTGTTAAGACACGGACTCCTAGCTGAGGTTCACCAGGTCTGTGTGATCTGATCTGTTCCCTGCCAACTTCACCAGCCGGGCCCTCGAGTACCTGACACTCCAGCCACATGGAACCACATGCAGGACCCTAACTCCCTGGCACATTGCCCTTCCACTTCCTTTTCCTCTTCCGGGCACAGAAAACTCATCCTCGTCCTTCTGGTCTTGGCTGAAGCCTAACTGGGAGGGTCCTTCCTTCCTGACTCCCTCTCCCGGCCCCGGCCTCCTGCTACTATAGCTGTCTGTCTGTCTCTGCAGGACCGCGAACTCCTCGTGGGCAGGAACTTTGTCTTCTACCTCTGTTCTCCAGCACCGTGCTTTCTGTACATGATAGATTTTCAATTAGTGTTTATTTACTGAGTTGTGCTGAACACGGATTCAAAGAATTCAGGCAACAGTGCTGTGAAGCGGACATCTCTAAAGTTTCCACAGTTCCAAAATCAGGCTGCAGACATTGGGATCCTCCTACAGGTGCGAGCCCCGGAAAGGTGGTGGATCTGCTCTGAGGGCTCGCCGAGGGAAAGCCTCTGGTGGTCTGTTCTTTCACCCATTGATGAATTCATATCACTCTGTCTATTCATTCCATTTACCAGCCTCAGTGAGGTAGGCAGAGGAGGAAGCCAGTCCCAGGGTCCCCAGGGCCCTCTAGGGACCTCTGTGGGAACGATGATGAGAACGCCTGCCTGTGAATGGTGCTTCCACCCTAAACCCCTGCACTGACAGGACTCCCTGCTCTTCAGGTGAGGGCAGGTGGGCAGAGTGGGAATAACGAAGGCCCACGTGGTTAAGTGACTGGTATGAGTGGGGCAAGCATGCGTCCTGTGTTCACCCTCTGTGCTAGGGCCAGAGATGCACTTCCACGGCTATATACAATCTCGGAGGACTGTAATCCGACCAGCGGCAGGGCTGATGCTCAGAGGGGTTAATAATAAGAGGGGCTTTTCTTCTAGGGCATCCTTCCCGGTCAGAGAAGTGCAGGCATGAACACATATAATTCCTTCAGTACTGATGGGAAGGCCTGCAAAGGACCAGACGAAGTTCTGGGGATGCGGGATAAAGGACACACGTCCCTGCTGTCAGGAGCTCACAGCCTTATCAACTGAGAAGGGCAGCAGAGTGTACCTGTGGGCAGAACAAGTGTGCTGGGTCTGGAGATCCCAGCCTGCACAAGGGGGACAATGAATTGGGACAGGTCTTGCTGGGGGGCAGCTGCATGGATGCAGCCTCCACTCCGTGCCTGTAGTGAGGTCACGGCCGGGCCTCTGTGGCATCTGCAGGGCCTGTGTGGGCACACGTGTTCTCTTCAGGTGGCTTGTTTATTTAACTGGGCTTCTCATCTGAGGGCCTTGACACATTTTGTGGGAACTAAAGGCCATGGAAACAAGAGTGTAACAAAGTACAGAGTCTTATTTTGTTTACTCCACACAAATCATTTCTAGGTGCTACTCTAACAGCTGTTATTGGCTTAGGGGTGACTGGCAACATTAATTGGCACAAAACAGTAAATATATTGTAACTGGGAAATGTTTTACAATGTGGTCCTATTCGGTTTTCTAAACTGACACAAACGTTAGATGAATGTTTCACTGTCTCACAATCCTTCTGTAAATATCAAAGTTTGTGAAGATCTCAGGTGTCAGAAGAGCACAGTAAGCAGAGGCTGAAATGTGAGGTGGACAGTTTCCTTTAGCGCCTTCCTGCTGACTCTCTACCCTTGGCCTTCCCCTGCCACATCCAGCGGTGGCATCTCGTTCTCTCCACCCTGCATGACCCACTCCGGGGGAGGCAGGTGACTGCAGTTCCTCGGGCAGCCTCCCACAGCCCAGACCACGCGCACAGCCCTGCAGGCCCAGGCCTCACCTCCACGACGAGCTGAAGATCATCCACGTACCGCTCTTCAGTCTGAATCAGCTCGTGAATGTAGCCCTGCCTCTTCCTCTCCACTGGCTGCATGGTGTCCAGGCTCTGGAGATCCGCGCACCCTACGGGGTAGGACAGGGTAGAGTTTCAAAAAAGTATTTTAGTCTTTGTAGGAAACAGACATTTATCGGCAGATGTGCTGCGTCCACAAATGATGCCCTGAAAAAGCCACACAGCTTTCCAAAGAGCGCCCTATTCTGTAAAGCGGCGCCCACCTGCCACTCACTCCAAGCAGCAGATTAGCAGCGGCTGTACCATCTCCCTGGGGTCCTAACTTCTTTTCCAAATAAATGACAAAATGAAGGACTTTTACTTATTTTTAAAAATACTTTATTTATTTATTCATGAGAGACCCAGAGAGAGGCAGAGACACAGGCAGAGGGAGAAGCAGGCTCCCTGCGGGGACCCTGGGATCACGACCTGAGCTGAAGGCAGATGCTCAACCCCTGAGCCACCCAGGCGTCCCCAGAATGAAGGACTTTTAGAAATGGCCTCAGAGAGCTCATGACTCTATTGCACTTGTGAAGAATCTATGCAGTTCTCACCACCTCAGGACATTTTCAAAGATATTGAAATGATTAAATGAATCAAATGCTTGAGACCAGTGTTTTCCAAACTGCAGGTCATGAGCCATCCATGGATCCTTATATCAATTTTGTTTTTAAAAATGTGGGTTAGGGAGCACCTGGGTGGCTCAGTTGGTTGAGTTTCTGACTCTTGGTTTCAGCTCATGTCATGATCTCAGGGTCATGAGATCAAGCCCTGCATTGGGCTCCATGCTCAGCACAGAGTCGGCTTGGGAGTCTGTCTCCCCCTCTGTGCTCTCTCCCAAATAAATAAATCTTTATTTTTTTTTATTTTTATTTTTTTTTTATTTATGATAGTCACAGAGAGAGAGAGAGAGAGAGGCAGAGACACAGGCAGAGGGAGAAGCAGGCTCCATGCACCGGGAGCCCGATGTGGGATTCGATCCCGGGTCTCCAGGATCGCGCCCTGGGCCAAAGGCAGGCACCAAACCGCTGCGCCACCCGGGGATCCCATAAATAAATCTTTAAAAGTGTGGGTCAGGCTAAGCCTTAGAAAACAAATAAATACAAACTATCACGCACAGTACTGGTAAGTATTATTCTGTGAACACTTTTAGTTTGGTATGTAGAATATAGCTCTTACTGTTAAAAAGCAGTTTGAGAAACATTTCTCTAGATTTCTCAAAGTGAAGTGTTAAGGTTAGGAAACCTGACATTCCCAGGATCCAGCAGTTCCCAACAAGACCTCTGCCTTAACACACTAGAACAAAGAACTGGTTCTGGGACACTGGAAGACCTTGAGGGAGGTCCCTAGCAGCTTCATATCAGGGTGAGTGGTACTGCGTTCACTCTGGATCCATTTATAGGCACGTGGCAGCTGAAATGAACATCAGACTGTGAAGTGACATATTTCCAGAATTGCTTGGTAAGTAGCCGAGGGCTTGCTTTATGCACAGGGATAGGGGAATACCTCAGGCAGCCCTTCCTCAGACAAAAATTAATAGCAGGAAGGTGCCAGCAAGCTAGAAGTTGAGGGAGAGAAAGTCGAGGGAGGGTGGATGACCCTGGAGGTGGAGGTAACTGTGAAAGGCAGAGGGGGAAGGTGTAAGCCTGCCCCAGCCTCATCGATGGGGCATGTGGGGACAGATGCAGAGGCACCCCACGGGGAGGTGATCATCCAGCACTGGAAACACATAAAGCCACAGAGGCAGAAAACGCAGGCATCAGACTGGGCGTTTCAAGGGGGTCTCTCTTTCTGCTTGCCTTTGAGTTTTTATAGGTTTTGTATAGATTTGGGCTAACAGTTCTAAGGAAGACAACTGGTCTATTTTCTGTACATGTTGCCAACAGTTCTTTAAAAAAATTATCCTCACGGTAAAACAAAAATAGAATAAGGCAGGTTTCGTTTTGGTGCTTTCAAGAAGTCGCCATGGTGCCACTGTCATGTTCAAAATTATCACACTTCTCTGAGGACCATATGGTCTTCTGCTCTGCTGGGGAGAACTGCAGGAAGACCAAGGGTGTTCTGACCCTGTAAAGGTGATACAGATGCCTGTCTGACCAGGCTGTGTGAAACAAGGGGGCTGGGGGTGAGGTGTTGGTCATGGTGTGACCCAGGGTCACGGATCAGAGGTACCAGTGGAGTCTAATGGAAGCTATCAGAACAGTTTCTAAGGTTACCCTGCCTCTCACACTCATGTTTTACAAATCTGACATTCACATTCTGCCACAGTCACATTCTTCCTCTACTTTTACATAATACTTCTATACATTTACTCAGGTGTGAGTTAAGTATGTAGGAAATCACAGATTTTATGTACTGATTATGTCTCTCCTAATACAAACATAAATACACAACCATTAGAATAAAACAAGTTATCCTATGGGGCGCCTGGGTGGCTCAGGTGGGGAAGCATCTGACTAGATCTCAGGGTCATGAATTCAAGCACTGCACTGGGCTTCACATTGGGCATGGGGCCTACTCAAAAAAACAAACAAAAGGGGCACCTGGGTGGCTCAGTTGGTTAAGTGTCTGCCATTGGGCTCTCTGCTCAGCAGGGAGTCTCTCCTTCTCCCTCTGTGCTTGCTCTCTCTCTCTCAAATAAAATCTTTAAACAAATAAACCCCAACAAGTCCTCCTAGTCCTCCATACTATTTTGTGTGCTATTACGTTGTGTACCATGGGGGTATGTGTATCACACTTTGGGAAACAATTATTTACAGTAAAGCCCACAAGCATTGGCCTATCTGTTCTGTATCTTAGAATAATAGGAAAAGTCTTAGATATTTTATCATTTCTTTTAAAAATATTTTATTTATTTTAGAGGGTGGGGAAGGACAGAGGGAGAGGGAGAGAGAAACCCAAGCAGACTCTGTGCTGAGTGTGGGGCCTGCTATGAGGCTCGATTTCACAATCCTGAGATCATGACCTGAGCTGATACCAAGAGTCAGATGCTCAACCAACTGTGCCACCCAGGCGCCCCTACTTAATCATTTCTAAGGCTACAACATACAGGACACTAGGTTTATCAGAGTGAATGTGAGGACTGTTATACTCTACTTCTAATAATCCCTTTGCATTTCATTACAATGGCTCTTAAGCTTTTATTCTCTTCAAGTTCCTAACTTGACCCTAACCCTCACTTTCAAGGGTCTTACCTCTGATGTCAGGGAAAAGAAACAGAGGCGTGGCAGCCCTTCATTTCCCTGCTCACTCAGCCCTGTACTTCCTTCCTGTGTATGGGGATGAGGGGGTCCTGTTTCTTCCTGAAGCCAGCATCTTTAACCGACCTTCTCCTTTTGACTCCCTGCCATCCTCTCCACCCACACTGTCTCACATGCTGGCCATTAGCAACACGTGGCTACTGAGCATTTTTTATTCATGAGACAGAGAGAGAGAGAGAGAGAAAGAGAGAGCAGCAGAGACACAGGCAGAGGGAGAACCAGGCTCCTCGCAGGGAGCCCGACGTGGGACTCGATCTCGGGTCTCCAGGATCAGGCCCTGGGCTCAAGGCGGCGCTCAACCGCTGAGCCACCCAGGGGTCCCTGCTACTGAGCATTTGAAGTGTGGCCAGTCCAAACAGAAAAGTGCTCTAAGTGTAAAATACACACCAGATTTCAAAGACCTAGTACAGGGCAGCCCTGGTGGCTCAGCGGGTTTAGCACTGCCTCCAGCCCAGGGCGTGATCCTGGAGCCCCGGGATCGGGTCCCTCATTGGGCTCCCTGCATGGAGCCTACTTCTCCCTCTGCCTGTGTCTCTGCCTCTCTCTCTGTGTGTGTCTCTATGAATAAATGAATAAAATTAAAAAAAAAAAAAAACCTAGTGCAAAAAAAAAACCCCGAATGTAAAATAAGGTGTTAATAATTCTTATGTCGATTACCTATTAAAATAGTAATATTTTGGATAATACTGAGCTGAGCAAAAAAAATTATTCAAATTAATTTCATGTTTTACTTTTTAAAATGTGGCTTTTGGAAAACTTTAAATCACATATGGGCTGCATTTGTGACTTACATTATATATCTACTGAACAGCTTAAGTCAGCTGCTACATTTTTTATTATGTTCTTCCCTAACAGAATGTTTTAGTGGTTTCTGCTATTTGCAGAATAAAGTCCTAGCTCAGTAGCACAGGGCTCCAGTCTCCATTATCCACCCATGACCTACAATTGACCATGTAGCCTGCCTGCTAGCCACCCTGGTCCAGGCTCAGTCCTCATGGTGCACCATACGCACTGTATGCACTGCCTGGGGCCCTCTTCTCCACATAGAGCCATCTTATTAACTCTTCCAGGTACAGCTCATGTGACCTGACTCTGGGGAAACTTCCCCATCCTGGTCCCACTTACCCCAGACTGCCTCTTTTTTGTGCTTCCAGGGTAGTTTGCATCAGTATTTAACATTTCACACGATGTAACCTGCATTGTAGTTCATCTGTATATAGTCAGTATGTCTGTCTCTCCCACTGGAGGTCAGGGACTGTGTCTCCCATAGTTCTTGAATATCAAATTTAACACAGTGTTTTCACCACAGAGGTCAGGAAATATTTGCCAAATGGCAGACTATTGGGTTGGTCTCCAGACCTGTTTCTCACCTTTCCTCTGCTCTGTACTGCAGGGAGGCCAATCCCATAGGCTGCCTGTATAAGCTCCCATTTTAGTTGGCTTCTGCCCAGGTTTGGCCAATGACAGGAGGCCCTGGAAGGAGATTACAGGGCAAACTGGGAAAACAATCCTTATGCCAGAAAAGTGAGAAGATAGGAGAGCTTTTACATCTCTGGTGGGTAAAGAAAAGAATTTTCTGGGTTTGCATTGCATATAAATTTGGAGTTCAAGAATTCCCAAACTGATAAATTAACAGAAAACTGGTCCCTGGCTGGTGATACTCTCAGGGTGCTTGGTCAAAAAAAATGTACAACTGTCCAGATGGTCTCTTTCACAACCTCAGTTCCACAGGATTTCCAGGAAAACCAAGTCTCACTAAAGATGAGCTCAAAGTAAAAAATTACAAAAAATAAGGAATGCTCCACCATAAATAAAAAGACAATGATTAGAAAGAATCTTAAGAGGGGTGCCTGGCTGGCTCAGTCAGTATAAATTGGAATTCTTCTATTTTCTAAAGATTTTATTTATTGGGCAGCCCCGGTGGCTTAGCGTTTTGGCGCCACCTTTGGCCCAGGGCATGATCCTGGGGACCCGGGATCGAGTCCCTCGTCGGGCTCCCTGCGTGGAGCCTGCTTCTCCCTCTGTGTCTTTGCCTCTCTCTCTCTCTCTCTCTCTGTCTCTAATAAATAAATAAAATCTTAAAAAAGATTTTTTAGTTATTTGACAGAAAGAGACAGAGAGTGTAAGTGTGAACACAAGCAGGGGAAGCAGCAAGAAGGAGAGGGAGAAGCAGACTCCCATTGAGCAGGGAGCCTGAAGCAGGGTTTGATCTGAGGACCCTGAGATCATGACCTGAGCCAAAGAAGGCAAAGGCTTAAATGACTAAGTCACCCAGGTGGCCCCAGTGTGCAACTCTTGATCTCGAGGTTGTGATTTCAAGCCCCATGTTGGGTGTAGACATTACTTAAAATCTTAAAAAAAAAAAAAAGAACCCCAAGAACATAAAGTAAGAGAACAAAATCTAAAAAAAAAAAAAGAAAAAGAAAAAAAAAGGTAAAATATGTATATTTAAAATAACTCAAGACATACATGAGGGGTTTGAAACCATAGAGTCTATAAAAAAGAATGGGCAGACTCGAAAAAGAAACTAATAAAAATGGCAAATATTATCAGGGAACTAATAAATTAAATAGCACATCAAACACATATGAGGAAAGGATTAGTAAATCTGAAGACAGATATAAAGAAATTAAGAATGCATCCCAGAAAGATAAAAAGATGGAAAACATAAAATGGAAGTTAAGGGACACAGAGGACAGAATGACAGGGTCCAACATACATCTCAATGGGAGGCCAGGAAGGGAGAACAGAAAAAAATGGGAAGAAGTAATATTGAGATTATAATGGTTGAGAATTTTCTGGAATTGATGAAAGATATACCTCCATATATTCAAAAGGAATAATGATTCCAGATTAGGGAAAAAATAAATACGAATCCAATACCTAAACTGCAAAACACCAAGGAGAAAAAAAAATGATTAAGACAGTAAGAAAGAAAAGGCAAAACTACAACATAGGAACAGGAATCACACTGGCTGCACACATCTCAACACAATGATGGGTATAGAGCAAAAATAACTGTCAAATCAGAATTCTAATTATATACAATTAATGGATGAGGGAGAAATAGAAACATTTTCAGGCAAAGTTTGAGAACTACCACTAATAGGCTGACTAATGGAACTATTAAGAGGTGTATTTTGGGAAGATGGAAATTGAGTAAGAAGGAAAAATGAGATGTAAGGAGTGGTGAAGAAAGAGAAGGAAGGTAGGAAAGAGGAATGAAGAGAGAGAAAGGGAAGGAGGGAAGGAAGGATAAACAAAAATACTAGTAAATATGTGAAAAATCAATTACTGATGAATAAAATAACAATAATGATGATGGGTATAAGTTAAGAGGGATTTTAAATTTACCTGAACTTTTTTTTTTTTTTTAATACAAAGAAGCAGTAACATGAGAGGCAGGAGGAGACTCATTAGAAATAAAGCATCCACCTGCATTGATCAGAAGAAGTAAGATAAACATCAAATTTAGACTGTGGAGGCAAACACATATGTTAGAAATGAAAAGGTAACTACTCAAAGAATAGAAACAGAAAACATAACTTTCAAACCAGTAAAGGGAAATAAAGGAAGTAAATTTGATCAAAGCAGCAGAAGTACTGTATAGGCAGAACAACAAGAAGAAAAAAAAAATACATGGTATGGGACGCCTGGGTGGCTCAGCAGTTGAGCATCTGCCCTCAGCCCAGGGCATGATCCTAGAGTCCCGGGATCCAGTCCCACATTGCGCTCCCTGCATGGAGCCTGCTTCTCTCTCTGCCTCTCTCTGTGTCTCTCATGAATAAATAGATAAAATCTTAAAAAAAAAAAAAAAGCCTGGTAAATAGAAAATATATAATAAGATGGATAGAAACAGCAGTATTCCATTGTTCCAATAGATGTAAATTACTTAAATCTGTCAGTTATAAGACGACTCTGGATTGTATTTTAACATTCAGCTAGATGCTGGGGGAAGGTGGAAGAGTAGGAGGATCCTAGGCTCACCTCATCCCATAGATACAACTAGATAACACCAACATCAGTGTAAATAACCCAGGAAATGACAGGAAGACTGGCAGGACAGACTCTGCATAGCTAAGTGCAGAGAAGAGGCCATACTGAAAGGGTAGGAAGGGCAGAGACTCAGTTGGGAGCCAAAGTGACTTGTAGGACTGTCCTTAGGAGGTAGGGATACCCTGGACATAGAGAAGGGAGAGAAACAAACTCTATACCAGGCACCCAAGGCACAGGGGCCTCTCACCAGGAGAACAAATTCCCATAACATTTGGCTTTAAGAGCCAGAGGGGATTAACTTTGAAAGTTCTTACAATCAGTGGGGCCTAATACCTGGAACTTTAAAATTCAGTGGGCACAGTTGTGGCAGAGCCAGAGGGTGCTAGGAAACTGAGGCCCTGCCCTTAAAGAGACAGCATAACAGGCTAACTGAGAAACAGCACAGAAGTGGCAGTTTGAAAAATGCCTGGGATCTACAAGAAGGAGATTTATTTACTAACCTCAGAACATATGTTGGAGGACAGGGATATTTGGGAGACTTCTCCTAGAGCAAGGGAGCTGGTGGGACCAGTTCTCTTCCCTGACCCCCAGCCTAAATACATGAACACAGTGGAAATCAGTGCATTGCAAACATTCTCCATCTAGCTTGCTAACACCAGTACCCTGCCCCTGTGTTCTCCTGTGGACCCAGCCCTCTAACTTGGCCTGGACAGCAGCGAGCTGGGGCAGATATCTGGTCTGACGTGGCTCTGCCCACCAATGAAAGCTTCTCAGGGGACAACACAGGGACAGTGCCCTACAGTTCAGTGCTACAGCAACTCTGGTCAATGACTGGTCTGACTTAAGCCCAAGATGGCCCCAGATTGGCCTACTAACAATACAGGGACTAAACCCTGCCCACAACGGGCAGAGAGAGCCACAATAGACACCAGGACTGAAGGGAAATGCAGCTCAGCTACAACAGTAGGTTCCGGTGAACCTGAGACATTACACTGCAGAGCACTACAGGATCTGTTCTTCATAATGCCACTACTTTCAAGAGCAGGAGACACAGTTAACTTTCTTAACATGTAGAAACAGACACAGAGAGTTAGACAAAACAAGGAGACAGAGGAATATGTCCCAAATGAAAGAACAGGACAAAATCACAGCAAGAGTTAAATGAAACAGAGATAGGTAATATGCCTGATAGAATTTAAAGTAATGGTCATAAAGAGACCCAATGGACTTGAGTCAGGGACCTTAACAAGGCTCTCAACAGAGATAGAAAACACACACACACACACACACACACATACACACACACAACCAGTGAGAGATGAAGAATAACTGAATATTTTTAATTTCAGAGGGAACTAGAGGGAATAAAGAATAGACTAAAGAAAGCAGATGAATGGATCAGTGACCTGGAGGACAGAGTAATGCAAAGCACTCTAGGTGAATAGAAGAAAAAAATAATAAAAAATGAGAATAGATTAAGGGAACTCAGCAACACCATCAAGTGTGGTAACATTCACATTATAGGGATCCCGGAGGGAAAAAAGAGAGAAAAGGAGGCAGAACATTCATTTGAAGAAATAATAGCTGAAAATTTCCTTAATTTGGGAAAGGAAACAGATATCCAGATCCAAGAGGAACAGAGAACCTCCAACAATCAACCCAAGGAAGTCCACAAGGCACATAGCAATTACAGGGGTAAAAAGCAGTAATAAAGAGAGAATTTTAGAGGCACCTGGGTGGCTTGATTGGTTACTATCGGCCTTTTGCTCAGGTCATGATCCCAGGGTCCTGGAATTGAGCCCCATGTTGGGCTCTCTGCTCACCAGGGAGCCTGCTTCTCCCTCTCACTTTCCCTCTGCTTGCTGCTATGCCTACTTGTGCACATGCTCTTTCTGTCAAATAAACAAAATCTTTTTTTTTATTTTTAAAGAGAGAATTTAAAAAGCAGTAAGGGAAAAGAAAACACTTACATATAAGGGAAACCCCATAAGGCTATAAGCTGATTCTTCAGCAGAAACTTTGCAGGCCAGAAAAGAGTGGTATGATATATTCAAAAGGCTGAAAGAAAAAAATCTGCAGCCAAGAATACTCTATCCAGCAAGGCTATCATTCAGAATAGAATGAGAAATAAAGAATTTCCCAGAAAAATGTGTTAAAGGAATTTGTGACCATTAAACCGGCCTGAAAAGTAATGTTAAAGGAGACTCTCTGAATGGAAAGGAAAGACCATAAGCAGGATTAAGAAAAGTAGGAAGCACAAAAGCAGTAAAATTAAGTATATCTATAAAAATAAAACTCAGTCAAGGGATTCACAAAATAAAAAAGATGTAAAGTATGACACCAATACCTAAAACATGAGGGGAGAAGGGTTAAAAATTTAGTGCTTTTAGAATGAGTTCAAAAACTTAAGTGACCGTTAACTTCATATAGACTGCTATATGTATAAGATGTTATATACAAGCCTTCTGGTAACCAAAACCCAAAAACTGGTAATAGATATGCAGAAAATAAATAAAAAGGAATCCAAGTATAGAAAGCCAGCAGACTGTGAGAGAAGAGAAGAGAAGAAAGAAACAGAGGAAAGTTACAAAACAACCACAAAAAGGTAAAAAAAAAAAAAAAAAGGCAATACGTACTTATTAATAATTACTTTGAATGTAAATGGACTAAATGCTCCAATCAAAAGATATAGGATGACATAATGAATAGTAAAGCAAGACCCATCTATATGTTGCTTACAACAGACTCACTTTAGATCTAAAGACCATGCATATTAAAAGTGAAGGGATGGAAAAGTATCATGCAAATGGAAATGATAAGAAACCCAGGAGTAATACTGATATTGGACAAAATAGATTTTAAAACAAAGACTGTAACAAGAGACAAAAAGGGACACCACATAATCTTAAAGGGAATGACCCAACAAGAATATATAACAATTATAAATATTTGTGCACCCAACACGAGAGCACATAGGAATAAACTTCACCAATGAGAAGTACACTTCAGACCTGTACTCTTAAAACTATAAAACACTGATGAAAGAAATAGAAGATGACACAAACAAATGGAAATATATTCCATGTTCATGGATTAGGAGAACAAATATTGTTAAAATGTCTATACTACCCAAAGCAATCCACAGATTTAATACAATCCTTATCAAAAAGCAAACAGCATTTTTTTTCACAGAACTAGAATAATCCTAAAATTTATATGGAATCACAAAAGACCACAAGCAGCCAAAGCAATCTTGAAAAAGAACAAAACTGGAGGTTTCACAATCCTAGATTTCAAGATAAAGTATAGATCTGTAGTAACTAAACAGTATGGTACTGACACAGAAACATACACACTGATCAATGGAACAGAATAGAGAGCCCAGAAATAAACCCATAATTAAATGGTCAATTAATCTTTGACAAAGGAGGCAAGAGTATGCAGTGTGAAAAGATAGTCTCTTCAATAAATGATGTTGGGAAAACTGGATAGCTACATGTGAAAGAATGAAACTGGACCACTTTCTTACATCATATACAAAAATAAACTCAAAATGGATTGGAGACCTAAATATAAGACTTGAGTCCATAAAAATCCTACAGGAGAGCACAGGCAGTAATTTCTCTGACAACATTGTCCATAGCAAGTTTTTTCTTTTCTTCTTTTTTTTTTTAAAGATTTTATTTATTTGAGAGAGAGAGAGAGAGAGAGAGCCTGAGTGTGAGCAGGGTGAGGGGCAGAGAGAGAAGGAGAGAGAGAATCTTAAGTAGACCCACGCTGAGCATGAAGCCTGATGCAGGGCTTGGTCTCATGACTCCTGAGATCATGACCTGAGCTACAATCAAGAGTCAGACACTTAACTGACTGAGCCACCCAGGTGCCCCACACAAGTTGTTTCTAGGTATGTCTCCTGAGGCAAGGAAAACAAAAGCAAGAATAAACTATTGAGACTACACCAAAATAAAAAGCTTCTGCGTAGAAACAGAAACAAACAACAAAACAAAAAGAAAACCTAATGAATGGGAGAGAATATTTGCAAATGATATATCTGATAAAGGGTTTAGTATCCAAAATATATAAAGAACTTATACAACTCAAGACTAAAAAGCCCCAAGTAACCTAATTAAAAATGAGCAGGAGACATGAATAGACATTTCTCCAAAGAAGATATCCAGATGGCCAACAGACATACAAAAAGATGCTCAATATCACTCATCATCAGGGAAATGCAAATCAAAACTACAATGACATATCACCTCACAACATTCAGAACGACTGAAATAAAAAACATAAAAAACAAGTGTTGGCAAGGAAGTGGAGAAAAAGGAACACTTCTACACTGTTAGTGGAAATGCAAACTGGTATAGTCACTGTGGAAAACAGTATAGAAGTTTCCCAAAAAATTAAAAAGAGCATTACTAAACAGTTCAGTAATTCCACTACTGGGTATTTACCCAAAGAATATGAAAACACTAATTCAAAAGGACAAGAGCACCCCTATGTGTATTGCAGCACTATTTACAATAACCATATTATGCAATGGATAAAGATGATGTGTGATATATATATATATATATAATATATCAAATGATATATATAGATCTCAAATAAAAATGGCATAAAAATGAATGAAATCTTTCCATTTGCAACAACATGGATGGAACTGGAGAGTATAATGGTAAATGAAATAAGTCAGTTAGAGAAAGATAAATACTGTATGATTCACTCATATATGGAATTAAGAAATAAAGAGACAAAAAATCTCTTAAATATAAATATAAAACTCTTAAATATAGAGAACTGCAGGTTACCAGAGAGGAGGTAGGTGGGAATGAGAGAAATAGGTGATGGGGATTAAGAGTATCCTTATTGTGATGAGCACCAGCTGTTGCATGAAGTATTGAATCACTATATTGTACACCTGAAACTCATACAACACTGCATGTTAATTATACTGGAATCAAAATTTAAAAAAAGTCAGCTAGATGCTGTTTACAATGACATCTAACATCATGTTACAAAAATGTTAGAAAAAGGTTTGGAAAAAGCTATACATTCATAAAATATTAAAAAGCAGCTAGGGAGGTTTTATTAGCAAGAGACAAAATAGGCTCTTATGGATCTGTGTAAACATTATAAATATTTAGGATGATATAATGATTCTGATTTCATTTGCAACTAACAGGATAGCTTTGAAATGTAAAATTAACTGATAAAATAACCAATGGAAAAGAGAAAGAAAAAAAGCAAGCAAGGGAGGGAAGGTGGATAAAAGAAAGAAAGAAAAAAGATCTGAAAAATCTATAATCAAAGTAGTGGATTGTAATCTCTCTCAATGAAAATTAGTAAACATGACAGATTTGAATACTATTAACAGGCTTACTATAATGAACACACATGCAAAGGAATATCCACAGAATTAATTTCAACAAATACTAGAGTTTGTGTAAAAACATTTCCCGAATGTTATAGCTGGAAAATTAAACATTACAATTATTTTCAAATGTTGTAGTTTACTATTTTTTAAAGATTTTTACTTATTTATTCATGAGAGACACAGAGAGGCAGAAACATAGGCAGAGGGAGAGGCAGGCTCCTTGCAGGGATCCCAAGAACTAGGGATCACAACCTGAGCCAAAGGCAGACACTGTTGAGTGTCTGAGCCACCCAGATGCCCCTCAAATGTTGTAGTTTAAAGGAGAGGTTCTTAAAAGCTCCATGTAGCTCCCTCCTTTAGCACAAGGTACGTCAATTTGCTTGACCAATCACTAGCATTTGTGACAGTGGATCACTCCCTCATCTTTAAAATCTGTCTTTACTTGGCTTCTAGGTCACCAGCTCGCCTCATATCCTCCTACCTCATTGGCCAGTCACCTCCTCTCCATTCCTAGCTCCTCCCCAACACACAGACTTAATGTTGGAACACAAAGGCTCACCCTTCGAACTCTTCTCCACATACAGCCTTGGTGGTCCCACTGAGTCTCGTGGCTTTAAGTATCATCTATGCACTGACACACTCCCAAACATATAATCCAGCCTGAATATATCCTCTGGACCTCCCCATGTTTTACTGCCTACCCAGTATTTCCACTTATCGATCTTAAAGGTAAGTGACGGTAATACCCAAAACCAAACTCCTATTCATCTTCTCTGCCCTTCCTCCATCACCGTGTGCTTTTCTTTTCTTCTTTCTTTCTTCTTCTTTCTTTCTTTCTTTCTTTCTTTCTTTCTTTCTTTCTTTCTTTCTTTCTTTCTTTCTTTCTTTCTTTCTTTCTCTTTCTTTCTTTCTCTCTTTCTTTCTCTTTTTTCTTTTCTTTTCTTTCTTCTCCCTTTTCTTTCAAGATTTTATTTATCTACTCATGACAGACACAGAGAAAGAGAGAGAGGTAGAGACACAGGCAGAGGGAGAAGCAGGCTTCATGCAGGGAGCCCGACATGGGACTCGATCCCGGGTCTCCAGGACCACGCCCTGGACTGAAGGTGGCGCTAAACCACTGAGCCACTAGGGCTGCCCCTGTGTGCCTTCATTTAATGCCAATTCCATCTTTCTGGTTGCTCAGGCCAAGATCTTTAGAGATATCCTTGATACTTCTCTTCTTCTCACACTCCACATTTATTTTTTATTTATTTATTTTTTTTCACACTCCACATTTAATCTACCTACTGGCTCTATCTTCAGAATATACCCATAATCTGACCACTTCTCACTACGTCCACTTGGATCATGCTGATCATGTCATTGTCATTGTTCACGTGGATTACTGAACCACCCTCCTAATGTGTCTGCTTGCTTCTGAGCCCTTCCCCCAAACTGACCCCTGGTTTAATCTAGCAAGCTAGAGCTATCCTGCTAAAGCACATCAGATCATATCCTTCCTTTGATTAAAGCCCTTTGATGGGTTCTTGTCACTCTCAGCAAAAGCCAAAGTTCTTACAAACAGCCTCCAAGAATCTAAACAATCTCCCCCATTTCTCCAGTTAACCCTGTACTCACTTCTTCCTCTTGCTTCTCCCTCCGTTCCAGCCACCCTGGCCTCCATCCTGTTCCTCAAGCGTTACAGTCATGCTCTTGATTGAGCCCCTGGCATGTACTCTTCCCTCTGCCTAGAATAATCTTCCAGATATTTACATGGCTCCCTCCAGACATCCCTCACATCCTTCAAGTCTTTGCTCACATGTCACCATTTCAGAGAGGCTTTATCTGAGAACCGCATTTAAAACTGAAATCTGGGGGCACCTGGGTGGTTCAGTAGTTGAGTGTCTGCCTTTGGCTCAGTTCATGATCCCAGGGCCTGGGATTGAGTTGGGCTCCTTGAGGGGAGCCTGCTTCTCTCTCTCATGAATAAATACATAAAATCTTTAGAAAAGAAAATAAAACTGAAATCTGCCTGGATCCACCCTCCCCCACCAACCCATCACTCCCTTTCCCTAACCTGTTTTACTTTTCCAGGACATGACATATTTATTCATTTTGTTTGTCTTCTGTCTTGCCCTACTTAAATGTCAGCTCCAAGTGAGGAGGGATTTTTGCCTATTTTATAATCTGCCATATTCCTAGTATCTGACACATAGTAGGTCTTCAATGAGTATTTACAGAATGTGATATGAAGATAAGCTCTGAACTGCAGGGAGATGGTACCTCGATGTGAACTACAGACGGCCAGAGAGAATGGTGAAAACTTTCTGGTAAGTTCCTTCAGCAGAATGCAAGACAAACAAGAGATCATGACTACGACCAGGTCAAAGTCCCCAGGACCACAAGACTACCCCCTCCCCAGCTGGCGTGAGGATGCAGAAACTGATGGCCAAGTTACACACAGTGAATGGCAGCTATGTAAACTGTGTCCCCCAGAGCTGGGAGGCGGCTGCACATTACAGCGTGCACAAGAGCAAGAAGCAAAAGAGAGACCCCTAAGAAAGGATGGGGGGAGCTCTGGAAGACTCCAAAAGGTGAAGGACAAAAGATGGTTTGTGATGACCAGTACAAAGAGAGCTTGTTGGGATTACGTCATAAAGTCCCAGAAAAGTGCTTGCCCACTGTGAGAAGAGCAACGCCGCTGAACAACGCTATGCTCTGTGCCCGAGTTAGCAGCCAGAGTATCACATAATGGTTTTTTCAGTCTCACTGTTCGAAGCTCAGTGAAAAGACAATTTTCAACAGTAAATCCAGATGACTAAACTGTGTGCATTTTCTGAAGGCTGCCTTTAGAAAAAAAGGGGATTTATTTATTTGAGAGAGAGGGAGAGAGTATGCATGAGTGTGTGTGGGGGGAGCAGAGGGAGCGAGAGGGACAAGCAGACTCGATGCTGAGCACAGGGCCCCACACGGCATCCCACAACCCTGAGATTGTGACCTGAGCTGAAATCAAGAGTCAGACACTCAACTGACTGAGCCCCCCAGGCACCCCTGAAAGCTGCCTATAGAACAGAAGCTTTGTCAGGGCATGAGAAAATTACTGGAGATCTTATTTTGTGAGAGAGTAGCAGTTTATCCACTTGGCAACTATTATGGCACACAAACTAGGTACCAGGTAATATGCTCCCACCATGAAGCCTCAGATTCATGATTTTGTTTTTGGAAATGTAAGCAATTGCTGAACAAACTTTTAAACTCTATGTCTTCTTGATGCCTGTCAATTCTTTGTCACCAGGAGTTAGATTGGTTGTTTTAGGCACAAAAAGAAAAGTTAGTATTGTATCCTAATACTGCAGACCATCAGAAAGTAAACTATTTGGTTATCAGAAAATGGAAGTATTCCAGAACTTCCCAAAGCAAATCTGCTGATAAATGCAAGTGGACAAAGAAAAATTATATGGGTTTTATTTTTACTTTTGAATCTACAGTGAAAGGTCATAAGCCTAAAAGAAAGCAAAGGCCTTGTAAGTAGACAGAGGTGCCTCTGAGGCTCAGGCTCAGAAAGTGGTTGATACATTACAGATTGATACGTGCTTTACCTTCTAGACTGCCAGAGTTCTATCACTGACCCAACTGAGGGAAGTGATGTGCTATTCAGACACAGAACATTATGAAGAGGGGTCACGTAACACAGTGTTCTTGTGTGCGCCCAACACATGGCCGTTAATCTGAACATAAGAATAACCATTACCAATATGCGTATGATGATTTACAACCACTGATCCACTCTCTGAACCACGGATACCACTTTGACCCCTGCTGTGTAAATGTATGAAAAGTCTGAAGTTTGGTGGTTAAGCTACTTAGTGCAGAATTTAAAGCTACTAAATCCCTATATCTAGGCCTCTTAGTTCAAGTCTTACACTTTGAAATGCCAGGCCATTTTAAGTGGTGCTTACACAGTCATCCTACTTGAGGCAAAACATGCATGATAGTGTGTATAAGCTTGACCTGGTCTAAAGCTTGCTGGACTGAATTCTAAAGGAAATGAGGGCACTTTTCTGGAAATGCCAACAGAGTTCTCTCTTTTAACTCATTTCTGTGTCTAAATGACGACTGGTATCTACATACCTTCTCCTCTGTCACACATGCAGTGAGTAGCTGTGTCCAACAGCCAATTTCATACTGACTGTTCCATATACTTCAGTACTCACAAAGCACCCCTGTTATTACACTACTACTGTCCTGGGGCAATAAATAAATCTTAAAAAAAGTTAAACACAAAATTCCCATTTGGTATGGCAATTCCACTCCTACCTAGGTATATACTCAAGAGAAATGAAGACATATATCCATACAAAAATTTGTACACAAATGTTTGTAGCAGCATTGTTCATAATAGTAAAAAAGTAGAAATAAGCCAAATGTCCATCAACTAAAGAATGGACAAGCAAAATACAACCTAGTCATAAAAAGGAATAAAGCCCAGACACATGCTATAGCACGGAGATACCTCAAAAAGATTATGCAGAATAAAAATAAGCTAATCACAAAACCCACACATTTTATGATTCTGTTTATATGATTATGTCCACAACAGGCAAACATATGGAGACAAAGTAGGGGATGAGCAGTTGTTTAAGGCTGGAGGTGGGGGTTGTACAGCAAGATAGTCGGGTAACAGTTAAAGGTTACAGGACTTCTTTTAGCGGTGATAAAAATGTTCTGGAATTAGCCATCTTTGGTGACAGTCGCACAACACTGAATATACTAAAAACCATTCAATTGTACGCTTTAAATGGGTAAACTGTATGGCATGTGATTTATAGCTCAATAAAGCTATTACTCAAAGAAGTGATTATGTTCAGCTTTACCCTTCCAGATACCACTCTTAAAAGATTCCTGTCCTAATTATACTCAGTCTTTGCCTCCTGCCTCCTTCTGTATACTTTCTACAAAGAGAAAACACTGTGTAGCCTCTGATTGTTCCTCTTTTCTTTTCCCTGGTTCCAGTGATGGCTGTCCTGCAGGAGCCTCACTGCTATAAACAGGGTGGTGGTGTCTGTACACTAGGGTAGAGGGTGAGGGCATGGGCTCTGCAGCCAAACCATATGGGTTTGAACCCAGCTCTACCACTTGCTGTGTAACTTTGAACAACTTACTTAGCTTTTGCTTGCTTTTCTTCCTTTCCTTTCTCCTTTCCTTTCCCCTTTCCTTTCCTTTCCTTCTCTCTTCTCTTCTCTTTCTTTCTTTCCTTTCTCTTTCTTTCTTTCTTTCTTTCTCTTTTTTTTAGCTTTTGCTTTAATTTCCATATCTGTAAAAAGAAAATAATCATGAGGTAAAACATTTGGGAACTTCAGAAGGTACCTAAGATTAATAAGTGCTCAAAGAAGGGCATCTTCCTTCTTTTCTTTTTACTGGTATGAACAATGGTGGTACAGCCAGTGCTTCATCATTCTTTGTGGGCACCTTCACTGTCCCTCCCTCAACTGCTGACACCCTCAGACAGTCAGCTCACCTTTCATGGGCTCAACACCATCAACCTACATCATCCCACCAGCTGTCGTCCTGCTGCTGTGCACCTCAATCCTGACCATCTGCTGGTCCAGTCTACCAGCATCTGCTGGTGCTCTGTAGTCAAAACCAAACTCACGTTCTTCCCCTAACTCCAATTCCTTCCTGTAGCTGTTGCATCACTATCCTACTGTCATACCTGACACTGAGATACAAACTTGCCCACACAACCCATTCATCCCCGACTGCCAATGTTCCCACAGAAACCGTTCTTAGCTGTTTCACACTTTTCCCCTACCTGGGTTTCATATCAGAATCATCTGGGGAGTTCTGAAAAAGACCACATAGACCATGCTTCTTTAGACCCATTTAAATCAGGACTCAGACATCAATAGTTTTAAAGCTTCCCAGATGATCCCAATGAATCTCTCATTCAAGCTAGAGAATCTCAGATTTAACCTTTGGGCTGCTTCTCAAGCCCTAACTTTCAATCTTCCTGGCTTTACACTTCCACTCCAGCCATACTGAACTGCTTCTAAAATCACTCCCACCTGCTGTTTCTTGTCTTTTTCGTACTCTTCACCTCCTGCACCTCAATCTGCTTACTCCTATTTATCTTATTGGTCTTGCAGTTGCCTCCTCCAGGTCTTCTCTAATTCACCAATCTACAGTGAATGAGGTATTCCTCCTCTGTAACTTTCTTGGTACCCAGTGTCTATCACCATGCTTATTAGCACGTTCTTCTAGAATTATCTGCCTATGTGCCTGACCCCCTCAGAGCAACGTACTACCTGAGCCCGGGACTATCTGACACTCATTATCATATTCTCAGCAGTTAGTCCTTTGTTTGGCCTTATACTCAATTCCAGAGATGAGGAGATGTTTTCTGGAAAGAGATTGTTTAGCCAGACATTGATGGATGGGTTAGATTTTGATCCATATTCTTCCATTCAAGGTGAAAACCAAGTAACTTGGTTACTTAAGTTTAAAACTATGTAGGTCTGATGCCTCCAAACAAGCATTCACCGCAGTTTCTTTCATATAGACTCTTGTTTTGTACTAAGAATGTTTTATCCTGGGATCCCTGGGTGGCGCAGCGGTTTTGCGCCTGCCTTTGGCCCAGGGCGCGATCCTGGAGACCCGGGATCGAATCCCACGTCGGGCTCCCGGTGCATGGAGCCTGCTTCTGCCTCGGCCTGTGTCTCTGCCTCTCTCTCTCTCTCTCTCTGTGACTATCATGAATAAATAAATAAAATCTTTAAAAAAAAAAAAAAAAAAAAAGAATGTTTTATCCTGCATTTGCAATGAGTATCAACTTGTAAGTTCCGTTAATCTTTTTAGAAAAAAGTTGGAGTAAAAACTGTAAATAACATAGTAGTCTATTATCCCAATTTTTACTTTCAAATCGAAATCAAAATTTCTTTTGTTTTTGAGATACATATGATTATTTGGATCAAATTATCTCAATCTTGACCATTTAAAAATTTCTTTTGCCTTCTGTGATATAAAACAATTCGTTGGCTTGTCCCCAGAGACTATGTTAAGGAAGAGAAATTTCAAAGAAATTCAATCACAACTGCATATAATTAAAAATGTTTCAAAGGGTGCTTCAAAAGAAATACACAATACAAGTAATGTAGTTTGTGTCCTTTTAATAAACACACTTGCATAGTTATATTACAATTTTGTAAAAATAAAAACAGATGACCTCATGCCAAGCGTGCCCAGCATCTGCACAATCTCAATATCTTTAATACTATAGTTTCAAGACACACAAAATAAAAATTTAAGGCAAAACAGCACTTCGCAACAATTTAATAACTTATTACAGTAGCATCACAGCAGCATCCAATAATGCCACTTTAGGCAAAGTCTCTCAGTATTTCCATTATAGAGTCTATTTACAAGAATTTATAACTTGGTAAAATTTATTCTAAGAAAACTTGGCAAATAAAGCTTTGGACTGGAATTGGCATTTCTTTCTCTACTTTTCTTTCCTCTACTTTCTTTTAAACTATCAGTATTCTTATTGTATTTTAAAATAAAATAGCAGTTACATTTTTAATAGTTATATTATTTTAAAATGACTCTTCAAAGTTTCAGAGGAAACTGTACAATGCGTGGGACTGATTTCAACTTTCAAATTTGCTAAAAAATCAGCTTTGGTTTTAGAACTGATTTTTTTTTCATCACTGGAAAACCTATCAGGTTTAATCACATACTTTAAAAATGATTATCACATACTACAATCTTTAAACAAATAGGTTTTCTTTTTAAAAATAAACAGGTATTTGGATCCTTCCTACAAGGATCAGATTTACTCACATTTTAAAATTCTGTTCCTGATAAACTCTTTCTTTCTAATGTTGCTTTCTAAGCTAACTGAAAGCTGCCTCTCATACTGAAGGAGGAAGAGAGCAAATTTGTGGCCGAAGAGGAGGTACTGCAAAGGACGGATTGCATGCATTTTTAAGAAGGATTAAGGTTACTCTTCCATGTCATTCAACTTCCTTTACTTTTAGCTTTCTCTCAAATATATGGCAAAATACCTACACAAAGAGTAGTATTTCAGGAACTACAGTAAATTTTTTTCCAGACCAACATTCAGCTTATATATGCCATTATGTGATTTGATTTAGTCCACCTGATTAATATATTATTTTTCAGATTGAGTACAGAGGCTAAGCTCTACCTGAATGTCATTCTTAATAACTTATATTTATCAGTGTTACAGTGAAGCAATTTGAGCTATAAAATTACCCCCGAAATAACTTATCAGTGTATTAGATAAGCCCAAATTCAAAATTATAAAGAGAAAATGTTATACCAAATTGTGCAGCTAATTAATAGTGGTTTGATTTATACCCTCAGGGGTTTAAAATGGATTTAGAGTAACTGTCCTTAATCTGAACCCAATCAAAGAGTGCAAAAAAGTTCAGAAAATAAAAGGCAAGACCAAGTAATTCGTACAATGTGGAAGATCAGGTGAATTCACAAGGACTGTCTTTGCACTGTCTATTTTAGTGACTCCAGGCAAATCTGTTATTCCATCTGTAAAGTGTTATTATTGCTTTCCTATTACTGTCATATTTTATAAAAGTATCATGATGATGTCAAATGCTAAAAATAGAGGTGGTCTAAATAACTAGAAATTCCTGTCCCAAGGAGCACACATACACATCATCATACATTCCAATAATGTTAAGCATTTTGAAACACAGACATTTGAACTTTGTAAGGTTCTATCTAAACTGTTGATTCTTTCTCAAGGAAAAAGTTATGATTTAGGCAATGACCGAAATTATTCATTCACAATATATAGGCACATTAACATAAATATTGCACAAAATATGCCTCTAACTGAAACTCAGATATAAGAACATATTTCACTCTTCTTAAAGAACTCTGTGAGGAAATAAGACTCTGTGATTGTATGTACACTTTTCCTGATAATACTCTGACATTCATAAACAGTAGATTGCACTGCAGTTTGTAAACATTTTAAATTGCATAAACTTCCCATTGATTTTCAAATATAGTTTAATACTGCCTACTAAAACTCCTTTTTGTTTCAGCTAGGTACTCTCACATCATTTACTTGTTTATAATAATGTTTATTATCTTTAAAGTGTTTTCCATTCAAGGAAAAGGAGTGAAATCCTATGCCACAGTAGCCTTTGTATCTGAAGACAATATCAGCCAGAGAATTCTGGATGGTAAAATCAATCTTCTAGCATCAGAGCAGTTTCAGAAGAATGTCCACTCTCGAATTCATTCCTGACTAGATAGAGCTTATATGCCTGCTTCAGGGGCACTTAAACTCTTCAAGGATTCCTTATGATTTTTACTAAATACATTAAGAGTGTCAACGCATGTCCTTTTATGATCTGGGACAGGTAGTCATCTAATTAAAATAGGTATCATAAATTTTGACTTTAGAATGTATTCCAAATATAAAAGCTAAGCTAGGGAAGGTTTCATATCTCACCGTCAATGACGGGAGCCTTTCATTCCTCAAAAAGAACTCATTTTTAAGCCACCAATAAAGAAGGAAGAACCAACTGCTACAGTACATGGTGCAGGCTCTTCATCAGCCCAGAGCTCAAAGACCCTAAGTGAACTCCCACAGTGCCCTTTCGTGGGCAGCTGAGACAGAGGAAACAGCCTACTCTGCACATCCTGCTGGGGCAAGTTGCTTTCCTCTTTTCTGAGAAAAGCTTCTCAGAAGTGTTGTTGCTCCCACCCCAAAATACACAGAGAATAGAGAAAAGGTTATTTCCAGTTCTTTAGCCTTTAAACAAACTTAAATATTGGTACTCAGGTGGCATATAAGAAAGTAACAGAGTAAACACTGCATATTTGGGAACAAATCGCATACTGAACCAGTTGAGAGATCATTGTGATTAGGATTAGATCAAACGTAAGAGCAAAACATAAGCAAGTTTTATCTGAATTGTAATGAATATACATGTTGCAGTAACATTAGAAAAGCATGGCAGCCCATTCCAAACCAGTGAGAATAGTTTGTGCAAATAGTGGGTCTTTGTGTGTTTGAACTCCCACCATGTAAGGGCAAACTCAATATGCATGCTAATGACCTGTAATTACCAAATTAAAAAAGAAGAAAAATGCTAAAGGATGCCAGAGTGAACAGCAGGGAAAGCCACACAAAGACCCACTATCCTTTAACTTGTTACAAATAAATTTTAACTATAAATTAGAAACACAAAGAAATAATCACAAGTGGCTCTAACATTCAAACGAAGTTAATGAATTGTGTAGGAGATATTTGATCAGGGCTGCCTGCCCTGCCTCCACGCTAGAGTCAAACTTGGATAGTGGGTCTCTGGGGTGCTTTCACACTGGAAGACAACATTGGGTCCTATAAAAAGAAAAATGAGGAATAAAATGAACATAAAGCAAATTAAGTGGGTGAGAAAAAATTTGACTAGTAACATGCAACATCAACTAAACAAATCTGAATAAAATTCTCCATCTTTAAAAACATCCTAATCACATTATAAAATAAAAATAATAATTGTAAGGGCCCAAGAAACACAAATGATAATCTAAAATTTAACCAGTGTTCACAGACTCATACACTCCTGGCTGTTCTTCCTTCAGGACAGCTTTTATCTATTCTTTATATCCTTATTATGTAAGACTTAATTGGAAAAAAAGTGTTCCTCCACTGGAAAACAAGATAAACCACCACCATGTACTTGGAAACCATCTCTTCACATCCTGGGCACTATAAAAGCCAAATGTGCCACTCTACTGGGTGCCTTCAAGGTTCCCCTACTAGTCCAAGAGCTCCCAGACCCCATAGGTCTGAAAAGTATCTTCCCTTTTCAGGGTCAGAGAAGGCACCTCAGGTATGTCTAATTAATTAGATAAACTGGCAATTACTGGAAGTTGCCAAACCATCAGCAAAGCTTAAAAACAGTCATTTAGGTAGCCCACATTTTTAGGGAATGTTCAAACCATAAGAAACTGAACTCCTCCCAAATTCAAATTGGGATATTTAGTTGCTTTATCTAAAGGAAAGTCTTCACCCAGGATCAGAAATATCTTTAGAACTACAAGTTCTCCGTTGAAAATAATTGTACTAATATTTTAAATTATAGTATAAATTCGTAATACTTGCACTGAATCATAAGCATATCTCAGTGTGACTGTGTTACAATTTATATGTTCTCAGAAACTAAACTAAAAAGAAAGGCTAAATATTTTGGATAATTTCACAAGAATGATAAAAATATAAATCATGATGAATCATGATATGTTTCGTAAAGAAGCAAAAAACAAAACCCACAAAATCAAAAGGGTAAAGTGACATTTTATAAAGGTAAGAAGTATTTCCAAGTGCTGTTTATTAACTATTACCAATGTATGTTAATTATAAGACAAGCCAGGCAACTAAGAGATAATTTTGTATAATACCATATTTCACACTGAGATCTAGATCATTTTCTAAAAATAGTGAAATAGATCTTGACTCATGTATCTCATCTCTTGAAAAAAAAAATCACCTAACAGTTTTGCAGTTTAAACAGGTTTTAAATTTTCTAACCAAAAAAAAAAAAAAAAAAAAAAAAAGCTGTAAATTTTCTTCTAATCCTGGATGACGTAGAAATATGTGCATATTAAATGAAAGGTTGCAAAAATACCACCTTTATAGCATGGTATAGGGTAATTTGAGTAGGTGAATATGGTAATTACTGGCTGCACTGGCTGCTCTTTATTAAGCAGAAAAAGATTGTTAGAGACAAAAAAGGATGGTGGTAAAGGGAAGTTGAAGTGTAGACTGCTTATATCCAAGAACATATATAAGAATTATATATATTTTTTTCAGATAAAGTCTAATAGTAAGGTCTAAAGCCAATAAAAAAGTATTTAAAGCAGTATAATTTTTGATTTTGTGAAAAATTTCCCTTTTTATCTTACTGCTTTCATCACTAATATGTACTTGCTAAGAGTGCTGAATTTAAGATATGCCAGGACAGAATGAGTGCAGTGCTGCATATTAAAGCTTTTGCACTAGTTTTAGAGACAAACAGTTTGATATTACTCACACTGTTGACTTGGATCAGAGTCTGTTGTCATCTTAACATAGTTTGAAGGAAAGAGACCAGTCACCCCGTTGATTTCTCCTTGCCACCAGTCAGGATCATCTTTGTTCAAAACATTGATAAGTTGTCCCTTGGAGAAATTCAGCTCATCCTCATTATTTGCCGCATAGTCATACATAGCAATCACCTGACACACTACCAGAAAAAGAACAAAATAATTAATTATTCCTACAAAGATCACATGTTAAAACTGCTTTTGGGTTTAAATTACTCTAACATTAAATGTTAAAGTTAGGCTAAAATTTCCCTTGAGCTGCTCTCTCTCACCCTCTTTCCTCCATTCCTTATTTTACAAAACAATCTCCTAGCTACAGTTAATCCACATGAATTGCTTCACTTTTAAGTATGAGAGCAAAGCAATTCCACTTTGAAAAATTTCAAGGAATGAAGTGGCTCAGGTATCACTGCACAGTTGGCCGTTTCTACATAGAATTTTTTAGAAAGGAAGTTCTCATTATAACATTGCTTTGAAATGTTAATGAAAAAAACATTTTCAAAGCATATGCTAATCTAAGAAGTTGTTAAGTCTCAACAAAACTTCTGTAAAATGCAATACAAGTTAACCCGCCATACCAGGATGAAAGGCAGGTGTAGTTCTTTCGCTACTTGGACCCAAAAGTTTAACATGGCTGGCAGGAAACCATCCTTTTTGTCGCTTTTTTCCTCTGGCCTGCAAAATTAGCAGAAGGAATATGAAAGATAAGATTAAAAACAATTATTGAGACATAAACTAAAAATAGCTGTGTAGTAAAGAATTTAGCCCAAAAGAGGTCTGGACTCTACCTTTGGCACCTGGGAGGAAATCTCTAAACCTCTGATATGTTAAGTGTCTGATTTTCTCTGGGGGCCTTGACCATGCCAGATAGTCTAACAATGTGGCTTACAGTGGGTGTTCTAGGTCACAGAGTATAAACTCAATTTTCAGAGGGACTGGAGACTGAGTTTAGCCATATGGGCAGAACCATGTCTATATGATGGAGCTCCAATAAAAACTCTGGATACCAAGGCTCAAATGAGCTTCTTTGCCTGACAATACTCAGTATGTGTTGTTGCTAGGAGTTAGTGCTATCCACAAATCCACTGGGAGAGTACAATATGAAAGCTCTGTTTTTGGAACCGTCCTGAACTCAGCCCCATATATCTCTTCTCTTGGCTAGTTTTAATCTAAGTTATTTTGCTGTAATAAACTGCAACTATAAGAAGAATAGCTTTCAGTCTTATGAGTCTTTCTAGTAAATTACTGACTTTGAGGGTGGGTCCTGGGAACCACCGAATTCTGCACTGGCCTTCCAGGTCAGTATCAAACAAGCGGAAGACTCATTATGCATCTCAAAGTGTTGCTGAAAGTGCTATTGTAGAAGACTACTGGGAGGTGTTTGGGGTTCAAAGTTCTCTGCATATTTCACACAAATAATATTTATAAACTTAAAATTCTTCTAGAATTCTCCTAGTAAGTTCAAGTCAACACTTAAAATGTGCACAATGAACACCTCTTGAGGCTTTGCTAATAATACAGAGATCACAAATACAATTTGTGGAGAGCTGTGCTTGCCATTTAGTTGGGTCAATCTTTAAAGCAAATCAGGAAGGTAGGATTTCACGGAGTTATTCAAGACACTGAATTTAGAACCTCCACTGTTCCTTAGAAATTGCAAGAATGAGGCTGTATTTACCCTCATTATAATCATATATCACTCTTACATAAAAATATAGCTATTATACCTCTTATCTTTTAATCTTAAAATGCCTTTTAGTTTTTCTAGTAAGGAACTTTTAGGAGAAAAGAACTCTCTTTCTGTGTTAAAACATACGCAATAACTCTCTCTGTTAATATCTTGGGAAAAAAACTAGGTTCATTTATACCTACATTTCCTTTCCTTGCACTGCTGTTTCAAAAACAAAAGGCTAAAAAAACAAAAAAACAAAACAAAAAAAAAGCAAAAAAAACAAAAACAAAAACAAAAATAAAAGGCTAATGTTGGGGAAAGTCCAATGAGTAGCATTTTCTCAGTGCAGTCTGGATCATGTTCCTTGTCCTAGGTAGAGGCTATACTGCAAGCCTGGGGTGACCCTAGACAAAAATGATGCTATGCTTTCCTTTAAGAAGGTGACCTGTGGTTTATTACCTGCTTTAAAACAGTTATGTCTGTAGGGAAAATTATTCTTCATATTGTTACTTATAATGTACTAAAAATGAACAGGGAAAAGACTAGAGGGAA
The DNA here is from genome assembly GCF_011100685.1 of Canis lupus familiaris. Lineage (NCBI taxonomy): Eukaryota > Metazoa > Chordata > Mammalia > Carnivora > Canidae > Canis > Canis lupus. Next base: position 18,730,509 of record NC_049238.1, read on the forward strand.
ACTTAATACATGAAAATGTTAATATTGATTACCTCTCTTAAGTGGTATGATTACGGGTGATCTAAAATTTCTATTAATTTTTTTAATGAACATGCATACTTTTATAATAAAAATGATAAATGTTATTTAAAGGTTATTACCTGTAATTCCCCTTGCCACCATCCACTTGAATTTTTCTTTAGGATTAATATTAACTGCCCTGGTGCAAGGCTTAGTTGTTCAGAACCAGAAGCTACATATGCTGAAGTTACTTGAGCAATCTCTGGGAAAAGAAGACAAACAAGAAACTATGAATTCAAGATTATTAAACACTGTAGTAATTTTTTAACTTCATTATTATACATACCAGGTTTCTTGTTTGACGTTCCAGATTTGCTAGCACTCCCAAAATTCTGTAAAGAAAAGACATACTGTGTTTTTTTTTTTTTTTTAAGATTTTATTTATTTATTCATGAGAGACACAGAGAGAGAGAGAGAGAGAGAGAGAGAGAGAGGGGCAGAGATACAGGCAGAGGGAGAAGCAGGCTCCATGCAGGGAGCCTGACGTGGGACTCAATCCTGGGTCTCCAGGATCAGGCCCTGGGCTGAAGGCAGCACTAAACCACTGAGCCACCCAGGCTGCCCAAGACATACTGTTTTATCATTTTCTAATAATCCAGATGTAAGAATACAAAGATTATTAGGAATTAGAAATCTCTAATTCCCAAGATTCTTGTTTCTTTAAATGAAGATCAATAGTAGCTTTATATTAACCAAGTAAGTGAAGAAGCCAATACGTAATTATGGGGAGATCTGGTCTACTAACAGACATTATATACAAGTGGCTGATCTTGGCATCCACTGACTCAACAAGAAGAGTTTAACGCATCTTTCCTGAGTATCAAACGTGATCATCCAGGCCAGATACCTCTCATTTATTGGGTTAGGATCAATGCCCTACCACATACAACATATCTTAAGGCATACGTGACTTCTACTCCTGCTGCCTAGGAGGTAATATTTTAAATTATTTTTTGCATGTTACCCCTGAATCTCACATAAGAACAAAAAAAATCTATGCCTTGGGTAGCAACTATAACCTCAGTTTGACTTTACAGGATAGCTGGGCCAACCATCTTTCTTTTTTTCAGGAATTTGAACAAGTAAAGGGAAGGAACAGAAAGTTTTTTTCTGTCAGTGAACACAGCTATAGTGAAAGTACTGAAGATGAACTGGTGGTAGTCAAGGGCTAACATTTTTTGAGTACTAACAACGTAACAGTTACTGGTATAAGAATTTTATATACAGTCACTTATTTAATTCTGACAAAAACACTATTAAGTATTATGATTATCCCCATTTTACAGAGAAAGAAACTGAGGTACAGAAAGGTGAAATAATAATTGTCCAAGGTCCCCTGGCCTCTAAGTGCTGGAGCCAGAAGTCAACCTAGATGGTTATCACTGTGTGGTTTGTGGATTCCTGGAGACAGTCTTGAGCCCCTTTTGGGGGTCTGGAAGATAAAGACCTTTTTCATCAACAATGTTAAAGACATTATTTTGCCTCTTTCACTGTGTTGACATTTATAATGATAGGCAAAACTACTGATACCTTAGTACTAATTATGACAGTGGTGCCAAATTATACTAAGCGGTCATTGTATTCTTCACAGCCAAGTGTTAACAGTAGAATAAATAAAATCAATATCACTTAAGAGGGGTGGTGATCGGGGTGCCTGGGTGGCTCAATGGTTGAGCATCTGCCTTTGGCTTAGTTCATGATCCCAGGGTCCAATGATTGAGCCCCGCATCAGGTTCCTCACAGGGAGCCTGCTTCTCCCTCTGCCTGTGTCTCTGCCTCTCTCTCTGTGTCTCTCATGAATAAGTAAATAAAATCTTTGAAGAAAAAATTTAAAAAAGAATGTCCTTGATCAAGCAGTAAAAATGTTATTAAATCTTAATGAAATACCATCTTTAAAAAAATCTGAGTGACTAAATGTAAGCAAGCCTACAGCATTTCTGCTGCATATGAAAATAGCAAGATGCCTATCTCAAGGAGAAGGAGAAGCATTTGTATGACTAAACTGTGAGCTAAACTGAGTTTTTCATGGTTACGTGAAAGAATGACTAAATCACAAACTATTCAGACTTGGGATTTAGCAGGTATTTTCTCAAAGATAAAGTATGCCTGTCACATCAAGGAATACAGCTGACAGGATTTATTGCCCAGGACCAAATTCAAGATTTCAAAAGAAAACTGAAATTTTGGAAAACCTGTATCTACCACCATGAACTTGACAGTTTCAAAGTATTTGAAGATTTTCCTATGAGATCAGTGGTGATATTAACAAATATAACTTTTTGATATTGTATAATGAAATGTGCAATACAAGGAATATTTGCATAGTTCAGTGATTCCATATTTTCCAAATGACCAAGATATAGGTAAAAATTCCATTTAATGTCAAAACAGAGTGATGAATTTTAATATAACAGTAAGAAATGTTCACTGACATGGCTTTAGATTCCATATGTAACTAACCTATAACAATTTAACACTTACTATGTTTTGGTATAGTAATATCAAAGAATATCCACAGATACCTGAAAATCTTATTAAAATACTTCTCTGTTTTCTCTCACATCTATGTGAGGTGAATTTCATCATATACATCATCCAAAATAATGTATCACAACAGACTGAATACTGAAACAGAGAAGAATCTAGCTGTCTTCAAGTTAAGGCAGACATTAAAGAGATTTGCAAAAATATATAATAATGCCATTCTTTTAACCAAACATTTTTGGTTTGAAAATATTTTTCATAAGAAGTAAGTTATTTACATTATCATGTAATGGGTTACTTTTGTTACTTTAAAATGAGTAAATACTTCTAAAATTCCACAGTTTTAATTTTGAATATGGAAAATATAACTATATATACATATATATTTTTTAAATCCATATATTTTTAAAAACTCTTTAGGGTCCCCAATAATTTTTTAAAGATTTATTTATTTTAGAGAAAGAGAGAGAGAGTGTGTGTGTGAGCAGAGAGGGGGTCAGAGGGGAAAGAATCTCAAGCAGATTTTCTGCTGAGAGCACCTGACATAGGGCTCAGTCTGACGCAGGGTTCGATCTCATGACCCTGATGAGATCATGACCTGAGCTGAAATCAAGAGTCGGCTGCTCAACTGACTGAGTCACTCAGGTGCCCAGGAGTCTCCAATAATTTTTAAGAATGTAAAAAAGTTCTTGAAGCCAAAAAGTTTGAGAACCACTGCACTGTACCATACTAGTGGTAGGATGAAAAGAAGCAGGACCTCAGAGTGTAGAGTGAGTTACATTAATGTCAGAGCCTTAAAGTTTCACAGACTCCTTCAAGGTGATCCCTTATAAGTGTTCCTGGATCTGAGACTATTTCCCAGCTTCAGTTACCATGAGATGAGGCCCAGCCCTACCCCTATAGCTCCTAGTATTAGAAATTTCATCAAATCCTATCCCTCTTAGCTAATAGGATCCCTATAATAAAGTCTATTTTACTGGTGCTACCTTAAACGGTTTCCTTAAAACCAAAGCCTGACCAATACCATATATACATGAATCTCTGTTTTATGTATGCTTCTCAACACAGAAAAATGGAATTATTTTGTTTCTATACCAAAATAACTCTACCTCTTGATCTTTTGGTTTGACATAATTTGATGGAAAAATTCCAGTTCTATCTCCAATACTTCCTGTCCACCACTCTCCATCTTTCTGGGTCACCAGTATTTCTTCACCTTCAGTGAAAGTCAAATCTCCAGGTTCTACACTTGAATATGAATAAAGTGCAATATACTCTGTAGGAAACAAAGCAAAAAGAAACTAATTTTGGTTATAAGATTATAGAAAGAAAAAATTATGTTAATCTCCAAATCTTGTGTAAATTAAATGTAAAAGACCTTATAATTTAAGGAAACCTAATGTAAAAACATATTAAAATAGACAAAAGCATGAAGCAATTAAAAAGATCTGATTTAACATAAAGCTTTATCATGGGGTTTCTTCTTTTTCCTCATTGTATCATCATCATCACCATCGTCTTATCACATCCAAAAACACAAATAGGGATCCCCTGGGTGGCGCAGCAGTTTGGCGCCTGCCTTTGGCCCAGGGCGCAATCCTGGAGACCTGGGATCGAATCCCACATCGGGCTCCCGGTGCATGGAGCCTGCTTCTCCCTCTGCCTGTGTCTCTGCCTCTTTCGCTCTCTCTCTGTGACTATCATAAATAAATAAAAATAAAAAAATATTCAAAAACACAAATAGACAGAAGCATCTCTATAGTCAAGATATTTTTTTTAATTTATTTTTTATTGGTGTTCAATTTACCAACATACAGAATAACCCCCAGTGCCCGTCACCCATTCACTCCTACCCCCCGCCCTCCTCCCCTTCTACCACCCCTAGTTCATTTCCCAGAGTTAGCAGTCTTTATGTTCTGTCTCCCTTTCTGATATTTCCCACACATTTCTTCTCCCTTCCCTTATATTCCCTTTCACTATTATTTATATTCCCCAAATGAATGAGAACATATAATGTTTGTCCTTCTCTGATTGACTTACTTCACTCAGCATAATACCCTCCAGTATAGTCAAGATATTAAAGTATTTTTTCAACTTCCTTATTCTCTCTCTCTGTGACTATCACAAATAAATAAAAATAAAAAAATTCAAAAACACAGCATCTCTATAGTCAAGATATTAAAGTATTTTTTCAACTTCCTTATACAAAATATATTTTAATATGCTAAGTTCTTTTCTCTTTGATTCTTTAATATATACAGTTATGGAAATGCCCAGCATTCAGCTGACATCAGTACTAGTGGCCAAATTCTACCACAGTGATCTAGCTCTTAGCACAGTGCTTGGCACAGAGTAGATGCTCAATACATACTGACTTTTAAAAAAATGTATTGGCTTTGGTTTCCACCCCAGTTATTCTACTTAGAATAAACAGTCAATGATCTGGTTGTAAACTAATTCATTCTTTTCTAAATATTTTTATTTGTCAACATGGAATTTTATCTGTACATCATAACTAGAAATGACCAGGAACACCATCTACTACAACTTATTTACTGTTCATGTTCCCAGTATTACTCAATTTAGGTGATTTAACAAAACCAAAAATGCCCACAAGGTTTAGGTATGCTGCAATAAGCAAGGTCTTTCCCAAACACTCCTTGCTACCTTCCCAGGCTCACTTCACAGCACTCATTCCATAGTGAACCTATGGTTCCAGCCTTGCTGGTGATCTGAGCTCCCTAACATAGCCATGCTCTGGCTCATGACTTTCCCTCTGTCCACAAGAGCTTTCTCTTCCGTTGTCATTATGTGAAACTCTACTCCTAGCACTGCCATGTAAATTCATAGGTCCTACTCAAAATTAAGTTCTACTTATTCATTATAGAATTTCTTACAATGGTATGCCTATATTCTCCAGTCTATTATGAGGACTTGGGAAATTTCATCCTTGTGTTTTTCAGGTTCTAGCATAGAATCCTTAATATAGTAGATACCGAATAAATCGTTTATTTTACCATTAAACTGATTTTCTTGAGCAGGAATATAAACAAAATAGACTTCTACTATTCAACTAATTTTACAATGGACAAATATAATTCCTTTATAAAGCTATGTAAGTGTTAAATACAAATGTCTGAAACTTAGGGTAGATAATTTTTCATTTTTTAATAAATTAAAATAAAAAATAAGTTATTAAACAATCCCCCTCAAATTTCTTTGTAATAACTATGATAAAGTGTACCTTGATTTCAAACCCTACTTAATGATTATTATCCTGAACATCTATAACCTAGATATCTAATAACAGGGAAACAGGGATCCCTGGGTGGCGCAGCGGTTTGGCGCCTGCCTTTGGCCCAGGGCGCGATCCTGGAGACCCGGGATCGAATCCCACGTCGGGCTCCCGGTGCATGGAGCCTGCTTCTCCCTCCTCCTGTGTCTCTGCCTGTCTCTCATCTCTCTCTGTGTGACTATCATAAATCAAATAAATAAATAAATCAATCAATCTTGAAAAAAAAACACAACAACAACAACAAAAAAAACAGGGAAACAAAGCCTTCATGCTATCTTGCTACATTTTTAAATTTATGATCTTATTTATCAAGTCCATGCTGAATTTTTATAGCACTGATTTTCTAAAAGTGTTTTTTTCCCCTATATTCTCAGTATTCATATGAAATAGATAAGAGGCAGGTTCTCCTACTCACTTTAACAATGAAGACACAGAAATGGGGGCAAGGGGATAATAACTGTGGGAAGTCAGATAATTAGACAATAGCTAATTTGACACCCATTTAATTTACAAATTGCCAAAAACTCACCTTCTCCAACTGTATAGGCTGCAGAGGTAGGTTTCTTGTTTACAGCTGCATACAAGGTTTCTGGTCTGTCAAATAAATATACAAACAAATTTCAAAAAATAATAATGAAACAAAAAGAGATCAACAAGCAAAAACCAAGAAAGGTGATATAGTGGGTGTTTGTAGTACTTTCTTCTAGGGCTTTCTAAAGTTAATTCAAATATTGTCTCAGTACACAGGCTAAAATATTCTCATAGGGGGCGTGGCTTGGTATAGGGAGCAACAAGGACAGTATACGTTTTACTATCTGTTTAGAGCACACTACACATTTAAACATACAAAAATAAAAACTTTATTTTTCATAATTGGTAAAGCTTTAATTTCCAATTTAACCCGAAACTATTTTTTAAAAATCTGGAAGACTGTCATATTTAAGAACTAGACATCTGTAGGATGCATTCTCCAGGACCCTTAAGGAAATGATACAATACGGCAGTTCTCAGGGAAACAGAGTGGAACCTTACTACAGCTCATGGCACAGCTGAACAGACTGCCTTGTTTAGGGCACGAACTCTCCATTACTGCAGGTTTTCAAGTTACATGGCTCATCTGTTAGAAAAGATCAGTAATTGAACGAAAAGTTAGGGGGAAAAAGCATTTAAACTTACTGTCTTTGTGCTTAAGTTTTATACTCCATAAAGTGCTATGGTGTTTAAGTAAGGTAATTCCTAGAAAGGGCCTGGCGCAGTGCCAATATGCACATGTCAGCTCTGAATTGTTATGATCACTTACTTCTAAGTCTAAAATTCCATGTCAGTCTGAAAAGTAAATTTCTGCATTTCAACTAAAAATTCAGAGTCTCAGCGTTGAAAGGGTTTTTAAAGATTACTCTTTTTATCTTATTAGAAAACTGCAGATGAAGGAGGTTGTTCCATATAGCCAGACAAAAAATAGAACTCAAGCCTCTTGATTTCTAATGACTTTTTTCATTCAATCAGATAACTTTTCTATTTAGATCGATTTCCATATAAAACGCCAGAAACAATTGCCCATTGCTACATTACAGTACTTACTTTTTTTAAAAAAAATTTATTTATTTATTTATGAGAGACACAGAGAGAGAGAGAGGCAGAGACATAGGCAGAGGGAGAAGCAGGCTCCCTGGAGGGAGCCCGACAGGGGACTCAATCCCAGTATCCTGGGATCATGCCCTGAGCCGAAGGCAGACACGCAACCAACTGAGCCACTCACTCTGAGCCACTGAGGTGTCCCTAGACTCCCCATTTCTTAAACATCTTAAAGATCTCAGGCACCTTTAAACTGTTTGATGATTTCACTCCTCTATGGACTGAGAAATAAATGCCAGAGACCTTGTCTAATTTTTACTTGTTCACTTAAAAACGGATTCAACTGACAGTTCATGACTCCTCTCTGTATTCACTGAACCAACATGATGGAGAGGCTATTATGCAATGAAATTACACTGGGCAGGGAAAAACTGAAAAGCAACAAGAAGACGACATGGATCGCACCCTTCTGGAGCTTACGATCTCATAAGGGACAGGGGTAAGAAAATGGATAACTACAATCCAGTCTGTTATGAGCAACAAGAGAGGTTTGATCACAAGGTATTCTAGAGGCCCAGAAACAGCACACCCTACACTTTGACAAAGACAGAGCTTCTCGGTGAACATTTAAATACCGACAATGCGCAGTAAACAAGGGAGAAATGTTCCAAAGGAATGAAATGTAACTCCTCTAACTGACTTGATGACACAAAGAAAACAACAGATGTAAAATTTTAAGCACTTTGAAAACTTTAGCAATCTGAAATAACTAGAATAAAAGATACTCTAAAACTGATATAAATATCTGAAGCATGCTTTTTTCACTCTAGGAATTACCCTTCTGATAGTCAAACTCAAGCATAATTGTTTTATTTTACGGTACAGCCAGTAGTTCCATGGCTGCTGACTCATTACTGAAAACACCAACATCCACATCTCATGTAAACACAAAATGCTTACTCTTCCCGCTTGACTTCACTCCCAGGGATGATTTTGACATAAGATTTTGGAAACCATCCTCTTCCTCCATGTACCTCCCCAAACCACCAATTTTCTTGTTGCTCCAAGACAGTAATAATATCATGTTTTGAAAAGTTCAAGTGGTTATCTTTCTTTGCAGTCCAAGAACAAAGGGCCTGTGCCTTTAGGTTTTCTACAACTTGTCCCTGTGAATACAAAACCACAAAATTAAAAAAGAAAAAAAAAAAGGTAATTTCTGTTTCCTAATACATAACTTACTGTTTAAACAGGGACCAATTTGGCGTGGTGGTGACTTAACCTTCACCTATTAATGAATTTAAAATTATATATGACAGACAACATTTGAGTAGCTTTGTGTTAAAAGTTAAAGACTGAACACCTACCATTCAAAGCAACAGCTTGGTATTAAGCATCACTGGGATGGAAGATATACTGGGCACTCAAGAAATGTATTCATAAATCCATCAGGCAGACATCGTAAACAAGTGGAAAGAGACCCTTCCTTTCCCCCAGTTACCAATGGCTCTTTGCTGTGGTCACTTGAGCTTACCCCACCAGGAGTAGAGATGCGGCTGTGTTGTCTCCCACCACTTTTCTGCTTTGTGTCCCTGATCTTCCTCCTCCTATTCTTACTCATTTTTCTTTCTTTGCCTCCTCTCTGAGGAAGGAGTGTTTTGTTGATAAGGCTAATCTCTCTACCCATGCTCTGAATCTTCTATTATGCCCTCTATTTTCTAAAAATATTTTGTAACATCGTGAAGTGCTTCTCTATAATAGTCAATCTCTCCACCTCTCTACTTCTACTTCTAAATTCCTTAAAGATACAATAGTGTTAAATTCAATCCATTTTAATCGAGGTTCTGCACTCACCACACTACTGAACCTCTCCTTGACAAGGTCATTGATAACATCAAAGCCTAAAAAGCTTCTTCCAAAGTCTTATTTTCTGATATCTGAACAGTGCTGACATCACTTAGCACCCCTGCCATTCCGAAAGCTCACTTTCTCTGGTGATTGACAGGTCTTCTCTTTGGTCCAGGCCCTTTCCTCTCCTGTTTCACATGATTTCCCTAAATTATCTTATTTATATCTATGCCTTTTCAAATATGTATCTTTTTAAAAAAATATTTTATTTATTTATTCATAAGAGACAGAGAGAGAGAGAGAGGCAGAGACACAGGCAGAGGGAGAAGCAGGCCTCATGCAGGGAGCCTGATGTGGGACTCGATCCCAGGACTCCAGGATCATCCCCTGGGCCGAAGGCAGGCACTAAACCACTGAGCCACCCAGGGATCCCCCTCAAATATATATCTTAATTTTAACTTTATCTCCTGAGCTCCAGACATGTAAGTCAGACTGCTCACTGGGCCTTTTCACCAGGTTGTCTTTAAAACAGTGAAGTTGCACATGTGAGATATATCATTTTTAGAATCCACGAATCCCCTCTTCTTGCAATGCCCACCCAAGACAATGCTACTCGTTACTTGAGCTAAAGACCCTGGAAATGTATGGAAGGAAAATCCATTTCCTCTTCTATACATTTTCTTTATTGTGGCACTGTTTCACATCATCCTCTCTTGTTATTTAGTACTGGCACATCCTTCCTTACTTGATCTCCCTCCTTTGCTTCCTTCCACTAATCTGGCCCTTCTACTACTGCTGGAGTTAGGTTTCTAAAATATACACCTCTTAGAAACTTTCAGGGGTTGCCCACTGCCAGGTTGCTGGGCACTATATGAAACACTTCACAAATAAACTTCAACCTCTAAATTCATTTCTTGACCCTTTCTCCATGAATCCTGTACTCTAGCCATACTATAAACAATTCTCATCCTATAAACTCCTTATGTTAACATGTCCCACTGATCCTCCCCAAATTATTTTTTCACTTTCCTTCTCTGCTACAATCTTGCTTATCTTCAAAGGTCCTGCTCAAATACTTGGCCTTTTGTGAACTCTGCTCCAATTCCCACAGACTGAATGAGATCTCTCTCTCGGCTCTATATATCTCAAGACTTTGTAGAATCTGTTACAATACTTCTTACACTTTACCACTGTTTCTTTTTTTTTTTTTTTAAATGATTTTATTTATTCATTTGAGAGCGAGAATACAAGCGGCTGGGGGAGGGGAGGGGCAGGAGGAGAGAGAGAAGTAGGCTCCCCACTGACCAGGGAGCCAGATGAAGGGCTCGATCCCAGGCCCCTGAGATCATGACCTGAGCCAAAGGCACTTGCTTAAACAATTGAGCCACCCAGGCACCCTACAATTATTTATTTCTGTGTCTGTCTCATTAGATTACGACTTCTTAATGGCAGGGATTTTTTTTTTCCAATAAATTTCTAGCACATATTGAAATTCCTGGAACATAGAATCAGGTAATTAACATGATTTTGAGTGAAGGTGAAAATCTCTGGACTCTTTTCTAATAAAGTCTGTGATTTCTTTTCAATAATGTTAATGTAACAATGTCTGAAATGGTTACATCTAAATCAGAAGCTAAATATATATATATATATAACAGAGTTCCCACACAAATGACTCTTTTAGGAACAAAAAACAAAAAACTCCCAAGTCCAAATATCTTCTTACAATAACTACAAATTAATAATAACACAACCAGATTTGTAAAGATGATATTTTGAGCTTAGAAACCTTAGCTTATAGCAACTGGATGCTATGAAAATGAATTGTTGAGAAATTTCTAAGTAATTATTTATTTATACATCACACATAAATAAGAACAGAAACCAAATGCTACAAACTCTGGTAAAATGAGTAAAATGATGCCTTTGTATAAAATCTTCATTCTATTTTATGTCAACACGAGCAATGTCCAAGAATAAAACACACAAGGACATCTGGGTAGCTCAGTCAGTTGAGTGTGTAACTCTTGATTTTGGCTCAAGTCATGATTTCAGGGTTGTGAGATTGAGCCTCAAGTCAAACTCTGTGCTTAGCATGGAGTCTGCTTGAGTTTTTTTCCCCTTTGCCCCTTCCCCTGCTTGTGCTCTCTCTCTAAAATAAATAAGTAAATCTTAAAAAAAAAAAGAAAGAATAAAGCAAAAATTAAAGATACACACCTGTCCATGAATCGGTGATATAGATCCAGGGGACACAGTACGAGTAAAAGCTGATTTTTTCTGCCATGATGTATTAACAGTTAGGTTTGTAAAAGATACATTTTGATAATCAGTCACTGATGCTGGTTGATTTGAAGAAAGTGATCTGTAAACACAACATTTTCGCATAATTATACTTAATCATTTAAAATCTAATGAAGTACTACAAATTTTCTATTTGTATAAAATTTACTTTTTGTTTAAACACAACTGTGGAAATAAGAATTCATAAACATCTACATTTTTATTTATTAAATTTCAGTATGAAATTTGGAACAAAAGGTACTCTTGAAGAGCCCAGCATAGATTATAATATGATTAAGTAGCAGGCTGATATGAATACCTATTAGGTATTTATACATTTGCAAAGCTATGTAAAACTCACTGTTAGCTGAATACTTACTCAGAAGAAGTTGAGGTAGCAGATACAGATACTGTAGGGGGAAGTAAGGCCTTCTTAGGAGACACAGATTTTTCACCTGACAGCATTTTTTCTACATAGTTGCAAGGAAACCAGCCAAAATTTCCTTGAAAACTACCATAAAGCCAACCAGGTTCTCCTATGGTTTTTTCATCAACCTACAGAAACAAAAAGAAGGGTTAATATTGGTTATAATGCCACAAGTTTACAAAGGAAGGAAATGTAGACTACGATATAGTGGCCTCATTTTCAGAATTAAGCCCATGTAACTAAAAAACTAACGCATTTTCTATAAATTAATAGATCACTATCTCTAATGATTGACAAGTGCTTTTTTAAAATTTAATTTTTAATGTTATCCAAGTTAAATACATAGTTTACAAAAAAAAAGCAGCATTCTACATAGCTTATGATGGAAGACCCCATCACTCATTATGCCCTGATTTCCAGTCCTCATAGTAACTTGCCATTCTTAGTTGTTTTTCTGTATTATCTTCTCTATTTCTAAATAATGTATTTATGCTACTATTTTAAAAATTATTTTATTTATTTGACAGAGAGAGAGCAGGAGAGCACAAAGCAGGGGAAGTGGTAAGGGGAAAGAGAGAGAAGCAGGCTCTCTGCTCAGTACCCTGAACTCAATCTCAGACCGGGGCTCGATCTCAGAACCCTGGGACCACGACCCAAGCTAAAGGCAGATGCTTAACCGACTGAGCCACCCAGGCACCCCTACACTACTATTTCTTGAATGTTTCAATTTTAGACATTATCTATTGGCTTTTAGTTATGAAAAATCAACATTCTTAACTCTCTTGTACTGCATCTTCTTATTCTATCAATACTGCTATCTCAAATTTTTGGTTAAATTATATTCAATGTTTACATTTTTATGACTATGTAAATAAATTCTCACATCTGAATCATGCACTGTTCTAATAATTACACTTCCTTTCTTACAAACTTGTTATTTTCCTACAGTTAATCATTAATTTTTGTTTTGCTTAGTTTTTTTCTGTTCCTATCACAGAATCTTCTTGAACTAAGATCTGAACCAGAAAACTTCCTCTAAATACTATTTTTCAACTGGTAACACACATAGGTGATTTATAGTCTCATTTATTTTCCCTTTTATTGCTGAGTAATATTACATTGTATAGATATACCACAATTTGTTTATACACTTACCTAGTAATGGGTATTTGAGTTGTTTCCAGTTTTTGGCTATTACAAATAAAACTATGAACATTTGTCTTATATTTTGATCTTTTATCCTGCAACCCTGCTAAACTCACTTATTAGTACTATCAGAGCTAGCATAAGTAATAACTATAAAATAGTGTTCTGAAATAGAACAAAAGGAATCACTGCTAAAATATTATCCTGTATATCTAGTTTAAGACTAGTTTATTTTTTAAATTTATTTTATTTTTTTAAGATTTTATTTATTTATTCATGACAGAGAGAGAGAGAGAGAGAGGCAGAGACACAGGTAGAGGGAGAAGCAGGCTCCATGCAGGGAGCCCAACGTGGGACTCGATTCGGGTCTCCAGAATCAGACCCCAGGCTGAAGGCGGCGCTAAACTGCTGGGCCACCGGGGCTGCCCAAGACAAGTTTAAATTAGACAAGCCAGAGCACTAAAAATGAAGAGAGGAACACAAAAGACCCCAAGGAATTATGCAACATAAAGTAAGCATGCACAGAAATATACCTGATTTAAACGTTGGTCTCAAGGCAAGGATCATTGACAGGTATGAATACTGGCATTCAAACACTAAATTCCTCCTTTTCCCACAAACTTTTTTTTTTTTAAGATTTTATTTATTTATTCATGAGAGACACACACACAGAGAGAGGCAGAGACACAGGCAGAGGGAGGAGCAGGCTCCATGCAAGGAGCCCGATGTGGGACTCGATCCCGCATCTCCAGGATCACACCCTGGGCCAAAGGCAGGCGCCAAATCGCTGAGCCACCCAGGGATCCCTCCTACAAACTTTTAAAAGCCTACTTTCTTTAACACTTTTTCTTAATATTTTTTACCTTTCTAAGAAGAAAAGGCCCATTCATTTAATCTTTAGAATTTGACCAAGTTTGCTTTTTGAGGAGTCAATTTTAACCAACTGCACATCTGTTATTTATAGCCCTAATTAAATTTTACTTGTCAATCTACGTAGACTTAAACTAGAAAATTTACCTAAGTTCTCACAGGTTTATGTAAACTATTACTTCAAAAATACCATTAACACATATGAACGCTAGAAAAACAGGTTGTCATGGAAAATATTACCAGGGCTCGGTGGGATATCTAATCTTTTTTCACTTTCAATCAAATCTCTTCTGCTTCCTTCATCCATTAAACTGATCAGACCTTGCCTCCTATCTTACCAAGAATAAGGAAATAAATATCCAGCTAACATAATGTTCCTGTTGTCACTGCCACTAGACTGGCTTGATGACATGGGGGTGGTCTGCTGGTAGCTTTCCACTACCATCCTTCCTCTACTGTATTAGAATATATTTCTCATCAGACTATCAGCTCATTATGTGCAGAGACTGTGTCTTATTTACTATATTCCTAGCCTAGCATAGTCCTCAAAAAATATTTGTTGACAGAATAAATAAAAGATATAACCAAAAATATAAGTAGGCTTTTGATCAAATGTGCCCAGAGATAGGTTGCATCTCCTCATTCTTGAACACAACTTCATCATACCAACAGGTGGAGGAGGAACAGGAGGGCCACCAGACTGTGGTACTGTCAGGGGTAGCGATGGTAACAGAAGGAATGTGTAGCTGGGGACCATCTTGAGTGTTTGAACAGATGTTTCTGGTAAATCCTATGCCAAGTATCACTAAATATCTGCTTTGTAACTGGTAAAATACACCAAACTGGTGACCGTGCAGGGATAAAAGAAAGCAGGCACTGGCTAGGTATTCTAGGTAATATTATCTTAATTACTAAGAAGAAAACCGAAGGAGAGACTACAACTCAAGTTAGTATGTTTCTAAAGCCTGTATTCTTTCCATTATATCACAATAGTTATATCAAATGCTATTCTCTGCATCTTCTCTTATTCATCCATTTTAATGTGGTTTGTTACTATATAATAAAGACCTTTTGTTGCAAAGAACAAAGGCTTGCATCTAGTTAGAGCTATAGAATCTACCTCCTTTGATTTTTTAATGGTTGCCAGAAAATGATCAGTTTCCTCAAATTTCATCCGTAATTTATTAAAATAACAAAATCAGCATCACCTCTTATGATGTGATGCAACAGCATGATGTAAAGAACATGGGATTTGGAAATCAAAGGCATGTACTTGCAACCCACTCTGGCACTGTCCTGCTATTACATTTTCTGTAAGTCTAAGCTTCCTTACCTAGAATACGGCAGTAATAATATGCTACTCTGCAGAATGTCATCAGGGCCAAATCAGATAAAGTTCAAGATAGGCTTTTATTTTTTATTTTTTAAAGATTTTATTTATTTATTCACGAAAGACACAGAGAGAAAGGGACACAGGCAGAGGGAGAAGCAGGCTCCATGCAGGGAGCCTGATGCAGGATTCGATCCAAGGACTCCAGGATCACACCCTGGGCTAAACGCAGGTACTAAACCACTGAGCCACCCAGGGATCCCCAAGATATGCTTTTTAAATGGTAAATCGCTATATAAAATGATAGTCATTATTATTAAAGAAAGTAATATATTACATTGTATTAAGCTTACTCATGAACAATAAAAACTATTTCTTACCTGTATTATATCCCCGGAATTAAAACTCATCTCATCATGGCTCCTGGCTTCAAAGCGATACAGTGCTTTATAATTCACCAAAGCACTAGCTGGCTCACCTAAAGAGAAGATAATTGTCATTATTTGCTACTTTCATGTACACACACATCTTTGTGATGACTCAATATAAAGAGCTCATAAAATCAAAAGGAAAAAACTGAATATCAAACAGTAAAATGAAAATGCATTTGATATAGGCTTGTTAGGATTTAAATATCTTGTATAGTCAAAGAATCAATATAAAAGCAAACAAGGACGTTCAATTTCAGTAAAGTAGGAGGCAATGAAACAAAGACATGACTTGCAGGGTGTGCTACGCTCAGGGACGCCGGGGAAGGTGGAGGAGTGGTGGCAGACTAAGCCATGCAAGGCGGCCAAGCAGCAAGGTTTGTTCTGTGGCGCTCAGAATGTACCAGGGAAGAGACAGAGAGAAAGTTTGCAAATGAGGTTAGCAGTGAACAGGGTTCAGTGAAGAGCAAGCTGTAGGTTTACCAGGACGGTTCTAAAAGAAAAACAGAAGAGCTCACAGATACACTAGCCTTAATAAGATTATAAATATTTTATTTTATATGCAGAATAAATGCTTTAGCTTACAGAAATTTCAACACATGTATCATTAATAAGGATTCAAATATCTGTGTATCCAAAACAGATACAGCAATATGTAAAGTATCTCAGGAATGGACTCTAAGGTATATCATAAAGCATATGAGAAAATTTTAATATGCAAAGATTTAAAATTTTACTGCTTTTTCATGAAAACAAACAGTTTAGTTAACACTGGTTGAATAAACTATTTACAAATGTTTACTTCACTTATGAAAACCATGTCAGGGTCTGTTCATAGCTAGTCAGTGATTATGATCTTCTTTTCTACATGTTGTTTTAAGACTTCTACCCTCAGTCTGTTTTAATAAAGCCTATGCATTTCTCCAAGTTTAATTTAGAAAAAGTTTTCTGACTCAAAGGTTAACATTTGCTTAAATTTTTTTTCCTCTCATCATAACCTTTTTTGTTATTGCTTTCATTGTTCTGTCTCAGAAAAATAAAATCTATCATTTTTATCCTTATCCTTACATTGTTTCTCCTCCACTTTCCTGCTCCTCTTCTTGAACTTTCTCTTGTGCTTTTTCTTCCTGGAGTCGCTTTTGTTTTTCTTCTTCTTCCTTTCTAAGACTTTCCCTCCATAAGTTTTCTTTTCCTTGCTTTGCTTTCCTTTACATAAAAAAAAGAGTTTGTATAATGTCCTAAAATTTTTGTTAAGCAAAATATCAGATCTTCTTCCTCACAAACTATAGAAACATTACATATTTCTTATGTACTTATATATAATCTTATATATTTACATACTTATTATATAGCAAAGACATATTAGTAGGGGATGTGGAAAAACAGTGGGGATCATGGATGAAGGGGAAAACCAACTACTTGAGGTCACCCTTGGACATACAGATGAGCTGAGGAGTAGGACCAACAATTTCCCAAACCCTCAAATTCCCTCCTGTCAGCCAACCTCCTAATTCCAAGAAGGGAAACTAAACTATTCAGAAAACATATCTAAAAAGTGTGTCTAAATGCTCTTCCTTTCTCCCCAGATTTTTCGTAAGGACTATATTCCAGCTCTTATTCCTACTCTTCTAGCTAAACCCTGTTTTCAAGATGTGGTCATTGCTGTGGAAATAGGAAATGCTTCTGGGCAGATTACCTACTCTCTACATTGTCCCTTGGAAGTCTTTTCCATTATTAGGTCCATGCCTTGCATATGTGTTTGTGATGTGATATAACTGCAGCTTGGTTTTTAGCTGGGCAAGATGGTCTCTGGTCAGACTTAGCTATTACAGTATTAAAACTAATGTTCACCATAGTTTTCTTTCTGGCATGTATTTTTATGGTCTTACTTGGAAGCGGAGCTGTCATCACTAAATTTAGCACCTTCTCCAAGCCTCTGCTCACACTATCAGGGACAGCAGAGCTTGTGGCTGAATACAGCCTGAGAGTTGTGGTTATTTATGCCCCACCAAGGAGGACATCTTGGCTTAAATCCATTTCTCAATTCCTATAATTCCTGGAGAAATTTGGAAATTCTATAATCCCCAAAACTGCAGACCCACTTACTCAGCAACCTTTTCTTCCTCATTCCTGGACTGTCTTAGACTTCATACTCCTGGTTCATTACCCTATGACTAGCTTCCTCTTGACACTCTGCAAATCCTCCCATACCCTTTCTCACTCCAAAGAGTGCTTCCCCTAGCACTTTGTAACTGACATTTGGCTCTCCTTTGAGGGTCATACTTCTCTGCAGATCTTTCTTAATCTCCACTTCCCAGTTAGTTCCTCGGCAGCCTTTTCTGATATTCTTCCACACTTAAAATGACCTAATCTAGCTTTTATTTGAATTCCCATAGATTATAAACAACACTATCAAAGTATTTACGTGTTTACTAGGATAAAGAAAGGCTAGAGAGTTAAGAGAATATAAAATTAAATTTTGGTATACTGTCTTATGTAGGAGTTAGTAGATGAGAAACTGGGCCAGAAACAGAATGTACCTCAGAAGCTGGACAAAGGGCAAAGAGGCCATATCTCCAGGGTAAAAATCTGACTATAACCCAATAGCACGGGACAAGGAGGGAACCTTCCTAGGCAAATAGCTAGGAAATCAAGTTATATTTCTAAGACTCAGCTTTGGACTGATCTTACATGTGTTTCTGCTCAGATTTCTTCCCTCTTCTATAGCAGGATAACATGTGAGGAAGATGAATGAAATGAAAATATGTATTACTCATCTGGGTTGCTGGGCTAAAAAAATTATGAGCAGTGATGAAGAGATATCAAGATACTTGCAATGTGTCATGAGAAAATTCTGAACACAGTGACTACCTACATAGTCACTTCACAGTTTCCTTGTGCAATGTTCAGTGGCACTGTTAAGGGGCAGGTAAAAGTCTTCTTAATTTGAAGTCTTCACTGTTTCTGCTTCTATATTATTCTAGTGTCTCTTGTCAGAGCCCACAAAAGTAGGGGCCTTGGAGTAAAGAGTACTACAGCAATCTGTTTAGTTGTCTCCATCTCCTACTGGAATGACAAGAGCTCAAGGAACAAGAAGTAAAACCAGAGTCTCCCTACATCACAGTCAAACAGAGACCACTCAAAGTTTGCTGGGAGTGGTAACAGAGGTCTGCTATATGGTAATGTACAACACATCTTGCCTCCCTAGGAACTCTTAGTTCTTTCATGGGCATTACTTGTCTACTTGTCTCCAAGGTAAAGGAATGTTGGCTCCTTAGTATTTATTAAGTATACTGATTTCTGACACCAGAAAACTTGGGGGGGAATTGAGGAACATATCAGATATAGGACCTTACAACAGAAAAAAACAAAACAAAACATGCTAAGCCTCTAAATAAATGGTTCTATGCTTCAGATTCCATGACTGTCTTACTTCTCCTTGCTATAAATGGAGGCAATTGATAAGCTCAGTGGTACAAAGAGACTTGCATCAACATGGCATTACACATTCTACCTGTAAAGTATTTGGTTTTGTGATCTTTCAGTAAATTAATAGATTTATAATGGAGAGATGGAAAGGATGAGTGTAAGACATTTGTGCTCGGCTCATTAGCTACATTATTTTTATTTAATTCACAGTTACCTAAGAAGCATGCATCAATATTTCTACTTTGCAGATGGAGAAACTGGGGTTCAAAAGGTAAAATGACTTGACCAAGGTCATCCAAAGAGTAAGTGGTAGATCAAGAAATCTAATTCAGGGATCCCTGGGTGGTGCAGCAGTTTGGCGCCTGCCTTTGGCCCAGGGCATGATCCTGGAGACCCGGGATCGAATCCCACGTTGGGCTCCCGGTGCATGGAGCCTGCTTCTCCCTCTGCCTGTGTCTCTGCCTCTCTCTCTCTCTCTCTCTCTCTCTCTGTGTGACTATCATAAATAAATAAAATTAAAAAAAAAAATTCTAATCCAGTTCTGATGCCAAAGCCTCTATTTTTCACTAATGCAACATAAAATTGATTACTATAATCTCAGTCCCTAAAAGAAGAACTAAATTTCCCAAATTGAGAATCTAATTAGCATCAAAAATAATCCTTTCATTTCCATTAAATTCTCATAGTCAAACTAAAGATATGGGCAACAAAATCAGAATTCTAATAGTAATATAGTATAATAAATTTATCAACTGTATTACCTTATAGCCTCATCTTCAAGTTTCTTTTTCTGTATTAGCTCTGACCTTTTTCTTTCAATTTCCTTCAACTTGTCACGTTTGATCTTGTGAAGCTGTTCAAGGGCTAACTGCTGTGTATTGTAGCTTTCTCTCAGTTCCTAAGGAGAAAATAAGAATAAGTCAATATACCATTGATTTAAATATTGTCTTATATACTAATGTGGTATTTTCATTAAGAGACAAAAATCTGAAAGCAAGTTAAACTCAAGTAAAAAGAGTAAAAGTTTTATAATATGTAGATGATTTAAAAATCCTGAATAGAAGTATTTAAGTCCTGTAATCACTGAGGACAAATTCACTTCTAAGGAACAAAGATAAGCCAATTTCATAAGCCAAATCTTTGATTTGATACTTTATTTTTAATAAAAAAACCCCAATTACTAAAAATATGGGGAAACAGGGGTGCCTGGGTGGCTCAGTCAGTTGAGCATCTGACTCTTGGTTTCAGCTCAGGTCATGATCTCAAGGTAGTTCAATCAAGCCTTGTGCTGGGTTCCGTTCTCGGTGTGGAGTCTGCCTAAGATTCTTTCCTTCTCCCTCTGCCACTCCCTGTCACTAGCACACGCTTTCTAGAATAAATGAATAAATCTTTAAAAAAATATATGGGGAAACAATCTGATTATTTGAAGAGGAATTTTGATATTTTTTACATATGTAGTTTAACCAAGTACCTCTAACTTGTTCAATAAGATGCTGAACTAAACACAGAAGCAATTATTGAGTAATTTACTTAGAACTAAAAACAGAAAAGATAATATCTACCTAAAATCATGACTAGAGTAAGTCAAAATAATGAAAAGTATTGTAAACAGGAATTGAAATAAACATTTGCTTAAGAGCATCTAGTTCTATGCAGTGCCATAGAGATATGCAGGGGATCAAATCCAGGGCCCTCTTCCTCTCAAGTTTGCAGTTTTTGCCTTCAAAGAGCTCAAAATATCAAAGTAAAGAAAAGTACTAAAATGTGGGATAGAGATAAGCACCTTAGCAGAAACCCGTGGTAATTTGTTTAGCATTTTCCTTCCATCTTCTAACAGCATCTTTCCCACAGCATCTGCCCCAACCCTAGTCTGTGCAGTTGTGAGGATCTGTCAGAGTCTACCCACACCCCCTCAGGCGTAGTCATTTAATCCAGGCCTAACAATCAATCATGGCACTCCCACCTCCCTCCAAGCTGGACCAGAATCCTTTCCTGGGATTCAGATAGACTGAAGACAGGAGAAAGAAGTCTTTCTTCCTCTAAAACTCATTAGACTGGGATAAGGTAACCCTGGAGCTGTCCCACTACCAAGTGAGGCCACCTGGGTAAAAATTAAATCAATGCAGGAAAGAGGGAAGCAAAGACTAGAGGCAGAGAGAGGAAGGCCTAGGGAACTGAATCTCCAATTGTATTCCTGTGCCTAGGAACTGCACCTGCCCAGTAGCATCTCTACTGACTCAGCAGTCCTGGTAAGCTCCAGTAACTACTCTCGTTAGCTTAACTATTTTGTTTTTGTTTGTTTTTAAAGATTTTATTTATTCATTCATGAGAGATGCAAAGAGAGAGAGAAGCAGGCTCCATGCAGGGAGCCTGAAGCAGGACTCAATCCTGGGTCTCCAGGATCACATCCTAGGCTGAAGGCGGTGCTAAACTGCTGAGCCACCTGGGCTGCCCAACTTAACTATTTTGAACTGAGTTTCTTTTACATGAAATCTACAGAATCCTAAACAAGAAAATATAAAAAGGCTGGAGTAAGGAAGAGAGAAAAAAATACCCCAAAACCAACCTACTCCCCCCCCCCCCAAAAAAAAACCCTAAAGTAATCAAGAGGTTTCATGGCAGAGGTGGAGCCTTCAACAGTACAGCTGACCCTCAGATAACTGGGTTTGAACTGTGTGTGTCTACCTAACACAGATTTTTAAAAATAAATACAGCATAGTACTGTAAATGTGTTTTCTCTTCCTTATGATTTTAATTTTTTCTCTAGCTTAATTTTAAGAATACAGTATAATATACATATAACATAAATTTGTGTTTATCACTGTGTACGTTATAGGTTAGGTGTCTGGTCAATAGTAGGCTATTAGTAAATTTTTGGGAAGTCAAAAGTTGTACACCGATTTTCAACTATATTGGGCATTGGCTCCCCTAACCCATATTGTTCAAGGGTAGAATATGTATTTGGAAGAATGTTATGGTAAAAAATGTTTTTGGGTGTCTACCTGTACACAATAACAAAACTCTAAACCAAAAAATCCTCCAAAACAAAAAAAAACTCAATTTTTTTCAGAAATATCTTACAGGTGAACCCTTTTAACTTGATTGAAATGAGAGATATGATCTGAGTGCAATGTGGTGTAAGTCTGAAGACTATGTCCAAAATGTCTGAGATCAACACTTGCAGCTTAAGCCAATAATAATACAAATAATGCACTCAGAGCAAAGTTTCCACAAATCTCAGCTTCGTTAGTTCTCTTAGTTGTGTCTTTCTCTAAATTCTACTGAAAAGCAGAAGAATATAGTGGTTACAAACTATGGAGAAGCAGTTTGGCTTAGTGATAAGGACTCTGGGAACATAGGTCTGAATCTGGCTCTGTCAGGGGTAAGCTGAGTAACGTTAGGAAAGTTACTTTGCAGTTTCCTCATCTGTAAAATGTAGTTAATTATAGTACATGCCTCACAATGTTGTTGTGAGGATTAAATGGGTTAATATCCATAAAGTGCTTATTACAATTGTGAAGGGCACAAACCAAGTTCATAATAATTTTAGCTATTATTATTAGCTAAGGTCATAAAGGAAAAGAATTATAAGTTATCCTATTTTTTTTAAGTTATCCTTTTTTTAAGATTTTATTTATTTATTTGAGAGAGAGGGAGAAGCAGATTCTTCACTGAACAGAGAGCCCAATGCAGAACTCGATCCAAGGACCGTGAGATTATGACCTGAGCTGAAGGCAGATGCTTATTAACCAGCTGATGCTTAACCACCCAGGTGCTCCAAGAATTGAAGTTTAAAAGGACAGTTAAAAGGAGCCAAATTAATGCCTGATCTTCTTATCTGCAAGATTAGCACTCTGACTTGTCCTGTAAGATACTGCTCTAAATCTTCCTTTATCAGCTCCATTCCTCTAATGTCTGAGTTCATGAGCTTCCCATGCTCCCCAAGGCATCCTGTGCCTTCCTCTACCACAGTGTCTTCTGACTATATGATTACCTCCTCCACTGGAATGAGTTTCTTGACAACAGGGCTGACTTTCATCAAGGTATGCCCACCCAAGAAGGCTTGGTATAGTGTGGATATTTAATTAGTATTTATTACATGAATGAAAATGCATAAAAAAGTCTATACATATTAATAAGAATTGAAGAGCACCATAAGGCTTGCCAGAAACTTCCTCTGCCTGACTGCAATACCCTTAGCAATTGTTTTCAACTAGACTCACAGGATTAAGTCATTGCTTCGTGGAGGCCCTGGTTCAATAGATGAGTTAACTGAGGACAAGTAAACTAAACAGCACTATGGACAGAGCTGTTGTAGTTTGTTTTTGTTTTTTTTTAAAGATTTTATTTCTTTATTCATGAGAAAGACAGAGAGAGAGGGGCAGAGACACAGGTAGAGGGAGAAGTTGCAGACACTGATGCTTTCACCCCAGATACTTCATCACTATTCTACGTAACTACCATCCCAATGCCAGTACCAAACTACATTTAACACAGCCATGAAGTATTACTTAATACAGAGTTCATATTCAAAAATGTCCCCACAGCATAAATATTATCCTCAGTAATAGCTTCTTTTCTGATCCATGATCCAATCAAGGGTCATACACTGCATTTCACTGTCATGAGTGTCCTTTAGTCGTGGTTCTTTGGTCTTCTTAAATCTGGAAGATTTCCTCCATCTTTTATGAGAGTCACAATTTTAAAGTGTGGGGTTAGTCAGCTGTTTTATAGACCAAATCACAATTTGGGTGTGTCTAATTATTTCCTTACACTTAGATGAAATATTTTTGGCAAAAATAGTAGAGAGGTGATGTATTTCTTTCAGTGCAATGTATCAGGAGACACAAAATGTTGGTTTAACCATCTTGGTAATCTTAAATTTGACCACTTGGTTAAGACTGGTTTACTTAGTTTTAGGCCTGGGTGTACCTCAACATGACTCAACAAAGCATTCACAAAAATTTTTAAATCCAGCATCTATTTTTATTGTCTATTTTTATTGTTTTCATTGCTCAGAGTACTTATTCTACCATCCTGGTAGAAATGGAAGATTTAACTCGCTGAACTTTAACCACCAATACTGAATACCTCCTATAGTGACAGGAAGTAACTTTATATTCTAATTTTGCTTAAAGAAAGCATGTGATGTTTTTTTTCCAAAGGCCAGGCCTTAAAAGATATTCAATTTACAAAATACAGCTCAGCTGAATAATGTGATATAATCAAGATAAAAAATTTTGATTAGTCATGAAAAAAAAAATCATAGCAGAATGCAAATTAGCTCCTCAAACATCCAAAAAGCCTCCAAAACAAAAAACCCTGAACATCTGTCTAGCACTTTAAAGTGCTTTTACACATAATACCTACATTTAATCTGATAATCATTCTTATAAAATAGATATGATGACCATTTCTGAGGCTGAGAAGATTGATTTGCCTAATTTTGAACTGTCTCCACTATGTCACTCAAACTCCAAATCATACCACAGATTCTAAATTTACTTTCACTTAAATTCACTTTCAGCTAAATTTCTAAAGTATCTTTATTAGGTAGGAAACATTTTTAAGATTAAATGATTTAAAGGGATCTGACAAACGGTATTTCATGTCCATTCTAAAGGGGGGTACCTGAGTTAAGAATACAAAAGCAGCATTCTGAGTAAGAGGAGGCAACATCAAGACTCCGTGATGACCACTAAACCAACCCTAGTATGCCCAGAGCCTGTTAAACAACAAGAGGGATCACCTGCCTCTATCCTGAATCAGATGGGCCTTCAGTAAAATTCAATTTTAGAAGCACTGTCTAGAGTAACCAAGGACTAGTCAGTGAAGCCAGAATGACAAAGTCCCAATGGAAACGTTTAGGATAGAAGTCTATGATAAGCCCCAATTCTGGTGTTTACAGATTCTACTTTCTCTCTAAGGAATAGTATCTCCTCAGTCATTATCTCAAATCAGCAGGGGTGACCTTCCAATGCACTGAAAGTACTGTGGAAATTTAGGGTGATTCCTACCCTAATAAAAACCACAAAAAAATTTGTATGGCACATGATAGTCCAGAAAGCCCTTATATATGCTATCTCAAAACTCGCCCTAAGACTCTATAAAGAAGGCAGAGTAGACATTGTCAGCTTCATCTTATAAATGAAGAAAGCAAAATTTGGAAGTTAAATGACAGTTACACAGCTAGCAAGTGGCATGGGTAGGACTAGAACTCATTTCTTCAGATTCTGAAGTCGGTACTTTTCTCACT
Organism: Canis lupus familiaris; assembly: GCF_011100685.1. Lineage (NCBI taxonomy): Eukaryota > Metazoa > Chordata > Mammalia > Carnivora > Canidae > Canis > Canis lupus. The sequence continues at coordinate 18,755,934 of NC_049238.1, forward strand.
GTTAACTCACTACTAAAGATAGGACACTGTGTCCTTATTAAAGGAATAAGGGCCTGTCAAATGTCTCATCTTTGAACCCACAGGCTTTGCTATGTGTCCTGGTGTGACTTGATCAAAAGTAAAAATTATCACTAATCCTGTATATGAATATTATAGGGTCCAGAACACAATTCCTTCAAATAATTTTAAATATTTTACATAACCACCATGCCAATGCTAGTAGCAAGCTACCACAGTAGGCTAAAGGAGTGCTCACTCCAGATGTTCTGTCTCAAAGACCACAGATTAGAACTCATTGCTTGTCTTCCTCCAACACTAAGGACAATTCTCTCTCACCTGTCAACCCACCTGGCCTTCCTTGTCATCCTTTATCACCCAAATTCTCATCTCTAGAATGCTGTTTATCTCTTGATCTGACCGAATCTCCAACCCACCCTTCCTCTCCTCAAACCCTTCCACTGCCTAGGAACTCCCTGTTTGTGATCTAGGAAGCTCCTGGCATATCTACACAGCTTCTGTGGAAGAAAATTCCCTTAGCCTTTTAGTCCTTTTGGCTAATCCTTCAGGATACTGTTTTTCTTCTATTTCTCTCTCAGTTTTTTTTTTTTTTTTTTTTTACCACATATTCCATTTACATCAGGGTGAGGGGATAACTAAAGTTATTTTCCTTGCTCTTCATTGCCATTCCAGACCATTATCTCTCATCCCTCTCACAAAGTCTTGCTTTTCTGAGGCTTATACCTTCTTGCAACACCACCCTCCTCTTCCTCTTTATTGTCACCTCTTGATCATCTGGTCTGATCCTCATTCATTAATCTTCACTACTCTCTAAGGTTTTGACATCCATATGGACTTGATAAAAACTTCAACTCTCCTTTTTATACTCCACTTAATCCACCATTTCCATTTTTATACTTTGAATCTTGTCATCCCTAGAAACAGAACTATCATTGGTTAAATATCCCATTCTTCAAACATAAGTTCTTATCCTCTGAACTCGTCTTATACTTGGTACACTCACTGACTCCATCACTCTCTCATCAGCACCCTTTCCTCTCCTCACACTCTTTCATGTCCATTCCATATTTCAGAGTTTATCTTTACTGTAATTGTCATGTCAAGATCTGCAACTCCCTTGTGCCTCCCTCGTTGTCATGTCTATTAAAACCTTAAACTTGTATGAACCCATGAACCTACTTCATCAGTCTTCATTGTGCTTTTATCTAAGAAGATGAAATTTGGTGGGGGAAAAAAATCATACAATTAGGCATGCTGCTTTCAATTTATATTCATGACCTCCAACTTCACACAGGCATTCAACATTGCTCAGCACACCTGTTTTCCTTTACCAAACATGGACTGCCTATCCCCACTAAGATGTCTATTTCATGCCTAGTTCTCTCTCTGGAAACAAAACTATCTCATCTTTCCTAATCTGGGAATTTGGGAGTTCCCAAAACTCCTTAATCTTCCATCCATTCTTCTTGCTACCAGCTAATAATCTTGCCTCATTAAACCATCAGATTGGAATTCCTTCATCTTTCCATTTTGAAAATCAATAAAACTTCCTATATCTGTACCCAACTTCTAGTCTGGTTGGACTTATTCCATGTCCTCAACTACCCAGGAAGATTCCCTGCAATTGTCCAATTTGCTTCTGATTTTAAGTCTTAAAGCTGTCAGCTTCCTACTCTCCACAAGCAAATTTAGCTGCATTCACGCTCATCTTTTCCCCATATGTTACACTGAAGGTCTCTTTATCTAATCCTTAAATCTATGCTCTGGATTATATCTCAATCTGGTTCCCTCAGACTCGGTTTTATCAATCACTGCCACCTTATATATTCAACATTAAGCTCTCCCTTCCTTCCTCCCTCTCCTTCCTCTCCATCTCCTTCAAGTTTTTTTGTGTATTTTTTTAAGATTGTATTTATTTATTTGAGTAAAAGAGAGTGCACATGCGCACTTGAGAGAGCACAAGTAGGGGAAGCAGCAGAGGGAGAGGGAAAGGCAGGCTCCCCACTGAGCAGGGAGCCCAACTCAGGGCTCCATCCCAGGACGCTGGATCATGACTTGAGCCTAAGGCAGATTGCTTAACCGACTGAGCCACCCAGGTGCCCCCAATTTTTTGCATTTAAGAAATAGCCTTAACAGAAAAAATACACGGAGTCACAAATGTTCCTAGTATGTGGGATCCATGGTTCTCTGCTGTTTTCTAATTCCTTTCTACTTTTTCTTTTTTTCATAAAGTCTATATGTTAACTCTAAAATGCTGCATATTTTCTGAGAACATTCAAAACCGCTCATTAACTCCACAAGTATTTATTGCCACCCACTAACATTCCACGTACTCCTACAGGTGCTGGGAATTCAGCAATGAGATATTTGGCTTGGCCAGGCAGTACAGATGTGGTCAGTTACCTCACCAGCTCTCGTCTCTCCTTTTCCATTCCTCTGTCCTGACAGAAACTCTCTCTCTCCCACATAAGCATATGTCTCACAGAAAGCTGATACCACCTTCAAGGGTGGTCTCAATTATTCTCTCCTCAGTTTTCTTGAGATAAAATTGACAAATACAAATCGTATATGTTTAAGATGTACACCGAGATATTTCAATATAGGTAGGTACACACTGGGAAACGATCACCATAACTAAGTCAATTATCTACCTCACATAGTTACCATTTTTCTCTCCTATCTTAGCAAATCTCAAGCATACAACATGATATTGCTAACTAGAGTAGCCATGCTGTACATCACATCCCAAAACTGATCCATTTTGCATAACTGAAACTTTTTGTCAAGTCTTTCTTAAATTAAAAAAACAAAAACAAAAACACTTTTCCTTTGACTTCATGCCTTCTTTGCACTCTCCTTCCCGAGCCTGTTCACACTCACTCAGCCCTTCCTCAACTCCCATTCATTCCTTATCTGCCACAGTTCAGCTTCTGCTCACTTAACTAAAACGGCACTTTCAGAATGGTCTTCAAGGTCTCAGTGACAATTCCATAGATATTTTCAGCACTATGTTAAAGGACTGCTCTGCAGTGCTTTGCAGAGTGACTACATGAGGCTCTTTTCTTCTTGCTTTCCATAACAACACAGTCTCCTAACTACTTTGAACCCCTCTTAGTTCTAATCCTAAATTTGCCTCTGATGAAAGTATCAACAAGCAGTGAAACGCTGGAAGGCAGGAAGCAGAAGGAAGAAAGTAAAACAAGAGCCAAGAATAATCTGCTGGCCTGTGGAGAATCAAATGCTAACTGAAATAATCACTTGTGTGTGAGTACAGCCTACAATCATTGTCAAACCTCATTCTGTAGATGGAAGAAATGTAGGGTGAAATTTCTGTGCAACCTATAGCATAAGTTCTAAGACGAGATGATCTGGCCATTCATGCTACAACCATAAAGTAAAGGCTGATATCATCTTTCCAACTTGCACACTTTGCTTAAATAACAAATAAGTTGTACTTATCATGTTCTTGTCTTCACTGTGTGTGAAGACATATACATATATATTCAACTGCCCTATTGCTGTAGAATGCACAATCAAAATCTAGGGTCAGCAAGAGGTAAATACAAAGCACCTTTCTTTGTATTAAAACAGAAATTCACTGAGTATTTGAAATACTCTGTGTGCTACAAATGACAAAGTGAGCTACTTATGTATATGATTTAAACATCTTTATCTGAAGTGCAAGCATGTCTAACAACATGAGGCCTGTAACTAGATGTAACTAAAGCTGCTCCTGTATTACTGGTTCTCTAAGATTTTCCCTTATAGCAGTATTAGGAAGCAGCCTGGTACATACATGACATAACCTTGCCCCACATTTCAGAAGGTGTAAATTTTATTTTAAACAATGATTTTCAGTAATATGGGTAAATGATTAAATCTCACATTCCTTTAGCTTTCTTTTTCATTGAATCAGAAATAATCCCAGCAGGAGCTCAATGCACAGGGATATTATAAGGGAAATAGGTAGTTATTTCTAAGTGTCTTGGGCTTCTCATAAGACAGGTTACTCCAGGCAACCCTATGAATTTCTGGCATTAGACTCAAACAGGCAGTTAGACAGCAGAAGGCTACTCAAGCAAACAGAAAGAAAAAAGGTCCACATTGTGTATGTTATTTCAAACAAAGATACTCAGATAAATGCAAAGAATAGTCTAGTTTTTAAGAAAAGAAAACAGTAAAGTAACTCAAAGAAAAGAAGCTAGATATTAGAAAATAACCTTAAGTAAGAGGAAGAGGTTGTTGAGACAGCTTAGCAGAGACAAAAGGCACTGCAGAACAGAGTCATCCATATTCCCACACTGTAAGATAAGGCAGATAAAAAGCCAATTAAACTATGTACAGATTTAAAAAAAATTATGTAGGGAAGATAACTTGGCTGGCTTATCTGTCCATCAATGACAAATTATTTGGTTTTCTTTAAAATGTTTTCTATAGAATATTTGCTCATGTAAAATTTATTATTAACATTATTCACCTAAAACTTCCCCTCTATAACTGAAGCCACCATGCCTCTTTTCTTCATAATGTTCACTCTATAGTTGGTGTAATATTATTCCAAATAAGTCAGCAAAAGTCACATGAAGAGATAGAGAGCTGTGACTATTCCCAAACTGGAATGATGTGTCATCAGTCTGGTTTTTACCTTTTAATACTTCTTTCATAGGTATGGCTTCAGTATATAACTAATACTGCATATGAATGGTAAGCATACAGTAGACATTTTGGACATCTGCTCTGCCACCGCAGTAAAAAATGAATCATGAACTTACTTTTCATGCAAAGTTTGAGTGCCAGATTATGCTTTGGATTTCACTGATTATTGCATTACCTCACAAAGGTTAATTACATTATAACAAAGAAACAGAAAAAAAGAATTTAGTAGGTTATAAAAGCCTCTACCATTACAAGTATTTTAAATAGTTTTCCATATTTACCATCTTAGAATTTTGCCTAAGATCATGTTGGCTGAGACCAATTTTCTATACTGACAAAGGCACTTATTCTTAAAATGTACAGATGCCAATAAAAGCAGTCAAGAACTGGGAACTATGGTAAATGGTAGGTTTCATTACATAACACCATGTTTATAATATCTACAGAGAACATTTAAAAGGAATCTTGTAATCCTGGTATAGCTCAAATTATAAGATAAATTATGCAAATATACTCCATATAACAATAATAGCTTTAGTTACTCATCCTACTAAATCAAAATGAGGAGGATAAGAAGGCAGCTACCTAAAAATGAATATAATAGAAGATAAATACCTTTAGTTGGTTGTTAAATGAATCCATTTCAGATAGCTTAGATGCAGTTTCTTTTTCAAGAGCATCTAATTGTTCTTTAAGTCTTTGGCATAATTCTTCCTTTTCCAATGATTTTTTATGAAGCAAACCAATCCCTAAATCTGAAATACAAACATCAGATAGTTTACATTTGGTAGAAATTCTTATGTCACTACTGGTAGTTGACTTTTACTGTCATATCTAAGTCAAACCCCTATGCTATATACCTTAAACTCAGTGTATGCTATCTCAGTAACACTGGAAAAAAAGATATAAATTTAAAATTGCTCCATGGTAGTCTACATTATGGCTATTTCATAATTTACATAACTATCCCCTTTTGGATTGGCATTAGGTTGTTTCTAATTTTCTACTATTTATATAAAAATACTGCAATAAATATTCTTGTACGTGCATTTTTAAAGCACACATGAAAGTATTTTACATGGCTAAGAGATGAAAGAATTGTCATGTAAAAACAGGACTTAAACACTCTGAATTTTGACAGGAACTGCCACACTGTCTTTCCAAAAAGGTGCACTAATATAAAATGACACCAAAGTATCTGTTTCTGCATATCCTCATCAACATGGATATTATCAATCTTTTTTCATTTTCTCTAATTGGCAAAAAAATGAAACCTTATTGTTACTTTAAGTATTTCCTTGATAACAACTGAAATCAAATCAACACCTACTGGCTCACTGGCACTCTCTTGGATTGCCTTGCCCCTATCCACTGCTGTTTTTCTTCCTGCTGGGTTGTCTTCATTTCTGATTTGCAGCAACTCTAAATTCTTGTTGTACTGTATGTATTTTAAATGCTCTACTGTTTATGATGCCTTTCATCATGAAAAAGTTCATTTTTATAACATCAAATCTGTAAATATTTTCCTTCATAGCTCTAGGTTGTTTGAAGAAACTTTCCTGACACTGAGATTACAAAAATGTTTTCCATTGTTTAACATTTTTTCTGAAAGTATTTTTTGTTTATCCTCTTAGTTTACTTAGAATTCATTTCTGTACATACAGTGAGGAAAAGAGCTTCCCCACCTCCCTTTCTGAGAAATCAACTGTCTCCCAAATCACTTAAGTGACAGTGATTACTGAAAGCCCATCCTTTCCCCACTTGTATTAAATGCCAACTTTATCATATCATAAATTGTCATACATACACAGGCCTGTTTCTAGATCTTCTTTTCAGCTCCAATGTTCTATGTTTTCTTTCTGATCAATAATACACTATTTTAGGGACTACAGCTTTCCTAACATGCTTTGATACCTGGTAAAGCAAGTGTCTTCCCCTCACTAATGTTATTCTTTTTCAAGTCTTGTCTAATCTTGCACATTTTCTCTTCTGGGTGAATCTGTGAATTTTCTTGCCAGGTTTCACTTAAAGAAATCTGAATGGAACTGAATGTATGGGATGAAGTAGTAGAGAACTGACATCTTTACAATCCTGAGCCGGATCATTCAGGAATATAACATGTACCTACTTATCCAGGAATTTTTCATATCTATCAGTAAAATTTTATAGCTATACATTTCTTTATACATAATAACGAGAATGCTAATGTAAATGGAACCTTTGTTCATATTTTTCTAATTAAGTACTTTTGACTGAATTTTATATGCTCACTTTTTATCCAGACACCTTGCTAAATTCTCTTATGATTCTCTAATGGCTTTCCAGTATTTCAACAAATATGTTATCGTTAAATTACACATCTATGTGCAAGGCACTGTACTATGCTCAATAGCAGGTGAAAAGGAAGGATAAGGCATGGGTCCTATCCTCAAGGAGTTCAGAGTCTAGTTAAGCTGGGAGATAAGCAATGTGGAAAAAATAAGTTAATTTATATTCCTAGTACTCTTCAAAATGAACATCACTAATTATGGATGTATTTTTTTAATTTTAAAAAATATTTTATTTATTTATTCATGAGAGACACAGAGAGAGGCAGACACAGACAGAGGGAGAAGCAGGCTCCATGCAGGGAGCCCGACATGGGACTCGATCCTGGGACTCTGGGATCACACCCTGAGCCAAAGGCAGACCCTCAACCACTAAGCCACCCAGGCATCCCTAATTATGGATGTTTTAATACTGAATTTGAATAGATCATACCTGTGAGTACCATGTTAGGTAACTAAAAATCAAGAGAGACAACATGGTGGCACAGTGGGCTTTGGACTCAGACAAGAATTTGAGAATAACTATTTCTCCATATTAGGCAACTACTTAATCTTTCTGAGCCTCGTGTTTTGGTGAGCTGCACGATGGGAATAGCAATACCCACTTCACAGGGCTGCTGTGAAGATTAAGCGACAGACACAGCGCATGAAAACTGCCTAGTATGGTGCTTGGCACATAGCTGGTAATCTGCAATGGCAACAGAGATCAGAAAGGAATATAAGGGATACAAGGCACTTTGCAAATTGCAAACAAGAGCTTCCTATTTTGAACTGATAACTATAACAACAGGTGACCTGGATCACGTTCTATAGAGAAAGACTAGCTCTACCAGGTCCCCAATAAGACATAATCTATATTCCATTCACAATCCAAATACTGAAACAATGAGAGTGATGCTATACTTTCTGCGACTGCACACATCAGGAGGGCTGGCTCATCTCGCCTCTGGAATGCCTGTGAAGGGGTGAGGTGGGGTGGATATACTTTGAACAGACAAGAAAACAATTATGTGCAAGAAAGATGGTCTGAAACATAGACAGACTGTTTCACTGGAAGGTAGGAGACACAGCACAAATAGCTGACAAAAGTAAAATTCTCTATTCTTGGTGTTTCTTCCCCGTAAACAGCCTTTCACTGGGACAACATTCTCAGCTTCTTTCTACTCCTTCAGTAATTGGTGAGCTCAAGGTAAGGACTTGGGCATACATAGCCTAGACCCTTCCTATTCCTTGCATTCTTGAGACTGAACTGCCCATGGAAAACCTGTTCTACTTCATTGTACACCCAGTTTTACAGGGGTGGTTGTCGTCCTCACAGCTAAGCCAAGCTGTCCAATATCAGCTTTACCAAAAATGAGGCAATATTTTGATCTCTTGTGTGTCTTATTCCTTTGCTTTTATTTCTCTGTTTGTTCAGAATTGGGCAAAGATGAGGGATGCTATTTACTGGACTTCCTAAAGAACCAAAAGTATAATAAAGAGCCCTGGAATTGAAAGATTGATAGATACTCAAAGGAAGACATTTAGGATACTTGACTTTCTAACATGGTATTTGCAGATTTACTTTTTTTAAATAAACCTTTCTTCTGCTATGTCATTACTGGCATGCTATCCAATTTAGAGATCTTTTTTTTAAGATCTTGGTTGAGACCTGGATCAAGAAAAATGTTACATTCACACAAATTACTTGGAATATCTTGTTCCAAAGGTGTCAGAGGGCCAAGGTTATAAAAGTCTTTATATGAATCAGGCAATATGAAATGTCTGGAAAGGCATTCCGTTCTGCTTAGGAATTAATACTGCTGTACACTATCACCCAGAATCTCACAGGCTTGGTAAAATCTCAGTAGTTCTTTACCATTAGTGTAGAGTTTTGCCAAAATGCACTTACAGTCTTGTGTTAGAGTCAAACTTAGATTTAATTGTAGTCTAACATTAATACTTGAAACATATAAATAAAATATTATCAAGATAGGAAGGCAAATCACAATGACTACTTATTTCATTTTTATTTACTTTTTATCACTAAAAATGCTCTAACATCTGTGATTTTTTTCAAGTTTTTCAAGTTACTTTTAACAAGTAACAGAGTATGACTCATGATCATTCAGAGAAGGACAAAAGAGGTAAAACAAACCTTAGAGACTTACCAGGTGTGTTACCAAGTTGCATGTTCTTAATTCTTTCATTTAATAATTGCTTCTCAGGTACCAAATAGATAAGCTTATTTTGATAATCCTTGTTAAAAAAAAAGTAGTCTCTAATTAAAAATCTGTCATGCTGAGAATTTTTTGAAAACTTAAAAATATGATTTAATCACTCTAAAAACTTAAGTATAGGAATAATTCATAGCTGTAAACTGCTTACAACTTATGAGTAAATCAGAATGGAATTCTGCATGATTTAAAATACAAATATTTATTTATTTATTATTATTTTTTAATTTTTTAATTTTTATTTATTTATGATAGTCACAGAGAGAGAAAGAGAAAGAGGCAGAGACACAGGCAGAGGGAGAAGCAGGCTCCATGCACCGGGAGCCCGACGTGGGATTCGATCCCGGGTCTCCAGGATCGCACCCTGGGCCAAAGGCAGGCGCCAAACCGCTGCGCCACCCAGGGATCCCAAAATACAAATATTTAAACATAAATCCATTTATGAACAATTGACTGGAAAGAAAAGGTTTGGTGAAGAAAATCTTTGTTAATGGGGTGTGTCTAGAAGTCTTAAAATTTTCAGTGTACTGCTGGATGTCAGCAGGCACAAGGTGAAAGGTGCCTTTGCTATTTGCACTAGACAGTATTTGTAAGCAAGTCTTGACACTGCAGGATGAATATCAAACAGATACTTAAAATGCAGGAGTTAACTAGGGAAGCAGGTTTAAATCAGACAAGAAATGTTATTTGGCCTCTATCTGTACCTGCTGTAACACAGTAAGAAGACTGTTAATTAACTGCCAGTCCATTCAGAAACAGAGATTTGGTGAGAGGAGGACTCTAAAGATGCAGAATGCTTTCAGAGTCCCTATTCTGCAAACCACAGTAACTGACCTAGACCCTACTACATAAGTAAAGAAGATTACTAAGTCCCCGAGGGACATACACATTCAACACTCTCACCATAACTGTGAAGGAATAACATTAAGTCAAAATTTCCTGAAAGCAGTAGCAATAAACAATGTATATCTATACATTTATTAAAGACTTGAAAACCAAAGTGATAAACATCCATTTATGTATAAATATGAAGCAGAATTTAACCAGATGTAGAGTAGCATATGAGTTTCCTGGTATTATATACAAGATGGTGTATATTTACATCCTTCTAGGAATGAAGCCTATCAAAGAGGTTCATCACCCCAAAAGCGAAAACTATTCTATTAGTAAAAATTATTAACAACTGCTCATGTTTATGGACAATTCAGTAGCAAAGGACTAACCTGAAGTTCTTGTTGGAGTTGCTTGATTTCCATAATTTCCAGGTCACACTGCTTATCCAGAACTTCCAGCTCAGTCTTTTGAGTTTGTTTTCGGAGTCGGACATCTTGAAGTCTGCCTGAGATCTGCTGATGTTTGCCATTCTATAGGAAGAGCATATAAATATACAGTAACATAAAATGCTAATAAGAAGAGCTCTTATCAGGAGAATCATATTCTTATTTAAACTTTTAAATGTTGGGATCCCTGGGTGGCGCAGCGGTTTAGCGCCTGCCTTTGGCCCAGGGCGTGATCCTGGAGACCCGGGATCGAATCCCACGTCAGGCTCCCGGTGCATGGAGCCTGCTTCTTCCTCTGCCTGTGTCTCTGCCTGTCTCTCTCACTGTGTGCCTATCATAAATAAATAAAAAAATTAAAAAAAATTAAAAAAAACTTTTAAATGTTATTTATCATTTATACTCAGTCTAGATAAATATGTAAAACTAGGTATGAAGTACTTGGCTGTCTCAGTCTGTAGAGCATGTGACTCTTAATCTGGGGGTTGTTCAACCCCACATTGGGCATGGAGCCTACCTAAAAACAAATAAATAAATAAAACTAGGTGGAATGTGTTCTAGAGTTGTATCTGTTAACTCCAGTTATTATTAGCAGGAAATGTACCATTCTCACAGCCTAAAAGCCCAGATGTTAAGATGAGCAAGCATAAACATAGCACACTGAATTTTTTCTGAATTCAACAATTAGGCATTAATTTATAGTACTAAAATAAAGACAGCCTCAAAGAACAATGAGAAATAAACATCTACATGTGACTTTTAGCATTACCTTCTCTAAACTTCTGTTTCTACCCATGTTTTCATCTAATTTCCTCTAATTAAACAGGGTCCAGGAGGACCTTTTTGGCCACAATTCTATTCTCCTACATCAAATATTCCTTTTCTTTTCTTCTGAGAAGTAGGTGAAAAAAAAAAAAAAAAACCAGCAGAGATTCTTAATGGAGGCTAAGGAGAAGGGTAAAGTGTTATAGGCTGAAGTGTATTCCCCCCAAATTTATTATGTTGAAGTCCTAATCCCCAGGACTTCAGAATGTGACTGTATTTGGAGACAGGTCTTTTTTTTTTTTTTTAATAAATTTACTTTTTATTGGTGTTCAATTTGCCAACATATAGAATAACACCCAGTGCTCATCCCATCAAGTGCCCCCCTCAGTGCCCGTCACCCAGTCACCCCCACCCCTCACCCACCTCCCTTTCCACCACCCCTCGTTCATTTCCCAGAGTTAGGAGTCTCTCATGTTCGAGACAGGTCTTTAAAGAGATCATAGGTTAAATATGGTTATATGGATGGGCCCTAATATAATCTGATTTATGACATAAGAAAATGTGGACACAAAACAGACACCAGAGATGCACAGGCAGAGGAGAGGCCATGTGAGGTCACAGCAAGAAGGCAGCCATCTGTGAGGGAAGGAGAGAGGTCTCAGAAGTAACCAAGCCTGCTGACATCTTGATCTTGGATTCCAGCCTCCAAAATTGTGAGAAAATTAATTTCTGTTGTATTTTGTTATGGCAAAATACAGCAGTCTAGCAAAATAACAGTCTGTGGTATTTTGTTATGGCAGCTCTAGCAGACTAATACAGCAAGGTAAGGAGGAGAAATGAAGCTTAAAAATCGCTGATAATTAAAGCTTTTACTGAAAAGTATATTTTATATTTGAGAAATACATGCTAAAAGGAATATGCTATGTTCACCCTCAAGTTCATGTGACTATCTTCAGCATTTTTAGGCTCTAGACCTTCCAGACTGCACATTAATCTATGCTACTGCTTGGTATGTAATCCAGGTTCTTGGGGGGAAAAAAAACTAAATCTTAAGGTTCCCTCCTATTATACTTTTAAGGACAAATATAGTCAAAATAATGGTTTAGACAGAAATCTAAGTAGCTACACAAAGAAGTAAACGATTTTTAGTACTATAGCATGAATAATAATTGTGATATGCTTTTATATCCATTTGAAGGCATAAAATAGTACCTTTCTGACTGTAAATGTGATTTTTAAAAATTTTAATTTCAAGTCATCAACCAAATAAAATGTTAGGCTCCAATTAAAGAAGAACTAAGCTTGGCTCTACAACATGGCTATACATGGTGGCTCACTCCATTAAGCATCTGTCTTCAGCTCAGGTCTTGATCCCAGGACCCTGAGAGTCCCACATAGTCAGGGTCCCTGGTGAGTCCACCTCTCCCTCTCCTCTGCCCATCCCCCCACCTTGTGCTTGCTTGCTCTCTTTCACAAATAAATCTTAAAAAAAAAAAAAATGACATTTTCAACAGGTAACTCCAGCATCATTCAGAGAAATTTCACTTAAACTTTAGCCATACCAGTGCTTCCAGCTCAAGATGAAGACTCTTCTTTTTAGAGTTTAACCTGACAATTTCTTCCTGTTCTCTATTCCTTTGATTGAGAAGCTCTTGTCGACGAATCCTCTCCCATTCTAAACGACGTTGTCTTTCAAGTTCCTGTTTTGCTGCCTGAAAATAATGAATAATATTTTTAACTTAACAATTTTGCATCATTCAAAAACTGATGGGATGACCAAGATAAAGGTGAGGCAGCCTTTAGCACTTAGTGGGCTTTAGCCTAAGGGTCTCTGAGCAAACCCAGTTTTATCAGTGGGCCTAACCCCTACAGACTTCCACAAAAGCAACATTACCCGTTAGACTTTTTGATTGTTTCATGGGACCATCTTCTTGTTTGTAGTTAACTTTTATCTTAAACAAAAGGACAATTCCAGAAATAAAAACGTTAATAGGAACTGTTGTACCTTTATTCTGGTGTCAGAGAAGAAACACCTTCTACTGACATTACTTCAGTGTCATTATGATTTACTGTGCTCCATCCCAAGCCCCTTAAAACAAAGCCAGTTCTTCTGGGGACACCACACAACAGCATTTATCCCAAGGACCTGTGCAAGCTCACCCTTGTGTTTCCCCTCCAGACCTTCGGCCCCACGGTCTCAGCAGCTTTCTGCTGCTCTAATTCTGTGGCTTCTTACTCTGGATCCAAAGCTCCCTTTCATTCATGATCTGCCTGGAGGGACTCCTTCCTCTGGCTCACTAACCTCAGCTCTTTGCTCATCTCAGCTTTGCAATCAGTACTCCTCTGAGTGACATATCATTTGCAGACATGCCTTTGCTACCAGTTACCAACCCTAAAAACCTTTCACAAGCAAGGGCCCTCCTCCTCTCAGCAAGGGAAGGAAGGTTCAGAGTTGGAGAGGGTAAGAATGAATGATGCAGAGAAAGAGGCACAAGAAAAATACCCATTTTTAAATCAAATGGAGTGGAGCCACTTATTAAATATAATCATTTTCTTAGGAAACAAAAATAACTTAAAAATAACCTCTCGTCTTTCTATCTCTTTTCTCCTTTCTTCCTCCCGCTGTCTCTCCAATTCCCTTTGCTTCTCCAAGCGTTTTTCTAATTCGAGTTGTTTCTTCCATTCTTGCTCCTGTAATTCTCTCTGTTTTCGCTCCCACTCTTCCTTTTCTTTCTGGGCTTTACGTTCTGCCTCCCTCTGCTGCTGCTCCATCAAGGCTTGGCGCCGCTTCTCCAGTTCCACATTCCCTCGCTCGTAGTTGGCCTTCCGCTTGTCCTCGAAAGTAACTAAATAAAGTATATTGTAAGCACTCTCACATGAAGAGCCCAAGAACGTGGATTCCAGTTTCAACACACTCATGCCTTGTGATCATTTGAGTGCTGTTTCTCTCTGGATAGTTCTTCTAAGGACAATTTTAACTCAAATGTAAATAGTATTTACTTTCATCTAAGAATATTCATTTTTGGAAAACAAATTTCTAAGTTTGAATCCATCTGAGAGAGAAAAATAATTTTACTATTCCTGCCACTTTTTTCTCAGTATTTTCTTCAAGGACAAACAAAGCTATATGGCTATATACTTGTTTTATTTGATATATTTCATTAACATCTTAATACTTTAAAATATCTACCCACGTGCTTCTTCAATCAATATTTAAACTTTCATTTATAGCTGAAGATTTCATCACAAAGCTTGCTATAGTGATTTTTCTTAAGTGGGATAAACATTTTAATTAAGTTGTCTAATATACACATTCTTGCCAAATACATACACTATCTCTTCTTCCTAAATACACTTCTCATTTTTAACTATCTTAATTTTATTGATATCAAAATCCAACCCAACTTATGAAATAATTTTCTCTTATAGCATATAAAATATTAAGAATGTGAAAATTCTAAATACTCATTTACATCTTACAGTAAAATTTAAGAGAACCCACTATAGATACACAACTTAGACACTCCATGTTACCTGGTAATTTTTTCTGAGGTTCCTCTTCTTGCATTTTCTGATATGAAGGCAGAGTTCCATTAATAGAATCAATCTGCTTTCCTCCTCTAAGAAAAGCAGACAACAAATTTAACAACATGCAGTCTGGGAATTTCTAGACTGTATATACAGCTAGACTACCAATGACTTGAGCCATTTAATATTTAGAATGCAGTATTAAAGACATTTAGAATGCAAGAAGGTCTAAAGTCACAGTGTACAGCAGGATATGGACTATCTAGCTAGAGAGATTTAGATTTCCATTGCCATTTACTGATTATTGGCCATGAGCATGTTTGCTCTTAATCTTGTAGTTGTCAGTTTCCTTATCTATAATGTGGTGGAAACACACCTATTTTTATTCCTTCCTGGTGTAACTCATTAAATACCAAAATCAAATGGATTGTAAATATTTAACTTCTCACTCAACTAGAGCAGAGGCCTTAGGAGATCACAATGTAGTAATCATGTCTGCCCAGGAATCAAAACCATGCCTCTTCATCTCAAGAAATGCCCACCTGAAAGACGGAGGGACAAGCTCAGGAGGTAACGTCAGTGGCAACGGCTGTCCAGCTTTGGCCATGTCAGTGAGGTGCATTGCAAGGATGAATTCTTCAGCTTTCAGCTGTCCGTCCCCATCAATATCAGCCAGAGTCCTAAAGCAAATGTGAACGCTCACCAGCTTATAAACAAAGTCTACTTAAAGTATTTTCAAAAGTTTAATATTTAATTTTAAAATGAGAATAATGACAGTAAAGCAGTTGGGTTAATATATTTTAGTAAAATCTAAGTATATAGGGAAAAGAGTTTATTTTTACCCTTTATTGTCCTCTCACCCAAGGGTGGGGAGAAACTTTGAAACAGAAAAGGAAAGATTCCTTCTGAAAAGGTGGCTTGTCTCCATTTCATGGATAATTCACCTTTCAAATCACATTTAGCTCTAAATAACAAATGAGATATTCTCTAACTTTCCATAGTTGCCATTATGAAAAGGCAAACTAGTTTTACTTGCAAAATAATTAAATGCCACATTGTCAAGAATAACAATTTGTACAGTTTTACTGGCTTTCAAGGTTGCATTAACCTTCAAATGGCTGCTTTTATGGAACATCTTTGAGTCACAAACTTTTACAGAAACAGTATTTTTCTTACAACAAAGGATATATCGTTAAAAATCATGAATTAGTGGACAAACTCACCAAATAGTAGCTAGCTGAGTTTGAGAAAGATTTGACTGAAGAAGGGCATTTCTAGCTTGAAAACCTGATTGAGTGGGGAAAACCAGAAAAGAAAGAAACAAAATTCTTTAGCCTCTTTAAAGTCATGCAAACCCAAATAACTGTATTCTATAAAATAATACTGCTGCTATCCTGGGAACTTTTAACATCAAAAAGGTTTTACCAAAGAGGTGCTGAGCATTCAGCAGTAACCAAAACACAGTCGTTGCCCAAAGGAATTTAAAATCAAGAATTGGTAACTCAAGCATTCCCCCATGTTGTTTCAGAAAATAACAGTACACACCACTGACCAAAACGGAGGACCATGTGCTGCCACAGAAAGTACTGGAGGCTGCTGAGCTCTCTGGCCTCCTCGTTCTCCCTGTGTACCTTGAAGCACTGCTTTCTTAGCATCTTCTGACTTTCTGATCTCTCTCTGATCTTTCCTCTGTCTCTAATCTCCCTCTTCCAAATGACCTGTAAATCCTGGCATTCCCCAAGGCTCTGTCCTGGGCTCTCTGTTCTCTTTGTGTGTTCACATTTCTATCTGTGACTTTAAATAGCATTTAGATAATTCACAAATGTACACCCTAGCTCAAACCTTTGCTCTGGTTTAGACATCTATATCCAACTAAAAAAACTTCTGAAGTATTTTACAGGCATCTCAAACCGAATATGTACAAAATGACTCTCTCAATCCCCATTCACACCCTTCTTCCTAATCTTCACCCAAACCATTTACCTTCAGCCTTCCCCTCTCTCTGAGTGGCATCACTGCTTCTCCAGTGGCTCAAGCCAGAAAGCAGAAAGTCACCCTTGATCCCTCTGTCTCATGTACACCCATATCCAACATCACGTTCTATAATCCAACATCACTGCATGTCTGGGTCCTTCTCCCCCTGTAAGTACCAATTTAATGCCACCTTCTCAGAAATGCCTTTTCTGTCCACCCTATGATCCAACATACCTTCTGCTTGTTTCCTTCACAGCTCTCATCACAATCTGTAATGTAATATTTAGCTTCCTGTTTACCTGTTTATTGTCTGTTTCTACTATCCTACTAAGTTCTATGGAGACAAAAGCCTTGACTCCCTTATTTACTAACATACTGTACACCCAGTCCCAGGTACACACATGCCTAATAAATATTTGCTAAAGTGACGAATAATGTTGTAATCCTAAATTCTCTAAGGTGCAGTGGGGACTTATGGGATAGGGTCTGAGAATAAGAACAGCATTCACTGAATGCTTACCATATGTAATAAACTGTTCCAACTTCTTTTCTCCCCCTCAGTAATCAAAAGTATGTTTGACAGGCTTCTTTACCTGCATTTTCATGTCAGGATAATGGTCACACAGAAAATTCCAGGAATTCATTTAGAACAGAAAGTCCTGTCTGATTCATAGGAGCATTCATGTCTGGTGGGCAAGCATGTGACTTTCTGATCATGATAAATAACATGACTTCTCTAGGGAAGGTGTCCTAGTCAGTGAAGCAGGTATCTCACCTCCCACTCCCCAGTGATGACTGAGCCATGGGTACTGGAAGAGTCAGACCCTACTCAGGGTTTTGCCTGAGTCAAGGACCACCCTGCACAGAAAAGAGTACATCCACCCACTCTTCCTCAGCAACAGCTCCCACTACAGAGCCAGCATGAACGTTGCTAACCCATCGTTTCACTGGGCTTTGAACGTGAGGTCTGGGTTATCAAGACTATTTATACTATATGAAACAAACACAGATACATCAGAAATTATAACATGCAATTGGATATTTATGTTATATAACTTAAAAATCTTTTTCAGTCTTTTAAAAAAAAAAAAACCCTGGTGATTTGACAGAAATCACATATGGAAAAAACACAGGAAATAGCTTCTACCATCTCCCAAATAATTAGTCCTTAGTAGATCTCACATAAGTGAAATTTGAGATCTTTATGTTAAAAGGAGGACTTTTCTAATAAAAAGAAATGGAAGGTTATTTCAAACTGAAAAAAAAAAAAAGGTCTAATAACTAATGTCTCAGCTTTTGCTCAAAAACAACTGAAAGTAGATCCCTTAGCATTAGGTAACAGAGTAAACAAGAGGAAGGAAGGAAGGAAGGTAAATGATTAAAAACCTACTGGTGAAAGGCTAAAATATGTGCAAGTGTAAATAATACAAAGGGCTACAGAGGGCCATCAGGGTCCTCTACTACAAAAAGCTCACATGAACTTCTACACTGTTGGTCTACCACCAGTCCTTTGGATATCTTATTTCCTATGCCTATAATGCTAGTCTCTCCTTCTCTCCCTAGTGGACTACTCATCCTACACGGTCCAGCTCAGATGTCATCTCTTCTGTGAAATTCTCTCATAGCCTCAGCATCAGTCACTTTCTCGTCTATATTAATCACAGCATTTTTATTATTACTTTTAAGGATTTTAATTTATTAAAATTAAAAGAATGAGTGAGCAAGTGAGCAGGGAGGAAAGGAGATGGACAATCAGACTTGCTGCTGAGCGTGGAGCCCAATGCAGGGCTTGATCTCACAATCCTAAGATCATGACCTGAGCTGAAATCAGGAGTCAGATGCTTAACTGACTTAGCCCTCCAGGTGTCCCAATCACAGCATTTTTAAACCACTAATCAAAGACTATGATTATGTGATCTAAATACTATGGACTCCTCAAAGATACGGACCATATCTTCCCAACTCCGTGCACTCCAGTGCATCACAGAGTGCCCAAAAGATATGTGGCTCAGAAACTACGAGTCAATGAATTAATCTAAATAAATCACAAGAGTTTAGCGGGAAGGGAAGAGGAAGAAAATTAAATCACCAAATGCTTTGAAACTATGTTCCACAACTTTATCTTCACACCTCCTCCAGGAGAGGGGAACTACTATCCTGAATTTTGTGTGCATAATTCTCTTGTCTTTCTTTTTCTTCCTTCAATTTCTAGTGACTTTGATATACATGACCTCAGAGGCAAACAGGGTGAGCTAATGTGTATAGAAAGGAGCAGTCCAACCCAAGGCCCAATCACCCCCTACTTTGCTTTTTTATTAAGTTTTTTTTTCACAGTTATATACCTTTAAAGAAAACACTGTGTATTTTTGCTTGTCCAATCAATTCGAAAGCCTTCTTGCTCCCCTGCCCCAATGCACAACTACAGACCCCATACTCATAATTCCATAGACTACTTTTCAAACTCTCCAAACATGCTGTGTACTTTTTGCTCTTAAGAGTTCTTCTGTCACCCTCAAATGCTCTCAGCTTCAATCTCTATCGGTCCAAACTCTAACTCTTCCTTTCATGATGGAGCTTAAATGCTCTCTCTCTTCCTACATTTTTGTCTGATCCTTTTACTATTACCATCTCCCATTTTATGTTCTCTAGAACTT
Organism: Canis lupus familiaris; assembly: GCF_011100685.1. NCBI lineage: Eukaryota > Metazoa > Chordata > Mammalia > Carnivora > Canidae > Canis > Canis lupus. The sequence goes on from NC_049238.1 coordinate 18,775,349, forward strand.
TAAAGCTCTATTATTTTAAAACACTTATTTTATTACTCTGTCTAAACTGCAAATTACTTGTTGAGTGAAGAGAGAGGGTGAAAGTTAGAAGGTAGGAATTCTACTTGCCTATTATCCTCTGTTTATATCCCCTTCACTATCCTTAATTAGAAAAGTTTGGATAATGTTCTAGCATGGACTCCAATGTTCTGTAAGGACCTAAGATTGAGTCTTATGGGCACATCTGGGTTGGAACATTAAAGGGCAGGCAATGCTCATGGGGGTTTTAGTAAGGGCAAGTACAGAAAGATTCAATGAGGAAGGGTACTGCAGGGAAAAAGCGGAGGGCTAGGAGCCACATGCTGGTCCTTGTCATGGGAAGTTCTCCTTTTACCGCACTGGAGGGTGAGGCTTAATCTTCTCAAAACAGAGGTCTTTTTTTCCAAAAAGTTGGCTGTCTACCTGTGTGCTCATCTTCACTGTAAGAACTTTGAAGAAATCAATGAGGTTGTATCTCATTTTGAACTCTCACACAACTTAAAATATTTGTATTTATCAAATGGCTGCTAAATTTTTTGGATGTTAAAATTTTAGGTGAACTACAGAGTACAAACTCAAATAAATGTTCTTTAGTAGAAATTCATATAAAAAAACTTTAACTCTCTCATATTCTTAAACACCGCATATCACTTACCTGAGAGGTACCCACTCATGCTTTTGTCAAGACTATTAAATTTTTGCCGATATTTTAATCTTGAAGGCTGAGGAACTGCCCACTCTGAGGTCCCAGTCTTGGGCGAGTTCCCAGATAGTGAAGCAGTTGAGGACGTTGAGCTGTAACAAAATTAATTTAAAATCTTTATGTTACTAAATAAAATACATTTTGTTAAACCTTATAAGGCAGAGACATTAAGAATTGTACCTTCTATAGTACAACAGTAATTGCTTTTGTGCTTGATATTTTAAAAATTTAAATAATTTAACCTCACTCTTAGGAAAACAAGTACCATACAAAGTACAGAACATTATGCCAGGCTGAGTACTGTGTTAGGGCCTTTACAAATACTATTTCTAATCCCCATGACAATCTCAAAAGGTATTACTGTCCCCACCTTCTCGATGGGCAAACTATGGCTCAGTAATGTTATGAAAAACAAGGTCAGGGGATCCCTGGGTGGCTCAGCGATTTAGTGCCTGCCTTTGGCCCAGGGCACAATCCTGGAGTCCCAGGATCCAGTCCCTCATCGGGCTCCCTGCGTGGAGCCTGCTTCTCCCTCTGCCTGTGTCTCTGCCTCTCTCTGTCTATCATGAATAAATAAATAAAATCTTTGCTCAAGAAAAAAGTAATAATATACCATGTTTGTGAGACTTTTTGATAGAGTATATAATTTGGGGCAAAAACCGGACTAATTAAAAAGATAGCAGAAGGGACGCCTGGGTGGCTCAGTGGTTGAGCATCTGCCTTTGGCTTGGGGCGTGATCCCAGAGTTTGGGGATCGAGTCCTGCATTGGGCTCTCTGCATGGAGCCTGCTTCTCCTCCCTCTTCCTATGTCTTTGCCTCTGTGTGTCTCTCATGAATAAATAAATAAAAACCTTAAAAAAAAAAGATAGAACGTTTTTAGTTTATGTGAAACATTTTTTCAAACATTTACTGATTCTAAAAATAAAAAATTATTTTCTATTAGTTATAAGTAGTAAATTTACCTTAAGCACTTTTACATTTGGGCATTATAAAGTAAAACCTGGATAAGCTCAGAGCTTCCAAAAAAAAAAAAAAAAGAAATCTTTTGTTAAATACTCCTTATTGAAAGCATAAAAAGTTGTAGGTTTTAAGCCTTCATACCTACTAGATCCTAAATCAATCAGAGACTGGGCTTTCTGTAAACTAGCACCGCCGAGTCCTCCCATCATGAGACTGTAAGATGATGTATGAGGCAATGCTAAGAAAAGAAAGAAATGAAGAAAAAGGTTAACACTAAACAATATCACAAGGTATAAAATCTGTATCAACCAGGACACAACAGTTCTTTCTCCAACAGTTTCTGACTCATTAGCTACTTACTTGAAGAAGAGTAAGGAATGGATAAAGGCTGAATGAGGCCAGGAGTTCCATTTGGTAGTGATGATGTGCTAACAGAAGGCACTAGGGGAGCCGGCATCATTACGGGAGGAAGGGTGGTCCCTGAAGTCGCAGAGGATAAGGGGGTTGTCATAGGTGCAACTGGAGGCAATGAGTGAGGAATGGACAGATTGGGCATGCTTCCCATTCCTAGACACAAAACAGAACACATTTCCCAGTGCTAGCAATTGACTATAAAACACATGCCAGAAAACAAACTGACAGTACAAGTGAGGCACATCCAGGTTTATAGAGACACTACGGACAAACAATCTTAGTTAAAAAGTTCACTAAAGCAGCTTTGACTTAGCAATTACACCATTGCTTTTAATATCAATATTCTGACCTATGTGAACTACGGGAATGCCTACTAAGGAGTTAAAGACTCTCTTCTAGCACCATGATGAAAACTAAGCAGGCTTTTCCAATTAAATGTTAGTATTCTCAAAGAAAGACTGTATCACCTGATTAAATGTAGGATTTTGTGTAAGGATAATAAATATAGTCCTGTTGAGTTACTCAACACATATACATACATATTCCCCCAATGTCCCCTCCCCCCAAAAGATATTCTAGTTACTAGATACTTTAGTAGACCCATTTATGCATATGCATTATTTTTAAGAAGAAGTATGCCACATATTTCACTTTTCTTATAAGTAACACATCCATAGATTTAAGAACAATTCTTTAAAAGGAATAAAATGATGACTTTTATTCATTTACTAACTGCAGATTACTAGGTACACTAATAAGTATGGTTGTCACACAATGATCTGGTATTTATCTCTAGAGCTCATTGTAAGAATTCAGTATTTTAAGATCTAACATCTGGAATGAAAGAACAAGCTTCAGATACACAGAGATACCTAATTGAATGTTCCATCCCAATGAGTGTTTCTCATATATAATTAATAAGAAATTGGCTAATCAAAATTAACAGAAAACGGATTTTCTCTGATGAATATGGTAAATTAAGGAGCACAAAGTCTGCAACTTTTAGCCCTAAATTTAGCTGGGTAATTAACCTTTAAATTAGAAAAATTTCTACTTAGGAATAATTTTAAATTACTTCCCAACTTAAATCACTTCAAGTGAGTTTAAAATTGTTCACATTTTTTTCTGTTATTCATACAGAGTAGAGAGGAAACTAAGAATAGTATTTAAGATCAGCTCTAACTAGGGAGGATCATATAATTTATCATCCAACTGGGAATTGTGAAAGAGAACACTAACCAGACTTGAGGCCAGGACAACAGGCATAAATCAGAACTGTCCCTGGAAAACTGGGACACAAGGACACCCCTTCTATGACAGTCAGTTTCATATCTTATCTCAAACATGAGAACTAACGTGGAGTCTGAGAATTATTGTTTTAGGCTAACAAACCCTTTTTTAATCCCTAAATATTATGTCTAGGAATCAAGTTTAACTGTCATTTAATAAATACCTACCAAAACGAGCAGAAATTAAAGGAGAGAACATAGGAGGTTGTTTCATAATAGGAGGGAGGACTACGGGCAACTGTTGGCCTTGCAGCTTTAGTTTGATGAGTTTCATTGCTATGGAGAACTCCTGCTGATCCATCTTCCCATCCTTGTTCAGGTCTGATAAAGCCCTAGAAGGACCATGAGGTGGGTAGATTGGTATGTAAGGTTAGTATTTTTGAGGATGATAAAATGGAAAAAAATGACACAGCATTCACACACAGATCAATACTTAATAAGCACATATATATAAACAAGCAAAGTTAAAACCTGTACATTAAGAAATACTGACCAAAGATAGCATCTAATGAAATATTGCCAGTCTACATGAAATCCATGTGTAGAGAAGCTATGAGACCTTTGGGATGATACCCCCAGTGTGGACAGAAAGAAACTTTCAAGAGTATAATCATTCTAAATTTAATTTATTAATTTGCTCAAATATTTACTGGAAGTTTGTTATGTGTCCAGTACTCTGCCAGGTATGGGAATATTCCAAGTGGAAAGAAAGATGGGGTAGGGATTGGTATCTATTATAAATGCATTAAAAAACAAAACTCTAGATAATATGAAGAACAATTTTGATTAAGAGAGGAGCAGGAAAAGGGAGAGCTAATTTTGGGCTTATAGATGATGAAAGAGATAAATAACTACAAAGTAACAGAAAGAAGATTTTGAGAGTCTGCCAAATTATAAAGAAACATTTTTCAATGGTGATGCTTCCATTTTTCCTGAAAAATTCAAAGGACATTAATAATTTGTCCAATAGAGGGACATATGGGTGGCTCAGTTGGTAAGCATCTGCCTTCAGCTCAGGTCATGAGCCTAGGGTGCTGGGATGGAGCACCCAGAGTCTGCTTTCTCCCTCTGCCCCTCCCTCTCTGCACACTCCACCCCCTCGCTACTGATCTGTTTGCTCACTCAAATAAGTAAAATCTTAAAAAAAAAAAATTGTCCAATAGAACAAAATCTCAATTATTTTTAGTCATTTACTCAGTAAAATTTATTTTCCTAAAAGCTGAAGAAATACTTAGCAAGAGCAGACTATGAGTAAAAATAACTTTATATTAACACTGTATCAAAAACAAAAACAGGGATGTCTGGATGGCTTAGCATTTGAGTGTCGGCCTTCAGCTCAGGGCGTGATCCCAGGATCTAGGATCGAGTCCCATATCAGGCTCCCTGAAGAAAGCCTGCTTCTCCCTCTGCCTTTGTCTCTGCCTCTCTCTGTCTCTCATGAATAAATAAATAAAACCTTTAAAGAAAAACAAAACAAAACCAGACTATCAGAAATTTAAGTTCATCTAGAAAAGAGAATACCTTACCATATTTCAGCTAAAACAGGAGCCGGCAGGCCTGACTGTAAGAAAAAGGTACGGGCTTGATCCCCTGAAGGTAATAAAAGCAAAAGTCAAATAGCACATTAGTAGATAGAATTCCTCCAATGCCTATGAATAATAATAATGGGCAATATAATAATGCTATTGATTTGTCATTTTAATTTCAGTCACTAAAGAACAGAAATACACAAAATTATTTATGTTACATTAATAAGATTGAGCAGTTTTAAAACAAAAAAGCCACAAATTAAGTTATATGCATTAATCAATGATGAAAGATTACATTATTCATCTTAGGTTTCCTATAATAACTGGGGTATTATTTGATAATATTTCCATTTAATAAAATTTATAATTAAAAACAGTATTCCCTAGAAGAGTTCTAAAATAAAAAATACCAGATGTTGGGAAGGTTAGTCCCCCATGGGTCTCTCACAATCCTCCTATGTCCTGCTGTGCGTGCCAAGAATGAAAGACCCTAACTGCTCTCTACCTGAGCGGTTTCTCAGTCGGGTTTGCAGTGAGCATTCTTGAGGCATGATTAGGTAATGTTTCTCCCTGGGCCAAAAAACAAGCCTGCTTGCTAAAAATGGTGGGTTCCCTCAGGCTCAGTGTTCCTGTCCTATAAAACACCCGCTGCATGTTTAATATCCTTTTGGGCTCTCTGCATCACCCCGTGGAACTTAGGGGACACAGAAACCTATAGGAACATGCTGATGCTCATGCTGCTAGCTGTGCCATTTCTAACAAAGTCCTTGGTCTCTGTCTCAGGAACCCTGGGTCTTGTGCCGAATCCAGGTGACAGCAACAGACTACGTTATTAACTTGCAAGTAGGGTAATCAAATCCCAGCCCTGATACCAGGAAAGGTGGCTATTATTATAGAAGTACAAATCACATTAAACTATAATGGCTAAGAGGACGGATTCCAAAATCAGACTGAAAAGTTTCAAAGCCCAGATCAACACCAACACTCTGAAATACAGACAACAGTAGCTACTTTACTATGTTGTTGCAAGATTAAATGAGATAATGTACTTAAGTACAGCATCTGAAATACAGTGATTTGGTAAATATTAGTCCTTATAGTTACTATTACTGTAAATAAAGCACTCAGGTGCTTTGGCATAGAAAAAAAGTTTAACTGATAGAAAAAAATTTGAAAGCACACCAAAATTAATCCTCCTTAGGTTCTGGAGGTCATCTTGCAAAACAAGGATTAGTGCCAACAATCAACACTTGGGATCACCTCTCAAAAACAGAGGACTAGCATCATAAAAACAGATTGTAGGAACGAAATTCTAGATTATTTTCAAGGAAATGGGCCTGATGCACACTTCTTCTAGACTTAGTAATACTGACTGTTATACAGGGAACTGGCACAACCTATTAGGATAATATTAATACATTTGGAAAAAAGTCCCAACGGCCTTAAGAAATAAATTGAAAATGTTCTAGAAAGAATGTTACAGTGGGAAACTAGACAGCATTCTTGGTTATAATTTAGAATTAGGAAAAGATCTTCCATAAGCCAAATCCAAAACAAATTTAGACAGTTCCAGATAAAATAAGAAAGCCACTATTTTTTTTTTTTAATTCATGAATTCTGAATGGCAGGAATTTTATCACTTAGTAATACAAATTTGATGGTAATCGAATTAAAACTAATTCTAAGACATTAAATGAAAAGGGACATAACTCACAAATAAAATATAAATACAAACCTGTTATATAACCTCCTGAGGGTTTGAGGTTATCAAATTGCTTGTCATGCTTAGTCCGTTCTTCAGAGGTAATAGCCCACATGTTTGGCCCTCCTAAACCATAAGTAAAAGACAAAGAAATTATAGTATACATACACACACACACACACACACACACACACACACGAGAATGCTCAAAATACTTCTAAAATGTAAATATGATCACAGGTGTCCATTTAGTGACAGTACTCTATCCTGCATGACACAGAGTAGAGCTCTCATGACTATATATATGGCACAGCCCTGAAGTTCTTCGCTCATTCAACCAATTAACATCTATAGAATAATTACTGTATACCACTCAATAGATACAGGCAATAGGCTAAATTCCAGAAATAAGAAGATTAATAAAATATTATTCCCATCCTCTTTACACAATCAACATAGCTAATAACCATCTATACTTCACTTCTGACTACCTTTTCAGTTTACCCAACTTTCACTAATAAGAAACCAAAAATGTTTAGATACATAAACTCATACATGTTTGCTGTTTATGGTATAAAAATCTGCCTACAGAGTTGTTTCCAAGAATGACTATCATTGAAAAGTAGGTTCCCACTATACTTTGAAACACTAAGATAGATCTGATTTAATAAATATTTCTTAGCCTTAAATGAATGGATTACTGAAACATCCTCTTTTAAAGATAAGTTTTAAGATTAAAGTTAAAAATACAGAAACAGATATACTGAAGAAGTTCCTAAAACACCTACATCTATACGCTTTCTAAATAAATACCACATACAAAGTAGACACCTACTTGGTTTATCAGTGAACAAATTAATCTGTCATGATTCCTGTGACTAGGAGTGTGGATGTAGACTGCTTTACTACCATAGGAATCTGGAAAACTGATGATGACAACAGAAAACAACGACAACAACAAAGGATGACAAAGAAGGAAGCAGCTCACTTTTACTGAGCCTGGACCCTATGTCAGGGACTTTTTATGCCGTAACTCACTGACTCCCCACCACTACCCTGTACATTAGATACTACTATTATACCCCTGACACAGGTAAGGAAACCAAAACTTATGGTGGTCACCCAACTAATTAGTGGCAGTGCTGAGATTAGAACCCAGGTACTCTGAACTCTGTGCTACATTGTCTCTCAATATTTATGGATAAAATGCTTATGTTCTCTATACCTCAGCTGTCACCTCCAAAAATTAGGAAGATTATATAACTTTACAGGGTTGTTGTGAAGACTGTATGTAATAGATAGTGTATCTACTCTAAAAATAACACTAAATATAATTCTTCATCTATTAGATTGGTAAAATAATAATAGCTAGCATTTAATGTGCCACGTGTTAGGTATTTCTCTAAGAGCTTTATGTGTACTGTTTCTAAACAGTCGCAAGAATTCCATGAGGTAACTATTACTGGTATCATTGTTTTACAGAGGAGGAAACAGAGGCATGGAGAGATTAAATAATTTGCACAAGGTACCAGAGCTGGTAAGTGTTGAAGACAAGATCAGAATCCACAGACTTAACTGAGGATCTTAAACTATCTGCCCTGAGGATAATTAAAAAGAAATAAACCTACAAATACATTGTCAGTTGATTTCAACAAAGAGGTCAAGATAATTCAATGGGGAAAGGATAACTCTTCATTGAAACAAGCTGAAAGAGTAGACATGTACATGAACAACAACAACAAAAACCAAACCACTCAATCCTGCACCACATACAAAAAATTATCTCTAAGTGGATTACAAAATTAAACACAGGAGCCAATCTATAAAACTTCTTGAAGAAAACAAAGAAGAAAATCTTTGTGACTGGATTAGGAAATGATTTTAGGACACAAAACATGCAAATTATTAAAATTTTTTGATAAGCTGGACTTCTTTCTTAAAGACACTGTTAAGAAAGTAAAAAGACATTGGGGCACCTGGGTGGCTCAACTGGTTAAATATCAGACTTGTGATTTCAGCTCAGGCCACGATCTCATGGGTCAGGAAATCAAGCCCCAAATCTGGCTCTGTGCTCAGCAGGGAGTCTGCTTGAGATTCTCTCCCTCCACCCCTGCCCCCATTCATGCTTGTATGTGCACCTGCTTTCTCGCTTTCTCTAAAATAAATAAATAAATAAATCTTTTTTTTTAAAAAAAAGGAAAAGACAAGTTACAGACTGGGAGAAAATATTTGCAAAACATAATAAAGGACATGCATCCAGCATATATAAAAACTATTCAACTCATTAATACAATCCCTGCTCCTCCCCCACCCAAAAAAATGGGCAAAAGATTTGAACAGACATATTAAAGATATCCAGATGGCAAATAAGCATGTGACAAGATGTTCAATGTCACTGATCATGAGGGAAATGAATATCAAAACTAGAGTAACAGGGCCCCTGGGTGGCTCAGTGGTTGAGCATCTGCCTTTGGCTCAGCTTGTGATCCTGGGGTCCAGGGATCGAGTCCCACATTAGGCTCCATGCAGGGAGCCTGCTTTTCCCTTTGCCTACGTCTCTGCCTCTCTCTCTCTCATGAATAAATAAACAAAATCTTAAAAAAAAAATAAAACTACAGGTAACATATTACTCCATGCCTACAGAATGTCTAAAGTTTTTCGAAAACCGCTGCAAGGATGCTGAGCAACTCAAACTCTCACATCTACTGGTAGAGAAGAAAACGGAGACAATTTAGAAAAAAGAGTCTGTCTGGCAACTTCTGAAGTTAAATATGCATTTTTCATGCAACCCAGCAATAAACTCATAGGTATTTACCATGAGAAATGAAGACTTTTTTCCAGATAAAAATCTGTCCTTTGATGATTACAGCAGCTTTAGACATTTTGGTTTAGACACCGAGACCTGGATATAACCCATATGTTTTCTACAGATGAATGGTTAAACAACTTGTGGTACACATTTATCCAATGGAATTCTACTCTCAGCAATGAAATAGAAAGATATATACAAAGACACGGATAGGTTGCAAAAATATTTTGTTAGGTGAAAGAAGCCAGACACAAATAGGTATATGTATTTCACTCATATGACATTTTGGAAAAACTGTAGGGATAGAAATCTGATCAATGGTTGCCAATGGCTAAGGGTGGGGTATAGGGATATGAGGGAATCTTTTGGATAATGGAAATGTTTCATATCGTAATTTATATGGCTTTATACATTTGTTAAAACTCATCAAACTATATACTTAAGAAGGGTAAATTATACCCCAATAAACCCAACTTAAAAATAAAACAAAATAAAAATATACCATTTAATATATGCCTGCCACATGGAGGCCATTCAATAAATTAGTTTCTTTACTCAACCCAATCCCAGGAAACAATATAATTAAGGAGAAGTCAGAGCATTAAAATCTTTCTCAGGCTCTTCCCCTTCTGGTAAAGGTACCTTGCCAGAAAATACGGAGAGTGAGGCTTTTTTAGTCAGAAACCTTAAGACTATTTTAAATCTGGAGAGTCTGGTTAGGAAGGCTTAAGCTGCTCTCACACAACCCCAGAAAGAGTACATCCTCAGGGAGTGGCAAACTGCTTCCTAAGACTGCAGAGGCCTCCGTGGCATCCAAAGGACAGTGCATCCGAAGGACAGTGCTTCCTTATGTCCTACTATCACCTTACCTATCCTTAGTTATCTGTCTTAACAGTGGCCAACTATCTGATAAGGTTTCTTGCTTAGTTCCAGCAACCTTGACGCCTTCATAAACATTCGGTCAAAAAACACTTATGGGGCACCACTGTGTACAAAGACTAGGGGTAAAAAGATAAATAAAATGTGCTTTAAAGGAACTCACATACTCCTTTAGCCATGACTCAATATTATCATGATGAATGTCACTTATAGAAAAAAATGTCTGAAGCGTAATGACAAGGGATAATTTTTAAGTAATATTTAAATAATCTTTAAATCTGGACACCTCAAAAGAATGACATTAACACACGAGAAGTTAAGGCACTAAGAATTTTACAAAAAGGAAAAGTTACACAGAAATAAGAAAACTAGGAATACATGTATTTCAAAACCATTTAAAAATAGTTGATCAAGGGCACCTGGGGTGTCTCAGTCAATTAGGAGTCTGACTCTTGATTTTGGTTCAGGTCATCATCTCAGGGTTATGAGATCGGGCTGGGCAAGGAGTCTGCTTAAGATTCTCCCTCTCCCTCTGCCCTTCCTCCTATGCTGTCTTCTCCCTTCCTGTCCCCTCCTCTCCCACGAAAATAAATAAATAAATAAATAAATAAATAAATAAATAAATAAATAAATAAATAAATAAAATATTAAAAAAAAAAAAGTTGATCCAATTCTGGCTTTCTTAGAATATGTACTAACAGAACCTTTCCAAGAGTTAACAGTTCATTATTTTAAATTTCCAGTAAAACATTTCCCAATCTTTCTCTGTATTTATTCATAAGCCTTACAGAAAGTCAGGAAAACCTGTTTTGAGGTTGATGTTTAATATTTCCTTGAAAAACTAACAACCTTTTACATTGTCTAATCACTTTAGAAATGTATTAAAATTCTATTCATTTCCCCCACTCATCACTAAATTGAGAATGTGGTATTTTCACAAAGATTTCTGTTGCTTATTCTCATCTTGTCACCTACTGGCTCTGTCAAAAACGTACTTATGGTCTATGTAGAAGGAAAAAGAGACATTTACAGAATGTCTACTATATGCTAAATCCCATGCAGTAAATAGTGTCATCCCTGTTTTACATATATAGACATACACACACATGTGTATATGTACATACAGGTGTACACACACCCACACACACACACACACGTTCCACAAGATTAAGTCAACACAGCTGAATAGTAGCACAGTAGTATTCTAACACACAGTTCTGAAGGTACACGATTCAAACATGTTATACCCGGTTTGTATGCTGTGATATTAACTGAAGACTATTTCTGGGTCCAGTTCAAAATAATAGCCAAATGATATATGTCAACCCAGTACAAACTTCTATCTCTAAAACACAACTAAGAATACTGGTCTAGATAGAACTAAAGCCTTAACTGGGACTTGAATAATAAATGCTTGGGCTATTATAAATGCAGTATCATACCACATCTGATTCTGCAGATCCAATGTTTAACAATTTCCTAATTACACAGATGAAAAAAACTAGTGAACTCTAAAATTCTGAAAAGGTAATAAAACTCTAAAATGGCATTTTTTTTCCCCTCCTAAAGCCATTAACTGTTCTCTCCCTCCCCCTCCTTCTCCCCATTTCCATAGTTTGGATATAGCCATCGTCATGGGCTTTAGAACTTCTTACTCCTTTAACCAGTTTTCAGTACCCACCCCAGTTTTAAGGCTGGAACAAGCCACAGTACACTACAAACAGGCAGCAGCATGAATTGGAAGTAGCCTCTTGCTTATCACCTGATGACTGAAATATCAGGTTCTCTGTGTTTACAATTTCATTACATTTTTGAAAAGCAGAAAGCAAACCTACCATGATCAAAGAAGACTCTGGCAAGGATGATTCTGCTGGTGCAGAAGACACCAGAATTAGAGTCACGAGTGGTAAAAATATGACGCACTGATCTTTTTTGCTCTGTTGAGGAGATGGGAAGTGAAGCAAAGAGACTAAGAAAAGAATATCTGCTCAATAGAACTTTCTGAGATGATGTAAATGTTCTGTATCTGCATTGTCCAATACAATGGCCACTGGCCACATGTGGCTTTGAGAGTTTGAAATGTGGCTGGCTGTATGACTCAGAGATTGAATTTATTTTTTATTAATTTAAAGTTAAGTTGAAATCGTCACATGTAGCTAATGGCTACTATATAAGGCAGCACAGCTCTGTGAGAACCAAAGAAATCTAATCCATGGTTAGGCTTGGGATGATGAAATAGACATGGCAAAATGTGAGAAATACATTAGAAGCATTTAGACACACAGCTTGGTCTAGGGCACTTATAGACAAGTTCCAACAGTACTAGGCATTGAAAAGATTTAAACACCATCTATAATTGAGCATTTACTAAGAGTAAACACTATTTTTGAAGGTTTTGTGCTATATGTGAATGCCTCTTCCAATAAGATGTTAAACTCTGAACTGGACCTGAATTAGATATATACAAGATTATCTTTAATCTTCAGCTATATTTTAAACTAAGTAGAGGGGTACCCCAGTCTACATTTGCTATCAGTACTTCAGAGGTTTTAAAAAATTACTACTTCTATTTTTTTTTTTTTACTACCTAGGTTCCTATCTATCACTCCTAAAATAATTATCCAACATTTTGTCCAATATTGTTCTTTCATAAGTAATGCAGTGAGCTACAAAGTAGATACACAAATGCTAAGGGAATGGAAGAAACAGAATGAAGAAAGACTAGGCCTATACTGCTTGCATTTATGTTCATTTTGTTTGTAAACCTTCTTAACATTTTGTTGAAGTTTGAAACTAAACTATGTGTTTAATGCAAATTCCTTTGCATGGTGCGCAGAAATCCTCAAATTTGGGTAGAGCACATTACTACTACAATTATTACCGATTCTAAACTTTTATCACTCATTATGAGGAAAAAACCATTTTTAATTTTTAAAAATAGTCTGCAGCATCTAATAATCTTCATAATCCCACACCATTTCCAGCAATGCTCATGCTGAATCTTTAAATAAGAGTTCTGAAAAGGCAAAAAGCAAAACAAAACTCTTATCTCAAGTCCATCCCTATATGACATAGAATTCTAGCACACAGAATTTAGTTTTACACAAATAATTCATTTTCCCAAAACTCCCTTAAATCTCACAAGGTCAATCTTGAGTCTTAACATTTTAGATATACAACATGTATTTTTGTATTAACAATGTGCTTAATTTGGCCCAATGACTTAAAATATATTTTTAAAAACGATGTACTTGATCAAATACTAGATGGTAACATTGAAACAGAATTGCGGTTTGAAAGTGGTAGAATTATTCATGATGCTTCTTTTTCCCTCTAATGTTCTTTAATATTACTGCTTTCAATTTAAATGTTAAGAATGACCAACTAGACTCTCTATTCCCTTCTATTTATAATTGGCTAATGAAATTTACCACATATTTAAGAAGTTCCATCTTAGACTTCTTTAGCAATTAAAAAATATAATGCATTTTCTCAATTAATTCTAAATGACATACACGGTAACTTAATACTTATTAAGGGTACTTAATTTGTATTTGGGAAAAGAATTACAACTAGAATCAGAAAAGATGCTTTAAAAATTTTGTTACTGAAGTTACCTCAACACTTTCTTTAAAAATGTTTCATATTAAACAACTGTGTGTATAGGCATATATAATCCTTTATAAAAGGATAACTTAATTTTATATGTATATTACTAAATGAATCTTTATTGGCTTAATCAGTTCACAGTCATTCCAAACAATTGAAAATATCTTTAATGTTCTTCACTTACAGCACTCTGCTTTTTGTCCTCCCATTTTATGCATCAAACAATAAATCCTTTAGGTTATTCATAACTGCTCAAAGGCAAGGAAGCACACATTCTAGATAGTGCAGAACATGCTTAAACTGAGTTGCAAGATTTACTGCATAATATTCTAACAGAAGATATATTCAGAGTTTTAAAGTAAACTAACATTTTCAATAAGAATACTTTAAGTTTTGCATTTATAAGCTTAAGGAAAAATATCAAAATGAATATTTTATAACCTCTAGCCAAAACCCCCCCATAACCTCTTTAACTTGCCATAAGCACAAAGCGGCTTACCATTCATAGCTGTGGGAAACTGAGCCATCATGGTACTGAATTTTCCTGGCTAGCTCTCAGCCATCTGCAACATAAAAACATTGTGCCATTAATAATACAACAAGGGCAGATCACAGCTTTAGTGCACCAGCTAAGCAGTGGGAATGTCTGTCCCCTTGAGCTCACACTTCCAACAGAAACAATGCAGAGCTTCTGCTGCTGCTGAAGAGGCAGGATTTACATTTGGGGAAGGGTAAGAGACTTAGTCGGGTAATGGTGCTGCCTTTAAAATAGAAAGTTATAAGAAAAACAGGCCCATATTTCATAGCAAATACTGAATACAGAAACACTTGGCATGAATCAATTTTGTAGAAATTAACTTGGGAGAGAGGGAGGTTGTTCTAACTAGGCAAGATGTTATTTCAGAGAAATCAACTGTATAAATTAAGTGTATAATAACATGGAAATCCATAACACTTTTTTCTTAAAAAAAAAAAAAATCCCTAAATGAGAAAAATATCCAAAATAAATGTGGCTCAGAGTTCTGCAGGCTTATAAAAATTGTCCAGAATTATTAAAATATATGTTTATTTAAACATAACTAAATATGCTGGGTAAGTACCCTGCACTAGGAAGAAAAGCAACTTTGGAAACTAGCAGCTGTGATTTAAATCCCAACTCTGCTATTTTCCTAGCTACGACAATGGGAGAGTTATTTAACCTTCCTGAGTCTCAGATTCCTCATCTGTAAAAAATACTTTGCAGGAGCATTTTTAAAAGTATTAAGCATACTCCAGTATACTGCCTGACACATAATGAGTTTTTGATAAATGGCTGTTAGAACGCAATATAATTTTGAACCCTAAATTCATTATTTCACTATGAATAAATTCAAAATTTATTCCACAAATCTTGAGGATAAGACCAGTAGTGAGAGTGAAGACGTAGCAAACTTATAATAATATACTTAGTAATTAAAGCTGTGAATTAAAACAATGCAAGAGAAACACTTGCACAAGAGAAACAAGAGAAAAAGACCATTCAGTAGTTCATCTATTTACACAAATCATTTAAATATTAACATTTTTAGAAGCCCAAGGAAAAACGTTTGCACAAGCCATTTGAACAAAGAAGGCATAAAGAAGAGTTCCATATCGTGGTGGAAAGTGGCACCAGAGGAGCTGGCTAACCAGTTGCCAAGAAGTGCTATAAGGCACTGGATCTTAGTGAATTTAGTGTGCTCAAAGAGAAATACAACTGTATCAGTAAAACCATCAAAAATTAGTCACACCAACAAAAGACTGGTATATACATCCAATTTATTGATATACAAAGAGAAATTTAACAGCCAAGAAAATGAATAGTAGCTTTTCTTCTTTATAAGGCAAACTATAACATCTACTAAATTTCAACCAGATCATTGTGTAGTGAGGGTAGGGAGTTACCAGTGATTAGAATGCTTAATGGTATCAGGCATTGACAGATACATTTATCTACAAACAAAAATAAGCAGAGTGCTGCACAATAGGGATGGTTTGTTAAACCTCCAATAATGCTTTGAGTGACACTGCCAACTTTACTCTTCTGACTCCCAACTTTTCTGTATGCTACTACTATATACCATCCTTCCTCTTAAAGTGTATACTCTTTCTTTCAATGTTATTAATAAGCTTTAGTGCAGTTTATGCACAGCAAAGAAAACCATTAGCAAACTAAAAGACAATCTACTGAATGGGAGAAGATATTTACGAATGACCTGATTAAGGGTTAGTATCCAAAATATATAAAGAACATATAAAACTCAACAACCCAAAAACAAATAATCCATTTTAAAAAGACAGAAAGAAATTTCTTTAAAAAAGACATGCAGGGGATCCCTGGGTGGCGCAGCGGTTTGGCGCCTGCCTTTGGCCTAGGGCGCGATCCTGGAGACCTGGGATCGAATCCCACATCGGGCTCCCGGTGCATGGAGCCTGCTTCTCCCTCTGCCTGTGTCTCTGCCTCTCTCTCTCTCACTGTGTGCCTATCATAAATAAAAGAAAAATAAAAAAAAATAATTAAAAAAAAAAAAAGACATGCAGATGTCAACAGACTCATGAAAAGACGCTCAATATCACTAATCATCAGGGAAATGCAAATCAAAATCACAATGAGATATCACTCACACCTGCCAGAATGGCTAAAATCAAAAACACAAGAAACAAGTGTTGTAGAGGATGTGTAAAAAAAAAAAAAAAAAAAGGAACTCTCGTGCACTACTGGTAAGAATAAGAACCGGTATAGCCACTGTGGAAAACAGTATGCAGGTTCCTCAAAAAATTAAAAATAGAATTACCGAAAAAAAAAATAGAATTACCATATGATCCATTAATTCCACCACTGGGTATTTACCCAAAGAATGTGAAAACACTAATTTGAAAAGATAGATGCACACTTATGTTTATTGCTGTATTATTTACAATAGCCAAGTTATGAAAGTACCCCAAATGTCCACTGGCAGATAATGGATAAAGAAAATGTGGTATACATATAGAAGGGTCTATTACTCAGCCATAAAAAAAAAAAAAAGAATGAAATCTTGCCATTTGCAACAACATGGATGGATCTAGAGGGTATAATGCTAAGTGAATAAGTCAGAGAAAGACAAACAGTATATGATTTTATTCATTTGTGGAATTTAAGAAACAAAACAAAGAAAAAAGACAAACCAGAAAAACAGACACTTAACTATGAGAACTGATGGCTACCAGAGTGGAGATGGTGGTGGGGAATGGGTAAACTAGGTGAAAGGGATTAAGAGTATAATTATTATGGTGAATCACTTTGTGGTACACCTGAAACTAATATAACACTGTGTTAACTATAGAATTAAAAAAAAAAAAAGCTTTATTGCAATGGAGCTTTAATAATTTTTTTTTCTTTATTTATGATAGTCACACACACAGACAGAGAGAGAGAGAGAGGCAGAGACACAGGCAGAGGGAGAAGCAGGCTCCATGCACCGGGAGCCCGACGTGGGATTCGATCCCGGGTCTCCAGGATCGCGCCCTGGGCCAAAGGCAGGCGCCAAACCGCTGCGCCACCCAGGGATCCCCTGCAATGGAGCTTTAAACCTGTTACCACACTTAGACTTTACTTGCTAATACTCCTCCTAGGTAAGAGTAAATTTCACCTATGTATGAGTTGGTTTTTTCTTCACTCCTTTCTCAAAAGATAATATAAAGTTCAGGTATTGGAGCTGTGTACTACACAGAAAAATGATATCTAAACTATGGTAGGGTAGTTAAGAGCACAAAGGGTAAGAATTGTAATGTTAAGAACATTGGATTTGAACTTGTAGTTCACAACGAGTGTTAAAAGACTTTAAGGAGAGGGACATAGATTTCACTCAAGACAATCAACGGTGAAGAAAGAGCCACAGCTGCCCCAGGGAGATCAGTTAAAGAAGAGATGAGAACAGTAACTGGCACCTGAACTAAAATAACGCAGTTGGAACAGAGCAGATGGGATGAGCTGGAAAAATAACTAAGGGTTTAAAACAGGTAGAACTCATGAACTCTTTAGATATGAAGGATTATGAAGTAAAAGGAATCAAAGCAATGACTCCCAGAATTTGTGAGACTGGGTGAACTGCAGTGTCACCATTTTAAGAAAAAGTGAACATAGAAGAAGTCTCATAAATTATGACTGATACTTCCTCAATACAGAAATTCTCCAAGAAAGTGTAACTTTTACTTCTCCAATTTTAAATTGTCATCAGTAATGTTAAATCAAAATAACTCACGTGCCTGCAAAGAAACTGTTCACCTAGGGATATGCAGTAGCAAAGACCTATTTTATTAGGTCTCTTAAGACTGAGTTTCAAACTGTTAAGAGAAAAATCCTTCAAAAGTATTACATGCAACACATTGTGTAAGTACACAGAAGCATGTGAATTACCAAAGACAGTTTGAAGAGAAAGCATGCACTTCCAAAAGACAAAGAATAGGATCCCAGAGTCTCAAAGCCTTAATCAGTTAGATCTAGATCTAAAACTTAAAGATTATCTATCTAGGATTTCTGCTTAGTCATTATATATTTTATGAATAATACAGCAGAATGCTACATAATAGATGCTCAGTAATCACAGGTATAATTCTGTGATAAAACCAAAGAATGAATCAAATAATATGAGAAGGGAGGGCAAATCCCTTCAGGGAAGCTGAAGGTACTAGAATTACTTTCTTCACCTGATACATGGATTTAGCCAGCCATGCATGCGGGTACCATATTATTACATGGATGTAACATGTAACATCTGACTATGGTAGCCCAATTTGTTGAAACCAGTAAGCTTTTAAAGCATACTATTTTATATCTGCTACATTTATATTAATTCTCTCTAACCTGTTGTCAAATAATTACCTCATGCTTAATAATTCTACTACTCTACTTGCAGAACAGTACTTGTACAAAGAAATAGAAATTTTGAAAAATTCAAGACACTTTATACTTAAAAAAATCAACTGCTTTACTTTATATAATCATACTAGCTACAATTTATTATGTGCTTACTATTAATGCAATTCACTTCTATTAATCATCTACTATGTGTCATGCTTAGTACTGAGAATCTAATATGTTCCAGGTTATATACAAGGAGCTTCAAAGAAACAGAGGAACTTGTAGAATAGGCTTCCGGGTGCCAGATACTGCTAGACACCTAGATAGTGCTAATAACATTCACAATATCCCTGCAAGGCAGATGATACTGTACTCACTTCACAGATGAAGAAACAGAAAGGCTAAATTACTTGCCAATACTGAGTGACGAAGCCAGGATGCAAATCCCAAACCTGTATGTATGTATGTATTTATTTATGAGAGACACAAAGAGAGAGGCAGAGACACTGGCAGAAGGAGAAGCAGGCTCCATGCAGGGAGCCCGATGTGGGACTCGATCCCAGAACTCCGGGATCATGCCCTGAGCAAAAGGCAGACTCTCAACCACTGAGCCCACCCAGGCGTCCCTAATTCTGTCAGTTTTTACTTCATATATTTTGATGGTCTGTAATTACGTGCAGAAATGCTTATAATTGCTTTGTCACATTTATCACATTCTTCTCATTCTTCAACTCCCAACTCAATGGACCTCTTATCTGAAAGACTTGTGTCCTCTCCTCTCAGTTAATCATGGTGACCTACGTTGTCCACGACACTTGTTCATCCCATAGTAACTTCATTTATTATACTGTATCATTTGCTGGATAGATGAATAAATGAATAGTTGGGTAAGATAAACAAAAATGAAGCAAAGGAAGCATGGAGTGAGGCACTATGGAACTGAATATACAGAAAAGAAACTCCAAACGACTTCCTCAAAACCCTGCAGGCATCAGGAGCTAAGGATTATAGACCAACTATCCTTTGCAAGTGGCCCTTCCATAACTTGTTACTTTTTAAGTATATTTTTAGAGAAAGTATATTGCCTGTTGAATTCTGAAGCTTTTATATTGGGATAGAAAGACTTGGGTTTTTCAGTTATACTTTGCATCATGTTCATTAAACATTGTTAAATAAATTTGACTGAAGGTCTGACATTCAAAAGCAAGATAACCAAGTTCCTGAGGGCATATCTTATAAAACTTTCTCCAGTACCTCCTCCACTTCATGTGCTATGTACACAAAGCCAACTCTCCAAACTTACTGATTAGTTGGAGAAAATGTTCCTTCCTCAACTGATTCCTAAGGAGACCAAGGTCAGTCGCATGAGAAAATGACCAAAGCAAAATTACCTACTTCTTTACAGTTTCTCCAAGAAGATGAAATTTACAGAGTACATATATTCTCTATACCTCTTCCCTACCTATCCATCCCTTCTTTTATTCATCCATTTGCTTATTTATCAAACATGAATAATCACTATAATAAAAGACTTTGGAGAATGTTATGAGAACCCAGAGGACAGAACTACCACTATATGGGAGGTAAGTTAAACTAAGGCACATATCACAAAAGAGGTAACATTTGTGTAAGAACGATCTATGAGCAGCCTGGATGGCTCAGTGGTTTAGCAATGCCTTCAGCCCAGGGCCTGATCCTGGAGACCCGGGATCAGGTCCCAAGTCAGTCTCCCTGCATGGGGCCTGCTTCTCCCTCTGCCTGTCTCTCTCACTCTCTGTCTCTCTCTCATGAATACATGAAATCTTTAAAAAAGAGAACGATCTAACATGAGGTCAGTGGCAAAGTAAATGGGTTCCATGCATCCTCAGAGTGAGAGACGCTGTATAGGTGTGTGGATAGGCACCGATACAGAGAAAGGAAAAGTACCTGAATCTGAGGGAAGGACTGGTTAAAAGGAAAGTATACAGCCAGTATCATAGTAGAGCCTTTCCTATTCAAAGATGGTGTGATTTGAGAGCCATGTGATTTCAAAGAGCTCACTTAATCTTAAGTGTGAAAAGAGACCTTAAGAAACCCAATAGTTTTAAATTTTGCTCCCTGCTGTTCTAGAAATCTCAAAGAGATACAAGAGAGGTTGGGTAGGGAAGAGGAATGGAGGGGTTGGGAGAAGATATCAATTTCAATGAAAGTAGCTCTGCTTTTGTATTTTACATACTGAGGCTTCTCTATAATATTTTATGTGATGATTTTTTAAAAGAGAGTTAAATAGCATACTGAATTCCATCCCCTTCATTTTAGAAACTAAAGAGAAGCCAAAGAGATTAAGTAACTTGCCAAGATCACACAATTTAAGGAACAAAGTATGTCATGCTAATGATTTGCATTTCCCTGTGCATGACATGGAGAGCCAGTATTTATTCAAGATAGACACCCAGATTTGGTAGTCACTAGGGACTGGAAATAGCTGTCATCATATCAGTGAGTGGCTTTATCTAGGGAAAGCATATATAAGAAAGAAGAACCTCATCTTTTAAGGGCAGAGGAAGAGAATTCTGACAAACAATATAGGAACAGCATATATAAGAAAGAAGAACCTCATCTTTTAAGGGCAGAGGAAGAGAATTCTGACAAACAATATAGGAACTGAACCGGATTTGAGTATCTTGAGATAGGGACACCAGTTATGAGTAAGTGGTATAATCCAGATGGTAAGATCTGAACTTGGACAATAGAGAAGAGACATTTCTGAGCTAGAACGGACAGCATTTTCTGATTAGCTAAATGCTGCTGATATAAGAAGAGCATTAAGATAAGTTTCTATCTTGGGTGACTGTAGAATTGTAATATTAACCAAGACAGAAGCTCTAAGAAAGTAGAAATTTGGATACTAGATTTGGAGGATACAAAATGTTCACTTTTCAGGTTACCTAATCTGATGCACCTATAAAGACATCCAGGTGGAAACGTTATGAGATGGTAAGGATTCTGTCCAAGCTGCAGATCCAAATTTGGTAGTTACCAGGGAATGACATTCCACAAAAAGCATGCACAGGAAACAGGAGAAGAACAATCAGAACAGAGGTTGAAAAAAAGGAAAAATCAGAATACAGGTTAAAGAAAAGCATTTCAAGGAGATGATGGTCATAATTATCAAATATCACAGAAGTCAAGACTAAGCCATTATTAGTTTTGGCAATCTGTACAGGAACTGGCTGTAAAAGTCAAAATAAAGTAGACCAAGCAGTAATTGGGAGTGAAGTGTAGGTGACTCAAGAAGTATGTTATTAAAAGACAGAAAAAGGGTGGGAGGAGAGATAAGAGGCTTTAGGAAAGAGGCAAGGTTATAAGACTTTCCTTTTAGATGGGAGAACAAAACTATTTTTAGAGAAAGAGGAAGAGATTTAATTTCCAAAAGGAGAAGGAAAAACGGTTACCTAATAATGAAAGCTAGAGTCCAGAGAAAGTAGACAGCTCTAGAGTATAAAGCTAGAACATGGGGCACATATTTCTGGCTCTGAGAATATAGGACAAAAAAGATAGTTAAGGATGAGTAAAGACATATTTAAGTTTGGAAGCAGAGGGAAAAGGAGTTAAGTAAGTACAGCTTTTCTTTGCAACTCTTTTTTTTCTCTCTTTTCTTTGGGCCCAGAGAGTCCAAAGGGCAGGGCTGAAAACAAACTTCAATCTCTTGGGTCCCCAGGTACCTAAGCACAAATTTCTCAAGTAACAAGAGAAGGTAGCATGCAAGTGTTCCCATGAATCAACCAGGTATGCGCATTTCAGCTCGTGGTCACCTAGCTACGCCTTACAAATACATTTGTTACATGGCTGAGTGTGGGGAAAAAAACATTCTAGGCCAAGGTAATATGTGCAAAAACAGAGTGAAGAGCGTGTTCTGGGAAAATAGGTGGTGGTTTATTCACATGAAATGTCGAAGAGCTTAACAATGCAAGGAACTAGAACAATAGTGTAAAAATAAGTATTATATTGATACCTAGCTGATAAAAATGTAAATCAGCACAATAACTTTTCTGGAAAGGAATCTGGAAATGGACTTATTTAGCCTGCCTTTTTCCAAAAAGAATTAAAGCTCCTGCAAAAATACAAACACGTTAAATTAAAAAGTAGATGGGTAAATGAAGGTAAATAGAAAATAAGTGATTGCTTTCACTTTTCATATGTTTGACGTTCTTCATAAATAAAAGTTGAAAAAGACACCTAGTGTATCTGACTTGACCACTGGCTCTTCCTCAGTTGTTCCCTAGAATCAACATGGCAGTTCCTCAACTGCTTTCACACCTACCTCACCATCCCCTTTCCACCATTATTCCCATACTTCTTGGTGAAGTCAATATCCACACAAACGAACCTGCTCACATCCTGGCCTCCAAGTCTGAACCCTGATATATTCCAAATGTCTTATCCTCCATCTTATCTTAGCCAGGCACTTCCAGGTCCCACCCTAGGCCTTGTTATCATGATGACTGTACTCCTCCGTAACCCACTTCAAGCCTCCCTTCACCAGAGTCTCATTCAACAGCCCACTCTTTCTAGTTCCCAGACTCCAGCAATTCTCGAACTCTGCCAGGACCTACAAAATAATGGTCGTTGCAATTTGTCACTGTCCCTTATTTTTCCTTATGTCCTAACATCCTCTTCCTTAGGTCCTAATATCCCTCCTTACCCAAATTAAGTATCGCAGTCCACTATCGTAAATAAGTAATTGTATACACCCTCAAGTTCACTCTCCCCTCTTCTTGTATACTATGCATCTGGTAAAACCCTACTGCTATTCCATGGGCACATGAATGAAGGTGTTGACTGACAGACATCATTTTAAACTCCTGAACACTAACTCCTGCCAGCCTGACAAGTCCATGTTTCCCTAGCCCATCTGCTCCCCTTCTCCTGGCCCCTCCATGACCATTTCACACTTCTTTCCCTCACTCTCCCAAACTCTTAACATGTGTCATAAATGCTTTTCATCCAGCTTATTGCCTTTCAATTTGAAGGCATCTTTTACTATATCACCTTATTTTCATATGAAAATTTGTCAATTTTTTCTGACTACTGAGTACACAAATTAGATTAATTCATTCAATAGAGAAAGAATCAAGAAAATAAATTTCAGAATACTACATGTGTATTACAAATCATAATTTCCAGGCTGTAGTAGATAGGTAATGTTTGTGGTATAAAGTAAATTTTAAAAAAATACACAATTCTAGAATATGGATGCCAATATTCAAAATTATATATGTGGGCAGCCCGGGTGGCTCAGTGGTTTAGCGCTGACTTTGGCCCAGGGCATGATCCTGGAGACCCACGTCAGGCCTCAGGTCCCATGAGTCCCACGTCAGGCTCCCTGCATGGAGCCTGCTTCTCCCTCTGTCTCTGCCTGTCTCTCTCTCTCTCTCTCATGAATAAATAAAATCTTTAAAAAAAATTATATATGCACATGTCAAGGATTAGAAGAAAACCTCTTAAGGGAAAGGATCTTCTCCCTCTCCCCCTCCTGCTCATGCTCATGTTCTCTAAAATAAATAAATACTTTTTTAAAAAAAAGCATTAGTATGTAAAAGTAGTTGACTTAAGTTGGAAGAATTTTTTATTTTCCAAATTTTGTTATTTTTTAAAAATCTCTATAAAACACATATACCAAAATGTGAAGTAACTAAAAACAGACAAATTTGGACTACTACTCAGCTATTAAAAAAATAAAATTTGCCATTTGCAATGACGTGGATAGAACTAGAGGGTATTATGCTAAGTGAAATAAGTCAATCAGAGAAAGACAATTATCATCTGGTCTCATCCATGTGGAATTTAAGAAACAAAACAGGATCATTGGGGAAGAGAAGAAAAAATAAAACGATAAAATCAGAGAGTGAGACAAACCATAAGAGACTTAATTACAGGAAACAAACTGAGGGTTAATCGAGGGGCAGGGGTAGGGGGTGGGGGGATGGGGTAACTAGGTGATGGGCATTAAGGAGGGCACATGATACAATGAGCACTAGGTGTTATATAAGACTGATGAATTCCTGACCTCTACCTCTCAACTAATAATACATTATATGTTAACTAACTTAATTTAAATTTAAAAATATGTAAAAAAAAATAAATGTTACTAGATCTATAAAACAGAAAAAAATCAAAATAAAAACAGACAAATATTATGACTTTAGTAATTCAAAGAAGAGAAGTCTATTGGTAAATTTATTTGTCTTAAAAAATGAGCAATGCCTTCTATGGGGGTTTTTCTCTGGACATCAATTGGATGTCCAACAATTCAATTCTGACACTACCTATCTAGAGTTAAGTGGTCCCCACAGGTTAGGCCTTAGTCCCATGAGACTGCCTCTATTTCAGGCACTGGTCACTAGTCCTGGGCCATCTTCTGACCAGCCAGCTACAAATCAGGGATTCCCATGATCCCCTCCTTGGGTTGATAATTTGCTAGGAAAGCTCTCAGAACTTAGGAAAAAAATTACTTACATTTACTGTTTTAATATAAAGGATACAATTCAGGAACAGCCAAATGGAAGAGACACACTGGGCAAGGTATGGGGGACAGGGCATGGAGCTTCCATGCCCTCTCCAGGCATATCATCCTCCCAGCACCTCAATGCATTCACCAATCTGGATGCTCTCTGAATATCAATGTTCTAGAGCTTTTATAGAGCTCAATCTCCAGTGCCCATCTCCTCTTCCTGAAGGTTGGCAGGTGGGGTGAAAGGTATCCTAATCCTCAGGCTATATAGGGGTAACACTCTAAGCCACCTCATTAGCATACCTCAGGTATAATGGGAAAGGGCTTACTATGAATAAAAGACACTTCTACCACTCAGGAAATTCCAAAAATTTTAGGAGGACAGGAACTAGGGACCAAGACCATATATATTTTTGTATTCTACTACACACTCTTAATTTTAACACAATAGCAAATATAACCAGAGCCTTGCCTTTGTCTATATTTTAGTCTATTATAAACAATATTAAGTAACAAATCTGTTTTACAGAAACATTTAACTAAAATTATCAATCTCCTCTCAAACCCTACCATGCTACATCTAGTGCTAGCGTTACAGAGAAAAAAGTACACTCTTCCACACACATCCTACTACAGAGGCCTAAAGAGACTGGCATCTGAAACCAACACCACACACAGAAAGTCCATCTGCAACAGGTAGTTTCCAACCTTAACCCAATACAAACAGAACAAGAGAGTAAAGAAAATGAAACCAGTAGCCGATGGGTACAAAAGCATCCATCTATTTTCCTATTCTATCAGTCCAATTTAAGGTGGGTTTTTAAAAATATCAGTATGTTTCAATTACTGGAAAATATACTATCACTGCAGCAAAAAGAATGCTCTTAAATAGAACATCCCAATCCACTGAGGAAGCAAATATAAAATAACAAATGTGGAATGAGGATTTTATTTTATTTTTTAAAGATTTTATTTATTTACTCATGAGACACACAGAAAGAGAGACAGAGACACAGGCAGAGGGAGAAGCAAGCTCCATGCAAGGAGCCCGATGTGGAACCTGATCCCAGGACTCCAGGATCATGCCCAAAGCCGAAGGCAGGTGCTTAACCGCTGAGCCACCTGGGTGTCCCTGGAATGAGGATTTTAAAAGCAAACTCCAAGCTCTGAGAGGGAGAAAAACTAACACAAAGCAAGACAGAGATACCTTATTATGGAATTATTTCCACCAAAACCAACAGTGTGTCCAGAAAATATCTCTGAACATTAATACCTAACCCAAACAAGGTCTTGCTTCCCCCAAATACTTCGAAAACATAAATTTACAAATTCTCTTCACCAATCTGAGTTTTTTCATTTTGAGGAGCCATGGACTTAAAAATCTGGCAAACTTATAGTTGCTCTTTCTGGAAAAAACACAAATGCACAAAATGTGGCATACAATTCCTAAGGTTTTAGACCTCTAAAGCCAATACAGAGGATTCATGTATTCCACAGCTAAGTCTTTATTTTTTTTTAAAGATTTTATTTATTTACTTGACAGAGAGAGAGAGAGAGAGAGAGAGCAAGTGAGCACAAGAAGGCAGAGTGGCAGGCAGAGGGAGAGAGAGAAGCAGACTCCCAGCTAAGCAGAGAGCCCAATGTGGGGGGTTGAACTGAGGACCCTGGGATCATGACCAGAGCTGAAGGCAGACGCTTAACCAACTGAGGTACCCAGGTGTACCATAGCTAAGGCTCTTAATTATAAATACACTAAGTCCCACTTTTAAAAATGTATTCAAATTTACAATTTTAGAGTGGGAAATAATCCTTCCATTATGTATTCCATTATTTTCAAACTATTCTAACCATGGCCCACCTAAGTGGCACAAGAGACCCAACCTAAGTACCTGCTTCCATTTTCCAAAAGAAAAATAACTCCATGATGAAGAATTATACATGCAACAGTTGCAAAAGAGCAAAATGGGCTCACAAAAATCAAAGACTATGAACATGAAATAGTAGCCCTTAAGAAATAAGAAAATAACTTGCATTTTAGTGTCACTCATCAGGAAAAGCCTTCTGACCTAGCATGTGCCCTGAACCATACTGGAGAAGCAGCAATCTAATCCAAAAATTTCAGCCATTTTTCCACTGCGATTCTATGTAATAGCTCATTAGTAGTATAAAATCTAATCTCCTAAATTGGATCCCTCATATATTGCTGGTAGGAATGTAAAATGATTCAGTGCTTTGGAAAACAATTTGGCAGTTTCTCAAAATGCTAAGCATAGGTTACCATGTATCACCAATTTCACCCCTAGGTATGAACCCAAGAGAAATGAAAACCTAAACCTATGTCCACACAAAAATGTGTATACAGATGCTCACAGCAGTATTATTCATAATATCCAAAAGGTGGAAACAATCCAAATGTCTATCTCCTGATGACTAGATAAACCAAATGTGATATATCCATACAACAGAATAGCCATAAAAAGGAGTGAATTATTCATGTTATAATTATTCATATATGCTATAAAAAGAATTATTCATGTATGCTATAACAAATATGGAAAAACATTATAGTTGTAAAATAAACCAAGCACAAAAGACCACACAAATTTTATGTTCCCATTTACATAAAATGTCCAGAAGAGGCAAATCCATAATTGACAAAAAGTAAATTATTAGTTGCCTAGGGCTGGGGGTGTTGGGGGGAAATAGGAATGGCAGCTAATGGATAAGGGGGTTCTTTGGGGGATGATGAAAATGTTCTAAAATTAGAGGGTGCCTGGGTGGCTCAGTCAGTTAAATGTCTGCCTTCGGCTCAGGTCATGATCCTGGGGTCCTGGGATCTGGTCCTGCATAGGGCTCTCTGGTTGGCGGGAAGTCTGCTTCTCCCTCTCCGCCTCTCACCACTGCTCCTGCTCTCTTCCTCCCTTTCAAATAAATATCTTTTTTAAAAATGTTCTAAAATTAGATATTGGTGATGGCTGCACAATTTTGTGAATATAATAAAAGTCACAGAATTGTAAACTTTAAAAGGCTGAATTTTATGGTATGAATTATATCTCAACAAAACTGTTACATTAAAAATCTAATCTCCTTCACATGGTTTACAAGGTGTTTTAGGGTTTATTCTCTGCCTACTTCTGTACTGTTGGAATATGTTCTCACTTTATCTCTGCCCCATCTTATTTCATTCCCCCCTCTTTGAACCTGTGGAACTACCTACCTCCTCAATGATACTTCCATTTACAAAAGCTTCTGTTGCCACATTCCTGTTTCATCTTGTATACATCTCCACTAAACTACATCTACCTAGTATTTTTATTTATTTTTTTTAAAGATTTATTTATTTATTCATGATAGATATATATATATATATAGAGAGAGAGAGGCAGAGACACAGGAGGAGGGAGAGAAGCAGGCTCCATGCCGGGAGCCCAACGTGGGACTCGATCCCGGGACTCCAGGATCGCACCCTGGGTCAAAGGCAGGCGCCAAACCGCTGAGCCACCCAAGGATCCCCCGACCCAGTATTTTTAAACTTTATTTTCATGCCAACCACCTCTATGACACTGTGAAGTCCTATGAATTTCTCTTCATGTTCATATACCTAGTGTCCAGAAGTCAGCCATGTGACTGGCACTAAGATATCCTTTAAGAAACACAAATGCTTTAACTGTCAGAGGTTAGGATTCTTTCAATTGTAATGAGGACAAGAAGGCTGATAACTTGAACTCTGAAAATACATCAACCAACTTGTGTTTAAATCCCAGCATAGATACTCCTTAGTTTTGTGGACTCCACATGACATAGCTTCAACTTCCTAACCTATAAGTGCCATATCTAAATGCCAGGTTGTTCTAAGTGAATGTCTGTAAAACATCTGACATATAGAAGGTGCTCATAAATGATGGTAATTATTACTATTATTTCAACATTATTTTTAATAGTTATCTTGATTTTCACAATAGTAATTGGTACTTTAGTTTGTTGTACCAATTACTAATAAAAAGGGCATATTTTTCTTACTTTAATCAATATCTGAGAAAAAGGTTACTATTATTTCTATCTAAAGGCTTAGGGTCCCAATATGCAAAGCATGTTGAGACTTAAAAGCTTCAAAGATACTTTTCTATACAAACCTAGTTACTACTTCTAGTTCTGCAATTTAGCCATCTTCAGCCTAAGATGTTTAAATACAGATTATAAATTTGAACTTTTATAAATGTTAAGTTTAGTCTACAAAGAATCAACCAATAAACTAAGCAAGTATAAACAGAAATGGTAAACTAATACTGAAGTCGTTACTACTCAAATAATACTGCAGATTTAAATTAAATCAATTTTAGAAGAACTAGTCAACAACTGAACAAGACAATTCACCCACACAAAGGAGAAAAAAACACCTAAGAATAGCTTGTGACTCAGCCTGCACCGCTGTAAGGGGAAGGTGGGGGGAACCGGCTATTTGGTCTGTTCTCTTCAGTCTCAGATAAGGACTAAATATTAGAACTATTTACTTGTCTTGAGTAAGAAATACAGAGGGAGGGACACTAGGTGGCTCAGCGGTTAAGCGTCTGCCTTTGGCTCAGGGAGTGATCCCGGGAATCTCCGGATGAGTCCCACATTGTGCTCCCTGCATGGAGCCTGCTTCTCCTTCTGCCTATGTCTCTGCCTCTCTCCCTCTGTGTCTCTCATGAATAAATAAATAAAATCAGAAGAAGAAGAAGAAGAAGAAGAAGAAGGAGGAGGAGGAGGAGGAGGAGGAGGAGGAGGAGGAGGAGGAGGAGGAGGAAGAAGAAGAAGAAGAAGAAAGAAGAAAGAAGAAAGAAGAAAAGAAGAAGAAGAAATAGTAGTAGCAGTAGCAGTAGTAGTAGTAGTAGTAGTAGTAGTAGTAGTAGTATAGGGATGCCTGGGGTGGCTCAGCGGTTGAGTATCTGCCTTCGGCTCAGGGCCTGATCCTGGAGTTCCAGGATCGAGTCCCATACTGGGCTCCCTGAGAGGAGCCTGCTTCTCCCTCTGCCTATGTTTCTGCCTTCTCTCTAGGTCTCTCATGAATGAATAAATAAAATCTTTAAAAAAAAAAAAAAAAGTACAGAGGGAAAACATTCAGGTAGATGCATCACCCTCAAGTAAAATATCACCTTTGAAACAAAGATAACTTTCTAAGTTCTGAAGCCATTCAAGAAAACACACAGGAAAAAAGTTGATTCATTTATATGATATTCATTGAAAACAAAATTAAAAGGTAAATGTGGAAAAAATAAATATCATAGTCTATATTTTTAATGTTCAGAGAACTACTGAAATAGATAATGAAAACACTAAGACCTTAAATAGTTTTCCAAAGGGGAAATGAAATTGGGTAATAAATGTTAACATAAATTAATCAATACAATGCAAATGAAGTTTTGTTTCTCCCGAAAAACCTATTCAAAAAAAAAAAAAAAAAACCAACAAAAATTAGCGTTGGCTAATTTATAAAGATGTAACAGAAGAGCTGGAGTGTGTTATGCTAAGTGAAATAACTCAGCCAGAGAAAGACAAATACCATATGATATCATTCATATGTAGAATTTAAGGGGGAAAAAAACCAAACAGATGAACATATGGGAAGGGGGGTTAAAAAGGAGAGAGGGAAAGCCATAAGTGACTCTTAATGACAGAGAACAAACTGAGGGTTGATGGAGGGAAGAGGGTGGAAGATGGGCTAGATGGGGGATGGCTAGCTTGAGCCTTAAGGAGGGCACTTATGATGAGCACTGGATGTTTTATGTAAGTGATGAAGCACTGAATTCTATTCCTGAAACCAATATTGACTGAATGTTAACTAAAATTTAAAAAAGAACAACACTGCCTTGGCTAATACTCAGGGATAGAAGAGTTGAGGGGAGTTAAGTGCTGACATATGGGAATGCAAATTGGTATAGTTCCTCAGAAAGCAGTTTGAGAACATACAGCAAGAACCCTACCACTGTTCATATCCAATAATCCAATAATTTCATTCTGGGAATCTGTCATAAGAAAACAATGATAGGGCAGCCAGGTGGCTCAGTGGTTTAGTGCCGCCTCCAGCCCAGGGCGTGATCCTGGAGACCTGGGATCGAGTCCCACGTCGGGCTCACTGCATGGAGCCTGCTTCTCCCTCCACCTTTGTCTCTGCCTCTCTCTCTCTCTCTCTCTCTCTCTGATGAATAAATAATTAAAAATCTTAAAAAAAAAGAATGATAAATGGGGGAAATGTGAAGATATTTACTGCAATTATTAGTTATTATAGAAAAAAAACGGGTAGTGACGAGTGCCTAACAATGGGGGAATACACTGAACTCCAAGTATCATGCTGCTACTTAAATCAAGTATCAAATTCATAATGGTATCTAAATTATATCTCAATAAACCTACTTTTAAAAACATAAGTTTGGCTAAACCATGCAATAACATGGAAACTGGTTATGTTCTTTCAATTAAAAGTTTATGATATATAAAAAAGTTTATGATATAAATGTGTATCATTATGAAAATAATAACAGCAGCCAATAATTACTGAATATTTACCAAATTTCAAGCCTGACACATAGGTCTTTACATGTTATCACTGACATCATCATTATATCAGGGCCATCCTGGAAGGGTCTGAGGTTCAGGGCCAGTCACCAACTGCGAGGTTGGTAAGTTACAGTAAGGTAACTTACAGTCTAAAAGGTAAGTTACAGTCTAAAAAAGGTCTCATCGTAAACAATTTCATAGGTCCCTTGAGAATATTAAAATTTTGAAACTGAAATTTGACTATTTCAGAAAACGTAATGTGTCCCTGATATGCTGCCCCCTTTCCTCCAGAGCCCAGGGCAGCAGCCCCAGCTAACCCAACCAAAAGACAGGCCTGATTATTATTGTTACATTTATAAAGAATTTATGAGATGGCCACACCAAACATACATCATCTCTTCATCTTCCTGAAAACTCTAAGTATTATTATGAAATCTCCACTTTTAAAGGAAGGGAAAACCGAGGCTTAGTGAGACTGTTACACTTACAAAGCTAATAAAAAGCTAAGCTGGAACTAAAACTCCACTCAGCAAAAGCCATGTTATTCTTAACTACCATGTGGTATTATAAAACATGCACAACAATGTATATGTTAAAAACAACAAAAAAAGAAAGTCAGAGTGGGTAGGAGATACCAAAATGTGGTTTTTATTGGCTGGTGGTCTTCGAATGACATTAACTTTTTCTCCTATTTTACAAAGTTTCTTTAATCAGCATGTATTATTTTACCAATAAATATAAGTTTAAGTTACATAATGAGAAATAAAGTTAAATTGAAAGAGGAAAAGGGGGACACCTGGGGGGCTCAGCAGTTGAGTATCTGCCTTCAGCTCAGGGTATGATCCCGGGTCTGAGGACAGGTCTGAGGACTGAGTCCCACATCAGGCTCCCTGCATGGAGCCTGCTTCTCCCTCTGCCTGTGTCTCTCTGCCTCACAGAGACACAGAGAGATCTGTGTCTCTCATGAATAAATAAAATCTAAAAAAAAAAAAAAAAAAGTTAATGTAATTCAGAGACCAGCAGGCAGTATCAAAATTAAACTAGTAAATTTAGAGGAAAATGTCTCTTAACAAAATCAGAACAGAAACGTAATAAATGCTGGAAAGAAAAGGAACTGAGATCTAATCAAATACCCCAATGGCCAGAGAGGAGTGTGACTAGAACCCCAAGACCCCAAAGACAACAGCTTCACAGTTCTCTCCCCTAATGCCCCTAGGGCACTTCAAAATCCTACCAGAATTACATCAGGACCCTCCAACTGCCCCCCCCCACCCCCAGCCTGGAAAAAAGAGGAAAGTCAGAAGAGAAACTGAGCTAAAAGGAAAAGATTTGGAAGGAAAATTCAAATATTCTGAACACTAGAACAGGTGTACTGGGGTGAAAGGGATAC
The DNA here is from genome assembly GCF_011100685.1 of Canis lupus familiaris. Classification (NCBI taxonomy): domain Eukaryota; kingdom Metazoa; phylum Chordata; class Mammalia; order Carnivora; family Canidae; genus Canis; species Canis lupus. The sequence continues at coordinate 18,808,543 of NC_049238.1, forward strand.
TTCCTCAGGCTTTCCCAGAGGCAAGGCTGATAATCCCCAAAGCCATTCTAGGTAACTTGCTGTTCCCAGAATGGGAAATTTCCAAGTCTGTTTTCATTCAATTTGTTTCTAGGTCTCTCCTTTCCCCACTTTCCTCCCTGGCCTTCTAAGCCCAGTTCCAATGTTACGTCCTTGGTATAAGTTTCTTTATATACTTGGAAGGTGGATTCCCTTTTTGATATCACCATCATCATCATGAGCACCTTTAATTCAAATCAACAAATATTTACCAAGTTATGAGTTGTATAAGACCTGGATAAGATGTGTAAGAGCAGGGAATATAGAAGAGCAATCCCAGAAAAAATGCCTCAACTGAGTAATGAAGAACTAATCAATTAATAAGTATCATCTAGTAGGCTAGAAAAGGAGATTTTTAGGACTTGGGAACAGAAATAGGCAAAGACACAGAGGAAAAAGATGTTTGAGAATTAAAAGAAAATGTCAGAGGACTCTGTAAACAAGGCTAATAACAGCACCTATCCTATAGGAATGTTGTAAAAATTAAATGAGGGAATCATGTAGTGAATTAAAATAGTGCTGTATACGGGAGGTACTATATAAATGATAGCTATGATCATTGATAAATATCTAAAAACAAAATTAAGAAACAAACGGGAAAAAATTTATCTACATGGTAAAGAGTTACTATTCTTAAACATAAAGAATCCTTAGAAATAACCGAGAGATGAAAATGCCTAAGAAGTGAGAAAGGGCAGAGATCTCAAAGAAGAAAAATCTTTCAAAGTATAACTTCAATAATGAAGAAAAACAAGGTAGTCTTTAACAAATTAGTAGATTAAAAAAAAAAAAAAAACAATGTTTCTGAGGATGTGGGAAACAGGACTGGTTTCACTGGCAGCACACTTTGGTACTGACAAGTTTTTCTGGAAGACAACTTGGCAATACATTTATAAAGGCCACAGGAAGTGCCCATACCTTTTGATATAAGACTACTACAACTACTTGTTAATTTACTCTAAGGAAATATAGATGTGCACACAGATATGGTTACAAAGATGTTAACTGTACATAGTTTAAATTTTTTAAAAAACATTACAAAATACTTTAATGCTATAAAACCAATATGAGCCCAAGATGCAGAGTCAGACTAAGTTCATATTCTCTACCACTTATTAGCTATGGGATCTTGGGAAAATTACTAAACCTGTCCTTGTTCAATCTTAACAATAAATAAATAAATAATAGACTAGCTCTTAGGGAGAAGCTGAAGATTAAATGAGTAAAAATATGGAAAGATAAATATACAATAAAATAGAATGTTTTTGATAAATGCTAGTAAGCTAAAAAAGCAGATTACATAGCAGAGTGTATAATTCCATTTTTTGCAAAGAAAAATTTCTAGAAGGAGATCCACCAAAATATTAATACTGACTATTTCTCTGGGTAATATGACTATTAGAGACTATTATTTTCTTCTTTCAATCTGCTTGTTGCTTTACAATTTTCCAATTTTCTGGGTGCAAACCCAACAGAAATATCATGATTATAGACATTTATGTTACAATGATGTAAAATACTAAGTTTACTCATAAAACACACACAATAATCTTTTCCCAGATCTTGAATTCCTTAATAGTAACTTCAAATAAGGCAAATTTACTTCTCCCAATTACCCCCCACCCAACTGCTCACACATTCCCTGTACCCTCATTTCCTACCTTACTTTTCTCCATAGCCCTAGCAAATTCTAACTTCTAGACATTTTATTATCTCTTCTCCTTCTTGACTGTAAGGAGCACAATGGCAGGAATGAGCTCATATGCTCATTGCCTGGACCAGTTCCTGGCATGAAGGAATTCAGTATTTATTTTTAAAAAAATTAATTTGGTACCAGATTTATGAGTAACTTCTGTTGGGTTTAATTCTTTAAAGATGAAAAATGGCCGTTGATAATAAAGAAAAAGTTAAAGCAGATGACAGAAAATGGGGAGGGGGGAGCTCCCTCCCTCCCCATTGAAGCCCCTAGAAATACAAATGTGAGGTAAAGTCAATCTAATGAGGAAAGCAGTAACAAAGATGTATTTAAGAAGGAGTTGCAGCAAGTACTTTTTTGAGATGAGGTTACCATCATGCTACAAAGACTATAAAACCTAGATACTGGAGGGACACCTGGGTGGCTCAGCACCTGATCCCAGGGCCTGGGATCGAGTCCTGCTCTAGGCTCCTTGTGGGGAGCCTGCTTCTTCCTCTGCCTATGTCTCTGCCTGTGTCTCTCATGAATAAATAAATAAAATCTTTAAAAAAACAACAATGAGGTATTGGAGTAATGTTCAAAAAAAGTTTTAGTTTATCTGTATCTAGTCTAAATGGCTCTGAACATCTCAAGCATACAAGTGACTCATCTCTCTGGACCTAGTGGAACGCTGGATCCTTGGAGCCCAAAACTTCAAATCAGAATCACAGAATGAGAACCAGACACCAGAAGGAAGGAGAGGTAGACAGCGAAACCCTTCCAATATAGGCTGTCTCTTCAGTAAGACAAAATCAACTTATAAGCTGGAACTTCACTGGAACTTTGGAAGAGGGAAAGCCTAAAATGCTCTTGATGAGGAGAAAGTAAATAGAAATTAAACTATAGCTTCTGTTCTACCATTCAGGTTTCCAGGATTTACCACAAAGTTACAAAGTGCTACACATACATGCATCTTAGTCCACATCATTCTCTGCAAATTTCATTAATCTTGAAGTTCTCATTTATATTCACCAAAATGTATTCCATGCTCACTAAAAAGTAAAATTACCAAATGCTATATATGCTGTGAAATTTATTAACCTGCCCTACTTCTTATATTTAAGCACTCATTCTTAAGTGTGAAAGAGGAGCAGTAGGGTGGTGAAAAGTGTCCAAATACATATACCAATGTGTTTAAGGAAAAAGAATATGATAAAGCAGTAGTTATCAGTGCCCTCCTATCAGAAAAAATAAACCTTCCTGGGCTTTATCTGCATGGACTCTCCAAGTTTGATGCGGCCCACCATTCTTGACCATTCTTTCCCATTGTCAGCCTCATACCAGGCAAGCATTCTCCACACTGAAAAGTACATTAAAAAAAAAAAAGTACATTATTTAAGCACCTGGATTTGAAGACTTGGAAGTGATAATCTAAAGCAGTAGTTTCTTTTGCAGATATAGATGTTTTCTTCTTTTAGACTATGTTTCTCCCCTACCCCAAATTAAGGGGACTAAAAAGATTCTTTAGGGCGGATATGAGATTCTGGATCAGTTCTTTTATTTTCCAGACGTCTTATATGGATTGTTTTGATGATAAGATTAAAAAATGAGGCAAAAAAAGTTAATTTTTTCCAGTCATTAGGTAAAAAGACCCTTCCCTCCCAAAAAAAAGCATTAAAGTAGTTTGAACTTTCTCACTGAAGCTAATTGGAATAGTGGTAACATTTATTGGGCACTTATACTAAGCAATAGTCACTGTGCTAAGCACTTTATATTACATACAATAAAACTATGAGATAGATACATTTTACAGATGAGAAACAGAAGCTGAGAATTAAAATCAGTTGCTCAAGGTCATACAGCTTTTTGGTGTTGGGAGTCAGGAGCAAGAGGATTAACTTGCAAGCCAGTATCTTATCTACTATGGTTACAATGCAAATAAGTGAAATTTTTATTAACCACAACACTTTTTCTAAAGTGAATATGCATTAGTGAAGAAAATAATCTAGGAAACATAAAACACTTACTTAAATGAGACAAGTTAAATGTCTACCACCTGGTAATAGATCCCTAAATGTCTCCTATAACCACTGCTGAATAGCTTCACAAGTAACTAAATCACTCAGCGTCCTGATATAGCTGTGAAATGATTTTTTAAGTGGATCTCTCAAAAATAATACTATACATTTGCAAATGAAATATGCTGCCCTCTTAGAGTTGTATAAATACCTTATTTCTTGATGTAGTCACTGCCCTATTTCTGCCGTTTCCTCTCTTCCTCCCCCACTTCCTCTCTGCCTTAAGATCCTTTAAGATCAGTTCAGTTCCTCCTTCTCAAAGAATACCTACAAAAATGCAGTCTACCCAAAAGAACTCTAACACCAGCAGCTGTCTTCTGTCTTCAGTTGCTGTGCTCTATAGTTACAGGAGGGTACAAGTAAAATCTAAACTCAAGAAAAAAAGCCAGCATCTCTGATGCACCTTCATCTTCAGATCTATTCACCTACAGAATTAATTCTTTCAGATTTTATTTATTTATTCATGAGAGACACAAAGAGAAAGAGGCAGAGACACAGGCAGAGGGAGAAGCAGGCAGAGAGCCCAATGCGGGACTAGATCTCGGGATTCCAGGATCACACCCTAGGGGCAAAGGCAGACGCTCAACTGCTGAGCCACCCAGGCGTTCCTACAGAATTAATTCTAAACATTCTTTTTTCTCTACTTCACACTTGGAATCCTGCCTTTAACAATTAGTGCACCAAAAAAGTCTGCCTTTTCTTAGTCTTTCTTCAAAAGTAGTTATTTCACACATTTTTCCCTAAGTAAGGTATTGAAAAGATCAGAATCCAAAAAGAAGAAAAAAAAGAAGGAAGCAAATGCACCGACAGGAATAAATACACCACATTTTTAGTAATGTAAGTTTTAGTGATATAATTTAGTAATATAATTAGTTTATTCTGAATCATTTCTGGAACCTGTTCATAAAATGATTTACAAGTAAATATAGTATATAAGAATGCTACTTACCAGTAGGCTAACACGTATTTTCATTCATTGACTTATACGACAAATATTTATTGAATGCCCAAATAACTTTTTTAAAAAAGTTTCTGAATCTAGAGGGGTGATAAACGCACAGGTGCTAAAGTCAGAAGGATCTTGGTTTGAAACCTGGCTCTTGTATTTAGTAGCTCAGAGAGCAGTCAGTTAACCTCCAGATAGCATTTCACTCATTAAGTTGATAGGAAAAAAAGAACTACCCTTATGATCTTTGTGAGCTTTCACTGATTATGCAAAACAGCACAAGGCCTAACATGTACTAAGTGCTCAAAAAATAACAATGGTAAATATATTTTGCTATTGAAGAAAGTAGTTGAAGGAGATGGCCAAAAAAATGTTCTTTTTGTCTTACTAGTAAGATGAAAATTTGTGAAACTCTATTAAAGATACATTAAAAATAAAAATCTTAAGGATATGAGGGAATATTCCACTTTAAAAAAAAAAAAAAGGAAGTGTTTGCTATGTAGGGTGAAATGACTAAAAAATAAAGAAGAAAAAGAGATGGATTTAAAAAAACCCAAAAGCTCCAGATGTGGTCTTAGGTGCAGAGAGGTTCCTTATATATACATATATCTTTTTTTTGCAAAAATCCCATTTTTTATAACTATAATTGCAATCCCAGAATATGCCTAACACATTTCCTCGTATTCAGAAGAGATTGAGGTTTTAGCCTTGAGATCTGAACAACAGGAACTTTCTGCTCAATAATTCAGTATAGGTCAGGTTTTTTCAGACCATTCTACTTTTCCTTATGAAGGTGAGCGGAGGGAATAAATACACTAGAACATTGAAAAATACAAGGTGTTTTGCTGCTCATTAATATTGCATTAAAACAGCAGCAATGCACATTTTTCCATGCCCTTGAAAAATATAAAATTGTTTTTAAGTTAAGATTTTAGAAACAACTTCCACCTTCTTCTATACTTTTGAAATGACAAGAGATAAATGTCAATCACACCTCAATAAAGCTGGGGGTGGGTGGGAGGCAGAAATTACTAGACAAGGTTAGGCGCAGCCAGAGAGACCTAAAGGTATGCACATCAGAGTTGCTACTGTCTTTAAAATTTGAGGGACGTTATTAATTGATGTAAAGATTTACGTGATGTTTCCAGATTCCCTTTAGGTTTCAGCACTAACAATATAGCAAACCAGTACAGGGAAAGAGGCAATTAATTTTCTTAAGAGGCTTAAGAAGCTTAACCTAAATTAAGCTAACACAACACAAAATTCCAAGTCACACCTCGCCCATCTCAGGGGTAAGCAAAGTAAACACTAGTGAAAACAAAGTACAGCATTTAAGAAAGCGATCATTTTTGGGTTAACCTTAATTCCTAAACCGGCTGGCTCTATCAAACATATTCCCAATTCATAATTTTAACGCGAGTCTCAAATGCAAGCATACTTGCCATCGGCAATCATTCAACGCCAAAGCACAAGATCGGTCACCCCAACGCTGCATCTTTTCACAGAATGCAAAGCCAACTGTAGTTTCAGCCTCTGTTTACCCATTCACTACGCACATGCAGGCATCTTTTACAAAATAATAATAATAATAATAATAAGCAATAAACTTTACTGTGGTCTGAGAGATTACATCTCTCCGGGCTTCCTGTATACCCTGGACGTCAATAACGCTAAAGTCAAATCGTCAACATTTCCCAACTTTGGGTTAAGGCGAGCGGCGGACGCCGAGCATCCGCCCACTGGCCGCTCGTGACTCGGGCTACTTTGACGCACCGGGATGCGGCTCACCTGACAATCCGCACCAGCCATTACCAAGGAAAGCCAACTCTGTGAGGGGAAAAAAGGGGGGGGGGGCCGAGGAAGCGTGCGGGGACCCCACGGGCCCTCTTCTGGCGGCACCCCGAACACAAGGGGCCGCGCCGCCCCCGGCCCTCCGCGCCGCCCGCACCTGCCGGGGAGGCCGGGGGCCTCGAGACCCGGCCCCCGCCCCGGCCCCTCCGCGTCCGCCCGGGGCCCCGCCGCGGGGGCAGGAACCGGGAGCGGAGGTTTCCGCCCGGCGCCGCCGAGCCCGCCGGGGGCCTAGCTGCGGCTCCCGAGGGCCGGTCCGCGGCGGCCGGGGCGCGCAGCCGCCTCCCGGCCCAGCCCGCCGAGCCTCCCCGCGGCGAGCGCGGCGGCGGCGGCGGCGGCGGTGGCGGCGGCGCCAGCACCTGCCCCGCGCCCTCCCGCCGCCCGGGCCGGCCGCCTCACCCACCTGGCGCCCCCGCCGCGCCTGCCGCTCGTCACAGCGCGACCCCGCGCCCCTCGGCACCGGCAGCGCGGCCGCGGGCGGACGCCGGGAGACGCTGCTCGGCCGCCGCCGCCGCCCGGTTCGTCTCCAGGCCGCCGACAGCGAACCTGTTGCGCAGCCTGTCACGGCCGCTCGGGCTCCGCGGCGCCGCCTCAGCCCCACAACAACATGGCGGCCGCGGCCTCCGCAGGAAGCCGGGGGGCGGGGAGCGAGGCGACGGGCCGGGCAGCTGACGGCCCGCCCGCCCGCCCGCCGGCGGCCAGCACCCCTCGGGAGCCCGCAGTCGGCGGGGGCGCGGCTCCTCCCCGCCAGAGTCCCGGGGCGCCGGACCCCGCGGGCCTGGTGCCAGGGCCCCGCTGTCCCCTCGGGGACGCCCCGAAGCCCCGGGCCCGGCCGCCCTTTCCCGGAGCGGCGACGGCCCACCTGGCTCCTCCTCCCCGAGGTGACATGCTGAGGTCGGGTGGTGCGCTTCCTGCCGCTGCGGAACCCCAAGGTTTCGGTGGAAGGCCCGGCCGCATGGGGCGCATGCCGGCTGCACCCCACGTGGGCCTCTGCCCGAGGCCGACTCTCAGGCTAACCCGCTGCTGTGAGAGCTGGAAGTCTCCTGCGGAGGGATCTGAGGCCGGAGCCGGGGGTCGTCCTGGCCCTTGCTTCTGGGTCTGGTAGAGCCCCGGCTGGACTGGCCGTACCCACGGCATCCATCCAGCATGCCTCACCCTCCTCAGTGCCACATGAAGAAGGCCAACATGGTGGGGACCTCCACACCCGCCTCCATTTGGGAGAGCAGCCACCCCGGAGACCGTCATGAGCATTAAAACGTTCATCCGGCCCCAAACCCCACCACCTGGTCTGCAGGAGCTGAACATTTCTTCCCCACGCTATGGCCGCCTTGAGATCAGAGTATCTCTTTTTTCTCAACACTTCCAGCTCCTCATCTCCTCACAAAACACCAGACTATACCCTTGCCCTTGACACGGCACTCCTAGAGGAAGGCTTTCTGTTAGCTGGGGTTGGAGGCGGGGGCATGGTTCCTGTGGGTACAACCATGGGGTTAACAAGACCCAGTATTTCTATTGGCTGTCAGAGGCAGGGTGGGGGCTCACCCCATGCACAAAATTCATATCCCCGTGACTGAACGTTGGTAAAGGAGAAATCTGTGCAGGTCAAATGGTCCCACGGCTTCATTACTTACCTGTGAGGGCAGGAGAAGGTAGCAAGGCTAGCACTAGAGGGATAGGTCCAAGGCTTAGGCCTATCTGAACTGGCCAACCAACTCGTGAGGAATTTAGCAAACGTCTGTGATGATAAACAGGCTTTTCCCGCTCTCACACTCAGTGTTTTTCCTAACTCTTCGATTAGGGCCTGACCAAGACCTGACAGACAGGTCCTGCACTTTGGTGACACAGCGATGCCTGACTCCTTTGTGTTAGTCTAGGAAGTCCCTTACCTACTGGGGATCAGTTAATCTGACCCTTATCTCCCGGAGACCAATCAATCTGCAAACAAATCACCCAAGCTAGGAACAACACTCTTGACCACATGGTCTCATTCCCATGGCGGACGTCACTAATTAATTGTGGTAATTCCTTTCTGAGCCCATATTCAAGAGTCTCAGCCTCTGAATCTTTCTTAGCATAATGCTCCAGAGACTTGGTCAAGGGGCAAAACCTGTTTTTTTTATTCCTGATAGGCAAATAGCTAGTCTCCATTTCCCTCCCGCCATTTGGTCAATGTCATTTGTGTCTCTGGGTTCTGGACCTGGTGAAATTCACTCTCCATCCCTTTTCTTTTCAAGGGAGGTGCCAGATCCTCGGCAGAACAAAAATTAAGTTTGTTTAAAAGCTTATTTATAAATAAAAGAAAAAACTTTTTGAACATCTCCCTAAAATAAGCCAAAAATTTAGCAATTCTCGTGGAAATTGGTGTCCTGTATACAACTGGGAGCCTATAGGATCTCAACTGCTGAAACATTATCTCAGAGTTCCAAAAGGTACTTTGAGGCCAGTTTGTCATTCAGTATGGAATGTCATAGATCATTCAGTATCTATGATTTATATAGGTGATACAGCTACCATCCTACATCTTTGATATCCTTTTCTATTCACAGAGCGTACCTTGGAACTATATATGTAAATTTTCTCTTTGGTATTTCCCAAATCCCACCACCTCTTGTTTATCTCCAAGACCAACTGGTGATCAGATACTTGAAGGAACTAAGTACTACCCAAGACATAGAGACATACCTGTCAAGTCTAAAGTAGATTAGGAGTTATTGTAGGGTGAGAAGGCAGAGAGGTCAGGGAGGAGACTAGGTATATTACATTTTTCTTCCCCGAATTCTTCCACAATTTAGAATAGTTTCTTAGGCCTATTCCTAACAACCTAGCTTTTACTGGGGGAGCATTTAATCTCAGTCTGTTTTCCTTACCTACAATGATTCTCCTCGTCCCAAGCATATATATGTTTTGTTACATCAATTTATCTTTCTGTTAGTTTTCAAGGATTCAATCCTTAACCCCATTCCTACTCAGTCTGCCCTCAAAACAAACTCACAGTTGTGGGAAGAGAAAAGTAATTCCAGACTCTAAGCATCCCATCAGGTAAATATATTATCTATTCTACAGAGAAGAAAGGCTATAAAAAACTGGAGCTCATATGTAATGCCTCTACTAGTAATATATTTCTAAGACAAATGATAAACATAATTTAAAACTTCCTTTATTGTTTCTTGTCTTGCAGGTCTGTTGGCTACAAGTCCTTTTAGTTTTATCTGAAAATGTTATTTTCAGACTTGAATTATATATCCCTGAATATAGAATTCTGGATTGAGAGGGTTTTTTTCTTTTGGCATTTTATTTTTTTTAAAAGGTTTTATTATTTATTTATTCATGAGAGACGCAAAGAGAGAGGCAGAGACACAGGCAGAGGGAGAAGCAGGCTCCTCGCAGGGAGACTCGGCTCTAGATCCTGGGATCATACCCTGAGCCGAAGGCAGCTGCTCAACCGATGAGCCACCCAGGCATCCCTTCTTTTGGCATTTTAAAGATGTTTTCCCATTCTCTTCTGGCCTTTATGGCTTTCACTGAAAGTCAGCTCTTGATAAAATCATTTTGTCTTCCATGTAATATGCCATTTTCTCTAGCTGCTTTCAAAATTTGCTTTTTATCTTTGGCTTTCAATAATTTGACTTCAATGTGCACCATTGTGTTCTTTTTAAAAAGATTTTATCTATTTATTTATTCATGAGAGATACAGAGAGAGAGAGAGGCAGAGACACAGGCAGAAGGAAAAGCAGGCTGCATGCAGGGAGCCCGAAGTAGGACTCGATCCCGGGACTCCAGGATCATGCCCTGGGCTGAAGGCAGTGCTAAACCACTGAGCCACCCGGGCTGCCCCCATTGTGTACTTTTTTTGTGTTTATTCTATGTGTCATTTATTTACAATCTTGTATCTGCAAATTTCTGTCTTTCATCAAGAAAAATCTTAGGCAGTATTTCTTCAAATACTTTTCTCTGCCCCATTCTCTTTCTTATCTCCTTCTGGCATTCCAGTTGCACATATAGTTGATTGTTCAATGTCATCTGGGGTTCATATAGTTGTAGCAGTGTTGAACCACCATTAAACACCAGAAAAACCTGGCTCTATTCTTCTGATCCACAGGGCATCTGAAGATAGGAGTATTGAGCAGTGGGAATCTGAAGCTGTGCTCCTTTTACCTTCTATCTTTGGTAGGAGTTAATATGCCTCTATTGTTAGCAACTGTGCTTTTTAGCCAGGGATCTCTTTTATTCTGTGGGAAGAAAACCTCACAATATCTCTATATAACTCCCAAACACACACACACACACAATGTCAGAATTATTCTATTCCTTCTGAGAAATAGATGGAAAGTGAGGTTTGTCTCTTTTTTTAGTTTCTTTTTTCTTTCAAAACTCACACAAAAGAATAGATGTGCTGAGAGTCATTCTTTGCTCATAAAGAACTAAAGTCAAAGTCCATCTGGGAAACCAAGCTGAGGCTGCCCTAGTATTTGACCATAAGAGCAGATGAAAAGCAGGTCAGTGGTAGGAGAAGTCAGGGTCCAGGAAAACACTTAGGGCTCCATCTGGTATATATTTGCTGATTCATTAATTTGAGATTTGTTTTCATTCAGCAAATAGTTATTAAGAACCTATTATGTTCTAGCTACTGAAAATAAGGAGTTACCAAGGAACTAGCACTAGTGGAAGCAGCTGAGACCCAGTTAGGAGGCATGGTTAATGGGCTTCATTAGTTCCTTTGCCCTGTTATCAGCTTGGTAACCTCATGCATCCTATTCTGGAGCCCTGGTACAGATGAGAAACAGAAAAAAAAAAAAAAAAAAAAAAGGAAATAACAGTTATTTAAGGAGACAGAGGAGAGAAGGGTAATTCCCGAGCACACAGAAGGAGTGTTCTCATTGGGCCATTTGTGTCATGCAAAATGAGTCTCTGGCTTAAGGCCTGTTGGTACTAGATGAGACGGTATCAGGCATCTTAGAGGGGAAGTTAGCACAGACTTGGCTCTGGTCCAGCACGGCAGGGTGGAGCCAAAGGCCAGACCAGGGCAAGGCCCTAGAGTTCTGGACAGGACGTGCCCATTCATGACCGAAGAACCATGGGCTTCCAGTCTGGCAGGTGCAGCTCAGCAAAAGGGAATCCAGCCTGTGTTCAGGAGTCAGACATGCTTCCTGTCTGGCATATTTGCCCAGCTGTCTGTTCAGTTCATTGCTGCTGTCTCCAGCACAAATTTGGAGCGATTCCAGTTCCCTTTTTGTAATAACTAGTATTTACGTGGCATCTTGCACTTGACAGAGTAGTCTTGTTATTTCATTTATAAACCTCACACCAATCCTGGGAAGCAGGGTAAAGATCTATTTGTGATCATCGAACCTTGTTTAGTATGAAAGGAAAGAGGTAAAATCAGGCCTCAGTCTTGTGCGGGTAGTTTTCTCATGTCTGGTTGTTGTAATTTTCTTTTCCCCTTTTAAATAGAGAATCACAGGCTATGCTATTCTGGGTTCAGATAGCAACAATGTTAGTTTAAAATACACAATGGATCATATCATTTTGTACTGGTTGGCCCAGTCTAGCTGGACAAACATTTTTATATCTAGAATGACCATTTTCTTTTTCCTAAGATAATATTTTAAGCCAATGAAGTAGAAGAAAGATAACTAGCCCCCTCCCTACCCTGTCCCCCACCTCCAACTCTCAGGAGAGAGAGATGGAATCGTATTTACTGTGATGCTAGAGCATTATAGGAAGGTAGACCTCAGGTAAATGGGAGGCTACATTTTGCCTGTTTAGATGATATGTTTAAAACTTGCCGTATCTTGACTTCCCTCAAGAACAAGATGGGGGGATCCCTGGGTGGCGCAGCGGTTTAGCGCCTGCCTTTGGCCCAGGGCGCGATCCTGGAGACCCGGGATCGAATCCCACATCGGGCTCTCGGTGCATGGAGCCTGCTTCTCCCTCTGCCTATGTCTCTGCCTCTCTCTCTCTCTCTCTCTCTCTCTCTCTGTGACTATCATAAATAAAAAAAATAAAATAAATAAAATTAAAAAAAAGATCAAGATGAACATCTAAAAATTAGAGCAATGAAATCACTGCTCAAGATGGGGTCAGCAACCTCAGGTTGGTTGCCATTCTCATTCACCCCAGGGAAGAATGACCAGACCAGGAGAATTCTCTGCCTTGAGACTCAGAAGGAGATGAGGTTTAGGTGCTTGGTGCTATTGCCATTTCTTTTTTCTTTTTTGTGTTACATAGATCAAAAAAATAGGCCTTTTTCTTTTTTCAAGTACCAGTAGCTTAAAAGTGTTTAATTCAGTAGAATCACATAGAAGGGCAAGAAAGAACAAAAATAGTGTTCTTTTAGAAATTAATTGAATTTTAAAAGCCATTCCTCAAAGGTGGATGTTTTTGTCTTTTTAGATGAATGAATAAGTTTGAGTGTCAAAAAAAGAACAGCATTTGAACAAAGTTATTCAACCATAAATGCTGAGAATTTTTAACAATCACTACCACCATTGCATGCTGAGTGTGCCAGGCACATATACCTATACGTATAGTCTCTAATGAAAGATAAAGTGATAGCAGGTATTATAAACCTCACTTCACAGGTGAAGAAACTATAGTTTAGAGAAATTGGATCATTTTTCCATAATCATATTTAGGAAGTGGGAGAAGTAGAATTTGAATCCTTATTTTTATGACAATTAAGACCGTGCTCTTTTTACTCTACAGTACTTCTCATTATATTACAGAATCAGAAATTTCTCCTTGTATTAAATATGCATGAGTAAGAACTTCCAAAATAATTTATCTTGGAAGAACAGTTCCCCAAAATACAAAGATGCAAATAGTAGGTCAGGTTCCACTCTGTAGTCAGACGCACCATGTGATGCTCCTGGAGCTTGTGATTCTTCCCACTGCAGTCAAGACTTTATGTCACAGTGCCCTCCTGTTCTCTGTATTGTTCATGGATTTCCAGGGTGTGACATATATGATCTTATTCCTTATTTTCCTTTAAGACTCTGTCATGTAAATAACATAACTCTTTAAAGAGAATCCACCCAATCCCTTGAAGAGGCATAGCAGCAGTAGCCTTGAAGATGTACAGTCAGTCTGGCCAGTGTGAGCCATAATAACTAATTAAATGAACATCTTGCCATTCATGACCACCCACATTGACCCAAAGTAATTTAGAAAGGTCAGATTATTCAAAATACTTAGAAAAGCTTCATTACATTCCAAATAGGCAATTGAAGGAAAATAAAATCTTAATGTATATGTCTGATTTTCAATTCTGTGAAATGATTTTATCTGACTACAGAACATTTTTTTTCGTCTTTATTGAATTTGCAGATGGTAAAGTACACACATCATAAGTTTGCCAGCTCTTAGATATTATGAAAGTGAAATACAGTATGTATGTATCTGTGTCTGGCTTCTTTTGCCTAATGTTGTAGACAGTCCATTTTGAAGCAACAGATTTTTTAACCCCATTTTGAAATTCTTCCTACAATTTTTTAAAAAAGATTTTATTTATTTATTGAGAGAGAGAGCACAAGCACAGGGAGAGGTGGAGGGAGAGGGAGAAGCAGACTCTCTGCTGAGCAGGGAGCCAGACATGGGGCTCGATCCCAGGACCCCGGGATCACGACCTGAGCCAAAGGCAGACACTCAGTCAACTGAGCTACTCAGGCGCCCCTCTTCCTACAATTTACTCATTTGTAGGATGAGAAATTTGAAAAGATTTCATCTTTAAGAGGTTGCCTATTATCTTATTTTCATCAAGAACTAATGAAAAATCTTTGTGTAAATGTTATACATCCATATAACTGTCCATCTCATTTTGTTCTAAAAAATAATTTTTAGTTCTTTCTGTTATAAAACTAAGAATTTAAAATTCTCTGTTCTGGAAAATGCCAGCATTGCTTTGGTATATAAGAAAGTTGTTGACCAACCTCCCCATATCCAGCAATGCTTTTATTTTCTAAAATTAACTTTTTACTTCAAAAAAAAAAAGGGCTGTTTTATTCCTTTTTCTTTCCCAAACAACATTATTTCAATAACTTTAAATATTAAATTCAGAATTACAAAAAAATTCAAAAAAATTCAGAATTACACATAGATCCTAAATAATGCAGCTGCATCATAACAACAAATCAAACCTCTTTCATTTTCCTCTTAGGATTTGTGCATTTAGATATATATTCATTATTTGACTGTATTCAAATATAATATAATTTTCAGCTTTTTCTCACTTAACGTGAAGTTATAAATACTTTTCCAAAATAGCATGTTTTCTATATTTTCCATATTTATTTTTAAAAGCTGCATGCTATTTATTGAATGAAGGATCATAATTAACTATTTCCCTGTTATTGGCTGATTTTAATTTTTCATTATTATAAAGTACATTTCCTTTCTAAACACCAAAACATATATAAAAAACATTTCACAATAAATATTTTCATAGATACCATTTTCTTTCTTTTGGTTTTCATCCTTATAATTAATTCTCAGAACTGTAATTACTGCATAAAAATAATTTTTATAATTTCTATAAAAATATATGAATTTACTCTGTCATGGCAGCATGGGAGTATACCAGTTCCACTACATCCTCCTCAAAATATTTCATCTACAGGGGCACCTGGGTGGCTCAGTGGTTGGGCATCTGCCTTTGGCTCAGGTCATGATCCCGGGATTGAGTCCTGCATCAGGCTCCCCACAGGGAGCCTGCTTCTCCCTCTGCCTATGTCTCTGCCTCCCTTTCTGTGTCTTTCATAAATAAATAAATAAAATCTTAAAAAAATATATTTCATCTACATTAAATTTTTTTAATACTAAGCAAAAAATTTTTTCAATTTAACTTGATTTTCTTAGATCATTACAATCTAAGATAATGGTGAACATTTTAATACTTCCATTAATTAATAAAAGCAATAGAATTCCTTTTTATTAATAAAATAAATTTTTCTTATGTGAATTATTCACATTCTCTGTTCATTTACATATTATGATATTTCAATTTTACCAATTCATATAAATTCTTTTTTTTTGAGGTTTTATTTATTTATTTGGGAGAGATGGAGAGAAAGAGCAAAAATGGAGAGAGTGAGAGGCAAACTCCCTGCTGATCCCAAGATCCTGAGATCACAACCTGAGCCAAAAGCAGATGCTTAACCACCTGAGCCACCCAGGTGCCCCCATATAAACCTCTTTTTAAAAATTGAGATATAATGGGCAGATAATATTATATTAGTTTCAGTAGTATAATATAATGATTTGATATTTTATATGTTGCCAAATGATCACCACAATAAGTCTAGTTAACATCTGTCATCATGCATAGTTACATATTTTTTTCCTGTGATGAGATTTCTCTCTTAGCAACTTTCAAATGTATAATACAGTGTTATTAACTATGGTCATCATTCTGTACATTACATTCCTATGACTTATTTATTTCATAACTGGTAGTTTGTACCTCCTTCATCCATTTCGCCCACTCCCCCACCCCACACTTGTGGCAACCATAAATAATCTGTTCTCTCTATTTATGAACTTGTTTTTTGTTTTTGGGGTTTTGTTTTGTTTTATAGATTCCATATATGAATGAGATCATATGGTATTTATCTTTCTCTGTCTGATTCATTTCACTTAGCATAATGACCTCAAGGTCCATTCATGTTGTCACAAGTGGCAAGATCTCATTCTTTCTATAGCTGAATAATATTCCATTATATGTGTGTGTTTGTGTATCACATTTTTTTAATCCTGCCATCCGTCAATGGACACATTGAATGTTTCTTTATCTTGGCAATTATAAATTATGCTGCAATGAACATGGGGGTGATATATCTTTTTGAGTTAATATTTTCATTTTTTATAGATAAATATCGAGGAGTAGAATTGCTGGATCACATGGCAATTCTATTTTTAATTTTTTGAAGGAACCTCCTTTCTATTTTTATAGTGGCTGCACCAATTTGCATTCCACCAGAAATGCACAAGGATTCCCTTTTCTTCACTTTCTCACCAATACTGGTCATTTCTTGTCTTTTTAAATAATTCCCATTCCTAAAATATGTGAGGTGATATCTCATTGGTTTTCATTTCCCTGGTGATTGGTGATGTTGAACATATTTTCATGTACCTGTTGCTGTCTATATGTCTTCTTTGGAAAAATGTTCATTCAGATTCTCTGCTCATTTTTTAATTGGATTTTTTTGGTATTGAGTTATATGAATTCTTCATATATTTTGGGTATTAGCTCCTAATTAGATACATATTTTGTAAATTTTCCCCCTCATTCAGTAGATTGACTTTTCATTTTGTTGATGGTTTCCTTACTGTGTAGAAGTTTTTTTTTTTTTTTTAATTTTTTTTATTTATTTATGATAGTCACAGAGAGAAAGAGAGGCAGAGACACAGGCAGAGGGAGAAGCAGGCTCCATGCACCGGGAGCCTGATGTGGGATTCGATCCCGGGTCTCCAGGATCGCGCCCTGGGCCAAAGGCAGGCGCTAAACCGCTGCGCCACCCCGGGATCCCTGTGTAGAAGTTTTTTAGCTTAAAGCTTATTTTTGCTTTTGTTCCCTTTGCTTTCAGTGTCAAATCCAAAAAATCATCACCAAGAGCAATGTCAAGGAGTTTACTGCCTATGTTTTCTTCTTAGAGTTTAGGTCTTACATACAACTCTTTAATCAATTTTAAGTTAATTTTTATGTATGGCGTAAAAGAGAGGTCCAGTTCTATTGTTTTGCAGGGGCTTTCCAGTTTTCCCAGCACTATTGATTGAAGAGATTGTCCTTTCTCCATTGTATATTCTTGGCTCCTTTGTCATTAAATGAATTGACCATGTATGTGTGGGTTTATTTCAGGTCTCTCTGTTATGCTCCATTGATCTATGTGTCTATTTTTTTAAAGATTTTATTTACTTAACCATAAGAGACAGAGACATTGGCAGAGGGAGAAGTAGGCTCCCATGGGGAGCCCGATGCGGGACCTGATCCCAGTACCCCGGAGATCACACCCTGAGCAGAAGGCAGACTCTCAACCACTGAGCCACCCAGGCATCCCTATCTATGTGTCTATTTGTATGCAAGTACCATATAGTTTTGATGATTATAGCTTTGTAGTATAGTTTGAAATCAGGCAATTTTACCCCTCCAGCTTTGTTCTTTCTCAAGATTGTTTGGCTATTTGGGGTTTCTATGTTTTGTGGTTCCATACAAATTTGAGGATTGTTTGTTCTATTTCTGCGAAAAATGCCATTGGAATTTTGATACGGATTGCATTGAATTTGTAGATTGGTTTGAGTAGTATGGACATTCTAATAATATTAATTCTTTCAGTCCATGAGGATAGAATATCTTTCCATTTATTTGTGTCTTCTTCAATTTCTTTCATCAGTGTTTTATAGCTTTCAGTGTGCAGGTCTTTCACCTCCTTCATAGAATTTATTCCTAGGTATTTTATTCATTTTTGATGCAATTGTAAATGGGATCATTTTCTTAATTTCTCTTTCCGATAGTCCATTATTAGTATATAGAATAAGCAGATTTTTGTATATTGATTTTTTATCCTGAAACCTTATTGAATTCATGTATCCTAAGTTTTTTTTTCTAAAAGATTTTTTGATGGAGTCTCTATGGTTTTGTATTTGTAAGATCACGTCCCCTGCAAATAGTGACAGTTTTATTTTATTTTTATTTTTTTAAGTTTATTTATTTATTAACTTTGGTAATCTCTATACCCAATGTGGGACTCAAACTCATGACCCTGAGATCAAGAGTTGCGTTCCTCTAAGTAAGCCAGCCAGATGCCCCAAATAGTGACAGGTTTACCTCTTCCTTTCCAGTTTGGATGCCTTTCATTTCTAATTGCTCTGGATAGGACTTCCAATATTATGCTGAATAAAAATGGTGAGAATGAGCATCCTTGTCTTGTTTCTGAGACCATGTTGCTGTGGGTTTGTCATATATAGCCTTTATTACGTTGGGGTACACTCCCTCTATACCCACTTTGTTGAGAGCTTTTATCATAAATAGATATTGAATTTTGTCAAGTTATTTTTCTTCATCTATTGAGATGATCATATGATTTTTATCTTTCATTTTGTTAATTTGGTATATCATATCGTTTGATATGTGATGTTGAGCCATCCTTGCATCTCTGGAATAAATCCCACTTGATCATGGTATATGATCCTTTTAATGTATTATTGAATTTGATTTGCTAGTATTTTGTTGAGGATTTTTGTATCTATGTTCAAAATAATGGCCTGTGATTTTCTTTTCTTGTGGTGTCTTTGTGTGGTTTGCCAGCCTTGTAAAATTAATTTGGAAGTGTTCCTCCTCTTATATTTTTGGGAGGAGTTTGAGAAGGATTGGCATTAATTCTTCTTTAAAATGTATGGTAGAATTCACCAGTGAAGCCATCTGATCCTGGACTTTGGTGTGTTGGGAGGTTTTTATCTACTGATTCAAGCTCCTTACTAGTAATCAGTCTGTTCAGATTTTCTATTCCTTCATGACTCAATCTTGGTAGGTTGTAATTTTCTAGGATTTATCCATTTCTTCTATATTGCTAAATTTGTTGGCATATCATTGTTGATAGTAGTCTTATGATCCTTTTTATTTCTGTGATATCAGTTGTAGTGTCTCTTCTTTCATTTCTGATTTTATTTCATTTCTGAATTTATTTATTTCAGACTTCTTTTCTTGGTGAGTCTAGCTGAAGATTTTTCCATTTTGGTTATCTTTTCAAAGAACCAGCTCTTAGTTTCATTTCCTTTTTCTATTGCTTTTTACATCTCTATTTCATTTATCTCTGCTCTGTTCTTTGTTATTTCCCACCTTCTACTAACTTTGGGCTTCAGGTATTCTTCTTTTTCTAGTTCTTTGAGGTCAAAATGTTATAGGTTTAGCCAAATAAAAGAAGATTGAATCTCTTAATTCCAATTCCAAATTTCTTGAGATGAGATTCTGAACAGTCCCAGTCCAATTTGGGTCAGAGGCCCATTCCTGGTCCAATCAACTACAGTCAGGGAGGTGGAATCAAGCTGTATAAACATGTCTGTCTTGATCTAGTGATTTTGGAATTTTAATGTCTGGAGGACAAGGGGAAAGGAGGAACAACATGAATTGGACAGATACCACAAAAGACTTCTCTTGTGATATTTTTATCAGGCAGACATATTAGTACTGACAGTGATCTTTTTATCTTATTTTTTTAAGATTTTATTTATTTATTCATGATAGACACACAGAGAGAGGCAGGGACATAGGTAGAGACATAGGCAGAGGGAGAAGCAGGCTCCGCACAAGAAGCCTGATGTGGGACTCAATCCCAGGACCTTGGGATTATGACCTGAGCCGAAGGCAGATGCTCAACCACTGAACAACCCAGGGGCCCCAATGGTGATTTTTTAAGGGAAAGAAAAAAATAAATACTAAAATGTCTTGCAGTATGCTAAGAGTCTTTGAGACTTTTGTTATGATGGCTTGATATATTTTAATTATTCAGATGCCTAAAGAGAATCTGGGTGATATCAGAGTTTCCTGTTGTTGTTTGATTTTATCATTTTGGGATAAGAGAGAATAACTGAAATTGTGTTATAACTGTAGCATTCTCTCTCTCTCTCTCTCTCTCTTTTTTTTTTTTTTGTAGCATTCTCTTAAGTTCAGTGTTCTTTTCCAAAGCAGTGGCAGTGCATTGTTAGAAGTTAAAATAAGCATATAGAATTCTACCCTCCAACCAACAAAGTTTAGCTAGAATTGTGGTAACTTCTTAGGGATTTACAAAAATGTCCCTGAACTTTGTGTCCTTCAAGTTTAGCTTTGCTTTTAATTTGATGTAGTACACAGTCTGAATTGATTTGGTTTGTAATTTATATGGTAAGCCTCAGCATAGGGAGCAGGTTTTGACATGTACTGGAAGCTTACACTGCCTTCTCAATACTTAGGAAATAATAATTAATGGTTAGGTATTGGGTACTTGGCACAAAACTCTAAGTATAATTAGCTTTAAGAGCTATTTTGGTGCATGATGAAAGTGAGATGTGAAACATTTTTCATGGCTTCTTAGAAGGAGTTGGGAATGTATCCAGTGGTTGAGACATGTTGAAATTTGCAATACGTAAGTGTAGTTACCTGATGAATGTGAAAGTCAGGTGATTTCCATGTTAAGAGTTGTAAAAACATTTATACTAAAATTAATGTCAAGAGGATTGGATTAAGAATTTAGATGCCCCCAAATTAAATCACACATGTGTGAAATTAAAACTAAGACAAAACACCAAAATACACTCTCTAACCTTAAAATCAGAAAGTTCACTAAGTTCTATGATTTATTTGTCTTGTAATTTTGCCTTTTTCTTTTGACCTCTCAAGTACTGAAGTATTTCTAAATAATTGTGTGTGTGTGCGCGTGTGTGTGCATGTGTGAATGCCTCATATGCATGCTCACACACATGCAGATAGATACGCGAGCTAAAGGGCATGCCATTGCTGCCAGTACCCTAAGAATGTGCTTGGTTTGCTTTTTGGATAATCCACAGTGGGTACACCATGTTCTTTAGAACTCAGAATGTGAAGTAAATCGTGTGGACTTTCCAATTACAGAAAGTTTGAATAGATAAGTTGGCAACCAAGAAGGCTACACCAAGGGGCAACTCTTTTATGACTCCTCAAGAGACAGAGCTGTGCCTGGTATCTGTCTTCTATCAGTGTAGTAGGGGCTCAGTTTCATATTGGAGCATAAGAATCTTGCTCCAATATGATCCTGATTGAGGAGCAAGAGAGCAGTTCTTGAAGGGCCTCTTTATGTATTGGTCTCTAACTTCACCAAAAACGCTTTTCGTTATTCTCCCCCCAGATTTGGAATATTTTTTTAAAATGCATTCGAAATTTGAAGGATTTGTTGTATATAAATGCATATTAAAATGCCCTTTAAGAAAATAAATTGAGGAAATAATCTTCAGAGTTAAACTATCAGAATACAACATTGTAGGAAAAAAAATAGTTAAAAATTAAGGAAATGGAATGGCTCCAGATCTGAGCAAATTGTAACTGTAGATGTTAAGGGTGCAATCTGAAAGCAACGGGGCTTTGTTAGTCTGGGATTTTTTTTGTTTTTGTTTTCTTAAGATTTTATTTTATTTTTGTTTTTGTTTTCTTAAGATTTTATTTATTTGGTAGAGAGAGAGAGAGAGAGAGATGGAGCATAAGTAGGGGAGAGGGGCAGAGGGAAAGGCAGGCTCCCCACTGAATGGAGAGCCCAATGAGTGGCCTCCATCTCAGGACCCTCAGATCATGACCTGAACCAAAGGCAGATGCTTAACCAACTGAACCACCCAGGTGCCCCTGGGGAGATTTTCATAAAAGGAGAATCTCTGAGATAAATCTTGGCAGTTCCCATCCACCTACTACTGTCCTAGGAAGAGGAAATCTCAGACTTGTATTTATAGTTTTATTGGCAAGGCCATGTTTATTGAGAAGGGTACTTCCTGCCTAGTTTAGTCAGGTCACATTAAATTTTCAAGTTGCTACCCGCCCCTAGTATGATTCCAGGCTTAGCAAGCAACATTCTCATCACAATCTGGTTCCTTGTGTTACCCCACAGGGAAGAAACGTGTTGGTTACATTTAGAGTGCTCTTCTGGCCCATGCTATTGTGATCATTCTCAGTACAAATTGATACAACGTCCTAGTTTGTTCATCAGTGAATTTGAATCAGGAGAGATGATCACAGATGGGCTTTTATGGGGTTTCATAGCCAGCAAGACCTAGAGCCAAGGAACTTTACCAAGGAATGTGGCCTTTAGATTTCTGAAGGGCTGAGACTGTGTCTAGTTCATCTCTATCCCCAGCTTGAAACACAGGGCCTGGGACCCAGTAGGACCTCAGTGCTCATTTTACCTCGATTAGACATTCCTTAATAGTAAAGCCCATGTTACAACTATAATCTCATTTTAGAGTTACTTAAAAGCATATGTTCATCAATGAGAGATCTGAACAATACTTTTAAAAAGTTATATATTCTGGGATCCCTGGGTGGCGCAGCGGTTTGGCGCCTGCCTTTGGCCCAGGGCGCGATCCTGGAGACCCGGGATCGAATCCCACATCAGGCTCCCGGTGCATGGAGCCTGCTTCTCCCTCTGCCTATGTTCTCTGCCTCTCTCTCTCTCTCTCTGTGACTATCATAAATAAAAATAGAAAAAAATTTTAAAAAAATTACATATTCTTTTAAAAGGTTACACATTTTTTAAAAAGATTTTTTAAAAGGTTACACTTTTTTTGGTTACACATTAAAAAAAACAAAACAGTAAAATGTAGCTATCCATATTACAGTTACTTAGAGAAAACTATTGTTAACTTTTTGGTATATATCCTTAGAGACTTTTTTTACACATTAAAAAAATCTATCTATATATTTTTTTCTTACAAAATGGAATCTTACCATTAAGCAGATTTGTAGCTTGCCTTTAAAAAAAACTATATGCTGAAAACTGATTTCATATCAATATGTAATCTATGGCATAACTTTAGTGACTGAATAATATTCCTTAGCATATGGATATACCATGATTTAAACATTCTACTGTTCATCATTTAACGTATTCATTTCTTTGTTATTACAACTAACACTTTATTTTTTTAAATATTCTATTTCTATTTATTTATTTGAGAGAGAGAGAGCACGTGAGTTGAGGGGAGGAGCAGAGGGACAAGGAGACTCCCCTCTGAACAAGGAGCCTGATGCGGGTCTGAATCCCAGGACCCCGGGATCATGACCTAAGCCCAAGGCAGATGCTTAACCAACTAAGCCACCCAGGGGCCCTATAACCGACACTTTAAAGAAGATATTTATCATTTATTTAGAATGAATTTCTAGTGGAGATATTGCTAGGTTAAAGTATATGCATGTTTTAAAGCTTTTGATATATAGCCAAATCATCCTCTAGAAAAACTCCCATTAATTTATTAATCTCCTAGCAGTGTTTTGGAGTGTCCCATTTTACCCCTTTAAGCTTTCTGCACCTTAACATTACTTGAGATCCCAGGAACTTAGGGCAACTTATAACCCACAGGATCCTTAGCAACTAATTGGTACCCCAGATGCAGGTTTTCTTTTTCTTTTTCTTTTTCTTTTCTTTTCTTTTTTTTCTTTCTTTTCTTTTCTTTTTTTTTTCTTTTCTTTTCTTTTCTTTTTTCTTTTCTTTCTTACAGATATACAGGTTTTCTGATTAGCCCCACCATGCTCCTCCAATTCCAACTATTGTCCCTCGACACTTGAGCTCTAGCATCTCCCACTCCCTCCCTCCCTTCTCCCTCCTTTCCTTCTGGGTCTTGAAATTCTTTCAGGGAAGCTCTGAATAGGTTGTCAGGTATGATTACCAAATAAAATGCATTTATTTATTTATTTATTTATTTATTTATTTATTTATTTATTTATTTATTTATTTATTATTTTTTTAATAAAATGCTTTTAGCCTTTAGCTCCCACCGCACTTTGCTCCACCCTTATCGGTAAGGCCCCCAAATCCCTTGACGGGTACTAAATTTCTCCCTGCTAGGGAATGGGGTTTGCGTGTGGAAATCCTTGCGCTCCCTCTAGCGGTTAAAGTGCGCATCCAGCACTGATGACAAAGTCCGCGCGTGTGTTGGATTGTTGTTGCTGTTCTAGTGTTAACGTCAGGAAACTTAGGGTGTCGCTTTCCCTCTCCAGGAAGCTTAGCAGAGTATCGGAAATGTCCTGTCTGTACCTTTCTGCAGCTGATTCTTGAACCCTTGCTAGTTTTCCAGTTGAGGCTTATGCAATAGAGAGGTAGTTCAGCCCTCTCACAAATGTTCGCTCCTTTGATGTTCTACCCAGGGAGCCAGTTATGTCAAGATGTTCTATCAAATGCAGCCCAAGTGTTTTTTCAGATGTGCTGTGGACCAGTGCATGGGACTCTCCTAGAGTATTTTTTTTAAATGAAGTGGGGTTTTTTTTTTTTTTTTTTTGAGCCCTGCCCCAAACCTCTGAACCAGAATTTCAGGGATATGGATGGAACTAGAGGACACTTTGCTAAGCGAAATAAGTCAGTTAGAGAAAGACTGTCATCATATGATCTCACTCCTATGTGGAATTTAAGAAACAAAACAGATGAACATCAGGGAAGGGAAGGAAAAATAAAATAGGATGAAAATAGAGAGGGAGGCAAAGCATAAAAGACGTTGAACGCTAGGAAACAAACTGAAGGTTGCTGGAGGGGAGATGGGTGAGGGGATGGGGTAACTGGGTGATGGGCATTAAGGACGGCATGTGATGTAATGAGCACTGGGTGTCATATGCAACTGATGAATCACTAAATTCTACCTCTGAAACTAATGGAAAGAAGGAAGGAAGGAAGGAAGGAAGGAAGGAAGGAAGGAAGGAAGGAAGGAAGGAAGGAAGGAAGGAAGGAAGGAAAGAAAGAAAAAGAAAGAGAAAGAGAAAGAGAAAAAGAAAAAGAAACAAAAAGAAAAAGAAAGAATTTCAGGGGTGGAATGGGGAGGGGGCAGTGATGAGGAGGCAATTATTAGGCACATTAAGTTTGAAAACCAGTGCTGTACACTCCTTGAGAAGGCATTTCTCTGTTTGATGTCTCATTAACAGTCATGGTGCGTGATACTATAATCAAACTCCTCAGGGTTATATTCGCAGTGAGCACACTATAATAATGTAACATACCAGGCTTTCACGCTAAAAACAGAACACAGTATCTACCCTTCCTTTATTTAATCCCTTGAATCTACATCCTCAATTATGTAGAAAATGTTTTCCTTCTCCTTTTAAAATATTTATTTGTTTATTTACTTAAAGCAGGCTCCAGGTCCAACATGGAACCCACCGTGGGGCTTGAACTCATGATTCTGAGATGGAGACCTGAGCTGAGATCAAGCGTCAGATGCTTAACTGACTGAGCCACCCAGGTGACCCTCTTTCTCTCTTTTTAGAAATATTATTCTAAAAAAAAAAAAAAAAAGAAATATTATTCTGTTCAGTCTAAATAGAGGGGTCTTTTTTTTTCTTAAGATTTTATTTATTTATTCATGAGAGAACCAGAAAGAGAGGCAGAGACATAGGGAGAGGGAGAAGCAGCCTCCCTGCAGGGAGCAACTCAGGACTCGATCCCAGGACCCCGGGATCACGACCTGAGCCAAAGGCAGACACTCAACCACCGAGCCACCCAGGTGTCCCTGAATACAGGGGTCTTATTTACTCCTTCAGATACTCCAAAGTTGGGTTAACTTAGCTCAAATCTCTGAAATGTCCACACCTTTCTGAAGTTCAGGAAACCATCAGAAATAGGCCCTTCCCACCAAATTTAGAAAGCATAATCAACCATGCATAAATATAACTGCCTGTGATCAATGCATAATTTCTCTTTGGACACATGTTTAAAATGCACATTCATAGGCTTCACTCCCAAATTTTCTGGTTTGGTTGACCTTGGTTGAAGCCAGGAATCTGTGGTTTTTCTTTTTTCTTTTTTTTTTAAGATTTTATTTATTCATGAGAGACACAGAGAGACAGAGAAAGAGAGAGAGAGAGGCAGAGACACAGGCAGAGGGAGAGGCAGGCTCCATGCAGGGAGCCCGATGTGGGACTCGATCCCAGGTCTCCAGGATCATGCCCTGGGCCGAAGGCGCGCTAAACCGCTGAGCCACCCAGGCTGCCCAGGAATCTGTGTTTTATCTTAAAGTGACACTGATGCAAGTGATCCTCAGACTACATTTTAAGAAACATTGCCTTGTATGTCAGAGTTTCCTAAACAAATACAGTATTGCTAGAGTATTTTATAACCAAGTCCCTTATAAATCTTACAAACTAGAGTTCTAAGCAAATATTTAATGTTAATCTGCAGAAAGAAAGTAGACTTGGGATAATAAATAGTGGCATAGAGGCCATAATTTCACCTTTCCCCTCTTATTTCCCATAGCTCTAACCTTTATTGCAGTAAAATATACATAACATAAAATTTGCCACTTTAATCATTTGTAAGTATAAAATTCAGTGGCATTAATTATACTCACAATGCTATATAATCACCATCACTATCTATTTTCAAAACTTTTTATTACCTCCAACAAAAACTCTGTATGCATTTAGCAATTGCCTGTTGTCCTCATTCCCCCAGCCCCTGGTAATTTCTAACCTACATTTTGCCTCTGTGAATTTGTTTATTCTAGATATTTCACATAGGTGGAATCCTTCAGCATGTTTCCTCTTTAGTCTGGCTTATTTCACTTAGTATGTTTCAAAGTTTTTCCACATTGCAGCATGCATCAGAACTTCATTCTTGGAGCACCTGGGTGGCTCAGTTGGTTAAGTGTCTGCCTTCCATTCAGGTCATGATCTCAGGCTCCTGGGACTGAGCCCTGCATCAGGCTCCCTGCTCATTGGGGAGTCTGCTTTTCCCTCTGCCTCCTTTCTCCTGCTCATGCTCTATCTCTCTCTCTCAAATAAATAAATATAACCTTAAAAAAATAACTTCATTCTTTCTTTGGCTAAATAATATTATATTGTGTGTGTATGCCACAATTTGTTGATCCTTTCATCTAGTGAGGGATATTTAGCTTGTTTCCACCTGTTGGCTATTGTGAATAACGCTGCAGTGGATGCTGGAGTACAACTATCTGTCCCTGTTTTTGGTTCTTTTGAGTGTGCATCTAAGAGTACAATTGCAGGGTTGTATGGTAAATCTATGTTTAACTTCTTGAAGACCACCAAACTGTTTCCCACAACTGTTCCATTTTTTTAAAAGATTTTATTTATGGGATGCCTGAGTGGCTCAGTGGTTGGGCATCTGCCTTCAGCTCAGGGCATGGTCCCAGAGACCAAGGATCGAGTCCCACATTGGGCTGCACTGGGGGAGCCTGCTTCTCCCTCTGTCTATGTCTCTGCCTCTCTCTATGTGTCTCTCATGAATAAATAAATAAAATCTTAAAATAAAATAAAATATTTTATTTATGAGAGAAAGAGAGAGGGGGAGAGGGGAAAACAAGCATGAGCAGGGGAGGAACAGAGGGAGAGGGAGAAGCAGACCTCCAGTTGAGCAGGGAGCCCTACATGGGGCTGAATCCCAGGACCCTGAGATCATGACCTGAGCTGAAGGCAGCCGCTTAATTGACTGAGTCACCCAGGCACCCCTCACAACTGTGCCATTTTACATTCCCATCAGCAATGGTTGGGCACTCCAGCTTCTTCTTCCAGCTTGTCCTTTCCAACACTTGTTATTTTCTCTTTCCTTTGATAGTTGCCAACCTGATGGATGTGCAGTGGTATCTCATTGTAGTTTTGATTTGCATTATCCTCATGATTAGTGATGTGGAGCATCTTTTTGTATGCTTACTGGCCATTTGTATGTCTTCTCTGGACAAATGCTTATTTAAGTCCTTTGCCCATTTTTGAATTGGGTTATTTGTTTTGTCGTTGAGTTATAGGAGTTCTCTCTATATTTTGGATGTTAATCCCTTATCAGATGTAGTTCTGCAAATATTATCCCTCATTCTGTGGGTTGCCTTTTAATTCTGTTCATATTGTCTTTTGATGCACAGAATTTTTAAAGTTGCATGAAGTCCAACTTGTCTACTTTTTATTCTGTTGCTGTGCCTTTGGTGTCACAGCCAAGGAATCACTGCCAAATCCCACACTGTGAAGCTTTTGCTGTGTGTCTTCTTCTAACAGCTTTATAGTTTTAAGTCTTATATTTAGGTCTTTCTCCAGTTTTGAGTTAATTTTTGTATATGGTGTTAGGTAAGGGTCCAACTTGATTCTTTTGCATTCGGGTATCTAGTTTTCCCAGCACCATTTGTAGAAAAGACTGTCTTTTGTCCATTGAATGGTCTGGGCACCCTTTATCAGGAATCATTTAGCCAAATGGGGAGGCTGGTTGGCTCAGTTACGTGTCTGCCTTCAGCTCAAATCATGATCTCAGGGTCCTGGGATCGAGCCCTGTGTCAGGCTCTGCACTCAGCGAGAGTTTGCTTTTCCCTCTCCCTGCTGGTGCTCTTTCTCTCTCAAATAAAGAAAATCTTAAAAAAAAAAAAATCATTGACCATATATTGAAGGTTTATTTCTGGGCTTTCTGTTTAATTTCATTTGTCTCTATGTTTATCTTTATGCCAGTACCACCTTGTTTTGGTCACTGTACTTTTGTAGTATGTCTTGAAATCAAGAACTGTGTTTTAGCCTTATTCTTATTTTTTTTAAAGATGTTATTTATTTATTCATAGAGACACAGCTAGAGAGAGAGAGAGGCAGAGACACAGGCAGAGGGAGAAGCAGGCACCATGCAGGGAGCCTGATGTGGGACTTGATCCCAGGTCTCCAGGATCACACCCCGGGCTGCAGGCGGCGCTAAACCGCTGCGCCACCGGGGCCGCCTCTATTCTTCTTTTTCAAGATTGTTTTGGATCTTTAGGATCCTTTGAGATTCTATATGAATTTTAGGATGGGTTTTTCTATTTCTGCAAAAAATATGGCATTTTGATGAGATTGCATTGAATCTGTAGATTGCTTTGGGTATTATTGACATTTTACTAATACTAAATCTGGTAATCCATGAACATGGGTCATTTCCCTTTATTTATGTCTTCTTTAATTTCTTTCAGCAATGTTTTATTGTTTTCATTGTACAAATCATTCACCTCCTTGGTTAAATTAGTTTCTTAGTATTCTTTTTGATTTTATTGTAAATAGAATTGTTTTTGTAATTTTTTTTCAGATTGTTCATTGTTAGTATAGAGAAATGCAACTGATTTTTGTGCATTGATTTTGTATCCTGCTACTTCACTGAATTCATTTATTAGTTATAACTGGGTTTTTTGATATGTGTGTAGCCCAGGGTTTCTACATATATGATCATATCATTTGCAAACAGAGATAATTTTGCTCTCCCTTTCTAATATGAATGTCTTTTATTTCTTTTCTTGCCTAATTCTTCTGGCTAGAAATTTCAGTACTATGTTGAACAGAAGAAGTGAAAGCAGGCATCCTTGTCTTGTTCTTAATCTTAGAGGAAAACCTTTCAGTCTTTCACCATTGAGTATGATTTTCACTATGAGTTTTTTGTATGTAGCTCTTATTATATAGAGGTAGTTTCTTCTATCTCTAGATTGTTGAGTGTTTTTATCATGAAAAGATGTTGAATTTTCTCAGATTTCATGAAACGAAATATTGGTTTCCAACTATTATTGTAAAACTGTCTATTTTCTCCCTTTAATTCTGTCATTTTTTTAAAAGATTTTATTTATTTATTCATGAGAGACAGAGAGAGAGGCAGAGACACAGGCAGAGGGAGAAGCAGGCTCCATGCAGGGAGCCCGATGCGGAACTCCATCCCAGAACTCTGGGATCATGCCCTGAGTGAAAGACAGACGCTCAACCACTGAACCACCAAGGCGTCCCTAATTCTGCCAGTTTTTACTTCATATATTTTGATGGTCTGTAATTACGTGCATAAATGCTTATAATTGCTTTGTCTTCTTGATGCATTGAACTTTTGTTATTAATATATAATGTCCTTCTTTGTCTTTTACAAACTTTGTGACTTAAAGTCTATTTTGTCTCATATTAGTATGGCCACCCCTTACTCTCTTTGGTTACTATTTGCACAGAATATCTTTTTTTTTTTCAGAATATCTTTTTCTATCCTTCCATTTTCAATCGGTTTGTGCCTTTAGATCTAAAGTGAGTCTTTTTACATAATATATATTCATATCATGTGTTTTTATCCATTCTGTCAATCTGTCTTTAATCTATTTACATTTAAAGTAATTACTGATAAGGAGAGACTTCTGTCATTTTACTATTTGTTTTCTATAAGCCCTATAGATTTTTTGTCCCTCATTTACTGTACTACTGTCTTCTTTTACATTTAGTTGATTTTTTTGGGTAGTGAAATGTTTAAATTCCTTTCTCATTTCCTTTTTTGTATATTTTGGTGGTTACCATGGGATTGCATATAATATCCTAAATTTATAACACTCCAATTTGAATTTATACCAAATTAACTTTAATAACCTATACAACTTTGAACCTTTACAGTTTCATACTCACCCCTTTCAATTGTTGATGCCACAAAATTGCATCTTTATACATTGTTTGCCCCAAAACATAAAGTAAAAATTCTTTTAAATACAGTAGTCTCTTAAATTATGTAGGAAATGAAATGTGGAGTTATAAACTAAAGTTATAATAAAATTAGCTTATATACAAATATATTTTATAATGTAATAACTACATGAATCATGTAGAAAATAAAAAGTAGAGTTATAAACTATTGTTACAATAATGCTAGCTTTTATAATTGCCTATGTATTTATTTTTATTGAGGGAGATTTCTATTTCTTCATATGGCTTAAAGTTACTATCTAGTGTCCTTTCATTTCACTCTGCAGGATTCCCTTGAGCATTTCTTGAAGGGCAGATCTAGTGGTTGCAAATTCACTCAGCTTTTGTTTATCAGTAATGTATCAATTTCTCCACTTTTGAAGGACAGTTTTGCCGGATATAGAATTCTTGGTTGACATTTTTTTTTCTTTTAGCACTTTGAATATATTTGCCTCCAAATTTTCTGAGAAATCTGCTGATAGTCTTCCTCCTTATGTGCAGTGAATTGCTTCTCTCTTGCTGCTGTCAAGATTCTCTTTTTGTCTTTTGAAAATTTAATTATAACATGCTTTGGTGTGAATCTATTTTGGTTCATCTTATTGAGAGTTCACTGACCTTGGATGTTTATATTCATATATTTCATCAAATTTGCAAAGTTTTCAGCCAATATTTGCTCAGATATTCTCTCTCTCCCTTTCTTCTTTTTCTGAGACTCCCACTCTGTTTAGTGGTGTCCCACAGCTCTCTTAGGTTCTATTCATCCTTTCCAGTCTTTTTTCTTTTTGTTCCTTAGAATCAATACTTTCCATTGTCATTTTCCTGTTTGCTGATTCTCTCTTGCTTGCTCAAATCTGCCTTTGAATTCCAACAGTGAATTTTTAAATTTTACTTATTGTACTTTTCAGTTCCAGAATGTCTTTTAGTTTTCTTCTTAGGTTTCCTATTTCTTTATTGATATTTCTATTTTATTCATATATCATTTTTTGACTTTTTAGATTTTTGAGCATCTTTAAGACAGTTGTTTTAAAGTGTTTGTCTAGTAGATCTGCCATCAGATTTTTTCAGGGACAGTCCCTGTTGATTTAAATTTCTCCTTTGAATGGGTTACATTTTCCTATTTTGTTGTATGCCTTGTAATTTTTTTCTTGAAACTAGATATATATTTGTTTAAGTATTTATTTATTTGAGACAGAGAGAGAGAGAGAGAGAGAGAGACTGAGTGAGCAGGGTGTGGGGACTTAGGCAGAGGGAGAGAATCTTGAAGCAGACTTCCTGCTGAGCGGGGGGCCCAATGTAGGGCTTTATGGGACATCCCATGAGATCTTGGCCTGAGCCAAAACCAAGAGCCAGACACTTAACTGACTGAATCACATAGGCACCCCAAAACTGGGACATTTGAATCTAATAATGTGATAACACTTGAAATCAGATTTCTCCCCTTTCCCAAGGGTTTGCACTTTTTGTTGTTATTGTTTGTTTATTGCTTTAAAAAAATTATTGGAGTCTGACTCTGTGTCAGGGACCTACGTGAGGTATACACTTAAGATCTTCGCTGGTCTTTCCTGAGCCTACAATTTTCCCTGGGCATGCATGGCCACTTTCTAATTTCCCCATTTATGCAATTGTTTTTGAATGTCCTAGTCTTTAATGTGTGGCCCCTAAAAGGGGAAACAGAGAAAAAATAAAGGGGAAAAAGCCCTTTAAATCCCCTAACCAGGAGAGGTAGGGGTTTGCAACAATGGGGGTAGGTGCAACAACAATGACCACCCACCTCTTTGTACCTCTGAGATCAGAAGCAGCAATCTATAATCAAAACAGATCCTTGATACTTGGAGGGAAATTTATGCCTATGCTGGCTTCTACAAGCTGTGTGTAGCTACTTTAGGAGGCTGCATAGCTGCTTACTGTGGGGCTGAGGGTCGGGAATGGGTAGTTGCTCTTGTGCAAAGAACTGAAATTAACCAAACTTACCATCCAAGACTTCCCCTGGAATTTTCAAGCCTTTAGTAGAATCCAGAGTTCCAAAGTTATTACATCAGACAGATTCTGTCATCAACTGCTGTCCTGCTGGGGAGACAAATTACTGGTACTTTTTCTTTTGCCATATTACCATAATCCTCTTCCACATTTCCTCCTTGTTTTTCCCTAGTAATTTTGGATTGTATCCTGCATATTGTAGACAATATGTTGTAGAGACTCTGGATTCTCTTTTATTTCTCCAAAAAAAATTTTTTTAAGTAAACTATGCCCAAGTGGGGCTCAAACTCATGACCCCAAGATCAAGAGTCACATGTTCTACTGATTGAGCCAGCCAGGTGCCCCTGCTTTGTTTTGTTTGCTTTGCTCCTGGTTTAACTAGGCAGTTTATTTAGGTAGACTCAAGCTTCTGCCTTTGAAAGAGAGAAGAAACTTTGTTTCTTCTGTTGTGGGCAGCCGCTGAAATCTCAGTTCAGCAGCTTTTTCAGTGTTAGCTGGGCTGCATAGAATCTGCCCTACACAAATGTGGTTCAAGGTCAGACAGAGATAGGGGCAGAATTTTTACACAGAACCCTGCTTTTCAGCTCTCTCCTTTTTGTGATTTTCCCTTTTTCTATTTGAGAGCTATTGTCGCCTCGCTTCTCTTTCCTTCCTTCCTTCCTTCCTTCCTTCCTTCCTTCCTTCCTTCCTTCCTTCCTTCCTTATTTATTTTTAAAGGAGAGAGAGAAAGGGGAGGGACAGAGGGAGAGAATCTCCAGCAAACTCCTCATTGGTGTGGGCCTGCTGCGGGCCCAATCTTACCACCCTGAGATCATGACCCTGAGATCATGGCCTGAGCCTGAGGCTTAACTGACTGAGCCACCCAGGTACTCCATCACTCTTCTCTTTTCTCTCTTTCTTTCTCCCTTTCTTTCTCTTTTCTTTCTTTCTTTCCTTTCTTTCTTTCTTTCTTTCTTTCTTTCTTTCTTTCTTTCTTTCTTTCTTTCTTTCTTTCTTTCTTTCTTTTTCTTTCTTTCTTTCTTTCTTTCTTCTTTCTTTCTCCTTCTCTCTCTCTCTCTCTCTTTAATTTATTTATTCATGGGAGACAGAGAGAGAGAGAGAGAGGCAGAGACATAGGCAGAGGGAGAAGCAGGCTCCATGTGGAGACCGATGCGGAACTTGATGCTGGACTCTGTCCCAGGACCCTGGGATCAGGACCTGAGCCAAGGGCAGACGCTCAACCACTGAGCCACTCAGGTGCCTCTCTTCTGTTTCTTATTCAAGTTTTATTTGGGATGCCTGGGTGGCTCAGCGGTTGAGCTGAGTGTCTGCCTTTGGCTCAGGGCCGTGATCCTGGGACTAGGGATTGAGTCCCACATCAGACTCCCTGTGAGGAGCTGGCTTCTCTCTCTGTCTCTCATGAATAAATAAATAAAATCTTTAAAAAAAAGTTTTACTATCCCACACAGGGCCAACTGGCACCTTCCCTCAAGTTAAAAGTGTAACAAGGAGAAACTTATTCAGAGCCATTACCTTTTTTCAAATGTAAATGTCCCTACTGCCTACTTTTCCCCTGAGTTTTGTCTTTCTCCAGTGCTTCCAAGGTGTTTTTTTCACATTTTTTCTCAGAATTTATACTTATTATCTACTAGAAAGTTGATTTGATAGGAACTACTCCATCATTACCTTATATTTATACAATTATAAATAATTAATAATGGTTAATTTCTCATTTGGTTGGAGTTCTTCTCTGAAGTGGTTTAGGATAGGCTCTTATATATCTGAAACATATTTTTGTTGTGTTTACAAGTCAATGGCAACTTCTTTTTTTTAAAGATTTTATTTATTTATTCATGAGACACAGAGAGAGAGAGAGAGGCAGAGACATAGGCAGAGGGAGAAGCGGGCTCCCCATCAGGAGCCCCATGCAGGACTCAATCCCAGGACCCCGGGGGATCATCCCCTGAACCGAAGGCAGATACTCAACCACTGAGTCACCCAGGTGTCCCCAATAGGAACCTCTACTAGTATTGAATTCTGAGGAGTTTGGTGAGATCCAGTATGTCCTCCACCACATGGCCCTCCTTTAGGCATTTCCTCAGCTGTTTTTTTTTTCTCCAGGCGGTTTCTTCTGGTTTTTAATTCTATTTTTCTAAAACTATTCTTATATTGCTCTTTTTATGCTATCTATTGACTTCATATTACAGAATAACAGGATTTAGCACACTTAACATTCCCTTCCTTCCCTTCATCCTCCCAATATATTTGCTTCACATTTTTAAAAATCAATATTTATAATATGTTTGTATTGTTATACTACTGATTATATAACTTTTTAGCTATACTGGAATTAATAATTGCCTGTAGGTTGTTTTAGTAATTTTCTATGTAATAATTACTAGTTCAACCATAAACTCTCCAATAGAATTGTGATGCCCCCTCTGAATCCCATACAAATAATTATTCTTGCTTTCAGCTGTGTCTGATATTACTGTGTCTAGGTGCTGCAAGTTTCCTGACACCTTGTCTTCTGCTAGAGTGGGAAAGAGGATCCACTTGTCTCTGCAGAATGTAGTTTTATGGATATGAGCAAGCCACTTAAAGTTTTTCAACCAGTTCTTCTCTTCAGCACTGCATTAATTTCTGCCTTTGGAGATAACTGGTGCCTCCAGATTCTGGGCATTTACAAAATACTGTAGTGATTTCAGCTTTCTTCTCATTAGCATATCCCTGTGGTACTAAGCTTTCACAATTCTAGCAACTCCTTTATCCAATTTTTATCTTCTAAAAATTTGTTGACATCTCTTGTCTGTGTCTGTATTATTTATTTGTTTTGCTCTTCCAAATCCATTCTTTTTTTGCACTGCACTGTGTGAGAGAGGATACTTCTATGGACTTAGGCTCCCTTGACTTTTGGCTAACAGTTGGATTCGGCTAATTGGAGGTACTGTCAGAAGACTGGAGAGTGGGAGGAGATAGAATTGTAGATGTAAGAGTATTTATTCCCATTGCGGTCTTCTCCCCACATACTTCCTCCCTGGGATGCCATAGTTTTGGTGATGGCACAATACTTTTTACTTAACTCTATGGCTCCTAGAGGGTTCTTTTCTTCTATGCCTAGAGCTCTTACCAGGTTGCAGTAATCATTCTCTCCACTTGCCCCCTAGAGGTCCACTGAATGTTATTCAGAAACTGTCATCATCTCCGTCCCTTGCTGGTTCTCTTAATCCTGCCCCCACCTCTGTAAATAGTTTTCTTATTAAATTCTATTAAATTCTCATTTGAATGTGCCAATCTGTTTTCTGCCAGAACTCTGACTGCTACATCGCTGTTCATGTTCTCTCTCTACTGTTTATTCATTTCAAAATTTTATTCTCATTTTAGCAGAGTTTCTGGAGGCAACAGAAATAAGTGCCATATGTTCAATCTGCTATGTTTAACTGTTAGATATCCTTTTTCCAGTATCTTTTCCTATGCAGAAGTATCTATTTTCTTTGATATAACATTTTCTCCTATACCCAAAGCAGAAGATTGGAGATTTAATCTGTGGATAAATTGAAAAGAGAGGCCCCAATTCAGGGACAAGTACAGTGGTAGGCAAAGCAGAAACATCAAACTATGAAGGGTGAGATTAAGACAAAGTCCATATAATAAAGGATAATTCTCTATGTACTCTCTTGAGTCTCCTAGTGCCAAGAAAGCTGAAAGCCAGAATGTTGATAGCTCTATCCCTATGTACCCACCAATCAGAAAGTTCAGCTTTCTTCCCTGGAATAGCCCTAAAAAATCTGAGTATGTGTATCAAAATTGAATGGATGGCAAAAAAAATCACTATATATTTGAAAAAGACTTAAACAAGAAAGACAAAGACAAACAATGCTAAATATACAAATAAGCCATAGAAGAGTCCAAAGGAAGGAAAAGCAATTCAGGACTCAGAAAAAAAACAAAGACCAACAAAACAAGAATGCTAGATTAGTCTGGGGGAAAATGGAGTGGTGGCTTAAAATTCTGAGGGCAAATTATATCCAATCTAAAATTCTATACCCAGGCAAATTATCATGCAGATAAGTAGGTAAAATCATGACACTTTTATTCAGAAACACTAAATGATATAAAAAAGGAAGAAGCCAAGAAAGAGAAACACACCAGATCCAGGGAACAAAGATTTAACACATAAGTGAGGTGAAAAAAATTCCTTGGATTTCAGTGATGGGAAGTGTCAAGATAATAGCTGGGCAGTGGGCTTCATGAGCAACCGGTACCAATAAGAGAATGAAGACAGAGGGCTCCAAGAGAGAAACTAAATGTATAGAATAGCCAATGTATTTTAATATGTTCAGAAATTATTTTTAGCTTTAATGGATAGTTTGGAATTGAAGTAGTGATATTGACATGGACAATTAAACAAACAAGAAACAAAAACCAAAGCAGGGGGGCCTGGATAGCTCAGTTGGCTAAGTGCCTGCCTTCTGCTTAGGTCATGATTCTAGGGTCCTGGGATCGAGCCCCACATCTGGCTCCCTGCTCAGTGGGGAGTCTGTTTCTCCCTCTCCCTCTGCAGCTCCCCCTTCTTGTGTACACTCTCTCTCTCTGCCAAATAAATAAATAAATAATAAAATCTTAACAAACAAACAAAACTAAAGCAATTATTTATACTGGAAAATTGTTCAAAAAGGAAATGTTATAATACACACATAATACAAGAATAGAAACTATACTAATATAAATATTAAATATTTATTTAAACAAAAATGCAATGTAACAGATCTAGGAAAATGAGAATGAGGAAGAATATTTTTTTTTTGAGGAAGAATATTTAAATGAATATACAGACACATCTTAGAGATATTCAATTCCAGATCATGGCAATAAAGCAAATATTGCAATAAAGTGAGTCAAATGAATTTTTTGGCTTTCCAGTACCTCTAAAAGTTATGTTTATACTATACTGTAGTTTGTTAAGTGTGCAATAGCATTATATCTATAAAAAAGTACATACCTTATTTTTTAAGTACTGTATTTTAAAAATACTTTTATTGCCAAAAATTGCTAACCGTCAGCTGAGATTTCAGTAAATCATAATCATGAATCACCAACCATAATGAATATAATAATGAGAAAGTTTGAAATATTGCAAAATCACCAAAATGTGACACTAGGTACATGAGGTGAGCAAATGCTGTTGGACAAATGGTTCCAGCAGACTTGATTGACACAGGGTTGCCACAAACCTTCAATTCCTAAAAAATGTATAATCTTTTAAGTGCCGGGCAGCCCAGGTGGCTCAGCGGTTTGGCGCCACCTTTGACCCAGGGGGTGATCTTGGAGATGTGGGATCGATTCCCCATCGGGCTCCCTGCATGGAGCCTGCTTCTCTCTCTGCCTGTGTCTCTGCACCTCCCTCTCTCTGTGTGTCTCTCATGAATAAATAAATAAATAAATAAATAAATAAATAAATAAAAAGAAACTCAAAGTTCCTTTAAAAAAAAATCTTCGGGGATTCCTGGGTGGCGCAGTGGTTTAGCGCCTGCCTTTGGCCCAGGGCACGATCCTGGAGACCCGGGATGGAATCCCATGTCGGGCTCCCGGTGCATGGAGCCTGCTTCTCCCTCTGCCTGTGTCTCTGCCTCTCTCTCTCTGTGTGTGACTATCATAAAAAAAAAAAAAATCTTCGAAGTGCCATAATGTGAAGCACAATAAAATGAGATATGCCCTGAAGGAGATGACTTAAGAGAGGTAAATCTCCATTTACCATAATAGCAAGATAAAGTAAAAAATGAAAAAATGGTGATGTAAGTACATAGTTTATTTTATTTTTAAAGATTTTATATATTTGAAAAAAAAGATTTTATATATTTGAGAGAGAGTGAGAGAGCACAAACAGGGATGGGGCACCAAAGGGAGAGGGACAAGCAGACTCCCCACTGAGCAGGAAGCCCCATGTGGGACTCAATCCCAGGACCCTGGGATCATGACCCAAGCTGAAGGCAGATGCTTAACTGACTGAGCCACTCAGGTGCCCATAAGCACTTACTGTAGATACATGGAGATAAAACCAGAATAAATAGCCCAAAAAAGTTCAGAGAAGTTGCTTAAAAGGAAGGGGAATTTGGGAATGAGAATCAAAGGGGCAGAATTCTTCTATTTTTCACTGTAAGCTAACTGTTCCACTTAAAAATTTTTTTAAAAGAGATACACTCAGGGGCGCAGGGGTGGCTCAGTCAGTTGAGCATCTACCTTTGGCTCAGGTCATGATCCTGGGTTCCTGAGATGGAGCCCCACTTCGATCTCCCTGCTCAGTGGAGAGCCTGTGTCTCCCTCTCCCTCTGCCCCTCCTTCTGCTTGTGCTTTCTTGCTCTCTTTCAAATAAATAAATAAAATCTTAAAAAAATAAATATAAGAGATACATTTGTTGGTTTCATAAAAAAACAAAAAATGAAAAGAAACACATATCCCATGTGTGGACCCAAATAGTAGTCACGTAGCAGTATTTCTCTCTCTTCCCCCACCTATTCTAAGAACTCCTCTGTTTCCTTGTGAAGAGTTCTTGGAATCTCTATGTGGTATCTCACAAGCGTTCTGTGAATTTGTTCTCTTGGCTGCCTTAAGTTTCTGTTCCTGCTCTTCTCTCTGCAGAGGCCAACTGAAGGCCACACCCCTGCCTGCTACAAACGCTCACTGATCTCTGTTCCCAGGCTGCCAATACCTGGTGTCAAATTGTTGATGTTTGTGCCAGTGATGCTACTTCTTGTCACTGCCGGAGCTGCTGGCTTCAAGGCTGATGACATTTCACACCTCACTGGCCCCCACACAGTTGTGTTTTCTCCTAAATGGGAGAAATTTCTCTCAATTCACACAATCAGGAAATGATAATTCTCTCTTGAGCATCTGCTTTTGTCTTTTATGAGCAATGTGGACCTGAAACTGACTTTTCTTCTTTTTGGGGGGCTGGCTGCTAGAAAGTGCTTAGCTAAATTTGCTTGTAATTCTAGAGAGGAGGGAGTATCCAATGGTTTGTATGTTTGTGAATTACTGTTAAGTGCTTTTTGGGCTTTTGTTGTACCCTTATGCTTTTTTTACTTTGTCTTTTTTTTTTTTTTTTTTTTTTTAAATTCATGACAGATACAGAGAGAGAGAGAGAGGGGCAGAGACACAGGCAGAGGGAGAAGCAGGCTCCATGCACCGGGAGCCCGATGTGGGATTCGATCACGGGTCTCCAGGATCACGCCAAACCGTGGGGCAAAGGCAGGCGCCAAACCGCTGCGCCACCCAGGGATCCCTTTTTTTTTTTTTTTAAGGATTTCATTTATTTGAGAAAGAGACAGAGATAGTGAGA
Organism: Canis lupus familiaris; assembly: GCF_011100685.1. Classification (NCBI taxonomy): domain Eukaryota; kingdom Metazoa; phylum Chordata; class Mammalia; order Carnivora; family Canidae; genus Canis; species Canis lupus. The sequence continues at coordinate 18,848,557 of NC_049238.1, forward strand.
GAGAGCACAAGCAGGGAGGAGAGGGAGAAGCAGGATCTCCAGTGAGCAGGGAGCCCGATACGGGGCTTGATTCCAGGACCCCAGATCATGACCTGAGCCAAAGGCAGACACTCATCCGACTAAGCCACCCAGGCGTTTCTTCACTTGCCTTTTATTCATTTGCTCAATACTGCATTTATTTGAGGTGATTCAAATTCTTTTCTTTTTTCTTTTTTGGAATGGGGGATTATATTAAAAATTGAATAAACAAATACTGAAAATTTTTAGCTTTAAGAAAATTTTCCACTTTATTAAAAAATCTCCTAGGACTTAGGACTGCATTTGTGGTAGCCATATTGATTACTGCAGGTTTATGGAAAATCTTAAGATTGGATAGTGTGATTCCTTCAACTTTATTCTTCTCTTTTAAATTTTTTAGCTATTTTGGTTCCTTTTCCTTTCTTTCCCCCCCACCCTCCCCCCGTTCCTTTTCCTTTCTAATTTTAGAATCAGCTTGTCTATAGTCATAGAAACTGCTAGAATTTTTAGTAGTACCTTTATTGAGATGTGACTCACTATATAAAATTCACCCCTTTAAAGAGAGTACACTTCCAGGACACTTGGATGGTTTAGTCGGTCAAGCATCTGACTCTTGGTTTCAGCTCAGGTCATGACTTAATGGGTTGTCAGATCCAGCCCTGTATAGGGTTCAGTGCTTAGCAGGCAGTCTGCCTCATGATTCTCTCCCTCTGCCCCTCCCCTCTACTCAAGTGCACTCATTCACTCTCTCTCTCTCTCTAATAAATAAATCTTTTTTTTTAAAAAAAGTGTATGATTCTGTGGCTTTTTGTATATATCACTAAGTCCAGAATATTTTTATCAACCCAGAAAAAAAGCCCATACCCATTTGAAGTCAACAATCTATAATCAGTCAAATACCTTAAAAAGCCTGAGGTCCCTGGAAAAGAAGGACTCAAGCTTGCAACACCAAGTCTTCCCTGAATGTCCAGCCAGCTAGTTGATTTTGAACTTGCCAGTCCACACAGTCATGTGAGCCAATTTCCTCTCTGGAGAATCCTAATATAGATTTTGAAATCATACAATATATGCCTTTTCTTTCTTTTTTTTTTTTTTTAATATATGCCTTTTCTGTCTGTTTTTTTGTTTTATTTTTGTTTTTGTTTTTCCTTAGTATAACATTTTCAAGGTTCATCCATCTTCCAGCATGAATCCATTCATTCCTTTTTATGGCCAAATAATATTCTATTATATGAATATATACCACATTTGCTTTATCCATTCATTAGTTGATAGACATTTGGGTTCCCATTTCTGTCTATGACGAATACTGCTGCTACAAACATTTTTGTACAAGTTTTTGTGTGGATGAGTTTCAATTCTTCTGGGTTTTTCTTCAATATGTACTATTTTACATTTCTACCAGCATTATATGTGGGTTCCAATTTCCCCACATCCTTGCCAACACTTGTTAGTGCCTCTTTTTGATTATTGCCATTCTAGAGGTTGTGAAGTGGTATTTCATTGCGGTTTTGGCTTGCATTTCCTTAATGGCTAATGATGTTGAGAATATGTGTAGAGTCATCAAAGAGCTGCTCCATGCTTTCTGTCCAGGTTTCATAGCTGCATTCAGTGGGAGAGACAGAGAGAGTGGAATAGCTCTTACTCTCTTTTACCTGGCAACAGAAACTTGCTAGTTTTTGATACTTATAAAAATAGTATCTTTACATTTTCTAGGTATTATTGCTGGTGAATATAAATGCAATTGATTTTTAAATCTTGATTTGAGGGACACCCAGGTGGCTCAGCAGTTGAACGTCTGCCTTTGTCTCAGGTTGTGATCCCAGAGTCCCAATGGGCTTCCTGCATGGAGCCTGCCTCTCCCTCTGCTTGTGTCTCTGCCTCTCTCTCTGTGTGTCTCATGAATAAATAAATAAAATCTTTTTAAAAAATCTTGATTTGATTTCCTGCAAACTTGCTCAACTCTCTTATTAATTTTAATGTTTTATCATTTGCAGACAATGAAGGTTTTGTTTCTACCTTTCCTATTCTTATTTGCTTATTGATTTTACATGATTGTGTGAGCTAAGGACTCCAGAATAAGATAAATTAGAAATGGTAATGATACACTTGTTTTCTTCCTGGTCTTACGGAGAATATTTTCAGTATTTCATGATTACATGTAACATTCAGAGTAGGTTTTTGGTTTTGTTATCAGGTTAAGAAAATTCTCTTCCTAGTTTTCTTATGGTGGTGTTTTTGTTTAAATCCTCAATGGGTATTGGATTTTACTAAGTGCCTTTTCTGTATATATTGAAAAGAAAGTTATAAATGTATATTGCTTTCTGGCTCTTAACATGATATATTAGAATTGATTTTCTAATGTTAAACCAATGTTTAGATTGTTTGCAAAAATTGCTACAACATTCTCCCCATCTTTTGTATTCCTTTGCCATGTGACTTTACCATTCATCTCCTCAAGAGGTGAAGTCCCCTTCCCCTTGAATCTGCTAATAAAACTAATCGTTTTATTAGAATGTGGCAGAAGAAACACAGTGATTTCTTAGTGCTGGCTTCAGGGGATTTTGTTCCTTTGCTCGCTCCCTCTTAAAATGCTTCTCTCAACATGGACAAGCCCAGGATAGCCCTCATGGAGAATGAGGCCCAGAATCCCAGCCATTTCAGATGTTGCAAACAAGGTCCCAGATATGTGAGTAAGATCATCTAAGGCCATCCACCCCTAGCTGAACTCCCAGCTGACTGCAGCTACAAAAGTAACCAGGGCAAGACCAGCCCAGCCAACTCATAGCATTGTGAGAAATAATAAACTTTTGCAAGCCACTGTTTCTGAGTGCTGTCATTATGGTTTTGGTGTTTTGTTTTTAATGCAGCATAGGTAACTGATACACTCATCTTGCATTCTTGAGTTAAACCTAACTTGGATGTGGTGCATTATCATTTCACATATTGCTAGATTTCTTTTCCTAACATTTTGTTTAGGATATTTGCTTCAGTGTTTGAATGAGTCTAGCTTATAATTTTCCTATCATGTAATCTCATTAAATTTTTGAAGTTGAAGTAAAATTAGCCTCATAAAGTGAGTTGGGTGTGTTTCTCCTTTTTGGTTTCTGGAATAGTTTGTATAAGGCTGAAAATATTTGTTTCTTGGATTATTGAGGGAATTCACTATTAAAATTGTCTGGGTCTATTGTTTTCTTTTGTGGGAATAATTTAAGCTGATTCAGTTTCTTTAATTATTATAAAATCCTGCAGTTTTTCTATTTTTTCCTGAGTCAGTTTTAGTAAGCTATATTTTTCTATTTTCAAATTCATTGGCAAAAAGTTACTCAAACTATTTCTTTTTAAAAGTTCAAAAATATCTTTCCTGGGCAGCCCGGGTGGCTCAGTGGTTTAGCGCCACCTTCGGCCCAGGGCATGCTCCTGGAGACCCAGAATCGGGTCCCACTCTGGCTCCCTGCATGGAGCCTGCTTCTCCCTCTGCCTGTGTCTCTGCCTCTCTCTCTCTCTGTCTCTCATGAATAAATAAATAAAATCTTTAAAAAATATATTAAAAAAATCTTCCCTATCTTCAGCATCTATTTGTATTTTTATTTCCAATATTATTTGTAACTTCCCTTTTTTGCCTTAATTGGTCTTTAAAGAGGTTTGTCTTTTCAATGACTAGACTTTTAGCTTTAATGCTTCTCTATTTTCTTTTTTTTTTTTTTAAATCTTTTATTTTTATTTTTATTTATTTATGATAGTCACAGAGAGAGAGAGAGGCAGAGACATAGGCAGAGGGAGAAGCAGGCTCCATGCACCGGGAGCCCGACATGGGATTCGATCCCGGGTCTCCAGGATCGCGCCCTGGGCCAAAGGCAGGCGCCAAACCGCTGCGCCACCCAGGGATCCCTGCTTCTCTATTTTCTATTTAATTTTATATATTTATAAATGTATCACATGTATATGAATATGTATTTATATAAAAGTTATATTTAATATAAATAAAATTTGTTATGATATATACTTATATATGTAATATATATTACATAAATATATCATATCATATATTGCTTATTTTATTGCTTCTTTTTTCTTTCTGAGTAATATTCTATTGTATACTTGTACCACAGTTTATTTATCCATTCAGTTGTTTTTTTATTTTAATTAACTAATTAATTTAAGATCTTATTTATTTATTCATGAGAGAGAGAGAGAGAAGCACAGACACAGGCAGAGGGAGGAGCAGGCTCCATGCAGGTAGCCTGATGTGGGACTCGATCCTCGGTCCCCAGGATCACACCCTGGACTGAAGGTGGTGCTAAACCGCTGAGCCACCAGGGCTGCCCTGTTTTCTTTTTCTTTCTTTCTTTTTTTTTATGGTTTCTTTTTTTTTCTTAAAGGTTTTTTAAAATTTATTTATTCATAGAGACACAGCTAGAGAGAGAGGCAGAGACACAGGCAGAGGGAGAAGCAGGCTCCATGCAGGGAACCCAATGTGGGACTCGATCCCGGGTCTCCAGGATCATGCCTTTAGGCTGCAGGCGGCGCTAAACCGCTGCGCCACCGGGGCTGCCCCTGTTTTCTTTTTTTAAAAAATATTTTATTTATTTATTCCTGAGAGACACAGGCAGAGGGAGAAGCGGGCTCCATGCAGGGAGACCGACGAGGGACTCCAGGATCGGGCCCTGGGGCAAAGGCAGGCAGGTGTTAAACCGCTGAGCCACCCAGGGATCCCCTACCATGCACATTTTTGATCATATGTCTTGGTGCACATGCATATCACTTTCTCCAGGATATATAACATGGAGTAGAATATCTGGATCCCTAGGGGGATGTGTCTTAAAATTTGGCAATATAAATACCATGTTCTAAGCATCTTTCACCAGCATTTGACATTGTCATATTCTAAAGCTTTGGCAATAGTATCTAATGGTGGTTTTAACTGACTTTTCCTTATTTACCAATCAAGTTTAACATCTTTTCATATGTTTATTTAACCATTTATGTTTCCTGTTTGTGAAGAGACTTGTCGAGTGTTTGACCATTTTCCTATTAAGCCCTCAGTTTTTTCCTTTTGACTTCATAGGAGTTCTTTATACGTTATCAGTATAAACCCTTTGTTAGTTTTATGTATTGCAAATATCTTTTCCTATTTTGTAGCTTGTTTTTCCTCACTTTTTATGGTGTATTTTGATAAATAAAAGTTCTTCATTTTAATTTGGTCAAATTTATCATTTTTTTTCCCCTGTATGGTCAGTGCCCTGTTTCTATGTCTTGGCAGGAAATACTTGCATCTTTTAAAAAAATATTTGCTTTGTTTTAAAGAAACTTATTTCTATCTCAAGCTCACTAAATTATTATCCTAAATTACCTTCTAAAAGCTTTATTGTTTTACCCTCACAGATCTATAATCAATCTGGAAAAGAGGTACCTTAAAATCCATCACAATGATTTTTGTTTTGTCTCCTTCTTCTTTCAGTTCTTTTTATTTTGTTTCATTTTTATACTTTCAGGATATGTTATAAAGTGCATATAAACTTAAAGTTGTTATGTCTCCTTGGCTAATAACATCTTTTATCATTATGAAGTTACCCTCTTTATCCCTAATAATGGTTTTGCCTTAAAATCTATTTTTGTCTAATAATTGTATCTGATCCAGTTTTTAGGGGATTAGCATTTTCATTTTTATTTATTCCTATTAAATTCATTAATATGCAATCTATCTTTAAAGATGGTTCATTGTTGGAGCACCTAGGTGGTTCATTAGTGAAACATCTCTTTTTTCTTTTTTTAAGGAATTTTTCTTCTTTTAAAAAAGACTGTATTTAGTTATTTTATTTTAGAGAGAGATAGTGTGCGAGTGAGGGGAGAGGGAGAGGGAAAGAGAGAGAGGCAGACTCTCCACTGAACCCAGAGCCTTACACAGGGCTTGATCTCAAGATCCTGAGATCATGACCTGAGCTGGAACCAAGAGTCAGGCATTTAACTGACTGAGCCACCCCAGCATCCAACCTTTGATTTTGGCTCAAGTCATGATCTCAGGGTCAGATAGAGCCCTGAATGGGGCTGAGCTTGGAGTCTGCTTGGGATCCTCTCTCTTTGCCTGTCCCCTGCTCACATGTGTGTTGTCTCTCTCTTTAAAATAAACAAACAAACAAATAAATAAAATCTTTAAAAAATTACAGATAGTTCGTTTTCACAGAGAATATTGAATGTTACATCATCTATTTTGTAAATTTAACTTGATACATAACTTCAATTTTTATTTTTGGTCTCTTTCTTTGATAAACACAATTTTATGGGTCATGCTGATTGTTATTTTTTTCCTCATCCTTTCATCTCCAAAATTGTTGATATCTTTTGGGATTTATAGACTATGATTCACTACTTGTGATCACTACACATAAATAGAAAGAGCTCATTTATACAGTATCACAGCCAAGGAGAATGACATGGAATTTGTTAAAGATCTGCTCCTAGTGTCACTTCTAAAAATGAGTTTGCTTTTTGTTGTTGTTGTTTTGTATATTTTTACAATACCATTTCCTTCATCAGACAGGACTTTTATGTTGCTTCACTTTATCTCATTGACTTTAAAAAATGGTAAAGATGGTATATAAGATATTCTATTCAATCCCTATACATAAAAAGAAAAGGGAAATGGTACATGCTTATTAAAATTAAACATTTCCTATTTTGGTGCTATCCAGTAGTAAATTTTTCAGGACTATATTCCAGATGAGTGTGATCATTACGTCTTATAGATGTATTTTTGACTGGGTATATTTCATAGTCATCAGTGTTAATTTTGTTTGCAAGTAGGAAAAGTTTCACTGCTCCCAGGATGACCTTTAGAGTTAAGTTTTTTTCTTTCTTTGTCATTATTTGCTTTACAAAAAATCCTGAATTCATCTTGCTTTACCAGATCCTGGATTGAAAAAACCAACAGCTATGATACACATTATTTGAATAATTAGGGAAATTTGATATGTGCTGTATATTAGATAATAGTACTGCATTGGTGCTAAATTTCCTCAATGTGATAATTATATAGTGATTATAGGAGTTTGCCCTTGTTCTTATAAGAAATATCTATGAGGGTCATCTGGCTAGCTCAGTCAGAAGAGTATATGACTCTTGATCTTGGGGTCATGAGTTTGAGCCCAATGTTGGGTATAAAGATTACTTAAATAATTTTTTTTTAAAAATTAAAAAAACAAGAAACATCTGTGAGATTTAGGGGTGAAATGTCATAACAATTTGTAACTAACTTTAAAATAAATGATCCAGTAGAGAGAAGGAAGGAAGGGAACAGGAAAAAAGGAGAGAAAGAAAGAGTATATGAAGAAGGTAACATAAAGCAAACATGACAAAATGTCAACTATTAGTGAATCTAGATGAATTGTATATGGAGTATTTGTTGTTCTATTCTTGTCATTTTCTATAGCTTGGAATTTTTCCAAAATAACAGATTGGGAAAATAAACTCTGTCCACTAAAAAGAATTCCTGATATCAATGAGTTTGTGACTCTGATATAGTATCAGAATGGCACAGGTAGAAGGGAGCTCTGGCTCATCATTTGTCATGAGATCTAAGGCAGGTTTTCCTTATATTTTAGAGATTCCTAGATTTTTCTCTAACCTAGCATCCTTAAGATTTTTTTCCAAAAAAAAAAAAGATTTTTTTCCTTGAGTTCTTTAGGGCTTGAGGCTTACTACCTTTTGAACTTAACTGAACTGTTGACTTTTTATCTTTATTTCAAAAAGCAGTCTAATTATATCAGTCTAGTCTGGATAAACCCAAGGTACCCATTGTGTTTAGAAGTTTCCCTGGACAAAGTGAGAGAGAGGAGGGAGACTGTTTCCCAGGACATTGGAAAACCAGGTAGAGCAGGGTTTTGTGTGTGTGTGTGTGTGTGTGTGTGTGTGTGTGTCTGGGAACCTCACATTCTCCTGTCTTAGGAGGTTCTCTGATTTAGCAGAATTAGATTTCCCCCCAGATTTCCAGGGTCATTGCCATTGGCAGTCAGCTCATTGTGGGAGGCCAGTTGGAGCTCTCTCCACCTGAACTAGCTCATCTGGCTCCAGTCTCCCCTTATCTGACACTGCACAATTGCCTTCTCTGGACAATTCTTCCTAGAGCAGAAAGAATATCAGGCTCAGATAGAGAGCTGCTTTTCCCTAAAACAATGAAAATGGAAATATTCGTCTTTTTAGAGTGAAATAGAATCGACAAACAATAAGGTCAGCTTAGAAATAATCAAAGAAATCACCTCCTTTTATGTTGATGAGCCTTTCAAAACTAACGTGACAGAGGGCTTTGAATGAAAACCACAGCAATGTGGAAACATTAATATGTTTCAAAGTATTTTCCTGCAGCATACTTTTTCACTGAAAAAGATTAACACACACACACACATATCTGTATAAACAGACTAATTTAAAACTTTTAAGCTTAAAGACTTGAAGAAATGGGGGAAATGGTCAAATTATGAAAGCTCCTTAGAATACACTGAATTATAACATTTTTGGGAAAAGACATAATATTTTATTTAAAGAATACCAATAAGGGGATGCCTGGGTGGCTCAGTGGTTGAGCATCTGCCTTTGGCTCAGGGCATGGTCCTGGAGTCCCAGAATCAAGTCCCATATTGGGTTCCCTGCAAGGAGTCTGCTTCTCCCTTTGCCTGTGTCTCTGCCTCTCTTTCTCTGTCTCTCATGAATAAATAAATAAAATATTAAAGACACACAAAAAAGAATACTAACAGGGTTGGGGTTTGCTGGGTGAGAGAACTGGAGGATTAGCAGGATGGATCTGAGCTTTATGCAAGGGGATGGTTGTAAGAATAGGGTAGAATCTAAGCGGGGGAAGGATCCCAGTCATTCATTACAGATGTGATTATTGGGATTAATTTATTATGGGTGTGAGCCAGTAGGGTGAGTCTTCTTTTCTTCATGTTTTAGCTATATTCCTGAAGTCATTGTTATTTGTATTTGCATACTTTGTTTTTTCATTTGTGCTGCTCATTTGCATATCTTTACCTTTATCCTCTGTCAGGAAGCCAGATGCATACAGAAAACTCCATTTGACAAGCTACTTTTCAGTCATACCCTCATTTATTTTGCTCCACAATATTTGGTTTTGTCAGTTTTTCTTTTCTATCTAGGTTTCTATCTTGCAGTAAAAGCAAGGCCTTGCACGTGATTCCCACTATGAGATCATCCTAGAACAATGTAGCCCAGTGATCAGAGAGATTTGAGATGGAAAAAAGCAGGAAGCCCCAGCAATATATGAGTGGTTTGGATCATTTTCTTTTCTCTCTTTTTATTTTAAAGATTTTATTTTTAAGTAATCACTATACCCAACGTGGGGCTCAAATTCACAACCCTGAGATCAAGAGTCACACACTCTACCAACAACCAGCCAGGCATGCCCCTTGGATAACTTTTAATAGCCTGACTTAAATTTACAAATTCAGTATATTTAAAATGATCACCAAAAAACTTAAGGAATTCTATACAAACATACTTTGGAGGGATTTCTGAAGATCATCTCACTGTGGCATATTTTGCTTTAATAGGCTGTCATGTAAGAAGTTACCAAAATGGGCAAATGGGCAAAAGACTAGAACAGGAACTTTACAGAAGAGAAAACCCAAATAGACAATAAATACATGTAAAAATGATAAACCTGGGATCCCTGGGTGGTGCAGTGGTTTGGCGCCTGCCTTTGGCCCAGGGCGCGATCCTGGAGACGCGGAATCGAATCCCACATCGGGTTCCCGGTGCATGGAGCCTGCTTCTCCCTCTGCCTGTGTCTCTGCCTCTCTCTCTCTCTCTCTCTCTGTGACTATCACAAATAAATAAAAATTTAAAAAAAGATAAACCTCATTATTTTCAAGGAAATGATATATTCAGGTTCAAATTTATATCCATCAGGCTGGCAAAAATTAATGTCTGATATTGAGTGTTGACAGGGAAAGAACAAAGCAAACTCTAATACCTTGCTAGTGGGAGTATAAATTGAGACAGTTACTTGGAAAATAATTTGGCTCTATATAGTAATATATCTGTTATCTATTTATATATTATTAATATTGGTTATGTTAATACATATTTTAAAATATATGTTATATGTTATTTATACATTATGTAATATATAAGATTATACATAATTATACATAAATAAAGATTATTCATATAACAATATAATATAAAAGAATATTTTTTTCTTCTTAATAATTAACAAAATCACTTTTTTTCTTTCTTTTTTTTTTAAATTTATTTTTTATTGGTGTTCAATTTACTAACATACAGAATAATCCCCAGTGCCCGTCACCCATTCACTCCCACCCCCCGCCCTCCTCCCCTTCTTCCACCCCTAGTTCGTTTCCCAGAGTTAGCAGTCTTTACGTTCTGTCTCCCTTTCTGATATTTCCCACACATTTCTTCTCCCTTCCCTTATATTCCCTTTCGCTATTATTTATATTCCCCAAATGAATGAGAACATATAATGTTTGTCCTTCTCCGATTGACTTACTTCACTCAGCATAATACCCTCCAGTTCCATCCACGTTGAAGCAAATGGTGGGTATTTGTCATTTCTAATAGCTGAGTAATATTCCATTGTATACATAAACCACATCTTCTTTATCCATTCATCTTTCGTTGGACACCAAGGCTCCTTCCACAGTTTGGCTATTGTGGCCATTGCTGCTATAAACATCGGGGTGCAGGTGTCCCGGCGTTTCACTGCATCTGTATCTTTGGGGTAAATCCCCAACAGTGCAATTGCTGGGTCGTAGGGCAGGTCTATTTTTAACTCTTTGAGGAACCTCCACACAGTTTTCCAGAGTGGCTGCACCAGTTCACATCCCCACCAACAGTGTAAGAGGGTTCCCTTTTCTCCGCATCCCCTCCAACATTTGTTGTTTCCTGCCTTGTTAATTTGCCCCATTCTCACTGGTGTGAAGTGGTATCTCATTGTGGTTTTGATTTGTATTTCCCTGATGGCAAGTGATGCAGAGCATTTTCTCATATGCATGTTGGCCATGTCTGTGTCTTCCTCTGTGAGATTTCTGTTCATGTCTTTTGCCCATTTCATGATTGGATTGTTTGTTTCTTTGGTGTTGAGTTTAAGAAGTTCTTTATAGATCTTGGAAACTAGCCCTTTATCTGATACGTCATTTGCAAATATCTTCTCCCATTCTGTAGGTTGTCTTTTAGTTTTGTTGACTGTATCCTTTGCTGTGCAAAAGCTTCTTATCTTGATGAAGTCCCAATAGTTCATTTTTGCTTTTGTTTCTTTTGCCTTCGTGGATGTATCTTGCAAAAAGTTACTGTGGCCGAGTTCAAAAAGGGTGTTGCCTGTGTTCTTCTCTAGGATTTTGATGGAATCTTGTCTCACATTTAGATCTTTCATCCATTTTGAGTTTATCTTTGTGTATGGTGCAAGAGAGTGGTCTAGTTTCATTCTTCTGCATGTGGCTGTCCAATTTTCCCAGCACCATTTATTGAAGAGACTGTCTTTCTTCCAATGGATAGTCTTTCCTCCTTTATCGAATATTAGTTGACCAACAAAATCACTTTTAAGTGAAAAGTCACCAGTGTGTCACTACATGTCTTTAGAGTTACAGAATCTGTTCTCATATTTATTTTTTAGTTGTTCAAACAGTTGCTTTGCAGTTTAGGTATAAAACTACCATAGATACCATAGCCATGAAAGTGAGCTGCAAGGGATCCAGGTCACCATATTTAGCCATGCATTTTCGTTTTAAAATAAAAGAGCATATTTATTCCTTAAAACATTTGCTTGAAATCACACAGTAGATAATATTTTTGAACAGTGATTCTCAACTCCTGGCTGTACATCAGAAGTACCCAGAGACTTTAAAAACACAAAATCTTGATGCCCTACTTCCATCCTACACTAATTGAATTAAAATCTATAGAGGCGGAGCCTGGGCTTTGCATTTTTCTTGAAAAATCCCCCAGGTTATTCCAATTTAAAACCAGAATTGGAAAGAACTATTTTAAAACGACTTTCTAAACCTGCGTTTCTTACACTGCTGGTGCAAAATTCTCACTGGATGGGAAATCAATTTGGTAGGTTTATAGCATTTAGAAAACACAAATAATCAAGATTGGAAAAATGGCAGAGCATGTCACATTTTGTTTCAGGTGTGTGTATGTGTGTTTAATGAGCAGTCATATAAAATATAGATTCTTACTGTATATCACAGTGCATTTGAAAGCATTTCTAAGCAAACCTTTTCCAAGGTGCTATTAGATATTCTTTCCATTGGGGGACGCTCGGGTGGCTCAGTGGTTGAGCGCCTCCCTTCGGCCCAAGGCGTGATCCTGGGGTCTCGGGATTAAGTCCCATATCCAGCTCCCTGCATGGAGCCTGCTTCTCCCTCTGCTTGTGTCTCTGCCTCTCTCTCTGTCTCTCATGAATAAATAAATAAAATCTTAAAAAAAAAAAAAAAGACATTCTTTCCATTGGGTTTGAGGTAACAGAGCAGTGATATAATGTGATGGTTGCAATGCCCTTACTTGAATCCAAGCTTTTCCTCTTATTCCCTGTGTGACCTCAGTCAAATTATTTACCCTCTTTGTGTTATCCTGTCATTATAACAAGTACATGCAAAGGAGTTTAGTAAACCACACAGTCAGAAGGTATAGTCCCTAGAAGCCTCCCTTCATTTAGACACCAGTAGGAAGTTTGAAGATCCCAGGGCCACCCTCACTTCAGATCAGCTGGCTATAAATTCAGAGCTACTCATGACTAGTCTGAGGTTTGATAATTTGCTAGAAAGACTCACAGAACTCTCTGAAAGCTATTAAACTCATAGTCGCATTTATTTTTGGCAAGAGATACAAATTAGAACCAGCTAAAGGAAGATACAGATGGAGCTAAGTGTGGGTGAGTTCCAAATGCAAAGCTTCTATCATGTTCAGGATGTGTTACCCTCCCAACACTGAAGTGTGACAATACCCAAAGAGTATTGTCAACCAGAGAAGCTCCTCTGAGTTTCGGTGTCCAGAATTTTTATTGGAGCTTCATTACACAGGTATGATTGATTGAATTATTGCCCATATGGTAGAATTCAATCTCTCTCCCCTCCCTGGAAGTTAGACTGGTATCATGTGGCCCAAAGTCCCAGTCTTCTAATCACATTGTTGGTCTGTGCTGTGGCCAGCCCCCACCTCGAATCATCTTTTTCGAGTAGAGACCTAGGGGCCCACCATGGATCACCTTGTTAGTGTAAGTCACAGGTGTGGTCCCAGGGGCCCACCATGGAACACCAAAGACACCCCTGTCACTTGGAAAAGTCCAAGAATATAGAGGTTACCTCCTAGAGCTAGACAAAGCCTAGACCTCTCTTTTAGGCTAAATTCTTTTTTTTTTTTTTTTTAGGCTAAATTCTTTACTGCACAGTGGTTCTAAGGATTTAATGAGTCAACACACCTAAAACTCTTAGAATATTGCCTGACACATGGCAAGTGCTCTATAACTGTTAGTTACTGCTTTTCCTATTCCAATTGTTTTTATTCTTTGCCCCTGTGTTCTCAGTCCTTGACTTCTAAGAGCCGTGTTGCTGTTTTAAATCTTACTTGCATGTGTCCCATAGCCTTTGATTCCCTAGCTTCTCTCTCAATTGCTTAACTGAGAGGGAAGCCAAGAGTCAGAAGAAAGACAGAGCTTCTCTCCCTCCCAGCAATAATCCTTTGCCAGTAACCTGTTTACCTTTTTAATTTCTCTCTTTCCTTTATTTCTAATTTGGAAGATCTGGCAACACTGGTCCTAAATTCTTGCCAAACAAGAACAAGCTGATACTGGATCCCCACTTTAAACAAGCTCTCTCCTATTCTTGACTGTTCCCACGACCACCATGAATCTGCTTGTCTACCTGTTTAGACCCTTTAGGATCTGATTTTGCAACCGCAAGTCCAGAGACCAATAGTCTCTCAATCTCTCACCAATAAATAGAACACAGGAAACATTATTAACAAAGTTAGCAAAATTCTCTTACTAAAGAAGTCTCTTACTTAAACTCAGATGTGCTAAGTTATGTATGGAGGGCAAAGTTTCAATGACATAAAGTCATGTTAATTTTTTTGAATAAACTGATCTCACTCCTTGCCATTGTACCTGAGGAATGGTGTTTCCATTTTTTAACTTATGCTGCCTCACGAAATGCCTTCATAAGAAAAATGAAGGTCCTTGGATAGAAATCCCGTGTGACAAAAACCAGATGCATAAGATTTACCTGAAGCTCTAGTTAGCTTATCAAAAAAAAAAAAAATTTTTCCCCAAGGGGCTGGTACATAGAGTTTTAGATAAAAAAAAGAGAATTCTGAAAAAATTATTCTAACTTAAAATAAAAAATAGCCGTTTGGGGATGTTAAACAATGTTTTCAAGGGCTCTTAAGTGACATGAGAGAGCAATCAGTCCAATTCCTTCCTTTTAAATGTAAGGCAACTATCCAAGAATAAACAAAGTTCCATGCTGTGTTTTATGTTTGAAGTTGTCAGAACCTCTTTAAAAATTAACCATTGTGGGGGAGACAGAGCAGAGGATCTGCTTCTTCAAATACTGGAAATCACACCATGGATTTCCTATTGTTTCAGGAATACTCTAACTTGGAAATATTTCAAGGAGTTCATTTTAAGTTCAATCATATTTAAAGTGATGTAATTTATTATAATTTATTAGTCACTGAATATCCATGTGCTCCCATACATTTCCCAGCTCCTTTGCAGTTAGATGGTTCTATGTGATGAGTTATGACAAGTGAGTTGTGAGTGGAAGTGACATGTGTCACTTCTGGGACAAAGAATAAAGAGAAGAGCACTTTTTAGGTCTTGATGCTTTTCTCTTTTCCCGCCGCCCCAACAGCAGAGGCTGAACATGGAGATGGGTGTAACCACAAGATGGAACAGCCTGGGTGTCAGGCGTGCTTGGAAGGGAGTTGTTGGGAAGAGCCCCAGTACCTGCAGCCAACTTTGTGTAAGTGAAATGTAAACTTTCATGGGTTACACCAGTGGAAGATTGGGATTAGCTATTCCTGCAACATAACCTAGTTATGCAGATAACACATAACAATACCACCTAACATTAGCCATGCTTTAAACTTGCCACAATTATCCAAAACACAATTTATAATCTTTGACACTCATACAGATGTGAAAGCTCCATATTTGCATGAGTAAAGCATTTTTTATCAGAAATATTTGACAGAAAGGGGATTCTTACTTTTTCATGTTGAGAGAGAGCCCAGTAGAAAAAATATGTCAGCTGTGACTAAGACAAAACAGGATCAAACATAATCTTATTTAAGATCTGGATTAAATCTGAATAATTAGGTAACCAAAAAATTTCTTTGGTTTAGTTTTTAAGGTTGTCAATTTCCTATGTTTATCAGCACAGACTAAGCCATTTTGGAGAATAATGAAAAAAGTCTTTCAGGCCTAAGTGATATGTTTCTTTTAATTCCCTTGAACATTTTCCTTAAAGAATTTGGGGGTGTGTGTTAATTTTAATTTGTTTCTACAAAATTGAGAGTCAAATGTTAGGTAATTTGCTCTAAATCATACAAAATTAATGGAGAGGACCATACCAAAACCTCAACATCCATTGTTTCCACTATGTCTGTGCTTCCTCAAGAAGTCACAGGATGGTTAAGTAGGAGATGGAAAGTTAAGGCTAGTCTTTCACTTCCAAGAATGATAAATTAAGTCATTTAAAAAAATCCTCCCATTGAAGACAACTAAAATGCTGAACAAAATATAAAATCACCTTTTTAGAAATAGCCAATTAACAAATAATGAGGAATTACCAGGCTAAGTTCCTGGAGAAGATAAAAATCCTATAAAGATGAGCATGGTACTGGTGCCATTTTGTCCTGAGGAGGTGCAGTAGTCCAGAGTGGATGGTGGAGAAGTTTAATAGTTCCTCTCGGGCTAGGGTGACAAAAGTTGGTGCCTAGGGCCCACCACAGGTGAGTGCCTTGCATCCTGAGTGGAGGTTGACAGACCCTAGAAATAAGAGTGAATTGGAAATCAACCAGCCCTTGCATCTTCTGCAGTCTGTCTTTGAGTCATCTGGGTGGCCTGGAAAATCTCAAGCATAAAACTGGATTAGGGTAATATTGGAATGTTGGTGACTTCAAGTGCCTGGTAGAAGCAATAAAAAATTTCTTTGGATGGGACAGCTGGGTGGCACAGTCAGGTGAGTGTCTGACTCTTTGTTTCAGCTTAGGGCATGATCTCAGGGTCATGAGATTAAATCCTGTATGCCCCCTTGGTCTCCCCACCCCATGCTCAGCAGAGTCTTCTTGAGATTCTCACACCCTCTCCCTCTGACCCCCAACTCGTGCTCTCTCTCTCTCTCTCTCAAATAGAATAAATCTTTTAAAAAATTCTCTTTGAAGAAAGGGAACATTATAGTAGGCCTCAAATTATTTTTAAAAATAATTAAACATACAATTATCAGGACATAGGAAGAAAAACAACCAGGTATACAAGATGATAAAACACTGTGAACAAGAAAAATAAAATATACCAGACTGCAGAAATAGACCCTCAGGGATTCCAAATACAGACTGTAAAGCAATTATGCATATCAAGTTCAAGTAGATACAAGTCAAGTATGAATATTTTAGCAGAAAACTATAACGTATAAGAAAATGACATAGAATTGAAAAAGAACCAAATAGAAATTCAAATAGTAAAAAAAAAAAAAAAAGTAACCTAAATTAAATCAGTGGATGTATTTAAGAACAAATTAGACACAGTTAAGAAAGAATTCTGAAAAAGACAGATGAGACAAAACCTTTCAGAATGAAGCACAAAGAGAAAAAAGAATAGAAAAAAAAGAATACAATGAACATTCAGTTGGAGAACTTAAGAAGTAAAAAAGAAAGGGACAGAAGTGATATTTCAGGAGATAATAACAAAAAATGTTCAGTACTAGACATTGACCCACAGAAGCCCAGTAAATCGCAAGGAACATCACAGAAAGCAAGCCACCACAGACGCAGCACAGGAAAGCAGAGAAAACCAAAGGCAATGAGCAACTATTAAGAGCAGCCAGAGGGAAAGGACAGTTTACCTTCAAAGAAGCAATGGTTAGATTGGCTGCTAGATTCTCAGCAGCGGTTGGAGAAGCCAAAAGATTAAGGACTGATATCTTTAATGTGCTGAACAGCTGCCAACCTAGAATTACACATCAGGTGAAAACAGCACTAAAATACTGTGTGAAGATAGCCTCAACTCAGCAATTAAATCTTTTCCCCACTGGCACTTGCTGCAGTACAGGTCTGTGGGTATAGCTTTTCTCTCTCTCACTCTCCTTTCTCTGCAACCTCTAAACTATGTGCTTTTGGTAGTAACTCTGCAAGGAGCCAGGGTAGAGGTGAGTGTAGGGCTGGGGCAAAGGCAAGACAAGGAGTAAGAAAGTTTTCTTCACTGACACGTTTGCACGATGGCTTTGCAGACTGGAGAGCTAGTCAATGTCCGAGGCTGGCTTGCTCATGGACAATTTCCAGAATTCTTCATGAATCCCCATTGGGTTGTCTGTATTTTTCTTATTGATTTGAAAGATTCTTTATACATTTTGGATGCCAGTTTATTTATTTATTGTCTCTTTTCAATAATATGTGATACCAATATAATTCCCCTTCCTGTGGCTTACCTTTCCATGCTATTAATGGTGTCTTTTGATAAATAGAAGTTATTAATTCTAACATAGCTTAATTTATGATTCTGTTCCTATGGTTAGGGTTTTTTTCCTTTCCTTTTTGAGAAGTTCCCCTTGGTCACTTTTTAAAAGCACATGCCAAGCCTTTCTCCCTCAGTTGTTTAAAATCTAAATTTAATCGTGTAATATTGACCAGGACTTGGTACTCTAACAGCCATCCTCCATCTCTTCCCTGTTTATAAACCAGAATAGATGGAAGAAGGGATTGGGGGAAATATATACTCTAAAAACAGGATGTTCAGACAAAGGCACCCCATATTTGACTCCCTGAATCTTGGACTAGAGCTTGGATGTGTGTAATTTTTAAAGGCTCCCCCAAATGATTCAATTATATCTTGATAAAAACTACAAGGGGCAAAAACAGCCTTCAAGTGTCTGGAATGTCATGGAAGGAAGGAGAGAATTTCAAGTAGGGCTTGGGAAACAGTCTTAGATGCGGCAGGCGATCCAGACAGTATAAAGATTAAGAAAGGGACAGACTTCCAGCTCTAAGATAAGTTCTGCAGATCTAATGGGTAGCGTGGGGACTATAATTAATAGTTCTGCACTATACCTGCAGGTGAAGAGAGTAGATCTTAAATATGCTCACCACACACACAAAAAAGTAATTATGTGAGGGGTTGGAGGATTAACTAACCTTACCGTGGCCATCATTTTGCGTTATTTACATGTATCAAGTCATCACATTGTACCTTAAACATCTATGTTATGTGTCAATAAAATCTCAGTAAAGCTGGGGAAAAAAATCATGCAAGCCATATGTGAAACCCAAGAAAGATATGGGCAACAAGGATACCAACGATAGCAAGCAACTCCACCAGACGCTGGTATCAGAGGCATATATACAAGATTGAGAATTCTAAAAATACATATTGATTCTTTGTAGCATTTGCAGGAAAAAACTAATTATCTAGTTTTTTAAAGGTTATGAAAAATGTTGGATTTGGCTTAAATCTTTGGTCATTACTAAAAGAACCAACACTTTAGTCCAGAGGTGGCGTATAGAGTATGGGCTGCATACTGCTAAGGATGAGGAGTACTCAGTCAGGAAGAAAAAAAACATGGGTGTCAGATGTTTATGGAGAGAAGTCTTGTAGGGGCAGCCCGGGTGGCTCAGTGGTTTAGCGCTGCCTTCAGCCCAGGGTGTGACCCTGAAGACCTGGGGTCGAGTCCCATGTCGGGGTCCCTGCATGGAGCCTGCTTCTCCCTCTGCCTGTGTCTCTGCCTCTCTCTCTCTTTCTCTCTCTCTCTCTCTCTCTCTGTGTCTCTCATTAATAAATAAATAAAAAATCTTAAAAAAATAATATAATAAAAAAGCAGTTTTGCAGAGTCAAAAAAGATGTATTTCAGTTTTAAGATTTGAGATTGAAGAACAGACACTCCTTGAATCTCAGAGTTGAGAGGAACCTCCAAGATTATTTTGTCTAATTCCATCTGACACCAAAATTTCCCTGACAAAGTCCTGTCATCCTGTTTATACTTCAGCTCCTCCGTGGGTGAGGTCTGCCATCTGCCACCACCCGCAGGATTGGCCTGTTGTGTCTTTGCTTTGGCTTTGAGTGAAGGCTCTTCCTTACCATGAGATCAGAACTTCTCTCTTCAAATTGTACTGATTGCTGTATTTGAAAGAGGAGGACAGGTGTCAGCTGTGAGGGAATGTCATCTTACCAATACATTTCTTTAATGGCTTTCCAAAGGAAATGGAAAAAAAAAAATCCTGGCTTGAATTATTTTGCGAGCAGGGGAAAACACCAGATCAAATTTAAACAAATAGGACAGTTTAAGAAATAGTTGTTCTGCAAGAATGACTGTTTGAAAGTCAGTCCTTTGTTTCAGGCTTTGTTAGGCAAATATGTAACCTCCTAATTTAGCTCTGTGGTATCTAGTATGGCAACTACAAGTCAGAAATTTGCAGGGATCTGTATCATTTACGGATGAGGTTGGCTGAAAGCAACAGAATACCCAACTAGAAGTGCTCAAAGCACGTGACCCATAATGTGCTACTTAACAAAACGTGTGCAAGCAGGTGATAACTGGGATGTTCAGCTTCTGGACGTCTGGGCACAAGCAGGCTGGTCTCTTGGCCTTCCCCTTTGGGCCAGCAGATGGCACAGCTGCTCTAAACACCAGGTCCTCAGCTTGCCGAGTCCTAAGCAGATAGGGAGGAGACTGGAGCAAAAGGGCTTTCTCTTTCTCTTCTTTTAAGTCTCCATGAGCAGGAAGAAACATTGAGGCTCCCAGCAGACATTTCTGGCCAGAACTTGACCACATGTCCAGCACTAGACTGACAAAAGGGAAGTGATACTGGCTTGATTTACTTAGACCTTGAAGCTGGCACATCATTGCCCAATCGAAATGGAGCTTTCATTTTACTTATGTACTTTTTTTTTTTTTTTTTTAAAGCCAAAAAGAAGTGGGGAATAGCTGTTGGGTAGGCTACCAATAGCCCCTGCCAGAGGAGCTCAGGAGAAATTATACACGCTAAATCCACTGGGCCCTGTGCCAAGGGCAGGACAATGCCTCTACAGAAACTAGTAAAATGTTTTTCTTCCTCTGATAATTATTAATTCTCTGCAGTGACTTAGAAAAATACTTGGACTAAATTTCTTGCTATTAAATGCTTGATGAGTATAGAAACCGACTGTAAAACTGTTTTTAAAAGTCACTCTGCTTCTAACCCGAACTCCTTACTCTAGAGCTTATCTTACCACTACATGAGTTGTACGAATCACCTCCGATTTACATATTAGAGACGAGCCTTACATGGTAAAGAATAAATCATTTTCAAATTAGACATTCCATCTAAAACTGACAGCAGCCGATTCCCAGCACTGTCTTTTATTTCTGACATGCTCTTAGATGAGAGTCATCTTATATTTGCAGTAATTCTCAGGATAAAATTTTCTTCTCAAAGCTTATTTTATGAAGGTTTTTTTTAAGTTTTGAAGACTAAAGCAATTATTCTTTCTTTTTGAAATTGCCACATCGAGTCCAGAAACATTCATTATTCTTTCCTTTTGAAATTGCATATCAAGTCCAGAAACATTGACTCTTTAATTTAAAATATTAATGTCAAATGATGGATGTAAACATCTATTTTCCATCCGCTTTCTTCTTTGAGCATGCCTTTCTTGCTCTTGGGGGGAGCCTCATTCCTATTGGATTTCCATTGCACACTAATTACCTCAGGCCACAGCTGCTTACTGACAGCTGTTCTCTTCACTGCCCACCATGTGGCCACCCTTCTGCTGGTAACCACACTCTAGCTCCCATCTGTGGAAACCCCGGCCTCCCCAGTGTGGCTGCTTCCGCTGGGGCTTCACCCTGGCTCAGACACAGAACTTGCAACCTCAGTAAGTCCAAATACTGCATTCCCCTGGCCACACTGACTGTTCGATTCATAGAAGCCTTGCTCAGAACCTGTGAGAGTACTTTCGCTGGGACTTCTGGGAGAGAGATTTTTCCTCTGTCCTGCCAGATTTTTGCTTTTAAAGTAAGGACCAGAGTTACTGTAGCCATCTTGATGTTTTGAGTGGAAACCAGTCTCAGAATGGAGCTGAGAGACAGACAGACAAACGGACAGACAACAAGTCTCCCTGGTGTTATGTTTCAGCCTTCAAACCAAGATAGACGCATAACACCAAGCCCTATTCCTGGACTCTTCAGTTACATAATCTAGTAAGTTCCTATTTTGTTGAAGCCAGTGTTTGGATCAGAGTTTTCTCTCACTTGTTAACCCAAAGAGTTCTAACTGATACATAGGTTCAGAAACTCTTATGATCAAGAAATAGTCTCAGATACCGAATGTGTCATAAAAATTAATATGAGAAGGAGGGGGTACCTGGGTGGCTCAGTCAGTTAAGCATCAGATTCTTGACTTCAGCTTAGGTTGTGATCTCAGGATTGTGAGATCGAGCCCCACTCTGCACTAGTCTCTGTGCTCAGTGGGGTGTCTGCTTCTCTCCTCTCTCTTCCTCTGCCCCTCCCCCGTGCTCTCTCTCTCTAAAATAAATAAAACAGATCTTAAAGGGATCCCTGGGTGGCTCGGTGGTTTAGCACCTGCCTTTGGCCCAGGGCATGATCCTGGAGTCCCAGGATCGAGTCCCGCATCAGGCTCCCTACACAGAGCCTGCTTCTCCCTCTGCCTGTGTCTCTGCCTCTCTCTCTCTCTGTCTCTCATGAATAAATAAATAAAATCTTCTTAAAAAAAAAAGATCTTAAAAAAATATGGGAAATACTTAATAGGGAATAAGTACACTTATAACTTATTATGTCCAATATTTTTACTGTCTTTTCTTCAAACAGTAATGTTCACCTGTCATGTAATTTAAAGAGTTTAAATTAGTATTCTTGATATTATATACTTAATGAGCTCTAATCATTATTATGGTAATGTGCTCTGGGGACAGCTTCCTCAAGTCTGAGCATGTACACTTGTTTTCTTTTTGAATCTAAATTATTTCCCATTATCATGGAATAAAATAATCTTGGAGATATTTAGAAATATTGATACATTATTGGTGGACATAAGGCTATAATTATAAAAATGGTGGTCTCAGGCTGCGAGGCTTGAATTTCTCTGGCTATTCGCTTTGCTCCAACAGCACTGTCCTGAGAAACAGGCATCTCTTGGCTGAGAGACATTTGTGTCTGGAGATGGAGATCACTGTGAGGAAACTGTTCTTTTCAGAAAAGCTTCTAGCCTTCCCCTCGGTGACCTGTATGCTCTCACCTCCAGGTGTCCACACCCTTGTCAAAAGGTGAGAAATCTTTTGTCATTGGTGAGATGATTCCAAGACAAGGCGCCAGCCAGTTTGTCTACCTGGAGCATTCCCTGGAAACAGACCCAGTTCATTCTCCTGTATGAACAAAACAGTAAGGCAGATTACGTTTTTTGGGTTTTTTTTTGTTTGCTTTTATGGTGGTAAAGGACACATTGATTGTGCTAAAAGAAGATTATCTTCATAGTGAGCCCCTCTGTCATGTACCACGCAGCTATGTTGGTGATACTATACCAGGAAAGCCTACAGTTAATGTTAATTGATAATTCTTTTCATATGGCTCAAAATTCTAAGATGCAAAGATTTGTGAACAGTTTCTTTCCCACTCCTTTTCCCCCGATGCCCGGTTCTCCTCCCCAGAGGCCATCCATCTGATGTTTTTGCCATGTCTTCTCAGGGCAGTACTATGCACTTTTAAGCAAACGCATATAAATATTATCTTTCCCCTTTTACCTCAACAATGGTACATGCCCTGCTCTGCTAGATTTCTTTTTTTCACTTAAGATATCTTGGATCTGGGACATCTGGGTGGCTCAGCAGTTAAGGGCCTGCCTTCGGCTCAGGGTGTGATCCTGGAGTCCCGGGATCGAGTCCCACATTAGGCTCCCTGGATGGGGCCTGCTTCTCCCTCTGCCTATGTCTCTGCCTATCTCTGTGTCTCTCATGAATAAATAAATAAATGCTTGGATCTACTTCTGTTTTGGTATACAAGGAGCTTCCTTGTTCTTTTTCATAGCCTATTAGTATTGCATAATTTCAGAATACTATGATTTCACCAATGTCTTACTGGTGACACATCCCCACCCCCCAATCTTTGGCTTCTACAGACAGTGCTATAGTGAAAAACCTTGCACATACATCAGTCTGCCTATGAATGAGTGTATCTTTGAAACAAATTTCTAGAAGTGAAGTTTTTTGGTTCAGGGCAAGTATGTTTGTGTTTTTCTCATCTTTAGAGGTTTTATTATACCTGGAAAAGTAGTACATACACATGGTAAACAAACAACACAAAACCAAGCAGTATGAAAGTATATATAGTGAAAAATGAGTCTCTCTGCCTCCCCTCACTCCCTGCCCCAGAGGAAGTATTTGTTGTACGCCACTGTGCGTACACTTCTAGAGATTATAGGCATACACAAACATATATATGTGAATCAGTATGTGTCATTTGTCTTGGCTTGAAAGGAATATATTTAGGAACACACACCATTCTGCACCTTACTTTTTTCACATAATATATTTTAGGATTTATTGCTGATATAGATCAATCTCATTCTCTTAAAAGGCAACACAGGATTTCTTGTGAGGAGATTGACATTAACTTTGTTCATTAAAAAAATTATGGTATGGGGCATCTGGGTGGCTCAAGTGGCTAGGTATCTGCCTTTAGATCGGGTCATGATCCCAGGGTACTATAATTGAGGCCATTATCAGGCTCCCTGCTTCTCCCTCTCTTTGCCGCTCCCCGTTTATGCTTTCTCTCTCTCTTTCAAATAAATAAATAAAATCTTCAAATAATTCAGGTATAATTTATATTTAGGTTTTTTTTTTTTTTTTTGCCATTTTGTGTATACAATTCTACAGGTTTGACTAACACATTGTCCTTTGTCATTTTAATAGGTATTGCTATGTAGCCCTCCTGAGAAAGTTGTGCAGAGAAGTGTACCTGCTTTTCTACAACCTCACCAACTCAGATGTGTCATCAAACTTTTTGATATTTACCTAATGGTAAAAGATGAAAATGATATTGCATTACTTAAAATTGTATTTTCCTCATTATGATGAAGCTAAGCATCTTTTCTTTTCATTTTATTTACTTTTTGGGAAGATTTTATTTTTTTAAGTAATCTCTACACTCAATATGGGGCTTGAACTCACAACCCTGAAGTCAAGAATTGCATACTTTACCAAATAAGCCAGCCAGCTGCCCCAACATCTTTTCATTGGTATAAGATTTATTTAAATGTCCTTTCCTGGGAACTATCCATACTTTATTTTTTGGCCCCTTTTTCTCTTGTGGGTTGGTCATCTTCATATCAAGTAAAGACTCTTGGCATATTAGGAAATTAGGCCTTGTCTGATATATAAATTCCAAAAATTGGGGAGGCTTGATGTCCATGAAATAAAGATTGCATTTCCTACACAATAAATACTTAAATCTCTTTCAACCGTTGGGAGATTATTGCATGTACAAAGTTCCATTTCAGGAGAACTAAACTTCCAAAATGAGGTTTGGCTGAGAAGATTGTCATGCTTTGCAAAAGAATCAGATGTATATTATTCTGAAACAAAGAGGCGCCTGGGTAGCTCAGTGAGTGGAGTATCTCTTGGTTTTGGCTCAGGTCATGATCTCAGGGTCTGATGGAATCCTGAGTCAGGCTCCCTGCTCAGTGGGGAGTCTGCTTTCCCTCTTCCTCTCCTACTGCACCTTTCCCCGCATCATGTGCTTTCTCTCTCTCTTTGAAATAAATAAATCTAAAAAAATTTTGTAAAGTAAAAAATTAAAATTGCATATGTCTGTGCAATTGACTGTAGCGTCTTTCAATAACCTATGAGGATTAAAAGTTAATGTTTTATCATCTGTAATATAGCTGACCTGGGTTGCTCTGGTTCCTGCCTGTGAATATCCACCAGTTCACTTCAGGCACAGGCAAAGATGAAAAGTCTCTTCTGCATGGTTCCTGCCATAGCATTCTGAGATGATTACATCATGCTGAAATGAAGAATAAGTTCAGAGTTGTGGGGCTCTATCTCCAAAGTGCACAAATGATGTGCAGTAAAGATATTTATGTCTCAGAGTGCAGTGGAGAAGAGTTGAGATGTAAGAAAATTAGAAACTATCTAGTTTTCACATGACATGGAGAAATAGAATGTTTCTTGGCCCCTAAATACAGCAGAAGACAGCTTGTGAACTGCAAATGGTGGAGGCAGAAACACTTTGCTTCAATTATTTGGATAAACAAATGTGTAGAATGTTTAAAAAAGAAATTCCAGGAGAGTGGTGGCAATAGACAGGAATGACTCAGTACCCCTCCTTACATGTGGAATAATGGCTATAAGGGTATAATTAAATCATACATTATGAGCTTGAGCCAGGTGAGCCACAGTCACTGGCTTTGATTTTAATTTGTGTATTGGGATGAAACTTTGTGCATACTCTGTCATTATATATGACTTTCTTCAAGGGTGAATAATTGAAACAAGTCATACATATTTGGAACCTTTTAATTCTTTTTTTTCTTTTTAGAAGATAGAAATTTATTCCTTCATCTTTTAAAAAGTTACTTGTTTTGAAGGGGCCACCTAGGTGGCTCAGTCGGTTGTGCATCTGCCTTTGGCTCGGGTCATGATCCCAGAGTCCTGGTACTGATCCCTGCATCGGGCTTCCTGCTCAGTGGGGAGCCTGTTTCTCTCTCTGCCCCTCCCCCTACTCATGCTCTCTCTCAATGTCTCTCTCTCTCTCTCAAATAAATAAAGATCTTAAAATAAAGTTACCAGTTATGAAGGAGATCCACCACAAAGTGGATGCTTTATACACAAGATAAACTACACTAGAACATTCTAAGGTAAGTTATAAACATCTACATGTTTTCACACAAGGCGAGATGGTTCAGTGGAACTCTGTCACTGTGCTTTCCTTAGCCTTTTTATTTTATTTTTATTTTTAACTTTTAAAAAGATTTTTTAAAAGATTTATTATTTATTTATTTATTTACTTATGATAGAGAGAGAGAGAGAGAGAGAGAGAGAGAGAGAGAGAGAGGCAGAGGGAGAAACAGGCTGCATGCCAGGAACCTGACATGGGACTCGATCCCGGGACTCCGGGACTCCAGGATCGCACCCTGGGCCAAAGGCAGGCACTAAACCTCTGAGCCACCCGGGGATCCCCTAAAAAAGATTTTATTTATTCATGAGAGACAGAGAGAGAGAGGCAGAGACATAGGCAGAGGGAGAAGGACTCGATACAGGACTCAATCCTAGGAGCCCCGGGATCACGACCTGAGCCAAAGGCAGACACTCAACCACTGAGCCACCCAGGCACCCCTCCCTTAGCCTTCTTTAAAGGACCACGCACAAGAATTTTCAAATCATGTGTCAGGTCAAGCCTAGGAGCAAATGATGAAGCTGGACTGCAAACCATGACTCAGAGTAGCCACAGATCAGCTGGAACTAGCATAGTAGGAGCCCCTAAGCACAGAATGGGGTGGATGGGAGAGTATACAACCCTTTTACATTGCAATGTATCTATCTTTTTCTTAACTTTTCAGGGAATGCATCCCAATATAACAATAAAACAACATGTGGAGCCTTTTTATTCCTTCTCTTGATGTCTGCACATATCTTGATTGACAGTTTACATTTGATGTGTATTAATAGACCTTCCTAATCATTCATGATGGAGGCGCCTTGTTGGCACCATGGGGTGGTTCAGTTGGTTAAGCATCTGCCTTGGGCTCGGGTCATGATCCCAGGACCCTGGGATCAAGCCCCACATTGGCTTCTCCCTCTCCCTCTGCTTCCTCCCCTCCCTGCTCATGCTCCGCCTGTCTCTCTCTCAAATAAATAAAATCTTTTAAAAAAAAACACTAATTAGAATGAAAAACGATAAAGAAAATTCATGCCCTTTTACCCTTGTTAACTAATCTTTTTGTGCAACTGGCTCATCAAACAGTGGAAGCAACTTTCTTTGTGTGTCCTCCTGTTCTCCCCCTCTGGGTGAAGACTCAAGCACTTGATACATTTCTCAGCACTCTCAGGTAATAAGCATCCTTTTGGTGGCTTTAAGTCACACACACAGCCTCAACCTCATAATTACAGCTTCTCCCTTCCTCTGGTTGGGGCCTGTCGCAGACTGGAGTCTGTGATCCAGGGAAGGTGGGAGGGGGAAACTGCTTCTCTTTGTTCACTGCTTTCCCGCAGCAGCTAGATGTTGTCTGTTGTCTGTGAGGAGCTCCACCAGGAGCCGGAGCTGGGAGTGGGTGTGATAGGAAGGAGAGCGGTAACTGGAATGATTGTCCTTTCTTGGTAGTACTGCCTGGCTTCCCCTCTCTGGGCCTAGCAATGTTTGAAACACTCCCCTGGGCAAGCTCCTAGGCCCTTTATCCATTCTGGTCCTAGGCCTTGGCTGACAAACCCTTTGATCTGAGCAGTGCCCTTCCTATTGGCTGGCTGTACCTGTTCTCTTGGTGTCTGCTCCCAGCCCTCCTAGGGGTCTTTCTACCTGTGTCCCTCACACCACCAAGATGCCCTCTCAGGCAGGATTGAATGCTTGATTGCTTGATTTTTAATTTATTTGAGAAAGAGAGGGAGGAAGAGAGCACAAGCAGGGAGAGCTGCAGAGGGAGAGGGACAAGCAGACTCCCTGCTCTGCAATACAGGCTCGATCCCAGGATTCTGAGATCATGACCTGAGCCATGGATGGCAGCCGCTTAACTGCCTGAGCCCCCCAGGTGCTCCTGGCAGGATCTATTTTTATTACTATTATTATTCATTTAAATTCAATTTGCCAACATAGAGTGCTCATCGTATCAGGATCTGTTTAAAATGACCTCAGAACGGTATCTGCTGGTACTCCTGGTGTGACAGGCCCTGTTTCTCTCTTCTCTGCGACCTAGCCCCTTTAACATTCTCAGTCACGGCCCCCAGAATTAACCCTGCAAGGAGCACAAAGCCAGTTTCCAGGGGTTCTGGCTGAAGCTCCTCCACCTTTGAGCAGGTTTCACAGCTCCTTTTAGAGAAATCCTCCTCACAAAATCCTCCCTCTCTCCTCTCCCGACATGTTAGGCCTTTATGTGGGTCAGTCATCTAACCTGTTCTTGGCATCTACTTTGAAATTTCCATTTGGCCTTCCACCACACTTGGGAATCTGTAATCTATGGAACTTGGTGGATCCATCAAAACTCCCCAATAGACATCCTGTTATGTTTGTTTCCTCTTTTTCCTTTGAAGGATATTGCTTTTCTTTAGAACATTATCTCCAGTAAAACTCTCCCCCTGCCCAAGAGCCTCACGCAGATGGGTGAGATGGCCTCTATCATCCCACATCCTTGGAAGGCCCCTGAGCTTTCTTTATACCTATTTATTTAAGTCACATGTCTTTGAGTAGGTAACATATGCACAGAGTACAAAATTCAAGAGGCACAAAAGGGAAT
Source organism: Canis lupus familiaris (assembly GCF_011100685.1). NCBI lineage: Eukaryota > Metazoa > Chordata > Mammalia > Carnivora > Canidae > Canis > Canis lupus. The sequence continues at coordinate 18,877,255 of NC_049238.1, forward strand.
AGTGTGAAAAGCAGGTTTTGTCTTCACCCTTGGATTCCTGGTCCCTCTCTGCAAAGGTAACAACTATTGTGAGTTTTGAAGGGTATTTCCAGAAGTATTTATATAGATATCAGCATATGTTTATGAAAATTTTTGTTTATAAACACAGCATATGACACACCTTTCTGTACCCTGCTTTTCTTCACTTAATGCATCTTGGAGATCATTCCATATCATCACACAGAAAGCTGCCTCTTTCTTTGTTTTTTTTTTTTTTTAATTTTTATTTATTTATGATAGTCACACAGAGAGAGAGAGGCAGAGACATAGGCAGAGGGAGAAGCAGGCTCCATGCACCGGGAGCCCGACGTGGGATTCGATCCCGGGTCCCCAGGATCGCACCCTGGGCCAAAGGCAGGCGCTAAACCGCTGCGTCACCCAGGGATCCCTGCCTCTTTCTTTGTAATGATTACATTAAGTTTCCCTGAGTGAATGTAACATAATCTACTTTACCTGTTCTCTATTTTTAAAGATTCAGGTTTACCCTTGTTGACTAATTTAAATAATCCATTTATGGGGGTGCCTGGCTGGCTCAATCGGTAGAAAATGCAACTCTTACTCTTGGGGTTGTGAGTTCAAGCCCCACATTGGGTATAGGGCTTACTTTAAAAAAGTAAATAAAGATATTTTAAAAATAGTAACCATTTGCATAATTGTTTGAGCGTGGGCTATGGAACCAGACTGTCTCTATTTATGTTTCAGCTAGACCACTTACTTGCTGAGTGGCCTGAAGCATGCAATTTAACCTCTCTATGTCTCAGTTTCTGTATCTCTAAAATGGGAGCAGTAATATTTACCCTTTAGAGTTGTGAAGATCAAACAAATTAAAACAAAAGTAAAGAGCTTATAACTGTAGTTAGCACACATTAAACACTTAATATACATTAATGTTTATTCTTCCTGGATGAAAGTGCTCCGTGGCCTCTTGCTCTTCCTAAGCTGGATCTGGATTTATGGGTAGAGGGGAGCTGTTGTGTCTCCCCCCTTTTCCCCCTTGGGGGAGGGACTCCCTGGCTTTGTGTTTCGGAAATGCTGTCTGGTATCTGCTGATCTCCCATGTGCCTGGGTGTTCTTTGTCTCGTGGTTTTCCCAGCTAAGTCTGGGGCCCATGACTAGTGATCTGGATGTCTCAGCAAGGTGTGACCTGATGGCACTTCCTGGGCCATTCACCTTCTCTGTAGTTGCTACTGGCTACTTCTCCTGTGTAGTCTGGTCCAGGCAGTTGGCTCCATCTTACATGCCATGGTCTTCCTACAGTGATGATCCCTCTGACAAGCTTCATTTTCAGCTGTTGTCTAGAGTTTGAAACAAGTTGCTGGGGCAGCAGCCTTCTTTGTCCTTTGTATTTGCTCCTATCTAATGAATGCACATCTCCAAATTCTCCATCTTCTCTTGATTGGCTAAAGGTTGTCCTGTAAGACTTTCTTCCAGAAAGGAACTATATTCCCTGACTTTGGCTAGTTGGACAATATTTCTGTTGCATTTGTATTTAAATGATGATAGTTAGGCTGTGCATGAAATTCTTGAATCATATTCTTTTCTTTCTAAGGATTACCTCACTGTTTTTTGTTGTTGAATGTTACTATGGAGAAGTCTTAAGCTCATCTGAAACTTTTCCCTTTATAGATGAGTTGATGATTTTGCATAAATGTTCAAAATATTCTTTTCTATGTCACTGAAGTCCAGTGATTTACTGAGACAATCTTGTTGACAGTTCAAAATGTTTGTTTTCATCTTGCTTTTTTCCTCAAACTTTTCTTCTGTGTTCTTTTTTTTTTTTTTAAGATTTTATTTATTTATTCATGACAGACACAGAGAGAGAGCGAGGCAGAGACACAAGCAGGATCCATGTAGGGAACCTGACGTGGGACTCAATCCTGGGTCTCCAGGATCATATCCCAGGCTGAAGTCAGCGCCAAACTATTGGGCCCTCAGGGCTGACCTCTTCTGTGTTCTTTACAGGTTTTCACGTGTTCACTATTTCTTTGTCACTCCTATTGTAGTCCTCAGTTCTATGATGGTAAGTACTTTTTCTCTCCTCTTTCCTATTCTTTCCTAATTAACATATTATTAGTTTCACAGGTAGAGTTCAGTGATTCATCAGTTGTATATAACATCTAGTGCTCATTATATCAGGTGCCTTCTTTAGTGCTCATCACCCAGTTACTCCATATCCCACCTCCAGCAATCCTCAGTTTGTTTCCTTTGGTTAAGAGTCTCTTATGATTTGTCTCCCTCTCTGATTTCCTCTTGTTTTATTTTTCCCTCCCTTTCGCTATGCTCTCTGTTTTTCTTAAATTCCACATATGAATGAAATCGTATGATAAATGTCTTTCTCTGATTGACTAATTTTGCTTAGCATAATACCCTCTAGTTCCATCCACATCATTACAAATGATAAGATTTCATTTTTTGATGGCTGAGTAATATTCCATTGTAGAGATATATATACCACATCTTTTTTATCCATTTATCTGTTGATGGGCATCTGGACTCTTTCCATAGTTTGGCTAATGTGAACATTGTTGCTATAAACGTTGGAGTGCAGGTGCCTCTTCAGGTCACTGCATTTGTATCTTTGGGGTAAATATCCAGTAGTGCAATTGCTGGTTCGTCGGGTAGCTCTATTTTTAACTTTTTGAGTAACCTCTATACTGTTTTCCAAAGTGGCTGCACCAGCTTGCATTCCTACCAGTAGTGTAAGAGGTTTCCCCTTTCTCCATAGCCTCACCAACATTTGTTGTTTCCTCAGCTTATTAATTTTAACCATTCTGACTTGTGTGAGGTAGTATCTCATTGTGATTTTGATTTGTATTTCCCTGATGATGAGTTACGTTGAGCATTTTTTCATATGTCTGTTGGCCATTTGTATATCTTCTTTGGAGAAATGTCTGTTCATAAGAAATCCTGCATATTAACAAGAAAAAGACAGACAATCCAATAGAAAATAGGCAAGACTTGAATGGCTACTTCACAAAAAATAAGCAAATGAAAAGGCTCTAAACATGAGTCCTTGGGGAAATGTAAATTAAAATTACAGTGAGATGCAGCCATCAGAATGCCTAAAATTAAACTAACAATACCAAATAAAGGCTAGGATGTGGAGGATGCTTCCCTGGTCTAAATGAGTACAGCTCCTTTGGAAAACTTTTTAATGGTTTCAAAGCTAAAAATACAGGTACTTTATGACCTAGTAATTCTATTCCTTTGTAAATTCTCAACAGAAATGAATGTTTATATCTTCCAAAGACATGTACAAGAATATTCATAGCAGCTTTTCTCATAATAGTTAAAAACTAAAAACAATTCAAATGTTAATGGGTAAAATAGCAGCACATTCACATAATAGAATACTATGTAATATTGCAAAAGAATGAACTGCTATTCACAACAACGTGGGTGACTATCACCAATATAATGTACAGTAGAAAGACCTAGACATAAAAGAGAGTGCCTACTGTATGTTTTCATTTGTGGTACATTCAACACTAGACAAAATTAATTGGTGGTAGACAAGGATAGTTGAAACAGCAATTATCTTGGACTGGGAGGGGACAAGAAGGAAACTTCTTGGGTATTAGTAATGTCCCATGTTTATATCAGAATGTGGTTACGTGGATGTAGTTACCTTTTATTTTATTTATTTTTTTAAAAGATTTTATTTATTTATTCATGAGAGACAGAGAGAGAGAGAGAGAGAGGCAGAGACACAGGCAGAGGGAAAAGCAGGCTCCGTGCAGGGAGCCCACTGTGGGACTTGATCCCAGGTCTCCAGGATCAGGCTCTGGGCTGAAGGCGGTGCTAAACCACCGATCTACCCGGGCTGCCCAATGTAAAAATTCACCAAGCTATACATTTAAGACTTTGTTGTATATAAATTCTACCTCAAAGAAAACAAATTTTAATGCTAACTCATGGTTGTTGCTTTTATCTTTGGAATCATTAAAAGATTTTCCAAAAGAGCTGTACTCATTTAAACCAGGAATGCATCCTCCACATCCTAGCCTCTATTTGGTATTGTTAGTTCTTTTGAATTCTGATAGCTGCATCTTGTTGTAATTTTAACTTACATTCCCATGCCCACACCCCAGGACTCATGTTTAGAACCTTTTCATGTGCTTATTTTTTGTGAAGTAGCCATTCAAGTCTTCACCTATTTTCTATTGGATTGTCTGTCTTTTTCTTGTAGGCTCCATGTCCAGTGTGGGACTTGAACTTATGATCCTGAGATCAAGAGTAGCATGCTCTACTGACTGAGTGAGTCAGGCAGCCCACTAACTCATGTCTAAAGTTCAGTTATCTTGTCATTTTCTGCTTGACCCCCTTGTATCTCTGCTTTAAGTGCTTGTTATATACAGCTTATTTTTTCCCCTAGAGATTAGTTTTTCTTTACTTCCTAGAGATAATGGAAATTTGGGGGGTCATAATTTTCATGGTCTTTGTGGCAAGATCTTTCTGCTGTTGTTCTTTCTCTGCCAATAATTTTTCCTATTGATTTCCTCCTTTTTTTGTCGTATTTTTTGTAAAGAGTTGTGCTGTCTCCCTTTTGATTATTTCTCACCTTTCAGTAAGGGCACTTTTTCCAGCAGGGCTGACATAATGTACATCTCCAAAGGACATCTCCAAATTGCATTCTCTCCTAGGGGTACTGTTCACACAAAATACAATATGAATGGTGTCTCTTGGAGACCCTGCTGCTTAGACTACCTATGTGCTGAAATACTTGTGGGGAAGGGTCAGAAGCAGAGTGCCAAACCTCTCCCTGAGCCTCCCTAATCTAAGTAAAGTTTGCCTGTGTGCTTGTATGAGCTGGCCTAGCCTTTCGTCCTCTTCAGAGGAAAAGTTTAGCAATGGCTGGACAGCTTATTACCAAATAGCTGTTGCACTACCTGGCCTCACCATGACAACATGGTGGGTTTATTTTTTTATTTTTAGAAAAAATTTTTAATATATTTTTTTATTTTTATTTTTTATTTTTTAAAGATTTTGTTTATTTATCCATGAGAGATACAGAGAGGCAGAGAACGAGAAGCAGGCTCCCTGCAGGAAGCCTGCCATGGGACTTGATTCTGGGACTCCAGGATTACACCCTGGGCTGAAGCCAGGTGCCAAACCACTGTGCCACCCAGGCTGCCCAAGATGGTGCACTTAGAACCTACTTTCTTCACCTGCTCTCCTACCCCTCTGTAGTATCAAATGGAGTCCAAGAAAACTTCAGCAGCTGGCCTGCATCAAGCCTGGTTCTTTCTTTCTTTTTTCTTTGTTTAAAGGATTTTATTCATTTATTCATGAGACACACACACACACAGAGAGAGAAAGAGAGATAGAGAGAGAGAGAGAGAGGCAGAGACACAGGCAGAGGAAGAAGCAGGCTCCATGCAGGGAGCCCGACATGCATGGGACATGATCCCAGGACCCCGGCTCTCGCCCTGAGCCAAAGGCAGACGCTCAGCAGCTGAGCCCCCCAGGCGTCCCGGACGTCCGTTTCTGAGCAAGGTACTGTTGGGTTTGCACCTGGCGAATCTACTCGTGCCTGAGCATTCTGAACTCTGCCAGCGCTGCAGTACGCAGCCTCTCTGCCCAGATCTTCTTCCTTACTGGGGTTGGACGTTTTGCCATGGAGAATAGCCTTCCTTCATGTATGGTCAAGGTTCAGGGTAAAAGCGACTTGGCCATTTTGTGGACTATTAAGTTTCTTTTTTCCTTGTTATCTTCAGGTGATTAGAAATACCTTGCTTTCACAAACAGTGCTGCAGTTGCATGTAACTCAGTTTGTATCTATGCAAGTGAATCAGTAGAATGAATCTCTAAGATTGGAATACTGGCTAAAAGGTATGTGCGTTCATCTATCATTTGAACAGATACCACCAAATTGTCCTCCCTAGAAGTTGTACCAATTTATATTCCCATCAGTAAGAATGCCCGTTTCTCCAGACCCTTGTCAACACCGTGGACTGTTGTACCTTTTGGTCTGTGCCATTCTAAGAGATGAAAAATGGTGTCTCAGTAAATTTTGAAATTAATTTTTTTCATTTCTATGTTTTTTAAAAGATTTTATTCATTTATTCATGAGTGACACACCCTGAGGGAGAGAGAGAGAGAGAGAGAGGCAGAGACACAGGTAGAGGGAGAAGCAGGCTCCATGCAGGGAGCCCGACATGGGACTGGATACCGGGGCTCCAGGATCAGGTCCTGGGCTGAAGGCAGCGCTAAACTGCTGAGCCACCAGGCTGCCCCATTTCTATGTTTAAAAGTCATTTATCTTAGTGTTTCCTTTATACATCCTTTTCTATAAACTGTGTATTCATATCATTGGCCCATTTTCCCATTGGGTGTTGGTCTTATTGATTTACAGGACCTCTTTATATTAAGGAAATAAACACTTTGTGATATGCTATGTAAGTATTTTTTCCAGTTTGTCATTTGTCTTTTGATTTTGCTTATAGCAATTATTGCTTTATTGATTTTTAAAATACATGATGTAGCAGTTATGAACTCTTCTTTGATGGCTTCTGTTTTTTTTTTTTTTTTTAATATCCTGAGAAATGATCTTCACTGTAATACAAGGTGAGACTCTTTGTGGTTACCACTCATGATGAAACAGGGCTCAGAATGAATTCCTCAACATCATGTAATATGGCTTAAGAATTAGATTTTGTTGGAGAAAACTGTAAACCAGGGGTCAGCAAGAAGAGAAAGGGTGACTAGTCCTTTATCTTCTCATCATCCCATGGAGAGACACACCAGGACCTAGGTAATTGACTGAACACAGGATATGTTTGAGTTCCAATGGAAGGATGCCATATCTTCTTGCATTATAAAATTATAAAAACAGTATATCTGGGGTGGGAGGTAATCAGACACTGGGCACCAAGTATTTAGGACTATGGCTATTTACAGGAATTACATAGGAAATTCAGCTGCCCAAAACTTGGGATCTTTGGCGCCAGTGTGAAGTTGTATAATAAGAATTGAGGAGGATAAATATACTTATTCTTAATCTTTAATAGCTAAGGGGTGAAAAGATTTCATTTAAAGCTGATAAATCAGATAAAGCCATACATAACGCACTAATTAGTACAAAGGAAAAACCTAAGACTGATACTATAATCAACTAAAATTGGGTCAAGTTCTTGGTGTCAACTATAAAATCCATAGTAACTACTTTAGGCAGAAAGGGAGTTAGTTATTAGGTCACTCATATAAGCATTGGAAAGGCTGGAAGAGCAGGCTATAGGCTGAACTTCTAGAACAACTCTAGAACCATACTGCAGAACCAGCCTGGCAAGATAGCTGCTGCCACTGCCAGCATCAAGGAAGGCATTTCCTCAAAACCAGGAGCTGCTGCCTCCGCCCTGTAGGAAGATCTTCCCCACACAGGATGCTCTTCCCCAGATAGCTGCACAGCTCCCTCCTTGGCCTAGCCCCCCAGTTGGCATCCACTTCTCCGGCTCAAGTTTGCAAACTACTTTTGGTCCTAGACCCCTAGAATCTAAATAATGGCCTCAGGCTTAGAAGCTCAGTGTAAATCTGTCAGTATTCTCAACTTTCAGTCATTACCACCTGCCTGCCCCAAGGTAAATCCCTGCTTCAACATCCTCCTTTTGAAGCAATTGAGTGATTTATTTTCCCAGGATCCAGAACCATTTTCTGAGGGGGAAGAGTGGGCTCCACATAACTGTGTACAGAATAAACATGTGTCAAGTACAGATTCCATCTCAGAATCAACAGGGAGATGTTAAGTGTACCTCGTGCTACACTCTTCCCAACCTATAATTTGCCTTTTAGGGAATGAACATGATTTGAAGGCTGGTGTCCATGGTAAGCATTTAAAATAATTTCTTATTTAATTGATTAAAAAATTTTTTTTGACATGTGAGATAGTCTTTGATACCAGTCAAGTCAAAATGTGGGCCCCAGTTCAGAGCCTCTGTTGTTCCTTCTTACACAGACTCACAGGTGTGTTCTTCTTTTCCAAGTCTGCAGACCACGTCCATATACTCTATGGGGAGATTATTTTTAGTCATCAGATTCCATAACATGTTGGTGATGAATTTCTGCTGGCAAATTTTTTTGCATTTAAAAAATCAAATCACAGCGTGAATTTCATCTGGGAAACACATGTCTAGGAAATTAATTATTTCCAACCCAAGGGCATAACCAACCACAGCTAAAATGGATCTAGTTTATGGTTCTGCCATATTTGCTCAGAAAGTACTGAACTCCCAAGAGAATCACTGTGCTATATATTGGGCACTGGTCAATAGGCTTGTAAGTGTCTTCTGGTATGATTCAGATATCTGGGGCCTGAAGTTTGAAGGAGTTTGTAATGTCCAGAAACGGAGAACAGGGGACCAGGTAAAATGATCAGTTTGAGGGATTTTGAGGGCATGAAATGCAGATGGAAGAAAACAAAACCATAGAAAGTTTCTGAAAAATCTGCTACCAATAGTAATGTTGATTTTGCTTATGATAGGAAATTAGATTGTAAGTTCCTTTAAGGAAAGGGAGGATCTCATCCCTAGTGCATACCTGCTTGGTATAGGTGATTTGATGATGAAAGGGAGTCAAATCTTGACCTCATAAAGAAAAAAAGCAATGTCTTCAACAAATAATTGTTGAATGAGGGCAGTGAAGGATAATTATACCCCTTAAGGAGTAATTCAGCTAACCTTTGCAACTGTGCTTGTACACATCCATGTGGGTAACGTATTCTTTCTCAGAAAGGCATTTTCCCAATGGAAAAAGACTTAGAACTGAACTGGAAGACTTGGATCTTGTATGCATCCCCATATGTCTCTGAAACTTAGTATATTCTGTATAAATCATTTATGAACATAGGCATGTGGACCACTGCATTCATTCAGGAGAGCAATCTAGCTTTATCAAGAGAATTTGAGTGAGAGTAATTGTTATGGCCTTGTAATCCCCCGGAGCAGCTCACCTCAGCCCATAAGGGCATCTTTATGAGGATGTTCATTACATATAGAGAGTGTGTAGCAACCTAGTTTCCATCTCTAGGGGAGTGGGGAAATAAAATATGAAGGATCTTTGTCATAAGATACTCTACAGCAATCGGAAGTGATGAATTAGAGATACATAGAGCAATATGGATAGATGTTTAAAAATAATCTTGAGTAAATAAATAAGACAGAACAATATCATAGAACCATTTCATGTTGGTTGATTGATCACATTCGTGGAAAACAACCCATACATTTATCAAAGATGCATATCCGTCTGAGGACATATCCAAACATCCTGGGAAGGATACCTATGGAGCAGTGATTGGAAAAACAACAATGTGAGAGGGGGAGCCTTATCCAAAACCAGTGCTGAGAATATGGCATAATCATCTCCAGCCTAATAAGAAACATAGCAAAAACCATTTTTCATTTTTCATCCCCATAATTGGAAGTGTTCCACTCACCCAGTCTGCTGTCATGGGATTTCTGTTTTCAAATTGTTCTTTAGGGGCTCATGGCTTTTCCTATACTCTGTTCAGTGATACTATTGCTAATGCTTAGAGTTCACGTAGAGTTTGCAAATTTCTTCTCTTCCTTAAACTTGTGTAGTCAAATTAAGCATTAGATGTGAATAGAAAATAATGAGTTTTTAAACTCGATCCAAATAAGTGTTATTTCCTGCAAAGTCGTCATAGATTCCAGAAGTTCTGCCAATGCTTGAAACAGTATTGGAACTCCGTGTGCATGTATGTGTGTGTGTGCACATGCACGTGTGCGTGTGCACACACATGAGCAAGTGCACATTTAAGAATCAGTTAGACCTTATATTATTTGAAAACCTAGCCTTACTTACCTGATCGGTGCCCACCGATCACTCATCATATTTGGGTCTCCCTGTCTTGCCCACAGAGTTCTAGGCACAACCTGCCTTCTTTTCCTCTCTGCAGCACACGAAATTCATCCTTGTTTGGGGACTTTGCAATAGCTATTTGTTTTGTCTGAGAAGCTTGTCCTTCCGATCTTCCTTCTCAGGCTGGCTCCTTCTTAGATGTTACGTCCTCAGAGAGGCTGTTTCTGATTATCAAATAAAAGTCACCTAATAACTTGCTTTCCCACCCCCTTGCTTTAATTCTTCCCATGGCTACTACTATCAGATATTTGCTTACTCACTCATTGACTGTATATATCCCCACTTTGAGTAAGCGTTGCATGTCCTCCATACCTAGAAAGATGCCTGCCACACAGCAGGTGCTCAGGAATGTTTGTTGAATAAATCAAAGAGTGTGATTACCTCAGATCTTTGTACCTGAGGTCCAAAAGTTCAAGCAATCTGAATACGAGCATTACTGTAGATTCTTTCTCCCTTGTTCTTTTGTTATAATTTATCATTTATTCTTTTACTATATCTCTTCACACTTTACCACTTTTTTTTTAATTTTTATTTATTTATGATAGTCACAGAGAGAGAGAGAGAGAGGCAGAGACACAGGCAGAGGGAGAAGCAGGCTCCATGCACCGGGAGCCCGACGTGGGACTCGATCCCGGGTCTCCAGGATCGCGCCCTGGGCCAAAGGCAGGCGCCAAACCGCTGCGCCACCCAGGGATCCCACACTTTACCACTTTTTAAAAAGATTTTATTTATTTATTCATGAGAGACACAGAGAGAGGCAGAGACATAGGCAGAGGGAGAAATAGGCTCTCTGGGGGAGCCCGATGTAGGAATCAATCCCAGGACAACGGGGTCACTACCTGAGCCAAAGGCAGATGCTCAACCACTGAGCCACCTAGGTGCCTCCACACTTTACCACTTATTACATATGTCTACCTATAAATGCATCTATTTCTCTTACTAAGTTGTGGGCTTCTGAAAAGAATGAACACTGTTTCTAATTTTTATATCTCTTGGAGGACTTAACACCAAACTTTGATATTCCAAGTACTAGATACATATTTTATCACGTTGAACTGCATCTGGATAGTATGAATGTGTGTGTGTGTGTGTGTGTGTGTGATTGTGTGTGTTACAGAGAGAGAGAAAGAGAACAATTGTGTGGGCCTATTTGGGTACATTTTGTGCCAGTGATTTTTAGACTCATTTTGAGTGTCTACTTACATTTAGAAAGTGCAAATTTGGACAGAGATCAAATTTCTGGGCCATGTTGTCATAACGGCCTGAATTCTGTAGGACATAAAACAAAATGGAAAGTGGACAAATGGAGATAAATTCATGTACTGAAGATGGTAATGTCCAATTTAAGCCATACTGAGCTCCTTTCTACATAAAGGCAATGGCATAAGGTAATTAAAGGATGAGGCCACAAAAGCCAGAGATAACAGGGTAACTGCTGTAGGTGGAGCAGATAGACTAAGGGCAGCTTGAGGACTGACCCTGGGCCCCACTAATTTTTCTCTGCAATGACTAGCATAACACATAGGAAACACTTAATGAAAGTTTGTTAAATGGTGGATTAAATGAAAAATGGATAAGTGAAAAGTAATGACTTTTTATATGACTCATAAATTGGCTCAGAAGCCACTGGCTCAGGAGACTCAAGGGAAAGAGTTCCAAAAATGTGGCATCATTGACCTAAGTGTGAGATCTCTCTAGAACACATATTTAGCCATAGAAGTGGCATTGCTATCCATCAAGTCACCATCTTCCAGTCTCTCAGACTAGAAACTTTAGAAGCTTCTATGAGTCACCCACTTTACTTGTCTAACACGCCTAAGCAGTCATTAATTCCTGCCAGATTTACCTCAGAAATACCCTCAGTTCCCATGGCCTTATTGCCTAATTTCTTTTTTTTTTAAGGTTTTATTTATTTATTTGGGAGAGACAGAGCACAAGTGGGGAGGGAGAGGTGTGGGGAGAAGGAGAAGCAGACTCCCTACTGAGCAGGGAGCCCAGTGCAGGGCTCGATCCTAGGATACTGAGACCATGACCTGAGCTGAAGGCAGTTGCTTAACTGACTGAGCCACCCAGGCACACCTTATTGCCCAATTTCTAGACAGCAGCCTCTTGATTGGGATCGGGCCACCAGTATCACTTGCCTTTGCAATCCTCCCTCAACTCACCAAAGTTATCCTCTGTAACTGGCACGTGAAACAGGTAGGAGTCGGGAGGATTCAAGCAGAAAGCAACTTTTTCCAACCTTATGACTGACCCTTTAAAAATGTTCTCTCCAATCTTTCTTCCCTACCCATGATTTTCTGTTTCCTTTCAAGTATTGAAAAGTTCAGTCCAGTGTCATTTCAAAACTTCAGTTTCTTATCCAAATTAGAGTTCTCCCTCCCACAGGTATGGGCCACAGCCAGACTTGCAAACACAGTTCACACACATGTCTTCTCTCTTCCTTTCACCTCCCCTTGCACTAGCTGGGCCCAGGAGAGAGAGGGGATTAGAGACAAAGAAGCAAGGTGTTCCATGGCTCTTGCAGTTGTAATCACAGAGTCCTCTGTGAGTGGCAGATCTAATGGGTATTTCTCTAGTGATGCTTTGGAAGATTTGTCGAGGACCCTTCCTCCCTGGGAGAGCCTATTATAGCATTGCTTGCTTGATACCCACTTTAGTTAGATTCTTGAAATTTCCTCCTTATCACCTGAATTCCAGCAGACCACCCCACACAGTGTGTCCTATGTTGGAAACATCTAGAAGGGCCTCTTCGAGTATATAAGATACTGAGGCCAACTCTCTTCTTCATGTTCTAGTGGCATAAACTTTTCTATTGTTTCTCTAAGTGCAGCTTTAGTCTCTGTGGGACCCATTGGCTTTGCTCTGCTGCCTAAGGGGCCACCAGCCAGCCTTTCATTAAAGTTTTTGTTTGTTTGTTTGTTTGTTTCCTCCAGTGGAATGAGAAGGCAGCCTCTAGGTCACCTCTCTTAGCCTTCTCTGAGAAGCCTGGGAGGGGGCAGGGGTGGGCATGAAGGTCTAACTGAAGCAGAACAAGCTGGAGGTCACTCTCTATGCAAGTCCTGCCTTGACAGTCTTGTATCTTGCTTGCAATGTGTGTGAGTGTGGGGGAGACATAAACCCATTGTTCTTAGCTTTGGAGCCCCAGCCAAAACCCTGAGAAAGGAAGAGGCCTATTTTAACCTGCTGTTACATTCCTTTAAAAACATCAGAAACTGTTTTGTTTTAATGAACTGTTCTAAGCTTACAATGCCTGATTTTGAAGTCCTAGAAAAGACATTTTAGCAAGCTAAGAGAGGGATCACTGAAACCCCATCATTTTGTAAATGAGAACCCAAAGTGCAGGAAAGTTGACTGATTTATGGATGACCACACAGCTAGTAATGACCAGGTCTTGAACCTAGACCTTTGGCCTCCAAGTATCATGCCTTTAAGATTCGGCCCACTATCCTACCTAGTGTGATTCTCCTTAAAGGGGACCGGAGACATTTATACCTAAAATAAAACTACCTATGTGTAAGGATCAGATGAAAATCATACATACTTTTAATGATTTTTCAAAGCCTATGAAATGGATGCTGTGTTTATGGATGATTTTTATCTTTTGGCTAACCTATATTTTCTAAATTTTCTGTGATGATCATATATTTCTTTTACTGTAAGGAAACAAAACATATATAATTATTCTTTTTAGCTGTAGGTCTCTATTATAGAAAATGACTGCTTATAAATAAAAACAAAATTGCATTTATACACTTTCTGGTAAGTCCACTTAAGTAGAAGAATGAGACCTGAATTATAGTCCTGGAGCTACTTAACTGTGCAACCTTGAGCTAGTCACTTGACCTCTTGAGGATCAAAGACTCAAATGCAGTGTGTGGAGCCTGGGCTGTATAAAAATCCAAGACATTTTCCAACCCTAAAAGCAAAAAATATTTCTGAAAAGCTGTGTGAGGAGCGATTGTGAAAATTTAGATGAAAAGCTTCAAAATACAAAGCTCCATGTAAATATGTGGCAGTAATGATGATTTTTCCTTGTTCTCTAACATGGACCTTCCAATTAAGTGAGATCAGCCTGTAGATTCATCTAAGCAAGGCACGCTGACTCTGTGTTTACCGTTAAGGTCCCCACTTGCCCTTCCTTATCCAAACTTCTCCGTGAAGCCTTTCAGACCACCCCAGCCCTCCCTGCTGCTCCTTCCGGGATCTACAGACTCAGCCTGGCACTGCCTTTTTTTTTTTTTTTTTTAAAGATGTATTTGTTCATGAGAAACACAGAGAGAGAGGCAGAGACACAGGCAGAGGGAGAAGCAAGCTCCCTGTGGGGTGCCCAGTGCAGGACTCCATCCCAGGACCCTGGATTCACGCCCTGAGCCAAAGGTAGATGCTCAACTACTGAGCCACTCAGGTGTCCCATGCCCCATTTTGCTAAACAGCTGATGCTTTTTGTTGCACATTGTGATTTCTTGTCTATTAGATTTTCTTCTCCAGTCCACTGCCTACAGACAGCAGCCATGCTTGCTGTCTCCATTTCCTTAACTATTGTCCAACAGAGGCTGAGCATACAGGGCAGCCTCCATATACTTTGTTAGCGAGAAGTGTTCATTAGGAGGAGGAATATCTGAAAGATCCATTTAGAGGCTCAAGATCTGTGAGGTTCCTAGCTGTCCTTGGCATAGGGTGCCTGAAACCACCAGTCTGGGTCTAGAAGAAAATGTAATCAATTCGTTTTTCTCCAGCTCCCTTTGGTTCTTTGCCCTTCCTAGCCCTAGATGGCAGACTCTGGGTTGCCTTCTGTTGCTGTCACTTCCTGGAATTGGACCCAGGGTTTAGATCTCTTCTGGAAAAGGGATCATGGGTCTCTCCTTACACTGCTGGCTCCAGGCAATCTTCCTTAGGCCAGGCCAAGGGAGTAGGGTCGGCCAGGCCATTAAACTATCTGGGGTATGCTCTAGGCCTCTTGGCTGAGAAGGCCAAAACAGTCACGGTCAGTTCTGCTGACTTTTACTCTCTCCCAGGACCTGGGGAGGAAGGAGGAAGAGCCAGTTCTCTTCATTGCCTCTCCTAAGGCCGCCCTTCTGCCCTCCCTGACACCTCCTCTCATCCCCTGGTGGCCTCCCCTTCCTGGTCTCCCTAACTGCTGTGCCTCTGGCCAGCTCTCTTGACAAAAGGCTTTCCTGACAGGAGGAGAGCTGATGGCCACCCCTCAGTGCCAGGCCGGGAACTAGGTGATTTCCATACATTTTTCTCATTGGAAGAATAGCACTTGGATGTCCCTTTTAGATGGGGAAACAGAACAATTGCTTCAGGCAGCACCTCAGAAGCTGCCCACCTGCTGACCCATAGCACCGGGCTCCGAGGTGACAGTGGCGCTGGCACAGGGGTGAGATGTCAGGGGAGTAGTCAAAGCCCTGCGAAGTAGGCCACATATGCTGTGCTGTACAATCCCGAGCTCTCTGAGAAGCCCTTCCGCGCACACTGCCTCAAGTCACACATCCAAAGTGAAATGTGGGTGTTTTAATCACTGAAGAGAATCCTTAATACTGCTCCTTCGGCACAGAGTTGCCTCTCTCGCGCCAGGAACCGCAGGGAGCCTATTGCTTCCCGTCCTGAACTGGTTCCAGAAGCGTTAGGTGATGCTCAGTACAATTTTCCGTTGTTATCATATGAGGCCCTTGGAGACGCTTCTCAATTCTAGCAATTAGCCACACAGGGGTCAACCAAGTGTTCTCAGCTCTAATTAACAGCTGTGTTGAATCTGGGACACACGCAATTCCTTTGGGGATACGCTCTTCAAAGAGAAACAAAACCAGAATATCAAGCTCTTTCCTCCTTATCGGAGGCTGTGGAGTCTGAAAATTATTGCTGAGGGTGTTCTTAATAAAAATTCCGGGAAGCCAAGTGGCTTTCTGTGCTGAATGTATGAATTTAAAGGTAAAAATATCATCTCAGCTCTACCATGAAATTCCCCAGCGGGGCTCACGAGGCTCCGGGGAGCGCTGGGGGAATTAGGTGTCTCCCAGATGCTCGCCCAGAGCCCAGCTACACCCAGCAGGCTACATGATATCATCACCCCATGAATCAAAGGCTTGCTCTCTGGCTTCAGAGGGAAAAGGAAAAGGAACAGGATACTTTGTGTTGGGACTCCTGCCCCAAGTGGGAACTATGCTGATGCCTGCTCAAGTTGTCTCTGGGTATGCTGGCTTCCTGCCCTGCCTGACAGCTGCAGGAGTTCTGTAAGAAATCTGAGGGAGAATTTCCTTTGCGGCCATGACTGAGAGCCCAGGATCAAGAGCTGTGCAGACAGAAAAGACATTACCCTTCAAATATCCCAAGTCATCTATTAGGGTCAAGAAGCAGCCTGCAAAAAGCAGGACAGCTGGTTGTCCAGCCTTGGATGGAGAAAATGTATTCCACTGGGAACCAGCCAGTTGGGTTTTTCTTAACTGAGAACAAATGCACAGAGGCATTTAAAAACAAGTATATTTTAATATTGTGATATTTCAATGGATAGGAATATACAGAACAATACCTATGGCCCCAGATGGTAAACTTAACTTTGTGCCATATTTACTCCCCCCCCCTCTCTAAATAATTTGTGTATGTCCTTTTGAAGCTTCTGCTTTCCCTGGCCCCAGACCCCATTAGCATCCCGAAGTTGGTATGTATCTTTCTGTTTTTCCACAGGGATGTATATTCTTACTAAATATGGGTGTATCCATAAGTCACAATATCCCTGTTTTTGAAATGTATGTAAGTGGCATCATTCAGTGCCCCTCATTTAGCAACATGTTACTTCCCTCAACATGTTCCACAATCATCCACATTAATACATAAAATCTAGCTCATTTATTTTAACTTTAGAGAGGTGTTTTTTTTTATTACATGATTATATCAGAATGTATTTACTCATTCCCTTATTGATAAACATTAAGGAATTTAATTCTTTTGAATCCAAACACTGCTATAATGAATAGACTTATATGTGTCTCGTGGGTAACATAAGGGAGCTTTTTTTCTTTAGAGTGGTAGTTTTGCTCTCGGGATCCTTTAAACTGTTAAAATCATTGAGGACCTCAAATAGCTTTTGTCTATACAGATTATATCTATTGATACTTATGGTGTTTTTTAAAAATTATTTTTTATTTTTTAAAGATTTTATTTATTCATGACAGAGAGAGAGAGAGAGAGAGAGAAAGAGAGAGACCGCAGAGACACAGACAGAGGGAGAAGCAGGCTCCATGCAGGGAGTCTGATATGGGACTCAATCCCAGGTCTCCAGGATCAGGCCCTGGGCTGAAGGCAGTGTTAAACCGCTGAGCCACCCGGGCTGCCCCAATACTTATGGTGTTTAAAATTAAAACTGAGAAATTTAAAAAATATTTATTTACTAGTTCATATAAACATAACAATAATAAGGTCATTGGTTTGCACTTTTGCAAATCTCTTTCATGTTTGGCTCAATAGAAGTCAGCTGGATCTTTATATCTGTTGCTGCATTCAATCTGTTGCAATATATTGTCTTGGTTAAAGTATATGCAGACAAACAGGCCTCATACAGATATGTATTTGGAAAAAGGAGGAGAATTTTAATAACCTTCTTAGATAATTTGGATATTCCTCACCGAAGATACTAAGTCAGAAGTCTACAGGTATTGGCTTCTTAAAGATTAGTTGCAAATGTGGAATCTGAAATCTTATTGATGCATTTCTCATGCTTTGTTACACTAAAACCCATTGATCTTTCTTGGTCATTAAGGAGACATTGGTTCACAGAGTTATATGGGTCTTACAAATGTCGACAGATTTTATTATACAATATAAAAAAACACACCAATTTAATCATAAAGGTTTTTTAAAATGGGGAAACTGTCAAGGTCATGGTAGTGGACAAACATTTTCCAAAATCCTAACTTTGCTTGAAAGCTCAACATTTATCATTGGCAACAGATGCAGTCAGTTGCTTTCCTTGAAGTGACAGGCTCACTTTGTTCATTTATGAGAAAATGCCTGCCAAAATCCCAAGTCTGAATAACCATAGTTTTTTAGTTTTTCTTTCAAGTAGAAAGGGTGTTCTATGAAAAAAAGCAGCTAGTTCGGCTCATAGCTCAAAAAAAAATGCATGTGTTTTTCCTTGAGAGAACCATCATACTTCGGCGTGCAAGAAGTTCTTTATGTGTATTTTCCATTACACAGAATATTATTATTATTAGTTTTAAATGAGGACCTAACAGGTTTTTTTTTTTTTAAGATTTTATTTATTCATGAGAGACATGGAGAGAGAAGCAGAGACAGAGGCAGAGGGGGAAGCAGGCTCCCCATGGGGAGCCAGATGCAGGACTCGATCCCAGGAACCCAGGATCATGACCTGAGTCAAAGGCAGACTTTTAACCACTGAGCCACCCACATGCCCCTACGCAGAATATTAATATTAAAAAGACATGTACTGAAGAGATGAGATTTAATACGATTTATTAATAATTTTTACTGCTTCATCAATAAAATTACTAAGTATAACAGGATGATGATGATGATGATGATAATGATGATGATGATAACAATGATGGTGATGTGGATGATTTTGTTTCAAGTGCCTGACACTGACAAGCCCAACTGCCACAGCCTTGATTGTGCTAAATCCCTAGCAGTTCTACCTACAATTGCTTCTGCATCATCCAGGCAAAGAAGAGCACATCAAAAAAGGCAAATAGTTCAGAGTATAGATCTAAAAATGGAATTGTTGAGGTTTAGGATACGTAGGTTCAGTTCTATGAGCTAATACTAAATTGTACTTCAAAGAGGTTGTACTCTTTCAGATATCTATCAGCCGTGTATGAGATTTCTTATTTCTCTCCAACCTGGCCAACATGGAATCTCTCTCTCTCTCTTTAAAGATTTACTTATTTATTTGAGAGACAGAGAGAGAGGGAGGAAAAGATTCCGGTGTGGGGGGGAGGGCAGAGGGAGAGAATCCCAAGCAGACTCCCTGCTGAGTGTGGAGCTCGATCTCACGACCCTGAGACCATGACCTGAGCCGAAATCAAGAGTCAGATGCTTAACCTACAAAGCCACCCAGGTGCCTGGAACTTGTCTTTTAGCTATGGTTTTAGTGACTTGACTTGATATTGACATTTTAAATTCTGTTTTGAAATATGCCCAGTCTCTTAATATTCTGTTCTTATCAAGGCCTTGAGAGAAACTGTTTTACCAGAGCCCAGCAGCTAACTGGGTTTTTACCAGACACTAACCAACCTGAAGGAGGGGAAATACCCAATGTCAGCTACCTCTAAATTTCTTGCCTCACTACAGGGGGTAAAAACTAAACAAAACTGAGAAGCCCTTGTAAAGTCCCAGCCTAGTGGCAAAGGCTCACTAGAAGTCTGTGACCGAATCATGGGACTCTAGGACACTTCTCCTCCCCCTACACATATCCACCACCACAAGAAGGCCTCCGAATAATAATAAGGGAATACAACTGAAAGGATTTCATGTCTCAGATATTATTCAAGAAGTCTTCAGACACCTAAAGACAGGAAGGCAGACAGAGACAAGGACTCCAGAGGAAATTTTAACCTCTGACACCTAAGGCAATAGCAAACAGTAAAATGCAGTGTAACCCTAGTCTGCTAAATATAAAACCACACACAAAAGGCCTATTTACCTCAGTTCCTTTTATCCATGTGTCATATCTGGCTTTCAACAGAAAATTACAAGGCATACTGAAAGACAAAGAATACAGATTGAGGAGACAAATTAAGCATCACAACCAGACTCAAATATGGCAGAGATGTTGGAAATATCAGAATGAGAATTTGGAACAACTATGATTAATATGCTGTGAAAGTTTTGTTTCTATGATTCTAATTTTTACACATTTTGTTTCTTGCACAGGGATCTCTGGGACAAAGACAAATAGAGGTGGTGAAGACAGCCATTCGTGTCTTTTTTTCCATGAATGTAAAAATGCTTCTAACATTTCACTATTGACTGTATTTTCTGTGCTTTTGCTTGATATTCCTTTTTAGGCTAGGAGGTGTGCTTTTATTTCTAGTTAAGAGTTTTGTAGGTTTTTCTTCTTAAATCATAAGCGGTTTTTGAATTTTACTGAATGCTTTTCCAGGATCCTCTCAGGTGGTTATGTGGTTTTCCTTCTTTAATTTATTAATGTGTTGAAATGAAACAATAGATTTTTTTCTTAGGTAATTCATCATTATATTTGTGTAATATACCCAGTTGGTCATCATTAAAAAAAACCATATTCCTGGATTTGGCTCGTTTTTATTTTGATAGGATGTTTTTATGTTTATGTTCATAATCAAGACTGACCTATATTTTTCTTTCTTTTATAGTCATTGTCTGGTTTTGGTATCAAGGATATATATTAGAATCTTAAAAATGAAATTTCCATTTTTGAGTTCACTTTCTGGAAATGAACTTGCCTATAAAATATTATGAGCCCCATTTTTGTGGTAGATTTATTTATTATTCCATTTCTTTTATGATCATAGGTCCAGTAATATTTTCTGTTTCTTCTCAAGTTAAATTCAATCATCTATCTTAAAAACCCATGTCATTTATTTTCAAATTTATTGGCACTAATTTTGTCAAAGAAGTTTTTATTGTAATCATAGTTATATCTTCATATCATTTCTAATACTGTTTATTTGTGCCTTCTCTTTTTTGCATTGGACAACCTTACCAGAACTTTGTCTATCATATTTTCATTGAATCTTAGATATCACCAATTGTAAAATATTTCAGAAATGTTAAAATGTGGGAAAATGTGTCTCAAAGTAAATAGTTACCTTCTTAGCTTCTTCAGTGTTTGTTTTTCATTTTACGAATGTCTGCTGGGATTTTATTATTTCCTTCCTTCTACTTTCATACTCCATTATTCATTTTCTAACATCTGGATTTAGAAATGTAACTCATTAATTTTCATTCTTATTTCTAAAATATATGCATGTAAGACCATACATTTTCCTTTCATTCTATTTGTGCTATGAGTTTGATATACAATGTTTTCATTGCTGTTCATTTTCTATGTATTTCATATGCATAATTATTTCTTCTTTGAAGATTTAATAAAAATGTTTTAAAATTTCTAAACATTAAAAATGCTTTTATTATTTATATCTAACTTTATTAGATTGTACTCAGAAAGCATTATCTATATATAAATTCTGTAGTATTTGCTAAGACTTCTTAGCAAAGTTAGTATTTGTAAATGTTTTCTATATAATTTTATAAGTGACCTTGAAAAGTTATGTATTCCATAATTGTTGGGTATAGAGTTCCCTATATGTCTATTGGATTGAATTTGTTAAGTCAGTTACACAAATCATCTCTATCTTTAACTAAATTTGTCTGTTTGATCTCATTATGTCATGTGTGAGAAATGTTAAAAATCTACCAATGTTATTATAGATCTATCAATTTTCCTCATAATCTTGTCATATTCTACTCTATTTTTTGTTTTTTAAGATTTACTTATTTATTTTAAAGAGATACAATGCGTGCAAGCTGGGAGAAGGGGCAGAGGGATAGGGTGAGAAGCAGACTCCCTGCTGAGTGTGGGGCTCTTTGAGGGGCTCCATCTCAGGACTCTGAGATCAGGACCTGAGCCAAAATCCAGAATCATATACTTAACTGATTGGGCCACTGAGGCCCTCCTGTTCTCTATATATTTTATGACTACACTATTAGGTCTGTAATTTCCTCATGATTTAATTTATTCAGCCATTCATTTACTGACCACCTACTTGTGTGCCAGGCATTGTTCAAGACAGTGAAAAACCAGCATCACACAAAACAGAATTATTATTCTTTTCATTATTAAGCAATGATGCTTTATCACAAATAATACTTTTTGCCTTAACACTTACTCTGTATAATAAAAATGTTAGTGTACCAGCTTTTTAAAAACATATATATTCATGATATTTAAAAAAAATCTTTATGTTTTCATCAACATATGGAAGGACTTTGTTGTTTTTTTAAATCCAACCTGAGAATAGCTAACTTTTAATGTAGTCAGAAAATCATCCTTTTTCTTTTATTTTGATCATGGATATATTTGGTTTTAATGGTAGCAAGTTATTTCATATTTTCTGTTTACCCTGTTCTTTCTTTGTTTCTCTTTTACTGTCATGTATTGTCTTGGTTTTTTAAAAAATATTTCATTTAAAAAAATTTATTTATTTTTCCTGTGGGGTCGGGGAGGGGCAGAGAGAGTGGGAGAGAGAATCCTGGGCAGACTCCACAGCAAACACAGAGCCCAATGTGGGGATTGATTCCATGACCTGAGATCATAACCTAAGCCAAAACCAAGAATTGGAGGCTTAACCCATTGAGCCACCCAGGTGCCCCACTATTGTCTGAATTTTTATTTTTAAAGATTTTTACAATTTACTTATTTGACAGAGAGCAGGCACAAACAGAGGGAGCAGCAGGCAGAAAGAGAGGGAGAAGCAGACTCCCCACTGAACAGGGAGCCCTACATAGGACTTGATCCCAGGACTCTGGGATCATGACTTGAGCTGAAGGTAGATGCTTGCCTGACTGAGCCACCCAAGCACCCCTTGTCTTGATTTTTTAAGTCCTCTTTTTCTATCTGTTGGCTGGAAAGTTGTATATTATATATCTATATTTTTAGAGGCTTTTTAAATTGTTCATATTTAACACATACAGTTGCTGTTAACAATGTTTCCAGTTAACCAAGAGTTCTATTCTCTTCCCAAGTAGTACAAAGGCCTTAAATTCTTTAAATTTAATCTCCCCATCTCCCATTCGATGTATTCTTCTTCACTCGTATTTTATTTACACTTGGTTTCTGTCCTCCAATCAGTCTTTGATATTATTGATGTTGTTTTTACAAATAGTATTTGTGTAGATTTTACTTACCTGTTTGCCAGCTTATCTCTCAACTATTTTTTGCATCTCATTTCTTCACATTTGTTTTGATTTCTTTTTTCTGGATCTCCAGGAAGAAATAACTATCATAGATCTTCTAGTATAGCCTGTGAGTAATAAACTTTTTCTCTGTTTGTCTGAAAATATTTTATTTTAGCCTTATCTTAGAAGATACTTTAGTGCATATAATTTTTAGTTATTTTCTCTTTGAAGATATAAATCTAAACTTTCTTTTTTTTTTTTAAATCTAAACTTTCAAACTCTATTGTTACTGATGAGAAGTCTGCTGTTGGTCTAATAGCTACACTTTTGTGGTAATACGGCCTTCCTCTTTGGTTGCTTTGACACTTTCTCAGTATCTCTTGTATTCTGTAGTTTTGCCTGTCTGGGTTGGTTTGTTTGTTTTCATGCCTGGTCCTTCAATGTGAGCATTTACCACTGTCTCTAAATATGGAAGATTTTCATCTATTTTCCCTGAATATTGCCTCTTGCCCTGTTTTCTCCTTCAAGGAATTCTTATTAGTGGGATGTGGTATCTTCTCATTGTGTTCTCTCTCTTTATTCTCTCTCTCTTTTTAAAAAGATTTTATTTATTTGTTCATAAGAGACAGAGAGAGAGGCAGAGGCATAAGCAGAGGTAGAAGCAGGGAGCTGGATGTGGGACTTGATCCCGGGATTCCAGGATCACAACCTGAGCCTAAGGCAGACGCTTAACCACTACGCCACCCAGGCATCCCTCTCTCTTTATTCTCTTATGCATTTTCTATCTCCTAATCCCTGCGAATGGCATTCTGTATGATTTCTTCAAATCTTGTTTTTCAGGTAACAGTTTCTCTCTTCAGCTATGTCTAATATGCTGTTTAATTTGCCTTTTAAGCTTTTTATTTTGGTGACAGTATTTTTCATCTCTAAAAGTTTTGTTTGTATTAAAAAAATCTGCCTAGGTTTTCTTTATCATAGCTTCTTTTCTTTCCTATATATCTATATTCATTTGTTTAATTTGGATTTCATGTGTTTTAAAAGTGTGTGTGTGTATATAGTTTTATGCAATCTTAAGAATGTGTAGTTTTGTGTAACCACCACCACAATGAAGACACAGAAGTGCTCTGTCACTGTAAGGCTCAGGCTGCTCTTAGAGCCACACCCACTTCTCTCACTTTGCCACCCTGTTCTTGACCTTGGGAACCACAGATCTGTTCTCCATTTTAATCATTTTATTATATCAAGATGTTGTATACATTGGATAACACAGTATGTAACCTTTGAGATCACTCAGTGTAATCCCCTTTAGATCCACCAACTGGTGTTTGTAATTAATAGTTCACTCCTTTTTATTATTTAGTAGTATTCCATGGTTTGAATATACCATAGTTGTTTAAACTTTCACCAGTTAAGGACACCTGGGTTGTTTCTAGTTTTATGCCAATATGAATAAAACTGTTATGGCTATTCATGTACAGCTTTTGTGTGAACATAAGTTTTTATTTCTTTGGAATAGATGTTCAAGAATTCAGTTGCTGGGTTACATGATAATTGCGTGTTTAGTTTCAAAGGAAATAGCCAATTATATTCCAGAGTGGCTATGTCCTAGCACCGTATGAATGATCCAGTTTCTCCATAACCTCACCAACATTCTAATAGGTAATCTTGTAAGGCTTTGCATTTCCCCAGCAGCTAATGATGTTTAGCATCTTTTCATGTGCTTGTCAGCTGTATATTTTCTTGGGTGAAATGTCTGTTCATGTCTTTTGCCCATTTTCTTTTTTTTTTTTTAAGATTTATTTATTTATTTATTTGAGAGAGAGAATGAGAGAGAAACACACAGAAGGAGAGGCAGAGGGAGAATCAGACTCTGCTGATTAGGGAGCTGTATGCAGGGCTTGATCCCAGACCCCAGGGTCACAACCCAAGCCAAAGGCAGACACTTAACTGACTGAGCCACTGAGGCACCCCTCTTTTGCCCATTTTCTAAGTGATTTTTTTTAAACTGTACAGTTTTAAGAGTTTGTGTATTGTCTGGATAGAAGTACTTTATTGGATATGTGGTTTGCAAATGCTTTTCCCCAGTCTGCAGCTTATCTTCATCATTTCACAGGGTCTGCTGGAGAATAGAAGTTTTAAATTTTGATGAGGTGCAATTTATAAATTTTTCCTTTTAAGAATCATGTTTTTGGGGTCAACTCCTTCATTTTAACCTAAATATCTAGAATTATCTTTCTGATTTGCTATTATATCTAGTTTGTAGCACACAGATTCTTTCCAATGTGTGTATGAGCTCTACCTCATGCTGGTTCTTTTCTTCATCTCTCTTGCATATTATGAACTCATTTTGGAGGATATGGAATATTACTTTTTCTCATCTTAGTCTCTAGAACTATGGGAGTCACTCTGCTTTGATGTCTTATATTTTCTCTTGTTAGGGACTGAAAAATTTTGTGAGTCCTAGACCAATTTAGGGATTTCTATACCGTATAGGCACTAAAAATATGAATCCCACTCCCTCATTTAAATAGTCTAGAGTTTTTGGGATCCCTGGGTAGTGCAGCAGTTTAGCGCCTGCCTTTGGCCCAGGGCGCGATCCTGGAGACCCGGGATCGAATCCCACATCGGGCTCCCGGTGCATGGAGCCTGCTCCTCCCTCTGCCTGTGTCTCTGCCTCTCTCTCTCTCTGTGTGTGACTATCATAAATAAATAAAAATTAAAAAAAAAGTCTAGAGTTTTTAATCCCCCACTGGACATATAATCCATCTAGTATTAGGGACAGAGCTACTTTGCTACTTCTGTGGGCCATTGGGATGCCCCCTTTTTTAGTTCCCTTGTCATAAATCTAATAGATCATCTTGGCAAAGTCCTAGTTCCAACATCCTGCCTTTTTCAAGTTGAAGGTTGTATATTTTTCCCTGTGTAGATGTCCAATCCCCACCCTCCAGCCCTAAACCCTTATATTCAAGTCCAGAATCTCATTTTGCCATGTTACTACAGGATAATTGAAATCTACTGCTCTGATTTTGAATCCACTTTTTGTCGACAAAGAGTTTCCCTTTCTTTTTTTTTTCTTTCTTCCTCACTCAATCTTGACTAATTAAGTTTTTTGTATTACTTTATATGGCATTTTTAAAAAGATTTTATTTATTTATTCATAGAGACACACAGAGAGAGAGAGAGAGAGAGAGAGAGAGGGAGGCAGAGACACAGGCAGACGGAGAAGCAGGCTCCATGCAGGGAGCCCGACATGGGACTCGACCCCAGGTCTCCAGGGTCACACCCTGGGCTGCAGGCGGTGTTAAACCGCTGCGCCACCGGGGCTGCCCTATATGGCATTTTAATATGCTTATAGTGGAAGTTGGCCCACAATAGTTTAATATTCCATGCTGTCAGCACCAAAACACTCCACAGGAGAATTTTAATCTTACATAAAATCACATATAATCTGAGAGGTAGAGAATGAAAATTTAAGAATACAGAGAATATAAGAAAAAGATAACAGTGATATTAAAATGACAAAAGTTTGACAGAGAAGCTCCTAATATTTCTCCACACAGCAAAGTGGTTTGTATGCAAAGCATAATTTTTTTTCTTTTAAAATCTTTCTAATTGTTTCTTTCTCTGATTCCATTTCTACCACCTTCTGTTGAATAGACATTTGATATTCCAGGGTATGCTGAACATGAAGAGTTCTAGGCCATGTCACAAGATTTGCTTCCTGAATATTCCTCCTCATACCCTCTCCTCCCCAACTCTGCACTGTAATTTTCACTTGTTCTACCTTAGCAACAGGTTTCTGATTACCCAGTCATTTCCCCTGCCTATCACCTGGCAATGCTTCCTAGGCTTATCTCAACAATTCTAGTGTTCGTTTCACATCCTTAATCCCTAAATTGCTTGCTATTCTTAGTTTCCCAATGCTTTATCCCAAAAGGGTTGACATAAAGTTAGTCTCATCATGGGTAGAATTCTGATAAATGGAAAGAAAACGGGGATCCCATGCATGAAGAAATGTAAGAGAATTGCCACAGCTAAAGTGGAAGCAGAAAGGCCTTGTGTTGTAAAGTAAAACCATGTCTTAATTCTCATATTTCATTTTTTTCTGGTCCACACACATTTTTACTTCTCTATGTTGTGTAATCAATGTTGTTTCTGATTAAAGCCCTCCAAAGGATTCCTATTGCACTTAGAAAAAATTAAATTTCCTGTAGTGGTCTACAAGGAACAATGTGCCCTGCTCCCTGCTTAGTCTCTGGTATCATCGCTGTATGTTTCTTTCATTATATAGATTTAAATCTTCTCTTATCTCTAGGCATTTTTCTTAGATTCCAATTTTAAATATTTCCTCTGCTTTAAAGTTTTGTTTTTATTCTTCAGGGACTCCCTATTATCCATATGTTGGATCTTCTTTGCATATCTTCTATACCAGTTTGAGTCAACTTTAAATAAATGGATATCACTTCAACTCATACATATCCTCTGTGCCTAGTATGCTAGTGTGTACCTCTGTTAGGGATCTAGAAAACAACACAAAAAAAGAATCAAACATGTTGCATTTTGCTTTTTTATGGCCAATTATGTATGGAGGCAACTCACAGAAAAAATAGCTTGATAAGAAGCAAGGGTGTCAATATATGATTAATTACCAAAACAGGGGTAAAGATATTAGATGATACAGGATGGAATTATGTAGTGAATTGCAAAACTAAGAAGGCTGCTTCTAAAATCCAGGCTTAATAGGCTCCCATGCAGAGATCTTGTCTTTTCCATTCATTTATCAATGGTTACATTCATCTTTATTTCAACACTTGCTGACATTATATTTATACTTGAATTTTTTCATTTTTATGCTGCTCTACAAGTTTTCCCCTGGCAGATATTTGATGCTTTTTATGTGTTCCCTCAGAATTTTGTACAAACTTTTGTTGTAACATTAACTACTTGGGTTGTCAGTGACCCAGAGCAGGGGCTCCAAAATCTGATAGAGCTGGGGTCGAATCTCAGCTCCATCATTTACTGACTTTGTGACCTCAACCAAGTTACCTAACCTATAGCTTTATTTTCTTCATGTGTCATAAGGGGATAAGAATAAGAATGGATCATTATAAATGTTAAACTTGATAATACATGTAAAGTGCTTAGTATGTCTGGCATACAGTAAATGTCCACTTATCTTTACAGTCACCTCTCTGTCTCCTCTACTGTATTATGCTCTCCATGAAGACAGGAACATAGTCCTAGTAAGTTTGTTGAGTGAATTGCAGCTCTATATAATTGTCTCTTTTCTTTTCTTTTCTTAACTATTTTATTTATTTTTTCATGAGAGACAGAGAGAGAGGCAGAGAGAGAAGCAGGCTTCATGAAGGGAGCCTGATGCAGGACTCTATCCCAGGACTCTGGGGTCACACCCTGGGCTGAAGGCAGATGCTTAACCTCTGAGCCATCCAGGCATCCCCTATAATTGTCCTTTTTCTTTATCAAGGTCATAGGCTGTGTTGGTTTACTATCTAAGAGACTCTTGGACAGAGAAAAGATCCTCAAGGAGTCTGTCTTGTGCTCATATGGTCGGGCATGCTTAGAAGTAAATAATATAGTTATTGATACTTGTTTTCCCTGCCTGTGGTCTAGGACACTCCATTGATGGATTTCCCCAGATTTCTTATGTCTGTGAATTTTTCTTGTCACTTTCCCTATCTAAGACTTGCCTGTACTTTTTCTGGGATGGCTAACCATTTTTCTTTTAAATTCATCTTTAAGACCTTATTCCAGAGTACAATATAAGCAACTAAAGTTGTTTCGCATCTAGCAACTCTGGAAAATATAAACACACAATTACTGGACACACTCTCCTCTTCCCTGTAGTTACTCTACTGTTGCTTTTCCCACGAAGTTTAAGAGTTTATTTTTAGTTTTTTTTTTAACATATTGCCTTTTTTAAAAATGTTTTTATTTATTTATTTGAGATAGAGAAAGAGAGAGGGAGAGAGAGAGAGAGGGCGCACAAGCAGGGGGAGGGGGAGAAGAAGGGGCATAGGGAGAACCAGGCTCCTCGCTGAGCAAAGAGCCTGGTGCAGGGCTCCATTCCAGGACTCTGGGATCACAACCTGAACTGAAGGCAGATGCCCAACCAACTGGGTCACCCAGGTGCCTCACAGTTTAAGAGTTTAAAGAGGGAAAAACTACCTAGCCATCTTTCCCTTCGACTTACTGCAGTAATTAAAATAGTCCCTTTAAAAATAATGTGTGAATATATTTATAGAAATAAAGGTATAGTTATGGATATACTGGTTGTATATCTGGATGAAAAAAATGTGGAATAATATGTCTCAAACAGTTAATGGTGGTAACCCCTGGGTGGTGATATTATCAGTGTTTACATTTTCTTTATACTTTTCAACATAAATCTTTGTTGGGTTGGTTTCCTTTCTGCTCTCACTTTAGCTGTGATAATTTTCTTAGAGACTGCTAATTGTCTTCAAAGTCTCTTTTTCCATTCTTCTCTAGTAATAGAATTTTTAGCTGAGTACAGGGATGCCCAGAATAAACACTACATTTTACAGCCTCTCTTGAAACTAGGTTTGAGCCGTGTGTCTACCTTCTGGTTGATGGGATGTCATTAGAAATGTCATGTGCAATTTGGGGAAAGAGTCCTTGAATGGAAGATGTGCATTTCCCCCCCTTTCTTTCTCCTTCTTACTGACTTAGAAGGAGATAAATGCCTAGAAGTTGAGCAGTCCTTTTGGATCAAGAAGACAAAGGTCACACTCTAGGTATAGCAAACTGGAAAGCTGGATGAAAGCAGGATCCATGACAACTTTGTGGACCTTACCATGCCAGTTTTAGGCTTCTCATCTCTGGATGTTTTACATGAGAACAGCGTGGATACTTAAGCCAACATTAACTTCAATTTCGTGTTACAGCCAAATCAAACCTCAACTGACATGGAATTAGTGTATCATTCCTATTATGCTTTGCCTCAAAGGTGAAGGATTTATATTATATGCTCTTCCCCAGACACACATCACATAATTTCTGTAAGTGAACTGTTAAGCTTTGATTCTTATACTGTTCTAAGATTGTTCAATCTCGTATAGCTCCAATTCAACGGCCAAGTCAGCACACATTTCCCAGGAGACACATATGAATGTTTGGGGCAGAACCCATTTGTAATAACAAAAATTTAGAAACCACCGGTGAATATGGTTAAACAAATTATGGTACATTCCTGCTATTAAATATTATGTGACAATGAAAATGAATGAACTATAATCACAACATTATTTGTATTTTTTTAAAGATTTATTTATTTATTCTTGAAAGACACAGACTGAGAGAGAGAGGCAGAGACACAGGCAGAAGGGGAAGCAGGCTCCTTGCAGGGAGCCCAATGTGGGACTCAATCCTGGATCCTGGGATCAAGACCTGAGCTGAAGGCAGGCGCCCAACTGTTGAGCCACCCAGGCGTCCCTAATCATAACATTATTAATAAATCTTAGGAACATAACAGTGAGCCAAAAGAATAAGTCCCAGAAGACAATATGTAAATTCAAAAGCAAATAAAGCTAGCATAGAGTTTAGACCTAAATGTATGTGTAATAAAATGTATAGAAAAGCAAGCGTATAATAAAAGCAAAATTTAAGAGAATGGTTACTACTGAAGGGACAGTTGGGAAATGGGATTGAGAAAGAATATGTAAATTAACTTAAGTCACATAGGCCTTTTAGTTTTTTTTTTGTTTTGTTTTGTTTTTGTTTTTTTACAGAGGCCTTTTAGGTCTTGGGTTGAGAGGTGAGTCTGACTGGTTTATCATATTATTATATTACATACAGTATCAATCAATTAAAATGAGGTTTATGTAAGGACCAAAGAACCAATCATAGGCCTTGGTTCATGGCACAACTATTAACATGAAGCAGGATTATGATTAATCCAGTTTTGTGCTTCTGAAGTTCATAAAGCAATTGTAGTACTTACGAAGCTGCCTATTAGGCAGGCCTGGTTTTATTTCTATAAACCAGGCAACAAGCATGGATGCATTTCTATTTGTGTACCCAACTGTTTCCCTATCCAGGTTGTTAAAAATAAACTTTTAATTTTAGAATAGTTTTAGATTTAAAAAAAAAAGTTGCAGAAATGGCACAGAGTTACTGCAAACCCCCCAACAACCACCAATCCGGTTTTCCCTACTGTTAACATTTTACATTACTATGGTCCATTTGTTCCAATTATTGGGCCAGTTATGGTACATTGTTATTAACCCTACCCAGATTGTAAGCTTCCTGAGAGCAGGGCTCGTGCATCTCAGCATTCCCTAGCATCATGCATCTAGTCGGCTCCGCGTTTGTGGAACTGATGAGGAAATTAAACTCACTAAGTGGCTAAATTGTCTGCGAAAATAAGCTCCATGTTTCATGATCATTTATCATTTGCTTTAAGCAGCTAAAGCTGCTTTGAGATATAACCCTGAGCTAAGTTGGGTTTAATGTTCTTAAAAGTCATTGTTTCTGAATTATTTACAAGTGTTCTCATTAGAATGAGCGCAGGGAGCTGAGTGCTGAAGTGGTTATTTTTTTTTCTTCCCTCGTTTCTTTTCTAAATCAGGTCACAGAAAATGGATGCTATTTCTTTAAATAATATAACCAAGCTGATCCCTGGATTACAATTAGGTTACGTAACTTGCTTATGAGCTGCTTTTCATTAAGACTTGCAGTGGGCAATGGGGCTTTACATTTCAGAGCAAAGCTGGGAGAACAATCCTGCTAAAAGCCTGAACACATGCGGTGTCAGAGGCAGGGACTGTAATAACATCGGCACGGGAATGAGTTCAATGTAGGCGGCTTCTTTTCTCTTTAAATCCTTAAAACATCCTTTGTCCTACCAAACTCCCTGGTTCCAAATACATCTAAAATACACGAGCTGAGGTCCCTCACCAGGAGGGAAGATCGCAGAGCTGGTCCCGGGAGGCTGAGCAATGGAGAGTCCTCCAGGGAGGACATTATCAAATTTCTGCAGAACCATGGCTCAGTTTTCATTTCTTGCAGAACACAAATTACCAGGAAACATTTAAAAAATGTGGCCAAGGGAAGTAACAAAAATCCTACTATCCGCCTATAACCATATCTTTGCAAATCAGCGTTGCAAAGGTACAGTAAAAGTAGAAGGTGTCAGAAAACAAGAAGCTTCATGTCAAAGGAAGCAAGTCAGAGGAGATTCTGGATGGGGGTTCATCAAAACATAAAAACATCTGTTCTTAGAAGTGGAGATAAAGCCAACTTTCCATGAAAGGAAGTTGTTCGTTGCTCTTATGCAGGGTACCACGACAGGATGGGA
Organism: Canis lupus familiaris; assembly: GCF_011100685.1. NCBI lineage: Eukaryota > Metazoa > Chordata > Mammalia > Carnivora > Canidae > Canis > Canis lupus. The sequence continues at coordinate 18,909,398 of NC_049238.1, forward strand.
CCATTTCTGGCATAATATAAGAACCACCTCAACAAAGGATGATACAGGCTGGAAATTGAAGGTTTACAAGTTATAGTAAGCAGCAAAGCACTCTTGACAATAAATGAACAGGGAAAAGCATCTGCTGGAGAGTGAACCAGGACAGGCTCATGGAAAGGAAAGGCAGTGGAACGCCCAAATTCTCCCAAATGCAGAATTCTTTTTTGAAATGGAGTCACTGCATAGTGATTAAAATAGCAATCAGGAACGATTAAAATGAACTTGGAGCCCTTTATGTGCTTGAAGAAACACCTGCTATTTACTATATGGGAACAGCCACAGGGTAATTCTTTAAGCAGTTAGGCAGTTAAAGCTTGCTTCTTTTGATAAATGTGATCTCTTACAAATTCCCGAAGTCAAGACGGATATTTTATTATACAGCTCTAAAAATAATGAATACAGCGAAGTTTATTTCTTTGAACTTATAGTTAACTTTAAAAAGTTATAGTTAACTTTCAACTACTAATATTTAGTATTTATGGGTCAGTCCTATAAGTCTTTAAACTTTAAGATAAACCTTTCACTATCAATAATACCACCAATGTAAATGTAAAACTGCGTGCTTGAATGCAAAGCAGCTAATTCATTCTAATGGTATTGCACATTAATCTTGGCTTCACCGCAGTCTAAAACTTGCCTAAGCCCTGTTGGTTGCTGGGGAGTCTTTGATTCTTGTGTGTGTGTCTAATTTACTAATGAACTTGATGTCATTTAGGGCTGAAGCAGGCACATCTGAACGGGTCTGGCTCCTGGGCAGCTGGGGAAGGGCACCCACAGTGTTCTGAACAGAGTTGGAAGAACACCAGAGCTGAGATGAGTCAGAGCCTCTCAAAGTGTGTGGTGAGTCAGAATCAATGCCCCCCACCCTACCCCAGCTGTAACCAAAAAAAAAAAAAAAAAAAAAAAGTTGGGGTGATCCTAGAAGGGAAGCTGTTAAAGGACACACCACAAATCTCCTTCCTGTGATCCTTTGCACACCGAGTGTTGCATTTCTACCCATTCCTAAAAGAGCACAGACCAGAGACAGTGATCTAAGTAATGGCCAGAAGGAGAGCCAACAAAACTAACTCTGATTCTAACTATAGCATGACAGACAATAAGAAAGGGGCAGACCGGCCAGCACCTGCCACTGTGGTGTGATCACTAGCAATGAATCTTGGGGAACCCGCAAGAGGTCCCAGGAACCAGCAAGATGCATCAAGGAAAGAGGAAGAGCCCTGGATCTTAGAGACTTGGGTTAAGTTGAACTCCTTCTTCTGTCGCTTATGCATGTGATACTTAAATACTCTGAGCCATGGTTTTTTTTTCTGAAGGTAGTAATATTCCTTCTCATTAGGTGGTTGATTTGGTGGGGTGCGGGGAGGAGATTGCAGGTTGCCCAACAGGATTTCATGGTATTGCTTGGCTCAACACGGAGGCTAAAATGAAGGAGGTACTCAATAAAGTACATACTGAATGATTATCCTGGCACTGGATCATCCGAGTGGGGCTGTGCTTGCTTGATACTCAAGTGATGTGTTTTCCAGGACAATTTCTTTAGACCCTCCTCCATCCCCCAGAGATTGGGAACTATCTGTCTTCTATTCTGGGAATCATCTATGTCCTATGAGGAAACATTACAAGTTTTAACTACCTAAGGTATCAAAAAGTTCCATACAGTAGCCTGTTGATGTGTACAACCTTCCACAAAGTGGCTCCTCCTGCCAACATGCCACAATTGAAAATTAACATCTTAATGATGGTAAGAAAGTCAAAGGCTTTTGAGCCTTATTTCAGTCTTGGAGCTCATTTTCGAGAAGCCCTTCAGTGTCTTACTGAAGGCTTCTCCTCTGAAAGGCTTTGTTTTGGGTCCACCCAACAGAAAGAACTGCAGATAAGGCACAGAAGCCCTATCTAAAACCTACAATCTAATGGGAGGAAATGACTGTGCAGACATGGGTGTACGGAGGCAGGCCATGGTGGATGAAGACAGAGTCATGAGACCTTCTTGCTAATTTCAGTCATTCTTACAGGGCCTATTGTTCTGCCATGACAAAAATAATGATAATAATAATGCTAATGAGATAATAGTAATAATGTAATTGCGAACATCCTGACTACTTACTGCATACCAAACATTGTGCTCAGAGCTTCAGATATCCATACATGGCTTCCTTTAATTTTTACAACTGTTAGGTAGCTTCCTCATTGAACCAGATTCAGATAAGGGAATTAAGGCAAAGATCCTTTTATACTTTCTTCTGGGAGATGCTAGTGACATTCATTTGCTTCCTCATCTGGATTTCAGAACCCCTATAAAAATTTGGGAAATAAAAATAGAAGAAAAATTTTATTTTGGTTCTAAGTGCTTCTAGAAAGGAGAAAGAAGAAAATTACCATGACCTGAGTGGCAATTGTGGGTCTGCACCTTTACATATGTGATGTCATATAATCTTCATTTCAAGGTGAAGAGACAGAAGGTGGGAGAGGAAGGGAAGGTTAGGTTGAGCCCAGATATGCCTGACTCCAAAGTCCATGTCTTTTCCATTCTATCACTGGCTCTGCCACTTACTACTTATTAAAGTCACTTTCATTTTCCAAACCTTAATGGTAAAAGAGGGATAAAATGCCTGCCCTTCTAGCCCTTAGGGCGTTTTGAGAAATCATGTGAAATACTTGGGGTGGTCTGAAAATGAAACAGGCACATATCCCAACAGCAAATAACTCAAATTCAGATAAAAGAGATATAACTATGTTGTGGGGTGTTGTGTTGTGCTGTGTTTGTTGTTTTGTTTTAGTTAGGTGTCAATGCACCTGGCTGGCTCGGTTAGTAGAGCATGTGACTCTTGATCTTGGGATTGTGAGTTTGAGCCCCATGGTGGGTGTAGAGATTACTTAAAAATAAAATCTAAAAAAGAAAAAGGGGATCCCTGGGTGGTGCAGCGGTTTGGCCCCTGCCTTTGGCCCAGGGTGCGATCCTGGAGACCCGGGATCGAATCCCACGTCAGGCTCCCGGTGCATGGAGCCTGCTTCTCCCTCTGCCTATGTCTCTGCCTCTTTCTCTCTCTGTGTGACTATCATAAATAAATTTTTAAAAATTAAAAAGAAAAAGTTAGGTGTCATCACACCCCTTTGAGCAAAATATTGGGAGAACAGAAAAGAGTTATTTCTGTTGTTTGTGTGAACCAGGGAAGAGTCCATCTTGAAGGTGACATTTGAGCTAAACTTTCAGGATAAGGATTTCATTAGGTTAAAAAAAAAAAAAAAAAGGAAGTAGAGGGAGGGTATTATAAGGAGAAATGACAGAGGCAAATGCACAGAGGTGTGAAAGATTGTGATGTGTCCCGGACTGTGAGCTGTAGAGAATAGCCAGAGTACCAGGGGCTCTGGGATTAATAGATGATGAGCCTAGAATGATTGGACCAGACTGAGAAGGCCTTGAATGCCATGCTAAGACCTTTGGACTTAATTCTGTAGACGAGTGGGAGCCACCAAGGGTAACTACCCAAAGAATCCACAAGGACAAAGAGTCTGAGCAGGGCCTTTTGCCATCCTGTTCTTGTGATGATCACAAAGTCCCATGTTCAGAACATCACAGTCTGTTGCCATGGAAATAGTAATGGGCCTCACTATGGGAATAAATTATCCTCATCATTATACCTTTCTTCCAAGGAACTCAAAGTGTTTGTTGTATGTGTTTTCTTTTCTTTTCTTTCTTTCTTTTCTTTTTTTTTTTTTAATAGAAGCACCAGATGGTGGTTAAGGGAAAGAAGAAAGCCTAAAGACTGTTGAATTAGAGGAGATTTCAAAGGAATGGAAGGAAAAACACAAGTTGAATTTTGAAAGGTTTAATCAAAACAGATGGCAGGGTATCTCAGCCTGAGGGAAGGGGAAAATTGTCTCAGAACCCATCTGAAGTGGGAGCTTCTTCACCCTTGCTTCCTGGGTCCCTGTCTGCTGCCTCTCTGCAGGCTAACAGTTCAAGCTGGATAACGAGGAAGGAGAGGTGCACGTGCACGAGTGTGTGTGTGTGTGCACCCGTGTGCCTGTGTGTGCACATGTGTGAACATATGAGATAACATAGATACCAGACACAAGAATTAACATTGTCGAAATGCTTTTTAAATTAGGTTACTATAAATACTGATTTATTATTCATGTGACCTTTATTTTCAGAAAAAAATTTTTCAAAAAATAATCAACAGATAATTTTGCTATCTTTACAAAAGTGTGCCTGCTGTTTCCACTTGGGGGGCTAGAAGGAAACTATTATTTCTGTGTATCTGATTTGTACACATTTTTCTATATCACCCTATGTTAATTACCTATTTTAATTCAGTCTTCGGAATCAAACAATCCTATGAGGTAAGCTTTGTTATTCCTATAAAGGAAGACGAGGCCCACAGAGATTACAATTAGACTGGAGTCTGGTTAGCTCAGACATTTTCCAAAGTTCCAGAAGAGTTCTGGTATTGCCACTATAGAACTGAGAAAAACCGGGCAAGTTATTCGTCCTCTCTGGGCCTCGGTTTCCTCTGAACGACAGGAGGAAAAGCTATGCCTCCCTCCAGCATTCTTCTTTAGAATCATGAGCAAGCAGTGGAATGTGAATCTGAAGAATGATAAACACTATGTACATTTTCTGATAGCCTGTGCTCATCATTTGAGATCTCTGAGTCAACTGTCTTGCCAGACCACCCAGGGTAATTTTGAGGGGCCCATTGTGTTCTGAAGATTGAAATTCTTATTTAAAAACAAAAAAACAAAAAAGAAAAAAAAAAAGAAAAAAAAGTAAAAGGCAGAAAGAATTTAGGGCATTAGGGTGCCTGTAGTGATCACATTTATACAACATATATTTAATGAGTGTCTACTACATGTCAGGTACGGGGCTCGTTGATGGGGCTACATTGCACTACAATGAACAAAACAGAGTCTGGCTACCCTAGGGGCAGAGAGAAAGAGCAGTCATGCAAGAATTTCCACCTGGAAGCTGCACTTAAAATGAGCCATTACCCTCCATGAAAGATGACTTCCTAAATTTGTATCTTATACCTCCTTTGAGGAGGGAAGGAGAGTTACATCACTTTGAACCTGCTGTAACAGTGGAGCATGTGTCCCCTCTCCCTCTGCATTCTTACCTCATACAGTACTTCCTCAGCTTCCTGAATATTTCTGAGGTTTCGATATGAACCACACATGAGATGGATCGGGGCAAAAATTTCTTGAATTTGTAGGCTTTATCATTCTGCCTTTTATGGACACTACTTCGTGGAAGTATACTAGAGGTTGATAACCCAACTGTCTGGCTGCACATTGTGGTTTTGCTGTGAGCTGAGAAAGGCAGGAGGGTGAGGCAGCCTCAGTATAGCTTGGAAGGAAGAAGGATTACACAAAAGTCCAGCTTGGGGACATGCCGGCTCCTTAGCTCCAGGATGATCTTGAGTCCTTCCTACTTGCTAATATTTTTCCAGAAAAAGCTATACATTTTGGTTTGGTTGTCTCTAACATATTCTCTCTCAAATTACCTTATTTTTTTTGCCGCCCCATTCTGATCCACTTGATGCAGTTCTGTGCACAAATTTTACTGAAGCTTAAAGCACATTTAGAAGTGTTTCTTACTCAAGGTCTTTGGGCGTAGGACCAGTAGGAAAATAACAGAACCTTTTCTGAGGAAGAGAGCTGACGTGCAGCCTGGGAAGTACCTCCTGGATGGGTTATAAATGCCAGGAGAGTTAGAGAAAATTGGGAGAACCTGTAACTGAACAGGGCTTGGAAAAACTGGGAAGGCAGCAATGAGGACCAGCAGCTGGGAGCACAGAAGTGGAAGGGGCCTGGGGGCGGGGTTGGGGGGGTTCAAGAGACAGAAGCCATTAGGGAGATCTCATGCATTTTCATGACGATGGCAGATTTGTTTTAAGGCAAGGATAGAAAGACTTAAGGATATGGGCCATGGCCTTGGAAAGGATTTTGTATTTTATTCTAGGCGTTATTGGATTGGGTGTAGGAGTGATTGTGCAGGAGGAATCAAGGAGTCAAGAGATGGTACCATTTATGGAGGTGAAGAATTTTAGACAAGAACCAGGATCCTTGACTCTGACTCATTTCATTTTACCTTTGTTAAGTCTGCATTGTGTTTGGATGCAGGAGCCTGAGACGGAGGAGAGACTTGGGTTGGAACATGAGTCTGAGTTGTCAACACGTAGACACATAATGCTACGTATTCTGATGTAATCACCCAGGGAGAGAGTATAAAAGTATTACCATCTGCATTTTATGAGATAACTCAGGATTGAGGAATGTTGAGCAACGTATCAGATAGACCCATTCTGCCACAAGCAAGTGGTGGAACCAAGATTCAAACCAAGGTCCATAATGGGTCTAAAGAATAGTTATTGTCATTTTTGTTGCTATTTTTGTGGCTATTATTTCTTGTTGAGGTTAAGGGTTTGGCTCTATTGCATTTATATAAAACCAGCTTAGTACCCTAAATAGTCCTATAAAAATCCTCTGCTCTGGTAGTCCAGTGCTCCAGGAAACCCCCAGGCTCTGCCTCCACCTGTCATTACAAACCACTTGCCTTGTCCTGGGATTTCAGTTCCTGTTCCTTTGCCCAGCACCTGGTTATTTCTGTCTCTTAGCCCAGATCCTTTGGCCTGGCACTTCAGTGGGACTCTCTGTTTGGCATGCTCCCAGCTTTGCCCATGCATGCTATCTTTCCCTTGGCTCCATCAGTTATGGCCCACGGGCCAGTCTTTCCTCATCTCTGAGCGTAGTCCTGGATCCCAGATCCTGAAAGCGAGTAGGGTTCCCTGGGTGCTGAACGTCCAAGAGGATACGTGAGACAATTTCCTGTCTCTGTCCCTTAACATATATTCTTTCCATTAAAGGCATCCTGGACATATTCTTTTTATTCCTGTCTTACTTTTCCAGACTTAGGCTAATCAAGTAAGATAGGATAGATCTTCATTTCATTATCTTGGATCCTCTGAGCCTTCTTTTTTTGCTTTTCTCTTCCATCTGTCCCTTATAGACTTTTATACCTTAAAAATTTTTTTAATTATTATTTTTAAAGATATTTATTTATTTATTTATTTATTTATTTATTTATTTGAGAAAGAGAGCAAGTGGGGGAGGAGCAGAGGGAGAGGGACAAGCAGACTCCCCACTGAGCAGGGAGCCCTACCTGGAGTTTCATCTCACAACCCTGAGATCATGACCTGAGTCACATGCTTAACTGATTGAGCCACCCAGGTGCCCCTATACCTTTAGAAAAGCAACAACCTATTTTACCTTCTTTTTCTTGTTTCCAAACGTATTTGTTTTTCTTGAAGACCTTTTAGCATTTCACTCCTGTGTCTTGCTCTCTCCCATACTGTATCTGATTGTTGCTAGCTTCAATATTTTTTTAAAAAATAGTTTCAACCTCAGCTGTTATCTTTTGATGTTGACCAATTGTAGATGTTGACCATCTCTTGCTCTGAGATGTCTTCTTACAACCCAGAAATATTGTTTGGGGGAGGGCCAGGTCTCCAAACATGCATTTCCTTCACTGCTCAGTGCAGGGTATCCTTTAAGTGGAATTCACCTATTGGTTATTTGTGGTCAACCTTCATTCAGATTGTCTGGGAGCCATGCTGGCCAGCCATTTAATATTTTCAAGATCATCCTGGCTAACATATATTAATATTTCTACAGATTTTATTAATATTTCTAGAATAGAGGCATGCTGAGAATGAGAACTCATTGCTTCTAAATGTCAGTTTACAAGACTCTTGGTGGGCCACTGACCTCTGTGTTCTTTCTGGAAATAATGTGATGAAATAAACACATCAGCATCCCAAACAGAAGGTTTATAGGGCTTCCTTGCTGGAGATTGCTGCTGCTAGGACTCCTCAAGACACTGGCTTTCCCTTGCTTTTGTCCAGGGCTTCTCAACCAGGGCACCTTTGACCCTTGGGGCAATAGCAGAATCTACAGGTGCAAGGGGGGAGGATTACTTGAAAACACATTCAGCATTAGCACATACCTTTATTAAAAATAAATAAATGAAGTTTTATGTGAACTGTGAACTGAAGAAAGTAAAGATGCACATGTGCAGAAAGTGAAATTATCTCAGTAGGAAGGCCAGGGAGAGGGCCCTGCTTTTCTAATTGTTGGTTGTTGTTGCTGTGACTGTAATAATACAAGAAATATATTTTACATCTTAACTGAGTACACATTTGTGTGTGCATGTAATAAAAACAAAACAATTTTTTTAGACAGTTCTTTTTTTTTTTTTTTTTTTTTTAGTTCTTATTCTTTTTTTTTTTTTTTTTTAAAGTATGGGTTATGGCCACCTACACTAATTACATGATCCATGGTTTGAAAACATTTCCTTCAGGTGACAATGTTAGGCTCTTGGGAGGGCACAATTCTTAAGCTATTTCTTTTAATTAAAAAAAGGCATTTTGGGGGGCACCTGGGTGGCTCTGTGATTGAACATCTGCCTTTGGCTCAGGGACCTGGGATTGAGTCCTGCACTGGGGAGCCTGCTGCCCCCTCTGCCTATGTCTCTACCTTTCTCTGTGTGTCTCTTATGAATAAGTAAGTAAAATCTTTTTTTAAAAAGGCTTTTTTTTTTTTTTTTTTTTTTTGAAGTTGACCTGGCCCTTCAGACTACACTTACGTCTCTTCTCTTCTTCCCAGAGTCCCTGTTACAATTACTTCTTTTCATCCCAACTTTGCTCAGGCAGTGTGTGACAGTGCAGAATCAGTGTGCTACAGAATGTGGAAATCCTAGATTACATATCACAGGAAGCCAGTAAATTGTAGGCACATGATTTCATGATTTAAACCTAAACTTATCTGACAACTTACTAAGAGTTTGATGAATAAATTGATTATTAATAAAGATATAATGCATTAACTTTGTCTTGTGATTTTTAGTTCTGTCCGGGAACATTTACCCCCAATTCTCAACAGAAGTCCAGTTCTTAGCTTACCTGGTTTATAAGGAAGCAAAGCCCCGTTTTCCCCTACATGCTCAAGGCCTCACCTTCCTGCATAGGATGTGTCACATTCCACTCAGCCTCTCGAAATCCAAAACAGTGATACTCTGCTGATCCCTTCCACTCATCCACATCTTCTGTAGCTGCTTCTCTTGCTGGGCTTCCTCTTAATCTACTGTTTAAGTTAATCTTTTTCTAAGAGTGACTTTCTGATCTTTTCTCCTATTTCCTAATCTTCCAGCTCCAGTATTCCTTCCATCTTTCCCTTCCCCTTCCCCAGAAGGCAAGAGCCCAGAGCAGGTAGATCACTTACATCATCCATCAAACAGTTGTGTGAACACAGTTTTGCACAGTTTCTGAAATCCAATCTGATGTTGTATTTTTTCCTGATCTAAACCAATAAGATTCATTTCAACATTTCAAACTGGTGGGAGGAGGAGGGGACTATCTTATGGCCTCTGAATAGGGACAACTGCCCCGTCTGCCTATTCTAATTACCGGGGGCCAGGGCAAGGGCACAATGCAATGTTAAGAGCATAGATTTCAGAGTTGGGCAAACTTGGGTTGATACTTTGCCACTCCCTAGTGGCTTGTGACCTTTCTGCCTCTTTTGGCCTTTGGTGGTAATCCCTTTTTTTTTTTTTTTTTAAGATTTTATTTATTTATTAGCAAGAGAGAGCACAAGCAGGTAGGAGGAGCAGAAGGACAGAGGGAGCAAGAGAAGCAGACTCCCTGCTGAGCAAGGAGCCTGACACACGGCTGGATCCTAGGACCCTGAGATCATGACCTGAACTGAAGGCAGTTCCCTAACTGACTGAAGCCACCCAGGCACCCCTTTGGTGGTAATCCTATTGCTTACTTCATTGAGACATAAGTGAGAATAGAAAGAAAAAATGCAGGTTAACACAGGACCTGGAGCCTAGTGCATACTCAATAAGGGGAAGCTATTCCCAGCTATTATCTCTGGGAAATGTACATTATGATAAGGATGTCCATGCACTCAGATGGAAATGGGAAGGCCTTCTTCCTTGCATGAGGTACATCTTGTTGGCTTGTGGCTTCTCTGCTTCTCTCTGCACATCTATTTTCCTCTATCTGCTGACAGCTCCCTCTTGCCTTCTCATTGTTTCTTGCCTCTTCAACTTGGGTTGGCAATTTCAGCCACCCCGGCTGTGTTTTTCAGTCCAAATAATCAGGAGAGGGAACTGGGCTTATCTAGTTCACCTTTTTTTGCACCAGACCATAGGGGTAGGATGGGCCTGAGTCCAGGACCCATCTCTTCAGTCACACTGAAGAGGCTACTTTTGGAAGAATGAAGAGTGTGATGTCTCTCGGGGACTTACTTGAGAGGATGTTACTTGGGAGACAAAGTAGAAAATATCTTGTCTCTAGTTAAACTTCGGGTTCAGGGTATATCCTCTTTTGATCTAAAGTGTCCTAGCAGAGACAATAAAGTTCGACCAAGATGATGAATGGTGCAATTCACCAATTCACACACTTAATAAATGGGAGTCATTTGCTTTGTGAGAGAACTCTGCTTTCCATTAGGACCCATCATACGAGTCATTCAAATAGCAGTTGCTTTTTACACTTCTTATGATTGCCTGTAGCTTTCTCTCGGGAAAAGTAAGTTTCCTTTTGTCACCACCACTTCTTACATGATACTCAGCCTAGTGCATTGATTTACATTCTCAGATATATATGAATCTTTTTTCCACTGGTTTATTTATTATTGCATCCAGCTGGCAAATATCCTTTACTCAGCATCTCTTTCTACTTTCCCACTTTATTCTTTCTTTCTTTTCTACTTACATAGAATATTTTCCCTCTCATTTCAGTCTGTTTGTTTTTGTTTTTTCTGTGTACCTCACACTACTGGACACTCAAGGATGTTGATGAATGAGCCTCCAGCCAAAGGTCTCTGGTGCTAGAGCAGCCACATCCGGGCTTCTGGAGCATGGAAATACCAGTACACTGTTCCTTGGCTGCCCCGTATAGGCTTCTATACCATGCAAGTGATTATAAACCTCAGTTCTACAGTTGAATCACACATTAAAATTGTTATCAGTAAGCTGGAAGACCTGACTCCTTCAGAAACATGTTATTGCTATCTATAATGGCTCTGAGTCATGACCTCCTTAGTTCATCCCCCCTACATTGATCATTATCTGGCTCTCTCCATTTGGATATTATCCCAATATCTTAGCACGTTTATTTTTATTTTTAAAAAAATATTTATTTATTTATTTATTTATTTATTTATTTATTTATTTATTTATTTATTTTAGAGAGAGACAGATTGAGAGGGAGAAACAGAGAGACAGCAACTGAGGGAAGGGGGCAGAGGAAGAGAGAGAATCCTGAAGCAGACTCCCCTGCTGAGCAAGGAGCCCAATGCGGGGCTCTCAATTCCAGGACCCTGAGATCATGACCTGAGCCAAAAACAAGAGCTGGCTGCCTAACTGACTGAACCAGCCAGGCACCCCTTAGCACATTGAAAATGGAATTTATTGTATTCTTTCTCAAGCTCTATCCCTTTCCAGCTTCCCTATGACAACAGTGAGAACAGTGATGGTGAACTGTACTGCTTCCACTTGTCCAGGACATTGTTACTTGTGTTGCCCTTTTCCACAGATCATCTTATTTGTGCCTCACAAAACTGCCATGAGGTTGATAGTGGCACTTGACAGATGAGGAGATAGCCCAAGAGGGGCTAAGTAACTCATTCACAGTGACAGAAGCAGCTCTTCTGATCTTGGTTCTGTGCTTTGGGCTCAGGAGCACCGCCTGGCACTTGCGCGCTAGCCTCACGGTTGTTTCTGTTCTTTTTTGTCAGGGTTCCTTTAGAGCCACATATCTAACACCCCACAGGGTTCTCCTGATTTCTCTTTTGCCGTGTCCCATTCTTGCCACTCTTAAACCAGTTCAACCACTGCCTTCCCGTGTAGGCCCTCATCTGCTGTCTTCTCAGACACTGTGAACACCTCTCCTTTTCCATTCTTCCCTTCTGCTCTAATTCATCCCGAAGACATGTGTTGGGACATAAGGTTTATTTGAAATATTTTTTCTCTTTCACAGCGTCTTCCCCTTTTTTTTTTTTTTTGCCATGTCATTCTGAGGTCTAATTCTGGCTTCCCAGCAGGACTGAAATGCGGGTCTCACGTACAGCAGCTGTTAGGACAGTGGCACCACATTCATAATTCCCACACCTGTTTGAATAGTAAATATCTGTGGCTGATTGGAAAAATCATATGCGTCAATATGCCGTTCTCATGAAATCACTCCCTTGTGGCCTACATCAGCCTCCTATTTCCTATTTTTGAAAATTCAAAATAGGCCCTATATGGAAGCCTGCCTGTTAGCTGTGAATTTGCTAACCTTGCCCTAGGTACCAAAGCAATGCAGCACTTAAACTATCTGTGCCAAGATTCAAAGATGCATGCAGCCAGGGCCTCCCTTCAGGGGGCAGATGATGGAATCATCAATTTCAGTGCTGCTAAAAATTTCCCAAGGAAAAGGAAGAGAAATAACACTTATTCTGCACCTTCTTGATGCCACCACCAACTCTGATATTTTATTTACTTTATCTCATTGAATACCTACAACAACCCTGCAAAGCAGATAAGCCTGGTGGGGGGGAGGTTGGGGAGGGCCCACGCTTGGCCACCCAACCTGAATTCATTTGAGGGATAGTATCTGAAAATCTGTTGGGAAGGGACCTATTTGCTTGAAGAATTAAAGAGGGCCTGAGAAATGAGTCATTCTAAGGAGAGTGGGGACATATTTTGGCTAAAAAATGGGAAAGGGGGTCATGAGTATTGTAAGCAGCCTGACGCTCTTATTATCTGCTGACTCTGCTATGGGGCTTCTCGCCTTAATTCTAGTGAGATTGAATAAATAGAAACAGCAAACAAAGCCATTTCACTTGAAAGCTATGGAGGCAGGATGTTCTGAGCTGAGACACCTTTGCTGGACAGCACATGTGGCAGAGTGCAGCCCACAGGGCTCCGGAGGGACTAGAAGCAGAGGGCATGCAGTCCCCTTGAACATGAAGGCATGGGGTCCCCAGGCAGCAGGCTTCACCCCTGATTCCACAGCTGGAATACAGAGATGTGGTCGACTCCACGGGCTGCTTGGATGACTATAGTTTTTTAAGAATACTTACGAGACCACCACTGGCTCCACTTTACATGCCCCTTCCCCACTCCCAGAGCTATTTGGGAGGAAGTCAAAGAGCCTTGTTTCCCAAATGCTATTTTTGTTGGCACATTTTAGTCACTATGCATTCCCACACCTGGCTGAGATGGCTTGGGAAGTAGACCATGAACATATCTTCATCTCCATTATATGGATGAAAAACCGACGCTTGGGGAATTTGAGTAACTTGCCTAAATTAACACAATTAGCAAGAGGCAGTGCTTCGATTTGAATTTAGGCCTTCTTCATTTTGAAGCCCATGCTCTTCCCACTGCCTTATTTATTCGAGAAGCATGTATCATGTGCTTACCACGCATCAGGCACAAGAGGCAGTGGGAAATAATAAGATTCTGCCCAGATGAACCTCACAGTTGGTAGTGGCAGAGATTGATAGCTGTTTTCCAAGATTCATGGGCTTCTCTTATTCCTAGACTCATAGTTGGGCTACATTCCCCAGCTTGCTTTGCAGTTTGGTCTTCAGCCTGCTGAATATGAGTAGAAAAGGTGAGTGACACTTCCAGGCCTTACCCATAAAAACCTCCCTCCCATGTGTCCCTACCAACCTTGGAAGCCATGTGTGGAAAATGGCAGAGCTGCCTCCACTGATGAGGAACATATGATTTGGCCTGCTACATGAACAAGAAATCAATTTATATTGTGCTTGAAACATTATACATTTAGGGTTTTTTTTATAGCACTAGCTATATCTTAATTGAAACATACTCCCACATGAATACTGCCTAGAATGGTTTTCTTTTTACCATAAGAACTACGGATAAACTTTCCTCCTTTTTCAACTAACTGCTTTCTAGACACGACTCTGAAAATCTGGTGGTGGTGCATGGAAAACAATCACTTGCTGGCTGGAATGGGCAACGCTGGGGACTTATATGAGAAAGCCCGCCTTGGTCCAGTGTTGCCACAACGACAGGACAATTCTTCTAAGTCTGACTCTGTATTAATCATTCCACTTTGCAAAAAGACTTGATGCTACATCCTCCAATCTGGCTTCTTCCATCAGTTATAACACAGGCAATGTCATAACCTTCCTCTGCCACTCTTTTGTTCTACTTTCAATTTGTTCAAAAGTCAAGTTGGGAAGATGGCCGCTGCCCGTTGGACCCCCTCAGAGACCTTGAAAGTTATCATAATCTTTTTTACACATCAGAAGTCAGGGATTGATTGTATTATGATGATTGTATAAATAATCCTCACAATAGAAGCTAGTGGTATATTATGTTTGTGCTTTGTTTCTAGTACAATTTTTTCCTGAAGTAAATATATGCCTTATTTTTTTTGTTTTGAATATTTTTAGTTTACTATGAAGCTATCAGGATTTTTTCCAGCTGTTAGGATTTATCTGTCAAAGGTTTTGAAACAGTACAATAAAAGTGCTATCTATAGAAGAAAAGTTGATAAATTGGGAAACATTGAAAGTAAGAATGTATGCTTGTCAAATGGCATGGTTAAAATAGAAAGGAAAAGCATGGAATGGGAGGAGATATTTGTAATATGTATATCCCAAAAAAGTACTTGTGTCCAGCATAGTAAAAGGATCCCAATGGATCAATAAAAGCACAATAAAAAAAATGGGCAAAAGATCTCAATAGCACCTTAGAAAACAGGATTTCAAATAACCATAAACATATGAAAAGGTGATCAACTTCATTAGTTATTAGGGAAATATAAATTAACACCACAGTGAAGTTTTACACATCTACCAGAATGGTTAAAATTAAGAAGATAGGCAATTTATGTGATGTCTAGTATGTGGAGCAACTGGAACTCTTCCTCACTGTTGTTGGAAATGTAAATTTGAAAAAAAACCTTTTTGGATAACTGTTGTTCTACCTATTACAGCTGAACTTATTCTGTGAACAGGCAACTCCACTCCTTATACCCAACAGAAAAGAATATATATATTCACAAAAGATGTGTACAAGAATGGTCATAGGGGCACCATTTGCAATAGTTAAAAACTGGAAACAAATGTCCACCAACAGTAGAATGGATAAGCAGTGTTGTACTCATAAAATCCTATACAGCAATGAGAATGAGCAAACTATTTCTATTTGCAGCATTATGAATGAATCTCATAAAATGCAACACTGAATGAATGAAAACTGATATAAAAGAGCACATGATATGTGATTCAATTAACATAAAGCTCAAAACTGGGCAAAACTTGGGTGCCTGGCTGGCTTGGTCAGTAGAGCATGCAGCTCTTGATCTTGGGGTTGCAAGTTCAAGCCCTGTGTTGGGCATAGAGCTTACATTAAAAACAAACAAACAAACAAACAACAACAACAACAACAACAACAAACAAATCAGGCCAAACTCACTGATGGAAATAGAAGTTAATTCAGTGGTTACCTTTGTTAGGAGGAAGGGGGCTTGAGGGAAACCTTTCAGGGTGCTGGTTATATTCTATTTCACAATCTGCATTGACTACACATTGTTCACCTTATCAAAATCCTTGGAACTGAGCACTTACAAAATATGTGCACTTTTCTGCATGCGTGTTATACTGTAATGAAAAAATGTTAAACCCACCAGATCATGCAGACATATTGAACAGATACTGAAAATTCTAGGAGATGAGATACTTCTGTGTAGAAAAGCTTCATAGTGCATGAATTCATCATTTTCTGTAGGATTTGGTTTCTTGCATGACAAATGTAAATTTCAGCATGTAGCCTTCTCAGAAGTGGAAAGGCACTCAAGTAGCATCTTGTCCAATGACCTTGCCACACTCCATTATTTATTTCATTTCATTCTATTTTATTTTATTTTATTTTATTTGAGAGCATGTGCATGCATTTGCATACGTGGGAATGGGAGGCAGGGAGACAGGGGAGAGATGAGGGGCAGAGGGAGAGAGAGAATCTTAAGCTGGCTCCATATCCAGCCTGGAGCCCAATGGGGGCACCAGATCATGTTCTGAGCCGAAATCAAAAGTTGGATCCTTAACCTCTGCCCAGGCACCTCCTTTAAAGGTGAATATTGAAGTGGAGGTGCCCAGAGTGGATATCAGTTATTTTTTGTGGGCCTGAATCCCTTCCTGGGAGGCCTGCCCCTGCTTGATATGTCCAGTATGTTGTGTTGATGGGTTCAGTAATAGCATTCTGCCCATCTACCGCCAACAGGGAGGTTGATATTTGATCTTCGCTTGGCCGATAACATTTTTTAATCCTGGGAACTTCCATTTTGAGCTGAGACATCCAGACACAGAAGGTGGTGAGGCTGCATTATCTGAAAGCAGAGCCATAGAAATACAGTTCACAAGATCCTGCTACCAAGGTGCCTGGAGCTCTTTGCTTCTGCCCTCCTCAGGCCAAATGATCCAACAGATCCTTTTATTCTCTGTCCTGCCTTATGTCCTTCCAATCAATTCATTTTTTGCTCAGGTAATAATAGTTTATTTTCATTACTTTCTACCAAAGAATTGATAGAATGTCAGATCCCCAAGCTGCAAGGTTTAAAAACTCACTACTTTTAGTTCATCCAGGAATTATTAGGCTGCACAGAAAGAATTCACATTGGCCAAATTCACAGGAATTTAATCTGTAAACCACAATATTAATTTATTGCTTTATTCTGCAAGCTATTCTTAGTCTAAGGACAAAAACAATCATTGTACAGAGAGCATTCATTTCATTTTTAACATTTATTGAGTATGCACTGCCTGTTAGGCACTGGTGCAATGAAAGTGAAAAACCAGAGATTTTCAAAAAGATTTCCCCAACCTCTGAATCACTATCGTTTCTCATTCTACTTCTAGAGTGCTGCCTATTTGATTTTTCTATACCGTTTATTTGGCCTCCGGTCAACAATCTTCAGTGGCCCCTCATCATCTACCTACTGTCCAGAATGCTTCCATCCTCCTGTCAGCCCCCATTCCAAGATAAGGCTTCCATAAAAGGACCTGGTGTTTCTTCCACTCCTTCCCACTTCCTCCCAGAGCCAGCTCTGTCTCCACACCTTCAGGTCAGTCTGGTTACCTCATAATGAATTCTGCCTCTCTGATTAGTTTATCTTGATCCTGGACATGCCAGTTTGTAATTCCACGTGCCAATCTTTCTTTACATCTTACCCTCCCTCAACTCCTGGACCAGGTGGGCATGAGATCTGAACTCTCTTCGTTCCAGAAGGGTGTTAGGACAAGGAGCAAGTCCTGAGGCCTAAGACTGGCATTCAAACTCTCAGAAATGTCACGTATTTTCTTTACATGAACATGCCACTCTAACTGGAACAAATGTTTACTCTTTTGTTAATAGAAAAGAAAGTATTTCCAATTGTCTGCTTTTGCTTATATTGTTCTCTGTCCCAGGAATGTCCCTGTGCCCCCCATTTCTTCCCTTCCTGTCTGGATCCTAGCCATGAAGCACTCCATAAATGCTCCTGACAGATCCCTCAGTGCTTTCCATCACCTGGTACCTCCTGCTTCGGTGGTGACTTGGCCATGCCTGTCTTGTCTCTACTACCAGTTTTCAAGCCTTTCAAAGGCAGTTACTGTATCTTAGACTGTTCTATTAAGTATTGATTTAAAGATGTGTGCTGAGGTCCTACTCTGTGAAGGGGACTTTACTGGGCATTTGGGGCATACAAAGAAATATAAGACTTAGGTCCTGCCTTCAAATAGTTACAGCTCAGTTGAAGACACTTTGTCACTGTAGATCACAATGACCTGTTCATATTAGTCTGCTAGAGCTGCCGTCACAAGATATCACAGACTAGGGGGGCTTGAACAACAGAGATTTATTTTCTTGGAGTTCTGGAGGCTGGAAATCCAAGACCATGTCAGCAGGACCGGTTTCTTCTGAGACCCCTCTCCTTTGCTTGCCAATGGCGGCATTCTTGCTGTGTCCTCACATGGTTTTTCCTCTGTGTGTGTGTGTGTGTGTGTGTGTGTGTGTGTGTGTGTGTGAGTTTCCTCTTGTAAGGACACTGGTCAGATTGGATTAAGACCCACTCTTACAGCTTCATTTTAACTTACTCATCCCTTTAAAGGCCCTTTCTCCAAATTCAGTCACATTCTGAGGTAATGGGGGTTAGGGATTTCAACATATACATTTTGAGTGGGACATGATTTAGCGTACAACCCTGTTGAATGATTGGTTACTGGTAACACTGTGGAATTAAGGTCCGACTGTGGCAATTACCTGTGAGTTGTCAACTAACACATTTCTTGGATTTTTGGAGGCATTCCATCAGGTATACTTCCTTCTGTTGGTCTCACAGTACACAATACAATGTAAGACACAGAGAAGACCTTATTTCCTTAAGTAATCAATAGAAGTATATAATATCTGTATTTGGTTTTCTATCTTTTAAAATTAGAGGTGGAGGGCAGCCCGGGTGGCTCAGTGGTTCAGCGCCACCTTCAGCCCAGGGCGTGATCCTGGAGACCCGGGATCGAGTCCCATGTCAGGCTCCGTGCATGAAGCCTGCTTCTCCCTCTGCCAGTGTCTCTGCCTCTCTCTCTGTCTGTCATAAATAAATAAAAAATCTTTAAAAAATAAAATAAAATAAAATAAAATAAAATAAAATAAAATAAAATAAAATAAAATAATAAAATAAAATAAAATAAAATAAAATAAAATAAAATTAGAGGTGGAGAGCCATTTGACCCACAGGAAACTTAGGGAATCATAATCCTATCCCCTAGTAGTATTCTCAGCCTGCCACTTCTTGGAACTTGGTTTTCTATTGTTGGTCCTCCATGTCGTAAGATTTTCTTTGAGTCTTTTTTGCTGGTCTGTTAGCATCTGGATATGACCAGGAAGGGTGGTAGGTATCAGGAATAGTTATAGGCTAATGAAGGTAATTGGCATATGGATTAACTAAGGGCAGGCCTTGTACAGGTGTGGCTGGTTCAGGAGTTTGATGAATCAAGGAAGGCAGAGAATAATGAAAGTGGCCAACATCAGGGTTTGCTGAAGTCTAGGGAACAAAGTTGAAAAACCAGTGAGTACAGTTCTACTCTACTAGATGGAGGAGTATCGGGCTAAGAATTGGTGGGGAAGATATTGCTCTGGAAGCATGCAACATTGCTTTGGATGCTCTTTCTTCTACCTGGCAAAATGGCCTTTTGAAAATAGCTCTGATGTTCTCTGAGCATCAGTATAAGCAATAGTCATGTGCAGTCCTAATCACCAGTATGCACAGGTGCAGCCTCATGGGTTGCTTAGGCCTGGTCTGTTGGCTTCTGTGCCATATTAGTTGTTAAATATTTTGAATATCACCCCTGTGCATATGTATGATTTCTTTATCTTTTTGGGTAAAATTTCTATCAAGGGCACCAGCTACTCTGCTATTCCGGGTTCTCATATAAAGATTTAAATGATAAATTTCACTTGGCATTCAGAACTCAGGATGATAAATAACTTTATGCTGTAGTGTACAGTTCCAATTAACATCAGCACTAAAGTCACCAGAACTGTCAGTTTCTCTACAT
The DNA here is from genome assembly GCF_011100685.1 of Canis lupus familiaris. Classification (NCBI taxonomy): domain Eukaryota; kingdom Metazoa; phylum Chordata; class Mammalia; order Carnivora; family Canidae; genus Canis; species Canis lupus. The sequence continues at coordinate 18,929,057 of NC_049238.1, forward strand.
GACAGTAACTACTGACAATTCATCTTGGTTTCCTGGATGTCATCCAGTACATTGGCCAAAGAGGACAGAGTAGGCATCTGTGTTGTATTTTAACCTCCTTCTTGCCTCCTTTTTTTTCTTCTTTTATTTGGATCTAAACTTTTTGCTATTGAATATGTAAGTGCAGAATTGGGAGGTTCCCTTATCATTCATTCATTCATTCATTCCTCTAAGAGGTATTTTAGAGTTCTTACCATGTGCTGGATACAATGGAGAGCAAAACCTGACATAATCCTTGTCCTTGTGGAATTTAGAGTCAAATAGCTAATGGCACAATAAGCCAAGAGGTCATATCCCTACTTATGTCTTTAATCTCATCCCTGCCCACTTCCCTCAAACCTTGTTCAGTTAGTTTTCCTTTTTTGCAACTTCAATCTTTTCTAATAAATGATCTTCCCCTCTGCCCATCAACATGTCATATCTCCCTTCTACTGAAATGACAATCCTCTTGTCTTCCTTTAAGTTCTTAATTGCCAACTTCTCTCCCCATCAACAGACTTCACAAGTGAGTTAGCCTTGACCTTCCACTGCCCACTCATTTCTTTTTTTAAAAAAATATTTTATTTATTTGAAAGAGAGAGAGCACAGTGAGAGAGAGAGAGAGAGAACGCAGCAGCTGGGGGGAGGGGCAGCGGGAGAGGGAAAATGAGGCACCCCACTGAGTGAGGAGCCCTAAGTGGGACTTGATCCTAGGAGCTCAGATCATGACCTGAGCTGAAGGCAGATGCTTAACCGACTGAGCCAGCCAGGTGCCCCTGCCCACTCATTTCTTAGCCACTTGTAATCCTGCTTCCACCCCAACCTCTCTGGGTGGCCAGGTAATTTCACTGTTCTGTGTATCAACTCTATTTGGTCAACTGAGGGTTCGTCTTCCTTTTCACGCTAACAGCCAGCAGCAGACAAGTAAGACCCTTTAAATCTGTTAAACCTCGTCCCTGAAAGGCTTCCCCTGACTCACTCCAGGAAAAAACGCTCCCTGTAGGAAGTACCTAACTAGCTGTTTGGCCTACGACCAGTCACTTAAGTTCTCCAGACCTCAGTTTCCTTATCGGTAATATGGGTACGTCGTGCTAAGATCTCTTCCTGTCTTAGAATTTTGTGGGTGTAGGGAATTAGATGAGGAAAGAGCCATGGGAAAGAGTGTCCCCAATGTTTCCTGACCCTAGGGACAATAAGGGAGTGAGGAGATAGTTAGCTCTCTGATAGTTCATGGAGGGGGGTAGTTGAGGAGGGGAGTCAAGGAGATACTGGAGGGCAGTGATGAGGCTGGAAAATGGGGAGGGGCAGAGGGGCTGAATAAATCCTTTCCTGGAATCATAGCTGTAGATGCTCATGGAACAAGAAGCCGTGTGTAGGCTCTGAGTTTGTGCATCCAGAATATGCAGAATTTGAAGTATGTCCTTGACACACGCTAGCTCAAAGAATGGAAGTACATACATTTCCCTTCCTGTAATGAAGATGCACAGTAGAAGCACCAACTATGGTGGTTAGTTGGATACATGAAACTTCCCTACTAGAAGATGAGTGTTTTGAGGGCAGGGAGCCTCTCTTTTCAGTCTTTACAGTTTCCCAGTGACTGTAGGAAGTACAGCTTGTTACATTGAACTGGAGAACATTCTTAGATTTTATTCAGCTTCCTCCTGAAGGGAAATTCTGAGAGTGATTCAGAATGATTGACATGTTAGATTATTTTAGCACTGACAGTTGCACTTTATATGTTCTAGTTATATGAAGCCTTTCCTCATTTATTGTTGATTCATTTGTTATCTATTTCTTCCACCATGTAAGCTTTGGAAGACAAAAATTGTGCCCCTGTGTACCCCCAACACTTAAAATTATGCTTGGCACATAGTGGGCTCTTAATAAATATTTATTGGGTGATTGTATGAATGAATCCCTGGATACGATCTCTACTTAAAATTCTTATGGTTGAAAACTTAGGGCCTGACAGCTTGCCTTGGGACGGAGGAGGTAGAGCTAGCAATTTCCCCTTTTCTGCTCTCTTATGCTTTTCCTCTACCCAAGTGACAGAGTTTGGGCTGTCCTGGAAGGTGGGAGGGAAAGAGGAATGTATCCATCAAGCCAAGAGAGTGGGACTTAAATCTCTCTGCAGCCCAGTGGTGAGTGGGCGTACAGGAAGGCTTAGCACAGCCCAGATGGAGGATCCCTTCAGCAGGTCCTGCCTGGGGATTCTTTAGCAGAGCCCCAGTGGGTGCCACCATGAACTCTCACCCATGTATCAGCAACTGGTAGGCTCCATCTTCAAGGGAAAATTTATAGTTGTCATTGGTCCACAGAGACATGAAAGAATGAATTGGTGTAGCAATAGCTATTAGTTGCATCAGTGTATAAAGTGCAGAATTGTGGGTTCTTCTGAAAGTCAAACCTAATGAAAAACAAAGCTGTGGGCTTTATGATGGATGCAGAAACCCCTGCCCTCAGTGAGCTTGCATGGTGGTGGAATCCACAACCTAACAATGGTGGAAAGGGTGTCACTCCTAGTAACCATTTCTGTTGCTCTTGGAGAAACTGGCTGAGCCGTGAAGAGGGTAAAGTTCATCTTCAATGGCTTATGCTTTCTCTCTGTGCTACTTACCTCTACTTCCCCCAAATGGGAAAAGAACCATCTGCTTGACTGAATTCATGAGAAATCTAAGTCACATGCAATTTGTTTCTCTTCCTGTCTTTGAATTCTGAAAGAAGATAGGTAACAATAATGCCCTTTGATTTGATAACCTCCTTTGAGGAATAAAGTCTAAGGAAAGAATCTAAAAGCAAGAGGGAAGAGAAAAGAGCCCAAATTTGCAATATTAAAGAATGGTAAAATCAATACAACTGAATACCATACAACCCTTAAAAATCAAGAAGTTTGAGGCATACATATAAATGTATAAGAAATAATATTGAAAAAGAAAACTAGAACATAAAATACTTGATGCACTGATTATATGTCTGATTACTGATTTGTAAAAATATGTGAATTTTTATACACTGATAATGTGTTCTGTATTACTAATCTGTGTCTAGCTCAGGGCCTAGCATGTAGTAGGTATTTAGTAATGTTTATTGCATGAAGAAGAGAATCAGAAGTAAATTTAGAGAAATGCTTGCAGTTTATATTCATCAATTTCCTTTATTGCTTAAAGCTGCTTAAATGCATAACAAAAGAGTTATAAATAAGGTCATCTTTTCAATTTCACGTTCATGATGAGAGAGGAAGGAAATACCAAATGTTAACAGTAGTGGTGTCTGAGTCTTGAGCTACAGGTAATTTCTATTTTGATTCATCAACCTCTCTGTATGTTCTCAATTTTCTACAATAACCATAATCAAGGAGAAATGATTTGTTTAAAGGATCATCCTGAGACAGCAAATTACAAACCCAAAGGAATGAATCTCTGTCATTGAAACTGCAGGCATTATGGTAAGCTTGGGGGTGGGGTATGCCTGGCATCTGGAAGCACACAGCACAGGCCACCGCCAATCCAGTCCTCCTACATGTACAATTGACTTTGGCACTCAGACTTCAAAAGTGAGAAGCAGCTGCTACTGCGAGTCTGATTGAAGCCTACACATGTTAGGGAAGCATGCCTGTGTTTTATATCATTATTGCTTGGGAAAATAGATGATATTGTCATCTCAGAAGGGCGCAAAGAAAGCATTTGTTGCAGTATGTTTTTAGTAGTATAAATTTTAAATAACTAAAATGTCCATAATAGAGACTATAGCCCTTAGAATTCAGATGTAAAAACCAAAGGAATTTGCTATGTTGCTAAGTATGTAGCTCTGAAAAGGGAACTAACTAATGCAGAACCTAAATATCTTTTAGGCAGAGCTGCTGCATGATGTATAGAAATAAAGTCACAGCAATGAATCCATGAGACCATTAGGACATGATTAGATATTTATTTGACTTAAAAAATATCTACTTCCTGGGCAAAAGTTTTTACTACCCAAATAAATAGCTTGGACTGAAAGAAACTAAAAATCACTATCATTTGTATTGGGATATATATATATAAATATTGCACAGGATATAAATATCATATATATGTGATGGAATATTATATATATATGATGGAATATTACTCAGCCATAAAAAGAGTGACATCTTGGGGTGCTTGGGTGGCTCAGTTGGTTAAGCATCTCACTCTTGATTTGGATCAGGTCATGATCTCAGGGTTGTGAGATCGAGCCCTGGATAGGGCTCTGTGCTCAGTGAGGAGTTGCCTGAGATTCTCCCTCTCCCTCTCCCTCTCCCATTGTCCCTCCTCCCACACATGCTCACTCTCTCTCAAATAAATAAATAAATCTTGGGATGACTGGGTGGCTCGGTGGTTGAGCATCTGCCTTTGGTCCAGGGTGTGGTCCTGGAGTTCTGGGATCGAATCCCAAATCAGGCTCCCTGCATGGAGCCTGTTTTTCCCTCTGCTTGTGTCTCTGCCTCTCTCTCTCTCTGTGTCTCTCATGAATAAATAAGTATTTTTTAAAAAATAAAATAAATCTTAAAAAAAAAGAGTGAAATTTTGTCATTTGCAACAACATGGGTGGATCTAGAGGGTACAATGGTAAGCAAAATATGTCAGAGAAAGACAAATACCATGTGATTTTACTCATCTGTGGAATTTAAGAAATAAAACAAATGAACAAAGAAAAGAGACAAACAAAAAACCAGACTCTTAAATATAGAGAAAAAATAAATGGTTATCAGAGGGGAGGGAAGATGGGTGAACTAGGTGAAGGGGATTAAGAGTACACTTATTGTGATAAGTACTGAGTAAGGTATAGAATTGTTAAAATCACTATATTGTACAGCTGAAACTAATATAACACTGTATGTTAACTGTACTGGAATTAAAATTTTAAAAATCACTATCATTTGGAGGCATAACCATTCAATTTGCCTAATGATACCTAACTTAAGAAATAATATTTTCAAATTGTTAAACAGAAATTTATAAGATGTTCTAGATGAAACCCTACATTTATGTAATACCTATTTCTATTTGCTAGAAGACACTAACCTTGAGCAGAGTTTAGATGCAGTTTGAACAAAGCAGCATTTTCATAGTCTCAGATGAAAACATGATTGTGTATGAAGGGGTCAACATCTAGGTTGAACTGCAGAGTAAATCCAGAGTCCTGTTGCTTTGGAAACAATAAAAGTTAAGATAGGTGTAGAGTGTTTGTCCAGAAATTCCCTTATCTAAAACTCTGTGTCTGGGTTGTAAATCAGAACTACGTCTCTGTCTAAAAGGATTTAGACTCTCTGGGCAAGAGATGGATGCTTCATTCTTATTGATATAATTACAAACACCAAAGTTTCTGATATCTGTGTTTGTAGAGAACAAAGTTTCCCAGTGAGTAGGAAAGCAGTAGTCACTTGAAGAAGGCAGCTATTATGACACTTTACAGCTGCAGTATGTCCTCAGGGGACACTGCATCCTGTTAACTGTGCAGCTGGTTTTATCTGTGCCTGTTCTTCCAGCCTGATGAATGGCAGGGAAGATTTTTACCTTCTTAGTTTGTGCTCATTTTTACTTTCTCATGGGCAATCCTAAATGCTGAACACTATACTAAGTACTTTGCATACATTATTTCATTTAATCTTGACAATAATTGTTGGCTAGTGTCCTATTTTATAGATGAGGACACTGAGGTCTGGTAGTGTTTAAAGTGGTTTGTTCAAGGTCACACAGTTAGGAAGTGGCAGAGCCATTTGAAACTCAGGGCTGCCTAACTCAAAATATATTCTTAATGTCTATACTTCAAGCACATATGGAAATTAAAGACTATTCAAAGAAACACTGACAAAATTTATTTATTTTGTGGTGCAGTGGCAGACTCATACACCCTAGGTAGGATTGTAGATGGGAACAATTTTCCTGGAGGTCAGTTTGGCAAATGTGTAGTAGAAAAAAATGAAGCCAGCAATTCAAGCTAGCAATTAATCTAGGAATTTAACCTAACAAAATAGTTTTCAAACTGGGCACAGAGGCATGTGTTAGAATTATAGCATCATTTTAAAAATAAACAAAAAAAGCAAGAAACAATGTAAACATTTTCCAGCAAGGGATTGGTTAATTAAATGGCTAGAGAGACATACAATGCATGAGTATTCAGCCATTTTAATGATAAAGATGTATTTTAGGGTAGCCCGGGTGGCTCAGCGGTTCAGTGCCGCCTTCGGCCCAGGGCCTGATCCTGGAGAGGAGGGATCGAGTCCCACGTCGGGCTCCCTGCATGGAGCCTGCTTCTCCCTCTGCCTGTGTCTCTGCCTCTCTCTCTCTCTCTCTCTCTCTGTGTGTGTGTCTCTCATGAATAAATAAATACATAAAATCTTTAAAAAAAGATGTGTTTTATAGTAATAGATACCAGATTATTGATGAGCATTTATAGTGTGATTCTATTATGTAAAATTGAATACCTTAGTATAGTTGTATGTGCAAATATGTAGTCAATATATGGAAAGGTGTTTACTATGCTTTTCTCTGGCTCAATAGTTTTTTTGTTTTTTGTTTTTGTTTTTTTACTTCTTCGTACTTCTCTTTGTTGAATATTTTATGAATTTGCTTCATTATTACAAAAAAAAACTATTTGAAAAAAAGAGTGTCAAAGCTAAATCAATTCTTGCTTTACAAACTGGAGTGATTTCATGTACACTAACCAGATGTTTTATAGAACTGAGAATCTATTTTGCTTTGGAGAAAATTCAACAGGTATGTTACAGATCCTTGAATATGTTCTAAATCCTGGACCTGGGTCAATAGGACCTGGTCTAAAATCAGATCTATCTGGGCTATAAAAGTTAAATGTCTTACATTTTCATTGAAAAAAAATTTCTTCAAACCACTTTCATTTAATTGGAGTCCGTCCTACTTGTCGATTGGCATTGTTACTTGGAAGTAAAGGAGCTTTCACTTAAGTAGCTAAAGCAAATGGATTTCCAAAAGGCTGCCTTGGGGTTCAGGAAGTAAATTTAACTATAAATCTTTCACCCCTTGGGGTTAGTTGGAATTAAGGAATTGGGCCTTGAATAGAAAGGTGGTGTGAATAGAAAAGTAGATGGAATCAGAGACGTGTTGAAAATGACCAGAAAAGAGATGACCAATTGAGAGAAATAAAAGTGGGTTATTAGTTTATGAAAAGATGCTCCCTATTACTAATCATTAGGGAAATGCAAATCAAAACTCCAATGAAATACCACCTCACACCCATTAGGATGGCTACTGAAAACAATATCAATAAGAAAAAAAACATAAAAAGCAAGTGTTAGCAAGAATGTGGAGAAACTAGAATACTTGTACATTGTTGGTTGGAATATAAGATGGTATAGACACTGTGGAAATCAGTATGGAGTTCCTAAAAAAATTAAAAGTACAAATACCACCTGATCTAGCAATTCCACTTCTGGATATATATACATACAAAAGAATTGAAAGCAGGGTCTCAGAGATATTTGTATACCCATGTCCATTGCAGCATTATTCACAATAGCTAAATAAAGTGTGTCCATCAATGGATGAATGAATAAGCAAAATGCAGAATATTAGTTAGCCTTAAAAAGGGAGGAAATTCTGCAAAATCCCACAAAAGGGATAAACCTTAGGGACATTATAAGTGAAATAAGTCAGACACAAAAAGACAAATGTTGTATGATTCCCTTACATGAGGTACTTACAGTAAACAAAATCATAGAGACAGAAAGTAGAATAGTGTTTGTCAGAGGCTGGGGGAGGAGAGAACGGAGAGTTATTGTTTAATAGGTATACAGAGCTTCAATTTTACAAGATGAAAAGAGTTCTGGGGATGGATGATGGTAATGGCTACACAACAATGTGAATGTACTTAGTACCACTGAACTGTACACTTAAAAATGGCTAAGATGGTAAATTTTATGTAGTGTGTATTTTAGCATAATAAAAAAGAAAAAAAGTGGGTTTAACTGTTATGGCAAGTGATTATGATTTGCAAAGGAAGAAGAAAAAGTCAAAGGGTCTTTAGAAAGAGTGTAACCCTAGAAAAAAGAATTCTTTCCTTAGCATCTATGGATGGTTATGGCAATATAAATAATGCCTTAAGTTTCATTCATCATTCAACAACATCTTAGCTCTGCATGTCCTGAGGATGTTTTAAAGTTAATTAAACCACTGAGCTGCAGTATGTGTGTGTGTGTGTGTGTGTGTGTGTGTGTGTGTGTGTGTGTGTAGGGGGCAGCTAGAAGGAGATGCAGGAGCTAATAACAATTGAAGCGGTGGAAATAGATGAAGCCAAACTAAGTGAGGGGAAAGAAGGGAAAAATAAAATCTTGAGGATACAAACATATTATGGCTTTGTAAGAAACGAGCAACCAAGAAAAGTGCTAGTAAAGGGAAGGTCAGAAGACAGGTAGAGGAAAAGAGACTGATGCAGAAGAGAGAGGAGAGTTTCAAAAAGGAAGAGTTTGCAGTAACCATCCAGCACTGTAGAAAGGTCCATAGTGGGAGGACTAAAGGGTCCACTGGATTTATCAATTTATCAATCTAGCAGGAACTAGAGTGTAGCCCCAACAGGAGACAGCATCACTATCCAAGTGACTCACTTGTGGGCACCTTCATGCAGTCTGGACTGGACTATACTGGGAGTATGTCCTGCAAAAGGGGACAACAGGGTGGATGTGGAGATGCATAGTGCTGGGTATTTCCAGCTGTTATTGGGAATGGGGACTCTGCTGGTACCTAGAGGTCCTGATAAACCAGGTGAGGGCAAGGTCTAAGGAAGTGCACCTAGGGCGCCAGTAACATATCTTTGACAAGAATCGACTGAATGGACATAAATGAATTAATATGAGTGAATGTGGGATGTGGGCGAAAGGTTGCTTTATGAGCAGGACAGGGAGAAGGTGGAGGATCGTGGGTGTGGCAGGATGGAGTACCTGATTCTGGAGGAAGCTGCTCACTGCCTCAGAGAGATGCCAAGGGAGGATGGCGTTTTCAAGGCAGTCAGGTTTCGGTTAGGACGAGTGAGACGGGTTTCAGGATTGACAAGGGGTTTGCTCTAGGATAGAAAACACTGGAAGAGAAACAGCAGATAATATTGCGAGACAGCAGCGCCAGAATAGGATTGAGGCAGGTGAAAGTAGCGAACTAACTGGGGGAAAAGAGTGCGGGAAAGGATAGATGTATGCTTTACAAAGCTCTTCCGCAGCCAGTGACTCATGCATCCTTGGGACATCCCAGAGAGGGACAGAGAGAGAGGGAGAGAGACGTATTATATTGCCAGCCTTTGGAATGAGGGATGCTTTCCAGATAAGGCCATCACGGCTCCGAAAGCCTGCTCAGCAGCTGTTTGATTCCTCCAGTGACAAGGCACACTCCACTTTTGGAAGTAGTACTTCCATGACAGAATTTAAAAAGCGGGTAGGAAAGAAGAAAGGTGTGGGCCCCCCTTGAGGGGAAAGCTCTGTCAATGACAGACATTTTGGGTAATTCATAGACTCGCAGAGCCAGACGTGTCAGTCAGATCTGTTCATCTGTAAAACGAAGGGGGCATATGATCTTTCTTTTCCCTCGTCTAACAGCCTGTGAAATCATCTAAGCAACCACGTCCCAATTTTACAGAACAGGAAAAAAAAAAAAAAAAGAGAGAGAGACCCCGCGGGATGTGTCTCTTTCTCAAAGTAATACAACGGATCGGCGGAGGGCCGGGCCCAGGAGCGACTCCTCCCGGGTGTGCAGGGCCTCTGGCCGCCGCATCCCCACCTTCTCCGGAAGAGGAGCGCGGCGGGAGGCTGCAGGCCGGGCGGCCTAGCCGAGAGCGCCCCGGGGCTCCAGGCGGCTTCCCGGCAGCAGTCGGAGGAACGCCCCGAGGGGAGGGGAAGAGTTGGGGCCTCCTTTCCCACACTTCGTTAGGACGCGGGCCGGGGCGGGACCGCGGCGGCCGTCCCTCGGGCGGGCGGCCGGCAGAGGGCGCGGGGCGCCTCCTGTCTCCGCGGCCCGGCGGGCGGGGAGCGCGAGGCCCGGGCGCGCCGTCGGAGCTCGCGGGCGCAGGGTCGCGGCGGCCGGGCGGGCCCCGAGCGCTCAGGGGCAGCGCGGCGGGCGGGGCGGCGGGGCGGCGGGGCGCGAGCGGGGCGGGGCGGGGCGCGGAGGGGCGGGGCGGGGCGCGGAGGGGGCGGGGCCGCGAGCGGGGGGCGGTGGCGGCGGCGGCGGCGGCGGCAGCGGCGGCGGCGGCGGCGGCCGAGGAGGAGGAGAACATGGCGGCCGCGGAGAGCGGCTGAAATGCCTGTTCTTCGGGCCAGGCGAGCGGGAGTCTGACGCGATCCGCCGAGCCCTCCCCTCAGACGGCTGGACCGCGGCCTCGAGCGCCTCGGCTGCCCCGTTCCCTGCTGCTCCCTCGAGCGGAGCCCGCGCCGGGTTCTTTCTGCATCCCCCTGCGGGGGGACCCCTGCTCCGGAGGAGGGGGCCGGAGAGCCGCGGCGGCGGCGGGCGCTCGGCCCGGGCACCGGCGGAGGCCGCGGCGGCGCCGCCTGGGTCCCGGCGAGCGCGGCGCCCGTCAGCGCGGCCCAGAGGCGGCGGCGGCGGCGGCGGCGGCGGCAGGTGAGTGGCGGGCGGCGGGCGGCGGGCGGCGGGCGCCGAGCCTCCCGGTGGGTGCAGCTGTCACGAGCCGCGCGGCCGCCGAGGCCTTAGGGGGCGGGGAGCAGCTGGCGCCCCTCCGCCCCCCTCCCTCCTTTCTCTCCGTTCCGTCCCCCTCCCACTTTCCCCGAGTTCTCCCTCGGCCTCGCGCGGCTGGAGGGGGCGGAGGTCGCAGCTGTCACGGGCGCCAGCTGGGGGCTGCGCCCGCGGAGGAAATTGCTGCAGCAGCGACTTGGCGGCCCCTTTTCCCAGTTGCCCTAGTTAGCGCCGACTGGGCGAGCATCCGCGGAGGGTGCGCGAGGCTCGCGGCCGCCGGCCCGGCGTGGGGAGCGGCGCCCCCAGCCCGCCGGCGCTCCCCGCCGCCGCCGCCGCCGAGAGGGGGAGCCGGAAGTCGGCGCGGGCGCCCCTCGGCCCCGGCGCGCGCGGTGACCTTGGCGAGCCGGGCCACCTCGCCGAGTCTCGCTTGCTCGGACTGCGAAATGGGGATGACCATGGCGTGCCTTTCCGTAAGCGCAGCCTTCGACGGCGCTTCTGTGTACCCCCCGCGCACTTGCTTTTTTTTTTTTTTTTCCCCCCCCTCCCTTCTGCCGGAGAGGGATTTCGGAGGTAGAAAGGGGATGGATACGTGAGATTTTGCTGTAGGGCCAGGGTTTGGTCCCCTTCCCAGGAGTCGGCTGAAGGGACCTGCGAGGGGGAGCCGACGTGTTGACTGGACGACCCGGAGGTGGGACTGGTTAATGGTCAGCGGCAGAACTCGAGCCGCCCTCCCGTCTCTTCGGAAGAGACACGGAGAAACCGGACACCAGGGTCCCTTGTCCTTACCAGCCAGCTGTGGGGTTTGTTTTGTTTTGTTCATTTTGCTTCTTTTTAAAGCGGTCACCCCCGTGGTCTAGGCACTGACGATGTCAGAGGGAGACGGAAGGTTTGACAGTAAAGCCTGTGTGTGTGACAAGGACAGTCCACGGTGCTGTGGCTGCAGACTTTGGTGGGCAGGAAAACTTTAAGCTGGAGGATCTTTCAGCCTTTGGTGCTGGGCTCTCCATGTTCACTGTAGAGGCGTTGAAGAGGCAGGTGTCCTTGTGGAGAAGGTGACTTTTTTTTTTTTTCTTCTGAGAGGGCGAATTTTTAATGTCGAGTCTGATGATGGTGAATGAAGGGTTCTTGACTGAATTGCAGTCCCAGCACCCTCTGTGGATGCCAAGAGTAATCTCTGTGGCGATGATTTGTGAGGGCTGAGGCTTACACTTCAGTGATTAAGAAATCTTTGAGTGTCTGTGTAAAAACATTGCTGTGGTGGAGCGTACTGTGCTGCTGAAGGGATGGATATCAAGGGTTAAATTTGTTTGAGGTTTGTCTCTTCTTCTGGAATTGGTTGGAGGTTAGACTCAAAAAAAAAAAAAAAAAAAAAAAAAAAAAGTTGGCCAAAGGGGCCTCTCAGCTTGTTTCACAGAAGCTATGATGTAGTAGGAAGGGGGTCAGATTTCTTCATGTTGAGAATAATGTGAAAAGAAAGTATTTGCTTGGGTCTTTTGGCTCTTGAACTAGAAATAGTTTTGGGTGAAAGGTAGCAGTGGGGTTTGATTCAGCTTAATAAATGGTTATTCCTTGAACTGTTTGTCATAAACTAGATACAGTTTGGAAGTCTTTCTATTTTATCCCCTGTACTTTGTGGAAAGGTCTAATTTGGTTTTGTGAACTAGCATCTGAAATGTTTTCCCTCCATTTCTTATTCAGACTTCATGCTCCGGGAACAGTGGGTCAAAAAGGGGGGCCTGAATAGGGAAATACATGGTTTGGAGAGAAAATGGAGGAGTGTCGCTTGTCAGAACAGGTGTTTGGTTTGATTTTTGTAGACATTTTGCCCTGCTTATTTGTTACATTTATTTGACTCGCAAGGAAGTTTGAGTTTTAAGGTGCAAAACTTGAATTTGACATAGTTTGTAGTTAATCTCTTCCTCGTTTCTTTTTGAGAAAATCTGTAGGATTGTGTCTATTAAATTGCTTTCTGTGTGGTTTAAGCTAAGGGAGTATTTTAGATCTGCATTTTTGGGTAAGTGGTTTTATTGAAAAAAAGTGCTTGATGGAACTAATGGTGATTGTTCCACTTAAACTGGGATTATATAGACAATGCATTTTCCTCCCTCTTTCTGCCAACATTTGTTTTTCTTTCTCCCTCAATTCTAGGGTTTCATTTCTAGAAATCTGGGCTGGAAACAGAAGCAGCAGTTTGTATAATCCCAAGAATTTGCTTATGCCAGGAAGCTGTAAGGGTAGCATGAAGTGGGTGTGATATAAAGATACTGCTACTACTTAAGACATTTAACTGTTGAGGGAGTCTAGGGTCAAATTTAATTTTTGTTGAATTTCCTGTTTTGTGTGTATGTGTTAATCTTTTGGTGGGCAGAGGATTGGGTTGCTATGGTGCTGACTGGTATATATTGTGAAAGCGTTGGCAACATTTCATGCTTTTACTCTATAGAGAAGGGTGGTAAACAAGCCTAAATAATTTAAAGATGTTCTCAGGGTGGAATGTTTTCTGCATGTATTCTTCATCTTGCTAATCCAATGACTGGTCTTCACCAGGACTAAAGGTTGAGTAAGTGATGAGAGTAGTGTAGAAGTGCTGAAAGGTAGAGTGTGGGAGAGAGGATATTGGACATTCCTTGAAAATCTTTTCTCTGTTGGATTATACATCACTATGTTATTTCTAATTGTTTTTCAAAGACTTAGCTTTCCCTTCTTTTTTTATTTTTTGTCAATTTTATATACCTTCTCGTGGAGAGATACTACCTCTCTTTCTATTTTAGTTTCTCTTTTTTTGCCTTATACTCCAAGCACTCCACATTGTTTGAGTGTTATATGGCATATCTTTTGGAGTTAGTTGGCCTTAAACCCTATGGCTTAATATAGCTTTTATTTTAGGGCAAGTATGGGAGGTCAGAATAAGCACATACTACCCATAAGCCTTAGGGTATGGAAGGAGATCCCCAGGATGCTCATTATTATCTTGGTAGTAGTTTTTGCCTTATACAGAGAGGGTAATCACAAGAATTCTCAGAGGGCCATCAACCGCTTTCCTGGCAGAGGTCCAAAACCATGTCGTGGGCTCTTTTTTACATTACCTGCATATATCAGGCACAGATAGGAGTGTGGGACTGGGTGAAAATTCATGCCATCCAGGAGTTGAATCGAGTCTGAGCTGCAGAACCGTACACATTTCTTCCCATGGTGTACAACTTTCCTACCCACTGGGACAAACTAGACTAGGAAAGGACTTCTTTGTTGCTTCTTTTCCTGGTTAACCACTAGTTTAGCCTTTGGTCATTGGTCTGAGAATGGGTCCTGTGGCCTCTGACCTCTTTTCTTACCATTTGAGATGAGATCTAGTCATTTCAAGCCTTTCCTTCTTCTCCTTTCTTTATATTTTAGTTAGACTTTGTACCTTTCTCTCAACACGCAGGGTTAGAGGTCATAAAATGGCCTAGTGGTGGCAACTGGGTACTGTTCTTGGTTGCTTAAAGAAGTGCAAGGATTTTTTTTTTTTCTTTGTAATTCTGGACAGGGCTTTATGGTCATACAGCATTACAGTATTTGGATTATAGATGTTTGGACTATAGAGAAATGGTTATTTTATATTTCCACAGGATATGTGGTTGAAGAAGAGAAATTATTACAAAACACTGACATCAACATATAAATCCAATTTGGAGGTGCAAATAGAGTGGGTTGGTGAATCCATGCTTCCTCCCCCATACCCCCATCTGCAGCACAGTATTTCTGAGGCTCCTTGAAGTGACAGGCTTTTAGAAAAGCTTAGTAGAGTTATCATATTTTGAAGATAAATACCTTATGCCAAAACAGAAGCAAACTATAGGCACTTGAGTTTTGTAAGACTTGAGATTAATCACCCTCCAGTCACCCTATCTTATATATATTTTGATATAATCGCTCCCCATGGATGTTTTAGTGTGGAGAGCCAAAGTTTAACTTTACTGAGACATCCTGGACCCCGACCATTGGGAACAGACAGATGAGACTGGTAACAGCAGGTGCAGGTGTGGAGGTGAAATACACATATTAGCAGGACCAGAATTCTGATAACACTGTGGTGTCCACCATTTCCAGAGTGATACTTAACTTTGCTCTTCTAGCTTATACTTTTGAGGCAAGTTTAGGTTTCTTTTGGAAATGGAGGCTTGACTTCAGAAAGGGGATGATGTCCTGGCTCTTCCAGATACTTAATAGATGTCACCTTGGGTTAGTTATGTAACCACACTTAACCTCAGGTTTTCATGTGTAAAATCGGAATAATGTACTTACCCTCATATGGTTCTGATCTTTCAATTATTAAATAACAACATAGGCCTAGCATGATTGGCACAAGGTAAGACTTTAACAATGTTTTCTTACACTAACATAACCTAATCACATAACTATCTAATCTGTCCCCAAATTCTGATTCTTTTCTCTGCAATTTGGATTTCCCTCTTTATTTCTGGTTCTACAATGTGGACCTCCTGTTGTTTTGCACATGGAGAGAAGAGAGTCACATCGACTCTGTGGGCCTGAGTTTCTTTATCATTAAATCAGCATATTGGCCTGATTTCACATTTTTTCCTTGTGCTAAATTCTGTGATTTGTAGGTTTATAGCTGTTTGCCTGCATGCATTTGCCTAATTCATCCTACACAGAAATGCTTAAAAAATTCCTTTCCAAAATGGTTTTTCATGTTATTGTTTGTAGCAGAGACTTTCTGTGGACAAATTTATCAAACGTAAATAATTTAAACTGTTCTACTTTTCATTCTGGAAAATTTGCTGCAGATGGCATGTGCAGAAATGCTTTGTAAACTGTAAAGTGCTACACAAGTGAAGAAAGTTACAATCACCTGTAGCTATCTTGCTCTGATCTTATGTTTCATTTTCTTTAAATTGTCTCCTTTTATCTCTTGACCTTCAAAAACAGGGTCAAAGTTGGTATGTTCTCTAGAAAGCATGATTTTTATCACCCCTTTACCATCAGTTGCTCAGTTTTTTCCAATATAATACATTTATTTCTTTTCCTTTCTTTTAGAAAGAAATCCTTTTTTTAAAAAATTGTACATTAAATTGTTTTTCCTAACTAGGTTAGAATAGTCCTTGAGATGACATGAACTACACCATTAAAAAAATTTTTTTTAATTTAAAAATTTTTTGAATTTAAATTCAATTGAGTTAGCATATACTGTATTATTAGTTTCAGGGGTAGAATTTAGTGATTCATCAGTTGCATATAACACCCAGTGCTCATTACATCAAGCGCTCTGCTTAATGCCCATCACCCAATTAGAACCACACCCTTTAGAGTAAAGGAGCCTTAATGGCAATTTAGCACAACCTCCTTAATATTACAGATGATAAGACTAAGGCCAGGCAAATATGGTAATTTTCATGGGTCCTGTACTTAGTGGCATTACTTAGGCAAGAACCCAAGTATTTGGCTTCTTTGTGAGAGGTTTTTGTTTTGTTTTAGTATTTAAAAGTTATTACAAAGAGATCTTAAATTTCAAGAATTTTAGTAAGCTTTTAAGTAATGTGTAAGTGAGGAGGAAATGAGTATTTTTATTTTTTGGTCAAAAATTGACTGTCAAATATTGCAGTCAGGTATTAATCAGGAATTACTTAAGACTACTCTCTTGAAAACTATAAAAGTGCCTCAAGGGAAACGTCTGCTTTTCTTATATGGCCCTCATTCAGAGTCAGCAAATATTTATTGAGTGCTGTTTCAGAGACATACTGTCCTCAGGTACTGTGCTTGTTCTACATGTTACATTTTATAAATGAGGAAACAAGGTTCAGGGTAGTTGAGTGGTTGGTGTAAGAATGCACAGCTTGTAGGTATTAGGGAAGACATTTGAGTCCAGGGTCTTCTGACCTAAAATCACAGGCATACCTTTGTTTTATTTTATTTTTTAAAAAACATTTATTTACTTAGCTTGCAAGTACGTGTTGGGGGTGGGGTGGGGCAGAGGGAAAGAGAGGGAGAGAGCGAATCTGAAACAGATTCCGAGGGGGCTCCATCTAATGACCCCAGACCACGACTTGAGCCGAAATTGAGTCTGAGACTTAGCTCCAGCTAGGTACCCTGTCACAGGCATACCTTTAAACTGGCTTCTCTCCAAGGGTTTTTGCCACAGTTGACCACATTGTAACCTTATTTTTTCCTTTTTGGCCTTTCTCTGTTCCTTAAATGTGCTGTGGAGACTCCTGCAAATTCCTTGCTTTCTGATGACTCAGGAGCCCATATATACGAGTTACTTAATGATGGTGTCACTTTAAGATTTTCATGTTGTTTCTCATCTCACCTTTGTACTTTAGTAATGTTGATTCTTTGGTGCTTCTGTCTAGTTAAGCTTATCTTTGAATGGTTGGTTTTGGATTCTTAGCAATAAAATTCTGCCTCTCAAGTTTCGTTAGCATTTAAATAGCTAAAGCTCAGGTGCTTTTTTTTTTTTTTTCCATTTGGAA
The DNA here is from genome assembly GCF_011100685.1 of Canis lupus familiaris. Lineage (NCBI taxonomy): Eukaryota > Metazoa > Chordata > Mammalia > Carnivora > Canidae > Canis > Canis lupus. Next base: position 18,946,212 of record NC_049238.1, read on the forward strand.
TAAATTGCTTGGTCATTCTGTGTTTCCACTTGTGCTTTTTTAAATTTATTTTTATTTTTTTAATGTAGGCTCCGTGCTGGGCGTGGAAGCCAAGTGTGGGGCTTGAACTCACGACCCTGAGATCAAGAGTCGGGACACTTAACTGAGTGCCACCCAGGCGTCCCTCCACTTGTACTTTGAATGGTTGATCTCATTCTTATAGCTATAATATATTACATCTTAAATTTTTAGTTTGTATGATTAAAGTATTTACATGCTTTTATTATCAAGCATAGATTTGATTGTTTAATGGAAGATATTCTATGAGTGTATATGTGTTTATATAAAGATATCACGCCATATTTGACCAGATAGTTAAAGGATGAAATGTCCTTGCTTTTTGAAAGCACTTGTATGTGTAATACTGGCTTTACTTTGGTGAATTTGTTTGGAGGAAATTGGGGGAAAAGTTGCTTGTTGTGCAAAGCCTCATACCTCCCTCTCCATTCCAGGTGGTACAGGAAATCTGTAATTGAATTTCTAAGTAGCTACTCAATCATTCATTCAAGACATAGTTATATAAGTACCTACTTTGTTCAAGGTGATGTGTTGTTAAAAGATAGGGAAGTTAAAAGATAAGATACGGATCCTGTTCTTAAGGAGATTATGACCTAAGAGAGGTGATAAGACGAACACACAAATACCTATAATACTGATTGAATGTGATGAGTGCCACGAGAGAAGTATGAAATAGTACTTTGGGGATTCAGGAGAGGGAGCAGTTATTCTCATTTGAGAGTGATCAGGGTAGATTTCATGCAGGGCTTGGGGTGGACCAGAACATTGAAGGCAGGGGATGATTTGTATGTGAGTAAGAGTGAGGAGAGAAGTATTTTAAGGAAGATTAAATAGCAAAGATGAAAGGACAGAAAAGCTTGGGATTATTTAGGAGTAGTGAAAGGGGAAAGTGCAAGGAGGAGGGTGGCACCAGCCAAAGTAGGAGGGGACCAGATGCTGTAGGTGCAGTAGCAAGACATTGCAGGATTTTAATGGAGGGAGGTGGTGGGGAACAGTGAAGTATGCAGATCTGGATGAGATCTAGGAGAAATGTCAGTTTTCCAAATTTACATAGATTTTTTTTGGCAGGTTTTACACCCCAAATTTTATATTTTCATAGTTTTTGAAATGATTCCATATGTAAGGCTTACCACACTAGGAACTTATTCACTCATTTTTATGTATATTTGAGAACAGATTATGTGTTTTTTTTTTTTTTGATAGGAGTTAGTACAAAATCTTTTTCACTGGCTTATACTTTTTTTTTTTTAAAGCAGTAGCTGTTTTTTTAAACAGCGTATTATCATTTGGCATTTATGCAGCGGACTTGTTTTTTAAGTGTAAAAATGTCATCTCCTTGTATAAATATATTTCTCTGTATAAGTGAGGATGGTCATGTAAGTTGAAAGTCCCTGGCTCTCAATATAGTTCATGATTTATTTTACTGATTTATTTATGCCCTGCCATGTTCCAAAAAGGATTTAAGGCAGGATATGTCATGAAGAGTCTTGGACCTTGTTCTAGCCCTGTCTATTATTTGACTGAACTGCTAGCCAACATTACACTGAGGGAACAGTGTTGAAGACAACTGGTGTCACAGAATGTGCTGCAGTTGTGTCTTTTGCCAAACTGGTAGTAATTCAGAGATGGAGACAATATAATTAGAGTACCTTTAAAGATAACTCCTTTTAAACTTTGTTAGAATGCTAGGGAAATGGGTTAAAGGGTACTGCTAGAACACTTTGCCCCTTGAGAGTCCAGGCACATTAAGAACCATGGTGTCCACAGTAGAGTTTACATAAAATTATTTGGAAAATTGGAGAAATATTAGAGGTCTCTAAGGAAGTTTCTTTCAGTCTGTTGTGATGTTTTCAGTTTATAGGAGTCTGGGTAACTGGATTTTCAAATTTGTTATTTTAAATAGTAGACTCTTAACATCTTTTGTAAGGAGTCACCAGGCAGATATTTTGTATAATATTTCATAGAGGGTAACTGGCCATCTTAAGGCAGAGGTCTCAAGAATTATCTAACTTAGAGATGACTTATTTTTCTTTAACAAAAACACAGATGTTCCAAATTTGCTGACATTTTCTGTGACAAGTGGCTGTGAGTAAAATGCTGCCTAGCAGATATTTATGAAAAATAAACACACTTACTTTATCTGCCCCTTTGGGATGATGGTAAGTTTTTTTTTTTTTTTTAAGATTTTTATTTATTTATTCATGAGAGACACACAGAGGCAGCGACACAGTCAGAGGCAGAAGCAGGCTCCCTGCAGGGGGCCCGATGTGGGACTTGATCCCGAGTCTCCAGGATCACGACCTGGCCTGAAGGCGGTGCTAAACCGCTGAGCCCTGATGGTAAGTTCATAACAGTGACTCAAAAAGTAACTACTGGGGATCCCTGGATGGCTCCGTGTTGAGCATCTGCTTTTTGGCCCAGGGCGTAGTCCTGGAGACTCGGGATGGATCAAGTCCCGTGTCGGGCTTCCTGCATGGAGCCTGCTTCTCTCTCTGCCTCTCTCCCTGTGTGTCTCTCATGAATAAATAAATAAAATCTTAAAAAAAAAAAAAAAAACTACCTTTCAGAATAAAATAAAATTCAATGTTATGGATAGAGATTATTGAAAATGAATATTTGGAACAACTTCCATCATTATTGGATTTATGTGCTGAATATGATGTGTGTAACTTTAAGAATGTTTTTAGGGATACCTGGGTGGTTCAGTGGTTGGGTGTCTGCCTTTAGATTAGGGAGTGGTCCCCCCCCCCCCCCGGGGGGGCCCTGGGATCAAGTCCCACATCCTGTTCCCCTTGAGGAGCCTGCTTCTCCTTCTGCCTATGTCTCTGCCTCTCTCTCTCTGTCTTTCATAAATAAATAATAAAACCTTAAAAAATTGTTTTTATATATATATTTCAATTTGGAAACAAAATTCTCTAACTTGTATAAAAACCTTGTAAACTTAGGCATTTTAAGTGATTTTGTGCCTATCTGCTGAAAATATAAAAAAAAAATACGCCATTTGATTTATTAGGAAGAACAACTGGTTGTCACCAGAAAATACGGAAATATACTAGCTGAACTTTAGCAAAAGCCTTTGCGTAAGTGGTGAATGGGATTTAAAATTGAATATATCATGTTTTATACAGTGCAGCAAGTGATTCCTTCATTTGGTTTTACCCATCTTTGTGAAACATATATTTTTTTGCTATGATAGTCATTAAAACTAAATAGTTATTTATTATAAAAACTGAAATTTAGAATGAGACCTCAAGTTACAATATTACAAAATATGAAAGCAAAATTAGAAAATAGCAAATCATATTCAGTCACATTACTTTCATCAAAAGTAGTCTTTTTTTTTTTTAAGATTTTATTTATTTATTCATGAGAGACATACAGAGAGAGGCAGAGACACAGGCAGAGGGAGAAGCACTAGGCTCCATGCTGGGTGCCTGATGCGGGACCTGATCCCTGATCTCCAGGATCATGCCCCCGGCCGAAGGCGGCACTAAAATGCTGAGCCACTGGGGCTGCCCAAAAATAGTGGTATTAATAATAGTGTTTATTAGGAATAAAATGAAACTGTCACCAGTAAGGAGGATAAATGCTTTAGAATTGTTTATTATAAGAAATGTTCTGGAAAAAAAAAAGAAATGTTCTGTTAAGTATCCATTTTTGTGTGTGCTTTACAAGGTACATAATTTATTGGTCTGGTGTGTACTGTATACAAATTATAAATAAATGTACATATATAGCTTCCTATTCAAAAACTTGTAAACTGTGAGTATATGATAAAAAAATGGTTATCTGTTTTCTAGCAAGGGTTCTTAACTAAGAACTCTTGGAATTCATGGAACTAAGAGTCTCTAGGTAGGCTTCAGAGGGTCTATGAATACTGTGAAATTATACGCAAAATATTGTGAGTGTGTGCATTTCTCTGAGGAGAGGGTCTATAGCTTTTACCAAATTCCCAAAGGGGTTCATGACCTCCCCAAAGGTTAAGAATCTCCGTTGTTAAGGATTGGGACCTCAATAACTCCATTCATCCAGTCTTACTCTCTTGCCAAGTTTAATGGATATATCTGATGTCATTACTCAAGCCCGCAGTATGACTGGATTTGCAGTCTATTTTTCCATTTTGCAATAGATGTGATTACACTGCCTTTGGCCTTTACAGATGTTTGAGTTTTGTTTGTTGCACAACTACCTGGCCTTCATCACTTGGCTGCTCTTATATATCATTTCCCACTTCTGTCCCTCTAAACACCAATAAAAAAGAGTGAACCTAGGAGTGTGATGGGAATGCATATATGTATGGCAGAGCCTAGTATCAGTTCAAGTGTAGGGAGACCCTGCTGGTTAGGCTGGAATTCACAGTTGCTGTGCTTTTAAATTTTAAACTCTTTTTTTTCTAGCATTTGAATCTCAACTTTCTAGAGTCCTCAGGGTCTGATTTGACACATGCTAAAAACACTTTCCAAGTTTGTTCAGATGCTTAGATCTGTTCCTTTTTCTCCTCACTGTCATCGTTCTGATTTAGACTGATTATTGCAGTAGTGTCCAGGTGGTCTTCAGTGAGTTCCTTTTTAAGTCTGTCCTAAAGTTTGTTTTGGATTGATTATCCTAATTTTTATTTTCATTGTGTTATTTGCTTAAAAACCTTCAAAGACTCTTCATTACTATCAAGATAAAATTGTTACTTAGCCTGGCATTTAAAGCTTTCCAGTGTCTGGCACCAACCTGCATTTCTGGTCTCATTTCCCACTATTCTCCTCTAGTAAACTGTTCCAAATAAATTGTCAATTTATTGTCCCTTAAACATCCCTTCGGCTTCTCTGTTTCTCCTGCTTTGCATAGTCCTTTGTTGAATATGTTCTCCTTATCCTACTCTGTGTGTCTTGAAATCCTACCTATTCTTTAAAGCTCAGCTGAGATTCCAACTTGCTTGTGAATTGTTCAGAATATAAATTTAAAAGTAACCTTTTCCTTCTATGAACTCTTAATATTTATTTTCCTTATTATTCATTTGACACTTTACTGCCTTCTACTCGTGCAATTTTTTGTTTTCATGTGTCTGGTCGCCTGAATTAGGGTATGAGAATGGCAGAAGGGGATTATGTTTTATATTTTGTCCTCTGCAATGTCTTAAACATGTAGATAATAAAATACTTGACAAATCACATTGATTAAATCATAATGCTACTCATTAATGTACTTAGAGTAACAGACCTTTTTTAAAAATTATTATTGTGCCTGGATTACTTGTGCATATTATCTAGGGATTTTCTTTACTGATTTCAGGGTATTTGGGAAATTGAATTGGAAATCAGTTGGTGCCCAGAGAGCATATTGTCCTACAGTGTAAGAAGTTGGCTCTCATGGGCTGTGTTCTAAAAGTCTGGGGGAGCCTGGTGAGTCATTTGTCTCCAGTGTAGAGTTCTACCTGCCATGGATAACAGAAAAACTTGTGTTCCTTCTTCTCTCTCTTTTGCCGTGCTGGAGACACACATTCCTAATGTCTTGGGGATTCCTATACTTCTGTTTTAATGTCTCAGCCCATTCTTCTCAATAAAAGCTATATTTTTATTGAATACTTATTGTTTGGATGGTGCTGTGGGGAGCCACGAAGTTACTGTATCTTAGGGTTCTTGCCCTTCAAGGAGATTGTAATCTTTATAAGGGAGTCTCATTTGCTTTAAATCATATGTGAATTAAAAAATATTAGAAAAGATGTCATATGGATATATATAACTAGTAGTTGCTAACTGAGATATGTGGAAACTCTGTAGTACTTACTATTTTTAGGACTTACTTGGAATTTATTATCATGTATACTTATTTCTGTATTTACATGTGCCTGTTGCAGCAACCACATTGCAAATTATGGAGGATAGAGCATTTATTGTAGTAGTTATATGTCAGTACCAGAGTGCTTTCATAGTGATTTACCCACAGTTTACATAGTGTGTTAATGATGATGCTAGGAGGCTGGCATGGTTTGGGTAGGCTTCCTGGAGGAAGTGAAATTTGAATTAGATTTGTAGGATCTGGAATATTAACTTACAGCGTAGTCTCCTGGAATGTGAAAAAAGGGGTCTGTAGTTAAAATAATAAACTGTGTTTTTGGTGCCCACTCTAGAACGTGGAATCTCTTTGGTTACTGTGCCTTTGGCCCTGAAGTGACCCTTCATCACTTCCTCTTATGTAATCCATTGGTCAGGGTAGTCACAGTGCACCTACTTTCGGGGCTAGGAAATGTGTGCAAGAAATACTTGGTGAGCAATAAATGGCTTACTATAGTGGAATTGGCTTTCTTTAGAGAGGTGAATGAATACCAGAATTGGTGGGCCTTGCTTGGAGTCAGTTGAAGTAAAAAGGAATTGTTTTGTGTGTCAGTCTAAATAGAATTTTTATTTTTATTTGTAAAAAGAACTTGTAGGGGATCCCTGGGCGGCTCAGCAGTTTGGCGCCTGCCTTCGGCCCAGGGCGTGATCCTGAAGTCCCGGGATCAAATCCCTCATCGGGCTCCCTGCATGGAACCTGCTTCTCCCTCTGCCTGTGTCTCTGCCTCTCTCTCTCTCATGAATAAATAAATAAATCTTAAAAAAAAAAAAAGAACTTGTAATATTGAATGGTGACCTTGAGACAATTAAAGGAGAAATTTTAATAATGTCTCTAAGAGTAAGTTACATATACATTGTTTTGGTTTGGATGGTTTGCTACCATCTTCAGAGTATATATTTGAAACAGGTAGAAAGTGATTGCTTTCAGTAAAACTGATCCTGAGCTTTTCTACATATACTGTTTGGCTGGTGACATTGTAGGGTGGAAAAAGTGAGAGAGGGCATAAAGGGCTTTCTGACACTATTGGAGACCTTTTGCTGTCTGAGAATTTCATAAAATTTCTCCTTAGAGTCCCATGAGGTCTTTTCCCTCCCGCTTATCAATATAATGCTAAGTAATTAAAATCTGTTTTCTCGGGATCCCTGGGTGGCGCAGTGGTTTAGCGCCTGCCTTTGGCCCAGGGCGCGATCCTGGAGACCCGGGATCGAATCCCACGTCAGGCTCCCGGTGCATGGAGCCTGCTTCTCCCTCTGCCTGTGTCTCTGCCTTTCTCTCTCTCTCTCTGTGACTATCATAAATAAATAAAAATTAAAAAAAAAATCTGTTTTCTCTGTTTTTTGTTCATCTTTTAATGCTTGGTTCAGTAAGGACTATTGGGTGGTGGTTAAAATGTTGGTCAAATATGCAGAACTAGGAAGCCCAATTTCTTATTTATATGTGAAGCTTATTTTCCTCCTAGTTTTATTCTTAAAGTCATCAGCCCTGAACTTTTTAAACCTGAGGCTTTCTTTATGACTGCATTCCAATAGTATTCTCTTTTAAATAAAAAATAAACCATATATATAAATCATGACCATATTTTAACAAAAAACTTGAAGAAATGGACGAATATATAGAATTAAAAGGTGAAAGAAAGTCTCTAGTGATTATATGGCAGATGTTAATTTAGCCCCCCCCCCCCCCCCCATTTCAGGTCACAGTATCTTTCCTGGTGGCCAAGGTGTGGACATGTGACCTAACCTGGATCTGTATTTATTCATTTATTTATATTTACTTTATTTTTTAAAAAATGGGGTCCACACCCAATGTGGGGCTTGAACTCAACAACCCTGAGATCACATGCTCTACTGACTGAGCCAGCCAGATGCCTCATCATAGTTTTTTTGGACACAGTGATTGCTGCAGAGTAGCTATATGACCCATACAGGTTCAGAGCCTTCCCTTGAGATTGAAAAACAGATGCTGGACAAGAGACAGGCTCATTCCATGGAGTTGCTAAACTGAGATAGAGTATGCCTGGCCACATGAAGGAAGCCTATCTGTTATAGAAAAGAATGAGGCCAACATATAGGGTGAAGAGGAGCTGACTCAGACAGTGTGTCTCTCTTACACTCAGAGATGCACAGTCATACACATTCTCACATGCTTGCATGCATGGGGAGTCATTGGAGCCTCTGGATCCACTTGAACCTTAAATTAGATCCACCCTATATTTTCCAGTTAAATGAGCTAATTAGTGTCCTGACCTGCTTGTGCTAGTTTGAATCAGGTTTTTGTCTCTTGGAACTGAAAGTTCTGACAATTCAGACCCCTTTTGGCATCTTACCCCTCCTTTCTTCCCTCTCCTCCCTACCCCACATAGGATCATACTTTTTGAATTGTTATAGACTTTCTAAACTTCATATTGTGGGGATTTTTTTACATCAGAATATGAAGGAGCTTTTGATCTTTGCATGAAATGCTGCATAGCATTACATTAGATGTATATTCTATAATTTAGCTATCTTTCTCCCTTTTGATGGGCATTTAGATATCAAGTATTTTGCTGTTGCAAGCTATGTTTTGGTAGGCATCCTAGTTTGTACTTGTTTTTGTACATGTATGAGAATATACTTATGGAATTAAGGTAATGCACATTTAAAAAATTGATGTCCTTTCAAACTGTTACCCCAAAAGCTGTATCAGTTTATACTTCCACCAACAGTATATGATAGTTGCTGCTTTCCCCTACTTCATCAACTCTGGATATTATCAGTCATTTTTTATTTGGGCCCTATTTGATGGATGAAGATGGTATAATAGCATTGTTGTAATTTTAGTTTTCTATTTGATAAAACTGTTTATCTTATCAGATGTTTATTCTGTATTGAGTTTATTCCCCCTTAAGGTTCTTTTATCCATATTTGTTCGCTTTCCTTTTGGGATGTTTGTCTTTTTTTTTTTTTTTTTTAATTGCTTCCTAGCCATAATGTGCTTATGATGTAGTTGTATTTACATTAACTCAGAATGGCATTGTTACGCAGCCTACCCTGCTACCTAGTTACTTCAGAAAGATTTGAGATCAAAACCTACATCATATGTATATTTTACAGATGTTGCTGGACATTTAACTGGTTTATATCTAATAGCTTTATATAACTGCCCAACTCAGTTAGCTCAAGAATACATCTCTTAATTGGATGTTCCGTGGGTGCTAAATTGAGGTTAATTTTATGGTTGAGATGAATGTTGGGAGACTCTTGTTATGAGAACTTTCCAGTTCAAAATCATTGAGAGTACCTTGAATGGTATAGAATTTTCAGACTTGACTGACTGGTTTGCCCATTGGTGTAGAATCGGAACCACTTTCAGAGGGGAATTTTGGCACCATAAGAAAATACTTTCTTGGCTTACCTCCATCAAGAGGAGGGTTGGCTGCCAGGTATCTTTAGTGGCTAATTTTCCTAAGAGAATATTAACCTGACTCTGTATTTGGGTATGAAAGTATTTAGTCTACCTGTAATTAGCAGTATAGAATAGCTTTGCTCTAGCAAGTATTGTATCCACTTACTTTCTACCCAATTCTTTAAAAAAACCTACCAGTCAGAAACAACACTCTCTGAGGATTGCTTAAACATTGAGTCCACTGCTCTAGATCACTTGGATCAAACCAGAATCCCAGAAAACTAAGTATATAGATTGCATTGTTTTTTACTGGGGTAGAATTACTTTATAGAATTGTTATTTGGTATAATGCAATCAACCTTTATTGAGGGCCATTAACATAAACAGCTTTATAAAATTGAGTACTTCTCTTATTATAGAAGTCTTGTGAGCCAATTATCTCCTTTATCTTAGTGCCCTTATTGATGGTATAACTACTGCTACTACTGTTACTATCGGCAGTTGTCGGAAGATGAAGACTGAACACAAAATGAGCTAATTAATAGCTGATGGAGAATACTCTTGCCCAAAAGAAGATACCATTCTGGTTGAGGGATTATATAATGGTTTGGAGTGTGGACTCTGGATCCAGATTCCCTGGGCTAGAAGCCTGGCTCTGCTGCTTCCTAGTTTTGTGTGCTGCTTGTGTGCTAACCTCTTGGTGCCCTAGTTTTCTTATCTTTGAAATAGGATAATAATTGTAACTACTTGTACAAGGTTGTTGTGAGAATTCTCTGACTTTATAAGGGTTGAGGATGGGGAGGTGGGGAATTGGATGAAGGTGGCCCAAGGTACAAACTTCCAGTTATGAGATAGGTACTGGGGGTGTAATGTAATATACAATATGATGGCTACAGTTAATACTGCTGTGAGATATATTTGGAAGTCAGTAAGAGAGTAGATCCTAAGAGTTCTCATTACAAATTAAAGAAAAACATTTTTTTTTCTTTATTCTGTGTCTATATGACGTGATGGATGTTAATTGAACTTAATACTGTGGTCATTGCTTCACAGTATGTATAAGTTAAATCATTATATTGTACACCTTAAATTTACACGGTTCTGTATGTCAGTTATTTTTTTAAAGATTTATTTATTTATTTATGATAGAGAGAGGCAGAGACACAGGAGGAGGGAGAAGCAGGCTCCATGCTGGGAGCCCAACACGGGACTGGATCCTGGGACTCCAGGACCACGCCCTGGGCCAAAGGCAGGCGCTAAACTGTGAGCCACCCAGGGATCCCCCTCTTTTTTTTTTTTTTTTTTAAGATTTTATTTATTCATGACAGACACAGAGACAGAGAGAGAGAGGCAGAGACACAGGCAGAGGGAGAAGCAGGCTCGATGAAGGGAGCCCGATGTGGGACTCCTCCTGGGTCCCCAGGATTACACTCTTGGCCGAAGGCAGCGCTAAACTGCTGGGCCACCAGGGCTGCCCTGTATGTCAGTTATATTTCAATAAAACTGGGGGAAAAAACTGTACTAAAATACATTTACAAAAAAAAAAAAAAAAGAAAGAAAGAAAAAAGAATTCTGTGAGTTTAAACACGTAAAATGCTTGAAACATGCCCAGTACAGAACACATGTAATGAAAAAGAGCTGCTGCTATTTTTCCCCCCATTTTTTTTATTTTAGTAAGATACACATAACAAAATTTACCATCTTCACCATTTTTAAGTGTATAGTTCAAGCTGCCTATCATCACCATTATTATTTGAACCCATGTAGTAATTTTTCTTCTAGGTCTTGGTAGCAGGAAAAGCTGTTTCCCCTCTCCAGTTGATCTGCTTATATTACATAATCATCATAACTCCTGTAGCCAGTGGTATTTTCTCTGTGTCAAATGGGCAGTCAACTTTTTAGGATCTTGTGGCCATATAGTTTTTTCGGTGAATTTACCTCTGACTTCATCTTATTTTCCTTTCTCTTTGCCCCAATCTCATTACTTCCTTTTTTAAAAATTCTTAATGCTCTCTGTAAGCTGTCTCACATCTTTTTTAGAATACTATGGAAGTGGGGTACTTGGGTGGCTCAGTTGTTAGGCATTTGCCTTAGGCTCCTGTCGCTATCCTAGGGTCCTGGGATAGAGCCCTACATCAGGCTCAGCGAGGGCTCTGCTTCTACCTCTCCTTCTGCCCATCCCCCTGCTCATATCCTCTCTATCTCTCTCTCAAATAAAATCTTTAAAAAAAAAAAAAAAGAATGTGAAAGCACTCAAATCCTCCTTGCTTTTTTTTTAAATACTGTTGAAATAAACAATAATCTGCATTACAATGTGTGCCCATGTTGAAATTTCAGATTAATTTTCATTCAATTTACCTTAACTGACTGCTTCCTGGTGACAGGGGAGGTGCTGTAATTTTCATTAAGATATCTCAAATCTCATCATAGGATGGGTTACTTCTGGGAAGGTTCCTGTTGACAGCTAATCCTGTTCTTGCTGTGGGTTTTCTTTTAAGCTTCAGTTACAAAAGTGTTTCTTCCTGACTTTTCTTGTTTGTTTTTTTCCCTTGACCTTTGCTCCAGCCATCTCTTGTAGACTGGGGGAGGGGTTTGGGGAGGATCATTAGAAGGACCTATGAACTTGTAGTCTTTAGTAAATGCTCTTCAGAATAAGACTTTTATCATAGATGTAGCAAGGCTGTAGCAAGAGTAAAAGCTCTATGTATTGTTTGCTTTTCTTTTAAAAACCTGAATGTTGATTTATTATTTACAGGGAATAAAAAGAAATGTCCTAAAGCCTAAAATATTCCTGACTATTTCTGGTTTTATCTCTGGTGTATTCTCTCTCCCAAGCAGATAATATGGGGCTGATGCTATGCCTTTTTGGGGGGAGAATAAAAAAAAATTTTTTTTTCGATATCAAGATTGATTGAAATGTCTTTTAAGTCTTTTTAAAATTTGTAGACTCCTTTTTTTTTTCTTTTGAAATTATATATTGAAGAACCTGGGTGGTTTGTCCTATACATTTTATTATAGTCTGAATTTCTGTTTAGTTTAAGGTATTTCTGTACCCATTCTATATATCCTATAAATTGGTAGTTTGATGTAGAAGCTTAAGATTTAGTTTTGTGGGGGGAGGGGGGCAAGACGACATTATAGATAGTATTATGAGACATATATATGTAATGTCTGGTTGTCTTTTGGTGATGTTAGCAGCTGTTGGTATTGCTGTTGGTTTTTGATTCTTAAAATCCTAATGGAGTCACCGTGGTGTCTAGATGATAATGGCTAGGTATTGCCTGCAAATGGCAGAGTCTATGCTATCCAATAGGACTCTTGGTGACCACTTGAAAATGAAGCTGTGTTGTGTGGAATCAAAGAAGACCTAAGTTTCAGTCTTGGCTCCCATGTTTAGGAGCTGCTTGATCTTGCCTAATTAACAGCAACAGTAGTAGTGGCTACCATTCCTTTAGTGTTTATTTTACACCAGGTTCTGTACTAAGCACTTTCTATATGTTGTGTAATCTAATCCTCATAACTATGCTGTGAGGCAGGTATTATCATCTTTATTTTGCAGTTCACATTGCTGAGTAGTGAAGTAGGGATCCTGCTTCACTCCAATCTCATGCTCTTAATAGCTCTGTTCTTCCATGTCTGTAAAAAGGAGTATAAATAGAGCTGCTTTATCTATCTTGTAGGGTTAATGAGATACTGTGTGTGAAAGTGCCTTGAAAAATATTATAGATGTTAAAATGAGAAGTGTGTCGGGCTGGTAATACACAGGAAAGGTGTAAATGGAGGCCTTTGGCTAAGTGATAGTGAAAAGTGTGGATGGAAAGAACCCTCTGGTCACTTTCTAACTTCTGTTTCCATTACTACTGCTGTTGACATGTGGGAGTTTCCTTCTCTTGTTAAAATTGACAGTGATAGAGATTTTATGTGTGGTAAATGTCATATGTCAGAGGTCACTTAAAAGTCTCTAGTTGAGTAGTGATGTCTTGGTTTAACTCCATGGGCCACATATGTAGGCTCACTACAGATATTTTTAACTGAGAGAGCAAGAGTGTAGTCACAATTCTTTTTCTAAAAGAATAAATATTTATTAAAAGTAGCGGAAGTGTTAACTGAATTTGTAATATACTATTTCTTTAGCCGGATAGTGGGTCTATCTGTTAAAATTATTTTCGGTATCTTTTTTTTCATGTCTGAAGTATTTTATATTTAATAAACCATTCATTATTTAAAGTGCTAACCACAACTTTGCATGTGTAACAGACAAGAGAAATGGGCATGAATTTAGTACCTTCAGGCCTGACCTTCAGTAATTTGTTATTCATTATGATCAATTGGTAATAAGTACATGGACAACTGTGTTGAGATCTGTTACCATTTCCAGCTGGAAGGCAGAAGGTATTGTGATTGATGACCGATGTCAGCCTGAGGCAGACACACACAGAGTGTAGAAATATGTGCTTTGTTTTTGCTAAATGTTGGTGGTGTGTTTATCAGAAAGCCCTAGGGCTTGACCTGGACACGTTTTCCTGTACTGTGCTTATTGCAGTTCTTGTGTTCCTCTGGGAATCATACTGTCATACTGTATCTACTACGGTGAAATACTTAGGATTTCATTGTGATATTCCCAAGAAAGATTTCCTATGTCTGTCTGTCTGTCTGTAGGCTTCACACCTATTGTAGAGCCCAATATGGGACTTGAACTCAACCCTGAGGTCAAGACCTGACCTAAAATCCAGAGTCCTACACTTAACTGATTGAGCCACCCAGATGCCCCTTCCTATTTATTTTTTTATTATTTTTTTGAGATGTAATTCACATATCATAAAATTACCCTTTAGTAGCCTTTATTATACTCACAGAGTTATGCAATATTATCAGTAATATCAGACTATTTCATCCCCCCAAAGGAAATCCCATGGAACCATACAATATTTGACCTTTTATATCTTGCTTCTTTTACTTTACCTAATGTTTTAAGGTTTATTCAGATTGTAGCATGTATCAGCATTTCATTCCATTTTATGGCCAAAAGATAGTATTCCTTTGTATGGGTAGACTACATTTTATCTGTTTAACTTTTGATGGATATTTGAGTTATTTCCACTTTTTGACTATTATGAGTAATGCTCCTATCAACTTTTACATGGACATGTATTTTCCTTTCTTTTATTAATACACATAGGAGTGGAATTGCTTGGTCATATGGTAACTGTGTTTAACATTTTGAGGATTACAAACTGTTTTCCCAAGTGGCTGCACCATTTTACGTTCCCACCAGCAGTGTATGAGGGTTCTGATTTTTCTACCTCCTCTCCAACACTTGTTATATGACTCTGATTCCAGCCATCCTAGCAAGTATGAAAGGGCATGGTAATTTTATTTGTATTTCCCTAATGACTAAGATGTTGAGCATATTTCATGTGCTTATTGGTCATTCTTACATCTTTTTGTTAGAAATGTCTACTCAGATCTTTTGCCTGTTTTAAAGTTTGGTTATTTGCCTTTTTATTATTGGATATTAAGAGTTCTTTATATATTTTAGATATGAGCCCCATATCAGATATATGATTTGCAAATACACCCTATAGTCATGTGGATAGTATTTTCACTTTCTTGATGCTGTCCTATGAGGCACAAAAGTTTTCAGTTTTGATGAAGTCTAATTTCTTTTTTTTTTCTTGTGCCTTTGGTGTCATAACTAAGAAACTCTTGCCTAATCCAAGATGAAAATTTATGCCTATTTTTTTTTTTAAGAGTTTTATAGTGTTAGCACTTACATTTAAGTCTTTGACACATTTTGAGTTAATTTTTCTGTGGTCTGAGGTAGATTTCAGTTCTTTTTGCAGTAGAGATAAAGCTCATTATTTTTCATATTTGCATGTCAGCAAGACCCTCTGAGTCACCCCACTTGATCATATTTTAATCAGTATATGATTTCCTGCCATTTCATTAGTTTCACCTCTGACTCCCTGCTAATGAGTATTTTGTTGGTCTTAAGTGGAGTTTCTTTACCAAAGCCGCGTTAACCTTTGCACTTAACAAAAATGTGAGAATTAGGAGGAAGTTTATTGATCACACAGTATAGCCTCTTACCAGAGTAGACTTTAGCATCTGTGACAGAAAGGCTTTCAACTTCTTTTTGGACACTTTCAGAGATGGTTAGTTTACTGAATTATATTACACTATAATGCAATAGTTACATTAAGAAATCTTACCTAATCAAAAATCATTTTATAAATAAAAAATGTTTCAGAGGAAAATGGTAGTTATTGAGCTTATTGATAGTTTCTCACAATTTTAATTTTATTTTTCCTGTAGCAATTTAGGTTAAAAGGAGTTGGTGATTATATCATGTTATAGATGGAGTGTTTGTATCACCCCAAAATTCATATGTTGAAGTCCTAACCCCCAGTGTGCTGGTATCAGAAGGTGGGGCCTTTTCGTGATAATTAGGTTTAGATGAGGTCATGCGGGCAGAGTCCTAGCAATGGGATTAATGTTCTTATAAGAAGAGAGAGCTTGCCCCACTCCCCACGGCTCCCCAGCCTGTGAGGATACTGCAAGAAGGCAGTTATCTATACACCAGGAGGAGGACCCTTATGAAGCACGGAGTCTCCTGGCACCTTGATCTTCGACTTCCTGGGCTTCAGAACTGTGAGAAATAAATGTTTGTTGTCTAAGCCCTCCAGTCTGCCATATTTTGTTATAGCAACCAGAACTGATGAAGACATATCATAACCCACAGTGTTTTATAATTAAATGAGAGCATTAGATCCACCAGCACAGTAAGAGAAATGGTTTTATTCCTAGAGCAATTTCGCTCAGTTTTAAAAAGCTAATGGTTAGAATATTTATTCTTTTATTCAGAACATTTATTCTTCTATTCGGCTGGATTGTCGCCTCTGGTAGCAACTCTCCATTTTATCAATGTCCTCTTAAAACTTGGCATCTAAAATTAAAGTTAGTACTTCATGTATGCACATAGTAGTACAAAGTATGGTTGGCTGATAGTTTTTGTTTTGTTTCTTTTATATAACCCAGAATTAAGCTCCTTTTGGTAGCCATATCTTTGGGGCTCATATTGAACTTATGATCAGATGAAACCCCTTTTTAACAATTTACTAATAAACTGCATGTTCCATTCCTTTGAAACTGCTTAGAGTTGCTGTGAAAGTTGCTTTACACCTACAAATTGTCTGGGCTCTTCTCTGGACTTACTGACTGTATGACCTTAGCCAAGATAGCACATTTCTTTGACCTCATTTATTTGTCACATGGAGATATTTTCACACTGTTGTCGGGATTTAATTAGAATATTTGTGCTCATGTGTACATATGGCTCTAGCACTCCAAATGGAAATAGTGCTTGTGAAAACAGTCTTCTGTTACAGTTGCTTCTTTTCTGGCTTTACTTACTCTTGGTCAGATATTGACTATTTGTTAAATACATCCACCCAGATCAGATCTTTTTTGTATCTTGACTTGATGGGAAATATTTCAAACATGGAGAAAAGAACAAAGAATAGTAGAAAAATCATTCCATGTACTATCCACCTAACTTGATTGGATCTTCATTCACATTTTGCTGTATTTGCTTCAGATTTTTTAAAAAGATGTATAACGCTATGGAGTTGAATCCTCTGTGTGCCATTCTCTCTCACTTTTCCTTCCTACCCATTCCCTAGAGGTAGACACTATCTGAATATATTTGTTTCCTTAACTAAAATTACTGTTTTGCATGTTTGTAGACTATAGATACATACTGTACTGCAATATGCTCTTGAAATGTGCTTTTTCTTCTCTAACATTTTTTTTAAGATTTTATTTATTCATGAGAGAGAGAGAGAGAGAGAGAGAGAGAGAGACATAGGCAGAGGGAGAAGCAGGCTCCATGCAGGAAGCCCGGTGTGGGACTTGATCCGGGACTCTGGGATCACGCCAAAGGCAGACACTCAACTGCTGAGCCACCCAGGCGTCCCTTTCCTCAACATTTTTCTGTTGGGTGGCTGGCTATACCATAAATTATCTACCTATTTGCCTTTGGATAGTTATTAGGTAGTTTCCAGTTTTTTATTATTAGACAATGTTGCAGTGACCATTCCTGGACATGCTTCTTGTGAACATGTGTGAATTTCTATAGATTGTGTGTATGTGTGGTATAAGATTAGAATCACTGGTTGAGGAATATATGCCTCATCAGTTTTGGAGACTAATCTTACATTACTTAATAAAGTACACCAGTTTAGACCTTACTGCTAGAGTGTCAGAGTTTTGCTTTCCCTACCTTTCCTCCAGCAAGTCTTAGCATTATCTAAAATAATGAATTCATCAGGTTCTAGAGGGTGAGCAGTTATTAGGTTTAGCAGTTTCTCTGGCCAACTTTAGAAGTTCATGGCATGTATAAGGAAACATACTATCAAATGAACAGGCTCCTGGAACTATGTGGCTCCAGGTTTGTGTCTAACTTATTCTGATATAGCCCATAATTCATTTGACAAGTTTAGTTGAAAAATAGCAACTTTTAATTTCTTGGCAATAACACAATGCTTTAGCATTGGTAACGTCTTCATTGCCTGTATTTTATTTGATTACATTCTATGTAGAGCTAGCAAAGTAAGATTCTAGCTAGTCTCCAGCAATTGCAACTTAAATAACCAATTAATATTATATTTAACCAATTAATAAATTTATATTAACCAATTAATAAAACTGGTATAGGATATATTAGAGTAATAAAATAGAAACATAAATAGTTAAATTTTTATGATCTAAGATTTTGACATTGAAAGACATTTGTGATCATTTGTGCAAAGTAAATATGGTTAAGTACAGTATAATGTTAGGTGAATCTGTAGTACTGATAGTTTTCTGATATACTGGTACTTCAAAGACAAAGATGGTGTGCGTTTAGTGGATTAAGAAGCAAACGTGAGCCAGAAATAAAGGTGCTTATCACATCTTGACTCTTGCTTAAACTCCAGGCATCAGAGTAAGTTACAACTGTTAAAATCTAGTTTAGCATTAAGAAAGAGCTTATCTTTAATTTTTAAAAAATAATATTAAAAACATATTTCTTCTGAAGTTCCTAAATTATTAAATGTGCATTTAGGAATAATTTGTTTTGGGGACATTTCCTTTGGCACCTGTGTTAAATTTCTTTCTCCTTTGGTATTTTGAGAGAGTAAAGGTCATTCCTGTTCTATTACTTGGTTGAAAGCTGTCTTTCTGTCTTGTTTTTGTCCCTGTTGGCAGGAAAGGAAAATGCAATATTGTGGGAGATAAGGAAAAATATTTAAAAGTAAAAGGGAGAAAAACTTAGAGCAAGTAACTAGCCATACATAGGCCCATTCCTAGACAAAAGCTATTAATATTTTAGTCGATTTATGAAAGTTACAGTATGGATTTATAATTTTATTCAGAATTTTTTAGTGTTTTTTTCCAAAGCAAATAACTGTTCTTTAATTTTTTGGATCAGGAGTAAAACAAACAAATGGGAACGTTCAGTGAATTTTCTTCAAGAAAGAAGGTATTCTTAGGCTGTCACCATGGACCAGCCATTGCGGCTCAGCCAGCTGTAATGTCAACCCTGAGCTGCTGAATATGACCTCCTTCGTGCGGCTGCCTGGCGGTCAGCAGGCTGAACCTTGCTCCACAGGCTCTAAAGGCACAAGTGACATGGACCCTGACCTACCAAATCTGTTTTTTCTGTTTATGAATATGAATAGGTTTTCCTCTTTCTTAATTGAGGAGGAGCAAAGACAAAAGTTCACCAAGCTATAAAAGCAGATAAAAAAAATAAATAAATAAAAGCAGATAACTATGTTATTGTTGTTAACTGAGCCAAATTAATGGCCACCTTTATGAAATGTTAGTAATAATTAGTAGAGTTTACATTTAAAAAAAAATAAAACTTGACCTAACTGCTTTTGATTCTCAGTCTGGTATCTGACCTTCTAGTCTTCTCCCATCTGTTAGTATCCTCTTTCTCCCTCTCTGTTACTGCCTGTTTTACCTGTTGCTGTAAAACTGCCTCTTTAACTTTTTCCCCAATGTACTCTCCTCTCCAGTTTTTTTTCATTTTTAATATATCTTGAATATAATGTTAATATACCAGTGTTTTTATCCCTCACATATCGTGTAACCACTTATACACACCATTTTGTTTGGTCTACGCAGAGCAATTTAATATCCATTGAATTTGAGTGCCTTAAGGATGGCATGTGTTCTGTTCAGTAAGATATAGCCCCCACTTCTTCCTAGTGGCTTAAACTTGCCCCATTTACAACTTTCGTTACTTTGGTGATTGTAGGGATTTGAATTTATATATTTTTTATACTGTATACCATATTCTCTGCAAAAGTCAGGAATAGACCCATACACATATGTTAAGTTGATTTTTGGCCAAGGTACCAAAGCAGTTCAGAGGCATTAGGGCACTTTCAACAATTGGGTATCCACATGCAAAAAACTGGACTTTGATCCATATTTTATACCACAGTAAAAGAAAAAATTAACTCCAAATGGATTATAGAACAAAATATAAAGCCTAAAACTTGGACAGTTTTAGAAAAAGGGATAGTATAAATCCTTTATGATCACTGATAGGCAAAGATTTCTTAGATTCAACACCAAAGGTATGATCTGTGAAAGAAACAGCTAGGGATGCCTGGATGGCTCAGCGGTTGAGCGTCTGCCTTTGGCTCAGGACGTGATCCTGGAGTCCTGGGATCGAGTCCCACACGGGGCTTCCTGCATAAAGCCTGCTTCTCCTCCTGCCTGTGTCTGTGCTTCTCTCTCTCTGTGTCTCTCATGAATAAAAAAACAAAAAAACAAACAAAACAAAACAAAACAAAAAACAAAAAAACCCTGCTAAATTGGATGTCATCAAAATTAAAAACCTCTGACCTTTAAAAGACAATATTAAGAGTGTGAAAAAAATAACCATCAGGGAAATGTAAGCCAAAATACAAAGAGATGCCACTTCACATCCGCAAAAATCAGATAATAACAAGTGTTTATAAGAATGTGGAGAAATCAGAATCTTCCAGCGTTGGTGGGACTATGAAATGGTGCAGTCACTTTGGAAAACATTCTGGCAGTTTCTTGGATATCCTACCGAACTTCTTCAAGTCTTTGTTCACATCTCACCTTGTGTGAAAGAGGTGTACCCATAACATCCTGTGTAGTGCCACAGTTTTTCTCTTCTCTTCCCTTTCTTTTCTTTTCTTTTTAAAAAATATATATTTTTTATTTTTTTAAAGATTTATTTATTTGAGAGAGAGAGAAAGGGAGCCAGTGAGTACAAGCAGGGGGAGGGGCAGCGGAAGTGGGAGAAGCAGACCCCTGCTGAGCAGGGAGCCTAACATGGGGCTAGGTCCCAGGATCCTGGGATCATGACCTTTTCCTGTTCCGAAGGCAGATGCTTAACCAACTGAGCCACCCAGGTGTCTCTCTTTTCTCTTCCTTTTCACTCATAATCCCTTTTTGTTCTTTTTTTTATGCCCTAATGCATATAATCACATATATGTTTTTAATTTTTTTTTTTTTTTTTTTTTTTACATATCACCTTTTAAAGTACTGTATACTTTCCTTATTTAATTGTGTTTATTGTTTGCCTCTTCCCATTGGAATGTAAATTCTATGAAGCCAGGGTAGAATAGTGCCTGACTTACAGTGGCCTCTCATTAAATGTTTTTTGAATGAATGAATGAAAGCTGGGATTGACTCCAAATCTCATGCTCACAATCACTGTGATATATATCCTTTCTAACAATTATTATTATTGAGTTTTCATAATGACTTAATTTTTATAATGATTCAGTAACTAGTACTTCATCTAGTTTTGATATAATTTATTAAACCAGTTCTTGGGATCCCTGGGTCGCGCAGTGGTTTGGCGCCTGCCTTTGGCCCAGGGCGCGATCCTGGTAGACCCGGGATCGAATCCCACATCGGGCTCCCGGTGCATGGAGCCTGCTTCTCCCTCTGCCTGTGTCTCTGTGCCTCTCTCTCTCTCTGTGACTATCATAAATAAATAAAAATTAAAAAAAAATTTTTTTAAACCAGTTCTTATAATGTAGTTTATTTCTGAAAGCTAGTGCCATCCATTCAGCAAATATTTAGAAGGCTTTAGAATCAGATTTTGTGTACCAGCCTCATAAAGATTGAAGAAAATATGGACCTTGTTTTCAAGGAACTGTCAGTAGCATAGATATAGCAGCAGTTATTATAATGGTACCTGATAAAGGCACACATTAGAGGCATTCTGAAGTTACAAAGAGAGTACACCAGATATGGTGCCCAACTCTATATATGAGCTGGAGGTTGGGTCTTGATTTGAGGTGGGGTAGAAATGGGAGGAGGAAGGACAGCTGAACAAAAGGATATAGTCAACAAAATGTGCATTGAGGGAAGTTTTGGCCAGATATTAAAATAGATGGGAAGAGGACTGAAGATTGTCAAGGATGAAAAAGGTGAAGTACAACTTTAATCATTAGAAATACCGTGTTTTCTATTAATTTGTAGTATAACACATCGTTGTAATCTGAGGAAGATTCTTCTAAAAGCCTTAAGGAAGTAATACATTTAGTTTGTATTTATCTTAAAATACTTATTACTCATTAGTCTTAGGAGAGGGTAGGATTGAGTACTTAGAATTCCTTTAACCTATAAACAATGGGTATTATAAACTAGTAGTTGTAGAAGTGAATGCTTTTACAAACCAGTTACTGTTCTAAGTATTTTACATGTGTTAATTTAGAATAATATATTTTACAGGGGTGTCTGGGTAATTAAGCATTGGACTTTTGGTTTTGGCTCAGGTCATGATCTCAGGGTTCTGGGATCTAGCACATCTGGATCTGTGCTCAGCAGGGAGTCTGCTTGAGATTCTCTCCCTCTCTCTCAGCCCTTCCTCTGACTTACAGACTCTCTCTCTCTCAAATAAATAAATAAATAAATAAATAAATAAATAAATCTTAAAAAAGAGACTAATATATTTTACCGTCAGATATATGTATGCTTGAGTCATGGTTATCTGTAGGTAGATTATTTGTATTTGGGTTATCCATTCATTTCAAAAGACATCTTTGTTGACAGTGTCCTTTTACCTTTCCCTCAATATTATCTCAATTGTTTTTATTCTACCTGACTGGCTCCCCTGACACCATCATTTATATCTGTATTTTATAGCTGTTAAAATAGATTGTTTTTGTCTTCCACATTTGTCGATACTTGATGGGAAAGCAGATATCATGTAAGCCTAAGAAAAGTATATAGACTCATTTTCCTCATTCTTAATGTTAATATTATAAGATTAATAATTAATATTAAGAGTTGATATTCTTAATATTTTACTTATCTATTCAAGGTTTTTCTCTAATTACAATTTATTCATTGACATAAGTATCAATGGAAGCCATTTTTCCCAGTCCTATTTTTTATCAGACTCTCTCTGCCCATAAATTAGGGATATAATTCTTAGAAACCATAGACTTTTGAACAATTTGAAGGCTCAGAATTGAAGGAGAAGAGTTATGAAACAGAATCCACCTATAGAAGCTGATTTCAGACAAGGCTTATGATGAACTTTATACAAAAATACCTTCAGCAACATGATGATTTTTTAAAATTTTACTTTGTTATGTTGCCTGAAATTCTATTAAGCATTGATTTGGATAAACAAATACTGCTTTTAAGATACCTCTGGTTAGGTTAAGAATTTATAATCTGTTCTAATCAGATTGGCTCTCCATCCTGAGTTGTGAAGAGAGAAATGTAATATTGGAGATCAGGATATTATGGTAAGTTGGGGCAGCCAGAGTAGGGTTAGAGTTGGGTTCTAAAGTGTAGCAGAATTTGAGGGTACTGAAATTAGGGAAGGGGGCGTGGAGAGTGCTGTGTGGAAATGTGGAATTCACAAAAGACAAATTGCTTTAGTAAAAAAATTACTGGAGATGACACTTTAGGGAGCGACTCCTTTAAGGAGGAAAACCCACTTTTTTCAAGGCTGTCTTGTTCTGATGACCTCCTGCTCACATAGTCAGAATTTAGGTTGGTTCTTCAATGTAGTCTCATTTTCCATGTTTAGGAGACTAGTATGGGGGTGAAGATTATGTTGAATTTGGGAAAGATAAAAGCACGTAAAATGTGACTCCGCTGTAGTTAATGTTGTAGTACAGCTTTGTAAAATAAGCATATGTGGACTAGCCTGTCAATTGGACCATCATTTGTGACATTTCTTTCATAGGAATATGCATATAAAATGTCAAATGGCTAACATACCGTTAAAATTAGAACAAAGATTTCATTTTAACGATAAGGATTAGGGAAAAAGATTTGTAAGGGACCTTTTTCTTTAAATTGAGGCATAATTGACATATTTTTGATGTTATATTAGTTTCAGGAGTACAGTGTAATGACTTGATGTTTGTATATACTGTGAAATGATCTAGTTACCATCTGTCACCATATAGAGTTGCAATTTTTTTTCTGTGATGAGAACTTTTAGAATTTACTCTCTTGGCAACTTTCAGATATACACTATAATAATATTAACTGTAGTCACCATGCTGTTCATTACATCCTTATGACTTATTTATTTTATAATATTTATCTTTTATAAAAGGTATAAAGATATAAACTTTCATAAAGTTTTACCCCCTGGGACCTTTTTTTTTTTTTAAGTGCATCTCTCCTGTTTAACTTGTAATAATGATTGTGAAGTTGACTTCTTTACATTATCTGCTACGAGACCTAGTTGTACTCTCTGAAGTCATATAGAACATATCTCTGTCCATTTTGATATCAGGGGGTCAGATATTTGATGACTGTTATGATGTTGCTATATGATGATAGCTGTTCTATCTTCCCATATGCTTCTTTTCTTCAGGCTAATTTCTACAGCCTAATTATTTCTTTTATGCCATTGTTTTCAGACTTGGAAATCCTTCTAGATAGTCTCTAAGTTCTTTAAATCATGGTATTCAAAGACCTCATCTAATGGTTTAAGTGTGATCATGATCAGCTGAGATTAGAAAGGGTCTGTTTTATTGGTGTGATCAATATAGTCCAAGTTTGCAATTATTTTTTTTCTTTTTAAAATTACCATATCCTACATTTTGTTCCCATTAACGACTTCGGTCATGTAAGCCAATAGATGATTTTATTTATGCATTTACCTATTTATCTACCTATCTGTTTATTTTCGTAATTGGCTATTAAGCCAGTTCTTCATTTTAACTTTAGAGAATAAAATGGTGTACGAAATCAAGTTATGGATGTTACGGGCAAAAAGATTTGGGTTTTGCCATTTATTAGTGAAGTACCTTGGATTATTGACTTAGCTTTTTTCCTTTTTGTTTTCATTTTTAATTTTTTAAAATATTTTATTTTTAAGTGACCTCTATATTCAAAGTGGATCCTGAACTTAAAAACCCAGAGATCAAGAGTCACATGTTATACTGACTGTGTAAGCCAGGTCTCTCTTGTTTTTATTTTTTAAAAAGATTTTGGGGATCTCTGGGTGGCTCAGCAGTTTAGCACCTGCCTTTGGCCCAGGGCGCGATCCTGGAGTCCCGGGATCGAGTCCTGCGTCAGGCTCCCGGCATGGAGCCTGCTTCTCCCTCCTCCTGTGTCTCTGCCTCTCTCTCTCTCTCTATGTCTATCATAAATAAATGAGTAAATCTTTAAAAAAAAAAAGATTTTATTTACTTATTCATGAGAGTTACAGAGAGAGGGGCAGAGACATAGGCAGAGGGAGAAGCAGACTCCCTGTAGGGAGCCCAATGTGGACTCCATCTTAGATCCTGGGATCATGACCTGAGCCCAAGACAGACACTGAACTGCTGAGCCACCTAGACGTTCCTGTTTTTGTTTTTAAATAAAATGAGGACAATAATACCTCATTATTAGGATTGTTATGAGAAGCACATGAAATAATCTAGGGAAAGGACTTTAATATGCTTTTTTCTAGTGCTTTACTACATAAATATTTGCTATATAGAGTTCTTTATTGGCTACATATTTTTAATATATTTTGCATCTATTAAATGTTTACATAAAACATTTAAAAAATTAATAGTAAGTATGTCACCCTTAATTTAGTTCTAGTTATTTTTTTTTTTAAGATTTTATTTATTTATTCATGAGAGACACAGAGAGAGAGGTAGAGACACAGGCAGAGGGAGAAGCAGGCTCCATGCAGGGAGCCCGATGTGTGACTCGATTCCTGGTCTCCAGGATCACGCCCTGGGCCGAAGGCAGGTGCTAAACTGCTGAGCCACCCAGGGATCCCCTCTAGTTTGTTTTTAACCCCGTGTTGTATCCTTTAGATAATTCACCATTTTTAATTTTCAGTTATTGCATTGTCTAGCCTACCAGCGTTTATGTTGTTAGCAGATCTGATGAACAAGTTTTTGAATTACTGGAGCAAGTCATTGAAAAAAAATTTAACAGAGCAGCCTGAGGCTGAGCACTGAGGCCGGCCACCACAGGGCTGTCCAGTGGTGGGTACTGAGTGGTTAGTTAGCATTTTGTAGGGCTGAGGTTTATGGATAGCTTCTCTGCCTGGAAGTGTCCTAACCACTTCCTTTCTACCATTTTTTTCTCTGGGAGGATATTTGAGAAGTCATTGTAACATTTATGTATTCTCTTTAGTATTGTTCTCATTTTTTTGATGAGTAACTTTTTTTGATGGTTATTCTTTGAAAACTGAAAATTTTATGACAAAATTAGCCATATTTAGCATAAGGATATAGCTTAAGCTTTTAGATAAGTTATTGATAAAATATACACATTTTTTAGTTCTAGTGTACTGCAGATTTTTAAAAATTAGTTTTACATTTCTCAGATTAGGGGCTCATGGGTGGCTGAGTGGATTAAGCATCTGCCTTAGGCTCAGGTCATGATTAGAGGGTCCTGAGATCAAGCCCTTCATCAGGCTGCCTGCTTAGTGGCTCCCTGCTCTCTCTTGAGTAGAAATTAAAAAAACAAAAAAACAAAAAAAACCTCTCAGATTATTAAGTTCTTAGTGTAACTTCCCATGAAGTTCCTAAGAACTTCTTTACTACTTAACAGAAACAGCATTTTATTAGTTTTTCACTAAAAATTACAAAGTACATTGCAACCAAAAATTTCTACTTTTAGAATTAACAATAGTTTATTTTTCTGGTGCCACATTTTTTGTGCCATATATTATTTTTTAAAGATTTTATTCATTCATTCATGAGAGACACACAGAGGCAGAGACATAGACAGAGGGAGAAGCAGGCTCCCTACTGGGAGCCTGATGTGGGACTTGACCCCAGGACCCTGAGATCAAGACCTGAGCCAAAGGCAGATGCTCAACCAGTGAGCCACCCAGGTGTCCTTTTTTGTGCCATTTCTAATGGTCAAGCAGAACATTCAAAGAAGTGGTAGACAGAAGATACTCAATACAGTTTTAATTTAAACAAAAAACAATCAGTTTATCATTAAAAATTAGAGATGGATCATTGTTTGAATAATTACCATGACTTTGCCATTTATGTCATGAAATTTTAGTGAGTGAATTTTTATTGTGGCTAACACTATGGAATTTCTAGGTAATTAGGGCTATGTATTTTGGGAAATAAAGACACATCTGTTTCTTATACTTCACTTTTGTAATAGTATGACCCTGGGCCTGTGCTTCAGAT
Source organism: Canis lupus familiaris (assembly GCF_011100685.1). Taxonomy (NCBI): domain Eukaryota; kingdom Metazoa; phylum Chordata; class Mammalia; order Carnivora; family Canidae; genus Canis; species Canis lupus. The sequence goes on from NC_049238.1 coordinate 18,973,151, forward strand.
TTTGGCTTTTATTCTCTCCGGTGGATTGTTGATTCTTTGTTCCAATGGAGGGCCAATATTTTTAAGCTAGCTTTTGCTTTCATATAATTATTTCCCATGAGTTTATCATCTCTATGTAGATTAAATATAATAACAGGGAGGGCAGGGCAGTCTCTCTGTCTCAATCTAAGTTAGTTTGCATTTTTCTTTTACCTTGTTCAGTACTTCCTTTAAAATGGTGAAGTCCAGAGTCCGTATCTGTTTAGACTTGGATATATAGGACCTCTGCAAATCTCTTCTGTGCTGATAGGGAGAAGAGGGACTGAGGCATATCTTGAGGTGGAAATGTAAGGTGAAGACAAGGTACTTATGACTATTTTAGATAGGAGATATCTCCTAAAAGAGGTTGATTGCTATGGAGACAAGGTCTTGTGGGGATTTCTTATAATATCAGATTTCTTTACTGTCTCGTCTCAGCAGTAGTAAAGCCTCCCAATAAAAAATGGTCTTACAGCTTCTTTAGTGTTGTAGAATAACCATGATGGACTGCTCAACTGAAAACTATGCTAAGTTTTTGTTTCTAGGATGGGGGAAGGGAACAGCCTGTTACCACAAGCAAACAAACAAAACTCCCTCTTTTCCCTTTTAAGCCCATAACTATGCAGGTTTGAGAAATTTATCTTTCTTTCAGTATTTAAGAGATAACCTTTTATGTTTGTTTGCTTATTCACTTTTTAGGGTATCTGATAAAATTACAGAATAAATCCACAAAAAGAGCAAATCTTTTATCTGTGTTTCGTATTTGGTCATCTGGTAAAATCAGATCTATGGCCTAAATGAATGCTTTTCAAACTTTCCTTCCCCAGTTTGAACACTAGAAGCAAGACTTATTTATTCTAAGGTAGACCAAGAGAAGCCTTATTCTAAGAGAGACCATGGCCAAATATTGATAGACTAAAATTTAGGTGATGGTACAGGTTGGGAGAACTTTCATTTTTAAGCAGTGCTCAGCTGTTAAGATGCCATTATTCTTCCCAAGCCTCACATGACATGAAGAGTAGTAGGAGAAGTCAGTAAAGTTGAATGAGCTTTGTAATGAGAATTAGAAGACCGGGGTTCAAATCCATGTTCTGTGGAAGTTCTGAGCTTGAGCAGATCACTTTATCTCCCTCTCTGGGATTTGATTCTTTAATCTGTAACCTGAGGGCTTGCATGTGCTGATATCTCACAGTCTTTTCTGATTTATTTATTGATTTATTTATTTTAAAATATTTTATTTATTTATTCACGAGATAGAGAGAGAAAGAGAGAGAGAGAGGGGCAGAGACACAGGGAGAGGGAGAAGCAGGCTCCATGCAGGGAGCCTGACATGGGACTCCATCTTGGGTCTCCAGGATCAGACCCTGGGCTGAATGCAGCGCTAAACCGCTGAGCCACCCGGGTTACCCTCTTTTCCGATTTAAAATGATTGCATAATTACTACATTTTCCTCACTACCTCTGAGTGTCTGTATATACTTTCCCCCCTTTATTTTTCTTGGAGGAAAAGTTAAATGACTTTCCAGGATCAGTTCGTATGATTGTGAAACTGCCCATTCCTAATTCTTCCAGTGTTGTTGTTTATTCATTTATCCAGCAAACATCTATACAGTAGGATAAAACAAGAGATGTAATGTGGCAATGTGGTGGCACAAAGTGGAAGTGAAGCTTTTTGGTAAACCAGGTGAGGGCTTATAGAGCAGGGCATCCCTGACCAGAATTTTAAAATGAAAAAAGCCTTAGTAAAAGTAGTAGATTCTTTTTTTCTTTTATCTTCTTTAAAGATTTTATTTATTTAACTTGAGAGAGATTGAGAGCATGTGAGTAGGAGGGAAGGGGCGAGAGAATCTGAAGCAGGTTGAGTGCCCAGCCCCAGGTGGGGCTTGATCCCACAACCCAAGGTCATGATCTGACCCGAAACCAAAGGTGGGACACTTAACCAACTGAACCACCCAGGCACCCCAAAAGTAGTAGATCCTTAATGTAAACAAAAATTAGGAAATATAGATTAGCAAAACTCAGGAAAACAACCAGTCTTAAAACCTCGATATTCATTTCTTCCTATCCTTTTGAAACTGGATTTTAAAGGATGCCTAGACGACTAAAAAGAGGCTGTTGGAGGAAGCATTAAAGGCAAAAGAAATAAGGAATACAAATGTATGAAGGCCTGAAAAAGAATGTCATGTATGCCAACTCTAAGAAGTTAGGTATGGCTGGACCATAAGGGGTATTGCATTGGGAATTGGAAGATGTTTGGAGTCATCAGCCATACCTTGGAGGACTTTGAATGTGAGTCATTAGAGTCTGTAGAAGTCGGGAGCCCATAAAGGGTTTTAAGATAGGAAAAGGACAGATTTATGATGTGATTTGCATTTTAGAAAACTTATTTTGGCAGTTTCAAGAAGGCAGATTAAACACTTGCTACCTGTTTGCTTTCCTTTACCAAATCTATAGACATAATAGAAAAATATACATGCAGTCGTCTATAGAAATAAGGGGAAATCTCTGTAAATCAGAAACTGAAGAATTTCTGAAAATAGGTGGTCCAGTGGGTAACACTCATATCCAGAGGTGGGGGAAATTGGGAACAGGAAGGGTCCCAGAGTAATCAGTAAGGTGATTACTATAACATAAGCAACTCCTACCTGTGTAAATTCTGACACGAATTTGGATGGAGTAAAAGGTCTGTTACCATGCAAGAATTGCATGCAGGAGCCTGGGTCTATGGGATAGTGCAGCACTATGGGTAACTGGCTATACTCACACGTGGAAGACCAGGCACTGAGGCACCCTGAATGCTCTTCCTCCACTCTGCCTGAAAAAATGTGAAATGAGTATTGCTTCCTGAATAAGCAGTACCAACAGAAGCCAGCAGAATGTAACAGAATCCAAATACAAGGATAAGAATTTCCAAATGTTTCAGGAAAGCCAACAGCATGCAAGAGAATCAACAAACAGAAGAGCTTGGAGTCAAGTAAAAGTTATTAGAACAGAGTTCTAAAATAAGTCTAGCCAATAATTTTAGATAAGGAGTTTATTATATTTTTAACAAAAGCGAGTGATTATAAAACAAGAGTAGGCGTTTATTAGGAAGAGTTAGTTAGGGATCTGAGGAATGAGAAATATTGTTGAAATAGAACAATATTTGGTGCCAGTGGAGGATGAATTAGAACAGTACACAATTGGTAGCAGAGAGAACTGGCTCTTCCTGGTGATCCAGTGTTATGGGGTCCTGAACTAAGATAGTAGCAGTAGAGATAGAGCTGAGGAAACAAATACAAGAGGTGTTAAAAATAGAGAATTAATAGGACCACTCGGGTGTGAGAATGAAAGAGAAGAAGGAATCTGAAATATTCCTAGGCTTCTTGATTGGTTAAGTGGAGAAGTAATATTGCCAGAAACCACAATAGCAAATTCAAGAGTAAAGGTAGTTTTTGAGAGGGGTAGGGGAGATAACTGTTCTCCTCACTTGAACATGTTGAAATTGAGATGCCTGTGAGACAACCAGGTAAATTGTTGTCTGTTAGTCTAGTGGATGTATGGATTCAAATATTTGGGCTTGAATGAGTTTTGGGAGTCCTATATAGGTAAGTTTACTCAGGAGGAATGCAGACTTTGAGACTGAATGACCAGTTTCATTTGAGAGCTAGTACAGGCAAAGGAGGGTTGGAATAGTAAGAGGTATACCAAGAATAATATCCTGGAAACTAGAGAAGTAAGGATGTGGTCAACAAGGTCAGATTACCAGGGGGGGAATGAGGGCTGAGTGGTAATTTGGCAGTTCAATGGAGGTGGAAAGCAGCTTCAGTGGAGTGGTGGGGCTAAAACCGTATTGTAGTTAGTTAAAGAATGCATGGTGAGGGCACTTGGGTGGCTTAGTGGGTTAAGCATCTGCCTTCGGCTCAGGTCATGATTTCAGGATCGGGAATTGACTCCACGTGGGTCCTGGTCCGTCTAGCAATCAGAGGGAATCCTGCTTGTCCTCCCTATCTACTCCTCCCCTGCTCATGTTCTCTCTGCCTCTCTCTCAAATAAAATCTTTAAAAAAAAAGAATGCATGGGAGGTGGGATGGTAAAGGCTGTGAAAATAGATTCTGCAGATACAGGTTTTGTAGAGGAGGGAGGTCTGTGGGAGCTGGGATATGGAATGGATGCAGGGTTGGAGGACCAGTGTTCTTCTCTTAGTCTAACTTTCTCTTCCCTAACTTTTCTTCTTTGTAGCTTCTTACAAACATTGTCAGGGGGTTTCTCTCATTTTCTCCTTTTACCTTCTCCTATTTCACTCTTTTTTTTTTTTAAATAAGATTTTTTTTTTATTTATTCATGAGAGACACAGAGAGAGTCAGAGACACAGGCAGAAGGAGAAGCAGGCTGCATGCAAGGAGCCCAGTGTGGGACTCGATCCCGGAAGGAACTCCGGGATCACGTCCTGGGCTGAAGGCAGGCACTCAACCGCTGAGCCATGCAGTCATCCCTCCTATTTCATTCTTAAACATTTCTCCCAGCTCTACATTTTTGTTGACACTTATTTTCTCTTTTCTTTTTTTGGAAGGATTTATGTGATATCTTACCTTTTTTGTTCATTTATTTGTATGCTCTGTCTCCTCAGCTACTTGATACCACAAGTCTTTCAAGGTCTTTTTGTGCCTTTAACTTGACCACAGTGTCACACTGAAGATGTTCAATTAAGAGTCATTGAAAATTAATTGCACAGATACATCTAGTTCCAAAATCCCATTTGGAATAATTGTCGCAAAAAAAAAGTGCATTTAAAAAATTATTATTTTAAATAGACTCTATGCCCAGTGCAGAGCCCAGTGTGGGGCTTGAACTCATGACCCTGAGATCAAGACCTGAGCTGGGATCAGGAATTGAATGCTTCACTGACTGAGCCACACAAGTGCCCCCCAAAAGCACATTTTAGGTAATTAGAAATTTAATATGACTTTTGGAAAAGTTTGAGTAACCTTAAAATACATTAATTGAAGTTATATTACAGGAAGAATAAATTATCCTGCCCTGGTGCAATACCTATAACATCTATTGTTTGACTTCATATTAAGAGGGATGTTGGCAAACTAGAATCTTGTTCACGAAAGAGAAAAGGGCAGCCCCCGCGGTGCAGCGGTTTAGTGTCGCCTGCAGCCCAGGGCGTGATCCTGGAGACCCGGGATCGAGTCCCACATCAGGCTCCCTGCATGGTGCCTGCTTCTCCCTCTGCCTGTGTCTCTGCCTCTCTCTCTCTAGCTGTGTCTCTATGAATAAATAAATAAAATCTTTAAAAAAAGAAAAGAGAGAGAGAAAAATGATAGGGTTGAGAGTGCTGGTGGTCAACCCAGTATCTGTTCTCCCTTTCATTCATAATAACATTATTGCTGTTGTGTGGATACATCTTTAAGGCCAACTATAAAATATTTCCTAGCAGTTGTAAAGAGAAGTCTAAGGGTATGGCTTCTAGGAAAGCTCTTTAAAGAGAGAGAGTCATCCGGGAAGCCTCAGAAGGAACTCTTGTCTCTTCCTTTTTTCTGCCTGGGACATGGATGTGATTTCTGGAGGTGCCATGATCATTTTTTGACCGCGAGATGACTTTGAGAGTAGATGCCATGGGGTAAGGCTGGCAGAGAGAAAAGATAGAGCAGGGAGGAGTTGATGGTGACTAGCAAGCGGTCAGTCCATCCTGATATTCCTACCTCCAGAAGATGTCTTATATGACAGAAAAATAAATGTTTCTTTTCTGTCAGCCACAGGTATTTGTGTGCCTACTTTAAACTAACACAGAGGGCTAGTCCCCAGACTGGATTAAGGCTGTTACTGAGGCCAACCTTAGCAGTCGGAGATATTGTGGCCTCAGCTGGTTTTGGTTTTCAGATTTGACCTTAAGGGAAGATTTTCTAAAAAACATTTTAACACTCATCTAAGTGATTTTTTTAAAAAAGATTTTATTTATTGATTCATGAGAGACAGAGAGAGAGAGAGTGTGGCAGAGACACAGACAGGGGGATAGGCAGGCTCTCTGCAGGAGCCCAATGTGGGACTTGATCCCGGACCCCCGGATCATGCCCTGAATCAAAGGCAGACACTCAACCGCTTAGCCACCCAGGTGTCCCTCATAAGTAGTTTTTTTTTTTTTTTAATTTTTTTTAAATTTATGATAGTCACAGAGAGAGAGAGAGAGAGAGAGGCAGAGACATAGGCAGAGGGAGAAGCAGGCTCCATGCACATGGAGCCCTATGTGGGACTCGATCCCGGGTCTCCAGGATCGCGCCCTGGGCCAAAGGCAGGCACTAAACTGCTGCGCCACCCAGGGATCCCTCATAAGTAGTTTTTAAGAGAGCTTTTCTCAGCTTGATTCTGAAAATACATGGCCATCTTTTCTGTAGGTATGAGCAAACAAAAATTATAGGAGATAAGACTCAGCAGTTCAAAAGAAGGAATGAAGGAATAATTTAAATTTTTATAGCAGGTAGCTCTCTGCAAAGTAGTTAGGACTCTGTGCCAGATATAAAAAACTGAAATTCTTAGACTTAGTGAAATTTAAGAGGAAATTGTCACAAACAGTGGGCATCCAGAAAACAGGAAAAGGTTTTTGGAAAACAAAATCGTTAATTTTGAACTAAAATAAGTAATAATAGTGAAAAGTAACTGCATATTTAGGAAATCATATTAGTCAATTAGAACATGAGTTCAAATGATGTTTCAGAGTTATGTAAAGAATGGAGCATGACAAAAAAGATAATAGGCACAGGAGATAGATCCAAAAGACATGGTATACATAAATTGAGTGTTCTAGAAGGAAAAAAAAAAAACAGATGATGTATAAATAATCAAGAAATACTCAAAAGTGTGTGTTGAAAATATTGCTAAACTGATGACTTACATTTTAAAAAGAACTCTCCAAATGGCAGAAATGAGTGATTATACTAGTCATGTTTCTGACATTCAAGGATAAGAGAAAATTCCAAAAGTATTCAGGGAGGAGGAAAAAAATGATTTTCAAAGAAAAGATAATCAGATTGGAATCTAGTCTTTTAGTTAAGATAATGCTAAAACAGAGAATTCCAGACCTTTGGATTTACGGGCCAATAAAATGCTGATAGAAAACTTGAGTGATTAACATAAATTATCAAAGATTTTTTGACTAAATAAAGGCATGAAATATAAAGCAAACAATTTTTGTTTTAGGGTGAGCAACAGTCACTTTTATTGATTTTACTGGGTGGAGAGTAGTGAAAATTTCATCACCAATTTGTATTGGTTCTTGGTTTGGAGTTTGGTAACTACAGCAATATCTACAGTGTAAGAGAAAAGGATATAAACTCAGAGTTTTATACTTTACCATACTGTCATTTACATATAAAGGCAAAATAGAGATTTCCAGACAGATACTATTTCAGAAATAATACTGTCTTTGTATCTTTTTCAAAACAAAGTGTCAATAATATAATCAGTAAATTTAACAGATTAATATGAAACTGTACCATACAAGATATTTAGTTCTGATTACTTGTGAAAAAGTCATTAAAACTAAGCCACAGAAATAGCAAAAACAAACTCAAAAGTATTTTAAGCATCTATTGTGTTCCTACTGTGTACTAGGTACTGTGTACTAGATAGAGAGCTTGGCTCTCAGGATACAGTAAAACAACAAAGTCATGTGAATTTTGCCCTTTGCCGGACCCCCATCCCCCTGGCGCGAGGATGCAGGACCATGAGCTCAGAGTCTAGCAAGTGATACAAGAAATAACCAGGTAGGTACAGTGTAGTGCAATGAATGCTCCTACAGTGGAAAAACTGCAGAGTGGAACATGAGCATAGATCAGGAGCTGGTTTCTTGAAGAGGGAACATCTGTGTTGAGACAAATGTATATACGTGTAGTATGTATACAAGAATACAGGAGAGAGAAATTGAAAAGATTTCAGATTAGTTGAGTCATCGAGCGTACAAAGTGGGAAAAATGAACAGATGAGACCAGAGGGGTACCTAGGGACAGTATCACACAGAACCTTGGAAACAAAGTCAAAGCAGTTGGGTATTATCTTGGGAGGAATGGGGAATTATTAAAATATTTTAATCATGAAAAAGTGATGTGATCTGGTTTGTTTTTTAGGAAGATCACTAAGGCTATAGTATGGAGAATATTAGATTAGAGCCTGGTAAAATTGAAGTTGGTAAGATCACTTAGAGAGTTCTTATTTATTTGTTCTAACAAATATTTCTGGGTCAGAGGCAATACTGGGTTGGCTATGATAGGATCATGGGATGATGAGTAGTGGAGGTATTTGAGAAAGATTTAGGCTTTGGTTGGATATTAGGAAGATGTAGAGGGAAGAGAACAGACGTGATCTTAAATTTTTGGCTTGTGCAAGAGGTACGTGATGATGATGCCATTCAGTAGGGAAACCGCAGAGAAGATGATTAAGGAAGGATGATGAGTTCAGTTTGAGGTCCCAATCCAAAAGATAGATAAGTGGATTTAAAGAGGGCTCTGGGCTAGAGATTTGGAAGGTAACTAAAGTCACATATGTGAAAGGTCACCCATGTAGAATGTGCAAGGAGGGAAGACATGATTTAGGTGAGAGACCTTAGGAACACATATATTGAAAATGAGGATTCTTTGTCTTTTTTTTTTTTTAAGATTTTTATTTATTTATTCATGATAGACATAGAGGCAGAGACACAGGCAGAGGGAGAAGCAGGCTCTACACTGGGGGCCCGACGCGGGACTCGATCCCAGGACTCCAGGACCTTGCCCTGGGCCAAAGGCAGGTGCTAAGCCGCTGAGCCACCCAGGGATCCCCAATGAGGATTCTTCTAATAAGACTTTTAGAAGATTGACAAAAAAAGTAAGACAAAAATCCAAGAGCGTGTGGACTAACAATTCTGAAACCATTGTATGTGTATATTGGTATTAAACAAACAAATGAATGGGTGGTAAACAGTGGGAGCCAAGTTTCTCACTTTTGGAGAGTGAAGTTACAGATAGCCCTGGGCAAGAGAAAGGCTAGAACGAACCATGTAGTATTGTATTAGACTTCGAGACATCAGTAGAAACTCATGTTTAGCCTTAATATAGATAAATGATTATAGATATGTATGTATAAATGGTGTAGTACATATACATATATTTCTTTGCTCTATCTACTGAGAAGGCCTAGAAGCAATGGTACCCTGGTAGCACAAGCACACTTAGTACTCAGATCTTAGTTTTTAATACTGTTCTACAATAAAAAGAACTAGGCTCCTTGGAAAATAGCTCATTCTGGGAGTGGGGCAGGAATATGCAACATATACCCTAAACATTTTATAGTGCTGAATATATTCAAAATCCCAAAATGTAGGGGCTTGCAAAATGATACAGGAGGCAGCTGGAAAGAACTTCCAGAGGCCTTAGCAGGAACAATTTGAACAACAAAATAAATAACATACTATTGGATTGTAACCCAGAGTATAAAATAAATATCCCTAAGTCCATACTGATTAAAAGAAGTGACTGAATAAATAAGTGCCCCTACTTATTTATTTACCCAGTACAGAAGAATTCAAAGTAATTTATACACATTTCCCTTCCTCAAGGAGGTAGAACCTAATTCCCTGTTCTTGAATGTGGCTGCACTTAGGACTAAAAAGGAATGCTTATTTGTTTGGATGCTGTTTAAGATTAAATAAGGCAGGGACCAAGGAATTCTCATGGGCTGCAGCGTTAAAGAAATTGGTGATCTCAGTGGGACCAGTTCTAGGGGGAAGGTAGATTGTTTGGCTATTAATTTATATGTCTCTGACTTTAACCAACCTTACAGAGTATTATTCTGTGTGTACTTATTAGAAGATTTAATCACAAACTGATAGCTACTTAGTGTCTATCAAAAGCTCACAATATAAAAAATGTAAGATAGTATAATGACAATCTTAATGTTGTATTCATCTAGTTTCTTAAAAAAACTTTTTTGGAGATTTTGTTTGTTTATTTGAGAGAGAGAGAGAGAAATGAGAATGAACAAGCGGGAGGGGCAGAGGAAGAGGAAGAAGCAGGCTCCCAGCTGAGCAGGGAGCCCCATGCGGGGCTTCATCCCAGGACCCTGGACCATGACCTGAGCCGAAGACGCTTAACCAACTGAAGCACCTAGGCGCCCCATCATCTAGTTTCTTGTATTAAGAGAGGCAAAGATATAGGCAGAGGGAGAAGCTTCTCGCAGGGGAGCCTGATACGGGACTCCATCCCTGGACACGGGATCACGCCCTGAGCCAAAGGCAGAGCCCAACTGCTGAGCCACCCAGGTGTCCTTTTTAGTATATGTGCTGCTGAAGAGAGCACAAGGCGTCCTTTTTGTATTAAGTTTTTATAGAACAAAAGTATCAGGACCAAGTCATCTCAGTCTCCCTTGACGTGAAAATGCCTGTTACTGAGTTCTGATTTAATGATATACTATCTGTCTGTATAGAATCTACCTGTAAGAAACATCATTTGAATAATGTGTATTTTCTAAAATTGTATTTGAAACTGTAGTCTCCTAGGTTTGTTCTTTATACAGGTGCTTATGGTTCAGATACAAAATTTATGTTTTCTTCTTAATCCAAAATTAAAAACTTACAACCTAGAAAACAATAGACCCAAATTTGACACTCAGTGTTTATAATTTGCTGATGTCATGATCTTTATAGTGTCTGTTTCAGTTGCCAACTGTCATATAACAAATTACCCCCAAGCTTAATATCTTAAAATAACCTTGATTTGTTCTTTTTACAGTTCTCTGGATCAGGAATTGGCTAGTGCTTGGCGAGGGGATTCTTCTGTTCTATGTGACTTTAGCTGGGATCTCTCAATCAGCTGTTAGCTGAACAGGGTTGGACAGTCTGAGAAGGTTTTGTCACGTGCCTGGCACTTTGACCTATCTCCATATGGCCTTTCCACAGCATATGGCCTTTCCACAGCATAGTTTCAGGGTAGTTGGATTTCTTTTTGACACAAGGTAGATGGCTTCTAGCTTCTAAATGAGAAAAAAAGGGAAGCTGCCAAATTTCTGGTTTCTAGAGCTTAAGAACATCACTTTCACCACATCCTGTTGGTCAGAGCAAGTCACAAGGCCAACCAAGATTTAAGGAGCTGGGAAATAAGTCCCATCTCTCTCTCCCTTTTTTTTTTTTTTTTTTTGAAGTATTTTTTTTAAATTTAAGTAATCTCTACACCCGACATGGGCTTGAACTCATGACCCAAGACCAAGTCACATGCTCTTTCAGCTGAGCCAGCTAGGCACCCCCCTCCCCCACTTTAGCCCTGTCTCTTGATGAACTGAGTGACATGTGCACAAGGGAGAGAAGGAATCAATGGCAGCCATCTCTAGAGGGTAGTATGTGCCCATACCAACTGCTGCAGTGTCTAATTTTTAATTTTATTAATATAGTTTTATTGTCATGAATCCTCTTTACCTTACATTTTAACTTGTAACCAATCCAAGTTCTCTTAGAAATTAGCAAGGCTATAAATATTAAATAAAAGTTATTACCTTAATTTAAAAGGAAAGATTTCAGGATAATGGACAGGGGTCATGCTAGGGCTTACAATTCTCATCAATCTGTATACATTTATCTTGGATTAATGAGTATCTTGGATTATTTAGAGTTAAAAGTCTTCAAAACTTCTTTCTTCAGAGCTGTTATGAGAATTCTCTGCTTTATTTTTAGTTTTCCTGATTTAGAAGATTTACTGACAATTTCCATATATATTATTTTTAAGTTCTGATAAACTTGTGGAGTCTAGTCTAGCAAAGGCTATTGTAATTTAAAATCAAGATACCCTTTGATTTAGTAATTCCACTTCATAAGTATATAGATATTATTTACAGCATTGTCAATACTGAAACAATAAGAATTGTTTCTCATCAATGAGAGACTGGTTAAATAAATAATGATATATTCATATATTATGAAATTGTTAAGGGTATGAGGGAATTCTAAAAGGGGTGATGTGAAGTAAACTCTAAGGTGTATTAGGGATGCCTGGGTGGCTCAGGCATTCAATTCTCAGGGTCCTGGGATTGAGCCAGTGTAGGGCTGGCTCCCTGCTCAGTGAGGAGCCTGCTTCTCCCTCTTTCCCTCCCTTTGCCCCTCTCTGCACTTACGGTTTTTCTCAAATAAATAAATAAATAAAATCTTTTTAAAAACCTCCAAATCTTTAAAAACAAAAAATCTAAGTTACATTAAATTAAAAAATCATAATGAGAAACTCTGTAAGTAAGCCACCACTTTTATTAAAAAAGTATGTAAATGTTTTTATATGTATAGAATACCTATGAATACTTAATAAAGAAAGAATAGGATGATTGGGGGAAAATTTCTATTTACCGTAATTCTTTAGGACAGTTCACTTTTTGTGTCAGGTACATATACTAACTACTCTAAACATTAACTTCAGAAATGCTCTGATAGCTTTGTTTCTTTTTTGTGTGTGTGTGTGTGTGTGTATGTGTAAGCTGGAATGTTAGATGTTCCATTCAGACAGGAGTAGTCTAGATTCAGGGAGCCTAAAGGCCAGTAGGAAAGATTCAACAAACGTAGCAAGTAATGAGACTGCTTGTTAGAGTTGTCATTTTAGCATTGTTCAAAATCTCTGGCCATTATTTTTACTGGATTGCTTATTGTCTTACTATATTGAAAAGTTCTTTATGTTCCCAAAACAAGTTCTTTAGGAAATGTTTTGCAGGTACTTTCTGCAAGTTTGTGACCTGACTTTCCTAACACTGTCTTTTGAAGAGCAGAATTTAAAAATTTTGTTTTACTCTGATATATCAGTTTTTTTCTTTCATAGTTTGTGCTTTTTCTGTCACACCTGAGAACTCTGCCTCACTTGGGTTGGCAGACTACAGCTGATTTAACCCACTGCTTATTTTTCTAAGTAAAGTTTTGTTGGAAAATGGCCATGCCCGTTTGCTTACATATTGCCTATGGCTGCTTTCATGCTATAGGCATACAGCCTATACAGTTGAATACAATAGAGACTGAATAGCCTATAAAGCTTAAAATACTCACCTTTTGCAAAAAAGTTTGACAACTCCTAGGCTAACCTAGCGTTCTCAAATTTTCTCCTATGTTCTCCTCTGGCAGTTTTATAGATTTGCGTTTTAAAATATTTAGGTCTATTACTTTTTTGTATAAGATGTGAGGTATGAGTTAAGGTTCTTTTTTCTCCGCCATATAAATTATCAATTGTTCCAGCAGCATTTGTTACAAAGACATTTTTTTTTTCCATTGAATTACCCTGGTACTTTTGTTGATAGTCATTTGACTGTAAATTTGTAGATCTGTTCCCTGGATATGTATCTTTATCCTTATGCCAAAACTACAGTGTCTTGATAACTATAGCTTTAATAGAAAGTCTTGAAATCAGGTAGTGTAGGTTTTCCAACTTTGTTCTTCTTTCTTTTTTTTTCAAAATTGTTTTGAATATTCTAGATTCTTGGCATTTCCATATAAATTTTAGAATCAGCTTGTGAATTTTTAACCAAAAAAATCTTCTGGGATTTTAATTGGGACTTAGGTTAAATCTATAAATATTGAAGAATTGCTATTTTTAACAATATTGATGGATCTGATATTTGAAAACAGTATTTCTCCATTTATTGAGGTCCTTGATATTTCACTCAGACTTTCATATGTTTGAGCACACAAATCTTCCATTTATTTTGTTATATTTATCTTAAATTTTTTATGTTAATATAATTGCTGTTTGTTTATCTGTAATTATTCATTGCTACTGTATAGAAATACAGTTGAATTTTATGTGTTGACTTTGTGTTCTGCAATTTTGCTAAATTCTTTTTTTACTTTCAGTAATAGATTCTTTGAGATTCTCTATATAGACAGTCTTGTCTTTTGTGAAAAAAGACAGTTTTAATTTTTTTTTTCATCTCTGGGCTTTTATTTATTTTTCTTGTATTGTACTGAAAGTACAGTACAGTGAGTAGGAGTGGTGAGAGCAGATGTTCTTGCCTTATTCCTGATCCTAGAGGGAAAGCATTTAGTTTTTCATGATTATGTATATTAGCTGTGATTTGTTATAGATTCATGTCCTAGGCTGAGGACGTTCCCTTCTGTTCCTAGTTTTCTGAGAGTTTTGAATCATGAATGACTGGGCTTTTTCTAATATATTTTTTCATATATTAAGATGATCATTTATGTTTTAATCCATTGTTAGGGTGAATTTCATTGGTGATTCTTTTTCATATATTGATCTAATATTAATAGTGCATTCCTGGGATAAAGTCCATTTGGTCATGATACATATTTCTTTTTATGTGTTGCTGGATTTATTTTTCTAATATTTGGTTAAGATATTTTATGTCTGTGTTCATGAAAGGATATTAGCCTATAGTTTACTTTTCTTAAAATTATTTTTGTGTCAGAGTAGTGCTAAAATTTATGAATAGTGCTATTAAAATGAATTGAGAAATGTTTTCTTCTTATGTATTTCTGCAAGAGTTTATGTAATACGATACAACTTTCTTAGATACTTGGCTTTCTTACCAAGGAAGCCACTTGTCATATAGCTTTCTTCATGGAAAGGTTTTAAATTATGAATTAAATTGTCCTTAGTATATCAAGAACTATTCTTATAATCTGATTTCTTCTTTTAATGAACTTGGTAGTTTGTCTTCAAATTTTCAAGAAATTGGTATGGAAGTAATAAAATTTATTGCCATAAGTTATTCATAATATTCTCTTATCCTTTTAATACCTATAAGCTCTCTAACGATGTTCCCTTTTCATTCCTGATATAAGTAATTTGTAGCTTCTCTCTTTTTTTCTTGATCATTCTGGTCGGAAGTTTATTCAATTTTGTAGAATGTTTTATTTTTTTTTCAAAGATATGTTTATATATTCATGAGAGACACCCAGAGAGAGAGGCAGAGACACAGGCAGAGACACAGGCAGAGGGAGAAGCAGGCTCCATTCAGGGAGCCTGACCTGGGGCTCGATCCCGGGACTCCAGGATCAGGGCCTGGACCGAAGACGGCGCCAAACTGTTGAGCCACCCGGGCTGCCCAATTTTGTCGAATGTTTTAAAGAACTAGATTTCAGTTTCATAGGTTTTCTTTATTGTTTTTTGTTTTCAGTTTCATTTCTTCCTTCTAATTGCTTTGTGTTTAATTTACTCTTCTTTTTCTACTTCTCTAAGAAGGACTTACATTATTGATTCGACTTTGCTTGTTTTCTAATATAAGCATTTAATGCTCCGAGTTTGCTAACAACTGCTTTAGAGGTATCCCACAAATTTTGATATGTTCTAAGTTTCATTCAGTTAAAAAATATTCAAAGATTTCTCTTACTCTTTGACCTTTGGGATATTTAGAACTGTGTTGTTTAATTCCTAACCCTTGATAATTCTTTATCTGTCAGTTTTTGATTCTGATTTAATTCTGTTTTGGCTAGAGAAAATACATTATTTGACTTAAAGTCTTTTAAATATCTTGAGGTTCATTATCTAGCCTAGAATATGGTCTTTCTTGGTGAATGTTTCATGTGCCCTTGAAAATAATATATATTCTGCTCTCATTGTGTAGGATGTTCTGTAAATGTCCAATTAGGTCAAGTCAGTTGATAGTATTTGCAACTCTTCTGTATGTTAATGGTTTTCTATTTTCTTATTATGTTGATTAATAACACAGGAGTAGTAAGGTCTATAGCTGTAATTGTGGATTTGTCTAATCTCCTGTTTTATTAAATTTTGTTTCATTTATTTTCAAGCTGTGTTTAAGTGAAAATACATTTAGGATTGCTATGTCTTTGGGTGAATTGTTCCTTTATGTAGCGTAAGTGTCTTGTGGCTAGCATACAATTGGGTTTCATTTTTGATCTGATAATCTCTACCCTTTAATTAGATGTTTAGATAATTTTATTTATATAATCATTGATAAATATGGATTTAAATCTTTTTTTTTTAAGATTTATCTATTTATTTATGATAGACACAGAGAGAGTCAGAGACACAGGCAGAGGGAGAAGCAGGCTTCATGCCGGGAGCCCGATGCCGGACTCGATCCCGGGTCTCCAGGATCGCGCCCCGGGCCAAAGGCAGGCGCCAAACCAGGGAGCCACCCTGGGATCCCCGATTTAAATCTATCTTGCTAGTTTTCTATTTAAAAAAAAAATTTTTTTTTTTAAGAGAGAAATGGAGTAGAAGTGGGGAGGGGCAAGAAGGGGGAGAGGGAGAGAGAGAGAATCTTAAGCAGGCTTCACGCCCAGTGCAGAGCTTGATGTTCGGCCTGATCTTACTCTGAGATTGTGACCTGAGCTGAAATCAGGAGTCGGATGCTTAACTGAGCCACTCAGGCATCCCAGTTAGTTTTCTATTTCTGACTATTTTAAATTTACTTTTTCCTTTTTTTCTGCCTTCTTTTGAATTAGTCCTTTTTCATAATTTATGTATGTAAATTATAAAATAATTGTAATTATAAATTATAATTATAAATTTTAAATTTATAATTTTATAATTATAAAGTAATTTTATGTAATAACTCTTGGCTTATTCTGTATATATGGTTATATGTCTATGTATACACACATATATAGATGTATACATGAATGTTTTTACATATACATATACATATACATATATATGTATACATACATATATATTGTAGCAGTTGCTCTAAGTCATGGTTTCTCAACCTTGGCACTATTGGTATTTTCAGTTGGATAATTCTTTGCTGTTGGGGACCAGAGGGGATATCCTGTATGCACTATAGGATTTTCAGCAGCATCTCTGGCCTCTGTTGACTAAATGACAGTAGCAACCACTTCCCCCCCTAGGTGTGACAACAAAAAATGTTTCCAAGGTACCCGGGTAGCTCAGTTGGTTATGTGGTGAACTCTTGATTTCAGCTCAGGTCATGATCATTCAGGGTTGTGAAATTGAGCCCTGTGTAGGGCTCCATACTGGGCATGAAGCCTGATTAAGATTCTCTCCTTCTGGGACACCTGGGTGGCTCAGTGGTTGAGCATCTACTTTTTGTTTTTGTCGTGATCCCAGGGTCCTGGGATGAGACCTGCATCGGGCTCCCTGGTTGGGGAGCCTGCTTCTCTTCTGCCTATGTCCCTGCCTCTCTCTGTGTGTCTCTCATGAATAAATACTTAATTAAAAAAATAATTCTCTCCTTCTACCTCTGCCCCCCTTCCCTCTCCCTAACTTGTATACATGTGCCCTCCCTCTCTCTAAAAAAAAAAGTTTCCAGAGTTTGCTTCATGTCCCTGAGGGAGTAAAATTCCCCCCCTGTTTGAGAACCACTAGTTTAAGGTTTAAAAGATAGAACTTTAACTTATGACAGTATTTATTTACTTATTTATTTTTAAAAAGATTTTATTTACTTATTTGAGTGAGGAGAGGAGAAGAGACATAGAGTGCATGAGTACAGGAGCAGGGAGATGGGCAGAGGAGGAGGGAGAATTAGACACCCTGCTGAACCAGGGAGCCTGAAATGGTGCTCATCCTGAGACCCAGGTATCATGACCTGAGCTGAAGGCAAAAGTTTAAGGGCCTGAGCCACTCTGGCTCTTTGGCAATCTTTATTTATGTAACATTATTACTACTTTATGTGTCACATGATCATCTTACGAGCATATATATATAATTTTCTACCTTCCCTCTTTATGTTGTCACAAATTTTACTTCTATGTATGTTAATAATCCCACAATACATTATTACTTTTTGTGTTCTTATATAACCTTCTAAAATGAATAAAAATTAAAAAAGGCTTTTATATTTACCTTTTCTTTATAATCCTCATAATTCCTTTTTGTAGATTCACATTTTTACCTGGTAATTTTCATTCCTGCTGAAAGAACTACCTTTAACGTTTTTGGTGTCTGCAGGCAGTGAATTCTGTCAGATTTTATTTGTCAAAAAATTCTTTCTTCATTTTTGAAAAAATAATTTTCTGGCTATAGAATTCTATGTTCAGCTTTTTTATCTTTCTACTTTAATGTCTTTTTGCTTGTGTAACTTCCTGAAGAAAAGGAAATACTAATCTTTGTTCTTTGTATGTAATTTTTTTCTCTGCCTTTGAGATTTTTATCTTTGTTTTTCTGTATTTTGGCTGTGATATATCCATGTATATTTGTGTGTGTATACATTTTCTTATTATGATTGGGATTCTCTAGGATTTTTTGCTCTCTGGTTTGTTGTCTTGGATTGATTTGGAAAAATTCTTGGCCTTTATTTACATATTTCTTCTATCTTGTTTTTTGTTTGTTTGTTTCCTTTTCTTGCAGCTTCAATTGAATGGAATTTGTTTGAAGTTATTTTGATAAAGTTCCACAACTCCTGAATGCCCTGAGATGTGTTTTTCCTTCACTTTTTTTAAACTGTGGTTTCATTTTGAAATATTTATGTTTGTTTGTCTTTAAGTTCACTGATTCTTTCCTCCTCTGTGTCCAGACTGCTGTTGAGCCCATCTCAGGAATTTTTTTTCTCTTTTTATTTTTTTAATTTTTTTTTCTCTAATAAAATATTTTTTATTTCTATCTTTTATATTTTTCCTTTCTTTTACAGTTTCCATCTCACTGCTGAAAATGTCCATCTGTTTGTGCATGTTGTCCATCTTTCCTACTAGATCATTTAACATATTTATAGTTATTTTTATTATTTTTTTATTTTTTAAATTTTTATTTATTTATGATAGTCACAGAGAGAGAAAGAGAGGCAGAGACACAGGCAGAGAGAGAAGCAGGCTCCATGCACCGGGAGCCTGACGCGGGAATCGATCCTGGGTCTCCAGGATCGCGCCCTAGGCCAAAGGCAGGCGCCAAACCACTGCGCCACCCAGGGATCCCTTATAGTTATTTTTAAATGTTAGTTTCAATAGCAAAATCATTTCTGGTTCTGTTGATTGCTTTATCTCTTGACAAAGGGCTTTTTTCTTTTCTTGCTTTTGTGTAATTTTTGATTTAAAGCTCATCATTGTGTACAGAAGAATAGGAGAGATTGCAATGATCTTCTGTCAGGCTGTTTGTGTTGGAGGTTGAGTCAATCTAATCATGAATTGAACTTGGTTTGGATTATTTTACCCTCATTACCTTCATTGTACCTCAGGCTTCAAATTTCTCCAACAGTTGGCTGCTGTTCCCTTGTGTTTATTTTTTTTTATTTCTTATTTTTTTATTTATTTATGATAGTCACAGAGAGAGAGAGAGAGGCAGAGACACACAGGCAGAGGGAGAAGCAGGCTCCATGCACCGGGAGCCCGATGTGGGACTCGATCCCAGGTCTCCAGGATTGCGCCCTGGGCGAAAGGCAGGCACCAAACCACTGCGCCACCCAGGGACCCCCTGTTCCCTTTTGTTTAGAGTGTGGCACGTGATCCTACAGGATTTTTCTGTGTTCCTATACCATCCTCATCTTTCAACAATATTTGCGTATCTGTGCACCAGAGAGATTTCTCTTTATGTTATTGTCCTCTTCTAGTGATTATTGTTGCTTGTGGGGCAGGATGGGATTCTCTGTAGTCCAGAGTTAATCCTGGTCAGGCCCTATGTTCCTAGGTGTTGGTGGTGGGTCTTTCTTAGCTTTTCTCCTCTTTCTCCCACATGGCAATCAAGCTCTGCCATTTGTAGCTGGTCATGGGGAAGAATATCCACCCCCCCACCCCGCCACCGCCCCACCGTGGTAGTTGATCTCTTTTGGTACTGGTGTAGGATCCTTTGTCCAAGACTTTTTCCTGTTCCCCCTCCCCAATAGTGGCAGAATTCTTTTTTGCCTCTAACTTTTCCTGCATCAGTGTATCTTTGCCTGTGTCTGGGGGCTTGACACTATTTTCCTCCCCCTCCTCCAGAGGCAAAGGCATTTTGCTTCTGTCCTCCTCTGAGGCAGCGGATTTTTGCATGGACCCTAGTGTGAGAGGGTCTTTCTGTGCTTCCCCTAGGGGCTCTAGGCTTTTGCTCTGTGTTTAAGGAAAGGTTGGGGCATCAGGCTGGGATTCTGGCCAGTACTTGTCACCTCCTGCTCATTTGCCTCATTGATGCAGGGCTCTCTCTAATTTACCTTTAATTTTTCTTGTGAGCACCTGGTTGAGGCATGTAGAAGAACTTACAGTTGAGTATAAACTCCCCTTGTGTCTGGATCCCCAGCCATTCCAAACTGACACATGAGTCTACTTTTGGTCTTTAAGAATTTGTTAAAATTTTAGTTGACTTTTTTGGGGGCACCTGGGTGGCTCAGGAGACTAAGCATTTACCTTCAGCTCAGGTCATGATCCTAGGGTCCTGGAGTTGAGCCTTGCATCAGCCTTACTGCTCAGCAGGTAGTCTGCTTCTCCCTCTCTGTCTGCTTACCCCACCCCATGCTTGCATTCTCTCTCAAATAAGTAAAATCTTAGAAAAAAAAAAAGTAAACTAAAAGTAATAAACATAACTGTGTGAATCTTGAAAGACAATAGGAACATCTGAAAAATACTTCAGAGCTGACAAAAAATGTTGGCCTATGAAATAAAAATTGTATGTGAGATACCTTTATTTTATGGAAATCAGATTTTATGAATTAAAAGATAAATGCAGAACACAGAAAATTATGAAGAACATGTTTTATGAATCTGACTCCAGGTGAATAAATATGTAAGAAGGGTAGCTTTCAGGGCTTCTGGGTGGCTCAGTGGTTGACCATCTCTGCCTTTGGCTCAGGTTATGATCCTGGGATTGAGTCCCATATCGGGCTCCCTGCAGGGAGCCAGCTTCTCCCTCTGCCTATGTCTTTGCCTCTCTCATGAATAAATAAATAACATATCAAGAAAGAAAGAGAGAGAGAGAGAAAGAAAAGGGAAAAGGGAAAAGGGAAAAGGGAAAAGGGGAAAGGAAAGGAAAGGAAGATGGCTTTCTAGCACTATTAGAAAGATTTCAGTTCTAGACTCAGTAGTGGAATGGATGGTCCCTTAAAACAGAAAGGAACAGTGTGTGTAGGCAACCTTATAAATCAGAGGATGGTAAGAATTACTGAATGTTTTTAGGAAAACTGGCTGGCAATTCAGAAAACAGTTTAGAGTAAAATCTCATTCCATACATCTTTTGGAATGAAGTATTGGAACAATTAGCCCATAAAAAGGTAAAAATCAAGAGTATGTATCTGTTATCATTGAAAGGGGAGAACTTTCTAAGCAGAGAAATATAAAAGAAATGGAGAAGGCAGTGGTGGACAAATCTGGCCACCTAAAAAGAAAAAACTTTTATGTTAAAAGCCAGTAATTGAGAAAATGTTCAGTGAATGAAAGAAACAGTGTTTTCACAACGTAAACAACCTACACAAACAATTAAGGAAAACATGAAGAAACTCCTCTCCTACCCCACCCCCCCATAGGATTGGAAGATGAAGTGTGGCAAAAGTTTGGAAAGAAAGGCAGTGTGAGTAATGGGGGAAGGACCTGATTAATGACATATAAAAGGCTCACTGGATAACATTCAGTGTCAAAAATTGAAGACTTTAATGTTATATTATAGCAGGATCAGTCCACATGGTTGGGTATTTTCTTCCTAGCAGGTGATTAAATTGAACCAGGATTAGGAATTTGAGGGTAGTAAAGTGGAAAGAAGAAAGTAACATATTAGGTAGATTGATAGCTTGGGTGGCAAACAAGATTTCGAGACTGTAATATAGCACAGTTACTAACTGGAGAGATGAGAGTAGGTGGAGTGCATCTAAGGGATTAAATCTGGACCTAGGTTACAAAAGATAGATTGGGGTATTGAATGATGAAGAGAAGAGTTTAGAACAACCACATGGCCTGAGCCTGAGGGAAGGGATGGGATTGCTTGTGAGTTAGGGTGCCTACTGCCTTAGCCTTCATTCTAGAGGGTTCTTAAGCATCAGATTTAGCCCAGTGGTTGAAAGAAGCATTCGTTGATAGGTTGAGGATGTAGAGGTGATTTGTTTCACTATATAAAAAAGGTTTCCAGAAATTCCCCAGGGAAAAGTTTGGAAGGAAGGGCAATGGTAGGGGAACCCATGAGGTGAGTGAGAAAGCACAGAGGACAGACACTGTGGGCATGAAAATAGGGGAGAGGTGAGTTGGCCAGAATGGTTTGTGTTTTGAGTAAAGCCCAAGGGTGATGGGTGGAAGCCATAGGTAGAATTAACTAGCAAGATTCCTGAATTGACCTGAGGTATAATGATTTCTGTGGTCCTAATCCACTCTGTCTTTGTAATCTAAGGGAATATTATTTTAGTAGAAAGCTTAGCCCTTGGTGGTAAAGCCTAAACCAGTTATGCTTTAAGTAATGAAAGCTGATAGGTTTCACATTTCTTATGTCTGCTAAGTCCCTCCAGTGTTAGGAGTTAGCTTTTTATTTATTTTTATTTTTTATTTTATTTATTGGAGAGTATTCACAAGCATGCATGAGCTGGGGGAGGAGCAGGGGGAGAGGGAGAAGCAGACTCTGTGTTGAGCAGGGAGCCTGACCGGATTTGGGGGGGGGGTTGCGGAGGCTCAATCCTACAACCCTGGGATCATGACCTGAGTGAGCTGAGAGCAGACTTAACCAACTGAGCCACCCAGGTGCCTCTAGGAGTTAGCTTTGAGATAAATGTGGGAAGACATAGTACTACCCATTAGTTTAGAAAAATCTAATTTGTCCTATCCCACTGCCAGTATCCAGTAATGAATGCTAGCCATTACATTGAGGTATCTTCTGCTAGGAATCCCATTCTCTCCTATTGTTCCACTTTACCTGAAACAGATTACTGAGGCCACTGCTGCTGGGTGATGTCAGCACCTCTGATGAGTAAGCTGATAGTTGAGGGTCCTGGTCTCCTTGGAATTCCAGCGCAAAGCCCAATTTGCTCTGCGTTCTTTCATTAGGGATCTGAACTTTTGAAAGCTAGTAACTAATGATCTCTTATTAACTTTATTTATTTAGCCTTTAATCTTTAATCTCAATTTTAAAAATATGTAGTGGGGACAAGAAAGAGAATTGGCCTTTCTTGAACAACTAAAGCATTTGTATAAGAATCTGCATGCTTACAGGGAAACAGTGTTATGTAGCAGAATCTAAAGTCTGTCATGTTTTAAATGTATCTTCTTTCTCTTACTTTAGATCTGTCCATATTAGTGGAAATGTAACTGGAATTCACTCTGATGATAAAATCAAGGACCATCAACAAGAGCATGCAGTAGGAAATTTTGGTTCCAAATGAAGACACCAAGATTTAGGATTTCTACTTTTTCTAAGGTATTTGAGGCACAAATTTACTTTAATCTGACTCATTGGAAGTCATTTTATAATGTTGGTTTCTATATATAGATTTCATAAGTTTAGAAGTTTTTATGTTAGTGGTTAGCTTTTATTTTTTTTAAAGGCTTATTTATTTTAGAGAGAGCAAGCATGTGTGAGAGCACAGTGGGGAGGAGCAGAGGGAAAGGGAGAGAGAGTCTTAAGCAGATTCCACACTGTGCGTGGAACCCAATGCAGGGCTCAGTCTCATGACCCTGAGATTAGGACCTGAGCTGAAACCAAGAGTCAGATGTTTAACTAACTGAGCCACCCAGGTGCCGTGGGAAATAGAATAGTTCACCCTTCCCTACTCACTTCCCCTTAAAACTAGTTGAGAAAAAAATCGAGATTTTAAAGGGAGGTAATCTTTATATTTAATTATGCATGTCAATGATAAATATACTGAGTGCAGATTAAGACTGAGTAAACTATGTTAGAAGATCTGGAATAAATAAATGTCAATTTAGTAATTATTTTATGTTAGAAGATCTGGAATAAATAAATGTCAATTTAGTAATTATTTTATGTCATGACCCTCTGAGATTAGCAGGTGAATTTAGCACTCAGAGTCAGCTCACGTGATACATGAAATCTTAGTGATTGTCCTTTAGTTTGATTTGGAAACTTTTTTGTTCCTGTACTCCTAAATTTATTATTAAGAGTTTTCTATTCACTAAGAAGTATCACTTTTACTCCATAGACTGTCCATGTAGGACCTTTGGCATCTGATGGGGTAGTTTCCCTTAGACCAGAAAGGGAGATATATAATTAAAGAACCAAGTGACACTTCCAAGTCATGGGGTGGATCCCAACTTTAAAGACTACATAAGATTGTTGAAAACAATCAAAGGAAATACAGTGTCAACCGAAAACAAACACCGTACTCTATTTTTCTAAAATCACATATATGCCAAACTAGATATAGTTAGGTTGGTGTTTATTTAAAAAAAATTTTTTTTTCTTCTAATTATGTTTTCCAAATAGGAAAGAAGTATGGAAAATAATTATTTTAGGGATCTGGTCAAAGTTGGTTGATTCTCTGTATACATTATAGAGGTTTGTAAATTAATCTTGAGGACTACAAAGAAGAAAATGTGAGAAAAATCTATCACTTATTACTAGGATTATTAATTTCATTTTGTTGTTTTGGAAGAAGAATATGTAACGCAGTAAATTGTAAAATAGTAAGAATCCATGATATTGGAAAATCCCAAGACTGCTATAGTTATATGTAACCTTTTAAAGGAGGTGGTATAACTGAGCAATGTTTGTGAAAGTAAAGTTACCTCAAATCACGTAGCAGATGAAGAAGAATTAGATTGCTTCGATAAGAAGTTTTAAAACTGTTCTTGGCAGCTAGTAGATATATTATACTCCTCAAAATTTTTTGGTATCATTTTGAATCAAATGGTAATGATAATTAAATATATAATGTGTCTTATCAGAACCATTTCCCTTGTTTTTTAAAGATATCTTCTTTCAGCTAACACTTAACAACACTAGTTGAAAGTCCAAGCTTTGCAAAGAATAGTTTGGATATAGGGAAGAATATAAATTATTCTATAACTTCATTATAAATGAAGTTGAAGAAATCTTTTACTTCAAATGTTTACTCTTGGGGCAAGGAAGCTAAATACACTCGTCTGAAAACCTGTTTAAAAACAATCATAATGGGCAGCCCCAGTGGCTCAGCAGTTTAGTGCTGCCTTCAGCCCAGGGCGTGATCCTGGGGCCCCGGATCGAGTCCCACATCGGGTTCCCTGCATGGAGCCTGCTTCTCCCTCTGCCTGTCTCTGCCTCTCTCTCTCTCTGTCTCTCATGAATAAATAAGTAAAATCTTTAAAAAAAAAATCATAAAACAAGCACATAAAGTCAAAATTTGGAAGCCCTTTCTAAGTAATATAGTACTGTGTTCAGATCCTAACAAAAGTTAAGATTAGGGAATAGGAAGTTCTAATCAATTTGCTGACTACTTAGTTGTAGCTGTTAACTGTTTATGGTTCTATTTGTGAAAGTGCCCTATAGCTAAATTTATTTGCTTAATCCTTAACTGAAAGTGTCTCTAATTCCTCAATTTCTCATATCTCCCCACTCATTTACAGGCATTTGCATGTGATATCCTTCATTAGTATTTTTCATTTTCCCCTTTGGAAATGAAACGCATGAAAACATTTGAAAACAAATGTCAACAAGAGGAGAATAGGTATTCCCTTACTACAGTTTTCTCTGCAGCATGATGGAAAGAGCACAGGCTTTGGCTCTTCTACTTCATGCCACCCTGAGGAATTGAATTAATATTTTTGTCTTAGAAATATTGCTTTTTAGACTTGTGATGAAAAGTGAAATGTGTGTAAATTATATAAAATAATGCTACTCAGTGTGAGGTTAATGAATGTTGTTGCTAAAGAAAGAGAAGACCACAGTACTGAAGTATCATTCACAGTTACCCTTCTCATAGCAGAAAACAGGTCAACTCGCGCTACTAGTGAGAAGCTTGTAAAACCAGTTTCAAAGTTAATGGCAAATATTATGCTTGGAGAGAAAGTAAAATGAGCTTTTGGCAAAAATCCCTTATCAAAGGCATACCATCTGGAAAAGCAATTACTGTCATGTGTGCACGCTAGCAGAATTTTTGTTTTTCAGTTGGATGAAAGCACTGATGTTTAGAGAACATACCAGCACTTCATAGAGATGTGTTACTGTTTATCACTGAGAAATCCATACTGTAGCAGAGGAGTTTTTGTTGTTGTTTTGTTTTGTTGTTGTTTGTGGTGGTTGGTGGCCTTTGTTTAAAGCCAGTATTGCCTGGAAAAGTTGCATTGGTTCCTGTGATCAAAGCCTCATGAGGTTAGCTGCAGGAAAGGGTGCACCTAATCTGTGAGGAAAATAAATTATACCAGGGTATCAATTCCTATCTGCTTTTTCAGGGAGAATTGACATTCAGTAATGTGATTTGAGTCTTTTTAGATTTTATTTATTTACTTACTTATTTATTGAGAGAGGGTGCAAGCAAGGGGGAGGGGCATAAGGGAGAGAAAATCCCAAGCTGACTTCACGCTTAGGTGCAGAGCCAGAGCCTGCTGTGGGAATAGATCTTAGGACCCTGAGATCATGACCTGAGCTGAAATAAAAAGTTGACTCCTAACTGACTGAGCCATCCAGGTGCCCCGTCAGTAATGTAATCAGCATCTTCTGATTGTGATTTAATATCAAAGTAGTAAAAATTGTGGATGTAAGCAATTTTTGACCACCAAAGACATGTCCTTTCAGCATTTTGTGAAGAAATGGTCAGTAAGAATAGGATCCTGCTTTTTCACAGTGGTGCATGCTAGCTAGGTAGTATGACAGGGCTTTAAATGTTTAATTAGTTTTTTAGTAAAATAAGATAAATATATTTTTAATACTGATAATGCCATTTCTATGATTTCAAGGGGGCACAGCATAGTAAATATATTTAATATTTCAAATAGTAAGGATTTACAAGTTCATATTCACAGTTATCATGAATTTTAGTGTTGAGAAGGTATGAGTTCATAATGATAGTTCACGAAACAACTCACTAGTTTTCTTTGGAGTATGCTAAGGAGCCAGCTGTACCTGAATGTAACCAAATAATTGAAGAGAGGAAATTCTTTTGTGAGGAGTATTTTGGTTGATAAATGAAAAAGGAGTGATAAATAGAACATCACCATTTTGTTTTTGTTTTTAAGATTTTATTTATTTATTTGACAGAGAGAGAGGGTGTGTGTGCATGAGTACAAGCAGGAGGAGTGGTAGAGGGAGGAGCAGGTTCTCCACTGAGCAGGGAGACTGATGGGGGACTTCTGAGATTGTGACCTGAGCCGAAGACAGACACTTCAACAGGACTGAGCCACCTAGATGCGCTAGAACATCAGCATTTTGTAGTGAATTCCTGGACGTAAGTAAAGATTATCAGTGGCTGCTAACATCACAGAGAGAGACAGCCAGATGTTAGAGTTCTCTCAATGAAAATTCACAATTCAACCTAGTAAGTATTCCTGCCAAAAAATTGAACTTGAACCTGAATCTCATCAAGCTTCTCGCTCTACCTACCAGTTTACAGGAAACACAGAAATAAGGCAACAAACGAAATGATACCATGGAGATATAGTCAGTAAAATCTAGGCTTTGGGGAAGTCCTTGAGATACACAACTTGTTTTTTTCAACAAATTAATTGTAAGGAACAAAAAAAGAGAAATGAGAAGGAAACTTGAGATTAATGGCAATGATTGGACTTTATCAAGGACCAGTTTTGTTTTTAATTTACCTCCTGATCTGTAAGCAGCCTATTCATGGCTCACTTTACTTTCAATCACTTGTTGATTTCATTGGTCCTGTTTGCTGAATTTCTTTATGAATCTTAGATAAAACTACTACTTCCTTCCCCCAGCCCTCACACCTATTACATAATTACTTCCCAACTGACTTTACGTAGGTTATATAAGGTAAAATTAGGCAAAGCCCTTAGTATATGATTTAGCACATAATATGTATGTAGTAAATATATGCCTTCTGATTTAAGAGGTAACTTCTTCATGATTTTGTTTAGAAATTGTTCCTTTGCGTTAATTTTTAAAATGGGAAGGGGTGAATATGGCTTAGTTATTTTAAGAGAAGTCCTAGGCCTGGGACAGGTGGCAAAAACTGTTGGTAATATTACGGTGGTTTAATGAGTAATCTCTGTGTTCTCTGCAAGGAACTTTTTTTATAATTATCTTTGAGTTTAAGAAAGATTACTGAGAGAGTTGGTCTTCAAAAGAATACTTATTGGGGGTGGTGTGGGACAATTTAGGGGGAAATGTGACTTGTTCCAACTCCATGGATTTTAGGATAGCTAAACTTCATGAAAGGAGGCATATAGGCTCTAGTAAGAAGGAAAATTTTGAGTGTCACCCTCAGGAAAAAGAGATGAATCACAATTGTAGCCTTTTCCTAAAGGTTATAGAAGGTAGCCATCCAAAGACCTGGTATAGCTAATTAAAAGCTATATTATTTTTTTTGTATTTCACCATGCTACTTCCTTTATCTCAGGTGCACCTGTGATTTTGTATAGCCATAAACTGTAGCAACCTAACATATCTTTACTGGTATTTTTGAAAATGATATTAAACTATTTGGAAACTAAAGATGGTAGTGGTATAAGAATTCCATTTTTCAAATGACAGCTATAATTATTGAGTGGCATAGCTATTAAAATTGAATAATCAGTCACTTGACTATTAAAGAAGAGGTTTTGTTATGAGCTACAGTTTATTGGTTAGAGATAAAAGATACTTTTTGAAGAATAGGATAAATGTGTATGATAGAAACTCATACTTTTATCTGATCATGAAAGCTTTGAGTAGAAAGATGAAATACTTTACAAACTACACCTGGATACTTTGGAAACAAAAAGGTGATAGGCAGAATTAAGCATATGAGAGGCACTCAATTTAATGTCTGTTGTGAGTTGGTAAAGGCATTGAGATCTTTATTGTTCTGTACATGATCATAAATGAGGAGGCATAACTAATGTGGGCATTTACAGAGTTTGGGATTAGTGAATTTAAGGGAAAAGAAAGCTGACATAAGGAAAACAAAAATATAATAATAATAGTTAATATTTAATGTTCACTGTATGCCAGGCGCACTGTGACAGACACTTTATATATATTTTCAGATTCTATCCCAATATTCCTGTGAGATGTAAACTATTACATCTATTTTATGTATAAGAAACTGAATCTTAATAAGGCTTAGTATTTTTTTTTTTTTAAAGTGGGCTCCAAGCCTAATGGCAGGGCTTGAGCTCACAACCCTGAGATCAGGAATCATGTGTTCTAACAACAGAGCCATCCAGGTGTCCCAATAAGGCTTACTTTTTTTTTTTTTTTTAAGATTTTATTTATTTATTCGTGAGAGACACACAGAGAGAGGCAGAGACATAGGCAAAAGGAGAAGCAGACTCTTTGTGGGGAGCCTGATGCAAGACTCGATCCCAGGACCCTGGGATCATGACCTGAGCCAAAGGCAGTCGCTCAACCACGGAGCCATCCAGGTGTCTCAGGGCTTACTTTTTGAGGTTAATTCACAGTAGACCCAGGATTCATCCATCTCTTTCTCTTGGGGTGAAACCAAAAGTTTAAATTCAGAAACTAATTTCTAATCAGAATTAGAGAAGCAAGTGTATTATTCTAGTTCAACCAAACTGCAAAAGGATAGATTTGAGAAAACCAGTGATTTAGCTAGTTCAGAATAAATTTCTGATATGATAGAGCTCCTGAAAAGTTTTTGTAATTATAGATGTATTAGTTGGAGTATAGTGTCTCATACAAGAAAGGTTGTAGTACTAACATGTTACTCACTAGTCAAATCACATTTTACTATGTTAGAGAAGAAGGAGGGATGCATTATTTGTTTTTGAAAATTCCTTATATTATTAAACTCTCTTTGCCTATGAAATTTCTAATTTCAAGGAATTTCCAAAAGTTCTTGAAAATTTCAGTAGCTTTTAAAATTCATTTTCAAGTTCATTTTTAATTGAGGAGTTAAACTGATAAAATACTGATAAGTCATTCTATATCAAGCACTATTTTCAAAATTAAATTAACTAGTATTAAATGCGTCCTTATGATATTAAGAGTAAGGACAGAGATTCTCAGTTTTGCACCTAACCTAATTTTATGTTTACACTGCTAGCTAGACCTGTTTATCCTGACTGTAGTGCAAAACTTGCATTGCCTTTTTTTTTTTTTTTAATTTTTAAGATTTTATCTGTTTATTCATGAGAAACACAGAGAGAGGCAGAGACATAGGCAGAGGGAGAAGCAGGCTCCCTATTGGGAGCCTGATGCGAGACTCAATCCCAGGACCCCTGGATGATGACCTGAGCCAAGGATGGATGCTCAACCACTGAGCCACCCAGGCGCCCCTGCGTTGCTTTTATAATAGGGCTTATTTAGTCACTTTTAAAGCTTTCATTTAAATTTGGGATTAAGTATACTTTTCCAGTTGACCACACAACAGTAAAACTAACAAACACATGAATTTTAGGTTATGCCACAAAGGCAAACCTCAGTAAATTCCAGAAAAGCTGAAACTTTTTGTGTCCATTTTCTCCCTACAACAGAAGATTAAAATGCACTACTCCAACCACTTGGAAAAATCAAACAGAAACTGTTCTTAAATAATATTGAGTCAAAGAGAAGATCAAATATACAGTAACTGATTATTAAGCTAACAGAAATGAGACTTAGGCTAAGACTAATACCATGCTTAGAAGTAAATTGATTAAAAAAAAATAAATGAACTCAACTGTAGAATTTAATATAACAAAACCAATAAAATAAATGCCTAGGAGAAAGGAAAGATGTAAATAAGATAAAAGCAGAAACAGATACATTAAAAAAGAAACTAAAGAATTGAAAAAATCTAAGAGCCGTTTCTTAGGATTAAAAAACAAATAAACCTAATCTTATCAAGGAAAAGATAGAAAACCAAAGTATGAAAGAATAAAGGGAATGTGTATAGATAAGATATTTTTAAGTATATATAGAAAAGAGACAGCTTTATTTAACTATAAGGCAGTTGATTTGTAATTTCTTTGAAATGAATTGTTAAACACTCAAACTGCTTTAAGGAGAAAATCTGGGTAAACCAAGAACTACGGAAGAAAGTTTAAGGAATTTTCTCCAAAAATTGGTTCTGGAGCCAGATCGTTTTGCCAGTGAGTTTTTTCTAACTTTCAAGGAACATATAATTCCTATGGTGAGAAACTGTTCTAGAGATTATAAAAAGATGGAAATATGCCCAACTAATGTTATGAAATCTGTATGAATATCTTAACAATGGTTACTTATGAGAGTGAGATTCTTTTGGGGAGTTACTGTTTTAGTTTCTATTGCATGCAAAGATTTTTATTGAAATTAAGATAATTGTGAAAAAAAACCCTAGAAATTAAAAACATAGACAAAGATGACTTTTGTATCTGTTATTATATTTACTATTACTGATGCTCTTTATTCCTTTGTGAGGATCCAAGTTTTGACATAATATTCTTTCCCTTTTGCCTAGAGAGCATTTCTTTAAGTGCATTGCATTTTACAATGGATTTTTCTTAACCTTTGTCTAAAAACATTTCCACATTCATTTTGAAATATATTTTAACCAGATATAGGATTTTAGGTTGACAGTATCTTTCTTTCATTATTTAGTAGTCACTCCATTGACTTCTCAGTTTCATAGGTTCTGATGTGAAGTCTGTTTTTCTGTACGTATTGGGTCTTATTCTCCGCATCTAGCAGGTTTTTCCATTTTTTCTTTTTTAAAAAATATTTTATTCATTTATTAGAGAGAGAGCATAGAGAGAGAGTGAGAAGGAGAAGCAGACTCCCAGCTGAGCAGGGAGCCCAATGTGGGGCTCAGTTCCAGGACCTTGGGATCATGCCCTGAGCCGAAGGCAGATGCTTAACTGACAGAGCCACCCAGGTATCCCTCCCTCCATTTTTTCTTAATCACTGGTTTTCAACAGTTTGATTATGTTATTTCTAAGTGTGGTTTGCTTTGTTTTTCCTTCTTGGATTTTGTTGAGCCTCATGGCTTATGGTTTGAAAAAAGTATTGTCCATTATATTTCCAAATATTTTTTCTGTCACCTTCTTCCCTCTAGTTTTTGGACCCCAATTACATGTATATTAAGTTGTATGTTGCTATATATCATTGGTGTTTTGTTTTTCCTTTCTTCAATACTTTTTTTCTTTGTGCTTCATCTGGATCTTTTTCTCTTGCTGTGTTTTCAAGTTAAGTGTTGAATCTACTGTACTCCCATCCAGTGTATTTTTCATTTCAGATACTCTATTTTTCATTTCTAGAATTTCCATTTCGACCTTAAAAAAATCTTGCACTTATCCCTCAACACTTCCATGTGTTTCTCTACCTTCTTGAGCATATTGAGCGTATTTATAGTAGCTCTTTTAACATCTTTGTCTGCCAAGTTCTGTGTCTCTGTCAGTTCTGCATCTGTTTCTATTGATTTGTCATTCTCCTGGTTATAGGTCATATTTCCCTTTTAATTTATATGCCTGCTAAATTTTCTTTGGATGTCAGACATTGTGAATTTTTTGTTGTTGGGTGCTGGATTTTGTTGTATTCCTTTCAATGATGTTAGTCTAATTTTTGGCATGCAGTTGAATTTTTTGAAATCTCTGATACTTTTTTGAGACTTGCTTTGTTTTGAGGAAGCTTTGTTAGAGTAGGTCTAGAGCAGTCTGTTTTCTTAGAGCTGATTTAGAGTTGATATCTTCTGAGGATTTTACTTAATATTTCATGTATTATGAAGTGTTTTCACCCTACTTAATGAGAAGAAAAACTATTCCTAATCTTGTATGAGTTTTAGGACTTCTTTGGCCTGTTTATTTTTCAGTGGTTCTTTCTCCAACCTTAGGTAGTTTCCTCTCATACATGACAGATCACTTCCTGCCAAAGCCTGAAGGGAACACCTCTGCAGATCTCTAGAGCTCTGTGTAGTTCCCTTTTCTTTGATTTGCTTTTCCAAAATTCTGGCTTGTTGGCCTCCCTGAACCTCAGTCTCTGTCTCTGTCTCCTCACCTCTCTGAGATTTCCAGGCACATTGAAGTCCTCACTCTCTATGCTGCATCCTAGAAACTGCTTCAAGGGTGTGTGAGATGGGCCAATGATAGGACTCACCTCATTTTCCTCTCCCACTTTCTCAGGAATCCCTCTCCTGCTTTGTTATACAATATCTGAAAATTATTGTTTTATTAATCTATTTTATCCAGTTCATTGGTTGTATAAGGCAGGAGGATTAATTGGATTTCTGTTATTCCATCATGGCTATTTGTGGAAATACTTGATGGATTGGTTTTTTTCTCCTTCTTTTCTGTGGGTTAAGATGTGGGTCTAAGTATAAAAGAAGCCAAGATACCAGTTGGCTTATTCTCAGTGTCTCAAATGTTAGGCTAACCTGTAACTGAGGTGGAGGAGTCCCTAGATGCTTGTCCAAACCCTTTAATAAACAGGCAATTTTGCCTGGTACATCCTTTCTTTTTTCACTCTGGAACCTTTTGCGGTGGTAGGGTGGCTGATCAAGAATTATGGTATTCTATAATGATGTTCAGTATGCTCTGTATGTTGGCTAATTGAATTTAAATTAAAAAATTTAAAAAGTATGGTATTCTGAATCTTGTTCAGATACCACATAGTTTTAATAAGTTCTTAATACTCTTTCTTTAAGCTGAATTAAGACCCATTTCTATTTATTTTTTCTCAGCTATTTGCTATTGCTCACCTTTAATTTTATCAGATTAGATTTTTTGGTTGCTAATAGCTAGTTATATAACTGGTTGTCATTTTTTTCATTTGGATTGTATTTACTTCATTCATCATGTATTTTCCCACATCACAGTAACCTTTAGGAGCTTGACAGGGTTTGATCTTTTATGCATTATATCTTTAGTTTTGTTCCTGCTTCTCTGTTCTTACCATTCTTTACTCAGAAATGAATGAACAAATAAATAACCGAATAGATGTAGACAAATCTATGTATGCATATATATACACAGTGCATATTTTCCATTCTATTAACTGTGATATATACTATTGATTTAATATATTTTCAAGAAAAAAGAAACATTAAATTTATTTTAAAGTTCTTAGACATTAGCTGACAGAGGCATATATTTATACATATAATTTTTATACCATCTTCTTTGGAATCATAAAATCTAATCCTTTTTCAAAGTCTGACATGCTGGGACACCTGGGTAGCTTCAGTCAGCCGTTGGGCGTCTGCCTTCAGCTCAGGTCATGATCCTGTGGTCCCGGGATCGAGTCCCACATTGGGCTCCCTGTGAGGAGCCTGCTTCTCTCTTTGCCTATGTCTCTGCCTCTCTCTGTGTGTCAATCATGAATAAATAAATAAAATCTTCAAAAAAACCAACAAAGTGTGACATGCTGATTTTCCTCACCTGTGCTTGCTTTTTTTTAATTTATACATTATGATGGTATAGTTTTGAGTCATATGAGAAATGTTTGAATTTACCTGCTTTTCTTTTTTTGGCTGAACTCATAGTTTCAATTTTTCTACAGATAAACTGTGAATTAAATAATTCCCTTTTTTTAGACACCTGGAAACTTTTGACAGATTGATAGCTAACAGTTGGGTGTTAGTACCTTGTAAAATGTAAATTGGTCACACCAGTGTCTCTCTTCCAACTCTGATAACTCTGTGGTCTATTTTGAGAGATTGGGCAATTTCTACTGGCTTTAATTGCCCTTGCTTGTCTTGCAGTGGACAGCTTTTATACCACAATAGCTGTTTATTACAGAGCTTCATCATAATTCATATGAATATTTTCATCTTAAAATCTTTTCTTTCTTTCTTTCTTTTTTTTTTTAAAGATTTTATTTATTCATGAGAGAGATAAAGAGTCAGAGACATAGGCAGAGGGAGAAGCAGACTCCCTGCAGGAGCCCTGGGATCACGCCCTGAGCCAAAGGACAGACGTTCAACCACTGAGCCATCCAGGTGCCTCTTTCTGAAAATATTTTCAGGCAACAGTTAGGCTTTCAGATTTAACTTGAAGTTCAACTTCATATGAATTAAACTATGCAGTTAACTCAGCTATGGTCATAGTTGGATAAACAGCTATCTTCTCAGAAAAGGTATAGATTTACACATGGGTACAACTTACTCTTTTGCTTGGCTAATGGTAGGTGTTTGGACATAAATTCTGATATTTCTCCTAGTTTCAGAAACTTTAAAATATTTTTTAAGAAAAATAAATATTTTTAGAATTGAAGAAATATGATTTAGGAATTTAATATACAGTGAGGAAGCTTAAAGTCTGTCATGTGATATAATTATTTAATAAGTTTTGAGATGATCAAATAGCAGCTATAAAAATTAGTATTGAACCTATCTGTATGCAAATATATGGTTAACTTTTTAAAACTGAAAAGCTAGTAAAACTGTTCAAAGAATAAAAAGGCTAAAAAATTGACCATAAAAAGTTAAGCACATCTATATGAAGAAAAGTAATACAAAATTAAAAATAAAAATAACAAAATGGAAAATATTTACAAATATGCCCCTAAAGATTATCCAACATTACTGTGAATATCTGAAAAATATTTACAATGCTAAGATTGAGTGAGTTTGTTAGTAAAGTAATGCCCATTAGATCCTAATGGGACATTGAGTAAACAAACATAAGGAGAACTGGGAATTCAGACAGTAGTGAATAACCTTTCATACTTACTGAGTAAGTATAAGAAAGTAGTCCATAGGCAATCTAGTGCTTATGCATTGCTTTTGAAGTTGGTACAGTTCATATAGAGGAAAGTATGGTAGTATATATTGTAAAAACCATAACCTATCTGTGATCATTGGTTGATAAAGTAATTCTCCTCTTGGGAATTAACCCTGAGTAAATAATTCATGGAATAAAAGACCTGTAATTAGAGCTATATTCAGAAAATATTACTTATAATAGTAAAAACTGAGGACAATCTAATTGGTTAACAGTGGGAAATTTGATGTATTATCAGTTAATATCCAAATATTTCATATCCCCTATGTATAAGCGTAAGTACCATGACAGCAGGGACTGTATTATTTTTGTTCTCTACTGTAACACCATCGCCTAGAATAGCTTCACTTATAATGAGTCCTGAACAATTATTATTATTGAAATGAACAAATCAGTGGAATAATGTTAAAATGAAATATACACATATGGAACCTGTTGGTAAGTACCTTGTGAAGAAGGGATGTTGGGAACAAGTTGGCTGATAAGGAATTTTTAGAAGTTTGCACTGGATTGTGAAAGTTCAGTGAGATACGAATTTCTCTTGAGAGCCAGGAGTTGGGAAAGGCACTCCAGGAAAAGGGTCAGTGTGAGGAAAGGCCTGCCAGTAGCAATTGACTGCAGGATAAGGTAGGAGATGAGGCATAGGTGGAGGCCGTGTTATAAGTGGACTTTGTAAGGAAATCAAGCTCACTAGGTGAGACTTTAATCTGAGTATGGGAAGTCACTGATGATTTTTCAACAGAAGTTGACATTGGAAGAGTTATTTAATTCAAGAAGTTTAATCTGGCATTAGTATCCCGAACAAGTTTAGGCAGGGAGATCAGTTTGAACTCTGTTGGAAAGGGAGTGGAACTTCATGTGAGAAGTCCAGTTACAGTAATTGTAAAGCTATTTTGTTTTGCATCTTGAACTATGGCTAGGAATGATTGTTCCTTTGTGCTAATGTTATTTTTATTAATTATTTTATTTTTATTAATTTTAAGAGTTAAACTTGGTTATGTAAAAGGACAGTGTCATTAGAAGAATAAATAAAAATTTAAATATACAGGAAAGATTTTACTGAATTCTTAAAGTTTAAAATGATTCTAGAAATGTTCAGGGTAAAATAAAACTATCTTAGGAAGCCTCCATTGAACCATGCCACACAGATATGTAATTCTTTCAGCTTTACTTTCATTTTTGTAAATCTTTCCTTTTATACTGTGGAAGAAAACTACCTCAGCTATCATTGTTCTGTCAAAAATATTGCTAGAATTTCTTTAAAATTATAATCTTCTAGTGAAGGATCAGACTTTTAAAAATTATGAATTGAAGGCCTAGTTTGCTATCTGGGACTTTATGGAAAA
Organism: Canis lupus familiaris; assembly: GCF_011100685.1. Taxonomy (NCBI): domain Eukaryota; kingdom Metazoa; phylum Chordata; class Mammalia; order Carnivora; family Canidae; genus Canis; species Canis lupus. The sequence continues at coordinate 19,010,089 of NC_049238.1, forward strand.
AGTAGACCACCCCACGACCCCTGCAGTTTTTATATTAGTGAAACTGGGGTAGTGAAAGTTGACATTTATAAAGCAGTTCATTGTGCTGAATTAGAGTCATGCAACTTGTTTGGAATAAACTAAAAAGAGATCTTTAAAGAAAAACCAATGTGTTGCCAATTGTTGTCCAAGACTAAAATCTGCATTGTTTACAAAATAGCCAAACGTCATAAATTACATTATTTTAGACATGCAGATTCTTTTTAAAAAGTAGCAAGCATTTTAACTAGCACTTGACCAGTATTTTTGAGCATTAATGTTTAACACTCAGAATTAAAAATTTAAATAAAAGCTTTTAGATGAGCAAATGATGAGTTTTTAATTGAATTGACACTTCAGTTGAATTGGTTGAGGAGTGGGCTAGAAGAATATATTCAAGTGCCTAACTAAATCATTTTATATTTTCAGGGTTAGAGGTTGAGTTGGAAAAGGGCTTTAGGTGATTTTTTTTTTTTTTTAAGATTTATTTATTCAGAGAGAGAGAGAGAGAGAGGCAGAGACACACAGGCAGAGGGAGGAGCAGGCTCCTTTCAGGAAGCCTGACATGGGACTTGATCCCTGGTCTCCAGGACCACACCCCGGGCTGCAGGCGGCGCTAATCCGCTGTGCCACGGGGGCTGCCCATAGGTGATGTTTTACCGGAATCTTAAGATTATTTATTGAGTATGTATGGTCTGCTCTACATGTCAGATATTGGGCTTTTTACATATGCATAATATATGGTTCATTCTTCAATGGACTAATAGTTTTTTATAAACTAACACATATTGAGATAAGGGTAATAATGATGTGCCATGGGAACAGAGATTAATTTGGAGAAGGGACAGGAGGAGAGGGGAGTTAGAGCTTTGCAGAGAAGATGGCATGAGCTGGTACTTGAATGATGGGTAGACCCACACACCCTGGAGCAAAGGAAGAGGTATGTTCTTAGATAGGATGTGCAGCATGAAGGGATGTATAAGAGTTTTCTTTCTTTCTTCTCACTAAATATAAATAAGCATTTTGATCTTTTAATTGGTGGTTGTAGAAAAAAGCTCTGTTAATGTGTCAAACCATTTCTCATTGAATTCATCTGGGATACCTTTATTAAAGTAAAAATTGTCTGAACTGCAAAGTTATAAAGCTACATTTTGGAAGAATGGAAGTGTTCTAAATCTTGATTGTGGTAGTTCTTTTGTTAAAATTCATTCCCTGTCCATCTAAATTAGACATGTTTTATTGCATATAGATTTTATTTCAATAATGTTGATTTAAAAATTGCCTGTGAAATCGCATTTTTTCCAAATTTGTACCTATTATTTAAAAACTGCATTTTTGAAGAAGAGATTTTTCAGCTCTCCATTGTCAAACTAAATGTTCAACCCAAGAAACAAGCATATGAATCATATAGCATTGAGCAGAATAAAAGCCTGTGCTTTCGTGGAACTTATATTTTAATGGAAGAAGGAGACAGATAATAAAGAAAACAAAGAAAGCATATAATTATTTCAGGTGATTAAGTGCTATGACAAAAGTTAAATAGGAGAGTGGTAGGAAAGAGTTTTCATTTTTAGGAAGAGGAACCAAATAAAACCAGAATTAGAAATCGGCTTTTTGGTTGTGTTCTTTAAATATGACGAACACTGAACTCTCTTAAGATTGGAACTAAGACTGAAAACCTGTGGAAATTGCATATGTAATTATAATATGTAATTGATTATACAATTAAAATGTAGAGTGTAAATGTTGAAAGTTGAACACAATAAAATAAATTGAGCTGTGGGAGTTGAGTATAGGTTTCTCAATTTTTGTAGCAGAAATTCAGTAAATGCTATCTAAAATTCAAATGTGAGGGAGAAGCACAGTATTGGCCCTTGATAATCTTTTTTTCTTAAGGTAAAGGAATCTTTCTGGCCTCAGTGTTTTCTGATGTCATTCTAACTCTTATGCAAATACTGTTTTTCTCTGGCTGCTTCCAAGATTTTTTTCTTTGTGTTTAGTTTTCAGAAATGTGTCTGTTTGGATGGCTTTAGGTTTAACACGGTTTGCAGTTTGTTCACTTCTTGGATTTGTTAGTTCATGATTTTTACCACATTTGAAAATTTGTTGGTCATATATTTTCAAATAATTTTGCAGTGCACACTATTGCTCCTCTCCTAGGATTTCAATGACATGAATGTGAGATCTTCTGTAGCTGTTCCACAGGTCCCTGATGCTTCATTTATTTATTTTTTTAACCTATTAACTTTCTGTTGTTCAGATTGGATAATTTCTGTTGATTGATCTTTAAGTCCACTGATTCTTTTGTTAGTCCATCCAGTGAATTTAATATTGGCTGTTGTATTTTTCAGTTCTAAAATTTCCATTTTGTTCTTCTTTTTGTCTTCTATTTCTTTGCTAAAACTTTCTGTTTTTCCATTTATTTCAGTAATTGCTTATTGGTTCATTTTACTGAAAGCTCCTTTACAAATCCTTGTTAGATAATTCAAACATCTTTGTCACCTCAGTTCTGGTGTCCTAGTTGTTTTTTTCTCATTTAAGTTGAAGTTTTTCATATATTGCTTTATTTTTTTTTCAGAATGAGTATAATTATTATAAAAACATTAGAATAAGAATAAAGAGGAAATAGAACCAGTCTTAGCTATATAAGCTCAATTTCTTTTTCTATAAAGAAGAAATAAGGATGTCTACTTTGTAGACTTTTGGGAAAGACTGCATGAGAACATGTATGTAAAGTATCCAACCCAGTCCCTGGCATATAATAAATGCTTAGAAAATATTAGTTAACTTTGATAGAGAACAAACTGAGGGTTGATGGAGGGATGTAGGAGGGGGATGGGCTAGATGGGATGGGGTTTTTAAAAATTTTTTTAGTGTTTTATTTTTTTTATTTTTTATTTTTTATTTTTTTAATATGTTTTTTTCATTGACGTTCAATTTGCCAAATATAGTATAACACCTAGTGTTCATCCCATCAAGTGTCCTCCTCGGTGCCAGTCACCCCATCCCCTCCCACCTCCCCTTCCACTACCCCTTGTTCGTTTCCCAGAGTTAGGAGTCTCTCATGTTTTGTCACCCTCTCTAATTTTTCCTAATAATTTTTCCTCCTTTGCCCTATAATCCCTTTCACTATTCATTATATTCCCCATATGAGTGAAACCATATAATGATTGTCCTTCTCCTATTGACTTACTTCACTCAGCATAATACCCTCCATTTCCATCCATGTCGAAGCAAATGATGGGTATTCGTCCTTTCTGATAGCTGAGTAATATTCCATTGTGTGTGTGTGTGTGTGTGTATATATGTATATATACACACACATACACCACATCTTCTTTATCCATCCATCTGTCGATGGACATCGAGGCTCCTCCCCAGTTTGGCTATTGTGGACATGGCTGCCATAAAGATTGGGGTGCAGGTGTCCCGGCGTTTCACTGCATCTGTATCTTTGGGGTAAATCCCCAGTAGTGCAATTGCTGGGTCTTAGGGTAGCTCTATTTTTAACTCTGAGGAATCTCCACAGAGTTTTCCAGAATGGCTGTACCAGTTTCACACTCCTGCCAACAGTGCAAGAGGGTTCCCCTTTCTCCACATCCTCTTCAATAATGGGTTTTAAAGAGGGCACTTGTGATGACCACTGGATGTTGTATGTAAGTGATGAATCATTGAAGTCTACTCTTGAAACTAATGTTGCACTGTATATTAACGAACTAAACTTTAAATACAAAAAAGAAAATGTTAGTTAATTTGGAGCTGCTGCTGCATCTTCTTTTTCTTCTTCTTTTTGATTATAGTGTGTTGAAATCATTACTGTCAACTACATCACATTTTAAGGGAAGAAGCTCTTTAAAAGAAGTCTTAACTCCTCCCCCACCCACCAGTTCTTTAAATTGTGATTTCTTAATACAAAGATCAGCCTGTTTCTCAATACTGCCTTAGCTTTTTTTTTGTTGGGGATAGACCTTTTTTGTTGTTAAACTGGATGAATTTCCTCCTTGTTCTAGGCCCCAGGAAGTTCATCCTGTTCCATCCTTTCTTTTATTCCTTAGGGAATCTTCTCTCTCTAGGACCTATCCAGGGCTAAAGTGGAATGATGTATTATTGGCAGCTCCCCCTTTCTTGCCACCAGGATGGCAAATACACCCCCCCCTTTTTTTTTTCTCTTAGGATTTTACACTTAAGCATAGGGGAAAGGTTGGAGGAAGAGGTAGAGAAAAGGATGGTGGTCATGACAGATAAACACAGGGATATGACAAAGCTTAGAAAATCCGAATAGCTTTTTAAGGGCTTTGGTAGGCCCTTATTCTTGCTGAGTTGATAATTGGAAGCCCCTTTGAACTGATACATCTTGATTTTTTTCATTTTGTCATGAAACCCCTTTGACTGTCATGATGGAAAGTTTTTCCTGAGAATGTGACATTTAAGCTGAATTCTGAAAGATGAGTTAGAAGTAACTAGGTGGGGGAAGAAGAATGCGCAGGCAGACAGAATCAGAATATCTAAAGGTCTTTAAGTAAGGAAGGAGCGTATAGCATATTGAAGGTACTAAGAGATGTCAGTGTGGAAATAAAGATGGTGTGATACAAGCAAGGGGCAATATCTAGACAGATAGATCATTGGAACAGAGCAGACAATCCAGGTATAAGACGCACACAAATACGACCAGTTGATTTTTGACAAAGGTTCAAAAGTGATTCAGGAGAGAATGAATAACTGGTTTTTAGTAAATGGCTTTGCATTCATATACAAAAAAATAAACCTTGATTTATACTTTATACCTTATATGATGATTAACCCAAAATGCATCATAGATCTAAATGTAAAATGAAAAACTATAAAGCTTTTGGAAGAATGCATGAAGGAAAATCTTTGTGACTTGAGATTAAGCAAAGAATTCTCAGACGTGTTACCAAAAGCACAATCCAGTGAAGAAAAAAATGGATAGATTGGATTTAATAGAAATTAAAAGCTCTTTCTCTGTAAAAGCTACTGTTAAAAGACAATACAAGCTACAGACATAGAGTAATAAATATTTGCATATCACATGCAGTAAAGGATTTCTCTCAAGAAAATGATAAAGAGGATCCCTGGGTGACTCAGCCGTTTGGCGCTTGCCTTTGGCCCAGGGTGCGATCCTGGAGTCCCGGGATCGAGTCCCACATCGGGCTCCCGGCATGGAGACTGCTTCTTCCTCCTCCTGTGTCTCTGCCTCTCTCTCTCTCTCTCTCATAAATAAATAAATAAATCTTAAAAAAAAAAAGAATATGATAAAGAACTGTCAAAGCTCAACAGTAAAGAAACAACTCAATTTAAAAATGAGTAAAAGACGTTTCATTAAAGAGGATATAAGGTTGGTAAATAAACACGTGAAAAGATGTTCAAAATCATTAGCTATTAGGGAAATGCAAATTAAAACCACAGCGAGGTATCAGTACATGCCTGTTAGAATGAGTAAAGTAGGAAATAATTTCATGAGAATACCAGGTGCTAACAAGGATGCAGAGAAACTGGAACTACCATACATTTCTGGAGGCAGTATAAAATGGCACATATTTTTCTTAAAAGAAAATTTGGAATGAATTTATAGAGATTTATAGAAAAATTACCAAGACGATATGGCATGCCCATGTACCTCAATTTCCTATATTAACACCTTATAAAAAAACCATGGTATATATTTTAAAATGAAGAAACATACATTGGTACATTAATTTTAGCTAAACTCCAGATTTTATTCATATTTTACCAAATTTTTTTGTTTCTAATGTCCTTTTTCTGTTCTGAATTCAAATCAGAATCCCACATTTTATTTAACTATCATGTTTTCTTAATCTACTCTGGTTTGTGAAAATTTGGTAGATTTTTCTTCTTTTTGATAGCATTGGCATTTTTGAATAGTATTGGTCAGATATTTTGTAGAATGTCCCTCTATTGGATTTGTCTGATGTTTTTCTAATGATTAGACTTAGGTCATAGTGTTTTGGGAAGAACACCACAAGAAGTGAGGGGGTGCCCTTTTCTTTACATTGTATCACAGAGTACAACATAATATGACTTTCACTGTTGAGGTTAACAGGACTGATTTTTTTTAAATTTTTTTATTTTATTTTAATTTTTAAAATTTTTATTTATTTATGATAGAGAGAGAGAGAAAGAGAGAGAGGCAGAGACACAGGCAGAGGGAGAAGCAGGCTCCATGCACCGGGAGCCCGACGTGGGATTCGATCCCGGGTCTCCAGGATTGCGCCCTGGGCCAAAGGCAGGCACCAAACCTCTGCGCCACCCAGGGATCCCCTGATTTTTTTTTTAAATGCTCTTAAAACTAATTTGTTTTTTTATATAGTTAAACATATATTACCATATGACCCAACAGTCACCCTCTGGGTATTTATTTACCTTAGAGAAGAAAAACTTAATATGACATAAAAAATCTGTATACACATGTTTATAGCAGCTTATTCATAGTCACCAAAAACTGGAAACAGCTTCAGTGTTTTCCTATTGGGTGAGTAGATTAAAAATGGGGTATATCCATACAGTGGATTACTACTCAGTAATAAAAAGAAATAAGTTAATGATACATGTAACAACTTGGATGAATCTCAGAGACATTGTGCTAGGTGAAAAAAGCTAGTCTCAAAAGGTTACACATAGGGCAGCCCGGGTGGCTCAGCGGTTTAGCTCCGCCTTCTGTCCAGGGCCTGATCCTGGGGACCCGGGATCCTCGAGTCCCGTGTTAGGCCCCCTGCATGGAGCCTGCTTCTCTCTCTGCCTGTGTCTCTGCCTCTCTCTCTCTCTGTGTCTCTTATGAATAAATAAAAATAAAATCTTAGAAAAAAAGGTTACATATATTATATGGTTTCATTTTTATGACAGTCTTGTATATGATAAAAAGACAGTCATTCTGATTAGACCAGTGAGGGTTTAGGTATAGTTGGAGGGTGTGACTGTAAACATGAGAGAAATTTTTTGCTGGGAATGGGGCTCTCTGTCCTCTACTTATGTTGGTGGTTACAGTATTCTATATGTATGTTGAAATTCACAGACACATGAAGAAGTAAAATTACTGTATGATAGTTTATAAACTGTAATTTTTAAAAAGTGAAGCTACAGTTAAAAGAAAAAAAGACTACAGAACTAGAACACAGAATAGTAGCAAAATTGGTAAGAGGTATGAAGAAGTTGAGAGGAACCACACACATCATTTGGTTCTCATAGGACTTAATGGATTTTAAGCATGACCTGATCAGATCATTTTTAAAGAGAAATGTGTGAAATGTTTTTAATATTCAATGGGGAGAATGAATTGATGGGGGATAGACTGAAGATCTAAGAGGAAGAACAGAAAATAAGGCAGTTCTTGCATATTTCCTGCAAATATTTGTAAAGTCCCACTTCCTGAAGTCTGTTTATGGTGTTAGGATTGTTGTGATGATAAAAAATAATTATAATTACAAACAGTCCTTTGTTTCTATGCTTTTGACTTTTTAAAAAAAAATTTTTTTTCATTTATTTATGATAGTCACACAGAGAGAGAGAGAGAGAGGCAGAGACATAGGCAGAGGGAGAAGCAGGCTCCATGCACCGGGAGCCTGACGTGGGATTTGATCCCGGGTCTCCAGGATCGCGCCCTGGGCCAAAGGCAGGCGCTAAACTGCTGCGCCACCCAGGGATCCCGCTTTTGACTTTTTTATACAATTTTTGCACATTATACCCTGCTTTTCTTATGAAAAAACAAGACTTTGTAACCAACTAATATGGTAATTGCCTAATTGTGTCTGGACAATATTTTGGTTTCAAAAGTGTAGCCATCTTTAAGAAAATTATTTATGCAGTCCTTGGGATATTTTTTAAATGATTTTATTTATTTATTCATGAGAGACACACAGAGGCAGAGACATAGAGGGAGAAGCAGGCCCCATGCAGGGAGCCTGGTGTGGGACTCGATCTCGGAACCGCGGGATCACCCCCTGAGTCGGAGGCAGACGCTCAACCACTGAGCCCCCCAGGCATCCCAGTCCTTGGGCTATTTTAATGCTTGCTCTTGTTTTGTAAAAATGAGTGGAAAATTAAAGAAATTCAATTAATCGTGGTAATTGTAAGTATGCTTATAAATTGAATATTAGGTAAGACCAAGATTAAAGGTACAAATCTTTGGCTTTAGTCAGATGCTTATCAGATGAAAGTATATTAATCCTTTGTTGAAGTAAGAGGACAGAATTTGAAGAAAATTTAGAAATGTTTTAATTATATTGTTGATAACTGGTCTGGTGAAGTTAGGGACATACATGTGTTTTAACCTTCTAACAGCAAATCATTTGTTCACACATTTTGCCTTTCATACAAGTTTTCAGGAATCTATTATATATAAATATAAAGAGTTTCCTGCAATGGTAGTATTGCTAATTAGAAAAACTCTTTTATGTCAGATCTCATGAAATTGTCATTTTTGAAGGCATGAAATTGTAGAATATTGGCAATTTCACCTGGTAAACCTAATATACTGATTTAAATGCACACATAGTTGTAGGAAATATATAGTATTGTGTGGATTATTTTTCATAAATAGTATACTTACTAGTTGGGTATTATGATTTTTGCACTCTACAATATGTTTAGATCTGTGTTTTGTCATTTTTTTCAGTTTCTACATTTTTTTTTGTTATGGCTATATCATAATTTTATTTGAACCCTCAAGGTTTTACTGCAGATTGTTTATAATTTTTTAAAACTACTAACAATGAAGACAGAACTAGCTTTGTATGTGCTTTCTCATGCGCCTACATGAGAGTTCCTTCAAGATAAAGAGAGTGGAATTGCTGAGTCATATGGTATATACATTTTTAAAATGTATTATTTGGAAAATTTCAAACATATGCCAAAGTAGGCAAATAGAATAATGAATTCCTACTCACTTTCAACAATTATCAATCCTTGACCTATCTTGTTTATCTGTACTCTCACTCACTTTCTCCCCTCTCGTATTTTGAAACAAACCTTGATACCATGTCATTTGATCTGAAGTATTTCGCATATTTCTGGAAAAGATAAGTGTTTTCTTTTTTTTTAAAAACCAATAACAGCACCATTATACTTCAGAATAATAATTCTTTGACATCATTAAATATTCAGTGTTCAAATTTTCTTTCTTTTTTTTAAATTTTATTTTATTTATTCATGAGAGACAGAGAGAGAGAGAGAGAGGCAGAGACATAGGTAGAGGGAGGGCTCTCTGAGGTGAGCCCAATGTGGGACTTGATCCCGGTACTCCGGGATCACGCCCTGGGCCAAAGGCAGGTGCTAAGCTGCTGAGCCAACCAGGGGTCCCCAGTGTTCAAATTTTCAATTGTTTTAATGTCAATAACATTTTGTTCTGTATTTTTATTATTTTACTTGTTTGATTTGGGATCCAAATAAGGATCACAATGATTAGTTGGTACGTGATTATTTTTCTTAAGGTTTCTTTTAATCTGTTTTTCTCCTTTTTTTCCTCTCTCCCATTCTCTGTTTATCTTCTCCTCAACCCCCTTTTCTTCTCCTGCCCCCATTTTTTTCTCTGTTTTTAAAATTCTTGCAGTATATTGATTGGAGAGACTGGGATATTTATCTTAAAGATTTTTCCACACTGTGGCTCTTGCTTATTGCATTTTGTGACATTGTTTAACTTTTTTCTTGTCCTCTGTATTTCCAATCAACTTTTAGTTGGGCATGGATGCTTAATGAGATTCAGGTTTGATTTCTTTTCTTTTTGTCAAGACTATCTTCTAGACAGTGTTGTCATTTTTGAATTGACTAGTGGAAAATGTTTTCTTGGTCTTTTAATATTTCCCTAATTACTAGTGAGGTTCCTTGTTTTCTTTATTTTTAGGATCATTTGTATTTTCTCTAATGGGAATTGCATATTCAAGACTTTTTTTTTTTTTTTTTTTTTTTTATTTATTTTTTTTTATTATTTATGATAGGCACACAGTGAGAGAGAGAGAGAGGCAGAGACATAGGCAGAGGGAGAAGCAGGCTCCATGCACCGGGAGCCCGACGTGGGATTCGATCCCGGGTCTCCAGGATCGCGCCCTGGGCCAAAGGCAGGCGCCAAACCGCTGCGCCACCCAGGGATCCCGGAATTGCATATTCAATATATGTTTTGTCTCTTCCTGTTGCATTTGAACATTTTTCTTACTGGTTTTAATTTCTTTGGATCTTTTGATTACTCATCCTCTTTTTCTCTTATATAATGCCAAATATTTTTTCTTAGGTTATTGCTAGGCTTTGACTTTGATTATATTGTCCTCCAATATACAAAAATTATACAAAAAATTAGCACATTTCTCCATCTTTTTATGGTGTATGTATACTTTTTAGTTTAAGAAATGTTTCTTTCCTCACAGGCATAGAAATATTCACTTAACATTTTTTTTAATTGTAAAAAACACATAACATAAAACATCTTAACTGATTTAAGTGTACAGTTTAGAGGTGTTAAATATATTTTCATTGTTGTACAGCTGATCTCCAGAACTTTTTTATTTTGCCAAACTGAAACTTTTTTTTTCTTTTTTTTTTTTCCAAACTGAAACTTTTTTTAAGGTTTTATTTAAATTCCAGTTAGTTAATGTTCAATGTAATATTAGTCAGGTGTACACGAAACTGAACCTTTATATCCATTGAACAACTCCCCCAGATCTCCCCCCAGCTTTTTAAAAATAACTTGAGACTTAATTTTCATTTTTAGCTATTTTATTTCTTTCTTTTTAAAAGCCTTTTGATGATATGGAGTATAAATCCTACTTTTATTTAAGTATAGTTTGTCATTTGTCATGGCAACATTTATTAAATAGTCTGCCTTCCTACTAATACCACATTTGTATATACTAATAGCTCATATTTACAGGTGCTGTTTCTACAATTTGTATTGTGTTTTGTTGATCCTTTTTTGTGCTTATGTGCCATTACCATCTACTTTCAATGACTTGTTAAAATAGTTTTTGATATCTAGTAAGACAAAAAAACTTTTTTTCATAATGGTCTTTGTTATTTATATCTATGCATATATGTGTGTCTTTTCTCTGTATTTTGAATCTACTTCATAAGAGGCATGAAAAATTTTGCTAGCATATTATTTGGATTTATATATCAATTTGGGGAGAATTAATATTTTTAATATGTATATTGACTTTCTCCATTTATGCTTTGAAGGTTTTGTCCTTTTGGAAAGTTAGTTTTCTACGTGAAGACCTTATACATATTTCACAATTTTTTATTCCTAGGTGATTTTTATTTTTGTTTCTTCTAGAATGAAGTGATTCGTTTTTTTTGTTTGATTGTTTTTAAATTGTAGTCTTCCTGCTCTGGTTTTGATTTTCCCTTACTCTATTTTACATTACATTTTCATAGCATTTATCACCTTGTAACAGAGCTGATTATTTATTTTGTTTGTTGTTATTACCTGTCTTCCTTACCTTTTCCCCAAACCTAGAATGTAATATCTCTAAAGACATCTGTCTTTTATATCTTGACCTCATGCTGAGTACTCCCATGAATTCCAGTAGTGATTCACTCTGTTCTCTATTAATTTTATAGGAATAAGTATTCATATCTTACAGAGATAATGTTTTGGGAGTGTTTTCCTTTCCAGAATGAATATGTTTTCTTTTCTTTTCTTTCTTTTTTTTATTTATTGCATTAGTTAAGTCTTCTAATACTGTGCTGAATAGTACATGTGATTTCCCTCATTATTATCTTGTTCTTAACCTGCATGCAAATGCATCTGTTATTTTATTCCTAAACATAATGTTTACCATTGGTTTCTTTCTTTTTTTTTTTTTTTATTTTTTTATTTATGATAGTCACAGAGAGAGAGAGAGAGGCAGAGACATAGGCAGAGGGAGAAGCAGGCTCCAGGCACTGGGAGCCCGACATGGGATTCGATCCCGGGTCTCCAGGATCACGCCCTGGGCCAAAGGCAGGCGCTAAACCACAGCGCCACCCAGGGATCCCTTACCATTGGTTTCTAATAGGTTTAAACAAAGTAGGGGAGTTTTTTGTCGTTCCTAATTTTAACAAAGTAGGGAATTTTTTTTTTGTTCCTAATTTGCTAAAGATTTTTATTTTAGGATTTTGAATTTTATCAATGGGAAAAGGAACATGATACATCTCTAGGAGAATTTTCACTGTATTGTAGATAACCTCACCAAGAGACGGGAAGCTGAACATACAGTAGTTGCTAAGAAATAGAAATTGCGGAGAGCTTTTGGCAGTCTTACAGGGGTGAAGAGCCTTGGAGTTCAGGTACTAAGACATCTATAACTTGAGTGACCAAGACCGTGAAGAGAATATAAGCATAGAGAAGTGAGCCCAAAAGTCTGAACCCTGTTGCCCCTAGAAATTGTTGCAGATTAGTAAGCACAAACTAATAGGCAGAAAAACTGAGCAGAAAGCAGCTGTTGAGAGGCTGAGAAGCTAAGCAGAGTTTTCAGCAGTCTAATGGTAACTAGAGAGAGAGAGGAGTCCTGGTAAATGCCCTCAGCTTTCAGATGAGATCTGTGAATAACTATGCCATAGCAACTAGAGAAATAGACCAGGTCTTAATGTGTTTGAAAACTGGCTTCAGGTTAGCTGATTGGATTAGCTCCCATTGCCAACCAGAAACTGAAGAAAATCTTCTATAGAGAAAGAGGAGCATTCACAGCCTCTAAAGTTTTTATTACACAATATCTGACATTCAGTCCCTAGATTCTACACATGCCAAGAGTCATGAACAAGAGAAAAACAGATATAGAAACACAGATGATCAGGTGTGCACTTCAGTGAAAAATGTGCTACTTCCATTATCCCTTTTTTTCAGATGAGACATCTATCATTTGAATTGTCTTTTCCCTATAAAACATCATTTTTAGGCAAGGCATCATTTTTTTCTCTTGCTGTTTTCATTACATTTTTTTTTGTCTTTAGTTTTCAGAAGTGTAACTGTGATGTGTCTTGTTTGTGAATTGCTTTGGGCTTATTCTATTTAGAATTCACTTAGCTTCTTGAATTCCTAAGTTTATGTGTTTGGCCAGACTTAAAAGTTATCAGCTTTTACTTTTGTTTAAGAGTCCTTTTCAGCCCTGCCCTCTTTCTTCTATTTGGGAGTCTGATGACATGAAAGATAAATCTTATGTTATATTCCACAGGTCCCCAAGGTCTGTTAATTTGTTTACAGTATTTTCTATCTATTCAGATTGGGTAGTTTTTTTGTTCTGTCTTCCAGTTCAGTTTTTCTTCCTCTGCCCTTTCCATTCTGTCATACTAATCCTTTTTTTTTTTTTTAAGATTTTATTTATTTATTCATGAGAGACAGTGAGAGAAAGAGAGAGAGAGAGAGAGAGGCAGAGACATGGACAGAGGGAGAAGCAGGCTCCCTGTGGGGAGCCTGATGCCATACTGGATCCTAGGATCCCAGGATCACGACTTGAGCCAAAGATCACTCAACCACTGAGCCACTCCAGCACCCCTGTCATATTCCTCTTTGAATCTTTTATATCAGTTACTGTGTTTTTCAGTTCGGAAATTTCCACTTATACTTTTCTTTCTTTGCTAAGACTATTTTTTTTCTTGTTTGTTTTAGACATGTATGTAACTTGAGACATTGTTATGATGGCTGCTCAAAACCCTTTTCAGGTAATCTTAACATCTCCCTTATCATGGTATTGGCATCTGTGGGTCATCTTTTTTCACTCATTTTGAGATATTCCTGGTTCTTGGCATAATGAATGATGTTCATTTGATACCTGGACATTTTGAGTATTATGTTCTGAAACTCCGGATATTATCTAAACATTCTGATTTATAACTGGCTTCCTCTGGCATTGCTCCAACATGAAGAGGGGGATGATTTCTTTCTGCATTACTGCCTGGAGTTCAGGGTTAGATAGAAGTCCATTAACTCTCAGGTTGGAAGGAAATTCTTCATTATTATTGGTCAGGGATGGGAGTTCTGGCTTCCACTGACTTTTCCTTGGCTAGGAGGGTCAGGAGAGCCCTCAGTACTACCTTCCACATGGCCTCCGTAGGGGAGGACCAGTTTCTTTAGGGCCGTGGTGAAAGGCCTGACTTCACTGGGCCTCTCCTAATACCAGCCTATCATAGGGAGGGAGAGGGGGAGCCTTGTTATTCCAGGTGAATGTCCAGTTCTCCATGTGGTCTTGGCTAACACCATGCCTCCCAGCTGTCTTTCTGTGACACTACTGTCATTGATAGTGTGGGGTTCCCTGTTATAGCTTGGCAAGGGTGGAAGTCTAGGCTTCCCACTTGACTATTGTTGGTGGGGGATGGGTCCACAGCTTTTAAAATTTTTTGTGATGTTTGTCTAGGTATTACAACTTTTATGTAGACTGTCCCCTTTCTGATTTTTTGGCTAAGGAGAATAAGATTTTGTTTGGTTTGATTGGTTGGTTTTTTGAGGGGTGTGGATATGTTGGTATTTCCAGGTTGCCACCTTCTTCAGCTCTTCGACTGAGATAAATTTAAGTCACAAAAGAAAACCCATAGAACTCACTACCGTATCATTTTCTTTGAACCCTGAGGTCCCTGCCTGGTCTGCCTTCTCTCTTTTACCTTTAGGGTGTTCTTATATTTGTTATATATGATGTACAGGACTTTTAGTCTTATTTTTGTGAGAGGAATAGGAAAAAAAAAAAATCTACTCCTCTTTCCCAGAAGTGGAAGTCTTCAAGTACTTTTAATTGTTTAGTTTTCATTATAGTTAAAATTCCCTTTTAGTCTGTTTGCCATATGCTTGAGTGGGTAGAATTTTATCACTGTGGCTTACATTTAGGGCTTACATTTTTTTTTTAAATAAAAGTGGTTCATCATCTAGCAATGGAAATTTTAGAATTAATCTTTTAGTCTTAATTATTTTGGAGAAAATGACAAATTTTTATATCCACTTTATTAAAAATATATACATAAAATCTCTAGTTTTTGTTTGCTTCAGTAGAAATGTCTCTGTGGTTTATGTATTAATTACACATATCTTAATGAATTAGTGAATTAAGATATGCATAATTATCTTACAATATTTTAAATATATTAAATTTATTTACTGCTCCATTTTCTAAAGTAGATTGCATTACTTTCATGTGATTGATTCAGGTAAATACAACTGTCATATTGTTTTCCTAATTTCAGGTTCGTTTTACAACTACATCAGAATGGATTAATACACTGAGAAATCAGGGCACCTGAGTGGCTCAGTCAGTTAAGTGTCTGACACTTGGTTTTGACTCAGGTCATAATCTCAGGGTCATAAGAACTAGCCCTTATGTTGGTCTCTGTACTGAATGTGGAGTCCATTTGAGAGTCTCTCCCTCTTCCTTTGTGCCCCCCCCCCCAATAAATAAATAAATAAATAAATAAATAAATAATAAAGTAAACCTTTAAAAAATACATGCTAGGAAATCACTAAATACTAATCTGAGGGGTTTTGAAATAAATAAGGGTAAGTTTAATATAATCTTAAATACTACCTGGATTTTTATAATGAATTCTTGATTTGGGCTTAAAATGTATGAGGTATCAAGCTGGACATTGGGAAGAATATCTTCACTTTGATTTTACTCTCTGCTTGTAGCGATTTTCAGTTTTCTTTTGGATCAGGAACCCATTGGAGGGTCTATCTAAAGTTGTATGCAGTCCCTTTTCACAGGCATTGACACATGTCCAATCAGGGTATTTCAAGGATCTTCTAAAATCCCCAGAGTTCACAGATTTTGGGTCAACCCTCTGCCCTGTAGTTTTTAAGACATTTTTACATGCTTTGATACTTTTTAAAATATTACAACAACTTTGAGAATTAGTGGCTTGTATTCATATTTTACATTGAAGAAACTGTTGCTCAACATGGTGTGTGACTTGCCTCATATCACTTGGCTGTCAAATGTGAGTCTAGAACTGAAGACACTCCTAACTTGTAATAATTTGAGAGATCTTCAGCATTTTCTAGGTTCTTGCTACTTAATGTAAAATTGCTGCCCAATAAGATCCTGTCATTTTTTTCCTCAGTGTCCACAAATGAGGATGTCTGTTTAGCCACGTTATCACATTGGATGTTCTTCATCTCCAGTGTTTGCTGAATTGATAATGTGCACAATGATGGTTATTTCTTTATATTTAGGGTCCTCTATCCACTTGTCTATCAGAATATTAGGGGTTTTTAGATCATTGTGTATAAATTTTTAGTATGTTGAGTATTAACTTTGTCATGTTTTTTGCAAATACTTTTACCTTTTTTTATTTGCCTTTAATTTTGTGATTTCCTTTTATGTGTAGAAGTTTTCAAATAAGCCTTCAGATTTCCTCTCATTACCATTTCCTCTAATTTCTTCTGTTAGGGTAGAAATACCCAAAGATTTGTCCCGCTCAATCAAGTAAATGCAGACACATACCTAAATTCATAGGCTTTTTTAATTTAAAAAAAATCATGAGAAAAATTGCAATTAGGTCATACTTTCATGGGTTTTGATCTTTTATCTTTTAGAATTTTATCTTTGAATATCTTTTTGTGTAACTAATCCTTTGGGATTTTTAAAATAAATGACATTGTATAGAAGTCTGTCTTCTCTTAAGATAGCTGATAAGTTCTGATGGTATTTATTGAATGTTTCTTTTCTTACCTACTTTTGGCAGTCTACTTTTATCATATATAAGATTCCCATATACACACATATTTGTATTAATATTCCTTTGATCTAATTCTGTATCACTGCCGAATTATCATCCTGTTTTATTTTTTATTTTTTTTTTTATTTTTTATTTTTTTTTTATCATCCTGTTTTAATGTTATTGTAACTTTACAGTTTTCTCTTACCGGTCTTTCAAAAATAATGTGTCTCACTTTTGCTTTTAATTCTTACAGAATAACTTAAAATATATTCATCAAGTTAAATAAGGATTTGAAGGATTTTGATTGGAATTGCATCAAATTAAGGATACATCTGGAGAAAAATTGGTATCGCATTATTATATCTTTATGGTCAGTCATGTTATATCATTGTTCATTCCTCCAGCCTTTGCTGTGCTTCTTTATGCTGCTTCTGTATGTATGTACCTTAGTGGAGTCAGGAAATCTTCTCTGTCCCTGTACTCCTGGGGACTTTCCTTATATCCTTTGGCTCCCAGAAGTTTTTTTCTGGCCTTCTCACTAGAAAGCTGTGGTTTGCTTTCTTAGCCTTGCCCCTCTCTACTGTTACCCTGCTGTATCCCATTGGGCCCTCCTGGGTTGAAGTAGTAAGGGAAAAAAAAATACATTGGGAGGATTTCCCCTCTACATAGCATCCTGGCTCCTTTTTCTAGTTCCTTGGGACAGATGGACAGGTTTTCTCTTAGGCTTTTAAGTGTCCTGCCTCTGAGGTATATAGCTTTGCGACTTTGGCTTGCTTCAGGGCAGAGAAAGGAAAAAAATTAGGGAACTGGGAACTACCCCCCCCCAACCCCAACACACATAAACTTCCCAGCTCGAAGATGCCCCTTTTACTCTAGCTAGAAAAAGGGGGTTTCTCTTGGAGTTTTTGCTGTGTATGCCTGCAGCCTCATTCTGGGACTCTGCCCACCCTCATGTCCAAGTGGTAAATGAAAGGTTTTTTATTTTTATTTATTTATTTTTAAAAGATTTTATTTATTCATGACAGACATGGCGGGGGGCGGGGGAGGGTGGGCACGGGAGGCAGAGACACAGGCAGAGGGAGAAGCAGGCTCCATGCAGGGAGCCCAACGTGGGACTCCATCCCGGGTCTCCAGGATCACACCTCGGGCTGAAGGCGGTGCTAAACTGCTGAGCCACCAGGGTTGCTGAAAGGTTTTTTAAACAAGAGTAAACTCACTACCATATTGATTGTTCCTTCAGATTTCGCCTTTGCTCCTCAATGCTCCTGCCATTGTTTCCTTGTTAGAGTCTTCAGGTAGTTGGTTTTAGTATTCTCTCTAGAGCTTTTAGCTGTATTCAGGGGGAGAGATGGCTATAGTGAATGGGCTTACTACTTCTTGGCATTCACTGAAGTCAGATTATTTCATTTTGAAAATAATTTTTGTTTTTATTTTCTTAAAATGCTTTATTGTTCCTTGATTACTGTATTTTATGAATAAATTTTTCTTGTTTTATGAATATATTGACTTCTTGAATCTCCCTGAAGATACCAATTAAAATTAAGGACCTTTTATTTCTTTTTGTTGCCATACTCTTTTTTCTTTGGGTCATTGTGCCCTTGATTTTTCACCGTAGTGCCTCTCTTGGTTTTTATTAAGTAGCTGATAAATTGTGTCTGTTCACCTTTACAGTATTTTCTTTTTTTTTTTTTTTTTACCTTTACAGTATTTTCAAATGAAGGTCTGAATCAGTGGTTATCAGCTAGAATATATATAACAATCCCTTGGGGATCCAGTTTAAATGCAGATTCCTGACCTCACAAAAATCTGATTCAGTAAATCTGAGGTGGGGCCTAAACACTTAGGGGATTCTGATGCTATTAACTGGTATAATTCTAGAAAGGTCAATATTCTTTAACAAAGCATTGTCTTCTTTACTGAATATCATCACTGACCACAGGACTCTGCTGGTTGGCTTTCTACTTTGGCAAATGGGAGGTGGAGTTCCCTTTTCTTTATCAGGTACTTGTGGAGACAAGGCTAACAAGCTGGGACCTGCCCCTCCCTCAATTTCAGCTACAGGGAAGGAATTTGTATGCAGAGAGAGTTCAGATTAGTTCTGAGTTGTCTTTCTTTTCCCCCCCTCCAAAGATATTGTCCCTAGCATGCTATTATCCCTATCTCAGAGTTCATACTATAAGTCCTCTGACAAAGACTTTACACTCATAGTAAATGTTGACCAGCAATTACTCTTTACCATCAGAGTTGTACTGGTCATCTTTGTTGTTTTTTTACTCAGTTGTTCTGTGGTCTGCTTACACTCGCAGGCTCTCCTGACAAAGAGGTATTTAAGACAGGGAAGAGGTAGATGAATGGGTCAAGGCTGCCATCTTGAACCAGGAAGCTACTGTTACTTTTAAAGTGATGTTCGTTTGTAATGTGCCAAGAGGTATTTTGAATTCTCACATACAAAAAAACACCATAAAATCTGTAGCAGGATTACAACTTACTTATACTCAGTGCAAAGAAAAATGTAGCTTCTTTATTTTTCCATAACTCATCTTTTCGTTTTGATGGACTCTTGTCACTGAATAACAAGAGGAAGAGTGTTCAGTCTGGTAAAAAACTAAGTCTCTTAAATAGTAATTTAAACTAAACTCTTTGGATATTTCAGTCTGTGTTTGAATATTGTCATTCACATATCTGTTCTCTCACATCTTGCCAAGTGGAATCCAGACTTACGAGTTTCATGTCTGTGGCTTGTGTGTCCTTGTAGTGTTAGAAGGATGTCAGGACCTATGGCCCATGTGCTGTCTCCTCTGGTTTCTCTCTCGTGTCTCCTTTGATAAGTGGTTGTACTAGTACCTGCAATTGTGACTACTACTACCAGAACTGTCCTTAGGTGTTCTTCAGATGTCTGTGGCTGAAATTCACAATTGGTGTTACTTGAGGTCTGTTCTCTTGGTTCCCAGGATGCATTGGCCACCTTCCCAGGTATCACAGATAATCTGAGGTCTGGCTAGGGCATTGCATTGGCCCTCTGGGCAGGTGGTCTCTTTTACAGGCCTCTACTATGGAGTTATTTTGCTCCTAATCACAGTGACCTCTTCTGGCAAACTCCCCATCCAGCATCTTTAATCACCTTTCCTGTACTACTTTAGAGCCCTCAGGAATTTCCCAGTGCCTTCCATGGTGCATAGATTAGGGAGACTCCAGAGCTGATCTCACACCCTTCCTCAATCTGATCATGCTTCCATGCATATTTTTTGATGGTTATTTCCAGCTTGGGCTGGGTGTGTATAGAGGACAGGTGAGAGTTTGATGGTGTGTGAGGTAGGGGGATGCTCCTGGAAGGCAGACACTTGGCACATTCTCAGCAGGAAAGAGAGCAGAAGCCATTCTAACTCTTAAGATTTCCTTATTCCATCAAACATTTTTTTCCTTTTGCAGCCTCTACCTGGAGAGAGTACTGGGAATGTTGGTCCACTCACTTCTCCTGTGTCTGTCTCACTTTTTTATCCCAGTCCTCTAGCCAGAATTAGGAATTGGAGGCTTTAATTCACACTCTCTCTAGGTTTTATCCTCCTCCTATCCTAAGTAACAAGCCTTACATTGGAGCCATCATATGCAGAAGGAATGTCTGCTCTAGAATATGGAAAAAAAACTATAATCTGGGTCTTTCAGTTTTGGTTAGAAAATATTAGTGTCAAAAAAAATTTTTTTTCCTTTGGGAAAACTAAACTTTAAATGTTTTTATCTCACTGCAAAACCTCGTTTTTAATTCAGAAGGTAAATATGAAATATTTCTTTCTCTTCGTATTCCTGAACTTCTCCAACCACATGGCTGCTATTATAGAATAGTAGAGAAGTAAGTAGAAGGAAATGCAAATGGGAAAAGTATTTTAATAACTGTTTTCATAATCATTAGGGTATATTTACCCTCCTTACTCTTCTTTTTAAAAATTTGTTTTTTCTTACATGTTTATCCTCTTACCATTTTAATTATAGTAGAGATTCTTATGATTATGTTTCTGAAACGTATTTTCGTTATTTGATTTGTATTAAGCCTATAATTTGGGTATCATTTTATGCCTTAATAATATTTTTCCCAAACAGGAAAATAGTATTTGTCTCTATTTTTTTGTATCTTCTTTAAGATACAAAGCCTTATGCATCAGTAAGGTTTGTAAAATTTTGAAATGTGGTTTTAAAATACAGGTCTCATTCTTTTTTACATGATTCTCTTTTTTTTAAATTTTGTTGTTGTGTGTGTTTAAGAGAGCAGCATCCAGCTTGCAGTTCGGTTCCTTCTGCTTTATGGTTGTATCCTATGTGTTCCCATCGTACTTTGTTTATTGGTCTTTTCTCGAATTCCTCATATTTGTGTTTACTAGAGTGTCATCAGCTCAAGGACAGGAACTCAGGTACTGTTTGTCTTTATTTGCCTTAATGACTAACATATCCCTGCTCATAATAGGTGTGGGGGAATCAGCAAACTCCTCTGATTTACTTTTTTCCATAGTTCCTACCATGTATTTTTTTAAAGATTTATTTATTTTATTTTAGAAAGGAGGGAGGGATAGAGGGAGGTAGAGTTCCAGGCAGACTCCACTCTGAGCGCAGAGCTGAGCGCAGAAGCCTGATGTAGGGCTTAATCCTATGACCCTGAGATCACGACTAGAGCCAAAACCAAGAGTAGGGCGCCCACCCGACTGTGCCACCCTGGCACCCCATATCATATTCTGATGTACTATATTGTTTACTTACTTGTTTTATGTATAGTCTCTCTCCCCCCACTAAATTCTAAGCGCTGTGAAGGTAGAGATTTTTAACTTTTTTGTTTACTTACTGTATTTCTAATACCTGGAAGAGTAGCTGGCACAAAGCTGACCAGTGATTGTGGAATGATTAATTAATGAGTTCAAATTTAGATAATTGTCTAAATTATTCCATATGACCTACAAAATATGGTAGGTATGAATTTCTGGTATGGAAAAAATTAATAATATAGTCATAAAGGTATAGAGTTTAAAAGCGAGGAACACCTTAATATCATTGAATTCTGTCTAATTTTGTGAAGTAACCAAAGGTGAAGTGACTTGACTTAAGCACATAGCCAGTTAATTGTTGAAATGGAACAAGAATTTAGAACTCTTGAGTAAAAATAGTGGCATCTGGATATGTAGTAGGCAGAATATGTGATTGTAGGTAAGAAGAAGTGCAAGGTTCTGGAATCAGAGGTGGCACGTTATCTGATTTTCTGTGCATCAGTGTCCTCCTCTGCAGACCAGGAATGATTGTACATTTCTTACAGATTGTTCTGAGATATATATGAGGCAAAGCATATTAACTCTTAGCACTTAGTGGAAGCTCAAGAAAGTAGCTTTCATTATTACTATTTGGAATATTTTTCATCCTTAGCTTGTGACTATGAAAGATCTTTAGCTGTTTTTGGGACTTTAATAGCTGTAGCTTGCCAAGCTCCCAGGGTCTTTGGATTGAGGCATATCTTCTTCCTTTGACCCAGAGAACACTCTTCTCTGGCAGCCTTTGCCAGTTTAGCACCTACTTATTTTTCAGGTTTCTTCTTGTATCTTGGATTTTTAAACTTTTATTTTGAGAATTTCTAAGCATATAGTGAAGTAGAGAGTATGAGGAATCGCTGTGTATCTATTACCCAGCATCAATAGCATCAACATTAAGTATGTTTATATATCAAAGAAGCTGATCTTCTATCCCAGTAAAAATCATTTGTTTTTTTTTCCCTTCATAGCACATTAACACAATTTGTCATTGTGTATATGTTTCTCCTCTATTAGACTGTAACCCCCATAAAGGCAGGAGTTGTGTTTATTTTCTTTATTGTGATGTACCCAGTCTTTTAGAGTGCTTGAAATATGGCAGGCACTGTACATGAATGAATTCTTAAATAACTGAGAAAGTTGCTAAGGGATTTGAAAAAAGGAACATTTGATGTAAACCTTTTGACTAACGAAGATTGAGAAGCATGATTTGGGGAGCTTTATATGAAAACCATAGGTAGCTTCTTAGGCTCAGATGCATATACAGAAGGACAAGCAACCTTGTTCTCTGTTTTTTTCCATGTAAGCTTCTGCTGGAAAGCAAATTCACTGATTCCTGGCAAGACTATCAGTTGAGTTTATAGGATATTGTTCATTGTAAATGATGAAATTAGCTTTTGGGGGAATCACTCTTGGATAAGGTAAAATGACCCATTAAAGTTCTAGACCTGTAAAGGTAAGGGATCAAGTACCTCTGAAGCTCTGTGGAGAAGTGATAGTCTTAGAGGCCTTTGCTCAGCCATCAGCCTATCTCTTGTTATTATAGCTTCATTTGATGAAAATCAAGAAAACTGTTTTTCTCTTCAAATTGCTGTCCCCTCCTACTTTTTTTTGTACTGTTTTGAAGCAGTAACCATGGTTACTAGTAGAGGCTCCTTAGAGCTTTAAAAACCTCAGACAGTTTCACAGCTGGAGGCAGAATGATCTAGATAAAAGCATAAGAATAAAGCTTACTGTGGTTTTTTTTTCCTTCTGTTAGAACTGAGTTCTTTCATTAGAGAGCACTTTGCATAAAGTGAAATGTTCTTTGTTCTCACTAGAGTAGACAACATTTTCATTTAAATTAACAGTAAGTTAGCACCTGGCTCCTTTTTAAAGTCAGGAAAGAGGTAATACTACCACTCCCCTGTCTTCCTCCAGAACTTACCCTCTCTCTAACCTCTTCTTTCTCTTTTTTTCGTTATCACCTTCCCTGGACCAAAAGTGAGTGATAGTAATACTGGGATTTAGGCTCAGATGGAAAAGGTTGTGAAGTTGCAGGTTTAGATTAATGGGGTAAAAAGGAAATGAGGGAACACTAAAACCTAGATTCAGGGGCATCCCGGGTGGCTCAGCGGTTTACCTCTGCAGCGTTCTGCCCAGGGCCTGATCCTGGAGACCCAGGGTCGAGTCCCATGTCAGGCTCCCTTCCTGGAGCCTGCTTCTCCCTCTGCCTATGTCTCTGCCTCTCTCTCTGTGTCTCTCATGGATAAATAAATAAAATCTTTAAAAAATAAAAAAATAAAACCTAGATTAAGTGGTACCAGGAATGTGTTTGCCAGGATCAAGAAAAATCAAGGGCCAGCTTTTGTCAGAGGGCCAGAGTAAGTGATTTCTAGGAGGAAGGCTAGGCAGCAAATACTGTCTTGAGGAATGACGCTGTTGAGAAGGGAAAGGAAATCTATATATATTAAACACCTAGTATTTATTGTGAATACCTGCATATGTACTTTCTACTCTATCATGCTCTCTTATACTAGGCTGAAAGGATTCTTTTAAATTTTAAAATGACTCATTGTTTTCTTTGTAGTGATTTTCTATTCTGAAACTATGCCACCTTAGCTTACAGCTGGTTTATACCATCTGGTTTCTTGGTGTGATCTAGACCAGATGTTGGCAAACTAAAGCCAATAGGCCTTTTATGTAAATAAAGTTTTCTTAGAACACAGCCACCATACTCATTAGTTTGTATATAGTGATTGACTGCATTTGAACTATGAAGGCAGAGTTGAGTAGTTGCTACAGAGACCGTATAGCCTACAAAACCTAAAATTAAAATATTTACTGTCTGGCTCTTTACAGAAGAGTTTACCAACCCTGCTCTAGATGGACTGGATCAGTTCATCTTGGACCAGATGTGAGAATGGTTAATGGGAGGAAAACACAGTCTTAGGTTATACTCCTTGTGGACATTAGAATAGTAACAATGTGAAAAGAGGGTTCTGGGGATTTGGATGAACATGGTTTTCTGAGCCCTTTTTAATCATGAGCCTCAAACCAAACTGGAAAGAAAACCTTAAGTATAAACATTGTAGACTGGGGTTTTTTTTGGCATATTTCTTTGCCATTTATTCCTACACAGTTGTGACCACAGTCTTATATGGACTTACCTAATTTTATTACTTGTATACTCACATAAATGTAGATTTGCATCAGTATTTTAATTGGAAATGACCTTGGAGATCATCTACTCCAACATCCTTCTATTACACATGGCTGAAATGGAGTTTCAGAGAAGTTGTGGTATATACCAAATGTCACAATGCAGATTAGTGGCAAATTTGGGGAGTAAAACCCTGGTGTTTTGACTGATTTCTTGCTGTCATGCATTCACACATGAAGTCTGCTCTGTAAGGCCTTGTCCAGTGTTTCTTTACATAGGATTCAGAAAACTAAAGCTGAAGAGGAGAGAAACATTAATTCCAGATTCTTAGTTAATTCTGCTACTGATATCTTTGTAATTTTTAGTAAATATACCATTCTGTGATAGAAGTAAGAATCTAGAATACAGATTAAGTTTGCACGGATGATTATAGACCAAGTTCTAGATATTTGCTTCATTTCCTGGTAAATGCAATTATTCAAATAGACACAGCCCCTCTTCACAGTGGATACTCACAGTCCCAGAGTAATTTAATTTTAAGTGGAACATTGAAGAATCCAGAATCTGTGTTGTTCTAAGTAGGTTACATAAATGTGTTTAAATGTTTTTCACTTGTGAACTGAACAAACTATAATTTGAGATTTATGATTTCATAACTTTTTGAAAAAATTCCTTAAGAAGATAAGCTATAACTAAGAAGGCAAAAGAAATACATCAGAAATTATAGCCATCTTACTTTCATATTCCTGATAGGAATATTGCCATTACAATTGGGGCAGAGTCATTATTTTCCTTAAAAGGCCTCTCCCTTTATTGCATCAGAAAATAATCGTAGAATGTCTTCTTGCTGGTTCCCTGGAGACCCATTTTAGACAAGAGAAATCCTAAGAGAAACTTGCAAAAAGATCTACATTGGAAACCGTACTAAAAGAGGAGATATTAGCATCCGTTTGGCTTATTCTGAATATGATCTATAAAACCTTAACACCAGTGTTATTTGCTTATATTTAATTAATCTCTACAGAGTTGTATAATTGCTCCTTCTCTTCCTATATATAAGTGAGGCCCCTCTACTTTTTTTCCTTTTACATTGGAGAAGTGTTCTAAATTTTTTCCTTAACTTTTCTTTCTTTTGTAATATAATGAGTAAATTCACGTAGCTCAACAAACTTAACCAATCTTAATTATAAATTAGTTATGTTCAACTTTTAAAGTGCATGATTGCTATGTAATCTTTCAGAAATTGAAGCCATTTTAGTAGGTCAGTATTTTATATTGAGTTTTATATTTTTATTGAAGGTCTATCTCCAAATAGATTATATACATGATCAAATATAAGTTTGTTTAAGTTTGGAATCCTAACTAAATGTTTTAATAAATTATACCTGCTTCATGATAATTGAGATTGACATATAATCATGATGGTTTGGGGATATCACTTATCTGGAACTGATTTACTAACATAGACTAATGTTCTAAGCTAGTTTGAGTTCTTTAAAACCATGTTTCTCTTTGATAATTTTAAGAATAACTGATTCCTCTTTACAGTTGTTTGAAATTTAATTTGTTAAAAAGAATCAGATGCAAAGTGCTGCTTTGTTTTCAAACTTATTAATATATCTCCAGTTATTTAATTTTTATTTACATTTATGGAATATAAGTTTCTAACATGAGTTCCCTAGACCACTTTAGAGGGTTACTAAACTCTCCTGATATTATATTAAAAATTTTTTTCCATGTGGGAATTCTTTTAAGATGAAGTGTCTGTAGCATTTATTAGAGTCTCAAAGCTGTCCATCAGCTAAACAAGGTTAAAAACCACTTTTATCGGGCTTCTAAAGCATTGTTCCTTCCAAAGGAATATTGAAGGTAAATTTGCTTTGCTTTCTAGAATCACTTAATCATAGAATCGTGGGGTGACCAACCTCCATTTTTTTATAGGTGAGTAAATTGAAGACCCCAGAAGTTAATGACTACTTACCCAAGGATTATCCAAGAACCCAGCAGGGCTCTTGTGGTATCCTGATTGATTTCCTTTTTTTTTTTTCCCCCTGATTGATTTCTTAGGGCGTTTTTAGCCTTCCAGTCTCAACACAGAGATTGTTGAGCTTTCAACTTGATAGCAAAGTATTTGTATTTGAATACAAAGCTTTTGTGGGCACAATAGAAATCTTGAATAATTTGCCCCAGTGGGTACCTAAAGTACTAATCTGATGCTAGTTTATGTAGTTTCTTGGAGGGAGGAGGATATATGGAGTTCCCTGTAGTCCCAAGGGAACATCTCTTAATCTTCACAAAAAATTATTCTTCTGGCAGTGTCAGTGTTGAAGTAGAGTTTAGAGACATTTCATTCATTCGATTAGCAAATATTTATTATGTGCCTACTATGGGGATGTAGGTTTCACTAGTTGATAAAGTATAATTGTGGAAAATTAAGAGATTGTGTTAATTTAGTAATATCAGCAGTTTAATGTTGGAAAATGTTCTTCATTGTTTCTTTTTTAAATTAATTAATTAATTAGTTTTTAAAGATTTATTTATTTATTCATGAGAGACACAGAGAGAGGCAGAGACATAGGCAGAGGGAGAAGCAGGCTTTCCGCAGGGAGCCTGATACGGGACTCAATCCTGGATCCCATTAGCCGAAGGCAGATGCTCAACCACTGAGCCACCCAGTCATGCCATTTGTTTCTTCTTTAAAGATTTATTTTAGGGCACCTCGGTGGCTCAGCAGTTGAGCTTCTACCTTCAGCTCAGGTCATGATCCCGGGTTCCTGGGATCAAGTCCTGCATCAGGCTCCCTGCAGGGAGCCTGCTTTTCTCTCTGCCTATGTCTCTGCCTCTCTATTTCAGTGTCTGTTTTGAATAAATAAATGAGTAAATCTTAGAAAAAAAAATTTATTTTAGAGAGAGCACTAGGGGGAGGGGCAGAAGGAGAGAGAATCTCAAGCAGAGTCTGCACTTACCACAGAGCCCTGTGTGGGGCTGAATCCCAGGACCCTGAGATCACGGCCTGAGCTGTAAACCGAGAGTTAGACTCAACTGTGCCACCCAGGCACCTTGGAAAATGTTTTTCTTTCTAGTCACTAAACCAGAGAAGAAAATGTATAATAATACTGATAGCAGTTTTTGTATGATAGTTCTTAGTATACCAGTTGACAGAGTTATGGAATATTACAGAATCTCAGACTACTGGGAATTAATGAAATTACCTTATATAAATAAGGACCAAAGCTAAAAAAAGATTTTTATTGTCACTCTTAACTATCCGATTGAGATTTAACTATTGTTCTTAAGTTAATGATTTTTTAATGTTTAAATTTGTGGTCAGATTTTTCATTCTGAACATAGATTCTGAATTTTTATATTATTTGGTAATTTAAGGTAGCCTAGTTACAAGTGTTAAAGCTATAGTAAATTAATTTGAAGTATTCTTAAATGAACTTAAATTGTAATCACTTTCCATATATACTTAAGATGCTTTAAAAATAAGAGTTTTATGATTTAATGTCTTATTACATTTCAAAGAATTAAAGACTAATCCCATTTTACAATATTCATTTTACATGGTATGCTAAAGATTTATGAACTGTGAGATTTTGTGCATATCTTTCAAATCCCAGTTAGTTTGAATTTTAAAACTGGAACAAGATTCTTCAACATTCTGAGTCCTATTTTAAGATTCCTTAGCCAGTTCAGCTCATTAAAAAAAAAAAAAAAAACCACTCCAAAGGAATACTAAAAATAGAATTTCTGTTGTGTTCATTTTCACATTCTGTGTCTTTTAAAATATATTTACTTTATTTTTATTTAAACATATAAAGTGTGTAATTGATTTTCAAGGGTGAATATATGATTAAATATTTTAGATATAGGCAGTAAAATTCAATTGATGCAGGAACCTCAGTTGTGTTCTGCCCCTACCCCTTCCTGTGCTCCCATGATTAGTATCCTGAGCTCATAACCTTATATTTATTGCATCATCATTTATTGTATGTTTATTTTATTGTTTCTTTCCTCAACTAAACTTCCCCTATTCCCAAGTCCTTGAGGAGAGAGATCTAGATCAACTTTGAATCTTCAGAATGTAGCACACAAAGGATGCTCATACATTTCTTAAATAAACGAATTGATTGAGGGCCTGAGGAACCTATCTTTGGGTCCTTTATACTCACCAAACAAGACTTTAAACTCTGGCGTACTGTATAATGGTTTCCCAGAACCTATATGTCTCCAGAGAGATTGACTGATTGATGGATTTTAGTTCGTGTACATAATTGTGGGGGCTGGGAAAGCTGAAATCTGCTGAGTGGGCTGGCAGGCTGTACACCCAGGAAATTATTGATGTTGCAGCTCAAGTCTGAAGATGGCCTACAGGCCCTCTTCCTTGGGGGACTGCAGTCTTTTTTTCCTTAAGGCCTTCAACTGATTGGATGAGGCATACCTACATTATGGAGGATAATCTACTTTACTCAAGATCTACCCATTTAAATGTTAGTGTGTATCTTCAACCAAATCTGGAGTCAGAATGTCTATTAGAAAAAAAGGTAGAACAATTGCAAAGAGTGAAAGAAGTTTAAGAGACGTATACCTCAATGCTGTGCACTTCATTTGGATCCTGATTAGATTAAACCAGTTATAAAAAGATGGACTTTGTTAGACAAACAAAAAATTTAAAATGGAGTATTAGATGATAGGAAGAAATTGTAATTTTATTGGTTATGGTAGTTGGGATTGTTCCATTTTTAAAATTGTTCTCTCCATATGGACTGAAGTCTTTATGGGTCAAACAAATAGAATAACTGGGATTGCTTTAAAATACTTCATCTTTATCCTTATGCCTAAAATAGGTGAAACAGGGGACGCCTGGGTGACTCAGCAGTTGAGCATCTGCCTTTGGCTCAGGGCGTGATCCCGGGGTCCTGGGATAGAGTCCCTCATTGGGCTCCCCACAGGGAGCCTGCTTTTCCCTCTACCTGTGTCTCTGCCTCTCTCTCTATGTGTCTCTTATGAACGAATAAATAAAATCTTAAAAAAAGAATAAAGTAGGTGAAACAAGATCAGCAGAACATTTATAATTGCTAAGGCTGGATAATGGGTATATAGGTATTCATTGTATTATTTTACTTCTATGTATAAAAGTTTCCATAAGAAAAAAGTTGTCTTTTTTTAATGAGTGAAAGTATAATAAAAACCGGGCTTGTCACATAGTAAAAAAAGTTAATTCATCTAAAAAAACCTGCATAGCAGCATCTAGATTGGTTTTGACCATGTATCTGGGTACTGTGGCTTAGCCAAGTTGACATGTAAAATTAACCATCACAGGTACCAAGTAAGTGATTAATTTCAGTGGGAAAAAAGGATTCCTCAGCATTTTCATAAAGAAATTAACTATGGAAAAATTGAAATTAGTATAAGGAATATTAAGTTAAAAAAAGAAGCATGCATGGATGGCTATGGCCAGGACTATATTTATATATTTGAATCTTATTTAAGTGCAACATAGGAAAAAAATTGAAACATAATGAACAGGTATTACATGCTATACAAATTAGGACATTTTCAGGGAACAGTGATCAGAATGGAGTAAATTAAGGAAAATATTTTAAAAGAATATACATTTTGATCAAATTTTGAAGAGTGTGTGCATGCTATGTATACATATATGAAGTTGGGGGATGATCCCAATAAGTAGAATACCAAAGGTTTTTTGAGAGGCTTGGGTAGGGAAAGGCAGGGAATACTGAAGGAGGGCCTTGAGTAGTATACATTTTACATCTGTTAAGCTAGACAATGAAAATGACAGCAAACTTTTGAGAGTTAATTAGGAGAGACGTGATTAAATAAAAACATTTCTTGAAGATACTGTTTGGTATGTATAATGGGCTAGAGTGATTTCTAAGTCCCCAACCACAGGAGATGAGAACCTGTACAAAGATTTATAAATAGAAAGAAAATCCAAGTCTCTTAGAGGTTGCAGTAGAACTTTGTGATTTCATGTTATAGACAAAGATGAGAGAGGATATGCCTAAACTGGGGGTCTGGAGCTATAAAAATGATGTTAATTTCAGTAGAGATGTGGAATTATAGAAAGTGGGCGGATAGAATATGATGAATGATGTACACACATGACTCAGAAGATATTCCATGAGGTAAAATTTATATTTTTGTATTCTATTATTCCCAGTATTTTACCGAGGCATAAAATAGAATACCCTCTTTTAAGAGAGAGTATGCATGAAAACACAATGGGAAGGGGAAGAGGGAGAGAGCATCTCAAGTAGACTCTGTGCCGAGGGCCTGGAGCCCAGAGCTCATGTGGCCTCCTGAATCCAAGAGTCAGACACTTAATCTACTGTGCCACTCAAGCACCCCTTACGGAATTTTATCTAACTTGATATGGCCAGCATACTTTGATTATAAAATTTATAGTATAAAACTTAATATTTGAAGATATCCAACTACGGGTAAATCATTTCTATCAACTGTGTAGTTGATAGACTTTTAAGTTTCAGTTGTATCTATTGTGACAAAGACAAAGAAAAACTGTAGAAGTTCAAAGTGACAGGGTATTTACAACTGTATTTTGGGAAGAATTTGTGAAGGATGTCAACTTAAGCTCTCATAAATAGGATTTGGAACCTCTTACATAGTGGGACTAATGGGGCAAGGGAAAGCCCTGAAAGTTGGAGGCTCTATGACCAAACACGTATTACGTGTTTTAAAAGAAAGCTTTGTTAATTTGGATTATCTTAGAATTTATACATAGCTCTTTTACCTGCTTATTGTGTATGATTAGTCATTTCTATCTTCCTCCGCCTGAATCCTGTTTACATTGACCCGATTGTAGCTTCAGTTAGTTGTATTTACCTTTTTTCACTCATTCCCCTTCTCTTCTTTAGTCTGGCAGTCTCAAAAACAAAACAAAACAAATTAAAAAAAAAAAACATATGAAAGTATCGGTTACTTCTTGAAAGTAACACTGAAATTATCTGTTATTTCCCATCTGTTCTTTATTTTGTTATCATGCAGTGTATATGCTTTTGTTTTCATTACTTTGCTTTGACCATAGGTGAGGATGTTCCTTGGTCCAGAGCCACATATTCCTACCATTATCATTGTGCTTTGGCCTACCTCCTCTTGCCTTCTTTCCAGATAGGAGCTTTTTTTCAGTGATAGTATTTCTTCCTCTGCATGCTTCTTAGGCTCCATTCTGTTCTGTTTTCCAAACCTTATTGCCTCTTACTGTTTTACTCTCATGGTAAATCTCTTCTTTGGATTGCATGCATTCATTCATTCATTTAGATTGTATTTATTTATTATTTTATTTTATTTATTTTATTTTATTTATTTTATTTTATTTTATTTTATTTTATTTTATTTATTTTATTTTATTTTATTTTATTTTATTTTATTTTATTTTATTTATTATTTTATTTTATTTATGAGAAACAGAGAGACAGAGAGGTAGAGACACAGGCAGAGGGAGAGGCAGGCTCCATGCAGAGAGCCCAATGTGGGACTCAATCCTGGGTCTCCAGGATCATGCCCTGGGCTGAAGGCGGCGCTAAACCGCTGAGCTACCCAGGCTGCCCTGGATTGCATTGATAGTAGTTTTTATGAAATGCACAGAACTTGAATTACTGAAATAAAACTACATTTAATTTCTGTACTTCGGTTACTGTTCTTTGCCTCAGTTTTCATCAGGTCAACTGATTTTCTTTCGAGGTAGTCAATATCTTCAAGATTTCAGTAAATATTATCATCTTGCAATAAAAAATAGCTGGTATTGTTGAGGCTTGTCACTTATAAAGTTACTGGAGAGTGGAATATTTAAAGTATTCATGCAGTTTACATGGATAATTTTCCATAATTCTATAGCTTCAATATTATTTTAAAAATAATACCATACATTTATAATCAGTGAAGCTACATTTTTAACAGTGCTGGGAAAAAAAAACGATTTAAGAGCTCCTGAACATCTTGACCTGACTCCTTTCCCTGATAATTCTATTAATTGGGATCCCTCTGGAGATTGGTCTTTGGAAAAAAAAACCCACCTTCTTCCCACCTTTACCCAGGAGATGAGAATATAAGTATTCTTTTCTTTGCATGTACTTTAAACTTGGTTAGAATTATTGTCTCCTGAAAGACTCCTAACTCTGGGAAACGAATTAGGGGTGGTGAAAGGGGAGGTGGGCGGGGGGTGGGGGTGACTGGGTGACGGGCACTGAGGTGGGCACTTGACGGGATGAGCACTGGGTGTTATTCTATATGTTGACAAATTAAACACCAATAAAAAATAAATTTATAAAAAAAAAAAGAATTATTGTCTCCCCCTCCACCTTAATCGTTCCTTGTTAATACTTCTGTATTTTCAAAAAATACTCATTCTAACTAAAATTAAGGAAGAGCACCCAGACTTCAGTGGAGCTTTCAGTTGTTATTAAGTACAATTATTAAGTACAATTATTATTAAGTATATTAAGTATTTCCTAAGTGGTCAAATGTAATTTCCATTTGGAAATGTAATTTCCTAAATGGTCATGTGATTGGGGAAGAATAGGAACAAGTAGTTGGATGGTCAACTGATAAATTCGTTTTTAATAAATACTAAATTCTTTTAAATATTTGTATAATAGTATCTTCTTCAGGAGTAGTTTTCTAGGTAATCAAGACAATATATTTTAGTTAATAAATAGGAACATATAGTGAGGGGTGGGGGCACTTGTGTGGCTCAGGTTGAGCATTTGCATTCAGCTCAGGGAGTGATCCTGGGGTCCTGGGATAGGGTCCCACATCGGACTTCCCACAGGGAGCCTGCTTCTCTGCCTTTTTTTCTGTCTCTCTCATGAATAAATAAATAAGATCTTTAAAAAAATAAAAAAGAACATAAGTAGGGCTATTTGAAATGCTTATATTATTATTCTCCATAAAATACTATTCTATAATCTCCTTAATCCATTTAATAAAAATTACCATCCTCCATTAAAAAGTATGTTAATATGAACCAAGCAGTAGTATGTATACCCAGCCTAAGAGATGGAATTTTACCAATACAATGGAAACTCCCTTTGTAAGTCTGTCTCAGCTCATCCCTCTTCCCATGTCTCCACAATGTAAACACTATTTTGAATTTTGTGACTGTTATTGTATAAATTTTGACTCCACAATGTAAACACTATTTTGAATTTTGTGACTGTTATTGTATAAATTTTGAAAAAGATTTTATTTATTTGAGAGAGTGACCATGTGAGCATGTGCATGAGTGGGATAGGGGCAGAGGGAGGGAATCTTCAAGCTGACTCCCTGCTGAGTGTGTAGCTTGAGGCAGGGCTCAACCTCACTGAGCTCAACAGTGCTGAACCCACTGAGCCACCCAGGCGCCCCTCTTTTAATTTTTAATTTTTCTTACTGCATATATATCTGTGCCTAAACAGAATAATCTAATGATTTATTTATTTTTGAACTTTTTAAAAAATGGTATATTGTATGTTTAATCTTAAGGTCTTTTAAGTTTCTAAGATTCATTTACATTGCTCTGTACATTTATTTTCATGGCTAATTGTGAATATGTGATGATACTGTTTTATTGTTGATTGACACTTTTTTTCTATTATGAACAATACCATGATAAGTATTCTTACACATGTTTTGTGGTATACATGTGTAAAAGCAACTCTACCTAGGAATAGAGTTGCTGGGCCATATGGTATATGCATTTTCAATTTCAGAAAATGCTAAATTATTTTCCAATTTGATTTGATTATTAGATGTACACTAAACATTTGATGTTCTTCCTGGATATAGAATAGGTTATATTTTCTACCTTCTTTGCATTAAGAGTGTCCATTTATTTATTTATTTATTTATTTATTTTAAAGATTTTATTTATTCATGAGAGAGACAGAGAGAGAGAGGCAGAGACACAGGCAGAGGGAGAAGCAGGCTCCATGCAGGGAGCCTGACATGGAACTCGATCCCGGGTCTCCAGGATCCAGGCCCTGGGCCGAAGGCAGGCGCTAAACTGCTGAGCCACCCGGACTGCCCCAGAGTGTCCATTTAAATGAGTTCTAGCCTGTAGAATATGACTGGAAGTAATGTATGCCTCTTTTATGCTTGGCCCACAGAAATCTGCCATGTGTGATCATCTAGTTTCTTTTTTCTCATCATTTGGCCAAGTTTTGTATCTCCCATACCAATTCTTTCATCTTTCCCTCCTCCTGTATACTGTGCCAGGCATACCTGTATAGGTGTAGAATAGAGGTGGTGCTCAATGACTTCCCCTCTTTTGTCTCTAATTTCAAAGTTAATGCTTCAGATATTTCACAGTTATCTACAGTATTTTCTATGTTCTCTGGATACCCTTTATAAAGTAGGGATATTCTCTTTAAGATTTTTTCTAAAAATGTTATCAGGAATGTTGAATTTCATCAAATGTTTTACCAGTAACTATGGAAATGATCATTTGAGTTTTCTCCTTTGATCTGTTAATTTTGTGAGTAATATTTATATCTTTATAATGTTAAATCACACTTGTATTCTTGACATAAATTCATGCGGATAAATGTTTTGCTCATCAGTGCATTCAGTTTACTAATACAAGAATCTTTCAGTAATACCATTTTTTTCTGTTCTTAGTTTGGATAGTAAGAAGATGCTCTTTCACAAACTTCCCTAGTTCAGGGTGCCCTTACACCAAAGATATACTTAACAGCTACATTTATTAAGCAGTTAGGTTCAAACAACGTCATATTTGTGTCCTAACAGCTTAGTCGCTGTTTGAAAAAATACATACATGAATTTAAAGAAAAAGTTATATTTTCATTTTATTTTTAAAGAACCACAATTACAGTTGAACTGTGAACAATGCAGGGATAAGGAGCACTGACCCTCCACACAGTCAAAAATCCTGTATAACCTTTCACTCCCATAAACTTCACTACCAGTAGCCTACTGTTGACTGGAAACCTTACGGATAATATAAACAGTCAATTAACACATATTTTGTATTGTTTTTTACAAAAAGCTGGAGAAAAGAAAATGTTAAGAGAATTATAAGGAAAAGAAAATACAGTATTGTATTTATAAAAAAAAAAAATCCGATATAAGTGACCCAGCACAGGTCAAACCCATATTGGTTTGTTTTTTTGTTTTGTTTTTTTTTTAGAAACTGTTTATTTTCAAACCCATATTGTTAAAGAGTCAGCTGTACTTACTAATGGGATGTGTGCTTCTGAAAGTATCGCAAAACTTCTCAAATCTTGAAATCAGATTGGGCACTGCCATGCTTATTTCCTATTCCATGTTGATTTTCACATGGTGATTGCTTTTTATCACAGTAACTACCATAAACTCAGATTCACAGAGGTCATCTAAAGGAATACAGTGTGATTTAATGTTGAAACCATGAAAGAATGCACGTGATGTCTGACAGATGTTGTATATTGCTGTTTCCTTCAAATTGAAAACATCCCTTGACACCCCTGATGAATTCCCTGTGGCACCTCAGGACGACTTGGAATGTAGTTTGGGAGCCACAGAACTAGTTAGGTCCTGACTTTTGGACAAAGGATAATGACAATGTGGACATTGAAGGATATTGCATTTTTTCCCCATTTGATATATCTTATAAAGTATTGAGGTGAATTGGAACAACAAAAGATATCAGCCCCACCTTAAATGTGCTGTATAAATTCATTTTCTGTGTTGAAGTTTTGATTGTAAGGGTTGTCTGTATTATATTTAGACTTTCACACCTGTGTTCAAGAGTAAGATTGACTTACTTCCTTTACTAATAGTGTTTGGTTTTAGTACTAAGGTTATACTGGCCTCATAGGATGAGTTGGGGAATATTATTTCCTTTTTCTGACCAACTTTTTGGTAAAACTCAACTACCTTGTGAGAAGATTTATTTTTTAATTGTTATGATTGACGGTTTTTTTTATGTGCTTGTCTTTATTTTCTTATTTTCTATAATGCCATATACTTTTTTTTTTTTTTGCCATATACTTTTAAGAACAAGCAGTCTTTTTTTTTTAAGATTTTATTTATTTGAGAAAGTCTGAAAGAGAGCACTGAGAGAGCAAGCACATGAGCAGTGGGAGGTGCAGAGGGAAAGGAAGTGCCCCCACTGAGCAGGGAGCCTGATGCTTGGCTGGATCCCAGGAATAATGACCTGAGCCAAAGGTGGATGCTTAACCGACTGAGCCCCCCAGGTGTCCCAAGAGCAAGTAATCTTGTATCAA
Organism: Canis lupus familiaris; assembly: GCF_011100685.1. Lineage (NCBI taxonomy): Eukaryota > Metazoa > Chordata > Mammalia > Carnivora > Canidae > Canis > Canis lupus. Next base: position 19,046,922 of record NC_049238.1, read on the forward strand.
GATACAAAAGAAAATCTGTATATGGAGTTAATTCTAAGTAGTGTGATCGCTCAGTCTTCAAAACTTGTACTTTTAAACAAATCTAATTGACTCTTGGTTTGGGAGAAGATTTTAAACTATTTGATTTAGTCACCTGGAGACAAGTGGGATTTAGTAACTTAGTCTTTCCATATCTTCCTGGGTTAGTCTTTTTTTAAGGCAGCAATAAAAACTTTTTTGAATAATTTTAGATTTATAGAAAAGTTACAAAAATAGAATATTGAGTTCTGGTTTGCCCTTCAACCACCCCAACCTATTCTTAACATCTTCCATACATATGATACATATGTCAAAACTAAGACAGTGACACTGCCTAATTAAACTTTAGACTTTATTTGGATTTGAGTAGTTTTTTTCATTGATACCCTCTTTCTGTCTGGGGTCCAGCTCAGAGTGTGACATTGTATTTGGTGGTCATGTCTCTCCAGTCTCCTCTAGCCTTTGACACTTTCTTAGTTTTTCCTTGTTTTTATAACCTTGACTCTTGAGGCGTGCTGACCAGCTGAGCTATAGAATATCTCCCTATCTGGGTTTGTCCCATGTTTTTCTCATGCTCAAACTGAGGTTATGAGAAGAATACCACAGAGACGAAGTGCCATTCTCATCACATCATTTCAGGGAATTTTTGATATCCACTGCATCACTGATGATGGTAAATTAACCTTCCTGACTCGGCTAAGATAGTGGTGCCAGGTTTTTCCACTGTGAAGTCATTACTCCTCTCTTTCCCTACTTAATTCTTTGGTAACGAGTTCCTAAACCACTAAGTCTAGAAATTAAGCTCCACCTTCTAGAGGTGGAGTAGCTCCATATATTTTTTGGAATTCTTCTGTTTACTTATTTGTTCAGTCATATGTTTATATCAGTGCATCCTAGGTTAGTTTTAGTGGGTTTTAAGAATTTACCTATTTCATTTAAGTTTTCAGATCTACTTGTGGAATGGTTTTCATAATATTCTATTTGTTTAATCTTTGTTGTATTTATAGTTAGGTTCTCCTTTTCATTGTTAATAATTAACTTGTATCTTTTTTTCTTAACCTCATCAAAGGTATTTTGTTACAGATTTCAAAGAACCAACTTTTGGTTTTATCATTCTCTTTATTGTGTTTGTTTTCCATTTCATTGATTTATGCTTTTATATTTCTATTTTTTTTAAGATGATGTTATTTGTTGAAATAACTTTTTATTTAGGCATTTAGCTCATTAATTTTCAGCATCCTTCTTTCCTAATAAAAATATTAATGGGAATACATTCTCCTCTGAGTATTGCTTTTTTTCTGCTTTTTATAGTTTTGAAATGCAGTTTTTTCATTATTTCATTCGTAGTTTTCCCATTTTTTTCTGTTAAAAGATTAAATTTTTTTCTTTATTATTTCTTGAATTGTGAGTTATTTAGAGATGGAGTTTTAAATTTCCAAATGCTTGGCAGTTTTATGTTAGTTTTTTTCTGACTTTTCTTTCATTGTATTACAATTAGAGAATATAGTCTTTCTGGTGGTGATGATTATTCCATTCTCTCCTCTATGTTTCTTAACCTCTCTTTCACACTTTCCTTCCTAATCACTTGTGTACGCTGCTGTAAATTTGTCATAGCTGTCTCACTGTCCACTTTGTTTTAGTTTCTAGTTAACTCTTTCATTGTGATTTTACTTGTTTTTCAGTTCTAGCACTTCTGTTTGGCTCTCTTTCAGATTTGCCTGTTCATTTTTTATACCCTCTGGAGCCTTACTAGTGTTTTCTATTTGCTTTTCTTTTTCCTTTTTTCTTTTTTCTTTTTTTTAAGATTTTTATTTTATTTGAGACGGAGTGAGAGAAAGAAAGAAAGCACAGGGGGAGAGAGAGAAGCAGAGCAGGGAGCCTGATACCAGACTCAGTCCCAGGAACCCGAGATCTTGACCTGAGTGGAAGGCAGATGCTTAACTGATGAGCCACCCAGGCACCCCTCTATCTGCTTTTCTCTTTCTTTTATGTATTAAACATATTTGTATATTTGATGATTTTAACATCTGAAATTGTAGGAAATTTTTACAACAATTAAAAAAATTTTACTGACATTTTGTAATAGTGCCTTGTTTACCTGTGTGTTTTGTGATTTTCTTTTTGAATTCTGAACTCCTTTGTTTTGGAATCCTGTGCAATTATGAAACTTTTTGGTTTGGGTTCAGGATACATTCTTCTAGGAAGGATTTTTATTCCTTCTACTATGTGCTTGGAGTTGGGGGACTTAGTCTATGAAGCTGGATTTTAACCTAAAATTCTTACTATTGGTTTTTAGGAACATCCACATCATGTAGATGATTCCAGGCATCAAATTCTCATGATGTGTTTGCTAAAGTAAAAAGGTACATTTTTCTTGATGTTTGCCTTTGAGGTGTATTTGATGTTTGAGTTCATTCTTTTCCTGGATTATTGTACTGTTGGACCCCGACTTGGTCTGATGCTGTCTGAGACTTCAGAAGGCCTGAGCCTTTTTCCTTGGTCTTTCCCACTCCTAGTTTATGCCCCCTGGATTATCTGGCAGCTTTGCTGCTTGCTTTTTTCTTTTTTCTTGATTTGTTTCCATTCTTGATGTCAGTGGTTTTCCCTTGTATTCTTTGTGGGGTATCCAGCATTGAAAAGGGTAATTTTTATATTTTATTGAGCAGTTTCAGATGTAATATAGCAGAAATGTTTTAAAACCTCTAGCATATTTCAGAGAGTGGAAATCTTGTTGGAAATTTTTCAAAAGGATAGTTTCTAGAAACCAGTCCAGACCCACAGACTAGAATCTGCAGAATGCAGGTCCTGTGGGTATTTTTTAAAACTTCTTAGATAATTTTAATTCATATAAGGTTTGAGAACCACTGACAGAAAAAGTTAACAACTTTTTGTGTAAACTTAAGTAATTAAACATTCATAGCTAATGTTTACTGAAGGTAAGTTAACATACATAGTAGGCATGCAATAATTCTGGCTATTAGTATTATTTACATGTTGGGCTCTATTCTAAAACCTATATTGTAATCTATTCCTCACAACAGTGCTATAGTTGCTAATACTATCTTCATTTTATAAATGAGAAATAGAAGCACAGGAAATTAAATAACTTACCCAAAATTACATAAACTAGTAGTAGCACAATTGATATTTGAATCCAGGTAGTTAATATATTTCTAGAGCATTTAAGCTTAACCTATAATCCTTACAGTCTTCCAGATACTTAACATTTTATTGCTTCCCAGTGGGAATCTAACATTGCAGAATATAGCAAGAAAAGTATATTTGAATTATTATATATTCATGTCACTTCAGTGGTATAGGGGAATCAGAATAATATAGTAGAAACAGCTTTGACTTACAGGGAGACAGGCATGAATCTTTCCTCAACTGCTTACTGTATAGCTATGAGAAAGCAATTTATCTTTTCTGAGCTTTTACTTTTCTTATTGGTAAAGAAGGATAATTATTTTTACTTCATAGAGATTTTGAAGAAATAAATAGAACTTATAATGTGTTGCCTAACCACATGCAAAGTGGAAGGTCAGTATTAGGATTTATGGTATCCACTAAGAAAATGATATTGACTCTCATACTGGAGATTATATTAATAGTCTAGGATGATGCTAGCAGAGCAGATGATGGTACTGGTTGATGGTGCCGGTGGGGGCCACGCTGACTCTCTCTCTATGGAAAATAGTTGCTGCCAAGCACTGCCCTAGGCTCTGGAGATACAACAGTGAGTAAGACATAGCCTTCCTGCTCTCACAGAGTTGACAATCTACTTGCAGGGATCCAGACAGATACTTTACTAGATGCTGCAGTATGGTCAGCATAGGGTGCTGTGGGGACACATAGGAGGATTACTCAGCCAAACCATAGGAGATGAAGAATGGTTTCACAGAGGGAGGATGATGATGTGGGGGAGTAGAATCATAAATCCAGATACAAGGCAAAGTAAAGACTGGTAGTCATTGCACAAAAAGTGTCCCATTCACTAATGAAATAGGTATCTTCAACATTAATGAAAATATCAGAGATGCTAAGAAAGTATGCTTTTATCAGGTCAATGTTGAAATATTAAGAGCCTACTTTTAGGTCTAGGCTTTACTAAAGTAGTTTAATTTTTTAAAGTAAAATATGGGGACGCCTGGGTGGCTCAGCGGTTGAGCGCCTGCCTTTGGCCCAGGGCGTGATCCTGGAGATCTGGGATCGAGTCCCACATCAGGCTCCCTGCATGGAGCCTGCTTCTCTCTCTGCCAATGTCTCTGTCTCTCTCTGTGTGTCTCTCATAAATAAATAAAATCTTAAAAAAAATAAAGTAAAATATAATATTGACATTTCTATAAAAAATAAAGTAAAATATTGAAATTTCTATTAAAGAACACTTTCTGAGCTATTGTATATACATGGCCTACATGCTTATTATTCAGTATTATGGTCACATTAAATTATGCTTCTGAGTGGGGGGGAGAAACAATGATCTCCAGAGGATGGAATGAAGATTTTTTTTTGTTGTTTGTTTGTTTGGAATGAAGTTTTGGAGTTGGGGTGAATATCACCATCGGCTGTTTACACATTTCCTTTTCTCTCATTCTAATACACATGCAATGAAAAAATATTTGTGTGGCTCATTTATAGTTCATAGTTTTAATTTGGTATAGTACATTGCTCTGGTATGGATTTGATATTGATCAATAAAATTGTATGTATAGGAGTTGAGATTTCTTTCCATCTTTTTTTAGTGCCCCTTTCCAATAAAGTAACATACTAAAACTATACAAGGGAAAGACCACTCCTTTGGCAGAACTGGGATATGAAAAAGAGAATGATTAAAGAATTTCTTAGAAGGGATGGAATGTGGGACTAGAAGAAAAAAAGAGGACATTGAAATGGGCAGTTGTTGGGACACCTGGGTGGCTTAGCGGTTGAGCATCTGCCTTTTGCTCAGGGCATGATCTCGGGGTCCTGGGAGTGAGTCCCACATCTGGCTCCCTGCATGGAGCCTGCTTCTCCTTCTCTCTGTGTCTCTGTCTCTCTCTCTCTGTGTCTCTCATGAGTGAATAAATAAAATCATAAAAAGAAGAAATAGGCAGTTGTAATGGATAAAACGCAATCAGTGATTATAGGAATAATGAATGAGGTTGGTCTTTAAAAATAACCCCAGGGCAAGCAGTATCTCTATGTTCTGGCAGCCAGTTGAATGTGACTTGATGTAAAAGTATATTTTGATCTACAACTCAACTTGTATCCATATGAGACCCACCAATGACTATGGTATTTTGCAAGAGCAGTCCCTAACTATAGCTGGGGAAAGTGGAGCTATTGGTATAGGCATTTGGAAATATTAGAAACCGGTTGTTGGAAGACTAAAGCTCTTTAATTCCTCAGGGTTAAGCAGAGGAAGAGAAAAATGAAATCAAGTTTGTAAAAATTAATTCTGGAAAAGATATTTTAGAAAGTTTATAAAATGAGGTTGAAATTGTAAACATGCTTTCTGTGATATTGAATCTTAGTATACTAGGAGTACCCCAAATCTTGAAGGGAGAAAATTAATTTTTCCCAAAAAACCCTTGCTCCCACCCCTCACAAAACCCCTTTATAATGCCACAAATTGGGGGCAGCCTGGGTGGCTCAGCAGTTTAGAGCCGCCTTCTGCCCAGGGCGTGATCCTGGAGACCCGGGATCAAGTCCCATGTCGGGCTCCCTGCATGGGCTCCCTGCATGGAGCCTACTTCTCCCTCTGCCTCTCTCTCTCTGTGTATGTCTCTCATAAATAAATAAATAAAATCTTTTAAAAAAAAATAATGCCACAAATTTATGTAGAATTCTTCATTATTTGGACCTTTATGGCATGAAGTTGGGAGAAGGAGATAAAGACCTTGAGCATAAAAGCATATAGGCTCAGTGCTAATAACAATATGCTAAGGGTAATATTCAATATGGTAGTATTGGGATATATTGAATTCCTGGCATCTTTGAGGCATTTGTGTCTCATTGGGGTTTATTTTAGCAAGGACTCTTGACTACCTTTGGGCACTTAGTTTCTAAGAGTTCATTGTGTTTTAAGGGATTGTGATTTTTTTCTTTTTTTTAGTAGGTTGAAAATAATTCTTAAAGCTGGACATTGTGGACATCTCTCTACCTTCAACTTCTGGCTTTCCTCTTACCTTCCTCTTACCTTTATTCATTTTCTCTCTCTTTTTTTTTTCCAATTGATCTTTCAGCTTTAAATGCTGCCTTGCCCTCAAATATTATAATTTTTCCATAGTAATTCATTCTATTCTCTCTCTAGTTTCCTTGGTTATCTCATGCACTCCACTTTCATCAATATGTCAGAGATTCCAGAACCTTTATATACAGCTTATTTGGAAGTCATCTGGATTTATCTGATTATATGTCATATTCATAATTAATGTGGACATAACTGAATTCATTAGCCTCTGCCTCAGACATCTGTTATCTCCTATAAACTCATTCTTGGCTAAATGGTATCTATCTAATCAATCTATCTATCTATCCCTCTCTCTCTCTCTCTCTCTCTCTCTCCAGTGTCCTATGCCAGGAAATTTGGTATTTGTAGGAGCTTATTCAGAGAATATAATCCTGAATGTAAACAAAGTTTTAGCCAGGAAGATGCCTTTTCATAGCATTGTTTTTTTCTTTTTAAGATTTTATTGATATATTGATTTATTTTTTTAAGTAGGTTCCAGGCCCAACATGGGGTTTGAACTCAGGACCCTGAGATCAAGAGTTGCATACTCTACCGACTAAGCCAACCAGGTGCCCTGTAGTATTGTTTTTAAGAGCAAAAAATTAGAACCAGTCTGCACCACTGCATTGATAAAAACTGCCACACACACAGAAATATTTTGCACACAATACAAATTATGTGGAAGAATATTTAATGACATGTGAAGTTATATACATAAATTTAGTGAAAAAAGATGCCCTTAAACAATATGTGCACGATGAATCCATAATCATTAAAACAAAACTATGTATGTATCTACGTTTGTAGAAGATGTTTGCATTATTTCTAGATGGTACAGTTATGGCTGGTTTTTATATTTTTATAATATTTTATATTCTTTTTATTTGCCTATATTTTCTGGATTCGAATAGTAGACTTGAACTATGTTTGTAATTCACACATATAGACAGTTTGATCTCTCTTTTTCACCCGCAACTCTTGTTGCATAGTCCAGTGTCTCATTCACCGCATTCAATTGCTGCATTAGTCCACCTGCTCATAATGTTGGAATTAGACTGCCTTAGCAACTCTCTTGCCTCTATTGCTCAGCTACCAGAGCTGTCTTCCTAAAAAATCTTAGCTAGTTGGGTTCTTTCCTTGCTCAGCCCTTCCAGTTTAAGTAGTTAAATGTTAAATCTCCAAAACCATCAAGAGTAGAATACTTTTTGGATATTTTTCCTTGTTACACTTTGGTCTGAAGATCTCCAGCCAACTAGAATTTGGCCAACTTAAGACTTAATATAACATTTTCTCCTAACCCTAACAAAGTCACTTTTGACCGAATAGCTATGCCAGGTTTAGGGGTGGGGGAAAGAGAGGACGAAACAGAGAGAGAAAATATAAATTGAACTCAGGCATTTCCAAATCTTTGCTCTTTGTCCCTTTGTGTAACCCATTACATTTTGCCCTTGCTGGGTATTTGTTTCTATTCAAGGGACAATTTATTGGTTTTCTTGAGTATTTAGTTAGTAAGAACAAATAGCCAAATAATGAAAATCCATCAGTTTTAGTGCCAATTGTTATATCAGCAGATCCTATTAGGAGTATTTATTGAAGCATGTCATGCTAATAGTCCCAGAGTGTAATTATACTTGCAGATTTTTCTTGCTTTCAGGGAGTTTGTAACATGTTCCAGATGGTTAAATAGGAAAGAGTAGACATTTTGTACTGTCTTTTCAATTATGATTAAGAATTTGATGTGTTACATATTATTTATGTTATCATTATTGCTTTTGTTAGATTTAAACATGAGAGGAATTTTTAAAAAATGCATTGGGGTTTTTTATTTCTTTTTTTAAAATTTCTTAACTGTGGTCAACAATAAGCAGTACCTTTCATAGATACTTTTCCCTTGTTAAGTCGTTTAATTGCTTTAATTTAAGCATCATTAAAATGAGATAATTGCATCTTAAGCAGTAATTCTTTTATGAATGTCGTCCTTAATTTATTCTTGGAAAGTATTTACTTGAGTTTGTTTTAGACTTAAAATTACATGGTGAACCTTCTTGAAAAAACTTACATAAGACAGAAATAGAATAATTTTTCCAAACTATTGGTGGTTCTTTGACCTTTTTTCTACAAACTGCTGTTCGATTCAACATTAGTGGGACATACACTTTAAATTTGCCAGTAGTAGTGATGACTTTTCACTCATCTTTTTATATTCTCTTGTCTACCTTTCACTGACCATCCAGCTACTTTTCATTTAAAAGGAAGTTTACAAAGACTAGGCAGATAGCATGTGAATGCAGAATAGAATAGTTTGTGGATCATAGGGATCCAGACCTTTAAACTTTGGCTTTGTTGTGACCTTCTATTAACCAATTTGCTAACTGGTTAGCTGACTTGAAAAATAATGTTGTTTTTCAGAGTAAGGAGTATGGAACCCCTATTAAATATGTTGTTTTTCAGTGAGAAATAGACTACTCTGTACTTAAGTTTAAGTACCTGTATAATTTTGTAATATACCTTTTGTGTGGATGGGGGACAAATTGGTCTTGACCCTTAGACTACTGTTCTGTGTCCTTGAAGTTCTCTTCAGGATTTCTTGCACTTGATAAAAGGAAAAAAAAAAACATAAAAAATATAATGCCAGTTTTGTTTTTAGTGATGAATACTGTAGACTATTCCTAAAAGATTTTGTTGGAATGAAGGGAGTAGTTTACATTCTGTATTATCCAACAAGACTTACTACTTCCTGTAATTTGCCTTTAAATATCTTTGTTCATTCTCAGACTTTCCTATTCCTTACTAAGCTACCTTTCTGCCTCTTGACCTTCTCTCTCCCAAACAGCCTGCCTTCTCAGTCTCTGCAGATTCCTCAGTCTTCCTCATACCTGCTGTATACATTCTGTATAGTTTTTTCAGGTAAAAATTTTATCCTTTCTATAAAGTTATTTAAATTCCTTCCCAGCAAGATCAAAGGTAGCCTCAACAGACTCAAAGAAAAGCATGTCTTTGGGGGAGATTCTGTACATCTTGCTATAATAAATTGGCATTAAATTGGGATTTCTATTTTCATGGCTATTGCCAAGTTTTATATAGTTTGGTGTGCTTAGCATGTACAACTGTCATGATAAAGTATTTTAAACTGTTTAATTTTGTGAGTCTGGGAATATAGAAAACAGTATGGGCAAATTTAATTCTTGTGTGTGTATGTTAAAGCCTTATTTATTTGAGAGAGAGAAGGAGCATGTGTGCATGCTCATGGGGGAAGGGGCAGAGGGAGAGAATCTTCAAGCAGACTCCCTGCTGAGTGGGGAATGCATGTGGGGATCTGTCTCACACAACCCATGAGATCATGACCTGAGCCAAAACCAAGAATCAGATGCTTAATTGAGACGCCCTGTGTGTGTTTTGAAAGTATTTTATATATGCACTGTCCCATATGTAAAAATTAGATTTTCTGCAAAAGAGATGTTTAGGTGGCGTTAATTTTTAAAAGAATGATTCAGGGGCACCTGGGTTGCTCAGTCACTTGAGTGTCAGACTCTTGATTTCAGCTCAGGTCATAATCTCATGCTCCTGGGATTGAGCCCTGCCTTGGGCTCTCTGCTCAGTGGGGAGTCTGCTTATGGATTCTCTCTCTCTCTCTCTCTCTCCCCACGTTGTCCCCCCTCCCCTACACTTGCATTTCTTTCTCTCTCTCTTTCAAATAAATAAATTTTTAAAAATTAAAAGAATGATTCACACTAGGATTTCATTGAATGAAATATTTTATTTTTATTTTTATTTTTATTTTTTTTAAACATTTTTTTTTTCAATTTTCATTTATTTATGATAGTCACAGAGAGAGAGAGGCAGAGACATAGGCAGAGGGAGAAGCAGGCTCCATGCACTGAGAGCCCGACGTGGGACTCGATCCCGGGTCTCCAGGATTGCGCCCTGGGCCAAAGGCAGGCGCTAAACCGCTGCGCCACCCAGGGATCCCTAGTTTTATTATAAACAATGAGAATTGATTTACAAATACAGTATGTGCAAGACCTTTCCAGGCATATCTATATGAGTTAAATGTACATGATGAAATTTGGCCAATTAGGGAAAATATCTCTGGATTAGTGGGAAGAGATGACAGGATATTTGAAAAGCAATCCTATTTAGAATTCCTAATACCATCTTTTATCTGGTTAACTAAGCTAGAAATTTTCCTTACCTCTTCTCTGCAGTATCCCAGCCTCTAATCTCTTTTATCCACTGCACTTTCTTCATGAGGCAAAAGAGGGTGGTGTGACTGTAACTTCCATAATCATGGGGCCCTGGAGGCTTTACTTATCCATTGACCCCTTGCCTAGAATATGACATTTGGAACATCTAGAAAAGTGCAACAATGGTACTTCAGTTCTCATCTTTCTTGAGGTTTCCTTTATCCTCTTCATATATATCTGGTATATTTAAAATCTCTTTATTTTTCTGTTTTCCCTTTGAATACTTTAATCACCACACCCCTAAACATAGGTCCTGTCTGTAGATTCAGATTTTATTTTTTGGTATATGTTCAGGCAAGTTTCTAAGCAGAGCCCATGAATTTGCATGCCTCATGGGTCCAATTTGTTACAGATCTCTGTAGTCCTGTATCCTAGGAGGCTATGTTAGGAATTAGTACACACCTTTGTCTCATTTCCCCAAACCTAATACTTACTCTGATAACTATCATGTTGTGTTTGTAGCATAATAGGCACATGGTAGTACTTGTGACACCTCTAGTCCCCATATATTTTGACCCATTAACTATGTGAGAGAAAGATACTCAGCCTCTTGGTCAGGCTGAATCAATTTACGTGTCTAACAAAATGGATGATGAATGTTGGAGAGGGAGAGCCATATAGCAGTTGGACCTCTTAGTGCACATTGTTTACAACTGCCAATTACATAGCTGGTTAGTATACTAGATTTTGATGTAAATAAGAATTCATTTTCTTCTCTTCTGGGGAAGAGGAAGGGTAGCTGCAATGGTAAAAGCTCCTGAAACCAACATTTCCAAGCCTCAGCATGATTGACATTTTGGGTCAGATAATTCTTTGTTGTGGGGCCTGACTTGTACATTACTTGAGAAGCTGAGGACAACCAGGAGAGTGTAGTTTCTTTTGATGCACCTGAAAGCTCAAAGAGAGTATTGACTTTAGAATGGGCAGAAGGTTCATCTCAAATCTCCCTAACCAAATTCTGTAAGGTCAAATAAGTGATAAGGTATCAAAGGGTTAAGGAGTTAGAGGTAACAATTTAGAGAAGTGATGTAGTAAGGATATAGGAGGCTTAAACTTCAGAGTCTTTGTAACATAGGATTTGGGAAATCTAGGTGTAAGGGGGTGGGAAAGCCCGGCTTATATGGATTATCTATTGGACTTTATAATTTTTTCCCATTTATATTTGGAAACTTTTGTTCTTTAGTATTCCTGAATGTCATTTTATTTTCCTTTTCCAGGCTTCAGATGGCCATCTTTTTCTTTGAACATACCTTTGCCCTCTTCCTTAAGAACAGAGAAAGAGATCATAGTATATATATCTAGAACAAAAATTCTCGAAATAAGGTCTGCAGATTCCTGGGGGTTTGCATTAGTCTACTTAGGCTGCCATAACAGAATACCACAGACTTTGTGGCTTGAGAAAATAAATTTTGTTGTTTAATATTCTGAGCACCGGAAGTTCAATATTAAGGTGCTGGCAGTGTTGGTTTCTGGCGAAGCCTTTTCTTCCTGGTGTGCAAAAGACCACTGTGTCTTCTCATGGCCTTTCCTCTGTGAGTATATTCCTGGTGTTTCTTCATTTTCTTTTTTCTTTTTTTTAAGGATTTTATTATTTATTCATGATAGACATAGAGAGAGAGAGAGAGAGAGAGGCAGAGACACAGGCAGAGGGAGAAGCAGGCTCCATGCAGGAAGCCCGACATGGGACTCGATCCCGGGTCTCCAGGATCACGCCCTGGGCCGAACGCAGGCGCTAAACCGCTGAGCCACCCAGGGATCCCCTGTTCCTTCATTTTCTCATAAGGACATTAATCCTGTTGGATTAAGGCCCCAAACTCATGATGTCAGTTAACCCTATCTCTTTAAAGGCCCTATCTTCAAATATACTCACATTGGGGTTAGGGTGTCAACATACAAATTTTGGGGAGATAGAATTCAACCCATACCATGGTCCCAAGATCTTTTCATGGGATCTATGACATCCAAATGGTTTTGTTACTAATACTAAGATGTTATTTGCCGTTTGTAATGTATAGATGTTTTCACTGAGGGTACAAAAATAATGGGAGGTAGCTTACCACAAATAACCTGGTAGCTTACCACAAATCAAGGCAGTGGTATTCGACTGTATTTGTGATCATTATCTTCTTCAGTGCTACATATTTGCAGTAAAGAAAAAAATAGGTTATTAAAGGGCTATTAAGTACTCTTAAATTTGCTCAGTTTTAATTTATAATATAATAAATATTGATAACCTATATAAATTAAATCTCTTATCAGTCCTCTATAAGTTTTTAAATTTCTATGTCTCTAGATTGCTATGGCTAGGACTTTCAGTACTATAGTGAATAAAAGTGGTGAGAGAGGACATCCTTGTTTTGTTCTTGATCTTAGGGGAAAAGCTCTCAGGTTTTCACCATCAAGTAAGATGTTAGCTATGGGTTTTTCATATATGGCCTATATTGTATTGAGTGAGGTATGTTTCCTCTAAACCTACTTTGTTTAGTTTTTATCATGAACGAATGTTGTACTTTGTCAAATGCTTTTTCTGAATCTGTCGAGACAATCATATGGTTTTTATCCTTTCTCTTGTTAGTATGATGTATCATGGTGAACCTTTTTTTTAAATGTGTTGTTGAATTTGGCTTGGAGTCCTCAATAGTTTTTAAAAGTGTAAAGGAATCCTTAAAGTAAAAAATTTGAAAACTGCTGATGTCAGGGGGAAAAGAAGGCCATTATGTATTACTAATTAAGAAAAAAATTTTGTTATTTAAGTAAATTTTCATTTTCATTTTTTTTTAAAGATTTTATTTATTTATTCATGAGACACACACAGAGAGAGAGAGAGAGAGAGAGAGAGAGAGAGAGAGGCAGAGACACAGGCAGAGGGAGAAGCAGGCCCCATTCAGGGAGCCTGATGTGGGACTCGATCCCCGGACTCCAGGACCAGGCCCTGGGCCAAAGGCAGGCGTTAAACCACTGAGCCACCCAGGGATCCCCAATTTTCATTTTCTAACCTTGATTCATAAAGCAAGTAGATCTTCTATAATCAGAGAAAATGTTTATTTAAGAAAGGTTGAATTTCTATATTTCTCTTTAATAAAAAAATAAAAACATGAATATGCTTTTTAAATTTCCAGATGATCATGCCTCTCTACTTCCTCTTTTGGTCTTGACTTCAGGGGAGAGGATGCAGGGCTAGTTTCTGTATCTCTGGCCCATTTGCTAGGGGTTTTGTTGCTGGATGGTAGGTATGGTCCTTAGGAAATGAGTGAAGAAACCAATATACACATATATAAAGTATTTAGTGCTCAATATAGAGAATTTTGAACAGAATATTTTTCAAGGAAGTTAAAGTCACATTTCTCATAAGTGATTTTGAGCTGATTCTTGGGACAAATCATGAATTGACAGAGAGGAAAGGTGGATGAAGGAGAGGAGATGTATAAAGCAGGAATTGGCAAACTTTTTCTGTCAAGGACCAGATATTTTAGGCATTGTTGGCCATGTAGCAACTGCTCAACTCAACTAGTGTAGTGCAAAAGCAGCCATAGACAGTAAGTAAACAAACATGACTGTATTTCAACAAAATCTTATTTATGGACATTATCATACAGTTTTTTTGTGCTATGAAATATTCTCTTTTGGTTTTTTTCAACCATTTAAAAAATGAAAACATTCTTGGCTCACAGGCCATAAAATAATAGGTGGTGGGCCTTGTTTAACCAGGAACCAGAGTTTGCTGACCCGTGGTATGGAAAATCAGGAGGCTGGTCTTGGGCTGAAGGCTGGAAGATGGCTGTCATGATTTCAGGCAAAGGTGAAGAAAAAGTAGGACTATGTTAATGGCCATTCTGACTGGGGATTTATACATTTTGGGGGATCTTTTTAGGAAACTAACTTTTGGTTTGTTGATTTCCTCTTTTTACCTTTTCATTGATTTCTGCACTTTTATTATTTTTTCTTTTACTTCCTTTACATTTACTTTTGCTCTTTTTTCCCCTAGCTTCTTAAGATAGTCCCTTAAAGGACCTTTTACTCCCCCTAATATAAGCATTTAAAGCTATAAAATCCCTCTCTTCTAAACACTGCTTTTGCTATATTCAACAAATTTTTGTATAGTGTATTTTTTTAAATCATCATTCCATTTGATATATTTTCAAAAATCTTTTTTCTTTCCTTTAAAATTTTTTTTTTTGCTTTGTATATAATTGTAATTTTAAACAGTTGGAGCTTGGGTGTTTTTTTTTTTCCCCCTGAAATGTCTTATTGTTACTGACTTTTAATATAATTTCGGTGTGTTCAGGCAACATATTCTGATGTGTTCAATCCTTTAAAATTTATTTTGATTTATTACCAGTCTCTCTTAGGCAAAGTACCACAAGTACTTGAAAAGGATATGTAATCTGCAGTTGTTGGGTGTAGTCTCTAAAAATATCAGTTAGGTCAAGGTGGTTGATAGTGCTGTTGGAATTTTCTAAGTCTGTATTGATTTTTTTTTAAGAGATGCTTGCTTCTGTCAGTTACTGAGGGAGAGGGATGCTAAAAATCTCCAACTATAATGGGTATTTGTTTTTCTCTAATTCATTCACTTTTTGCCTCTTATATTTTTAAGCTCTGCCATTAGAGGCTAGGATAATAGGAAATCCTAAATGCCATGTCACACGAGTGAGAATTCTTTGTGCCAGCTATGGAGGGCGTTGCTGAGTGATGACTCTGTGTGTGTGACACTGTGAACATGAGGATATGGGAATGGTGTAGGAGGGGCATTGAGGAGGCAGAGCAGGGGTAGAGGTTAGGCCTGCTGTGGAGGTGCCTCAGATTTGGGTTGCTAACAAATGCAATGTGGAATGTGACGATGATTCTGAAAACCTGAACAAGATATTGGTCTGATAGACACGGAAGAGAAAGAATTAGCAGTGTTTAATGGAGTGGAAGATACGAAGTGCTGGGAGAGCTGCTTTCAGCAGTTCAGAGAACTAGGAAACTGGGCAAATGGAAGTGTGATTGCTGGTGATAGCGGTGTATTTAATTTTGTGACTTTGAGTGATAGTGATGAGTGTTCTCTCATTAAATGCTCCTTAGATTGTGGTGGTGCCTGGATATACAAATGTAGGCATTATGTAGGAATACAGAGAAGTCAGGATTAGTGAAAGAGGAGCAGAGGTTCTTTTTTAAAAGGTTTTATTTATTTTTATTTTATGTCTCTCTGTGTCTATAGAGATAGTTGGATAGATAGAGGGAAGGATGGATCCCTGGGTGGCGCAGCGGTTTGGCGCCTGCCTTTGGCCCAGGGCGCGATCCTGGAGACCCGGGATCGAATCCCACATCGGGCTCCCTGCATGGAGCCTGCTTCTCCCTCTGCCTGTGTCTCTGCCTCTCTCTCTCTCTGTGACTATCATAAAAAAAAAAAAAAAGATAGAGGGAAGGAGGCAAGCAGACTCCCTCCTGAGCACAGAACCCAACTCAGGGCTCAATCTCAGGATCCTGAGATCATGATCTGAGCCAAAATCAAGAGCTGAATGATTAACCAGCTGAGCCACCCAGGCACCTGGAGCAGAGATTCTTTGTGCTGAGTTTTTATATTACACATACTATGAAATCATTCATTTCTGAAATCATTTTGGGATAAAGTTTTTATATGTGATCTTGGCTCAGACATTACCCTCACATATAAACTGGCCTTAACCACTCCATCGAACATATAAAAGTAGCTCCCCTAGTAACTCTGCCTCAAAATATTCAGTTTTATTTACTGATCTTTTCCTCTCATTGGATGGAATGTGAGCTTTGAAGAGTGGGAACTTCATCTCTGTTGTTCATTGCGACACCCAAGCATGTGCTATAGTGCTTACCATGTATCAGGCTCTTAAATATGTGAAGATTGAATCAGTCTGCCTGTTACAAAAGAAATGATGTGTACTGAGTAAAAGAAATAATAAAAAATATTTTAGGGATCCCTGGGTGGCTCAGCGGTTTGGCGCCTGCCTTCGGCCCAGGGCGTGATCCTGGAGTCCCGGGATCGAGTCCCACGTCGGGCTCCCTGCATGGAACCTGCTTCTCCCTCTGCCTGTGTCTCTGCCTCTCTGTCTCTCTGTGTCTCTCATGAATAAATAAATAAAATCTTAAAAAAAAAATTTATAATCTGATTTTAAAATACCTTATAATGTGTATTACCTATCTTTTGAAGTCATGAAGCTAGATGTTTGGTTATTGTCTGCTCCCCCACCTGAAGCTACTATGCTACTATGTGGAAAGTGATAGTTAAATGTAACTGTAGATTAGCACCCCTCATTATGTGATTATAACTTTGCTTTCCAAAAAATGGAATTACTAGTTGAAACCTCTAGGCACATAAACAGGCCACTTTTCTATTTAAAAAGGTATTATGTAATTTAGAAATATCACAAAAAAGAAACAAATATCTAGATACAAGTATTTTTTTAAAGATTTATTTATTTATTAGTGAGAGACACACAAGGAGAGAGAGAGAGAGAGAGAGAGAGAGAGAGAGAGAGAGAGAGACAGGCAGAGGGAGAAGCAGGTTCCTTGCAGGGAGCCCAATGTGGGACTCGATCCCAGATCCCAGGATCAAGCCCTGAGCCGAAGGCAGACACTCAACTGCTGAGCCACCCAGACGTCCCTAGATGCAAGTATTTTTATCAGTTAACTTTAGTGGGTATCTATTCTTTTTGCTACCCTTGAGAGGTACAAAGAGGTAGTTTGTCTTTGTCAGTTGATAGTGTGTGGAGTAAACTGAGCCCACACATAGAAAAATGTGTAATGCAAACACTCATAAAGTATATGTCAATTTGAACTGTTACCTAAAGTGATCTTACCTGTGTTTTGTAAAATACCACCTTAGTACAATGCCATCTTCGAACACATATAAAACCTGTACTGGGAATTAAAATCCTATCTGAGCATCCCACCATAGTGTTTTGGAGATTTAGAACTGCTTAGTTTTGATAGTCCTCAACAGCTGTCTTCCGATTCAGTAAAGTTGCTCTTTAAGAAAGAACTAAACACTTGTAGCTTAGGTGTTACATTTCATTTTTAGCTCTTTGAATGTGGACTCTCTCCAACATCCTGGTGTTTTCTCTTGCCTTGTAGCAAAAACAGAGAGATAAATTATATTGCAGAATGATGCCACAGAAATGGGCTTTCTCCGATTAGTAGAGACTAATCCAGCAGGTTTACTACTTTCAGCTTTCTTTTCTCCATGTGTTCTCACCTTCAAACCTGTGCCTTATCTCCTATACTAACAATCTAGTGCCCACCCCCCACCCCCATCCCGCCGCCTTGCTACTGATACTGTTCTTGGATTTGTTTAGAAGGGTATAAATAATGTCCTTTGACCAGTTTAATGATCCTCATTGTCCTTAAGCTTTTAACTGCATTACCATTGTTGAATTGGAATAGATTCGTTAATAACATAAATTAACCTTTTAAAATGTTGTGTACCTACTCTGTGCAAGTTAAAAAACATCCAGCTAGGAGCTTCAAGTCTTGGGAGGGAGTAACAATAAGCAGAGAATCACACCAATATGTTAATATATTTTGAAAAATGCTATGAAGGAAAAGTAGAAAGTGCTATGAAAGTATAAGGAAGGGCTGATTTAGATTACTATGGTCAGAGAAGTAGAGTTTTAGCTGAAGTTTGGACAGGGACTAGGAATTGGGCAGGTGAAGAAAATAGGAGATTATTTGCAACAAAGAATATATTCTAGCAAAGGCCTTGGAGTGAGAAAGAAAACTGGGAAATAGGCAGGAGCTGAGAAAGGACCAATGCTGCTAAAGCATAGCATGCTACATATGGGAAGAATGGCTATGTCATGGTTTGGTATTTTATTATAAGTGAAATAAAACCTCATGGAAGGGACATAAAAGCAGGAATAAGATATCAGATTTGTATATATGTGGTTGATGACTTATTTTTGAAATAGGCAAGATAGAGTACAATATAGGATGGCAGCATTTGGGTGAGTGTGAAGGTATCTTTAAAAAAAAAAATAGGGAATAGCCAAAGAAAAGGAATATAGATGAGTTTAGTTTGGAACTTCTTAATAAATAGGCAGATGCTTGCAGATGTGGAGCTTACCATACAGCATAAATATAGTAGGAGCATTCTTTTGAGAATAACTTGTATCCAAAATAGATATGTTTATACAACATTCAGAATTAGTAGCTTTGAAATCCAGTAGTCTGGACTTTTCAGTGTTTATCTCTTTAATGTACATGTAATGGAGGCTGTAGGAACCGTTAATATTTTAGATTTAGTAGTTGATATACAGGCACTTAAACACACAATTTTGGTTTTAAGGTAATAATCTGCCTTTTTTAAAAAGAGGGGGGACAAGAAATAGAAACAGTGATTCAACAAAATACTTTGATGTTTTACTGTACTGTTTACATTTATTTTATCTCTACAACTTTGAATTTAAGCATCAGTATTTCCCTGGAAGCCAAATGAAAATTAAAAACAAAAAGCCATATGAAGATACATAAAATTTCCTGAATATGTATTACTGAAATAAATAAAGAAATGCAAGATATCCAAGTCTGGAAAAAACCAAGGGAAAATGTGATGGCTGCCCTCATTTATGAGAGAAGTGGCTGCCAAGCAGAAGAGATATTAAACTTAGTTGGCTATGGTTTGTTAATCACTTCGCAGTGTTTACCACGTGCCAGCCATTGTTTTAAACTACTTAAAAGTACTCCATGTTTACTCTCCTGACAACTTTGGGATAGGCACAAAGTTCTGCTTTTTTGTAGAGCAGAAAACTAAGAGGCATAGAGAGGTGAAGATCAGAAAGTTAGTGATGGTAGAGTTGAGTTCCAGAATCCATACTTGTAACCATAATGAAATATACATCAGTTATAAGAAGGGAATGTGGTTGCCTGTAGGCAGATGTGGATAGCTAAAGCTCAGTTAATTTATTTCAGTGCAACAAAAAGAAGAAAAAAATAAAAAAATAAAAATAATTAAAAAAAAATTTATTTCAGTGGTGTGAGGTTTTATTCTATCAGTATACTCAATTTACTAATCCATTTTATTATTGTTGAGCATTTGGGTTCTTACCATTTTTTGCTCTCATAAACAATGCTGGCATGAACATCTTTCATCATACCTCTTGTCCATGTATACAAAGAATTTCCTCGGGGTCACAGTTCTCTTAAATATTGGTCCCCTCAGAATTCTTGCTACTTACCAATCTTATTCCTATAAATCTTACAAGATTTATTTTCCTGGCTGGAGTTCCCTGGAGCTCGTGCTTTTACCACAGAACAACGGTTTTCATATCTTTCCAACATAATACATTGTCTTCTAAAAACACCATGAATTTACCCACATTTTTTAACACATCCAAAAATTGTATGAAGAGGTGGTTTTTTTCTGGAGAGAGATTATAAGGTTTTCATAAAAGCATTTTGTAATCATAAGAACAATGAAATCAGCCTTCTAAAAATCAAAGATTAATAAGGAAAAATAATTAAATATTGCCATTATATTAAAAAATAAACAGTTTTATCTTTAAAGTCTTTTCTTAGGCCTCCTTAATACTAAGATAGTATTAAGAAAAAAACAGATAACTGTTGAAGGAGTTAAATAAACTTTAAATATTTTAAAATTATTTTTTAACAATATGGCTGGTTTAATTTCAGATTTTTTTTGCCTTTGATTTGGAGAGCATGACCCTTATTAACATGGTCAGGATGGACAGCCCCGTGGCTTAGCAGTTTAGCGCCGCTGCCTTCCCAGAGCGTGATCCTGGAGACCCTGGATCGAGTCCCATGTCAGGCTCTGCCTGTGTCTATGCCCCCTCTCCCCCGCCTTTCTTTGTGTCTCTAGTAAATAAATAAAATCTTAAAAAAAAAAACAAAAAACAAAACATGGTCAGGAGGAGGAGGGTTGGTAGCATCATTCTTTCGTTCTTCTGTGAAAACCTTACAGTGTCTCTTAAGGAAAAAAAATGATTTCACACAAAATTTTAGGTGCCACCTTCCTTCTTAAATTTTATTTGGGGTACAACTAATAAGAGCAGAGAAGTTACTATGGAATCTTAACTCTGTGTAAACCAAAGTAATTTCTAATTGCCACTGGTGTTAATTGTTTATTTATAATGACTCACTACGGAATGGCAGCATAGCTAACCTAAGCTAGTCTCACCACACCCAGATTTTGGTTAACATTATCCCTTTCTCTCCTCATCAAAAAGTACATCATAAAGAAGAAGAGTTAAAGTCATGTTGTAATAGTAATAACCTTGAATCTGCACTAATTTTATGGAAGTAATGAATGTACAAACATTGTAATTTTAAGTGTTATTAGTAACACATTACTTTCATTACACTAAACAGTTATGGTCTACTGCTTTTAGAGATTTGAAAGTTTCCTGTACTTTTTCACAGAGAAAAGAACAGACCACAGCTTCTTTTGATACTCATCTCATCATAAGGCAGCGGTTGCTAACAGAAGGTGGATTTTTTTCTGTTTTCCCAGTCAGAATCCATGGTATCAGCTAATGTGTATGAAGAGACGTTCCCTTTATCTAAAGCTGGTCCTTTTTAAAAATTTCCAAATAACTATTGTATAGGCCTTACTGCCTGTTGTTTAGTTCTTTTTCTGTCATATCATTCATTATGTTATTGAGCAATTTCAGTGGCTGATTGGTTCTTGAGAATGTCAGGATGGTGGATTTTAAAATTGGCAGAAAGATTAAGATGTTAATAACAAGGGAAGGGAGAAGAAATGAGTGGGAAATATCAGAAAGGGAGACAGAACGTAAAGACTGCTAACTCTGGGAAACGAACTAGGGGTGGTAGAAGGGGAGGAGGGCGGGGGGTGGGAGTGAATGGGTGACGGGCACTGGGTGTTATTCTGTATGTTAGTAAATTGAACACCAATAAAAAAAAAAAAGACAAAAAAAGATGTTAATAACATACGTGAAGGAAAACTTTAAAAAGATTATGAAAAACAGGATTATTGAAAATAAAATATTACCAATAATAATATAGTATTTGATTCCAGGTAAAAGTGGTAGGTTGAGCACACAGTTAATATTGTTCCTTCCTCAAACCAGAGTTTAGTTAAACAACAACAAAAATAAAGTCTGGGCAGCCTGGGTGGCTCAGTGGTTTACCGCTGACTTCGGCCCAGGGCATGCATGATCCTGGGGACCTGGAATCGAGTCCCACGTCGGGCTCCCTGCACAGAGCCTGCTTCTCCCTCTGCCTGTCTCTGCCTCTCTCTCTGTCTGTTTCTCATGAATAAACAAATAAATAAAATCTTAAAAAACAAACAAAAAAACAAAAAGTCAATAAGGGTTGTAGTTGGATTATTTTTAGTCATAAATCCAGAGATGTAGGAGAATTGAAGAAAAATAGGGCAAAATTTTCAAGGGAAAATTCTGGTGGGAACCAGGTTTCTCACATCAGTATTTGCATCCTAACAAAGAGCTTGCCCAGTTTGTCCTGTAGTGAAGGTCACAGTCAATAGCCCCATGTACTTAATTAGAGCTTTAGATAAGCTTTTTTATTTCCAAAGATCCAAATATCATGAAGCATCTAAGAAAAGCACCTACTATGAATAACAGAAACCAAAGTAAGCAAATCAAGAATACAAAAGAACTTGCTGAAAACAGACTATACAGCCGAGGAAATGTTATGTATACATTCACACACATACACATCCAGTTATATATAGATATATATGCATATACACACACATACATATACCATATGTGTGTATAACATATCTTCAGCAAGATGGGATGCTACATCCATAAAGCAAGAATAAGATACTTTAAAAAAGCATTCAGAAAACAATTCCTATAAATTAAGAATATGAAGCAGAAAAAAACTCAATAGAAGTATTGGATAATGAGTTGAGGATAATTGTTTAGAAAGTAGAGTAAAAAGGGAAAGAAATGATAAGCAGAAGATTGAAGAATATAAAAAGATGAATCTAGAAGGGTCAGCTTACTAGTGTTAAGAGTTCTAAAAAGAGAGAACAGAATAAATGAAGGGAAAGAAAAAAATAAATAGTATAATCCAAGAAAATTTCCCAGAACAAAAGTGTCTGTTGGGTGCCCAGCATAAAGGAAGAAAAGAGATCAATACCAGTTCAAGAAATAGGATATCCACATAGTCAACTAAGACTCGGTCTCCGTAATATTCAGGGAAATTCAAATTGAAATGAAATCCCATTTTTATCCATTAGACTGTTTAAAAAATAAAGTCTGATGATATCAGGTGTTGGAAAGAATATGGGGGAGATGGTTTGTATACATTACTAGTGGGAGCGAATATGAAACAACCATTTTGGCAAGCAATTTGACAAATGGTGAGTAAAGTGGAAGATATGTAGCTACTGTAACTCAGAAATTCCACTTCTGAGTATTGCCATTAGAAATTCTTACACTCGGATGCCTGAGTGGCTCAGCGGTTGAGCATCTGCCTTTGGCTCAGGGCATGATCCCGGGATCCGGGATTGAGTCCCACATTGGGCTCCTTGTGGGGAACCTGCTTCTCCCTCTGCCTATGTCTCTGCCTCTCTCTGTGTGTTTCTCATGAATAAATAGATACAATTAAAAAAAATTCTTATACTTAAAATTGAGGTGGTGCATTAGCCAGAACTTGTGCCAGAATCCAACATCGGAATCAGGTAATGAAGACAGAAAGGCCTTACAGGGGAGGAAAATTGGAACCAGTAATTGAAAGCCTTCAAGCATGCTCAGTAATCTAATCATGGGGGTCTAGCAGGAGTTTGTATGTCATATTAGATCTCCTACTCTGGATTCCTCTGGATTAGGGTAGGGGTGGTGAGGAAAGGCTTAAAATGCTGAGCTTTAGATGGCATAGATAATTACATAGTAATCACTGATGTATAGAATATTTGAATCACTGTATTGTACACCTGAAACTAATATGACACTGTATGTCAACTATACTGGAATTAAAATTAAATGAAAAAAATCACTAGAGAAGTACATTTTATCTTTTATTTTTTCAAACATTATATTTGAAAGAGAGAGAGTAACCACGAGTGGTGGGGAGGGGGTGGAGAAGCAGGCTGATCCCAGGGCCCCAAGATCATAATCTGAGCTGAAGGCAGGCTCTTAACCAGCTGAGCCACCCAGGCACCCCAAGGAGAGATAAAATTTAAGAGAGCTCACTGATTTCACAGTAATAACCAAACATCAGATTATCAAAACTGTCTGTTTTCTCAGTATTTCTTCATATTCCTCCTGTCTTCTTAGGTTCTCTGTGTCACCTATCTCCTGGTTCCATATTTTTTACTTCTCATTGCGTACATATCTTTTTTTTTTGTACATATATTTTTTGAAAATGGATTTATCTTGTGCTTTTCCATCTTCGTACAGTCTGTAAACGCCTGTGCTTAGCCTCCCTCTTAGCATTTCTCTCACCCTCCCTCACATGGTTCACCATGAATCCATCAGGACCCTAAATCATCTGGCTTCAGTTACTGCCTGGTTTTGAAGAAGTACCCATAAAAAATCTCAGGTTTTACAGAAGAGAGTGGCATCATGTGGCAAAGACTATACCCACAGGATTAAGTATGCAAGTGATTTGGGGTGTTGCTCTTCCTTGGAAGCCAAATAATGACAGAACCTAAGTTTATGGATGACTGTGAACAGTGCCATCTTTGCTGATAGTCAGTTGCTATTTACCAGTTCCTACACACATTTACCTAGAGAAAATTTAATGATAAAGTTCTTCAAAATGAATGAACACACAAAATAATATCAGGAGGTTTGAAATGAATTGTTTCATTCAAGAAAATGTTCTAGGGCACTGTATTATAAATGCAAATAAACTAGACATATAAAGTGAGAAAAATTCAAATATAATGTCAATTGGGCTAATCTAACTATGAAACATTTTCTTTAATGGTTTTAACTATAAGTCAGTATGAAAAACTAGTTCAGGGACGCCTGGGTGAGCGTTGAGTGTGCCTGCCTTCCGCCAAGGATGTGATCCTGGAGTTCTGGGATCGAGTCCCACATCGGGCTGTCTGCATGGAGCCTGCTTCTCTCTCTGCCTATGCCTCTGCCTCTCTCTGTGTCTCTCATGAATAAATAAATAAAATCTTTAAAAAACAGAAAAAAGAAAAACTAGTTTCAAGTTTCTTTGAGTTTTTGAATTGTGGGTTTAAAATAAAAAAATCTTGAAACTATAAAAAGCACTTAGTTTAGAGAGACTAGAAGAGGTAAATACTTTTGAATCCAGGTGATTGGATCTCTCCATTTTGTAACATTAAACATTTTACTTTATTTTTTTTTTAATTTTTATTTATTTATGATAGTCACACAGAGAGAAAGAGAGAGAGGCAGAGACACAGGCAGAGGGAGAAGCAGGCTCCACGCACCAGGAGCCCGATGTGGGATTCGATCCCGGGTCTCCAGGATCGCGCCCTGGGCCAAAGGCAGGCGCCAAACCGCTGCGCCACCCAGGGATCCCAAACATTTTACTTTAATATGGAATTCAGCATTGGGGGAAATCATGATTTACGGAAAACAGTTTTTATGCGGAAAGAAAAAGCCCAAAACAAGCATTAAAAAAAAAAAAAAAACTATTACAAATGTAAAACAAAAGAAAAATAGATTTGTACTTATTGGTAGTATAATGTACTAGATATATGTAAAATAAACCACTAATTTTATTTTTGAATATATGATTTAATTTAGGAGGAGAATTGAATCTTGGTGAATTCATGAAAGTATTCAATCCCTCTATTTTTGAGGGGGTCTTTTTTAGTTTCAGCAATATTATAAAGAAAATTTTTTAAATTTTGTTTATTTTGAAAGAGAGGGTGCAAGTGGGGGGGAGGGGCAGAGGGAGAAGGAGGTGGCTGACTCCCACTGAGGCTATACAGGGAGCCCCATGTAGGGGCTTGATCTCAGGACCCTCAAATCAAGACCTGAGTCAGAATCAAGGGTCGGGCACTTAACTGCCTGAGCCACCCAGGTGCCCCAGCAATGTTAGAAAATTTAAGTGTATAGGTCTTGTATATCTTTTGTTAAATTAATTCCTAAGTATTCTATGTTTTTTGCTATATTACAAATTTGTTTTGCATTTTATTTTCCATTTATGATTGTATAGAATGAATAGAATTTGTAGACTCACCTTATATCCTTTAACTTTGCCAAGTTACATATTAATCCTATTAATCATTTTTCAGATTCCTTAGAATTACGTACCTAAAAATGATTTTAAGTGAACAAAGACAATTTTAGTTCTTCTTCTCTGAATTTCCTTTTATTTCTCTTACAGCGCTGACTGACTAGGACCTTCAGTACATCCATTATAATAATGAAGTGGCTATGGGGTGCCTGACTGGCTCTGTCAGTTGAGCGTGCAACTCTTGATCTTGGGGTTGTGGGTTTGGGCCCCACATTGGCCGTAGAGATTACTTAAAAATAAAATTTAAAAAAATAATGAAGTAGCTAGAGTGAACATTCTTGCCTTATTCCTAATATTAGAAACTCCCAATATTTCACCATTATATAAAAACTAGATGTAGATTTTTCATTCATCCTCTTGATTATCATATTAAGGGAGTTACCTTGGGCAGCCCTGGTGGCTCAGCGGTTTAGCACCGCCTTCAGCCCAGGGCCTGATCCTGGAGACTCGGGATCGAGTCCCACGTCAGGCTCCCTGCATGGAGCCTGCTTCTCTGAATCTCTGTGTCTCTGCCTCTCTCTTTCTCTGTGTCTCTCATGAAATAATAAATAAAATCTTAAAAAATAATAAATTCTTTAATTCTTACCTTGCTGAGAATTTTATCATGAATAGGTACTGATTTTTGTCAGATTTTTTTCTGTATCTGTTGAAATGTTTATATCTTTTTATTCTGTTAACATGGTAAATTACATTAACTGATATTTGAATTTTAAACCAAACTTATATTTCTTGGATAAACCACAATGATCAAGGTATGTTATCCTTCTTATATATTGCTGGGTTAAATTTATTGTTTTGCGTCTGTATTCATGAGGCTGATTTTCTTTTCTAGTAATATCTTTGTCAAGTTTTGGTGTTAGGGATTTGCTTATTTAATAAAACAAGTTGGAGAGTATCTCTTTTCTGTTTTCTAGAAAGTATGTAAGATTCTTATTATTACTTCGTTAAATGTTTGAGAGAGCCCACCAGTGAAGCCATCTGGGGCTAGAGTTTTGTTTTTGTGGTATTTTGTATTTTGTTTTTGTAATAATTATGAAATAGTTTCTTTAATAGATAGCATTCCATTTATTTCCGTAGACATTTTGGTAATTTTAAGGGATTTTTCATTTATCTCAGTTACTGGATTGATTTGCATTATATAGTTTAAAACATTATATTTGTAGTATCAGAAGTGATATTTCTCCTATATTGATAATTTGTGTTGCCTTTTGGTTTTCTTGAACAGTCTTGACAGAGTATTAATGATTGTTTTAATCTTTTAAACTGTTGGTTTTAATTTGTTTGAATTGTCTTGAGTTTGGATTATTATTTTGACTTCACCAACTTCTTTTTGTGCCATCTTACATCTCCTATTAGCTAATAATAGATTCAGCCTATTCAGTGAATTTGACAATTTTTATACTGAACTATCTAACTCTTGATTTTTCATTTATTTCTTTTTTTCCCATTTACTGCCAATATTTCTCATCTGCTCACTCATCAAAATATCTTGAACATGCTTGTATTAACTGTTTTAATATCCTTGTCAGTTAATTCAAACATCTAGATCATCTTGTAATAGGATTTTTCTCCTGATCTTGAGTTAAAAATCTTAACTTCTTAGCATGTTTTTTTTTTTTTTTTTTTTTTTTTTTACTTCTTAGCATGTTTAGAAATTTTTTATTGCGTCCTAGATTTTGTTGATGATATTTTAGATGGTTTTTTTAGAAATTGTGTTGGTTTTTTAATTTTTTTTTTAATTTTTATTTATTTATGATAGTCACACAGAGAGAGAGAGAGAGAGAGAGGCAGAGACACAGGCAGAGGGAGAAGCAGGCTCCATGCACCGGGAGCCCGACATGGAATTCGATCCCGGGTCTCCAGGATCGCGCCCTGGGCCAAAGGCAGGTGCCAAACCGCTGTACCACCCAGGGATCCCTGGTTTTTGTTCTAAATTACTGGGTAGTAAATACACACCCATACCATCCAGCAATTGCATTTTTGGGTATTTATTCTAGAGAAATGAAAACTTATGTTCACATAGAAACCTGTACATAATTATTTATAGCAGCTTTGTTCCCATACTGTTTAATTCATTTTTTTAAGATTCTCAAAGTGACAAAATTATAGAAATAAAGGACAGATAAGTGGTTGCCAGGAATTAAGGAAAGGACAGGAGGGTGTGATTATAAACAGCAAAGGGACTCTAAGTGGGGGTATAGTATATGGATCTTTACATGTACTAAAATGCCATAGAGTTATAAACAAAGATATATATGTAGTATCTATATGTAAAATGAGTGAATGAAAAAAACTGGCAAAATCCAAGTAAGATCTGTAGTCTAGATAATTGTATTGTGCCGGTCAGTTTCTCAGTTTATGATAATATACTACAGTTATATAGGATGTCACTTTGGGGGTAGGTGAGTAGTATGTTCCTGGATCTTTCTGTACCACTAATACAACTTTTGGTGAAGGTAAGAGGCCATCTATATGTATCTAATCACCGGAAAGGATGTCTGCTGTAAAATCATATCTTCATCCATTGTCTTTTGGAAGTATTTTTCCGGATCACCTTACAAGTTGGATTTTCTTTCTTTATGCAACATTTCTGACCTTTGTCATTTCTTAGAAAATAATATGTCAATCTAACTTCCTTTCTGCTTTTATTTTTTTTTTCTTCTCCTTTTAGTTGTTTGTGTAATTGGCCTTAAATGAAGTGAGAGTGAAGAAAACTAGAGCCATCTCTGGAAACCTCACTACACCACTACCCTGGAAGCTACCTTCTGGAATATTAGACTTGACCATATCTGTTTTGAGGACTCATTATGAACAAAGAAGTCTCCCAGGTGGGAATTGTACTTCTTCTTTTAAAAGAGCTTTGTCTCAGGATCCCTGGGTGGCGCAGCGGTTTGGCACCTGCCTTTGGCCCAGGGCGCGATCCTGGAGACCCGGGATCGAATCCCACATCGGGCTCCCGGTGCATGGAGCCTGCTTCTCCCTCTGCCTGTGTCTCTGCCTCTCTCTCTTCTCTGTGACTATCATAAATAAATAAAAAAAATAAAAAAAATAAAAACTTCGAAAAAATAAAAAAAGAGCTTTGTCTCTACAAAAAGTATGGAGGGAAAAATGATTACCTGTTGACTCTTTTTGTTAATGGAAATATGTATTTGATTTGAGAGCTTCAAGGTTATTATAAAACATGTGCTGATATTCCTAAAGGAAAATATTAGAGAAGTTCTAGATTACATTTTATGAATCACTTTAATGCACATTTAAATGCATATAGGATTCATATCTATATTTTACAATGTGACCATTATTGAATTAAAAATGGCAAGCGGGTAAGTCATCCTTAGATTTGATCTATATATTTCTAACTTGTATGCAGTCATTAAATCTATATTTGGTGCCCATTT
Source organism: Canis lupus familiaris (assembly GCF_011100685.1). NCBI lineage: Eukaryota > Metazoa > Chordata > Mammalia > Carnivora > Canidae > Canis > Canis lupus. The sequence goes on from NC_049238.1 coordinate 19,075,979, forward strand.
TTTACATTTGGGCATTTTTACATAGTTGTTTTCTAAGAGTTTGTGAGCTGGGGGAAGAATACTTGTGTATCCATGAACATGACAATGATCATAGCAGCCTATAGTTAGAAAGATAAACATGCATCAAGCCAAGACAGTAGGTAAAAAGCTGAAGGTTAATCAGAAACTGATTAATCAGTAAGTGGAAGACTTCCAGTGGGAGGTTTTTTAAATTAAAATATTTTTAATTGAATTATGACATTATACAGATAAAAGTTACAAGTTTTAAATATAGAACTCTTGAATTATCACGTGCAAACAAATTTGTTAAACAGGTTAAGAAGTAAAACAATATCAGCACCCCCAGAAACTCCCCTCATCCCTGCCTCAGCTCTATACCACCTACTCACTTTAAAGGAGAAAGTTGTCACCATGGAGAGTGATAGCCACCAACTTGAATAGTGGGGTGTAACAGTCATAGAAGTCAGAGACAGTTAAATTTAGTTGGCTGACAAGCAATACCAATGTTTGGAATAAACAATGAACTTGGGAGATGAAGGCAAGACTATTTGTTGGCAGAGAGCTTTAAAGCAGGGACTGGATGTGCAAAATGATTTGAGAAAATACTCTTTTGATCCTGCTACTTCTCACTCTAAAATCTCATTGGTTTCTAGAACACACTCCAGATTTCTGGCTTTTATGAACTGATGATACCTTGTATTTATTAATTTATGTTTTCTGTTATTTGAAATCAGATTGTTGATTCTCAATAAAGAGAGAGAAATAGTAAAGCATTTTATTTTAAGCCGTTTTGCAGAGTAGGCTGTATTATATAAGCAAGATAAATTTTAATCATATAGGAGACCCCTCTCTTTAATAGTTTTCAGGAAGGGAATGTTAGTACCTTGACTTCATGAAAGAGAAAGGGAGAGAAAACAGAATGATCTAATGATTGATCTCTGGTATCGGTGTCTTTTTCCATACTCATTGTTCATTGAGTGACTCTGAGAAAGTCTCTTTTCTTCATATCACAATGAAAACTTCTATCTTTTCTATTTCCCTTTAACATTTATCAAAAACAATTTTAAACTTGCCATATAGTTGCAAGATTGGTATGCTCTGTATGCCTCCTAACACTTTCACCAGTAATAAACATTTTGTTACATTTTCTTTATCTCTTCTGTATATTTACTATTATTTCTGCTCCTCCTCTTCAACCACCACCATTATGATGATGATGAATCATTTGAGACCTGTAGACATTTATGATCTTCTACTCCTAAATATTCAGTATGTTCTCCTACTTAACCACAATATAATAATGAAATTCAGGAAGCATTTTCATTATTGTTATTATTGCACTTATAGTTCATATTAGAATTTTATCAGTTGTCTGATCCAGAATCACACATTGTGCAGTTGTGACTGCTCTTTGGTTTCTTAACCTAGAATTATTTATCAGCTTTTCTTTGTCTTCCATAAAATTGACATTTTGGAAGAGAACAGACCAGCTGTTTTGTATAGTAGCACTCATTTTGAGCTCAATATCTGTTTCTATCTGTGTTTCTTTCTGAAGAGACTATATGATGTGTGAGACTTTGGAGATTCATAGATTTCTTAACTGAGAACCTTATCTGGTAGAACAAAACCTATAAAGATTTTTTTCAGGAGAAAGTCTGTTAAAACATGGTAGAATCCCAAAATTCCAAAAGATAGATTCCTAAAGATGATTTGGACAGTATTGAAAAGAATTTTATATGTGTATGTATGTATACATATAATCTTAAAATCCAGCAAGATTTATTAGCTTTTGGACAAAAAATAGGATTTGTAATGGCAAAATTTTTTTATCTTAGAGAAATAGCACATTTCATTTTAAAGTGAATCACATCTTATAGGAAGTAATTGTTTTATAATGGTGAGAGAAGTCAGGATTAGACATAGGATCAATTTTATTTATTTCTGTATGATGTTTTTTTTTTTAATTTTTAAATTTATTTATGATAGTCACAGAGAGAGAGAGAGAGAGAGAGAGGCAGAGACACAGGCAGAGAGAGAAGCAGGCTCCATGCACCGGGAGCCCGACATGGGATTCAATCCTGGGTCTCCAGGATCGCGCCCTGGGCCAAAGGCAGGTGCTAAACCGCTGCGCCACCCAGGGATCCCTCTGTATGATGTTTGGACTAAGAATTGAGAAGACTCTCTCTTCTTATGTTTGAGATTCTTGTAAATACCACCCAGGATTTCTAGAGGTGGCATAATTTAATGTCAGCTCTTTTGGGAAAACTAATGAAGAAGCATTTTAGTGTGGAAGCAAAAGTTGGGAATATATCTTTGGCTTTTCTACTTATCAGTTATGTGCCTGTAGCTTAGTTGTATAAGTTGAAATAAAGCATAGCCAGAATCTGGAATCAAACTGCCTAAGAATGATTTTTATCTCTGCCACTTGACAATGTTGAGCTGATTAAAGAATGTTTCTGTGCCTTGGTTTCCTCATTTCTAAAATGGATTATAGTATTACCTATTGTATTTTATGAGTGAATGAATTAGTAAGGTTTTATGAGTAAATTAGATGCTTAGAACAATGATTGGCATATAGTAAATGCTCTGTAAGTGTTGGTCATCATCATCATCATCATCAGACAGTAGTTTATCAGTAAGATAAAGCTGTTGAACTCAGTGATTCTGTAAGTAGAAATAATAATACATACTTCATAGAGTAGTTGTGAGGAAAAAATGAGTTAATATATATAAAATGCATAAACACTGTATTATTACATTGTCATATCCTCTAAATGGATATTAGTAGGCTTCCTTTTTTGTGAACCTTTTTATTATTTTGTTCCTCTCAAATACTTTGTTGCTGACTTTATACTATGCAAATGGAAACAGGTAAGATAGGCATTTTGTATGTTCTTTCTTATTTGTTTTTTTTTTAAAGATTTTATTTATTTATTCATGAGAGACACAGAGAGAGAGAGAGAAGCAGAGACAGGCAGAGGGAGAAGCAGACTCCTTGTGGGAAGCCCAATGCGGGACTCAATCCCAGGATCCCGGGATCATGCCCTGAGCCAAAGGCAGACATTCAACCACTGAGCCACATAGGCGTCTCCATTTTGTATATTCTTAAGTGCCTATAATAAAAAAATTTGAGAAGCAGTGCACTAGATGACAATTGCTAGAGTCTCTCTGATTCTGAGCGTTTGCATTATTTTCCATTGATCCTGAAATATAAGCACTATTTCCAAAGTTGTTATTCTGTCAAGAACACTGGAAAGTGAAATTTGAATTTCACTTGTTTATAGTTAGTCTTTCTTTGGGCATTGCACTGGAAGGGGTATGACTAGCTCAATTAGTATGATCATTGAGGAAATATTAATGCTATTTAACCAGCTATTCCCCTGAAATGCTTGGGGATTTATTTTTCATTTCCCAATGGGTATTAATAAGGTTTTGCGAAATACAAATGAATCAAGTGAGATGACTTAAATTTCAAGCTAGGCTTAAAAAATGTATATTCTTCTATAAATTTAAGCAATGAAGATTTTATGTACATTTATATTGTGATTTTATTAATGCCCCTTCTGCAGTTGGGGGGATGACCCTGAAATTAACTGGGTTTACCTGACTTGATCATTTTCTAGTGCCTTCAAAATATAATTCCATTGTTTTGGCAAATAATTAATATGTAGCTCTATTACTTTGGTACTTCTGCTACCTTATAACTTTAAAGATCAAATTTTAGTATATTTATTTTTCTTTTATTGGTCTGTATATGTACATTTGAACATACTGTATTCCAAAATGAGTTTCTAAAATATTTGAGGGAAATTGAACAGCTTCTGATCAGAGGCTTAACTCTTATTTTAGATTTTGGAATAATTTTTTAAAATATTTATTTATTTTAGAGAGAGAGCACATGTGTGAGCAGGGACAGAGGGGGAGGGAGAGAGAGGATATCTGTGTCTAATGCTGATCGTTATTCTCTTCTGGCCGCAACTTTTAGCTGATTTTCTGCTCATTAATATTTGAATCTGAAAGAGGGTGAAATTGATGGGAAGAGAGAGACAATGAAATTTGTATTGCTTAGTTTTGTCTTTCTGATCACCATTTTCTTTTTTTAAGGCTGTTACTTCTTTACTAAACTATTAAAAACTTTACTCTGCAAGTAAATAAACTTATTTTTTTGTTTACACAGCTAAAAAGAGCTGTGGTCAGGAAGACCAATTTTAATCTCTTTTATTTTTTTTTTAAAGAAATACCAACATATTTTCCACGTTAGATATGGAACTGATTTTTGGAAGACATGGTACATTGTATATACAATTACCCAATGTTGTAGAATAACTGGAATCATCTAGTTTAATGGATTTCTAAGGAAATGTTGAGGGTGTTTCTGCCCAATTGTCTTAATAAGATAGTTGTCACAAATATGTATTTCATATGCTATCTTTCGTCAGGCACAAATACAACAGGAGTATTTTAACAAGGTGAATGCGTGTTTATTTTTTATTTCAAAAAATTAAATTTTAAATAAAGTCAATGTGAGGAATTTAAAATATTGGGTTTTAAAAGTAATTTGATTTTTCTTTTTCCTGTATTTATGTTAATAGAAAACAGAAAATAAACTTTTATGGCTCTTCAAAACTTACTCTTTCCTCTTTCCATTTAGAAACTAATGCAAAGAAAGCATTTTTCTTAATCTCTAAAATAAGCTTTTAGTGGTAAATATGAATTTATTAAGTCGTTTTTCAAAAACTACATATTTTTAGAATTTAAGTTACCAAGTCCTTGATAATGCATTTATTATTAACATAATATATGTAAGTTTTTGCACAGGATTTTCTTTTAAAAAAATCTGATGTTTTATAGAATCAGTGAAAGAAGATAAAATGATGTCTTTGTTGCTTTGAATCCATTTTTGCCTTTATTTTTTATTCCTGGCCATAGAGTTCAGATACTGGCAAACCATTTATGGCAGAGTCTTATTGGGGCAAGGATTCCTCTTTGGGCCAAGGATAGCCACCACCTGAGTTCTGGTCTCTGGTTTTGTGGATTCAGAGTGACTTTTTGTTTCCAGATATTGAACAAAATCTTTGTTTAGGCATTAGCTTCAAAATACCTAGTTTTTAACAAAACAAAACAAAAAAAAGGAAACATTCAGAGAAACAAGAAAGTAAGGCATATACACAGGAAAAATAGCAATCAATAGAAACTGTCTCTAAGGAAGTCAAGACATTGCACTTAATAAGAAAAAGTAAATAAATTGGATTTCATCAAAATTATAAAGACTTTGTTCATAAAACAAAATGTTTGCAAGTCATATATCTGGTAGAGGCTTAGTACTCTAATTTAAAGAATTCTTATGACTCAACAATTAAAAGACAACCCAATTTAAAAATGGGCAAAGGACCTGAATAGACATTTCTCCAAAGAAAATATACAAATGGCCAATAAACACATGAAAAAGATGCTCAGTTTCATTAATGATTAGGGAAATAAATGCAAATCGAAACTAATGTGATACCATTTCACACCTCCTAGGATGGCCTGAATTAAAGTTACAAAACAGAAAATAACAAATTTGGTGAGGATGTGGAAAAATTAGAACACTTATACGTTGCTGATAAAAATTTAAGATGGTATAGGCACTATGGGAGACAGCTTGGCAGCTTTTCCTCTAAAAGCTGGAGAGTTACAATATGACTTAGTAGTTCCATTCCAAGAATACCAAGAGAATTGAAGACATGCTCACATTTATACATACAAATTTTTACAGGATCTTTATTGATAAATAGCTCCTGAAATGAAAGAACCTAATGTCCATCAGCTGATGGATAAACAAAATGTGGAATATCTAAACAGTGGAAAATTATTCAGCCTTATAAAGGGTGGTGAAAATCCCAAAGTTCCCATACATACTTACCACATGAGAAAGATTTCAATTGACAAGGCAATGAAAAGACAAAAGAATTGAAAACATCTTTTAGAGGACCGTAGGTGTCTGAGGATGTTAGTCTGAGAAATGTTTCCACATGGCAGTTGCCCAGTGCAGAAGCTCTTTGCTTATCATGATTTTCCTGTGTGATTCTTTTCATACAGCTGTCAACTTGGAGAGATTTAGTTCACAGAATGCCTCTCTCATATCAATGCTGTTTTGTGCTAATTGCCTGCTAAGCAATTTTAAAGTATATTATTAGTTATTTACTAACATGTTGTTACTTACTTTTCAAATTATGTGGTTCTCAGCTAAGTCTGGGGAATGAGTGACAAATGTCTTGTTCTAGAAATTTAGAATTCAAATGAAATACAAAACACTAATCTATTTCTTCAGCCCCACCTGTTGGTTTTGTCTGGTTTATTTGAGATAGATGTGGTTTCTAATTCCTAAAACTGTTCTCTACAGATGGCCTGAAGTTGTTTGGGTATAAGTTAGTGACTCTTTTCAAATCAACAGAGTACTTTTACTTAGAAACCTTAGCTCTTTTTTAAAAGGTGATATGCAAATTGGTTTCCTGAAACCAGCATTTCTTTTTTTTTTTATTTTTATTTTTTTTAATAAAATAATTTTTATTGGTGTTCAATTTACCAACATACAGAGTAACACCCAGTGCTCATCCCGTCAAGTGTCCCCCTCAGTGCCCGTCACCCACTCACCCCCACCCCCCGCCCTCCTCCCCTTCCACCACCCCTAGTTCGTTTCTTTTCTTAATGAACCTTATTTAAGTACCCTTACTGCCAAATGTAAAGCCATTCCACAAATAGAACAGCTGTAATAGTTTTCACTCATCAGAGGTTTTGCATTCCACTATCTGTATATTGTGTTTTGTAAATAGAAAGCAGTTAATACCAGAATCATATCATCAGCACATTGTTGGTGACTCTCATAGCTTCTTAGTGTTGGCTCTTATTTTGGTAGGCTGCCTGTCTTGTCTGGCTGCTGTTGAATTATTGTCTAATATCTTCTCAGTTCCAGAATCTCAGATAAATTTAGAAGATGTCAGTCTCCAGCCTGTAGTCTGAGGGGAGAGCACAGTATGGGGAATCTGACTTTAAATCTAAAAACGTTTGTTGCTCAAAATGATACAGTCTGTGAGATTGTATTATTTATGTTTACAGTTGTATGACTGTAACATGACCTCATGTCTCTACAATACTATGAAAAATTGTAAGACATTTCCCCCAAATGGTACAAAATTAGAAGAGATGTTCTCCAATTTCTAGATCAAGAAAACAGGTTTTTTTTCCCATTGAAAACAGAGTAACAAGGACTTCAAGTGAGCTCAGTTTCTCAATTATAAGAAAGAATTCCAGAGTTTTATGAAGGATTCCAGAAAATATTTAACCATAAAATATCTTAAATATCCTTTAAACTTTTTTTTTTCCTTTAAACTTTTAAATGTTGTATTAGTTAAGTAGTTTTGTCACTTCAAACTCATCACCTGTTTTAGCTTCTGTATCTCTTGGGCATTTTGTTAGACAATGGATATACAGTAAAAAAAGATCTAGTAACTGGCTTTGAGTTCATAATATAGAAGGGGAGGCAAGCAGGAGAATTACATTTTATAGCATAGTATAGTAAGAAGTATATGGCCCTTTCTATTTTGAGAGCCAGTAGAATTCCAAGTGGATAAATTCTCAAATGAGTATAACTTAATGTCTTTGGAGGCAGAAAAGACAGACAGATAAGGAAGTAATAAGTAGTCCTTAAGCAGGAAGTAGGGACTTAGCTATTTTTCTTTGGGTTTAGTAAACTCTAAACTCTTCTCTTTATTTTCTGCTTTGTTTCTTCTCTCTTCTATTTCTACTTTTAGTTAATGTCCCTTCATTATTACAAAATTTGTTGCATAGTTCCATTTTTTTATATTAATACATTAAAAATATTACATTTTATTTCTATGTGAATATAAAATGAAGTGGCTTCTTTGAATTTTCATAGGAAAAGAAGGTAGCAATTATATTAATTATAGTAATATTTTACTCAAATGATTATTCTTATTTTGTGTTTGGGTTTCAGAATCTTTTGACATCTTTTTGTTGTGGTGGTTGATATTACAAGTCTGGCATATTTGCCTTTGCTCTGAGGCTTAAATTGTAATTATTTTCCTTATCATAGGTCCTTCCTCTCTCCCACCATAAGAGATTTAACAAGTTTTTTTTTTTTTTTTAATGATGACATTAAATGACAATGCAGCTCACCTTATTTATTCATCATTAATAGAAGCCTGGAATTTAAAAGTCCAGCATATTTTATAAATGTTGAGTTTGAGGTGACAGATATCCAAATGAAAAAGTCCCATTTAGCAGTTGGAAACTTAAATACCAAATTACTGAGATGAGAAAGATTGTACTTACCCTTTGTAGCAGAAGTCTTAGAATGGAAACCAGACCTTGTCATTCCTCTGTTCTTTACCCTCCACTGATTGCCTAATTCAGTCAGAGTAAAGCTAGTCTTTAAAATGGTTTTTATGGCCTTACATGATATAGCCTCCTGTGATCTTTCTGAGATCATCTGTTCCTCACTCTCTGGTTCTAGCTACATTGATCTCTTTTATGTTTCTCAAAAAGCATAGTTATGCTCTGGCCTTAAGGGTTACAGCTCTTCCCTCTGCCCCTGCCAGGAGCACTGTTTCTCCAGATACCTTTCTCCCTTCCCTCACCTCCTTCAAGGCTTTGCTCCTATCTCAACTTCTCAATGAGGCCTTTTCTAACTATGCTGCTTAAAGTTGCTGACTCTTCCAGAACTTTCACACATATCTCTATTTTCACCTAATTTTTCTCTGTAACACTTAACCACCTTCTAATATACTCTATAACTTACTTTTTAATTTTATTTATTGTCTCTCTCCCTTACAATAAAATGAACCTCTCTGAAGACAGTGATTTTTATAAATTTTATTGACAGCTGTGTCCCCAGTACCTCAAACAGAGGCTGGCATATACCAGGAACTCCATAAATATTTGTTGCTAAGTTAAGTTAGGGCTACCCACTGAGATCAATTTAAAGTTTTCTGACTAATATTTACCTTTCCTGGGAGCATGAAGTATACTAAAGATTTTATTTTTTTATTTTATTTTTAAATTTTTTTTAATTTTTTATTTATTTATGATAGTCACAGAGAGAGAGAGAGAGGCAGAGACATAGGCAGAGGGAGAAGCAGGCTCCATGCACCGGGAGCCCGATGTGGGATTCGATCCCGGGTCTCCAGAATCGCGCCCTGGGCCAAAGGCAGGCGCCAAACCGCTGCGCCACCCAGGGATCCCAAGATTTTATTTTTAAAGTCTTTCCTTAAAAAAAAAAAAAAAAAGTCTTTCCTTAGGCTCAAAACTAAAATTAACGTATGTAATCTACATGTATGTACAACTATTAACTTAAAGATTTTATATATGTCATAAAGTATAGTATATAACATCTGTAATTTACTGGGTGGCTCAGTCGGCTAAGCGTCTGCCTTCAGCTCAGGTTATGATCCTGGGATCAAACCCTGCATCAGGCTCCCTGCTCAGTGGGGAATCTGCTTCTTCCTCTGCTTCTCCCCTTGCTCATGATTTCTCTCTTTCTCTCTCTGAAATAAATAGATTTTTTTTAAATCTATAAATACTTCATTGAATGGATGTTTAGTCACTTAATTCACCACGGTCCTATAATAGATACACAATAGGTGAGAGCTGATGGAAACTTTGTATATTATGTCAAAGTTAAATGTCCTGCAGACAGGATTTAGTGAAGGGTTTTAAGCAAGAAATTGAGATGAGCAGACTTAAATTTTTGATAGCCCACTCTGGTTTCTCAGGGAGACCATCTGGAAAGCTACTTTAATAGTCCAGCAGGAGGGGATGAGAGAATATGAAGAAGGAATGGATTTTGGAAATATTTAGGAAATAAAAATTGACAAATCTTGGTGTCTGCTTGAATGTGGGGTATGAGAGAAGAGGCTAGAATGACTCCAACATACCAACTGAGAGGAGAAATAGAAATACATGCGGTAATGTTAAGTTCATTTTGGAAAGTTGAATTTGAAGTGCCTGTGTGACATCTGGATAGAGATATATGGTGAGGAATTGGATCAGGGGTCTGAGACCCAGGAGGTGTGAGCTAGAGATGGGGTTTCAGGGATAGTCAGTACAGAGATGTGTTTTGAAATCATGTTGAGTGAGTGGTATCACCGCAGGATAATGTATATACTCTGAGGGAAAAAGAGACCTTAGGATGTTAGGACCATGAGGAATTCTGACTGCAAAGAATTGGGCGAAAAGTACTCAGAATAAGGTAAGAAGAAAAACCACACTAAATTCTCATCTGTCAGTTCATAACTTAAACATCACCTCTGCAGAGAAGGCTCAGGTGATCCCCCAGTTAAAATTAGGTCTCCTCTATTGCTTCTATTAACCCTATTCTTTTTCTTGGTAACTTTTATCACAATTTAAAATTCTGTGTTATTTTTGTGTCTTATTTATGTCTCCTGCTGCATGAGGGCAGGAACCTCTCTTTTGCTGTCCATTACTTGCTCAGCTTTTAGCACAGTGCCTGATGCATGATAGATGGATAGATTTATTTGTTAAGTAAATGAAGAAAGTTTGGGATCACAGAAGCCAATCGATGACAAAGTTTCAGAAGGTAACTATTTCACATGTTGCTCTAAGTAGTCCAGTAAAGTAATAATAATAATAATGATAGCTAGCAGTATTGAGCCCTAGTAAAATGAAGGAATGAAAAATGTCCGTTGTATTTATTGATGAAGAGGTTTGGGATGAATTATCCACTGAGTGAACACTGCCCCTCAGGGAGCTCTCTGTCTACAGAGGGGGTAATAACAATAGCTAGCTTCTCCAGGAGCTACAGTATGCTCTTTATATGCACTATTTAGTCCTCACAGCAAATCTGAAGGTAGGTGAAGGTAATTATTACCCTTATGTTACAGATGAGGAATTAGGTTAAGGAGATTACACACTTTGCCCAGATAGTGGTTAGGTTGAGATTTAAACTTAAGGCCTTCTGACCCCAAGGTCCATGCTTTTAACCACTGTGCCCCAGTAGGGGGATCCAGTTGATTCATCAGGGAACTGATACCTTGAAAATGACATTTGAGCAGGAATGGTTTAGGTGCTGTTTATAGGACAGATTAGAAGTGAGAGACTGGAATTGAGAAACCAGATACACCGTTCTTGCATTAATCCAGAATGAGGCATTTGGTTCCAACTGGAATCATAACTATATTTGAAAATAAAGGAGAGGATGATCTAAGATCTCTTATTAAGGAAGAATTGACAGGACATAGATACCAGTTAAAAATCAGGAGTAAAAGAGAAAAGTAAAAAGTAATTATAAGACTACAATCCTAGGCATTGGAGATTTTTATGAACTGCGCTTCTAATATGGGAGAAATTCAAAATGTGCCCTTTTGGTTGCATGAAATAATAAAATTGTGATTAGAATTTTAGATGCTATTTATAACTGAAAGGGAGATTGACAATCTTTGGTATGGAGAAAGGGCTAGAGACAGTAAGAGTAAGTTTTAGGACAAGAGGAAAAGGATTTACTAGATGTATTAACTAAAACCATGTGAGAGATTCTCAAGGATCGTGGCCTTTTTTGTAAGAAACTTTAGAAGCACAGCTGCCATCGCTGTGGCTTAATAATTTTATAATTTAAGGAAAAGTTAAAGGTTTTTCCCATTTAACAAGAATTTTCTTTCCTTTTACAAGAATAGGTGGAGTGAAAAAGAATGGAGGAGGTGTGTTGTTTGGCACTAATAAAATACAAAGGTAGTGATAAATATAAGGCCAGGAATATAATTCTGAGTGTCGTTAGGGATTCTATGAAGAATAGTGGTTGATAGGGACAGGTCAGAAGGGATCTGTAAGTGCAGTCACTAACTGGCACAACATGTGAGAGAGAGACCTGGCTGGCATGCTCAGGGAAATGACTTTGTGTTCTCTGGCATCTATACCAAGATCCTAACATGACTAAACATTTGATCTTTGTCGCCTGACTACATAGACACAAGGTTAGGAGTATAGAATTCAAAGTTGGTAAGTACCAAATCTAGTTCATCGCTTTAACTTCATTTGTATATGTATTATTTATTTTCCCTATTGTATAACATCCCAAACCTTATGAATAAAAGTTGTTTAAAATTCTTTTAAAAGTATAACCTAAAATGAACATAAAAAATATCTGACTCCAAATTATACATTGTTTTTACATTTACATCTAAAAGTGATGTTTTTTCTCTGAAAAAATTTCAGTATCTACTTCATGATTCTAATAATATTTTCATCCTAATTGACCTTTATGATTTCATAAGGGCTTATTAATTTTGTTTTATAGATACAGAAAAGAAATTATAGAAACACTAACTCTATGCTTTTGTATAGATGTAGTGGTTTTTATGACAGCTGTAATTAGCTATTCATTGAGAGACTACAAAGTTTAGATATCTTCTAACCTAAGGGAGCCTCCTCCTCCCTTGTGGTTAGAAAGCTCACCAGGGTAGATTTCTTATTGTTGTCCTTCCTTTTTAGGTGTGAAGTTTTTCAACATGAGTGGCCTCGGGGACAGTTCATCCGACCCTGCTAACCCAGATTCACATAAGAGGAAAGGATCGCCATGTGACACTCTGGCATCAAGGTAGGAACACTCTTTTCTTAGTGTATATCTGAGAGAACTTCTTTATCAATTTTATTGACATTTTAGAGCTCCTGTTCCATCTACTCCAAGTTTACTTGTCTTCTTTGAGTCCCTTAGACTTACCATGCTGTCTTGCTTCCCCCAGGGCCTTTCCACATGCTTGCTCCCTCTAGATTTCCTGGAACCTATAGAACACCTGTATGTTATCCAGATGCCAGCTTAGATATTACCACCTTAAAAGAAGCTTTATTTCCATAACTATCATATTAAATCTCCCTCATTCGTGTATCTGTCTCACATTATGTCTATAGCTCTGATCCATAAATTCAAGTTTTTACTAATTATGTGATTATTTCACAAATCCTTGGCTTCTCCACTACACACTTAGACTACCATTTGGTAAGGACCTTGTCTGTTCTTACCGTTTTATCCCTAGTTTGTAGCATAGTATTTGGATTATGTAGAGTAACGACACAGTAGGTATTTGTCAAGTGAATAGATAAATTCATTGTACATCTTTAATTGCTATCTTAGAACATTATGGTCTTAGTAGAACAAAGAAATATATTGTTATAATGTTAGGATTTTAAAGGATCTCTATTTATGAAATTAAATATTTGTATATTGTAAGGAATATGATCACCTTCAATTGGCTAAAAGAGAATTACTGCTAAGGAGACTCTAACAAATTCCAGATAGAAAAGGAACCGCAATCACATCAAAAGAGCAGCTTTCTACCTGAGAGGAGAAGAGTGGGGATCCATTCACCTTCTAGGATCTAAAGCAAGCAAGCTTTCTCAGCCTTTCACACTATTGTCATTGTCAGCCAAATAATTCTTTGTTGTAGGGCACTATCCTGTATTGTAGGATGTTTAGCAATATCCTGGGCTTTCACACTAAAGGCCAGTAGCATCTTTATATCATTTGTGATAACCAAAATGTCATATCAGTTGTGATTGCCAGAAATGTCTTCAAACATTATCAAATGTCTGTCAGTATTTCCCAAGGATGGGGAAAGCAATATGGCCCCAGTTGATAATAGCTGATCTAGAGAGTTGAAGTGACAAAAGACTCTTTTGTCACTGGATTACATGCTTTTTTTCTCATGGCAAGGAAAGTAAAGGATTTTAACGAGAATGCCTAGAAGCTGGAAAGAGAAAAGTTAATCAGTTCAGAGAACTATCATAGAGAGATCATAACCTAAGTACTCATAACCACAGGTAAGTCTCCAGATGCTCAGAGGATATCAAGATACAATCCAGATTTATGTTGTCAGAGTAAATGTTCTTATTTCTATCTGTATATAACAAAGTCAGTCGTTTACAAAGGAAAACTTAAGAATAAATAATTAAAACTATGTTTTTTGGATTTAATTTTTTTATTTGGGGGAATTTAAATCTATAAAAGTATAGACGCTAAGAAAGTATCTATACTCATCACATATATTTTATGGTATTGTTAGTATTTTGTTAATATTTTATCATATTTGCATAGTCTGAAAAAAGGTAGTAAAATAATTAATGATTAAATTGATCTGTCTGCAATTAATTTCTCCATTTTTAATAATTATGTATATAAAAGGATTGGTGAGTAAATATATATTGTACAATACTGTATAGCATATATATTTTCCTATTATACGCTCTTTGCAGCATGCATCTTGAGATATAAGCACATAGATTCAGTCCTGTCACCTTTTGATTAAATATTATATTACAGATGTACACCATTTGAAAAATCCATTTCTCTACAGAAGAGAGCTTCCCTATAGATAAACAAGCTTTTTGTTAGAAATTTTCTCTCTTACTGCTAGCACTGCAGCGAACATCCTCATATACACCTTCTACTTCATACGTAAGAGTTCCTTTAGGATCTGTGTACATATTTTTTTTTTGGATCTGTGTACATTTTTTTGTTAACTAGGTAACTACCACATCGCTCTTCAAATAATAAGCATCCAGAGTTTTGTTTTTTTTTTTTTCACATCCTTACCCACACTACTCTCTCTCCTCATTTTAACTCTTTGCCAATCTGATTGATGTGTGTGGGGTTACAGTTTCAAGTATATTTCACTGATGACTAGATACATTGATCATGGTTTTTGTTTTCCTCTTCTGTGAATTTCCTGGTTATATCTTTTGCCCATATTCCTGCTAAGGTGTTTGTCCTTTTTATTTGTAAGAGTTATGTTTAATTTTCTAGGTACTACTATTTGTTGCTTAAACTTGATTCATATGCTGTCTCCCAGTCTAACTCTGTTTTTGAAATCTTTTGACATATTTTAAAACCTTCAGTTTTCATGTGTCAAGCTCATGGGAGGGGGGTCTTATTAAAGAATATTTTCCCCTCTACTTCAAGACCTTCACTGCATTTTTACATATTTTCTTCTAATAAATATTTAAAGTTGTAATCAATCTGGAATTTATTTTTGTGTATGATATAGTTTTATTTTTTCCTACGTAGAATAGAAGTGGTTATGAATGACCCTATCCTTTCCCTGCTTTTGTGCTGTTACCTTTATCATGAACTGAGTTCCTGAATAGATAGAGATCTAGTTTCGAACCTTCTTATGACAGTCACCTTGATATCTGAAGGGGCAGGACATTCTTTTTTGTCATTTTTCAAAATTGTTTTCCCTGTTCTTGTCCCTTTACCATTCCATTCAGATTTTAAAATCAGTTTTATAAGTTTCCCCTGGGGGGAAAAATACTCCTGGGATCTAGATTAGAATTTCATTTACTTTTGTGCATTAAATTGGGAGAGAAATGACATTTTTATTTTCTAGACTCCAGATTCTAGAGTGTTCTTATTTGTAAATATAAAGGCTGTTCACTTATTCAAGTCTTCACTGTTCTTCAGCAATAGTTTATAATTTTGCTCTTTGAACAACTAGCCCGTCTTTAGTTAGATAATTCCAGGGTATCACAGAATTTTTATTGCTTTTAGAAGTGATATAATTTTGTCTATTGCACCTTCTAATTGGCAATTTTTAATATACAGGAATACTAATGATTTGGGATTATTGGTCTAATGTTCTGAACTTTCTTATTTGTTTTATGGTTTATTTATAAAACTTTGATATTTTTTGTACCTACATAATCATGTTATTATAAATATCAAAAAACTAATATATTATTCTCAGATGTTTTAAAGATAATCCTTATATGGTAAGGATAATCCTTATCCTTGTATGTTTGCTTTCAGAATGTTTGAGAACATTCTCTCCTTCAGGTTTATAAGTGTGGGCTTTAGTTTTCAATTGATATTTTTGATATGGTAAACCAAAACTTTGTGATTTTGAAACTGGAGTTTGCACATGAATACCACCTTGTCATGTTTCTTTTGGTTTGTTATCTGCTGTCACTTTAAACAGATTTTGAACTCATTAATCATAAAAGTGTACGTTATATTTTAGGGTATTGAGAGCCCTTGTGCCCATGAGCCCTGATAGAGTTTCTTAGTAATTGTTTGATGGGATGAGATGTCTCATATATCCTCCTATTCTCTTTTCTCCATTCCTTAACTCTACTGGAGAATGGGGATTAAAATGCTGGTCTCAAAATAGTGGATAGCTGTGCCTTGTGCCTGTATAACATTTCTAATTCAGCTCAACAAGTGCTTTATTAAGTGCCTGCTATTCAACCAGCATGGTGTGCATGATGTTATAAGGATATAAGTGAAATGAGGCATGTTTTCTATCTTCAGGGAGCTTACAAATCTGGTCATGCCACACATTCTTCTAAAACCCTCTGGGCTTCCTCTTACCCTGAAAATAAATAATCATAGCCAAAATGTTGATAATAGATAACATTTATTGAACTAATAGCCAGGAATTCTGCCAAGCGTTTTACATCTTTAATCCTCACAAAATTCTGGGAGATAATTAATGTCATCATCCTTGTTTTGCAGTTAAAGAAATTGAAGCTTAGAAAAGGTAAATTGCTGCCCAGGTAACTTGCCCAGGGTTACATAGCTAATAAATGACTGAGGAAGTTTCAACTTGTGCTTTTAAGCAATATACATGCTCTTTATCATGGTGTATGCAAGAGCCCTCATGATTGGGCCTGGTCCTCATCTCTTGCCCTTTTGTTTCTTATTTATACATCAGCCATGCTGAACTACTTACAGGTTCTTTAACTTGACATTTTCATTCTCATTTTATATCTTTGAAAAAGCTGGGTTTGTTTGCCTCCTCCACCCTGAAACCAATCCCTCTCTACTGGCTGGGTTGGGACAATTCATTCTCTAGGTCTAGGTGCTACCTCTGTGAGCTTCTGTAGTATTACAGTCTTGTCAGTGTAATAGCTCCTTTTCTTTATTCTCACACTAATTGGGGCTACCTCTAATTTAACCGTGGGTCCCTGGTACATACTACAAGGTTATCTGGCACATAATAAGCAGAGGAACATTTATGAAAAAGCTAGTAGTTGAAAACAAAAGATACATGAGGAGTTAATTCATAGCTTTGTTAACTAGCATGTGTGCCAGATCAATGGAAGTCTGTTGGGCTGGTGAAATGTAGGTGGCCCAGAGTAATAAAGGAAACCTTCTTTTCCATTAAGGTAGAAATTTTTTGTCACACCCGCCCCTTCTTCAGTTTTAACTTTATTTGAATATATCTGCTCTCATTTTCTGTCCTTGCTTATTCGTTACTTCATTTTGTGGTGATTTTCCTAGTTTCATTCTTAAGTCATTTTATAGACACCTCAGCATTTCGTTACTCTTAGCTTCTTGCTTCCTCTCTCACCTCTCTGTCTGACTATCCTGCCTTTCTATCACTTTCTTTTACTCTACAGTGGTGTCAGGCATTTCAGTTTTACATAAAACTTAATGTCAAAAACAGATTTGAGAGTTCCACCACATGAATCCAATTTACTCATATTGGAATTTAGACTCCTGGATTTAAACAGATCATACTTTAAACTGAATCTACAAAATAAGTGTAGTATGAATTAGTTTCTCTAAGGCAAAAACAGGTGTCCTCTTAAATACTTGTCAATTTGCAGACATGGGGTTCTCTGGAACCTTGCATATATGAAAATGTGTGTTACTCATTTTCTTCATGTTTTCAACACCTTGGTGTGAAGTTTGTCAAAATACCTTGCTGCATATACTATCTGGAAATTCTCAGATAAAGTTTTACTAAGTAAAATGAGACTAATAACTCAATAATGAAAGGCTTTAAAGATAAAGACAATGTGATTATTATGGTTTTAAAATTTGGTTATGTTTTGGGATGTGTACCATTTTGTAGTATTTTGTTTTATGTAGTTAAATACATTTGATTGGTTGACTTGGTTCTTTTCAACTTACTACATTGTTATGGAAATGCTATTGCTTTTATCGTGTTTTTTTATTACGAAAAGTGGTATTTTAATTGTCAATTATGAACTTTTTAAAAAGCAACTGATCTTTCCCTCTTTTCACCTCTTTTTTCTACCATTATACCAGATGTTTTTGATTGCTGCTTATTAAAACAAAGAGCTATTTGTGACCAGTCTTTCTTATTATGTTAATTTGATAATGGAAAAATTCATTTCAAAGTAATACTTCACTGTCTTTGCATGTATTACATAAAGCAAGTTGCCTGATGATTTGGCTAATTAAACCAGGAGTAAAGACTGGAAAACAAAAGTGAACGATATTCATTCACTTCATTTGAATGAATATAAAATGCTAGCTGTTTGCACTATTATCCTTTGTTCTCATTATTTTGCTTCCAGATAAATCAAAATTGATTGTATTACATTTATGAGAACCTATAAATAGATGTCTTTTCTATTTTTTTAGAACAAAGTTGTATACAAAAGACATTCTCTGTACCTTATCTCTAATTATTGATCTATTATTCTTTTTATTTTACTTTTTGGATGGATACTCCTTTCTTTTTGATGAGGACCAACTAATGGTCTAATCATTATACGAATTAAGAGTTTATTAGAAATGAGTTTTTCAGATTTCCGAGCATAACTTATTTGAACTAGTATAATCTCACTGCTTAATTTATATATATCAAAGTTATTTGAAAATTCACATCTTCTATTTCAAGGAGTTATTATTTAGAATATAAAATAAATTCCAAGTGCAACTTGTATATGTACTGTCTGCTTCCTTTTAATGTTTAACATTCATTGGCTATTTGAAATATTTGATACATTTACATCATTAAGGAGGAAATACATCTGTGATGGCAGTTTTTCTTTTTATGTATTTTGGCCAGAATTGTCTTCTGCACTTTGGTATTTTGGAGTATCTGTTTTTCAGATGTGAATTTAGATTGTTTTCAAAATCTGACTTTATATTTCAGATAAAATTACAGATCTCTATAAGGTTGTTAATATTAAGTACTTGAACAGAGAAGGAAGTATGATGATAGAAATGTACACTAACTGGTTTTTCTTTGTGGAACAGCACTGAAAAGAGACGCAGGGAGCAAGAAAATAAATATTTAGAAGAGCTAGCTGAGTTACTATCTGCCAACATCAGTGACATTGACAGTTTGAGTGTAAAACCAGACAAATGCAAGATTTTGAAGAAGACAGTCGATCAGATACAGTTAATGAAGAGAATGGAACAAGGTAAACAAAACAAAACCATGGCTGTGTGCTTTTTTTATAAGGACCTTTATAATATGTGATTTTATTTTTTTATTATTAAGAAATTGCTTTGAATTTCATAATTTTATTAAACATTTTTGTTTAGATGGTCTTTATTTTATAACATGAATCTGAGAGCCTTCTTGTTATAACAACAAGGCTTATTAATTTAACTTGAACACTTGTTGCCTTGGGAGGTTATAGAACCTGGTACCATAGGGGATAGAGTCAAGAAACATAAGTTGTGGTGTCAGACCTGAAGCTTTGGCACAGTGTTGAAAGACAGTAGCTCAGTTGTAGGTAACTCCCTCCATCTGAAAAATAAGTTGGTCTCTGCCTTGGCTCTGGGTGTGGGAAACAGTCTCCTCTGAGAAGACTCTCATTTTTTTTTTATGATTCATATTTATACTAGCCATATTTACTGAGGACCCCACACCACAAAATCCCTAGCAAAGAGTTAAAAGAGACACAAAGGCAGAGCACTTTGGAGAAAGACTCCCACACTTGGCCCCAAGACATTCCCAAAGAAAAATTGCTCCCAAGGTGATTTTATGCTAAAACTTTAAATGACATATGAGGAAACAATCTACACAGTAAGTAGGACCCCAAATAACAAACATAAGGAATAGTCCCAAAAGAACTTCAGATTAAGAGCAGCAATGTGAAAAGATTATAAACAAATATAGTTGTAATGATTAAAGTGACAGGATTTTAAGATTTTATAAGCTGGAAAGTCAATTGTCTAGTGACAGCCGATTGAGCAGACAGGAGAAACTGGTATTTTAAGTCTGCAGGGGAAAGCCAGTAAGAGGCTGTATGTCTCCTTGCTGCTTGATCTTAAACCCTGACAGCCTGACTCATGCTCCCTAAGTTAGAGGTGAGAGGACTCCTCTGGGGATCCTGAGCAGTCCAAAGGAAAAGACACACAGACACTGACCATTGGGAATGGGTCAACATGACAAAATCAGTTCCCTGTCTTGCCTCCTCTATCCACATTTTCTCCCTACTCCCACTAGAGCCCCCTAAGGGTGAGGATTTTTGTTTGCTCATAATTGTGTTCTCCATCTCTAAAACAATTCCTGGCTATGTAGTAGACTTTCATGAATATTTGTTGAATAAATAGATGAAGAGTTGAAAGATAGTGTGAAAAAATCCCTTAGAAAATAAAGTAAAAAGATAAGCAGTGGAAAGCAAAGATGGGAATTATGGGATTAGTTCAGGAGGTGTAACATATGATTAATTCCAGAAAAAAAGAACAGACCAAATAGAAGGGAGGAAATTACAAGAGTAATGATATAAAAACAAAACAAAACACTTCTCAGAATTAGAGCAGTGTGGGTTTCCAGATTGAAAGCACTCATATAGTGCCCAACACAGTGAATAAAAAAGAAAGGAAAAAAGAAAAAACCCATACCAATGCACAATTTTTAGACACTACAGAGAAAAAACAAGAGAAAGAAAAAATAGGTGCATACTAGATTTTCAGAATGTATCTAGATTTCTGAATAGCAGCACTGAAAAATGAGAGTTCTAAACCTGGAATTCTGTGTGTACCCAAATGAAGTATGAGTGCAAAATAAAGACATTTTCAGATGTAAGCCTCAGTTGAAAAGTTTTTTTGTGTACTTTTTTCAGAAGTAGCTACCAAAACCAAGGTAGTAAACCAAGAAAGAAAGGCATAAGATCTTAATCCAAGGGAACCATAGAATCTTAACAGAAGAAAGATAGAAGGAGACTTAGAACTACAGTTGTACATCTGCCTAAAAATGTAGCCAGTCCCAGTTGAAGCAGGTAGATATGGGTCTCCAGGAGGAATAGTTCCATTTAAAAAAAAAAAAAAAAGGAAGAATATCTGATGACTGACCAAATTGAGAGGAATTTTTCAGCTCTTGGGGACAGTTTAGAGATAAAAAAAAAAAAAACTAAAACACAAAATATAAGAAATGTAAATTGTAGCACATACCTTGGCTCATTTGTGAACCGTATATTTATGTAGCTGCAGTAACATAGACGTTAAATACTGATAGCTCTAAAAATTCTTGTAACTATATTGGGAGAATGGAGGGAGGCAGGGAGGGAGAAATATATGTGTAGAAGGTTGATGTAAGTTCAAGTCTTTTTATGATTGCATGTCAGTAATGTCTGTCATGAACATAATCAAGATATAGCAAATAAACATGTTATTGGGAAATACAGAATATATTAGCTACAATTATAGGCTAGGCTACTGTAACAAGAGACCCCAAACACAGTAGCTTTAACAAGATAATCTATGTATGTGTCAGAGGTTGTGATTCCTCCCATCTTTTTTGCTGTGTCATTCCTAGTATATTACCATTACTCACATGGTTAGACATGGCTCACCTGTCCATATCCCAGCTGACAAGAAGGGGGAAGAAGAAAATGGGAAGGCATGCTTCTTTCCTTTTAAGGATAAGACCCAGAAATTGCATGTCATTTCTGTTCACATTCCTTAAGCCAGAAAGTAGGTCACTTAGCTACTCCTGCCTTAGGATTTGCCTAAAATTTTAGATGTTTTGCTTTTCACACAGTTATTTAATTTACTTGGACTTGATGGTTTATGTTTTTTTGCAAACTTGTTTAAAACACAAAAACCTGTGTTTTAATACTATAAAAATATCAATTGATGAAGGAAGTAGATCTTAGAAATAAATGAGAAACTTCTATACCATAATAATAAAAAGCCCAATTAAAAAATAGGCAAAGGCTCTGAATAGACATTCTCCAAAGACCTGTAAGTGACTAATAAATTAGCACAGGAAAAATATGCTCGTTATCATTAGCCATCAGGGAAATGCAAATCAAAACCACAATGAGATAAGATAGCTATCATCAAAAAGACAGATAACACCCGTTGGTAAGGATGGGAGAAATTGGAACCCCTATATGCTGCTGGTAAGAATGAAAAATAAAATTGTGCAGCCGCTTTGGAAAACAGTCCAGTAGTTCCACCATATTGTCCAGCAATTCCATTTGTAGGTATATACCTGAGACAAATGAAAACATATGTCCACATGAAAACTTGCACACAAATATCTATAATATCACTATTCATAAATAGCTGAAAACTGGAAACAACCCATATATCTATCAGTTGATTAATGGATAAGTAAAATGAGGTATACTTATACAGTGGAATATTATTTGGCAACAAAAAGGAATTAAGTATTGACAAATGCCTCAATATGGATTAACCTTGAAAATAGGCCAAGCAAAAGAAGCCATCACATAGGACCACACAAGTATGTTTCCATTTATATAAAATGTCCAGAATAGGCAAATCCATAGAGATTGAAAGTAGATTGGTGGTTGGCACAGGGCTTGGGAGTTTTGGGAAAATGGGGAGTGACTCTGCTGAAGAACACAAGGTTTCTTTTTGAGATGATGAATATGTTCTAAAATGCATTGTAAGGTGGTTGCACAACTGTGAATATACAAAAAACCATTGAATTGTATGCTTTAAATGCATGAATGGCATGCTATGTGAATTGTAGCTGAGTAAAGCTGTTTCTATGAATACTATATGAGATGACATTTTACACCCATTAGATTCACACACACACACACACACACAAACACACACACAAAAATTGTGACAGCAACTGTCCATGCAGATAAAGAAAAATAAAAACCCATGAACATGACCAGGGGTACATTTTCTTTAGAGAACAATCTATCAAACTTAGCACTTTTTTTTTTTTTTTTTTAAGATTTTACCTATTTATTTGAGAGCGCGCACAAGCAGAGGGTGGGGGGTGTCGCAGAGGGAGAGGGAGAAGCAGGCTTCCTGCTGAGCAGGGAACCTGAAACTAGGCTGGATTCTGCAGCTCCAGAATCATGTCCAGAGCTGAAGGCAGATGCTTAACCAACTGAACCCCCTAGCTGCCCCAAACTTACTAATATAGAAAATACACAGACCCTATATGATCTAGCAACTTCACTTTTAGTATTTACCCTAAAGAAACCTGTCACACATGTACAAAAAAGGAAATACTGAAAATAGTTTATTATAGCACTGTGATAGTCAAAGGTTTGTTAATAGTGAACTAGGAAATCTGTGAGTTGTTCGTATAATATAATACTATATACCAGTTCAAATGAATGAATCAAATCTATATCAATGTGCTTAAATCTCAAACATGATATTGATTGACGAAAGTAAGTTGGAAAAATTCTATATTTATGTAAACTTTAAGACACAAAACAATCTATTATTCATGAAATCATACATGTGTACTTAAATAATAAAAACAGCTTAGAAATTATTACACTGACCTCAGAATGCTGGTTATTTCTGAAAAGGGACAGAGGAGAAATGGTGGCAGAGCATTAGTTCTGTGTGCAACATTTATTTTTTAAAAAGGAAGGACCTGAAGCAAATGTTAACATCTGTGAAAAATGAACAGTGGCTATGTGAACGTATGCTATGTCATTTTCTGTCTTTTTTTTTTGTAATATATGAAATAGTTCATATTTTAAAGTGAAAAAATGATATCTGTATTCAATAATACCACATTTGGTTTTTGGCTAACTAACTAGTTTGACAGATTGGAAACTTATTTAAGTATGGTGCTGCTTTAAGATGATGGATGACTTTTCCAGCATAGCATCATTGCACAAAAGAATTTCAGGATCATTTAACGGTTATGGGTTTATCAATCAGATTGCCATGACATGAATGTGAAAGGTTAGCTAATTCATGCAGGCTTTAAAGGAAAGAGCATTTGTTCACTATTCAGTGGCAATTGATAAAATCAGAAAAGTATAAAAATGGAGGAAATCATCATTCTTCTACAATTTGGTCATTTCTTAAAAACTTTTGGTGTAGACTTTTTCAAAAGGCTATGTATTTATACTGTTTTTCCCACTGTTGGAACACTGGACTTAATAGGTTAGAATTCAAATTTTCCTGTTGCCATTTATTAGTTATATGATATGCAACACGTTACTCAATCTTTGTCACCCTCAATTTTGTCATCCATAAAATGAGTATAATTAAGATGAAATAATACTATTAATAAATATCACCTAGATAATAGATGTTATTTGAATCTTAAATTAGGTGAATCTTGTCTTCACAAACTTGCTATTATGGAGAAATGTACCCTTTTTGGATGTGTGACTTTTTATTTCTTTATTATAGAGAAATCCACAACTGATGATGAAGTGCAGAAATCAGACATCTCATCGAGCAGTCAGGGAGTGATAGAAAAGGAGTCCCTGGGACCTCTCCTGTTGGAGGTAGCTGTTCTCACTTAGTCACAAAATGATCAAAATCTTTGATCTAAGCCAATTTGGTTTTTTCTTTATCTTTTATGTTTTACTTCTAATTAATAAATTTTAAAACATAGTAAGTTTTCAAAAACCTTTAATAATTATTTTATAATCTATTTTGACAGTTATGGCTATTTCAGAATTAAATGTGAATAATGAATATGAGAACTTTTCATAAAGGCATTCTATATAGTCAGATGGAAAACTGAAGCCTGCTGCACGGCTCTGCCGTTTATTCCTGGAGTGGTTGGGACTCTTTGGGAGCATAAAACATTAGAATTTAGTTTGCTAGTGCTATCTATGTATATCTATGGTAGAATTTCACTTTTGAGTAAGGGATGCCACACTTTATCAGAGTAGATGTTTTCCTAAAAAGTTTCCTGATTAAAATTTTTAATTGTTTATGTAAATACTATAAGGGAACTTAATATTCTAACAACCCTCTCCTAAACTTTTTAAAGTGAAGAACCTTTAAACTTGAGTTATCTTGTAATTATTGTCATTTTCTCCCCAGCTTTTCCTGTCTAATCCTCACTCCCTCTGTTCTCAATGCAGATGTTTTATTTCCGAGCAAGCTCATCACCTCAAGTGCCCCCTCTCATACATGAATGTTAACGAACGTGTGTGTGGACACACTCATTCCCAGCAGAGTATGCCTTTCTGTCTCTAGGCCTAGTTTCATTTGTACACTTACACGTATACATATACATATATATATACACATATACACATATTTTATATATTTTTAATATATTTTGTATAAATAATAAATTCTCCTTTTCTTGTCCTGCTTGAAGGCCCTCCTTTCTGGTGAAGTCTTTCTGACAACTCAGACTTGTATGGGTCTCTTTATGTTCTAGCTCCCATATACCTTTTCCCCTATTACCCCAACTAATTGCTCTTTTTTTATTATCCATGATTCTCTCCGCCAATACTGCTAATGTAAGAATATTCTGAAAATTCAGTTCTTGGCTTTTCTAGCCCCAGAAATTCTTTGTGTGCTCTTTGCTTTAGGAGATGACACCTAAATATGTACTTCTTGCTCTAACCCTTCACATACTCTGTTCCTTTATTTTTAACAGGCTGCTAAATATTTTTTACTCTCCTAGTAGCAGTTCGCCCTCAGAATCTAAATTCTTCATATTCCCTTCATGTGACACAACCACTGTATTACTTACACTGTCAGTTTTAATGATTTTTACTAAGGAAATGCACATATTTTGTAGATTATAAAAAATATATAAAGACATAGGTCATTGAAACTGAATAGAAATGACTGCTATCTGAGAGTGTGTATGCATACAGGATCGAGAGGGGATGCTAATCATATCTGATCGAGTCCCATGATTTTTATTATATCCTCTTCATAACCTACTGAATTGAGTGTGTGACACATGACCATATTTTGGAAACAGTGTTGTAACAAGTAAGGTAAAAATGTTTATGGTAGAATCTAGGTGGTGAATGTACGGATGTTCACTACAGAATTCTTTCAAATTTGCTATATTTTGAAATTTTAAAATGGAAGCTATTAGAGGAAAATACGTTAAAGAAAGAAAAGTAACTTTTGGTTTATTTCCAACTTCTACCACATCTCCTTGCCTGGTCTGGCACCTGTCACCAGCCCCCTGTTTGAGTACCCTTGGCACTTTCTGGAGACCTGCTCTTCCCCAGCATTTACTGCCTATCTCTTCTACCCCACAGGATGTTAGTAGACTAATTCTTGCATATTGCCCAGTTTTCCTGTGTTGGTTCTGTCTGCCTTCTCAGTGCCAAGTTTAAAGTTAGGCTCAGGACTCCTTTGGATTCATTAAATATTTTATTGAATTTATTTTCTGCATATAATGTCTTTTGAGATACTAAGAAGTATAAGGTGTACAAGTTGTTGAGATTTTGGGGGTTCCTGTAGGAAAATGGTGATCACTTAAATCCTAGCTTCATCATACATTCTTCAGAAACTTCAGAGATCAACATGGAAAGCAAGTAGATTACAAACAAACCGAACACATCACACCTGGAGATAGAGAATAGTACTGCTGCTTTAATTTATGTAAACATTCATTATTGCTGCGTGAGACAAGTCCACAACACTTTAACATGAAGAGGAAATGACAGGGAAAATGTCCATTCAAAGCTACTATAAAAAGAAAACAAAGTAGGAATTATTTCTTTTAGCTGATGAAATTACCTGAAAACCACCGTGAATCAGGGAAAAGCTGTAACACAGTATCACACATGAATTAGAGGCCATCAGGCAAGCAAATTCAAATATGAAAAAACACATCAAGTTAGAAATTCTGAAACCTCAGAATAGAAATATATTTAGGTTCTTGACTTCAAGGAGCTAACAGTATTTTCATTAGCTATAGATATGTGAAACAGACTTCAAAATAGAATTACTTTTACAGACTTGAACGCTGCCTCCATCAGCAGCTTTTTCTCTGCCTTCTTCTGCATCCCCCAATCTTGTCCTCATTGCCTTAAACTTTATATAATCTAATCCAGGGCAGCTAGGAGAAGAGGTGAAAAGCCATCATGACACTGCCCTTGGATTCATTCAGGCAGTCTAGAGCTTCACTACTCAGGAAGATAGCCACTAGCTACACATGGCTATTCAAAGTTAAATAAAATTAAAAATTCAATACTTCATCCTCACCAGGCACATGTAACATGCTCAGTGCCCACATGTGGTTAATGACTACTGTATTGGACACACAGATACAGAACTTTTTGCAATGACAGCAAGTTCTCTTTGGCAGCATTGATCTAGAGGGACTTGCTTAGATAGAAGATGTGCACATCTAAAAAGTAACCAATTATCAACCATCCTATGAGGAATTCTCACCATATAGTTTTCCAGTTATTCCCCCCTTTTATTTATTGTTTAAGATTTTTTATTTATTTATCAGAGAGCAGAGCAGGCGAGAGAGAACACAGGTGGAGGGGGAGGGGCAAAGGGAGAGAGAAAAGCATATTCCCCTCTGAGGAGGAAACCTGACAACAGGGGGGTCGATCCCAGATTCCTGGGATCATGACCAGAGCTGAAGGCAGAGGCTTAACTGACTGAGCCCCAAGGTGCCCCTCCCCCTTTTAAACATAAAGTAGTATGAGTTAAGAATGAAGATACTGGAGGTGATTTCCTCATATTTAAAAGGAAAGCGAAAAAAAAAAAAGAGAGTGGAGTTAGACTTTATTCAACAAATATTTGTTGCTTGACACATAGTAAGTACTCCTGCATTTTTTATCGTCCTCATTGTCCATTGTTTCTACTGTCTGAATTTCTCTACCTCTTATTCAAAACTATGCGTTATCTGACTCTAGCTTCTTATCTCCCACTACTTCCCAAGAAAAATTCTGTTTTAGTCATGGAGGTTTCTCAGTACCTTCCTCAGCATTCAGGCCTCCTAACCTCACTTTGTGCCATTCCCTGCATTACAGTGTGCCTCTTGACCACCGTTCACCACCCAGTCCCTGGTGTTTGTATCCTTGACAAAACTATCTCCTCTCCAGCTACTTCTCAGCCTCTCCCTCAAATTTCTCTTTCTTCACTTGCCTTGTTAAATGTCAGCATCCTTCAGGGTTCTGGCCTTTGCTCTTTTCCTTTTTGTTATCCCATGCACATTTCCGGTACTTTTGTCTACGTCTGTGTCTGTGTCCTGTGATATATTTGGGTACATGTGTGTGCATGTAGGTATGTATAAATTATCATTTAGGATACTTGGTTTTCAAGCAGCAGACACCAATTCTGACTAAATTAAGCAAATGTGAATTTATTGGAGTGCTATTTGGATATCATAATTGGAAATAAGATAAAATAAGATAAAGATAAAACCAGCCTCTTACTCTTAAGGAAGCTAGAGAGCAGATAGGATATGAACAGTCTCCTAGAAAGACCCATCAGGAGTGCCCTGCTGCTAGGATGAACGCATTCCTGCCATGTTTGTTCTTTCTGTAATTTTCCTCAAGGTCCCCATTCAGATTGGAAGTCTCCCATTGGCCTGATTAAGAATCTCCTGAGACTTTATTTAATGGGGAATAAGTAGAAAGTAAGTCTCCAAAGGAAATCAGATATTCTGTGGAAGGAAAAAAGATGATTATAGTTAAGAACAAATAAACAGAAAACCAGATGATTCCATATGTACCTGTAAATTGCAAATGTCTATCTTTAGCTCAGATCTCTTTTCAGAATTTTACTCTATCTTGCTACCTTTTAAACATCCCCATTTGAATGTTCCTTAGTCATTTCATATATTTTATATATATATATATGTATATATATATATATATATATTTAATTTTTTTTTGAGAGAGAGAGAAAGAGCAGGCGCAGGAGGGGCAGAGAGAAAGAAAGAAAGAAAATCTTAAGCAGCAGACTCCCTGCCCAGAATGAGCCTGACTTGGGGCTCAGTCTCACAATTCTGAGATCGTGACCTGAGCCAAAATCAAGAGTCAGATGCAGTCCACCCAGGTGCCCGTCAAATATAACATTTCTAAAACTAAATTTACAATGTGTCCCTTTACCTCTGGCTTAAAAATATGAGGGGAAAAAAGTAAAAATTAATTAATTAATTAAAATAAAATAAATAAAATAAAATAGTAAATAAATAAAATAAAATAAAATAAAATAAAATAAAATAAAATAAAATAAGAGTAGATTCAGAAAAAGGCACTTATCTACCAGGACTCTTACATCATTAGTGAAGGATCTCCCTAAGTGCTCATTTCCACAGCTGCAAGAGGTCACCAAACGCTATTTGTTCTGCCTGTGTCAAATTCTCTTCTATCACTTCCACTGCTGTTGCCTTAATGCGGGCTCTCATTTGAACTGGAGTATCACAATAGCATTACAACTGTTCTTGCTTCCAGTCTGCACGCCAAACCTACTGCCAGAACGATCTTTACAAAAACAGATCATGTCACTCTTGTGCTTAAAACCGTTGCCTTCAAAAAAATGCCCATTGCCTTTATAATAAGTTTCTTATTTTTTTGTTTTTGTGGAAGATTTAAAAAAAACGCATTTTGCTGTTATATATAACACAGATAATAACAAGTGCATACAAGGTGATTTTGTTTTTTGAATTCTGTCTGTTTCCTCTGTTATGAATGTCCTTTCCATCCCTTATCCACCTGAGTTACTACTCCGTGTCCTTTAAGACTTCTCTTGGGTGTAGTGTGGCCTCCTCCCAGTAGTCCATACCAACAACAGTAGTTCCTTTGCCCATTTTGAGTGCTTCACTCTGTGCTTAACCTTTTTGAATTCCTCTTTGTACTATATTATAGCTATGTGTACTTGTCTTTTTCCCTTCAGAGACCATAAAATTGTTGAGAATTGTGTGTTTTATCTCAGAATTTTTGTATGTTAACTAGCACGTAGGTGATAGTGAAGCTTATGGGGTGATATAAAGCCAAAGCCCTGTGAAAAGCCTTGGCCAGTGTGGACCCACCCATGAAACACTGGGGGGTCAGGAGAGAAACCCCTCTGTTTGCTAATGTGCTGAATGGATGGATGTTTGTTACCATCTGTGTGCAGCTTGGTGGAAGACTGACTGCCAGGGCATGGAGAAACAGATTCCCTCCCAGAAGCACCTTGGAAGTTAATTATATGCACAACATACAAGGGAAACTTGTAGAATAAGAGATTATCAGCAGATTATATTAGTCATACTTCAAGAAATTAAGATGTTTGTATATTCATAGGAATAGTCTCAAAGAATATTCCCTGAAATGTTACCAGTCTTTTGGGGGTGAGATTTTGGCAGATTTTCTACTATTTCATTTTTCTACTTAAGGAGTTTTTATAAGTAAATATATATCAACTGTAATTAGAAAAAAAAAAAAGGCATTTCCAGCAAGAGACAGGCTGTCTGCATCCCAGAAGTAGGGTCAGCAGGACAACTCTGCAACCACGAGGTAGCCTTTGTAGACCTGTTTTCCAAGCCAGCCTTTTCTGGGGAAGCTCAAAAGAAATATGATGCCCAGACTTCCCAGAGGAAACAAGTCCATGTAACTGAGGCCAAGCAGAGAGAGACCTGGTGAAAGTTCTTCACTCCCTGTAAGGCAGATCAGCTGCATTTTTCCAAAGGCCAATTACTAGAATAACCCCCCAGCCTGGCAGTAAAGTGAGATACAGTCAATAGGAGGAGAACTTGGAGAAGCCCCAGTGGGTCTGTGGAAAGGATACTACAGGTACTCCAGGCCTACCATAATAAAGGAGAACTTTGGAGTCCTTTGATTTTGCAGATACTTTAAAAATAATTATACCAAATAGTCCGGGTGAATCCATAGGTGCTGGATACTGAGCCCACTGTTGGCTGGTCTTCAGACTGGGCAGAGATGATCCCAGAAGTGGGTCTTGTTCTCTCCCATTCCCTCTGCAGATAGTAAGCGACTTCCAGAGACAGACATAGAAAGTGAAGAAAGCAAAGGAGAGACTAACTGTGGCTTTGAGGATAGACAGGGTCACCAGGGAGGTAGAGAGGGAGGAACCAAGGGGGAGGCACTGAAAACTAGCTGATTATAGAGGCTGGGTAGTGTGGCCCTTGCAGTTGGCTCACCATGGAACAACCAGACTTTGCTTGCCTGTCTTTTGATGTCAATACTGTTTCTTGGGGCAGCCCGGGTGGCTCAGCGGTTTAGCGCCACCTTCAGCCCAGGGTGTGTGATCCTGGACACCCGGGATCGAGTCCCACGTTGGGCTCCCTGCATGGAGCCTGCTTCTCCCTCTGCCTGTGTCTCAGCCCCTCTCTCTCTCTCTCTCTCTGTGTGTGTGTCTCTCATGAATGAAAGAATGAATGAATGAATGAATGAATAAATAAATAAATAAATAAATCTTTTTTAAAAAATACTGTTTCTTGCTCTAAACTATGACACAGTTATACCCATACTGTTCTTTATTAAACTTTAAGAGACCAAAAATAATATAAGTGAAATTATATTTATACAGATTCAATTAATAGCTAAAAACAATTTAAATAATTTTGGATCTACTTTTGAATAATTGATACAGCTGTATTTCCATTGTTTCTATTTTCACAAAAACCATAAGGCAAATAATATGTATTGATCATCTGCTATGAAATTGATAGCTAATTTAATTTTAAAAAACCCAAACAAAATGATTAGTTAGAAATGAGGGTGCTTTCCTACCTATGTTCTTGTAATCATGAAATAGGTTAGCAAAGGGTTTATCTGATGGTGAGGTTTTTAGATCATTAATTATATCCCTGGGTTTTTATTGAAATTCCATCTTTTTTAATCTCAATTGGTGATTCTTCCAAAGTAATCAAAAGGTGTTGCATTTCCACATTAAAAAAAAAATGAGTTTAAAGCCTACTGAAACTGGAAGATTTTTGAGCAGGTAAAAAGTCCTGTTTTTAACATTTTACACAGAGAAGAAAATTCTTACAGGTAATTCTCATCATTTTGGCGACAAAGTCACAACTAAGGTAACATTTCAAAACATGCATTTTCATGTTCTGTCTCTGTAGCGTAAGTGTCTTTTTGAAAGGCAGTTTACTTTTTCATTGTTTAAATTTCATCTTTACCCTGGATAGACAAAATTAAGTGTGTTTGTTATTTGGAAAACATCTGCTAGGTAACTTATTATCATAACCACTTGTCATCATAGAAAAGGTCAGCAAATTTGGAACACTTACCTTTTTAAAAAAGAAAAATGAATAAGCCATGACATTATTAGCTCTTTTAAGAATTTTTGCCACAGATAACTAGCACACTTATGTGAGACATGAAGGATTTTCATGGTCATTTTACATCTTGTTACAAAATCCTAGAAATGTACTGTTTTCCAAAGGTCTTGTTTCTACTACTTATGCATATTCTATAGCAAGTAAACTGCAGTATATAACAATAAATGGAAAGGTTATATATAAGTAGGGTGCAGTCATCAACCTCTACATTCTGGATCTTCTGTCAGGAATCCATGGTTTGCGATATGTCTGTCTGGACTGAGTTGAGGTATCAGGGTGTCAGCATGATTTATTAATCTTAATTTCGTCTTTGTATTTTAGATTGCACTATAAATAGAGATTCTAACTTTTTCCCTGCACCTCTGGATTTAATGCTCCCCTTAGGGTATATATATCCTTTAGGAGACCCCTAGCTCTGTATCAGAGCATAGAAGGGCCCTCTGGGATTTGGCTCTTATCCGCCTCTCCAGACTTATTTCCTGCCATGAGCCTATCTTATACCATGTACTCCAGCAACTCTAAACGGCTTGTTTCTTAATGTGCCACACTTTCCCCCTTGCCTAGACTGTTCTTCCCTCATTCCTCTTCCTCTCCTTCTATGTCCTGTAGAACTCAGGTAGGGGTCTGCAAACAGCCTTTCTTTGTTTCCCATCCCAACCTCAAGTTAGGTGTTTATCTTTGTGCTCATAGAATATTTGGTGTATGTTTCTGACACTGCATTACTGGTATTTTATTATATTTATATCTCTGTAGCACTGTACCATAGGTTCTTTGAGGGTAGAAACCAGGTCTTAACCTATAGTTGAGAGATGCTTATGACTGTATGAATATCCGTTATTTGCTTCACATCTGCTACCATAGAGTGTCTCTCTCAGAGGGTTGATACACTCATTCATGTCTGCTGTATATTACTGTATAGTCTGTTTCAAAATCATATCCCTTCTACAGAGAACATGCAGTATTAAATCTTCTATTAAGTATTAAATCTTCTATTAAATCTTTTTTATTAACTTGCCATATTTTTTATCTCTTTTTCAATAGAGAAATGTGTTATGTTTATTTTTCTTTTATATTTTTAACCTTTCAATCTCTTAATTTTTTTTTTTTGACTTTGCAGGCTTTGGATGGATTTTTCTTTGTTGTGAACTGTGAAGGGAGAATTGTATTTGTGTCAGAGAATGTGACCAGCTACTTGGGTTACAATCAGGAGGAATTAATGAATACCAGTGTCTACAGCATACTGCATGTAGGGGATCATGCAGAATTTGTGAAGAATCTGCTACCAAAATCA
Organism: Canis lupus familiaris; assembly: GCF_011100685.1. NCBI lineage: Eukaryota > Metazoa > Chordata > Mammalia > Carnivora > Canidae > Canis > Canis lupus. The sequence continues at coordinate 19,109,477 of NC_049238.1, forward strand.
CTAGGTACAAAGCAATGTGTTTTTTTAAAAAAATATGAACTCCCTATAGCTATTATTCTTCCATTATACAGTAATTATATTTATAATACATAGTATTATTCTGAAATATGTTATATTAAAAATATTTTTAAATTTAATTTCAGCCCAATATGTAAATATGAAGGGAGGGTATCATCAAACAAGTCATAGCATTCCTTTTATCCTGTTCCTCTTGTTATGCCCTAATCATGTGACAGTAATGAGAAGCAGAGCTGTCATCTGCTTTGCCACCAGAAGCTTCTGCGTGAAATTACCTGTTTTTAATTTTGATTATGTCCAAGAAAGTGACAAATGTATATCCTTCCCACCACCCTGCTCAAAAGGAAAAAAAAAAGGGAGTGAGTGAAAAAATACTATCATGTTATATATGTATTAAAATGAACATTTTTGGAGATCAGTAGTTTCAACTCAAAAGTTCCAAATATGGTTGGACAGATTGCTGACAAAAGAGTCTAGCTGAGAGGATGGATGGAGTCTGATTTCTAGCCTCTGTTCATTTGCTAAACCCTGTGCCTATTCCTTAGCCTATGTGTGCTCTAAAAGTAAGGGGAGGGCGTTGGCTAGAAATTCTATATAACTAAACCACACATGCAAATAAAATGTTAATCTGTACCTCTTTATTTTCTATGTTATTCACTCAATAGGATAGAAGCTTTATTTCTTCTTTGAAAAGAGTACTATGTGTTTATAGTACCTAGGGGCCTGAAATGGTTATTTCTATTAAAATCACTAGTTTGATATTTGAATTATCAAGGGGTCTTTGGTGTTTTGTTATAGAAATTTAGAGTATAAATTACTTTAGAGATAACATAGTGCATTCCTTTATTTTAAAGATGGTGCAGAGATAAAGTAATTAACCCAAACCTCATAGCTAGCTCATAGCAAAACCAAGACTCCTTCCTCCAGTATAGGTTTGTTTCCATGATTTTCTCTAACAGTTACAGGCTGATGAAATGGTTAAAAGGAAGGCGGGTCAGTGAGGAGGATTAAGTAAAAAAACTATTGGGAATGGTGAGAGGAGAGCCTTTTTAAAAACCCTCTGACTGTCACCATGGTTTGAATATAACATTGTAACTGGGATATAGTGACCCATCACACAGTGATGATCACTTGAAATATACAGACATCTGGGGCAGCCCGGGTGGCTCATTGGTTGAGCATCTGCCTTCAGCCCAGGGTGTGATCCTGGAGACTCAGGATCGAGTCCCACGTTGGGCTCCCTGCATGGAGCCTGCTTCTCCCCCTGCTTGTGTCTCTGCCTCTCTCTCTCTCTCTCTCTCTCTCTCTTTCTTTCTCTCTCTCTCTCTCTTTCTGTCTCTCATGAGTAAATAAATGAAATCTTAAAAAAAAAAAAAGAAATATACAGACATCTTTTCTATAACTGAATTCCATTTTCTTATATCAAATCAGGCAACATTTATGTTTTAACAGTCATTTTTATGTAATAGCTTTACATTTTTTATTTTTAAATTTTTTTGAGAGGGAGGTAGTGAGGGGAGGGACAGAGAGAAAGAAATCATCTTAAGCAGGCTCCACACCAGCATAGAGCCCAACTCAAGGCGCAGTCTCACAACCCTGAGATCATGACCTCAGCCAAAATCAAGTCAGATAGGTGCTTAACTGACTGAGCCAACCAGGTACCCCAATTTTTATGTAATAACTTATTGATTATCCCTATACTTGAGGCATTGTTGCATATAAAGTATGAGAAAAAATGGTTATAAGAAGCCAAGGTTGGTCTCTGTATATTACAAATATTTTTTTGACTCACAGTCTCCTCTGAGAAACTTTGAATCCTCTCCCCAAAAAAGTGCATATTTTTACAAGCTCATCCTTAAGAATACATGCCTGCCAGGTTAAAACTCCTGCTTTACATTGGATCTGTGGCTTCCAATCATTTTTTCATTTCCAGTTACAAATGGAAAAGTGTATTAATTAACTGCTATAAAAATCTGAGCAAAAGAGTAGTAAGCTGTTACTTTTTAATTTCTGCCCTTAACTGTTTATGAAGACTGTTATGAATTTGTAAGGCCTTATTTTTGAGGGGAGAAATCCTGCACAATCTCTTAAAAATTTTACAGTTTTGTAATTGTTAGACATTTATATTCGGTAAGAAATACAAGTATCCTGTTGCCTCAGGATAATGTTAGATGTGAAGAGATCTGTCTTTTCATCTGAATATCTAATAAAGCAGATGGCTAAATGTATGTCTTTTGTATCTTCAGAGTTTTTCACCCTATTGGCGGACATATAATCAATTTTTCTCCCACAGTAAATGGAGTTCCTTGGCCTCAGGAGGCAACACGACGAAATAGCCATACCTTTAACTGCAGGATGCTAATTCACCCTCCAGATGAGCCAGGCACTGAGAACCAAGAAGCTTGCCAGCGGTACGAAGTCATGCAGTGTTTCACCGTGTCACAGCCAAAATCAATTCAAGAGGATGGAGAAGGTAAAACAAAGGGTGATTTTAAGGTGTTTGATCGCTTTTTCCATGGCTTTAAAGATCATGAGAGTAACTGATTATGAACAGTATTTTTCAGAGAGTATTTTTCGTCACTATATTATGTATCATAGTGGCTATTCAGCTTACTACGTTATTTCTTAATACTTAAGAAAAAAATTGCCAGCACCTAGAATCACCCCTTTCATATGCCCCCACACTCTCAGTTTTAAGCTGGCATTCCCACTAAAATGTCAAATTCAAACCAACTTGCTGCCTAGAAATAAGAGACGTAGCTAACTGCTGCCAGTTGGAAATGTACCAGATGCAGCAGGCTGTTGAACAGCTCTGATTTTTAGAAAGTTTCAAGTTTAGAGTGTGGGGAACGTTGGAGAATGGAGTTAGCATTTTTGAGGCCATACAAGGTAATTTATAAGGAGAAAACTTATGAACAGATGAAAACACAGCTAACACTCTAATAGGAACATGGTACCAACAGGGCATTAGTCAAATATGTGCCAGCGGATGAGTTTTCCATGTGAGCTAGTCTGAACTAAGGTCAAGACACCACAGATTGGAAACTGAAGGAAGGACTAGGGGAGGTAATAGGTGAGAAATTAATTGGATACAAAAAAAGGCCATGCATGTAGCAGCTTTCATCTGCAAATGGGTGCCACAGTCAAGTGAGGACTTTTTGCAGGATACACATGCCAGTGCCAGTCTGTCTTCTATGGTTGAAGTTCATGTTTAGCTGTGTGACATTCTGTGTAGCACTCAAAAATGGAAATGGGACTTCAAAAAAATTATAGATCCTAAAACATAAAATCCTCCATCAAGGGCAAAATAATGCTTCTTCAGAAAGAGTTAAGTGTTTTTCTCATATGGTAATTATTATCTGCATAGAGGTTGTAAGAATAGTCTTTGTAGCCATTAAGTATTGATAAGCATAGGAAATTGACTAAAAACTGTATTTAAAAAATCACTGTGTTCCTTTAATCTAGTGACAACCACTTCTTCAGGTTGCTATCATCCAAGTACATGAGATACATCTGTCTCCTCTGGTCTCTGTCAGAACATTCAATGGGAAGGGATAATTTATGCTAACTAGATCTCTACCCAAAGCTGCCAGTTTTTGGTTACCAGCAATTTTATCTCTAATATTATATTATTAGATCAGAATAACTCCAGTATTATGTCAGATCCTATAACATGTGTTGTTTTTATGAAAACCATTAATGGCAAATGATAGATGTGAACTGTTTTCTGCCTTCTTTTCTTCAACTTCCCCTTATCTTGTCTTGGGCAGATTTCCAGTCATGTTTGATTTGTATTGCACGGCGATTACCTCGGCCTCCAGCCATTACAGGTGTAGAATCCTTTATGACCAAGCAAGATACTACAGGTATTAACTGCAAAGTTTAGATTTACATCCAAAATTTTGTGTCCTTTTGTTGTCTGCTATTTAGCTTCTGTTCACTGGTCTTATACAAAAAGTATTTTAAATGATGGTCTTGATATTGTGTATTTTATTTTTTTTATTTTATTAACTTTTAAAGATTTTTCTTTTAAGCAATCTCCACACCCAACCTGGGGCTTGAACTCACAACCCCGAGATCAAGAATAACACACCCTACTGACCAAGCCAGCCAGGCGCTCCATTCATCTTGTGCATTTTAGATGCTGTAATCATTGCCATTGGCAGGGTTGTGGGGAGAACATTATAGCTATTCACATATTGTTTTGGTTATAAATTATTTTTCGTAATCATGGAATAAAATTTTTAAAGAAATTTGGCAATGTAGATGTAAGTATATTTATTTATAAATGATGTTTTTAAAATTATGCTTCAATGTATCTGGCTATTTCTTTTCCCTTCCCCCCTTTAAAAAATATATATTCAGGACATATTGATTAAATGCCTAGAAGTGCCTGTCACTGTGTGTGACTGCTCAGGGTGTACATGACTGAGCAGAAATCAACAATGTAATTACAAATTGTGGTATGTTTTACGATGGAAAAGGTATGAGATAATAAAAGTGAGACTAATAGGGAGAACCTATTTTTAAATTCACTGGTTAACTAATGCCTACTGAGGAGCTGATATTGAGCCTAAGCTCCAAAGAATGAGGTCGTGCCAACTCTGCAAAGTGTGGAAGGGGTGGCAAGGAAGGGTCATGATGCAGCATGAACACTCCTGATTGAGGAAGGAGAGCCAGCTGCAAAGGCCCATGGGAAAACAGTCAAGTGCTTTAGAGAAACCAAAAGAAGGGCAATAGAGCCCAAAGTAAGTCATGGTAAGAGTGCCAGGAAGTCAGGCCTTCTTTGTAAGGGCCTACTTTAGATTTAATTTTCAGCCAAAACAAATTGTTACCATTCTTAACAATTTTCTATAGTATTTTTTATATGTTAGGTAATCTTATCTTCACTTTAACACATCAAGTTTCATATTTTTACATCAGAGTTACTTATATATCACCTCTCATTTTAAAATAGGGATAGATACAGCAAGATATTTTTTAGCAGACCAACATTTAAAAAATTATTTCTACTATATTTTATTCTTTGTGAAAGTTTAGTTTTAATGTACTTTTTGACTTTTGCCATTATTTATAACATTTATTAGTATTTGTTACAATATTTAATAGTTTTTTAGTCCCAGAAATCTAATATTCCTGTTGTGTGCTTTATTCTTGTGTTTTTAAAGATAAGCTCCCAGCTGCTTTTACTGAAGAGTAGGTGAGGATAAATTAGCACTAATAACAGAGTATAGTAAAGAAAATGTCTAGGACTTAGAGATATGGCATCCGTACATAATAATTATCCCTCACCATAACTTTCTTCATTCCTCCTTTGAGTCTTCCATCTACATGTCCTTTTCCATTTTCCACCAATGAACAGCTCTGGAAAAATTTTATAACCTTTATTGAAAACCAAAAATACTAATGCATGGAGAAAAAATAGGGTCCACTGAAAATGTAATTGGTCTTTTGGGTCACTAAAACCAAGTAAGGGCTTATGAGCAGAATAAAAGCTTGGTAGAAAGGGTGGTAGTCAGGCTACAGAATAAATGGAGACAAAGAAGGCCTAAAAATTATGAGGATAATTTAGGAACAATATATTACAGCTTTTTCTTGTATTGCATTTCTATACATTGAATCTTAAATTGGATTATTTTTATAAATTTTTAAAAACTTGAGAGAGGGAGAGTGTGCACAAGTGGGGGGAGGGGCAGAGGGCGAGAAGCAGACTCCCTGCTGAGCACAGATCCTGCCATAGGGCTTGATCTCAAGACTGTAAGATCATGACCTGAGCCAAAATCAAGAGCCAGATGCTTAACTGACTGAGCCATCCAGGCACCCCTTAAACTGGATTAGAGAAGACTGTATTTTTCCACAGGAACAATGTTATTACTGATAGTTTTATTCCTAACCAAAGAACCAGGATTAAAATCTTAGATATACCTGATTTTAAGGTAAATGTATACAAATTTTAAAATTAAGCTCTGAATCATAAAATAATTATAAATCTAGAAGGAACCTCAGAGATCACAGATTCTAGCCCATTCATTTAACAAATGATAGAATGGTGACTTCCAAAACCATACAGCTAATTGCTGAGAACAGACATCCTTAAGCCCTCTTCCTTTATATTGCATCGCCTTTCACCAAAGCACTATTACAAGGACATCACTGTACTGTATACACTTATTACATAAGATACCAGAGGAAATGTAAAATATAAGGAAAATCGGGATCCCTGGGTGGCGCAGCGGTTTGGCGCCTGCCTTTGGCCCAGGGCGCGATCCTGAAGATCCGGGATCGAATCCCACATCAGGCTCCCGGTGCATGGAGCCTGCTTCTCCCTCTGCCTGTGTCTCTGCCTCTCTCTCTCTCACTGTGTGCCTATCATGAATAAATAAAAATTAAAAAAATAAAAAAATAAAAATAAATAAATAAAATATAAGGAAAATAGGTGCCAAAGAAATACAGTGTTCTTAAAATGTAAAGAACATTTTATTATAGTATCATCAAACTGATATAGATAAAAATTAATAAACTAGGATCCCTGGGTGGCGCAGCGGTTTGGTGCCTGCCTTTGGCCCAGGGCGCAATCCTGGAGACCCAGGATCGAGTCCCACGTCGGGCTCCCGGTGCATGGAGCCTGCTTCTCCCTCTGCCTGTGTCTCCGCCTCTCTCTATATATCTGTGAGTGACTATCATAAATAAATAAAAATTAAAAAAAAATTAATAAACTAGTTGCAGTAAGTATTAGATATTTAATTCCTTAAATTTTAGTAGTAGTTTTAATTCTACATGGGGTGGTTCATGTCCTTTTAAAAGAAAGTCTTCTACCAAGAAATGTTGTACAGTGGCTTACCGGTTGGTTTGGTTGGTTGGTTAAACTTTCAAATCAGCCTGTTCATGATTTTCTAAGATAGTCACTGCATTACCTAATTATTTGTTACCATTACTAATAGTTTGATCACTTTCTCCCCTCCAATTAGTACTGACATGAATACATAAACATGAACACACACACCCCACCCTTAGTCATTGGCCCTGAGAAGCATTGTTGCATGTGAAGATCCATGTGACATTTGATTCTCTGCTATAACCAACTCTTGACCTCTGATGTAATAAGAGGCAAAGAGTAAAAAATTATAATTCTTAGAAAATCTCTAATTCTCTACAGTTGCAATTAAGTGTTCACCAGGCTTTCCACAAACTATTCTTAAATAGCAAAATTCCTTTATTTAAGTTTGAATTTCTTTCCTTTCTACCATTTACATTCTTACCAAAACTTGGGTGACAGCCTTATCAGACAGACTCAGATATATCAGATTCAAGACTCTGAGTTAAAGAGGCCTAATAAATTTATTTCCAAACAAACCAAGTGAAATATATAAAGAAGGGGTTAGTTAAAATGAGGATGCACAAAAAGTACAATAGGTTTGAGTTGATTGTAAGAAGAAGGAAGATAAAAAGATAAGTCAGTGATTCACAGAAGAGGAAACGTGAAAAATACTTAACCTCATGAGTTAGGAAGTACAAATTTATATCATAAACATTTTTGACCTACTAATTGTAAAAAGTAAAGAAGCCTGACAGTACCTCAAGTGATGGAGATGATGTTGGATTAATAGTAACTCTTATATAAGTCTCTGGGAAACAGTTTAATGTTATAAAGTTGGACATTCACATAACCTATGACTCAGCTGTTCTGTTCCTACATATGTGCCCTGGAGAAGCTCTCAAACACATGCCACCATGAAAATGTGGACAGTATTTGCAGCAGCATTGATTGTAATAACAAAAAGCAATACGATTTAGATGTCCCTTGATAGGAAAGCATAAAAACAGAGGGATATGACAGGTGAGGATACACACATAATGGAATGGTATAGGTTATGTTCAAGTTCTGAAATTGGATGGTAGGTTTGCAGATTTTCATTTTATTAATCTAATTCATATATATCTTATATATGTTATGTTAATAAAAGATTGCATAAAGAAATAAAACAAATCTAGGTAATCCCAAACTAGATGAATTGGCCCTGGCTAACTAAGGAATAATTTTCCTGAATTCTTCCATAGCCATTTAGGAAATTTGTTCAAATATGCTAACAGTAGCAAATCACCACTACATTTTATAAAGCATATGTTCTTTGTGCAGAATGTCTAGCCAGTCTTAGTGCTCTCACTTGTTATCTTTTTCTGATTTAACTTTTATTGTCTTCAGTCTTTGTTTACTCTTAAATGCAATATTGCCTATGGCCCAAGAGGAAGTAGAAAAGGAAAGTCTTGCTTACTTTCTCATATTCTCTTCACTTTGTTATTGGAAATGAATTTAAACCAAAATATATTTCATCTCTGTCTCTCCTTTCCCAATAAGTAATCTAGTCATTTAGTATATAGAGAGTAGAATCCAAAGAGCAAACCAGAAGAGTTGGATTTTCATTAGTCTGTGCAGCTTCAGGTCTTAATGGTACAACTGTAATACTTGACTGGAATCAAATTTTAGAATATGATAAATATATTACACATTCCAAGACCAAAGCAGATTTTATTATCATGTAAGTGTTATATACACTGTTAACCATATGTAATAAAAATTAATGGTGTTTATTAATGGTTTTGTCCATTAAGCATTTAGGGGCAGCAGCAAATTTCTTAGATATAGTTGTTGATTTTGAAATATGGGTGACTTACATCAAGAGGCTATCACAAATGTAAACTTCTGTTTTTCATGTAGGTAAAATCATCTCTATTGATACTAGCTCCCTGAGAGCTGCTGGAAGAACTGGCTGGGAAGATTTAGTGAGGAAGTGCATTTATGCTTTTTTCCAACCTCAGGGCAGAGAACCATCTTATGCCAGACAACTATTTCAAGAAGGTAAAGTTTTTTCTCTTGATTATTTTCATTGACCTTTTTATTAATATGAAGTAAATTGTATAGAACTTATGGCTTGATAAGTATTTTCTCCAAATTACAGTTTTTGCAATAATCAGTTTTAGGAAAGGAAGAAATGGGTAAGCAAAGTAATTCATGAGTGGATCCTGAATTTGGGATGCACATTTTAAAGAACAGGGTATCATGTGGTGGTCACTCACTCATTCATTCATTCATTCATTCAGCAGACATGTATCAAGTTCCTCACATACATAGACCACTATGTCAGGTGGCAGAGATACAGCGATGGCTAAGAAGCAGGGTTTTGCCCTCAAGGAGCTCAAAATATATTAGGACAATAAATGACTTTAAATATCAGTGTCATATGAGCTTATACCCAGAGGTATAACCAAAGAAGAAAAAAAAACTAATTCTGGCTTGGAGAATCAGGGATGGCTTCAGAAATGAAGTAATAATGTCATCTGACTTTTGAAGATCATTCCCAGCAGAACAGGCATGTGAAAGGACTTCTAGATAATACAGAAATCTGTATCTCACAGGTTTACTTCATTACTGTTATGGTACCTGTATCACCGGACTCAGGATAAAGTTTGGAGTTAAAAATATGTCATATTAAATTAAGAACTGTGTATATCCTATGTCATAGTACTCTAAGAGATAAAGTAAGTCTATTCCCTGCCTTTAAGGAATTTAATCATATTACAGGAAACACAGGGAAAATTATTTGAGAAAGTTCATAGAGTTTCAGAAGTGAGGGTTTTGATATACTTTAAAAATATTGTTACATAATTATGTTAGCCTAGTACTCCATTCCCTGTATAATTTATTCTCTATTCTCTAATAGTTTCTTTGAAGAGTATCTTTGTATGGCTCTTCCTGAAAAATAGTTTAAAAAAATATTTTTCAGTGTTCCATCAACCTTCTTAATTTTAATATTTCCTGTAATATTATGTTTCCTAACTTTATAGATGATTTTTCCATTTATTACATTTTAGGTCAACTGCTTTCAGGTGGTATGTGGAGAGGAAGCAGCTTGTTTTGTTTTGTTTTGTTTTGTTTTTTCCCGGAAGCCACCTATCTATTCTGAATCTCATTAGTCTGATTGCTTCTGGAACAACTTCCTACAGACTCATAGTTCTCCATTGGGCCTCTTACTAGACTGATACCTTCCCCAAAGATGATGTTTCAGTAGATAGGGCCAAGAACCTACATTTTTTTAAAGTTCCCTGGCCATCCTGGTGCAGTCAGGTTTGGAAACCATTGCAATAAGCAACTAATGCCATTTATTGGTTACAAACTTCATGATTCCCTCTACCAAGAATGGCACTTGACTTTTGCATAAGTTTGAGACTCGGAGCACTATCTTCATTCACTGCCAAAATGCTGAAGTATATTATACTGTTTGGTTTTCACCTTAACTTTTTAAGTTGGGCCTCCCAAGACTTTATTTGGAAGACTTTTAATTAATTTTATTTTCCTATAATTTACATATACTTCCACCTCGGTAAAACAGATCTAGATTACTGTCTTATTCTCTAAATGATTAGGTTCCCTATGGATGTGACTGAACCACAGTTGATATGTTTCTAAATCATTAGAATTATCTATAAGAATACTGATTAAAGTATAACTAGTACCTATCATTAATATATGAAGTAAAACAATTTAGAGTAAAATGTAAGATAATATAATTCAACACCTCTTCCCCATTAGTCATTTCTTCATGTCCTTTTCTTCCACTTCTTTGAGAAGAAAATATTCCTCAACAGAGAGAACTTGTGTTTTTCTCAGCACTGTTGTCCAGAGTTCACATGACTCTTATTATATAGTTTTGGAGAATCTGGTCAATTTGCCTAAAAGTGTGCATGGATTGAACAGATCTTTTTCTGGTATTTCATATTCAGCAGTATCTAACCTGGTAAGAAAACCATGTCCCATGAAACTCTTACATGGGGATCATCTGTTAAAGATATTGGCATGCTGAATTACAACCTCCTGTGAGGGCCCAGGTATCAGAAGCTCCAAAGGCAGTGCTTAAGTACAGCAAGTGTGAGATCCATTGGTCTGTCAAGAGTCGGGGGAGGTATAAGTTTGTGTTTGCAGTTTCATTACTCCCTCTTCACATAAGGGTCTGGGTGAAAAGAGTGAAATTATGTCACTGTGTGAAACTTGATTTTGTGACTGGTAGAAAGGCAGTGACTGGTAGAAAATCCTAATATGTATTAAACTTTAAGTTAGTTCTTAGCTTAGTTTTTTAGCTGCTTTTGTCAGAGATGCTCATACACTGCTTTTATTTTTTTTTTCATAGACTGCTTTTAAAGGGAGTTTACTATTTTATTTTCCAGAATCAAATTTGGAAAGAAGCCCCACATTTCAGCCTAAGAATATGTGGGCATTCATCATGAACTAGGTTATAGCAGTGGTTCTTCACTGAGTTTAGGGGGGAAGGGATATCAGGATCACCTGAGGAACTTTATTTAAACTAGGAGGAGGTCTGTGTTAGGTGTGTATGGTTTGGAAAAGTTTTCCAGGTTCAGTTGGATTGAGAACCATTCCTTTAAGAAAGTTTTAGGATAAATGCTTCCCAAGGGTCCTTGATAACATTTATCCAGGGCAGTTGTTAAACCAGATTTCTGGACTCCACCCACAGTACAGAATCAGTCTATAGTCTAAGATGTTTTCTAACAGAGAAATTTGGAAAACACAAACCTACATTCCACAAGATATTAATAGCTATAACTAAAAAATGATGTTTCCTGCTGAATTAAGTTTGGGGAATGTTTCAGTTTCTCACTCTTGGGAATTCATAAGACATATAAAGTAAGTTTCTGGGAGGTAAAAGTACCTGTTTAACTTTGTTATCCAGACTTCTTTTTCCTCAGAATACTTATTCCTATAGCACATCTATCAGCACTTGGGGAGAGTAGCAGTCATGGGAATGTTAACATAGCCTAGGAAAGTTTTATAAAAGTTCTGCTTACCTATTATCAGTGATGTAATGGATCATCATTTCTTTTCTTTGAAAGATGTCCATGATATATTGTTATATTGAAAAATAGACTGTGAAAACACAGCGTATGTAGTATGATCTCATGCTTGGATGTTTATCCAATTCTAGAGGGTTTACAAAATGTGGACAGTGGTGACTCTGAGTGATGGGATTACAAATGACTTTATCTTATTCTTTGTTCACTTCTCAGTTATCTTAACGTTATAATCACAAAATAAAATTATTTTAATTTAAAAAATCACAAGACGATTAGAGGAGTTTACAGTACCAAGAAGTTTGGAAGCATTGCTATAAAACCTAAGTTCCCCTATGAATGATTAACTAGAATGTTCTTTGAGACTGGTGTACTGTGATTAATTCCATGGTCCATATAACAGAGTTAGCTGAAAATCTTTTTTTGTCAGGCTTGTTGAAAAAAACTTAAAATATGAATTTATTTCCCTTTTTAAGAAATTTCAGCTGAGTGAAGTAAGTCAGTCGGAGAAGGACAAACATTATATGTTCTCATTCATTTGGGGAATATAAATAATAGTGAAAGGGAATATAAGGGAAGGGAGAAGAAATGTGTGGGAAATATCAGAAAGGGAGACAGAACGTAAAGACTGCTAACTCTGGGAAACGAACTAGGGGTGGTGGAAGGGGAGGAGGGCGGGGGGTAGGAGTGAATGGGTGACGGGCACTGGGGGTTATTCTGTATGTTGGTAAATTGAACACCAATAAAAAATAAATTAAAAAAAAAATAAAAAAATAAAAAGAAATTTCATATACCGAATAGGATTAACCCATTGATAATTGAAAATCTTCGAGCATCTGGGGTAATTATTTTTCCTTTATCTTGATAACTGTTTTTAAAATTGCATTTTCTGCATATATCTAGGGAAATACCAAAAGGAAAAAGAAGCCTCTACCAGCATTGACCTGTAGTACCCTACCATACATTTTATACCTACCCATTTAGTTAATATCAGTAAAGCATGCTTGTTAAGGTTATCTTGGCACCAAATTGGGTGGAATCAAAAACCCAAATGGCTCTACTTTTACAGCTGCTATGACCAGAGGAAATGGTTTCCTTTACTTCATACCTCTGTTGAGGCCTATTCTGGAGGGGAAAACAAAACAAAACAGTTGTTATTTTAAAAGGTTCCTAGAAGAGTTTCTGGGGGTGTCAGAACTACCTCATCAATGGTGTTCCTCCCCACTAAGTGTTCTAAAAATTTTAGAAATGGACATGAGTCAAGGATCACAATACCAGCTAGCTATATACCTGGCAATACTAGATTGGAAAACAAGGCCAGGACCTGTGATCAAAACGACATTCCAGATAGTTTTGACTCGTCGTAACCTTGAAACCCTTTATAGGGAAAATTTGATGTGCAGAGCAAACATTTATCCAGCCAGCTCTATAAAGAACTGTGGCTCCCTTACTCAGGTCTTAATTCAAAATATTCATGATTGTTACATATGATCAAAGCTATTGGTGTGAATGGTATCTAGGGATTGGCTGAATGTGTCTGTACTCAGGACATAGGTACTTTGTGTTTGCTTGTTCCTTCTTTGATGTTTATTCAGGAAATATTCATTTAGTACCTACTATATACTAAGCTCCATACTAGATATTATCTTACAGCATTACTGGCTCCATTTTAGTGATGATGGGAGAAGGCATAATTTGCATTATGAAGTCCTAAAGTTATAAATGACAAAGTCAGAGTTCAAGCCTGAATCTGACTTCTAGGGTCTTGTTCTTTTCATTGATCCATGCTACCTTCCTGTTTACCTTTCCATCTGAAAAACTGAGCATCAGAAGAATTTTAGTTAATTGGATAGCCTTAATTCTAATAACTAAAGTTTTACTATAGCTTATATTACCTTTTTTCCTTTTCAAAAAATGACTGTGAATAATGATGTGTGTTAAGTCTTTTTCCACACATTATCATCCAAAATAAATAATCTAACTTCAAAAATTAAAGTGTGGTAATTTCCTTATATAAAGTTAATAGGAGTTCCCCAATTTTGGAATTTTTACTATTTTGGATAGAGTCCCAAATTAAGACAGCATAGTTACCAAAAGGACCAGTGATGGTTCTGTAATCCACTTTAAGCATTTAAAGGTTTCTATGCTAGTCTGAGTTTCTAGTTCTTTCTCACTTTATAGGGCTAGTAAATCAAGAAATTTCTATTAGTTTTCATTACAAAAGTTAAGTCCAGATTCCTACTAGAGCAAGAACATAAATTGAGAAAAGCATTAGAGAACACAGCTAAGATCTAAAATCTCTCCTTTAAAGAAGTGTTATGGTAGTTGATCACAAGTCAGTATTAATCTGTTTACATGAGATTCAAGGAGAGTGGAAAATAAGAATGGGACACAGTACTAGCCCTTATGTTTATTTTAGTTGCTGAAGAAAGATAAGTGTGTGTAAAGTTATCTACCTCTTATTTAAAGTGACAGAGGAAATATTTAGGAAGCAATGAAAAATAAGATTGGAATGAAAGTAAAGTCGGATTGTGTGTGTGTATGTATGTATATACATACTGTTGAGTATGGGAGACAGTAGTTACATGTCACTACCGAGTAGTTGAAATGTGGCTAGTGTGGCTGAGGAACTGAACTTAAAATTTTATTTAATTTTAAGTTTAAATAGCCACATGTGGCTGGTAACAGTACAGTTCAGTAGTGAAGAGCCGGTGTTTTTCAGGAGAATGGGGAGATCCTAAAAAACAATAAACTGATGAAGAGAGAGATAAAATGGTATAAACAAAATAACATGAAATATATTGCCTGGCCCTTTATATAATAAAGCTTTATTTTTCTCCCAAATTAATAATTTATCTTGAAATGCTACTTTTTTGTTATAGATGTGTTTTCTAAAATATACTGTTAAAAAGATGTTGACAATTTGGAATCATTACATTTTTTTAGGGTTTTGTTATAGCAAAACATTTATTTATATCCTTAAATAGAAAAATTATCCATTTCATTTAAGACTCTTTCATCATTTATTATTTCATTAGGTACTAAGTTTCTCCCTATGTTATATTTGGTAAATGTACCAGTGATTTCTGGCTGAATTTGCCAGATGGATAAGGAATGTGGTTGATTGGACATCAGTCTTAATCCTTTCAATTAAGTCTATGTCTTAATTTTAGTATTTAGGCTTATTTTTGTATGGTATAGGTTTACAACAGTTTATACTCTCTTTAGCATATGAGGTATACCCAAAGCAGTAAAAGAGAGTGTCTTCTCTTAAGTAATATGTAGTTTCAAAAGATATTTATTATTAATTGGTCATTTTAAATCTCTTTAACGTGTCTTTAAAATGTAATAGAAGGGCTTTCTGAAATGTCTATGAAAAATAGTACTAACATTTATTACAGGCTAAATTGTAATAGTCATTTGTGGTAGTAATTCTTGTGTTTCCATGAATATGATTTTTAACCTATAGCTGAATCTACCTATTAAATCTTTCTTAAAATAGAATTGTATCATATTGCTAAAACATCAGTGACATTTTCTTACTTAGTAGTTTGGTTATAGCCCTTACATATTTAATAAATACTTAACAATATGGTTAGAATTTTGCCTGCTATTAATAAACCTTTAAGACAGAAGTAAACTATGTTGTTTATATAGTGATATGAATGCCTTAATCTAGTTTTTGTTTTTTATATTAGTAACAGTTGCCTTTATCTTAATTTTTTACTACACTAACATCAAAAATAATATATATATGTAAATACACAAATTTGACAGATGAGACCTTAGTGATTCACATTCCTGAGTGAAAAATTAAATTTGAATTTCAGTTCAGTGACTCTACAAGCTAATAAAAACATAAAGGATGAATATTATGGTGTATGAATGATCTCAGTAAAGCTGTTATTAAAAAATCAGCCAGCAGGGCAGCCCCGGTGGCACAGCGGTTTAGTGCCGCCTTCAGCCCAGGGTATGATCCTGGAGACCCGGGATCAAGTCCCCACATCAGGCTCCCTGCATGGAGCCTGCTTCTCCCTCTGCCCGTGTCTCTGCCTCTCTCTCTCTGTCTCTCATGAATAAATAAATAAAATATTTTTTAAAAAATCAGCCAGCAAAAGGAAAAAAACAAACTTGTTAGAAATAATTCCGAAAGGGAGACAATTACTTGCTGGTATTTTTAATGGACACTTAATAAATTTGAAGAACTGTCCCATTATGGAGAGATTAAAGTTGATTTTTTTTTTCCTGGTTTGAAGTTTCTTCATTATTTTAACTTATGTGAGGAGGCACTCATTCAAGTAGTACTAAGTTAAAACTTGTCATCAAGTGTCTATTTCAGCCAGAATCCTTCTCCCCCTTCAGATATCTGCTTTGTCTAAACTATTCTTTATTTTGAGTTTGAGCAGGCAGCTGTTGGGAGGTCATTTAAAATGAGGCTCAAGGTAGAAATAAGGCTTGGTAACTCTCCTCTGCCCAAAGTGCAAGTGTCAGAATTTTAACTAGGTTTTTCTTTTGTTTGAAACAGTGATGACTCGTGGCACTGCCTCCAGCCCATCCTATAGATTCATATTGAATGATGGGACAATGCTTAGCGCCCACACCAAGTGTAAACTTTGCTACCCTCAAAGTCCAGACATGCAACCTTTCATCATGGGAATTCATATCATCGACAGGTACTACTTATTTGGAGAGCTTCATATGAAATAAATCAGTTCACATATCTCTTCTTAGAGAAAATTTTTTTATTCTCTTGATGGCTAGAAAACAAAAATTCTAAATTAGGCATTAAGCTAGTGTGATGAGTATATATTCAATATATCCATATTGGGTTTTATAGGTTTTTTGCCTAACAATAACCTTATTGTTCAAAAAAACACAAACACACAGGAAGGGTTAGGTTGAAAATATGTGTTTCAGAGGTAAAAACCCAGAAGGTGGCTAAAAATAGCCTACTTTCCATATGTGAACTTTGGTCTTAAAAAAGATTTCAGAATTTGTTAATATTGTTATTTTTATTTTTAAAAGTACTGTATTCTTATTAGAGCAAACTTGATGGCTCCTGAGTTCAAGTTGACAGTTTCTCAAACTACAGGTTATTAAACTATCAACTTGAGAGTTTTGAATGTCATTGCCTCTAATTTGTTCTCCTCTCTAAGTACATTTTACATTGGTATATATGGTAAATTCATGGAACCATTCTTTTATCCTATGAATTATTCAAAACCCTACATTTGCAACTATTTAAAATGTAGCATTAAACAAAAACAAAGACATTTCCCCTCACTTCATCTTTTCCTCATCTGATATATTTGCTTATTGGAACATGGTAATACCAGTCACAAATCTGTTGTCATAATTATGGATTTGAGTAAAGAGCTCGATGAAAATCTGAATTCAGTATTCTGTTTTTTCTAATTTTAGTTTAATTTATGCTTGTGAGTGGAATTAGCACAGTTCTTTTTTTCATATTGTGATTTCTCTTTCAAAACATCTGCTATGTCTGCATATCACCCTTTTTAATTTTTACATCAGTGACACAGTATTTTCCTTACCCAGTCTTCCTCTTTGGAGTTGAAATACTTAAAAGCTGTAAAAGGGAGTCATGAATAAAGACTTTGTAAACAGAGGTGTGGGAAGTTTCTCTTTCAATCAAAAATATTATTGTAATGTTAAGTATTTGTATTAAATTTCAAAAAGCTTAAAAGTACATATATTGGATTTTTTCCAAGGCCAAGAAAGATTTCTTTCCCATATAACTGAAACCGTTATCAAATTTATGGGACCATGAGCACTATTGCCTATTAAGTGGTGCTAATATTTCACAGTAGCACTAACAGTCCACTGTTTTTCCTTAATTTAAAGTGATACAGAAGCTTTTTACTTGATGGCTTGCAATATTAATGGGGTTAATGGTCTTGGTTTATAATATGCATCATAAAGATATTTTAATGGAAAGCAGTGAAGATGTTTGAATAATAATGTCTTTTTCCCCCCTCCCCCCAGGGAACACAGTGGTCTTTCTCCTCAAGATGACACTAATTCTGGAATGTCAATTCCCCGAGTAAACCCCTCCGTCAATTCTAGTATCTCGCCAGCTCATGGTGTGGCCCGTTCATCCACATTGCCACCATCCAGCAACAACATGGTGTCCCCCAGAGTAAACCGCCAACAGAGCTCAGACCTCCATAGCAGCAGTCATAGTAATTCTAGCAACAGCCAAGGGAGTTTTGGATGCTCACCTGGAAATCAGATTGTAGCCAGTGTTGCCTTAAACCAGGGACAGGCCAGTTCCCAGAGCACTAACCCCTCTTTAAACCTCAATAATTCTCCTATGGAAGGTACAGGAATATCTCTCGCACAGTTCATGTCTCCAAGGAGACAAGTTAGTTCTGGATTAGCACCAAGGCCCAGGATGCCAAACAATTCGTTCCCTCCTAATATTCCGACATTAAGCTCCCCCGTTAGCATGACAGGTACTGCCTGTAATAATAGTAACCGATCCTATTCAAACATCCCAGTAACATCTTTACAGAGCATGAATGAAGGACCCAATAACTCTGTTGGCTTCTCTGCCAGTTCTCCAGTCCTCAGGCAGATGAGCTCACAGAATTCACCTAGCAGGTTAAATATACAACCAGCAAAAGCTGAGTCCAAAGATAACAAAGAGATTGCATCCATTTTAAATGAAATGATTCAGTCTGACAACAGCTCTACTGATGGCAAACCTCTGGATTCTGGGCTTCTGCATAACAATGACAGACTCTCAGAAGGAGACAATAAGTACTCTCAAACCAGTCACAAACTAGTGCAGCTTTTGACAACAACTGCAGAGCAGCAGTTACGGCATGCTGATATAGACACAAGTTGCAAAGAAGTACTGTCATGCTCAGGCACTTCCAACTCTGCCTCTGCTAACTCTTCAAGCGGTTCTTGCCCCTCCTCTCATAGCTCGCTGACGGAGCGGCACAAAATTTTGCACCGGCTCCTACAGGAGGGTAGCCCCTCGGATATCACCACTTTGTCTGTTGAGCCTGATAAAAAGGACGGTGCATCTACTTCTGTATCAGTGACTGGACAGGTACAAGGGAACTCGAGTGTAAAACTAGAACTGGATGCTTCAAAGAAAAAAGAATCAAAAGACCATCAGCTCCTACGATATCTTTTAGATAAAGATGAGAAAGATTTAAGATCAACTCCGAACCTGAGCCTGGATGATGTAAAGGTGAAAGTAGAAAAGAAAGAACAGATGGATCCTTGTACCACAAACCCAACCCCAATGACCAAACCTGCTCCTGAAGAAATTAAACTGGAGTCCCAGAGCCAGGTAGGTAATCCCTCGCATCATAGAATAAATAGTCATAGTTATTTTTTCCTTTTCATGTATTTTACTCCAACCATAAACCAGATTTGGATTCAGGCTATGTTTTGTCCTACCCATTGGGCATATATTAAAAGGTTAGTATCAATGGTTGAAACATCACGGGATGTCCTCAGAGGAAATGGTTGAAAAATCACAGGATGCCCTCCTTGGAACTTTGGAGGGCTATAGTTTGTTGTTGTTGTTGTTGTTGTTTTTTAGGGCTGTAGTTTTAATGCAGCATTCTAAGCAAATGGATATTTGCTTCTTTCCATAAAATCAGTTCACAGCTTTGGAAATTTTTAAACATACCTTTCCTGCCCCCTCCTCCCAATACCACCTGTTGAATCCAACTCTTTGGATATAGAACACAGAAATCTGTATTTTTAAGAAGCTCCCCAGAGAACTATGATGTGTAGCTAAGTTTGGGAACCTCTGATGTAAATGAAATGGGAGAGAAGTGTGAGGAGGTGGACAAAATTGCTTAGTCTGGCTTGCTTTGCTATTTAGTTTCCCTTGAAACGTTTTTTAAGGCTGTTTTTCTTCTTATCTGATTCTAATCACCTTCAGCCCTTATCAGAATAGGGACTTGGAGTATTCTAGGAAGCAGGTACATAACACACTCTGAAACGGAAATAAACAGAAATAAACCTTTGCATAAATTGTTATAGGTTAGGAACTTCTGTGATTAAGCTGAGGTGGGAATGGAGTGAAATTAACAGGCACTTTCACTTATGGAGTAATTGCTGTGGACCCTGAAGGAATTTAAGAAAAACAGAAAATGTAGTCTCTCCCCCCTAGCAGCTCACAAATTATTTAGAAAGAATATAGACAAATATGAAATAGCTGAAAATATATTTACAAAGCAGCTAATCAATGAGACATTTTATTTTGAAACAGGATTCACACTTACTGTACATAGGTCCTTCATTTTTTAAGCCAGCTTTATGTTCTACCCTCATCTCACAGAAATCTCTCTCTTCCCTCAGGCATACTGCATTCTAGGCACATGGAAGTCCTTGCCATTCCTGGAATAAGCCATGTCTCTTCTAAGCATCTTCTGCCTTGCTCTCCTTTCTGTCTGCTGAACTTCTCCTCATCCTTCACAAACCAGTTCAGACATCATCTCTGTAAAGCCTTCCCCACTAGCCCTCATTAGACATTTCTTTCCTCTCTGCATTCATAGTGCTCCATATTGTCTCTATTTACTATTTGTAATAACACTTTTTTGATTATTTTTATGTTGTGTGTGCTTTTTGAGTATAAACTATCTCTCATGTTTCTTGGTACAGGTAAACTAATACTGTGCTTTTAAGCTGAAAAAAAGCTTTAAATAATAACTATATTAAAACTCTCTTTAAAAAGTCACAACTTTATAAGATAATGCTATTGTGTACAGTCGTGGTATATGTTTTGGTTTGCATATTCATGCATTTCTGCTGAGTTTATACCTACGAGTGGAATTGCAGAATCATAAGATATATGTATATTCATCTTTAGTAGATAATGGAGTTTTCCTAGTGTGTACAAAGAATTCCCTCTAGTGTTCCATGTTGTTGCTAATACATAGTAAGGTCAATCTTTTAAATTTTAGCCATTCTGGGGTCTTTGTAGTGGTACTTCATAGTTTTAATTTGCATTTCCCTAATATTTATTGGCCATTTGTATATCTTCTTTTGTGAACTGCCTATTCAGGTATCTTGCCTATTTTCCCAATATGTCGTCTTTTTCTTATGGACTCAAGAGTTCTTTACATATTTTGGATGAGTCCTATAAAGTAGTATATTTGCAGACATCTTCTCTATGCTTTGCCTTGCCTTTTCTTTCTTTTAATGGTACTTTTGATGAAATGTCTTCATTTAGTCCAATTTGTCAGTATTTTCCCTTATGATTAGTACTTTTTGCACATGTATAACAAAATACGTGTTCAAAAATGTTCATAGTAGCTTTATTTGTATTAGTCCCAAATCCATCACAATAGAATGGATAAATATATTGTGGCATGTTCACACAATGTGTTACTATTCTATATTGAAAACAAATTGACTACTACTACATGTGACAAGATCTCTGAACTTCAGACATATAATTTTTTTTTTAAGATTTTATTTATTTATTCATGAGAGACAGAGGCAGAGACTCAAGCAGAGGGAGAAGCAGGCTTCATGCAGGGAGCCCAATCAATCCCGGGACTCCAGGATCATGTCCTGGGCTGAAGGCAGGCACCAAACTGCTGAGCCACCCAGGCATCCCCAGAAATATAATGCTAAGTGAAAGGAGTCAGACATTTTAAAAATACATCTATATAATTCTATTTATACAGTCTAGAAACATAAATTTTAGTTGAATTAAATAGTGAAACACAAACAGGTAGACATTTTATACTGATGAACTGTCTCAAAGTAATAGTAATAGAATAATACTGTGAAATAAGGCCAGTTTTCTCCTATGCATAACCTCAGACAACTGTAGGGATACCCTATCTCATCTAGAAAATAGGTTTCTTATTTTATTAAATCCTCAAGTGGGAAGTGACCTTCCTGGGATCTTTGAAGCTGATATACTATTTATAAGGAAGTTTCCCAAACTTTTTTAAATTATAAAGTTACATCAGTGTAAATTTATTTTTCATTAACATCATAAAGTAAATCATTTTACAAGATAGAAAAAATCATCCAAAAAAAAAGAAAAAAAAAATCATCCATAATCAGTGGAACACAATATTCTTGAATTCTTTCCAGTCTAAACTCCTTCCAATGCATAAATTTTATGCCAAAATATAGTAGACAAATATTATGTGTACATTATTTCATATCCTCCACTATATTAATATCATAAGCATCCAAACTGTTTTCCAGAAGATCACATAATTTTAATGAGGCCTCAGTCTTTCCAATTATGTCTTCTTCATTCTCTCATAGTCACACTTAATTCATAGAGTGTAAAGGAACAACTTTTTTTCTACATTGATTCAGGTAAAGTATAGAATATATTTCCTCTAACTTTGGTTTCCGTTCTTAGTTTACAGCTGACCTTGACCAGTTTGATCAGTTACTACCCACGCTGGAGAAGGCAGCCCAGTTGCCAGGCTTATGTGAGCCAGAGAGGATGGATGGTGCGGTCACCAATGTAACCATCAAATCGGAGACCCTGCCAGCTTCACTTCAGTCCACCACTGCCAGACCCACTTCCAGGCTAAATAGTATGTGTTGGGAGAAAACCTTGTTTTAAATGTGTAACCATAATGTGGATTAGTGCTTTATCTCTCATCATTACTGCACAGACCATTTATTTGTTGAGAGTGAACTAGTTTTACATTAATGCCAGTGTAAATAATGTATAGTTATTCTTATACATATGAATTTCACTGATCATGTGTATCTTAAGTTATTATAACTTCTGTCTTTCTGTAATTAATGTTAAAGTGAACAGTTGATATTAAGGAGAGCAATTTTGTGTTCTTACCCAAACATTTCATAGCAAGACTCAGAAATATGGTACTGGTCAGATTATATTACCCAAAGTGTCTTCCTTGAGCACTAGTCCTACAAGTTGGAAAAAAAAGGATTTTCTGCTAAAATCCACTGGGCAAATGCTACATGGCACATATGCCATTCTCCTCTTAAAATTCCACATTGTATATTAGTTTTTAAAAGCCCTATGTTAAAGATACCAGTTTACATTTCTATAACCCAGCATTTACCATACTTTCTTGATTATGGAATTCTTTTCACAAGTCATACATGTTATCCCATAGAGCACCATTTAGGAGACAACTGTGTTGAAATGAGTCACTGGTACTCTAGCCTAAAGAGACCCTTTGTAGTATAATACTTCATAAAGATAGGCCTGTCAAGTGTTATTCATCTGTCAAATTTTGAAGTTGAAAATAACGGTATTGATAATTCCATTGTGTAACCTTGAAACCAAAGGAAACTGAACAGCTTACTTTCAAAATTTGCCTGTGTTCCCGACCCAAGTCTTGTCCCTCTTTTGACAGGATCAAATGTGGGACTCATTTATTTCAGTCTTACTGCAGCTTTTAGCTGTCATGACACAATTCCTGCAAGTTTGCCAAGATTTCCAGGAAGCTGGAAAAAAGGGTTTTTGAGTCATTTCTGACAGTTTTGGAAGCAGTTTTTCAGCTGACCAGAGCACTAGGTGTAAACTGGAGCCCAGGTTCAAGTCTCACATTTTCCTTTTATTAACAGTATTACTCTGGACACATGAATTTCCTGAGCTTTATTCTCTTTATCTGCAAAAGGAGAATTAAATGAAGTGACTCCAAAAGTTTGTTCTAATTGAAACTGAGAGGCTCCAGACTCTGGGATAGTAGGCACAGTTGGAGAAACAAGAAGGTACAAGGCTAAAAGGCAATAAAATGAAGTCTGACTATTGAGTGTTTTGATTCTGGATCCCCATCCAATATGGGAGCCTGGGGGATTTATCTCAGGAGAACTGAATGGCCAGAAAGATGTCTGGATATGGGTGTGTAAGGGGAGCTCCCTAAAGTGCAGAGGTCATCCTGCCATTTAATTGTCCAACAGAAGGCTCCCAGAGGACACAAGCTTCACACTCCGCTCTCACAGTCAGTGTTTTAGAACACTGAACAGACACAACCAGAGATCACCAGGACTTTGAGGGAAGTCTGCAACTTGAAAGAGAGTAAAAGAAACAAAAAGAGAGTACAATAGAGCTATACAACAAGTGCATGGACTAAAACTGAACTAAACTAAAAAACCTAAAATTTTTGAGAAGATGTTTTATCCATATGGGAAGAAAAAAGGCAAAGAAGAAAGAATTTTTGGAAGTTAAATATCCAACATTTTAAAATTTTAAGAGAAATGGTAGAAGACAAGGCTGAGAAAAACTTTAAGAAAGAACAAAAAGACAAGTAGAAAGTTGGGAAGAAAAAAAGTTAAGATTGACCTAGGAGGGCCAGTAATGATTGATAAGAATCGGTCAAACAAGCAATGAGAAGGGAGGAAAAAGGGGGAAGAGAAGATATTTTCAAACAACAACAAAAAATCAAGAATGTTTCTAGAAAGAAACAGCATAATTTTTCAGATTTCACTAGCTGAACACATAGCTAACACATACATACAAAAAAGACCTATACCAAAACTTATCATTTGTAATTCTGGAACACACCAGAGAGAAAGATTCTAAAAGCTTTCAGAGAAAAAATGTGAATTGCATATAGTGAGTCATAATTGCCCCAAACTTGGAAGCTATCAAGCCATGAAAAGACATGGAGAAACTTTAAATGCATATTGCTGAGTGGAAGAAGCCAATCTGAAGAGGCTACATATTGTATGATTCCAACCATATAGCGTTCTGGAAAAGGCAACACTATGGGGACAATAAAAAGATCAGTGGTTGATAGGGATTCGTTGTTAGTATTTGTCAGAGGGAGGGATGACTGGGTAGAGCATGGAGGATTTTTAGACTAGTGAAATTGTTCTGTATGATACTGTAATGGTGCATACATGTTGTTATACATATGTCAGAACCTATAGAATGTACAACACAAAGAGTAAACTCTGTGAACTATGAGCTTTAGTTAATGAAAATGTATCAATATTAGTTCATCAGTCTAACATATGTAGTACATAAATGCAAAATGTTAATAATAGGAGAAACAGCCCAATCTAAAAAATAGGCGAAGGATTTTAAAAGACACTACATAAATAAAGATTGAAAATAGCCAACAAACACATGAAAAGATAGTCAATATCTTTAATCATCAAGGAAATGCACATTAAAACTATAATGCAGTACTGCTATATATACTACTACTATTCCATTGAAATACCGCAGATTTTAAAAACTGATGGTACCAAACGATGTCAAAGATGAGCACCTTGAACTTTGGCATTGCTATTGGATATATAATATGGTAAAATCTCAACAAATAAGACACATTACCATGTGACCCAGCAGTCCAACTCATAGGTATTTAACGAAGAGAAATGAAAGCACATACTTATCCAAAGGACTTGGGGATCCCTGGGTGGTGCAGCAGTTTGGCGCCTGCCTTTGGCCCAGGGCGCGATCCTGGAGACCCGGGATCGAGTCCCACGTTGGGCTCCCGGTGCATGGAGCCTGCTTCTCCCTCTGCCTATGTCTCTGCCTCTCTCTCTCTCTCTCTCTCTCTCTCTGTGACTATCATAAATAAATTTAAAAAATTAAAATATATATACATATATATATATAAAAACAAAGGACTTGACCACAAATGGTCCTACAACATTATTCATGATAGCCTCAAACTGGAAACCATCTAAATGTCCATCAACAAAGAAATGGCACATTTATAAACTGAAATACTGCTCAGCAGTGGAAAATAAGAAACTAGTGGTTCATGGCATGAATTATTTATTCTCAAAAACATGCTGAGTGAAAAAAGTCTGGATCATTGGTTGCTAGTGTGGGGTTGAAGTAGGGAAGATCGACAGCCAAGAAGCTTGAGGAAACTTTTAGACATGACAGAAATATTCTGTTTTCTTTATTAAGACAGGAGGGTTATTAGTTTATATCTTTTTCAGAGTTTATTACAACTGTACACTTAAAATGGGTGTATATTATATGTAGATTAGACTTTAATCAAATTTGCTTCAGGAATATCTGAGATTAGAGTAATTTCTAACTACAATTAACCATGCAAATTTCTAGTAGTTGTGAAAATAGGTAAAAAGACATTTTTAGGTATAAAAGGGCTCAAATATTTGCATGGTATAGTCACCCTTTCTAGTTAAGATCCTTAGAGAAGTACTTCAACAAAACAGGGAGAAAACCAGAAGAGAAAAAGATATAAGATCCAGGGAAAACAGCGGATCTGAAAGCATAGCTGATTAATAAGATTAAGGAATAGCAATACATATTGGAACAGGTGGCCTGAATCTTATGGAAAGGAGGCTTCTGGGAGAAAAATGAAATTGATCTCTTTGAGTTTACAGAAAAGATTACAGATAGGTTTATGTCAACAATGTTGAAGATCTGAAAGATTTCTCTAGAAAAGCAGGCAAATGAAAAATATAAGGCAATTTTTAACTCCAAAAAAATGGAAGCATGGTACAAGAAAGGTTTGAACATAGTGCACAATGTAATTTTGCGATGAGTAATATTTGCATAATCATAAGAATCTAAGTATTAACTTTTTATTATAAAAAAACCGTGAACTCTGTTAGGGAATTGGGGACATGGGAAGTAGTAAGATAGGTAGGTCTGAGAAAATTAAGACCTCATCTATCACGATGGCAAGTCAGTAATCTCAAATTGAGACATAAGGAATAGCAGCATATGCACATTTAAAAATAAATAAGCAAATGCCAAAGAAAACAGTTACACAAGTTGAGAATGGCTGCCTCCATTAGAAGGGAAGTAACCAAGGGATTAGAAGGGGTAAGACTTAAAGCTGCTTTTATTTGTAATGGACCTTTTGGTCCTGACTTTAAAAATTATGTATATATATTTGATAAAAAAGTAAAGGTAATAAAAATAGAAAGTATTTTCCTACTCTTCAGGCCTGTGAAACTGGAATATTTTTCCTTTGTAGTCTGTCCTGAGGCAAATAAATTTTGCTTCTCTCTTGAGATTTCTTCCCCCAAATATAGCTCCATATATAAAAGTATATAAAATAGGCCAGAATCTGTTAAACCTTGTGCTATAGTGTTGGCAAAGGCCAAAAGCATAAAAGGGAAGATCTCATGGTAAAGGAGGGTGAGGATGATGGTGCAGACAGTCTGCAATGTAGAGGAGAAAGAAAATAAGATTTTAGGAGGCATAAGGCTAAGGAAACAAGTTGGGCAGAATAAAGGAAAAGAGGAGATCCCTGGGTGGCTCAGCGGTTTGGGCCTGCCTTCGGCCCAGGGCGTGATCCTGGGGTCCCGGGATCCAGTCCCATGTTGGGCTCCCCGCATGGAGCCTGCTTCTCCCTCTGCCCATGTCTCTGCCTCTCTCTCTGTGTGTTTCTCATGAATAAATAAAATCTTTTAAAAAAAAAGGATAAAGGAAAAGAGAAAAGGATTGGAGAAGGAAAAAGAAGATGGGGACAAAAATATATTAGCATATCCTAGGAAAGAAGAGAATAGCCTCTAATTCTCTGCCTCCTCTAGCCTCTGTGATGGCCAACACTACCTATTTCACTGGAACCAGAATCCATCATTGAATAGCTGATTTCACATCTTAACCTTGTGCCCACCTGGGAAAATCAAGCATCTTTCTTCACTTTAGTCTTCAGCCTTAGGTTTAAGCAGTGTCAAGTGTAAATGCCTGGCATAGGACACATCATATTTAGTTACCATCATATTTCACCACCTGGGGTACACCAGTTAAAACTTCTGGGTTTTTCTACCATGGCACTCATCTTTTCTCTTACCTTTTCTTTTCCTTACCATTTTGTAGTGTATTTTGAGAGAATCTCTGGGCCACATTTTCCAGATCAAAACTGAATCTTCAACTGTATCCATTCTGCTTTTCAGTTCTATCTATTGGGCTCTTTTAATTGCAGCTATCAGGTTTTTAATTTTCCTTCTCATGGAAGCCTATTAGTTTCTGTGGGTATGATGATAAACTTTGTAATCTGTGTGACAATACATTTATTATACTTCAGGCCTCTTCCTTTTTCTGTAAGAATCTTTTTTTTCCTCCAAAGTTACTTTCTTTGTTAAATTTGCTTCTCTCTCTTTCCTGCCATTGACTTTTCTGGAATGTTTGGTGCATTTACACTGTCTGCCTATATACTGACCAAGGCCTGAAATGAACAATCTATTTAGTAAAGTGAGAAACCCTTTTTACTCTGGCAGCGAAGGTAGGTTCTGATTATAGAAGCCCTGTTTCTATGTTGCTGTTGTGAGAGAGTGGGGCTTGGTAATGGGGAAATCCTCATGGCAGCCTAAGCACCCACTCTGGGAGATTCCCTGGGCAGAACTCCCACTTCGAGTCATGCTCTTACCCCTTTAATCCCAGGGTCAGACGCCAGAGTCCTCTGCATGGGGGGTGGGGCCTGCCACAGCTGTTCAATGGCCCAGATGCCCATGGCCTGTTCTTGTACCCGTTCCAGTGACCCCTAAGCTTGGAGTTGTTCTGGGCTTCTGGAGAATCTTCTCTTTGTCTTGTAGATTTTTTACTTTCATTGAAGTTTTACCATTTGTTTCCTCTGTTTTAGCTTTCAGAAACTCATCAGTTGAGTTCAGCTGCCATAATATTTCTCTTGCCTTTCCTCCAGCTAGAGACTTATTTTCCTTTTTTATTTCTTTTATTTCAGAGATAATTTTGGAGGGAAAATAAAATAGAAGGGATATAAATCTGCCACATTGAACCAGAAAATTTCCTTAGGTCTGTTTACATACAAGAAAATAAAGGTCCAGAGAATGAAAAGAAAAAAAATACACACAGACAAAAACTTGCCTGGTTTTCTATTTAGTACATGCAGATTCAGGATTTATTTATTTTTTATTTAAATTCAATTAGGCAACATTAAGTATATACTTAGTTTCAGATGTAGTGTTAATGATTTATCAGTTGCATATAACACCCAGTGCTCATCACATCACATGCTCTCCTTAATGCCCATCACCGAATTATCACATCCCCTCCATCAACTCAGTTTGTTTCCTTTTTTTTTTTTTTAAGATTTTATTTATTTATTCATGATAGACACAGAGAGAGAGAGAGAGAGAGAGAGGCAGAGACACAGGCAGAGGAAGAAGCAGGCTTCACGCAGGGAGCCTGACACGGGTCTCCAGGATCGCGCCCTGGGCCAAAGGCCGGTGCCAAACTGCTGAGCCACCCAGGGATACCCTATAGTTAAGAGTCTCGTGTTTTTGTCCCCCTCTCTGATGACTTCCCATTCAGTTTTCCCTCCCTTACCCTATGATCCTCTGTGCTGTTTCTTATTAGAATCAGGACTTAAGTCTCAGCCCGCCTGGTTTCAAAACATCCTGTTGATATGTACACCACATACCCATGCAGTGTGACCAAGTGATTTAAATAATTTTGTTAGAAATGTACTACCAGAACACATCAAGAGACAGCTTAAGACAGTATTGTTGATCAAAATATGTACAATGAGCCTCTTTGGCAGTACCTTCAAAACTTCTCCTATGTCCTTTTGACCGTCTTTAGATCCCTAGCCTCTGAGGGTGAATTTGACTTCTGAAATTTTCTGGAGTTATTTGGAGCCAAATTTGTTGATCCAAAAAGAATAATTTTTTTTTAAGCCCAAACCAAAATTGGATCTAACTTTAAGGAGATATATTTTCTTTAAGGACCTTTATACTATTTTAGATAGATCCAGAAGAGTTCCAAAAATATTTGAACATTGACAGTTTCATTAGAGTAAGTGAGTGATCTTGTGACATGGATGATTTTATGTTTGGTAAACATTCTGAGATGATTATTTTTTAAATCTCATTAATTTGTAGTATATTGAAATAATTGCATAACACTAAAGATAATGAGTTTCAGATAAAGCATTTTCAGTACTTAAAAAATCCATTTCAATTTCCCTCTTTTTAGTGTGTTGTGCTTCTTGATAGGTATCTTTTGCTATTACAGAGCTGTAATGAATAATCTTACATAGAGATAATTTACCACATATGAGAGTATATATGAAATAGATGTTAAAAAATAGAATTGCTTGATCAAAAGATAGATTTTGCCAAATCACCCTTCTTAGATACAATGCCAGTTTACACTCTAACTGATAATGTTCTTCTTTCTATACATCCTTTCTAAGACATTGAATTATACACTTCCTTATCTTTGCCAACTCAATGGTTTGATTTTTTTAAGTATCCTAGTGTAGTTTTAATCTGTTTATTTTTATTGTAAATTAGGTAGATCATTTTTCAGTGATTGCATGTGACCTACCTGTTCATATTCTCTTATCTATTGGGTTTTTCTATTTTTATCATATGATATAAGAGGTTAAATTTTTTAGTAATGTAACTTTTTTGTGGCTAACGGGGATAGTTTTCCTTTTTACTAGATTTAAAAGATTTATTTATTTATTTTAGAGAGAAAGAGTGTGAGCAGCAGGAGGGGCAGAGGAAAGGAAGAGAAAAACTCAAGCAGACTCTGTGCTAAATGTGGAGCCTCATGGGGGCTTGAACTCTCACAACCCTGAGATCATACCTGAGGTGAAATCAAGAGTCAGATGCTCAACCAGACTGTACCACTCAAGAACCTCTATTTTAAATGGAGAAAATATTATGTTGAAACCTTTGCAAAAATGATAAGGAAGATTACTAGCTTGATGAGGGATCCCTAAGGGCTTGTTTTCTACCTCCACTTCATCTGCACCTACCCAACCCAGCGACTAGGAGATGTGTCCATGTTTCCATTTACAAATTGTTGTACTTGTTTTGTGTTACATACACACTTACTCATGTTTGATAGGGCACAAACATGACCAAAAATAGTAGGTTTATTCCCAGACTAGGAGAAGAGAACATATATTTCTTAAAACATTCCAGTAAGTGCTTCAAATTTTTATAGAAATTTCTAAGGAAATCCTAAAAGATTTATTTTAGAATAAAAACTAACTTTTTTTTATTATAAAGCCTGTGCAAACAAAAGTTTTACTTGAATCAGAGTTTGATTTGTTTGGTTTTGTTTCTTTCCTAGTCATCAAACTTAGCAGATAAATCTTATCTCATTTTGAGGGGATCCCTGGGTGGCGCAACGGCTTGGCGCCTGCCTTTGGCCCAGGATGCGATCCTGGAGACCCGGGATAGAGTCCCACATCGGGCTCCCAGTGCATGGAGCCTGCCTCTCCCTCTGACTGTGTCTCTGCCTCTCTCTCTCTCTCTGTTGAGGACTATCATAAATAAATAATAATTTTAAAAAATTTTTAAAAATCTTACCTCATTTTGAGAAATTTCATCCAACTTATTTTCTTAACATCTTCCCCATCAAGACTAGTAAAATGAAAGATACTATATCCTATTACTGAGTCAAATAGATTATCTTATAATATTCAGTACTTATGGTAGACAGCCTTGTAAATTTTCTTTGATTCTTAAATAGAATTAATTTTGTCTAGGTTAGATTTCTGAAACAATAGGATTGAGGAATTAATGTATGGAATAGAACAATGGGTCAACTGTAGATAATCTTTGACTAACTTCTTGATTTAAATGGTGATAGGAATTAAGTGGTTACTTCCCATTATCATTTGTGGTTGATGTTTGGTGGGTTTAATTTGCTTTGTTTTTCAGAATTCTACAGAATTTTGTTTTCTATCATTTTTCATGACAGAGAAGATAAGTTTGAGAGCTATAATTATTTGCATTTAGAAATGAATGTATTTACTTGGACTCCTATACTTAATTCATACTAAATGTTGAGTATATTTCACATAAAAGTAAGCCTAACATACTTTTTGTAGTTAATAATGATCAGTATCTACCATTAAACACATTTTTTTAGGCATTCTTAAATCTACTTATTCTCTATTCATTGGAATGAGAAACTCTACTTAATTATGTTTTCTATTAAAATTTCAAGGCAGGGTGCCTGGGTGGCTAAGTTGGTTAAGTATCCTACTCTTTGTTTTAGCTCAGGTCATGATGTTAGGGTCATGAGATTGAGCTCCATGTCAGGCTCTGTGGTGGGTGTGGAGATTCTCTCTCTCCCTCTCCTCTGACCCCTGCACTTGCTTGTGCGCGCTGTCTCTCTCTTTCAGAAAAAAGAAAGAGACAGAAAGAGAAAGAAAGAAAAGAAAAGAAAAGAGAAAACCCCAAGGCATTTTTAGTTGTTTTTTAAAAAGTATTAGTTTGCTAGGACTCCATTATAAAATACCACAGACCAGGTGGCTTAAACAACTGAAATTAATTTTCTCATAGTTCTGGAAGCTAGAAGTCCAAGGTGAAGAGGTTTGGTTTCTTCTAAGGCCTTTTATGGGCTTGTGGAGTCTGCCTCCTTGCCGTGGCCTCATGTTCATCCCTCTATATATGTTGTCATATCCTAATCTCCTGTTCTTATAAGAATACCAGTCTTGTTGGATTAGAACCCACCCTAATGGCCCTATTTTAACTTAATCACATCTCTAAAGACCCTGTCTCCAAATACAGTAACATTCTTAGCTACTAGGAGTTAGAGCTTCAACAATGAATTTTGGGGAAATACAATGCAGCCCTAACAACAGTTAACTTATTTATATCCTTTTCAGAAATTACAGATAACCATTAGAGGCATTAAAAGAAAAGAAAAGTCAAAAAAGAAAAGTCCTTAATCTTACAACCTAAAATCAACCAAAGATATATACACTCTTTCAGAATTACTGCTAATATACACAGAATAATTTATAAAACTAGAATCATTCTGAACATAATGTCTTGGTTTATGGGGTTTTTCTTCTTCATTTAATGGTACATTATAAATATCTATACCATTGTTCATTAATCAGTACCTAAATTTCTGGAATTTAGATTATTTACAATTTTTCCTAAACAGTACAGAAATAATCAGATTTTCCAAAAAAAAAAAAAATACCTAAGCAAAAACTTTCTAAAATGCATATACTGTTTTCTTTCATTATAAAGCATAACAACCTCTCTCTTTATGGGTCATCATCAGAAGCATTGATTGTTATACACCTGTGGTCTCATTTTGACAGCTGCAGAACTTTGTCCATTTTCAGAATGACCCCAGATTGCTGTGCCCTTTAGTTTCTGTTACTGTCTATTATAGAAAATATTTTATCTTCTGTTTGCCACTCTTGTGTCATGATAACATTGTTCCTAACTATAGCAGATTCTAATGTCCTATAGATTGAAAAAGCAGCTAACCAAAATTGTTATAATTATCTTTAAAAGAAATAATTTCTGGCAAAGTTCCAAATGATTCTCCCTATGGTAACATCAACTTATGTGCAAACTTTTTTTTTACATCAGATTGTCTTTACTTTCTCACTAGTTATTATGTGGCCACGTTCTAGGCAGTTTAAGTTTCTGGATAAGGGACCTTTGTAACATTTTATAGAGGAAACTTCATTCTCCCATACAGTATATTACTTCTGTAAAATACTGTCATTTTATCTTCCATTGTGATACTGACTCCTTACCTTTTCTTCTGTAATCAGGGTTACCAGAGCTGGAATTAGAAGCAATTGACAATCAGTTTGGACAGCCAGGAACAGGTGATCAGATTCCATGGGCAAATAATACAGTGACTGCTGTAAATCAGAATAAACCAGAAGAGTGAGTAATACATTTCCTATTTTATAAAATATCAGATACCAACTTCTACAACAAAGAACTATTTTCATAAACTGAATTCCAACCTACATTGGTATTTTGTGATATAGGAGTGGAAGCAAATGTTAAATGAAAAAAAGGTGGAATGGAGGAAGACACCCAAGTTAAACAGATTTATTTACTGTGTGACTGCAAGGCTAGTATGTATTGTAATTACCAAAAGATTGATATAGTGTGTGGCGGTTTTATTTTTCATCTCTTGTTTTACTGTGATTGATTACTATAAAATTTCTGAGACCTGTAGATGAATTGAGCTCAGTATAACGATTATTATAAAAGCTCTTGAGCTTTTAGTTCTATAATTTTTTGTCCAGTATTTTCTCTTTGGAGCAAAATGGTATAAGAAGGGAAGGTACTTTTTACGTCTACTCAGTGTCTCATCTTGATTAGAATTTAATTTCTTAAAGGACATAAGTAGCCCCATTCCAAAACATTAGAGACATCGCATGTATAGCAACCAAACTAGATAGTATCGAGTGTCGTTTCGAGCTTTAACTATGCACACTATTCCCACTTACTTTCCCCAAAGAAGAAGCCTTATAATTATATAATTAAATTTGTATTATTATTATTTTCTATATATTTCTAAGTTATATGCATCAGTTGGTATCAGTTTGGATTAACTATGTATTTCCTCTATGTAATCAACAATTTTTTTGTTGCTTAATGCTGAGCATGTTTCATTTTCCTAGTTTGATTTCTTTGGTAAATGGCAATCAGATGTATGTTATCAGTACAATTTGATCATCTTTAAAAGTGAAGTATAAATAGAATAAATCTTACTATAGGCTAGGTGATTTTTTTCCTTGAGATTTTGACTGAGCTTTATTTTTGACTTTCTTTTTTTTTTTTTTTTTTAAGATTTTATTTATTCATGAGACAGAGAGAGAGTGGGGCAGAGACACAGGCAGAGGGAGAAGCAGGCTCCATGCAGGGAGCCTGACGTGGGACTCGATCCCAGGACTCCAGGATCAGGCCCTGGGCTGAACGTGGCGCTAAACCACTGAGCCACCCGGGCTGCCCTATTTTTGACTTTCATCAAGAATTCTTTTCCCTTTCTCAACTATGTTTAATTTTTCAAGCTATTTCTGTAAGCAAACAGGAAGAATATGGAAGCAAATTTCAGTGATTGACAAAGTAGTGAGAATATATTCTAGTTACATGCAGAACATTTATAAATTTCTGCACATAATATGGAACATTTCATTGTGTAAGAACTGATTAAAATCTCATCAGAGAATTTTTTAGAACAAAATTTGCATATATGTGTGTATCATATATATACATATATGTATATTTTGTATTATTGAGATTGAATACTTATTTGCTATATCAGTCTTAAACTCTGTTATCTTTTGATTCTATAGCCAATGTATTAGTTCACAATTAGATGAGCTCCTCTGTCCACCAACAACGGTAGAAGGAAGAAATGACGAGAAGGCTCTTCTTGAACAGCTAGTGTCCTTTCTCAGCGGCAAAGATGAAACTGAACTAGCTGAACTAGATAGAGCTCTGGGAATTGACAAACTCGTCCAGGTATTTATTAAAATTGGCATTGTTTAAATGATTCAATCCTGAGAGGCTAGAAAATTATTTTTAAACAAGATTTTTAAATATTGTTCTATGTGTGTTTAAGTAGTTTTATAATTTATTCTTGTGAAAGTTATCAAAATATAGCAAATAGTTTTTTAAACAACAACAAAAAAGATCATTATAATTAGAAATAGTTAGAATTAGAAAGTCTTAGCCTTTCCTATGGACCAGAATCTTAACGGCTCCCCCTAGAATAGAATCCAGATTTATATCATCACTTCTTATTCTAGGACTTAATTTATCCTTCATACATGCTAGATTTCAGCCTGTATATTCCATAATACCCCAACTTCCAGGTATTTTTCACGCTGTGAGGTTGAAAAATCAATTTAGTGCCTCATGACCAACGTTTTTTTAAGTAGCAGACTAAAAGGTATCAGAATGCATAGACCACAGAAAGGGGAAGTTATGTTTCATAAAACTCTCCTTTCTGTTACATACATACGTGTACACACAAACACAAACATACTAGGTCACAATTTAAATTAGATTTTTTTTTTTTTACAGTGAATGATAGTTAACAATTTTGAAAGCCATAGCTATGGCATTCTATTAGGCCAGCTATGAATTTTTTTCAAATAAGAGGACAGCATGAATTCTGTATTTGAGATAGAAAAATGCCTAACTAATCGCCCCTTTAATAATCTACTTCTCATGGTAAACAACTAAATATAAAGTTTGTTGACTCTTAGGCTTTGCAATGTGGTTCTTTTCAAACCTTTTAGCTGGTATTTTAACCATGTTTTTAATCTCTGTTTTGAGATTTTTTTTTAGACATCTCAATTCATCTGTTACTCCATTTCAGAAGTAACTTTCATAAGTGATTCCTTTAGGTAGCAAACTCCTAGAGAACTTCATTAATTCAGCATAGTATTTTATATAAAATGTTCTAGAGATAACATGTTCTCAGATCCAAGATTATAAGAAGCATGTCATTTATTGGCAATAATTTATTTGTAAAATATTCTGGCTTATTTCCCAACAGGGAGGTGGATTAGATGTCTTATCAGAGAGATTTCCACCACAACAAGCAACACCACCTTTAATGATGGAAGAAAGACCCAACCTTTATTCCCAGCCTTATTCTTCTCCTTCACCTACTGCCAATCTCTCTAGCCCTTTCCAAGGCATGGTCAGGCAAAAACCTTCACTGGGGACTATGCCTGTCCAAGTGACACCTCCCCGAGGCGCTTTTTCACCTGGCATGGGCATGCAGCCCCGGCAGACTCTGAACAGACCTCCAGCCGCACCCAACCAGCTGCGGCTTCAGCTTCAGCAGCGCTTGCAGGGGCAACAGCAGGTGAGTCCTCCAGGTTAGCAGGTGGCACTTGTAAAGACCTGTGCTAACTCTCAGAGGGCTAACAACAGCCCATTGGCTAGAATAAAGGTGTCAAGAGGAACAAGTCCCACAACCTTTATGAAAGACTCAAATCATTCTTGGTCTGCTAGGATAAGATAAAGGAGTCTTCCTTCCTTCCTTCCTTCCTTCCTTCCTTCCTTCCTTCCTTCCTTCCTTCCTTCCTTCCTTCCATTTATTCATTCATTCATGAGGGGCACAGACTGAGAGGCAGAGACACAGGCAGAGGGAAAAGCAGGATCCTCATAGGGAGCCCAATATGGGGCTCAATCCTGGTTCCCAGGATCACGACCCAAGCCGAAGGCACACGCTCAACTGCTGAGCCACCCAGGCGTCCCTAAAGGAGACTTTCATTCAGTTAAAGACAGCTAGCTCATAACAAAGTACCTTGAGACTCAAAATTTAAAAGCATTTTAATTTTGTTTTTTGAGATAAAAAATATTTAGGATGAACATCATATTATTATTAAATTAATAAAAAGAAATATATAGCTTAATTTATAAAGTAGAGCATCAGGAGGTACTGTTATAATTTTTGTAACAGAAAATGAAATTTGTGTTGTTTGAAGTTGGAGTGATTGATGCTTAGTGATATTATATTAGGAGAATGGAGGAAAGGATAGTTTGGGGGTCCTAGGGAGTTGAGTGAGTTAAATCTCTCTCATGACAGGTAATGAGTGGGTATGGTGGCACAAATATTTAAGATTTATATGCAGCAAATACAGAAATAAGCATCAAGAACCAAAAAAACGAATGATTAAAAGTATTATCTCTGCAGGGGGCACCTGGGTGGCTCAGTGGTTGAGCATCTGCCTTTGGCTTAGGTTGTGATCCCAGGGTCCTGGGATGGAGTCCTGCATCAGACTCCTGGCAGGAAACCTGCTCCTCCCTCTGCCTATGTTGCTGACTCTCTCTGTGTCTCTCATGAACAAGTACATAAAAAATCTTAAAAAAAAAAAAAAAAATTTAAAGCAATTTCATAGAGAGTTACAAATTCAGGAAAGAAGAGAACAAAATTATATTAGAAAGACAATATATATAACATTATAAGAGCTCTGGTTTCAAGTCCTAGTTCTAACCTTACCTTATGTGGTTTCACAGTCAGATTATTTACCCTTTTAAAGCCTCTGATTTCTGATCATATCCATAAAAGAAGCTCAATAAATAATTCCTCTACCTCACAGGTGATGTGTGGAATAAGATAGGACATATAAAGATCCTAGTGCACTTCCAGGCATGCAGTAACACTTAATAAATACTACCTATTATTATGAAATTATATTCAATAAATAATATAAAATGAGTTTCTATTCCACTTAAAAAGAAGATGAAAAGGAAAGATAAGATAGGAAAAATTGTTAATGGTAGAATAACAGAGAAAGGAATAATTTCTAAAATGCTGGGGTGGAATAAAAAACTCAGAAAGGAATTAGGGGAAGAGAAGGAAGAAAAGAGAAACAAAGAAAGGAAATAGTAATATGAGTATTAGTTGAAGGTAAACTACTCGTTATAACTTGGGATTCATTATTCTCAGTAGAGAGCACAAGAATAAGAAATTCTTCTAGTTCACAAAACATAGTGTTCACAAAACATATTGAGGGAGACTATACTAAGTACCATACAAAGAATAAAACATACAGGCAACTCTTAGAATTTACAGTCAGCTTGTGGTATTCCAAACATACACACCTGAGAAATTCAATAACAGTGCAAGTCCTAAGTGATTAAGGGCTAACCTAAAAAAGTTAAAGAAAACCTAGGTGTGTTGATTTTCTCATTTTACAGGATAGAGTCAATAAATACTTATGGAGCAAGGCCAGATCAACAGTCTAGGTCAGATTTGTGAATGGGTGAAATAATCATTCACACATAGTTTGGGAAAAAATTGCTTTTACTTTGATTTCTTCCTAAAGTAGCTGATAAGCAGAGGAGCAATGCAAAGGATACACATGTAATAAGGATGCAAATAGGTAAGTGTGGTTCCCTGTTGCTACCTGTAAATATTATGGAGGCATGTCTAAGCTTGGTGGCCTTAGTAGCCCAACATTGAAATATCCATCAAGTCAGAGAAATACAAAATTTGAGGCACACTAACACAAAAGTT
Source organism: Canis lupus familiaris (assembly GCF_011100685.1). Taxonomy (NCBI): domain Eukaryota; kingdom Metazoa; phylum Chordata; class Mammalia; order Carnivora; family Canidae; genus Canis; species Canis lupus. The sequence continues at coordinate 19,148,028 of NC_049238.1, forward strand.
TAAGCCTCCAAATATGTCAGTACACAAAACAACTTACACTGCCATGTAAGACAGAGTCTCATTGTCCGGACCTACTTTTTGGGTGCTAGATTGTAAGTTCTTCTAACAGTGGGGCCCTCAGTCCACAGTTGCTCTTGCTTTGCAGATGCTTGGAGTCTTCTGTGTGTGTTCACTTAAAGGCACTCTGTGAGAAGGTCTGGCCAAGGCTTATGTCAGTCAGTATTTCAGTTAAGATGCTTTCAGTCACAAGGAAAGAAAAAAGATCCATTCAAAGTAGTAAAGCCATTTTATGTTATGTTATTTTTATTTTTATTTTTGTTTTTTAAGGATTTTATTCATGAGAGACAGAGAGAGAGAGAGTCAGAGGCATAGGCAGAGGGAGAAGCAGGCTCCCCTGTGGGAAGCCTGATGCGGGACTTAATCCCAGGACCCCGGCATCATACCTTGAGCCAAAAGCAGATGCTCAACCACTAAGCCACCCAGGTGCCTCAGTAAAACCATTTTTAAAAAGTATTTTGACTCAGATAATGAGAAGATAGAAATCAGAGAGGTCAAGGTATGGTTACCTCAGAGGCTCTGGAATGTTATCAGGGACCTAGGTTCTTTCTATCTTTTTACTCTGTAATCCTTGGCAGCTAGAAAAATGGGTCTCATGATTACAAATATCACATGCAAACAAAACTAACAGGAAAGGGGGAAACTCTTTTCTACGCATCTTTTTTCAAAAGCTAAGAAACTGTTTCCATGTTCTTGTCCTTCTCTACTTCCTACTGCTCCAAAAACAGAAAAAGGACCAAAAAAAATTTTTTTTAATTTCACACATCTGGCTAGTCAGAACAGAATCATACATACACCTTTAACCAACTGCTAGCAAGGATTGGCTTAGAATACATACGTTACCCCTTGAGATGTGTGCTTTGGGACAATCAGCTGAACAAAATCCTATTCTGTCATTGAGGAAAAAGAAGAGGGTAAATGGCTGTGGGCTGGCAATAACAATACCTGATAAAGGAATTAAAGTTTAAATATATCATTGGCACACTAAAAATTAAGTGATTTTGAAATACAGTAAGCAAACATGACAAAATAATCGTATATAGACAATACAAATGCTTATATAGAAAATCCAAGAATATCTATAGTGAACTTAGAATCAATAGAGAAGTTCAGCAGTGTTTCTAGGGGAAAAAATAAGAAATAAAATTTAATAACAATCCTTTTCATGAACAACAACCAATTAGGAAATATAATTTCAAAATATGTTATCTCAATTTATAAGACTTAGAAAATTATAAATCATAATTGAAAGTCAAAAAACGATCCAAGTAAAGATACCAATGAATGGAAAGATTTTTCATAAAGATGTCAATTGTTCTGAAAATAATTAAATTCAGTAGAATTCCAATCAGAATCTCAACATGAAATTTAACAAATAAATGCTAACTTTATTTTAGAAGCATGAATACAATATTAAAGAATAATGAGGATGAACTTGCCTTATCAGATACCAAAATTTAAAACCAAGCCTTAGAAATTAAAACAATGTGGAATTGGCATAGGCTAGACAATTCGACCATTTGAAACATAATAGAGAACCCAGAGACACACCCAGACATATATAAAGACTTAATAAGGTACAGAGGTGACAATCAGTGGAGAAAGACTGGCATGTATAATAAATACTAGTACATTTGGCTGTCCATCAAAGGAAAAAATTAGATTCCTTATCTCATACCATACACAAAAATAAATTCTAGATATTTTGATGATCTAAATGTGAATATGAGAAGATTACTGTGGCCCTTTAAAAAGGGGCATAAGGGAAGAGGTTGATGTTTGCCTTAAAATTTAAAACTTAGTAGATAAAAGATACCATAAACAAGATTAAAAGACAAACCATAGATAGACTCAGGAAAGATATTTGCACTCTGTAAAACTGACAAAGGATAACTATCCAGAATACATCAGATTCATAACATGGTGTTCATAATATACTTTCCTTGCTAGATTGGTATCAACTGTTTAGTTGTTGGTCATATCCTTTCATTCTTCCTTCCCTCTTGCCAAACACAGATCTAAAGCATCTCATAGGCAGGAATTTAGGACAGTGCTGATGACTTGAAAAAAAGAAAGGCACCAACTCAGATCTACATCATAGTCTTTCTTTTTAATGGATTTTAAGAAGTTCAGTTTAAAAACATTTCTTCACCTTAGGTATATCTCATTGACTGGAATGTGGTACACAAAGAGTAAAAAGATCCTAAGATATCTTTTAAAGATTTTATTTATTTATTCTTGAGAGACACCCAGAGAGAGGCAGAGACATAGGCAGAGGGAGAAGCAGACTTCCTGCGGGGAGCCCCATGTGAGACTCAATCCCAAGACCCCAGGATCACAACCTGAGCCAAAGGCAGATGCTCAACCATTGAGCCACCCAGGTGCCCAAGATTCTAAGATTTTAAATTTGATTATACAGTTATGAATAATCCCCAGTTGGGGAACGGGGTAAGGAAAACACCCTAGGAAACTAGTGGGGATTCATTGGTTTAGATTTTTACAGAACAGCAAAAATGAAGGTGATTAAGAAGAACTACAAAGCTGTAATACAGCCTTTAGGTGTAGTGTCTGCTTACGTCTCAAATAAGCCAAGTCTCAAATATATCCATGATACCAATAAAGAATTCCCAAAAGTTCTATTTTAGAAAAGGACAACAGCAAGAATGAGTACACCTGCTGCTTATAGAAAATTGTACAACATTGGCTCATAAAAGATGTGATTATTCTGTTCTAGTTTTATATTCTTCACCAGCCAGGGTCTTCATACTCTCAAGACTATATGAAAAGGGAGTAACATTTGAAATAAATAAAGAAATGTGATATACTTATCCATCTTAAAGCAAGTCAAGTCCACATGTGTTATGTATTAAAGTACTGAAGAAAGTGTATGGATCTGGGTACAAGAACCACTATTGATTATTTTTTATATATTAGAGAGCATAGAAGTGACCAGAAAGTAGAACCACAACAAGGACAGAAAATACAGGGAAACAAATTTCACTGCTAGAATTCTGGCAATGAAAACTGCCTGATAGAAGAATAGCTTCTTTAAAAGAACCCTTTGGGTGTTTGGGTGGCTCAGTCAGATAAGTGGCTGGCTCTTGGTTTTGGCTCAGGTCATGATCTCGTGGTTGTGGGATCAAGTGCTGCATTGGGGATCTGCATTCAGCATGAAGTCTGCTTTAGATTCTTTCTTCCTCTCCTTCCCATACACTGTCTTTCTCTTTCTTTCTCTCTCTCTCTCTCTCTGTCTCTCTCTCATATGAATGAATGAACGAACCTCTTGTCAAGAATTTACACAGTGGGGACATCTGGGTGGCTCAGCAATTAAGCATCTACTTTCAACTCAGGACATGATCCTGGAGTTCCGGGATCGAGTCCCACATCAGGCTCCCTGCATGGAGCCTGCTTCTCCCTCTGCCTGTGTCTCTGCCTCTCTCTCTCTCTCTGTCTCTCATGAATAAATAAATAAAATCTTTAAAAAAAAAAATTACACAGTGGCTAAATCAGGGTTTTCAATCTTGGCAGTATTGACATTTTGGGACATATAATTCTAGTTATGGGGGCTTTCCCATTCATTTAAGAATGTTTAACAACATCCCTGACCTTTACCCATAAGATACCAGTAGCAACTTTTCTCCAAGTTGTGACAGCCAAAAGTGGCTTCAGACATTGCTAAATTTCTCTTGTGGGGCAGAATCATCCCTGGTTCAGAACCTCTAGGCTAGATAATTATCTTTTGAGTTTCCTGTGGAAGCACTTCTGGCACTGAAAAAAAAAAAAAATCCATTTAGCAGACAAAATGTCAGCCATCTTAAACACAATGTGTGTGTTTTATATGTGTAGGCTGAGTTTCTAGTGTTCCACTGGACACAAACCCCACATTTCCTCTTATAATGCAAGCCTTTTGACCTGGCCTTTATAGACTTTTGAATTTATGTCCCCAGCTCTGAGGATTCCTGACCTCTCTTCTCACACTGACCAAAAGTCAAGATTTCCAAGGAGTTAAAGAATACAGTGATCCTTTTGGGAAGACTTCCTTGGAAGAATAGAACTTGATCTGCTTGCTAGATAATGGGTAGCATTTTAGTAATCAAAGAGGCAGGTCAGAGTGAGATAACTGTACACAGTGTTAGGTTGTACACAGAGAGAGTGAGAGGAGAGGAAAAGGAAAAGAATTATTTTAAGAGCATAAATAGATCCATTTTTCTTTAATGGAAAGTGCTTGTAGATTACTGGTATTTAGAATAATTTCTTCTGCTTCTAAAAATAGCTTGTTTGTTTTCTAAGGTTGTGATTTATTTCCTAAGGTTATTTTCTCATTTTTACTACTTCTCAAGCATCTTTCCTCTGTCCTCACCCATTTCATTAACACATCATCTCGCAATTTAAAGAATATATAAAATTGTAAGTTTGGAAACCCAACTCCCGCTCCCCTGGCAATGTTAACTTCTCTTTATCGCTATGTTTAATGTATTTTCCCCTGTCTGCATTGCCTTGTCTTCTGTTTATAGACTTACTGTACTTTCTGCCTCAAGTTAGCTCTATCATCCTTCTTGCCACCCGGCATTCTCATCTTTCAAGTCCCATTGAGCACACTCGTGTTCTTGGTCCCTGCTTTCATGCTCTAGGCTAAGTGTTGTGAATGTCTCTGGAAATGCAAGTATAACACTTATTGGTGGCGCCCTTCTGTATTGGCCTCTGACACTGAACAGAAATTCCCAGAGGACAGAGATTTGCTCACCTCTGTAGCCTTCAAACTTTATGTAGTATCTTGCATACACTTAATTTTTTGATAAATCTTTGTAAAATTAATGGCTTTTTTAAACTACTGTCTGTGGTCTGTTAGAATTTAAGAAGTACGTAGATTTTTTTTTACTTAAGAATCCCTTTGACTTTTAAAACTATAATGTTCGGGATCCCTGGGTGGTTCAGTGGTTTAGCGCCTGCCTTTGGCCCAGGGTGTGATCCTGGAGACCCAGGATCAAGTCCACATCGGGCTCCCTGCATGGAGCCTGCTTCTCCCTCTGCCTGTCTCTGCCTGCCCCCCCCCCCCGTCTCTCATGAATAAATAAATAAAATCTTTAAAAAGTAAATAAAGAAAAATTAAAACTATAGTGTTTGAATCTCCATTTTTAAGGTGATTCCAAATGTTTTATCCTATGCCACAAATGCCTGAAACTTTTCATTTTTAAGTTTATATTACAGTGAGCTTTTCCTGCCAAAATAGTTTGCTTTCTGATCTAACTGGAGTCAGAAAATTAATGAAACCAGAATTAAGAATTGAGCTGTTTAGAGATAGAAGATGTAATTACTGTTCACAGCAGTTTGGATTCTCTTATAAAACTTTCAGTCTTTCTAGTTTATATCTCATATTAAAATATATTAAATATACTAAAATATAAAATATGTTAAAATATATGGATAATATTTAACATTTTATCTTATAAAGTACCATATAAACACAAAATAGTATTGATATTGTTTTTATTATCTCTCTGAACAGTTTATTCACATCAATTTATTGAGCAAGAAATTCTGTAAGCTCTAGAGTGTTTATCAGGAAATATCACTTCTCACGTTGTTTGTTTTATTACCTGATGAAGTTAAGGCATGTCTATGACCTGAAACCCTAAGCTTGATACAGACACCATCTTCCAAACTAGTGTTCCAAACAAGATTGTATTTATCTAGGAGATAAATGTTAATGGCTAGATGTCAGGAAAAAAAGGCTCATGAAAACAAGTTGCATAGTATATCCCCTTCTTGAAGATCCACAGTGTGCTTTGGCCAATTAAAGGCTCAGAATTACTGCAGTAAAGAAATCTGTTTCACCTTGTGTAACCCATCATTTCCAATACTTAATACAGCACAGCATGCTATTTTCCTGGCACATCTATTAATATCCTGCAGAACAGTGTTCTTTAGAACACCAATTTGGGAAGTGCTGGTCTGAAGTAATTACTTCTTCTAGTTAAATAAATAGCCTATTTTCTCAAACCATTTGTTACTTACATAATTCTCTCCAGCGAATAAAATCATGTTGGATTTCCCCAAATATGTACTCATCTGACAGCTTCCAAGTGAGAAGTACCTCAACTTTTCCATTCATCTTCCAGACCTTTGTAGAATGTGCCCTATTGTATACTTACTTTTATATTCACGATAGTCTAAGATGTGGGGCTGATGTTTCTTTTCTCGCCATTATTGTATTTATCTGAAATAACTGAGTATTAGCATGATTTTTAGAGTGTGATATGTGAGGGTGCCAGAGTGGCTCAGTTGGTTAAGTGTCTGATTCTTGATCTCAGCCCAGGTCTTATTCTCAGGGTCATGGGTTCAAGCTTCACATTGGGGTCCATGCTTGGTGTGGAACCTATCTAAAAAAATAAAAGTACAATATATGTATGTACATGTGTATATACCTATATGCATATGCACACACACACACATATATGCACATGTGTATGGATTCTGCTTTTAAATGCTCTGTCCTATTTCGTATTCTGTAGGCAGGAAATATTTGAGAAGTGTTAGGAACTGCTAACCTTTTGGCAAATAAACATGGGAAATAATAAACCTGTAATACTAAAACTTGTTAATAATTAGTAAAAAGTTTGTGTTACTCTATAAGAGCCAAAGTATATGTTTATATGTAGAAATATGATATTCCATTGTTCCTTTTTTCTTTAGTTGATCCACCAAAATCGCCAAGCTATCTTGAACCAGTTTGCAGCAAACGCTCCTGTTGGCATCAATATGAGATCAGGCATGCAGCAGCAAATTACACCTCAGGTAATATGAGAAAACCAGACATTGTTAGTACTTCTCTAACCCAAGTTGTGTTTCTTAAAGTGTTGACTTGAGTTTCCAAAATGGTCTGTGAATTGATCTTCTAAGGTAGTAACACAGCTCTTTTTTAGAATGAATTTATAATCAACTTGTGATACCCCTTCCTGATATTTGATCTAAAGCCAAGGGTCCTTTTCATTTTATTGGTATTGTTGTCATTGCTATTAGATACCAGGTGAATCAGTATAATACTCTTACTGCTATCCTGAAAAGGACCAGTAATAAGATGCCTAGGTAAGAAACTATGTGAATGGTACCTGAAACCTGATCAAAACCCAGTCACATTGCTGAGTTATCTTAACTACCTTGTGTTCTCTCTTCAGTCTGAGCAACAGTATTGTCTGTTTTTTGTATATTTTAACAAACCTTGTACATGAACCCAGGGCCATTGGAACTTTTTTTTAAAGATTTTATTTATTTATTCATGAGAGACACACAGGGAAAGGCAGAGACATAGGCAGAGGGAGAAGCAGGCTCCCTGTGGGGAGCCTAATATGGGACTCGATTCCAGGGCCCCGGAACCACAACCTGATCCAAGGGCAGACGCTCAACCACTGAGCCACCCAGGCGCCACCCCCCTTGAACTTTAAACATAAAAAACTGGGTAGCCTTCTAAGACTTGTCTAATACTCACTCCCTGCTTAATTTCTACTCATAGCTTAGTATTTTTGCTTCAACCACTTTTTCATGTTTTCTTAACCAAGGTGACACAGAAATTTGAGAGATGAGGAATTTTAGACAGGACTCACAAAAAAACTTTTCTTTTCTCCATAAAATGTACCTAGATGGATTCGAGGCAAATACAGGAAGCCAACTGTAACCAAAAGGATAAATATTGACAGAAACTACTGTTAATGGGACACCTCCGTGGCTCATCGGTTAAGCATACAGCTCTTGGTTTCAGCTCAGGTCATGATCTCGGAGTCCTGGGATTGAGCCCCATGTTAGGCTTCTCTCTCCCTTTCCTAGCCCCACTCCCGCTTACTCTCTCTCTTTCTAAAGAAAAGAAAAAAGCGAAATGAAACTACTGTTAAGCAGCAGATATTGGCATCTTCATGGATCCATACTTGGGTTTCCCTGTCTTAAAAATCTCTGTGATTGGCTCATGCAAGGGAAATTAGGTCATAAGGAAACAAGACCTCACTTTTGTCATTCACATAAAGATGATTTCTATTAAAAAGTTATATGTCACATTTTCGTTTAGATTGGACTATATCTACTTGGCAAGTATAATTTTAAAGGAGCTATATACTTTGATCAGTTCCTCAATATGAATTGAAATTTTCTGAGAAAGGCTTTATTGATACGCCATGTTGCTTTACAAGTTACACCAAAAAGTGATTGTAATCTAATTTTACTGCTGCTTTTGTCATTCTTAGTATTTTAGCTATTAAAACACATACTGTAATGCCTGGAGTAGTCTTTACTGCAACAGTGATATAAAAATAGATGGTTCCGGGGCCCCTGGGTAGCTCAGTCATTTAAGCATCTGACTCAGGTCATGATCTCAGGGTTGTGGGATCAAGCCCTGTATCTAGCCGTGCACTTAGCAGGGAGTCTGCTTCTCTCCCTCTCTTTCCCTCTCCCTCTGCCCGTCCCCTTGCTCATGCTCTCTCTTTCTAAAAGAAATCTTTTTTTAAAAAAATATAGCTGGTTCCATTTATTTCTGTTTATTATTTTGTTTATAATTATTTTTTCAAGTAACAATTTGTTTGGCATTGGATCCTGGATTTCTGATTCTTCCTTTTTAAATGGTATTTGTAGGTTTTTCTAATTGTGAAGATAATGCGTGTTCATTATAAATGATTTGGAAAATGCAGGAAAGTATATTGAAGAAAATTAAGATCAACTATAATCACATTTTATTCATTTAAGTAAAGTGGAATCAATGATATCAATGAGAAAAGGGGGAAACTAAGAAACAGTAAATTTTGGGGAAATGAAAAAAAAGTCTCCTAACAACCTAATGTCTGATAAGATTGAAGTCATAGTGATAATTGCTACGTATTTTGTTGCCCCAAGCTACTAGGCTTTATCCTGTAAGCTTTCCAAAATAGGTGGCAATGATAACAATATTAATAAGTGAGGATTTATTTTCTCCTTTGCAGCCACCCCTGAATGCCCAAATGTTGGCACAACGCCAGCGGGAGTTGTACAGCCAGCAGCACCGACAGAGACAGCTAATTCAGCAGCAAAGAGCCATGCTGATGAGGCAGCAAAGCTTTGGAAACAACCTCCCTCCCTCATCTGGACTGCCAGTTCAAATGGGGAACCCCCGTCTTCCTCAGGGTGCTCCGCAGCAATTTCCCTACCCACCAAGCTATGGTACAAACCCAGGAACCCCACCTGCTTCAACCAGCCCATTTTCACAACTGGCGGCAAATCCTGAGTCAACCTTGGCCAACCGCAACAGCATGGTGAACAGAGGCATGGCAGGAAACATGGGAGGACAATTTGGCACTGGAATCAATCCTCAGATGCAGCAAAATGTCTTCCAGTATCCAGGATCAGGTATGAGGATTGCACTCTGTCCTCCATCATAAGTATACAGGTTTGTGTGTGTCTTAGTGCACTAACAGTGAGGCAATGTACTGAAGAGAAAAGATGCTGTCATGGGAGTCAGGAGATCGGGCTCCAGACTTCTCTCTTGCCAGTTAATGGGTAAGTGGTCTGAGGCTTACCACTCACTGATAGCTGAGATGATTAATTAGAAAATCTAGAAGGACTTGTCTGATTCTAAAATTTTGAGCATTTTATCTACAGAGTATATTCTCTTACTTTCTTACTTTCTGTCATGGATCCCTATAAGAATCTCATGAAAGTCCACTTCAGACAATGGGTTGAAGTACATTAACTCAAAATGTGCATACAGTTTTTTCATTATGTTGAACGCTTTGTTTTCGATAGTTAATATAGGGATAATCCAGCTTTACAGAGTCTCAGCACTCCTACCTGCTTAAGTTGTAAGCTATTCCTCGGCAATATCAGGAACTTCCAGAGGTTGTTTTTCTTTTTAATCTTTTGTTTGCATTGTCTCTGTTCCATTTTCTTTGTCCTAGGTGATGATATCCTTTTAAATTTTGCTTCTATCACTTTCGGATTTTAATGGGTAGTGATAATAAAGCACATTTGATTAATCCATGATGTTTAATCAAATTTTGTTGCAAAATTAATGGCAGATTCCTGGGGGAAAAATTGAAATAAATCCCTTCATTTTATAAGTCAAAGAAAAAGGAAATTATAAGACTGCCCAAAAACGAATTTCCATGAGAAGCCTGCTATTTGACTTAAATAAAATGTTGAGGTTATATAGAGATTTTTTACATAGCAATACACTTATCAACTTTGACAGCCAAATCAATTTAGACTTTCATTCTGGTGGCAACAAGTGCTAAAATCTTTGACTATTAAATTAAGTTATCTAGGGAGACTTGTGTCAGACAGCACCAGAATTCTCTAAGACCTTTTACACAAAATTATGTCAATCAGTTCCTTTGTCCTCAAGACAATGAAGTCATCTTTGGCTGGTTTATATCACTGACTCTATCTGTATGGCAAGAAAAGGGTTATAAATCCATATTGTAATTATAATATTGTCTGAACCTTTTGAAGGCCACTTTCATGTGTCTTACCATTTTCTGTATGCAGAGAACTGGACAAGGCTTTTTCACTTTATTCTAGCCTGCAGAAGTACTTCCTCCAAAATTAGAATACTTATTTAGTTACCTGGTTCTCTGTTCCTCTTCCAAAATGGCAACTTAGCCCAGACAGCAGATATAATCTTAGTAGCATTCAGAATATTGATTACAAAGGCTTAAATCAAAAGGTTTATCTCATTCATTGGCAAAAAAGAAGTAGCTGTGAGTAAGCCAAACATTAGTAAATTGCCCAAGGATTCTTTTCTCTTAAAAAAATAAAAATAAAAACAATACTTCTGTCCATTTTCAGTCATGTTCTCTTCTCTGGAGAGCCAAGAATTTCCTGTCCTGCTCTTGTTTCTTGACAAAGCCACCTAGAAAAGCAGTACTTGAGAACCCGATTTCCAGTGGAGTTGACAAGATTTCTTTCAGAGTTGTGGGTCTAGTCTTTGATCTGTTGCCATGTCAGTGTACATACACAATGATTGAGATCATGAGTGGGTGGAGCTTACTTCTTCTCTAGGCAGCATAACTGGATGTGTTGCTACCCATAGTATGCACTCGATCTGGTACCTGGATTTTTCTTCTAGTCCAAATTTAGATTAACAGAAAATACTTTTCACAAAATAAGAATTCATCATTGATGAAGTCAGCATTCCTATTACAAACAAAACCTAGAAGCTGGGTGCAATGAAAAGAGTAATTGTTTCATCCAGTTACAAATTGAAATAAAATGACAGAGCTTGTAGTTCTTCCATGAACTACTTCAAAATAATAGGGGGAGAAGTTGTCAGTTTTTCTAGAGAGCAAAAGAACATTTAAAGAGGCAGTGTTGGGGATCCCTGGGTGGCTAAGCGGTTTGGCACCTGCCTTCTACTCAGGGCGTGATCTTGGGGTCCCGGGATCGAGTCCCACATCGGGCTCCCTGCATGGAGCCTGCTTCTGTCTTTGCCTCTCTCTCTCTGTCTCTCTCATGAATAAATAAATAAAGTCTTTTAAAAAATTAAAAAATAAAAATAAAGAGGCAGTGTTTTTAATTTCTTCCATTAATCTAAGTTATAAACTCATTCCAACATTATCAACAACCTGGTAGGTTTCTGTCAGTACAAATTCAAGTTCTGGAGAAGTTTCAACTTTTGTAAATGAAGTTTTATTGTAACACAGTCATCCTCATTAGTTTATGTATTATCGTATGAGGTTGGCTTCATACATGGAGTTCGGTTGTACTAGAAACCTTATGGTCTGCAGAATCAAAAATAATTGCTATCTGGCCCTTTCCACAAAAAATTTGTTGTGTTAATTGATCATAGTAAAACCAAAGGTTGAATTTATTAACTTAGCTTTAGTCCTTTGCTTTGGTATCTTTTAGCTTAGTAGAGGCCCAAAGTAAATGAAACATGTAGGTAATAGTAATGGCAGTTTGCTTTCTTTTATTTCTTAAGATCAAAACTTTTTCTAGATTATCAGGCCATAATGATGAGTGCACATGAACAGAATTAGACATTTAAACTTGTTTTAGAGATGTCTGAGTGGCTCAGCAGTTAAGCACGTCTGCCTTTGGCTCAGAGCGTGATCCTGGAGTCCCGGGGTTGAGTCCCACATTGGGCTCCTGCATGGGGCCTGCTTCTCCCTCTACCTATGTCTCTGCCTCTCTCTTTCTGTATGTCTCATGAAATAAATGAAATATTTTAAAAAATAATAATAAAATTTATTTTATACCAAGGTGATATTTAAAGTAAATATGATGGAAATTTTTACAAAATTTTGTACCCATTTCATGAATTTCTTAAAGCCAATCTGTAGCTCCCTCTTCTGTGAACTACAGTAAACATGCTACTCCACCCATTCTTCTTAAGTAATCTCTTCTACTCCTGTGTCTTCAGTGACCTCTTCATGCTGATGATTCTCTTATGTAGCTCTAACCAGATCATATAGTTCTTGTTTGCAGCTGCCTCATGACAGGCATACTTGAATTTTCTTTCCACTAGCATCCCCAATGCAACTTGTCCAAAGTTAGACTCCTCATTCCACTTCCCCTTCTCTCCAGTTCTCATTGTCCCAGCTGTAAAAACTTCTCAAGTTCCAAGAAAGAGTACATAACTTGCTCTCTTTTCTTACTAGGCCTTGTAATCCTGTATCCTCTGTCTCAAACCAATATCTTTTGTTCAACTGCCTCATTCCTGTTCCTCCTCTCTGAAGTGTCTCCTCTGGGAAGCCTTCCCTGACCACTCCCAATCATAAGCACTTACCACCCTGTCTTACAGACACTTGCTTACCTAGCTGCCTTACTTTTTAAATAGCAAGTTCCTTGACTGAGCCAACTGTGACTTTTTTAGTTTCTCTATTGCTTAGCACAGTGGTCTGGCAGGGAGAGTAGATGTTCAATGAATCTCCAAAGAAGTAAATGAATGGAAGGATGAATCTCGGTTCTAGTTGCTGCTGCCAAATGGCTGTGATGCTATTTATGGCCCATTAGGGAGACTTAGCATAGTCTAGGCAAAGATAGAATCATAGAAATTTTAAACCGGAAGGGACTAGATTGTCTGGTCCAAGAAATCCAAGGTCCAATGTGGTGGCAGAACCCAGACCAAAACTCTGATTCTTGCAATTCATTATTCACAAGGTGGTTCTTTCTACTAAAAGTAGGTCATCTGATAAGGAAAACAATTAGAATGTGAGATGAGTCCAAAAAGAAATGTCAAAAAGTATGCTGATATACATGCAATCTCTTATTTACTGTTTAACTTCAAATCCACAGAATAATGTCCAGAATATGTTTTCTTTTCTACCCTCACATATTTTTCTGAAAGAAATTACTTCATTAATAAGGCTAAAAATGCATTAGGAACAGACAAGTACTTTTCAAAGATCACAACCAAAACAGTTATAATTTAGAGTGCATGCAAAGATGGTCAACATATAAATGAAGATGATGGGGGAAAAAAACCCATCTTCTAGAGTACTAAATGAAAAAAATTAGTTTCTCCATATGTTCTAAGTCAAAATTATTAGAGATTAAATTACAGATGGAGGAAGCAAAAAAGAGAAAATATGTAGCTTTATTTATATAATCTTTTTTTATAATAAATTAATTTTTTATTGGTGTTCAATTTGCCAACATACAGAATAACACCCAGTGCTCATCCTGTCAAGTGCCCCCCTCAGTGCCCGTCACCCATTCACCCTCACCCCCCGCCCTCCTCCCCTTCCACCACCCCTAGTTCATTTCCCAGAGTTAGGAGTCTTTATGTTCTGTCTCCCTTTCTGATATTTCCTACCCATTTCTTCTCCCTTCCCTTCTATTCCCTTTCACTATTATTTATATTCCCCAAATAAATGAGAACATATAATGTTTGTCGTTATCCGATTGACTTATTTCACTCAGCATAATACCCTCCAGTTCCATCCACGTTGAAGCAAATGGTGGGTATTTGTCATTTCTAATGGCTGAGTAATATTCCATTGTATACACAAACCACATCTTCTTTATCCATTCATCTTTCCATGGACACCGAGGCTCCTTCCACAGTTTGGCTACTGTGGACATTGCTGCTAGAAACATCGGGGTACAGGTGTCCCGGCGTTTCATTGCATCTGTGTCTTTGGGGTAAATCCCCAACAGTGCAATTGCTGGGTCATAGGGCAGATCTATTTTTAACTCTTTGAGGAACCTCCACACAGTTTTCCAGAGTTGCTGCACCAGTTCACATTCCCACCAACAGTGTAAGAGGGTTCCTTACATCCTCTCCAACATTTGTGGTTTCCTGCCTTGTGAATTTTCCCCATTCTCACTGGTGTGAGGTGGTATCTCATTGTGGTTTTGATTTGTATTTCCCTGATGGCAAGTGATGCAAAGCATCTTCTCATGTGTGTGTTGGCCATGTCTATGTCTTCCTCTGTGAGATTTCTGTTCATGTCTTTTGCCCATTTCATGATTGGATTGTTTGTTTCTTTGGTGTTGAGTTTAAGAAGTTCTTTATAGATCTTGGAAACTAGCCCTTTATCTGATACATCATTTGCAAATATCCTCTCCCATTCTGTAGGTTGTCTTTTAGTTTTATTGACTGTATCCTTTGCTGTGCAAAAGCTTCTTATCTTGATGAAGTCCCAATAGTTCATTTTTGCTTTTATTTCTTTTGCCTTTGTGGATGTATCTTGCAAGAAGTTACTGTGGCCAAGTTCAAAAAGGGTGTTGCCTGTGTTCTCCTCTAGGATTTTGTTGGAATCTTGTCTCACATTTAGATCTTTCATCCATTTTGAGTTTATCTTTGTGTATGGTGAAAGAGAGTGGTCTAGTTTCATTCTTCTGCATGTGGCTGTCCAATTTTCCCAGCACCATTTATTGAAGAGACTGTCTTTCTTCCAGTGGATAGTCTTTCCTCCTTTATCGAATATTAGTTGACCATAAAGTTGAGGGTCCACTTCTGGATTCTCTATTCTGTTCCATTGATCTATGTGTCTGTTTTTGTGCCAGTACCACACTGTCTTGATGACCACAGCTTTGTAGTACAACCTGAAATCTGGCATTGTGATGCTATTTATATAATCTTTAGCAAGAAAAGAAGTAGTTAAATATTTAATAAAAGAAAAAACTGGGATCCCTGGGTGGCGCAGCGGTTTAGCGCCTGCCTTTGGCCCAGGGCGTGATCCTGAAGACCCGGGATCGAATCCCACGTCAGGCTCCCGGTGCATGGAGCCTGCTTCTCCCTCTGCCTGTGTCTCTGCCTCTCTCTCTCTCTGTGACTATCATAAATAAATAAAAAAAATTTATAAAAAAAAACTATAGAAAGTCACTCAACTTTCATTGAAAATTTAAAATATTTTAAAAATTGTAGTCTACCCAAAAAGCAAAAGTGAATGAATTAGCTACATCTCTTACCAGATTAACCACACAAAAAAGAAAAGTTGTAATAACAATGGCAGAACACAGAATATGCAATTATATTTATAAAGAGACGTTAAGGACATAGAAACATGCTTATGATACAATCATCAGGGAAAGAAGCAGGTCACAAAATTGTGCAAGGTTTTATAAAGTAAGATTTGAAGGAATTATACTAAATTATGGGTAATCAAATTATGATATTCTTTTTCTCCTCACCTTTATAACTCTCTGTACTTCAAGAGTATTTAACTATGAAATGTATTTTGTCAGGAAAAAAAATATGAAGTGTTAGCATAACAGAAATCATAAAAAAGAGATCCATTTTTACTTCTAAAATGTTATGGACTTGCACTTTTGGCTAAGTTGGAGTAACAGGAACCAGATTTATTCTCATCTGAAACAAACAAAAAATAAAAATATGTTGAACTACAGTTTTAGAAATCATTCAGACCATGCTGCATGGAGAGGGAGTCCAAAAGGAACTGGTGGTTTCCCTGAGTTGAGCCCATGGAGCTGGGAGTCCAGGGAAGCCAAGGCAACTAGAGGTCTCAGGGAATAGGACCAGAGAAAAGAGAGTCATAAAGGGAGGTCTGCAGGGATGTGCACAGGGTCCCACTCAGGTTTTGTGTGTGTTTGTATGTGTGCATGTGTGTATGTGTGTGCAAGCCAAGGCCAGGGAAAACCACCTGGAAAAATTACAGGGAACGGTCTGCAAAGTTCACACAGGGCCAACTTCTCTTCCCACTAGTCAGAATAGAAAACTTCATGACTCATGGGGTGTCAAGTAAAATACTCAGAAGGATTTTGTCTCAGTAGCAGGCAAAATAAACCATAAACTCTGCTCTTTTCTCTTGATTGCAAGACCCCAAAGAATTAAACTGTCTCCATGTCACCTAACTACAACCCAGACAAAGGTTGAAAATATTTGAAGGACTTTAGGGGCACCTAGGTAGCTCAGTCAGTTAAGCATTCAACTCTTAATTTTGGCTCAGGTCATGATCTCAGGATTGTGAAATGGTGCCCTGCATTGAGCCCCATGTCTGGCTCCATGCTGGACATGGGGCCTGCTTAAGACTCTTTAAATCCCACCACCCCCAGTCATGTGCACTTGCTCTCTCTTTCTCTCTTGGGGCGGGAAGGGGGAAGTGTATACATATACATATGTATGTGTGTGTGTGTGTGTGTGTGTGTGTATATATATATATATATATATTTTTTTTTTTTTTTAAGGGCTGTAAGATTCCAGCACCTAACAAGATAGAATTCACAAGGTCTGGGATCAGTCTTTTTAATTACCAGGAATGCAAAGATGCAGGATAATAAAACCAATAATGAGGAGAAAAATCTGTCATCAAAACCCAACCCAGAGGGCAGCCCGGTGGCTTAGCGGTTTAGTGCCGCCTTTGGCCCAGGGCTGATCGTGGAGATCCGGGATTGAGTCCCATGTCAGGCTCCCTGCAGGGAGCCTACTTCTCCCTCTTCCTGTGTCTCTGCCTCTCTCTCTGTGTCTCTCATGAATAAAATCTTTAAAAAAAAAAAAACCAACCCAGAAATCATACAAGTAACAAAATGAGTAGACAGGACATTGAGACAATTATAAATTATACATTTATTTCATATGTTCAAAAAGCTAGAAAAGCTTGAACAGGGGGATCCCTTGGTGGCGCAGCGGGTTGGCGCCTGCCTTTGGCCCAGGACGCGATCCTGGAGACCCGGGATCGAGTCCCACATCGGGCTCCCAGTGCATGGAGCCTGCTTCTCCTTCTGCCTGTGTCTCTGCCTCTCTCTCTCTCTCCGTGTGACTATCATGAATAAATAAATTAAAAAAAAAAAAGAAAAGAAAAGCTTGAACATATTAAGTAAAGGACAATATAAATAAAACCAAACCAAACTTTTGGAGGCAAAAAGTACAATGTCTGAGATGAAAAATGTACTAGATGGAATGAGGTGATTAGATATTACAAAAGAAAATATTAGTGAACTTGAAGGTATAATAGTGGAAGCTGTACAAAGTGAAATCATATAAAGACTGAAAAGACGGCAAATTCACTCCAAATTGATCTTATAATTCAGAGCAATCAAAATGTCAGTATGCTTTTTGAAGAAATTGACAAGCTTCTCCTATAATTTATATGGAAATGCAGAGTACCCAGAATAGCCAAGACAGTTTTGAAAAAGAAAAGCCAAGTTGGATGACTGTCAAGTTTCAAATATTACCATAAAGTCACATCAGCCAAGACAATATAGTATTAGTACAAGTGTGGACATGCAGATCACTGCAACAGCCTAAAAATCCAGAAGTAAACTGTTAATGTTAGAGTCAGTTGATTTTTAACATGATTATATCAATAGCTGCTAGTCATCAATCCTGCATAGAAAGGGACAAACTACCAATAAATGCTACAGAATGGTTGAACCTCAGAAACATTATCAAATTGAAAGAAGCTAGACCCATAAGACCTCATATGATTACATTTAAGTGACATTGCCCCCAAAGGGCACATCTGTAGAGACAGCAGATCAGTGGTTGCCTAAGGCTGGAGGTAAGAGACAGAATTGATTGCAGACAAGTCCAGAGGGATGGTGAGGGTGATGACAGTGTCCAGACCGCACTGTGGTGATGGTTGCAGGGCTCTGTAAATTGACTAAAAATCATGGAGTTGTGCAGTTCGGTGGGTGAATTCAAGGCAGCCTAGATTACACCTCAGTAAAGCTTTTAAAAAATTAAAAATAAAAAAGGACAGGGAAAGAAAGAAGAGTCCACAGAGATGACTGAGGCATGGACAAAACTTGGCTCATTTTTCATTTCACACACGTGTTTGTCATACCTTTCCCCCTTTCTTTTTTTTTTTCTAATTTTTGTTATTTATTTATGATAGTCACACAGAGAGAGAGAGAGAGAGAGAGGCAGAGACATAGGCAGAGGGAGAAGCAGGCTCCATGCACCGGGAGCCCGACGTGGGATTCGATCCCGGGTCTCCAGGATCACGCCCTGGGCCAAAGGCAGGCGCTAAACCGCTGCGCCACCCAGGGTTCCCTTTTTTTTTTTAATTTTTTTCTTTCCCCCTTTCTAACTTATTTTGATTACACAAGTAATCTGTCATGTATGTTCATGTATGTTTTTTACACTTAAAAATCCATGTAAACAAAAAAGAACAGAAAAAAAAACCATTATACATAATCCTGGTACTAAGATCAATATGTTAGTGAATAGAAGGCATTCTTCCAAACTTGATATGTTTGTCTGTTTATACTGAAATCTCCTCCTGCCTTATTTTGAAGAGATTGAAATGCTTTCCCTACTTGGTTGAATAGGCTATTTCTAACTATATTGTTACAGATCCTTGTGGAGGGGGAGGTATTCTCTTTTATGAAGCTAATAAATTTATAGTATATTCACATAAATTAATTTGTGTCAATTTGCAGGAATGGTTCCCCAAGGTGAGGCCAACTTTGCTCCATCTCTAAGCCCTGGGAACTCCATGGTGCCGATGCCAATCCCTCCTCCTCAGAGCTCTCTGCTCCAGCCAACTCCACCCTCTTCTGGGTACCAGTCACCAGACATGAAGGCCTGGCAGCCAGGAGCAATGGGAAACAAGTAAGTAAGTTTTTATATATGAGCAGGCCAGGTCCTCTGTAGTACATAAGAACAGTCATGCCTTCACAATCTAAATAGAAGGGTATTGTGACACCTGGGTGGCTCAGCAGTTGAGCGTTTGCCTATGGCTCAGGGCATGAGCATGCGGTCCCGGGATCAAGTCCTGCTTCAGGATCCCTGCATGGAGCCTGCTTCTCCCTCTGCTTGTGTCTCTGCCTCTCTCTGTGTGTCTCTCATGAATAAATAAATAAAATCTTGATTGAATGATTGATTTATTGATAGATAGATAGATAGATAAATAAATAAATAAATAAATAAACAAATAAATAAATAAATAAATAAATAATACTGGCTGCTGCCATTTGCAAGCTCATGGAACTGAATGAATTTTATGTGATCGCAAAGAGAAATAATGACTTTTAAATCCTTTAAGTTTCAAGTCATTTTAAAGGCAAATTTACACATTTACAGTACAGAAAATATATCTAGTGGCCCCCAACCTTTCCATCCCATCACCAGCATATCTGAAGAATGTGATTAACTCCTGTGTGTAACAGAGCTTTCCTGGGACAGATATAGAAATGGATACTTAAAAAAATAAAAAAAAAAGGTCCTTTATAAAAACAGATAAAAACTCCTAAAACTCTAAAGTAAGAATGGCTATCAGGATTCATTAGAGCCTGAACAGTGGGCACACAGGCTTCACCCCTCTCAGCATGTTTGAAAGATTTCATAGCAACAGCAAAGGTTTTAAGGCTTCTCAGGCCATTCTGCCTCAGCCAGCTCTTTGAATTTCTAGATTTTCAGTGGCCTCATCTTGCCCATTCTGCTTAGAATTATCTCACTAACGTCATTTTCCCCCCAGATCCTGGCTGCTGAACTTTTCACACTTCACTTGAGTTTTATAAGGCTTTTAATTAGGTTGTGTCTTGGTTCTAATGACAGGGAAGCTGTTTGATCTGACAACATAATAAGTAAGGCAGTTAAAGTTGAAAACTTAAGACCACATTTTCCTAAAGTTCACTGAAAGGTGAGAGGAAGTCTTCCCGTTAGAGAATTGTGTAGCTCTCTGTGAGGACTGTGTGTAAATTAGCTAGAAATGGAACTGTCTATATAAGATGCAAAAAGAATTTAGTCTCCTAATACGTTCTGATCCCAGCTTCCTAAATTCACTTTAGATTCTGTGTTCCGTGATTATAGCTATTCCTCTACAAACACTCTCAAATCCTTTGCCCAGCTCTCCCTCTGTTGCACTTGGCCCTGCTAACAAAACACTCCCTAAAGAAATCCAGCTAAACTCTAGCCTCATACCTAGACCTAAGCATTTAAATGTATCTTGGAAAAAACACAATCCCCCTGACAGCTCTGCTCCCTTTTAGAGTTAAATTCCCCTAAAAGACTCTAACACTGCTTCTCCTTGCCTTGTTGACCTGTAGGCTTTCACCCCTACCACTTACCAGAAGTATCCTTGTCCTCTACAGTGGTCATCAGTGTCCTCTGCAATACCAGATGTAGTGATTATTGGTAGCATTTGACATACTTAAGCATTTATTCCTTCTTAAAGCTCCTTCTTCATTGAGTTTCTGGAACAGCATTCTCTCTTGAGAAAGGTAACTCTCAGTGTCCTCTGCTGGATCTTCCTCATCTCCCAGAGCTCCATTTGAGGGCCTCTGGGCTCATTCTGTCTACTTTCTCCCTTGGTTATGCTGTCCACTCTTAGGGCTGTAAATGCCTATCTCTAGGTACATGACTTATCAATTTAAATCTCCAGTCCAAACTTCTTCCCTGAATGCCATACTGTACGTACAGCTGCCCAATCAGCACCCCACTGTCACTACAGTTTCTTAGGCTAGCATATGGAATATGCTATGGAAGCCACTTCAGGCCAAATTCTTCATCTTTACCTTCCTCCACAGTCCCCACCCCATGATTTAGGGGCTTCCAAATACCTGGTGCTAGCCTAAGAAACTGCAGTGACTGCCATGGGGCTGCCTAAGAAAGCAGAGAGAGGGAGGGTTTCTTTGTACATTGGGTCTAAGGCACTGGTGAACCCCACAGTTCCTTCAGAAACCTAGAATAGGGCAGCCCGGGTGGCTCAGCGGTTTAGCACCGCAATCAGCCCAGGATATGATCCTGGAGACCTGGGGTCGAGTACCACGTCAGGCTCACTGCATGGAGCCTGCTTCTCCCTCTGCCTGTGTCTCTGCCTCTCTTTCTCTCTCTCTCTTTCTCTCTCTCTCTCTCTCTCTCTCTCTCTCTCATGAGTGAATAAATAAATAAAATCTTAAAAAAAAAAAAAAAAGAAAGAAACCTAGAATAGTGATACTAGTGATGGTAGGCAGACCTAGAATAGTGATGGTAGACAGAGTGATGCTTTTTATTTTTATTTTTTTAAGTATTTATTTATTTATTTATTTGAGAGAGAGAGAGAGAGAGAGAACAAGCACATGCACAAGTGGAAAGGAGGGGCAGAGAGAGGGAGAAGCAGACTCCCTGCTTAGTTAGGAGCCTGATACTGGGCTCAATCCCAGGACCCTGGGATCATGATCTGAGCTGAATGCAGATGCTTAACCGACTGAGCCACCCAGGCACTCCAGAGTGATACATTTCAAACATGAGCAGTATGGCAGTCCTTTACTCAGTGCTCACCAACTTACTCAAAATGCAGTATAGGGCCTGTGGAGCCCACATAATCTTGTTCCTGGGTCCCTTTTTGACCTCAGCTGCTATTCCCATCACTCAGTCTGCCACACTGATGTCTGTTTATTCTTCTGTTCTTCACATGTGCCAAGTACATTGCAAACTCAGAGCCTTTGCATTTTTAAATCCCTGTGGAATGTTCTTCTCACAGTAGCCACATGGTCTGCTCTCTCACACTTCAAGTTGCTCCTTAAATGTCACCTTATTAGACATAGATATTAAATGTCACCATATTAAACTTTCCAGATCATCATTTCTAAAACAACAGCTTGTCCCTTTTTTCCCTTCTCTATTTCTCTTCATAGTACTTAACACCTGACATATTGTGTGTTAGTTCGTTTGTTTATGGTCTGTCTCCTCCAACTGGAATAATATCATCCTAAGAGCAAGACTTTGTTTTTGTTTACTTGGGTATGTCCATCCTTTAGAACAGGTGAGCATTTAATGTACACCTATTGTGAACGAGTACAAAGATTCCCTGTCCTACCTCAGTCACTTCTTGGATTCAGGGTCAAATGTGGGCTTGAATTTTTGTTGTACTTTCACAGTTTTTGTGAACTTTGACTTTGCCAAATCATTGAAAAAAGAAAATAGTTGTCACCAAGTCTTTAAGCATTCACACTTGCTTATTTGCTTCATGTGTAAAAGCTTATTAGTCAACACAGGCAGCATGTATTTTGTGACCACTCACTGTTTGTCTTGCACAGTGCAAGGTACCACAAGGAACAGGGGAAAACTGCCCTTGCTGTCAAGTTACCAAGAGTCTAGGTGGTGACAGGAGTAAATGGAGAGAAATAAAACATGAAACAAAGAATCATTTAGTAGAATGATGTAATAGAGTTCAGAGACTGTAATGTGATTCTTTTTCATGATCTTTCTGGTGGCAAGAAAAATAAAGGGTTAAACTAAGCCTCTTTGTCCTGGAACAGTGCAGGTTTGTGTGTAACACTAGGCACTAGGGAGAGTCCTAGCACTTATTAGCATTTTAAAGCCTAGGAAGGCCCGTTGTTTAACCCTTTGGTTTTAGACTTATTTGACCTGGAGCACCTCCTTGCTTGTTAATAATATCTGTAATACGTATGGAAGCCACTTCAGGCCAAATTCTTCATCTTTACCTTCCTCCACAGTCCCCACCCCATGATTTAGGGGCTTCCAAATACCTGGTGCTAGCCTAAGAAACTGCAGTGACTGCCATGGGGCTGCCTAAGAAAGCAGAGAGAGGGAGGGTTTCTTTGTACATTGGGTCTAAGGCACTGGTGAACCCCACAGTTCCTTCAGAAACCTAGAATAGGGCAGCCCGGGTGGCTCAGAGACCTAGAATAGTGATGGATGCTGCAGCAGGGCTTGTCTTCTTCCCATAATGGAAGGAACTGAAATGGAACTCTTGGCAAGAGCAGTTTGAATGAACTTAAGCTAATAGAAGTCTCAAGTATAAATGTGAAAAGAAATTAAACCCTGAACTTTTTTTCACCAGTATGACATCATTGCAGTCCTTGAAGCTTTTGCATGCATTAACTTACATAGCCCTGAGCTGAGCCTCCACAGTGGTGATTTATGGATCAATTGACAAATGAGCATTGTCTGGGGCAGAAATGTTCTCATTAGAAAATAGGCAGCAAACTAATAGGCTTTTCCTCACCTTTAGTTGTGGGGCACTGCCTCACAAGCATACACACTGTACAGACATTAATGGTTCAAAGATGTATTATTGACCATTTCCTAGGAATATAATTTTCTTTGCATTTGTGTTTTATAATTACTTGGAGAAAATTTGCTACTTTTCTTCAGACATGATGAATAGGCTGTTTCTCAGCCTGTTAATTTTAGTATGATTACCTTAATCTACTGGAAACTATAAATGTCAGTACATCCTGCTTACCTCCCAAGAGCTAGCAAGGAATAGATAAGCCATTGATGGGGTAAATAATTTTTAGAAATCAAATTCTCCAAAATTAACATTAAAATAGGTGGAATTTTACCAGCAGTTTAATGTTTAACAACTGATAATCATAAAACATTTGATGTTTTGTAGAACTTGGAAAAGACATAATTCACATCATTTTCCTTTAGATATGTCAGTCTGTATCATTTAAAATTTGGGGGTTCAAATATAAAGTTTCAAGTTGTATTCACTTCGAGTTTATTCCATACTATTCTACCAACTAAGAGACATTGGTTTAACATTTAAGATTTTGGTATAAAGCAGTTCAGAACAAGGCCATAAAGAAGGACATCAGTAAAAGAAGCCCTCTGAAAAACATAATTGCCCTTGCATTTTGCTTGTAGAAAAGACATAAAGCCATCTTCTGGCCTGAGAAGACCTTTTGAGTCTTTAAAAACATTATGTTTGCCAAATAAAAATATCTGGTTATATTCCTCTTTGTTTATAGCATAGTGAAAGCAGCCAGAAGCTGAATCCTTGAGAAGAGACAGCAAGCTCTAGAACATTGAATAAAGGCCCTTGAGTCTTAATGTGCATAGTTAAAAATGTGACTTTCTGTGTCCACCCTCAGAAACTGATTCACTGGGGCTGGAATAAGGCCTGAGAGTCCCAGTTCTCAACAAGTCCCAGGGAATTCTCTTCAGATAGTCTCTCAGCTACACTTAGAAACTAACATTAGTGTCAATACCAGAAAATCTATAAATAAGAAGCAGTCCAAATCTCATCAGTTGACAACACTGAGTAATAATAACCCATGTCATAAGTCACTCATTCACCAGATATTTACTGAGTGTTTGCCATGTGTCACTTATTACTAGAGATGAGGAATGAATAGAACAAGATAGTACTATTCACCTTAAGTGTAAGTCTAAGATGTATAAGCAACCACAATATAAGAATGGCATCTTTGAATTATTGATTCCTTTGTTAATTAATTCAGTGAACATATATTGAGGATTGATATATATGCCAGGCATTTTGCTTAAATAGGATATTCTCTGTTTAGGAAGATAAAATGGTGTAATAAATTTTAGAATGATTTTAATTGTTAAATGAGTAAATTTCAGTTATCTGGAAGGTGTGCTTATGTGGAAAACTTTCTTTCTTAATTATCCAGCTAATTGGAGCTTGACAACTCTGATACTAGGCCAGATAATTGTAACTTTAAAAGAGCTCTTTGTAGTTATTAACTCCTTTGGGCAGAGTTCAAAATTCATTTCAATTACACTCAATTTCTATATGTTGTAGTAAGATCAAGTCTTAACACATAATTTAAGAATGTAAAATCTTTCCTTTCGATTTTTATCTGAAAATTAAGCAGCAGAGTCCAGTCACATTATCCCCATCTTTGTGAACCGTGGATGTAATTGGGATTGTTTTTGAGTTAACAGTGTGTTCAGTCAAGCTGTCCAGAACCAGCCCACACCTGCGCAGCCAGGAGTGTACAACAATATGAGCATCACCGTGTCCATGGCAGGTGGAAACACAAATGTTCAGAACATGAACCCAATGATGGGCCAGATGCAGATGAGCTCTTTGCAGATGCCAGGAATGAACACTGTGTGCCCTGAGCAGGTAAGTGGCACAACTGGCACACTTGCTACACATACATCCATACCACACCACAAGTCATTATTCCAAGGAAAATCAGGTATGTTCACAGTTATTTATCAAAAATAACCACACCATACAGTGATGTGTGTCAAATATTTCTCAATAAAATTAGGGGGAAAAGAAGCACTTCTTTATGATTTCCCACTATCTTTTGATAATTACTACCTCTTAAGCTATACAATGGAAATTTTGATAGACCTTGCAAGATTTTAGTCTCAAGTTTTATTGTTTGGGGAACCTGAGTGGCTTGCTTCTCCCTCTTTTTATGCTGCACACTGGTTGTGCACACTCTCTCGCTCTCTCAGATAAATAAATAAAATATTTTTAAAAGAGAGTTTATTATTTAGATTTATTATAAAATGATACAGGGACACCCGGGTAGCTCAGTTAAGCATCTGACTCTTGATCTCGACTCAGGTCTTGATCTTGGGGTCATGAATTCAGGCCTTGCGTTGGGCTCCATGCTGGACATGGAGCCTACTTAAAAATAAATAAATAAAATGATACAGATAATACATTGGCTTGGAATTTACTCCTTTATATTCCTGAATATGTTTTCTTCACTTTTCCCTTTCATTTCAACAAACATTTATTCGGTACTTATTATATACAAAGATAGCACTGTGGGAGATAATATTAACAAGTTGGGGAAACCCAGCATAAACAAAGAATCAGTTGAATAATAGGACAAAACTGCCATATAAGAGATGGACTGCCATAGGACCTTACATATTTATATCAGTTTGAGGGTATATGCAATTAACTACTGAGGGTTAAGAGGAAAAATCACCTGATTAGGAAAGGCTTCTTGGAAGATGTGTCTAAAAAAAGAGAATAGAAAAGAACATTCAAGACTGGTTGCCACAGCATAACATAGGCAGAGATAGAGGTGGAAAAGTCTAATGAATGTTAAGGGGACATTTATATTATATTTAAAGCAGAATTTTATGTGGTAAGCTTTTTGGGAATGTTGCAAGCCATCTAAATGTTTTAGAGTTTATCCTGGAGCCTCCTGAATATTTTTAAGGATAGAATGACTAAATTCAAAATGATACTTAAGTAGATCATTGAGGTACCTTCCTATAGTTACTGTTCTCATTTTTAGCAACCACAACATGGACTGTGATGACCAGACTATGACTATGTAGCCTTAATTTCTAGCAAGTCTTTTATTTTTTTGAAAGATTTCATTTATTTATTCATAAGACACAGAGAGGAGAGAGTCAGAGACAGGCAGAGGGAGAAGCAGGCCCCATGCAGGGAGCCCGATGTGGGACTCGATCCCAGGACCCCAGGATCACAACCTGAACCAAAGGCAGATGCTCAACCGCGGAGCCAACCAGGCATCTCATATAGCAAGTCTTAAAAAACAATGTAAACCCTGATTACCTTTTCTATAGAATGCCTTTTTGGTGTGAATTTTTTTTGGAAAACTTTCAATTCCCCAGATATTATATAATAAGTCCCTTAGGAGTTTAGCAGGGAAAAAAATCAACAACCTAGTGATTCGTTTCTTACAGCAAAATAGAAGAGCTAAATAGTGTTATTTCTTGTCCTTGTTTTTATTATTCAGTTATCAGAATTTTTCACTATCTCCAGTAGGTTAAAATAATCAAAATTATAGTGAATTAAAGAACATTACACTTAAAGCATATTTCTTATATAGTTGGGTTTTACTTTCTTATTCAGTTTGACAGTCCACACCCATTTAATGTGATTATTGATATGGTTGAATTTAAATGTCTCATCTTTTCTGTTTTATCCTTGTGCCATCTCTTGCCTTCCTTTGATTTAATTGAACATTTTAATTTATCTCCTTTGTTAACTTATTAACTATATATAACTCCATTGTGTTATTTTAGTGGTTGTTTCAGAGTTTATAGCATACATCTTTAACTCATCTTCATGTGCCCTGAAGTGCTCTGATGATACCACCTTGTGTAGAAGAACCTCACAGCTATTCACTTCCATTTCTCCCTCCTGTGCTGTTGTTACCATATATATCATGTCTACATTTGTCATATACCCTACATACTTTTACTTTAAACAATTTTATATATATATGTGTGTGTATATATATATATTTTTTTAATTTAAAGAAGAACTTTTATATTTACCCATGTAATGATTTCCAGTGGTCTTCATTCCTTTGTGTAGATCCCAATTTCTAGCTTGGTATCACTTTCCTTCTGCCTGAAGGTCTTCATTTAGCATTTCTTGTAGTCTGCTGCTGTTGAATTATTTCAGCTTTTGTATGTCTGAAAGAGTTTGTTTCACCTTCATCTTTGGAATTTTTTTTTCCCCTGAATTCTAAGTTAGCTTTAGTTTACCTTTCAGTACTTTAGAGATGTTGCTCCACTGCAGTATTTCTGATGAGTTATCTGCTGGCATTTTCTCTTCATTCCTCTGTACATGATTGATTTTTCTTCCTCTGGCTGCCTTTAAAAAAGACTATTCTGTCACTGGTTTTAGGCAATTTGATTACGACATACCTTAGTGATTGTTTTCATGGTTCTTGTGCTTGGAGTTCAGTGAGCTTTTTGATTTATGGATGTATAATTTTTATCAAATTTGGAAAAATATTTGGCCATTGTTTCTTCAGATATTTTTTCTGTCACCACCCACCTTTCCTTCAGAAGCTCCTAATTATGCATGTACACACACGCGCATGCACCCACATATTTTATTACATGTACATAGTTGGCCACTTGAACTTGTCCACCAGCTCCCTGATTCTCTGGGTTTGGGGGTGTTGGGGGAGGGGCACAAGATCAATCTTTTTTTTCTCTGTGTGTTTCTTTTTGGATAGTTTCTATTGCTATAGCCTTAGGTTCACTAACTTCCTTTTTTCTTTCTTTCTTTCTTTCTTTCTTTCTTTCTTTCTTTCTTTCTTTCTTTCTTTCTTTCTTTCTTTCTTTCTTTCTTTTTTTTTTTTCAATGTCTGATCTGTTCATTTCATCCAGTGTATTTTTCTTCTCAGGTATTCTGTTTTCCTCTCTACAAGTTCAATTTGGACCTCTTATATCTTCCATACCTCTAACACATTTAATCTTCCCTTATCTTCTTGAGCCTTCGGAATATGGTTATTATAATAACTGTCTTAATATCTGCATCATTTTGGGGTTGGTTTCAATTGATTGACTTTTCATTATGGATCATATTTTTCTGGTAATGTGCATGAAGTGGTAATCTTTTATTGGGTGCCAAACATGTGAATTTTACCTTGTTGATATTCGTACATTCTTGAGCTTTATTCTGGGAAATGGTTTGGTTACTTGAAGTAGTTTGATCCTTTTAGTATCAGGTTCATTTCACTTTTCTACTGAGGCAAAGCCTTTCTAAGATGCTACTTGATACTATATGAATTACGATGTTTCCCATTCTGGCCAGTGGAACCAGGACTTACTCCCAGCTTTGTGTAATCTTTGGAAATTATTCCATCAACATCTTTTTGGTGACTCTTTGCTTTGGGTTGTTCCCTAAAATCCACGAGCAGATCAAGATCAGTACTAAGCTGCAGACTCAAGGGGATCCTCTGCAGATCTTCAGAGCTTGCTTTCTGAGTAGCTGCCCCTCTTCTCTGATACTCTGGAATTCTCCTGAGAATTCCAGCTGCAGTGACCATCTTCAGACTTCCAGCTGCATCATCTCAACTCAGGGAGCCTACAGGGCTCTCTGCCTGAGTTCCTAGTCAGCACAGTGGCTACAGCCTGGAAATTCTCTGTAGACAGTAGCTGGGGCAACTGTAGGACTTACCTCAGTTGTTTCCCAGCTCCTAGGGATGGCTTTTCTTCACTGGGTTTGTCCAGTGTCTTGAGTGCCTTCATTTTATCCAGTTTTTTGTCAATTCAGGCAGAGGATAAATCTGATTTCTATTACTATACCTCGATAAGAAGTAAAAGTCATTTGCTGATTAACTTTTGTATCTGTGAATTTAACTTTTTATTCAAGTATAAGAATATACAGAAAAATATACAACTCCATGAATTTTCATAAACTCAACACATCTTTAAAGCTACCATTCAGATCAAGAAACATTATCAGCAGTACCCTAAAGGTTCTCCTCATGCTCCCTTCCACATCATCCCTTTTCATCCCCTCTGAAGGGAACCACTGTCCTGACTTATAACAACATAGTAAATTGCTAAGCTTTTTATTTCTGCTGCATCCCTATTTTCTGTCAGTGAGATTATTTTCATCGAAAAATTTGATCTTCAACTTTTAAACAACTAGCATGTAATTTGGTCTTGTACTTATCTTTAATAGATAAATGATCCAGCACTGAGACACACAGGCCTCTACTGCAACCAGCTCTCATCCACTGACCTTCTCAAAACAGAAACAGATGGAACCCAGGTCAGTAAGAAAATTCTAAACCCAGAGCTGCCAAATGTACTCTAGATACACAGGAAACTTTGTTTAGCATCATGGGTAGGAGCCTGACCTTGGGAGTCAGACCTGGGTGTGAGTCCTGGCTCTACCCTTCTTAGTGGTGTCCTCCTGGGCATGTTAGGGAACTTTCCTGAGCTGCTATTTAACCAACAGAACTAACAAGATACCTGCTAATAGGATTGTTGAGAGGGTTAAATGAGATAAGTTTTCAGAAGATTTAATCCAGTGGTTAAACAGGATAAAAAGATCACAAACGGTGGGCCACTGATTGTTATATTGTAAATAAGCACAATTCTAAAACTCACATGTAGTCAAAGTACCTCAAAAGATCTCAGTAAATTCAGACATAGAGTGCCTGCTGTGTAGTCTGCCTCATTTTCGAAGTTCATTTCAAAGCAATACAAATAGCAAAGATGGCCACTTTCCTATATTAACCAAAGGTTAGAGATTTTGGATGTTTTAGTTCACTTCAGTAACTGATTTAGTCTTTAGTCTCTTAATAAATATGTATTTTTAAGATACTGTACAGGCATTATGGTAAGGTGGAGATATAAAGAAACACAAGACATGTTTGCCCTTTAGGTGAACTGTGGGTAGAGGTGAGGAAAGGAAGTTTCATTTGTGAAATGCTTATGATTTGTCTGGCACTGTGCTAAGCACTGTCCGCTTTATTTCACATAAGCCTCATGATGACCCTCGGAAGGAAATAGTATTCCTTTTGTTCACAGATGAAGAAACAGAACCTGAAGAGATTTAACTACACACATGATTCACAAAGCTAGAAAGGGGCAGAGCTGAGGTTCAAGCCAGGTATTTGTAACACCGAAGTTCATGCTCTTTCTGCCATACCACTTAGGGCCCATTAAAAGATAAAACGTGTAGACATACACATGTGAATTGTCACATAACCAAAAGAAGGCAAACCCAAATTTATGTTACAGGTAACAAGAACCATCAGTGTTAAAAGAGAGAAGAAAATGCTGTGAGGGTCAGAAGAACATTTACACAAGTGCTGAACTGGGCCTTGGGGATAGTTAGCAAGGCAAGGTAAAGGAAAAAGTGTCAGAGGCTGGAGGAGGGAACAAGCTTAGAAGTGTAGGGGACTAGAAGTAGATGCTCCAGAGACAAGGAAACAGTAATATCTTAGCATGATCCTGGGAAACCAAATCCACTGAAGGTAAAGGGTTTATAAGAAGATTTTATAGGAATTAAAATTGGTAAGATAGATTGGGACAGATTTCTGGGAGCCTTGAACGCTAAACTCAGGGGTTTGGATTGAGTTCTACAAGATTGAGTCACCCTCAGGGGGAGCAGTGATATAAGCACCAGCTAAGGCTTCATCTTGAGGGAGAAAAGGGACAGGACATGCAGTGGGCAGCCGCCTCAGGCTGAGAAAGACCAGTTAGGAGCTGTTTCCATAGTCAAATCTGATTCCCAGGAGGGTGAAGAGGGGATTTTGTGATTGGGGAAATGAAGTCTTCATTAGAAGGTTTTCAAAGTCTTACTCCTGCAGGGAGACATATAACTGGCAGCTCGGCAAATTAATTAAAACTAAACAACCAAGTTTTAAAGTTCTTGATCTCTGAGAGAGCATTTGAATTGATGTAAAACTCTGCCGGAAAATTTTGCAAGGTTGAAGACTCCGCTCTTTTCACCTGGCAAATCGTAGGATGTGTATGCATCTTGTTTTTGCCTGTCTGAAAGTGTGGCAGTATCTGAAGTCCTGTGAGGTCTAGCATGAGGCACCTTAAGTGTTTGGGGACAGAAATACCTTGTGCTCTGACCCAGTACTTCCTATGTTGAAACACATAAACGTGGAATTTTACATGCAGTTTTTTTTAATCAGTCATTGCCTGAAAGCACTACCGCTTGTGCTCATGCCAAGTTTCAGCGGCAAAATCTTGGTCCATCATGCCGTCTCTGCTCCAGTGCTTTTGTATTTGCCAAACGGAAGCTGGGGAGTGAGTTTAATAGAAATACAGAGACGGGTGTACAGAAAAGGAGAAGGAAAAGAACCAAGAGAGGATGGCTTGAGGAGGACTTAGGACTCCCTGTATTTGGAGAGCAGAGGCAGGGAAGAGGCAAGACCAAGAGAACCAGAAAAGAAGAGAATCTAGAGAAGCAGGAAGAAGGCTTAGTAGGGGGATGGTTGACCTGAAGAGAGAGAAAGGTCAGGGGTGGAGCTCCAGAAGGAAAAGAGTAGGAAGAAGTTAGAAACAAAGGAGAGGGGAGGACACAGGGCTAGCTAGTGGATAGACTCAGAGTTGGTGCATATTAGATGCACAAGAAAAAGCCCAAAGAAAGAAGAAAACAAATGGTATCTTGTGGGATCCAGAAGCAAAACTTGGGAAATCAGGCAAAGAAGAGGATAAGGAGAAAAATGATGCTCATCTAACTAGAGGTTAATCCAGCAGGCTAAGAAGACTCAGCTCAGAGGCTGTCTTTGAGTGAGCATAGAGTGGAGGTATAGATGGATCAAGAGGGGAAGACATTGGGGGCTGGACTGATACAGCAGCTGGAGGTTGAGATTTTGACATGAGGTCAACAAAGGTCGATGAAAACAACTTTTATTCAATTAGGATAGAAAAGTTTTCAGGAAGGCTGAGTGTAATTGACATAAATTAGTGATGAATGACCAAAAAATGCATCACTAATCTAAAATACTTCATGAACCTGTGAAACACTAAGCACAAGTTTGCCAAACAATTGAGACACTAATAGATGCACTTGGATGCCTTAGGGAGGCATCTCCATTCTTGGTCTGGAACATTCACAAGTGTGATACTGGCTTGAATCAGTTCTACAAATGACTTTTTAATAAGGATGGTTGTAAAAACTAACTTCTGGCTTTGTTTTCCCAGTAGAAAATGCTAGAATTATACAACGTTAGATATTTTTAAGGAATACGTGTATTATTACTGGAAGTAGCTAAAGGGAAAATTCACACTGTTCTCAGCTAGTAATTTACTGTTATTTTTAGCTCATGTGTTTAAATGAATTGTCTATCAGGAAAAAAGTTAAATATAAAATTGTTCTACTAATATTTTGCTGTAATTCTAAAGGCAATATGTAAGAGCTATGTAATAGTATATTTAGATATTACGCAAATCTTCTGGACATTGACTTAGTAATGCTAATGTCCTGTTACTGAGTTGTGGTGGTTTTTGTTTTGCTAATACTGGGTTAAAGCCCTTAATTTTCTAACATAATAAAGTTGTTGTTTTTGTTTTTTTTTTTTTATCCTACTAAAGTCATCCATAGAATGCTTTTGTAACCAGTTTCCAAATAATATATAGAATATATACACATATATATATTTTTAAACCCACCACCAGACACCCAGACTCTGAAACTGGGCTTTTCCCAATCTTGGCAATATTAGCAGTGACGCTCATTTTCATTATTGATGGCAACCCTGTAGGAGGCTTGACCATTCCAATTTTGATTTTATTTTTAAAGTGTGAACTTTCCAGAACCCTGAGCAAAATGAGTGCAGCGATTTTCTTTTTGTAGGACAAGAAGACAGAAGAGTTCTTCTCTGTGGTGACTACAGACTAGAGGAATGCTCTAGTGAGTTTCCACTTCAAGTAGTACCCACTCATAAGCCGGGGGGGCAGACCCTTCTGTCTAAACACATCTTTTATTTGTGTTCCAGCAGGTGCAGCAGGTTCAGGTGTTTGCTGACGTCCAGTGTACAGTGAATCTGGTAGGCGGGGACCCTTACCTGAACCAGCCTGGTCCACTGGGAACTCAAAAACCCACAGCAGGACCACAGACCCCCCAGGCCCAGCAGAAGAGCCTCCTTCAGCAGCTACTGACTGAATAACCACTTTTAAAGGAATGTGAAATTTAAATAATAGACATACAGAGATATACAAATATATTATATATTTTTCTGAGATTTTTGATATCTCAATCTGCAGCCATTCTTCAGGTCGTAGCATTTGGAGCAAAAAAAAAAAAAAAAGGAATTCACTTTTGTTGGAAGATTGAGAGGTGTTTTTGTTTCTTTCTTTGTAAAGGCCTTGGATATTGGAAAAAAATAACAAGGCAGAACAGTTGGACAATCTATTTCTTGAGCCAAATTTAATTATTCTTATTTTTGTAATCAGTCATTGGCTTCTTATCTGGATGAAGGCTTTTGGAGGAGAACCAAAACGACAAGTTCCAAGGGGAAGATGAAGCTCCGCCTCTGCTGGCTCACTCCTGACCCTGACAAGGAAGAAGGGCCCAGTGGGGCTTTGCCTGTGCCCGTCCACCAAAGGCTGTCACGTGTGTCTAAATCAACAGCCCTCCCCTTCCCGACCCCAGGCAGCTTGTGTGTACAATCAGCTTCTTCTAGCAACTCTATATCTGTTGGCTTCAAGAGAATATTTTGCCTCCCATATGTACCCCTTCTCCTTTTTTTAAAGATGGATTTAAACCAAGATGCCTCCAGGAACGAGGACGAAATGAGTATATTCACAGAGGAATCCAAAAAATACAGTTTGGGGGAAAATGCAATAATTTTTGATGAGATGGGTAAAGGACAAGAAGCAAGTTCTGTCAATTATTGTAGATATAATTTTCTGATTAAATCTGGAAAAAAAAAAGGCAGCCTGTTCTTTCTGCTTTTATTGTATTAACAGCTAAGGTAGCTAAAGTTATTTAAAATAAAATTAAATTTATGATCCAAGTAGCTTATTTTTCCCTTTAAATCTCACTGTAAATATATTTGATTTCTTGTAGAAATTGATTTCCTTCTGTTTAATTTTATGGTTTTATTATCATACTCTTGATTTTTCTAAACTTGTGTGTGAATATATCATTGATTGAATTGCAATTACATTTGACTAGTGATATTTCATTATTTTACTAACTGTGATGCCATGTATGGATTTACTTTGCGGTTCAAATCAAAATGCCACTGCCAGAAAAAGCTGTTCGAGATGAGCTAGAGCATACTGCCCTAGAGTGTCCCTGGGATCACCTACCTTGAGACAGTGCAAGGAGTTAACACCAGAAGTGCACAGGCTACTTGTACAGAAAAAAAAATTAGTACTCAAAGAAAAATTTCATTTGTTTTAGATTGACTTTGGGGATTTGAATTTTCATCCGTGCAAATAGAAATTTCTCTATCCTACTCTGAGGCTAATTGATACGTATTTTCCCTTTGTGTCTTGTCACTCTGCCACGTCTTGTCTCATCCTGGCCTCTGAGTCAAGGACCCAGTGAACTGCCTCTAGTTCTAGAAGTTCCACTGCAAGGCCAGGAAAGCTTGAGAAGGGTCTTGTGGAAGAAGCAAAGGTAGACCCCCATCACTCGCCTTTACCTGCCCCCTCCCCCGGGCCTGTGAATGATGACACAGCATCTGACATCGTGCACCAGCTACCTCTGCTTCCACGGCAGAGCAAAGGCCATAAGAACTAACAGCGAAGAGGAGCGTGGACTTGGACACCAAGGAAGAAGCCATTCTCCCAGGTCCTCCTTTGTGCATCTCACCACCCCTAGTTACCAATAACTCCATTGAACAGCATCTACTCAGAAACTACCGAATAAAAAGATTGCTGGAAGGGCTCACATGGGTAGCAACTATGAAACAGAAATAGGACACTCAGTTACAAACATTATCTCTTTTAGTTTTTCAGAAAAATGCATCCCTGATTTCATTCATTCCCAGCTTGAACGCCCAGCCATATTACTCTAGTCCTTACCAAACTGCTCTAGGAGGTCATTTCTGTTTTGTTTGTGATACTTAGATGTGCAGACTTCAGGAAGTTCACCTTTAACTTCAGCATTCCAGATGAAGTTTCCTGACTCAATGCTTTTGCATAAGGAACTAGTTTTAAAAAGCGGTAAGGAAAATTGGAGATGCTAATAACAACCTCCCCATCCCAGCTGCACCTTAAGATATGCATGTCACCTTCAAGGTTTTATAATTGCACTGTTTGTTTTATGTATGTACAGATTAAAATTATTGCTACATTTGAGGAAAATAAAATTGCTTGCTTCTATGTAATTCCTGTCATTCCACAGGAAATTCACTTTTCCAGCTACTGAATAGAATTTGTTTAACAACCTCCTGGGTTGCCTCTTCATTTTCAGGGAAGAAATGAAACTTGCTTCCTGCAGAAATTGCCAAAGCCCCAGTGACTAATGAGTCATTAAAAGATCGTAAAAGAAAGTATCCCTGGAGTCAAAGATCCTCGAAGGCACCCTGATAGGAACTGGTGAAAATTGGAAAGGGTCAAAGTTAAGTTGTGAGAGTGGGCCATGAGGAAATCGTAGTTTTGGCCATTTGCCTGATGATTCAATATGCTGGGCCTGCTGTTTCTGGACCCAGGAGGTAGAGTCGGGGCAGCCCTTCATAGCTAGCTATAAGATAACCATCTCTCTCTCTCTCTCTCTCTCTCTCTCTCTCTCTCTCTCTCTCTCTCTCTCCCCCTCTCCCTCCCTCCCTCCTTCCCCCCATCACTGGTTTTTCTATACTAACATTTATTATTAGTATGCAGATTTCAGAGACGTTGACTCTTACTTGAGGCTTCTTCATCTTGTCCTTGCATTTTGTAAAACACAGGCTCTGTTTCTTGTTTGTATGTTTTTAAAACAGCCTAAATCCACCAACACTTGGCTAAGTAGGCCACGGTAAGGAGGATAATAAGCAAATGTGATTGTAAAAGGCATTCCACACACATTCCTATGTGTAAATACACACAGATTTGGTGGCTGCTCTCTCAAGTCCTGCTTACATACGGGAGAAGAAAACCTTTTTTTCTCAATGTTGGGATAAGGTAAAAATGATACTTCTATGAGATGAGTCTGAACATTGATTTAAATTTATTTAAGGCAAGGATGGGAAGGCCATTAGAAAAACAAATAGAAACAATTGAGGGAAACGTGAGGTTGATATAGAAGAACTTCATCTTCTTTATGGTTTTTCCAAGATAGTTTCACACCTATAAACTCTCCTGGGCCCTGAGAATCAAAGAAAAAGAAAAGACAGTTGTCTATTTGCGAAAGTAGCAGTGCTGATTTCCTCCTTGACATGTACTACTCTTCCCAGGACAGCAGCTCCACTTGAAAAAAGTGAATAATTCAGAGCAAGCTTGATCCTTGGCCATTCCTGTACCTCTGAAAAAGATCTTGATGATTTAATTAAGCCCATAAATTCTTTTTATTGGAGGAAACTGCCAAAAGAAGCATTCCTCCATCCAGAACCTTTTCTGCCAGGACTAAATTAGTTTTCTTTATATATTTTATTTTCATTGCCACAAAGCTCTTAACAAGATTAAAGAAACCCAAAGCTGTGGCCTCATTCAACATGTTTTACTGTCTGTATCCAAGGCGCTAAGATGTAGAAGAATCCAGAGACATGAACCCTGCCCTCCTGGGACTTATATTCACAATGGGGAGGGCTTCCGTAGTTCTAATCACAATGGGACTGAGTGGTATGTAGGAGAGCTAGAAGGTGCTTTATGAGTGAAACCTTGTCTGGAGAGTCAAGGAAGGTTTCCTTGAGAAGAAATGGAATTTGAGGTGTGGTTTGTAGGATGAAGAGGAGGGAACTCAGAGGGCAGGGTGAGAATTCTGAGGGAACTCAGAGGGCAGGGTGAGAATTCTGAGGAACGCCAAGGTGTGGAGACAGGAAGAGGGACTTCAGAGAGCTGTTTTTGTTTTTGTTTTTTTTTCTTTTTAATTATTAACCAGTTTCTGAGTTCTGAAACCTCTTACTAGAATCATGTCAGCTGGTGAACTGGAATGTAATTCAAATTAGCCTTTGGCTCCAGGAGAAACATGAACCAGGCTTCAGGACCCACTTGGAAATTGTGCCAGCCAGTAGCAAAAGTCTCTTCCATAACTAGCCCTATCCAGCCAGAAGCACAGGCTTTTCTATCTTACTCTGCCAGATGGGCCACGGTAATCTGTCATAGCACTCAGGGAGCATTCAGGGAAACCACATTTGAGCTATAACAATTTCTAAGGTGCTTTTAGGTTCATTGTCTCATTCAATCCCTGCAGTCCTTTGAGAGAGTTGTCAAGAGAAAACAAACTGAAAGATTATAACACAAACAGTTCATCAGGGGCACTGGGACCTGAAGCCAGGTCCGTTTCCAAATTCTGGATTCCCCATCCTGGACTACATGATGGAGGCTGCTTCAGAGCCTGTATGACCTTAGGCACAAGGCTTTCTTCTAGGAAATAACTTCTTAAAAACAGGCCTTTAAAACTGGATAGGGTGGGGTGGGAGCCCAAGTGCTGAGAAGAGAGGAACTGGCCCTTCTCTGGAGGCCATCCAAAGCCTGCCCTTCGGGGACCTAACTGGGGATGAGCTTTGGCATCAGGTCAGGAAGATGTTCCGCCATGGTGTGGGGAGAAGCATCCTATTCTGCATAACCTGAACAGGAAACAAGGGGTTCCATGAAACTTCAATGTCCTTCCCTTTGCAATGAGTGACTAAGGATCACTTTTGTGAGGCAGAGCTCTACGGTTGCTCCTAGGAAACTTGGTTTCTTGGATCAGATCACAGAGGCAAGCATTCACTTTTTTCTTGCTCTGGAGCCTTCTGCAAAGAGTCTTTTTCCTGTGCTGGAGTTTAGCTCTGGTCTAATCATTTGTGCTTGTCTCAGAACTTTGGTAGTTTATGCAACCAGCAGAACCAACCAATGCCCACAGGTATCTAGCAGACCTGAGACATTGGCTTGAGAACAGAAGAACAAATACAGTAACAAATTACAGTAATAATTTCTTTTTTTTCTTTTGTAAAGTGAGTTTTTTTTTTTAAGTAATCTCTGTACCCAACATGGGACTTGAACTCATGACCTCAAAATCAAGAGTCACAGGCTGTATCTACTGAGCCAGCCAGGCACCCCTCAAAAGAATAATGTATATTCCATCAGGTTTTCTTCCCACTCCAATGCCCAGACTAAGGTGGGCATTATATAAAATATAATGGGCATTAAGGTGGGCATTATATAAAATATAAGGTTTATATTTTGCAGAATAAAACAAAACCTGACACTAAAGTTTATATATTCCATTTCTGATGATCTGTTGCTGTACAGACAACTGTGATAGCCAGTGTGGGAAGTACAGAGGCAGTTGCCTGCAGCTGCTTCCTTCCTAATAATGGAGATTCTGCATCTGTTAAGAAATAGCTTTCGTTTCTACTCTGCTAGGCAATATGCTAGGCTGATATTCTTATGCTAATAATTTCTTAGTTTGTACAGCACTTTCACATACAATGTATACTTTGAGCTTCAGATTCTAATTGGTTCATAGTATTTTGAAGATCAATTCAGGTGGCTGGGAAGTTCTGGACACAAAAGTCAACCCTTGGGTTTTGTGATGAGACCTGCCATTGCTTCCACCACACATACAACTGTTAGAGACAACAGCACCTAGACAACAGACACCTAGACAGCCACATAAAAACTGTGGGAATCCTGATGCATTAACAGGTGTTCTTAGAAGCCTGTAAGGGTTTCCATTTTGAAAATTGGGCATTAATTTTGAGTTTGTTAAAGTGCTGATATTTTTTCTCATATTTTAAATTCGTGTAAGGATGGTAGTTCTCAAGCAAGTCCTTGTACTCTCCCTGAACAATTCATCTTTTTCTTTGATCTCCGTACCACTTACATTGATAGACATCTTAAGTCCACTCTTCTAGCCTCAATTGCTCACAAGATCTAGGCCTGAATTTCCAGCTGGTGAACATTACCATATGCATGGATCCCACCAGCCCAGCCCCTCAAACTTAATCACACACCAAATCACTTACTTGTCCATAAACACATCCTTGTGTCCCTTATCTGGATTAATTGCATCACCACCCTGTTAGTGGTCATTTTCAACAACCTCCTCCCACTCATCTCACCAAATTGCCAATGGTTACCTTTATAATGTCTTCTAGCTATCTTCTTTTCTAGCTCCATTAATCACAGACTGAATTCAGGACTTAATTATCTTTCTTTGGATGATTACAGTAACCACTTCCATGCCTTTTCCCTTTATCTCTCACACAATCTATCAGAGAAGACTCTGAACTCAACCTCCAGAGTCTTTTAGGGGACTATTTTTTGTCTCTAGTTGATTTGAAATCAACCTGCCTTTTAAGCTTCATTACCCTCTACATTCTCTAAACAACAATCCTGTCACTGTCCTGTGCCCTTCATCCCTGAATTTAATACCTTTGTTCTCACATTGCCATATTCATTTCTTTTCCTCAGCCTTTAATGCTCCTCCTTTCTCCTCCCTACTTGTCCTTCAAAGCTTCAGTTTAGGTGTCCTTTCCAAGAAGCCCTCCCTGCTCCGCACACTTAAGTTAGCCACCTCCTCTGTACTGTCTTGCTGCAGTGATTGGGTCTCCACTGGCACTTGGTTATATGTACATCTGTTTCTCTCCTCCACCAAAAGACAAGCTTTTTATTTTTATTTATTTTTATTTTTATTTTTTTTAATTTTAAGCTTTTCAAAGAAGAGGCTCATGGCTCTACCGACCGCCCCCCCTCCACCAAGAGCCTTCCACATAGTAGGCTCTTACCTGCTAATTGAAGAAAAAGATTCAAAAGCAATACTATTTTGTATTAGGTAAAAGAGCTGATGGACAAACCAGGCACTGAGTTGCTCTTCTACCCTGGATTGTTGAGCTAATGAAAAGTTGCAAAGTGTCCAAGAGTTCAAGATAAATCCATAATTCTATTCTGATGAATATTCTCTTCTTTTCATGAAATGTGAGCCCCCACATATTTGCGGAATTTGAATAACACACTAACAATAACCTTTAATATTTCCACTTCTTAAGGATGATGTTTTTAAAAAGTTAATGCACATGTAAGTTACTCAAAAGTAATAATTTTATCATACTCTCAAGCTTTGTATTTATATATGATGTATGCTCTGTTAAATCCTTTACTTTTCTCAGAAATTACTTCCCACTAAAAATCAGCTGATTGGTTGACTCCAATCAGTGACTCCAGGCAAATCAGGAGAGACAAACCCTTCCAGTTTTCCCATCCCAAAATGAGTATAGATCTCCCATATGATAGGGTTTTGTCCCAATAAATCCATCATAAGCTGAAAGTAACAGTCAAAAATGCATTTAATACACTAATCTGCTAAACACCCTAGCTTAGCCTAGACTACCTCACATGTGCTCAGAACACTTATATTAGCCCACAGTTGGTCACAATCATCTAACACAGAGCCCATGCTACAATAAAGTGTTGCGTATCTCACATAATTTACTGAAAGTGAAAAACAGAATGGTTTATGTGGGTACAGAAAGGTATTCAGTGTATTGACTGTTCACCCTCATGATCACATGGCTGACTGAGCTGTGGGTTGCTGTCCAGCATCACGAGAGAGTGTTGTACCTTCATATCACTAGCCTGAGAAAATAACCTATTAAAAATTAAAAATGCAATTTCTCCTGAGTGCATATTGCTTTTGCACCATTGTAAAGTTGCAGATGTTTAAGTCCAACCATTGTAAATCCAACCATAATAAATCAGGGACTATCTGCATACAGAATGCTCTACTACCTCTTTCACTTACTGTAGAAGAATCATTCTAAGAAGTGACTCACCAAAATTAATTTCACCAAATTAGACAAGAGTAAGATGGCTCCTTGTGAAATATCTATTACATTGACCTTTAACATCAGTGCCTCTGGAAGGCAGGTGACTTCATCCACTTGAAAAGCAGACAGATGGAACAGGTCGATGAACAGGAAGACCTTTCTCTAACAGAACAAATGTCCTTCCTGGAATTCCTTTTCTCATACCTGAAGAGCCAGTCCTGCTCAGTTCTGTTTTGTTTTCAAATCTAAAGTAATTTATTATACACCTGCCTGTACTAAATTTTAGGCTGAATATTTCCCATTCATTCTCTTTTTTAACTTACAAACTTTTATAAAATGGTCATTAATTTTTAAAGTTAGCTTTCCTTTTAATATGCTGATGTTAGCAATTGTATTTTAAATGGTAATTATTTAGTAAGCTAGACTTTTAAAGTTCAACCAGAATCAGCTGGGGAAAAGGCTCCACATAGAACATACTTTATTTATTTACTTTAAAAAAAAAGATTTTATTTATTCATGAGAGACACAGAGAGAGGCAGAGACATAGGCAGAGGGAGGAGCAGGCTCCATGCAGGGGGCCTGATGTGGGACTCGATCCTGGGACCACGGGATCACACTCTGAGCCAAAGGCAGACGCTCAACTGCTGAGCCACCCAGGTGTCCCTAGAACATACTTTAAGACTCATGCCGATCTAAGCTTAGACTTCAAAATTTCATCCTTCCGGGATCTCTGGATGGCCCAGCATGCCACCTGCTTCTCTCTCTGCCTCTCTCTCTCTCTGTGTGTGTGTGTGTGTGTCTCTCTCTCATGAATAAATAAATAAAATCTTAAAAAATAATAAAATAAAATTTCATCCTACCTTCTCTTGAAAGCTTTTTCAAGGCCTTTTTTTAAAGGACATACTCAAGTGTGTATTAAATAGTGTAACGAATCAATCCCAGGTATTAAAATCAGTCTTTGAGGGGCACCTGGGTGGCTCAGTCGGTTGAGTGTCTGTCTTCAGCTCAGGTCATGATCACATAGCCCTGGGATTGAGCCCCATGTTGGGCTCCCTGCTCAGCAGGGAGTCTGTTTCTCCCTCTCCTTCTGTCCCTCCCCACCTCTAGCTCATGCTCTCTCTTCAAATAAATAAATTTAAGTCTTTAAAAGATAAAAAAAAAATAAAATAAAATCAGTCTTTGATATATGATCCTTATAACCAAATAAATTGGGATTACAATTGATGACTTCAGTCACTCTATCAATTTCCAATTCAAAATTAAGTTGTGGTTAGCTTTGGGAACCTTTAGACTGAAGAGTTTGTCTTTTAAAGCATTGCACAATAGCTATTTTAAAGAATGGATATTTTAAAGAAATAGTAATAATAATATGTTTTTTCAATCAATAGATATAATTTCTTGCCTACTGTTTGCCAGTTACATTCCAGGCACTAGGGCTACATTAATGAGGAAAGGAAAAATCCCTGCTCTCACGGAGCTTGCATTCTAATGAAGGCTGATTGACAAATGAGCAAATCATGGAGTATGTCAGGTGCTAAATGCTATGAAGAAAACTAAGTTGGGAAGGAAGGACAGAATGCTTCTGGAGGGGAGTGGTTACAGTTTAAAATGGGAAGGTCAGAACAAGCTCTTCAGAGAAGGACCTAAAGGAGGTGAGTGAACACAGGAGCCAATAGAACTGTTTAAGTGGAGGAGTGATGTGATCTTACTTGAGTTTTTTAAGAATCATTTGGGATTTTGTATTGAGAATAGTTGTAAAGAAAGCAAATACAGAAGCAAGTAGATCTGTAGGAGGCGATTGCAATAGTCCAAGCTAGAGATGATGACTTGGACCAGGATCAGAACAGTGGAAATTGTGACAGGTGGTTAGATTCCAGATGTATTTTGGAAGTAGGAACAACAGCATTATCAGATGTGGAGTGTGAGAGAAGAATCAAAAGTAATTCCAAGGTTTTGGACCCGAGCCAAACTGGAAGGATGGAACCTTCATTAACAGAGATGGGGAAAAGAAGCAGGATTAATCCATTTTCTGTCGCAATGTTTGATATTCCTGTTAGACATTCTAGAAGCAGAGATACCAAATTAGCTGTTGGATATATATGGATTTGAAATTTAGGGGGTTACTTGGAGCTGCAGATACAAATTTGGAAGTTGTTAGCATATAGTTGGTTTTTAAGGCCAGGGCACTAAAAGATGAATGGAACCCAGGTCTCTTTTTTTTTTTCCAAATATTTTATTTATTTATTAGAATGTGTACTTGCATACACACAAGGGGGGGAGGGCAGCGGGAGGGGCAGGGGCAGAGGGAGAAGTAGACTCTCCACAGAGCAGGGAGCCCGATGATGACATGGGTCTCAATCCCAGGACTATCGGGATCATGAACTGAGCTGAAGACAAATGCTTAACTGGCTGAGTGACCCAGGCAGCCCTGGAACCCAGGTCTCTTAACTAGGCCATTTTTCTCATGTTAAATAATCCTGCCAAAATAGGGTTTATCCCAGGAACAAGATGGTTCAATATTTGAAGTCTTGCAATGTAATTTGCCACAGTAACAAAAGAGAAAAACCATATGATTATCTCAGCAGATGCAGAA
Source organism: Canis lupus familiaris (assembly GCF_011100685.1). Classification (NCBI taxonomy): domain Eukaryota; kingdom Metazoa; phylum Chordata; class Mammalia; order Carnivora; family Canidae; genus Canis; species Canis lupus. The sequence goes on from NC_049238.1 coordinate 19,191,856, forward strand.
AAGGTATTTGATTTTTTTTAAAACCCATAAATGAATTTTTTTTTAAATTAGCAAACCAGTGGCAGAAGGGATCTTCCTTAATCTGATACAGAGTATTTGCTGAAACTCTTAACAAATAATATACCAAATAGTGAAGTTCTAAAAAATTTCCAATACAATCAACAGCAAGTCAAGGATAATTGTTAACACTGCTTCCCTTGTATTACAGGTACCCACCAGTGCAAGGACCTGTTTAGACATCTCCATAATGCAGTAAGATGAAAAAAAGAAGTAAGCATAATGATTGCATTGAAAGAGATGAAATTGTCTATGGGATGATAGTTACATAGCATATACTTACGAGGTATTCTTTAAATAGATCCTTAAATTTGAGTTGATTATTTAAATAATTTCTGTTAGGAATTATTCACAGGGGAGGCAAAATTGCAGAGCCATTAAGTAGCAAAGCTCGGCCTGAATCTCAGGCCTTCTAAGGTTGTCACCTGCCTTGCTCTTGTCATTTGTACCATAAGGAAGTAAGATCATATTTCTTATGGTTCCATTTTCATTTTGCAGCCACATCATCACAGTTGTGCCTTGATTATCTTGAGGAGCCTCCCTACTGATGCCCCAAGGTTCCTCCCCACTCACGGAAAATACATCTTGTACCTGTTGCCAGATCAATCTTCCTTTTGGATCATTGGCACTTCAGAACTCCTTACATATGACACTGGGGAGAAAGCAGAATACTTTACCGCCACTTCTGCTTCTATAGAGTAAACCAAGGAACCTAGTATTCCTGGTAGCTCCACCCCCTTATTCTTCCTCATGCAGGCTGAATGAATAACCTACTTGGTGGATGATTGCCTTTGGTCCACATTTCTCAGTTGGCTGGAAACTAATCTCTCAAAGTTTAAAACAGATTGAACATGAGGGATTTGTTCTACTTGTACTTTGCAACTTTGGTGGTATCTCCTCCATTCACTTTCCTTAGGACAGGAAGTTATCAAGCCCATTTAGGTGATCATCTAAAGCTGTATCTTCTAACCATTGGTAATAAAAAATATTTTGTTTCTCCATCTGATTTTTATCATATTTATCAAGAATGTATGTTTAGAACTTGGGTGCCACCTATTTGGCCCTTGCAGAACCCCCACAGCTACAAGCCATAGGCCAGGATTCAAGACCTACCAAACTTGGATTTTAAAGTAGAGAAGGAGTCAGCGTTGTGTTAAGCTTAACATCAGAGAGCAGCTAAAACTGGTGTGGCAGTCGTAGCAGAGGGCCATGGTTCTCAGCCACATTTCCACACTAACACCACCCGTCAGTAACAGTGGTTCGCTATTGCCAAGATTCTCGACCAGGAAGCAGTGCACACTTCTAGGATGGCATCTCAGAATCTGTGGGGGAAGATGTATGTTGATTAAGTGACAATAAAACGTGATTTTAAATACCCCTCCAGGGGAGCCCTCTGTATTCTGCTGGCCCCATGAGAGGCAGTGACCTAGGCACCGATTCTCAGCGCTACCAGTTCAGAAACCCAATTTTGTCAGCTCATCCAGTGATAATTGGACTCTAGGGTATTGAGTCACACAACTCACAGTCACAGGAGGCTGATTTACAATCCAGAATGTCAATTAACCAATTTAAAATGGAAGATACAGCTTCCCAGCACTTGAACTACTCATGACCCCTTTTCAAACTACTTTCTAGTACCTAGATGTCTGAAAACCAAATTAGTAGCTAACTAGGAGAGGTTACGAGAAATCCAGACTGATAAAAGACCTGGTTTTCAATTCCAGTTCTGCCACTGACTTTGATCTCAGACAAGTCAAAGCCTTTTTGAATCTGTAAACTTGACACAAGGTAGCCTGCATTGTAAAATTGTCAGAATTGATGAGCACATAGGGTAGTCCTTTAATTAATTACAACACATTTTTTACATGTAAGAAACTTACCAAAGTATAGGAGATTCTTTTCAAGGATATATCACCTATTCTGGGGCTTGCAGCAGAATCTTTGCTCTATTGGAGAATATATCATTTTTTTGGTAAACTTGGTACACAAGGCTAGATATACTACACTTCGTGCCAGATTCTTGCTCTCCATCTTGTTCCTTCCCGTAGGCACATTATACACTACCACAATGTGTTGGTCCTAAATCACATAATTTATTCTTCATCTTTTAAGCCTACTGCTTCCTGGGACCAGGCTGCTTCTAGACAGCACCAGAGTTTCCAATTCAGTAGGTCTGGGGTAGGGCCTGAGAATTTGCATTTCTAACAAGTACCCAAGTGATGCTGACCTAGGGACCACATGTCAAAAACCACTGATCTAGTTCAAATGGCAATGGTCTGAGCTGATACAAATACAATCTGCTACTTCCCTGCTACTAGTTTGCATTCACATAGTATCAACACATGAATACCTGTCCTTTCCCCTCTTGGGTAGAAGTTTACAATATTTGTCCTCGGATCTCAGCTTTAGGGATTTGCCTGAGCTATTCTCTCTCAGCTGTATAGACTCATCTCTCTCTGAGCTTTATCACCATGTCTTAGAGCTCTTTTTTAAGATGCGATGTCATTTAGAAATATTTTCCTAATAGCAGGGAGTGCTTCATGGTACTTGGATGGCATCACTCTCAAGCAGGAAGGGAATTAGACAACGGGCTCACTTGATGGAAAGCTCCTTGAGGGCTGTGTCTTCTAATAACTTTTTATGCTTAGGTTCTAGCACCAAGTGCCCAGGCACTGTTCTCAGGGACCTGTACATACTGAGACATATTTAATCCACATAACACTCCTGTAAATCCCTATTATACAGACGAAGGAACTGGGGCTCAGGGAAGTTGAATGACTTGTCTGAATTCACACAGTTTGAATGTATGAGAGCCAGGATTTGGACTCAGGCCATTTGACACCAGAGTATGAAATCCTAACCACTATGCTAGCCCATATAATATGATGCTTAGTAAGTTTGTTCAGTATTATGAAAGGCTATATACTTCCTACTTGACAGAAGAAAATTAAGTCAACAAGGACAGTCAACTTCAACTTTCTCCCCTCTCCAGCCTATAAACTCATGGATATGTATGTGTGTCCCTACTTCTTTCCTCCAGTCTCATGAAAGTTTTCTCTTTCTTTCTGTTCAAGGCCAGTCCTTTTCTATCTCCTTAACCCTGCCTCTTCCCACCTTTTCTGGACTTCATTAGTAACTTGGAACTCTCTTCTCCCAACCCTCCCTCTCCTCACCCATAAACTTGCTTGGACATCTAAGGAAATTCCTCTTATGGGACCCAGCATTTACCTCTCCTGCCTCCATTCAACCATTACCTCCTCCCATCCAAGCTTCTTGAAAAAACAGTCCCCACCTCTTAGCTCCTCTCCTATTCCTGTCTCAGTAGATGACTGTTAGATGCCCACCCTCATATGCTACTTCAACTGCTCTCAGCAAATTCACCTTTATGTTTCCAATTGCTAAGTGTTTTCAGTACTTATATACTGAAATTCTATGCTGCATTTGATTGTTCTCTTCCACCTTGAAATTCTATTCACTTGGCTTCTTAGAAATGGTTCTGCCCTCTGTACTCTACCAATTCCTCTATCCACTCTCCTAGTTTCAAATGACCACCTCTTGTAATGGAAAATTTTTGTATCTAGTATCTTAGTTGTTTTAGTATCTAAAGGATAGGGGGAAAGTCAATTCACATTACCTTGTGCAATTCTCTCTGTATGGATTATCTATGTATCTGTCTTCTCATTAGATCTTAGCTACCTGAAGGCAAAAACTCTTTTCATCCTTATATCCTCAGCTCCTCATACATCCTGCCACGGTAGGCTTGCAATAAATATCTGCTGAGCAAATTACCCTTTATAACTTTTGCCTTGCAGGGGTCCAAGCAGTTTCTGTAGACATTTCCAAATGTGTCTAGAAATACGTAAAACACTGTACGGAGTGTTCTAGATGTTCAGAGAAGGGAACTGCATTTTGGGCTGGGTGAGACATTGTGAAGGTGATCAAATTTGAGCCAGAAATAGTTTAAAGTCCAGAGGTGGGAACGGGGAGGGAAGAGTACTAGTGCTTGACTTCCAGGTCAGGGACTGGCAGGCAGCAACTGGAGTGCCTTTGTGGAAAAGTAAGTTTGGATAAGGAAAGAATAGAAGATAAACTTAAAAAGCTGGGTAGGACAGGTGGCAGGGTGCCTCAGTTGGTTAAGTGTCTGCCTTTGGCTCAGGTCATGATCTTGGGGTCCTGGGATGGAGCAGGAGCCCCCTGCTTCTCCCTTTGCCCCTCCTCCCACTTGTGCTCTCTCACTCTCAAATAAAATCTTAAAAAAAAAAAAAAAGCTAGGTAAGAAATATAAAATGGACGGTCTGAGGCTAAGCTGAAGAGTTCTGCCTTTATTCTGTGGGCAAGTAGGAGTCTACCCTGAAGAGGGTGCTCAATGTTCCTAAGTAAACCTAGTGGGAGAACATCCACCGGACTGTAGCCAGGCTACACGAGAGGTGAGGAGACCAGTGGGACATTCAGATGAGCAAAGTGAGAGACTGATGCAGTGTGGTAGCACTGAAGACAATAGAGATGGTACTTGACAAATCAAATATGTGTGTGTGTATACACATGCATGCATATGTATACACCAGTCCTCCAGTCTCATCAAAGTTTCTCTTTCTTTCTGTTCAAGGCCTTAACATCTTTGAAACCTTAACATTTTTTTTTAATTTTTATTTATTTATGATAGTCACACACACAGAGAGAGAGAGAGAGAGAGGCAGAGACATAGGCAGAGGGAGAAGCAGGCTCCATGCACCGGGAGCCCGACATGGGATTCAATCCCGGGTCTCCAGGATCGCGCCCTGGGCCAAAGGCAGGCACCAAACCGCTGCGCCACCCAGGGATCCCCAAAACCTTAACATCTTTGAAACTGAAATGCATCTCATGGTTAATTGCATGTCTTAACTGGTAGCATCTCTTCTTTCCTAATAACCATTTCCTATAAAATAATGGCGTATCTTAGAGTTGATATTGTCCTAGATTCAATGAATATATCAGGATGTGAACAAGAAATAAAGAATTCAAAGGCAAAGTTTTAAACTTGGGTGCCTGGAAGAACCCTTATTCCTAATAGAGAAGGAAGGGTGTTTGTTTCTTTGGCCCCTGGGTAGGAGTCTAACCAAATCTTCCATTTGAACAATGACCTAAAGACAATATTGTGGCTCACCTACTTTCCCCACCTGAACTAATTAATAACTAAAAATAAGAGGAGTCTTATTAGTGACAACTTTAATATGAACATGTGTTTGACCCTCAAGAAACATTAATAACCTCAAGGGAGGAGCGAGTTGCCATTGAAAGATGATGCTTAGGGATGGATGGCATGCAGTTTCTGGATCCAGTCGATACTCAAATACATCAAGGCAACTGATAACATTAGTCATTTGAACAATCGGTACTTCTTCAAATACTGGTTCACTTCTTCCTTGGGGTAAGGACGGAGCGCAATGCAAGTGGCGATGTTCTCAGGCTGCTCCAGCCACAGCATGTGGTCAATGTTCTTCTGTTGCAGGGTCTCAGCCAGCTCCTTCAGGGTGCTCTCATCTGCAGCCTACCAGTGGCAGAGCAAAGAACACCGACCAAATGGCCTACTTAGGAAGTATCAGAAGGCAATGAAAAAACAAGCATGGGGATGCCTGCATGGCTCAGTGGTTGAGTATCTGCTTTAGGCTCAGGGCGTGATCCAGGGATCTGGGATCGAGTCCCACATTGGGCTCCCTGCAGAGAGCCTGCTTCTCCCTATGCCTATGTCTCTGCCTCTCTCTCTGTGTCTCTCATGAATAAATAAATGAAGTCCAAAAAAAAAGAAGAACGAAAAAACAAGCATGGAAGGGGTTCCTCTTGACTGAAATTGACTGAAAGTAGAACAGTTCTCTCAACAAAGGAGCCTAAAGCACATCTCCAGAAGCAACAGCTCACTGCCCCTTCTGCCATGTTCTCTCTGTAGGCCCTTAGATAAGCAGCCTGGGGGCAGGACAGGGAGAGGCGTAATATGCCTGTTTCTAAAGTGGAAAGATTTTTCTCTTCTCTCTTGGGATGCTGTATGTGTTGTCCGTAATTATGCTCTGTATTTTCTACTTCTCTTATGGTGGTGCCCATACAGCTATCCCTAATCCTTCAGCCAGCTCTGACTTTAAGAGCTGAGAAGGATATGACACTAACAGCATGTTACCTCCATCTCCATTCTCCCTTCCCACCCAACCCCACCCAAACCTGAAGGGTTTTCCTTTTGCTGGGATAGTTCCTATTTCTTGGCTCAGAGGGCAAACCATTCCTCCCACATCTTTCTCCAATTGTTTCTCATCATCCTCATCACCACACTGACTCCTATTAACAGTAAGTGTTAGAGCTAGCACTCAGAAAATAATTTGTGTTATGTGGCCTTTTTTTTTTTTTTGCCTAGTAAGGCAGAAGCCACTCCGATAACTGGAGGTTTGTCCTATCAAATTAGAGGAGGCCAAGACTGTCACTCTATATCTAGAGTCTTCTGGACACAGCCATGCTAGAGGCAAACCCATGGACTTCTGCCTCCTTCTTCAGCATCAGACAGCAGCACAGGACAGTGAGTTAGAGTGAGTCCAAACTTTTGCTCTGTCCCTTAGTGACTGTGCGGTTTTTATTTTTAAAGTAAGCTTTAGGGGATCCCTGGGTGGCCTGCCACCCAGTTTAGAGCCTGCTTTGGGCCCAGGGCGTGATCCTAGAGACCCAGGATCGAGTCCCACATCAGGCTCCCTGCATGGAGCCTGCTTCTCCCTCTGCCTGTGTCTCTGCTTCTCTGTGTGTGTCTCTTGTGAATAAATAAAATCTTTAAAAAAAATAAAAATAAAGTAAGCTCCACACTCAGTGTGGAGCTCAACTGGGGGCCCAAACTCAGGACTCTGAGATCAAGACCTGAGCTGAGATCAAGAGTCACATGCCTAACCTACAGGGCCATCCAGGTGCCCCAGTGACTGTGTGATTTTGATGAGTTACATGACTAAGCTGGGCCTTTCTTTCCCCTTCATAGAACAGGGATGATAACGCTTCCTAGTAGTAGTGACGATTCAATGGAATTAGGCTCAGACTAGTGTCTGGCACATAGTAAGCGCCCAATAAATGGAGTTAGCCTTGGCATGTTCTTCTATTTTACTGGTCTTTACAGCTACAGCATCACCTTAATTTAATCCCTGGTGACTCCTTGGTCCCTTTCCTGAGTTACGGCTAACAACTAGGAATCGCCAGATGTCTTTGACTTAGAGGAGGTCACCTAATCTCTGTGGGCTTTAGATCTCTCTGAGAAAAGGGGTAAATATATTATCTGCCTGAATGTAAGGGAGGAGGGATGTCTGAACCAGATGATTTATTGAGGCTCTCTTCCTATAAAAAGAGTCTAAATAAAAAGCTATCTGCTTCTTTTCCATCTGCTCAGATTCTTGAGATATTTTCCCACAGGTTATTGCCTGATATTTTACTACCCAACAGTTTTTCTCTTGAAAGATCATCTGCTCTTGCCGGCTACCCATAAAGGGATCACCCCACCCAAGGGTCCTAGTTTGTTTAAAATAAATCTTATAGTATAAAGTAAAATATGTGCTTAATGTAGAAAACTAAAAAGAATAGAGAAGCATTAGAAAATAACCAAAGTCCCACCACCTGCTTAATATTTGGATGTATTTCCTTAGTTTTCCCTCCCCAAATTTGTATCATTTTTGTATAGAATACAGTTCAGCTCAGTAATGAGCACTCTTCCATGCCAACTAAATATGCTCCAAAACCATGATTTATGCGAGCCTTATAATAGCACATTTTATGAGCATAAAATGAACCAATCGCTAGTGTTGGAAATTTGGTAATTTCCACATGTTTTTACTATTATGAAGTGCTCCTGTGAATATTCTTGGACTATACAATGAATGCTCTTTGGTGCATCTGAATTATCTTCCTAAAATACGTTTCCAGCAGCAGAATTGACACACGGAGAAAGGTTAAGGGTTAAGATCTGTCTGGCCATCTGCAAAACACCGGTGGTGTCTGGTATTTACGATGCTAAGGTCAAGTTATAGGAGCTACACATTTACTTTCAAATAATGAGGCGTCATACCCTGGCAATGCTTCATTTGGACTTCGCTGGGCAATAAGGAACCCCGTGTCCTGGTCCCTTCTGCAGGGTTTCTCGGGGGAGGGAGCGGCCGGTAGCTCGGGCCGCAGGGATAGAAGGCCGGCCCAGGGCACAGGTACAAGGGCGGGGCCTCGTTCCACCTGCCTCCACCCTCCCAGGCCTCTCCCAGGAGGGACGCTCCCCTAGAGCGGAGGGGTGCCGGAAGCATCAATAACCCGCCCGACGTCCACACTTCACAGTCAGGCCCGGTCCAGCCACGGAGGGAGGGCGCAAGCCCCTGAACCCCTTTCCGAAACTTAGAGGTAAAGAACTCCTCCCCACTAAAGCCGCACCCACTCAGCGAGGTTACGCCTCGCCTCAAGGCCACACCCACTTCCGGTCTCGACGGCCTCGGCACCCCTCCCCCTCCGCCGGGTGCCTCACCTCGAGGACCACCTTGCGCATGCGCCCCAGGTCCTGGAGGTAAGCGGCCGTGTGGGGGTGGTCGCGATGAAGATGCAAGGCCGCAGTGGCTGCGTGACAGGCCTGCGCTACTAGTGCGCCCGCTGGCCAGGAGAATGGAGCTTGCGATAGATCCTTTCGTAACACCAAGTATTGGACTAGGATCTGCGGCTCTGCGCCGGAGGCCGCCATCTTCCGGGCCCACAGAAAGGCCGGACCTACTCCCCGGTGCATGCCGGGATGAGGGAGGGGCCCCGAGCGCCGCCATGTTTTTGTACGGTGGGGACGCAAAGCACGCTGGGTCCGACTGGTTTGATTTTTGAAGGCGTGAAGGGCGGGAATTCTCATCCCTGTGGTGCGTGAGCGAGAAGCGCGGAGGAAAGGAGACGGAAGACCCAGTGACGGACAGGACCGTGACCAGGGTGGAAGGCTGTCGGCCTCTTAGAAAGCCGTGTTGTGGGGCGCGCGCAGGGCAGGTAGACGGGGACACCGCCGGCGGGGACCGGGAACGGGCGGGGCGGGGCGGGGGGGGGGCGCTGGTTCTTAGGGTGACACTCGGACTGTCCCGGGGCCGACGGTGCGTGCCTGACTTGTGCGCGGCTTCCCGTGAATAGGTGTGACTTTCTTTTTTTGTCTTTTACCAGCAAGGATATCTGGGTCCCTCTTACCGCTTGCCTGCACAACTTCATAGGAGGGCCTGTGGAAATCTAAGGAGATGGAGTGGGCGAATGACGGCAAGTCCAAAGGAGGTATTCCCCGGGTCGCCTTTCCCCCTTACTACTGCTGCCGAGATGACCCCTAGGTCAAAAGAGCCCCTTCCTCCAGTGAAGGATGTATGACCTGGCCTGTTTGGGAACATTTTGGTGAAAGGAGCAAAAAACATTGAAGACTCAGAGGGACAGGCAGCTAAGATCATTCATCGCATAGGAAAATTCTTCGAATATTTGTAGGTTCCAGCCCGTTTTTACACCGATAGGGTGTGTTCATGACATGCTCAGTGTTTATATTCAGAGCTACAGGTTAGCCAGTGAGCTCTCTTTTCAGGATTTTTTTTTTTTTTTTTTTAATTTATGATAGGCACACAGTGAGAGAGAGAGAGGCAGAGACACAGGCAGAGGGAGAAGCAGGCTCCATGCACCGGGAGCCCGACGTGGGATTCGATCCCGGGTCTCCAGGATCACGCCCTGGGCCAAAGGCAGGCGCTAAACCGCTGCGCCACCTAGGGATCCCTCAGGATTTTTTGGGGGTCCCTTACGCATTACACCTGTGAAAGGGTCGGTGCCAGGCAGTGACTTTTGGTGTTGGTTAGACCTAGGTTGGAGTCCTAGCTCTGCAATTAGAAATTTCCTGGCTTTGGGGCAGCCCCGGTGGCCCAGCGGTTTAGCGCCGCTTTGGGGCCGGGGCGTGATTCTGGAGACCGGGGATCGAGTTCCACGTCGGGCTCCCTGCATGGAGCCTGCTTCTCCCTCTGTCTCTGCCTCTGTGTGTGTGTGTGTGTGTCTGTCGTAAATAAATAAAAAATCTTAAAAAAAAAAAAAAAAGGAAAGAAAGAAAGAAAAAGAAATTTCCTGGCTTTGAGGCACCTGGCTGGCTCAGTGGTTGAGCACCTGCCTTCAGCTCAGGGCCTGATCCCCTGGGGTCCTGGGATCGAGTCCTGCCGGGGAGCCTGTTTCACCCTCTGCCTGTGTCTTTGCCTGTCTCTGTCTCTCATGAATGAATAAATCAAATCTTTAAGAAAAAAGAAATTTCCTGGCCTTGGGCAAGTTGTTTTGCTTTTCTCTGCCTCAATTTCTTCATCTGGAAAATGGAGGCAAATAATAGCCTTAACGATGGTGGTTGTGGAGATTAAATGAGTATTCTCTTCATGCTTTAATTCTTTTTTTTTTTTTTTTTAAGATTTTATTTAGACACAGGCAGAGGGAGGAGCAGGCTCCATGCAGGGAGTCTGAGGTGGAACTCCATTCGGGACTCCAGGATCATGCCCTGGGCGGAAGGCAGGCGCTTAAACTGCTGAGCCACCCAGGCTGCCCCATGCTTTAATTCTTTACATGGTTTGCAAGTAAAGCATCTAGCACAAGTGTCTTAACGTGTAGGAAATGTTCAGCAAACGCTTTGTTAGACTGGATTGGCATTATGAAACTGACCTTTCCTAAATTGGTCCTTAATCTCTTGGGAACTAGGATTTGCCTCAATTTCTGTCCAACCATGAACTTGTTTTCCTTTTCTAATACCCAGTAATACTGATAGGCAGTTCCCTTTAGTGTGTATCTTTATAGTCCTTTGTGAATAATACTTTTTTTAAGATTTTATTTATTCATGAGAGACACAGAGAGATAGAGACACAGGCAGAGGGAGAAGCAGGCTCCCTGTGGGGAGCCTGATGCAGTATTCGATCCCAGGACCCCGGGATCACACCCTGAGCCAAAGGCAGATGCTCAACCACTGAGCCACTCTGACTTCCCTGAATAATACTTTGCAGAGCTTCAGAGTATTTAGTTTAAGTCTCTCTGAATGTCTAAATCCAAAGAGATATGCATTAGCACTTTGGGAATACATGCATAAAAGCCAATTTAAAAAATAATTCTGCATTTTATTTTAAAAATGTTTTTAAGATTTTATTCATTTATTTGACAAAGCACAAGCAGGGGGAGCAGCAGGCAGAGGGAGAAGGAGAAGGATCAGCACGGAGCCAGACACAGGGCTTGATCCTAGGACCCTGGGATCATGACCCAAGCAGAAGGCAGACACCTAAGCAACTGAACTACTAAGGCACCCCTAATTCTATATTTTAAAAGTTTCTGAGAGACCCTGAATCTGGTGACCCTGTTTTCTCCTAAGTCCTTATTATCATGGGTAACTGAGATGAGTTTTATTCAGAAAATGCTCTCTTTAGGCATTGTCCTGGTCAGAGACTACTTGTACATTAGTGCTGAGCCTAAGAGGTTGCTTATCATTGATTTCTGTTGTCAGCTCCTCTGGTTTTATAAATTGTGGCTAATGTCTAACATTTTAGTGGGCTAGGTTCTGAAAAAAGAGCCACCCTGTGTTCCCCACTGAAATGCTTCCTGTTGCCAGAGTTAGAAATCCCCAGCTTCTTGTGAAATTGTCTTTTTACTTTTCTCAGGTGTTTTAGCTCACTTGGAAAGATTAGAGATTCAAGTGAACAGATCTCATAAAAACTTAGAAGATCCACAGAGAGCACAGGCAGTCGAACATGCTCTCAGGACCAAGATTCATAAACTGAGATGTCTACGAGATGAGCTGAGAAGTAAAGTGAAGCGACGTCAAGCCAGAGTGAGTGCAGAGGTGACATTGTAGGTTTTCCTGGAGTGTAAAGAACAAGGATCATCTGGGAATTAGTACATTTGGATAATGAATTTCACTTGTGTTCTTACTAGATTGATTTCAGCCCTTGACCTCTCAAATGATCCATCCTGTTGAATCAGCGAATACCAATATCAAGCAATAATTTTCAGACGCTGCTGTTGGGCCTGGCAAGTTCTTTGTAATAGTCTTTTAGCCTGCACTCAGAGACATGAGTGTTACTTTACTCTCAGCCTGACTTGAGTCATTGGCACTTTTGTCATTAGTGCCATCTTTCCCTTACCCATGCTTGATACCATGTAGTGAACTTTGATTCTTCCCTCTTTTTAGTTTTCTCTCTAGCCCAGGGTCAGTCAGTAAGACCTGTCAAATTTTCCTATAGATTGTCTTTGTACTTCAAGTATTATCCATATATTATGTGGTAAGTATTTACTAGGTGATTTGAATACCAGGATCATTATAGTAGTCTGCTAGTTGTTTCTCTTCCTGTATAACTAGTTCTCCAGTAACTCTTGCACAGCCAAGAAAGTGCTTCATAAAACACTATATCACTGAACTTTATATAAATGTAAAAAGTATAAACTCTTTCATGTCTGACTTTTTTTTTGCTGAGTGTTTTATCAGATTCATCCAAACTGGTGCAATATAGTTATTCTTTTTTATTGGTATATAGTAATTTCATTTTATGAATAGTCCACAATTAATTTACTTAATTGCATTGTTGGTGACATTTAGGCTAATTAGGTTGTTTCACTTGGGGGCTGTGAAACATTCCTGTTCCTGTCTTTTGATGTAAAAATATGTACTTTTCTATTGGGTGTATACCTTGTAGAATTTGCTAGGTCACATGGTATGTATATTATCTTTAGTAATACTGCCACACAGTTTCTGGAAGTGATTATACCAGTTTTATATTCATAGCATCAGTGTATAAGATTTCCATTGTTTTGCATCTTGATACTGTCGGCTTAAAAAATTTGTCCCTCTGTGGGAGTGTCATAGTATCTCATGGTGGAGTAATTTGCAATTGCCCGATAACTAACACTATTAAAGTACCTGTATTGGATACTTGAAAGTCTTCTTTTGTGAAATATGCTTTTTGGCTTCTGCAAAAATTGTATAGTCTATCTCTTACTGAATTGTAGAGTCTTTACGTATATTGGATATGAATTCTTCAGTATATGATGAATCTTCTCTTAGCCTGTGGCTTGCTTTTTTACTCCCTAATGGTGTCTTGTGATGAAAAGAAAGTCTTCATTTTAATGAAGTTTGATTTAGGAATCTGACTTACTGCTTTTTGTTTTCTTTTAATAAATCTTTGCCTAACTTATGATGATAAAGATGTTCTGTGGTATTTTCTAAAAGCTCTATTGTACTTTCTACTTTCAGAATTATAGTCCATCTGGAGTTGATTTTTTTGTGTATGGTATGAAATAGAGGTCATACTTTTTTTGTTTTTCCATATGGCTATCCATTGCATCCAGTACCACTTTCTAAAGTCCATTCTTAAAAATAAATAAATAAATAAATAAAGTCCATTCTTTTCCCACTGTTTTGTCATGGATCTTCGGGTCCATTGTGAGTCTGTTTCTGACTTCTGTTCCATTGGTCTATTTGTGCTTGTACCAGAGGTTCATTTATTCTTAAATGTTGACACCTGTCATATATGTTGTCTCCTTCAGAATTATCTTGGGTATTCTTGGCCCTTTGAATTTTACATAAATTTGGGAATCAGCCATCAGTTTCCAAAAACCTATAGTTTTGATTGGGATTGCATTGAATGTATACACTAATTTGGAGGGAATTGAAGTATTTTCAGTATTGCATCTTCTAGCTAATATACATGATATATCTTCCCATTTATTTAGTTCTTCAGGTTCTCTCAGTATTATGTATAGTTTTATGTGCAGAGATCTTAAACATCTTTCATTATATTTATCTTTATGTATTTGATTTTTCCTGTTATTACTGTATATGGCAGAGATCAGCAAACTTTTCCTGCCTAAAGCCAGATGATCAACATTTTAGGCTTTGTGAGCCAGTTGGTATTTATGGGAGCTGCTCAGCTCTGTGTTTTGTGAAACAGCCATAGACAATATGTAAATTAATGAATGTGCTCCAGTAAAACCTTACTACAAAAATAAGTATCAAGTTGGGTTTGACCCACAAACCACATTTTGATGACCTGTGATAAATGGTATTATTTTTTAGAAATTTTATTTTTAAATTTTTATGTAGAAATATATTTGATTTTTGTATATTGACTTTATATATCATAACATTGCTAAATCTACATTAATTCTATTTATCTCTCTATTCTTTTGGGATTTCTACATTTGGAATCATGTCATATGCAAACAATAAGTTTTACTTCTTCCAACCCTTGTAACTTGTTTTTCTTGCCTTATTCGATTAGCTAAGAAGATCTTCAGTATATTGAGTAGAAATCGTCTTAGAGTCAGCCTGTTTGCTCTATATTTCTTGTTCGCTAGAGTTTTGTGATCAGGTCTTGAATTTCTTAAATATTTTTACTGCATATATTAAGATGATCATATGGTGATACACATTGATTGGTGTTTGAGTGATGATGGCTTACATTTTTGGAATAAACCTAATTTGGTTTGATGTGTAATCCTTTCTATATAATGCTGAATTATATTTGCTAGTTGGACTTTGACATCTAAATTCATGAGATTATCTTGTGAAATTTTTTTAATATCCATGTCAGGTTTTGGCATCAAGTTTAACCCAGTCTCAGAAAGCAAGTTGGGGTGTTTTCCCTTTTTTTCTATTTGCTGGAATAGCTTCTATAAAATAAATGTGGTTTTTCCTTAAATTTTAATAAAGAATTACCTGGTAAAGCCCTTCGGGACTCTTCTGTGGGAAGGTTTTAAATTTATGACTCAATTTCTTTGATTAATATAAATCGACTAATTTATATTAATATTGTTAATATATTACTATAAATATATAAATATTATTATAAATATAAATTAATATAATTTTAATAGGAATTGATTGAATATAAATTTCCTATTTCCTCTCGGGTCATCTTTAGTAAGTTGCATTTCTCAGGGAATTTGTCCATTTCATCTAAACTCACATGTTAAAGTTGGTCAGTAGTATTGTCTCATTTTTATTCTGATGCTAGTAATTTGTGTTCACTCTTCATTCTTTTTCTTTCCTTGGTCAGTTTTGTTAAGTTTTATCAATTTTGTATTAATTTTATTAAAGAACCAAGTTTTGGCATTATTGATTTTCTCTATTATACATTTGTGTTGTATTTTTATTAACATCTTATCATTCTACCCTTCCTTCTTTTTGGATTTAAGTTGCTTTTTAGCTTCCTGAAATGAAACCTTAATTGATTTTTTTTTTGTAGTCTTTTCTCTTTTTTGTATGTGAGGTTATAAATTTCCCACAAAGCATAATGTCTTAGTCAATGTGGGCTGTTGTAACAAAAATACCATAAACTGGGTGGCTTATCAGTAACACATGTGTCTCACAGTTCGAGAGGTTGGGAAATCCAAAATTATGGGCCTAGCAGGTTCAATGTCCAGTGAGGACCTGGTTCCTCATGAAGTCTTCTCATGTAGCCTCATATGATCGAAGGGGCAAACTAGCTTTCTGGGGTCCCTTACATGGGTACTAATCCCATTCATGAGGGCTTCAATATTGTGACCTACTTACCAGCCAGAGGCCCTACCTCCAAATACCATCACATTGGGCATTAGGTTTCAGTGTATGAATTTTGAAGGATACAAAGATTCAGTCCATAGCACGTGGCTTTAACTATATCCCTTAAGTTGTGGTATGTTGTTTTCATTGTTTTGTTCACCCTGTACTTATCCTAGACTTTGCTCACACCCTTTTCTTGTTCCTCTCACAATACTCTCCATTTCCACCAAGTTGTAATTGTTCTTCAGGCCAGCACAGTTTCTACTTCTGATTCCTGGCACTGTGACCCACAAGGTTCTTCCTCTGTTGTGAATTCATAGCACTAACTGGTCATTGTAGCATTTCTTGAGTTGTTATACAATAACTACACTGCACTTAGTTTTCTTTTTACTTGTGTGAGGCCAAGGACCCCTTGCGGTGCCCCTGTCCAGTTTGGTTTGCTGCGTACTTTGCAGGTTAGAGCATCTATTGCTAATGAAGAGCCTGATCAAACACAGGAAATCAGTGAGCAAGAAGTTGCGGAAAGAAGACAGGAAAATGTGAAAGCTATTCTGCAGGCATATCGTTTTACAGGTATAATTTATTTTCTGACCTATTCCAGTCTGAGTCTCTTGCTTCGAGTGAGTTGGTTTGCTATATGTATCATTAGTCTTGGACTTATTTCATGAGCTTAGATTTTGCCTTCCTCAACATACACACACCAAGCTGGCATACTATTTGTAGGCATCTTGACCTACAAAATTGGCCTCTTTTTGCGAAGGCTGGTTGGGGGCTGGCTTAGATTATTCATTTTAGCTATTCAGTGTGTGTGTCAGAACTTGTTTTTTTTTTTTTTTTTTAATTTTTTATTTATTTATGATAGTCACACAGAGAGAGAGAGGCAGAGACATAGGCAGAGGGAGAAGCAGGCTCCATGCACCGGGAGCCTGATGTGGGATTCGATCCCGGGTCTCCAGGATCGCGCCCTGGGCCAAAGGCAGGCGCCAAACCGCTGCGCCACCCAGGGATCCCGTGTGTCAGAACTTGTACTAGAACTGCCTTTGCTTGGGGATCCCTGGGTAGCTCAGCGGTTTAGTGCCTGCTTTCAGCCCAGGGCATGATCCTGGGGTCCCGGGATCAAGTCCCACATCAGGCTCCCTGCATGGAGCCTGCTTCTCCCTCTGCCTGTGTCTCTGCTTCTCTCTCTGTCTCTCATGAATAAATAAATAAAATCTTAAAAAAAAAAAAAAGAACTGCCTTTGCTGCTGGCTGGCTTAATGCCACTGGTCAAATAGTTTGAACCCATTAAGTCTCTGTTTCCCCATGAAAATGGGGGATCTATCCTGCCCATTGTCTATGCATAGATTGTAGAAGAAACTGAACATTGACACTCAGAAAAAGAAGTAAAATGAAAATTTCAAAATGTTTTCCCATAATTTGATATTAGGATGTTTTTTTTTCCACCATTCTTCTGTGGTTTTAATAACTCACATTCAAAGTGAGCCAGAGTAAGTGAAAAGAGTCTGTGATGTCCTTTCAACACATTTGAACATGTACTGTATTTATGAGGCAATGCTGAAGCGAATGGAATGTGCAGCTGAAGAAGATCCTGCCTTTGCTGACATTTGCTGAGAGGTGTTGCCTTGTTTGCTTCAGGGCTTAGTGGGAAACTGACCAGCCGAGGGGTCTGTGTCTGCATCAGCACTGCTTTTGAGGGAAATCTGCTGGATTCCTATTTTATCGACCTTGTCCTACAGAAGCCACTTTGGATACATCACCATTCAATTCCAATCTTCATTCCCTTGGAGGAGATATCTGCAAAATACCTGCAGACTAATATTCAGCGCTTCCTGTTCTGTCTTTGTGAATACCTAAATGCTTATGCTGGAAGGAAGTACCAGGCAGATCGACTTCAGGTATCTGTCTGGAATCTTACATAGCATGTTATGAGCCCAGAATAGGCTTAAAAGGGGGTGGGGAAGGGATCCCTGGGTGGCGCAGCAGTTTACCGCCTGCCTTTGGCCTAGGGCGCGATCCTGGAGATCCGGGATCGAATCCCATGTCAGGCTCCTGGTGCATGGAGCCTGCTTCTCCCTCTGCCTGTGTCTCTGCCTCTCTCTCTCTCACTGTGTGCCTATCATAAATAAATTAAAAAAAAAAGAAAAGGGGGTGGAGAAGGCAAATTTTCTTCTGTATTTTAAAATATTTTATAATTCTGAGCCAGATATTTGACCATTATCCTTCTCATGTGTGTTTCCTATTTATATACAAGCTATTGTCCACCTCCTTCCCCTGTTGAAACTGGATGCTGTTGAAGTGTGGGTACTGCTTACAGGATTATTCACTCCTGAATGGTGATCCTCAGGCTTTTATACTTGACCCTTTCTTCCTTCACAAAGTAGTGTAGTCATACCTCATTTTATTGTACTTTATTGCTCTTTGCAGATACTGCATTTTTCTACAAATTGAAGGGTTGTAGCAATTGTTGAGCAAGTCTATTGGTGTCATTTTCCAACTTGTTCACTTTGTGTCTCTGTCACATTTTGGCAATTCTCGCAATATTTCATACTTTTTCATTATTTGTTATGGTGATCTGATCATTGATGACTCACTGAAAGTTCAAATGATGGTTAGCATTTTTTAGTGAGAAAATATTTTTTAATTAAGATGTGTAATTGGTTTTTTTAGACATAATGCTATTGCATACTTAATAGACTACAGTGTAGTGTAAACAGAAATGTCCTGGGAAACCAGAAAATTCATTTGACTCACTTTATTGCAGTGGTCATGAACTGAACCCACAGTATCTCCAACATATGTCTGTATAGTTTCTATGCTTTTAATTCAGTGGGTATATAGAGTACCTACTATGTGCCAAGTGTCTTGCTGAACCTTGGGTCTATATAGATGCAAAGCAGAAAATTACATAGGGGAGTACTATCCATCTTTGCCTAAACTCTGGCCTAGCTTCTCAGGGTTGCAGTGGAGCTAGTTTTGGGGTAAAACAAGTTTTTTTAAGTAGACAGGAAATGAATGCAGATAAAGAATAGGTGACTTTTATAAGTTAGTGCCTCCCTCCCATGAATTTAGAATGACTCTGAAGCTCTTGGTTGTTAGTTAAACTGATATGAGAATGCAGACACAAAGCATTTTAGCCAGCTATACAAAGACAACATATCTCCCTTTTGTCCCCAGGCTCTGGCCAATTATTTAGCACTTCCTGCAGGCCTTCCTAGGATGCTGCCAACTCTTAGTTATATTTTAAATCTTTATCATTAGTTCTTTTTACAGACTTTTCTCTGTCCTTTAAGTCTCTGAAATTTGATTCATGGGCCCTATTTTTGTAGATATGTTTGAAGTCACCACCACTCACTGCCTTTGGAACTATAATCATCATATACTTTGTGTCTTGATCCCCACCCTCTTCAGAGTGACTTTGCAGCCTATCTCGCTCGGCCCTTGCAGAGAAACCCACTGTGCAACTTGCTGTCATTTACTTACAAAGTGGAGCTGCGGGGTCAGTTCCTGTTTTGTGCTAGACTGCTGTATAAGGACCTCACAACCACCCTCCCAACGGACGTCACCATTACCTACCCAGGTGAGAGGAAGATGCCTCAATGAAGAAATAACGTGCTCTGTGTGATTCAAGTTAAATGAAACATAGTAAAATAGGTAGACTATATCAGTTGGACCTCTGGAGACGTATTCTGTTAATTGACTAGAAATTTACTAAGATACAAAGAATATTTTCCTTTTTTTTTTTTTTAACCATTTTTCCTCTCTTTTGTTAGTAGCAAACATAATTACCCTAGTTCCCACCTCCTTTGCTCCATCCAACTCTGCCAGTGTTCCATCAGTTTGTGATTTGTTGTCATTGGAGACCCCTCTTGAAAAGAGACAGCTAATGAGGCTGAGTCATAGGGTTACTTGTGTTGAAGAAGGCCAAAATACTCATTTCACTAAGAAGCCAATTAGACAAATAAGTATACACTTAGTTCTCTAGAGACTCTTCTGTATATGGGAATTTCTTACGGCTGGCTGAGTTGTGTTATTGTTTTAGTTAAATGTACCATAGTCATGTGACATGGGCAATAATGAAAAATAGGATCAAATATTTTTAGGAGGTGGAAGTTTTGAAGCTGCCACAGATTTCACACCATAGGTTTTAGACTTCTGACAGAGTCTGGGTCTCAAAATTTCATTTGGTCTCAGTTCTAGAGCAAAAAAACAGGTTACATGAGTCCAGAACATCAATGATATGGGTTCTGATTCCCTCAATTTCACTAAAGGAGATTGATATGTTTTAGAAATGGATGCATTACCCCCCTCATGGGAAGAACAACGAGCATCTCATGAAAATCTGTTTTTTACGAAGCCCTTACATCAAGTTTTTACTTCATTTGCAAGAAAAGGAGAGAAGTTGGATGTGACCCAGGTCTAGGATACTATTTTCATTGGGAACACGTCAAAAGTGAGTAAAATAATACTGTGCATAGTCCCAGACTAGGTCCTAGGAACTGCAAAGTATTGAAAGGCTCAGACCCCTGCCTGGGGACTGTCCTTGCAATGAGAACAGACACCCACCTCATCAGGGTGGCAGGGGGCAAGTTTGGACGGTGGAGGTATTGAGCATATGTTTTAGATGAAAATCATAATGGTTTATGGGGCAGAAGGCATTTTGTGAAAGGGAGTTTGTACCTTTTAGCTAAAAGGTATGTTTAGCTTTTAATGAAAGAAAGCTTTAAGTCTGCCTTACTTTGAGACTTTTGCAGAGAAAGTTCTTAGAACACTCTAGATTCCTTATGTGACAGGAATCACACGGTTAAGGAGAAGGTATGTTTGATCTTTATTTTGAAGCTGTTTGTTCTAGGCTACAGTTTTATAAAGAATATGGAGAAAGTACTGTGGCTATCAGGCTCTATGTAGCTAATACCTTGTTCTAAACATGCTAGTAGAGAGTTTGTATGTATTAAGTCAGCTATAAAGAAGCCTGATTGGAAGTCTGCTCAAACTCTGGTAGTAAACGGAAGCAGACCCACACTCCCTTATCTCTCTCCTGCAAGTTCTCAGCTGCATGGTTATTCCAACCCCCCAACCCTTGCAGTCTTCTGATCTCAGTAGTGGATCCTTTCTCCTTAATCCTGGCCTCAGCCTTGCTGACACGTTTTGTTCCTTATGGGGATATGTATAGGGATGGTGCTCAGATGTGAAAGCCTGTGTCTGGCAGGGTCCAGCGATTTCAATGCCTGTCCTCGCTTTGCCCAGTCACAAATAGGAGTCTTTACTTTCCTTCCTGCCCTGGACCCAGAGCTGCATCCAGGCCTCTAATGTGGTCACTTCCTAGACTTGTTGATCGGGAAGCAACCTACCTGGTGTGGATGCCCAGGGGACAGGTAGGGTCAGCTTGGACCACCATTTAGAGGAAAGGAGTTTGAGACTAATCACATGTCTTAGTTCAGGCTCTTGCCTTTCAGGCATGTGGTAAGGATGCATGGTGTGAGTTAGCAAAGTACTTAACAGAATTCTCACAGTGATCACATTCAAGTTGAATAAAGCTTTTAATAAAACAGTCTTGTTCTTTATCAATACCTGTAAATTCTCTTTTAAAGCAGTAGCAAAGGCGACTGTAGCAAGAGCTCAAGAGGCAAGGCAATATCGGAAAGTGGTTTTTTTTTTTTAACAGAAAGTTAAAAATATAAATGTAGAAGATCTGTTTATATATTTTTCTCTCAGAAATAAATTCCCTTTCCCTCCCTCCCACCAGGTAAAAGGATATATTGCACTTTCTGCTCTCATGACTAAGGTGGCAGGGGTTCCAGAAGAACCTTTCAAGATTATCAGGAACATCAGCATGAGGGCCAGGTCACCTAACCTGGACCATATGGAGACAAGCAGGTCTCCAGCTTGAAAAGGCTGCTTCCAGGTGAGCGCTGGGGAGCAGAACACTTGCCTACTCAGCCGCCAAGTCCTCTTCTGAAGTACAGCTTTCCCACCTCTGCTCCCAGCCTGGAAGCAAAGGCTGCTTTGTTCCACCCCGGACACATTTCCTACTCACAGTGGCCATGGCCTCTCTGGGGGAAGGAGGGCTGGTCAGACCCAGGGCTCCGGAAGGATTGTTCCAGTACTACGCCTAAGACCCCTACTCTCTGAGGAAGCTGCAGGCACACTGAGGAATAGTATGGCCATCCTCAGAGCTCACGTATCCATGAACAAATGAAGGCTTGAGGAGATTTTTAAACCTAAAGTCTATGTGAGAGTGCACTTCAACAATTTGGGAATGTTGGGACTTGGTCATTTGTCCTTTCCCAAGGCCTTTCTTTGACTCCAAAAAATAGATTCTCCCTTCCCATTTGGACTGTTGTGGGGCTAGAGGCCATTCAGGAGTTGTCCACCACCTGGTGGGGCAGGGTGACGGAGGAGCCATTAGGGAAGGCAGCTGGCTTGTCACGCCCCTTCAAGAAAAAGGTGAGCAGCTCCCCCTTCCCTTTCACAAAGATGGGCCCTCGCCTCACAAAGCGGAAGCCGTACTCTCGAAGGATGGCTTGTGTTTCTTCCACCACCTGTAGAAGGAGAACATAGTGTGGTCTCAGACCAGGACTGCCCAGAGGTATCTGCATGTAGCCCACAGGTCCCAGTGAGCCCATCTGTCATGCTCTTCTCCAGACCTCTTGGGCCAAGCCCCTTATTCTATATACCAGTAGGCACAGGGTGGTTTGCCTAAGGTCTTTTCCTCTCCCAAAGACTGTGATGCTGCCACAGAGAACCCATGGCCATCTTCTGGGGACAGTAAGCACTCCCTGTTCTTTGTCTCCTGTCCCTACTCTGAGGCACTTTCTAGCCCAACCCAGGTGACTCCATTCAGGGTGACTTCAGGGGGGAACTGCTGGAGGCACAAGAGGTTAGAAAGTTCTTACCAAGAGGCAGGATAGTCTAAAGAAGAACTTAAATTTTAGAAAGCGGGGCGAAGTATTTCCTCCCTTCTACTGAGACATCTCTTCCCACCTTTGCCTGTAATCTCCCAGAATTACCAGCTTGCTACTCTGGGCTGACACAGAGGCAGTGGTGCATGGCAAAATACACCCTGTCCCGATTTTTTTCCCATCCCCTGGGTCTGAGCACATGCTCATCTCTGTTGCTGGACCTACCTGAATGTTGCCCATGACCCCTGTGGACTCCATCCTGCTGGCCACATTGACAGTATTGCCCCAGATGTCATAGTGTGGTTTCCGGGCTCCAATGACCCCAGCCAGTACCCCTCCTTTGTTCATGCCTGGCGGAGAAGCAAAACATTGAGTACAGCCACGAGCTGTATTGTCATTATCCCATCTCAGAAGCCACCAGCTCTAATGGAGAATTCACCACCTGACCCCAACCACTGAGCAAGCTCCTGAGTCTGTTAACCTATTCCTCATGAAGCTTGTCTCTAAGCCACCAGAGGGCAAATATGTCTCCTCTTTATCCTGTCCTGGCCAATGTGGTAACTAATTTATGCAGTATGGAAGTTCCGGTGTCTTGTGACCTCCCCCAGGATGAGAATCCCTGCGCCTCTTCCTACTCGGGGCAGCAGGGGACATTAACTCCCAACAGGCTGGACCAAGGTAGCAAAGCTCTCTGCAGGCATGGGGGATTGCTCGGGGAGGTAGACAGCCTGACTTCCAGCCATACTCAGAAAGCAGGCTAATCACTGTAAGCGGTGTGGGACACAGCTGACCATCATTTTGTCAGATTGCAGTCGTCATCTGGGAGAGATCCCTAAGGTCCCATCCTGAGCTGCATGTGTGACCCTCCCCAACCTAAAAGCCTCAGGGCTAAGTCTCACCCTACCTGTCAATTTGCTGAGTCCCCTGCTTCAGAGGGAGCCTTTCAGGGGCACACAAGCTGAAAAATGCTTACCTATGCGCAGCATAAAGTTGTTGAAGGATTGGTTGTTGATGTTCGTGAGTGTATCCTTCATGGCTAGAGCAAAGTCAGCCAGATCAGCCAGGTGCTGCCAGCGCTCTTTGTCTGACTTCTCCTCCTGTGCCAGGGAGCAGCAGGGAGTCAGGAGCCAGTATCAACACCTTCCTCCTCCTCCAGCATCTGGAGAATTCTGCATCTCCTTGTTAAAGGCCTTATTTTCCACTTCCCACAGAGACGTCGGTGACTGCTGCCTCTGCTTGCCACTGACTGTTCACCTGGATCCCTTAGGGTCCCCAGGTGGGGAAGACCAATCCTCCCCAGCCAAATGGCTTCCTGTCTGCCATGTATCTGATCAGGAGTCCTACCTACCACATCATTAACCTTGCCTGACCTGGTCTCTTAGGTTTGGGATAGTTCTCATTTTGATTCCTTAACTAGATTATAAACACTTGAAGGCCACAACCCTTTTTAAACACATTTTTTTAGCCTTGCCAATAAAATGGGAGGTGGTAATAGTACTTACCTCCTATAGAATGGTTTTAAGATAAAACAAGATGATAATAGCTTAAGAAACAGCTCTTGGGACCAGGGTCCCCACAGCTCATTTCCTTTCCTAGTAGCTAAACAACTAGCTGCACAGGTCTGATTTAACAAAAGAACAGGCTGATGCCAGCCAGTGTGCTCTGAAGACCCCTTTTGTAACAAAACTCCCAACCTGGATGTTTTCATTGTTACATAATCTTATGGACAGTTTCTACTTCCTCCCTAGTTCTTTCAAAAGTCTAGAGCATGAAGGGAGCATGGCCACTGTTGGAGCAGCTTCTGCTCTAAGCTGTGCAACAATGGAGGGGTCATGTATCTGATTATTTCTCTGCTCATTAAACTTTGCCAGTAAACCCGATTTTAAATTTGTATCACGTGGTGCTGGTGGTGTATATGGGTGACCCACTGGCACAGCAGCACTCAGCAGGGTCCGCTACCCTTGTAACTCCTTGATTCACACATGCTAGATGTGGGCTGCCTCTCTCTCACCCCAGGAAGCAGAGCCCCATCTCCAGCCACTGATGTGGTTAGCTACCTTGTTGGAGCTGGCAAAGCCGTTGGTGTTGACATCTGGGGTGACTCCTGAAGCTGCCATATAGGTGCTGCCAATGGTTTTGATCTTGGTGATGACCCGGAATTTGGGATTGTCCAGAAGCTGAGCCAGTGTTGAAAAATAAAGAAACGTCAGTAGAGTCTAGGGAGATGAATGAGCCAACTAATGACAGATGTGCCTGTTCACAGCAACCCAAGTCTTCCAAGAGATGCTTTCCTAAAAACCCCTACCTATTCTGTTTGTTGGGCACATGATGTTAGGCAGTCTTCCTGATTGAGCCTGTTTCTAGGACCTTAACATGGGACAAAGCTGCCAGGCCCCTAGGGTGTTTGAGCATATATGTAAAAGTATTTTCCTTGGTATACAATTTTCTTTTTTTTTTTTTTTTTTTTTTTTATTTTTTTTTTTTGGTATACAATTTTCTTAATAAATATTTACTGAATCTGAATTTGGGGGTAGGAGGAACCTGGGGCCTCAGGATCTTGTTTTGGCCAGTCTTTATGCTGTGAACTTGTAGGCAACTTCCCAGGCTCCGCTTTCCCCACTCAGCTCCACCAGGCTACTAAAGTTCCTGCATCACAGGGAGGCTCATCTAAGAAAACGAAGCAGACAGGGTAACTACAACTTCCCTTTGGCTTCTGCAGCCTGTCCTGAGAATCTGGAATGAGCTGGCTTTGCGGCAGGAGAGAAGCAGGATGGGCACTCACAGAATCAAAGTCTGAGATGATCTCATTGAGGAAGCGCAGACACTCAATGCCACCATTATTGATGCTCTCCTCTGTGTAGAAGTCGGCAAAGTTGGGTAGAGAGGCAAACATGACTCCAATCTCATCGTAAGACTGGCTATACAGCTCCTAAAGAGAGGCAGGGCCAGAGTGCTCAAAGAAATACCAGTGGAATGATGTGCCACAGAAATGAATCTATCTTCCACACACATTTTAGTACATTCAGCTTTTTGGACAGTTCCCTCCCAGATTATCCTAACTTTGGGTTATAAGGCAGTGGCTCATCACAACTTTGAGTAAGTAAAAAAGTTTCTCTAGGCCCTGTAACAACTCTAGCTTTGAGAAAGAGGATGGAGGATGGAGTTGGGGGAGTGAAGCATAAGAGCCCTTCCATGTGAGGGGATCACAACTGACTGGTAGGCTCCAGCCAAGGCCTCATCTGAAATGGGGCCTTCTCATGATGTGCAGCCCACGGAAAATCTTAGTAGTGCCCTTTACTGAAAGCCTGTGAAATTCCTCCCTTGCTTATGTTGCAGTTGCTGCTTGTGTGCAGCCCTGCCTGGACCAGTGCCAACTCTTCTGAGACAGCCTTGGCCCAGAGGGGCTGATGAAGGCAAGATCAGCCTCATGGCTACAGGCTACGCCATGAGGCTGCCCCTCACACCTCATCCCTCTTCTTGGACCCCAGGAAGTGGCGTGCCACGTGCTCAGGCAACATGTTGGTGACCAAGGCCTCATTCCAGCGCCGCATCTCGTAGACACGTTCCTTCTGGTCATGGACCTCAATCTTCCACAAAAACAGTGTCCTTGCCAGTTTTTCAACCTGTGGACAGACACAGGCAAGGTGTGTGCTTTAGCTGGCTGTTTGATGAAAAGACGAACAAGTTGGAAGGCTTCTACGTGGAAAAACGCAGGAAAATGGCTAAACGGCAAGGGAAAGACAACATAGACCCACCGACTCAAGGCCACCACAGCAAGGACTCCAGCCTCGCTGTGGTTATGCAGAGCTCCAAGAAGCCTTCTGGATATTTGGGGAGCGGGGATAGCCCTAATTCTGGGACCTCATTCTAGCTACAGGTCTATCTTGGAGCCGGGTGGCAGCACTGGGAATCTCAGCTCAGGGTGGAGTTCCCACCTCCTTCTGGCCAGCAAGTGTCTGGGAAATGCCGTACTTTCGCTGGCAAACCACTGGGGGGCACTTGGGCTGACATGGAACCTCTTCCCCTCCCTCTCTGCTTTTTTTCCCTTCAGAACTTCTATCACCTTCTTTCCCTTTCTCTTCTGTTCCCATGGTGAGTGTGTTAGTGACCCCCAGAGCCTGGGTGGGTGAAAATCCTCAGGCCCCTGGCCCCAGGAAACAGCCTATTTTCTCTAAGCTTTTACACCTGCTCCGTGTGCTGCTTCAGCATGCTGGGGGCAGTCAGAAGAAGAGGTTAAAAAAAAAAAAAACAAAAAAACTGCTCTTGTATTACAAGGGAGAGAATGAGAAAACAGCTGGCGACAGCTTGGCCATGCCAGGCTGGATAAGGGAGACCAGCATTCCTTAACAGCTTGGTTTTTAGATCCTGAGCCTGCTACTCAGGAGGTTGTGTGCAGAGGAGGGTGTGCAGGCACTCACGTGGCGTGAGAAGTAGTAAAAGCTCAGCATCATGACGAAGATCATCACTGTCATGGAGTACTTGGAAGGCACCAGGGGCAGCCTGCAGGGCAGAGAGGAATCCATCTGCCCATGCTGCCCTCTTGGAAGGGAGTTTGATTCCCTCCAACTGGGCTGTGCCTTTCCTGTCCCCCTGGGCCAGAAACTTCCCAGCTCTTTAAGCACTTTCACATCAAGTCCAGACTCTCACATGTAAATCTTAAATCACTGGACTCCTAAATAGCCTAGCCCTGCCCCCTCCGGGAATCCACATCAGAGCTCCCCAGATGTTTTATAACTGCTTCATCAACTGGTAACAGCAGTAAGTGTGACCTCTGGAGAAAGAGACTAGCATTGCTGTGATGGGACCAAGACACCATTCTATGATTTTTTAGTAACTTCACATTTTTGTATGGAGCTGCAGTTTTCATTACTATACAGTAGTCCATTGTATGAATATATCACAACTTGTGTACCCATTTGCTATTGACATAGAGTTTTCATCTGCTTTGGATGTTTGTGTGTATGTGTTGCTATGATGAACGTGACTATGGATGATCCTGCACACGCCCTGGGACATAGAAATGTGCACAAGTTTCTATAAGGAATGTAGGGAGCAGTGGAATTGTTGGGTCAGAAGTCTATTTGCAACTTTACTAAATTCCAAGTTTTCTAAAATGGTACCAATTTATAGTCCCATCAGGAGTGAATTACCATTGTACTTGATAATCCCCTGACGTCTTAATTCCTGCCAAACTGGTAGATGTGTAGTGGTCTTTTGTTTTGGTCCCTAATTCTCATGTCCTTAATTATGTGGATGCCTTTCATTTATTAAGTGGCCAAATTCTAAAAATTCAGAGCTAGAAGGGACTTTGGAGAACTTCTAGTCCAGCGTCCTCTTCAAGACCTGAAACAGACTCAAACGCTGGCCAGCCTGCGACCCCAGAGAGCTTCTACATAGGGTGCAGTGCTCTTTCCTCCTCATTTTCCTGCAGTCTATCTTGCCAGCCAGTTACATGCAGCCATCACATCCATGTGGCTCTTCCCGCTCCCCTCACCCAGCCTGGCCCCTGTCCCACCCCTGAAACCACACGGCCGCTGCTCTCCTGATGAGGCCACAACGGCCAGGTCCACACCCAAACCATTCTACCTCTGCTCCTGCCCTCCTACAGAAACACTAACTTCTCGAAGAATTTCCCACACTGTGTGCCTCTGAAGTGTGACACAATGGACTTCCCTGGTCTCTAGAAGAAAAGGAAACTAAATGCAGATCAAAAAGGGGAAGCAGCTGCCCTTACCTGACAGTGCCATTGAGCCCAGAGGTGGACAATTCCTGCATCTTCTCTAAGGCGACCATGGGAAAGCTGTAGGACAGACAGTTGTCAGGTCCCATCTGGGGACAAGATGCTGATGCTAGCCAAACACAGACATAGCCTGGCTCTTCCACTCATCGAGAAGGGAAAGCATTACCCCATGATCACAGCCAACTAGTGGCATATTTGTGAGAAGTCACAAACCCTGATTCCATACAATCCTTTGATGAGCCTAAGGCCCATGACCTTGGAGTAGGGACTTGGGGGGTGGGAAGGAGGAGGCAGTATAGACATTTCATCTTACTCATGTTCCTGGAAACGTTTGCGGTCGTATTCGTCAAAGATGGGGCGCCAGGCATAGATGTTGATGACGGCCACAGCACCCGTGACGAGTAGCATGAGCGTGAGTTTCACCATGTGGCTGACCTGCACCAGCATGATGGTAGCGATGAGGGACAGCACGGCAACATAGTTGTAATACTTGGGGTTCTCTACGCAGCCATCGTCCACCTCCAACCCTGCAGTGCTGTTGTGTGGTCCTGTGTAGTACTGGAGACAGCTAAGCTGGAGGCCGGGACCATGGGGTGGGGAGAACACGGGTTGCAAGAGAACAGCAGACACTGGTCAGAGGCGGCTGGCCTGTGGCTGTGTACACGCAGCTGCCACGTCCCCCAGCAACCTCAGAAACACTGCCAGGACGATTTACCAGGGAACAGTAACAGAAAAGTTAGTAATTCCCACTAAGAGCTTGACCGTATCTCATTTGAGATTCATGAAAATTGTCAAGTATTTTTAGTATTGCCACCTTTATAGAAAACCCAGAGGCTGGACTTGTGCCAACTAGTGCAATCAGCAAGTGGTAAAGCCAGAGTGAGGAGTCGAGTTTTTAGCTTTCAAATACAACGCACTCCTGCGCATATCACACTGTTACTTAAGGAGGGGCCACAGGGCCAACCAGTGAGCCCCCCACTCACAGCCTTGCCGTGATGGCAGCCAGCCTCTGCTCAGACACTTCTGTTTCTGGAACCTGGTCCCACTGCTGGGCAGATGGAAGTCAGTGGAAAGTACATCCATAAACTGAATCAAACCTTTTTGTAACTTCTACCCACCAGTGCTGGTCTGGCTCTAGGGAAGTTCTCAGCATGTGGAAAGTTTTCATGCCTTCCTGGTCTTTTCACCCCTCCACTAGCTACAGGATCTTGAGATGTCCTGCACAGCATCCATACCCTATTAAACAATGGTCCCCAGACCTGGCGCCAGGCTCCAGGGGTGTTCAGAAACACGAGGGGCCTCGGGCTTCTCTTGCCTGTGCTTGGGTACCATGCAAGCAGGGGCACGTTAGGTTCTGGAGCTCCTAACTTATTCTAGTTGGACTTTGAATCAACTGGCCCTAGGTCTTTTTCACCTGGCCTGCTATCAGAGTAAGTCTCCATGGTGAGGTTTTCTTCCTGTGCTTAAATTGTTAAAGAAAATAAAGCAAATGATAGAACATTTATTTGAAAAAAGTAGGACTTGTAAGAGCACGTATATAGTACTGCCAAAATTGTTGGGAACCATGACAACTGACGAGAACATCAGTTGCAGATCCAAGCTGCCAATGCTCATCAGTAACTAACTGGTGGCTCTGAATCAAGAGATCTGAGCTTCCAACTGCTGGCCCCCCACCACCCCCAGGAAAGCATCTGGTTGCTCCCTTGGGACCTGCAGCTTCTCCATGAATTGAGGAGGGCAGAGAGGATCATTTGTCTGCCCCTAGCCATTTGGGCTCTAGGAAGGTCTGGCAACAGTCAAATAGACGAAGGCCAAACAGGAGAGCTCCTTTAGTGGAACAGGTTTACCTCCCTGGTCCTGCTGGATGCCAGACACTAGCCACACTGTAGGGAGCACTTCAGATACGCAGAATGCTTGCAAGTATTGTGCCCCGTGGGCAGTGACGTACAGAGCTTCTTTACAGCATTGGGATTTAGATCGGGTTAATCCTTGATTCTGTCACTTACTGGCTTTGTGATCTGAAACAAGTGAATTAACCTGAGCCTCAAAGCTGTAGTAGATAAGGACATCAACTTCTTGGAACTGTTCGATTGAGTCAACATCCAGAACAGGACCTGGAGCATGGTGTTGGGCTCTTGGACTCTGGGAGAACGAGGAGCTGGGAGAAGCAGGTCAGTCTCAGGTTTCTGCGGTACAAGACCCCCTCTGTTTGGCCAAGGTGATCTGTTTAGGTAACTAAGTGCCACTCCAACCCCATGTCAAGTGGTAGAGGACTGGTTGTTAAACTGCTCATCCTGGCTAATACAGAAGCCCTTCTCCACTGAGAGCAGGTGTGTTCCTTCAACAAACACAGCAGGAGCTCACCATGTCCACGACGTTGGCCATAACCAGAATGAAGATGGCTAACATGGCCCATGTGTTCCTGGCCCAGCGGGTCCGGTCGATCCAAGTCGAGAAGGCGACGAGCTTCTTAGGAAAGGCCTAGAATGAATGGAATTCCAGGGGCCATGAGTCTTGATAGTCTTTTCCTCCATAAGTATGACTGCTAATAACTCTGGTTGCTCCCCCACCTCCCAGGGACCTAAAAGTCCTTTGCCTACGAATCAACCAAAAACTGGCAAAGCTGAGAAGGTAGAGCAGGAAGCGGGTGCTCTGTTCAGTCCTACGGGAGGTGTCTGTGACAGAGCAGGGCATCAGATACCCGAGCCCTTTCTGCAGATGTGGTAACCTGCCCAGGACGCTGGGGGTGGTGCCAGCCAGCAGCAGTTCACTCTAAGTCCAAGCAGCAAGTCTGTGTCAGGGAACAATTTTCAGGGCCAGTAATCTTTGCCTGGCTGCTCTTGCCTTTCCTGCATCAGTTTACCCTGAGTCCTCCACATTACCTGACAAGCCCCTTGCTAGACTCGTTTCCCTTCAACACTGCTTTTCTCTTGTCGTTCTGATCAAAACTTCTGCATGGCACCCCAGTTCTTATAGCAGAAAATCCCAGTCTCTTTGTCTGGCTTTCCTGGTCCTTCAGAGTCTGGGGCCAACCCCCTTCCAGGTGGGCCTCCATTGCTTTTCTGCACATTTCCCGTTTGTCTGGGCTCTGGGGTACGCACCCGTGCTTGCTCAGCTGAGTGAATAACATGGAATGAATGGATGGATAAATGCCTGAACTGTCCTAACACAGCCAGTCTATTTGTAAGGAGCTGAGGGGACGCAGAACTCCATCCACACCACTTTCACTTCCAGGGGGCTGTGAGCCAAAACAAAAGCGGCTCTTACCCGGGGAAAGATGGCAGCCAGCGAGCAGATTGTCAGGATCAGAAGTAGAACCTCCCCAACCACAAAGGTCATGTAGTTTGTCATTAGCCTGTAACAAAGAGATGACACTCAGGGAGGGGGGCAGAGGGATGGGTGAGATCAGGGGAGGGGCTAGGAGAGGAAAGAAGGGGGAGGGCAGGCCCTCCACACTTGTACCTGGAACATTCCCACCACCAAGTCAGGCCTCCTGTGAGGGCTCCCTTCTTCACTTGACTTTTATGCCCCCCACTTGCCCCTGTCTGCATTCACATTTTGCTTATCCAGTTTTTGGCCTCTATCTCCCCCTGCTAGAATGTAAGTCCCCTGAGAGCAGGGGTGTCGTGTGCTGGGTTCACTAGATATTCCTCGCCCGTGGCGCCAGGCTTGGAAGTAGCCCGTAAGTATCCGTGCAGCGGCGTGCAGCGAACGAATGAATGCATTTGATCCTTCCCACAATCCTGAGTTAGCAGGGCAGGCATTTATCATCTTCAAGTTGTTAGTCCCATCATCATCTTTGGCTTCTGGAAGCTTAGCAACATGGCCACACAATGAATAGGCGAGGAGCCTGTGACTAAGTCCAAGGCTCTTTCTGGTTCCCCCAGCTGCTGCCAGGACAGGGCTCCAGCCTGCCTCCCCTCTCATGGGGTCCCTGCACAGGAGTGAGCTGCTGACAGGCCTCAGCAGCTGGAGCGAGGACTCCAGAACATCCCCCTTGCCCTGGGGGCCTGCTGCTGTGTGAAATCAGTTTGTACCTAAAGCCTAAAATCCATGTGCTAAGACGAAGCAAGAGAGGGAAGCCAGATCAGCCTTGGTGACTGAGCCATCTTCCATCTCCTTGTCCTACAACCACTCAGGCCCATGCAGCCACGGTCTCTATCCTCCTGGATCCCTCTGTCCCTCAGCTTCCTCAGTCCTGGCTTTGATGCCAGGGCTATTCTGGAACCCTGGGCTAGACAGGAGGAAGGAGGTCCACAAACACCTGGGCCTGAGTTCAGCTGGGCTGTTCCACTGGAGGCAAGGGAGAGACCTAGGTTTGCCTCAGGGTCATGCTCCAGCCCAGGCACCCACATCCCTCACGCCTCTGGCCTAGGAAGCTCCTGGCCTTCACCCTCTCCTGGCCTCTCGGCTCCTGCCATGCCCTCCCTCACCAGGGGTCGATGAGTATCTCGACCAGGGCCGTACAGAGCAGGACAACGCAGGAGCAGCTGAAGGCAGCCCCGCTCTGCTTTTCCTTCTCCACTGAGTAGCGGGTTTCCATCTCAGGGTCCATGAACCGCATGGAGAGGAGGAAGGTGTTTCTCTTCTTCACTCTGCAGTGGAAACACAGATGTCACACCCACACCTGCCTTGGCCCATCAGGAAGGGGCTCCACTCAAGATGGCTAACTTCCTGAGCCCCCAGGTTGGGGCCAATGAGGGGCGTGCAGAGGAGCCACTTACACCTGGGCAGACTCGCGCTCCAGTAGGGCCTCGTTGAGCAGCTGGTTGAGCTCATGCTCATCCTCTGAGGCGTCCACCACCCGGTCGGCCAGGTCCTGCAGGCGCAGCCTCCGACGTGGGTTGGGGAACGAAGGGTTGTCGGCCTGCAAGCCAGGGTGCCAGGTGGGCGCGAGTGGGAGGGGACGACAGGGATCACACTCAGCAGGACTCGGCCCTTGGTTCTAGAAACCACTTTGAGGGAAGTCTTCCCAGTGCTCCCACACGGCTCCATCCTGCTGGAGTCTGGTCCCAAAGTCACAATCCCTCCTAGTTTCCCAGGGTCCCTGACAGAAGCTCTGCTGTGGGACCACCTGCTAATGGCAGCCTGTTGGGAAGCAACCGCTGGCTCCGGGCAGGAGACTGGGAGGGGGAGACCGCTGCTAGGGCAGCACAGTCCTGTCGCATCCTGCTTGGAGGAGGCGGTGCTCCCCAGCCACTGTGCATTGGCATCTCTGGGGAGGTGAACGACCCCCAACCCTGGGGCTTAAGGGAGCTCTTTTTTAAACAAGATTTATTTGACAGAAAAAGAGCACAAGCACGGGGAGCTGCAGGCAGGGGGAGCTGCAGAGGGAGTGGGAGAAGTAGACTCCCTACTGAGCAGGGAGCCAGAAGTGGGGCTCCATCCCAGGACCCCAGGATCATGACCTGAGCCAAAAGCAGACATTTAACAGACTGAGCCACCCAGGTGTCCCCTGAAGGGAGCTGTTAAAGGAGGACACGTCTAGTTCATTTGGGGAAGGAAAGTGTGAGGTGGAAGGTGCTGGGAGAGGAAGGGACGCCCTTGTCACTAGTGGGGTGGTGGGGATGGGGTACCCACTACCATTTTTATTCCTAGTCACAGGGGAGAAGCATCAGCTCCAAAAATATGAATCCAGCCTGGGATTACACGGCCATCAGCCCCAATACTGACAGTGGCCCCACTGGAGCTGTGTGTACAGGTCCAAGAGCATATCTTGAAGCCAGAACCAAGACAGTGCGGCCTTAAGCGCAGGTATGCCACTGCTTGACAACAGGATCCTGTGTCACTCCTGTTCCCCAGCTCCAACCTTCTCTGTAAAATGACGTGGAAGGTCTGTTCTGGCACCAAGCACAGCACCTCTGGCCCCGAAGCCTATGCTGGAGGGTGCGGCTGATTGTGAGGACAGAAAAACCACAGGCTGCATGAACTATCTGCGCCCCTGTTACTAAGTTACACCGGGTCTATATTTCCCCTTTCTATCAAGAAAATCACGCTAGGGAAAAGCTGCCGAATGTCATGGTGATCCAGAGAAACCCAGTTAACTTTCAGCCCTTTCTCCTCTCTTGTGCTGCAGCACCTGTGATCTAAAAGCGGCAGGGCAGTGCTCCGGCCTTCCCGGCAGTGAGGATGGGGCGCTGCCAGCGAGCTTGCCTCAGCAGGGCGGAGGGCCGGTCTCAGAGCACCTGCCTCCGTCAGTGAATGTACTGGGGCGGCTCTTTAGTAAGGGGCAGGTCCCAGACGCCTCCCAAGATGGACCCTGTCTCCAGGGGGGAGAGCATGTTAACTCCTTTGGAAATCCCCCACCTGTGCCCGAGACTTGTGGAGTTTGGACGTCACCAGCAAGGTGAGCACACCCTGAAGTCTCACTTCCAGAACAGTCCGTCAGAATCTACAGAATTTTCCATGGATGCCCCCCTCGAAGCCAGGAGACTCGGACAGGAAAGCTAGCAAGGTCTCAGGGCTGAGCGCCTCTTTTGCCCTTTCTCACCTTGACCCTAGTAACCACCCAGGAGACATTGGGACCGGGGCAGGAGGTGACGCCCACTGTGTTTCTGCTATGAAGGAGCAGAGCCCAGGCCAGCAGTCAGGTCTCCTACTCCTACACAGGACACTTCCTGCAGCAACCTTCCCCTCTCTGTCCCCTGCTACACCCTGGCCCTCACTCCGCACACACCTGGGCGTCCTGTTCCTCGGGCTCCTCCGATGTGGAGCCGCTGGTGTGGATGCTCCCGTTGGGCTCCTTGGTTTCAATGAGGGCGGGGGAGCTGGGCTTGGAAGAAGCTGGCGCTCCATTTAGCAGGGGCTGTGGCAGAAAGAAGCGGCCGTCAGGGACACCAGACACCGCCTGCTGCCCACCTGCCCCAGCAGCCCTGGCTGGTCTACGGTCAGTCCGAAATCTTCCCACCAGAGTTTGGAAGCCTGTAGACCAAGAAATGTCACTACCTGACTCCTCCTCTAAAATAATTAATTCTAAAATGCCCTACTTTTCTGGTATCTATTTCTACTATTCGAATTTTTTCTCAGCAGAGAAAGACCCTATGGCTCCAACTCCTATTTCCAGAACAGCAACTCGACACAGTGACCACAGAGGTCTTCTTTGGTTGTAGCACCTGTCAAATGCCTTCCAAAAGTCTGAATAAATCCCACACGTGCATTTCCCCAGTGATGAGTATTTTTCCCTGATGGAATGAGTCAAACCCTGTAACACGGTGGAAGAGTCGGCTCATTTAACAAGCGCTGAGTCCCTACTTCATGACAGGAACTGTTCAAACCTCTGGGGATGCACACAGAACGTCTTGACTGCATGAGCTCACGTTCTCATGAAGAAAGGTAGACAACAGGAAAACAGTAAAATCAGCACAGCACATGCGAAGGGAATGAGCTCTGGAGAAAGGTGAAGCAGAAAAGGGGTGTGGGGATCTCTGGGAAGCGTGACAGTAAGGAGGAGGTCGGAGAGGTGTCACCTTGAGGATGACATTTCAGTGAAGACCTGACTGAGCGAGCAAATTCTGCAGCTCTCTGGGAATACGCCCCCCCCTCCCTGCCCCCGGGAAGAGGGAGAAGCTGGTGCAAAGGCCTTGCAACAGTCATGGGCCCGGAGCACCTGAGCACCAGCCAGGAGGCCGCCACGCTGGGACAGGGAGTGAAAGCAGAGCAGGGGGGTGAGCACCTGCCTGCACAGGGCCTTCCAGGCCTCCAGGGGACTCTGGCTTTCCCTCCAAGTGAGATAGAGACCAAAACAGGGTTTTGCACAGAATGGTGACAGGACAGCAGCTGGTGCTTCAGCAGGAGTGCTGCCACTGTGGAGAAGGGGCGGTAGGGCAGGGTGACCAGCTGGACACCAGCCATCCAGCCACACAGGCATTGCTGCCAGTGGCAGCCGTGAGAGCGGGCAGGTGGTGATTAGAGCCCTCCCTCAAGGGAAGGGTCAACAGAACTTGCTTGTGGGCGGTAAACAGGTGTCAAGCCTGTCTTGGGTGTTTGGTCTGAGCTGTTGGAAGAACAAAGTCACCACTGATGGAGATAGGAGGATGCAGGGACATGCAGGGCCTGGGACCTGGGTACCAGAGTGTTCATGCAGTTACACATTACAGGGGCCACTGGGTGAGTGCAGGCAAGCTGGCTGGGCCTGAGGTGGAGATCTGGGATCGTCAGAGGTGGCATTCAAGACTAGGTGAGGCTGGGCAGCCGCAGAGGTTCAGTGGTTTAGTGCTGCCTCCAGCCCAGGGCATGATCCTGGAGTCCCGGGATCGAGTCCCACATCGGGCTCCCTGCATGGAGCCTGCTTCTCCCTCTACGTCTCTGCCTCTCTGTGTCTCTCATGAATAAATAAAATCTTTAAAAAAAAAAAAAGACTGGGTGAGGCTGACAACAGGGCAGTGCGGGCAGGAAGAGGTCTGGAAGCTTTTCAGCACTCAGAAAGGACTCACTGTGAGGCCTCTCCTCACTCTCCTCCCCATCCTAATTTAATTCAACCATGGGGACAGATTTCTGCAAGTGGAAGTGTGTTCACTCCTGTGACTTCCCAAGAAGCACCTCTCACCACCTTCCTTCCTTCTTCCCACTGTCCCCTCCCACATCACTGTCATCCCCCCATACGGCCCAGGCATTACTGCTTCCGACCCCGTGATAGTCAAGCAGGTAAACATCACCTTATCCACGTCCAAGGTGGAAACTTCCTGAACAGCTGCTGAGCTGGCCACATGAGCTACCCCGGCCCTGAGGAGGTGTTCATAGGAGCTACGGCAGCTAGAGGTCAAGTTCCCTGAGACACAGGGAACAGCAGTGCTGGCGTGTGGCGGATATCTGACAGGTGCCTGGTGACCGCCACATGAGCAAGGGTTCACTGCTCCAATACAGAAAGAGCCCTGACACGGCAGAGAGGGGGACAAAGCCCCAGACAGAGCAGAGCAGTGAGGGGGCGCCACCGGGGGCTGGCAGGAGGGGAGCAGGCAAGGGGTAAAACTTTCAATGTGCAGAAACCTTAACCCAGTCTTTCTACTTCAAGAAACGTAAGTTTTTCAGGCTGGGGCATTAAGAAACTGTTAGAAGTCAACTTGACCAAAATAGCGAAACCCCTAACGGCCATGAAACGGCATTGAAGGAAGAGCTGAAAAGAGAACATGTTTCCACTGCAACCGGCACGGGCTCATTCGCGCGATGGAGCACTCAAGATGACAGTGTCCATGCACCTGACCACATGGCCGGTGCTCTGTCCTGTGCAGGCGGCGCCCTCGGCACAGGCCCCTTCCTACTCGCTCAGAGCTCCGGTGCTAACATTTGAAGTGAGGCAACCACAAACTCAACTTTTCCTCACTTGGAAGTTGAATAATAACTCAAGCAGAACAGCTTCGCAAAAGCCCCCTCTGCCCAGGCTCCTTCTGCCTCAGTTTCCTCATCTGTACCCTCAGAGGGGTGTCAGGGTGCCAAGACAACTCCTGATCCAAATTACACACCATGTAAGGGTTGTTGCAATAAGCAAAATAGGGCAGCCAGGCTCAGCGGTTTGGCGCCTGCCTTCGGCCCAGGATGTGATCCTGGAGACCCAGGATTGAGTCCCATGTCAGGCTGCCGGTGCATGGAGCCTGCTTCTCTCTCTCTGCCTCTCTCTCTTCCTCTCTCTCTCTCTCTCTCACCTGAATAAATAAAATCTTAAAAAAAAAAAAAAGAAAGAAGCAAAATAAAATACAAGATTAGAACAAACAAGGATGAGTGTCATCCCAAAGACATACCTGAGTGCTACTTTGTGACTTCAGGATGGTCCCTGATAAAACCAAATTTGTGGGTACTTTTTGAAAGGAACAGCATTTCTCTATTAAAAATTTTATATGCCAGAAATTATAAATTTCTTACCACTTTACAAAAGTAGCTGATTTCTCATTGCCAGTTACTGCCTTGTAGAACAGCTTGGAAGACACAGTTTTAATTTGTTCTAGTGAATATATTAAAGCTCTGCATGTAGCACTCTTAAAAATACAAAAGACTTGTTAATTTTGTGACAAGGTCAAGTCTTATTTCATGGGGCTCTATTTTCTACCCTGACACTTCCTAATTTTCCAAAAGTTTCCAACTTTTCTGAGTTCTTTGGAGCATTCCATTGTAGCTTAGACTTAACATGTGGCACAAAATACCTTGAGCTGTCCTTTGCTTTAAACATTTTTTTTAAATTTTTATTTATTTATGACAGTCACACAGAGAGAGAGAGGGGGGGGGGGCAGAGACATAGGCAGAGGGAGAAGCAGGCTCCATGCACCGGGAGCCCGATGTGGGGTTCGATCCCGGGTCTCCAGGATCGCGCCCTGGGCCAAAGGCAGGCGCTAAACCGCTGCGCCACCCAGGGATCCCTGTCCTTTGCTTTAACACTGGCACCTGGGGGCATTTTAAATCACTCAAGAGTGAGGTTGTGTCCTATCTACCTGTGCGTCCCTTGCAGCGCTGGGTTTGTGTGAGCTGCACACTGGAGCGACCCACACACATTT
Source organism: Canis lupus familiaris (assembly GCF_011100685.1). Lineage (NCBI taxonomy): Eukaryota > Metazoa > Chordata > Mammalia > Carnivora > Canidae > Canis > Canis lupus. Next base: position 19,230,550 of record NC_049238.1, read on the forward strand.
GGGGTGCACTGTGGCTGGCTGGCTGGGGGCATGGGCACTGCTCTGGCACCTACTAGATCTGCAATTTGTGCAAACTTCTGGGCCTCAGTTTCTTTCTCTGCACAGTGGGTATCACAATAGCCCCCTTCTTGCAGGGTTGTCTTAAGGATTAAGTGAAATAAGGGACGCACAGAAGCACTCCCTAAACAGTGATTTCAATTAGGGCTAATGGATGAATCTTAGATTCGTGTTTGATTCACTGGTCATCGCATACTCTTGGGGGAGGGGAGAAGGCATATAGTTCTATTTATTTTTTTATTTTTTATTTTTTTAAAGGTTTTATTTATTCATGAGAGATAGAGAGAGAGGGAGCGGCAGAGACACAGGCGGAGGGAGAAGCAGGCTCCATGCAGGGAGCCCGACGTGGGACTCGATCCCGGGTCTCCAGGATCACACCCTGGGGCGAAGGCAGCACTAAACTGTGGAGCCCCCCCCTCACCCCCGGGCTGCCCCATAGTTTTCTTTGAAAACTCATCAGGGGTCAGGTGTTCAGCCATAGCCCCTGAAGCCTCAGCAGACCAGCCGAAGCTCTGCCCTAGCCACCAACTAGGCGAAGCCCCGGCTGCGGGGCGGTCTCGGTCTCTGAGCACCGAGCTCCTTGGTTGTTAAATTCTCGTGACCGGTGGGGTCTCTAAGGGCAAAGCCAGTAGGAGCCGAGCCCTGTCCAGCCTCAGCAGAGGACGAGACGGGCTCAGTTCCGCAGCGGCCACTGGCGGCGGTGGCGGCCGGCGAGGGCTCGGGTCAGCCGGGAGGCGGGGCGGCCGCACAGAGGCCAGGCCAGGGCCGGACAGCAGGGCGGCCTCACTGCTTCCGTCCCCTTCTTTCTTGTCTCCGGCCCAGGGAACCTTCCCGCCCTCGGCCTTGGGTGGCCTCCTCCGTGACCAGGCCAACCCCGCTGCCTGTTCCCAGCATCCTCGGCGGCTCTGGGTGCTGCCCCTGGGCCCCCCGCCTCCCCCGCGCGCCGCTGTCCCCAGGGCCGCTGACACCCGGGGGCCTCCCCTCTGGCCTGGGAGGTGCAGCAGGGAGCCCCGCGTTCCTCCCCAGCCCGCCTCAGCCTGGGACTCACCGGGCCGGCGGGGCCGCGGCGGGCCGCTGTCTTCTTCACCTCGGGCCTGGACGCGATGATGAGGTAGGTCTCGATGCCCTTCTCGTCCAGGTACTCACAGCGGCTGCCCCCGTCGCCCGGCTCCACGTCGAACTCGCCCTTCAGGCAGTCCATGGTACTCTGGGAGATGTGCACCCGCCTGGACGGCAGAGGCCCGGGCCCGTCAGGCCGAGGACCCGGGGGGGGGCGCACGCGGCCCCCAGAGCCGGGGCGCTGAGGCAGGACCGTCCTCAGGCGCCGCCAGCACGGAGGGAGGCGAGGAAGTCGGGGGGCGCCCTAACTCCGTGGTCAGGTCCTACGGCTGCTTGCTGCGTACCTTGCAGCTTCCTAGTGGCAATACCTGCTGTCGGGCGTGGGGGGCTATAAAGCCGTTTCTGGGGAGTCACCACAGAGGGAGAGAAGGGCGACTGCCCTCGAGGGCTGCTCCCCGAGCCGGCCGGGGAACGTGCGGCCCTGTCCCCAGCCCGCCCGCCCCTGGGAGAGCGCCGGCCGGCTGTGCGGGTGCCTGGTGGCCCTGGGGAGCCCCGGCGTGCCCAAGCAGCGACGACTGGCGGCATCTGCAGCCCCCCAAGTGGACGAAGGGGCGGGAGCGCACACGGCTGCGGAGGCCCAGGCAGGAGAGGCTGCGCACTCGGCCTAGGAGGCGGGCACCCCGAGGGGGAAGCTGCTCCGCTGCTCCGGGGGTCTCCCACCCACGCCGCAGCCCTGAGGGGTGGGCGGCCCCTTCCCTTCGCCCCCGCCCCTCCCTGCTGGGAAGGAACGCTCGCTCACCCGGGGATGCCACCGGCCTCCATCTTGTTGGCCACGGTGACGTCGGTAGACCACACGTCGTACTGCCAGCGCTTCTGGCCCAGGACGCCCCCCAGCACGGTGCCCGTGTGCACCCCCACGCGCATGTCCACTCCGGTCTTCGTCTTCTCTCGCACATACCTTCCAGGGACACATGGAGAGGGGGGCTCAGCCACGGCCAGAGCAAGGTGGCCAGCCCTCCACGCCCTGTGGAAGGAATTCTGCACAGGCTGTCCTCCCCTCCAGGCTGAGGGGACTATCGGGCGCCCCACAGCTTTCTGCCTGCACTTGAACTGGGTAACCTGTGTAAGGGTCCAACAGGCTAGACTGTACCGAAACTCCACATCATAGGCTCATACGACAGTGCGGGCAGGAACCGACAGGGTGCCCAGCGTCCACCTGTGCCGGGCACCGTGCCAGGGCTCATGTGCAGTGGAGAAAGGTGCCCCGTGGTGAGGGAAGTGGAGGCCAGTGATCCTGAACTCTCTCCCCACTCCCCTTCCAGTGCAGCATTTGTTTCTAGGCCAATGTCAGAGGAGCTCCAATCCAGAAGACGGTAACAATGCAAAACCGCTCTCTGGTGGCAAGGTATCCCCTACCTGCACCCCACCCCCCCGCACTGGTGGTGGTGCAGGGAGAAGCCTCAGCAAGGAGCCCCCTTCCCTCCCGAGGCCTGATCCAGCCAGGGCCTGTCTGGTAGGGCCTCCAAGCCACTTGTGGTGTGACAGTGACAGGGAGCGGCTTGGAGGCACGAGGGGGACAAGTGCAGTGTCCTCACAGCTCGCAGCACCAGAGGCGGAAGCCCTGGCTGGGAGCCCAGCACAGAGGCCAGGGTTCCAGTCCCACACCGCCACACACGGACTTCTTGCCCGGGGACGGACCTGGAGGCCCCCAGTGAGAAAACACCGAGAAAAGGGATGGGATGGACAACCTGGTGGGACCATCCAAATGAGTGGGGAGGTGGTGGTGACACACTTTACCATGAGTGCCACTTCTCCAGAAACCCACAGTGGATGGGGGCTGGGCCCCTCGGAGGCTGTGGAGGGCTTGTAGCCCCTCAGCCGTGAGGAAGGTGAGCCACGTCCCCACTGCCCAGAACTGGGGACTGAGCCGCCTCCTGGTAACACTCACATGATGTGGGGGCCTGGGGTGCGCTGGGTCCCTGTGACAGACCACTGCCCCTCCCCCCAGAGGCCCCCACTCACGAGATGGCCTCCACCATGGCGAGCCCCATGAGGATGGAGCAGACGGCGTGGTCCTCCCGGTAGTCGGGCAGGCCGCAGATGCAGTAGTAACAGTCCCCTAGGATCTTAATCCGCAGCTGGTGGTATTTCTGAAAGAACAGGGTGTGGGGTGTGACTGAGTTCCTCCTGGGCATGGGGGACAGGTGGACAGCAGAGCGCTCGGGGTCGGAGGCAACCGTGGGAGCCAGGGAGGGCCAGGCCCAAGCCACGAGGGGGACCCCCACCAGAAGTCGAGTGAGGCCCTCGTACTCACGGCCGCCAGCTTGTCGAAGCGGGCAAAGAGCTCGTTGAGCAGCTTCACGAGCTCCTGGGCACTGCAGGCAGAAGACAGCTGGGTGAAGCCCACGATGTCCGCGAAGAGGATGCTGCGAGGAGGGAGGGCGCCGCCGTGAGGCTCCACACAGTGTGCCGGGCTCCCCCCACCCAGCTCCTGCTCCCGACCATAGGCAGCTGGGATCACCCCCGAGTGGGGCCTTGCTCAAGCCCCAAAGCTGCGAGACCCCGACACTTCCAGGTTCTGATGTTCAGCTTACCCTGTGGGCCCCTCCTCTATGGGGCCTCCTCCCCCCATGCTGCCCACTCCTGGCCCCAGGATGAATCCACCCCTCCTGGAAGGAGCACGGCTGTTAGCCCCAGTGCTGGCCCTGAGTGGGGACAGATGTCACCTCCACACTGAGTGAGGTCTGTATGACGATGAGGCCAGACCACACCGCCTAGATGTCTCAGTCCCCACACCCGTCTGCAGGACTGCTCCCACAGGGGCTGAGGCTCACATTGTGGGGACGGCCTGGCTTCTAGTCCTGGGTGAAGACTCTTGAACCCCACAGCGCATGGCCAACCCCACAGAGTCTGGCCCCCATCCCGCTCTCAGAGTATGGGCCCGCATGCTGGCGCACCTGACGTTCTCGTGGCGGTACATGTACATGGTGTTGAACTGCTGCTGGTCCTTCTGGCTCTCGTCCTTCTTCATGTCCTTCAGCATCTCATCAGCCACATGCTTGGGCAGGATGGAAAGCATAAGGTTCTCCTGAAGGAGGAAGAGAGGGTTGGCATGGAGGCAGGGGCTGGCCTGGACCCTTCCACGGGCAGGTTTGGACACCTCCGGCAACAGACGTGCGCCAGGGCCGGCTGACCCTCTGGGGGCCTTCCAGCCTTCCAGCGCAGACCACACGCTGGAAAGTAGCCAGAGGCCCAGGGCAGCAGCTTCCTGTGCCGAGCAGGCTCGGGGCTGCACCTGAGCATCTTTAGGGCCCTGACGGGAGTCAGAAACCATGGGAAACCCACACCTCTGCACCTCAAGAGCATCCTCAAGGGCCACAGGAAGGCGACAGTTCCCGAGTGGGCCTGTTCTCGTCTAGCCCCCGCGCTGGGAGCCCAAGGGCAAGACGCTGCGTCACCCGCCCCGCATCACACAGAGCAATCACTCAGGAATTCTCACTCAACATGACTGAAGAAGACCTTCTGCCCACCAGATAGCATGCTGGGTACCAATGCTACCCAGCAAGTGAGTCTCTGCTCTCAGAGGGCTGAGGGTCTCATGGGGGGGGGGGGGGGGGGGGACAGGTGAATGTGCCCACTGCAGTGCTACTGCAGTGGTAAGTGCCAAGACAAGTGAGGGAGAGCAGAGCAGGGGAGGAAGAAGGAAGGAAGGGTGCCAGAACCAGCAGGTGTGTTGGGGGCAATCAGGAGGACTTCCTGGAAATGAGGTCTGAAGCGTGAGATGCTGAGGACATCCTGTCCTACACAAGGCACAGAGAGATCTACGTCCCCAGGTTCAGGGACCTGCAGGTTTTCCAGGGGAGGCAGGAATGGGGAACCACAGCCTAGGAGGTGGGTTTGGACAGCAGCAGTGGGGGGGTGGGAGGTGGCACACTGCCACCTGTGGCCGAATCTGGCTGCTGCCTGAGTGCTCGATTGAGGTCTCGCTGGCCTCCAGCCACGCTCGCTTGTCTCCATGCCATCTACGGCGGTCTTCTTGCTGCAACAGCAGAGCTGAGTTGTGACAGAGAACATATGGCCTGCAAAACTGGAAGGGCTCTCCTGGTCCTTTCCAGAAAACGCCAGCTGACCCCTGGTTCTGCACCACGATGGGCCTCATGTGCCAGGCAAGGAAAGGGCCTCTCCTTCTCGAAAGCTGCAGAGAGGGACCAGGGCAGAGGGGTGTGACATGGCAGAGTGGGGCAGGGTGACCAGTTACAGTCATCTGGGCAGAGTGAGTGGGACAGGTCCCTGGCTGGGGCCTCTGGGTGCAAGGTGCCGGTCTCTGGATTAAGGAACAGAGAAGCACAGAGAAGCAAGGGGAGACAGGGCTGGTCTGGGCCGCGCTGCAGGCAGACGCTGAGCTGGCCTGCAGGCTGAGGCTGCGGCACGGGTCAGGCTGAGCAGCAGGGGACCGGGCAGGAGACAGCCCCGGGAGGAGGTGCCAGGAGGGGAAGCCAGGCTGAGAAGCCCAGGCAGGGCACCCTGCCCTGTGCCCCGAGAGGGGAGGCCAGTGATGACGGGACTGGTGGAGAGAAAGCTGAGGTCGCAGGTCAAGCTGAGGTTTGCAGGATGGAAGCCAGAAAACGTCAAGGGGGACAGGAAATGTGGCTGGGGTGAGGCTGACCTGAGGCCTGGGCAGCGAGGCAGCAAGACCTGAGGTCGGCCTGGGAGAAGTCGGGGAGGCAGCGCAAGTGGTGGTACAGGAGGGGACAGAGAGGCTGGATCTGACCCCTCTGGTAACGTGGTTCTGAGTGCCCAGGCCATGGGGTGCAGAGGTCAGCCGACGGACAGGGAAGAGTAAGACGGGAGGTTGCACAGGAGGTCCAGGAGTCTAGGCTGCCAGCTGCGGAGACACCTGGGAGCAGGGGTGGCCAGAAAGCCAAGAGCTGCCGCCTGCGTCCTCAGTGCCTGAGGCCTGACCAGGGGTTCCTGGACCACGGGGAAACCGAGGCTGCGGGCCCAGGCCTTAGCAGGGACGCCAGCCTGGTGGGTACAGGAGTAGGAGACCTCGCCTCCCACCGAGGCCTGGGCAGGGGGAGGGCCTTGTTCTCTGCTGTATTCCGTGAGCCCTGGGGCAGAGGATCCAGCTCTGTCTTAAGCGCACCTGCTCTGGGGCAGGAGAACCAGGTGTGGAGGTTCTGTTCCTCTTCTCAGGGTGGGGCAGCCAAGAGGCCCCCAGAGTCTGGGGCCCCCCGTAAGGCAGAGGCCTGGCACCCACCTCCTCCGGAGAAGACGGCTGTGCTGTAGGGGCAGCCCATCCCCCCGCTCCCAGGCCAGTCTGCAGATCAGGGCCCCCGCCTGCTCAGCCATCGTACAGCAGGAAGGTCCTCGCACTCGTCCCTCCTGCTCGTGGCAAGTGACAGGAATGACGAGGCGCGTGCCCCTCGGCTCCGCGTGCCCAGCTCTAGCCTGAAGCACTCAGCGATCGCTCTTATTCTCCCATTTCCCCAGCTCGCTCTCTTGCTGCTAAAAGCCTCGCAAGTGGCACCACCGCAGGGGAGTGAGAAGCCAAGATAACGCAGCGTGTCCTGCCGTTCCTGAGCCCAGGAAGTAGCACCGGGTCTCCCGGCCCCACAGCCGGGCACAGCCAGGGCGGGGCTCCAGGACCCGGGGGCTCCGTGCACCCATCCCTCTGCCCAGTGTGGTGAGGGGGCTTCTGGAACCGAGCTAAACCCAAGCACCGTGGAGCACGCACTCAGCTTGGGAAGGACAGGGGCCACTAGGAGGATTCTCAAGACAAGCCGGAGACCCGGGGCCCGGCCAGCAACTGGGGCAGCCCAGGGGGAGAGCTGCTGGAGTCCTGGGGGTCCCAGCCCACCCCCAAGTTCCAGGCCCTGGTCTGGCGACCCCCAGGCTGGCAGGGATAGGACGGTGCAGTGGCAAAGCCACCGCAGGCTGGCTCTGGGCCCCACAGCCTAGCTCAGATCCCTGTCCTGCCACTGACTCACTGCACGATACAGGCTACTGCTAACTGCCCCGTGCCCTGGTTTCCTTGTTGGTAAAGCAGCACGAAGTGACCCCTTCCCGTCCGACATGGGGGACAGCGCCTGCACATGGCAAGGGCTCGATATACTGCAGCTGTTGTCACCTGAGAAGTGTTACTTGGGAGTGTGGTGACAGCAGGTGCCTCAGGAAGATGAGGCCTAGACTTCCTCTGGGCTTCCGAGTCGCCCACAGATTTATAGCTTAAGCATCCCAGTGGGGCGTCCAGGGGGAGCAGAAAGTCCTTGAGGTCACTTGGCCAGGCCTAAGGACTCTATCTGGTCCAGGCACAACGATGAAGGGGATATAAAGACGTGTCTGCCTTTCTCTCCTGCTCTCCCTCCATCCCCTCCCTGCCTTGCCACGTGTGCACGCAGGTGCTCCTAAGGGTAGGAAGAGGTAGATGTGCGAGGAGCTGGGGGAGGGCCGGCCGGCCGGCCTGGGGAGGAGGGCACTCAGGTGTGCGAGGGAGGGGTCACGGGACACCAAGGATCAGGAAAGTCACGATGCTGTGCTGGGCTCCCGGCCAACCAGCCAGTGCAGCCCCAACAAGCAGCACCCACGCGGTCAGGCCTTTCCTGCGCTCTCAGACCCCGCCTCTAAACCCTGCTCCTCCAGAGGAGCCTGTGGGGGCTCCCTGGGAACCAATCCAGTCCTGCGAGGTGTTCCTGGCCCCTGACCACAGTCCCGATTTCCCTGAAAGCACAGCCAGGCCCCTTGAGGGGCACAGGGCCACCCAGAGCAGCTAAGGCATGTGGCTTAGTCTCCCCAGAATAGAGGCAGAACCCGCTCTTCCTAAAATAGCAACTACTGTATGTTTCAGAAGTCATAAGAATGTTCCAAGCCTCTGACCCATTAATGTCTCTCCTGGGACTTCTTCCAACAGAAAGATCCAAGGGAAGTAAAAAAGACATATGTGCAAGAACTTCAATGTAACGTCGCTTATACTTGTGGAAAAGACCAGGCAGCCCAAATGCCCAGCAAGAGGCTCCTTCAACGGGGGCACATCCTTCGGATGAATCTCAAAAATGATCACGGTGACAAGAGCGGTGATAAGAAAATGGCCAAAGAGAAAAAGACACAACCCCGTATCCTGAGGAGATGCAGACCCACGGGTGCCCCTGAATCAAGGCAGAAGAGTATGCACGCAGGACAACAGGGTAATCTAACCTGGTAAATAAATGGAAGCCAGAGAAAACTTGAAATGTTTTTCAAAACTGCTGTATGGTTATACTACTTACTGTTTCAAAAACACGTTTTAAACTGGAAATAAACAGACAACTTCCTGTTGCCGCCAGCTGTGACCCTGACCCCAGCTTGAGTGTAATGAGCAGATTTCTTAGAAAGGGAAGGACCCTGCGAGTCCACTGGGCCGACTCCGGACTCCCATGTCTGCCTGGATGTGAGCTGAGGAAGGAGACTGATGGTCTCGGGTTCGGAGCCAGGAGGGGACCCCCACCCCCCAGCCCAAGGCGGGGTGGTAGAGGTTCTCACCGAGAGCTAAGTGACAGGACGATCACCCTGGGCTGGTTCCTTTCTGTCGTTCGCAAATAACTGCCACTCGACCAGGCAAGTGGACACTAGCGACCGGTATCAAAACGGTCCCTCTTCCTTGCTAAAGCTTCTTCATCCGTCCTATATTTTCATATTCGTGTAATACTGCCTCTATTTGGCAGGTGACCAAACCAGGGTGTGGAGGAATTAAGTGGTTTATCCCAGGTTCCTCAGAGTTAGTGATGGATCCAGAACTAGAACCCAGGGCTCTTGGGCCAAAAGAACGGGTGGGATTTTCTTGTTCGCCAGGGGATGTGCTTTTCACACACCAATTCTCTCATCCACGTTGGATGCTATTGTGCTGCAAATGTAAAGGGAGAGGAAGTGCCCAAATCTTCTCTAGTAAGGACCTGACACAGCTGCTCTAGAAACCCCCATGAGGACTCTCCCAGTGGGGGAGCCCACTGGAACATTCTGTGAGCCCCAGTGCTTGTAGACTTGTGTGGGGCCACCTGGCTACTTCTGAGGTGGGTCCTCCTTACAGAAGGGGACCCGGCTGAGACCTCTGGGTGCCTCAGCATGGCGGCCCAGCAATGACCAGACCACCCTGGGGCCTCAGGGAGGGCAGGCGGGGCCAGTGGCAGCTGTGGAAGTTCCTTCTGATGGGTCAGTAGAGGAGACGAGACTCCTGGCTCTCCACGATGGACCCTGGGCAGACCACAGTGACGTCCCTCAGCCTCAGGACCCCTTCCTCACAGGCAGAGGGGAAGAGAAAGGGGTCCACCCCACCTAAGTGACGGCAGTGGACCTTGAATGTAACCAACAGGCCCAACAGGGCTCGGAGATGCCGAGTCACCCCAGAGCTGTGACAGACGCCAGCTGTGGCAGCCTCAGAAGGCCTCCCCCCCCCATGGCACGTGCACAGCACGATGCCAACCCAACCGAGTGCAAGGGGCCCAAGTATAGTTAATATGGGAAACTTGGCATCATTCCATCATTCCACACTGCTACCAGGAGAGGACTCTACGGTGAGTCCCTGGCCGTCTGGGCTCGGGGAGGTACCTGGTGAGTTGAGCCCATCCCTCAGGACCTAGGGCCCCACAGCCCAGTCGGGCCTTCTGAGCGGCAGCCTCCGCATCACCTGAGGCTGGTTCCTCACGAGGCCCAGATACCCTCAGGCAACTCGTGACCACTCTAGGAGCGTTCCAGAACGATTTCCCTGAGGAAACAGTTCACCTAGGTCCTCATTAGGGAGTGACCGCAAGGGGCAGGTGCCTGAGGCCAGGCATCAACGGTGGGCCGAGGGGCTGGGAACCCACCCAGAGAAGAGTGGGCGCTGCGGTGACAGAGCAGCCTTCAAGCCCAAGGCTGTGTAGAAAAGGCATGGCGCTCACCCTGGAGGTTCTCACGAGAGGAAGCTAATGAGGGAAGGCTTTGGGGAACAGACTGCTGCTTCTAGGGCACGAAGAATGTTCTGAGAGTCAAAGCAGTTCAAACAAAGAATGTGCTGCCCTGAGAGCTAGCGAGCTCCCGTCCCGGACCCTGGGTGGGAAGCCTACGCATGCCACTCAGCAGGAGGGAGTCACCCACAGGATGGAAGACTGGCCCAGGGCCCTGCAACCTGGGTCCACACAGACCGAGAATGTGGGTAAGCTGCCTCGCGTGGTCTCTCGGCCCTGCAGAGCTTTGATGGCTATCCTAAAAATACACACACACACACAGTCAAGGCCTTGACCTCTCTGGAAAAAGAGCCAAATGAGGCAAAAGAAAGAACAAGCCTTGAAAAGGTCCAGTAGGCTTTCTGGGTAGAGCGAAGAAGTGACCCAAATCCCAGGGGGAAGCACTGGAGGCCCGCTCTGGGGGCTGTGCAGATGGGGGGGCAGGGGGCTGGCTGGGGTGCAGCGTGTGTCCTGGGCCCCGGGCAGGGGTCTGTAAGCACTGCTGCACTGCTCGGGTGGGCCGTGAGCCCCTGACCGGGGCGGTCCGTCAGCATGGCCTCCGCCAGGCTCCGGGAAGGAGACACCGAGCCCGCTTCTCAGCGGTGACTCACGCCAGGCCTCGCCTTGGTGCTGGCCCAAGTCTGAGGCAGAGGCGGAGGCCCGCGTGGTTCCCAGCAGCCCTGATGAGGCAGTCAGGAGTTAATTACAGCAAGGTGGCCAGCAGGGATTTGATACATGAGCTTGGCTGCTGAGAAGCTACGTTTCTGCAACATCCTTGCCAAGGGGCAGGAGGAGGCAGAGAGACTTAAAATGCAGAGTGAAATCAGCAGAGTTCAGGTAGCTGGCGGGGGCGGGGGGGGGGGGGTGCGCATCTGCATGAAGCAAGCATGTGATGTCTGCATGCTGTGTCCTTGTGTGCCCACGTGGGTCCTATGTGTGTACTATGTGCACGCGCGCGCACACACACACATCACCTACAAGCCATCACAGGGTGTGAGCAGATGCACAGCTGTCCGCAAATATATCTGCTCTGAGCCCGATTTCACCAGATTCTTGGAGTTTCCCAAGCCACTTAAAAGCCAAAAATGGTCAATGGATCCCAACAGGTACCTGTCCTGGCCCAACCAGCTGAGCAGAAGAGGCAGCAGAAGGATGGAAATGAGGAGCAGGAGGACCTGGGCCGCCAGCCCTGGGAGGTCAGCACCCACACAGCTCACCTCTCCGACGAGAGGGTGAAGGGCCACAACATGTGGAACCTGGAAACCCCCGTGCTGCCGTGTGCATGGGCCAGGCAGCCACCGTCTAGACTAGGGACCCACACGGGCGGCTGTTGCATCCAAAGACACGGTAACCACCTCACCCAAAGAACAGTCACTGGTTATCTCTGCAAGTCTCCAGGAGCTCAGATGGCCAGGGTACTCAGGTCACCTGGGGGTGACTGGTCTCACAGGGCAGGAGTGTTTTGCCATCTTCAGCAAAGGGCTGTGGGAATTCATAGGGAGCTCAAGGACCAGTGTCTCTTGAAACAAGACCTTCCAATGTGAAGACAGGCTCTGAACCAGCATCCCCAGAGTCTCACAAGTTGTCGGTTCCAAGGAGGAAGCAGGGCCACACTTAATCTCAGCCTTGGGGGCAGGGTCAGGGGGAGCCAGACTAGCAGGTCACCACCAGGCCATATCATCTGCAACAGTGCACAAATCACCCAGACCCTGGGTCAGCCCAGAACTCTGACCCTGCTGGAGGAGAAGAGGGACACTAAGCCTGGGACTCTAGTGACTTGCCTGGACTCCTATATGGTCTCCAGTGACAGGGGCTACTGTGTGGGCCAAGGTGACTGCAATCTCAGGAGACGTTTGGGCCCTTTGGGCCCAAAGACAGCTGCGTGCGTGGTATCTGCAGCCCTCCCCTAGTGTGGTTGGCACAGAGCAGATACTCCTCGGAGGTTTGGTGAGATAATGAGCTGTCAACCAGGAGCTGTGGCCCCAGAGGCAAGCCATCACCCTCTAGAACAGCACTGTTAGAACTTCCTGCAATCAAACCAATGTTTTGTAGCCCGTGCTATCCTACATGGTAGCCACTGGCCACTTGTTGCTACTGAGCAGGAGATGTGGCTAGCGCAACAGAGGCACAGGTTTTTTTACATTTTAGCTAATTTAAATGTTAATAGCCACATATGACTAATGGCTCCCACATCAGCCCATACAGCTCTAGAACACTGTAGCAAGTAAGTGAGGTTTCTGTGCCAACTCTAGTAACAGAGAGCCTCTGCCTTGAGGAGGAGGCTGAGGCCACATCTGTGATCAGTGGGGCAAGACCTGCAGTGGCTGCGGTGGAAGCACAACCACGGGCGGAAAGCAACAGCTCAACCCACCCCAGGCGTGAAGGTTCCAGTGGGTTTACAGATTAGCCTTCCACCTGTGAGGGTTGCTGGTGGTTTGGTTTCGCTCACTTTGCCTCCTCCCTGCGGAGCAGTAAGTCTGGCCAATGTTTTCCTGAAGGTAGCTCCCACCTGCCTTCACTCTCCAGGCCTTGGCGCAGGCACTGCGGGAGGAATCGGTCAGCCACGCTTCCCTCACCACCTCCACACTCAGCCCTCGCTAACCCACCTCCGCCCTTCCACGCGGATCAGGACTCCATTCCCCCCAGCATGCACTGGCCGGTGCCCAGCCCTCTTCTTGAAAAGCCCACCCGAGAATACCCGCCCCCCCCCCCATCTTGCTAACTCCAGCTCCCAGCACGCTTCTCTGGGCCGCCGCCGCCTTCCCGGGCCCTGGGATGCGGACTCTGCAGCGATCTACTTTGTGCTCACAGACTGCTTTCTTGCTGCAGGTTCAAGAGAGCCCCAGAACTGCAGCATCCCAGCCTGGCCGCAGCCAGATCCTGTGGTTCTCCTGCCCCGTGTTCCTTTTGCCGACCTGGGCCTGTCGCATCGTGTTCCCAACCATGCAGGCCTGGACACAGAGGGGCTGGCTGACCAGAGGCAGTCACTGCAGAAACGGACATTTGTAGAGGGAGCTGCTCCTCCTTTTGTGCTTCTTCTGGATGGCTTCTGGAAGGCCCTGAGAGCCTCTGGGGCAGTGCTCAGCCCAGCACCTGGTAGCAAAATCACCTCCCACTACCTTTGAGTACAAGTGATAAGTGTTCCCCACATGCCCTTTGGCTGCCAACTTTCTCTGGGCTTGAGGCACTGTCCTACTAGGCCCACCATCCTCACCCCTGGAGGGCCCATCAGGGGCCTGCTGGCCGCACGAGTAGCACACAGGATAAGATGTGTCTCATCAGCTATCTTCCTGGACGTCTGTAAGACTGACTCTCCACCCACCACCAAACACCTGTGCCTCTCACCATCCTCCTCCTTCCAATTGCCTCCCAGCCAAAATCCTGACGGCCACCATGGACTCCCCACTCTCCCACCTCCCGTGCCACTCAGCAGTGAATCCTGTTGGCTCTGCCTTCAAAAAACATCCAGAATCCTTCTCCTTATCACCTCCATCCCAGTCTGAGCCACTATCCTCTCTTCCTAAAATTACTGCACTGCTTCTTATTGGTCTCCCCACTTCCACTACTATCCCTTTCCACCAGCAGGCAGACTAATTCATTTAAAACCTATAACCCATGACGCGTGGGTGGCTCAGTGGTTGAGCATCTGCCTTCCGCTCAGGGCATGGTCCCAGGTCTGGGGATCAAGTCCCAGGTCTGGGGATGGAGTCCCCACATCGGGCTCCCTGTGGGGAGTCTGCTTCTCCCTCTATGTCTCTGCCTCTCTCTCTCTCATGAATAGATAAAATCTTTAAAACCTACAACCCTCCAATGCCTCCCATCTCCCTCAGGGGAAAAGCCGTGGTCCTTAGAAAGCCCTTAAGACTGGACCCCCACCACCTCCCTGCCTCACCTCCTACCTCTCTCTTCCCCATCACTTCTACTCCACCTGCACCCTCTGCCATAATGTCATGTGAACATACCTCAGAGCCTTTGCACTTACTGCTACCTCTCCCTAATCACTGCATGGCTCACACTCTGACTTCTGGTCTCTGCTCAAAGCTCACTTTATCAGAAAGCCTTCTCTGGCCACATGATATTAAATGGCAGCCTTCCTTCACCCCAAGCAATTCCTACACTCCTCCTGCTTTGCACACCACCTTCCTACCTGATAATAGCATATGCTCATTTATTTAATATCTGTCTCCCCCACTGGAATCTGTTCTGCTTATAACTGTATCCCTAGTGCCAAGAACACTGCCCACAGTATTTGTGGGGGGAAAAATGCTCTCTTTTAGACCTTTTAACAATCTCATTCCATTCCCATTTTCACATAGGAACAGGCTCAGGGGCAGCCTGGGTGGCTCAGTGGTTTAGCGCCACCTTCAGCCCAGGGTGTGGTCCTGGAGACTGGGGATCGAGTCCCGTGTCAGGCTCCCTGCATGGAGCCTGCTTCTCCCTCTGCCTGTGTCTGTGCCCCTCTCTCTCTCTCCCCCGCCCCATGTTTCTCATGAATAAATAAAATCTTTAAAAAAAAAAAAAAAAAAAGGAACAGGCTCAGAGGGCATAAGTGACTGGCTCAAGGGCATATGGCAAGTAAGCAGGCTGGTGAGGATGTGAATGCAAGTCTTACTCTCGAGCCCTGTGTTGTTATATCTTTCTATTTTCTAAGGCAGTCAAATACTCACTTTTATACAGAACGTCCACATTTTTAAGTATTAGAAATTTCTCAAACTCTGCACAGGTCAAACAAAGCAGATACCGACAGGCCACATGTGGTCCAGAGATGACACACCTGAAACTCCTAAGACACAGAACAGAACAGAAGCCCTTGCCAGGAGGGAGTGCGTACCAACCCTCCGCTGGGTTTGCTGTGATGATTCAATGAGATAATCCAGGAAAAACACAGCCCAGGGCTTGACACAAAGTAACTCCAATAAACTAGCCCCTAACTAAACAAAGAGGTTGGTCCTCTAGCCAGAAAAAGGCAGGGATGCACCACAATCCTGGCCAAACCGGTCACAGACAGCAGACCCTAAAACCAGGGATAAATATGCTGCGGGAGGATGTGGCAAGGGCTCCGACCCTCCAGGGCCAGCAGGGCCCCGGCTCGGAAGCCACAGAGCCAGACACAGCGCTGTCTGCAGGCCCGTCACCGCCACCGGCGCCGGGGGCTGCCTGACACAGCACACGTCCTCCCGCGGCCACGAGCCCGCCAAGGCTTTGGAACCACCTGTCCTCCTCTGTGGGCTCGTCACCTGCATTATCTACAACGTGGGTTTGTTGTGCTGAACCCTGAAGCGTCAGGATGGAGAACATTCTATGGAATCCAAGAGGTCGGGGTTGGAACCAGCAGGAGCACGGGTTCCTACTTGGCGCCATGGCAAACTCGCCTTCTGGTTTTTCTCAAACCAAGACGCATTCGAGGCTAAAATCAAACTTAAAAAATATTAGATACGTTCATGAGTGGGTATGAGCAGGTGTATCTTGAGGTTGACGGCGGGGCGCGGGGCCTCTGCGGCGGTCTAGCGGGCGAGGGTCTGTCCGGCCCACGTCAGAGGCTGATGGCCGAGAGCCTGGCACAGGGCCACCCCGCAGGGAGCCGGGGCCTCCCCCCCCCCCCCCCCCGGCTCTGTGCCGCCTCCCCGCCCCGCGCAGCCCCCAGGAGGCAGCCCCAGCCCCCACGCACGTGCACGGGCACCAGAGGCCCGACCCCAGGGCAACAGGTGGCTGGGCTCCGTGTGCATGTGGCTCTGTCTCGCTCTGTCTGTGGGTCTGTCTCTCCCGCCCCAACCTCTCGTGAGGCTACCCTCTGCCTTACCCCCAGAGTGAAAGGCCTTGCAGGGGATGGCGAGGAGGGCCACGCAAGGAGATGGCGAGGAGGGCCACGCAAGGAGACAGCGAGGAGGGCCACGCAAGGAGACAAAAAATGGCTGAGCTTACGAATGCAGCACTCCTGAGTCCCAAGCTCTGGGGCTCCCACGCGGGAAGTCTGTGACTCTCAGGGTAAATGGGTGGCTCTTCCCTCCAAGGCCTCGAGGGCAGAAGGTCACCCTGTGACCCTTGCCCTTTTCCCTCACCCGGAGTGAGGGAAAGACTCTGGCATGAGGAGGAAATGCCATCTCCCCGGTCACGGTGACCCTAGGCGCTGGGTTGGAGGAGGAAGAAAGGCAGAGAAGGGGTGGCCCTGTCCCGCATGGCCCCCAGGAGCTCAACAGGAAACCACCCAGCGTCCGCCTCCAGCGTGCTCCCCAGGGTGCCCCAGAGAAGGTGACCCCGCCCGCTGGCCCTCACCAGGGCCGGAAGATGCTTTCATGACCTAGAACCGACCCTGCACAGCCAGCCCTGGGCTCTCCCTCCTCACCTCTGACAGCTGGGGCTGAGGGCAGCCCTCTGGTCCCCGTCTAATGGAGTGTGGTCCAAAGGAAGTGGCACCTCTGCCCTCTGCTGTCGCCTCTCTATCCAGGCCAGCATCCTCCCTGGAGCCCGCCCCACTGCCTGGGAAGGTAACTCTGAGCACGAGATCCAGAGCAGCTCACCGTTCTGTCCTCTGTACCTGGTGACAGGTCCGTGCTGGGCGGATTTCCTGTGTGCCTGCTGTTACCAGGTGGCAGCTGGGGCACTTAGCAACCCTCAAGGTGCCCAACTAAACCCTGGAGTATGGCCACATGGCAATAAAGAAAAACAACTCCAGTTCTCCAGCCTCTGGGCTTCCTGCTCTACCCTAACAGGCCCATGGAGCTGGGGAGACCGGAGAGAGGCCCCACGTCCATCCTGATGCCCTCTGTGTCACAGGCAGATGCCAAGATCTGCCTACAAAGTGAGCTATGTGAGCTAGCACACTGCTGCATGTCTGTAAGGGCCACCCTTCGGGGGCTTCAGTCCACAAGGACCTCAGAGGGTGAGGCCCACTCCGCCCCGAAGAAAGGAGACTGCAGCTAGGGAGCCCCCAGCAGCCCAGCACCTCCATCCCACTTCTTTTCACTACCCAGACATGCCCACCTGGGAGACAAAGGCGGGCGGAAGCCCGCATAGCAAGGCTTGGGGGTGCTTTGTACCTTCCTGGGGCCATGGCTGGTGGCCCATCTGTCAGGACTTGCCTGCCATTAGCAGGAGGTTGGTCGAGGTTGGTCGTCTTCACAAAGGCTAGTACCACCCCCCAGGTGAGAGACAACAGGGTCAGAGGAGGAGGAGGCCACACAGCCGCCAGGGCAGGCCTTCCCCTCAGCACAGGGCACTTCTTCCCAAGGAAGCTTAGAAAACAAGATAAATACACGCTGACATGATAAAAAGTAAGACATGAACCGTGGTAACTAAAATTCTGAAATGAAGCCTCCTCTGCAAAGGATATACTGAGCATATTTTAATTGGGAATTTTTAAAAAGACATTTAAACACTGTGAACTGCAACGGTGGCCAGTGACCTCAAACAGCTCCCCAGACAGAAGCCACATCCCAACCAGTTTCTGTTTCATCTCCTAGAACTTTCTGCAGCTCTTTCTAGCATTTTCACATCTATGATCCTGTTTTAATTCTCCCCAGAGGTCTTCGCAGGAGGACAGTGCAATGGGATGGCTGACCTCTACCCTCTTGTTTGCACTCAGCCCACCTTCTTAGGAGGTAAAGTCAGTCCCACTCCCCAGAGAGGGACGGAGCTGGGTCTCATCCTACCTCCTGCCCCTCCCCACCAGCCAATGTCTCCAGGGCAGGAGCCAGCGTGACAGCAGCTAAGAGCTGTAAACCAATTCACAGTGATTAGACTCATCTAAATGATTGCTAAACAACTTCATGACCATGGTATACTCTTTAATCCTATTTTTTCAGAAAACTAAACTGAACACCGGAACAGGCAGCGTGCCAAGATCGCACTGTGAGAAGGTGGGAAGCTCCAGGCTCACCATCCCCCAGAAAATGCTAGAGGAAGCGATGGACACAAATCCCAGGTCCACGCTCAGCGGTGGGCTTTACCTCTGGCACAGCTTTCAGGCTCTGGTGTTGGCCACTCTGGGTAGCGTGCACAGGACAATGGGGGAGTGGATGTGTGCAACGACACCAGGCGCCTGACCTTACGAGCAAGGAAAAGAACCTGCTGCTCAGGGCTGTCCCTACGCTCACCAGGGGCCATTCTGTACGGTTTTAAAAATCAAGCTTGAGGAAAAAAAAAAAAAATCAAGCTTGGGTATGGGATTTTCTTTGGAGTGATGAACACGCTTTGGAGCTAGAGGTGGTGCTTGCACAGCATCAGGAAGGGGCTCAACCACATGTTTTCTATAGTTAACTTGACGTTATAAGAATGTCACCTCGATGAAAAGGAGAAAGAAAAATAAGCAAACATGGAAAGTTCTGAAACCTTTTCTAGCTGAGAGCACAATTTAACACACTGTATTTTTTAAACTTATTTTTAAAAGAAACACCCAAACAATGGAAAGTTTGGGTGGTCTTTTCTATACTTCTATCTTCAGATTTTTGTCCAGCAACGACAGTATGATAGGAGACAGCTTAGGTGCCTCCTAGGTCCAGGCATCATGCTAAACAGACATTTTACATCTAGTGCCCACAGTAGCCGTGTGACACAGGCATACAGGCTCAATGATCTGGTTCTTGCTGCTATTCTTAACAGCTATCTATGAGAGTAAGGTGTTACTTCTATAATCAGTTTAAGATGGCTAGGACACTCTCAAAACACAAAAGAAGAAAAAAAAACTTAGAGGAATAATTCCCTATCAATGTTTCTTTTTTCTTTATACTTGTCTGTGTTTACCAAATACTGTACAATGTATGCTAAAAAAATACAAACAAGAAAACCTCTCCCAAACCTCAGCCTACCTGGCTGTGACTTGACCCAAATGAGTAAAGAGCAGGAAACTGCTCACGGGATGCCACTGCTGCCATGTGGGTATCATCCCTGCCACTGGGGTTCTCAAATAGGCATTTTTGGAGGAGCTGTAGGGTTCCATATCCAAGAAACACTTTCTCAATAAACAAGGAAAATTAACTGCCTAAGTGCATTCTTGTTCATCACTGGGAGGAGTGTAAATTCTTTGGACCTCTAAATGAGACAATTCGGTAACATTTCTCAACATTAACAATGGATGTGTCTGGTTTCTCAAAAATTAGAACTACTACATGACCCAGCAATTCTACTTCTGGGTATACACCCCAAGGAATTGGGAGCAGAGAGTCAAACAGGTACCTGTCCACCCATGTTCACAACAGCTCTGTTCATGACAGCTGGGAGGTGGAAACAACCCAAGTGTCCATCCACAAGTGGGGGGATAGACAGATGTAGTATATGCAGGCAGAGAGTATTATTCCACTTTAAAAAAGAAGGAAGTCCCAACATGGGTGGTACCACAGCTCAACTCTGAGAGGGCATTATGCAATGTACAATAAGCCAGTTGCAGAAGGACATGATTCCACTTATCATGAGGTACCTAGGAAATGTAAACTCATACAGTGATAGAAGGTAGGACGATGGTGGCCAGGGGAAAGGAGGATGGGGAGCTAATATTCAATGGCCACAGAGTTTCAGTTTGAGATGATGACTAAGTCCTGGAAACAAATCGTGGTGCAGGTTTTACAACACTGGGAAGGTAATTTAATGCCACCCAACTCCATACTTAGGAGCCCAGTTAAATAATGTTACTTCCCTATCACGGAATACAATGCAGTTGTTAACAAGGATGAGGCAATGCATCATAGCCTTAGAACCCTCTTGAAGACAGCAGGTGAAAGATCTGATGAAGAGGGGATATAGTGCTTGCATGCATATGCAAAGTCTGTGTCGCAGATCTGGAAATAACTGGAATCTCGAAAGGGTATGTAAGACATGACGGTGGCTGGCTGAGGGATGGCAGAGCGGATGGCCGTTCAGGGAAACTTATTTTCCATGGTGTAACCTTTGGGATTTTATTCCACGTACACCTTCCTAATTTTATACCATGCATGCTTTTAGCTACTTAAAAATTCACTTCAAGAAATTTAAGATAATGTCCAACCTTTGTTTCTTGCCACTATAGAGGATTCCAAGGCAGAGCAGAGGGGTGAGGTCCTGGAGAAGAGGGAGCCTCTTATGAAATAGTCCTTCTAGGGTTTTAATTCAAACTATTTCCTAAGAGGAGGAACAACAGAAACCAGCTCTCAGACTAATACCCAGACCTAAAGCTTCTCAACCCCACACTGGATCAAGGTGAGCTGCAAGAGAAATAAATCTTCTCTGGAGAGAGACATCCTCCAGAGACCCTACTATTCTCCATACATGATATTCAGCATTTAATTTACCCAGAATTTTCTTTTTTTTTTTTTTTTTTTTTTTTTTTGAAAAAGGCCAGGATGCCATGAGATGGCAAAAATTAATAGGGAAAAACCCAAAATCAATAGGGAAAAGCAGATCCATTGATACATCAGATACTGCAGCTGTCAGAGCCTTTAAAATGTTTCACATGCTCCAAAGAATTGATGACAAAAACAGAGAACTTAACTAGAGAATTGGAATCAGTTTTGTTTTGTTTTTTCTAAAGTAAGTGGAAATTCTTAGAAATGAAAAAAAAATACAATACTGAAATTAAGGATTCAACAGATGAGCTCAAGCCTTGATTTAACAAAGCAGATAAGAGGATTAGTAACCTGGAAGTAAGGTCAGTAAAAATATTCGGTCTGAAGCCCAGAAAGGAAAAAAAAAAAAAAGAAAGATTTATGGAACATGGTAAAAATGTCTAATAAAGACATGTAGAGTCCTGGAAGGAAAGGGTGGAATGAGGCAAAAAGGTACTGGCTGGAAATTTCAAAGCCGATGAAAGACGTCAAGCCATCAATTCAAGAGGCTCTTCAAATACCAGGCAGAGTAACTGCAAAGAAAAGTGCTAAGCACATCATTATGAAACCGTGGACACCAAAGACAAATTGTAAAAGCAACCGGAGGGAAAACACACATGATTTTAAAAGGAGCAATAGTGTGTCTGACAGCTCGCATTTCAACAAAAATAGTAGAAGCTGCAGGATCACAGAATGATGCCTTCAAAGGGCTCAGAGTAAAGCAGAGTTAACCTAGAATTCCACCTCCAACAAAAAGCAAATTTCGAAACTGAAAGCAAAATAAACACATTTCCAGCAATTAGAAATAGAATTTATCACCAAAAGACCTTCATGAAAAGTGACACTACAGGGAATTCTTCAAGAAGATGGAAGCACAAAAATGAAGGAATGAATGGAGAATATCCACGAGGGCAGAATGGGGGCAGATGTGCATACTGGCTATTCGCCGTGGAAGATTGCAATCAATCATCTTTTGGGGCTTCAAATATACGTTGAATTAAAATACATTACAATAGCCAGAAAGTCTGGGCGAGGGGAACTGAGTGTTGTGAGGTCCTTGCAACTGTGACCAAAAAGGTAAAGGTACTAATTTGGGGTAGAGGCAAATGCATCATGACTGACACGTATTGACATTATTTCATTCTTGAAAGATATTCTGATGCATTGAGTAAAATGCATGTTGTCCTTAAGTGCATCAAACTCATTAAAAAAAGCAAAAAAAGCAAGGTCAAAAATCAAGTCCTGACAGATTTTAAAGGACTGATATCATACAGGGTATGTTCTCCGACTGGAGCAGAAATAAACTAAAAATCAATAAGGAAAATATGACCTTAAAAATTCCCTGGATGGGCAGCCCGGGTGGCTCAGCGGTTTAGCGCTGCCTTCAGCCCAGGGCCTGATCCTGGAGACCTGGGATCAAGTCCCACATCGGGCTCCCTGCGTGGAGCCTGCTTCTCTCTCTGCCTGTGTCTCTGCCTCTCGCTTTGTCTCTCATGAATAAATAAATAAAATCTTAAAAAAAAATTCCCTGGATGTTTGCAATTTGATTAATGCACTCTCAAATAGCTCATGAATCAAAGACATCTTGATGGAAATTAGAAACTAAAGAACAATGGAAAAATAGGACATAACAAAATTTGTAGAAGAAAGTGAAAGCAAGTAATGAGGGAAACCCATAGCATTAGGTGCCTGTTTTAGAAAAGAAAAATGCTAAAAAAATTGCTAACATTAGTTAAATTCCATCTTGAGAAGGTAAAAATGAACATGATGCTAACCCTGAAGAAAGCAGAAGAAAATCAAAGGTAAAAACATAATGAATTATGGAAGTATACAAAGAAAGCAACAAAAAGGCAGTTCACTGAAAAGGCTCAAACATTAATAAACCTCAGCAAGACAGATTAAGGACCAAAAAAAGGGCACAAACTACCAATATCAGTAAGGGAAGGGAACAGCACTACAAATCCCACAGACAAGATTTAAAAAAAAAAAGGATAAACATGTCAAAAATGTGTCATGTGAAATGGATAAGTTCCTGAAAAAACAAAAACGTTCTATAACTTATACAAAAAACCCCCCCAAAACCAAAATCCTTATACCTGTGAGGGAAATTGAATCTCATAAAGAGAACTCCTGAGCCACAGGGCTTCACTTTACAACTCTGTAAAGAACCTGTATGTTCTTCAAGCTCTCCCAGACTAGAAAAAGAAAGCACTTCTCAAATTATTTCCGAAGTCGGGCACAATGATGATGCCCAAACCTGCCAAGGACACGGGAAGGGAATAAAATTGCAAGCAGATCTTCCTGCAGTCACGAGTCCTAAAGGAAACACAAGCAAACTGCAACGCACGGTGGTGCTGGTGGGCTGCAGCATCATGCCCCTCCTATTGGTAACAGTGCTTTTCTCGTTTCCAGAGGGATTCACTTGTATTATCTCATTTTCACCAAGGGTTTTTATTTTCACGTATACTTTACACGTAGGGAAACTGAGGCCCAAAGAGGTGAGGATGCTATCCCAAGGTCACACGAGTTAGAGCTGGGTGAGACAAATTCATTCCACTTGATGGATATTTACAGGCATCTGCTGTGTCCCAGCTAGGCCTGGGCACGTACGTTTGTGCCTCTCCTATCACCGTACCTCCCTTCTGCGTCCCTGGACCTGTTATTCCTCCAGCCAATGTCCGCTCTGCTGCTGTGGCCCTGGGCAGGCACCAGAGTGGAGCAGCCGCATGGCCTGGACAGGCTGCTAGCGCCCCCTGGCTGCTATGTGGCGTTCAGGAGTCCTGGAACACACAGGAGTGGCCCTCTCCGCCAGGCCCCAGGCTCCAGATGCTGACCCTGCCCAGAGGGGGCATCAGAAGATGCCCATGCACCGTATGGCCTGTGCACTGCAGCCGATCATCACCATTTCCAAGCTCAACAGGCTACAAAACACTTGTGTCTGTGTTTCTACCTTCAGGAAACCCTATAAGACAAACATCAATACTCTTGCTTTGCAAATGAGGAAAGCAAGGCTCAAAGAGGGGGATAATGCATCTAAATTACCTTTGCAGAGAATAACAGATTCAGGTGAGACGCAGGACCATTCTCACCACATCAGGAACCAACACCCCACCCCCACCCCCAAGCACTGTTTGATGCGGCTAAAGATGTCCTGGGGTATACCAATTACACACTGTGAGACACAAGACTGACAGGTGTGCTGAAAACTGCACAAATACCATATGTAAAAAAGGAACTCCTGACCTAGCTAATGTAGCATTTTTTAACGTAGAGAACCCAGAGGAATGCTTCCGCAGGAGGAGAGATGAGCTCCAAAGAGAAGACAGCAGAAAAACCAGAAACTGAAGACCATCTTTCAAGAGACTCTGTAACGCCAGTAAAGCAGGCTCCATACATACATTCAGGCAGGAACAGCTCCTGGATAACCACAGGATACGGGGATGGAGACAAGGAGAGAAACACAAAGAGCTGCCAAGCTTGAACTTGGCCTTTTGTCACAACGGAGGCTGGGGAGATTCCCCTTCTAAAGTCTGCCTTCTGAAGAAGCTGGATCTGAGGCCCAGCTCAGAAGCTTCTAGATCTCCTTGGTAAGCAGAGAGAGAAAACACATCCTCAGGACTCCTCAGCAAACAACTCAGGGTGTGCCTTTGCATAGCACCGTCTAGGGGAGGTGAGGCTTGCCAGTGGGGCTCCCTGGCGAGGGTTCCAGAGTAGTGGCCCCCAAAACTATAGCTCTATCCATGTGAGTGGCAGGGTCTGTGAAAACAGCAATTTCAGTGAATCCAGAGCCAACACCACTACCTGAACACAAAATGACATTGTTCCCGGCAGAGAGAACCCTATATTTTCAACCGATCGAGTTCATGAGGGTGAAATGAGCCTATGGATCACGGGAAGTTGGATGTATGTAATTTCTGCAGACCTTCGAAAGGCATTTTGAGATGAATCCAGACCAGAAACTATTTAAAAGACCGAATCACATGAGAACCGGGTGGATCAGGCTGGAGTAAAGCCAGTAAACAAAGAGCAGGGACAGGAGGCACTTCTCTCCATGGAAAAGTATAAACAGCGAGGTCCCCAGGGGTTGGACTGGTTTTACTTCTTCATCAGTGACTTAGGAGGAGGAAGCAGGAACCTGCCCCATGCATGAAGGAAATGTGGTGCTCTAGGTGGAGGGGAGCGGGCTGCTGGGCCTCACCCAGGAAGCTGCCCACTACGGCTGGGCCCACCAGGGCCGCAGAGACCATGGTTCTGGGTGCACTGAGGGTGCGCACACCCTGTAGCCCTAGAACCAGAAAGGGGGGCAGGGGAGGACGAATGTGAAGTGACGCCCATGGGGGGAAAACATTCAAAATAAACACACAGAACTTTTTTTGCCTGAGAGAGGAACGCAGGGAGTCATTGGTGACTACTTGAGTCAATGGATTCTTTTTTTTTTTTTTTTTAAGATTTTATTTACTTGAGAGAGAGAGAGAGAGAATGCAAGCACAAGCAGGGGGAGGGGAAGAGGAGGAAGTGGAATCCCGTCCCAGGATCCTGGGATCATGACCTGAGCTGAAGGTAGATGCTTAACCGACTGAGCCACCCTGGCACCCCATCGTATTTCTTTAAAAAGTTTTAAATTATAGGGGGAAAAAAACCAGAAGGAGGGGAGATTTAGGTCAACTACGGAGGAGTTACGAGGGAGTTTCCAGCAAGAGATGCTCCTTGAAGTCAGGAGGAGCCCTCTGAGGGCAGGAGGCGGCCCACCTGACCCTGGCAGGTGAACTGCAAGCCCCATGGAGCACTGGGGGCCACGGCACCAGGCCCACCCCCTTCCAGACTGCCCCAAGGCCACCCTGGAGGGGCCTCTGGAGGCCTGAACCATACCTGCTGCTGGCTCTGCTCCTCCAGATTCATCTTCACCTCCAGTGACTGGCGGGCCTCCAGGAAGGCTTTTCGGTGCTTGCGGTCGGCCATGTAGTAGGACATGATGCCCACGACGATGGCGCACAGGTAGAGGAAGACGTTGGCCAGGATCTGTGCCCCGAGAAGAGAAAAGGACAATGATGAAGGAGCCTGCTCAAGAGGAGGGATGGAGAAGGGGGGTGCAGGTGGTAACGAAAAGCAAACCCCTAGCCGCTCAGTGTCCACGGGGGACCCCAGAGAGCGGCTGACCTCAATGAGGTACTTAGGTCTCACTTGCCATGGACAGGTGAGGCCCAGGTCTGGGAGGCTGGTGGAGGGGCTGTTCTCCCCTCCTGCTTCACATCATAGCTAACCTGGCCAATCCTGCCCACCTGTGGGGCCTGGGCAGTCCCTTTGCTACCCAATTCATTCATTCACTCACTCATTTGTTCAACCACCACTTACTGAGGACTTATTAGGTGCCCTTAGGTGCTGTGCTGATTAGCGCGGCAGGGGAGTATACAAAACCCAGATCACTAGCCAGGAGTGTATAATCCTAAAAGCTGCAGGTTGTATGGAAATATCACAGGAGATGTGAAGCAGTCCAGGGCTAACTCGCAGTCATCACGCTACCTCACATGGGGTACCACAGGTATGTAGGGGTCTGGGATTCACGTACATCCTCTCAGCCAACCTCACCTGCCAGGACTGGTGTCCAGGTCCCCTGAGGAAGCTACAGGAAGGGGAAAGGGCAGCTGTGGGGCCACACATCTGTTCTGCAAGCTCAGTATTTTGGCACAAAGGCCTTCTTAGGCACTGAGAGTCTGCTCCTCCATCCTTGATACTCACAGGCTCTCCTAGGTGTCTGTGGTACTCAGTCTGCTTCCACAGGCTGCTGGGACCGCAGACCCAACTGTCTCCTGTCACAGGTAACCTTCGATATGAACCTGAACATCCAAACCACATCCAATTTCCCGGTGCTTATTGCTAATGGCCATAGGCCTTTGACCCATGTGGGGCTGGACTCGGTTCTAGCTCCTCCCACTTCTCCAAAGCCACCTGCCAGGAGCCATCTGCAACGAGGCCCATTTCCAGGTCTGTCCCACCCCCTTCCCCAAGGCCAGCTCATGCCCTTCCTCCCCACCTGGGTCCCTGAGGTTCTGCCGGGGACCTCCTCTTCTCAGGCAGAAGTTGGTAGCTGAGATGTGGGTAGGGAGGCTGAAGTGCATTTCTGGCCTTATGGAAAGAAAATGTTCTCCTAGCAAAGTAGAATGTTTTCTGAATAGGTGAAAAATGTGGGGAAGTCAATTTTAGATTTTTGAACAAGATGGTTTAATAAACAATAAGAGAGATTAATTAACTCTGACATGAATTTTCTGGGACTCCTGGTTATACCATATGCCTCTCTGTTTCTGTTTCATCAGGGCTGATCGATGCCAACCCTGGGGACCCACCACCTCCGGCAGAAAGTTCCTACAGGTCCGGGCACTCAGCCAAGGCCCACTGAATAACAAATTTGTTAGTAGGTGAGGGTGAGGGGTGTCTTGACACTGGTCACCAAGTCACCAGATGCAGATTTCACAAGCTCCTTTGATGGCTAGTTCCAGCAACTAACATCTCATTGTGTTCTTGGGTTTGGGCAGCCCCAATTGCCTACATCATGCAGCAAATGGGCAATTTCAAAATCCTCTGGGACAGCTCTTACACTTCTGCTTGGCCATGACAGGCCATTCCCACCTGACCGGTCAGTATCAGTATGGCCTCAGGCCATTTATTAAATACCTGATAGTCCAAAGAGCTGCCAATTTATGTTGAATCCAAGCAAATCACAGACCATGCTGGGTCTGAAAGCCAGTCTGGCCCGAGGTCCAAGCCAACCCAGAGGCCACCTCCCTTTGGGGGCTGTATAGCCTTGGAAATCTGCTTAGGCCCCAATTTCACTGTATAGGAAGCCAGTCAACACGGTCAGGCTGTACCTCACGCATCCTCACTGGGCAGCAGCACTTTACTAAAGCCCATGCAGGGTCCAGATACAGCAGTCACCAAGGCCAAGGGTCTCCGGTCTTACCAGGCTATGGGTCCTAGAGGTCAAGGGAGCAAGCTGCACATAGAGGAATCACACATCTAGGCCCCATATCTACTAGTATCTACAACTTCGAACCAGAGGCTCCAGACAAGGCAAGCTGCCTACAGCCAGTCTGGGCTGCTGCACTGGGCCAGGGACAAAGCTGCATGCTCAGGGGTCTCCTTGCCCTGCCTGGCCACCTCACAGGGTGGAGAGAACAGACCGTAAGGTGTACAGGGCTGAGGCTGTGTCAGGAAGGACTGCTGTCATCACTCATCAGGGTGCCCGCCTAAGAAACCACACCTGCTCTTTAGACAGCAACTATTGCGGGAAAGCTTCAAACCAACCCCCACCAAAGACTATTAACCAAACAATATAATAGGAATCAGGTTGGGACGCCTGGGTGGCTCAGTGGTTGAGCATCTGCCTTTGGCTCAGGGCGTGATCCTGGGGTCTGGGACCGAGTCCTATATCAGGCTCTGCAGGGAGCCTGCTTCTCCCTCTGCCTGTGTCTCTGCCTCTGTGTCTCTCATGAATAAATAAATTAAATCTTGGGGAAAAAAAAAAAAAAAGATACCAGTCCTAAGGCACTCTTGTGGGAGCTGTTCACATTTTTAATCTGAAATATAGTACATCTACAGGGGTGCACAGGTCGCATACATAACAGCGGGCACTGTCTCTAAGCTCTTAAAATTCAGACATTTCCCATTCCGCGTTTACCACTATAAATGTGTCTCGCTTAGCAGAACGGATGTGCTCTTCAATATCAATGTGAAAAAAATGGGTTTTGCTCCTTCCACGGCACGGAGCTGGCATGGAGCCGTCCACGGTGACTGAGACGTTGTCCCTGCCCCCAGAGCCACCGCTGATGGGGGGAGGCCCAGGGAGGACACGACAGGGTGAGCAGGGAGGTTGCTGTTTCTCTAACACACACCGATTGGTTCTGCTTCCCGCTATAGGTTAAGAATTGCAGAGCCAGGGAAAACCTGGTGAGTCTGAAAAGTGCTTCTCGTGGGACCGTGACAAGTGGGCGCCTCCAGGCCGAGCCTTCAGCTCTGCTGCCTTAGAGTAAGTTTCTGGTGCTCCCACCCCAGGATAAGGGGGGAGGATCTCCTTTTCAGGACTCCTCTCTTCTTCCAGGGCTGCCTTCCCTGCACCCTCCGCTGGGCAAACCTCCCCCAGCTACACCTGGCCCACCTGGAGGGCCCCTCCCCCTGCCCAAGAGCCCTACTCTGCCTCTCTTCTCCTCTCAGCTGCCCCCCTGCTGCCCCCATGCTCCCCAGACCCACCTGTAGTATAGTGTAACCACGTCACAACTCGCCGCTCACCCCAGACCCCTTCAGCCTGTGGTCAGCAGATGAGCAGACCAGAAACCAAACCTGACCTCCCAGCCTCGTGACCGCCCTAGGACCCAGCCCTCTGATTAATATCCCATCCGCTGCACCCCAACCTTTCCCACTGCACCCCACTCCAGCCTAAGGACAGAGGCATGAGGTTCAGTCACTTTGCTGGGGACTGTACAGGCCAGGACAGCAGGAGGGACGACAGTCCACTGCGGGGATATCCAGGGGACAAGGCCGAGGTGCAAGCAGAGGCTGGGCAGGCCCCACTGGGTCAGGGAGGTGTCACAGAGCTTCGGGAAGAGGTGGGCCTCGAGACAAAGCACTCAGCGACCATGAGAGCATGGCAGCACGGCCAGGGGGGCCTCTCCTGTCACTGTCAGTAATGCCTGCGGGGGGCGGGGGGAGCCCCAGGGGCAGGGGTTCACATGACACCTGACCCCATAAGCAGACAGAGAAGAGGCGCCCAGCCCGGCAGCTGCGAAAGCCAGCAGGAGCCCTGACGCACGGCCCGGCTCCGCGCTGCGGTCACTGAGCGCCCGTCCCACTGCCCCCCCACTGCCTGCCCCACACCAGGCTTAGTCTAGGGGTGACTCCCTTGCACAACAAGCCTGAGAAGCCCTGCTCTGGGGCACCATCAAGGTCACCTCTTCTTACCCCAGTGGCCCCCTTTCTCCAGTGAAAGAGACTGAGCAGCAGTCTCATTGCAAAATAATTTTTTTTTTGCAAAAGAATTTTTTTTTAAACACGAGATTTTTAAAATAATGAGAATCAATGAATGAATCTCCCAAGTGGGTAAACACTCAGACTACAGCTTCATCTAACCCATGACAGCCGGATGAAGCGTCTGTAATACCCCAGCTCAGAAACACAGCCGTGAGAAAATTCCTTTACAAAATCCTTCCCCTTGGAATTTGATGAATCACAATATCCTGCACATTTCTAACAGTCCACGGGGACACAGGCTGCTATGAGCAGGGCTTTAAAAAAGAAGTTATCCCATCGGAGGAGGGCTGGTGCCTCTGCTGCCTAGGCTGATCCCTCCCCATAGGTTCGTTCCAGCCTGGAGATTCCAGAACATTCCAGAACTGGGGAGAAGAAACCCAGGGAAAGAAAGCCACTCTGGCGAGTCAACGTCCTTGTCAGCTGCCCTCAGAGACCTCGTGATGCTCTGCTGTCGGGGAAGACCATATTGGAGCCTCTGTACATTAACACTAACTTAGAATGTTTTTTTGGGGAAAAAGTGTCTCCCGGGAGCTGTGGGGCAGGAAGGAGCAAGGGAAGGGACCAGGCACCTCTGCAGGCAACCAGCTCCCCCAACCCAGGCCAGAGCCTGGAGTGGCCCCCACACAGTGCCCAGGAGTGCCCCCTCCAGAGCCACACTCACTGCAGGCCGCAGGTGGCCCTCCTCCTCAGTCAGGTCCCTGCTGATATGTCCCCTCCTCCAAGAGGCCCTCCTGCCTACCCCCCCTCACTCTCTATAATGTTTTCCTGTTTAAGGCCCTGCAGAGAAGCATCTGCACTTAGCATTCCCTCACCCTTTTCTTATTTGTCTGTTTACTCTGTTTCCTTTACTAGAGATAAAGCTCCCGAGGGACAGGGCTTTGGTTCTGTTTCTCTGCCTATTCCCCAGCACCCAGGACGGCCAACGCCTGCTGGATGAATGAGTGGCAGAGAGAAGTCGGGCTGTGTGGCCTGGAACAAGTCATTTCCCCTCTGAGACGTGACGTCTTCATCCCCACAATAACCCTGAAGGCTGTTCCAGTAAGATCCAAAGACAGGTTACACACAACACTACCTGGTACAGGGCTTGCCACAAAACATGCTGAGTGACTTTGGGAAATTAGGGCCTAATGACTGTACTGTAACAACAGCATTCCATCGGAGCCTTCACGTTCACTATCCTTATTTGTCACAACAAGTAAAGCTCTTATTCTCATTCTGTGGAAGAGATCTGAAGTCCAGGGAAATGAGGCCACAAGGCTGTGGTCTCCTGGCGGCGCTGACACTGGAGCTCAGATCTCTTTCAACTTTCCCCCGCCTACAAGCAGAGAGTTCAAGTTTCAAGATATTAATAAAAACCTGCCCCCAGGGCAGCCCAGGTGGCTCAGCGGTTTAGCGCCGCCTTCAGCCCAGGGTGTGATCCTAGAGTCCTGGGATCGAGTCCGGCGTCAGACTCCCTGCATGGAGCCTGCTTCTCCCTCTGCCTGTGTCTCTGCCTCTCTCTCTGTGAATAATGAATGAATGAATGAATGAATGAATAAATAAATAAAATGAATAAATAAAATCTTTTAAAATAAATAAAATCTTTTAAAAAAATAAAAAATGAATAAATAAATCTGAATAAATAAATAAAATAAATGAATAAATTTATTTGAATAAATAAATAAATAAAATCTTTTTTAAAAATTAAAAAAAAAACCTGCCCCCAAACAAGGGGACTGAATTATCAGAAGCCAGCCTGACCAGACCTGTTAGCCTTGGGGCAGGTCCACTGCGGCCCTCGCCCCCAACTAGCAAGCACACCACCCAAGCACGAGTCCTGGGCTGTCCCTACATTACTTAGCTGAGTTGTGACGAAGCTAAGGTGAAATCCAAGGCACTGGGGCAGCAGAGAAGCCAGTAAAGACCTGAAGCATCTACACAGGTGGGGAGATCTGCAGACAGTGGGGGGGCTTTCTCATGCTACCCCTCAGCAAACTCTAGAATCAACGTGCCAAGAGAGGTCTGGGGTCTCCAATAAATACAACCCTACTCAGCACGATTCAAGGTTCGAGCCTCGGAATAATGCTAAGCTTGTCCTTCCAAGCTGGGCATTTGTTAAGTTTCCAACAAAACAAGAGGACCTCCAGAAGTTTCCAACTCATTTTATAGCTTGGTCATGGCTCTGCTAAAAGACATTCAACGTCTTCCAAAACAAAGACGACTTCCAGAATAGTCATTCAGCCAACTTGACTTGTTATATGAGGTCCCTTGTGATCTGCTGGGTTGCCAGAATGGCTTCTCAGGTTGTGCACTGCATAATCCCAGGGACACCACTCTGCAGACTCTGACCTGATGGCTCCCCTACAAGTATGGAACACGGCAGTCCTGACAACTGGGCTCTAGAGTCACTCACTTCTTCTACCTGTCAGCTGCCTATTGAGTTCCCCTCACTCCAGCCACACTGCGCCTCTCTCCAATCCTCTAACAAGATGTGCTATTTCAGGGCTCCATGGCTCTAACCAGAACATCCTGCCTCTGCTCTGCCTGTGGAGGGCCACACATGATGATCCTCCCATGTAACCCAGGACATACCTGGCCTTAGTCATCCCCAGGAAATGACAGTTATTGTTAAAATTCCAAGACCCAGCTCCAACATCACCACCCCTTTTTCCCCAAAGAGAACTATTCATTCATTCAAAGATTTAGTGAATGCCCATCCTGTGCCAGAGAGGTACTAGGCATGCAGCAGTGAATATGGCAGAAAAAGTCCCTGCTATCAGGAGCTGATATACTGGTAACAGTAGATACAAAGAAACATAATTCAACAAGAAGAGTATCAGAGCTCCCCAGAGAATAAAAATGATAGGGTAGCTGCTTTAGATCAGGTGAGGGCGACTGCTGGCCCACATCCTTCCCTCCCCTGTACAAGCATCCTACAGCCACACCCTTGCCAATGCCTCACGAAAACTCTTCCCTGGGCGGACTCTGACCACGGGATCTGCTCCAGCCCAAATGGATGTCTTGCACACATGACCCGAGCAAATGTCTGAGATACGTCCGCATATCGTCTTGTGCTTCTGCTGTTGCCCTGAGAACACCGAGAAGCACACTGGCCCAGCACACTGAAAGACTTGTGGAGCCCGACAAAACCCAGCTACAGTCTGGAGCCAAACCCAGCTGAACCCAGCCCGGATCAGCTACACCCGAGCCAAGCCATGGATGTGCATGTGAGGAATGGGTACTTGTAGGTCACCGAGCTTCGGGTTGGTATGCTGCATCAGGTGAAAACAGCTGGCTGATGCAGGTGGTTGGGACAGGTGTCCCTGAAGCAGGAGCATTAAGTGGAGGTATGAATGCCAAAAAAGACCCAGCCACAGGAAAACTCAGAAGAAACTGCAACCTGGATGGAGAAAATACTGCAGAGGCCCTGGGTCACAGGCCTCTTTTTCACAGGCCACCCCCACCCAAGACACAGTAAGCCCCCAACAGCAGGGGGTGTCTTGCACCTCTGGGGCTGGCACAGAGCACCAGAGCTGCATGAATGGCAAGAGAGGGAAAGCCAAGGAAGAGTTCATTCTCCATGGAGGTATTTCCCTTAATGAGAGAGTCAAAATCAAGCTAGAGAAAGGCTAGAGCAGTGGTTCTCAACCAGGAGTGGGGGTGGGGTGGGGGTAGGGGTGCTCTGGCCTCCAGGGGCCATGCAGCAGTATGTCTGGGGACATTTTTGATAGTTGTGACTAGAAGATGCTCCTGGGATCTACCGAGTAGAGGCCAGGGATGCTTCTTTCTAAGACTTTATTTATTCATGAGAGACACAGAGAAAGAGAGACGCAGAGATAGGGAGCCTGATGCTGGACTCAATCCCAGGACCCCGGGATCAAGACCTGAGCCAAAGGCAGACATTCAAGCACTGAGCCACCCAGGTGCCTCCAATAGAGGCCAGGGATGCTTCCGAACATCCTACAATGCACAGAGCAGTCCCCACAACTAGCCTCAAACATCAATAGATCCGAGGTCGGGAAACCTTGCCTAAAACAATGCCTTCATCCCTTTTGATCCCTGAGTATTCACATGAAACTTTCCTAAACATCCTTACTGACCAATAATGAACTCTGAGGACAAAGATGTAAGTGAGCAGATTTTTAGGTCAATCACAGGCCTTGGGGCTAAGAGGAAAACCTCCCTGAATGTAAGGACACAGTATCTTGATAAACCCACCCACGATGGAAAGAAGGCTTCACATCACTGGGCGAGGGACGACTGAGACCAGAGAAGGTCATCCTGTCTCTGGAGGAGGAAACACAGGAATAAATACCCCACATCTAACATTTTACACTGACCCAGGGATTATTCCCTTGAGGTCTGGGGACTAGGATGGAGAGTCAGGGACGCCATAAAATTAGGGGCAAATTAGGTGTCACTCTTTCCTGGGGGAGCAAATCCATTGCTCTTACCAGATTCTCAAAAGGATCCGTTTTAAACCCAGATGCTTAAGAGCCACAGAACGAATCAAAAGCTCCCGGCTCTCCCCCAGGGGCTTCACTAGAGCCAAAAAACATCTGGTCACAGCATTCTATGTCTTCTCTCACTGAGGGGACCCTAGTACTTGGTCACCCTGTTTTTTTTCTCCTGGCCAAATAAGTCTAATTTTATTTAAAGGACTCTATTTTAAAACATTTAGTCATGTTTGGCTTTGGATCCTGTTTTAAAAAACTCAACCCCACTGATGTCTTGGCAAGCCGTGGGGCCCCATGCTGGGTCCTCGATGGTAAAAAATGACATCAAGAGCACAACTCTGGCAGGGATGAAGAGAGGGAGCACAGACCAATCCTGATGGAGAGAAGGGTAGGTCAGCAAAGGGCCCTCCAAGGGAGCAAAAGTGGGACTGGCACACTTGGTTGAGGGCTTGCACACACACAACACTGAGCTTTTACAGACATTTTAACATGCAGATTCTGGATGGTAAAGAAAATTTAAACCAATTTCTGATGACCAATGTTTAGGAAAAAAAAGGGGGGCACAAAATAATTAACTGCATCCTCGTCAGAGTAACACAGGGTACCACACTGCCTGCTCCAATCTTGTTATCTGCAAGCAATACCAGTTGCAGTTAATGCATGGGTCCTGACTTTTCCAGAACTGTCTTTGAATGAACTCGAGAACAAATGTACTACCCCGGAGGAAGAGGAGCACATAATCTGGAGACAGAAGAGTTTTAGGGTTCCAGAAATATAATCACCAGATAAACCTGGCATGTGGAAATGTGAAGGGAGCTCGCCCATCACACAAAACCATCAAAGCCCTTACGTACGTGCCCATGGAACAGAGCAAGTTTAGGATCCCAGAACTTCCTCTAAATTCAGAATGACTCAGATCTTGAGAGTAAGACTTTCTGCAACTCTCAAGCTGCAGCCATCACTCCTCCCTGGGGACTCCACTCCCTTTCTCCCACCAGGCTTCTTAGGCTTTGTCCAGGGGTCCTTCCCCACAGCCCCTCAGAGCCTGTCCAGGGACATCCGGGATGGCTTTCTGAAGTCACTGGTTCCAACTGACCCCCTCAGGGCTTACTCCCTAGTTGCTGTTTCTCTAGCTCCATGCTCCTGAGCCAAGTGCACTGGTGTCTCCAGGCGACTAGGAGAAGAATGGGAGACTCCTGGGTCCCACCTGCCTGCTGAGGCCCAGGAGTCTGAATTGCACACTCTCTACTTCTAGGTGAGGCTCTTCTGCAAATCACTGTTCTGGGTGATGTAATAAGTATGAAAGTAAAGCCAAGATCCTTCCACTCCTGGTTCTGTAAACCAAACTCTAAACATACATGACCAGGGGCACCTGGTGGCTCAGTGGTTGAGCAGTTGCCTTAGGCTCAGGTCGTGATCCCAGGATCGAGTCCCACATCAGGCTCCCCACAGGGAGCCTGCTTCTCCCTCTGCCTCTACCTCTGTCTCTGTCTCTCATGAATAAATAAAATCTTTAATTAATAAACAAACATACATAACCGGTTCACATCACCTCCCTGTACCTGTCACCTATTTGTCTTCTGTCCACTGAGTCTCTTTCCCTAATATTCACCCCTCACCCCAGAAAAACACACCTCCTCACTGCCCTTCCCTGGAACCAGCACCAGCCCATTCTCCCTATCAAGCCAGTGGTCCTCTGTGCACCTCCAGTGGGTCATTCATCCCTGCTGGTCTCTCTGGTCTTCCTTCCTTGTCATTGCTCCTGCTACTTCTTGGCCAAAGCCTCACCCTTCCCACAGGCACAGACTTTTCTCTGGTCCCTCTCTGGTCCTGCCCATCCACCCCCCTGGTATCACATTAATCTTCCAAATTTGTCTTTTTGCAAGCGCTACCACCTGCTCAAAACACATCAATGGCTTCCAATCGTCTAAAAGGTAAAAATTCAAAATCCTCATTCTGGCACTCAAAGTCCTACACACTTTGGCCTCAATGAATTTTTCTAAGTATTCCCCCTTGACCCAAGTCCCTGATGTAGCGCATCTGCTTTAGCCAAGCCGAGACCCAGCAGGTATGTCTGGTCTCAGCACGGGCTGTGGTCCATACTTCCAGAGCTCTCAAACTTTCCCTCTGAGGTACCTGGGAGGAAACCTCACATCTTACCTTGCTAGGGCACGTGGACCTGGCATTCTAGTCCATAAAAACCCCTCTTTGTATTACTACCTTTAAATGTTTTTAAATGTGTGCCTTTGAGTAAAACAGATGTGTCTGTCCATTATATTACATGCGCCACTAGGGCAGAGACAAAATCTGTTCTGATCACCACCCCATCCCCAGCACTCAACACCAGGCCCATACAAGTAATGAATACAGGGTGATGGAGGAAAGGAAATGTCACCTCCATAGCTATGACCCTGAGGCTTCAAATACGGCAGACAAACACAGTCCTACGTCCCGCAATATGAGAAGCGCCCCATCTGAAATGCCCTCCATATCCCCTACCCCCTTTCACCCTTCTCTTAAAATCTAGCTAAGCCCTGTCTCCTCCACAGAGCCTTCCTTGACAGCCCCACCTCTGAGCAATCACACTCTCCCCTACTTTTTTTGAAGAGGAAATATCTGCAAGATAAATTAAGAGAAGAAAAGATCTAAATACGCAGCTATGTTCTCGGTTTTTTTTTTTTTTTTTTTTTTTTACAGAACAAGATAGGGCAGGAGCAGAAATACCAAAATGTCAGCAGTGGTTATCTTGGGGGGTGAGGAGGCTGTGGATTTTTTAAGATTTTATTTATTTATTCATGAGAGACAGAGAGAGAGAGAGAGAGAGAAAGAGAGGCAGAGACAGGCAGAAGGAGAAGCAGGCTCCACAGAGAACCTGACGTGGGACTCGATTCCGGGTCTCCAGGATCACACCCTGGGCTGCAGGCGGTGCTAAACCCCTGCGCCACAGAGGCTGCCCGGGGCTGTGAATTTAAGACAATTTCTGTTGTCCTTTTTTGCCTTATAATCTATCACAAATCTTTGTGAAGAGAAAATAAAGACAACGAGCATATTTGAAAGTTCCACTCACTTGGAACACACTGACCATCAGCAGACCTGGGGACCCCTTGGGACAGACTCCTCTCGTGGGCACTCCCTCCTTGCACTGCAGACAGCACCTCCAGCCCAGAGCCTCTGTACCTGGTCCATGAGTTCACTAAGCATCTCCTCTCTGTTTCTATGGGACATGCCTTGCCTCCCACCGGATCTTTCAAAGGATCAGCTGGGAAGAGAAATCTTCCTACAGTCCTCAAACAAGGTGTGGGCACAGAATCCAATGGCCTCACCTTCTGCTCTCTGGCTCTTGTGTTGTGAAATGCAGGAATCGGGAACCAGAGGGTCACGGCCACCAGGAATGGAAGATGCCCTGCCCGCCCAGAGATCAGTGTGAGACAGTCATCTGTCCCGCATCGTTCAGTGCCAACATTTACAGGGGATGCATTGCCATTATAAACTGGAACTGGTTCGAGTTGTCCCCCACACAACTGTCATCTCAGATGAGCCTTCCCTCCAGGACAAGGGCGAGTCCAGCTGACAAGGGGACTACAATCAGTTCTGAGCAGTTCTGTGTCAGCTGATGCACATGGTCCAGCCACTGGTCACTGGGGTTCTGTTGGACAACTGCTGCTGGCACGAAGGGCCTATAGCCATCGACCTGACCATCCCTCACAAATGATGCCACACGACTCACTTGTTGGGCTGATCTCCTCTGCAACCACCTCATTTCCCTCCTCTTGCCTTCAAATGCTATTCCCACCTGCCAGAGCCATCATCCATCTGCTCCCTCAGAGATGGGCCACTGCCACAGCGCCGGCTGGGATCTTCCCATCCTGGGCACACATGCTTTCTGGGCTTTCAAAAGAGTTCTAAAACCAGCCCCTGGCTTCCCGAGAAGTTCCTGACATTTAAATTATTTCCATTGTGGGTAGCCCGGGTGGATCAGCAGTTTAGCACCGCCTTCAACTCAGGGCCTGACCCTGGAGACCCGGGATCGAGTCCCACGTCAGGCTCCCTGCATGGAGCCTGCTTCTCCCTCTGCCTCTCTCTCGGTGTCTCTCATGAATAAATAAAATCTTAAAAAATAAAATCAATTATTTCCATTGGTTTTGCCTCGTTTTCCCACTTACCAGCCTTCTGCTCTTGACACACTGAAAGTCCAGAGCTGGACTCTCTCGGCCCGAGTGCGGGATGTAAGCCTGTCGTCAGTCAGCGCTGCCAGCCCTGCCCCCGTGGCTGCCCCGCCGCTCCCAGCTCACCCCTGGGCACCATGCTCCTGTGGCATCCTCCGTGGTGGGTCCCCGATGACCGTGCAGAAAGGCTTGATGAACGTCAGCTATTACGACGAGGCACGTTGTAAATTCCTGACACTGCAATGAACTTTGTTCCCAGTTCTCCAGCTTCCTGAGCTCCCTTCATTTTTTTTTTTTAAAGATTTTATCCATTTATTCATAGACACAGAGAGAGAGAGGCAGAGACACAGGCAGAGGGAGAAGCAGGCTCCACGCAGGGAGCCCCATGTGGGACTCGATCCCGGGTCTCCAGGATCACACCCCAGGCTGCAGGCGGCGCTAAACTGCTGAGCCACCGGGGCTGCCCCCTGAGCCCCCTTTAACGGCTTTCCATCCCCGGGCCGGGTAGGGGCATCAGTGGTTCCCAAACCCGTGTGCGCTTCTGCTCCCAGGCTCCACCTGCAGGCAAGGACCCAGAATCTGCATTCCGAGCAAAGCCCTCCTCCCCACCCAGGGGATCCCAGCGCAGCCTGTTCCACTTGGGAACCACTAAAGGATCATCTTCCTGCTGCATGTTAGTATCTACACACAACTTCATGGGGCGCCCGGGGGGCTCCAATGGTTAGGTGTCAAACTCTAGATCTCAGCTCAGGTCCTGATCTCAGGATTGAGAGTCCAAGCTCTGAGTTGGGCTCCACGCTGGGTACAGAGCCTACCTAAGAAAAAATAAATGCAACTTCATGGCCCTTAGGCTTGCCCTAGAAGGTTCACCTTGATGCTTACTCAAGCTGTCCCCACACACAGCTTTCAGCGTCTCCCCACTATTGTGACCCTCTCCCAGGGCCCATTGGCTCTCCCCAAGTCAGCCTGCCAGCCAGACCCTGGGACCCTACTGCTCAGCTGGAGGGCTCAGTCCCTCTCCTGTCCCTTTACCCACTCTGACCAGGAGGGCTCTTCATGGCAGGGCCAGACGCTGCTGGAACCATCTGCCTGAACTGCTCAAGAGAAGCAGACTCCCCACTGAGCAGGGAGGCTGACATGGGACTTGATCCCAGGACCAGGATATCATGACCTGAGTGGAAGGCAGGCGCTTAACCAACTGGGCCACCCAGGCCTCCCTGAGCAATGGCTTTGGAGCCAGAGAAGTTCCTATTCTATCATTTGTTAGCAGGTCCCATAAAACCTCCCTCTTCAACTTCCTCCCATGGAAAATAAGGTTAGAAGCTTTAATACTTATCTCCAGGCAGCCCTGGTGGCTCAGCGTTTTAGTGCCGCCTGCAGCCCAGGGCATGATCCTGGAGTCGCGGGATCGAGTCCCACGTTGGGCTCTCTGCATGGAGCCTGCTTCTCCCTCTGCCTCTCTCTCTCTCTCTGCATCTCTATGAATAAATAAATAAAGTCTTAAAAAATATATATATATTAAAAAAAATATATTTATCTCCATTCAAGAAATCTTTGCCCAACCCAAGGTCACAAGGATTTTTTTTTTTCCCTGAAAGTTCTATAGTAGAAGTCTAACTATGATCTATTTCAACTTAATTTTTATATGTGGGGTAAGGTACAGATTATGATTTTTGCCCATATAGATATCTAATGATTCCAGTATCATCTATTGAAAGATTATCATTTTTTTCCATTGAACTAACTTGGCATTTTCATTGAATATTAACTGATCAAAGATGTGCACATTTCTGAACTTTATTTGGATTCTATGCTTAGGTTAGTACTATACTGGTCTTGATTGCTGTAACTTTATATCACATAATCAGGTAGTAATATAAGTCCTCTTTCTTAAATTCTTTCTCTAATTTATGTATCCAAATATTTTTTTAAAAGATTTTATTTATTTACTCATGAGAGACACAGAGACAGAGACACAGGCAGAGGGAGAAGCAGGCTCCATGCAGGGAACCCAATGCGAGACTCGATCCCAGGACTCCAGGATCACGTCCTGAGCCAAAGGCAGACACTCAACCACCGAGCCACCGAAGCATCCCTATATAAATTTTTAATCATCAATTTCTACAAAAAAAAAAAAAAAACTGATGGGATTTTTATTTGGACTGAATTGAACCTGTAACAATTTAGAGAGAATTGACATCTTATTATCTGTGTTCTTTCCATTAATTTAGGTTTAATTTCTTTCAGGAAGGTTTTATATTTTTCACTATAAAAAGCTAAATTTAACAAGATGTGTGAAGACTTAAGTATTTCATGGTTTTGGATGCTACTTTAAATGGATTTTTTTTTCAGTTTCCAATTGTTTGTTGCCAGTACAGAAAAGCAGGTTTTTGTTTTTAAAGAGAGCATGAGAGCAGGATTGGGGGAGGCGGGGGGCAGAGCAGAGGGAGAGAGAGTTTGTTTTTTGTTTTTTGTTTTTTTTTAGATTTTATTTATTCATGAGAGACACAGAGAGGGGGCTGGGGGGGGGGGTGGGCGGGCAGAGACACAGGCAGAGGGAGAAGCAGGCTCCATGCAGGAAGCCCGACATGGAACTTGATCCCGTATCTCCAGGATCCGGCCCTGGACTGAAGGCAGCACTAAACCGCTGAGCCACCCAGGCTGCCCAAGAGAATCTTCTCTGAAAAAGGCTCAATAACCCAGCATAGAGCCCAACATTGGGTCTCAACTCAACAATCCTAAGATCACAACCTGAGCTGAAATCAAGAATTGGATGCTTAACTGACTGAGACAACTACCATAGATCTTTTAATATTAATCATGTAACTTCCAAATTTGTTAAGTTCGCTTCTAGGATTTTTGAGGATTCCTTAGGATTTTCTACATAGATAATCATATCACATGAAAACCTACAGTTTCATTTCTTATTTGTAGGACTGTTTTTTCTTGCTTTATTGCACTGGTTAGGACCTCATGAAAGAAGCGATTAGAACAAACTTTCTTTCCTGTCCTGTTCTTGACCTGAGGGACAGAGACAGCTCCATAACTTAGAGGCCTACTGCAAAGAGAAAAAGAAGGTTCCCTTATTCAAAAAGCAGGAAAAAAGAGCCAATGAAGGTACTAAAATATAAGGTTTTGCCCTGTCCTCTGCGGTGTTTGATTTGTCATGGTGATTTTTATTTTTCATTCAACCCTGGTCTAAGTTAAATTTTAAAATTATTAGCATGGGGGCACCTGGGTGGCTCAGCGATTGAGCATCTGCCTTTGGCTCAGGGTGTGATCCCAGGGTCCTGGGATTGAGTCCTGCATTGGGCTCCCTGCAGGGAGCCTGCTTCTTCCTCTGCCTGTGTTTCTGCCTCTCTCCTCCTCTCTCATGAATAAATAAAATCTTTAAAAACAAAGTAATTAGCATGGATTTTTACCATCTATCTTTACAATGTACAATGCCAGTTTTAAATGCAAATATAAGAGCATTTAACACATATGCAGAACACTAAAATGAAACAATGAGTATCTTAGGTCTATATGTGCATATATGTATGTCATTCTTACCAAAATAGTGGAAACATTGTACAAAACTAAGCTTTTTATTTCACTTCTTGATATACACACATTCTAAGGTTTACCTTAGCTTACTAATGAAGGCCTGAAAAGAAAAAGAACTATGGTTTCTACCTTTCCTTTTCCTTCTATGCCATTAATTTCTGTGTTAAATGGTTGGCTAACACAGGAAAGCAACATGGGTAATAAAGAGATGGTGTTGGTTCCTTGTATGCTCATGTTTATTAGAATGCCACAGCCAAAAAACAAAAATAAAAAAAAAAAAATAAAGAATGCCACAGCCTTCTTTCTGCATTAGAAGTTCTAATTTGAATAGAAAGCATGGCCTCTCAGGGTTGTCAGGATCTCCACTTAGCTGTAGATATAACACATTTACTTTTTACTTGTTTTGCATCTTGCTGAACTCCCAGACACTCCCAGATTCATGCCGTTGGAGCACTGCAAACACTCCATGAAAATGGGCCAGGCAAGGAATGGAAAACACACATATTGTGTATACTTCCTCTGCACACAGGCATGTTCCACTGTTCCAGTAGACTTCAGTTATAAAACACAAGGTCAAAGATAACATCAGAATTTCAAGACTGCACAAGCCACATTGCCCATGAAGCCAAACTGCTTAGGAGGGGAGGATTTAGATTTTCACTATTAAATATGATGTAGGTTTTTCATAGATGCCTTTTCTCAGGTCAAAGAAATTTTCTTTTATTCCTAGTTTGCCAAGACGTTTTACCACAAATGGGTGTTGAATTTTATCAAGTACTTTTTCTGTATTTATAGAAATCATCATGAATTTTCCTTTTTTAAAAAGTCTAATATGTTAAATTATATCAATTAATTTTAACATGTCAAAACAACATTATATTCCTTCAAAAATCCCTAACTGGTCATTATGTGTTACCCTTTTTACACACTGCTGGGTTTTGTTTGCTAATGTTCTATTAAAGATATTCACACACACAATGAGAGCTATTTACCTATTCTTTTTTTCCTATGTCTTTTTTGTGGTTTTGATATCTGGGAATGCTGACCTCATATCATAAAACGAGCAAGCAAATGTTCCCGTTCTATTTTCTGGCATAGTTTGTGTAAAATTGATATTATTTCACTCTTAATTGTTTGGTGGAATTCAGCATTGAAGGCAGGTGAAACTGGAGTTCTCTTCGGAGAAGGTTTTTAAGTTCAAGCTCAAGTTCTGTAATGGATATAGGACTACTCAACTTTGGTAGTTTATATCTCTCAAGTCATTTGTTCGATTTGTCTAAGTTGTCAAATTTGTTGGCATATAGTAGTTAGATAATAGATAACATATATTTTCCTGTTAATGTCTGTAGGACCTATGACTATTTCCATTTCCGGTATTTGTAATTTGCATCTGCTCTGATTTCCCTGATGATCTAGCTAGAGATTTATCAATTTGAACTATTTCAAAGAACCAGCTTTGGATTCACTGATTTTTCTTTAATTATCTTTATTATTACTTTCTACTTTTTACTCTGGTGGAAGCATAATTGATTTTAGACCTTTATTAATATAAACATTTAATACTATAAATGTCCCTCTTAGTACTACTTTGCCTACATTGCACATGTTTTGGCATATTTTCATTTATTTACTTTTTTAAAGATTATTTATTTATTTATTCACAAGAGACAGAGAGAGAGAGAGGCAGAGACATAGGCAGAGGGAGAAGTAGGCTTCCATGCAGGAAGCCCGATGTGGGACTCAATCCTGGAACTCCAGGATCACGCCCTAAGTCAAAGGCAGACACTCAACCACTAAGCCACATAGGCATCCCAGTATATTTTCATTTAATTCAACATATTTTCTAATGTCTCTTGTGATTTCTGTCTTGACCCATGGGTTATTTAGGTATCTGTTTAATTTCCAAATATATTGTGATTTTCATGATATAGGAGGTGATTCACCAAATATTCATC
The DNA here is from genome assembly GCF_011100685.1 of Canis lupus familiaris. NCBI lineage: Eukaryota > Metazoa > Chordata > Mammalia > Carnivora > Canidae > Canis > Canis lupus. Next base: position 19,274,036 of record NC_049238.1, read on the forward strand.
ATAATCCTAAATGCATATGCACCTAATAACAGAGCTTCAAAATACATGAAGCAAAAGTTGACAGAACTAAAAGGAAAAAAAGACAAACCCATGATATTTGAAGATTGCATCATTCCTCTGTTACTGGTAAAATAGACAAATTAGTCAATATATAGAACATTTGAAGAAACTGAACAACCATCTGGACCAATTTAGACTTTGGAATATTTAATATTACCAGGGACAAAGGAACATTTCATAATTTGTCTGTAAAAGAAAGTTTATTGGGGTGCCTCAGTGGCTCACTCAGTTGAGTGTCTGACTCTTGATTTCATGGGTCCTTAGATCAAGCCCCACAGCAGGCTCCATACTCCGCAGGGAGTCTGCTTGAAGATTCTCTCCCTCTGCCCTTCCTCCTACTCACGCATGCTCTCGTGTCTGTGCTGTCTCTAAAATAAATCTTTAAAAATTTATTCATGAGAGACAGAGAAGCAGAAACACAGGCAGAGGGAAAAAAGTGGGACTTGATCCCAGGACCCCCAGATCACGACCTGAGCCAAAGGCAAACACTCAACCACTGAGCCACCACAGTGCCCCTTTAAAAATATTTTTTTTTTTTTTTTTTTATTTTTTATTTTTTTTAATTTATTTTTTTATTGGTGTTCAATTTACTAACATACAGAATAACACCCAGTGCCCGTCACCCATTCACTCCCACCCCCCGCCCTCCTCCCCTTCTACCACCCCTAGTTCGTTTCCCAGAGTTAGCAGTCTTTATGTTCTGTCTCCCTTTCTGATATTTCCCACACATTTCTTCTCCCTTCCCTTATTTTCCCTTTCACTATTATTTATATTCCCCAAATGAATGAGAACATATAATGTTTGTCCTTCTCTGACTGACTTACTTCACTCAGCATAATACCCTCCAGTTCCATCCACGTTGAAGCAAATGGTGGGTATTTGTCATTTCTAATAGCTGAGTAATATTCCATTGTATACATAAACCACATCTTCTTTATCCATTCATCTTTCGTTGGACACCGAGGCTCCTTCCACAGTTTGGCTATCGTGGCCATTGCTGCTAGAAACATCGGGGTGCAGGTGTCCCGGCGTTTCATTGCATTTGTATCTTTGGGGTAAATCCCCAACAGTGCAATTGCTGGGTCGTAGGGCAGGTATATTTTTAACTGTTTGAGGAACCTCCACACAGTTTTCCAGAGTGGCTGCACCAGTTCACATTCCCACCAACAGTGTAAGAGGGTTCCCTTTTCTCCGCATCCTCTCCAACATTTGTTGTTTCCTGCCTTGTTAATTTTCCCCATTCTCACTGGTGTGAGGTGGTATCTCATTGTAGTTTTCATTTGTATTTCCCTGATGGCAAGTGATGCAGAGCATTTTCTCATATGCATGTTGGCCATGTCTATGTCTTCCTCTGTGAGATTTCTGTTCATGTCTTTTGCCCATTTCATGATTGGATTGTTTGTTTCTTTGGTGTTGAGTTTAATAAGTTCTTTATAGATCTTGGAAACTAGCCCTTTATCTGATATGTCATTTGCAAATATCTTCTCCCATTCTGTAGGTTGTCTTTGAGTTTTGTTGACTGTATCCTTTGCTGTGCAAAAGCTTCTTATCTTGATGAAGTCCCAATAGTTCATTTTTGCTTTTGTTTCTTTTGCCTTCGTGGATGTATCTTGCAAGAAGTTACTATGGCCGAGTTCAAAAAGGGTGTTGCCTGTGTTCTTCTCTAGGATTTTGATGGAATCTTGTCTCACATTTAGATCTTTCATCCATTTTGAGTTTATCTTTGTGTATGGTGCAAGAGAGTGGTCTAGTTTCATTCTTCTGCATGTGGATGTCCAATTTTCCCAGCACCATTTATTGAAGAGACTGTCTTTCTTCCAATGGATAGTCTTTCCTCCTTTATCGAATATTAGTTGCCCATAAAGTTCAGGGTCCACTTCTGGATTCTCTATTCTGTTCCACTGATCTATGTGTCTGTTTTTGTGCCAGTACCACACTGTCTTGATGACCACAGCTTTGTAGTACAACCTGAAATCTGGCATTGTGATGCCCCCAGATATGGTTTTCTTTTTTAAAATTCCCCTGGCTATTCGGGGTCTTTTCTGATTCCACACAAATCTTAAAATAATTTGTTCTAACTCTCTGAAGAAAGTCCATGGTATTTTGATAGGGATTGCATTAAACGTGTATATTGCCCTGGGTAACATTGACATTTTCACAATATTAATTCTGCCAATCCATGAGCATGGAATATTTTTCCATCTCTTTGTGTCTTCCTCAATTTCTTTCAGAAGTGTTCTATAGTTTTGAGGGTATAGATCCTTTACATCTTTGGTGAGGTTTATTCCTAGGTATCTTATGCTTTTGGGTGCAACTGTAAATGGGATTGACTCCTTAATTTCTCTTTCTTCAGTCTCATTGTTAGTGTATAGAAATGCCACTGACTTCTGGGCATTGATTTTGTATCCTGCCACGCTACCGAATTGCTGTATGAGTTCTAGCAATCTTGGGGTGGAGACTTTTGGGTTTTCTATGTACAGTATCATGTCATCGGCGAAGAGGGAGAGTTTGACTTCTTCTTTGCCAATTTGAATGCCTTTAATGTCTTTTTGTTGTCTGATTGCTGAGGCTAGGACTTCCAGTACTATGTTGAATAGCAGTGGTGAGAGTGGACATCCCTGTCTTGTTCCTGATCTTAGGGGAAAGGCTCCCAGTGCTTCCCCATTGAGAATGATATTTGCTGTGGGCTTTTCGTAGATGGCTTTTAAGATGTCGAGGAATGTTCCCTCTATCCCTACACTCTGAAGAGTTTTGATCAGGAATGGATGCTGTATTTTGTCAAATGCTTTCTCTGCATCCAATGAGAGGATCATATGGTTCTTGGTTTTTCTCTTGCTGATATGATGAATCACATTGATTGTTTTACGGGTGTTGAACCAGCCTTGTGTCCCAGGGATAAATCCTACTTGGTCATGGTGAATAATTTTCTTAATGTACTGTTGGATCCTATTGGCCAGTATCTTGTTGAGAATTTTTGCATCCATGTTCATCAGGGATATTGGTCTGTAATTCTCCTTTTTGGCGGGGTCTTTGTCTGGCTTTGGAATTAAGGTGATGCTGGCTTCATAGAACGAATTTGGAAGTACTCCATCTCTTTCTATCTTTCCAAACAGCTTTAGGAGAATAGGTATGATTTCTTCTTTAAACGTTTGATAAAATTCTCCTGGGAAGCCATCTGGCCCTGGACTCTTGTGTCTTGGGAGGTTTTTGATGACTGCTTCAATTTCCTCCCTGGTTATTGGCCTGTTCAGGTTTTCTATTTCTTCCTGTTCCAGTTTTGGTAGTTTGTGGCTTTCTAGGAATGCGTCCATTTCTTCTAGATTGCTTAATTTATTGGCGTATAGCTGTTCATAATATGTTTTTAAAATCGTTTGTATTTCCTTGGTGTTGGTAGTGATCTCTCCTTTCTCATTCATGATTTTATTAATTTGAGTCTTCTCTCTCTTCTTTTTAATAAGGCTGGCTAATGGTTTATCTATCTTATTAATTCTTTCAAAGAACCAACTCCTGGTTCTGTTGATCTGTTCCACAGTTCTTCTGGTCTCGATTTCGTTGAGTTCTGCTCGAATCTTTATTAACTCCCTTCTTCTCTTGGGTGTAGGATCTATTTGCTGTTTTTTCTCTAGCTCCTTTATGTGTAAGGTTAGCTTTTGTATTTGAGTTCTTTCCAGTTTTTGAATGGATGCTTGTATTGCGATGTATTTCCCCCTTAGGACTGCTTTTGCTGCATCCCAAAGATTTTGAACGGTTGTATCTTCATTCTCATTAGTTTCCATGAATCTTTTTAATTCTTCCTTAATTTCCTGGTTGACCCTTTTATCTTTTAGCAGGATGGTCCTTAACCTCCACGTGTTTGAGGTCCTTCCAAACTTCTTGTTGTGATTTAGTTCTAATTTCAAGGCATTATGGTCCGAGAATATGCAGGGGACAATCCCAATCTTTTGGTATCGGTTCAGACCCGATTTGTGACCCAATATGTGGTCTATTCTGGAGAAAGTTCCATGTGCGCTTGAGAAGAATGTGTATTCGGTTGAGTTTGGATGTAAAGTTCTGTAGATATCTGTGAAATCCATCTGGTCCAGTGTATCATTTAAAGCTCTCGTTTCTTTGGAGATGTTTTGCTTAGAAGACCTATCGAGTATAGAAAGAGCTAGATTGAAGTCACCAAGTATAAGTGTATTATTATCTAAGTATTTCTTCACTTTGGTTAATAATTGATTTATATATTTGGCAGCTCCCACATTCGGAGCATATATATTGAGGATTGTTAAGTCCTCTTGTTGAATAGATCCTTTAAGTATGATATAGTGTCCCTCTTCATCTCTCACTACAGTCTTTGGGGTAAATTTTAGTTTATCTGATATAAGGATGGCTACCCCTGCTTTCTTTTGAGGACCATTCGAATGGTAAATGGTTCTCCAACCTTTTATTTTCAGGCTGTAGGTGTCCTTCTGTCTAAAATGAGTCTCTTGTAGACAGCAAATAGATGGGTCCTGCTTTTTTATCCAGTCTGAAACCCTGCGCCTTTTGATGGGGTCATTAAGCCCGTTCACATTCAGAGTTACTATTGAGAGATATGAGTTTAGTGTCATCATGATATCTATTCAGTCTTTGTTTTTGTGGACTGTTCCACTGAACTTCTTCTTAAAGGGGAATTTTAAGAGTCCCCCTTAAAATTTCTTGCAGAGCTGGTTTGGAGGTCACATATTCTTTTAGTTGCTGCCTGTCTTGGAAGCTCTTTATCTCTCCTTCCATTTTGAATGAGAGCCTTGCTGGATAAAGTATTCTTGGTTGCATGTTCTTCTCCTTTAGGACCCTGAATATATCCTGCCAGCCCTTTCTGGCCTGCCAGGTCTCTGTGGAGAGGTCTGCTGTTACCCTAATACTCCTCCCCATAAAAGTCAGGGATTTCTTGTCTCTTGCTGCTTTAAGGATCTTCTCCTTATCTTTGGAATTTGCAAGCTTCACAATTAAATGTCGAGGTGTTGAACGGTTTTTATTGATTTTAGGGGGGGATCTCTCTATTTCCTGGATCTGAATGCCTGTTTCCCTTCCCAGATTAGGAAAGTTTTCAGCTAGAATTTGTTCAAATACATATTCTGGCCCTCTGTCCCTTTCGGCGCCCTCGGGAACCCCAATTAAACGTAGGTTTTTCTTCCTCAGGCTGTCGTTTATTTCCCTTAATCTATCTTCATGGTCTTTTAATTGTTTGTCTCTTTTTTCCTCAGTTTCCCTCTTTGCTATCAACTTGTCTTCTATGTCACTCACTCGTTCTTCCACCTCGTTAACCCTCGTCGTTAGGACTTCTAGTTTGGATTGCATCTCATTCAATTGATTTTTAATTTCTGCCTGATTAGCTCTAAATTCTGCAGTCATGAAGTCTCTTGAGTCCTTTATACTTTTTTCTAGAGCCACCAGTAGCTGTATAATAGTGCTTCTGAATTGGCTTTCTGACATTGAATTGTAATCCAGATTTTGTAACTCTGTGGGAGAGAGGGCTGTTTCTGATTCTTTCTTTTGAGGTGAGGTTTTCCTTCTAGTCATTTTGCTCAGTGCAGAGTGGCCAAAAGCAAATTGTATTGGGAAAAAGAGAAAAAGAGAGGAGAGAAAGAAGGAAAGAAAAGAGAAAGAGAAAAAAAAAGGGAAGAAAAGAAAAAAAAAACGAGAAAAAAAAAAAGAAAAAGAGAAAGAAAAAGAAAGGAGAAAAAAAGGGGGTGGGGGAAGGAAACAAATCAAAAAGCAAAACAAAACAAAAACAAAAACAAAAACAAAAAAAAAAAAAAAAAAAAAAAAGAACCACCGGGGAGTATCTTCTGATTCTGTGTACTTTAAGTCCCTTGGCTTCTCCTGGAAGTTGTCCGTCTAGCTGGTGTTCTGGGGGAGGGGCCTGCTGTGCTGATTTTCAGGTGTTAGCAGTTGGGGGAGCTGCTGTGCCCCTGCCTGGTGCAGGGCTCGGTGGGGGTTGTTTACCCCGTGAGGCCGCAGGAGGAACAGCCCCAGTGGCGGGGCAGCTCTGGAAACCTGGATTCAGCTCCGGCAGGAACTCCGTCTGCAGGGCCTGGAGGCTCGGGGCGGGGCCGCTGATCTGCTCAGCTGGGGCAGGAGCGTCCTCGCTGTCCTGGGCCCTCCCGGCCTCTGCCTGTCCCGGGGGAGGCCGGATCCTGGGCTGTGTCCCGGCGCCCTGTGCTCCGGAGCCTGCGCTGTTGGATTCGCGCTCCCGGGCCGCGCAGCCCCCTCCGCGGAGCCGCCGCCCGAGCCCCTCCGAGCTGCTCCTGGAACCGCGCAGCCCCCTCCGCACGGAGCCTCTTCCTCTGCCCGAGCCCCTCCGAGCTGCTCCCGGGGCCGCGCAGCCCCCTCCGCGGAGCCGCCGCCCGAGCCCCTTCAGCTGCTCCTGGTCCCGCCGGGTCCCGCCGTGCGCGCTGCAGCCCTTAGGGAGCTCGGCGCACTCTCCCGGGGCGCAGGTGTCTGTTAGTGTCCCCGGGAGCCCGAGGGCATCCCCGCCCTCCTGGGTCCTGCTCCAACTCCCCGCGAGCCCCTTTCCGCCCGGGAAGGTCGGTGCAGCTCCTGCTCCTCCGGGACGGGGCTCTCCTGTGCTGGGGACACTCGCCCTGGCCTCAGCCCGGCTCCTCGCGGGGCCCCTCCCCCTCGGAGGCCTTTGTTCCTTTATTTCTTTTTCCCCGTCTTCCTACCTTGATAGATGCGCGAACTCTTCTCACTGTTGCATTCCAGCTGGTCTCTCTTTAAATCTCAGGCCGAATTCATAGATTTTCAGGATAATTTGAAGGTTTTCTAGGTAGTTTGGTGGAGACTGGTGATTTGGAGACCCTACTCCTCCGCCATCTTGCTCCTCCCTCTAAAAATATTTTTAAAAAATACTTTAGGGGATCCCTGGGTGGCTCAGCAGTTTGGCGCCTGCCTTCGGCCCAGGGCATGATCACGTCAGGCTCCCTGCATGGAGCCTGCTTCTCCCTCTGCCTGTGTGTGTGTGTGTGTGTGTGTGTGTGTGTGTGTGTGTGTCTTTCATGAATAAATAAATAAAATCTTCTAAAAAAATACTTAAAAAATTTCTACCCCCAGTGTGGGACTTGAATTCATGACACTGAGATCGAGAAATCACATGCTCTTCCAACTGAGCCAGCCAGGTACCCCCATCAAAAAAGTATTTCACCTTCATTTTCTGAAGGATATGTTTGTTGGATATAAAATTCTAGATTGATCATTTTTATCTTTCAGCTCTATTGTCTTCTGCCTTAGAATAATTTCTGACTGGACATTTGCTATCATTCTTCTTTCCATGTAACACATTTTTTCATTTTCTTTCTAGTTATTAGTTTCTCCTTATTACTAGTATCAAGTAATTTGATTATGCTACAGTGTTATGTGATTCTCTTTTAGTTTTGTATTTACCTGAATTATGCCATGCTTCTTAAACCATGGATTTATAGGTTTTGGACATTTCCCCACCATTATTACTTTAAATATTTCTTCTGTACTCCCTCCTGGGACTGCAGTACTCCCCACGGACTAAAGATTGCAGCCAAGGCCATCTCAAATAGCTGTCTAGGTCTTCCCCCTCAGATTCAAAATTACCTGCCAGTTTTCTTATTATCTTACCCAATTCTCCAAAAAATCTGTTAAATATATATATACATATGTTATATATAACATTATATGTGTGTATACCCACATGTATTATATATACAACATATGTGTGTGTATATAATATATATATATATATATATATAGTGTTTATCCTTTAGACCACTGCTCAAAACTTGCTTCTGCCTCATAACAATATAGGGCTCACAGTACAATTTTCCCCCCATGGGCCAGCTCAGTAATGCCTGCTCCATGAGCCCACTCCTAGTCCAGGCAGAAAGAGGCATTTTCTTTGTACTTTCACAAGTCTTGTGTGTCATAGTACCCCCTTGAGGACTTGAGGACATCCTTTCAGTCAATTTGGGATGAGCCCCAGCCTCACATCCAGAAGAAGGAAAGACACTGTACTCTGCTGTCTCTGTCATGGGAGGCAAAGCAATGATTATATCAAAACATGCCTATGAGAGACTTTCCTGGGGGAGAAGTTGAGCAACAGTATCGTATGAAGGAGTGAGTCAGGCTGTATCTCTCCTTTTTCCAAAGGGAAAAATGAGCCACGTTGCAGATTAAGTCAATTATTCTGAGCCAGAGGAAATACCTCTCAGGGTATTTACTCTCAAATCAGCCTCTCTCAATACGGCCTCTCAGGAGTTGGGGGAAAAAACCACACCAGCCTCTGACTTCCTTCTTACACAGCCAGGGGATCAAGGGCAGGCAATCACGGCCCAGGAAACCACACAGCTCCTGGCTCCAGATCTCTGGGGAGCCCTGTCTCCAGGGCAGCAAACCATTCCCAAGATTGGGGGGGGGGGGGGAAGCAAGATCAACCATGCAACCAAGAGCAGTTCACCAGCAAAAATCTGAAGCCTGAGACCACCCTAGTTTCACACTGGCAACTCTTTCAAGGCACAGAATGCCAGATGATCCCCTTCAAATGTGCTTACACGAGGTCACCTGCCTTCTTTCCATCCATCTCTCGGTTCACGTCCTTTTCCCCGCACAACCACGGACTCAATAACCTTCCACTTGAATAAATTCCTCATAACACCCTACTAATCCATCACTCACCCTTGTCACTCCATATCCCGATACCCACCTACCCCCTCTGCCCACAGCCCCCCGAAGCTCTCCCATCTCCATGTAAGAACCTGAAGCAGAGCCTGAATTATGTCATGCTTCTTAAACCATGGGTTTATAGGTTTTGGACATTTCCCCACCATTATTACTTCAAATATTTCTTCTGCACTCCCTCCTGGGACAGCAGTTCTCCCCACTGACTAAAGATTGCAGCCAAGGCCATCTCAAATAGCTGTCTAGGTCTTCCCCCTCAGATTCAAAATTACTTGTGAACAGACTCTCCATCTCCTGCTGCCTGTATCTGTTGCAGGGCCCTGCCTCACTACATAAACAGGTGCCATGGTGTTCATCAGCTCCCTGCTTTGAGGGGGTGCAAGAACACTGGTTTGGGAGCCAGATAGGGACTAGGACACAGTCCCTCTGTCCTCAGGCCAGGAACAAGTGACTTCCCCTCTGAGCTTCAGCATTCTCTCTCTGGAAACAGTAATATCTCCAAGGCCATCCCCACCTGGCAGAAGCAACACGCCAAGTAGGGGGCAGAAGGCAGCAGGAACAGGATCCTCTTAGATGCAGACCTCAACTCATCCCAATTCATAAATTCCACGCAAGCAAAATTAGCACCTCTCAAAAGGGATACATGCTTTCTGGTTTAACAGCTTAACAGCGTTACAGATAAAAATACAGTAACACTTGCATCTGAATAGGGCTTTGTGGTTTACAAAGGACTTTCACTCATTGTCTCATGGGTTCCTTGCCACAACCCAGCCAGCAATCATCGTCATCATCATCACAGCAAACCTATGAGGCAAGCATTGTTCTAAGAGCTTTACTCATGGCAACTCAGAGATTTCATAAGGCGCAGACCCAGGCTGTGACCAAGATCACAGAGCTGATAAATGGCAGATGAATAGATAAAGATGATGTGGTCTATGTATACAATGGAGTATTACTCAGCCATTAGAAATGACAAATACTCACCATTTGCTTCAAGGTGGATGGAACTGGAGGGTATTATGCTGAGTGAAGTAAGTCAATCAGAGGACAAACATTATATGGTTTCACTCATACAGGGAATATAAAAAATAGTGAAAGGGATTATAGGGGAAAGGAGAGAAAATGAGTGGGGAAAAATCAGAAAGGGTGACAAAACATGAGAGAGTCTTAACTATGGGAAACGAACAAGGGGTAGTGGAAGGGAAGGTGGGTGGGGGGATGGGGTGACTGGGTGATGGGCGGGGGGGGGCACTTGACGAGATGAGCACTGGGTGTTATACTAAATGGTGGCAAATCAAACTCCAATAAAAAATATACAAATAAAAATGGCGAACCTGGAACCCCAGCATCTGGCCTTGTGTTTGGCTCTCCTCCATCAGGTACATGCCCCTCTATTCTCCTCATTAGGGGAAGAGCAAACCAAAGCCCATGACAGCAAATGGCTTGCCTATGACCCCAGCACTCACAGAGGCCAGCATTTGAACTCAACTCCTGTTCTCTAACAAAGGTGAGACAGGCAAAATCAGCAACACAAAGACGGCACTTGCCAGAAATGTGGGTACTACAAAGCCCCAACTCTCCAGCAGAAGCCCCGGGTTCCCTGAGCTGAACAGAGCCCTGGGTGTCCAGCTCCTAGCCTGGCTTCCCTCCTCCTGGCTCTGCCTCCTTCTGCACAAACTGTCACCCTCCTTTTCTTTTGCCCTGCAAGTTGATCTGTGTTAATTAGCGTGCCTCTGAGTGTCCCAGTGAATAAAGCCCACAGCAGATGCCAGGACTAATTGCAGCACCTCACTCCTGGCTAGGATGCTGCTGCCCACCCCTCACCCGGCCACCTCCGCCATCCACCTGCTGGGCGGGGCTGTGCCCACGCTTCCTGCTCAGTGGGACCCAGCTAGAGTCCTTCTTGCTGTGTCACATGGAGGCTGGCAGGAGCAGCTTGCCACTCCAGCCTGGCTCTTCCTCAGCTAAAGGAGCAGCCACCACTGCCCCCAAGAGGCACCAGGTGAGCCTTGGGTGGACCCACCTGCCTGAAGGAGGAAAGGGCTGCAGACTGCAAGTATATCACCACCTGGAGAGGGAAACTAGTTAACAGAGGAGCGTGTGGGTGTTAGCACTGATCTGCATAAACGCATAAATAATCCTTTAATCCTAAATGCGCATATATTCACATAAATATACAAATTCATAGAAAGCTCCCCGGAAGTACTTACATGCACCAAAGGCAACACTTGGCAATGGTTGCCTATGGGAAGGGGAGCGCTTTCATTGTTACTTTTTATAACTCCTGCCTGGGTCGAATCATTTCTTAGAACAAGCACTTCACACAACATAGAGGAAAATCAATCTTTGAATCTATCAATCTATAAAAAGGGGTCCAATGTTACCAGTAGGCATCCTGGAGGGATGATATCATGGGTAATATATTCCCATATGATTTAGCATTTTCTGGGCTTTCCATAATGGGCACATTTGTTACTTCTATATTAGATTGAACCATATGAAATTTTTTTTTTTTTTTAACAGATTGAAAGTGGTTGGATATTGGTGATTTTATGTGATTCAACCTAATAATTCATGCATCAACATTCAACAAATAGGGCAGCCCGGGTGGCTCAGTGGTTTAGTGCCACCTTCAGCCCAGGGCCTGACCCTGGAGACCCAGGATCGAGTCCTGTGTTGGGCTCCCTGCGTGGCACCTGCTTCTCCCTCTGCCTGTGTCTCTGCTTCTGTGTGTGTGTGTGTGTGTGTGTGTGTGTGTGTCTCATGAATAAATAAATAAAATCTTAAAAAAAATTCAACAAATATTTATGGAGGGACACCATGCCCATCTTCAGACCATTTTTTTATGTTAAATAAGCCAAGCTGGGTACCCCTTGTAAGCAGGACCCCAGGATATCCATCTCTGTCACACCCAGCACCCAGCAACTTGTGTAAACATATATCCAGAGCCATAGGTGTTCGGCTGGGTGAAAAGATAAAATACTAGCTAGGTGGACAACAGATGCCCATCTACAGACACACAAATGAAATTCTACAGTCTAGGTCATACCACATGCAGCATCCCTGTAAGAACAGCTGGCAAAGAAGGGGATGGGTCAGACTGGTTAACATGGGAATCATGCTCATCTTGGTCGTTCCGGCAGGGTGATGGGAGCAGAGAAGCAATGGAGGAAGGAGACAGCATAGGCGTGTGCAGGCTGCAGAGGGTCACAGCCATGGGCAGCCCAGGCTGGCCAACACCCCCTCCAGCCATGAGCAGCAATCCCCAGCTGAATGGTCCCTTGGAAGGGTTCCTCTGCCTCTCCCTACTCTCTTAAACAGCACAATCTGCCAGGTAGGGGAACATTCCAACAGTCTCCACAGGGCTGTCCAGGCAGCTACGTTAAAACAAATACTTATGTAGATTATAATTATAATTGTTTCATGAAGGTTTGAGACCTTAATTTTCCAAGAGAAACCATCCTCCCCATCAAATCTTAAAGAGCTGTAGAAGAATTGACGCCTCTAGCACATAAGTCCCAAAGCCAGGTAGTACGGGCAGGCTCTTAGGCAGGGGTAACAATGTCTGGAAGACAGGAACAGGCGTCCCTGGGTACCGCATGTCATTTGCAAGCAGAAAGCTGCCCCGGATCCTGTAAGATCCAAAAACCCACATCACATGGATCCTGTAAGATCTAAAAACCCACATCACTTCTTGAAAAGGTAAGGTGATTTGGCTGAGACAACTGGAGGCAGCGAGATGGCTGAATTTAAGTACTGAAGGGCTGCTGGAGAGAATAAATAGGAGGCAGGTGTGCATCCCTCTCTACAAAAACTACAACCAGGAACAGATGCTAAGACTGTAGATGCTAACTGTAGAGGTCAGCTGGGTCTGGAACCAGATGCTCTGGAAGGGAGAGGAAATGCTCCCTAAAATGATCACACTACAGCAAGTCCTTACTGAAATAAAGCAGCAGAGTCCCAGATTTGTTCCCAGAGGGCAGGCAATGTAAACTACAATCCCAATTTGTGAAGGGGTTCGGAGCGGTAGTGTTTTCCAGAGTGCTCATGAAAGACAAGCTATAATCACGTGTAGGAGTTTAGAAAAAGAGCCGAGGAGAAAATTGTACCACTTTCCTGGCAATTGACAGAGTCTTTGGACACTGGGAAATGGGCCTTGGGGTGACAGGAGCAGCTCCCAGCCCCAGCCTAAGAGGATAACCCACCCTTAGCACCATGCAATGCTCCTTGTTCAGATTCCCTTTCAGGAAATTACTGATTTGGTTTCTTAGGAATTTGCAGCAAATTTGTACCAAATAACAGACGTACATAGTTTTCCTCCTTGTGAGGGTGGCAAGGTCCACCTACCATCATCAAGTAGTAGTGATCTCACGTTAGGCTTATCAGTATCTTAAGAAATTGGCTCATGGAGATCAATTGCCCAGGGCCCAGTCCCACTGAGTGAAAAACAGCCTTCCAGGAGGCAGCCAAGAAGCCCACCTAGAGCCAACCACGGAAATGGGAGAAGCAGCTGCCTGGCCTTACGCTGCCAGATCTGACTCAGCTGGCACCAAGTTACATTTCACAGGGACCAGTCTTGAAAGGACATGGGAACAGCAAACCACAACCATGGAAATCTTGCAAAGGTTCAACTCCAGTCCACTTACTTTGGGGTTTTGAATGGGAGTAGAGAGTGGGGTGGGATTTCGTCTTAAACATGTCATTTTCTGTTCTGTTTACAACAAAGAAAGCATTCTTGAAGAGAGGAAAGGGAAAAGAAAAGCCTTCATTACTAATCAAAGGAAATTTCTTAGAAGCCACAAAGAGGAATTTTGCTGGAGGAAAAGGCTGAGAACCTGATCAGAGGAAGGAAGATGCATCAAACACAAAATGGCCAAGAGAGAGCTCAAACAGTCCAACTTTACCTAAAGGAGTTAAAAAGAGGGATCCCTGGGTGGCGCAGCGGTTTAGCGCCTGTCTTTGGCCCAGGGCACGATCCTGGAGACCCGGGATCGAATCCCACATCGGGCTCTCGGTACATGGAGCCTGCTTCTCCCTCTGCCTAGGTCTCTGCCTCTCTCTCTCTCTGTGTGTGTGACTATCATAAATAAATAAAAATTAAAAAAAAAAAAGGAGTTAAAAAGAAAAAAAAGAACAAAATTCAAGGTGAGTAAAAGGAAGGAAATAATGAAGAACAGAAATAAATGAGACTTAAAAAAAATAGGAAAAAAATTAATGAAACTAAAAGCTGGTTCTTTGAAAAGATTAACATTGATACCCTTTGTAAGACTCATCAGGGAAAAAATAAAGGACCCATATAAATAAAATCAGAAATAAAAGTAACAACTGACACCAGAGAATACAAAGGACTGGAAGAGAACACTGTGAAAAATTATATGCTCAATTGAACATCACACAAAAAAAAGAGAATTACAGGCTAATATCCATGATGGACATAAATGCAAAAATCCTCAATATTAGCAAACCACATTCAACAATATATTAAAAAGATCATTCATCACACAATCAAGTGAAATTTATTCCAGAGATGCGAGGATGGTTCAATATTTGCAAATCAGTCAACACAATACACCACATCAACAAGATGAAGGATAAAAAAAAAAATCATATGATCATTTCAATAGATGTAGAAAAAGCATTTCACAAAATTCACCATCTTTCAGGATAAAAACTCTCAAAGTGGGTTCAGAGGGAACATACCTCAATGTAATAAAGGCCACATATAAAAACTGCACGTTAACATCACACTCCACAGTGAATAACTGAGACCTTTTCCTCTAAGATCAGGAACACAAGGATTTCCACTCTTGCCACTTTTATTCAATGTAGACTAGAAATCCTAGCTGTAGCAATCAGACAAGAAAAAGAATGAGGCATCCATATTGGTAGGGAAGAAGTTTAACTATTTACAGATGAAATGATACACAAGCCGAGGCCTGGGTAGGAAGCAGGGCAGGGCACGGATGTTCTGTGCTGGGGACCCTCCTTCTCTGACTACTCCCTCTAGTGCTAGGTCCTAAAGCCCTCTTCTGATTCTACACACTTTTCTTGGGCAAAACTCACCTTCACCACGGTGATGGGTGCCATTTAAATGCTAACAATTCCCAAAGCTGGAACTCTAGATGTCTCTAAGCTCCCACTGTTGAACACAGGGCCTATGTTGAATAATTACCCACTGAATAATCAGAATTCTACTTGGATGTCCCATGGCACCACAAAATTCTTCAGCCTGTTTCCATGTGGGTAGATGGCCCTTACAGCATCACGCCCCAGATGACCTCAGCAGTCTCCTAATCAATCTTGACCTCACTCAAGTCCACCAGAATGATTATTCTAAATGCAAATCAGATCCTATCTGCCCCTGCTTAAATTCCTTCAATGGACCTCATTATTGTAGGAATAAAGCCCAAATCCTTTAGTCCTTCTGCTATCTGGCTTCTCTACACCTCGTCTCTCCAGCTCCTGTCACATAATAACGCTCACCAGTCCCAATCAACTGAGAACATCTTACGACTCTGCCTGGGAAGCCCCATTCCCACTGTTCCACTTAGCAAACTCCTACATATCCTTCAAAACTCAGAACAGCCAGCTCTTTAAAAGCCTTGTTTTCCTAGGCAGGCCCTCACTGATAGGATTTATACTGCAGCCTGTGAGCTCCTTGAGGGAAAGAGCCAAGTTTTACCCTGTATACTCTCACTAGGATCAATGCTTGCAGCCCTGATGAAATGTTTGAGAAGTGACGGAAGGAATGAAGTTTCTCCTTAAACTGGAGAACAAGCAGAGGAAGTAGAATGGTAGGAGCTCCAACTCTGCTTAGCCGTTCTTCTGTATGATCTCATGCAAATCATTTTGTCCAAGGAGGAGATTAGAATTAGGCCAAAACAAGATATCTATGACTCATTTTTTTTGGCTCTTAGGAATCCTCCTCTGTTGAGGCTTTCCCCCTAAACAAGAATATGAACAAGTGACAAAGGAGTATTGATTAGCATCCCTGAAGGATTATATAAATCTTACTTTAAAAAATTCCAAATCAAAAAAAATATATATATAAAAATTTCCAAATCACTTGGATTAACACTAGAACATTCCCCCATCTTGGATCTAGCCAAAAATTTATCAAATTCTCCATGAGTTGATGAGGAAGGAAACAAAGGTAAAAACAAAGCAGGAATGTATGTATTCAACATTTATAGAGTGACAGTCACAACCAAGGCACCACAAAGGACTGAAGAGGAATTCTATTCTCAGGCTTTCTCTCTCCTTGAGGCAAATGACAATCTGCTAAGAAAGACAAATTCGACATGTTTCTGAAGCACGTACCTGAGCAAACTCCCACCCTCCTGCGAAAGGATTACAAACATCAGAACCAGGCTGCCAATCTAGCTGATTCGTGGAAAAAGAGGACCAGGACTGGCGCTGGGATTGTGGCTGGAGGCCGGGACAGCTTTCCCGGAAATGTGCACAGTGCCCTGGACAGAGCACATGTGACAAGAGAATGAATTAAGGAAAGTAAGGCAAGGCGAAGTCCATGCAAATGAATCATGAGCCACTATCTTTTTACAGGCAATGCAGTTTCTGAAACTTTCTGAAAATCTTAGAAATGATGGATTTCACAGAGAAGCAATGCCTTAAAGTTATATATGCCTTGACCTGGACCACGTTTCTAACATTTGGAGCACCCCGTGGGCACGTGGTATTTTCATACCCCACTCAGACTCACGGGTTTCTTTAATCCCTTGTCTTCAGCATCCCCCTTCTCCCCCCACCCCCTCCCCGGCTTGTGGACAGCCTCAGATGCCTATCCTCCACTTCTTCCATCCCTGTGCACACCTACTACTCTCACATCAAAGGGTAGAATCCACCTCCCCTTATCCTGCTTCCGGCTTAGCCTTACGACTTGCTTTGACCATAGTGACCGGTCTAGCCTCTAAAAACTCTGGTAGCTTCCACCTTCTCCCGGAGAACACCATGCGTGTGAGGAAGCCCAAGCTGGCCACACGGAGAGGTCACTTGGAGGAGTGCCAAGGCTCCAGATATGTAAGGGCTTCCTAGAGCTTTCCAGCACAGCAGTCCACTGAATGTAAGTGAGCCACCCCAGCCAGTGCCACCTGAAACAGAAAAACTGCCCAGCTTAGCACAGTCAACCCAGAGAATCATCAGGCAGCAGTCGTGTCCAGATTGTTACAGCAATGGGTAAAGTCACATAGTTGTGTACACAGATGTGTGCAGGAAGGCCACAGAGGAATGGGCCATCCCACATTGAGTTTCCTAGAGAACCCAAATATCCAAACAGGTTTTTACCCAATTCTGACAAAAAATGTTTTTAGGATGTAATACTGCATCCCCTCTTTGACTAAATGTAATCTAGTATTTTTCTGATGAGTGGGTCATCGCTGCGCACATTGGTTACCCAGTCCTGGAATGTAAGGAAAGCTCCAGCAGTTGCAGAAGTGTGCGTGCAGGCTTTGGGTTCCAACCCCCATTCAGCCTCCAGACAGCTGTGTTCCTTATCAGTGGGGATATGCCTGTCCCTAGAAACACCCATCCTCCACCAAGTGGCTCCTTCTAAGGATTTTGAGTTAAGAAAGCAAGGATCCTATTGCTCCTGGAACTTTAAGCTCAACAGGTTCTGAGGAAAGCTAGTTTAGATAGTTCCTTTATGATCGCAGAAGAACTCTAGGATCCCACTGACCTGAGTTCAAATCCTGCTTTGCTACCTGCTAGCTATGGGGTCTTAGACGAGTCATGTCAATCATCACACATTTTAGTTTCCCCCTCTGTAAAATAAAAAGATCTACCTCTTGCTGGGAACTACTCAACCGAAACACAGCAAGAGCTCAGGAGATGAGGGCACCCTGGGTATACCCATGTTCAGTGGGCCCAGGCCTGGCCCTGAACATGCATGTTGCCCCTGAGCATACACATCTGAGCATTGGTCAGGACTAGATCCATGGAAACCCACCAACAACAGTGCATATCAAGAGAGGATAGGGAGGCAGGGTGGTGGGGTGGGGGCAGGTCTGAATGTTTATTCAGGGTTGGAGCACAGTAGTGGGATTTACTGCACAAAGGAACTGCAGGACAAGAATAACCTTGGGGTCCTAGCAAGTCCAGCTCAAGAAGCATTCATCAGGACTATTGGGCAGACCAAGGCCACGGGTGTGTGGGGGGTGTGTGTGTGTGTGTGTGTGTGTGTGTGTCTACACGCGCGCATGGGTATATACACAACATGTACCTGCTCACAAGGCAGGCCTGGCAGGGGGCAAGGGGAGATCCCAGCGTGAACACAGGTGTCTTAATGTCTCTGCTACTACCCAGTTACCCACTAGCAGCCCAGCCCTGGGCTCTGGTTTCCTCTCCAGAAAAGCCCACTAACGACAAAGTGCTGATTTAAAACAAACATGAGGGATCGGATACTCATGAGGCAAAACACCAGTGTGGCAATGTGGTGAAAGGCAGGGCCAGTTGCACATGCAGGACCGGGACATACTAGAAAAGCCATTTTCACATAGAGAAGGATCAGAAAAGGCCACAGAGAAAAGTAGCCTGGGACGGGATTGAGGGGTTGACTTGCTGCAAAGGCATTTACATGTTTGATAATTAACTGTCCTTCCACAGTTGGGTTTGATGGGGCCTCCCCACCCCTTCTACACCTTTCCTTACTATTCTGATTCCTAAAACATGACCACCTGCACACACTGCATGTGAAAGGAGGGGAGGGGTCGGGGTGGGATGACTGCTTCTGTCCCAGGATGGCAGCAGAGAGCCAATCCAGGGTTGGTTTTGCAGCACCCCTCCCCGGCATTTCCCACACCCCTCTCTTACCTCAATGCCTCTGGTTGGCTTAGAGCCCCCCCAGCCTGCAGTCTTCCTGCCCAATTCCACCCAGCTCCTGTTCCAACTCATCACATTTCATCTCTCCCATACTCCTGCCACATTCCCACCAGAAAGATTCCATCATGGGCTTCTTCTTTTTGGCCAATTCCAGGGGGATGGGAGAGGCATGCCTCTTCGATATTTTAGGGCCCCCCCTCCACCTCTTGGCACCTTTGTTCAACACCACTTAGCAAAGATATTTAGGGACAGCCAGAGAAGCAAGAAAGAGACCCAAAAGTCCACATTATAGAGAAAGAGAGGCTTTCAGGGAAGCCTTGGAATGGGTCCTGCCCCTCCCTCACCCCCCACCTTCTCATTCACCAGTGACCCTCCCCAGTTACCCAACCCCTCCAACCTTCAACCTCCCTGAGCCTCGGTTTACTCATCTGTAAAATGGAGCCAGTTACAATCCGGGCTCAAACGAGATGATGTCTATAGAACCCTAAACCCCAGCCTGCCCCTGAAGGAGTCTGGAAGCATCAGCCCCTCACACAATGCTCCTACTGTAGCTGCCTCCAGCACCTTGGAGGCAAATGTTCCTTCATGGGGTGAATGGTCTATGTAATTTGTACGTGTAGTGGGATTTCATCTGAAGCTCTATTGTGTTCTAATTTGTAAGGTCTTAACAAGTGATTAATTTCAAGAGAAAATTTTGCTTCCAAATAGTCTTTCTTCTATGAAATAAAGCTATAGGGTATTTTTCAAATGTTGCCGTCACAGATTTTAACAACCGCATCAGATGCTAATAGGTTGTGGGTGCACCAATGGTCTTGGGAAAGGCCACTGGCCTCAGGAATGCTCCCCATCACCTTAGCTGCGCTTTCTGCCCCCCCACCCACCCTCACCCATCGGCTGCTGCCCAGTCCTGACCTTGACCCCCTTCCGCTCCATCACATCACCCTAAAGGCAGTTTGGGGCAGTATAAAGGCAAGTTGTGTCCTAAGAGGCCTAGCGGTGCCAGGTGCCAGGACCCAGGCAAGGAAGGGGAGGGGAAACTGCCAACTGCAGCTTGCTCCCCACAGCTCCAGCTCCCCTACACTCCAGAACAATCGTCTGATTCTTGTTATTCCTAGATTGTGTAAGGCCCATACCTATTGCTCAGTAATATGCATTCATTCACTAAGAAGGCCCAGCAACACCCCAATCCCACACCCCATCTGACAGCTAGACCCCACCTCCTCTTCCCGTTGGAACCCCAACCTGCCTGCCTCCCATGAGAAGAACCAGGGGCAGAGTGGATGGCTTGCCACTGACCTGTCAGGCTGTGCCTCCCCATCTGTCCCTATCTACTGCCACTCCCCACTAGACCTGAGTTTGGTTTCGAGAGAATGGAGGGGGCAGAGGAGGAAGACATGGACACTGGAAAGGCTTCCTAGTACTGCTAGTGGCAGCAGCAACAGAAACATCCCCAAACTTCCAAAATCCGGTGTCTGCCTTTTTTTTTTTTTTTAAAGATTTTATTTATTTATTCATGAGAGACGGGGGGGGGGGGGGGGGGGGGGGGGGGGGGCAGAGATACAGGCAGAGGGAGAAGCAGGCTCCATGCAGGGAGCCTGATATGGGATTCGATCAGAGGACTCCAGGATCACACCCTGGGATGAACACAGGCACTAAACCACTGAGCCACCCAGGGATCCCCTGGTGTCTGCTTCTAACCTAGTTCACCTCTCATAGGCTCAGGAGGGAATCCCTGGCTGGATCCAAGAGGTGATGGGCAAAGAGAAAGAAAAGGGGAGGCTGTAGGCAAGAGGAAGAAAAGCAAGGAGGTGCTGGGGTATGTTCCTGGTGTCACCCTAGCTGGGGATCCGGCTACCTCATCCTCACGTCCCTGGTCCATCCTATCCTCGATGGTGCCTCCATCCCAGGAAGTAACACACACCCAGAGGAGCAGTGGCAGGTGAGTGTTGCTTCATTCCACAGCCGGAGGAGAGATGCAGCCGGTGTGCTCACAGCAACACTCAGCCATCTGGGCTTAGTTTCCACCACATCCAGAAATACTAAATGCATGGAACTCTCCCTTAAGGAAAACTTGGGCGAGTGGGCCTGGGAACCCAGGCACCTTTTAAGAAGTCACACTAGTTCCAAACAAGTGACTCAAACTTCTGGAACATTGCCCACTGGAAACTGGGGCCTCCTGCATTTTATCCCAGGCTCCCAAATGGACCCTGGGAGCCACCTCCTCCATCCCCTCCATCCCCTCCATTCTCAAAGCCACATCCAGGGAGGGCCCTGCTTCCACGTCAAGACCATGCTCTCCTGGGATGCTAATACAGTTATCTTCTATTTACTTCTTGATTTTCCTGTTTCCTAATCTTGGGGATTTTGTCTCTTAGCGGTGCCCAAAGGACAGCCTCAATCATGGGTTTAGCATTAGGGGCTCCAAAGAGAATTTTTGTTCTGCTCCCTTCATGGACAATCAGGCATACGGGAAACTCATGTGGTCCAGGGGCCCCAGCAGAGAGGAAACGTCAGCAGTGACCGTTCAGTAGAAAGGAATGGTTCAGAATTAGATCCCAGACCCCAAATGTTGCCATGTCCACCTATCTGCCCCAAGCTGTGCTTTCAACAGATTCCAAGCAGAAGGACTCCCATCTTGCTTCCCCCGATAGCTTCCAGCGGGGCCCTTGGCTGGGAGAAGCACAGGCTAAAATTCACCAACCCAGAAGCCAAGCCAGTGGTGGCAGATTGTCACTTTACATGAGCAGGGCATTGGGAGGGGAAAAAAAGAAACTGTTGGTGGACCCACATGGTCCATGTGCACCAGCCCAGGGCTTCCTGAGAGAGGACAGTACATGAGCCAGAATGAAAGAACAGAAGAATTTTGGCCCAAGAACCAGGAAGAAGTCAAAACAGAAAACTGTGTTTTCCTCTAACCAAGTGGGAGGCAATGGGACAAGCCTCACTGGGTTCTCGCATCAACTCCCTAGGGCGCTGCTGGGCTCTTAGAGACTCAGCCCTCAAGCCCAAAAGACAAGGACAGTGGCTTTGGCCAAGATGCAGCCAGCATCATGACAGTAGGAAGAGCGTGGACATCGGAATTGAGAAGCAGACACTCCAGGCATGTGACTACTGTACCCACCTATGTAGCCTGGGCAGGTCACTTTCCCTCTCGGGGCTCACGCATAGCGGAGGTAGCAGGGAGGTCACAACACTGTGGAATTTACTGATTAAGCCCCCCCCAGACTCCTCCAGATGGGTTACCGGGTAAACGCAGATGCTGAGAATCCCGGTCTCCCAGTCTCTACAGCCCCTCAGCACCTAGCCAGGCTCTTGGCTCCCGGCAGGAGCACAACACTGTTAAGTGGAGGCCCAGACTCCAGCCCTTCCAGCAACACACGTCCTCAAAGAACTAGCAGACCCTCCACTGCCGTGGCCAGCACAATTGTCCCTGGTTATGTCCCAATGCCACATCTCCCATCATCTAAGTCCTCCACACATTCTGAGCTCCCAACAGCAGGAGCAGGATCTGGGACCACCACACTTTCGTGTCTCCAACGTGTCTTCACCCACATTCCCTCTGATCTTGGTAACGACTGCTCATGCAGGCAGGCAGACAGTCCCCACTTGACAGAGGGGCACTGTGTCCACACAAGTTGGGCAACTGCTGAAGCTAACCAATGACAGGCTGGAGATCAGAAGCTAAGGAAACTCCTTTCCCCACAAGAGGTCTTCCTGAAGGAGGTCAAGGACAGGGAATGGCTGGGACAATGTGCCCTGGAACCAGCCGTAGTGGGCCTTCCTGCCACCCACTTGGGCTGGCAGGACACAGGTGACAGAGTGGCCCTGAGGCCCAATGACCTGACATCCTGCACTCCCTCCCGCCCACCACAGAAAGCTCTAGTGCAAAGCCAGGGGGTTGCGGGAGAGACTGTGTCTTCCTGCACAAGCAGCTGAGAGCCCCCGAGACGCCCGCAACACATGCTGGCTCAAAGGCAAACAAGCAGTGCCATCATCCCCCCTCTGAAACCGGTACCCCCAGGGATCAGAGCTGGCAGCAGGGGAAGCCCCTGGTGGGACCCAGGGCAGGACTCACCTCCCTCAGCAAACGCATGCCCTGCAGCCCGTCCTGCTGCTGCTGGGCCACGGTGACCCCCAAGACGAGCGTGTGCACCACACAGGAGACCACCGAGATGATGACGATGGGGCTGAGGCTGAGCGGCAGCGTGATGAAGAAGGAGAAGACAAAGAAGGCCTGCCAGCCCACCGTGTCGCTGGCCGCATGGGCGCCCGCGAAGTTCAGGCCCAGGTAGGAGAAAACCTGGGCAGTGATCAGCAGCCACAGCAGGTAGGGCACCACTTTCCGGGTGACCCGGTCGGGGAGCAGCCCCTTTTTGCAGAGCACGAAGAGGAGGATGTCCAACAGCAGGCCCACCGCGGCCACGAGGAGCGGAGCCAGCTTGTCGCTGGAGAAGACCACCGCGCACATGAGCACCACGTAGCAGTCGAAGAGGGCCGCGACCACCACCAGCACCAGCAGGGTCTCGTGGCGCTGCCGCTTGAAGTAGGTCTGGTACAAGTTCTCCAAGGACTCGGGCACGAAGGTCAGCCGCATGAACCGCGGCAGGCAGAGGCAGGGGCCGGAGGTCCGGACCGAGATTTCGTGGGTCCGGCCCACGCCGCGGTCGGGGTCGGAGGGCAGGCTCACAGAGTACTCGGCGGAGTACTCGGCCGAGTACTCGGGCTCGGAGAAGCCCTGGTTCCTCGGCATCCTGGCTGCGGCGGCTTCGACGGGGCCGGCGCGGAGGGAAGGCTCTGGAACGCGGCCCTACCGGGGCTCTCGGGGACCTGGGGCACACCGGGGGCCAGCAGTGTCCAGGGCACAGGCAGCGCCGGTCATCTGGAACCTAGAAGGCCGGGCCGGCTAAGTGGAGCCCCGGGCCGGGCCTCGCTTCCCGCGCCTTCTCCGGACCCCCGCCCCGCCCCCGCCCCCCGCGCAAGAATCGGCAAGAAGCGTCGCGCGCGAGGCTCCAGGCCCTGGGGCCCGGCCCCGCCGCTCTCCCTCCCGCCGGGCTCCCCAGGGTCCGACCACCTCTCCACCCCGCGCGCTCCTCCGGGCGCTGCCCCCGTCCTGACCTCCTCACCTAAAGCAGCGCCAGGCCCAAGCCTTAGAAGCTGGAGCTGAAACGTGCCCGAGAGCCACCCGCACCATCCCGGGGATTCCTGAACCTTCCGTTTACCGCCCCCCCCCGCGGCCCCGGCCCTCCACCCCCACCTCGGGGCCCCACCTGCCCTCCGGGGAGGCTGGCCTGCCGCGCCGCTTACCTGTGCGGGAACTCGGGAGCCGCGTGGTCCTGCGGGTCCCCGCGCAGGCTGCGGGCCCGGGTCCCGCGGGGGGCGGGGGGGCAGGAGGGCTCGGCGCCGGTCGCCGGGTCCCCGGGTCCCCGGGTCCCCCCGCCGTCAGGCCCGGGATCCGGCCGGGAGAGGCGCGGGGCTGCCCCCCAGCATCCGCGGGCGCGCGGGGCCGCTGGAGGACGGAGGCGGCGGGGGCGGGAAGATCCGGGGGCGCCTGCCCCTGCGGCTGCGGCTGGCGGCGCGGCCGGACCCCTCCCTCTCGCCCCCGCGCTGGGCGGTCGCGGCGACGGCGGCGGCGGCTAGGGGCGCAGCCCGGGCCCTCCCGGGCGGGAGCGCGGGCCGAGGCCGGGGCAGCCCGCCAGCATCCTCGGGGCCGCCGGCGCGCCGAGCCGAGCCAGCCGAGCCAGCCGAGCCGAGCCAGCCGAGTCCGGGCGCGGCGCGCTGCGCTGTGATCCCCGCGCGGTGCCGGCGGCTCCGGGGCCACGCGCGCTCCAGGCCCCGGGAGGCGGGCGGCGGGCGGCGGGCGGCGGGCGGCGGGCGGCGCCCCTCCCTCCCTCCCCGCAGTCGCCGCCCTCTCGGGGAGCGCGGCCCGGAGCTGGGGGGGCGCCGGGCTGCAGCCCCGCGGGCGGGGGGAGGGGAGGGCGCGGGCGCGGGCGCGGAGGGGCCCCGGTGGCCCCGCGCTCAAGCCCCGGCGGCGGGCAGGACGGGTGGGCGAGGCGACGCCGCCCGCAGCAGGCCGGGCTCGGAGCGGGAGAGCCCGGACGTGCCCTCCCGCAGGTGGGGCGCGCTCGCTGCACCCCCGCCGCCGCCCGGCCGCCGCGGCTCCGTCCTGGGCCCGAGAGGAGAGGCCGGGGCTGAGGCTTGGGGACGCCTGCCCCGCCGGGCGCGCAGGGGCCTAAGTGTCCCCGCCCACCCCCACCCTGGCAGCGCGAGCGTCCTCAGAAGGGCCCGCAGCTGGGCTCTGCTCGGGAAGGGAGGAGGTGGGAGGCGCCCGGAGGCACCTGGCACGTGGAATTGCCAGCGACCTGGCTTCAAAAAGCGCTCCCGTGTACACTCCACCTGTTTGAGATGGGTTTGAATTTACAAACACGCCTCAAAGACGCAAATGCTCCTGTGGCTGGTTAAGCCTATTAGTCTCTTACACCTTAGTATAAGTTACTTTCCTTGGCTTTGACAGAACACCTTGCTAAGATCAATCAGGCTTTAAGAATTTAGATAAAGGGAAAGGGGGGGATTCCCTGGGTGGCGTAGCGGTTTGGCGCCTGCTTTTGGCCCAGGGCGCGATCCTGGAGACCTGGGATCGAGTCCCACGTCGGGCTCCCGGTGCATGGAGCCTGCTTCTCCCTCTCCCTCTGCCTGTGTCTCTGCGCCTCTCTCTCTCTCTCTCTCTATCATAAATATAAATTAAAAAAAAAACTTTAAAGGGAAAGGGGAACAAATCATGTGTGTGTAGTTGGGGGTGGGGGGTGGGTTGCTGAGGACATCCAGCAGTATTAGGAAATGGGCTCCCTTAGGGAGTGTAGAAGAAATGGGTCAGAGGAGAGAAACCCAGCCATCCAGGCCCTGGATAGAGACAACCCCTCCAGCTCCTGAGAGTCACCCATGAATGCCCTTTCTAGAACCCCTAGTCAACTCACCTCCCTCAGGAATAGATTCATCAGGGGATTTATCCTATCACAGCTGTTTCTGTCCATCCCTCATTCAAATTCTGAAACTCTGCCAACCTCAGTGCAAACTTGTCAGGGCTTTGATTACCAAGGTTGGGGGCTAAATATCAGACTTAGGGGGAGCATAATTCGAATAAAGCACCTTTTCCCATTGTTTTCATTTGTTTGGAGTCCTAACATTTTTTATTTTGAGTTGTTACGTGCTGTTAAAGGAGGTGTGATTTTTTATGCTAATAAAAGGAGAAGAGCTGATAAATACTGCTTGGGCCTGGGCAGGACGGGGTGACTGGGTGTTTGGCATTAAGGAGGGCACTTGATGGAATGAGCATTGGGTGTTAGATGCAACTGATGAATCACTAAATTCTACCCCCTAAAACTAATAATACAGTACATGTTAACTAAATTGCACTTAAAAATACTGTTTGGGTCTGCTTTGGCACAAAGGACGCCCACATTGCACCCTCCCCCTTTCCTGGGACATGTGACAATGCTTGGATTTCTCCTTCGTGGCTTCCTAGTTGGCAAGACGGTGCCTGGCTCCTGGGCCATGTGGATTCCTTCCTGGGCTTTTGCCCCTATTCCCTAGCCTCTGCTCCGCACCCACCTAATGAAGGGAGAGGATTCCATACGGCTGCCCCTGGTAAAAACAAAACAAAAACCTGATCTCCTGCTCTAATCGCTGGCCTACACTGCTGCCCTCTCTGACTTTCCACAATCCTCCTCTCTTTGTTGGGCCTGGGCATCAGGGAAGACCAAAGGAGCCACCCAGCCCCTGCCCTCAGGATGCCTACTGGCTCTGTGAGAGCACAGGATCCACTGACAAGACAGACTTTCTGCTGTGCACAGGTGGCAATCAGAGGTGACCTGAAACTGGGTCTTTCAGAACTGGTCCTGAAAGGGGTGCCCTTAGCAGCCTGGAGCCTCCTGACAAAGGCTCAGCAGTGGGAGCGTACCCTGCTCTGCATTCTGGGTAATGGGTGCAACCCTTCCCTGTGGGTATGGGAAGCTCCACAGGCCTCCCCAAGAGCCAGAGGCAACTGAGTGACTATTCCAGAGCAAGAAAGCTGTGCAAGGTCCTGCCTACAGAGATCAGGGAAAACACAACTATTGGGAGACAGGCAGTTAGGCCTGCGAGCCTTCCTTGTCTACCTTGCTCTTGGCAGCTTCTTCAGCACCTGAAGCCAAACAGTCATTGAATGAATGATTTCCCTAAGAAGAAATAACATTTTATAAGTGCACCTCCTACCCCTGAGGGAGCCGAAAGACCTCATTCGTTGATGCTGAAAATGTCCTGGTCCAAGGAAATTAAAAATAACCCCACTCAAGAAAAGGGTAGGAGGTGCCTTCAGTTTCCAAGCTATACATTTTGTATTGCTATCATCTGGACAACCGGCAAGCATTTGCTTTCGTAATCAAAAGATACAGTAAATCTATCTTAAAACACACGCGTACACACACATGCATGCACCCACACAACCCAAGACTATGAATGGTTGTGTGGGTGACTTGCCAAGGACATGTGTCCTAAAGTGGAGACAAAATCTCGGGCTTGGGTAGAAGCTTGGTTGGTGTCCTGAGCCCCACCTTAACCCAGGATCAGGAATAGGATCCCTCCTTGCTGAAGATACCTTTTGTTTGTATGGCTTCGGAGGAGATTGCTGAGCATTAATAGTTGTTGCATAAACAAGAGTGGTTTGGCGCCCTGGGGAAATGTGGTGGCTCCTGAATCTAGCAAACAATAGATCAGAGCAGAGCCCTGGTGTCCAGGGGAAAGAGAAGTGGGAGGAGAGAAGATCATTAGCTCCCCTGGTGCTGGGCCCCAGGAGATCCCTGTTTGGGGCCTTAGCTAAAGGCAGAGCCTGCGACCAGGGCCTGCAAGCAGCGGGTTTAATTGGACAAGTGATTCCCAGGGCAAGAAGGCAGGAAAGCCGGTAAATTACAAGGGTGTGTGATGAGGGGTCGCTGTGGGCAGTAGGGTTCAATTCCCTCTCGCAATGAGCACCTCGGAACTTCCCACCAGAGGGCTGGAAGACGGGAGTGTCGTTCCACCTGCTTCCCTACCCCATGGTGAAGGGTTACCCGGGGTGTGTTCACTCCTGAGTACTTGCCGGTGTGTGCAAGCTTCAGGGGGGCCAAGTGCTGGGCTCCGGGGCGGAAACGAGACAGCACAGAGGGGCAAGATGCCTCGGCTACCTGCAGAGTAGAGCCGTGGGCCAGGAGGATGGGCCTGTGACTGGCCAGTGTCCCAGATGGGGCCCAGACCCCACATGCACACCTGCCAGCTTGGAGGTTTGCATCCCATCACCTGGAGGAGGGACCTCCTCCGGTGCAGGAAGAAGCTGGCCTTTCGAGGTCCGAGACCTCAGCCTGTGCCCTGGCCGTGCTGCTGATGCTGCCTGGCATCTCAGATGGTTATTCACTCACCCTAAACTTGGGTCCTGGGGGTGTCATGACACAGCACTAGCCCCAGGTGGGGTCACTAGGAGGAAGCCGAGAATTAACGGGAACCCAAGTGATTGGCACACCTCCACAGAAGCAGTCATGGGGAGCTCCGGGCGACCTCATGGCCAGGGCCCCACAGCGCTCCAGCTGCTCCTGTTCAAGCCTGACCTGTGCTGGGCTGGGCGGCCACCTCCCTGGAGCCCTCTCTGCCTGCGTCGGGAACCTCCTGATTCCACTGCAGTTTTCCTCTCTGGCACCATCGGCCTGTCCATCGCTTCTCTGTCTCTCTCTGTCCTTGCTGTCATCCCTGGCCCTCTCTGTGTCTCTTGGTGCCTCTGCTTCTGGGACACTGGTTGTGCCGCTCTGTTTGTATGAGTGTGTAAGGATAAAGAACGTGTGAGTATGTGTGCGTGTATTTGTGTGTGTTGTATATAGGAGTATGTGTTTTGTGTATTGTGTGATCAGTGTGTACATGAATGTATGTCCAATTGGTGTGTAGTGTGTGAGACCAGTGTGCGTGTGGGCAAGTGCGTGTGCAGTGTGAGTAGGTGTGATGAGTGTGAGCATATGAGTGTAACCATCAGTGAGCATGATCACTGTGCATGTGCATGAGCAAATGTGTGTGTGGGATCAGTGGGCATGATCGCATGCGAGTGAGTGAGCACGTACACAGTGTGAACCTGTGCCCTGCAGGTGTGGCTCCAGCCTTCCCTTCTGGTCCCCATGCCCCACTTGTTCTGTCCACTCGTGTGGTCTGCTCACTGCCCTCGGGATCTTTCAAGCCCTCCCCAGTGGGCAAAGGGGAGCTAGTAGAGAGGGCACAGCACTGGCCTATTCCTGGGTGTCAGCATCTCCTTGGGAGCAGGGCCAGGTCCCCTGATCCCTCCAGCCCAACATTTGAAACAGACCAGCTAGGGGCACCTGCATGGCTCAGTGGTTGAGCCTTTGGCTCATGTTGTGATCCCGGGGTCCTGGGATCGAGTCCCACATCGGGCTCCCCGCCGGGAGCCTGCTTTTCCCTTTGCTTATATCTCTGCGTCTCTCTCTGTCTCTCATGAATAAATAAAATCTTAAAAAAAAAAAAAAAAAAAAAAAAAACACAGACCAGCTATTCCCTAACTTGCCACTGAACTGACATCAAGAAAACCCTAACCATATGTCTGTTTTCCTGGGCCTCCCAACTGGGGGTGAGGACGGTATCCTCAGCACCCATGCTGTGTGGTTTGCGCTCTCTCCTATAGGTCTATGAGGTAAGTACTAACATCCCCATTACATGGGTGAGAAAACTGGGGCTCAGTGGCCCAAAGGCTAGGGGCCTCAGAGAGAGGGCTGGTTGCCAAATGTGCTCTAGGCCACACAGGAATCTGGCTCAAGCAGTAATTCTCAAGAAGCTTCCTCCGGTCTGTTGCTGCTTCCTTACCAAGATTGTCCTCGATCTCAGAGACCAGGTGCTTAGTTGACAGCCAGAAGTGGCCTGTAGAATCATGACTCCCTGTATGTCAGAGGAAAGAGACTCAAGGTGTCCATCCATCATTCTGCTCCAGCCCAGATGAGGAAGTCGAAGCCTAGACAGGTTAAATTTGGGGAAGGCAGGACACATGCCCATGGAGTGTGAAGCAATGTGTGAATGCTGAGTAATCCCAAGGCCTCTGTGGAAATGTCACATTTCCAAAAGCACTCAAACCAGGGCCCCTCTGGGAAGAGGCACCATAGAAATATGTGCTAACAAGCCTCTCCCCAGCCTGCTGGGGATAAGAAGGAGCAGACAAAGATTTTAGAACAACAAGAGATGGTGAGAGAAGGCCCATGCCGGGAGGAGAGGGGTCTCTAACTTCATAGTCACTCTCACAGGTGGAAAGTCACAATGCCCAGAAGGGCAAGGCTGAGACCCCTGGGTGGAAGGTCACGCTGGAAGGGCTGAGAGAGGGATGGCACAGAGCCCTCACTACAGATGAAAACAATCTACCATCCCCATCGCTGCTCCTTCCACCTGTCTCACCCCCAGCTCAGGAATCACCCTTGATCCTGTCCCTCTCACCCTTCAGTCAATTCATGGCTCGGATATCACCTTCTCTTTCAAGTTGCACCAAACGACCATCAGTGATTTTTTTTTTTTTTTTTTTTTTTTTTTTACTTAGGTCATGTCCAAAGCCCTGGAACCTGTGAATGTGACCTTATTTGGAGAAAGAGTCTTTGCAGATGTAATTGAGTTATGGATTTTGAGATGAGACCATCCTGAATGGCTTGGATGGCTCTAGTCCCAATGCTAAGTGTCCTTTGGAGAGACAGGCACAGAGGAGATCATGTGAAGATGGAGGCAGAGGGTGGGGCATGGGGCCCCAAGCCAGGGAGCACCTGGAGCCACCCAAAGCCAAAGGGGCAAGAAGGCGTTCTCTCCTTGAGTCTCCAGAGGAAGTGCAGGCCTACTGACCACCTTGATTCCAGACTTCTGGACTCTGGAATGGCAATGGAATATATTTAAACCACCCGGCAGGGTAGCCCAGGTGGCTCAGCGGCTGAGCACCTGCCTTTGGGCCTGGTGCTGGGGCCTGATCCTGGAGACCCTGGATCGAATCCCACATCGGGCTCCCTGCATGGAGCCTGCTTCTCCCTCTGCCTGTGTCTCTGCCTCTCCCTCTCTCTCTGTGTCTCTCATGAATAAATAAATAAAATCTTTAAAAAATAATAAAAAATAAAAAAAAATAAACCACCCAGCATGTAGTAATTTGTTATGAGAGCCACAGAACCCAAAGATAGGATCCAACAGCACATTTTCTATACCTGTATTTAATATTTGCTAGTATTAAACATTTGTTCTAATTTTACCTGTCATCCCATTCACTGGACTTTGAGCCCAGGGTCAAGGCCTTGGTTTACCTTCATACCTGGAGTGCCAGCCCCTGGTAGGTTATCAGTAAACCTCGTTGAATTAAACTAACAGATCAGTTGGCTCCTCTTTTCTGATCACAGAGCTTCTTCAATTACCCAGAGATGTGCCAGGAGCTGGGAAAATCCACCTCATAGTTATTCCCAGACTTCAATTCTACTTGAAGTGATTTTTTTTTTTCCCTTGGAGGGAAGTTGAGTGACTTAACTGGCAAGTAATTTTAATCACTATTTTTATCGCGAATCCACCAGGGATTGACTGGTGAGTGGAACACACGAATTTGTATCTGTTTCGAGGTACGAGACAGGACTGCGAGAACACAGACACTGGGTGTTATCGCTGGATCATGCCTCCAGATCTCATGGGGGGCTCATTCTCTCCATATCTGCAGGAATGCTGGAGACGCCCAAGGTCCATGCCATTACCCCGACTGCCCTGCTACTCCTCCTGAGCCTAGTCACATCCTGAGCTCCTCACAGTTCTGAGCACACTCTTCATGCCCTCATCACTTTGCACATGCCATCCCTCTGCCCAGATCTCTCTTCCCCCTGTTCTCCCCTGGATACACTATTACTCATCCCCAAAGACCCCCTTCCCCTTTCACCTGGTCTGTGAGGTGTTCTCTGATCCCCAGCAGGGGCAGCCCCTGGGGAACCACTGTGAGGACAGTGGGCTCACCTGTCTTCCACTCAGGCTGAATTCCTCAAAGGTGGGCAGTGTGTTCTCATCCATCCTTTCACCCTGCTTCATATTTCTTTATGGCACATTCTGCCCAAAACAACAGTGTATAATTGTTTGTTCATAAGTCTTGTTTCTTCCCCATAGAATGTGAGTTCTGTTGGAAAAAAGATGCTGTTTTGCTTTTTTAAAAAATTTATTTGAGAGAGAGCAAGGGGAGGGGCAGAGAGAGAGAGAGAGAATCTCCAGCAGACGCCCCACTGAGTGAGGAGCCTGACACAGAACTTGATCCCACAAACCTGAGATCACAACCTGAGCTGAAATCAAAATTTCAGCTTAACTGAAATTAAGTTAATGTAATAACTGACTGAGCCACCTAGGAGCCCCTTGTTTTGGTTTTTTAAGCTGTTGGTCCTCATGTGCTTAGCATCAAGTCAGCCCATAGTAAATGTACTCTTTTTCTGTAGCTCCCATGACAAATTACTATAAATGTAGTGTCTAAATGGTACAAATTTCTTATTTCCAGTTCCAGAGGTCAGAAGTCCAAAATGGGTCTCGTTGGGCAGAAGTCATGGTTTTGGCTGGGCTGCATTCTCTTCTGGAGACTAGGGGAAAATCTATTTCCTCACTTTTTCCAGCTTCTAGAGACCACCCACATTCTTTGGCTCACGGTCTCTTTCTTCCACCTTCAAACCCAGCAAGGTGACACCTCTCTGGCCATTCTTCCATGGCCACATCTCCCTCTGACCAGGGCCTGGAAGGGTTTTCCAATTTTAGGGACCCATGGGATGAGGCTAGACCCACCTGGATCATCTCTGCATCATATTTGCAAATATGATTAAGATCCTTCATCATATTTGCAAAATCCCTTTTGCCATGTAAAGTAACATTTCTAGAGATTGGGATAATGACAGTTTGGGGGCCATCATTCTACCTGCCCCAATAAGCTCCTGAAAGGATGGCCGGGCAGTGCTGATTAGAGCAAGGACCCATGGTAGTTCATTTTTCCTAAACGAATCTTCCCTGGATGTTTCTAATCTTGCTGCTGCGCTAAATGGCACTAGCAGGTTAAGCCTGGAGATTGTAAACCATCTTGAAAGTCTGTGAAAAGATGCTTTTTTCTGAGAGGAAAGAGGCCCTTGAAATCTTTTAATGCTAGAGAAAGCTGTAGAAGGAACTCATTTGCCTAAGAGGTCCGCCACTCTGCTCCAAGTTACCTAATCTGCATTAACAGAACAGATTCATTGTTCCAGGAAGGCTGGTTGGGAACAAGAGGTGATCCCACAGCAGAATGAATGCCTGAGGTTCACAGGATTCATTCCAAGTCTCTCCAAACCCCCTACATGTTGCCACTGGAATTGTCTCCCAGAAGCAGTTTAGATTGTTGCACTTGCTCAAATATCTCTATTCTTTTCTTTTCTTTTCTTTTCTTTTCTTTTCTTTTCTTTTCTTTTCTTTTCTTTTCTTTTCTTTTCTTTCTTTTCTTTTCTTTTTTAAGTATTTTATTTATTTATTCATGGGAAACAGAGAGAGAGGCAGAGACATAGAGGGAGAAGCAGGCTCCTCGCAGGGAGCCCAATGCGGGACTTGATCCCAGGACCCCGGAATCATGACCTGAGCTGAAGACAGACACTCAACCGCTGAGCCACCCAGGCATCCCCCTCTATAGTTTTCTTACTGTTTTCTGATTCAATTCTAAAGTCTTTAGCATCCAGCATGTTTCTTGGTTGGGCCCCAAGCTCCTTATCTCATGTACCTTCACAACAGTTCTGTGATGAAAATATCATTATTATGTCCATTTCACAGATGAGAAAACTGAGCCTAGGTTCAGAACTTGCCTAAGGTTCCATAGCAGATAAAGGGCACGGCCAAGTTTGTACCAATGTACCTCATCCTAGGGCCTTGCTCACCCAGGTGCTGAGCAATCTGACCCACCCCGCCCATCAGTCATTGCTGAAGGAATGACAGACTCAGTAACCTGCCCCCCCGCTTGGACAGGTGTCAAGTTAGTGCCGGACCACAGGGTGTGGGGTTCAGAAAGCAAAGCAGGAGACTGGCTGGGCCTCTGCTTTAAGGCATGTGTGTTCAAATCCAGAGTTATCCCCTCCAGCCTGGGGGGCAAGAAGGCAGCCCAGTTGGAAGGGTGGAAAACCAGACAGCAGGCCCACAACAGGCAACAACACCCAAGGGGAGTCTTTGCATTCTGGCCCAGGAAGGACTCAGGTCAGCTTGATTTACATACCGCTGACCCATTTTCAAATCTTAAAATAAGAAACACTGAGTACAGGCTTTAGGATTATATTTACCAAGTCGGAGTGCAGTGAAGCCCAGGTCTGCAGGGCCGAGGTTTGTCTGTCTCCCTCGGTCTTCTAGGGCACCAACCCCTCCCCTCGCCCAGTGTCTAGGCCTCTCAGCTTCTCTTCTTCACTTCTCCCCCTCAGGACCAGAGCCTGGAGAGTGATCCACCTGAAGCAGGAGTGACTTGCATGTTACTGCTTGCATGTTACCTGCTGAGGTCTTGAGGTGATCATCAGCTCCGCCTCCACCTGCTCCTCCATCTGAGCCACCTAGGAAGCAGACCCAGGAAGCAGGCAGATGGGATGCACAAATCCCCAGGGATGGATGTTGAGCCAGAGCTTGGAGCTCAGACATGTGGCCACAGTCTGCGATGATGCTTCATTCTGGACTTGAACCCCGTTACTCAGTCCCAGGTGTTGTGGGAGGTGGCCAAAGGTCCCCCTGGAGGGGCACAGCCTGCCCGGGGATACAGAAGTGAGAGGACAAAATGCACCCCATCTCTCACCCAAGCAGCAAATGGGAACAGAGTGAGAGGACCAAGCAGATGGGTCCCGCACAGTTCCTGTTCCCCATTTCACCAGAGGACAGTTAATGAGTCCAGAAGAGCTCTTCAGGGGATCTATAGAAGCAGGAGAGGGAGAGGTACTCCACTAACAATGATCTACACACACACACACACACACACACACGCGCGCGCGCGCGCGCGCGTGCGCGCGCACACGCGCGCACATGCACCTTTGATGGTCAAAGACATGGGTCAAAGGAATGTCAGAACAATGGCATTTCAGATTTCACTAAGTAGGTAAGGGAAGACGGTATTTTCTAGGCACAGTGGCTTTCCAAGCACCCCCACCTCCACCCCTGCCACCCTTATATCAGAGCATATAGGATCCACACAGTACAATGGAAATTGTAGAGAGAGGTCCCTGCCTCCTCTCTGGGGCTGACTCCTCCCCTTGCCCCGGAGACCATCCCTTACACCCAACCCAGTCTCTCCCCTTCTCTCCTCAACAGATGAGGCTGCTCCCATCTTAAACCATGAACCCCAACCCTGCTAGCCCCTTTGTTCCCTCTAGCTGCCACCTTACCTTCTTTCTGCCAGGTCAAGCTTCTTGTGGAAGTTTACTAAGCAGCATTCATAACATTTGTGTCAAAAGAGAAAACCAGAAAAGGCTCCACGCAGTAGGGTACATCTGGGAGGAAGCAAGGAAAGTGTATCTGCCCAGGATGAGGGTGGGACAGCCCACAGAGAGGGAGCAGCATGAGCGGAGGTGGGGACATCCAGCCAGGACACGGGAATGGCCAACGCAGGTGGAGAGTGGAAGGGTGTCGAAAGGGAAGTCGTGGGGAGGCAAGAAAGGTAGAAAGGGGCCAGATCAGGGAAGGCCTTGAATGCTGAGCTAAAGCGTCTGTGTTTGGGCTTCACGCTTTACAGTTGCCGAGGATTCATCTGGACAAGCAACAGGTCCTGACTGGCTACGTTCTCTCCGAGGATTGATTTGGAATAAAAGATGGTTTGGAAAAGGGAGAGACTATCAAGGGAAAACTGGCAAGAAGGCACAAAATAAAAAGTACCGGAAGACTGTGGTCCAAATTAAGTAATGTTCTCTAGGATTCCTTCCACAAGATGCTCAGGCCTCGCGCATGGGCTGTCATGCTGACTTACACCCAAATCAGACACGCTCAGGTTTGGGGGTAAGCATATTCGTGTGTTTTTACAGATAGTAATTTTTATAGCTGTTAAATAATTCATGCTGGCTTTGTATTCCCTCTTGTGTTCTTAAAAAGGATGCTGTTTACCGCACAAGTGCTGGCGGAAAGAAATGAGCTACCCACTCTGTCATTCTTTTTTCCAATCTTGCTGTGCCACGTGGGGGAGGCCAGACACCTTTCTGAAAGTGGTACCTTCGGTGGAAGGTGTGCTAAGCTTTCTCAAAACCAGGTCGAGAGCTTAGTCCTTTTTTTTTTTTTCTAATTAGAGTTTTTATTTTAATTTAAAACTTTTTCACTTGATTAAAACTCATCTCAGTGAAATAGGTTCAGAGTGGGTTTCAGCAGTTCGATCTCTCACTCTTCTTCCCCCTCCAGTTCGCCTCTGGCTCTACATGCAACCAGCCCTGACAAGGGAGAGGCAGGTGACTGCTGTCCTCACAGCTGAGTGGGGGCCCAGAAACCTCCAGGGTAAGGCTTTCGGGTCAAGATGACTCTAGTCCTTCCTTTCAGAGCCCACACTACCTGTCAGCTTTAAGTCTCTTCAAATGGGAAAGCTTATAGCCCCTGCTCTGCTATTTTTAGGAACTGCTAGCATTGACTCACTCTTTCTGCCAGCTTGCAGCCTGCCGCTCTCTCCTTCCCGTGATGTCAGGGACTTGCTCTCATTGTTGGGTCGAGAGCTCGTCTCCCATCTCCCTGGCCTGCTCAGCTTTGGCCTGCATCATCCATCCTGTCGCTTTCACAGGGTCTGCATTTCCTTGTTTCTCCTTTTTTTTTTTAAAGTAGCTCCACAGCCATCATGGAGCCCAACGTGGGGCTTGAACTCACCACCCTGAGATCAAGACCTGAGCTGAAATCAAGAGTCAGACACTTAACAGACTGAGCCACCCCAGGCGCTGAGGCTTCCCTTCATAAAAGCTGCTCTGCAAGTCACAGTCAGACACTAACCTGGATGGACTGGAGATTTTTCATCTTGTTCATAACTTTGTATTCCTGTAGCTATAAGTGGGAATTAGTTTTTTGTGTATTTGTTTGTTTTAATGAAGTCTAAGTTCAAATATGCATTTATTTTTTATTTTATTTTTTTTCAAACATGCATTTAAACAAAAATAATTTACAGTTGACCCTTGAACAACACGGTTTTGAACTGCGTGGGTCCACTTATACACGATTTTTTTTTTCTTTTTGGTAAAGTATAGTACCATGAATATACTTCTCTTCCTTATGATTTTCTTGAAAACATTTTTTTTTCTCTGGCTTACTTTCTCCTAAGAATATAGTATCAGGACGCCTGATGGCTCAGCCATTGAGCTTCTGCCTTTGGCCCAGGGCGTGATCCTGGAGTCCCAGAATCGAGTCCCACATCGGGCTCCCTGCATGGAGCCTGCCTTTCCCTCTGCCTTGTGTCTCTGCCTCTCTCTCTCTCTTTCTTCTCTCTCTCTCTCTTTTAGTGTCTCTCGTGAATAAATAAAGTCTTTAAAAAATACAGTATCAATACATATAACACAAAATACGTGTTAATCAAATCTTTATGTTATCATTAAGGCTTTGGGTCAAAGATAGGCTGTTAGTAGCTAATTTTGGGGAGAGTCAGAAGTTATACTCAGATTTTCAAGTGCATGGATGTTGGTGCTCCTAACCCCTGTGCTGTTCAAGGGCCAGCTGCACATTTAAATAACTTTGGAGAGAATGACATGAAGGAGGATTTACAAACTATAAGCTGATACTTACTGTTCATTATATCTTCATCCCAGAGCATAGCAGAGTGACTTACACAGAGAAGACACTGAATAAGTACTCAGAGGAAGGGATGCTTAGGAATCAATGGATACATTCTGAACTGTTAAAAGCTTGGTGATTTATGCCTCTCAAGAGTAAAGCTTGCCGTTCAACATGCAGAACTTTTCTTCAATAAATTGAAAACAGTGGTGTTCTCAGACTTCTCTCCCAGGGTGGAGCCGGAGAGGTATTTTTGGCAGTTGGGTTGTATGATAGTTGTTGGGATGATTTCCATTTTAAGTAATCCCAAATCCAATACAAAATGGTTTAAGGGATGTATGGGTGACTCAGTGGTTGAGTGCCTGCCTTTGGCTCAGGGCATGATCCTAGAGTCCCAGGATCGAGTCCCAGCATCGAGTCCTGGGATCGAGTTCTGCATCAGGCTCCCGATAGGCAGCTTGCTTCTCCCTCTGCCTATGTCTCTGCCTCTCTCTCTGTGACTCTCGTGAATAAATTTAAAAAATTATTTTTAAAAAAGGCTTAAATGGTAGAGAAATATATTACCTCTATTATGCGTCTTTTTTTGTCTTGTTTTGTTTTTATAAAGATTTTATTTATTTGACAGAGAGAGTACATAAACAGGGGGAGGGGCAGAGGGACAGGGAGGAGTAGGTTCCCTATTGATCAGGGAGCCCAATGAGGGACTCAATCCCAGGACCCTAAGATCATGACCTGAGCCAAAGGCAGATGCTTAACCAACTGAGCCACCCAGGCAACCCTATAACTTATCTCTGGACAGGACCTCTATCCAGTCTTTGGACAGCACAGATCTAAGGTTCATTATTCAATGGTTATTAATAACCTCTTTAAGGTCCACGAGATTTTCCACCTTCTGCCCTGCCACCCTTAGGATATCAGCTTTGCCATCATAAGCTAACACTCTTCATGGTTGCAAAATGGGGCCACAATCCAGGGTCATATGCAGATAGGACATTGTACCACAGAAGAAGAGGAACAGTTTCCTCCTATGCCTTTCTTTTCAGGGGTACAAAATCTTTCCCAAAAGCTGCCCTCAGGAATGTCCATTATGGAATCTGCTAGCAAGGAAGAAGGGAGGAATGACGATTGGATAGGCCATCAACAGTGTGGGTTCCCTCAAAGGCCAGACCTGATTCCTGGCAAAGCCCACTCTCTGATCATTTTTATGAGGAACTTCCACAAACTAGGGCAACTCTTAGACAAATATCATCAAGAAAATTACACCAAGATTTTATTGGTTAGTGAGCAACATATTTGGGTGCTAACAGCACCTATATGCTTTTATTTTCTTACTCTCAGGCCCCCTTTTATTTTATTTTATTTTTCAGGCCCCCTTTAAATCAACATTCAATCTGTTGAGAATCGTGTGGTTGAAGGGTCTACAGTCTATTCCACAGTGCAGCAACACAGGTCATTCATTCATTCATTCATTTATTCATTCATCAAATACTTATTTACAAATAATACTTACATACTTACTATGTTTTTATTAGGCACTGAAAACACAAGGACAGAAAAGACAAAGTTCTTGACTGCCAAGAAGTAATACATTGAGGAGACCTTGCCCTGATAAGGAGAAAATCTGCTAAATGTGCCTGAGTAGCAGAAGTGAGTCTAGAAAAAAATCAGAGGCAGTGGCATTTGAGGTGGATATAAAAATTCAGTAAGAGTTTGTGAGGCAAAGAGGAGAAGGGAAAGGATGTGTGCCTTAGGCAGCTGAGCCTGCTGGAATAAAACACCACAGACAGGGGGGCTCAGACAACAGACATTTATTTCTCCAGTTCTAGAGGATGGATGTGTAAGATCAAGGTGTCTGCAGATTCAGTTCTTGGTAAGAGCTCTCTTTCTGGCTTGCAGATGGCTGTTTTCTTACTGGGTCTTCACCTGCTGGACAGAAGACTCTCTGGTGTCTCTTCCTCTGCTCACAAGGACCCTAATCCCATCGTAGGGGCTCTACCCTCATGACCTCATCTAATTATCTCCAAATACTCCCTCCTCCAAACACCATCACGCTGGAGGTTAGAGCCTCAACATCTGAATCTGGGGTGGCAGGAGGAAGGTGGGGGACAAACATTGAGTCCATAACAGTGTGTCAGGTCCAGAGGGCAGGAGTTACAAAGGTACAGAAGCCATGAAGAGTATTGACTGTGTTCAGAGAACAGCAAGAAGGCACACAGGAGGGTAGAGATGTGAGAAGGTAGAAGAAGGCTGAATTATAACCAGGCCAAGGCAGTGCGGTGTTGTGGCAAAAGGCATGGGCTCTGAAGTCAGGCCCCAGTCTGCACACAGGTTCCACTCTTAGAATGGTTCAGCGATTATGTTAGTTCTCTAGGGCTGCCATAGCGAGTTTTACAAACTGGGTAGCCTAAAACAGCAGGAATTTATTTTCTCACAGTTTGAAAGGCCAGAAATACAAAATCAAGGTGTCAGTAGGGTTTGGTTCTCGCTGGAGGCTGAGGGAGAATCCATTTCTGCCCTTCTCTGAGCTTCTGGTAGCTGCCAGTGACCACTGGCCTTCCTTAGCTTGCTGCTTTGGAATTCCAGTGTCTGCCTCTCTCTTCTCATGGTCTTCTCTCTGTGTTCCTCTGTCTTTTCCTCCTTCTCTTGTAAGGATGTGGCATTGGCTTGAGATCTCATCTCAAGAGCCTTGCCTTACACTAATTACATATGAAAAGACTCTATTCCAAATAAAGTTATGTTCTCAGGTTCTAAAGGGACATATCTTTGGGGGGACCATAAGGCAACACGACTGTGGTATTAGATCACTTCCTTAACCTTTCTGAGCACATTTCCTTATCCATAGTTTGGGGATAAAATGTGTATCCTGGGGGGCACCTGGATGGTTCA
This sequence comes from Canis lupus familiaris, assembly GCF_011100685.1. Taxonomy (NCBI): domain Eukaryota; kingdom Metazoa; phylum Chordata; class Mammalia; order Carnivora; family Canidae; genus Canis; species Canis lupus. Next base: position 19,314,224 of record NC_049238.1, read on the forward strand.
GTTGGTTAAGTGTCCGACTCTTGATCTTGGCTTTGATGTCACGGTCATGAGTTTGAGCCCGGTATTGGGTTCCATGTGGGATGTGGAGCCTACTTAAAAAATTAAAAAAAAAAAAAAGAATGTTTCTCCTGAAGGGTCACTGTGAGATTGAAATAAAATGCTTTTAAATTGCTGAGAAAGGACTTGGTTTCTAGCAAGTGCTCAGTAAACAGTAGGAATTCCGACTATAATTATGGGGCAACAGAAGGCTTGCAAGAGGTTTATAAGGAGGGAGGAAAAGAAGAGCCACTTCCCAAATTTGTTCTCTTTTTGATTGCACAGGGGCAGCAGGCAAGGCTCTGAGCAATCTGTGGCTCAGTCAGTCAGTCTCTTGGGATAAATGAGGGGGTAGAGGTGCAGCTGCCCCTTGAGGAACAGTGGTGGCCCAGGATGCTGGTCCCAGATCCCACTTCGAGAATCATTGTCCTACACATTTCCTCAGTTCCAGAAGCACCTTCTTTGCACATATTAAGTGTTCAGTCAGTCTTTGTTGCAAGGAGTCATATACTGTGGGCTAAAAAGTGTATCAAAGACTTAACACCCACTTACAATGTTGATAGGAGGCTGCTAGTGAGTTAAGACAGGTCTTCCTGCTCAGTAATTTAAATCATGATATAAATTGATTTCAACCAAATCCATCCCACTAAATGCATTTCATGAAACCCCACACTTCACCATATTAAAAATTCCCTGGGTGGGGTGCCTGGCTGGCTCAGTTGGTGGAGTGACTCTTGATCTTGGGTTTGTGAGCGTAAGCCCCACGACGGGTGTAGAGATTACTTAAACAATAAAATCTTTTTTTTTTGTTTTGTTTTTTCTAAACAATAAAATCTTAAAAAAAAAAAAATCCCTGGCAATATGACAGGCATGCTCTCTGTGCAGGGTTGAAGAGCTAAGGGGCATTGGATTAATTTCATCTGGTTTGTAGGGAAAAGCACAAGAAGTGAGCCACCTTTATGCCTCTAAGAGCAGAACAGTGGGGTTTTAAACGTCCTTAGCAGCAGATGGTAACTAGGCTTATCAGGGGGATCATTTCATAATGTATAAAATTATCGAATCACTATGATGTACACCTGAAACTAACAGGATACAGTATGTCAATTATACTTTAGTAAAAAGAAACAAAATTGAATTAAAAAGAGTCTTTAGTGGCAATATTGTTAAGGAATGTAATCCATCAACATAAGTACTGAGTGCCTCCTGCAGTCACTGTGAGAAGTGCTTTGGGAGCCAGGGCTTTGAGATGTAATCCTGCCTGGAAGAGCTAACCATCTAGTTGAAGAGATAAGAGGGGAGGAACGGGAAGGGTGTGGGGAGAGCTTAGGTGTGGGAGGATGCCTACAAGCCCCTGCCCACTCCCACACTTTCCTGGGGTGAGCCGTGCCAAGTTGGAGTTTGCGGTATCATGGTTATGAAAACTTGTTGACGTGTCTTCCCAGCTTGAAATCTACCAAGAGTAGGGTATTTATACAACAATTGGGCAAAAGCTACAAATCAGGATTTCCTTGCACCCCCTCCCCCTGCCCCCAGCCAGTTTGCTAGCACACCAGTAACTCCTAGGGCCACGTAATAAAAAAGTTCAAGGTGGCTTCCAAGGTATAGCCTAGAGGGTGCAATTTTGGGGGAAGCCTGGTGTGACATTGCACTTGCTAGGACACCGGAGCCAGAGTGACCATGACTGGGAGGGGCCCCCAGGGCTGGGCCTTGTGGCTGGGCTGGGGAAAAGTGGCCTGGAATAACTGACCCTCCAGGAGGACAGGATGTAGAGGAGCTAAGGGGCCCAAGGAACAGGGCAGAAGAAGCCAAGGGCCAGCCTGCACAACCAGGAGAACATGGGGTCTGGAGGCCCTGGTGGGACCATGACGTCGGCAGCAAATGGCATAGCAGGCGGGACTGGCTAGAGGCCAGCAAGGATGAGGGACAAGAGGGCCCACAAATGCTTCTCTCGGCCAAGATGAGAGGCAATGCCCAAGTCTAGATCTCCTCTGGGAAGACAAGGGGTAGAGGTGTCAGGAGGAGGGGGTCTTGCATTTACTGGGTTTTAATTTAGAGCTGATCATGTTTAAAACCAGAAGTGACTAACTTGCCTTAAGAGGCAACTTTTAAGTTTTCCCACCTTTGGTGGAAAATGTGAGCTCAGGACTCAAGATGACTTCCGTTTTATAGGAATAAAGAATGTCTTTGTACATCTGAGTCTTGTGGACTTGTTACTAAAAATTTCCAACACTATTTGCCTTTGTAGAGTGAGCTGCTAAAAATCATGATTGCGTGTAGCAGGAGTTTGAGGTTTATTAAAAGAAACGAAAGGGTTCAACAATGCCTATTATTCCTAACTTTAGCAGAAGTCTAGCTCACTAACATTTTTCTAAAGTCATTTTTCTTCTCCTTTTCCTTTTCTGTGTTTGGAGTGGTGGAGATGTAGAAGAATGATATACAAGAGGTCTGGGAGTCCTTTGTCAAATTTCAAAAGTGATAGTCTTTACAAAGGACCTGAGGTGTTCTTTAACCGAGAGCCTCCTCTAATAACAGAGGAAAGTGCACCTTGGAAGGTAGACCCCCTTGCCCAAGACTACTCTCTTAATTAATTGGAGAGCTAAGGCTCTGTCCTGGCTCTTCCCATTTCAGTTCTGCTGTTTCTGGGTTACAGGAAAGAGTTTATGGATATGTAACTACATTAAGTGAATTTGAAATTCTAGTTGGAGAGCACTGATTGCTATGTTAGCATTTCAAACAAACTTGTAAGAGACTAAAAGCTTTTTTTCTTTTTTAGAATGGAGTTTCTACTAATGTAAAAGAAGCAAGATTTAATTACAGCCCAGAGCCACCCAATTTAGAGATTCCCACAGTTTGGACTGAGTCTCTTTCTTTCTTCTTTCTCTTTTCTTTTTTTCTTTTTTCTTTTCTTTTCTTTTCTTTTCCTTTCTTTTCTTCTTTTCTTTCTTTCTTTCTTTCTTTCTTTCTTTCTTTCTTTCTTTCTCTTTCTTTCTTTCTTCTTTCTCTTTTTCTAAAGAGGTACCATATTTAGTTTTTTGTTGTTGTTTCATTTAACTTTTTAGATGACTAAAATCATTTATATCCATTGGGAAAACGCAAATAATATAGACAAGCATAGGGTAGAAAGTCAAATTATCCTGACTTCATCCCTTAAAACCTTCTCCTCAGACAATCTTTTGACAGTTTGGTGAATATAAACCACCTTTCTTCCTGTGGTGCTAGTGATTCTAACACAAAAAGCCAGGGCAGGGCTTTGAGGTGGAGGGAGGGAGGGAAACCACTTTTTTAGGGCTTCATGTGTTCTAATATGACAAGAATAAATTAAGGGTGTGAAAATCACCCAGAAACAAAACCTTTAAGCTGACATAGGCTATACAGGGTCTATCTCGCAGATCCATAGGTTTAGTTATCCTTTAGTTGCTGACCTGGGTGGATGCCCTTTAAAACATGATTTTTAAGCTGTTCAGAGGCTCCTCTATATTCCATATTTTAACACACTGTTAACTTACGTTGCCATGCTAACTTCTCTTGACTTGGACGCCCTCAGAAAGAAGTTTCCTTCATTCCTGTGTACACATGCAGGATTTAAACTTGTGTCATTATAAGGAAAGTTGTACATTTGTGGTCTTTTTTTTTAACATTTTATTTATTTATTTATAGAGAAACAGAGAGAGAGAGGCAGAGACACAGGCAGAGGGAGAAGCAGGCTCCATGTAGGGAGCCTGATGTGGGACTCGATCCTGGGTCTCCGGGATCACGCCCTGGGCTGGAGGCAGCGCTAAACCTGCTGGGCCACCAGGGCTGCTCATATTTGTGGTCTTAAAAAAAAAAAAAAAATACACCTATTTATTCCATTTAAGCAACACAGGACAAGAGGGTACAATATTACTCACGGGTGCAAAGTAGAATATATTAAAATTTCGATCCTGAGGCTGATAGCGTAGACTTCAAGCCTGTGTTCTAGAGCTGGGCAAGCTTAGGTTTGAATAGCTTCCTATGTGGCCTGAGCAAGTCACTTAACCTCTCTGAGCCTCAGTTTTCTCATCTGCTAACTATAAAACATATCCATCTTCTTAGAAGTCCTTTGGTTGTTTCTGTCACTGGGCACTTCTCTTTAGCTATCTTTCTAATATTACCTTTTTTTTTTTTTAATAGTACCTATTTTTTTTTTCTTTTTTTTATTCATGAGAATACACAGAGAGGAGACAGAGAGAGAGGCAGAGGCACAGGCGGAGGGAGAAGCAGGCTCCATGCAGGGAGCCTGACGTGGGACTCAATCTGGGGTCTCCAGGGTCACGCCCTGGGATGAAGGCAGGCACTAAACCACTGAGCCACCCGGGCTGCCCTAATATTTCCTAATATCTAATAATTTTTATTTTCATTTTATTTATTTATTTTTTTCTAATAATTTTTAGTATCTAATGTCTTTCCAATTACCCTTCTTAGAGGACTCCAGCCTTCCACATCATCTTACCTGGTCCTTCTTCCTCTTTTGGCAGCCCCAACCCCTAAGTCTTGTTCATGTTAGGAAGAGCAGCTCAGCTCTTTGCCTTACGATGCAAAGCCATGGTACTTTCCTTTATGTCTAAAATGTCATCGAGGCACTTCACTAAACAGAGTCCCTGCCCAGCACGCCAGCAGAGTGCCTGACAGCACTGGTAACTGAGTGTTTCCTTGAGCCCCGTCAGTCTCTTGGGTGAGGTGCTCCCCCATCAATATTTGTGAGTGGGAGGGAATGGCATGGGAATTTATCTTCTGATAGGAACTCTGCCATCTACCTTGGGACGCAGAACTGCCTGGTAAGTTGCTTTTTTAAGGAGTGATGTTAAAACTGTTATCTTACAATTTTATCCTCATAAAATGTTGTTCTTAGTTGTTTTACATACAGGGACCCTGTTTTGGGAACTCACTAGGAATATAGGGTTCTGTCAATAAAGAAATCTGACAGACACTGGCTTAGGGCTTTTCTCCTTCCTCCCTGATACTCAGAATGGAAATAGTTTCTTTTTCTTCTTTCTTTCCTTTTTTAAAAGATTTTATTTATTTGAGGGAGAGAGAGAGCTCTTGAGCAGGAGGGAAGAGCAGAGGGCAAAGGCAGAGGGTGTCTCAGGGAGCCTGATGCAGAACTCGATCCCAGCATCCTGGGATCACCACTCAGGCCAAAGGCAGATGCTTAACTGACAGCCACTCAGGCACCCTGGATATGGTTTATTTCCAGTTTATTTTCCTTTTAAAGGTTTATTTTCCTTTTAAACCACTAAGATGCCTTTGCTCTCTTAAGTATTTATTTTGTTAACCTTTCTGTTTTCTCTTATACTCTGAGACTAGCAGAATGTTCACATTCTGCTATCTGAGGCATGTAGGCACCTTCCATCTTCATTTCCCTCAATCATAGCAGACTTTTATTGTCTCTTCCCTGGGTAAAATGCTATTGGGGGCCGCATTGGCTGCTTTTATAATGATCACTAACAACTAACTGCTTGGGATGTAGAGAGAATCATTTTTTTGAAGTCATAGCATCCTTTACAACAGTCAGTTTTATTTTTATTTTTTTAAAAGATTTTATTTATTTATTCATGAGAGACACAGAGAAAGAGAGAGAGGCAGAGACACAGGCAGAAGGAGAAGCAGACTCCATGCGGGGAGCCCGTCATGGGACTCGATCCCGGGTCTCCAGGATCAGGCCCTAGGCTGAAGGCGGCGCTAAACTGCTGAGCCACCAGGGCTGCCCCCAACAGTCAGTTTTAAATGAAAATTTTCATTGGCTGATATCAGAGGTACACATTATTGTTTTAACTAAAACAACTTAAATTCTAGATATTTTCCTCCAAATAAATACCTTATCAACTGCTTTGAAAGAATACATTAATTATAAAACATATGTAAAGAAACTCCTTAAGTCTGGAACTATTTCCTTTATGCCAATATGGAAAATTGAGCTTTGGATGATAATCATTAAGTTCTCCAAAAAACCTTAATACAGCATTTTAACACCCCCCCCCCCATGATCTACAGTATATAGTAGCAATCAGAGTATTAATTCCAAATTGCATATTTTGGAGACTACTCAAAAAGTACAAACTTGCCTCTTTGGAAATAAACCTATATAGGAAATAAGCCTATAGAAAAATAAGAACCTTTTTTCAAAACTTCACACACACACACACACACACACACACACACACACACACGACACTAGAATGTTAATTGCTGGAGGGCAGGGATTTTTGTCAGTCCTGAGCTCAGTTATATACTCAGTGCCTAGAACAGGGCTGACATGTAGTAGGTGCTCAAGACATGCATGAAAATGAATAGTTTAACAATAAAATTCAATTAGAAATTTAAGAAATCACAAGTATTTTGCATCTTAAATTGACCCTGAAACAAATTTAATAAACCTAATTTTGCTTTTCAGTTTACAACTGGCTATTATTGGTTTAAGATATGGCCAAAGACTCCAATTGAGACACATCAAGTAAAAAACAAATAACAAACAAGAGAAACATCAAGTAATTGGACATATTATAATATATAAATGTTAATAGTATACTTACCAAATGTTGTACAGTCTACAGACCATAGCTTTCTTATCCTTGCTTACAATCCTTGAGGTCTACTATCTTCTAATATTAAGTTTCAAGTAATGGAAAGCAAACTCCAACGAACCTAAGCAGAAAACAGGGGTTGGAGATCTGTGGGAAGGATTCTGGAGTGGCATATGGATTCAAAGACAACCTGCTCAGGGGACCTCAGGGATTGGAAGGCAAGTCTTTGCCATCAGGATTCTGTCTCTTTATGAATATCTGCTTCAATCTTTCAGAATTTTTCCATGATACTGGAATCACAGTTGCCAGTATCAACAGGACTTATCCGATCTTACTCTTCTGAGAGGAAGGTGGTTTTCCTAGCTCCAATTGGAAAGATCCCAGAGAAGGATGCCCATTGGTTCAGTTTGGGTGACATTCCCATCTCATGGACCAATCTGGGTGGCTAGGGAGCCAGGGTGGCTTAGAGGAGAATCTGGCAGCTCCTCTTGAGAGCATGCTAGCAGGATACAGAGGGTAGAACAGTTCCCCAAAAGAGTGGTGGGCATTCTTAGGTGACAACATACATAGTTCATAATGAAAATTCCAGCTCTTGTGTGAAGGCTTCAGAGATACACTGCCTCTGTAGGTTGGCCCTACAAGACTTTCCTTTCCAAATTCTGGGTTCACAACAATCTGTTACTTAAGGATTCTTTTTTCCAGGAACCAGTTAACTGAGTTAGTAAGCTATCCAGCTGAGTGAGCGCTGCATTATTAAAATAGGATGGTAACAGTTTCATCTGAATTAAAAAGGCAAACACAATATTAGCATCTTTAAGAGATCAAAATGCTTTCATCACAACTTACTAAGTTTAGAATTGCCTGATGGACTGATAATAAAATTTCCTAAATTTACCACCCGGAAACTCAAGCAAGATGTTCTCTGTAAGGTCTCAGTTGGTGAGGGACTGGGCTGCTCCTAGACAAGTCCATTTTACATTGAAGACTCAACAAATAAGTGCAGCTCACAGACCAGTGTTTGAGTTTTGGCTTTATTTTATAAAAATACACAACTTAAATACATATGACACTCTCTATACAAGACATAAACAACTGTTAGATTTAACATTTTCAGTTATTTCAACAGAAGCAAATATGTAAATTACCTCGTAAGAGCGAAGGGTTTCTTTAGATACTTTGCATTCACAGTCAAAGGGGACACGTGCCCCACGGGAAATCAATGCAGGACACTAACCCAAACCGTCCAGCCTGCCAACAAGTCGTTTCACCACCGGGGCCTTTCTGGCACAGCTGAATATTGCACTGCTTGTTAGACACAATCTAACTTACCCACATCACGAATTTAAGCTTTCGTCTTTCCCAGAAAGGTTTAATAGAATAACCAACGCACAAACGTTATTGGCCGTCTTACAATTGTGCTAATACCAAATATGAGAAGTATGAGCCTTTCTTCACTTTGCAAAACTTGCAATGGAAGGTAGGGAGCTCTATTCTGCAGCTAAACTCATTTTCAAGAGTTTTACAGAAATGTTGGCAGCTAGATGGAGTGCAGTGGAGAAGGGAGTGACATCCCGGCGCCTACAGAAATTACCTTTGAGAAGGGCGCTGTCACTGTCAGGGGCAATCTGTACACTGCTGCACCCTTTCTAACTTGGGCCTGAAACACCTCCCACCCCCTCGAGATTTTGTTGCTGTTCTCTGAGGAACAGCTACTGTTACTGATTCAGGGCTTACAGGGGCCGCTTACTCACTCTGGCTTTCTTTCAGAAATTTAGCTGCCTTATCTATGGCTCTTTTAACTGGCAGTGAATTAGGTACCGGTTTATGGGTACAAAGAAATTATTTACCAGTTGAGAATTTGATGCATGAGAACACACTAGAGTACGTTTCCTGAGGTAAGTGTAAGCCCTAAAGGACAGCGTGCCACTCTAGGATTATAGCAATTTATCCTGGGTAGCGGCACACTACTCCAGGCCTAGACTTTCATGTTCACAGGCTAACTGGGCCAAGGACACGTGTTCGTGATGATATGAAATGACAAGGCGGAATTAAGAGGACTGCTGATGGCTGAGAACATCAATTCAAAAGAAGCCACACAGGGGAACAGAGGGGGAAAAGGAGGGTATATTTTAAAGTGCTTAGGTAGGATGGGCAATTAGGTGGAAATGCCTCGAGGGATTTCTAACAAGCTTTCAAACTGTTCATTCTTGGTGACTCAGACATGGAAATAATGGCTTTCTTTCAAAAGAACTGTGCAAACTTTTTAATTCTTTTCTGAAAAACAAGATTCTCCATCAAATTTTTTTTAGCCAATGGAATGGTTCTGCTAATTGTTACTCTCCCCAACATATTCTGAAATCCTAACTGGCTGAAGGAATTTCATAAAGTTGAACTACAAAGTACATATATTTGCACCGAGAATTTAAACTAATACACAGAGGTCTACAAAGTTTTGTATGAAGTTAGTACCAAAAAACTTTGCATTGCAAATCATGCTTTATTATCCCTTAATATTCTGCGCAAGGATTATGGCACTCAGACAAATTCTAGGGCCGTGAAGCTGAACTTTTTTTTTTTTCCTTCTTCTACATAAATGAAGTAGTTCATGGCCGACCTTAACATTAATAAAGGAGGTGCTGGGAACTGGGTTCCAAGACCTAAGAATGAAGATCAGGCTAAATTTCAACAAGTCACTCATTATATAGGAATGGAAGCACTAAAGAACTCTCTGTTATAACTGCTCATCTGCACAATGTAGTTGAATAAGATGACCAATCTGGTCTTTAGTAACAGTGATGAAAACTGGCACAGGCTTTATACAGAGCCACATACATACTCAGTGACCTGCCATGTCAATTTGGACTGACACTACCATGCACAATCCCTCGTTTTTTTTTTCCTCTAGTTCTGTTGCAAGAATAGATCTACATTTAATTACTTTAGGCATGATGAAGGCCTTAAGCAAAATTTAAATTCAGAAGAACTTTGGGTTGGTGTTCTGTAGTCCCAGAAGCTATTTAAAATTAAAAGTCCAGAGGAAAATCCCTAGGAAATCATATATCAGAATCAATTCATAAAAAAGAAGCATTTTTAATACCACCAAGATGAGAAGTCATAGTAGAATACAATGCTCTGGTTTCCTGACAACAAGCTCAATGCAGCCCAAGTGCAGCCACACAAAGGGAAGCTGCTTTGGAGAGAAGAATCCAGCAGACTGCAGAGGGCTGGAATTAAATTAACATGGCTTTTCTTGGGTAGAAGGTGAATGCTATGTGGTGATCAATATGAGATAGCTGTTTAAAATTCACATACAGTAACATTTTATGTACCTCAAAGCCTAATTAGTGCAGCTAAAAGTAGGAGCAATGTACTGAGACTGAAGATATAATGGGTCAAACAGCAAGACCAGTTCTGAAAGCTCTGGAAGAATGGTCAGTCCTCATATACTTCATCTTCAACCATTCCTTGGATGCTGAGGAGGAGACTATGGCAAGAGAATATATTTTTCTATGTAAAATTAGCTTTCATAATCTATAGTTTAAAAATATTACTATTTAGAAATATGAAGCCCAAGCAAAAATTAGAGATTCTTTCCACTCAGGCCTTAAGATCTCTCCCTCCACCAACACTCAAAGGATCCATACTGTCTCTGGTCAACCAGGGCTTGTAAGAGAGGATGGAAGAGGCAGTGGCCAAAAGCCAGGGACTCAATAAGAGAAAAATGACAGATGTGGCATATTAAAAAATAATGATAATAATAAGAGAAGAAAAGAGGAAGAAGAGGGAACTAATGCAGATAAGGAAGTGAAAAAGAGGCCTGGCTCATAGGAGTAACCCTATCTTTCCTACCTATCTATGGCAAACTGTGCAGAAATGAGAAAAGGCACAAGCCTCATACACAGGCTCTCCTAGGGGCATCACACAAGCCCAAGCCAGGTTGGCTGTGCCCTTAGGCCTTGCCTCTGATCTTGCCCTCTGGGGATGTGCACACACATGCTTCTGTAACCTGCAAGCAATTCTGTTTTGGGGTCCGATTCCTGCTTCCTAGGTGCACGATGCTCCCTACCACTACCAGCACCTGGTTCTATGCTAAAGAAAGGCCTCTGATCCAGGGGCAAGACTAGCAATAGCCAGTGTTCCCAGAACTCTTGGTTGCCCCTGCCTTTTCCTTCCTAGGACTAGCCTGTCTCTCCCCCTGGTGGCTGGAGAAGGGGACAGAGTGCATGTCCTACAAGGGCTACTCTATTTGGAACTGCCTCAATTCACAAACTTCCAAAGGGCTGTCAAGAGTTCATTAATTATGGACTGATCGATGATTCAAATATTACTTAAGGAACTCGTTAAAAAAAAAGCAACTTGCTTGTGAGGTCCCACCAAACTTTTGAGGGTTTTGATATTGTTTCCTTCTGTTTTTGCTGTTTACTTCTCCAATGAACTTAAAAAAAAAAAAAAAAAGGAAAAGAAAAGCAAAGGGGTCTTCTTGTCCCCCTTCCTCCCTCCAGAAACCTGGATTTTCCTGAGTGAAGCGCGTGAGGGATGCTACCACTACAGAGCTTACGAATGAAGGAGGAAAAAAATTCAGATCATTTAGAAATAGGAAATGAACTATACATACAAGTGGTGCTTGGTTCTTGTCACCACTCTGTGAAATGATAACAGGCACCTGAATTTCTAATTTACAAATGACAACACGAGAGAAAAAAGCAGTAAGATTTCTGTGGAGAAAAAAAGTCCATGTTGGTTATTTCACTTCTACGGACAGTCCGTTCATACTTGAGGCCTGCATTTGTCTTTTTCTCTTACTTCCTACTTGATGTTTTTCAGGAGGGCTGTCCGGGCATTCACAACCGCTTTGAAGGCATCTTCACTACCAGGTGCCACGCACTTGTCAGGATGAAGCAGCACAGCGAGTTTCCGATAGGCTTTGTTGACTTCATCCCTACGAGAAAGAAGCCAAGCTCCATGTGTCAGCAATAGGGTCAGCCCCCACCCACTGCAGTTTGGCTTTCTGGACTTACATCATATCTCTCACAGTAAGCATCTCCCAAATCATTATTACATTTTCTCACAAGTGGGACTAAAAGACTCAGAAACACACAATAAACAAATACATTATATGTTACATACAAGTAGAAAAAGAAATTCAAAGTGAAGCAAGTATTGAAACACCAAGGAAATGCCTGGTAAAAGAATGATCTGTGAAAAGGTCCTTGGCATGGAGCAGGCACCCAGCAAACTTTGCTGTGAAGTGATGAGGGCACAGGGTGATCAGGGTAGGCCTCTAGAGTGGGGTTCTGGCACAAGTGGGGAAACACAGAGCAACTGGGAGAGAGCTGGCAGAGGCTAGGAATTAGGAACAGCATGCCATGGCATGAAGTTCCATGAGGACACTGCTGGTGGGGGTGGGTAACAAAAACAAAGTTGGCCAGGAAGCAGGGGTCAGTAAGAGAAGGGCCTTGAAATCCAAACAATCACAAAAAAGTGGATTTGATAAACAATGACATCAGTAGGCATTTCATGACAAAAAAGGTGCTCAGAAAGCTGTCTCTTGAAGTTAGGAGACAGAGAGGAGGTTGTTACAATAAGCCAAGCACAACAGTTTGGATTAAGGTGTTTGTGGAGACAAATAAGGGAAGATAAGAGATAATATAGAAAAAGAATCGGCAGAAACAGGTGATGAACCGATATACAGGTAGAAGAGATGGAAGAAAAGGGGCTGAAATAAGTTCCAGGGTCATAGGGACTCTGACGCTCAGGGAAGATGGTGACACCAATGATCAAGAAAGGGATGCTGCAAATGGGGAACCTGAGAGCTCCAGCGAGCTCCTAAGACCAAAGAAGAAACAAAAGAGAAGGGAACATTACCCAGAGAGGAAAGAGGGCAGGACAGCGAGTGCTTCCCAAAGCCCAGAAGAGCTCCATGAGGGGTCTTCAGGCTTCTGAGCTCTTCAACAAGCAAGGACTGGCTGGGGAGGAGCCTGAAGACCATCTGCCCCTCTCCCTGCTCTTCATAGTCCTCTGGTGTCAGGCCTCCACATGTTTCTAAATACCCAGCTCCTCCTCCAGTCAGGTTTAGCTCTGTCCTTACTAGATAGTTTTATTTCCTACCTTCTTTTCGAAATTCAGGGTTCCAATTATCCTACAAGCCTGGATATGGTACCTTCCCAAATGACCTAGCTTTTCTCCTTTATGTTTTCTCAGAAGAATTTCTATTTAGCTCTCTGAATTAGAGAGGTGTTCTTTGATTGTCTTGCAGTGATGAAAATTCTTGAGTGCCCACTTGGAAAGACTGAGGTCACAAGGCCATGTTCACAGCTGTCCTTGGTTTGGGGTATGTGTTCTAAGGCTTTTTCTGCTTTCTGCTCTTAGATAAATCCTGAATTCTCTTGTTTTAAAACATGCATGGGGCTTTTTTACATAGCTAATTTTGATATTAACTAACAAAAATCATATTCTCCCTCTCTGAAGATACTCAAATTGCCAGAATTCTTCTCCAAAATAACACATACATTAACAAATTACATTTAACAAAGTAACAAATATATTAATTCTGCTGAAGATGAAAATTTTCTTAAAGTTCAAGAACAGTAAACGTAGCACTGAACAAACATTCAAACTCTTTATAACTTTAAAAAACTGTTTTTAGGTTCTGCTAAATGTTCTCACTGCCAAATGGAATTAATCTGATAGACCCAGAGAAATAGAGCTAAAAGAAACACATGTTTATATTGGTCAGATAGAACTTATGGAGGTCCTGTACATTTTGGATAGATTCCAATTAACATAGTATGTAAGGAACCCAAAGTTTCTTTTTCCTTAATAAATACTGTTCTAAGTTAACTAATAAGTAAAGTTTCTTAATTTTACAGCCAATCTCCCTTGGAGGTGAAACAGAAGACTTTAGAATGAGACTATGGAACTCCAAAAGGACATTTAAAAGATACCAATTAATTGTGCTATATACATGAGATCATCCAAACTGTTCATGTGTTTAAAGCCTCCTCTGTTAGGCCTGGCAGGTCGAGGTGACCAGTAACTGTTTTACTCTTCCCCTGCCCTCTTTCTTTCTGGGCTTGAGGTGGGCTGTGCGACCCAAATGGAAAAAAGAAACTTAATGCCACTGGTACTGACAAGGGATTTCAACATGCACTTTTTTTTTTTTTTTTTTTTTTTTGTGGGGACCAAGGTGACAAAGTAGAAAGGGAGAAGGATGGGGAGGAAAGTTATGATGCAAAATAAAAAGATCTGAGAACCCTTATAATTATAATAAAAATCATAATATGTACAGTAACAGAAGTGTTCTATTGTTAAAAGTTACATAACCACACCGAACAAGGATTTATTCTCGCACAAGCAACAAAGAATAGTGATTGTATTCCTCTTCCTCCCAAATATTTCTTTTGGCTAAAAATAAAACCATTTAACATAAATTCATACACAGATGTGAACCTAGCAGGATTCTGAGGGCTGTAGAAAGACACAGAGCCAGGCAGACACACAGTGTTCAAGGTCAAAAACCAATTGTACCACTAACTCCTAGTGTCCTTGAACATGTGTTTAGTCTCACTGAATCCCAGTTTTCTCACCTATAAAATGAAGTATTTGGAAAAGCTGCTAACATTCTTTTCCTCTTCTAAAATTCTATGATTTAAGAATTCTCTTTTGTAAGGTATTTTTTTAAAGTTACATTTGCTTCAATTCTCTTATTCAACACAGACAAAAGCATAACACACCATATCAGAAAGTATTTATGCAACACACTACATAGTTCTTCACATCAGGCAACTGTGCCCTCTATTTTGTTTCTTTGGTATTCAGGTAATTCACTGCAGAAGAGTTATTACATAATCTAGTGCATTTCCACACATCTTCATATTTCCAGCCAATTATAAGAAGATCTACCAGACTATGATGTTGACAACTGAGTTTTTCTCCAGGATAGAACTCAGCACTAATATCCTAGGGTGTTGCTTACCTTGAGGCCCCAGGTTTGACTCCCAGCATATCCCAACTGTCTTTACTGTTTCGAATTCTGCGAATGGTGTCTGCTTGTTCTTTGGTGAAACTAGCACTGCTATTAGTGATTGGACGTTTCCCGCCGTTTTCACATAAATCAACTATGGATACATAAAAGGTCTGCAAAAAGAAACCATCTCAGAATAGAACTGATTTTATGAAAATAGGAATTCCTCTTAAGCATAACTTAAAGAATTTTGATATATTCCAATAACTTAAAATTCACCATAAAGCATAAGGAATACAATTTAAATGGCTCATAATAATCCTCCTCTGAAATAATCACACTAGAGGTTAAAAGGTAATAGATGCACAGTTAGAAAAATTCAAATAGTAAATAAAAGTATAAAATGAAAACTACCTGTCTCTCAAGTTCCTCTCCTTGAAGTAACCATTGTTAATATTTTTTGAGCATCTTTCCAGAAAGATTTTCTATCAGAATACCAGTACATTCATCTACATACTAAACACTGACATACAAGAAAGCTGATTAAACATACTGCTTAGATCCTTGCATTTTTTTTCACATAAAAATACAAGGGTGCCTGGCTGTTCTAGTCAGTAAAGTGTGTAATTCTTGATCTTGGGGTTGTGATTTGAGCTCCACACTGAGTACAGAGATTACTTTAAAAAAATAAAATCTTTTAAAAAATACATCTTGGACTCTTTCTCTCTGGAGAGTACATATAGACACTTTCTTCATCCTTTTTCATGACTTCAGTATTTCACTGTGTGACTGTATCTTTATTTATTTAACAAGTCAATTGTTTCCAGGTTTTGCTACTACATACAGTACTTTAATGAATAGTGTGTGTGTGTGTGTGTGTGTGTGTGTGTATGTATACACATCTGCACAGTTGTGGAGATACTGCTTTAGGATAAATCCCTAAAAAGAGAAGTACTAAATAACAGTGTAGAAGCATTTTAATTTTTTATTTCAATATCTTTCATTAAAAAAAAACTAAACTCCCATCACAGTGTCTGACAGTGCTATTTCTCTATACCCTTGTCACTATGGGGCATTATTGTACAGCTTCACTTTTTTTTTTTAAGATTTTATTTATTTATTCATAGAGACACAGACTGGGGGGGCGGGCAGAGGAACAGGCAGAGGGAGAAGCAGGCTCCATGCAGGGAGCCCGACATGGGACTCAATCCAGGGTCCCCAGGATCACACCACGGGCTGCAGGTGGTGCTAAACTGCTGCGCCATCGGGGCTGCCCTATAGCTTCACTTTTGCCAAGCCTATGTGTAGTGCATAGTTTGGATTTGAGTTCTTTAATTATAAGTAAGGTTGAGCGTCTTCATATGCTTAGTACTTTTCCATTTTCTGTAAATTGTTCAGATTCTTTGACTACTTTTTGATGTTTTTCGAAATGAAAACTTTTTTGATTCTGTTCATATTTCATATTCTGTACACTTTTTAGATTTCCTTTGTTCAAAATACTAATTAATATACTATATTGCTTTCCAATGGATACATCTCCTCTTCCCTCCAACTCTTATTTAAATCTCTTCCTCTTCTTTTTCAGATATTTCCATAGTTCCTGTTGTTATCTAAAAATTTTATATTTCTCTTAGACTTCTCCTTATCTCCAGTTTTTATATTTCTCTTAGACTTCTCCTTATCTCCAGTAATAGCTAATAGATTTGGCAACCTAAACAAGAGGACTTGATTTGTGAGAAGGGTGTCAAAGGAAAAGCCACTAGATACCAAAACAAGAGTTGATGTGATTTAGTCTATCTTACTCTCCATTCACAATGTGAGTAAGACAAAACTAAGCTCCTTTCTGACATAAAGTATCTATAAGTATATAGGAAACAAAATATTAAATTGAGCCACCAGGAAAGCACTACTTCTAAGTGTTTGCTCACATAATAGTTTTATTATATTCCTTGTTAGCTTTATAAAAAACAGACTAATTTATTAGCGCTGCCCAAGATTCATCTGAAAGGATAAAAGCAACCTAAAAGCCATGAACAGTTCACAGATGTTTGCTTATGCTCTGTATCAGTAAGGTTTTCTTCCAGTTTATAAGTTAAACTAAAATAAAAATGCCCCCAGATTTCTGAGGGCAAGTGTTCACTGATAACACCCATGGTCATAGAAGGCCAGCTGTGGCATATTATATGGTACAGTAGAATTGACGTCAAAAGTCTATTTACATTCTACGTCTGAGTTCCAGCCATGATGGAGTGATGGGCACTAGATGGGACTAGAACGCCTGCCATAAACTACAAAAATGGACAAATATACGAAGCAACTATTTTCAGGTAGTGGACAATAGCAAGTGCAACACTGCCACGTGGCTTTCTACCTGGAGTCCATTTCTTGTCTGAGCAGTCCCAAAGTCCCACTGAATTGAAGAGACAGAAATCAGAGGTTAAAGATACCGAAGTGGTTAGAATCTGCAGAGCAGGGCATTGGAGAGGAAGCAACTAGGCAGAGTTGGGTCCCAGAAGTCCATGTACTCGAGGGTTCCCTACTAATTTGTAGCTGAGGTCAGGCTCTACAGACATAGGATGAGATCACCTGAGGCTTACCAGGTAATAGCTATTATGGGATTGAGAATAGAACCAATATACTAGAGGTCTTCCCAAAGAGGTATAATGGAAACACTATAGTTTGACCTTGCCAGAGTGCAGAGGTTGCCTTACTACCTCATTAGCACCCTCGTATCTAGCTGAGACATAATGGGAAGACTGTGGTTTGGTAGTAGACTCATCCTGACAAAACCTAAAACCAAGAGCCGACAAGATCTGAGGAGACAGAATTTGAAGGCTGAGTTCTGCCATGTTAGAAAAGCTTGGGCAACACTTTGGGCTTCGTTCAGATCCTTGCTATTAAGGCAAAAAACAAGCCCACACAAATTCAATATGATCTGCCAGTAACTGGCTGCCTGCTGAAACAAGAACCAATATTCTGCTGAGGAAAATAAAGAATCTAGAGCCTCTACAATGTATTATCCACTATGTCTGGTGTTTAATCAAAAATCACTACTCATACAAAGAAACAAGAAAATGTGGGCAGCCCGGGTGGCTCAGCAGTTTAGTGCTGCCTTCAGCCCAGGGTGTGATCCTAGAGACCCGGGAACAAGTCCCATGTCAGGCTCCCTGCATGGAGCCTGCTTCTCCCTCTCCCTGTGTCTCTGCCTTTCTCTCTCTGTGTGTCTCTCATGAATAAATAAATAAAATCTTAAAAAAAAAAAACAAGAAAATGTGATCTATACATAGTCAGGGGAAAAAAAGCTGTCAATAGAAACTGGACCCAAGATGGTTCAGATATTAGACTTACCAGACAAACTTTAGAGTAGCTATTATAAATATTTCAAAGAGATAAAGGAAAATATAGTCTTAATAAGTGAACAGATAGAGAATCTCAGCAGTGAACTGGGAATTATACAAGAAAATCAAACGCAAATTCTAGGACTGAAAAGTACTAAAGTGAAAAATTCACTCAGTGGATTTAACAGCAGTTGGAAGTCAGATCAACAGAGACTATGGAATCTGAAAAACAGAGAAAAGGGAAAGAAAAATAACATAGTCTCAAGGACTGTGGGACAAAAATCAAATGGCCTAATATACATGTAACTGGAGTCCAGGAAGGAAAAGAGTGAAAATAGAGCCAAAAACTTTTTAAACAAATAATGGTGGAAAACACCTGTCTAGCAAATCTGAGAAACTCAACAACACCAAGTAGGATAAATATAAAGAGAACCACATCCAGTCACATAGTCCAAAGCTGAAAGCCAAAGATAAAGGAAAACTCTTGAAAGTGGGCAGAGGGGGAAAAGAATCCCAACACATTATGCACAAAAGAGTAAGAGTAAGAATAGGTGGTAACACCTCATGAGTTGCAATAGAGACCAGAAGAGAATAGACCAACATCTTTAAAGTGCTGAAAGAAATTTAATTGTCAACAAGCATTATTTATACCCTTTGGACAAGTCATTTTACTACTCTTAGATGTTATAACATCTGAAATGAGAATAAAACCTGCCACACACAGTAAGTCTCAAATGAGATGAAACATGTAAACTTCTCCAGAATTGTAAAACACTATTCAAATGATTAAGTATCATTATTACACATAAATAGGCACAAACTCACACCGGTTCATGTACTCAGTAGAATAGAAAGTGTGGCAAGCCAACATCAACCTTATGGTCTTAAAATAGAAGCTACTGATGCCCAATTCAGCCTGTCAGCCAAGGATGAAACCTGTCTTCTAGTAGGGGCGGTGACATTTTAAGAGAAAGAAATTTAGCATAAAAGATTAAATAAAATCCCACTCAATAATTAAGAACAACTCTTTATAGTATAGCTACATTATTTGAAATGCTAAAAATTCCCAAAATATCAGATATATTCATAAGAAAAAAATGCATAATTCATGCCACCACTTACTTCCAAATGTATCTGTAATTAAGAGTTGACTTTACTTTATAACTTATTGTTTTAAAAAGCCTTATTCTGGGGGCGCCTGGGTGGTGCAGTTGGCTAAACATTCAAATCTTGGTTTCAGCTAGGGTCATGATCTCAGGTTCATGAGATCGAGCTCCACATGAGGCTCCATGCTCAATGTGGAGTCCACTTGAGTTTTTCTCTCTCCCTGTCCCTGTACCCTCTAGTTTGTGCTCTCTTTTTCTCTCTCTCTCAAATAAATAAATAAATCTTAAGGAAAAAAAAAACGTTATTCTGGGCACCCAGGTGTTTCAGTTGGTCAAGTATTCAATTCTTGATTTTGGTTCAGGTCATGATCTTAGGATTGTTAGATCGAGCCTGCATCTGGCTCTGTGCTGGGTGTGGAGCCTGCTTAAGATTTTCTCTCTCCCTCTCCTTTTGCCCTTCACCTTCTAAAAAATAATAAAAATAAGTAAATAAATCTTGTTCCCTTAAAAATATTCAAGATTAATAATTTTTAAAAAATCACCATCCATTCAGTTCCAATATGAGTGCATCTTTCCATTGCCTACTTGGTGTCTTATTTTTATGTGACTGGCTAGACTCTGCAATGCCATTCTCCTATAATACCATTAACCAAAGGTAGTTTTAAAGAAAACCTTTGTTCCTACTGTAAGTATATAGTAACTGTTGTTAAACTTGATGGTCATCAAAATCACCTGAAAAGCTTTTTCAAAATATAGATTCCTAAGTTCTATCACAGCACTAAGCTTCCAGTAGGTCTGGAGCCCAGAAATCTGTGTTTTGAAGAATTTCCCAAAGTAATTCTGATGATCAGCCAGGTCTTGTACACTGTAGGCAGATATCACACACACACACACACACACACTCACTCTCTCTCCCTCTCTCTTAGTCTTTTTCTCACCAGCTTCTAAAAAGAGTTGCTCTAATGAGCAACTCCTATTATATTTCTGCTTCTCATAATTTAAACTAAAATTTGGCATGGTCAGCCTTGTAACAAACTAAACAATGCTAGCTTACCTGGAACATCTCATTGATTCCTTCTCCAGTTTGTGCTGAAGTTTCAAAGTACAGGAACCCTTTACTTTCAGCCCACAGACGCCCTTCACTTTCATCTACACAGCGGTGCTTGGTACAGTCAATCTGAAATAGAAATTTGGGGGGTGGGCAGAGAGAAGACTCCAAACTTCATTCACTAGCATAGGTCCAGTGAAGTCTTCATCAATCCTTTACTGAGGCAAAAACTACTCTTAAATGAATGCCAGCATATACATACAATTATCAGGACCAAAAGGACCAAAAATATTGCCAATGTTGAACATAGACTGATTTCCTGTGGCAAAATGACAAGTGCCTGCTCCCACACTTTATCCTTTAAGAAAACTGCTCCATACCTCTCTGAAAATTAGCTTCATAATATCTCCCATGCTCCAGGGGCCACAGTATACTTTTCATACCTTGCTGTAATCCATGCTGCACTTAATTATTGTCCCTTTTCTAATGAGGTCGGTGTAATTATTAGTCGGTGACTCTCCTGCTCAGTCACCAATATCCTTCCCCGTGTAAGGCACCAGAAAAAAAAGTGTATAACTATCCTGACACATGGGAGTTTTTGTTTTTATTCTTTATGTTCTAGGGATGTATGTTTTGAAAAGCTGTTGATTACTATATTATAGAATAAGGGCTTCTTTTCTTTTCATTTGTTCCCCAAAACTCAGAGCTGCACTCTTCCCATAATGAATCTAGAAAGTCAAGCATACCATTTCCAAAGCAGTTACCTTGTTGGCACATACTGCAAATACAATATTTTCCATGTTTCCGTGAGGTCCAAGATCTTGTTTCATCTCTGCTAGCCACGCATCAAGAGCATCAAAGGAGTCTTTCTGCCCAACATCATAGACCAGTATTACACCCTGTGTATCCTTGTAAAACTCATTACGAACCTTCACATAAAAGAACAGATGCACAAATTGCAGTTTTGTGATTTTGTAATATACCTCACAGTCATTAATGAAACAAAGCATGTTCTCTTGTATATACATAGTATTTGCTATTGTATCTCAATATCTACTGGTCATTAGAGGACTTCGTATAAAATCAAAGTAACATGATTTAAAAAACCCTACTAGTACAAGGTCTTGTGATGAAAACAACAGCTTCCTGCCCCACCTCTTCTCACCTCCAGCTCTACTCCCTAGAGGCAATCAATCTTTATTTCTCATTAGCAGACCTTAAAATAACACAAATTCTATAGAGTGAAGCTCTTCTCAGGAAGAACCAGAGGGTAAGTGAACAATTCTGAAGAACTTAAGGCAAAAATAACACAAGCATCAGCAACCGATACAGCCATTTATATACCACAGCTCAAAGCTGGGTTCCCCAGGATGCTAGGCAGAGTTTCTCTAACTCTTATGTCTGCACACCAACTTCAGAACTCTGAACTCAGAGTCTCAGTGTGATGTAATGGCTCTGGAGTCACACAGATCTGGGTTCACATTTACTTATTAGTTGTGTGATCTCGGGCGAGTCACTTAACCTCTCTGCATCTCAGTGTTTTCATCTGTAAAATGGGGGTAGTACTACTTACTTCAGGGGGTGACTGAGGATTACATGAGATAATGAAGGCAAAGCACCTAGATGGTGCCTGCAAAACAATGTATATTTGCACCTTCTGCCTTCCTTCTTCACGCTCCTTCTCTAATTGTCCTCATTTGATATTTTTGCTAGAAATAGCAACTTGCTTCTGGTACATATCTATAATCTAGGAAGAGGCAGCATGAAGTACAGGGCACACGAAAGTAGCAGAGGCAATGACAGGCCAA
The DNA here is from genome assembly GCF_011100685.1 of Canis lupus familiaris. Classification (NCBI taxonomy): domain Eukaryota; kingdom Metazoa; phylum Chordata; class Mammalia; order Carnivora; family Canidae; genus Canis; species Canis lupus. The sequence continues at coordinate 19,336,065 of NC_049238.1, forward strand.
GTGGATGCAGAATAACTCTGACACACTCAGGGTTTTAGGCCAAAATTCCAGTAAGAGATAGAGGACACATGTTACTCATTCTTCTCATAGAATTCCAGTATGTACACACCCATACCAGTCTGTAGTAAGAAATGAAGACATCTTACACACATCAGGTATGAATGCTCAGGTTTCTGAGCATAGACAGATGCCTGGGCCAAGAATGCAAAAGCCTATCAATTTGTAGAAACAGAAGAAGCTATCACCTAAATTAAAACCAACAAAATCAGAAAGAATTTAAAGTGATGAACAGCAGGGGTCTTCTCCCCTCAGTCCCTAAGGTCCTTAGCCCACCTGCAGTAGTGAAAACCAACCTCTCCCCTCTTTCTTGCAACTTACTGCCTTGGCCCCCATATACCATATTCTCCAGGTTCTTGACTAGTCTTTTACCAACTTCTTCTTTCTCCATTGTTTCCATTCCAGCTGGTCACCATAATTCCCCAAATCCCATCCTGGGCCCTCAGCCTTTCTTTTTCAATCCTTTCTTCCAACTCAAACAACATTATCACCTGCATAGTTTCAACTGTGAGAATCTCCAAAGTGAGCCTTTTCATGTGTGCTTCCAGACCTGCATTTTCAGTTAGCTCTAGACTCTCCCAGCTGAATGTCCTGCTGGAATCTCAAATCCAGTATGTACAATAGGAAACCTTCCAGCTTATTCCTTCCAGTCTTTTCCATTCCTTGAACTTCTAGTGATGAAAGGAGCATACCATTCTCTGAGTCAGGTGGATTGAAAGACTAGTGTTAACCTTTGCTGCTTTGCTTTCCTCTCCCTTTTCACTCAGCAGGTACAAATAATCCTGTAGGAGCTACCTCTGCTAGGTTTCCTGCACCTGGCACTTCCTTTCCATTTCCACGTCCCAACATTACACTATCTCTTGACTACTACTGCAAGAATTTTCTAAGTAACCTCCCCAGCAACATTATACACATTGCATATTTATCTTTTTAAAGCCCTGGTTCAAAAATTCTTTGGTGTTTTCCTACTGCCAACATCCTAAAGTTCAAATTCTTTTCACTGGTGTTGACAGTTTCTGATCAGCCTTCCACCAGCTTCCCAGCCTTATCCTCCTACCTCCTGTTATTTCAAACTGGATAATCTCTCATTCCCTAAACCTGCCCTTTGCCTCTCTAGTTCCATCTGTAAACAAACCCCTCTTTATCTTTAATCTTTCAAGTTTAGCTATGACACCATATCTTTCCTGGTTTTTCTGCCCCCACCCCTCACCATCTAACCCCCAACTCCTTCCAAACACAATTTAATATCCATATTCCAGGAATTCCACAGCCTTTGTGCTTCTAGTAGTGCTCATATCACTTCCTGTCTGGTTTTATAGTTGGTAGCATATACAGCTGCCTTCCCCAGTAGACTGCAAGCAACGTGAAGGCATGTATCTTGTATCCATCTTTGTGTTGCCGATAGGGCCTAGCAGGTCTAAGTATTTTAGATATTTTAAATCAAGAAGAGCTGAAAGTAGAGAATGTAAGTAGAGGCCAAAGGGGAAAAGAAAGAATTTCAAAATGCAAATTATGCTATCCAAAGGGAGATTTGTGTGTAAATAGAGATTTAGGCAAGCTCCATGGATTTCTCTTTCAACTGCCTCAAGTTCAAGTCTGGGTTTCAGCAACTAGTTACCTCTGTAATCTTGACTAAGTGGTTTTATCACCAGCTTTAGTTTCCTCATCTGTAAAATGAAAAAGTCAAAGGAGAAGCCTCAATGGAGTCCCCCACAGCTCTCGTATTCTTGGCTCCCAAACAGCTCTCAGAGTTAGTCCTGGAAGTCTTGCTGCATCCAAAGTTTAATTAAATAGGATGCTAAGGGAATGGCAAACTTTCTAGCTTGTAGATCAGAGAAAGCTGTTACTTTAATGTCACTTGGGCCTTGGGGCGCCTGGGTGGCTCAGTGGTTGAACATCTGCCTTTGGCTCAGGTCGTGATCCTGGGGTTCTGGGATTGAGTCCCACCCTTGCAGGGACCCTGCTTCTCCCACTGCCTATGTCTCTGACTCTCTCTGTGTGTCTTTCATGAATAAATAAATAAAAAATATGATTCGGGTCTCAAGAATTTTCTGTAGACTGTCTAATTCATACCAGCAAGCCCCAGAATGATGTGTGCATCAGTGGAAGCAAGATTGCTGTTAAGATACAGGTCCAGCATTCCCTTGCTGTCCTCTCTTTGACACTGTCCTCTGAGAGTGCTGTCTCACATGTTAAGCAGACTGTCCTTTCTCAGTAGGGCCTTTGGGTAAATCTGTCAAAAGGATGGATGACAGTAGTAGCTTCAATGGAGGACAGGCCTCCAGGATGAGGGGAAGCCAGGGATCATGAGAATGGCTATGGGTGCTTCACCAGGTGTGTGCCAAGCAAAAGTATACTTTGGTCAGTTTGAAGCTTAGGGAGGAGATGGCTTTGGTCTTGTCAAAAAGGAGGGTTTGATCTATAGACAAGTAAATATTTGAAAAAAGGGAAAAATCACAGCTATTCAGAAAAACAGTACTTCAGAAGTGGTGATTTCAATTCTATTAATTATACTTCTATCTTTTTGAGCTGCTGGAAGAAAAAGCTATTGTAATTTCAGTTTGCATTGACAAGATGTCTAGTGTCTAATGATAGAAAGTAAAGGAACTCTCAGTGCTTTTCAGTAGACAATGTCTAGAATGTTGTGTTCAGTTCTCAGCTCCCTATCAGCTAACTAGAAATTATTCACAAATGATGTTGAAAGGCCTAGCTGGGGCAGGACTAGAAAATATTTTACCTGAAAAGGAACAGAGTAACGAATATTAGAAAGGTTCTCTAGTAGAAGCGGACTTAGTCTATGGTGTTCCAAAAACAAGGTGAGGATCAATAGCAAAAGTCAAAGAAAGGCAGCCTTCAAAAGGAAGTTGTTAACCTAGAATTTTTACCGCATAAAGTCAACTCTTAATTACAGATACATTTGGAAGTATAAAGGATGAACTTGTGAAGTAGTGTGATCCCATCATTAGAAACATTCATTCTCCAAACTATTACAATCCGTACCACTCAAAACTATTCTGTGTATCATATCATCCCTGGATTCCCACCAACTTATGTAATTCCAACTTATCCATCAAAGCTTATTTTTTTATTATTATTTTTTAAAGATTTATTTATTCATTTATGATAGACAGAGAGAGAGAGAGAGGCAGAGACACTGGAGGAGGAAGAAGCAGGCTCCATGCTGGGAGCCCGACGCAGAACTTGATCCCAGGACTCCAGGATTGCGCCCTGGGCCAAAGGCAGACGCCAAACCTCTGAGCCACCCAAGGATCCCCTCAAAGCTTAATTTAAATGTTGCTTCCTTCAACAAGACTTTCTATCCTCCCAGATAAGCTAGGCTAGGTATTAAATATTCCTAAGCATTCTGTCATTTGTTTAACATCTGTCTTCTCTGACATATTTGTGTTCCATGAGGACAGGAGCTGTATATTACTGGTGTCCAACACAGAAACTGGCATACTGGTATGTGGTGAATGAATGACAGCCATTGATTGGGAAGGTTACAGAAAGAAATCCTACAGTAGGCAGAGGTCTGGCCCACATTAAATTCTCAGGCATTTTCTAACTCTGCATTTTTTAAAACATTTTTTAAAAAAGATTTTATTTATTTATTTATAGAGACACAGAGAGAGAATGAGAGGCAGAGACACAGGCAGAGGGAGAAGCAGGCTCCATGCAGAGAGCCTGACATGGGACTCGATCCAGGGTCTCCAGGATCATGCCCCGGGCTGCAGGCGGTGCCAAATGGCTGTGCCACTGGGGCTGCCCTCTAACTGCATTTTTATAACTTTGGAGAAATCTAAGATTTATTCTAGCATTTCTGGTAGTCAGAATCTATGCCAAGCTTACAGGCACCTACAGCCTCCATTCCATTTTCACTGACAATATATACTTGTAAAATTGTTTTAACCCATGGAAACCTTCACATTTAAAAAGAATTCATTCTACATACATATTTGGGTACATTCACAAGATAGAAAGTTATACAGCCAATACATTTTTTTCCCCAAGAAGATAGAATAGATATACTTTTCACTATTCTTCCTGCTAAGTACAAGTAAAAACTGTGAGTGTTACATAAAACACATATAAGACACATGGAAGATGGAGAGAAGAAGGCAGATAAGCTAGGGACCTCAGGATCTAACAAATGACACCATAGTAAGTTTCTGGATTTTCTTTTGCCTCATACATCTAAGACTTGGAACTAAAGAAATACAACTTAGAAATACCAGTGGGTACAGACAAATAAAAGCCCAACAAAAGCCTGTTCTCTTTAGCCAAAGGAGCAAGAAAGAGGCAGCTTCACCAAAGAACTTTAGATGATAACCCTACTCCCGCCACACACCTCAGGAACAATCTGTCTCTCCATCCCCACCCACCTAAGAAGAAGCTAAGAGGAGATTGTGGAAAAAATAAATGACTGAAAATAAACTAAAAAAGCCTAGTAGTTAGGCTCACCAGAAGAAATGGAGGAGACAGTAAACAAACTCAGTGACCTGGAAGGCAAAACAGTAAAGTTTACCCAATCTGGAACAATAGAGAGAACATAAACTTAAAAACAAAAAACCCAGAGCCTCAGGGACCAATAGAACTACAAGAGATCAGTCCAGAAAGGAGAGAAGAAACAGGGTGGGGCTGAAAAGTACTTAAAAAAATAATGGCTGAAAATTTCCCAAATTTGGTATGAGACATAAAGCTACAGATTAAATAAGGTGAGAAAATCCTAAACATGAAAAATCCAAAGAAATCCATGCTAACACACATAACTAAAAACCTTAAAAATTAAAGACAAGGGAAAAATCATGAGAACAGCCAGAGACAAATGACCTCTCCTATGTGGGAAACATTTTCAAATGACAGCAGATTTCTCATCAGGATCCTGGAGGCCAGAGGAAAGCACTACACTAATCAAGTGCTGAAAGAAAAGAATTATTAGTCTGGAATCTTATAACCAGAAAAAATATTCTTCAGGAACAAAGGGGAAATTGAGACATTCTCAACAAGGAAAACTAAGCTGATGCCAGTAGACTTATGCTAAGAGAATGGCTAAAGGAAGTTCTTTAAACAGAAAGGAAATGATGAAGAAGGAACTTATGGAATACAGCAAAGGGTGGAAGAACAAAGTAAGCAAAAATATGGGTGAATATAACATTTTCTTCTTTCTTGAGTTTCCTAAATTATGTTTGACAAACAAGCAAAGATTAAACAGTTTGATGTGGTTCTAGCAGTATATAGAGAAAATTTTAAGAGAATTATAAATGGGAGAAGATAGATGCTAAGGGAGGAAAAGTTTCTAAAATTCCACTCAAATTGTTAAAATGATGACACCAGAAGACTGTACTAACTTCAATGGTTTTATAATTGCAGCACCCACGAATGTAGCTATTCAGGGAGATTAATTAAAAAACACTATGGACAGGGATGCCTGGGTGGCTCACCGGTTGAGGGTCTGCCTTCAGCTCAGGATGTGATCCCGGAGTACCAGGATCGAGTCCCACCTTGGGCTCCTGCATGGAGCCTGCTTCTCCTCCCTCTGCCTATGTCTCTGCCTCTGTGTCTTTCAAGAATAAATAAAATCTTAAAAAAAAAAAAATACTATGGACAAATCAAAATGGAATTCAAAAAAGTGTTCAACTAACTCATAGGAGGCAGGAAACAGAAAACAGAGAACTGGAAAAGCAGAACAAACAGAAAACAATACAAAAAAGCAGACTTGTGCTCCAATATACCCATAATTACATTAAATGTAAATGGTCTAAAGATACCAATTAAAGGACAGAAATTGGCAATAATAGATTAAAAAGCATGACCCAACAATGGGCTATCTAAAGAAAGTCACTCAATACAATGATATACGCAGATTGAAAGTAAAGGGATAAAAAAGAATATATTAAGCAAACATTACTCAAAGAAAAGCAAAAAAGCTATATTAATAACAGATAAAGTAGACATCAGGACAAAAAAATTACTGGAGACACAGGGGGACATTATATAAAAATAAAATTATATAATGAAGACATAGCAATCCTTTTTTTTTTTTTAAGATTTTTTTTTTTTAATTCATTCATAGAGGCACAGAGAAAGAGAGAGGCAGAGACACAGGCAGAGGGAGAAGCAGGCTCCATGCAGGGAGCCCAACGTGGGACTCAACCCTGGGTCTCCAGGATCATGCCCTGGGCTGCAGGCGGCGCTAAACCTCTGCGCCACCAGGGCTGCCCAAGACATAGCAATCATAAATGTGTATGTACCCACTAAGAGAGTTGCAAAATATATGAAGCAAAGATGATAGAACTGAAAGGAGAAACAAATCCACAACTAAGTTGAAGACTTTAACAGCCCTCTCTCAACAATTAATAGAACCACCAAACAAAAGATTGGCAAGGATATAAAAGAATTCAACAACACCACGAAAAAGAATTCAACACCACCACGATCAACAAGATCTAATAAATATTTGTAGAGCACTCCATTCAACAATAGCAGAATACAGATCCTTTTTACGTACTCACAGAAGACCAAGATAGACCATATCCTGGGTCCTGAAAAAAACCTCAACAAATTTAAAAGAATCAAAATCATACAGTACGTTCTTTCATCACAATGGCATCAAATCAGAAATTAGTAATAGAGGGCACCTGGGTGGCTCAGTGGTTGAGCCTTTGGCTCAGGTTGTGATCCCGGGGTCCTGGGATTGAGTCCCACATCGGGTGCCCACAGGGAGCCTGCTTCTCCCTCTGCCTATGTTTCTGCCTCTCTCTCTCTCTCTGTCTCTTATGAGTGAATAAATAAAATATTTTTTAAAGAAATTAATAATAGATAACAAAAAATCTCTACTACTTGGAACTAAACAACACACTTCTAAAAAAATCCATAGGTCAAAGAGAAAGTCTCAAGAGAAATAAAAAACAAAAACACATTGAATGAATAAAATGAAATATAAATGAAATTGAAAATACAACATATCAAAATGTGTGGGACACTGAGAAATGGTGCTGGGAGGAGAACTGATAGCACCAAATGCACACATTAGAAAAGGAGAAAGTCTCAAATCTATAATCTAAGCTCCCATCTGAAAGAACCCAGAACAAGAGCAAAAGAAACACAAAGCAAGCAGAAGGGAGGAAATAAAAGATAAAAGCAGAAGTCAAATGGCCAAACTAGAAAAGAACTAAGAGCCTCCTCAGGGAAAATGAAAAACCCAAGGAAGGAAAAACAAAAGAGAATGGCTTTGAGATTATTTTGAGACTTCTCAGAATGGATGGCAGACAAAAGTAAACCAGGTGGTGTTCTCTCCGGAGAGATAACACATAAGGCTGAGGAGTGAACTGGAAAGATCACGCTAGTACCTTGAAATGAAAGAAGTCACATTGCTGAATTCTTAAGTCCAAGTGTGAATATAATTATCCTTTCACATTCTGGGCTAAGGTATGAAGTATAAAGCAACAGTCCTTTGAAAGTTAAAAAGTCATATCTATGTGTTTGAAACATTAGTGATGAAATTTCCTACCACTATTTAAGGGTATGGAACAAAAGACCAACAGGTTTCCATTTAGTTAAGGTTCAGAAAGGAAGCCATAAACAGCAGCTAAATTCACCTAATTTTATACATGATTTGCATACTGGTTGTTTCAGATAGCTCAGGATCTTTCCCTAATCCACTGATAATACTGGATACAAGTTTTTCCAAAAAGGCTTTCTTACCTCATAGAAGAAGGGATGGCCAGCCATATCAAAGATGTTAACTTTGATTTCTCTGTCTCTGACTTGTACTCTGAAATGTTCAAATGCAAACAATTCCAAAGAAGGTTATGGCTTCTGCATTCCCATTCATATCATTTATGTCACTTATGAATTTAAAAAGGTAGTGTAGAAAACTTATTTTTTTAAGGTTTTTTAAAAAAATTTATTTATTAATGAGAGACACAGACAGAGAGAGAGAGAGGCAGAGACACAGGCAGTGGAAGAAGCAGGCTGCATGCAGGGAGCCTGACATGGGACTCAATCCCGGGACTCCGGGATCACTCCCTGGACCGAAGGCGGCGCTAAACCGCTGAGCCACCGGGGCTGCCCTAGTGTAGAAAATTTAAAAGAGGCTTTCTTAGCACCTCTTCTTGATTCCAGATAATCATTATAAGAGAAGCTAGCAACTCAGCAGCTTGTCAACCCGACATGGGACTTGATCCCGGTTCTCCAGGGTCACACCCTGGGCCGAAGACAGAGCTAAACCACTGGGCCACCAGAGCTGCCCACTAAGGTGTATTTTATTAAAGTCTGTGTGAGGGACGCCTGGGTGGCTCAGCAGTTTAGCGCCTGTCTTTGGCCCAGGGCATGATCCTGGAGTCCCACGTCGGGCTCTCTGCATGGAGCCTGCTTCTCCCTCTGTCTATGTCTCTGCCTCTCTCTCTCTGTGTCTCTCGTGAATAAATAAATAAAATCTTAAAAAAAAAAAAAGTCTGTGTGACTTTCACTGAACAAGAGCAACAGTCCGCTTGTTTTCAAAAAATTTTAAATAATGAACAAAAAGGGAAAATAACACCCATTCGTATTAGAAATTTTAAATACTGTCCATCATTGTAGCATATTTGCATCTTGTCCTTTTATTTTTTCAAGAAAAATCACTATTGGAAAATAAATTAATGAAATATTGTATTTCAAATGTTAAAGAAAAATACAAAGATGGAAGTTTAAAATTTGTCCCAAATCCTATGACTCAGAAAAAAACCTTTGTCAATATATATGAACCTCACTGCAGTCTTCTTTCATGCATAGATATGACTGATAAACATAAGTATTTTCATAAAAATGGGATTATGCTATTTTAAAATAAAAAGTATAAAAGTTACTCATTATTGAATTGAATAAAAGAAAAAGAAACTGAAGTAAACTAGAATTACTGAACTTTAAATGTTTCCTCATCACAAGATGTATTTCCTAAAAGACCCCTCTAAATTAAGAATAGGAATTATTAACAATAACAGGTTAGAATCACACTCTTAAGTGACATATTTCAGTTTAGACAGCATTGATATGACTCCCTCCTACAGAATACAAGGACATCAGTACTCACTCTCATTGTCCCTACGTTACCTCCTGGTTTATTTATTATTATTATTCCCTTGTTCACATTTATAACCTCCATTTTCTGTTCTGAAACCATAATTCCTACAGTTGTTTTATATTACTTGTAGATTTAAATCAAGCTAACCACTGATCATTTCTTTATTCCTGAATTCTCTACCACATTTCAGCAATTCTAAGACACATATTTGTGTTCATTTTAACATCTGTGAAATCAGGATCCATCTTATAAAAGAGGATGTAAGAACGGCAAAACAAAATAACGACAGTCTAAGAGCATCTGGAGAAGATCTGGCATAACAATTTATATTAGAAAATTTTGCTTTAAAGAGAGAGCAGCTGAGAGGGGATGTAACTAAAGGTTATGAAGTCTGGAATGAACACAAATGTATTCACACACTAAAACTCAAAGAGGTTAATTTAATTCAGATGCCAGACAGGAAATTACCTTAAGAGAAATGGTACTTTTTTACCTCAAGGTCATGCTTTCCTAGGTTATGGCCTGGAGACCACCTGCATCATTATTACCCAAGGCTGTTAAAAATGCAGACTCCTGTGCCCCACTTCAGACCTGACAAATGAGACTCTTAGTGGACAGGTCCCAGGAATCTGCATTTTTACAAACTCTTAAAGTACTTCTTAGCATGCTGGAATTTGAGCTTCACTATGTTAGAAACAGGAAGGATGGAGTTGGTATCTATTATTTTTACTATGATGCTTTACAAACATCTGCTAATAGGATTTGTTTATATAGAACATGTTTCCTAAAAAGGTTCATCTGCCAGTTAGGCTTTTGACCTCCTCATTTTTTTAGACCCTACACCTAAGGCAAGGCCTGGCAAAAAGAATGTGCTCAGTGATGAACAAATTATATGATCACTACCTTATCTGTAATGGTCTCATTCCTATCTTCCCTGATTTATCTTCAGAATCTCTATTTCAAGATGTATCATTTTAGAACAGCCCAAGTCTATGTAATTTACAAGTCCAAAGAAACAATGTACTTACTTTGTGACTCCATAGTCAATTCCAATTGTTGCAAGGTATTTAGACACAAATCTTTTCTCACAGTACCGTTTTATAATACAGCTCTAAAAAGGTAAAGAAAAATACGTGCTTTTAGTAAATATACTCTGGAAACATACAAAATGAGCACAATTCTTCATTACAGTTTCATCATTCATCACAATGAAAGAGAAAGCATTTTCTTTTTTTTTAAAGATTTTATTTATTTATACAGGAGAGAGAGAGAGAGAGAGACAGAAATAGGCAGAGGGAGAAGCAAGCTCCCTGCCAGAAGCCTGATATGAGACTTGATCCCAGGACACTGGGATCCCAGGACCTCAGGATCATGATCTAAGCCGAAGGCAGACACAACCACTGAGCCAGCCAGGCATCCCGAGAAAACAAATGCTAAAAGTGAAAATTTTAAAGAAAAATTACTTAAATATTCTTCCCTTAATACTAAACATATTTCAGTTTAGTTCTTGATCCTTTTGCTCTTTTCATTTGAAGATTTACTCATGCTTTCAACAATACTACCAAAACGTCTATGTTTAGACATTTGTCTAAATGTCTGACCTCCCTTCTCAAAAGCAGATCTACAACTTAAAATACTAAGACTAGTTTCTACTTAGGTGTCCTGCTGTTACCTCAAATTCAATATGCCCAAAAATGAACTAATCCTATACATAAAATCAGTTCATCCTGCTGACATCCCTGTTCTGTTAATAATACCACTATTTTCCCTACTACAGAAGATCAGAATATTAAAGCCATGTTTGATTCTGAGCCTTTCTAAATCTTCCAAATGTTTCTTGTTTCTTTCTCCCCATTCCAATTCCCATTGACATCATTTGGATTTAGATCCTCATCATCTACTCCTAGACAGATACAAGAAATTCTTTTCTGGTCTTTTTGCTTTCCTTTCCTCCCAACTGCAGTCAATACTACACACCACTGACATTATTTCACTTCCCTAACTCAAAAGTCTTCAGTGGCTTCTCATTGCTAGGTTTGAAATCCAAATTCCTTTGTCCTTTATTCAAGGTTCTCCATAATCTGGCCCTAATCTGTGTTCCCTGTCTGAACCCTTCTAATATAAACTCTCCATTTCTGCAAAACTCCCAGAGACCCGATTTCCTGACTTTTGTCATTACTTTTCCCTCTTCTTGGAAAAGTACTACTCCCTTCTTTACAAGTCTTACTTAATCTTTAAGACCCAGCTCAAACTCTGAGCTCCAGGTTGTAAGAGATCTTTCCTGCATCTGAACTCTTCTAACACTTTACATGCATACTAACATGTATGCATATATTACACATACACACACACGCACACCAGCACTCACATATTGTTTTGTTAGTTATCATTTCACATGTGTATATTTACCTTCTCTCTTTAGCTAGACAGTAAACTATTTGAGGATAACAGACATCAGTATTTTACTTCTTTCTCTCTTTTGTTCATGCCAATGAAATTTGCTTAGTGCCAGGGAAAACCAATTTTAGAAGACTTGTATATTAATAACCGTTAGCACTCATGAAACTTATAATTTACTTGGGAGTGCTAGTAATGGAGTTTATTCTGCTCAAATCCTTCCCTGATGAACGTGAACCTAAATTAAATAGGACAGTTAATTTAAAAAGCAGTTAATAAGCTTATTGTGAACTGAAGGAAAAATTTCCTTGAGTGACTACTGCTAAGAGGCTCTACTTTTAAAACATTTTATAGCTTGAATGCACTTCACAAATACTTTCTCTCACAATAGCCTGGGAAAATGAATATAGCCTTTTTCTAAATTATTCATAAGATTAAGGGGTTCGGCAGCCCTTTAACTCCAGTACACTATTTAAACACTAGTTCTAAGTGTTTCACAAGACACACATTTAAGTAATTGTATTAATAACTATCCCTAAAACATAAATAGGGTTCCTGGCCCTTAGGATCTTATAAGCTAAGTTAAATAACATAAATACAGAGAGAATGTTTCACTATTTTTCTTAAATAGACTTTTAGGTACTTTTCTTTTTTTAATGCAGTTTTCATTAAAATCTTAACAGGTTTGAGCCTCTTTTTTTTATTTTTTTTATTTTTTAAAGATTTTGTTTATTTATTCATGAGAGACCAGAGAGAGAGAGAGAGAGAGAGGGGCAGAGACACAGGCAGAGGGAGAAGCAGGCTCCATGCAGGGAGCCTGACGTGGGACTTGATCCCAGGTCTCCAGGATCAGGCCCTGGGCTGAAGGCAGCGCTAAACCGCTGAGCCACCCGGGCTGCCCTGAGCCTCTTTTTTAAATAGAATAATCCTAAAATTCATATGAAAGAACAACTGTCTGGGAAGAAATAATCAAATTATGAAAAAGAGGAATGGGACAGGGCAGTGGAAAGAGGAGGGAACCCATCTTAATAGATTAAAATATAGTCTGAAACCAATCAAGACAGTATTATATTGGCATAAGATTAGACGAATAGGTCAGTAGAACAGAACAGAGAGCCCAGAAATAGATCTCATTAAAAGAAGAAATTTTAAAAGTGACCAAGGTGATATTTAAGGTTAAGAGGAAAAGAATGATTTTTTTAAAAAGATTATTTATTTATTCATTCATTCATTCATTCTTGAGACACACACACACACAGAGGCAGAGACATAGGCAGAGGGAGAAGCAGGTGCCATGCAGGGAGCCTGATGCAGGATGGATCCCCAGACCATGATCACACCCTGAGTCAAAGGCACTCTCAACTGCTGAGCCACCCAAGCATCCCTCAATTGGGTTTTCTACTTCTTTTCAAGTCAATTTTGGTAATTTATATTTTGCTAGGAAGTCCTCCATTTCCTCTACATTTTCAAATGTGCTTCTATAGAATTAGAATGCAATATTCTCTAGTCAGTCTTTTAATCTCTTCTGGTATGTAATTATGTTTCCCTTTCAGTACTAATTTTGTCATTTTTTGTTTCTATTTTTCTTAAATAGATTTTTTAGGCACTTTTTTTTTTTTATTGACTCTCATTAACTAATTCTCAAAATCCAAAACTTTTGGTTTATCTTGTGACCTTTTTCTAATGTCTTAGGTACTAAGTAGTCTTTTTTTTTTTTTAAGATTTTATTTATTTATTCATGAGAGACAGAGAGAGAGAGAGAGAGAAAGAGAGAGAGGCAGAGACACAGGCGGGGGAGAAGCAGGCTCCATACAGAGAGCCCGACGTGGGACTTGATCCAGGATCTCCAGGATCCCGCCCTGGGCTGAAAGCAAGCACTAAACTGCTGAGCCACCCAAGGATCCCCACTAGGTAGTCCTTTAAAATAAGATAAACCATATCTCAAAATTCACATTTTTAAGATATACAATTCAGTGGTTTTAGTATACTCACAAAGTTGTAAAACCATTAAGTTCCTTTAGTTTTTCTCTCTCTTCTTTAGAAATGAATGATAATGTGTTTTCCTTTCACTACAGCTTTAATTTTGTTAGGAGGGTTTCAGTATAGATTCTCTCCCTTGCATTGCTTTCTAGTTATTTTGTCATTTGTTTTGATTGGTCCTTTGACCCAAAGATTATTTACTAGGGTATGCCTTAATTTTTTTTTTTAAGATTTTATTTACTCATTCATGAGAGACACAGAGAGAGAGAGAGAGGCAGAGACACAGGCAGAGGGAGAGGCAGGCTCCATGCGGGGAGCCTGATGTGGGACTTGATCCCGGGACTCTAGGATCACGCCTTGGGCTGGAGGCAGTTGCTAAGCCGCTGAGCCACCCAGGGATCCCCCCATGCCTTAATTTTTAACTTAAAATTGTTTATCTTTCTACATTTTCCACATTCTTTTTTTTTTTTTTTCATTTTCCACATTCTTTAAAATGAGCATGGTGCTACTTTTATAACTAAGGCTTTTTTTTTTTTTTTTTTTTTAATGAGAGAGAGTGAGCATGAAGGGAAGGGCCAAAGGGAGAGGGACAGAGAGAATCTTAAGCAGGCTCTTTGCTCAGCATGGGGCAGGACCTCATGACCCCTGAGATCATGACCTAAGCCAAAATCAAGAGTCAGACATTTAAGCAACAAAGCCACCCAGGTGGCTCAACAAAATGGTATTTTTTTCCAAGTTACTTTTAAATCTGTGGTCCATCTAAAATTCATTTCTGAGAAAGCAATGCCAAAGGAATCTACCTCACTCCCAAATAGTAAATAGTTGTTCCGACAGTACTTATTAAATGGTCCCTACATTCCCACCACTTTACTACATTTGTTGTAAATTGAATTTCCTTATGTGTTTGGATTTATTTCTCGACTCCAGTCTGTTCCACTGATGTCTCTCTATGCCCTTTCCAGCACCAATAGGAAAAGTTTGGTAATTTTAAAATAGGTTTTATTATCTGGTAGTGTTTTCTTTTTTCCACAGTTTTCTTGGTTATTTTCACATTTAATTTTTTTTTCACATTTAATTTTTCATAAGGACTTTAGTACCTTTTATGAATTTTGAAAGGAAAAAACCCTGTTGGTATTTTAATAGGACTGAATTACATTTGTAGATTATTTTAAAGATTTGATATTCCTAAAATGTTGAGTAGTCTTATTAAGGATAAAGTATATCTTCCCATTTGCCTAAGTAACTTTATGTCACTTTGTAGAGCTTGAAATTTTTCTTCATTTAGGTCCTACCTATTTCTTCTTAAGTTTAAACCTAGGTACTTTATTTTGGCTGTTATTGTAAATTAAATAATTTCTCAATTATATATTAAAACATATCATTTGATATATATATATTTTAAAGATTTTATTTATTCATTCATGAGAGACACAGAGAGAGACAGAGACACAGGCAGAGGGAGAAGTGGGCTCCCTGTGGGGAACCCGATGTGGGACTCAATCCTGGGACCCCAGGATCATGCCCTGGGCCGAAGGCAGATGCTCAACTGCTGAGCCACCCAGGTGTCCCACATCATTTGATACATTAAAGCTACTTTTTGTATATTAATGTTGCCTTACTGAATTTTCTTGTTTCTTTTTTTAAAGATTTTATTTATTTATTCATGAGAGACACAGAGAGAGAGAGAGAGAGAGAGAGAGAGAGAGGCAGAGACACAGGCAGAGGGAGAAGCAGGCTCCATGCGGGGAGCCTGATGTGGGACTCCATCCGGGGTCTCCAGGATCACGCCCTGGACCAAAGGCAGGCACTAAACCGCTGAGCCACCGAGGGATCCCTTCTTATTGTTTCTAAAAGCTTTTCAGTTAATTCTCTTTGGGCTTCCAGATAAATAATCATATCACTAGCAAATAACAATAATTTTGCCTTCTTCTTTCCAGCATTTCATATTTTATTTTTTTCTCTTGTCTAATTGCATTGGCTAATAAATCTAAACAATGCCAAATAAATGTGACACTGGGCATTTTGGGGTATTTTTAATGTTGTACTGTTAAGCATAGAAAATTAAAAAGTGATGCATGATTACTTAGCCAGCTTACTATTGAACCTTTCAGAGGCTTTATTCTTTACTTTTTAATGCCTGGCACATATTTGATGTTCAATAAATGTTGACTTTCAGTGACTGCTACGTTAATACTTACATACATACAGACAGATACATAATTAAAATAGTACCGGACATTGCTAAATGGAAAGAAATGACACTAATAAACATTTACTGAGCATCAACTACGTGCAAGGCACTGGCCTAAACACTTGCATTAACAGCTCTTTTGGCATATAGTTCCTACTTGGAGTTGATTTTCACAGCATACAATGATGGAAAGAAAGATCCAAGTTCTAATCCTGTCTCTGTCATTGATTTGATGATCTTTGGGAGGTTCTTAACTAATAGCTTCCACTTCCCTAGGAAGTAAGATAATTTGGGTGAAAAGCAGACAGTTTAGGGGATCCCTGGGTGGCGCAGCGGTTTGGCGCCCGCCTTTGGCCCAGGGCGCGATTCTGGAGACCCGGGATCGAATCCCACATTGAGCTCCCAGTGCATGGAGCCTGCTTCTCCCTCTGCCTATGTCTCTGCCTCTCTCTCTCTCTCTGTGACTATCATAAATAAATAAAAATTTAAAAAAAAATTAAAAAAAAAAAAAACTTAAAGAAAAGCAGACAGTTTAGAATTCACTTGGGAGAAGGCCTCTGGTTCCTCTGCCCACCCTCCTCCCCCTCCCCCCACCCCCAATGCGGGAGAGCTTATAGCAGATACCCAGTAGATCCAGCAGAGAGAAAGGCGGTGGAACTAAGGCTTTGACAGAATGGATATGACGACACTACCAGAAATAAAAATAAAGCCAATACACAAAAAATAATGCAGGCTCCTTGACATCCACCGCACTTCCCTTGAGAAACATGTCACCATCAGTTACGCTCTTAAAATAGATTCTGGGCTCCATGTCTGCAGAGTAACATTTACAAACTCCGATCCTCACATGCACCCCCGTGAGTTCCCTTAGGCTGCCAAGAACTGCTGGGATAAGTAAACTTTTATTCTCCACCTCTAAGTCCTGGACAGGTCACCTAGGACGCGGACAGGGTAGCTAGGCAGACGATCTGACATAAGGACCTAGGCCTCCTTACTCTTTGGGGGGTACATTCAAGGGGTTAGCGGTCACATGAGGCACCTCCTTATGGAGAGTGACGTCAGTGAAGGAGGAGGGGGGGCAACCCAAAGGTCAAAAAGGTCAGAAGTGTTTTTCCTCGGGAGGCGCATCCCCTAGCAGGAGACCCCGGCCTGCTCAGGGGCGGGGAGGAGGCTGGGCCGCGGGCTGTTGAGTGGCCGCCGTCGCAGCCAATCGGCACGTGGCCCCGCCGCGCCGAGGTCCCGCCCCTCCCGGCGCGGTACTCACTTTTCCCACTTCAGCGTTGCCCATGGAGATGACTTTGATGCGCAGGGACTTGCCAGGGTCCTTCCGTTTCGGCATGTTGGCCTCCATTGCCCTCGCTCTCTCGGGGCCACCCGCCTCGCTATCTCCTTGCTCACTAGGCTGGCCCGTCCCTCAGGCCTCCCCGTCCAATGGCGGAGCCGCTGCTGTCGTCACCGCCCCGGCTCCGCGGCTCGCCATCCCCGCCGCTGCCTAGCAGCCGGCGCGGGCGGTCGGGAGCGCTGGGAACTGGGGGTGGGAGAAGAGAGTCTCGCGATGCTAGAGAGGGGCGGCGTGACGTCATCACCGGGCTCTGGAGACGCGGTGTTGGTTACTTGTTCCCGGGAGTCGCGCCTCCGCGCGGGGCCGCGTCCCTCGGCAGGAAGTGGGCGTTGAGGGGCGGCCGTCGCCACGGAGAGTGCGGGTGGGGTGCGAGGGCGCGGGCCGGCGGCGTCTGTTGACGTTTGCAGCGACTGGTAGAAACGTGTTGGTCTGGGGCAGATCCTCGGGCTGGGAGTATTTGGAGCTGTGGGCGCAGGCCCATAGACTCGCAGACCTTGGAGTGTTTGGGGCGGTGTTTTCCCTGAATTCTAAAGGTCCCTGTGGGCGCGTCTACGCTGCCCCCCACCCCGCCTCCCCATACTACGTTTCTGTTGCTCGGACTTGCGGGGGAGCCGGGGGAAGTGGAGGGAAGTCGGGGCTCTGGTTCTGGAACAGAGGCGTTAGGCGACATCTGAATCCCGTTCCTGTCGTTTAAAAAAAAAAAAAAAGGCAAGGTGTCTATTTGGAGTAAAAACGGATTTTAGTGGAGTCATTGGTCTTCTATTAAGTGATCCTTCTGTGTAGGAAGAAAGCTCACGTTAGACGTTTCTTAGACTCTTCCAGTTAAATGGGGTGTGTGTGGCTCCTTCATTTTCCTCTCGCTCCCATTCACATTCAAACTTAACTCCATCATTTATTTTTTTGTTTTTTATTTATTTGAGAGAGAGAGAGAACACGCGGGGGGTGGGGGGGGGGGGAGGAAAAGCAGCCCCCCCACCCCCCGCAGAGCAAGAAGCTGGACGCGAGACTCGATCCCAGGACCTGAGCCGAAGGCAGACGCTCAACCATCTGAGCCATCCGGGCGTCCCAACCCCATCATTTTTGCTCACCTTCCCTGTAACTGGTAATATGATAGTAGAATAATCATGAATCCTAACATAACCAATTTTCTGTTGCAGGGGACAAGAAAAGCATCTGCTTGGATTAAGAAAAAAACAACAATAAAAAAGAGGAAGAGTAATTTTTTGAGTGATTAAAAAAATCTTGATTTTTTTTGATTTACAGAAGTTAAATAGAACTTGAGAAATGTTAAGTGCCCCGAAAAATAACGGCTGCCCAACCTCCCAGTAAATTACAAGGGCAAAAGTAGCATTATTTTCGTTTTCACGTAGCTTTCAGTATTCTAAAGGAAATACACATTGCAGGGAGATACTGAATAAAGCTTCAACATTTCTTAGCTATCTTGAGTCGGATTTTCAAACATTTTGTCTTAAAGACACGGTTTTTAAGAAAGCTTACTCCGGGTTGTATTTATAATGAACAAGTAATAAATCTTAGTTTAATGAAGCTTCTAAGATTTTTTTACGACCATGAAATACAAGTCCTGGTCAGGATTTTGATATTTTAAAGTTCAAAATAATTGAATTTATACTGATTCTTCACAAATCTAGATGCTGATCTCACAGAATAATTTAATAAATCAACAAACGTCTATTTCTTTGCTAGTTCACCTTTGGCCCTGCAATAGAACTGGTGCTATGGAAGAACAATTGCAAAATGTCAAATCTTCACTTAGTAAAAGACTGATGAGGTATGATACTATTGAGCATATGGGCAGTAAAACAGGCCAAAGATTAAAATTTATTACCATTTTTTCATATTGATATTTGTGAGGTTTGAAAGTGTATAGCCATATTTTCTGCTAGGTGTGTTAAATTAATTCGGAATAGAAAAAGCAAGAAAGTTAGCTTTCCGTTCCAGTTTTTTTTTTTTTTTTATTCCAGGTTCTCCCCATGCCTTTCTTTTCCAGGCTTTAATGCACAAAGAAGAAAGAAGTGTAGGGGTGCCTGGGTGACTCAGTTGGCTAAGCATCTGCCTTCAGCTCAGGTCATGATCCAGCCCTGGGCTTCCTTCTCATCAGAGTCTGCTTCTCTCTTGTGTTTTCTGTGTCTCCCTCTGCTCCTCCCCATCACTCGTTCTCTCTCTCTCTCTCTCAAATAAATAAATCTTTAGAAATAAAAAATTTTTTTAAAAAGTATGCATTAGCTGTGTATAGTGTGAACCCTGAAAGGCAGGGATTAGGAACATGAGCTTTGGAGTCAGCCCTGTTATACTTTATGTTGGCATAAGATGGGCATGCAGTGAGGGTAAGACTTGCAGGAGATAATGCGCATGAAGTACATGGTAGTTCCCAGTAAATAGCCCTATGTTTTCTTGTACTCATGTTTATTTTTATGTATTAAAGACTACATATTTTAAATGTATATTTTAAAATTAAATTATGATATATTTTAGATACTGTTAAAGGTATAACAAATAATATAATGAATACCTATGCATCCATCATATAGCTTAGCAAATAAAATATCACTGATACTATATGTAGTCTTTCCCAATACATCCATCCTTCCTCTTCATAAAAGTTTGCAACTATCTGAATTGGTGCTTTTAATTAACAGGCATTTTAAAAATTGTTTTTACTACATATGTATATACACCTTAAAATGTAGACTATTGTGCTGCATTTTTAAAAATCTTTATTTTGAAGTAATTTCACTCAAAAGTTTAATAGGGCAAAAATTGTGTATATCCTTTACCCAGATTCATCAAGTATTGACATTTTGCCTCATTTACTATATCACTTGTGTTCACTATCTATATATTCATATTTATACACACACTTTTTTTCCTAAATAAGTTGACAGTAATTTGCAGACATGTTTCTTTAATACCATAAATACTTCAGTGTATATTTATTTCCTAAGAAGAAGGACTTTCTCTTACATAGCAGTAGTATATTTATCAAAATCAGGAAATGTAACATTGTAACAAGACACTATTATCTAATCCTATGGTTCTCAAACTGCACTGGAGTGCTCCACATCCTCACAGGGTTTACCCAAGGGGATATCTATGGGATATTTTACATTGTAAGTTTTCAAGGCAAACAAAATGAAAACTATTAGCTCAAGGTCATGTACAATTTCAACAATAGGTGGCACCATATTCCTTGGATATGTCACATATTTGGGAAGCTGGATTTTTCAGGGGTTGTGATGAAAAAGCAAATACGGCACCAAAAATCAATGTGAAGCAGGAAACGAGGGTGCTTTTGTCCAATCTGATTCCAAGGTTTGAAAAATTGTGCAATGCCCAACAGGCGCACAAATCCCATTGTGGTTCAGATGAAATAAAAAGCTTTCAATTTATGTGTATTATTTTTTCAAATGGCAACTAAATTGTCAGGACATAAATAATACGTTGTTTGAACCTGGATATTTCCTTTGACCAAGGAACACTGAAAAAAATTGAGATACTAAGGGCACTTTGAACAAAGAATATTTGGGAAACTGATCTAGCCCACAGTTTGTATTCAAATTTCACCATTTGTACAATAATATCCATCATAGCTATGTTCCCCTGTAACCCGGTCTGGGTCTCATCCAGCATCATTTAGTTGTGATATATCTTGAGTCTTCTTCTCTCTAGTATGGTTCCTTGGCTTTTTTTTTTTTTTTTTTTTTTTAGATTTTATTTATTCATGAGAGACACAGAAAGAGGGGCAGAGACAGAGGGAGAAACAGGCTTCCCATGGGGAGCCTGATGCAGGACTCCATCCCAGAACCCCGGGATCATGCCCTGAGCCACAGGCAAATGCTCAACTACTGAGACACCCAAGTGCCCCAGCTTTTCTTCACAATAAGTTATTTTTAGAACAGACCTCAGTTTGTGTTTTTTGATATAACCTTATGTTTAGATTCAATAGTGTTTGGCTAAAACATCACAGGAAAGATGTCTTTTTAAGGGTATCATATCAGATAATCAGTGATGTCAATGTTCCATTTATTGGTAATGTTAACTTGAGTTAAGGTGTAGTGTTTACTGGGTTAATTCACAGTAAAGTGACTTTTCCCTTTGTAATAAGTAATCTATAAGCAGATACTTTGAAATTATATAGATATCCTTTCTCCATTGAACTTGCACCCACAGATTTTCAGAATCCAATGCGGATTTATGACTGAAGAGATTATTATGATGAATGCAAAATGGTGATTTTTTTCACTTCATCATTTCTCCTACATTTATTACTTAGTAGTCTACCATAAGGGAGAGCTTTCCTTTCTCATTCATTCACTTAACATATCAGGATACCCCCGTATATGCTTATTTTACTCCATGAATATTCTGTTATTACTATTATTTATTTCATTGCTAAAGTTGGCTCTATATCTTTTTGGTATGTCTCCCCCATTTTTTTGTTGTTGTTACTTCCTTGCTTTCTGGCCAACAGTGAGCCCTGGATCCCTGGGTCCTTTTAGTGGAGAATGGTATTTAGAAACCAAAATCTGGGTGCATTTGCTTGAACCCTTTTAGTTAACTGAGCCTGCAAAAAATACATATACGTACATACATACATACGTACCTATTTATATATACACACATCTAAATCTTTATATTAAAACATAGTTCACATTGATATCCTCAATCCATTTTAGCACAACAGAATTCATTCTGGTGTTCCCCCTCTCCGCATTTATAACTCAGCTTCAACAATGAGAAACCTGGCTGTCATTACCTTTAATATATTTACTCATTTGGCCAACCCACAGTACACAGGAAGTAGTTTCAGAATTGTTAATCCATTCCATTTTAAAAAATGGAAATATTTCAAATAGAATTCCGTATTTGTTTATAGCTATTTTTTTGTCTCAAAGTAACATATATAGTTTTTCATTCAGTTTCATATAGTATAAGTATTATGTTCAAAAGTTAATTGGGTTAATCCTTTTTTCCCTCTTGGGTATGATTATAGTTTTCATATGAAATGCAGTTAAGTTGATTTCTTTCTGTCTTTTTTTTTAATTGCTGACTTTTTTTTAGGATTATATATTTATTTATTCATGAGAGACAGAGAGAGAGAGAGAGAGGCAGAGACATAGACAGAGGGAGAAGCAGGCTCCATGCAGGGAGCCTGACATGGGACTCCATGGGATCCCTGGTCTCCAGGATCACACCCTGGGCTGAAGGCGGCGCTAAACCGCTGAGCCACCTGGGCTGCCCTCTGTCTTTTTTTTTTTTAAAAAAGGATTTATTTATTCATGAGACATAGAGAGAGAAGCAGAGACATAGGCAGAGAGAGAAGCAGTCTCCTCTCAGGAAGCCCAATGTGGGACTCGATCCCAGATCCCGGGATCACACCCTGCACCAAAGGCAGACGCTCAAACACTGACCCACCCAGGCATCCCAAGTTGATTTATTTCTGTTTGTACTTTAGCTTTTTCCTCTTCGTTACTGATAACTTTACTATTTTTTGAATATGTAAAACATGAATGTAGTTTCAAAAGTCAAAAGGATACAAATTGGTGTACTCAGAAAAGTGTCACTGTCCACCACATCCTAATCCTCTTCCCTTCTTCCCACTTGCTTCCTGATGACCACTAATCACACTAGAGTCTGGTTTCTTCTTTCTTATGTTTCTTATAAAAATTAAGCAGTTACATGTATATTTTCTTATTTCTCCTTCCTTATTACACAAAAGGGTATGTCTATTCTTTGGAACTTTGCTTTTTTCACTTAACAGTGTATCCTAGACAGCATCTCGTATTAGTTCATGAAGATCATACTTATTCTTTTTTGCAGCTTCATGGTACAGCACTTCATTGCACAGATATTCCATGGTTTTTCCAATCAATATATTTATGGGCATTTATGTATTTTTGTATTGTTGTGGGCATTTATTTAGGGTAAATTTCTTTCTTTCCTTTTTTTTTAGGGTAAATTTCTTAAAACGCATTACTGGGTCAGAGGTAAATGCAGATTTAGTTTTGTTATATATTACCAAATTCTGTAAGGTAACATTTTGAGAAATTTTGCATCAATATTCTTAATTGGGGGATCCCTGGGTGGCGCAGCGGTTTGGCGCCTGCCTTTGGCCCAGGGCGCGATCCTGGAGACCCGGGATCGAATCCCACGTCGGGCTCCCGGTGCATGGAGCCTGCTTCTCCCTCTGCCTGTGTCTCTGCCTCTCTCTCTCTCTCTGTGACTATCATAAATTAAAAAAAAAAAAAAAACTTAAAAAAATATTCTTAATTGATATTCAAATTAAATTTCTTAAATGATAAATTATTTTGTGATACTTTAGCTGGTTTAAATATTTATGTTACACTTGCTTCATAAAAAAAGCATTTAGGGGCGCTTGGGTGGCTCAGCAGTTGAGCATCTGCTTTTGGCTCAGGGCATGGTCCTGGGGTCCAGGATCGAGTACTGCATCGGGCTCTCTGCAGGGAGCCTGCTTCTCCCGCTGTCTATGTCTCTGCCTCTCTCATGTCTCTCATGAATAAATAAAATCTTTTTTTTTTTTAATTTGGAAATTTTGTCTCATTTTCCTTGCTGGAATAATTTATGTGACAGAATTAATATACTGGCAATAATAGAGAAAATAATGTAATCAATGCTCCATGTACTCATTTCCCAGCTTCAGCTCTTCAACAATATCAGTTCAAGAGATATTCAAAGAATGAGAGGGATTCAACATGAGGGAGGTTCTCCATTGCTGGCTCTGAAGATGGAAGGCACCACATAGCAAGGACCTAAGGGTGGCTTCTCAGAGCTGAGAGTGACCTCTATCCAATAGCTAGCAAGAAAATGGGCACCTCAAGCCTACAATCTTAGGTAACTGAATTCTGCCAAAAACCAACATGAGGTTGGAAAGAGCTCTGGAGCTCCAGGCAAGAACATAGCTCTTTGATACCTTGATGGCAGCCTTGTGAAATTTCAGGCCTAGAGAATTTAGCTACTTCATGCCTGGACTCCTGACCTACAGAACTATGAGATTTTTAAAAAGATTTTATTTATTTATTCATGAAAGACACAGAGAGAGAGAGAGAGGCAGAGACACAGGGAGAGGGAGAAGCAGGCTTCTTCTGGGGAGCCTGATGCAGGACCTCAGGGTCACGCACCCGAGCTGAAGGCAGACCCTCAACCACTGAGCCCCCCAGGTGCTCTAAACTGTGAGATATTAAATGCCTGTTGTTTGAAGCTGTTAGGTTTGTAGTATTTTGGTATGTGGCAATAGAAAACAATGGAAAATGAAACATTTTTATCTACAGATGCCATTTCTTGAGAAGTTCTGCTTCCAGTATGGCAGTGCAAGTCCCTACAGACCAATGCTCCCATTAATAACTATAAACTCTGGTAAAAAAAAACAAAAACAAAAACAAAACAACTATCTGGAGGTTCTGAAGAGTAGTAAAACTCAGTAGTAAAAATCAGGCAGATGGTGGAGGGAAGTAAAAGCCTTGGAGAAATGACTGGCATGGGATGGGTTTTTCCTGAGCAATACAAGGACTTGAGAACCTACTGATTCTGATTAGCCCTTTCTGTCTTACCTTTCAGTGTACAAGATTTTAGTTCTGAGCATGCACAACACCACATCAAAGGGCATGGATATTAATACTACATAGACATCTACAGGTTCATTCTACTACCATGCTGAGGACTGGGTAGCAGTTTGCATTTTCTAGATATGGATGAAACACTATCTCCCATCCCATGGTTTATCTTGATAAAATTAAAATATATGCAAAAATTGCAATTTAAGTGTACAGCTTAGTGGCATTAAGTATGTTTACATTATTGTACAACCACTAGTACTAGTCATCTCCAGAACTTTTTTGTCTTCTCAAACTGAAACCCTGTACCCTATCTAATCCCTCATCCTTCCTCCCCAGCCCATGGCAACCACCATTCTAATTCTGTCTCTATGATTCATATGAGTGGAATCATATAGTATTTGTCCTTTTGTGACTGGTTTATTTCACTTAGCATAATGACTTTCAAGATTCCCACATAATAGTCTTACAATGGGGCTAACATTTCTCCCCCTGATAGGAGTGGGAGTCTATGTTCCCTGAACCTGGGTAGTCTTATAACTGTGGCATAATTGACATTATGACACTTTAAAAACTAATAAAAGGCAATGCAAATTCTAGTTTTCTTGGAATGCTCACATTTGGAATGTAGACCTCAATTGTAAAGAAGCCCCAGCTGTTCGTGGAGAGGCTCACATAGAGAGGAGCAGAGGTCCTCCACCACCCACAACCACAGCTGAGTTCCCATATGCCAACTAGCACCAACTTGCCAGCCATGGGATTGAGCCATCTTGAATGTGCCAAGGCAATGAAACAAGGATGCCAATAAGAAGTGGAATGTAGCAATTAAGAAATATATAGTAGATGATTCTTGAGTAATATAGACAGGTAGAAAATTGCCATTAACCCCACAAAGGAATTTGAGCTCAAAGCAAGGTGTCAGTTTGGGGGTAGACATCCTAGGGTATCAAGTGAATTACAGAAAGAGCTCAAGAGCCATCTTCCTTCCATTCTTGGAATTCCAACTTCATTTGAACTCCCTGGTCTTTGTACTGAGTTTCCTCTTCCTCCGATTTCCTGGTGCTTTGGCCATACTGGTCTGGTTCCCCAGGGAGGAGAGACTTTGGCACAAACCAGTGTTTCCACCTATATATTTAGTTGCAGTTAATGGCACTGAATTGCCTAATAACAAGTTTAAGAAACAAAAAAGGGAAGGGAAAGGAATGACAAGAAATAGAAACAAAGAGTATAAATGCCTAGGTGGCTCTGTCAGTTAAGCATCCGACTCCCAATTTTGGCTCAGGTCATGATCTCAGTGTTGTGAGATTGAACCCCACCTCGGGCTCTGTGATGGGCCTGGAGCCTGCTTGGGATTCTCTCTCTCCCTCTACTGCTTCCCCCTAAAAAGAAGAAGAAGAAGAAGAAGAAGAAGAAGAAGAAGAAGAAGAAGAAGAAGAAGAAGAAGAAGAAGAAGAAGAAGCAGCAGCAGCAAAGATGGAAGGAAATCTCTAATCCTATGCTATAGAACTCTGCTTTTTACCTAGCTCTCTTTAGCAGTTTGGGTTAAGATATAGCAGAGTCTTTGATAAGAGTTGTGGATAATCATAAAAAAATAGGAACTCTGATGATTATGTTGGAAATATTTAAAATGACCAATCTGCTACTGATTAGTCATACATATTAGGAGCTTTATGCAATTTTAACATTTTGCAAAGTCCATCAAAATTACGGTGTCCACATTTCTATGTGGCTATTTTGTCATAGGGTAGATATATATTCAGCCTTGGTAGGGGGTACCAAACAGTTTTTCAAAGGCAGCTCTAACGATTTATACTCACCAACAGTGAATGAGTGTTCTAGTTCTTCCAAATTCTCATAGGCCTTCAATTTCATCAGTTTTGTTAGGTTTAGCCTCCCTTATAGGTTTGTAACAACATCTATAGATTTAATTTGCCTATCCCTGATGACCATGAGGTTGGGTGCCTTTTCATATGTGTATAGGCCATTTCCTTTTTTTTTTTTTTTTTTAAATATTTTATTTATTCATGAGAGACACAGAGAGAGGGGCGGGGACAGAGACACAGGCAGAGGGAGAAGCAGGCTCCATGCAGGGATCACACCCCAAGCTGCAGGTGGCGCTAAACCGCTGTGCCACTGGGGCTGCCCTAGGCCATTTCCTGTTTGGGGAAATGTCTGTTCAGTCATCTTGTCTAATGTTTTATTGAGGTTTTTTTTTTTATTGATTAGAATTTTTAAAAAATATTTACTTATTTATGATAGACATAGAGAGGCAGAGACACAGGCAGAGGGAGAAGCAGGCTCCATGCACCGGGAGCCTTAAGCGGGACTTGATCCCGGGACTCCAGGATCGCGCCCTGGGCCAAAGGCAGGCACCAAACCGCTGCGCCACCCAGGGATCCCTGATTAGAATTTTTTTTTATATATTCTAGATATATATCCTTTATCAGATGTACACAACCCGCACAAGTAGCAGTACTATATGTACTAGTAGAAAGCTAGAAGCAACTCATTTGTCCAGCATGGCAGATGGATAAATAAGTCGTGGAATATTCTTACAATGGAATACTATGGTATTGCTGTACAATACTACACTATTGGTATGAACCTCATAAATATAATGTTGACTTAAAGAGGCTAAACACAAAAGAGTATTATGATCTGGATCTCTGGAGATGATCCAGTTATATAAAGTTCAAAAATGAGTAAGACTGATCAGTGGTATTAGGAGTCAGGATTCTGGTTATCTTTGGGCATAGTGAATGAAAAGGGGTGTAAAGAGGGTTTCTGGGGGTGCTTGAGTGGCTTAGTCGATTAAATGCCTGCTTTCATTCAGTTCAGGTCATGATCCCAGCATCCTGGGATGGAGCCCCACCAGTCTCCCTACTCAGTGGAGAACATGCTTCTCCCTCTCCTCCCCGCTTGGGTTGTCTCTTGCTATCCCTGTTGCCACCTCTGTCTCTCTCTCTCTCCAATAAAATTAAATAAAATATTTTTTTTAAAAAACAAAGAGGGTTTCTGGATGCTGGTCATGTTTCATTTTCTTGATCTGAGTGGCAATCACATAGGTATGTTCATGTTATGAAAATTCACTGGGCTACACACTAGGGATTTGTGCACTTCCTTGTAGTATGTTACTCTTCAACACACACACACACACACACACACACACAAAGTTTATAAGAACAATTCTTGCCTAATTTTCAGAAGAGCTAAAAAAGTGCCCTTGGCCTGATGGTTTTCTCTGCTCAGTTTCTCATGCTGTTGCTGTGATAGATATTGGTGTCCATGGAAACCAGACAGAGTGTGCAAGCGAGCAAGAAGGGAGTGGAGCCTGGGGAAGAGGCACGTGCGACAAAGGAGCAGACACTCTTGGCATCTCCCCCTACCCCAACATACTTTCGGATCCCACGTAGGCTACCGCCAGTTCCCTGCTAACACAACTGTCTGCCTACAACAACTGTGACAAAGATTGCTTGTCATAACTTACTGGGAATCCACCCCATTCCCAGTTCTAGCTCATTCTCTCCGTGACTGGTTTCCATTTTACTTAACCCAGCAGGAGCGTTGTCCTGGCAGGGGCTCAAAATAGAAAAAGCCTGCTCTGGATGAGGGACGCTAACACCTCACTACCTAGAGCTCACTTATGGGCTGACCTCAGCTCCAAAGTAGACTGTTACTGAGGGCATAAGCCTGAAAACGTCTTTCAGCAGTGACAGCGAATGTTACAGAACCTGTGCATTCATGAACATGCACTTTACTTACAGCAGAGTCCTTCAGGTCTTTGCTTGGAGCCTATTAATTCCTTTTTTTTAAACGTTTAATTAATTATTTATTTATTTATGATAGAGAGAGAGAGAGAGGCAGAGACACATAGGCAGAGGGAGAAGCAGGCTCCATGCACCAGGAGCCCGATGTGGGATTCGATCCCAGGTCTCCAGGATCGCGCCCTGGGGCAAAGGCAGGCGCTAAACTGCTGCGCCACCCAGGGATCCCAGAGCCTATTAATTCCTTTTTTTTTTTTTTTTTTTTTTTTTACTAATTCCTATTTTAATGATAGTTATATCATTTCATTATCTAGTGTTCTAGGTCGATAAAAAGACAAATTGAAAGTGGGTGGGTGAATTTTCCCTGAAATGGTGCATGTGTGTCTGGCTTTGTTAAGTTTGAGAATGATTCTGCATATATTTGAATACGAGTAAGTATGTCTGTGGAAGTCTATGTGTATATCAATGTGTTGGTTATGATGAATGTGTGTGAGAGAGCATGTGTAGATTTGCATCGTGTGCATCTGTCAGTTTTGTGTGTGTATATCGGGTATGTGGTATGTGAGGACATTTGTGAATGAGTTTGTCATTTCGCGTTTTTATATACGTACGTGTGATCAGATGTAAAATATGTAAATGAGAATTTACACTTATGGAAATATGTAGGATGTATAAGAGAGCATTTGTGGGGCTGCTTTATAAGTTTGTGTCTTTGAGCTAAACTGTAAGTTTGTATGATGGATTTATGCAGGGATAGCTCTGGGCAAAGTTTTCAAGTCATATGGTTGGACCATAAGGAATTGCCATTTTTGTGGGTTAAAAATGGTTAAATATTCAGTGATTTTTGTGATTCAACCTGATGTGTGTATGCATGTACATATGTATACCTATTACATACATACATAAATCCAAGCTAGCCTAGCCTCTGTATTACCTTAGCATTACTATCAGAACTAGGAAGGAGATGGCACACATTGGTATGAGACCTGGGGAAAAAATTAACATGGATCTTGAAGGAAAGATAAGATATAGAAGGAATGATGAGTAACACAACAGAAAGTTGCAAGAGGGGTACAATGAGAAATGAGATTAAAAGTTTCTTACTCTGGGGGCTCCTGGGTAGCTCCACTGGTTAAGTGTCAAACTCTTGATCTCAGCTCAGATCTTGATCTCAGGGTTGTGAGTTCAAGCCCCATGCTGGACTCCACACTGGGCCTGAAGCCTACTTTAAGAAGTTCTTTACTCTGGGAAGCCTTCCCCAACACTTCTTTAAAAAACTTACCCTCCCGAAGTTCTCTGCCATGGGCTTCTGCACCAGCTGTGAACTTCCTCTATGATAACACCTGTCACATTGAACTGCACTTGTTTTATGAAGTGGCTATCTTCCGCTCTAGGCAGGAAGTTTGCTGAGGGCAAGAACTGGGTCTCTGCCACTCACTTAGTCCCAGTACTTAGCATGAATCTTGGTACAGAACAGAAACGCAGTATTTGTTGAAGAACTGGATGAATAAAAGAGATACATGGAAAAAGGAGAGCCCTCTTACACTGTTGGTGGGAATGCAACCTGGTGTAACCACTCTGGAAAACAGTATGGAGTTTCCTCAAAAAGTTGAAAATAGAGCTACCATATGACCCAGCAATCGCACTACTGGGTATTTACCCCAAAGATATAAATGTAGTGATCCAGAAGAGCACCTGCACTGCAATGTTTATAGTAGCAATGTCCACAATAGTCAAACTATGGAAGGAGCCCAAATGTCCATCGACAGACAAATGGATAAAGATGTGAGATGTTATATATATACATAATGTATATATGTATATATATGTATATATAATGGAATACTACTTAGCCATCAAAAAATGAAATCTTGCCATTTGCAATGACATGGTTGGAACTAGAGGATTCTATGCTAAGCTAAGCAAAATAAGTCAATCAGAGAAAGACATTTATCATATGATCTCACTCATATGTGGAATTTAGGGAATGAAACAGGATCATAGGGGAAGAGAGTAAGAAATAAAACAAGAAATCAGAGAGGGAGACAAACCATAAGACTCTTAATCATAGGAAATAAACTGAGGGTTGTTGGAGGGGAGGGGGTGGAGGGATGAGGTCACTTGGTGATGAGTGTTAAGGAAGGTACAGGATGTAATTAGCACTGGATATTATATAAGACTGATGAATCGCTGACCTCTACCTCTGAAACCAATAATACATTATATGTTAATTCATTAAATTTAAATAAAAATAAAAAAGCGATAGATATTCTGAGAAAGTTGTGCATGTATGACTTCTGTATTGGCCAAGGTCCTTGGCTTTTTTTTCTGTGCAACTGATAGACATTTTGGAGAGGGGATTAACATGCACAGAATACCATTTTAGAAAGATTATTTTAGGAGTTGTATAAAGCATAGACAGAGTTGGGATGGTTGGCAATCAGGAGCCCAGTAGTTACCTAGATATGTGGTAATAAAAACCCCACACTCGAGTGACAGTGAGATGGACAGCAAGGGACAGGTGGAGGAAGAGCAACAGATGGAGACCCAGTGATCAGTAGGCATGGGGAAACAGGAGGGTGGGAAAGGATGACCCCAAGTTTTAGAGCTGGAGTGACTAAGATAGTGATGAGAACACTATGTGGTGAGAAAAGAGGGTAAGCAGTATAGATGATGGTGAGCTCTGTTTTGAACATGTTGCAGATTTCTGATGTGTTGAACATGAATTGAAGCTAAAAAACAAAAGAACATCCTAATAAAGATGACCATCAGCTATCAGGCAGTTGGATATGTGACAAGAGCTCAGGCAGGAGGCCTAACGTATAGACAATCATTTCTTTAACAACTTTTGGCTCAGTACTTATGTGCCAGGCAATAGTTCAGGCCCTGGCCATTCAGCAGTGAACAAAACCAAGTTTCTGCTAACTTTTGTGGTTTCTTAGCCCTGCAGATAGTCATGAGCCATCCGTTTACTTATTTAAATACAGTAAGCATAGTTATATTATAATCTATACTTAAAAGTTCTTTATCTGAAATCCCTGCTGGTCTGTCTCCACTGTCAGTTCTTTCTGTCAGCCTTCTCTCATGCTGGCTTATTTCCCTTCATGCTTAACCAAGCTTTTTTGACTTTGAGTTGGAAAATTATTTGTAGAGATTTCTTGAGAATTAAAATGAAATCTCCTGAGAATTAAAAAAAAATAAAAGTATAAAGATGTCAGTTCTCCTTAAATTCATCTATGAAATCAATGCCATTACAAGTCCACTCCCAAAAGGAACCTGACAAAGGGATTGTACATTTTATCTGGAAGGACAGAGGACCAATACTTGTTAAGACACTCCTGAAAAAGAGTAAGTTGGGGAAATTTGTCCTGTTGGATAGAAAGACCTATTTTAGACCCTCCAACATGAAGTATATAATCTTACCATCTATGAGTTCAGATTGTCCATAACCATGCTCTGCCTTCTGGAACCTACCTCATTGTCCATCACTCCTCAGCATGAAATGCTCTTCCAGTCTATTTGGTGTTCTCCCTGTCTTCTAAGCTGCTATTACCTCTCCTTTCTTTCCCTTTGCTCTTTTTGTTTTCCTTGCCTTTATTTCTTTTTTAAGATTTTATTTTTAGGTAATCTCTACAGCAACATGGGACTTGAACTCAGAATCCTGAGATTAAGAGTTTCATGCTCCACCTACTAAGTCAGCCACTGTTTTCCTTGCCTTTGGTTCACAAATCCCTCCTCTCTACCAGCCCCTGGCCCAGCTCCACTCAGATACTCTCTCCAGAATCTTTTTTGTTTGTTTGTTTCTCTCTAGCCCACAAAAATTTCTTTCTTCCAAACTCTCATGTCCCTTATCATTTCTGCCATTTATTTTGCTATTTTATCACATATACAATAAGAGAGAAGAGAAGAGGAGGAATCTAGAGATGAGTATGCAGAATAAGCCACATGTATGCCTGCTGTCCCCCATCAGGAGGTGTTCTGTTCCTTGAGCAAGTATCCAGGTTCTGACAGAAAACTTGCCAAGAGTCATTAAACACTCATCACCTGATTTGGGTGGGAAATGTCACAGAGTCCTATAAAGCCTTACAGGATGGGTGGCAACCTTGAGGCTGCTGGTATTCAAGAGCTATTTTCATCTCTCTTCATCTGGTTAATAGTTTCGAACATGAAAACAAAGACTAAAAGATCAGAAACCACCCGTATGTCCATTGGGAAGGGCTTTGGCTCTCTTATGGTCTAGGACAAAGAATGAGGCAGCTCTGTGTTAGTGATGGGAAATTCTCTCCAAAAGGTGGATGAAGAAAAAGCCAAGTGTGAAGCACCATCACCATGTGTAGGTTTCTTGTTGCTTTGTTTGTTTTAAGAATCTGTACACCCAGGGATCCCTGGGTGGCGCAGAGGTTTGGCGCCTGCCTTTGTCCCAGGGCGTGATCCTGGAGACCCGGGATCGAATCCCACATCGGGCTCCCGGTGCATGGAGCCTGCTTCTCCCTCTGCCTGTGTCTCTGCGCCTCTCTCTCTCTGTGACTATCATAAATAAATAAAAATTAAAAAAAAAAAAAAGAATCTGTACACCCATTTTGGACATACAGAGAGACTGGCATGGGTGTCTAGGGAGAAGTGCTGAGGATTGGGAAATAGGAGGAGACCTCGCTGAATGCCCTTTAGTACCTTTTGTGTTTTGTACCATGTGCAGCTGTTGACTATTCAAAAAATAAACGTCTCAGACAAAATAAAAAGAAGCAAAGATATTGGAAACAAACAACAAATTAGATGGTGCCAAAGAACAGAATTTGGATTTTTTGTGTTACATCATTGAGGCCAAAAGGAATGGCAGCAAGGGACAGCATGCTCCTCATAAGACAAAGATGAATGTGTTCAGGACAGAACTTCTAACCTGATCAAAAAACTTTCAACTAAAATGTGAAACAGAGGAAAGACGGAGCCAAGCTCTGGCTGCAAAATCCAATGCCTCTGAAAAAATACTAGCATCACAAATATAACTGGGAGAGAATGGGTTGCTTAGCACTGGCTATTTGGTTCCAGAAAGAGAACCATATTAACAGTTGCGCTAACTTGAGGAAGCCAAAAAATGTCCCTGTGTGGTTGCAAACCAGATGCTAGTTTTTAACCTGCCTTCTGGTGGAAAGGGGCAGGTGGTCTGTCACAGCTCAAGGCTCTGCCCAGCTCTATCTGTGAAGAAGACCAGGTATGAGCATCCACAGCTGCTGTGGCATTTGGTATCAAGTGGGCTTTGGAATCACTGCTTCAGGCTAATGGTTGCCAGAGATCCAAGAAATGTACAGAAACGGAAAGATTAGGGACATGAGAAAAGTACTTGATTCATGGTCAACACATGTCCAGGCACTGCTATGTAAGTGAAAATCCCTGGGAGCCTAGAAATGCCACTAGCCAAGTGACAATCTCCAAAGTCCCCTCCTGAGGTGTTTATGGAATTCAAAACAGAAAAACCATAATTTTGGTGTGAATTCTTCTTTATTCTCTAAAGAAAGAACAGCAAGTTGGATAGATAATTTGGGGGATGAAATGTAAAATTCATAACCAGAAAGAAGAAGACAACAGATCTACGATGTATTCCTGCCAGAGTGGGATATTCACAGAGGTCAATGGAACAAAGTCTGGAGAACCAGTGGCACTTGAATAATCAAGATAACTTAAGAATGATTGTATACTAGGAAATATGTCATCAAGATGTATTCACAGCCTCAAGGGTCCCATTGAATTCTCAGTTTTGGTGACTTGTTCAGGGATGAAGAAGCAAAAAAGAAACCAGAATGACTCTTAAGAAAAGAGAACAGATTGGACGATTAGGTCCTGGAGCAG
The DNA here is from genome assembly GCF_011100685.1 of Canis lupus familiaris. Lineage (NCBI taxonomy): Eukaryota > Metazoa > Chordata > Mammalia > Carnivora > Canidae > Canis > Canis lupus. Next base: position 19,370,290 of record NC_049238.1, read on the forward strand.
CAAAGAAAGTGGCATAGCTGGGCCTCTACCCCTCAAGCCAGATCTCTGGTCAGTGAGTTTCAGTGTACAGGGGTCAGCTGCCTTCCAGACCCAGTCAAGGAGCAATGAAAGCCAAGTGGGCTCTGATTACAGACTTCACAGCCTGATTTGTTTTCAGAGTGTAGAATGTGTCACAAGCAGTATCAGTGTGAATACTGAATCACCGGCTTCTTGGCATTTTTCAGATTCTAATTTATTGACCACCATTAAAAAGTTGGGCAGATGGGGGATGGCCCCATATTTGCTTTAGCTATAGCAAAGAGGAACAGCCAGTGGAAGCCTGCAATTTTGAGGACTTTTACCCAGTGAACATATACTTTCTTATATATGATAAGGCAACTTCTCCTAGAGAAATTCTGCATTCTTCAACCTTAAGAATTTCAGGCAGAAACTATGAATAACTAAGAATCTGGCAGCAGCTCTAGAGTCCTCCATTAAGATTACACTCCCCCAACAGGGGGTTGGAATATAAATAAAAGGAACAGTGGATGGCCTAAAATGATATGTATCACTCTTTGTGAAGAACCACAAATGCTGTACTGGGGAGGGGGGGAGAAAAAGAATTGACGATGGTTAAAGAGACTCATGTCTCATCAAGAGGAATGGTGGAGAAGGAGATTTTTTATGAAGTATTACAATAAATTATGAATAGGTCTTTATTAATAGTCTTTGAAGGAGGCAAATAGAAATCACAATTTCCTTTAAATACTTTTTATTGCTAGACTCTGTTTATTTGACTGTGACACCCTGCAGAGACTGGGGATCATCAATCATAGATCAGGCTAACTTTGGGGTTACACTAGGCCCTACCCTTTTTAGAAGCAGAAGAAAATATAGGTAACAATCAGTATTTTGTGCTTCATAAATATTTGTTGTTGAATAAATAAATGAATTGATTAATGAGAAAGTGCAGGTAGCAAAGAGAGGAGATGACATATAAGAGGAATAAGCAGTGAACTGGAAGAGAGATAAGGTTGTTACATGGCAGCAGAGCAGTAAATGGGCAAGCAGGGTCATTGTTCTTGGAGGATAGGAGACTAGAAGATGATTGAAATAAAGACTAGGAGTTGTTGTGTGGCTTAGAAAAGCTAAGTTCAGGTGGATGGAACTGGATGTGGCTTTCTACAGACACCAAAGAGAATGTTATCAAGATACTTACTAAAAGCATAGTGGTTCCATGTTGGCCTTGAATTCACTCACTTAGCAAACATTTATTGAATGCTTACTTATTTGAAATCTTACTTATTTATCAGCCTAAGCCCTGGAGGTTAATCATAAACAAGGCAAAGCTCTGACTATATGAATCTTACGGTCTAGTGCAAAGCTCAGCAAACTACAGCCAAACCCAGTCTGTTTTTGTAAATAAGCCTGTGGAACACAGCCACATCCATTTGTGTACATATTGTCCATAGCTGTTTTTTTAAATAGCTTTATTGAGATATAATTCACATATTGTAAGATTCACCCTTTTAATGCGTACAAGTTAGTAGTTTTTAGTATATTCACAGTTGTTCAATCATCACCATTATCTAATTTTATCCCCCCCAAAAAACCCATATTCATTAAGAGTTACTCCCGATTCTCCTGCCCACCAGCTCTTGGAGGCCACTAATCTACCTTCTGTCTCTATGGATTTACTTATTCTGGACATTTCATCTAAATGGAATCATACAGCCTTTTGTGTCTGGTTTTTCTCAATTAGTGTAATGTTTCCAGGGTTCCTCCTGGGAGCATGTATCAGGACTTCTTTATATGGCTCTGTGGTGGCTTTTGCACTATATTGGCAGAGATGCATAGTTGTAACAGACTATATGGCCTGTAAAGCCTAAAATATTTATTAATAGTTATTAATATTTATTAAATATTATCAAAAAGTTTGTGATGTATGGTCTAAAGAGGGAAAAAGATATCTTAGAATCTTGGTCTTGGTGAAAAGTGTACAAGTCGGTAAGTTCAATAGCTCACCTAATTCTGGGATCTCTTCATTAGCATCCCTGCTGGAAATCTTAGTCTGTGGAAAGGAGATCTGATAGATTCTTGACTTGACAACACTATATCAGGAAATATTGAGAAAGAACTCATGGAGAAGTCATGAGAAAGTGGAAGGAATGGGTGGGAATTTGGGGCATAGTAAGACCAGTAACTTAGATTTTAGAAAACCTGATCTTTACAAAGAAAACAAAATTTGACACAATAGTTAAAAAATCAAAAAGGGCACAGAACAAATAAATGGGAAGACATCATATTCATGGATTAGAATACTTCATATCATTAAGATATCAATACTACCCAAAGGGATCTACAGATTGAATGCCATCTCTATCAAAATCCCAGTAACATTTTTTTTTTCAGAAACAGAAAAATCCAACCTAAAATTCATATGTAATCTCAAGAAACTCTGAATAGCCAAAACAACCTTGAAAAAGGACAATCTCCCTGGAGGTGTTTGGATATCTGTGAGTGCCATTTTGTTTGCCTCAATGACTGAAGAACGCCAGTGGGTTGTAGTACGGGGGCCAGAGATGCTGGACACTGTGTAATGTGTAGACAGGCCCATGCAATGGAGAACTTCCCCCATCCCACACAGGTTTCCCATGCCACCAGAAATTCATGTAGGAGAAATCCTTCTTATACTTATCCAAGCCAAGAGGTGAACTCCATTTTACATATGAACACATGCATGCACAGTTTACATGGCCTAAATGTATATACAGAATTTTTCTCAAGTGCAACTGCAGACAGTTGCTGGTTAAATTGAAAGAACATTACACTTTGTTTTGTTGGAAACTTTAACTAGGGTTGCTCAAAGTTTCAAAAAATCATATCATTTGTGGAATTTGAATCAACATACCTATATCAGCCAGCATTTGTGTCTGTCCGATCTACGGTGTTTTAATGGTTTGTAGAAACATATTTGTTTAACCTTTATTTCTAAATGTTAACTAGAAAGATAAAAGATCAACAGCATTCAGATGAATGTCATCTTACTCTTCTTAAATCCAAACTTATTCATTATAAGTAGTCACAAGCATCTGCCTGTTTTATAATATCTTCTGGCTTAGCTGTGCCTGAATATTTATGTATTAAAATACAAACTGTTTCATCATAAATTACTTTTCTTTATTTCTTGTTCTTTAATTTAAAAAGATTTTATTTATTTATTTGACAGAGAGAGAAAGCAGGGGGAGGGGCAGGCAGAGGAAGAGGGAGAAGCAGGCTCCCCACTTAGGCCTGGGACTTGATCCCAGGACTCTGGGATCATGGTTTAAGCCAAAAGTAGTGCTTAACCAACTAAGCCATCTAGGCACCCCTCTTTATTTATTTATTTATTTTTAAAGATTTTATTTATTTATGAGAGACAGAGAGAGAGAGAGAGAGGCAGAGACAAAGGCTGAAGGAGAATCAGGCTCCACGCAGGGATCCTGATGTGGGACTCGATCCCGGGTCTCCAGGATCTTCGCTAAACCGCCGAGCCACCCGGGCTGCCCTATTTCTTCTTTACATCACAAGAATATATCAATTTTAGGAAGTGATGTGATTATGTTATCTGTATTGCCTGTGAATTTCATTTCAGGATGTTACAAATATTTTTAATAAAAGTTAATTTTAGATCTTGCAGAATTGGAACCACTATCCTAGAATATTAAATGAACTTTTATTTCTTTTTTTACAGATTTATTTATTTATTTATTTTAGAGAGAGAGTGTGCATGACTGGGGGGGAAGGGCAGAGGGAGAGGGACAAAGACTTAAGCAGACTCTCTGATGCAGGGCTTGATCCTACGACCCAGAGATCACTACCTGAGCCAATACCAAGAGTCGGATGCTTAACTGACTGTCCCACGCAAGCACCCCAAAACGAACTTTTAAATATAGCTCTAGAAATATAGTTCACACACACACACAATCTATGTGTCCACATAGATGCATAAGTGCACATATAAAACAAATCCCTTCTTATAACATAGCTTGTTATGATTACAAGCAATCAGAAAGAACACATGTCAAATGATATACCCCAGGACATATCAACTTCCTGTGGAAAAACTGAACTTAATTTGTCTTTAAATATCCTTCCTGGCCAGGCTTGTTTTCTTGGAATGAGACCAAACTAAAACAGTTTTGGTGTGTGTTACTACTTTTTTAGTTTAAAAGGAGCCATGGTTCTTGTCCTTAAGATTTCAGAGTCTGTAGAACACTGAATTTGCCTGTGCGGTATATATGAGGTTGTATTGCAAGTTACAGTTGCTGTATTATAGTAATAACCTTTTATGACTTTAGTCTCCTCTTCCTTCCTAAGTGACATCAAACTGGACTGCTGGATCATCGTGTGAAGATATTTTGTTTTGTTTTGTTTTGTACATTAATGATTGCAGAGACCACGGGGTAGGACATCTTTACAGATTCAAAGTTGCAAGGCCTTTGTTCCTTTGCTTTTTCTCTCCTTCCTCTCCGCCCTGCATCTGTGTTTTCCTCCCTGTCCCTTCCCTCCCTCCCACTCTTTCTTCCATTTGCTGTGCCTCCACACAGTTTGAGTCACTGCCTCCCATCCTGAAGGCGTGATTGTTAGTCAGGGATACAGGCTCAGCCTTCCCCTGGTTTTCCCTTGCCGGGGAGAGCCGTGTGCAGTGGCTCTGGCTCTTTACAGGCATCTGAGGAGACTGCAGGGACAGCTCCTTGGCTTGCACAGCCCCAGCTCCTCTGGAATTGTGGCAGTGATGGCCACGGGGGCAGCAGCCACCCCAGGAGAATCGGTGCTACAAGCTGACCGTGGCTACTCAGGGGAGGCCAGAGGGGCTGTATGTGTAGAGCCTGAGCAGGTGTATAGGTGAAACAGCAGATCAGGGCTCTAACCTGCCTGCCTGGAGAAAGCTCCTCTGAATGTGGTGCACTGTACAGATCTTAAGCTAATCGTCTGCCTGTGTGTCACCTGGCCCCGTTACAGGAGCCAAGAGGAAAGAGTGGCCACCCCTAGCTGTGCCAGCCCGTGACCTTCCCTCTCTCTTCTCTGTGTCTCACTTCTCATCCTTCCTCCCACACCCTCTGGGGAAACAGTGCTCGTGGTACTTTTTAATAGTTGCTATGAGGTAATGCTCTGGAATCCCCAGGTCCTCGAATTATATAAATCCAGGGACTCTGAGGAAGTAAATATGCCCTCAGAATCCAGTCCTGCAGGCAGAAAGGAAACACAGTCTTTTTTTCCTTCCTTTCCCTGAGCTCGCCAACTTGTTTTTGTTTTTTTAATTGGTATGGTTCTGTTGAAGCTGATGGCCATCACCCTTTTGTGTCTTTTTCAACTTGGAGTCCAGGGCAGAATGGGACCACAGCAACAGGTTTGAAGAGATGAGCTCTGCTCTCCTCCATCAATCTTCCCTGTTCCTGGCCAGGTTTCTGCCACTTGCCTCAGCATGAAATTTGGTAGCAAGGTCAGAAAAATTAAAGTTCAAAATTGGAATAGATTCCTAGGAAATGAAAGTAGGCATGGCCGTCTTCCTTTCTACCAGACTCAGGGACATAACATGATGGACTCTCATCATTTTTTACCCCTGCATCTCTAGAAAGGACACATTTAAGGTCAACCAGCAGCTCTAGCCTTAAGTGAAATTGAAAAGAAATTATAGTTTATGTTGGGTGTCCTCATTTCTTTTCTGTGCCCCTGTCTTTGCATTGCCCTTTCCTTTTAATTTACTCCTCTCCAGGGAATTATGTTCCCCATGGTGCTCTATCCCGAAATGCCCCAGCCAGATCCCCTGGGGCAGCAATGCACACTGACTTCTCCTCATCTTCTTCCACATTTCATCACAGCTATGGGTTCCCTGGGGGTGGGTTATCTTAGCTAGTAGTTAGGAGAAAAGCATCTAATTAAGCTAATTCAAATTAAAGTCATGAAAATTCTCTTCTTACAGAGTTTGGCTATTTCCTGACCTCTTGAAATAACCACACAGGATACCCAATTGGGGGGATATGAGGGAATCCTCTTTAAACCAAGAGTCTCCTCTATCCCCCCTTTTGTGGTCACCGAGCTCTGCAGGCCACTTAAGAGAAGCCCCACCTTGATCACTTCCTCTTATGCCAGAAATGTAAAGTGAAAGCTAGGAAATGTCCCCAGGGATGGTTTCCTGAAATGTATTCGGCATTTTTAACTCAACAGGTTCTTGAGTGAATGTCCACATCTCTGTGTCTAGAGGTAGCCCTGATCCTTACCATCCACCCTAAACTCCTTAAATTCCCCAGAAATCAAGAGCTTCCAGAAGCAGAGTATATTACTATTGGCCTCAAAAAGCAAATAGATGAAATGTACCAGCTATGATGAGGAAGAAATCAATCATCTGGAACAGAAATAATGAAGATGCAAGCCAGTGATTACCACTTATGACATGTTTTGTCTGTTTTGCTCCTCTTGAAAGAGACTTAGGGAACAGGAATATGAGGATGGGGCCCCCAAATATACCTCAAATCCTTTGAGGCATGTGAGAAGCAGCCTAGATAAAAGCTCTCTTCCTGGGCTGCAGAGATGGTGCTAATTCAGGTGTTTGTGATGGTTAACCTAATGTGTCAACTTGACTGGGCTAAGGGCTGCCCAGAAAGCTGGTAAAATATTTTTTCCAGATATGTCTGTGAGGGTGTTTCTGGAAAAGATTAGCATCGGAATTGGTAGACTGAATAAAGAAGATCTGCTTTCTCCAACACGGATGGGCATCATCCAATCATTGAGGGTCCTAGTTGGACAAAAGGAAGGGGAAGGGTGATTTGCTTTCTTTACTGGAGCTGAGACATCTATTTTTTTCCTGCCCTGGAACATCCCACACTCTTTGTTCTTATACCAGTGGCCCTTGATTCTCAAGCCTTTGGATTCAGATTTATACCATCAGCTGTGGTTCCCAGATATTTCAACTAGGAATGAATTATACCACTGGCTTTCCAGGTTCTCTAGCTTGTATATAGTAGATTGTAGGACTTCCCATAAGCCAATTTCTACAACAAATCTTTTATATGTAACTATATATCCTAGTGGGTTTTTCCCCTCTGGAGAAACCTCACTAAAATAGCACCTTACCTGGTTTCTCCAAATCAAGAAAGGACTAAATGAAGGCTAAATTCTCATTCTTCATCTCACTTTACCTGCTTGACCAAATGTGGAATGTCATGGAATCAGATCTTGTATATTTGTCAGAATTTTGTCAACTTAAAAGGCAAGAAGGATGGGGATCCCTGGGTCACTCAGCGGTTTAGTGCCTGCCTCCGGCCCAGGGTGGTCCTGGAGTCCCATTATGTAAGACATGGGGAGTCCCGCATTGGGCTCCCTACATGGAGCCTGTCTCTCTCTCTCTCTCTCTCTCTCTCTCTCTCTCTCTCTGTGTGTCTCTGCCTCTCTCTCTGTGCCTCTCATGAATAAATAAAATAATAAAATCTTAAAAAAATAAAATAAAATAAAAAATAAAAGGCAAGAAGGAGGGGATCCCTGGGTGGCTCAGTGGTTTGGCGCCAGGACGTGATCCTGGAGACCTGGGATCAAGTCTCTCATCCGGCTCCCTGCATGGAGCCTGCTTCTCCCTCTGCCTGTGTTTCTGCCTCTCTCTTTCTCTCTCTCTCCTCTCTCTCTCTGTGTGTGTATCATGAATAAATAAATAAAATCTTTTTTTTTTTTTTTTTTAAAGGCAAGAAGGAAGAGATTTGTTGACTCATGTACCAGGTAGTCCTAAACATGACTTCAGTTGTGACTGGGGTTAGAGGTTTAAATAAAGTCATTAGTTCTGTCTTCCCATTGTTGACTAGTTTGCCCTGGTAGGTTCTCCTCACCTGTAGCAAAGATGACCTCTGGCAGCAGTAGCCATTACGTTGTTTTCCCTTCATGACTTCCTTGCTAGCTCCTTCAAAGGTCCCAGGGATGACTCTGATAGATTTGGCTTGGGCCAAGAGAACCAATCTTTGCAGTCAGTGGGATGAAATCCTTTAATGGCTAGCTCACATAATGTGCCCACCATGTGTGGGAAGACCAGGCCAGAGATTGGCCATCCTGTTAAACAGAAAAGGAACAATTCTCAAAAGGAAAAGGTACCAGGCAGGTAGAAAGCAATGTATCTATACACTTTTATAAATGTCAACCTACTTGCTGAAGAGCTAATCCAAATCAGCAAGGAAGAAACGCCTAGGTGGCTCAGCGGTTGAGTGTCTGCCTTTGGCTCAGGGCGTGATCCCATGGCCCCGGGATCGAGTCCCACATCAGGCTCCCTGCATGGAATCTGCTTCTCCCTCTGCCTACGTCTCTGCCTTTCTCTGTGTATCTCTCATGAATAAATAAATAAAATCTTAAAAAAAACCCACACAAATTAGCAAGGAATAGGGTGGGACATGTGAACAATACAGAGATTTATAAGACATGCTTTTTGTCCTTAAATAGCATATAATCTAGTTGTTCTGAAGCTGATCACATTATTTAATAATTTGAGGAAACATGAATTATTTTATCAGAAACTATTTTCTGAGCGCTTACTTAACACCAGACATGCTAGATTTCTTTCATATAGAGGTAAAAGACAAATTTCTTCTCACAAGGACCTTACAATCAGTTGATAAAGGCAAGCAAACCAGGAAACATTTTCAATGTAGGGCCACAAATGTAATGATAGGCGTTGGCACAGGTGCCATGAGACACCCCCCCCCCCAAAAAAAAGGCACCTATTTAACTCTAGGGTCAGTGTCAGAGTAGCAGATGGATGAGCCAACGCTTGAAAAACAAGTGGGAGTCAGATGATGTTGGAGAATGGGGAAAAGTCTTGCAGGCAGATGGACTAGTGCATCCAGGGGAACAGGGGCGCGAAGTAGAGTACTGTGTCTGAAGAAGTGTAGATAACTTGAGTAGTGCACACAAGGAGTTCAAGGAGTGATGAAGCTCAAGAGGTAGGCTGGAGATAGATCACAGAGCCCTGCACCAAACTCACAGATTTGAATTTATCCCTGAAGGATTCTAAACAGGGCATGGATGTGTCCAGATTTGCAATTGAGCATGCTGCTCCTGGCAGCAGATGGAGCGGAGTGAGCCAGACTGGAGGCAGGAAAAGTAGTCAGAACACTGCCGTGGGAGAGCATGTAAGACATGGGGAGGACTTCTTTACAGAGAATAAAATAGGAGCTAATAAAATAGAAGAGGTAGCAAAATCAGTATTTTGCAATCCCAATTCAAGCAAGGGTTGTGATTATCCACTGACGCTAGGATCTTAAAGAATCACTTCCTGGATTACTAATTGCAAAGGAGAATCCGTGCCTTTCCAGTGGAAAGATCTGCTGGCCATCCCTTAAACCTTGAGGCCAAGCTTAGCACAATGAACAATCCGATGTTCTGCGCCTTCTGCTGTGATGCAGTAAGAGACACAAAATATCGCTTATATAGTATTCATTCCAAAGATGTGTAACCTGAATTTAATCATGAAGAAACAGACAAGCCCAGAATGTGGGAGACTTTCTTTATATATAAAATAATATATTTTATTAATATATTATATATTAATATAATATTGTTATAATATATAATTATTAATATAATATAATGATTATATGTATATTATAATATAATATTATTAATATATTTTATATATTTTTAAAAAATTTTTATTTATTTATGATAGTCACACAGAGAGAGAGAGAGAGAGGCAGAGACACAGGCAGAGGGAGAAGCAGGCTCCATGCACCAGGAGCCCGACGTGGGATTCGATCCCGGGTCTCCAGGATGGCGCCCTGGGCCAAAGGCAGGCGCCAAACCGCTGCGCCACCCAGGGATCCCATATATTTAATATATTATATGTAATAAATTTTTTATTGGAGTTCTTTTTTTTTTATTGGAGTTCTATCTGCCAACTTATAGTATAACACTCAGTGCTCATCCCGTCAAGTCCCCCTTCAGTGCCCAGTCACCCAATCCCCCCACCCGCCTCCCCTTCCATTACCCCTTGTTCATTTCGCAGTGTTAGGAGTCTCTCATGTTTTGTCACCCTCTCTAATTTTTCCCACTCATTTTCCCTCCTTTCCCCTATAATCCTTTTAACTATTGCTTATATTCCAAGTATGAGTGAAACCATATAAGGTTTGTCCTTCTCCGATTGACTTACCTCATTTAGCGTAATACCCTCCAGTTCCATCCACATCGAAGCAAATGGTGGGTATTCGTCATTTCTAATGGCTGAGTAATATTCCATTATGTGGGAGATTTTCTAAGGAAAATGGCTAGAACTCTTTAAAAATGTAGTGTATGGAAAACAGAAATACAAAATGCAAGGCCATGTTCTAAATCAAAAGAGGTTAAGGAGACCCAGCAATCACAGACATAGGTAACACTTAATGAAATCTCTGATCAAAAACTTGAAACAGCTATAAAAGACATTTTGGGGACAACTGGGGAAATTTGAATATGAACTAAATATTAGAAAATAGTTTTCTTAGTGTGGTAATGAGACATCATTCCTACATAGGAGAATGTCATCACTCTCAGGTGATGCTGCAGAACTGAGAAGTGAAGTGTCTTGATATCTCCACCCTAGTTTCAAATGGCTCTATCAAATGTGTAATTGTATATATGTACACATATGTTTTATACAGATGCTTTGGCCTATGTGACATATGTGTGATATGTATGGGTGCTCTTTCATATCTATGTCCTATAAGGGGGGGAGTGAGAAGGAGAGTGCAATATGGCAAAATGTTAATAATTTATGTTTAAGTGAAGGATACAAGAGCTCTTGTGCTATTCTTTCATGGTTTTTGTAGGTTTAACACAATGAGAAAGAATAAAAAGGAGGGGAAGCAGAAAACCTAATGAAAGCTTGATCCAAGACAGTGGCAGTGAGTTTGGGGAGGAAGGTTGGAATCAAAAGAAACACAGACCTCCCAGGAAAATCAGTATTTTGGGGCCTCAGGACCCTGGGTTCTAATCCTGGCTCTGCCACAAAGCAGCTATGAATGGATGAAGTTAACCCTTCTGGGACTCTTTTCTGAAATGGAGATTGAACCAGACATCCCTTGTGGTCCTTTGTAAACTTCTGCGAGTGCAGAGTTGTACTTCTCCTTCCATATTGATGTTACTCAGAGCCATCTGAGCTAAGCATTAGTGAAATTTTGTCACATCTGCCATTTTGTTCTCTCAGGTCTGATTTATTTCTCCAGCCCTCTTGGCCACCCTCCCTTGACAGCCTGTCCTTGACTAGATACAGTTCTCTCTCACATTTCTCCTGAAGTGGAGCTGCCGTAGCTGCCAGCTCCTGACCGTGGCTCCTGCCTGCATCTGCTCCCTGACTTCATGGCAGAGCTTCTCCCCAGACACTCAGAATCGCTTTCCATTGATAGCTCTTCTGATTTTTTCTTTGTTACAAAGCTACCAAACGCTTATCATAGGAAATGTGGAAAATTGGGGGAAATTATGTAGAAGAACATTTAAATTGTCCACAGTTACACCATTTCACTGACAGCCACTATTAAATTTCTTTTTCTGAATGGTCAGGAACGCACACGTGTGCATGTTGCCTAGCTGATGTCTTATATACTTATTGTTGTATTTTTATTTTTAACTGAATCATATGCATTATTTCTTTGATTTTTTTTTAAACTTAACACATTGTGGGCACTGTCTTGTGGGGGCACAGGACAAATCACCATCCTGCAAAGTCTTTTTCAGAATTTTACAAGCATGGGAGGTCATTTGGGAATTTTCCTAGGATGAAACACATTCTATCTTCAAGAATGAAAGAAGTGAAATATTAAAATATTAACATATATGAAAATGAAATATTTAAATGTTTCTTTATCATTATTCATATCTCCTTATATAATGAAAAGATTCACTGTTTTCATATAAGATTTTTTCCAAATGATGCGACAACTCGTGGCTCATTTCTTATTCTGATATAAGGCTGGCCTGTTACATTATCAATCCAATACAAGAGAATATCGGGATAAATAAAAGACAAGGGGAAGAAATAGAATATCTCAGTTTATGATACTCTATCACTGCTTCTGGATAGTGGTGGTGGGATTGGTAGGAGGTGTGAGTATAGCAAGTGCGTATACTTGGGGACAACAAATTGAAGGGAGTAAGGAAATGAATTAAATAGAAGAGTTGTGGGAACCCATATGGTAACTACTTTGGAGATTCCTTCTCCTCCTTTCTTAGTAATGCCAAATAATAAAGTTTAATTTTAATGTACTGTGTATGTGTGTGTGTGTGTGTGTGTGTGTGTGAATGTGAGAGAGAGGAGTGGGTGAGACATGTAGGGGAATGCATTCTAGAACTTCCAAAAACCCCCTCAGCATTAATCATGAGCACTTTCTTTTTTCTTTTTTTTTTTTAATTGGAGTTCAATTTGCCAACATATGAGCACTTTCTAATGTCATTAAATTAATTTAAAAACATCCTAACAGTTGACAGATGGATATTGTTTACTATTTCCAAGGAAGAATCTGAACCATTCACTCATCTAAGCATATAATACTTTTGAGCCAAGCAGTTCAAACCACTTAATTCGTTTTCATGGCTTCCCTGGGAAGCAAGGGGAAAGAAGAAATTACTCTCCATCCCCTCTTTCATGCGCTGTATGTCTATAAATGCATATATTTTGATTATGCACTTCACAGAAAAGGAAATTCCATAAACCAAGTATGTCTCTCTGAAATCGCTTCTAACCCTCATTTGAATATGTACATTCTTCTGAAATTGTTGCCTAACACACTCCCTGTATTTCTGCAATTTTCTGAATATGTACATTTCTATGACCATCATGCTTATTACTTTTAATGGCTATATAATATTCCATTTTATTGATTATGCCACAGTTCACTCAATTATCTTTACTGTGACAGCTTTAAGGATTGTTTCTTTTTAAAAAAAAAGATTTTATTTATTTATTCATGAGAGACACAGAGAAAGGCGGAGACATGGGCAGAAGGAGGAGCAGGCTCCCCACAAGGAGCCTGATGTGGAACTTGGATCTCAGGACCCCAAGATCAAGACCTGAGCCAAAAGCAGAGGCCCAACCACTGAGCCACCCAAGCGTCCCCAGGGATTATTGTGCAGAGATTGTTCCTAAATTATTTTTGGCATCATAAGTAATGCTGTGAATGTATCATTGTGCAAGTTTTTTTTCCTTTGAATTCTTTACTCAATGATGCTGGCTTTTATTATTTCATTTTTGCTAGACTTGTAAGTATATAATATTTAAATATATATATATATAAATATCTAAGCTGTTTGATTTGTATTTATCTAATTTCTATCAGAGGCTTAGGCCATAGTTTCTATTTTCCTGCATATAAAATTGTCTATACTTATCCTTTTACACTCTGACCAGTTGCCACAGAGAAGCTAAAGATTAGCCATAAAAATTTTTATTAGATCTAGATGTTTTAGGAATGTAAGCTCCCACGAGTTATATTTGTCATAAATCATTTTCACATTCTGTGGTCTTTCTTTTTTAAACTTCGTTCAGTTACATTATTTAATATGATCTATTCATAGACATTAGGAAGAAACTGGAACAGGAGTTGCTCACAGATGCTTTTCCAATGATTTCTATTGCCCTTGGAGACCTCCTTATCACCCTGCAATTCCTAACACCTGAATCCTCTGGTCTCAGAACAGGAAGAGAAAATAGCTTTGACTCAAAGTTGAAGTGGGGCCGGGGATATCCTGGGAACACGGTCTCCTCCATGGGACTGTCAGTCCCCAGGGGCATTTCTATCAGCACTCTGTTTTTCCACTTCACTATTTGTTCCAAAATGATCGTTGTGATATCCTAGAATTAAATCTCTGGCTGTCCCTTACACCATGTGGTCAGGGAGCAGAACTTCTTATTCCCAGAGCTGCCTGTGGGTCACAGGGAGGCATGAGCAAGGATGGTATGTTTCTTTGACTTAGCCAGGCTAGTTCCAGATCACTGTGATGACACAGTTGTCTCCCTTCCATTATCCTGGGCCTGAACCAGGCATAGTATGCTTCCCTGGCTTGGGGCTAGAGGTGTGAGACAGATCCCAGCTCCACATAGAAGATTATCGTTATGGTTGTTTCTGGCTGAACTCAGTATGTGTGTGTGTTGCCTGTCCCCATATTCTCTACTGTGCATCATACCTGTGTGACAGTCGCTCTGGCATAGTCCTTGTCGCAACAGGGAGCCGTGATGTCTGGATAAGTGCTTGGCCCCCAGCAGCTATGAGGAGGCAGGTGCTACAGGGCTGCTGAGCCATAATCGCAGACACGGTCATTCTGCTCGGCTGTGGGCGCTTGGACCGTGGTGGGTCGTCACACTAGAACTGAGCTCTCCACTCTGATTCTGCTGAAGTGTAAATAATACAGCCTAGGGGATGCGTGGGTGTCTCAGTGGTTGAGGTCTGCCTCTGGCTTAGGGCATGATACTGGGGTCCTGGCCTTGAGTCCCACGTCAGGCTCCTCGGAGGGAGCCTGCTTTTCCCTCTGCCTATGCCTTTGCCTCTCTCTGTATCTCTCATGAAGAGATAAATACAATCTTTAAAAAATTATAATATGACCCAGGATGAGAATCCACATGAAGCTGGAGAGGCTAAGGAACATGGTGGTTTGGGTATGGGCATGGCAGAGAGGAAGAGAAGGAACGTGGAAATTGTCCACCACTGTGTTTCAAAGAAGGCATGCTCTAAAACTTTAAGATAAAAGGATATATGTTTGTTTGAAAAAGCTCTTTTAAGAGCTCTGAAAGGCTTATCAATAGCCTGAATTAGGGAGCTGCAAAAGCTGATTATGATCTTCCTCAATTTACAATGGGGCTACATCTTGAGAAATCCCTTGTTAAGTTGAAAATACTGTAAGTCAAAAATGCATTTCATACACTTAACCTACACAATGTCACCCACTTTCCATGTGCTTAGAACAGTTCCATTAGCCTAGAGTTGGGCCAAATTATCTAAGGCAGAGCCTATTTTATGCTCAAGTGTTGGCTATCTCATGTAATTTATTGAAGATTGCACTGAAAACAAGGAAAAGAATGGTCATATAAGTGCAGAAGGGCTGTCAGTGTGTGGATGGTTCACCCTCATGGTCGTGTGGCTGACTGGGTGCTGTGCTCACTGCCAGGCGTCATGAGAGAGGTTCATCCTGTATATCGCCAGCCCAGGGAAAATATCTAAATTCAAAATTCAAAGTACAGTTTCAACTGAATGCACATCACTTTCGCACCATTGTAAAGTCGAAAAATCATAAGTTGAATCATCCTAAGTCAGGGAATGCCTATATTGAGGACATGGCGAGAGAGAGCTGTTCACACACAGGCAGAGTGAGAAATTTCAAGAATAAAACAAAGGAGGCTAAGACTCAGGGCAAACATTGTGTACAGAAAGAGTCCAAGGGTGGGTCAAGGGAGGGGCAGGACACGGTTGTTACTGGCAGGGCTGACCCTAGGCAACGTGGTGCCCTCAGCAATTCTGCAGCTCTGCTCCCCACCCATAAAGAGCTTTCTGCCACCAGTACCATTATTTGCTTAATATTTATAACTGACTTTCTTTTTAAAATGTAAGTATCTAGTTTCATCTTAAATAATACCATCCAGGAAATCAAGTTTGATATGCTAGTTTTATATATTTCTAATATATATTAAAATAAGCACATAATTAGTATGATATACATATCTGTGGAGCACATGTGATAATCTCAGGTACTGATCAAATAGTATGCATACCACTCTCTGGAAAAATCCATCCTCTCTTCACCCTACAGCCCATACCTTGGCCATCCCCACCTCTTACTGGAATTATCTGAACCTTGCCCAGAAAACTCTCTTCCTTCTCTCCATCTCCTCCTTTGGGTAAAGTTGAACTTACCCTTCAAGTTTTAACGTGGCCTTCACTTCCCAAGGAAATGCACCCTACCCCTAAACTCCTACCCCTCTAGACTGAGGAAGGTTTCCATGGTTCTCCTTCCTTCCTAATTCACCAACTACACTTATTACCATCACTGATTTCATTATAGCAGCCCTTGAACAATGCAGAGGTTAGAGGCGCCGACCCCCACACAGTGGAAAATCCACATATAACTTTTGACTCCCCAAAACTTAACTACAAATAGCCTACTGTTTTCCAGAAGCCTTACTGGTAACACAAACATTTGATTAACATGTTTTGTATATGTATTATATACTGTATACCTACATTAAAGCAAACTAGAGAAAAGAAAATGTTACTAAGAAAATCATAAGGAAGAGAAAAGATATTTACAGTACCATACTGTAATTATTGAAAAATATCCACATGTAAGTGGATCCGCACAGTTCAAACCTGTGCTGTTCAAGGATCAACTGTATTTTTCAACCCTCCATTGAAGGTGAACTCTGCCAGAGCAGAAAAACATTAGTCTTTTTCATCATTATGTTATCAGGCCTACCACACTGCCAAGTACATTGTAGTTCTCGATGTAGCACTCAACTAGCTGTTGAGTGAATGAATTCCACTATCTAGCACCCTTGAACAATTCTTCCTTTTATCAAAATCTTTTTTTAGCTGACTTTCAATCTGCAAAGTATTAAGATTTCTGGGTTTAGATATAAAGAGCAAGTGCATAATGTGCCTGTTTGTGTGGTCCAGCTAGCCAGTGAGATATTTCACTACAGACAATGTGCTCAGAGTCCCTCAAATCACACTTACGTGGTGGAGTTACCTGTTTTGCTTCACAAAATAGCAGTGTGTGTGATGAGATGGGTGACAGCAATCTCCCGGGTTGGACTCACGAGTTCCAGTCTCTGATTTTTAACTTACTAGCTGTGTGACCTTGAGCAAGTTATTGAGCATCCTATGACTCAGTTTCCCTATCTGTAAAATTATACCTCTTTCATGTGTTTTTTTTTTTTTAATGTCTTTGGCATGGTGCTTGGCATATAGTAAGCACTCAGTAAGTTATCATTATACCCACTGGATGCCATTCCTTGCATGCACTCCAGTTTGTTACTCTTTTTAAAAGTATAATCAGTCAAAATTAAAACCCAACACTCCAGTCTGACCAGAGCAAAAGATATGGGAGGCTAGCATCCAAGTTCTAGATATTTTACTTATTTTAATACATTCTAAGATCACACTGGCTTTGATTATCATTCTGTTGAGCCATACTGACTTTGCATTTAATAAAATCTTCAGATCTTTTTGTGTGAATTTCTGTCCAAATGGCATTTACCCTTCCTGTCTCTGAACAATTGATTTTTATTAAAAAAAAAAAAAAAGCAGAACTTTAACATTTCTTCCTGTTAGTTTTAATTTTGTTGGCTTAGACCTGGTATTTCAGCTCATAAGGATCATTCTGAAGTTTGGTAAAGATCACCAGACCCTTATTTGACTGATAGTGAGCTGGGTCAGTAGGTGACTGATTTCTCTTTTTCTTTTTCTTTTTCTTTTTTTTTTTTTAAGATTTTATTTATTCTTGAGATCACAGAGAGAGAGAGAGAGAAAGAAAGAGAGAGAGAGAGAGGCAAAGACACAGGCAGAGGGAGAAGCAGGCTCTGTGCAGGTAGCCTCATGTGGGACTTGAATCAGGACTCCAGGATCACCCCTGGGCCAAAGGCGGCGCCAAACCGCTGAGCCACCCGGACCGCCCTTCATTCTGAAGTTTGATGATATTCTACCATATTTATTATTATTATTACATCTATGGCATCTACATATTTGTTAAGCACATTTTTTAATGGCATATCTAAATCATCCATAAAGTTGTAGAACAAAAAGAGGCCAAGGGCAAAGTCCACAGAACTTTAGTAAAGTCTCTGCAAGTCAACATCAATGGACCAGCAGCATTCTTCATATGAAGTCATCCAGCCTAGAAATTTTCATCTCGTCCACAAGGATTCTAGACGACCACTTTTCAATAAAGATGCCTGCAAAAGCTGGGGTCTAAAGATGTTTGTCAAGGTACTATTTATAAAAGCAAAAAATAGAAAACAATCTTAATGTCCCATGAGAGGTAATTGATTGAATACATTTTTGCATATACTTCCAATGGACTATTCTTTGTCATTGCAAAAAAATAAAAATTTTGCAGATTCATTGTTTCCAAACTTATTTTTAGCCATTGATATTATAGAAATTTGCTGGGTTTGTTCCCTGGGTTTTATTCCCTCTCCTGATAATATTACTCTGACATTCCAGGGGGGAGACTTCCCTTTTCTACTGATGTATGTTTAGTGAAACTATCTAATAATGGACCTTTTGCTTCCCTAGCCAGAGAGTGTACCCTTGACCCAACCTAGGACAAGTAGGCTCCTCTCCCTCCCAGCACTTTAAAAACAAAAAGTTGAAACATGCATCACAGCAGTCATGCCTTCATCCAACTGGTTGATCCAACATTCCTGCTGCCAGGAACCCAGAGCTGCCCTGGCTCCAGCCCTTTCTGATTCCGATTTTTCACCTATGTCTTTGATTTGGTGAGATACCCATAACCTTATAATGAATTGCATTTTTGTTTAAGTTATCTAGTATTACTTTCTGTTGCTTGAACAGAAAGTATGGTAACAGAAGGAAGCTACAACTGTGGCAAGCATAGCATAATGTATAGAGTTGTGGAATCACTATATTGTACATCTGAAACTAATGTAACATGGTGTGTTGAGTATACTTCAATAACAAATAAATTTAAAGATTAATTTTTGAAACTCAGTCTAGAGCCCTTTAACATTTTGTTAAACCATTTTTAAAATTCTAGTATATAAAACAAACAAAAAATCCAGAGTGTCCGTGTTAATGGAAGATCTATTCACTTGGTTACCCCTTGCCCTGTACAATAAACAGATAAGTCTCTACAATAAAATAAAAGCCATCTTTCATTGATGTAATATCTTTTCTTCCCTCTCTGGTGATGTTACATGTAAAGGTTTCTCCTACTACCAGTATTGCCTCTAATTCCTGCAAGTCCTTTTTACTGTTTGTTTTGTATTTTGTTCTCTTTCATGTTAGATCTTTTTGTTAAGCATCTGAGTATCTTTTGCTTTCAGTTCCTATTTAAAAGCAACTCGCAAAAATATGATCAGAAATGTAAGTGGACAGGAGTCGTATCCAATTCTCCTGTTTTCAGCTCCACTTCTACATCTGGTTCTTACTGCCTTTGATTCCTGAGAATTCCTGGAGTTCGGTTATCCAAATTGCCTTGTTTTCATTGGCATCTTCTTTGTAGGCACTTGCTTTCTACTCTGTATGTGCTGCCAAATCAGTTCCATGCATCCACTTATTTTCCATCTTCCAAAGATGTGCTGTCCTCTATGATCCTTTTCTCTCTTCTCTTAGTCTCTTTTTCTTTGTGGATTCTTATATTTCTTATTCTTTTAATGTAACTTCAGTGGGGAGGAAGCATGGATAATAGAGTTCATTTCACTAGAAAATTCTATCTACTTTTCCATAATTACCATGGTTTCTTTTTATAGTAAAAGCAAATAATGGTATTTTTAACTTTTTAAAGACACAGTACCCATAACATTCTCATTTTCTACCAATAGTCAAAAACCAATTAATTAATGGGCTAATGGATTGATTGATTGGTTGATGATTGATTCAAAAAGAAAATAAAGATGGTTACTATGACTGGTCCTTAATAAATTCATATTGGCTCCAAGTGTTCATTTAATCATTTTCTAGGTATTCACAGCAAGCAACCCTGTTTAACCAAGTGATTGTATTAATTCTCAGCATTCAACACGAAGCTGGTAATTAGCAGAACCCACAGTTTTCCTTCCTACAAGGTCAATTCAATTTCAATTCCTCTCTAGTTTCTCATGAATTTTTAAGGCTTATTGATAGTTACTTTGCAATATTTTTCCCAAGACTTCTTAGCATCTTAGAAATTTACCTAGGTATGGAGATTTTCACTTGTTAAAATAATTAATTCTAATAAATTACTTTCACCTACCTTAGCTTTTGTCTATTTGCTGTTTGTTCTAATCGTTTCAGTTTAAAGACCATTAGACTTTTTCAGGGATGGGGTAGTGGAATGGGACCACCTAGCATCCACTCTTCTCATGTAAAGATCCAACATATATAGGAGACAAGGCTCCACCTCTCACTATGGAAACCAAGAAAAACAGCTCTCCTTGTTCTCCACCAAAGGTATTAGCATGTGGTCTGCAATCAGTGAAACAGATGCTACTGTACAGGACTTTGAATATTGTGAAGATAAGAAGGTGGGAGTTCTGTATTACTGCAGTATTGGGTTTGAAAGAACATGCAGAGGATGGGGATCCTTTGTCAGAGACACCAAAAGTGGCAGCAGCAAGTAGCCAGTGGTGGTGGTGTCAGTGATGATGGCCTTATTTTGATGACATGATCTTGATGGTATTTGGATACCCAATCTCTCTTGGTTCCTGGCTGGATTTGGATTTTTGGCTTCCTTGTTGACTCTATACTATTCTAATGAATTCCTTTGCTGCTTAAGCTAGCCAGAGTTGGTTTATGTTATGTGGACGAACCTTGACTAGTAGGGAGAAACTGGTGCTGGGAGATGGTTGCCAGCAACAGAATCTTGGGGAAACGGGTGGAAGAGAGAATCCACCGCTTAGTTATTTAAGACCAAGGGCAGTAAATATCATTATCATGATAATCAATAGTAAATATCATGATATACAATGGTTGGAAAAAATTAAAAAGATAAATAATGCCCCTGATTTCTGTTTATTAGAACCAACTATTTGCTCCTGCCAAACTGCAAGAATGTTGAAAGGGATGAAAGGACTACAGAATGGTATAACTTCTTCTGTTGGATTGAATTTGCTTAGAAGAAAATAAGTCACAAGCTCAAATCCTTAAGTTCTCAGATTGTCATACAAATTGTCTAAGATTGCATGAAAAAGAAATTCGTTTCCTACAGCCACAGGACAGAGATAACTCAAAGCTAAAGTCCCTGACTTGTTGAATTACAAATTCAGCTGAATTCACAGCCTCACTAGATCTCTTATATCAAAGTCCAGGGCATTGATTAGGAAAGTGGTGTACCTCAAGCACTAGAATGGCAATATATGCAAAAACCTGAGGAACTCAGAAGACCATGTTCCCCTAAACCTCACACTGAACCTCCTCCACCAGTCCAAACAAGATCTGCTCCAATATCTAATGAGTCTATTGTTGTTTTACATCAAGATGTATCTAAGGGAGTTAACTTGCAAAGAGAAACCAATTATCCTTCCCTACTCTACCCCCTTCACTCCTCATTATTTCCAAACATAACTAGAATTAGGTACCAGCATGCCCAGGGAGGCCAATTATAAAGTACAATCTAGGAGTTAATGATTAGAACCCACTGTGGTCAAGTACACACACACACACACACAAACTTTTGTTAATTTATATGAATACGGGGGAAAACACAAAGAGGAATAGATTTTTTTTTTAAGGAAGAAAACCAACATTTTGATTCAGGCTGAATGTAGAGACATGGATATATTTTCTAGAAATTTGAACCTAACATACTAATTTGAGTAGTTGGAAGTGTTTCTACCTATTTTCTTGGTGGGTTGCCTAAATCCTAGTCACAGTAGAGAACAATGCTAAGTGAAGCTGAGATACAATGTGGTATAATATTGAGGAAGAGATTCAAAGACACCGAAAAGTATAAATATCAGAAGGCATTTTTCATATCCTCTATGTTCCCAAGGTGGCCCAGAAAATGCTCATGAAGGGAATCTTTGAGAGTGCTTTAGCAGCTATTCTAAGTAGGCCAGGAATGGCTGTGATATGCTACAACTGAAATGGACCCTCTCACATCCTCCCCTCCTTTATTTCAATTATTGTGAACAGATCCTGGCTCAGCAAAGACCAAATGGTGACACTTGATTGCTAGTGGTACAGGGACTTGATTTGCATTATGGGCAGCAAGGCTGGTATGATAAATCAGAAGCTTCAGGCCTCCAAGGATTCTTTTTATGCTAAAATGAATGATTAGCCACTAGGATCCCATTTGATTTAAAAATATTTTAGGGATGCCTGGGTGGCTCAGTGGCTGAGCATCCACCTTCTGCTCAGGTCATGATCCCAGGGTCCTGAGATTGAGTCCCACATCGGGTTCCCTGCAGAGATCCTGCTTCTCCCTCTGTCTATGTCTCTGTGTCTCTCTCAGTGTCTCTCATGAATAAGTAAAATCTTTAGAGAAACAAGCAAGCAAGCAAACAAACCAACCAAACATTTGAAAACCAAATGCCTGGTCTGCTGAAAAAAATATTTGGCTCAAGTCTTTACAAGAGAGTGGCAGCCTCACATCAAATTGCTAGACCTAAGACTCCATGAATAAAGGGAAAGCCTGGGGTTTTTTTAAGGCACAACAGTGCAGAACCACCACAAGTTTATATTTCTTCCACCCTTTCCCAAAGTGGATTGTGGCCATAAAAAAAGGATCAGCTAGGGATTATTGGACAATGACTTGGATGTAACACTAATTCTTCAGAACACTTAATATTGGTTAAGTGGTTGAAGTGAGGGTCTATTGGAGTCAGGTCATAAGTGGAATTTTGGCCAGAATCTACTTCACAGTGGACTCTAGAACCCTTGAATTCCCCATAGTTATTCCCTCTGTTATTGAGTACAGAATTGGACTAGACTTTCTCAGAGATTGGCATAATCACAGAAATGAGCTCCTCACCTGTAATCCATTCTACTAAACAAGATGCTAATGAACATTTAGGTTGTTTCCATATCTTGGCTATTGTGAACAATGGTGCAATGAGGATGTGAGTGCAGATCTCTTCAAAATATTGATTTCATTTCCCTTGGATGTATATCTAGGAGTGGGATTGCTGAGTTATATGGTAGTTCTATTTTTAATTTGTTTAGTAACCTCCATGCTGTTTTCTACATTTGCTATACCAAATTACATTCCCACCAACAGTGCACAAGGGTTCTCTTTTCTCCACACACTCATAACACTTGTTATCTCTTATCTTTTTATAACTATCTGAAGTGGTATCTCATGGTTTTCATTTGTATTTCTCTGATGATTAGTGATGTTGAACATTTTTTTGAACATTTTTTCATATACCTGTTGACCATTCTTCTTTGGAGAAATGTCTATTCAGATCCTTTGCCCATTTTCAAATCAGGTTCTTCATTCTTTTGATGTTGAGTCGTATGAGTTCCTTATGTATTTTAGATATCAATCCCATTCCAGGAACATGGTTTGTAATTATTCTATCCCATTTTATAGGCTGTCTTTTCATTTTGTTCATTGTTTCCTTTGTTGTATAAAGTTCATAGTTTGCTATAGTCCATTTCTTTATTTTTTGCTTTGGTCACTTATGCTTTTGGTGTCATATCCAAAGAATTATTGCTAAGATCAATGCCAAAAAGCTTTTCAAGTATGCTTTTTTTCTAGGAGTTTTATAGTTTCTGGTCTTATGTTTAAGTCTTTAACCCATTTAGAGTCAACCTTTGTGTTTGGTATAAAATAAGTGTCTAACTTCATTCTTTTGCATGATATTCAGTTGTCCCAGGACTATTTGTGGAAGAGCTCAACCTTTCCCCTATGGTGTTGGCACCCTTGTTGAAAGTCATTTGACTATAGATGTAAGGGTTCATTTCTGGGCTCCCCATTTTATTCCATTGGTTTATATACCTGTCTTTATTCTGGTACCATATTATTTTGATTACTATCACTTTGTAATATAGCTTGAAATCAGGAAGTGTGTTGCCTCTAATCTATTCCGCTTTCTCAGGATTGCTTTGACTATTCAGAGTCTTTGTGGCTCCATATTAATTTTGGGAATTTTTTCCTATTTCTGAGAAAAATGCTGTTGGAATTTTGATAGGAATTGTATTGAATCTGAAGATTGTTTTAGACACTATGGACATTTCAACAATATTAAATTTTCTAATCCATGAATACAGATGTCTTCCCATTCATGTCTGTCTTCCTTAACTCCTCTAAGCAACATTTTAGTTTTCAGAGTCCTGAGACTCTATTTTGATCCCTCCTCTGATATGTCATTTTTCTGTCTTGACTTCTCTACTAGACTGTGAGTTTTCGGGATGGTGGGAGCATTCTTAGTTCTCTCCCCCCGTGATGTTTAATAGAATCTCTTGCTGTAGTATGCTCTCAATAAATGCATGTCCCATAAATCAGAGCACCACTGAGTCCAAACCTAACAGACACCAGATATTAATGGGTTCAAAATCAAACTGACTTTCTTTTTTTATGGTTTTATTTATTTGACAGAGAAAGAGTGCACGAGCAGAGGGAGCACAAACAGGGGGAGTGGGAGAAGGAGAGGGAGAAGCAGGCTCCCTGCTGAGCAGAGAGCCAGCCGTAGGGCTCCATCCCAGAACCCAGGAATCATGACCTGAGCCAAAGGCAGATGCCTAACCGACTGAGCCATCCAGGTGCCCCATCAAACTGACTTTCTTTGTTATATGCGTGTTGATATATAGATGTGTGAGCTTCTCTATTACTTTCACCTGAGAATTGCTGACCATCCTGTCATGAGACTGAACTGAGCTGTCTTCCTGAGCCAGAAAAGTGAGAGCTAAGCTAAAGATTTAGAAGCTGAAAATGGGGCTGAGTATCAAAGAGGGGTCCTATGGCTAAGCAAAGTCCAGGGAGGGGGAAATGGTCATTGCCAGGGATTCCTCACTGCATGGCTGCCAAAGGCTGAGCATCTTTTGGAAGAAAAGAAGAGGTGCTTTCCAAAGCCAATACAAGGCTATGAGTTGACAAGGTTGGGGAGCCTGGGTTTGGCTCAGGAGAGCCAGGGTAACTTCTGTGGAGTGTTGGCATCCAGCCCATTGAAGCCCCAGTGTTCTTCCTCCACTGGAAACACTTTCCTGGTCTTAGAGTTCAGCATCTCACATGTCCGTTCCATATCCTTCCCTAGTGGTCAGGTTTTCCTCCGTCCTCCAATTTCATTTAAACCATACTTTCACCATGTTGGCCAGGCTCTCGGCAAACCTGTTCCTGCTGGCTGTGGTGTCATACAGGTCTCCTTAGCCAAGGTTTAGAAAGCCAGTTCTGACCTTCTGAGATGATCTGTCTGATCAGCTATTAGCTTCCCATGTCCTTTCTTCTAAGCCATGCCTATCAATGGATGAAAATGTCACCATGGGCCTTCAGGTCCTTCAGCATGTCCCAGTAGAAGCAAGAATCACACAGGTTGGAGATGGGAGGTGATGGGTGGAGAACAGGTGCCTCCTGATAGCTGGGAGCAAGGACAGAGTGAAAGGACAGAAGGGTCAGGGCAAAAGGCATGGTAATGCCTGAGCTTTTTACTAGAAGCAAGAGGACATGGATTTGAACCTCCCTTGGGAATGGAGCCTCTTCTCCAGGGACCACGGGCAGCAGCAGCAGCAACTAATGAAGGGAAGCTGACTCTGCCCCAGAGGGTGAACACAAGGTAAACCAGAGATGGGGAAGAGGGTAGGAGAATTTGCTCAGTACCCTTAAACTCCGACATGTCAGCAATCAATACCTCAAACTTCACTCACTCTCTGGTAAAATCTGGTTTAGAGATGAAATCAGTCTGCAGCAGCCTTCTGCATGTACCCCAGATGCTCAGGCCCTGATCTCATGGCAGCAAGCAGCTCTGTCCCCCTGTGTCCCTCCAGGCAGCTTCCAGGAACCTAGCCAAGAGCACGTCCTACTGACCCGGCTCGTGAGCTGTTTTCCGTGTTGTGGAGATGCATTCTTCAGCCCTTAGATACCCACTAGCTCCTAGACTTGGGTATTGTTTTTATAGGCTGTTCTTTCCCTGCGGCTTCTGAGAAGTAGGTCAAGGTACCTGCTTCAAGGAAGAAGTGCCAGGAGTTCAAGTCACCAGGCCTGGAGTCAGGAATCCTGACTTCTATTTCAGGTTTCACAGCTAATCAGCTACTTGACAATCTTAGGGGGACACTCTCCCCTCTAGTTCTCCCTGGACCCTTCTCTAGGCCTCATAATTTTTTTTCCTCTGAAGCTGTATCCTCTGGAGCTGTCATCTTCTTGCCTTTTTCCCTCCCTCTGGAAGGCCTTTAAAGCCCTTGCCTGTTCAAGGCTGGTGCCCAGAGCAAGAGCTGCTGTAGCTTTGTGGCTGATGGGGTGATTAGAGGCTCCTAAGCAGACCAGTGGAGCTGGTGTGGCTGTGTGAGGCTGGAGCATCACAAGTCAGACTCCTGGACTGAAGGATGGACCTGGTGCTGTGCTGGGGCCCAGGATGCAAATGATGGTCCTGGTTTTTGTGCCATGGTTGTGGACTGCCTCCCACTTCTAAGCCCCCCTTTCTCTGAAATCCAGGGAAATTTGACCTTTGGTCCATATGGAAACTCTAGAAATTGTGGTGCTTGCTCATGTCACCGAGGATCACTGAACTGTTGCAGCTAAGCACCTTGCTCAGAGCGATTGTGTTAATTGGGTGCACGCTCGCTAAAGAAGAATAACTTTTCCTTAGGTTAGTTCCTCCAGCCTGACTGAGGAACAGCTAATACCACAGGGGTCTGCTGCTGATGGCCTACGATGGTGGAAATTAGAGCACCTGCTTTGGTCTGGATAGCTTGAGACCCCTCTCTGCTCTCTCCTCCAAACTCAGGTAATGGGGGAATGAAATACAGATGAGGAAGGGGAGTGAAAGCAAGTAAAAGAGCAGGAAGGGAGCATGGCCTTTGCACTGTTAAAACTACTCAGTTTAAAATGCAATTGTTCTCCAGTTAGAATGGCTAAAATTAACAAGTCAGGAAATGACAGATGTTGGCGAGGATGCAGAGAAAGGGGGACCCTCACACACTGTTGATGGGAATGCAAGCTGGTTGCAGCCGCTCTGGAAAACAGTATGGAGGTTCCTCAAAAAGTGGAAAATAGAGCTACGCTATGAGCCAGAAATTGCATTACTGTGTATTAACTCCAAAGATACAAATGTAGTGATCGAAAGGGCACCTGCACCCCAATGATTATAGCAGCAATATCCAAAATAGCCAAACTATAGCTCAGATGTCCATTGACAAATGAATGGATAAAGAAGATGTGGTGTGTGTATATATATTAAGTGAGAGATAAGTCAATCAGAGAAAGAATTATATGATCTCACTCATATGTGGAATTTAAGAAATAAAACAGAGGATCATAGGGGAAGAGAGGAAATAAAACAAGATGAAATCAAAGAGGGAGACAAACCACAAGAGACTCTTAATTATAGGAAACAAACAGTGTTGCTGGAGGGGAGAGGGAGAAGGGGAGGGGGTAACTAGGTGATGGATGTTAAGGAGGGCACGTGATGTAATGAGCACAGGGTATTATATCAGAATGATAAATCACTGACCTCAGCCTCTGAAACCGATAATACATTATATGTTTATTAATTGAATTTAAATAAAATTTTGTTCTGTGTACATCAGTGTGGACTGCAAGGCATCAGAGTGTGGTGGGAAGAAAATGAGTCCTGGGCAGAGTGTTCTGGGCTTGAATCCCTGCTTGATATTTACTAGAGTTATTGCATCTTTCTGGAACTCAGTTTCCCAGATGCAAAATGGGAATAATACTATTGACCTTGCAAAGTTGCTGAGAGTGTTGCAGAGATAACCTGTGCAAAGTATTTGACCCAGAACCCAATGCATAGTGCATACACAGTAAATGTTATTTCTTCTCCACTTTCCTTTCTGCCATACTCATCACCATGTTTTGGGTTTCTGCAGATACAGAAAAGAACCTAGCTGCGAAAGAAATCGCAATTCTGACCTTTCCTCTTTACCACAATTCACCTAAATTGCTGATAGCTACTTGATGTCTTTTCATGGGCATACTATCCTGGATATTAGGACCCTTGGGTTCTGCCCTTATGTTTAAACTGTGAGCCAGGGGCACCTGCAGTTGGTTAAGCACCTGACTCTTGATTTTGGCTCAGATCATGATCTCAGGGTCCTGAGATGGAGTCCCACATCAGTCTCCATGCTCAATGCAGAGTCTGCTTGTCCCTCTCCCTCTTCCTCCTCTTCCCCCTACGTAGTCACTTGTGCTCTCTCTCTCTCTTTCTCTCAAATAAATAAAATCTTAAAAACAAAAACAAAATCTGTGAGCCAAAAGACTGTGCCCCCCCCCCCCAACTTCCTCACATGGAAATAACACCTGCCAGACATTTCACTCCATGAAGTGAAGACAGTGCATTTGCCATTATGCTGCAGGCACCGGTGTTTAATGAGTATATTTTGTGTTGAACAGAACTGTGGGCTGGGAGTATCTCCAGGTGTCCAGACTGAGCTTGACTCCAAATTCTCCCTTCTGCCCTGGTTCAGGTGTGACTCTCAGCAGATTTCAAAGCCACTTGACCTCCCAAAACTGGAAAATAGAGACAGAGCATCTTTGTAAGTCATCTAAGGGTCTAGACTAAATATGAGACCTGAGAACCCTCCCAGGGGGGAATGGGGGGCAAAAATGCTCCAGGGCTCATGTGTGCTGCTAAGAGAGGTAAAGATTTAAAGGAACGGGAAAAAAATCTGGAAACAGCAAGGGAGTAGGAGGAGGTGGTAAGGCCAGAGAGAAATAGGAAACGTGAGTTTGGGATACAAAGAGAGAGCACTGATCCAAGAGTCCAGCAACCAGGATTCTCTCTTCAGTTCTGTTCCCTGCCTTGGGTAAAGAAGGGAAAAAAATAACTGTGTGAGTGCCCACTGTGTACTTTCATGTAGGTTTTTTTTTTTTTGTTTAAGATTTTACTTACTTATTCATGAGAAACACAGAGAAACAGAGACAGGGACAGAGGGAGAAGCAGGCTCCCTGCAGGGAGTTCCATGTGGGACTTGATCCATCGCAGGACCCTGGGATCACGCTCTGGGCCAAAGGCAGATACTCACCACTGAGCCACCCAGGTGCCCCTCATGAGGTTTTATATAAACTTCCCTATAGTCTGCAGGAAGCTGAGGTTCAGAGAGAGTAGGAGACTGGCCTGCAGAAACACAGCTCAGTATCTAGGAAGAAGAACACAAATTAACCGCTTCAGTTTCCTCTTCTGTAAAATGGGAGTCATCACAATCTTTAAGGTTGTTAGCTCCCTCACTCCTCCTTGTTAGGGACAAAACCCCTCAGCCACGGGGCAGGAGGAGAAACTGATGCGCTGAAGGGGAGGCCAGGTGAATAAATGCGTGAGACAGAGGAGGCTGGATGGAGAAGCCTTAGGGAAGCCCTGGGCTGGGCCAGAAGATGTTAATCAGGGTGCGGGGCTTGAGCCTTCAGCCTCCAGTCTGTCTCTCCTGTAGTCACAGAGGGTGAAGTCGGCCTGGGACACAGGGAGAGAGGATCCTGGGCTCGAAGCGTGTGAATTACACGTATGATCGGAGAGGGGAGAAGCAAGCCGGCTTCCTGCAGCACTTAGGGGGTGGAGTGCGGTGTTTCCCGCGGGTCTGGCCCAGGAAGGACGCCCTTCGGCAGCAAGCACCTGGCCGGAGACTGGCTGGGAAGGCTCCAGGGCGGTTCTTAATTAGGGAATGCGGCTTCGCTAAGGAAGCCAAGCAAGGGAGGGGAGTTGTTCCTCAGCTCCTCTTCCTTGCGTCCCTTGGCTCTGCCTACGCATCCCGGACAGACGGCGGGGAGGGGTACACCTGCAGCCTCGGAAGCCCGGGCTGGCCCTCGGGGCCCACGGGTTAGAGGCGAGGCCAGCGGTCAGCCTGCGCATTCCGAGAGGAGCAGGGGATTAGGGTGGGCGGCTCCCCCGAGGAACGCCGCGGCTGGAAAACGCGCCGCCCAGGGCCTGGGAGCCCCAGCGGGGGGTCGGGGGTTCCGGGGAGGCCGGCGGGGCGGGGCGGGGCGGGGCGCGGCGGGGCGGGCGGAGGGCGGGAACTTGGCTGGGGCGGGGCGGGGCGGGGCGGGGCGGGGCGGGGCGGCCGGGC
Organism: Canis lupus familiaris; assembly: GCF_011100685.1. Lineage (NCBI taxonomy): Eukaryota > Metazoa > Chordata > Mammalia > Carnivora > Canidae > Canis > Canis lupus. The sequence goes on from NC_049238.1 coordinate 19,400,127, forward strand.
CGGGGGCGGGACCCCCGTGAGCACAGCCTCCTCCCCTCCCGGCGCGGCCCTGCCCGCGACCCCAGCGGAGGCCGGTCGCGCTCCGCCCGGCGGCTGGATGGGCGCGCGGCTCCCGGCTCCGGCCCTTCCGCGTCCCGCCCTCGCTCCAGCCCCCGCCCCGCCCCGGCCGCCGCCGGCCGCCGCCATCCGCCGCCCAGGCTGTGAATGAAAGGCAGGCGCCGCCGGGGCTGGCTGCAGGCGACGCGGCGACGCGGCCTCCCGGGAGGCGCTCGCCCCGCAGAGATGTACGGTAAGGCGGCCTCTGCCCCCGCCTCCAAACTTGCGGGGCGCGGGCCGTTGTCCCCCGCGGGGCCGGCGGGGCCGGGCGGCACAGCCTCGGTGCCCGGCTGGGTTCCTGCTGTCGCTCCGAGCGCGCGCGGCTGCGCTCAGAGGACAAAGATGCTCCAGGCCGGGGACCCGCGGGTCCTCGGAGGTCCTGCGCGCCGGGCACTTGCGGCTGCGGGGCGGGTGGGCGGTGGGCGTCCGCGGGGCGGGGGCGGGGCGGGGGCGTCCCGAGCGGCCGCGCTCCGGGGCGAGCGGGTCTCCTCTTGGACCCTTGGAGCCCGGCCGGCAGGGAGCGTTGGCGGGGGTGATCGTGTGACAGCAATTGCGGAATTAACAAAAGCGGGTTGTGCCGGGGAGTTTTCTGCGGGAAGCCGGGAGAGCTCGCCGGGCTCCGAGGATGCGGGGGGCGGCGCCGGCGCGGGGGGGGCTGGGGCATCGCCGGGACTGGGAGCCTCGTGTCGCCGCCCCTGGATGGACGCGGCCTCTGTCCGCCCCTGCGGCCCGTGGGTCCCAGGTTCCCCAACTTCCAGATTTGCCCTCCGCAGTGATGGAGGGAGGAGACGCTGCCGAGGGTACAGCGCAGCTCTGGGGAGCCAGCCACCTCCTGGCTGCCCGCCCACCTACCTCTCTTCCCCCCTTCCCCAGCCATCTCCTCAACTGATGTGCAACAGTTAGCCAGACCCTCCTGATGAGCAGTTCTGCTTTAAAAATTTGCCAGGCATTTCTCAGGTTTGGAGGCAGCATGGGTGAAGAAAAGAGCGCTTTGGGTCTCACGCTGCATCTCTAGTGGATGGAGCCCTGGAGACCCAGACCGGTCTAGAAAATCAACTGCCTTACAGAGCCTCCAGATGCTCTGACCTGGTGTGTGTGTGTGAAAGAGAGAGACAGAGGGAAAGAGAGAGACACAGAGAGAGAGACCTGATCCCGATGGACATAAGTCCATCAGAACCCAGGTCCCAGGTTCTGACAGCTATTTAGGACCAAAGAACTGGAACTGTGCTCACCTCCCATCCCCACTGCCAGGTAGGGACTCAGGTGACAGCTGAGAGGTGAGTGTTGGGAGAAGAGCGAGTTCCCGATTTAACCCACCACTGAGGCCCGCTCAGCTGCCTCACTCTGCACACAGACTGTGAGTCACAAAGTTTGGTGGAGGCAGAGGAAGCTGAGCATGGTACAAAGGCTCCGCAATCGGCGGGCCTCACTGTTGAGAGAGAGAGAGAAATTCAGCCTTTTCCTCCGCATCCTCCCCCCATCCCATTGGTCACATATCTGCATTTCTGAACCAGGCTGAGACATCAGCAGATCCCCTCAGCAAGTACTCTTTCTCTTGGATGCACCAAAGGGAGGGGTGGTTGACCTTTTGAGTGTGTTCTGCTGGCCAGTGGGGACTCTGCAAGAAGGTAACAAGGCAGTTGCTTTATAAGCTGGGAGGTTGTGAGGTTCCCAGGAGAAAGCTGTATTTTCTTTCTTTCTGTTTTACCCCCTATTCTTTTCTGCAGAGTATGCAGCCCAAAGCAGCAGATCACTTGACAAGAGCATGTGACTGCAGGGCACCTGCAGTGGGGAGGGAGTAAGGACCAGGCCCATCAGGGTGAGGAAGAATTAGGAACCTGAGTTCTGCTGGGCCACCTCATTGCATTTAGTGTGAGACAGTTTGATAATTGATCCCAGATATCTGGACATTGAGGGGGTCCCAATCTGCCTCCGTTGTATGAAGCAGATCAAGGAAGAGTTGGTTGGTACAGAAAGGTAAAGTGGGAAGCCAGCGTTGCTGGGTGTTATTTTTGGATACACCACAGCTTTTTCATTTCTCTGTTATGTTTTTATTCCTCCAGATGCAAAGAGAGATGGTAGTTACTCCTAAATCATTCATAGAGAGATTATAAAGAAGGAATCCTCTGGGCAGTTGCCTGCAGCAAAGGAAAGTTGTCCCAGTGCTGGTTGGGAGATTATTACTGAGTCTTGCTTAGTGCAAAGCCTTGTCTTAGGAGATTGTAAAAGGGAGCCTGCTCTCCAAGGGGAGGGCTCAGTGGCCTGGATCTCAGTGTTTTCTTAAAATTTGTGAAAAGAAAGGGTCCATGTGAATACTCATAATCATTCCCTCTCCAGCCGTCAAGAGAGAAATGAAAAAGGAAGTGGATAGAGAGGTTGGGAAGGCACAGTCTTCTTATGTTTGGTTCTTGCTTTACCATATTTTCCAAGTGATTTGCCCAAGGTGACATAGGTGGAACCAGGGAAAATGAAAAAAGGCTTCCTAGCTCAGCGCCCCTTTCCCCTGAATGCCTTGAATAAATGCTCATTAGGAAAATGCCACTCAGGATTTTAGTGACTAATGGGCAGCGGGGGCCCCATGGATAGCCAAAAGTCACCTAAGCTTTAGGTAAAGGTGTCCCTTGACCACGTACCTTGGTGACTTGATCCACTATGAATTTGTCAATCTCCTTCCTTCTCTTCTGTCTGTGGGAGAATAAGAGCCCCTTGTCTTGGCTAGAGGACACAGTGCTATTCGAGACAGAATCTTAGAACTGAGGTCCGCCCACTCAATCCAAAAGCCAGCTCATGGTTTTGGGACCACAAATAAGTGGGGTCATCCCTCGGAACTACATCTCGGTATGAACTGATGGAGTGAGTGTCCATCTATGCCTCCTGGGTCTGTGGGTGAGCCTTAAAGCTGGGTAGTGGGTGTGACAGTACATTAAGAGGTTCTGCACTCACAAGACAGGTCGCTCAAAAGCCTGGTCCCTTCAGATTCTCTTGGGCCTCTACCCTTCTCTTTTCCTCTCTGCCAGCTCCTGGACGACTGTTTGCCATCACCTCCCACTCCAGCATAACCATGCTGATCACCTTCTTTCACTGGCCACTCAAGCCCCTGAACTGCTTCTGCTTCCCCTTTGCCAAACTCACCCCACCTACCTCCTTACTTCCTAAACCCCAGTCACTTTCTGGAAATGGCTCTCCAAAGGGATGCAGTGACTTCCCAGATTCTTGTTTAGACTGATAAACACAGGTTGATAAGGGAGCTAGAAAAATAAAAACATTTGGTACTGGGGTAGAAAGAGGGTAGGCAAATTTTCTGAAAAGAGAAGAATTCCCCTTAATGTTTCTTTGTGTTAGAATTGTCTAACTAATTTTCCCTATCCCTCTCTCCTGGGATGGAGCCACAGCAGTCCTGCCTGGGAGTGTCCCACTTACCCACTGAGGTGAAGCAGAGCTCTCCAAGAAACGCTACCCTTCAGGATGAGGGCAGTGGGCCATGGAAAGCCACTGGACAGGATTTTCCCAGAACCACAGTCCACAGAGCCTGATCCCACTAGAACAGAAGCTGCTCTCACAAATCCCTCTTTTTTTTTTTTTTTAAGATTTTATTTATTTATTCATGAGAGACACAGAGGCAGAGAAACAGGCAGAGGGAGAAGCAGGCTCCATGCAGGGAGCCCGATGTGGGACCCAATCCCAGGACACTGGGATCACAGCCTGAGCCAAAGGTGATGCTCAACCACTAAGCCACCCAGGCATCCCTCACAAATTCCTCTTTAACTCTAGATCCTGTCTCATCCTCAACACCCGCCTGTCTTCATGCTTTGTGATTGAGAATCCTGACTATAGGCCAGTGAGCCATGGCGCACAGCCTTCTCTAAAGGTGTCTTCCGGAGCACGCATGTGTGCCACCTGTGTGGTTGGTGTGGAGAAGCTGCAGGGTGGAGCTGACTCCCTCTGAGGTGCAAGGCTCACTGTCGCAGAAGGCTCTATAGCTCCTGCTGCTCCTCCTCATCACAGGCAACTCCCACGACACACACACACACACACACACACACACACACACACACACACACGCTGCAGTCTCCTCCCCCAAATATTGAGGCTCCTGCAGCCCTATGGTGTGGTGTTTGGCTTGGGCCAGGAGCTGTGTGCCCTGCCTCCTCTTAGCCCACCCCACCCCACCTCAATTCTCTTGGTCCCCTCGAGCAGGGTGAGATCTCCTTGCAGCTCACAGTTCAGTTAATCCAAGTGCAATTTTCTTTTTGCACATGTATAAAAGTAGAAAGTTAATACTGCCTTACAGAAAGTCTAGAAGAAAGAGGAGGGAAAAAACTGTCCACAGTCCTACTCACTAAAATCAATGTTTTAAAAAATATTATTATAGAAATGACCACTAGGATTTGGTATTCACCTTCTGCCCTTACCTTGCAATTCCTTGCCTCATCCTGGCTGGGTTACCCTGAGTGTGAGGGTGAGGGAGCACTGAGGGGCCCATACCCTGGGTCTGAACCCTGACTCTGTCCTTCAGGTAACCTTGGACCTGAGCCTTTCTGAACCTGTTTCCTGGCTCTGCAAAGATGACAACACCCGCCCACCTCACTGCAGAGATTAATCAGGATAAGAGGGCTGCTCCCATTTCCTCCTTCCCTTTCCTCAACTCTCTCCTCTCTGTTTCTTAATAAAAAAGCCAGGGGGAAATGAAAATGTATGTCCCAAAAGCTTGATCAGTGCTTGTGAGACTGTTCCTTATATTAAAAAAAAAAAAAAAAAAAGGAAAATCTAATATGAAAAGCTTTTTTTTTTTTTTTTTCCTGGTAGTCATCCAATCCTTCTAGAAAATCTGGAAAACACAGTAAACTGTAAGAAGTATAATCACTTTTACTGTTTTGGTATCTTTCCGTTACGCATTTATGTGGTTGGAATTATTTTACATCATTTTGTATTTTTTTTTCTACTTTAACATTACAATATAAGCATTCCTGCCTGCCCCTGCCCCTGGTTCATGGCTGCCATTTTTAATGGCTATGTAACAATCCACTGAGTGGAAGTATAATTTCCTTTTTGCACATTTAGGTTGTACATACAGTATTATGACCCTGGGAAGGGTACCAAAGCTTTCTCTGAATTTTAGACTATCTAGGCTATAGCCCTCCAAATGGGCTGATCAAGGTATATAAACATTTAAAATATTTGTTACATATTGTCAAGTTATTTTGTTTGTATCAATTGTAATCCCACTAGCAGTCCTGATAGTACCTGTCCCCCTGTACTCTCAAAAGCATTAAATATTGAAATTTCCCCCAACCTTTGCTAATTTGATAGAAAAGTTGTATCATTTTAACTTGTATTCTTTATTTCTAGCAGTTAAGCAGTTAGTGTGTATTTTTGCCATTTGCATTTTAGTGAATTTTCATACAAGTGAGTCCTTTATTTATTGAGGATATTAACTACTTGTCTGCTATCTGCTTTATGCTCTGTGTTTTGAAGATGCACACTGTCAAGTATTTCTGGAGTGTCAGCTACATATGATACTCCATAGGGCATCAAGGGGGATTAAAAAAAAAAAAAACTTAGAGAAGCCCTTTCTGTCAAGAAGATTACAATTTCAGTAAGTAACCAAGTTGTTAAACATGTAAGACTGTAAATGATACAAAGGTAGATTCAGTAAAGTTGCAGTGTTGCAGGATCCAGGAGTTATTCATTAAGATGTTCAGCCAGCAGTATCTTGAGGTATAAAATATAAGAGACCACTGCGAGGTGAAACCATTTGGGAGGACTTTGAAGGGGGTCTGAGGACTAAATGGAGAAGGGGGTGAGGGTGTTCCCGGTGGAGGTACCAGTGTGAGAAGGTGCATGGAGGTGGGGAAAGAGAAGACCTGTCCAGAGAGAATTAGGGGCAGATGCTACCTGGGTTAGGACAGAGATCAGGTTGGGGAACAACTTGGTGGAGGAGATTTTTGTCAAAATAAGGGTTTTTCACTTAACTCTATGAACGTTAGGAGCCATTGAAGATTTTAAACTGCCAAAAGGTTGATTTGCACAATTGATCTTCTAGAGAAATGAAGCTGGGGGCACTCTACAGAATGGAATGGGGGGGGCGGGATAAAGTGAAAATGAAGGAAAGTAGAGAGAGTTGTTGCAGGCACAGGCAGTAACCAGAGTGGGAAAGCTTTGGCCCCCTTAGAATGGTGCATTTTCAGTGGGAAATGTTTGTCCCTTAAAAAAAAGCAGTAGGACTCGGGATGGGGGTGGGGTGGGGAAGGGAAGGGAATTGAAACTTAAAAAAAAATTTTCCATGCTACATCAATGTGAGTTATACAAACATGTACAGAAAATAGTTTATTTTCTCTCTCAAAAAATTTTTTTAACAAGAAAAAATATTTCAAAATAGGTGCTAAATTACTTAGGGCTATAAAGATATTATACTCTAACTTGTTCTAAAGATGATTGAGAGCCTATACTTTATACATACACATACACATGTTCACATACCTGCAATATAATAAAGAGATCAAAGCAGGGAAAATTCAAGAATTATACAGAAAAAAAATAAAGCCAAGAATAAAGTTATTTTGGTGGGGAGTGCATAGCAGCAGGTCCTGTTGCAAACTGAGTTTTGAGTTTTCTACAGGAAATTCAGTTTTGGGCTTCCGTAGGCCAAAAAAGAGGGGAAAAGTCATTTGCAAGACTCATAGTATCTGTAGATATGTGTTTTTTTCCCAGTTGCCTTAGCCCAAAACAGCTTTCTGAGATGCTAAGATCTGAGAGAAAAATCCTGCCTGAGTTCCACCAAAAAGACAAGATATTTCATAACTATTGGTCTAAATTAGATTTTTCTTTTGCAAATGTAGTTCCCTTAATGTGCTCCCTGCCAGTTTGGAGAGTATTAAGACCTGTCCAAATACAAATTTGTGGGTTCTGATTCCTTACCTTGAAATTGCTCCTGGCTCTGTTCTCAGCTTCCTTCCTGGTTTGCAGTAAACCAAGACTCACTGAGGCTCTTGAACCACTTTACGGCCGCGGATGTGATTTCTCCTTCTACAGATAGCTGTGAGTCTTCAGAGAGTTTGCTCCCTAGAGAAGCCATTCCTGCCTTTGCAGTGAGGGAGACTGCCTGGTTCCTCTCGTCCATGTGCCTTAGTTTCCTGCCTTGCACAGCTGTTTATCACAATCCAGTATTTCTCCTGTATGTTCTCCACTAGCCTGTCAGCTCCATGAAAACAAGGAATCATTTCTCTCTCTCCCTACTGCCTCTTTAGGGCATAGGACTCTGCCTGGCAGGGATGCCTGGGTGGCTCAGTGGTTGAGCATCTGCCTTCTGCTGAGGGTGTGATCCTGGGGTCCTGGGATTGAGTGCTGCTTTGGGCTCCCCGCAGGGAGCCTGCCTCTCCCTCTCCCTCTGCCTATGTCTCTGCCTCTCTCTCTGTGTCTCTCATGAATAAATAAATAAAAATAAAATCTTTAAAAAAAAAAGGACACTACCTGGTACAGAATAAGGCACTCAAAAACTTTATTGAATGAGTGAATCCTAAATTAAGTATCTTTTTTATTTATCTTTGTAACCTGACCCTCTACATTTTTCAGCCTTAAATGTATTTCAAATGGCAATACAATTACTATTACTTTAGCTTCCATTCACTGGGCACTATTGTGTGCTGAGCAGTAATCTAAGCACTTTTTATGTATTAAGTGATTTAATCTTCCCCAAATTCTATGAGTTAGGGATTATTATTTTCATTTTAGAAATGAGAGCAGGGAGGCATTGAGAGGTTTAGTAACCTGCCCACAGCTACACAGTTATGTGATAGGGCTGGGATTTCAGTCTAGGTGGAGTGTGGACTCCCCCTCCCTTCCACAGCACTGGCCTGCCCCATAATATGATTTTTTTTCAGAGAATACAGGCCTTTCCTCTGTAGAGCTCACTGTACCTCACAGACTCACATATATTAATTTGGGGCCGCAGTGGGGAGTGCGGAAGACAGGCATGAAGCCCTGAAGGGGACGGTGCCTTCTCCTTGGTCCCAAGCCAGTTAGCATGGAAGCTGGGAGCTCTCACTTCTGAACGGGGTCCTTTGCCTCTTGGAACCCCTCTTAGCTCCTTTATCATTGCTTTGCTTTGTGGGAGAGACAGGGCCCTGGGAAAGCCCTAGGTATGCATGAGTAAGTAAGAGAGGAGCCAAGAGAGCAGGCTGCTATGGCCAAAAGATAGGATATAGGAGCCAGTGATGGCATGGGATCTGAGGAGGCATGGCCATGTGTCACAGAGAGAGGGACAGGAAGGGCGCAGAGTGGGGCTGTCACAACCACCACCGAGTTACACACATGCCTAGACTGGCAGTGTTCTTCAAGACATGCTCTCCAGTCAGCACTTGGCCTGGGATACTGGGCACCGTCTTTTTTTTTTTTTTTTAAGATTTATTTATTTATTTATTCATGAGAGACACACACAGAGAGAGGCAGAGACATAGGCAGAGGGAGAAGTAGGCTCCATGCAGGGGGCCCGATGTGGGACTTGATCCAGGATCCCGGGATCATGCCCTGAGCCAAAGGCAGACGCTCAACTGCTGAGCCACCCAGGCGTCCCACTGGGCACCTTCTTTAGCAGGACAACTTTCTTTCTTTCTTTCTTTCTTTCTTTCTTTCTTTCTTTCTTTCTTTCTTTCTTTCTTTCTTTCTTTCTTCTTTCTTCTTTCTTTCTTTCTTAGATTTTATATATTCATGAGAGACATAGAGAGAGGCAGAGACATAGGCAGAGGGAAAAGCATTCTCCCTGTGGGGAGTCTGATGCAGGACTCTATCCCAGGACCCCAGGACCACCATCTGAGCCAAAGGCAGATGTTCAACCACTGAGCCACCCAGATGCTCCAGCAGGAGGACCTTTGCTTCTCTAACAGTTTGCCTGTGAATTAAAACTCCTTCCCGGGCAGCCCAGGTGGCTCAGCGGTTTGGCGCCTGCCTTCCGCCCAGGGCGTGATCCTGGAGACCCGGGATCGAGTCCCACATCATGCTCCCTGCAAGGAGCCTGCTTCTCCCTCTGCCTGTGTCTCTGCCTCTCTCTCTCTCTCTCTCTCTCTCTCTCTCTCTGTGTCTCTCATGAATAATTAAATAAAATCTTAAAAAAACAAAAAAAACAAAAAAACTTCCTTCTCCACACCGAAGCCCCACACCTTCGGGTCCAGCTAGTCTGGATGTGGTGATCGCTGCCTCTGAGGGGTGGGTCAGGACTAAGCCATGTGGGGGAAAGGGGGACAGTAGCCCCAGTCCCAGATAACCACTCCCTACCCATAGAACCCTGGACAGGTAGTTCCCCTCCCTCTGAGCCCATTTCCTCCCCTGTAAAATAGGGATAATCAGTCTGCCTGATGTGGTGAAGGTCTACTGACGGGGTCAAAAGAGATACTGTCTAGGTGAGTATGTTGCCATACACAGAACTCTATGCTTATCAAAAGTGATATTATCCCCATCCAAGCGATTTTTTTTTCCATCCAGGCAATTCTAATGGATGTTTCTGGGGCATGCCCTTAACCTTTCCAGAAACAGTGACAATCCCTATATACAGGGATGGAGGTGTTATTTTTAGACTCTGTTTTAAATGTCTTAGATAGAAGGTTAAAAAAAGTAAAACCAGTGAGTGGCTTCCATCTTATGAGCTAGACACCTGCCTCTGTGAAATCTGCCTGCCAGATGGGGCCCCTGAGATGGGACCACCAGAATGCTGATTATGTTGAGCACTTTCGGGTCTCCTCGAGAACCATTCACAGATTGGCAGTCCGTGACTCTGTTCCTTTCATCCCTGCACTAGAAAGACCAGAAAATCTTATAGACCACCAAGAGGATAGACAGGGCCCCTTTAGCCGAGTCTTATACTATGCTAAGTTCTTACGTATTACTGACAGTTAGCAACCCCGTGTCATTCTACTCATTATCTCAACTCAGAACAGTCCTTTGATGGTGGGTGCCATTCTTTCTGTGGCTGAGCTGGGGGCACAGAGATTTAAAAGTCCAACAGTTTGCTCAAGGTCATGCAGCTGGCTGAAGTCATTTCTCTCCACTGTCTCCTAAGCAGGTGCTCACAGAGCTTCATGTGAGATCAAACACTGCCCTCGTACCTGGTGGCAATTCATGCACCTTATGCCAAACAGCAAATTTCACCGTAAGGGAAGAATTCCAAACCGAATACTTTAGTAGATGTGGCATAGTTCTGTTGTAGCTTTACATCTATGACTTTTAAGCTCAGTGCCCTAATTCACATCCTGTGGTCTGACTATAAATCTGAGAATTAGGGCTTCTGGGTTCAAATACTGACTTTGCCATCACCCTACGAAAGGACCTAGATAAATTCTAGCACCTGGGAAGCAGGAGTCTTAGATTCTTAGCTTGGCAGAGCTCCATGCTTCATCTCATGCTTATTGAGAAAGACTTTGCTCTGTGTCCCAACTTTCTTTTTAGGTAGACAATAGTTTAAATAATGTTTATAAACTGTGTGAAAAAGAATCCCCAAATTACAAGAGCATTTATAAAGACCTTGGCAGAGTTTCTTCAGAACAGAAAGCCTGTAATGTGACGTCTTCTCACTACTTGTACAGGAGGGATGCTTCTAAAGCAGATGCATCAAAGATGATGCTGAAAAAAATCAAGAGCCCCACAGCCTCCTGCCACAATCTTCTTTGTGTCCCCATTGTATCTTATGCTTTGCTTGTTATTTTTGTCATTTATTTGTTACACTGAATGTCATTTCTTTCTTTCTACACTAGATCTGTGACACTCTCAAAGACACAGCCTCTATCTTAATTATCTTTATTTTTCTTAGCATCTAGCAGAGATCTTTGGTTTGTAGGAAGTGTTCAAATGTTTGCATTTAACTATATAATAATTATGTGTGTCATCTCCCCATCCATCCATCCATCCATCCATCCATCCATCCATCCATCCATCCATCCATAGCAGTCTATGAGCAGTCTATGTTTCTAGAGCACCAACGATAGTGGGCAGGGCCAGGATGGGGGGGTATCTCAGAATGAATCCTGTAGCAACAGCAACAATATTTCATCATTTTACTTTGTCTTCCCCCATTAGTCATAATGTTGTGTACAGTAAAGAATATTCCAGAATATAACCATGACTTTCCGTCTAGACTTTGACAGTGTCAGTTATGAGAAACAGCTAATTAGTCTGCCTGCAGAAATGGTGAAGGGCAGTTCGAGAAACATTCTCACACATTTTTCCTTGGTTTGTGGAGCTCAGAATAAATATCACAATCTTTTTCTTCAAAAAGGAAGGTCACTTAGTAGTATAATTATGGGCAAATCTCTATTTTGATTTCCATTCATATCTTTTGTACATTCTTCTTTTGTGGAACAAGAAAGATAAAAAGGCCCTCTGAGGCAAAAAAAAATGAAATGTCTGTTGGTTTTTTAAAAATTTAATTTATTTGAGAGAATGATCAAGAAAGAGAACATGAACAGGGGGAGGAGCAGAGGGAGGGGGAAGCAGAGTTCCCACTGAGGCAGGAGCCCGATGCGGGGGCTCGATCTCAGGATTCTGGGATCACAGCCCGAGCCTAAGGCAGATGCTCAACCGACTGAGCCACCCAGGCACTCTGAAATGTCTGTTTTCTCATTGCTTGGAGGCACCTCACCAGAATGTTCCTGGATAAAGCACTACACAGCCTTGTGCACCTACAGTCTCAGAGCTGGAGTATGGAAGAGCTGAGTAGAATAGCAAGTATGCAAATCTTGGCTGAGGGTCATAGACAGAATAGAAGAGAAAACAAACACCAGAGTCTTTCCATAGTGTTCCCACCCAACTTCTGAAAGTGCCTGGTCCTACTAGCTGCCTGGCCCAGCAGCTGGTAAAAGCAGTAAACATGTCTGACTGTCCTGAGAAGTTCCGCCCCAAAGCTATTCCTCAGCACTACTAGGAATGTCCACTTCTCCCCAGACAACACTATCGGAGAAGAACAAGGCTGAGTGTTCTGAGGAGTGGGCAGTCCTGGACGTCATACAACGCTTTCCTTCTGCTCGATCAAGGACATTCATTCCTGTGCTGGGAGGGAGAGTTGGCCATCAGGCCTGATTCTGGCTTTGTGAATTTAAGCAAAATTCCCAACTTCCCTCAGATTTAGTTTCACCATCTGCAAATTGGGAAAGCTGGACTGGATGGTCTTTAAGGGTTTCCCAGTTCTTAGGTCTGCTAATGGGCTGGAGCACCTGTCATCTGTCCTGTGAGTGAGGAAGCAGGGGCTTAGGGTGCACCCACAAGAGCTGTTTCAAAAGTTCTGGATGGCAACATAGACACTGGGATCTCAGGACCTTTATGTAACCTGGCTATGCATCCATTTCCTCATTGATCAGATGAGAATAATGATCCCTTTGTTAATACAAACAGTGTCTGTCCTGGGGTCCTGTTGAATGGGAAGATGCAAGCTGACAAGTATATTGGATAAGCATGGATAAGAGCTGTGTACCTTCCAAGTGCTAGGCACTACGATTCTTGCTTTTTTTTTTTAAAAAAAATGATTTTATTTATTTATTCATGAGAGACCCAGAGAGAGAGAGAGAGAGAGAGAGAAGCAGAGACACAGGCAGAGTGGGAAGTAGGCTCCATGCAGGGAGCCCCACACGGACTCTATCCCAGGTCTCCAGGATCACATCCTGGGCTGAAGGTGGCGCTAAACTGCTGAGCCACCTGGCCTCCCCTGATTCTTGCTTTATGTAATTCACATTTCACAAAAATCCTAGGGAGGGGGTGATATTCCTTTCCCCTGACCCATTTTCAGATAATAATAAGAAAGTTCAGAAAAGGAGGCATCTGGCTGGCTCAGTCTGTGGAGCACGTGACTCTTGATCTCAGGGTTCTAAATTTGAGCCCCATGTTGGGTGTAGAGATTAGTTTAAAATACAATCTTTAAAAAAAAAATGTTCAGAAAAGTTAAATGTCTGGCTAGAGGTCAACCAGCTCATTAAGTGGCATAGCCAAGAAAAGAAGCAGGTCTGTTTCATTCCAATGCCATTTTCCTCTATTATGCCTGGATTCTTACTGAAAACACCATCATTAATTGGACCACATCAAAATTAAAAACTTTTGTGCACCAAGGGGCACTAGCAATAGAGTATAAAGGCAGCCCATGGAATGGGAGAAAATATTTGTGAATCAGACATCTGATAAGAGATTACTATCCAGAATATATAAAGAGCACCAGAGCACCTGGATGGCTCAGTCAGGTAAACCTCCAACTCTTGATTTTGGCTCAAGTCATGATCTCTGGGTCATGAGATCAAGTCTCCAGTCAGGCTCTGCCCTGGGCCTGGAGCCTGCTTAAGATTCTCTCTCTCCCTCTCCCTCTACCCCTCCCCTACATCACCCCCACCCACCTCACACATGCTCTCTCTCTCCGAAAAAGTACCTACAATTCAACAACAAACTTGTTAAAAAATCAGCAAAGGACTTTAGACATTTCTTCAAAGATATATAAATGGCAATAAGCCCATGAAAAGATGCTCAGTGTCACTAATTATTAGGGAAATACAAATCAAAACCACAATAATATATCACCTCAGAGTCATGAGGATGGCTATTATATATATATATATATATATATATATATATATATATATATAAATTGGAACCCCTGTGCACTGCTAGTGGGAACGCGAAATAATAGAGCCATTATGGAAAACAGTATGGCGGCTCCTCAAAAAACTAAAAATAGAATTACCATATGATCCAGTAATTCCACTTCTGGATATATACTGAAAAAAAGTGAAAACATGGCCTCAAAAAGGTATTTGTACACCCACGGTCATAGCAGCATTCTTCAAAATAGCCCAAAGTGGAAGCAACCCAAGTGCTTATCCACAGCTAAATGGATAAGCAAAATGTGATCTATACATACAATGGGACATTATTCAGCCTCAGACATGGTTGATGACCTAGCATTAGTCCCCTGATTGCTCGGGGTGTACAGAAAAGGAGACCACAAACTGATGTCATCATATTCTTTGCCTCTCTGAAAAACTCCTCCAACTTGAATGAAGAATATCATTACAGTACCAATTAAAAAAAAAAAAGATTTTATTTATTCTTGAGAGACACAGAGAGAGGCAGAGACCTAGGCAGAGAGAGAAGCAGGCTCCCTGCGGGGGAGCCTGATGCAGAACTCGACCCCAGGACCTCGGGATCACGACCTGGGCTAAAGGCAGACGCTCAACCACTGAGCCACCCAGGAGTCCCAAAAGTACCTTCTTTTTCTTTTGAAGAAAGAAGATTTAAATAAATAAAATTGAGGATGTGTCTGATACTGCCCTGTAGTGGTGGAAGTGGCTGGAATGATGATGAGATTTGAAGGGTCCATTACAGGTGGTCTGAGTGGCTGGCAAATGTGTATACTAGGTGAGGGGTGTATCTCAAGGAGCTAGTGACTGTCCTTGTAAGCAGTGACTTCCGTTAGAGGTCCAGGGGAAAAGGCATGCAAGACATATTCAACAGAAGAAAATAAACAGTGAATTCAGATGTTGATCTCCTCTGAACCAGAGGGCTGGCGCCCTAAATTGCAGGTTAGTTTTTTTTATCAAGCCGCCTCTCACACAGACAGCCCTAAATGGCCTGCTCTGAGATGAGCAGCAACAAGCTTTATTTACAAAAAAAGCTCATGCTCCACTAGGGAGCCAGCCTATAATCAATGCATGTGTACTAGCCCTGAAAGAAGTCCACTGGAATACTAACAGTGGTTATTTCCGTGTGATAGGATTATGGATGATTTTTGAATTTCCTTTAAAAAATATTGTGTTTTTTTCACATTTTGTGTAGTGAGCATGTGTTTTCATGGTGGAACACAAATATAATTAAAAGTATTTTTCATCGTCAAGAGCCTGTGGAGAGTTATCTAGAATCTTCTAATTATGTTTTAGAAACAATTATGCAAGACTGCAATCAAAAGCCGATCTATGATGATAGAAGTTAGAAGTCAGATGATAGTGGTTGGGTAAGGGGCTTGACTAGAAAGGGGTACTCTTTAGAGGGATCCAAAATGTTTTATCTATTGTTTGAGTGGTGGTTACACAAGTGTATAAACAGTTGTCAAAACTCAAGTCAGCGAACTCTTAAGATCTGAGCATCTACTGCATGTTAATTATATTGCAATAAGACCTTACGAAACCCAGCTAAAGAAGAAAGCATGCATGTAAACAATAGTGAGTCTGTTTTGCGTTGCTGGCAGTCGGTGTGCCAGGAAACAGCCAAGGACCTGTGCCAGCCGGCACCAGGGATCTTACCCGCAGCCCAAGATGGTCCCCAGCACCCCAGTAAAAGCAATCATTGAGAGCTGCTGGTCAGGGCGGGTATGCTGCTAGACAACTTACTTGCTGAGCAGAGAGTGGAGGAAAGTGCCCCGGGAAGTCCAGCTCCTCGCTGGCAGCCGGGGAGCTGATGGTACCAGCAGGGCAGTGGGCAGAGGGCCCACAGAGCAGGGCCATCTGTTGTAAGGCCTTTTGAGAGCTGCCACTGGCATTCTCTAGGACTTTAAATGACAAACTAAAGCCTGGCTTTACCAGGTCTACAACGCCGTCTCAGTACCAACATAGGCATTGGCTGATGGCTGAGCCGGGTCGGGCATGTATACAGGATTGATTTTTCCATTTCTTCTTTTGGGCTTCCATGACCTCATGGCCCACAGCGATGTCTTCTGCTTAAGAATTCTGAGCCTTATTATTCACCTGGTCTTAATAATTCTTAAAAATGTGCTGGCTTGTGACATCTCTGCACAAAGACCTGGTTAAATTTTTTTTTTTTTTCCCTAAGGACACACAGAAAGGAATAAATCTCAGTGTCTCCTTTATAGGCCAGGGTCAAGTGTGAACAGCCTCGGTTTGAATTCCAGCTACCTCTCTTAACAGTGGTATGACTTTAGATAAGTTACTTAAGTCTCTAAGCCTCAATTTTCCTCCTCTGTAAAATGGGGAAACCTCCCCTCAATATTGCTGGGAGGATTACATAACATAATGCATTCAAACCTCTTAGGAGTTCCTGACACATAATGAGAGCTTAATGTTAGCTGACGTTCATATGAACAGGTGAGGTCATAATGGATATTTTACTATGAACATCCTTTTGAATGACAACAGAGCAGTAACACGGCCCGAGGATATGCTTCCAAGGAGCCATTCTGCAGTTCTCATTGAGAGCTTTCTAAGGAGCTGTTCCTTTCCAGCTGGGTTTCTGCTTTCAGAGACACACTGCACTCACCGGGCTGTCTTCCTAGTCCACCTGCTTTCTGCTTCTTGCAGAGGCCAGAACCTGCTGGGGGGACTTTCTTCCCCATGCCGGTTTGTCCAGAACACCCATGTGCGCTAGAACTGCTTCATTAAAAATGAGTCTTGGCTGTGCTCGGCCTGCTGCTTACTTGGCATTTTTAGTATGACTCAACCTAGTACTTGTTTTGCATTTTTGCAGAATTCTGGTACTTGCTCCTGATTCTGTTTTGCATTTCAAAAGTGTTGCTTTTGAAATTTTCCCTCTGGCACTGCGACCACCCTGGTCCTGGCTTTATTTTTTAGCATCTCTGGGCATGGTGCCGATTTTGCTTTCTGGCACTGACAGCTCGTGCTGTGACAGACTTTCTGATTATATATTTGGACTCTTAAGTGATTGATCTTGGATTCATAGCCCATAAGAGTCTGCATCTTAAATCTGCTAGTTCCTCTATATATTTAGAGCACTCACACTTGCTCTCAATCAGTTTGGCTCCCTAACAATGAAGCTTCCTCTGGGTTCTATATTTGACACTGTGTGTTCATTTGGAAAGCTAGAGGTGAGTAACCCTGCTTTTTATAGGCTGCTTAGTGACCACAGTAGGAAGCTGGACATGTTATGGGAACGGGGAAGGCATACATGCGTTGTAAATCCTAAATCCTAATTTCTAGCTCTTAGCTCCAAACTTAAGCCAAATTGCCAGTGAAATTTCTAATGCTGCACTGTTTTCATGGGATAGATTCTACGGACTATTCTGCAAGCTTTTTGAAGGCAGGACTTATTTATTGGAAGGCTTCTTATGCCCCACAGTTCAAACGTTCTTAAAAAAAATATATCAAGGGACACCTGGGTGGCTAAGTCGGTTAAGCATCTGACTCTTGGTTTTGGCTCAGGTCATGGTCTCAGTGTCCTAGGATTGAGCCCCATGTCGTGAGGCTCTGTGTTCAGTGGGGAGTCTGCTGGAAATTTCTTTCTCTCTCCTCCCCTCCTCCCACCCGCACACACACACACTCTCTCTCAAATAAATCTTTTTTTTTTTCTTTTTATTTACGATAGTCACACAGAGAGAGGCAGAGACACAGGCAGAGGGAGAAGCAGGCTTCATGCACCGGGAGCCCGACGTGGGACTCGATCCCGGGTCTCCAGGATCGCGCCCTGGGCCAGAGGCAGGCGCCAAACCGCTGCGCCACCCAGGGATCCCTCAAATAAATAAATCTTAAAAGAAAAATCAAATGCCTCAATGTGCTGTATTCAGATGAATACATTTCAGATGAGTGAATTCCCACACTGAGCTCAGAACACCTTACAGACAACTACACACGTAAGTGTTCACTTTTTTCCCCTCTTTGCTCTCATTGATTAAGATTCTCTGGGCTTCAAAGGGCCACAAAATGCTTCCTTCCACAAATGTACCCAGTACACTACTTATACTGATAAACAATGCTTATAAAGTAGTACTAAGTGAATCATTAAAGAGCAATGGTTCAATAATTACTCTGTTAACAGTAATTCTATCATCAAAGCTACAAAATATGTCTAGGGTACTGAGGCCACTCTCGAAGCACAAGGAGCGAGGCCACTTCAGAAGCTGGCCCCCGAGCCCAGGAGCCTGTGTGCTGATTCTGGAGGTGGCCTGTGGCTCCTCAAGTGCCCACACCTGGCAGCAGGTTGGGGCGCTGCCAGAGCAGCATGTCCACCATGACGGATGCATAGATAGACCAAGCATGACCTTTGCTGTTGTTACATAAAATGACTCATGTAATATTCTAGACGCTTCTAAACCAGAAGTGATGGAAGATGACAGTACACCTTTCCTCCTTCCTCCTTGGTGGCTGTCCACTTATCCATTCTATTTGAGATTCTACTGTCAATTCTCTACAGAAAACCTGTCCGAAAAGCTGCCAGTGGAGGCCTGACTGCCGAGCCCCATGCCTTCACTGTCCTCTCAGCATTCAGGTTTTTCCTTTTTTTTTTTTTTTTTTATTCAGGTTTTTCCTATCTTGACCATTTACTTCTTGAAACTCTCTTTGCCCTTGAACGGCTGTGACGGGTGCCCTCTGGGTGCTCACCTCTGTCTGATGACAGGCGTCCTTGCCTGTCACGGTGCTGATGCCGTGAGGCTCTGCTCTTGCTTGTCTCCAGGTGTCTGTCCTGATGGCCCCTCTACTCCCCTTCAGTTGTCAACTCCACTTGGTGACCCCCACAGAAAAAGGGAGGGAGAGAGGCCGAGGGGAGCCTGCATTTTGCCCACCTCATCTCTGATCCCAAATGTCATCATTTGCTCTGAGGCAGGTGAGCCACCGAGCAGAAGCCCTTCCTTCCTTCTGACTTCTCTTTTTACTTACTCACCACTCCACTGTGGCAAGAGACTGAATTTGCCTCCCTTACATTCATTACACCTCCAAGTGGGCACTGCTAGTTCACATCTTGTCTTGATTCTCTGCCAGAAGAATCTCATTCCCAGTGGTCTATGGGAGGAACAGACCATGCTCCATCCATGTATCATCCATTGGAAGTAGATTCATTACACATTCTACAGCCCAATAAAATGTGGTTGAGAGGCGCCTGGGTGGCCCAACCAGTAGTACATGTAACTCTTGATCTTGGGGCTGTGAGTTTGAGCCCCATGCTGGGTGTAGAGATTACCTTAAAAAAAAAAAAAAAGTGGTCGAGGCTGTTATTTCCTAATAATGACAGTTCCCCTCTTGGCCTGCCATCTGGGGGCACTTCACCACCTCCTCCTCCTTAACACACGCACACCATGTGATGCTCCCTTGGACTTGGCCCCTCTGAGCTTTTACTGATGCTGTTCCCACTGCCTGGAATGCCTGTGCTTCTCTTGTTTGTCAACATATTATCTGTGCCTCAATATTTCTCAACTGAAACGACATTTCCACCCTTGGAAGTCCCAGCACGCTGGCTCTCTAGCTCCAGTGACACTGGTACTTGCCTTGTTAAGGCTGCTTGTGCACATGCTTTCACTCCAAGGGGACGAGAGCCCTGCATTCTGTTTCTTTTCATCTTCTATCATGTCTAATGTACCGGATGTGTTTTGTTGCATGCACAGGTGTGTGCATGGGTGAATAAGTGAAATGACTTCTAGGTCTTTAACAGCAACTCTGTGTCAAAATTCCAGCAAAAACCTAGTTGAGCAAGTGCAGAAAACAGCCTCTCTGTGTGTGTGTGTGTGTGTGTGTGTGTGTGTGTGTGTGTGATTAAATTCTTGGATTCCAAATATTTGAACAGAAAATGATTCCCATCAGATTTGAAGAGAAAATGGCAGAAACATGAAAATTATGTATGTTGATGTATTATCCATACATAATACATTTTTGTATTATATAATACATAAACATTTTTGTTGGAGGAGGAAATTGAAAAAAAAACCAAAGGTTTAAGTCAGAGCTGTCTAGGAGAACTTTGTGCGGTTATGCAAATGTTTTATATCTATGTTGTTTGATATGGTAACCACTAGCCACATGTGGCTGTTGAACACATAAAGTGTGGCTACTGTGCCTGAGAAATTGGGCCTTAAATTTTATTTAAATAACCACAAGGGGCTAGTGAGTACTTTGTCTCCTCATCCCTAGGCCCCAAGCTCCAGCCCCCACGCTGGAGAACCATTGCTAACCCTGCACTGCATTTCCTTACTCGTCTTTCTTTGCATATTCACAGCTTGTTTTATATACACATTTACACACATGCCAAGTTTGTTTCATCTCTGAGTGTTTCATACAAATGATATGATGCCATACGTGTTCTGCAGCCTCCTTTTTAATTGATCATATGTTTGGAGAGTTACTGGGGGCAGTGCTCATAGCCCTGCTTTATTAATTTCAGCTGCTGCATAAAGTCCATTGCCTGGAGGTTCACCGGTTTATTTAGTCAGTTCCCTATTGATGAACACTGAGGCTGTTTCCAAACAAAACCTCCAGCCCGTTCTTTTTTTTTTTTTTTAAGATTTTATTTATTTATTCATGAGAGACACAGAGAGAAAAGCAGGGACATATGCAGAGGGAGAAGCGGGCTCCCTGCAGCGAGCCTGATGTGGAACTCGACCCCAGGACCCCACGATCACCACACCCTGAGCCAAAGGCAGAAGCTCAACTACTAAGCCACCCAGGTGCCCGCCATCAACCCATTCTTACCTGCTTCCCTGTGCATTTGGGCAGGTGCAGATACTGAGAATTGAATTCTGAACCAAGGCAAGGGGAAAGTATTTATATTCCACCCCTGGTTCTCCCAGGCCTCGTTCTCCTGGACCATGCATGTATGGTCTGGGCCGACAGACAGTGCTCAAGAGCCATTATTATTGGTGTTGTTATTATTTTGTAGGAAGCTGGCAGCCATGTAATACTGTGATCTTTGTTTTTACTGCTCATGCTGAGAACCTGAAACCTAGATTTTATCAAACAGGCTGTGATGAGCTCTGAAAATAGTGAGATGTTAATAACAATATGAAGAGACACAGACAGCATTCAGTAATATAAGCAACCCGAGTCCAATGCAGAGCTTGCGAAAACCCTGGAATGTTCAGTGCCTCCTTTTTGAGTTAGATTTCTCAAAGCAAAAAAAAAAAAAAAAAAAAAAAAAAAAGATTTCTCAAAGCACAGTCATTATTCCCACCTTGGGGCACAAAATAAGGTAACTGGCCTTAAAAACCCATATATTTGCTGGCACTCGAAAATTGGGTGTTGAGCAATGAGTAAAACAAAGATTCATTGTCCGATCTGTACCAGAGAGTCATTTTCTAAGTGAGGC
This sequence comes from Canis lupus familiaris, assembly GCF_011100685.1. Classification (NCBI taxonomy): domain Eukaryota; kingdom Metazoa; phylum Chordata; class Mammalia; order Carnivora; family Canidae; genus Canis; species Canis lupus. Next base: position 19,421,220 of record NC_049238.1, read on the forward strand.
GAAAGAGGCCCACACCTTGGGAATAGCCAGTAGTTCGTGTGAATTGAAGTGAAGAGGCCACTGCCTGTTCTGGTGGCCGCAGTGTGTATCTTATCGGTGCTCTTTTTGTTTTTGTTTTTTTCCCTCATTTCAAAGCATGCTGAAATAAAAATCAGTAAGGATTCTGTACTAGGTTTTTTCCCAGTGGTTAACAGGGGTTACTGGTGATTTTAAAGTTTAACCGTGGAGGAAGAATGTGGTGAACAGCAGGTAGCATCTTATAAATTAGAAATGCCCCTCCACAGCCAGGAGAAGGAACGGACCATTGTCCAACCAAGAACCAGGAAAGGAGAAAGGAACAGAACTGAGAACATGGAAAGGGAACAGTGACTCTGCGGGAACAGAGCCTGCTAATCAGACTTACAGAGAAGTGGAATTGGGGAAATAATGCAAATATCCAGCGTTCCTAGGCATGAAAACAAAGGAGAAAATTCACTGTGGTTTGATACCCCCGATAGGTCAACATGTTTCCTTTCCTGACTGAACATCTCCTGTCCTGGTTTGATCATAATTCCATAGTTTGGGCCATCCTGTGGACACACTTAAGCATATACCTTTCTCATTAAACACCCCATCCCAAAATGTTTCCATGTCATCTCCTAGTCTTCAAAATTATGCCAATGAGGTCTGCACTTAAATTACTTATTCGAAGACATGCCAGCCAGCTGGCTAAGTTTCAGTCTGAGTTTCTTTGTTTACAAACATCGTGGTGAACGTGGCTCCTGTGCCTCTGATTAGCAGACATCTGGAAAACAGGAGAGCCAGGGCTGGAAGGCTCTGCTCCATTGTTTTCCCTCCAGATTTTTATCAGCTTTCAGCGCATTGATTTTACTGGACAGTTTTCAGACTCTGGCCTCAATTCACCTTCTTGGTCACGGCTGATCCCACATCTCACATGGCACTCTGATGCAGTGCTGCTGAAGCTGGCACTCCACAGCAGTGGCTGAGTTTCTCACCCCATTTCCAGGACCATTGTGGCCAGTGAAACACGATTGGGGGTGGGGAGCTCTATTTCCGTCACTAATTCCAAGCGCTGGATTTCTGCCCCCAACTCTGCTCCATCAGCCAGGGCCATGGGCTGTCCTTGTGCTCAGGTATGACTCATCCGGCCCATCCTCTCTCTTCTCTTTTGCCTTCTCCCCTACTCTGGCTCTTCTTGTCCTATGCTTTGGTTCCTGCTCGTTTTCTTGGTGCCTCCCTTCTTCTGTTCTCTCCAAAGTAACATTCAACCATCCAGATTACTACACGATTCTCACCTTTCAACAAACTCTCGAATGACTCCCCATCATCTATGAGATAACTTTCTCAATTTCTGGAAATCTGTCCTAAGGAAATAATCCAGAAAATTAAAAACAGCTGCAATGTACACACACTCATCCTGACATTGTTTTTAATAGCATGAAAATGTAAACAAAATAAATGTCAAATAATATAGAAAAAGTTCAGCAAATGATTACAGGTCTTCTTTTTGTGGTTTTTTAAGTCACATTAACAATGATGATTATGATGACAATTCAGTAATGGGAAAAATGCTTATGAAATAAGGGGACCAGACAGCTCACATTTATGGAGCACCTACTGTGTACCAGTTCCTCCTGGTGTTTTGTTCATCTTCCACAAACAAGGAAACCAGCAGAGGGCTTGGATGTCCTGTTTGAGGTCACCTAGTTCATAGTTCCAGTTTTGCTTAATTCCAAAGCATGTTCTTTCTCTGCTATAAAATACAAGACAGTAGCTATGTTATGACACAATTTCTATTTGGGGTGTGTACTTGCTAGGCCCACATCCTTTGGGGCTCTGCCCTAAATCCTATCTCCCCTAGAGGGTTAATCTTCCTTAACCAACCCAGCCTAAGGAGCATTTCTTCTCTGAATTGCTATAACACATGCATCTTTGCTTGAGAAACATCAGTCCATCCAGGCTGACTTACATTTTATTTATTGGCTGTGCCCTTCTCTCCAAGTAGACTGTAAGAATCCTGAAAACCAGACCTGTGTCTTGTTAACACCTCGTATACCTAGGCAGCCTTTGACACAGTGAGAGCCCATAGTAGGTGCTCAGTGTATGCATTGATAAGCCTATCTCTCCCTCCAGTTGTAGCCAACCTAGCATGGTGCTGGCTGGTCATTCAAAGGGGGCAGTGGGAAAGGCTCCAGCATGATGGTAGTCTTGTGACCTCCGGAAACAGATCAGAGTCCAAAGTCAAGGTCCTCTTCCAGTTACCACCTCCACTCAAAGCAAGTGCCTTTGTCAACTTTTTAAAAACTTCTTATTTTGAAAAATATATTCACGGGTAGTTCCAAAGAAATGTACAGGGAAGGCCTGTTAACTGTTAATCCAACCACCCCCAATGTTTACTTCTTGCATAATTAGTATGTAATACTAATACTTTGAGTATCAATACCAGAAAACTGACATTGGTACAATCCACAGAGCTGGTTCAGATTTCATCATCAGTTATATATACCAAAGAAAAATAGTGTACTTTAGAAACTATTTTTTTCTACCTGGGCATGTGTTCTTCATATGCTTGCCTGACATACTTACTTTCACTTCAAATCTTTATGCATCACCATTGCTCTGAAGTCAGAGGGCCCTCTTGCTCTGTTCCTGACTCTGTTCCCTGCTCCCTGTGTGGTCTTGTTCAAATTAATTAACCTCTCTGAGCTTTGGTTTTCTCATCCAGAAAGTGACAATACTAACCTCATGGAATTCTTGCTTAAGTGTGAAGTGCTTAACCTAGGAACATGATATCATAGGCACTCAGGAAATACCAGCATGTTCTTTCTACCCTCTCGAAAGGGGTAGAAAAGCCCTCTTTTTCTCACAGTTCAATGGAATCTTTCTTTTTAAGATAGTGTTCAGATTTAGTCTCCTCTCAAGATTACTTTTTCATCCCATCTCTCATTACCTCAGCAATCCTGCTCTATGTAACGTTTAATTAGTACGATCCTGATTATACGTTCTTTGTTCCTGTTGAATATATTTTTATTTCTATTTTTGCCTATCTGTACCTTAAGGTATCTGAGGACTGACCTAAGTGCTTTGACTTCTACAAGTCGACATATTGGATGAGCCTAGGTTTGGTGCCATCTGTAAAACAAGGATAATTATATCAACCTCATAGGCTTTTTGTAAAGATTAAACAAACCAATACAAGTGAGACAGTCAGCATAGCACCTGCTACAAACAGCCTCAAAACATGGTAGCAGCTTCCCAGTTGTACTTCTACTGGGAGCTTTGTCCTTGGGCATCTGCGAGGTGATGTGTATCTACCTGGATTTGGATTCAAATCTCTAAAGAGTTGTTTGTGCTTTACTCCACACTCCCAAGTATAAAATAAAACCAAGAGATATCCGGGTCATTCTTGCTCTGAAATTCCATTTGTTCTATCTTGCCTTCTCTCTCCTAAGCTGGGGAAGAAATTTTAATAATAATTATTAGAGTAATATTAATGATGATAATAGCTAATAGTTTCTGAGTGCTTATTAGGTGCCTGGAAGAGTACTTAGAACTTCACTTGTATTAACTCAGCCCATCTTCACCACAACCCTATGAAGTGGTTCTGTTGTGCCCATTTTGCAGATGAGTAGCCAGAGGCAGAGAGAGCTTGAATATCTTGCCTAAGTGTGTGCAGCTGGTGAGATCTGGAACTGGGGTCAGAAGCTGGGCTGTCTGGCTCCTGAAAATAGTCGGGATAAATTTTTCCCTCTGTCAGTGGTTCTAAGAGATAAAGAATGGAAAAATATTCTGTTTATTTTTATTTGTTTTTCTAGAGAGAGGGAGAGAGTTTGAGCTGTGGGGGGAGGGGCAGAAGGAGAGAGAGAATCTTAAGCAGGGTTTACACTCAGCACGAAGCCTGACACAGGCTTGATCTCACAACCCTGAGATCATGACCTAAGCTGAAATCAAGAGTCAGATGCTCAACATCTGAGCCACCCATGCGCCCCAAATTCTGTTTATTTTTAATGAATTTCTCACTTGAAGAGCAATACCAAAGCCCAGGGCGTTAGTAAAGAATGGAAGCCTTGACATGAAATCAATTGGACACATTTCTCTCTTTTTTGTTTTCATCCCCATCCTCAATTAAGGTGGCAATCGGATTAACCAAGATTGGCCGGAAAGCAGTGAGCGTGTTGGAAAGCGGGGGAGGGCTCAGAAAGGTCAGGCTGCTGGTAGCTACTGGTTTGTCAGACATGGTCTGGCCCAAACTGTCTACCCAGGGCCGATTCATTGGCTATTTAATTCCATTCCGCAGTAAAATCTGTCTGGAAACTTGGACCCTTCCTCCTTTCTCAAGCTCATTTTCTTTTTTTTTCTTTTAAAGATTTTATTTGCTTATTTGAAAGAGAGAGTCAGGGAGCAAGAGAGCACAAGCAGGGGGGAGCCTCAAAAGGAGAGGGAGAAGCAGGCTCCCCGCTGAGCAGGGAGCCCGACAACAGGGCTCCATCCCAGGACCCTGAGAATACGACACAAGCCAAAGGCAGACTCTTAATCTACTGAGCTCCCTTAAGCTCATTTTCATCAGCACATCCTCTTGGTTTCTTTGCTCCCAAATCTTCCTGGACAGTGAGAGACAGGTCTGGCCCCTCCACGCGCCCCCTGTACTGCATCACTAGTCCAGTAGCCACATGTCGCCATTTGATTTCCTGATCCCTAATAAAACCAAACCAGGCTCTCCCTGCATGATTCCTGGCTTTAATTACCAAGGGCAAATCAGCGCATCATTCAGAATAATGAAAGATTAGAAACAACAGGAAGAAATGATTAGATAAATCAGAGTCTTGTCAAAAGGTGGAGTAATGAGTAGCTATGAAAATGAGGTTCTGGAAAACATTTAGTGGGAAGATAGGTACAATACAAAAAGAAGAAAAAGTTATTAACACCATACTGTATGACCCATTTTTATGCCTATATTTAAAAATAGGCACAGACATGGAAATGAAAGCTAGAACAAATACACTAAATTTTTTTTTTTTGGAAAAAACTTTATAGGAAATTGCAAAAGAAATAAGCAGAGCGACAATTGCTTGTGAAAATTAAAAAGAACATACAATTGTATCTTCAGGAATTTTCGTGGAACATATGAGCCATCAAATTAAGATATCCATGTTCTCTAACACAGATGAACTGATCTGAGAGAAGGCAGTATGAACATGTTCTAATGTAGTGCTGCTTAATAGAGCCTTCTGTGATGATGGAAATGTTCAATCATCTCTGTGCTGTCTAATATGGAGTTTGGTAGTCACATGAATACAATGAAAACACTAAAATTTTGGGTTAATCACGATGAGTGTGATTATGTGATGTTTACATTCATTTTTATTTCTTCTTATCTTACAAACACACACACGGAAGTATGTATTCCTTTTAAAATCAGAAACAAGAAAAAAAAAGGAAAAAGAGAAGATGGAATCTTTTTGGTTTTCTTAAATATTTCCCCTTTGAAGAGTTATTGATTTTTCCTTCTGTGGATTCACCTGTACTTACCAATTCTCTCCACCCCCTTGAGATCCAGCTCAAGTCTTGCCTCTTCCAGGAAGCCTTCCTGGACTCATCGAACTCCCAGAGATTTCTTCAGTCTTATGTCTCATTATGACACATCATCAACTTGAAATATCTGTCAATCTCAACTGGAGAGTAAGTTCCTTGATGGCAGAAACTATATATTTTAAACTTCCTCCTCTTTCCCACCCCACCTAGCAAGTACTGTGCAATGTGCTGGGTCAGTTAGCATCAGCTGGAGACAGGCCAGGCCCTCTCTGGAGGCACTTGAGTCTGACGCCCCGGCTCTCCTAACTTTGTTCTGTTTCCTCCAATTCATCTGGAAGGGGTGTCTGTGCTATCAGCCCTGGGTTAAATTTTATTGTAAATTGCTTAAATAGAATTAGTTTGCTTTGGTAAGGATTGACTGTAAAGCTAAGAAAATAAATATGAACTATTTTGAGCAAAAAGGCGTTTCTCTTGGTGAATGAGGATCATGCAGTTGATGTTTATAAAAAGGAAAAAGTAAGGGCCAGGAGAGGAGGTGGCTTCACTGGGTCTCACACTGATCAAAGACATCACACGTCATACCAGCTTTCCTCCGGTCCTGCTGGGCTCAGGATACTGTACTGAGGTCAGAGGAAAGAGACCTGAGGAATTTACAGTTTATCTGCAGGGAGGATATATGAGTCACTGAAAATCACTTAGACTGAGCGAACGGTGATAGAAGAGTGTATGAGACAGTACAAGAATACAGCTGGCAGAGCGGAAGGTAATGCCTAGAGCCAGGGCTGTGGTTAATGGAGGTTGTTCAAGGAGGACCCAGCAGGTGCCAGGATCCATCCAACGTGATGATTTCAAGGCCGCCAGGTCTGAGGCTCTGAGTCTCCTGCCCATTCACCATCTCCAGCTTCTGCACCATCCTCACCACCCAAACACCCTCTTGTCTTCAGCTATGGGACTCTCTGTAACTGGGTGACTCCCCCTGTCTGCTCCTATTTCTTCAGACCTCCCTCTCTGCTCACAGCTGATGTGGCCTCTAGCTGCTGGACCAGCAGTCACAGGAGAGCATGGGCGAGAGGCCGACCTACAGCTGGGGAAGGACATGGATTGGAGCACACCCCGGCCCCACCTTTATGGGCCACCTCATGTTGAATACTATGTGGAAAGGTTGGCATTTAATGCAGTGGCTAGCTGCACTAACTGCTTGGCTGTGAAGCAAACTAAATCAAAGATTTGCCTCAAAACTACACATAGAATGACCCGAAGCAAGGAGACTGGCCGAGAGGCATTTCCAAGGACTGGCTAGCAGGAGTTCTGCAGGCGTCCTAGCACAGTGGCTATGGCATGCGAAAGCATGCGATGAACCTGAGGAATTGCTGAAGATGTATTTTTGGGAAAATGATGGGAGAATTCGAGGAGCCTCAGGGCAGAAAGTCACATGCTGTGTTACCTTAGGCAGGGCACTTAGCCCCGCTGATCCTGCTTCTTTATCTGTAAAATGGGAATAATAGTACATACCTTACTGGGTAGTTATGAGTATTATATTAAATATCTGTTGAGTGCTTGGTGTTGTGCTAAGCATAGAGTAGGTGGTAAACCCTGGTTGGTTTTTTTTTTTTTTTTAGATATTAAAGATGAGCTGACATGAGAAGCTGGGGCAGTGATAAAGGACAGGTGGGACTCCAAAGGAATGAACACAGTATCTCAGGGCATCTGACAGATGATGTGTTCATGGGGAATTTAGAGCAAGGGCCCTCGATGTTGAAAAGAATGATGTACTTATAGTGTTTGTTTGAGATTTACTGTTTGTTTATTTCAGATCACCAATCACCTGGGTTCATGGGTAGCTCCTAGCAAGGGGACAGATGAGTGGAGGAAACAGGATCAGGCAAGCAGAGCAAAGGAGAAACCTTTGCTGTGTAGGAGGCGCAGGGATACAGATGCTGCTGGCAGACAAGGTGAGAGGTCCAGAGTCCGCAGAGGCTGCCAGCAGCTGTGAGATCTGCTACTACGTGCAAAGAGCCAGGCCAGTGCTTCTCCCCCTGGCTGTGCACCAGAATCACGGAGTCTCCTCCTGAGACTCAGGGTGGCGGCAGCCACAGGGCAAGCTGGGAGCTGGCAAGCAGGGGGCCAGTGTGTGGCAGGGGCAGGGCCAAAGGAATCCTAATCCCTGACCACCCACCATCCAAAGCACCCCCTCCCCACCCCATCCCCGACCATCTGGAGGGAGCTGGGCTCCAGTGACCCTGATCTCAAGAGGCACAGGTGGTGACAAACCCAGAAGATGGGCTGGTATCAGTGGTTCTCCAAAGGGAACATTTCCCCAAGGCCCTCCTGGACCTCTGTTCTTTTGTTAAATGCCTTGCTGTCCCCTTACTTAGTTTGTGATGTTTTCTTTTTTTTTTTTTTAAGATTTTATTTATTTATTCATTAGAAAGAGGCAGAGACATACGCAGAGGAGAAGCAGGCTCTCTGCAGGGTGCCCAATGTGGGACTCCATCTCAGGACCCTGGGATCAAGCCCTGAGCCAAAGGCAGACACTCAATCACTCAGCCACCCAGGTGCCCCCCCCATACTGACTTTGAAATTCGTGACTCCTTTTCTACCCAGTTATACCCTCATTCTTCATTCAGCAAATATATATGACCATCATCCTTTTCTCCCAAATTAAAGGAGAATAGGGTCAGGGAAGTTCTCACTGGTTAGGTGATATTTTGGGCAAACATTTTAGGAGAAAAAAAGCCAGGGAGCCCAGAGGAAATAGGAAGAATAGTCCAGATGGGGGAATATTAAGTACAAGGACCCTGAGACAGGGTCACGCAACGTGGCTCATGCAGCTGGGGCAGAGAGAGCCATAGAGAGGTCCCAGGAAAGGCAGGGCCGCTGAGGCAGGTCTAACCATTCATAGAATTTGCAAGTTCGAGAAGGCCGCTAAAATCCTGTTCATTGAACACCATTAATCCCTACAGATGTGATTTTTCAGTAACCAGTGCAGCTACATGGTAGTGAAGCTGGCTATGCCACTTTTCCCTCTCTTTCTTAAAACTGGTACAGGGAGGCACCTAAGTGGCTCTGTTGGTTAAGTGTCAGCTCTTGCTTTCGGCTTAGGTCATGATCTCAGGTCTTGTGGTCAAGCGCCATATGAGGCTCTATGCTCAATTGGGAGTCTGCTTAAGATTCTCTGCCTCTAAAAAAAAAAAAAAAAAAAAAGATTCTCTGCCTCTCCCTCTCCCTCCCCTTCTACTGCTCCTCGTGAGTGCTCTCTAATAAATAAGTAAATAAAATCTTTAAAAAAATTGATATAAAAATATTAGGCAAGAAAAGTCCTATGACAGAGGAGGATCCTTAATTAATTTACTTTTAACATCCTGTAGTTGGATCTGCTAGATGCGATCCCTGGAGAGTAAGACAGAGCCTTGGGGAAGAGTACTCCTGCCTTAGAAATAAAATGGCTCAGAATTTAAAAGGTTCTTTTACAGGCACACGGCTGTGAGTTAAACTCCACCTACCTCTTTGTACTGACATTAAGAATAAATACTGTCAGTAGCAGGATTAAAGAAATATATAAAAATGTATCAATGAATCTCTTGTAGCAATGAACTGTTTTCAAATTCTTTTGTTGTGTTTTAAAGATTTTATTTATTTATTCATGAGAGACACACAGAGAGAGGCAGAGACATAGGTAGAGGGAGAAGAAGCCATCCCATGGGGAGCCTGTTGTGGGACTCGATCCCAGGACCCCGGGATCACTCCCTGAGCAGAAGGCAGATGCTCAACCACTGAGCCACCCAGGTGCCCCACAAGTTCTTTTAAATGTCTTCTGTTCTTTGGCTTTTTTACCCCTGGCCCAGTTGTGGCTGTTTTGAATTCATCATCTCCTGGTTGGAAGCTTTCTAATGGTGCTTGTGGGTTCCTATCATCTCCTGAGCTGGTATGGCACCCAGAGGCCAGGGGGTCCTGACCAAGCCTCGCCAGACATATCCCTTATCAGAGAGGAGACTTTTATCTTCTGCTTTTGGCTCTGATTACTTACCCAGGAAGTGTAGAGTGCAGCTCAAGGCTCTCTGCCCTCTGGCTGAGATTCCAAAAAAATCTCTTTCATTATATGACTGGTCCCTTTCTAACCTGGAGCAGATAAGACAGTACGTAATAGTGTTAGATTTCTTTTCCTCTGCGATCTGTTCTTGTGTTTCTTTCCTCCAGGATATGGTCAGCTGTATGGCTTCAGAGTTGTCCATCCTATCCTCTTTTGAAAGTCACCCTGTGCTTAAAAACATACAAAACATTTTTTCTATACTTCACTTTTCATTTTTTCTATACTTTCACTTTTTCTATACTTCCTCTCTGCTCCAAAAGAACAAGCCTATTAATTTTGTTTCTCTACCTAATTTTCCTTAAAACTGGGTATGTAGGGATGCCTGGGTGGCTCAGTGGTTGAGCATCTGCCTTTGGCTCAGGGTGTGATCCCAGGGTCCTGGGATTGAGTCCCGCATCAGTCTCCCTGTGGGAAGCCTGCTTCTCCCTCTGCCTATGTCTCTGCCTTTCTCTCTGTGTTTCTCATGAATACATAAATAAAAATTTTTTAAGAACTATGTATGTAAAGGATTGAGAAACAAAAAACTCCAGTGTCCAACACAACAGATCAGTTTATAGACACTTGTGTACTGCTTTTTCTCATATAAACATCCTATCCCTGCCCCATGCCTCTACGATTCTACTGTTAGACATGATTTTGTTTGGTTTTAGAGTTTTGTTTGGTTTGTTTTTTTTTAAGATGCATATGCCCTCTGGAAGCCTGTTTATCAGCTACTGCATCTTGTGAATTAGATAATCAGATTACTGAGGGAATTTTGATTTTTAGCATGCTAATAAGGCCATTTTTCTGGTACCAAGCAGCCTGAAGGCCCCAAATGCCTTAGATGGAGGACGTTTGGAAGGGGAGAAAAATGAGGAAAAGTTGAAATGTTTTACAGAAAACTAGTGGGAGGGGAAAACAGGAAGAAAGTGGCAGAGGGAAAGGACAAGGCAGCCGTCTTCAGGGGCTCTGCCTTTTGCTCCTCCTGCCCATTTGCCCTGAGCAATCGGACCCCGGTTCATGGCACTGGTGGTCGGTGGTGTCTGGGCCTACCAGCCTCGGAGCTCCAGCCTTGGTCTCTCTCCCAAGCCCTTGCCCTCCTGGGCAATCCCACCTGAAGTCCCCGCGCCCCCCGGCCTCCCAGCTCAGCCCAGGTCCCGGCACTGTCCTGGAAAGCCCGCAGTCCCCCTTAGTGCCATCCGCCCTTCCTCCCCACAGGTCTCCAGTCTTGCGGATTCCGCCCCTTCCTCCCCATCCCGATGACATCCCTCACTGCAGGCGGTTACCCCGACCTGGGGCGAGTCACTCACTCTCTCTGCCTTAAATCTGAGTCCAGTCTTGCATGCCACCTCCAGGCTGATCGTCACTGTCACCCCCGGCTCCCGCGGCTCCCAGAGCTTCCTGGTAACCTAGGCACGACCTAAGCTGTCCAGCCTGCTGCACAAAGCTGTCCTCGGCTGGCCCAGCCTGGCCGCCCCTGTCTTCCCTTCAAGCGAGTTGAGGAAGAGAGAAGAGGCGGTGGGCCTGTGGTGGCCAGATCCGCACCTCGGTCCCCTGGCAGGGGCCATCGCTGGCTCCATTTGTCATGTGAGGAAACTCGGCTCTGGGTTAAGGAACGTATTCCAGGTCAAACAGTCAGAAACAAGAAGAGCTGGGATTTCAACCTAAGCCCGTCTGACCCCTGAATCCAAATTATTTTTTTAAGAGTTTATTTATTTAGAGGAGGCGCCTGGGAGGATCAGTGGTTGACTATCTGCCTTTGGCTCAGATCGTGATCCTGGGGTCCTATAGGATCGAGTCCCCCATCAGGATTCCTTCAGGGAGCCTGCTTCTCCCTCTGCCTATGTCTCTGCCTCTCTTTGTGTCTCTCATGAATAAATAAAATCTTAAAAAATTTTTTTTTAAATTTATTTAGAGAGAGAGAGAGACAGAGTACATGTGTGAGCAGGGGGAGGGGCAGAGGGAGAGGGAGAGAACCCCAAGCAGACTCCATCTCATGACCCTGAGATCATGACCTGAGTCGATATCAAGAGTGGGACACTTAATCGACTCAGCCACCCAAGTGACCCTCTAAGCCCAAATTCTTAACCCCGGTGCTGGGGTGCCTCCCCCTCAAAGTGCGGTCCGTGGACCAGGAGCGGTGGTGGCCGAGGGGAGGTAGGGTTTCAGGCCCCATCCCTGTGGGCTGAACCAAAATCTGCATTTTAGTGAAGTCCCCAGATGACTCATGCCCTTTACAGCTTGAGGTTTTAGGGGAGAAGAAAGTCTCCCTTGACCCTCTTAGGGCTGGGTGTGAGAATGAAACTGACAGAGATTAATGGGACAAATTCACCTGAAGTCTTAGAGGAAGGTGGGGACCTTCATCAGAGAATGAGAACCTACCAGGCGACCAGAAGAAAGCTTTCATATATTTTAAACAGACACAAAAAATTTGTGAAGAATTGACAAAACAAAAGGGCTTGGGTTACTTGTAAATGGTGAAGAAGTAACTAGGAAAATATGGGTTAGCTTTATAAAGTTTATTTGCGGATTCCTCTGGTACGTTCTCTGCATTTCTGCCTTCATGTAGGAAAGGGGGAGGTATTTCTATGTTTACTGCTTCTTTCTTTTTTTTTTTTTTTTTTTTTAGATTTTATTTGTTTGTTTGACAGAGGGAGAGAGAGCACAAGCAGGGGAAGCAACAGAGGGAGAGGGAGAAGCAGGCTCCTCAGGGAGCCTGATGTAGGACTTGTCCCAGGACCCCTGAATCATGACCTGAGCCAAAGGCAGACACTTAATCAACTGAGCCACCCCAGGTGCCCCCATTTATTGCTTCTTGATGGCCTTCAGTTCAAAATAATTTTTATGTCAAAGAGACATATTTTAGGGTGACATTTTCTGGTTCCCTTCAGGATATGCTGCCCTGATGGTTCTTCTCTTTCCATATAAGCCCCTGGTTTTCTGAGCTCCATGACGGTGCCAACTCCTCCCCTCTCTGGCATGATAGTCAACATCATGGCCCCTGGATTTTTGGGGTTCAAATCCTGGTCTGCCACTTCTCAGCTGTGTCACTCTAAGCAGGTAACTTAACCTTCTGATGCCTCAGTATCCCTGTCTGTAAAGTGGCGACAAAATAGGACCACCCCATGGGGTTGTTGTAAAGATTTAATAAGTTAACACTAGTAAAGTATGTTAGCACTGAGCCTGGCACATAAAAAATAAAGCACCCATTGTGTTTTTTACCTCTGTGAATCCTACCCCACATCTTGTCCCTTCTCTTCTGAGAAGCCCTTCCCCTAGCCATCAGAACTCTAGGTGATCTCTCCCTTTCTGGAATCTGTGGTAAATTCTGGGACTGTGGTCATAGCATTGTATCTTAGGGAGAAACTTTTTTTCTTATTGTATTGATGAGGAAACAGTCTCAAAGATAAAATGGCAGAACCAGGACTTGAACTCAGAGTTCAACGCAACAGAACCAGGACTTGAACCCAGTCCTTTTCAGACTCTAAAATTAGCACCATTTCCAATGTATTACATTTACAGCATTGTATTATAGTATATTATGATAGGCAGTGCATATGCCTTGGAAAAAGAATGTTAAAAGTATTCATCACAGTGATATTTGTAATTGCAAAAAATGAGATGTTGGTGTGACAAATGTCAACAGGTTCCTTTACCTTGTGACTTTCCAGAGACTTTAATATGTTAATTTGCACCATGAGTCTGAAATCAGGAGATTTGGCATGCACAATTTGATACATTTATCTGTCCTTAGACCCTTTTCCTGAGAGATGCTTGTTAGCATCTCACAACTAGAGCTTCATGGAATGTGGTTTGGGGATGCAGCTCTGTTCTCCAGACCTCTGCTCTATCCCCATGTACTGGTCAGTTCATTGACGTTGACCTTCACTTCCGCCACAGTGATGCTGGCAGGCTGGAGTGAGCCAGAAGATGCAGAGAGAGCAGAAACAGGTGGACCATCTGGGATGGCTTGGAAAGGAGAAGAACATGAGCCTTTCTTTGGGGTCTGTGTTTTTTTTTTTTTTAAAGATTTTATTTATTTATTCATGAGAGACAGAGAGAGAGGCAGAGACACAGGCAGAGGGAGAAGCAGGCTCCCTGCAGGGAGCCCAACTTGGGACTCGATCCCGGGTCCCTAGGATCACGCCCCAGGCCGAAGGCCGAAGGCAGGCACTAAACCACTGAACCACCAGGGCTGCCTGGGTCTGCGGGTTTTTACTGAGGATGGTAGTCTGGTGTACCTGTCCTCGCAGGCATCTGGGAATCAGTTAAAATAAAGACTAGGAACCAGGTGTTATTCCTTGGAGCCAGGGGCCTTGACAATGGTCTGGAATGGGTAAATGATACCTTCATCTGGTCATTTTCACTGGATCCTTCCTTAGATGTTATCTCTTCCAGAGAAATCTATCAGCTCCTTGTCCCTTACAAGGAGGGCATATGCTATTTGCATTACAAAGCTTGTATAAAATGGGGTGGGGGTGCAGGTCCTAGAAAGAATAGAGCCCAAAAAGAAGCAAAGGGGGAAAAAAAACAGTTTTTCTCTCATGGGGCCCCTTTTGTTTCCATCTCAACATGCAGCAACTGCTGTGCTAGTGACTGACTTTCCGAGGGCCAGGCCTGTGGATTCTCTCCAACAACAGTCTTGCTTTATCCAGTCAGCATCCAAGTCTGCTCTGTTGAGTGAGCGCCTGGTGTGTCACATTTGCATTGGGGTTTGCAGAGGCCAGAAGGTTTGGGGACGCCCGGTTCGGGAAGATGCTAGCCATCCTTGGAGGTGGAGTCAAGTTATTGTGATAGGCAAGTACAGAGAGCTGCCTTGGGCAAGCGGTTCATGTTTCAGATCCACAGACCCAATGAGCTTTGAGCTGAAGGAACTGCCGTGAGCCTCACTTCTCGGGCCTTTTTGGGTGTCCACGGGCCTTGGTCAATGGGGCAAGCCCCACTACGCTGTACCAGCCAGCACAGAGCAGTGGGCAGCGGTGGAAGGGCTCGGCTGACCCAGGGGTGGGGAATGCAGAGGGGAGGAGAGTACTGGTGAGCCTTCACTGATTGCGACCGCCTGGCCCTGCTTCGTGGGCTTTGCAGCCACCAAGTCACTTTGACCTCCCAACATAACAGCCTGGTGCCACAAGCCCAGGACACTCACCAATGCGGCGTCATCACTTGCTCCAGGTCATGCATCTCAGAAGTAGCGGTCCTGGGATTTAAGTAGAAGCTGTGCTGTGGGGCCCCTGGGTGGCTCAGTCGGTTAAGCACCTGACTTCAGCTCAGGTCATGATCTCCTGGGTCCTATTGATAGAGCCCTATGGGCAGGCTCTGTGCTCAGTGGGGAGTCTGCTTCTCCCTTTGCCCTCCCCCAGCTCCTCTGGCCTCCCCCTGCTGGTGCATGTACATGCGTGTGCTCTCTCTCTCTCTCTCTCTCATTCTCTCTCTCTCAAATAAATAAAATCTTTTCTTTTTTTTTTAAATTTTATTTATTTATTCATGAGAGACACAGAGAGAGAGACAAAGAGAGGCAGAGACACAGGCAGAGGGAGAAGTAGGCTCCACGCAGGGAGCCCGACTTGGGACTCCATCCCGGGTCCCCAGGGTCACGCCCTGGGCCGAAGGTGGCGCCAAACCGCTGGGCCACCCAGGGATCCCCAAATAAAACCTTTTTTTTTTTTTTTAAGATTTTATTTATTTATTCATAGAGACACAGAGAGAGAGAGAGAGGCAGAGACACAGGCAGAGGGAGAAGCAGGCTCCATGCAGAGAGCCCGACGTGAGACTCATCCAGGGTCTCCAGGATCACGCCCTGGGCTGCGGGCGGCGCTAAACCGCTGCACCACCTGGGCTGCCCAAAACCTTTTTTTAAAAAAAGAAAGAATGGGATGCCTTGGTGTCTCAGTGGTTGGGCGTCTGCCTTCGGCCCAGGGCGTGATCCTGGAACCTCAGGATTGAGTCCTCCGTCGGGCTCCCTGCATGGAGCCTGCTTCTCCCTCTGCCTGTGTCTCTGCTTCTCTCTGTGTGTGTCTGTCATGAATGAATAAATAAAATATTTATAAAATAAATAAAATAAAATAAAATAATAAAAAAAGAAAGAATGAACGAATGAAAACCCATGCTGTTGACCACTCTGCCTTGAGAGCCCTCAAGGGGTCTGAGGAGGTCAGAAAGAAAGAACAGACTAGGAAGAAGCAGTCAGGAAGCGCCCCGAGGGACGCCTGGGTGGCTCAGTGGTTGAGCGTCTAACTTTGGCTCAGGGCATGTGGGTCTGGGATCCAGTCCCACATCGGGCTCCCTGCAAGGAGCCTGCTTCTCCTTCTGCCTGTGTTTCTTCCTCTCTCAGTGTGTCTCTCATGAATAAATAAATAAAATCTTTAAAAAAAGAAAAAAGGAAGCAGCCTGAAAGCAATGCCAGCTCTGCTGATGAGGGGGCACCTGCATTCCTCTCTTATTATTTTAAGGCCTTTTTACCTCTTCCTGTCTGGTGGGTAAGTGCCCTAGGGCCTTGAATGTGACTGGTTCCCACAGAGGGGTGGGTGGGGGGCCCTGCCTGGTGGTTCCTTGAGTTCTCTGTGCTGGGAAAGGCGCATTCCAGGCAGAGGCGCTGGAGCAGAAGAGTAGCTTGAGGCTTATTCCTTCTAGAACACAAGAGAGCAGGAGACCAACAGGCTGCCTGGTTTCTACAGGGAAGAAACAGAGCCAGTGTCCCTAAACCAAACTACAACTGGGCCTGCTGCCTGTGGGAAGCAGCTCCTGGTCCCCCTGGTAACACCAAGAACCCCACGCCCCCTCAGGGCCCCTGCACAGAGGTTTCTGCCCTGAGTACCCAAAATTGGCTTGTGCTTCCTCAACAAGCCTGAGTTTCTAGCAACCATGAGTTGGCCTCTGTCCAGCGCAGATCCTGTCTCATAGGCCTCTCAGAGATGTTTGAGGAAGGGACAGGCCCTGTGGCTTTGCCACCCTAGCTTCTCCTGTTGCTCTTTCCTCATTCCCTTAAGACACAAAGGCCCGGTGCTCCTGGTCTGGGGACAGTGACAAAAGAGGCTGCCGGGAGAGTGTAGGGCAGGTCCTGTGGGCGTCTCGGGAAGAAGCCTGCTGACAGCTGCCCTGGGTATAAGTCAAGGTGGCCTAAGGGGGAAGGAGAATGGGTTTAAATCCCAGGCTTGCAGGCCCAAGACAGAGAACGCCACCCCTGGGTGCTGTTCACTCATGAGAACTAGCCCCAGCTGGCATCCAGAGCCCTAACGCCCGCCACCCCCAGGCATGGGTAGAGGGCTGATGAGGAGATGCCAGGCCAACCCAGTGAGACTGAACCTGGACAGCCTGGCTCTGCAGCCGTGGCTCAGTTCTACTGCCCCCCATGCATGGGGTGGGGGTGCTGTTGGGGGCACACAGCTCCCCATGAGGGGTGACATGAATCGGTTATGTGATATCTTGCCTTTCTTTGGCGCACCCCTTGGCTTCCCCAAGAAAGCACCCATTCCTTTGTACCTGAGTCACCCCAGGGCCCAAATCACTGCTCCTTCCTCCTCCTGGCACCACTGCCCTGCACCCCCTTCCAATCAAAATTCCCAGAAAGCTGCCTTTCTCCGAAGCTGTAAAGCTCTTTGTGTGATTAAAGTAATTCCCACTAAAGTAATTCATTCTTTTCTGAATGACCCGTAGGCTTGATCCTTCTGTGGTGCATTTGCATTTCAACTGGAAAGTTTGTACAAGCAGAATTAAGCATTAATTGGGAGAATGAGGGAGCAATTATTTTGGGAAGGGGTGGACTTTCCCAGGCCCTTCCCTGCCCTCCCCTCGGCTCCTCCCCACAAGGCCCACTCCCCCCACGGGACAGGGAGGGGTGCGGCTGAGATGTGAAAGGCAGGATCCCTGGGCCCCCGAGGAAGGTAGAGCAGCAGCGCTTCCCAGATGGTTGTTTCCTTTGTCCACTGAAAGTTTTGATGGTGGGACCTACAAGAGTCAGCTTCTTATTTTCCCAAGGTTTGTTCTATTACTGCTGACTTCCTAACACCACCATCTCAAGCACCTGAAGACAAAGAAAGAGGTCATGTCCGACAGTCTCCTCCATGGAAGAGATTCAGCTTTCTAAAAATGTACCACGTTGTTCTTAGTCTTTTGCCACAGACTGGTGAACACTTCGTGGGGTGGGGGTGCTGGCCTGGAGGACCACGCATGGCCTGGCTGCCCGCTAGGACCCCCACCTCACCCTGAAACACCACCCTTACACCGCATTAAAGATGCATTTTCAAATGTTAATAATTAATAGTCATGTTAATTTATCATAGTTTCATATAACATTCTATAATGGAAATGCCTCCAGGGGATGGGATGGTGGAGGAGATTGAGGAGAGAGAATAGAAGAAGTGGGGTGCCAGTGAGGAGCAGGAGGAGGAACAAGCATGCCTCCAAGCTGTGTCCACCTTCTCAGGATGCCAGGGGAGGTTCTTGGGCTGCCGGAGGCAGGTTTGCAGTCCTGCCCCCAAAAGTGTGTGTGCATGTGTGTGTGTGTGTGTATGTCCACCTGAACATGCCCGCCCATGTGCCAGGAACATATGTAGGGGTGGCACCTGACCTTTAGGTGAGCTCCCAGCCCTCAAAGCGCTCCTCCACACCTGGCTTCATGAACAAGTGCTGGTATCATGCTCACATATGCTCCTGCGCTGGAGCCCCAAACAAAAGACACAAAACACAAAGGACAAATGTTTGGAATGTGGGCAAGCTGTGGGAGACAGTCACTCCAGGGCCCCTGGCACTCTAGGGGAGGAATCTTTCTGCTTCCTGACATGGGTTTGGCTCCTTACAATGCCACCTTGGCCTGGTTCCCAAGTCCCCTCAGCCTGCCTAGGAGGCTACACTCACAGGTTTATCTTCTTGCCGTTGTAGGTGTGTGTGGCTGCTGCGGTGCTCTGCGCCCCAGGTACAAAAGGCTGGTTGACAACATCTTCCCTGAAGATCCCGAGGTAGGTGACACCTCCCCCTGGCATCACCTCCTACCGCCTCACCCCATCCAAGGCTGTGAGGGGAAGGCCCCTGCCTGTGGGCCTGCTCAGACTCTGGTCAGTGGGGAGAGCCAGCTGGGGGCCTGCAGGCTGAGGAGATTTGGCATCTGCAGAGGGCTTGGGAAGTTGGTTTTGGCACACTCGGAGCCTTTGCTGTACCACTGAGACATCCTTCTCACTCATGTCTCCTCTCTGAGTGATGGTGCCTTGAGCAAACTCTCTTGATGGTTCTATTTCCCTGCTGTGTAGTGGGAGCACTTCCCTTCTTGGGTTTTGGCTCAGGAGCCCGTGTCTTCTCTGTGGCTCCCTCTGGCAGCTGCCAGGTGTCTGGATGAACTCACGCACGCACGCAGAAGGCCTGGCTTCTCGGCTTCCCAGCCGCCCCTCCCTGCTCAGGCTGCATGACAGGTTGTGTGGTTTTGGAAATGTCAGGATCTGATGTTTTTGATTTGCTCTCCAGAAATCAGTGACATCTTCTTGATGAACAGTTGAAGGGCCATACTTCCTAGCATCCGCTGGAAAATTTCCTAATTGCTGTTGAGCCGCCTTCTTTTCCTGTTCATGTCTTGGTGCTGGATACCCAGTACATTTTAATTCTGATTGCTTTCAATGAAGCCTTGTCATTCACTCACACACACACACACACACGCGCGCGCGTATACACACATATATACAGGTGCATATATATACACAGCCACATGTACCCCCATACATATATATATATACATAATATATACATTTATGCCACTATTCTAATTTATAGCTGGCACACTTTGGGCTAAGTTGTGAGTTCCTGGGAGGCAGGAATGATGCTTTAACCATCTCTATATCCCTGACCCCACATAGCGGGATTTGTCACATACAGAATGGCACTCTGGAAAATGGTTATTGAATTGACATATTATTTACCGTTAGACTTGAACCCTTCTAGCCATGGAATGGTCATGGTGCAACATAATGGCCTGTCTTTTACAGGATGGCCTAGTGAAGACTAACATGGAGAAGCTGACCTTCTATGCCCTCTCAGCTCCAGAGAAGCTGGATCGAATTGGCGCCTACCTCTCTGAGAGGCTCATCCGTGATGTGGGTCGTCATCGATATGGGTAAGAAATGTGAGAAAATGAGAGATATTTTCAAAAATATTATATTTTTAGGGCAAAATATAGGATCCTTTTATGAAAATGATAGTAGACTTGGTCATTGAGCAAACTAGGAAAACAGGGACTGGGCCTGAGGGAGAGTTGCATGTGTTCCTGCAATGGCAGAGTAAAATTTGATGTTGCTGTCAAGATGTAGGAAGAAGGGGATATTGGCTTTCTAGGAGCACCTCTTTTTACCCATTGTGTCTCTATTTAGAAGCCTTCACCATTTACCCATTGTGTCTCTATTCAGAAGCCTTCACCCACAATCTGGGGCCTTGAAATGTTGGTCTAGTCCAGAATCTGCAATTATTCTCATCAAACCAATAAACTTACAGTCTTAAAAAGCAGAGTAGGGAGAAGGGGGTGTCTGGATGGCTAAGTTGGTTAACTGCCGACTCTTGATTTCAGTTCAGGTCATGATCTTAGGATCTTAAGATCAAGCCCCGCATTGAGTGTGCTTGGGGTTCTCTCTCTCCTTCTCCCCCTGGCCCACTTCCCTCTCTCTCTAATTAAAAAAATCAGACATTAAATATTAAAAAGGGCGGAGCCATCTACATTCTAGGGAGAAGGCAAGGTTAGGGGTAATTTGTCCATTGAAAATACACTTAAATGAAATATTTATCAATCTTCTGAGAGGGAAGGACTTGCTATGTTTAGTAAAGAAATCTGAAATGAAAATAACTGATCAGGGATCCCTGGGTGGCGCAGTGGTTTAGTGCCTGCCTTTGGCCCAGGGCATGATCCTGGAGACCCCGGATCGAGTCCCACATCAGGCACCCTACATGGAGCCTGTTTCTTCCTCTGCCTGTGTCTTTGCCTCTCTCTCTCTCTCTCTCTCTGTGTCCCTCATGAATAAATAAATAAAATCTTAAAAGAAAAAGAAAACAACTGATCAATAGATTTAACTGTTTAAAAAATTTAAATATTTTGCTGTCAAAAAAAGAAACCATCAAAATTTAAAAGAGAACAAAAAAAGTGTTTTGAAAGAATAAGACAAAGGATTCAAACTCATCTATTGGTTGCATATAACAAATGGTGGGGCTGGAGTGGAGAAAATTAGTCACTAAAAGCTGTGAAGCCAGAGCCGCAAATAACCAATTCACAGAAAGAGGAAGAAGAAATAATAATAGTCAACAAACTTATAATCAAAGATGTGGCTTGAAATACTAAGAGAACATCTTCACTTAGCAAACTGATAAAAAAGTATTTCTAGGGGCACCTGGTGGCTCTGTCAGTTAAGTGTCTTTGCCTTCAGTTCAGGTGATCCTGGAGTCCTGGGATCAAGTCCTGCATTGGGCTCCCTGCTTAGCAGGGAACTGGCTTCTCCCTCTCCTTCTCCTGCTTGTGCTCTCTCGCTCTCTCTCCCTTTCTCTGTCAAATAAGTAAATAAAAACTTGAAAAAACAGTATTTCCAGTATTAACCAAGGAATGGCAACATGGGGGGCAGTTTCATACTTTTCAAGAATAAGTACAAATTGATTGAACCTTTTTAGAAAGTAATTTTGAAATGTAGATCAAATCTTCAAAAACATTTATGCCCTTTGGTCCACTAAATTCCTTTTCTATTCTTCTATCCCAAGAAATCAATCTTAAATATAAACTAGCTTTACACACAAATATGTTCATTATGGTGTTTTTTATAATAATGAAATAGTGAAAATTAATGTCCAATAAGAGGAAAATGGTTTAGCAAATTATGATTAGTGAAATATTATCTATTCGATAGAAATGATGTTCATAAACATGCTTTCCACATAATAATGAAAATGCCTTAAATAAATGAAAAATAGAATATAATTCGATAGAAATGAGGTTCATAAACATGCTTTCCACATAATAATGAAAATGCCTTAAGTAAATGAAAAATAGAATAAATAATTATGTATATAGTATTTTACAATCAAGTTAAAAAATAGACAACAAATCTCAATGCCTAGAGAATATAGTAAAAACAATTATGCCATAAATGTTAGGGGTGCTCTTTTTTGGAGCAGTGTGTTTAGGTTTGTGTGTGTGTGTGAGCTTTGTTTTATGTCCTATCTACCTTTTTTGTGTATTTCCTAAATGTTCTCTATTAAGCATGTGTTACTTTCCAACAAGAAGAGTGAGCAGCAGGACCTACTGTGTTTGCTGTCCTACCTACACCACAATTTGGAGAATTTGTGTAAAAGAACCCAAAGACATCCCTGGTGGCATTGCTGATAGGGCAGGTGGTGGGGTAGATCTAGGACAATTGTTCCTAAGTCTTGTTGCTTAGGCTATGCAATGGCTATTCCCCATATATCCATCCTCTACTTCTTCCTTTCTCCTGCTGCAGACTCCAGATTATGGCAGCATTAGAAATTATTCCCCTGCTTCATCTCTCTTGTTCCAGTTCTTCCAGACAAGATCTTCAAAACGAAGATCTGTCTCTTTAAGAATAAAATCCAAGTTCCTCAGCTTAATTTCTGGGGACTTCTACAACCTGCCCCTAAGTCATGCTCCACCAGCCATGCCTGCTGCACCTGCCATGCCTGCTCTAGACCCACTCCAGATAGACCGGCTGGCGATCACCACTGGCTTTCTGTACCTCACACCTCTCTCTCAAGGGGCAGTGCCCTTTCCCCTTGACCCCCCACCATCATCATGGGCCCCCACCACTGCCCATCAGCCCTACCACCTGCCAAGATACCTTCTTCCAGGTGAGGAAGCCAGAATGAGCCCTGGAGGGAAAGGTGTGCATTGTGCCAATAGGGTGTAGAGGTCCAACCTCTGCAGGATCCACCAGCAAATCTGAAATCAAACTATCCCTAGGAGTAACAGCAAGACCGGAAACAATACATTTCTATCATCATCTTATAAAATGAAATTAGGCTACACGCTCAATAAAAAGGGCACAAATGCACTGTACGTGCTGATTATATAAATCGCCTTGACATATTATAAAGCATGCTCAAGCAAGTAAAAATGACTTTATCCTAGATTGAACCTAAAACTAATATGCTAGCAATAACATTACACATTTAATACTAATTTTATCTGCCCTCTCTGCAGTGATGGTTCTCAGTAAAAATGTCCTATAGCCAGCAGAGCCACTTCGAATCATATTCCACTGCCCTTAGAACTGCAATTCAAAATTGGTATCATTCTGTTAAAAATAGTCATTGCAGCATCTAAGTATTTAAAGGCTTGAAGGCCTCACTGGAAGCTTTAATCATAAACATTTGGAGAAGAAAAATCTGTTAGATCTGATCTCCTATTCTTTCTCCTTGCCCGCCCCAATGCCATGCACATCATTATTATCTTCCTAGTCATCAGTAACTTCCTGATGGCAGCTCTGGAAGAGCAAAATATCCTCCTTCAGGCTCCGGGGCTGTGTCCCCCGTCATCACACAGGTGTCTGTATTTATGGTTTGACCATTTATGGATGACACAAACCTTGGGTGTTGGACTCAGTAGCAGAACTGTCCTCTTCTACCCCACTGCCTCCCTGCTTCATCACCCCACTCCAGTCGTGTGCAAACTCTGCCTTTATATGTGTTTAGCATCCAGGATGATAACCAGATGCAGGCAGGGAGAGAACAAGGTGTGAATTCCAAGTTACTGCTCATTGACATGGGCCATGATGGGCAGAGATGTGCAGAGGAGCAAAAAGTGAGATTTCCCTCTATTTTTCTCCATCTTTGTACATTTTCCTTCCAATTCAGCCCAACTGCTAGAACACCCCTAGAAACTGGAGAGCACGGGGCAGCGGGGGTGGGGCACCGAAAGTGCCTTGTGAGACTCAAGATCAGTTGGCAGTGACCACAGAGCTCTGACCATATACAGATTCTATCAGGTTCCTCAGTGCCTAGAGCCTGGAGGGTGGAGATCCCCAAGCCAAAGAGGGATGGGCTTACTCCCTGAGGACCTTGACCCCAGACCTGATTTGGTGGGACTCCTAAGAGACACGCATTTCCCAGGAGGAGCCTGAACAGGGTTGGAGGATGGCCTTGACCCTTCAGACAGAGATATTGCAGATTCCTACTAGAAGAGGAGCTTTATCCTTTCCTCCCCTGGCTGAGGTCAGCCCCTACTTTTGTGTTCCTAAAACCCAGAAGTTTCTGTCCAGGAGTGGGGCTGACCAAGTCCATTCTAACTGCATAGAATGAGAGGTTCTCTGTTAAGGCGATTGACTTCTGAGTGATTCTTGGGCAGTGACTGGCCCTGTCTAAGCTGTCCTCTCTCTCCTGCCTGCCAGTCTTCATCTCTGAATTTGCCTGTCTTCTCCCACCCACCCCGTTCCCAGACTCTACACCTGCTCCTCCTTTTCTGGAGCTCAGTGCCTCTTGACTGAGCGTAAGGTGTTTGAGCAGAACCAGCTGCCTGTTCTGGAATTCAATATGAGATACTTCTTGCCTCATGCCCTGTGTTTCTCCTCCATTGTTATAACTCACCTCCTGCCTTGGCACTCACCCCTGCGTTCCTGTTGTCACCGATCAAGTGTCCTCTCCCAGTGTCGGTTGCTACCTGTGAACCCGATTCTATCTCAAATTCCATGGGTTCTGTCTTCCTCACCTGCTGGGAAGCCCTACGAGTACATCCAGGACCCTTGGTTGTCACCTGCTGCTGCAGTCTGTGCCCGCTCCTGCCCTTCCCCCTTGGGCCCTTGGGGCAGGCTCGTCCTCACCAGCTCCCTCCTGCTCCTCGTTCTCAGTCAGGCCAGTTCAGTTTCCCAGACCTATTACTATGCTGGACTCCTTCCAGGACACCGAGCCCAGATCAGATTTCTGCTGAGACCGACCCATCTGGCCCTGGTCCTTTGAGCAGCCATCATCCTGAGAAGCTCATGCTCTATTCTCCCTGAGAGGATGGGCCCCACTACAGGTTGTATCCAAGAGGGCTATGGTAAGGTCAGACCAGCACAGAGAGCTTTGAATCTTATAAGATACTTTGAAAAATTCAAGTTCATAATTACAATCCTTCCATCATTAGTATTAGGGCACCACATGAGGGACAAAGAAGAGTGTATTCAAAGAAGTAGGCCCTCAACTGCCTGACTTTTCACTTTCTCTGCCACCATAATTTTCACTTTCCATCAGAATTTCCACCCCTGGTTAGTAGCCAATTTTTCTTTTTTCTTTTTCTTTTCATTCATTCATTCATTCATTCATTTTGTTTGCAAAGGATGGTTTTACCTTATTAGGATTTTCTGGGAATATTTTACAGGAAGAGGAAAAGCAGTGATCTAAACTCTGGAATTTGGGAAGCCTTCTAGTTTCTTCTCGTGCCAAACCCCACCCAACCTCTTCCTTTCCCTCATTTGAACTTAGTGAACAAATGGTGAAGCCCTTCATACCTAAGATGCTGGGATGATTCATGAGAGAAGAGAATTCTGCTCTCCTGCCACCGTTGCCCAAACGTGGCCAGGTTCGTCTGCAAGGAAAGCGTGTCTCTTTCGGAAGGGCCTCAGCCAGGCTGCTTCCCAACCACATGGGATTCAGTCTGCCTCACTGGCCAGCACAGCCGACCTGAAACATGCAGGGACTATCTGCAAAGAATGGCAGGTTTCCTGGACTGTGATGGGGATGGCCTCTGAAGAGCAAGGCTGTCGTGTGCCAGGAATGGCCAGCCACTCCTACCCCCCGCCCCACCCTTGCCCCAGCTGGGACTGGTGGCTCCTGTGCACTCCAGGAGCTCTAAGACCAATGCTGGCTTTATATTTGAAAGACATTCTGTAGATAAGAGCATGACCTGATCCATTTGTAAACATGCCCAGAGATGATCATTAATAGTGCTTAATATTATTAAATAATAATTTAATAATAGTAGACTCAGTTCAGTAAACACTTTTCAAAAATGGACAGGACAATTTCAGAGTAGGAAAGCTGTTTTTCTTACGATTGCTCAGTATAAAAGTTAGCTCAAGGGTATCTAAGAAATGGTATCTGATGTCTTAAAAAAAAAAAAAAACGCAATCATTGAGGAGATGCCACGGCTGCTGTTACTTTATATGTTTGGATTTGCAGAGCTGGCTCATGTGCCAGGCAGTTTGGACACATGATGTCTGAAACTGAACAGCTGCCATAAGCAGCGTTGTGCGGGTTTGTGTTGTGGCCTCAGGGTACCTCCAGAAATCACCTCATAGTCATACTTTTTATCTATTTTTTTTATTCAACCAAACTTTGTTTGAAAAAGAAGATAAGCAACTAGCTAATCAAGGCTTTTCAAATATCTGCCTAACATTCCAAAGATGGGTATGACTGGGACTGAGGCATAAAGGAGAATAAATCTTTTCATTCATCCTTTATGATATGCCTGGCATATGAACCTGGCTTTCGAGCATCAGGCAGCTTTCACACTTTAAAAGCTCGTGCTGACACATCCACCATAATCTTTCAGACAAGTCTTTTGCTACTTGCTTTTGACTTGAAGGCATTAATCTGATCCCTCAGCACCTCTGTTAGGGTGAGGAGTTCTCTGCCCACTTTACCTATCGTGCATTTCTGTGTAAAAGGAAGTACTATTCTAGTCCACATGGTGTGGCTTAACAAGTAGGAGGATCAAGGCCCTGGAACAGCACGTGAGCTCACACATGAGTCCGCAGGGTTCTTAGGATAATCTTCCCCTCACAGGATAGAATCACTTCCAGCTTCTCTTCTCCTTCTTATGAGATCAGTCGCTGATTTGCTTTGGATTGCTCGGGATTTGCTTTTATTTGCATCATGAGGCTCCCCAAGCACTCCCAAACCTGATCATTAGGTATCTGTGTTATTTGTGTAAAAACTCAGTGGCTCCAGCAATATGGAAGTGGTTTTGTCCTCTCTCGTGTCATCGTCCAGTCTGGCTGTGTGGGCTCTGCACCCTGAGGCTGTCCAGAGACTTCCATGTCTGGGACTCCAGGTATTGCCACTCCTTAGCTGGCAGGCAAAGGGAAGGGGAGGACGTGGAGGCCAATCCTGTCCTTTAAGCAAGTGACGCTGACATTGTTCACCTCACTGTCCCTCATTTTAATGGCAACATTTCACTCACGTGACCTCAGCTAGCCGCAAAAGGGGCTGGGAACTGATCCTGGTGAGCAGTCACAAGCTCAGCTAAAATTCCTAATTACTGGGGAGGAGGGGGGAAAGAGATTACAGGAAAGACTTCTAGCATTCTGCCTCAGAAACCTAACTCCCCCCCAAAAATTATAAAGATTTTAACTCGAATGATTTTGGACAGGGCACCTGGGTGGCTCAGTGGTTAAGCATCTGCCTTTGGCTCAGGGCGTGATCCCCGGGTCCTGGGATAAAGTCCGGCATCAGGATTCACGCAGGGAGCCTGCTTCTCCCTCTGTCTATGTCTCTGTCTCTCTCTGTGTCTCTCATGAATAAATAAATAAAATCTTTTTTAAAATAAATAAAAATAAAATTATTTTGGACAGATTTGCAACAGTGTTTTTGTCAGAAGTTAAACAATAACCTTTTCCATTGAACACCTACTTTGTTTTCTTTCTTTCTTTCTTTTTCTTTCTTTCTTTCTTTCTTTCTTTCTTTCTTTCTTTCTTTCTTTTCTTTTAGAGAGAGCAGGGTGAGGGGCAGAGGGAGAGGAAGAGAGAGAATTTTAAACAGGCTCCAGGTCCAGTGCAGAGCCCAATGTGGAGCCCCATCTCACAACTCTGAGATCATGACCTGGACCAAAATCAAGAGTCAGAGACTCAACTGACTGAGCCACCCAGGTCATCTGTTTTCTTTAGTGTGCAAGTACTTTATAAGGAGGACATGAACCCTTGATGATATACCTCACTTGACCATGCACTCATGTCTCCACCACAGAACACACGTCGAGTTTGGACTCAGATGTGCACTCCTAATTCTCAATAGGAATTTGATTTGTGGCATTTTTCTTGGGATTCAAGAGAGGCATTGAAGAAGACAAGCACCAGCCAGGATAATCAGGGGTTGTCCAACAAAGGCTAGTTTGGAAAGGATTGGATATTTTTAGCACGGGGAAGAAAAGAGCAAGAAAAATGAGATTGATCTTTTCAAGTGGTTGAAGGGCTGGCGTGTAAAAGGTATAGCCCTGTCTTTTTACTATTCCTGAAAGTAAAATTGTGAATAAAGGATAAAGTTGTTAAGGTTTAGCTTGAAATATAAAGAAGTTTTTATTTGGTTGTCAAAAAATAGGATGACCTGACTTATCTCAGAAGCCATTCATCATTGGGCACTGCGTATTTCTGGTTTCCAGAGGTATTCACTCAGGTTCTAGACTTTAGAGGGAATAAGTAAGTCAGTAAGGACTTAGAATCCTCCTCATTAGGAAAAAAGATAATTTTGTTCCGTGTGTATTTTACTCTGTGAGGTACAGATGCTCCCGAGGTATGGTATGCATCGCCTAAATATCATACTGCCTGCCATCAACCATATGTGTGATGATCATAGGACTTCTGAGGTCTTCAAATGCAATACCTGCAGATTTTATATTTCTTAAACTTTGCAGTTGACTGGTCTTCAAGCCCATCTCAGATTCTTCAAACGTCCTTCCTAGAGCTCTTCTCTTCCTCCCCCTGGAACCATCACCCTTCGGTGGAACTCTTTGGGATGTCCTGTATGATTTTCTTGTAGCATTTCTTATTTTCCCTTTACAGGAGATATCTTTGTGTTTATCTTGTCCATCTAACTTGAGGCTCCTTGACTTAAAGGGCTTCCTCTTTCCTTACATCCCTGCACTAAGACAGAGTTTCTCCTGTGGGTGCTCAACAAACACTTCCTGACCTCAGATCAAGGAATTCTTTGATCTCATTGGGTTTGGGTTCAGAATTTGCTCTTCCAGGCATCAATCCTTTCTGCTTATGTCTATTAATGAAATGGGACACTTCGTCTGTCCTTCATCTGTAGAATGAGGGACTAGGGGGGAGCTGGTCTCCAAGCTCCCTTCCAGCTCTGGTTCCTTCTGATTCTTGGTGCTGGACTGGAGTAGGCACTAGTTGGAATGGCTATTCAGACATTGGCAGCCTATTGGAAGAGCCTCAGTACCCAGATTCTGGCCATATGGTCACTATGCTGATCGTCCCAGTCATGCAACGAGGGTGGAATGAGCATGAGACCCAGTGATGGTATTGCTTTCCCCAGGTACGTGTGCATCGCCATGGAGGCACTGGACCAGTTGCTCATGGCCTGCCACTGCCAGAGCATCAACCTCTTTGTAGAGAGTTTCCTCAAGATGGTGGCCAAACTGCTGGAATCAGAGAAGCCCAACCTACAGATCCTTGGCACCAATTCGGTAAGGAGCTGCCCAGGGGCTTGGGAGTGGGGAGGTTGGGGTGGGCATGGAGGATGTCTGGTTCAGCCTTGCTCTATTCCATTCCTATTTGGTCCCTGACCCTAAGTACCACTCACCTCTTATCTTAGTGCCCCTCTTTGTGTGAATAAAGGGCTATTTAGTTTTTTTAATTTAAATAAATATATAATAAATAAAACAAATGTTAAAAAAAACCGGATAACTATAGTAAAGCATATGATTCAGAGGTTTTTAATATGTTCACAAGGTTGCACAACTACCACCACGATCTACTGAATTTATCTTTTTAGACTGGTGATCTTCAAACTTTTTTTAGTAAAGATTTTTCCCTTAAATAATTTTATTTTTTATTTATTTTTATTTATTTTTATTTATTTTTATTTATTTTTATTTTTATTTATGATAGTCACAGAGAGAGAGAGAGAGAGGCAGAGACACAGGCAGAGGGAGAAGCAGGCTCCATGCACCGGGAGCCCGACGTGGGATTCCATCCCAGGTCTCCAGGATCCCGCCCTGGGCCAAAGGCAGGCGCCAAACCGCTGCGCCACTCAGGGATCCCCCCTTAAATAATTTTAAGTGGGGGCCCCAGTGGATATAAAAATAGATGGAAAGGGAGCCATTCCTTTGAGGGCAGGGGATGGCCCATGCCCTCACAGCTCGGCCCCAGGCTCCATGAGGCATACTTTGAAAGCTGTCCAGCTTGTGCCTCTTTCAAAGAAGCACAGGAAAGAGCCATCAGATTAGTGGAAAGATCATGGGGAAGCAGGAAACGGTGTTTCTGGCTTAGTTCTGCCCTTGCCCAGCTGGCTAACCTTGAGTGGGCTATCTTTTATGGACCAGTCTTTTTATCCATACTGTGAGCTGACTGAACTTGGTCCAAGCTTTGCAATGCTCTGTAATGCTGGTCTCTGTACAAGTGGTTACTGTCATGAGAGGTTATGGTTTGAGGAGAGAAGAGTTATCAAATGTGTCAAGAACTCCCCGTTTCATATTTATCTACATATACCTGAATATCCTGCTGGCTTTCTTCAGTGTCTTTTTTTTTTTTTTTTAAGATTTTATTTATTTATTCATGAGAGAGACACAGAAAAACAGGCAGAGACATAGGCCGAAGGAGAAGCAGGTTCCCTGCGGGGACCCGCCCGATGTGGGACTTGATTCCAGGACTCCGGGATCACTACCCAAGTTGAAGGCAGATGCTCAACCGCTGAGCCACCCAGGCACCCACCTTCAGTGTCTCACCATCTAACTGTTCCATCCCCTTCAGGGCATTGCTTTCAGCTCCAGGCCTTCAAGCAGCTCAGTGTTAAAAGCCCTGATACGCAACGATTTTACAGATCTCACAAAAGAAAAGTTAAACGTTTGCCCTCTTAACCTTCCGGCCTGAGTTTTCTGAATTTTTATTGCAAGGATCACAACTGCTTTCTTGTTCCACAGAAGTTGATTTAACCAGAAGATAGTCTTTAAATTTAATTTTAAGGACCCCAAGTAGCAACTATTCCCTTCCTTTTCTCTCTCCTTAAGCCAGCTGCCTTTGACAAATTACATACATATACAGTAGCTGAGGGTGAAGCCCTGTGTCAGGTTGCCCTGGCAACAGCTCCAGATACTGTTTCATTTATCCTGTTTAAGAAAACTATAGCCTAGGAGAGAACATCTGAATGGAAAATAAACCAGTCATCATGCATCCAGAGGGCCTCTCCCGCCGAGGGACACGGAAGCCAGAGCTATCTTTCCCCACAGCAAGTCCTGGCCCGGGGTAGGGGTTTTGTTAGCTCCAGCCTTGCAGATTCCTAGATTCCCCATCACAGCCAATCACTGCCTCAGCAACAGTGAGTCAGCTAATGATTCCTGTACTGCACACAATGAAGGTTATATAAGGACAGGTGATTATGAGTAAGGTAAATCAAATAAATGCAATAGATTCAAAGCCCAGCTTTGGAGGCAGCTTTTGCTAGTGGCGCCCCTGAAACAGATGCTCTTTCGAGCTCACAAAGCCTGGGACCTCCACAGGCCTCCCCTAGGACAGTGTTCTTTTGCTCCTCATCATCTTAGAACTGTCAGCATGCTAACACTTGATGTAGTCCTAGAGGGTCTAGCCTCAGAGTTTCAACAGGTTTTCATGGGGGCTTTGAGGTCTCCTGGGAGGAGGACTAGAAGGATCCTGTGTGGAAGTTTGCAACTTTCATTTGGATAAAGGGTTTTGCTGCTAGGAAATTAACAGAAAGACACAGAAGGAGGGAGAAAGAGAAAGAAAGAGAAAAGGAATTTTCCCATTGATGCTAGTAGCAGATCTGGGGACCCCTGACACCCTGCAGGGAACACCCTGTGCAGGGTTCCTCCCTCCTTCCCTCCCTTCCTTCCTTCATCCCTCATAGAAATTCATCCAGGTTGTATTTGATCACCAGCAGGATGACATTGTGCTGAGACTTGCCACAAAATCCAAATTTGCTAATACCACTCCTGCACGCTGCATGCAGTAAAGTGTAATTTTTAGAAATTTCTGTGATACTTTCAAGCCCTTAATGAGAATATCTGAATTTTGGAGGATGATAAGTGACCAGGGAAATCTGGAGAAAATGGGGAGCCAGAGCCAGCTAAGCTCACTTTGCTTTTTCCAGGATTTACATTTGCATACCTGCCTCATTGCCTGATGAGTACAATCCTAGGGGAGGCCTGTGGAGGTCCCAGACTTTGTGTCTCAGGGACAGTAAAGTGATCATGTGTCCTGACCTTTTGAAATCACTCTCTAATGATAAACTGAAAATACTAAGTCTGAAAATGCCAAGGTCCCCCATATGACCAATCCAGTATATTAGCCTAATGTATACAAACAGTAAACTCTTAAGAAGATTCCTGGATTACAGTTTGCACTTTTGTCCCTACATCACAACCTATACAAAAATTAACTCAACATAGACCAAAGACCTAAATGTAAGAGCTGAAACTATAGACGCACTAAAAGAAACTAGAGGGTTATGTTTTCACGATCTAGGATTTGGCAATGGGTTCTTGGATACAACATCAAAAGCAGAAGCAACAAAGAAAAAATAGACAAATGAACTTCATCAAATTTTCTGCATCCATGGACACTGTCAAGAAAGTGAAAAGACAGGGGATCCCTGGGTGGCGCAGCGGTTTGGCGCCTGCCTTCAGCCCAGGGCGCGATCCTGGAGACCCGGGATCGAATCCCACGTCGGGCTCCCTGCATGGAGACTGCTTCTCCCTCTGCCTATGTCTCTGCCTCTCTCTCTCTGTGTGACTATCATAGTAAAATAAAATAAAATAAAATATTAAAAAAAAAAGAAAGTGAAAAGACAACCACAGAACGGGAGGAAATATTTACAAATCATGTATCTGATAAGGGTCCAACAACCGGAATGTATGATAAATTCTTACAACTAAACAACAGAAAAACAACCCAATTAAAAACAAAATGGTCCAGGATTTGAATAGACATTTCTCCAAAGGAGATCCACAAATGGCCAAGATACACATGAAAAGATGCTCAACGTCACTAATCATGAGGGAAATACAAGCCAAAACTGCAGTGAGATACCATCTCCCAGCCACTGGGATGGCTATAAAATTTTTAAAAACCAAAAAACTGGGATCCATGGGTGGCTCAGCGGTTTGGCGCCTACCTTTGGCCCAGGGCCCGATCCTGGAGTCCCGGGATCGAGTCCCACGTCAGGCTCCCGGCATGGAGCTTGCTTCTCCCTCCTCCTGTGTCTCTGCCTCTCTCTCTCTCTCTCTCTCTGTCTATCATAAATAAATCTTTAAAAAAAACAAAAAACAAAAAACTATAAATGACAAGTGTTGGCAAGAATGTGTAGAAATTGAAACCCTCATACATTGCTAGTGGAAATGTAAAATGGCATAGGCACTGTGGAAAGCAGTTTAGTGGTTCCTCAAAGTTAAGCAGATAGAATTACCACATGACTCAGCAATCCTTCCTAGGGATCTACCCCAAAGAACCGAAAACAGGTACTCAAACAAATTCTTGGACACAGATGTTCCCAGAAACACTCTTGCCATAGCCAGAAGATGGAAACAACCCAAAAGATCACAGTGTGTGATTCCGTTTAGATGAGATGTCCAATCTAGGTAAATCCACAGATACAGAAAGCAGAGTAGTGAGTTCCCAGGTCTGGGGAAGTGGGGAGCGGGGGTGACTTCTTCGTGGGTACTGAGGTTCCTCTGGGGATGATGAAATGCTTTTGCTGCAAAATGTGAATGTACTAAATGGTACTGAATTGTGCACTTTAAGAGGGTTAACTTTAGGGTGTCTGGGTGGCTCCGTAAAGCATCTGTCTTTGGCTCTGTCCTGGGACAGAGCCCCGAGTCGGGCTCCCTACTTAGAGGGGAGCCTGCTTCTCCCTCTCCCTTTACTGCTTCCCCTGCTTGTGCTTGCTCTGTCTGTGTCAAATAAATAAAATCTCTTTTTTCTTTTAAAAAAAAAGTTAACTTTAGGTTTTGTAAATTTTACCTAAAATTTTTTAAACCGTAGTTTCAGTCCTAAGCAGCCCAAGGTCAATGGCACAGAGGCCTTCGTGTTTTAGGTGACAACTGAGGTGCGGCATGGCAGGGTGGCTTCCTTCCTCCAGCAGGAGGGATGCAGGCTCCTGCAGGCGCCCCAGCCCTCTGCCTCCAGGAAAGCAGATTTCCCGGCTGGGACTTGCCTGTGTCCTGTCCTTCCCGTCCTGTCCTCGCCGGCCCCTTCCAGACCTCACCTCCAGGATGCCTTCCTTTCTTTCCAGAGTTCACCTGCCACTGGTCCTCCCTTTCTTTGACCCCCTCCTGGACCTGCTGGGAGCCATCCGCTCTCCACCTGCCCTCACCTCCCGGTCCTGTGGCCACACTGCCCTCCCCACCTGAATGGCCGGGTTCAGAGAAGTGTATCCAAAAACCACAAAATGTGTGGGTCGGGGCCTCTGCAAATACATGTTTCACAATTTTATTCAGGCTTTCAGCGTGGCTCGTTGGTCCATTTTTTGGTCACTGCCTGCACTCACCCTCTCAGTGGTCTCTTCGAAAACCTTCTATTTTTCTCTCCAAACTCCCTCCCCATAGTGGCTTCCTCTGTGTCAGAGGTGGCCTTGCCTTCTCCTATCCAAAGAAAATAGGTGAGGTTCCCTCATCTTCCTCTCCAGAAGACTCCCATCTGGTCAGGAGCCTTCCTCCTCTCTCTCTCTCTCTCTCTCTCTCTCTTGTCCCTCCAGGTCTCTATCGCATCCCTTCTCTGGTCCCTTCCCTCAGTGGACAAGTAAATCCAAGTCTCTTCCAGTATAAACATAAACAAAGTCAATAAACAAACTCACAGGGAAAAAAATACGCTTTGCATAACAACAAAATACCTTCAGCTCACCTGACAAAATGAACAATTGTTCCCTAATATTCTTTTCAGATTGAGTGCCCAAAATTTCCCTAAGAGTCCCTAAATTGTCTTGTGTTGCAATTGGTCAAATCCAAATTCAGTAAGGATGATGCATTCACTTTGTTTCTCTGCCTCTTGGCCTGTTGCCAGCCCTCTCCTGCCCACCTTTGCTCTTCACGACACTGACTTTTTGGAGAGACCAGGTCATTTGCTCTGCGGAATGGCCCCGCATTCTGGGTTTGTCTGGTTAATTGCTTGTGGCACCATTTCTTTTGCTCTTCTGTCGCCTATACTTCTTGCAAACTGCAATTACGACAGACCACAAATGTCTGAGATCTCACTTTTTTCATGGATGCCATCCTGGGTTAGGGCGGTGTTCACCAGTTCTCTCCTTATTAAAAGCACGTTTTCGTCTTTGCCAGTAGAAATCAGTGGGAACCAGGCAAGTAATCCATTCCCCACTCGTCTTTCAGCTGCTGTGCCTTTAATGGCATATCTCCCTGTTGACTGAACCTTCTTGGGGCTCTCTTAACCTCCTGGCCCTATTGCCAAGCTCTTCCCACTTGGTTTATGCTCCTTAGTTCCTGTGGTTGGCTAAACGGTCCCCCCAAGGATATCCACATTCCAATCCCTGGGATCCATGAATGTTACCTTAAATGACAAAAGGGACTTTGCAGATATGATCAGGTTTTGGATCTTGAGATAGAGAGATTCTCCTGGATTATCCAGGTGGGTCCGGTGGAATCACAGGGATGCTTATAGACGGGGAGGCGGGAGGGTCAGAGTCCAGAAGGTGAATGATGATGGAAGCAGAGGGAAAGAGAAAGATTTGAAATACTACTCTGCTGGCCTTGAAGATGGAAGAAAGGGGGCTGTGAGCCAAAGGACATAGGTGGTAGCTTCTGGAAGCTAAAAAGGCAAGGAGATGCTCCCCTGGAGCCTCCAGAAGGCATACAGCCTTGCAGACCTGTTTTAGATTTCTGATCTCCAGAACCGTAAGATAATACATTTGTATTGTTTTATGCCACTAAATTGTGGTGATTTATTGCAGCAGCAATCGGAAATGAACATAGTTTCCTGCAATGATTCTCTTCCTCTACATGCCCCTAAATGTCTGTGGTCTCCACAGTTGGTGCCTTCATCTTCTCCCTCTTTGTACTCCCCCTGGACGATTCATCAGCTCTTGCGGTTTTGACTGTCAACTATTGACTCAAAATGCTCCCCCACCCAACACCAGTGCAGGAACCGCTGCTGGAAACCCACATGCCAGAAGTGGGCTCCTTGCAGGCGGATCAAATCAGAGTTGTGAGGCCAGGTGTACCGCTTAGGTCACAGGGGTCAGCACCAGCACACCACGGGGATTCTAGAGCAGGGGCGGCTGGGGCTTTCCTGGGTCTGTGTCTACCGGGCTGGTATGTGGGGCTGCTCGGGGCTGGAGGGATCACCCTCTCTAGTGGCAAGGACCAGGCTTTCCTGAGAGACCCTGAAACCATGTCAGCTTTGCAACGAATCTCGCAAAACGGAAGGTCTAGGGAATGACCGTGCCTCAGCTGGCATTGGCAGGACATGATCACATCACAGTGGAACTGTTTCTCTGGAAGTTGCTATCAACAAGAGCAGCTGGAGGACGGGGCAGGGGGTGTTACAGTCCAACCCATGCGGTTTGCAGGATCTGCTTCCCAGCTAGGATCTATCTCAGCAAAGCTGAGAAGTGGTTCCCATTTCTCCTGGCAGAGGTAAACACAGCGAGGCGGCCTGCAGTCCTAGATCTAGGGGAAAGTTGGGGTTCTCTCCATGCTCAACATTGTAGACTGCGGTTCTGTCGTTGATGGCAGGAAGTCGTGTGGCTCAGAATGCTCATCCGTACGAGAGAGAAAGGCTAACTCCTGCTTGGAGACTCTCAGCACAGAAGTGAGGCCAACCAGCTCAGCTTCCATTTTTCCCCTCCCCGGGGAGAGCTGTTTTTACAATGTCAATATTTGGAGATCACTTTCCTTTTATTAACTCAGGCCCTAGTAACCCTCAGTATTCATATAACTGTGGCTCCCTCCTGCCTGTACCGAAGGTGGCTGATCCGCTCCAGCAAGCCTGGCACCCTTTGTTGGGTATAAAGGACTGAAACTTTGATCTTGAAAGGGTGGCCCTAGCAGTGCCTGGGGCCTTTGAAGTGTCACATGTCACTGTCACATGTCACAAATCTTCAGTTTGTTGCTATGGAGACCTTCATCATTACTATATCTTAAAAAACTGAAACCAAAAACAAACCCAGTTTTATTATTTCACAACCTTATTCATTAGGCAAGTAGCATTTTAACAAGAGCCAATTTGTAAAGTATGAATTCGCAATAAAGGGAGCGAAGCAGACAGGAAGTCCCTGCTGTATTGTGCATTTTAAAAAATAGTGACTGGCCACACAGGTAAATGCACTCAGTAGGAGTCCAGGGGTTGTTCCTAGCAAGCCAAAAATGCCATGGGGTGGGGGGTGGGGGGTGGATGAGGCTGCAGCTGTCACCTGGGATGGGCTGGTCATGCAGATACGCTTTATAAGTGAAGGAGGTGGGATTCAGAAATGCAGTCTGGCTCCAGACCCCTTCTTATAACAGTAACACTAAACTGTCTCTCTTACAAGGAACGGAGGCCTTACTCACTATGAAACTGGAGTGTTCTAACCCCATGTCTGGAAGGTCTTGATGGACTTCCACAGTGGGTGTGGAGCCTTGACCTGGGCCCCCCTGAAGCACCCCGATTTGACCCTCTGAATCACGATCACCAAAGATTCCTGTCAACCTCTAGAAGCCTCAGGAGCAGCTTGGAATGGGCTCTCTGGGAGGTGTCCCTGGGGGACTCCACAGGCCAATGCTCCCTGGCCAGGCCATTGTTGCTGGTATGTCTGGGGAGTCATACTTTCGGACTCGAGGGAGGGAAGCTCCTTCTATCAAGCTATCACACCAAGGGTTCCTAGGGATGCTCAGATATCCTGATAACAAAATGTTACCTATTTTGCATGACCCATAATGTAATAAACAGGGCACATACTCTCTGTATGGGAGATTCAGAATAGGGTTAAGCGCAGTCTTATCATCAGACCTCCTAACAGAGCAGGAGTCCTGGCAAATATGGGAATAGAATAGTTGACAGCCAAAGCCTCAAATGGTTGCACCCCCTGCCCCGAGGCTGTTCTGGGCCCCAGAAATGGAGCCAAGGCCCCTGTCACCTATCCAATCCTTGGTTTAACTCTGAACCACTTCAATTCAAAAGAGGTGGTCTTCAAAGGAGATGGCCATCTAGCCAGCCTTGCTGACCTTCATGTCCTTTTCTACATTTTCTAGCATCCTGCATAAGCCTGGACTGGGAACATCTCTAGAGCTACTGGTCCTGCTTGCCAGTAAAGGGACAAAGGACATAGGGTCTGCAACCCCTGCCCCAGAACCTCCTGTGCAAAAGTTGGCTGGGAGATGGCGCTTCAGAATGCAAATACCTGGACCCTACTCCCCAGGTAGTCTAGTTCACCAGGCCTGGGGTGGCTCAGAAGTCTGCATTTTCCACAAGCTCCCTCATGTCATTCCAATGCACATTAAAATTTAAAACCCACTGGTGGAGGGCAAAGAGCACCAGAGTATCAGAATTTCCAAGTTTGAGGCCCGACTCTATCTGTCACCACTGGATGACCCAAAATAATTCACTTGCTCCCTCAATTTCCTTATCTTCACAATGGGAACAACAGAGATCCTGCAAAAACTTGCCAGTTTGCCAAAAATTACATTAGGTGACGCATATTTTGGTAGGCTGAAAAATAGGCCCCCCAAAAGTTATCCATGTGCCCGTCTCTGGAACCTGTGAACATCACTTTATATGGAAACAGGGTCTCTGCAGATGTGATTAAGCTAAGGATCATGAAATGGGGAGATTATCCTGGATGAGTCCAATGCAGTCACAATAGTCTGATAAGAGGTAGTCAAAAGGAGATTTGATGCAGAGGAGATAGCGTGAAGGCAAAGGCTGGTGTGGTGCAGCCTCAGGGAACTAATAGGATGTGTGAGCTGCAGGTGCCATAGAAATATTTAATGTTGCTATAACTTAGAATATGGGTGTTAGCTGCTTCTGCGTTTCGCTGCCTTCCACTTTCAGCAGTCAAGATGGGCTGGGCTTTGTGTGGCTCCACCTGATACAATTCCTTTCTATAAACAGCTTTTCCTAGGACCCATGCCTTTTGAATATTTTGAGGACTTCCAACAGAAGAAGGTATGAGTTAAACCAAGGCAAACAAGCTTCACTACAAACATATTTGAAATTTGTTTTTTTGGTCAGGTGGGATGAGAAAGCACAAACAAGCAGAGTCACAGATGTGTAAAGACCAGACCACTATTTGTTGAGTGGTGTCTTGAATGTATTTGTACGCTGCCCCAGCATGCGCTCCACTCAATGATCGTGTGGTGCCGAATCCTGTAGGAATCATAAAAAGTTTAAGCCTCGGGGCACCTGGGTGGCTCAGTCAATTAAGCTTCCAACTCTTGATTTTGACTCAGGTCCTGATCTCATGGTCGTGGGATCAAGCCCTGCATCAGGCTCAGCACTGGGCCTGGAGCCTGCTTAAGATTCTCTCTTCCTGGGGATCCCTGGGTGGCTCAGCGGTTTAGTGCCTGCCTTCAGCCCAGGGCATGATCCCGGAGTCCCGGGAGTCCCACATCAGGCTCCCTGCATGGAGCTTGCTTCTCCCTCTGCCTGTGTCTCTGTCTCTGTCTCTCTCTCTCTCTCTCTCTCTCTCTGTGTCTCTTATAAATAAATAAAATCTTTAAAAAAAAAAAGATTCTCTCTTCCTCTCCCTCTGCCCCTCCCCTACCTCTTGATAAAAAAGCTTAAGTCTCTTAGAAATAAGAACCTTACTAATATTGAAACTTGGATTCATGGAGCTCCTGTTATTTCAGGAACCTGGGGAGCTTTTCTTAATTATCTCTACTTTATTCACATTCCTAGGAGATGATGTATGCATTTTAAAGAGAAGAAAACCAGTGTTCCACTAATTTGTCCCTGGCCTTGCAGTGATGGCTGCTGGCTATCCCATAGTCTCACCCTCTTGCCCCTCTGTGCTGTGCTCTGTCCCACCCTATTGCACTAAATGATTTCAGTCCCTGAATGGTGCCTCAGGGTTCGTGGCCATCACCCTCCATCCTCCCTGCCCTCCACTGCAGTCATCACTCCCACCCTCAGTTTAGGGTGGCTAAAACTATTTTCCTTCTCTCCACACCCCCAGGCATTTGAGGTGTGTTGCCTGCCTGGTCCATGCTTCCCACCTGCGTTCCTCTGATTGCCTAGCCAGTCCTGTGTTGGTGACATGAAAAGGATGAGGGTCATGCTGCCTGGTCCTAGAGCTGATGGACCAGACCATAACTGGCAACTGGCACCATGGTCACCACAGCACTGTTTCCTGAGTACCTCCCCTGTGCCAGGCACTGTGCTAGTCACTCTGCTTCAGCATCCCCTCCCGCCCCATTTAATCCCAGTGACTGCCCCGTGACATAGGTCCTAGTGTCCCTATTCACAGATGAGGAGACCATGGCTCAGAAGTTGCCCAGCTGGTCCATAGTCACACAGATGACAAGAGGCAGAGCAAGGAGGTGCCATCCAACTGTGACTACAGTAGTGTAGAGGGGACCATTGTCCATTTAAATGGAAGAACTCTGATTGAGCTGAGAAGACTCAGACCGAATTTTCCAGGGAAGAAAAGTGCAGAAGAATGAAAACCCAGGAACACAGTCAGACAAGAAAAATCAGGGCGGTTTCCTGTGCTTAGCAGGAGGGGCTGGCCCCACTGGCATAGATTCAGAAGAAACTAGAAAAAGGCCACCCCTGGTTGTAGAAAAAGAATCCCCATGGATGTGTTCTATCCCGCTTTACCAGAGTGGCTGTCATGGAATTTTTGGTTTTTAAAAATTGATTGTAATCTTAATTCTAACCTTACAGCCAGTGGGTACTAGTCAAAAATACTTAGCAGCCTGGGCAGCGTGGGGAATGGCCAGTCTCAACAGACACTGGGTGTGAACAAGCGCCCAGGCCATGCCCCTGACCGTCCGCCGGTCCTGCTAATGGCTTCATGGCACTTAGAAGAGGAAAGTCAGGGGACCTGGGTGGCTCAGTGGCTGAGCGTCTGCCTTTGGCTCAGGACGTGATCCCAGGGTCCTGGGATCGAGTTCCGCATCGGGCTCCTTGCGTGGAGCCTGCTTCTCCCTCTGCTGTGTCTCTGCCTCTCTCTCTCTTTGTGTCTCTCATGAATAAATAAAATCTTAAGAAGAAGAAGAAGAGGAAAGTCAAAGTTGAAAGTGCAGGAGAACTTGACGTCATGTTGCACAGAGGTCAGGAATCGGTTCAGAGAAGGGTCCGTGTGGGGAGAGGGGGGCAGTGTGCACAAGCCCGGAGGCCAGGTTGTCTGTCAGTGACTTAGCAGCGATCCACAAATGCAGACTGTCCCATCAAGACTACTGGGACTGTGCTAAAAGGTAAACCCCAGGGCTTCATCCCAGAGTGACTCAGCATGTCTGGGGCTGTTGACGCAAATTTCCGTGGTTCCCAAGCCTCATGACTCCATTGTACATAATCTCTGGAGCACTTAGAGTCATTCTTAAAGATAAAAGAGATGATGTAAAAAAAAAAAAAAAAAAAAAGAGATGATGTGTGTGAAATGCTTAGGGTAGTACCTGACATATATGAGCTTCTGCATGTTCCTCGTTGCTAGCCCCCAGTTCCCCAACCCGAGAACATGAAGTTTGGGCATTCATCCTCCTGATACACATCTGAGTCTACACGGTCAGTAAATGTTAGAGACTAAACTCGTTGACTATTTCTCCATCTTTATTATGGTCTCTTTTTTCAGTCTTGTTTTAATTATTTTAAATGCATATTCTTTTGCATACACTCAGATTGTCTTATTTTAAGCTGCCTCATCATATGTAAGGTACATACAGTATTAAAAAAAATTAAGGGGTGCACTCATGATCCCAGAGTCCTGGGGCTGGGCTTCCTGCTCAGCGGGGAGCCTGCTTCTCCCTCTGCCCTGCTTTCTGCTCATGCATGCGAAATTGCTCTCTCTCCCTCTCTCTCTCAAAGAAATAAATTTTTAAAAAATCTTTTTTAAAAATTAAGAATCTTAGTGAATGATGACTGCAGTATTTATTTTACACGCGGGAAAAACAAACCATAAAAGAAGTTAAATGTCCCACTCAAAAGTCACACTGCCATTGAGAGGTGGATCTGCAGCTGGAACCCCAATAGCTGCCTGTCCACTTTGAGTAGATGGACGCCCTGACCACGCCAGGCTTCTGGGGAGGGGAGTGCAGCCTGGAAACTTCCTGTTGGTGGGTAAGAGCAGCAGTACTCCCAAACTTCACTTTAGCCTGGGTATCAGCCTCCGTCCGTGTTCTAACCTTTTGTGGGCTTAAGACGTTCATATAGCCAAAGGCTGACTTTATAGTTGTTTCTAGAACTCCTGAACTTGTATCTAATCAATGATCTTATGATCACATGAATTACCGTTACGCCTCTTCTCCAGAACCCCATCAATAATGCAAGCAGTGTCCTTTGGATTTATTGCTAATATCAGAAGATTCACTTCCAAATAGATGTATACATTTTAGATGTTAACTTGGAAAGAAAGACCTCCTTATCTGCTTTGTATGTTGAGATTCTATTAGTCAGCAGAAAATAAATATATATTTATTAGTGAAAGAATAATTAATGTTGGTGGAAGTTGCTAATTGGGATCCCTGGGTGGCTCAGCGGTTTAGTGCCTGCCTTCAGCTCAGGGCGTGATCCTGGAGTCCAGGGATGGAGTCCCATGTCGGGCTCCCTGCATGGAGCCTGCTTCTCCCTCTGCCTGTCTCTTCCTCTCTCTCTCTCTCTCTCTCTCTCTCTCATCGATAAACAAAATCTTTAATAAAAAAAAAAAAAAAAAGGAAGTTGCTAATTGTCATACAGAAAAAGTTAACAAATTTTGAATCGTTAGAGAAACAGATTGGCAATTGATAATGAATATCATGAGTGCACTAACTAGATAATTTTTAGAAATAATAGCATATCCTTTTAGAACCAACAAATGTTTACAAAAATTAAATAACAATACAAGATAGAATAAT
Source organism: Canis lupus familiaris (assembly GCF_011100685.1). NCBI lineage: Eukaryota > Metazoa > Chordata > Mammalia > Carnivora > Canidae > Canis > Canis lupus. Next base: position 19,463,696 of record NC_049238.1, read on the forward strand.
GGAGAATAGATTTTATTATAAGCGTAATCTTTTGAGTTGTTTGCAGTACTAAATTTGTAACATTAAACAAAATAACCTATAAGAATTATACTTAATTTTTAGCTATTTAACTCTACTTAGTCCGTGATTCTTGCTTCTCCGTGGGATTCCATTGAAATTAAGTCCCTATTTAGAATTGCAAATTTGCAGCCGGGTGGCAGAAGGAATTCAGCAGCTGATAATGCTGAGCAAGACTTAACAGCACTGAACCGGCAAACTTTACAACTGTACTCATATTTTAAACAATAAAATGGAATTACATTTTTAGGGGCACCTGGGTGGCTCAGTGGGTTTAGCATCTGCCCTGGGCTAGGGTCATGATCCCAGAGTCCTGGGATTGAGCCCTGGGGCTTCCTACTCAGCGGGGAGCCTGCTTCTGCCTTTCCCCACTGCTTGTGCTCTCTAGCTCTCTCAAATAAATAAATAAAATCTTTTAAAAAACGGATTTACATTTTTAAATTAAATTTCAATTTTGTTCTTGGTTCCCAGAATTCATTCTAAAGTGTTGAGACATGGTTTGATGATGGCTTTGCTTATTTCATTGGACCCCTCACTGCCTCCCAGCCTCTGTGTGTTTGATGCAATTCTGGAAATGGAAGGGGGGCAGAGCTTAAGGGAGTCCCCTCTGTGTCCTCACCCGTTCCATCCTCTGCTCATCTCAGCGGAGAAGGGCTTAAAAGGGCCAGGGGTCCAGTCTGGTGGTGTAGACAGGAAGGAAAAGCAGGATTTGGAACCCACAGAGGTGTGGAGACCAGGTATGCTGTGGGAAGCAGACTAGAGCCAAGTCCTGGAATGCATGGTTCCTGGATGTGTCTGTCCCATGGCTTTTCTAGGGCAGGGGGCCTTGGGATTGCAAGTCCCAGAGCCCAGAGCTTAGAGCCTGAAGGTGAAGAGCACAGTGGGTCACTTCTCACCTGTACTTCTTTCTCTCCTCCCGGGTAGTTTGTGAAATTTGCCAACATCGAAGAGGACACCCCATCCTATCACCGGAGCTATGACTTCTTTGTGTCCCGCTTCAGTGAAATGTGCCACTCCAGCCATGATGACATGGAAATCAAGACTAAGTGAGTGGGGGAAGTGAGGGGGCTCACTCAGCTAACGACAAGGGCATCGAAGGGTCTTACAGAGCTGCCAGAGCAGAGTGCATTGTCTGTCTTCATCAGTGTCTACCTCTGTTCTGACATTGCTGAGGAGGAAAGGAACACCTGGTGGGATGCAGGTGGGCAGGTAGACAGAGCTGGGCTCCCAGCTCCCAGCATGTGCTTTCAAAGGAAAATCTTCTGGGGCACAAAATAGGAACAGATGGAAGGGAATGGTCCTGGGAGCCAAATCTGAGAGTCAGCTACACACATATATACACACATGCACACACCTGTGCTCTTTCGTTTAGAAGTACATGTGTTTATACCCCCCCAGAAACGTACCCACTCACCACTCTCCATCACAATATGTCCCTGCCAATAAAAAGCCCAGGTCTTCACATTGACTGATGTCTGCCGGCACCCTACTTTGTCTCCTCCACACTCTGCCCAGCTCATTCCCCTCCAGCCACACAGGCTGCCTCACTGCCCCATGAACACACCAAAGACATTCCTGCCAAAGGGCCTTTGCACAGTCTGTTCCTGTGCCTGGAAAGCTTTCTCTGGATATTGTCTAGCTCACTTGCTCACCCCCTGCAATCCCTTGCTCAAATCCTTTGCTCAAATAATCCCTTCTCTTGAATATCCTGTACATCTATTCCCTCGCCCTGCTGTTTCCCCCATAGCACAATCCCCTTCAAACATGTTCTGTAACATATTGTTTCTTACTCATTGTCTGCCCAACCCCCACACCAGAATGTAAAGTCTGTGAGGCTAGGAGTCATTGTTTTGTTCACTGCTGCATCTCACCTGCTGCAGTGCTACCTGGGGATCAGTAAACAACTAATAAACAGTTGTTGGGTGAATGAATGAATGAATGAATGCTTTCTTTTTTTTTTTTAAAGACTATATTTCTTTTAAGTAATCTCTGTGCCTAACATGGGGCTCGAACTCACAACCCTGAGATCAACAGTTGAACGCTCTATCAACCGAGCCTGCCAGGTGCCCCAAATGAATGCTTTCAGATAAACATTTTGAGTTACAGAATACAGACTCAAACTTATAAAGTCATTTAACTCACAGTCACACACTTATCAACATAGAAACAAAACTCCTCAAATGACATCACGAAGACATATACGTGAATATATGCCGACAGAAGCTAAGGCGGGATGCACAGCAGCAGACTGATGAGTTACCACTCAGAGGCAAGGAAGCAGTGAGTAGGTTTTTTTCTTTCTTTCTTTTTTTTTTTTAAGATTTTATTTATTTATGAGAGAGAGAGATTGAGAGAGAGAGAGGCAGAGGGAGAAGCAGGCTCCATGCCAGGAGCCCAACGTGAGACTCGATCCCGGGACTCCAGGATTGCGCCCTGGGCCAAAGGCAGGCGCTAAACTGCTGAGCCACCCAGGGATCCCCGTGAGTAGGTATTTTGTGCAAAGTCCTATCATGGGACAGATAAGGTGCAAAATGACTAGAAATCGGCCTCTGCCCACAAAGGGTGTGTGATCAACTCGGGGAGGCTATCTGAAACCAGAGAATATGTTTAAAGGTGACAAAGAAGGAAGGAAGAAGAAGAGGAGAAGAGAAGAGAAGAAGAGAAGAGAAGAGAAGGGAAGGGAAGGGAAGGGAAGGGAAGGGAAGGGAAGGGAAGGGAAGGGAAGGGGAGGGGAGGGGAGGGGAGGGGAGAGGAGAGGAGAGGAGAGGAGAGGAGAGGAGAGGAGAGGAGAGGAGAGGAGAGGAGAGGAGAGGAGAGGAGAGGAGAGGAGAGGAGAGGAGAGGAGAAGAGAAGAGAGAGAAGAGAAGAGAAGAGAGAAGAGAAGAGAAGAGAAGAGAAGAGAAGAGAAGAGAAGAGAAGAGAAGAGAAGAGAAGAGAAGAGAAGAGAAGAGAGAAGAGAAGAGAAGAGAGAAGAGAAGAGAAGAGAAAGGGCAGGAGTTGTCAGAGAAAGGATTGGGGCTGAAGTTGACATGTGGCCAGTTATGCCCATAGGACCCCAATTCTCCAGCGGTTTTTCCAGAACTCAGCCGATGGCTTTTTCCTTCATCACACCAGTATTTCAGAGGGTATTGCCATGTTTTGTGCAACAGTGGGGTCAGGGAACCCTGCATGTCCCGAACAACAGCTTATCACCACAGCTGAGGGTCTGCATTAGCAGAACAGGAAGTGAACCCCTCCATCCCACAGGTGGCCAGTTCCCAAAGCTTGTGAGCCTGTGAAGCACCTCCAGGACAGCTCACCCACCCTGTGAGTGGTTGGGAGCATCCCAGCCTCCACAGCTCCCCATCTCCTAAAATAGTCCCGGTCTGGAAGTGTGCTACCCCATGCCTCCGGCGGGCAGTGGGAGTCCCTGGAGGAAGGAGCCCCTCATCTTGTCCCCAGCATTGGCCCTGCAGTAGCCACCTCACTGCAGACAGGCTGTAAGGAGACAGAAGGGGCTAGAGCAGCTGGGAGCATGTCCAGGAGCAGGTGCTGGGGAAGATGCCAGGTGTGGCTGGAACAGGTGCTGGTCGCTTGGGCAGTGCTTTCAGGAGGGGAGCAGAGGGGAAACACACACACAATCACACATACACAATAGCACACACACAATCACACATACACAGTAGCACATACACAACCACACACACATAATCACTCATATGTGCAATAGCACATGTACAATCACACACACACAGTACACAGTAGGGAAAGGCGCAGAAGCATATTCTGTGTTCTAACAGCTCAGGATGTGCTGCACATCAGGAGGAGGGTGGCTGAGGTTTCCTCCTGGCAACTGGGCAGTGCCATTAGCACCCACAGGCCAACCCTGAAAGGAAGGCCTGCCAGGTGACAGGTGTTTCTAGCATCAGTCATCCTTTTTCTTTCTGTTTCTCTTTTCCACAGCCTCCATGCACCCTTTTTCCCTGAGATCCCCTCTGTTGTTCATTCATAGCCTTGGCAGAGCCCAGAGCCCAGAACAACCCCTGGGACTTGTAAATAAGTGTATGCATGTGTGTGTGTGTGTGTGTGTGTGTGTGTGTGTGTGTGTGTGTGTGTGTATAGAGAGAGAGAGAGAGCATGAGAGAGAGAGAGAGAGAGAGGAATGCACTTTTGGGGGGCACAGGAGAGGCAGAAGGAAGGAGAGGGAGAGAGAGAATCTCAAGCCGACTCCTTGCTGAGCATGGAGCCCGACACAGAGGTCATCTCACAACCCTGAGATCATGACCTGAGCCAAAATCAAGAGTCGGGTGCTTAACCTACTGGGCCCCCCAGGTGCCCCTCCTTTCTCACCTTTTGATTCATTAATTCCACTCATGGCCATGATTTGTAATGTTATAAAGTGTTTTATCTGGTGATGTCCATTATAGCATTATTACAGTAGCAAAAAGTTTGAAACAGGGATCCCTGGGTGGCGCTGCGGTTTAGCGCCTGCCTTTGGCCCAGGGCGCGATCCTGGAGACCCGGGATCGAATCCCACGTCGGGCTCCCGGTGCATGGAGCCTGCTTCTCCCTCTGCCTGTGTCTCTGCCTCTCTCTCTCTCTCTCTGTGTGACTATCATAAATAAATAAAAATTAAAAAAAAAAAGTTTGAAACAAATGACCAACAGGGGACTGGTTGAGAAAGTTCTTATGACAGTACATCATGCATGTTTATGAAGACTTAATAATAATAAGAAAATGCTTATGATAGAATATTATGGGGAGAAAAAGCCAGTACAGGTTCTTAATTCTGTTATGTATTATGCACAGAAGAAAGGAAAGACACTAAAATGCCAATAAAGGCTCTCTTTGAATGGTAATCAGAGGGGTAAATCTTCTTTATACTTTTCTATAATTGGTATGTATTATTTTATAATCAAAAAAAAAGTTGGTTGCAAAAAGAAAAAAAGAGACTTTGGGCTGAAATACACAACCAGTAAAGAGCCTCCCCCCCCCCCCACCCCGCAAGGACCCTTGGTCAGCACAGTGGAACTTGCAGAGGTACAAGAGTGGGGGTGGGGGTGAACGGGGCCTCTTCTGCACTATTACTCGATTTACTGGTTTCGCAGCCAGCTTAGCCCCAGCTGAGACCTCTCTGGCTCAGAGTCTGGCAGCACCATGCTTCTCCATCCAGATCCCCTCCCTGCTGTAACTTACTCATAGCCCTGGATCCTGCTTCATCAGTTCTTGGCAGTACTTTGAGGCCTTGTATCTTGGGAACAAACCCAGCGGGGTACTAAAGAGGAGGAGCCTGGGGCAACTGGCAGCATCAGGGAGAAGCCCGTGTGGTCCCAGGCAAGGGCGCCTGGCAATCTCCAGGATGGGCCAGAGGTCGTGGCTTCCTGGGCTCGCATCCACTAGCACAGGAAGCCAGCCAGCCAGGAGGCTGAGTCACACGACGGGTAGAAGGTGGGCTCCATTCTGCCTTTAGATGGATGAGCGCATCCCCAGTCCCCATGCCATGCTCCTCCCTTGGCCACAGAAGCTGGGCCTTTCAGGGCCTGAGGACTCCATGGCTCCATTTTGCCTTTTTTTTTTTTTTTTCTTACAGAATCAGAATGTCAGGCATCAAAGGTCTGCAAGGGGTGGTAAGGAAGACGGTGAACGATGAATTGCAAGCCAATATCTGGGACCCACAGCACATGGACAAAATTGTCCCATCACTGCTTTTCAATCTGCAGCATGTGGAAGAGGCCGAGAGGTAAGCAGGCAAGGCTGGAGCTTGGGCAGCAGACCGGCTGCCTTTGCCATCCGCTGGGGACCCACACGGCTTGGGCTGCTTGGTAAAGACTAACTAAAAGGCCAGGGATCGTGGTTTTTGTGGCTTGTTCTGCAATAAGCCCAAGGCCGGCTCCCTAGGAGCCTTGGGTCTGGCCTTCTGCCAGCTTGCTGTACCCCCTAGGTCTGTGTCCATCCGGAGGGGAAGACAGTAACTGTGCTGGGCTCCCCGAGCGTAAGTGTGTGCTGGTAAGAACACACAGAACCAAGAATCAGATTATCTCTGTCTCCCCGAAAGCAGCAGGCCAAGTCAACTGGCTCCAGTTACTGAGGACTTTGCCTTCCTCCCTCCCTTCCTAATGGTATTTCAGCCCCTGAAAACCTGCTTGACCAGCCAGCAGCCACTGGACACAAGTTGCAGGTCCTGCGTTTTAATCTGGGGGCCCTCAGACGGGGGATCCAGTCTGTCCCTGCGCCTCGCTCTCCCCGACTGTGAAGCGGGACGCAGGGAAAGGCTGGTGCCGCTGTGCACCTGTGCCCCGCGCTGTCCCGCTGTCGGCGCAGAGCGAGGTCCTCCCGCACTCGACTCGGTGCAGCCTCTGCGGCTGGGGACGGGCGGGGGGAGTAAGTAAGTGCCCCCTGGGGGCCCTTCGAGGAACTGCGCCTCACCGACCAGCTCCGCCCGTGGTCTCCGCGCTCCCGGAGACCTTGAGGCTCCTTCCTCGGTCCAGATCCGGCCCAGCCCCTGACACTTAGGTACCACTGAGTCACACCTGGGCCAACCTCCATGCCTTTCTTTCTTTCTTTTTTCCCTCCTTCTTTTTCCTCTTCCTCCTCTCTCCCACTTACTTATGCCTTCTCTTACTCCGCCTCCCTCTCTTCACACCCCATCTTTTTCTTTCCTGAGCTCCGGGGCATGGAGACACTCTTGGTGCGAGCCTCACCAGGCCCACTATGTGCAGGCTATCTGCCCTTCCCGTGGGGGCACATGTCCTCAAGGCTTTCCAGAAAGAGAACTGGATCCCTTCTCCCGTGATCTTCCTCTACCCTGGGCTTCTTTACCCTGTTTCATCTCCACCAGCCAAGATATCTCCTACATTATCTCGTGCAGCCCACGGAAAATTCCTGCCTGTCTTAGTGCCACCGCTGGCAAGGATGCAGCGTAGAAACGCAGGCTGCACGAAGCCTGCCTCCGGCTTTGCTGGCTGCCCCTTACCCCCACACGCTGCTTGTTTCTATAGCCGCTCGCCCTCGCCCCTCCAAGCACCAGAGAAGGAGAAAGAGAACCCAGCAGAGCTGGCCGAGAGGTGCCTTCGGGAACTGCTGGGCCGGGCTGCCTTTGGCAACATCAAGAATGCCATCAAGCCTGTTCTCATGTGAGTGCCCCCTGCCCCTGGCCGTCAGAGAACTATCTCAGGTGCTGGCATCCTGCTGGCTGACTTGGGGAGAGGGGAAGGAGGTGTCCGGCGGTGGTGCTGTGCCCAGATGGTCCTCTGTGCCTGTGTTCCCTGCACCGTGACAGCAGAAGCTACCCCACAGTGGCCTAGCTCAGTGTTGGGGAGAGGTGCTGGTTAGGAGGCCCCCTGGAACAGAAGGACAGTGCCCAGCTTCACTCCTGAGTCCACAGCTGTGGGACTCTAGTCCTTGTCTTTTCTCCAGCTCCTGCGCCGGGACGGCCCCGGGGTCCCTCATCCCCTTCCCTCAGGGCTACCTATAACCTTCGCTACCTGGGAGCCAAACCAGGGGCTGGGTCTCTCAGGAGGTCCCTCTCCCTCAAGCTTGCCTGTCCTCCCTCAGTCACTTTGCCTTTCACAGCCATCCCCCCATATTTTCTGCCTCACAGCCACCTGGATAACCATTCTCTTTGGGAACCCAAGGTGTTCGCCATCCGTTGCTTTAAAATCATCATGTACTCAATTCAGGTATGGTGGATCCCTCAGTCCAGCTTTCACCCCTGGCCCAGGGCATCTCGGGGTGGTGGGGGTGGCAGGGGGGCAGGACAATGTGCTAAAGGAGAAAGCAGGGTTGCTCTGTGACCTCTTCCAAGCCCCTACGTGTCGAGACATGCCGCTTCATTGATCTAGTTGTGAGGAAGGGCGGGTTTCAGTTTTATTTCTGATCCAGCACAGATCAATACTTTATAAAATACAATTAAGAAGAATTCTTAGGGCATCTGGGTGGCTCAGCCGGTTGAGCATCTGTCTTTGGCTCGGGTTATGATCTCAGGGTCCTGGGATCAAGTTCCACATCATGCTCTCTGCTTGGTGGGGAGCCTGCTTCTCCCTCCCTCTCTTCCCCTCTGAGCTCTCTCCTCACTCTCTCAAATAAATTTTTTAAAAAGTAAAGAATTTGGGGATCTCTGGATGGCTCAGCGCTTTAGTGCCTGCCTTTGGCCCAGGGCGTGGTCCTGGAGTCTCAGAATTGAGTCCCACATCAGGCTCCCTGCATGGAGCCTGCTTCTCTCTCTGCCTATGTCTCTGCCTCTCTCTCTCTCTCTCTCTGTGTCTCATGAATAAATACATAAAATCTTTTAAAAAATAAAATCTTTTTAAAAAATCTTAAAGAATTCTTAGAAAAAGTAAATGAAAACTCATGCAAAATACAAGCCCACAGACCATACCGGGCTTCATCATCAGCATCATCACATTGCTTACTAGTGCTTACCTTCAATTTCTGTACTATCCCAGTGTAATTCGGCTACACTTTGTGCAGCACTGGACTAACCCTGTAGCCTGTGGGGCCCTTATCAGTATGACCTGGGACCTGGGAACAATGAAAAGAAAGACAGTATTTTAAACTAGTTTTTGACTCCCTCGAAGTGGAAGGGCCCAGGACAACTCTGGAAATAGAGGTCGTCACTGGGATGGGGCTCTGCTCCTGTTGGACCAAGGTGGGGGGACACTAAGGAGATGGAATCTGGGTATGTAGGCACCACCTCCCGCGCCCACTGGCCTCAGGACCTCACTCTTGTCCACGCCAGCCTTTGGGTCCCAGTCCAGGGCTGCCCTGGCGCAGAGGCCATGTGGGGGTTGCTGTTTGGGGCCAGCACGTCTTCCTCCCCCCAGCCGCAGCACTCCCACCTGGTTATCCAGCAGCTCCTGAGCCACCTGGATGCCAACAGCCGCAGCGCGGCCACGGTGCGGGCGGGCATCGTGGAGGTCCTGTCGGAAGCTGCCGTCATCGCCGCCACCGGCTCCGTCGGTAAGGGGGCGCTGAGTGACAGCGTGGAGGCCGGGAAGCCTCCCAAAACAAAGCACTGCCCTTAGGGGGAAGCTGCCTCCGCCTTCCAGAAAAGGGCAAGGGAGCGCAGGGAGGTGTCAGAGACGGTTTTCCTCGGAAGAAGTCAACCAGGGCAGGTGTGGGGCAGAGGAAGCCTCTGGCTGGAATGCAAGACAGGGGAGAAGGGGGGGGCGGGGGGGGAGGTGCCAGCCCTGGATTTCGGGTCTTCCCTTCACTCCACACACCCCCCGACCCCGGCTGCGCCCAGGGCCCACTGTGCTGGAGATGTTCAACACTCTGCTGAGGCAGCTGCGGCTCAGCATCGACTACGCCCTGACCGGGAGCTACGACGTGGCTATGAGCCTGGGCACCAAGATCATCAAGGAGCACGAAGAGCGCATGTTCCAGGAGGCGGTCATCAAGACCATAGGTGGGACCGGGGGGCGGGGCCTAGAGGCGGGCGGGGCCCTGGGTGGGCGGGGCCGGGGGCAGCCTCCACCCCCACCGGGACCACGACGCCCCGGCGCTCTAGGAAGGTCGTCCGCTCAAACTGTGTTCCTCGCGGACGTGGGAGAAGATGGAATCAGTCACCGGCGCCCACAGCTCTCGGACTGGCCTGAGCCGGGCCTGAGGGAGAGCACAGGACGGGGTCCGCGGGTTGCTCGGGCTGGCCTCCCAGTCACAGGCTGAGAGCGGCGAGCTCTGCCTGCACCCAAGCCCCGGGTCAGGCGTGTCTGATGCTTCCACCCTAGAGCGACTGGAGGGGAGGAGCGAGGAGGAGAAGCAGGGGAGGGAGGACCGGGAGAAGGCCGTGGACGCGCTCCTGGCTGCGGACCGGCGGGACCGGGCCTCCACCCCTCCAGCGTGCAGGGCTCCTCACTTCAGAGCCTCCCTGCTTAGCACCGCGGGCGCTCCCCTCTCCTTCCCGGAGACACTCGCCACAGCCTGCGGAATGACCGGGGAGGGAGCCGGAGCCCGGGAGTCCCCTGGCGTCGTCTAGGTTTCTCCCTCTGCGTCTTAATTGTCTCCCTAGAGACGCAGCCGGCACTCTGGGCAGCGGTTTGCTCAGGTGAAGGGTGGAGGGCAGACCCCGGCAGCTGGCAGCCTCACCTGGGCCCCATCCCTTTCCCGCAGGCTCCTTTGCCAGCACGTTGCCTACTTATCAGCGCTCCGAGGTGATCCTTTTCATCATGAGCAAGGTCCCCCTGCCTTCCCTGCACCATCCCATGGAGACAGGGAAAACAGGGTAAGCCTACCAGCCTTGCTCCCCTTTCCCCTCTATCGGCCGACATTCCACCCCAGCTTCCCTTCCTGTGTTTTCTCGCTGACTCCTTTCTCCATTTTAACTTTCCTGGTCCTGCCCCCACTTCTCTTCTTCTACTCTCAAATCCCTCAGCAGGCTTTAGTGGGGCCCTTGGGTCCCACAACAATTCCTCAAGCTCCCCTACCAATAGCTACCTCCTACTTTTGAGGCAAGCCAATAATTCTCTGGTCTGCTTCCTGGCCCTGGAAGTCAACTGGAGTCCTGGGTAACAAGCCTCATGGAGAATCTAATCACAAGGGGCCCTGGGCAGGGAAGCATGGGATCTCTGCCCACATCACCATCCTAGTATTTGTGTCTCTGGTCTACAGAGAGAACAGGAACCGGCTGACCCAGATTATGCTGCTGAAATCCCTCCTTCAGGTGAGCCTCTCCTGTCCCCATTCCTGCTCTGCCTCTATGGGAGGCAGCTCCTCCAAGGGACCAAGAGAAGGCTACCATATACAGTGGTTCAGGTTGCACACGGCACAAATATGCCCGGCCTAAAGGGTGAATGAATAGGGGGGTTGAAATCCAACCTGCCTTACACTCTAGCAGTCTGGGTATCCACAGAGCTGGGTCACCCAGAGCAGGCTGGATACTGTTCCTAATGTTCGCAAAGTTTCCTGATAGCCTTGTCAAACATCATCTCTGAATTGGGATGGCATCTTTAGTTCCTGCCTTTTTTCCCCTTCCAAGTACCTCTCCAGGTCCCTTCCACCTGTTGCTCCTCCGCACTTGTTCCCACCTCTGTCCCCTGGCCACTAGCTCTGCCTTCATCAGGGTTTTACATTCCTCTTCTTTACATCATTGCAGCCATCACTGGAGTCCAGATTCATTATCCTCCAATCCAATGCCATCTCCATGATCAACTTGTTAAAATAGTGTAGCTTCCCTAGAGATTTGGAGCTATCAGTCCCAGTGGGGTCCTGGAATCTGTGTATAACAGCCCCTCCCCTACTATTCTTACACACGGCCCCACCTAAGCTCTGGACATCTCACAACTAGATTCTTCTCATGGTTGTCCTTATTTCCATCTGCCCTCACCAGTCACACATACAATCACAAGAAGAATTTTCTAGAAATGCTCCTTTTCAAATAGTAGGTGGCAGTGTACAATTGATGTGCCTTCAGATTTCACACTTCTCAGACTAACGGTGGGAAATCCCCAGTCCCCTTCCCCTCCCCAACTCCCCGTCTCATCCCATAGCCCCAGTCTCTGTTCAGTCACACTGAAACACACACCCCACTCACTCCCATTCACACCTTGTCACCTTGTCACTCCCATACATTCCCTGTCCCGAGTCCACACCGTTCATGTCATTGTGTTTTTATAAAGGCTTTTTATGCGGGCACTGCCCACATCTGGTGACCTCCTTGGTCTGTGTACTCCTGCCATTTCTGCTGAGCTTACTCTCATTACTCTCACTGCATTCAGCTCCTTATCAAGGTGACAGTTTGGGGTACACTCATATCCTTCAGCTGATGTTCACCAATGATGCCACCAGGCTTTGCTAGATCCCCTGGGGCCTACTGAATCATCAAAGGCATTGTTTTGCAATATGAACTTAACAGGAAATATGTTTTGCTGCTTGTGAATGCTTTGACAACATCATATATGATGTGTCTACTGATGCCCGCTGGCTTTAACCAGAAGACCCCCAGTAAGGCTACGTAGAAGAGATGTAACAAAATGGTTGTTTTATGTGTGTGGGTTCTGGTTCTTCAGCCCAACTCTATGCTCTTCCACCATCTCTCCATGTCGTTGTGACTGTCCACGCTCTTAATACAGTATTGTGTTTGTGGTAAGCATTCACTGGCTGCGCTTAGATGGCTGGAACATTAGGTTCAGAGGCTCCTTGGCTCCTGCTCCCCTCTAGCGCTTACCCCTTGCTTGCTTTTAACAACCTAAGACCTGTCTAGGTGGTTGTTGGCATGTTCAAAAAAGTTGCATTAGGCATCCAGGGCCTAGGGTGGAGGACAGAGGACCTGGGTTGGGAGATGTTGAGAGAGATTGGGTGCATGAGAGCCTCCCTACACCAGGAGGGCCAGCATTCCTAAGCATGGCCATTCTGGGTTCCCTTGCAGGTATCCACAGGTTTCCAGTGCAACAACATGATGTCAGCACTGCCCAGCAACTTCCTTGACCGCCTTCTCTCCACCGCCCTCATGGAGGATGCAGAGATCCGCCTCTTTGTTCTAGAGATTCTCATCAGTTTCATCGATCGTCATGGCAACCGCCACAAGTTCTCAACCATCAGGTGAACTTGGGGTCTCCCCTCCAGTTGGTATGTGATGCGGGAGAAGACTCCCGATAGGCCTCACACCCAGGTGAGAGAACAGTTCCCTTATTTGGTGGGAACCAGCAGGAGCTGATCCCGGACATTGACCCTGGGGTCCCATGAGGGAAGGAGAGATGGAGGGGCACCTTTCCCAGGGAGCCTGGGGATGGATTGGACATGGGGGAGACCAAGAGCAGATCCTAAATGGAGTTAGCGGGTGGGGAGGAAGGAAGGGGATGCAGGTTTATCCGTAAAGACTGGGGGAGGAGGGAAGGGAGGAAGAGAATACTCTGGATCAGGATTTAAGAAAAAGCAACAAGAACTGGGCAGGAGAGAGGATGAGAACTTGAGGAAAGTGGAGATTGGTCTAAGAACCAGAGCACAGTGTGGCTGTGACTCAACTAACAATGTCAAGATGAAACCCAGTGACACCACATGAGCTCTGACTGGCCTCGCACAGGGCTAAGGCAGCCCCTCGTGTCCCCTCTCAGTACCCTCAGCGACATCTCGGTCCTGAAGCTGAAAGTGGACAAGTGCTCCCGACAGGATACCGTCTTCATGAAGAAGGTTAGCAAGTGTGACCTCAAGCCCCAGTGAAGCCCAGGTGGGCCAGGCTCTGTGGACCCCCACCTCCCAGACCCCTAAGTCAGTGCTGACCACTGCCGCCAGGCCTGCTCTCTCGCTCGCTCTTTGAGCATGCTTAGTCGGGAAGACCAGTTGACCCATGGGCGGGGCGGGGTGGGGGGCAGCAAACCCCAGCAAACCCCCAGCAAAATGCTCTCATCAGCATTGAGCTGGCCAATGAGGAGGTGGTGGGTCAAGCCCAACACAGAGGCCAGAGTTGGGAGCACCTGCTGGTGAGCCTAGCCGGAGCTGAGCTGCAGGCTGTGTTCTCCGAAACACAGCTGAGTTTAGGCAGCAGCTTCTGATGCTGGTTTCACTACATTCACCCTTCCCTAAATGTGTCCTGCACCTTTGCTTCCACTGGGGTCTGCTTTAAAAGCATCCTCTCCCTGGGGTGCCTGGCTGGCTCAGTCAAAAAGCATAAGACTCTGGATCTCAGGGTCATAAGTTTGAGCTCCACATTGGGTGTAAGCATTACTTAAATAAATAAAACTTAAGAGAGAGAGAGAAGGCATCCTCTCCCTGAAGGTGGAGGTGGGGTACACACAGCTGTTGTGCCACCTGCAGATTGGTCTTCCTCTCTTTCTCATTGCCCTTCCTGCCTCCACCCCCACCCCACTGCGAACTTGCCCCCCCTTCCCCCAAACCCAGCATTCCCAGCAGCTCTACAGACACATCTACTTGAGCTGTAAGGAGGAGACGAACATACAGAAGCACTACGAGGCGCTCTACGGCTTGCTGGCTCTCATCAGCATTGAGCTGGCCAATGAGGAGGTGGTGGTAGACCTCATCCGCCTGGTGTTGGCTGTTCAGGTGGGACCTGGGTGGGCATCTCATAGGGTTGAGATTGGGGCAGGGGACCACCAAGTTGTGGCTGCTCAACAACTAACTGTCTCAGAGCCCAGAAATATTGCACCCATGCTTGCCCATTCCTCCAGAGACCACAAGCCATGGTTCTGTTTGGGGAACCACCCAAGAATGCTTGATTCATGGCTTTAGCCCATCCCTCCAGCTAAAGGAGACCCAAGGAACAGGGTCTTTCAAAAACACCCTTTAGTCCCTAGTATTTCGAGTCTCACAAGGTCTGAATGAGACTCCAAGGAATACCAGGAGGTTGCTCATAAACCCCGAGTGATCCCAAAACAAACTTTTCTAAAGATCATCTGGTTCCCAAGGTTAGCTGTGTTTTAGAATTACTCTAAGCATTATGAAAAATATATATTCCCAGTTCTCTCCCCACATCTGGAGATCTGGAGATTCAACAAGCCTCTCTCATGACTTTTAGCCAGTGCTTCACTAGATAAGGCTTCAGACTTCCAGAGTCTTTCTGGGTGGAAGTGTACTCTCAAAGATGCTGAGAATTGGGGTGGGTCCTTCAGACCTGAAAAGACCGGGGTGTCCAGGGTCCTGAAGCTAGGTGGCATCATATCCTACCTAGGAGCAGGAATGGCAACCCTGGGAATTCAGTGGTAGAGAATCTTAGGCCACCAGTGTTAAATCCTGCAAGGCCAACCCAGCTGCTATGGCTGTCTTCACTCTAGAATTTGAGATTCCTCTGTGTCCCAATCCCTAGTAACTATTGCTACTCTTTCAACTTAACATATGGACCCAGTTTAGCAAACCAGTCCAGTCCCCCCAAGAATCATTCAAGGTCTATATTCAAGGACACAGCATCCTAGAGGTAGGATTAACGATGAGGGTTTGGACAGTCAAGGTCACCAAAGCTGGCACTGCAAAGTAGAGAATAGGTCATCACCCCTCTACTCAAGTATTTATGAGCTCCCAGCTCATGGACTGTTCTAAGGATGATTCACTTCTGCTTTACTGAGGATGACTTCTGTCTCCTGGGAAGTTATGGGACAAATGCTGAAAAAGGCTTAGTCTAGAGAGATGGGCCCTCTCTACAGAAGGTTGGAAGAGGTTGGGTGGAGAGTGGGGCACCAGTATCATTTGTCAATCAGAAAACTCCAGGCCCCTCTGTGTCACCACAGGACGTGGCCCAGGTCAATGAAGAGAACCTGCCTGTGTACAACCGCTGTGCCCTCTACGCACTGGGCGCAGCCTACCTGAACCTCATCAGCCAGCTCACAACAGTACCTGCCTTCTGCCAGCACATCCATGAGGTTGGTGTTCTTGTGACCCTGAGAGCTCAGGAGGCCCTTGGCTTTCAGTTTCCCCAGAACGACTTTTCCTTAATTACCTAAGCCCCTGTGCTTAGTCTAGGCATTGAGGAAGGGTTGGTGGAATGACTAGGGACAGTGAGAAGTTACTAGAGGCAGCCTTTCCTCCTGTATGACAGGACATAGCATGATGGGGAGCGCCACAGGCAGGAACCAGTACCCCTTCCTCACCTGCTACCTGCCCGCCTCTACTTCCTGCTGCTCTGTGCCACCCCCACTCCCAGAAACCCAGCCACTCATGCCTCTCATGTCATCTGGGACTAACTCTAGTTTTTTTTTAAAGGTTTTTATTATGAAAGTTTTCAAATATCACCAAAGCAGTGAGTAGAACAGTGAACATCCATATAGCTATCGTGCAGATGAAATAGGAAGGTTTTCCCCTTTTTTCTTTAACTCGTTTTCTCTTTTTTAAAATTTTTAATTTAATTTAATTTTTTATATTTTATATTTTTGTAATTTAAATTCAACTTGCCAACATACAGTATAACACCCAGTGCTCATCCCATCATGTGCCCTCCTTAATGCCCATCACCCAGTTACCCCATCCCCCCACCACCTCCCCTTCCACAATCCTTTGTTTCCTAAGGCAGGAGTCTCTCATGATTTGTCTTCCTCTCTAATTTTTCTCCACTTAGTTTCCCCTCCTTCCCTTGGCCCCTTTTACTGTTTCTTCTTTTTCTTATTTTAAAGCAAATCTCAGCTCTCATGTTGTTTTACCCTACCTGTATCAGCATTGTGTGTAAAAATATGGACACCTTCCTACATAATCACTGTGCTATTAACATACCTAATTAAGTTGCCAATAATGCCTTGGTATTATCTAGTACCCAGTCTATAATCAAATGTTCTCAGTTGTCCCCAAAAGACATGTTTTAAAATGTTTTAAAACATTCCAAAGTTGGGATGCCTGGGTGGCTTAGCAGTTTAGCACTGCCTTTGGCCCAAGGTGTGATCCTGGAGACCCAGGATCGAGTCCCATGTCAGGCTCCCTGCATGGAACCTGCTTCTCCCTCTGCCTGTGTCTCTGCCTCTCTCTGTATGTCTCTCATGAATAAATAAATAAAATCTTAAATAAATAAATAAATAAATAAATAAATAAATAAACAAACAAACAAACATTCCAAAGTATTTATAGGTGGAATGATATAATGTCTAGGATTAACTTTAAAATATTCATGCAAAATGAAAGAAAATAACCCTTGGGTCTCAGCTGGTTTGGGGGTACTGGGGGGCATGGGAGAGGGTGCTGTGTCACTGTGCCCCGCCAGCATGGGCCTGTAAGGGGACATAGGAAAGGCAATGCCCAGACAGCCTCTTCATTAAAATAGCAGCAGCTTGGCCTACTCACCTCCTGCACATACTTGCCTGCCAAGTATCCTCCCACTTCTTACTGTCTTAATAACTTTCACTTTTCCTGTCAAAAATTTGCAAAGGTTTCCACGTGTGACTGCTCATCAGGATGTTTCCGCAATGCACCAGGGTTTGGGGAACCATGTGACCTGTGCTCCCTTTTTCATGTTTGTGCAGAAAACAGGAATAGGGCATAGGAACAAGAAACTGCTGTCTCCTGGGGGCTGAGTCCCCTGCATTTGGAGGACACTTAATGCATACCTGTCATTGGGGATAGCCTGAGCAGTCTGCCTGGGCTTCTTGGGGTACTCTACGGGTCACTGTTGATTGGAGTTTCTGCCTTAGCAGCCCAGCTGTAGGGTGCCGTGCCAAGGCATTTGTGGGAGGAAGGAACTGCTCAGAGGGGAGGGAGTGCCATCATTTGCCTATTTGGAGCTCCTCCTTCCTGTCAAACCCGGCTCTCTCTCCGTATGTGGTTCCTCCTGACTCCAGGTGATAGAGACCAGGAAGAAGGAGGCTCCATACATGCTCCCTGAGGATGTCTTTGTGGAGAGGCCCAGGTAAGGAGCACACCTGTGACATGGTCAAAGGCACCCAAGGCAGCGGAGTGAGAAGGTGGGCAGTCCGAAGCCAGGGGCAGAGTCCTTTATGAGCACCAGGGTCAAAAGTGGACCCTACCCTGTGGCCCAGAAATCCTAGGTCAAGTGGGACTTCGTCATGGGGCCATCATCCACGCCTTGAGCCATATCAGTGTGTTGTGCGATAATGTGACATAACCTCTGGGAGCCTTGGCCAAGCCCATTGGATGTGCATCTTGGAGGAGCCATTCCTGTGAGACACTAGACCCATCCCAGTGGCATCCTCAGACTGCAGTCCGTGGGCCAGCATCTAGTCAGCCTCAGAGAAACTCAAGAAAAATACTGTGAAAAAGCAAAATGTCCAACAATAGGGGATAGCTTTGTAAACTATGGCCTTTCCACCACAGTGGTTTGGAAGAAGAGTTCATGTGAAACATGCACTGTGTAATCTGTAGATAAAAAGGATCACAGAACAGATGAATTCAGGGGTGGGGCGATGTGTGCGTGTGTGCAGAAGCGTACATGACCGAAGGAACTCATGCAGAATGTAGAGATGTTGACTCTGGAAAGTGGGACTTTTGCATGATGCATGTTCCTTTTATAATCAAGTCACTAGGAAATCACTCTGGTTGCCTCTTTCCTTCTTTGTCCTGCAGGTTGTCCCAAAATCTTGATGGGGTAGTGATTGAGTTCCTCTTCCGCCAGAGCAAGATCAGTGAAGTCCTGGGGGGCAGCGGCTACAATTCAGACAGGCTCTGCTTGCCCTACATCCCTCAGCTGACAGGTAGGTGCTCCATGCAAGCACATCCAAGCCTGCCCCCTGGCTCTTCCTCACAGGACAGCACCTGGGTGTGAGGGACACGGGTGCCCTTCGCTCGGCTCCCCCGGCACCTTGCATGTCACACAGAAGCTGAAAAATGTAGTGGAAGTGAGAGCCTTCTGATTCCCCCACCTTTTCTCCCCAGGGCAGGATCCTTGGGAGAAAGTGGCCCATGAGCCAGGCAGGAGCAGCCCCACAGAGCCCTAAAGAGCACACATGAACTGTGCGAGTTCTCTGCTGTTTATTTCCAGAAAATTCTTAGACAAGTCTCCTGGCATCTCTGAGTTTCAGTTTCCTTGACTACAAAATAGGGCTTAATGACACCTGCTTTAGAGGGCTGGTGGGAGATGCACACAGAATAATAAAGGCAAAGGCACTTTTAGTAACTGCTCCACAAGTGACAGCTAGCTACTTGTGCAAGTTGAGATGTCACAAGCAGCACCTTTGTGTTCCTCGATGGTTTCAAAATCTTAGCCATAAACAGCAAAATCACCACCCTAAGGTGGGCAGAGGAGGCCAGCAGCCTTCAAAAAACCTGCCATAGCCTCAGTGTGTCCTGAGCTCTCCGGGGGCTGTGGGCTTGGCAAAGGCAGGGGGATTGGGAGACAGTATGAAGGGTGTGATCCTGGCTCTCTCTGAACAGTGGAGACTCTAGCTTCTGGGCTTCTCTTCCCCAGATGAAGATCGCTTATCCAAGAGGAAAAGCATTGGAGAAACCATTTCCCTGCAGGTGGAGGTGGAATCTAGGAACAGCCCCGAGAAGGAGGAAGTGAGTGTCCTATTGTTTAAATGCTATCCTGCATCCCCAGGGAAGGAACCTGCTCCTGCCTCCTCTGCAGTCAGACACTCCATGCTCCAGGCTCCCTTAACTACATAACACATTTAAAGTTGCATGGAAAGCAAAGTTCTCAAATATCCCATTTTCTTACTGTCTCTAATCACATATATCATAGATATCTCCATCTGGAAAAAATATATGTGCTACACACACACACACACACACATACACACACACACACACTCACTCCCATGACAGTGTCATACAGATCACACGGATCGCGTGCTAGTGGTCATTTCCCATTCCCAACAGAGGCAGATGCGCTCCATGTAGGAAATTGGAAGACTTAATGGGGGAAATGAGGGCAAGAATAGCTTTCACAGTGCTTCTAACACGTAGATCAATAGAAGTGCTTTTTTATAGACAAAGTTGCAGCTTAAAGATCTCTCTTTCATCTTCTCTTGGGGGCCGTGAATACCTAATTTCTGCTCAAATTAACTGGTGATATCTCCCCTGCCATTACTTCTTCTGCCTCAGAAAATAAAGCAGATGAGCCCATGAGTAAGAGAGAAGAAGGAATCACAGTGGAAAGACCCATCTTTCCTCCTACAAGTGAAAAAGAAATAAGGGGAGGGGCAGAGAGGGAAAGAAAGGGGTCGAGAGGGAGAGAAGGGGGTCGTGAGGGAGGTGAAGCCATAAGATGCAGCATACTTGTGTTTAATGGTGTCTCCCACCATTAACGGAATTGACGGACACATGAGAGAGCTTCGGCGGGAAGTGAGGAGGATGCCCATGGCAGGGAAGGGGGAACTGGGTCAGTTTCTGCTCATTGGTGCTGGGGTAGCCATGGGGGACAGCTTCATCCCTAAGCCCTTCCCCAGATGCCCTGGAGCAAGGGCAAGTCTTTGGGGTCCAGACTGAGCCTCCCTCCAACTGTGCCCACTTTCCACTTTCCCAAGTCTTCTCTCACTGGGACACTTGTCTGGAACCTTCCCATGGAAAGAAGGAAGCTCTGAGTCAGGCTAACTGGAAGAGTAGAATGAGGTTGAACCATGTGCCCTCCAAGGCCTTCCAGCTCTGCAGGACAGGGGACCTCACATGTGTCAGGACTGCAGTGTGAGTAGGCTGGTCCCCCCCACCATAGTTGTGATTCTCCCTGCTCAGGAGTTAAGACCCTCAGGAATGATGAGTAAAGTGAAGCAGAAGGAGAAGGAGAAATGCTTGCCCATGTACAGGGTCTACTACTCTCTAGTGTCCCCTGGGTCACCAGAATGGGTTCCTTTCCCTCCTGGAGGGTCCACCTAACTCAGGGGGAGCCTGGTAGCCAAAGCAAGGGGTGTGGGGGCCTCTACCCTGTGCCCTTCAGCCACGCTGCACTTCTTTCCACTCTCAGCCCACCATGCCCTATCAGAATCCCACGCTGGCCCCCTATAGCCTTAAATGCCAAGTTCAAAGCAGTTCATCAATAAATACTGATTTGATCAAACCCCCAACCAGTGCCTGGCATCCAGAGCCATTTATAGTCTGGGCTGGTGTGACTGGTTCATGTTCTTTTCCTCCCCGCTCTGGCAGGTAGCCTGTGTGCCACTGTGGCTGGTCTGCTCAGTCTCCCCGTGAGGTCTCGGCCAGGTCTTTGCTAGTAATCCCATATGTAAGTCCCTCCCTCTGCACCTTTGTGCCCATGAACCATCTACTCTTCCAAGCTCAGCTTGTGTCCCATTTCCTCCATAAGCCCCTGTCTACCTGCCCTTGACCAGTGATCTTCTTTGTCCCTGCGATCTTCCCTGGCACCTCCCACACGGGTCAGTGCTGAGCGGCTACATGGATGGACGTGCGGAGGATGGATTCAGAGTGGTTGATAGCTCAGCACAGCTCCCTCTGGCCTGTAATTCCCATGCTGACAGACTGTGCCATTTCTACTCAGTGACCAGCCACGAGTCCCGCACATACTCAGTGCTTACTTCATATTTCTTAAACGATTGTATCCCATACCTACATCTCTGGCCTTTCCTACTCTAGTAGGAACTACTCTAGTTCTAGCAAACTAGCCTTTGCTGAATGCCAAACAAATCACAAAAGTACAGCTTAGTGAATTTTCACAAAAGGAATGTATATGTGCAATCATGCCCAGATCAGGAAATAGAACATTGTCATTGCCCAAGAGGACCCTCTTCCCAAAGCCTGACTTATGTCACTTTTTGCACTTTCTATCAGTGACATCATTCTCTCCTGTGTCTGATTCTTTCACTTAATATTACATTTGAATGATGGGATAGGAGTGGATCATGGATCCTGCCTCAGGGAGCTCAGAGTCTACTGGGGAATACCTGGGACTTAGTTCAAACTCTTCACGGCTTTCAGCCTCTGGCCCGGGGCTAGGCATCCATGGGATAATCCTTCTTTGGGTTTATTATTTTTCACCTCCTTTAATAGGCTCTGTGAGGGCTGAGATCCTGTGACCCAGGTCCCTGAATAACTTCAGCATGTCTGACCTTTAGTAAATATTCAAATCACCATGGTGGATAATTTTATATCCTGATTCTTTCAAAATGTTATTCACTTCTTAAAATTTACATTTGAGATATTTGCCAACTGCTTCTTCCTGCTGCCAATATTTTCTGAAGATTTTTTTTTTTTTTACTTTCACACTGTTTTCCTCCCATGGGGCTTAATGGGACAAGCTGGAAGTGGGGGGAGGGCAGTGAGCTCTATCAGGTGATCCTCTGCATGCTGATGAGGAATGGCCCCCTCACCCATGGTGCCTCTGTGCCACCGGCTGGGGAGGTTCAGAGACTGGTGAGAATGTGGGGATCCTGGGGGAGTTTCTGCCCATGGGGACATTCTTCTGAGAAGCAAAGGAGCTGCCAAAACCTCCCTCCCTCACCCCGACTTTACCTTTCTGAGCATTTCTGCACCTTCTCTCTCAGCGAGTGCCTGCCGAGGAGATCACCTATGAGACCCTGAAGAAGGCCATCGGTAAGTTGGAGGAGAGGGAGTGCTTGGTCCTGGGGGAGGCACAGGTGTGTGCAGCCTGCTACGGGATTCAGTGCAGAGGTGAAGGGAGGCTGGCAGCTTTCCCAAAACTCATGACAGCTACAAATACTGCAGTGAATAGTTCCACTTTCCTGATGGGAATCAGTAGTGCTGCCAGCATATCCTATGTCAGGCAACCCTTTCTCTACTGACAACTAGATGCCTTTAAAAGTAATCAGTTGGGGATGCCTGGGTGGCTCAGTGGTTGAGCATCTACCTTCAGCCCAGGGCCTGATCCTAAAGACCCGGGATCGAGTCCCACATCTGGCTCCCTGCATGGAGTCTGCTTCTCCCTCTGCCTGTGTGTCTGCCTCTCTCTATATATGTCTCTCATGAATAAATAAATAAAATCTTTAAAATAAATAAATAAATACATAAATACATAAATAAATAAATAAATAAATAAATAAATAAATAAATAAATAAATGTAATCAGTTGTGGGGTGCCTGGATGGCTCAGCCAGTTAAACATCTGCCTTTGACTCAGGTCATGACCTGAGGTCCTGGGATCAAGCCCCACATCAGGCTCACAGCTCAGTGAGAGTCTGTCTCTCTCCATCTGCCTCTCCCCCGGCTCATACTCCTTCTCACTCTCTCTTTCTCTCAAATAAATAAAATGTTTTATAAAGTGATGAAGCTTTAAAAAAAAGTAATCAATTGAGGGTTACAGCCAGTTAGATAAAAAGCAATTTTGTATAAATACTTAGACCATTTTTTGGTGCACTATAATACAAAAGAACAAGTTGACTAATGAAAGAATTAAGAACTTGAGGATCCCTGGGTGGCTCAGCGGTTTAGTGCCTGCCTTCGGCCCAGGGCGTTCCAGTATCAAGTCCCACAACTGGCTCCCTGCATGGAGCCTGCTTCTTCCTCTGCCTGTGTCTCTGCCTCTCTCTCTGTCACTCATGAATAAACAAATAAAATCTTAAAACAAAAAAGATATTAAGAACAAATCATATTAATATTTGTTGGCAGCAGATTTTAAAATGCAGCAGTACCTCATTTACTTGGATTATTGGGCAATAAAGTATCCCAAGTAAGAGAATTTTTCTGATAACTGATGATAAATTATACCTTCAAATGCCAAACCATTTTAATTTCAGTTGTCTCTGGTAGTAATGCCTTCTGAATGTGCATACTGCTCTGCCGCCTTAACGTGTGAACATATCTGACCACCCTCCCCCTTTATTTTCACTGACTTATTTTGGAAGCTAAAAGGAATACGTAGAAGCCTTAAACTGGACAACCTCGGACTGCAGAGCCACGGAGGGCTGAGCTCTCATGTTGGCTTTTGGGACCCATCTGGCTTTTCCATAGTTGCTGTCCCTTTCAAATTAGTGACAGAGTATTTCCTGTTCCAGGAACTTCTTTGAGAGTCCTAGTGGTAACACAGCTACTCAGGGGCTTTAAAAGCCCAGCTTAGGGACGCCTGGGTGGCTCAGTGGTTGAACATCTGCCTTCAGCTCAGGTTGTGATCCCGAGGTCCTGGGATCGAGTCCCACATTGGGCTCCCTGCATGGAGCCTGCTTCTCCCTCTGCCTATGTCTCTGCCTCTGTGAGTCTCTTGTGAATAAATAAAATCTGTTTTAAATAAATAAGTAAATAAATAAATAAATAAACTCCAGCCAAAGGGCCCACTTAACTAGTTCTCAAACTCTTTCACAAGGAGTGGGGCTGAGCCTCAGGATCTTTTCTAAGTCAGGAAAAGATCTAGCCTTTGTAGGCCTGAGTAATGGGCACCACATCCTCCATGCCATGCTCATGGCCCTGCTCATCAGCAGAGGGCAGAACCCAAAATGCAGTCACAGACCCAGCTCCCCTGGAGGGGTCCATCTTCTCTAGCCCTCACCCCGGCATCAGTGGGTGGGACCCCAGGGCTGACCCAGCTCTCTGTGCTGCAGTGGACAGCGTGGCTGTTGAGGAGCAGGAACGTGAACGGCGGCGACAGGTGGTGGAGAAATTCCAGAAGGCACCCTTCGAGGAGATTGCAGCACACTGTGGGGCCCGGGTGAGTGAGCCCTAACAGGGGTGAGTCCTTGGGGACCAAGCAGACACTGGATTTGGATCCAGGGCAGACTGAGTTTCTAGGAGGTCTTGGCACTTTTGTCACCCAGAAATTAAGGTTTAGATCCCAACAGTGCCCTGGTACTACATCGTTTCCCCCAAGAACCAGAAGGCTGGGCTCCTAGCCATATACTCCTTTAGACCTCATATTTTCTGTATAATGAGGAAGTCCCGACTCAGGAGCTCCTGCATCAGATGGACAGATTGTAATACATAGAATAGCAAGTATGTAACTCGCACTTAGGCACAGCCAGAGCATCTTCCATTTATTAGCTTATGTCATTTTCAAGACAACTCTGTGCGGTCTGTGCCTTTATGCTCATCTCATTATGGATAAGGGGGGAAGGAGCCATGGCAGATGGCCAACATTTGCAACAGGGCCCAGTTTCCAACCAGGGGACCCCAACAGGGGGAATGGAATAGTCTGGCCCTGGAAAAGAGATTTGAAAGAGAAAGTGCCAGGTAAGTAAGAAGAGTGACTTATGTCTTTGCATTTCTTGAAACTGATTACATGCCAGGATTTGTTAGTCACAGTGGCCATCTTCATAACAATGAAACATAATTGCAGACATCCAAAATCTACAAATAACTTTTATTTTATTGTAATTTTTCCTCTCAGTAAGAATACATGTTATTTTCTTTTCTATTACCCAAGATATATTATCTATATTTCTAGTATATCATGATATATAGCAATATAATGGTATATGTAAATGCATATAGATTTTCCTGGGCCTACGTTATTCTCACCTCTTGTCCCAGCTCCAGAGATAGATATTGCTCATTTCATGAGCTCAGAGTTGAGCACATGCAGGCTGTCGCTCTCTATGCACATGGGCTTAGCTGCAGCAAGAAGGGACCAGAGAGAGCATCTTCCCTAACCCACCAGTTTTGCACAGCTACTCCTTGGGAGTTAAGGGGAGATCTGAAACCAGCTCTGAGCCTCATGACTATATACCCAGCAAGCCCTGCTGCCCACTTGGAGGAACGAAGGGCCCTTTAAGAACTGCCTGCCGAGGTCCTCCTGGTGGTCCTGGCCTCTGTTTTGTCCCCAGCAGGCCTCCCTGGGTGGCCCTGCCTAACCTGAACCCATGGCCAGGATCCACAGATAAGTGTCAGAAAGGAGCTCACACCAGTTCCCTTCCTAAGACTGTAACTGCCCCACGCCTCCATGGGTTCTCTAGACAGATGGACCCAAGAGAACTAGCATAGGTGTGGGGGACCCACCAGCTCACATTCCCTCTGTTCGTGTCTAGGCATCACTGCTGCAGAGCAAACTCAACCAGATCTTTGAAATCACCATCCGGTAAGTGGCAGCCCTGGGCAGGGACCCCTCTTCCCGAGTCCTCCTCTCACACCTGTCTCCAGGCTTCCTGCCTACAGCCTCTCTCTCCAGGGCTGGAGTCTGCCACCAGTTCTCTTTCCCAGACAAGGAAATCAAGACTAGGGATCCCTGGGTGGCGCAGCGGTTTGGCGCCTGCCTTTGGCCCAGGGCGCGATCCTGGAGACCCCGGATCGAATCCCACGTCGGGCTCCCGGTGCATGGAGCCTGCTTCTCCCTCTGCCTGTGTCTCTGCCTCTCTCTCTCTCTCTCTGTGTGTGACTATCATAAATAAATTTTAAAAAATTTAAAAAAAAAAGGAAATCAAGACTAGAGAGAGATAGAGATAGTTCAGTGAACCCCAGAAAAGAGCCAGTGGTCCTAGTGTCCCAGGCTGGTACTTTCCAAAGCAACAGTGTTATTAGAACCTACAGTGAAGCTAGACTTCAAGTGAAGTTTAGAAGATTCTAGAATTTGCAACCTAGGAACCCATGGAGTGACCGTCTCTGGTTCCTGTTCAAAGGAAAACCCAAATCAGCTATGCTTTTTGGTTGCACGGGGCGGGACTCCAGATCCATACCTTCCCACACCTTTCTCCTCCGTGTGCTCCTGCCCAGGCCGCCCCCAAGCCCATCAGGCACCATCACCGCAGCCTATGGCCAGCCTCAGAACCACTCCATCCCCGTCTACGAGATGAAGTTTCCCGATCTGTGCGTATACTGAATTCCAGAAGACAGAGCTCCTCGGAGGGGTGGGGTCTGAGGGAAGCACTTGCCCTCACAACCCACCCCTGTGGCATGGAAATGGAACTGGGACCTCAGAGGAAAAGCACTGTGGTTGGCATCATCTTCTCGGCTAAGCAAGGTGGAGGGCCCTCCCTCAGGCCACCTCTCGGCCCTCCCACTTCCTCCTTGTCCTCCCCGAGGGAGACAGGCCTCCTCCACCTCTGGGGTCAATAAGCATCTCACCCACCCTTTGTCTCCTCTTCTGTGTCCACCAGGAGCCGAGAACCATGGGCGTCTCCAGAAGGAGGCTGGGGTCCCGAGAAGCTCCTGCTTGGTGTAGCGCGGGAAGGGCTTTCACGGGGGTGGATCAGGGGTCACCGCTGCCAGCCCCCCGGGAGGGAACCAGATGGAGACTCGGTCAGTCAGAGGAAGCCGCCACGGCCTGTGGTCAGGAGGAAGCAGGGCAAGCTCCCAGCTCCTCTGGGAGAGCAGCGGTGCGCCAGGCTGGAAGGTGGCTGCTCCTCAGAGCGTTCCCTCCTTCGGCCTGCTGTCCCTTCCACTCTCCTGCTGCCCTGCCAGCTGTGTCCTTGTGATTCGTTCTATTATTCATTCATGTTGAGCCCTTCCAACAGGAACTGCGGTAGAGATACCATGCGGGGCCAGAAAGGATGAAGAGGCAGGGTCAGCAGGCTGGCCATAGAGTGGGCTGGCTCTCCCCAGGCTGGGCCTGCCCCCCACAGACGAACAGCCGGCAGATGTGGGCAAGGCCACCGTCCCTCTATGGCATCTTCTCACCTCCTTCGTTCAGAGGGAGCTTGTTGGGGCCTCCCATTGTTCTCTCCCTTCTGGATGTTTCTCTGAGTTGAGTTTTCTCTCTCTGATGCCTTTCTTCCTGAGGATCCTGGCATGTTTCTACAGCCTCTGGGTTGAGGGAGGGCAGAATGGGATAATCTGGTTCTGGAAAATCTGGTTCTACCTGGCTCAAAAGGAAGAAGAGTGGCAAGGGGCCCCAGGCCTGCCTACTTCACTGCTTATGGAAGAGGCTCCCAGCCTGGTTTAGGGAGAGGGAAGGGGAGCAAGTTATGAGGATAGCATTTTGCATTGCAAGGTTGTCAGAGTCAACCTTTTGGATATTTCATTCAAGGAAAGAAGGCCCCAGCACCTGGTATTGGAATGATGTCTTCACTCTTTTTACAAAGTCAGGACATCATTGCCAACTGGCAAAGCTTGAGGTTGGGGGGCAGGCAGTGGAGACCCTTGTGGGTTCTGGGTTTCCATTTTCCCTGAGTGCCATGCCTGCCTGTGTGCAGAGGAGGGGCTGCTACAGAGCTAGAGGCCTTCTGCTGTGCTCCCTCCGCTCCCCACACCCATCCTCCCTCTGGGGGCCTTTGTACCTCTAGAGCCTCCTGGGTATCCTCCGTGGCAGCACCCTGTAATCCCAAATAGCCCTTTTCTTCCCTTCCAGACAGACTTCTCATAACTTTTCTGAGCTGATGTAACTCATAGGAAAATGTGAATGGTCAAACCATTCCTCCCTAGAGAATTTGTGAGTAAATTCCTGACCCAACGGAATCTCTTTTTACAATTTTAGGCTGTGTGGGGAAGGGTCAGAAGTAGGATGTTTCTGCCAAGGGGAAGGCAGGCTTCTTCCGGACACCTGGCCCACCCGTGCACACAGCCCTGCACAAACACACAATGAAAGGCTGATTATTAGGATAAATAGGTGTATTTTCCCAAACTGGGAAACCCTTAACGTATGCATTTTCCCATTACGTGTGCAATAAATGTTTTGGATGGGGGGCTATCTGACTCTCATTCTCATAGTTTCCATGCTGGTCAGTGCCTCTGTGCTATGGGCCTGTGGCTTCCAGACAGCCTGCATGATTACAAGCCCTCAGGAGCCTGGCTCCTGCTCCCCACCCCCACCCTACCACAATGGCTTTTGGCTCTGTCCTATGGCTCTTGGCTAATGCTCAACCCAAATTTATAAGCATGAACTAAGATTTCTCTTTACCTTACTCTTTATTTTTAAAAAACAGAATTTAAGCTAAAATTTGAAGGCAAATAACCTTTGGAAGAAACTTCAGAGAAAAATCTCAATCTTGAGCCACAAACATCTTTCCTTACTAGATCTCTCCATCTTTATCCCCTGCTTGTCTTTGATGAGGAGCCCTGTTTCTTTCTTGTGTCCACTTGACTTTAGGGTCCACCCCATGGCAGCTGTACCCTGAGCCCTGCCCATGGGGTCCTGGTCCTTGGACTGGGGCGTTGTGGCCCTCGAGCCTCTTTCTAGAGCCAGCACTAGAACCAGAGATCCGTAGGCCCACTCAGATGCCTCTCCTTCTTCCCCACCCTGGGAACAGAGTGAAAAGAGAAGGTGCAGTTGCTGTTCTTCATACGCACTCACCCCTGTATCTGTCTAAAGCAGCTCGCTCTTTACCTCACAACTGCTTTTAGAGGACTAGCTATTTCTTGAATGCCCTCTTCTTAGTTTCAATTTAAAAACTCACTCAGTAGAATATTGGATTGCCCCCTGACATGAAGTAGAACCTGGATCCTAACCAAATATGCCTCGGAGTCACAAAGTGTAAAGTGACTTAACTCGAACAGACAATTACTTGGTAAACTGAGCAGTATCCTTCACTCACACACATAGCTCCCCACCACTCCCAGAAGCCCGGGGAGAAAGATAAAGCAGAGTGTGGCGGGCACCCCAGCCCTTGGCTGAAATTCACCGTTTACTGCCCTCCAAACCCTCTGGTGTCTGGCTGCACTGTCACTTGACCAACCCTCTTTGCTGCCTGTCTCTGTTTTGCTTGAGCCAGCAAAGCCCATCTAAGCCAACTGCTCCCTAGAGCCACTGAGAACTCTTGCTTCATGGCCATGGAGTTAGCACTCTGTTGGCAGAACTTGAGGCATGAATGTATTTGAGATTTGGAGAGTGTTAATTTGGTTGAATCATGGTACACCTGGGTGGCTCAGTTGGTTGGGCATCTGCCTTCAGCTCAGATTGTGATCCCAGAGTCCTGGGTTCAAGCCCTGTGTCAGGCTCTCTGCTTGACAGGGAGCCATTTCTCCCTCTCCCTCTGCCTGCCCCTGCCCCAGCTTATGTGCTCTCTCTCAGTCAAATGAATGGATAAAATCTTTTTAAAAATATCGTTTGAATCATCTAAGTAAGTAAAAAGCAGGTCAGCAAAAAGTACCAATATGATCCTGGAGGATCTTTGTTTTCCTTTCAGTGGGATCCCTGCTACCCTGTGCCTGTTCCCACTTTCCTGACTCTGAAAAGTGAAGATAAATGGTTCCTTGACTCCTAAATGCCTCCTCATCAAAGGAGGAGCCCAAGTAGGTGAGAAGAATTAGAAACGTCCTCACTCAGCTACTGTCCTTTGTCCAGCCTCCTACACAAGGACAAATGGATGTGCAGTGATAAGGTGGGGCTGGAATAATCTACAGCACTTGAGAAGTAGTAAGAGGATCATATACATGCTACCCTTCGCCCTGGGTATCCTGGGTCCCAGAGGACATGATTCAATTGGCCTAAGGATCACAGCAGCTTTAGAGTACCTTGAAACAGCTCTAAGGCCAGGCCTCAGATTCTCTGGGGGCCCCTGGGTCATGACAGCTTCCAGTTGCTGTTGCATGGTCCCCGGGCCTTCTAACCTGGGCACAGAGAGTGTCACTGGGAAGTGAGGCCATTTGTTCCAATCCTTCTCTGTGACCATGAAATGGCAACTGGCCTATGAGGGTCTGAGGGAAAGGACTAGACCTGTGTATGAGTTTGAGTATGAAATTTAAAAGTCAACAGGAAATATGTCCCATCACAGCAGGTCATGCCTGCTTCTCCTAACCCATAGACCTGACAGCCAGATCCTGCTAAAATAAGGTATCTCCCTGGTGTCTGGGGAAGTTTAGGGCCATGTGCTGCTGTTCCATCCCCTAGAAATTTTCTGGTGAAAGTGACCCTAGGTCTGAAGGTTGCAGAAGGTTGGAAGGATGCTCATGGTGGGCCTCGCCAGCTGGGGAAGTGGGGAGGCAACACAGGGACTGTGGATGGGGCTCTGTGGCTCTCTTTTAGCACCGGCCAGGTTGACCTGGTCTTTTCTCCTTCAGGGGATCTTGGGGCCTCAGGCTATCACTTTCCCCTTCTGAGCTCTTCCTCCGTGACTGTTGATTCTGGCCTATGTAGTACAGAGCTGTAAATCCACAAATGCTGCAGCATTACACATACATTGTAATATGTCTGTGTCCATTTAGACCCTCATAACCTGGTTGAGTGTGTGTGTGCTCACGTGCATACGTGTGATTAATGTAGCTCATAGTTGACAATATATGTACATAACAGCTGATGTATTTATATGGGAGTGCAGAATTAGTGCCTGTGGCAGTTTTCTGTATTTTAAACTCATTGATCAAATTAGTTTTATTTTAAGGAAGGGGAAAAAGGAGTGGGAGGGGGGGATTGTAGGCAGAAGGATTCTTAGCAAGATCATTCTTTAAGACTCTTAGTCATGATTTCCCAGTGAGTCTTCACGATGCCCTTTTCAAATAAATGTTAATGTTGTCACCACATGGTTGTGTATTTGATTTCTTTAAAGTAAATGGTTTTTTGAGATGCAAACAGGATCTGAAAATACCAACATTAACTACTGACATTTAGCCACCTCCACTTACCATTACTTTACTCACCTAAAAAGGAAGGAGACTAGGGGAAAAGATGCTACCAAGATGTAAACATGAAGCTCAGGATTCCCAGCATGGGAGCATCCTCAGATGGGAAAGCCTGGGCCATTTCTTCATCACAATGACTAGACTCTAGGCCCATAATATAATCCACTGTCGGGGAGACAATAGACTTAAAAATCAGGCTTTCTGATTCCCTTTACATGGGATTTCTGAGGATACATTCCAGTTTTCTTTAATTATGAACTCCTACAGCATCAATATATGGGGGTCTACGTGCAAGTGCCATACATAGATGTTTCCCAGCTGGATTTGATCTATATCATTCACGGGTATGTCTAATGCAATTGACATATATATGTGTGGATCTCTGTGTATATGTAAGTATGAGTTTCTTGTGAATTATAAATGTAGCTGTAAATCTACGGCCCCAGCATTGTACAAACACCATGGGACATATAAAAGAGAAACGGGCACCTAGGCGGCTCAGTCAGTTATGTGTCCGACTCTTGATCTCAGCTCAGGTCTTGATCTCAGGATCATGAGTTCAAGCCCAACACTAGGCTCCATGCTGCACATGGAGCCTATGTGAAAAAGAAAAAGAAAAAGAAAAAGAAACACAACTCCTGGCCTTTGCCCTTTGGAGCTTAGAATTTCCCTGAAGAGAGTACAAGATATACATGCAGCTAGAAACTGCCATTCCAGCTGGACTGTGTGCCCTCCAGAGCAGAGAATGAAGAGGCTTATCTGGAAGAGATCACAACTTTCCCAGCAGAACTAGAGTCAAGCCTGGGCTCATGTTTTTAAAAGGGTTTCAAAATGGGTGGAGGTGGGGGGTTTCAGGCACAGGTGAAGGAAGAAGGGAAAAGAAGAGTGAGAATACTGGTCGGTGAAAACATGGGAAATGGGGTTTGGTAAGGAGAGTGAAGCTGATGGACGAGGGTCCTGCCATGGCTTGGAATTTGACATCGAAGGAACATTGAGGTGGGGTGACTTTGGGCTCTTGAACCAAGGAATGTGAGGAAAGCAAGATTTCGTATGCATTAATCTGAAGAACTTGTGTATGATGGGTTAGGGAGGAAAGGGACCATTTGGGGAGACAAGGACACCAGCTGGTTAGGAAGTGGTAGTGACGGTCAAGGCTAAGCACTGAGTATAATAAAGAGAAAGACTGCAGCTGGGCAACATGGGGAGGGGTTTGGGTGTAGCAAGAGCAAAAAGAAAACCAGAAACATGAAAGCTTGAGCCTGGGGGACTAGAAGCATCTGTAGGTGAGAACAAGTGTTTGCGAATATTTGTGAGTAGCCTGGGAATGCAGTCAAATCTGAACTGTTACCCATCCTCAGCTGTCACACATAACCTCTCAGTGATGAAAAGATCACATCTATTTTCTCATTAATCCTCACAATAGTCCTCAAACTAGGAACGGAGGGGTGGATGGATGAGAGAACCAAATCTTGGACAAGTTTAGAGACTTGCCTAAGGTCACAGAGACAGCTAGAGCCAGGGAGGTATTACCACAGCTTCCCACCCCCAAGCCCAGAGGGCCCCCCCAGTAGCAGTAAGCTTCTGCAAATGTCTGGCTGGCTGTTGGACATGTTAAAAAGAAAACCACAGGCCCAAAATGGCATCACTTAGGCCAAGTCACCAAACGGGGGCTTACCTAACTGCAGTTTCAACCTCCCCCAGAAATGTAAATCTAATTCCTCTATCAGGAAGTTTCTGACTAGCACCAATCTGGTAATCTGTCACATGGGCCTTTCCCATTTGCCTCCCACCAGCACCCAACAACCCAACATGCAAACACGCACAATGTGTGCAAAGGCAAACATCACCCACTCCCACCCCAAAGATTAGGCAATCAGGGTAAGACACCCCCCCCACCCCACCCCCGCGCCTGCTTTTCCTTCTAAGGGAGCCACCTTGCCCTGAACAATCCTTTCATTTGTTAATAACTTTCTTGCCCAGCCCTCCTTCCTATAAAAATCTTCCATTTTGTCTCACTCCTCTGAGCTTCCTTCTACTTGCTAGATGGGATGCTCCTAGATTCTTGAATCACTTAATAAAGCCAATTACATCTTCAGATTTTACCCAGTTGGGTGTTATGCTATATGTTGGCAAATTGAACTTAAATAAATAAATAAATAATCGATTAACTAATTAATTTACCCAGGTGAATTTTTGTTCTTTAACAGAGGGGAGCTCCTGCAGCCTTCCCTTTCAGACCCACGGGGGACAAGGAAGGGTACGTTTTCTTTCCATTCCCAATGTGTCCTATGAATTATACTGCCACGCGGTCACATGGAAACCAGTCTCTCCAATCAATATATGCTGCTCTTGCTTGGATGGATGCGGATTTTTTATTCACCCAGTGGACATTCAAAGTCAGAGTCGGGTGTGAAACTTTGCAAGGTTTTATTTCCTGACTACAGGCAGCTTTAGGAGGCTGACTACCGGGCTGCCCCCCACCGCCTGGGCGAGGAGCACATCCGGGGCTGGGGGGGGGGCGGGAGGGCAGGAGGGCAGGCAGGAGGGGGGCCTTCCGTGGACTTCCC
Source organism: Canis lupus familiaris (assembly GCF_011100685.1). NCBI lineage: Eukaryota > Metazoa > Chordata > Mammalia > Carnivora > Canidae > Canis > Canis lupus. Next base: position 19,497,001 of record NC_049238.1, read on the forward strand.
GGGAAGAGAAGCCTCCGGCCCCGCTGCGCCCTCACTGGCCCTTCTTGTGGGCGTTCTTGATGATGGCGTTTTTGAACAGCGTCACCAGGGGCGTCTGGCTCCTCTCCGAGCTCATGAAGCCGCCGTAGCGCTTGTCCTTGGGCGGGCTGCCCCAGCGGAAGTGCTCCATCTTGTAGGGCCCGTCGTCCTTCTTCTCGGCCGCCCCGGCCTCCGCCACCAGGCCGTACTCCAGGTCGGCCAGCGCCGCCACGCCCGCGGCCGGGCCCTCGGGGCCGAGCGCCGGCTCCAGCCGCTGCCCGGCCAGCTCCCTCTTGAACTCGACGGGGAAGGCCTCGGCCGACTCGTCCTCAGCGCCGTTGGGGTACACCTTCACCGGGCGCCGCTTCTTGCCCACCGGCTTGCCCCAGCGGAAGTGCTCCATGGAGTAGGAGCGCTTGCCCTCTTGCAGGCCGAGCTCGCCACCGTCGCCGCGGGGCCCCGGGCCGCCCGCGGGCAGCGGGGCGCGGCCTCCGCCCGCCGCCACCTCTTCTTCCTCGCGCTTCTGGCCCGCGCTGCCATTGCGGCGGCCAAACCGGTCCCAGCGGAAGTGGCCCATGACGTACTTCCGGGGGTTCTCAGCCAGCGGCTGCTCGTCGCCGTTGCCGGGGAGCACGGGCGTCTCGGCGGAGAGGTCGGGCTTGCAGGCCCGGATGCACGCCTGGGGGAGGGCCGCGAGCCAGAGGGTTAGGGCCGCCAGGCCCCGCGCCCCGCCCCCCACGCCTGCGCATGCGCCCTGGGCGCCCGCGGCCCTCAGCACGTGCGGGCGGGACCGAGGGCCGCGGAGGACCCGCTCGAGGACCCCGCTCGAGGACGCCTGCCCTCCCCGCCCAGCTGGGTCCCGCGGACGTCTAAGACTCGGCTTAAGCATCACCTCTTTTGTCCCCTGGACCCCTTGGTTCTCCTTCCTGGCAGCTGCAACAATCCCCCCCGCCCCCCCCCCCCCCCCCATGCCATCCAGCGGTTTACTTATCCCAGGGCTTTTGTGAGCAGGGTCAGCAGCTTCCCGGAATACCCAGGATGCATAGGAATTGATCAATAAATGGTAAATGGGTGGTAGCTGTTTGCACTCAGTCAATACTGAATAAATTGAATAAATAAGTATGGTTCAGTTCGAGTCTGGGAGGGGCATTGGGCTGAAATTTGGGGAAGAGGCTATTCAGGTGGAAGAAATAGAAGTCTGGCCTCTAGAGCCTGTGTTTCCAATAATGCCTCAACCTCACCCCAGTGATCTGCACACCTAACTCATGGCACACCCCCCACCATCTCCCTGTACCATGCCTCAAAAATGTTTCCTATGCCATCTGGCACTTTCTTTGTTTCTTTCAAGTCTTTTGAGCTGATCCTGTGCTTTTCCCAGTCAGTGAGCTTTGGGAGGGAGCAGTTCACTTCCCTGTTACCTCATTCTGACTGGAGGGAAGGGTAAACAGCCACGATTATTTCCATTGCTTCAGTCACGGGGCCTATGTCTCTGCTTTCTGTAAGCAGACAACTCCACCATGGTACACATTTGCCTGGGGAAATGACCTATAGGCTGCAACCTTGAGTTTTTAGTTACGTGGGACTGCAAAGGAGGAAACAGAAGGATCCCATCCATTCTGTTGAGTTGGGAATTTCATACTCCAGGGATTTAGAATCATGACACTGCAGAATATTAACAGTGGAAAGTGAAAACTATCTCATACTCCTCTCCCCTGGACACATAACAGGGGGCTCAGAGAGGTGAAAGGACCTTGGCAAAGTTTCACAACTCTTTGGTGGGAGAGAAGGGGCTAGAACCCATGGGCTCTGACCGTGGCCACTGCTCCTTCCCTAGTGGACTCTCAACAGGAGAGGCTATGCAGTGGGTGTCTCTAATCAAAAGTCTCTTGTGTCTCTCTCTGAACTGGAAGAGACATAACTCCCTGGGCTTTTTCTTCTGTTTTATATTGTACATGATCCCTGCTCCATGTTTTTAAATTCTCTCTCTTCACCTTAACTGAAGCACACAAATGTAATGACGTGCATTCCACCCTCACCAGGCAGATGCTGGCAGCAGGATGGAACTCAGTCACTGATACTGGCAGTGTGTCTTTGAGTCCTTAACGTGGTGTAATTTCTCATTTAGAGCTCCCAATACACACACATACACACACACACACACACACACACAATTCCAGCCTGGCACAAAGGGCCTTTACATGCTTCTGGAAAGGCTTCAGAAGATCAGTCTTCCAGAAGAAGCATGAGACATTTGGGACCAGTTAGAGGAAAATGGCACCTGGGTTTTTCCTTCTCCTTGTACAGAATTCTAGGGAATGAAAATGTCAAGTGATACAAAGTTATTTGAAAGGGAATAAAATGCTAAAGGACTGAAAATGTAGAATCAATAGAGGGAACAATTATTATTACTGTTACTATCATTATTATCTTAATTGCAATATCTCTAAATAGCTTAAACGGAATGGGTCTTCATACAAGAAGACAGGGTAGGAAGATAATCGAGTAGAAATTGTGGACCAGACTCATCTCCCCGAAGCTGCTCCCTCTCTCCTTAGCTCAATTCTGACTTCACCCTAGAGATCTGTTCCTACCCTGCGCTGAGTTACCAGATCTCTGGAAATGAATTTCCCCTTCCCTGCACCCCTTTCTTTTGTGCTGTCCCAGTCCCAGCCCCAGTCCCAGCCAATGCCCAAATCCAGATGGCGGCCAGAGCCCACATACCAGCAGGTTACTTTCCGTGGTGAGGTCCTGACACTGGCTGCTCTCCAGGCACCAGCCACTCACTTCCACAGAGGCCTGAAGCAGCAAGGCCAGCAGCAGGGCCCCTGGGCGGCTGCAGCATGATCTCGGCATCTTCCAGGCGGGCTGAGGCTCTGCAGAGGCAAACAAGATTGGTGGGACCCCTGCGAGGAGCAGAACAATGTTGGCCACTGACCAGGAAGGACTGTGAGCCAATATTAACAACACACTCACTTGTGGAGCTCGAGGCTTTTTGAGGACAGGGGCAGTTCAAGGAGAAGTTTGGTATGAGTTGTGGTGGGGAGCAGGGGAACGGGACCTGGGTAATCTATGCACAATTTCCACTTTGTCTCCTGTTAAAATCAGACCCCAAAGGACATTAGGGTTGGAAGCTATTTTAGGGATCATTTGGTCCAGCCCCTTATTTGAGAAATGGGGAAACTGAGGCCCAGAGACAGAGAATAACTTGGGTGTTCATGACAAGTTCTCCTGTTATCCTAAACTTTCCCATTTCACCACCTTCATGCAGCATAGTTCTAACATTCTAGATCCAAGGAGTAACTTGAGAAAGACAAGGGATTCTGAAATTCCTGCTCAAGATGGTCTATCCTCCTCCTCATCCCCTAGGATCCTATCATTCTTTGGAAACTCTTATTTCCTATGAATAGTAGGCTTACATAAAAGCAAATAAAACCTCTGGCCAATTTGGTCAAAACCTCAGCCAACCTAATTTGATGTCCTGTACAGAAATCACTCAGACGATCACTATCTCTCAGATTCCTGCAGCTTTGAAGAGATTTATTTTTAAAGCAGACCCCCATTCTCTTAAAATTGGCTCATCGTCTAAATACATTCCTTATTGGACCTCCTCTTTTTCTCTGAGTCTCTCATAGTCTGAAATAGCCAGAGTGGAAGATGCTGTAAGTGTAGAAGGGAAGGAGATGGACACACAAAAGAGAATGGAACTACCCGCCCCCCCCCATTGTGAACACCCACCAAAGACACTTTTGGAGAAGTCAGAAAGCACCTCCCAGCAGAAGCTGAAGTCAAGAGGTCAGGATGCAGTAAAGAAGGGAGCGGTGATGCAGCCCTTCGCCCCTGCGCCCCACACTTTCCCCAGCCTTCCACCTCTCCCATGGTCATTTCCCCCCTCACCCAGGTCAGCTTCTTTTGTGATTAGCTCACAACCAACCCACAATCATTTTACATTTCAGAAGAACTTCTCAACCAACTGCAGAAAGAAATCTAATTAGATGAGAAGAGTAATTCACATTAAGGTGTGGATGACTAATTTTCTTATCTGTCCTAATGGACATTTGCATTTGTAAATGTTTGCCTAAAAGAAATCTCCTATTCGTGGAGGGGAGGGGGGCAAATCTTTTTTATAGAGAAGGCTTTGGAAATGAAAGTTCTCCCTGGCTCTCATTGTCTAGTTCAGAAAGCCATTTCCTTTTCTTTGTCCCACCCCCACTCCTTCCCCCCAAAGCTAAGCCAGCTCTGGGCTCCCTTCTTGAATGATTGCCAGGCACAACCTGAGTGTCTTCAGAACAGCCATTAGGTGGCGCTGGCAGCCAGTCAGCTGGCTGAAGGGGCAACCAGGAGAGCATTTGATCAACCTTGATGTCCAGTCTTGTTTTTTTTTTTTAAGATTTTATTTATTTATTCATGAGAGACACAGAGAGAAAGGCAGAGACATAAGCAGAGGGAGAAGCAGACTCCCCGCAGGGAGCCCGATGTGGGACTCGATCCTTGGACCCAGGATCACACCCTGAGCCGAAGGCAGATGTTCCACCACTGAGCCACCCAGGTGCCCCTTGATGTCTAAGTCTTGACCAGGGGTAGGCTGCCCCCACTGTAGCATTTTGATGCTCCAGTTCAAAATTGGAGCCCAAACTTGGTGGGCAAAGCAATTTAAATTAAAGCTCTGATGGGGTGCCTGGGTGGTTCAGTCTGTTAAGCATCTGGCTCAGGTCATAATCTCAAGGTTCTGAGCAGGGATCCTGTTTCTCCCTCTGCCTCTCTCTGCCACTCCCCCGGCTTGTGCTCTGTGTGTGTGTCAAATAAATAAAATCTTAATAATAAAAAAAAAGCTCTGAGATTATACAAACATCTGGGTCAGAAAAATGTGAGATTTACAAGAGAGGCAGAAAAATGGTCATTACATATCACCGTGGGCAAGTGTAAAATAACATTAGTAGAGAAAAAGTAAAATCATACAGATCTGCCAGTCACTTCAATTATACTTCAATTCTCCTCAAGGCTGGCCATTCTGGGATGATTTCCATTTTCTTAAAACCTACCTCATGATTTCAGGCCTTCCTGAGAAGCCCCAGAGAGCATTTCTCCTCTCTCTACTGCACTGGCTGTGTCGTACAACATAATAACATTCACACTGCCCTCCCTCTCAGAGTTCCATTCTACTGCTAAAAAGTCAGTTTCCTGAAAGCAACTTGATTTCTTTTTGCTTATGTGTATTTTCTATTTTTCTATAATGAACAAATATTATCTTGTGTCATTTTTTACAAGCAATAAAGTAACGAAGAAATGTCAGATATTGTGCTTTTGTAGGTAGGGATAGTGTTATATATAATTTAATAATTGAAAGCCTTGGGAAAATAAATAGAAATTTATGATTTACTAATCTTGACATTAACTTTAAACAGAACTACTTTTATGAGAACTTCATATGTGTAGGCAAATTCTCTTTGAGCTAAACAAAATATTGTTTGTCAGTCTAAAACTGCACACTGGTCATGCCCTTCTGTAAAGATTAGAGGAGCAGAGGTGCAGAGTTTTCTCCTTTCACCATGACACACGTGCATCAAGTCCTAAAACAAAAGTGCCAAAGGAATATTAAGTCATTAAATAAGGTTTAATCTGTGCAAATGTTCACAAGTGACAAAATAAATGCACTTGTACTTTCCTTGGCTTCTTCCAGCCGTCTGTGAGAATCACCACCTTTCCATTTATACACGAAAAATTGGGGGGATCCAAATGCCCTGCAGACTCTTCCTCCTTCATTGGAAATCTCCATCAACTAAGCCTCCAACAGCTCAAAGGGTTGTTTCCACCCTGCAATCTAGGGTCTTCAGGATAGAGGTCCACTCTGCGGTCCTATTGAGGGCACCCACAGGGTGTTCAGAACCTTGGACAGTTCCCACACGGGGACACCTCTTTTTAACCCCAGTTGGGTCTTAGAGACCCGCATCTGCATCCAGACACCTCAGGTGCCCTAAAGTGGGCAGAGAAAGGAGGATTCAGGGGTCTGAATCCAAAGAAGTCTGGAATGCAGGGATTTTATTGTAACTTCTAGCCTTTGTTCTCTTGCTCTCATTTCCAACGTTAATTTGCTCTACAGCATATGGTATCTTTTAAGAAAAGAAAATCGAGAGGAAGAGGAACCAAAAGACAGGGCTTTACCGAGATCTCCCCCCAGAAGGCGGTAGGAGTCTCAGGGGTCCTAGCAGCCCGACTCCCCGGGAAAGACACGGCCGCCGGCTCCTGGAAGGGACCGCTTTCAGCGTCGCAGCCGCTCGCCCACCATCCCGAGGCTTCCCGCGCCGCATTCAGGACAGAAAGTTTTCAAGGAACTCAGGACCGCAGCGAGCCAAAGGCGCCTCAAGTCAGCGATCGGAGCCGGGCGAGATCATCCCGAGGCCCAGGGGCAGGGGGTTTCGGGGTAAGAGCGAGGTTCGGCGCCGCTGCGCCCTTACCTGTTGCAGAGGCTGCGCTCTGGGCGACTCCCGCTGCGCTGGGCGAGGATGCTCGGCGGCCTCCTCAGGTCACTTTTCTTCTTTCTCCTCCGCCGCCGCCTGGTCCGAGTCGCTCTCCTCGGTCCTTATATACCTGCGGGGCTCGCCCGGGTGGGCAACGGACGTGAACTTCCTGGCAGCGTAACAAGCAACTCCCCCGACCGTGAGAAGGGGGGCCATAGGGCTCAGGAGGGAGGTTTCCAGGTAGGGGCTAGAGAAAGGGCAGAAGTGCCCGGAAAGGGGGCCGGGTCTCTACCCCGCAGGCTGGAATTAACACTGTCCTGCTGAAGGGTGCACCTGGCAGCTATCAGGAGAGAACTTAATTAAGGATGGTGTTGGGTCTCCAGTTAGGACGAGCAGGTGGCTTAGCACCCCGGTGTGGGGTAGGCCTGGAGCGCTGGCTGAGGTCTTTGAGGAGAGGGTGAAGTTACTTGTGTGCGTGCTTGGTCTGGCATCTGCCTCGTTCACACTTGGAGGTAAATATTCCACAAAGGGGAGTGTGTCTGTAATGCCTCAGATTTCCCCATCCTTTGGAAACTGTGGTGAAGATGTCATGGGGAATCACAATCCCTCTGCCTCAGGTTAGCAGAGTAGGTTGGTGGGAACCAGGGAGGTAGGGAGGGGAGCAGAAAAGGTCAGGGGTCACTCACCTGAGGCCCAGGGAAGGTTGCCTTCTTGGAGGTGTGAAGGCAAGTTGCACTGCCGCTCCTGGGGCCTAGGCCAGAGCAGGCTCCTTCCTGTGCTCCAGACCCCAAGGAAAAGGTGCTGTTAACCTTCTACTACTAATGGGGAGGGGAATGGGGTGCTCTATGGAGAACAGCTGAAGTACTTTCCCTATGGTCTACCTTAACCTGGAGTAAAGAAGAAACAAATTGTGAGGGGCGGGGGTGGGAGGGAGTGTTAGAACAAAACTGAACTTCAGATCAAGGTGCTTGTTTTATTTATTTATTTGTTTGTTTGTTTGTTTATTTATTTATGCGCTCATTTTAGTCTGCCAATTGCAGCTTTCTTTATTCCCAGTCAGATGTTCTTTCGGACTCCAACACTCCTGTGAGAATTCTTGGTTGGTGACATTGGCTTTATAGTCCACAATCCTTTCCTTTTGGGATACAGGAGAAATCTAAACTCCTAAACAGTAAACAAGATTGTTTATCACTTGACCTTGCCCTGAGTCTCAAGGGTCACTTCCCACCTGTCCATCTTACATCCTGGCACTTCAACCATCCACAACATTCCTTTTTCCTTTTTTTTTTTAAGTTCTATTTATTTTATTTATTCATGAGAGACACAGAGAGAGTGGCAGAGACACAGGCAGAGGGAGAAGCAAGCTCCCTGCAGGGAGCCCGATGCAGGACTCCATCCCAGGACCCCAGGATTATGACCTGAGCCAAAGGCAGACGCTCAACCACTGAGCCACCCAGGTCCCCCTCCAATATTATTTCCTTAAGAGACTTTTTCCTTAGTCAGATACTTTATTGCTTTTTCCCCAGTCTGATGTTTTACATCTTCTTGAGAGATTTCTTATAATGACATTTTCTTAATGGAATATAGAATGAATAGTGTCAGGTGATAATATGATTTTTCCCCTTTACTGGGATAATGTGGTGAATAGCATTGTTGATTTTTAGTGTTACACCTACCATGTATTACTGGATTGAGCCTAATTTATTATGATATGTTATCATTATGTAACACTGAGTTCAATTTTCTAATCTTTTATTTAAGATGTTGTATCTGTGTTTATGACATTAGCCTGTAATTTTCCTTTCTTATAGAATTCTTCTTAGATTTTGGTGTCAAAATTAGGCTGTCCTCAGAAAACAAGCTGGAAATCTCTATCCCCCAACTCCTCTAGTTTAATAATTTGGTACAATTCATATACAATGATATTTATCTCTTCCCTAAATGTTTGAGATAATTCGTCAGTGATACCACATTTGTTTATTTGTTGAGTGGCTTTTAATCAGTTTCAATCACTTGATTAGCACTATTCTAATAATCTATTCTTCTTGTGTCAATTTGAGTAAGGTGCATATTTTTTTAAAAAGATTTATTTATTTATTCAGAGAGACACACACACGGAGGGGGAGAAAGAGAGAGAGAGAGGCAGAGGGAGAAGCCCACTCCATGCAGGGAGCCTGACGTGGGACTCAATCCCGGGTCTCCAGGATCACACCCTGGACTGAAGGTGGCGCTAAACCGCTGAGCGCCCCGGGCTGCCCCAAGGTGCATATTTCTAACAATGTATCCATTTCATCTAAAATCTTTAATTAATTATTTTTTAAAAATATTTCATTTATTTATTCATGAGAAACACAGAGACAGAGAGAGAGGCAGAGACACAGGCAGAGGGAGAAGCAGGCTCCATGCAGGGAGCCCGATGCCGGACTTGATCCTGGGTCTCCAGGATCAGGCCCTGGGCCAAAGGCAGCGCTAAACCGCTGAGCCATCGGGCTGCCCAATTTTTTTATTTATTTAATTAATTAAATTAAGTTAATTGGCTTAAAATTGTTTATTATATCTTCTTATTATCCTCTTAGCATCTATGGAATCTATAATTATGGTCCCTTTTTATCTCTGATGTTGGTAATTTATGTCATCTCTCCTTTCCTCTTGATTAGTTTCTTAGGAGTTATTCAATTTTATTAGTGTTTTTAAAGAATCAATTTTAGTTTCATTGATTTTCTCTATTGCATGTACACTTTTATCTACTTCTGAAATTTCCAGTTATTATTTTTTGCTTCCTAATTCCTAATTATCTATTCTTCTTTTATCTTTTTTTTTTTTTTTAAGTAGGCTCAACACACATTATGGAGCCCAACATGGGGCTTGAACTCACAACACTGAGATCAAGACCTGAGCTGAGGGGATCCCTGGGTGGCTCAGCGGTTTAGCGCCTGCCTTTGGCCCAGGGCGCGATCCTGGAGTCCCGGGATCGAGTCCCACGTCAGGCTCCCGGTATGGAGCCTGCTTCTCCCTCCTGTCTCTGCCCCTCTCTCTATGTCTATCATAAATAAATAAATCTTTAAAAAAAAGAGAGAGAGACCTGAGCTGAGCTGAGATCAAGAGTTGAAGGCTTAGGGTGCTGGGTGGCTCAGTTAGTTAGGCATCTGACTGTTGATTTCAGTTCAGGTCTTGGTCTCAGGGTCATGAGATTGAGCCCCACATTGGCTCCTCGCTGAGCATGGAGCCTGCTAAGATTCTCTCTGTATCTCCCTCTGCCCCTCCCCACCCCACGTGCTCTCTCTCTCTCTCTCTCTCCCTGAAAAAAAAAAAAAAAAGGTTTTAGAAAGAGTAACATTCAACCAACTGAGCCACCTAGGTGCCCCTCCTTTTTATCCTCTTGAGTTAGACACTAAATGAATGCTTTTACTTCGATAATTGATATTCAACCTTTATTCTTCTTGATATATGTATTTGCAGCTATAAATTTCTTCTCTTATTTTTTATAAGATTGTACTTATTTATTTGAGAGAGAGAGAATGTGTAAGTGGGGGGGGGATGGGGAGGGACAAGCAGACTCTGCACTGAGCACAGAAGCCCTATATGGGGCCCGATCTCACCAACTTGAGATCACAACCTGATCGAGAGTTGGTCACCTAACTGACTGAGCCACCCAGGGGCTCCTGTGAATTTATTTTAAAGTATGGCTTTAGGGCAGCCCTGGTGGCTTAGTGGTTTAGTGCCGCCTTCAGCCCAGGGTGTGATCCTGGAGACCCAGGATCGAGTCCCACGTCGGGCTCCCTGCATGGAGCCTGCTTCTCCCTCTGCCTGTGTCTGTGCCTCTCTCTCTCTCTCTCTCTCTCTCTCTCATGAATAAATAAATAAAATCTTTAAAAAAATAAGTAAAGTATGGCTTTGGTTTCATCCTGCAAGTTTTGCTATGTTGTATTTCTACTTCCATTTAGTTTTAAATATCTTCGTATTTTCCTTAAGATATCTGGATTGACCTATGCATTATTAAAAAGTGTTTTGCTTAACTTCCAAACATTGGAGATTTTCTAGTTATGTTTTGAAACTAATGTTTAGACTGATTCCCCTGTGGTCAAAGACCATGCTCTATTTTATTTCAGTCCTTTGAAGTTAGTGTACATGTGTGGAGCTGCTCAATAGATGACCATATGGCCCATGTTTTTTTTTTTTTAAAGATTTTATTTATTTATTCATGAAAGACACACAGAGAGAGAGAGGCAGAGACACAGGCAGAGGGAGAAGCAGGCTCCATGCAGGAAGCCAGTTGTGGGATTCGATCCTGGAACTCCAGGATCACGCCCTGGGCTGAAGGCAGGCGCTAAACCACTGAGCCACCCAGGAATCCCCTGGCCCGTTTTGATTAATGTTTCATACGCAGTTCAAAACATTGTATTTTATGGTTTCTTAAATATTCTATATCCTTTCTGATTATTTATTATCTTATTTTATGTTGCTAATAGATGTATGTTTTAAAATCTCTTCATGGGCAGCCCTGGTGGCTCAGCGGTTTAGCGCCGCCTTCAGCCCAGGGCCTGATCCTGGAGACCCAGGATCAAGTCCCATGTCGGGCTCACTGCATGGAGCCTGCTTCTCCCTCTACCTGGGTCTCTGCCTCTCTCTCTCTCAGGAATAAATAAAATACTTTAAAAAAAATAAAATCTCCTCATTATTTTTGTAGATTCATCTACTTCTTTCTTTAGTCCTGGCATAAAAACAACTCTTTCTATAAATCTAATGGTGAATGTGGGGCGGTGGTGGAGAGTAATATAGGGTTAAGGATAAAGAGAGTAGAAAGATACTAGGGCATCACTACATGCTGATGGGAATAATCTAGTGGAGAGGGGGAAATTGATGCTACAGAGGAGAGGGGAGAAACTGAATAATCCAAGCCTTTGGTATCAACAAGATGGGATTTAGGAAGAACTGGACCTTAGAACAGTGGAAGGTCTTCCTCTTCCACAGCAGTAGTGAAGGAGGAGAAGGAGATGCAAACACAAGTAAACTTGTAAGATAAGCTATAGCAAGATGAGTGGATTTCTGTCTGAACCAAAGCCTTTACCTTTGAACCCAGCATTTCCTGGGAATTATCCTTAGAATATCATCTTAACAGTTACACTAATTACTATTCAAGACTATTCATATGAATTGTTTATGTTAGCAATAAAATGAAATAAACTGAACATCTATAGTAGGGTATAATTCTAAAGGCATATAATGGAATACTTGGAAGCATTTCAAAATAACAATGTAGATATTAATTTCTAGACATAAAAAATGGCCACTATGTGTTGTTAAGTGAAGGAAATACAATAAGATAATGGTATAAATAGAGATAGGAATTGAGATAAAGATTAAAGATATCAAAGTGTTGTCTGTAGTGGTTGTTCTGGTTATCTAACACTATATTACAAACCACTCCCAAAACATAGTGGTTTGAAACAACACTTATTTTGCTTATAAATCTGCAGTATGACCAGCATGTCCCTGCCCCACTTGGCATCAGCTTGGACTGGCATCTATTATGATTAAAATCACTCCTTCACATGACTGGTTCCTGGGCTGGAAAAACTCAAACAGCTGAGGACAAGAAGAGGTGGGACTCCTCAGACACCCCTTTCTGTCTCTATGTAGCCTTGCCATGTGATCTCTTGCAGCTGGACTGCCTACACAAAGCTCAGGCCTTCCAAGCATGCATCTGGAGGCAGGTTGCTCTGCCAAGTAGAGGCAGTGGGTGGTCAGTAAGGGCTTCTCAGAGAAGTGAATGCTGACTTGGGCTGAGCCATGATACAGTGGATCAAAAAGATGAAGAAAGAAAAGGCAATCCAGGCAGAGGGAACAGCATGTGTGAAGAGCTTAAGGCAGGAGAAATCCGATTATGTTCCTGAGATGCTGGGTGCATGTGGTAGAGGGAGAGAGAGAATACTGGGAGAATACTGGGAGAATACTGGGAGAATCAGAAGTAGGAGGAGAGGAAGTAGAGGACCATTTTGGGATTGAGTCAGAGGAGCAATAGGACCAGGTTTCTGTGGCAGAGAGGAGGGAGCCTGGAGACAGCAAAGGATGATCAGAAGTCCAGTGCTCTGCTCCAGGGCCTGGAGACCCGTCCAACCAGGAGTGGGAGCAGGGAGGGGGAAGATGAGACAAAGGTAAATTTATGAAATATTAAAGAGGCAGCATCAGTGTCGAGGAAGGAGCCAAGGACGCCCCCTGTCCAAGGTAGGTGTGGCTACATGGATGGCCCCATATGGTGCCATGGTTAAGGGCACAGCTCTGAAGCCAGACAGACTCCCTGGGTCCTTCACTCAACCACTGCTGAGCTGTGAGCCTCTGAGCAAATTCCCAACTTCTCCATACTTAGTAGGCCCATCCGTGAGATGAGGGAAGTGGTTGTACTAACCCATGTGGCTATCATGTGGCTGAAATAAGATAATACATGCAAAGACCTTAGAGCAGAGCCTGGCTGCTAGTTAGCCCTGTAGAGAGCTAGCCCTTGTCCTTATCATTATAGAAGCTCTGGCCCAGGAGAGCCCAGCCTGGAGTGGAAAGAAGAGTGGGAGGGACAGAAAGAAGAGGGAGCAGACACAGGGTCTTTGGACAGAGTAGGTGAGGGTTCCTTAAGGGACGTTGAGTGTGAGGACCCTGGGACAAGGTGACGCACCCACACCTGGCTGGAGGCAAAGGGCCAGGGCTGCTCTCGTCATTCCAGATTTTCACCTTTAAGGGTTTAATTGAAAAAGCAAAATGTCACCAGGGTGTGAGTGCGTTACATAGACAGGTGCAGAGCTGGCCTCCCGGGGAGAGGGAAGAGCTGAGAGGACAGCAACAAGGATGGGTAGCTGGGAGCCCAACAGGGGAGGGACGCACAAGGAAGGTGCCTTGCCCTGAGCTTAGGGGCTGAGGCAGAGGGGCACATTTCTCTGGGAGAAGAGGAGACTCCAGTGGGAGGCCAGGGAGCAAAACCCTGACAGGCCCCAGGCCCACCAACCTTATGCTTCAGAAAGGAGGGTCCATGAGAAGGTTACAGCAGGGTGGATGGGGTGACCAGGGCTTTGGGCACACTCTGCCCCAGGAGCGGAGGAGGGAAGGGAGGGCAAGGGAAGGAGAGAGACTGGGAGGAAGGGCCATTAAAGGGCCATGGTCATGCCTTAGCTCTGACTTGATGCAAAGTTTGGGGGGAGAGAATTTGGGCAGGATTTAGTGGGGCCCTGGGGCTGGGGGCAGATTGGGAGAACAAGGGAGAGGCTCGGGGATGGGGAATAGCTGAGACACCCTGACTCTGAAGCAACTACTGTCCCATCTGCTCTTGGCCCAAAACCAGGCACCCAGTGGGTGCTCACATAGGGCTTATTAGGCTGCCTGGTATGGTGGGGAAAGTGCTGGCTTGGAGTGCCCAGATTTACTTCTATCACTCATTCACTCAACAAATGGTTCTTAAGCCCTATGTGTGCCTAGACAGACCTTCTCTCGTGGGGAATTCAGCTTTAGGAAAACTGCAAATAAACTAGTCAATGTTAACCTTAAAAACAGATGCTGCCAGTTATTTTGCCAGCAAAAGATGGATTTATTTGGGAATTAAAAAAAAAAGGAATTGCAATCCAGAACAACCAAGCTGCAGGAAACCATAGACAAGTCTGCAGAACATAGGAGAGCCATACTTTTTAAGGTGAAAAGGGGTAAGTTGGGACGGCTGTTATGAATTAACAGTAATTCATACTGTTCATGAGCCAACTGGGAGTTTGAAATGTGCTGGCTTTTCCTTGGTGGAGCTGTGACCCTGGGCAATGAGGAAAGCTTCTCTTCCTCCAGCTAGAATAGTAGAGGAGTGTCCTGTGCAAAGTCAAGTCTAGATAAGGTCAAGTCCATCTCTTCCTGTTGGGTCTGCAATTGACTGGTAGGGCAGTACAGCTCCCCCTGCTGAAACCTCCCAACTCCATTTAAGTGAGGCTTCCCATTACTAATGTTCACATTAATAAATAATTACAAACTGTGGTGAATACCATGAAGGAAACCGTGGGAGAGAGGAGGGGAAAACTTCTTAGCAGAATCAACAGACATGCAAAAGCCCTGGGGCAGAGAAGATAAGAGCCTTCCAGGAGCTGCTCCAGTGGGAGCAAGGGGAAGAGAGTAACTCTTGGAACGAAGGAACCTGAGGGGAAAGGTCTTTTTTTTTTTTTAAATAAATTTATTTTTTATTAGTGTTCAATTTGCCAACATATAGAATAACACCCAGTGCCCATCCCATCAAGTGCCCCCCTCAGTGCCCGTCACCCAGTCACCCCCACCCCCCGCCCACCTCCCCTTCCACCCCCCCCAAGTTCGTTTCCCAGAGTTAGGAGTCTCTCATGTTCTGTCTCCCTTTCTGATATTGAGGGGACAGGTCTTGAGGGCTGTGAAGGTCATTAGATGGTGACTTAGATTCTATGCCAAGAACAGAAGGAAGCCAGTGCTGGGTTTTGAGCAAGGGAGTAATGGGATCCACTAGAATTCCTTTAAGAGATGGCTCTGGCTGTTGTCTGCAGAATCAGTCTGAGGGCAAAAAACCAACTTCTTTTTGGAGTCAGAATCCACGGGACTTGGAGCAGATGTGGAAGTGAAGCAAGGTGGGGGGGTATTTATTTATTTATCTATCTATGTATCTATCTATCCATCTATCAAAGGGAAGGTTTAAAGAAGTTTCCAGATTCTGGTTTAAGCAGCTGGAGAGTGAGTCCCTGGGATTGTTCAGAGATACTGGGGAATACTGAAAGCCTCAGAGGTTTGGAGGAGAAAACCGTGAGCTCTGCCACCTTGGGCAAATTACGCTCCTCTGAGCGTCCCTGGGGATTTTCAAAGCCCTAGCTCAGAGACTCCTAAGCAGGTGTGAGAAATGCTATCAGTAGGGTCTTATCAATGGAAGCACTAATTAGAATTCCTCCAAGGGGGAAAAAAAATGAAGTTGTCCAAGGGGAGCGTGATGGGGGCTGGGGGCAGACGTAGAGCTAGCCTCCAGAAAGGGACCCTGAAGTCTGGAGCACAGTGGAGAGGGTCCCCGATGAGGTGTGCCGATGGCACAGGGGGAGGGGTCCCACGGCCCCCCCTTTATGCCCTGCCACCCACACATCCCCAGCTGCCGCCCCTTGCTCTGTGCTTCCCATTCAGCACCGCAGCTGGGCCACTTCGCTGGCCTTCAGTTTGACCCCAAGGGCAAAGAGGAATCAATTTGTGCAGAGAATTGGAATGAAAGTGATTTCAATTGACCTTTGAATGGGGTTTTAATTTGCTTTATTACAGCCAAAGGGGCCTCCTGAAGAGACCCTTGAGACTGCTTTTATCTACTCCTGCGTGCATTAGTGCAGCAGCCTGGGCCTCCATCTGGTTGGGGGGGCGGGAGGGAGGAAGTGGGGCGGAGGGGGAGACAAGGCTGGAGGGGCCCAGGAGCGAGTCCACCCACCCCAGCCCCCCAGGAATTGGTTTGCAGCCTCTTTAAGGTCCAAGGCAGAGTCCAGAGTGGAGGAAGAAGCAGGGGCTCCAGCCCCAGTTCTGCTGCTGATGGCCTTGAAACCTGGGCCAGCACCCCCTCCCCTAACCCGTGGGTCTGTCTCTTCCAAACAGTGGCAGCGAGGGGGCTCCTGGAGTCAATGGCCCCCTCGGTCCCATCCAGGCCTGATGTTCTGTGGTTTTAAGCTCATATCTAGAGTGAAACTCTGTGGTAAAAATAGCTAGTTTTGCAGAATATGGCCTAGAATGGGGACAGCAAAACCTGCTGGCCTAAGGAGCGAAATTCTGTCCCTCCTCCTCTTAGGCCTCTCTCATGCTCTTCTCATTTTTCTGCTCTAGTTGCCTCCATGGGCCAGTCAAATCTCTGTTCTCTCCTCCCCAAATCCCAGAGGAATCCGGGGGTTGGCCTGATGAACCTCCTTCTCTTCTGTTGCCCAGAGTCCTGCAGGCAGCTACTGAGGGGTCCAGGGGCTTCCAGATGGCCAGCCCCACGTAGAGTCCCCTGCAACTGCTTCTCTATACAGGCCCAATCTCAGTGTGACAGGGTTTCATATTTACAGTCCCACCTTAGAAATGTCACCCACTCCAGGGTACCTGGCTGGTTCACTTGGTGAAGCGTGTGAGTCCTGATCTCAGCTCAGGTCTTGATCTCAGGGTTGTGAGTTCAAGCCACACTGGGTGTGGAGCCTGCTTTAAAAAACAAATAAATTTTTTTTTTTTAATTAGACCTACGTACCCACTCTGTACGTAGGTCTATGGGCACAAAGAACCAGGTGTATGTTCTTTCAGAGCCACTCTCTTATCCCTTTCTTCAAGCTGAGGGCTTGTTCCTGTGCAATCAAAGCGGACTTCCTGGAGGAGGGGGTCTTGCTGAAGATGTCACAGACATACAGGACACACTAAGCTTTCCTACACGATGTCCCTGCTGCCACTAGTTCCAGACAGAGCCCAGATGCCAGCAGCCACCGTTCTGATGCAGCGATGGTCATAATGGTCCTTTTGTGGGGAAATGCCTTTGTGAGGCCTTGGGGGTGACAGCTGCTTTTCCAGAAGAATGCAGAGTTCTCTAGCCAGGAGTTGAAGTCAGGAAAGTGACTTGGTGGCCAGGAAGGACACTGATAATGTACATCCATTAGTGCATCAGAGGAGAGGCATTCAGAAGCCCAGGAATTGTCCTCTTCCTGCAGATCCAACAATGGCTGCTGTGGAGGGGGCTTGAAGTGGCCTTTTTACGGGCACTCAGCTCAGCCCTGTCCCGGAGCCCCACCCGTTGGGCTCATCTTGCATTTCATGCCCTGCTCAAAGGAATGGAGGCCCAAAGAGCCCCCGCCGTGCCCTCAAGTTCCGTTGCCCTGGGAGGGTGACGCCAGGCCTGGGCAGTACCGGTGCACGGTGACCTGATGGGCCGCGGCCCCGGGTGCCCATCGGGCCGCACTAGCGCGCACACTTTGGGAGGGGGGGGGCACCGACGTGGTGGGGGGTAGTTTGATTTGGTTTTTAACAAACCGGCTAAAATCTTGACATCCAGCTGAAAGTGATGCACTTCAAAGCATGCATGCGCCCCACAGTTGTTCTTGATGCCTGCAGTGGGGACGGCGCTGGAGCTTTTGGCAGACCCCGCTGGGGAGCCGCCCCCAGGGCCAGTTTCCAAGTCACCCCAGAAGGCCAGTCTCCTGACTCCAAAGTCACATTTTTAAAAAATTTTATTTACTTATTCATGAGAGAGAGAGAGAGAGGCAGAGACACAGGCAGAGGGGGAAGCAGACTCCATGCAGGGAGCCTGATGTGGGACTTGATTCTGGGATCCTGGGATCCCAGGATCACGCCCTGGGCTGAAGGCGGCGCTAAACCACTGAGCCACCCGGGCTGCCCCAAAGTCACATTTTTAAAAATGCATCAACAGGGCATCTGGGTGGCTTAGGTCATGATCCCAGGTTCCTGGGATCCAGCCTCAAGTTGGGCTCCCCGCTCAGCCGGGGTCTGCTTCTCCCTCTCCCACTGTCCCTGCCCCTCAGCACTTGAGCTGTCTATCAAATAAATAAAATCTTTTTTTAAAAATAAAGTTTTTAAAAAAAATGCATCAATTATGTCCCATTTATTTCTCCTTTATATTATAGTAAGGTCTTTTTTCTTTTTTAAGATTTTATTCATTTATTCATAAGAGACACAGAGAGGCAGAGACATAAGGCAGAGGGAGAAGCAGGCCCCCTGCGGGGAGCCTGATGTGAGACTCATCCCAGGACCCGGGGATCACGACTGAGTTGAAGGCAGACGCTCAGCCTCAGAGCCACTCAGGTACCCCGAATATTTGCTTTTCAAGGGTGTTTTGCTGCTGGTTGGAATGGAAAATAGTTTGCAGCTCTGTAAAAATTTAAACAAGAGTTACCACATGACTCAGCCATTCTACTCCCAGGTATATATCCCCAAACTTCTACAAGAATGTCTGTAGCAGCATTATCCATGATAGCCAAAAACTGGAAACAGGGCAGCCCGGGGGGCTCAGTAGTTTAACGCCGCCTTCGGCCCAGGGCATGATCCTGGGATCCCAGGATCGAGTCCCACGTCAGGCTCCCTGCATGGAGCCTGCTTCTCCCTCTGCCTGTGTCTCTGCCTCTCCCTCTGTGTCTCTCATGAATAAATAAATAAAATCTTTAAAAAAAAAAAAGCGGAAACAACCTGAATGTCCATCCACTGATGAATGGATAAACCAAATGTGGCATATCCTGTACAGTGGGATATTATCAGCAATAAAAAGAAACGAAGTGCTTATAGATGTTACAACACAGACGAATATTTAAAACGTGCTAATTAAAAGGTAGACACAAAAAGCTACCTACTGTGTGATTCCATTATGCACAATGTTCAGAAGAGGTGCGTTCATTCAGACACAAAGTAGACGGGTGGTTACCTAGGACTAGGAGTGTTGGGGGATATGGGGAGTAACTGCTCGTGGGTACAGGGGTTCCTTTTAGAGTAATTAAAATCTTCCAAAATTGTAGTGAGGTGTACCTGGGTGGCTCCGTCAGCTGTCAGACTTTGGCTCAGGTCATGATCTCAGGGACATAAGATCAAGCCCCACATCTGGCTCCCAGCTCAGTGGGGAGTCTGCTTGTCCCTCTGCCTCTCTGCTTGTGCTCATTTTCTCTCTCTCTCTCTCTCTCTCAAATAAATAAAATCTTTTTTAAAATTAAAATAAATAAAATTG
This sequence comes from Canis lupus familiaris, assembly GCF_011100685.1. NCBI lineage: Eukaryota > Metazoa > Chordata > Mammalia > Carnivora > Canidae > Canis > Canis lupus. The sequence continues at coordinate 19,516,165 of NC_049238.1, forward strand.
TGGTGATGGTGGCACAACTGAGTATTATTGTACACTTTATTTTTTGTTAAAGATTTTATTTATTTATTTACTTACTTACTTACTTACTTATTTATTTAAAAGAGAGAGCGTGTGTACACACACACAAAGGCGAGGGAGGAGAAGAGGCAGTGGGAGAGGAACAAGCAGACTTCTTACTGAGCAGAGAGCCCGTTGTGGGGCTCCATCCCAGGACCCTGAGATCATGACCTGAGCTGAAGGCAGAGGCTTAACTGACTGAGGAACTCAGATGCCACTATTGTATATGAATTAAGTGAATGAATTGTATAGTATGTGAATTATATCTCAATAACACCATGATTTAAAAGGGGGTAATTTTTTGAGACACAAAGATATGGCTGCAGAGAAAGGATTGTATTGAATCTCTCAACATAATAAATTAAAAGGGGATCCTGCAGATGTGAAACCGAAAACCACCCAGACCTACCACCCCTTTGTGTAAGAAAAAAACACCAGTTTTTTTTCTCCCATGTCTTTTTTTTTTTAAGATTTTATTTTATTTATTCATGAGAGACACACACAGAGATAGAGGCAGAGACACAGGCAGAGGGAGAAGCAGGCTTCATGCAGAGAGCCCAACGTGGGACTCAATCCCTGGTCTCCAGGATCAGGACCTGGATCAGGACCTGGACTAAAGGTGGCGCTAAACCACTGAGCCACCGGGGCTGCCCCTTCTCTCATGTCTTTGCTGTGTGTCTCCTCACACAGGACATTTCTGATCAACAAATATATGGGTTTTTCCCCCCACATCAGAGAATCCTCCACAACACCAGAGGGTATCCTACAATTTTACTCAATTCTAGCACTGTCTACTTGGAGATAGTCAGATCCCACAGGTTAAGGGCTAAATCCCACAAGACTGGCCCCACCCCACTTCAGATGCCAATTGCACATAGCAGGTCCCTGGATTACCCACGACTTCTATCTGATTTAACTACAAACTGGAGATTCCCAGGACCCTCTCCTCAGGTTGGATTAATTTGCTGCCATGGCTCACAGAACTCAGGAAACACATCTACCAGTTTATTCAAGGATATGATAAAGAATACAGGTGAACAGCCAGATGAGGAGACCCATAGGGTAGGTCTGGGAGGGTCCTGAGAGCAGAAGCCTCTGTCCGGTGGGGTGTGTCACCTTTCCAGTGTTTACCTACCTGGAAGCTCCTGAACCCCTTACTACTAAGGCTTTATGGAGACTTCCTCACATAGGCATAATCAATGATTAAGTCCATTTCCAGCCCCTCTCCCCTCTCTAAAGGATGGGAGGAAGTAGGAGGCTGTAAACTTCAAGCTTCTAATATGCCTTGGTCTTTCTGGTGATGGGGTCCATCCAAGAGCCATCCAGGAGCCCACTCAGAGTCACTTCAATAGAACAAAAGATGCCCCTAGTAGTCTTATCACTTGGGAAATTGCTAGGGTCTTAGGAACAGTGCCAGGAACCAAGGGCAGAGATATTGTTACATATTTCCTGTTATCTCAATAATACTATGTCCCGTGATCTCATGCAATTCCTCCTGTAGTAGCCTCAGAAAACTCATCCAATCTAAACATGCAAAAGAAAACAGGGATGAGGGGCATATGTATGGCCCAGTGGTTAAATGTCTGCCTTTGGCTCAGGTCATGATCCCAGGGTCCTGGGATTGAGTCCTGCCTCAGGCTCCCTGTGGGAAGCCTGCTTCTTCCTCTCCTTATGTCTCTGCCTCTCTCTGTGTTTGTCTCTCGTGAATAAATAAATAAAATATTAAAAAAAAGAAAAGAAAGAAAACAGGGATATGATCTAATAGCTCAAGGAGTTATTTGGGGGGTGGGGTGGGCAGGAGAAGGAAAAAAAAGGCTTACTGAATTAAAAACATATTAGGAGAGAATCATGTTTCAGAGATAAAGACTAGATTAGAAGAAATACAGAAACAAACACCAGAGAAAATGCACATCATTAAAAGCACAGAAAGGAAATAAAGTGTAAAAGGATATAGGTAAAAGAAAAATCACATAGAAAAAAAAAAAAAAGAAAAGCTTCTAGAGAAAATGAAAGAGAAGTGAAACAACTGTGATCTAACTGATGTTTAACTGGAGTCTCCAGAGAAGAAAACCAAAGCAATGGAATAAACATTTAAAACTCTAACTCGGTACGCCTGGATGGCTCAGCGATTGAGCACCTGCTCCTGGCTCAGGGCATGATCCGCAGTCTCAGGATCAAGTCCCACATCAGGCTCCCTGCCTGGAGCCTGCTTCTCCCTCTGCCCACATCTCTGCCTCTGTGTGTGAATAAATAAATAAATAAAATCTGTAAAAAAATAAAATAAAATAAAATAACTCTAACTCAAGGAAACACTGCTTTTAAAAGGACCTTAAAATACAGATATACATGGGGCGCCCAACTGGCTTAGTCAGAAAAGAGTGTGACTCTTGCTCTTGGGGTGAGTTCGCACCCCACTTTGGATGTAGAGATGACTAAAAAAATAATAATAAATGTGAAAAAATTTTAAACATATGTAGGTATACATATATGTTGATATTTATATTGAAAGGGCGTTCCATAACTTGAAAAGTTGACTTAAAATGTTCAGTGCCAACACATACTCCCATACAATCAATCATTGGGCTTTTATTAAAAGGAAAACATGCTTTGAGCATAACACAGGAAGTCTAAATCTGTACAAATCAAAGAAAATCAGACTTATTATCAGGAAATCAATTATCAATTAATAACAGTCAATTATTATTTAATAAAGCGCCATTCTCATGGAAAAATGTGAGCCAAGGGTTCTAGTCTTGCCCTAAATTATTCTTCAAGAGCAAAGACTGAGTTTGAATTGCCACAGAGGTACTTGAATCGGCAAGAAATGCATTGAAAGACTTGAAGGTAAGTCTTCAGGGGTAAGTCCCCTCATCACTTGCAACTTGCTATTCGTGGAGATGAATAATTGGATTCCCTCATCCAGGCTACAATTGCTGGTGGTGGTGTTATTCCACACATCCACAAATCTCTGGGAAGAAAGGACAACGAAGACTGTTTAAAGGATGCCTGGATTCCTTATTATCTCAGGACTCAAATACTCTTAACAGCTCTACAGTGTTGGTGATTCCACTGGACTGTACCTCTCTGAAAAACACAATTTTGCCTTTTTGTAATTCTTTTTAAGTTGGAAGTTTAATTCACTTTCCAACCAACTAAATTTCTGCATTCGAGTCTTAACCATATGTAAGTGTTACTGTGGCTTCAGAGAAGCTATTGATTCTGAAGTAGTGGGTTTTGATTGAGTTGACTGTTTAAAAAAAAAACTGTTTGGATTTTAATTATGATACAGAAGTTATTGTAACAAACATTTGATTTTGTACAGACATTATTTCCACTCCAGTGGATAAACTCAATAAAGGTCGTATTCCAAACTTTAAAAAAAAAAAAAAAATAGAGCAAAGACCACAGACAACCAATGAGGAGCACAGGGATTGACCACAGACCAAATTTAAGGCAACTACAAGACAGTTTTGAAACTTCAGCATAAGTCTGGAAGTGTTAATGTTAAATGTGAATAACTCAAGTACTAAAACTTGGAGAAGGGAAGCAAAGCTGTACGAATGTGTTATATGTTCTGACAACGTAGAAATAATTCAACTAACAATGAATGGGAGAGGAAGGAAAGCAATAAGTGTAAAATAGAATAAGGTCTCTGAGTGCTTCTGGGTATTCAGTGAAAATAAAACAATACACTAGAAACTGATAAATCAAGTAATAGGTGTTTATTTCCCTTTACAGAGGTAAAATCCTGAGCAGCAAATTAGTGGGCAAAAGAGAGAGAGAAGTACTTCATAGTTAATGTCAATATAGCTCCTAATGGGAAACCAAGGGACAACATCTAAATCTCTAAATAGGGATTCCTGGGTGGCGCAGCAGTTTAGCGCCTGCCTTTGGCCCAGGGCGCGATCCTCGAGACCCAGGATCAAATCCCACATCGGGCTCCTGGTGCATGGAGCCTGCTTCTCCCTCTGCCTATGTCTTTGCCTCTCTCTCTCTCTCTCTCTCTCTCTCTCTCTGTGTGTATGTGTGTGACTATCATAAATAAAAAAAGAATTGTTTAAAAAAAAATAAATAAATCTCTAAATAAAGAGATAACTAGAGGGCACCTGGGCAGCTCAGGAGGTTAAGCGCCTGCCTTCGGCTCAGGTCATGATCCCAGGGTCCTGTCCCAGGGACAGAGCCCCACATCCAGCTCCCTACTCAGCGGGGAGTCTGCTTCTCCCTCTCCCTCTGCCCCTCCTCCCCACCTGTGGTGTCTGTCTGTCTGTGTCTCTCTCTAATAAATAAACCCTTTTAAAAAAGAGAGAGATAACTAAAGGTATTATATTATATAATAAAAGTATTCATTAGTGATCATCCCTGGAACAATAATATATACCTTCCTAAACACCACAAAATGAGAAAGAAAATATAGTCCATCTAATGAAAAGCTCTACTCAGTATGTATAACCTACAGTACATACTGATGTAACATGTGAAATATAGAGCAATATGACAAACTGGGACCTAAAAAAGTATATTCATAAATGTAAATGGACTTGAATCATCTATAAAGAAAAAATATGTTTGATGGGTTTTTAAAAATCCAGTTCAGTGCTGTATAAAGAAACATACACAGGAGCACCTGGGTGGCTCAGTCGGGTAAGTGTCAGACTCTTGATCTTGGCTCAGGCTGGGTATTGGGGTTGTTGTTGTTGTTGTTGTTTTGAAGATTTTATTTATTTATTCATGGGAGACATACAGAGAGAGGCAGAAACCTAGGCAGAGGGACAAGCAGGCTCCCTGCAGGGACCCTGATGTGGGACTTGATCCCAGGACCCCGGGATCACACCTTGAGCCAAAGGCAGATCCTCAACCACTGAGCTCCCCAAGGAGTCCCTCGGCTCAGGTCTTCATCTAAGAGGCATGAGTTCAAGCCCTGTATTGGGCTCCAAGCTAGGCGCAGAGCCTAGTTTAAAAAAAAAAAAAAAAAGGAAGAAGAAGAAAGAAGAAAAGAAAGAAAGAAAGAAAGAAAGAAAGAGAAAGAAAGAAAGAAAGAAAGAAAGAAAGAAAGAAAGAAAGAAAGAAAGAAAGAAAGAAAGAAAGAAAGAATAAAAAACGGAGATGGGATGATTGTGGAGGAAAACTTATAAAAAATTATGGTATATTCACAGAAGGGAATGCTACTTCAAAAAGGAACAAACTAATGATAAATACAACACAGATGAATCTGAAAAAACATTACACTGGGTGAAAGAAGTCAGAAGTATTCACGCTGTATGGTTCTGTTTGTATCAAGTTCTCCAACAAGCAAAATTCACCCAGGGTGAAAGAAGTCCCATGAGTACTGCCCCTGGTGATGGTGAGGAGGGTTGGCTGGGAAGAGACTTAAGGGAACTTTCTAGAGTCAGGAAGATAGTCTATGTCCTAATGGGGTGTGGGTTACACAGGTGTACGCATCTGTCAGGGGCCCACGAAAGGTATGCTTACCACGGGTGCAATTCACTGTAGGTAAATTATACCCCAACTGGTAAGAGAAGGGAATGATGGCCATGGTTGCCCACGAAGGGTCTCTGGGTCCTTTAACAGCCCCCACGGAGCAGGGCAGCTTTGTCCCCAGGACCAGCCACGGAGCAGCACAGACAGACGGTCCACCCCCACCTCTGATCTGTGCTGACTAGTCCCCAGGGCAGCTGGTGGCCCGGCCTTGAGAACACTAGCCCTGAGACAGTCATTGACAGGGAACAAATGTTGTCAAGGGGACCTGCCTTTTCAGCTGCAGCCAGTGGGGAGAAGGAAGGTCTGCCGGGCTCCATTTGTCCCTAACAAAGCCATGAGCTCTTCCTGGGGTAGTCGCTGCCTCCACCCTGCAGGCCAGATGCAGAGGAGAAGCGGAGGGAGGTGGGGATCAAAGGGGGTAGTCACATCTGTCTCTTCCCTCTGCTTTTAAAAAGCTTGAGATGCTGAGAGGGGAAGTGGTTTGCCGGCTCCAGGTTGAAGAGGCAGATTTCCCATATGGAGCTGCTGGGGAGGTGGACCTGGGGAGGGGAGAGGCTTTCAGAGGAGCGCAGGCCCGCTGCGTCAGTGCAGGTGGGGGGAGGCACTGGCCTTTGTGTCCAGGCCTGCAGCCCGCTGCACTCACGGTGAAGTGGCTGGGAGACAAAGGCCCCGGGACCCCGTGACTCTCTGCCCGCGTAGGTTTTAGACGCTGCTAACAACGATGGCCAGACCCGGGTGATGGGATGTGACAGGCATGGGGGGGGATGGAGAAAGAGGAGGGAGGATGGGGGGGTGCCTCTCAGAAGTTCTCAGGGGGCCTGGGGTCTCTCCTCCACAGCCAACCTCCTCTGCCGCCCATTCAGGGGCCTGCTAGGCCATCGGGAATGATCAACTCAAACCCCAAGACTACATGTGGCCATCAGGGTTATGCCCCTCACAGTCAGTGGGGGGGCAGGGCTGCACATTGTCTGGGGATCCTGAGATGCCAGAGCATGTGGCCAAGGGGCGAGCAGGGCTCGTGCACACATGGCTGAGTGGGTCGCTGCCAACATGAGCATCCAGAAGTCTCTCCCTCAGATTGATTGGATTAGGTACCTCTATGTTGTCGTAAACTGTGTAATGATGTGAAAAGATGTTCATGGGATCCCTGGGTGGCGCAGCGGTTTGGCGCCTGCCTTTGGCCCAGGGCACGATCCTGGAGACCCGGGATCAAATCCCACATCGGGCTCTCGGTGCATGGAGCCTGCTTCTCCCTCTGCCTATGTCTCTGCCTCTCTCTCTCTCTGTGACTATCATAAATAAATAAAAATGTTAAAAAAAAAGATTAAAAAAAAAAAAAGATGTTCATGTTATTATTATGTGATAAATAGCAGGTTGTAAGTCAATATCTATAATGTGATCCTATTTTTGCTATTTTCAAAGACTGTATACAAAGAAAATGTAAAACTCTGAAGGAAGTGTACGGTAGGAATGCTTATCTGAGGAAATACTGGGGTTTTTCGCTTCTTCCTGCTTGTCCCTATTTGCTAAACTTTCTAAAATAAGTTGTAAGACAAAATTTTTATTAATAAATTTTAGGGGCACCTGTCTGGTTCAACCAGTAGAACACCTGACTCTTGATCTAGGGGTCCTAAGTTTGAGCCCCACATTGGGTATACAGATGACTTTTTTTTTTTTTTTTACAGATGACTTTTTAAAAATTAATTTAAAAAATGTTTAGGGGCACCCGGGTGGCTCAGTGGTTGAGTGTCTGAGTTCGGGTCAGGTTGTGTTCCCAGGGTCCTGGGATCAAGTCCGGCATCAGGCCCCTCACAGGAAGCCTGCTTCTCCCTCTGCCTATGTCTCTGCTTCTCTCTCTGTGTCTCTCATGAATATAAATAAAATCTTTTTTAAAATTTCTTTTAATGACTAATAAATCAATACAAAGCTCCCTCCCCCACGTTCTGCTACAGTATCTCAAACCCCCTTATCCCAAAATAATCCCTTAGGCAGAGGCCTCTTCTTAAGGAATAAAGGATGAGGCTTTGACGGCAATGTGTGCATGCAGCTGAGAGTCCCACGTCATCATACTTTCAGACTTGGACATGTAACTTCTCCACCAAAAACACCGTAATGAAAACATGTCAGTGTGTGAGAGGGAGTGTCGTCACCAACAGGAAACCGGCGTGACAGCGAGATGGAAGGTCTTGCCATCTCAAGGCTCTGTGCAAGGATTGCGCTTTGATACGTGACCTTGAAGAGAAGGTGCCAAATGACATCAAGCTACGGGAGAGTGAAATGCTGAGTTGCTGGGAACAGATGCAGAGCAGGGAGGGCAGAGGCCCAGAGGGAGAGTCCAAAAAGGGGCCATGAGACAGAGGGTGGGGCTGCGTGTGGTGTCTCATGGCCTCTACTGAGACAACCAGTAGACAGGTGATAGGTGTTCTACTGGTTGAACAGTAGAGGTGTTGAACAGGTGAGGCTGCGTGTTTATCATAGGGGCTCTCTTTTGAGACCAGGAAAGGGCTTGGAAAGATAGTCTGTTCCCTAACAGGCCAGATGGCGGGTATGCCCAGGAAGATGGAAGCACTGGCGGGCACCCACAAGGTGGGGATCAGGAACAAAAAGTGACCCTCGTTCATGGCTCAGGGAATGTAAACTGAAACAACTTCACTGGATAGCAACTCTGGGTTTACATATCCATCTTGTCAGCGTCCCTGTCCTTTACCGAAGCAGTTCTACTTCTAGGATGTTCATCCTGAGAAAGTGCATTAAGGCATGCCTGAAGATATATGTATTTGTTTGTATTTGTAGGAGGAAAAGATGGAAACAGCATGAACATCCATGGGGGGGGCGGGTATGGTTTAGCAAATCTTGGTGCTTTCACATGCTAACATGACCCCAGACCCCATGAGGGCAGAGCCATGTCTGCCTCACCAACCCTGCCTGGACCATGTGTGGCACATAGTAGGTCTCTGCTCAAGAAGGAAGGCACAAATGAGCAAGCAGGCAAAAGCTATGTGATACGACACTTTAGAAGAGTGACACTGGGTCTGGTACTCCTTTTTTTTTTTTTTTTTTTTTTTTAAGTAGGCTACATGCCCAGTGGGCCTTGAACTCATAACCCTGAGCTCAGGACCCTGATACCTAACCTGCTGAGCCACCCAGGCAGCCCTGACAGCTGGTACTCCTGGTGGGGAAAGACAGCCACCATGTGCTGTTGAGTGGCAAGTCAGCATGGTGGATTTGCATTTACATGTGTTCAAGCCTGGAAGAATTTCCATGAAAACAAAACACGAAGGGCTCAGAAAGGACATGCTGGAGGTATTAACAGTGCTTATTGCTAGAGGAGTTAGACGATGAGGTTTATTTATTCTTTTTGTTCATATTCTCTGACTTTTCTGTAATAACCACGTTTCAGTCTTACAGGAAAAAACACAACGTTAAGCTTTATTTTTTTAAGTTTATTTATTTATGTAAGCAATCTCTACACCCAACGTGGGGCTCAAACTCATGCCTCCCCCACCCCAGATCAAGAGTCGCATGCTCTTCCGACTGAGCCAGCCAGGCGCCCCACAATGTTAAGTTTTAAAAACAATAACATGGAGGCAAATTCCTGACCCACAGAATCCTTGACTGTAATAAAAAGGTGACCTTGAAGCTGCTAAATTTAGGGGATTTAGCAGTAATAAGAATGAAAACAGAAGAGCCTGGCTAGGGACGCCTGGGTGGTTCAGTGGGTGAGCATCTGCCTTCAGCCCAGGGCGTGATCCTGGAGTCCTGGGATCGAGTCCCACATTGGGCTCCCTGCATGGAGCCTGCTTCTCCCTCTGCCTGTGTCTCTGCCTCTCTCTGTGCCTCTCATGGATAAATACATAAAATCTTAAATTAAAAAAAAAAAAAAAAGGGAGCCTGGCTAGCTCAGTCAAAAGAACATGTGACTCTTGATCTCGGAGTCATGAGTTCGAGGCCCCTGATGTGTGTAGAGATTACTAAAAAAATAAACCTAAAAAAAAAAAAAAAGAATCAAGGGGCACCTGGATGGCTTAGAGGTTGAGCATCTGCCTTCAGCCCAGGGCATGATCCTGAAGACCCACGCCAGGATCAAGTCCCACGCCGGGCTCCCTGCAAGGAGTCTGCTTCTCCCTCTGCCTGTGTCTCTGCCTTTCTCTCTGTGTCTCTCATGGATAAATAAATAAAATCTTTAAAAAGAATCAAAACAACGATGATATGGGTAATATTCAAGCTTTATAGCTTATTGTTTCTAAATGAATGCTATTCCAGTGCAAAGACAACTCCACAATTCGTCCAACCAACCAGCCACTGATGGCCACATATGTCACCAGTTTTTACTGTTCATTTATGCACTGAATACATATTGAGGATCTATTAAGTGCCAGGCACGGGGTGAGATGCCAGATGTTGGGAATGCTCTGGTAAACAAAAAGGCATCTAGAAGCTTATGCTCCAGTGAGTGATAGACATTAAAGAAAGTAAATGTTGAAATAAGCATATAATTACAAATTGTGGAATATACTACAGAGGAAGATAAATTCCTAAGAATCTCCAATGTGGTGCAACATTTGAAAATTATCAGGATTATGATAATAGTAATAAACATTGCAGGGAATGATACAAGCCATGGGATCCCTGGGTGGCTTAGCGGCTTAGCGGTTTAGTGCCTGCCTTTGGCCCAGGGCATGATCCTAGAGTCCTGGGATCGAGTCCCGCGTCGGGCTCACTGCATGGAGTCTGCTTCTCCCTCTGACTGTGTCTCTGTCTGTGTCTATCATGAATAAATAAATAAAATCTTAAAAAAAAAAAGGAGGGATCCCTGGGTGGCGTAGCGGTTTGGCGCCTGCCTTTGGCCCAGGGCACGATCCTGGAGACCTGGGATCGAATCCCACATCAGGCTCCCGGTGCATTGAGCCTGCTTCTCCCTCTGCCTGTGTCTCTGCCTCTCTCTCTCTCTCTCTCTCTCTGTGACTATCATAAATAAATAAAAAATTAAAAAAAAAAAAGGAATGATACAAGCCATGAGCAGCAGAAGAGCAAAAAACTGTTTAAGGAAGGAAAGATAATCAGAGCGTGAATTTGTCTTTGCAGAGAACAGTATTTATTTATTTATTTTTAAGATTTTATTTTTTATTTATTCATGAGAGATACAGAGCGAGAGAGAGGCAGAGACACAGGCAGAGGGAGAAGCAGGCTCCATGCAGGGAGCCTGATGTGATACTTGATCCTGGGTCTCCAGGATCAGGCCCCAGGCTGCAGGCAGCGCTACACCGCTGCGCCACCGGGGCTGCCCCAGTATTTATATAGTCCCGATGATTTAACTAAATGTAAAATATAAGTTTGGGGATGATGAAAAGGAAGTAGCAGGGTCAGAGGAAGTCAGTAGATGTTTTCAATGGATAAATCAGGACCAGCAGCAGTAGCGTGTTATGCAGGGAAACTGAGTGAACATCCAGGACAAACAATGACACGCGGTTACTTCTGAGGCAGAGGACTGGGGGTTGGGAAAGATGTGAGTGATGGGAGAGTTGCTTTTCATTCATTCATTTACTCACTCAGCACATACTTGCTGAGCTACTTTGGTGCAAGGTCTTGTTCTAAGCACAAAGGACGCAGAAGCAGCCAAAAAAAAAAAAAAAAATGGAGTTTATATTCCAGAAGGGGAGACGATAAATAAGATCTGTACTATGGTACAGGATGATAAGGGCTAATGGGGGGAAAAAAGCAGGAGAGAAGGATGGGATGGGCGAGGGAGTTACGACTTCAGATAGATGGGCCAGAGCTGACATCACTGAGTGATGGGTTAAGTAGAGGAGTGAAGAAGGCAAAGGAGAGAGCCACATGGACATCTGGCAGAGGGAATAGCAAGTGCAAAGGCCTTGTGGTTGGAGTGGTACTGGTTGGTTTGAGGAACAGTAAGGAGATCTGTGAGGCTGGATTGGAGTGAGCCAAGGCAGAGAGGTAGGAGATAAGGTCAGGTAACAAGGCAGTCAGATCAGGGATGGCCTGTGGGCCATTGTAAATTCTGGCTAATAGTTGATTTTTCTTACCATGAATATGTATATAATTTTTATTTAATTTTTCAAAATTTATTTTGAGTAACTCTGCTAGAGAGTAGATTGGAGGAAGCAAGCCCGGAGGTGGGTATCCCCACAGGAGACCACAGAGGCCATTCAAATGAGTGGCTAGGGTTTTGGCAGTGGAGGTGGGCAGATTGAAAGGTTTAGGATCAGCACTGAGAGGACTTGTTGATGGGTTGGCCGAAGGAGTCAGGAACGTAGGCAGTTTAAAGAATGGTCCCCCAGTGTCTGGCTTGAACAGTTAGCTGGTGCCAAGTACCCAGATGAAGGAGAGAGAGTGTGCACATATTGACTCCTTGAGTGTGAGAGCCCTCTGAGGCCCCTCGGGGGGAATCTCTAGAGGCCTGCGGCTGGAACTCCTACATGACTGCTGGGAAAGTAAAACGGTGCAGCTACTTTGCAAAATTGTTTGGCGGTTCCTCAAAAAGTGAAACATAATTCCATTCCTGGTGTATCTCCAGGAAAACTGAAAACATGCTCACATAAAAACGTGTACACAAATTTCCATAGCAACATTATTCATATTAGCCCCCAAAATGGAAAGAATTCAAATGTCGATCCACTAATGAATGGATAAACAAAATGTGGTGGTATAGGGGCACCTGGGTGGCTCAGTGGTTGAGCGTCTGCCTTCAGCTCAGGGCGTGATCCCGGGGCCCTGGGATCAAGTCCCTGCATTGGGCTCCCTGCAGGGAGCCTGCTTGTACCTCTGCCTATGTCTCTACCTCTCTCTATGTATCTCTCATGAATAAATAGATAAAATCTTAAAAATATATATGAGGGTATAAAATGAAGTTGTGTTCAGACACAAAAGGGAATGAAGTCATAAGGCACACTACAACATGGATGAGCCTCAAAAACAGGATGCTAAGTGAAAGAAGTTAAACCCAAAAAGCTATGTTTTGTCTGGTTCCATGTATAGGAAATGTCCAGAATAGGCAAATCCATAGAGATAGAAGGTAAAGTAGTGGTTGCCTAGGGACTGGGGAGAGAGGGGGATGGCAGTGACTGGTTTGATCTGGGGGTGATAAAAATGTTCTGGAATTGTACAGTGGTTATAGTTGCACAATCTTGTGCATATACTAAAAAACACTGAAATATACACTTTAAAATGGTGAATTTTAATTTATGAGAGTTATAATTTTTTTTTAATTTGGCTGAAGGAGACTGGGACCATCGAGAGGTCAGGACTGAAGACCGAACAGAAGGAGTGTCTGCATAGAGATGACGTTTAAAACCAAGGGAACTAAGAGATACCTAAGGTAGCACACAGAGGGGAGAAGTGATGGAAGCCTTGTGCCTGGAGAAAGAGCCCCATGCTGACCTTGGGTGGCAGAGGAGGGGCGCACAAGAGAGACCCAGAGAGGGGGACGATCAGGAGGGCAGGGGGCCCCAGGCTATTGGCTATTTCAAAATAGGGTACCCTAAGCAGTGGCTCCTGGGCCTGAGTCTCCCCCTGCTTCTCTAGGACAAGTCCTAGAGGCAAAATTTCTAGGTCGAAGGACACGAGCACTTGTAATTCTGAGATACTGCAAACTCTCTCTCTCTCATCAACATGACGTGAAAGCCTCAGTAACGGACTAAATCTATTTCTGTTCTGGATGGAGAGTGAGAGAACCAGGTGGCCTGCTAAGTGGAGAGAGGACCAGAGCCAGCCCAGGGTCCCAGGAGAACAAGGCACAATCTGGCCAGGCTGCCAAGTACCCGAGTAACTAGCAGACCTTGGGAACCTCGGGGGCGAGGTGACTGGTACTCGGCAACAGGGGCCAAGGAAGGGAACAAAGCAGAAAGAGACACAGTGCAGGGCGAGAATGCTGAATCCCAGGTGGCCTCCCAGCCGCTGGGTGACCCTGGATCAGTCACTTGACCACCCGGAGTTTTAGAGAACTCGCCTGTCAAATGTGAGATGTGACCAGCAACTTCTGCCCAGAATCTTCCCCCCTTTAGAACTCGGAGATTCCCATTTGAGAATAGAAATAAATCTTCCTTTTTACCCCAACCGTCAAAATTGGGGCAGTTTTTTCTTCGGAAGCTTTGTTCCTGTGGTTATTTTTCCATTCTCTGTAGGGGATCAGGAAGTCATGATTTCGGGGATCCTTGGGTGGCTCAGCAGTTTAGTGCCTGCCTTCAGCCCAGGTCATGATCCTGGGGTCCCAGGATCAAACCCCACATCGGGCTCCCTGCGAGGAGCCTGCTTTTCCCTCTGCCTGTGTCTCTGCCTCTCTCTCTCTCTCTCTCTCTCATGGATAAATAAATAAAATCTTAAAAAAAAAAAAAAAGGAAGTCATGATTTCAGGCCAGCTCTGTGTGGAACGGCTCAGTTCCACGGAGTGCCCAGGTACAAAGCCACCACCGGCATTTCCCCTGGATGAGTGGTCTCCCTGCTGCCACCTTGTGCCTCTACAGACCATTCTCAATGCAGCAAGTCACCTGGAGCAAAAGGCAGAATGTACAATAGTCCACAGGATCTGTGGGATCTCACACCCTACAGGTCCCGCACCTGACACACACATCCCACCTGAGCACACACACACTCCCACCTGGGCAAGCTCACTCCCACCTGAACGAACACATTCCTCCCCAGGGCCTTTGCTCTGCCTTCTCTCACATGGCCACTAGTCTAGCTCCCTCATTTTATTAAGGTCCCTGCTCAAAATTAACCTCAGGACCCTGAGATCATGACCTGAGCTGAAGGCTGATGCTTAATTGATTGAGCAGCCCTGCAAGCAATTTAGCTGAGTCCTCCAGCTCAGGGTCTTTTTTTTTTTTTTTTTAAGACTTTATTTTCTATTTATTCATGAGAGACACAGAGAGAGAGGCAGAGACATAGTCAAAGGGAGAAGCAGGCTCCCCGTGGGGAGGCTGATACAAGACTCGATCCCAGGACCCCGGGATCATTACATAAGCCAAAGGCAGATGCTCAACCGCTGAGCCACCCAGGTGTCCCAAGAGACACAGTTTGTCTCCAATCTGGGGAGCTGAGATATGGGTGAGGGGGAAATGGGATTGATTCCCGTCACCAGGAAGGCCCCAGGCATGTAACAAAAACTCCACTTTGAAGTCTTTAGAATAAACTCGGTCAGGCGGTTACAAACCCCGGCAGTAGGGCAGCGCTGCCCTCTGGTGGCCACCGCGTGCAGTGCCATCGCAGAGAAGCTTTGACCACAATTTAGGGAATTTTTTTTTCATTATACAAATTGCCTGACTCCGTTGTCAACAACTGAGAAGAAAGTAAGGAAATAAAAAATTATCGCATCATCTTAACCCCCGGATGCTCCCAGAGCTTCCGATTATTCCTGTTTTATACCTAGTTCATTCATTCAATCAAGAAGATACATCCCAGCCACAATCACTCTAGTTTTTTACCCTGGTATCTTCATTTCTGTCATAGCCTGTGTTCCCACAATCTTCATAATAATCCCTGCTGGGGCACCTGGGTGGCTCAGCAGTCGAGCATCTGCCTTCAGCTCAGGTGGTGATCCCGGGGTCCTGGGATGGAGTCCCGCATCAGGTTCCCCATGGGGATCCTGCTTCTCCTTCTGCCTGTGTCTCTGCCTCTCTCTGTCTCCCTCATTAATAAATAAATAAAATCTTTTTTAGAAAGAAAGAAATAAACAGTTCTGATTCCACTGTAATAGGTGAAAGTATCAAAGAGTGTCCCAGCTTAATCTGACTTCCGAGGCGGGGTCCCCTTCCCCAGGAGGGCTTTCTGAAACTCAGAACTCAAGGACACACAGAGGTCATCAGGCTGGGCCCAGGCGGGGCAGGTACGGAATCTGCAGCCCAGGAAGCACAGAGGGAGCGAGGAGAGCAGGGGGCAGCAGGCCAGACCTCCCAGGATCTTGGAAGCTGGTGAGCAAGTGTGGCGTCTCTCGGGGGCAGCAGGAAGTCCGCACCGGTTTTTGAGTGTTTTGAGCAAGACTGGCTTCTTAGAAAGATGCCCTGTAACAGAGGACGTAACCAGTTAGCACGCTGGAAGAAAAGAATCTATTCATAAGAGTGACACAAAGAACAAACTCTTTAGAAAGCCATTTGTCAAGAAATATGTAATACATATCTAAGGAGAAGCCATAAACTTTCCCGAGGGACGGAAAGGAGACTTGAATGAATGGAAAGACACATTTTGTCTCAAATAAAAGACAGTATTGTGAAAATGTGATGTTTTCTCCGATCTTCCTATGTATTTGCCACACACATATTAACACAACCATCTGGATCCTAGGGCCCCGTGTTACACCCTCCCAACTTCCAGTGCTTTCCATCCATAACATGTATGTTGGTGTGATAATTTTTGTAATCGTGTGTTTCGACTGCCTACACACTACCTGGGTACAAGAACACAAAAATTCATCTGGAAAACACACAAGTGAAAATAGCCAGTACATTTCTAAAAAAAAAAAAAAATCTTACCAGCTAATAAAAATATATTATAAATTGGAGTAAATAAAGAAATTTGGCACACAGACCAGACAAAAATAGGCAGAAGGATCAAGAGAACACAATAGAGAGACCAAAAATAGTACCCCCCAACTCTATGGAGAAATTTAGAATATGATAAAGGTGGTACTACCTCAGTGGGGGAATGGATGATTCAATAAATGGCACTGGGAAGATGGCTTCCCATTCAGAAAACGATTAAATGTGGATCTGTACCCTTCTCCCCATCCAAATAAACTGCAGGTGGATCAAAGTTGTTGTTTTTTTAAGATTTTATTTATTTATTCATGAGAGACACAGAAAGAGAGAGGCAGAGACATAGGCAGAGAGAGAAGCAGGCTCCCCATGAGGAGTCTGATGTAGGACTTGAACCCAGGACCTGGGGATCACAACCTGAGCCAAAAGCAGAGGCCCAACCACTGAGCCACCCAGGTGCCCCTGGATCAAAGTTTTAAATATAAAAATGGGGCCATGAAAGCCTGAGAAGAAAGCATGAGTATATTTCTATCAAACCCAGGAAAAAGAACAAGCAAGACAATACACAGCAGAAAAAGACTTGCGTGGATGACAGACACATTAGCAGCTCAGCCTAACTCATACTTTTAAAAACATAAAATAAATCACTATTTTTAACCTCATCAGGGTGACAAAAATAGGGGGAAGTTGGTAAGGGAGAGGAGAAATGTGGGATCACACAGATGGAAATTGATGGGTCTGGCCACTCTGAAAGGCCGCTGGACAGCGGTTACTGACATTATAATTGTACGACCCGTTACGCCAGCAACCCCACTTTTAGGAACTGACTTCCCTGCTGTATTCATGACAAAAGTAAATCACTGGAAACAGGATGGCGGTCCTTGGATAGGGCCGCAGCTCCAGCATGCACTTTCTAGGGAAAAACGCAAGGTGCGGAAGTCTGAATTGTTTGCTTTTTAAGGTTGCATACAAATGCACATGTATAATTAGACATATGTATACACATAGATGAAAGCATTCAGGTGCTTTGAAAAAATGGGGAAGGATACAGAAGAAACTGATTGCCTCTGGGAAGTAAGCCTGGAGTTTGGGGAAGGGGGAGACACGTCTTATTTTTCACTTTTCACCTTATATCCTCCTTCACGATCTGAATTTTTACCATGAGCATGTATCACTTCTGTAATAGGATCGCTGCTGTTGTTTAGGATCGCATGGTGTGAACTGACCACAGGAGCCGTGGGTGGCTTGTGGAGAGACATTTGGCCATCTGGCTAGGGCATGGCGGTGGCTGGGATGGCCATGGTGCAGAGGAATCAGTGGATTCCAGATTTACCTAAAAGGCAACCCTGACAGACGAGATTGAAACAGCTCTGGGTTCCCACACATACCCTCCCACCCCACGTTTCTGCCCTATGGCAAATGTCATCCCCCACACCACTGTGAGGACAGAGACCACATCTGTCATGTTCTCTACTTGGAACAGAGCCTGGAGGCCAGTGGCTGGCCGCTGGCTCTGAGAACTCAGATCCTCTGATTGGGAGACCCCTACCCTACCACCCAAAGCTAAAGCATGGAAAAGGTTTGATCCAGTTCTGTCCACTGACCCCACTGACTCTCACACGCACTCTCATGGGTACAGGCCTCAGCACCAGGTAGGAACCTGCTTGGCAACTGCTGAGTAAGCATTTGAATGGGTAGCACCTATTCCCGGGTCAGGAGGCCGTGCAAGCAGGGCCCCTTCCCAGCAGATACACTGTTCTCTCCCCCCATATCTGAACTCTGGCTCCTGCACAGGACAGAGTCTCCTGTCAGAGAGGACTTGGTCCAGGAAGAAGCTGCTCAAAATCCCTGCCTGCATCCCTGAGCCCCGGCACCCACACTCCTTGCCCTGCCCTTTGCACCTGCTGTTTACAGGAAGTGATCCTTCTCTGGCCTACCCTGCTGCCCTTCCTGTTGGGCTTCCCTCGAACCCAAAGCACCTGTAGGCCCCACATGCACTGAGCAGAGAGCCACAGATTTGTCTTAGAACCATCAGGAAGGTCAGAGTGGCTTCTCAGAGGAGGCAGCATCTGAGTTGGGCCTCAAAGCATGAAGAGGAATGTGCTCTAGCCAGATGAAGAGGAGAAAAGAGGGTGTAGATGTACATGGGACCCAGTGGGCTACTGCAGGGTGGGCTGAGGGCTTCAGGTCGTGAAACGCTCAAGGGAGTTATAGTCATAATAGCAACCTCATACCTCGATGGACCTCTGTGCCCTGGTGCACCGCCTGCACGTGCTGCTTCTCACACAGCTGTGTGTGTAGCTCTGGGTTCCTCAAGAGAGGACTCTGGCTTTCATCTCTGTGCCTGGAATGCCTGGGACACTGTGCTCAACAAATGTTTGTTGACCTGATAAAAGGGGATATACGTAATTGTGGTAATCACACAATTCAAGTCAGAGCTCCCTGAATTTTATAATTGGTGGGTGTTTTTGCTTGAGAATTAGAGCATAATGCATATCAAGGTATCTGTGCTTTGCAGCTCACCAAACACTTTCACTTTACTTGTCTTGTGCAACCCCAGCAATAGCCCCATTTCACAGATGGAGAAACTGAGGTGTCAGTGGCTTGCCCATATCCTACAGTGGCCAACCTGGGCCCCACGCTCAGAGCTTGTTGCTCACATATGAGCCTGAGGGACATTTTCAGAGGATGTGGGCCAGTCGCGGTTGTGAAAATTCAATGTGCAGAAGTCATGGCTCCCTCTGCTGGTGCAAATCCAGGAGGACAGGAATAGTGACAGGCTGGCTAGGACTCCTGCTATCTTGCCCTCTGGGAAGTTTCTGTGTGTTACATATTAGGATTCCCAGTCAGATTTCCTCCAAAGAAGGTGTTCTTCTGCAAATAGGGTTGCTAGATTTAAAACAAAATACAGGACGAGGGCGCCGGGGTGGCTCTGTCGGTTAGGTTTCTGCGGTTAGGCTCTCTGCGGTGGGGAGCCTGAGTCTCCCTGTGCCTCTGCCTGCCACTCCCCTAGCTCATGCTCTCTCTCTGTCAAATAAATAAAGAAAATGTTTTTTTAAAAAATACAGGACAGAACACTTGGGACATATTTATGCTAAATAGGATGTACTAACAGGATATGCACAAGCTAAAAAATTACCTATTGTTTATCTAAAATTCAAATTACACTGGGTGTTCTGTATTTTATCTAGCAATCTTAATTGCAAAATTAAATTAATAAAGTATAAAAATAAAATGATAAAACATGGTGATAAAGTAAGGAGTGTCTGGGTGTAGCTCAGTCAGTTAAGCATCTGCCTTCAGCTTGGGTCATGATCCCGGGATCCTGCTCAGCGGAGAGTCTGCTTCTCTCTCTGTCTCTCCCCAACTCATGCTCTCTCTCAAAATAAATAAATAAATAAATAAAATATTTTTTTAAAAAGGTAAAATAAGACATAATTTAAAACTAACATAAAATATAAAATTTAGAGGGACGCCCAGTGGCTTAGCAGTCAAGCGTCCGCTTTTGGCCCAGGGCGTGATCCCGGATTCCCAGGATTGGGTCCCACATCGGGCTCCCCGCATGGAGCCTGCTTCTCCTTCTGCCTATGTCTCTGCCTCCCTTCCTGTGTCTCTCATGAATAAATAAATAAAATCTTTTAAAAATAATAAAATAAATCAAATTTAGAGAAAGAAAATAGATATAATATAAAATCAGAAAATAAAAATGAAAAATATAATATAATATAAATTTGTTTGTTTATTTAACAGGCCTGCTCCAACCCTAGCTCCTTCACAGGCCCGCAGTTTGGCAGTAGCCCTCAGCCCAATGCCCTGCCTGGCACTTTAAGCGCCAACCTGTGGCTACACCCAGCTCTCCCCACTGCACCTCCTGGGCAGCAATCACCCCTGAGAAATAGGCGCCTGTCCCCCAGAATCCTCCCCACCAGGTGGCTGAAGGATGCAGTGGTTTCTCCATCGCTTTAAACTGAGCCCAGTGTGTTCTGGAAATGGCTTTCTGCAGCTCTGGAAGGAGCCCCCAAAGAGTTAGCAAATATCACTGTGTTTTCAGGAAGATTGCGCCCCTTCCTCACCTCTGCTGCTTTGTCTTGCTGGAGAGAAGGACATGGGTGCCACCGGTGTCCATGAGGTCCCAGAACACCTGCCAAGGCCCCCCCAGGAGGGTGAGACCAGTGACAGTTCCTGTAGCTGAACGTTGCTGCCCCTGCCTTCCCTAATCCCAGGTGACATTGTGCAGGTAGAAACAGGTGGGAGGTTCCTTGTCTTTTTTCCTACCAATCTAAATGCTGAAAGGCACAGCAGAGGATTTTTGTTCACTGGGGGAAAAGCCAATCTGTATGTTAGAAAGGAAGAGCAATCATAAAGATATCATAATATTAAATCAATCCTAAAAAACATTAAATCAATTCTACATAATAGAGCCATCAAGTTCCAAAACCTTACATCCAGTAACCCCCCCTCATTGGCCATTTATCCTATTGAAATACTTTAAGAAACTGTAAAGTTTTTTTTTAAGATTTTATATATTTATTCATGAGAGACAGAAACAGAGCAGAAACACAGGCAGAGGGAGAAGCAGGCTCCCAGCAGGGAGCCCGATGCGGGACTCGATCCCAGGACCCCGGGATCACGCCCTGGGCCGAAGGCAGATGCCCGACCTGCTGAGCCACCCAGGCGTCCCAAGAAACTGAAAGTGTTACTTGCATAGTAATATTCACTATGGCGTTAATGACAGTGGCTAAAATTTGGAAATAACTGAAAACCTAGGAAAGGAAAGAGATTCAGTAAAAGACTGACACCCACGAGATGGAAAGCTGGGCAGCCTTTCTGTGATTATTGCTGGGGCCGCAGAAACATGGTTTGTAACATCACGCTAATGGAAAGCGGTTTGTGTGAAATGGTACATACTCGTGGATCACAGATCCTTCAGAATTGCTTTTCTTTTTCATTGAAGTTTTACACAGACAATTGTGGATTCACATGTAGTTGTAAGAAATAATAAAGAGATACAGCTTTGCACAATTTCCTTCATGGTAGCATCTTACGAAATCAGGATATTGACAGTGATAGAATCTTCTGACCTCGTTCAGATTTCTCCAGTTTTACTTATAACAGTTGTGTGTGTGTGTGTGTGTGTGTGTGTGTGTAGTTCCATACAATTTTATCACACAGGAGTGGTTTGTTTTTTTTTTTAAGATTTTATTTATTTATTTGACAGAGTGAGAGAGAGCACAAGCAGGGGGTGCTGCAGGCAGAGGGAGAGGGAGAAGCAGTTTCCCCATGAAGCAGAGAGCCCGAGGCGGGGCTCAATTCCAGGACCCCAGGATCATGACCTGAGCTGACAGTCAACCTACTGAGCCAGGGATGGTTTTTTAAAGAGCATGTGCATATATAGATGGAAATGAGTCAAGGTGGAAGGATTTGAGAGATTTTCTTTAAATGATTCTCTTTCTTTTTATTTTATTTTATTTTATTTTATTTATGATAAGCACACAGTGAGAGAGAGAGAGAGGCAGAGACACAGGCAGAGGGAGAAGCAGGCTCCATGCACTGGGAGCCTGATGTGGGATTCGATCCCGGGTCTCCAGGATCGCGCCCTGGGCCAAAGGCAGGCGCCAAACCGCTGCGCCACCCAGGGATCCCAAATGATTCCCTTTCATGTGGCCATGCTGTGTTATCCATGAAGAGAGGAGGAAAGGATGCAGGGCGCAAGGCAGGTGAAGAGCAGAGGGAGGCCCGGCTAGGGGGCGCAAGGCCCAGATGCCTGTCCTGCCAGGCCTGACCTTGCTGTGTGATCTTGGGCAGCTCAGGAAACATGCCTTGAGCTGCAGTCTCCAGCAGACAGATGGGGATCATTCTTCTGCCCTGTGTATCTAAAAGGCTACTGTGAGGTCGCTTTTTTGCCAAACGCAGACACCATCCTCCAGGCCCTGAGCACAATCCCCTCACCAACCGGGCCAGCGGGGCCTGGGTGTCTCCCATGGCCTTCTTACCCCTCCCAGCCGGCCCACTACCAAAAAGGGAAATCTCTCCACCCAGCAGCAGATGTGACATGAGGCTTCCCACACATTTCCAGCCAACCAGGCCTGGACTCTGGAATTGGGCTGTCTGGGCTAGAAGACGGCTCCCAGGGGGCAGCCGGATGCAAACAGGATCTGATAGCTAAGGAGCAAATATCACAATGCCCACCGGGCCTCCTCCGGCTGCTCGGAGAAAGGCATCTGCGGGGGTGGGGGGTTCTCCCTGCAGTGGGAGCCACCAAGGCCAGCGGGGGGCTGGGAGGTGACCCCATGGAGGCTCCTTTCCCGCGGAACTCCTTCCAGATCTGCCGTGGGCTGCTGGGCAGAAGGGCCCTGGTTCCCACACTGCCCTTCCTGAGGTGGGGGAAGACTGAAGGCCTGTATCTGAACATCTTTCCTCTTTGTATTGTAACTCTAGCTCACAAGATGCCTTGTTTATGAGCGCACCGGGATCGCAATCCCCTAGAAGCCTCTCTGACTTCTCTGCAGTTGGCCTTGTGGCCGCTCAGCCTGGACGCCCCTCGCCTTCTCCTCCTGTGAACCCCACTCTGCTCCTTTGTAGGCGGGAATGGCAAACACTCCCCAGGAAGGGCCAGTTGGTAAGTAGTTAAGTTTTGAATACCGTGTCTGTACAGCTAGCACGGCAGTGACCCCACTACATTTACACATAAGTACTTGTTGTGGATGAAATTGCATCCCCCAGAAAGACCGTTTGGAGTGCTAACCCCCCGTATCTGTGAGTGTGAGCTGGTTTGGACATAAGGTCTTTGCAGATGTCATCAAGTCACAATGAGGTCCTCAGGGTGTCCCCTAATCCAGTATGACTGGTGTCCTGCTGGGAAAGTGGGATATTTGGTCACAGACACTCGGAGAGAATGCCATCTGAAGACGCAGACACAGGGGGAATGTGGCCAAGTGGAGACAAAACAGACATCTGAGCCAGGCTGCCACCTGCCAGGGAACCCCTGGGGATACCAGAAGCGGAAGAATCGAAGAAGGATCCTCCCTCGAGGGGTCAGAGGGAGTGGCACTGCAAGGGCCTCTTGTCTTGGGCTTCCAAGCCTCCGGAACTATGGGCCAAGAAATGGATTTCTTAAGCCACCTGTTTTGTGGCACTTTCTTTCCTTTTTTTTTTTTTTTAAGATTTTGTTTATTTATTCATGAGAGAGACAAAGAGAGAGAGAGAGAGGCAGAGACTTAGGCAGAGGAAGAAGCAGGCTCCCTGTGGGGAGCCCAATGCAGGAGTCGATTCCAGGACCCTAGGATCATGCCCTGAGCCAAAGGCAGACGCTCAACCACTGAGTCACCCAGGTGCCCATTGTGGCACTTTCTTACAGCAGCTCCAGGAAACTAATGCAACACCGAATTGGAATTTTATGTAGTGTTCACGTGTCACCAAATACTTCTTGGTATCATTTGTCAAGCATGCGAGGCACAGCAAAGACCCTGGGACGCCGTCTGGCCTTGCCCCCAGGGACTGAGAGTACCTCCTGACCACTAGCCCACTCAGAGAGCTGGCCATACCCTTCACTGGGGAAAGAAGGGCTTCAGCCCCCCATGAGCCATTCCCCTATCAGAACTCACTAGCCTGGGGTGACCCCGTTTCCATGCCAGGCAACCAGATCCTGTCCCAGACACCTGGTGTGGAGGGAGAGACTGAGTCAGCCAGGGCTGGTGCCGGGATTGGGAGGTTGTAAATGGGGGGTCACAGGCCTGTGAGAGGGGCCTTGAGAGGCACACAGAGTGAGCCGCCAGAGGCCAGGAAAGGGAACAGCTAAGCAGGAAGGCAGCCCGTAGAGCGCACATGGCCCCAGAGAAGAAACGCCACGTGGAGCCGCTGCCTGGTGTCCTTCCTTGCTGGGACACCTGCTCTGCAGCCTGCGGCCGGCGGTGCGCCCGAATGCCTGATTGCTTATCCCAGGTCCCTCTGATATAAGTAGCTGAGGTGGGCTTCCGGGCCTTGCAGCCAAACCAGTGGCCTCGGGGCAAGGTCATAGGGAAGGCAGGAAGGACTCAGCCCAAGGCAGGTCCTCAAGGCATCTTCCTCCATCCAACGAGGTCCCACCCACCGTCTAGGGCCGGGATGCCTCATTTCTGCCCAAGGAAGGCATCTGGGGTGACTTCTGGGAAGCAAAGGTCCCCCCAGGATAGTGGAAGGGAGCTGGGATTCCAGCCATTTTATTGGTAGCTGCAGTGGATCAAAGACTATTTCTAGGGGCACCTGGGGGACTCAGTGGTTGAATGTCTGCCTTTGGCTCAGGGTGTGATCCCGGGATCCTGGGATCAAGTCCCACATCGGGCCCCCTGCAAGGAGCCTGCTTCTCCCTCTGCCTATGTCTCTGCCTCTCTCTCTGTCTCTCTCATGGATAAATCAATAAAATCTTAAAAAGAAAAAGACTACTTCCATAATGTTGGATC
This sequence comes from Canis lupus familiaris, assembly GCF_011100685.1. Lineage (NCBI taxonomy): Eukaryota > Metazoa > Chordata > Mammalia > Carnivora > Canidae > Canis > Canis lupus. The sequence continues at coordinate 19,540,625 of NC_049238.1, forward strand.
TCATTTATGGAGGGCTTGTGTACATGCTCTCTCAAACACCCGAGGTGCATGTCTTAATCCTCACGACAACCCCCAGGAAGGAGGCTATTCACTGTTCCCATTTTACAGATGATGAAACTGAGTCTTTGAAGACACTGATTATCACATGGCTAGTAAAGAGCAAGTATTCGATCTCTGGTCTTTTGGCTTCTTCTGCTCTGCCCCACTGTATTGTGACCATAATTAAGACCCTTATTTTTGGAACGCCTGCGTCGCTTAGTGGTTTAGCACCTGCCTTTTGGCCCAGGGTGTGATCTCGGAGTCCCAGATCGAGTCCCATATCGGGCTCCCTGCGAGGAGCCTGCTTCTCCCTCTGCCTGTGTCTCTGCCTCTCTCTCTCTCTCTGTGTCTCTCATGAATAAATAAATAAAATCTTAAAGAAAAAAAAATAAGACCCCTATTTCTAGGTTTCATTCCTCTGACTGCTGTGGCCTTGAAATGTGAGTCAACCAGTTGCAGAGTAGGGGTAACAGTTCTGTACTCAAATTTTTCCAAAAGCTAAGCAGTCTCGTGGTGGTTTGAGGATAGCCAGCCACTAGTACGTTCTACAGGCCTCTGCCGTGTTTCCATCATCCTGAACAGACTGTGGTCTTCAGCGTAGACCCTCTGCCTTCCTCATTGTTAACTTTATCCTGAAAACCATATGTGACGGCAGCAAGTTGCTATTGGTTTTGGTTGGCCAGCCCCTCTCAACCCCATTTCCTTCTGGAAGCCGATTGTACCCTGTCCCCTTCAGGCTTATCACTCTGGCTCGGGAGATATAAGGCTATCAGCAGAATTCCACTGAGGCTGCGAGCTAGGAGCACATGCCCTCGGGGCTGTCGGTGGCCATCGTCCCCCCATCTGGAATCCGTCTGTTTACAGAAGGAAGCCAGGCAGAGCCAAACAAAAGATAGAAGTGGCAAGAAGCATGAGAGATCGAGAAGGAGAGAGAAAGCAAAAGAGAGGCATCAAAGCCCTGGTGCCAGGTCCTGACATCTGTTCAATTCCGTGACCAGTCCCACATCCTTCCTAACTCTGAGCCGGACTGTTTGTGCTTTGTTGAGCATGTGGTTCTGTAATATGTCACCGTGAAAACTCACTCCAGCGGGCTCGAGGGATGGAGGATGAACTGACCAGGAAGTTTCTCTCATGGTGGGAAGACAGCCAGCCCTGTATTCCTGTTGGAAGCAAAGTCAACCCCTAGAGCCTCCTCTTCTCATCTGTCCGCTCTGCCCTTTGGACGTGCGTGGATCGTATGTTCTACACAGGCCAACTCTGGGGCTCAGACACCTCTCAGAGCTTCCCAGGAGGGGCTCCAGCCACACGAAAACCCCAGTGGCAGTTCTGGGGACCCTGTCTCTCTGGTAAACCCCACAGCAATCCAAGCATCTTTGCTCTCCATCCCTCCACCCTCCACAGCTCTTCCAAGCTCTGCCGAGCCCCCTTCTATCAGCCTGACAGGACTCTGTGTTAACCCCTGACACTTCTTGTGACCTAGCCCATGCCACTGCCAACCCTCCACCTTCAAACTGGCCTTCCCTTCTCCCTATGCCATCCCCAAGTTTCTAGACACTCACTGCAAAGTTACTGGACCAGGCCTCCTTCCCCCGCCTTGTCCACAGGCCCTGTATCTCCTCTGCCTGGGGCCCTAGGGCCCCAGAGAGGCCTTGCTGAGTGCAGAGGGTGTTACTCTCGCCAGGCAGGCTGGCTCCCCACCCTGAGTGACGTTGGTTGAGACAACATGCAGTGTGGATGGGGGCCCCGTGCACACAGCCCAGTTCCAGAACGAGGGTGGGGTGAGGCTGCCTGAGAGTGGGGAGTGCCCACTAGCAGCCACGGCTCCAGAGGGCCGCCACTCACAAACAGCACGCATGTCGTAGTCCATTTTTATTTAAAAAACAAACACACACACACACATTTAGAGTCTGACAGTTGTTTAGAGTTTATGTACATAATATTTATATAGAGAAATGCACACACACATATGTATATATATGAGAATATATGTTATATCTAAGTAAAAATCTAGAAGTAAATATACAGAAACACCAATGATGGTGGCAATTTTAAAAACAAAGTTTTTAAAAATAAAGACTTTATTGAGGCACAATTTACATACAATAAGCTGTACCTGTTCTAAGAGCACAGTTAAATCAGTTTTGACAAAAATACGCACCCAGATAATCTCTGTGTGATATTTTAATTTTTTTACTGTGTGCCTTTCTGTAATTTCTAATTTTTAAATTCAGTGGACAAGTGCGACTTGAGTAATTGGATAAAACATGGACCAAGGGGTGGGGGGATCCTATGTCTCTGACCTTGCACTCTAGTGGAGGCTGGCCCCTTACAGCAGGCTGACCAGCAGTTACTAATCATTGCCACAGTCACGCCCTGAGGACCTGGTTAAAGCAGAAAGTTAACTTATTTTGTAGCTAAATGAACTGCAGCTCAGAGAGGTCAGCTGCTCACGAAATGTACAGTAAGAACCAATAGGAACAGTCTTGGGCCTCAGGTCCAGTGCTTTTTCCATATGCCATACTCAACAAAAGACCACACCACCAGGTGTGGGGACCCTGACTAAACTTTTTCCAGGCCTTTGTGGGGGATCCCTGGCTCCTCAGAGCTGCAGGGAATGAAGCCAGCAGCCTGTTCAGACATAGTAGCCACCTCCCTCTGGCCACTGATCTGCAGGAGGTAAATGGTGAATCTGGCCCAGGCTGGGAGGCCTGCTCCTTCCATGGACTTACTGACACCTCACCCAAACTCCAAAGGGATGAGCACCTGACAGCAGGACCCACTTCTTGCCCTTGTCCCCAGACTCCCCTGCATGGCAAGCTAGGACAGAGAGAGAGGCACCCCTGATCCCTGACAACACATGACACTTCCTCTCCACTTCCAAGAAGGAGCTCCTAACCCCCCACCCAACAGCTGAGTCTCCTGGGGCTGCAAACCCAGATGTCCTCACAGCCTCTCCTCTGACTCACTGTGACGAGAAGCCCAAGTGCAGAGAACTAATGTGGAGAACAGTGCACGGTCCACCAAGGGAGGAGGCTGCAGGCCAGGGTGACCCTGTACACATCCTAATCCGATGCCCATTCCCGGACCTTCCACACACACATGCACACACAGCATTTATCGTGCTTCCATATAGGCCAGCCCAGCCCTTGGTGCTGACCATTTACACAACAGTATCACTGAAATTCCTGCAGCGACCCCATTATTGTCCCCATTTCCCTAAGTGAGGAAACTGAGGCTCAGAGCAGCAAAATAGCCTTCCTAGGTTGGGGGCTCCGACCCAAATCATCCAGGACTCCTAGCCACTACACTCCTGCCACTGGCCAGCATCCACCAGTCCCCGTGCCCACGCCCACTTGCAGCACCTGAGAACTGCACAGAGACATCCCCGTGGGCACCCCAGCATAAAGGTGAGCCCCTAACACCCCTGCCCTTTCTCCATCCACTGTTCCACCTGCCATACAAATGGAGCAGGGGGCTCAGGGGACCTGGCTTGCCACAGACAGCAGCACACAATCTTTCCGGGGCCAATTTACTAATACGGGTCCTGAGCCCTTCCACCTGAAATTACATTTCAAACATTTATGCTAGAAAATAATCACATACGGACACCAGTGCACTCTCACTAGACCGTGCTCCTCTGCAGAAGAGGGTGCATCTGGGTCCCCAGGGGAATCCAGGTCACTATAGCAGATGAGCTCACCAGGCACCTGCACAGGGCCCTGCTCGGGTTGGGAGGGGGTGGGGCCCCCCACCCTCTGGAGGAAAAGCTGGATTAAATGAATTATGCTACATTTATGAGACAGGATAACACGCGGCCAAACAAAATGGTGTGTCCAAAGAGCAGTGATGTGGAAAAATGCTCATAGGAAAATGTTAACAGAAAAACAATACCTGGCACACAGTGAATTCTCAAAAAAATGTTAGTAATTATTATTTCAAAACAGTATGCTGATGGGGGCCTGGGTGGCTCAGTTGGTTAAGCATTTGCCTTCCACTCAGGTCGTAATCCTGGGGTCCTGGGATGGAACCCTGCTTCGGACTCTCTGCTCAGCAGAGACCTGCTTCTCCCTCTGCCTCTGAGGCTCTCCCTGCTTGTGCTCTCTTGCTCTCTCTCAAATAAATAAATAAAATCTTAAAAAAAACAATATACTGACAAATAATAATATGGCCTTAAATTAGTAAAGTTGTAGATGTGTCTCACGCAAAAGGAAAAAACGGATTCCAACAGCAGTTACCTCTGGGAGGTGCAATAAAGATGGTTTTTCACTTATCCCTTTTTCATTATTTTAAAGGTGCAATTAACATAATTTTAGACTGGGGAGTCATATTAACTTTTTTAGAAACCCATGGCTCACTCTCTTCGATGTGGAGGCTGCCTGAATTGCACAGGCACCCCTTCCATTGGGCAGACACCCTCCCCGAGGGAGCCCGGACAGTGGAAACAGCCTGCTGGGCTGGGATGTCAGACATACCTCCATCCAGCTTCTACCTGGAAGTTGTATACTCTTGATGAGCCTCAATATTCCCATCTGTAAAAAAGGCACAATTACGAGGTCTTTGCATAGGAATTAAACAAGCTAATAATTATTGCATGTAAAGATCTCGGCACAAGTCTGGACCCATGAGATCAATCACTGTTGGCAGCTGCGGGGGTAGGACTCCTTGTGTCTGGTGGACACTCAGTAATGAACTTTGCTTCCCTTCTCCTTGTCCTTAGTGCACTGTGGACGTAACCAACATTTATGCAGCTGAGTTGGAACAAACGGAGGTCCAGACATTGTGAAAAAAAGATTCCTGAAACCCTGCTCAGCCCAGCAAGAGGCTTCCTGAGAGCCGCTGTCCTGGAGATGCCCACGGGTGTGGGGCTGGGTGTGGTTACCCATTCATTCCACAAACATGTTACACACTTCTGGGGATGCGGTAAAGGACAAGACAGGGTCTGTTCCCGCTCTCCGGGATTTCCATTTTAGTGAGGGAGACACAATAAATGAATAAACAAAATGATTACTAATTATGATAAGAACTGCAAAGGAAAAAAATAAAATAAAAAATTTTTTAAATTAAAAAAAAAAAAGAACTGCAAAGGAAATAAAAGGCTGAAACAGAAAATTAGGGGAGAGGAGGAGCTCCTAATCTGAGCCCAGGGTAGCCTCTCGTGGGGAAGCAGTACCAGTAGGAATGTCTGTGCACAGAAGAGCTATAAAATAAGAAATCTACCGAGGTTCCCCCCTGCCCTCGCTCCCAACACTCTGAAGAGGTAGCCCACTGGTGCGGTGGCTGGAGAAGGAGCCAGGACCGAGCGGGGAAGGGTAAGAGGCTTGTACACCCAGGTCCTTGAGGACAGAGCAGGGACCCACCACAGGGTGGACCAGCCCAGGACCAGCCCAGGACCAGCCCAGGCTGTGTGAGAGGTAGAGTAGGGCAGGACTCCCAGATGGTAGCGTGAAGAGAGGGTTTGAAATCCGTTGCCACTACGGGCCCGTAACCATGAGCAGCGTATGTATCTCATCTATAAAATGGGATAATAGTACTTAGCACAGAAGGTCATAAAGATGAAATGATCAACACAGAATGATTTCTGGTACAAACTGAGCCCTCTGTATAGGTTTAGTTACAACAGCGATTGGAGCTATTACCTAAGAGTTCTGTACAGACTTGGTTGGGCCCCGAGAGTAGTGCCGAAACCTAGAAAATTTCTGAGCTTTTGTTTTAGCGGAGAAGAGAGACAACACACAGGTAAGCCAAGTCCTGAGTAAGAAGTCCTGAGGGTGAGAGCTATGGAGATAATACATCAGATAGAAAGGGGCAGGCACAGAAGTACTTGAGAAGGAGTGGTCAGGGAGTGTTTCTCTGAGCTGAGACCTGAATGGGGGAAAGAGGCTGAGGAGGGAGGCCAGCAAGACTTCCAGGGAGAGGGGACAGCACGTGCAAAGGCTCTGTGATGGGAAAGAGCTTGGCCTGCTCCAGGGAAGGGAGGCCTGCGGCTAGAGCACCTGGAGCAGCTGAGGGTGGGGCTTTGCAGGCTGGGGCAAGAAGGGTTTATTCTGGTTGCAGTAGCACACAGCTGATGGGTGTTTAAAGGGTTTGATTTTTTTCTTTTTAAGATTTTGTTTATTCATTTGAGAGAGCACGAGCCAGGGGGAACAACAGAAGGAGAGGGAGAAGCAGACTCCCACCCAGCAGGGAGCCCGACGTGGGGCTCGATCCCAGGACCCGGGGGGATCATGAGCCGAAGGCAGATGCTCAACTGACTGAACCCCCCCCCCAGGTGCCCCAAAGGGTTTGACTTTTAATAAGATTATTCTGTATGTTGAATGGGCTGGAAGGGACAGGGACAGAGCAAAGAGATCTGTTGTGGCATGATGGGGACAGAGACCAGGTAGGGGACAGATGAGGACTTGGGGAACAGCGGTGGAAGAAAGGTGGTGAAAAATGACCCAAGTGAGGATATATTTAGAGGTGAGTCTGTCGGACCAAGCTGGTGAGCTAGCAGTGGGATGTGACGGAAACAGGAATGGAGGAGGAGCCCCAGGGTTTTGATGCTAATTAAGCATCAGTTACTAAGCTGTAGAAGTGTCAGAGCAAGTTGGGAGGAGACCAAGAGTTCTGGATTTACGGGGGAAATTTTTGGTTTTGTTTTGGTTTGGTTTGGTTTTGAGAGAGAGAGCGCGCAGGGGAGGGGCAGAGGCAGAGGGAGAGAGAATCTTAGACTCGACATGGGACACCTGGGTGGCTCAGCAGTTGAGCGTCCGCCTTCAGCCCAGGGCCTGATCCCGATCCCGAGATCGAGTCCCACATCGGGCTCCCTGCATGGAGCCTGCTTGTGTCTCTCTCTCTCTCTGTGTCTCTCATGAATAAATAAATAAAATCTTAAAAACAAAACAGACTGGACGCCGACTCAATCTCACGACCCTGAGATTACGACCCGAGCCCAAATCAAGAGCTGGACACTTAACCAACTGGGCCACCCAGGGGCCCCAAGAGTTCTGCTCTTGAGAGGTCACCTTTGAAGTGCCCGTGTCACACCCACATGGAGAGGCCAAGCAGGCAGCTGGATAGGAGAACCTGGGCGTCAGGGGAAATCGATGTGAAAGCAGACGTGGGATCCCCTGTGCCCTCCAACATTTAGAGAACAGGAAAGAGCCCAGGAAAACACAGGGTATGATGTCAGGAGCCTAGGGAAGAAGATGTTTCAGGGAGGAGGGAGGCCACCCAGACCCCAGCTCCTGAGAGGTGACATGGGGTGGGGGGTGAGGGCCTCTTGGGGCAGATGGACAAGAATGGGAGTAAGAAAGTGGAGTCATCAAATCCCAGGGGTGCTTTCAAGTTTGCTGTAAAGTGGAGCAAAGAAATAGGGCATCTGGAGGGAGGTCAAGGGACAGTGTGCCCATGTGTTTAAGACTGATGGTGCCATTAAGAAAATGCTCAGGGAGAAATAGATTAATGGTGCCAGGCTGGAGAGCCATGGCCAAGCAGGAGGACAGAGCGGGATTCAGAGCCAGACAAGGGCGATCCTAGTGGAGGGAGATCCCAGAGCTGGACAGGAGGGACAGGTTGGGGCAGGAAGGGACAGAAAGATTGCAGAAGTTCTGGGCCAAGCAAACCCGGGTGATCTACACTACTCATTGTTACATGAGCCAAGTCAGCGCCAGGCTAGGGATGGTCATGCAGCCAGAGGTGGGCGCCTTGTGTTCCATCAGAGCAAAAGCTTCCAAGAGGCTTCAGACTTCCTCCCTTAACCCACATCTACCCACTTTGGTCAAAGGCCCGGACTCAGCAAAGGCTGAGTTGAGTGGCACTGTGTCTCCACAGGCAGGGCTCCCTCCCTCCCCAGACCCCCAACCACCCCCACACTTGGGCTGGGGGAGGGGGCATCAGAAGCCACATGCCTGACAGATAAGACCCAGGTTTCCAGTGAGAAGACTGAGCTCAACACCCGTAGCTAACCTACCCTGGGCCACACAGGATTCAGATCCCGGCACTCTAAATGCTGTTGTCTTTCTTCTGATACAGTTCAGGGCACTTGGGACTTCATAACCCCCAAACCTCCAGACTCCCCTCTCTCCCCCAACCCAGCTGTACTCTAAGATTCCAGCTGAGAAGAGCAAAGTATGCCACTGAGGTGAGTGAGCCTCGTTCCTTTAAAAGTATATTGGGACCAAAGAGAAAGGGAGCTTTGGGGGGTGATGCCAGGAGGCCATTAGAGGGGAGCCCTGTCCCCCGCGGATGTGACTTTCTTATGCCATCTTCAACACACACTCTCTTTCCTTCACTGAAGCCGCTCACTTAACACCCACATCCCCCAGGAAGGGCACCCACCACCCGCCTATCACCTCTGGCTTTGCTGTATGGCTTTGGCCTCCCCAACCAAGCAGCTTCCAGACAGCCTCTTGTCTCCCTCTTTCCTATATTCCACCCCAGATTCACCACGGTGATCTTGCTGAGCCCAGGGAAGTTTCTCCTGAACCAGCAAGCTGTGCCTGGTGGTGTGCAGTGTCTCCACCCCACACCCAGCAGACCCACCTGGGCAGTCCCGTGGGCTATGGACCCTGTCACTTCACAACTGCCTGACTCCTGCCCAGCCCTGACCCTTCTCCCTCTCTCCTTACCACTCCACCATCAAATGGTACCTTGTTTAAATGCAGGAACTTCATAAGATGGCTTTTACTAAGGAAATGGCCCCGACAGCTCCTTCCCATAAGCTCTGGCCATATGGCCCTTCTCCCGCTCAGATGACACTGGGGCGCTCCAGTGTGGCTTTCAGAGCTAGAGGGTACCGATGACACCCTTCCTTTCTCCTTGGCCTTGGAACTAGAGTCTCAAAGATTCAGTGTGAATTCCATCCTCCACAGGCTTCCTCCAAGGCAGGCACTCCCAGTGAGCTCATTTTCAAAATTTAGTGACCAAACTATGTTGCTTCCACCTCCAGCTTCTTGCTACAGATTTCTAGTTTCTTGGGCGGGGGAGGGGATGCCTTGAGCCTTCCCTTCCCCACTGGGATTAACACATTTCTGAGTTGGTCAAACTAAGGACTATGTTTGCTTTTTTTCCTCCACCGAGAGCCTCAGAGCTGAAGATCTACTATATGTCTGCTGACCACTTGGAGGAAATCAGGCCAAAATGTCAGGAGCCAACCCAAATCTTCATCTCTTTACCCCAGTACATCTCACTTCTGGGAATCTAGCTTAAGAAGAAAAAATACAAAATATGGAGGGGAAAAAAACCAACACATAAAGATATTTATTGCAGCTCTATTTATAGTTAAAATAAAATGCATATATATAGAAACAGATATCCAACAAGAAAATACCATGCAGCCATTTGAAAAAAAAGCATTCTACAGCAACACTGAAAAATAGAGAAAAAAGTAGGATAAAAGTTAAATGTACAATTTTGTAAAGAAAAGTGCCCATGAGAAAAGCTTATTTTTTCCCTTTTTCTCAAATTTCCCATTTAGAATTTCTCTCAGAGCAGCCAACAAAGTGGTGCAGTCCTAAACCTCTCCCGAAGTTTAAGGTAGGAAAGAAACCTTGACTAATCCTCTCTTAAGCAGCCATTGGCCCTGACCTGCTTGGCACTTAGGAAATAGAAACACCACAGGGAATGCCGGGGTGTTAGAGCTGAGATGTGGCAGGAAGATCTCGTTCCTCTGTGTGTTCAGATTCCAGTTTTTAGATAGTGGAGACTAGGAACTAGTGACTCTTAGACAAAGAGTCGTGAGGATGAAGGGGGCATTGCATACAGATGAACTCTTCAAGCCATAAGGCACCATCCACTTGCAAGCCAGTTCTGAGGAGGCGCTGGGACATATGCGGGGTTCAAGGAAGCCCAGTGGATGCCCAGATGGCCGTCCAGGACCTCCTGACTGCACTCCCAGTGGCCCAAAGCACTGCTGGCCAGGGGGCAGAAAAGGGATCTACCCTCAGATGAGCTGAAATGGGCTGATTTCCTGCCGACTGGCCCCCTCTTCTGCCTGCTTTCTGGAAGTACCCAGAACAATGTTGGCCTTGCCCCGTCAGGGTTTGCAAACCTCTCTCCATGCTCTCATTTAGGCCAAATGCCTCTGCTTGTGCCAGGGTCCCCTGCAAAGTCCAGATTGTCTACCTCCCAGAAACCCCCTAGGGAAGGGAACAGTGCCCGTAACCAAAGCCCTCGGCTCGTCTGACCCAGGCACTGGCATGAGGCCCACCTCTCTCCGCTCCAGCCCGAAAGCTCCTACCCCTTGGCCCAGAACAGAATTTACTCTTCCAGTGAACTTGTCTCACTACGTAACTGATGCTTGAGCTTCAACTTGACCAGACAGTCCCTTTTTCCTGCCCAATCTACAGCCCAATTTAATGCTCATGCAGGTGATGTTTTCAAGGGAGAAACTGCCTGGCCTGGACCCCATGCCAGTCCCTCCCCAGTCTGGCACTTGACCCCTCCAGGAAGGCTGTGAACAGTCATGTCAGGGAGAAGGAGACGCAAGACAAAAGGACATTATTACGGTGCTTTTTCCGTTTTTCTTTTTGCACAAAAACAGTCCATTTATTCAAGTGTTCTCCAGCACAAGTACATTAGAAAGGAGCTTTATTATATTCTTCTGGGCACAAAAAAAAAAAAAAATGTGATGAAGGCGGAACTGACAGACTTTCTACATCTGCTGTACGCATTGATCTCTTTAATTATTTCATAAACAGCTATGTCACGAGCATCACTTACACAGAGATACAACAGAACACCAGGGGGACGGGGCCGGGGGACCCGCTGGGGGCGGGGGGGCCCTCTCCCACGCCCCTCCTTGGATGTCCCAGAACCAGACTGTGAAATGTACATTATTATTTTCAATAAATAGAGAAGCAACCCTAAAAAAAAAATACAGTGGTGAAAGGATGCTGGAACCAGGAAAACAAACAAACGGAAGAAGAAGAAGAAGGAGAAGGAGAAGGAGAAGGAGAAGAAGAGGAGAAGAGGAGGAAGAAAAAGAAGAAAAAAAACCCAAAGGAAAAAGAAAAAAAAAAAAGGAAAAAAAGAGGAACTGAAGAGAAAGGGGGGTGGGGAGGGGCGGGGAGGAAGTCCTGCATTTAGCTGCGTGGAATGTGGAGTAAAAGTGCTCTGCCGCCGGGGTCAAAGCGAAATCGTCTGTAACAGTAAAAGGTATTACCAAATCAGCTACAGAGTTTATTCTTCAGTATGAATACATGATTTCCCACAAATAAGTAAGCACCCGCTACTTCAATGCCTCAGCTAAAACACATGAAATCGCTCATTTAGTTTTCAAGTACAAAGTTAAAATGCCTTTTTAATAATAATATATCAGAGTAAAATAATAGTCTCTTTTAAACTCCACTACAAGAAAACAAAACAAACAGTCATTGTCCAGACAGCAGACTTAATTTAACAATATATATTTTTAATAAAATGTTTTAGCACCTTGTTGAGTCACCTCCTCCCTCTGCGTATTCTAAGAAATTTCGGCATTTTTTGGGTTGGTTGGTGAATTCTAGGGCTGTGCGACCGAATCAGTCTGGGACGTGAAATGGGACTGCGGGCGAGGCTTTTGATCCCTGCTCATCTCCTCAGGCGTGGGGTGGGGGGAGGGCTGGAGGCTGCTGGACTGGGGGTGAGGGGGAGTCACCCGCCTGCCCGTAAGGTGGAGCAGATTTGGGGGGGGGTTTCCAGTTACCAGAGTTCCAGGAGTCCGCGGGCCTCCGTTCAGACAATTCAGCCCGTCACAACTAGCAAAGGGACCCTGCGTGCTCGTCCTCGGGGTTCAGACCTGCCTGTTCCTCTCACCCCAGAAGCCCCACTGCTGAGGGAAAGGTCACCAAACAAAGGCCCGCTTCGGCCAGGTCTCTGAGACACAAGGGGACGGGAGGGCTGCCCTCGCTTCCCAAAGACACCCAAGCTTTCCTTTACCACAATGTAAAGAGATTCGAGAGCTTCTGCTAGCATTGTGGAGTCAGTCAATCCTTGCCATTAATCTTCCCTCTTTCCTCCCAGACCCTGCAAACAAGCGTAGTTAATCCCTGCCTCCGCGGGGTCAGGCCATGCTAGCTCCAGGCCAGTCCTCCATAGCACCCTCCCATCCTGTGCTGGAGCAAAGCCTTCAGCTTTCCTGCCAAGGACAACTCCAGTGTCACCTCAAATCACAACCCTAGGAGCAACCAGACTAGACAATGCCCAAAGAAAAATTCAGATTCCTCACCTCCTGGGATCAGTATGAGGCCTGGCTAGAAACTCTCTTCTCGCCAGAATCTTGGGTCAGCTATCCCCCTGACCAAGGGAAACAGCCAGTCCTCTCCAGATCACGGTGCCAGGGAGGCCCCAAGGCCCTAATCCACAGCTTGAGGGGGCTAACGACTCCTCTGGAAGGCCCTAGTGCCATAGCAACTCTGGCCAAGCAGAACGGCGGCAGGAATTCAAAACCTCCTCCAAGATCTACTTTACATATACTTAGATCATCAAGCATAGGAAGACTACGGGTTGCAGTTTTCTGCAGAACACCTCCCAGATGGCTCCACTGAAATATTCCCTCTCTTGCTCCTGCGACAGACCTTCTTGTGCTAGAGATGGCGGGTATTCCCATCTAGGCTTTCCCAGAACTGTCAGCAAAGCAGGAAGGAGGGAGAGCAGTTCAATGTCCAACAGCCTTTCCTGCTGCCGGGTCTGCCTGTCCCAATCCACACCCTAGCGACTCACCAAGACTCCTACGGGCATTTCTACCAGACAACCACTCCCAGGCCTGTCTCAAAAGCTAAGAGGTCCTGGATGCTCTTTGGGGAAGTTTGCTTTCTAGAATAATGTTCAATAGCAGGAAGACTCTGGGGTCTAGAGAGAAAAACAGATAGTAAGAGGCTCATGTCATCTGTTGACTGCAAGAACTCTCTCCCCACCCGAGTCTTCACCTGTGGTTCCCCCAGCCTACTGCTCTCCAGTCAGTCCCAAGGGTAGGGGCTTAGCACCAGCCAGCTCAAGGCTGGCCCACAGGGCTCAGCAGCCGCCTGCGAGAGACTCACTTACTCCTCAAGCAGGAGACTGATGGCTCTGTGACTCTGGCACAAGCCCCCAGCGACTTACCCCAGACAAAAACCACCAATCTCTTTGGCACCACCTTCCACTTGGCACCTGCAACATAAGGGAGGCACCATCCTCAGTCCCTGGAAGCCCTGGTTTCCAGGGGTAAATGTCATCAGAAAGAAAATCCCACTGGGGACACACTCCAGAATTTTCCGGAGGCCTTCTTGGTTTCTCCTATTCCACGCTTCTATCCGCAGCTTTACGAACCACAGCAAGTGCAACGACCCCCACCTTAAATCCTCATACAACTCTACGTCAGCCAAAGCACAAAGCCTTCAGAAGGCGACTGGATTTGTGTCCCCAGAAGCGCCCCACCCAGGGCTAGCAGCAGACTGTTGTGAGCATCTGAAGTGGTCAGGTTGGCACATTCCCAAGGTCCCCTGTGCCCTCCCAAGTTCTGATGGGGGACCAGGCCTGTGGGTTGAGCTGGAAGAAAAGCTGGTGATAACTGTCATCTGGCCCATTCCAGGGCCTAGTCAGGTTGTTGGGACCAGGAGGAACAAGTGCTCTTAAGTACATCAGCCACAACAACCAGGCCTCCTCCCAGCAAGCTGGCCAGCCCACACTAAGCCCTCAGGCTTGCCGTGTTCCATGGCTACCAAGTTTCTTCCCCACATCAACCCCCCCCCACCCCGCGCCCATGGGGTGGAGCTTGGACCATCAGGAAAGGCAAACTCCTTCACATAAGCAGTGGGGAAAAGGCCCAGGAGGGCCAGGAGAGCTGGGAAGTCTGTTTGCAGAGGAAGGCCCATGAAGGGCCTGGTCCCGACACCGGGGGCTGTGAAGACCATAGCATTGGCCAGTGGGGGAGGGAGCACCTTGGACTGCCTGATGCAGCCCCTCCTCCCCGCAGCCCTCCTGGAGTGCTGCTGGTGGACCCAGGCCAGGAAGATGGGGCCCGGCTGGAGAAGGAGGGGGCAGGGCGAGCACCACAGTTAGGTACAGGGATTCCAACAAGGGAGAGACAGAGGTATCCCCCCTCCTAGCTGCTCCAGCCCCAAGGGGGCTCATCATGGCCACCTGCCACCACGTCACAGAGCTGGCAGGAAGCACCTGGGTGGGATCTTAAAAACCAATCTGACCAGGAAACCAGTAGCTTGAAGCCCAGGACCAAGCACCTCTAAAAGGAACGGGAGACTGTGGCCACCAGCTGTGAGCTTACTCCTGAGCAACGAGCAAGGGATTCAAAGCCTTGGTTTAGTTTTGTCACCAATTGCTAATTTCCTTTATTCAAAAGATAAGTTTCACTGTCCCATTTTTTTTTTCCCCAATGGAAGCCCCCTGGCCAAGACAGACCTGGATGTCAAATTTTATTTTGGTTGGGGGAGAATAGGTAGGGGGAGTCGAGGGCTGACTTGACTGGTGCCTAGAGTTGCAGGTCAGTATCACAGGTTGCTAACAGAAGAATCTTTTGACATCACCAGGGGCAAAAGAGATAGAACGCTACCTGCTAGAGGAGAGCACCTGCGGAAATAAAACCTCCTCCTTTTCCTGCCTTCAGCACCTAGCAACTTCTGGGATTGACGGTCTACCTGCAATCAGGGCAACAGAGGTAAAGAGCTGCAGGGCCGACGCCACCAAGTCCTGAATCCTGGGGAGGAGTGCTGGGAGCCCCCTGGCTGTGTGTGCGTGTGTGAGTGCGCCCATTCTGCATCGGTAGAAATCTGTTCCTGTGTATGCGTGTGGGATTGATTGATTGGTGTGGGGCTTATGTCTGCAGTGGGACCTGGGGCTCAGCACTCTGAGCCCCCTTGTCCCGCTCCCCACTACATAATATTTCTTATACATGACCCTATCTATGTATTTAATATAGCGCCTATCACCATAGGCCCTATCTTTCTAGGGATGCGAACTTGGGACCATGTGCTTGACAGCACACCTCCCAGCCCTGCCAGTCCCAGGAGGTGCCATCCCCCCTCCCATTATAAAATATATATCTCTATATGCCACATATCTACACCCCATCTATCCAGGCAAGCATCTGCCCATTGGGCCCTCACCCTGGAGCCACCAACGCTGGCCCTGCCTACCGCCGACACCAGGCTGCCTGCCTCGGTAGGAGGTGGAGCCAAGTGTCCGCACACATGGGGCTCCAGGTGCTGCTGGCTCCAGGTGCGAGCACAGCTATCATCAGACCAAGTACTAGAAAAGAAATACACACCACTCCAATCATACACACGAGGAGAGAGATGGCCCGGTCCTCCCTCCAGCCCTGACACACGTGACTCAAGAGGAGGGGAAGTAGAAGAGAAGAGGGACGCGCCCAGAAGGCCGGCCTCAGGGGACTCCCCTGGCAGCCCGGCTGTCGCTGCGCCCGGTGGCCCACCTGGCCCGAGGGGTGGGGAGCCAGGGCACCAGGGCCACCACTTACTCAGAAGCACCCTGCTCCCCGCACCTTGGTTTATAACCGAAAGGAAGGGGGGGTTGGGTTTTTGTTTTCTTAAAGAAAATCTGAAAACAAACATAATTATAACCAGAACCATAAGAATAATTATAACAAAAGGTGTCATCAGCCTCCCAGTATAAAACTGCAGCCTTTGGAGATGACCAAAAACATCACATTCCAGGGGCCGGAAGCCGCCTTGTGCACAGAGGGTGGATGGTGAGGGCCTCATAAAAGAACACACAAAAGGCGACTTAGACAGGAAAGCACCAGTACGTTTTGTATGTTTTTTTATTTGCTCCAGGTGGGGTTTTTAACGGTCACTTTCCCACACTCTGGATAATTTCTGATCCCACCACAAGGAGCCCTCGAATCGGCTAATGTGAGAAATTGGGAATGAAGACCCCTTTATCCTGCCATCTTGCCGAGGGAGTCTCCTTTTTTTTGGAAAAAAAAAAAAAAAATCGAAAGGTTATTGCGTGAGCCTGGATGAATCCCACTCTCAGCCCTCCACGGTCCGGCCCACCCCGTCTCACCCCTGTTTTTGGCAGGGAGAAGTGGGAGTACGTGGGTCCCGAATTCTCCTCCTTCGCCTTGTTAAACACCAGGGGGAAAGCCCGCCATGGCAACGATTCACCTTCAAGCTGCCTCCCTTCTCCATCCAACGTTAAAACCCTTTGCACATAAGGCAACGTGGAAGCTGATGTTTTTACTCATCTCGCTGTTTTAAAGCACCATTATGAAGTCAGGTTGTACAGTAGTTAACAGTACCTTTTATATATATATCTCATATCTATCATATATATATAAACTGTAAACAAGAGGTAACAGCGGCTTCTAGAAACTGATTTTCTTCAAGGTTTCCTGTGTGGTAGGCACCTGAAATACTGTATAAAAGGGTCTTGTGTGATCTGTCTCCCTGCTGCTCGTTGGGCTCTGTTCTGCATGACCAGGAATGGTGCTGGCAAGACAGCTCAGCGGCTGGAAGGAAATTCTGCCGCTGAGCGTCACTATTTTCCGCCCCCTGCTTGTGCTCCTATCTGATCAGGCTAGAGACAACAACAAAAAAAGATATATAGTTAAAAAAAAAAAATCTCCAATATATAGATTTCTGTAGAATTTCCTTTTTTTTTCTCCTGTCCTTCCTCTGCAAGGTATTGTTACTATTTCCTGTTACTGGTTTTTGCTGCAATAAACCCTCTTGTTTCAATCACAGCAAGAAACAAAAACCCAAACGAACAGAAAACCCCTCTGAAAAGAGTAGAAAACAAAAGGTTTGACCAAAAAAAAGGGGGGGGGGGGAGAGATGGGAGGGAGCTTGGTTTTGTTTTTAAATAGGACTGAAGATTAACATTGAAAAATCAGGAGATGACGTCCAACCCTTTGTGCAAGGCAAAGCCCTCCGGTACTTCCGCCTCTGGTTTTTGTTTTAAATTTCCTTTTTCTCTTCTGGGTGCTGATACTTCTCTCCATCCTCATGTTGTTGGTGTTTTGTGTTTTTTTTTTTTTTTTGTTTAACTTTGTGTCACTACCTCAGTCTGCCCTCATGTCCCTTACACACAAGCAAAATATTCCTTCAGCGGAGCGAAGAGGTGGCGGATGACCGGCACGCTCCACGACCGGCCCAGCAGTCTCTGCCTCGCCAAGCGGCTCATGTTGGAGACATCGGTATAGTGGACAGGGAAGCCAAACACCCTGGGGAGAAAAGGCAGAAAGGGCAGGGGGTTGGGGGCGGTGATCGTGGACGGGTGCGACCCGGCTGCATCTTCCGTCTTTTGTCACCCATCACAACCCGGGCCCCCTGCCACTTGCCGTGCATCTGAAGGGAGAAGACACCCGCTGACCGGGAGTGGCCACACAGCAGAAACAAAGTTAGCATTTGGGGAAAAACAGATCCAGAGTCTGTCGGTAATAAACACACCTCCCTAGTACCTTCCCCCGAGAGCAAATACTTGACCAAGGAGCCGTGCTGCTGCCTGGCTGGAGAAGCTTCAGCCTTCCGTTTGCTCCGGGTGTGCGTGTAAAGGGTCACTTCGGCTAAACTGCGACTACACTGGGGGCGAGGAGGCCGTCTAGCCCAGGCGATTAGTTTATACCCAGTCAGGACGTGAGGCCATGTAGCCTGCCTGGTCCTGTGCCATCCTGGTTTGCAAAGTCCCCAAAACGAGTAGTGAGAGTGGAGGAAGCTCCTGGGGTTGCACTGTTTCCTGGAGGTTTAGCAGGACCCCTGGGAGCCATGGCCCCCTGAACGGGTTTCCTAGACCCCTGTGACCCTGGGCCCGGCCTTACAATGCACAGGAGCGTCTGCCCACCCCCTCCCCTCCAGGAACCTGCTGTGTTGGGAAATGCTCAAGTGGCATCTGTGGAAACTACAAGCCCAGCCCAAAGGGGCAGCGATTCTTCCCTCAGAGGCAGCAATCACCACGCGCCACGCACCCCAGGACACAAGCACGTGGCCTCGGGTACTACCTTTCCATTTCAGTGCACCATAAGATGTCCTCTTTCTCATTCATGAAGACGGGGAAATGCTGGTCTTTGCCCTGCTTTATGGAGTTCGACCTAGTAGTAATGGTCCTCACTTTGCTGAACTAGAAGACGAGGAGAGGAAAAGAGGAATGAGCACTCACTCGCTGGCCATGCGTCTATAACACGTGCACCAGGCACTTGCCAGGACGGGAGAGTCAAACACTGACAAGGCCTGGTCCATCCAGGTGGCCGGGTCAGACCCCAGTGTGAGCCTCCGCAGATCCCACTGCCCTGCTCTTCTTTCCACTTTGAGGTCACCCGGCTATCCTTAGTCTGGTCCCACTGGCCGAGGACTTGAGAGGTAGCAGCTCGAGCCACTGAACTTCCTAAGTCTTCTAAGAATGGGTTCTTGCACAGGTGTAGCGAATTGCAGGCAAAAAGGATGCCAAATCACTGAGGGGCTCCTGACAGACATCTCTGGGGTGCCAGCAGTCCCGGATGCTGGCGCCTGACCTCATGGAACCTGACGCCTGGTACACTCACTCCGGGAGATTTCTCCAGAGAGAAGTGCAGCTTCCACATCACAGGAGAACACGCCATCCTGAAGGCTCGTGCAATAGGTCCTGGCCAAAAGATTTAAGAGCCCTAGGAGATCTAGGGACCTTGGCAAAGACTTCTGAAGTGTCTGCGTCCCACAGGACCAGCAGGCGAGCTCAGCGAGGATGGGCTGAAGGCCAGGAAGGATTTCTGGTCTCTCTCCTTGCCCTTCAGGCTGTCCCCTGGGTCCTCCCCTCTGGCCGACTGGGTGTGTGACCCCGTGCCACCTCCTAAACTGCCTTCTCTGCACTAGCTGCAGACACTGCCCTGGGGAGCACACTGGCTCATCCTGCCATCTCTCCCCTTCTCCCTACCCCCCAGCACAGGGCTTTGGCGCCGGGGCTAACCTTGGCTATCCTGCCGTGCTCCAGACACTCCTGCAGCTCCAGCTTATCATTCACAGTGGATGCCAACGGCCTAGGAGGCAGAAAGAGAAGATAACGACAGAGACCAGGAGAGCAACAGGGATGCGCGTGGCGGTGCTGGCCCAGCAGCCAGGACTCACACGGAGAGGTGAGAGGACCGTCATCACCCCCACACACATCATGACCCCTTCAAACTCCCCCAGAACATATGCACACACACTGCAGCCGTCTACGGGCAGTCCACCAAGCGTTAATCCTTAAAGGGAAATTCCACAGTGGTCTCAATCTATAGATAAGCAGATAATGCCTGCCCAGAAAAAGGAAAACCCAATTACTTTTGTGCCAGTCATCTTAAAATACACTGAGTTCTAAAAATACCTTTCACGGGGGCGCCTTGGTGGCTCAGTCAGTTGAGCATCTGACCTTGGCTCAGGTCATGATCTCAATCAGGCCCCGCATTATTGAGGGAGGGAGTGTCAGCGCTCAGCAGGGAGTCTGCTTGTCCCTCTCCCTCTGCCCCTCCCCCCAACTCCTATGCTAATTAATTAATAAATTAAAATCTTAAAAAAGAAAAAAAGGTATCCACCACAAAGCAAGCTTTGGGGGGTAACCAAATGTTCTGTGTCTTGACAATGGTGAGGGTTGCATGGGTGTGCACACTAGATGAAATTCATCAAAGCGTGTACCTTCACTTCTGCAGTTCCCAGAAGACTAAAACTCTGTGACACTGAACATGTCACCTTTTGGAGGGCAGAGCATATCACTGAACATCACCTTTGGCGCTGACCTTTTCTGACATTTCACACAAGTCTACCATCTCAGCATGGGGCCCACAGGGACCCCAGGCCAAAGTGCACACCTCCAGCCTCCACCCCATTTATGCACACACACATTCTAGGTGGACCCACACGGCACCTCTGCTCCCCCTCGAAGTTCAGGGTTCTGGAATTTTAGAGTTGGAAGAAGGAGGGGAGAACAATCCCATAGGACCCAGGTCTGGGAAGAGACACAGAGTTCGTGGCTCCATGAAATACTGGACTACATGACCCAGTCTACTTTCAGAACACACCTACAGCTTGGGAACTTAGGAGGAGGCACTAAATGGTCTGCAGGTCAACCCTCCCACAGACAAGTCTCCTTCCCATCAATAAGCCCTCATAAAACATAGGAGCTTTGCCAAACGGATATGAGACTGGGGATGTTCCTACAACTTCATGCTAATGGCTAAGGGGGACAGAAGGCTGAGGCCAGATTACATGATGTTAACGATTTATAGATATAAGCAAGGGTGACAATCCACTCTTAGAACATTCTGGAAAATATTGTGCTGCATCACAGATATTTAGATAGGGTGGACCTGACTCTACTCTTGAACTGCTAATGTTCAACCAGAATTCCTTTCTCCTCATAGGCCTTTTTAAAATCCAACTATTACACTGAAGAAATCCTTCTCTTCATTCCTGGACATTAACATCTCTACCTGTGTAATCGAAGCAAAGAACATCTTTCCAAAAAAGGATCTGAAGCCAACAAAGTGCGTGGATAGTAAGCAAAGTGGGACCCTCTGAGCTGCATGGAGCTACTTCGAGATTCCCTCTCCTGGAGCAGGTGTGGCCCAGCTGTGGGCACTGCTCTTCCCCACCCCAACTCCACCCTCCACAGCTTACCTCTGGAGACTAAGGACAAGCGGATTCTAGATACATCACCAGTGCAGGAGAACCAACTATGTAACTCAGCAGCACAGTGATTCTCCTATTTCGACCCCTAGCTACTGGTTTCTCAGGCAAGTATTTTCTACACCCTGACTCCCGTTCTCCCTCAAGGAGAAGGAAACAGAGAAGAACATGGTAGAGCAGCAAGCTGGTCAGCAGGGGAAGGTATGCCCAAGAGGGCTCACTCAGTGACCTCCTCCTCCTTGGGCCGAGCTGCCTGCAGACACCAACCCGCAGCCACCCCTGGCCCGGGCACTCTCACCAACCTGTTCATACCAGGAAGGTTCCCCCAGAAGTAGCGGGCCCTGTGTGCAGCTGACACTTCTTTGGCATCAATCATCACAGGGTTGGACTATAAAACAGGAGAAAGATTAAAGATCAGAAATAAAGGAATAGCAGATTATGCCAGGAAATTTTGCTAGTTGAGAGCCTTACAGGCTGAAAGGTACTTGCTTTTTCCTTTCTCTCAGGAAGCCACGCAGTGGGACTGCCTGAAGCCTCCAGGAAAAGCCAGAATGGAATCCAGCCATATTCCACATGCTCTCATTAGAACATTCTAGAGCACTGTAGTCTAACTGAATATTCTGTGATGATAGAAATGTTTTTTGTCTGCACTGTTCAACGGAGTAGCTGCAGGTGGCTAATGAGTACTTGAAATGAGGCTAGAGCGACTGAGGAATTTTAATGTTAACTCAAATACCACACAGGGCTGATGGCTACCCTACTGGACTATGTAGCTCTAGCTGACCCAGAGGCTCTGAGCAGGGAAGTTCCAATGAGTATGGACATGTTTGCTCTATGTCCAGATTACAAGCCAAATATACGTTTGTTTGCATTTTAAGAACATCAGCTTGAGGGATTACTGACCCCATGATTCTGGATCACAGTCTTGAGCTCCCAGACCATCTCCCCGCCCTCCCAGCAACCGAGAATGCATCTGGCCACAGAGACCTTCTGTGTGTGGTTCCAACCCGGCTCAGCACTGACAAGGGACCCATATCATGGGGAATAAATCCAGGTAAGCCATCTTTTTTTTTTTTTAACTTCCTAAGTGCCATAGAGCATCTGTCATGGTGCCAGGGGAACAAGGGCAAGCCATTCTGGTCAGGGAAAACGGATTTGGCCATCTCGAAGATTTCCCCCAGTGAAACACCACATAGAACCCCAAACTCTAGGAGTCTGGCACCCCACCCTACTTGGGAATGGTGAAGCCCTTCCAGCCCTGAGGCCCACACCCACATACTACCTCTCAGAGTCAGACCACGAGGTTCTTTCCAGGGGCATCCTCTATCAGTGTTTCCTCCCTGTCTAACCGGGAAGCCCTGAGCTTCCCAAACAGGCCCCTTGCAAAGCAGAAGTCACCAGTCCCCAGCTCCACAATGCAGATGAGACAGGGATAAAGCAGCAGCCCAAGGTAGAAGCCATTAGAGAGCTGGCCAAACCAAGGTTGCTGGCTATACCTCGAGAAATCGCGAGATGTCCCTCTTGTCACTAACGCCCATGGCCACCACATTCTCAAAGAGCCAGAAGAAGGGGCGGTCATCTCCCTCCTTGGGCCGCGCATCATGCAGCAGGCGGTAGAACTCAAAGAAGAGCCGGCCAGTGCCCTCTGAGAGGTCGGAAGAGAAAGCCATCAGC
The DNA here is from genome assembly GCF_011100685.1 of Canis lupus familiaris. Taxonomy (NCBI): domain Eukaryota; kingdom Metazoa; phylum Chordata; class Mammalia; order Carnivora; family Canidae; genus Canis; species Canis lupus. The sequence goes on from NC_049238.1 coordinate 19,562,884, forward strand.
TGGGGCTGTCTGCATGAGACAGTGGTGTGGCTCGGGCACAGGGAGGGCAAGGGAGGACAGGGTCGTCGGGAGTAGCCGTCCCAGGGCAGAAATATCCAAGGAGGAAACCTATGTGCGGAAGCACCAGCTCAGAAGGTGGAGGGGTGAGCGCGGCACCTACCGTAGAGTCCTTTACGGGCAGGATTGACGATGGAGAGATCATTGCAAGGACTGCCCCCAATCACCAGATCGAACGGGCCCCACTCCTGGATCTGGGAGGATAAAGGTAACGGGATGGCCTGATGTCCGGGGACAGAGGCAGAAAGGAAGAAGGAAATTATCTGTGGATTCGGCATAAAAGTACTTTGACATGGGAGAAAGGAGACCCAGCTGCTTGGTATGCCCACTATATACACTCGGATGTACATACTACACACACACACACACACACACACACACACACAGCGCCATGGACAAGTCACTGAGGCTGAGTTCAGTTTCTGAAACAAAGTGAAGGGATCCAACTGGATCATTTCTGAGGCCAGCAGGGGAACAGTGTGCTCCCAACAGAAAAAGCAGCCACTTAGAGGGAAGGCGGTCCGGGCTAAGCAGCTGCATGTGAAGGTACTTTGTGCTCTGTGCACTTTGGGCAGGGTGCTCGGGCCACCTGAACACCCTCCAAAAGCCCTTGGTCATCCCTGAGGGCCTGCAATTACAGGGGTAGACACAGATAACTGGAAAGGCAAAGGGTCATCTGGGCAAGACCCTGCCAAAGCCATCTCCTACCCCCTGCCGAAATGGAGGCTGGTAAAGCTGTTGCCCAAAGTATCGAGAAAATGGGAACTGAAGCACCGTGCTACAAAGGCCCTGCAGCTAGCCAGGAGGCAGCTAGGGCCTAAATCCTGGGCCTGCTCCCGGTTCCCATTTGGATTTGCTCATTTTCCTCTCCAGACAGGGAACATGGCAGAGGAGGTAAGACCGGGGTGGGGATTGGGGGGAGAAAGGAAAAGAGCAGGTAAGCGAAATGCAAGGTGGCTACTGCCGCCCTCAGGAGCAAAGTGCAAGGAACGCAGAGGAGGTGGGGCGGGTCCCACTACACGGACATACATGCTTCTGCGTGACGCTGCGGACGTCCCCGACGTACATGATCTTCCCCTGGTGCCGTACCATGCCCACCGTGATGGAGTCCTCGCACACCTCGGAGGCGATGTAGCGGTCCACCTGAATCCCCAAGTCCTTCAGCACCAGAAGCCCTGTGCCAGCCAGCAGAAGGCACGGTCACTGGGGCTGCTTGCCAGCATCCTGGTCTTCGCAGGGGGCTCTCTAGTCAGCTGGACACGTGGGCCAGCAACAGCCTTGAGCCCCACCCTGCCTAGGAAGCTGCAGGATCCTCCTGGATCCTATTTTATGCCTACTTTGATCTACTTAGAAGGCCGTCAAGACCAAACAAGAGGTGGTTTCTGGAATCGGAGAGAACAGCAGGTAACTTTTTGGGTGGCCTTTGTTGTTCCTACATCCTACCTGACTGTTCCTTCCTCACCCCCCACCAGCTATGGCCTCCTGCTGTGATTCCACCCATCCTCCAAGACTCAACACAAATGCCACCTGCTCTAAAAAACGTTTCATCACCCCCACTCCCCCACACCCTGCAGCCCCCTGGAAGCAACCCCCCTCCTCTGGAGACCCCCCAGCACTTTGTATAGCTCTCCAACTCATCAGAACGGTGGGTATTTCTACTTCAGCCCTTCTCTTGGGTGGCAAATGCTCTTCAGACAGAGAAGGAGCTCATCCGTGTTTTCCTCCTGAGCGAACTACACTCACTTCCTTACCATGATGGCTTCACAAATGTTTGCTGAATTGAGGGCAAGGAAACCATTAGAACAGACCCTGAGAGTTTCTGGAGAAACCGGGTACAGCAGCACCATTTCCACTGTACCCACAGATCCCCCTCCACGAAGGAGCTTTTATAGCCTCTTGGGGTGTGGTGTGGTTTATGTGGGCCTTAAGGTTCTGGCAGGGGAAACCAAGGCTGTAAATTAACTTCTCTAGGTTTATAGAATATCAACGCTGAGCTGAGAACAGAACATAAACATCTGGCCTGGGACGCCACCATGTCCCAGCCGTCTCCCTTTGGTCACGTGAAGACACAAGTTCTAAGGAGGGTTATTCCTTTCTTAAGAATGGAGAAGCCATGGGCTGGCCTGGGGGCACGGCAGAGGGATGATTGTGTGTCAGTAACACCTTTTGGGAGGGTTCTCTGGCAAGGTCAAGAACCACATAAAACAAACTTCCTAAGGGTGCCCAGCACTCCCTACAAGAGAATGGTTTACGTATATAATGATGTGTGTGTAACGATGCTTGTCACAGGCTGCTCATAATAGAGAAAAAATAGTAAACAACCCAACAGAGGGTTAGTTAAATTATGGTACTTTCACCCAGTGGAATCTGATGCAGCATTCACAAATAAAGGATATAGTTCCATATTAACATGAAAAAGCAGTCACGATATCAAATAAAAAGGCGAGTTACAACACAGTGTGCATTTTACTATCCTTTCATTTTATTTTTCTATCTACGTAGGATTCTAAAAACACATACACATATGTGCACTGAAAAAAAAAATAGAAGAAGATATACACCAAAATGCTAATTATAGATTTATGGGTGATTTAAATATTGTTTAAACTCTCTTGTTGATCTTTTTTTTGTTTTTGTTTGTTTTTTTTTTTTACCATGACTTACAGTCATCATACATAGAACGCTGCCTATGTTTTCGTTTTGGTCGCCGAGTCTGTCCTTTTGAGGCTTTGTGAAAATCTTCAATAACCTCTGACTAGCAATCACCCTGTCCTCTGCTGGAGCGCCTCCCCCACTGAGAAATGTGCCCACCAGACATGGTGGTTGACCACTGACTGTACTTCTCACTGAACACAAAAAAAGTCTCTGCGGGGTAATACTTTAACAGCTGTAATGTTAACTAGCATTCTGCTTTGCCAGAGTTAAAACATAGGTGATTCCTCAAGTGGAGCTCCCCCATCCCGGGGTGGGGCTCCGGGTGTGCCACACACTCACCTGTAGCAATTCCATCAAATAGAGACAGCACCCGGATGGGCTTCCTCTTCTCGGCTGGGACAGGCGGGTAAACCTTCGGAGGGTCCTAGGCAGCAAGCACAACAGGCCAGGTGAACGCCTGAGAGTACATTGCAGGTCTGCACCCAGGGCTGGCCCTCCCGGCCGACTAGGCCCACTGTGGCCTTCTGAACCCACACCCCTGCAAGTGGCACAGGTGCTTCTGCCTGTCGCCCGGGGCCCCATGAGATGCTCCTGCCAGGTCTGAGCCTGCCCTCTGGCTCCAGCAGGGAGGAGGTGAGAAGAGGCACCCCAGGCCCAGCACTCACAAATTCCTGGTCGTGGTTATTGGCGAAGAACATCTGGAGCCGTGAGGGCCAGTCGTCCCGCCGCCGCAGTAGCCCGTAGGTGCCCTTGTGCCCACACATGTAGCAGTTCCAGGGGTCCTCCTTGATGGCTGCCTGGGCGGCCCCCGGCCCCACTAAGAGATCCACACACTCCACACAAAAGCACCTGGAAGGAAGCCCAGTGTGGCGGGGGGGGCCTCTCAGCCCCAGACAGAGCCTGGCTGGGGAGGGGGCCGCTACAGGGTGGGCCAGGGAGGGGTGGGAGGTGTTAGCCAGGGAGGGGAGGGGAGGGGAGGGGAGGGGAGGGGAGGGAGGGAGGGGAGGGGAGGGAGGGAATGGTGAGGAGGGACCCTCACCTGCAGCAGTTATTGTTCCCACACATGAGCACCTCGCGCCCCCCACAGCAAATGGTGCAGTAGGACTGGTAGCCATCATCATCGTACTGGTATGCGCACTCCAGGAAGCAGTTCTAGAGGGCGGGGCAGAGGGTCAGAGACCACCAGGCTACAGGCAGCATGGTCAGGGCAAAGGCAGGCTTTGAACCCAGCCTCGGGGCCCTCACCTTGGAACCTCAACTCGTTCTTGCAGACACGAGCCTGCCAACCTCTTGAACCACGGACCTGGGAAGAGGCTAGCAGGTCTCGCAACCCACAGCAGTGCATGGGAAGGACAAGGGCAAGGCCAAGGAGGGGGCGGCACCCCCTTGCTCCTTGTTACAGCCCTGGGCTTTTCTCGTGGGGCCCCAAGGACACGGCAACCCACCCACTTGTCAGCCACTCTCTACCCTCCCTCCACCCTACTATCCCATACTAGGGACTGTGACACATGAGCCAATATCTGGGGACCCAAATGGGCTCTGGAGGGAGAAAGAATCTTCCCCTCCTTGGGGAGGACAGATAACACTGTCGAACACTCTGAAGCCCAAGGGTCTGTTTTATCAGGACTGTGTCCAGAGCAAACCATGGTGTCAGCATGGCAGCTACTTTAGACGACTACAAGACCAAAGAGCTGAGAAGGTGCAGACAACCGGGGACTGAGGGCTGCCTTCAACCACGTCCCTGCTGGATGTACCCCTACCTTACAGTTTTGGCACATTCCTCCGACAAAGAGAGGGTGTTCCAGGGTAACGTTGAGGCTCCCACAAGAGATACAAATGTCTGGAAAGAGTAGAGAAAGAGTGAATGTCTTTGAAGGGCCCCTTCCCACCTTGGGGCCAATGCTCAGCTCCAGAAAAGCCACAAGAAAAGGGTGTGCCGGGGCAGCAGCCCAAAAAAGAAGGCAGACCGGAGTCTGGGAGGGTACCCCATGCAACAGGGAGGCATCATGGCCCCAATCTCGATGCCCACTCAGCTCTCAGGGCAGCAATGCCACCCATCCAGGAAAGGCAGTAATTCGAGGACAAGAACCTGCCTATGAGAAGAGGGCCTGGACCCTGGGTGACTGGAGACTGTCCCTGGCCAGTACTTAAGTCTTATGCCCTGCCCCCATCTCTGCCAGCCCTGAGGGCCCCGAGCCAGACAGACTAGGCCAAGGGAGACAGATGGGAGATGCTCTAGAGACCACTGGATGAAAGAAAGCCAGAGGTCATGAGTTCAAGCAAATCCAAGAAGAGGGCACCCTTCTCTGACGCACTGGAGTTCCCATACCCTAACGACCAGCCCGTGCCACTGGTAGGAAAGTAAGATGGCAGCCCCAGGAAGACAGCTGTGTGTGCAAAGCAGGGTGGGGTTGGTGGCATAAGCAGGATAGACGCTCTCACTGGGTGCCAAGGTCCCGTGATGTTCAAACCTTTCTAAGCACTTATGTTATTCTGCACCGGGCACACCACACTAGGAAGCAAGCCCTGCGGCCGGACCTGGGGGCGACAGACTATGGACTCCCCAGGAGGTCTAGGCCCATCAGGACTTACCCTCGATGTTCCGGCACTTCTGCCGCACTTCGTACACCAGCCGCTCTGCGGAGGGGAGGAGAGCCCAGCATCAGAGGGGGCTGAGGGGGCCATGCCCGCTCCTCTGAATGCCAGCCTCGCCGAGCCTCTCTCTCCAGAGCCAGGCCAACTACCTCTTGTGCGTTCATCAATGATCTCCTTGACCTTGGGCTTCTCAGTTGTGCTCTTTCGGGGCTTTTTGGCTGGTGGGGGTGGTGCATAGGCAGCTGCCTCGGGTTCGACCCACATGTCTGTGTAAACTTCTTTGTAGGGGTTCTTCTCTTCTGGAGAGGGAAAGCAGGGGACATGATCATGGCCGTTGACAAGCAGTGCCAGCTCCCTCCCCTCCTCTATTCTGCCTACAAAGGCGTGCCACTTGCTCCCCAAATTGTTCTAGCTCCCAGCTCTCCAGTGCCAACAAGCCAACGGGAGCAGCTTATTCTGAGCCCCAGAGCAGCAATGCCCCTATCCTGACCCCAGGGAAAGGGAGTTTGTAGCCACTCCCCCTGGGCCACTCGACCGAAGAGTTGGCAGCTCTAAGCAGGGCCTTCCCAACCCTGGCATGGAGCTGCCTGGCTGGCAGGGGTCCCAGAAGGCTAGCCTGGGCACCTGCATTTACCTTCGGGTGGCTCCAGGCCCTTGGGGCCAGAAGGCTGGAACCCTCCAAGAGCCCACTCGATCATCTGTTTGTTCTGCACCTCCACAGCCTTGGCAGTGTCGCTCTCATCGCTGTCGTGGCACGCCGGGAACAACTTCCCCGCGCGGCTACTGGCCACCTGGAGAGCAACATGTATGGGGGAGGGTGTGAGGACAGGCTGGAGGACAGCAGAGGTGGCCTGGGGAAAGAGCTGGTAGAAGGGGTAGGGGAGGGTCACAGGAGAACTTCAGAGGAGGGGAGTGCAGAAAGGGGCGAGTGATGGAGGTGGAGGGTGGGGGGACAAAAGGGAGTCACAAGGGCCTGCAGGTAGACCCTTTGCCCAGGCAGGCCTAACCTCTGCTTTTAACTCCTGCTGCCAGACTAACCAGGAGTCCCTGCTGCCTCAGCCTCCTCGCCGTGGAGGGGCACTCACCTGCAGGACCTCATAGATGGCTTTTCGGTACATGGGCTGCTTGTTGTAGGTGGCTTGGTGGAAAGCACTGCAGAAGGAGCTCAGCGGCATCAACTTCTCAACACACACCTAGAGAACCAGCCATGTTTCTCCTCCTGCCAAACCCAGCAAGTCCCTACCATGTGCCTGGCAATGGGCAGGTACTGGGGCCTTAAGACTCAGCCTCTGCCCTTGAGAGAACCAGGTAGGTTGATAAGTAATCTTCCAGTCACCCGTGTTGAGTGGGAGCGGGCAGAGCCCACCTCTCCCACCCCAGTTCCAGATAGAGCCCCCAGCCCAAAACCACAGGCCCGAGGACCAAGACCCATCCCTCCCTGAGGCTCCCACCAAATCCCACAACTCACCACCGAGAACTTGCCGTCTCCAAACCACATGACCCAGCGGGTGCCTTCAGCTGCTCGGCTCCGGCCCGTCATCCACCAAGACACAATGCGGCCTGGCCACCAGGAGAAGCCCCGAAGTTTCCCCCACACCAGCTCCCCAATGCCAAAGCCCCGGCCGTCCTGGAGCCCCAAGGAGCAGAAGTCATTACGTGGTGGTCACGAGGCCCTGCCACCCTGATCCCCCCGTGGCAACCCCAGCCCTGGGCATCTGAGGGTCAGGACAGCCAGGAGGGAGTTCCATCTGAACCGACCAGGACAGAGCAAGACTGGGGAGACGAAGAGGCCTGGGGTCAGGTGGAGAGAGGAGAGCAGGACGGGAAGAGCTGGCAGTGGAAGGACCCAGGAAAGAGCTGGCCGAGGCAGGTGAAGAAGCGAGCCGCTCACCTCGTACTCTGGCTCATCGTCGGCTGCTTTGGTGGTGTTCTTGTCCCCAGCATCTGCCCCTACGGGCTCAGGTGTGGTGGCCACAGTGGGGGATGCAGGGTCGGTGGGCTGCTGCACTGCAGGAGGGCTGGCCTCTTCCACCTTCTGAGACTCGCCAGACCCCTGGTTTTCTTCCACAGCATTCATTACTGCTATCACCTTGGCTTTCTTCTCAGCCTGGAGAAACAAGGAACAGAAGTTACCTTGACCTCTCCAGGTATTAGCACGGCCACTTGATACTGGGAGGGGTGGGAGGGGGGCTCTTATCAACCTCTTTGTGGTCTGGAGACAGTGACAGGGAGGTCAAGGGCAAGAAGAGTTCTTTGCTCAGCAACTCGATTGGCTTGCCACAGAAAAAAATGGGAAAATCTGAGGTGGGTTGGTAAACTCAAGTCATTTGGCTGTTTTCCAACCTTCTTTTGTGCCTCTCACGAAATCCTTCTCCTTCAGTCAACATCATCAGTTGTCCACCCTCTGACATGGAAGATTTATTCTATTCAAATAGTCATTGCACGCCTTAGCTCAAGCACAGATCCTTGCTCCGTCCTCTTCTATCCTACTTCCCAATCACGAACTGGATCCTCTTGTCTTTTTTTTTTTTTTTTTTAATATTTTCCTGGGCAATCTACCCCTTCTATTCCTGGTCTTGGCTTCCAGACCACAAATCTAGTTTTGTCGTGATGTCTACGATCATGAAATCACTGCTCTGCGTCCCCCTCTGCTTGAACACCAAGGCAAGCCCTGTCAGAGCTTGCCTGCTCCCACGCTATTCTGGAATCTTAGGATCCTATCAAACGTACATTATCAGATTCATCGCTTCTTTCTACACACACCTTTCAGATCCATCAATGCATTTATTCTTTCAAAAATGGTTTATGGAGAACACACTACAGTTCACGCATCCTCTCTGCCATCCTGAGAAATTCACAATCCAAAACCAATCATGCTCCCATTTGGACAGCCTCCATCCATTCACTGTCTGGCGCTCATCCTTCCCAAAACCTGCTCCAGGATTCCCTAAAGCAGAGCATGAAATCCTTAGCTCTAAGAACCATTCAACCTAATCTCACCCCAGAGACTGAATCTGAGGGACCCATGAACTCAAACTTTAAGGCTCTGCACCTGTTTCCACCACCTTCGGAGAAAAACCTCCCAACCTCAGCATGCCTTTCAATAGGACTCCCCAGAGAGTTTAGAACTGTGACTGCAAGCCCACCCTCAAGACTACACAAGAGGATGGGAGAGGCACTTGGAGTAGAAGAGCTTGAAGCTAGTCTAAGCTAGATGTCGGAGCATCTACGTTCCGGTCTTTGCCTTGCAACTCACTGAACAGCTGATTCTGGAGCAGTCCTTTCTCATGAGTTGCTCCAACCTAAAAAAGCAATTGATCTAAAGGATTTCTGTTGAACTTCTCTGACTGGTTTAAGAATCGGACATATCTAAGTATCAAGAATGCCAAGGACTCTCCAAAGCTGTTGATGGACTCCCAAACCCTAGAGTCCCTGGTTAAGAACCTTTGTGCTGAGCCCAAAGGTCTACTGTGTTGTTGATTCATTTTGTTTCAATCTTCCAGTCTTTATCTCCGGCCACCAACCAAACCTACTTCTGGTGGAGTCCTTGAACCCTGGAGATGGAAATCTTAGTTTTTTCCCTAACAGTATTCTAAGAAGGGCTAATGCATCCTTTGCCCCCAGCCCACAAACAGCTGGGAAAATGAGCCGGATGCCAGCAGTGGAAGAATGCAGAGCAACTGCTCTTCCCGCCTCTCACCTGCCCTCCCCTTCCTACCATCAATTATCTACCACCCCCTCCCCCATAGGAAGATGCACCTAGGTGTGCACTCAACCCCATCCTCTTCTGGAATCAGTGGTGGCAGCACTACTGAAACCCCAGATTTGCTCACAGAGAAGCCTCACGCCTCCTTGAAATTCAGGCATGGATGACTGATCTGGACCACGGTGCTTGCATGGGTGACCCAAAGACCCCGCTGCAGGGGTGATACGGCCCCTCACCACAACCAGGTACAGGTGGCAGAGGGCGGGAGGAGCCTTCTGAGGAAAGGTGAAGTCACCTGCACAGCAAGCAGCAGCGGGTGGCTGCTGCGCGCCCCCCCCCCCAGGTCTAGAAGGGAGTCGTGCCTGATGCCACCCTCGTCACTCCCCCACAGCCCCTTTGTCTCTCTTCTCAACCCCTCCACAGTGAGTTCCTGAACATCATTCTTCCCCCACAACTTCCCCCAGCTTGTCAGATGCTGCTGCTGACGGCTGCTAAGCGCCCCCAACCCACTAGGTGCAGGAGAACACGCACCCAGCAGGGTTTTGGCAGGCGGAGGAGGAGGAAGGGGGCCTCCATCGGGACGAGGCCAGCAGGGGTGGGGGAAGGAGGAAGGGGGGGTGGGTTAGCAGCAGGAGGCATGAGGAAAGGGGAAGAAGTGGCAGAGACGGTGGCTGGGTGGGGGAGGGGCCTCATTAGAATAGTCTGCCTAGGGCAGTGTGGGAATGCCTTTTTTCCACGCTCACTCCCACCCTCCTCCCCAGGCAAACAATGGGAGAAAGAAGGGTTAACTCAGGGCTTTGGCATTTGGGCTAAAGGCTCCTACCCCCAGTTCACAAGGTCCTACTCCAGAGAGGCCCAGAGATTGGGCAGGACCAAGGAAGACACCACACCACCCCCTCCCACTACTGCGGCTCAAGGAAGCCACTTCGTCTGGAGTTTGCCCAGCCTGGAAAGCCACTGGTAACTCCACTCTAGTAGAGGCAAGGCCTCCCTGACCAGTCCCACCGTCCTGGGCAGCTGTCCCGCCTCCACCTTCCTCTGGAGCTCGGGCTGCTTCCCGTTCCAAAGGTCAGAGGTCTGGGCGCCCATGCGGACTCCCCGCTGGTGCAGTGGATCCCAGGCTGTCCCAGGCACCTCTCCCATCACAGGCCGTCGTCAGGCTGCCCCCCCCCCCCCCCGCGACACCCGCTGATGTGCCACTGCCCCTGTCAGGGTCACAGCATTCCCTCCCACCCAACGCCACTTCTCTCTGCTGGTCTGCCCGGTGGCTCCGAGGGACACGCGGGAGAGGAAACTGTCCCTCTCCCAAGAGGCCACAAGGCTGGCACGGCCCGAGGACAGCATGGTCCACCAGCCAGGAGCACTGGTCAGCAAGCAAATGCCAACGAGCCATCAGCCAGGTAGCTCACCAGAGGCGCTGCTTGCAGCCCAACTCCTGGTGGCCCAGCTCCCCTGGGCCAGGGCCTGCCCCCCAGCCTTCAGGGACTCCTGCCCCAGGTTCACACGCTGGGGCTGCTCTTCTGGCCCCTGCAGGGCCAGGTCCCACCTGAGCGCAGGGAGGAGTGGGGGCTTGGGGCTCCTGAGGCGGGAGTGGGTGGGACGGCACTAACTCAGCATCTCCAGAACTCGGGCCAGGCAGAGCGGCCAGCTCCTGCGGGCCAGGGAGGCATACTTTGACTCTTCTCAAATCCAGAGGGCTGCAGCGGCCCAGAGATCCTCCCACCGGCCCCTGCCGCCTCCCCGCCCCCAGCCTCCCCAGGGCTCCGTCCAGGAACCTACCCATAAGGCCAGGTGCAGCCCCTCTGTGGTCCGGCTCAGGTGTGAGCCCCGGCCCTGAAGCTCTGTAAGTAGCTGCCCGTCTGGGGGGAGGGGAAGGGGGCGATGGGGCTGGGGGCGGAGGGGGCCAGGGAGAGGGGGAGGGGGGAGGCGGGGGGGAGGGCTTGAACATTTTCTTTGTCTAGAACTCCAGGTCACGTGGGCCCCGCTGGAGTGCCTGGTTGGCTGCGAGCGGGCCGGGGGAGGGGGCCGGCTCTCAGACGCTGGCAGTGGGCCAGCCCCTCTCTGCCGTCCGAGGGGCGCGGGCCGCCGCCGGGGCCTGGGGGCGCGGCTGGGCCTCCGCCCGTTCCCAGGACCCCGCCCAGGCCGGGCCGGAGGCGGCGCCGCCCCCTCCTCCGGGCCGGCCCGCCCGCCCCCTCCGCCCAGACTCTGCGCGAGCTCCGAGGGGCGCCGTGGGGCGAGGCGGGGAGCCCGCGGAGGTAGGGAAGGGGACCGGGAGGGAAGGGGCTGCTCTGCAGCGGCGGAGGTAAGCCGGGAGCGCGGAGCGGGCCAGGAGCGCCGGCCAAAGGAGAGAGGAGGTTGCGGACAGCCTGGGAGAGCCAGGAGAAAGTTGTTAAAAGTCAGTCTCTCGGAAGCACAACCAAAAAAAAAAAAAAAAAAAAAAAAAAAGAAAACAAGAAAAAGCTTACAGATGAGCGTAGAGGCCCAGGAAGCTGTAGGGAAAACTCAAAGCACACAGAGGCGGACAGAAGACGCCTGCAGAAATTGGGAGCGCTCCAGAACAAGAAGTGCTGGGGAGAGGGCTCTCCTCTTCATACTACAGGTGGATAGAGAGGGGTCCCTTAAAAGCGTGCCTTGAGTTCAGGCTTTGAAAAACCTCTTCCTGGCCAAGTCCCTGGGTCCCCTAGGTCACTCAGGATCTGTGTTGAATGTCCCATTTTTCTGTGTGTCAGGTGGTGGGGGGAAGGCACACTCTTAAGTTAGGAGGACAGCAGTTTCTCATTCCTGGGCACAATCATCTGCAGCTCAAGAAGACCACATTCCTCTCCTGGAGCCTCCAGGTAGAGCCTCCACCAATTCAAGCTCCCTCCTCCCAGCAGAGGCCCCTCCCCTCAAGGAGACACTCTCTCACATACATGCGCGCGCACATACACACAGTCTCCACCCACATCAGATAAAGCAGCAGACCCTCCTGGCCCTGCCAATCAAAGAGTTGACAGATTCAACTAGACTTGGAGAGATAGTAAAAGGTCATTGAAAAACATTTGTGAAGATAACTGTACCACAAATACCAAGCCCCATGGACCTGGTTGGCTTGAAAGCCAACAAAAAGTGGCCAGTATGAATGATAAATGAGGTTAAGGAGGGCAGTGCAGAGCAAAGATGAATCAGATCTTGAATGAGGTAAGATAGGAAGGAAATAAGAGATGGAAGACTGAGGTGAGAGAAAATCCTTGCCCACCTCCACCTGCCACATCCCACTACAACTAAGGCTAAAGGGTGCAGAGAAAGAGGTCAATGGATACAATCTATAGCAGTGAAGACTAACCGCAGACTCTGAGAATACCAGATGGACTGGATATTTTGGAAAGATCAGCCTGGTTTCAATGTGCACAGTAAATTGGAAGGAAGAGCAGAGAAACTGAAGGTAATTGCTCTGGGCAGCAGAGGGCTGTTGAGCCAATAGCACTTTTAGGAAGGTCTGGACTTGGGTTCTGGTTCCATTACCATGACCTTGAAGGAGTCACTTAACCCCAAGAAGTCAGTTTTCTCGTTTGCAAAACAGAAGTGATAACATCTGCCCTCCCAGGCTCTGGAATACCAGCATCTCTTAAAGAGATGATGCCCCAGGTGCCTGGCTTCCAGCCACAGTCAGCTGGGAACATACCAGCTGGCACCGATGATGATGATGCTGGTAGAATGAGGTCAAGAGCTGTGCTGTGAAGGACAGCCCTCCCATCCCTCCTGGGGCTCAGCATCCTTCTGAGAGCCATCAGAGCAAGCAAGCCCTGAAGAGGGAGAAGGACACCACATCAGAGGACTTTCTCCAGATAATACTTGGGGAGTTCAAACTTCCCTCTCCCCACCCCAACTGAGGCCCAGAACCCATACAGCCAGCAGAAGGAGCCATTCCACAAAACACAAGCTCTTCTGCTCAAACCATCTTTCAACCCAATCAAGGTATCTGGTACAATTTTTCAGAAGAGCCCCATGCAGAGATGAGAAGCCCTGAATTTGTGCCTCTTGCCTGCTCTCACCCTTTGAGGAATGCAATAGCACTTCCTTCACTTCATCTCTCACTGATGTCTCCTCAGCATTCAAGGCCTGTACACGAGGCCACTTTAGGATACCCCCCCCCCCCCCCTCCGGCCGGCCTCATCTCAAAATGAAGTTTCTGATCTGGCTTGGCTGGCTCTTTTTAAAGACATTCTGTCTCCTTTCTGACCTCTCCTTTTCCATTACTACGTGGCCATAACACCTTAGACTCTATACTCTTTGGTCTTGAGACTCCTTCAGACGGTGCTAATGATGCCTATGCGTGCAGCCAGAACTCAAGGTGTCAGAATGGAGCAAGGCCATCAGTTTCACTTTCTCTTGGCCCACTTTTAGTCTTTCCCTCCAGCTGCCAAATTTCCTTATTCTCATCTTCTAAAATTAAGCTCAAATTTTACCTCTTCCACACAGCTCCCAATTTAAGCAAAAGAAAGCCCAAACTCAAAGTTGTCCTATTGCCAACCTCGGGCACCATCCCTCTATCTGTAGCTATGTGGACAGGAAAGGTTCCCTTCCCTTCATGAGTCACTCAGAGAGTCATGTCTTCTTCATCCTCAGTGGACAGAGACAGGCCCCAAACAGAAGAGACCTCAGATTTAGGACAAGGGGTGACTTTAGCAAAATGTCAGGAAAAAGCCAAGGCAGGTTTCAAGGATCCTCAGGTCATGTATGTCCTTGACCTTCCAAAGCAACCCTCCTGGTGGTTACTGAGCTAGGTCTTTTTTTTTTTTTTTAAGTTTATTTATTTTTAAAGTAATTTCTACCTCTATTTTTTTTAAATATTTTATTTATTTATTCATGAGAGAGAGAGGGGCAGAGACACAGGCAGAGGGAGAAGCAGGCTCCCTGCAGGGAGCCCGACGTGGGACTAGATCCCAGGACCCCAGGATCACACCCTGGGCCAAAGGCAGGCATTAAACCGCTGAGCCACCCAGGGATCCCCTAATTTCTACATCTAACGTTGAGACTTGAACTTACGACCCTGAGATCAATCCAACTGAGCCAGCCAGGCACCCCGAGATAGGTCTTTTGATTGTGATAAAGATAGTCAACCTGAAATAGGAGGGTTATGTAAAACGAGCCAGGTTCTTAGAAACGTGATAGAAGTACATTGGAAGGGGGGAACTCCTGGATGAAAAAAAGAGCTGGTGGATGTCAAGAGCCTAAAAGAAGTGTTGGAGAGGAAGTATCCAGGATGCCCAAAAGAGAGAGTGACCTGAAAGAAAGGGCACATTTCCTGTATGACAGGCAGAGAGCAGGGATTTAGCCTCTTTTGAGGACACCTGACTCTTCACCCTGACCCTGGATTCATCAAGCAAACTTCTAATCTTAATTACATTTTTCCAGTGACTCTGATACCCATAAGTTGCCAGAAGGCAAGAGGACAAGTATTAGGATCTGTGTAGCAAGGACAGGTCCTGTTATAAATCGGTAAGTTTGGGCAGCCCTGGTGGTGCAGCGGTTTAGCGCCGCCTGCAGCCCAGGGCGTGATCTGGAGACCCTGGATCGAGTCCCACGTCAGGCTCTCTGCATGGAGCCTGCTTCTCCCTCTGCCTGTGTCTCTGCCTCTCTCTCTCTCTCTGCATCTCTATGAATAAATAAATAAAATCTTAAAAATAAATAAATAAATTGGTAAGTTTAACAACCTGGTGTACGTTGCTCTCCTGTGTTTCCGAAGAACATGATCACAGTAAGTGTGGTTAATCTGACTTTCCAGCTCAAAGAACTGAGATGACGCACTACTAGGCCATGAGCACCCCCGCACCCACCCCGTGCCAAGAGCAGTAAGTCCCACATGTCAAGGTGGGAATGCCGTATCTGCTGGGCTGATATTAACTCAAAGTTCAGTGTTCTTTGGTCTGCATTGACATGAAATCCAGTGCTGGAAGGAGGAGGGGGGGGTGTTATGTGACTTCTATCAAACAGGATATTTAACTACCTGAGTCCCTTTACTCAAAACCAGAGAAGCTATGATCCCTATGAAGCCACCTGCAAAGCCCCACATCG
This sequence comes from Canis lupus familiaris, assembly GCF_011100685.1. Classification (NCBI taxonomy): domain Eukaryota; kingdom Metazoa; phylum Chordata; class Mammalia; order Carnivora; family Canidae; genus Canis; species Canis lupus. The sequence goes on from NC_049238.1 coordinate 19,577,954, forward strand.
AGGAGTCACGGCATATATTTATTACCACATAAGCTTTCCCAGCCATCCCAAGGCCAAGGAGGCTTCATCCCCACAAAAGGCCATGAGATCAAAATGGATGTCTCTTCTGATCCTTCCCTTCTCCTGCCTACAGCTCTAAAGCCTTTGTGCTGTGCAATAGACTCTGACTACCTGCTGATTACAGGCAACACTCTGCGTGGCATTCAAGGCCCCCACGATCTGCACAGCACTTACATCACGCAGCCCACGCTCTGCCCACCCACTTGCTATTCCCAAAATATGCCCTTTCCCTGCCTCTGTGCCTTTGCTCATGCTGTTCCTTGCTCCTCCCCTGCAACTCCCACCAGCCCCAATCCTATCTATCCTTCCAGGCTTGGTCCACCTCCACCAAGAAAGTTTCTTTAGACCCAAACTGTCCAACAGGGTAGCCACTCACAGCATGTGCTATTTCAATTAATTAAAATTAACTAAAAGTTCAGTTCCTCAGTTGCTCTGGCCACCTTCCAAGTATCCAGGAGCCCCATGTGGCTGAGGGCTACTGTCCTGGATGGCACAGATCTTTAAAACATTTTGATCGCTGCAGAAAGTTCTGTGGGACAGTGCTGCTCTGGCCCATCCCCCTCTCCTACACCCACAGAAAAATGACCCTGCCCCTCCTCCGCCTCACTCCCATAGCACCTTGTAATCCTCTCTCTTAGCACCTGCCAATATTTGCCCACTAAGGCGATTGTGTACTCATCTTTCTCCTCCACAAGATTAAAAATTCCTAGAGGGCAGGGCCTGGACCTTAGCTTCCTATGGAAGCCGTGTGGACTGGAGCTCCTTGCACGCTATAGAGGATTTAAACAGTGTTTGTGGAACGGAATTCAACATTGTCTCGGGAGCCTCATCTGGAATCCACTGCCCAAGTTCCCAATTGGGGACAGATACTTTCCAGAGCAAAATTCTAATAGGTGCTAAGAGGTCCAGGCCTAGGGCCCCCCAGAGAGGCCGGGAATCTTTGTTTGCATATTCCCCTGCAATCCATATGGAGGTTGCAAGCAAATGACCAGGACTGGGCTGCTGGCAGTGAAGCTAAAAATAGCCACGGAGCCAACAGCAAGGAGTTAGCAGGACTTGTTGCTAGGGAGACCAGTCGCAGAGAGAGCAACTAAGCAGGAGAGAGTGTCAGACCTGCACCTGGAGAGCAGAGGCCATAGTTGGGGGGGTGGGGAGCTTGAAGTTGACAGAGGTCCAAGGCTCCCACCTAGAGATGGTCTGTCTTCTGGCAGCTCCTGACTAATGCTCTAAGTGGGGCAAATGTTCCCCCTGTCCCTCAGTAACCCATCTCCATGGAAACCACCATTACTGGGGTGAAGTACCAGCCCCTGGAAGGGAGGCCTCTGCCTAGAGCTGGTTGTTATGGCAACATTACCCCCCCTTCCTGTCATTCTCTGTCTCTGGGCTTCTCCTGTGGGGGAAAGGTGGGGGCCTGGTCTTGGCTTAGCCAGCGTGACCAGGAAACACCCACTTCCTGACAGGAGTAACCTGCAAGGGGCTCTTCAGAAGCTCCTGGGAACCCAGCAAGGCTGGTCGGTCCTCAGCACAGGGCAGAGCTTCCTTTTCTCCCTGCAAGGGCCCTGTGGATCTTCTGGCCAGGAGAGTCCCAAAGTCGGTTGGGTTTAATTGTATTAGGATCGCCCAAGGAGATTTTCAAAAATATAGATTTCTGGGCCCTGAGGAGATCAGTAAGCTTGGGGCAAGGCCCGGGGAATCTGTTCAAAAACCTCCCTAGGTAATGCTGATGCTTGCCAGGTGTGGAAACCACTAAAGGCCCTGGCTGTCCCGGTTACAAATGAGGAAACTGAAACCCACCCAAAGGGTCAGAGCCACTAACTGAAGAGGAAGCGGTCTGGAGAGAGGAAGGGGTAGGTAGAAGAAGATGCAGAGGTGAGCTCCCCCAGTGCACGTGTCTGAGGTGAGGCTGCTCCCCTCCTGCTCCCCTCAAGCCAGAACACGCTCTATCTGCTGATCCTCGATTGTGATTTAGAACTGAGCCTCTCATCGAGCCATCCCCTGTAGCACAAAGCAGAGGTAATGGGGCTGGGCAGTCTAGTCTGGTTCCCAGGGTGCACAGCATGGTGGCAGTCCAGGCAGATGATCTGGGCTGAAAGAAACTATCCTCCTTCGGAAGCAAACCAAAAGGGTCACCATGGCAACCTGCAGTGTGCTGGCCTGGTTGGGCTCTGGGCCATCTTCCCAAACTTGGGCCCGAGGTGCGGCGTTCAGCAAATGCCGGGGGGCTGGGACGCCCCATCCCCCTCGCCAGTCTAAAAGCCCACAGCAGAGCTGTGCTGTACTCCCCAGGGAGCCGACAGCCAAGCCTGCCTGGAAGGCACTCGGACAGGACCCCAGAATCCAGGAGCTTGGCAGTCCTGAGCCACCTGCAGTAGCTGGGGGGAGGGGGGCGGACACTGCAGAGGTGGGGGAGACTGGCCTCCACCCTTCTGTTACTCAGCCTAATTGTGTGCCCAAGACCCACCGCACATGGAACCACAGCCCTCATCCAAGACAGCATGCAATTAGATGGTAAATTATGTGGTGGGGATGCTGTCTCCGTGTGCTGAAGGAAATCAGAGACCAAGATCAGTAAGGGCAGGAACAGGAGCGTGACAGGGGCTGAGCTAGCAGTGAGCACAACCTCCCAGGGTTTTCAGACAAGAGAGGCCAGATCTTTAGGGGTGTCTGCAGTTGCCTGGGCTCCCCAGCAGATGGAGGGCAGGGGTGAGAGGCATAAGCACAACGGGAGGGAGGAGGAGCCCTGGTGCCCTGCTGTACAATCCACACACTCAGATGTACTCTTCTGAACTGGGGAGCGATAGAGGGTCAAGGAGGCACCTCCTGGCTGACCCCTCGCCTCATTTCTCCCTACCACGACCCCAAGCAGCCTTCACTCCTCCCAACCTTGTCGTTGTCTCCAATCACTGCTGCACTTCCCTGATGCTGTATGCCTGGAAGCCCCAATTCGTCAGAGCAGCCTTGAGGCTCCTGGACCTCACTGCACCCATCTGCCTTCTCCTTCCCTACCGCTCCAGGTCTGCTCCAAAACACCCATCTGCCTTCTCCTTCCCTACAGCTCTAGGTCCGCTCCAAAAGGGGAAGGCTTCCCTGCAAGGCCAGCTCTCTCCTCCGGATCACTTTCATCCCCTAGATCAGAGCCGCTGGGTGTGCAGGGCTCTACCTCAGAGAGAATAGAGGGCGGGGTCTGGGCAGGGAGCAGGGGTACAGGTGGCAATGTTGCTGTCCCCAGGGCCTTGGCCAGGTCAACACAAGGAGTGGGATGTGAGGTCTCAGCCTGAGCAGAGGATCACAGCTGATGCCAGGACTAGCTTCAGTAGGTGCCTAGCTTCTCTGGCTCCTGGTTTCTGATCAGTCTGATGGGACCACCAATGTCTGCTGAATATTACAGGGAGGACCGAAGGAAGGCAGGGAGGTGCACCATTTGAGAAGTGGAAAGAACCCTATGTCCAGGTGGCCTGAGCACTTGTCCATGTTGTCACTTGGCTTTAGAAACCTGAACCTAAAGAAAAGTGTGAGGGGTATGGGTCAAAAAGAACCTGGTAAACCCAAACAGACTGACTTCCCTTCCCCCACCCCTGCTCCAGGCCTGGGGGTCAAAGGGAGGGGCCTCAGGGACCACCATTCAGATTCAGGCATGCAGACCCTCTCAAGTTTCAGAGTCCTAAGAGAAGCCCCAGGAGGAGCCCGGCAGACTAGCATTGCGGTAAACTATTGCTGAAAACAGCAGGAACGCCTACCATCTCCATCCCAAAGGGAAAATTTGAATTCCTGTACCAAGTCCTTTCCGGTCTTCTCCCCCCACCCCATGTTTGGAAACAGTTCCTTAGCTCCGCCTCAGACTCGCACTTCTTTTCTCGCTCAGTTATTCCCAGATCAGAGAGTCTCACCCTGGCTGTACATTAGAAATCACCTGGAGTGCTTCAGAAACTCCGTGGGCCAGGGCCCATCACTAAATTCCAAATGTAATGAATCGCGAGGAAGGGCCCAGGCAGGGCCGGTTAAAGCAAGACGGAATTCCCAGGTGATTCTAAAGTGCACAGAGACACACCCCGCCCACCCCCCCCCCCCCCCCCCCCCCCCCGCCCCAACGATGTGGGTGATACAATAAATGCATCTTTTGAGAAATCACTTTTGTACCAAGTTTGGTTTACTCTGAATCATCCAAAGCTTGGTGGTTCTCAAACTTCTAATAAGCCACAGAATCATCTGGGAAGCTAGCTAGAAAACCAGCTTTCTCAGGAACCACGCTAGAGATTCTGCTTCTATAGGTTCCAAAAGGGGCCTAGGAATGTGCCTTTTGAATGCACTGCCCAGAAGCTTCGATGCAGTATTATTACACCAACCTGCCCTTTAAGACACACTGAATTCTAATGGCATTTTCGTTATTTATGGAGCAAGCCCAACTCATTTCTGGTTTTTGTTTACTCCACAAAGTTGCCCTTTAAACAGCATCTAGATACAAATACACAGGACATTGAGCTGTCTCATCCCTATTTTCTTCAATCCATCTGAGTTGGAAGTGAAAAATTAAAATATTTATACTGCCCACCGTTTACTGACTACAGAGGAACAGAGGAAGAGTCATAAGGCATCTGTAAAGAGTTGTAATTTAAAAAATGGCAAGTTGGAAGAAAATTGGTAAAAATCACACACGCACACTCATGCGCACATGGCACGGTACCAGGAGTATAAACTGAGAGGTGGAAGGCCAGGAGGGCCAGACACTTCACGGAGATCAGAAATTAGAAAGGGCTCCATAGTCTGGTGAGGAAAGGGCTTGAATGGTTCTCTAATAGGTTCCAGAACTCCTTTGGTTCCGGAATTCCTCGCGGTCCCAGGTGCCAGCTGCTCCCAGAAGCTCCAAGTCCCTGCCCCTCCCTATCCTGGTCCTGTCATGCGGGTTGTTCTCCATCCTTTGGGGCTCCCCCTCACACCTCTGCAGCATGCACTTGTCCTCCACAACCCTGACCCCCAGTCTGGTTCCAGAGCCACCTTTTGAGCTGCCTGCTACACCTCTCCTGGTGCACAGACACCCCTGCTGGCTTCTCAAAAGCAGCCTAACGCCTGACACAAAGGTCTGCCTCCCTCCTAAGAGAATACTTTCAGGACCTTGGGGTAGGCAGAGAATTCTTAGAGATACACACATCCACATCCATACTAACTGAGAAAAGGAAAAAAATGGATAAATTGGACTTTATTAAAATTAAAAGCTCCTGCTCATATCAAAATACATTCTTAAGGAAATGAAAAGCCCACGCCACCTTCCGGTCCCAAACCTGCTCTTCCTCCAGGATCCTCTAGCTCAGATAACGACCACCACCCCCAGTCCCCAGATCCAAAGCAGGTTTCTCCCTGCCCTCCAACTGGAGACAATTCTATTGTGTCTGCCTCCTGTTACCTGGAACCACAGTCAAAGCCAGATGGAATGCCCTCCTAACTCGTCCTCCTTCTCCACTTTTCTGCTCTGGACTCCCTTATCTTCCTTAAGCCCATTTCTCCCTCCCCTGCACAGTGAAGCCTAAACTTCTCACCATGACAGGAAGGCCTTTGCTGATCTGACCATCTTCCTTTGCACTCTTATCTCTTCTTATGCTTCCTCCCTGATTCACACACCCTAGTTGCCAGAGCTCTCACTGTTCCCTCAACAACCCAGAAGCTTCATGCCTCCTCTTTGCCCAGTGGTTCTTTCCCCGAAATAACCTTCCTTATGTATCCCTACTAGAATTCTCAAAGGATGCCTCTGCCAGAAAGCTTCCTGGGAATCCCCTAGAAGTTCTCTCGCCATCTTTTGTGCTCACCAGACTCCTGGTACCCAGAGCACAGAACAAGCCCCACACTCTGCCTGTCCCCGAGGTCACGGTGAATATTCCAGCCTCCTCCACTAGCCACATGCGCCTCTGGGGCAGGAGCTGTGCACCTCCAGCACCACCACCGCAGTACTGTGTGTGTTCAGTGATGACTGAATTCAAGTCCATTAACTCCTTCATCTCCTTCCTGGAGTCACACGGTCCAGCCAACCTCCCCATGCTTCAGCATCCCTGGGGCCTCGTGGACAAATGGTCTGGTCTTTCCAGCAAAGCAGAGAGAACATTACCATTATACCTTCTCCATTGTCTGCCTCATAGAAAGTGCTACGAGAATGCTTCTCACAGTTGAGCCAAATATGCAAGCCATCTTGAGGTGCTCCAGACTCCAAACTCCCAGAGGATTTCTCGGCACTCAATGCCCCTCCCCATCATCCCTGTCAGGGAGACTCCTGGTTCCAGTGGAAGGCCTGCGTGCTGTCTATTCTTTGGCAAGCCCACCCCAGGGTCCCCAGACAGGGCTGGTTAGTTGCTCCCATGGCCCTTTTGCTCATATTTCTAAAATGGTCCTACTGGGTTGGAGCATTATTATTATTCCCTTACCTGCCTACCTCTCTGAGGGCCGGGGCGGATGGGGGGATCCCAGGATAGGATTCTGGCTTTCCTTCAAATCTGTTTCCTTAGTGTCTAGAAAATGCTGGAATGCGGTAGATACCTAAATAAATAAGATACCTATCTTAAAGCCTAAGCACACAGTATTTGCTCAGTTAAGGTTCGACAAGTCTTTGAAATAATGAATGAAGGATTATGTGATTAATGAAAAGTAGCAATAATAAGGGAGCAGATCTTGGGAGATGGCCACCAAAGCCAGAAGCTGGAACGTGAATTCCCAAGCTAAGGAAATGCCCCAGGAAGACGGGAGCAAGTGTCAACCTCTGTGGGGGGGTAGGGGGGGTAGCACTTTGCCACCTCTCCTTTTTAGCCTCTTCCTGGCCTGGGCCTAGTGTCTGAAGATGAGCACCACGGTCAGCCTTTCTGATCTGGGCATATAACACCAGCAGAGGAAAGAGGGATGGTAGAGAAGAGGAAAGGAAAGCTAGCCTCTAGCACCAAACACGTAAATGTTACGGAAGTCTTGATATGGATCCTTATCTGGATACTTTATATGTGTGCTTCTCAAAGAGGCATGCATGTAAGGTCTGAGAATGTACTCAAATATTTAATTTGGAAGTCATGTACAAGGTACTATAGGAGACAAAGGTGCTACAGAGCATGACTCCAGCTCTCCTCCCGGCAAATGATAAACTTCTGGGATCTCTGGTGTCAGCTACGTCTATCTGTCACATTACAAAGAAGGAAGCTAACATACAGAGAGAAGGACCTTCTCAAAATGGATCAGGGGCAGAGGCTGAGCCCAGAAACCAGGCCTCCTGAATCTCGCTCCAACTTTCTTTAAGCCAGTCTCACAATATCAAATGTACAGTTATGAGAAAATGGCAATTTTTGAGCCCTGAAGGCCTCAGGACCAAATAAGTAGAGTGGGGGACCCATCCCGATGGCTGAAAAGGACCCAAACCTGGCAAAGGTGAGTGGCCAGCAGTGGACGGACAGCCCAGGAGGTGGGGAGAGGAGGTGGTGGGGCAGGGGGTGGGGGGCAGCTCTAGCCCTCTTTTAACCCCATACTTTAGTTTGAGGAGAAGCCATGACTGCAAACCAGGAAGATACTGTTGCAGGTGAGTCATCTGGGTGCAAAACAGAAGTAGCATGAGATCAGTTCTGCCCCTGGGAACGCTCTACAAGCACATCCGTGTGGCGCTTACCTCCTCATCTAGGGGAAATCTTAGTTTCCTAAGAGTAAAACAGGGATAAAAATAATTCTTAGAGTAATTGCAGACAATATATCTGTCAAATGACAAAAATAATACAATTTAGTAATGAGTTTGATGTCTTTTATTCAAGGAAGAACAATCCACGGATCGGGGAGTACAGTGCCTAACAAGCAATAGAGCACTCTTCCGGAGGGATTCTGGGCAGGAGCAAGCTTGACGAATGTTAGGAGACGCAATGCAGAAACAGGGCAGGATTGGCTAGGAAGTGGGGAATTTCCTTATAAGGCTAGCAGCTCCTGTTTGCTAGGGAAAGGTGAGCTGTAAGATTGTGATTGATGCATGTGAGGCTTCTGGGACAAGTGTTTCCCAGAAGCTCAGGTGGACTTAGGTTTAGCTTCCTGACCTGGGCTGGGCCCCTGGAGCAGACTCAATTTTGCGGGGTTCCCAGCATATGAATTCACTTGATCGCATCTTAGCTCTGGGGTGAAAGTGAATGCTCTTGGCACAGTGCTGGGCACGAAATAGGTGCTCAGTAAAGTCCGACCCCCTTTTGCCTGGTTTGAGGGTTGCTGTGGCCAGCCCTGCCTCTTGCTTTCTCACCACTAAAAAGTGGGGGTTGTTCTAAGAGGTCTTTTCTGTGCCCCCAGATGAAGTGAACGCTCCAGTGTGCAAATGGTCCACCTACTTAGGAGACAACAGGAGCCTCTAGGATGGCAATTTCATAGCCTATCCTAAAGGCCAGCCCTAGAAGTCACTCTGATTACAGGCTGTCATGGGAATACCTTTAAAAACATGTTCAGCCTTTTGGTAAAGTACTCTTGTCATTCCTGCCCCAAATGGCATCGCCTCCTTGAAGGGAGATGTTATTTTTGAGGCTGTCCTACAAAAGTTCAGGTTGTCATTAATTTATATATGGTGGATAAGTGAGGGATGCCTGCTGGTCACAATACCCTAAAACTGCTATCCACATACTTTGCTAATAATTTGGTTTTAGTCCTTAATGGTCTACTTTGCGTTGCCATGTCTCATGTCTCCTATACTAAAGCCCAGGGGATCACACCTAATTCATCTCCTTATTCCTAAAGCCCCCAGCACAATGGCACCCTACTTAGTAGGTGCTCAGTTATTGCTTATTAAATGGAAAATAGCACAGCAGGAGATGACCCTCTGGACAGTCACAGGCTGTTCTTCCCAGGATGGACAGGAAACACAGTCTGTTGAGACTGCAGGGTTATAAAGTAAGAGGAAGCAACATTTGCTCGGCTCATAGAAGCAGCAGCACAAATGGCCAATAACCATATGAAAAGATGTCCAGCCTCACTTAGTATCTGGGAAATGCCAATTAAAATCATAATAAGATACTATTTTTCCCACCCATTAGATTAGGAAAATATTGATGTTGGCAATGGTGGAAGTCTTCTCATACCCTGTTTATGGAGCATAAATTGGTGCTTGCCCTTTTTGGAGAGCCATTTGGCAGATTTGAGAAAATGCAAAATACACATTCCCTTCAACCTAGCATTTCTCTTTCTAGGGGTCTTAGAGAAACAGATACACAAAGAGCCGTGACCAAGGATGTTCACCGCCGCAGTGCTCACTTAAACAACATGAATGCCCCCCACTCAGAGAACGTTTAAGTAAAATCATGGTAATCCATATGGTGGGATAGAACCGTAATTACATGGCTAGATTGTAGATACTAATCATAAGTGAAAAAACCAAGCTGTAAAATGAAACTACAATGTGGTTCCCTTTATGTAAAAAAGGAAAAGAAACAAAGGCATCTGTGAAACAAAATTATATATTTATACACACAGAGATGGATAGAAAAAAATCATGTCATGTATGCACCAAACTAACAACACTGGGCACCTCTGCTGCAGGAATTAAAATCATGGGGGAGGGATGAGGTTTTTTTTTTAACAAGAAGAATGTATTTGTGTAATACTGGTATCATTTAAAATCATTTAAAGTCATCCAGTTCCTGTTATATGCTAGCCCTGCACCAGGAGCTTATTATTTTTTTTCTAAAGACTACTTATTTATTTGACACAGAGAGAGAAAGATTACAAGCAGGGGGAGCGACAGACAGAGCGAGAGAGAGAAGCAGGCTCCCCTCGGAGCAGGGAGCCCCATGCAGGGCTTGGTCCCAGGATCCAGGTATCATGACCCGAGCCAAAGGCAGATGCTTAACTGACGGAGCCGCCCAGACGCCCACAGTAGGAGCTTTAGATATTAAGAATTACTTTATTAACCCACACAATTCTGAGATTAGAATTATTTACTCATTCAGCAAACCTTTACCCAGTCCTTCCTGAATGCCAGCCCTGGGGCCAGAGGTGCCCAGAGTGCCTGCATCTACCAAGCTCAGGTTGGGGAGAGGCAGAAAGCAAGCACTGGCAAGTGCTGCCCTCATGGACATGAGACCCGCCTGGAGTGTCCAGCGTAGCCAAAACCAGCTGTAGCCAAGGGACCTCAGGTCGGTAGGGTTAAAAGTGATGCTGAAGTTCTCACATCTGGTAAGTCACCAAGCAGCATTTGAGCTCACCTCCAAAGGTGCCCTTCCCTTTAGGAATAGGCAAGCTTTGCTACCTGTAGGGCAGCCTAGAAGCAGGGGATTGCAGGGGGTGGGGTGGGGGGCTGCCCAATGTAGGAGGGGAAGAAGGCAAGAGACTAGACTTGAATCACAGATAATTTGTTATCATCACTACTGAATATGTATGAAGCATCCAATAAGTGTAAGGACCCATGAGTCCCTCCCTTCAGGATGGGAGCCAGGAAAAAGACCAGATCCTAGATCAGCAGGACATAGTATCCTTGCCTTGACATAACATAGAACTGGGCTGGGGTGAAGAGACTATTGAAAGAGCCATAACATCACTCAGCTACAAGTGAGTCCTAAAACCATATGCAGTGGTATACACTGGAAGCCCACAGCCCCTCCGGCTGGATGACTAGCCCCCTGCACCCCCTCTGCCTCCACGCAGCAAGAACCAATGAAATAACACATGTGAGAAGCCCCTGCTAAGCCCAAAGTACTCCCTTGGGTTTTTCTGTTCCGTTAATTATTAGAAAGAGGAACCTAGGACTTGCCCTCCTCTGGGAGGAGGAATTGCCTCCTGTCTGTCCTCCTCACTGCCGGGGTCTGGGCTGATTCGGACTCAAGCACGGCAGAGGAGCACAGGGCAGAGAGGAGTCAGGGCACCACCTTACCCATGGGAACCCACCCACATGGGTTCCCTGGCTCCGTGCTCTTCTCCAGGTATGCCTGTCAGCACCTCTGGAAAAAAACATATGGAGACCAAGGGCTTGGGGCCTCAAGGCAGAAATCCCAGGGTTGAGCTCTCTGAGGAGGTGTCGTACTTCACCAGCCTCTCAACTGCTTGGCCAACCTGCAGCCATTTGTGGAGCCTATTCTTCCTACCCAGTATTGTGATGGGGGGAAGACACAAGTAACACATAAGAAATAGTGGAAAACATACCCTATGCGATATCACTGAGTGCTAAACCCAAAAATAGTGACAGTAAGAGCTGTGGAGTGCAGAGAACAGGTTAGTGTGAACTGGAGAAATCCTGGAGAGCCTCATGGACTCATTCCCGAAGAGTAGGTAAAGGAAAGATCAGTGGGAAGAAAGGGAGGGAGGAAGGAGAGGAAGGAAGGCCCATGGCAAATATAAAGGGAGGACTGGTCCCTCTTAGAGGCCCTTTCTCTCAGAGGACAGTGATGAAACCGGGTGGGGTGAGGATTTCTGGCACCATGAGGGAGACGATGCAGGGGCCACTGCAGGTTCTATAGCAGGGCCTGGTCATGATTCAAGCAGAGCTTAGTCCTAAAAGTAGTAATGAGGACGTGAAGGGAATACATGAGGGAACAGACAGGAGACAACTGCTTCCCACTTCCAGCCGGAATTCCCACCTCAGCCTCAGGGAAGGAGCAAATGTCGCCTTTTCCTCAACCAGTTACTTTAAATTTCATGATATCACTTTTGTGATATTCTAAGCCTTCTTAACATTTTTTTTCCTGGGGGAGGAAAACCTGGAGAGGTATGTAGTATCAGCTGGAAAAGTAAAGAGTAAATCTCACTCAATAACTGGACTGACAAGGATGTACTGGCAAAAGGAAATTTAGCTGAGGGAGTATTCTGAGGGAAGCAGGCCGCACAGGTGGGGCACGTGGACCAGGGAAGGAGCAGGTGCAGACTGGAGCCCCAAGACAGGACAACACAGTCCTCAGGCCCCACATCCTGTGCTTTACCACCAACTTCTGTTCCTGATCCTGAAAAGGCCATGCTGCCTTATGCCCCAGAGCCTTTGCACGTGCTGTACATCTCCTTCTGCAATGTCTTTCCTTCCCTTTCCCTAAATTATAGTTCATCCTTTAAAAGCCAAAAACCACCTCTTGTTGATGCATGGATGATCTTGGCAGAATTGATCTAAACCCCTTTGGGTGATACTCTTCCCAAGGTGCCCCAAACCCTCATCCTATCTTGGGATAATTAAGAATCCTCTGGGTTTCCAGTACCCTCAGTATCTCACACAGTGCTCAGACATGGAGGGTTCTGGTCGCCCAAAAACAGTGCCCTGCAAGAAGTTTTAAAAGCAGGTGTTGCATTTTGAGGTTAAGAAATGCTGGCTGGGCCTTCAAGTGACACTGCCTAGGAAAGAGCTGGAACTGTAGTTCTAGGAGGGGTGGTGTCTTTTTGGGAGGAGGGCAGGTAGTAGGATCTAAGAGGGCACATAAGTGGGAAGGGGATCAAGAGTGGCGGCTGGGGATGCCAACGTCAAGGGACAGAGAAGGATGCTGAGCAGATACAGTTGGAGGAAATGGGAAAAAATCCCAGGGCCAAGGTCAGGAAGGCCAAGGGAGGCAGTATCAGAAGAAAAGGTTGAATGTCAGGGAACGAGGTGAGGTTGCCAGTGGAGGAAGTGTTTCTTTACCTCTGGTAAGCCACTAGGAAGAGAGGCCTGCTGGTGATAGTTACTACCCTTTGGTCTGAAGGGAACCTGGCAGGCTTCAGAGCTACCTGTGTTTCCCCAACATTCTCAATACCTGCAGCTAGCTCTCCTCTAGACATCTGGCCCAGCCCAAGGCAGGTAGGTGCCTCACTGTGGCCAGGCCTTGGCGGGCAATAGAAAGCCTGAATGGGACCCAAACCTGTGGCCAGCGCAGAAGCACAGTGCCTGCCCCCTAGTCTGAGAGTGAGGGGATCAGCAGTGCTGAAACCCACACTGGAAGTCACGGAATTTCATATGGACATCTTTAGTTATAGAATACAAATAAGGAAGGAACAGTTTTACTGGCAAAAAGTATACTGGTTTTTGTTATTGCTATTGTTCTTTTAAGTAAGCTCTACACCCAATGTGGGGCTTGAACTCATGACCTGGATGGAGATCAAGTCTCCTGCTTGACTGACGGAGCCAGCTAGGCACCCCAGAAAATATATTTTGGGGGCAGGGGCAGGTCTCTACACCTCAAGTCACATATACCTAAAACATTTTAAATTAAATCAATGTTGAAAGTTTTCCTGTTAATGCTCACTGATTACCTTTATTGGCTGGGAGTGGAGAAGCAGATGCCAAAGGTTTAAAATTTACTAGAAAAGTTTTTGATGATGGTTGAAGCTGGGGGACAGGCACATGGAGGTTTGTTCAGCACACTATGCTCTCTACTTCTGTGTATGCTACAAGAGGCCCATGATAAAGTCTTTTTAAATTCTAGTAGAAAACTTAAAATTGAGAAAATGCACCTACTACCTTAATTTTTCCTGCAAGTTGAGAGAAGATCCCCTTTATTGCAGCTGAGGGTAGGCTTCCATCATACTTCTTCAAGGGAGCATAGTTTTAGAACCACAGAATTTATAAATTTTCCAGGTCTAAAAGTCACTAAGTCTAAGCTTTTGGCCCCAGGGCTAAGGGAGAACAGGAAAATGCAAAGCCCCCCCTGCTGGCCGCCGAGGACTGATGAGTGGGCAACCGACCAGATGGCAAGAATAGCCCCGGTTCCTGAATTTCATCCCAAGACCACACTTCGTGCTCAGGGTCAAGTGCCTCTCTTCTCCTGGACCTGGACCTTCGACAGGCTGCCTCTTTCAGGGGAGAGAAGTTCCTGCCTTCCTGGATCCCAAAGGAACTAGAAGCAATCAAGTAGCCAAACCCATACCTTGTTCTGAACTTTTTCTACAAGCTCTCACACAATGTAAACCTTCCTTTGTAGGCCTGGGGTGAACACCCTAGATGGTGGCAAGTTGCGCCATTTCTGTTCCCTTCCTGGTGCCAGAGGTCAAGTGCCTTCTCTCTATGGTCAGACAGGAGAACAGCCCCACAAATCAGGCTTGAGGGGCTGCCGGGGCTCCTTGGTCTTTCAGTCTCCACAGCCTCACCTCCCATCACTGCTGTAGCCTGCCATGGCCTGGCTTCACCCCCATGGAAGCTTCTCTTAGGAAAGTCACCAGCTACCTCCAGGTTGTCAGAGGCAATGGGCCTGCCTCTCTGGCCCTGAAGTCCTCTCTACATGGCCCATAGCTGCTGGGGTTTCTGTGGATGTGATCCTGGGACTTGGTCTCTTCTCTCTCCCTGTCCCGAGGTGAGCTCATCCGTTTCCCTGGACTTAAACACCTGGACTTCTGCTCTTGACGTCCTCTGACCTTTGCATCTGCAGCCCGGACTTCCCAACCCCCCAGGCTCCAGGCACCTCAGCGTCTCAGACTGAACTTGTAATTCCCACCAGTCCCAAACCTATGCCTCCACTAGCCGAATTCCCCACCTGAGGACATGGCACACAATCATCACTGGGGGTTCAGGTGAGACCCCTGAGAGGTGTCCCTGAGTCACTTCCATTTCCTCCCCTGCCTCACCCTTCCCATCCCTCAGCAAGCCCTACTGACTCTATCTCTAAATACATCCCGAATCGACCCTGTCTCCATTGCTGCCCCTTTAATCCCCTGCATAGAAATCTTTAATGTACCGAGAATTACACCAGCTTCTGGCCAGGACCTGCAAAGCCCCAGGTGGTCGGACCCCTGCCTACCTCCCAGCCTTGTCTGGCTCCACTTTCTCCCTCACTCCTTTCACACGGGGCATACTGGTCTCTCATTTTGCCAAACAAGTCGAGGTCTTGCTTGTGATGTTTCCTCTGCCTAGAACATTCTATACCCCACCTGGCTCCTCATCAGATAGCTTCCATAGGGCTCATGGGTGGCGGGGGGCGGGGGGGGCGTTGGGGTGGTGGTGGAAGCTAGGTAGTAGAGAGATTTAGTAACAAGAGGCACCAAGGCAGTAGAGACTAAATGACCAAGGAGCAACCAGATCAGAGCCAGCTCTTGTTCTTTAGGTCTCAACTTAAATGCCACCTCCGCCAAGAAGCCTCCCCTGACCACCCCACCTAAAGTAGGCCTCTGTTATCCTCTGTTTCAGCCCAGGCTTTATTTTTCTATCTCTACTTGACTTGTTCTGTCTCCCTCCACTATCAGAATGTCAACAACACGAGGCCAGGAACTATATACGCACAGAGCCTAGTATGCTACCTGGTATGTGGTAAGTGATCAATAAACATTTCTGGAACAAAAAAAAGAAACTGGTCACTACTTAGGAGTTACACAGTTCCCTGTGAGTGCAAAAGGTTAACCTGAAGGGGACACTGAGGCTCAGCAGGACCTGACAACAGCTCCCAAGGGTGGCTGAAGCTAAGTTCTGGTTCTCCAAATCTGTGGGGCAGGCTGGGGCCCAGGCCAGAAGGCACCTCACCTCCCTTTTCCAGCGTGCCAGCCACTCGTCCCGCTTGCGCTTGCTGATGTAGTAGGGGTCCCCCGCCTGGAAGGTGAGCCGCGGCATGGGCCGCTGGCGGAGGCTGGACTCCCAGCCCAAGCCACCCCGCAGCCGGCCCCGGGAGCCCTAGGACAGAGACGACAGAGAGACAGACTGGCATTAAGATGGGCGCTGACCGTCCCACCGCAAGGTTTGTTCCTCCTGCGGGGAAACTGAGGAGGCACTCACCTCAAACACAACACAGGAGCTTTGACTCCTGGCCAGAGAGGTCAACCCTGCAAGTGCTGGGCAAGCCCCTGTTTGGGCTGGAGAAGTGAGCCACAGGGGGAGAGGGGGCACATGGACGTGACCCGGGGGAGGGGGGGTGCCTGGTCTCAGAGCGGGACCAGCTGGCTGCCTTGTTGGGAGGACTTCTAACCTCCACACCCATCTCCTTTCCTCCTTACAAGGGGACGTGTAAAGAAGGGGGCGGGGCCGCCTCAAGATCCCCTCACACACAGTCGCCACAGGTGGTCAGAGGTGGCTTTCTTCTCCTAGAATCAGGATCCACAGAGCCCCTGGGGGTTGAGGAAAACACTTGCCTCCATTTTCATGGATTCGATGTTGGTCTCCTTCTGTTCTTTGCCTGTGGAGAGGGAAGAACAAAGGGACTATGGACAGAGTTACAGGAGTGGCTCAGAGGCCCCCTCTTGTGCCTGGGGTCCCTGCGCAGGGACAGGGGTCCTCCAACCATTCAGGTGTTCACAGGTCAAATGGGACGGCCCACCATGTGCTAGGCACCACGCTGGCCCCAAGGACTCAGAGTGTGGCCTTGAGCAGAGAAGGAACTGTGGCAGGTTTGGAGACCCAAATCCGAAGGAACAACAGAAAAGCCAGGGCCATGGTTTCCGGACCACTGACTCTGTCTCAGGCACACAAAAGGGGTCACCTAGAAACAGCTCCCTTCCTAGAGGAGGGGGCCAGACTGCAAAGCCTCCCCCTGCCCTGGAAGTGAGCTCAATGCTTCTATGGAGTGAGGCAAAGATATCCTGGGGGGGGGGGGGGGGGGAGAGGGGGCAATGGGGTACAGAGCCACTAGAGCAAGACTGGCGAAGCAACTTGGTTTCTGAGACTCAGTTTCCTTATTTGGAAAATCATGATGCTGGAGATGATTTCTAGGGTCCTTCTGCAGTTCTCAATACTGTGGTTTCTGTTGCTGTTATTAACATCTGCCTCTGTAACCCTATTCCCCACCCCATTCTCAGGTCTCTGAACCTTCATTCTAAAAGACTTGGAGTCCAGGTGTTTCCGTGTGACCTTGGTCACTTCTCCCTGCCTGTTTTTTACTGAATCAACATAGCCAACTGTTCTAAAATCTTTAGGTTACTGGGAACATTGAGTGCCTGGAGCAGGGCTTGGCATATAGTAAGTGTTCAATAAATGTTAGTTTGGATCCCTTTCCCTGAAGTGTTTCCTTGGTCCTGTCTCTTGCAGCTCCTCAGCTGGGCCCAGATTCCAGTTCCTGGAAGGAAAGGCTCCCCTGGGGGCAGAAGCCCCAGAAGTCCTGTCTATAGGAGGGTCTCATCTCATCCTCTCCCTGTTCCTGTCTAGGCCTCATGAGGGAGGGTAGCTACACTCCTCCAGAACATCCCTGCGCTCCTCCGTGGTCCTCTCAGGTCCTCCCCCAGATGCCCTCCCCAGGTCCAGCACACCCTTGCAGGCTAGCAGGCCCTGGCTGAGGGGCTGGGTTAATTATGCCCTCCAGAGCTTCCTGCGGGGTCGGGTCGGGTCGGGTCGGGGGAGGACGGTGAGCTCTCCTCTCACCTGGGCCCCTGAAAGTCAAGAGTACTGAGCTTGGGCCCAAAGCAGGAAGGTCACTGAGGCTGGCTCCTGGGAGTTGGGGTGGGGGAGCCCAAAACGGAAAAAACAGCCCCTACTTCATCTCCTGGCTCTGAAGCGGAAACCAGACACAGCACCGAAGGCCTCCGAAGGCCCCGGAGAGGAAGTTTCTTTCCCTCTCCGTCGCTAGAGGAGAGCTGGGGCTCCGTGCCTGTGCCCCCGGGGGAGGGGCACCCCGGTGACGGCGCCCCGCTCCTGTGCCCCCGGGGGCGGGGGCGGGGGCGGGGGCGGGGCGCGGGGCCAGGCTCCAGGGCGGGCCGCGTGCACTGGGGCGCACGGGGCGGGGGCGGGGCCGGGGCCGGGACCGGGGCGCCCCCGAGGGGCGCGGGGCGCGGGGCGCGGGGAGGAAGCGCCGGTGCGCTTCTGGCCATCGCGGGCGCGGCGGGAACCCGGTGCTCGCTCACGCGGCACACGACAGGCTTTTAAGGTATGTCCCACCCGGGCCTTCTGGCGCTTCCTCCGGGCTTCCGCTCCCCTCCCCGGACTTTCTCTCGGGCTCCCTGGGGCCGGGTCCCCCCTCCCGCCGCGCCGCCGGGGTACCCCTCCTCTCAGACCTGCCCGTTGTCGCGGCGAGGCTTCGGACTGCCAGTAGGGGGCGCCCGCCCTCGGCCCGGGGTCCCTGGGACCTCTCCCGCGTTTCCCATGGGGGCCCCTCCGTGGCATCTCATTATGGGGAATCCTCCATTCATTCGAATGAAGGAAAATCAGGGTTGACGGGAACCGTAGAGACGATGGAGCGCCTGTCCGGCCCCTAGATTTTGCCAGTGGGGAAACTGAGGCTGAGGACTGGGTATGGAGGGACTTACAGAGCTGAAGCCAGATTTCAGGGCTCCTGAATGCCAAGCCCGCTCACTTTACCCTCCACCACCTCCATGTTCTCCCCTTCCCCGTTCCCTGGCCCCCGTGCTCCCCCAAACAGAATTACTTTTCCTTGTGCAGTTTCCAACTGGCTGCTTTCTGGAATTCTTTCCCTGACAGATTCTGCACATGCCCACTGAGTGATATCACACACACACACACACACACACACACACACACACACACACTTTCCAGCCTGGCCCAGCAAAACAACAAACTGGGCTGCCTCAGAATACAGCACTTGTTCTGAGTCAAGGGGGGTCAGCTGCTCTCTCAACACTCCCTCTGCAGTCCATCTGCTCCTGGCCCAGACCCAGGGTCACAGGCGGGCCAGGTGGCAGTGTGCCTCCCAGGGTGGCCCTGGCAGGCTCCGACCTGACCCTAGAGTATCTCAGGTCCAGGGGGCAGGAGAGGCCAGGGTGCTTCCAACACTTACCTGTTGGTCTACACCTACACTCACCCCCGGGGCCACCCCAAATTTCCTTTAAAAAGAATCCAAATCTCCATGACAAGGCTAAGGCCAGGCTTCCCTCAGAGGGCAGTCACTAGCCCAAAACCGGGTGATCAATCTGAGCAAAGAAAGGCTTTGTGCTGACCCTAACCTGGTCCTTTACTAGTTGTATAATCTTGGGTAAGTGACTTGACCTTTCTGAACCCTCAGTCTCCCCATCTGAAAAATAAGGACAATAAGAGTCTTCCTCACGTGATCACAAAGATTAAACAAGAGAATATGTAACTAAAAAGCAGGGCTTCTTAAACTTTAATATGTATCAAAATCGTGAGATCTCTTTAAAATAGATTTTGATTCCATGGGTCTCGGGTGGGGCCTGAGATTCTGCATTTCTAACTTCCGAGGTGATACCAGGTAACACTGCTGGTTGGTGGGGCCACTTTGAGTAGTGAGGATACAGGACACTCAACACATAGGCAATATCCAGTAAAAGAAAGCCATATTACCATTGTTTCTATTATAATCATGGCGGCATTAATGCAGGAGTGCAGGAGCGGTCCCAAGGCCACCACCTGCCTATCCAGGTGGCTCTTGTCCTGATTACTCATCATCTCCCCTGCTCCTCCTTGTTTCTCCTGGCTGGACTATCAGGATCTGGGGCACCTATGTGCACAAAAATGCTGCCATAAAGTCCTCTGTTTTTCCTGTATCAGAACTAATGGAAGGGGTTCAGGGAAGATGGATGGGGCTCCCTGAGAGGAGACCTGGAATGAGGGGAACAGAAGGGAGACCACAGCCAACTTGCTCCCTCTCTGCGGCCTCAGTCTCCTCCCTCCTTGGAACTAAGCAGCTGCAGACGCATTCTGTGTGGCTGACTGTGGGCCAGGCGGCCAAGCCTCCAGTGGACCACGACCCACGGCCCTGGGCAGCACCTCACCGGTGTCAGCATCCAGGCAATGCATGGTGGCCTTCGGGGGTCCCCACAGCTCTGAGGCCCACCAGCATGTCCACTTGCTGATAGCTGCGGCCACACAGGAGCACTCCGAGGCTATCGGTAGGCCAGGGAGGCCGGAAGTGCTTGCCGGCCATACTCAGCACTAAGATTCTGTGGAAGGTCCACCTGGTATGCGAAAATCCCAAACCCAGGAGTCACCTTGACACCATCTCTCCCCTTTCCCCTGGTGTTCTTGGCCCTTGTCCGCTTCTCTCCACCTCTGCTGCCACCTCATGACAGCCGCCCTCGGCCCCTCAACGGCTGTCGCAGCCCCCTAACTCAGTTTCCCGGCCCCTCTGTTCCATTCCAGGAGCCAGAGCACAAAGTGATTTTTTTCAAAACACAAAGCAGATCATGTCACTCCCCACCCCATCCCCAGCCTCCCGGGGAAGGTGTCCTCACAGGCCTGTCCAGCCCTGTCTGCTCTGCTCTCACACCCTTTTCCCTTGCTCTCTCCACTGCAGACTTGCTGGTTTCTCTCAGGTCTCTGGGTGACCTGCTCCCTCCTTCCCCGGAGCTTCTGTAATCTGTCTTCACTCCCTCCTACCCCCCCAAAGTGGTGGCCCCCCAGTCATCCTCCAGCTTTCGGGGAACAGACCGGGCTGGCTGGGCTCTCCCTGTCACAGTTCCTCAGAGAACTGTGTTTATTTTCTCTTAGAGAACCTATCTCCCTGTATAATCACATGCTTCTCAGTGTGACTTTCTCGTCAACGGCTGTCTCTCCAGCCGACTGTGAGGTCCTTGAAGGCAAGAACCAGGATTTTGTGTATGAGGGCTTCCCCAGCTCCTGGCACAGATCCTGACACACACACACCAAATGGATGTCTGAGAGACACCTACTCACTGACTTGAAGTAGGAACTCGAGAACAAATAGAAACGGAGACAGGGAAATCCCAAAGTGAAAGCAAACCTTCAAGGGTTAAGGGCGGCCTTAGAGCAATGGCTCCATCCCACCAGATGGGAAGGACTGCAGCTCAGTGCCAGCCAGTGGTGGGGTCCCAGGAATCCGGGGATCAGCCGTGGGCATGCCCAGCTGGGAGAAGCAGCACATTTGCGGGAGGTGGGGGTGGTGGGGACTGATGGGCTCCCAGGTTCCGCTCTGGAACACCCAGTCTTCTTAATGGGAGGGATGGTGCCTTTGCTTCCTTTCCTCCTGGATTTCCCTCCAGCCCAGTGTCGGGACAAACTCTCAAGACACTCAGGTGAGGCCAGGAGCCCTGGGCAGTTCCAGGCTGGCCTGTCCTGAGCCCCACTGCAGAATATTTTTAGTATATGTGCCGCCGAAGCGAGCACCCCACTGCAGAATAAAAGGGGACAGTGGAAGGGCATAAAAACTTTGAAGCCAGAGACCAAGACGGAATGCATCCTGGATCTACCCCTTATGGGCTTGGGGGCCCTGGGCAAGTCACTGCATCTCGCTAAGTGGCAGGGGTTTTTTTTCTGCCTTAAAATGGGGATAATACCTCTTGAAGAAGACTGAGTACTAAAACGACGAACACAGAGTACCTCAGAAAGCACTTTGCGCATAGTGGGAATATCATAAAAATATTAGTTGAATAATTAATGAGTGAAAGATATAAATATATATATATCTTTATATTTGGAAATTTCTTCTCTGGAAATGCTCTCAATCCTGCAGGAATATTGGGTTTGGAGCCATACAAAATAAGTTATGCCAATTAATCAATTTACTCATTCCATCATACACACTTGGAAGGAAGACTTTTTGAATTAAAACGCACATATGCAAAACAACCTGGCAGGGCCCCGGGAGGATCAAATGTGATAATATATGAGAAAGCGCTCTGTAAACTGTGAAGCCCTGTACAAATGCTAGTTGTCCTCATTACTAACATGTTTACAGCTCAGTTGGCCCTGAAATCACTGGCTTAACCTGAAAGAGAAAAGTAGGCAATTTTCCAGGACTCCAGGGCAAGGCCAAAAAGTCTGGGGAGGAAGGGGCCTGGGCTGGGCAGCTCACTGGCCACCCCCATCCACTCCGCCCCCAACCCACTCAGTCACATCCACATTTGAGTTGAACCCATGGTGGGTTCAAGACATCTGTGCCTGGGAAGGCTCCTGGACTTTTAACACCTCGGCGGGCATCCTGGAACACTCAGGCGAAGGGTTACAGACACAACAATCCCTGAGAGCTGTGGGTCTTATAAAAGAGGAAGCAGGCCAGGTGAGGGCTGAGGGAAACTGAGGCACACAACCAGCCTACAGAGAGGTTGGGTGGGGGGAAGAGCCATCACCCCAGTCCTGCAACTGTTGGCATTCTATAAACCCACTGTTGCCAGATCTAGCTTTTTTTTTTTTTTTCCTCATGAGAAGCCAAAACTCCAGATTTTTATGTGAAATTTCTTGATTTTTAAATACTGGCAACTAATTTTTTAAAATGTCTAAAACACTACATGGGCCAAATAAAACATGTGTGCAGGCTGCATCCAGCCAGCAGCCTCCAGGGTACAGCCTTGGCAAGTAGACCTTCGGCTCCCATGCCTCCTGGGACCTGTTGGCCCCAAGTCTCTAACCCTTGGGGGGGATCCTGGGGAGCCCAGAAGAGGCTTCCCCTAGCGCCCAGGACTCACTCTCTTCTGTGGGGGCTCCTCGGCCATCCTTGGGGGTGCAGCAGCCATTCTCCACGGCTCTGGAAGCTTCAGGTGGGGTCTCAGCCGCTCCCTCTCCCTCTGCTGGGGCCCCGCCCTTCTGCCCTCCAGCAGGGCTCCCCTCCTCTGGCTGGGGCTCACTCCGCTTCTCCAAGTCCCCGTTGGGTAACAGCTCTGAGGGGCCTGAGTCCTGGGCCATGGACGGGGACTTGGAGGTCACTGCAGAATCCTTTGGCGTGTCACTGCTTTCCACCTGGAAAGATGAAGAAACAGAAGGGGAGGATTAGACCTGTGGTCTTGCGCCACTTTTGGATCACTAACCCTTCTGAAATTCTGGTGAAAGTCATGCACCCTTTGTCCAGAAAACCATGTTCACACAGGCATCCACGTAAACAAATATACTAACAATTTTGCTCTCTGTTTCAAGGGATTCATGGGCCCGACTCCCTGCAGTCAAGGGGTTTGTGGCCTCCCGTGTAAGAAGCAGAAGAATCCAGCCATGTCTACCAGCCTGGTTTCACTGCCCAAGCGACACCCCACCAAAGCCGCCACCCCTACTCCCTGAGGTGACATAGGACTCCCAAGCCTACTCTGCAGCCCCTGTTAAAAACAAACATTCTGCTATTCATGAGTGAAAAAAAAAATACATATATCTATGTAAGTAAAAACAAACATTCTGGAGCACCTGGCTGGCTCAGTCAGTAGAGCATGCGACTCTTGATCTCAGGGTTGGAGTTCAAGTCTCCCACTGGGCCTAAAGCTTACTTAAAAAAAATCAGTCAGGGGGTCCCTGGGTGCCTCGGCAGTTTAGTGCCTGCCTTTGGCTCAGGGCGTGATCCTGGAGACCCGGGATCAAGTCCCACGTTGGGTTCCCTGCGGGGTGCCTGCTTCCCCCTCTGCCTGTGTCTCTGCCTCTTTCTCTCTGTGTCTCCCATGAATAAATAAATGAAATCTTATAAAAATAAAATAAAAAATCAATCAATCAAATAAAATATCAAAGATTTTTTTAAAAAACAAACATTTCGGGCAGCCCAGGTGGCTCAGCAGTTTAGCACCTCCTTCAGCCCAGGGCCTGATCCTGTAGACCCAGGATCGAGTCCCACGTCGGGCTCCCTGCATGGAGCCTGCTTCTCCCTCTGCCTGTGTCTCTCCCTCCGTCTCTCTCTCTCATGAATAAATAAATAAAATCTTAAAAAAAAAAAAAAGACAAACATTCCTCACGCTATCCCTCCTTCAGATCAGGACCCCTCCTCAGAAGATTCTAGTGCCACCCATCAGTTCTGGTAACCTTGGGCTGCTCTGGCTTCTGCCAAATCCCTCTGGCTTTCCTTTTGGCTTCCCCCAAGGCCCAGACCCAGATAGTGACTAGCTGCCAACTGGAGCACAAGGCTCAGTGGGGGCCTCCCAAATATGCTGGGGCCCCAAAGCCCAGCACAAGTCTTTCCCTCAGCTCTGGACCCCACGTGCTCTCCGGGCACCCCAACCCCTGGAGAGCCACAGCCCTCACGAGCAGTTTGCAACCTCTGCAGTAAGCCAGCCGGGCCGGTGGTCTCATGCTCCCCTTCCAAAAGGAAACGTATCCCTTCATCCCCAAGAGTCTAAGAACTGAACTTGCTACTACAGTTCCAGGTAATAAGAATCACATCAAGGGTAATCATAGGGATCCCTGGATGGCACAGCGGTTTAGCGCCTGCCTTTGGCCCAGGGCGCGATCCTGGAGACCCGGGATCGAGTCCCACGTCGGGCTCCCAGTGCATGGAGCCTGCTTCTCCCCTGCCTGTGTCTCTGCCTCTCTCTCTCTCTCTCTCTCTCTGTGTGTGATTATCATAAAAAAAAAAAAAAGGGTAATCATAACTGTGCTTTGTAAAGGTCACTCCCTCTCACCGTTACCCATGTCGACCCACTCACCCTCCCTGAGGAGGCTCTCAGAGAATTCTAGGACTTGCTCGAGGCAGCACACTTTGAAGGACAGAGTGAGGGCATGAAAGCCTGGTGAGTACTTTGTCCTTGGCCCTGCAGGGGCAAGCAGGCTAGGGCACCTCAGAGGGAATGGAGGTGTCCTCTTGGGGCAGAAGAGGCAAGCATCCCCTGTGCTCAGTGCCCTGCCATGCCCATGGGCACAGGGCTGCCCTCAGCAGTCCTGCCCGGCTCCATCCCCCGAATGCCTGTGGGAAGGGCAAACACGCTGCTAGCCTGCCACCCCTAAGTCTTTTTTTCCTCCTGTTTATAAAAGTCAGACACATACAAACATTCAAACCACATAAAAATGAGTCGTGGTAAAAGGTTAAGGCTCCTTTTTCAATCCCCTACCTCCAAAATCACAGGTAAACCCTTAACAGTTTGGTGAGTATCCTTTCTAGACTTTGTTTCTATGCATCTACGATGGTGTGTGAGTTACATGTTTACACACATGGATTCACACACACAGCCAGATCCAGAATTTTTTTTCCCTAATAGGGTATCTTACTACTCAGTGTTCTATAACTTGCTTTTTCACTTACCAAGCATAGTGGGCATCTCTCCATACCCGTGCATATGGATCTGTCTCCTATTTCACAGCTGCTCAACATTCTATTGAATGGATGCTCCATAATTTATTCAAACAGTTCCCTAATTGTGGGCCTTTGGGCCGATTTGCTTTTTGCTGCAGTGAACCCCCTGCACTTACAGTTCTATGTGCCTGTGTATGTCTAAATCAGAGTCCCAAAAGTGGGCTGGCTGGTAGAGGCCTGCTTTAAGTGTGAGTAGATTGGCCAAATTCCCTCCAAAGACTTGTACCACTCAAGTGCACTCTGACAGCCTGAGAGTGCTGGGCTCCCTCCCCACACAGCCCAGTAATCTCCAAGGCTGCTTCTGCTCTAAGGTCTATATCCTCAACTCTGAACCCAGCTGCTATCTGTCCAAGAACCCCCCCAGGGTGGCAAATAGGAACAAGGGCCTTGGGGACAAAAAAAAAAAAAAAAAAAAGAAAAGAAAAGAAAAACTAGAGTCTTCCCTGGCCAAGGCTCTAGGCACACAGGGTAGCCTGAAGGCAAGCAGAGGGACTTGCCAAGCTGTTTTCCTGGCTGAGTGGGGTAGCTTGGGGCAGGCCTGCTTCCAGGAAGGGAAGCTCCCATGGAAAGCTGCAAATGTGTGCAGTCCTTGGCAGGTGGGGGTGGGGGTGGGGCTAGAGCAAGAGAAAGAGGAGGCGTCTGGCAGAAACAAGAAGTCCTCTGCTAGCCCAGCCTTGGTCACAGAGGGCTGAAGCCAGCAGAGCCAGGAGGCCAAACACAGGCATGCAAGTGAGCAAGCAGGCCCTGTCTTTCTCCTTAGCCTCCATCCCTGAGTATTGGACCCGACACACTGTCTAGGACTCAGATGGCCTTTCCTACTTCCCTGCTCAAGCCAACAGGGTTCCTTGGCCTAGAATGCCCCTCCCTGGTATAAATCCTCTCGCCTCTAGACAGCCCAGGCAGAGTGGGGCATGCCCAGGCCCCCATAGACACCCCAATGTCTGGCTGTACCGGGCATCACAGAGCTCTAAATGTGGCACTGCCAGGGAGGTGGGGTGGCGGTCCCCCTGGCCAACTCAGGCTGGGAAATTCAGGTCACAGCCAAGCTCTTATCATGCCCATGTCCTTTTGCCTTCTGGCCACATGCTGCCCCACAGACACCTCAAGTTGGGGCAGGCTCCCAGCCCCACAAAGCTACTCAAGACAACTCTGCTGTCACTAACTTCCTGCCCGGGGACCACATGGCCTCCTCTCACCCTGGGACTCACTTCCTGTTGATTGCCAGCTCCATAGCAGAGAGAGCCAGGAGTACCTGCCCTGACACCCATGCTGATCAAGCATCCCTTCCAGGCCCACCCTGGAGGACCCTAGGTTGCAACAGTGTAAGGCCCACACCCCTTCCAGAGGTGGGTAAATGAGGAGAAGGAAGTGCTCTCTACAGATCTCCCTCCAGGGTTAGCTCAGCATGCTGAAATCCCCGCCTTGCCCCCCTAGTCCTCACCTCCTCTCTTCCCAACCAGGCCACCCTCTCTGGTTCTAGATAAGCCTGTGTAGGCCAAAGCTCTGGGATCAGGGGAACTGCTGACTCCCACTCAGGCCAGCCCTTGATCCAACTTAACCCCCAAGAGCCCTCCCACCCTGGGGCACCTGGCTGGCTCAGTATGGGAAAGCATGCAACTCTTGAGCTCCGGGTTGAAAGTTCAAGCCCCGCATTGGGTATAGAGATTACTTAAAAATAAAATCTCTTTTTTAAAAAAGGCATACCCCCACCTCTGCCCTGCCCCAGCCAGTAGTGGACCCTCACTGGCTCCCTCTCTGGGGCCCAGGCAGCTGAGCAGTTGAATCCACCTATAAGAAACCACTGAGAGGAAGGAAGGAGGTTCACAGGCAGATGGCCTGAAGTGGCTGTCCGAATCTCTGAGAGAGGCTGGGGGCACCTGAAAGGGGCACCTTTGATGAGAAGAACAGCCTAATCCACACCTGGAAGCCCCTCGGAGAGCCAGGCCTGCACCCTTCTGCCCCTACCTCCATGCCCTCCTCTCAGCCACCTTTTGTCCCCCATCACCCTTGGCTTGTCCATTCCTGGAGGCAGGGACTTTGCTTTATCAGGCTGGACTCAGCAGGTGCAGGGCACAGGGTGGGCACTCAGTACCCATAACTGATTCCTGAATGCCAAGCCTAGGTTAAGACTCAGAACATCCTGCTCATGTGCATAGACAGAGTTTCAAACTAGCTGCATGTTACATGTAACTGCTTAAAATTCTGTTTTCATTTGCTTTTATTTGACAGTTGCCTTGAAAGGAGACAGGGCATACCCTGAGATACTCATTTTTCCTCGTGGGGGAAGGGGGAGGGGAAGCAGCAGAAGCCCCTGGTTCTTTCAGAAGCCACCACCAGCAGCTGAAGGTGACAATTTCAACTTCCTCTGCTTCTCACCTGTGGAGCTGAGGGGAGGGAGCAGAGAGGTAGATGAATGGGAATGGCAGGCTGTGCATGCCCCTCTCTCCCCGGGAGGTGGGGCTAAGGAGTCGGGGCAACAGATTTGGGGGCAACAGATTTGGGTAAAGCCATGGCTTATTCCAAGCTGAGGAAGGCAGTGGCTCTCCACTTGGTAATGTGTCTGAGACACCTCTGGAGGTCACGCTGGGGTGGGGAGGCCTGCTGGCTTCCAGTGGGTAGGGGTCAGGGATGCTGCCGAAAAGTGTGCAAGAACAGGGCGGAAGCCACAACAAAGAATTATTTGGCCCAAAATGTCAATAATGCTGCTGTTGAAACTCCCCCCACCGCCCCCTGCGCTGAGGGTTGGGGCACTGACCAGAGACTGCCTTTCTCTAAGAACCTTTAAAAAATAAAAAAAAAAAAACTTTAAAAAATATTGTGGTAAAATATACATAATATTTACCATTTTAACCATTTCCACATGTACAATTGAGTAGCATCATGCACGTCCGCGTTGTATGACCAGTACCACCATCCATCTTCAGAACTTTTTAGTCACCTGAGACTGAAATTCTGTCCCCACGAAATATTAACTCCCCATTCCCCCGGCCCCCCCAGTCACCACTGTTCTACTTTCTGTCTTCTCAGGAACATTTTCAAGTCTTCCTGGCTGTCTCTCTCTCTCACACACACACACTCACACACACACACAGAGACACAGGAACACAAACACACACTCACCCCTGGGAGGCATTTGTGCTAGGCCTTGCCCCCAGGCCGCAGGCCTCCCCAGTCCCCTCAGCCCCTCCCCAGTGCAGGAGTGGGGATAAAGTCCACCCCAGTGGTCACGGAACCCCCAGCCCACTGCAGGCACGGCTTGTTTACAGAGCTCTTCACACCCTATCTCATTATAGCACTCCTCTGCTGCACCTCATTATTCATTGTGTGTCTCCCTCCCAGACGCATGAGATTTACTTTACTTATTTTTTTTATTTGTCTCCCTTCCAACCATTCCACCTACAGCTCCCCAGCACAAAGCACAGCACGCAGCATAAATACACGTATACAATTAATAAACGTAATTATCACAATTGTCTTGACGTGGGGTATTACCCTCACTCTTCTGGAGGAAAAAGGCTCCAAGGCTTGCCTCCAGTCACACCACCTTCTAAGTGGTAAAGCTTCCAGAATGACCCAGGTACAAGAGAGGCATTGGAAAGCCGCTCCCCCTTTGGGTTGAGTCTCTGGAAAAACCCAACCTCAAATCCCCAGGGTTCCCAGGAGGAAAAGGAGGCTTTGATGTGCCTAAGCAGGGCCAGGGAAAGGCCGCTGGCTGTTTCCCTGGCAGCAGCCACGGCGGCCGGCGAGGAAGTAACCCTCCTCAGTGAACCTGTCCGGGCCCCAGCCCCTGTCCTCCCCCTGCTCTGCTGGAAGTCTGGAGCAGACCCCAGAACTCCCACCCCTCCCTCTCCAGGTGAGG
Organism: Canis lupus familiaris; assembly: GCF_011100685.1. NCBI lineage: Eukaryota > Metazoa > Chordata > Mammalia > Carnivora > Canidae > Canis > Canis lupus. The sequence continues at coordinate 19,606,613 of NC_049238.1, forward strand.
CCTGGCCTTCCAAGGCCGGGCAGAGGGCTGAGGCTCCAAATAAGGAAGTGACTTTTGAGAGGCCGTTTATTAGAATAATAATATTTACACACAAAAAATTAATACCTGGCAAATAAGAGACGAGGGAAAAGGACATAGAGGAGACAAGGCCCAGACACCATGGACAGAAAAGTCCACTCGCCGGGGGCGGCCGGGGCATGGGGAGCAGCTGCGCGCAGGCTCACCTGGGCCCAGGTGTGGAGGGGGCAGGCCCAGGGCCCGGCCTCTCCGACCGGAAGCCCCTGGAGGTCCGAGCCGGCGTGCGGCGTGAGGGGCGTGCGGGGCTGGCTCCGGGCACCTGGCTCGCTCTGCCCCGCCCCACCGGTGGCCAGGGGCTGCGGCTGGAGGGGGCCTTCTGGGGAAGGAGGCCGGGGAAGGAGGCCCAGCGGCCGGCAGATGTGAGGCGGCCCCTCCCCTCCCATGTTACCGCCATTGTGCTTTTAAGGCCCTTGGCAGCACTGAGCTCCGTGCCAGCCGGGAACCCTGGCATCCGGCCAGCCTTGGCCTCTTGATTAAAGACACACAGTCACACGCACAGACACACAAGGGGTGCGCCCCCTCCCGGAGACACAGCCCGGGAGATGTGCAGGGATGCGGCAAAGTGACATCAACAAAAACACGTAAACAGTCCCCCTCTCCTCACAACTGCAGGCCCATCAGCCCCCTGACCGAGCCCTGGATTTTTCCCAGGTTGACTCTAGCTTCAGGAAACAGCAGGCCAGCCTGTCCCACAAGCACTGGCACTGGGCCCATGCTCCCCCCTCCCCTCTGCTCCAGGCCTTCCTGCAGCCCCTTCTGCTGGCAGCCCTGGATCTGACTGGCCGGAAGTAGCCTTGAGGCAGGGAGAACAGGAGAGGTCCACCCGGTGCCAACTCCCGAGAGAGGTCCTCAAAGCCTTCCTGCTCGGCTTTCCTAGGGTGAATGAAGTCAGGCTCCAAAAACTTTGGAACTAGGACTCTGACTCCTCCGATTTCCTTTTCCCTGGTGGAGCAGCTAAAAGAGCCACCAGGGGGACTAAGGGACAGTAGGACCAGAAGCCAAGGAAGGCCAACTTTGGAAAGCCTGGGCATGCCCTCCGGGCCTCACCATTTAGGCTGATAAGCTGCCTTCCCTTCCTCCTCCCAGAGATCTCTCTACTATGGGTGCCTGTGTCAGAGACAGACGGACGGACAGACACTAATTCTAGGAGACAACTTCAGGGCCCAGCAGAGCCTTAGAGGTAACACAGTCAGTGCCCCTGCTGGCCATGGCAAGTGGATGCAAGAGCGAACATGCCTGGTGGTGGCCAAGCCACTTGGGGTTCCGCTTCCGGCAGGGACACCTGTCCACCTGGAAGAGGGCCTGGCTGTGCTCTTTGAAGTCAACCTCAAAGGATTTCAGGATGAGCTGGAGGCTCCCTCTAAAAAGCCATTATGTATAGAAGATCCATATATTTAAGTAAATCTCTTTTGAAGTCATTTCTATTTTCAACCTCTACAGTCCATGGCTGGGGTTTGGTAAGAAGGAAACCCACCATGGGAAACGGGGCCTTCTTTTCTATGCTTCACGTACCTTTCTAAAGCTTCAAATGGGTATCTCTTCCCCTCACTGCCGCCACCGCACCCCCATGGGGGTACACTCCCCCTGCCCCACCCCACAATGTGATTTCATAGCTTTAATCACATCCCCTCTAGCCTTTGTCTCTCCAGACCAGGGAGCCATAATCTCTCTTGTCTGTCCTCGCTTGGCACCACTGCCTTCCCCTTGATCAAGCTAGCTGCCCTGCTCTGGAGCTTTTCCAGTTGGGTTCTATCTTTCTCAAGGTGGCAGGACCGAAGGGCACCCAATTCTCTAGGCAAGGATGATGAAAGAAAAGCAGCTTTAGCAGCTCTGTCCAGATGCAGTGCCGGCGAGTCTCCGCCTCACAGGAGGGGCGCAGGTGCAGCTCAGGCTCTACAGAAGCCCACGGAGGCCAGACCCGGGGGAGCACGTGACTTTCTCTGGAGGTGGCCCTGGACTGTGTGAGTCCAGGAAAGGGAACAGGGAGGGATGAAAAACAACAAGGATTTTTGGAAAAACAACATGGAGATTCTGGGATTTCACTGAGATGCTTCCCCTCTAAGACCAGTTATCTACAGTGGCCTCCACAAGGGCCCCTGCCAAATCTGCTCTCTTCCAGAAGTCTCCGTCTCTGACAGTAACACTGACGTCAGCCCTGGGGCCTGTAACATCTTCTTTTTCCCCTGGCTCTCCCTGGTCCGCAGGGGCCGGCGGTAAGGGCCCAGCCAATTCTGTCCCCGGCTGCCTCCCCCTAGCAGGCTCTGGGGGTGTTTTCTGGCACCATCTCACCCCACCTGACCCCACCCTCCTATCTCCCTGCATCCTCTCGTGCTCAACCCACCATGCTCACAGATGCCAGGGCCAGCTTCCCAAAACATGACCCCAATCGCTTCACGCCCCCCGACCCCCTCAAAAATCTTCCAGATACACACGTTTTTGAGAGGATAAACACCTCAGGCCGCCAGCAAACACCCTCTCCAACCAAGGTCCAATGTGTTCGTACACGAAGCCCTTAGGCACTCAGCCACACCAGTAAGCGCACGGTTCTCCTTTGGCGCACATTCCTCCCTCCACACCTTTGTTCAGGAAGGTTCTGGGTAGGAAAGTCTCCCACTTTTCCCTGGATTTCTAAACATTAACTCCCTTCCCTCCCAGACCCAACCCGAACCCCTTCCCGCCACCCCCCCAACCCCCGCCAATGTATCTCTGGCACTTGAAGACCAGACCTCTAGCCAGGCTCTCAGGACCAGATGCCACTGGTGAGTGCTGCTTTGACCAATCAGGTGCAGGAATGGGCAGATGAATCCGCAGGGCATAGTTACCAGAGAGGTCTCTAACCTCCTAAGATGTGTGACAGATCTGTTCTCCTCACACCTTCAAAAACATGAGCAGAGGGGCGCCTTGCAGGGAGAGGAGCCTCTGAGGGGGCTGGTGGCTAGGACTGGGAGATATTCTTTCTGAAAGTTTTGTGCATAAAAACCAGGGGGCACCTAGTCACTGAATCAAGGTTCCAGGGATTGCTGAAGGAACCATTCCGACCTGGACACAAAGAGGGGATTTGAGCTCTGTCTTAACCAGGAGACAAGACAAAAGTTGCTATTAGGTTGGCAAATGAGCCAATACTGCAAACTCCCAACAGCTGAGTCAAACTGTCCCCAGCTGGCTTAAGCTGCAGTTGAATGGCTCCCTAACTTCCCAGTTTATACCCCAAGTCTTCTGCTCCGAAGAGGGGGGCGGCTTTGTCCTCTTGAACTCATTTGGGCACTGTGACAGAGGCTTAGCCTCCAATGTGGAGTGAGTAATGCTGGCTTTGGACTGGCCTGGCTGAGCTCAGCCCCTTCTCCCAGCCCCAGCCCCCCTTCCCCCTCCCCCTCCGGGTTATTCTTAGCAAGAGGTGACCTCAGAATGCTCCCACTGAGCAAAAATAACCCTGGAGGAAGTTGGTGGGTATAAATCTTCAATGAATAAATACATATAGCTAGTAAACAGGGTATGGAGCCCCAAAGGGCTGGTCACCCTCCAGGGTCCAGTGGGCAAGGGCAGCAACCGTCCCTCCTGATGCCCCAGCTGTAACCAGCATGAAAGACAAAGGTGGTCGCAGGGCTTGCCGGGCCTGGTGACGCCCTCACTTGTTACGTCCTCAGAAGCTGCTGGACAGGAAGACGCCTCTTTCTCCCACCCCGACGCTCACACCCACAAACAGGCTCACACTCTCCGGCCAGCAGAAATCAGCCCTGCATGCTGCCGTCCCTCCTCCCCATCGTGGGCACGGGCCAGCCCACAGGCCTTGAGCCCAGGTGCCAGCTCCCTTCCTAGGCCCCGCCCCACCCCGCACTGGCTTCCTGTTCCTGTTGCCTGCTCCACTCAAGCATCCTGGCTCTGAGGCCAGGGCTGCAGCCCAGCGCCACTGCCTGGTTTTAATGGGCCCAACTCTCACACCTCGGACCACGGCCGCCTTCCCCACTTCCCCACAGGCTCCCCGGTACTGAGGTCAATCACCCTCCTCATGGTATATATGAGTTCTGTTTCTCTGTATGCTTGCTTTTTGGACCAGGCCTATACTTCTTTCCAACAGCCCTGCATTCACATGTTAACTTAAAGGGGATTTTGGACACCCAGGCTTCCAGGGCACGTGACTGGAGGGGTGAGGAGGAATGAGCCCTGTGGGCTTTGCAAGCAGGACATGTGGTGTCCAAGCCCCAGTCATCCTCTCTGAACCTTGGTCTCTTCATCTGAATGTGGGCATGGTGATGACAGAGGCCCCACCTACCTCACACAGGGAGGTCATCCTTGCTGAAAGCCTCCTTAGGCAATAAAGTGCTACACAACTCTGAGCCTTTATTCATGGTCTCTGGCTTCAGTGAGGTAGGTAGACAGTGCAATGCAGGGTGGCACGAAACATCAAATCTAGTGGAAGGGACAAGCTTCCTCTGTGTGCTTTTCTAACTATCTGGGGTGAAAGGCCAGGTTTTTGTTTTAGTTTTCTTAGTTCTCAATCCATCAAGAAATGATACTTTGGTAAAATACAAAATTACGCATGTGGATGTGGTGACAGTATCAGATTGACATAAAAGTTTCAAATTACTTATTCTCAGGTCCTTTTATAGGACATGTAACAGTTCAAAAGCCCAGTGCCCTCCAAGCATATGGTAAATGGGCTTATTACCTCTTTTTACTTTTTTAAAAGATTTATTTATTTATTTATTTATTTATTTATTTGACAGAGAAAGAGCACAAGCAGGGGGAGCTGCAGGCAGAGGGAGAGGGAGAAGCAGGCTCCCCGCTGAGCAGGGAGGCCGACACAGGGCTTGATCCCAGGACCCCAAGATCACGACCTGAGCTGAAGGCAGATGCTTAACTGACTGAGCTTCCCAGGCGCCCCCATCTACTCTTTTATTCCCTAGTGTTCGTTTTGATTAATTTTACAAACAGCTCAGAAGGGAGGGTCACAATGGCTGTGGTGGGCTTCACTTGCAGGGCAAGCTCAGAAGGTCTGTGACAGTGGGCAGGGAGACAGAAATGTCCCGGGTTTCTCTGCCCCGGGGGGGGCAGAGAGAAGTTGGGGTTTTTATGACAAAAGCAGTGGACTCTGAGCACCAGAGCAGGGGCAGGAGAGATCATGTGGTGAGGACCCATTCAGATCTCAGTCCCATAAGAAATGGGGTCTCTGAAAATTCTTGGACAGAATCGTCCCGTGGACAGTATTTAGTGTAACACTCGTGGCCCTCCTCTCTCTAGCACACCAGGTTGAAAGGTAAGTCTTATTTACCAGTGTGGTCCCTTCAGCGGGTATCAAGTGTCTGTGGCCGAGGAGTTATAAAGTATATTGGGAGCAGCTGGGGTCTGGTCTGGGTGGGGGTGCAGCCAGGAGGCTGATGCCAGAACACGAATGAGTAGAAGATACCCAGGGACAGACAGGCCTTGGGGACAAAACGAAGAGAGAGAGACAATGATTTCTTAGCATCGGGGCCAGGGGATGGTTAAGGACACTAGAGGCTGTACCTTATGGCTCCCAGGCCAGCACAGGAAATGCACAAATAAAGACCCCAGCCCGAAGCCAGCTCTTACTCTCAGCCTCCCAGCACTCCCCCCTCCATGCCACCTGTCGGGATTTGAGCCAAGCTCCCTCCTCTTTCCAGGCTTAGCTGGATGACACACACTCAGCTGCTTTAAAGCTCCCTGGTCAATCTGTTCCCAGGGCCACAGCTATACCAGGTCCCCAAGAAGCCCTCCGGCTATGTTCCTCTGCTGGGGACAGGAGGCCAGGACAAGCACCTGCTCCACAAGCCAGCCAGACAGCCTAGGAGCCAGGGGACCAGGAGCCAACCTCTAGCGACAGCACCATTGTCCCTCACATGGGCTCCCCTGGGGGCCCAGAGGCCTACTGCCTGGGAAAGCCCATGAGCTCTCTTCTCTGGGGTCAGTCTTTCTGTTCCTCCAGTGGGCTAGGGGGCCCGTTCACAACAGCCACCTCAGCCCTCTTCCTCCCCCATCAGCATTGCCTTCCCCATGCTCTCTCTCCTGTCCTGGGGCCTCTCTTGAGAGTCCAGGGGGCTGCAGGTGTCAGCTAGGGCATGGGCTGGACCACGGCAGACTATGACCTGCACAGGATGTGCAGCACCTCCCGCCAGGGTTCCTCAGAGGCCAAGGCTAGGCTCCTACCTGAAAGGTCTGGTAGACATTGGCCCCACTGGCCCTTGCAAGGGGCAGGTGTATTATACGGCCCACCCTGCACATTTGGATCCCCTTTGCTATTTGCAAAGTATCCCCGGAGGTTGGACAGGACAGATATTACTGGTAGCCGTATTTTCCCAATGAAGCAGCAGAAGTTCAGAGCAGTTCAGTAATTTGCTCAAGGTCACACAGCTGGGAAGCAGCAAATCCAGTGCTGTTTCTTCTATCAAACCGAGGTTGCTATGGCCTCCTAAAATGAAAAGGTTTGGCCGGGCAAGGGCAGGATGGACCTTTGAGAAGCACTGGTTCTCTGGTGCTTGCACACGTTTAATTCCCATGGGCAGCTAGGAGGAATGCAACCTTATAATCTGTCTTTCAGAGGAGGAAGCCAATGTTCAGGCAAGTGACTTCTGCAAGGTCACATGGGTGGTGAGTGGTGGAGCCAGCACTGAAACCCAGGTCTGTTATATTCTGAAGACAGTGTTCTTCCTTCTACACTAGCCCCTATTCCGGGCCAGGGAAGGGGAGGGCATATGACCCTCTGACCCTTCCCCCACTCGGCCTTGCCCCTGCTCCCTCTCATCTGTCCATCTCTGGACACATTTCCACACACCTGTCCCTGACTGCCTTGCACTTTCTGTCCCGGGGGCCTACTCCACCTCTCGGTGATGTGCCCTCCCTCTGGGTCCTAGTGACTCACAGGGATGAGCCAAAGGGTTGCTGGGTCTCTATTTGCTCTAGGTGGTGGCTGTGGTCCCCGGTGCACCTGGATGAGGGGCGGAGCTCTAGCCCACAGATCATGACCACACATGTAGATGGGGAATTACCGGTGGGCTCTGACTCAGCCTGGCTCCCCTTCCCCCTCCCACTCCAGCCTGCACTGGGGCCCTCCACCTTCTCCCACAAGTTGGGGAGGAGGGGGGCACCCTGGGAACCTGGGAGTACAGCCTGGAGTCTGCTGCAAGCTGGAAACTCCTTTGAAGTCCCCTGTTTTATCTTTCAACTTCGTGTGAATTTTTCATTACAGGCCATAAAATATCCATGTTTGCTTTAATATTAAAATGCTTAAAATTACTTACCAATTAAATGACTTAACTTCTGCTTGCCCCCCGCCCCTCCCAACCTTCCAGTAGAACTGGCACTGGTACCCGCAGGTGCAGCCCTCTGGCTGAGAGCCCTCCTACCTCCAGCTGGCACAGCCCTCCCTCCCTCTGCTGTCCCTTTCACTAAGGCCACCATTCACCGTGACTCTCTAGTCCAAAGGAGAAAACCCTGCCCCAATGGGAACATCTCCTTGACAGGCCAGTTACAAATCTGACCTCCTGCTCCCCACTGCCTACTGGCTTGGGCTTTCCCATTCTCAGCTGGAAGGGGCTGAAAGAGAGGAACCAGCTGTCTTCGGGGCTGGCAAGGAACTATCACTCTGCCTCTGAGTCTAAGGCATAGGTAGGCAGGCTTGTTGAGCCCATGGGGTGTACCCTCCAGAGCACTGTTCATCCTGGGCAACCCTGGGGCTCCTCCCAGACTCAGGGCTTATGGCCTCCAGAGGCCTGGGCTTGGGGCCGGCCCCGTAGCACACACTTAAACAGTGTCTCCTTCTCATTCTTTATTCTGAAGGCACCCGCTAGCCTGCTTCTCTCCTCACTTTGATCAGACTCCAAGACACAGGTTCGCCCCTTCCAGGTCCTCAGGTGGGGCTGAGGCCCAGGGTGGGTGTGTGGATGGCAAGGGGAGGGCCCTGGGTGGGCCAGCCAGGGAATGGCAAGTCCCGCTGTCCAAGCCACAGGGCTGGGCTGGTGGAAACCATCAGGCTGTCTTACTGACTCTTCTGGAAGCAGATCTCAGCTCTGCCACAACTCACAGTGCAAGTCCTCTGGTCTCTAGGGGCTTCCAATTCAATGCAGAAAACAGGAAAGTTGTGAGGGTGGTGGTAGGATTCAAAGCCTGGGGAATGTCAGTGAGCTCTGCAGCTGGAGGGGTGCATCGCATTGCCCAGTCTTAATGTCCCCAGGCGCCTGCGGGACACATATCACTGCGTGTAGAGCATGCATGTGTGCACGTGTGTGCATTTGCGTGCTGGAGGGATGCCATGACACTCACCGGGGGGTGCTTGCGCTTCCGCCCAGGCCGCCCCACCTTCCGTGCAGTTGTGCTGGGCTCCTGCCGCTCCTCCTTGCCACGGGCCTCCTCCTGCTCCTCTCCCTCCTGTGGGTACAGACACAGCCTATGAAGCCAGGGCGGGATCCGAGAGTACTCCTCCCCTGTCCCCCCATCCCATGACAGCCACATTTCCAGAGCCATGTCAGGCTGTTCCCCTACCACCCCAGCAGGGGCGACTTTCATCTGTGTCTTGCCTGGTGAAGCTTCAGTCAATAAATAAAACCTTGGGGGACTTCAGGGTAGATGCTGCAAACTTGGCACCGTGCAGCTGTGTCTCCTGGTGGACACATTTTCTCAGCCACAGAATCACAACACATGCTCTGACATAAAGCGTGTCTCTGGATAGGGTTTTATTTATGTGAAACAAATCTTACACAGGTACAAAAATTAAATTAGTTATATATTTAATGGGTCACTTTTATTGAAAAGAGTAAGATCCCCTGAAAAGAATTATTAAATTTAGCAACTGGAAACACATGCAACACTTGGAATGAGGACGGTGGCAAACGATAGAGGACTGTCGCGGCCCCTGAGAATACACCTGCCAGAAGCATTTGCCCCGCATGTCTGTCACCCCACAGGAGCATCTCACAGACATTGTCTGGGGTTTATCTTGATGCCCTCCCTGAATTCACTGAGCCCTGGACCCGAAGTCTCGCGTCGTGACCCACCTCATCCAGCACCTATGAGGGCCGGGCCCTGCAACATTGTCTCCTGGAGCACAGTCAGAAACCTAGAAAGTCCTCCTGCCTCACTGCTCCAGCAGCCCGGCCACAAACCACCCACGGGTCGCTTCTGACTCAGCCGGCTCCAGCATGACTAATCACAAACAGAAACAATGTTGGGGAAGGAGAAAGGGACCCTGACCCAGCAGAGGGACTACAGGCAGCTCTTTGAGCACTGCATGATGTCAGGAGCCAAAGATGGCTTCAAAGTCCTCCCTGGGGAGGATGCCAACCCCGAGCAGCAACTGGTGCCCCAGAAGAGTAAAAGGGAAGGTGTGCGGGTTCCCTGTGGATTTAATCAAGATGTCCCTCAACATCCCACTCAACTTTCATTTTCTGTGATTTCAAAATCGCTTGTGGTTTGCCCGTCTGTGGGCGGGAGGGGAGGGTCCAGGATGGAGAGACAGAGAGTCTATACCAGGACCAGAGACCCTTGACAGGCTCTTTTCAGGAAAACATGGCAGAGAAGCTGTGAGGGCAGAAAGGCTACAGGGGGAACCGCCAGATGGTGGAGGGGCTGGGGCACATACCCCATGGTAGGCCAGGCCTCTGGTTCTGGGCTGTTCCTTGAGACCCCTGCAGACACCCCTGTATAAGAAATGATCATTTGGATTGCAGGGAGAGGACATATTTCCAAAGGACCTTAATCTTGGTGAGTTGTTTTTTTTTTTTTTTTTTTTAAGATTTTATTTATTTATTCATGAGAGACACACAGAGAGAAAGGCAGAGACACAGGCAGAGAGAGAAGCAGGCTCCCTGCAGGGAGCCTGACATGGGATTCGATCCCGGGTCTCCAGGATCACATCCTGGGGCAAAGGCAGGTGCACAACCACTGAGCCACCCAGGCGTCCCTTGGTGAGGGTTTCAACTGATATACACAATTGAATCAACTGGATCCAGTTCAACTGGATCAACTGGATCTAGTGAATTTCAGGCCGAGATGGTGCTGGTTCCACTGCTGCTAAATGAGCACGATCCTGATCATTCTGACTAGGTAACAGCATTCACAAAACAGAGTCCACAGGGCACCTGGGTGGCTCAGTTGGTTAAGCATCTGCCTTTGGCTCAGGTCATGATCATGGAATCCTAGGATCGAGCCCCACGTCTGGTTCCCCGCTCAGCAGGGAATCTGATTCTCCCTCTGCCTTTCCTCCTCCCCTGCTCATACTCATGCTCTCTCTCATTCACTCTGTGTCTCTCAAATAGATAAATAAAATCTTCTAAAAAAACAAAAACAACAGTCCATGTGAGGTTATGTGAGGTCATGCGAAGGCACAGGACTTAGAGCAGACCAAAATGGGTTTGAGCCTGGCTTGTTCATTAGCTACTCACAGTATCGCTCTCTCTGAGCCTCACTCTCCTCGTCCATAAAAGGGGAGTATGAAGGTGCCCACTCTGCCTGCTTCTCAGGTTTTGAAGAGTAATGAACAAATGTTTTGTCCTCTTTTCTTTTTTTTAAGATTTTATTTATTTATTCATGAGAGACACAGAGAGAGAAAGAGAGGCAGAGACACAGGCAGAGGGAGAAGCAGGCTCCATGCAAGGAGCCCAACGTGGGACTCGATCCTGGATCCTAGGATCACGCCCTGAGCCAAAGGCAGACGCCCAACTGCTGAGCCACTCAGGTGTCCCATGTTTTGTCCTCTTGTCTGTTTTGCACACTGCTGAGTTCCCAGAGCCTCAAACGGGTCCTGCACTTAGTGAGTGCTCCACATGCCCCCCACAGGAGGGAGCTTCCATTTCCCCTGGCAGCAGGAGGCCGGCTCAGCCCGCTGTGTTTGCCTGGAAAGCACCAGGCCAGACCTGGCTGAGCTGCTGACCAAGCTGCTGACCGTTCCTCATGGCGGGGCCCATGGGACTGAAATGCACAAGGCAATGGGCAAGAGAGGGGGGCACCAACGTGCATCAGGATCAGTTTGGGTGGCCACAGGGTCTGGGAAGACTCCTGCTGCCCAGAAATTCCAGGCTTGAACTATTTCTTTAGCAGACTGCATTTCTGGCAGAGGGATTCATCTGATTTTCTTTTATTCTGAACTGACCTGAGACCCTGCACAGCAACAAGGAGACACAGTTACCCTACTGCAATGACCTAAAAACAACAGTACTGGGGATTCCCAAATGGCTCAGCAGTTTAGCACCTGCCTTCGGCCCAGGGCGTGATCCTGGAGTCCTGGGATCAAGTCCTACATCAGGCTCCCTGTATGGAGCCTGCTTCTCCCTTTGCCCACCCACCCCCCTCCATGAATAAATAAAATCTTAAAAAAAAAAAAAAAAAAAACGAAAAAACCCAAAGGCACTTGACATTTCAGGACTGGCAAGCCCTGGCTTCCATCAGCACGTGGAGACACCCTTTTGGGGCTGGGTGTGGTGGTGCCCTGATAGGCAACTCCCGTGCTACCTGGACACTGCTGTAATTTGGCACGTTTAGGGACCGGTGCCATGCCTGATGCACAGGAGATGCTCAACACATCCTACCCCGCTGTATTCAGTTCAGTGCAATACACCTCGGGAGGAAGGAATGCCTGGACGCCATGTCACCTAACCAGGTCTCGACATGTTGATAGTGTGGAAATCACCACACTGTCAGGGTAGGCTGCCGTGTGTTGAGCCTGCACCCTGTGCCAGGGGCAAGGGCAAGGTGCGACACGGCCCCCGTTCAACAGTCAGGTGTCGGGCACAACCCAAAGAGCCTGGGCTGGGACTCAAACCTAGGTCTGTGCAACTCCTGGCCCGTGCCCATTCCATCAGGCCCTAAAGTACGGATTTGTGAAAAGCATGTTATTTGGGGCCAACCCATCACTCTTCCATGATGTGGCGATATCACAGGGCAAAGAGAAGGGTGGCGGGACCTCCTGCTCCCGGCCCGCCTGAGTTCACACAAAGTTAGGGGGATAACACAGAGGAGGGTGAGAAGATGGCTCAGGGCCATGCTCCTCAAGGAGGCGTATCAAGCCATCCATCCCCTCATCTGCCACAGGGGCAGATCTGGTTTCATTCAATATCTTTGCTGAGGGACTGAGCAAAGGAATGTAAAACATGCTTATCAAATCTGTAAGCAGCAGTGAATAGGCGGCGTCACTAATACTCTGAAAGGAAAGAATCTGATCCAGGGTGACTTGGAGCAGCTGGAAAACAGCAACAAATTTAGTAGGAACAGACATGGGCCCAGGTTGGTTTCCTCATCCATCAGCTAAGGGGACTGCATTAGTCAATCCCTACGGTGGGGAAGTGGCAGGAGAGGGGCAGACATTCTAGTTGGGTGGGATTTGGAGAGGGTGGAGTGGGGGGTGGCAGCGGTGAGCTGGACTTTCTGGCCTGCTCTTGATCACTAGTAATTTCAGGCTATTTACCCTGTATTGCTTTCCTCACCTATAAAACGGGGTGGACTGTATCTCCTTTACAGAGATGCTGTGACAATTCAACAAGGTAATATATCAAAAGCTGACACAGGATAGCCCCTCAAGTACACGCTAACTTCTGCTCTACACATCCTGACCAGAAGGATTCACAAAAGTGCATCCCTCCCCCTTCTCCGGCCCTCCCTCCCCATTCCCAGGCAAATCCCAGCATTCTGCATTTGCAGCCATCACTCACTGCTACAGACAAACCCCAGCATCTGGCTGGTCCTGCTGCAGTGAGATACTCAGGAACATGGGGCTCTCTGATCTTTCCAAAATGCAAAGCTGATTATGTCACTCTGCAGAGTTTAAGCCCTTGCTGAGGGGGCTTCCAGGGGCCTGCAGGATCAAGCCAAGCTCCTTAGCCAGTGTGAAGGAAGGCCCCCAGGATCTGGCAGGCCGCCCTGGTCTCCTTTCCCCACGGCCTTCCTCCCACCCATCGCCAACGGACTGCACCAGGTGCAAAAGTGGACTTCTTCCCTCTCCAGTGCCTTGGCATTCCTTCTGCCCCAACCACCTCCCCCTCAGGTTGACCAGCAAACCCCTTACTTCTCCACCTCATTTCCCAGATTTCCTTCCCCAGGGCTTCCTCCTCTGATCCTCTGACTGAGTCCATAGGTCCTTTCTCTCCCATAGTACCCACTACCCAACACTGCAATTGTCAGCTCTTGTCCTAGACAGGCCACGAGCTCCTTGGAGGAAGGGACTGTGTCTTACCTCAGCATCCCCAGGGCCTAGACCGATGCACCTAGCATGAGGCAGGCACTCAGAAACACTTGATGAGTGACTGTCACATAGTAGGTACTCAGTAAGAGTCCCCCCTACACACACACACATACACACAGAGAGGTGGGCATGCAAATCCACAAACCAGCATAAATATAACTGTGTATGAGGCTCTAGTACCACTCTGATCTTTATGATTTCAAATCAAGAAACAAGATGACTAAAATGTACTTTCTAGGCTTAAACACAATCATGTCACTTTACATTTATGTAACTCTTTACAGCTTTCAAAGCACCTTCACATTTGGTGGCCTGTTAGATTAGGTAGTTACCATCAGCCTCTCTAAACTTCTGAGGCTATGATTTGACCTAGATTTTAACACAGCTCGCTGGATGGATTATTTTAAGCCACATACAACTTCTCATTCTGATGAGCTGGGCTGTGACGATAATAATCTCTCCGCAGTTGTACAGTACATGGTAATTAACAAAGCATTTTCACATACATTGTTTCATTTTATTCTTCTGCTTTACAGAAAGCAGAGCCGTATTATTTTTTTCCATGACACAGGCGGGAAATCTGAAGCTCAGAGGGGTTATCTAACTTGCAGAGATCAGAGAGCCAGGAAAAAAGGCTTTAGAACCCACATTTAAATCTTTTGATTCCCAGCTCATGGGTCTATCTGCTGCAACACCGCACTACACCCTACTACACTATGTGCTACTGATGTGTGTGTCACCGTGTGCGTCACCAGGAAACCAATGAACATGCAGGCAAGCTAAGGTAAAGGCACACACTGGCGCTCGCATGTACACATCCACACAGCTGTCTCAGGAGTTCATGCCTGGACATAGGACCCCTCCCCTTAAGAGATCTATGTCCCACCCGGAAACAGCCAGCCAGATGTACGTGCTCCCTTCAGAACATACACCGGATGCTACTGACCCAGCATCCGTTGAGCAGATGTCTCAAGTTGGTGTTTGAGTTGAGGGGATGAACTTGCCGGATCCAGCCAGTCGCTTGCCCAGACCCTTTGGGACAAGAAGCACGTACAGCCTTGGCCAGCTGGCTGGCTGGCCTCCAGGGGCTCTGTCTGTGATCGTGGAATTCAGTGAAACCAATTGGCCTCCCTGTCAGGCCCCATTCTGGACTGCCTGAGGCCCAGGTCTGCAGATTGACAGCCACGGGACTCTGCACACCACACTGCGCATATGCGCTCACAAGTGCCCCACACCCGGGCTGGGCCTACACACAGGTGGGCAGCCCGACGTTCTGTTGGAGAATGTGCAGGGAGGGCAAGGTGGCGGTGTGAGTGGCTATCAGCCCTCTGTCTCAATTATTCAACAACATTCAACAAGTATTCATTAAATGCTTAGTCCGCTTCATACTATACATATCGATGAAAGCCTCCATCCCTCCCAAAGGGCCATGCTCCTGGAGGGCAGTGGCCATGTTCTGTTTGCCCCTCCAAGCCCCCACAGCTCCCAGGAACCTGCACAACAGCAGGTGCTCCATAAGTACCAAACGGTTGAAAATGGTGGTACTTGTGGGTTTTCTCAGGCCCTCCTGCCAGGGCTGCAGCCCTCCTAAACAACCTGTGCGCCATGCTGGGTCCTCACCGCCTTCCAGAATGGAGACTCCACTAAGCACACACCCAACACACTGCAGCCCAGCCATGATGACCTCAAGGCCAACATGAGACCAGACCAATGGGTGTGCTCAAAAACATTTATACATCACCTACCGGGTACTGGATACAGAGATAAGCAAATAGAACACTCAGTTTAGAGAGAGACAACACATAATCAAAGAAGTACCTAAGTAGAGTGTCCCCCTCGTGGACCCAAGGCCGCCCTCGCTGGCCCTACACAGCCCATCATTTCATCCCCACCCCACCGGGGAACCCCTTTCTGAAGGCACTACAACACTACATAGGGCATGATTTTTATTGATTTATAGAAGGAAAGAATCCAGACAAAACTGCTTCATAGCCATGTGACCTTTGTGAACTTTCTTAACCTCCCTAGACCTCAATTCCTCACCTCTAAAATGGGGATAATGAGAGGAGATGCCTCCAGGGCAATCAGGAGGATGAAGTGAGCTAATTGCCAAGCCAAGGAAACTCCTTTGCACAGTATGCCCTTCCATACTGTGCAAACGGTGTGTGGGACGATTACAAGTAATATCCCTAATTGCCCTGTGGCTCTCCGCAGGGCATGGCCAGGCCCAGGTGCCAGAAAGGAAGGGCATCATCCCCTTTTCCCCCTCATCCTGGGACACCCACTGCCATCTGCCCATCTCCACTCTGGGCGGGTAAATACATAGATTGCTAGGTAGGTAGATAGCAAGCTGGCTAGTTTTCCAAAATAAGTCACAAGACTAACTTAGTATATGCCAGGCCCCGGTGTTAAACGCACACCATGGGGGCGCCTGGATGGCTCAGTGGTTGAGCTTCTGCCTTTGGCTCAGGCCATGATCCCGGGGTCCTGGGAACGAGTCCTGTATCAGGCTCCCCACAGGGAGCCTTTTTCTCCCTCTGCCTATGTCTCTGCCTCTCTCTGTCTCTCATGGATAAATAAATAAAATCTTCCAAAAAAAAAAAAAAATCACCACTACCACACACACACATACACACACCATATAAACCAGCTCATGTAAACCTCTCATTTCCCTGCTTAGAGACCACATAGCCATGCAGCAGAGTCCACATTTCGAACACAAGTCCTTCTCCAGAACCCAAGTGACACCTACTCACAACTGCAAGTTACCCAAACTTGATGTGCATACGCATACCTCCTTTTACCACACCACACAGATAGTGCATGTTTTATGAATTGAAGGTTTGTGGCACCCTGTATCCAGCAAGTCTATTGCTGGGTATTTTGCTCACTTCATGCCTCTGTGCCACATTCTGGTAATTCTTGCAATATTCCAAATTTTTTCCTTAACATTATGTGTTATGGTGATCAGTGATTTACAACTTGCTGAAAGATCAATTAGCACTTTTTAGCAATATTTTAAAATTAAGGTATGTAAGTTTTTCAGACATGTTGTACACTTGATAGACTCCAGTAGAGTACTAACATAACTTTTATGCATCGGGAAGTCAAAAAATGCATTTGACTTGCTTTATTGCAATATTCACTTTCCAGTGGTAACCTGAAACTGAATCTACAATATCTCTGAGGTATGCCTGTCATATATCTAACTTGGAAAATTTTACAGAACCTGAAGTAAAACACAGGTTCCAGTCAGCTCAGGGGTGGGCACTGTTTGCATCACACACCTGCTCTACAGGACCAAGCATCTAATCGACTCCACTGAGTTAAAAATGGATGCATCCAGGGCGCCTGGGTGGTTCAGTTGTTAAGCATCTGTGTTTGGCTTGGGTCATGATCTCAGGGTCCTGGGATTGAGCTCCACAGGAAGCCTGCTTCTCTCTCTCCCTCTACCTGTCACTCCCCCTGCTTGTGCTCTCTGTCAAATAAATAAATAAAATAATCTTTAAAAATAAATGGATGCATCCTTATTATTAGCTGTGTTCCTGAAAAGGGAAGGGTAAAGCTGCCTTTTCTGTAACTGAATGTGCTAAGAGGAATGCTATTTAAACAACCCCTGTAGTGATTATTATAAAGCAAAGAGCCGGCCCTAAGTGATGGTGTGTGGACATCTGAGTGTAATAAAGGCAGAGCCTGCCTGGAGTGTGCAATAGGCCTGTGCAACAGCAAGAACAGTGGAGTAGTGGAGCTGGGAAAAGCCCACCCCAGGTGCCCTGTAGCTTGGGTATCAGACTGCAAGAAGTGGTCAGTGCCCAAGGGAAGTCGGCACTTGCCAGGCCTCTGGGTTGGACTTAGGTGAGGGAAAAGCCCCGGCCACCGCACTGGCCACACATGCATACACACCCACACACACACACAGGTATGCTTGCTGTGCTTCCCTAGCACAAATATGCATCCCCTGCTGTTGCTCCTACTAGCCAGCTGTCCAGGAGGGGCCTCCCTCCTCTGGATAGTAGGCAAGACTGCTATGTTCCCATCCCATTCTTTTACTAGGGAATATTCATTCAGTTCATCCAACAGACTTGTGAAGCCCTACTATGTGCTGGGTACCTGGAAAGGTCCCTAGAAAGAAAGAGAGGAAGAGAAGAAGAGAGAAACAATGCGTGCAGGAGGGAGAGGAACAGTAAGAAGCAGTGTGGCCACAGCTCTGTCTTTGTTGAACAGTGTGTATCTGGAGTGTATGTGTATGCGCTTGCACACAGCCACCCACAGTCGTGCACACTAGCCTTGTCTGCAGATTCTTACTGGAGATGAAGTGCCCCCAGCCTCCACTCCAGGGTAAGAGCGCTGCTACCCCAAGTAAAAGCATGCTCTGACCATCCCGACTTCCAGTCCAGATAAACGTACTGGAACCTGCAGCAGAAGCAAGATGGGTGGGACTGTGGAGTGTAACGGCCTCCACCAGGAGGCAGCCTGATGAGCACCAGCCAACAGCGGAGCCTGCTGGACTTCCACGCCACCACCTAGCTACCCACTAGCTGTGTGACCTTTGGCAAGTGACCTCATGTCTCTAAGCATCCATTTAGTCATCAATAAGAGTGGTGAAAATAATATAGCCTACCTTATGGAGCAACCGTAAGAATTAAATAAGATCACGTGAGCACAGAGCTTAAAGTAGTGCCTGGCAGATAGTCAGCACTCAGTGCACCTTGGCTGTTGTGTTTCTGAGGCCAGAGGAAAGAGAAAGAGGGGAGCAACACGATTGGGGGCCCAGCCTGGGGCTTGGACTCTTGGCCAGGCGCTGATTCGTATTTGGGGATCTGAGGGGGCCCTTCTAGCCCAAGGTTGGAATGTTCTTGGTCCCCTCTCCTGTTCCCTCTGTCCCTCCCCTCCCCTCCACGTAGGGCCTGACACCCCACCCTGGCTCTTGGCTTCCCTGCTGAGCCTCCCTGCTGTTCACCACCCCCTACCCTATCCCCCCATAAGGCCAGCTCCCCCTCCTCCAATCTGGCCACATTTACCCAGCTGACCCAGCCTGGCGAGAGCCCCAGGGCTCAGCCCCTAGAAGTTGCACTGCCTCAGCCTCCCCAGTAGCTCCTTCCCCATCCAACATACAGATGGCAGGGTAAGGGGGAGGCCGGCAGGGAGACCGGCTGCTGGGCACACCTCTCTATGCACTCCCAGCTGTAAGTGAACTCCTTGGCTACCACCCATGGCTCTGTACCCAGCCCGCTTGATCCAGACCCCGGGCTGTTCTCCTGTGGAAGGGATCTCACCACTCTCATTTTCCTTCCTACCCTAGCCACAATGTACTTCCTGAGCACCTACTCTGTGCTAGTCAGGCCCTGCCCTCCAGGTGCCGCAGTGGGGCTGGGTGTTATCCATACCAGAAGGCCCCAGAGGGCTGGTTAGAATTCGGATTGCTGTCCCCTCCCCCTCCACCAGAAGTTCTGGTTTGTATTTTCTAACCTTTCCTGGTGCCACTGGTGCTGCTTCAGGGGTTACATTTTGAGAACCCCGGGTCCACTACAAACTGTAATTCAAGGCAGACGGAAGGAAGCAAGGGCTTTGATCCGAGAAAAGCAGTGAAAATTAGGGAAAGGGCACACTGGGCAGAGGAAAGAGCATAAACAAAGGCCTGGCGGCTCCAGGAAGTACCAGAGTGGAAGGTGCGTGGAGGCGTGGCCGGGAAGGAGGCTGGAAGGGCACGTGGGGCCTCGCGCAGCAGGGCCAGTGGGTGGCCACACCTCTTCCCTCTGGCTCCCCGACCAGTTCCTTAGTGCCAGGTGCCCCCGGCAGCTCCGCCAGGCTCCCTGGGCTGCAGCCCAAGCCCATCTTCCCGTTCTGCAGTGACACAGCACCTCTGCCCCAGGCCTGGCTTTCTCAGGCTGCCGTGGGCGGCTGTCAGCGTCTCTACCCGCCCTCCCTGGGCGGCTCCCTATTGCTGTGGGAGCCAGCCCGGAGGTGCCGGGGAGGTGTGCCAGGTGAGCCAGCATGCGCGCTGTGGTGTGGGCAGCCGAGGAGGAGCACCCGCCAAGCCCCAGCCCCCCGTCCATCAGCCCGGTCTACCAGCACCTACCAGCACCGGGACCTGGGGCTGGGTGCGTGTTTGTTGCCACATGAGCCAGAACAGTTACTATGGGTAGATAATAATAGCAATCGTAATCCCTCCTAATTGGACCAGACTTTGCTGTTTGCAGGGCATTTCCATGCCCATGACCTCATCTGACTTCCACAACCACCCTGTAAAACAGGCACAGCTAGAGTTACTATCCCCACTTTACAGCTGAGCAAACGCAAGCCCCAGATGGCCTGAAGTCACATCTCCAGGAAGTGGCACGCTCAGGCCTGGGACCTGGGGCTTCTGACTCTGTCCAGTGCTCTTTCTCTAGCTTGAACTGTCATATCAGAAAGCCTGCTCCGCTGCTCTCCATGCGAGGGAGCCAGGGCCTCTGCTATCTAGGGCAGCACGGTCCAGTAACAGGAGGAGCCTGGCCTGGCTATTCCCACCTTCCCCACCTGTGGGGGGCAGCTGACACCAGCCACAAGTATATGGACACAGAGCTCTGTCGGCACCGGTCAGGGCCTCAGACCAGGCAGGGAAGTCAGGGTCACCTAATCCAACAGGAGAGCAAAAACAGATCTGTTGGGAAGGAAGGGAATTATCCATAGCTTCCATTGGAGAGCACAGGGGGTCAGCCGCAGGTGGCCCTGACTCTGTGGCAGCAGAATGTGGGTCTACTGCTGCCTGAGACAGGAGTAGCTCAGAAGGCCTGTGGGATAACCTGGACTATCTGTTCCTTTTCTGTGGGGTCAGAAAGAAGGAGACCTGTAGCCCCAAGAAGCCTGGCTCCACAGGCCATAGCAAGTACTTTCTCCCCTGCTTGCTGGGTATATATCCCCCACTAGGGCATTCTTTTTTTTTTTTTTTTTAAGACTTTATGTATTTATTCATGAGAGACACAGAGAGAGAGGCAGAGACACAGGCAGAGGGAGAAGCAGGCTCCATGCAGGGAGACCGACATGGGACTCGATCCTGGGATTCCAGGATCACACCCTGGGCCAAAGGCAGGCGCTGAACTGCTGAGCTACCCAGGCGTCCCCTACTAGGGCATTCTGCATGATTCTAGGCTGGGAAGGCAGGTGACTGGGCTTAGTGCGCACACCTTTGTGTGTCCACACAACGACTGACACAAGTGGGGCAGTGGGGAAGGTTCTGATCCATCGGACTCTCATCTGGACCCCCCACTGAGTAGCTGGGCTCAGCTTCCTCATCTGTAAACTAGGGCCATCTGTCCTTGCCCCACTTATTTCAAGGGTTGTTCCCAAGTACCACATGGATGGAAACCACTCAGAAAACAGAAACAGGCTCTAAGGACGAGGGAGCCCAGGAAGGAGCTGGGCACGCATAGGGCAGAATGAACAGGGAGCAGGTCTCAGAGCTGTCCCTGAGAGTGGGCAAGCAGAACTCACACTCCTCAGAGTGCCCATACCCGGTGCCAGGAGTCCATTCTGGTTCCAGAAGGACAAACTATACTCCCGACCAAGCATTACCCTCCCATACTCCTGCTCAGGAAGAGGGGACCATGGGGGCTAGGGCACAACAAACAAGACACCCCAGAAAGGCCCGTGGCTGGCACAGCTTCCCAAGAAAGGTGGTGGAGGTGGGGTGGGGGGTGGTTACCATTTCACTCACAGAGAGAGAAAATAGAGTCCAAGTGCTGGGGGTTTGGGGTGGCTTTGCCCATAGATGAACACAGCTTGGTGAGGTCCCAAGGCAGCCTATTGGGACTGAGCAGGGATCCCTATGGGTCTGCTGGGATCTCCTCTGATTTAGGCCCATCCTGGAGTTCAGCGGAGGGTGATGAGGTCACCCCTCAGCCACCCCTCAGGGGATTCTGAAAACAAGGATGTCATTGGCTCCATGATCAGAAGTGACACTTAGAGCCCGGGGGTGGGGGTAAGGGACAGGAAATCACCATCTCCAGGATGACTGGTGTCACCGTGTGCCTGGCGCTCTGAGAGGGAGAGCCCTCATGCGGCCTCATAGATATGGAGCCACCTTGAACTCGTCTTTGGCCTCCCAGAAGCTACTGAATACCCCGGGGAAGCAGAGGCAGCTAAGACAGGTAAAGCGACCCACCTGAGGACACGGAGCCAGTAGAGGCCAATCCAGAAAGGAATCTGGGCCACCCCCCAACACTGTGCAGACCCTGGGCTTGAACCTCTGCTCAAACACCGGGGAGGTAAGAGTCTGGGTCCTGGAGCCTAACTCCGTGCTTCAAATTCCCGCCGTACCGCCAGGACTGAACCTCTACCGGCCTTGGCCCGAACAGGGCCTTAAGCCCTCCCCACCGACCCCGACGGGAAGCCTGAGCTGCGCGGTCCAGCGCTCAGCAACCAGAGGTGTCATTACTTGAGGACGGGCCGTCCCCCTCCTCCCTGCTCCCCAGCTGGGGCCAAAGGGTCCTGGGCAGAGCCAGCCGCTCACCTTGCGGTCCTCCTCCCGCTCCGGAGCGGAGCTGCTGGTGTCCCCGGGGCCGCTGGAGGGCATCGCGGGCAGCTGGGCGGTGGGAGGCAGGCTGGGGCTGCGCGGGGCTGGGGGGCTGCTGGGCTTTGGGGAAGGAATTATCGTGGTCTTTGTAAGCAAGAGTTAGAACTTAGACATAGATCCCGGTGAGACTCTGACTGCGGCTGCGTGGGGTGTGGGCTTCCAGTGGCTCCACCTGCAGGGGGGAAGACAAGAGGGGTCAGCAGGGCAGGGCACCCCCAACCCAGGCCCCACCTGACTCCACCGCCTGCCTCAGCCCCAGGGCCTCGGCGCCCTGTGAGGCCTGTTCCTTGACCTTGCTCCTCTTCCCAGGCTCACCAGCAGCTCAGGCCAGCCTAGCACCCCAGAGTGGGGGCAACCGAGGCCGACTCAGCCGGCAGGGTACTGCCTGGCTTCCCTGAGGGCTGCCTCCTGCCTCTGAGGCGGCAACAGTCTCCCCAGGCCTCCGCGTTGCTGTGGCACAGTGGGCGCCACTTCTGGGACTTCCAACTGCCTCCTGCCTCCTCCCTTCTCTTCATTCACTTCTGTTCTCTCCTTTGAAAGCTTCCCGCACCCTCCCTCCCACCCAGCCACCCCCTGGGAAATCCCAGAGGTCCCCAGCCCTGCTACATTTTCCTTCTAATCTGTCCTCCCCTCACGCCCCCACCCCCACACCGCTCCCACCACGTGGAGGAAGTGAGCTGCAGTCACAGGATGTAGTGAAATGAATGTCACCTCACTTTAGGACCAGCGCCTGGGCCCAGAGAAAGCTGAGGTTGAACTCGGCTGCGGCCAGGCTGAAGGCCTAGGTTTGCAGTGCCGTTCGGAGGACGTCCTGGTGGGGAGAGGCCACGGCCAAGGCCACACTGAGGGCCGACCAGAGGCCGCTCTCCCCGCCACCCCACCAATCGGCCCCATTTGTCTCGGGAAATGGCGGGGGGGGGGGGGGGGGGGGGGGCTTGGGGAGGCCCCTCCGCACCCACACGGCTTAATTTTAGGGGCTTTTCATCCTCCCTGCTTCAGGTGTGGGCCTCAAGCCAGTAAAATAACAAAGCCCCTGCCGCAGGCCTCAGCAAGGGGTGGGGGTGTTGCAGATTCAACCCCCTCGGCTCAGAGACACTGAGTTCTCGGGCTCCCCACCCCCCAGGAGGAAACACGGGCCAAGCCCCTGCCTCCAGTGCACCCGCCCGCAGGGAGGGGATTGGCAGGAGAAGGAAAGTGGGAGGCAGCTGGATCTGGGCCCACCCACACCCTTCCCCTTCCAGTTCCCGTTCTGCTTCCCCGGCTTCCCCTCCCTCTTGGGCTTCTTTTCCCATCCCCCTCCAGCCAAGGCTCCCTGGAAAACCAGGCACTGGAGAAAGCACAGGCTTGGGTCTCCCACGGGCGCAGCCCCGTCCCCAGGGACTGGCGCCTCGCCGGGAGGTGGGCTCTGGCCCTGGGGTGGAGGAGGCGGAAGCTGGGGCTAGGAGCAGCCTCCCTGGGGCCGGGACTCCTGGCAGTTAAAACTTTGCCTGGGCTAAAGGTGCGCCAAGCCCCACAGGTGAGCCGTGGGGAAGCTCCAGGTGCAACGCGGACTTCTAAGCTCAGCATCCTCCTGGGTTCCATGCGTGTTTGCTGCCCCAACACACGAGTGCGTAGACAGCAGCAGAGGGTGTCGCTTTATGTGTCAGACGCGGTGCTAAGCACGTGACAGGCCGGCCCTCCTTCCTTCGGGCAGCTACTAGTACTATGACTATCCCTCCTTTACAGTGGAGAAAGATTAGGATTGGTCCACATTCCAGAGTCAAAGCAGAGGCTTGAATCCAGATCTCTCTCACTAAAGTTCTGAGGGCAGTTTCTGGGAAGCTTCGTCCTTCCACTTACACACCACCCCACAGAAACAACTCTCGAGAGTCCATTAGAGAACAGGTCCAACCCAGAACTCCACGGGGCTTCCCTCCATTATCAGCCAGCGGTTCCCCTTCCAACCCACACACGGCTTGTTAGCACAAACACGTCCAATGACCCCCCCCCAACACACCATTAAAACCTTCAAAAGGATGTGGGAGCTAAGAGGGGCATAGTCCGGTTGGAAAAAAACATTGGACCTCGAGTCAGTAGACGTGAGTTCTAGTCCTGACTCGGGCTTTCCGCCCTCAGCTTCCTCATCCATGAAATGAGCGAGTTGGACTACAGGATCCACAAGGCGACTTCTAGCCCTGCCCCGCCAAGCTGTGGGAGGCGCCTAGGGCAAAGTGGGGGGAAGCAGACAAGGCTGGGCCGCCTTCAGGAGCCCCAGAGCCCCAGCATGGAGTCCATGAAGACCCAGGCACAAAGCAAACAAGAGGCAGATAACCTTCTACCAGATGTTTGTCTCAACACTGAGGCCTAGAAATATCCAGCGAGCTTCTGTGAGGGGGGAAAAAAAAACAAACAAAACCACTTTCAGGGAACCTCTGATTGCCAGTGAGAAGAGGAAGGAAGTAGGAGGGAAAAGCAGAACATCACAAGGCATTGACCCTGAGGGCAGACACCCCGGAAAGGAAGGGAAATGCTCTTTCCTCCTCCCCTTTCTCCACATATCCCTCTGATATCTGAGCTGCTACCCTTACAGCAAACTCAGCTGACCTGGATCCGTCTGTAGGTTCCTTTGTGTGACTCAAGAGAACAGCTCTGTCAGAAAGTGTTCCTCAGAATCACCCAGCATCCTCCAAAACCATCCAGCATATGGCCAGGCAGGCCACGCACTGCACAACTCCAGGGGATCCACGATGGTGGCCACAGTCCAGGACTAGACACAGCGCTTCCCACCTGCCCTTAGAAGCCTCCTTTTCTCTCAAGCAGGAGTGACCTGCCCCGAGGCCCATGTTCCCAACACAGCAACATGTGTCCACCATGCTGGTCGTTTGCCAAGCATGGCTCTGCTGCTCCTGGCACTGAAGCATCCTCCTCACCCATGCCAAGGGCTGTACCACAAAAACCACCACCAAAGAAAAATCCATGCCAAGAACCCTACCACCATGACAGGCAGCTTTTATTTCCTCCCTTATACTCCTACTGGCCACTGTGGCCATTATTTATGGAGACAGTGGCCATTAATAATCTTTATAACAATAACTTTAACAAACGTTTAAGGAATCCCATCATAAAAAAGTTTAGTATCACAACTATCATAGTCACCATTATTACTATTTCAATTACAAAAGTGTTGTGGAAGAAGGGCTGGGATTCTGAATATACACAGACAGTTTCACCACCTTCTAAATCCAACTTCGCTGAAAGCTTTTTTAAAAACATATAGTCACATGAGTGGGCTGAACAAAGAGGAGACACCACCAACGAAATTTTGGGGTCTGGAAAGCAGACTTGTGATGGCCAAATTTCAGACAAAACTGATTTCAAATCAAGTCAAACTTAATTTATAACAAGAATCCTTAAAAGACACTTAAGGCAACAGCAACAGGTACCCCCCAGACCAGGGGTAGAGAGGACCCACGTCTGAAAATAAAGCAGACTGAGTGAAAGAAGTAAAAACCCTAGACTTCCTCCCCCAGGAATCTGAAGGTTTCCTCTCTGGGGAACACAAAACAGTGTCTTTGCACAGAGCTGACCAGTGCAGTTGAGAGCAAAGGTAATATAACAAAATTAAGGAGATAAAGGTATTTTAAATCCTGATGTTGAATGCTCCCAGTTCTTCTCCCAATGGGCTCCCAGAACCCTGGCAGCCAGACCCTTACCTTCTCTAGGGAATCTTACCAGTCTGAGAGGAAAGGCCTATGGATATGGATGCTGCCCCCAGAACCCAAATGGTGTCCAAATGGCTTGCTTAGGTCAACCAGTGTGGATCTGCCAGGAAACAATCCCCACCAACATGCACAGAACTTCCAACCAGCTCCCCAGTCCCCTCTTCTTAATCTTGTACAGGACAACCATGAACCAGTAGACATCTGAGGGAAGTCTCTGACTTGGAAAATAGACACAAGAACAAATAAACCAAACTGAACCAAAATACAACTTGGAAAAGACACACTTCAAGCACAGAGAAGATTACACATTCATGAAACAGTAACATGGTGTTGTTTAAAAAGTACATCCAGAGAACAAAAAAGATTTGTAGAAATACAAATCATGCTATGAGAGAGGCAAAACTCAATGCTCAAGATACATTAACAAGAAAAATGAAAAGTAGAGAGGATGGAAGAGAGACCTGGTCCAGAAGTTTCCACATCTGAAAAGCAGACGTTATGGAAAAGAAAAGAAAAAAAAAAAAAAAAAAAACAGGGGAGAACATTATCAATGAAATAATGCAAGAGAATCTCCCAGAACTGAAAGGCAAGAGTGGACCGGTGGAAAGGGCCCACTGCATGTCCGCACAATGGAGGAAAGCAGACCTACGACAAGGTGCATCACTGTGAAATTTCAGAATACTGGTACGAAGAGAAAGATCACACAAAGGACGATAAAAGTGACCTACAGAGGCTCACAAATCAGAATGGCTTCAGATTGCTCAACATTAATGCGGAAAGCAAAAAGACAAAGGACCAATACCTTTGGAATTCTTAAAATAATTCTCCCATTAGAATTCTTTCCGCAGACTAATCATCATTTAGGTGCAATAGAAAAAGATATTTTCAGACACTCCTTTCTCAAGAACCACACACGAGCAGATGTCCTCTAAGACACACAAGACAAAGGAAGGGATTCTCCAGGATTAAGGTGAAAAGAGGTCAAATGAAGCCATCGAGGGCCACTGTCAGATCTAAGCAGTGTAACTCAAGACCTGGGCCTGTTAAGTGCTGTCGTCACCATGCCTGTGACCATCGAACAGTCTTTTTTAATCTGACAAAACTACAGGTGTCCCTCACTGCGTGCATTCCGCCATCCGAACTCAGGAACTGAATGGATTCAGATACTGACCGCTATCTGTCCTAGATGATGGGCTCCAAGAAGGGGAGTAAACCAAATGAGGGAAGACACAAGATCCAGAAAACAGGAATTCCAACCAGAAGGAAGGCAAAGGGAATGCCAAGGAGGACCACAAAAGGAAGTCCCAGGATGGCCGCTACAACGTGTCACCCACCCAGACAGCAGACACCGGGAACTGGAACATGTCGTAGCTGATGTAACTGCCCTTGCAGAGAGCCCCATTGATGGCTGCGAAGGTGAGACAGCAATTAGCAGAAGGTACAAAGAAAATAAGGCAGATGAGACAAGGTCATTATTAACTTCCAGGGGGAAAAAGAAAGGAAACTATTGCAAGATACTATAAGGTCTGGCTGTGAACACAGTTGTATTAGTTGATTTAACAAATATGTGTGTGTCTATATACACACATACACAATGCATGTGGAGGTACATGTGTGTATATATACATAAACTTCCTGCTGCTGCTGTTATAAATTACCACAGAATTGAAGGCTTAAAACAACACAATTTTGCTATGTTGCAGTTCTGGAAGTCAGAAATTCAAAATGGTTCATGTCACCAGGCTAGACACCAGGGTATCGGCAGGGCTTCGTTCCTTTCTGGACGCTCTAGGGAGAATCCATTCCCTTGGCTTTTTCAGCTCCTAAAAGTTGCTCCCATGCCATGGCTCATGGCCCCTTCCGTCCTCACAGCCAGCAATCACATTACTTGGCCCCGCTTCCATCACAGCTCCTCTGCAATCTCCTGCTTCTGTCTTTCATTTCTAATGCCCCTTGTGATGACACTGGGCCCACTCAGATAATGCAGGATAATCTCCTCACATCAAGATCCTTAACTGCAAAGTCCCTTTTGCCATATAAAATAACACATTTATAGGTTCAGGGGATGAGGATGTGTCCATTTTGGGGGGGAGGGGCATTAAACTGCTTACAACACATGTATATACACATATGTGTATAAAACGTTTTGGAAAGAGCACTGGTAGGGTACTGTTAGTAGTATGCCTACCACAAGAACTATTTAGGAGTGGAAAGGGTGGCCATGTAAGAGAACATTCTTCTTTACTAAATAGGAAATCAATGGGAAATGTCTAAAATGGAAGAGTCAAAAATATGCACATTCCTCAGAAACGTGAGATGTAAAATTGCTAGAAGAAACAGCTAAAAGTGGTTGCCTCTGAGAAGAGGAAGAGGGTGGGAGCGTCTCTCTAGTGAAGAGATGTTGGTACTGCCTTCTTAAATGATATGCATGTACTACTGAGAGGAAATAGAAAAGAAATTTTAAGAAGACAGAAAGGGGATGGGAACAAGGGCTTACCTCCCAACTGCAACCACTGGTTGGGTTTGGCTTCCATCCTCCTCTCTGAGTGCAGCTCAGCCCTTCTACCTCTGTTGCTCTATGAAACCATCACATCCCACAGCATAACCATGACCAGCTAGCTCCTCACACCCACACAGAGTTCCATCACCAGCTATAAAAGTGGTACCTCCCTCCCCGCCACCCCCCACCCCTCACCAAACGTTTAATATCTCCCAGCACATCACTTCCACCAGGCCCAGGCCAGGCACAGCGTGCTACGCCTCCCTTACATTCCTCCCAAACTGCATCTGTGCATGCCACTGCTGCCTACATCCCTAACCACCACGCTGGCTCACTCAAGAGCCCACCTCAGTCAGAGACCCACAGTTCAGCCATCCTTGCCACGTCACCTCCCACCCCCAGCTCACACCACGCTGTCCCAGCACCATCCCCACCTTCCTCACTATGCCCAGCTCATCAGCACCTCCCCTTGCTGATCATCCCAAATCTCCCCTCCAAGACTGCCCGACCAAGCACTGACACTGTCACCCCACTGTGTCATCTCAACAAGGGCCTGCACAGAAGTATTCTCTTCCAGAAGCAAAACCAGGATCGTCCCAAGCCTAAATCCTTGCTCCACCAAAAACAAACCTAATGTCAATGCCCTAAGAATCCCTTCCACTCCACCTCGAGTCCTCCACCTGTGCTGCTGAAAAACCTCTGACTCTCTCTGTAGCAGGCCCTCCTTCCTGCCTCCATCTGAAGTCAGCTTGTCTCCTCGTGGACTTTGCTTGTTTCCAGCTACCTAGCGGCCTCCCCCAGCCACCCCGCCAGTGGGCTTGGGGTGTTCGCTGGGACCCCGCACCTCTCCTCAGTCTCCCCAGGCGCAGAGTGAGCACGTGACGAGGCAGGGCCAATCAGACGCCTCCCGGGACCGTGGTGGTGCAATGGAAAGATGCTAGGGGGTAGGATGTGAGTCAGGAGCGGCTGCCTGCGGGGGAGGGCTTGCCCGAGAACAAAGGGCTGAAGCTAGAGGGATGGCAAACTGTGGTCATTGTCTGGGTCCCCGAATCTAGCTGTACCTGGAGGCAGGGCATCTCTGAACCTCCCCGTAATGGGAGGCTTTCCGTAGTGGGGTGTGAGTGAGTCTGTGCCCCGAGGCTAACAGTCCTGACTCATATGCTAATCTCAGCCTCCTCAAGGGCTTCTTCCTGCATAGGTTCAAATCCTGACCTGGTTACTCTATCAGCTGTGTGAACCAACCGGGGGGCAGAACCATGGCCCACAGCCTCAGTTTACTCAGTTGTAAAATGGGGGAAATAATAGGGAGTCACTTCACCGGGCTGTTGTGAGACTCTAAATGAGATGCATTGAGCATGCTTACAAGAGTGCCTGGCACGAAGAAAATAAGAAAATACGCAATACATTTTAACAACTGTTAGTCCCTGACTAATCCAGCCCACAGTTTTCTCTCCTTTCCTGAAATCCCCCGAGTGCCTTTGAGCCTACATCGCTCAAACAGGAGCTGGTACTTAGGAAGCTCCCACGATGTGCCAGCCCCTGTGTATAGAGCTTTACAATTTCAACATCGCGTTCATCCTTACGCCTCACTCTGGACCCTTTGAAGTGGGAACTATTTTTCCTCCATTTTCCAGATGAGAAAAGTCAAGTATAGAGAGGCTTACAAAGCTGCCCAAGGTGATTATTAAACGGTGGAACCAGATTCAAATCCAGATCTGTCCTACCTTGAAGTCCAAAGTTTTCCCCTCCATCATGTCCTCTTACCATTAACATGTGACTGTTGCAGACATGTTAACTTTGGGCACAGATTGGTCCAAAAGCAAAGTTTCCAGTTAGCCTCCCTTTCCTGGTTAGGCCTATCTGTACAGTAGGGGGCAGGGGTAGGGGAGGTGGTAAGCAATGTAACCTTCTAATCATAGTATGAGGACCTACCGTGTGCCAGGCACTTGCTAAGAGACAGGCACTGTTCCGTTTCATCCTCACAACAATCCTGTGAAGTTTATGAAGTAGGTTCTCTTGTTATTCCCATCTTATGGAAGGAGAACCTGAGGCCGAGAGAGGTTTATTGCCTCTCCATGGTAACATAGGTAGAAGGCTCCAGCGCAGGATTATGAATCCAGGTCCATCTAACTCCAAAGTCCTCACACACATGGCAGCTCTCAGTCATGGATGAGCATGCTAAGCATACACCCCAGATCAGCTTTACGTGCCCCTGGTATGACACCAGCCCACAGAAAACAGCCTTCTAGCTGTATTTCCCACTTGAGCTTGGGAGGAGGTACAAATGACTCCTGTGGATGACAGAAGGCAGGAGAGTAATCTTGGCCCCATGCCACCCAGGGTGGTGATAAGCTCCAGGGTTGGGAAGCTGGGGGCCAGCAGAAGGCTGATGGGAGTGATCAGGGTCTCCTAGATAGAGATGTCTATCTGCCAAGTCTTTTCCCCCCATTACAGCCTCTCTCGATCACAAGACTGGGCTGGATGTGGGAGTGCGGGGGTGAGTATCTCTCCTTTGGACTGCTCATTCTCTCTCAACATGAGTGAGATGCACATCATCATACCATTACTCTGGCTTCCAGAAACGTCTCTCCCATCCAAACCACCAGCTGCACATAGAATACCAAAAGCCACTGGCAACAGGCCAATAGTCCTGCCATCCTGTTGCCACTTCAAAGCCCATCTGTCTGGCTCTGGAGTCACAACAAGATGACTTGTGGTTCTTACACCACCCTTGAGGCCAGGGCACCACGAGTGTGAGCGTTTATGATCACACCAAACCTGCTGCCACGATGGCAGCCATACTAGCAGAGATGAGTCGCATAAGACTCCTCTGCTCTTACTAATGGTTACCATGACACAGCCCCAAAAGCAAGGAGACAAAAAAAAGGATTTATACCCAAAATAGATGCTGGTAAGGAGCTGAAGTTGTCCTTGGGCATTAAAAAGAGCCAGTACAGACTTCCAGAAAGGAGCATGCAATTCTGAGCATGACAAGTCAGGAGCCGTGTGTGCTATAGCAGCCAGATGGGCATCCCACACCCTTGGAGTCAGGGACCCAGGGTGGCCAGGCTGAGGCTCCATGTGAGAATCAGCCACGTGAATCCTGGTAGGGCCTGCTGTCTGGGGCAGCCGTGAGCAAGGATCAGTCCTCCCCTGGAGGTGGCTCATGGTCCACACCTGCCAGCTCCAGAGCCTCTTCACTTACTCCCCCATTGACCCCTGTATCTGGTCTGCACCATATGTCTGAAACCCACTAGGAGTGCTGAACGTCATAATCCCCACCACCATGTTTCCACTGGAAGGTAAGTCAACAGCTTGGCTTTTCAGGATCTCTATGCCACTAAATCAACAGACAAAAAAAAGGAGTTACCCCCCTGGCTTGGGGGATCGATCCTGATTACCAAAGAGACATTGGGTTGCTGGTTTACAACAGAGGCAAAGACGACCATGTTTGGAACCCAGAGGATTTTCTCAGTTACCTCTTCCATGCCAAAAATTTAGGATTAAGGGAAAACTTCAGTAACAATACAACAAAGAAGACAGGGCAATCTGGTATTCAGATCCTTCCAGAATCTAGGTTTAGCTCACTCCACCAGGTAAAAGAAGCCTGGCCTTCTGGGAGTCCAGCTGAGCGCAGAGGAAATGTAGGGTGAGTAATGGGAGAAAGGAACCAGACATTAAATGTTGCCTTGCAAACAAATAGATATGAGAACCGTAGTAGTTTTGCATATTTTCTATTTTCTTGATATACATGTGTGTGTTTATTTGTACATGGTGACTTTTTTCTCTTTTTTCCTCCTTTCGTCCCATTATTTCACCATGATTTCATACACAAGTTGTTGGAAGTTAACTTTATAATTGAGTCTTTTTTTTTTGTTTTTAAGGGCTCAGACTCAGGACCCTGAGATCAAGTCACACACTCAGGGGCACTGGGGTGGCAGTCAGTTGGGCATCTGACTCTTGGTTTCAGCTCAGGTTGTCATCTCAGAGTTGTGGGATCGGGCCCCACGTTTGGCTCTGGGCTCAGTGCAGAGGCTGCTGGGGATTCTCTCTCCTTCTCCCTCTGCCCTTCCTGCTTGTGCTCTCTATCTCAAATAAAATCAATAAATCTTAAAAAAAGAGAAAATCAAGAGTCACATGCTCCACTGGCTAAGCCAGCCAGGTGCCCCTATAATTTAGTCTGTAGGTAACAGAATAGTCAGTGGGACTGTGATTGAATTTGAGAAGTTATTGATGGAGACAGTGGGCTGATCCAATGATTGGTGGAACTCTTCATTTGGGGAAAAGAGTGAGAACCTCAGTGAGAAAAATAGCTGTGTCTCGCTAGATAGAAATATAGCTTATTTTGTAGTTGTAGGGGGCCCCAAACGTGTGTGAAAGGTGCAAATGGAGCTGTGCAGCCAAAGGAGCAGACTGTGCCAGTTATCGATTTATTCATCCTTCATTTCCTGCTCAGTGAAAATGGAGCTAGGCCCTTGAAATATTTCTTCTTTGCCAGCGGGCAGTCGGGCGTTAGACTCTGCCAGCAGAGGGTGATGGAGGGTCACTGAAGAAAAGGGAGTCCTCTTTCCTTGACCCGGGGTGCTCTCCTGGAGGGTTCCAACACCATACCCAACTTCTCCAGCAGCCACATCCTGTGGCATCCTTGTCTCTGTGGCTCCCCTCTGCCCAGTCCTGCCCCATCCAGCACCGGGCTCCTGCCAGGAGGGTGCTCCTCCAGGGCCTGGCCTCTGCAGTGGGGTGATCAGCAACAGCAGCCAGCAGCTTCACCCAACACTCCCTTGGGGGGCTTAGTGGCGCTGTGCCTCCAGCAATATAACTCCTCATGCCCAACTTTCCTTGGGACCCAAAGGATGACTTCCAGTGAGCTCCAGGGGCAGGTTTCCAGCAAGTTCGGCCAACATGTCCGTCATCCCGGGCGCCACAGCCATGCCCTCTCCAACAAGATCAGGGTCCCAGCCCTGGGGGGTATCTTCAGTGGGTGTTCCATGGCGACCCCAGGGAAGTAGCTGGTCTCAAACATGCTACTTCTAGATCCTCTGCAGTTTGTTTTGCTTTCTAGCCAAACTCTCATTACTCCAATCCCCTGTTGTAGTTAATAAGTCTTGATAGTAAACTTTTCCTGTTTAAATCACTATGTGGTTTCTGTCTTCTGAATGGACTCTGACTGATACGGTCACCCACAGCCTCAAAGGGCCTTTTCCATCCTCACCGTCCGTGAGTTCAATCCAGCATCCCTGCCAGCTAACCACCACCCCACTTGAAGCACGTCAATCATTTACTGAGTGCCACTGCTGAGCACGAGACACCTCTCCTTCTGGAAGTTTACAAACCAGTGGATTCTCTGGCTCTCTCTCCTGTCCATGCCTCCACCTGGCTCTGTGCCCTTGATCCTCCCACCCCTGGGGCCCTCCTCTCCACTAGTGCATGTGGGCACCATCCTGGATCCCACTGTACCCCCAGCTGCCCTCCGAAATCCCCTCTGCTGAGATACTCAGGCTTCATGTAGAGCAGACCTCCACTTTCTGAACATCCCCCACTGGCTGATTTGCAGTCACCTAAAATCCCACTTTTCTAGAACCAGAGGTCTCCTGTTTCCTCTGGCTTCTCTCCCTATGTGGAAGTGGCACCACCCTCCGCTCAGCTGCCGAAGCCCCAAACCCCGAAGAGAAATGAAATCCCCTTCCCCTGAAGTCCCCACATTCCGCCGGGCACCAGGCACCGATCCTCAGGCCTCCATGCCCCAGCTCCTCTGCCCTCTGCACCACAGGGCGCAACCTTGGTTCTGCCACGGGGCTCCCTGCCTCTCCGGCCCTCTACCTCCCACCCCAGCCGCTCAGCAAAGATTTTCCACACATGGCTTCCTCAATCAAAACCTATGACGCCTGATGAAAATGTTCTAAAATTGATTGTGGTGATGGTTGCACAACTCCGTGAATGTACTAAAACCCATCGAATTGCACACTTTAAATGGCTGAATTGGATGGTATGTGAATTATATTTCAATAAAGCTGTTATTAAAAAAAAAACTCATGGGACGCCTGGATGGCTCAGCAGTTGAGCGTCTGCCTTCGGCTCCGGGCAGCTCAGGGCGTGCGTGATCCTGGGATACGGGATCGAGTTCCACATCAGGCTCCTTGTGGGGAGCCTGCTTCTCCCTCTGCCTATGTCTCTGCCTCTGTGTGTGTGTGTGTGTGTCTTTCACGAAGTAATAAAATCTTTAAAAAAATTAAAAAGATAAGATAAAAAAAATTTAAAAACGTCATGATGCCAATGATTTTCACGCAGAGTAAAATCTAAACTCTGGCCTGGTCCTACACCGATGGCTCACTGCAGCATGCTCCCCACCCCACCTTCCCAGCTGACCCCATCATTCCAGGGCCGGTCACTGTCCTCCAGCTTACATCCTCCATCCCCACACTTGTGACTACACTCACACCGTTCTCTCCTCTGACTGGGGGGAGGAAGGGCCCTCCCTCCCCATCCCTCAGCACCACCCCACTCCCATTGCTTCTCCTCGACCACCCATCCAGGGGTCTTTAATCAGTTTCTGTTGTGTGGTCATTTTGCTTTTCATGTGTATATGCATGTGTCTGCTTTCCCCAAACAGATGAGGTCAGAGTTCATGTCTGGCACCTTGCTGGCCCCCCAAACAGCCAACAGCTGTCTTCCCCTCCTGCCCCTCCCTCTCCTGCCTGTTCTGGGTGACCCTTGAGGCAGAGAGGACTGTGTGAAGTCACTCCCAGGCAGCTGCAACATCCCTAGCACAGTGTTGCGGTGCCCAGAGTGACCCCCCACAAGCCCCATTCTAGGGGTCGCTTAGCAGAGTTCCCCAAGGCACTGTGCCAATGGAAAAGCCCTCTTCTGGAGCTCTGGGTTCCTGTGCCACATTTCCCAGGCCAGGATGTACCCCTGCTGTGGGGTTTGCAGGCCCGACCAGCCCCCAGATGTCCAGGGAGAAGGGAATTGTGAGGGTCCCAGGTCAGGGTGTCAATGAACCACGGGAAGCCAGGGGGGCTGGCCTCCCGCACCCTGCCAGGCCCTTGGAAGCTGAGTCCTAGGTATCTATGCACACACTTCTTCCACTCTTCCTAGATCAAGTGTCAAGGAGCGACCTCCCACCTGACCCCCTCCCAGGCCAAGGCTACGATGTCTCCCCTAAAGGGTCCTCAGGGCCTGGGAGCTGCTGTTGAGGCACAGCTCCTCTCCACCCACTGCTAAATGAACTACCTACCAGTCCCTGGTTTGCTTTCTCCTCACCCTCCGCCCCACCCAAAACCAAACCTCTTGTGGAGGGAGTGGAGGGGAGGAAAAAGGGTCTCAGATTCTGCGCAGCACATCTCAGAATCACTAACCCCTGCCCAGGAGCTCTGGTGCCATCACGCCCCACTGCAGCCCTAGGGAGGCTCAGCTGGACTCCTCCTCAAACCCTGGCTCTGCCACTCAAGAGACATGAGCTCTGGTTTCCCAACCTGTACAACAGAGTGACTAGGAGCTCCTACTTTATAAGCCCATTTTAAGATATGAGAGAACCCGAGACAACCGTTTAGCACAGTGCCTGGCACACGGTGGGCACTAAGTCAATGTTAAGTCTTTAAAAAAGTATTATGCGATTAATCAGGGCAAAAGGCCAGTGAAGTGTCCTCAGGAAACCTAGACTCTGGCTTAAGACCACACCCACAAGTGGCTCTTGCTCCCTGTGGCCTGACCTAGAGTCCTCTCTGAGGCAAAGCCCAAGCCTGCCCCTAATCCCCCTAGCCACAAGACTGGGTAACCTCTTCATCACAGCCCTGAATCTGTCATCACGAACACATACACACACATGCACACAGAGATACACACAGATGCATGTGCACACACAGATACGCATGCATGTGGACACAGACACAGGCATGTACACACATACACACACATAGACATCCCCCCACACACACACAGTCAGATACAGACACACATATACAGACAGGCACGTAGGTACACACACACACACACACACACACACACACACCCATTCCTCTCATGCACCAGGCTCTCCCTGCACATGCGTCACACATTTCACCTACGGCATGGGCCAAAGAGGCATTTGGAAACCAGCTTGGGAACCTCATAACCATTCATAACATTGTTCCGAGAGAAAACACAAAACATTGCCCGATAAACAAACATTTGCAATAGAATTCCTCCAAGAGCTAGGAATCGCCTGTGCTAGAAAACTAACAGAGCAAGAAGAGAAAAACCGCATAAACTTAGTTTGCCTCTGCAAAATTAATACCAATTACAAAAACATTTATGTGAACTGCTTACCATTTACACCTAATTACCATGCAGCACAATTATGCATACCATTAAGGGCATGCCAGATTAATTATGCTGTACGTTTCATTTGATTACACCACCACACCCTCAGTCCATATATGCTCAGCTTCCAGAGGGCTGCCCCCCCGACAGGGTACGCGCACAGGTCTGTACAAACCCAGTGAAACACTGGTTTCCGCTCTCAAATTGATAGTGGTCCCAGCCCAACCCCTTGCCCAGCCAGAGACGGCCTGACTCTGGCCCAGGCCTTCCTGCCAACATCACGGCCAAGAGAGCCTGGGAGGAGAAAAAGCCATCTTCCCACCAGAGCCTCCTCCAGAAGGCAGAGATGCTTCAAAGGTCTCCCCACGGGCATGGCTGCGTGTCACAGGGCCCAGGATACAGCCAATGGTCACCATGTGTGCCCGCTCACAAGGAAGCCAGTCTCACTGTTCAGACAAGGTCACCCCGGGCTCGTCTCCCAGACCCCACCAGAGCCCTGCACCCCTTTGCCTAGCACACTGAGCCAGCTCCGGGCAAGGTCCCGGCTGTGCTCCACCCAGGCCCTGTGCAGAGCCTCTCCCTCCCTGCCCTCTGCTCTCCACACAGCCCTGGGCAGTTCTATCCACTCTTTACTAAAGAGAAAAGGAACCAACTCCCCCAGTTCCCAGGTAGCCCACTAGATGCTCTTCAAATACACTGGGGTGACCAGGCTTGAGAGTCAATGGAACATGATTGTTCCCAGGACAGGCAACTCCTCAAAATTGACTGAGGGAATGGGGGCGGGGGGGAGAGGGGGACAGGGCTCCCAGAGGCAAAGACCAAGAAGCAGCTCAGCCAGTGAGAGAGGGAAAGAAGGGGGCACACATGTGTGCCTCCCCAGCACCAGACAGAGAGCATGTGCAGCCAAGTGTTCATTCCCGAGTACCTATGAGGCCAGCCACATAAGGGTTCTTTTAAAAGACGGGTGACATAAAGAGTGTGACGAGTGACATCAAATGCCCAGGTTTAATGCATGAAGCAGTGCTCCAAACAAGCAAACACAAGCCTGTGAGGTTATCTCCACTTTGCAGATGGCAAACCTGAGGCTAAGATGGGTGGACTGATCTGCCCAAGGATGCAGTTGAGAGGTGGCAGGGCCGAGGGGCCCCTGTCTGTCCAGCACTGGGTCTGGTGGCCCCGGCACGATGCCACACTGCCTCTTGTCTCAGTGGCGCTAATGCGGCTCACGTCACTTTTCAAGAAGTTCTTTGCTAATGGCCCTTCCTGTGACATATAGAGGACTCCACTTCGATCTTAGAGAAAGTTCTTGTTCGTCTCTTTTGTTTGCTTCCCAAAACTGCATATGCCTACCTATCTAGGCAGCCCTGCCTCTGGAGGGGGGGTGGATGTTAACTTTGCAATTCACATGCCATTCTCAAAGGCGGACAGGACTCACCCCAGGTCCTGCAGCCGGGGAGTCCAAGGACAGAGTCCAGGCCTTGAGGCTCATCTTTTTTTTTTTTTTAAGATTTTATTTACTTATTTGAGAGAGAGACAGCATGAGCAGGGGGAGTGGCAGAGGGAGAGGGGGAAGCAGACTCCCTGCTGAGCAGGGAGCCTGACACAGGGATCAGGACCTGAGCTGGAGGCAGATGCTTATCCAACTGAGCCACCCAGGCGGCCTGAGGCTCATCCTCTGAGAGGCCTCCTTAGAAGTACAAGCCCCTGCTCAGGCTTCCAACCACCAGGATTCCCCTAGTTACTTCCCTCCTCAAAAATCTACAGGGTTTGCTACCAGTTATGGAAGAAAATGTGCCCGCCTTTCTAATCCGTCCGGCTGGGCCTGGCCAGGCCCTGGGCGCCCCAACTCCAGTACTTTCCCCCACATGAAGGCACTCCCAGACTACCCCCACCTGTGCCTCTCAGTGGCTGCCACCTTCACCCATGCAGCTGGCCAGGTGACATCACCCAGCCATTCCTGCCAGCTCCGCTCCCAAAATGCCTCCCTAAGCACCCCACCTCCATGCTCACACTCTGTTCCCCTCCTGCCTCAGCTCCTTACCCCCCCCCCTTTTTTTTAAGATTTTATTTATTTATTCATGAGAGACACAGAGTGAGAGAGGCAGAGACACAAGCAGAGGGAGAAGCAGGCTCCATGCAGGGAGCCTGACGGGGGACTCCATCCCAGGTTTCTAGGATCATGCCCTGGGCGGAAGGCAGCGCTAAACCGCTGAGCCACCCGGGCTGCCCCTGCCCCTTTCCTTTTGTCCGATCTCTCTGTCCTGACGCACTGGGTGCTCTCCCACAGACACAAATATGGATATTCCAAGCCCAGCATCTATCAGCAGGTAACATCCCAGCCCTTCTGGGTCCAGTGCCAGCCCTGCCCTCCGGCCCCACAGCCCACAGTTCCTCATCCCATCAGGTCAGGAAAGGCCCTTGAGCCCCTGGCTAACTGCTCCTTGCCCTTGACACTCAGCTCAGCCATCACCTCTTTAGAACAGTATCATGATGAGCCCATCATTATGACATTGTTGAACCACTATGTTGTGCACCTGAGGCTAATGTAACATTATAAGTCAACTAAATTTCAATTTAAAAAAATTGTTTAGGGGCACCTGGGTGGCTCAGTGGTTGAGCGTCTGCCTTTGGCTCAGGCTATGATCTTAGGGTCCTGGAATCGAGTCCCACGTCAGGCTCCTTGCAGGGAGCCTGCTTCTCCCTCTGCCTGTGTCCCTGCCTCTCTGTGTCTCTCATTAATAAATAAATAAAATCTTTAAAAAAAAAATTTTTTTTTGTTAAAACCCTTCCTGGGGTGCTTGTGTGGCTCAGTCGGTTAAGTGTCTGTCTTCAGTTCAGGTCTTGATCCTGGGGTCCTGGGATCCAGCCGCACCAGCTCCCTGCTCAGTGAGGAGCCTACTTCTCCCTCTCCCTTTGCCCCTCCCCCCTGCTTGTGCTCTCTCGCTCTCTCTTAAATAAATAAATAAAATTTTTAAATAAATAAATAAGCCCCTCCTGATTTTTTTCTCTCCTCTGAATGAGATGTCCCTTCTCTGAGCCCCTGAGCTCTCTCCACCCACCTGCATTCTAATAATACTCCACGTCAGAGCACCGGCTCAGTCTCTTTCATCTTTGTGGCCCGTGCCTGGCACATAGTAGGTCTTTAATAAATGAACAGATGAACATTATTTAAGGATCTGAAGCAAGGGACCTCTGGACAGAAACTCGAGAGCTGCCAGGCCTGCCAAGGCAGAGCCCTGGCAGCTCAGTCTGCTGAACCCCAGTTCTCCTGGAGTCCAGGCCGCATAGAGGGTGTTGACAGAAAAAAACCCAGAAGCAACTGCCAGGCCCCACTGGGCTTCCCAGCTGAGCCCCCAGTGCCAGGCAGGCCCTCAGGCCACCACCAGATGGGCGGGGAAGCCGGCCGTGAGAGGATGGCAATAGGCACCGCATTGTTGCTGGTCATAAAACCATTAGGACCATTGCCGTGTGCCAGCTGCCTGGCCTGCTGTGGTCTAGACCCTCCCAGGCCTCCAGGCCAGGGGGCAGAGCCGGCCCTGCCAGCAGGCCCAGAACCCAGCAGAGAGGTTACGGCCTGCTCTGGGCCCAGTGAGACCAGAGGGCAGTGAGAGAGAAGGCCCAGGACAGAGGGGACCCGTGAGGTCCCTAGTGGGCCTGGACTCCACCAAGACTAAAGGCCCAGGGATCGGGGGGCCAGGGCCAGAGGGCTCACAGATCAACCAGCTGAACCTCGACCTTCCAGAGGCCCCGAGATCCCCACAGGGAGGATGACAGATACCTCTGTAAGGTCTTGCAAAGCAACAGGGCCTCACGGGGGCCATCTTGCCCGGTCCCCACAGTCACCCGCACGCAGCCCTCTCACGACAGGAGCTCCTGTCTCCTCGCCTCCTACTGTGTGCTGGGGACAGTGCCAACTGTTCTTCAGACAGGATTCCACTGGCTTCCGGCCATGCCGGTAAGAGATGGAGGCCTTTCATGCTGATCTGCGGCACAAGGACACTTAGGCCCAGGCTAAGCCAGGGCTGGTGGGGCTGACATGCACATCAGGTGCGCCGGCCGTCTGCCTGCCACGACCCTTCTCAGGCCGGCACACCTGTCCCCTGCCGGCCTGGGGCTGAGGCCGGGGGTGCGGCAGAGGGACACGCTTCGTGCTTGCTTCCATGTCACCATATTTCTCTGCCGGCCTTCAGCCAGGGGTGGGGCCGAGGCAGACACGGACGCAGACACGGACGCATACCCTCTCCCGTGTGATGTTGAACGGGGACGCCTCGGAGGGGAAAACGAGCTCGAAAACGAGCTCCAGGAAGGCACCCATGGCAGGGGCTGGTGCTGGGGGCGGGCCATGGAAGGGGAAGCTGGGGGCTGTTGCCAAGCAACCGGCAGAGGAATTTGTAGCTGCCTTTCCTCCCCTCTCCGCCCTGTCACCTGGGTCGCTGCCACCCACTCGTGGGCCTCTCCGGACACAGACCTGGGCCCAGCTGGAGCCCACATGCCCGAAGAGTTCCCCAGAACCCCTTCCATCCCTTTCTGGGCCCCTCTGAAGCCCTACGCTGTCCTCCCTGCGTGTGGCTCTCCGCGCTGCCCATTCTATGCCAGGGCCAGGTCGCCTGAGCTCCACCTGGGGACCAGGCCCCGATTAGACCGCTGGTTCCCAGGGAACCATTTGGGCCACAAGAGCCACCAGATCGAAGCCGTCCATGAAGTCCCCCAGTGATTCATTTCCCATTCTGGGTGAACTGACAGCTCAAGTCACCGTCCCATAGAGCTAACTTGGCCCACTGGCCCTGCCCTGCCACAGGCCAGGCTTCAGCCAGCTGCCTATCTTCCATTCACAGCCCATCCCTGCTACTCCTGGCCTTTGCTTAGAGGCTTCCCAGGGTCTGTAATGTTTGTCCCTGCAACCCTTCCAGAAAGAACAGGCACCTGAGTGGCCCTAGCCTTTGCTGTCGGCCTCCAAGCTCCTTTCTTACCCATTATAAAAAAGAGTCATCCTTCCAGCCCTACCATGACTCAAATCTTTTCCACGTTCTCATCCAGAAGCTTTAAAAAGTGTGGTTTTATTTATTTTTGTTGTTGTCATTAAGAAAGTAACACATGTGCGTTTACATCTTTTCAAAGATTACAAAAATGTATAAAGCATATAAAGAGGCAGAGACTTTGTGGACAGGTCTGCTGGGTAACCTTCCAGAACAACTTTTTCTGTCCATGTATATATGTATTTATTTTTAAAGGGTTTTACAAAAACAAGATCACACCCCCACACACTGCCTTCGTGGGTTACCCAACACCATATCACAGGCATGTAACACATCAGAATAGACGTGCTTACTACCTCCTTTCAAAGGCTTGGGGGAATCTAAATAGATTCCTCTTTATCCATTAAATGTATTACTCTTTTCAGAATCTCTAAAATTGATCAGACAGGACCATTCTTCAAGAAACCCCTTTCCCACAGGTTCTGTTTGGTGGAATGTTAGAGGATACCAGCTGCTAGGCATAGGCCTGTGTGCCCTCCCCTGCCCCTCTCAGGGTCCTCTGGGGAACCTCTGGGGGGGAGCAACACTCCCAGAGCCCCCAGCTTCACAGCCGCCCAGGCCCAGAGTTCCCTGATATTCCCCATGACATGGCCCTGTCAATCCATGGCTCAGTAAACCACAGACCTGACCCCGCTGTCCCATAATGTCCTCTCTGAGCATCTTTCAATCTGTCCAAGTAAAGCCCACTGGGACACAGGGATCTAGGGGATGTGTTAGGTCTAGAACACCTGCACCAATCCCTAGGCCCATTCATTGGCACAGCAGCAGAGGAACTAGAGTAAGAGTCAGGACACCCAAGTTCTGACCCTCACTTACTCGCTGGGAGGGATGGGTGGGCCTCTGTCCCCTTGGTGTTCCCAGACAGGGTGGCTAACAACTGGCTCAGAATAAAAATGACCTTGACATTTGAAACAGAAACAGAGAGGGGAGATCAATAGGGATGACACTGAGCAGGGCCATGACCACAGGAAATAGAAAATAGGAACCTGGTTATAGAAATAAATAAGGCTGGGAAGGCTTAGGGGTCAGAGGGGACCTCAGCAGGACAGGGGTGGACCACGCTGAGCTGAGCTGAGCTATGGTTGGAAAAAAAATTCCACTCCCTGCAGGGATTCAGTTAGGAAAGCCCCAGACGTCTGCACCTCCTCCCCCGTCGCTGTCCTCCAGACAGGCCTGGCCTGGATGTGATCGGCAAGGGAGATGTGGCCTGGAGGGCCCTGACCACTAGCTGTCCTTGGGGGGGGGGGGGGGGGGGCGTGCTGCTAGGCACCTGCAGCCACACCCGG
This sequence comes from Canis lupus familiaris, assembly GCF_011100685.1. Lineage (NCBI taxonomy): Eukaryota > Metazoa > Chordata > Mammalia > Carnivora > Canidae > Canis > Canis lupus. Next base: position 19,649,249 of record NC_049238.1, read on the forward strand.
ATCACATCCCCTCAGAGCCTGCTCGGTTCTGCTGTGGGTGGCGGAGGGAGCCTGCAAGGAAGGGCAGAATCAGCCCTGCTGCCCCCATTTCTCTCCTACTCACAGCCCCTTATGGGAATGTTCTGGATGCTGGGGCACCTCAGCCTGGTTGAGGGGAAGCAGTGGGAGGCCAAGCAAGGGACCCTCCTCCTCCCCATTCATACCACCATTGCTGTCACTGGAGTGCAGATCTTACTTACCCTGGCTGGTGTTCCCCTTAATAGCCACAGACCCCTGGGGTTACTGTGATTTAAATATGCTCTGTTTCCCTCCAAGTCTGAGCTCTTAAGTGCTAGTCTATGGAATATAAAGGGATCATCCAGAGCCTACACCAAATGAGCTCAGCTGGCCCCTTCCCTGCTCCCCTCCTGCCCCCCACCTCCCCATCCGTCCCTCTGGCTTCTCCCCACCCCACCAAGACACTACACGCAGGGCCACGCAGGAGTTAGAGCATAGGGACTGCTCTCCCCAAATCGATGTGGGGCCTCAGCCTGGCCCTCAGCTCACTAGAGGCCCCACTCCACCCCCACCCCACCCCCTAGCATCTCCTCCACCCTCCAGCCACCCATCCCCCACAGCAAGGCTTCCCTCCCTAGGCCTGGAGGCCCCACCTCAGTGGTACCACCTCCTCCAAGAAGCTTTCCCTGATCCCCTCTGGTTCATTGTGGCTTCACTGTCTTTGAGCACTTTATTTCTCCCTCTCCTGTGACCTTGGTCTGTGGTCATCAATTAGATGGGCTCATCCTAAACTCACTCTGTGTTCCCTGAAATCCTAGCACAGGGCTCTGCCCACAAGAAATGTTCAACAAGCAAACACGAGACGCTCAAGGCAGGATCAGAATAAAGAGCTGGAACTACAGCATGAGGGATTTAAGGTGGGTACACAGACAACCTGTTGACAACGTGCTCTGTTACTCTCCAGAACAGATGGCTAAGTGGCACGGAGGAGCCTTCCCCTCTGCAGATCTGTCAATCAGAACATCCACATCAATCAGAACCAGCACCTTCCTCCATCATCCACTCTTTGGCAAAATAGGCGGGAAGGTGGACAGGCTTCTGAGAGCACTTCCCGCAGTACTGGTCCACCCAAGCTGCCCAAATGATGAGGATCCTCACAGCCACCTGACACTGAGCATGGACACTCCACCAAGGGAGTAATGCGCATCGACCCCTGAGTCCTCACGACACCCTCAACTTATTTCCATGGTACAGGTGAGGAAACTGAGGCACAGGGCGATTAAGTTAGGTGGTCCAGATCTCGAGGCAGCAGGGAAGCATCGGACTCCAGGGCCCTCACTTCAGCTGCCTTGAAACAGGCCCGTGTCTAAGCAAGTCCTATCTCTCCCCCACGTGGCTGCACACCGTGTCCGTGGAAGTATGCACACACACACACATGCACCACACCCTGTCTTGCCCACGACATTCAGCCAAGTGCAGGCCAGCTTGAACACACACACATATCTCTGATACTTCATGGGTCTCAGATTTGAGATTTTTTTATTTTTTATTTTTTAAGCGAAAAATAGAGAGGACTGAAAACAAGTCCTCAAGATTTGGGAGGAAAGGAATGTGGCACCCTAGCTGACCACCCTAGCTGTGACGTGGTCACAGAGATGCCCAGCCTCAAAAGGGCAGGTGGGGGGGCTCCTGACTGGTGCTACTATCTGTTAGATACCGGAGTAGGAGTGGAAACGATTCCCCAGGGCCATACCACACATCTCCCCAGGGACCCCAGGCCCGCACCAGCAGCAGGAAGAGACGAGGGAAAGGCCGTGCCTTCTGACGGGCACCCAATCCTGGCCTCAGGCTCTGGTTAGTACTTCCAACCCCGGCCTGGTCCCACACCCAAACAGCCCCCAACCCAGCTCCAAGTGTTCTCAGAGCTTCAAGTTCTCTTTCAAATCTCAGTTGTAAGGCTTGGATACCAATGGTTAATATTTCAGGTGCAACGATGGGGAGTGAGGGGTCTACTCTTAAATTACCCATCAGGAAGCAGGTAAGGCGATTCTGAGTTCCCTACGTGCTTCCCAACAAAAGGAGCCTTGCCGGGCCACCGCTAAGGGAGAGGACACACACCAAAACCGCAGGTGTGTAGCAAGCTCCCCTGCTGTTCAGCAGACACCCAGGGAGGTCCCACTAAATGTCTGATGGGGGACCCAGAAGCCGCCAAGTCGAGGTCCTTATCCTGTGGAGACCACAGGCTTATGGGAGAGAGCTGGAGCAGGGGACACTGTGTGAGTTCCCCAGGGGCCAAGTCACCCTGGGCAAGGATTTTCTAACTTGTCCTGCATTTCTTGCAGGGGACCATTGGCAGTGCTGTGTGACCGTGATAGGAAAATATCCACGAGGAACTCGAGAGCATATTGTGAATTGGACTCGGAGGGGGAAAAAACCCTCGGAAATTATGTACACACACAGATTTACGTGTGAACCTACATGTGAAGGTTTACCTGGAGGCTGTCTTTTTACACTCTCTGTGGAGGCACCTGCGACAAACCTGTCTCCCTGCGGGGGAGGGGGCCCCCACCCCTCACCCGCCCCTTTTTTTTCACAGGCCCATCCCCCAGGAGGCCTGGCTCGCTCAGACCTCCACTCCTTGGAAGCCTTTCCGGATTACCGCTGTGTGGTGAAAACAGACCACCCCACCCCCATTCCCGGGTCTGAAATTCCACCACTAGAATCAGAGCCATAGAATTTCAAAGTTGGAATGGACCTCCGAGCTCCGATCCAACCCCCACCCCACAGAGGAATCCTGTCCGCAGACACCCTGACAGATGGCCACAGTGCGGTTGTCCTCTCCAGTGCTAGGAGGGCAGCCTTGCTCTGTGCCCCTGGCACCGCTCGAATCTAGAAGGAATTCACCTTCCCAAGGCCGGCTTTCTACCGCGGGCCCCGTGCCTGGGATGGGCAGCAGGCTCGGTCAGCCTGAGCCTGAGCCTGAGCCTGAGCATGAGCCTGAGCCGGGAGCCATGCGCTTGAGGAGGAGCTGAAGCCTGAGTACCGACCGAGCAGCTGGACAAGAGTGCAGAGAGGGAGCCAGAGCCCAAAGAAGTGGGGCCAGGGAAGGGAGGCAGGCAGGCAGGTGCCAGACCCGAAGCGCAAGTTTGCCGCCCGGGTGCAGCACATGTACACACATGCACTCCCAGGCCCGCAGCCTCACACTTTCACGGAGATGCCTGTCAAACAGCCCAACGACGGCCTCAACGGGACCTGGAGGCGGAGGGGGACCACCTTGCCCCAGAAACCTAACAGGAACTCCTGACAACCCAAGCCTCCGGACCGGCAGCTGAGGAGAGCACCAGAAGAGAGCCCCTGCCAGCAGAGACGGCAGCCCTAAGGGGGTCCCTCCGCCTGACAGCTGGGCTCCCCAGAGCCCACAGGCCAGTCCTCACTCCAGCAACGCCGAAGGAGAAAAGCCTCCCCGGCTGCAGCTGTCACATCTGCCTGCAAGGGAGGAGGCACAGCTAGAGCAGCACCTGATCCCAGGATCCCTGCAGAGCCCGCCAGCCCAGGAGGCCGGAGGCCGCTTCAGCCGCTGGCAGCCCAGGGTGAAACCTGAAGACTCAACAGTCCCCCAGGGATGCTGATGGCAGCCTCCGGGCACGGGCGCCCGGCGAGGGGCAAGCGGGGTCACAGGGCAGAGGGCGCCCGTGGCCCAGGCCCGGGCTCCCGGCCCTGCAGGCTTGGGAGGGGGCACGCGGGGTGGCTCGGGGCCCCCAGCCCTTCCGCCCCCGCCCCGGGCCCGGCCGGCCGCCGGGGTGCTGGACGCCATCTTGGGTCAAGGTGCAGCCTCGGGGGGCTCCCGCCCGCGCAGGGGGAGAAGCCCCCCGCGCCCCGACCAGGCCGGCAGCGCCTACTCCGCGGGCCTCGCCGCGCAGAGGGGTGGAAGGACGCTGGGGATGGAGAGAAAAGTGGGGAATAACAGAGGGGGTGGGAGGGGAGGGGAGGGGAGGGGAGGGGAGGGCAGGGGAGTGGGTGCCCCCAAGAAGGGAGGTTCCAGGAAAGCGAAATGCAGTTTGGCAGCCGGAGGGCCGCGGGCCCCAGCGCCGGGGGGCTGGGGGAGGCCGGGGGCGGGCCCTGGACCCACGCCAGCTCGGTCCGCGCGCCGAGGGGGAGGGCGGGCAGGGCGGCCTGGGGGAGGGGAGCGGGGTGAGGGCGGGACACGGGCCGCGGCCGCCTACGGCTCCGAAGCTCGGGGTCTCCTGGGGCGCGGGGCCGCGGGGCCGAAGACCCCGATCTGCAGCCTCCGCGAGGCCTCGTCCTTCACTGTGCAGATGCGAAGCTTTCAAGGACACGTCTGCACCGGCCCGGCGGGGGTGCGTGTGCGTGAGTGTGTCCGCGTGCGTGCGAGTGTGTGCGACCGGGGGTGCTGCTGCAGGGGGCGACCCCGGGCGCCGCTCCCGGCCGGGGCCCGCAGCTCGCATCCCCGCGTCTTCCGGCCCCCGCGGCCCCGGCCCGGGATCTCCGCCCGCCCCCGCCCCGCCCCCACACTGCGGCGCCGCCGCCACCGCCGCCGCCGCCGCCGCCGCCGCCGCCGCCGCCGCCCCGGCTCCCACGGCCCGCGGCGGGGGCAGGGAGGAGCCAGGCACGACGTCCCCCCCCGCGCGCCGCCCGGCCCTCCGCGGGGAGGTGTGCCCCCCAAGTGGCACTCTCGCCACCCCCGCCGCCCCTCCCAGATCCGCTGGCACCCCGCACCCCCAGCCACAGGTGGCCGGAGCAGGATCGCTGCGCAGCGCTCCCCGGCCCGGCCCCCGAATCACCCCGCGGCCCGCCCCCGGGGGCCTCCCGCGTCCCCCGCCCCGCCGGGCCGAGGAGGGCCGGGAGCCGGGGGGAGGGGCGGGGGGCCGGGTCGTGCCAGGCTGCCATTTTCTGCCGCCGCCGCGGAGCCTGCGCGGGGCCCGGCCCCCGCCCCCTCCCCCGCTCCCTGCGGGCCGCGGCGGGAGCCGATCTCTCCGGGTCGGGGTCCGCGCCCTGCAGCGCCGCGGCCGCAGGCCCCAGGCGGGGCCCCGGGGCGGGGGCAGGGCCCGGAAGGCGGGGGCGGCCAGGCCGGGGCCCCTGCGGCAGCGCCGGGCCGGGCACCGCGGCGGAGGCCGGCGGCGGAGGGGGCCCCCCGCGGCATTGTATAGACTTGAACTTGAGCCCGGAGCCGGGCGGGGGCGGGGGCGGGGGCGGGGAGGGGGCTCCGCGCCGGGAGCGGGCGGGCGGGCGGGCGGGACGGGAGGGGGCGCCTGCGGAGCCCGCGGGGACATAAACAAACCCTCAGATCCCCCGCGCCGCCCCGGCCGGCCCGGCCCGCCGTCCCCGCCCGCAGCCCCGGCCCCGCGAGCGCCCGGCGCCGAGTTGCAGGGGTCCGGGAGCGCGCCCCGAGCCGGGCACTGCCCGCCGCCGTGCCCCCCGCCCGGCCGCCCGCCCGCCCTCCCCGCCCGCCTCCGGGCCGGCCTCCCGGGCCGCCAGCAGCGGCGCTCATTACCGTGTGGCCGGTGGGGTCGGGCCGGCCCGGCTGCGCGCCCTGGTGCCGCGGCGCCGCGTCCCGGCTCGTCCTCTGCTCTCGCCGCCGCCGCCGCCGCCGCCGCCCGCGCGCCCTCCCTCCCTCCCGGCCCGCCTGCCTGCCTCGCTCGCTCCCTCCCTCCGCTCGCTGTCGCGCTCCCTCTCTCCGCCTCCTCTGCCGGGTCCCCCCCTCCCACCCCTTCTCTCCGCCTTCCTCCTTCCCTCCCTCCGGCCGCCCGCGGGCCCAGGCCTCCGCCCGCCGCTCGCCCCCCGCGGCCGCGCTGGCCCCGGCCCCGGCGCTGCGGAGCCGGCCCGGGAGGCAGCGCCGACTGGGGGGCCCCGGGGCGCCGCGGCGGTAGCGGCCTGGGCGCGCGGCCGGTCCTAGCGCCCTCGGCCCGACTCCCCGGCCTCCGCGGCCCCGCCGGGGGTCTCCGCACGCTGCGAGACCGAGGGCCGGACCCCGCGGTGCCCCGACCCTGCGCTGGGCCTGGGCGCCCCGCCTCGGCCGCGCTCCGGGCCGCTCCGCCGGGGGCCCTGCTGCAGCCCGCCCTCCCCCCGACCCGCGGGGCGCCCCGCTACCTGGCGCTGCCTCTGCGCTGGGTCCCCGCATCCAGCACTGGCCGCAGGGACAGCGGCCCCTCCTCTCCCCGGGCCGGTGTCAAGTGCCTCCCCCCGGCAGCCCGCGGAGCCCCCGGCGGCCTTCACCCTGCAGTTCTCCCGACCTCCACCAGAGCCCACTGCACTCTGCCTGCCTCAGCACTGGGGCCGGGGACAGCAGCGCCGGCCCATCCGCAGCGCAATCCCCACCCGACCCGCCGCCCCCGCCAGGTGCCGCCGCCGAGCGGAGGCCGGCCCACTCAGCGCGGCCAAGGTCGCGGCGCCAGGTCCATCCAGGCCGTCCTGGAGGCCCGGGCGCCTCGCTAGGATGAGTCCCCATGAAGGGAGTGAGCTCCCCGTACCTTGGAGTGTCCAAGTAGAGTTGAGTGCCCTCAATTGGACAGTGGAAGACTGAAAGACTTCGTGGGGTGGGAGGTTGAACTAAATGACATTGAAGATCCCTTCCAGCTCTAAGATTCTGTGCACACCTACACTCCACCCTCACGCTTACTCACCCCTTTCCCGTGGGGGTTGTTCTCATTTCCCAGAGAGTTCTCCGGGCTCCAGGTTTCTGACTTGGGGCATCTCTGTCTACTTCCATCAGCATAGCCACCCTCTGCTCATCACTTTCCCAACCGCTACCTCTAGGCCTTGGCGCTGGACCCCCTGAGCACCCCCAGACTGGCTCTCCGGCAGCCTCCAGCAGCCCCTTCCACTGCGCACCCCCAATCCACCTGGCGCCTCAGCTACGTGGCAGTGCCGTGTGCTCCCTGACCCAAGTACCCACCACCCCCCTCGTGGGCAGGGGCTGCCCAAGATGGGCACTCAGGCCCTCACTGCTGAAACCAGTCCTACTTCTCCCTTCTCTCCCACCAGCTTCACCCCTTTGAGGGCACAAGAACAGTCACCTAACTCGTTGAGACACAAAGCTCAACTTTTGTCCAAGACGTTCCCCTTCTGGAAGCTCTCTAATGTTCCCAGATGCCCCAGTCTCCCCCACCCCCCCAGCCTCAAGGTCAGAGGCCACTGTCCGCACAGTCGTCACCCCATGCCGCTGATGACCGGCCCTGCCGTCCGTGGATTGCAGCTGTCCAGTTCCAGAGACTCGTACTGCTTCCTCCACGAGGACAAGAACCACGTGTGGAGCTCGGCACTGGGCTCCCAGTAAGTTCTCAGTAAACATCGGTTGAACGAATGAATGTGTGCACTGCGGGCCCCTTGCCACTTTCTTTCCACATCCAGATGGGCGTCCACAAATACTCTAACACATGGCTAAAGGGAAGACCGTGTTGAGAAAGATGGTGCCATACCTCTCCCTTCCTCAAGGGCTTATATAACGCTGCCCCCAAATAGCAGCGACTGTTTACCGAGGGCCTCCTGTGTGCCCGGCACCAGACTTGGCACATTTTGCATAGTCCTTGCCAAACCTGTGTGGCGGTTTATACTATCCTCACTCTACAGATGAAGAAACTGAGGCTTGGTCAAAGCTAGCCAGTTGGGAAGTCACAGAACCAGGATTCAAAGCCTGGTTCACCTCACCCTGAAATCACCACAGCACACTTTTAAAAACATTATAGTTGCTCTTGACAAGTTGAAATTCTCAGGATCAAGTATCTGTCGAGTAGAACTATTTGTGATGAAATCATTGGGAGCCCATGATGTGTATGACCTTGGATATCTGTGTTGCTGGGGTCGGGAGGCCCGAGTTGACCATGTTAGAGGGGGGTTATGTCCAGTCAGAAGCAACCATGTGGCTATAGGGTTGGTCCAGAGCCTGGCCCTGATTGTCTTTGGCATATGAAGGCCCCTCCAGGTGGTCCCAAGAAGAGGCATATCAGTGCTGGCTAACCCTGCTGGGCCTTCCTAACCATACATCACACGGGTCTAGCTCCAATTGATGTAGCCTTTGGGCTCCTGTACCCTCTCGCTTCTGTCTCTTTCACTGTGGCCTGATCGGAATCCTGGTTGATCCTAGATTATCTGGGGCAAGGAGCAGTATCAGCCAGGATATGCTGGGTTATCCTGCAATAACAAGCAACCCCAAATTTTGGTGACTTAAAATCACAAGAATTCTGTAGGAAACAATATGGTGGTTCCTCACCAAAAGTAAGCATAGAATTACCCTCCGATCCAGCAGTCCCGCTTCCACGTACATACCCAAACGAACTGAAAGCAGAGACTCTAATAGACGTTTGTACACCAGTGTTCACAGCAGTACTATTTGCAATAGCCAAACGGTGAAGACAACCCGGATGTTCATGAATAGATGAATAGATAAATAAAATGTGGCATATGCATACAGTGGAATATTATTCTGCCTTAAAAGGGAAGGAAATTCTGGAAGCTGCTCCAACATGGATAAACCTTGAAGACATTATGCTAAGTGAAGTAAGTCAGACACAAAAGGACAAATATTGTGTGATTCCACCTACGTGAGGCACATAGAGTAGTCAGATCCATAGAGACAAAGTAGAATAGTAGTTGCCAGGGACTGGGGTGTGTCAGGGGTGGGTGTGTGTGAGGAGTGGGAAGTTAGTATTTAGTGGGTTACAGAGCTTCAGTTTGGAAAGACAAAAAGAGTTCTGGAGGTGGATGGTGGTGATGGTTGCACAATATGTGAATGCACTTAATGCCTCTGAACTAGACACTTAGAAATGGTTAAAATGGCAATTTTATGCTGTACATATTTTACCACAATAAAAAATTGAGCACGGTATGACTATAAATTAAATCTATTAAATCTATTATGAAAAACCATAAGGTTTACTTTTCTTGCTCCTGTTACGTGTCTGTGGCAAGTCTGCAGAGGCGTAGAGCTCATGGAATATTCTGGGACCCTGGCTGACAGAAGAGCCACCACCGCAAGGAGGGCACTGGAGGGTATCACACTGACATAGCCATCTGTCCCTCATTGGCTGGAACCAGTCAAACAGCTCCATTCAACTATCAGGATCCAGGAAGTAAACACTACCACGGATCTCAAAGCAGGGAGAACCAGACATATTTAGCAACCAGCACCAGTGACTACCACAGGGGCCCTTCCAACTGTTTCACCGGCAGCATGTTCCTCTAACATCTTCCCCCTGGGGACTCCAGCGGAAGACTCAGTTCCCACACTTCTGACTCAGACGAGAGTCTACCCTTGGCCCCAGCACCCTGCTAGACTTTATGTCCTCTGGACCAGCCTGCTTCTGAAACCATTCCACCTGCCTTTGCTGCACCTCCTCCCTGATGTGCAGACCTGGCTCACCTACCATCAGGCTCGGTGATTTCAGCCCCACGGTGACTCACCACTTGGGTCATCTTAATATCCACTGCTTGTCACACCCACCCGGAGAGCTGCATCATAGACCACTATCCACGTAGGTTCCTCATCTATAGCAAATGGTGATACTTCCACCTACCTTCCATGTGGCTTGTTATATTCGTCAGGACTCTCAGTCACACGGGACAGAATCCCAGCCTAAACTGGTTTAAATGAGGGGATTCAGTGGTTTAGAGTTTAGACAATGGGGAGGCCCAAGGTTGGAAAGACTAGGGAAATCCGGCTTCTCGAATGCTAGCTCCAGGGCTCATGGTCGCCATCACTCTTGTCTGCTCCCCACTGGGTTGGCACGTTCTCTCCTCCCTGAAACAGACTCCAGGATGGTGGCCAGCAGACCCAGGCCTGCGTTCTCCCAGTTTAGAATCCCAGGGGAAGAACATTGTTTTCGTTTCCCTCAGGAAGTGGCCTAAGGCTTCTAGGACATGAAGCTCCATGTCCCCTAGCAATGACCCACCTCCCCCTCCTGGAGCCTCGAGGTCTGAGACACATCATTGTTCAGTTTGGGCTTTCATTGTCACCCTCACTGAAGCAGAAACGTTCCAAGGGTCACTTCGGTTGTTCTGGCCGTGGTCACAAGCCCACAGCGCACCAGGTTCTACAGCCAGCAGGAGAGCATGAATCACATGCCCACCCCCATAAGGGAGTGCAGGAGATGGCATCGGTACTGGTGCATCCAGCCAGCACCCATGGAGTAGGAGCAAACTCGTTCCCCGGAGCAAGGGGTGCTGAGCAAACACATTCCACTTCCTCCCGTGGCTGCCCGGCATCCACGTGTACCTTCTTTCCTTGTGTATGCACTTTCCAAGCGCTCTGGCTACCTGATAGAGGTGGTGGTTGCACAACATTGCAAATGTGCTACACGCCACCAAATTGTACATTTTTAAATGATTAGTGTTAGTGAATTTCACCTCAATAAAAAAGATATTTTTAAGATGTTCCTACTAAAATGAAGAACCCACGCCATCTACAACTAAAAATGCACTTGATCTCCTTCCCAAAGGAAGATAATCCAAGTCATGACCAGCTCTAAAATCAGGATCTCTGAGTAATGTGCATTTCTCTCAATGAGATGGATGTGGCTGCTTCTTATCCACCACGGTGGCTACATTTTAAACGCAACTACCCAAAATGCCAAATCTGTGACGTCGGAGAGAAAACAGATTATCCACAACAGGGACTGACTTCGCAAAAGAGGAGAGGGGGAAGAACCTTTAGGGGTTGCTGCTCATGGCCTGGACCACACCCTGCCGCCTGGGCTGCCAGGCTCACTTCTTCACAGGTGGATCCAGGTCCCAGTCCTAAAAGAATTTCCCTGGTTCATTGTCCTCCATGGCTGTGCCTGAGGGCCTATGGGGAAGAAGTCTCCTTTGGTGGGGGGGCCAGCTTCCTAGTGGCGCGGTCATGTCTTCCTGGGGATTCCTTCAGAGTTTGAGCAATCCCTAGATCTGGGGATTTGATATTACTTCCCTAAAGCCTCAGCCAGCTGCTAGTCAGCTCATTTTCTGGGGACTCCATGGACCAGCAACCAGCACCCACCCCAAAGTCCCAAAGGGCTGGGTAGACTACTCTGCTAACCCACCACAGAAGTTTTAAACATGAAAACAAAGAGTAGATGTGAAAGTGCTTTGCAACCATTAAAGTGCCAGCATTCTCATGCACAGAGAAAATCCTAAAGACACAAATTCGTTCTGTGTGGTTTTATGTGTTTTATTGTGTATACACAATCTTTTATTCAATTATTTTATCCTTTTATTGGATTTCCCACAGCAACTGTCATAAACCTCCCCCATTTCTAGATGCTGGTTCAGCCCCTTCCCTCAGGAGACACCTCAGCCTCTATCTCTCACTCCCAGCATGAGCCTCACACTGTGTATTGACAGATACAAAAACATAGATGTAAACACACACACACACACACACACACACATCCACACACGCCTGTATGTGTCTCTGTATCAGTAGTCCCTTTTTCTGTCCGCTGAGAGCACCTACAAGCAATAAAACCTCCATTGGAATGAGCACACCTCATGCTCAGATCTTAGTTTCTAAATACCATTATTTACTAAAAGGAACTGAACCTTTTTGGAGAAATGGCAGTTTCCAGAGTAGGACCAAGCAAGGAACAAGATGAGCCCAGAGTATGTCACACTGAAAAGTAAGGAAGTGCTCAAAGAATAATGGGATACAGGGGCGGGGCTCCCACTGGCAAAATATGGGAAAATTTGAGCATCAGAATCAATGATGATACCAACAGATTACAGCCCACTGAATAAAATAGAAATCTATGCGACCACACTGCTAGAAATAAATGGATACATCGCAGGTTGAATGAGGAGCAGGATATTTACAGGGTCTCAAAATACTTCCCAACAAAATACTGACTAATTGAAAAGGAAAGAAGAGTGACGTTACAATGGAAAAACCTGAAACACTTCCCTTTTGTCAAATGATTGAAGGTAACATCATCAGTAATGAGCCAAATGGAAATGGTATGCCGCCTAACAGGAGGCTGTGAGAAGGACACAGCATCATTTCTATGATCTTCCAACCCGAGATGCATCGCCTGAGTCCTATCTTGAGGAGACATCCAAACCCTATCTTAACCCATTGGGCTGCTATGACAAGGTACCATAGGCTGGTAGCTTATAAACAACAAAACATTCACTTCTCACAGCTCTGGGGTCTGAAAAGCCCAAGACCATCACAGCAGCGGATTCAGTGTTTGGTGAGGGCTTCCTGGGTCATAGTCAGCCGTCTTTGCGCTGTGTCCTCACGTGGTGGAAGGGACAAGCGAGCACCCTGGGATCTCTTAAAAAAAATTTTTTTTTTAAGATTTCATTTATTTATTAGAGACACACACACAGAGAGAGAGAGAGAGAGAGAGAGACAGGCAGAGGGAGAAGCAGGCTCCCTACAGGAAGCCTAATGTGGGACCCCATCCTGGGTCTCCAGGATCAGGCCCTGGGCTGAAGGCTAAACTGCTGAGCCACCCAGGCTGCCCCGTGGGATCTCTTTTATGACCCCTAATCCCAGTCGTGAGGGTAGAGCCTTCCAAAGCCCTACCTCCTAATACCATTGCCTTGGGCACTAGGTTTCAACATATGAATTTTGAGAAGCACAGACATCAGACCATAGCAAACCCAAAACAAGGGGTATTCTACAAAATAACTGATTTGTAATTTTTTTTTTTTTTAAGAATATCAAGGTCGGGATGCCTGGTGGCTCAGTGGTTGAGCATCTGCCTTGGGCTCATGGTGTGGTCCCAGAGTCCCGGGATCGAGTCCCACATCAGGCTCCTTGTGGGGAGCCTGCTTCTCTCTCTGCCTGTGTCTCTGTGTCTCTCATAATTAAATAAATGAAATCTTCAAAAAAAAAAATAAGATTGCTTTTGAATAAAAAATTTTTTTAAATCACTCCCCGAGGTTGTAGCATTTTGCCTTCCCATCAGGAATATGTACGAAAAAGTATGTTGCCAGTTGAGAAATGTTGTTAAACTCTTGGATTTTTTTTTTTTTAAGATTTTATTCATTTGTTTAAGAGAGAGAGAGCTAGTGAGAGAGAAGACAAGCAAGGAGAGGGCGCTGAGCAGGAAGCCAGACCCGGGGCTCAATTCCAGGACCCCGGGATCATGACCTGAGCTGAAGGCAGCTGTTTAATGGACTAAGCCACTTCGGTGCCCCAAACTCTTGGATTTTTGCCCATCTGATAGGTGAGCAGTGATCTCTCACCACATTTTGTTTTGCATTTCTTTCATTTTGAGGAGGTTGATCATCTTTTCATATGTTTAAGGGCCATTTGCATTTATAAACTGAGAACTATAGATTTATTTTTGAACCTTTTTCTGTCGGGCTGTGGATCTCTTTCTTCTTGAGTTTTATGACCTCTCCATAAATCAAGGGGGTCACCCCTTTGACTGTGATAAAAGCCAACAATTATTTTAGCCAGCATTGTGCCAGGGAGCCTGGTGCGATGCTTTCCGTCTGTGAGGCATTATCACAAGACACAATCCAGACCAACATTAGCCAGTTATCATGAGCTAAATTGTGGAGCTCAGGGGCACCTGGGTGGCTCAGTCGGTTGAGCCTCTGTCTCTTGATTTTGGCTCAGGGTATGACCTCAGGGTTGTGTGATAGAGCCCCACATTGGGCTCTGTGCTCAGCAGGGAGTCTGCTTGAGGATTCTCTCTCTCTCTCTGCCCCGCCCTGGTCTAAAAAAATAAAGATAAAATACTAAATACAATTTAAATTGTGATGTTCAAACAAGAAGGGATTAAGGCTGGGATGAGGGTCTCTAAGGAAATAGAACTGAGCCAGAGCTGCTTGGGATTTGGTGGGTGAGGGCATCAGGATTGAGAGGGCAATATCCAGAGAGGCACAGGGAGGCAAGGAGGTGATGCCCAGGGTCACTCCCCCTCAATCTCTCTCCCTTTGCTGCTGGCCTGACCCTCAGACTCAGGGACCCTCCCCTGTGGAACTCTCCTGACTCTGCTGCACCCTCCTTCACCCCAGCCCTTCCCCTGGTTCCTTCCTCTGCTCCTCCAGAGGGAAGAGGAAAGGAGCTGCCCCCTGCTGAATAGGACCTCATGGGCTCAGGGCAGCTGCTGAGCAACCCCACAGCCCGCCTGGCTCTCTGTGGGGCATGTAATTCAATATCAAAATAAAAGGCTGGAAGCCTGTGGTTGTATCAGCTACAAACATTTTCATGAGTAAAAAGCAGTGATTTTTTTCATTCATATTCTTATATTAGTAATGTACATTCCAGGCTTTAAGTTGAGTTCCATGCCACTCAGTAAAAAGAGTATCTTTGGGGATCCCTGGGTGGCTCAGTGGTTTGGCGCCTGCCTTTGGCCCAGGGCACGATCCTGGAGTCCCGGGAATAAGTCCTGTGTCTGGCTCCCGGCATGAAGCCTGCTTCTCCCTCCTCCTGTGTCTCTGCCTCTCTCTTTCTCTCTCTATATCTATCATGAATAAATAAATAAATAAATCTTTTTTTTTTTTTAAAGGGTATCTTTTTTTAATTAAACTTTTTTGGAGTTGTTTTTTTGTTTTGTTTTGTTTTGTTTTGTTTTTTGGTAAGCTCTGAGCCCAACATGGGGCTTGAACTTACAGTCCTGAGATCAAGAGTTGTGTGCTCTACTGACTGAGCCAGCCCGGCATCCCTTTATGGGGATAATTTTAGATTCATGTGCAGTAGTGAGAACTACAGAGAAATCCTCTGTACCCTTTACCAGTCTCCCCCTGACCCATGATAACTTCTCTCAACACCTAAGTGTGGTATCACGATCAGGATACCAACATCGACGTGGTCAAGGAACAGAACATTTTGATTCCCTTTTGCAGCCACACCCACCTCCCCTGTGCCTCTCCCCACCCCCGGGGCAATACGAATCCATGCTGTTTCTACAGTTTTCTCCTTTCAGTGATGTTATGTAAATGGAGTCAGATCTTTTGGGATTGGCTTTTTTCACCCAACATAAACCTCTGGAGACTCATCCGAGTTGTTGCGTGTGTTAATGGTACCTTTTTTTTTTTTTAATTCCTGGGTAAAATTCCACATGCAGATATGCCACCGTTTAACCATTCATCTGTTGAAGGACATCTGGGGCTTTTTCAATCTTTAGCCTTACATTTGGGGCCTCCCTGAGGCCAGGGAGGTGAAACACTGGTCCAGCCGCTAGAGTCACGTGGGGATGTTGGTGGAAAACATCAGGCAATTTCAATGGGAAAGAACTTGGAGACTCGAGAGTGATTGATAATCTGATGTCTTGGGGATCATGTTTAAGGAAGGTGAGTCTTTGGAGGGAGGCAGCCCAGAGGCGAGGAGATCTGTGCTCAGCTCTGGCAGGGGGTACGGGCAAGCGATCCGCCGCCTTCCAAAAGGAACATCTATTGCTGACTGGAAACAGAGATGACGGGAAGGGACATATTCACTGGTTTGGGTTGTTATAGTAACATCCAGATAAAATATATATTCAGGGGCCGGAGGAGAAATGGAACTGAATGCTGATGAGCTGATGGAAGGGGTGGGGAATGACTGGAGGAGCATCGCTACACACACGGTACTTACACGTTATGGAAGCCATGAATAGATGGGCTCCCCCTGGGGAGTGTGGAGACCAGAGACGCTGGGGTAGACCTCAGCCTGGGGTGGGAGAGATGACGGCGAAGGAGAGAGAAGGAGGCTCAGGAAGGCAAGGGGAGAACCAGATGAGTAAACAGAGGCCAAGGACAAAGGGCTGATGGGGCGACAGGGTCAAGGACAAAGGGGGTATATCTGTGATCTATCACCACGCAACAAATTAACCCAAACCTTGGTGCCTTCAACAGCAACACTCATTATCTCACAGATGCTGTGTGTCAGGAATCTGGAGGTGGCTTCATGGGGTCATCGGCTCAGGGGCTCCCATAGGCTACAACTGACGTAGCCGGCTCCAGCCATCTCCAGGTTTGACGGGGAAGGATCCATTTCCAAGCTCACTCATGCAATAGTTCTTAACAGGAATCAGTTCCTTGTGGGTTGTCGGACTGAGGCCTTCTAGTCAACGCTGGCTGAAGGCTGAAAGCGGCCCTCAGCTCCCTGCCATGTGGGCCTCCCCACGGGGCAGCTCACAAGATGGCAGCAGCCTTCATCAGAGTGACAAGCCTGAGAGAGCGAGAGACAGTGTTCAGGCAGGAGGGAAGTCACAGACTTTTGCATCAGACTCAGCTATTCTCTTTGTAAACAGCAGGCCTCCAGGACCAGCTCACACTCAAGGGGCAGGGAATATACAGGAGTCTGAATACAGGAAACCATTTTAGCTGCCTACTACAGGGAGCAAAAACAAGGTGGCTGCATTTGACCCAAGACTGCCCCAGCTGGCCCCTGAGGGGACAGTGTCAGGAGAATGCAAGCAGCAGGCGACAGAATGGAGGAGACCAGCAGTGATGCCAGTTCCCAGCTGCCCCAGCACTTTGGGGGACAGGGACGAACTCACAGCCTCCACCCCAGATCCCAGAAGATCCCAGCTCAGCACCATCTGCTTCCTCCACCCACCCTCCACTCCCTACTTGAGCAGGGTCACGCAGGCAGGCAGGGCCTGGCCCCCCATCTCCCTTTTGCCAGCTGAAACCAATTCCATCTCTCCAGTGAGGTGCAGGACCCTCCTCAGAGGACAAGAGCGGATTCCCTAGCCATTTGCACTTTCCAGAACTGGCCACCTGTCAGCGGATGCACTGGCAGGGACCCCCTCCCTGTCCCATCTGCAGAAGTGTCCCTGTTCCTCTGCTGAGCCTAGCCAGCAACCTGGGCCTGTCTCCCTGACTCTCCTCGGGCCCAGAGGCCACGCGCCCACTTGTGGGAGGGACACACAGAAAGACAGGAAAGTGCTGAGAAGGTGGGAACCAGGGCCTTCCCACCAGGAGCTGGCAGGCCGTGGGAACGCTTCCAGGGGAACACAGGAACACAGAGTGGAGGGGAAATCCTCGAGGGATGAGGCGGGGGCTGGCCACGGTCCTTCCCGAGAGGCGCACAGGAGAGAGCTGCAGGCCTACATCACAGTTCATGTGTCAGACGTGCAGGACATGCGACTATTTGCAGACGCCGCCCTTGGGACAAGGGGCATACGGCAGCCAGAATAATGACCCCCACCAAAGACGTCCACATCCTAATCTTTGGCATCTGTGAATATGTTAGGTCACATGGCCGGGGGGAACCAAGTTTGCTAATCAGCCCAGCTGGAGATGGGGAGATCACCCGGATTATCTGGGGTCCATAAACACCAGGGGCCTTGGAAGTAGGGCAGGAGACAAGAGTCGGCGCCAGAGTGACAGGGTTTGAGAAGGACTTGACCTACTGCTGCTTGGCTTTGAAGGAGCAGGAAGGAGCCCCGAGCCCAGGGATGTGGGCCACCTCTGGAAGCAGGTGCCCGCCACGTCGTGGCCTCCCCAGGGGCTTTCAGGAGGGCCCCAGCCCTGCAGGCCGCCTCGCCCTGTTCTTTCCTCTCCCGCTGAGCCTGAGCCTGGGGAGCCCAGAGCGCGGGGCCGGGGCTTCCGGGATCTGGATGCAGCCCCCCTCTGCCTCTAGCTTGCTCTTCCACCTGAGAAGTCATTTTTCCTTATCGGACACTAGTTTTCTACAACGCGGGCTTGGCGACAGGCTCCGCTGCCACCCGCGGGCGGCTGAGTCCAGGCCCCACGAGGGGATGCTCAAGGGCCACAGGTGTCCCAAGGTCGCTTTAGGACTCCGCACCCCCGCGCCGTCTATTTCTTTTCCAGCCAAACAGAGGACCAGGGTGGGGACGATGGAAGTGACCCCCGAACTCCTGGCAGGGGACGCGGAGAGCAAAGCCCCTCGTAGACAAAGGAGGGGGTGGTGGACCGAGAAGGCTCGCGTTTCCCAGGCCCCGCCCGGGAGCTGCAGAGCGGGGACTCAGGACAGACCCCCGGGAGGCGCTGCCCAGGCCAGATGGCAGTGGGGTGAAGGCAGACGGGGTGCGAGCGCCGGCCACCTCCCACCTCCCACCTCCCACCTCCCACCTCCCACCTCCCACCTCCCGGAGCTAGGGAGTAACAGGCAGGGCTTGGGGAACGGGCCTGCGCATACCTGTGCTTGTTGGGAGAATTTTTTTTTAAAGATTTTATTTATTTATTAATGAGAAACAGAGAGAGAGAGAGAGAGAGGCAGACACACAGGCAGAGGGAGAAGCAGGCTCCATGCAGGGAGCCCGATGCAGGACTCGATCCCGGGTCTCCAGGATCAGTCCCTGGGCTGAAGCCGGCGCTAAACCACTGAGCCACCCAGGCTGCTCCTCGTGGGGAGAATTTAATGAGATGATGCTGAGTGCCCAGGACGGAGCCTGGCACACAGCAAGTGCTCCACCAACATCAGCAGACAGTACTTTTATTTATTTATTTTTAACACAAGTCTAATATATTTTAATCAGAGTCTAATCACATGCGGTGTGATATTAGTTTCAGGTGTGCTGACAGTCCCTTTATTAATTGCGTCTCCACTTCCCTCTGTCCCTTGCCTGAGTAGGTGAGAGAGGAATACAGATAACTCCCTCAGTGGGACCTAACGTTTCCAGTGCGCTTTCCAGCTGAGCTCCCATTAGATCCTGATCACAAGGGGCACCTGGGGGGCTCAGTGGTTGAGCGTCGACCTTCAGCCCAGGGCATGATCCCAGGGTCCTGGAACACATCAATGTGACACATGAGAGTCACACATTGGGCTTCCTGCATGGAGCCTGCTTCTCCCTCTGCCTGTGTCTCTGCCTCTCTGTCTCTCATGAATACAAATAAAAATTAAAAAAATATATATCCTAATCACAAACCAGTAAGCACGTGGGCCAGAGAACGTTATGTCAATTTGAAGGCTGAGGCCACCAAGGTCCAGAGAGGTGTCTTGGCAAGTCATTGGCCAGTGGGACCAGAGCTGGCCTCTGAGCCACACTCAGTGCCCACATGGAGTGTCCCAGAGGAACCAGGGCTCCTCTGAGCACAGGCGGATGGCTGAGGCAGTGGGCTCATCTCACCTGCTCACCTGTTGCTGTGCCACGTGTGCGGCTTTGGGCTGTCCCCTGTCCCTGAGCTCCCTAGGGCCTCACCCCAGCCCTGCCCCTGCAGCACCCAGACCCACTCCCAAGGCATCCCAGGTTCCCAGCATCCAAGAGGCATTCAGAAGACCTGCCTACCCCTAGACATCTTGACATTTCTTTACTTGGAGACCAACCACTCCTTTTATTTCACAATTAATGAATTCCCAGGAGCTGAATGTGATCTGTAGCCCTGGTGATTTTGGAGGCCTGGAGCAGGGCGGGGGAGTGGGGAGGGGACAAGAGGCTTGGGAGGGGTGAAGAAGAAGCTGGGCCATGGGAGCAGATTTTTCTGACCAAAACTGAGGGTAGCATGTTCCTGGGGACCAAGTAGCTGGCAGAAATCGGAATGAGGAGGAGAAACAGAGGCCTGGGGTTAGGCTACATCAAAAAGGGAACAGCTAAGCTTTGGTACTTCTTAGGGGTCCTAGTGGTGCCTGCCTCAGTTTACCCACAGCACAGGCTACTTTACTGTGATACCCAGGGACTCCAGGGTGTGGGGCCTCTCACTCAGGGGGTGGCAGGAAGGGCCTGTCTTAGGTCCTGGGTGGCTGTTGGCTCTGTCAGGGCAGACTCTTCTCTCACCACTATGGTGGTTTTGGACAAAGTGGCTCCCCCACCAACCCCCATGGGGCCCTGCCTCAGTAGGTCTCCCAGGTTCGGTAGCCACCATAGGCCCTCCCTTCCTAGCAGCCAGCAGTGAGCAGGGTGTGTGGGGTTGCCCTGTCCACTCCCCCTTGATGGGGCACATCATCTTGGACTCTTCAGAGCTGATTTCTTCAGAAACCTTGAGCTTCGTCCTTGCCCACCTGGGAAAGGCCCGGCTCCTTATTTCCCAGCTCTCGCAATTCCTCTGGTTCTAATCAGACCAGGATCTCTTCTCCCTTCTCAGGTGACTTTGGTCACCTTAGCTTTTCCATTCTATACCCACAGACCTCTACTTTTTTTGGCCACAGACTAGAAAAGCAGAGCCAGGTGGGAGAAGAAGAACCTAAAGGGATATTCTAGTTTGTGTAAAATTAACATGTGATATTCAAATGATAAATATATATTTTTTAAACCAAATTTCTTGGGCTTTTGTGAGGACACTGCTGTCCTGGTCAGAAATCTAACACAGTACCTGGCACATAGCAGGTGCTCAATAAAATAAAAATTCCTCTTCTCCACACTTTTACCCTCCCCCATCTTTTCCGTATGTGGGGGTCCTGAGAGCATCTAGACTTCCCAGATGTCAGGCTTCCCTCCTTCCAGAACAAACCTCTACTGCAGAGGAGGGCAGGTGGCACCAAGG
The DNA here is from genome assembly GCF_011100685.1 of Canis lupus familiaris. Taxonomy (NCBI): domain Eukaryota; kingdom Metazoa; phylum Chordata; class Mammalia; order Carnivora; family Canidae; genus Canis; species Canis lupus. The sequence continues at coordinate 19,669,559 of NC_049238.1, forward strand.
GACTGCCCTGAGGGCCACTGAGTGACACAAGGAAAGAATCCAGGGCAGCCTGGGTGGCTCAGTGGTTTAGCGCCACCTTCAGCCAGGGCCTGATCCTGGAGACCCAGGATTGAGTCCCACGTCGGGCTCCCTGCATGGAGCCTGCTTCTCCCTCTGCCTGTGTCTCTGCCTCTCTCTTTCTCTCTCTCTCGTTTCTGTGTATTCTCATGAATAAATAAATAAATAAATAAATAATCTTAAAAAAAAAAAAAAGAAAGAATCCACCGTGAGCCAAGCAAGTCTTCAGTGTCCTGCAGTATACTCCTCCGACCTTTTTAAATTAGGAATAAGGGAGCATTTGGTTGGCGCAGTGGAGGAGCACCCAACTCTTGATCTCCGGGTGGTGAGTTTAAGCCCCACATTGGTGTAGAGATTACTTATATAAATAAACTTTGCAAATAAATAAACAAATTAATTAAAAAAAAACAAGTCAGGATTTGGAATGTGAAATGAATAGTGATTATTTTAGTTCTGTGCCCTGACCAGGTGAGGGAGAACAGGGCCGACAGTCACCCAGTCGGGCCCACTCAGAATGAGGACCAGCATGCAGGTCTGGGTGCGACTCCAGCAGCCCGGGCTCTCTGGGCCACAGACTGGGGTGAGGTGGAGGATGGGGGCAGCCACTGCACCCCTGCACCCCTGCCCCACTGAGGAGACCAGGGAAAGGGTGCCACCCCCTCTCCACAGCCATCTGCTTAATGGAGGTTGGGCCCCAAACAGATGCAACTGAAGCATTTAAAACCACTACTGTGGGGCAGCCCGGGTGGCTCAGCGGCTTGGCACCGCCTTTGGCCCAGGGCCTGATCCTAGAGACCCACGATCGAGTCCCGCGTCGGGCTCCCTGCATGGAGCCTGCTTCTCCCTCTGCCTGTGTCTCTGCCTCTCTCTCTGTGTTTCTCATGAATGAATAAATAAAATCTTTAAAAAAATAAAAATAAAACCACTATTGTGTCACTTTTCTCAGACACTTTTCCCCATCAAATCCATTCTTCTGGTCAAGCAGGGATACTTTACCACGAAGGGGGAAGTTGTGGGAAAGTCACTTGAGTAAACCAGAGGAACTCCGCGCTGACAGCTCCGGAGGGGTTCCTGCCTGACGGACCCCACCGCGGCCCCCGTGCGGTCTCACCCGGGCCCGGGGCCAGGCCTCTCTGCGCCGCGCAGACCCGGCCGGGTCCCGGCAAGGGCCGCGTTTGCACTCCTCGGCCTGCAGGTGGCGCTGGGCTGGTGCGAAGCGAGCTGTCTGTCACCCAGGGGCGGGGCGGGGCCTCGGGAAAGCTGACTTCTGATTGGTTGGGCTCAGTCTCGCTTTCTTTTCGCATCCAGAGCAGGTTTTAGGGAGGGGCGAGGGGAAGAGTGCGTGTGTCTGTTTCATGTTATTATTTTTTTTCTTTACAACTAAAACTGAGTTTCCATCTTACATACCCTTATAAGACACCTCCTAAATTTACATAATCAGGGAAAATCCTTGGTCAGAACTATTTATAATAAATACATCGTTTATTTATGAGGGAGCTAAGGTTTAAGGTTTGCCACTCACGCCTTCCTTTTCCGTGTTTCTTTAGTGTTTCTTGTATGTGTATTAACAATATAATTGTATCTTGGGGATATTTTACTTGCATATTTGACAACTGTTGAGCTTCTACTATCTCCAGGCATCGGCAGGGCCTTTGTGGAGTCAATGGTGAGCTCAACAGACCTGAGCCCTGCCCTCAAGGAGCTCCCAGGCATGACTTAGCAATCACATCTGTCAAATTAAAAAACCCCTTTGTGGCAATAAATGGGAAGTGGCTGGTGCTCTGAGAGAGAAGTGTGGAGAGGCAGCTGGGTGGCTCAATCGGTTAAGCGTCTGCCTTCGGCTCAGGTCATGATCTCAGGGTCCTGGGATTGAGCCTGGGGTCAGGTTCCCTGCTCTTCCAGGAGCTGGCTTCCTCTCCATCTATGCTGTCTCTCAAATGAATAAAATCTTAAAAAGAAAAGAAAGAGAAATGCTGGCCCCTTAACAGGAATGCAATCTATTTAAAAAGAGAGAAGCGTGGAGATTTGAGGAAGGATATGAGTGCAGGCAGGAGAGCCACTCTCCCAAAGAGTAGCATACGGAGGTTTAACTAATCTCATTCTAGAAGACCAATGGGCTGCCTTGTGAAGATGAGGAAGCCAGGGAGGAGGAGTAGCAGGAGATGTGAGGTGATTTGGGAGGTACCCTCTGGTGGCCAAGGTGGACTACCTGGCCTTCTGTCTGGTTGGTGTGGAGGAAAGCCCTGGAAAGTGTGTAACTTCCAGAACATTCTTTTCTTGCTCCAGGTAGAGAGTTATATTCTGGGATTGGATATGATAAAGGGACTATAAACTTTGTCACTGGAGAAGGTAGCCAAAGAAAGACAGGCAAAGCAAGCAAGCAAACAAACAGCACTTGGCCATGAAACAGAGGCCTGGAGTCCAGAACACAGCATGGGCTCCAGAGGGAAGAAGGAGCAGAAAAGGAGGCAGGAAGATTTTAGTCTGAAGATGGATTGCTGGGAGAGTCTGGCCTGGGTGGCTGGCAATGGTGGGACATGACCTAGAGGGTCACAAGCTGCCAGGGCAAAAGAGTTTGACCTCAGCTGGATACGTACCAGAGGAATTCCCTGCAAAGTATATGGTGTCTTCTTTTTTTCCCTAAAAAGTTGCCAGTTCCTGCACATAGAGGCAGAGACTGAGAACCCTGAGAAGTTCACACGCTGCCGTCCCAGCCACGTACCCTCTAAACTTTCCCATGCTTCCCCCACCCCACCCACCCAAGCATTTTCTACCTCCTGGTGTGACACGACTGTCTGCAATCTGGCTGCCGCACTAGAATGTCAGCTTCCAGAGGGCAGGCACCTGGCTGTTCTTTGCTGTACCCCCGGGGCTGGAATATGTCTGGTCCATAGTAGGGACACTATAAATATTTGTTAAGTGATTGAATGGAGCAGATTCTTCTTGGTCTGTAGAGAAGCCTCCTTCAGTCTAAATGTGGGGTGCTAAATGAGCACCTGGGTGGCTCAATTGGTTAAGCATCTGCGTTTGGCTCAGGTCATGATCCCAGGGTCCTGGGATTGAGCCCCATGTCGGGCTCTCTGCTCTGTGGAAAGCCTGCTTCTCCCTCTCCCATTGCCCCTCCCCCTGCTTGTGCTTTCTCTCTCTCAAATAAATAAATAAATTCTCTTAAAAAGAAAATAAATGTGGAGTGTGCAGAGCAGGTTTCACCATCAAAGGATAAATTGTTCTGGAAGGCCTCTTTGCCCTGAGAGAAGGCTGGTGTAAGACTCTGGTGTCTCAGGGGCTTGAAAAGTCTGCTTCACCTACTGAAGGGTGCCAGGTCACTTAGTGGTGGTGATTGGCTGGGGGGGGGGGGGGCGGGTGCGGATCTATGAGCTGGTCCTCCCCATCCTGTCCTGGTCCTTACCTGGCACTCCTGGAGCAGCCCCTATCCCGGAAGTGGTTCTTCCTGTGATGTGAAGGCTGCAGTAGGAGCAGAGGTTCAGCTCAGCACGCTGAACCCTACACTTTAAGCCCCACCCTCCATCCAGAAAGTAGCCTCTCATGTGTCTGCACAGGGGAGACAAATTGGTGCCCAAGCCCCTGCAGCCCCCACTGGCCCTGGAAGACACACTGGGTGACTGTGAGGCACCTGGTGCTAGGCACGGCTCAGGAGCCCACCCCAAGGCTGAGGCTCTGGAAGGGCAGCCCCCACAGTGTCAAGCGAGCAGTGTACTTAGTGTCAGAGGAAGGAAGGAAAGGCAAGGCTATTGATCATTTGCTATGTGCTGAGCACTATCCCGGGCTTTTAGCATCATCTTTATAACAACCATGTAGGTTGAAATGATCCTTGTTTTATAGATGCAGAGAAAAAGGCGTGACCTGAGGCCACACTCTAGAAAGGAACAGCACAAAGATGCAGATGCAGGCATGTCTGCTCCCCAAAGTCCATGTCTGTTCCCCTCTATGCTACGGCTGCCCAAGAAAACCAGGCTGGGGGTAGGGAACCCAAGGAAGGTTTCCCCAAGGAACAGGAGCTCACCCAGGCCTCTGAGAGAGGATGGGCCAAGCTCAGAGAAGAGGCACTTGGGAAGAAAGATGGGGCAGACAGAGGAGCCTTAGTGAGGGACATGCAGGGGCCAGGCCTACATGGAGAGAAAAGAGAAGATTCAGGAGGGTAAAGTGAGGCCAGGTCTGGGGAGGTCACTGGGGAAGCTCCGGGCAACCAGAGGTGCCCCACCAGGCCTGAATGACCTGGGACCAAGTTGGGGCAGAAGGCAGGACTCATGCACAAGAAGACCGCCAAGAGCTGGGCCGATCACATCCAGGGGCAGGTGAGCTGGAAGGTGGAAACAGGCAGAAGTGAAAGCGGAGGCACACGGGCCGCCAGGACCGAGAGTTAGAGCAGGGGCCTGGGAGCCCCCAGACGGCCAGTGGCCACAGGCAAGGCTGTCTTCTCTGGGCAGTGCGAGGACGCCAGATGGTTCAAGCATTGGCTCCCCTCTGGCTCTTGACATGGTCCTTACCATCTCCTCAGCCTTTCTGAGTTTTTCCTACAGATGGAAGCTTCTCTTATCACCTTAAACCACATAGTCAATAACTGCACTGAAAGGCAATCTTTTACCCATATTCATTAGGAACGGTCTACAGAGCAATTTGGTTCTAATTCAAGTTTCATTTCCAGGCCAGCGCACCCTCTGGGTCACTATACATCAGCCATTTGCTTGCTCTGAATCAGCACCCACTATGCCCTCAGCACTCACTTCTAGCTCCTTCTCCCATGCTTCAGGTTGCTTGGTGTGTCTGGAAGGTCTGTACCCCTCCTGAGTGTTCCCAACTGGGAATACCCACGGTGGTCACCGCCACAGAACAAAACACTGCTTCACGTGAAAAGCACCTCCAGGCAGGCCGGGCTCCTGCGGAATCCCGGGGAGGTGCCCAGACTGCTTTAGGAGAGTGCGCCCAGCTCCAACACGGTAGCTTCGGGGGGGCGGGCAGGAGGAGGGCTGGAGGAGGACATTCAGAAAGACGGGCAATGGGAGGTGGGTTTTTTTTTTTTTTTAATAAAAAGTAACAAAAGGGGTGCCTGCATGGCACAGTGTATGTGGACTCTTGTGCATCTCACTCTTGGTTTCAGCTCAGGTTGTGATCTCAGGGTCGTGAGATGGAACCCGCGGGCTCTGCACTCAGAGGGGAGTCTGCTTGAGATTCTCTCTCCCCCACTGCCCCTCCCATTTGTGAGCACACTCTCTCTAATAAATAATAAATAAATAAATCCTTTTCTCATAGATAGATCAATCAATCAATCCTTTTTTAAAAAAGGCAACGAGGGGCACCTGGGTGGCTCAGCGGTTGAACATCTATCTTGGGCTCAGGTCATGATCCCAGGGGTCCCCAGATCGAGTTCCACGGGGAGCCTGCTTCCCCCTCTGCCTGTGTCTCTGCCTCTCTCTGTCTCTCATGAACAAATAAATAAAATCTTCTAAAAAACAATAAGCAACACAATAGCAATACTATTTGTAAACTTTGTTCAGATACTATCCTAGCATTTTATGGGCGTTGAACCATGGGCAGAAATGTAGCTACATTATATCCATCTGTACTTGTTAAATCATCTGCACTTCGGCCACTTGTCATAAGCACTTATTTTAGCCCGAGGGATGTTGGAGAACATAGTATTTCCTGTTGTGAGAAGACGGAAGGAAAGCTCACCATCCCGGCCCTCGGGGAGCTTCCAGTCCATTGGGGAAGCCGAGGGGACGTGCTAAAAAGCTCCAGGGTTCAAGGTTGGTTGTGTGCGAGGAAGGGAGCCACAAGCCGCGAGTTTCAGGGGAGCTTCTGGGCTGGGGGTCGCCGACTGCCTGATCGTGAGGACCTCAAGCGGCTCTCTCCATGTCCCTCCCGGCTTTGTGCTTCCCTACCCGGCCTGTCCCGCGGCCTGCGCGGGCCCCAGGGCTGTCTGCCGGGAACCCCAGGGCGGCACTTCCTATGCAAATCTTACGTGGGCAGCTGATGAGCCGAGCAGCGGGCCCCGGAGAGACTGGGGGTGCGGGCTTTTGCCAGCGGTGTTCCCCCCCTCCCCCAGTGGCGGTGGCTGGAGGCACCGGGAGCAGGGGACTGGGGACTGGGGACGGGGGGGGGGGGGGCTGTCTGGGACCCTGGGGGCCCTCCCTGCATGGTGAAGGGTCTGGGAGAACCGTGGCAACCCCCCCCCCTTCCCCACAGGCCTGGGCTCCCAGGAATGCAGGTGTCTCGGCTCTTCTGGAAAGCGCACCCTCTTCTCCTTGGGGCTCAGGAGGCTCCCTCTGGGCTGCAGCTTGGGAAGGGCGGGGAGGCAGGTGTGGAAGGTGGGTGCTCTGTGGCTGGGGCTTCACAGGGTGCCAGGACCCCCCCCCCCAACCAGCGGAAAAGAGCCTGCCGCTCCGCCTCCCCCCCCAGCCCCAGGACCCGCAGGCAAGGTCAGCGAGAGGGGAGCCCTCCTGAGGGTCTTGGGCAGAGGGAGCTCGTGGGACCAGAGGAGTCAGATGTAGTCTAACTTTTCCAGAGAAGCTGTAAATCTAGATTTTTTTTCTGTGAAATCTTCAGATGTTTCACCATTTGCAACCCATTACATTATTTTAAAAACATCTCTTGGGGGCAGCCCCAGTGGCCCAGCAGTTTAGCGCCGCCTTCAGCCCAGGGTGTGATTCCAGAGACCCAGGATCGAGTCCCACGTCAGGCTCCCTGCATGGAGCCTGCTTCTCCCTCTGCCTGTGTCTCTGCCTCTCTTTCTCTCTGTGTCTCTCATGAACATATAAATAAAATCTTAAAAAACAAAAATAAAAACAACACCTCTTGGGCCAAAGAAAACGACTTTAGGCCATTCTCTGATACATCCTCCAGTTTAGACCCCTAACAGCGAGGGGAGTGTCTGCCTCTTTAGCCCAAAGGATGAGGACGCTGCCCCCTGTGGCGTCGTGCTTCTCAAAGTGCACCTTCCTCCAAGGACAAAGTGGATGAATGAGACTGGGCAGGAGCAAGTGGCCGGTGAGGAGTGAGCCTCACCCTTCCCGGCCCCTGATGCCACGTCCTTGTGATGCCCTGCGCCGGGCCTGCGTCTGCAGTGCGCGTGGATGGGGAGGCCTCAGCAGGTGAAGCATGTGCTTTCTCAGTCACCTGCCTTAACCCTGGGCCCAGGGAGGGGAGGAGGCATGGGTCATCCCAGGCCTGAGCCCAGTCCTCACCACCCCGGGCCAGGACCCTGGTTTGGGGTGCCACGTCTTCATCTCCTGTTGGGGATGGGGGGAGAGGGGAAGCTGACACAGATCCCCGTCCCCTCCCCTCCCCAGAAGCTCCACGGGGCCTTTGCAACTTGCTCTGCCCTTGTATTTTTTTTTTAATTTTTTTTAATTTTTTTAAAATTTTTATTTATTTATGATAGTCACAGAGAGAGAGAGAGAGAGAGAGAGAGGCAGAGGGAGAAGCAGGCTCCATGCACCGGGAGCCCGACGTGGGATTCGATCCCGGGTCTCCAGGATCGCGCCCTGGGCCAAAGGCAGGCGCCAAACCGCTGCGCCACCCAGGGATCCCTGCCCTTGTATTTTTAAGGTAAGTCTGCAAACAGATGTATTTGTTTGCTTTGTATGTGTTTTGGGTTGAGTTGATTTTGTTTTGACATGTCGGTTCAAAATAAGACTGACCCTCTGGAAACTCGACTTGCTAAAGCCATCCACTCGCTTCAGCTGGAGGGGCTTAATTGGAAACAGCTGGGGCGCACTGCCCCCCCCCCCCCCACGGGCCTCTGGACTGAAAGACACCTCAGAGGAGGTGTGCTGGCTCTGAGCAGGGGACGTGTGGCTTCAAAGGCAAGAGCCAGTGAAGGGAGGTTTTATCCCAAGAGGAAGGGTTTGCTTCAAAAATAGCTTTTAATATGTATTTTTTTTTTTTAAATGAAGACACTAAGGGAGCTGACCAGGCGTATTTAAGACCTTACAAGCGTAGGAAACAGTAAAATAACCCACTGGAACTTATCTGAAAGTAGCCTTGGACAAGCTGAGTGAGCAAGTGAAGGAACCAGTTCGGGTAATAAGAGACACTATGTTTTCTGTTATTTCATCTTTTCCTATCATTTGATTTACCTGTGGTTGAACTCTCCCTCCTTCCCTGATTCCCCGGGCACTTTTCTGCACCCTGTGTGTGGTACAGAAGAACACAAGCCCCGCCTTGTGTTATTATTGCTTTTTTACATATCCGCCTTCCCACCTTGGGGAGAGACAACATTGTACATACACGACCAAGTGTGGATGGCAAATTGAGAACTCTATTTTTAATGCAACATGTACCCATTTACCCCTCAGATTTTGCAGGTGACTTAAAAGCAGCAGTGAGGGATGCCTGGCTGGCTCAGCCGGTACAGCATGCGACCCTTGATCTCACAGTCATGAGTTCAAGCCCCGCACTGGGCGTAGAGCCTACTGAAGAATTACTATAAAAATAAAAATTAAACAAAAAATCAGAGAGGAGGGGGGCCCCCTGTGCTTGGCCAGGTTAGTTCAGGTCATTTCTGGATGACACAGCTCCAGACAGACCTCCCTCTGGTAGGGGGAATAGGGTGGGGAGGGGCTCTTCCCTCTGTGGTTGAGAAAGCCTGGTGATTAGAAACATCCTTGCCAGGCAGCTTGGATGGCTCAGCGGTTAGCGCTGCCTTTGGCCCAGGGTGTGACCTGGAGACCCGAGATCAGGTCCCACGTCAGGCTCCCTGCAGGGAGCCTGCTTCTCCCTCTGCCTGTGTGTCTCTCATGAATAAATAAAATCCAAAAAACAAGAAACCTCCTTGCCAGTTAATGAGCATGCTTTGTAATGTGGCTTAGGCAGAGGGTGGGGTGAGTGCTCGCTTAGCCTAAGACCAGGCTACAAAGCCGGCGTAGACTGGCTAGTATGTTCTCATGGCATGTCCTTAAACACCATGCCCCAAGGTTCAGGGTGATCCCTAGCGGCAGGGCCAGTTGCCTTGATGCATGTCAACACAAGCCTGGAAAGTTCGGCACATCCCTCCATGGGGCTAAGCTTGCCTGGATTCAAGTCCCTGCCACTTGCTACCCCCGTGTCCCTGGGCAAAATGCTTTCCTTGTTCTAGCTGCCTCATCTGTGGATTCTAGTAGCTTTCGGGGAGAGTTGTGGGGATTAAGTCCCTGTGCTTAGAACGGGGTGGGCACAGGTGCATGCCACATACGTGCTGCTCCGTGCTAATGTTTCCACCTTCTCTTCTTGCTGGGCTTGGGCGCATGGGGCCCTCATTTGGGGGAAAACAAACTCAGGTGTCTGTGGCATGTATGGGCTGGGTTGGCACTAAGGAGCATGGGAGAAAGGTACGCCCAGAGGAGAGGTGTAATTAGGAATTAGAGACACTATCTTAGTTAAGATTATATATCAGCAAATCTGGGTATTTCTCCATTGTGATTTTCAAAAGTAGGCAAACCAGGCTCTAGTTAAGTCAACTGATTCCACACTTGACTTCCTTCCCTGAGCCACCTCCCTGCTCCTCCCCCCTCAAGCTTGGAATATTGTCTTCCTTGAAATGTTGCTGAAGCTCTGTCATTTCAGCAGTCTGCCATGGTGGGGAGTCGAGCTGCATCCCAGTCGGGCAGACAGGATCATGTGATCTTGGGCAGCTTACTTGACCTCTGAGCCTGGTTCTCTGAATTGATGATACCTGTACCACAGCTTTGTTGAGTGGAAGTCATAAGTGAGATCCCCGTAAGTGAACACACCTGGCACACAGCAGGCGTTTAACATGCACTGGTTCTCGTCTCTTGAGGGCAAAGCTCTAAGAAGCCCACCTGGTTCTCATCACCCAGTGACATCAGTAAGCCCAATGTTCCACGCATCTTACAGCACAGCTACAATCGATTATATGTGTAATTATATTGCTATTTGTTCTGTTCTAGTATTTTCCTTCATTAACTCCCTCCTCGATGTCTTCAAGAAGCTCTGTTGGCTGGTTTCTCAAGGCAGAGTTCCATTTTCTTTGCATCTCTTCACAGTGCCTGGCCAGTCCTCTCCAGACACAGGGCCTCGGGGCTGACTGTGGGTTCTGAGTTGCTCCAGATCCCTGCGCGAAGTGAGTTCCTGTCTTGGGTGTGCCTGGATGTGCTGAGGCTTTTTGAAGGTAGTTCTGTGTGTACAATACAGCTAGAGAATGACCTTGTCCGGGGAGCTGCCCCCCCTTGAAAGAATATGCAGGTGAGGAAAGACCCAATCTCTGCCATAAAATGGGGGCAGGCAAAGACCAGTTAGGAGCTGGGTGAGGTGGGCTGTGGCGGGACAGGGTAGGGGCCTCAGTAAACAGGAATGTTAAACAGGGCCTCCCCAACTCCACCCTGGCTTTAAAGCCCACAGTTTGCCAAGTTTGGCTCCAGAGGCCTCCCAGTGACCCCGATCTAACTCCCTCCGCTCTCCAGTGATGGCTGAAGGCAGGAAGATAAGAGACTCCTTGAACAAGACAACCCCCGGGGAAATTCCATCACCCCCTTTGAGGCTGCAACAGCAGCTCTATAAACCGGGCTGGGGGCAGGGCGGGACGGAGGGAGGAGGGCGAGATAAGGCCTCTGACTTCTGGGCCAAGGGCCGCGCTGGGGGGTGGGAATCCCAGGGAAGGTGCACCAGCGCCACTTCCCAGTGGGGACTAGTCAGGGTAAAATGTGGGGGCAGGCTGTGGCAACACCGGGACAGGAACGAGCTCCCCGAGGCCTGGGGCTCAGGAGGCAGAAGCTGCTCCCCCTCGTCTGCGCCTGCAGTCCCAGCTCCCCTCCTCACCTGCGCTCTGCCCCTCTCCCCACCCCTGCCTTCCTCTTCACTCTCCGGTTCTTCACAGGCCCCTCACTCCACCCCGCAGCTCGCTTCCGTCCTTCGCCCCCCTCCTCTGGGTGGGCTCCCGGGCCAGATGGGTGGCAAAGGGCGAACCCAGACGGTTGCGGTTGCGTAGGCAATGACGAAAGTAGGACCAATGCCGCCGGCCAGCCACCAAGGCCAGAGGGGAACCCACTGAGGTCCCTGAGCCGGGAGGCCCGCTTCCTCGCACCCCTGAATCTGGCTCTGAGGAGCTGGTCCATCTGGAAGCTCGTCCAGCAGGGAGCCCAGGCTCACTCCCTCAGCGACCCCTGCCCCTGGCTCCTGCCGTCGCCCGTCCGCCTCCTCACGTGTGCCCTCTTCCAAAACCGACTCCAGCAGGGGAGCCCCACAGAGGGGAGCCCCACAGAAGCAGCACCTCGAAGGCCCAGGGGCCTCTGCAGGCAGGGCCTCACCCAGGCCGTCCACGCGGTCAACGAGACGCCACCCGTCACCGCCGTGGCCCGCAGGCTGTGCGAGAGGGGCCGCGGGGCCTGCCCTCTGAGGGAGCAGGGGGACGGGGCCCTGACCAGGAGCCCTGGGATTCTGAGGGGCTGCGGGTGGGGAGGGCTTCCAGAAACTTTGGATCCTGGACGCAGCTGGAGTTCCTCCTGTTAGCGGATGGATGTCCAGTGTGCAAGGACGCCGGCCGTGGGTGGGGAGGGAGGCCAAGACCACGTGACAGAGGCCTTGGGACCAAGCCATGGTGGAGCCGGCATGACCCATGAGCTGGGACCTGAATGAAAAGCCCACTGGGTACAAGTGATCTTGAGGCTTGCTAGTGTAGACCTGCCCCCCACCCTCCCCGTCCCGCCCCAGATCATGTGCTGGGTCTACAGGGGGAAAGCCGCAGGCCAGAGGGCCCCACTGTGTGTGCAGGTGTGCTGAGGACTCACTGTGCCCCTCACTGAAATCGGGGCGTGGGGGTAGGGGGTGCGTCTGCCCAGCCATCCTCCCAGAGGCCGCCAAACTGCGGCTGGGAGGTGCGGCGATGGCTGTAGGCCAACACCCTAACAGGTTTCTCTGGTTGAGGACTCTGCAGGGGCTGAGAGGGATTCAGGCTCTGACTATGAATTATAATGAACTGTTAGGAGTTGGCAGTGTGCCTGGGCCCCAGGGCTGTAGGCCTGTAAGCTCACAGGATGCACACACCCTCCCTAGTCTCCTCTCCTGCTCCGGGGCCTGAGACCAACACTCTAAGTGACCAGAACCACTCTGAGCAGTGGCATTTCCCTTCCCCCGTGCACTGTCCCCGGCCAGATGGGCTTCAGGGGGCAGAGCAGGCCCTCCAAGCCCACTCCCGCTCCCTAGTTATGAACTCAGACCAACCTTAACCTCTAAAGCCCCTGAAGACCTGAGGAGGGGGCCTGATGCTCAGCACACAGAGCTCCTAAGTATCTTCTCGAGTGAATGACGCTCCCACTCCAAGCTACTTGCCCTGCCCCCCACTTTTTACTTTAGTAAACTCTACGCCAATGTGAAGCTTGAACTCATGATCTGGAGATCAAGAGTCTCGCCCTCTACCTCTGGGCCAGCCAGGTGCCCCTACTTGCCCCTTCTTCGTGCCTACCTCTAGCAGTGCTAGGCTCCCTTCACTCCAGAAATACCAAGATGGCCATCTGGGGCCTGCCTTTCAAAACACCCTCCCACCCCCCACCATCCAGCTCACCTCCTGGTGTCCCTTAGGAATTATACATTTTCAAAACGAAAGCACTTACCACCCATCCAAACTTTCACCTGACGGGAAAGCTAGTATTGTTTTCTGGAATTTGTAAACTGATTTGATGCCCACTTCTTTCATACCATGGCCCTACCTTAGCTGTGCCCCCTTGGAGTAGGAGGCAGAAGGCTGATGGCACCAGCATGCTCCACCTGCTTGCAAGCACACCTGGGCAGGAGAGACATCAAGCCCACCCCCACAGACGTGGTTTTCCAGGCACCGTTAAGTGTGCAGAGAAGGTGTCAGTACCCATGGGATCTACTCATAACTGGGAAGGTCTGCAACCCTTATCTTGGGCCCAGCAGTAATCATGTCCTCTTAGAATTTTACTCATGGGGTCAGAGTTTCAGGTGGGCTGAAAGCAAGCAGCCCAGCTGGGGCCCAAACACTCTTTAGCGTGGAGTATGGTATTTGAATTCTGGGGAAAGCACTTTGGTGTAAAACTCTAACTGGGGGCACCGGGTGACTGTTACACACGTCTCCCCATCTCCCTCTGGAGTCAGGCAGGCCCTCAGCCTCCCCCATTGCTGAGACTCTAGACTGCAAGACCCACTCAGTCACTGGGCATCGGGGATACTGGTCTTCCGTATATTCAGGGCCGGTCTTGTAATGCTGCCCCTCTTACACGTCTGGGGGGAGAGGTCTTTGTTTAGATTGCTGGAGTCAAAAGAAAAGTGTAGGATCCCTGGTCTTGACACACGTTCCCCAGGGCACCTATCCAAGAAAAATGATCGCTAAGAACCCTCCACCCTCCTTTTTCTTCCTTTAGAATAGACCACTGATTCTGGCCTTTCTCCACCTGACTGGCCATGGCTCCGGCACCCTTACTCCTGCTCATAAGTGTGTATGGCGGTCCTCACATGGCCAGCAGTGCCAATAGCACCCAGGAGCTTATGAGAACTGCTACCGAATCAGAAACTGGGGGTGGGATCTGGCTCTCCATATATTACTGAGCCTTCTGGGGGATTCTGATTCTGAGTTTGAGAACCACTGGTATCGTGTCTCTCCTAAGAGCCCCGGGTAGAAGCCTCACTTGGTTCTCTGATCCACACGTGGAGAACCTGTTCAGATGCACGTGGCTTGCTGCTATGGGAGTATCTCCCCAGGGAAGGTGGCCTACCTACCTCCCACGTTCCCAGTTTGTAACAGTCATCTGGCCCCTGGCTTAGGAGAGGCCAGCGGAGGCTAGATTTGGAATCCACTGAATGGTTCTTCATCAGCCTTTTCTTCCAGAAGCTGCAGCAGGAATTCAGATGGCTCTAGGCATTGCCATAGCAACTGCACCTTTCTGAAGCTGTCACGGACTACAGGAGCAGGGAGTAAGCAATGCAAAAGAGGGGGAGTCAGCCAGTGGATAGAGCACAAGCAGCGGATGAGGGGGCTGTGAAAAGACATGGAACCTCGGCACGGCTGGGATTTCTGCACTTGAGCGTGTTAGAGCCTCCACTTCCTCCAGGACACATTTGGGACCTCTCTAGGGGTCTTCACAGCCACAAAGTACCGGCCCAGGGGGTCTATGATGCTGACTGTATCTGTCACTTCTCTTAAAAGATCATCTGCTCAGGTTAAATTAGACTCCTAGATGGTCACAGAGCAATTAAAAAGGAAGTGCCTCCCTACAGGATGACACCTGTGTTCTAGGTCAGAGTTGAGCAAAGGGACGAGCTTCAAACTTCTGATACAGATCTGCATTCTAAAGCAGATGCCAAAAAGTCAGGAGGCACCTCGGGGCCTTAGATAATGGTGGATGTTCTAGCCGTAAAGGAACGCAGCTGTCAGCAAGAATTGATATAAAACCCAACACCCATGCACGGTCATGCTGGCATTGGAGCTCATCCCCCTGGCGCTCTCGAGTCCCCCTTCTCACTCTTTATGTGCAGGTGAGAGGCTGGGAGTCCAGAGCCTCTCCTGTGGCTGAGGACGTGAAGGCTTCTCCTTGGCTCGAGGACCTGCTGAGTGGTGACTGGGGCCTTGTGGAGTTGGGCAGCCTCCCGGATGTGGAGGGGCACACCTGGGGCCCGGAGGACACTACACACCATGTGCACCTTGGCCTGAGCACTTGGCTGTTTGGGAGCCACTGGTTCTTTTAATCTGACTGTTCTCTGGCTCTTTCTGTTCTGGAAGAAGCAAACCGTTCATGTGAGGAACTGGAAGGTGGAATTCCGCCCTGTGCTCAGGGGCAGGGTACAAGGTGTGGGTAGTCAGGATCGTGGGGGAAGCATATAGTCACCTCACAGAGTCATCCCTGAGACCTTGCTGCAGCCACCCCCATACCTAATCTCACCATTGGCTGGCACGGAGTGTCCCCCAGAACTTTCCATTTGGTCACTCTCATTCTTGCCCCATCTGGCCCTCTGGGCAAGGCTGGATCCCTGTTTCCTGAGTGTGTGGGAGAACCTTTCCACCAGTACTTTTATTTTACCAGAGCCCCTGCTGGCCTTCCAGGGCCTCGGCTCCCTGTTGGTCACAGTTGAGCTGAGGCGGCGCTCAGGAGCTGCTGTGGGAGGCAAGCCCTCCACAGGCAAGGCGGCTTCTCCTCAGGCTCCTGTTTCCTTTTTGCTCTCACACAGCTGGAGTGTGATCCAAGTTGCACCTGCCCCTCACACTTAGTACTCATGACATGGAGGTACTGGGCCCAGCACTCCCCCACACAAGCCTTCACCTCCTTCAGGGGTGGGAGTGATGGAGGGAAGGATGCAGAGTTAACCCCACCCGTTTCCCCCCGACTGCCCCCTCACGAGGTTTCCACGTGACTCCCATTCGTGTGTGGCTGCGGGCTGAGCCCTCTGGCTCTGCACCGGCCTCCTCAGGCAGTGGGCAGGGGTCTGCAGAGGCGTGGGGCGGGGGGATGAGAGAGCCAGCTGTGGGGCCTCTCACTTCATTCCAGTCGCTGCCCTTTATAAATATTTATAGCAGTTCTCCTACTAAAAATAACATCCTGGAGCCCAGGGAGCAGAAAAAAATAAATGAAAATCACCGGGAATTGGGATTGATTATCATGTGTGCCAGAGCAGAATGGAACCCTGAGAAGGGGAGAGGCGGCGCGAGCACAGCGCCCGGGGGTCAGTGCTCCCTCTGGCGGTCACGGGTCAGTGCTCCCTGCCTGGCTGGCCGCTGGCTCTGCTGCAAAGAATCTTCTGGCTGCTGGAGGAGGAGCCGTCCAGGGCTGCAGTGCAAGCTCTCGGCTCCCCCTTCCCGCCTCGGCTGCAGAGCCTCGGCATCAAACGGGGCGGAAGCCTAACCAGTGTGAGAGAAAGGAAGGAGGCTATTTTTAGCGCTGTGGCCAGGGTGTGAATGTCTGTAAAACTGAGCAAGGCCCGAAGTTGTCTTTGCACGATATGATACGGGGAAGAAAATCTGTCGGGTTTTAAAGGTCAAAGGTAGGAAGGGATCCTGTGCCCCCACCCTGGGGGGCACCCCATGTGCCGGCAAGAACTCCATCAGGGTCACACACACAGGAGATTCGTGCTGTTTCTTTTCTCTTTCCAACCTCCCGGTAAATTCCTGTTGCAGAGATGAGACTCGTGGCCCGAGGGGAGTGATGAAGATGCTAGTTCATGCAGGACTGTGCAAGGGGGAGGCCCACCCGGCGGCGGAGGCAGTGGCAGCGGCAGCATCTGGCGGTCCCTCCCACTTCCCACCGGCTGGGGCTCCCTGCTCCCTGCCAGGTAGTGACGTCTGGCAGCCTGCAAGCCTGGTCCAGGTGTGCAGCAGAAAGATGGACAGGAATGCGCCTCCGGGGGAGGGCCTCGCCTTCCTCGTGTCAACGCCAGCTTGCTGCATGTTCCCTGTGCCTATATAGGACAGACGCGCTGTTATTCAGGGGCGTGCTGGAGAGGGCCTCCGAGCACATGCTGCTAACATCTGCTGGGGCAAGACAATGTCCTGGGGTGGGGTTGCGGGGATGCTTCCCTTTCAACTTGGGAGATGCAAAGAACTGGTAACACTCACACCCCCTTCTAGGGAAAGAGGCAATCTCTTTTCTGGGGTACCTGGAGTTTTTGGAGTTGCTGCTGAGGTCACAGCGTCGGGGAATGTTTCAAGGAAGAGGGAAATGGGCTCACGATGCAAGGTTTGGAATGTAGTGTTTTGGGAAGAAGGGTTGTGACTGGGAAGAAGGACCCTCAACTTGGAGAAGTGCCTACAAACCCTGGGTGGGAGGGAAGGGAGCCTTAGCCTCAGGCCAGAAGACAGAAGAATGGAAGGGTCTGTGAAACTGAGCCACCTGAGGTGTCCTGCTTTTCCCCTGACCCTTTCTCGTAAGTCCTGACAGGCTCAGAGGAGAGCGCCGGGCAGCCCACTCTGAGCCTGCTTCTGGCCCCGAGCTCCCAGGTCGTGGGCTTCATTTCCTCATCTGCATGAGGAAGGTGAGACGGATGGCTCCCACGTGCCTTCTCCTTACCCCTGGTTCCTTTGCGCCCTGGGGAGAGGGGCTCTGGCAGGCTTGTGAGGGGCAAGTCAGCTCCTGACTCCCTCCTTGGCTGGGGCATCCCAGCCTGCTATGGGGAAGGGCCTTGCCTGAATGTGCAGTGGGTTCGGGCAGAGCCATGCCCAGGCCCCGGAGGCGTCAAGCTTTCCAGGGGCGTGGGTGCTTCCCAGAGACAACAGAGAGGAGAAGAGAACCCCCTCAATGGCCTGGGGCCGATGGGGGAGAGGTCATCAGGAAAGGGCTGGGAGGCTGCTCCAGGATTGGACGCCTCAGAAGGGCTTGGGAAAGTTCTTTGTACAGGATAGTGGGGCTGCTGCCCTGGCTCTTCTGCCTGGAAGGTCTGTCACTGAGGAAGATGGCCTGACTTTCACCAGCAAGAAGTTGGGGAGGAGAGGGGAGGCAAGATGGATAAAGACATCTCACCAGACCAAAGACATCTAGCCTGGAAAAAAATGCTTCTTTGGCACAGCTTTGGTTGCCCAATTATTTTCATCCCTTCTTTCTACAGAGAGGCCCCAAAGCCGTAATATCTTGGAACTAGGGGGAAAGCAGAATTAAGGTCCTCAGATGGAAAGATGTGAAAGACCAAATTCCTACAGCAACGAGCACTGTCCTCTGGGGAATTCTGTGCTCTCCTTAGTTGTTTTAGGATGTGAGAGGGTGCGGGTTGGCAGGCCTGATGAGAAGGGGTTTGGGTGGCTTTGTGGAGCAAGGGTGATCCTGCATGCCTGAAATTCCATCTGTGGTCAGGCACAGTGGCAGGTCACAGGTCTGGGTGTCGGAACCCAAGGGCAGTGGTTTGGACCCCTGGAGAGAGATGACAGTGGCATGGGCCACCAGGAGCAAGGTGGCAAAGGTGGCCAGACGGCCTCGGCCGCCTGCTCCCAGAGTGTGTTTCAGCTAGCAGCTCCTGGTCTGCCAGCTGCATCCAGACACAGGTCCCGCCCGAGGCCCAGGCCATGCCCCACGTAGAGCAGGATGGTTCCGAGCTCAGGAGAGGGGCTGAGACGGTATGATGGCAGGGCTGGGGCAAAGGGAAAAGGTAGAGCTGGGCTCTTTACAGGAGACCCTTCACTTGAATCTCCATCCCTCAGGATGGCTCTGGCTTGGAGAGTGTGACCAGGGCAAGGGAGGAGGAGAAGGAAGACCTTAGCTGCAAAGGGAAGGGGGTCGTGGGGAGGGCGGAGAACATGGTACTCACCCGCTCTTCCTCTCTGTCCCGGCTCCTCTGCTAACCTGTACAGCACGGACACAAACAACACACGGACGTCACACCCAGGGTCTCCTCACCATTCTGTGTCTTCTCCCAGGGGACTGACTCCCCAGCCCACAGACCCTCATCTGTGCCAGGCTTCTGGACTTGCCTCTCCTCTCTCCCCTCCCCGTATGCTGACTTTTCCTAACCAGTTATGAAACAGGCTGGGAGAGTCATGCTACCTACAACCAGCAACTGCCACAAACCTAAAACAGCCAGACAAGGGCAGCCCGGGTGGTTCAGCAGTTGAGTGCCCGCCTTGGGCCCAGGGTGTGATCCTGGAGTCCCCAGATCGAGTCCCACATCGGGCTCCCTACATGGAACCTCCTTCTCTCTCTGCCTGTGTCCCTGCCTCTCTCTGTGTGTGTCTCTCATGAATAAATTAAAACAAAACAAAACAAAACAAACAAAAAAAACCAGCCAGACAAGCATTCTTGGGAGGAGAATAATAGTACTAACGTGGAAATCTAGGGAGCGGTTACATCAGGGGGCATGGCCCATCCCCTGATTCTGAAAGTGACCAAGGTGAGAAGGAATTAAATGTTGATACAGGCAGTATTTCCTGCCTGCAGGCACATCTGATCGGGAATGCTAAATCACTGCTGCTTGCCCTGGGTCTCGAACACTGCCTGCACCCTCAAAACCCTGAGAATTCACAGAGGGCCACTGTTGTCAGTGTACCAGACCTGCACGAGCCTTCTCAGGGCATGCAAGCTGCATTTACAGCTCCCAACACGTGGGTGGCAGGTTCTGGAGAGGCAATTCTAAAGGACAAGGAGCATAAAATGAGGCTCTGGAGGGGCTGAGATGAATTTCGGGCTCTGAAGTAATATGTTAGTCGATTTCATCTATGCGGTCTTGGTTACAAGCCTCACCACTCCAGGGGAGCAGTGAGGGGATGTGAAGTCCGAGGGCACCCCAGTGGAGCAGAAGCGTTCCCTAGGATGCAGCCAGCCAGAGATCCAGGGGCAGGCAGAGAGAGGGCTGCGGTAGGGGCGAACGTGGTGGGGAAGTCCAGCTCGGTCATGAATTCCTCGGAAGGGTCCATTTGGCTCTCATGGCTTTTGCACCGAGCAGACTATGTCTGCCTGACAGGGTGCTGACCAAGTTGTGTTTAGGTTAGGTCCGCATGGTTTCAATCCCAAAGAAGCAAAGCTCCTCTTTCTCTATGGTTGACAGTTACTGTTCTCTGATGCCTTGGTGACACCAGTTACTGCCATGTTGGTCTACAGTAAAAATTCAGGCCCAGACCACGGCAGACAATCAGAAGGTCCATCCATAAAAACACTCGCCTTATACCCCAACCCACATACTGACTCCAGTGCCGCTACAAAAACATATCCTGGGACCCCTATAATGCTGAGAGTCAAACATTTGTTTAAAACCACACTCATGTCTCACCTCGACTCTTAACACTCTTTCCCTCAGGATGGCACCTAAGGCTGCAGAAACAGAAACTCAGGTGCCTTCCCAGGGTCTCACAGGGACAGACAGAAAGGCTGCTGTGTGCACTGGAGGAGACATGGGGAGACCTCAAGAGCAAGAGGGCCAGAAAGGAGAGATGCTGGCAGGGAAGATGGGTGCAGACACAGGCCCCCGAGGCCAGGAGGCGGTAGGCAAGGGAAGCCATGCCCGTCCACATGGGAGACACAGCCTGCAGCCAGCCCTGAACCAGGACCAGGGCTGCAGTCCACAGTCAGGGCAAGGCCCCAGGGGTCGGGGCCACCCTCCGTGGGCCGCAAGGAATGCAGGGAGGCTGAGGAGAAGCCATGGGAACAGCTATGGGGAAGGGACGGTCAATGGGAAGAGAGGCCAAAGCAGCAGCTGTTACGTCTTTAGCCAAGAACATTCCACATGAACGCCGGGATCCGGTTGGGTTGTGTGTGTGCGCGTGTGACTGCAGCACGTGTTTATGGAGTGTAACCTTGTCTCTGTGCCTCTCCTCCCCTCTTCACCGCTTGCATGACAAGCCTCCTGCCTTCTTCCTCATCCGCTCTCAGCACAGCAAGTTGTTCTCCTCTGCCATTCCCTGTAGCACTGCTAGAGGTCTCCGACGTAGCTGACCCCTACTTCTGACATTCTGGTGACCGTGCCACATACGTCACTCCTCAATTCCTCACAGTTACCGTCCACTGCCTCGCAGGCCTCGCTCTGACTCACTAGACAACTGTGGCACCTGGACTACGTTTCTCTCTCCTCCCTGTATCCTCCTCGGCCGCCCCCGAGTCCTGGTGGTGACTCCGAACACCTGCCTGTCTCCCCCATGCTAGCCCCGTGGGCAGGCGGCGCTGCAGAGGCTCGGCCCCAGGCGCTCCTCCTTTCCCATCGCACCTTCCTTGCCTGCAGCTCCCACACAGCTTCTTCCCACCCTTCCTTTTCCCACTTTTCCTAGTCTTTTCCCACTTTCCCTTTTCCCACTTTTCTCGCTTTGCCTAGTCTACCAGCCACTCAGATGACAGCACGGGGGCCGAGTCAGCCGCCCGGCCTGCATCCCGGCTCTGCCAGCTACTACAACCTGTGCAGGCGATGTCACCGCTCTGAGCCCTGTCTCAAATCCTTCCTCGTGGGCTGTGAAATCACACGGAAAGGGTGTGCTCAGTGCAGAGCATGCAGCAGAGGTGGAGAGAGTGGGCATGTCTTCTATAGCCCAGCCTCCTTGGGGCCACTCCCACTCCCAACTTGATGAAGCACTCTCCAGCACATCACGTGGCTTATTTCCCTGTATTTGTTCATTTGCTGATATCCCACTATGTGCCAGGCACTGTTGTGGGCGCTGGGGATACCTCCTGAACAAAAGAGACCAAAACCTCTACCTTGTGGAGCTTATGGTTGGAGGAATCCAGAAAATACACATATTAATATATGATAGAAATAACGGCTAACTCTCAAATGTTATGTGTTCAGCATAACACAGACACATGAAGATTAAGAGTGCGAGGCACGGAGTCAGAAAGACCCAGTTCAAAGAGCCTATTTTCTCATTGGTAAAATAGGGGCATCATTATATATCTCTCAGGGTTGGTAAGTATTAATTAGATAATATACGGACATCATTTAGCACAGCTCTTTGTGCATAACAAGTTATTAAGCAGGTTTTATATCCAATAAAACTAGGAAGGCATTACTCTCCTTTGCTGATACCTTTCTTTATTGCTTTTAATTCTTCCATTGAGGTCACAAAACCATTTGGCTATTCTGCCCACAATAATCTCTTCCTTTGCAGAAACCCTTCTTGTATTTATAATCACACACTCGAAGTTTGATGATTAACTTTTCCTGCCACTTCATTTTATCTCCTATTTATTTTGCATATCTCTGTCTTGCCTCCATAACTATATTATAAACTCCTGGAGGCAAAGGGTCATGTTGTGTGCTTTCCTGGTATCTACTTTCTATATCTGAACCATCTCTCATAGAATTGGGAAATGAGGCAGCTTCTGTTGATCACCTGACACCACCACCTCCTTGATGGCCAGTTGGGGAAAGCAGACAGAAGGCACTGTGGGGATCTGAAAGCTCTGGGGAAAGGGCAGCAGGAAGAAAAGCAGAGCTGAAAGGGGGGGGGTTGGTTTCCCTCAGGGGCTAAGTAGCTCTGCCTCCCACTCAAACTAGGGGTCCTGTGAGCTGCCTTTACCTCTGTCTTTCCCATTCTGCTTCTTCTCTTCTTCTTCCTCTGCACCTTCCTCTGCTGTGAAAACAAGTCCAAAGTGGCCCGTGACCCTTCAGCACAGCACAAGCACGGGAGGAAGGTGAAGGGAGTGACTTAGCAGGCTTGGGATGAAAACCTAGCTAAAGGCTTAGGGTCACAGGCCTCCAAGGGCGCTGACACTCACCTCATCTGCACCATGCACGGTGCACACCCTAGCACTTAGCCATGAGCTCTGAGCCCCTAGGGGCGGCACAGGCTGAGGTCACCCAGCCTGCTGAGGGCTCTGTGGCCCGCTTCCCTGGTGACTGGGGTGGGGGTGGCTCCCTCATCTCTATGCCTGCTTTCCTTAAGGTGACCACATCTACTAGAGATACACCTAATATCTTGCAGTCAGGTTCAAGAAAGCAACCATCCAAATACGTGGTGAGGAATACCTACATTAACTTCTGTTAAGAGAAAACAACCAAAAACTGGAAGTTTTAGCTGACAACAAACTTAAAAGGACTGAATGGCAAAGTGGCTGTGTGTGGAAAAAGTGAATGCCCTCTCAGGTTGCTTTCCCAGGGGCCTCACTCAGGGAGGTCACAGTTCATTGTGCTGTGCAGGGAGCAGATACCCCGTGATAGGGAGAAGTGCTCTCAGCTCCGGGAACTCACTGTGAATTGGGGCCTTGAAACTCTTGGCCACATCCTAGTGCAAGCAACCAAATGGTGAAGTGAAAACCACGTCACATTAAGAATGTAAGAATGGCTGAAGGAATAGTGGACAGTCACCTTCAAGAGGAGAAGGCATAGGGACAGCCATGTTACCAGCCACCAAATACTTAATGAGCTAAATTAAAGGCATAGGAGGGCTAGATTTACTTTGGGTAGCTTCAGAGGGTAGGATGAGGATGAATTGCTTACAGAAAGGCAAATTTTGGCTTCATGATAAGAACCTCCCCATGATGAGAACTGGTCATGAATGCGCTCACTGGCAATATCCAAACAGAGGACTTTTATATTGGGCAGCAAGCTGGATTAAATGACTTCTAGGATCTTTTCCAACCTAAGATTCTGTTATTTGTGAAAATGTTTTTTAAAAGATGAGGAGGACAAGCTATGGCTATAAATAGTATGTTTACATGGTATGGAAAATATTTAAAGACAATCTGAGTATCTCACCTCATCCTAACAGAACCTCCAGCAGTGATAGTAAACATGTGAGGGTGCCAGGCAAGCCTCTCCTGTTCACTGAGAAGCTGGCAGCCTCACATGTAAAGGGAGTCTATTCCTGCATTCTGTAAAGATGTGGTGTCACCTGCAGACTTAGTCCACATCTACCTGTGGACTTCAGGGCTTGAGAGAGCAGAGCATCAGAGGTGGCTCTCTGGGTGCTGTGTGTTTAATGGTGTCCAGTTACCTCTCCTCCTAGTGTGATGAGCTCATGAGACATTGATCTTGCCCAAACTCTAGTCGTGAGGCACTAGGTGGATTAATTTCCATGACCTGAAATTCCTTCTAAAAGTAGGATTTCTGGCATCTTTGGGAAACTATATTAGGGAAGGGACTTTCTAATCACCTGTGAAGTCATCTCAAGGGCAGTCACCTCTTCTATTTCTGTGTGTTTATGGAGAGGGTGGTGCTTCTGACAAGGGTTGAGAAATGGTACCAGAACAGAGACAGCGTCACCTTCATACTCCCCGCACGGGAGAACCAGCATCTTAACTGCCTTGGAAAAACTAACCTAGGCCATGCACTTATTCTAAGTGGACATCGGCAGATATGAGAGGGAAGCCATGGGCCAGCCCCATGACAACACTAAAGGTATATGTTTTGTCCTTTGAAGGTCTGAGGACATACACCTCTCTGCCCTAAGAGCATGGACTGATGGTTTCAGTGGATGTGTTTGAACAGCCCATGGAAAAACCTGCTTTATCTTTTTATTTAATAACCTTGTTTATCTACTTTGAGGTATTTAAAAGACTATATTAGCTGAAAAGAAACAAAAGAGAGCCATATGTAGCACTTAGGAAGGGAACCCATTTGTCTAATTGGGAACATGGGAATCTGACCACTGTAAACAGGTTAGTAAACATCTGGCAGTTACAAAACTAAGAGAGTCATGGGGATTTTTGACGGGGAAAATATGACGATATGGGAATGGCCTTTTATTTCTTCTCTCTTTCCTGGGTTTTATGTAAGGGGAGAAACAAGGTAAGCATCTCCAGAAAGTCACCAAAAGAGCTAAGTGTGGGAGAGATTGAGGAAGGAGCCACACGTGTGATGGAACAGAGCGGGGGTGAAGAGCAACAGGCTCCGGCCGCGAACTTCATGTGAAATCAGAGCCTAGTCATGGACAAAAGGAGACAATAGGGTTTCCAAACTAAATCAAAGAGGAGAAAGCAGAAAGGCAGCTGGGAGAAAGTCCGGAAGCTTTTGTGGCTGATTCGGTTCCGGTCATCCAGGAAAGCTTCAGAACGAGGTGGTCGAGCATCCCTAGGAAAGAGCGGCTGCAGATGCAGCACTGCTGGAAGACAAGTTAGGTGAGGAAGGGGCTACGTGTATGTGCACAGAGATCTGAATTTCTTTAAACTCTTGACAGTGTTTGTTCTACAAGGAATATCCTTAAGAGAAACATAATGTGTAACTGTGTGCGTGTGGCCCAGTGCGGGACAGAGGCTCTCTGGGTGAGGATGTCCAGCGCGTTCCTAGAAGGCTAAGAGACTGAGAGGTGAGCTGAGGCAGCGCGTGCTGCATGAGGATGTTTTACCAAGTGCTGAGGAAGTGAGGAGGCCATGGGGCTGGAAGGGGAGGCATGAGGCCGTGCGGGAGCTCTGGGCTTCACCTGAATGGAGCTCCTTCACCAGGGATGACATGGTGTTGGTGATGGAGTCAGCAGCCACCAGCAGGTCATTGCGGAGGTTTCTCCTCGTACCTGAGGACAGTCAGAGCAGATGGCAATGCCAGGTGGGTGGATGTGGAGAAGAGAGCCGAGCGCCCGCCTCAGTCTGCCAGGCCCCGGACCTGGTGCAGGACACCTAGGGGAGAGGCAGCCACAGCACCTCTACCCACTCCTGGGCATGTGAGAGGCACGAGGCACCCAAACCCTCGTTCTCCTCCCTCTTCTTCTCTACCTGAAGATTCTTAGCCACAATCAAGAGAGTTGGATTCCAAAATGAACACGGCCCACAGTTGGCCTGAGGCAGGCCTTTGTTCTCCAGCAGCTCCACCATCCTGTTCTTGGTCTCTCCCTCAGCTGCGAAGTCATCCCCCAATTACATAACACAGCTGGTTGTGACAATCCTGTGCTCAACGTGTGTCCAGCAAAGTCCTACTTAGGGTTCTTAGAGTACTTCCTCCTCTAATTTGCTCTAAAGACTTCCCAGGCAAAGCACAACTGTAGGAATTGCTCCATCCACTTCCTCTCTGGAGGAGGCAAAGCCCAAAGGATGAGGCACTTCCCTTAACCTGGGAAAAAGAGCACAGAAGTCCTGGAGGCCTGCTCTTCACACACACATACAGCCTGTAGACCTCCCATTGGGAGATCAGCCCATCTAATGAGAAGGGACCAGCACTTGACTTATTTATACCATATATGAAAATCAGGATCACTTAAAGTTATGCACACAAAAGAAAAGAAACTGGAAAAATCTCAGTCGGAATCGTGTTTATGTTTCCAAACCCCTCTAGCTCTCCATTATATCCTGTTCCCAAATCTCACCTTGTGCAAAGGCCTCCTGCATGTCTCCCCCGACTCCACTCAGGGGGTCCTGTGGACAGTGGGTGGGGGTGGAGCCAGCTGACGTTGAGCGGACGGGCATGGGCATTGGGCGGCCACCTCCATGTGTGGGCGATGTATGTGGTGACCCTGTGGCCTGAGCCTGGGAGAATCAAAGACATAAAACATGTTATCTCAGGTATCTTACCTCTTTGAGGGAGGGGAAAGTGCTTTTTCGCAGTCTATCTAAGCCAGCCGACACAGCTGCGGTTCAGTTGGGCAGCGCACTGCAGGATCACATTTGAAAGGAAGGAGTCGGGCTGCCTCCAGGACTGCAGAGAGGAAGAAAAGGAAAAAAAAAAAAAGAAAAGAAAGGAAGAGGGGGCAGGGAGAAGGAGAGAGAAAGCCATGAGACTGGACTAAGACTGGGAGGGAAAGTAGAGGCTAGCATGGAGGGAGTGGGCTTGCAGGTAGACAGATTGACAGAGTAGCTGGGTCCAGGTTCAGAGCCAGGTTGGGGCCACACAGTTAGGAAATGATATACAAACATCCTTAATTTTTGTTTGCAAGCACACTTATGTACATTATCTCATTTGACCCCCTCACAACAACTTGTGAATAGAAAGGGCATACATTTTTGTACCCATATTATGGAAGAAAAACACGATGAAAAGAGGAAGAGCTTTGTGCCAGGCAACATAGCTCATGGAAGTGTGGAAATAACCATCTACTCCAAGGGCAATGACGTATATACTCTGTACCTCTGCAACTCCCAGGCTACATAAACCACGTGCCTGAGTGTGTGTCAGAACTCAGCTGCAGGCTGCTTCCCAGGGGCCAGGTCACTGTACTTGTCAAACATACAGTGAGATCTTTTTGGGGCATTCCATGAGGACCAGGTAAGAATGGACACATGTTTAGTGGAAACTGAACTTTACTTGCGAAGGCTCTGGTATAGTTTTGGAGAAAGCAATGGGATAACATTTAAAAATTCAACTTAAAGGGAGCTGCCTGAGATTTGGGCCCTGCTGCTGTTCAGAGCAAGGGAAACTGATTGTGGTATATAGTGGGTTTTTTATGGAAGCAAAACTGGGAAAATATAAGCCAAAGTATGCAAATGAGTTCAGATGAAGAGATTTCTCTCTTGGGGATCTAGCTCAGAAACTCCCCACACAACAGAATCTGCTCCAAACATGCTGACGGCCTATATGAACAAAGCCTTACCTCAATGCTTCAGCCAGTATAGGCACTGCACTAGACAGAAATGGTTTGTTCTCCGTGACTCTTAATTCTGATTTGTGCAAGCACATGTATGTGTATTTTGAGAAATTTAAAATATACGGAGAGCTAAAAAGTATAACATGATAAAGCATCCACACTGATAACTGTCCATATTTTGTCAAATTCACTTCAACCTAAGAACATTGCAGATAAGTCTGAAGACCCCTTTGACCACCATTCCTGTCTAGGCCCAGTCCCTCCTCTCACCCCTTCAGAGTCAATGATTATAAAAATCTTGGGGTGAATTTTTTTACTTATGTGTACATATATAACTATGAATAATGTATGATATTCATGCTTTTAAATTTTGCATGGATGGTATCAGACCACCCATATCATTTTGCAATTTGCTTTCATCACTTAGCATACTTTCTAAGATCTTCCCATGATACAAATGATAGAAACCTAGGTCCTTATTTCACATTATATGCCAAAATTAACCCAAAAGGGATCATACTAAACATAAGAACTAACCCATACAGGGACACCTGGGTGATTCAGCAGTTGTGTGTCTGCATTCGGCTCAGTGCGTGATCCCAGAGTCCCTAGATCGAGTCCCACATCGGGCTTCCTGCATGGAGCCTGCTTCTCCCTCTGTCTGTGTCTCTGCCTCTCTTTCTCTGTCGTCTCTCATGAATAAATACATAAAATCTAAAAAGAAAAAAAAGAACTAACCCATACAATTTTTAGAAGACAAGATTAGGCAATAGTTTATTTTATTTTTTAAAAGATATTATTTATTTATTCATGAGAGACACACACACAGAGAGAGGCAGACACAGGGAGAAGCAGGCTCCATGAAGGAAGCCCGATGTGGGACTCGATCTGGGGGCTCTGGGACCACGCCCTGAGCCAAAGGCAGACGCTCAACCGCTAAGCCCCCCGGGGGGCCCCTAGGCAATAGTTTTTTAGATATAACACATAAAGCACAAGCTACAAAAAAAATGTTAAATTGGATTTCATCAAAATTGAAAACTTTTTTCAAAAGATACCTTTAAGAAGGCAAAAAGACAATTCACAGAACGGGAGCAAATTTTTGCATATCATCTATCTGATCA
Organism: Canis lupus familiaris; assembly: GCF_011100685.1. NCBI lineage: Eukaryota > Metazoa > Chordata > Mammalia > Carnivora > Canidae > Canis > Canis lupus. The sequence continues at coordinate 19,697,555 of NC_049238.1, forward strand.
GGGGCTTATATCTAGAATACAGAAAAACCTCTTGACAATAATAAAATGACAAGTGACCTAATCTAAAAATGGACAAAGGGCCTAAATAGATATTTCTCCAAAGAAGACATACAAATATCCAATAAGCATATGAAAAGATGCTTGACATCATGAACCATTAGGGAGATGCAAATCAAAACCACAATGAAACACCACTTCACACCCACTGGGATGCCTACAATAAAAAAGACAGATAATAACAAGTGTTGACAAGGGTGTGGAGCATGGAACCACGGCGTACTGGTGACAGGAATGGAAAACGGTGCATTTCTACTGCTTTAGAAAACAGTCTGGCAGTTCCTCAAAAGATTAAACACTGAGTGCTATATGACCCAGCTATTCTACTCCTATATGTGTATACCCAAGAGAAATGAAAACACGGGGCTACACAATAATTTGTATACAAGTGTTCACTGCAGCATGATATGTAACAGCTGAAAAGTGGAAACAATCCAAGTGTCCATCAACTGATGAATGATTTAAATAAAAATGTGGAATATAGTTGACCCTTGAACAACATGGATTTGAACTGCACAGTCCACTTACATGTGGATTTATTTATTTATTTATTTATGATAGTCACACAGAAAGAGAGAGAGAGAGAGAGGCAGAGACATAGGCAGAGGGAGAAGCAGGCTCCATGCACTGGGAGCCCGACGTGGGATTCGATCCCAGGTCTCCAGGATCGCGCCCTGGGCCAAAGGCAGGCGCCAAACCACTGCGCCACCCAGGGATCCCGTGGATTTTTAAAATAAATACAGCACAGCACTATAAATGTATTTTCTTTATGACTTTCTTCAACATTTTCTTTTCTCTAGCTCACTTTATTATAAGAATACATATACATGTAATACAACATACAAAATAGATGTTAACTGACTATTTTATGGATAAGGCTACTGGTCAACTATAGGCTATTAGTAGTTAAGCTTTGGGGGAGTCAAAAGTTATCCACAGATTTGTGACTGTGCAGGAGGTCAGTACCCCTAACATCCCCCCCACTGTTCAAGGGTCGACCAAATAGGATTCAGCAAATAAAGGAATGAAGTTAGGATACATGCTATAACATGGAAACCCTGAAGATATTGTAGTAAGAGAAATCAAGCCAGTTACAAAAGACCGAATATTATCTGATTGCATTTCCAGGAAATGTCCACAACAGGCAAATCCATAGAGATAGAAAGTAGACTAGTGGTTGCCTGGGGCTGTGGGCCTGGGAGAAATGGGGAGCGAGTGCAAGGGGGTGTGGGATTCTTTCAGAGGGTGATACTGTTCTAAAGTTGATTGTGGTGATAGTTGCACAGTTCTGTGAATAGAGTAAAAACGACTGCATTTTAGGTTTTAAAAGATACTGTGTGAATTATATCTCCATAAAACTATTATCAAAAAGATACCACTAAGAAAAATAAAAAGATAAGTCACAGGCTGGGAAAATATATTTGTAAATTATATCTGATAAAAAAAAATTGTGGGTCTTTGCAGTGATTTTTTAAAATTTGACACCGAAAGCTAAGGCAACAAAAACAAAAACAAGCAGGACTACATCAAAAGTAAAAAGCTTTTGCACAGTGAGGAAACCATTGAAAAGCAACCTACCAAATGGGACAAAATATTTGTAAATCATACATATGATAAGGAAATTAATATCCAAAATAGATAATGAGTTCATACAACCCAACAGCAAAAACAAAAACAATCTAATTAAAAAATGGACAGAGGAACCAAGCATTTTTCCAGAGAAGATATACAAATGGCCAACATGTATGTGAAAAGGTGCTCAAAATCATGAATCATCAGGGAAATGCAAATCAAAATCACAATGAGATATCACTTCACACCTGTTACCAAAAGGTGTGGTTATAAAAAAGGTAAGAGACACATATTGGTGGAGACATGGAGAAAAGGAAACTCCTGTGTACTACTGGTGGGAAGGTAAACTGGTGCAGCCACTACAGAAAACAACATAAGAAGTTCTTCAAAAGATGAAAAGAGGGATCCCTGGGTGGCGCAGCGGTTTGGCGCCTGCCTTTGGCCCGGGGCGCGATCCTGGAGACCTGGGATCGAATCCCACGTCGGGCTCCCGGCGCATGGAGCCTGCTTCTCCCTCTGCCTGTGTCTCTGCCTCTCTCTCTCTCTCTCTGTGTGACTATCATAAATAAATAAAAATTAAAAAAAAAAGATGAAGAGAAAGTGAAAACAGGATCTAGAAGAAATATCTGCACTCCTATGTTTATTGCTGCATTATGCACAGTAGCTAAGATATGGAAACAACGTTAAGTGCCCATCACAGATAAATGGTCAAACAAGATGTGGTGTATTATGTACAATGGAATATTATTCAACCATTAGAAAGAATGTCCTGCTGTTTGCAACAATTATGGATGGACTCTGAGGGCATTATGTTAAGTGAAATAAGCTAGAGAGAAGACAAATACTGCAGTCTCACTTCTATGTGGAAACTAAAGAGTCAAACTCACAGAAACAGTAGAAAAGTAGTTGGGGCTGAGGGCTGAGGAAAATAGGGAGAGGATGGTAAAAGGCTACAAACTTTCAGCTGCAACAGAAATAAGGTCTGAGGATCTGATGTAAAACATGGTGACTATAGTTGAGAACACTACAGTGTATCTGAAATTTGCTAAGAGAGTAAAATTTCAATGTTCTCACACATATAAAAAGACAAATATGTGAGATTATAGATATATTAATTACCTAGATAGAATCATTTCACCATGTATGTGTAATATTAGGTCACCCCAATGTACACTTTAAATATCTTACAAATTAATGTGTCAAAAAGTGGAAATGAAAAAAAAATGAACTAAACTAAACAAACAAAAAACAAACTTGTGTCCAGAACACATAAAAAACTCTTGCAGCTGAATATTAAGAAGATAAACAACCCAACTACAAAACAGGCAAAGATTTGAATAGATAGGGCAGCCCCAGTGGCGCAGTGGTTTAGCGCCGCCTGCAGCCCAGGGCGTGATCCTGGATCGAGTCCCACGTCGGGCTCCCTGCATGGAGCCTGCTTCTCCCTCTGCCTGTGTCTCTGCCTCTCTCTCTCTCTCTGTGTCTCTCATGAATAAATAAATAAAATCTCTTTAAAAATTAAAAAAAAAAGATTTGAATAGATATTTCATTGAAGTTGTACAAATGGGCTCATAGTCACATGAAAAATGCTCAACATGAGTTATCAGTAGGGAAATGAAAACTGAAATTACAATGAAATACCACTTATCTACTGAAATAGCTACAATCAAAAAGACTAACAGATATGGAAAAACTGAAACCCTTGTAAACTGCTGATGGGGGCGATCCCTGGATGGCTCAGCAGTTTGGTGTCTGCCTTCGGCCCAGGGCGTGGTCCTGGAGTCCCGAGATTGAGTCCCACATTGGGCTCCCTGCGTGGAGCCTGCTTCTCCTTCTGCCTGTGTCTCTGCCTCTCTCTTTCTCTCTCTCTGTTTGTCATAAATAAATAAATATAATCTTTTTTTAAAAAAATAAATAAACTGCTGATGGGACTGTAACATGGTACAACCACTCTGGAAAACTTTGGCAGTTTCTTAAAATGGTAAACATAAGCTTACCATATAACCCAGCAACCTGACTCTTACCTGCCCAAGAGAAATGAAAACATATGCCTACCCAAAACTTGTACACAAATGTCCATTGGCTACAGTTTAATAGGCCAAAAGTGGAAATAACCAAAAGTTGATTGGTGGATGAATTAACAGAATGTGGTTTATCCATACAGTGGAATATTATGAAATCTTTTTGCTATTTTTGCTATTGTTTAACTTCACAATATTTCCCACTGACAAACACATTCTATTTTGTGAAATATTTTATTTCTGCCAGTGCTTATAAAATATTTATTACTATTTATTTTTTTTTAGGGTATGTGTTTTTTTTCCCCAATATCTCAGGAATCCTGTTTTGGTTAGATAATGTTATCATGTATTAATCATTGCATTTTAGGGAACCACCTCCACCTTTATCCTATACTCACCATCATTCTCTACTTTTTTGGCCATTTTTAGGGGGAGAGGGGGCAAATAATAAAGTATAAAATTCACTCTGGTTTGGAAAGTGCTTATGAACAAACAGCCAGATCTAGCAGTCCTAGCCTCAACCCAAACGAGACAATGAAGCTAGGAAAGAGGTAAGAGAGTCTGTAGAGGGGTGCCTGGGTGGCTTAGTTGGTTAAGTGTCTGCCTTCGGCTCAGGTCATGATCCCGGGGTCCTGGGATCGAGCCCTGCATAGGGCTCTCTGCTCAGTGGGGAGCCTGCTTCTCCCACTCCCTCCGCCTTCTACTCCGCCTGCTTGTGCTCTCTCTGTCAAATAAATAAAATCTTTAAAAGAAAAAAAAGAATCTGTAGAAAAGCAAGAAAGTGTGATGCAGGGCAGCCTGGGTGGCTCAGCGGTTTAAGCGCCCAGGGCGTGATCCTGGAGACCTGGGATCGAGTCCCACGTCGGGCTCCCTGCATGGAGCCTGCTTCTCCCTCTGCCTGTGTCTCTGCCTCTCTCTCTCTCTCTCTCTCTCTCTCTGTGTGTGTCTATCATGAATAAATAAAAAATAAAAAAAAGAAAGTGTGATGCAGTGGCATGGCTTTGTAGGAACGTCCTATGAGCCAGTACAATTTGGGACACAGGAGATCACAGAAGTGGTGGACACTGGTGAAGCCAGGACCTTTTTGGGGCCTCTAAGAGCTGAGAGGCACAGACTCAAGATCAATGCCTGGTTTGCTTGGACATCAAGGAAGGACCCCATGCACTCCAGCAGCCAATGGTTTTCCAGCTGCAGAGGCAATGAGCCTCAAGTTATCTCTCTGTCATGGAAGAGTTAAAGCCTCACTGAGATCATGTGTGCACCTTGGCTGCTAGAGAAGCCGATGAGTTCAGCTGCTTCAGTTGCAGAGTGAGGAGAGAACCAGGCCTGGCCACAAGCAAAGGACATAACAGCCTCAGCATATATCAAGTTGGAGCTGTGGATACTCCTTCCCTGATGCCACAGCGCCCAGCACTAGTTCCCCAAGGCATAGCACCCATTTCTGGGGCAGGAAGGGTGATAAGAATCTGAGATGACTAGCTTCAGAGTTTGCCTGGAAATGCCCAGACTCTGTCCAGCTGAGACAGCAAGCACTCAGGAGGGAAATGAAGTCCAGTTCAAGATTTCTTTTTTGCTTACCTGAGCATGTGGCCTGTGCAATTCACTCACTTCACTGTGTGACAGTTGTCTGTCATCCCCGCAGAGGGCCGACCCAGCATCAAGCACATGGCAACTATTGAATAAATCTCCCTCAGTGAGATCTGGGCCAAGCACCGCTGCCTGAGGACTGAATGTCAGAGTCGCAAGACCCAAGATAAATGACTAGGTTGCTTTTTAAGAACATGAAACTGAACCTCCGCAAATATTTTAATAGGAAAATTATGATGGGGGATGAGGCCAAAGGGATGCCCGAGGTGGCCAGCCACACGTGGCTGAAGCTCTAGGATCAGGAAATGAAACTACTGCCCACCATCAGCTTGAAAAGAATCAGGCCTTCTTCCTGGGATCAGTGCCCAGGATGTGCTTTCTGAGAAGATGAAGAACAGACTCCAGAAGCTGTCTTTGTTCAGAGCAGTAGAAAGAGAAAGGTGAAGACTGCCAGGAAGGCACAATTTTCCCCAACGGATCTCAAGTACCAGCCCTGGGCTTTAGGGCCACGTTGGATTAAAACAGTGTGAGGATGGAACTGTCCAGAGCTTTCTGTGAATTCTGGCTCCAGCAGAGCAACACTGGTTTGGCATCCTGGTAGGTCAATAAATCACAACCGTCCTGGGAGAGGCACAAACCACAGCCAATCGATATTCACATACTTCAATCAGGCCCAAGGCCACAGCTTCAGGAAAGCCTTCAGACTAGCGTTGGTCTTGGAGGAGGTATACGCTGGTGCAAAGATGTCAGTGATGGGTGACAGCTGCTTCAATCTATAGGAGGCCTGCGCTCTCCCTTGCCTGAAGGCCTCTCTATCAGGAGCCCTATGACTGCCCCAGTGTGGTCAGATTAGCTCCTGCTGCTCCTCTAGGCATTTGCTTCATTGTCACCTCCTCTAGGGTCAAATCAAGTGTTCCTGAGATGCTCCCCAGAACTCTGAACAGCATCAACCTCACCTCTCAAATTTTATCTTCCTTACCATTGTGCTTAGCACATGTAAATGCTTAATAAATGTTTGTTAAATGACAATGAGGTGTATCAAGTTTCTGATCCCTTTTCTTCTGTAATGGAAAGTGGGAACGTAGCCAGAGCAGGCAATAATCTCCAGGGAGCACTAAATCTATCAGTCATCGATAAAGCTTTGTGTGAGATACTTAACTAGATGAGTAAATGCAGTGGGCAGACCTCTGAGGCGGCCTCCAATGACCTTGTCCCCTGTTGTCACACTCCTGTGTAATCCCCTCCCTCGTGAATACATGCTGGGCGCAGCAGTGACTGTTGCTCTGGAGTCGTGTGAATGGGATGTCACTTCTGAGATTAGCTTATCAAAGACTGTGACTTATGTCTTGCCCATATACTCTTTCCTTTTTGCTTGTTCAGTCTAATGAAGCCAGTGCCATCTTGTGAGCTGCCCTGTGGAGAGGTCCACATGACAAGAAACCGAAGCAGCTGCCAGCCACCAGTTGAATGATGGACCTCAGTCCAGCAGTCCATGAAGAATTGTGCCAACAACCATGTGAGCTGCTGAGCCTAGAGATACCTGTAGCCTTGTAAGAGACCCTGACCCTCAGCTCGCCTTCAGCTAGACTCTAGGCCCAGAGAAGCTGTGAGATAATAAATATTTGTTCTACAAAGCCACTGGGTTTCGGGGTACGTTGTACAACAATAGGTAACTCATATGCTCAGGCTGATTTTCTTCATCCATTACTGGGGCAGTTTCATCTGAAGGACATTTGATTGAGAAGGAATAGAAGGGAGGGTTTTGGAATATGAGAGTCCCAGCCCAGAGGCCCTCCTGAAAGGCCAGAGACCCAGGGAAAGAGGGCTGTGGATTAGAATAAAGGTAAGAATATATAATCAAAAAACATTTTACCTGATCAGAGAACATGCCTAAGTTCCTGAGTAAATGAGCTTGTCCTGACGCTGGACAATAATCATAGCTTTGTCAATAATCACAGGCCCTGGAGATGATTTCTCTGCTGTAAATTCAATGACTTGGAAGAGGAGGGAGAGCTGCAGGCTCTGAGATGGAATCCTAGCACTCTCTACTGCTTTGGAGTGGACACGTAAAGAGAGTGTGGTTCAGCGGGAAGGGCATGGCTTAGAAATTGGGAGACCTGAGATTTTCTTTGGATGGTATAGCACGTGCATTTTAATTTTTCCGGGGCACAGTCTTCTCTTTTGCAAACTGAGTGACATCAAGTAGATGATCTCTGAAGTATTTTTCAGATTTAAAATTCTATGATTCCATGACTTTTTGCCAAGTTACCTCATCTCGGAAGTAAGTGTCAAGTCATCACGGCTTTGCTTTGGTCAGAATCGAGCTGTCTGTGAAGGATCCTCTGAGGGCTCTCAGCAACAGTCTCAGGGTCACAGAATGGCATGTTCTCTATCTGACTTCCCTTTCTCACGAGTGAAGTCAGTACCAAAGATGCTGCCCATTTAGGCTCATGCAAATGAAGCCTATGAAGAGGTACAGGGAGCAGGTGACTGTAACGAGGACAGGACTAGCTCAAGACAGAGGCAGTTTCGATAAGGCCCTTCTAGTTACATGACCACAAGCTGGAGTATGCTTGGAGTGCAGAGCAGCACTCGGGATGCTGACAGTCACCTATGGTCCTGGTTAGAGTCTGTCCATTCTCTGCCCTCTCAACAGGTCTGGGCCAGACAGATACACTAAAAATCAAGCTGGAGCAATGCAATGTGAAATTTCACCTGGTCTCAAAAGCACAGATTGGATTTTACATTCAGGTGGGCAGGATCTCCCCATGAAGAATGCCAAGCACTCCACTTGCTATAAAACCAATCTAGAATAAATGACATGGGAGGACACTGGGGGCAGCATTACAGTCGGAACATGGGGGTCATGGGGAACCTGAATCACACAGAAATCAGTAAAGTTGGAGGAATTTGTCAGATAGCTCCAGGGGGTGGGGATAAGCTGTCCAATGAAAGTATAAAACAATCTTGCACCACTGGTTTGAGCTGCCTGGGGAAGCTATGAAGGTCTGCAAACTGCTACTTGGTGTTTCATGGTTTCCTGATGCAAAAGACAGTGGGATCTTGTGGTGATACAACCTATAACAAAGGCTTGAATGAATGCAGCATGGGCCAGTCACCAATAACTGAACACAATAAATGCCCTGTAGCTCAGGTTCTCTGAATACAGAGGTCCCTTGTAGTTGGAAACAATTCTGCTGGAAATACAGAGCTGGAGAAATTTACAGTCTGAGAAGCTCTTTGGTCTGCTGGTTCTTCACTTCTAAATCAGCAAAGACTCTGAGAACCTGAGAAAGTTAGGTATCACATTCCAAGAAAGAGATTCAGAAATTATGCTTATAATTTCAGAATGTTCATCACCCCAAGAAAATAGCCTCTTTTTAAATCTAACATTCATTTTACATTTGAAGAGACTGAGGCCTAGAGAGGTCACAGGGTTCCAAATAAATGAGCAGAAAGGCTAAGACTGGTACCTGGGTCTTCTAATTGCCTCAAACTGCCAGGAGAGTCCAAAGCATAGCATCGTGTTGCTGAGGCCAGAAGGAACACGGATCGGTTGAGACCTCTCACAACTGAAGCTAACCATGATCCTCAACAGAACAATTAATTTCCAATAAGAGTGAGAAATGTGAGAAAGGAGAGTACAGTGATTACTACTTAGTCTCTTGTCTGTGACACAGATCGAATACTGGAGCCAAAGGAGGTGCAGAGAATGCCAGGGAAGGTGACGTGAGGACACTGCAAGCAGAGACAGGAGCTCACAGGCCGTGGCAGGGAGAGCCGGCCACAGAGGGAGAAAGGCACTGTCTTTAGCAGGGGAATTATTTGTACCACACTCAGCTGTGTTTAGACATCCCCAGCATGGTGCTTGGCACACAGTAGGGGCTCCATAAATACTATTTCCTTCGCTTTTTTTTCTTCATGGGACAGATAAGAATTTTTTTCATATCTCCTTAGTACATGTTACAGTCAGGTAATCAAGCCCAAAGTGGCACAAAGCCTGATGTTGAGTTAATACCCTCTATGGAGCATTGATAACTGTATCCTCTGCACACACAGCCTCAACTGCAAGTCTGAGCTAAGCTGTTATCATGGTAACAGAAGGAGACACTTTAGTCTCCATCTCTCTCTCTGACTCATGGACACCTGCCAGGTAGCAGATGGCCTTTGTGGACAATTACCTTCATTTTGCTGCAGTGTATTTAAATTAAACAAACTGGCCTCTTTGCTGCCGATTTTCAAAGGCCCTCTCAGAAAAACAACAACAAAATGCAAAAAAAACAAAAACAAAAACAAACAAACAAAAAAAACAACCCTGAGAGAAAGGAGCCGTGAATCTGAAATTTAGGTGAGGCAACCCTGACTGTACAGAGAAATGGGATATATAAAGAATGGACTTTGCACGGATTTTTTTTCCTTCAAGAAATGGTAAAAACAAATCCCACATACTGTTTTGAACTGGTATTGGTGGCTCTGCTAGGAAAATGCAGCCATGTCATGAAACGTGGAAGTAAAAGGAGAGAGGTGGTCACACTGCCCATCAGGCTGCAGGCTTGGAAGTAATGGCCTGACCCAGCATCAGTTCAGGCTGCTGGCAGTCAGCACCAGGGATGAGAGTGGGCAGACAGAGAATGAGGTAGAGGAGATGAGAAAGACAACCACATGGCAGTGAGCAACGAAGTAGGCTGTGGTTCCCTCTGGGATGAAACAGCTACAGAAAGAATATGCCCAGAGACCTTCCTATATTAGCAAAGGTGCCTACCTGCAAGCTTAAGTGCGCTGTACGTTTTAAAGGTAAATTTTGCTTCTAAACACGAGAGAGAAGAGCTGAAGAGTTTTAAGATGTGTCTCTTTTCTTTCCACCATGAATACCACGAACACACACATATGTAGGTCTGCTGGAGGACAGGATGGGGCCACCAAAAGTCTGCCACGAGGTCCCTCTACAGAGGGCTGGCACTGTTCTCACATCATTTGAGGAAACTCAGGGCTTACACAGAGCCTGTTACTCACTGTGGTGGCCCGTGCGGTAAGCTGCTGTAGACAGGAAACAGAGACTGGAGCACCGCTGGATATTTATGATTATAGTACGGGCAATGAGTAGAAGGTGATGGTTCTCAGTCTTCATGGTTCTGTCCCTATTCAAGCCAAACTAAATTATGCAGAAGATGAAGCTTCCCTCAAGGTTTCACTGTGTAAGGGGCAAGTGTTTAGCCATCTTTCTTAGTAGAAGGAGGAACACATATTAAGTTCCAGAGACAAAGAATGGCCTGCTAAAACTCACCATAAACCCAAAGATCAAAAGAAGTTGAAATTTAAACTTTCAGATAGGGAAGCTCATAAATTCTAAGACTAGATTACCCTCATTCTGTTTGTTTCTCCTAGTTTGTCCAGCTCTACTTGAAAATGGTATTCCATTAATTCTCATTGAAGGATTTTATTTTTTTATTATTATTTATTTTTAAAAATATTTTATTTATTTATTCATGGGAGACACACACAGAGAGAGGCAGAGACACAGGCAGAGGGAGAAGCAGGCTCCCTGCGGGGAGCCTGATGTAGCACTTGATTCCAGGACCCTGGGATCACGCCCTGAGCCCAAGGCAGATGCTCAACCACTGAGCCACCCAGGTGTCCCTCATTGAAGGATTTTAAAGCCAGTTCTTGATCAGGGACCTCACTTAGCGGGAAATCCCTTTAAAATGAATACTAAATATTCAGATTGCATTATTAGAAACAAAAAGAGAACAGACTGCCAGGAGAGCACAGTCCTTATTCAGACAGCTAAATCAATGATCAGGCAGGCAGCCAGCACCTATCAGTGATATTTTAAAATTCAATGAGTCGAATTTAAATGCTACTTACAGGTATGCAAAACTTGTATGGTGAGGTATGGCACCCCATTCAACACCACCATTCTTTGCTGCGTCCCTGTTGTACATAATACAGTGGTTAGAGTCCAGTTCTGCAGTTAGGTACATCTAGTTTGGATGCCAGCTTTGCCATTTACTAGTAGTCTTGGATACTTAAACTCTCCGCATCTCAGATTCTTCGTATGGAAAATGGAGATATTACCTTTACAAGTTGGTGTGGGTGAACATAAAATGCCTCACACACAGTCTCAATAGAATACTACCTGTTATTATTCTACTTTGAAAGGTGCTGGGGGTTACCAAGGGGCAAAGTCTCCACTCCCAGCAGGCTCACAGTCCCCTGGGCAGGTTAGGCATGTATGCAATTAGCATACAAAGGAGGGTGAAATCCGTGCATTAGTGGAGACACAAAGGAAAAGCATAGAAGCGAGAGAGTGAAACTCTGACCTTCTGGACTGGGGTAAGGTTTCATAGAAGAGGTGGCATCTGAGAGTATCCTGAGGGGTATAATTTCAATCGGCAGACAAGGCTGGGGAAGGGCAATCCAGGTGAGGGAGGAAAGGGCATGAACACTGGGGGCTGGCCTGGGAGAGGAAGCTGCACACGGGTAAGGAGCGGGGGCTGCTGGGGGCGGCGGGTAGGGGTGGCTAGCAGGTGGGGAATGTGAGGACACATAGTAGGAAAGACGAGTGTGAACTACCATCATCCAGGGCCTTAAATAAATAGTCACCTAGTTTATTTACTAGGCCAGAGATGGGCAAACTGCAGCCCATGGCCAAATCCAGCTCACCACCACCTGTTTTTTACAGTCCATGAGCTAAGAATGGTTTTCACATTTTGAAATGGTTATGTTTTAAGTGGTTATATAAGTACCTACATAACACCTCTGGTTTGGTTTACCAAGCCTAAAATATTTACCATCTAAACCTTTAGTAAAATGCTTGTTGTGCCCTCCTGGGGGCTGGTGGCACAGGGAGCTAGGGGAAGGTTCCTGAGGAGAGAATGGTGTGGCCAGTACAATGTGTGCTTAGGATTCCGGCTCTGGGGCAACATGACAGAGGGACTGAGCAAGAGACAGGACACAAGGAGCCCCAAGTGGAGGCTCTTCCAACAGACCAGGTGACAGAGGATGGAAGCTACAAAGAAAAAAGGCAGTAGGAACTGGAAGGAGAGACACAAGCAGATCTTTGGAGAAAAAAAAAAAAGCAAGTACGTGGAGAAGTCTGGAGAGAGTGTGGACACAGAGTGCTGGCAGGAAACATGGATAGAGGAGTGATTTTCAGGGAAAATGTCTGGAAATGGCTCACCATTCAGTCTGTATCTAAACCTCAGACTCAGGGATTCTGAGAATGCCTTGGGGGCTCAGGCTGGTGTTATGGAGGAAAGGTTTCTGGGCTCAGGGCAGTGCTTCCTAACTGGGGGTAGTTTCATCTGCTAGGACCTGCTGGGGGGACAGGGGCAAGCATTGGAATATAGAGGTCAAGGGTGCTACTAAATACCCTACAATGCATAGGTCAGTCCCCCACTGGCCCCCCAAAGAGTTATGTGGCCCACAATTCCACAGTACTGAGGATGAGAAACCTGGTCTTGTTTTCCCAGGTGGAAAAGCAAGGGCAGGTCACCCATAGCCTCAGGATAGCTTGGGACCCTCAAGAGGCCCAAGGATAAACTCTCACACATTCTGCATATTTGGAAGATGTCTGGGGGTGGGGGCAGCTCTAGGCCTCATAGTCTTCTAGATTCTGTCTTGGTTTCCTGAGGTCTGAGCTGGTTAAACACAGGAGTTGAAATTTGAAATGTGAAAACAGTGAACAATGAATAAATATTATGTATATTTAAGTTAATAAGAACACATAATAATAAAAGTACTAAAGGATTTATTAAAAAAAATAAAGTACTGAAGGATTTATAGTCAACTCATGGAGCAGTGGTGAGTTGGCATGGATCCTTATTAAAAATACATTAGCTGCAGTTAACTGTGTCTCTGCATTGCCTCTAATTTCACAAAAATGCTTCTACTTTTTTCTTCTCTTTCTCCTTCCAGATCCCTTCTCCATTCCTCCTTCTCCCTCACCCCCTGCCCCTTCCTTTTAAAGCTATACTGCAGTGCCAAATGACAGTAATTCTACTTGCCAGATTATGATTGGCAGCAAATGGAGAAGAGTGCAAAAGTCCACTGTATCCTTTATGACATGCTTCTTTTAGATGAAACTAAGCAGATGTTCATTTTAACATCAGAACCAGCCCGAGGTCAGCTATAAGACCCCAGAGATTGGTAGAGCATCATGAAGGCTCACAGATCCAATCTTATACAAAAGAGGATGCTAGGGTAGGGTCTAACAGAAAGAGAACACTAGGGATTCTTCTGTGGAAGCCCAAGAATCCCAGAGATAAGCCAAAAGAGAGGGTTTCATGGGAGCAGCTGATGTTTTCTTAGGATGCATTCTTTTGTCTAAACAAGTAGGAGGTAGAAGGATGGCATAAGTCAACACTGACAGAGAAGCTGGTTATTGAAAGAAAGCCCAGATGATGAAGGGAGGGCCAGAAAGTTTCAAAGTCACCAAAGGAGACACCACTCTAATGAACCCAGTTGGTTTTCTGTAGACCCTTCTTGTTTTTTTTTTTTTTAAGATTTTATTTATTTATTCATGAGAGACACAGAGAGGCAGACACACAAGCAGAGGGAGAAGCAGGCTTCCTGTGGGGAGCCTAATGCGGGACTTAATCCCAGAATGCCGGGATCATGACTGAGCTGAAGGCAGATGCTCAACCACTGAGTCACCCAGGTGCCCCAGACCCTTCTTGGTTTATAGCCTTTCTGCATTATACAGACTGGTATCGGTGATGAAAGGATCAAAGGGTCGTGAAGTTGAAGTTAAGATGAGAAAACAGGTTTGTAAAGGCAATGCACATGTTCAGATGGAAAAGAAGTGAGGTTTTGTCAAGAAGGTTCTATGAATCAGAAAAGCAATCCACTCATATGTAATCCAGTAAGACAGAGTAAAGATTTAGTTCCTTCTCCTTCATTGGTTGAAACTGAAGGGGGCTGAGGGTTGGACAAAACAAAGCCTATTTTTCAGAACTATCTATACTCTACTACTCTACTGAAAATTTTCTTTCCAGGGTTGCTGCTAACTTCCTGATTGTCAAATCCAAGGGCTTCCTTATCTTATTGCCTTGTTAACTTTCACCCTTGTGAAACTTTCTGAGCTTTCACAAGAACCCAAAATCCTACCCTTCCTATCTCTTTTTTCTTCCTTTTCTCTATTATGGTTTTCCCCTAAGGCCTGTGTTTCTGGGGAACCCTAATTTTATGTTGAAGACTTCCGAATCTACAATGCTAGCCATGTTTTCCCACTGAAATTCCAGTTGCAAATCCCCAAATATATATGGTAGACTAGACAAAAGGCTTGACTGTCTGCCTAATCTTTGGAACTCACTATGTTCAAAATAAGGTCAAAATCTCTTTCTTGACTCTGATCATCTCCCCTTTTCACTTCTTCAGTGTACCCATCATTTTTCCAGGTCTTTAGGCTCAGAACCTAGGAAAGTCATCTTTTACTTATTCTTTTCTGTTGATGCTTTGCTGAGACTCAGACTGTAGTATTTTGGGTGAGACAGTGTATCCCAGGAATCCAACAGTCTTCCAATGGAAGGATAATTTCTCCAGTTTGGTGTGTAGATAATTTTCCTGGAGTTCTTAGAGGATAGTTTTCACATGTTATATGCATTCTGGCCAAGAGAGGAAAAGACATGAATATAGTACAGAAGGGAAATAAAAAAGCAGGTAAGGAAATTTCTCAGTCTGTCATTGATCTGGGGGATGAGAAATAGTGGGGATGCTGCAAAGACTCAAAGTGATTTCCCTTGACATCCTCAGACTGTAAATTCCTGGTAGGTGTTCAAGGTGTTTTGGGAGAGTGAAATGCAAATATTTATTTTTAACATTGTAATGGTATTTCCTCTTTTTGGAAGAAAATTGAATAAAAAATAAAAATGAAACAACTACCAGGTTCCTTTTTAAAATTTATTTTATTTTATTATTTATTTTTTTAAAGATTTTATTTATTCATGTGAGACAGAGAGAGCGAGAGAGAGGCAGAGACGTAAGCAGAGAGAGAAGCAGGCTCCAGGCAGGGAGCCCGATGTGGGACTCCATCCTGGGATTCCAGGATCATGCCCTGGGCCAAAGGCAGGCGCTCAACCACTGAGCACCCAGGCATCCCAACTACCAGGTTCCTATAGTGAGTACAGGAGCAGAGACTGATGAATGAGCCTACTCTGCAGACTTTCACAAGGCAATCTATGTGTAGTTAGCAAATCAGAGAGAGAGTCTACACTTTACACTAGGACCCAGGCTGAAGGTTTGTGGCATAGTCATACAGTACACAACACTGATCTTTGTTTACCAAAAGACATCTGTGGAATTTGCAAACTTTAGGGGGAGAGCAGTGGTGCCTATGGCTCAGGATATCACTGATCTGGCTTGTGTGTGTGTTTTTTTTGTTAAAGATTTTTTATTTTATTTATTCATAGAGACACGCAGAGAGAGAGAGGCAGAGACACAGGAAGAGGGAGAAGCAGGCTCCATGCAGGGAGCCCAACGTGGGACTCGATCCTGGGTCTCCAGGATCACACCCTGGGCCGCAGGCGGCACTAAACCGCTGCCCTTGTGTTTTGGTTTTTAAGGTATCACACCAACAATGAAATAATGTTCATACTATCTGAGGGTGGTATATGTGTAGGATTTCTCGTTATCCTCCAAAAGGCCAAGTTCACTGCTTTGAACATATGTGGTAAGAGACTGCTAAATAAATGAATGTCAATTCTTTGCCGTGGGGAAGAAGTAGACTCAGGCTTCTCTTTCAGAGTATGGTGGGGTCAGAGAGTCCAGAAGATTTAGAGGAATGTGAATCTGAATCACTTCCCAGTGAGACTGTGTCCAAAGGTTAAATGAAGCAAGAAGAGGAAATGGTCCATAAGCACACCAAGGGGTTTACCAATAATCTCTTTAATGGACAAAGGAGGTTTTTATTTGTTGTTGTGTAGAGTTTTTTTTTTTTTTTAAGTACTTTCTCTTAAACTTACAAAGTTAATATTCATGACATTTGTTAGAGTCCTCATGGGTCAACCATGGCTAGCTACATATTGAGTGGCCTTCCTCTGAGCCAGGTCAGAGATGTGGGCTTCTAAGAGCCAGCCCACATCATGCTTTCTCTGGTGTAGTTGTAGTGGGCTATTTGTCTGATTCTGGAAATCAGAAAAGGCAAGGGGCAAGATCCCGCTTGATATCCCAACTTACTGAAGTAAAAAAGAAAGGTTCGCAGTGTGTTAGTGGACTCCCCAAGATTCCTCTAATCACATAATTTTCAGAGTCCCACCTATAATCCTCTGGACCATTACCGTATTACTAATTTGGATCAGAGCCACCCTCATGGAAGCCCCCTATCCTTATCGGTTACTGTCTGAAGTTAGAGTCTTTAAGCCTGACATTGATCTGTATATACCTTTTATATACAGATAAAAGGTAGTGACTTCTAATAGGAGGATTCAGAGAAATGTTCAAGGAAACATCTTTCATGAATAAGCTGTACCCCTTGCCTTGGATAGCTTATTTTATTTGGTGTTAGTAATCCAGCAGTAACATTTCATGGTATTTTATGGTATACTGAGTCATTGTGGAAAATGGAACACTGAGATGTAATTAGAATGAATTTATACTTCTGAAATCTCTCCAGAGTAGGACTGGAGTAGCCTACAGCTCAACTGCACCAATGGCAGAAAATACCATTACCAGCATTACTCGTCAGTCTGTTGTTACCTTAGTGAGCTCCTTTGTAACATGCTGGTGAATCCCATCACCAGGCTGCAGGCATTGGGTTTTGACTAAGCAATGCTCAGAATATTTTCAAGTGATATAAGCAACTATAGATGTTCCACATTTTATAGATTATCTGTATTAAAAAAAGAGAGAGGATGATTTTATTCTACATAGCCCATATCTCTTCTTTAGACAGAAATAAAAATTGAGTTAATAATAATACTAATAGGGGCAGCCCAGGTGGCTCAGCAGTTTAGTGCCGCCTTCAGTCCAGGGCCTGATCCTGGAGACTCAGGATCGAGTCCCACATTGGGCTTCCTGCATGGAGCCTGCTTCTCCCTCTGCCTGTGTCTCTGCCTCTCTCTCTCTCTTTCTGTGTCTCTCATGAATAAATAAATAAAATCTTAAAAAAAAAATAATAATAGGGGCACCTGGGTGGCTCAGTGGTTGAGAGTCTGCCTTTGGCTCAGGTCATGATCCCAGGGTCCTGGGATCGAGTCCTGCAACAGGCTCCCCACAGGGCGTCTGCTTCTCCCTCTCCCTGTGTCTCTGCCTCTCTCTGTGTCTCTCAGGATAAATAAATAAAATATTAAAATAATAATAATAATAATAGTAATAATATAGGGGGACCTGGGTGGCTCAGTCCATTAAACGTCTGCCTTTGGCTCAGGTCAAGCTCCCAGAGTCCTAGGATTGAGCCCTGCGTTCGGCTCCCTGCTCAGCAGGGAAGCTGCTTCTCCCTCTCCCTCTGCCCTTCTACCCTGGCCATTCTCATTCTCTTTCTCTCTCTCTCTCTCAAATAAATAAATAAATGAATAAATGAATGAATGAATGAATGAATGAATGAATAAATAAATAAATATCTTAAAAGAATACTAATATATTAGTTTGTTGTTCTAATTCCTTCGGTAACTCTGGAATTCCTTGAAATTCCTTTTTCTACCTTTCTATAAAGGGTTTTTCTGAACCATGATTTGTCTCCTGAATGGGTAGACCTATTGTACAGAAGTACCTTGAACAAAGTGACTACTATAGGTTACTCGAAGCAGTTATGTCCCTTATAATTAATAAAATTACGAATTCACACTGTTTTTTAACTCAAAATCTTGTAAATCTGGTTAATACTGGTTTTCATTCAGCAACTATTTACTGAGTATCTGCTGCACCAGGCTAGCGACTGGGGATACAGTAGTGAAAAAGGCAAAGTCCTTTAATTAGAGTCTGATGATTATTGTGGGCCTGATTAACCCTGACTCAACTGATACAATCTAATTTCTCAGCCTGTTAAACTGTAGGGTATATCGTAGGTTGGAGAGTCACTCAGTGAAGTCTTATCTGAAATAGTCAGGCAGTTCTGCCCTTAATTATAACCCCTGGATCTGAGAAAAGAGAAGAGAAGGAGGAAGGGAGGGAGAGAAAAAAGACAGAATTATCAGCTGAGGTACTGATGCCACTCAAAGCACTGGAGACGTGGCTAAGGCTGAAGGTAGGCTCACAGCTCCAGAGCTGCTAAGTCACAGTCATTACCCATTCCTCTCAAATCCCCCCAAAGCCAAAGTAATCCCTAAAGAAGAAAGAAGCAAGAAGGCAGACTACATGAAAAGTTTTCTATAATGGATTTATAGAGCCAATCTGGGAAGCCTGTCTAGTAAATTCTTCATTGTACAAGTCTCTCACAATCATTTTATTACCCATATAGGATAATACATTTTGATAGGGAAGAAATTAAACTATACCAGCCAGAATCCAGGAAGGAAGAAAGTTACAACTTAGCTCTGTGCTAAATACCTTTTTGTGTCTCACTCAGTAATGAGAGAGACTAAAACAGAAGTGCTAGTTCTAAAGCTTTATATGTCTATGTGTTAAAAATGTTGTTGAATTATATAAAGCCATTCAGTTTAAATTTGAGCTTCAGAGCTGAGCCTTGGGTGGGTCCAGTTTAAACCTGTGATGTAAACAGAGGATATTTAAACCTATATCCACAGAACAGAATGTCTTACCTACACAGCAGTGGAGGAAGATGAGGAAAAAACAATTCATATCAATTCATGCTATGGATGGTCCTATAAGTGTGTGAGGACAAGGTCATGGACTCAGGACCATGGCCATGGAGAACACCCAAGACATACACACAAGCGGTTCATTAGGGGCTAGCTTCAGTGGTCTGGGTCTAGCTTCTTATTTTGCCAACTTCAAGGGGATGAAGATCTCACACAGAATCAAAGGTCACTGAAGGTCCCCTGTCTGCTCAAGGTCAGCTCTTTTTTTTAAAAAATATTTATTTTTTTAAGTAATGCCTACACCCAACATGGGGCTCACACTCATGACCCTGAGATCAAGAGTCACACACTCTACCTACTGAGCCAGCCAGGAACCCCAAGGTCAGCTTTAAATTGACCTGCGAAACAATATACCAAAAATAGCAATTTCTGGTTCTTGCACTCCATGGCAATCCATAATATTTTTTAAAAATAAAATATCTACTGGAAGCTCTACTGCTACCATTAAAATAGACACTCATAATGTCTGTCCTCTTCTGAGAGAGAGTTCTCAGGTAAGGTGCAAAGTACTTCACTTGGAGCTGGTACATTCAGACAGGGATCAGGAGATGCTAGTCTGGGCAGACTGCTTGAGTAAGTTCCCAGCAAGTGGTTTTAGCTGTGACGTGCATCTTTGGGGTATGGAGGAGAGAAGAGAAGGAGAACATTGGTTGTCAGCAATTACAGGTGAGGTAATGCCCTGGATGGGCAGGAAGGAGGTGAGACTGTCAGTGAAACAGTGCGAAAAGGGAGGAAAGATGTTTCCAACACAAGCTCATCCATTCTTCTACTTGTGGTAGGCATTTCCAGCATCTGCTTCTCTGTGGCTTCTAAGCAAACTGGAGGATTATACTTCCATGCCCCCTTGAAGTCAAGTGTGATCATGTGACTTGCTTTGGCCAATGAAATGTAGTGGAAGTGAGGTGTATCACTTCCTGGAAGAAGTGTTTAATGATTGGGCTTGATTTTTCCATCCTCATCTTCTGCTTTACCCATGTGAATGTACCTACTGAGGAAGTGCCATAAGATCAAAGCAATAAACTATGTGTGAATGAGGAAAAAAAACAAACCAAACAGACTTGTTATAGTAAAGCCACTGATATTTCTGGGTTGTTTGCCTATCTTAACCGCATAATCTATTTTCTTTCCCTCTTTTTGAAAATCTGTCTCTCCCTTGCTCCTTTCTTGCCTCTTCCCCTCATTCAATCTCTTCCTTCCTTTCTTCTCCCCTTTATTATTTCATTGTCCTAACTGAAAATAATAAAAAATATAATGTATATTCCTATTCTTAATCTAAAACATGGGTCAGTTTGTTTTTTGAAAAAGAAATGAGTAAATTTTTTGATTAAACATTTTATATTTTTCTCTTTTAAAATTAAAGCCCTGAGGTGAATTAAAAATCAGCTTTAGCTTATGTAAAAAAATTTATGCTTTGAAAACCTTATTGTGTTATATAAACATACAGTGTACTATTGTGGATAAGCTGTCAATTGATTTTCTTGTGTGGTTTAAGGGCTTTCTGGAAAAATAAAAACAAACATAAAACTTCCCTAAACACCATGCAACAGCCATGCAGCTCAAAAACCAGAGCTCCCCATGGAGCAGGATCTGAACAGGAAATCACTTAGGTCATAACCAGCCACTTAGTTTTCATTGGTAACTTTGTTACAAAGGCTACTGGAGCTGGAGCATCCAGAAGCCTGTTCAAGACTAAAGGAAATTTGAAGTTATCACAAACACTACACATTTTCATGCACAATCATTCATGACCTGAGGTCATCCCCACAACCCTAAAAGTTGTTTCGAGCAATTAAAGTCACTCTAGACACGAAGCAGCAGAGAATGCAAAAGCAGGAAAATGCAATCGTAGCCTGGCTGATCATGCATATTTAACGAAACACAACAGATGTGTGCTTTAAAAAAAATTCAACAAGCTCTGGTTTTAAGTAAGAACATGCTCTACTAGGTAAACATGATGTGGACTTTCAGGCCATTTTACACCACCAAGGAGAGAACTGCTGAAGGTTTTACACATAACCAACTCTGCGGAGATGAACTTGTGCAGGAAAAAAGTATGGAGCAGTTACAGGAGGGAAAGAAGAACATGCAAAAAGAGCAAGAATCAGGTGGAGAATTCTCAAGTTCACTTACTGCCTGCTTTTGTTCTTCCTCCTAGAAATGTTGAAGATGGAAAAAAGGCAGAGGGAAAAAGGAGAGAGATTAATGCCCATCACCACAAACTTTTGGAAGAAATGAGAAGAATCCAGCAAACCAGGCCAGGCCCATGGGTTCTGAGACCAAAGACCTCGTCCACTGTCAGAGCACCATCATCTGGACAGAGTGAAGGGCAGGCCTCTGCCCCACCCAATTCACCCAGCGCTAGCTTCTAGAGCTGGGAAACCATCTAATCCAACTTCCTCATTTACAGACTGAATGGGCCTGACTTGACTGAGGTCACATAGTTATTTAGGGTAAACTAAAGGAAATAGCTCAACTAGGCCTCAAAAGCCCAATAATCATTCAAGCTCACCATCTCTAACATTCTTGTGTGTTCTCTAAGTTTCCCTAAGCCAGCAGTCCTCAGAGCAGCAGTGGCACCTGGGAACTTGTCAGAGATGCAAATTCTGGGAGCCGGTCAAGCCCACCTGAATCCAAACTCTTGGGGTGGGTGGGGCACAGCAACGTGTTTCAGAGCCTTTCAGCTGATTCTGATGCCTGCTAGTTTGAGAGCCACTGCCCTAGAAACTTCCCCCAAACTAACAATTTCACCTGACTACAGAGTCTTTTAGTCCCCTCCTTTTCACTGGCTTTTGGGTTGCTTTGTAGGTTTTTTCCCCCAAGGATGCAAATGTATCCCCCTTTCTCCAATAAACTCAAAACTGCTTCAGGGCTCTGAGAGGCTTTTGAAAAAAAGCTCTTGACTTCAGTTTCTAATTCAACACAGGTTCCTTTTGTACTTCTTATGCATAAAGCACTGAAAACATGAAGCTAAGGTGTGGCCTCCCAGTGGCAGCAGACAGAGTGGGTGCACGCCAACTCCCAGCTACCAGAATGCATCCCTAGGAGGAAGCACAACAAGGACGAGATAAACACTTCTGAATTTCTCTCTCCTCAGCCCCTGGTTCTTCAGCGAATCTGTCTTTTAATGGGTCTTTGGGCTTCCTCTTTCTGTGCCCATCAGGGTAACTGTGGTCAGGGAGCCTCTGCTCTTTGCCCCCAGTGTGCAAATCTAAAAGCTGCTGCGATGGTTCTATTTAAATCGGATCCATCCGTGCAGGCAGTCTTCACTGAACATGTGTGTAGGAGGTCTTAGGGATGGACGAGTGCTTCTGCTTTCACAGAGTCTGCAGATCTGAAGGCAATGGTGAGACTTCAGAAAATCTCACTGATTACAAAAAGGAGAGAAGAGGTAAAGAATTTGGAAAAAAATAATTTTGGTCCTGCAAGGGAGAGACATGGACTAGGAATTATTTATTTTTTAAAAGATTTTATTTATTTATTCATGAAAGACTCACAGAGAGAGAGAGGCAAGAGACACAGGCAGAGGGAGAAGCAGGCTCCATGCAGGGAGCCCGACATGGAACTCAATCCCGGGTCCCCAGGAACACACCCTGGGCCGAAGGCGGCACTAACCACTGAACTACCGGGGCTGCCCTGGACTAGGAATTAAACGGGCATCAAGAACTCTCTTAAGGAGACTCCAGCTCTGCACAAGAAGATGTGCTTCATAATCAAAGCCAGCTGCTAGATGCCTGACCATACCTATGCTTACAGGCCTCCAAGCAAAGAGGGGCCCTGGGCAGGAGCCGAGTTAGCCTTAAGCAGTTAGCACCTTTCAGCTTTTGCATCTGGCACGCAGGGCTCTGGTTAGAAGGGATTAGAATTCTGCAATTGGGCGGAGATCTCCCTTCCTGGCCAGGCTTCCCTGTCAGAACACTTTTCTTCCATTCACTAGGCAAGGCAAACAGCCATAGGAAGAGTTATTAAACAATTTAAAAAGTATTTTTCTTGCTGGCACTAAGTGTTGAAATGGACACTGAGATAGTGGGGGAGGGATGAGCTGATCCTGACAGGCTGAAATTGCAGCTGAGGTCAGAAGACCAGGACAAAAGTTCTCAGAGCTGTTTCTAAGACACCTCCCTATTTCCTCTGCTTTCTCCAGGTTTGGTATTGGAGGTAACATTGCTTTGGCTCAACAGAATAGGGGAATTTCAGAGAGCAATGTTTCATGTTTGCACATCTGGTGACTCTGCTAGGGAGAGTCTGTCCAAGGACATGACATCATTACAATGTGCAGTGGACACGTGTCAGGTTAGGACGGGAGGGGTGTACAGGGGCGGGAGCCTTTTCTGCTATGCACTGGGATAGACAGACAGGGATGGGCTTTGATAAAGTGTTCCTTAGGATGGTGTCATAGTATTTGAACTTGCACAAGTTGCTCAGATAAAGCCTTGGAAGGCTCTGTCAACACAGAAAACAGTGCAGATACAAGGTCTTAGAACCTTTTGGTTATTAGCCAGTAAGCTGTGGTCAGAAAACGCTGATTGGTGGCAAATGGTGAAGGAACCAAGTTGATTTAAAGGAAGCCCTAATACTTTGACTAAAAAGTGCACATCTAGAAATGCTTCTGTCTCCTAAAAACATGTGAGGCTTTTCCACGTGGGTGGTGTCTGGCTAGGTGGCCAAATCCTGCCATAACCACTGCAGTTGTCTATGTGAAAATTTACATCCCAAACTTCATTTGCAAATGAGGTTGAAATCCCAAACTACAGATTTTACCTGGTGACTGTCTCAAAAGCAATATGAGAAAAATGAAACATGAGGTGGAAAAATATTGGGAACATAATTTAGAAAGTGAAACACCAACATGCAATCACTTCAGGATGAAAAAAGTTTGAGGAAGGTTACCTATACACATGAATCAGGGAAAAGATGTAAGGAAAAGATACAGTCTAACCCTGGGTACCTGGGCATCAGTCTATATTATGTCATTAAAAACAACAACAAACTAGTAAGAAGGTCCCTGATACTCCTTGGTGCCAGGGGCTGAAACTTACTGATCACCAAATACCTAAACGTGATACTCAGGAACCAATATTTTCTTGCTGAATAAATGTATGATTACCTTTTACTCTGCCTTATTCCCAAAAAGGGTTTTAAGATTATTGTTGAATGAATTAATAAGCAATGGTAACACTTCATATGTTTACTTTCTTAAATTATCATTTTTCAGATAAACAGACAATGTACATTATATTTCACTGAAGAAGTAGAAAGAAGTCACTGTGAAATGGAAATTTACTATGTGGTGTATTTTAATTTATGAGTATCTCAGACCATGTGGTTTGATTGTCCATTTGACTAAGTGCTTACAGCTGTTTTATGAGAGAATTAAATGCTAGCAGACTGAACATCAATGAAGGCAGGACAGTGCTTTGAAATTAAAATTAGGATTCTAAAGCATACTTTTATTATGGGTTGGTGAATATTTTTAATAGTAGGAAAGCATCTTTGACATTTTCATGGAAGTCACTGATTCCTATAGATGACCTTGTAGGAGTGTATATAATACACAAATTAGGATTGTTCTATCATCCTTTTAGGAAGCCGGACACTAAAGGTGTGAGATTTTCAACTGTAAATTCTAATCAGTGGATAAAAAGACAACATTCCTGGTCTGTGTTGCCAATTCTTCCAGTCTGAACGACCTCAGCCTATCAGGTGAGTAAATTATAAGACATTTAAGAAGCTGGCAGGGGATTCTACAAAACGGAGCACTAGGATCCTGCTTATTTTACTGAAATCATAACTGTAAGTTAATAGCTAGAAATAGAAAGAAATTCAGGGCTTGGGATCAGAGTTCCAGGCATCAGCTCATTCTGCTTAGCCCTTGAACACAGGTAAGAGAAGTGAACTACAAGGTCAAGTGAGATACATGGGGCTCTGAAACATGTACTCTAAGGAACCGAGGGCCACCCAGCTGATGAGAAAGCACACCGTGGTACTTTGGGGAGATATATTCTGACCTCCCTTCAGTTTGCATAAACCTTTTGCCTTTTACAAAAATTACCCTAGCGTACCTTCCCATCTATGTTTGGGTAATGTCTGAGAGCACCTTACTAAAAGGAGTTTGACACAGGCGAGGGGTGGGTGGATCCCCTTACCTCCTGCCTAACAGGGGACTCCCCTCACAATGGTAGGGCTTTCAAAGCCCCACATGGCTCCAGATGTTACACCAGGCAAGTGTATTTAAGTACATCTCTGCTGTCTTGAGTGGGTGGTGGGGTAGGAGGTGCTGGATACTTGACAACTATTAAAGGGATTTGGGCCAGCTTTTATGTGTAAGATTTTCTTTAAACAAGACCCACTTAGACATGTAATATTTCTCAGGTGAAATTCTGTTAAAAGGGTTAATGGAGAAACATGTTCCATGCAAAACAACTCAAATACCCAGGACCAAAGTTAGGGGAAAAGAAAAAAAAAAAAAAAAAAAAAAACCCTCAGCTCAAGACTAAAAGAAGCAATTGTCTTGAGCAAGTCACAAGTCAGTTTAAAACACAAACACTACATTTACCCAAGTTGCTAATACCACTAGCCTCATTATGAAGGGACTCGTTTAGAATAGAGAATTTGAAGAAAAGTCTCCAAGCTGATGTTTTCTTGAGCCGCCAACCCTAGTCTGGACCCTCGTCACTCACTTCAGGCTAGATGATTATATTTGTCTCCATTTCTCAGTTAGTTTCTCCCCTCTCTAATCTGCTCTATGCACTTTCCCAAACTATTATTTCCAAAACCTTCAATAAGTCCCCCACCACAGGATTAAATCTACTCCCCTCAGCCTGGCTTTTGAGGTAATCCACACTTTGTGATTTCTACTCTGGCTGCTAACTCTGTGTTGTACCACAAAATACAGTGGCTTCACAGCATAGACACAGAGACCTCAGGAATTAACAGCAAGAACAGATGTGCTTTGGTATTGCTGCTCCGTATCTGGGTAAATATTTCTGTTGAATGCCAGTAAAACTGTCTAGGTGAGGACATTTAAATGCCAAGCGTGCCTCTCTCTCCTCTGGGGTATAGGGGTCATAACATATTCTTCAACAAAAATAGATCGTGAGACCTGCATCATCCCAGAGTTATTTAAGCCCCAATATAACAAACCTAGAACAGAGATTGTGCTATGTTGTTTCCCCTAATAAAGTTATTAATTAGAATTAGTCTGATCAGCTTGGTTTGCTGCTGCAATACTTACTAAATTGGACACTTAATCATTGTTAAGCATTGGTGTGGAATATTTGAAATCTTAAGAGAAGCTTTAAATAGCTGAGAAATATTCACTTAGAGTTACTATCCTGTTTACAAATCTTTATATTTGTTCATAAAAGCAACGATTCAAGGACATGACTCTAGTTCCAGTTACTCATTTTTTATAATTAGGCTGCACATTAATTTAGATGACTTTCTGGATCATGGCTAAACTCTATGGGCGGCAACATTTCAGCCTTTAGCTGCATCCTGTTCTGGCACCACAGGGGAGGCAGCAGCTGAGCTGTAAGTGAAGGGTAGCTCAGCAGCTGAGGTGAGGGCAGGTGGGGAAGCTGGGAGGCGGGGAGCAGGCCAGGGTTCTCATACCTTCAGCAGCTTCATCAGCCCTTCCAGCTGAACCATCAGCTCGCGCCTGCTCTCCTGTAGCGCCGACATTCTCTGCTCCAGCTCATCTTTCCTCTGCCTGTCCAAGAGGAAAAGCCCATCAGAAAGGAAACTCTGAGGATAAAGCGACCTTCAAAAAAGGGTCCAAGTGTAGGTGAAGTGGGTTGTAGGCCTGACTCTGCTGAGCAAGTCATTTAACCCCTGATATATTATGTAGAAGGTGGTGATAATATTTGTTTTGCTCACTCCTCTTTCCTGTTCTAAGAATGGTATATATAAATGTTTTAGAAAACACACAATATAGATAAGGCAATATAGAGAAAGAAGTATTATTATTATTATTATTGAAGTGATTTTTAAAAATTCCTCAGGAAATCAAATGCCTCATCTAGAAAGATATATAAAACTAGTCCAAATTTAAATTGATAGTGGACAAAGTGTATGATAACTGCTCGGGGACAATAGGGTTCAGTTGCTATTGCTTCCAGCACCAGATGCCAACCTCAAGAGAGTGACTGACATCAGGGTGACTCTGTGTCTATGAGAATTCACTTTTTCCTGAG
Organism: Canis lupus familiaris; assembly: GCF_011100685.1. Lineage (NCBI taxonomy): Eukaryota > Metazoa > Chordata > Mammalia > Carnivora > Canidae > Canis > Canis lupus. The sequence continues at coordinate 19,724,738 of NC_049238.1, forward strand.
GACAGATTTCATGTCAATTCTAGCACTTGCTATGTCCAAAACCAAACTTAAGACTTTAATCTGAAAATGGTTCTCTTTCCTGATTTCTTCCAGTTGTCATGGCTGAAAACCTCGGTCCTCTCTAATACGTTTCTTCTTATACCCTATACTCAGTCACTCAATTCAGATGATTCTTTCTCAGAAATGTATGTGTCTTTCTTTTCTCCTGTCTCTCACTTTATCCAAGTGTGCCCCATCTCACATGTGCAATAGTCTCTTATCTTGATTAATCCTGATTTCAACTGTTATGGTGAAAGGGAATAGAAATCAAGAGACTTAATTAAGGCCCACCACTTACTAAATACCATAACCCTGGACAAGTCACTTACTGTGTAAGATCCTCAATTTTCTCTTTGTTATAATGGGACTGACTACAAACAACAATGGCAGTATTTTGAGGATCAAATAAAATAATAGGTATGAAAGTGTTCTATGAACTTCACAATGCTACTCAAAGAAAGACTGTTTATTTCACCATCCTCTGTAATACTCTCAGTAGGAGAATTTCTAGCATCACTAACACTCTCGCCTCGCACAATCCATGCCTTGGCTGTCCACTCGAGTAGGCACTAGCCATATGTGACTACTAAATACTTGAAACATGGCTATTCTGAATCAAGATGCACTGGATTTCAAAACCTTAGTGTAAAAAAAAAAGTAAAATATCTTAATTTTTTAAAAATATGGATTACATGTTGAAATGGTAATATTTTGGAAAAATCAGATTAAGGAAAAGATAGTTTTAAAATTAATGGCACCCATTTCCTTTTAGTTTCTCATTGTGGTTGTTAGAAAAGTTTTTTTTTTTTTTTGAAAAGTTTTAATTATATATGTGACTCACATTATATTTCTATCAGGGAGAGCTGCTCCAGACCCCACCTACATTCCCATCCCTACCTTCTATTCCCTTCCATGTCTGGATGTCTAGCTGATGGTTCCCTTTTCCCTAAACAGACCCTATCATTTCACCGCTCACAGTCATTCCCCCATTTCTTACATTTACTCTTTAGCATCCAACCCAAACGTCACTCTTCCCAGGAAGCTGCTCCTAATTACTTCAGTAGGTATCAGATCCTGCTCAATTAATCACCAGAGCAACTGGTGCTTCTCTGTGGCACTTAATTTACTTTACCTTGCATTGCTGTCATTCCTACCATGATGCAAAATCCTTGAGGTCAGGGGATGATGAGTTTTTGCGTGTACGGAATGATTAAGAGAATATCGCACGTTCAGTATGTATTCAGTTAACATCTAGTGAAGTTAACACAATCATTGTTTGAAATCCTCCAGGGATTTCCAATCACCTATCACTTAAGGCTCTCTAGAATCTGGTCTCAATTATTCAACTACTTTTATCTCTTATCACTGGCACTTGAAAAATTAATGCAATGGATGCCTGAAATAAAGTCTTAGCTCCAAGACTCCTTCCCTTCTCTGAAATGTATCAGTTATTTGGGGGATCATGCTGAACCCCAACTCCACTTCTCAGTGTTTTATCCCAGACTCCATCCACATCATCATCCCTACCTTTCATGGTCTAGGTCAAATTCCACTACCTCCATGGGTCTAATTGCTTGTAGTATATATATGTATATAAGCTTATAGCTTATATATATACATGTAGCTTCCTTTTTAAAAGATTTTATCTTTTTATTTGAGAGAGAGAGAGAGAGAAGCAGAGAGAATGAGCAGGGGAGGGGAGAAGAGGGAGAGAGAGAAGCAGACTCCCTGCTCAGCAGGGAGCCTGACTTGGGTCTTGATTCCAGGACTCTAAGATCATGACCTGAGCTGAAGGCAGATGCTTAAACCAACTGAGCTACCCAGGTACCCCACCTTTTTAAAATTACTTTTTCCATACCCAGCTTGGAGCCTAATGTGGGGCTTGAACTCACAACCATGAGATCAAGACCTGATCCAAGATCAAGAATTGGATGCTTAACTGACTGAGCCAGTAGGCACCCACCCACTTAGATTTCTTACAACATAGGGCCCATACTACTTACTAACACTATACAATATTAGTTAACTGACTAGAAAATTATTTTAAATTTATTCCCAAAACGGTATTATAAAATTTTAAGATGGAATCAGTTCTTTAGTCTTCATACTCCCTAAATTTTCAGCACAGCTATAAATGCAATAAAGAAAAACTGACTCATTCAATTTTCTAGAAAGCCTTTGTTCTCTGAACTCTTTCTCTGTGCTAAGCATAACCAAATAATTGGGCAGCCCCGGTGGCGCAGCGGTTTAGCGCCGCCTGCAGCCCAGGGTGTGATCCTGGGGACCCAGGATCAAGTCCCACATTGGGCTCCTTGCATGGCTCCTTGCATGGAGCCTGCTTCTCCCTCTGCCTGTGTCTCTGCCTCTCTCTCTGTGTCTCTCATGAATAAATAAATAAATAAAATAATAAAAAAAGAAAGTTTAAAAAAACACAAATAATTATAATATGTGGTGAAAATGAATGAACTTTAGCTACAAACAACATGTTAGGATCCTGAAATATAATACTGAGGGGGGAATAGGCTTCACTATACACATATAATATTTCTATCATACTCAAAAAGCAAAAATAAACACTTTAATATATGTATCATATATTTGATCATACTGTTTAAAAAGTAAGGAATGATAAACCAAATTCTGGATAGAGGTGAGCTCTGTGGGGAAGGTGGAAGCAAGGAAATGGGACCAGGGGCACTTACACATGACATGATTTTAACCACGTATGAGTAGGACACGAGTTCATGCATGTTCATTTTACCATTATGCTTCATATCTTGCATGGTTGTCATATACGTTATTGTAATGGATATACCATTAAAAATAATAATCAAGGGGGAAGATGGCCCTGGTGGTCAGGATTCATAACCACTAATCCTTTTTTGTTTTTTTTTTTTTAAGATTTTATTCATTTATTCATGAGAGACACAGAGAGAGGCAGAGACACAGGCAGAGGGAGAAGCAGGCTCCACGCAGGGAGCCCAACATGGGACTCGATCCCAGGACTTCAGGATCACACTCTGGCAGAAGAGAGGCGCTCAACCACCGGGCCACCCAGGTGTCCCCATAACCACTAATCCTAAGAATGAATTCTCTATCTTCTTTTATTATACCAGCTGGGATTGGCAGTTCCTGGATAGATAGATAGATTAGATAGATAGATCAATCAAAACCATAAAGACATCAGATACCTAGAAATGAATCTTGCCCTTTATATGTCTTTTGATAAACAAAAGGCCTTAATATGAATATAGATGAATTTACCAACTTCTTTCATGGTTAGTATTCTGAGAAATTATTTTCTATTCCAAAATCCTAAAGAAATTCCTGGGGCACCTGGGTGGCTCAGTCGGTTAAGCTCCTGCCTTCAGCTCAGGTCATAATCCCAGGGTCTTGGGATGGAGCCCCAGGTCTGGCTCCCTGCTCAGCAGGGAGTCTGCTTCTCCCTCTCCCTGTTCCTGGCCCCACCCCCACTCCTGCTTTCTCTCCCTCAAGTAAATAAATAAAATCTTAAAAAAAAAAAAAGACATTCCCTACATTTTCTTCTAAAGTTTTAAAGTTTTGTCTTCATGTTTAATCCATCTAGTGGTGTTTTCTGTATGTAGTATGAAGCAGAGAGCCAGTATGTTTTGTCTGTATGCATAACCAATTGATGCTGCACACTTATGAAACTGTCCCTCTTTCTTCAGTGATAATGGAAGCTGCTTTTGAGATTAAATACTTCCTGATTTCTTAAGTGTTAGACCTCCTTGGATCTGGTTAAAATCTGCTTCTTGCTGCCTACATGACACCCCCTGACTCAGCCCTTTGCCTACTAAATCTATGATATTTTTCAGACACCTCCAGCTTAATTAAGGACTTTCAGCAATCCCACTTCCAGTAACAGTTAAGACAGGAGTATAATCATTTTTGCTTTGCTAGATACAAAATAGTTACTTGTGCCAGAGCTGGGGTGGGGAAAGGGAATAGTTGTATCTTATGCTGAGAGTTTAGAGTTACACTGGGCTTGAGTCAGCAGCAAATGCTCTCCCAGACTTTCTATTGCAGCACCAACCTGCTAACATCCCAGGCATGCAACAGAGGACTGCATAGCAACCAAATCCTCAATCCCAATTAAATATAGAAACTAAAACAAATATTCTGAAGAATGAAGAATATAGAAACTAAAACGAATTTTCTGAAGAATTTTCTCTGTACCTCTAATGATTTTCATCTGCACAGCTTAAATTCTTTATGACTTATTGATGATATAAATCTAGACAGAAAGATAGTTATAAAAAAACAATAATCTCTATTCTTCAGGAAAAGAAATCATGGTTGGGAAGCTAAATGACCTAAGCCAAAGGAAGAATTAAAAAAGGATATTCAGCTACGCAGAATCCCAGATGAGAGTACATTAAAAATCAAGTGTGGCATGTCAAATGTTACAACCTACCCAGAAAAACCCACTCTCTGGACATTTAGAGGTCTATGAAAATCAAGTCACTAACTTAGTGTCCAAAATGTCTTCTTCACTTACCAAAGAGTACACACACATCTTTCTAAGACTGATAGGAAATAAGACCCTAATAGCTTTGATCCAATTACTTTCATGTTATGCTCTTCTGAAGATTTCTCCATTCCCTCCAAAATAGCACCTGAGTGGGAGCTGAAGCTGCTCTCTACACCCTTATTCAGATCCCATGCCCTTTAGTCTCCCAGCCCTGAGACAGTTTATATTTATGTTGAAGTGGGAAGGTTCCATGACCATGGTGCAAGGGATTCCCACTTGGTTTTGTGTCTGAGGATATGCACAGGTAGCAAGCTCTCCTTCAACAGAGTCCTGCTCTAAGAGGCGCCAGGAGAACATACTACTAGGACAGAAGAGCATTATTCCTGCCAAGAGTCTTTAAAGTTAGGCTAATGAACAAAATAGGAAAATTGATTGTAGAACAGTGGTTTTCTTATAGCAATCACAAAAGTATACACGCTGCTCTGTTGTCGTGGAACTGGAGACTGGTGTTGACCTGGTTCTGGAATGATGGCTAAAGTTCTCAGGGTCATTAATAACAGAATCTGAACACCTGAAGTGGTAACAGAATGAGTGGAATGCATTTGTTCTAACACAACTAGTTATAGTGATGAACAGCTTCTATCCCACTAGTTTGGTTTCCTGACACATAAATTCCTACCATAGCAGATTACCATTTGTGGCCAGTGGTGCAGTATCCCTACTTACCTCAGCAGCCGCAGCTCTGCCAACAACGTGGGGTTCTGTTGTGCCTTCTCGGGGGTGGGCTGGGAAGCCTGCTCATGCTCCAGGCGAAGACGCTGAATCTCTTGCAGGATCTCCCTAGAGAGGACAGATGAAAGAGAGATGGCTGCACAGCTCACCCTTTCCTGTCAGGACTTCTAACTCTAGTACAGTGGCCTCTACCAATCTTGTTCTGACTGCTTCCAAATGACCCAGATGTGAAAGAGCCACCTTCTTAACACTGTTCCCCTTCATATTTCCTCAATGAAACAATCCTTTGTGGTAGAACAAGCCATATAAATATTCTTCTCAAGAACTTGAAAAATCTCCACAAAAGGAAACCCACCACCAGAATGCTCTGATCCTTTCTAGGGAAAGGAAAAAATAACTCCCTGCAACCTCCTAATGTGGGTCCTATATGCTAACGTGCCCAGAATCTTTGTCTTCCTTCTTTCTCTTGAGCTCCTGAGTGATGACAGCTGCCATTTCCTCTTCCTGTGCCTGTTACGTTACATCCAATCTCCTTGTCCTGGTTTCTGCCTTTCAGGGCATACTGGTGGGCTGTCTGGTCTCTGTGCCTTTAGATGGCTTTATTGTGAGAGACCAGACAGTCACACACAGCACAATGGGCTGGGAAAAGATGACCAGATAGAACAAAAGGGGGTTGGAGTGGAAAAGGGAATCATGAGAGGGGAACTGGTAGGTGGGAGAAGGCACTGGGGGAAAGAATCCACCTGAGGGCACAGGAGCAGGGCTGTGGGCCCCAGAATGGTCAGCGTGCAGAGATATACAAATTAGAGTAGGGGCATTCCCACGGGTTGGTCTGGCCTATATTAACTCAGGTGGGGTCTACCTTTATGGTCAAAAGCCAGCTAATCTGCAAGGAAAATGAGAATCAGATACTCACATGATGATCTTGGACTTCAGAAGCTGTCTTGACCTCTGCATTCTTACCTGTTTTTGTTTTCCAGTTCTGCAATAAGCTGTCTTTGTTGTTTGTTGGCATCAAAGTTAAAACTCAAATCAGCAGGAGGACGGGTCTACAGTGAGGAGAAAGAAAGTTTTTAAATTTCTTTTTGTTTTATGTGTATGTGATTAAACGATATCCTGAGTCCTAGACTGAGTTTTTTAAAATGCATTTTTGAGGTATAATTTACATACCATAAAATTCACCCATTTTTTAAATTAATTAATTTATTTTTAAAGATTTTATTTATTCATGAGAGACAGAGAGAGGGGGGGGGGGCGGGTAGAGACACAGGCAGAGGGAGAAGCAGGCTCCATGCAGGGAGCCTGACGTGGGACTTGATACTGGGTCTCAGGATCAGGCCCTGGGCTGAAGGCGGTGCTAAACTGCTGAGCCCCCAGACTGCCCTAAATTCAACCTTTTTAAATATACCATTCATGGAGTCTTAGAAGATTTAAACAGTTGTGCAACCAATCACCACAGTCCAGTTTTAGAACATTTTCCATCACCACAAAACAATTCCCTCCTGCTGGTTTGTCGTCAATTGCTACTCTCATCCTCAACCACAGGCAACCACTGATCTGCTTTCTATCTATAGTTTTGCTTTCTCTAGAAGCTTCAGATATACGGACTCATACAATATGTAGTCTTTGGTTTCTGGCTTCCACTAAGCATGTTTCTGAGGTTTGTCACTATTGCTCCATGAATCAGGTGTTCCTTCCTTTTATTGTTGAATAGTATTCCACTGTTTCTAGTTTTTGACTGTTACAAATGAAGTTGCTGCAAATTTTCATTTACAAGTCTTTGTGTTAATATATTTTTATTTCTCTTGGGTAATTACCTAGGAGTGGAATTCCTGAGTTATATGGTAACCCTGTATTTACTATTTTGAGGAACTGTCCAACTGTTTTCCAAAGTAGCTGTACCATTTTAGAATACCTCCTATGAGTGTCAGTGTAATTTTTCCACATTGTCACACTTGTCATTGTCTTTTATTTTAACCAGATTCTAGTGTGTGTGAGATAATAATTGTGGGTTTTTAAAAAAATATTTTTTATTATTTATTGAGAAAGAGAGAGAGAGAGCACACACATACGAGTGGGGGGAGGAGCAGAGGGACAGAAAGAATCCCAAGCAGACTCTGTGCTGAGTGCAGAGCCTAACGTGGGGCTCAATCCCAGGACCTTTAGATCATGATCTAAGCCGAAATCAAAAGCTGGACACCTAGACAACTGTACCACCCATGCACCTAACTGTTGGTTTTTTTTTAAACAAATTGAGATATAATATGCATACTACAAAATCCATTAGTGTCCAATTCAGTGGTTTTTAGTATATTTACAAGATTGTGAGATTATCATGGCTATCTAATTCCAGAACATTTTCATTATCCCCAAAAGAAACCCCATACCCAATAGCAGTCATTCCCCATTCCCCCTACACCCATACCCTGAAGACTGCTAACCTATTTTTTACGTGTATGGATTTGCCTATTCTGGATAAATCATATAAATAGAATCTTATAATATGTGATCTTTTACATCTGGCTTCTTTCACTTAGCAAAATGTTTTCAGGGTTCATCTGTGTTGCAGCCATGTATCAACACTTCATTCTTTTTTGTGGCTGAATAATATTCGGTTACATGGATATACCACATTTTGTTTATGCATTCAACAGTTGATGGGCATTTGAGTTCCTACCAGTTTTGGCTATTCTGAATAATATTGTTATCAACATCTGTGGACACATTTTTGTGCACAGATAGGTTTTCATTTCTTTTGAGTATATATCTAGGAATGGAATTACCTGTCCTAGCAACTGCCTTTTGAGGAACTGCTAAATTATTTTCCTAAGTGGCTGCACCATTTTACGTGCTCACTAGCAATGTATAAAAGTTCCATTTTTTTTTTCCGTATCTTTGCCAACACTTGTTATGGTACATCTTTTTGATCATAGTTATCCTAGTGGGTGTGAAGTGGTATTTCATTATGAATTCAACTTGCATTTTCCCTATGACTAATATATGGAGCACACTTTCATGTGCTTATTGCCATTTGCATATCTTCTCTGTCAAAATAATTTGTGGTTTTGATTTGCATATCCACTGACATTTTTGATCCTTGTCACCTCCTTTAAGAACATGGAAGCCAAAAAAAAAAAAAATTTAAAAAAAAGTTAAAAAAAAAAAAGAGAACATGGAAGCCAATCACCACAAACTAGGAAAAAAGATTCATAGGCGATGTTTCTCTTTTTTTCATTAACCAGAATAGAAGCTCAAAATGAAGGCTCTGCAATAGCTACACTTCACTCTGCATACACTTGGTTCAACCTAAAACATGACCAATCATGAAGCAGAAACCTTGTTTCCTGTCTACAGCTAAAGATGCAATAAGTAATTATTTTCATGTGGCATTTCCTAAATAAAAAGGGGCACAAAAGCATAGCAAATGTGGGTGGGAGGTGTTTTTACCAAATATTTTTTCTTAAAAGAAAAAAAAAAGGTGATGTTTCTTTCTCTAGAGTGGACCAACAACCAATTGAGCAAATTTTCTATATTCCACAGTCTTGTGAGAATCAGAGCTGAACCTCAGAAAAATGGCCTGCCTGAGACTGAATCTGCTGTAAATAACAGATTTTCAATTCCTGAAAACTGGAGTTAAAACAAATGGCTCCTTACTAGTGTGGGATCAGGGAAAATTATGGATGGGGAAATGTGCTCTAAAAGGAATTGGCTTCATGATGGCAAACAAAAACCTCACAGCATTTCACTGGAAATTTATTTTTTGTTTTTAAAATATTTTATTTATTTATTTGAGAGTGAGACAGCACAAGCAGGGGGAGCAGCAGAGGGAGAAGCAGACTCCCCATCGAGCAGGGAGCCCCATGTAGGACTCAGTCCCAGGACTCTGGAATCCTGAGCCAAGTGCAGATATGCAATGGATGGAGCCACCCAGGTGTTCCTTGACTGGAAATTTCTAAAGAATCTTTTCAGTTTTGAGTACTGCAGGGTTGAGGCTTCTTTCAAAGAGGAGAGGAATATAGGAATCAAGACTTATTATCAGCAGCAATTCTTAACCAGGTGAGATTCTTGCATCAAGAAGTATTGTTACTTGAGTACAAAGCAGTGTGGGAGGAAGATTTATACCCTGAGGCAGCAGTTCACCTGGACCACAGGGAGAGCACCCAGTGGTAAATGCTGAGGATGGCTTATTTCATCCAATCAAATTTTAAACACAGTCAAGTGTACATTAAATAACAGAGAAACTTGGGATTTTGTTTATTTACTATTTTAAACTCCATAGTGCTTCTTAAAAAAAAAAAAAAAAGCCAGGTCTCTCTTCCTAAAATGCCTCTAGGATACTGAAGAGAAAAAAGACAGAAAGGTAATTATTAGTTCAGAAAGAATTATTAGTTCAGAATACTTCAACCACAAGAGACCTAAGGATGATTTCTTAAAAAAATTAACTAGTTCATTTGTTTACCTGACAAATATTTTGTACGCACCTACTATGTGCTAGATACTATTCAAGGAAGTAGGATGCATGAGTGAGTAAGATACAGTCCCACCCTCATGAAGTTTACATTATGCTGGCAGAGAAAGATAAGAAATCAAAGATAGAAGTACAGACCATCAGTAGTGATAAATCTAATGACAAAATATAGGGTAATGAAATGGAATAAACTGAGACAGAAGACTTTCTGAATGATGTGATTATGAAAAGGCTCTCAGAGAGTCAAGTGGGGAAGCAAACCAAGTGCTATCTGAGAGAGGGGCATGCTAGGCCAAAGCCAGGGCCTGCAGCTGCTCCATCTGGGTGTGTTCGGGTCAGTATTGATGGAATAGAGTGGACTCTGCTGAAATGGTAGCTGACTCTAGGAGATGACCCTGGGGTCCCGATCACCAAGGGCCTTTTAGCGTTGGAGAAGAGTTTCCATTTCATTCTGAATGTAGTATGAAGCCACTGTAGGATTCTAAATTAGGAAATATGGAATCAATTCCAAATAATGTAGGTATATATTCTGCCTTCAAGGAGGTGAAGCTAAACTCTAAATCCTTTAGTATAGGCTGTCTGTAGTGACTTTTTTTCCAAAGAAGACAGTGTGGAAAGAGAGAGAAGAGTAACTTTATGTTGGAGAAACCTGACAAACACTACCTTAGCCAAGTGATTAAGGTTAACATCAACAGTGATAAATGATGTTGGTACCATGTACCCTTGATACAATGGAAGAAAAATGGTGCTTACTTCCTCCTCCTCAAAAGTCGTAACTTGAGTCTGTGAGAAAAACATCAGACTAATATCAATTAAGAAACATTCTACAATGTATTTGACTAGTACTCCTGAAAACTGTCAAGGTCATAAAAAAAGGAGAGTTAGAAAAACTAATAGCCTAGAGGAGCCTAAGAGACATGACAACTAAATGTAATGTGCCATCCTGGTTGGAATTCTGGAACAGAAAAGGGACATTAGATAAAAACTAACAAAGTCTGAATAAAGTATAGACTTTAGTTAATAATAATGCATCAATATTGGCTCATTAATCGCAATAAGCATGCCATGCTAACATAAGATGTTAATAATAGGAGAAATGGAGCATGAGTTGTATGGAAACTCTGTAGTAGCTTTGCAATTTTTCTGTAAATCTAAAACCATTCTATAATAAAAAATTTATAAAAAAAGAACAAACTCTGTTTAGACTCCTACATGGAGAATTTACTGTAGTGGGACAGAATGGAAGTAGATAGGCTAGTGAGGAATCCTAGGTTTTGCTATCTACTCACCATGCAAACACTGAGTTATATTTTCTTGGCTGTAAAATGGGAATATTTACCGCAAGAGATGTGAAGAGGATCATCTCCTCTGTTACATGAGCATTCTCTTAGGTTTAGGTAATCTCACAGAGCTCCATCATCTTTAATGAGATGGAGATACATCTGAAAAATATAGCATAAGAAACAAGACTCCTTCGGATAAAACTGGGCAAATGATACAAAACCAAGGAAAGCCAATGCAGTAAGCACACTGTAACCTCGTAGTACACATTTCTAAAACCTTCTAAAAAAAAGACGAGAGGCTTCCCATTTGTATGAACTTGACAGGATGAGTTCCAAAGAGATGTACCTGATACCAGCTAGGCTTTCTTTGTATCTCACTTAGACTAACTGGAGGGCTATGGATTATTAATCACTCTCAAAAACCCAATGATCTTTAGGGTAGTGGGTCCCTATCTAGATGTAAATCAGAATACTCAAAGTTTTGTTTTTCCTTTTTTCTTTTTTTTAAAGATTTTATTTATTTATTCATGAGAGACACACAGAGAGAAAGAGAGGCAGAGACACAGGCAGAGGGAGAAGCAGGCTCCATGCAGGGAGCCCGATGTGGGACTTGATCTCAGATCCCAAGATTACGACCTGAGCCGAAGACAGGCGCCCAATCGCTGAGCCACCCAGGCATCCCTGTTTTTCCTTTTTAAATAAAAATAATGGACTCTAAGCCACAGAGATTCTTTCTGATTTAGTAGGTTGGAAGCAAAGCCAAGGAGCTCTTTCTTTTTTAAATGCTTCACACATGATTATAACATGTATCCACATTTGACAATTACTATTTTACAGGAGCTTTGAGTCATTAAATGTGTGCAAAACACCACATGGATACTGCTGATCTTTACTTGTAAGAAGCCATAAGGACATTTCTAGAATGGTGCATGCTTGGAGCAGGAGAAGTGATAAGGCTGCAAAGGCTGGGCTGAGCTATCTGTAAAAAAACTTCTCGGAAATATGTTAGGTTCCCCTTCCCTTCACATTTCTTCCAAGTTTTCCATAATGAATTTCAACATTTTTCATAAAGAAAAAAAACTGAAAAAATAAACAAAAAACCCTCCTTGGATTACATCTAATGTTGCTGATGTTGGTGATGAAATTTTAAAACTTTGCTGTTATTACTATGATTTACCACATGCTGTAATTTTGTTTTGTTTTTTTCTAATTTTTATTTATTTATGATAGTCACACAGAGAGAGAGAGAGAGGCAGAGACATAGGCAGAGGGAGAAGCAGGCTCCATGCACCGGGAGCCCGATGTGGGATTCGATCCCGGGTCTCCAGGATCGCGCCCTGGGCCAAAGGCAGGCACCAAACCGCTGCGCCACCCAGGGATCCCTGTTTTGTTTTGTTTTGTTTTTAAAGGCATTTAGGCACTCCAGGAAAACAAATTAGCTCTCCTGGCTCATCTAAGCAAACTTGAATTTCTTTGTTCAAGGGTCAGTCTGAAGAGGTTTCAGTGGCCATGTTGTCACCTAAGGAGATGGGATAGCTCTGCTACTGAGGCACACCACAGGGTGCAAGGCTGGCTGCTAAAGTAATTTAATGGTCTTTTTTTTGTGAAAGAAGGTTTTTGGGAAAAAAAAATCAATACAAAGCCTATCTGGCAGGCTATAAATAAATTCTTTTGAGCACTACACCCACTTTATGCAAAGCATTTGTATCAGCAAGAGATTAGCGGATTAGTAGTCTTCTGTTTAACAGAAATCTAGTCAAGAAGAATCCTTCCTGAGAGGCCCAATATTTAATAAGATAACTACACTTTGGAAAACAAACTGAAGATGAAAGGGACCATATCAGTATTTCGTCTTAAGACCATTCTAACAATGATCATTTTCACACGAATTAGAAAATTGGTATCAGAAACTATCAGGTGTAAACAGATTTATCTTGTTTGCAGGAAAGAACTGTGACCTCCTTCTCAGGGTCAAATGGCTTTGGAGCTTTTATTTACAATATTTTAAAAGCACAATGTGGGTGGGAGTGAATGGGTGACGGGCACTGGGTGTTATTCTGTATGTTAGTAAATTGAACACCAATAAAAAAAAAATAAATAAAAGCACAATGTAAAGTCAGTAAGACTATATAATGGCATTAAATATACACTTCTTTAAAAAAGTCAACCACAATACTATCTCAACATATTTAATTCTACACATTTTAATTTCTAAAATAACTTGAACAGTTGTGACTGATTGAGGACACGTGTAAGGTATAACTAATTAAATGTAGCTTTTCTTTTTCCCTGACATCCCCCATTCCTTTCCGTTGCTTTTCACTAAACTTTAGAATTCTAACATTGGGAGTCAGACGTGTGACTAATACTCGATTCTCAAGGAAATAGTTTTGAGGTCTAAACAAACCCAAAGGAATACATTAGTTTTTGGAGGAGAAACAAAGCAAGACTCTCCATTGGAAGCTGTCATTACTGTATTTCTCTATGAAGTTGGTACACATTTCTAAAAGTAATACACTATGTTTATAGAAGATGGTTCTGAGAGATCTGGCCTGCCTGTTCAGCCTAATTTCACTCCAAGTATTGTTCTCTGGGCTCTGGCCACACAAACCTCCAGGCCCAGGGCCCTCAGAGAGGTTGAAACAGCCCCCTGACACACACTGGGTGTGCCTGACCCAGTTCATGCTTACATAGTCTGTTGTTTCAGCCTCAGATCCTTCCTCCTTTTGTCTTCTTCTTTCTTCCAGATTTAATGCTCTTCCTGAACAACAACCTTCTGTAGCTAAATCTCAGTAGTTGTTAGAACAGCTTTACTTTTTCCTTTCCAACATTTATGCCCTTTTATTCTTGTCCTGTTGTACTAAGATCTCCAGTATAATTCTGAATAGAGGTGGTCAAAGTGGACATTTTGTCTTGCTCTCAATTATTAGGTAGGGGAAATACTCCAAAATTTAACCTTTCAGTATAATTTTAGCTGTAGGTTTTTTGTAGGTGTTTTTTTTGTTTTGTTTTTTTGGTTTTTTTTTTTGTAGGTGTTCTTTATCAGATTGAAGAAGCTTCTTCTACTTCTAATATACTGAGAAATGTTATCATAAATGGGGAGTGTATTGTCAAATATTTTTTCTGTACCTTTTTTTTTTTTTAAGATTTTATTTATTTATTCATAGGGACACAGAGAGAGAGAGAGAGAGAGAGAGGCAGAGACACAGGCAGAGGGAGAAGCAGGCTCCACGTAGAGACCCCGATGTGGGACTCAATCCAAGGTCTCCAGGATCACGCCCTGGGCTGCGGGCGGCGCTAAACCGCTGCGCCACCAGGGCTGCCCCTGTACCTCTTGAAATGATCTTATAACTCACTTTTTAAAACTAATACGGCAAATTACATTGGCTGATTTTTATGTATTAAATAAATCTGATTCCTAGGATAAATCTCACTTGATCGTGGGGTGTTATCCTTTTTATATATTGTTGGATTCAATTTGGTAATATTTTGTTAAAGATTTTTTTCATCCATGTTCATGAGAGAATTTGATTACTGATTTTCTTGTAATGGCATTTGTTTTTATTTATTTATTTAATTTTTTTTTAAAGATTTTATTTATTCATAGAGACAGAGGGAGAGAGGGGCGGAGACACAGGCAGAGGGAGAAGCAGGCTCCATACAGGAAGCCCGATGTGGGACTCGATCCCGGGTCTCCAGGATCACACCTGGCTGCAGGCAGCGCTAAACCGCTGTGCCACCAGGGCTGCCCTGTTTTTATTTATTTTTTAAATATTTATTTATTCATGAGAGACACAGAGAGAGAGAGAGGCAGAGGCACAGGCAGAGGGAGAAGCAGGCTCCATGCAGGGAGCCTGATGTGGGATTCAATCTCGGGTCTCCAGGATCAGGCCCTGGGCTGAAGGTGGCACTAAACCTCTGAGCCACCGGGGCTGGCCCCTCTTTTGTTTTTATATCAGATTAGAGTGGCCTGATAAAATGACTTGGAAAGTGTTTCTTCCTCTTCTATTTATTGAGAATTTATGTCAGATTATTATTATTTTTTCTTTAAATATATGATAGTACACAACAAGCCCTCTGAGTTTGTGGAGTTTTCTTTGTGGGAAGTTAACTATGAATTCAATTTTTTTTAACAGATTTAGGACTATTTAGTTTTTCTACTTATTTTTATGTCAGTTTTGTTAATTTGTGTCCTTTTTTAAAAGTTTTTATTTATTTTAAATATTTTATTTTATTTTATTTATTCATGAGAGACAGAGAGAGAGAGAGAGAGAGAGGCAGAGACACAGGCAGAGGGAGAAGTAGGCTCCATGCAGGGAGCCTGACGTGGGACTCGATCCCGGGTCTCCAGGATCATGCCCTGGACTGAAGGCAGCACTAAATCACTGAGCCACCCAGGTTGCCCTAAGTTTTTATTTTTAAGTAATTTCTACACCCAACATGGGGCTTAAACCTAAAACCTCAAGATCAGGTGTTGCACGCTCTGGTGACTGAGCCAGCTGGCACCACTAATTTGTATCATTCAAGGAATTTGTCTATTTCATCTAGGTTGCCAAATTTATTGGCAAAAAGTTACTCATAATATTCCCTTATCATCTTTATAATATCTGTAGGGTCTGTAGCAATGTCCCTCTTTTTATTTGTGATATTGGTAATTTGTGTTTTCTTTCCTTTTTTCTTGATCAGGATTTCTAGGGGGTTATTAATTTTATTGCTTTTTAAAGAACCAAATTCTAGCTCTTTGATTTTCTTGGTTCATTTTTAAGAGTACACTGTGGGTAAAATTAAAGGCCACTATAATCCCTTCCCTAAACCCACTCCTCTCCAGTACCTATTCTCCTGAGCTTTGTGTTCAGCATCACCCTACCACTTGTGTATTAAAAGAATGCTAATTTCTGCTACTCTGCTAGGACCTTCCATTTACTCACCATGTTTCCTGCTTCTGCAGCCAGCCGGGCAGCATAGCGAGCTATAAGCCGGTGTTCCTCATCTAGTCGGCTAGGACTGTCCAGGACACTGCCAAGGAGACAAAAATTCAACAGGTGTCTATTAAGCATCCCTTATCCTTGCTTTTCTCTTAGAAAGATCAGATGGGAAAACGCTTGTAAAAACATATGGTACCAAGAGAAACAGGTCTGGGTCATAGATACTAATGGTCTTCTGAGAGAAAGGTGCTTTAGAGAACTGATAAAGCCACACATGCCATTTCTCTTCAGCAGCATATCCCCCCTACTCCTACACCACCAGAAGGGGCACTTCTTTTCGAATGTAAGGTCAATAAAAGAGCATCTGCAAAGTCTGTGAGAGGGATTTCTAATCAAATGTTTTGGAAAATCTCATGACTTTTATTAGACATAGGTCTTGAATTTAAAAAGACCAAGAGAAAACAAAAGCATCATGAAAACCAGAGGGCTAAGGAAAAGTACACTTGATACTGGCTGAACAGAACTGAGAAGCCCAGGCAAGGGCAGGTACACCATATGGTAAAGTTGGAGAAGAATCCAGGATATCAAACATTCTCTTTCAATGCCTTTTTTTTTCTTTTCTTCCTTCCTTCCTTCCTTCCTTCCTTCCTTCCTTCCTTCCTTCCTTCCTTCCTTCCTTCCTTCCTTCTTCCTTTCCTTTCCTTTCCTTTCCTTTCCTCCTTTCCTTTCCTTTCTTTCCTTTCCTTCTCTTTCCCTTCTTTCCACGCTTGTTTCACAATTATAGCCCTATCTTAGAGTGAATTAGTTCAGTCCATTACTCTTTCACAAAGAGTACCAAAGACCTACCTAGGTGAGATATCAGATACTGCTGCACCTGAATGAAAGAAGCATTCATGAATAATAGGCTAGTTCTGTGTATATGTTGATGCAGTGACCTTTTGCCTGGACTATGAAATCACTGACTCCTTTAATTTGGCATGTTATATCAACTGTCATTTATCCATATCAAGGCACTCCTAGATTAATAGGGACTGTGGCAATATAGTTGTTTGTTTTCGTCTGGCAGATGCTTTAAGGTAATGGTGGTGGTGACGACTGACCAGAGATGGCTGTTGTGGTCTGCTTCTACTTTAGTCCTTGGTTCTTGGTGTTCCAAAAACCTTTGATTGGAATTTAGCAACATGATGAGTAATCCGAAAAAACTTAAAGACGTGAGTCCAATAATCATCAAATCTTGTAATAATCACTGAGAGGAATCTGGGAAGGGAGAAGTTAAATAGAGATGTGTTCTGACTTTTTCATGGATAGAATCAACTGATTTTCTCCTAGATTTTTTTCACCTTTCTATATTTCTACTATTGTGGCCAATTCTTTAACCTTACCTTGGTCTTTCCTCTAGGATGGATTTTTTTTTTAATGTGTTTCTTTTGCCTGTGCCACTTCTGAATACTTTATAATTTTAGGTATGCAAATGTCAGTCTCCAGCCTGTATCAACATCCTCTCACAAGATGATCTTGTAATAAGAACACACTACTATCAGTTAGCTTTAATACATTAGAGTCAAAGCCCCAAGGTCAAGGCTGAACTGTAATATTTGTACTTTAAAGTTGTTCGTTGGAAATAAGAGAACTACTTTTATCTTAAAACAACAACAAAAATGAACATTTGATTATTTAAGTGGCTATTATAGAGGGACTGGCAACCTAAGAAATGGGACTTAAAGTGGCTGCCCTTTGTTTTGGCAAGGGATATAACAAAAACTTCATTTTTTCCTCTGTGCAAAAGAGCTCCCCCTCCTCCATCGAGTTCCATCTCTCTAGGAAGGTTAATTCTATTTGTCATTTATACCCAAGTGTGGACAACATGGTTGCTTTAATTGGCTATGCTTTCCAGCCAGAAAATAGAACTTTATGTTGATGAGAGGTTTTAAGGTCAATGAAAATTAAGAGGAAAATAAGAAAGGTTCCTTATTTTTCTGCTTGAGCTGACTTTCATTTTCAGAATTAGCCAGGAAATTTCTGACTTCTTTGAGGAAGCATGAAGCTCAGTTCTTTAGACTATAAATCAAGAAGAGATGCAGTACTCACCCAAATCTTCATGTTCTCCCAGGGCTCCCAGTCACCAGTTCTTGCTCAGGAAGCCTAATCCCTAAGCCAGCAGGCTTGAGGACCTTAGCTAAATGTACCATAAATCTTTTGGGGCTGAAATGTCAGGTTGCAGTCTGCCAATATTCTGCTTCTATTTTTCACCATGGAAACTTTTAATCACCTGGACAACTGCCCTTACTGATAATAAGTAAGCTGTCTTGCCAGGGATGAGACAACTCTATTCCTAGAGACCCAAGGAGCTGGGCAGAAATCATCTGTTTGATGAAGAGGTGGCTCTTTGTGATATGATGCACAATTATCAGGCTTTCCTTCCCTCCATAGGAAAAGCCTATTACACATACTTGGGAAGTAGGAAAGTAGATTTTAGAGTTAAATAAATGCCTTAAAATATCAATGCTATTTAGTCACACTGGCAAAACTATGGGAAATGGCATGAAGTATAATGGTCCTTCCCAAATATATTTTTTTTCCACATTGATTATTTATTTTTGTTATCACAGGAAATAAAAACAAGATCAAATGACCTTCCCATGGAGCCACAGAATGTCCTGGGCAAAACTGAGATCAAAATGTAAGTCTCTAGCCTCTCTTAGTTAATAAATTATGCTTCCTCCCTAATAAGAATAAGAATCTGTTGGGCACAGTGACTCTTACCTACTGGTATGGAGAGCGGAGGGATGGCTTCAGATTATTTAAACTTTACCTGCTATTCTCCCTGCAGAATGGTGGTAGGTGTGGGCACAGAGTGGACAGGCAGCTTTGGGTCTGCCTGGATGTAATAGCACCTTGTTTGGTATTAATTCTTTTAAAGGGTTAACTTCGCTGTATTTAGGGTTATCAAACGTTTGCCTATTCTAACCCATTGAGGAACCAGGTATATTTTCACATTAACAGTGAGTCACAACCAATAGTTTTCAGAGAATGGGGAATATAAAGTTATTATACTACATATAATTGTCATATGAGGAGGTATATATTGTTTAGAGAAAGTCTCCCTCAGGTGACAGTGATCCAATACCACTGTTGCAAACAACTGGTTTAATAATCAACAACAATCAATTTGGGGGAAAGATGCCACAGGGTGATGGTATCAGAGATTAGACAAAGTGAGATATCTGTGGGTTGATCAACACTACGCTCTGAATGTCAACAGAAAGATTTCATTATTTAGACAAGAATGAACAGTAAAAGGTTGCATCAAATAGCTCTGTGAATGTACATCTTTGGGACTGCATATCTGTTTGAGATTTACACAGCCTTTAAGTGTAAGCTGAAGGACATGAACTCCACTTTAAAAGAGCATTTCTGACTATATGTTTAGGTAAGTGCCCAGGCTTGGCAAGGCTCCTTCTTTTTCAGAAGTTAATGCTTTAGCAATTATTTAAACTCTGCCAAACATAGCTGGTAGATTCTCAAGAAAAACCCCACATGCAGAGTTTTTTCCAGCTGGCAAGCCCAGGTAACACAGCTCTCCCTCCCTCTGATCAGCCCTGGGCTACCCGCCTGCTGCTGCTCTATCACTGACCGTGCACAGTGTTGCAGACGGGCCACATAGGAGGCTATCAGCGCATGCTCATCGGCCAAGTGACTGGGAATATCCTGGCTATACTGTAACCTAGGAGCAACGGAGGCAAAGACAGCAAGCACAACACAAACACATACAGAGCAAGAAATGAACATGGATTAAAATGGGCAAACTTCAAAGAAAAATAGAAAAAAAAATCATGATTAAAGAAAACAATAAAAAAAATCACAATGCATAATGAAATATGGTGTTAGACCATAGGGAATACATATCACAAATCCTTTGAACAAAAGCACTCTCTTAGGAAACAGCCTTGGCTGACTGATGCTTCAGCCTCTAAGCAGGAGAAATCAAGGAGGGGTCACCGAGAAGCTTTGCCCTCCAGTCTTATCCAGCCAGGTTCTGGGCTCTGGGATGGATGCAGCTTGGAGGGAATGCCCAATGGCAGGAAAACAAGCAGAGTGGATCTATTTAATAGCACTAAACACCCTCTAATGCTTTTATAGCTTTTGTCTACATGTAAAGAATTTTCAGTGTTACCTCGTGATACCAGTTAAACCCCTTTTTTTCTAATAAGGATACTACATTTGGCATCTTTCTATTTTCTCCCATAAAACTGAAACTTGTCAGAATTGTTTCTCATTGTAAAACAACACTGTATACATTCTGAGTGAGGCTTTTATAGACATTCAGAAGGTCCTTAAGCACATGAGTTTAAAAGATTTTTCTACTCCAGAAATGCTAAAACATGCACAAAATGGAGAGTAAACAAATGACAACTTTTTATGTATCCATCACCAAACTTCAACAAAAATCAACATTTTCTAACTTACTGATCTATTCTTCCTTCCCTCAACATTTTGTCTAGAAAGGGGTGGCTGAAGCAAAGCCCAACTTTTTAAACATACTTTATTTATTTGAGAGAGAGAGAGTGGAAAAAGAGCATGAGCAGGGCAGGGGGCACAGAGAGAGGGAGAAGCAGGCTCTCCACAGAGCAGGGAGCCCAACACAGGGTTGGATCCCAGTACCCCAGGATCATAACCTGAGCAGAAGACAGACCATTCACCGACTGAGCCACCCAGGCACCCCAAGTTCCAGACAGTTTATTATTTCATTTGGAAATACTTAATGTACACAACCACAACACCATCATCACACCTAATACAATTTAACAAGAAAATTTTAACTCAGTCCATCTGAAAATTTTCCCAAATCTTAAAAAAATATACATTTACATTTAGAATCAAGATTCCAACAAGGTCCACACACCTTGCATTTCGTTGATATGTTTCAGTTTTTAATTGATAACAGTTCTTCCTTTTCCTTGTTTCATGTCAGTTATTTGTGAAGAAAGCATGTTATCTGGTAGCATACCCTACATTCTGGATTTGACTGATTGTTTCCTTGGTGCCATTTAATTTGTTTCTCTATCCCCTGTGGCTAGATCTGGGTATTTGATTAAAGTTTTTGCTTTTGTTTCATTTTTGAGAAGGGGCTAGAATCTGTTCTAAGTAATATGGTGCACTTATAAATCAAATAGGGAGCACATAATGGAATATAAATATTAATCAGTGGATGCAGATGTTATTGGTTACATCTCTCCATTATAAAGTCCCTCAGCAATTTCTCACTTAATAGTTTTAGCATTTACTAATGATTCTTGCCTAGATTCACTATTTCTTGTGGGGTTGCAAAGGTCCAGTTTCAATTTTATCATCTTTTCTGTATTCATTAGTTTGCTCTATTTGTTCATCCTGAAATACTAATCATTCAGAAAAGGTAAAACAAATGGTTGGCATTTCTTACTATTTAACAAATTTCAGAACAATGAACGAGTGCCCTAGCAACCTCCAATGGTTACCAAGGAGTTTTCTTTTTTAGTATTATTATGAACTCATAGATTTTTATGTGTCTGATTGCTTCAATCCATTACAATCATCTTTTTGATGCTCAAATTGTCCTATCTTTGGCCAGTGGGAGCCCCTGTAAGTAGACTCCTGTGTTAATCTAATATATCTATCAGATGTCATTAGCTTTCTTGCTTGGCACAGTAAGATGCGCCAGTCTCAACTTCTGCATGTCCTGCCCCACACTTGGGCAACTATTCCTATTCAACTATTCCTTCAAGGATTGCAGGTTCCCTTTATGAGGAAAGAGTATGTAGAGATCATAGTTAGGGTACTGCTGCTCTCTTTCCTGGACAATCCCTGCTTCTAGACCTTTTCAGTGGATAAAGCTAGGAAATCTATATATTTTAGAAGGAATAAAAACAGGTTCTCTTACTACTTTCAAATGCCATTCAATTTCCTGCTAGCATGCATTATCTTAATGAAAAATAACTTCAAAATCTTATTTCCCCATCCCCCATATATAACATCTTTTTTCCTCCACCTGCTTTTAATATTTTGTCACTGTTTTTCAGCAATTTGTTTTTTTTTTAATTTTTTAATTTATTTATGATAGTCACAGAGAGAGAGAGAGAGAGAGAGAGAGAGAGGCAGAGACTCAGGCAGAGGGAGAAGCAGGCTCCATGCACTGGGAGCCCGATGTGGGATTCGATCCGGGGTCTCCAGGATCGCGCCCTGGGCCAAAGGCAGGCGCCAAACCGCTGCGCCACCCAGGGATCCCTTTTCAGCAATTTGATTGTGATGTGCCTTGGTATGGTTTTCTCTGTTTATCCTGGTGATAGCTTGTTGAGCTTGTTGTTATCTATGGGTTTATAGTTTTCATCAAATTTGTAAAAATTTACTTGGAAATCTGGTAAAAAATATTTCCTGAAATAATTTTTCTCTTCTCCCTCTGTTAGGCTGCTTACATTCTCCCATAGATTTTGGAGGCTCTGTTCATTTTTCAGCATTGCATTTTGGATAATTTGTATTGCTATGTCTTTAAGTTCAGTGGATTTTTTCTTCTGTAATTTCTGTTAAGTCCATCTACTGAATTTTTCATTTTAGGTATTATCTTTTTCAACTCCCGAAGTTCTATTTTTTAATTTAAAAACTCTGTCATTGGGCAGCCCGGGTGGGTCAGCAGTTTAGCGCCGCCTTCAGCCCAGGGTGTGACCCTGGAGACCCAGGATTAAGTCCCACATCGGGCCCCCTGCATGGAGCCTGCTTCTCCGTCTGCCTGTGTTTCTGCCTCTCTCTCTCTGTGTGTGTCTCTCATGAATATATAAATAAAATCTTAAAAAAAAATAAAAAATAAAACTCTGTCATTGAAGTAGAATATATATGCAGAAGCTTTCAATTATGTTTATGTTTGCTTCTTTTTGATTTCCATTTTTTCTCCTCATTATGTATATTTTCCTTTACATTTTCTGTATCTGTTGTGGCTGTTTTAAAGCCTATCTCCATTCATTGCATCATACCTGTTATTTCTGGCTCTATTTATATTGACTAATTTTATTCTGGTATCAGACCAAACTTTCCTATTTCCTATATCCTCTAAATTTTTATTGGATGATGGAAATTGTAAGGATTATGTTGTCAGATGTTTGGATTTTGTCATCTTCTCTTATAAAGAATCTGGTAGTCAGTTAACTTAGTTGTGGACACATTGGTCCTTTTGAGGTCTGTGTTACAGTTTCATTAGCACAGATCTAAGTCACTTTCAGCTAGGGCTATTTTCACCCTACTCCTAAGGTGTGGCCTTTCTGAAGTCTTTATTGAATGCTCCCCAGTGTTTGATAATGTCTCTAACTCTAGTTGGGGGGTTATTCTGTATGTTAGTAAATTGAACAGCAATAAAAAATAAATTAAAAAAAAAAAAAAACTCTAGTTGGCTGGAACCCAAACAACAGGCTGAGCTTGAGTAGCTGTTCCACTTTCAAAGCCCTAGGACTTGTTCTTTCCTCGGTAGTTTTTCTGTGGTGGTCTGGTGAAATCTTTCCATGCAAATGTAGCTTTGTTTTTAGCCAAAGACTTAAGGGACCTATATGCAGGTTTATGGAGCTCCTTCTTGGTATGCTTCCTCCCCTCTGGTATTCCTCTTGGCAAATTCCAGCCTCCCCAAACTCCAATCTCTCTTCTTATTCTCAGCAAATAAGGCTTGCACTGCTGGTCTCCAGCTCTGGACTTGGGTAAATGCCTCCCAGTAGAAAGCCTGGGCAATCATAGGGCTCTCCTCATTTATTTCCTTTCCCTCAGAGAACAGTCCTGCCCTACTTACTATCTAATTTCTGAAAACAGTTGGTTTAATCAGAATAGTTTTCTAGAAGTTTATAGTGGGAGAACTAATCTGACACCAGTTACTTCACCATGACCAGCATGGAAGTTCTCTCTGTAGTAACTTTTTTTTTTAAGATTTTATTTTGAAAGAGAGAGCAAGAGAGAGAGCAAGCAAGAATAGGGGAGGTGCAGAGGGAGAGGGACAAGCAGACTTGGTGCTCAGTGGGAGCAGGGAACAGGGATGGGGAGAGTGTTTGATCTCATGACCCCGAGATCATGACCTGAGCCAAAATCAAGAGTTGGCTGCTTTAACCAACTGAGCCACTCAGGTGCCCCTGCAGTAACTCATTTTTATCATACTTTTGCAAAGTATTAGTATACTTCAAACTAGAAATTAAAACAAAATAAAACTGCTTCTTGTAAGACAGACTGAAAAGTTGCAATGTTATAGAAGGCCATCTTAAGGGCTTCAACTTTTACTGTGATATGAGAAGTTATTGGTAGGTTTTGAGCAGAGGCAGAGTATGCCCTAACTTATATTCTTTTTTTTTTTTTCCTAACTTATATTCTAATAAGAGTATCTGCTCTTTGAAAGATGAAGTGTCAGAGTGAGGAAGAAGCAGCTAGTGATAAGCCTCCTGCAACTTTCCAGATGAGAGACGAGTGGCTAGGAGAATAGTAGTAGCTGTCGAAGTGGTAAGAAATGGCAAGATCCTGGACAGATTTTGACAGTGTTTTTGGATAAAGCCGATCTAATTATTTGACACCTTAGATGGGAGAAACATCAGGAGTTTTGACTGAGCCACTATAGGAATGAGATTGTATTAACTGAGATGAGGAAGATTGAGAGAGAGGCAAGTTTGGTAGGGGGAGACACAGGACTCAGTTTTGGAACATGCTAATTGTGAGATTTGTATTAGACACCTAGGAGAAGGTATTGACTCGTGAGAAGATCTACGAGGTCAGAGCTCAGCAAAAAGGTCTGGGCCAGAAAAAGAAGTGTGGAAGTCACCGGCATGTAGACAGTATTAAAAGCCGTGAGTTCAGTTGCCATCACCTACAGGGAGGACAAACAGAAAAGGGAAGTAGTCCCTCTGGCATACCAACATTTAGAAAATTCAAGGAGGTATGGAAAAACCAGCTAAGGGGGCCCCAAAGAAAGAGAAGTACTGGAAGAGCAGGATACCTGGAGGCAAGTCCAGAAAGTATCTCAAGTAGAAGGGAGTAATCATTGGCTACTGATGGATCAAGTCAGATTAAATCCTGAAAATTCATCATTGGATTTAACATTGAGGAAGTCACTGGTCTCTTTGACAGAACAGGTTTTGGCAGTGAGCAGGAAGTGAAAATCTGACCAGGGGATGTTCCAAAGGGAATGAATGGCAGGAAAGAAACTGGAAGCATTAACTATAGAAGCAACAGTCCATTAAACTTCATTTTAACTTTCTATGAAGACTGCTATTCAGAGGTAGTGTCATTTTCCAGATAACTCGGGATCTAAACCAAAATAAAAAGCATTATCAGTAGCTGTCTATAGTAAATAAGGGTCCATGAATTTTCTGACAATCCTGTGTTGGGGTGTGGGTGTTATGTTAGATATATATGTAATATACATACTCATATTCAAAGGTTCTTTTCTAGATTTGAATTTAAATGCTTTCCTTTTGATACAATATAAATTTCTATATAAATAGAAATAGGTTTTGAATCTATTTGTAATAGAACTTACAAATAGGTTTTGCTTTAGAAATCTGTTTTTTTGGTGCACCTAGGTGGCTCAGTGAGTTGAGTGTCTGCCTTTGGCTCAAGTCATGATCCTAGGACCCTGGGATTGAGCCTCACATTGGGCTTCCTGCTTGATGGGGAGCTTGCTTCTCTCTCTGCCTCTTTAGTTCCCCCTGATTGTGCTCTCTGTTAAATAATACATTAAAAAAAAAAAAAAGAGGGATCCCTGGGTGGCGCAGTGGTTTGGCGCCTGCCTTTGGCCCAGGGCGCGATCCTGGAGACCCGGGATCGAGTCCCACATCGGGCTCCCTGCATGGAGTCTGCTTCTCCCTCCGCCTGTGTCTCTGCCTCTCTCTCTCTCTGTAACTATCATAAATAAATAAATTTAAAAAAAAATTAAAAAAAGAAATCTGTTTTTCTAAAGCAAAGTCAGTAGTTTGGAATAGTTTGGAATCACATATAAGTAATAAATATAAAATAATAATAATAGTTCTAAGCTGACAAATGTCAATTTAATCGATAAAAGTAGGTGATTTTCATGGCTGAATATATAATAGTTGTAGCACTTCTGGTGGAAATTGGGCATTTGAGTCAATGTCTAGAGCACCTACAAGGTGTCAGGCACTGTGCCAGGAGACGAGTACACCACTCAAGCAGAGCCCAGACACAGCTGCCGCTCTCTTGGTGCTCACCATGTGGTAGAAAAAGAGATGATCAAACAAATAAATGTAAAATGGCAAATGTAGAAAATGTTACGATGGGAGGGACACTGTCCTTTAAGAAGACATACCAGGAGACGCCTGGCTGTCTCAGTCGGCAGACCAAGTGACTCCTGATCTCAAGATCATGAGTTCAAGCCCAGCGTTACGTGTAGAGATTACTTAAGAAGAGAAAGAAAAGAAGACATAATAGTAGAATTTTATCCAATTAGGGAGATCAGTAAAAGGAAGGGTGAGTAGCATAAACCAGAGTTAAAAGAAGAGTGACTACGATATGAACACATTCCTTTCGGGGAAATGAGGAGCATTTTCTCCCTTGTAAGGCACCCTCCCAGCTCTACGCATTTGAAACCAGCTTCCAGGTGCTCCTGATGCACACTCCAGTGTGAGACCCACTCTCCAAAAGAAAGGGGGCTTCCTAGTCTAGGGGAGAATGTCTCATGGCTTCAGGAGAAGCTCTATCGGCAGCAAGAGACCTTTGACAGAAGAGACACCTCTGTGGGGACAGGAAACAAGGGGAAGGGATGTGAGTAGAGACAGAGGGGATGAAAGGTCAGCTGTCGTGTGGACAAAGTCAGAAGCAGAGGCTGTGTCTGGAGTGGCAGTTTGTAGTCCCAGGAACCTGATTCATTACTAGGCAGGAGGCAGGAGAGCATGGGCTTTGGAGGGAGGCAATCTTGGGTGTAATCCACATGCATCTGCTTGCTGTGTGAGCCTGGACATTAATCTCTCTGCTTTAGTCCCCTCATCTGTAAAATAATAAGAATATAAAATCTACATGAAGTTAATACTTCATGTATTACTTACTTCAGAGACTATAGGAAGGATTAAAGAAGATAATGTAGTAGTCATTATCAACAAAGCGCCTGTGACCCTATCAGAGAATTTCACATATGCTCTTTTGCTTATTCTCAGGATAATCTTACCAAAAAGGTATTACTGTAATCCTCACAACTTTGCATCTCCAGCCCTGCCCTCTCCCTGGAGCTCCAGGATTGTATATTTGAGGACCAATTCAGCATCTCCCCATGGCTGCCTAAGAGGCATCCCAAACTTAACATGTTCAAACTAGAATCCCTGACTCCCTCCAACCACTTCCTCACCTGCTGCACCCCCCAATGACCAGTTTAAGTGAAGAGCATCACCACTCACCCAACCATCAAGCTCAAGCCCCCAATGCTGCCATCCTTTCTCATCTGGAAAGTCTTGCAAGTGCCACTTGGACCACCCAATAGCCCTTGCTTGCTTTCTTCTTCTGCTCTTGCCCACCACAGTTAATTCTCCACACTGCAGTGAGTGATATTTTAGTAGTAAATCAATCTGGGGGGTGATGAAAATGTTCTAAAATTGATTGTGGTGATGGCTACACAACTCTGTGAATACACCAAAAACCACTGAATCATACATTTTAAGTGGATGGGTCGTATGGTGAATGAATTATAACTCAGTAATCTACTGAAGAAATAAATCAATTTTGAAATCACTATCCATGCTACCAGGGGTAAGCAAATAGGTACATGGATGGCAGGTGATAAGAGTCAGGTTTCTCATACTTACAGAGGAAAGTGACACATAACCAGGGGTGCAGGCAGCTAGAGAGTGAACAATGCAGTGCTGGAGTAGAACCAGATACTTCAATATAACTCATGTCCCTTATTTCTCTGCTCTGAATGGAATAAGAAGGCAATGCTATGGGCAGCCCTGGTGGCGCAGCGGTTTATAGCGCTGCAGCCTGGGGCGTGATCCTGGAGACCCTGGATCGAGTCCCATGTCAGGCTCTGCATGGTGCCTGCTTCTCCCTCTGCCTGTGTCTCTGCCTCTCTCTCTGTGTGTGTCTCTATGAATAAATAAATAAAATCTTTTTTTTTTTTTTTTAAAAAAAAAGAAGGCAATGCTGTAAGATGCCATGTGCTTGAAGTAACTGAAGAAGAAAATCTTTTTCCTAACAGAGGAAGACTGATTAAGGGGCAAGCAATAGCAAGATTTGGAGAAAAGTAAGTTTCTGGATAAAGCCTGTTGAGTCCTCACCTTCAATGAGCTTATAGTCTATCTAGAAAGGCATCTAACAAACAGGTAGTTACAATACACTGATATATACAGATGATGCTATGGATTACAGAGGAAGAACACTTAATCTAGTTTTAAGTATCAGGGAAGGCTGCCTGGAGGAGTTGAAGCTAAGTTAAGAAGGAAGAATTAGATGACAGAGAGGGGAATAAAGGGAAAAAGGGTAGGCAGGCACTAAAGGCAGAAGCAGCATATGCAGAAATCTGCTTAGAGAGCTGTTAGGGATCTGAGTAATTCTCCGTGTAGAAGCCAATAAAAAGAGTGAAATAAGGCAGGGCTGAGGAGGCTAACAAGGCTTCGAATAGCTTCATAAGCCACACTGAAGAATATGGGCCTAATCCTGTAGAACTCTGTTGCCACTAACCACATTAAATTCAAATTAATTCAAATTAAATAAAATTAAAATTTCACTTCCTCTGTCACACTTTTCACATTTCAAGTGCTCAACAGCCTCACACGGCTAGTGGCTACCATATTGGTCTCCATGGTATTGGACAATGCTGTAGAATGAAAGAGCCATTGGAAAATTTTGATCAGAAGAGTAATTTCATTAGATTTGCATTTCAGAAAAAGCCCTCTGTTTTTTGGGGGTGAGGTGGGAAGTAGACTGGAGATTTCCTAATTAGATCCACAGAATAATTAACATTTTTTTTTTACCACAACACTGATTTGTTCTATTCATCTTATTTTTTATTTTTAAAAAAAGATTTTATTTATATATTCATGACAGACACACAGAGAGAAGCAGAGACATAGAGGGAGAGGCAGGTTCTTTGCAGGGAACCCAATGTGGGACTTGATCCCAGGACCGGGATCACACCCTGAGCCACCCAGGCATCCCAGCACTGATTTGTTTTACATATCTGCTTTACTACAGTAAGTTGAAATATTTTAATAGTTTGACATTAAGAGGAATGAAAAACATTGGTTAAACTGGATCACCATAGGAGTTTCAGCATTGCTATGGTATTTCTGTGATTTGTGCAAGCCCTTGGCACATCACTACAAAGCAGCATGCTGCACTGAGTCAGCTTCTAAGGAGGACATGTGGTCAAGAGGTATTTAAGTTAATAGCCTCCAAAGCAGATATGAAAAATGGGTCAAATTGTGTGTGGGTGGGGTGGGGTGGGTGTATTTAGGTTCTACCGGTTGTTTGTTGGATCTGAGTACCTGCCTGCTCTTTGCTAGTGTGAATCTGAGGTAACTGAAAGAGTCAGGATGACAAGAATTCATGCTAAGGTCTGGTTCCTCTGTGTCCCTCAGGCACTTCTACCTTAACATAATCTTGCTATCTTCTTGCCCAAATCTTCCTCCTGTGTTTCAACTACAAATATCTTAACTTAAGCCAGAAAGGAACCTGGAGGAGAATCATCCATCTCCTTCCTTGACCCCCACATCCCAAATCCATAAAGCCTGTCTTCACTCTCAGGATCTCTCAGGCATCTCAATCTGCACATGGCAACACTGAACTCATGGTTTCTCTCCCCAGACCTGTTCCTTCTTCCCCTTTGTTTTGCTGACAGTTCATAATGGATGTAATTCTTGTTCACATTGAGAACCGCTAGCCTCAGTTTAGTGAGAGGAGGAAACTATTGGTTACTATGCTTCTGTAAGCTTCAATTTTTCAAACTTAAGCTTTAAAGTATGGACTTAGAAATACTCAAGCTTTTTGTTTGTACTAACTTGAGTTAGAATTGCTGAAGGGTTTACCTTAAATGCTTGAATGGAAATGGAATTTAATCCCAGCCCAGAAGCAGCTGAAACCTGGCTGTTTGCCTGGGCCATCAGATGGACTTTGGAAATCTGCCAACACTGAGGAACCTGCAGCCCCATAAGATTATGTGTTAATTTTCAATTACTCTGCTTTTCTGTCTTTCAAAAATAGATTGGAGAAAAAGGTAATTCTTCTGTTGTCTTGGAGAGATCCTCATGAAGAATTCATGCAAGCTAGTTGTTTCATGATCATGCTTAAGTCCTCATTAATTCTTGCTTTTCAACTAAACTCTTCTTTAATTAATTACTTTTTTCATTTAAATTTTTTTTTAAGTAGGCTCCATGTTCAGCATGGAGCCCAATGCAGAGCTTGAACTCATGACCCCTGAGATCAAGACCCAAGCTGAGATCAAGAGTCAGACGCAAAACCAACTGAGCCACCCTGGTGCCCCATCAACCAAACTCTTCTTATTCTCATTTCACGGGAGGGAAGAAGATCAATAGCCTGAGTCCAGAAATGGAGAGTTTCTGGCTTAACTAATTTAGTTTGCCTCCTTTTTAAATTGTGCCAATACCTCTGCTGTCTTCAGTCTAAAACACAACAGATCGTAGCATTTGTCATTCTGTAGATACCAAGAAAAAATCTTTATATTGGTGCCCACTCAGAAAGCCATTTTAATACTATTATAGTGCAACTCATCTCTATGTTTTCAGCTCAGAAATAATATTTATACTATGGTCTCTTCTGGACTTTAAAAATGTTTTCCCAGGGCACCTGGATGGCTCAGTCAGTTAAGCATCTGGCTCTTCATTTTGGCTCAGGTCACAATCTCAGGGCAGTGAGATCAAGCCCCATATCAGGCATGGGGCCTGCTTGGGATTCTCTCTCCCTGCGCTTCTCTCCCTCCTGTCCCCTAAAATGCCTTTTCCTTCTTGTATGTGTTAAAGTTAAAAACTCTTGACTGATAAAATCTTGCCTCTACTTAAGATTCCTAGCAATTGGTGACAACTTAAAATTAATGGCTCTAATATTTACCTGTTAGCACCCAAAGACAGTGTTATATCCCAACACAATAAATCTTTATAAACTGAACAGAATAGAAAGCATTATTTAACTCTTGAGAGAAATAAAAATTAGGTGGTAGGGCGAAAAAGGACCTCCTAACAATCTATGCTACTGGAGGGGTGATATATTTACGAATGCAATTTTTTTCAGAAATCACCCAAAAAGAAGTCTATAGCTATGTGTTTCCTCAGCACCCTATGTTCTCCAAAGACAGCAGACCCCCTTCTTTGGAGAACTGACCCCTACCCATTCAACCATGTAATTCTAGATGGGGCCCCAAACAGATAACCCATGGATGGGTAACATGATCCAAGATGGACCAAAAAGAACTTTCATTGGGAGTTTTCAAGTTGGAACAAAGAGAAGGTCAATCACTATAGGGTAGTAAGGTTATGAAGTATAAACATACAGGTCTCAGGGATATATCCCCTCCCATGCTGAAAGGTAGCTATGTTAGGGAAGAAGCAGTTAACACACACCAGAGATGAGCAAGGAGCATTAGGGTAGCCAAGGGGAGGCAAGGAAACACCTAAGTGAGTGAGAGCTCCCTTGGCTGGCTCTGGTCCTTCCTGAGGCCCAGCCAAATACCACTATGCTCTTCCCAGTTTGGCTACAAAAACAAAAAACCTTCAGGGGCGCCTCGGGTGGCACAGTCAGTTGAGTGTCTGACTCTTGGCTTTGGCTCAGGTTGTGATCTCAGGGTCCTGAGCACCACGTTGGGCTTTGTGCTCAGTGCAAAGCTGGCTTCTCTCCTTCTCTCTCTTCCTCTGCCCCTCCCCTGCTCACATGTGCATGAACTCTTTCCCTCTATTAAGAAAAAAAACAAAAAACAAAAAAACCTCCTTATTTTCCTGAAGCTAATTCAAACTGAGCTTCTGTCACTTACAGCCGAGGTTTCTGACTAAAATAGAAATACTAGAAGTGGGGAGTAACACTGAGTGGAACTAGCTGAGTCAAGTTGAGGTGTGGATGGTAGCAAAAGTGTCTCCATCCGAGGGAGGGAATACTTCAATCTTTGCTACACGGCTGCTGAGAAAAGCAACTGGTTAAACTATAACCTCTAGGATCCTGGGACTGAGATCTTCTGCTCCTTATGGCCAGAGTTCCAAGCACCTTGAGAGGAATAACAGGATGGAGCAGTGATTTCTTCAAGTCTTCAGAATGATGTGGGAAGGAAGGGAGCTGGGTTGTCTCTGCCCACCAAGGGTGAGATAATTAAGACAATTAGGGTCTTATGGGGGTTGTATTGTTCCAGAAAATCCAAACATAAACCTCAACTCTTTGGCAGAGTGGGGTAGGGGCAGTTACCCAGTTGTGTAGACGTTCTGTGGTTCTAAGTACCTCCTGTATAGACTTCCAGCCGGTCATTCTGCCCTCTCACTCCTGGGGAGGGCTTTCTTCTGGGCTCCTCTCACTATCAGCTGAGGCTTTGGTCTTCTCCAGTCTGCAAAATCAGTTTTCCATTCACCAATCTGCTTCTGCTCCCAAATTCTCGTTGCTATTGTCTCATCTTCCATTTTTCTTTCTTCTTGTGGGTTTTTACTCAAAATAATCTCTTGGCTATCATTTTGGTGGTGTTTCAAAAGGAAATATGGGCAAATGTGGCTTGATATGCCATGTTTTCTATCACTTCCATTTCTCCACTATTCAAATTATCCTACTTTTCAACCTTCACCTTGTATAGTGGGTGCACAGTGCTCATAACTTATTATTTGCTTCAGTTCAGGATGGGTGAATTAGTCACAAAAAGACATACGGAGAGCTGACCTGGATGAATGGACATAGCCTAAGTATCCAGGGCCCAGGGCTATCACAGGAGGTAGACAGACTTCTGGGAGAGGGGTGCATGAATTTGCAGTTGTATGTGGAATGCTGCATTCCAGGAAAACCCTGGAAATGGTATGAGACAGTGTGTGTGTATGTACACACTTTTGCACACTTTGGGGTACTGGGTAGCAAAACTGGTCTGCCAACAACTTCTGTTATTTGTCTTTCCCATGGCCTCTCTCTTCTGTTCAGTATAACCTTTCTGGGGGGAAATGCTCCTGTTTTAATGATGTAGGTATAATGGGTGTGGTCTATCACATACAATCCAATGGCCAGTAAAACAATCCAGGACAGTAAGACTCTTTCCTTGGAGTTCTCTAATCTGAGGTAGGAAAGGCACAACCTCTTGAGTGATGATTCTGTGGCTATACATCTGAAGCCACTGGCAGTATGGAGGAGTAGGTGTTCCACAGCTGCAGGGAATGAAGACAGCATTCTAGAGTAATCAGGAGATGAAGAAGCCACAGATGGGCATCCTGGCAGCGTTTCAGTGCTTTTATGATCCAGGGACACTTCTGTTCTTTGCTTCCTGCTTTTGTCTTTGTCTTTGTCAGTTTCTCCCTTTTTTCCCTTTTTTTTTTTTTAACTATAATAACAACATGTAACATGAGATCAATCCTCTTAACAAATTTTTAAGTGTACAGTATGGTATTAATTATGAACACATGTTATAGAACAGATCAGTAAAACTTTTTTAAAAAATATTTTATTTATTTATTTATTCATGAGAGACACAGAGAGAGAAAGAGAGAGAGAGGCAGAGACATAGGCAGAGGGAGAAGCAGGCTCCTCGCAGGGAGCCCAATGCAGGACTCGATCCCAGACCAGGATCACGCCCTGAGTGGCAGGCAGACACTCTACCACTGAGCCACTCAGGAGTCCCATAAAAGCTTTTCATCTTGCTTAGTGGGGTTTGTGCTTCTTGAAGTTAAATTTTAATACCTGAAGCTAAAAAGAGTTGATATGTCATAGTTCTATGAAACACCCACAGAATTGTGCAAGTTCAAATATTCATAAATAAAGCTAAGGCTTTAGAAGACATTAAAAAATAAAAAATATTGACATCATTTTCCATACTGCTCTGAAAGTACATTATGACTCAGAACACTACAATAGTCCAGAGAATAATATCACTGTTTACATTCTGGACTCTGTGGAAAAAGAGGAACTGAAGCAAGCCTCAGAGGAAATAGGTAGAAGGGGAGGATTTTAAGCCTCTGTTTTAAAGTTTTGAAAGTTTTTTGTTGTTTGTTTCTAAGTGTATTGTTCTGGTTCTTTTAAAAGAAAGCACATTTCCAGAAACTATTTAGACCAAAGCAAAAATGAAATTTCTTTTCAATTATAGCAATTTCAACATAGGCATGCTAGAAAAATATTGTGTACAGCAAACCCCTGCAGTGGACCCTCTAGGAACATAATTCATGTTATCTCAAAGGAGAGACAGAAGCTTTGCAACTGATAAGGTTTTCTTCTTTAAAAAGTAACTGTTGGGGACAACTGGGTGGCTCAATGGTTGAGCATCTGCCTTTGGTTCAGGTCATGATCCCAGGGTCCTGGGATCGAGTCCCTTATCAGGCTCCCTGAAAGGAGCCTGCTTCTCTCTCTGCCTGTGTCTCTGCCTCTCTCTGTGTGTCTCTCATGAATAAATAAATAATATTTGAAAAAAAAAAACGTAACTGTTGGGGTGCCTGGGTGACTCAGTTGGTTAAGCATGTGACTCTTGATTTTGGCTCAGGTCTTGATCTCAGGGTGGAGGGATCACACACTGGACTCTGTGCTCAGGAATGAGACTGCTTGAGGATTCTTTCTCTCTCCCTCTCCCTTTGTCCCTCACTCCATCATGTGCACGTGTCCTCTCTCTGTCTTAAATAAATTTTTAAAAAATAAATGAATAAAAATAAAAAGTAACTCACATTTGCGACAATCTTCTATTTGGACTAACAGTATTTTTGACCCTTGTAGCTATTGCTGTTTTTATATGCACTGCCTATTGAAAAGGTAGAAACTGTAGCTCTTAAATTTTTTCTGCATTTTTATTACTGTGTATGTTCTTGTCTGATTTAGTGATTTATGTCTTACTCTGAGTTCTAAAGGAAACCTCTTATTTCTGGAGAGTAGCTTTAATTCCCTTGAGGGTTCTCTGCCCCAGTAGAGGAGGTCCTGTGACTGGGCTGTGGCGCTGGGTTCCTAGTTTTCATTAGACTCTAGAGACACAGGCCTGACAATATCCAGAGGAGGAAAGAAAAACTGATGAGTTCTTAAGAGAATAAATAGAATTCTAGATGGATATTTATACTGGTTTGGTAAAATGGGCCATGAAGAGCCAGATCTATGAATTACGCAATTAATGTCCACATGTTACATCATAATCTCATCCAGAATATAAATGAAGTCTCCTAAATTCTAAGGACTAGATCCTTAGGATGGGAGCATCTTGTTCCTATATGGCTTCTACTCAAGCAACTGATTTTCTTGATAAATGACAGTGCTCGTTCTTCTTTCTTGGCCTGCTAAGGGCTCAGGCTGCCTTTGCTCTGCTGCTCAATCCCCATGCAGTCTGTGATAACCACCTTGAGGACTGACCAAGTCTGCTAAACTTAGTTGGGCTTGAAAGAGGTACTAGAGGGCAGCCTGGGTGGCTCAGTGGTTTAGTGCCACCTTCAGCCCAAGGCCTGATCCTGGAGACTCGGATCGAATCCCACATCAGGAGCCTGCTTCTCCCTCTGCCTGTGTCTCTGCCTCTCTCTCTCTCTGTGTCTCTCTCATGGATAAATAAATAAAAATCTTTAAAAAAAGGGTGGCCCCGGTGGCGCAGCAGCTTAGCGCCGGCTGCAGCCTGAGGTGTGATCCTGGAGACCCGGGATCGAGTCCCATGTCAAGCTCCCTGCATGGAGTCTGCTTCTCCCTCTGCCTGTGTCTCTGCCTCTCTTTCTCTCTGTGTCTCTCATGAATAAATAAATAAAATCTTTAAAAAAAAATCTTAAAAAAAAGGGATACTAGAGAAAATGTTGACTTCAAAATAAAGTCTTAATCCAGGCTATTGAATACCATCCGAAATAACTTTCAAAAATGGTAGAGATTTTGTGACTGACAATTGCCACTGGCCACTTGATCCTAAACCTTGGGCTGAATACTGGATCATCCAGCATAAAGGCTGGCCTTCCACAGGAGCAATTATTATTGGTCCCAAGTCCCCTCTTTCAGTCTTCTCAAGAAATAAAATATTGTCTAGAAAGAGGTATCCCCTCTAACAGCCTCTGGTAGGAACATTCAGCTGTGGTCACCAAATGTCTGGTGCCTTAGTCACCAGGCACTTAGGGCCCTCAGGGACTCAACTGACTCGAATGACAAAACTAGTAAATGAAGGGAACAACTCAGATGAAGTGAAACCCTAATAGATGGCATTGCTAACACTAACCTACCACCAGCAAGCTGACTTGTTTCCATAATCCACCTTAGCTTCCTGGTTTTGAAATGGAAACATCCCTGAGTTGCTATTTAGATTCTGGGTCTGGATTTGAATGCTATGGGTGTTTTAACATAAAAAACTAAGGACTAAGGCCAGCAAGAGTTGTTGTCATACCTAGGTAGGTGGGAGAGGTTGCATTGTTCTGTATCTTTCCAGAAGCTCTCCATTCTTCCTTGAAAGGGTATTGTAAATTACTTTTCTTACCTACCTGCTCTCTCACTAGGTTACTTCCTAAATAATGAAAACAGTATCTTAAATTCTCACATTACTGCACAAAGTAGACACTATTATTGTAGCCATTCTATAAATTAAAAAAATGAAGGTGCAAATTTTGTTTAAGGTCACATGAGTGCCAGGATTCAAATGCAGATGGTCTGGCTCAAGCCTATGTTCTAGTCAATAATATCACCCAACTCTGCCCCAAAAGAAGCAGTGTGACTGTTCCCTACTGGTCATATCTCAGGAAGGCTATGGGCAAGCACTCTTACCTGGTCAGTCTTGAGACTCTTAGTGCGTAGCACTGTATCATCAGGTCATTCTGACTGATTTAAGTCCCTAACTCCTCTATTTCAGGGTAGCCAGTGTACTTCTTAGCTTCCTTCCAAAGCTCTCTCCCAAATGTACTTGAATGGTAAGAATCACCTGGAATACTTATTGTTAGAGGTGTAGCTTCTCAGGATCTCAGGAGTCACTGGGTCTGATGTGGTCCCAGAAAACTGTATTTTTAACAACTGACCTAGGTGATTCTTCTGGTCTTCCCATCAGTCAAGTTTGGGAAACAGTGCTCCAGGAGTTTTAGCCACTGGGAGCAAATACAGTTGATCTTAAGTATTATATATGTTAAGTCAAAGTATCACTAAGCAGAGGACATTTCTATAACTGAATTAATCCAATGCAATCAGTACATATGGCACGAAGTAGTTTTCTTCAGCAAGAACTTGGGGAGTCCACTGAAATGTCTTCGTTGTTTTGTTTTGTTTCTTTTTGGGTGATGACTGTTAGAAAGAATTCTTTAATGGCTGTGCCCTTGAGGGAGTTTCTGCAATGCTTTGATTATGGGACAGCTTAAATCAAACAGAAAGTAAGCCATTTTATAGAGTTCTTTTAAGTCCTGCCTAAGAGAATTTAGGAGAAGGGTAAATTAAATAAAGAAAAGAAAGGAGTACACCATTCTAGTTCCTTGTAGAACCCTAAAGGAAACTACTTGTATAACTAAGAGAGAGACTTAGGCTTTCCAGTTAAATGTTCATGAATCATATACAGAATGATTTAAGAGACTATCAGGGATTAATTCAATTTACACAGTCTCATCAGGAAGCAGAAACAATCTTTGACATTTACAAAAAACAAAAATGCAAAATTGTTGAAATTTGTGGTCATCAAAATATTGTTTAATGTTAAAAAAAAATCTCTCAAGTGCCTAATCTGCTTTGACACTATATCCAACTGCCTGTCACAAATGAAGAGTTTCCACCCCAGGCATCACTCACAAGCAGACTCCTTTGGTTGCTATATTTATGAGTTAGTAGGAAAAAAAGGAAGAAAAAAATTAGAAAATAATACTAAAAGACAGTTAAAGGAGGAGAAAGTAAGCCCATCCTTTCTGTCCCATGAAATGCTCTGCTTCCCAGGCCAGGACAACTCTGAGCAGTGACTGAGGCAGGAACCCTACATACCTCTTGGTGGGGGTGGGCACTCCAGAGGACATGTGGCTCACCATGGTGTCATTCATATTAGCCAGAGGGCGAGGCGGACTGAAAGGAAATACATTTACATTATATTAATAATTACCAACATGACCAAGGGAAACAAATGAAAGAGTGATAAGAGCAAAGGAACCAACTATCATTCCTCCTGATAAGCACAGTGGGAGCCACGGGAAGGAGGGGTGGGAATCGATATGCACAGCCCAAGCAAACTCCACCAGATGGGTTCTCTAGTTCAAAGCCAATGGACCACAACGCTATGCTGTACCAGGAGGAGAGACCAGTGAAACACACACACACACACACACACACACACACACACACACATACACACACACACAGGACAGGGATATAACTCTGCTGGCTTTTGTTTCATAGTTCAGTATACAAGCCTGAATTGCTACTTAACATGCAGTTTCTCTGCATTTTAGGTGTTTCCAGGGTTATGAGGTGTTTGATGTTTGTGATATATTATACAGATCACAACAGCAATGTGTATGTTTTTCCTGATTTTGTTAGAGTTCACTGTCTTCCCTTGGATTTAATTTCCACACTTTATACCAAAACAGACTGTAAAATGTTAAATTCTCTTATTAGTCCTTTACTAGAATCTTAACAATTTAACCCATACCTCATATTTATCCTCTAATTAGAACGCTTTCTTTTATAACCTAATCCAAATTTACATTTGAAGGTAAGTGTATTTAATAGCTGGTCTTTAGAGCTGATATTCCGGAGTCAAGGTCAGTTGCTCTCACTTGGAGAGTCTTAAATGAATGAATCCAAACTTACCAAAAGGAATCTATGATTTTGCCTTTCAGCCATCTTCAGCTTCTCTCCCTCCCTACTAAGTTAGCTACAAAGGGTTTCTGTCTTGCATTTGGAGCCACATGACTATTGCTAAATATTACTCCTGGGAAAACTCTCACTTCCTCTCCTGAATTGAAAGTACTTTTCGGAGAAATATGTCCATCAAAGCCGAAAAGTGAAGCAGAAAAGTCCTTCTCTCATATTTAGGTGCTTGGGAACTAGCTCCTGGTTTCTCCTTATAGTTAAGTGCTGACTTAATTATGTAAAGTGTTTTTGTAGAGGTTATACTTAGCAAGTCTTGGTGAATATTAAGGGACGAGAGCCTTTGCTGTTTTGCAGGTTTTATAGGACACTCAAAAAGAGAATCAAGGGAAAATGTTCAGGTAAAGCCAACCTATCTAAAGGAAAGGTTAAGAGGGATGAATCAATCTACCTGTACCTGTGTACCTACCTACTTACCTATCTAGCTCTATAACTGTCTATATATACTCCTCCCCCCCTTTTTTTAAACCCAATTTCATTTCTGGGTAGGGAAATATA
This sequence comes from Canis lupus familiaris, assembly GCF_011100685.1. Taxonomy (NCBI): domain Eukaryota; kingdom Metazoa; phylum Chordata; class Mammalia; order Carnivora; family Canidae; genus Canis; species Canis lupus. Next base: position 19,764,119 of record NC_049238.1, read on the forward strand.
TGATTTTCCATTTAATGGAGAGGATGAAAGATGGAAAGTAATTTACAGGGAACAGATTTAGGTCTCTTGATTTTTATGCTATAGCACTATGCTTATTTTACACATTCCTCCCTGTATGTGACAAGTCACAAAGTAAGACATTCAAAACTGAAATATGCCTTTCTAGGCTAGAATTTAATTCCACATAATTTATCTTCCTACCTATCTTCCAGGCTGATATCCAATATTGCTCCCAAACTTTTAAGCCTATTAATGCTGGTGGCTGTGCTGAGTTATAATCAATCAATCAATTGTTTTGGACTAATAATAAAAATAAACTTAGAAATTAACTTAATTTTAGTCCTAAATTTATATTTTTGCCTCTAGTCCTTTTAAATCAATTGTCCAAATGGAACAAGGAGACAATTCCTATTAGAGAAACAAATCCAACATCACAGCTTTACATGCTTGAGGGCACCAGAAACATTTTACTCCTGAAAATAGAATGGGCTTTGCCTCTTTAATATATTATTATTCGTAACCCATTTCCCAAATAAGATAAGGACACACTCAGGTTGCTTTCAGAACTAATGCAGTTACCTAGTATTTTTCAATATTCAAGATACCACTACATTCAATTTCCTGTCTGATACTCTTAGAGGAAAAAAATGACAATAGAAAAAAAAGTTTTAAATATTTCTTACACATGGATCCATGTGATAAAATTTCATGATTTGTAGTATTTTGTTTAGTCTGATGCCACAAAAGTCATTAATCATATCTATCTCTTGGCAGATATCATGCTCAATTATTATCTTAGAGCACACATATCAAAGCCTCTTCTCTAATATTCAGAACCAGATAGTAATGATTACATTGTAAGTTGGTGGCTAATCATAATTACCCCCAAAGTTCTTGGTCTTTGTGAACCTCAAGCACATTTTGCTAGAGTAATAGGTGCTATGGGTTTGCAGTCCAAGATGAAAGAGGCATTTGAAAGCATAAAGGGGGTCTTTACTATAGGATCTACCACTAGACCCACAGTTCAGTGTGAAAGCCAACAATTTAGATGTGGTCTTGGAAGATGTAATACAACATGAATGGCTTCTGGCTTAAGAAAATTTTTTTGTAGTTCCCTTAAGATGGCAGAAAAGAATGCCTCCAGGTGTGAAACAGACATTTTGTGAAATGGACATCTGTACCCATTACAGAAACTTAAAAGGAGAATCAATGCAAGTCACCAGATGAGTTTTGTTGGTCTTCTTTAACATTCAAAATGTGTTGAATACCTTGAGCACATTACTAGATTTTCTACACCTTCCTCTGGTGTAGAAGCAAGGTATCTTTAGACTCTAATGAGTTCTGTGATACCCAAATGACCACCAACCATCACCTGGTACAAAATAGGGAGGTTCCTTCTTTGTTCATAAGACATGCCAATTTTTTGATGAGAAGATAAAAGCAGATGGATGATAAGAGATAGAAGTCATGTGCTAGGTAGAAGAGGTGGGTATAAAAAGAAGACTTGGAGAGAATTTTTAGGATCTTAATCAAAAGGAAAGAAGCATTCTTACTGGGTGTCTACTTATAAAAGCTAAGTAAGACTATCTTCACCTCAATAACCTAATCATATATTGATGAAGACAGATATGTAAACAAATTATGCAAAGTAATGAGAGCAGCACAACACACACCAAGTGTTGAGGAGTCTAATGAAGAGCAATTATTCCTGCCTAGAAGAAGTAGGGGCAAGAGCAGTCAGGGTGAAGTATCATTGATGAAAGAGATTCCCAGCTACAGAAAAAAAAGTTACAGGCACCCCAGATGGATTTAGTGATATGGAAAAAGGGATTGAAACCCAAAAGTACGTGGCATATTTGGGTCTTAGTTGGCTGGACTCAAAGGCACTTAAAGGGGAGTAGCTGGAAATGCCTCTGGAAAAGTAGATTAGGGCCAGGAAGTGAATGAAACCTGTTTTATCACAAGCTAAGAAGTTTGGACTTTCTACCAGAGGCAGTAGGGGAAGCATGGAACACTTTTAAGTCAAAGGATGATGTACTTATAATTGGGCTTTGAAAAGAAAACACAAGAAGCGTGTAAATCACTGTTTTTTAATCAAAGAAATCATCTCAGAAAACCAGGTACCTAAGCTCTACTCTTACATTTAGTGAACCTGAATCCTGATGGGGAAAGAGGGCTTTTTCTAATGCTTACTCCATTTAAAAATCATTTATGGGGCAGCCCTGGTGGCTCAGCGGTTTGGCCGCCTTCAGCCCGGGACGTGATCCTGGTGTCCTGGGATCGAGTCCCATGTTGGGCTCCCTGCATGGAGCCTGCTTCTCCCTCTGCCTGTGTCTCTGCCTCTCTCTGTCTCTAATAAATAAACAAAATCTTAAAAAAAAATAAAAATCATTTATATAGAATGGATTGAGAAGAAGGATAGAATGGAAGCTAGGAGACCAATGAAGAAGTTACAACAATTGTCCAGGGATTACAAGGGTGGACAGTGAGAAAGAGAGAAAAGGAAAAATACTGGCAGGTAAAAGAGATAAGGTACAGAGACCAAGTCAGTGTGTAATTAGTGGGTCAAGAATAACTACTGGTGCCTAATGATATTGAAATCCAATCTAGGAAACACAAGAGGAGGAAACAGGATTTGGTGTTAGGTAGACAGAATGAGTAGGGAGGATTTCAGTTTTGAAATTGCTGATTTGAAGTGGCATGGATAAGTACAGATAAGTGATATCTATATAGCAGCTGGGGAAATAGGAGAATAGGAACCCAGGTGTTATCTCAAGTTTGAAAATAATTGAGTGTCATCATTTAAATTGTAGCTGTTCATTTGAGTATTCTGATCACTATAAAGGTGTATTTTTATTTACTGTTTTTAAATAGATCATGGTAGGTTTGAGGAAATATACAGTAAGAGGGTGGCTTAGATAATAGGTAAAGAGCTTGCAGTTACTGGTCAGATACACCTCTTATCATAAAGTAAAAATTTCACTTACTGGTACAAGTAATTTTCACATTACTTCTCTTATGACTAGACTATCATTCTGGCAAATGCTCTGGAATGCAGGCTACCTTGAAATTAAAATTGCTACAGAATCTTCCTTAAGGTTTTGAAAGCTAGGAACTGATGAGTGACTCATCATGCATTTTAAAATCTTGTAGGACAGGGATCCCTGGGTGGCTCAGCGGTTGAGCACCTGCCTTTGGCCCAGGGTGTGATCCTGGAGTCCCAGGATCAAGTCCCACATTGGGCTCCCTGCATGGAGCCTGCTTCTCTCCCTCAGCCTCTCTGCTTCTCTCTCTCTCTCTATCTCTCATGAATAAATAAATAAAATTTTAAAAAATATTGTAGGACAAATGATATACAGCTATTTATATTCCTTTTTTCATTTATCAACTATTCTCTACAAAGTGAGAGGTATAGTGCTAGCTGCTGGGGATAAAAATGAAAAAAATAAAAACTTAAGTCCTATGAGAATGGAAAATTATTTACAATAAAAATAATTTACAGAAAAAAATAATTACAATATAATGCAATAAATATTTAATAGAAATAAGAAAAACTGCAACATGCCGTGGGAAAGTACTGAGATCACCTTACCACATAAAGAAAAATGTATTTCCAGCTAAATGTAAATGTTAAATTATATAGATTAGAAAAAGATGTGTATGGGTCTTTGGATAGAGAGGACTTGCTAAGCCCAAAAGCAATGGAAAAATTAGGAAGGAAAAGAACAATTAATTTGAATTTTAAAAATCAGAAAAGAAAAACAAATTTAGAATACTATTTCAATAAATATGACAGAGGAAGAATTAATAGCCTTAATATATAAGGGATTCACACAAATTTTTAATAAACTTATTTAGGTTTCAATTTAATAAGGGGCAAAGTGAAAAATACACCTTTAAAAAGAAATGTAAATAACAAAAATGTTTTATTTTTAATTTTTAGTTTTTTTAAAAGAGTTTATTTATTTTGAGAGAAAGAGACCACTTGTGAGTGAGCACATGAGGCGGGGGAGGGGCATAAAGGAGGGAGAAGCAATCTGGTGGCTGAGCAGGGAGCTGGATGCACGCTGGGCTAGATTCTGGGACCCCAGGATCAGACCTGAGCTGCAGACAGCCGCTGAACCAACTGAGCCACCCAGGCATCCCATAAAAATGTTTTAATTATAAAAAAAAGAATTGTTAAAATCACAGATAATTTTACCTACTAAAAATAGTAATGATGTCTTTTTAAAAGGTAATCCTTAAGGCTGGAGAGGATTTTCTGACATAGGCCTTTAATTTACCACTAAGCCAGAGTGAAAGTATAAAGTTAAGCAAAATTTCTAGAGGGCAATTTGGCTACACATCCATCAAAGATCTTTAACGATGTTCTTTTTTTTTTTTTAAGATTTTATTTATTTATTCATGAGAGACACAGAGAGAGAGACAGAGAGACAGAGAGGCTGAGACACAGACAGATGAAGCAGCAGGCTCTATGCAGGGAGCCCAATGTGGGACTCGATCCGGGGTCTCCAGGATCATGCCCTGCGCTGAAGGCAGGCGCTAAACCGCGGAGCCACCCAGGGATCCTCCATGATGTTCATTTTGACTCAGCAATTCCCTTTCTAACAATCTATATTCCAAGGAATTAATCAGAAATGCAAAGATAAGTTTGCATTTTAAAACATTTATGGAAAATAAAATTAAAAAATAAAATATTTATGGAAATATTATTTCCATATTGTTATTATTAAATAAGATAATTCTGGAAGAAACTTAAATGTTCAAATATGAGGGAAAGGAAAAGTAAACCCTAGTATATTCATAATTATAGGATATTATGCTGTCATTAAAATATAATACTTATGAAGATTTTCCAAGTGCTTAGCACTTAAAAGGTTAAAAAAGAACTACAATAATAACTAATAATTGTGACAACTGGATGGCTCAGTGGTTGAATGTCTGCCTTTGGCTCACAGGATCCAGGATTGAGTCCTGCATCGGGTTCCCTGAGGGGAGCCTGCTTCTCCCTCTGCCTATGTCTCTGCCTCTCTCTCTGTGTCTGTCATGAATAAATAAATAAAATCTTAAAAAAAAAAAACAGTGTCTGATAGGTATGCATCAAACATTCAATAATTGTTAGTTATTATTTTTTTATTTTATTTATTTTTTAAAGATTTATTTATTTATTCATGACAGAGAGAGAGAGAGAGAGAGAGAGGCAGAGACATAGGCAGAGGGAGAAGCAGACTCCCCTCAGGGAGCCCGATGTGGAACTCGAGCCCTGAACCCCAGGATCATGTTCTGAGCCTAAAGCAGAGCTAAACTGCTGAGCCATCCAGGCATCCCAGACACCGTGTTTAAAGCTTTAAGTATGTTATTTATTTTATCAGCACAGTAACCCTGTAAAATAAGATAAAATTATACATACACATAGCATGGTTGCAGCTAAATAACAGATAATAACATTATAATATAATAAGTGTAAAACAAAAGTATCTGAAGGAAATATATCAAAATGTTAAAAGAAGTATATTTACAGGTAACTTTTTCTTGTCTATTTATACTTTTCTGTATTTCCCTAAGTTCTCCAGTTTAATTTTTCCTGAGTTTCAGAGAAAAAGGTGCTTAATGTAAAAAAAAATAATAATTATTATAAATTGGGAAGAAAAAGACAAAAAGAAAAGGGGCACTGGGGTGGCTCAATTAAGTGTCTGACTTTTGCTTTTGGCTCAGGTCATGACCTCAGGGTTTAACGTGGAGCCCCTCGTCAGGCTCTGTGCTGAGCATGGAGCCTGCTTAAGATTCTCTCTCTCCCTCTCCCGCTGTCCCTCCCCATCTCTCGCCCCCAAAAGACAAAAAGGAAAAATAGAAGCTGTAACACCACCACTGAGTCAAATCCTCTAAAGTGAGCCTGTACTATTTTTGTTATCCTTAAGGAAAAATACTGAAGGAAAGTGTTTAATGAATTGAGTCTATTTGTAGACAAAGACCTCTAAATGATTTAAGTAGATACAAAATTGCACAATCCCTCAACATCCTTACCATCACAACCCCCTTAAGAAAGTCAAGAAAACATATTAGATCAGGCCACTTTGTCTCCTCTACCAGACTCTAAGAAATTTGTGTGTGTGTGTGTGTGTGTGTGTGTGTGTTTTATCATTATATTTCAATTACCTGGCTGCGTATGAGACATGGCACAGGTTTCCAGGAAATATTTGTTGGTCATAAGTCAGCACCATGCTGTGGAATGCAGAGGAGTGCAGAGCATATGAGAAGTAATCTTTCTGTTAAATTCAGCTGTGGTGAGACTATTCTCAGAGCGTGGAATAACGACATTATTAGCTGATATATTTGGTAAATATATTTGTGTTGTTTGCAGCCACAGCAAGTTCATTTATGACTTGGTCATAGAATCAAGAGAATGGGGTGTCTTTAATAACAACGACAATACTTGTTGAGTGCTTAATATGCATCACACTCAGTTCAAACGTTTTCCAGGGATTCACTAATTTAAACCTCACAAGCACCAATGAGACAGATATTAATTTTATTGTACAGATGGAGACACCAAAGCACGGAGAGAAGTAATCGACCTGAGGTCACAGCCAAATTGGGGCAGAAGTAGGATACAAACCAAGGCAGTATGGCTCTTGTGTCTCTGTTCTTAATTTATCATTACAGTGTAGTGTCTCTACTACTTTTGATTACGGCGCTTTTAGAAAAGCTTACTTAAGATTGTTTAGTCTACAAAGGCATGGTTGTTAGATCATAGTTATTAAAGACTGCTTCTATAGGAAATAATCTATTTCCGTAGGTCAATTTAAAAATTGTTTCTATATAGGAAGGTAAGACAATATATCCCTGGAGTATAGTTTTGGGATGATTTATTCTTTCCCCTATTGCATCATTAGAGCTCTGTGTTATGAATGCCTATCTGAACTCAAACCATCTGGCTGCAGAGCTCCTATCCTTCATCACCTCTAGGCTGCTTCAAGGAAAACCAGATAAGCTAGTATAAGTTGTTTCTTCAAAAAACAGATCTCTAATTTATTATGATGAATTTAAAATCTAATCTTAATTTCAAAGGTCTTGCGGATTCCTCATCTCAGCCTAACAAAACAGACATATTAAATGAGCAAATTATCTATTCTATCAGTCAGACTGTTGATTAAAAAAAAAAAAAAAGAGTTTAACACTGGGCTCAGGACCAACATTGAGTGTAATTACTTGTTTTGGTTTTCTAAGTTGACTTAGATCCAGAGGTAAATACTTTTTGGGTAGAACTTTCTAACCAAAGATGTGAAAATAGGATGTTGTTTGTTTAAGCAAAATTAAGCAAAATTGCTACTTAAAAATTATGCATGAATAAAGGGGTCATGAACAAAGCCAAATGAAGCCTGAGAGAACAAGTGAGATCCTGGGCACCTGTGAGTACTGTCACTTTTCTGTAGTCCCTTTCACAGAACCTCTTCTGTAGGAAGTCACCCAGAAAGGCAGATACTTAACCCTACCCTAGACTTCTTTTTTTTTTTTTTCTTTTTTTTCTACCCTAGACTTCTTAAAGAATACTTGCTCATTATCTTGCTCTTCCTCCCAGAATATTATTTTGTTTATAGAGGTTAAGGCTGAAGCTCCTGCAATTCTCTTTTACCTTGACAGCTACCTGCCAATCACATGCTTGGGGACTTTTTACCAGATTTTTTGATCTGTATATTACTGTTAGTATGAAAGGGATAAAGATTCTATTAAGCTTATGCTTTCATTTACTTGATCACTGCCTATAACAATGCCTTACATATGAGTTACTTAACATTTTAGTTAAATATTTTTCTAGCCAGCTATTTGCTTAATTCTAGATACCTGTGTTGCTTCTGAAATGATCTTCCCTACTCACTTTGGTCATACTATTCTCATCTTTATGCAGTAGATTTCACCATACTTTAAGACAAATTCAAAACTCACCTTGTAGACAGACTACTTTATTCTTTTAGGCTTCTCATATATTTCAGGCAAGTTGTTCTTAGCCCCTGCTTTCAAGTTTTCCCCCTAAATACCAACCTGGAATGTCCTTCTTCATGGACTTGGCAAGGTTATACTCTTTCTCACTTCTCTTATCAGAGAAATGGCTCCTGAAATTTCAGGATCTCCACAAAGCCCTTCTGATTATAGCAAACTCCATTTAAATAAATAAAGACCTTATCAATATACAAGCAAAGTAAAATCCATGCCGTATTCATGCCTAGTACTGTTCTGGGCTCTGAGAAAAAGCTAAAAACAAAACAAAGTGGAAGGCTATCTCTGCCAACAGGAAGTTTATAAACCAATCAGTCTTCATAATCATAAGTCATCACAACGAGAGGCACTTAAGCTTCAGCGTAATTCTTAGGTCAAATGTAACATATTGTAATTCTTAGGTCAAATCTGATTTGACAATTATCGTTTACAATAAAAATGTAAAATCATTTATAACAAAGAAAGACATCTTAATTATTTCCAACAATTAACTAAATACCGGTACAACAAAAGAGTCAGAAAAATCCTATGAAGTTAGATTTGCTGTATATTTTATAATTATTTCTTTACTTTTAGGATACTGGAGAGGGCTAGGAAGGGAAGGGGCAGTGAACTAACATTTGTTGAGTATGAATATTGCATTAGCATTGAGCTAGGTCCTCAGGTACATTATTTGAATTCTTGCTACTACTCATCATGGTATTTCTATTTCACTAATAAGGAAATAAAGGTGGAATATTACTCAGCTATTAGAAATGACAAATACCCACCATTTGCTTCAACGTGGATGGAACTGGAGGGTATTATGCTGAGTGAAGTAAGTCAGTCGGAGAAGGACAAACATTATATGTTCTCATTCATTTGGGGAATATAAATAATAGTCAAAGGGAATATAAGAGAAGGGAGAAGAAATGTGTGGGAAATATCAGAAAGGGAGACAGAACGTAAAGACTGCTAACTCTGGGAAACGAACTAGGGGTGGTAGAAGGGGAGGAGGGTGGGGGGTGGGAGTGAATGGGTGACGGGCACTGGGGGTTATTCTGTATGTTAGTAAATTGAAAACCAATAAAAAATAAATTAAAAAAAAAATAAAGGTCAAAGAAGAGAATTAACATGCTCCAAGTCCCAAATTGGTAAGTGCCAAACCAGTATCAGAACCTACTTTTTTCCAGTTCTAATTCCACTGAATAATTCAAATCCACAGACCTACCATCCTACACCAGGCATCCCTGTATATCCAAATGAAAATTTCAGATTAGAGCTCTCAGGAAAGCATAGGATTCAAATCTAACTTGGTAGTTTAGGGGGGTAAAAAGAAATTTACTGTGTCATCACTAAATGATAACTAAGTTCACAAGTAAATCTCATGAAGGGTAGGGGTGCAGGACACTGGAATGTCATTAGGACATTGACTCTTATCTTTGCTGAGATCTCCTTTTGGGTCAGAGTCTACACTGATCTCTCAGCTTTTTTACGCTTAACGAGAAATAGTTTCTGCCTAATACTGTAGCTTCACCACAGAAGAAAAAACCCTCTTCTCTCGTTCCAATTGGAAATTCCCAGACAACAGGGCAGCCCCGGTGGCTCAGCCGTTTGGCGCCACCTTCAGCTCGGGGTGTGATCCTGGAGGCCCGGGATCCAGTCCCACATCGGGCTCCCTGCGTGGAGCCTGCTTCTCCGTCTCTCTCTCTTTCTGTGTGAAATAAATAAATAAATAAATAAATAAATAAATAAATAAATAAATAAATAAATAAGGAAATTCCCAGAAAACACCTGGAGTCATCTGCCTCTCTGGTACACGAGTGCCCAATACTTTGATTAGCAGTACTCTCAAAACAACACACCCAGGGTTGAAAGGGAACCAATTCTCCAAAGAGGTTATTGTTCCTAGAAAAAAAGGCTATAGAGCAATAAAATGAAAAATATTCACTTAATAAAGATTAACTTTCTTCGAAGTAAAGTGTTAAGTGGCAATGTCCAGGATTTAGGTACTTTGGGATCTCTGCTGGGGTGAACAGCCTAGCTGAACACTGCTGCTGTAGGATGAAGACAGTATGTGTTCCCCTCTCCTTTGTCACTACCCTCCAAAATTTAGTAGATTCTAAGATCCCTTTTATCTCTATGATTCTATTACTCTCTCAAAAAGCACTCTGCCGCTTAAGAACAGTTATGACAAGTGCAGATCATTTTTATGCTCCTTGAGGAGCGTGATGTTTTGCTCTTTTTTTTCCTACATATCAGACCAACCAACCCATTATTTCACTATGTTCTATGGTTATCTGCCAAAGCAAAGAAGTGAAACAAAGCTGCCTTTCGGAAAACAGTAAGGTTAAAAAAAAAAACAAACAAAAATTATATGGTATGGTAAATGTAGTTAGTATAAATATAATGTCACACATTAACAATTAAGCTTCTCTAACCTTCTAGGTTAGTACATATATGATATTGGTCATTTACAATTATTGAACCAACAGAGAGATTTAAATTTCCAAACCAACTACTAATCTAAACACTACTGCAATTAATTCATCAATGTAAAAAAGACCTATCGACAGATACACATGCTTCAATTTCTATTTCTAGCAGTTCATCATAGCCATTTGTGGTATAATACTTATAATGAAATATTTCTCAGGAAGGAAAGGTTTACCACAAACACATTCTTATACAGAACTTTCACCATCAGACAGCAGCTAGAGACACCCTAAGGAACTCAGGTATCTTGCTCTAACCCTGAAAAAGGGCAGAAGTATAAAATGAATGGCTGAATTGGCAAGTTACTTACTACTATTGCTCAGTTTAACATTATTCTATTGAAAAAGCAGGGAAGGGGTCTACAAGACATATAACTAAATTGATAGAAATGTACTATTTTATTTTAAAGACCTTTTCACGCTGAATCTTTCTTTGCTCTCTTTGTTCATTAAACTTAGAGAGGAACTTATCAATGCTTTACGTAGATGTCAACTCCTGTATTTCTAGAAAGATGAGAAAAGACAGCAACTTAAATACTTCAGCAAGTTTCTGTTCATGGAGAGGTCGATGCATGATGCAACAATGTCATTTCCTGACCTGCTCATCTGGTCATTATGAAATCTGTGTTCAAAAATGGAAACAGATACATCATTAGAGGAGAGACAGCTGATTCTCAGGTATTTTTTACCATTAACCAGACAGGAAAAGATACAGTGGGCTTCCCCTTTTTATAATAAATGCCTGGGAAGTTCCAGAGGCTCTCATATCCTGCCAAAAATAAACATGACCATCATCAGCCCAGCAGCTCAAGCAGCAAAAACATAAAGGAAAGGAAAAGCTATCAAACCTTTACATTCTGTAGCAAATGCCTCTTCTTTCTCTATGGACCTGGCATCTAGTATGTTACACTGTTGTTGTCTCTAAGGAAACAGAACAATCACATGACGAAGAATCCTCTCCACAAGGTAGTTTATCCCACAGAGCATTTTGGGGAGAGCAGGTACGAGAGAACAGTTCGTATGAAGGCAAACACACATCTGCACTCTGCTAGCAAGCCCATCGAGCAATTGAGTGCAGCCAATCACAGGGAGGCAGATATAGCACACAGAGTAGGTACCGCTCCTTGGAAGCATAAACATGAAACACACCTCTTGCAAGAGAGTCCAAGTTCTGCTGCAATTTACACTGCCCCAATTCATCCAGTCAGCAATTCCATTCTAACAGGGCCATTAAGGAGCGTCCCCCTACCTCCTCTCCTAATTGCCAACTGCTTGAAATGAATGTAGCCTGCAGTACTGTGTCTGCCAAGCAGTCCAGGTAGGTAGGATTAGGAGGGAGAACTAGTAAGACTTGGTTTTTTGTTTTGTTGAAGAGGAGTTAGAGGGAACACTAGCAAAGTGAAAGAGATGGACGATGGTGGTCTACTTCCCCCTTGGAAGTCAGGAACTACCTGCTTCATAAGGGCAGCTCGTCAGAGGGCAGCTGAGACAGAAGGGCTGTACAGTGTAAGCTGCCCAGTGGGCTTTCAGGGACACCTCCAGCAAGGCACCCACAGGATGAAACTGTCTCCGAAACTCCAACTCATCCTGTGCCCTCTTATCTCTTTCATCTCCTCAGCAGCCCTTAAATCCATCTGTACCTAGTCTCTATCTCCATCAGCAACACCACATGGGAGCCCCTGGCTGGTGGAAAGTCAGAACATCGTGATGGCTTTCTGTTAGTCCACTGGAGTCCAGGCAACTTTTGATTGTTACTCGTCTGACTTCGAATAGCTTAAATTACTTTCCTAAGTACAGCTCTCATGTGCCATTCTGCTCCAAGTCATTGATTCCCTGCCAGCCTCCCAAATCAGGACAAACACCTTCCTTTCTACACTTACTGCCCAAACACTACAGCCTCAAGTCCCAGATCATCTTAATTTTCACCACTTCCTGATGCTTCCTAAATGTCCAGGCAATAATGCTACACAGGCCCTGAACCTTTCTGAAACAGTAAAACAAAACCAAAACAAAATGGCACAAGATATATAAGTATTACACTAAAAACAGGACGAAGTCAACATGAAACCCAGACTAACAACTGATGTGGCTGGCAAAGAAGTCTACTGTCTACTGAGATAAATGAAGAGGCAAGAAAAGACAACCCAACAAATCAGACTGCTAATGGGTTAATATAAACACTTTGATATCAATTTTAAAAGCCTAATGAATAAAACAGATGTGTGTGTATGTGTGTGTGTGTGTGTTTGAATTCTTGGCAGAAAATGAAAGAGTTGACTTCTATGACTTCTATGACATATCAGAATAAAATAAAAACAAAATAGCAGTTGGATATCTTCCAAGCCTACAAACTGAGGATATACAAAAGGGAGGAGAGCACAGAATGTGAAGGTCAATGTGAACAACAATGGGTAAAATTAATTTAAGGAGAAGGGGAAGAACTACAGCATAGCAGAGGCTGAAATACCTTAACTTTATAAAAACACATCAAAGGGGAACCACAGCAGCAGGGAGTGAGATGAATACACGCTGGGGAGAGGTGGGTTCTTGTTCTGATTCTGGTACTAAGCAGACCGAGTGATCCACATGATGCTGGACAATGAAGCTCTTGGTGTCCCAGCTAACTGGTCTGTGAAATGAAGGGGGCTGGTCTAGAACAGTGGCTTCTACATGTGCTCCCTGAGCATCAAAGGATTCTACGAAGTGCTTCAGGAACCATGGAGGAGAGCAAGAGAATTAGACTTCAACCTCACTCCAGTAGAAGCAGCTCTACTTCCATTCCACATAAAATGTCATAAACAAAATATTCCACCGCTGCTTTTCAAAAAGTTTGAAAATTCCTTTCCTTATTATAAAAATTAATTAAGTCTCTGCTATACTCATATCCTGTTCTTTGCCTTTATAGGATTTATCATAGTTTGCAATTACATGTAATAAGCATTGGCTTCTTGATTGGTCTCACCTAAGAGGCTGTAAACTTCCTGAGAGCAGGGCCCACAGAATCTGTTGCACCCCTGAGTTCACACTGCATATCTAACAACCTAACACCATGACTGGCATTTGGTGGGTGTTCAACAAATACTGGTTCAATAATGAGATTTTATGACTCTACTTTCAGTTCTAATCTACTTGAAACAATGCATTAGCTAAACCTAAAAGTGCTAATTGATGAAGGGTTCATGTGAATTTGAAATTGAGAATATGTCCAGACAAGGAATTCAAAGGATAGTTAACAGGCCATTTGGCATGCTTGAGCAGGAGATGTAATGATGACCAAATGGTGAGTTCAGGAAAACAGCAACACTTCTCATACAGATGAAACGACAAAACACATCAGGCCAGCAATGCCTGCTAAAGCAGTCTTGGTACTTAATTTCTGGGCCAAAAGAATCTAAAAGTAATTTGAAATGTCCTAATACATTAGGGAGTTTGCAAGGGGAATAAAGAACCACACACCATTCATTAAATGTGTATCAAAGTCTCTGCTGGAAAGGCCACACAGAGACCTTTGAGGACAGTACTACGACAGTGAAATATAGATCAGCTACAGAAGTTGTGGAGAGATTTCAGGTTCAAGGTGGCAGACTGAGCATGTGCTGAGAGCTTGCCCTCCTGCACTGAAGATAAACGATTTAAAGATACAGAAATAAATTGATGCACGCATAGCTAGAAACGAAACAAAAAAGGAAACTCTCTTTAAACCTTACAAAAAGAAGAATCATCCCTCAAGGAAGAAAATAAACAAGAAGGCATTGTGGTGAGCAGGGGCTGTGCTGAACTGCCATGACCCACACACAAGGACTTCCTCACCTCTGAGGAAGCTAGAACCTAACCAACACCCCACCCACCTCCAAATCAGAGAAAACAGAGTATCTATAAAAGTCTTTAAAATTAGTATGTCTAATATCCTTAGGCACCTAAGGGATAGAACAGCCTCCATATAATGTTCTAAAAAATAATAGGTTAGGGATTTTAAAAATGAAAATCACAATTATTGAGATTAAAAAAAAAAACAACTCCAAAGACAGGCTGACTACAAAACTGAATCCAGCGAAAGACTGACGGTGCTCTTTTTTTTTTTAAGTTAACAAACATGAGAGCTAATTCCAGTTTTTAAAGTCTGTATCTTAGAGTTCCAGAGAGACCAAAGAGAATGAAGGAGAGGCAATTGTATCTGAAACAAATAATGGCTGAGAATTTTTTAGAACTAATGAAAGATTTGAGCCTTTAGAGAATAAGGATCTTCTGAGTATTAAAACAAATTAGGGAAGCCCCAGTGGCTTAGGGGTTAAGCGCTGCCTTCAGCCCAGGGCGTGATCCTGGAGACCCGGGATCGAGTCCCATGTTGGGCTCCCTGCATGGAGCCTGCTTCTCCCTCTGCCTGTGTCTCTGCCTCTCTTTCTCTCTCTCTCTCTCTCTCTCTCGAATAAATAAATAAAATCTTTAAAAATAAAAAATAAAAATAAATAAAACAAATTAAATTAAATAGAAATAAACTAAAAAAAAAAAAAAAAAAGAGCTCATAGCCAGATGGATTATAGTAAAACTTAGTATTAGCAATGTTACAAAGAAAACCCTAAAAGTTACTAGTAAACCATTAGAGAGCAGAAAGGAAGGAGAATCAGATTGTTATCAGTTACAAGATAACAGAGGTTACAAAATAATAGGGGAATGATATCTTCAAAGAATAAAGAGAAAACATCTTTTGGCAAGATTCTAAACCCAGCCAAATTATCATTCCATAGTGAGTGTATACTACAACAATTAGGCAAGAAAAAGAAAATACATCCAAATTGTAAAGGAATAAGTAAAACTATCTCTATTTGCAGATGACATGATCTCATTTATAGAAAACCCTAAAGAACCCACCAAAAAACAGGAGTTGGCCTTAAAAAAAATCCACCAACAATCAAATCCCCCCAGAAACTATAAAAGAGCTAATAAATTCAATAAAGTCATATGACAAAAGGCCAATACAAAAAATCAGTTACATTTCTATCTACTAGCAATGGACAGTCTAAAAATGAAATTAAGATAACAATTTCATTTACAACAGCATCAAAAAGAGTAAAATACTCAGGAATAAATATAATCAAAGAAATGGAAGACTTGTACACTGAAAACTATACAATATCATTGAAGGAAATTAAAGAAGATCTAAAAAAAATGGGAAGACATTTCATGTTCATGGACTGGAAGACATAATGTGATGATGGCAATATTCCCCAAATTGATCTACAGATTCATTTCAACCCTGTCAAAATCACAGCTGCCTTTTCCATAAAACACATTGATCCTAAGTTCATATGGAAATATGAGAAAAATGAAATAGCCAAAACAATCTTCCAAAAGAACAAAGTTAAAAAAAAAAATAAAAATAAAATAAAAAAAAAACAAAAGAACAAAGTTGCAGGATATATATTTCCCAATTTCAATGTGTATTAGCATATTCATAAATTATCCATATTCTCTCTAGTTACACAGAAATCCCTAATTAATATACAAAATTATTTGGCTTTGGAAAAGTTTCTAAGCCTAAACACTGCAAGGACCGAGCAACAGATCATGAAGGATTTTTAATCACTATCTAACTGATATTTCTCATTGCTAAGAGCTCCACACCTGGTCTCTGTTTTGTCTGCTGGAATGGCTGCAGTAGAAGTATAGCTGATAACTGTACTCATAGATTCCTCCTCAAGGTCTTCCCTCTACCTATTTCTCCTCTGCCTCCATAACAAAGGTTGGGGAAAATAACAAATGGACACAATTACAAGAAGCTAAAGAATGCTCTTGTAGCAGGAGTGTGTGTTAGAAAAAGTCGAGGGCATTTTTTATTTTCAAGATGTTAAATTTTTAGAGCCATCAGTACTTTTTCCTTTGTAACTCACTCCACTATATCCACACGAAGACATTTGACTTCATTAATTTAAAGGTTTACATGTTCAAATTAGTTTTTGGAGATCCTTTCTTAGGAAAGATCATCTTATATTTGGGGTCACTTATCTATTTTTGAAAGAGAAAAAATATATCAAAAGCTTGTTGCTACTTATACTTCTACTTATCCTATTTCTCTCCTTACTTCCATTGCTATTTAACATTTATGATCAGAATAATTTAGAAATATAGCTTTTTCTCATTTTCGTGACTCAATTTCATCCAAACTCTTTGGGTTTTTTCGTTTTTTTAAGTAGGTGTGGAGCCCAACGCAGGGCCTGAACTCATGACCCTGAGGTCAAGACCTGAGCTAAGATCAAGAGTTGGACGCTTAATCAACTGAGCCACCCAGGTGCCCGCATCCAAACTCTCTGCATTTTTGACATCAGAGTCTTTGTCATCTCTAAAGGTTCTCTGAGTCATTACACAGTTCTCCAGAATACAGCATGGTCATTTCTATCCAAATCACTAAGAAACAATTCCTCTGTACCTAATGCTCTTAATGGAAAATTTACCACAAGCTTCTCACATAACATTCAGCCAGCTGGCATTTCCATCTATAGTCATTTAATGTATTTTTATTTTTAAAATTAAATTTAATCTTTTTTACACACATAATTTAAAAACTTGATATAATGGGAATACCGGGAATACTACATTCAATAATCTGAGAATCTTTTAAAACAAACACAGGATATTTAGAAAAATTGTTCAGATACTTAACCCTAAAAGAAATAGCCCTACCAAAGAATCGATATCATACAGAATACTGCCTGTGGCCAAAATTCAATGTCAGAGAGCATCAAGAATACTCCCCAAAACTCTCATGTTTGGAAAATTTAAAAATTGCCTTAGGGGCACCTCGTTGGCTCAGTCAGAAGAGCATGGGACTCCTGATTTTGGGGTGGTGAGTTCAAGCCCCACATTGGATGTAGAGATTATAAATAAATAAACTTTAAAAAAAAATGAAACAAAAAAATTAAAAATCGCCTTAACTCAGCATATTAGAAAAAAGGAATTTTTAAAAATCAGCTAGCTGGGGGTGCCTGGGTGGCTCAGTCAGTTAAGCCTCTGATTTTTTTTTTTTTTTTTTTTAAGCCTCTGATTCTTGATCTCAGCTCAGGTCTTGATCTCAGGGTGGTGAGTTTGAGCCCCACACTGGACTCCACACTGGGTACAGAGCCTACTTAAAAAAAATATGCAACTAACTGAAAATCATCTAATGAAGAAACTAGTAACAGGATTTGATTCTTACATGTTTTCTCTATCTAAACATTACCTCTAAGTTGTCAATACCCAAATTTCTATTTCCAAACTACACATATCCCATGAACATACTCCAGATGTATCTTTTATCTCTATTTGGGCGTCAAAATAAATTGAACATATTCCAAATGAAGGTCTCTTTCTATCTAAACTTGTTTCACCTCTAGGTATCCCCATCTCTATTTTCCCAGTTATTCAGGCAAAACTGACTTTCCTCTTTTTCTCATACTCCACGTCCAATCTGTCAGCAAGATTTTTATCCCACTACATGACACCTCTTTTAGACTTTTAAGCTCTTCAAAAAGTTTAAGTTCACACAGATATATCAATGGCAGTTTTTTAAAATTTTATTTATTTATTCATGAGAGACAGAGAGAGAGAGAGAGAGAGAGAGAGGCAGATATATAGGCAGAGGGAGAAGCAGGCTCCACACAGGAAGCCTAATGTGGGACTTGACCCTGGGACTCCGGGATCACACCCTGAGTCAAAGGCAGACGCTCAGCTGCTGAGCCACCCAGGCATCCCTCAATGACAGTTTAATCAATTTCTTAAAACGAAGATGTTCAATATTCATCTCAAGAAAGTCTCTGGAGAAAGTCTTGCAAGAATGTTTTTCTTGTGATAAACTGGACACAGGAAATGGGTGAAAAATAACAGCTGGAATTACATAGAATTCAACATGAGGTGGTGACAGCTGGAAAGAAATGACTAAAGAGAAAAAAGAAGTCACTTAAGTCCTAAAAAGAATTCCATTAAAAAAGTGAAAAACCAAGAAGGAAGATCATTCAAAACAATTTAACAGAGTATTTCCTTAAGTTCATGCTTGGAGGCAAGGTATACAGTTTTACCCTCAAGATGACCCACTAACATGGAAATGGAAATGGAAATGGAAAAAGTAAGACAAAAGAAAAAGGTTATTTTACTAAAGGAGAGGATGCCTTATTTTGTCCTTACCTTGATCTCTAGGATTAATTCGTTGTTTTTTTTTTTTTTTTAAGATTTTGTTTATTTATTCATGAGAGACACACACACACAGAGAGGCAGAAATACAGGCAGAGGGAGAAACAGGCTCCATGCAGGGAGCCTAACGTGGGACTCGATCTGGTATCCCCAGGATCAGGCCCTGGACTGAAAGTGGCGCTAAACCGCTGAGCCACCGGGGCTGCCCTCTAGTATTAATTCGAATAGTAAAATAAGACCTTCTCTCCAAAAGCTCATAAAATAGATTTTTATAATCTGAGTAGCCTTTCCTTGATTGCCTTCCAAAGGTTCAGTAAGATCAGCAAAATCATATCCCATAAACAAGCATGATCCCAAAATGTGACCTTGAATAGAGGGACTAGAAGTAACTTGCCAAATTTAACCTAATTCATTGAGAATTTACAATTGTGCTCCACACTCTAGAAGTATAACAAGTCAATAAAGTTTAGTCCCACAAACACCTGGAATGTACCAGGCACAAACGACATGCATAAAGGATATCCCTTAAGAAGTTGAAGGTGCAAAGGAGGTGCTTACAATCTTCAAGAAATCCAGGTCTAATATGAAAAAAAAATCCTGAAGGAGAGAATAGCGCTTTGGGTGTCCAGATGACTGATAAACCAACAAGAGCTAAAGGAATTTAGGGAAGGAGAGAAGAGATCCAAATGAATGAGCAGCTTCAGGGCTCAAAGCTTTTGTGAATATCATAGAATTAAGCTTGGCTCCTGGATATGCAAAGGAGAAAAGTCTGAAAGAGGCCAAGCAGGGCATTCAGGAAAAGGGGTAGTTGGCCTGGGAAGTTCATGAGCTAGCTCAGAGGGAAAGAGATACAAAGTTTTAATGGGTAGGAGGGAGGCAGGCTTTATACTGCAGTAATTTAGCAGAAGATAAGATTCAAAGAGTGGGGTGGGTCCTGATTACACAGGGTCCTGAATTCCAGTATGAGGAGTGCCTCCTTAATTCCATAGGCAGTGGAGTTTTGCACGCTTTTAAACAGGGAAGTAATATGATAAAGGCAGTGATTCAAGAAGATTAATTTGTTAGAAATATGTAGACAGATTTGAGGTTTAAGAAAAATGAAAAAGGCTAATTTAGTAGGTGTTAAACTCAGGTACTAATCAAAAGTGGGTGATATTAAGACCTATAAAGGTGCTGAGAAATATTCAGATTATTCTAAATTGCAACCAGATCACCGTATACACATTCTATTAAAAAACTCACTCAAGGAGCCCCTGGCTGGCTCAGTCAGAAGAACATGTGACTCTTGATCTTGGGGTTGTGATTTAGAGCCACAAATTGAGTGTAAAGATTACCAAAAAAAAAATTAAATAAACCTTAAAAAAAAAAAAAAAAGATATTCCACTCAATGAAATAGAATTCTGAGGCTCAATGTCTGGATGAAATTACATTGTGGGTATACCCTAGGTTTGGCCTGTGAAGCAATGAAGCTCAATGAGAAGCACATTTCTTCAATATTAAGAACGATTGTTTTTTAAGGATTGGTTTTTAGCAATCATAATTAGTTCAAAAGTGACACAAAAATGGATTATAGACTAAAATGTAAGGGCTAAAACTATAAAACTTTTAGATGAACATATAGGAGAAAGTTTTTGTTACCTTGGGTCAGGCAAAGATTTTTTAGATATGACATCAAAAGCATAATCCTTAAAAGAAAAAAACTGACAAACTGGACTTCCTCAAAATTAAAACTTTTGCTTCAAAAGGTCATTAAGAAAATAAAATGATAAGACACAGACAGGAAAAAACTATTTTCAATTATGTATTTGATAAAGAACTTACAATCAGAATATATGAAAAACTCTTAAAACTCAGTAAGATAAACAACTCAATTATAAAGTGGACAAAAGAAACTGTCATGGCCTAGAGGAGCCCAAGGAGACATGATGAATAAATGTAACGGTTTATTTTGGATGGGAATTATAACTGAAAAAAGACACTAGGAAAAAGATGAATGAAACCTCAATAAACTATGGAGTTAATACTAATATCAATATGTTCATTTATAAAATCTTAACAAGGGAAATAGAGTGCAGGATATATAGGAACTCTTTGTTTGATCTTTGCAATGTTTCTGTAAAACTATTTAAAACAAAGTCTATTTAAATAGGCAAAAGATATTTTTTTTTTTAAGATTTTATTTATTGGGCAGCCCAGGTGGCTCAGCGGTTCAAGGGCCACCTTCAGCCCAGGGCCTAATCCTGGAGACCCGGGATCGAGTCCCATGTCAGGCTCCCTGCATGGAGCCTGCTTCTCCCTCGGCCTGTGTCTCTGCCTCTCTCTCTCTCTCTCTCTCTCTCTCTCTCTCTCTTTCTGTGTCTCTCTCTCTGTGTCTCTCAAGAGACACAGGACCCTAGGATCATGACCTGGGCCAAAGGCAGACACTCAACCACTGAGCTACCCAGATGCCCTGCAAAAGATCTTAAACAGATAATTATATCAAAGAAAAAACACAAACAGCTTATAAGTACATGAAAAGGTGCTCAACATGATCAGTCACTGGGGAAATGCAAACTAAAACCACAATTAGATACCACTATTCACAAACTAGGATGACTAAAATCCATAAAATGACAATATATGAAGTGCTGGTGGGAATGGGAAGAAACAGGAACTCTCATGTGTTACTAGCAAGAATGTAACATGGTACATTCACTTTCAAAACAGTTTGGTAGTTTCTTAAAAACCTAAATGTACACTTATTCAGCATGACCCAACAATTCTACTCCTAGGTATCCACCCAAGAGAAATAAATAAAAACATTCTCAATGGGATGCCTGGTAGCTTTGGTTAAGCATCTGACTCTTGGTTTCGGCTCAGGTCATGATCTCGGGGTTGTGAGATTGAGCCCTGCATCAGTCTCTGAAATGAGCATAAAGTCTGCTTAAGATGCTCTCTCTCCCTCTCCCTCTGCCCCTCCTCCCAACCTCTGCTTGTGTGCACTCTAAGAAAAAAACACACAACAAACTTGTTTTTTAAAAAACGAAATATGGGATGCCTGGGTGGCTCAGCAGTTGAGCATCTGTCTTTGGCTCAGGTTGTGATCCCAGGGTTTCTGGGATCGAGTCCCGCATCGGGTTCCCTGTGAGGAGCCTGTTTCTCCCTCTGCCTGTGTCTCTGCCTGTCTCTCATGAATATAAACAAATAATTTTTTATAAAAAATGAAACAAAACATGTCTGCACAAAGATGTAAATGTTCATAGCGGCATTATTCATAACAGGAAAAACTGGAAATGAGCCAAATGTCTATCAACTGCTGAGGGATGAATAAAATGTAGTATTCTCATATAATGGGATATTCACTGCATTTAAAAGGAATGAACTATTGACACTTGATATAATATGGATAAGCCTTAAAAATATTATGCCAAATGAAAGAGCCAGAACCAAAAAACTATGTAGTTTATTATTGTGTTTATATGAAATTGCTAGAAAAGGTAAAGCCATGAAAGCGTATCAGTAATTACCTTGGGGCTACCAGTAAAAGCTGGAAATGACCAAAAGTAGGTACCAGGAGACTTTTTTGGATGGTAGAAATGTTCTAAAACTGATGATGATGACAACTGCAAAATTATATAAATTTATTAAGAGTTACTTAACTGTCACAGTGGGTGAATTTTGTGGTATATAAATTGTACTTCAATAAAACGGTTAAGAAAAGACAAATTGAAACCACAATGAGATATTGCCTCATACCCATTAGGGTGACTACTTTAAATAAAACAACAATAATAAAAAAGAAAAAAGAACAAGTATAAATTGGAACCCTCACACATTGCTGGCAGGAATATAAAATGGTACAGCTGTGATGGAAAACACTATGGGGTTCCTCAAAAACTAAAACTAAAAGTGGAACTACCATTAACATCCAGCAATCCCATCTCTGGGCATATATGTCAATGGATTGAAAGCAGGGTCTCAAAGAGTTATCTGTACACCCACCTTCATAGCAGCATTATTCAGATTAGCTCAAAGGGTGGAAGCAACCCAAACATCCACTGATGAAGGAATGAGCAAACCAAATGTGGTATATACATACAATGAAATATTATTCAGCCTTAAAAAAAATCAGGCAGTCCTGACACATGCTATAACATGGATAAACCTTGAGGTTTTGAGGACATTATGCTAAGTGAAATTAGACTGTCACTAAAAGAAAAAAAAAGTATATGATTCCACTTAGATGAGGTACCTAAAGTACTAAAATTCATAGAAACAGAAGCAGAATGGTAGCTATCACAGGCTTGAAGTAAAAAGAAAGTTGATGTTTAATAGGTTGTCTCAGATAAGTTGAAAAGGTTCTGGAGATCTGTTTCACAATAATATAAATATACTCAGCACTACTGAACTATACACTTGAAAAATGGTTAAGATGGTAAATTTTATCTATATATATTTACTACAATGAAAAGAAAGAGAAAAAGGACCAAGGGATGGTGTTTCGACCATGTTAAATTTAGAGTTTAGAAGCAAAGTGCTTTATGATAGTGGTAAACAGAGTGAGAAAAATCCCTAGGGGGGAGGCAGACCAAAGTCACAGCCACTTGTAAATAATTACCCTCCTAGGATTAAACCCTGAGTTTTGTTGTATTAAATAATACTGTTTATCCTTACTGCATCATAACCAATCACCACATGTGCTGTTTACCTGACCATTACTCTCTCACACACCCCTACAAAGGTATTTATATACTCACATCTGTGGGCTCGTGAGTGTATGCAGCCCCCTGTTCCCCACACACACTGAAATTCAGGCAAAAACCTTATCTTATTTCTAGGGCTACCTCACATGACACATGACCCTTAGAATCAGCCATCTCTGTGCTCCATCTTTCTTTTTTGGAGAGATATGCTTCCAGGGCTAGCAAGTGGCCCTAACGCCGGAAGAACCAAACAGACAACACCCAAACAAGGATGAAAAGAAGCTCAAATATCTAAGAGAATCTTGTATTCCTCAAGTGCTGCATTTTCAAAGTCATCCCAGCAAAACATTTAGATAGAATTAGTATTACATGGGTTGTGACCCTTAAAAACCATAAGAACCTTCACATTCCAGGCTATATGAATGGGGGGGAGGGGAGTAGCTTTTCTTTTCTCCAAAGATTAAAACAGATAGACTTGAAGTAAAAGGTGTCTGTGGCCCACTGGTGAACAGATTATGTCACCACTGCCTAGCTTTTTCAAAGTTACTACAGCAAAATACAAGATAGAATTAGTATCAGATGAGCTGTGATCTAAGAGCCAAAGTATAATACTTACTTGTTGGAAATAGCTCAAAATTATAACCTTCCAAATAGTTTCAATCTCAAAAGACCAAGATACACAAAATGAATATGATACGTCTTTCAAGTGACTAGAACATCAAATTCATCTAGTAATCTAAGAGAAAAGTACCATCTTGTCAGTTTTCTCAAATAAGATTCTATCCTTAGCACCAAGCACAGAGCCCCAGTCACAATACATATTTAGTAAACAGTTCTGGAAAACAGTGATTTCAATCCAGATCAATACATCAATATTAAAAATTCTAGAACAACCCCATAATTTGTTTGGGAATATAGTTAAAGCCAGTTCATAACTGTCTTTGAAAACACCCAAATTTGGCTTATAAAAAAAGTTGTTAACAATGAGGCTTTCAGTTTGGCACAGGACAATTAGCCATAAGCATTCTTTGTCACAAAAGCCATCTCCAAATCCAGATTCATCCATCATTTATAAAGAAGCATCACAAAAATGAGCTTTAATGTCTAAATAACATAAACAAGTAGTTATTTTTTCACAGAGCAGTTCTTTAACAGTTGTTTCTTCATAGATTTACAAATTTTATAGGGTTTTTACAAATGGTCTTCTGTTATTTCTGGTCTCACAAATCTTCTAATTAAAGTTATTATGAATAAGAATTTAAAAAGTAGAATTTTCATATTTTACTAAAAAGTTCACAAATACAGTTAGCAAAGGATGTTTCAAGCATAACTGCCTAAAGTTAAAAAAAAAAATCTATGGGCACCCCTGGGTGGCTCAGAGGTTGAGCGTCTACCTTTGGCTCAGGGTGGGATCCTGGAGTCTCAGGATCAAGTCCCACATCAGGCTCCCTGCATGGAGCCTGCTTCTTCCTCTGCCTATGTCTCTGCCTCTCTCTCTCTCTGTCTCTCATGAATAAATAAGAACTTAAAAAAAATGAAGTTGAAATAAAAAAAAGGACAGATATGTTTTGATCAAATCAAAATAATGCATCGTCTAAGCATTAAATAGAAGAGCAGTTAAAATAAAAGTCATATTAAAGTATTTAATTGTAACTATAATTTAAATAATGATTTTTTATTATCTAGGTTAATTCTGTTTTGACGCAAAGTGTGGAGAAAACTGGTTGGCTCAGCTGCATATTTATATACACATAAGCAGCAAGAAACAATAAGGCAGTCTGGTTTCTAGGTAACAAACTTTATCCAAGTGCTTTGACAGAAAAAGTTACCAATTAACCTTTACCCTTGAGTTGAAAAAACAGCGTGAACCATCAAAGATGATGATGAGCATTCAGAAAAACAAAACATCAAGAAGCACAAAGTACCCTAAATTTGCAGTTTTTAATCAACTCTTCTTTAAGAGTCGGGGTCAGCAAAACTTTTCTTTAAAGAGCCAGATAGTAAATATTCTAGGTTTTTTTTTTTAATTGAAGTATAGTTGAGACACAATGTTAATTAGCTTCAGGTGTACAACATAGTGATTCAACAAGTCTACACATTATACTGTGTTTACCACAAGTGTAGCTCCCATCTGTCACCAGATATCACTATTACAATACCAAATGACGAGAGTTCCTATGCTGTACAATTTTTTAGGTTTTGAGGGTCATTCAACCTTAGTTACAAAGATTCAATTTTGCCACTGTAGCCCAAAAGCAAAGACAATACATGAAGGAATAAGGAATAGATTGTCTGAAAAAAACTTTATTTATGGACACCAAAATTTGAATTTCATGTAATTTTCACAAAATATTACTATTCTATTTCACAAAATATTTTTTCTCTTCAACCATTTATTAAAAAATATTTTATTAATTTATTCATGAAAGGTACAGAGAGAGAGAGGCCAAGACATAGGCAAAGGTTGAGAAGCAGGCTCCCTGTGGGAAGCCCAATGTAGGACTCAATCCCAGGACCCCAGGATCACCCCCTGAGCTGAAGGCAGATGCTCAACCACTGAGCCACCCAGGTGTCCCTCACTTCAACCATTTAAAAATATAAAAATAATAGATAGATCATGGGCCACACAAGACAGGCAATGAGTGAGACTTAACCGACAGGCTGTAGTTTGCCAACTCCTGTTTAAGAGAACACATCAATCACAGGTGTGTCCAGTGGGACCTTGGTCATTCTATTCCATGATGAAATTCAGAGGAATAAGTACACTAACCCAACCAGAAAGTTTTGCTTTCTCTCAGAAATAAATAACCATAAACTGAAACGTAATGGGGATTAACCACTAATTAAAGAAATTAGGTATAAGGACTGTGTGGTTAGATAATTAGATCTTAAACAACAGCAAATTGCTTGAATTAGGCTAGCAGAGTCTATCAGACATCAAGAGCCAGAAGTTATATAAAGATGCTTTGACTGAAAGAAACAACTAATTTCTCTCAGAAACTTATAAGAAAAGTTGCTAGAGTATTGATGATAAGTGAATCGGATTTGTTTGAGGTTTATTTGAAAAACCTATTTACTTAATATTCTCAATTTACCAGAAAAAAAATCCCCACAATGAATCAATCAAGGAAATATGTCTGACACCTAGTGGAGACATCTAGTAGGTATGTGACCTGTACTATTTTCTGAAGGAACGAAGGTATACGGGCAGAGGAGGGGATGAGGTGGATGTCTGTATAAAATTGTGTTAGTGTCATCCATTCATTCAAAGTATTTTAAGTGCCTACCAAGCACCAGGCACTATTCTGGACACTGGGTGGGACCTCAGCAAAGAATAAGAGTCCTAGTCTTTGTGGAGTTTACATTTTTGTGATATGATTTACTTAATTCTGAGGAAAAGACTGAAAGTTTAGAGTGCAGTATTATAGCATTCTAACTTCTTGGTACTTTCAGGAGGCGCCTGAGTGGCTCAGTCTGGTTAAGTATCCGACTCTTGGTTTCAGCTCAGGTTTTGATCTTGGGGTCATGAGACCGAGCCAAACGTCAGGCTCCCCATTAAGCTCAGTCTGCTTGACATTCTCTCCCTCTGTCCCTCTCTATATGTGCACTCTATCTCTCAAATAAAATAAATAAAATCTTTAAAAAAAAGTAATTTCAAATACATTAACCTTAAACGTATTCTGAGGTAATCAAGTTTTATTATCACTGCATAGTAAACTGATGTCTTTTAATCTAGTTTCTCTTCTATCATACCACCCTACCTCCCTTCTATTTTTCAATCAACCAACATACAGCTTGCTATTCAATGTTCTCTCCCGATCTAAAACTAACTGCAGGGCTCAATGTTTTAATTATTGTATGTTTCCATGGTAACAATTTCTTACTGGGTCTGCCTGTTAAGGAAGTGCAGTGCAATGGAAAAAGGCTAGGTGTGGAGTCCAGTCTCAACTCCATCATTTCGTACTGTGTGATCTTGGGCAGGTCACTGAAACTTACCAATGCCATTTCCTGACCTGTTATAGGTGAATGATATTTATACTGCAAAGGTTGCGGTAAGAAGTAAATGAAATGGTGTATATACAGAAGTGGAACACTGTAGGTGCTCAATCCATATCAACAACACTTGAATCTTGAATTTATGAGGATTTGGAAAAATCCCTATGTCAACATGAAATGTAAGCAATTAACATTAAATACTTTATCTCATACTTAATTTCAATTCCTGTCCCACATTTCCACTGGGGTTTTACTTTTATTTCTAGGTGTGCAATAATGATAAAACCTAAAATTCTTTATGTGTTCACAAACTTTTCTCATTGCCATCATGAAAGTCCAAACCACCATCATCTCTCACCTGGCCCTCTGGAAAAAAAACAAAAAACAAAAACAAAACAACAAAAAAAACCTAGCTGGCCTCTTCTTTTTCACCCTTGTCCCCACTTCCTATTTCCACGCAGCAGGCAGTGATGTGTTAAAATACAAAATTCAACTTCTCTCTCTCCTATCTAAAAGCCCTTCTAGGGATCCCTGGGTGGCGCAGCGGTTTGGCGCCTGCCTTTGGCCCAGGGCGCGATCCTGGAGACCCGGGATCGAATCCCACATCGGGCTCCCGGTGCATGGAGCCTGCTTCTCCCTCTGCCTGTGTCTCTGCCTCTCTCTCTCTCTCTCTGTGTGACTATCATAAATAAATAAAAATTAAAAAAAAAAAAGCCCTTCTATTTAGTATCTCATCCAAAATCTCAGGTGGCCTCTGCCCACCTTTGCAGCCTTCCCCCTGTTCCCTGTGCTAATGTTCCCCCTCTGCTGGGAATGTTCCTCCACTGACCTCTAATGGCTAATATCTACTTATCTTTTAGGCTTCACTATAAATGTTATTCTTCACAAAAACCTTTTTTAACCTTCCAGTGAAATAAAGACAAACCATAAGGTAAAGACATCTTGGTAGAGAATTATTTTACTGATATTATTTACAGATTTATAGCTATCAGAGAATTATTTACAGATATTTACATCAAAGTGAGTATCAATTGCTAAAAGGGAAGCAAAATCAAAACTGCAACAAATCAGCAAGAAAATAATGGAGTTGGGACAAACGGCTATCCACTTTGGGAAAGAAAAACCCTTAAATTCCTATCTTACATCTAACAGTAACAAAAAAATGAAAAAAAATCCAGAAATAAGAATTTTTTTATAGACAAAGGTATTCTTATAATTTTGAGATGAGAACATTAATGTTAAATATGAAATGTGCACCTGCCTTCGGCCCAGGGTGTGATCCTGGAGTCCCGGGATCGGGTCCCACGTCAGGCTCCCTGCATGGAGCCTGCTTCTTCCTCTGCCTGTGTCTCTGCCTCTCTCTCTCTCTGTGTGTCTCTCTCATGAATAAATAAAGAAAATCTTAAAAAAAAAATGAAATGGAAGCCAGAAACAAAGAAAAAATTAACAAATTTGATCTTTAAACTAAAAATTTAGTAAGAAACTTTATTCCCTACTCTGAGAACAATCCAGCTTGAAAAAGTCAGACTTTCTAGCATATCCTGTCTTTCAAAAGTTGTGAGCAAATAAGCATGCAACAACTATACAGAATGAGTTTACTTGAAAAAATTTTAATTAGTGGCCTAGGGGAAGGTTCATCTATGTTGGTCATCCAGTCCCTTGGATTTTATCCCCAATCCTAACTCACTCGGTAGATGGGGTTCATCTGAACCAGGACTACTGATATTTAGTAAAACAAATAAAAACAACTTAGGTGTTTGAAAGCATTACCTACAATGTGTAAAGACTCATGAAGTGCAATACAGCTGTCTATTCTTTGTCTTAAAAAGGACCCTTTTAAGTTAATATAATAAAACAATGATTAAAATAATCATGATCCTATCCAAAAGAAATATTTTCCTGACTTTAAGCATTCAAATGTAGGAGCTACCTTCATCTCTAAGTACAAAACAGTGTCTTTCTTTTCCTGATCATGATTAGAAATGCACAGCAACCCACTCTCACAATTTTCTCATCTTTAGAGCTCTACCTGTAACTCCTAGGGAAGCAGGCAGAAGACACTACCCATTATAAAACTGGCTACCTCACTCATTCAAACCTATTTGCATAGAAGCAAAGTACTGTGTGAATACCCTTTGCATCTTGCAAAGTACCTGGAAGGTCCTCAATAAATATTCACTGAATGAATGGATAACTAAGAATCTCAGCAAGAGTTAAGGTTTGCTATTTATATGTTTATATTTTAGTTGTATTCTATATGTATTTTGGATACTCAATATTGAATTCTTAGCTTGTTGTTCATACAGCTATAACCATTTATATTCTAATGATTTGGTTCCATCATTTGATCAGATTCACTAGGAAAGTTTTTGAAAAGATAGATTTCCAGGCCACCTCCAGAATAATGATTCAGCTGATCTAACCAAGAATGAAAGTGATTTGGTAATCTACGCTTTTTAAAGATGAGCAACCCTGACATCAGCCAATCTGGGACTCATTGACATGTGAATATAGAAGAAAAATATCTATAAAAGATAGAAACTCAAATTTGAAAGGGACTTTAATTGCTCAAAATTTCATCAAAATCTAAAAAGAAAACTATATTGTGTTTTCTGAGTGGTCTGCTGACTATATTCTTGTCCTGAGAATAATTTAGATTAATAAATACTCGAACTGTAAAATCTGAGTTCTGGGTAATATCTAGTATGGAAACATCTAGTGAAGTTGAACATACTTGTGGTATACATTACTAGAGGTGACCAATACCTAGTTCTCCTCTCCTTCCTAGGTATAGGGAAGACTATATACACTTGAAGTTAGGTAGAGTTGTAAGGGAAATGACGTGTCACTTTTGAATACAGGAAGATGGGTATGAGTTCCCCATATGCTCCCTTTCCCTGCTACAAGGATCAATGAGGCCTCACGTTAAGATGGTGAGCCAAAAATTGAAGCAGCCTAAACCACTGAGCCACAGTCCATAGTTCAGCTGCTCTAGAATCCTTCCCATCCACAAGAGACTTTGCATAAGTGACAAATAAACAGCCATGCGTTTAACCATGAGATTTGGGGGTTAGTTTTTTACTTCATTATCACCTAATCTATCTCGATTATGTTATATTCGTATCTTAGGACCAGGTGCCTGGGTGGCTCGGTGGGTTAGGCATCTGCCTTGGGCTCAGGTTGTGATCTCAGGGTCCTGGGATCGAGCCCCTCATTGGGCTCCCTGATCAGCAGGGAGTCTGTTTCTCCCTCTGCCTCTCCCTGTTGCTTGTGTTCTTGCTCTGTTTCTCCCTCAAATTAATTAATAAAAAATCTTAAAAAAAAGAAAAAAGAATGCTCACAGCTGCATGGTAGGTTGTAGTAAAAAACTAGAAACAACCTCAATGTCTATCAATAGGAGAATGGATTGTTTTATAGTCATTCAGTAGAATGACATTTGAGATTCTAGATAAATCTCAAAAACATACTATTTAATAAAGTAATAAACTTACAAAAGGATACATTGTAAAGCACCACCATTTATTTAAAGTTTTAAAACAGGCAGCCGAAATAGCTCAGTTGGGAGAGCGTTAGACTGAAGATCTAAAGTTTTAAAACATGTTATTTTATGGATGCATGTACATCTGGTAAAAATATAAGAACATGTATAGAGTAATAAATACCAAATGAATGTTAGAGGCACCTCTATGGAGAAAAAGGGTAATGGGATTAGGAAAGACAGAGGAAACCATGACTTTATCTACAATGTCTTATTTTAAAAAAAAAGGTTAGGGATCCCTGGGTGGCGCAGCGGTTTGGCACCTGCCTTTGGCCCAGGGCGCAATCCTGGAGACCTGGGATCGAATCCCACGTCGAGCTCCCGGTGCATGGAGCCTGTTTCTCCCTCTGCCTATGTCTCTGCCTCTCTCTCTCTCTCTCTCTCTCTCTCTCTCTGTGTGTGACTATCATAAATAAATAAAAATTTAAAAAAATTAAAAAAAAGATTAGAGGGAAATATAATAAAATGATAAGAATCAATAAGAAAAATTCAAGGTTCCAATTCTTAGCTCTCTGTCCTAGAATGAATTCATACTCAAACTTCTAACAGAAACTATAGATGGGAAAGGCATTTTCAATATAGAGAGAAAAAGAAACCTGAGGTCAAAGTCCTCCTAAGACCAGGGAAGTGGAGTCACAAGATCAGGAATGCTCAGTAATTAAAGATGCCTGATGCCTCAGAAAGCAGAGTGAAGGGCTGCATTAAAAATAAGAGGATTGGGGATCCCTGGGTGGCGCAGCGGTTTGGCGCCTGCCTTTGGCCCAGGGCGCGATCCTGGAGACCCGGGATCGAATCCCACATCGGGCTCCCGGTGCATGGAGCCTGCTTCTCCCTCTGCCTGTGTCTCTGCCTCTCTCTCTCTCTCTCTGTGACTATCATAAATAAATAAAAATTAAAAAAAAAATAAGAGGACTGGTTGAAAGCAGAACACGTCTTGCCTCTTTCACTCCACTCCCCAAAACCATACAGCCAAATGACTCCTCTTTTCTAGGCCTCATAAAAAAAAAAACCTAGAGATTACTCTCTAGTGAAACTGACCAGAAAGTCTCTGAATTCAGGCACAGCCGGTATAGGCGGGTAAATGGGGTCTAAATTCAGACACAGGAGAGATTAACTGAACGTCTATGCCTAATGTACTGGATTCCCCAACACACACTTCCTCCAGTCAGGATATTTGTAACCTTTGACTAACAACTGTACCCTAGGGTTTTTGTTTCTTTTTTTAAAGATTTTTATTTATTCATAAGAGACACAGAGAGA
Organism: Canis lupus familiaris; assembly: GCF_011100685.1. Taxonomy (NCBI): domain Eukaryota; kingdom Metazoa; phylum Chordata; class Mammalia; order Carnivora; family Canidae; genus Canis; species Canis lupus. The sequence goes on from NC_049238.1 coordinate 19,796,224, forward strand.
AAGAGGCAGAAACATAGGCAGAGGGAAAAGCAGGCTCCCTGTGAGGAGCCTGATGTGGGATTCCATCCCTGGACCAGGATCATGCCCTTAGCCTAAGGCAGATGACTGAGGCACCCAGGCGTCCCTGTACCCTAGGTTTAAAGAACTTCTTACCCAGTTCCACTGGGGAAACATCTGAGGTGTTTACTGCAGCATTTTATGTGGAGGCAGAGCTCTGAAGGCAACTAGGTATGGAGAATGAATAGGTAAAATCTGCATAGTGCCACTTAACATAAATTTTTTAAAAGAATGTACAAAATGCTACCTAGTTTTCAAGAATATGTACCAGTAAAAAGCTGTACAGTGAGCATCTTAGAATGATTACCACTGAGGAAAGGGTGACCAGACTGGGACATGCAAATGAAGGGGAATTTTTAAAACATTATAAATAGTACAAAATAATATAGTAGAAAAAAGTCCAATTATTACAGTAGTAACACTCTTTACCTGTAATAACGAAAGCCAATTTTACTTATAATGTCTAATTATAATAACCACAACATCATAATAACACATTTAAATGGACGAAACTCCCCAGTTAAGACAGTTTGTCAGACTAGAGTTTTAAAATCCAGCTTACAATTTACAAGAAGCACATCGAACTCTTTAGGACAAAGGTTGGAAGTATAAGGGTGGGGAAAGTTACACTAGGCAAATACAAACAAAACATATTAAAAGATGTTTAGTGAATAAAATAGACAAGAACAAACACAATTATTAGGAATAAAGACAGTCACTAGATAACAATTTTTCAATTTCCTAGTAAAATATGTATAGTTTTGAAGATATGAGCAACATGATTAACAAACTTGACCTAAATGACATACATTCATTCACTAAATTCTAAACCAAACAAGTACAGAATAAACATGGTTTTCATGTTTACTAGGAATATAATAAACTGGGTCATATATCACACATAATAAGTATGTCAAAACAAATTTGAAAGAATTGAATAGTACAGAACTCTTATTAGACCAAAATGAAATTAAACTAGAAGTTAATAACAAAAAGGCAACCAGGCAATCCTCATATGTTTGGAAATTAAGAAAGTATACTGCTTGGGGCGTCTGGCTGGCTTAGCTGATAGAGTGTGCAACTCTTGATCTCAGGGTTGTGAGTCTGAGCTCCAGACTGGTGTAGAGATTAGTTAAAAAAATAAAATAAAATAAAATAAAATCATAAAAAAAAGAAGGTATACTACTTAAAGGAGAAATCATAACACAACTTCGAAAATATTTAGAATTAAACAATAAAAAAATTATATAAGAAAACTTGGATACTATTCAGGGAGTATTTAGAAAAATTCATAGCCTTAAATACTTACATTAGGTGGAAAAAACCGGAGATGAGTAAGCTAACCATATGTTTTTTTTTAAGATTTTATTTATTTATTCATGAGACACACACACACACACACACACACACAGAGAGAGAGAGGCAAAGACACAGGCAGAGGGAGAAGCAGGCTCCACACAGGGAGCCCAACGTGGGACTCGATCCCGGGTCTCCAGGATCAGGCCCTGGGCTGAAGGCAGCGCTAAACCCTTGAGCCACCTGGGCTCCCCTAACCATATCTTTAAAGAAGTTAGAAAGAGAGTAGCAAAATAAACTCAAGGGAACTGTAATAAAAGAAATAATAAAGATAAGGTTGGAAACAAATAATATTAAAAAATACAGTACATACAATAAGAAAATTATAAAAACCAAAAGTTGGTCCTCTAAAAGTCCAATAGATTGGACAAATCTATGTGAAGATTTGTTCAAGGAAAAACAAAAGAGAAAAAAACCCATAAATACATGAGAGTGGGAATTTAATAGGGACATTAGCATACATATTATAGACAAAAGTTACAAACTTTGTGCCAATAACTTTGAAAATTCAAATGAAATTGACAAATTCCTACAAATATGTTCTAAAGTGACTCAAAAAGAAATAAAAATGAAGTCTTATAATTGTTTTTAAAAATGGAATTTACATTTCAAAATTTTCCCACAAAGAAGGCTTCTAGCAGAGATTAACAACATTGGTGAATTTCACCAAAAATTGAAGGAGCAAATAATCTCAATTTTAAATAAGCTCTTTCAAAAAATATAAAAAGAGAGAGATGCCTGGGTGGCTCAGCGGTTGAGCGCTTGCCTTTGGCACAGGGCATGATCCTGGAGTCCCGGGATCGAGTCCTGCATCAGGCTCCCTGTGAGGAGTCTGCTTCTCCCTCTGCCTATGTCTCTGCCTCTCTCTCTGTGTCTCTCATGAATAAATATATTAAGTAAAAAAAAAAAAAAAATATATATATATATATATATATATATACATATATATATATATATATATATAAAAGAGAATTCTCCTCAACTTTTTGAAGATAGCAGAATAGCAGACGGGGTAAACTTTGTCCTAAAAACAAAACAAAACAGAACAAAATGCAAGGGAAACTACAGGACAATTTAACTTGTACACAGAGGCAAAATCTAAGCAAAACTTAGCAAGTGAAATCTAGCAGTGTATTAAAAGGAGAGTCAACTTATCTTTATTTTAGGAATGTATGGCAGTTTAAAAAAACAATTCATGTAATTCACTACATTAATAGAATAAAGAAACTTATGTGATCATGTCAAGGTCTTTGACAAAATTCCACATCCATTCATGACCCAAAAAAAGCACTCTTAGCAAATGAGGTATACAAGGGAAGCTCTTTTACCTGATAAACAGTTTCTACAAAACCTACATCGAATGACACACTAAATGAACATTGAAAGCTGTCTTTCTGGGATTAGCAATAACAGAAGAATGCCTACCAAACCACTTCTATTTAATACTGCACTGGAGGTTCCAGCCAACGCAAGAAGACCAAAAGAAAAAAAATATGATTAATATTTAAAAGTATAAGGAGTGGGAAGAAAGAAACAAAACTATCATTATTTGCTGGTGATATAATTATTTATAGGAAATTCAAAAAAATCTAAGTACAAATTACTAGAATTAATGAGCACATCAGGCAAGATGACTAGATAGTGGGTTAAAATACAGAAAATTTGCATTTTCACATCCCAGCAATACACTGTTGAGAAACATAATTCAATGAAAATGCCATTTGCATGACTTATACATTTGCCAAAATTCACTGAACTGTACACTTGAAGTGGGTGCATTTTATCACATGTAAATTATATCTCAAAAAAACTATAGGGAAAAAAGGCACCATTTGCAACAGCAACAACAAATGTACAGAAGAATCTTCAAAAGTATAGAAGAATTAATCTAACATATATAATACCTTCCTGGGGAAAATTACAAAGCTTTACTAAAAAGCATAAAATTATATTTAAATAAATGGAAAGACATAACACATTCATGACTTAATACTGTAAAGATGTCAACTCTCCCCAATTTGATCTTTAGATTCAATGAATCTCTGTTCAAAATTCCACCAAAATTTTAAGAGGGACTCAATAGGCTGATTCTAAAACTTATATGAAAGAGCAAAGGGCAAAGAGTAGACAAGACATTCCTAAAAACACCACTTAATCCCTTATAATAATTAATACAGTTTGAGACTGGCATAAGGATAGAAAATGTGATCAAAGGAACAGGAGAGCCCAGAACCAGACCACACATATTTGGACACTTGGTTCATGACAACTGTGGCACTGCAGGTCAGTAGGGAAATGATAGATCATCCAATAAATGGCCCTGAAACAAGTTACTATTCAAATGCAAAGAGGAGGGAAAGAAAATCAGATCTACATCACACCATATACAAAAGTCCATCCTAGGTTAAAAAAAAAAAAAAGCATGAGTGAGAGGTACACTGTTATAGCTAAAAGGGAGAGTAAGAAAGAGAAAATCACTATTGTATTAAAGCAGCAAAGATTTTTTTTAAATAAAATGTAACATCAAGACTAACCAAAAAGAGAAAAGGCTAATAAATTTAACCAAAAAACGGATTACAAGCAATAGATGAAATTCACTACGGAACACAGGGAGGAACAAAAGCAGTTTTTTTCCCCAGCAAGAAGAAGAAAGCAGTGGGAAACCACAGGAAGGACAAAACCAGCATAAGAAAGTCGATACAGTCATAAAATCCACAGGCATGATTTTGAGCAATCAGTGATGTGTAAGGAAGACCCCACTCTACTCTGATGGGAAGGTAACTGCACAGGGATGGGGGCATTGGGACTACACAAAGGAATATACAGAATCAAAGCACACTGACTTTGTAATGAATATAAATTGTAAATGCTGTGTTTGGTTTTCAACTTCTTTTTTTTTTTAGGGGGGCAGAGCCCATGTGCATGTTAGTGTGGGGAAGGGCACAGGGAGACAGAAAGAGAATCTTTTTTTTTTTTTAAGATTTTATTTATTTATTTATTTATTTGAGAGAGAGCATGAGAGAGAGAGAGAGAGAGACTGCGTGCATACAAGCAGCGTGAGGGGCAGAGGGAGAAGCAGGGGCTCCACTCCATGGCCCTGGGATCATGAACTGAGCCAAAGGCAGACATTTAACTGACTGAGCCACCCAAGCACCCTGAGGAAGAGAACTTAAGCAGGTTCCACGCCCAGCACAGAGCCAGAGGTGGGGGCTCAAGAGCAGAACCTGAGATCATGACCTGAGCCAAAATCAAGAGTCCAATGTTTAACCGATGTAGTCACCCAGGAGCCCCTCAACTTTATCCTTTTTCTTTTCTTTTCTTTCTTTTTTTTTTTTTTTTTTTTTTTTTGTAAGTAGGCTCCACATCCAGCGTGGAGCCCAGTGCGGGGCTTAAACTCATGACCCTGAGATCAAGACCTGATGGGGATCCCTGGGTGGCTCAGCGGTTTAGCGCCTGCCTGCCTTTGGCCCAGGGTGTGATCCTAGAGTCCCGGATCGAGTCCCATGTCACCCTCTGCCTCTCTGTGTGTGTCTTTCATGAATAAATAAATTAAAAAAAAAAAAAAAAAAGACCTGAGCTGAGATTGACTCAGATGTTTAACCCAGGGAGCCACCCAGGCGCCCCTGATTTTAGATTTAACCCTTAATAAATCTCAGAAGGCTTAGTTATGGTCACAGAAGAGAACAGAAGTATTATCAGATTTGACAATATAAAAGAGAGATGACAGAAGTCAGAGAGCCAAAAGGAAAAGGGAGAAGTAGACAAAAGATACTATTTCCTAAGTTCACCCAGTGTAAGTTGAAAGAAGTTACAAGATACAGAGGCGTAGGAATGGTGTTTAAAATTACAAAGGTAAAAATAAAATAAAATTACTAAGGTAACCAACTTTAAAAATGGTGATATAATTATGAAAAACTAGGATGGGTTGACATGTAGAGAAAGAAGTGAGACTGGTTCCCTGCACAACAGAAGGAATTCAATAATGTCCCAAACTGGTTAGCCAAGAATTAGGGCTCTCAATACATTATTTAGAGATATGGAGGTATCCACTCACAGATCGAAAACCCAGACAATGCACAATGAAGTGTGGTGGGATGTGCTGCATTTTATTATATTCTCTTCTGTATTATTAAGTTTCTAATCTATATATATGCATTTTAATAAAAGTTTTTCAAAGTATTGAATGAGAAAGAAAATAAAAGATCAAGAACCCTAAGTGTTTTTTAGGGAGGTAAAAGAAACCAGATGTCTACTCAACAGAAAAACCTCTCAACACCCAGTAAAGACTAATGATCAAAAACCTATCAACTCGGGCAGCCCAGGTGGCTTAGCGGTTTGGCGCTGCCTTCAGCCCAGGGCCTGATCCTGGAGACCCAGGATCGAGTCCCACGCCAGGCTCCAGCATGGAGCCTGCTTCTCCCTCTGCCTGTGTCTCCCTCTGCCTGTGTCTCTCTCTCTCTCTTCTTCTCTCTCTCTCTCTGTATGTCTCTAATAAATAAATAAAATCTTCAAAACAACAACAACAAACAAACAAACTACCAACTCTGGGGCGCCTGGATGGTTCAGCTGGTTACGCGTCTGATGCTTGATTTCAGCTCAGGTAATGGTCTCAGGGTTGTGAGATCGAGCCCTATGTCAGGCTCCACGCGTCCAGGCTGGGCATGGAGCCTGCTTGAGATTTTATTTCTCTCTCTCTCTCTCTCTCTGCCCACCCCTCTTGAAAACAAACCAAAACAAACCAAAACAAAAAAATCCTACTGACTTTATCCAGTAGTACATACAATATCACCATTTAATTCAGAGTGAAGAATTCAGTTTAGAGGCTGAATCTTAACACTTCATTGTTTCTCCTTCATACTCTTCCTCTTTCTCTGCTTCTCTTTTTTGTTCCTGTCTGGCTTCCTTTCATTTAACATGAATATTCAGAGAAAATAAAAATAAAACACTAGTTTATTTATAGTATACAATCTCATGTTTCCTAATTTTCTCTCAATACAAAGAAGCAAATGAAGTTGATTTTCATTTCCATGTTGCCTAAACTATTTTTAAAAATAACTATAGGCACCATTGCTGCAGAGAATCTGATCTCTAATGCTGATTTAAGGAAGAACACACAAACAAAAAAAGGCAGCCTTGCTAAAACTGGTTCAATAATCACTCTTTAATATATTAATTAATGTTTCTGTTTGAGATCATTATATTACTAAGGCTTCAGGGCTCAGGAGCTAGCCTTCCACGTAAATATTTATGGTGACTTAAAGAAATGAGATCTTGAAGTCCTAAGTTCCCCCAAAAGTAAAGTATAAATCAGACGGTTAAATGTTCATGTTAGGTAAAGTTGGTTTTGATCCAAAAGAATTCAGCAAGGTCTCCATTTCAGTATAATCCATATCCATATCCAGGTGTATACTTACACAATATTTGCAAGGTCAAGTGGTTTCTCTGGTTGCTCAGGAAAAACAGGATGCGGAGGTTCTCTGGTGGGTACACACCCCAAAGATTTACTAATTGCATGGCTCAGCTTCTTTGCAGGGGATTTCTGTTCAAAGTAGAAAATAAGGAAATAAGAAACTAAATCTTCAAAAGAATAAAAAAGAATTCCAAAGGAACTTGGTGACAAGAACTGCAGAAAATTTCTTTTGAAATAAAAACTAAGATGCATTATAATCAACATTATTGGGCTTTATAGAAAGAAACCTACAGTTGTTTCAAGGACACTTGTGGTCCTTCATTTCTATGCTTACTCCCTCATTTCTACGGTGCACTCTACGTTAATGTTAACTTTCCTTTTGAACCTCTCTCTGTGCCCCTTGCATGAACTCTCCCTTTTGATGCTTCTGGATCATTTTTTGTAAGATGTTATACTTAATTTCCCAATCAGAGTCAGAAATTTTTGCTGGACTAAAATACTAAAAGGCTAAGATAATGCTGAGAGCTCGTGGCTTTTGAATGTTAGCAAATTAGCTGACTAAGTCACATCCCAAAACGTGCCTATTAAGAGAATATTCCGAAAATAAATGTGAGGCAGAACATTTGGTGCTAAGGGTCTGGCTATGTATACAGACACAGACGAGTGCCCTCATATACACAGGCAGTCAGCATCAGACCCGTGACTATAAAATTCAGATACGCTGAAGGTACAAGAGTAAGTTGGCATACTAATACATTTCTCTGTAAGGTAGAAGAAAATACATACACTAAATCCAAAAACTAGTGAGTCTAAGATTTAACAGTAATATGCACAAAAGTGAACAATACGCCACAACTAAGTTATCCAGAACATTCACATTGGAAACCCATATATAAAGGAGGCTCTTCATACATTGATATTATTGCTCAGCCAATTTCCTTTAAATGACATGGTTGTTGAGCTTTCTTTGGAAGGATATTAACTGCAAAAAGATGTAAGTATTTCATTCTACACTCTCTACAGTGTACTACCATATGTACCACTCTAACTGAAAAACAGAACTTGTTTGCAGCTGTGGGCCTTATCAATACCACATCTCCATTTAATATTTATATGCTGCTTGCATGTATTTAACATAAAATAAGCAAAACTCTCTTTGCCTTTAAGACTATGTAAGGAAAGAAAGGGCACCTAGGTGACTTAATCATTAGGCATCCAACTCTTGATTTTGGCTCAGGTCATGATCTCAGGGTCATGGGATTGAGCTCCATGTCAGGCTCCATGCTCAACAAAGAGTCTACTAAAGACTCTCTCCTTTTCCCCCACCCCTACCTCCCCACCCTCTGCTCTTCCTGCCCTCTCTCTCTCCAAAATAAGTCTTAAAAAAAAAAAAGACTATATAGGGAAAATTACTACCTTGTTTATAACACAGGCTAAATAATACCAATTTCTTCAGAAACTTCGTATATTGGCTCCAAATCACCTATCACTAACCCCTTTAACACATTAAATTCTGGGCAAAATCTAAATGTAATCTGATTTCCTAAAAGTCCTACAAAGCTAAACAAAGCAGAAATGTTAAACACCACCCACCCCACGCACTTTCTCTCCCTTTTGCCTAATGACGGGCTGAAATGTGACTTGACCCTCCCCTCTCATCTGTTTTCTACACAGCCCCAGACCTTGTGTCACTTCTGCCTAACACCTTTCAAAGGCTGATAATACTTACAGAATGAGGTCTAAACATGTACCATCACATCCCATACAAAAGCCTTCCTATCTGGCTCCCATCTCTCCTCTTCCTAGTATGTACATGAGGAGCTAGCTACTCAGCCCAAACACCATGCCATTCTGATATTGCCCTTTGCCTGTCTATTTTTCTGTAGGTTTTCTGCTCAGGTCTGCAGACTCCTTGCAAGCCTTGCCCTGGGCAGACCTTCCTCCTGGCTCCATTAAGTCAGAGACCACCTTTTCTATGTACCTGTTTACTGTGCATGTTTCCACTGCTATGCTTAATCATGCTATGGTGCACTTTTTAATTTATGTGTCTATCTCTGTGAAACTAGTGCTCCTGAAAAAGTAGAATCTGTGTCTTATTCATCTTTATAGTCCCAGAATCTGTCCTGTAATAGAACATGTTATTTGAGCAATTTGCCTAGATGAATTTTCTACATTGCTTTTTCCTGGCCAAACCACATAAGCTTATTTTTTGAGTTATAACACAAGTATGATACAGAGATCATCAGAGAATACCTTGATTCACCTTTACAACTAAATCTGTAATCCACATATTAATTTCATGATATTTTGCTATGTCTGAGAACCACCTGGGACATTAATTCACGTAGTCTATGTGAGATGGATAATCAGAGAGACTACGTTAGCTGCATTCTGAGCAAAAACAGCCATGGAATCAGAGGTTTCAGGGAACCTGGGTGGCTCAGTGGTTGAACATCTGCCTTTGGCTCAGGCTGTTATCCTGGGGTCCTGGAATCGAGTCCCGTGCCAGGCTATCTTCAGAGAGCCTGCTTCTCCCTCTGCCTATGTCTCTGTTTCTCTCATGAATGAATAAATAAAATCTTTAAAAAAAAAAAAGAAATCACAGATTTTCGGTGTATATTTTATAATACAATTACAAATTAAATTAAAACAATTACCTGATGATTAAATGTTTCCCTCTTTATCACCTTATAATCCCTAGCAGTATGCTTGTAATGCTTTTGAGAACTCTGCTTTAAAACCAAGGTTTAACATCAGATCCAACTTTGAGTCTCAAAAATATAGACTGAAAGGTAAAACTAATACATCAAAGTCAATGCCAAATAATTAGAACATATCAAGAGTTCTGATATGCACAGAAAGGGAAAAAACTGAGAATAAATATATATAGAAATTAGAATATGAACTAAGGACCAAACCAAAAAGGATTACTCTGAAAATTTTAAAGATAACGTATTCAATTAGGTTGTCTAAATATGTAAATAAATGACTTCCTTAAGAAGATATCAAAGAGTAAATTAGGATATGCACCTGACGTGAATTTTGCTCTCTAGCTAGTTTAGGAGGCTAAGATTAACAAAGCCTGAAATCCTGAATGCAAAAGTGGTTAGAAGCTCCAAGATAGGGACATCTCCTCTCCAGCTCCTGAGCCCCTGGGACAATGCCTAGGACTGGGCGGTTAGTCATTCAATATTTACAGAAGTGAGGAAGAAAGGTAGTCTGGGTACAGACTGGTGTCTTTCACACCTCGTTTAAGCTACTCTGCCAAGCACAGCATTTTACATCTCTGTACCTTCCCATCACCTGGACTCTAAAATTAATAAACATATGGAAAGGCCTTAACCTGAAAAGGTACATCTTTCCCAACACACTCATAGGTGATGATTTTCAAACTTTGTGCATTTTCAGTACCTTAATCAACATTACTGAATTTCAAACCATTTCCTACCATCTCTTAAAAATACTACAGGTTACAATAAAAAAATACATATCCGAGTATATAAAATGTGTATGTGCAGTTTAAACAGTTATAAAACAAATACCCACCTACCCTCTATTCTGCCTGAGAAACAGAAATATGGGAGTCACTCTGAAGCCTTGCAGTGGGATCTTATGCTAAGAGCCCCCTCTCCACCATACCTGCTCCTCTCCTGGTAACCTGTATTCTGGATTTTGTATTAATCATGTCTTTGATTTTATTACTTTAGCAATTATGTATAAATAATACATGATTTATTTAATAGATGTTTAAAACCTATATAGACTTAGATATATTTTGCTGCAACTTGCTTTCACTTAAAATTATGTTACAAATCATCCATATTGATATATGTATCTGTAAGTCATACATTTTTTTCACCAACTGATTGTATCTCACTGCTTAATTACATCATAATTTATATATCCATTCCATTGCTGATGAACATTTGGGTTGCTTCCATTTTTTCCCTCTCACGCACAATGGTGCTATAAGCTTTCTTGTCCGGGTCTCCAGAAGGCCATGTGTAAGAGTTTCTTTCATCAGAATGGAATTACCCGATCATGAGTTATGCACATTCAATTTTACTAGGCACTGCCAACTTGTTTTTACAAAGTGGTTACAATAATTTCTACTCCATCAGCTGTGTGAGAGACTTCTTAAATCTCCACACTCTGGCTAACCCTTGCTATTGTCAGACATTTTAACATTTGCCAGTCTAGTGGGTGATAAATGATACTGTGGTTTTAATTTGCAATTCTCTGATTGCCAAAAAGGTTGAGCATCTTTTCCAATGTTTACGAGCCATTTGGGTTTCTTCTGTGAAATGCTTATTCCTGTCTTTGGTGTAGCGTTTCACTGGGTTGCCTTTCTCTTACTGATTTGTAGGAGTTCCTTTTTTTTTAATTTATTTTTTAAAGACTTTATTTGAGAGAGTGAGACCAAGTGAGTGAGACAGAGAGAGAGTGAGCACAAGTAGGGGGAGGGACAGAGAGAAAGGGAGAAGCAGACTCTCCGCTGAGCCCAGAGCCCCACGTGGGGCTCCAGAGGGGGCTCCATCCTGGCACTCCAGGATCATGACCTGAGTCAAAGGCGGCTTAACCTATTGAGCCACCCAGGAGTCCTATAAGAGTTCTTTATATTTTTTGTATTTTAACCCTACAGAAGTTAGGTTTCACAAATAACTCCTACTTTAAGGCTTGATTTTGATGGACAGTCATCTTTAACTACTGTAATGGTAGTCCCAATTTATTAATCTTTTCCTTTATATTTTGTGCTTTTTGTATCTTAAGATATATTCCCTCCCTGAGATCACAAAGATATTCTCCTACACTGTCTTCTCAAATTTTTTATTTTTCTGATATTCAATTTAAATCTACTTAAATTTTTTATAGATATGAGGAAAGAATCCAAGTTTATTCTTTATAATCAATTGCCACACAACCATTTAATAAATAGGTCATTTGTTTTCTACTCCATATTCCATTTCTTTTTTTTTATATAAAATCATTTTTATTTATTTTATTTTTTTATGATAGTCACAGGGAGAGAGAGAGAGAGAGAGGCAGAGACATAGGCAGAGGGAGAAGCAGGCTCCATGCACTGGGAGCCCGACGTGGGATTCGATCCCGGGTCTCCAGGATCGCGCCCTGAGCCAAAGGCAGGCGCTAAACTGCTGCGCCACCCAGGGATCACCCATATTCCATTTCTGTCTCCGTACAGTGTAACAGGGATTGAATTGTAGCTTCCTCATATCCTCTCAGGTAGTATCTTACGAGTCTTCTTCAGGAGTGTCTTCATTACTCCTGACCCTTTGTATTTCCACTTAAATTTTAAAACGAGTTTGTCATTTACCACAAAATATCCTGTCGGGATTTCAATGGGAACTTATCAAATCTATAGAAAATTTTGGAGAGAAATGACATCTTCATATATTGAACATTTCTTTTTATTAATGTGTTCAACTTCTCATATATTTTAAACCTTCTTTAATGTCTTTCAATACAGTTAAACTCTTGTCCATAAAGCATCTATACAACTCTCTTACTTCTAGTTATTTTATACATAAATTTTGTAACCAACAACCCTGCTCTCATTTTACTTTAAAGAATTGTAGTAAGGGGCACCTGGGTGGCTCAGTTAAGTATATGACTTCACCTCAGGTCATAATCTCAGGGTCCCTGGGATCAGCGGCCCCCACCTCCCTGGTCAGGCTCCCAACTCAGCAGGGAGTCTGCTTCTCCCTCTCCAGCTTCCCCTCCCCCTGCTCATGCTCTCTTTCTCTCTCTGTCAAATAAATAAAATCTTTAAAAAGAGAGAAGAATTATAGTAAAGTATACATAAAAATTTACCACCTTAATCATTTTAAACTGTACAGTTCAGTAAAATATATTCACATTGTTGTACAATCAATCTCCAAAATTTTTTCATCTTGCCAAACTGAAATGCTATTTTCATTAAACTTCTCATTTCCCCTTCCCCTCAGTCCCTGGTTACCACCAGTCTACTTTTTGGTTCTATGAATATTACTACTCTAGACAACCTCATATAAATAGAATCATACAGTATTTGCCTTTTTGTGACTGGCTTCTATTACTTAGAATAATGTCCTTCAGGTCCATCCACGTTGGAGCATGCGTCAGAATTTCTTTCCTTTATCAAGGCTGAATCATATTCCATCGTATATGTATACCACATTTTGTTTATCCATTCATCCATCAATGGACATTTGAGTTGCTTCCAAGTTTCAGCTATTGTAAATAATCTATTATGAACATGGGTGTATAAATATCTCAAGAATATACTTTCAATTCTTTCGGAATATACCCAGAAGTAGAATTATTGGTAATTCTATATTTAATTTTTTGAGAAACATCCATACTGTTTTCCACAGTGGCTGCACCATTTTACATTGTACCAAACATGGGTTCTAATTTCTCTACATACTTACCAACACCTTCTCTTTTTTTAAATAGTAACCATCCTAGTAGGTGTGAGGAATATCTCATTGTCGTTTTGATTTGCATTTCCCTAATGATTAGTGATGTCCCTTATCTTTTCATATGCTTGTAGCCATTATTATATCATCTTTGGAAAAATGTCCATTCAAGTTCTTAGCCTATTTTTCATATGAGTCACTTGGTTTTTGCTATTGAGTTATAGAAGTTCTTTAGATATTCTAGATATGAACACCTAATCAGATACATGATATACAAATATTTTCTCCCATTCCATCATTTGCCTTTTCACTATGTTTGTGTCCTTCGATGCACAGAAGTTTTTAATTCTATTGATTTATCTGAAGATTCTCTCAGACTTCCTACACTGACAGTTATAATCAAATAATGACAATTTTGTTTCTTTTCAATTCAAACACTTTTTCCTTATTTATTATGCTGCTTAGGACTACCAATAAAATGCTAAGTGTAGGTGGTGAAGCAAAGCTTTGTTTTGTTTAACAATCTTAAATAATTTTAACATTTCATTAGTAAATATAATGAATACTATCAGTTTTTATAAATATATTAGGTTGCTAAGGTTTTTTGTTTTAAAGAGTTTTTTTCTGGTGTATCTGTGTGTGTAAATTATCGATGGATACCAGGTTCAATTTTTTTAAATAGACATATTTTATGTAAGTCTTTTCAGATGATTATATGGGTTTAACCCATTAATCTATGAATTTGGTTTTGTTGTAATAATTTATCTTTAATTGCTGGGATAAAACTAGTGTGGTCCTGATGTACTATCTTTTTTGAACACTGCTAGATTCAGCTTCATAGTATTTTCTTTAGGTTTTCATTTCTATTTTTTTTAATTTATTTTTTATTGGTGTTCAATTTACTAACATACAGAATAACCCCCAGTGCCCGTCACCCATTCACTCCCACCCCCCACCCTCCTCCCCTTCTACCACCCCTAGTTCGTTTCCCAGAGTTAGCAGTCTTTACGTTCTGTCTCCCTTTCTGATATTTCCCACACATTTCTTCTCCCTTCCCTTATATTCCCTTTCACTATTATTTATATTCCCCAAATGAATGAGAACATATAATGTTTGTCCTTCTCCGACTGACTTACTTCACTCAGCATAATACCCTCCAGTTCCATCCACGTTGAAGCAAATGGTGGGTATTTGTCATTTCTAACAGCTGAGTAATATTCCATTGTATACATAAACCACATCTTCTTTATCCATTCATCTTTCGTTGGACACCGAGGCTCCTTCCACAGTTTGGCTATCGTGGCCATTGCTGCTATAAACATCGGGGTGCAGGTGTCCCAGCGTTTCATTGCATCTGTATCTTTGGGGTAAATCCCCAACAGTGCAATTGCTGGGTCATAGGGCAGGTCTATTTTTAACTGTTTGTGGAACCTCCACACAGTTTTCCAGAGTGGCTGCACCAGTTCACATTCCCACCAACAGTGCAAGAGGGTTCCCTTTTCTCCGCATCCCCTCCAACATTTGTTGTTTCCTGCCTTGTTAATTTGCCCCATTCTCACCGGTGTGAGGTGGTATCTCATTGTGGTTTTGATTTGTATTTCCCTGATGGCAAGTGATGCAGAGCATTTCTATTCATGAAAACAGCTTATAATTTTCCTTTCCTACTGTCCTCATAAGGTTTTGATACGAAGGTTATTCTCGCCTCAGGAATGAAACTGGAATGCTCATTATTTTTTCTGGAATCTAGGAAGTTTTACATAATACTGGAATTCATTTTTTCTTTGAATGTTTGCTGAAACTCCTATCAAGTCATTCAGGCCTGGGACGCCTGGGTGGCTCAGTGGTTGAGCGTTTGCCTTTGGCTCAGGTCGTGGTTCTGGGGTCCTGGGGTCGGAGCCCACCTGCTTCTCCTTCTGCCTATGTCTCTGCCTCTCTCTCTGTCATGAATAAATAAAATCTTAAAAAAAAAAAAGCCATTCAGGCCTGATTGTTTATTTGGAAGCTTTTTATGCTACTAAATCAAATTATTTAATGATTACACTACTATTTGGGGTTTTTATTCCATCTTGAACCAGTTTTGGTAAGGTTGTTCTAGGAATTTATTATCAACTAAGCTTTCAATAACCAATGTACTGCTTTTTTCTTGTCATCTTTCTGTTCATTGATTCCTAAGCCAAATGCACTATAATCACACAATATAGTTTATATGATACTAATTCTCTTTTGAGGCTTCCTTAATGTGGTCAATTTATTTTTATTTTTTTATTTTTTTTAAAGTGGTCAATTTTTTAGTGTTTGACAAGATGTGTAATCATTAATTACTGGGTACATTCAAATTTTCTATAGTCATTATTGTCTAATGATTCTAACAACTGTTGAGAGAAGTATGGTAAAATTACCATTTTAATAATGTATTTTTCAACTTCTATTGTGCCCCTAATAATATTATTTATGTATTGTATAGCTACATTAGTATATGTATTTCTGTGGAATTGTTAACTCCCTCCCTCTGCCTGTGTCTCTGCCTCTCTCTCTCTCTATCATAAATAAATAAAAAATTTAAAAAAAAAAAATAAAAAAAATAAAAAAATAAAAAAATAAAAAAAGAGAGAGAGAGAGAGAGAGGCAGAGACACAGGCAGAGGGAGAAGCAGGCTCCATGCAGGGAGCCCAACGTGGGACTCGATACTGGGTCTCCAGGATCACACCCTGGGCCGAAGGCAGCGCTAAACTGCTGAGCCACCCAGGCTGCCCCGAACTGCATCTTTTTATTCTGGCAAACTATCTCTGGTAAAAAAAGTTTTTATTGTGACCGAATATACATAGTGTAAAATATACCATTTTAGCCTATCTGGTAAAGATTTTTGTCCTGAAATCTATTTTCTGAGATTAATATAGTTTTACTAAATTTCTTTTGGTTGGTACTTTGCCTGATATGTTTTTTTTAACCTTAATGTTTAACCTTTTTGTATCTTTTTTTTTTTTTTTTGCTGTCTCATAAACAACATAAAGTTCAATTTTTAAAAATAGTCATTTGACAACTGCTGCTTTTTATCTGGAACATTAATTTACTGATTACGAATATACTTTTATTTCTATGGTTTATTAAATCATTGTTTTATTATTTATTTGATTACTTTCCCTTTATCTTTTCTTACTTTTTTTAGGTTTTGTTTTCTCATTTTTCTCATTTTATTTTGTTTTCCTTTTTTGGCAACCATACTCTGAGTCTACTCTTCTAGTGGCTGCTTTT
Source organism: Canis lupus familiaris (assembly GCF_011100685.1). Lineage (NCBI taxonomy): Eukaryota > Metazoa > Chordata > Mammalia > Carnivora > Canidae > Canis > Canis lupus. The sequence goes on from NC_049238.1 coordinate 19,812,715, forward strand.
TGTTGTTTTTTTTCCCTGAACTGGGAGAAATGGTTATTAAGAATGTATTGTCAGTATGCCTGGGTGGCTCAGGGTCGGGTGTCTGCCTTCGGCTCAGGTCGTGATCCTGGGATCAGGGATCGGGTCCCACATTGGGCTCCCTGTGAGGAACCTGCTTTTCACTCTGCCTATGTCTCTGCATCTCCCTCTCTCTCTCTCAGTCTGTGTCTCTCATGAATAAATAAATAAACCAAAAAAAAAAAAAAAGAATGTAGTGTCACATACCTGACAGGAGCTTTTGCACACTAAGAAAGGCTAATTTAGCCCTCTCGACAGTCTTATCAATTAGATGTTAAGAGTCTCAATTTGATAAGTACAGAAACTAAAGCTAATAGAAACTCAGTGTGTCTTATTCTTTTCACAGTACAATAAGCCCCTCCACAGGTGAAATGACTGAGAGAAAGAACACATAGGGATTAGGAAAGACAGTGAGACATTCTTGCAAACAGCCAGCAACTGACTGGGGATGCCAAGTACCACAATGGAAGTCACGAAGAGGAAACCTGGCTGGATGACTCAGGGATGGGACAGAGTTTTCAAATGAGGGGTAGATTCCAATGTAGGGAGCAAGAGGTGGTCTGTGCTGTTAACTGCTGCACCATGTGCTCCTATGCAGGGCTAAAACTTGCTTTCCTCAGACAACCATAGACCAGGCACTAAGACACTCTGAACAAATTTTTTGTTGAGCTCAGATGATGGTATTTTCAATCAGCCTGGAGCTAACTGCTTGCACAGCACAGGAACATGGTGACAGGCCCTGACACTTGGGAGCTTAACAGCCTAATGGAAAAAGCTCAGGATTGGTGCCTCGGAGGCCATTCCTGTCATGTTCACTTCAAATTACTCTCTCTGCGTCCATCATCCTGAGCTCCAAGCCACCATAGAGGGGATCCACGAAGAAACATAAGCCTCTTAAATCCTCAGACAAGCCAGGAACCTCCACTAACTATTTTAACATGAATACTTGCCACAATCTTAATTAGCATCTATACTCTCATCCTCTAAACTTAAAAGTCTTTAACTCTACTCATGCCTTAACTACAGTCATATCATAGTTGACTAGTTCTCTAGTTGCATCTTATTTTAAACCCACCAAAATTAGTCATTTATTATTTTACACATGATGCTTATTTACATTTACCCACATTTACCAATTCCACTGTGCACCATTACTTCTTGTATCCCATTTCTCCCTTATTGCTTCTATTTATTTTTTCCCTAAAGTATATATTTTATTATTCCTTCAGCAACGGTCTATTGGTGGCAAAACCACTAAGACTTTTTCCAAAAATAGATTTTTTTCCCTCTTTGCTCTTGAGTGGATTAGTATATAATTGAATGGATTAGTATATAATTCTAGGTTGATTTTATGGCTCTATCCTTTATTTGCCTTTCACATTTTCCATTTCCCTATATCTGTGTTCAATCAATATTCTATATCCTGGTTAATTTCTTCAGATGTTTTCCATTCCCTAATTTTTGCTGTAGCTGTCTCTAATTTGTTATTTAACCCCTCTTTAACCTTAATATTTTTTATTTTTAGAAGTTTAATTTGGGACAAGGAGACTCTACATTAAGTATAGAGCCTGACACAGGGCATGATCTCACAACCCAGAAATCATGACCTGAACCGAAATCAAGAGTCCAACACTTTACCAACCAATCCATCCAATTGCCTCTTTAACTTTTTTTTTTTTTTAAGATTTATTTACTTATTTGAGAGAGAGAGAGTGAGAGCAAGAAAGAGTATGCACACATTTGCAAGCACAAGCAGGGAGAAGGAGTAGAGGCAGAGGGAGAACAGACTCCCTCTAGAGCAGGGAGCCCAATGCAAGACTCAATCCCAAGACCCTGAGATCATGACTAGAGCTAAAGGCAGATGCTTAACCAGACTGAGCCACTCAGGCACTCACCCCTTTAACTTTTTAAACGTAGAATTTTCTAAAGTTCTTGGCACATTAAAGCTCCTATTTGTTGATTCTCTTCCTGATCATTTCATAACTGAATTTGCAATTTTTGATAATGAGTTCACTTTTAGCAGGGACTGCTTTTTGTATGGGAGTCCTATTTGTACCTTCTCTGGGCCAGTGGAGTATTTTTAGTCCCTCTTTTTCAAGGAGGCTGCTATTCTAAAGTCCCAGCTTTTACAAAAATATTAGTTCTATTCATCTTTAGTGGATCCACCTTAGATTTCCCATGCCACAGGGGCAGTAAACCCCAACCACTGGCCTAAATCCAGTATCCAGTCTGATAATTCCATGAGATACCACAATTTTGGGTTTAATTTTCAATAGCCAGATATTTATCTTTTATTCCGGTTCAATTCTACATTTTAGTTTTGTTGTTCTTGTTACATTTAATCCGGCATGCCTGTCTGTCACTGGGGATAGGAAACTATAGTCTGCTTAGTCTACCATGTTGCTGAAGCCAGCAGTTTTAAGTTGGTGCAACAGACAGATCTTCTAAGGTTTAATTATTCTTGTACTTTCAAGATAAATGCTACATAGTCATCAAGCTCAAATTAATTTACTAAAATTTTTTCAAATATTTATTTGAAAGAGAGAGAGAGCGAGAGAGAGCATGAGCGGGGTGTGGGGAGAGGCAGAGGGAGAAGCAGGCTCCTCACTGATCATGGAACCCGATGTGGGGCTTGATCCCAGGACCCCAAGCCAAACAGAGATGCCTAACCAACTGAACCACTCAGGCACCCCGGATGTGAAGTTTTTAATAGGATCATTGGGGCTGCTACACTTAGAATAGACTGAAGGTCACAAGGGCAGAATCAGGGACACCACTGGGAAAGCCTCATAATAATTTTAAAATGTATATATTTATATACATATATATATATAAATAAATGCAGAGTCGTTAAAGGCAGGACAAACAGGCTCACAACTGATAACAACTCTATAAATTATACTTTTTTAGCATTTTGAACTCCCTTTTTGTCCCTTCCAATGTTGTTTGCCTTGTTTTGTCTCATGCTAATCTTTTATACTGCTTTTTTTATACCTTTATTGTCAACTGTTTGTATCCCCTTCTAAAATAACATACGGTGGCTTTTGCTGTCTTGTTAAATCTGAGTTTTTACCTCTTAAGTAGAGGAGTTTAATTCATTTTTACACTGATGTGCAAGTTTATATTTATTCCTAGTGACTTATTTTGTGTTATTTACCATGGTTTTCTTTTTTCCCACTCTCCTGTCTCCTTTTGGATTGATCCAGATTGTTTCTGCTACGGTTTTTCTTCCAACAGTTTTAAGGTTCTATATTTTATATCTGATTCTAGTAGCTGCCCTTACATTTTCAATGCATATTTAAGATTACATTTTTTACAAGTTTGAGTTGATTATATTTTATCATCCTCATCCTGCAATCCCCAGCATGCATTTATTGCCCCCTTTCCCTCCACCAAATCACAAATTCCATGCTGTTCACTTGGCTGATTTAAGTTACAATTTACTAAAAGTCATCTTCTATTTTACAACCAACATTTATTTAGGTTTAACATTCTTTTTCTGCTTTCTCTTGTATCCTATTCCTACCTTATTGTTTTTTTTTTTTTCCTACCACAGTGTATTTTTGGATTAGTTCTTTCAACAAAAGGCTGTCAAAGTCCTTCAAGTCTGAAAATGTTATTACAGTGCCCTCACTGTTGAAAGGAAGTTTGGGTGGGAAGAGAATTTTAGGTTCCAATTTATTTTCTCTCAGCATCTTGAAGGCATTGTGCCACTGTTTTCTTAAAACCAGCAATTAAGTCTAATATCATTTGGATTCTCAGTCTTTTCCATCTGGTGTCTCCTAAGAATTTCTCTTCATCATTATCACTCTGACGTGGATAGGTGCTGTCTTTTGTATTGGTTCTTTTCAAAATGTACTCTTCTCGACAGTTAGGCTCTTTTTACCTAAGGGTTCATACTTCTCAGCTCATTTTCTTCACTTGCAACTCCTATTGGATAAATATTTTAACTTCCACACAGTCCTAAATGCTTCAACCTTTGTTTCAAACTCTTTGGTCTCCTGATGTTGAATTTTGAGAGAACTTCTCACCCTGTTTTAGTTCACTAATTTGTTCTTTCGCTATATCCAGTTTGCTATAGCCTATCCAATGAGCTTGTTCAACAACCACATTCTTCATTTTCATTATTGTTGATCATTTCATAACTTCTGCTTCTTGTATTAAGCATGAAAATCTATGCTTGGTCCTCTAAGAAAATTAAATTGACATATTTTTTTAAAAGATTTTATTTATTTATTTGACAGAGAGCACACAAGTAGGGAGAGCGGGAGAGGGAAAAGCAGGCTTTCCACTGAGCAGGGAACCCAATGCGGGCTCGCTCACAGGATCCTGGGATCATGACCTGAGCTAAAGGCAGATGCTCAACCGAATGAGCCACCCAGGAGCCCCTACATTGACCTCTTTTTAAAGTGTCTTTCTCATTGTTCTACTTGCTAAAGTGTAGTTCTCCTATTTATACTTCACTGTGCTAGGCTTCCTCTGGGTTTTCATGGTTCTTGGCCATGCAAACATCTCCCATAGCACTGTTCAGTTGCCACCTTAGCCAGCACTGGCCTTCTGGCCAGGAGACCTCAAGTTGAATCTGTTCTGACAAAGAGCAGCTTCCAAATCCTGCAGTAATGATGACCTCAAAAGTCAGTGTGAGCAGCTCCTTACCGCAAATTCTCATTTAATATATATCTTCTTTGCTTAAAGATATCTTATGACTTCTAATCTGGAACATTCCTTTTCTTTTCCATTTTGAAAGAATTTATTCATCTAACTTAAAGTTTTATCATTTCTATGGGTTTGGTGCAGAAGAAAGGCGAAGTATGTGTTTGGTCAGATATCTCAAAATTGGATCTTTTATTTCTTTATCATCTCTCTGCATTCTCTTCAGCTTCTTTGTGGAACTCTTTATTTTTATTTTTTAAAGATTTTATTTATTTATTCATGAGACACACACACACAGAGAGAGAGAGAGAGAGAGAGAGAGAGACATAGGAAGAGGGAGAAGCAGGCTCCATGCAGGGAGCCCGATGTGGGACTTGATCCCAGAACTCCAGGATCACGCCCTGAGCCGAAGGCAGATGCTCAACCACTTAGCCACCCAGGCATCCCTGGAACTCTTTTTAGATGGCAGTCTAAATAATGAGTCCATTTATCCTCCATGTCTTAGTTTTCTTTTCTATTACTTTATTCTTTTGTGATGGGCTTAGGAACACTTCTTTGCTCTAGCTGCCAGTTCACAAATTTGCTCTTCTGCTGGAAACATTTTCAATTAGCCCATCTAAGGAATCTTACTTTGACAATCAAAATTTCATTTCCTGGATCAATACTTAATTATTTTTGGTAGATAAAATAACTGAATATCTCTCTCCAAGGTTTCAACTGTACATATTGTAAAATCTAGTTCTATCTATTCCATTAATTCTAGGAGATAAATTCTTCTCTTATCTCCTCTGCACGGTTGTGTTCCTCTTGTTTTTTGTGATATTTAGCAAAGTGCTCATCTTTGGGGCACCTAGCTGGCTCAGTCAGAACATGCAACTCTTGATTTCAGGGTTGTGAATTCAAGCCCCACATTGGGTGTGGAGCCTACTTAAAAGAAAAAGAAAAAAAAGAAAGAAAGAAGAAAGAAAGAAAGAAAGAAGAAGAAGAAAGAAAGAAAGAAGAAGAAGAAGAAGAAGAAAGAAAGAAAGAAAGAAAGAAAGAAAGAAAGAAAGAAAGAAAGAAAGAAAGAAAGAAAGAAAGAAAGAGTTCATCTTTATCCTCAAGGCTCTGTTCAGACAGTCTATCCATGTGCACTGCCTACCCAGAGGGGAGAAGTGTTTTCAGTGAATGGAGGAGGGACCATCTCATGGAAAAGATTTGTACCTAGTCTTCTGAGCATGGAAGCTTCTTGTTCTTCTGGAATTCACCAATCACCTGGATCTCAGCCCTGTCTCTCCAACCCCAGTTCCTATGTACACTACACCTGTCTGAGACACCTCCATCACCATGCAACAGTACCAGTCACTCTCTTACTTGCCCTGAGCCCTTCATAGCTTTCTATAACTACTACTTCCTAGTGGAAGTAGACACTATTCTTCTAGATGTGATTCTTATCCTGAGCCAAAATACTTTCTTAACCTTGTTTTGGACCAAGATTTCCTTCTGCAAACAGATCCCATGTGCTTTTCATGGGGATTCTTCATGGACTAGGGCTTCTCTAGTATACTTGCAGATTATTTTTAAAATATTCTGAAGTATCATTTCTAAGAATTTGGGACAAGAAGGAAAGCTATATCAGGTCTTCAGTCCACCACCTTGAAATGGAATTCCCACTTCTTTTTTTAAATTAAAGTTAATAAAAATTTATTTTGAAAATTTTGTAGTATCTTGTGATATATTATTTTTGGCCTTCAGAATAACTGCTTTAGAAAGTAAAAAATTCAAATTGCTAAAACTCCAGTTTAACTTAATTTGTAAAGGTATAATTTTGATTGATTAATGTATGAGAGAAATGTAATCCATGTAATTTTTGTTACACTTCCAAGATTTAAGAGTATTAACTCTCTAACAGTTATGAAAATGTGGTTAGGTAGGATAAAAATGTAATTAGTTCACAATATGGCTTCTGAAATATGCTTATAAGTTACAACAACCTCTTAACCCACAAAAAGGAATCATTGCTATTCCAAATGGTCCAACAATAGATGAGGTAGGAGCTGCATAAAGAATAGCAGTATCTTGGACTGAGCAGCAAATAGCTTCAGCTCCTCTTTCAGGTGAAAAAGATGACAGATTTGCAGGAATTCAACATGGACAGACTGACATTCCTAGGTATGCCATGATCATCAATGCAGTACTTATGGTTCCCCACATACCAACCCCGGGGGTGACAGTGGCACTCTTAAAGCACAAACAATTGCTACATTAATTGCAAGTAAATCAAAGCTGAAAAAGTTGTGAATGCATATAGACAAAAACACAGTTCAAGGCCAAACTTTGAGTTGTCAAGCTGGCCTGAGTTGAAAGCATTCAATTTTGTGTGGGCGTTGGCACCCTTCACAGTATATACAACAGAGAAAAATGCTGCACCAAGTAGCAGATTGCCCTATAAAACATCGGTCTGAAAAAAAAAAAAAAAAAAAAACAAACATCGGTCTGATACCATGGATAAAACATTCCTTCTCTGTAGGTTTAACTGGCAGTTTATATTCCTATCCTCTTAAAAAAATACGTTGAGTTTTGCTGTTCCATAAAAGATTTAAAAGTAATATATTCCTGGGCAGCCCAGGTGGCTCAGCCATTTAGCGCTGCCTTCAGCACAGGGCCTGATTCTGGAGACCCAGGATCAAGTCCCACGTCAGGCTCCCTGCATGGAGCCTGCTTCTCCCTCTGCCTGTGTCTCTGTCTATCTGTCTGTCTATCTCTCTGTGTCTCTCACGAATAAATAAATAACATCTTTATAAAAAAAAGGGGGCAATATATTCCTAATAAAGAGATAGATAAATAGCAAAGCTCATACACTGCTGGTGGGAGTATATAGAAGTAAAGCCACTTTGGAAAGTAACTTTGAAGTATCTAGTAAAACTAAAGATGCACAGTGCCCTTGAATCTGGGATTCCACTTCTAAAAACATACCCTTAGAAAAGCTCCACACTGCACAAGATGACCTGTGCCAGAAAATCCACTAAAAATTTGTTTGGAAAAGTAGAAAATCAGAAACAAGTTGAATGTCAATCAGTAGGAGAATAAATCAATTCTAAATGGCATTGAAAATAACCATATCAACACAAGGATCATTTAAAAACAATATAGATAAAAAGGAGGCTGCAGGAAAAAAAAATATGCACTATGATGCTACTTTGATAAAGCTTATAAGAAACAATCCTATATATTTAAATAGTCACATTCATGTGCATAACAAAAAATACAAAAATATGAATGGAAATACTAAATACCAAAATCAAAATAGAGGTTATCTCTGAGGAGGAAGGAGAATGTAGATGTATTACAGACTTCTTTCCATATTTTTTTTAAAGATTTTATTTATTTATTCATGAAAGACACACAGAGAGAGAGAGGCAGAGACACAGGCAGAGGGAGAAGCAGGCTCCACACTGGGAGCCCGACATTGGACTCGATCCTGGGTCTCCAGGATTGCACCCTGGGCTGCAGGCGGCACTAAATCACTGTGCCACTGGGGCTGCCCCATATTTGTACACAAAAATTGATTTCACTTATTTTGACTGCTACATATATAGAATTTCATAGGTATAGTTACGTACAAACCATAACAAATTTAACCATTTTACTACTATTGAATATTTTGGACATTTCATTTTTTAGGGGGGTTAGGCTCTGCCAAATAATGCTGATATGATAACATCATAGAGAAATCTTAATACACTTGGTACAAATGTTCTTATGGAAGAGTTTCTAGATGGGGAATTATTGGGTCAAAGGTTATATTCATTTAAAATATTATTTTTCATGTATATCCATTCACACTCCTGCCAAGAATCTTCTAGAGTACTCTTCTCCATATTCCTTCCAGAACTGGATCTTAGCAATCTCTTAAGTATCGGGTAGGCATAAAATGAACCATGATCAAAAGCAGTTTAAAAACTGGAACAAGTGGGAAATGCCAACTTAGAAAGTTCCTTATTAAACACAAATATAAAGGCTAATAACATACTGAGAACTTAACGATATAATGGAATATACAGACAAACAAACAGATACTTACGATGGCATGGTAAGTTGAAAATGGTGTTCAGTGTGCCACAGCAAAGCATGAACAGGCATGTAAATCAGACTGAGAGATCAGGGAAAGAGGCAACAGCTGAGCTGAATTGTAGAGGCTCTGACAGCAGTTGGGAAGATAGGGACGAGAGGAGGAAAAGGCAGCTAGAACAATAGATTTCAAGACAGGTAAGAAAACATGTGGAACAGGTACCTACAAATAGTTCAGTACTGATAGAGAGCTGCCTGTGAGTCGAAGATATAAGTAGAAGTCCCAGGCCACAGACATAAGTCTAAAGGTTTTTCAAACATTACTTCATAAAAGAGAACTTCAGTGTGTTATAAATCATCTGATTTACAAGTACATGTTGGGCAGACAGAGCTCTGACTCAAGAGCAATGACAGGTTGCATGGCAGGAGAGAACAAGGAAGTGTGACCAATACTTCAGGTTTTGGCAAACAAAGGGTCTAGTCAGCTAAAACAAGTAGAAGCAGAGCACAGAGGACTACAGAAGCAGACTAACAGACGGTCAAAGCCCTGAGACAGAGAAGGGAGGCTAGAAAGTGTGGAGGTGGGAAAACCAAGAGCTTCTGTGCACACCTGGGGGCCTGGAGTGTAACAGGCACTAGAAATGTTTTTGGAAGGATCACCAGGGCAGCCTGGATCACCAACTGTATGACTACACCTGGGCAACCAAGATCTGCAAGGGTTGTCGCAAATATTGCCACAGGTCAAGGCAGGAGGAGAGCCAGGAGTCAAGTAACACCATCCATGATACAAACACACCAAAGTCAGGAAACAAAGACTACCACCACTAGGACTTAGCGCTGCTCTGAAACACTTTCCCAAACTTGCCTAAAGATTAAAAAAAAAAAAAAAAAAAATTTCCTGGGACCCTTGTTTTAAAAATAAAACAAAACAAAGCAGATTCCTCTGCCTCAACCCAGACCTACTAAGATAAAATTTCCAGGAGTAGATTAAAGGCTTGGTATTTTGTATATTTAATAAGCTGCCCGGTTGATTCTTTTCAGGCAAATTTAGGATACACTACTCTGGAAGTTCCTACCAACACAAAGATGTTAAAAAAAAAAGTTGTAATTATCAGAAAATTACTAAGTTACAGTTTCTTATAGGTGATACAGTTGTCTACTTAGAAGTCCAAGAAAATTGACTGAAAAATTATTAGAATTATGTATTGACAGAAAAACCAGTGAGACTTCAAGATGGAAATGTCCATTAGACCACGGACTATAGGAATATTAACCTAGAAAAGAAGTCTGGGCTGGAATTAAGAATTGCAGAAATCTGGGGCACTTGGGCAGCTCAGTCAGTTAAGTGTCTTCCTTCACCTCAGGTCATGATTCTGGAGTCCTAAGAACAAGTCCCACATCGGGCTCCCTTCTCAGTGGGAAATCTGTTTCTCCCTCTCCTCCTCACTTGTGCTCTCTCTTGCTATCTATATCTGTCTCTCAAATAAATAAATAAATAAATCTTTTTAAAAATTGCAGAAATCTATCCATGTCCAGGAGTATCACTTAAAAACCTGGAACTGTGTGAAAACATTCAAAGAGAGAGCACCAAAAGAGAAGAAAACACAGCTCAGGAGAGAATACCAGGAAACACAATATCTGGTTTATCAGAGGTAATCAAAAGGTTTCATCACTAACACGGAACATTCCATCACTGAACCTGCTGTAGTCACTAAATGGAGAGAAAATGAATATACAATACACATGTATTAAACTTCTTTAGAGAAACAGTTCTACCCTAAATCTGTATCAACAGATCTCAGAAAGCACTAATTTAAACAGGCAACAATCCTGATACATGTGAGTTAATACAGACACAAGCAATTCACACTGTAGGATCATATGGATCCCTGTAATCCTGTCCACACATGGAGGTAGGGTACACATTCTCCAATTCAGCTCTGGTGGCCACCTGTAAGAATCAGAAAAGATCTACAGCCGGAGAAAGGGCTGTGGGGGAGTCATGGCTGTGGGAGGAAATTGCTCATTTGAAGAAGCTGTTTGGGTTAAGTCATACATTTCTCTCCAATGGAAAACCTCCCTGTCATCTCTTTGCTCTAAGAATAATCAAGCTGGTTGGGGAAAAAAAATGCCTTATTGTTCATAAACTAAACACCAATACTTTCTTTGATAAGCATCCATCTTTTTAAACAGCTGGGTCCATTTCAAATGTTCTGCTTTCAAACTCAGCACTTTTGCAGCTGTAAATGGATTTAAGAATAAATAGTGCATCCGAATACCATAGTAGAGTGGGGGCAATGTTCAGATGCTGAAAAAAGCAATATTTAAAACTCTCGATCAACCTACTGAAAATGCTGATAAATGCTATCAGGATATCTCCAGCCTATTTCTTCTCTCCACCCTTTCCCTTCTATCTCTCAGATGGCACTAGAAAGTCCACCATTTCAGAAGGAGTACGTTGGTTAGTGAAGCAGTCAGTTTAGCAGCTGTTGATCAGGAGAACTTCAGGGCATTTCTCCCTGGACAACATACACAAGGACAGGAGAAAAGACAGGCACCCAGAGCTCCACATGCCTGGCAGGACCTCTCCCAACTAATAGCGTGACAGCACCATGGTCTGCATTGGACACTATCTAGGATGGATTCCAGCACAACCTTTGTCATAAGGTTATCACACCATGCTTGTTTCATTAGAAATCCAAGATTCCCACTTGGATTCTCAGTCCCATAAGGCCCTGTGATACCATTCACAACTCTCTCTCACTAATCCTCAACTCTCATTCTACTGGTCTTCATGATCTCCACTCCCAAATCCATGCTCTGGCAGAGAATCCTCTTCTCTGAGTGTTACTTCACCTTCTCGCCCTGGGAGGAAACCTGGCTTTCCCTGAGGGCTTGGCTGCTCCTGCAGCCATTCAAGAAACAGCTGCTTTGGGCAGCCCCAGTGGCTCAGCAGTTTAGCACTGCCTTCAGCCCAGGGTGTGATCCTGGAAACCCAGGATCGAGTCCCACGTCGGGCTCCCTGCATGGAGCCTGCTTCTCCCTCTGCCTGTGTCTCTGCCTCTCTCTCTCTCTCTCATGAATAAATAAATAAAATCTTTAAAAATAAAAAATAAAAAGAAACAGCTGCTTTCTTTCTTGTACCCTCAAACTGCTGAATCTTCTCCTAAAACTCACTGCCACCCTCAGATCATTTTCCCTTTTCCTTAAAACCCCAGTTGTGAATGTCATATCATCAGACCAAAATACTAAATATCTGTAGTGGAGTCCAACATTACAACTGCCATAATTCTTATTGTTTCCAATGTCCACATAGTTGACCTTTCCCATATACTAGTTACAGCAGTCGAATGGTGGCCCCCAAAAGATATGTCTGCATCCTAATCTCTGGAACCTGAGAATATTACCCTTTATGGCAAAAAAAGTGATTATTACCTGCTAAGGGAAAATAGGATTAAATTAGGATCTTGAGACATAGTTTATCCTGGATTATCTGAGTGGGCCCAAATGCAATTACCTGTATCCCCATAAAATAGACACACAAAGGAAAAGAGAAAGAGGTAGAAGTGACATGACCAAGGAGGCAGTGATTGCAGTGATGCAGCCATAAGTCAAGAAATGCCAATAGCCCAAAGAGGAGAGGAGGCAAAGAATGGTACGATGATTAATTTCATGTCAACTTGCTGGGCTATAGGATACCCAGATATTTGGTCAGACATTATTTTGAGTGTTCTTGTAAGGGTGTTTTTAGATGAGATTAACGTATAAATTGGTAGACCAAGTAAAGCAGACTCCCCTCCCTAATGCGAGTGGGCTTTATGCAGTTAGCTGAAGACCTGAGTAGAACAAAAAGGCTGACCCTTGCCCAAATAAAATAGAATTCCTCTGGCTTGCCTTAAAAATAGGACACTGGCTTTTTCCTGCCTTCAGACTTGAATTGAAACATCTGCTCTTCCTGGGTCTTGAGGCTGCCAGCCTTCAGACCCAGACCGGAACTACATCATCAGTTCTCCAGGTTCCTAGGCCGTCAGACTGAAATTGGCACTACACCATCGGCTCTCATGGGCCTCCAGCTTGCTGACTCATCCTGCACATCTCGAGACTTGTCAGCCTCCATAATTGCACGAACCAATTCCTTATAATAAATCTCCTTATATATAAATACATATGTGTAAATATATGTAATGTATGTATAGGTTCTGTTTCTCTAGAGAACTCTAATACAAATGGATTCTTCTGTAGAATCTCCACAGGGAGTGTGGTCCTGCTGACATCTTGATTTCAAATTTGTGGTGTCAAGAACTATGAGAGAATAAACTTCTGCTTTAAGTCACCAAGTTTGTAATGATTTGTTTTGGCAGCTATAGGAAACTTATACACTGGTCTTCTTGAACTAACCTTCAACTACCTTTCCCTTCCTCTACATCAGCCACCAGCCTCACAGTCACATCCTGAAACATATTTCTGCCAATTATTGTACATTGCCTAAAATCTCAATTTCCAAGCACCCCACTCTCATACAAACTTCTGTCTAGCTCACTCCTTCAAGGACCTACCTACAGCAATACTTCAGTGCCAGCAGGTCCTATACTCCACTGAGGCTACCACCTTCACCTAGTCCCTTATCTCCCTCATGGCCTCATTTCTCCTTTAATCAACCTACACACCACGGCCCATTACTATATTCATTTCTTTGCATATTCTCCAACACCCCCTTGCCAGTTGTCTTCCTTTGTCATACTCTATCTAAAACCCCAACTTTATACATTTTGCTCCTCTACCCTCTTTACACTGGGGAAGTGAATATCCCACTATCCTGACTGGTCAGACTTTGAATTTATAACCACCAATTTCAAGTCAGTCATTCCATCTCAGTTTAAATGTCACTTCTTCAATAGGACTTTCCCTGACCAAGTTAAGAATAAATAAATAATAGCTTTATTGAGATATAATTTACATACCATAAAATTCATCCTTTTTAACATTACAATTCAGTGGTTTTTAGTATACTGAAAGAGTTGTACAACCGTAACTAATATCTCATTTCAGAACATTTTCTTCACCCCAAAAAAGAAATTCAATACTCATTGGCAGTCACACCCTATTCCTCCTTCTCCTCAGCCCTAGGCAACCACCAATCTGCTGTCTCTTTGCATTTGCCTATTCTGGACATTTCATATAAATGGAGTCATAAAATATGTGACATTTTGTGTCTAGCTTCTTTCACTTGGCACAGTTTCAAGATTCATCCATATTTAGCATGTATCAATACTTCATCTCTTTTTCTTGTCTAATAATACTGCATTATATTGACATAGATTATGCTTATCTGTTCGTCAGTTGACTGATACTTGGTTTATTTCCACTTTTTAGCTATTTTGAATAATGTTGCCATGAACATTCATATACAAGTTTTTATGTGCACATGTATTTTCAATTCCCAAAGGAGAATTCTCAACTCTCACCTAGGAGTACTGGACCTCATCGTAACTATGTTTAACCTTTTGAGGAACTCCTAAGCTGTTTTTCTACAGTGGAAAAGTTTTACATTCCCACCAGCAGTGTACCAGGGTTCCTATTTCTTCACATTCTTGTTACCACTAGCTATTGTCAATCTTTTCTTATCTTAACCATCGCAGTGGGTATGAAGTGGCATCTCATGGCAGCTTTGATTAGACATTTCCCTAATGACTAATGACATTAAACAACTTTTCATGTATTTACTGCCCATTTATTTATATATCTTTCTTGGAGAAATGTCTATTCAAGTCCTTTACCCATTTTCCCCCTAATGTTAACTTTTTTTTTTTTTTCATTATGAAACTCCCATGACAGAGAATTGGCCATCTCAACCATTACTTCAGTAGTGTTAAGTATATTCATTCACACTGTTGTGAAACAGATTTCCCAAATTTATTCATCTTGCAAATCTGAAACTCTGTACTGATTACACAACTCTTATTCTTTCCCCCACCCCCAGCTCCTGGTAACCACCACTCTACTTTCCCTTTGCTCATGTTTAAATTGGGTTACTTGGTGGTTTTTGTTGAGTTATAAGAGTTCTTTATAATTCTGGATTCAAGTCACTTATCAGATATATGATTTGCAAGTATTTCCTCCTTTTCAGTGAATTGCCTTTTTACTGTCTTGATGGTGTTCTTTGAGGCATCAATTTTTTAATTTTGATGAAGTCCAATTATCTATTATTATTCTTTGCTTGTGCTTTTAATATCACATCTAGGAAGGTAGAGCATACCCCAAGGCCACAAAAATCTATGCCTATGTTTTATTCTAAGAGTTTCCTAGTTTCAGCTCTTACATTTAGATCTATAATCCATTTTGAGTTAATTTTTTATATTTTATAAGGTAGGAGTCTGGTTTCATTTTTTTGTGTGGAGATATGCAACTAACCCAGCATCATATTTTGAAAAGACTATTCTTCCCCTCCTGAATGGTCTTGTCACCCTTATTGAAAATCTGTCGAGAGATGCCTAGGTGGCTCGGTGGTTGAGCATCTGCTTTTGACTCAGGGCATGATCCGGGAGTCCTGGGATCAAGTCCCACATTGGGCTTCCTGCATGGAGCCCGCTTCTCCCTCTGCCTATGTCTCTGTCTCTCTCTCTGTGTCTGTCATGAATAAATAAATAAAATCGGGACTCCTGGGTGGTTCAGTGGTTGAGCACCTGCCTTCAGTTCAGGGTGTGATCCTGGAGTCCCTGGATCGAGTCCCATATCAGGCTCCTTGCATGATGCCTGCTTCTCCCTCTGCCTCTCTTTCTGTCTCTCTCATGAATAATTAAATAAAATCTTTAAAATAAATAAATAAATAAATAAATAAATAAATAAATAAATAAAATCTTTTAATTTTTAAAAAGAAAATCTATCAACAACAAATGTAAGTGCTTATTTTTAGACTCGTAATTTTATTCCACTAATCTATCTATACATCAATCCTCGTGCAAGTACTACACTGTCTTGATTACTATTTCATTACTGATATAAGTTTTAAAGTCAGGAAGTATGAGTCGTCTGTGTTCTTTTTCACAATTGTTTTGGCTGCTTTGAATCCCCTGCATATCCATATGAATTTTAGGATCAGCTTAGAGAGTTATGCAAAAAAAAAAAAAAAAAAAAAGCAGCTGAGATTCTCATGGATATAGCATTGAATCTATAGATAAATTTAAGGGGCATTGTCATCTTAACAATATTAAGTCTTTAAATCTATGAATGTGTAGGTTTTTTTCTCTTTACTTAGGTCTTCTTTAATTATATTTCTTAAATATCTTTCAATGATGTTTTGTAGCTTTTCCAATACATGTGCTATGTATCAGGTATCTAATAAGAATTTGTTGAATAAATACAAATAAGTGAGTGAACTTGGCAGCACACAGATCTGCTCCAACTGGCCTAAGAAAGCAAATGTCCATTTTGTAAACTGCCTCTGGGGGCTACATGGCAAGGAACTGTAGGTGGCACCTAGTGGCTGAGAGTCCTCCCTGACGGGAAGCTGGTGGGAGAACGGGGACCTCAACACCATACCTGCAACAAAATGAATTCTGCCGACCAGTGAGCTGGCGAGAGGACCCCCCAGCCCAGATGAGAACTATAGTCTTGGCCAACACCCTGAATTCAGCCCAGTAACACCTAGAGCAGAACATCCAGTCATGCCACTGCCTGGTCTTCTAACGCACAGAAACGGAAATAACAAATTTGTTGTTTTAAGCTGTTAACTTTGTGATAATTTATTATGCAGTAAAAGGACACTAAACTAAAACAGTGTCCATAAACATTTTACCCAGGATATCCCAGTTTATGCATGTTGTCCCAGCATAAAGAATAGGGCCCCTTTTACTCTTAAGTCTGCATTACATGATAGATAAATTATATAGCCACCCTCACAATAATTTCACCTCCCAATCCCTAAAAACACATAGATGGGAAAATAAATAGCTACCACCTGAAAGGGATGCAGGAGAAGGGGAGCTCCTAAAGGATAACCAAACTTCAATTAAGACAGGGAGTAGAAGAAATGCTTAGAGAAGCAGTAAAAGTGAGGGCAGCTAGCTGACTAAGAAATAGCAGTTCTAAAAGTACTTGAGATGTGGAGGATTGTAAGAAGGATGGGGGTGGGTAATGAATCACCAATGGATTAAGATGGGAATGGTGGTGCCATGTAAGACAGCAAGACCAGATAGCTTACCATGACAGTGACTAATGAAAACTGAGGTGGGGGGGGGGCACCTGGGTGGCTTAGCCAGTTAAGCATCTGCCTTCAGCTCAGGTCATGATCTTGGGGGTCTGTGACTGAGCCCACATCAGGCTCCCTGGCATCAGGGAGTCTGCTTCTCTCTCTTCTGCTCCCTCTGTGTGCTCACTGCTCTTTCTCTCTCAAATAAATAAATAAATCTTAAAAAAGAAAGAAAGAAAACAGAGGTGGGAACCATAGTAGATAGTCTCAGGAGCTTTTCTGAGGATGTGGGGCATTGGACTAAACGCCCAATTTGTTGATTTTATTTGGAATGTTTTCATGTATTTGTCTTACCTTGTGCTACAGCTTACCACAAGTGGGGATACTGTCTTATGCCTTTAAAAAAAAACCAGTCCTCCTAAAAAGGATCCCTCATGCACTGTTGTTGGTGAGAGATAAGCTGGTACAACCACTGTGGAAAACACTATGGATGTTCCACAACAAATTAAAAATAGAATTACTGTATGATCCAATAATTCCACCACTGGGTATTTACCCAAAGAAAACAAAACAAAAATATTAATTCAAAAAGATATATGCACCCCTATGTTTACTGTAACATTATTTATAGTAGTCGAATTTTGGAAGCAACCCAAGTGTCCATCAATAGATAAATGGACAAAGAAGGTGTGGTATACATGCAATAGAATGTTACTCAACCATAAGAAAGAATGAAATCTTGCCATTTATAACAACATGGTCGGACCTAGAGAGTATTAGGCTAAGTGAAATGAGTCAACCAGAGAAAGACATAAACTGTATGATTTCATTCATATGTGGAATTTAAGAAACTAAAACAAAGGGAAAAAAGAGACAAACCAAAAAACAAACTCTTAACTATAGAAATCAAACTGGTGGTTAACTGAGGGGAAGTGGGTGAGGGATGGGTGAAATAGGTGAAGGGGATGAAGAGCAGACTTAATGATGAGCACCAAGTGAAGTATAAAGTTGTTGAATCACTGTATTATACACCTGAAACTAATATAACATTGTATGTTAATTGCACTTAAATTTTAAAAATTAAATTATTTTTAAAATCTCCTGCCTAGTTTTACACTATGTACAAAGTAGTCATTAAATTATAATGTGACTGTTTGGATCTAGGCAGAAGCATGATAAAGAAGCATACTTTTTTCTCATTGAATACATATTCTCTCAAAATTCTGGAGATGTGAGGAGAGGTGTGCTAGTCACATGAGAATGAAATACTGCTTCTGACAAGGACAGATGAAGAACAATCTTAACTGGTCCAGACCTATGACAAAAAAATTTGCTCTGGGTCTGTAAGGCAAATTATTTAATATCATAAATCAATATACTTATACTTACTAGACATATGTGTGTTACCTGTTAATATTTTTTTAAAAAAAGAGGCAATAATATTAACAGAGATTGCTAAACAAATCCAAGTACTTCCTCATTTATAGATTTTAAAGAACAAGATAACTTTGTTCAGAGGTAGAGCCTGCCCTCTGCTGGGAAAAAAAGGTGAAATTTCCATATATTTCATATTACGTAACTGCCTCTACTAAGCCACTCAGCTAACAAATGGTAGCCATGCTACAAGTGTATTTTGTATAAACACACACACACACTTCCTGCCAAGTGGAAATCAGTCAAATTTTTCTTGGTAAAGTGAAGACCAGGACAAGCAGAGATGTGAATGTAAGGTACGGGTGAGGGCAGGAAATGGCTTCTTTCTGGCACTTCTTGCATAGCCAGAAACAGTTCAGAGTTTCTGTTTGGGAAAATGGAAAAGTTCCAGATGGATGGTTGGCAATGGTTGCACAACAATATGAATGTGCTTAATGCCAGTGAACTGGACATTAAAGAGGTAAAATGTAAATTTTATCTTGTATATCTTTCACAGTAATGGAAAGAAAGTGAGAGATATGACACAGGAGGAAGGGGAGGAGAGGAAGGAGGGGAAGAGAAGGAGGAGGAGGAGGAGGAGGAGGACAACGACGGCAAAGGAAGGATACATAAAGTAAATCAGAAAAGCATGTACGGCCCTGACCAAGGAAAACAAAGGTCAGGGTTAAGATCATTTAACTATACCTGAAATACTTTAAAAGAATTTTCCTCCAAATCTGAATCATTTAAATACGGAGATAAAAATCCCAGTAAATATTATGCATCGTTGTTTCGACAAAGTGCTCTTCTAAAAAGTATAACTTAGTAGAGAAACATGATAGGTAGTTTCTCTGGGTGAATTAACCATTTAAATGGAAAGTCTTGTTCAGATTGTAAGGTGTTCTCCTCTGTATGGCAGACTAGATGCACAGTTGGACATACTCTTTGTACGTTCTTTCATTCATCTATTTAACAAATACTGAGCATTAACTGCATGTAGGCATAACTGCATCATCCCACTCACCACACCACATGTGCTCCTTTGCGATGGGACTTAGCACCACCGCTGCCCCCCAGCACCCTCTCCCTCCCCGCACCTGGACCAGCCCTAATGCCTCAGGGATGCAACCAACACTATTTGGCAGAATGTGACTGCATGACTTCCACAGCTCAGGCAGGAAAGGCAAGGAATTAACAGAGATGGAACACTGATTCTCCAGATGCTTCCTCCCAGAGATGCTCTCTCTGAAAACACAGCCACCATGCTGTGGAATGCACAGGCCACATGCAGGCCACAGGCCATACACAGGTTGGTCCAGTCTACCCATCTGGCTGAGTCCAGTCTTCTAGCTATCCCAGGGCAGATGCTGGATATGGGAGTGAAGAAGCCTTCAGTTATTCAAGCCACCCATCCTGCCTGGTATTTCAGACATCCAGCAGAGACCCCAGATATCATGGAGTAGGGACAACCCAGCCCCTCTGCCTTGTCCAAACTCCTGACACCAAACCCAATGGGCCTAATAATGGTTGTTTTTATGTCACTAGTTTTAAAGAGGCTTATTTTGCAGCCTTATTTTCAATAACTGAAATACTGTACACCGCAGGCCTCTTGGTGGCAGGGTTACTTTGAATCTAGCCCAAGAACCTCAGAGAAGATGATGAATATATTCTTGCAAACTAGAATGTAAAAATGAATACTGATTACATGGCTCAGTGCCTTGTTTCCATGTGGGGGACCTTCTCTGGAAGACCCCTCATTCTTCTGACCAGACTGGTTGGTCCTAGGAAAGGAATGAACATGCCAGCTCAGCCTCTTCCCCTCCCTTGTTTCCTGGTATCTGCAAGCATCACAGAAAACACACGTTTTCCTCTGTGCCCTGAGCCACAAGCTACGGGGCTCTGCTCCCTGCTGGAAAGGCTTGTATTGGGTAGAGCTGTATTCAATTCAGGAGCCACTGGCAAGTCCATTACTTCTTCACAGTTAAAACTACCTTCTTGAACAGATTGGCATCTGCCTAACTCCCAACTGCAACTGTGAGTGGGGAAAAGCAAAGTGGGATTAATCTGGTCTCCTAAAATCCCACTAATAAAAACTGTTAGAAATAGATCACTTCAGTTAGATTTTGTCCCCATCACTCCACAGAAACTGTTCTTGCAAGACAATCCCTACATTGTTAGATGAGGGGCCACTTCTCAGCCTTCTCACTTGATTGTCACAGCACTGGACACAGATAATTACTCCCTCCTCCTCAAAACACTAGTCATGCAAACGCTTTCCAGAACACTTGCTTTCCCTGGCTTTCCTCCTGCATCACTGCTTGCAGGTTCTTTCTCTTCTCCCAGATCCCTTAACGATGACCCCTGAGGTCAGTTCTCATTCCTCTTCTTTCTTCTCTCCTCTATCTCTACTCACTCACCTGGTGGTACCATCCAGTATCATGGCTTTAAATATCAACTACTTGCCAATGACCCCCCCTCCCCAAGCTGACCTTTTTTTTAGATATTTATTTATTTATTCATTCATTCATTCATTCATTCATTCATTCATTCATGAGAGGCACAGACAGAGAGAGAGGCAGAGACACAGGCAGAGGGAGAAGCAGGCTCCATGCAGGGAGCTCGATGTGGGACTCGATCCCAGGTCTCCAGGATCACGCCCTGGGCTGAAGGCGGTGCTAAACTGCTGAGCCACCGGGCTGCCCTGAGTTTTCATCTCAGACTCCTTTCTTGATGTCTAGACTCATGTACTACAGCTTATTCAACAATTCTATATGGCTATCTAGTAAGCACCTGAAATTCTGAACTGAATTCCCAAAGAGAACTCTCAATCCTTACCTCTATGTGTGCTCTATCCACAGCTGTCTCATCTCAGCTGATGACAATTCCATCCTTCTAGTTGTTCAAGGCAAAATCTTTTTTTAAAGATTTATTTATTTATTTATTTATTTATTTATTTATTTATTTATGATAGAGAGAGAGAGAGAGAGAGAGAGAGAGGCAGACACACAGGAGGAGGGAGAAGCAGACTCCATGCCGGGAGCCTGATGTGGGACTCAATCCCGGGACTCCAGGATCACGCCCTGGGCCAAAGACAGGCGCTAAACCACTAAGCCATCCAGGGATCCCCTTTCAAGGCAAAATCTTAACTCCTGTTGTCTCACAAGCCATAGCCAACCCATTAGGTCAATTTATAAAATATATTCTTGTCCCACCCTTGTCACCACCTCTACTGCCACCATCCTACCGAATCTGGTTTTGATTACTGCAATCATCTCTCCTGAAATGGTCTCTCTGATGCTATCTTTTCCTCCCATTTTACTTTTTACATGTTATACAGACTGATCATTTTATTTATTTTTTAAAGATTTATTTACTTATTTATTTATTCCTGATAGACATAGAGAGAGAGGCAGAAACACAGGCAGAGGGAGAAGCAGGCTCCATGCCGGGAGCCCAACGCGGGACTCGATCCCAGGACTCCAGGATCGCGCCCTGGACCAAAGGCAGGCGCCAAACCGCCAAACCACCCAGGGATCCCCCAGACTGATCATTTTAAAAGATAAATCAAGCCATGCGATTCTTCTACTCAAAATCCTATAAAGACTCCTCATTTCCCTGGAGTAAAGGCCAACATCCTTACAATGGCCAGTAAGGCCCTTGTGAGCTCTCTAACCTCCTCCCCAATAGCCCTCCTCCTGTTCACTCCACTCTGGCCACACATGCTTCTCTGCTGTTCCCTGAACTCAGAGGCACACTCCTGCTCTCAGGCTTCATGCTGAAAATGTCTCCTTTTATTCAGATGTCTGCTAACAGACACCAAAGATTCTGCTCAAATCTCACTTCATCAGCACAGCCTATATGACCTGATAACTCTGGATTCTACTTTCTGATTTCTTGCTCATGTGCAAGTCCAGTGTAAATTGACCAAGGGGCTCTGATCCATCAACCAGATACCCAGGCCCCTTTCATCTATGTACTCTTGCCTCTACTAGTTTCTTTGGAAATATTTCCATGTGGCCAATGTCTACTGGGAGTGAGAAGGGTAAAGAGGGGATGAGAGGACACATCTGCTTTAAATGGCCTTGACCCCAGAAGTTACACAGATCACTTGCAAATAAATTCCACTGGTGAGAACTAGTCATATGGCCCCATTTGGCTGCAAGGAGGATGGGCTATGTCATCTAGGTATAGGTCCAGGAAAAGAAGGAAAACATGGATATTAGTAAGGAATTCTAATCACGAAATACCCTTCTCCTCCCTCTTCCTACACATAAAACACACTCAAACTCTCCCAGAAGAAAACCTAAGGTCCCATTTAGTCAGTGCACCTAACGTCAAGTCCAGGACCTCTGGGTACATCAGTCTTCTTCAACAAGACCACATGTAGTTCCTTACAATGCAAACCAGAAACAGGGCAAATTATAGGCACCCACCCTCCCTGGTTCCAATATACAATGAAGGAACATGAGCAGGAGGTTCTTCTTTATCCAATATCCTCCTTGGCAAAGTGAGCTCTGGCATGCCCTCCCCAGGTACCATGCAACCTTCACAACCCACCTCTTCCCAGAGCAAGTTCTGCGTCCTTAAAAAGTAGTTTTACAGTTCAAACAGTCAATGGCTTGTTAAGTGCAGGCCCACGGTTCCTTTGCCAATATACAATTCCCTCAAAAATTTAGTAGGCCTTTGATCTATTTATTTCCAGTCAGTTCCATGTGCCAGTAACCACACACAAAGTCCTTTCCTAGACACAATTCTCAAGCCTGATTTATGTCTTTGCCTCCATTCCTCTTGCTTTGAAGTAACAGAAGCCACCTGGAGGCCATATGAAACAATAGGTCAGCAGTTTCCAACTTTGGCTGCATGATAGAATCACTTGGGGGAACTTTTAAAAACTGCCTTATCTAAGTTTCATGTACCTTTGACCCATTAAATCAGAAGCTACATAGGTAAGAGCAAGGTGATTTTGATGAACAGCCAAGAATGAGAACACATGCCCTGATCTGATCTTCACCATGGGACTAAGTCACTTTCTTTGACTGAGAAAGTTCAGTAGGCCTTTATTGCTCAAAGCCTTTCTAACTCTTACCTATTGCTCTCAAGGGTCTATAAGCAATCTATTTTTCCTGTCACTGCTCCAACTGTCAGAACTTTCCCTATTCCCTCTCATTTTTTGCTTGAAAACTAATTTCTTTCTTAAGCCCATCTCTTTCTTGTCATCCCTAACCAAAAACAGTCAACATAAACTCACCTACCCCATCCTTTCCAACCTCTGATCTAGAGCTCAGGTGGCATGAAGTGTGCCTTCTAAATTATCATGGATGACAAATCTACTCAATTGGTCACCAAGGCATAACATGGGTTTCTGTCTTCTCCAACTCCAATATTAGTGTCCTCTTGGGGGTTACTTGACTACTAAATCAATGAACACAAATTTTAAGGTTTTTCTTTAACAGAACTCTACTTCCTATACCAACCATTGTAGCAAAAACTAAAACCTCAGAAGCTTAACACAGAGTTTCTCTCCTGCTCCCCTCAAAGTCAAGTAGGTTGGCAGGACATTCTTCTCCACCCATCATTCAAGGACCGGGTTTCCTTTCATTTGTGGTTTTATCCTCCCCTGGGTCCCAGTAAAATTCTTTCCACTAAGCTGGCAGAGAGAACAGAAGAGGCACTCAGCTATTAACAGTCTTATTCTGGGAAGACACATATCACTCTGATCACATTCCACTGATAAGTGCTACTTACACGGTCCTTCCTAGATACAGAGGCAGAGAAATGTAGTCTAGATGTGTGCCCACCAAAAATAGGAAAACAGCGATGTCAGTGAACCCTAATGGTCTCTTTCATACCCCTTACAACTTAAGCCCCACCAGGCAAGAATCTTCATAGATGTACCCCACATGCCTGTAATAGTGTCTGGCACACACAGTAGGGACTCAAATAATATCTTTTGAATGAATACTGAATGCACACAATGAATCACAGATATAATACTACATGGCACTTTTTTTCTAAAATAAAATCAAATGAATGGATTGATGACTAAAAGAATAAATGAATTACAATGCATAGTTACTAAGGTAAAACATTAAACAGAAACTTTTGGAAAAATCAGAGTAAACTTCCAAGCACCAATATAACCTATCAAATCTACAATACAAATTTATATACAAACTTGTTAAATGCACACTATATTTATCTCTTGTGAACACAGAGAAATATTCATTCAAATACTAGTATAAGAACAGTGGACAATCTTCAAAAAATTACTATCAAAGTGATTACACATCTTTTTGTTAATGGAAACTTCTTTACCCACATTAGTCTCAAAATTCACTCACATCTTCCTCAAAGAACAATGGTACTGCACATACAGTTCTAATGTTGAAAACAAGTTACACACACACACACACACAGTGCCAAAAAACCTTACCAGTATGCATCAGTCACACATAATTCATATACTCATCAAAATTCAGAACTGATACCAGCTTCATGCCTATAAGACTAGATTTTTCTTGAAATCTTCAGTCATTACAACAAAAATGAATGAAATTAAAAAAAAGAAAGCTGAAATGAAAATAATAACAAATGGGGTTTTGGCTTACTTTACAAGAATGTTGTGAGGATCATGCAGAAATACAAGAATTCACTTGTGATTTCTGTACTTCCATTCATGTGTGTTTTAACCTAATAACGAAAATTCAATGGAGTATTTGAAACACTGCTTTGTAAGTCATAATACAATATGCAGTCACTTATCTTTAAAAAAAAATGTAAAATTCCCATTTCTAAAAGGACTACAAATTAGCTAAACGAGCAATTTCAAACTAAGATGAACAAAAAGTTCTTCACTCTCTTCCCCTCAACATCTAGAATGAGAATTTTGTCAGAAGAAACACTCCAGGGAATCCAATCATTATAAATGGTAACCTAGCAAAGAGCCACCTCAGTATTGAGATTTATACTCTAAACAAAAAACAGTGGAAAGAACATTAACAAATCAATTAAGTGAGACACTTGTACTTTAAGAAAGGGAAAAGTAACAACTTGAAAATCTATAGATTATCTCTATTCAATAAAAAAGAAACTACCACATTGTATTTTTTTTTCCTTTGCTTGTTTAAAAAACTTTAAATAGTCACTTCTCAACCAAAAAATACTGGAATTTACAACACAAAGCAACCCAGGATAGGATGTTCAGTTTAACAAAATTTTATGGTTGAGTGTAACTGAAAACCTATCTGATTAAAAAAAAAATATCTGTAACATGTCAGAGATATAAGAAGTAAAATGTACATGTGGGTTGAAATTTATTTATTTATTTTTAAACAAATCCCCAATATGAACTTACTTGCTTTTTTCTGGGTTGAGTTTTAGGAAGGCTAACTAGAAAAAAAAAAAGAAAATCCCCTGGTAACTGAAGCTTTCTAATACTTAAGGTCCAGCAGGATGAACAAGGGTAAGAACCTAAATCCTGATTTATATGTATGACCCTGTATATTGTTCTACCCTTTAGCAAACCAACCAACCAACCAATGAAACCCAGAGAGAAAAATTTTTTAAATCAACTTTTTGGAAATAAAAGTACAGCATTTAAAAAACTGAAAATAAATTGAGAAAAGGAAAGAAAAATGATTGATGCTAAGCTGGTTACAGGATTTACAACCAGCACAGGACAATCACACACATCGACTTCCACCCAAATATTGTTATTTAAAGGATGACTTTTGAAAGTAAGGACACCAATGTGGCAACTGTAAAAATACAGTTTTTCAACTGTATTTTCTTCAACTTCAGACAGACAAAAATTTAACTCCTTTACTTCATGCACCTTTCTTTGCAATATTTATATAAGCCCTACAGTGAAGGAATATGAAGTGAAGAAAATATGCTTGAAAAAAAGAACTTTAAATCTTACTTAAAGCTCAGAGAATAAGCTTTAGGGGGATACCCCTTGCACAATTTTTTTTTCATTTAAAATACTTTTTATTTTTTATTTTATTTTTTTATAATAAAATAATTTTTATTGGTGTTCAATTTACCAACATACAGAATAACACCCAGTGCTCATCCCGTCAAGTGCCCCCCTCAGTGCCCATCACCCACTCACCCCCACCCCCCGCCCTCCTCCCCTTCCACCACCCCTAGATCGTTTCCCAGAGTTAGGAGTCTTTATGTTCTGTCTCCCTTTCTGATATTTCCCACACATTTCTTCTCCCTTCCCTTATATTCCCTTTCACTATTATTTATATTCCCCAAATGAATGAGAACATACACTGTTTGTCCTTCTCCGATTGACTTACTTCACTCAGCATAATACCCTCCAGTTCCATCCACGTTGAAGCAAATGGTGGGTATTTGTCGTTCCTAATGGCTGAGTAATATTCCATTGTATACATAGACCACATCTTCTTTATCCATTCATCTTTCGATGGACACCAAGGCTCCTTCCAGTTTGGCTACTGTGGACATTGCTGCTATAAACATCGGGGTGCAGGTGTTCCGGCGTTTCATTGCATTTGAATCATTGGGGTAAATCCCCAGCAGTGCAATTGCTGGGTCGTAGGGCAGGTCTATTTTTAACTGTTTGTGGAACCTCCACACAGTTTTCCAGAGTGGCTGCACCAGTTCACATTCCCACCAACAGTGCAAGAGGGTTCCCTTTTCTCCACATCCTCTCCAACATTTGTTGTTTCCTGCTTTGTTAATTTGCCCCATTCTCACTGGTGTGAGGTGGTATCTCATTGTGGTTTTTTTTTTTTTTTTTTTTCATTGTGGTTTTGATTTGTATTTCCCTGATGGCAAGTGATGCGGAACATTTTCTCATGTGCATGTTGGCCATGTCTATGTCTTCCTCTGTGAGATTTCTCTTCATGTCTTTTGCCCATTTCATGATTGGATTGTTTGTTTCTTTGGTGTTGAGTTTAAGAAGTTCTTTATAGATCTTGGAAACTAGCCCTTTATCTGATACGTCATTTGCAAATATCTTCTCGCATTCTGTAGGTTGTCTTTTAGTTTTGTTGACTGTATCCTTTGCTGTGCAAAAGCTTCTTATCTTGATGAAGTCCCAATAGTTCATTTTTGCTTTTGTTTCTTTTGCCTTCCTGGATGTATCTTGCAAGAAGTTACTGTGGCCAAGTTCAAAAAGGGTGTTGCCTGTGTTCTCCTCTAGGATTTTGATGGAATCTGGTCTCACATTTAGATCTTTCATCCATTTTGAGTTTATCTTTGTGTATGGTGAAAGAGAGTGGTCTAGTTTCATTCTTCTGCATGTGGATGTCCAATCTTCCCAGCACCATTTATTGAAGAGACTGTCTTTCTTCCAGTGGATAGTCTTTCCTCCTTTATCGAATATTAGTTGGCCATAAAGTTCAGGGTCCACTTCTGGGATCTCTATTCTGTTCCATTGATCTATGTGTCTGTTTTTGTGCCAGTACCACACTGTCTTGATGACCACAGCTTTGTAGTACAACCTGAAATCTGGCATTGTGATGCCCCCAGATATGGTTTTCTTTTTTAAAATTCCCCTGGCTATTCGGGGTCTTTTCTGATTCCACACAAATCTTAAAATAATTTGTTCTAACTCTCTGAAGAAAGTCCATGGTATTTTGATAGGGATTGCATTAAACGTGTAAATTGCCCTGGGTAACACTGACATTTTCACAATATTAATTCTGCCAATCCATGAGCATGGAATATTTTTCCATCTCTTTGTGTCTTCCTCAATTTCTTTCAGAAGTGTTCTATAGTTTTTAGGGCATAGATCCTTTACCTCTTTGGTAAAGTTTATTCCTAGGTATCTTATGCTTTTGGGTGTAATTGTAAATGGGATTGACTCCTTAATTTCTCTTTCTTCAGTCTCATTGTTAGTGTATAGAAATGCCATTGATTTCTGGGCATTGATTTTGTATCCTGCCACGCTACCAAATTGCTGTATGAGTTCTAGCAATCTTGGGGTGGAGTCTTTTGGGTTTTCTATGTAGAGTATCATGTCATCGGCGAAGAGGGAGAGTTTGACTTCTTCTTTGCCAATTTGAATGCCTTTAATGTCTTTTTGTTGTCTGATTGCTGAGGCTAGGACTTCCAATACTATGTTGAACAGCAGTGGTGAGAGTGGACATCCCTGTCTTGTTCCTGATCTTAGGGGAAAGGCTCCCAGTGCTTCCCCATTGAGAATGATATTTGCTGTGGGCTTTTCATAGATGGCTTTTAAGATGTCGAGGAAAGTTCCCTCTATCCCTATACTCTGAAGAGTTTTGATCAGGAATGGATGCTGTATTTTTCAAATGCTTTCTCTGCATCTAATGAGAGGATCATATGGTTCTTGGTTTTTCTCTTGCTGATATGATGAATCACATTGATTGTTTTACGAGTGTTGAACCAGCCTTGTGTCCCGGGGATAAATCCTACTTGGTCATGGTGAATAATTTTCTTAATGTGCTGTTGGATCCTATTGGCTAGTATCTTGTTGAGAATTTTTGCATCCATGTTCATCAGGGATATTGGTCTGTAATTCTCCTTTTTGGTGAGGTCTTTGTCTGGTTTTGGAATTAAGGTGATGCTGGCCTCATAGAACGAATTTGGAAGTACTCCATCTCTTTCTATCTTTCCAAACAGCTTTAGTAGAATAGGTATGATTTCTTCTTTAAATGTTTGATAGAATTCCCCTGGGAAGCCATCTGGCCCTGGACTCTTGTGTCTTGGGAGGTTTTTGATGACTGCTTCAATTTCCTCCCTGGTTATTGGCCTGTTCAGGTTTTCTATTTCTTCCTGTTCCAGTTTTGGTAGTTTGTGGCTTTCCAGGAATGCGTCCATTTCTTCTAGATTGCCTAATTTATTGGCGTATAGCTGTTTATAATATGTTTTTTAAAGCATTTGTATTTCCTTGGTGTTGGTAGTGATCTCTCCTTTCTCATTCATGATTTTATTAATTTGAGTCTCCTCTCTCTTCTTTTTAATAAGGCTGGCTAATGGTTTATCTATCTTATTAATTCTTTCAAAGAACCAACTCCTGGTTCTGTTGATCTGTTCCACAGTTCTTCTGGTCTCGATTTCGTTGAGTTCTGCTCGAATTTTAATTAACTCTCTTCTTCTGCTGGGCGTGGGGTCAATCTGCTATTTATTCTCTAGCTCCTTTATGTGTAAGGTTAGCTTTTGTATTTGAGTTCTTTCCAGTTTTTGAATGGATGCTTGTATTGCGATGTATTTCCCCCTTAGGACTGCTTTTGCTGCATCCCAAAGATTTTGAACGGTTGTATCTTCATTCTCATTAGTTTCCATGAATCTTTTTAATTCTTCCTTAATTTCCTGGTTGACCCTTTCATCTTTTAGCAGGATGGTCCTTAACCTCCACGTGTTTGAGGTCCTTCCAAACTTCTTGTTGTGATTTAGTTCTAATTTCAAGGCATTATGGTCTGAGAATATGCAGGGGACGATCCCAATCTTTTGGTATCAGTTCAGACCCGATTTGTGACCCAGTATGTGGTCTATTCTGGAGAAAGTTCCATGTACACTTGAGAAGAATGTGTATTCAGTTGAGTTTGGATGTAAAGTTCTGTAGATATCTGTGAAATCCATCTGGTCCAGTGTATCATTTAAAGCTCTCATTTCTTTGGAGATGTTGTGCTTAGAAGACCTATCGAGGGTAGAAAGAGCTAAATTGAAGTCACCAAGTATAAGTGTATTATTATCTAAGTATTTCTTCACTTTGGTTATTAATTGGTTTAAATATTTGGCAGCTCCCACATTCAGGGCATATATATTCAGGATTGTCAAGTCCTCTTGTTGGATAGATCCTTTAAGTATGAGATAGTGTCCCTCTTCATCTCTCACTACAATCTTCGGGGTAAATTTTAGCTTATCTGATATAAGGATGGCTACCCCTGCTTTCTTTTGAGGACCATTTGAATGGTAAATGGTTCTCCAACCTTTTATTTTCAGGCTGTAGGTGTCCTTCTGTCTAAAATGAGTCTCTTGTAGACAGCAAATAGATGGGTCCTGCTTTTTTATCCAGTCTGAAACCCTGCGCCTTTTGATGGGGTCATTAAGCCCATTCACGTTCAGAGTTACTACTGACAGGAGTTTAGAGTCATCATGATATCTATTCAGTTCTTGTTTTTGTGGATTGTTCCACTGAATTTCTTCTTAAAGGGGAATTTTAAGAGTCCCCCTTAAAATTTCTTGCAGAGCTGGTTTGGAGGTCACATATTCTTTCAGTTCCTGCCTGTCTTGGAAGCTCTTTATCTCTCCTTCCATTTTGAATGAGAGCCTTGCTGGATAAAGTATTCTTGGTTGCATATTCTTCTCATTTAGGACCCTGAATATATCCTGCTAGCCCTTTCTGGCCTGCCAGGTCTCTGTGGAGAGGTCTGCTGTTACCCTAATATTCCTCCCCATAAAAGGCAGGGATTTCTTGTCTCTTGCTGCTTTAAGGATCTTCTCTTTATCTTTGCAATTTGCAAGCTTCACTATTAGATGTCGAGGTGTTGAACGGTTTTTATTGATTTTAGGGGGGGATCTCTCTATTTCCTGGATCTGAATGCCTGTTTCCCTTCCCAGATTAGGAAAGTTTTTAGCTATGATTTGTTCAAATACATATTCTGGCCCTCTGGCCCTTTCGGCGCCCTCGGGAACCCCAATTAAACGTAGGTTTTTCTTCCTCAGGCTGTTGTTTATTTCCCTTAATCTAACCTCATGGTCTTTTAATTGTCTCTTTTTTCCTCAGTTTCCCTCTTTGCCATCAACTTGTCTTCTATGTCACTCACTCGTTCTTCCACCTCGTTAACCCTCGTCGTTAGGACTTCTAGTTTGGATTGCATCTCATTCAATTGATTTTTAATTTCTGCCTGATTGGATCTAAATTCTGCAGTCATAAAGTCTCTTGAGTCCTTTATGCTTTTTTCTAGAGCCACCAGTAGCTGTATGATAGTGCTTCTGAATTGGCTTTCTGACATTGAATTGTAATCCAGATTTTGTAACTGTATGGGAGAGAGGACTGTTTCTGATTCTTTCGTTTGAGGTGAGGTTTTCCTTCTAGTCATTTTGCTCAGTGCAGAATGGCCAAAAACAAGTTGTATTGGGGAAAAGGAGAAAAAGAGAAAGAAGGAAAGAAAAGAGAAAAAGAAAAAAGGAAGAAAAAAAGAACAAAAGAAGAAAAAGAGAAAGAGAAAGAAAAAGAATGAAAGGGAAAAAAGGGTGGGGGAAGCAAACAGAAATCAAAAAGAAAAAAAAGAAAAAAGAAAAAAAAAACCCCACGGGGGAGTATCTTCTGATTCTGTATACTTTAAGTCCCTTGACTTCCCCTGGAACTTGTCCGTCTAGCTGGTCTTCTGGGGGAGGGGCCTGTTGTGCTGAATTTCAGGTGTTAGCACTTGGGGTTGCTGCTCTGCCCCCTGCCTGGTGCAGGGCTCAGTGGGGGTTGTTTACCCCGTGAGGCCCCAGGAGGAACAACCCCAGTGGCGGGGCCAGCTCTGGAGCCCTGGATTCAGCCCCCACAGGAACTCTGAAGCTCTCCGCCTGCAGGGCCTGGATGCTCCGGGGCGGGTCCACTGATCTGCTCAGCTCGGGGCAGGAGCGTCCTTGCTGTCCTGGGCCCTCCCGGCCTCTGCCTGTCCCCGGGGGGAGGCCGGATCCCGGGCTGTGTCCCCGGCGCCCTGGGCTCCGGGGCCTGCGCTGTTGGATTCGCGCTCCCGCCCCGCAGCCCCCTCCGCGGAGCCGCAGCCTGAGCACCGCCGAGCTGCTCCCAGAGCCGCACAGCCCCCTCCGCGCGGAGCCTCTTCCTCTGCCAGAGCGGCCTCCAAGCTGCTCCCGGCCGCACAGTCCCCCCCCGCAGCCCCCCTTGCACAATTTTAAAATAAGAAGACACTTTTCACTTACTTTTCCATTTCAATTGTAATAGTAACCCCTGGAATTTTAAAAATTCTACTTTTAAAATCAAGTGATGGAGGGGATCCCTAGGTGGCGCAGCGGTTTGGCGCCTGCCTTTGGCCCAGGGCGCGATCCTGGAGACCCGGGATCGAATCCCACGTCGGGCTCCCAGTGCATGGAGCCTGCTTCTCCCTCTGCCTGTGTCTCTGCCTCTCTCTCTCTCTGTGTGACTATCATAAATAAATAAAAATTAAAAAAAAAATCAAGTGATGGAAATAAATAAAATCAGGTGACGAAGCACAATGTATTTGCAACTCATCATAACCGTTACCATGAAGATTTGATTACACCGCATCCTTATTCGTTAGGCATCTATCAGGAAGCTGGCCCAGTGCTGTCACTGCAGAGACAGATTAACAGTAGAGGACATAGACTGAGACACAAAGTGATTACCCAAGAGGAGTGCTCCTTCATCTGGTGTTGGTTGCTGTGAGGGCCGCTGGCATGGCCACGCCAAAAGCAGTTTTGGCAGAGCTGGTAGTTGTGGCACTGCTGGCATCGGTACCGGAAACCCATCATACTCTCACAGCGGCAGTAAGAGCATTCCACGGGATGGAAGACTTGCGGAGGGCAGAAAGCAAGGCAGGGGATGGGCGAGGTGGGGGTGAGGGGAGAACAGGGGAGGGAAAGAAGTCATTTTCATTGAAGAATAAAGTCAATACAGTGGAAAACCAAATATCATGTAAAAAAGCAAAGGTGAAAACAAAATTAGAATTGAAAATTCTAAATTGTCTTTTAATTAACGGAACCTGCCATTTACGGGAATAAAAGGGAAAGACAATAGAGGAGAAAATGGTTTTTCAGGTTAGAATATTACATTCCAATCCACCTTAGAAAATAACCAATTTCTTTTTCTTTTTTTCTCTTTTACCAATTTCTTTCTTTTTTTTTTTTTTAAATGAAACTCATGTTTCTCAAAACTCAGATAAATATATAAGGAAAGAAGAGAGAGAAGCCCTCTCAGTCTAAAACTTATTTTCCAAACCTGTTGCTTTTTAAAGAGATATATCATTGTTAGCTATAGAGACATTTATCTCCTTCACTGACATGAGATCTGTGAGAGCCAGGATGACATACTATGTGTCTCTGTTACCTGAAAATACTATGTATTTTACTCAGTACCTTCAACTGAAGGCCTTCAAATGTTGGTTGAATTAAAAGCTACCATACACCTGGGTGTAAGTGGTAACTGGTAAAAAAAAAAAAATCAAGTATATTACCATGTTAGTTTTAGGTAAGAGTTCTAAGTAGAACAGTAAAATAAAGTACTCTAGACTAACGAAGGGGCAGTGATTTGGAAGAAGAGAAACTCAAGGACCTGTCATTCTTTTCTCCACTTAACGAGCATCTCACCTTATGAAAAACTGCCAGGTAGCAGTCAGGATTCATAGAGATTGCTGGGATTCTCTTACAATCTGAACCTCCAGTTCATTGAGTGGGAAACGGGCAATGCACAACTGTATGTTATAGGCGGTTGTTTATACTTTTAAGTGTTGGTAGCATAATTAATTGTCCCCTCTGACAATTTAATTCTGAACACAAGAAATGGAAGTCAATAGGAAAGGGGCATATAGTATTTAAGTCTTCATTTGAATAACTCTTTCTAGTACTATGTGTACAAATCCAATCTTATAAGGATTTTTGGTCCTGTTTCCAAAAATGTACATTAACTAGGGAATCAAGACTCAAAAAACAAACAAAAATGAACACTAGGAGAGAAAACCAATGTAACAGGATCATTAAAGACTAAAAAAAAGTAAAATCAGGAATGAGAACTCCAAAGGACATACTTCCTTTAAGAAATTCAAGCTTTCTGTCATCAAGATATTTCTAAGGCATAATGGAAGTACTAAGAAGAATCTGTGCTCCAAATTAAAACTATACAACCTAGTAAAGTTTTACCAAATAACACTATTTCCAAATCAATCTAGAGCTCACATCAACAGAGTCAACATCAACATACCAGCATTTATAATTCTATACAATAATTTTTATTGATATTAAATAATATATGTACATTAATATTAAATTATTAAGTACATTCTGATAATCTTGGTTGAACATGTATATATATCTGTGTAATTCTTCTTCACTTCTATACCAGTCAAGAGCCAGTGCTTGTATTAGACTGTGTAGTGGGCTGACCAGGTGGATATGGAAAGAACCAGAATGTGGAGAGGATCACTAAGTGTACTGGGTCAATTACAAATAAGATCAGGTTTTGGTAAAAGTATTCTTTTTGGAAGAATGCATCATGTTGTAATCTTCTTATAAACAATATAGTTGGATTAGTAAACCAATATAAAAAGCACAATTTTTGTGTAGATATCTACCCTATAGTTACTTCAACATAATTCAAGTGATGAATTTCATAGAAAGAGCCCAAACTACAATACCATATAGAAATACCACAATTTTAGAATTTATTTCCCTAACATAAAAATTAAGATATGTAGGTAAATGTTATTGTGATAGATAAAATGTTTTATTTTCAAGATATGTCAATGAGTTCATATTATTTCTCTGTAGCTGAGAAAAATATCACTAACCCCATAAGAATGTAATCAATAAATACTATACACAAAGTCACAATAAAATGTTCATATGGATAACAAAAATCAGGACAAATGAGATTCTTTCTATATGGTATGGCAGATACAAAATGATTTTATAAAACAAACTGAATATAAAAGTCCTAAAACACTTCAGGCTTTAAAAGTATTGCCTCCAAAAGAGCCAATAATACTCCAATAATACTATAATAACTTAACGATATAAATCTCTATCCAAAAATCCAGTTAAAAAAATTAGTTGCTGAGGTGCCTAGGTGGCTCAGTGGGTCAAGTGTTTGGTCTGCCTTTCCCTCGGGTCAGGATCTCAGGGTCTGGGGATGGAGCTTCAAGTCAGGGCTCCCTGCTCAGCAGGGAGCCTGCTTCTCACACTCCTAGCCCCTCCTTCACCCATCTTGGCTTGTACTCTCTCCCTCCCTCTCTAATAAGTAAAATCCTTTTTTTTTTTAATTTTAACTGTTTTAGTTTAGTCAAGAGAGTCTACACCTTTCAGAAAATAATCCTGAATCTAAGGTAGCTGTGAACTAAAGCCACAGTGGGGCAAAAGGCTCAGAGGTTTAAAAATAAAAGGCGGGATCCCTGGGTGGCGCAGCGGTTTGGCGCCTGCCTTTGGCCCAGGGTGCGATCCTAGAGACCCGGGATCGAATCCCACGTCGGGCTCCCGGTGCATGGAGCCTGCTTCTCCCTCTGCCTGTGTCTCTGCCTCTCTCTCTCTCTGTGTGTGACTATCATAAATAAATAAAGAAAAAAAAACATAAAAATAAAAGGCATGGATGAGAGAGAGAAGACAGTGTGGACGTGTATTTCATGCTTACAAAGGGGAAAAAGAGAGCTTGGCTTTTTAGCACCTCTCAGCTGTTACTGGTTCTCTTTGGTAGAATAGGAAACACCAAGAGCCTTGAGAGAAAGGAGGAGGTTACATAAAAACTACAGCCTTTCCTTTATCAAACTCACACAAGCTAAACAAGGAGATAAACCGATAACAAAAAAAGAAAAAATTAAGAAGTTACTGGAGATAACTACCATTTCAATTCCAAGCAAGACAAAGATATGGGTCAAATCTCCGGAAATTCATATATTGCCTATAGCTCGAGACTGAATGACAAAAGTTCTGCTTACCATTCTCAACGTGGGCAAGCCTATGCATGAGAGGTAGCCAGACAAGGCACTGGGGAGGAGGATCGGCCATCATCGTGTCTAAAAACATATTTAGCATTATCTTTTTCTGTGAAGAGAAGAAAAACAAACATACTTTATATTCTTCAAGTACCTCTGAATTCCAAAATTAAGTTAATCTAGAAGTTTCTCAACCAAGCTGTAATGAATTCCATGTGAAATTCTATAGCAAAGTACAATTACATTTTACATTACTATAGACATTGCAACACATTGTACATTACCACTATATTCAATGCATTTCCACACACGTTGAGTCTTAACCATATAAGGTAAATAGTTTAGATATCACTATCTTCATCTTACAGATGAGAAAAAGAAGGAACAAAGCATTTAAATGATTTATAAAGATCTTGGGACACCTTGGTGGCTCCGCTGGTTGAGCATCTGACTCTTGGTTTCAGCTCAGGTCATGATCTCAGAGTTGTGGGATTGAGCCTTGCTTCAGGCTCCGAACTCAGCAGGAAGCCTGTTTGGGATTCTCTTTCTTTCTCTCTCTCTCAAATAAGTAAATCTTTAGGGGATGAATGAATGAATGAATGAATAACCTGTAAAGGTCCTACCTAAATCACATAAAGCGAGGACTGGAACTCAGCTGCCCTTCAAATTACTATTTCTCTTACCTGTGGGGTAGACAGACATTCCACACCTTGTTATAGAACAACATCATTGAGAGCAGAAACTACTCCATTTGTTGTTTACTGTATTGCCAGCATTTCGGGGTTTTGGGTTTTTTTGTTTTGTTTTGTTTTGTTTTGTTTTACGATTTTATTTATTTATTCATGAGAGACTCACAGAGAGAGAGGCAGAGACATAGGCAGAGGGAGAAGCAGGCTCCATGCAGGGAGCCTGATGTGGGACTTGATCCCGATACCGGCACTCTGGGATCACACCCCAAGCCAAACACAGACACTCAATCACTGAGCCACCCAGGCGTCCCTTGCCAGCATTTCATAACAGTGCCAGGCACACAACAGGCACTGGATAAGTAATCGTTGAGTCCATACAAAAGTGAGGAGCAAACACTGTTAAAAATCACTTGACAACTTTCTCATTTACAGAAAGAAAACTAAAGTGCAGAAAAGTGAAGTAATTAGACCCAGTCACAGAGATAGTGAAAATAGGGATGAAAATAGACTCTAAACATCCAACGTCCATCACTCCCCTGTAACACCACCTCCCCAGCTAGACTTTTTTTTTTTTTTAAGATTTAATTTATTTACTCACGAGAGACACAGAGAGAGAGAAGGAGAGAGGCAGAGACACAGAGGGAGAAGCAGGCTCCATGCCGGGAGCCCGACGTGGGACTCAATCCCAGGTCTCCAGGATCATGCCCTGGATCGAAGGTGGCACTAAACCACTGAGCCACCCAGGGATCTCTGTTTTTGTGTATCTTTTTGGTAACTATGAGAATCTTGATTCCATTGTACATAAGGAGATAATTCTTATTAACAATAATCTTAAGAAAAAAAATTGGTAATTAGGGAACAGAAAAAGGAAGATAAAGTAGATGGCAAGGCAAGAAAGAGACTTTTGTAATAAAAACTTGAAAAAGAGGAAGAAAAATTAAGGAAAGCCTCCAACTGAGGACAGAGATTGGAGGCCAACACTGAATAGGGGTAGGGCAGGGGCAAGCAAGAGGGCTTATGGAGGGCTTCCTACTGTTTGATAACAGTAGGAAGTTACCATCCAAAGGCTCTTTATAGAAAGCTGTGCACTGGTAGTGAGGTTTGAGAAATACCCACTTAATTAGGCTAAATAAAGTTTTCCAAAGTGTTTTCCATCTCAGGCATCCAAGTCATTGATGTTTCTGAGACCTCAGTGGAACCTCAGAGGAATGAGTGAACAAAACATTAAAAACCAAACCAGAAAGTCACAGAACATTTAAAGGGAGGTTCAGATATGGAAAATGCCTCTAAATAAGGATATTTGCATAAATGCAACAAAGACAAATAAATGAAAATTGTCTACATAAAATTACTGGGAAAGAAGATGCTGGGAAGTTTTTTTTAGCTAGTAAGAGGTAGTAATCAAAACTAAATGTATGTTTAAATTAATATTTCTATATTTTTATACCTAATATTAAAAAATTACATTTCTACAAGTCTACCTATAATCCTAACGCTACTTTCTCTTAGAAAGTTTTGATTTGCCTATCATGGAGGTTTCTCTTTTATTTTATTTTATTTTATTTTATTTTTTTTTAGGTTTCTCTTTTAATACTCAAGTTGAAAAAGGGCAATTATACTTGACATCTCAGAAGAGCCTGATAAAAATACTCAGGGTCAGTTTACAAAAGTTGTCCTAAAGTCATACTGTAATTTGAATTCCTCCAAGAGCATGAGAAATAAAACCATAACTGTGTCCAGTACTCTTGTCTTCCATTTGGAGAAAGTCACTTAACATTCTGGTTTCAGGGGCACCTGGGTGGCTCTCAGTGGTTGAGTGTTTACCTTTGGCTCAGGGCATAATACCAGGGTCCTGGGATATAGTCCTGCATTGGGCTCCCTTGCAAGGAGCCTGCTTCCGTCCTCTGCCTATGTTTCTGCCTCTCTCTGTCTCTCATGATTAAACAAATAAAATCTTTAAAAACAAAAACATTCTGGTTTCAGTAGAGCAGTGCTTCTCAGAGTGTGGTCAGAAGCTGCCCTATAGGTCTCTAAAACATTTTCAAGGAGTCCATGAGGCCAGAACTATTTTTAAAACAATTCTCAGACATTACTTGCCCATTTCAAAATATGTCTCTTATAGGTGTACAGTGGGGTGTGCCAGAGGCAAAGTGGCATATCCACAATCATCTGAAAAAGCTACTAAAGCATTCCTCCTTTTTCCAATTCCTCCCTATGTGAGGCCAGATTTCTTTCCATACTTTAACCAAAACAACATATCACAACAGAACCCATGGATAAGCAGATAGGAGAACCCAGCTGTCTTCAATTGAGCCAAATATTAAAGCAATTTGCAAAAAAATGTACTACCATGGCACTCTGGTTAAATATTTTTGTTTTGGAATATGTAGTTAATTTTTTATAAAAATGTATTATTTAAGATGTAACAGATTTATTGTTATTTTTTTTCATGTAGGCTCCAACTGGGTGTGGAGCCCACTGTGAGCTTGAACTCATGACCCTGAGATTGAAAACTGAGCTGAGATCAAGTGTTGGACGCCCAACTGATTGAGCCCCTTAGGCGTCCTATCATTGTTATTTTAAAGTGACAATAAATACCTTTAATTTCTCAAATTTAATCTTTAGTATAGAAATATCAATAGGTATAACCCACATAAACAAAAGCTCTTTGGGGACCTCAATAATTTTTATTGTAAAGAGGGCAGCCCTGGTGGCGCAACGGTTTAGCGCCGCCTGCAGCCAAGGGCGTGATCTGGAGACCCTGGATCGAGTCCCATGTTGGGCTCTCTGCATGGAGCCTGCTTCTCCCTCTGCCTGTGTCTCTGCCTCTCTCTCTCTCTCTCTCTCTCTGCATCTCTATGAATAAATAAATAAAATCTTTAAAAAAATTTTTTTATTGTAAAGAGGTCCTGAGACCAAAAAGGTTGAGAATAGCTGAGATAGAATTCCTAGCTCAAAAATTCCATGACTTAGTAAATAACTGTGTGGAAGACCGGTTGGCTCTTTTTTCTCCTTTTTTATTTTTATTTTTCTTGAGTTGAACACATCCTTTGCATTTCTCCTTATTTTTATAGCACAATATTTATAACAAAAACTATAATAAAATTGCAAAAACTGTACATTCCCACAATTCTCATTTTTCTGTATTTCTTTCCAAATGTATATATGCATCTATGTAATTATGTACATAGGGTAGATGAAAACATATGTTTTTTTCACTTAACTTTTTATTAAATATTAATTGTTTTGCTATGAAGTCTTCATTTCTAATCATTTTAACAGCTGTCTGATCCACTGAGCAGAGACACCATGATTTATCTCTGCCTTCCTCTATAAAACACGCTGTTTCTATCCTATGTGTACTCACCTTTTTTCTTGGAAATGAGCTTTCTTTTTGTCACCTACCTCCCTTGCCCTTTGTTATTCTAAGCCTCAATACTATTACCCTAGAGCCATTCTCACCTCCTTCCCTCCACCCATGACTACATTTTCCCTGTTTTACAGGGGGGCAGGGACCATTTCTTAAAAATGAGAAACCCAGTATCAGTAAAATACCATGAAAAAACAAGTAAATTAGTTTAGCATTGGATCATCACAGGTGCAATTTCCAACCTCATCATTTCCATTACAACTTCTTGTTTCCTTATGGACAACATGTATTTCTTATCCATTGCCTTAACTCACTTGGTAAACAATAAACCATGTATGACATATAGTTAACAAACTTGAAAACATTTTTAAAAAATCTTCCAGATTAAAAACATGTTTATATAAACTTTTGTGCAGAGTTAAAAATATTTTGCCTGAACAGGGCAAACATACATTAACTGGTTATAGGACCAGTGCTATGGGTCAGCCTTCTGATTATTATTAGACACTGATTTGTCCATATCGCAGATTTATTTTGAAATTAAAGTACTTTGTAATGACACAACAATATAATGTTGCTGTGCTATTTTTTTAGAGATGTTTTTATTTAATACAGCTAAAAGATGGGGAGACTTCAGAATTTCTAAAATACTCTATTTTCCTCATTGCAAAGATTGTTTCATTTGAGAGAATCATGGAATAAAAAGCCAATGAAAACAAGATTGCAGGTACATCCATGAGATTCAAACTTTCAGTTAGAATGCAAGCCAAAGATACTCTCTCATGCCATATTTGATTTAAATCATTTAATCTAACAAATCACTAGTAAGCATCACTCATTTTCCAAACATCATTAGTCACAGGGATATAAAGTTGAAGATCAAGGTGCATCCCTTCAGGATATAAGGGAGCTAGATATAACATGCCATGGGAATGAGAAGAGGAACAATTAATCCTACATTGAAAGATTCAGGGCATCAAAGAAAAAGGGCTATTTTAGCTGGGATATGAAATATGAGGGCCTCTGTTGAAGAGAGAGAAGTTCAGGGGTTATTGGCATGTCAGTGCAAACCAATATCATTTGAAATGACAACACATGCAGGACCAAACACAGGCATAATTCAGCTGAAGCAACAACAGGAAGTGCTATGACCAAGTTCACACATGTGCAAGGAAAGACAACCCATCATAACTACTGCCTGGCCAACTGCAATTGTAACATGCCATTAGCTATATGAAGTATCTCTATATCAGAGATGCGAAGGTGTGATTTGAATGTCTTCAAATCAATGAAACATGGTAATAACCCAACTAGATCACAGTAATAAAGGACCGCTGCTGGACACTGTAAAATCTGCTTAATTAGAATTCCTATGAAATACACATATACATGTGCCAGGCAATTCTTACCAAACTTTATTCAATGTCCAGGAAAACTAGGTCAGAACGTCCAGAAAACATCTCACTTCAAAGATAAAGTGGGAAGAAAAGTCACTTTGGCATACAGCAAAAGATACGCTGGTCGAAATAGAATCAGAGACATCTCCAGGCATGAGAAATCCTGTTGTTATTCTGAAAAATCCACTGGTGATAATGTAATCTCATAGCTACCCACTTCCTACCTCCCTGTGAATCAAGGAGAATCCTGCCACACTGAGTGAAAGAATGCCTCTACTTCCCCATCTCCCTCTTTCATCCTTCTCTCCCCTGCTCTACTTATTCAGTCTTCCATACAGATAGACATCAAATTTAAAATCCTCTGCAGGGTGAGGGTTGCCTGGGTGGCTCAGTCAGTTAAGCATCTGACTCTTGATTTTGGCTCAGGTCATGATCTCAGGGTCAGTGAGATAGAGCCCCATGCCCATTAAGATTCACTCTCTCCCTCTGCCCCTCTACCTCTCTCTCAAAAAAAAAAAAAAAAAAATTCACACATTTAAAAAACAATTAAAAAATGAAATCCTCTGCAGGGTGGACTGAACACTTCAAACTAAAGTCAATACAAACCTAAAAAATAAATAATACAACAAATAGCAATCACCTTTTTAAGGAGAAACAGAACTCATACTCAAACACTGAAGTTTAGAAAAAATGCAGAGAAATTTAACATATTGCTATGCACTGCTTGTTTATAAAAACTTTTTTAAGTCTCTAAAGTCAGTTTGTTAGTGTATGACCACTGAAGAATCAGGGGCACCTGGGTGGCTTAGTCCATTAGGAATCCAACTCTTGGTTTCAGCTCAGGTCATGATCTCAGGGTTGTGACTCGAGGTCTAAATCAGGCTCCACTCTCCTCAGAGTCTGCTTGAGATTCTCTCCCCCTCACTCCCTCCCACTGCTTCTCCCTCCACCTCACATGCTCTGTCTCTCAAATAAGTAAATAAAAATTTTAACAATCAATAAATAAGTAAATAAATAACCACTGAAGAATCAATAAATTTGGTCTACTCCCCAAAATGTTAGACTTGAGGTGCTGTTAATACTGTGCTTTATTCAGACAATAATCATGATCACAAATTTACAGCTAGGATTAATTTTTCTATTAATTTAAAATATACCAAAATAGAATTATATAATATTCTTGTCATCCAGCTTCAACAATTCTCAACATACAACTAATTTTAATTTATGCCTTTACTCTTCCTTCAGTCTGGATTAATTGGAAGAAAATTCCAGACATACTATTTCTTGAATTAACTTTACTCCAGTGGTTTATTACAAACATTTCAAATGCTTCTGACGCTCATAAAGGCATCCTTGTAAATCTTTTTTTGGACATAAGCTTTTATTTCATGTGGGAAAAAAACTCAAGAGTCAAACTGCCAGATCATGGGTAGGTATTTGTAAGGGTTTATAGGAAACCAAC
The DNA here is from genome assembly GCF_011100685.1 of Canis lupus familiaris. Classification (NCBI taxonomy): domain Eukaryota; kingdom Metazoa; phylum Chordata; class Mammalia; order Carnivora; family Canidae; genus Canis; species Canis lupus. Next base: position 19,855,612 of record NC_049238.1, read on the forward strand.
AGAGCCTCTTTCAAAGTGGTTTGTATGAGAGTTCTGCTGCTCCAAATCTTCAACAACATTTGGTGTAGTCTGAATTTTAGCTATTCCAGTAGATGTGTTCTGCTGAATAAACTTATAAATGCTTTTAATTTTGTTGAGTTGTTTTTTTTTAAAGATTTTACTTATTTGAGAAAGAGAGAGAGCACAAGCGGTGGGGAGGAGCAGAGGGAGAGGGAGAAGCAGGCTCTCCACTGAGCAGGGAGCCCAATGTGGGGCTCAGTCCTAGGACCCCGGATCATGACGTGAGCCGAAGGCAGATGCTTAACCAACTCAGCCACTGAGGTGCCCCTTTGTTGTGTTTTTAAAACTACATAAGTCCAACATCTCTTATATTGGGTTAGTTTGAAAAATTGTTTTTTAAAAAAGAATTAAAGCTGTATTAAAATAAACAAATATGTAACTTTCTTCATGTCATTAAAAAAAATTCAAGCATTTCTCCTGTAATTCAACACATACATTATTGGAAAAATTGCACATACCTCAAAACTGTGGACTTAAAAATAACAAAGTATATGAGAAAAACAGGATTGGCACAAACCTAAGAACCTATGCAGCCTTATAAACAGAGGACAAACAAAACAATATCAACACCACTATCAGTACAATTAAATCTCCATAGGCACTGCCAACCAAAGTCACTACCAGATGATACCTTTTGGTCTTAAATCCAGAGACACATTTTTACTTCTTCATAAGGGCATACTACTTTCAAGACAAATTAGTTTTTTGTTTTGTTTTGTTTTAAGATTTTATTTATTTATTCATGAGAGACACACAGAAAGAGGCAGAGACACAAGCAGAGGAAGAAGCAGGCTTCCAGTGGGGAGCCTGATGCTGGACTCAATCCCAGGACCCCAGCATCATGACCTGAGCAGACACTCAACTGATAGAGCCACCCAGGTGCCCCAAAACAGATTAGTTTTATCAAAACTAAATACTGGATCCAAGGGATAGCTAACCCTATCAATCAATTTTTGTAGCACGGGTGTAGGGGGACAGAAGATGTCTTCACATCTCTTGAATCTGTAGCTACAGTTTTACCCCATTAACACCGTAGAAAGTGAAGCAGTTCGTGAATTCTCCAAACTAGCCAGTTCTTTCACTAAAGAAAGATACTTCTGCAAGATTTCCACTTCTTTCTTAAAAGAGACGTACATTCTGTGATCACTTCTTTGTTCAGCCGAGAATATTAATAAGCTGGGGAAAACTGCATGTGATTCAACAGTGCAATTTCCACTTTACGCTGACACTGTTCTCTCTCCATCTGAGGGTCTAAGAGTGAATTTGCATTAAAAAAACACACACATAGTAAAACAATCCATATGGAAAAAGACCATTTCAAAAAGGAACCCAAAAATCATCGGATTTAACTCTTGCTGCATGAAACTTTTTCCAGTCTCTTTTTTTGGGGTCATTCTATCAGTAGTTTCTTTTTCTTGTGAGGGTCTTTTTTCTTTTGTCATCTTTACAGACCAAGGAAAATGTAAGTTTCCTCTAGATTGAGATAAGCTTCTCTGACTTTTCCAAATTTGGCACATATCAAAACACAGACTGAGTTTTTATAGGAATCTGAAGTATATAAGAAGCAACAGTCAGTTCAAAGGCTTCACAATAAAGGCATATAGTAATCTGGAGAATTCTAGATAGCATTCTTAGGATTAACAGTTGGAAGTTTCTGTATATTCTTCAATATTTTAAACTTCTGCTCCAATACCAAAGTGTCATATTAGTCACATTACAATTAGATCAAGGGTTACTTTGGATTTAGCACCCCACATAATTAATCACTGATCAGATGTTGTTCTTTACGGACACTTCTTTGTATAAATTCCCTTCCCTATTCTGACACTTAATAATAGCATTCCAAAACTTGATCAAGTTTTAGCCTGACCTCCAGCAAGTATCTTGTGTGAAAAGCAACATGTACATCACATACATGATTACCCCAGAGTATTTTGGGGGCAATCATTTGATGAAATGGTACTACTAAAGCAGCAAAAGTGAGATGAGTTCTAAATGAAAAATATTTGCAGTTTCTTTTTCATACTCATCCTCACTTACATTGCTTCTGGGCATTTTAATACCTGCAGGGTATCCTGTACTAAGATACCTATGGACAGCTCAGATTATTTAAAAATGAATATATGGGACAGATGGGTGGCTCAGCGGTTAAGCGTCTGCCTTTGGCTCAAGACATGATCCTGATCCGGAGATCAAGTCCCACATGGGGCTCCCTGTATGGAGCCTACTTTTCCCTCTGCCTGTGTCTCTGGCTCTGTGTGTCTCTCACGAATGAATAAATAAAATAATGAATGAATGAATAAATAATAAATATACTGGGTTGGGGGGCAGGGAGGGCGGCACCTGGGTGGCTCAGTGATTGAGCGTTTGCCTTTGGCTCAAGTTGTGATCCCAGGGTCCTGGGATTGAGTCCTACATCATGCTCCCCACAGGGGGCCTCCTCCCTCTGTCCCTGTCTCTGCCTCTCTCTGTGTCTCTCATGAATGAATAAATAAAATCTTTAAAAAATAAAAATAAAAATGAATATATGGGATGGGAAGATGCAAACTGTACTTTATTAGAATAAATTGAAGCACACAGCTATGTTTAATATGCTAAAAGCTGGTATTGTCATTTACACGGAGAAAAAATAAATTATGTATAGAGACAAATTTCTACAAAAACAATTAGCCCAAGTGCATACAGATTTGGGAAGAACATCTCAGAACTTGGTGAAAATAATTCACCAGTATTATAGGCACCACGTTCGGTGTCAAAGCCAATGAGTAATCTCTAAACAAATAATAAAATATGTTTGAAAGTCTGAATTCAGATAAATATGAATTCTTAACTCTAAATGTAAAAAGAAATATATGTGTATTTGTTTTTGGCTCTTGTGAATCAAAATATTACAGGTGGGAGGATCTAGTTTACAATGTACTTTCAGTTCTCAAACCTTTAGATTTGTTCTTTCTATATTTTAACTTATTTGTAAGTAATTTTAGAATTATTTCTATTATTATAGAATGACTGTAAGATTACCAAAAAAATTCCCATTTACCCAGATTCCTTAAATGCTAACACTGCAGAAGAGATACCCTTCTGCCCTTAAATACCTCAGATCATATTTCTTAAAACAAGGATATTTCTTACATAACTTAATACAAGTATCAAAATCAGTAAATTAACATTTATTGACAAAATACTATTATCTAGTCTACAAAATTTATCCAGAATTTTTCAAATGTCCCAATAATGTCCTTCATAACAAAAGAAAAACCTAGATTGTAAACTGCATTGAATGTTTCTCTCTTTAGACTCATGTAATGTAGAACAGCTCAGTCTTTTTTTTTTTTTTTTTTTTGTCTTTCATGACATTGACATTTATAAAGTGTACAAGCTAGTTACTTTGTAGAAATCCTTTCATTTGGACTTGTCAGATGTTTCCTCAAGATGAGACTCAGGCCAAATAGATGTTAAGTAAATTTATTGTGGATAATTGTTTTGCAATATATACAAACACCAAGTCATTACGTTGTACACCTTATACTTTTGATTCCATTCAATAAAGAACAAAACCAACTGTATTTTCATTACTTTCATCTGAAACATTCCACATTTTAATCTGAGCCTTGCAGACTTTTCATTTGGAGTTTGAAGCTTTTTTGGTTGCTTTTTATTTGGAGATTTTCACTAATATGAGATTGGCAATTAAAAAGCAGGTGCAGTTTTCTTTTATTTTATTTTATTTTTTTTTAATTTTTATTTATTTATGATAGTCACACACAGAGAGAGAGAGAGAGAGAGAGAGGCAGAGACATAGGCAGAGGGAGAAGCAGGCTCCATGCACCGGGAGCCTGACGTGGGATTCGATCCCGGGTCTCCAAGATCGCACCCTGGGCCAAAGGCAGGCGCTAAACCGCTGCGCCACCCAGGGATCCCAGTTTTCTTTTAATGTCATGCTGTTGTTTAGGTAATAAGAAATACTAAGTAATCGGCTTTAGACTTTTGTAATTTTTTCCCCTAAATTCAGATAAATATGAATTCTTAACTCTAAATGGCCAAATGGCTTTAGATTTTTGTAATTTTTCCCCCTTCCTGCTAGATTTTGTATTCTAGTAGTCAATGTATTTTCAGTGAAATGTAAAAATATTCCCGTTCTCTTTGAGCAGTATTCATTTCTTGAGATCTTATTGCTTGTCACTTGAATCCTGTAGCTGTCATACATCTGGTATAAGCAACATTTGATTTTTGAAGTGTGTAGATCATCTTTTCATATTTCAAGATGTAATTTTACATTTCTGCATTTTAAAAACAGTTTGGCCATAATCTAGATGCACGTTTTTTTTTAATAATAAATTTATTTTTTATTGGTGTTCAATTTGCCAACATACAGAATAACACCCAGTGCTCATCCCGGCAAGTGCCACCTCAGTGCCCTAGATGCACGCTTCTAATTCATATACCTGCACATGTGACTTTTGTGAACAGAAATTTGCATGTATAATCTGTGTTTACTTGTAACTTTCTGGTAATATACTGCTTATATCTGTGGATTCAAGTTTCTGAAGTGAATACCAATAATTAAAAAAAAAAAGTTGTATGTCAATTACATCTCAACAAAACTGTAAAAAATAAAATCAAACAAAAAATGGAGGGGAGGGCAGCGCAGGTGGCTCAGTGGTTTAGCGCCACCTTCAGCCCAGGGCATGATCCTGGAGACCTGGGATCGAGTGCCATGTCGGGCTCCCTGAATGCAGCCTGCTTCTCCCTCTACTTGTGCCTCTGCCTCTCTCTCTGTGTGTGTCTCTCATGAATAAATAAATAAAATCTTTAAAAAAAAATGGAGAGGAAAAAAGGAAAATGAGACTTAGGTTGTGCTTTTCTGGCCCATGTACCAAAGCAGTGGTACTGGGTGCTTCTCAGTGCATCCTCCTGTGTTGCCTCCTGATTGGCAGGGACATCAGTGTGTCCCCTTTACTGGTGATAGGGTCTTTGATCACTTGGTTAATGTGGATCTAAGAGGTTTCTCTACTATAACATAGTAACTTTTTAAGGTTACTATATTTCCTTTTATAATTAATAAATATCTTATGGAGAGATACTTTCAGACTATGTCAATATCCTACTTATTCTCTTACTCATTAGTTTAAAGACAGACTTTTTCTTAATTTCCCACTTTCCCTAACTTTCTAAGTTTAGCATGAAGTGCCTTTTATCTCATGTCTCCCTGAATAAATGAAGCTACAGTCAGCATCCACTGTGCTCTGAGTCATTTGAGGCCCAGTTAAGATCTCAGGAATTCACACATTCAACCTCAAGGGCAGGATTGCAGAAGGACATACAAATAAAGAGGAAACCCAATCTGTCTTTCCTTCATATGAAAACGGCAGTGTGCCCTTGAGGGATTCTGAGCTGGCAGCTGGGAATCTTTGGTGCTCAGGAAAAAATGGTCCAGTATTGTAGAGTTTTATGCCAAAATGCCTATGTCTCACAGTTTAAAGATCTCATTCAGGAGAGTAATAAATGTCCAGCAGCAATAATATAAACATTTCATCTCAAACATTTTTCTTTAAAATGTTAGTAATTTAAAATATTTTATGTTATCACTTTTCAGAAAAGACTCCCCTCTCCCCCAAACCAAAATTCTCAGGTAAATTTTTTATCCACCCTCTTCAGTCTCCCCCCCGCCCCCTTTATGTCCCTAGACTACAAGCAACCTGGTGAAATCTGTAAAAGGTAGAGGGATAAATGAGCGCTCTCCTAGTCCTAGATTTTACAAAACTGTTCTTACCTGCTGGGGAAAACAGGTGCGGACTGAGTGTTCTGTGTAACCAAAAGACGGCCCTTCAAAAACAGCTGTTGGGAGCTTCAGAACTTCCTTCAGAAACTGGTCAAACTTGCTAAATATCATTAAGCCATTGGAATCTGACATCTGGGAGAAAACATCTATGAGAACAAAACCAAATAAAGTCAAACTAGAAAGAAATATCAACTTTTCATAAATAAATGACTCTGTCATTTGTACACCAGTCAAAAAGTATCAATTAAAAAGTATCATAAAGCTATTATAATTTTTCGTTAATATATATTCTTATTAACATTGTATAGTTACTTTACTGTCCAAGCCCCTATCTCCCACCCACTTAATATATATCTAAACATCAAACCAAATAACCACTCATATAAGTCTACTTCCTACTCTTTGAGTGTAATGAATGATATATAACTCTTTTTTATTTATAGCTAACTTTGTTCTAAGAAGAATTTGTAGCAGCATAACTTTTCTCTCTTAGCATTTATATGTGTTTATATAAGACATATGCATGTTTGGGTGAATATATTAGCATACTGGTTAAAGGGGGTATGAAATTGTATCATATTTGTATATTCATATGCTAATAATGTAATGTATACCTGTGAAAGAAGCATAAAGCATGTTTAAAATATTCCATTCAGGGATGCCTGGGTGGTTCAGTTGGTTAAGTTTCTGCCTTCACCTCAGGTCATGATCCCAGGGTCCTGGGATCAAGCCCCATGTCTAGCTCCCTGATCAGCAGGGAGCCTGCTTCTCCCTCTGTCCCTCCCCCAACTTGTTCTCTCTCTCAAATAAATAAATAGATAAAATCTTAAAAAAAAAAAAATACCCCATTCAGTGAGTACCAAAATGGAATAAAAAGAATTCCTATAAACTCTTCTATCCCAAGATACTTTGATTCCGTAACATCTTATTTTTACCATAAAGTCTGACTCAAGCAGATGGGAAAGAACTTTCTAGTAATACTATTTCTTTATCTTCTTGGAAAGAGTCTCCTCTCTCCAGTTAGTTCTTCCTGTCTTCTCATCCATGGTTGGGGAGAAAAAGAAAAATCACTAGCAACTCAAAATCAGTGTGACAAAGAAATGTGACCTAAGCTTTTTTTCAAACTATTGAGTTTCCTTACAAATGAGTGAATTAAATATGCACAGAAAAATCATTTCCTGAGGCCTTGCTAAAAGTGGCATTTTGAAGTCTTATTCTATATATGCATAATGAATAAGTATATTAGAGATATATACGTAATTGATATATACTACAAACAAATATGCATTATTCCTTAGGTTTAATTTGAAGTATTTATCTTGAAGCACTAGGTATATAACAAATCCATTTTAAATACATTAACCCAAGAAAGATAAAGTGTTAGAATATCAACTCCACAGACTAACTTTTTAGGCAAGAGAAAGCAGGAAATTATCAAAGAAATGAAAATCTCAAGTACATCCTCTCTAGACAGCTGCTACTTTGTAGTTGAAGAATAAGTACTAAATACTCATGATGGGTGGGGAGATTCAATGAGAGGCAAAAAAAACTATGGTCCTAGTAAAAAATAAAATCAATTAACAAATACATACTAAATTCCTACTACATGGTCCAAGTGCCAAGCATTCTGTTAGGTGTTGTGAAACACAACAAAGAATTATGATATACAGTCTTTGTCCACTTAGAAACTTTCAATGTACCTGAAAAAGTAAGATATATTTGAAGCAAAGAAGAATAAAGTGCTAAGTTGACACTAAGTAGAACAGAAATAATAGAGAGACATAAAGATACTTGTTAAGCCTATTTGTCAAGCACCACAGGGTTACCACAAGTAACTATGGCTGAGGCTGCCTGTAGCCACTCAACGTTAATTATCTCCTTGTTTCTTAGTAATAGAATATTCATTCTATTTTGTGCAACAGTGTACCAACAACTGAGAGATTAAAATTTACAGCCTCCTTTTAGCAAGTGGTGGTCATGTGACTAAGTGCCAGCCAATGAGACTATCATTAGCAGGGGTTTGAAGGACTTCCAGGAAGGCTAGTTAAAGAAAGCTAAGCTGAAAAGCAGGCCTCCTTTCCCTCCTCATGCTCTTCCTCCTTTTGCTATCTGAAATGTAGTTATGATAGCTAGAGCTCCAGCAGCCACCTTGAACTAATTATAATTTTGGGGTTTTTCGTGGTTTTTTTTTTTAGGTAATTATAATTTTGATATAGAAATTAGGCTCTAGGAGATGAAAGAAAACAAAAGCAGAGAAAGCCTGGGTCCCAGATGAACTACCTTATCAGCCCTGGACACTTCCTAACCCTGGACTTCTTTTATGTAAGAGAAAAATAAACTTCAATTTCAAGATACTATTATCCTGGGTTTTTGTTTTCAAGCAACAATTCCTAATACTAAGTACTAACATATATTACTAAATGTTACTTCATTTTACACTCACAAAAAGGTATATGTGTGTACACATAATTATTTAAATTTCAAAGAAAAGGGAACTAGATTAGAAAGGTTAACTTGCTTAAGGCTAAAAAGTTGCTGTGTAGCTAAGATTTAAAGTTATACTTCTCTGGCTCCAAAGAAATCTCATTATACCACATAGCTTCTTCAAAATGTAGTTTAGAACAGATACAAAAACACATAGGAAGGAACTGTCAAAGAAAGTTCTAAAAGAAAATAATTTAGAAGGTAGGCCTTAAAAGGTAGAACTTGGAATGATGAGAATGGAAACATGCTGGAGGTGGGGGCTGGGGACACAATCAGGGAAGAGGAGGAAACTCTCCATGACCACTTGTAATTGTTAGCAGATAAGCGGGAGACAGTATACTGAGGAGTGAATTCTTCAACAAGAAAGACAATTTAGATTGAGAAATAAAGACAGAATAAGTATCTAGTATGAAAGAAATCTCTAGGGGATCCCTGGGTGGCGCAGCGGTTTGGCGCCTGCCTTTGGCCCAGGGCGCGATCCTGGAGACCCGGGATCGAGTCCCATGTCAGGCTCCCGGTGCATGGAGCCTGCTTCTCCCTCTGCCTGTGTCTCTGTCTCTCTCTCTCTCTGTGACTATCATAAATAAATAAAAATTTTTAAAAAAAGAAAGAAGTCTCTAAAAGAGGAAAGCACTTTAAATTTGTTTTAAAAACTCTATATAGGGGGAAAATATTTAAGAAAACTAAGTTTAAAAAAAAAAAAGAAAACTAAGTTTTAATAAAATTTGACTGTTAGTGACCCCAGAATGATAAAAGAGGAAGAACAGGATTGGAGAAGTCAGCTGGTAAACCTTGTGGATGATGTACAAATGAGGTGGTGAGTGTTTGAACTTCAGCAATGACAGTGGGTGGGGGGAGGGGGTCACCTCCAAGACATTTCAGTGAAGGAAACTACAACTGATGGCTGGCTGGATTCTGGAATAAAGGAATTTAAGAAGTTAGGATTATTCTAAACTCCTAATATGGTAAAATGCAGACAATCCTGACTGAAAAAAAAAAAAAAAAAAACAAACTAAAGATAAAAAGACTTAGCTTTGCACATAAGTATATTTGAACCAAGCAGCAAATGTCCAGGTAAAACACTCCTGCAGGCAGTGAGAACCTGAGAATTGGGCTATAGCTCAAGACTGCAGATACAGAGCTTTGAAGATGGTACCAATAATGTGAAAAACGGATGCCCTTAAGGAGGGGAGCGCATAGTGACTTCATTTTTAGATAGCTGGGTGCTATTCTTATAATGAGGAAAATAACCTGAATGAAAACAAAGAGTCAGTGTGTGGAGAGGTGCCTACACTCAGTATCTATCTTCCCCTGCTTGCTCCCCAGCTGAGCCCTGTGTTGAGAATGGCGATGTGCTCCACTTAAAAAAATAACTTCCCCCCCCCCCAAAAATAAATAAAAATAAATAACTTCCCAATTTCTTTTGCACAATGTAACCCTAAGTGGGTTTCTGGGAATGCTTCTGTTTTCCTGAGAGAGGCACTGCTTTCTTCTTTCTGCTTGGAAAGAGAATGCAAGGCCTATCCAGCAATCACAAGGTCAGAAGGAGGAAAGCCACATGGCAGAGCAGAAGAGGATGGAACTTGAGTCTCTGATGACATCCTTAAGTCACTACACCAACTGACTTACCAGCCTTTGGACTCATTTTAACATGAGAAAAATAAATCTCAATGTGTTTTAGCTACCGTTAGTGAAGTTTTTTGTTGCCACTCAATGTATTCGTAAGTGATAAACTGGCAAGTTATTACACTATACCCACTAACTAAATGGTGTAAATATTCAAGATGGGAAACTGATGCTACCAAGTACATAAATACACATATCCACAGTTTCACAATCCCAAAAACACCAATGTATATACCTGCACTGACAAATCTACACCTGACTCATTCAGTAATGAAAGGGAGTGACTGGATCATAAAATGACTAACATCTCCTCAAAAAAGTATTCTTTTCTTTTACACTTGGTTAACATGTCCTATAATATATTCAGAGTTATATTTTTTAAAGATTCATTAAAAAAGAAACTATAACTTAATAGGATCATAATACAATTACAAGAGAACAAGCAGAAACATGTTTCTTTGTTTGATTTAATAAGAGAAATACTGTTAGATCCCCAAACTGAAGCCATAGTGAAATTATTTATTATTTCCTGAGTTACTAGTTTACAACAGTATTTTTTTTTAGAGATTAGGCTTCTTTTATCCATAAGAAAAACGGTATAAAATTATTAATTTTTAAAATCTTAAATGAAGTATAACAATGAATATGTGATTTACTATCTACAAATAAAAAGATCTCATCAAAGAAATAAATAAAAGACAATAAAATTTAATAAAAATTAAACTAATCCTCTAATTAAAGCCCTCAACCCTTCAGGCATTAAGGGTCTAAATTATTCCCCAGAACACTGGTTAATTTCCTCAGTAATTCTCTTTCTACTTATATACCTCTGAAAGAAGGTATGCTAATTCCCCATTAGTGGTTTCCAGATAAAAATGTAGGCTTTCTCCCTTGTGAAAAACCCACAACTGAGTCCCTAAATGCTTATGTATACACACTTTAAAAAATATTCTGTCCTCTGTGCAATGGCAAAATAATGCTACTATTTTACCATCATCACATATGTTTCCATTTTTTTTCTTTTTCTGGTGATAATGAGCCTGGTTTTACTCATTGCATCTATCCATTCTTTTCTTCTCCCCACATAACCAGTCACACACTTTTTGCAAGATAATACGGTTGTCTACAATAAAGTCTATAAACAGAATACCATTTTCTTTTATATGTTAGCTTTCCCAGGTAACTGACTCTCATCACCTATCATCTTTCTATCAACTAAGTAATCTAACCCTCAAAAACATGTATATACATCTGCATGTTTAGAAATACCTATATGTAACCAAATCCAAGTGAATATTTTATTCCCAAACTCATGAATATTCCTACATCATTCATTAACCCAGAGGGAGGCTGGAGGATGGGAGTTAGCACGTTTTGGGTCTCTCGAGAGCTGACTCAGCCAGGAACTGCTTCAGACAAGTTTCAAGGCCTCCCTTGGTTTTGTTTGTTTTTCTTTTTCTTCTTATGATAAAATACTGATTTAGGACTTATCTCTTACTTGCTTCCAGTTCTAGAACATTTTGGTCATATGAGAAATGCAAATGTGGACATCACTCATTCATATTAAATAGTCTTGTCTGTCTAATGACTAGAAGGGATGATTAGCATAAAGAAGCCAGGGTAACTCTGCAGTGACAGGCAGTTAAAAGACCATTGCAGAGGAGGCTAAACTTTGAACAGGTGAATCTGTTTAATTATAACTGCAAAAGACAGCTTCCTCTACAGTCTGCTAGCACAAAAGCAAAGAAGCAAGCAATTGAAATGTCAGTGAGAGCTGCCAGTTCTGGGCAAAAACAGCACCTCAGATCATCTTTTCTCCAGCTACTCAAAGTGTGGTCTGTCAGAAACATGCAAAAATGAAAGTAATATAAATCATTATTATTACAAAAACATTCTTATGCTATAACCCAGAAAAAATACCGGTTATCATTTTGGTATACTTTTTCTATGTGCATAACAAGTTGTTGTCTAAAACCAAATCACATTGATGCATTTTGATCTGAAACATCTTTGAGGACATTATATTCAATCATGTGGGTATTCCGAACTATAAGCTCTGGGTTTTGGACACTAAAGCTGTCTCAAGTTTTTGCATATTATAAAAATGTCATAACAAATATACATGAAGGGACACCTGGGTGGCTCAGTGGTTGAGCGTCTGCCTTTCACTCAGGGCGTGATCCCAGAGTCCAGGAAGTCCTGCATCGGGCTCTCTGCATGGAGCCTGCTTTTCCTCCCCTTTTCTGTGTCTCTGCCTCTCTCTCTGTATCTCTCATGAATAATTTTTTTTAATCTTTAAAAAAACCCGAACATACATGAAATTTAGGGTGCACTCTGATTAATTCCTCAGGGTAAACTCAAGAAATAGACTGAGTCAACAGATACAGATATTCTTACAGCCTTCCTGATACATACTTTTAGACTGTCCTTCAAAATGGTAGCACCAGGTTTTTAAAGAATTTAGAAATAAACTATATGATTCTGCTCCTATCTTTTAATGCAAGACAGACGAGTTCTGAAGGAGAGACTAAGTTTCTTGGAAAATGAATAGCAGAATTAAAGTAAATAAATCACATAAATTAAATGACAAATCATAAATAATGGGCTTTACAGTCTATAAATTTTGTTCTCTGAGTTATTTGTAGGGTTTTTGACATTACTGAGTTTTGATCATCCTTATAATTAAAGTCTGTATTCTAATTATAAATCGTTGGTATTTGGAATCAGACCCTAGGTTAACTGTGAATCTAGGATATAGTCCCTAAATGGCCACAACAGTGAACTCTTTCTACAAATGAGTGCTACCTAGGGACAGAAACTTTTATAAGAGAAATCTGAAAAACCTAATCAAGAAATGTTTCAAGCTAGAGATGAAATGTCAAAAAAAAAAATAAAATAAAATAAAATAAAATAAAATAAAATAAAATAAAATAAATAAATAAATAAATAAATAAATAAATAAATAAATAAATAAATAAATAAATGAAATGTCATCAGCAGTTGAATGTCTGCCTTTGGCTCAGGTCAGGATCCTGGGGTCCAGGGATCGAGTCCCACATCATGCTCCCTGCAAGGAGCCTGATTCTCTCTCTGCCTATGTCTCTGCCTCTCTCTCTGTGTCTCTCATGAATAAATAAATAAAATCTTAAAAAAAAATGTTTCAAGCTAAAAGTACAAATATTGGTTAAGTAGCTCTAAATGCTATCTTGACCCTAAAACAAGCAAACAAAATATATCAAATCAAAAAGGGGTAGGGAAGAAAATTTCAGGAAAAAAAAATCTAAAATAAAAGGTAAAAGGCAGGGATCCCTGGGTGGCTCAGTGGTTTGGCACCTGCCTTTGGCCCAGGGCGTGATCCTGGGGTCCTGAAATCGAGTCCCACATTGGGCTTCCAGCATGGAGTCTGCTTCTCCCTCCTGTGTCTCTGCCGCCCCCCCCCCTCTATATATATATACTCTCTCTCTCTATATATATATATGTATAATGAATAAATAAATTAATTAATTTTTTTAAAAAAGGTAAAAGGCAGAAGGGGCACCTGGGTGGCTCAGTGGTTGAGCATCACATTGTCATCCTGGGGTCCTGGGATCGAGTTCCGCATCAGGCTCCACACAGGGAGCCTGCTTCTCCCTTTGCCCATGTCTCTGCCTCTCTGTGTGTGTCTCTCATGAATAAATAAATAAAATCTTAAAAAAAGATAAAAATAAAAAAAATTTTTAAAAAAGGTAAAATGCAGAAAGAGCCAAATAAAAGGAAGGAAAGTAGAAACACTAAGTTGTATTCCATAAATTGGAAAGCCTCATTTAAAGAGATGTTAACAGAGGTAACAGCAGAAAATGCAGTTAGCAGCAGGAGGATGGAGTAACAGTGGAGCAAGCAGAGAGAAGAAAGTGAACAGTCAACTGTCACTGGATGTTACCATACAGCGTTCTAGCTCACTTTTGTCTACACTACTATTCAGCCATCTCAACTAAGCAGGACACAGCTGGGCCCTGGAAAGCTAGGGAGAAAAGGATTCCTACAGCAGCCAAATTGCCAATCACACTACAAAACCTCCAGTCATTACTTACATTCATACCTTAGATGAATGCTCAGAAGTTTCCTTATTTTTTCTCTACATTAAATGTAAATTAGAAGCAAAGAGATTTGTAGAGACTGATACTCAGATAATCCCATCACATTTATCAGTGATAAAGGGGACGTGCACACCATCACCACTGCACCACCACCAACAAAAAGCTCAAGAACTGAGAAAGCAGTCATCATCTAAACACATCAGAAGGGACAAACAACCCAGACAGAGCCTCACAATGAGCCCCAAATGCATCAGAGGATGACATCCCTGAGCTATGAAAAATATGTAAATTATAACCAGTGAACTCTATAAAACAAGACGGACAGCCCACATGTAAACTGGTTTCCATTCTGGATGATTAAAATTAAGAAGTGGAGATAGGCTTCAATATCTGAAAATTTTACTTATGTTAAATATCTCATTTTCGAGCCACAATAATTTAGTACCATAAAAATAATGAAACAAGAGCTATTGATGGTAAAGAAAACTATAATTTTGAACATGAAGAAGATAAGGAAACCATATTTTAAATCTATCTGCATGATATAAACATGGTGATTAGTGACCTAGCATGGCTGGTATCTCATCAATCCATATCTGATGTGCAGTGAGCTGGCATTCTGAGCAAACTGACATGTTGGCCCGGGCACACATACTTTGTGCCTCTTGAATACTGGTCACTTGTGTTCCTCCAACAAGTTCAAAAGCAACGTTAAACAAAACAAAACAAAGCAAAACAACTCTGCCATCACCTGGTTCCCTTCCACACTTCACATAATACTAAAATTCGCACTTTTTCACTAACAGAGAATTGCAGTCATTGTAATACTCAATCAACAATTGATATTTGGCAAAATTTTGGCACTTACTATGTGCCAGGTCCCTGCTCTATCTAAATGTAGCAGATTTAATCATAGAAACTTACAGACTCCAGAGTTTCCTACAATGCGGTTTTGATCATCAATTTTCTGTTTTTCAGCCACTTTCTCCAGTACTAATAAAGATGGCAATGCATAGTCTTTAACTTAGGTCACCATCATTAAAAACAGATAAAATTCCAACTTTTTCTTTGTGTTTGAATGAAATATAATTTCATCCATATTACATTATCTTCCTCAGAAAAACACCATGTAGAATTAAGAAAATACTAAGAAATTTCAGTCTAAACAAATAGTATTTTGAGATACCATGTGAAAAACACTCAGAAGAATATTTCTTAAAACTGTTTTACATTGCAGCTGATTTTGAAATGAAGATAAACCAGATAACAGTTGACCAAACATATTATCTAAGACCTTTCTTTAGAATAGTTATATCTCTATCCGGTGAGTCATCCAGGTTTCCAACTTTCAATGTCATGGTAACAGGTAAGAAAAATCACAGAAAATAAATGCACCCCTCAAGTCACTTTGCCCAAAAGATTATGCTTAAACCTGACCAAGTCTCTCTATCTTTCAATTAAAACAAAAAAATGTAGGACACAGTAGGACACAGAAGAACATCATGGGGATGCAATCATCAAACTCTAGTCCATGAGAAATGCTAGAGGACAGATGACCCAGTTTCTTCAACAAAGTAGTTCACAGGGTATCTCAACACTTCATTAAAACCCACAACTTCAACCTCACCTCCCTGAAACCTGCCAGAGTTTCTTACTTGAAGCATGGCACTCTGATCAGTGTACTGTATCCATCACATATGTGCCGCCCATTATAGGATTAGTATATAGACTACAACAAAATAGCTTAGAACAGGGCTATGAAGCTAGACAGCCTGAGCTGAAATCCTAGCTTCGTCCCCTCAGTTAACTCATCTATAAAATGGAGAAAATACCACCTGCTGCTCAAAGAAATTTTAAGCATTCAGTGAGAAAATATATGTAAAGCACTTAGCACAATGCTTAAGGTATGCCTTGGCATATACCTTAGGCAGTTAGTATCTAATGAATGAATAAATGAAAACCATAAACAAAAAAATTTAAATAACTTTTTACCTCCTCTGATGTCATTTAATCTTAATGTCTTTAATCTTGGCAACAGTAAAATGCCAAAATGGCCAACAATAAGAAAAAATTTAGGAAAAATAACTGAACAAACAAAAAAACAGGCTCTAAATTTCTAAATAACTGAGCTTAACTCTAAGCTACTAAGGAAAAGTTTAATCACAAAAATATCACCTGATGGAGAATTATTTTAAAAAGGACTAATTTTGACCAAAACTGGTAAAAATAATCAAATTTATTTTCTAACTAAATACACTCAACATAATCATCTACAAGCAAAATTTTTGATAATATGAAAAACATTTTTAAAAGGCTTTTTAAGGTCAACATTACCGTTCTGAATCTCTTCAGTTTTGTTACTTTATTAAAAAAAAAAAAAGAAATCTAAACAAATTAATTCAATCAGTTTTTCCATCTCAACAGTAGGTGGCATAACTTACATACTCTGAGCCAGTTGCTACGAAGTGATGTGTAGTAAAAATAAAAAAGTTCAATATAGCATCATCCAAAATTCTGAAAACATTAAAACTGTTCAAAAGTCCTGATTTGAAAATACAATCTCTTAAATAATATGAAAGTACTTACATCTCAATTTGTCCAGCATTTTTCCACCACACATGGTTGCTAACATAGCTTTAACTGAAAATACGGTCAACTTGCCTCGGCCCTCACTGCAAAATAAATTATATTAGAAACAATTGCTATATGGAATAACAAAACCAATCAAAGGTATCAGTAAATATCAATCAATTAGTAAACTACCTTTATATGCTATAATATTACCTTGGATTTTTTTTTCCTTTGTAGAATTAAGGCCGCATGTATGTTAGGTAGATAGTATTAAAACTACCTGAATTATTTGGAAAGGACCTTTACATTCTGTAAAGAAATTTCTATTGGCTATGTACACAGAGGTCAAATGGATGAACCAGCAGTAAATTTCCTATCAATTTAGCCCATGAAATTCACAGCTGAGTTGTTTTTAGTATTCAAAACTGAGGCACCACCTGGTTTGAATAATTCAGAAATGTGTCTTCCCATTGTGATAACGACAGTTTCTTGTTATGTACTAAACCTACAGGGTACACAGTGCTATAAAAATTTTATATTACATTCTTTTTTGTTTTCACTGTGACAAGCTTATGTTACTGTGTATTTGTTCTAAGAAGTTTGATTGTATCTATCTCTGATCTTCCCATACCACCACTGTAAGAAAAGTGAAGGGGAAAGGGTAGTAATATTCTTTTATAGCGACTGGAAAGATGAAATATAGAACATACATGAATTATCCAAAATAACACTGCACACCACCTGCAGAGCCAAGGCAATGTCAGCAAGCCCCTCTGACACACATGCCCACTGCTCCATCCACTTGCCATGCCCTGGTTTCACAGCAGATGAAAACTTCACTAGCCAGTTTTTGAAGTCATCACATGCAAACAAACAATGGGCTTTTGTGTTCATTTTATAAAGCTTGTGCTTGTCCCTACCCAGGGACAGTTGGGTAGCTCGGTGGTTGAGCATCTGCCTTCGGCTCATGGTGTGATCCTGGAGTCCTGGGACGGAGTCCCTCATTGCCCCCCACCCCCCACCCTCCCCCGCAGAGAGCCTGCTTCTTCTTCTGCCTATGTCTCTGCCTCTCTCTGTGTCTCTCATGAATAAATAAATAAAATCTTTAAAAATAGATAGATGATAGATAGATAGATAGATAGATAGATAGATAGATAATAAAGCTTGTGCATATAAAGTTTCATAGTAAGAGTAAAATATCTTTTATCTAAAATAATGAGAACTATGTCATCTTGGTTTTGAAAAGCAAGTGTCATCCTATTTATCTTTACTGATGGGATCCTAACAGTGTCTCCCATTTTCCAAAACTTGTAAACAGTAAGATCACACCTGGAAAAGGCAAATGGTCTATAAGCCCAAAGGTTCTCAGTGAAAAGATCTCCAGGAAATACTAATACTTGTTACAGTCTGATTTTCAATTACTACCCCTCATTAAGTTTATTCATAAGAAAAAAACAGGAATCCATGCAATTAGCTAAAATTAGGATGGGTTTTTTTATTTTTATCTTTTAAGGATTTTATTTTTAAGTAATCTCTACACCCAATATGGGGCTCAAACTCACAACCCAGAGATCAAGAGTCACATGCTCTACCAATTGACCCAGCCAGGTGCTCCAAGATGGGTTTTTTTAAATATATAGTTCTTCAGAAATATAGACACTGCTCCACATCTTAATAGCACCTGGCCATATAAGGAGTATGTCTATGTCAAATACTTACTGCACTGTATAAACAACATTAAATAGCTATAAAGAACATCAACTATTAAAAGGAATGGATTTCTAAGACTGATAGAGAACTTTTACAGTGACATGTCTTTTTGTCACCAACCATCTAAATGCCAACTACACTTTTAAGCATGCTCTCTCTCTCTCTTTTTTTAAGATTTTATTTATTTATTCATGAGAGACACACAGATAGAGGCAGAAACATAGACAGAGGGAAAAGCAGATTACCTATGGGGAGCCTGAAGCGGGACTCCATCCCCAGACCCAAGATCACGCCTTGAGCCAAAGGCAGATACTCAACTACTGAGCTACCTACCCAGGTGTCCCAAGCATGCCCTCTTTTATGACACAAATACATATCCCATTGCCAAAGCACGAAGAAGGGAAAAAAGAAAACCTCACCTATTTGTTTTCCCATTTTTCTTCAACACTAAGACATGGGCACAATGCCACAAGCTCTGCCAACAAGATGCACCCACTCTAGACCAAACAGAAAACTATTAGTTTTTAAAAACAGGGACTCCAAAGAGTCCACTGCAAGGATAGCCACACCAGGAGGAGTTATCTTCAGCTTCCTGAGGCAGCAGAGACAGAGATTCCTACATCATGTCCACAGCCCAGCGGCAGTGGTAGAGGGAACACAAGCAGCAATATCTGTGCCCCACAGAGGTGGAGGAGGTGTCTTCATGAGACCAGTTTTGTGACACAATTTTGAAATTCTTTTTCATGGCAGTGTGCTCATCAAGCCCACCTTCCCAATCTTCTCAGAGTCTGTGGGTCATGCATATTCTTTTAACAGATTAGCCAGAGGTGCTTTCTATTGCTTACAGCTAAGAACCCTGATGGATACAGCTTCCATCCTGAAGTGAAGTGGCCCAGAAAGATGAAGCAACAAGAGAGAACATTCCTGCAGTCCAGAGTGTGAGGCGGCATGCCTGACGATCAGCAGAGCAAGAACAAAGAGAAAGTGCTCACGAAAAGCAGATGAAGCCTGGATGCACAGCTACTAACATTTTTTAAGGTGAACGTGCTCAAATGTTTTTTGCAGACACTGATTTCATGATGTGAGACTGTCCAGGGGAAAGTAAAAATTAATCTTAGAAGAGGTTTCCATGGGCAGCCCCGGTGGCGCAGCGGTTTGGCGCCGCCTGCAGCCTGGGGTGTGATCCTGGAGACTCGGGATCGAGTCCCACGTCGGGCTCCCTGCATGGAGCCTGCTTCTCTCTCTCCCTCTGCCTGTGTCTCTGCCTCTCTCTCTGTGTTTATGAATAAATAAATGAAATATTAAAAAAAAAAAAAAGAAGAGGTTTCCATAAAAATCAGGATACTGATTACCTTTGGGAGAAGGGGAAGGGGTGACACAGACACACCACACAAGGGGCTCCTGGGTGCTCACTCTACTCTGTCCCTCGGCTGCCAGAGTATCCACATGGGGCATCTGCTTCACTGTGATTCATGACACTGTACTTCATTTTAGGTATATTTCTGTCAGCATTTTCTAATTCTCAATAAAAATTGTTTAGAAAATGAATCCTGGGAAAGTGAGGGTTACCATGACTGGACAAGGCTAAGGGTTTAAGGTGAAAAATGAAGGGAAACACACAGGTTAAAAGATATTTAAGATATATAAACAGCATGCATAAAATCTTTCTGAGGTGCCTGGGTGGCTCAGTCAGTTAAGCATCTGCCTTCAGTTCAGGTCATGATCCCAGGGTCCTGGGATCGAGTCCCACATCAGGTTCCCTGCTCAGTGGGGAGTCTGCTTCTCCTTCTCTCTCTGCCTCTCCCCACCGCTTGTGCTCTCTCTCTCAAATAAATCAATAAAATCTTTAAAAAAAAAAAAAAAGTGAAGGGAAACCCACAGGTTAAAAGACATTTAAGACATATAAACTGCATGAATAAAAATTTTCATAAAATGCATAAAAAGGGGGATCCGTGGGTGGCTCAGCGGTTTAGCGCCTGCTGTTGGCCCGGGCGTGATCCTGGAGTCCGGGGATCGAGTCCACGATGGGCTCCCGGCATGGAGCCTGCTTCTAGCTCCTCCTGTGTCTCTGCCGCTCTCTCTCTTTCTCTATGTCTATCATAAATAAATAAATCTTTTTTAAAAATGCATAAAAAGAAAAAAATACTAAAAATACCAAGACCCAGGCCTATCCTTAAATGTCCATTAGTAGAAGACTGGCTCTTTATGCTTCATAAAAAGAATAAAAAATAATATGTGAAAGATAAAAAATTATATCCAAGATAGATTACTAAATTTAAAAAAGGGGGGGGTCAAAGCATGGAACAAAATAATTGCTGTAATGCTATATAGCATTCTGTGAAAGGATGTTGAAAAAAATAACATTGGTTGTGTCCAGAGTAGAAAGAAGGCAATCAAAGGAAAGCATGGCAGTCTGGGCACTTTTCACTTTATAAGTATTAAATATGCTTATGCTAGAAAAGACAGTTCTCGAGTCAATAATATTAAGACACTAGAAAAAGAACAGCAAACCAAACCCAAAACAAGCAAAAGGAAAAAAAAATATATGCTTAAGAACAGAAATCAATGAAATTAAAAACAGAAAAAATCGAGAAAAATTAATAAAACCAAAAGCTGGTTCTTTGAATAGATCAATAATATTGATAAATCTCTAGCCAAGCTAAGAAAAAGAGAGAGAAGACAGAAATTACCAATATCAAGAATGAAAGAAAAGTTATCAACCATGCATTCTACAAATATGACAGAAATAGGAAATATTATAAAGTCCATAAATTCAACAACTTAAATGAACTGGACAGACACAAATCACTCCTTGAAAAACACCAATCATTAGAGCTCATGCAACAAGAAACAGGTAACTTCAAGAGGCCCATAGTTTAGTTTCTGTGTTCAAACACAGAAACTAAATCTAATTTTTAAGCCTCCAAAAACGAAAATTCATGCAGAGAGATATCTTGGTGAATTCTAAACATTTATTTTTTTTAATTAATTAATTTATTTATTCATGAGAAACACAGAGAGAGAGAGAGAGGCAGAGACACAGGCAGAGGGAGAAGCAGGCTCCATGCAAGAAGCCCGATGTGGGACTCAATCCCGGGTCTCCAGGATCACATCCTGAGCTGCAGGCGGCACTAAACCGCTGTGCCACCAGGGCTGCCCCGGATTCTAAACATTTAAAGAAGAAATAATTGCATTTCTATATTAACTCTTTGAGGGAATAAAAAAAGGAGAAACGCTTCCCAATTCTTTTATGAGACCTGCATAATTTTGATACCAAAAACAATAACCCATTACGACAAAAGATAACTCGGTATCCCTCATGAACGTGGACACCAAAATTCAGATACCTAAACACCACACTGTGCTTGGTATTTTTTAAAAAATTCTCATGTTATTTTAATATGCATCCAGAGCTGAGAACTACCAACACAGAACTTTGAAAGCAATACTAAGACTTTAGCTTTTACTTTGTAAGTAATGATAAATCAAAGGACATAATAAAAGATTAAAGAGAATTAATCATATTGTGATTGTATAACTTTCTGGCTCCAAATCTCATGTTCTTCCTTCAAAGAGAAAAAGTGATAACTCTTCTTGCTGCAAAGAAGAAACTGATGCCACTTATGCAAACAGGAGAGTGTGGCAAAGCCCAACCTACTGGCAAGAGAGCCAGGTCAAACTCAATTCTGTTACTGAAGACTTAACCCACAGTACCCATTGATAAATGCCACATGGCAGGGCTTAGTGGGTACTATGATAATTTACTTGTAAAAATTACTCTAATAGCATTGAAACAACACTTTTTTCCTAATCTTCTAAATGCTTTAGGAACACTCTCCATCCCTTATTTAAACATTCTTTAAATCAGCTCTAATGCAAATATTAGTTCTAGATTCAGAACATCTTATATTCAAATACAAGACAACACTATCCTTCTCAATTGACTTAGATTAGCACTTGTAACCTTTTACACTCATTAGGATTTTTAATAACCTCAATGGCTGGTCTCAGATCAAGCAGTTCACAGACTATTAACAGAAGAGTGCATCACCCCTTAACTAATTACTATCAGTAATATGTGGTCCCTCAACTTGTCATCTCTTAGATCTACTTTCTAACCATTTTCCCATTCACAAGAGCTACAGAGCAATCTCCACACATAATCTCCCACCTACTGCACCATGGATCTTCTGTCTGCATGCTCTTTTGGGGTATGCAAATGTATGTGTGCTTGCAATGCATATTTTATTTGACAGTGAGGGGA
Organism: Canis lupus familiaris; assembly: GCF_011100685.1. NCBI lineage: Eukaryota > Metazoa > Chordata > Mammalia > Carnivora > Canidae > Canis > Canis lupus. The sequence continues at coordinate 19,878,185 of NC_049238.1, forward strand.
TATGCATGTATATGTTAATGTGTAACTCAATAGGATAAAGAGAATATATAGGCAAGGTTGAGGGTGTTTTAAGTAAGGGGAAAGGAGAAGTATCTGAAATTAAGAATCATTAGGACCTATAGACAAAGAAATTTGGGAATGATGTTTACTGAGCCCTTATGTTCAAGAATCTGTTTATAAGGGATCCCTGGGTGGCGCAGCGGTTTGGCGCCTGCCTTTGGCCCAGGGCGCAATTCTGGAGATCCGGGATCGAATCCCACGTCAGGCTCCCGGTGCATGGAGCCTGCTTCTCCCTCTGCCTGTGTCTCTGCCTCTCTCTCTCTCACTGTGTGCCTATCATGAATAAATAAAAAATTAAAAAAAAAAAAAGAATCTGTTTATAAGTATATAACTATGCATCCTCAAAATGAGGCTGTAGGTTCAGGTCGGAATTATGAACTAACCTTCCCTACTTAAAAATGCTTACCATCATTTACAACTTTAGGTTCAGAGTTTCAACCCTCGAAAAGTTTACTCATCTTTCAAAAGGAAATACTGATATAAATAACAAATGGTATATTTAAAGATATTTTAAATACTTATTAAAGATACTTATATAAAATCTAATTCAGCATAAATAACCACCCAATAAATTAGTGAAGGGGTATTCTCAGAATTCTTCCTGAAATCATGTTAATTCTATTTTTCTCTTCAAATAGAATCTCAGCTCCTTCCTCTCAACTGTTTGCTTTGTAAACCAAACATCAGCATTTTTTCCTCTGCTCTAAATGCTTTTCTTGGCACTGAGGCTCCTCAGTCTACTTTAAGCCTAACCAAAATTTCCTATAGCCACCCCCAAACAAAGTAAAGGGAAAGTGTCACTATTACTGTGTTTTCTAGTGTTGCATTAGCGTTCCTGCAGTCTTCCTCTACAGAGGCAGCAGAGAAGAACTGCAGGCACTTAGTGCCCTAATAACCTGTGATTATGGCCTTTATCTAATTGATTCTTTCTTTTTGGAAAAACTCATTCTCGATCCTTCCCACCAGACATCTGAATTTAATCTGTATACACTAGTCAAGTTACATTTAAAACTGAAGAGTTAGCTGTCCCTGGCCATGGCATACATAGCCTCACCAACATCCATGTTTTCAGTCCTTTCAATAGAAAATCCAAGTTCATCCCAGAATCAGTATCCTTCAAACAGGATTCAGAGAAGATATTTAACCGGGTTTTATCATACAAAAAAAAAAAAAAATATGACTCAACTTAAAATCTGGCCTATGATACCCGCAAAGTTGATTAGCAGGTCAATATTTAAGAAGTTAAACACAACAGTGTATATTAAGGGATCCCTGGGTGGCGCAGCGGTTTGGCGCCTGCCTTTGGCCCAGGGCGCGATCCTGGAGACTCGGGATCGAATCCCACGTCGGGCTCCCGGTGCATGGAGCCTGCTTCTCTCTCTGCCTGTCTCTGCCTCTCTCTCTCTCTCTCTCTCTCTGTGTGTGACTATCATAAATAAATAAAAATTAAAAAAATTAAAAAAAAAAAACAGTGTATATTAACCCCTACATAAAGATACTAAAATGAAAGTACAAACAGGTAGTATTTGTTGAAGATGATGAGAGAGAGGAAACATGTTATTTTAACCCCACCCAAACGGTCTCTCCAGGGAGCACCCTCCCTCAAAAAGAAACATCATGCTTCTCTTTCTCAGACTTCCCTGCATGATTCACTTCTATAGACCTATCATTTTACAGTCTGACAATAAACCATGCACACGACTTCTAAAAAAGAATTCTTATTATCCAATACTGAGAAAACACCATGATTAGCTCTGTGCCAAGCTAAGCAGACAGTGAGTCACCCTGAATAAACATTGTTATGTTTTAACATGCAGCTACCTTCAGCAACCTCTGCAATCCTCACCTGTGCCCCCGGACAGGAGTTTGTTCATTTCAGTTTAGCAAAGTCTCAAATTCTATTTTTTAAAAAATATTTAAACTAACCTAATCTGGATGGTGTTTATAGCTGTGAACTATCTAATAAGAACTTGCTATTAAAATTAATATTTTTGAAAACAAGACTACAGGAAATATTTTTTACTTAAGAAAACAAGCTGTTTCTACATCTTTAGCAAGCAATTGTGGATGCTACCAACCATAAAATAGTACTTCTCACATAAAAATAGACTTCTACTTTAGAAGCACTATTACTAGTCCAATTATCACATGTATCTAAAAGTAATAACATTTCTTTGATTTTCAGAAACTCATATTTTCCAAATTAATCTTAATTTACAGAACTTCACAGTGAATGGATTATGCAATAATCAACTGCAAATCAAGAATCCACTTGGCAAATGTCAAATAGTTTAATCAAGCAAAATCAGAATATTATTCAATTTTATCACAATCAGAATGCCTGCTAATTTTCATTTCAACCTTACAAATATTTATTAAGAATTTAGCATTGTTTTTACTGAGGAATCAAAGAAATATAAGGTAGAGTCTCTGCTCTGAAGGGCTTTCAATCTTATTTGTACACTTATGAAGCAGCTCAGATCATTATATAATTTAAGGTCAAAATGATACAATTTTTATTAAAAGGAATGAAAATGGGGTGATTATAAAGCTACACAGTAGGTAAAAACTTGATGGGGTGGCGGTTGGAGTGTGTCTGTGTGCGTATGGTTAGAGGGAGGAATGAGTATGTCATGTTGGAAAAATTGAAAAGTGCCTCAAGTAGCTTACTTAGACCTTGACATGAGCAGGGAATTAAGGACTGATACTATTAGAACTGAGGAGTAGGCATCTCGTTCAAAAACCACAGGGAATTCTGAAAGGTTCTCCAGTGAGAAGTTACATGATGAAATCAGGATCTTAATCAGATTAATTTGGAAGTACTGAATAGACTAGCAAAGTCTCTATAACTACCTCTCTCCTCACTTTCAGAATGAAAAAAAGCAAGAGAAAAGTAACACTCAGAAAAAGTATGTCCTTTCTTGCCTTTTATTTAAAAAAAATTATATATATAAAGGAAACAGTAAGATAAGACCAAAATAATATGCAAAAAAATTTTTTTTCTGAAAGAGTTACTAATGGTGAAACCCTTGCAGGTCTGCAATCATCATGCTTGATGATTTCTTGAAAATTAGCATGAACTCATGACTTCTCTTGAAAGAAAAGCTACAAAATAAAGAGTAAGTGATGGGAAGAGTAATAAGTAAACTTCAAGTTCACTCATTTCTGCTCTATAAATAATCCTGCCACCAAGTACTGAGACTGTGGCTCAGTGAACTGGCTTTGGTGACATCACATCTCGACACCCACATGACACCCACATGGCAGTGTAGGGGATGTAGCATAAGCAGGTGGGCTGCCCTCCTCCTCTTCTACCAGGGCAGCCATTTTCAGTTTCTCTCCATTTTACATTCCCCTTAGATTTCACCTTTTTAAAACATCCAAAACCCCTATCTCATTTTCTACCAACCCCTGGAAATTTCCTAGAAGAGCTATGCTCACATCCTTTTAAGAGCTAAACGTGCTGCTACTGTGAGCATCAAACTCTTCCCACTCAGCCCTACTTCTCTCCTACTTGTATTTGGCTACATTTTTTCCTGCCATACTGAATCCATCTGAGAACACACAGAGATAATAGTAAATACTGTATATAAATACATGAAGTTTTTATGCCTCCCAGTATATACTTTTATTTAAAAATCATTAATGAAGAAGACTGTAAACTAATATTTCTTTAGCAATGTCCATTCCATAATATGCTAGCTGGGCATATTCAGAATTTAAGGAATACAATTGCTTTATTTAAAATAAAATTGTTTTTGGTTTGTTTTTTTATATTGTTTTGTTTTTAGCATTCAGTATTTAAGAGAAACCGATGGAAACTTTTAAATATATCCAAATTAAGTTGTTAAAGCAAGATTTAAAAATCGTTCTTAGCCAGGGCACCTGGGTGGCTCAGCGGCTGAACATCTGCCTTTGGTTCAGGTCATGATACCAGGGTCCTGGGATCAAGTCTCAATTCAGGCTCCCTGTAGGGAGTAAATATAGGGATCAAGTCCTGATTCAGGCTCCCTGTAGGCAGTCTGCTTCTCCCTCTACCTATGTCTCTGCCTGTCTCTCTGCATCTCTCATGAATAAATAAATAAAATCTTAAAAAAAAAAAAGTTCTTAGCCATATTGCCAAACTACACAGCAACTTTTTCTATATTTACTCATCATAAATTATATACATAAAACTCTTTACACTAAAGAAATCTTTAGATTGTTCAAAGTAGCAACAGTGTTTTATACTATTATACTGTTACTTAGATGATAAACAATAACCCCGAGCCTTCCGTTGATAAGTTCAACACTGATATATTTTGAATTTTAGCCAAACCTAGTTTCATTAGACATATGATTTTTTATAGGTTTATTTCATTTAAGGTGTAATTTCATTACATTCCAAGCAGTAGTACTTATTAGAGCAAAAACCTGGGCAAGAAAATGGTATTATAACACAACAGAATGTGTGCACTGGAATATTTACACATGAAATAATGACACTTGAGGTTTACTTCAAAAGAAGCCAAGGAAAAGGGGAGGGTAGAGGAGAATAGCCTGGGGACACAGATGAAATAAAATCAGTGATGTACTGTAATTACTGAAGCTGAGTGATAGATACCTTGAGTTTTATTACCATATTCTTTCTATGTTTGTATATATTTGAAATTTTTCATTAGAAAACATTTTAAGAGGGGTACTTTGGTAGTGCAGTTAAATGTCTGACTCTTGACTTCAGCTCAGGTCATGATCTCAGGGTCATGAGATTAAGCCCCACATCAGGCTCTGTGCTGGGCATGGAGCCTATTAAGATTCTCTCTCTCTCCCTCTGCCCTAACCCACCTCCCCTCAAAAAAAAATAAAATTAAATTAAAATAACCCCCCCGTGATCATGGTATCTCCCCTGCCAGGTAAGCCAGTCGGAGAAGGACAAACATTATATGTTCTCATTCATTTGGGGAATATAAATAATAGTGAAAGAGAATATAAGGGAAGGGGGAAGAAATGTGTGGGAAATATCAGAAAGGGAAACAGAACGTAAAGACTGCTAACTCTGGGAAACGAACTAGGGGTGTTGGAAGGGGAGGAGGGCGGGGGGTGGGAGTGAATGGGTGACGGGCACTGGGGGTTATTCTGTATGTTAGTAAACTGAACACCAATAAAAAATAAAAAAAATAAAATAAAATAAAATAACCCCCCCAAAAGAAAACATTTTAAGAAAAAAATATCCTAAGAAAGTAAAAAGTCAGGGGTGCCTGGGTAGCTCAGTTGGTTAAGTGGAAGCCTTTGGCTCAGGTCATAATCCCAGAGTCCCAAGATCAAGCCCTGAATCAGGCTCCCTACTCAGTGAGGAATCTGCTTCTCCCTCTCCCCCTCACCCTGCTCATGCTGTCTCTCTTTCTCAAATAAATAAATAAAATATTTTTTAAAAAATGTAAAAAGTCAAGCTACAAATAAATAGAAGATATGTACAACATGTGTAAGCAAGAAAGGACCGTTACCTGGAATCTATGAAGAGCCCTTATATCAGCACAAAAGAAGAAAAAATATACTAGAATCATGGGCAAAAGACAAAGAGGCATTTCATAGAAGTAATATATTTGGCCAAGAAACACACAAAGACATGCTTGATAATCAAGAAAATGCAAATCAGGACAACAATGAGATGTCATTTAACAAAAACTGGAAAGTCTGACAACTCTAAGGCATACAGAAAGAACGTGGATCAAAAGGATCTCTTATGCATTGGTACAATTTGTTAAAATAATATGATACTATCCTCTAAAACTGAATTTCATGTACATCCCCCACCAAATCAGCAATTCCATTCCTCAGGATAGGACTAAAAGAGCAGTTTAACACACTTATATGCATGCACCAGGACATACATATAAGAACATTTCAGGCAGTGTTGTTTCTTAGAACAAGAACCCGGAGAAAATAAAATGTATAGTAACACAACAGAACTTTACACGACAGTGAAAATTACTGAACTATAGCTACATGAAACATGAATGAATCTTTAAAAGATATTACTACATGAAGAAAGTAAATCAGGTAATAGTACAGATAGCATGACTTTTTTTTTTACAATTGGTAAAAATGTTTAAAATTAATACTGTGTTTATGCCTCTACATGTGGGAAAAAACTGTTCTTTAAGAAGAACAAGATAACATAAAATCAGAATCAGGTTCACCTTAGTTATGCGTAGGTCAATGGGATGGGACAAGAGAGATAAGTGTTAAGTTACTGCTAATGTTCAAGTTCCCAGGTTAGATACTGGGGCTCATGATGTTTATTATTTATAAGAATGGATGAGGCAAGAAAACACATACAGAAAGACCTGTTAGAAGCCATGGTAGCAGTTCAGGGAGCAGATGATGGTGGCAGGCTGGGTAGTAGCTGTGGGGCTGTAGTGACATACACAGATTTGAGAGATTCAAGAGATAGAAATGACAGATCTTGGTAACTGACATGGATGTGAAGCTGAGAGAGAAGGAAGGGTGTAAGTCATTCTTACAGGTTTCAGATTTAAGGAGCTGAATGCAGGGAAGGCCACGTAACAGGAAAGGGAGCCCCAAGTTTAGCCGCACTACAAAGAATTTCATGGTGGACACATGGTCATCTCCCTCATATAGAGTCCAATCACCCTCCACTGTGAGGCAACATGTAGTGAGGGTGAGAATTTAATCACCCTCTGCTCCAGAGACACAAATCCTGATCTGTTTGAGCTAAAAAGTATAACGTCTGCACAAGCATGGCCCAAATACACGTGTCTGGAGGGAGGCTCAGAAAGAAACCGGCTCTCTCCAGCTACCTAGACTTGAAAGAGGAAGCATGGAATAGCTGACAGCAGGCATTTTTTGAAGTAGCAAAAGGATGAAGCTGAGATAAGAGGAACACAAAACCACAACCACTACGAAGAGAAGAATTGAAGCCAGAGCTCTGATGCAAGCCAGATTGAGGGCTGGCCTGCCTCTGGGCTCCTCAGTGATGTGAGCCTATATTCCTGTTACTGCAAAAGCCCATGTGAGTAGGTTTTCTACTGCTTGCAACTAGAAACACCAACCTAATACTACAGATGTCAAAGATGGAAAGGCAGTTTGTAAATCACAAGCCCTAAACAATGAAATTGGCTCAACTGATAAAGAGTGAGGGAGATTTCCTGTCCCTCATGCTGGAAGTTTCAATATCCCTGCTCTTAAAAAAAAGAAGAAACAGTTGGTCACAGCATCCTCTGTTGTACCTTCAGACCAGACCACATGACTACCGATACTGTCATACTGAGGACCCGGTAAGGAAAAAAATAAGCCTATCCAAATGTTTTGACTATTCCTCACAGCTTCTACTAATGTCCTACACAAAGATGCTTACATTACTGTTCTCTGTGGTTTTAGTTGTCAAATATAAAATATTTTAAACCCTTGGCATTAAAAAGATTAATTCCTAATTAAATACACACTTAAAGAGAAGTCTAGATCCTATTTGTTCCTTAAATAGTTTTACAGTCTTATAATCCATTATAATGACCAGAAAACAACCTGGCCAAAAATTTGACTGTGAATTTGGAGGTGAGGTGACTTAAGGATAATTAAAGAAGTGTTGCATTCAAATTTTAACTCAGGAATCATGAAATATGAAACCTGAAAAGATTAAGTAAAGTCAGTAACTAGATATTCTGTATATCAAAAGGACTCTCCAGTCTAAGTAATAAAGAAGCCAATCAATAAAAAGACTAATATTTGAAATATTTCACAACAAAATGCTATGATTTTCACAAATAAAACCCCATAACCAGATCCTTTCATTTTTCCAGGACATGAAAGCCAATTTCAAATTACTGAAGAGGAAATCAAGATATTATCACAAATATATATATATTTTCATATATATATAAGATTTCTAGGTTAACAATGATGTGAGCATTGATTCTGATGCCCATGGCCAAAGTTTTCAACAGGATATTATGATATGAGAATTACCAAATTTACCACTGACCTACTACTGCCCTTCCTCTTCTAAACTCACTCATCTTTTTTTGTTTTTCCTAGTTCTCTGCAGTGTACTCATCTACTGATCTGTCTTCATATGATTTATGTTTGCTTATTCTTTTCCTTTGTCTCTATCTGGATGTGTCCAGCTGTCTGTAACTATGTACCAGAACACCTCTGCATCTTCTCCTCTGGTTGGTCTTCCCATTGTCTCTTGCTATCTCTTTACTCTTCCCTCTCCTTCGTTCCTTACCCATAGTATTTAACTTATTTGAGATGATTATGGAATCAAAGTTTATAATCTCTGCTTTATCATTTTTAAACAGTAACATGACTTTTATTTCTGATTTTGTAAAAATATTGTTTCTTGAATTAATCTGTGTTGCACAACCTTAATTGATTTACTCAGTGAATTAGTGTCATGATAAGGTGCTGCTTATTCACCACAAAATAACCATTTTTACTAAGGGTCTTCAAATCAAAAGAGTCATTCTTTGAACAGTATAAAATCAACCTTACGGATTCACTAATCTAAATTACTAAAAAAAAAAAAAAAAAAAAAAAAAAAAGGGATGCCTGGGTGGCTCAGCAGTTGAGTGTCTGTCTGCCTTTGGCTCAGGGCATGATCCCAGTTCAGGGATTTAGTCCCACATCAGGCTCCCTGTGAGGAGCCTGCTTCTCCCTCTGCCTGTGTCCCTGCCTCTCTCTGTGTTTCAAATAAATAAATAAATAAATAAATAAATAAATAAATAAATCAATCAATCAATCAATCTTTAAAAAATAAAAAATAAATTACTAAAAAAAGGGCATTCAAATTCTGGGATTTAGGTCTAATATATACTCTTATTTTAAAAATTCAAATTTCCCAAAATAATGTTTTATTAAATGGATAGAATATCTAATTAGATAACATCTTATAAAATTGGATAACATAAAAAAAAATTGGATAACATCTTATAAAATGTGAATTGAGTACCTACACTGTGATTTGACTTTGACAATTGCAGACTTTTATCATTAATTCAGTCTTCAATATTATAAAGTGTAATGAGTAACATTTTACAAATATATAAACTGAAAGTAGGTTTACAGAAAGGAAAAAAAAAGCAGAAAGAATTAACCCATCCAAATTGGATGACCAACATTATAGCAGAAATAAAAAACCTAAACTCTTGGTTCCTGGAATATAAACATTAACTTCCGTGGTTCCATCATTTATTATTTCTTTTCATTTTTTATAATACTAACTTCACTCTCCATGAATACAAAAACATCAAATCATTTCTGTTTTAATTTGTAGTACATTTAAATAGTTTTCTTCTAGTGTTATGAAGTGTATAAACAATGTTCTATACTGAAAAAAATTAAAATAGTACCCTAGACATAATGAGAAGAAAGTAAGAGTAGAGAGTCAAGGGGCATTTATTATTACAGAGTAAAGAAAGGTTAGCTTTAAGGTCAAATAGAATACCTCATAGTCAAATTCATAACTTAGCTATACTTCTCTGAATAGAGAACAGCTATACTATAGTACTTATAATTTTACCAAACAATATGTCTCAGTGTTGTGATTTTCCATAATTTTATAAAATTTAATATGTGACATGCCCAAGGACAGTAAGTCACACTGGCATCTAACGAGTATTTAGAAGGAATTTACATAAAATAACTTCCCTTTTAACTGTGATTCTAAGTTGACAGCCCTCAGCAAGGCAATCTGGAAGAAGGATGACTAAGGGACAAACATTCTTAAAATGAAGTAAGCATGCAAGGTACTAGCCTGTCATATGCAGCAATCATAAAGTTGAGGAGGAGGCTGATAGACTGCTCCACACTGATTTGGTGAGTAGAAGGAAGGCGCTTATTCAGCTGGTAGTAGAGAGAGGAGATGACTGTTTCGAGGCGGGACACACTGATCTCAGTGCTATGGTCCAGTGTATTAAGGCCATTGTCTCGGAAGGCTTCAATCATGTTCCAGATATCAACAAGATGGACTAAAACACAAAGAAAATAAACAGTCAACAATTTAAAAGTTTTAATTCATCAGAAAGGTCTAAGAACTTTTCATTTATTTACATCTAACAGAATACTGAAGGGTGGCAAAATAAGATCCCCAAATACAAAATATGCCACTTTAGCATAAGGATTATTTTGAGCTAAAGACACCTGAAGAACAGCAGGTGCCAAGAAGGTCATGCTAAACTCCTTTTTCTTTCTGAAAGCAGGAAATAAACTCCCAAGTGAAAGATGCCCTCCCTATTCCAAAAGGAAAGAAACATTCTTATCCCTGAAGACAGTGAAATGAGGCCAAGAGAAATCTGTACGGGTTTGATTAAAATAACCTCTATCTTCCTTGAGACTCCCCATATATTTTAGTTATTTTCCACAATCCCTACTCCTTCTTCCCTAATATATCAGCACTTAGGCTTCGTCCCTCCTTCGGGTCTTTACTTTGCTATGGGGGCTCCCAGGTACATGTAAAAATCTGTGTGCTCTTCTGCTAATCTACCTATGTCAATTTAACTGTCAGGCCTAACCAGAGACCTTAAGAGGGTAGAGGTAAAGTTTTGCCTCCCCTACAATATATATATTTCAAAATATATATATTGTGAAATTTAACAGAACATCAGAGACAAATTCACAAGCTTAGTGGGAAGTATTAAGTATTAATACATTTCTCTCAGTATGTGGTAGAGCAAACATACAAGCATAAATACAGATGTAGACAATCAAACTTTACAACTGGCAAAGTAGGTATAATGGGCACAACATGAAATCCTGCCCCTAGTGTTTAGAGAATATACTCTATTTTCAAGACCACAAACATCATGTATGAAAATTGACCTTATCCTGAGTCATAAAGCTGATCTTGGCAAATTTCAAAGGATTCAAGTCATTTCAAACATGCTCTTTGATCAAAATGAAATTAAGTTACCAATTATCAAAAAGACCACATTCAGAAATGAAAAAACAGGGATCCCTGGGTGGCGCAGCGGTTTGGCGCCTGCCTTTGGCCCAGGGCGCGATCCTGGAGACCCCGGATCGAATCCCACATCGGGCTCCCGGTGCATGGAGCCTGCTTCTCCCTCTGCCTATGTCTCTCCGCCTCTCTCTCTTTCTCTCTCTGTGACTATCATAAATAAATAAAAATTAAAAAAAAAAAAAAAAAAAAAAAAGAAATGAAAAAACACAGTACTAGGCAATGTCCTTAATCTGATTAAAGATATTTACAGAAAACTGGGATCCCTGGGTGGCGCAGGGGTTTGGCGCCTGCCTTTGGCCCAGGGCGCGATCCTGGAGACCCGGGATCGAATCCCACATCGGGCTCCCAGTGCATGGAGCCTGCTTCTCCCTCTGCCTATGTCTCTACCTCTCTCTCTCTCTCTGTGACTATCATAAATAAATAAAAATTTAAAAAAAAGATATTTACAGAAAACTACAGCAAACATATTACTTAATAGTAAATGTTGAAAGCCTTTCCTCTGATATTGTGAATGAGATAAGAAATGCCCACTATCGAATATAAATTGGTACTGTAACTATGGAAAACAAGAAGGAGGTTCCTCAAAAAATTAAAAATAAAAATACCACATGAATCAGTAATTCCATTACTGGGTATTTGCCCAAAGAAAATGACACTAATTTGAAAAGATACATGCACCTCTTTGTTTACTGCATCATTATTTACATTAGTCATTATACAGTAACAACCCAAGCATCCACTGATGGATGAATAAACAAAGAGGATGTGGTATACATATAGAATGGAAGATTATTCAGCCATATAAAAAGAATGAGATTTTACCATTTGCAACAACATGGATGGACATAGAGGGTATCACACTAAGTGAAATAAGTCACACAGAGAAAGACAAATAACATATGATTTCACTTATATGTGGAATATAGAAAACAAAAGAACACATAAACAAAAAACCAGAAACAGGCCCCTAAATACAAAGAACTGGTCATTGCCAGAGGGAGGGGGTAAGGGGATGGACAGAATGGGTGAAGGGGAATGAGAGATACAAGCTTCTAGTTATGGAATGAATAAGTCATGAGAATAAAAAGAAAAGCATAGGGAATACAGTCAATGGTACTGTAATAGCATTGTATGGTGACAGATGGTAGCTACATTTGCAGTAGGCATAGCTAACACACAGAGTTGTAGAATCACTATGTTGTATATGTGAAACAAATGTAACATTGTGTATCAACTATACTTCAATTAAAAAAAAAAAAAGAAATGGGGCATCTGTACGGCTCAGTTGGTTAAGCATTCAACTGTTGATTTTAGCTCAGGTCATGATCTCAGGGTCCTGATGGGCTCCATGCTCAGCAGGGAGTCTACTTGAGTTTTTCTCTGCCTCCCTCTGCCCCTCCCCTTGCTCACACACCTGCGTTCTCTTTCTCTCTAAAATAAATAAATAAATCTTAAAAAAGAAATGCTCACTATTATCATTTCTATTGTACTTTGGGTCCTAACCAATATAAATAAGCAGTAATTATCCATGTGAATTTCAGAAATGAAGAAATATAGCTGTCATTATTCAGAAATGACAAAATTCTACACATAGAAAATCAGATTCACTAGATAAATTACTAAAACTGATATTTGAGTCTAGAATTATTGCTATATATAAAACATAAAAATTACTATATTTCTATTAGCAACAGAAAATGAAATTTTAAAATATTATTTATAATAGCATAAATTATCAAAGATTTAGGAACAAATCCAATGGAAGAACTGTAATGTCTCTATGAAAAAAATAAATCTATAAATATCAATTCTCCCCAACTTAACCTATAGATTCAGTGCAGTCCCAACAAAATGCCACAGGGCTGTATGTTAAAAGGATAAATTTTACTATATATAAATTATACCTTAAAAAAAGAAATAAAGATGGAAAAATCCTAGCAGAGTTCTTTGCTTCATTTTGTTTGTTCTTAGTAGAAATTGATAATCAGATTCTAAAATTTATATGAAAAAAATAAAATAAAATAAAGTTTATATGAAAATAAATGTAAAAGGCCAAAAATGTCCCAATCTTAAAAAGAAAAACAACAAAGTAGACAGACTTGCTCTATTTGATGTTAAGATTTACTACAAAAGGAGGTACCTGGGTGGCTCAATTAGTTAAGTGTCCAACTCTTGATATTGTATCAGCTCAGGCCATTATCTCTGGGTCAGAATCGAGCCCTGAGTTGGGCTGCCTGCTTAACATGGAGCTTAAGATTGTCTCTCTCCCTCTCCTCTGCCCTGACCCCCACCCCAAACTCTCACTCTCTCTCAAATAAATGAGTAAATCTTTTTAAAAAAGACTTTTTATAAAGCTATAATAGTGGTTATTGATAGGACAAACAGACCAACGGAACACAGAGTCCAAAAGCAGTTCTCATACATGGAAACTGCTATGAAAATTTTTACATATTTCTCCTAATGAGTATGAGGAAAGATTTTTGGGCAGTGAAGAAAAAAGGATGGCCTTTTCAATAAACAGTATAGGGACAACAGAACATACACGTGGACAAAACTAAAATTTTACTCCTAAACTGTACACCCACAAACAAAAAAATTCAACGCTGATTAAAAAGAATCAAATGTGACAAAATAAAACTTCTAGAACAATGCATCTTTTACTATACATTACTAATGCCAATAGCCTGGGTTCAGACTCTCAACACTCCACACACAGACTGCTGGTTCCCAAGAAACAGGAAGAATTATTAAAATTGTAGTTGTCAATTATTAAAATTGACAGTGGTTTTACCACAACCCACAGAAATATTTTTTTTTTAATTTTTTTTATTTGTGATAGTCATACAGAGAGAGAGAGAGAGAGAGAGGCAGAGACACAGGCAGAGGGAGAAGCAGGCTCCATGCACCGGGAGCCCGACGTGGGATTCGATCCCGGGTCTCCAGGATCACGCCCTGGGCCAAAGGCAGGCGCTAAACGGTTGCGCCACCCAGGGATCCCCAGAAATATATTTAAATCAACACACACACACTCTTCTAGATATATAAAAAAAAAAGTTTCACAAAATACTTTTAACCTTATCACATAATTTGTGTTCTGATTTTTTTTTCCTTCTCTTTTTTTCTCTATTACATGTTTTAAATTCTGGCTACAGCTCATCAAAATGATTTCATGAACCATTAATGGGTTACAACCCATAATTTGAAAAACAATGCTTTAGGAAACCGGAGACTTCAGTCCAGCATGACATGGTAAACTCTCTAAAGAGAATTTCATGCAAGGATTTTTGAGTAACACTTAAAGTAGGGTTGAAGTATTTAGATGTTAAAGTGACTTACCCAACATCACATGCTTATAGTAAATGTCAAAACCAGGACTAAAACTAAGATTTTTCCAATTCAAAAGCCAATGTTCTTTCCATTACACAAAATAGTTTTTCATTAATACACATACACATGCGCACACACACACACACACACAAGAAAAATACAATAATTCTGTCATAAGTTAATCTTCATGGAAATTAAGAGAGGAAGATTTTATATGCCTGTGTGCATGTGTATGCATATACATACATACACATATATTTCATTTACTTATAAGTAGCAATTCTCATAATGATTACTTATAAAAAAAAAAAGGCTGATTTGTGTTGTATTCACTTTAATCAAGAAAATTAACTTACTACGCTTCCATTAAAATACTGTTTTTCTTTTCTTCCAGAAGCTGATTATCATACTCATTTTGTATTTTTTTTTTGTATATTTTTTAAACATAGAAAGGTGAGAAGGAGAAATCAATTCTCTCATTTAAAGAACATTAATACTGTGCCACCCTCAAAACCAGTTACATTATTGTATTTGGGCAAACATTTTGAAGGACACACAGAGTAAAATGAGTTCTTTCCGTGACTAATTTTTACATTTTAATAAACACTTAGGACAAAAAAAATTTAATTAACATTACAATATGACTAAAAGATACTAAAACCTTTTAGTTTTGAGAGCACTATGCAGCTATCACAGAAATTAGCTGAAATGACTTACGGTTGCATCGTTTTTGTACAAATCGTAATTTGCAAGCTGTTCTATAAGTTGATAGCCGTATGACATCAAAATTCTGAGCACCTGAAAAAAGTACAAACAAGATGTTCAGCTGGATTTACCACGGAATTTCTAAATGCTGGGAAGTGACTCTTTTCCACAGCATGTACACAGGCTATATCTAACATGTCAACTAGGTCTTCTTCTGAGAAAACAAAAGGGATAAGGAAAGGTTAGTAGTGCCCACTCTGTGCTCAGGACCATGCTAGCAGTTTTGCCTACATTATCCTGTCTGCCAGCCTAACAAAAATTCTAAGGGAGAACATTCATAACTTCAGCGAATCTTCCCTTTTCTACTACTTCTGTGGGAAATACGAGGAAAACTAATGTGAGCAGCTGGGAAAGGAAAGTCCTATCCCCATCAACTAAACAGAAAGAGTACTAATCTGATGGATCAGACTACAGGACAGTTATCAGGCCTTGTCTGCTCATGGAGAAGGTATAGGAAAAACTCAGTGCCCGTGGTATGTAACTCACTCTCTTCAGATGCTTCCTCCGGTAAAGCCAGATCTAGGTACTGCATAATGAAACAGGGCAAATATCACAAATGTCCAAAGTGAACCAGTTGAAGAAAACGGGAAACTCTGCAAGCTCCAGCCCAGTTTGCCAGACATCTCCACTTTAAGGTTTTAGGTGCTAGTCAAGATCCAAGTATCACTCTGTTTTCCTTTGTCATTTTTTTCCCTATGAAAATACATCCCTCTAAACCCAGTGGGAGGGATGCCTGGGTGGCTCAGTGTTTGAGCGTCTGCCTTCGGCTCAGGTCATGATCCCAGGGTCCTGGGTTTGAGTCCCACATCGGGCTCCCCATGGGGAGCCTGCTTCTCCCTCTGCCTATGTCTCTGCCTCTCTCTCTCTGTCTCTCATGAATAAATTAATAAAATATTTTTTTAAATTAAAAAAAATAATAATATAACCCAGTGGGAAAAGGCAGAAATAAGAATGGGATGGCACAGGATTCAGAAATTTTAGGGAACCCTGGCCATAATATCATTTTAAAAGTCTAATAGTAGTCCAAATCCCAAAACAAGGGGCACTAGGTGGCTCATGGTTGAGCATCTGCCTCTGGCTCAGGGCATGATCCCGGGGTCCTGGGATCAAGTCCTGTGTTGGACTCCTGGCAGGGAGCCTGCTTCTCCCTCTGCCTATGTCCTGCCTCTCTGTGTCTCTCATGAATAAATAAATAAAATCTTTTTAAAAATCTACAAGATGATATAATCAATAGCTGTAGAACTTTATTAAAATCTTAATGTACCAATATTCAACCACTACAAGATGGAGTGATATAATATAACTACAAGATGATATAATCAATAGCTGTAGAACTTTATTAAAATCTTAATGTACCAATATTCAACCACTCAGGTTCCCAAACTTCTCATACATTTACCTTCTTCTGAAGCAGTCATCTTTCCTGGTTTCTATAAGGAAAATCCTCATACTGCTCTAAAAATAGCCCTTACTTTTTAAAAATTTCCCTTATGTAAGTGTCATGTTGATTTCCTGATCAGAAAATATGGTAATTTGGCACATAAAAAAAAGAACAGAAAGCCCCAGTGAAGAAACTAAAATGATTATATTATCCCTTTGGGTATTGTGAACTAGAAAAGATTACTCTTCATTTTCACTCATTTTGAGAATATTTCGTTATAAGAAATACACTAATGTCAGACAGTATATTTCAAGCTCATCAAGATATGGCACAAAGAGTCCTAACCAAACACACAGGCAGAACTCTAGCCAAAGGTAGAGAGCCCAGGGAACCTCCTGGACAGAGAGGAGACTATCTAAAACCACTGAGTACCCAAGAAGTACAGGGAAAGGCTAAGAAAGGATTAACCCTTCTTTCTATATTATACTTCTCCTCATTCATGAGACTAGGATATCAACCTCTATAGTATAACAGAATCCCAAGGAAAGCAAAGAATCAAATGGAAGGGTTATATTATATCTGCTTGTATCATAGGCTTGTATCAGAGTCTTGGAGAGGAACTTGGAGACTTCATTCTAGAGAGTCCTATAATCAAGCTAGGTTTGGGAAACACATAACTATCCAACTCAGCTAAAAGGTCTGGCTCATGCAACTCTCAAATTTTACCTCACACCCAACTCCAATCAGTATGGGTTACATATAATTACCCAAACATGCCAAGCCCTCTCATCTGAGCCTTTGTAAGTGCTACTTACTGCTCCAGCCCTTTCTTCATCACATCACTGAACTGACTGAGCCTAGACATTGCTTCCTTCCAGATCCCTTCCTGGACCACCCTCCACCCAGTGCTTTCCCAATCATGGCTCCTCCCACCCTATCATTTCTTATTTCCATTTTCAGGAAAATAAGTGTTTCATGAAGGCAGAGATTATTTTATTACTGTGTTGTTGTTCATTATTATATGCCCAAAACTAGGACATCATAAAAATAGCACCTGAAATATTTACTGAACAAATAAGTAACTGAAAATTAGAAAGTTCTTTGTTGGTATAAAAGACTAATCTGCTTTCCCCCAAAAATATAGCAAATAAAGTAAAAATATTACATAAACTATATAATTTTGGAAAAGCTGATACAAGGAGATGATAAAAGTAATGGGGAAACCAACTCCTTTCCCTGTATAAACACACTGATGCATGCAACCTTCTTCAGATAGAGCACAGGATCCCAAACTGCATTCTAGGGGCTAGAGGATTTGGTGGAGATGCTCAGCACACCCAGAGAAGATGTAAAGAAATAAGTGTATTTAAAAATAAATAAATAAATAAAAGAAGTAAGTGTATTTTGTTAAAAAGGATCTAACTAATACATGAGGAGGAGAGAAGGAGAAAGAGAAGACAAACCTAGTAAACTTAAGGATAGTAACATTTCTGAGTTGTCTGAAACTCCTACAATCTTTTTTTTTTTTTTTTAAGATTTTATTTGAGAGAGACAAAGATAGTGACCGAGATAGGACAAGCGGGGAGGAGAGGGAGCAGCAGGCTCCCCACTGAGCAGGGAGCCCTATGTGGGACTCTATCCCAAAACTGTGGGATCATGACCCGAGCTGAAAGCAGACTCAACTGACTAAACCACTCAGGCACCCTGGAACACTTACAGTCACTTTTAATAAGCAAAACTTTTCAAGAGTATAGGAGTCTGAATAAGTAACAGATATAAACACAAATGACTTCCTTATTTTTTTTCTTGGCAGTATGATTAGAAACCCTGGGGATCAGAGATGAAGCCAGAGGTCCCAACAGAGAGGAAGGTACAGACCACAGAATGGTGACTCTCTCAGTGGGTAAGCTAGAAAAAAAAAAAAATCCCACAAAGGGAAATGTTAGGGACACATGACTGGCTCCACCAGATTTAGATTAAAATTTTCAAAGCAAGCAAAAAAGTGATAATCAAAGAGGTTAGACAAAAGAAAACTGATCATACTAAAGAATAAAGTCTAATTTGTGGTGTTAAAAAAATAATTCTAAAAATAGCATATATCTCATAAAGGGATACTCTAAAACTTTCTAATATTCCTGTATTACTCCGAATAAAGTTATGAATATTGATAAGCTCTGGATTTCATTTTAATTGATGTTAGAATTTCTAGGGTAGCCACAAAAAAAATAGAAAAAGAATATACACAACCAAGAAGAGGGAAAAGTGGGATGAAAGGATGGAAAAAGAATACTCACAACCAAGAAGAGGGAAAAGTGGGATGGAAGGAAGGAAGCTCAATTCATCTAAGGAAGGCAAGAAATGAAGGGAAAAAAAAAACAGAGAAAGGACACAGCTGATACACAAAACAAGATGGAAGAAAAAATGAAATCTATCAATATTCATTAAAAAAATTCATTAAAAAATTAAACAGGATAAATTCTTCAGTGAAAAAACAAAGATTGTCGGTCACAATGGTTGTTGTTAAATAATCTACCTTATGCTGTTTACAGGAGATACACATAAAACATAAGGACATGGGAGCACCTGGGTGGCTCAGTCAGTTGAGCATTCAACTCTTGATTTTGGCTCAGGTCATGATCTTAGGGTCCAGGGATCAAGCCTCATGTCAGGATCCAGGCTCAGTATGGAATCTGTTGAGGATTCCTTCTCTTCCTCTCCCTCTGCCCCTACATCCCCTCCTCTAAAATAAATAAATGAATCATTTAAAAAAACATAAAGACACAAGTTTTTAAAAGAAAGAAAAGATACTGTTTTAAGGCGTGCTAACCAAAGAAAACTGATACAGCTATATTAATAACAACAAAATAGACCTCACAGCAAAAAGCATTAGTAGAAAAAGAGGGTACCTATATAATGACAAAACAGTCAATTTCCTAGGTAGATGTAATACTTTAATGCATGTGCATCTATGGACAAAAGCTGCAAATCACAGACAAAACTAAGGGATAAAAAATTAAAATCCATGATCATAGCAGAGGTTTTTTAACAACTTTCACTAATTAAGTGGTCAAATCAGAAAGGACAAAAAAAGTCTGAATAAAACATGTAACAAGCTAAACCTAAATAACAAAATCATACGCATATTTTCAAGCACACATGGAATATTTACAGAAACATATAAAAAATATCACCAAAGATTCTAGAACATCCTTCATTCCTTGACCCATATCCCAATTAAACTAAATATTTTTTTAATTAAGTCACTGATTTGCAAATTTAAAAGAGTACTTCTAAATAATTCCTAAGAGAAGTTAGAAAACACAGAGAAGTAATCATGAAAATGGCATATATTGGAACACATGGAAGGCAAAAATAGAAAATCACAGGAAAGAAGTTCTTAAGTGCTTACATAAGAGAGGAAAAAAGTCTGAAAATAAATGGCCCAAGTAACCCAATATAAGAAGTCAGGGGAAAAAACAAGAGAATTGCCTGAAGTGGAAAGAAGAAAGTAATAAACACAATGGCACAAAATAATGAGGCAGAAACAAAGATATATGGAGAGGACCAACAAAGCCAAAGTTCCTTGAAAAGACCAATGAAACTAACAAAACTTTGGAAAAGGAAAAATAAAATCAGAATCTCTGAGCAGGGAGGCCTGGCATCAAGCATTTTATAGATGGAACTATACTTTAGCACCAGAGTTAAGAACTACTATTCTCACTTACCACCTTTCATTTTTCTTAGTAATTTTATATCATGTCAGAATCGTAAACTAACAAATTATTTCCATGTAATTTACTCCACTCTTCTTTCAATAAATATCTATCGAGCTACTGAGGTCACCAAGATAAATAGATGTGATCCTTATTCTCATGGCACTTAGAGTCTAACCAGAGAAAATATTAAGCAAAGAAAGAACAGTAGGGAATTTAAAGGTATGGTCTAAAAACAGAAAGGCTTAAAAGTATTATAGAAAGGAGTAATAATAAGGGTCATCCAACATTGGAAAATACAACCTAACTAAATTATTAAATTATTAGGACTGCTTTCAAGCTATACGGCAAAGTTGAGTCACTCTGACAGAGAACTCATCATATGGTCTGCAAATCCTAAAATATTTACTTTCTGACCATTTAAGGAAAGATTGCTAGCCCAGTACTATATTTACAGAGTAAAGGAGAAATATATTCATCTCAAGAGAAGCAGAAAACATCTGATAAAATTCGATACTCATTCATGATTCTCGAATCATAAGTCTGCTTTTCCCTCTCCCTCTGTTCCTCCCCTGACCCCCACTTGTGCGCGCTCTCTCTCTCTGGCTCTCTCTCTCTCTCAAATAAATAAATAAAATCTTTAAAAATATGTACATACAGTCCCAAAGAATGTACAACATTAAGAATGAACCCTCATGTAAACTACGAATTTTGGGTGTTAACAATTTGTCAACACAGGCCTATCATTTGTAGTGAGTCTACCTTCCGGTGGGGAGTAAAGGAGGAAACTAAGCACATATCCTATGGGAACTTACCTTACCTGCCTCTCAGTTTTACTGTGAACTTAAAACTGCTCTAAAAAAGTGACGTCTTAAAAAATAAATAAATAAATAAAAAATAAAAAAGTGACGTCTTTAAAAAAAAAAAAAAAGATGGATATACCTACATAAGTAAGAATCTATTAAATACCCATTGAGACTAATGAAAGAGAGGAGAAAGATCAGTGGATTCAAAATTAACATAAAATCAACCCAAAACCTAGACAGTAGAATCATATGATAAGGCTGGCAAAAGATGATTTTTACATCTATAGAAGGCACTAATGGAGATTAGGCAGGATATTGGAAAAGAGAGAGTAGGGCTTTTAGCAGCAGATACCACTGTCACCAATGCAATTCTTCCCATGAAAAAAGAGGGGAGACAAGAAGCTATATTTACCAAACATCTCCAAACAAACAAAGCTATATTTACCAAACATCTCCAAAACATCTCCAAAACTCCATATACTTGAGTTTGTTACAGAGAAAGGCAATTTGAGGTTTGTGTCAAAATGATAACATTTACCAAGCAGCAAACCCAATTCTTCACAGAATACACAATATCTACTCCAAATATCTATCTTAGTTGTGCTCTCTTGCATGCTCGTGTTTATTTACTGAAGGCATCCCAGGCACTTGTTAGTATCGGAATTATTATTTATTTTGCTTTCCTCATTTTGTCCATTTCTCCTTCTCAAAATGTGAGCAATATGAGAGAAGTCAGAGACTATGTTCAGTTCTCCCCTTATCCCCAGCACCTAGAACAGTGCCTGGAACATAATAGACCCTCAATAAATGTGTTAAAAATTAAATGGAAAAGATGACCCCTTTGAACATAAGCAGGAACAACAAGAGAGATGAAGGTGGGCCCAATGGCATGAATAAGGTCACAAAGACACCAAATGCATGATCCATTTGGGAGATGGCACATACAGTGTGTGATGGGAACCGGGAACCTGTGAACTGAGGACAAAAGAGGCCAGAAGAGCCTTGCCTGGCATGCCCAGGAGCTTGGGCTTTCTTGGGAGAGTGATGAGGAGCAACTGAGAGGATCTAAGAAGGAAGTAACACAGATTTATACAGTTCAGCTGGCAGCATCAGAGATCACAGATTTGAAATGGTTGACCCTGAAAGAAAAGATCTGAAACAGATTGCTTTAGTTCAGAAAAGTAATGATGATAAAAATATTAAACACAACTAACCACATAAAATACCTACTATTCTGTGTCAAGCACTGTGCTATGTGCCTAAGTGACAGTATCTCATTTAATCTTCACAATAATTCTATGAAGTAGATACTATTCTTGTTTTATGGGCAAGGAAACTATAGCACAGAGATGAAGTAAAGTCACCTAAGGTTATACAGCCAGGGCCTAAACACAGGCAGTCTGATGGCAGAGCCTGGATTCAGTGCCACTACAGTATGAGGAACAGACCACTCAAGACTCCCGTATGAGATTAAACTCAGCTGCATTTTGCGACTTTGGAGGCAGAAGGTGAGGTGGAGGGAAGTGACTGCAAGGTGTCTGACCTGGATGACTAGCAACTGGAGACCCAGAACTACAGAACTCAAAGATTGCCCAACTGACTGCCCACCCAATGCCAAAAATTTCTTCTCTGACATCTTCAACAAATATTTACCTAGTTTATGCTTGACAGGACAATATAGATCTGAGTTGAGTCAAAATCTGCCTGCTATTACTAAGACTCCAAAGATTTTAAATACCTTGATTTTTATCTACTGATTTTTTGAGGCTTTATCTGTCGATTTTTACTCTGTGATATGCAGAACTCTAGATTTCTACCATTTTCTCAGGGGCTATCTCAGGCAGGGCTCCTGTCTCCCCTCTCTAACCAAGCAGTACCAATTTTATGACACATGTTGAGGGTCTTCGTAAGATCCCACTTTTTAAAAAGAGTACAATGCTTTTAAAGGATATCACGATCACTGGTACAGACCAGTAACTCTAATTCATGGCAAAGGAATTTGTGATCCACCAAATGTGAGTGCACTGGTCAAGGCCACACAGTCCAGGCCACATAGATAAGTAATCGCAGACCAACAAAGTCATTCAAATACTGGGAACTATTCCATTCCTCTCAGCTATCTTTCTCTTTGTTCAAGTTTTATAGAAGAATATAATTTTTTAACAGAAGATTTCAAATTGTATCACAAAGTAATATACCAAGCCATATATATTTGTGCTTTTTTAATTATTCCTATAGCTTTAAATGTTGCCCTAACACTCAGTTCTCTATATCTTAGAATCTGTATCTAGTATAAGGTATCTTATATAATGTATTAATTATTTATCACCACCTGCAACCTCATGGTAACAATGGAGTTACAGTAAGAGATCTAAACTGACTGGTGTACCTTAGGACACCTGGCTGGCTCAGTTGGCAGAGCATGCAACTCTTGATTTCAGGATTATAAATTTGAGTCCATGTTACTTGTAGAGATTTCCTTAAAATAAATCTTAAACTCCCAGATGTTTTAGGTAATATTTCTGCTTTAGTATTTATGATCTTGCTGAAGAAAGCAATTCAAGTCAACTCAATTACAATATATGCTCTGGCTTGAGGTCCTTCAACTCTATGATTCAACTCCCGTTCCTCCTTTCCTAGAGCTTGGAACATGCTAATGCTTGGGGTGCCTGGGTGGCTCAATCAGTTAAGCACCCAACTCCTGATTTTAGCTCAAGTCATGATCTCAGAGTCGTGAAATAGAGCCCCAAGTCAGGATCCATGCTCAGCATAGAGTCAGCGTAAGATTCTCTCCCACTCCCTCTCCTTCTGCCCCTCACTCTGCTTGTACTCTGTCTCTCTCTGATATAAATAAATCTTTAAAAAAAAAAAAAAGGAACATGCTAATGCTTAAAGCTGTGACTTGATCAGGAAAAAGAAAAAAAGGCGTCCCCACACATACAAACAAGGAACCAAGGAATCCAGAAGCACTCAAGACTCACGCATTTCTATGAACAGCTGCCTCTTCTCTGCCATGGTCTTCCGCTTGTTCCCACTTTCCTCAATCATTCTAGAAACAAAGAAAGATATATTAAACCACTGTAATTTAACAATTCAACCAAGTGCTTATCATTCTGTTATGAAGAAATACAAGAAACCACACTATATATGCACATTTAAGAGAGTATCAGAAAAATAAACTGGAAGCCCGATATAGAAAAAGACAAACCACCGTACTTTTATTTATTTGATAGGTTTTAAAATACTACAAAGTCAATAATTAAATGAGCTCATACACTTGCTTCCTGTGCTGAAAATATGAGGCTATGTCTTATTTCTAACTTTATTTTCTCTGCAGAGTCCTGGCTTAGTTGGGACACAGTTTCCTATATCCCTACAGTTTTACATAGATAAACATGTTACTAAATATAATTTAGAAAATAATTATAATGAAAGGTTAAAAAAAAAAAGAAAGGTTAAATTAAAGAACATAATAGTTATTAGCTTATATATAAAAGATATGGGCAGCCTGGGTGGCTCAACGGTTTAGCGCCACCTTCGGCCCAGGGTGTGATCCTGGAGACGGGGGAAGGAGTCCCACGTGGGGCTCCCTGCATGGAGCCTACTTCTCCCTCTGCTTGTCTCTCTCTCTCACTCTCCTCTGTGTGTCTCATGAATAAATAAAATCTTAAAAGAAAGATATAAATAAAATTTTCTGTTTTCTTATTAAACAATAGTGAACAAAAAGGTATTCATCCCCAAATTCAAAGAACTCCTGAAGGTAAATTTTTTATCAATATGGTAATAGTTTGGGTTGACAGTCACAAACTATGCCAGTCACTCTGTTAAAACTCTTTCCATGTATTAGTTCATTTAATTCTTCCAACAACCCTAGATACTGGTATCATTACTACCCCCATTTCGTAGATTAGGAAACAAGCTAGAAAACACTAACTTGCTTGAGGGCACAACTCTGAAGTGGTAGAGTAAAATTCCACCCTTTCATTAAACTTCTTACATAATTGTTGCTTTTAGATGCATACTGCCAAATCTCCACACCTAAAAAGCTAGAAAACAAATGCCCCATTACACAGACCCTACTGATGCAAAATCTGTGATAATCTCAGTTGAATTTTGCCTTATTCTATGAAGAAAAAAATTCTAGACAAAGAACATAAGATAAATAATTTCCCTAAGTAGATTAAATTACTATAAATCACGGAGTGATTTATATAGCACAGTCTCAATAATATTAGAATCACAAATTAAATGAGGAATACACAAATTACACATCCATTAAAACAAGGTACCTGGCAAAAGTTTAGTTATAAGTATATCCTTTTTTTTTTTGTTTTTTAGTTATAAGTATATCCTAAAGAAAATTTAAATGTAAATACATTCCTTAACATTCTACAATGACTATTTTGATAATTAAGGCTGACTTTTTCCTAAGTCATTGATATATTACTAAGTAGGCTTCAACATACATAATGGTTACTTAACAATTTACCAAGAGGAAAAAATTTTAAACAGGAAGAAAGCCAAAAGAAAAACCAACTAGAAACACCAAAAATTTAATGAAATCTAGGTCCTAGATTAAAAAAAACAAGAGTTGGTATCAGGAGCCTATAATTACAAAGAAATTAAGATATTTAAGTTTACTGCCTCCTCCCCAATCTTGGTCTCTCACTAAGTAATACAAATTGCAAAATGCTAACCACAAATTAAAAGATATTATCATAATATCCTTTATAACATATCTCATTTATTATATCCTTTCTTCTACTTTTTGTCTACATTACTGCTATTTCTCTACATCACTTTTTTCAAAGTAGGGTCTAAGAATTCCTGGAGCTCTCTAAGTTCTTTATGAAAATTTTCTAAATTTTATCTTTCTTTTCAAATTAATCTTGAAAAATTAATATTCTGGATCATCAGGTTATCCACCAAACTATAATGTTAAAACAAAAATATCAACATTATCTAAAATGTAAAGAAGACCCAAAGTCTTAAAATGTTCAGTATGTCTAGGAAACAATACAAAATTATTTGGCAAACAAGAAAATCTTTAACTCACAAGGGAAAGGACAATCGACAGATGCCAGTAACCTGATGAAACAGATGGTGGAATAACCTGACAGAGATTTTTTTTTTAAGATTTTATTTATTTATTCATGAGAGACACACAGAGAGGCACAGACACAGGCAGAGGGAGAAGCAGGCTCCCCACAGGCAGCCCAACGTGAAACTCAATCCCAGGACCCCAGGATTACAACCCACGCAGAGGCCAGACGCTCAACCACTGAGCCACCAAGGCACCCCTGACAGAGACTTTAAAGCAGTGATTATAAAAATGCTCATATTAGCAATCACAAACACTCCTGAAACAAGAGTTGAAATCTTAAGTGTCAGCAGAGAAACAAAAGATATGAAATGAACCAAATGGAAATATTAGAACTGAAATTATACACTCATTAGAGGAGGTAGGGGACTCACTGGATGGACTCAATGGTAGAATGGAGATGACAGAGGAAAGAATCAGTAAACTTTAAGATATATCAAACAGAAATTATCCGATCTGAACAGAAAAGAGAGAGAGAGAGAGAGAGAGAGAGAGAGAGAGAGAGAGATTTCTTTTTTTTTTTTTTTTTTCTTTTTTTTTTTAAGGAATAAAACCTCAGGGACTTGGTGGACAAAAACAAAAGATCCAACATTCATCATGTGCTCAGAATCCCAAAGGGAGAAAAGAAATGTGGTGATGTGGTGCTACACAATTCATGAAGACATAATAGGTGAGAACTTACCAAGTTCAGTGAAAGATATACCTACAAATTCAAGAAACTGAGCAAAGCAGAGAAACTCATGATAATAGTTATATCATGATCAAATTGCTGAAAAATAAAGAAAAATTCTTGAAAGAAATCAGAGTAAAAGAACATTTTACTCATAGGATAGGGATCAGCCAGTTTTTTCTTAAAGAGCCAAATAGTAAATATTTTAGGTTTACCAGCCATGTGGTCTCTGTCACAACTACTCACCATTGCCACTGCAGCATGAAAACAGCCACAAACTATATATAGACAAGTAGGTATGGCTTTGTTGAAATTTTCTTTTGAAAACAAACAAGCAGTCAACTGACAGAACATAACCCACCAACTCCTGTTTGAGAGGAACCATGATATGAATTACTGCAGATTTCTCATGAGAAACTATGGAAGTCAGAAGATGGTAGAGCAATGCTTTTAATTTTATATTAAAAGGATATTATCCTTTAGAAATTGAAGAAAACTAAGAGAATTTGTAGCCAGTAGACATGCTCTAAAATAATTGCTAAAGAAAGTTCTTCAGAAAGGAAAAATAATTACAAAATATTACAAATGAAGAACAGCAATGGAAAAGGTATTAGAAGAAATAACACCAATCTCACATAATTGCTACAAGAAAATACAAAAGAACATCTCCCTATTCATTTTGAAAAGTCACTAATATCCTAATACCCAAAACAGACAAGGACAGTACAAAAACAAATGTCTCTCATGACCACAGACAGAAAAATCCTCAAGAAAATATTATAAATTGAATCAAGCAATATATAAAAACCTCGGAAGCAGTGGGAGTTTAACCCAGGGATGCAAGGCCAGTTCAACATTTGAAAATTAATCAATATAATCCAACATATTAACAATCTAATGGAAAAAAACACACTTATATCAGATGCAAAAAGAGCACCTGACAAAATACAATGTCCCTTCCTGATGATAAAGTCTCTACAAGCTAGAAAAAAACCCTTTTCTCCACCTGATACAGGGCATCTACAGAAAATTTACAGCTAAGGTCACACTTAATGGTAGAAAACTATATGCTTTCCCCCTGAGATTGGGACCAAGACAAGGATGCCCATTCTTATGACTTCTATTAAACATCATACAGCATGTCTCAGCCACTGAAATAAAACAAAAAATAAAAGGAAAACAGATTGGAAAGGAAGATATAAAATTGTCCCTACTTGCAGACAGCATGATTATTTTTGTAGAAATTGCAAATTCTAGGAGCCAAAAAAAAGGTCCTAAAACTAAAATGTGAGTCTAACACTGTTACAGGACACAAGGTCAAAACACAAAAGTCAACCACAGTTCTGTTTACTAACACCACACAATTAGAAACTGAATACTTAGGAAACAGCATTTACAATATATCTAACAAAAATGAGATCCTTAGGTATACACTAACAAAGTATGTATAGGATCTATATACTGGAACTACCCAACAGTGATGAAATTTTTAAAAGACTCAAACAAACAGACATACCATCTACCCAGTCAGTCTACTCAAAATTCCAGCAGAAATTTTTATAAATATAGACAATTCTAAATTTTATATGAATAGGCAAAAGGAATAGACAAGACACTTTTGTTTGTTTGCTTTTTTAAATATTTTATTTATTTATTCATGAGACACACCGGGGCGGGGGGGGCAAGCAGAGACACAGGCAGAGGGAGAAGCAGGCTCCATGCAGGGAGCCCAACGTGGGACCCGATCCCAGGTCTCCAGGATCAGGCCCTGGACTGAAGGCAGCGCTAAAACACTGAGCCACCCGGGCTGACCGACAAGACACTTTTGAAAAGGAAGAATAAAGTTGCAGGATTATGGTACTCAATTTGAAGAATTACTCTAAAGCCACAGTCATCAAGACAGTACAATACTGGAAAAGGCCATTTGATTTTTTTTTTAAGGTTTTATTTATTTATTCATGAAAAAAAAAAAAAAACAAAAACAAACTTGCACTTATCTTTACATCAGCATTTGCTTCTAGAATACCCAAAATAAGACAGATTTGATCCTGATATAACATTCTGTAAGTAGTTCACTTACCAACCAGATGACAGACAAGGTTCCCAGTGCTGGTAATTAAGTGGCTTGGTGAGAACCCCTGGTATGCTGTTGCCTCAATATTACTAAGACTCTCAATGTGGTGGAGGTGGGATGCGATACAGGTAAAGATGACCAGGTTATGTGATAGCTTTAGCATTTGAGAGATATAGGGGCATCAAGAATTTTAAAGATAATTAAATTGGTTGAGTTTTTGTTAAGTAGCATTGATGCACAGAAGAAAGAAAATGTCAAGACCTAAATCATCTAAGTACCAATTCAAAGCATGATAATGACAGCCAGAAGACCTCACAGCAGCATTTTAAGGAGCTCTCAGTCCCTACAACTAGAAGGCAGATTGTGCTAAAAATCAGTCCCAAATTCTGATTATGAAAGTTGGTAAGTTATTAGACTGAATTCAGGGATGCCTGGATGGCTCAGCGGTTTAGCACCTGCCTTTAGCCCAGGGCGTGATCCTGGAGTCCTGAGATCGAGTCCTGCGTCGGGCTCCCTGCATGGATCCTGCTTCTCCCTCTGCCTGTGTCTCTGCCTCTCTCTATGTCTCTCATGAATAAATATATAAAATCTGGAAGGAAGGAAGGAAGGAAGGAAGGAAGGAAGGAAGGAAGGAAGGAAGGAAGGAAGGAAGGGGAAAAAGGAAAAAGGAAAAGGAAGGAAGGAAGAAGGAAAGAAAGAAAGAAAGAAAGAAAGAAAGAAAGAAAGAAAGAAAGAAAAGAAAAGAAAAGAAAAGACAAGACAAGACAAGACAAGACAAGACAAGACAAGACTGAATTCACAGTCCAGTCAAGATTCTCCTGAACCCTCTGAGCCAAAAGAAGTGGCTCCCTGGCTCTTACTACAAGATGGCGCTCTCCTCTGCCTAGACCACAAAAGGCCTCATCTGAGATACATTCCTCAAAAGATGCTGACCCCTTCTCAGGACCTGTCCCTACCTCCTTCACTGATTCCAAGCTAATAACGAGGGTCAAGTCTTGGCCTCATGGAAATAGAGACATACGGTCCTTACTTTGGATAGAAAGGAGTGATTTACCAAAACAGCTATTGGACTGATGAAATGCACTGGTGGGACCTGGGAATGAACTTGGCCACCAAGAATAAGGTTGGTGAGAATTGTTGGTATAGGGGCACTCCCCCCATGACCTAGGACGCAATGTTCCAGAGGACACCTAGAGCCAGTCCTAATGTACAGCTAGATGGACTCATTTGAGCCTCGGTGTGAGGAGGATTGATGACCTATAGAAAATGGAGATGCTAGAACGACATGGCATAGTATAAAGAAAAGAGGCAAAAGCGGGCTCCCTGCCCATGTCTCCTAATCTTTGCCAATTCTGTCTCTACTGGACTGACAGTATCTGCTTTAAAAACAAAAGAAAACAGGGGGCACCTGGCTGGGTCAGTCAGTAGAGCATATGACTCTTGATCTCAGGATTGCAGGTTTGAACCCCACATTGGGTAGAGAGATTACTTGAAAATAAAATCTGTAAGGGGTACCTGGGTGGCTCCGTTGGTTGAGTATCTTACTCTTGATCTCAACTCTGGTCTTGATCTCATCAGGGTCATGGCTTCAGACCCCACGGTGGGCATGGAGCCAAATTAAAAAATAATAAAATCTTAAAAACAAAATACTGATGGCTTTCTTTGACTTCTGAGAGAAAGTTCCTTGCTGTCAAGCCTGAAATACTATAGAATTACCATCCTTTGGAAACATTCCTATCCAATGACCGATAGATACTCCACCTACCTTGCTCTGAGGACATGTTTTACATCGGCTCCTAGAGTTCCCCAGGAGGAATAAGCTCAGTTTCTCACAGTGGTAACTTGCTTGAAACAAATCCTTTATTTGCTAAACTTCCTTTCCCTATCTTCACGGTCCCCTACTAGTATTTCCTGGGATAATCTCCAAAACAAAATACTTGCACTCAATCCTGTTTGAGTCAGCTTCTGGGGAGAACTCAAACTAAAACATTAAGTCTTTTCACTTCAACCAACCCTACAATTCAGATTACATAAAATATAGGGTACATACAAACTAAGATCACTATAAATGATTCCCCTAGGCCTTACTGATAGGTGAGTCCATCCAGTGCTCTATGGATACTAATAGCTTAAGCCCTGTAATTATGATTTTAACATTTCCACACTCAACAAATATCTAATTCTACTGCCACACCTGATTGTATATCCTTGTCCTTCTGATAAAACCTTGAAAATCAACACTTACAACATGAATGCAAGTACATTTCTTTACTTCCTTCCACTTGCATTCCTGGCACTTTGCCTTTTCTTAGCCTCCTGATCAAGAGGTAACCAACACCTCTGTATCATTCCCTTCATATTCTAACTGGCTTCAAACCCTGCCATTTCCTTCCTCATGATCACAAGCATCCACCCTTTTTTCCCATTTCGACTGCCAAAATCTTTGTCCACATGAATGCACAAATACAATTCTATGACACTGTGATCTCAGACTCTGCACCCACATCTTCCTGTAGTTCATCCTGTGGATATACAGAAAAATCCACTAGGTGTATTTATGCCAACACGTTCCATCTTCAGGGATCCTACTCAGGAGCTTCACTCTATCCAACTAAAAAGATTAAGGTACAAAGTGAACTAAGAGAAAGAAAAACAAATACCATGAACTCATTCATATGTGGAATCTAGCAATAAAAAAAAAGTCAAACTCACCATAGAAGCAGAAGCAGAGTAGAATGGTGATTTCCAGGGGCTGGGAGGTGGGAGAAATGGGAAGATAGTGATCAAAGGGTACAAACTTTCAGTTATTGGATGAATGAGGTCTGGGGATCAAATGTACCCGGTGATAAGTATAGTTGGTAATACTGTACTGTATTGTATACTTGAAATTTGATAAGAGAATAGATCTTAAACTACCACAAAAAAAGATAACTGTGAAGTGATAGTTGTGTTAATTAACTCAACTGTGGTAATCATCTCACAAGGTATATATGTATCAAATCACACTGTACACTTTAAAGATATACAATTTTATTTGTCAATTACACTTCGATAAAACTAAGGGAAGGAATTTAACAATATATATGAACATCTTTCCATGCCATTGAGCACTCTTCAAAAACATAATTTTGAATGGTAGAACAGAAATTTATCACAATTCCTTATTCAAGCCTTGATTGTTGGCAATTATTTCCAATTATCTACTACTTTGAACAATGCAACAATAAACACTTTTGAAGCAAAATTAATAATTAAAAAAAACCAGAGCACAGCCTTAGTCTACAAAATGTAAAAAAAACAAAAACAAAAACAAAAACAAAAACAAAAACACCACCCAGAGTTCTAGCTATGAGAATGTAAGTAAAGTTTCTTCAATCAAAAAACAGTTGAAACAGTAAGTCCCTAGAAGAGGCTGTTTAATGCCTCATCAAACAGAATGAGTTTTAAGATACAACACCTCAAAGGCAAAATCTATGACAGACAAAAGTGATAAGTTGAATCTTATCAAAATTAATTGTTATGCAAAAGAAACTCCTAAGATAATAAAAAAGACAAGCCCTAATTTGAAATGTTTTCAAAACACATCTGATAAAGGACTTATATTCAAAGTATAAAAAAACTTTTAAAACTCAGCAGTAGGGCAGCCCTGGTGGCTCAGCGGTTTAGCGCTGCCTTCAGCTCAGGTCATGATCCTGGAGTCCCGGAATTGAGTCCCGCGTCAGGCTCCCTGTATGGAGTCTGCTTCTCCCTCTGCCTGTGTCTCTGCCTCTCTCTCTCTCTGTCTCTCATAAATAAATAAATAAAATAAAAATCTTAAAAAAAAAATTCAACAGTAAGAATCCTCCTCTCTCTCTTCTTCTCCCTCCCCACCTCCAACAAAATAAATCAAATCTTTTAAAAGAGGGGAGCCTGGGTGGCACAGTCAGTTAAGCATCAGACTCTTGGTTTCAGCTCAGGTCCTGATGTCAGGCTCCACAGTCAGCACAGAATCTGCTTAAGACTCTCTTCCTCTCCCTCTACCCCTTCCCCCTCACACTCTCTCTTTCTCTAAAAATAAATTAATAAATCTTTTTTGAAAAGAGCCCAATTAAAAAAAATGATCAAAAGATCTAGATACTTCCCCAAAGAAGACATACAAATGATAATAAGTAAGTACATAAAAAGGTGTTCAATATCATTGTCATTAGGAAATTACAAATTAAAACACGAGATATTACTATATGCCTGTTACAATGGCTAAATTTTTTTTAATGACAATACTAAATGCTGACAAGAATGTAGAGCAATTCTTGCAAGCGATAATGCCCAAACAGTCTCATCCATTACAAGTGATAAATGCACAGTCATGTTGGAAGACAAGCTGGCAGCCTCTGCAAAGCTCATCATAATCTTATTGCCATGTGACCCAGCAACTGCATCACTAGGTATTTACCCAATGAGTTGAAAACTTATACTCACATAAAGCCTGCACCCAAATGATTACACTCAGCTTGATTCACAAGTGTCAAATAATGAAAGGAACCATAAGAAGCCCTGTAATGTATGAAGAGATAAACAGTGGTACTTTCACAACTGGTTTAGCAATAATAAATGATCTATCAAGCCATGAAAAGACACAGAGGAAGCTTAAATATATATTGTTAAGTGAAAAAGCAAGTTGGAAATGGCTATACACCATATAAATCCAATTTTATGTCCTTCTAGAAAAACTACACTATACAAATGGTAAAAATGATCAGTAGTTACCAGAGGTTTGGGGAGAAACCAAAAGGAATGAATAGGGGAACTTTTAGGGTGGTGAAACTTACATATGATACTGGAATGGTGGATCCATGACACTACACATTTATCAAAACTGAAATTTTAGAGTGAACCTCAAAATATGTAAATTTTTAAAAAATCCTCATAATGTCAAAGGATCTCACGATGAAATGGAGAATGTGACAAAACAGTCAAACTGTATTACAAAATGTATGACACAACCTCCTGAAGAAGCTGAGGGGAAAAGTAGTCACCTAAGCAACTCTGAAAATAAATGGAGTCTGTAAGACTAAAGGCAAAGCAAAATATAACTGTACTCTAGTTTCCCACAGGTTATAAGTTGACAATTCTGATATTAGTATGCATGTGTACTGCAACCGAACACTTAAGTTAATGGATAGCAGATGGTGGAGTGATGAGGTTACAGATAAGCAAGATGAGAAGCTAGAAAGATCCATGTGGTAAAGGATTACAATTGGAAACATCCATACAAGTTCATGTTATTTTAATACAGATACAGACAGTTACACATGGAAGCATCTGTAGATATGTGTATATACATGGGTTAGTGTACACATATAGACGTCCTTGCTCTGACAATTGAGAGGGCCTAGAAACAACAATATCCCAATAGCAATGAGCACACTTAGTGCCCAAATTTTGGTGCATAATATCATTCTCCAATAAAAGAAACCCGGGCTCCTTGGAGAAATGGCTGAGGCAGGAAATACATGATAAGAGCCCCGGAGCACCTTGAAAGTAAGTTCTGGGAAGGAAAGAAACATCTGACAGGAGTGAATCAAAGGGACACAGAAGCCAACTAGGAAAAAAAAAAAAAAAAGAAGCCAACTGAAAGCTCCCAATGGTCAAAGTTGAAACAATTTCAGCAACAAAATTAAATAGTATTCAACTTGATATTAATATTGACATTAATATAAATAATGAGTGAATAATCTGGCTCTGCCCTCAGCTTGGAATCTGCTTGTCCCTCTCCATTCCCCTCTCCCCCTCAGCCTCTCCTGCCCCTGCAATTTCATGTGCAAGCTCTCTCTCAAGTAAATAAATCTTTAAAAAATTTTTAAAATAAAAATTTTTTTAAAAAGCAATTACATAAAACAGTATACATAACATTATATTGCTGGGCCTATAACATACAGAATTCCCTGAGAAGACATAACAATCCTAAATGTCATATCTAACCATAGTGCCTCAGAATACACTAAGCAAAAATTGATAGAACTCAAAGGAGAAATTAACAAATCCACATTTCCATTTGGAGACTTTAATACTTCTCTATGATCAATACAAGTAGAAATTCAAGATGAACATGGAAGGACTGAACCACACCACCAGCCAACTAGATCTAATTGATATTTATTGAACATGCCATCCGATAATGGCAAAATACAAATTCTTTCCAAGTGCACATGAAGCATGCATCACCAAATTCGGAGGAGTGAACACCTCTGGAGATGGAAGCAGAATGATGTGACTGCAAAGGGACACTAACTCTACTTAGCTGTTTTATTTATTGGATTGGGTTCTGGGCACCCTGTATTATTTTTTATAGGTCCTATTTTTTTAATATTTTATTTATTTCTTCATGAGAGACACAGAGAGAGGGGCAGAGACATAGGCAGAGGGAGAAGCAGGCTCCCTCTGGGGAGCCCAATGTGGGACTCAATCCTGGGACTCCAGGATCATGCCCTGAGCTGAAGGGAGGCACTCAACCACTGAGCTACTCAGGTGCCCTATAGGTCCTATTTCATAATAAAACATTAAATCATTTATTTAGAGTATATTCTCTAGTAAATCTTTTCTTTAGTGGTTGGGGGTGTTGGGGATATAGGACTCCATATATTTTATTATTGAAACAGTATACAAAATACCACAAGCTCTGTAGTTTTATCCAAACGTACACCAACTCTCATAAGCTCCAAATTTGATACAGTATTTATTACTTCAATCTTCAGCAATGTCTTCTATGAGTATCCCAACAAAAGATGCATTTTAGTTTGTCACCAAACTAAAGTTATTGATTTGTCCATATGGTATTTCAGCCATTTTAATCAAACAGGAAAAGCAAAGGTTTATGGCTTTTTGTCTTTTACTCCTAAAGTAAGAAATCTCTAAAGAATCTTCTAAAAATGTCTAACTTAATAATTTTTAATGTACTAGATTAGTTAGCTTATGCCTATAATCATCACTGAAAAATTTCGGTAAGTTTGTCTTCATACACTAAACGCTTAGTTTTAATATCTCAACTGATAAAAGTAGGCTCATACTATCATTAGTAAATATCTTAAGATACAATATACTCAGTGCATATAAACTCATATATCAAATAGTATTTAACAATTTTTTTACTGACTCCTCTTCAATCCACTTAGATCATTATTATTTTATACTTTTCATGAGACTGACAAGCTTATAATATAAATAAAAGTATCAGCTCTGTTTTTTTCTTGTTGTTCATGTGTTCTTGCATATCATTACTTCAATCTTCAGCCAAATCAGAAACTTCAGCCTGTAATTTCTTTGCAGGAATCCCTTAAGCCCTTTGTCTCTTTAGCAAGGTTTATTTAATTGAAATCAGATAATATAATCCAAAAGACCACTAATCCAGGCAGAGATGAACTGTAATATGTCCAAGCAGAACATAAGCCAACAAATAAGGAGGCTCTCACGACAAACCCCTCCAGGCTGTAGTGTCCCCAGCATCTCCCTCTCAGGTTACTTAGCTGACCATACCCGATGTATATCACCAGATACACAGACAGAGTAAAGTGTCAACCTATTAGTCAACT
The DNA here is from genome assembly GCF_011100685.1 of Canis lupus familiaris. NCBI lineage: Eukaryota > Metazoa > Chordata > Mammalia > Carnivora > Canidae > Canis > Canis lupus. Next base: position 19,914,607 of record NC_049238.1, read on the forward strand.
AGTAGAAGTTAATTGTCCATATTTTGTTATACCCTATCTGGAGAATCATTTTGCACACCTCCCACTCTAGGAACCACTGTTCTTTAAAACACAGAGACACACAACACCCTAGAATGAGAAAATGGGCCTGTGCTAGATTTGAAGAACAAATGAGTAATATGGGTGGTAGCAATCATATGAGGAAATTTAGAGCCTACATGGTTAGTTAATGTGGCCTAAGGTTACAAAGTTAGTAATCTGTGGGGTTAGGCAACCAACCCATTTGACTAGAAAAACCTACTCTCTTTCTGCTGGGCCACATCGCCCTCTCCAGGGCAAACATGAGGACTCCAGGAATAAGAAAAATGCAAGTTCATGAACAGAGGTTTTTTTTATGTTACAATTAAATGAAGCCTGGAGATTAGGCTTCAAAAACAAAACATCTAGATGCAACAAAACATCTAGACCCCTTGTTAGTCCCATATGGGAAGCAATAGGCTCCAGAGTTGGACTAAGTCTGTCAGCAGAGAAGACTAAAGGAAAAGATTATCGGAAAGAGAGCAGGCTCTAGAAATGTTTGCAGAACGTCTCTGTACTACACCCAAGTGTTAAATATCTTTCATCTCCCCTGAATCTTTTTGTTACTGTCTTAACCCTTCCAGCTCTCAGTTACTTCAAAGGATGCATGAATTAAAACTTCTTGGGCAAATTCACTGTCTCCCAGCAAAACTCCTATCAGCTTTTTTCTGGATGCCCATTTATTTAAGAAGTCAGAGATAACAGAGATTGTCACTAGTTAGTACTTCGTTGTAACTAGTCACACTTCCCTGAAAGAGAACTTCCTTGCCTATTTCAGGAAAATTCCCTACTATTCTGCCTGTAACACTTCTTTTCTCTTCTCCTTTATATGAAAGAAAGAAAGAAAGAAAGAAAGAAAGAAAGAAAGAAAGAAAGAAAGAAAGAAAGAAAGAAAGAAAGAAAAGAAAAAGAAAAGAAGAAAAGAAAGAAAAGAAAAGAAAAGAAAAGAAAAGAAAAGAAAAGAAAAGAAAAGAAAAGAAAAGAAAAGAAGAGAAGAGAAGCCAGGGAAAGTAATGTTTGTGAAACCCTAAGATTTTCTTTTTTACAAATCTGAAAAAGTCCTCTAGGTTCCAATACAAAACATTCAAAACTGTACTTCACTACCACAAAGAGCTCTGAATGGCTAACATAATAACCTCATAGGGCTGTGGTAACTATTAATAAATTATGTAAAGCATTTAGCACAATGCCTGGCACAAAATAAGAGCCTAATAAATGTCAGCTACTATTATTATTATCATTATTGATGTTATTATGTAACTACCCTCTTGGATGATGCATAGACTAGAATTCTGTGGGCAAGACTCCTCCTTCTTAATTTACAATTCTTCTGATTTAAAGGTATAAAAATATTGGGGCACCTGGCTGACTCAGTTGGAAGAACACGCAACTCCTGACTTTTGGGTCAAGAGTTTGAGCCCCACATTGGGTGTAGAGGTTACTGAAAAACATAAAATAGACTTTTATTTTTTTTTTTATTTTTTAAATTTATTTATGATAGTCACAGAGAGAGAGAGAGGCAGAGACACAGGCAGAGGGAGAAGCAGGCTCCATGCACCGGGAGCCCGATGTGGGATTCGATCCCGGGTCTCCAGGATCGCGCCCTGGGCCAAAGGCAGGCGCCAAACCGCTGCGCCACCCAGGGATCCCTAAAAGAGACTTTTAAAAAAATAATAGTATAAAGATATAAACTTGGAAGTAAATACTTTGTTATTAATCACTTGTTACACTTTAAATTTGGAATAGAGAAAAGGTTTTAACAAAAGTGAAAAGAGATAAAGAGGTAGAAATGTAATGTGCCCAAAGAATCAGAGAAAGAATGTAACAGAAAGTAAGCCACTGAAAGAAGAAACATGTGCCTCTACTGTGCTAAAGACAAACCTCCTAGTTTTTCCTAAAACCTGCTATGGGTTGCTTAGTTAATAAGAAGGAATTTTAGTTCTAAGAAAAGATACTACTTACCTAATAGGGAAATACTAAAAGCATATGAACAATAAAAGGTACACTCTTGAAAGGACATGTAAAGCTCTAGTTTTCATAGCTATATTTCAGAAAACATATCTTTGTTAGTTATTCATAGTGTTAGGCTTGTCCCTAGAGACTTTTTTTAAGAAAGATATTAAGAATGACTTTTTCAAATTACTCTGGAATTAATGAAAAGAAAATAAAACCAATTAAATAGCAGTGTGCAGAGGTACCTATCTGGCTCAGCTAGTAAATCGTGCAACTCTTGATCTTGGGGTTGTAAGTTCAAGCCCTATACTAAGTATGGAGGTTCCTTAAAAATAAAATCTATACAAGGAGGCCGTGGGGTCTGTTGGGGGATGCAGTCGGCAGTGGATCAGGAAGCACCAGCGGCCGCGGGCCTGTGTCCTTCCAAGCGAAGCAGAACATGATCCACCGGCTGGAGATAGAAGCAGAGGACCAGTACTGGCGGAACGCATCCTACCTGTCGGCGGAGCAGGAGTACGGCCACGCGACGGGGTACAGGGCGGCGGCCTTCAAGGCCATCAAGGTGACCAGGATGTCCAAGTTCCCACTGCACAGGTTCGTGGCAGACCAGCTCGACCATCTCAACATCACCAAGAAGTGGGTCTGATCCGGAGCCACGGATTCACAGGGTGGCCACCCACCTCCTGACCCAATTCTGGAACCTCTGAAGAGTGCTCACTTTAGAGCTTTTGGAGCAGGCTTAGTGAACAGCAGACATGAGTGTGGTGGTCTGCAAGTGGGGTATATGGGGCTCCAAACTCTGTATAGTCCAGCCTCTGGCATAGTGTTTCCTTTCCATTACCCTAATAGAAAGATACAGGTATTTCCTAGGCCACAGAAGATATAAAGTGTATTTTGGATGAAAGTTTCAAAAAAAGCTACAAACTGTGCTTAAGTATGAGGTACTTGGTGGAGGCTTACCTTTGGTCAAAACAATTGCCTAGACGAAAGTGGGAAAAAATGAACTTTTTCAATTAAACATACTCCTAAAAATAGGATTTTCTTTTTGAGATTGCTACTAAAAGTAGACATTTACGTGAAGTAAAAGATATTCATCAGAACTGCTACATGAAGTTGTATTTTTGAAAACCTCTTTTCAGGTACCTGGGTGGCCCAGTCGGTTAAGCCCTGCTGACTTGGTTTCCCCTGAGATCCAGCCCGGCCTAGAGCTCCCTGCTGGGGGCAGAGAGGGTCTGCTTAAGATTCTCTCTCCCTCTGCCCCTCCTGCCACCTCAAATAAACAAATCTTTAAAAAAAAAAAAAAGTGTAAAAAAAATCTAAATAAATAAATAAATAAATAGCAGTGTGCAGCCTTCGCATCAAAATCCATGATGTTAAAAATTCCTTTTCTAAGTTCTCAGATCCTTAATTTCAGTTAACACATTTGTAGTAATTCTTATGAGCTACAAAAGCCAAAGCAAAGCAATGGAGAATCAGAATGGGAGGGCTTAGAAATTACCTAACCCAGACCTCAAATTTTGAGCATCCAAATAAATGTCTTGTCCCCAGTTACAGTAATACTTTACAATAAAGAAATGGAAATAGAAACCCAGAAGCCATAACTCTTGGTCTGTTATACTACCTTTCTATGTCAGTATAAAAGGTAGTAAGAATTAAAAACCAGTATGAAAAAGCTAATACAACAGAAAAAAAGGTAAATGATGAAAACAAGCAAATCACAGAATAGGAAATCTAAAGAGCCAATAAAAACATCAAGCAATGTTCAGTCTCACTAATAATCAGTAAAATATATATTAAAAACCAAAATAATAAAAAAATAAGATTATATTGTTCATCCATCAGATTTGCAAAAATTATAAACTCTAATAACACTAAAGGTTGACAAAGCAGGGAAGCAATAGAAGCCACACACCACTGATGCAAATGTCAACTGGTAAAGCCACTTCAGAGAGAAATTCAGTAATACCCACTAAAGTTGAAGATGTGCATGGCACACAAGCCAGCGTTTTTTACCCCCAAGTACTCTAAAAGACATGTATGTGTGCTCAAGGAAATCTGACAAGAATATTCATAGCAGTGTTATTTGTAATAGCAAAAAAAAAAAAAAAAATCCAGAACAAATGAATTGCCAATCTACAGGAAAATATAAAAGTATATTGTGACACAGTCAAAAAATACAGTCCTATTCTGCCAAGATGAAAGCACTACAGCTACATGTATCCATATAGATGAGTCTCACAATACTGAGAGGGAAAAAAAAGATAAGTTACAAAAAGAAATAATTAATATTTTTAATATAAAGTTTTTTAAATGCAAAAGAATATACATCTTAGGGCTATTTACATATGTAATGAAAGTATGTACAGGAATGAAAAGTATCAAGTTCAGAAAAGTAGTCCCCTTGAAAGGGGAAGAGAATACAATTGGCAAAGAGTTACATGAGGGTTCAACCCTAAAAGGAGCCTACCTTCTTGAGAGGTATGTATATAGGTACTCACTAGTTTTATTCTCCTTATCTTTCAGAAAGTCAATGTTTCACAACGTTCACAAAATTAAAAGAAAATAAACTCAAGGTCCAACCAAAATACTTTACTCCAGAGCCCACTTGCATAACCATGACACTATTCATTCCATATTCAAGAAAGACTGCATAATTTTAAGAAATCTCTCAAGAAGATGTAAAACATCAGACTGGGGAAAAAGCAATAAAGTACCTAAGGAAAAAGTCTCTTAAAGAAATCATATTGGAGGGGCACCTGGGTGGCTCCGTGGTGGAGCGTCTGCCTTTGGCCCAGGTCATGATCCCAGAGTCCTGGGATTGAGTCCCACATCAGGCTCCCTGCATGGAGCCTGCTTCTCCCTCTGCCTATGTCTCTGCCTCTCTCTGCATGTCTCTCATGAATAATAAATAAAATCTTAAAAAAAAAAAAAAAAAGGGAAATCATATTGGAGACACAGAGTGGTTCTGTCGGGACCACTCAGGAATCACGTGAGTAAACCAAAACACAAAACTCAAGTTGAACTAGAACAACAGTCTTGTTTAAAGACAGCATGTAGAAAGGACAAGGGCTTTGAAGTTTGCCCCGGGTTCAAATATTATACGGGTCCCTGATTAGCTGTGTGGTCCTAAAGAAGTTTTAACCTTTCTGAGCTCCATCCATATACTGGAGATACCATACCTAGCTTCCAAAATAATAAAGATTAAAAAATAGTCCTTATCTATGAAAAAGCACTTGATATACTATAGCCTCATAATAAATAATATTATTACTTGTGGAAGAAAGTCTCTCTCTGGCAAGAAGAGACAACAGGCAGAGAGAGAAGTTAAAAAGAGGGAGTAAAAAGTCTACAAAAAGAAGCCAGGAAGAAGTTCAAATGGTTAGGCGCTGAAAAAGTCTTTGTAGAGTCCCAGAAGTTACCAAAAAAATTTTTAACTGAGCACTATTTCATTATAGTGAGGCTTAATTACAAGAATATTTAGCCCAGACCTGATTTTTTTTAAGATTTTATTTATTTATTCATGAAAGACAGAGAGAGAGGGAGGCAGAAACATAGGCAGAGGGAGAAGCAAGCTCCCCTGATGCAGACTCGATCCCAGGACCATGGGATCACAACCTGAGCCAAAGGCAGACACTCAACCACACTGAACCACTCAGGTGTCCCCAGACCTGGTTATTATAGCATTTTAGTCCTGTATTAGCTTATTTATAATGTTGTTAATACATAAAAATTCAAGATCAAAATGAGTTTTTCTAAAGATTCATTTTTTGTTAAAAAGTGCATTATCAGGGCAGCCCGGGGGGCGCAGCGGTTTAGCGCCGCCTTCAGTCCGGGGCGTGATCCTGGACACCGGGGATCGAGTCCCGTATCGGGCTCCCTGCATGGAGCCTGCTTCTCCTTTGCCTGTGTCTCTGCCTCTCTCTCTCTCTCTGTGTCTCTCATGAATGAATAAATAAAATCTTTTTTAAAAAATGCATTAAGTAAATCATAACCAATATATGTTTCTCTCAATTATCTACAACTCCAAAAGTTGTCTGTCCTACTCTTAACATATTAAAGAGAAGACCATGATAATTTCAACAAATGCAAAAAAAAAAAACCCTGATAAAATTTAACATTCAATAAAAACACAAACCAGGATGCCTGGCTGACTCAGTCAGAGGAGCATATAACTCTTGATCTCAGGATTGTGAGTTCAAGCCCCACATGAGATGTAGAGATTACTTAATAAATAAAACTTTAAAAAGAAAATACAGGGACGCCTGGGTGGCTCAGCGGTTGAGCGTCTGCCTTCGGCTTAGGTTGTGATCCCAGGATCCGAGATCGATATCGAGTCCCACATCGGGCTCCCTGCGGGGAGCCTGCTTCTCCCTCTGCCTATGTCTCTGCCCCTCTCTCTCTCAGTCTGTGTCTCTCATGAATAGATAAATAAATCTTTTTAAAAAAAGAAAAAAGAAAATACAAACCAAGAACAGATGAAAACTTCTGTAAAGTGACAAAAAAAATCTATCAGAAACCTTCAGTAAGTATCATATTTAATAGTGAAACACTTGAAGCATTCTCATTTAGAAAAAAAGATAAAAATGCCCATTATCATCACTGCTATTCAACTTTTGTATTGGAGAGTCTAGGCATTGCAATTATGCAAACAAAGTAAGTGGTATGAAGATTAGAAAGACACCTGGTCAATTAGGTCTTCTAATCAAAGTAGCCTGGTAAGTAAACACTTTAGTGCATCCCCTCTATTCCAAATACACATCAATAGATAAACTATTTTTAAATAGATTTTTAAATGACATGGGGCACCTGGCTGGCTCGGTCAGTAGTGCATGTAACTCTTGACCTCAGGGTTTTTAGTTTCAGCCCCACGTTGGGTATAGAGATAATTTAAAAATAAAAAATTGTTAATGATTTAAGCAGGCTCAAAAACAAGGTAAAATTCCATTTGGATCAGAAACCAAACAGATACACAAAACTATAAGCAGGACTGAAGCTACAGGCTTGCTGGACCCCGAGCCCAGAAGCAGGTACATACCTTCTTCAAGGGCAACAGTGACTCAAAGTAAAGGAGGTGGAGAAACATCTGAGCCAGACTCACTGCTTAAAGCCAAGGATGAGGCCTGGAGCTGAAAGGAAGCTACAAAATACTGCTGCCAGTCTCTGCCTAGAGCTACAGTTTATATAATGCTCTAGGCCTAGAAAAGTGGGAAGATAAAAACATCCTCGTGACCAGGAACTGAACCAAGACATTCCCATATTCTGTGAATGGATCTAAAATAGCCCCAATTATCTCAAAGGGTAGGACCCCCAACCCATCATTATTATACCTGATTTCTTGACTATGGTTCAAAAAGTCAATGGGAGCACCTGAAATATCACCACACAGAGAAGGGTGAGCACAGAAATAAGGAAAACAGAATAAAAAGCACTCACACTCGAATGAGTCTATAAATCAAAACTTCAAAAGACATAAAGAAATATAATGCTAAGAAAGATAGCCAACAAAAGCAACAATTAGAATATGAATTCATTCCAGATGAAGTTTAATTTTAGAGAACAGTCTGACAAAGGCTTATTTTTTAAGTACATTTAGGGTGCTAGGATATAAATTTTTTTTAATTATTGGGAATGCAAAATTGTACAGCCACATTCAGAAGGCACTTAGGCAGTTTCTTTTAAAGCTAAACATACTCTTACCATGAGATCCGGCAAAAATGCTCCTATGTATTTACTGAAAAGAGATGAAAACCTGTGTCCAAACAAAAACCTGAACATAAATATTTAGGCATTTTACTCATAATTGCCCCAAACTGGAAGTAAACAAGATGTCCTTCAATAGGTGAATGGATAAACAAACTGGTACTTTCATACAATGGAATGTTATTTAACTATAAAAAGAAATAAGTTTCCTCAATGTTTATAGCAACATTATCAACAATAGCCAAACTGTGGAAAGAGCCCAAATGCCCAAAAACTGATGAATGGATAAAGAAGGTATGGTACATATATACAATAGAATACTACTCAGCCATCAAAAAGAATGAAATCTTGCTGTTTGCAAAGACACAGATGTAGCTACAGTGTAACATAATAAGCAAAATAAGTCAGAGAAAGACAAGTACCATATGATTTCATTCATGTGGAATTTAAGAAACAAAATTGATGAACATACTGAAAGGGGAAAAAAGAGAGAAAAGAAAACAAATCATGAGATACTTTTTTTTTTTTTTTTTTTTAAATCATGAGATACTCTTGATCACAGAGAACAAACTGAGGGTTAATAGAGAAAGGTAGGTCGGGGATGGGAAAGAGGGGTGATGGGTATTAAAAACGGCACCTGTCATGAGGAACATTAGGTGTTGTATGTAAGTGATGAACCACTAAACTATACTCCTGAAACCAACACTGAGCTGTATGTTGACTAGAATTTCAATGAAAGAGAAAGAGAGAGAAAGAAAAGAAAGAAGCTATGGAGATAAGAAAAGACAGAGCAGAAACTTACATGCACACTGCTATGTGAAAGAGAACAGTCTGAAAGACCACAATACTTACTGTATGATTTCTAACTGCATAATATTCTCAAAAAGGCAAAACTATAGACACAGTAAAATAATCAGTAGTTATCAGGAGCTCAGGAGGAGGTAAGAAGGAATGAATAGATGGAACTCAGGATTTTTAGAGCAATAAAATTATTCTGATGATAGTGCAATGACATTACACGAAATTCATGTACTGACATTAATGATGCATGACATTTTGCATTTGTCAAAACCACAAAACACAAAGGACACAATGAGAAGCCTAATATATACAATGAGCTTAAATTAATAATAACTTATTAACATTGATTCATCAGTTATAACACATGTACCACACTAAAACAAAATATTAATAACAGGAGAAATCATATACAGAGAAGAAGGGACATATACTCTACCATCTACCCATTTTGGTCATATTCAGTTATGTATATAATTTTTTTAAAATATCACAGACAGTTCCACTTCTGGGTATATACACAAAAAAGCTTGAAATAGGGACCTGAACAAATATTTGAACACCCATGTTCATAACAGCATTATTTACAACAGCCAAAAGGTAGAAACAATCCAAATGTCCACTGATGGATGAATGAATAAACAAATGTGTATGTACATACAATGGAAGAGTATTTCACCTTAAAAAGGAAGGAAATCCTGATACATGCTACAATATAAATGAACTCCTAAGACACTATGCTACATGAAATAAGCCAGGCAAAAGGACAAATATTATGTTATTCCACTTACTTGAGGTCTCTGGAGTAGTCAAAGTCATACGGATAGTAGAATGGTGGTTGCCAGGGGCTGAAGGGAGGTGTTTGGTGGGTACGGAGTTTCAGGTGGGGAAAATGAAAAAGTTCTAGAGATGGACAATGGTAATGGTTACACAACCATGTGAATGTACCTCATGCCACAAATGTATACTTGGTAAGTTGTATGCCATGTATATTTTACAATTTTTAAAAAGCAGAAAAACTAGATATCCAAATTGGAGGGAAAAAAAGGCTCTCTTCCTTCTACCACAGAGAAATTCTACATGGAAAGCAAAACTTTTTAATTTAGTTTTTTTTAAGTTTTACTTATTTAAGTCATCTCTACACCCAATGTGAGGCTCGAATTCACAACCCCAGATCACAACCCTACATGCTCTTCTGACAAGCCAGTCAGGCCCCTTTTTAAATTTTAGATGAAAATACAGAAATATATAATTCACACCCTGGGGTAGAAAAAATTTACTTAAACCAGACACATACAGGGGTGCCTGGGTGGCTCAGTCAGTCTGACTTCAGCTCAGGTCATGATCTCAGGGTTCTGGGACTGAGCCCAACATTGGGCTCCCCACTCAGCAGGGAGCCTGCTTGTCCCTCTCCCTTTGCCCTTCCCCCTGCTCATGCTCACTCTCTCTCTCTCTCTCTCAAATAAATAAATCTTAAAAAAAAAAAAAAGACATACACAACCTTTTCTTTCTAATTTAAGGGAAATTTTTTCATAAATATAACATTAAAATTTTAAACTTGCATACAAACAAAGACACTGCCAACCAAGGGGAAAGGCAAGCCTCAGACTAGCAGGATGCATTTGCAACACATAGATCCAAAAAGATTTAGTATCCAAAGTAACACAACTGTCTGTCCCTCAGTGAATGAAGAATGAAAAAGGTGATTTAAGTCTACAATTGTACATTACCTAGTAGTTTAAAAAAAATGAACCAGATCCACAAGTTCCATGGTTAAATCCCCCTGAATTAAAATTTAAAATGTGCATCCTCTTTGCAATTCTACTTCTTTCATTCACTGCAGCAGTGTCCGAAACAGCAAAGAGCTTAAATGGCCTTTAATGAGGAGACGATTAAATAAACAACAGTACAACACACATAAGAGTTCATGTAGTAGTCTAGTCAAGAAAAATCAGGTAGATACCAATGTTCCAACACAGAAAGATCTCAGGGATTTTGTTAGGAAACAACAGCAACAGTAACAATGTACAGTATCATGTCAGTAATTTAAGAGTGGAGAGAAATTAGCTTTTTTTCTGTATTACCTATATATAGAAGACAATGCAAAGATTTGGAAGGATAGGGCAGCCCCGGTGGCTTAGCGGTTTAGTGCTGCCTTCAGCCCGGGGTGTGATCCTGGAGACCCAGGATCAAGTCCCACGTCAGGCTCCCTGCGTGGAGCCTGCTTCTCCCTCTGCCTGTGTGTCTCTGCCTCTCCCTCTCTCTCATGAATAAATAAAATCTTAAAAAAAAAAAAAAAAAAAAAAAAAGATTTGGAAGGATAGTAACAAACTGGTAACTGCAATTTCAGTAGAAAAGAGAGTGGGCCAAGAAAGGTTTATTCTGTTTGTATTTTGAGTATTTTATAAGAAAGTGTGTGTTCATGAGCCCTTCACAGAGCTGCAGTACCGAGCCCCACAGACTGTGCATGAGACAAGCCCAGGAGGTACATTTACAGGGATTCCGCTATGAATGGCACCCTCGAAAGGCAGGTGATACACATCCTGCATAACCAGACACCACAGCCCTGATGTTTGTGTAACTAGAAGTAAATAAAATGAGAGAGGGTGGACTATAAACCAGCATGAGGGCATTTTCTGGGATGATGTAAATATCTATATCCTGATTGGGGTAGTGGTTACAAAGTATATACATTTTTCAGAACACACCCAACTGTACACAGATATTTGTGCATTTTATTATATGTCAACTACACATCCATAAAACTGATTTTAAAGGAAACATAAATATACTGATAAAATACCACATCAGTGAGAGGACCTGGACTAAGGCACTCAAAATTACAGGCTAGGGTACCCTGAAACAAGAACTGATGGACTCCTGCTGGTTGCATTCTGAAGTGCACAGTCCTAAAACTAAAAAGAAATGAACTTAGTTCTTCAAGGCTTTCAGCACAAGACCAAGTTTGGATTGGTATTACCCTTATTTTTTATACGTGCAAGCAAAGGCCCTAGAAGATTTTTATTAAAGCCATAAAATAAAAGGCAACTTGGCATTCTGTTGGTTCTAAGTCTAATTTTCTAAGTAGAAAATTTGTCTCCCATGCATAGTGGACGCTCAAAAACCCCGCCGGCACAACTTTAACTATATAACCCTCTCCAAAGGTAATTCCACTTATGCATGATAAAAATCCTCACAGAACTCATAAAAGGTCAAGTTTTAGTTTGGCAGACAAAGTAACCCAACAGGCACTGCAACCCCGGGCACTGAAACAGCAGCTGGGAGCTGGAGAGCCCAGAAATCCAACTGCAGCAGAGAATAAGTAGAACTGCAGTCCTCACAGAAGAGCAGGGACACATTCTCTTAGATCCAAAAACCAGGATAAAAGTGTAAAAAATGTTCCCTAGACAAAAGTGCTCTTCTTCCTCAAGTGACAGAAAAGAGGAGGGCCAGAATTGGATGGCTAGAAGGAATGACCCAAGGACTAAGCTCCTGCTGGCCAACGTGGAATAAAGATGTGAAAGTGGCAGGGTGGCCACAAGAAATCACCACTCCTCAGCCACTGCTTTAAATCCCCAGACCTAATATATAACTGGAATATTACTCAGCCATCAAAACCGACAAATACCCACCATTTGCTTCAACGTGGATGGAGCTGGAGGATATTATGCTGAGTGAAGTAAGTCAGTTGGAGAAGGACAAACATTATATGGTCTCATTCATTTGGGGAATATAAAAAATAGTGAAAGGAATTAAAGGGGAAAGGTGAGAAAACAAGTGGGAAATATCAGAGAGGGTGACAGAACATGAGAGACACCTAACTCTGGGAAAAGAACAAGGGGTAGTGGAAGGGGAGGTGGGAGGGGATGGGGTGACTAGGTGATGGGCACTGAGGGGGGCACTTGATGGGATGAGCACTGGGTGTTATGCTATATGTTGGCAAACTGAACTTCAATAAAAAAAATAAAAAGAAATAAACATTAAAATTAAAATAAATAAAAATAAAAAATAAATACCCAGACCTAGAAACCTGGGTTACCTTATGTGACCAAAATATTAAAAAAAAAGAAGAGGAAGAGAGAAAGGGGAAAAGAAAAAAGGAGGAGAAAAAGAAAGAAAAGAAAAGAAAAGAAAAGAAAAGAATAAGAATAAGAATAAGAATAAGAATAAGAATAAGAATAAGAATAAGAATAAGAATCTCGGGAATCCCATCAGCCATTCTTAACATCTAAGTATTTAATACTGCTCCGTGTAAAACACAGCAAAGCCTTGCTTGGTTCATTGGTTCACGCAATAAATATTTTTTACCTGACTGCTGTGGGCCAGGCACTGTTCTTGTCATTGAGGATTTAGCAGCTATAGTCATGGAGCTTAATTTTAGGAGAACTGAACTCCAATAAATTTTTTTTTTTTTTTTTTTTTTTTTTTTTAGGAGGGAAGGAAGGTAACTTCTTTTCTCTTTCCAGATTTCTTCTTCCCTTCTCCCCCCTTTAAATGTTAGGCAGAACTGCCTTCGAAGTCTCTCAAATTTCCCCCACAAGCTCCTCTGACTCTTCTGCTTTATCTCCAAACCAAGCAATTTATAGCTCCAATTTCCCAACACTGGGAAAAGACCCAAAAAAAGACCTAAAGTGAATAAAGTGTGAGACGAAATTCAATGCTACTTTGTATTTCACATGCACACACCTTCGCTCCCAAATCGTCAGCACCTACCTACACGGCAGATCACGGCTGTGTTTTACACTATTTCGTGGCCCCAGCTGCTGACCGCGGTTCTCTACCCCAGGTAGCTAATCGATAAACGTTGGCCAGGAGCGCTGGAAGGTCTTCCTAATCCCAAGGCCTGGCACAGGAATTCAACGGCAAGCATCTGTTACCTCCACCCCGCCTGCTCTCAGGACACCTTCTTTTCGAGGGTGACCTCGGTGCACGGGTTCAGCACGGTTAGGCGCCTCCGCAAGCAGTGCTTGGGGGCGAGCTGAGATACAGTCCCTTCCCTCTGCCAGGGCCTAACTGCCTCACCTGCCCTCTGCCAGGACCTGCCTCCTTCGCCCCTCACAGCACCTAACTCAGCCTCCTCCTCCAGCAGCAGCATCAGCCCGGCGCCCGCAGCCCGGCCCCGCGCCCCGCGGCCACGGTGCGCTCGGGACCCCGGGGACCCCTCCCCGGCCCGGGGCTCCGAGCCCAGCCGCGCCGGCCCCGGACTCTGCGCTCGCGGTGCAGCGGCCCCGGCTCCCCGAGCCCCGTCCGTCCCCCGCCGCCCGGAGGCTCCTTCCCGCTCCTCGCGGGCGCGAGGCTCCAGCCCACCCCGCCGCCCTCCCGCAGCCCGCGGCCGCCGCGAGCCGCCGCCGCACTCACTTCCCGGCCGGAGCTGGGGACGCCGCGAAGGTCTCGGGCGGCCGCAGCCTCCTGCGCCTCCTGCGGCCCGGGCCCGGCGGCCGAGGTGGCGGCGGAGCCCGCTCAGGCCCCGGAGCCGCCCCCGCGGCGGACGTTCTCAGGCGCCCGGCTCGCGCCGTCTCCCCGCCCGGCACGCGCAGCAAGCCCGCCCCCGGCGCGAGGGCGCGAGGGCGCGAGGGCGCGGGGGCGCGGGGCGCGGGGGCGCGGAGACGCGGGGGCGCGGGGGCGCGGGGGCGCGGGGGCGCGGAGACGCGGGGGCGCGGAGACGCGGGGCGCGGGGCGCGGGGCGGGGGGCGGGGGGCGGGCGCGCGCCGCCTGTGCGAGCGCGCGGCCGGGGGCGGGGCTTCCGCCTCGCAGAGGAGGGGGCGGGCGAGCGGGCCGAGCTCCCTCCGAGCCCCGCCCCCTGCGGCCGAGCGGGACCCGGCTCCCCCGTCCCTCCCCTCCCCCCAGCGGGCCCGCGACTGGCGGACGCGGAGGGGTGAAACCCGCCCCCTTCCGGCTGGTCCCGCGCGCTGGCGGCGGAGGTGCGTTTCGATTCCACAGGTATGTGCCGGGGCAGCTGGACACTGTGCGCGCCGTGACTCGAAGGTGAAGAATGCAAAGAACCACCCCATGAATCATTCATCCGCGCCTCCGGCGAGAGGTCTTGCCCTGAGGGATCTTCCCAAATGAAGTTCAACCCAGCGAGCGTTTCGTGAGCGCCGGCTCCGCGCTTAGCTCGCTGCCAGGTGCTGCGCAGGTACGCCGTCGCGGTCACGGCCCCTGGTTCGAGGTGCGCATAATTTCGTACGAAAGCAGCCGTGTAAACAGGCGGGGCTGGTGACCCAGGCAAAGCCAAGCCCACAAGGAGATGCTATGGCAGGGCAGAGGAGGAAGAGATTACTTCCGCTTGGACCAAGTGGAGGGGGTTCCTGGAATAGGTGGCAATTGTGTCCCGACTGGAAGGAAGAGAAAGAAACACGTCCGAGGAGAAAAAAAAAAAAAAAAAAAAAGGGCGTCCAAGGCTGGGTAAACAGCTTGGGCGAGGGAACGGAGCCGGACCCAGATTTACCATCTCGACATCAGCTTTTTTGTTTTAATATTATTCATTTTTGACAGAATGCTTTCCAAAGTGTGTGAAATGTAGGAGATGATTCGAAATAAGAACAGCTAAGCTTTTTCTCGATAGTTCAGAGGATCGTTCTTCTCACAGTTGCTTACGGCTCAAATCAGCAGTGTCCTTTAAGGATAATTGCACTGTGAGTGCGGGATGTTAAGTCCCTAAGCAAAGAGCCCCCAAGCCAGGATGCTGTGCGCCTGGGTTTTCACTGCTTTTTGGCACCTTATGGTAAGGCAGATCGTGCCACCTCCTGCTGCTGTCTGCCTGCCTGACTGCCTTTAGAACATCCTCTTCCTCCTCCTCTCATTTTCCTATTTTTAAACTCCCAGGGTGAAGGAAATAAGTGAGGGTAAACAGGTTCCTCAAGGAAAGGACATCAACTTTGACACATGGATTTTAGGACTCTTGGATGCTTCTAAGCATGCAAGCTTTTTCAAGCTTTTTCGCTTGTGTGCAGGGTCTTGACTGTGTTCTGAATATGCTGAGATACTCAGAATACAGGCAAGAGACATCTTGTTTATTCATTTACCACTTACTGAGCACCAACTATGTGGGAGGCTTTGAAAGGGTAAAACATTGATCCTACCCTTTGGAGAAAAGATGTGTAAATGATGTAAAATAAATATGTCGATATTGTTTGCTATATTTGCCGTATTGATTGAAACCAAGGTAATTTCAGTACCAGAGCTGGACTATAATAAGCCATTCTGGGAATTAAGTTCACTTCTATGAGCATCATACATACCTCATTACCTCCCACATCCTCAGAAAACTCCTTTCAGACATATTTCGATCGTGCCCCCCGCCCCACCTCAAGCTCTCAAAATTATCAAACCCTCTTACCTTTTCCATCACCATCTGCCATAGTCAGGCTTTTCCTGTCCTCAGAACAAGAAACCCCTCGGTCCCTCTGCATTGTGTTCTAGTTACTGCTTGCTCCCTTTCTCTATTTCCCTTCACAAATGTCTTGAAAGTAGTTTGCACTCATCTCTGCCAACTCAGCAGCTTCTCCCTCGTCAACCCACACAATGTAACTTCTGTCCCCACCACATCCCTGCACCAATCCATCGTTAAGGGCTTGCTGAATCCCAAATGTCACAGGCTGTATCTGAGTCCTCATATCACTGGGCTCTTGGTGGCACTTGGCAACACAAAGCACTCCACTCTTTTGGAAACTCCCTTGGCCTTCATGACATGACTCACCTCCTCACCCTGCTGACCACTCCTGAGTCTCCCAAGTTCTGTTCTCAGTGTTCGGTTCACCCTACACAATCTCCTGAAGCCATTCCACCCCCTCCCTGTCTTCATCCATCACATATACCAGCAACTCTCAAATGCATTACTGGCTCAGACCACTCATCTGAGTTCCACAGACAAACACCTTCTGGACCTCTTCCCCTAGATGTCCTCCAGCCACCCCAAGCCCTATGTGTCTAAAACTGTTCTGCATTACTGTCCACTCAGTTGCCCAGTTCAGAAACCTGAGAGTCATCCTGGATTCCTCCCTTCCCGTCCCCACCACACTCAACAATCATGTTGATTCTCCTCATTAAGAACTCTAGAATCTGTCCCTCATGGCTAAGCCTCTCACCTAGACTAACGTAATAGCTTTGATCCTGTCCCTCTCCTGTGGTCTCGTTCCTTTCATTCCATATTCTATACTGCATGTCAGAAAACACTTCCCAGAATATGCTGCCTGCATATGTCACTGCTCAGCATGGCACGCAAAACCATCCATTCATCTATCCTTTGTCTATCTCCCCACTTCCTCTCTGTCACTTCCTACACAAATCCCATCCAAACTCCTGGAATGTTCCTCCTTTCCCTTGCCTGCAGACCTTTGTGCTTATTTCTCTCTCTGTTTGGAATGCCAAATAATGGGACAAATAATGAAATTTTCTTGAAATAAGAAAATGTAAACCTACATAATGAGAGAGCCCCCTTGTACTTGGGGGAAACCATCAGAGTGATCGATTCTAAGAGCTAGCCTCTTAAAACTATTAGACAAAAATAATAGTTTTCAAAGCCACCATGCAAAAAGTTCAAATTACTTAATGTACTAAGGCTGCAGTACATTAAAGATGTCTGCAGATTCTGTGTCCCTTCTTTTGATCCAGGCTGGCCCAAGAGAATTGCTTGACCAGCAGAATGTGTGATGTATACAGGACTTTTTTTTTTTTTTTAGATTTTATTTATTTATTCATGAGAGACAGAGAGAGAGAGAGAGAGAGAGGCAGAAGGAGAAAGAAGCAGGCTCCATGCAGGGAGCCGAACGTGGGACTCAATCCTGGGACTCCAGGATCTCGCTCTGGGCCAAAGGCAGGCGCTAAACTGCTGAGCCACCCAGGGATCCCCAGTATACAGGACTTCTAAGACTTCATAAGAAGTCTTGAAGAATCCACTGGGTCTTTGAGCACACTTGCTCTTGAAGCCCTGAGGCACAATATGAAATATCTAACTCCCCTGGGCACCTGGGTGGCACAGTTGGTTAAGCATCTGACTCTTGGTTTCGGCTCAGGTTATGATCTCAGGGTCCTGGGATGGAGCCTTGTTCCAGCTCTGTGCTCAGAGGGGGAGTCTTCTTGGACTCCAGCATGAAGAGATTCTCTCTCCTTCTTCCTCTCCCCCTCCCACTCCTGCTGTCTCTCTCTCTCTCTAAAATAAATAAATCTTTTTTAAAAATCTAACTCCCTGTGGAGAGACTCTGAGATAGCATAGAGAGGGAGAGAGACTAGCTGACTCTAGCTGATGTGAGTGAAGTCATCATGAATGCTCTATATCAGATCAGCCATCAGCTGGGGTACCACACAGTGACCCCAGTCAAAGCTATGTAGAACAGAAGAATAATCCAGCCAAACCCCACCCAAATTCCTGACCCTAAAGATTGTGAAATTATATCCAAAATAGTTCTCACTTTAAGCCATTACTTTTCAAACTAAATAGTTTGTTATGGAATCTGGGAAAGAAAATATCTGGCATCAGACTTCTCAAGAGCAAAGCAAGGCAATAGTGATGCAGCATTTTTGAAAAACTTGAGCAAAGAAGATGCAAGCTAAGGATTTTGTACCCACCCATCCATGCTGCTTTTCAGGCATTAAACTCTATAGGAAAAAAAATCCTCTTTTTAAAATCCAAGAACTCAAAGAATAATATGCACATAAGCCCATCCGAAGTATTTCCTAAAGCAGGGTTCAGCACATTTTTTCTAAAGCATCAGATAGCAAATGTTTGGGGTTTGCAGGTCTAATATTCAACTCTGCTATTGAAGCACAAAAGCCTCTCTCTCTCTATATATATATATAATATATATATAGTATATATATATATTATATACACAAAGAAGTGACTGTGACTATATCGCAAATAAAATGGATTTTAAAAAATAGGCAGCCAGGGGTGCCTGGGTGGCTCAGTAGGTTAAGTGTCTGACTCTTGGTTTTGGCTCAGGCCCTGATCAAGCCCTGCATCAGGCTCTCTGCTCAGCCCCTTCTCTCTCTCTCTCTCTCTCTCTTTTCGATCTCTCTAAAATAAATAAATAATAATCTTTAAAAAAAATAGGCAGCTACTCTGCAGTGTGAGTGTCTGAACTAAGGATACCACCAGTCATAGTAAAGTAGAGCCCACCCTAATGACCATATTTCTTAAATTATTTATTTACTTACTTATCAGTAATCTCTACACCCAATGTGGGACTCAAACTCACAAACCTGAGATTAAGAGTCACATGCTTCTCTAACTGAGCCAGCCAGATGCCCCCTAAGGACATCATTTTAATTTAATTATCTCTTTCAAGACCCTATCTTCAAAAATAGTCACATTCGGTATGATTAGGCAAAACTCTCAGAAGAAAACATAGGTGTAAGTCCTTGTTACCTTGGCAAAACCTCCTTAGATACACACCACAAGCACAAATGACAAAAGAAAAGGTAGATAAATTTGACTTTATCAAAATTAAATACTTTTGTGCATCAAAGGACACCATTAAAAAGTACAAAGACAGCCTACAGGATGGGAATAACTATTTCCAAATAATATATATGCTAAGGGACTTATATCAGAAATATATACTAGCAACACTATTATAACACAAATAACTCCGTTGAAAAATAGGAAAAGGATTTGAGCAGACATTTCTTCCAAGAAGAGATAGCTATCTGACTGGTAAGCACATGTAAAGATGTTCAGTATAATTAGCCCTTAGTGGAATGTAAGTAAAAAATAGAAGATATCACTTCACCCCTCCTAGGATTGCTCGCATCAAAATCACAGACAATAGCAAGTGCGGGTGAGGATGTGAAGAAACTGGAACCTTGATACATAGCTGGTGGGAATGTAAAAAGGTGTAACTGTTTCCAAAAACAGCGTGGCAGCCCTCAGAAGGTTAAACGTAATGTTATCATATGCCCTAGCAATCCTACTTCTAGGGATATACTGTAGGAGACTTGAAAATATATGCCTACCCAGCAACCTATACAAAAATGTTCACAGTCTTGTTCACAACAGCCAAAAAGTGAAAACAACCCCAAACTCCATCACCTGATGAATGGGTAAACAAAATGTGGTACATCCATCCATACAATGGAATAGTATTTAGCAATAAAAAAGAACAGAGCATGGATGCCTGGGTGGCTCAGTCAGTAAAGCATCCAGCTCTTGATTTCAGCTTCAGTTGTGATCTCAGGCTTGTTTTTTGTTTTTTTTTAAGATTTTATTTTTATTTATTCATGAGAAAGACAGAGAGGAGAGAGAGAGAGAGAGGCAGAGAAACAGGCAGAGGGAGAAGCAGGCTCCATGCAGGGAGTCCGACATGGGACTCGATCCCGGGTCTCCAGGATCAGGGCCTGGGCTGAAGTCGGCGCTAAACCGCCGAGCCACCTGGGCTGCCCGTGATCTCAGGCTTGTGAGATCGAGCCCCATCTTGGGGTCTGTGCTGGGTGTGGAGCCTACTTAGGACTCTCTTTCTCTTTCTCCCCCTCTACCTCTCCCACCCACCCCTCCCTGCACATGCACATGTGCACTCTTTCTCTCTCCCCTCCAAAAATAAAGTAGAATGGAGCATATGTTAGAACATGGAAGAATCTAGAAGATGTGCCAAGTGAAAGAAGCCAGTCACAGAAGACCAAATACTATATAATTCTATGTATATGGAATATACAGAATAGACAAATCGACAAGAGAGAGAAAGTAGGTTGGTGGTTGGCAAGTTGGCTGGAGGGGTTGGAGGGATTGGGAAAGAACTTTTCAGGCATAGGATTACTTTTTGAGTTGATGAAAATGTTCTAAAATGACTGTGGTGATGGATTCACGAGTCTGTGATCATACCAAAATCAGTGAATGGTACACTTTAAATAGATGAAAGACATCTGAATTATGTCTCAATAAATCTGGTTCTTTGAAAAAAGAAAACTAAAGAACAATCCTGAAAGACACAAAAGTATACTTGAAGGAGACATCCCTTGGTTTTGGTTAAAATAGTTCAACATCATTAAGGTGACAATTTTCCTTATGCTAATTTATAAATTTAAAAGAATTCCCCCCAAAATAGAAACAAATTTTTTTTCTTGTTTTCTGAAGCTAGACAAATTGAAACCAAAGTTCTTGTGGAAAAATAAACACCGAGGAACAGCTAGTAGAACACTGAAAAGAGATATGAGAAAAGATTGGCTCTAATCAGTATCAAAACTTACCATGGAGCTCTTGGCTGGGAACAAAGTGGTTCTGGCACATGAATAGACAGACCAGTGTGATCAAATAGTAGGTACTGAAATCAGTCCAACTACATGTGAGTTCTAGTATATGAGAAGCAGTCAAATGGCTGAGACAAAGGACTTTTTAAAAAAATATTGTATTTATTTATTTGCGACAGAGAGCATGAGGTGGGGGAAGCAGAGGGAGAGGGAGAAGCAGACCCTCGCTGAGCAGGGAACTCGACACGGGGCTCGATCCCAAGACCCCGGGATCATGACCTGAACCAAAGGCAGAGGCTTCACTGACTGAGCCAGCCAGATACCCCCAAGAAGGACTTTTTATTATGGTGTTGGGAGGACTGTCCAGCCATGCACAGCCTCACTCTGTTGGTGAGGGTATGGGGAAACAAATATTACTAGAAGGAATGGGAAATAGTAAAACCCCTCTGGAGGGGCATTTGCCAATATCTAATGAGTGGTTTGTGCACTTACCTAAGATTTATTTATTTATGAAAGAGAGAACAGTGAGGGGGGAGGAAGGGTAGAGGGAGAGGGAGAGAGAGTCTTAAGTAGACTCTGTGCTGAGTGCGGAGCCAAATGTGGGACCAGACACGAGGCTCAGTCTCTTGAGATCCCGACCTGAGCCAAACCAAGATTTGGATGCTTGACCAACTGCACCACCCAGGTGCCCCTGTGCATTTACCTTTCAACGCAGCACTCCAGCTTCTAGGAACTTGCCCTAAAGAAATCTCCAGAAATAATACATACACTACATATGTATACTTCTTCATTGTATCATTATTTGTATTTGCAGGATATTGGATGCTACCTAAATGCCCAAACAGGAAGACTGGTTGAATAAACTTACAACTGACACCTAGGAAGCAAGAAAAATGAATGAGGAATCTTTATAACTGATTCATTGTAATTTCCAAGATATATTATTAAGTTTTAAAAACAAAGTACAAAAACAAATGTATAGTATGTCACCTTTTGTATAATAAAGACAAGAAAATAAACTGGACTTGCTTCCTTTATTAAAAGATCATCACAAGAACAATAAGCCGGAAAACAATGAAATTGTTTGCCTGTTAGGAATTAGGTGAGGAACAGGTAGAAAGGATAAGAGAGGAAGGGACAATTTTGAGGTAGTTTTGGCTTCTGGAAACATGTTAATGTTGCATACATTCAAACACAAAATTCAGGGGTACCTGGCTGGCTCAGTCAGGGGAGCATGTGACTCTTGATCTCAGGGTCATGAGCTTGAGTCCCATGCTGAATGTAGAAATTACTTAAATAAAACTTTAAAAAATAATAAAATTAAATCAAAAAGCATAAGAAACGATGAAAAATCTGTAACTAGATGCAAACAGAAATAAATGAACTCATTTGTGTGTCAAATGAATAATATAACCATGTGAAGAGGGAGAAAGAAGTAAGCCAGGTAATTTTGTATATGGTGCTTAGATATACCTTCATTTGAATGCAAACTATAAGCTGAGAAAAAAAGAATACCAGAAAAAGACAAAACACAGTGGCAAATAAACATTTTTAAATGTTATCTTTATTGCTAATATTTACAGATTAAATTAGCAAACTATTTGATATTTAATATCCAATGGTAAAGAGGCTTTGGGGTTGTTTTTTTTTTTTTTTTCAGATTTTACTTATTTATTTGACAGAGAGAGAGAGCAAAAGCGGGGGGAGTGGCAGGCAGAGGGAGAGGGAAAAGCAGACTCCCCACTGAGCAGGGAGCCTGATGCGGGGCTCAATCCCAGGACCCTGAGATCATGACCTGAGCCAAAGGCAGACTCTTAACCGACTGAGTCACCCAGGCACCCCAAGGGTTTTTTGAAGAAATATAAATTATAGAACCGTTCTGGAAAGTGATATAGAAATATCAGGTTTTTTTAATGTTGATATTCTTTGACCCAGAAATCCAAATTCTTGCAGCTTCTTATACAAAAACATTTAGTAATGTATATTTAAATTTATGCATTAGTATATCTTACCAGAGTTATTTCTAAAAACTAAAATTAAAAAATACCCGGTAAAAGTCTTCAATTAAATTACAAGATATCCATGAAATAGAAGATGCCACTGCCATGAAAATAACAGTGTAAAAGATTATTTCATGTCATGGAAAAGTGTAAAATGGTATGTGTAGTATAATTCAAATTTTGCTTAAAAATATTTGTGAGAGATAAATAAGTCCAAGAGGAAAGGATTCAAAAATATAAGCAGACATTTTATAGGAAGGTAAACACATATGGCAAGTAAATGCACGAAAAGATCCTCAAGTTCATTAGTATTCAGGAAAATGCAAATTAAAACTACAATGTTATAAACCTACTAGAAAGGCAAACGTGTTAAAGTCTGACGATGCCAAATGTTGGACAGGCAGCTGATCAGTTGGAAACATACTTTATAGCCAAAGATTTCACCCCAAAGACACTCTTGACACATGTACCAAAAGGCATGCACAAGCACTGCTTTTAATAACAAAATACTGAGAACAACCCAAGTGGCCAGCAAGAGAAGAGCGATCACCTAAATCATGTGTATCTCTACGACAGAAATACTGCATAGGAGTCTCAACGAAGGAACTTCATCTACACGACACAGCGTGGACAAAATGAGCCAATGTGTTGTTTGAGTGAAAACAGCAAGGGACATGATTAGAGCATGATACCATTTTTTATAAAGCTTAAAATCAAGTAAACACAATTTATAAAATCACGTTTATAAAGCAAGGGAATCATAAACCCAGACTTGGAGAAAATAGTTACCCCGTGGGAGGAAAGCTGGGAGAGCTTTGGTAAATGACAATTATTGCCAATTATTCATGATGTTTTGTTTCTTGGTGTTTGTGTTAAAAAAAGATAGGGAGAAAGAGTTTTACAGAGGTGTGTGTGTGTGTGTGTGTGTGTGTGTGTGTTGTGCTTCCTGAAGAAAAAACTGGAAGAATAGAAACCAAAATATTAGCAGAGATTGCCTCTGGGGGGTAGGGAGGGTAGGATGAGGACTGCTTTTAATTTTCTTTGTATTCATTTACATTTTCCAATGGTCTTACGTTAATATGCACTTTTTGGAAAACAAGAAAAAAAATCTTTTTCGAAAGTCTATACTAGAACCCATCCCATTTGCATTCTGCAGTCTGAACATCCAAGTCTTAATTTTCATGGTGATAAATGATCCAGGGAAGAGGCATGCAGTGGAATCGCCAAGGTCGTTGGTGACACCAAGTTTGGCCAGGTAGTGAGCTGACAGCAGTGAAAAGAAGGATGTTAGCACGCTGCGTGGGAGGGCAGACACCTGCCAGCTGAGCGTCAGTGCAGGCAACGATAATAACAGCTCACGGAAAATAAGGTAATGAACCTGAAAAACATTTCTTGAAGTTATGAATCCACTGCCCTGCCCTTCACCTCCCCACCAAAAATCCCTAATAATGTGCAGATAAGAAAACTGGAAACAAAATATCACAATCCCATCCTTATACCAAATTAGAGTAAACTGACACCATCATGTGTGTCATTCTGTTCCCTGGCACGTACAGAGGATGTAACAGGACTGGAAAGAGTTCAATAGTGAGTAATTAAAATGACAAGCAGGAAGAGTGTTCTTTACATGATGACAAACAAAAACCAAACACTGGCCTTCAGAGGAAGACGAGGGCTTAAGTGTCATATGCCAAAGGTGTACAGAGCTGGCATGCATGCGGCCACCAAATCTTATATACCAGCAGTCAGGGGTGGCTGCTGGTGGCTGAAGGAGGCAAATTTGGAAGAGATAAATAGGAACTGCTATTTTGCACGGTGGGTAGCAATGTGGAAATCCTTCCCCCCACAGAGGCTGAATCACCGGTTCTCAGTCTTGTCCAAATGTGAAGTGAAGATGGCCCAGAAGACGATTGGAAGGCTAGATGAGGATGGGGCATGGCCAGGAGGAGAGGCAGTGCTGAGACAAGGGTAGCCTGTCTCACCCCCCATAACGTCTTGTGAGGTCTGAGACAAAGTACATGGAAAACCTTACGATGAAACTCTCTGAGATTTACATTATGGATAGCAATTGTGCTCTTCAACAAAACTGTCCTCGGGTGTCATGCTGAAGATGGTACTGGACCGAACCACTCAGCCACACTGAGCCACCAGGGTATTTGCTGTGCTGTGTGCTGATGGTCACAGGAAGAGCTCTCATTCTGCCATAATGTGGAAAGCTCAGGAGGCCAGAGCCTAAATGGCACACAAAGGATCCTTAAGAACTCCCCCCAGGAGGGTTGCCTGGGTGGCTCAGTCATTTAAGCATCCTACCCTTGGTTTTGGTTCAGGTCATGGTCTCAGGGTCCTGAGGTCAAGCCCTGCGTTGGGCTCCACACTCAGCATGGAGTCTGCTTGTCCCTCTCTCTCCACTCCTCCCCACCCCCCTCCCTCTCTCTCTCATAAATAAATAAAATTGATTTAAAAATTCCCCCAGGAAGGCAACCCAGAAGTCACAACATCTAAGAGAAGGTATCTCCTAGGTCTTGCTGGTTTACCAAAGGCTAATTATTTATGTGGTGTTTTCAGACACCTTGAAAGATCAACAAATTCTATGTTAACTAAACTTTCTAAAGTGGCTCAAGATTAGTAAATCCAGCTGTTCTCAATCTGGCTTCATACCAATCATACCAATCTGGTATGCTTTAAAAAAAAAAAAATCCCTACATCTCAGGCCAACCCTAGATGAACTGAATTTTTTAAAGTGGCTGCAAGTGATACAACGTGTAGCCAAAGTGGAGAACCACTGAGCTTCTTCACTTGTTAAAGTTAATTATTTGAAGAGGTTCTGATTGTAGAAAGAGGGCAAAGGGCATTTGTGGATGAGCTTGGTGGAAGGAGGAAGGTAACCCTGCCAGCTCCCTAGTACCCACATGTGCCTGCATGCATCCTGGGCTGTTCCAGAATGGCTGACAGGGGCAGGGGCGCTGAGCTGCTTTCCATTCCAGAATGTCGCCACACAGCCTTGGACATTGGAATATAAGTTTTTCACGTTTCCCTGTTACCATGTGAGGGAAGAAAGAGAAAAGAGCTATGCCTGCCCAGTCCTCTTCTAGGACTTCTGTGCCTCTCTCTAGAACTAGAAAGGACACATGAGCCCTGCAAGCCCCAGAACAAGAAAGTGCTTTCTTGTCACCAGTGCTGACCTGTTCTTTTTTTTTTTTTTTTTTTGCTTCTCCACACTCACTAGTTTCCTCGTCTTGCGGTTAGCTTCTTCTGCTCCATGCCTCAGCACATTTATGTTCCTCATCCCAAGCATTTCAGAGCTCAGCCTGGGGCAGTCTTCCACCTCTTCTTGTTCCCCACAGTGAATTCTTCTAGGGCCTGGATCCCCACTGTTGAATGTTTCTCTAGGCCTACTCAGGGGCCTCAGTGGCTTCATTTTATGTCATATTAAGGGTGCTTCCTTCCAGTATGGGTTAGAACCACTGTGTGCCTGGGAAAGTTCCTCCTTTTTCTCTCATTGCAATGTTTCCATCTTTTGCAAAGATGCAGGAGCAAGGAGGCCAAATTGCAGAAAGGCAAAAAAAAGTCACCATTGGAACTGGAGGTGTCGTGACAGGTACAGCAAACCGCGTGGAACACAGGGAAAGCCAAATCTCCAAGATGGCAGCTTCCCAGTGCTGCTACCCAGAGCTCTGAGCTCCCCTTGGGGCAGGGTAGCTTCCCACCTCCTCTATTCCTCCCTTATGTATGCAGTACTAGCTCTTTTGATTGCCCCGAAATGCAAAACAACTTCACTGTAGGGTGAGGAGAACTCCAGAAACAGACTTCACCCACAGAGGCAATCTCAGGTACCCAGATAACCCCCTGGGTACAGCTTGATTTGCTGAGGCTTTTTTTTTTTTAAGATTTTATTTATTTATTCATGAGAGACACAGAGAGAGAGAGAGAGGCAGAGACACAGGCAGAGGGAGAAGCAGGCTCCATGCAGGGAGCCTGACGCGGGACTCGATCCCAGGTCTCCAGGATCATGCACTGAGCCGAAGGCAGGCGCTCAACCGCTGAGCCACCAAGTGCCCTGCTGAGGCTTTTAAAGGCATATCCGTCACTCCACTGATTTTTCCCCAACATTTTTTGGTTCCCAATTCCAGATCTGCTTACTCTCTGCCGCACATCAGGTGTCAGTTTCCTACCTCATTCATTTGACTCCATGACATCACACTCCACTAAGACCCCTCGATCATCCTCTATTGTCTGCACCAATATCCGTCCATACTCTGTTTCTAGATCCAACTCACGCTTCACCTTCTCCAAGGAGATGGCTTTCTTAGAATTCGCCTCATTGCATTCTGACTCACTATATTTGTGTTGTATCCCTTATACCACCAGGCCCAGGGTTAGTGTACTGGTTTTTGCCTTTTGTTGACCTATTGATTAGTAAGTAGTTTGGGTTGTTTCATATGTGCCCATTCTGCTTCCTCAACTAGATTTCAAGTTCCTCAAAACCCAAGACTCATGATCAGAACACGCAATGAAGGCTGTGGCCACAGAGATGAGAGGTAGGCCTTGGGCTTGGGTTGGGCCTCAGAGGGTCTGCAGCTGGCTGGGATACAAGTGCTGAGTGTGCTGACGACGGAGGAGACCATATTCTACATGTAGGCTCACATAGCTTAAACCACATTCCCACCAGTCAACATCCTTTCATGGCCCTTTAGAAATCTGAGGAGATGGAGAATCTGTGCAGTACTCTGGTGTTGGGTGAGAAACATCAAGGAGGAATGACATGCCAACCCCACACGAACTACCATGCCCTGGGCTGCGCTTCTAGGACTTTCTCACTAACAGCTAATATTTCATGAACACTGACTCTGTGCTAAGCTATGAAATAGAAGGTGGAATAGAAAACAGACCTGGACATTTCTTCTTAAAGAAGCTTACAGACCTTTCCTCAAGAGGCCAAGAAATGGCAGATATTCAGACTGCGCATGCCTACCAAAAGTAGCTCACCATCGTTCAAAATAAGAAGATGGTCCTGCTTAGAGAAACTGGCGAAGAGAGGCTCCTGTGATACCACAGAAACATCGGTCTGGGCTTTAAGATGCCCACGGAGGCCACTGAGGACACCTGTACTGACCAGAGATGCCCCTTTACTGGTAATATCTCCATCTGAAGGCAAATTCTGTCTGGTGTGGCAGGTGACGAAGACAGAGGACCATTTTCCTCTGTGGCAACTACCTCCACTGCATCCTAACGTACAACTACTTCAAGAAACACCACAAGAACATATTCACACACCTGCCCCCCTGCTTCAGGGACATCCATATTGGCGACATGGTCACAGTGGGCAAGTGCCAGCCCTCGAGCAAGACTGTGTGCTCTGGTGTGCTCAAGATCCCCAAAGCCATGGCAGCAAGAAGCCAGAAGTCCTGAAAAGTTATTTTCCCTGTAAAAAAAAGAAAAGCTTACAGATAGCAAGTGAGTTATACAGAAATGACAATTTTAAAGACAGACTAAGTTAAGTGAATTTTAATAGAGGTTTAAAGAGCCAGGGGAGGGACACCTGGGTGGCTCATTTGTTGAGCATCTGCCTTTGGCTCAGGACGTGATCCTGGGGTTCTGGAATCGAGTCCTGCATCGGGCTCCTGCATGGAGCCTGCTTCTCCTTCTGCCTCTGTCTCTGCCTCTCTCTGTGTCTCTCATGAATAAATAAATAAAATCTTAAAAAACAAACAAACAAACAAAGGGCCAGGGGATCCCAAAGAAGAAGACCCATTCGGTCTAGAGGCATGGTGTGGCTGACTATAACAGCCATAGTCCCCAGTGCGTCATGCCTTATGATATATGTGTCCTTGTGTGTTCCCCTCCCACGTCAACTCTGACTTGGCCTTGTAACTTGCACTGTCCAATGGGACAAATGGCACACATACACAGCAGAAGCTTGAGAAATACTTGCACAGTAGGACTTGCTCTCTTGGAACATTGCCTGTGACCACCTTGTAAGGAAGCCTGTCTAGCATGTGAAGAGGCCAAGTGGAGGAAACAGAGACCATCTTCACCTACTGCCAGACATGGAGGGCCGCCATTTTGGATATTCTAGCCCAGTTGACTTCGCAGTTTAAGTGCAGCCACATGAGTGTGCCCTAGTGACACCAATAGAAGAGCTTCCTAGCTGACCCATGTGTAAATGAGAGAAAAAATATTGTTTTAAGACTCAAAGTTTGGAGTGATTTGTTACACACCAATAGATAGTATACAGGAATTTGTACCTGGAAGGAGGTAGCGCCATAACAAAACTGCAAAACATGTAGTAGCGGCTTTCAATTGTGTTGCAAAGGGAGGCTGGGAGGGTGGCAGGGAGGCTAGGAGTGTAGCCTGGAGATTTCAGGGGGGAACCTACTGGACGGGAAAAGGCAGCTTCTGGCAATGAAACAGTGAGCAGTGACAGCAGTCCCGCAAAATTGCCCCTAGCAGGAATTTAGAAGGTAGAAAACTTACCTATTAAGCTTATGAATCTGGTTCAGGGAATTTCCAGGCAGAATGTTGAAACTATAAATTGTCTTTTTTAGCAGCTTTTACTGTAAGGGACAGGAAGGAGGAATTGTTCAGTGTCCCATAGGAATTTAAAAAGAAGACGAGAGGTAGGGGTGAGGTAGGGGTGAGCTGGCTTCCAAAATAAAGTGTTTCAGGTGCCTGGGTGGCTCAGTCCATTAAGCATCTGACTCTTGATTTCAGTCCAGGTCATGATCTCAGGGTCCTGAGATAGAGCCTTGCATCAAGGGCTCCGAGCTCAGCAGAGTCTGCTTGAGATTCTCTTCCTTCTCCCTTGACCCGTCCCTTGCTTGCTCTTTGTCACACTCTTAAAATATAATAATAATAGAATAAAATAAACCAAAACAAAACCAATTTAAGCATTTTATATTTCTGGTCTCTAACCCACAAAAGTCTCCAAGTAAGACATGGCTTCAGAGTGAAGATCAAATTAAGTCTGAGGCTGTGACTCTGGGTTAAGACCTCAGAATGATAGAAGGTGGTACCTAGTAGCCCTTCTGGAAAAGCAGCTTCCAAGAATCACAAGGTCATTGCCCCAGAGCTCCCCAACATGCTGGCCTAAATGGAGGGAGAACCATCTCTAAATTAATTGCTGGAATGGCTTTTGTCCAACCAAGTAGACTCTTCTCTGACACTGTTTTTTTGGCCGGGGGTGGGGGGCGGAGGGGGGAGTCAAGGAGGGTCGTTGGACAAGGAGATTTCAAAGTGAAACAGTCCCCAGGGCTCCACACATTCTAAGTTGCAGAAAGCAGGCTCAGAGAGCTCCTCAGCCGCAGACACAGTTCACACTGACCAGAAAGAGTATCTCAGAAGGTGGACCCGAAGCCCCGAGGGCAAAGCTGCGGGGCAGAGAGAACAAGGCAGTGAATCCCGCTGCTGAGCTGGCAGGGCCCAGGGCAGGGGCGCCCTCCCTTCAGAGTAGGGAGCCTTGACCGCACAGATCCCGCTCATTTTAGAAGTGCCCGGTTGCTGCGTGTCTCCCGCTGCTCCCACTTTGGACGGGAGTTCTACCAAAGTCATCCCGCCCCTCTCAGCCCATGTGATGGGCGCAGGGAGCAGAGGAGATGGTTTGCCTCTTAAGCTCACAGTCCTTGGACCGAGAGGAGCCACAAAGGAACTGCACCTGAGGAGGCTTGCACGCACCAGGGCCCAAGGTGACCAGGAGGCCCAGCGCTGTAAGCCTGGGGCCGTGATCAGGTGAGGTGTGAGGGCACCCGGAGGAGTGAGGGGATTTGCACGTGGGAGGGAGGTGAGCCATTTGTTAGAGGAGCTGTCCTCTGAATCAGGCCTCCCAGGACACCTGCGTGTGTGCCTCCTTCTCCCATAGACTCTGAGTGTGGCCTTGTGGTTTGCTTTGGCTAATGGGACAGTGCCACACCAGAGGCTTGATAGGCCCTTGCACGTTAAAACATCCCCTGGGACTGCCACGTAAGGAAGCCCATCTGGCCCACTGCCAGAGGAGAGGCCCCGTGAGGGGAATTGAGGTGCCCCGGGTGTGAGCCAACAACTGCCAGAGATCTTGACCATCAGCTCCTCCTACCCTGGTTGAATGAGTATTTTCAGGTGAAACCAGCATTGGAACCACTCAGTCAATCCACAGAATCATGAGAAATTATAAGTAACTATTAGTTTGAGTAAAATGTTTCAGGGTGGTTCTGTTAGGCAATAGATAACTGACACACAGGAAGATTTTTAAAAGCCTTCTAGGGGGCCCCTGGGTGGCTCAGTGGTCCTGGGATCAAGACCTACATCAAGTGCCTTGCAGGGAGCCTGCTTCTCCCTGTCTATGTCTCTGCCTGTCTCTCATGAATAAAAAAATAAAATCTTTTTTAAATAAATAAATTAATTAATAAATAAATTAATAAATAAATAAATAATAAAAAGCCTTCTTGGAGGAGCTAGTACTTAAAGATCAGAGAGGATGAGCAAATAGAAGGCCAGAGAAAGGCTCTTCCTGGCACTGCAAGGTGGGAGTATAAACAAAGGCGTGGGGGAAGGGGAAGAACAGGGAATTACAGGTTGCTTCATGCTTAATATGCCACAATCTGCCAGAACTACGCCCAGAAGGAATAAAGGAGCCCCCTTTTAGAAAGCAACGCCAGTAAGTCTTTCATTAGCCATCAGAGGTCTTGGCTTATCTGTTGAATCTTAAAGTTCTGGAGCTTTCTGGCTTCTACTGGCCAAACATGTGCCGTGCAAGGGATCCTCTGGGTGGCAGTGGCCAGAGGACAAACTTGCACTGTCACTTCTCTGCTGTGCATGAGCAGGAAAGAAACAAACACCCAGACTGCACCTGCTGGGCATGGTAGAGAGTGCAGAGGGCTCGAGGACCAGAGAATCAAGGTTTATCATCCAAGTGTTATCGTTTTCAAACCATGCAGCGGTAAATGTTGTATATAATTTCTCTGGGTTTCCTGCTTCATTCGTAAAATGAGCATGTGTCTTCCAACTCTGAAAGCCTAAGGTTCTAGGAAGATATTTTAATGCATAAATAAATATGTAAGTGCCTCCCACATAATAAGCAGTCAGGGGCCGCCTGGGTAGCTCAAGCAGTTGAGCATCGGACTCTTGATTTCAGCTCAGGTCGTGATCTCAGGGTCCTGGGGTCGAGCCCTGTCAGGCTCCACACTCAGTGGGGAGTCTGCTTGGGAACCTCTCTATCCCCCTGCTCACAGGTGCACAATCTCTGTCTCTAATAAGTAAACCTTAAAAAAAAAAGCAATCAAATATTTGTTGAATCTGAGTAGGCATTAACAATAGAATGGACTGTGGTAGCACTGAAATACTATTATCAGTAAGTCAGGACAATGCTTTTAGAATGCAATAAGAAAATAAGAATTGAGAGTCCTAAAAATGTTTGTCCTTTGACTTTGTCTTCCCCTCCTTAGGAATTTATCCCAAGGAAATATATTATAAAAGCTATATGCATCAACTCAATATAAAAAAACTCAGAAACAATCTAAAGATCTAATAAAAAGGATAAATAAATTATTGTGTGGGCAATATTCTATAGCCAAGTACAAGAACTATTATGAAAGGTGTAAAATCACAGGAAAGTGTTCGTGATTTCATAATTAGTGGAAAAGTCTATATATATATCATATTACAGTAACTATAAAAATAGACACTGCATATGGACACAGCTAGAAAGAAACGTGCAAATATGAAAATAGTTGTATAAAAGGGCTGAGATCATGGTGAAGGTTTTTCTTATTTCTTATAGGTTGCCTTATAGTAAAGTTTTTTAAAACCCCATTACCTCTATTCTACACTCTGACGACAAATCGGATGCTCCTATGGGAGCGAGAGAACAGGAAAGCCCACCCTAGATGCTCTGGGGGTGGCGGGGGTCCTCCAAGCCACAGGAATCCTGACGCAGCACCCAGGAGACCCACCAGTAACCCCGAGGGGCCGACCAGGAGTCCCTAAGCTGGGAAAGGGTTAGTCAGGCTATCTGTCGCTCCAGCCAAGAGGGAGACTCAGGATGAAAGTATAACAAGGCAATTGTGAGAGACCCTGAGTTGCCCCACTTTTTGCCAGGCTGGTTCCAGCAGGAGACCAGAAAACAAGGGAACCGCACCTCCTGAGAGGTGATCTGACCAAGGTGCTTTGTTGCTGGAAACCAGAGAGAGGCAGTGACGGAAGTGACATCACCTCATCCCCCCATCTGAAGTTAAGATCAGCTTCTTCCTTCAAAGTAACCCACATTTTTGAGCATCTACTTTGCATAAGACGCAGAGAGGATACAAAGATGACTAGGACGGGGTTGTTGCTGCAAGGAGCTTGCATCCCAGCATGGGCTGTGGGGGGAGGGCGAGAAGGGAGAGAGACACAGAGACAGAGAGACAGGGAGCTTGTGGCTACGAGGCAGGATATTGAATGGTGGGGAAACCACCACTGGTACCAAAGCCAGGAGGAGGGAGAGATGATGTCCAGCCAGAAGGATCACTTGCCCCAGGCCTTAAAGGATGACCCCTGGGGAGGTGTTTCTGGCTGAGCAGCCAGTGGAAAAGGCAGAGGTCGGGAAGATTCTGGTGCACTTAGGCAGCGGTTGGCGGGCCGGTGAGGCTGGGCCAGAGCCCCTGAGTGCGGCACCCAGAGGTTTGGTGGGAGGGGGATTGCAGCCAGGAGGGGTCATGCCTCCAGCGGCCCACCCGCGGTGCTTTAGCGCCAGGCCCTGTGGACAGAGCGGGGAAGACAGGAAGGAGCAGCCGTGCCAGGGAAGGGCAAAGAGCTGGATGGGGCCGGGGTGCCAGGAGCCCAACAGAAAGGAAGAGACGTGAGAGGGCTGCAGGACAGAACTGATAGGGCTTGGTGACGACTGACGGCCAGTGGGATGAAGGAGGCATCGATAACCCAGGACCCAGAGCGCTGGGGACGCTGACAATGGGGACAGGAAACCGCGGGGAATGGGCTGGCCTGGGGGTGAAAGTGAAGGGTTTAGCTCAGGATGCAGTGAGTCCAACAGGAGGCTTGATGGGGCAGGCGGGCCACCCTCGAGAGCCAGCCATTCAAAAGCTGCAGCCAGGGCAGCCCGGGGGCTCAGTCGCTTGGCACCGCCTTCGGCCCAGGGCCTGACCCTGGAGACCCGGGATTGAGTCCCATGTCGGGCTCCCTGCGTGGAGCCTGCTTCTCCTTCTGCCTCTCTCTCTCTCTCTCTCTCTCTCTCTCATAAAGAAATAAAATCTTAAAAAAAAAAAAAAAAAAAAAAAGCCGGGGAGGTAGAGGGTCTGATAAGGCGGCTGAAGCAGAAACCTATGGCACCATCTGTAGGCATCGGAGAAGAGGCAAGTGAAGGAGAAAGCGGTGGAACAGAGGATGCAGAGGAGAGCAGGGTCCCCAGGCAGAGATGGAAAGTGGTGACCGACCCCAAAGCGCAGGTGAGGTCCCAAATACGCGGGCGGATGGGCCGAAGCCAGGCTGGAAGCAGCTGAGAGCACAGTCACAAAGTGGGGACAGGCTTTGCTAACTTTCCCATTAAGTCTGGCGGTAAGGAGACGAGGGGTGGCTGGCAACCCGAATGGGGTGCAGGGTCAAGGGGTGTACACCTTCGAACATGCTTGGAGGTAAGCAGATGGTGAGAAAAGGACAACGGAGCATCTCTGCCCTGGAGAAGAGGGGGTGGGCAGCGGGGGAGTCAGCCGCAGCACGAGAGAGAGCCCCTCCATCCTCCAAAGTAATGCTGTCTAAAGACACCTTCGGTAAATGAAGCAACTTCCTCCAGGCAAACCTTATTCAGACTGAGAGATCTAACGTCCCTGAGCTGAGTTGAGCCAGGGAAGCAAGGAGGAGGCCATGGAAGAGGAAGTTCTCCTGGGGCATCAGCTCCAGGCAAAACAGAAAGGGAGGAGGCGAGATGGAGGAGAACACAATGAAGTTAGTGAAGGAGACACAGAGAGCTTTTGCTGCAGGCATGATGGGGAGGTTGAAAAAGTGAAAGCTTAACAAAAGAATCTGGAAGAGTCATACTGAAAATCGAGCTACTGGCACCACTTGAGCTGGAAAACATGGGATTTGAGCAGCACGGGGTCCCTGGTGCCTTAGAGCCCGAACGCTTTCCTCGGCTTTCCTCCTGCAAGGCTGCGGGCTCGGCAGAAGCAGCCTGTGACGCTGATCACCCAGGCCGGGGGCTGACGCGGTCTGATGGGAGGCTGGGACGTGAGGGGAGCTCAGGAACTTTCCAAGACATGGTGGAGGGAGCTAGCCTTTCCCGGGGTCCCCTTTCTGCCAAGCCAGACAGCGGGGCTTGCACCAGTGCCCAGGGAAGCACTCCTTTGGCTGCAACCAGTGGGACACCAGGCTTCTGTTAGGGACAGGTCACTGACAACTTGGACCGAGATTGTCAGGGAGATGTTCAACACAATTTTTAAATTATGGTATAACATTAAATTTGCCCTCTTGGCTGTTTTAAAGAGCGCAGTTCTGTGGCATTAAATAATTTACACTGTTGTGCAATCATCACCACCATCCATTTCCAGAAGTTTTCCATCATTCCCAGATGAAATTACCCATTAAACACCAGTTTTCCATGGTACCAGCCCCTGGTACCCACTGTTCTACTTTCAGTGTCTATAAATTTGACTACACTAGTTATCTCCTACTGGGGAAACTATACAATACTTGTCTTTTGAGGGTGGCCCGGGTGGCTCAGCGGTTTAGCGCCACCCTCAGGCCAGGGCTTGATCCTGGAGACCTGCGATCGAGTCCCACGTCAGGCTCCTTGCATGGAGCCTGCTTCTTTCTCCCTCTGCCTGTGTCTCTGCTTCTCTCTCTGTGTGTGTCTCTCATGAATAAGTAAATAAAATCTTAAAAAAATTTTTGTCTTTTGGTGACTGACTCATTTCATTTAGCATGACGTCTTCAAGCATGTGCCAGGATTTCTGTCCTCTTTAAAGGCTGGATACTATTGCGTTGTATGGATACACGTGTCAGCCATTCTTCACTGGGTGGATGTGTGGGCCAATTCCCCCACTGGGCTACCGTGAATAATGCTGCTGTGAACTTTGGTGGACAAATATCTGTTCAGGCCTTGTTTTCAATTCTTTTGGGCATGAACCCATAAGTGGAATGGTCCACGGTGTATTCTTCAAAGCAATATACATAACCAAATGAAAATAGACCAACACAAATTGACCAAAATGGATGGTACTAGACGTGTGGAAGCTCGGAACGAGGAGACCAGCCTTGCCTGGGCAGGGCCACTGGAATGGCAGCTGCTCACACAGCCATTTCTAGAGCCCTAGACTAGGATGTCTGGTCAGTCTTTAGGATTTAAAGCCTAAAGACCCTGCAAGGACACTTGATCATTTCCATTTCAGGACAGAAAGCAGCCATGCCAGGCTTCTGAAGCACTATTTCTGGAGGCAGATGCACACACACACATTTGTGTGAGGCCTGAGCTCGCAGACGGCTGTGGTTGGAGCACAGGTGACAAGAACAGAGCTGGTCATTCCCACAATGAAGTGCGGTGGTGACGAGGCACCCTAACCTCCCTTCTAGGCCATTACTTGTCCTCAGAGCACAGGCTTTATCACGATGGGGTCTGGTTTCAATCTGTCCCCCACTAGTCAGCTCTGTTGTCTTGGGCGGGCCTTATGGCCCCTGACTCTGTTTCCTCATCTGTCAATGGGGCGGCCAGAAGGATTAAGAGAGATGTGTGCGCCTCAGGGACTAAGAGCACGGCTTACAATCCGCTACTAGAGGCTTCCTTCTCTTCCCACCTCAGTGGCTTCCTTCACTGCCCCCACCCACTTTTGGACTCTGGGAGCCCAGGAACCCCGGCTCTCTGGCACCTTCCCGCAGAGCTTCCAGCTAGCAGAGAGAGGCAGAAACCCTGCACGTTTGCCTTCTAGTGGTGAAAGGGTCCCATTGCAGGCCTGTAGGACAAACCACCGGTAGAGACCTTGTTGGTCTGGGAGTCAGAGGTCGGGCCTAGGTTACAAATACAGTGTGAGTCGGCAACAGCGCAACCTGCCACTGGCCTTTACTGCTTGCTGCTGTCCGCGGCGAAACCCTGTGTAGCAGAATGTTCGAGGGCGTCATTACATAGATCACATTTATTTGGTTTGACCCACGGACTCCAGCACTAACCACCTCTTTGGCCTCCTGGTCACCGGCCTGAAAATGCTGAGGAGCCGATGGTTGAGGAGGGCGCGAGGCCACCGGCTCGGGCCGCCCTGACCCGGGAAGCCCGGAGACGCGAGGGCCGGGGTCAGCACCCAGGCCAGCGCCCGGGGAGCACCGGGAAGGCGAGGTCTTGGAGGTGGCCCTGGAGGACCTGGACGCCGGAGGGTGACACACCCTGTGGTCTTTCAGCAACGCTGAGCGATGGGAGCCGGAAGGACCCTCGGCAGCCATCCATCAGGGCAACGTCTGTTCTCTGACGGACAGTGGTTCTTCCGGAGCTGGAGGGGAGGCAGGAGCCCAGCACAAGCCCCGAGCCCTGAGAAGTGGCCAGGTGCCCCGGGGGGGGGGAGGGGGACCCAGCTACATCATCAGGAGTACATTGCAGCCAGAAGGGAGTAGCCTTGACTCCAAGTCCTAAGCTGTGGCCAGAGGTTGTGTGTTTCCATCTGGTCGATTACTGTATGGGGATAATCGGCGTACTTGTTGGAATGCTAGTTCCATCCCAGACCTCTGGTTCTTTGTGGCTTGTGGGGAGGGGGTGGGATGTGTGTGCTTAGAAGCTCTACTCTCGGATCTCCTCCCCAAGGTGATGCCTGTTTCTTTTCCTGAGGCTAATTAGCTTTCCCTTGGCCAGCGGTAGGATGATCCCCGGGCTTGGGCAGGGCCAAGGGACCACAGCTAGGGGATAAAGATGGGGCAGCGGGAGGTCTGTACCTACCCACTTCACAGACCCCAGCTGCAGCCATGTCAGTCCTGGGACCTAAGGAAGTTCTATTGTGTGCTGACCAGCGGGCTCTGGCTTTCGGATCCTGATAGGACACCATGTGATTCCTGCAGTGCTAAAAATGACACATGCCTCGACGTTTTTTTCTTATGTGTTTTTTGGTTTGGGCTTTTTGGGTTTTTTTTGTTTGTTTGTTTGTTTGTTTGTTTGTTTTTTTAAGATGAAGCATAAGCTGATGTACATAGAACCAGGGCTCGTCTCTGAAAAAAAGGTGAGGGGTTTGTTTCTGTCCTATTACAATCCCACACCAAGGTACCCATTGCCTTCTCATGGCAGTGGACACCAGAACCTTCACTGTGGCCCCCCTTACTAACCTCCTGGTGAGTACTGCATTATCTGACACCTTCTTCAACTAAATAACTTCTGCCAAAACCTAAATATGCAACAAGTAAGGAAGTGAAATGCCATCTGTGAGGCACATCAAATCAAAGGATTAGGTAGCCTTTAAAACTACCATAAAGAGGGGCTCCTGGGTGGCTCAGCGGTTGAGCATCTGCCTTCAGCTCAGGTCGTGATCCTGGGATCCTGAGATCGAGTACTGAATCAGGTTCCCTGCAGGGAGCCTGCTTCTCCCTCTGCCTGTCTCTGCTTCTCTGTGTGTGTCTCTCGTGAGTAAATAAATAAAATTGTTTTAAAAAATAAAATAAATAAAACTACCATAAAGAGGGGCGCCTGGGTGGTTCAGCCAGGTAAGCCTCTGACTCTTGATTTCAGCTCAGGTCATGATCTCAGAGTCCTTAGATCAAGTCCTATGTAGGGCGCCTTGCTCAGCCCAGAGTCCACTTGGGATTCTTTCCCTCTTTCTCTCCGTCTCCCTTTGCCCCTACTTCCCAAACACCCCCTACCCCATGCATGCATGCTCTTGCTCTCTCTCTCAAACAGACAAATAAATAAAATCTTCCTTAAAAACTACCATAAAGATTGGATAGAAACTTAGGGCAATACTTATTAAATAATATGTATCATTAAGAAAACTTAGGCACTACTCTCTCTGACATCAGCCTTAGCAACATTTTTCTAGATATCTCCTCAGGCAAGGGAAACAAAAGCAAAAATAAACTATTGGGACTACACCCAAATAAAATGCCTTTGCACAGCAAATGAAACCATCAACAAACAAAAAGGCAACCTACTGAATGGGAGAAGATATTTGCAATGATATGTTCAATAAAGGGTCAATACCCAAAATATATAAAGAATTTACACAGC
This sequence comes from Canis lupus familiaris, assembly GCF_011100685.1. Taxonomy (NCBI): domain Eukaryota; kingdom Metazoa; phylum Chordata; class Mammalia; order Carnivora; family Canidae; genus Canis; species Canis lupus. The sequence continues at coordinate 19,953,445 of NC_049238.1, forward strand.
TCAACACCAAAAAATAAAAATCTGATTTTTAAAAGAAACCCTCATGCACTGTTGGTAGGATTATAAAGTGGTACCGCCACTGTGGAAAACAGTATGGAGGTTCCACAAAAAGTTAAAAATAGAAATACAGGGGCTCCTGAGTGGCTCAGCTGTTGAGCATCTGCCTTCGACTCAGGGCATGTCCTGGGGTCCTGGGATCAAGTCCCACATCAAGCTTTCCTCGGGGAGCCTGCTTCTCCTTCAGCCTATGTCTTTGCCTCTCTCTGTGTGTGTGTCTCTTGTGGATAAATAAATAAAATCTTAAAAAGAAAAAAAGAAATACCATATGATCCAATTATTCCACTACTGGGTATTTACCCATAGAAAACAAAAACACTAATTTGAAAAGATAAATGTACCCTATTTGCAGCATTACTTACATTAGCCAATATATGGTAGCAATTTAAGTGTCCATTGATTGATGAACAGAAAGAAGATGTGAGATATATATATATATAATGGAATATTACTCAGCCATAAAAAAGAATGATATCTTGCCAATGTAGATGGACCTAAAGGGTATTATGTTAAGTGAAAGAAGTCAGAGAAAGACAAATACCACATGATTTCACTTCTATGTGCACTCTAAAAAGTGAAACAACTAAACAAGCAAATGGGGGGAGGGAAGCAGGAAAAAAAAGCAGAAACAGACTCATAAATAGAACAAATTGGTGGTTGCCAGAGGGGTGGGGGTGGGGTGGGGGGATGGGCAAAATGGGTGAAAGGGAAGTGCAGGCTTCTAGTCGTGGAATGAATAAGTCATGGAGATGAAAGACAGCACAGGGAATACAACCAATGGCATTGTAATGACGTTGCATGGTGACAGACAGCAGTTACCCATGTGATGAGCCTGCGGAACGTGTAGAGATGTCAAATCACTCTGTTGTATACCTGAAATTAATATAACCTTGGGTGTCAACTATACTTCACTAAAAAAATATGTATTATTACGTGCAGAAAATATCATTATAGCTACCCAAATACAAAAAACAAAATATGCCAAAAATAAAACACGTGAGAGTTGTGACTACCTTTGTTTCTTTAAAACTTTTAAGACTGTGTCATAGTGTAACAGTCACTAAAAACTACCTTGCTACTTACTGTCCCTTTTGTCCTCTGAATTACAAGACGATAAACCACACTCAGGATCAAAACATTTAATAACAGAACTGTATGCAACTGCTGAGTCTTCACCAACCTTGAAAGGTCAGAAAGCATCCCGGTGAACCCACAATCGATGGGCTGGCGGGCAGCTCTGAGCGCAGCCTGTATCAGCACCCGGAGCCTCAGCTACCAGCAGCCTGCTAATGGTCTCCTGCAGAGGCAGGTGAGAGGACCAGCCCCTTAGCAGCTGCTCAAGCAGCAGGCCGGGGGATGCTCTGCCAATGGCAAGACCATGAGGTCTGGGCGAGGTGGCGGCAAGAGCCGTCTGACTTTTTATTTGGACTGATTCTGGCTGCAGGCTATTGTGAGTAGACTCATGCCCAGTGCCATCCTCTGCCCCCAAGTGGCAGATTTCTAGCCTCCGCCTGGACAGGCTAGAAGGAGGAGCAAGCTCCAAAAGGCCAACTTCCCTGCACAGCCCGTGAGGGGAGGGGAGCTGTGAAAACAGTCTATAAATACTCCTGGTGGAAGTGCGGGGGGCTGGACATCCCTGGTGAGTTTGTGCCAAGGGGTGTTGCTATGCAAGGAGATGCAGTCGGAGAAATTCTCACCTCAATGTCAGGTTTTCCTGCAGTGAACTCAGTGAGACGCAGAATCACCTTTCCCTCAGGAGAGAAGGCAGGGGAGGGTGCCAGTTCCTGATCCATAATTAGGGATTTGGAGGACTTTGCTGGAGAGAGGGAGCCGATGCTTGTAAACTGGAAAAGCATTGGTGCCACAGTGGTGCGGGTGTTGGGGGAGCAAGCTGAAGGGAGGTGAAGAAAGGCATCTTTTTCATGGGGAAACATTGTGATGCTTCCCTGTTCAGCCTTTGGCTCTTCCAATCCCTAGGAAGCTGAAGAATATAAACACTACATCATTGAGTTAATTCCACCCACGGGTCTTAAAAATGGTTCTGTAAAATGAAAGTGATTAACTAGACAAAAAGTTGCCGGCTTACAGATAAAACATAAAACAGTAGTGCACTGAAATGAAAAATGCAAATTTCACATATTGTCTTAAGATTATACAGTCTGTGGTGGCTGCTTCCTCCTAAGCATGGCGTCTGTAATTTGGGTTCTGACAGGATGTGTGCAGTGGGATCAAGCTTTGGTCCCATTAGTACCAATGGTAAAGACATAACCCAGGCATGAACAACTAAAACAAAACAGAGGACATTAATACACAATGTCCTTATGCTCTCTTTTTAAACACTGTTTAATTCTTGATCTGTAGCTACTAGTTTATTAAACTCTCCAGTAAATGACCTTTACTTTTTAAAGGTGAGTTAAAGGAAAGGAGGGAGGGAGGGAGGGAGAAAGGAAGGGAGGTGAGGAACAGATCTTCAAAATTTCAGCTATTAATACTGACATAGCAAATTCAAGTCAAGCCTCAACACACAATAGTTTCTGAAGAAAATTCGGCACAACATACCAAAATGTATGGGATGCAGCTATGCAGGACTTAGAGGGAAACTTATAGTTACAAATGCCTAGAGGTTCTAATCAGTCAGGCAAGAAAATGAAAGAAAGGACAATCAGATCAGAAAGGAAGAAATGAAGAAAAATTAGGTTCTAATTAATACTGTAAATATAAGTGTTAGGGGTTCACTCGTGTCCCCCAAAAAGATTTGTTGAAATTCTAACCCCCAGACCTTAAAAGGTGGCCTTACTTAGAAATAGGGTAGCTGTAAAGTAATCAGTTAAGACAAGGTCATACTAGGGTAGGGTGGGTCCTTAACTCAATATGGCTCCGTCCTCACATGAAGAGACACAGGGACATACAGGGAGGAGGCCATGTGACAAGAGAGGTCAAGGCAGGAGTGATGCAGTCATAAGCCATGAAATGCCAAGGAGCTAAGAAATAGGCACGGAGCTGACTTTCCCTAGCGCCTCAGGAGAGCATGGCCCTGGCAACACCTTGATTTCTGCCTTCTAGGCTCCAGAGCTGAGAGAGGGTAAACTCGTGTTGTTTCAAGCCCCAGTGTGTGGTTGTTACACAGCCCGAGGATACAAACACTGTTATGTGCCTTCTTCCATTAACCCAAAATAAAGGGCCCCCCAAAGGTGGAAATCTCCCATTGGCAGAAACAGACCCAAGTTCCCTGTCACATCCCTGTCCCTGCTTGGATATATATGGTCAAGGCCTGTGGGCCTGGGGCCACCCACACTAGGCAGCCCAGAAAAGTAAGTGGCCTCTCTTATTGACTCTCTGACCTCCCACGTGGTGACAGACTCTGTTCGGGTGTTCACCCAACTTCTGTTCCCCATTTATTCCTCAACAATCGGAGCCTCACTGCTGCTCAGGAGTCTACTTGTCAGAAAAGATAACGCTGGTCCCAAACGCTGCTCAGGGGTGATCCCGATTTGTCCAGGTCAGTCTAGTGATCTGTCCCTCTTGCCGCGGGCTGGTTTAGGGATGGGCAGGTGAAGGGAACTCTGCTTTCTGCAGATGGTTTGTTGCTCTAAATAAGAGTCTTCTGCTGCTGCAGCTTCACCACAAAGGCAGGACCACAACCAGAGCTGGGACATGAGCAGGAGGAGGGCCAAAGGGCTGAAAAGCTGAGGATGCACAAGTGTACAACCAGGGAGACTGGTTTTTGCAGGTGAGAGATGGTGGTGTCTTGGCCAGGGTGGTGACAAGTGGCTGGATTCTGGATATATTTTGAAGATGGTGGCCAATGGATTTGGAGGCCGGGGATGTGAAGCGAGAGAGGGAAAGAATGAGTGAAGGAAGACTCAAGAGTCTTTAACTTGAGCACCTGCAAGGATGGTTGCTGTTCACTGAGATGGAAAAAGGCCGTGGGAGGAGCAGGTGCAGTGGGGAGCAGGAGCTCAGCTCTGGAGGTTATGAAGTGTGAGATGCCACATCCAAGAGGAGACGTTGAGTAGGCAGTTAGGTGTGTTTGGAGAACAGGAGAGAAGTCCAGGCTAGAGATAGGAGTGTGTTCTGCTGGCACATGGACAGTAGTAAGGACACAGGACGGAATGAAATTACTAATCGGCCCGAGCCAGGAGGCAGCATGCAGATTGAGAAGGCGCTACCATGTAGACAAAGAGAAGCAACCAGGGCACCTGGGTGGCCCAGTCGGTTGAGCATCTGCCTTTGGCTCAGGTCATGGTCCCAGGGTCCTAGGATTGAGCACCACGTTGGGCTCCCTGCTCAGTGGGAGCCTGCATCTCTCCCCACCGATCCCCTTGCTTGTGTGCATGCTCTCTCTCTCTCTCTCTCTCTCTGTGTCACAGAAATAAAATCTTTTAAAAGAGAGAGAGAGAGAGAAACAAAACAGACACATAAGAAAAAACACAAACGGGTGCCTGGGTGGCTCAATCGGTTGGACATCCAACTCTTTGTTTTGGCTCAGGTCCTGATCTCCAGGTGATGGGATCGAGCCCCATTTGGGGCTCTGAGTTTAGCAGGAAGTCTGCTTTGAGATTTTCCCTCCCCTGCCCTTCCCTCCACTCGTGTTCTCTCTCTAAAATAAATAAGTCTTTAAAAAAAAAAAGAAAAAACACAAATATAAGGTCAATATTTAATTTTTTTACTCAGTAACTATCAATAGTAATATTAATGCCCTATATGCCGGGCTCTGTGCTCTGACCTCTCTGCATATCATCTAATTGAATCCTCACAGAACCTCATTAGCAATTTAAAAATATCAGTGAAATAATTCCAAGGTACCATTACACAAACCAAAATACATAAAAATGAAACCCTGTTGAGATGGGGCTGCGGGAGAACAGATGCCCTGGAACGGGGCTGATGGCACTCCAGCTGGAGAGGAATCTGGCAGCAACGTGACAGGAGCTCTCAAGTCAGTACACTTGTTGACCTGATGGAAGGAGGAAAAAGTAACTCTTACATATGTTCACCATAGCTCTTTAATGCAGCAGTATTAAAAAAAACAAAAGAAAACAAAACAAAAAAGCTGGAGGGACACTTGGGTAGCTCAGCGGTTGATTGTCTGCCTTTGGCTCAAGTTGTGATCCTGGGGTCCTGGGATTGAGTCCTACATGGGGTTCCCCGCAGGGAGCCTGCTTCTCCCTCTGCCTGTGTCTCTGTCTCTCCCTCTCTGTGTCTCATGAATAAATAAAATCTTAAAAAAAAAGACTGGAAATGACTTTAGTCATTGTAAAACAAGCTAAGATACATTAACAAGAAGGAATGGCCATTTAACCTTTTAAAATGACAAGTATGTGGACTGTGTTGACATAGATAATGGGATCTGTCTTGGTTAGGGATTACTTCCTTATAAGCCCAGAATCCATCCAATTAGCTTAAATAAAGGAAAATTTATTGGGAGGCTAGGAACATTTATTGAGAGGTATCTTTGGGGGTCCCCAGAGCAACAAATAGACCCAGGTGTCTCAGAGATGGGGATAGGTCTAGAAAGTCACCAGGGACAATGCCAGGCATCTGAATGGTGACAACCATTCTCTCCTTAACTAAACTCCAGCCAGCCTCCTCTGAGCCTTTTCTCCACCAGGCCTCAACCTTGGCCTAGAAAGACTTGAACAAACACTAACATAGGTGCCAACAGCTCAAGGCCACATCCTTGGGATGACCGTAGGCCCCACTTCAAGTACCAGCCTGAGAAAACTCAAGGCTGCCAAAGGAGTGTTCTGTTTGTTCCAGCCAACACCTGAAGACAGAGCCCCTGTCTCTTGGTGTTTGTGGGAAGCTAGGAACCTAACTTTGTGAGTTTTAACTTTGGTAAGTTTCCTGACAAAAATCAGAAAAGCTGAAATGGTACATGCAAGATGAATATTGACCTAATTCCTTTTTTTTTTTTTTTCCTATAAAATGTCTTGTGCTTATTGGGTTTTGGTATTGTTTTAAAGATTTTATTTATTTATTCATGAGAGACACAGAAAGAGAGAGGGAAAGTCACAGGTAGAGGGAGAAGCAGGCTCCTTGTGGGAAGCCCGATGTGGGACTTGATCCCAGAACCCCGGGATCACGACCTGAGCCAAAGGCAAGCTCTCAACCACTGAGCCCCCCAGGTGCCCCATGCTTACCATTTTTAAACTGAATTTCTGAACAGTTATATAGTGGTTTCCATATAAACCATAAAGGGAGGAATGTTCCCACTGCCGTTGGTTGCATATGAATAGAGACAGCCTAAGAACTATGAGAAGGCTGGGTGGCTGCTACTGTGAGGCCAGGAAGGATACTGTCCCCCCACACTGCCAGTTTCTGGTCTCCGTGGTCCTTTGTGCATGACTCCTACCCACACTCTTTCTCCATGAAACTTAGTGCCACCTCGTTAATGTAGCCACACGAGGGCCCATAAGGTAAAGAAGAGTGATGGATGACACAGGACTGCTGGCTGCTAAATCTTGCGTTTTCACATCTCTTCTCCTCTGGCTGGAACACAGATTTCTTCTTCTCTGTGAAATTCCTGTCCATCCTTCAAAGCCCAGATCAGATGATACTTCCTGAATGGAGCTACCTCCAGCCTCTTGTCAGAACTCCTCCCTGTGCCTTGTGTTCCTATGGCACAATTGCTTCCTCTATTACAGAATTTCATGTGTGGTTTTATAATTCACTGTGTACACGTCTGTCTTTCCTCAAGGTCAGGGACTGACTATGCTTCTTTATCTCTGGCTCTCTAGTATCAATGTGGTTCTTAGAAAATTGGAGGCACTTGACAAATGCATGGTGACTAATTGAACTCCTTGCGTATTCCTTTGCTTATTTATTCCTTACAGATTCCTCAATTGGCTGTAGGGAATCAGTATCAGAATGAGTTCAGATTGGTCTTTCCCGATCATTCCTGTCTTCCCGGATCAATGTAGCCCTTCTCAGCTGGGAGCACAGAGAGAGGCAGGAGACAGCAGATGTAACGTTAGCAGGTAGATAAAAAGGAGATCAGATGCCTGTACTTACGTGACCTTCCTTCCCCAGACAACTCTATCATTCCTTCTGGCTTCCCAAACTGAGTCCTGCTCTGCAGCCAGATGGAAGAGATGGGACCAGAAGGAGAAGGATTCATACATTTTCCTGTTGTGGGCTCTAGGTGAAAATCACACATGCACTGATTTCCTGTTGCTGCTGTAACAAATTATAAAAACTTAGTGGCTTAAAACAACACAAAATGATTTTTTTTAAATAGCTCAAGGGGTTAAATGTCCAAAATGAATTTTACAGGACTAAGATCAAGGTCTGCAAGGCTGTTTTCTTCTGGAGGCTCTGGGAGAGAATTCATTGCCTCTCCAGCTCTTAGCTCTCATTCCTTGGCCCACAATCACATCACTTTTTCCCCTCTGCTTCCATCATCCCATCACCTCTACCCACCTGGGTCCCCTGCCTCCCTTTTATAAGGACTCTTGGGATTACATTGGGCCCACCCAGACAATCCAGGAGCATTTCCCCAGCTCAAGATCCTGAATTTCATCACAGCTGCAAACGGTTGCCCTTTTGTCTGTCGTATAAAGCAACACCATTCCATGAAACAGGGTGTGGACATCTCAGGGGCCCATTATTCAGCCTGTTACAACCTGCCAAAGGTGAAACTTTCGCCATTACAAAATCCTGCCTACCCTAAAAGCTCTTCCCTGATTCTTCTCACCTCCTTACCCATTACAGCAAATCAATGACACAACTGACTGACTGATCGCAGATGTAATTTAACATCGCGCGGAAAAAACAGTATGGCCAAAACCAGCCCACTGGAAACGTAACAGCTTCCGAGCTAAGTGGCTCTGCCGAAAAGCAGCAGACCTGCTTTTAGGGTTCACACTTTCTCCAGGACACCGAGGAGAAGGGAAAATATGTATAGTCAGCATCGGAATATTATATAGAACAACAAATGTAGTGATTCAGGACACTGTAATGCATTGTGTTAACTTCAGAGAGATGATTATCACCATCTGGAATTATATTGTCTGTGCATCCACATGTTCCTTTCCCACCTTGCCTGCCCAGCAGTAGGAATCTTACGGGTTTTATGTCCCTAGGATCTGCAACAAAGCTTAGAACCCAGTAAATTAAAAAAAAAAAAAAAAGTAAATATCAGTACATGTCTGAATACATTTAAAAAATACATACTACTAACTGTCCATGCATCAAAAAATAAATGAGAATGAGAGACCTAGCGTGTGAGTTCCCCTGTGTCGGCAGAACTTGATTAATGAAATAATAGAAAACCATCTTACTAGTAATATACGACATGGGTTCACACTATGGAGGCAAGGGATGGAGTGAGTACAAGTGCTCCCATGCAGTCTTCCCGTGGAGGCAAGGGAGCGCACTGGGGTGTGAGTGACACCCGGTCTGCCCCCAGGGACCGGGGAGCTCCCACCTCTGCGTCACTGCATCGCCACCCTGGAGGGAATACCAGGCTTCTTAGACTTGCTGGAATATAGCATGGACACCTCAACAACATGGTACCCTTCCAAGACATTTTCAAAGGTCCCTCCAAGTTTTATAGATGGTTCTATGCAACATCTAGCTGGAGTTTCTCTTATGGTCCACATGGGCCTGAGAATTTTATTTATTTATTCACGAGAGACACAATGAGAGAGAGGCAGAGACATAGGCAGAGGGAGAAGAAGCAGGCTCCATGCAGGGAGCGCAATGCGGGACTCGGTCTCGGGACTCCGGGATCACACCTTGAGCCAAAGGCAGATGCTCAACCACTAAGCCACCCAGGCGTCCCAATAATATGTTTTCAACTATCAATCAAAAACAAACAAAACCCCACCAAGCAGGCCTGCTCTCTCGTCCCAGAAGCACCTCCGCCCTGGGTCACATCTGGGACCACCTGCTCACTTGGACTGTGGCTGGGGCCTGTTCTCTTTCCCGTTTCCATCTTCCAAAGCGGACCTGGCTGCCGCCCGGCCTGGGATTCCCAGGTAAGGAAGATAGAGTCGCAGGGGCTGTGGCTCCTTCCTAAATTGCAGCGTGCTGGCTTCAGCCGTTCGCTGGAAACGATTGTGCGCTTGACTTCTGTAACCAGGGGGACCCCCTCCCCCCCACCCCCGTCTGTATCACTCTCGGATGCACATCAACCGCCAGACTGGTGACCACATAACCGCCTAAAGCATACCACGTTTTAAAGAATAGGAGGGCTCTAAAAAATAAAAAAGGACACGTGTACAGAACACCAGCCTTCTCCTGCACCCAGCTAGCTTTCCTCCTGCAAACCATTGCAGATGCGTGCAGTTTCCACCCGTGCTCCCCAACGTGGCAGCGGCCGAGACTCCTGGCTTCTCCGATCCCAGGCTCCGTTCACCGCGTTTTAGGGGGCCGCCCTCTGCTCCGCGGTCCTGCCCACGGCACGGGGGCGAGCTGGCGAGCGAGCTCCTCCTGTGGGTGCTGCCTCTCCTCCCCAGATGCTGCATTTTCTGCCTCGGCCGGCTCTTACCAGGCCAGTCTGGTCCTGCCCGCTGTTCGTCCTGGTATGTCAGCTTGGCATAGCGTAGAGGCTGTTGGCCCCAAGCCAGCTCTGGTTCGCCTGCGCCTCCCCAGCCCACACGATAGAGACCGCGACCCACCACCCGGAGCCACGCAGGGAATTGTTGACGCGTGGGACGCAGGAAGAGCACGTGTGCCCCGCTCCGAGGCGCCTGGCGGGGGCAGGAGTCAGGCCCTGACGGCATGGTTCGAATCTTGGGTTGCCGCAAAGCAGGCAAGTGATTTGAACAAGTCACGCAATCTCTTAGGGCCTCGGTTTCCCCACTCATAGCATAAAGATGATACAGTAAAAACCCCCCATCAGGTGATGGGTAGGTCAGTCTCATAAAACGCAAGTGCACAATTTCGAGAAGTTAATGAAATGACTTGGCTTCCCAGGGTTCTGGCGATGTCAGGTAAGTCCTCCTCTCCAGCCTCAGCTGTGGTTTGGTGCCACCTGAGCACTGTTTACTCTGGTTTAAATATTGATGGAGACAAGGATGGGTCCCGTTCCGCCACTGGCTAAAGTTCCCAGGACAGGAGCAACAATTCCAGGAATCTTGTCACCTGGCACCCTTAGTGTCTTCTGGACCCAGGGAAGTTTGGCTGGAAGAACACAGAGGACACAGGGACTCACTCTCTGCCCACCTCCCACCTCCCCAGAGGGAGCTACAGCCCTTCCCACTCTGGTCGGTAAGAACTCCGGCTCATCCCTTTGAAAGCAGAGCCTGGGGGAAGGACAGGAACCGGGAGGCAAAGAACTGTGCAATATCTGAATTTGCTTTATTGAAGAGTTTTGTTTTAACGTCGATCCTATTAGTGTTGTTGTGACGATTAGGGCTAATGTATGAACATGGCATAGTTCTTGGCATGTAGCATTTGCTCAATCAATTGTGCATCCATCCCACGACTGTTATTAAACACCTCCTACATCCCCAGCACAATACTGGATCCTAAGATGATGGCAATAAACAAGAAAGATGCACGTTGTTCCCACCATTGAAAGCTTATAATTGAGCAGAAATAACAGCTTGGAGCCATGCCTTGCAAGTTATGAAGGTATTATCATCATATTTCTTCTAAAACATCCTATTTTCCCACTTTTAAAAAGTTAATATCTTATATGTATATTTTGGAATGAAATATTCCATCTTTTTCTCTAAAGAAGTGGTTCTCAACAGGGGGTTGGTTTTGCTGCCCAGGAGACATTTGGCAAAGTCTGAAGACATTTTCTGATGTTGTTATAACCTGGAGGTGGAGGGCATGGTGCTGGCATGTAATAGGGGAGGTCAGGGATGTTGCTACACATCCTACAATGCACAGGACAGCCTTTCATTATGCCAAGGCTAAGGAACCGTGGTCTAGAGGGGATCTGCTTATTCCACAATCAGCTGCTTTGGGCCACAAAGGGATAGAGACACATTTTACCCTTATGAGGCTTAGAAAAACCAGCCCTTTTGTTCTAGGCTCTATGGCACTTGCCCATGTTAGGGGAAGGCTCTTATAGTTTCTCAAACCAGAAACATATTCCTCTCGGGGACAGAGAAGATGGACCTGGAAGTCTGTTTTCATAGTACTCAGCACTATCACTGCATTCTCTGAGTGTTTGTTTATTTATTTATTTATTTATTTATTTATTTATTTATTTATTTATTTATTTTTAATCTGAGTGTTATATTTAACTGATTCTCTTATAAAAATTAGTTTTCAGGGGATCCCTGGGTGGCGCAGCGGTTTAGCGCCTGCCTTTGGCCCAGGGCGCGATCCTGGAGACCCGGGATCGAATCCCACGTCAGGCTCCCGGTACATGGATCCTGCTTCTCCCTCTGCCTGTGTCTCTGCCTCTCTCTCTCTCTCTCTCTCTCTCTCTCTCTGTGTGTGTGACTATCATAAATAAATAAAAAATTTAAAAAAATTAGTTTTCAAACAAAAAGTTCCTGGGTTACCTGGGTGGCTCGGTCAGTTAAGCATCTGACTCTTGATCTCTGTTCAGGTCTCAATCTCAGAGTCGTGAGTTCAAGCTCCGCATTGGGCTCCAAGCTGAGTGTGGAGCCTACCTTAATAAAAAATTTAAAAAAATAAAAAAAAAAAGGTTCCTGGAAAGGGCTTTTTCTTTTTTACTCTTTGAAAACCTTACCAAGATATGCAAATGATTCAAATTATCTCAAGGCCACTGAACCCGAGTTTTCAGTTCATTTGGCTTTCTTTCTTTTTAAAGCTTGTCTGGGTGTAATTAATCCAATTTGGTCTTCAGGGCAGCCCAGACTTCCAGAGTGACTGGCTTTTAATCTGATGGTTTTCTTACATCTGTGCAGCAAGGCAACACAAATTTTGGACAAAGTAGAGGATGCTGAATAGTGAGGCAAAATAACATGAAGCCAGAAGGAGAGGGAGGGAGGAAGGAAGGAGAGAGAGCAAGAGCGAGGGACAATGAGAGAGAAAGGGGAGGGGGACCAAAGGTCTGGGGGGGTTGGGGGGGTGGGGGGTGGGGGCGGTTGGCTAACAAGCCCAGAAAGAATGGAAATGGCCAGTCTTAACCTTCTTAGCATCAAGAGCCCTGGATCCTCACCTTAGCTTACTCTTTTGCCTTCTTCTGTTGTGCTTTCCGGAAGCATTGTGTTGGGTGCTAGCTCCTTTCCCTCCCACCTTCTGGGTAGAGGTGGGAGGTCCCGTCCCATAGCTGGGCTCCATGGCAGAATCCTGTGTTGAAGCAGCATATGGATCCGAAGGATTGTGCACGTGAAATGCAAAACTAATTTCTGTTTCCATTCACCTTATCATAGTGGATTATTGGTACTGTTATTGACAAAGACTGAATAGCCACAAGCGAGTACCAAGCACAGGATGTGTGAGTCATGTCTGCACTCATCTGGGTTAGAGGATGATTCAAACCATGGTGTGAACCCTTTGAACTCTGTATTTGATGTCCCATAGGCTGAATAAGCTATGTACCTTTTCTAAGAAGTGAGATTTGATTTTAAAATGTGCCAACATGTGATCTGAAACCTGCCATCCGTTCCTTCCAGTGCAGTACTTTATTTGGCACTTGTCGCAGATGTGCTGTTACAGATTCTTTGATAAAACAGTTTACCTGAGCCCACTTGCAAATGTTGTGCCTCTCTAACATCAAGTCATCCATGACAGCCAGTAACAAATTGATGAGAATTATTTCATAATTCTTGTAATACTTGTGGGCTAACAGAATTTTGTGGTCTATTAAGCATCATGCCTCACTTTAAAGATTTTGTTACTGGCTGATGGCGAGTGTTTTATGGCACTTCCTTACTATAAACAAGAACTTAGTAAAAGCTTCCTGAGACAATATTTCATTGCTTAAACTTGCCCCTGACATACTAGCGTTCAGTAATGAAACTCAACCCCAAAACTTACTGGTACAAGCACATATCCTGACCAAAGTATCTTTGTCCTCTTAAATTCCTCTTAAATTTTTCTAACTTTGGTTTTGTTTTGTTGTTGTTGTTTTTAAGATTTTATTTATTTATGAGAGACACAGAGAGAGAGAGAGAGGCAGAGACACAGGCAGAGGGAGAAGCAGGCTCCATGCAGGGAGCCCGACGTGGGACTTGAACCCAGGTCTCCAGGATCAGGCCCTTGACTGAAGGCGGCGCTAAACCGCTGAGCCACCGGGCTGCCCCTAACTTTGGTTTTGAATCCAATGCTTAGGGATCCAGGGAGGGTTTCTTCTGCTTTCCTTACAGCATGATATTTCATCAACCCCCCACGTGCCTGGCACATGTGCTCAGTAAGTATTTGCTAGAAGGAAGAACAGGGAGGGCTTTGCTAAATGGGTTATCAATATACCATGCGACTGCCCGTCAGGCTGTGCTGTCCACTGAGGGATGATCCTTGTTCTCTGTCTCTGGCCCAGACATCTCCAGGACTGATGGATCTCTTCCCTAGGTTAGCTTCCTTCCAGTTCTAAATGCAGTCATTGTGCCGGAGAGAGAAACACTTCCTCGGCAGCCCAGACATTCCTCAGTCCACGGGCATGTCTACTCTGTTAACATTTGTCTCCAGGCCGATCCCATGGAAGTCCAGGCTAGTGAGAGGAATGGAAATGATGAGGCCTGAAAATTCTTTACTCTTTGTTCTTCTGATGGGTGACAAGATAATTAGTCCAAATGAGATGCAGCCCCTCGCAGACTATATTTAGTCTAATTGCAGAGCTTCTTTCCCCTGGAGGAGCCTGGGATTCCTCCCCAATAGATGGTAGTGCCAGAAAAAGGAATAAAAGCAAGCAGGCCAGCCATAGCCACAACAGGGCATGCTCTCCCCTTCTCAGAAGGGAGCCAGTGGTGTGCTTGGGTCCAGGATTCAGGAAATGGGGTGCCACTCCCAACTCTGCTACTGACTAACTGTGTGATTGAGGACACTTCTTCCCCTCGAAGCCTCAGATTTTTACATGTTAAACAAGCATGATAATCTCTACCAAGCAGGAGAGGATAAGAATGAAATGTAACACATTTTGTAAAGCACTTTATAAATTGTAGACGTGTGATACAAATGTAGGCATGTTGCCATAAATAACAGAAGTGCCGGGATATCCCCTTCACCAAGGGCCAGTGGCCACCAAACGTCGACGTGTGAGGCTCTGGCCGACTTGTGAAGTAAGTGTGTGATCATCTCTCCCTTCCTCCTCTCTAGAACCATGGTGTCCCAATCCTCAAGATCATGGTTAGTGCTCAATAAATATTTGATTGCTAATATTACTATTTGCAATTAAAGTATTAAACTAGAGAAATATTGTCTCAGCAAACAGAAGAGCTGTGTATTTAATCGTCTAAATACACATCTTGCAAATACACTGAGGAGAGGTGAGCATTCTTTTTCATTTCCAAGTACACTTTAGGCAGTACATAGCATTGATATGCCTTTGTTTATCCTTCCAGCTGTTCATTTTTTAATTTAATACTTTTAATATAATTTGACATCAAATTAAATATAATTTGAAATTAGAGGGTTTAATAAACTCTTCCCTCTTTCTGGCTGTGCTTCAAAAAACATTCTTCCCCTTTGTTCCATTTCCCCAATTCTGGAAAGTAAAAGAAAATAATTTAAAAATTGCAAATGAAGAGTTCTATTTGATTCAATGTATATTTGCATACGCAGGACTGAGAAAAACACTTGAAATCTATGGGTTTTTTCTCTACCTCACACCTCTTGTTCCAATCTACACATGGCCTTGCCACTCAATACCCTGGATCTTGGTGTTTTGAACTTTTTACTTTTTCTTCAACCTAATTAACACCTGCAATCCATAATTATTGGGTAATAATGTACTTTCCCTTCCTGGTAGCTCATCCTCTCCCGCCCCCCACCCACCCCACCATCCTTTCCCTCAGACTGAAGTTTACTGCCTGAGGGAAGAGAAAGAGGAACGCTGGCTAAAACAAAGAAGTTGTGGCTCAGCTTTGTGCTTTGAATTAGACTTTTTAAAAGTTCACAGTGAGACAATAGTCTTAAAAGTCAGGGTTTTTTTTTTTTTTTTTTGAGAAATAAAGAGATATTTCTCAGCAATTCTAAAGCTGTGTTTCTACAATGTCTTTTAGAGGACTGACCACAGAACAAGCCATAGACAGTAGGAAGCATAGATTCTTGCCACACGTGGAGGAGAAAGCCCTTCCACTAGAGTGGGAATGAGCTGGGAATGAGAAAGAGAAAGGCAGGGTTTATTTTGTATTATTTTTAAAAAATATTTTTCAGAGAGACAGAGAGCGAGCGAGCGAGTATGAGCAGCAGGGGCAGAGGGAGAGGGAGAGAGAATCTCAAGCGGACTGCACTGAGCACGGAGCCCCAACTGGGGCTCGATCCCACAACCATGAGATCATGACCTGAGCCAGAGGCCCCACCAACCGCACCATCCAGGCACCCCGAAAGGCAGGATTTATTTATTATTATTATTTTTAAATATTTTATTTATTTATTTATTCATGATAGACAGAGAGAGAGAGAGACGCAGAGACACAGGCAGAGGGAGAAGCAGGCTCCATGCGGGGAACCCGATGCGGGACTCGATCCCAGGACTCCAGGATCATGCCTTGGGATGAAGGCAGGCGCTTAAACCGCTGAGCCACCCGAGGTTCCCGAAAGGCAGGATTTAAATGCAAATCTCGGGCAGCCCGGGTGGCTCAGCAGTTTGGTACCAACTTCGGTCCAGGGAGTGATCCTGGAGATCCAGAATCGAGTCCTGCGTTGGGCTCTGTGTGGAGCCTGCTTCTCCCTCTGCCTGTGTCTCTGCCTCTCTCTCTGTCTCTATGAATAAATAAATAAATAAAATCTTAAAAAATAAATAAATGCAAATCTCTTGCATCACCTGAGTGTCAAAACTGCAATAGCTAAATACTAGGTAAGTATGGATAATGTTAAGAATATCAAGGTCAGGGTGAATGGGTGATGGGCACTGAGGGGGGCACTTGACGGGATGAGCACTGGGTGTTATTCTGTATGTTGGCAAATTGAACACCAATAAAAAATAAATTTATAAATAAAAAGAATATCAAGGCTGGTGTCTAATTTCCCACTGTGAGGATACTGATCATGTCTCTAGGACAAACTTCTCTAGATTGGTAATGTAGCAATAGCTGAGGGAGGTGTCTAAGGTAGGTGGGCCTGGTGTCAGCCTCCTAATGTATCAACCATACATAGTTGACCTTTGAGGGGGATTTGAAGGGGTTAGGAGTGCTGACTGCCCCTGCCCATCCAAAACCCACATACAATTTTTTTACTCCCCTAAAAGTTCATAGCCCACTGTTGACAAAAAGCCTTACCAATATCATAGTCAATTAACACATATTTTGCATACTATATATGTTATTTAGTATGATACTGTATTCTTATAATAAAGTAAGCTAAAGGAAAAAATGGTATGAAAATCACAAGGAACAGAAAATCTTTATTTAAGATTATAGTACTATAAAAAATCAGCATACAAATGTACTCTCATAGTTCTAACCTGTGTTGTTCATGAGTCACCTGTAACGGAGAGTGTTATGGAACAGGGTTCTCAAACTTTTTGATCTCTGGAAGGCAGAACAAGAACAAGTGAGCCTGTTTCTGTAGGGTGTGGTTTTTAAATTTTTTCGTTTTGAGATCCCTTGCTTGATATTCTTATAAATTATTATTATTTTTTAAAGATTATTTTTATTTATTTATTTTTTTAAAGATTTTTAAGGGATCCCTGGGTGGCGCAGCGGTTTGGCGCCTGCCTTTGGCCCAGGGCGTGATCCTCGAGACCCGGGATCGAATCCCACATCGGGCTCCTGGTGCATGGAGCCTGCTTCTCCCTCTGCCTATGTCTCTGCCTCTCTCTATATATATGACTATCATAAGTAAATAAAATAAAAAAAAAAGAAAGAAAATTTAAGATTTTTAAATGACTTGAGCAGAAATCAAGAGTCAGACGCTTAACAAATTGAGCCACCCAGGCTCCCCTTAATATAAATATTTTTATTAAAAAATTACTATTTTTCCAAAAAATTTTAAATATACACACAATGGCATTGTGTGTATATATATCACTTTATACATCAAACTTAATAGAAAGCAGATTCTTTCTGCTTTAAATTTGATCCTGCATTAAATTTGTTATGAAAAATTACTGTGGTTGAAGTATGTGAAGAAATCCAGCCTTATGCAAGATTAGTTGGAAAAGAGAAGTTTCTGAATAGAATTTGGATAACCTGGATATCCTTCTTCGATATGACACAAAAATTCAGCAAGTGGTAGTTTTGTAAAGATTAGTTGCAATGTGGAATCTAAAACCACATTACTGGGGTGCCTGGCTGGCTCAGTTGGTAGAGCATGTGACTCTTAATCTTGGGGTCATGAGTTTGAGCCCATGTTGAGTGTAGAGATTACTTAAATAAAGTCACATTATCAGTAAACTTTTTATTCTCCATTACAATAAAATTTTTTGATCTATTTTGCACCTTGTCTTTATTTAAGATTTTGTTTGAGAGACAGCACATGCATGCGAGTGGAGGGAGGGGCAGAAAGAGAGAGGGAGAGACAGTCTTTTTTTTTTTAATTTTTATTTATTTATGATAGTCACACAGAGAGAGAGAGAGAGGCAGAGACATAGGCAGAGGGAGAAGCAGGCTCCATGCACCGGGAGCCCGACGTGGGATTCGATCCCGGGTCTCCAGGATCGCACCCTGGGCCAAAGGCAGGCGCTAAACCGCTGCGCCACCCAGGGATCCCCAGGGGGAGACAGTCTTAAGCAGACTCCCTGCTGAGCATGGAGCCTGACGGCGGCCTTGATCTCAAGACTGGGGGATCATGACCTCAGATAAAATTGAGAGTTAAGTACTTAACTGATCGAGTCATCTAGGTGCCCCTGACCTACTTTGCACTTCTTCTTTTTAATATGTTATTTATTTATTCATGAGAGGCAGAGGCACAGGCAGAGGGAGAAGCAGGCTCCCTGAGGGGAGCCCATGCAGGATTACATCCCAGAACCCTGGGATCACGCCCTGCGCCAAAGGCGGACTCTAAACCACTGAGCCACTGAGATGTCCCTATTTTGCACTTTTTTTTTTTTCTATTTTGCACTTTGAATGGATCTTTACCATTCATGTTTTTGTAACATCATTTTATCATTTGGAACATATTGGTTCTCTGAGTTATGTAGATATTCTAAATGTTGATATATACCATTATATAGTAATATAGTATCTATTTACATCTATCTAACTTAGTATTTTTTATTTTTCAGAAGTCTTTAAGTGTTGGGAAGCTATCAAGCTCATGGTGGCAGATAAACGTTTTCCAAAATTCTTTCGCTCGAAAGCTCAAATTTTATCATTGCCAACAAATACTATCAATTATTTTTTAAAAAATCTTATCTCCACACCCAACGTGGGGCTCGAGCTCACAATCCCAAGAACCAGAGTTGCATGCTCTACCAACTGAGCCTGTCAGGCATCCCAATACTATTAATTATTTAAGTAAGCTGTACACCCAGTATATGGCTTTAAGTCAGGACCCCAAGGTCAAAAGTTGCATGCTTCACTGACTGAGCCAGCCAGGCACCCCAATACTACCAGTTATTTTTCTTTTAAAAAATTTTTTTTTAATTTTAAGTACTTTTGAAGATTTAATTATTTATTTATTTTAGGGGGAGGGGCAGAAGGAGAGTCTTAAGCAGTCTGTGCAGAGCCAGACTCAGAAATTGATCTCACAAACTAAGCTGAAACCAAGAGTCAGATTCTTAACTAACTGTACCACCCAGGTGCCCCACTATCAATTATTTTTCTTAAGTG
The DNA here is from genome assembly GCF_011100685.1 of Canis lupus familiaris. Classification (NCBI taxonomy): domain Eukaryota; kingdom Metazoa; phylum Chordata; class Mammalia; order Carnivora; family Canidae; genus Canis; species Canis lupus. The sequence goes on from NC_049238.1 coordinate 19,972,305, forward strand.
ACAGGCTGACTTTGTTCATTTTCAAAAAAATTCCCAAATCTGAATAACCATAGTTTGTCAGTCATACTCCTAAATGGTTTTTCTTCCTTTCTTTTTTGTCCTTTGATGATCCTCATTGATTTCTTTTTTTAAAAACACATTTTATTTATTTATTTTAGAGAGAGAGAGAGAGAGAAAGAGCAGGGCGAGGGGCAGAGGGAGAAGGAGAGAATCTCAAGCAGACTTCCTGCTGAGCACAGAACCCAACTTAGGGCTTCACAACCCTGAGATCATGACCTGAGCTGAAATCAAGCATCAGACACTCTACTGAACGAGCCACTCAGGCGCCCCTTCACCCATTTCTTAAACATGAAACAACTAGTGAGATCAGCTCATCACCCAAATAACTACACTAATGCATTTTCTCAAAATAACTACTGTACTTCAGTGTGTTGGAGTGTTTTATGTGTAAACTTCCCATTTTGTCACACGTACTAAAAATGTCAGGTACTCAGGTATCAAGACTTACAATGAATCATAGGCTTAAATGTAAAACACACACATATATATATATAACTGACAATGACATAGGAGAAAATCTAGGTAACTTTGGGTCTGACAATGGCTTTTTAGATACAACACCAAAGACACAATCCAGGAAAGAAATAATTGGTTAGCTAGACTTCATTAAAATTAAAAACTTCAAAAGACACTGCCTGACTTACACTGAGCCACCTGTGAGATGGTTTCCGACCTGGTGGCCTTAAGGGCAGAGGTACTGGGGCACCTGGATGGCTCAGTGGTTGAGAGTCTAGCTTCAGCTCAGGTCATGATTCTGAGGTTCTGGGATCGAGTTCCACATCAAGCTCCCTGCAGAGAGCCTGCTTCTCCTTCTGCCTATGTCTCTGTGTCTCTCTCTGTGTCTCTCATGAATAAATAAAACCTTTAAAAATAGATTAATTAATTTTTAAAAACAAGATACTACTACATAATTAGAGTGGTTAAAATCCAAAAACACTAAAAACACTGAATGCTGGCAAGGATGCAAAACAACAGGTATTCTCATTCATTGCTGATGGAACTGCAAAAGAGCACAGCCACTGTGGAAGACACTTTGACAGTTTTTACAAAACTAAACATACTATTACCATACAATCCAGGAGTCATCCTTCTTGCTGTTTACCAAACAAGCAAGAAAACTTATGTCCACACAAAAATCTGCTGATGTTTATAGCAGTTTTTTTTTTATAGCAGTTTTATTCACAAAACTTGGGGGCAAAGCAAGATGGTCTTCAGTAGGTGAGTGAACAAAATAAATTGTGATATATCCAGACAATGGAATATTATTTAGAACTATAAAGAAAGGAGCTATGAAGCCATGAAAATACATGAAGAAACTTAAATGCATATAACTGAAAGAAGCCAATCTGAAAAGTTTACATAGTATATGTTTCCAACTACAGGGCATTCTGGAAAAGGCAAAACAATAGAGACAATAAAAAGATCAGTGGTTGATGGGAGAGAGGGATAAATGGAACACAGTGGATTTTTACAGCACTGAAGTCATTCTGTATGATACTGTAATGATAGATACATGTCCTTACACATTTGTCAAAACTCATAGAAGTTACAACACTAATGTAAACTCTGGACTTTGGGTGATAATAATGTGTCAATGTAGATTCACTGATTTAAAAAAATATACCACTCTGGTATAGGATGTTATTAATAATGAGAGGAATGCGGGGGGCAGAGGGTATACGTTAACTCTCTTTCCTTTCCCTTCAGTTTTGCTGTGAACCTAAAATTGCTCTTGAAAGTCTATTAAAAAATATATGAGGGGTGCCTGGGTGGCTCAGTTGGTTAAGTGTCTGCCTTTGGCTCAGGACATGATCTCAGGGTCCTGGGATGGAGCCCCGCATTGGGCTCCCTGCTCAGTGGGGAGCCAGCTTCTCCCTCTGCCCCTCCCCCTGCCCCTGCTGGTGTGGTCTCTCTCTCCCTAAATAAATAAATACATAAATAAAATCCTTAAAAAGGGGGGGCACCTGGATGGCTCAGTCAGTTAAGGATCCAACTTTTGATTTTCATTTTGGCTCAGGTCATGATCTCCAAATCAGGAAACTGAGCCCCATATGGAGCTCTATGCTCATAGGGGAGTCTGCTTCCCTTCTCCTTCTGCCTCTACCTATCTGCCCCCCACCGCTTTGTGTGTGTGTGTGTGTGTGTGTGTGTGTCTTTCTCTCTGAAATAAATCTTTAAAAAATAATTAGTCTCAATACAGTTAGAATGATTCAGGTCACACAAAGTATGTTCTTTGAGTATAATGGAATTAAAATAGAAATCTTTTTTTTTAAAATAGAAATCTATAAGAGAAGATATCTGAAGTATTCAAATATTTGGAAACCAGATAACACATCTCTCAATTACACATGAGTTGAAGAAGAAATCAAAATCAAAATTAGAAAGTAGTTTGAACCGAAGAGAAATGAAACAACATATCAGAATTGTGGGGATGTTACTATAGCAGCACTTAGGGGGAAATTCATAGCATTGAACATTTACATTAGAAAATTATTAATAATAAAAAATAAAAAGAAAAAAAGAAAATTATTAATAAAGTTCTCAAATTATTGACAACAGCCTCCATATTAAGACATTAGACAAAGAATAACATATTAAACATAAAATAAGCAAAATAAATGAAACACAGTAAGAGTGGAAATCAATGGGGGTGCCTGGATGGCTCAGTCAGTAGAGCATGCAACTCTTTATCTTGGGGACATGTGAAGCCCCACATTGGGCATAGAGCTTACTTTAAAAGAAAGTGGTGGGGGGAGGCGCGCCTGGGTGTCTCAGTGGTTGAGCATCTGCCTTTGGCTCAGGGTGTGATCCCGGGGTCCTGGGATGGAGTCCCACATCAGGCTACCCACAGGGAGCCCGCTTCTCCCTCTGCCTACGTCTCTGCCTCTTCTGTCTCTCATGAATAAATAAATAAAATCTTTAAAAAACAGTAAAAGACACAGAGAGGGAATGGAAATCAATGAAATTAGAAAACAATAACAAAAACAATAGAGAAAACCAATGAATCCAAAGCTGGATTAATATTCTGAAATCAATCAATGAAATTCATCATGTTAACAAACTGAAAAAGAACCCCATATCAAGTCAATAGATGTAGAAAAAGCATTTGACAAAATTTGACATCCATTCCTGATTTAAAAAACAAAAACAAATACACTCCTAGCAGGTGATAGAAGGGAACTTCCTCAGCCTAATGAAGGGCAACTAGGAGAAACCTTTAGCTAACATCATACTTGATATGAAATAGTAAATGCTTTCCTTGTAAGATCAGGAACAAGGATGCCTACTCTCACCACTTGTATTCAACATTGTACTACAGGTTCTAACCAGTGCAGATGAGAAAAAGAAGTTATCTAGAATAAAACATTGTCTTTGCAGCTAACAGTGTTATCTATATAGAAAATCCAACAGAATATATGTACAAAGAAGCCACTAAATCTAGTAAGCGAGGTTAGCAATTGATTTTTATTTTTTTTTTAAGATTTTATTTATTTATTCATGAGAGACAGGCAGGCAGACACAGGCAGAGGGAGAAGCAGGCTCCTTGCAGGGAGCCCGACGTGGGACTCAGTCCTGGGTGTCCAGGATCACGCCCTGGGCTGAAGGCGGTGCTAAACTGCTGAGCCACCCAGGCTGCCCTAGCAATTGATTTTATCAAAGCCTGTATAAGAATGTAAAGTGAATGTTTATATCCACCAATTAATGCTCAGAAATTTGAGTGTTGACCTTTAAAACTGAAATTTAAAAAATTTTTCATAGGATCATTTAAAATTTTTTACTTTTAATTTTTAGAGATTTTACTTTTTTATTTGACAGAGAAAGCACAGAGGGGGTGGGAGAGGGAGAAGCAGGCTCCCTGTTGAGCAGGGAGCCCGATGCGGGGCTCAATCCCAGATGCTTAAGCAAGATGCTTAACTAACTGAGTGACTCAGGCACCCCTAAAAAACTTTAAAAGTAAAAAAAATTGAAATGTAGGATTAAATCAGACAAAAGATGTGAAAGCTCTATTCACTGGTACCAATAAGACATTGCTAAGAGAAATTAAATATTATGTAAATAAATGGAAATATGGATTAATGACAAAATACTAAGATCTCAATTTCTTTCAAATTGTTGTATACCTTAAACACAATCCCAGTTAAACTTGTTTTTACAGAAATTGACAACTGGTTCTGTAATTCATGGAAATCAAAGGGCAAATAGCCTAATAGAATTTGAAGGTAAAAAACAAAGTTGGAGAACTAACATTACCCGATTTTAAAACATTTATAAAGCTACAGTAATTAAGACAATGTGGTACTAGTGCAAAGATATACAAGCATATCAGTGGAACAGAAATCTGAAAATAGATTCACACATATATGGACAATTGATTTCCAACAGAGGTATGAAAGTCATTCAGTATGTCTTTTAATGTGAGAACAATTGGATATCACATCTTTAAGATTTTATTTATTTATTCATGAGAGACAGAGAGAGAGAGGCAGAGACACAGTCAGAGGGAGAAGTAGGCACCATGCAAGGAACCCAACGTGGGACTCGATCCCAGGACTGGAATCACACCCTGAGCTAAAGGCAGATGTTCAACCGCTGAGCCACCCAGGCGTCCCAGATATCACATCTTTATTTTTTTAAATATTTTATTTATTTATTCATGAAAGGCACGGGGGGGGGGGGCAGAGACACAGGCAGAGGGAGAAGCAGGCTCCATGCAGGGAGCCGGACATGGGAATCGATCCAGGGTCTCCAGGATCACACCCTGGGCTGAAAGCGGTGCTAAACCACTGGGCCTGCCCAGAAACAGACTTTTTTTTTTTTTTTTTTTAAGATTTTATTTATTTATCCATGACAGAGAGAGAGAGAGGCAGAGACACAGGCAGAGGAAGAAGCAAGGCTCTGTGCAGGGAGCCCGATGTGGGACTCGATCCCGGGTCTCCAGGATCACACCCCGGGCTGATGGGGGCACTAAACTGCTGAGCCACCAGGGCTGCCCAATATAACATCTTTAAATAATTTATTAAGTTTAATAAACACAACTCCCAATCTTCTCTACTCCAAATCACTGTCAACCATCATTCTAATTTCTCCATGAATTTGACTTCTGTATGTTCATTATATAAGTGGAATCGTATATTTATTCCTTTTGTGTCTGGCTTATTTCACTTAGCACAGTGCCTACAAGGTTCATCCATGTTGTGGCATGTGTCAGAATGACATTCTTTTTTAAGGCTGAATATTCCAAGTATATCACATTTTGTTTACCCATTCATTGATGAATATTAGGTTGTTTTACTTTTCAGCTATTATAAATAACATTGCTATGAACACTGATATGCAAATATCTGTTCAAGTCCCTGTTTTCATTTCTTTGGGGTATATAGCCAGAAGTGAAATTGCTGGATCATACAGTACTTCTGTTTTGAGGAATGGTCAAACTGTTTTCCACAGCAATAAAGTCATTTCACATTTCTACTAGCAATGCACACTAAATTCTCTACATCCTTGCCAACACTTTGTGTGTGTGTGTGTGTATGAACTCTACTCCCAACATGGGGCTTGAACTCATGACCCTGAGATCAAGAGTCTCATGCTCTACTGAGCTAGCCAGGTGCCCCTTGTTTTAATAGCTATCCTTATGGGTATGGAGTTGTCTCATTGTGATTTTGTTTGCATTTTCCTGGTAGTTAGTGATCTTGAGCATCTTTTCATGTGCTTATTTGGCCATCTGTGTGTATCTTCTCTACAGAAATGCCTACTCCAGTCCTTTACTCATTTTTTAATTGGTTGTTCTTTTGCTGTTGAGCTGTAGGAGTTCCTTACATATTCTGAATATTGATTTCTTGTTGACATAGGATTTGCAAATATTTTCTCCCATACTGAGGGCTGTGTTTTCACTCTGAATAATGTCCTCTGATGTACAAGACTTTAGTTTCAGAATTTTAACATTTTGTTTTTAATGAAATCCAATTTATCTTTTCTTTTGTTGCCTGTGCTTTTGACAAATCCCAGAAATCACTGCCAAGTCAAATTATGAAATTTTCCTCATTTTCTTCTAAGTGTTTTATATTTTTAGCTTTCAATGTTTAGGTCTTAGATCAATATTAATTTTTGTATACGGCATAGGATAAGGGTCTGATTTCATTCTCTTGCATGTGGATATGCAAGTTTTGCAACATTTATCGAAAAGACTGCCCCCCTTTTCTCATTGACTGGCCTTGGCACTCTTGTCCAAAAAATCACTTGATCAATACATGTGAAGGTTTACTTCTGGGCTCTCTGTTTTACCTCATTGGTCTGTATGTCTATCTTCATGCCATTACCACACTGCTTTAATTTCTGTGGCTTTTGGGTATAGGTTTCTTTTTTATTTTTGAAATGTACAACACATCCTTTATGGCTCGTGATCCGTTCTTTAATCCCCAAGTGTTGCCTAGAGACTGGCACTTTTTGTAGTACCCAAATTTAGCCAAGGACCCAGGGATAATTGTGCAATCGGGTGCAAGAAAAGGAGCAACAGGTGGGTCATTCAACATGACGTCTGATTTCTTTGGAAAAGAGAAGGCACAGTCGCTAGAGTAAAACTGTACGCCTTTATTCAACTTAAATGAGTCATTAAGATAAAATACAATTTGCCCATGTGCAGAAACATTGTACATTCAATTCTGAGGAAGGTAGTTTTATACAACCAATAAAAGGAACGGTCTAAAAGTGAGAGGAATAAAGACGATAGTGAGAGGGGAGCTAAAAGGCAGAGTTTTATCTGTCAAAGTGCTAAGGCCTATGTGCACAAAGATTAAGTGAACAAGACCAACATAAGGTCATTTCTTCCATTCTGATTTCTCTTGGTGCTGGTGAAAAAGTTTTAAGGTGTGATGCAATGAGTCACAGGATTAAGACGGGTTTTAAAAAAAAATAGGTCATAGCACTTATGGCTGAGAAAGGTTTATTTCCAGAGTTTCATTAGTCATGTACTCGAGATCTTTTATGGATTCTATGAATTTCACGAATTCAGTAAGAGCCTGCCCTTCAATCAGTAGTCTATTATCAAGGAACAAACGGTTAGGTCCTTCCCAGCCCAGAATCCATCTCCTTATGCAACAACAGAGGAGAAACCAAATCTGAGACTCTGGAAAAGTTTCATTACTTTAAAGTTTGTGTTAAGTGATTACATATACGTTCAGCTGGGGTTACCACCCAGGTCTTCAAATTGCTATTGCCCAAAAACCTAAAATGAGAATTGCTAACCTCGGGCCAAAGTCCAACTCCATCATTTCCAAGCTCTAGGTATCTGGAAACATCAGATATTGGTTTTTGGAAAGAAAGTAATAAAGTAAAAGTTTTTGTACCACCCTTTCCATAGAAAGGGAACAGGCTGTGTGTAAAATAATAGTTCTAAGGTATCTTCAAGTATTTTGATAACATTTAATGCACTGCTTTCTTATTGGGCTAATTTAAATTTTAAATATTTAGAAAGAGAACCCACGATTAAAGTTAATAAAATTGTTGACTCAAGTTGGCAAAATAGTGTTTATGAGCAACATCGGCATTATTTAACAGACACAGGTGCACAACACTAAATCCTGAGCAGCAGCAAAAGCTGCCACCGGATAACTCAATAGAAAACCATCACCTTGCCCATAAAATGTCTCAAATCAAATTTCACATTCTAATCATGGCAATTTAACATTATGTGAACTCAAAACCTTAAAAAAAAAAAAAAAAAAACTCCATAAAAGGGTAAGTTAAGAATAATTCAGTTTACTTAAACCCATTTTAAATCCAATCTTGGGTTTACCTTTTTTCTCCCCCAGGCATTCTGTGGGTTTTGCAGTCAAGATGGAAATCAGTGGGCTTTTTTTATTTCCCTTTAGCCTCCTTTTGAGTTTGAAGAACCAGGAATAGAGTTGGAAGTTATTCTTCAGGAGAACACACTATCTCGTCACAGCCCATTTCTATGGCCTGATCATCTCTGGCTCTCCCTTCCAGGCTCAATCCCTCCTTCCTGTCTTTCTTAGGGAAGTCTTTCTTATAGAGATAGTCTTTACTGATTAAGAGTGAAAGCTCCACGGAGGTATAGAGATTCCTCAGTTTATACATCTCTGTAAAAGAAACTTGGTTTTCTAAGGTCACCAAGTATTAGGAAAATACAGGATACCCACCCTCCTACTTCCTGGGCAAAGTTGGGACATTTCATGGTGGAATACACCAAATACCTCTTTTAAAGGTGAATATGGATATTTTGGCATGCAGAATTTGAGTTGCAAATCCAACAATCCAAGTTAATGATAAATGATAAGGAAAATTCAAGAATAAGCACTCACAAAATACAATGATTTATCTTAAAAAAATTTTTTTTTTAACCAGAAAATCTTAAAGTAAAAATTGGGAATTTAGGCCATTAAAAAGGACTAAGGTACTGCTGAAGTTTCTTGTAGTTAAAAATTCTGTGACTTCATAATGGGGGATGGGGGAGCCAATTCTACTGTACTAGAATAAAAACTTTAGAACACCAGTTTTATCCATTATGGAGAAAAAACAGGGATGCAACATCTCTTCCTTCTCACCAGACTACAAAATGAAAATCAAGGTTTAGTTTTAATTCTCTTTAGCTTCCTTTCGGTTTGAACATTAGGGAAAGGCAGGCTACATTATTTACCTAAGAGTTATTGGAAAGGGTTAGTTAAGATTATAGCATCTTTCTGGGTGCACTGACCAGAATTAATTGAACGGGATTCTCTCTTCAACTAAGATGTTACTAAGAAATTTAAGTTTCTATTAAGAATTCTACATCTTCTTCACTTCCATGTTATTTTACCTAGGGGCAATGCCTTTCCTTTCGCTCTTCATGTTTTGCCATGGTTTCAAACAGTGCCTCAAACACGTCCCTTCCATAACTCATTTATATTTAAATTTCCATCGTGTCTTGGGAAATATGTGGTATCTATTACTCCTTGAGCCCTGAACTAGACATGTGCTGTATGGCTACTGATATGTTAGGAAGACCTTTTGCAATCTACCTGGTTGCTTTTGTTTACCCTTATAAAACCTGAACCTCATCACAGTGCCTAGCACATAGTAGGTGCTCCGAGAAATATGTGAATCAATGAATAACATGATTTGTACACAAAACCAGCTAGACACATTATGCAAAATCTTATTTCTTAAGACCGTTTGGTCAAGTAGTGTCAAAAGCATTGAACACAGGTTTCTAGACTGTGATGTAAATAAAGAATGGACAATTGGAGATTCAAGTTGAAGTCGTGTTCTAGTATATTGCTCTTTCTCATTCAACTGCACATCAACTACACATTTAGGCTCCTATGTCATTAACCTGAACATGAAGAAATTTTACTTCTGGTGAGGTAGGAGGCCCATTTAAATAATTATAAATATGTATTAGAAACGGTGTGTGTGTGTGTGTCTGTCTGTAAATGGCCATAATGGACTGGTTCACATACATTTAAATATTTCACTTTCACTTCTATTATATATGGTAATTATAAGAATGCAGATGTTCCCTGAGACATACGAAAATTTCCTTTAGAAAAAGCATATTTTAAGCAAAGATTTAGAATGCTGTTCTCTTGGAGTGGTAAATGATCTTCAATGTCTTTGGGCAACCCCAATGTTTGAAATTTCAATTTTTGAAAGATAACAAGGCAATCTTTTAAAAAAAGCATTCTATAAATCCTTATTAATTTCCAAAATATGCTACTTTTATCAGTGAAATAATCACAGCTGAGGAATTAAGGGGAGAACTAGGAAACTAGAAGAGTCAGTTTCATGGGTCACTAAGATACATTCGTGGAGTTCTGACCTTATTTTTTATTTCATCAATAAATCTATAAATTATTCATTTTTAAAGAATAGACTAGATATCTATTTCCAAAGACTATCTAGGTATCATTTTGCTCCTTCAATCATATCCTAAAACCAAGTATTTGCAACCACAAAATTCTCTTGAACAGCAGGATTCCAGGCTATCTGTAGGTATGGGATATAGACTGGCAGTTAAGCTCTCCTAATATCTGGCTGAGTCCTCATTTGCATAAATGCCCTTCCTGACACAGGGGAGATCAAAATCCAAGCTCTCCTAGCTCTTCTAGCTCTCCAGATCAATTAGGAAGGACCTAAAACTGGTTTTGAAACTCCCTCACCGGATCAATCAGGAAGGATACAGAACCAGTTAGGAAACTTACTTCTCAGAGAAGAACTGGTAAAGAGAAAACAAGTTTTTGATTATCTTCATGGGATTATTTCTTCACATACTCCTATCGCTTAGAAGGTTGTGGCAGTGAATGTTTGCTAATGAATTATTAACCACAGTTGAGAAAGAAAAACCTATTTTTACCCCTGAGATATTTTCTTACCATTCTTTGTTTTAGAAGCAAACAGTGGGCACATTAAAAAAAAAAAAAAGGAATGCACCATGTTTTTGTGTTTGTCTGTTTTTCAACGTTCCCAGTAACATCCCATGGTTAAGAGACAGAACAGTTCAAGGGTGAAAGCAGAGACAGACAGATTAGGCAAGTTTAATATTTTTACTAGAGTTCTGAAAGAAATATGCTACCCTGATTTGTTTATCACCAAATTTCTCATTTTACCCTTCTATACAATCTGTTGTAATCTTCCAATGGTAATAATATAAGGCAACAGCTGAGGGCCCTTACCCACACCGCTCTCAGATGGATGTCAGACCTCAAGATTCACCAAAAAGTCCAAGGTTTTTATTTTCACTTTAATTATCTTTTACTTAATAATAAAATGAAAAATAAGAATATATGAATACATACAATCTATATACATATATTTATTGCAAATACTTAAAATTCTTATGTAAAATGATTTTTCTATATTTGTGAAAAAATATGACTTTTTAAATGGTGTTGACACCAACTTCTCTGTACATACCCTCAATTCCAATGTTAACAATTCCTTTAAAAAGGCAAAAAGACACAAAAGTTTAGCATTTACCAAACCAGTCTGTACAAACCTTATAAGCCAGAAGGAAAAAAAATAGCTTGTGGTAAATAAGTTGATATTCTTTTAAAATAAAAAATAAACTTCAAAACTATTCCCCTTATTGCATTTTCTGGAAATAATCTGAGTGTCTTTAGAGTAACTTCCTTTGTAACAATTTGTGCCTTAACAGTGAGGTCCTACGTTAAACATACCATATATGAGAAATTCAAAGTCTTCCACTGTCACTTTTTACATAGATATTAAAATATATATTACTTAAAATATATTACTGGAAAGCTATTTTTAAAATTGATCTTTAATAGTTGTATCAAATGTAAAGCATTAAAAAAAATAAAGTAACCAAGAATCTATGAAGCTCTCACTTCAACTTTAGGAAATGTTTTACCTACTGTTCCCTTTCAATAGGTATGTAGGTATTGAAACATGGGAGGAAAGATCCCTGCCTATCATCATGTTTCTCAGAGTCTCTTTGGACTATTCTATAAATTGAGCTGAAAACTACCGTCGGCCAAGTTTTTTACTTAGCAAGTTGTGGTAATGCAACAGGGACTTTTCCCTCTTTGCTGTGAAGTGAAACCTCTAGGTCAAAGAGAAAAACCCTGGCACTACTCACTGATAGTGAGTTCTAGAAATAAATAGTGGTGTAATGACCAGAGAAGACTCCATCGTTATAACAAATCATTTCACCCAAGAGCTCTGTAAGGGCTCTAAGGTGGAGAAAGGCAATAATAAGCAATTAGGATGGTAACTGTCAAGTCAGCAATATGTATGAATTTACACCTTCACCAGGAAGGCAATGAGGTCTTCCTTTGGCTATTTATCTAAATCTGAGATAATTCCTAAAACACCTACATCTGGGTGCCTTCCCAGCCCACGCAAGTATGCTTCCCCTACTCCTAACAAAAATGTCCCATTTGCCAGATCTTACTTAGAAATGTTACATGGGTTACCACAGATAGTTTCAGTATCTTGAGCACAGGGGTTAAGGAAGAGTAGGGCGATCAACTCCAGGTCATTTGGCTTTATCTTCTGCTTAATAGGATGGAGAATTTTAATCAAAATTTTTTCTTAAGATTCAGGGAGCCTTCTCTACTAGACAACTCAGAACATTCATTAAGTAAGACTGAGATGACATATTTATTGTTAATGCTATCTCCCCAAGGTGACCTACAATGGAAGGTACCTGAAGGCTCGAGAGACATCCCTTGGAGGCATAAATATCAGGCACAATGCCTGACTAGTCACTGGAAATAGTGCAACTAAATATCATTAAAAAAAAAAAAAAAAGCTTAGCATTTATTAGCAACCTTTTAGATTGAACTGAAAGGTAAAGCAACTCTGAAAACCTAAGATAAAAACTGCTTTCATGGTTCTGGAGTACCATGCTCTCAATAATATAAAGATTTTCCTTGTTCCTACTGCTTCATTTTCAAAAGGCCAGACTGGAATGTGTTTGGATTGTTGCTGTTGTTTTTCTGTTCAGCTCTTAAAATGAATGACTTTCTATCTGAAAACACTGTTTTGAAGCAAACTAACGGACTGTATTCAATTTACTACCAACCTGAGAGAACCTATTCTCTCGTTTTGTCAAGATTGAGGCAGTGTACCTAGTTGACCAATTCTGTTTTAGGGACATTCATAAATGCCAATATTTTATTAGCTGAGTATTGCTTGTTAAGAGAATCTGGGGAATAATAATGCTTAGGGACCTATCTGTAAGAGCCTGGTCAAGATGAAGAGGCACAATACGGTCTGCTCTCCAAGTGGACTTAAAAATCCCTGATAACCATTCTACCTTTCCTGGTTTACCTGTTCAACCTCAGATTAGGGGAACCATGGAGGAGAGACTCTTCTAGGACAGGAAAGGTGCAAAGAAGAAAATTCACTTTGATCAAGCCAAATTGGTAACTAATGTTTTAGTTTTAGCACAGGGTCAGTTCCAAACTACTCAGGCACTTCAGCATGCAGACCAGCCCTGGGTCCTGGCCCTGATGCAGAGAGTGAAGCTGAGCATGGAGAGTTTTAACCAGCAATAGGTCCTTCCAGCCCCTGCCCTTGGACTACCCAGAGTACTCGAAGTTTGGGGAACTGAACCATGTTTGTTTCCTCCTGGATCCTGGCTTGAGAATATTCCTTATCCCTGGATCCATGCAGCCTTCGTTATGTTTTAGCTATGTGTGTGCAGGAAGGAAAAGGAAAGTTAGAACATCCTATTGTCTTGGCTGAAACTAGAACACAGATATTAATCCTATATTTGCCTTAAGCCACAAAAAATAACAGAAGCCAAAACTGAAAAACAGTGAAGCAGTAAGTTTCTTATGGGATTCAAAAGTATTAAAAGTGTGTATAATGTGGAGGAGGGTGGGGGAAAATGGGTAACAGAATAGGGAAGAGCAAAGAGTAATTACTGTCTACTTTCTCCTAATCTGGAATGTGACTTAATAAGTTTACACTGTTCTGCATATGGTAAATATCACATCCTGAATACTAAGTACAACTACAGGTGTACTAGGTTGCGGTAATATTTTTACTTTACACACTTGAAATTAGGAAACTTAAGATCAATATGCAAATGATGCACATTGACAATACCCAATTCTTTAATACCAAATTCTGGTAAATTGTAGATTTATTTTAATGTCCTTTAACCATGACCTAAGTATATGTACTCAAAAACTCTTCAGTCACTAGAGACAAGATTTAAAAAACAACAACAAAGGAAACAAAAGAGAGTCAGCAAAAATAAGCAACAAAACTTTGGAAATAATCTTCCTTTCTAGATGTTCCCTTAGCCATTTACTTAAGTCCCTTTACATTAGAAATTTCTAGTGCATAGACAGCAATCATCCAAAACAGAGGACATATTTTCTAAAACAGGAGAAGCGTCTTTTACTGTGTGTGTGCATGTGTGCACGCACACATCGTGTTCAAAGTAATATTTAATAAGATTACTCTATACTCCTCAGATGCCTGGGGAGGTCAAAATAGGCTTAACAGAACAGGCAAGTGTGGCAAAAAGGATCTTTTCCTCCTGCACAACAGCGGACTACAGAACATTAGGGAACACAGTTGGGCAAGAAGAAGAAAAGAGAGGCTACCTTGTTTCTAGTGTTAAAATCATTTTCCAAAGTTCTTCATGTTCAGTTTATTAGTTTCTGCACTTTTTATTCCCTTGCCCAACAAAACACATAGTTCAAATCATCCGTTACTAACATTTTTTTGTTACTGCCATACTAGTATTTCACACCTGTTTGTAAGCTCCCATGACTGCCGAGGTGCCCGGTGTTACTGCTGGAACTGTGGCCCCGCATAGGCTATGCTAACAGCAGGGGCCCAGGGCAGCACACCCCTCTTGGGCCACACTCACCATCTCAGGGCAGGGCAGGGGGTCTGGAGGGCAGGTGTCCACAAACCGCAAGCAGAGAGCTTGGGGGTGGTACTGGTTTGTGGAAGCCAAGAACCAGGTCATGAGCTTTCAGAGTCTGAATTTACCACCTGTGAAATGAATACCTTATCAACAATTTGAACTTAAGAAGGTTCTGTCTAAGGTAAAGGGACTGAGTAAACCCTGAATCTAAATCCCGCAAAAGCTGAATAATCTACGTAAAGCCTGCGGTCAGACTGTCATGACATAATCAGCTTGAACGGTCATTTCTCCGGACCGTTCCTTCCCTCCTTCCTTTTCCTAGTCTCTTAAGAAAGGAGAGAAAAAGAGAGATAGCTTCCTTTTAACCATGCATGGCATTAAACTTTTCTCAGAGTCATGGTGAAGTGAAACATAAATCTGAATTCAAAGTAATACATTATTACCTAAACACTTGGGAAAACAATGTTAAAACAAAATGTGACATATTTACATGATTTTTTAAGTGCAAACTTGTCACAAATTCACAAAGTCTTGCTTGACCTAGACTTACTATACAAGGTGCTCTTCCTCTAAAACGTAAGATCTGTACTCTGTATTCCTGATTAAGTAACATTTGTCTCTTAAGACAACTGAAACCTACTTATTTATTTCTGTGATTCCCAAAAAGGACGCAAAAAACCTTATCTCATCAACCCTTCCCTCCCTGCCTCCTTTACGATGTGTTCTCTCTCTAGCTGCATTACCGAACGACAAGGCAGGAAACGCAGAGTTTGGAGGGGCCAATGCAATCATCGTGGCAGAATGCTCCACACCCCTTGCACATGATCATGGCTTTCAAGCGGCAGTAACATTTCGAAGGTGTGTCCTCTATGCTGTTCTCTTCAGGAAAGGCCTGAACGGGAATGGTCTGGCCGTGGCTGCTGGGATTCATAGCCTGGCTAGCGGGGATAGTAGTGACAGTCACCGAAAAGGACATGACGTCACCTACGTTGCTAGACACCTGGCTGCCATCAGGCATCCCTGGGACAGCAGAATTGTGGTCCATGTCAGACGAGGTGGAGACATTGATCATGCCTCTGTAGCTCGGCCCGATCTGGGTGGGGCTTCCATACAGCTTGGGGGTCTGCAGGGGTGGAAGCAGGAGCGGCTGATGGGTGGGACTGTCTGCAGTCAGAGGGAGACTGGTAGAATGGAAAAGCTCAGGGCTGGTTCGCATCGTCTTCCCTCTCACTGCATGAGCCATCTGTTTCTGTGCCACCTGAAGGAAATCTCTGGCTAGGGTCTTCTCATCCAATATTTGGCCTCTACTGAACAGGTAATTCTCCTTGCTTAAAGTGGTTTGCTCATGCACTGGTGTCTCCGCCTTCACATTCTTTTTTGCTAAACAATCATTGGTGGACAGAGTTTCTCTACTGTGGGGTCCCGAATTTGCTTCACACTTGCCAGAGCCCTGAGTAGCCTGGGGTTCCTCCTTCACCATGACAGATTCTTGCTCATCACCAGTACTTTCCTCATCAGTATCTTCTTCTTTGCCGCTACTACTATCACCTGTTGCATTTTTACAGTCAGTATATCCCATTTTCAAGGCCTCCGTTGGGCTATTTAGACACAAACGGTCTTCAAGGTTTACGGAATGGGTCCTCCTAAAGCTCTCTGAACCCCGGCCATAGGTGGAAATGTTCAGTAAGTAGTGACCTGCCATTGCAGGTTTCGATGTCCTTCTGCCAGCAAAACCCAGCATGAACCTCTGGCTTGTGGAGATATCTTCTAACTGGAAACCTGAGTGAGTGAAGTTGAACTGGGAGGGCTGCACAAATGAGAGAACGTTCTGCCTCCGAACCCTCTGTATGAGAGTCTGAAGGATCTGATCCTGGGTGGCCTTGCCGAGCCCCTCCTGGTACTGGTGTGTGTCAATGCCTGAGTCCCTCAGTTCCTTACCTGAAAAGAGCTGAAGGGGCCTGGGAACCTGGGGGAGCTGCTTACTGTGCAAGGCTTTACCCAGCTGCTGCAGAGCCGGGTGGGGCTGCCTCTCACTACCTTCCTCTCTGCTGCTGTTTTCTGCCACCTGGGTGCCTGGGAGCGCTCCTACCCCCGGCTCCTCTTTTGTAGTCAGTGGAACAGTTTTCATTTCAACTTTGGTGAGAGGTTTAGGCAGAATTTGCTCCATGGGAACATCTTTGCCCTGAAGCAGCTGAGTGACCAAAGGATTATTTGCAGGGATACTGGAGCTTGACCTTGAAATGGGTCCATTCATATTTGAAGGAGTTCCTGGAGTTTTAAGGCTAGAAGCTACTGGCAAAGTGCTCGAGGATGTAGCTAATCCCGTAGGTACTACAGTTACACTAACCTGGGGTACAGGAAGCTTTTCTAAAGTGGCTGTTGTTAATAAAGATGTTAAAGGAGAGGGAGTCATATCCGTCGAAGTACTAGTAGCTGTCTCCGCTGAGGCTGAAAGATCTGGTATATTCTTACTAGAACCTGCTCGAGACTCAACCGTGCCATCAGCTGCAAAACAAACAGGTGAGGCACCAGAGATTAGGGCAGAATCTGCTGGAGTAGAAGGCGCTTTCTCCTGTCTGCAGTTACTGGGGCCTTGTGGGTGGGTCAGAGAGGCCACTGTGACTGTTGCCCTGGTGGGATTCAGTTGTTCATTATTCAGTTTCCCTACAGCTGGTGGGGGTGCATTAGTGTGGGCTGCTGATGGGACACCTGTGCGTGCTCCACCGACGGCAGAGGTTGGAGGCACTGAGGAGGTTTGCTGTAGTTGTGCTCCAGAGACACTAGGAGGCTGTGCCTGGTCTGGGGTCTTGGCCTCAGACTGGGGCTGAGTCTCTGGACCACAGGGTAAAAGCTCTCTCGTACCTCCCCTGCTTCCAGTTCCTGCCAATTCCAGTGTGGGGCCCTTTCCAGGTGCGTCACCTCTGTCTGAGTCTGGACATCCCCCTCTAGCAGTTTTCCTGTCACCACCCTCTCCTGGACCTTGTCCACCCCCTGGGCCAGGTCCTGGAATGGTCCCTCCAACGGAGGTGGCTGCGGCGGCGGCAGCGGCGGCGGCGGCTGCTGCTGCCCTCTGTGCTTTGACCAGCTGGGCTTTTGCTTTGATGTCTGCAAGAGTTCTGGCTCCTGTTCTGTTAGGACTAGTGATGGAGACTGGAAAACGAGCCCTGGGAGAGACCTGCGATGTAGGAAAAGGCATGGGGGAGATCCTGGAGACCGGGATCTGAAAGAAGGAGGGAGAAAAAAAAACCCCAGAGTTTAGTTTTCATTTACAGGAATACTGGAACTTCACGAACACCTGAATTTCTGCAGTAAACACTGCACACCAGGGACAAAGATGGGAAGTCCACAGCCGAGTGATCAAACCGAGGAGACAGCAACTTGACTTCATCTATAGGGTCCTTCCACGTTCTCTACTGGTACCAAAACCTCTCCTCCCCTGACATCTTTTCCACCCCATGCTTCTTTTCTCAAAACAACTCCCTCCTAAGGGCATTACTACTCACAACTGCTTATTACCTAAGATACACACCTTGCTATGGTATTTGCACTTTCGAATGTGTGTGTGAGAGAGACGAAGCATACCACTATCTTTTTCTTCATAGCTCTCCATTCAAGGTCCAAGGAAAACTCTTGCTCTCTTCTGCTCTACACACATACACGCATGCACATTTCAGCATACAGGCTGAATCATCTCAATGACACAGGCTTCTAGATAGCACTGGAAGGCACACAGTGATCCATGGATATACCCTACTCTGTCCATCCATGTGAGTGAGTATGTACATAACGTATACCACAGTTATTCTCATCCCTGGCTGCCTTTATACTTACTCGAGGAGCTGTTTAAAAATATATATGTTCTGAGTCCTATCCCAAATTTACAAATTAGAACCCTAGGGAAAAAAAATGCTTTTCTGAAACACTTGCTGGGAGATCCTGATATATCACCAGGTTTGAAACCACTGACTTTTGTATCATAAAATATTGTATCTGAAAGGAATCTCACTCCTGTTTGAAACAATACTTTGGAAGCTATCAGAGTTAAATTAGAATGCATCAAAATCTAGACCCTTCTAGTAGTTGCCAGAGCTTAAATGAGCAAATAACTGTTACAATAGACTTTCTAGGGCCTTTAATTTAAAAAAAAAAGAAAAAAGAAAAATTAAGGCATGGAACTCTAAGAAAATGCAGGTCATCTTTCTGGAACTCCCTAAATTAAGAATAATAAAGTCACTAAAACTGTTTATTTGCAATAACCATTTCTCAAAAGGTCAGTGGTCCTGAGAAATGGATTCTCTGTCATTCAGAAGTCAGAGCTGTGGGACTGTGTAATAGCCATTATGAAGTCCGCACATCCCACATCATGAGATGTACCTAATCTCTCTCTTAACACTGCATCTCTTTTACATCTAACTGCACAGTATTTCAGAGGCTATCAACTGAGGGAAAGAAGCAATTGTTGTCTCTTGGTAATATCATCTAGAAGGCACTAGTAGGAAGGGGAGAAAGAAAGTAGATAAAACCAGAAAATTAAATCCAAGAAAGTAAAAGCACAATTGTTTAAGGGAATTGTATATAGGGACAAACAACCTTGTAACAGAACAGTCTTGAGAAAAACCATATACCTAACACAATAAATAATATCTATTGTAATGGCTGAAAATCATTACTGGAATGTTAATTTTATTAAAAGTGGTTCAAAGAAAAAGTTTTAATATGTAAAAATAATAAGTTTCAGTTATTTATGCAAATAGATCTATTATCTGTTGATGTGAAATAAATGAGATGTTACACTTTGTAAGCACTAAAGCTTCAATGTTGTCTGGGCATGGGCACTGGTAACAATTAAACACCAAGAGGCCCACGCCTGGTAGAGCCAGGTAGATTTTCTTTTTAAATATATACTGAATAGAGAACACATAATGCCTGTTTGAGTTTTCTCTCTCTCTCTGTACACATTATGTTACAGATATCCATGTTATAACATGTATGTGCATACATATACGTAACTTTTATACACACACAAATATAACATTTGTTATATATATAACATAATATATATATATATATGTATATATACATAACACAATTAAAATTTTATTTTTCTTCCTAAGTTTTGGTTAAAAGGTTCTGCTCTGTTACAAATTACATTAAGTTTTGTCTCAGAAAGTGAGATTTGAGATACGGCCACCTAAGCTAAGAGTTATTACAGCAATTTCTGGTAGAAAGTATTCTGTGGTGGGGGCGGGGAGGGAGTTCAGGGGGAAGAAAAAGAAGAAAGCAAAAGAAAGGAAAAAAAATTAAGTAACAATAACACAGTCATGGTAGACTTAAGTTTTCAGTATGGAGTCTCTCTGGATTATAGAAAGGAGACCAAAGGGGTTGTAATTCAGCCTCTATACAAATAAGATAATAGAAACAACGAATCTCACCTAGTATTATTTATATAAAGTAAAACCTAAACTGTAACTCAGGCTCTCAGGTCTGGATAGAAATTCTGACATTCATTACGGAAAGGTTTCCAATATTTTTGTAAGAATAATAAAAGTGGGAAAAAAAGAATAGCAAAAATGATTTTCATAAAAAATCACATCTCTGGCAAAGCACGTAAGGTATGTTAATGGTAGAAAAGGGTCAAGAATTTTTTTAAAAGGGTGATTCCTAAGCACATAAATCTTAAAAAGTAATAAAGAATGTCATATGATTAGGAATAAGCAGCAAAATGAGAGAAATCACGTAGTAAATGAAATGGGTCAAGTACTAGCAACTGAATGTTTCTAAGGGATGGTTTCCCAATAGAACTAACTTTGGTTCATTTAAGTTAAATAAAAAAGGGGGGAAAAGTATTTCTATGTGGCACCTTTTTCTATTTATACCCAAATATATGAATGAATTAATACCCAGTGCCTGGGCTCGTAGTAGATACAACAGTATTAATAAATACCAAAAATAAAACTTTATTGATACTATTTATTAAGTGAATAAATGCCCCACAAACTGATACTAAGCACAAGTATTAATAAACTTTTAGGTCAGAGGTAAAAATGCGTTTGGGTTTTAAAGGGCTCCCTACTGGTTAGATGTAGCCTTTATAAACTAAGATAGGGACACCACTTTATGAATGTGAAAGATTTGATAAGCAGCAATATAATGGTAACATGGAAGTTAATAACATATCCTAAGCAGGAGAGCTTAGCAAGGCTATTGCACCTTACCAATGTCCCTAAAGTCATCAGCAGTGACTCACGGCAGTCAAATGTTTCCTTTAAAAAGATGGAACTAAAGGTAGTTCTAGAGCCACAGAACATCAAATCAGTTACGGCAGAAAAGGGCCAGAGTAGACTTACAAATATCATGGTTCTTGCCACAAAAATCTCTTGATTACACCAATGGCTTCCTTCTGTTTATTATCATTATTTCTTATTTTGTCACATGATACAGAATAATTTCCATAACTATCTTAAGATATGACAGTAGCCAACTGGGAGGGTGGGTGGAGGTGGTCTACATTAGATACCCAGGTACCTTACTTACTCAAACACTAATAAATATCTGTAGGAATGCAGTTCTAAATGCCTGTTTATTAATAATTTTTTATGTAAGAACACAGTTATATGCTTATCAAATATATACAACTGCTTCTGCATTAATGCCACAAATGTCTTGAAATTTAATAAGACCAGAACCTTTGTGTTCAGACTATCTCTCTTTTTCAATTCTTCCCACTCTCTTACCTTGAGAGGTGGTACTTTTCGCACCTGGATCCTGTCCCCTCTACTGAGAAAGGGCTGTGGAGAGACTTGAAATGGCTGCTGGTGCTGGCGATTCTCAGTGACACGTGGCCTTTTCTCCCAGCTCACAGGGGCCTCTTCTTGGATGATACAAGATTTCCTCTTGAGGCTTTCTGGGCTGTGATCAATCAGAGTTGATGGAGGTTCTTTTGCAGTGGTCTCCTGTGGACTTGCTTCTGCTGTGGGCTTCATTACTGGTTTTTCCACCCCAGGACTCTTGGGTTTGTTTGGGGACATAACTAAAGCCTCTTGGCCTTCATCTTTGTTATAATTAGGAGTTGTAGTAGCGAGATGATTCTCTTTCTCAGACTCCTGTTCAGCAGAGGCAACTGGCTTCTGCTCCAAGAGATCATCATCCTTTGGGCACTTGATGGGAAGAATGCTGCTAAGCTCATGTGTATTGCTTGCTGAGGAAAGTAGGGGCTCTGTGGATTCGGGGTTTGGCTGCACCGTATCTTGGATTTCATGTTCTTCTTTTCTTACTGGGGATGGTATTTGCACCACTTCTTCTTTAGACCCTGACTGGGGAATTACTGGGACTACACTGACAGGTGAGGCCTCTGAAGGAAGCATGGGTTTTGGTTGCTCAGCTGGGGTTTTCTTTACTTTGAGATCACTGGGCAAGGCTGTCAATTTCTTTGAATCCTCAAGGCTCAGGCCAGAACTAAAAGGTAGAAGAAAAAAACATTCTGGTTGAGAAATGGCCCGTGTTATTGAAAGCATTAGGATATAATAGTATATAGCAATGCCTAGAAGAAACCCTGACATATAGTAAGTATTCCTCATATATCATCACTATTATTATTATTAGTGAAGTTCTGCAGCTTGAGTGCCTAGATGCAAACCCTGGCTCCAACATATCCATGTGACATTAAGTAAGTCACCAGTCTTTAATTATATTACTTTATACTGTTGGTGTGATTAAGTTAATGCATATAAAGTATTCAGAACAGTACCTAGTACATATTAAAGCTCAATAATGTTAATTATCACTATTATTTATGCTTATAAGAGGGGCTGTCTTGTCTAGAGGCAAGCATCACAGACTACCCACCGGGTAGGTGAAAGAAGGCCAAGACTCACTCACCCTGATCAACTACACTCTGTAGCACCTGTAGAAAGGCTGGCCCAAGAAATCTATGGGCCCCTGAGGAGACAGTAGGAGGTGGCTATCAACATTCTCCAGAGGTTGAAAATTAAAACTGTGGAGTTTCTGGAAAGCCTAAAGTTTAAACTTCACTTAGTATAGCTCTGTAACTCTGAGACCAATGCCTCTGAATTACCCTGGGAGTGAAGGTCAACTGGGACTTCCACAGTGTGGCTTATGTAGAGCTAGGCTACTCAGCAGAGGATCACTAGAGATTCCTTCTAATGTTTTAGAGTACTAAACAGGCAAAAGCAAAGACCCTCTTTGGTGACTTCAAATGATCCATACTGCACCTCTGAGATGGAGTGGCTAACAACAAAACTAGACAATAAAAAAAAAAAAAAAAACAGTCCTCCTGTAAAAACTGCCCAAAAAGTAACAGCTGACAAAAGAAAGACCCGGAAATTAACGTATATGCTTATGGAGGGAATAAACAATATTTATGGAGTAACTGTTACCTGTAATAATAGTCTAAATGTATACACCATCATTTCTATAGAAGGGCTCAAAGCTCATACCAAGACTGTAAAAATATCAATATGTAAGACTCTTTTTTTTTTTTTTAAGATTTTATTTTTAAGGAATCTCTACCCCCAACGTGGGGCTCACATACACAATTCCAAGATCAAGAGTTACACACTCTACCGATCAAGCCATCCAGGTCCGTGAATATGTAAGACTCTTAATCTCAATAGGAATCACTTCCTACATGACCATAAAGGGGATCAATGAACTACTTCAAGATAAGAAAAAGAGCTATTAGTTGTTAAACTGTGGTTACAGAGTGTCCTTAAGGATTGCCATTCGGTATGCAGAAGGCAAGAAGAGAGAGAACCAATAAACCTCTGGATGTTCAATTCTACTTCAAACAATACAGCTCTATGGTCATCTATTTAAATGACTCCATTAATATTTTATTTGGATTTTTTGTTAGAAGAAAAATGATTTAAAGTACATCCCCTTAAGAATAGGGGTTGTATATTTATTCAACTATGAAGACCTGTCAGAGTGCCTTCTAAAAAGAGGCTGTTTAATGATGCCCTGGGTGGAATGGTCCATTTAATGGGATTCCTACTATTCCTTGTTGATTCTGGATAAATTACTATCTTGTGGGATAATTAAGTATTAGAAAAAAAAATGTACAGAACTTCAGTATTCTTACAAAATTACTGGAAGAACGATTCAGTATATTCAAAGAAAGGGACTCCAATACAAGATAATAAAAAAATTTTAATGAAACCATCCCACCCACAATGGTAATGTATTAAGAGTCAAGTAATTCAATTCTGTGCACCCATGATTCATTAAAAAAAAAAAAAAAAAATTCTTGGTTAAATAGAATTGGTGAAAACATAGAAGGAAACTGAGGGCTAGAATTTCTGGAAAGTAGTTAAGATGAAACATGGTATGACATATATGTAGGAATTCACATTTGGTTTATAGAAACTGTCTTGGTATTACCTCTGACCATAGTAGCTTTCAAAGAATTGTTCTTTCCATGGCTCTACTTTTTTCTCCTTCTCAATCTCTTGTCGAATTCTGACCTGCATCTCAGGTGTAAACTCACCTGTAATGTATCAAAAAGAAAAAAAAAATAAAAAAAGATATTCAATAGAAATAGGCTGTTTGTAACTTTTAACTATTTGTAAATCATAAAAGACTCATGCAGGAGTCAGAATACTATCATGTGAGAGGAACAGAAATTTCCCACAATTCCTCACTGGCAAGGAGCACTTGAAAGCCATCAGGTGACATCCAATGCTTACACACCACTGCATGCAGTTTTCAGTACTCAATGGAGGCCACCTGTGCCTTTTCTCTGGACTCTCCTGGAACATGTCCCTCCTGCTCCAAACACCATATTCCCTAAGATTTCTTTTATCACTAACCTTGAACTTGTAATTTCTTTTCCACTGGAAAAAAGTCATGTGTTTTCAGTAAATAATGCCACTGGGCATTTTGTTAAACTTCTGTTTCTCTCAGGCAACTTGTATTTTGTGCCTTTTATCTTTTACTGCATAATGAACAGCTGTGACCCTGTTCAGAGGCAATTGAAGTTTCAGTAAAAGGGAGTTATTTGGGAGTTGTTAGTTTTCCAATTGTTCCAGAAATTGAACCATTCTAGTGCCTTGGCAATAAGACACTCAACATGCCAATGACCCCATTGCTCTGAATATGACACTTATTTGCATATACTCCTAACTATCTCAATCCCTCCCACTCCAACAGCAGAGGACTGCAATATGCTGGGTAGGCCATCTTCAAACTGTGCCTCAGAAAGGCTGTGCTCTTTTATCTCTACTACCTAGGACATCAAGGAATAAGAGAAAGAAATGGTAGACTTGAAGTTTAGGTGTTTTCAGGGTAAAAATATGGAATGTAAAGTGTTTGAAGACACAGTCCTGGGCATAGGAGTAGGAAGAGAGGAATCTGCCTGTCAGAATCCAACCGAGAACTACTTTTTTTTTTTTTAAGATTTTATTTATTTATTCATGAGAGACACAGAGAGGGGGGCGGGGGCAGAGACACAGGCAGAGGGAGAAGCAGGCCCCATGCTGGGAACCCGACGCAGGACTCGATCCTGGGTCTCCAGGTTAGTGAGTCTACTGTGCATTAAAGAATGAGGAATAAAAAGTATTGAATTCTGTTCACATGTGTATAGTGTTCAAAGTTTTTGCTGCTCATAAAATATAATCACATGACTAGGTATAGCAGTGACTGCTCATATACAAAAACAAAAAAGGTAACATTGATAATAATCAAGGAATCACTATTGATAAATCTACTTTAAAGAACAGGGGTTGCGGGGCAGCCCTGGTGGCGCAGCGGTTTGGCGCCGCCTGCAGCCCGGGGCATGATCCTGGAGACCCTGGATCGAGCCCCACGTCAGGCTCCCTGCATGGAGCCTGCTTCTCTCTCTGCCTGTGTCTCTGCCTCTCATTCTCTCTCTGTGTCTCTATAAATAAATAAATAAAATCTTTAAAAAAAAAAAAAAAAAAGAACAGGGGTTGCGGAATGAGTGCCTGGGTGGCTCAGCTGGTTAAGTCCTGATTTTGGCTCAGGTCATGATCTCATGGTCGAGAGATCAACCCTGCTTTTAGCTCTGCACTGGGCATAGAGCCTGCTTAAGATTCTCTCTCGCCCCTTTCCTCCCATCACAGCTTGCTCTCTTCTCAAAAAGAAAAAACAAAAAAATAGAGGGTTGGGCAGGGCATATATCCTTTATCAAATTATTCTTAAAATAAATGTGATGGTAATACTTATGTTTTAAAGTGCATACGTAACTGCAGTTCTTTCAGAAAAAAGTGGTCTCTGCTCAAGGAAATCTTTAAGAGATAGAACCACAGTAACCAGTCAGAGAGCTCCTCTATACAGAATTTGTAGCCCCCCCCACCAAAAAAAAAAAAAAAAAAATTCCAAAACAATAGGAAAGTAAATGTCAAAAATTGCAGTGAACAATATAAATATTAATTAGCTGGTCAATTAACTCTAAAAGCTAGAGATCTGACAAAAATGTCAGCAATAAATACTATTCCCAGTGTTCTCCTTACAAATAAATGTATTTAAAGCTTCTCACACCTGTTTAAGCTATGACCTTTCAAATGTTATGTATTCCATGTATACTGGAAAACAAACATAATCGAACAATATAAGTCTAATTCTATATTCTGCTTAGGAAAATTTTAATTCCTGGGCATTAACCTAGAATCACTGAATCAAAATCTTTAGGAACAAGGCCTAAAAATATGTAGTTTTTTAGTTTCCTCAAATTCAAAGGTGACTTTGAATTCTTAAACAAACATTGCTAGACTCCATCTGGAGCAAAACCTGGTTACAAAGGTTCCAGACAAAAGTCAGTGTAGTGTTTCACACAAGATAGCTGGTTCTACCTTACCGAAATACCCTGTCCTTAAGATTACCAAAATTGCTCAAACGCCCTGAGGCACAAAGGTGCCAATATGCCCTCATAGTGGCTCCAAGTACATATATAATTCTAGGAGGCACATGAAGTTGAGCACTTACCTTCTGAGAGTCTTTCCTTCCAGCCTTGGGCTGCTGAAGTGAAGAACTCATTGTTAAGGGCTGAGCCATTTAACTTCATCAGACCATCTGGACCAACCTGGGTCAAAGAATAAGCCAAGAGAAGCTTACAAAGAAAGCCAAATGTGTCATGTGGAATTTGACTTTCTTTCATTTCAGAGAAGAAGGTATATACATCTACATTTTATAGAAACATGACTATATCATACCATGTGGATTATGGACACTTCTATTTTATATCATTTTTCCTAATAAATTTCTCTCCTGTCTACTTTGAATTCCATTCCCCATTAATTATACTCAAAGAATCATCTATAAACAAATAGATCTACATGTAGGTTTTTTTCCTGACACGGTTATTACTTGTTTTATAAAACTGTGATCAAGCTCCCTACATGGCTCTGAATCTTATTTTTCTCACATAATACATTGTGGAGGGATCCCTGGGTGGCGCAGCGGTTCAGCGCCTGCCTTTGGCCCAGGGCGCGATCCTGGAGACCTGGGATTGAATCCCACGTCGGGCTCCCGGTGCATGGAGCCTGCTTCTCCCTCTGCCTATGTCTCTGCCTCTCTCTCTCTCTCTCTCTCTGTGTGACTATCATAAATAAATAAAAAATCAAAAAAAAAAAAAAAAAAAAACATTGTGGAAGTCTCTCCAAGTCAACTGGCATAATGTTAGCTCCTTTATAATAGCTGCATATTATTTCATTGTATGCATGCACCTCAATTCATTTACCAGTTTTTTAATCATAAACATACACCTTGTTTCCAAAGTTTTCCCATAATCAACCAAGCTGCAATAAGCATTCTGGCAGAGTTAATATCACAAGATGGTAAATCTATATATTTAATAAATATGCACAAAGGTGAACAATTTATGTTTTTGCATGTTAATTAAATATTTAGAGTTACCATCTTGTGAAATTCTTATCATTTGCTCATTTTTCTATGAAGTTGCTTATTTTTATCAATTTGTTTGGATCTTTTACATATTATTCATAGTTAAACTGTCATATATACTAAAAATATTTCCCCCAATTTATCTGCCTACTGACTTGATTTGTAATGTCTTGCCAAAGGGTTTTAAGATTCTTTCTATTAGAGATTTTGGATTCCCTACCTTGGTTCAGATGCATAAATCTTATTTAAGGACATAAAACACAAGATTTGAAAATAATTTGGACCGAGAAACTTAATAAAATTGCCATTTCCCCCATATTTAAAATTTACATTCCAATCAGAATCTCTATGCAATTTTTCATTAACAAAATGATTTTATATCTTTTTAACAAAATGATTATAAAGCTCCGAAGGAAAAGAATAAGAAAAATTGCCTTTTCAATTATTAAACATACCCACTACACATAGCCACTACAGTCAAAACTACTTTACTAGCATTAGAAGGAACGAAGAAATGAGTGGAAGGAGTGTGTGCATAAACACACACTGCATGTAATCGGATAGAATACATAATCAAGATGGTGTTTCAAACTGTGAGAAGATGGTTATATTAAATGTATAATGATGGAACAACTGGCTATTATTCAGTAGAAAATAAAGTTGAACTTCGATTTCAGAGCGATACAAAAAAAATTTCTAGCTGAGTGAAGTCAGTCAGAGAAAGACAAACATTATATGTTCTCAGTCATATGGGGAATATAAATAATAGTGAAAGGGAATATAAGGGAAGGGAGAAGAAATGTGTGGGAAATATCAGAAAGGGAGACAGAACGTAAAGACTGCTAACTCTGGGAAACGAACTAGGGGTGGTAGAAGGGGAGGAGGGCGGGGGGTGGGAGTGAATGGGTGACGGGCACTGGGGGTTATTCTGTATGTTGGTAAATTGAACACCAATTAAAAAAAATTTCTAGATGAATTAAAAGTCAAAAACAATTTTTTGAAGAAAATTTAAGTTAAATTTTGGGTCATCCCAGGGATTGAGGAACTCTTCTCAACCCATTTCACTTCCTACACCTATCTGGGCCCACATAATCTTCTCCTAGCTCTAGAGCAGAAATTGGTGAACTCTTTTTGTCAGAGGAGAGACTGCAAGTATTTTAGGCTTAGCAAGGCCACAGGGCCTCTGTTGCAACTATATAATAACTGCCATTGCTGCATGAATGTAGCTATAGACAATACACAAACTAATGAGAGTGGCTATATGTCAATAGAACTTTATTTACAAAAACAAGCAGTGGGCTGAAACTGGCACAAGGCCTATAATTTACTAACTGCTGATTTGTACTCTAGAAAGTTGGCAGAGGGGGAAGTAACAGTTTTCCCTATAGGAACAGGTCATCCAACCTCTGCTTTAATAGTAGTCCAGTGATGAGCAACTTACTCCATCACAAGGCAATCCATTTAAATAGCTATGGCTGTTTTGTTTTAAGTTATTTTAACTCCCTATCTGTTTTCTGGAGAAACACAAAAGTTTACCTCTTTCATAGGACAGACCTTCAAATATATCTGGACAGATGCTTTTTTTTTTAAAGATTTTATTTACTTATTCATGAGAGACACACATAAAAGAGACAGAGAGAGACAGAGAGAGGCAGAGGGAGAAGCAGGCTCCATGCAGAGAGCCCGACATGGGACTCGATCCCAGGTCTCCAGGATCATGCCCTGGGCCGAAGGCAGGTGCTAAACCGCTGAGCCACCCAGGGATCCCTAGACAGGTGCTTTAATCCATTCCCCTCCCATGTTTTTTTTCCTCTGGTCTAAATGATGTTTTTTTTAATTTTATTTCTTTTTTTTTTAATTTATTTATTTATGATAGTCACACAGAAAGAGAGAGAGAGAGGGGCAGAGACACAGGCAGAGGGAGAAGCAGGCTCCATGCACTGGGAGCCCGACGTGGGACTCGATCCCGGGTCTCCAGGATCACGCCCTGGGCCAAAGGCAGGCGCGAAACCGCTGCACCACCCAGGGATCCCTTAAATTTTATTTCATAGCTGGGCATTCCGTACACTGAAATGTGGTTTTCAGTTTCATCCTATTAATAACCAGAATTCTATAAACGCTCCAAATTATACATGACAGTGAAGTTCATTTGAGTTTCATACTTCTATACATGAGGACATTATTTCTCAGATTACTGTGTGTTCTCACCATACTCAGAAAGACAGACTAAGGGGATCCCTGGGTGGCTCCGCGGTTTAGTGCCTGCCTTTGGCCCGGGGCGCGATCCTGGGGTCCCGGGATCGAGTCCCGCGTCGGGCTCCCTGCATGGAGCCTGCTTCTCCCTCTGCCTGTGTCTCTGCCTCTCTCTGTCTATCATGAATGAATAAATAAATAAAATCTTAAAAAAAAAAAAAAAAAGAAAGACAGGCTAAGTAATGTCCTACTAAGAATTCCCCACAGGACTGCACTCCATGGGAATTTGAACAGATAGCTTGTAAAGTCCCTTTTAATTCTAAAATTTTATGTAGCAATCCTGCTTCTGAGAGAAGATAAGGGCCATTAATCAAAAGACAGTTCTAAGGAACCTGCATTAGAATTCTAGAGATAAGCCTTAGTTAGGTCCTATCTTATTCCCAACATCATAACCTGAGTCTTTAAAAAAAAAAAAAATGAGAGTAATTCGTAATGAGAAATTCTTTAAAAACTCTGCAGAAAGGTCAGCCTCCTAACTTGGCATCCCCGAAGCTGTCATTTCCTCAAGAATTTTTAAGGAGGGAAAAGCAGTCCTGGGAAGGATCAGCTTTACTTACTTCTTTGCCCTACTGCTGGTAGTATATATGACTTACTTGGTCTCTCTGGAAATGGAATCTGACCTGCTTTCCTACTTGCTGATTCACATGACTATGCAATGAAACTGGTATCAATACAGTTTAATAGATAGTTTTCAAACTTAGAAATATTTTGTTTTTTCATAATTTCTGAGGATGATGTGTGTAAACTCAACTTATTCTTCTTTAATCTCTTATTACAAACCAGGATATAAATCTAGTCTTCTTACTGTAAACAGGGAAAACTCACTCTCTTCTTGTTTTTATAATGATTAGGAAAAAAGAGGAGGGCCTACCAGATTACTTAGAACACACTATGTATTTGGAAATAATAGAGTTTTTTTATATTCTCAGAAAAAAAAACCCCTCGAGTTGAATAAACCTTAGAAAAATCATAATTGTCCTATCTTCCTTTTGTAGAGAAGGAAACAGGTGATCAGAAGGGAGAGTGACTTACTGGTCACTCTTTCCTTGATAAAAGCCTAAGTCTCAGATCTTGGCCTTATCCTTTTTTTTTGTTAGGTTTGCTTGTTTGTTTGTTTATTCAAGAGAGACACACACAGAGAGGCAGAGACAGAGCCAGGGGGAAAAGCAGGCTCCATGCAGGGAGCCCAATGCAGAACTCGATCCCAGGACTCTGGGATCACACCCCGAGCTGAAAGCAGATGCTGAGCCACCCAGGTGTCCCTCTTGACCTTATTCTTGACC
The DNA here is from genome assembly GCF_011100685.1 of Canis lupus familiaris. Lineage (NCBI taxonomy): Eukaryota > Metazoa > Chordata > Mammalia > Carnivora > Canidae > Canis > Canis lupus. The sequence continues at coordinate 20,003,130 of NC_049238.1, forward strand.
AACCTAAATCTCTCTGGTCCCGATCTGAACTTTTCCCAAGCCTTTGGTATTTCTTCTAGCTATCTTTTTTTTAAGAGTATAAACTATATTGGGTTTTTAAAATTCTTTATTATGAAAGCAAGAAATGTTTTTGTTAAAAATCTACCAAAACATGAAAATAACTACATTCTTATTCCCTTCAAACAAATCAAAACAAAACAAAACACTCAAAAGTCCCTGTTAAATGTCCTAAGCAAGACAACTCTTCTTTCTGGACTGTATTCAATGAATACCTTACCTCCTACTATGATAGCTACAAAAATCTGACCCCCTAACCTTGACATTCTGATAAGTTTTTTCCTTTTGAAGGCTTACAGGGCAAAAGTATTAGGAACACTTACATAAAAATATTCTTACTTGTTTGATTACCTTTGATACCACTTCTTTCCAAGTCTACATAAAAAAAGCTATTCAAAAAGTCTCAAGGAGTTCTAAAGGAGATGAGTGAACAAAGCCTCAGAAGGTTTTTTTTTAAACTGCTTATGCTTAAAAATAACACACCTGTCGATCCACCTCTGGCAGTAGTAAAAGCAGTCGCTGCTGGCAATCTCCGGGAAGGACTGAAAAGGTGTGTTTGTTGATCAGTGCTCGGAGATTTGTATTAACCAGAATGGAGTCTGGTGTCTCAACATCAATTTCAGCACATTTAGTCCTTTTCATCTGCCCTACAAAGACAGGGGAAAAGAATCATTTGGGCCTCCTTTACATTTTTGTTTCTATCTAACATATAGCTTACCCTGGGCTGCAAAAAAATCATAGTTATGACTACTTAAATATCACACAGTGAAGAAGGGAACACTTAAGGTTTTTAGAAATTTCTTCTAAGACTAACAAAATCAAGGATGACACATACAATGATAAAAAAAAAATCCAGAAAAATTCAGATCTATATATCATACTGAGATCCTTTTTCCCTTCCCATGAAAATTTTTTTATCAATTTTAAATTTTAATTTTGATTACCCCAAAAAAGTTATAACTGAATAGCTTCATGATTTCAAGAAACTTAGTCACAATCAAAAGATTAGGGACTTTCAAATGACTGACAGATTTGAGTATCCAAAGGTTTCAAATGTAAATGGCAAAAAATATTATAAACAAAAGACTAACTTGACAGAAACATTTGCCAGTCATGACAAAACTTTATTACTATTCTTCATATTAAAAGTGCATCTATATGGGGCATCTGGCTGAGTAGGTCGGTAGAACATGAGACTCTTGATCTCAGGGTTGTGAGTTCAAGCCTCATGTTGAGCATAGAGCAATAGATAGATATTAAAAAAAATTTTTTAAGTGCATCAATAAATAAATATGAAAAAGAAATACCACCATTAGAAAAGTGAGCACAGGAAATTACAGGTAATTCATAGTTAACTAATCATAAACATATGCTACAGTATTAATATTTTTTAAATGCCAGTTAAACCAATGAACTCTTTTTTGCCTATCAAAATGGCAAATACTGCAATATAGTAATGAGACTACACAGAGAAAAAGCACAGACTACTCTCAAATACCGCTGATGGGTCCCAAATTTATATAATCGTATTAGGAAAAAAAATTAATAATATATACCAAAATTTCATGTGTGTTGAAATCTTTTTTTTTTTTTTAAGATTTTGTTTATTCATGAGAGACACCGGCAGTGGGAGAGGCAGGCTCCTTGTGGGGAGGGGAGCCCAATGTAGGACTCAATCCCAGGACTCCATGATCACGCCCTAAGCTCATCCACTGAGACACCCAGTGTCTCTGTGTGTCAGAATCTAAGATCCAGAAATTTTATCTTTAGAAATACATGCACAAAACTATACAATCCTGAATGTGGATAACCTCTGTTCCTAGTTGAAGGTGAAGCAAAAGTAAGCTCTCTTAAGAGGAAAGGATTTCCCTTAAGTTAGGCCCACAGAATTCCTATAAATTAAAATCTCACAGACTACCCCTGACAAACCAACAGATGTGCACAGAGTCAATAGAAACAAAAAATAAAAGGTTTAGACCTAAAAGTACTACTATCACTGAAACTGTCACAGATAAAATACAGAACGGTGCTGCATAAAATATTAAAGAAATAAAGAACGTGATTGTAAAGATGAGGATACAATAATTAGGAATGAACACAATCAGGTCTCAGTAAATTTCAAATAATATTAGTAGTAATTATAACAATAATAATCAATAATAGCAGCAACAAATGCTTCTGTAATGCTTCATTAATGCCAGGCACTAAACACTGACCATGTGTTAACTTGTTTATTTCATAATTCTATAAAGTAAGAAAGTATAATTATATATTTCACAGATGAAAATGAAGCCGAGGCATGGTAAATAATTTGCCCAAAATTGTACTATTAGGTTACAGTGCAGGAATTTGAACCCAGGCATTGTGCCTTTAGAGGCTGTTGTTTATCACTATATAGAGGTAGAGCTATCATAAAGTCCAGCCAAGTGCCCCCAACTCCCTATATATTTTAAAATTTTTTTTATTTGTATTCAATATAATTAACATATACCAAATTATTAGTTTCAGAGATAGAATTCAGTGCATACAACACCCAGTGCTTATTATATCAAGTGCCCTCCTGAATGTCTATCCCCCAATTACCCCATCTCCCCACCTCCTCCCTTCCAGCAGCCTTCAGTTTGTTTCCTAAAGTTAAGAGTCTCTATGGTTTTCCTCCCTCCCTGTTTCATCTTGTTTTCATCTTATTTTACTTTTCCTTTCCTTCCCTTATGTTCATCTGTTTTGTTTCTCAAATTCCACATGAGTGAAATCATATGGTATTTGTCTTTCTCTGTCTTATTTCATTTAGCATTATACCCTCTAGTTCCATCAACATCATTGCAAATGGCAAGATTTCACTCCTTTTGATGGCTGAGTAATATTCCATTGTATACATATACCACTTCTTTATCCATTCATTTGTCAATGGACATCTTGGCTCCTCTACAGTCTGGCTATTGTGGACATTGCTGCTATAAACATTGAGGTGCAAGCGCCCCTTTCAATCACTACATTTATATCCCTAGGGTAAATACCCAGTACTGTAATTACTGCATCATAGGATAGCTCTATTTTCAACTTTTTGAGGAACCTCCATACTGTTTTCCACAGTGGCTGCACAAGCTTTCATTCTCACCAACAGTCTAAGAGGGGTCCCCTTTCTCTGCATCCTAGGCAACATCTGTTGTTTCCTGACTTGTTAATTTTAGCCATTCTGACCGGGGTGAGGTGGTATCTCATTGTGGTTTTGATTTGGATTTCCCTGATGCTGAATGATGTTGAACCTTTTTTCATGTGTCTGTTAGCCATTTGTATGTCACCTTTGTAGAAATGTTCGTGTCTTCTACCTATTTCTTGACTGGATTTTTTGTTTTTTCAGATGTTGAGTTTGAGAAGTTTTTTCCCTTTATCTGATAAGACATTTGCAAATATCTTCTCCCATTCTGTCGGTTATCTTTTGGTTTTGTTAACCGTTTCCTTTGCTGTGCAAAAGCTTTTTATCTTGATGAAGTCCCAATAGTTCATTTTTGCTTTTGTTTCTCTTGCCTTTGGAGACATGTCTAGCAAGAAGTTGCTGTGGCTGAGGTCAAAGGTTCTCCTCTAAGATTTTAATGGCTTCTCTCACATTCATGTCTTTCATCCATTTTTTAATTTTTGTGTATAGTGTAAGAGAGTGGTCCAGTTTCATTCTTCTGTATGTGTCTGTCCAATTTTCTCAAAAATCCCTATATATTTTAAGAAAATTTTTAAAACTTCAAAATAACTCCTGAGACAAAGGAAAAATCACAATAAAATATTTTTAAAATTTTCAAATTGAATGATATTAAACACAGCATTTGAGAGGTGAAAGTAAATATCTCCAAAACTGAAAAAGTATCAAAATATATAAAATGAAAAGTACAGGTTTCTACATTCAAACCCCGTCCTATCAGAGATGATATTTTTAATTTGAATAAATGAAATCACAAAATACATATCAATTATATTATGTCTTTTGTTTCACTGAATATCTTGAACTACTTTCCAAACTACAACCTACAAAGCCATCTCTTTTTGATAGGCTTCACCATATTCCAACATATATACCATGACTCATTTAATTAGAAACCCACTGATGATCACATAGGTGGTTACCATTTTTTGGTTTGCATAAACAATGTTGCTATGGCTCTAGGGACTGAGAGAGCAGCATCCTAGTTCTGCTTCCCCATATGACTGATGAAATGAGTGTCAGCATTCCTTTAATAGCTTTTGCTAATTGTGCATTCATTTTGTACCTTCACATGAGTCAAACTCTAGTTAAAATTCTTAAAACAAATTTTTTAAAGTAAGCCCTATGCCCAATGTGGGGCTTGAACTCGTGACCTGGAGATCAAGAGTTGCATGCTCCACCGACTAAGCCAGCCAGGTGCCCCACTAAAATTTAACTTAACTCCTTAAGTGAGACTGAGAAGTAGTTGTAAATTATATTGATGTATTCTTGATCAAATAGTGTCTGCGATATTTTTGTGTTCCTTACACTAACTGGCTCATTTCTAGAATTTAAAGTTTAAAAAAGTCCTCCAGTTTTGGTAAAGTTGGGATGCCTGGGTAGCTCAGCAGTTGAGCATCTGCCTTTGGCTCAGGGCGTGATCCTGGAGTCCTGGGATCGAGTTCCACATCGGGCTCCCTGCATGGAGCCTGATTCTCCCTCTGCCTGTGTCTCTGCCTCTCTCTCTGTGTCTCTTATGAATAAATAAAATCTTAAAAAAAAAATAAAGTTGACCTTTTTTCCCCTCAGTTTAGGTTGCTGTATTTTATCATATTATACTTGAAATGTGAGCTATGTTTTTTTTTCTGATTAAATCTGGGATGTAATATACTATTAATTTTTACTGAAGTTGTCTAAAACAAATTATATCAATGTAAACTAAAAAGATTTCATGTGAATTATCGAAATTTAGCTTTATCATTTGTTTTACATAAAATGTACAGCTTCTTCCATACATTTAAAAAATACTCTTTGGGGGATGCCTAGATGGCTCAGTTAAGTGTCCAACTCATGATTTTGGCTTAGGTCACAATCTCTTGGGTTGTGGGATTAAGCCTGGAGTTGGGCTTTGTACTCAGTGAGGAGTCTGCTGGAGATTCTCTCCCTCTGCCTCTCCCCCTACTTGTGCGTGCTCTCTCCCTCTCTCACAAATTTTTCAAAAAAATGCTCATTGTGGCATGTGCTGTAAAAATTCCCATCTTATTTCCGTTAATGCTTATTTGCATGACAAGATGAACCTGCATTTACTTCTTGGCCATTAAGTGAAACTTAAATGCATCATGCCTTCTTTCTTATGATTAATTTTTTCTAGTTTATAGTATGGAAGTTGGAAATTCTCAGTCCATAATTTCTCAATTTTTTACATTGACATCTCTACTGCAATTGAATGAAAACAGTAAAACTGTTTAAATGCATTTAAGTAGAATATAATCTCCATAAGGAAGAAACTTTGTTCAGTTCATCACATCTCTAGAAAACTGTGATTTGGCATATTAGTGTACCATTTACAAGTATTTATGTAATTTATGAATATTTTTAATATTTGGCAGTGGAATTAATAATCAAAGGATATGCTCAGTTTATTGCAGAATCGCCCCTAAGAAAAATGCACCATTTTACAGTCCACCCAGAATCAAACCAGACTTTACAAAGAGGCTGTCCGGTTGCTGGAATAAGGACAATAGGCAAAGAAGCTGGCATCCCCAGCAAGTTGTAAAATAGGTTCTTAACATTTCATTGCATATATTGTGCCTGATAATCTTTGAATTATTTCTCCTCCTGCCTTAACATCTCACTTAAATGTCTTCTTGGGGAGAACAAATTCGATAGGTTCTGCTTTTTGCAGGTGCCAGGAGACACCTAAGCTACAGCTCCTGCAGGACTGGAAATGCCTCTACATCTCTATAACATAGCATAATCTTCCAAGTGCAATATAATTAAAATTTAAATCAAACCCAGAAAGGCAACTGTTGGATTTCAAGAATTCCTTTTTCTTTAAAGGTTTATTATTTTTAAGTAATCTCTACACCCAACATGGGCCTGAATTCACAACCCCGAGATTAAGAGTTGCACTCTTCACTGAATGAACCAGCCAGGTCCCCCCAGATTTCAAGAATTCTGACTTGTTTTTTAATTTTATTATTATTTTTAAAAATTTATGTATTTTGGGGGGGGCACATGCACATGTGAGGGGGAGGGGTTAGAGAATCTCAAGAAGACTCCCTGCTGAGTGTGGAGCCTGACATGAGGTTCCATCTCATGACCCTGAAATCATGAGCTGAGCTTAAATCAAGAGTTGGATGCTGAAATGACTGAGCCATTCAGGTAGCTAGCTAGCTAGCTAGCTATCTTATCTATCTATCTATCTATCTATCTATCTATCTATCTATCTATCTATCTAAATTTATTCATGAGAGACACAGAGAGGCAGAGACATGGCAGAGGGAGAAGCAGACTCTTCGAGGTGCACCTGATGTGGGACTCGATCCCAGGACGCCAGGATCACAACCTGAGCTAAAGGCAGATGCTCAACTACTGGGCCACCCAGGTGTCCCTATTTATTTATTTTTAAAAAGATTTTATTCACCCATTTCAGAGAGAGAGAGAGAGCATGAGTTGTCAAAGAGGCAGATGGAGAGGGAAAGGCAGATTCCCAGCTGAGTAGGGAGCTCCACATGGGGCTTAATCCCAGGATTCTGGGATCATGACCCGAGCCGAAGGCAGATGCCTAACTAACTGAGCCACCAAGCCTCCCAACTATCATTTGTTTTTTTAATAAATAATTTTATAAAATCAAAAAACAAAAAATTAAGTCTGAAAATATTAATTCTGTTCTCATACTTAATAGTTTAGAAGGGTCTGGAATATAAATGGTCATAGAATAACTTTTCCTTTGAATTTTGTCAGCATCCCTGTACTACCCCTTCAGCTTCTATTCTGCTGCTGCTACGTTTACCATCTCAATTTTTACATCTTTGTATGTGAAGTATTTTCTTTCTCCTTGGTTGCTTTTTTGTAATATTTTCATTATCCTGGATGCTTTGAAATTTCAAAGAAACGTGCCTTGGAACAGGTTTCTTTTTATTCATGTTTCTTGACATCAATTATGTAGTTTCATCTTTGGAATCTGGGGCTTTCCATTCCCTGGAATTTTCTTGTATGATTTTTCTTATTATCTTATCCTCCCCTCCCCCCTTTTAATTTCTGTCCTTTCTAATGGTTCTACTATTTTAGACATCAGATATCCTAGATTGGTATTCCAGTTTTCTTACCTTCTCTCTACTTTTGAATCTCTCTTTTGACTTATGTTCAGAGATATTTCTTCACCTTTCAGTATTTTTTTTTTAAGATTTACTTATTCGTTTGAGTGAGTGAAAGAGAGCAAGAAAGCATGGGGTGTGGGGGATGGGGGGGAGAAGAAGAAACTCAAGCAGACTCTGCGGTGAACGTGGAGCTCAACGTGGACCTGATCCTACAACCCAAGATCACAACCTGGGCTGAAACGAAGCGCTAGACACTAAACCAACTATGCTACCCACCCAGGCACCCCACCTTTTAATATTTCTATTTTTTTAAATTTCAGCTACCTTATCTGTTAATACTCTCTTTATTTTTCAATTTTTAAAATAGTCTCTTTTATGGATGCAATATCATCTTTTATATCCTTCTGTGGATATTACAGTTTTTGATGTTATTTGTTTTAAATATTCCTGAATTGCCTGTTTTTTCTGAATCTGTATTTCAGATTCTGTGTCTCATAGTGGAGGTCTTCTTCAAAGATGATTGTGAATAATCACAATGAAAACAAAGGCATTAAAAAAGGCTGACTGGCAATTTAGGGTGCATAGGTGGGTCTTATAGACTGGTGAACTTCACAAAAGTATGACCCAGATGATTTCTATTTAGTATGAAATCTATAAATTTGCCTGCAGATTTTCTTCTGAGGTTGTTCACTGTTTTTAGGCACCAACCCACCCATCTCCTGCTGGAACATCAGTGGGCTGGAGGGAAGGAAGTAGTGGTGACAGGAACATGCCTTACTACTAACATTCTGGAAGTCAAGCAGAAGGATCACTGTTAGTCTTTATATTTTTCTTGTTTCCCTGATATCAGTACATTGCCTCATTATCTGTCCTCAGCCACCACTGTTATCTCTGAGTTTGTAGTCTATATGGTTTTATCACCTCAAAATAAACCTACCTCCTGCTATGGTAAAGCATCAGACTGCTTCTTATTAACTTTCAAAAAAGGCTCTTCTTTTCAATCCTAGGCATCACCCTTCCCCACTGTGATACATGCTGTCTCCTATTCCTGAATCTTTCTGGTGTCTGCAGCCTTAGCTGGCTTATTATTGGTATCTGTTGCTAGGCTCGGTGAAAAATTCCATCTAGTCTTCATCTTTGAAAATCTCTTGACTGCTTGCCCATCTGTTGTCTCTTTATTTTCTTCACCCTTATGGATCTAATCTTTTGGATTTCCATATTCCCATCTTAGTGGGATTTCAGAAGGAACAGGCAAAAAGGGTCAATTTACTATGTTTAATTATGAGTCCTTCTACTTCTCTGTGCAAAGAAATAAGACATAAATAATGCTAGACAAAGCAGCCTATTGTCAGAAAAAGAACTAAACCACACAACAGCTGCTGAAATTCAAACACACAGTTGACAAATTAAGATGCGGAACCGAAGTTTTTGTAAATTAACTTACGTGTGTGGAGCCTGTCAGATCTCTGGAATGCCTTCTTCCCCAAGCCTAACAAGGGGTTTTCCACTTGAACTGAACAAGAATAGCTAGAGTTTGAGTTCTGAGGGCTACTTGACTGCCCATCAGATGGCTTTCCTTCCCATATTGCTAAGAGAAAAAATATATCAAAGACTGGTGACATTAGGGTTATAGACAGAAATCAATCAATCAAACACAAACTGAAAGGAGTTACATATGAGGAAATGTGACCCTGCAAATGTGTTTTGAGTCTGCAAAATCAGAATTAAAAAGTAAAATAAAATCCCTTCCTTCCCCCCAGCACATTATTTGCTTCTGGTGGTAAATCTCCTTCCTAACAAAATGCAAAGGTCTGCAGAACACCACTTAAATTTGGTAGGCCCATGTAATCAGCTAGCATCAAAATGAACTGTGTAATAAAATACAAACTCTGTATCTAATCTGGTTTTGATGAAAAATAAAACAAATAACAATAACAACAACCAGAATCCAAAGGACTGTGTTTATATCCAATGGAAATTCAAAGGTAGCCAATATTCTTAGGAAAATTTCCTATCTTTAAAGGAGAGACTGGTGAAGGTTAGTCTCAGTGTCTTGGCAACATCAGCTCTGTAAGGTCACTGATTAGAGGCTTCCAAATATTACTAGATTAGAAATCCTGGAAGTCAGGCATTGATTTCATTCTAACATGCAAATATCGCCAATTTATTTTTTCATAACTGCATGATGATTCTGCATAAATTTTCCCATTTATGCTGAATGGATTTATATCAATGATCTTGCAGTAACAGGCTATGTAAATAATCCGAGCAACTTAAAAATAAGTATATGGTATACAAACTGGAAAAATGGTATAAAAAAATACTAGAAAAAGAAACTTCCAATGGAAATACACCCAAGTCTGCTTACCAGGTTTGGCAGGTACAGAGTCACTGGCTGCTTTGACAGTCTTGAGAGAAAGAGGCTGGTTGGAGGAGATGGACATGCTTGGCCTGCATTGTTGTTGCTGCTGCTTCTTCTGCTGTTGCTGTTTTAGAGCCTATAAAAAGAAACTCTATAAGCAACAAAATAATTTTTTAGTAAAAACACAGTGAAGGACTGCTTTTTAAGTGGTGAGGAACATGCTGATCACCCAATTTCTTTGAAAGCTATCAAAGTAAACAAAACCCTAAATGAAACCAATTAAATGCAAGGCCAAAATGATACTTAAGAGTTTGAGTATTTTTTGGTAGTATTACTCCTGTATATAAATGTGAGAATTAGTCACGAACATTTTTAGAACTTAAAAATCACCAGTAATGCACAGACTTCTCGTAATTGTAGCAGCAGAAAATTAGAGGTTTTCAATCATTTCTGGAAATAAAATTCTAAGCCTTCAACCAAAAAAGAGACTCATTTGCATTAGCTCTATGTATAAATATAAATATTTAGCTTACATATATTTCAGAGGTGATACATGTGAACAATAGATGTTAAGTAATTACTTGATTCTGATCTCCTGTAAGAGCCAAAGACCAAATCCTCATAATTTATAGCAAAGCAGTAAATAGAAGGGAAGGAAGGTTGGAAAACATAGTATGATTTCTTCTGGCTATTTCAGCATATTTTTATTTCTATAATGTTTCTAGTTTGTAGAATACTCTAAACTATTTGGAATGAATTAGAAGACAGTTAACTAATTAAAAAAAAAATAGAAGAGAGTTAACTTCCTAGAGTTTAGTCATGAAAGTATATGAAGGCAACTTTTTAACTCAAGGTTTAAAAAAAAAAAGACACAGAAATTAAGAAAGTAAAGCTACATTTCAGGAAAACTTTGGAAACCTATGACCTTGCTAAATTGCCAGTTTAAGTTTTAACCTTTAGACCATCATGCAAAAAAGTGTGGGTTAACTGGCTACTTGGTTCCCATTACCTCTTCACACTCATCTCAGGCTATGTTACATAGGCAACGACTGATCTTGACCTAAGCTGCCAAAGGGAAAAACTAACTGAGTGAGTCAGGGATCTGGCTGGCTTACATTCACCTTCAACATTTATAAAAGCCAAGGCAGGAGTACAATGTATAAAAAATGTCAGTGTTGTTTACTGATTATAGCTTCTCTCTCATTCTCTGCAATCAGAACAGAAAATATTCATAGGCTTCCTGGGTGGCAGCCAGTGGGTCTTTCCTAGTCTCTCACAATATCCACATCATTCCAGGTTAATGCAAAATTTAATAGAACCATTTGATCTCATCTATTCCTGCTGTGAACATGTAAATTCAGATACATGATGGAAACAGAGTAGCTTATAGCCTAAGAACTGTACTCAGTTTTCTCCTCCCTAAGTAGCTTACAAACTCTGTTCCTATTCTATTTTAAAATGAAAAGAACAACAATAACAAAACCCTCATATTGTGATAAAGGATACCTTATTTTGAAGTAATTTTTCTCACCTAATACTATAAAAAGTATACAATGGAGGCAAGGTATTACTTTACATACCAACAACCTAATAAACGTATTTTTCCATACTGGTATTCTTTAAAGAAAATACATTTGACTCTTGGGATTACAGGAGTATAATACAGGAGTAGTAAACATGTCATGCATTTTCTAATAAGGTTTAGAAAAATACATGCCTTTTTTCCTGTGGAAAGAAGCATCACATACTTCTTAAAATCTTCTAAAGAATTTATAAAAAAACAACTGCTATGAGATTATCCAGACAGACAGCAATCAATGCTATCAAATTCCGAAGCTTTTAATAAAATCACTTTTGTTTTAAATACTTCCTTTAATACTTTAAGATCTACATAATTTTTAAAATTTCAATTATATAGATAATACACGATTACATCTTTACCATTTAATTCAAACATAAAGCTAAACCCTCTTGACCACTCAGTCTTGCCCCCTCGTCTTCAGAGATAACTACAGTCAATTTAATTTTCCTTACTGAGCTTTTCTTACACTGATGTATGTCTCTATTAAAAATACATTGTTTATCAGTGGTATCACGCTCTAAATGTTGTAATACAACTTAAATTTAGTGAATCAACATTATAGTGTGGTGATGCTTCCATGTCTATATATATAAAACAACCACATTACAAACTTTTAATCTTGTATCATTGTCCAGCATATAGATACACCATCATTTATGAAGGAATTCCCTGATATATATTTGGTTACTTGCAAGTTTTTGCTATTACAAGCATCAATACAAATATTTTTCTGTGTGTTTGTAATTGGTATGTATATCTGTATTTTTCTAACCTAAGTTCCAAAATGTTCAAATGCTTAGTCATGAGGTATGGGCATTTAAAATTTTAATGAAATTTTAATAGATATCACAAAATTTCTTTCCAAAGTAGCTATATGATAGTTTATATTTCACCAGCAACTACCAGAAGCCATTTTTCTACACACTTGCCAACATCTGATAAAGTTCTTTAGTTTATACGAATCTGAGGATAAAAGAAATCTGTTAATGTTCAGTTAATTAGTAGTGAGTTTATATTTACTGACCATTTGCATTTCAAAAAAAAATGTTCTTTGAAAAGCCCAATAACATAGACCAATGGCAAGTAGCCCTAGGGAAAGAGATACATTATAAATGAACAACAATGAGGAACAAAAAAGAAACATAAAAGAATGCTACTACAACTTTATGCAAATATTTTTAACAGTCAAGTGAAATGGACCATTTTCTAAGAGAAATACATATCCAAAATTAAGAAAAAACATTTTTCCAAAATTAGCTGAAAAAGCAGGAATCAAATGAGACCAGTAACAGATGAAACTGAAATGCTATGAAAACAATTCTATGATTGTTTTCCAAAAATCTAGAAAAATGCAGAGAGCTATCCAACTTTTTTTTTTTAAGATTTTATTTATTTATTCATGAGAGAGACACACACAGAGAGAGAGAGACCAGGCAGAGGGAGAAGCAGGTTCCATGCAGGGAGCCCGACGTGGGATGTGGGACTCGATCTCAGGTCTCCAGGATCACGCCCCGGCTAAAGGCGGCGCTAAACCGCTGAGCCACCCGGGCTGCCCCCAACTTTTTAATGCTAGAATCCTGATTCCAAAATTGTACAAGAATTGTACAAGAAAACAGCAAAATCCAAGCAAAAGAAAAATCTATCATATTTAAAAACATGTAACAAACATGTAGAATTTATTGCTGACAGCTAAGCATGCGTTACCCTAGAGTACCTAGCCTCGGAAGTCTGTGTGTTCGTAGATTTAAAGAGAAAAGCAACCTGACCCTCTCAATAAATGCTGAAGAAAACAAACCTGAAAAGTTCAACACCTATTCACAATTTAAAAACCTCTTAGCAAATTAGGAACAAATGAAGAGCTTTTAAACCATGATAAAAAAGACTAGCTACCACAAACCTATAACACAGAAGTCCATAAATTATTAAATCCGAATTGGAAAACTGCAAGAAATTTTTCCTCAAAATTAGGACCTTATGTCCTTTCAAGAAATTTCCAATGCCTTCCAGAATCACGAATTTTTAACATAGATTAGACTTTTGATAAACAGAGATGAGCATAATTACCTGCTTTAGTGCCTTCTTGCTGTGCTTCTGTGATGGAGAAATGACTTTACCTGCTGGAATGGTGGGTGACGGGCAGCCTGACTGGGGAGAGGATGGCTGTGACAGTCTAGACGATACTAGTAGGGGGAAAATGATAATAAAAAATGTGGTTATCAGAGTTGGTATCAAGCACCATTCCTTCCCCAATCATATGCTGCTACCTGTATTAAGAACTGTGACCAAACACTTTTGGGAAGGATCTTCTTTTTGGAGTTCTACTGCAAACAGCCTCCCTTTTCAGTTTATTTCCTCAGAAAGCTCTAGTGAAGGATGATAGGATGGGGAAGGGATGTGTGTTAGTATTCATTACTTTTCATTCTGTGATTTTTCAATAGATTGATTGAAGCAGGAAGCAGAATATAAACCATGAGTCATCAAATTAGATAAAACTCAGAGGAGATTCTAGAGCTTGTTGGACAGTATGTATGTTCTTAAGGTAGATCTAATGACAACATGATATTGTGAAAGAGCCCAGGACTGACTGAATGGGTCCCAGTTTTCCTTATCTTTAAAATGAAAGTAATAAGGCCATTCTACTTCAAAAACTCTACTGTAGCTTTAATTCTTATATTCCTTCAGCTCTTAAAATCAATAGTTTCAGGCCTGCCAATGTGAGAGGGTGCATTAGGATTTCTCCAATAGAAGCAACATACACTTGCATAGGGTGTAACCCCTCTCTACTTCATCACAAGTTGTTTTATATCTCATCAGAGCTTAGCCAAAGCTAAGATGTAAATGAGGGTTTTCTCTTCAGAAGCCTATATACCCTATTTTTTTATATACCTATTATAATAAAACAGCAACTAGATTTTTATGTTCTGTAAAGTTCAGTAGTGAATTACTCATGATAAAAGATAACCAAAATATGCTGATTCAGACCCCTTAATAATAGAAATAATAAAAAATAATAATCACTACTGCTAGGGATGACTCTGGAAGAGTACATGCTTACTAACACCTTCTCTTTTCCATAGTAACTGGACAAAAAGGCCTGGATAGCAAAATGGCATTTCATGGTATGGCTAAAGAGCTTGAAGATACCACATAAAGTATGCTGGTAGGTAGCTACTTGACATAAAAATGCAGAAGCATCATAGTTCATGGGAATACACAAGTTTGGGAAAACAGTTTTTCAACAGATTCTTGTATGTCCTAAGAAAGGAATACACAGTAGATAACATTTAAAGAGGACAACAGCAGACAAGAGTAAGATGATGACTGATCATACTTGGCATACCCGGCTTTCAACTCCAATCCTTATGATAAGGTTTATATATGGGAAAGAACTGACATGTGGTAAGCATGAAATTAAAAAAAAAAAAGTTTGTTGTGATTTATCATACAAACATAAAAGTTGGATAATTCCGGAGATAACTGAGCAACAGAAAGAAACCACATCCTCAGTCTACTTACATTGACCAATTTTTTTAAAATGACAGCTTTACAGAGATATGATTTATATAATATACAATTTACCTGAAGTGTAAAAATTTTAATAGCTTCGGTTAAAAGTTGTAAAACCACCACCAGAATCAATTTTCACCACCCGTCTAAAAGTCCTGTACTGGCTGGCTATCACCTCTCTTTCCCCTAACTATGGCCCTAGTGCTATGCAATTACTAATCTACTTTCTGCATCTGCCTATTCTAGACCTTTCACATAAATGGAATCATACAATATGTGCTCTTTCGTGACTGGCTTTTTTCACTGATCATGTTTTGAAGCTCGATCCATACTGAAGCATGTATCAATACTTCTTATCATCGAATAACAGGCCATTTCATGCATACACTGCATTTTGTTTATTCATTAACTGATGGACATTTGGGTTGTTTCCCCTTTTGGTCATTCTGAACAATGATATGAAGGTCATTCATTAGCATGATTTTGTATTGAGACATATATTTTCAATTCTCCTGGGTTCAGATCTTAAAGTGGAAGTTCTGGGTCTTATATCAACTCTATATTTAACTTTTTGAGGAACCGTCAAAATGTCTTCCAAACTGGCTATACCATTTTTACAATAGTACAGGAATGTGTGAGGGTTCCAATTCTTGTCAACAACTGTTATTTCCTGTCTTTTTTTTTTGACCAATGTTTTTAAAGGGACATAAAATAAATAGACTATTAACAAACATTTGACTGTTCATTTTCTTTTTAATGGTTTGCAGAAATCTGAAAACATACATTTCCTAACCCTCAAGCACTGCCTGACAATAAACAGAAAACAAACAAAATAATTCCATTAGACTATATAAGAATTCCATTTTGCAGCCTGAAAAAGAGACAATAAAGCTATCTGTAATTGCCAGGGCAAACTATTTGGACTGTTCCCCCTTAAGGCAAAAACCTTTTCTATCAAATGAAACATAAACATATCTCAAAGCCAGCTGAAATAAATCATGAAAATTTCAGGACCCACCAGTAGGGACTATCTCCCAGAATTGACTAAATACAGGTCTCAACTTCTATGAAACTTAAACTTTGTCCTAACTTTTAAATATTAAAGGCTTAAACACATGGTGAGAAACTTCTCTCTCATAATTACTTTTAGTGGCTACAATCTCTTCAGACACATTTTTATTAATAAGGGCAAACAAAAGTAACTATCTTGTATGCATCTAACAGCATGCTAGGATCATTTTTACAGCATTTCAAGTGGGTACAAGTCCTCTTTCTATTCCCATCCAAACTCCTCCAATTCTACCTTCAGAAATAACTAGATAATATGTTTGGGTTGGCACCTTACTGACATTTTTTCTATACACACAAGGAAATACAAAAATGTTTTATAAAGGACATATATTTATTTTTTTAAGGATTTACTTATCTGAGACAGAGAAAGAGAGAGAAGTACAAGCAGGGCTCAATCCAAGGACATATATTTATACATAAATTTCAAATATATACATTTTTCTGTATATTGTAATATTATCTAAATTTTACGTATCAGGAAATATAATTAGTTTGCAGAGGACTCAGACAGTAAGGGGCACAGCCAAGATCCAAACTCAGTATATTTTCAGAATGAGTGGGTACTTGTTGTGGGCTGAATGGTGGCCACCAAAAAGTTATGTCCTAATCCCCAGAATCTGTGCATGTTACATTATTTGGAAAGAGTCCAGATGTAATTAAGGCTCTTGAGATGAGATCTTCTTGGATTATCTCAGTGTCCTAAATCCAGTGACACAGAGGACAGAAAGAAAAGAAGGTGAGGTGAAGACAGGCAGAGATTGCGTGATATGGCCACAAGGCAACTCAGTCAGCAACCAGAAGCTAAAGAATACAAGAACCAGAGTTCTCCCCTAGAGCCTCTGTAGAAGTGTATCCCTGCTAACACCCTGATTTGACTTCTGGCCTCCAGAACATGAGAAAATAAATTTTTGTTGTTTTAAGGCACCTCGTTTGCTGTAATTTGTTATAGCAGTTTCAAAAAACTAATAGTATGTAAAACTGATTTTAAACTGTCACTATGAACCTACAGATGTTTATGTATTTGAAATGTTTAAGTCAAAAACAATCATCACAAATTTGGCACTCAAACTGGGTCCCCCTCTTGGGTTGGTGGGAGAGCTTTCAAGTTGTAAACCATCTCTGGGACATGGCCTCAGCAGTATCTAGCTGCTTCCTCTCTACCTGCCACAGAGTCTCATGCAACCTTGCATATTTTTTTGCCCTAGTTGGATCAGCCACTTCTCCAAGGACCCTGGAGACCCATTTAATCGGAAATGTTATTAAAAACCATAAAAAAATAAAAATAAAAAAATAAAAAAATAAAAACCATGTGCTCGGGGCAGCCCCGGTGGCTCAGCGGTTTAGCGCCACCTGCAGCCCAGGGCCTGATCCGGGAGACCCAGGATTGAGTCCCACATCGGGCCCCCGGCATGGAGCCTGCTTCTCCCTCTGCCTGTGTCTCTGCCTCTGTGTGTGTGTGTGTGTGTGTGTGTGTGTGTGTCTCTCATGAGTAAATAAATAAAATCTTTAAAAAAAAATTAAAAAAAATTAAATAAACTTAAAAAAAAACGTGCTGCACGATACGGGGTGCTCACTGTTATGGGGTTATCACTGGTTCTAGGACTTTTCAATAATTAGAACAAGAAAGGTCCCTTTTTTTATAAAGAGAAAAATAAGTTCATGCATAGATGCCAAATTCGAATTTAAGATGACAGGACTGTCACTTAACTTTTCTGATTCTATAATTCTATCACTTCTCTTCTCCCCTGATAATCCTGCTTCCTAATAACATTACTGTAATTATTAATTTGCTTTCTACTATAGATCTAATTTCAAAGAAAGTATACCTATATAATTCCTGAAAATGAGACT
This sequence comes from Canis lupus familiaris, assembly GCF_011100685.1. Classification (NCBI taxonomy): domain Eukaryota; kingdom Metazoa; phylum Chordata; class Mammalia; order Carnivora; family Canidae; genus Canis; species Canis lupus. The sequence goes on from NC_049238.1 coordinate 20,020,835, forward strand.
ACTAAATGTAGTTTAAGGATTTCTTGGTGTCTGATCTCCTATAACTAAGATATATCCCTAGAAACTTACTTATGTCATTATGCCACAAATTTGACATACACTCGAGTTTGCTTTGTTTTGTTATTTCTAGAAAGTATATTTTAAAAACTTGTTTTAATTATGTAAAGTGATAAAACAACTTACTTCCATATGAATCTAGCTCCCTCCATTGTTGAGACCCCTTTATTACTTCTCTTCCCATTTAAGAAATCATTTATATTAATTTGCATCCTTCCATTGTTTTTTTACCTATATTTTTGTTTTGGTGAAACATAGTATAGACATTTTATTTTTTTTTATTTTTTATTTTTTTTTAGTATAGGCCTTTTAATACTTGTACTCATTTCTTTTTTTTTTTTTTTAAGATTTTATTTATTTATTCATGAGAGACACAGAGAGGCAGAGACATAGGTAAAGAGAGAAGCAGGCTCCCTGTAGGGAGCATGATACGGGACTCAATCCCAGGACTCCGGAACAAAGACACAAGCCAAAGGCAGACACTCAACCACTGAGCCATCCAGGCATTCATTTTACTCATTTAAGTAAAAAATCAACCACCATAAATTGTCCAGAATATTGATTTTTTAACTTAATATGTTCTGGGGAACATTCTAGAACAGAATACAGAGATCTTCCACATTCCTTTTAATAGATGCACAGAACTCCACTGAGCAGATGTACTATAATCTCTTCAACCAGACTGATGAGTATGTTGTTTCTTTCTGGTCTTTTGCTCTTATTACTACAAGGTTTAACCAGTGGTTCTTAAAATCACATGAGACACTATTATATACTAACCAAAGTCTAAAATTTTAAAGACTGACAATTAGTGAGCATGAGAAATAGCTGGAACTCTCATACATTATTGGTGGGAGTATAAATTGGCACAACCAGTCTGGAAAACTGTCTGGTAGTATACACTACAGTTAATTTTGCTCCCAAGTACATACCCAGAAAAAAATGAGTACAAAAACAAAAACAAAAAAGCCCAGACATAAAAAAAAAATTCACAATAGGCAAAAAAAAAAAAACAAACTAGAAATAGCCTAATGTTCATCAATGCAAAAATGGATAAGTAAAGGTACTAGGGAATAGTTACAGAATACTATACAATTTCAAGAATCTGATGAATACACGCAAAAATATGGATGAAGACTTATAAAATTATTCAAGGAAAAAAAAAACATGATTTAAGTTTAAAAAGTTTCTGGTTCTGTTCCAGACATGTCTTATCTATACTATCAGAAATTATTATAGTGGTTACTTTGAGGCAATGGTTATTACCAGAAGGGAGCACAGAGAGGGCTCCTGGGATATTGACAATATTTTGTTCTTCGTTGTTTTTTTTTAATATATATTTTTAAGCTTTTTTATTTTTATTTTTTTCCTTATTCATGAGAGACACAGAAAGAGAGGCAGAGGGAGGAGGAGTAGGCTCCATACAAGAAGCCCAATGTGGAACTCGGTCCCGGGAATCTGGGATCACTCCCTGAGCCAAAGGCAGACACTCAACTGCTGAGCCACCCAGGCACCCCAGTGTTTTGTTCTTTGATCTGAATGCTGGTTCATGATGCGGTTCCATTTGTGAAAATTCCACAAGCTGTATACTTACAATATGTATACATTTTTCCTGAATATATAACTTAATCAAAATTTTAAACAGACAAAACTGATCTATGTTGACAGAAGAAGGGACAACCATCTACTTCTGAGGAAGGATGGGCAGTGACCGAGAAGCTGGCATAATGTCTCTGCAGTGCTAGCTAATAAAGATCATTATGGTTCACTGTTTACTCAAGAAGGTGGAGTTATTTTCTAATCTCAATTCAAAAAAGGGGGAGACATGATCATTTTATGTTTTTCCTTCTTTAAAACAGAATGAAAGATTTTTCCTCCTTTCTTATTAAAGAAACACAGCATTCCCAAAGTTTATAAGATTGACAAATCATCTAAACCACTGCTATTCAAATATAGTCCAAAGCCTGGCCTGCTATTAGATAAATACAAAAGTGAGAGCATTTAGATATTTTCATAGAAAACTGACACTGCTGGGCCATTTTATTGTATTTTATGTGTCAGTCCACAATGGATAGAGAAGGGGAGAGAACAGTCCTTTGTGATGAAAAGTTTAAGAATAAACCAGCTAGCTGAGGAGGGGAAGATGTAGGGTAGGGGGTGTGTGGGAAGGGCATGGGAATAGTGTCCACAGAATTACAAAGTAAGGAACTAAGATTTACCAGGGCTACATTTTTAAAAAGATAAAGATATGAAGAATAGGACATTGAAAAATGAATATTAAGGCTGTATTTTAACTTCATCAAGCCCATTTATAATCCTTTTTTTAAAAGATTGATTTAAAAAATAATAAAATAAAATAAAAGATTAATTGATTGATTGATTGATGACACAGGGAGAGAGGCAGAGACCTAAGCAGAGAGGGAAGTAGACTCCCTCTGGGGCGCCTGATGTTGTCTTGATCCCAAGATCCGGGGTCATGACCTGAGCCAAAGGCACCCTTAACCACTGAGCCACCCAGGTGCCCTACAATCTTTTTTTAAAAACAAAGTATGTTTATTTCTTGGTAGGTAGTATGTGTGCTGCAAGAAATTTCGGTTTACAAATTCATGTGCAATATACATTATACTTCTTTGTTCGCAAATCAACACAAAGCAGTGGGAAATCAAACCTTTGTTATGATTTTTTTGCCTTCCCTCCATTGAATGTTTCCTGGGTTTCATAGACCACTGATTAGTGCTGGCACCCACACAGTGTTGACCCACAAAATCCCACAAGGACTAAGACATTGTTTATAATCCTATCTTACGAATCGGCACTTTGAGAAAAATAATCTCTCGCACTTCTGTACTATTGGTTTTACTTTTTACTTCAAATAAAACCAATTAATGTCACCAATTAATCTAATCCTGTATTAAGGAAATCTATTACCCAAAACAAATGATTTTTAACAGTGAAATGGAAATGAATTCTTTTAACCTATATACTAGTGATTAGAAATAAATTGAACTACCATAAACACAGAGGTTGCTTTTGGGCAACAGACTTGAGCAATGGACTGTAGAACAAGGCAAAAGGCCTGGGGGTGGGGGACTGGCTGAATAGACTGGCCCATCAGAGGACCCACTTCAAAATATCTATATGCCCTAACTGACCAATGGGCTACTTACAACCAGGCATAGTTACCCAAAAGAGGGAAGATTCCATACATCCTTATATCTCTTAACCGCACCCCCACTCTTTTAAAAACAGCCCTCACCCACCACCTCATGCAGATAGTCTCTTCTTTGCTGTCCTGCCTGCTGCTCCCTTGCAGTGTATTCAATAAACTTCTATCTCCTTTGTTCTGCCTCAGGTGAATTCTTCTGACTACCAGCACCACCAGCTTCCACCTGGATTGTCACTCCACATTTGGGGGCCCCCATCCAATTAGGAGAAATATCACAATAAATAACAGTAAGTAAAAAAAACAAATCAAAATTAACATATTTAGAGGTGCCTGGGTGGCTCAGTCATTTAAGAGTCTGCCTTTGGCTTGGGTCATGATCCCAGGTTCCTGGGATTGAGCCCCGGGTGGGGCAACCTTCTCAGCGGGGAGCCTGGCGGCTTCTCCCTCTTCCTCTGCCACTCCCCCTAATGTGCACTCCCACTCTCTCTCTCTCTGGTAAATAAATTTTAAAAAATATTTTTAAAGAACCAAAAACGAGCATATATAATGAACTGGAATTTATTTTTTTAAGATTCTATTTATTCATTTGACATAGAGAGTAAAAGTACACACAAGCAGGGGGAGTAGTAGGCAGAAAGAGAGGGAGAAGCAGAAGCAGGTTCCCCCCTGAGTAAGGAACCTGATGCTGGGCTCCATCCCAGGACTCTGGGACATAAACTGAGCCAAAGGCAGATGCTTAATCATCTGAGCTACCCATATGCCCAGTGAACTGGAATTTATTTATTTTATTTTTTATTTTTAAAAGATTTTTATTTATTTATTCATGAGAGATACAGAGAGAGGCAGAGACACAGAGGGAGAAGCAGGCTCCATGCAAGGAGCCCTATGCGGGACTCAATCCTGGGACTCCAGGATCACCCCCTGAGCCGAAGGCAAATGCCCAACCGCTGAGCCACCCAGGCATCCCTGAACTGGAATTTAAATAAAAACTTGAAAGAGGGCAGCCCAGGTGGCTCAGTGGTTTAGCGCCGCCTTTGGCCAGGGGCTGCTCCTGGGGTTCCAGGATCGAGTCCCACGTCGGGCTCCCTGCATGGGAGCCTGCTTCTCCCTCTGCCTGTGTCTCTGCCTCTCTCTCTCTTTCTCTGTGTCTCTCATGAATAAATAAATAAAATCTTTAAAAAATAATAATAAAAAACTTGAAAGACAAAAATAAAATAAAAATTTTTAATTTTATTTTTTAAAAAAGCTAATGTATTAACTTAGATTTTTTTTTTTTTTAAGATTTTATTTATTCATTCATGAGAGACACAGAAAGAGAGGCAGAGACACAGGCAAGAGGGAGGAGAATCAGGCTCCATGCAGGGAGCCTGATGTGGGACTCGATCCCAGAAACCTGATCATGCCTGAGCCAAAGGCAGACACTCAATTGCTGAGCCACCCAGGTGTCCCTATTAACTCAGATCTTAAGTGGACAAGAGGATGAAACCAACAGCAAAAATTCTATAAACAAAGATTTTGTTTCTCTTGGTACATGGCTATGAAAATTTGAAAGAGTCTGCCGGGTTGCTATTCTCTGATCCATACATACTACATTTCTTTCTTTTTTTTTTCTTTTAAAGATTTTATTTATTTATTAATGAGAGACAGAGAGGTAGAGACACAGGCAGAGGGAGGAGCAGGCTCCTTGAAGGGAGCCTGATGCAGGACTCAATTCTGGGACTCCAGGACCACACCCTGAGCCAGAGACAGACGCTCAACCACTGAGCCACCCAGGCATCTCCATACTACATTTCTTAATTCTCCTAAGAGATTACTTTATGCACACCAACACCCTATAAATAATGGAGACTAACACTAAAAATTAACAGTCTGATCTCTACTTCTTTCTCTTTTTTTCTCTCTACAAAGCTTTTCCATCCACTTATCTTCATATGACCTTCTGAAACACGCTTCTACCTTCCTGTCTTTATAAATGTTTTCTTTCCATGATACATCCTGTCTTCCTTGGAGATTATACTCCCAATATATTCTATAGCTCAGGACACTTGGGTGGCTCAGTGGTGTCTCTGCCTGTATCTCTGTCTCTGTCTCTGTCTCTCTCTGTGTCTCTCATGAAAAAAATAAATAAAATCTTTAAAAAAAAAATTCTATAGCAGGTAAAGTTAACAATTCTCTAATGCTGCTATAACATGACACATATAAACACTTGTTATTAAAGTCATTTGCTAACTATCTGCTTCTTTTTCTATACTTCTAGATATGGATGGGGCCTGCACCTTATTTAAATTGGTTGCCCCAAATACCTAGCAAATAGTATATAGCACTGGAAAAAGAAAGTGTGGCAAGCAGTCTAGAAATATTTCTTTGGTTCTGTAAATAAACTAACCGCCTAAATAATACTGCTTCTCAGGATTATATCCTGATCTACTGGTCTTCAAATATGGACTGCTCAATGCTTAAAAGCTCTCTTTATTTAGGAACGTATATAGTATCTGATTAGAAACAAAAATGCTTGTTTTCATATAAATACATAGACCTAATAAAATATTAACAAATTCTTTTTTATTAAATATTAACAAATTCTAATCAAAAGATCAAGTTACTTACTATTTGATTTAAAAAGCAAAACAAACAAAAACCCAGCAGCCTAGTAAAGAAATGAGTTTTTAAGCTTACAATTATTTTCTGAAAAATATCTAAAACAAATTTTAGAACTTGAGGCTTGAACTTATGACCCTAAGATCAAGACCTGAACTGAGATCAAGAGTCAGAGGCTTAATCAACTGAGCCACCCAGGGCCCCTAGAACTTGAGGCACTTAAAGCCAGTTTTATATAGTTTACTGAAGTAGTTTCAGGTTGCTGAACAATTAGTATTACCCACTGAGTATACATTCAGAAGGAACTACTTTTCAGATATATTACAGCACTGAGAATTTTCCATTTCAATGGATGACTATTACACTGAACAAGGTCAAAAGGATAGATTATCCATCTTAGATGTCTTTGAATTGAAGACTTTAGTAATTCTTGACTGAATATTTTATGTTTCCTGAAGATATTCAATGAGTCCCTCTAAAGTATTAGAGATACTACCAGAAATAATGAAGCAGTAACATCAAAATTGAAGCTTAGTTTTTTTCTATAGTTGAAGAATTAATAGCTGAAAGACTGATTAACAATTGAAGTATCAAAAATTGTTCTAATCTTCACAAATAGTAATCCTCTTAAAGGAGAGTTTTTATTTTCACCATAGTCTGTCTTTTGAGGAATTTCATTTCCAAGAGTTAACCGACTGTTTTAGTTTTTAAGTACCTTCTTCCAACACCAAGTGCAGGTTGCCGCTACTGATGAATATTCAAACAATCTCCTAATCAAAGATGGAGAGGCCATACCTGGACACCTTTTCTTGCTTCTGGATAACCTACCTATCCAAGTACTAATAGTGGAGACATCTTTAACACATGACAGAGCTAAAACCTCTGACCCAGCCACCAACCAACCACACCACAGAACAAAGACAGCATCTCTCTGAAAGATCTCTCTCCACAAAAGTTAACTTTGTCAAAGGAGCTGTTCTCCCCAGGATACTTTTTAAATGAGACATTTCTATATATAGTCATCCCCATTCAGTAAACTTGTATCTAGAAATGATATTAGAGGGCAGGCAGGTCTTTGGTATTTGAAAGAACTCCAAACATAGTAGTTATCAAATTCCTGATTTAAAGTAGTTTTGAACAAGCAAATAAATTAACATTCGATCATGCCCCAGGAAAGAACTAGTAATTCCTTGTAAGTAAAAAGGTATATTTTACATAATTAATATTTTTCTTAAGATACTTAAAAAGCAGGCCAAAATTTAACAAAACTTCTCTATCAGAAGATAAAAAAATAATCCTCCTTCTATCATTGCTTCATGCAGCAATATTTATATTTTATCTTGGGGAAAAGGCAGAGACTTTGCTTAGCTATGGTCCTACAAAAAAAGCAACAGAAAAAGTTGATTTTAATCTTTTTTTCTGGATTTATTTCACCTTACCTTGACTTGGAATTCCATAAAGCTCTTCTCTGAACATTGTTTCCTGTCTGACAATTAGGAACCAAAACTGTGAACTTCTAAGTTCTTCCACTTTATGGAAGAACTTGGAAATCAATAAACTAGTTTTGATATTGGACTGAATTTCAAAGTTCTGTTCTCTGTTTCTATTTGGCTGAAAGGTATACCTATTATCAAGAGAGTTTCTATCAATTTTCAACTAGAAGTATCAGTTTTGCTGTCAGAGCTCTTTATTTTTGTACATAAAAGGAAGTGGGTTTTGATACTATCTCAATGTTCTTCCTGTCTTACAAAGCTTTTGAAATAAGTGATGTCAGATTGAGAGTAAAAGCCCTAAATAAGAAAAAGGAATAAGCACAATTACTTTGCTTTACCTTTATTAATAACTATAACTGATTTAGAACTGCCCTGTTGCCCTATCACTGCTACCTACAAATTTTCCACGTCAATTTACACTGGGCTACGAAAACATTCACAGATTATGTAACATATACCTAAAAATTTATGTATCTATGCCAAATACCTATGTATGACCCATGAACGAGAGAAGCACATTCTATTAGAAACTAAATCATTCTTCATTGAGGGTAGCTCAGCAAAGGGTAAACATGAATCCCGTATGACATCATTTGCACCTTTCCCTTTCCCTTCCAAACAGCATATATAGCCTGTCCTCAGTTTAATAAACTACGTATCATCAGAAAAGATCTTTATAGAACATCTCATCTTAATGTAAATGGAGGGTAAATATTCAATAATGTGATAATTTCTAGAAGAGGAATGAGTACAAAGGCATGACAGAATAGTTTATCTGGACCACAATTCCGAATTTGCTCTTACTTTGCTGTTAAATATCTTCTATTATGGGCAGCCCAGGTGGCTCAGCGGTTTAGCACCGCCTTCAGCCCAGGGCATGATCCCGGAGACCCAGGATCGAGTACCACATTAGGCTCCCTGCATGGAGCCTGCTTCTCCCTCTGCCTGTGTCTCTGCCTCTCTCTCTATCTCTGTCTCCTATGAATAAATAAATAAAATCTTTTTAAAAAAAATCTATTAACCTACTGACAATGCGATTCTACTGTTAGTTCTTAGATCTTCCTGTATCACAGTACATTCACCTTAATTTCTCAGAGATTGCCTTTAACAAACATGTAACTTTAACAAACACATAACAAACAGCTACTACAGCATATATGGCTACTGAAAAGTGAAAAGGAATGACCCCAAGACCATGATTCTGTTCCCAAATTTGCTAGTCTGGCCTACTTAGTTACTGATTTCCCTGTTTCTAGCCACATCTTGTTGGAAATTATGAATCTTGCTGTTTCTCTTGCTTGATGATTTGGCTTGGTTCCTAATCTTAGATCAACAACTTCCAGAATTAAAAGTTTAAACTAGGTGGGGCACTTGGGTGGTGCAGTTGGTTAAGCATCTGACTCTTGGTTTCAGCTCAGGTCATGATCTCAGGGCTGTGAGATCAAGCCCTGTGACTAGCTCCATGCCCAGTGTAAAGCTGGCTTGGGATCCCTCTGCCTCTCCTGTTTGTGGGCTCTCTCTCTCTAAAATAAATAATAAATAGGGGTCCCTGGGTGACGCAGTGGTTTGGCGCCTGCCTTTGGCCCAGGGCGCGATCCTGGAGACCCGGGATCGAATCCCACATCGGGCTCTCGGTGCATGGAGCCTGCTTCTCCCTCTGCCTGTGTCTCTGCCTCTCTCTCTCTCTCTCTCTCTCTCACTGTGTGCCTATTATAAATAAATAAATAAATAAATAAATAAATAAATAAATAAATAAATAAATAAATATAAAAAATAAAAATAAAAAATAAAAAATAAAAAATTAAATAAATAAAAATAAATCTTTAAAAAGAAAGAAAGTTTAAACCACAGACAAGCAGGAAAGATAGAGGTCTTAACACTTTTGGCTCCATTCTTCCAAAAAACATCCTTAGTGGACTCTGAGGAATGTAGGGCCTGGACCACACCTCCTTTCAATCATCACTATTGATTTTAATATATGTATATCTCTCAAGAATACTGGTCACAGGTACTAACTTTATCTTGACTTTATTCTATTTGTTCCTAACACCTGAGGTCTGGGTTACTCTCCAAGTAATTGTGATCTTAAAACTAAAATCCTCTTATAAAATTTGCCCAAACTGCATGTGTGGTAGCTTTACCAGAGAACACAAATGATGTCACCAATTATCTTAGTTCCCTCCAGGAGTAGCACACACACGAATGCAGGAATGGTAATGAATCAGACTATTTTTCTGATACAGTTCCACATCAATAATTCCAAAGGCACTTAAATTAATGAATCAAGTATTCTAGATCTAAGGACAGCTCATGTCCGTAACACAAACCTAAGAGGATATCCAGGCTAGGGAAATTCTTGGATGTCATTTTGTTCTAGAATACCATTACATTAATCCTTGTAAAGGAATCATCAGGAGTTGACTTAAATCTGCTCTGCCATGTATAGCTAAATTTATAAAAACTGAGGTAAAAACAATTTGCCCTCTTCAAGAAGACTCTGACAAGAAGCTATGAATAATTAGCAAGAATAGGTAATAAAATGTATCCTTTTTGTTTTGTTTTGTTTTTTGTTTTTTTAATAAAATGTATCCTTAAGTGGAAAATCCATCCCAAAGAAGCTGCAGCAACAAAGACATTATTCTCTAAAAAAAAGTTTTTTGGGTAAGCTATAAAGCAGACACCAAGCAGGGGAGAGCAAAGAACAGCAGATTAAATTTAGTCTTTACTAGTAGAAATGAAAAGCATTCTTTTCTTGGTTAAGTAGAGAGCTATTAGAGCAATAAGTGTTCAAGTTTAGAAGAGAGGATTAAAGAGGCAAGTAAGATGACAGCATCCTTCAAAAAGGCTAGGGATGACCAAGAGCTGAATATAAACCCAGGTAAAACCTAGAGAGCTGTGTTATCCAACTGGTAGCCACTAGACACATGTGGCTATTTAAATTAAAATTTAAAAAGAATAAAAAATTCAGTTCCTTATTCAAACTGCCATATTTCAAGTGCTCTGTAGACTAGCTACTGGCCGTGTTAGGTTGGACAACACAAGACACAGAACATTTCCATCATTGCAAGAAATTCTAGGACATTACCAATCTAGAGGGAAGGGAAAGAGATGAACTGTCCTGGGGTCTGAAAAAAGTGGAGCTACTAACAAGGGCTTTTGTCGTATAGCATTCAATACTTTATTGAGCGATCAGGTGGATTTACCTTTCCTTTTCCACCTGCTCTTTTTTCCCTCCTTGTTGCTGCCACCATCACTGCTGCTGCTGCTGTTCTCAGAACTCTGGGAATCTGACTGACCATCACTGCTTTCTTCTGAACCTTCTGATAGCTCTTTCACCCCATCCGGCACATCTTTCTGAAAATGTAGGCATCCAATTAGGATTAATCATTACCATTTCAGCAAATAGGAATTAAATTTCTAATATGCGTTATTGCAACTTAACTGTGCTGATAAATTTTTAATATTATAGGATTCAGTAGCAGAACCAGTAATCTATTTGGAATTCCTGTCATCTCTCTTCTTTGGGTCAAATTAGCTAATGTTTCCATCTACATCCAAAGATAAAAATTATACATGAAAATCATATGCAAGCATAATACAGAGGCTTAAATTAGGAAAAAAAAAAAAAACTGGGTATATGTAAGTCCAAGTAAAGGAGAAGGTTTTCAGAATAAAAAAACTATACAGTAACAATTTTGTAAAAGATACCTATTAGTCATCATTCACAGATATGTATTTGTGTGTATGTATCATTAAGTATTATGAATTGAGTTGAATCTGGATAGGGAGAGATAGTTCACTATTTGAGAATCTGATTCCTAAATATTGGTTAATAAGTAACAAGAGTCAAATACAAAAGGAATAATTAAAACAAATGTTTTTCTATTTTAAAATAAACTCTTAATGTGGGGCTCACACTTACAACCCCGAGCATGCTCTACTGACAGCCAGCCAGGTACCCTAAAAGGAATAATTTTTTATTAAACTCACAGGAATCTTTGGTTTCTAAACTGAATAGTGAGAATGTTAATCAGAAAAGACACCTGTGTCAGCACAGTATGTGAGAGATACAGTAGGATAGGTGCAAGATGAAGAACTAGGAAATTAAGACTTTCTGGAGTTGAATTCTGGCTCTATCTTTTCCTAATTATACAATCTTGGTCAAAGTCTTAACCTCTTATGCCTCAGTTTCCCTGCCTATAACATGGAGATAATAGTACCTATCTTAAGAGATCATTCGAAATTAAATGAGTTAAATGGAAAATACTTAAGAATAGTGCCTGACATATAAGAACTCAAAATATATTAGCTACTATGTATGTATGTAGTATATAAAAATATACACATGTAAACAAACACATTAGTGAACTTCGAAGTTATAGAACTATGGATAGTTCTTTTTTCCCCTCAATAGATTTTTTATTTTCCCACACTTTATAATCAGATAAAAAATAATTCTGATATGTGACTCTCCTTCCTACAACTGACACATTATAGCCAAGATAAAACCTCTGATCTAGTAAGGAACTGTTACTTCCCACTTATGTCTGTATCTTAGTGCCATTTCTCTCTAAGCCATTTCTGATGTTGTATACTTTCTTAAAAAATACACAGCCCATATTTTTCTATTCTTTCCTTCAAAATGTGGAACAACTTTTACAGAGTTAGTTGCCAGCCAGACCTCCTGACCTGTAGGTTCAACAAGTATTTTAAGTACAAATATAACTCTTGTTGAGCTTAAACCTGTGACCCCTTGCAGGATCATCTGGTCAACTATGAATGCCCCGAATCTCAGAATCATTTCACCCCTCCTTTTGCCCATTCTATAGTATATATTTTATTTCTCTAATGTCCCTTGCCCCTGCCTCTATTACCACTCTCATAGTTCAAGCCAATTATCTCTTACAAACAATCCCTGATTTACCCTTAAATCTATCCAGTTTGGATTATCTTCCTAACACAGATTTGATCACACTATTCTCCTGAAAAACCTCTGCCATCTCCTCAGCACTCTCCTTCCCCCTCCCCTCTCGAAAACTGCTAAGTCAGATTTTCAAAAGGCCTCCAAAATTGATCTTCACCGAATGCTTACTCCACCCCCAACTCCTTACCACACTAACCCACACACAGATGAAGGTAACCACTTCAATCTATTCTAGTTTCAAATCCATTCTGGATCCTTCTATGCCTTTGCTTAAGCTAGTTCCTTATCCTGAAGGCCCTTCCCCCCATTAGTTATCTGCCAAAGTTCAACTCAAACATTTTAAGTTAAAAAAAAAAACAAACAAAAGCTTTCTAGATCCCCTTATTCAAAATTAAGCTTTATTTCTCTACCCTATGACAATGCCTTATAGTACTTTATATCACAGTACATTTTGTCAGTATGTAATCACTTCAATAACTATGCGAGCATCGAGAGCTCAGGGACCACAGTTTATTCTTCTTTATAGTCTTTACAGTGTCCAGCATTGAGTAGGCATTTAATTAGTGTTATTAACAATACAGAAGGTCTAGAACAGCTAGAACCTTAAAGCAATGCAAAAAGCTCCCTGTGAGAATAGAGCCCTGTAATCATAAGAAGTTTAACAAAGTGAATAAGGAGGTATTATAGGTAAATTAGAACTTTGTAATGTTAGTGGGCTACTACAACCACTGAGCATAGAGTTGACTACAGCTGAAAGCTAAAAAGAAGGGAAAGAGTCCCACATACACATCGACAATAGTCAGTGCATGCCAAGCATTAATTCTCCTTCTGTTGATAATTTCCTTTGGCAAACAATCCCTTTCCTGAATTCATCTGGCAGAGGACTTATCCTCAACCTCACATCAAGAGTGATCGTGAACCTATGTATAGCCAATCAGAAGACTCAATGCATTTGGCAACAGCGATTATTCAGTTATAGGCACATGGGCCATGCCAAACCAATTAAGCCACATCAGAATTAACTGAAGGGCTCCCACTTTAGTTCTTGCTTTTCTCTCCAGATTTACATCCTGCAGAGTGGGGGTTAACGGTGAAGTCATGTATGATAGGAGACAGCCTGCCTGAGAATGAAGACAAAAGAAAGCCGAGATCAATCCCTGATGATATCATTTGAGCTCCTGGGTCCAGACTCCGTTTCCTTAGAATCTACAGTTATATGAACTAATAAACTCTGTTTCCATCAAGCTCATTTGAGTTGGTTTTCTGGTTTGTAAGTGAAGGGACACTGAAAGTCAAGTGTCTTCTCGGTGCCAGAATTAGAAATCAGCAAGGCTGGTATGGTAAAAAGAACATGAGCTCAGGAATCCAGTCAGATCTGGGTCCATATTCCAGTTCTTACACTATCTGATAAACACTAAACAAGAAAATCGAATCTTCTGAACGTGGGCTTTCTCTATTACAAAAAAAAAGAAGAACCACAGCTCTGAACTATAATGGAGAATTAAATAGCAATTTATAAAGCATCAGGTCTGTATGCTCCAAGTTAACACTTATTATTCAAATGTTGTGAGGTCCTTCAAAAAGTCACTGGAAGTCATTTTCAGTTCATCCTTTCAAGACAGTATTATCATAAAGAATAAAAAATAGTTACTTCTCTAGTCTACCCACAGATGGCCACAGATTAGTATAAAAATGTACAGGATACAGAGTTGAACATATTACACATTACCTTTTCCTAAAAATGAGCTCTTCAAGAACAGAATTCTGTGTCTATGATACAAATATCATTTAGATATAGTCACTTCTTTTTTTTTTTTTTTTTGATATAGTCACTTATTTTACTTTATAAATGATGCCTTAACAAAAATATTTACCTTCAAAGTATATACTCCCATTCTACCTGGAACTTTATAGAAGATGCCCTCTTCACCTCGGGAGTTTGTGTGCAGCATTGCATTCAGGCATGCAAGAGGAGAAGTCCCACTGCAAAAAAACAAAAACAAAAACAAGAGGAACACAATGATTAGTTTCTGTCTCTGTAACGCTGACATAAGATAAAATTAACTGATTAACATCATTTGACATAAACACATTGTATAAACTATAAAAAGTCTAACAATCTACAGAGAGGCTGCCATAGAGAAAATAGATATAAAATTCATCCCCATATATATGAAGGAAAAATAATTCTTTCATTTTCTTAATCCTGATCTAATATCTAACATGTAAGAAAACATGTATCTTACAGAAGTCTTACAAATATATTGTGAATATTGTATTTCACTTACAATTTTGTCAATTATACCTCAATAAAGCTAAAATTAAAACAAAACAAAACAAAACATTCTCCTTCATTTAACACAAGTTTTACAGGTCCAGAAGTAAAATAGGGGAAGGAAAGAATATACATACAGATCCAAATAAACAATATTAGTCTCCTTAAAATATATATATATTTTATATATATATAAATCTCTTTGCGGACTACTGCAACACACTAAATCTGAGGTATGAAATGAACACATTTCTATGGTCTCTTGTATTAATTTTTTATATTTTTATTGATATAACTGACATATAACATTAGTTTCAAGTGTACAACAATAGTGATGTCATACACATACACACACACACAATGGTCTCTTGTACTTAGACCTAACACAGTATCACTTAAAGACGTATAAAGTAAGTTTTAGAATATTTATCTTCTATGTAGCACCTTGGTTAAATGTTTACTAATTCCAATATACATGTACCATATTTCTAGAGTTTTAGGAATATAATAAATTATCTGTAAAAACTATAAATATATTATTTTCTTTTCTGTTATCACATCTTATTTTCCTATCTTTTTGTACTTATCTAACATAACAAATAGCAATTTAACGGAAGATGTAAAAAAATTTTTATTTTAAAGTAATTATAGACTCACAGGAAATTGAAAAATAGTCCCATGCATATGTCACCCAGCTTCCTTCAGTAGTAACTGAAGTAGTAACTTCCTTCATTATAACTATAGTACTAAAAATTTTTTTCCTCAGATCTGAGGGATAAGGCAGCTTATCTGAACATTTCCAGCAGTTCTCCCTCTCAGTTCTCTGCTGGTAACACTCAATAACCCGAGTAAGGCTACTAGAAGAGGCTGCCAGTTATCCTGGGAATACTCAATAATAGGAGTTCTCTGTGGGGTGAGCAGGACCATGGTTCATTGCCTTCTGATATTTGTGAAAGTGTTGAGGGTCAAAAACTGTAAAGACGATGGAGGGCAAGCAAGAAAATTTTTTTTTAATTTTTGCTAAAGAAAGTATTGAGTCTTCAGTTTGATTCTTATAGATATTTTTATATAATTTGGAATTTCCATCTTAAAAATATGCATAATGCAATCTAGTCAGAATCCCAAAGTTCATATCAAATAAATATATAAGAAATTTCTGGGGGAAAAAAGATAGAAGCCTTGTTAAGAAGATATTAAAATGTACTCAAAGCTACTATATTATTGAAGCAGTATGCCTCTAGGACAGGATAGACAAATGAACACCCTGGACTGCTACTAGAATAAAATTCAGAAACAGATCATAATAAATGTAAAAGGTGCAATTTCTGTACCTTTGTACAATTCTGTACCTTTCTCTATGATCTATGTAGTAGGAAGGAGACAGAGTCATGACCTGGTCACCTGTGGTTTTACTACCTGGCATCTACTTGAACCCTCTTCTGGAGACAATACCTAAAATTTCCCATGAAACATTATCCCCCTTCTCATCCTCATACAGGTGGTTGAGACAGAATTAATCCCATGCGCATCACAGGTTTAAATCCAAACTGTTAAGCCACATTTCCTGGTATAAAAAGCCAATCAGCATTTCTGTGTACACCCCATTCCCCACCCCACAGGGAAAGATTCAGGAACAGACATATGACCTAATTTGGGGCAACAATCTAAGGAGCTATTTACTTGGGCACTTAAGAAACTTGCTCTGCTGAAAAGCTTCAGAAAGACCTTCTTTCTCTTCCCCTGAGCAGTAAGAGGAAGTAATGCCTAAAACTTTCAATCATGTGACCATCAGGAAAGCATCTGGGATTGGGGTAAACACCACACAGGACAAAGGAAGTGTTGGGTAAGAATTACAGGGAAAAATACAGCACCCCAAAAGGCACTAAACTGAAAAATAAAAAAGGAAAACAGCAATAATTTTAGCAATATTACTTTGTCACTATATCAAGCCTTGCCTCAAGCCACTCCTACCTTTGGAATTGCTGAGGTTTTAAAGTCATAAGCAACCAAAAGAGTCATGAATAAAACAGTTTATGTTAAGTAGTGCTGGAATAGCCTGTTACACATCTGAGGAAAAGAATTCTTACAGTAAAAAAAAAAAAAAAAAAAAAAGAATTCTCACAGTATATCCAAAACACATTCCAAATGGATTAAAGACCAAACAGTAAAAAGTAGAAAATATTAAAAGGAAAATAGGGGGTACCTGGGTGGCTCAGTGGGTTGTCTGCCTTCGGCTCAGGTTATGATCTCAGGGATCTGGGATCCAGCACAGAGTCCGCTTCTACCTCTCCCTTTGCCCCTCCCCCCGCTCATGCTCTCTCAAATAAATAAAATCTTAAAATTAAAAAGGAAAATAGTATATAACCTGCTAGATGGATAAACCTTTCTAAATAAGAAAGAAAGCCTAAGAACCACAAAAGAGAAACACATTGACTACATAAAAATAAAAAAGCTCTACATAGGATAAAAACAAAATCAACCAACTTTCTATGGAAAGTATATGAAGATGCGGATCCCTGGATGGCTCAGCAGTTTAGTGCCTGCCTTGGGCCCAGGGCGTGGTCCTGGAATCCCAGGATCGAGTCCCACATCCGGGCTCCCTGCATGGAGCCGGCTTCTCCCTCTGCCTGTGTCTCTGCCTCTCTCTCTGTGTCTCTCTCATGAATAAACAAATAAAATCTTTAAAAAAAAAAAAAAAGTAAGTATATAAGGCTGAAATAAGAAACTGCAAAACATATGGCAGACAAAACAATGAATAGCCTTAAGAGAGCTGCTTTTAGGAAAATACTAACAAAAAATAGATAAAGGAGGGAATCCCTGGGTGGCTCAGCGGTTTAATGCCTGCCTTTGGCCCAGGGTGTGATCCTGGAGTCCCAGGATCAAGTCCCACATCAGGCTCCCTGCATGGGGCCTGCTTCTCCCTCAGCCTGTGTCTCCGCCTCTCTCTCTCTCTCTGTCTTTCATGAATAAATAAATAAATAAAATCTTAATAAATAAATAAATAAATAAATAAAATTTTAAAAAAATAAAGGATATGAATAATTGTAAAACATGCAACATAAATGGTCACTAGAACACATGAAAAGAAGCCCAAACTTATTAAGTTTGGGGGAAAATAATTAAATCAAGATACCATTGATCAGATTGGAAGAAAGCAAATGAATCCAAGTTAACAGTACTATGCTAACATCAAACGCCTGGTTTTGATATTATACTATATTTATAATGATGTTACCACCAGAGGAAGCTGGGTGACATATGCATGGACTTTTTCCAATGTCCTGTGAGTCTATAATTACATTAAAATAAAAAACAGGGGTGCCTGGGTGGCTCAGTCAGTTAAGCATCTGACTTCAGCTCATATCATGACCTTGGGATCCTAGGACTGAGTCCCTCATCAGGCTTCTCTCTCTATCTCTCTGTACCTTCCTGACTCTGCTCATGAGTACACTCTCTCTCGCACTCCCTCTCAAATAAATAAAGATAAAGAAATTAATTAAATAAAAAAAAACACAAGTGAATTGATAAAAATCCATTGCTGGTATGGTTATAAAAGCAAGTGAGCACTCTAACAGATTGCTGACAGAACTAAAAACTGCTGCCTTCCCCACTCCATCTCAATTTTGCTTTAGTGAAGTATCATGAAAAGTATCCATTGAAATGAAAAAATATTAGGGCCCAGTGATCCAACAATTGAATTCTATCTATCCTAAAAAAATAAGGTTACAAGGACTTGCAGCCATATATGAAGGATCATACCCAGCAGTGTTATAAGTTAAAGCACAGAAAATGACTTCAAAGTCCATTAATAAGGGAACGGTATGTTAGTAAAGTAACCAAGAGGACATGATCAATAACAACTACATTAACAACAAAAGAAGTGCTAAATTCTAGGAAGCATTCTGTTTAGCCCTCACATCAATCCTTTGAGGCAGGCAAAATTGTTAGGCCATTCTTATAAATGAAAAAACTTAACATATAAGGGTGTTAAATAACAAAACCATATGATTAGTAAATGATGAAACCAAGATTCCAGTAAGAAGAAAGAAAACAGAAGCAGAAAAAAGAATGCTTAAAAAGAAAATAAGACCGGGGATCCCTGGGTGGCGCAGCGGTTTGGTGCCTGCCTTTGGCCCAGGGCGCGATCCTGGAGACCCGGGATCGAATCCCACATCGGGCTCCCGGTGCATGGAGCCTGCTTCTCCCTCTGCCTGTGTCTCTGCGCCTCTCTCTCTCTCTGTGACTATCATAAATAAATAAAAATAAAAAAAATTAAAAAAAAAAAAAAAAAAAAAGAAAGAAAATAAGACCAAGTAAAAAAACATGTTATCTGTAGTTCAATAATCCATCTGGTACAAGTTTGCCCCCATCTAATAGTATTCAATTCCAGTATTATGTGCCCACTCTGTTTAGGCCAATAAACTAGGGTCTGTGTGTAGGCCCAAGGAGGAATTCTTACTTAGCTCAGAAAAAGAAAGATAGATAAGGGAACAAAGCCACAGGACACTGTAATCAGTGCTATAAATAGGCCTACAATCCCTGACCCAAAATACTTAAGGTCAAGTGTTTTAGGCATAAAAATCTTTTGAATTTTAGAAAAGTAACATGATATGCCATCTATTATGAAGCACCATCAGAAGGATTAGGGACAGAATCCCATAACCTAACACATTAAAACATAAATATTTACACTAAATCAGATATACTAATAATGTATGTACTTTTATGTCAGTTTAGCAGAAGTGCTATTATCAAACAAGTTTTGATATCAAATATATGAAAAAAATTCTTTCAAGCATTTTAGATTTTGGAATTATAGAATACAGACTGCAGATCTATATATTTAAAGTACTTTAGGGGTGCCTGCCTGGCTCAATCTATGGAGCTTCTGACTCTTGATTTTAAGATTGTGGTTTGAGCCCCATCTTGAATGTAGAGATTACTTTAAAAAGAGAACAACTTTAAAAAAATTTTTTAAAAGATAATAAAGTACTTTAACTCAGAGAAAGAAACAAATAATGTGATCTAGGATCTAGTACCCAGAACCCCCACCCCAAAAAAACAAAACAAAACAAAACAAAACCCAACGAAAAACAACCCAATCCAAACCAAAAACCCCTTAAAGTAAAACCCAAGTAATGAAAGTAAATGACATACACATCTGGTAAAAATATGTGGTAAAAGTCACATAAACACCATCATAATATTTTCCTTGAATATCTGGATATAATTTTCCTTTGAAGGAAATAAGGAAGTTTTGAATAACACACAAGATAGAACAATATACTGTTTCTTTAAAAGATTTATTTATTTGTTTGTTTGAGAGAGCTCACAAATGCAAGGAAGTAGGGGAAGGGGCAGAAAGAGAGAGAGAGGGAGAGAGGGAGAGAGAATCTCAAGCAAACTCCCCACTAAGCCATGAGCCCGACGTAGGGCTTGAACTCACAACCCTGAGCTGAAATCAAGAGTAAGACGTTCAGGGCTGCTCTGGTGGCTCAGCAGTTTAGCACCGCCTTCAGCCCAGGGCGTGACCCTGGAGACCTGGGATCGAGTCCCATGTCGGGCTCCCTGTGTGGAGCCTGTTTCTCCCTCTGCCTGTGTCTCTGTCTCTCTCTCTCTCTCTCTCTCTCTGTGTGTCTCTCATGAATAAATAAAATTTATTTTAAAAAATAACTTAAAAAAAAAAAAAGAGTAAGATTTTCAACCAACTGAGCCACACAGGCACTCCCAGAACACTGTACTGTTTAAAACAAAATTTTAGTTTTGGTTTTGGGAAAATATAAAAAGCCAGCATCCTGGCAGTTTATTTTTACAAAAAATGAAGCAATGGCAGAGAAGTACAATAGGCTACACTTCCCATGATGGCAGGAATAGATCTTCAAGGACAAAAACTCCAGAATTATATAATAAAATAAAAATAACTGAATAACTCAAAGAAACAGGTACCATCTAAATGGACAACAATACCCTGGTATTGAGGAGGGCAAAGTCAAGTGCAGTACAGTATGAGGGAAGTCCTGACACCCAAAGCAGCTGAAGCAAAAACACTTCAAAAGATTCATAATTAGGGGATCCCTGGGTGGCTCAGCAGTTTGGCGCCTGCCTTTGGCCCAGGGCGCAATCCTGGAGTCCCGGGATCAAGTCCCACGTCAGGCTCCCAGCATGGAGCCTGCTTTTCCCTCCTCCTGTGTCTTTGCCTCTCTCTCTCTATGTCTATCATAAATAAATAAATAAATCTTTTTTTTTAATTTCATAATTATCATGAGACAATGAAGCTTCTAATTTTTATTATCCATGCTCAAGACAGCAGAGTTGGGGAGGAGGGTCAGGAAAAGAACAAGTGCAGTGCTGTAATTTTAGGCTAAATCTATCTCATGTAAGGAAATACAGTAAGATGTTGCATACACAAGTCCCAAGAACAGAAGTAACTTCAGTTATACTGCCAATGGCCTTATTTAATCCTCTTTGCAGAAAAGTGGTTACTCACCAGTGGCAAGTAGGGCTAAAGACCTGAGGTTTGTAATCACACTGCTCAGATGAAGCATTAAATATAGTAACTAATGGGGGTCCCTGGGTGGCTCAGATGGTTAGGCGTCTGCCTTCAGCTGAGGTCATGATCTACAAGTGCTGGGATAAAGCCCCACATTGTGCTCCCAGCTCAACAGGAAGCTACCTACCTCTCCCTCTTCCTCTGCCTCTACTGCTCCCCCTGCTTGTGCTCTGTCTCTTTCTCTCTCTCAAATGAATAAAAAATCTTTTTTAAAAAGTCTGTTTCTCGGGCAGCCCTGGTGGCTCAGCAGTTTAGCGCCACCTTCAGCCCAGGGCATGATCCTGGAGACCCGGGATCGAGTCCCATGTCGGGCTCCCTGCATGGAGCCTGCTTCTCCCTCTGCCTGTGTCTCTGCCCCTCTCTCTCTCTCTCTCTCTGTGTCTGTCATAAAGGAATAAAATCTTTTAAAATTTTTTAAAAATAAAAATTAAATTTAAAAGTCTGTTTCTTAGTTTGCCTCTCATAAAAATAAACAAACTAATGAAAGGAGACAGCCCCATGTAGCAAAAAGAGCCAGACTTAGATATTCACACCCATCTGAATTCAGATCTGATAGTGGCCATAGCGAATCACTTTAAATACCTTTAAACTTCATTTTCTCCTCTGTAAAATGGATGTAATACCATCTACTTTGTAATCTGCATAGATTACAGATAATATATCAAAGTGTGTCAGAGGAGATATTCAGTAACTGTGATCATTACCCCAACAACTTGCCCCTCTGGCCTAGTCTCAAAAAGTTTTAGTGTTTCCTATCTCAAGTGAGAGTAAATTCACCTTCACCCTCAATTCTCCACCCCCAAGCCAGGGGTAACTTTTAAAAACAAATATGATCATGCCACTTTGCTGGGCTTAACATTCACCCATGTGGAACACCTGGGTGGCTCAGTGGTTGAGCGTCTGCTTTTGGCTCAGGTCATGCTCCTGGGGTCCTGTGACTGAGTTCCATATCAGGCTCCCCACGAGGAGCGTGCTTCTCCCTCTGCCTCTCTCTGTGTCTCTCAGTATAAATAAATAAAATATATATTTTTAAAATTCACCCATACTATCATAATGTTCTTAGAATCAAGTCCAGAATTATTCATATGACCTGATCCCGTGATCATTTTCCTACACCCTCTGCTCCAGCCTACTCTAGCACAACCTGAATCTAATAGTGAGAAAACATCAGACATACTCAATTTGAGGGACAAACTACAAAAGAGCTGGCCTGAACTCTTAAAAATGCCAAGGTCATGAAAGACAAAGACTAAAGAACAACTTCACATTAAAGGAGGCTATAAAGACACATGAAAATTAAATGCAAATGCAATGTGTGAGCCTGAATTAGGACGTTGGTGGAAGAATTATCAAATCCGAATAAAGACTGTTGATTAGAGAGTAGTAACATTATATCAATGTTAGTATCCTGACTTTGAAAATATACTCTGAAGTGTTTAAAGGTGAATGGGGCATCATGTCTACAATTTATTCTGACATTTAAGAAATACAAATTACAATGATAAAGTATAAAACTTTAACATTTGGGGGATTTAAGCAAAAGTTATATAAAAATTATTTGCACTACTTTTGTAATTTTCCTTAAAGTCTGAAATTAATATGTCAAACAAATACATAAGAAGCTAAAAGCATGCACTGTATGAGAAAACTACAAAAAGAATATGGACTAATGAAAAAGTGTAAGTACTGATAAATGCTACAATATAGATTAATCAACCTCCAAAACCACATGATTCCATTTATTTGAAATATCCAGAAATGGTCAATATACAGACAGAAGGTAGACTACGGTTTGGCAATGGGAACTTCTATTAACTGTAGACATGCATGAGTGATCTTATGGGGAGATGGAAATGTTCTAAAACTGCATTATGGTGATAGTTGCACAACCTAGTAAATTTACTAAAATTCACTGAATTGTACACTTAAAATGGGTGAAGTTTATAGAATGTATACCATATCTCAATAAACTTGCTTCTGTTCTTTAAAATTTCATTTATTTTAGAGAGAGAGAAAGTGTGAGAGGGGGTAGGGGCAAAGGGAGAGGGAGAAAAGGAATCTGAAGCTAACTCCATACTGAGCACGGAGCCTGACATAGGTCTTAATATCATGACCTGAGTAGAAATCAAGAGTCAGTTGTTCCATCAACTGAGACACCTAAGAGGATCAATAAAGCTACATTTTAAAAAAGACAATGTGGAAAAAAATTAATCTGGTTTCTCATTCACTGAACATTTACAAAGAAGCTATCATGTAAACTCAAGGTAGTAAGTGTTGGTGATATAAAAAGGGAAGCAGAGGTTTCTTAAGTATACATTTTAATGTAAAAATGAAGGGAGGGGGACACCTGGATGGCTCAGTCAGTTAAGCATCTGACTCTTGATTTGGGCTAAGTTCATGATCTCTGGGTCCCTGAGATTGAGCCCTTAGTTGGGCTCCATGCCCAGTCTCTCTTTCTCATTCTTCTTATTCCCCTCCCCTCACTGCTGTGCCCGCATGTACGTGTACTCTCTCTAAAAAAATAAATAATAAAAATAATGGGACTGGCACTGAGCAGAGCCAGATGATGTGTCTCTATTTCATAGTGCGTGCACACACACTATACAATCATTTATGATTAACTGATATTTCCTTCCCATCAGAGAGATGAGGCAAGTTGGTACAAATTTTAAATGTGCAATAAAATAAAATTTTAATCATATTTGCAATTTTGCTATCAATTCAAGAACTGAACATAAGCATAAATAACTATATATATAAACTATAAATAGGGCAGCCCTGGTGGCGCAGCGGTTTGGCGCTGCCTGCAGCCTGGGTTGTGATCCTGGAGACCCAGGATCGAGTCCCACATCGGGCTCCCTGCATGGAGCCTGCTTCTCCCTCTGCCTGTGTCTCTGCCTCTCTCTCTGTGTGTCTATGAATAAATAAATAAAATCTTTAAAAAAAAACTATAAATATAAAATTTACCATCTCAACCATTTCTAAGTGTACACTTCACTTACACTTAAGTACCTTACCTTCACATTATTTATACAACCGAGTGCTAGAAATCTTGCAAAACGTGGGCAGCCCAGGTGGCTCAGCGGTTTAGCACCGCCTTCAGCCCAGGGTGTGATCCTGGGGACCTGGGATTGAGTCCCATGTCAGGCTCCCTGCATGAAGCCTGCTTCTCCCTCTACCTGTGTCTCTGCCTCTCTCTCTTTCTCTCTCTCTCTCTCTCTCTCTCTGTGTATATAATAAATAAAATATATTAAAAAAAAAAAAAAAAAGAGGGCAGCCCCAGTGGCTTAGCGGTTTAGTGCCACCTTCAGCCCTGGGCGTGATCCTGGAGCCTCGGGATCAATTCCCAGGACGGGCTCCCTGCATGGAGCCTGCTTATCCCTCTGCCTGTGTCTCTGCCTCTCTCTCTCTCTGTGTGTGTGTGTGTGTCTCTAATAAGTGAATAGAAATCTTAAAAAAAAAAAAAAAAAAAAAAGAAATTCTATATTTAAAAAAAAAAAGATAGCTTGCAAAACTCAAACTCTATGCCCATTAAATACCTCTCTTTTTTCCCCTACATCCAACCCTTGGCAACCATTCTTCTACTTTCTGGCTCTATATATAGGACTCCTGTAAATGGAATTACAATATTTCCCTTCTTGTGTCTGGTTTACTTCACTTACTACAGTGTCTTTTAAGTTCATCCATGTTGTAGCATATTAGATTTCCTTCCTTGTTAAGTCTGAATAATAGTCCATTGAATGGGGGCACCTGGGTGGCTCAGTGGTTGAGCATCTGCTTTTGGCTCAGGTCATGATCCCGGAGTCCTGGGATCAAGTCCCGCATTGTGCTCCCATGGGGAGCATGCTTCTCTCTCTGCCTATGTCTCTGCCTCTCTCTGTGTGTCTCTCATGAATAAATAAGTCTTTAAAAAAAATACTCCACTGAATTTATATGCCACATTTTGTTCATCCATTCATCCATTAGTAGACATCTGGGTTGTTTCTGTCTTTTGCCTATCATGACTACTGCTGCTAGGAATATCGGGGTCAATAGATCTATTCAAGTTCCTACTCTCAATTCCTTTGTGTATAGCCAAACTCAGGCTTGCTAGGTCAAATATAATCCTATAACTCTTACTTGTTCTTTACCATACTCTCAGTTATGCAACATCTACAAGTAAGAATCAGACAAATCCACAGGTTGACCACAAGCTTCACTGGTCATCTCGTCCATTTACTACAGATGCTTATGACTCCTCCTAAAACATCATCAATAGGTAATCGTCCAGTCTGACACAAGCATATAAGGTGGTAGAGGCTAACTATGTCCTCAAGCATTTCCAGTTATTCATAAATTCTTCCTTAAGCTAAGCCAAGTATATCTCTTCCTAAAACTCCATGTTTAGTTTTTATTTTATGCTGGAAATCAGTGGCTATCATGGTGGAAAAATCTGTGATTTTCTGTACTTTGAATTTTCCGAAATGACCCTGCAATATTTATCTTTGTGAGTAGGAGAAAAATTTAACATTATTTCTTCATTACTCCATAGGACAGCTCTTTGAGTATTTTAGGCCTCTTCATAAAATCCTAAAGTCTACTCCTTTTCATATTTGTAATTCTCTCCTCACTGGCATCCCCTCTTGCAACCAATCTAAAGAAATTTAATAAACTTTACAGTTCATCCTTAAAATTCACCAATGTCCTCCAATATTATTCCCACTTTAGTGCTTGCTTCGGCAGCACATATATTATGCCCATTTCAAGCTGATGATAAAAAGCTTTAAGAGATTTCACCAGTCTCCTTTATTTATTCTTACTGATATTTCCCCTTGTAATACATTACCCAGCCTAATCTTTAATCCCAATCTCTTGTTCATTTTTCTGTACTCCTTCCTACAGAACAGGCTTGTCAAAACTAGGCCTCAATTAATCAGCTTCCCTATCTCTGACTAAACTATTACACATTCTATATTTATCCTTTAGAGCTCAATCCTTTGAATTTCAATAGGATTAAATAACAGACTCAGACTTCCAAGGTTAAAAGAAATGTAGAGTCATCCAGTTCCCCAAACAGATGGTCGGATGCCCTATTTCAGGTCAATTTTAAATGTACAAAAATAATAAACATGTAATAATCTTTAACTTACGTGATACATTTATACATATATCTATACAGACACACAGGCACCGTATTCATTATCCACATACAAACTAACTTTAAAACTAAGAACTGATTTTTATGGCATGCTTACCTGACAGAGCACCCAGAACAAAAATGAACTCAACAGCACCCTTATGTTGAAAAATAGGGAGTTTAGAAATCACTAAATGAATAAATAGTCTTGGTAGGTTTTTAATTCACTGGAAATTGTTGTATTCTTAGAAACCCCTTCATTTAAATAAATAAATAAATAAATAAATAAATAAATAAATAAATAAATAAATAAATAGTTGTTTTTTTTTTTTTTAAAGAAAGAAACTCTTTCATTAAAGTCTTTAGCTTGCTCTCTCTCGGTCATGTTACCAGCAATTCTTCCAACAAGAAATTAATTTCAGTAACAACTATCTACTTTTAAAAAGGTAATTACTGGGGGGATCCCTGGTGGCTCAGCGGTTTGGCACCTGCCTTCGCCCCAGGGTGTGATCCTGGAGACCCGGGATAGATCCCCACATCAGGCTCCTTGCATGGAGCCTGCTTTTCCCTCTGCCTGTGTCTCTGCCTCTCTTTCTCTCTCTGTCTCTCTCATGAATAAATAAATAAAATCTTAAAAAAAAAAAAAAAAAAAGCAATCTGGGATGCCTGGGTGGCTCAGCAGTTGAGCATCTGCCTTCAGTTCATGGCGTGATCCCAGGATCCAGGATCCAGGATCCAGTCTCACACTAGGCTTCCTGAGGGGAGCCTGCTTCTCCCTCTGTCTATGTCTCTGCCCACCACCCCTCTCTCTGTGTCTCTCATGAATAAATAAATAAATCTTAAAAAAAGAAAGGTAGCAATCTGGGCAGCCTGGGTGGTTTAGCACTGCCTTCAGCCCAGTGCCTGATCCCGGAGACCCGGGATTGAGTACCACGTCAGACTCCCTGCATGGAGCCTGCTTCTCCCTCTGCCTGTGTCTCTGCCTCTTTCTCTCTCCGTGTGTCTCTCATGAATAAATAAATAAAAATCTTAAAAAAAGAAAAAAACTGAGATTTTAAAAAAAGAAAAGGTAGCAATCTGATGTATCCATAGTTTAATGAATTCGCTTCTTCAAACTATTTTCCTCCCCAAACATATGAAACAAATGTGAAAGAATCACTGGAGAACGAATGGGTATGCAGGGAAATTTTTAAACAAGCATTTTTGGAGAAGCCTAGTTGGAACCCCAAAATGAGAGGTGTGGATCAGTAGAGTAGTAAAAGGGCACAAAACAAGTAGAAGAGTAATCTGGGACCTGGAGAGGGAGGTCACAGAAATAAACACAGACTCTGAAAAATTTGTGTAGCCTATCTATCCTCTCGTCTTTATCTTCCCATTATTGCGGTTTCCCCACTATTGTTTTTTCAAAAGCATGCTTTGTCCAGTACCATTGAGACGTGAGCAAAACCATTTCCACCAAAGGGGAAAAAAACCAAACAGGAAAAATATGGTCCAGTGGTTCTGTTTTATTTGATTAACTGATTGATAGATCCTACTTTAAAGTAAATAAATGGAACAACAAGGTTCAATTTTATTTAGACTGGAAATCACAAACTCTCAATAGAGAAGGACTTCGGAGAACACTGTAACTTTTCACCCGAGAAATACAAAAGATTTAAGAGCCTTACTCAATCTCCTCAACCCACTCAAAAGTGAGGCAAAAGTGAGACTTATATTTTAGAGTCAGACAGATGTGGATTCAAGTTTTATCACTAACTAGTTATATAACTTCTCATTGATTCGATGTCTTTATCTATGAAATAAATACTTCAGAGGGGGGATCCCTGGGTGGCGCAGCGGTTTGGCGCCTGCCTTTGGCCCAGGGCGCGATCCTGGGGACCCGGGATCGGATCCCACGTCGGGC
Source organism: Canis lupus familiaris (assembly GCF_011100685.1). Taxonomy (NCBI): domain Eukaryota; kingdom Metazoa; phylum Chordata; class Mammalia; order Carnivora; family Canidae; genus Canis; species Canis lupus. Next base: position 20,048,917 of record NC_049238.1, read on the forward strand.
TCCCGGTGCATGGAGCCTGCTTCTCCCTCTGCCTGTGTCTCTGCCTCTCTCTCTCTCTCTCTCTCTCTGTGACTATCATGAATAAATAAATAAAATCTTTAAAAAAAAAAAAATACTTCAGAGGGTTTAAGATTAAATAAATCATATGCATAAACTATCTGACTCCTATCTTAGCCAATAGCCATTTCTACTATTAACTAAAACATTTTGCTTTTCAATCTTATGAGAAATACATAGTAAAAAAAAATACAGACTTTAAGAGAAACGCAATCCTCTTAAGAAAGGTCACTCTATAACTACTGCATATAAAACAGTATCATCAACTGCCATTGTTTCATCTCATCAGGATGCTAACTTGTCTTAACTGGCTGGGCCAAGTTCATGAACAATAAGCAAATGTCTCTAAACTAAAGAGGTACAGAGGGTTGCATATGAGGACATACTATTTAGGGTAAAAGAAATATTGGTGAAGGAAACAAACTAAAAATAGAATACTTGTAACAAGTAAGTAAATGAATGAATGAATGAATGAATGAATGAACGAATGAATGAATAGCTATGTCAACACAGAAAAAAGCCAATTCAGTAAAAGATCCAAACTATTCATTTTAACCTATTCTAGCCTGGTGTCATTCCCATAGAGAATTTACCATTATTCTCTCTAAATCAAAGCATAAACATATATTTTCAATCATACAGTCATAAAGCAAATGTTAACTCACACATTTTTTCAACTTGAAATATTTTCTGCAGAACACTAGGCAGCCCAATGGTAGTAAGTCAAACGATAATTTTAACAAAATTAAATGTTGATTGGTTTCTAAAACTATGACCAAATAATGATTATTACAAACAGCAAAGACAAAAAGAGCACATATAATAAATATTTACATAAGAATCTCATGCTTATTTAGTTTCTGGACTATTTAATTTTATAAAATAAAAATCATGCATCCAAAGGTGAATTCAATTAAACTTATAGAAGACACTTATCATTGTATATACTTCCTTAGAATAAAATAATACTTCTTACCTTCTGGATTTGGAATGCACCCCAAGAAAATGAAAGAAAGAAAAAAAAACTTTTAATTTTAACAATAAAGTCAAAAAATAACCTCTCCCTTTCCCTCCCAGCAATATCCACAATTCAATTAGTGCCCTCCTCCTGCTTTGCTTTATAAAACATTCATTTCTTCTTTAGAATTTAAGTTAAGCCCAAAATATCTTTGTCTAAAAATGCACAGTTAAACTCAGCTAAATAGTCAAACATTTCAGACAGCAGTTGCGATACCTTAATTATGTGGCATACTAAAACTATTAAAGCAGTTTGGAGTTAAATGTGGATATAGTGAATATTCTTTAATATTCCTCCCATGCATTTCAATTTCAAGGAGCCATCATAAAGCCACCAGCTATGGGCCCTAAGGCTTACTAGCCTCCCTTTGATCCATAATGAACTCACACTACCACGAAGCTAAATAACAATGGATATGGATATTCTTTTCTGTCAATATGCAAGCAGTTGAGGGTTTTTGTTTTCTCATTATTAATCCTTTTTGACATCCCTACAAGGTTTGTGTGCTTGAGAGTAGACTGCAATGGGTAGATAAAGAAAACACAGGCTGAACTCAAAGTCAGCTAATTTTTAGATAAATATGGTTATCAATATAATCAACAATGTTCTTCACTCTTAAACTGAGTTCTTTCTAATAAATCACTGTAAAGCAATTCAGCTTGGCAAACAGTCCAATGACCTACTATGCAGAGATAATGATTTCTGCTGAAAAGTAGTAGAAAATGTTGACTTTTATTTCCCTTGCTACACATTTAAATAAGAACAGACGGGGAAAAAAATAGGTGCTAGGATTAGTTTCTGGTATGAGATGAGCTAAAACATATTTTTAATCCATGTGAGAGAGATTATTTTGTTCATAAGTAAATGTATTCATACTAATCAAATTCAACTGGGACTCCTTCAAAAAGGTAAAATTTCAACCTGGCAAATGTTTACTGAACATGGTGTTTGCTAGATGGTTCCCAGGATTCTTTACAATTCCAACTTTAATTAGCAATAATCGCACCTCGGATAAACCTCATTGGCTACGATACTGCCACTGCACAAAGCTTACAATTCCAACTTTAAAGGAGCTTACTTGGGACACAGGACTGAAACATTAAAAAAACAAACAAACAAACAAACAAAAAAAACAGAAAAACTATTCCTTGTTAGGGAAGAAACTGGAGCTCTACAAAACAACAATATAAATATCTATTAAAATATTAATATATTAAAATATTCCATACTATAAGTTCTTTAAAAATGTACTGGCCATTGGGTGGTTCAGTCAGTTAAATGTCTGGCTCTTGATCTCAGCTTAGTCTTGATCTCAGGATCATGAGTTCAAGCCCCACTGGAGGCTCCACCCAGTGTAGAGCCTACTTAAAAAAAAAAAAAAATGTATTGGCCCTTTCAGAAGCCTAGTTATTATAATGGCTGAAGTTTTTGTTTCAAATTCTTCCAGAAAGCAATTAACAGACAGCAACTATCCTAAAGTTATTTATATGTCAGCATATTATGTAAGTTTAATTTGAAAAAGAGAGCAAATAGACTAATCAGAAGAGTAGGAAAAACTAGGGATATACAGGCAGTATGATATACGAATAAAAACTAGAAGCAATTAGCCTGGGTTTCTAGTTTCACAGAACCAGTTGTATGACCTTGTTCAATTTCCATGGGCCCTAATTCTTCAATAATAAAATGAGATATAAAAAATTTTTTTAATTTAAGAAATTAAAAAAATAAAATGAGAAATAATGATAATATCCCAATTATCTTTTCTAGCTATAACATTTTGTGACTGAAATAATGTGACTGGTTTACAAAAGGGGCTGAGGAGGGAGGAAAGGGTGAGGAATGCCAAGAGATTATCCTTTTAATTGGGGCCATGATGATGTAAATAAATAGATAAACTTTACTTGCAAGAAACCCTCAATCACATCGTCTGCTTGGCCTCACATCTGCCAATACACGAGAGAGGCAGAGACACAGGCAGAGGGAGAAGCAGGCTCCATGCAGGGAGCCGGACGTGGTACTCGATCCTGGGTCTCCAGGATCACACCCCAGGCTGCAGGTGGCACCAAACCGCTGCACCACCGGGGCTGCCCAATGATAGGAATTTAAAGGCTAGGTAGTTGGCTCCTCTCTTATTAGTGCATAACTTATTCTCTCACATCAATTTTACGGTGTACAAGATTCAAATTCATGCCTCACCAAAATTATTATTATATATCAAGAGCCCTTGGGGCCACTCATGAGTGATATAATTCAGAAAATACTCAATCTGTGAATGACAAATTCATAAAACCAAAAATCTTCCTAATTTCTTTGGTCTACTAATTTTTTCTAAGGTTTTTTATTTATTTGACAGAGACAGAAAGAGCACAGATGGAGACAGAGAGACAGGGAGAAGCAGACAGACTCCCCTGCTAATCAGGGAGCCCAATGTGGGGCTCAATGCCAGGACCCTAAGGATCATGACCCAAGCAGAAGGCAGACACTTAACCTTACTAAGCCATCCAGGCACCCCTCATCTTCTACTTATGAGTGGAAAGAAAAACTAGTAAGAGAATAGGGTCTCAGAAAATAATTATGTTGTTATTTTTCTCCTTTCCTAAAAACTCTCTTTCTCTACTAGCAGAAATAAGAAGAGTCGAGGTAATACAGCCAAGGATGAACAAGGCAGGTTAAGAAAACTTGGGGGAAAAGATAAAAATGTAGTGAACCAAAGGGGTACCTGCACCCCAATGTTTATAGCAGCAATGTCCACAAGAGCCAAACTATGGAAAGACCCCATATATTCATCAACAGATAAGTGGATAAAGATGTGTGTATACACACACACACACAAACACACACACACACAATGGACTACTACTCAGCCATCAAAAAAAAAAGAAATCTTGCCATTTGCAGTAACATGGCTGGAACTACAGGGTATTATGCTAAGCAAAATAAGTCAATCAGAGAAAGACAATTATCATATGATCTCACTTATATGTAGAATTTAATAAACAAAACAGAGAATCTTAGGGGAAGAGAGGAAAAAAATGAAGACAAAATCAGAGAAGGAGACAAACCATAAGAGATTCCTAATCACAGGAAACAAACTGAGGGCTGCTGGAGGGGAGGGAGATAAGGGGATGGGGTAAATGGGTGATGGACATTAAGGAGGGCACATAATGTAATGAGCACTGGGTGTCATATAAGACTGATGAATCACTGAACTCTACCTCTGAAACCAATAATATGCTATGTTAATTGAAATTATTTTTAAAAAATTTTTAAAAAGAAAGATAACTTGGGGGGTAGGGGGCAGGCACTAAAAGCAATGGCTACTTTAGAATGAAAGCTTGAAGTCCTACACTAATGCCATAAAAGTACATTGTAAATATCAATGGCTGCCACAACTGACGAAGGGAAAAAACCTGTACAAAAGACGAGGGAGGGATCCCTGGGTGGCGCAGCGGTTTGGCGCCTGCCTTTGGCCCAGGGCGCGATCCTGGAGACCCAGGATCGAATCCCACGTCAGGCTCCCGGTGCATGGAGCCTGCTTCTCCCTCTGCCTGTGTCTCTGCCTCTCTCTCTCTCTCACTGTGTGCCTATCATAAAAAAAAAAAAAAAAAAAAAAAAAAAAGACGAGGGAAAGTAGTAGTAATGGGTGACAACAGTAAGGATCAGCAAGAATGATGTCACAGCATACATAAGCATTTGACTTACAGACTGTTCTATGTATGTTTTACCCATAGTATGCATACTTAACTTGTGTTTAGTTGTTTTCTTCCTATCAAGCCACAATGTCTAATTTGTACCTAGTCTCTTGAGTTCTTAGCTCTTAGATATATACTACAATGCTGAAGTAATAAAATGCCTAAGATTGACTTCAAAACAGTGTGGGGTAGGAGGACCATTTACAATTTAGCTGGAGGATATACACTTTTGTTTTAATTTTCTAACAGTAAAAATTTATATTTAAATAACTGTCTTCAGTACCTACCTTATTAACCTAGACTTGTGACATAAGTATATTATCATGACAGGAAAAGAGTGGATTCTTGGATTCTATAACACACCAGGAGAACTCTTTACTCACTAATGTCCAAGGCAGGTATTAGGTATTTATCTCTGGCAATGCATACCTACTCTACAGCTCCAGATCATGTTACCTTTTAACTGCTATCTTGAGATTTACAACATAACCATGTCCTGCATCTGAATACTTTCTCACCCCTCCTGAGGTTCAAAACATTTTTTTTTCAAAACGTTTTTTTGAACCCACAAGTATACGCTTAGTGAATCCTTTATCAGTTCCTCACTTGCCCAGTTTAATTCCTCAGTTCTTTTCTATAGTAAATGGCAGCTATGCAATCCAGAAATCCAGAAATCATTTATTTCCTCCTTCCTTTTACCTCCCCCATCAATCCAACAGCAAGTCTTGAAATACGTATCTCAAATCATTATATTCTCTCCAGCACTATTCACGTAATCCAAACCACCATATCTTGTCTACTCTAGTAAAACAATCCTTCATTAGTCTCCTTAACTCTTTCAACTCCTGACTGCTGCAGTAGTTCTTCATAAACTACATTCACATATATACAGTTCTCTAAATCATTAATTCAGACTACACATCATCTTGTAATTATCAGATCCAAAGGTCTGAGGTAGGTGTATGATTTCCCTTTGAGGACTGACTACACATTTGGACAGAGCAATGCTTATACATTTACCCTCACCAATGGATTCATACTGGTTTGCTGTGTTCTACTCACATCTACTTACTTATTTGGTTCAAAAAACAAACTCCAATTATGGAACTAGTCAACACAGAGGTTCCAAATACTAGTCATAAAACATATGTTAAATAGCCTACACCAGATTACCTGTGATAAATCCCCTTATAGTAATTTTTTAAATTTTAAATTTTTTAAATTTTAAATTTTAAATGACTACAAAAAAAGCTACACCAAAATCTAGAATTTTGCCTAAGTCGAAGAAAAACACAAATGATTTTGAACTAAAATTTGTGGGTTAATTCACGCTTCCATGAATTCTATGAATCTCAGGCTCAATTCAATTTCATAATCTAAACTTGACCAAGTGTGGGCACCTGGGTGGTTCAGTCAGTTAAGCCCCTGCCTTTGGCACAGGTCACAATCCTGGGGTCCTGGGACTGGGCTCCCTACTCAACAGGGAGTATGTTTCTCCTTCTGCCCCCCACCCTGCTCGTGTGTGCTTGCACACGCTCTTTCTTTCTCAAATAAATAAAATCTTTAAAAAATAAAAAAATAAAAGTAAAATTGACTAAAAGAGACTTGGTGAAGACAGAACAGACCCAAGAGCCTCTCTCCCTCTGGCTGGTTCCAACTAAAACCTGTGGACAAAAATACAAAAACCAACTTCCCAAAGTGTGTACACAGATGTTCACAGTGGCATTATTCATAATAGCCAAAAAGTGAAAATAATTCCAATGTCCATCAATTGATGAATGGATAAACAAAATGTGGCATATGCATACAACGGAATACTATTTAGCAATAAAGAAATGAAATACTGATAAATGCTACACACACTAATATTGATATTTAACACTAGCCTACATCATGGAGAGAGGAAGACAGAAGGTCTGTGTTTGGCACTTTACCTTAACTGCCCTATCTGTCTCTTCCCTTGGCTAATCATCATCTGTATCCTTTCCCTGTATCCTTCCCATAATCATGAGTATAACAGTTTTCAGTGAATTATGCAAGTTCTTCCAGCAAAGTATCAAGCCTTGAGAATAGTCCTGGGGTTCCTTGAACTAGGCAGTTGGGACTAATAAGTGAAGTCAATCATGTGGACTGTTCCCTTTAACATTGCAGTTGGCTAAATTCTCACATAGGAAGTTTTCTGGAGGGTTTTCTCACCATTTTGACTAAAAAACAGACCCTGATTGAGGAAATATACCACTGTAAGGAACAGATACAATTCTGAGAAAAACTCCTATCTTTCTAGCCAAGATATGAAAAAAAGGACATTGAAGGCTGGGGGGTGAGAGGGGTGGTATTCCAGAGAGAACAGAACAGGAGAAGGGAATACCCTAATTCCCACACAAGGCATGGGCTCATCCTGGAGCTCTGCATACTTAGGACATTCCCAACCAACACAGTAAAGGCTTTGAGAACTGAACCACAGCTCACATCTCAGGCTAATAACCTTGAGTGGCACATGCATGAAACAAACCCAAAACAGTAGAGCAGGGGCTTTGAAAACAACTGATTATTGAACCAACACCTACAGAAGGTAAGAGAGAACATATAATCTGAGGACAGCTGGGTTGCTTGGAAGCAAGGAAGGAAGCAAGGAAGCAAGGAAGGCAGGCAGGCAGGAAGAAAGGAATCACCATTCTCCAGAGGTTTGTAAAAGAAAAACAGAGCCTAAAACAACATAATATTTAAAATGTTCAGAATAATACAACTTTAAATTTCTCAATAAACAATGACCCAGGAAAATGTGAGAAATTCTTATGGGAAAAGACAATCAACAGTTGCCATCCTTAAGATTATCCAGATGTTAAACTCATCAGACAAAACCTTTAAAGCATTCAATATTACTATACTCCAGGCGGTAAAGAGAAATGAACTAAAATATAAATGAAATAAAATATACTCCAAAACCCTCAAATTATTCAAAAGAAGGCAGCAGAGAGGGGACAGTAAACTAAAAACTAAGAAGGAAAAATAAAATAATAGTAAAATGGCAGAGTAAATCTAATCATGTCAATGATTATCAGATAGGATTCTTTTTAAAAATATATTTTTTTTCAATTTTTAATTCATGAAAAACACAAAAAGAAAGGCAGAGACATAGGCAGAAGGAGAAGTGGGCTCTCCATGGGGAGCCCGATGCAGGACTCGATCTCAGGACCCCAGGATCACAACCTGAGCTGAAGACAGACACTCAACCACTGAGCCACTTGGGTGCCCAGATAGGATTCTTTTTTTTATTTTTTTATTTTTTTATTTTTTGATAGGATTCTTTTTTTAAAGATTTATTTATTTATTTAAGAGAGAGGGGATCCCTGAGTGGCTCAGCAGTTTAGTGCCTGCCTTCTGCCCAGGGCGTGATCCTGGAGTCCCAGGATCGAGTCCCACATCAGGCTCCCTGCATGGAGCCTGCTTCTGCCTGTCTCTGCCGCCCTCTCTCTCATTGTGTCTCTCTGTCCATGAATAAATAAATAAAATCTAAAAAAAAAAAAAAAGTAAGAGAGAGAAAGCATGCATGTGCGTGTATGCATGAGTGGGAGGGGCACAGTGAGAAGGAGAGAATCTCAAACAGACTCTGCGCTGAGAGCAGAGCCTGGTTTGGGGCTGTATCTCACAACCCCTGAGATCACAAGCTGAGGTAAAACCAAGAGTCAGATGCTCAACCAACTGTGCCACCCAGGCGCCCCAGAAAGAATTTTTAGGGATGCCTGGGAGGCTCAGTGGTTAAGCATCTGCCTTTAGCTCAGCTCATGATCTCGAGGTCCTATGATCGAGTCCCGGGGTCCTATGATCGAGTCCCAGGCTCCTTGTGGGGAGCTTGCTTCTCCCTCTGCCCAAGTCTCTGCCTCTTTCTCTGTGTCTTTCATGAATAAATAAATAAAATCTTTTAAAAAATTGTTTTTTTAAAAATACTACAAGGTATCAAAATAGATTTCAAAGCAAAGAATATTACCAAGGAAAAAGAGAGTGACTACAGACACTAACAAGGTCTATTCACTAAGAAAACTTAATGCCTTTATTTTTGTTTTAATATTTTATTTATTTATTCATGAGAGACAAGAAAGAAGCAGAGACACAGGCAGAGGGCTCCATGCAGGGAACCCGACGTGAGACTCGATCCTGGTTCTCCAGGATCAGGCCCTAGGCTGAAGGCGGCATTAAACCACTGAGCCACCCAGGCTGCCCAACTTTAATGCCTTTAATGTAATTATACCTAACAACAAATATTCAAAATACATGAAGCAAAAACCAAAATAACTAAAAAGAGAAAGACAAACAATTATAATTGTAGAATTCAACAGCCTTGGGGCACCTGGGGTGGCTCAGTCAGGTTAAGTGTCTGCCTTCAGTTCAGGTCATGATCTCGGGGTCCCCTGATCAGGCCCTGCCTCCAGCTCCCTGCTCAGTGGGGGAGTCTGCTTCTCCCTCTCCTGCTGCCCTTGTCTCCTCCCCTCCCCAAATTGTGTTCTCTTTCTTTCTTGGTCACTCTCTCTCTCTCTCAAATGAATAAATAAAACCTTAAAAAAAAAAAAAAGGAAGAAAAGGAATTCAACAGCCTTTTTTCAAAATAAAACAAACAGAAAATCAGAAGATCTAAACAACCTTATTAACCAATTTGACATAACTGACATTTATAGAACACTCTACCCCAAACCAGCAGAAAACACACATGCTTTACAAACATGCATGGAACATTTACATATACCAAGACAGACCATATCCTGAGCCATAAAATGATAAAAACCCGACAAGAACAACAGAAAAAGAGAAATAAAAATCTGGTTTCTTTCTTAAAGAATAATGAAATTAATAAATCTCTAGCGAGACTGAAAAGATCATTGATGAAAAACACAAATCACCAATATCAGGAATGAAACAGAAGTGTCACCATAGATTATACAGCCTTTCAAAGGACAGTGAGGGACTAGTACAAATAACTTAGCTCCCAATCAATTTGGCAAATCAGAAGAAATGGATAAATTCCTCAAAAACTATCAACTACCCAAACTCAACCATGTAAAACAGATAATCTGCATAGTCCTATAGCCATTAAAGGAATCAAATTTTTATTTAAAAGCTCCTGAAAAAGAAACTTCTAAGTCCAAGCTGTTTCGATTGAGAATTCCACCAAATAAAGAACACAAATTTCACACAATATCCTCCAGAAAAGAGAAGGTCTCGAGAACACTTCTCAAATACTTTTATGAGACCTATGTTACTTTTGAGACCCAAGCCAGACAGTAACCGTATAGAAGTCAGAAAACTGCAGACTAACATCTCTTGTGGACCCGAAAACAAAAATCTTCAATAATGTTAAAACAAACCAAATGCAGTAGTGTATAAAATAAATTATATACACCACAACCAAGCAGGATTACAGGTGTGCAAAGGTGGCTCAGTATTCAAAACTCAACCCCCATAATACCAGATAAGCAGGCTAAGTAAGAAAAAACATAGGAGATTTTGAAAGACTATCAAGATTTTTTCATAAAAAAGTAAAGATAAAAGATTTTTATCTATGTCCTAAGGTGAGAAATCTTAGCTCCTGTACAGAGAACAGCAGTGTATCTATTTAGCTGGAGTGAAGATGGAAAACAAATCATTGTAGGGGGCCATACAATGATCTCAGTTATTCTACTGAAAAACTACTGACAGCTGCTGTGCTAGTTATCAATTTATTGACTTTTAGCTCCAAATCCAACCTTCTTTGTCTTTCTCCTAGTGGAGCTGGACCCTATAAACACTCCTCCTTTGCCAGCTGGCTCGATGTTAAGTTTTGTCAGCAGAGAACTGGAGGAACACTGCAGAATGAAAGGGGACTTTCTTTCTGGTTTTACTGTGCCCTTGCCTGCCTGTTCTTATGGCAGGCAGCACCCAGCAACATGAGGGACACTTAATGGCACCTAACCTTCAGCAAGGTTCAGCTGAATGACTGTGGGTGGCTTCCCAGAAAATTCTGCTGGTGCCTCAGCTGGCTCCCGAGTGACTGCAGGACAGGTGCCCAACAGGAGGCTTTCCAGCAAGTTCTAATGCCCAGTAGGCAGTTTCCTATTTGCCAGCCCAGGCTACAGCACCAGTGATCTTTGTCATCCACTGGACCAAAGCCCCACCTACTCCATTAAGATCTGAATCACAACCTAGGGACATAGAGGGAGATTCTTGAAAGCTACTCTTTCCTACAGCATACTGCCCTCAGCCCTAAGTTACTAGTTGCTCTCTTTAAATAGTTTCTGGTTAACCAATTAACAACTTAACCAGTTAACTTAATAACTTCCCTGTTTAAATTACCATATAGCTTCCATCTGCTGACCAGATCCTGAGACTTATAAAACTGCAAAGGTCAAAGACTGCAGAAAACATCGCTAAAAAACTCTTTAAAAAATTTATTTTTATTTATTTATGATAGACACAGAGAGAGAGAGAGAGAGAGAGAGAGAGAGAGGCAGAGGGAGAAGCAGGCTCCACGCGGGGAGCCCGACGCGGGACTCAATCCCAGGACTCCAGGATCGCGCCCTGGGCCAAAGGCAGGCATGAAACCGCTGAGCCACCCAGGGATCCCCTAAAAAACTCTTTTAAGTTCTTAAAGGGACAAGTACCTCACTCTTTTCTCAGCCAGAAGCCAATCACCTCATTTTTCATACTTTTTTTGTTTGTTAGTTGTGGCAAAATATACATAACATACAAGTTACCATTTGAACCATTTTTAAGTGTAGATTGCAGTGGTATTGAATACACTCACAATGCTGTGCAGTCATTACTGTCCATTTCCAGAATTTCTTCATTATCCCAAAAACAAACTCTGTACTAATTTAAACAATAACTCTCTATTCTTCCCTATTCTCAGCCCCTAGTAAACTCTATTTTACTCTCTGTCTCTGTGAGTTTGCCTGTCCTAAGTAACTCACATAAAAGGAATCATACATTTGCCCTTTTTTTCCTGTTGCCACATCACTATTTGACCTTTGTGTCTATCTTATTTCACTTAGCACGTTTTTCAGGTTCATCCACACAGAATTTCAATCCTTCATAAGGCTGAATAATATTCCACCATTTGATGGACATTTGGGCTATTTCCACTTTAATGTTATGCAATAGCAGGGCACCTGGGTGGCTCAGTCAGTTAAGCATCTGCCTTTGGCTCAGATCATGATTTCGGGGTCCTGGGATCAGCCCCAAGACGGGCTCCCTACTCAGCAGGGAGTCTGCTTCTCCCTCTCCCTCTGACCCTCACTCAGCTCATTCTTTCTCTCTCTCTCAAATAAATAAATTAAATTAAATGTTAAAAAAAAATTAAGTGAGCCTCTTCAGAATGGGGAACACAGGGAAATGAAAGCCATGTACTGAGAACTGAAGAAGGAAAATTAACTGTAAGAAGTAGCACATCTTCAATAATGATATTATCTATTTCAGGGCAACTGGGTGGCTCACTTGGTTAAGTGTCTGCCTTTGGCTTGGTTCGTGATCCGGGGTCCTGGGATAGAGCCCCATATCGGGCTCCCAGCTCAGCAGGGAGCCTGCTTCTCCCTCTCTCTCTACCCTTCCCCCCGCTTGTGTTCTATCAAATAAATAAATAAAATCTTCTAAAAAAGGTATTATCTACTTCATTCTGTAACCTGTCTAAAAACTTTAATCATTTACTACATCATCACAGCAAGAGAGTAAGTTGTAACTGCATCTGAATGTGATCTTCCAACCACTGATACTTCATATATGCATTAACTAGAAGGCTTTCAGTGTCTGGTATATGCCAAGCATAAAAGAGAAAGGAGAAAAAGAGCAAATATCACTGCCCTCATGGAGCTACCTTACTATAAGCTACAAATAAGCTGTATGATTTTTTTAAGATCACAAAAATATGTAATTCCAAGCCTTTAGGTGGTATGCAGAAATAAACAGAACACTTTAATAAACTAAAAAAAGAAATTTGTTCTAGCTTGTAAAGTCAGCCAAAGTTCTCTTAAAAAGATGTACTCAAACTGACACCTAAAAAATAAGATGCAACTGAGAGAAAAAAGCACATTCCCTGCTATGAAGGCAGCATATACAAAGACTGAGGCAGGAAACAGCTTCTCTGCATATTTGAGAATTGACAACATATAATATTTAAAGCTATGGGAATGGATAAAATTATACATAAGTGAGAAGGTAATAAGCAAAAAAACTGAGAAGGAAGAAGGAGGAATGTTTGTGGTCACTTCAGGTAACAAAACAGTTTCAAGAAGGAAGCAGTATTTGGCTATGTTAAATAATGCTAAGAAATAAGAATCAGGAACTACAAGTCCCATGGAATTAACAAAATGGAAGTCACTGCTGACTTAGAAAGAACTGCTTTGTGGTCACATAACTGCATCACAACAATGTAATTTAACCAAGAACAGCTACTTATAAATTGTTATCACTAAACAAAGCCAGAAGCTATTTTTGATGACTACCATCTTGCTACTTTTTCTAAAGTTCTTTTTTTCACCTTCTTTACTATTCTTTACTTATTTACTATTCTTGCCTGCTTCCAAGAAATGATAATGACAAGTATAAAGTCACAGAGCCTTAGTACATTGGAGCTACACGACTCTCCAAATGGCATTTAGATCTAAGGGACTGATGGGAATCTGGTTTCTGTATACCAGACATCCTGGTCTATTTCCCCAGTGTATCAAAAGTCTAATATTAAGGAAAAAATGAAATCTCTTACTCATTCCTATTCAATAACCCAATAGCGTTATAAAAGAATAATAAAATACCTTAGTAGAACTTGTTCCTCAGACCACAAAAATAACTATCTTTTCCCCTGTAGCTTTGTACAAATTGGTGTTATTAAATAGGCTTTATGTGGGGAATGAGGGGCATCAGGGTAACTGGGTGAGGGACATTAAAGAGGGGATGTGATGTAATGAGCACTGGGTGTTAATATAAGACTAATGAATCACTGAACTCTACCTCTGAAACTAATGATACACTCTACATTAATTGAATTTAAATTTTTAAAAAAGTGAAAAAAAAATAAAAAATACATAGGCTTGGGCAGCCCAGGTGGCTCAGCAGTTTAGCGCCGCCTTCCACCCAGGGCATGATCCTGGAGACCCAGGATCAAGTCCCACATCGGGCTCCCTGCGTGGAGCCTGCTTCTCCCTCTACCTATGTCTCTGCCTCTCTCTCTCTCTCTCAAGAACAAATAAATTAAATCTTAAAAAAAAAAAAAGGCTTTAATTGTATGCTTTAATTTTAATCTAATAAAGCTTATCTAATTCAAATAAAAATTTAGAATTGTGGGCAGCCCAGGTGGCTCCGTGCTTTAGCACCGCCTTCAGCCACGGGCGTGATCTGGAGACCTGGAATCGATTCCCACATCGGGCTCCCTGCATGGAGCCTGCTTCTCCCTCTGCCTGTGTCTCTGCCTCTCTCTCTCTGTCTCTCATGGGTAAATAAATAAAATCTTAAAAAAAAAAAATTTAGAATTGTATCATTGATAAAATAAGTGATTAATCTTTTAATTTACAATGTTTAAAAGCTAATTCCTCAAATGCATTTCAATGTTTTAATTTACAAATATCCAAACAATTTCTCAGAGACATGTTACATAAAGTGAAATAAAACTAATTTATACTTCATTGTTTCATAGTAATAAAACAAACCTAATTTATTCCCAGCCTACTAACATTTGGCCATAGGTCAAAACAAAAATTTTTAGCTATGTTAGCAAATGGCCAAAAACTGAATTTTATATTAAAGAAAATAAGAATTAAAATCTAGACATGCAATAGCTTTGTATCAAAAAATACACTAGTGTCCATTTACAAATGTTTCAGCATAGCTCACTACTACTCTGGCATCTCAGCTGAACAATTCAGTGTGGAGGACTGTCCAACACAATGTGAGACATTTAGCATCCCTGTTTGCTGAGCATTAAATGCCACAGTGCTCCCTTCCTTTCTAGACACTTGGAAAACCAAAAATAACCCCCCTTCAAAAAAAAACAAAACACCAAAAATAATCCCATAAATTCTAAACACTTTCCCTATGGGTGTTTACACAATACCACCCCTACTGAGAACAACTGGTAGCAGTTTTAAAGCACTGCAACCTTTTCCATTTTAATGAAAATATCTCTCATGTAGACTCCCAGATTTCTACCTTAAGAATACCAACTACATTGACTATTATTTTAACATTTCTTGATAGCAGGGGGAATTGATTATGAAGTGACTATTATACACTATTGTTAATATAAGGCTCTTAAAAAATTAGTGTGTTTTACCTTTGGTCCTGTATTAATTGACCCCAAGCTGTTTTACTTGTACATAAGATAATTACACGAAATATACACTGCTTTATTAACATCTTTCCCAATTTATTCCTTTTGAACAAGGTACTTCTTCCTAGACTATCTACCTCTAGTCCTCTCTTTGTACTACAGAGTACTTTTTACCTGCTAATGACCAAGCTTATTTTATCAAAAGCCTGAACTCATAGATGAAGGCTTGAAGATGGCTCCATGCCTTCCTAAGAATTAAAGTGCATGGGTTGGACACAGCTAAGAATTTTCTTTTAAACTTACTTGTGGATTTTGTAACTGTGCTATTACTGAAAACTCAAAAGATCTGACAACTAAACAAATCAGAAATTAGCAAAGCAGTTATTACTAAATCATTAATCTTCAGAACTAAGATACACTGCTGTATACTATGAAACACTCTAATCAAGTATTATAATTATTACTAATAATATTTAAATAACTCACCTGATTTCTTTTAGTCCTTCTCTCTGGATAACTTGAAGAATTTCTTTATGACTCATGGGTGTATTGGGGTATTTTTCTAAGACCTGAGAAACAAGTATATAATAATAAATTATTTCTTCTTGTCTTAAGTTCTTATTATATATATATTTCTTATTCTTATTAAAACTATGTATTAATTTCATCCAGCACATACATATCCAGAGATTTTCCATTCCTTATATTTTGGGACAATTAAAAAAAAATTAATGGAATATAAACAGGTTCTTCTTTTAGCCACAAACAGTATATCAAGTCCTGAAGCAGAAATGGATCAAAAAGGGTAAGATTAATAACTAAGTTATTTATTACTAATGTGTAATAAGAAATTGTTTACTTTCTGCCTCTACCTCCATATCACACGCCTAACTGTAGATCTACTATAGGTACTTAAAGATTAACCATTTTTATATTTCCAGCAAAGCCTCATATGGCATGAATTCTCAATAAATTCTTAGCCAGAAAAAATGAGTAATATAGTTGCAACAATATTAAAAAGGTATCTGTATTTTGGTTCTGGTAAAAAAAAGGAGTAAGCATAGTTTATCCTTCTCTCAGGGTGAACACAACTAAAAACCTGGAGAGAATGCATGGAGCAACTATCTAACAACTCTGAAAATGATAGCAATTGGCCTGAAGTAGGAAACCACAACTACAAGTTCTTCTACTAATCCCAAAGTGAGTTTCCTGGTTTTGTTTCCTCTGGGACCACTCAGCCTAGACTCAAAGGCAGTACAAAAGAACTGTTCACTAAATGTAGACAGAAATAGCTCTAAGAGAATTCTTCTCTTTTTTGGTCTGAAGATTAGTAATATAGCCCCCAGGGAGGCAAGGTTTTCTGGGCGTTTCCCCCTTTCTCTTGATCTGTGTTCCCAATCAAGCCAAAGGCAGCAGCCTTGGCAGTGATACTATCAGCAATGGCTGAACAGGGACCTAAAATTCCAACAAAGCAGAATCCTCCTGGTCCTTTAAGTGTGAATGGAATCCACATGGCTTATATTCTTTCTCTGCCATCCATCAAAGGTAGATGTATACAGCAGAACAGGAAAATAAAGCCCTACCTGTCTGTCAGGCCATGGGACAAAGAAGGGTCTCAAAATAATAATTAATTAATTAATTAATTAATTAAAAAATAAAATAAAATAAAATAAATAAAATAAAATAAAATAAAATAAAATAAATAAATAAAATAAAATAAAATAAAATAAGGGTCTCTAGGACCCAGAAAGAATCAAGGAACTTGCAAAGCAAAAGGAGCTCAAGAAAGTGATACTATTAAGTTCTATAAACACTCCTGGGGTCAGTCCAGAGCTATGCATATGTGTATATCTGACCCTAATCATACCATGAGGTTCCCAAATTAGTCACCAGATGGTACACCTACAGATCAGAACAGCTCTGCAAAGGCTTTGAAAACTAGACATTGGAATTTTAGTGCAGAGAAGATGGGTTGGAAACTTGTGTTCTGAACCTAACAAAGTCAAATGAGTGCTTTAAAAACGTCTCACTCCCCACAGCCCATGCCGCATCACTCTCCACTTAAACTTGACTTCTTTAAGCATAGTTATAATAGTCACTTTAAAGTCTCTGATAGGGGCACCTGGGTGGCTCAGTGGTTGAGTGTCTGCCTTCGGCTCAGGTTGTGATCTGAGCCTGCTTCTCCCTCTGCCTAAGTCTCTGCCTCTCTCTGTGTGTCTCTCACAAATATATAAATAAAAATCTTTAAAAAAAAAAGAAATAATGTCTTTGATAGTTCCAACATCTTGGTCATCTTGGGTTTATTGTCTGTAGGTGTCTTTTCCCTTATGAGTTCTTAAGATTTTCCCAATTCTTCATTTGTCAAGGGATTTTGGATTGTATTAGACATTTTGATGTTATCTTACTGTATGTTTCTTTAAAACCAATGGAGAGGGACAGCCCTGGTGGCTCAGCGGTTTAGCGCCGCCTTCAGCCCAGGGCCTGATTCTGGAGACCCAGGATGGACCCGGGATGGAGTCCCACATCAGCGGGCTCCCTGCCTGGAGCCTGCTTCTCCCTCTGCCTGTGTCTCTGCTGCGCATGCTCTGTGTGTGTGTGTGTCCTCCCTCTGCCTGTGTCTCTGCTGCGCATGCTCTGTGTGTGTGTGTGTGTCTTTCATGAATAAATAAAATCTTAAAAAAAAAAATTCAATGGAGAATGATGGGGGGGCGGGGTTTAAGGGAAATCCGCACTATTTGTTTCTGTCTGACTTGTTTCACTTAGTATACAGCTTACAAGGTTCATTCCTATTGTCAAAGAGGGCAGACTGCATTCTTTTTCTATGGCTGAATAATATTCCATTGTGTACATATAGTAATTTTCTTTATCTGATCATCTGCTGTTAGATACTAAAGTTGTTTCCATGTCTCAGCTATTCCGAATAATGCTGCAATGAATACAGGGGTGTAGATATCACTCTAAGATAGTGATTTCATTTCCTTTGGATATATACCCAAAAGCGGGATTGCCGATAGTTCTATTTTTAATTTTTTGAGAAACCTCCATACTGTTTTCTGTAATGGTTGTACCAACTTATGTAGCACAAAAAAAGAGCCTTTATATTGAAATATACACACAAAAGATGGTCAGGTAAGGACACAAAAGACTGATATACCTACTAAAAAAATAAAACCTGAGCCGACAAAAAACATATCTTCCTATAAAAACTATTTTCCTATAGTGCAGCCCAGATAATATATACAAAATTTTTGTATTTCTCCCTTAATTTGTACATACTTCTAACTGCCTTGTGGTTTACAAACATTGTATAGCCGGGCAGCCCTAGTGGCGCAGCGGTTTGGCACCGCCTGCAGCCTGGAGTATGATCCTGGAGACCTGGGATCGAGTCCCACTTCGGGCTCCCTGCATGGAGCCTGCTTCTCCCTCTCCCTCTGCCTGTGTCTTTGCCTCTCTCTCTCTGTCTATGAATAAATAAAATCTTAAAAAAAAAAAAAAACATTGTATAGCCATTTCATTTGATCCTCACAACAATCCAAGAAAAGAGCAGCACAGGTTTAGGTATGTCTATTATTACCAGGAACAAAAGTAAGACTTAGAAAAGTTACCCAAAAGGGGGGCAGTGCCTGGGTGGCTCAGTAGTTGAACATCTGCCTTTGGTTCAGGTTGTGATCCCAGGATCCTGGGATCGAGTTCTGCATCAGGCTCCCCACAGAGAGCCTGCTTCTCCCTCTGCCTATGTCTCTGCCTCTCTCTGTCTCTCATGAATGAATGAATCAATGAATGAATAAATGAATAAACAAATAAATAGAAAAAAAAAAGTTACAAAGCATAGCCTGAACTTGAATGGCAAAACTCTTAATTTCCCAAGCTAAAAAGGATAATAACAACAATTAATACAAAGCAAATAGTTCAATGACCAAAAAAATCTATTTATTTTATTAACTAAAACATGTACTGGAATGATAAAAAAAAACTGTGCCTCTACTGGACAGGTAGATTTTTACTTGCTGAGGCAAAAATAATAATAATAACAGGATTGTAGAAATGTCACTTACTGTTTTGATTAAGATAGGAATGGGTAGGACCTTCAACTATAATGATCAGATAGAGACCTTTTTCTCACAGGTCTATTTTGAAACATGTCAAGATTAGCTTAATGAAAATGTCAGCCTTCACATATGTCTACAAATTAAGTCGGTATCTTAAAGAGGTAGGTATCAAAAATAAATAAATAAAAATAAAGAGGTAGGTCTCTGGCTCTGTCTTTAGTAATGAGCAAGTAAATAAAAATGAAAAACAAGATCCTGGTGGGGCTTGGGAAGATTTGAGTATTTTGAGTATTTCTCAAACTCTAATATTAATCAGGCTTGAGATGCCTGGGAAAAGTGGGAAGATGTAGAGGTTTTTATAAATCGTACTGAAAAGCACTGGAGTTGACAGAAGACCACTTTGTGCAATAGATGTTATGCTCTCCCAGTCAAGAACTAGAAGGGACTTCTAGGGAAATTAATACAATCATCCACCTGGCAATTAAGTTTCACTTTGTTACTATCATTAGGAAATCCTGAATACAAAAATGTGTAACATAAATTTAAATATGGGCACAAGGGGTGTCTGGGTGGCTCAGTTGGTTAAGCATCTGCTGCCTTGGGCTTGGGTAATGATCCCAGAGTCCTGGAATCAAGCTCCAAGTAGGGTTCCCTGCTCAATGGGGAGCCTGCTTTTCAATCTCTCTCTCTCTCTCTCTCTCTCTCTTTACCCCTGCCGCTACTCCTGCTTGTGCAATCTCTATCTCTAATAAACAAATAAATAAAATCTTTATATTAAAAACAAAACAAAAAAAAAAAAAACAAAAAAACGGACGCCTGGGTGGTTGAGCATCTGTCTTTGGCTCAGGGCATGATCCCAGAATCCTGGGATAGAGTCCCACATCAGGCTCCCTGCATGGAGCCCGCTTCTTCCTCTGCCTGGGTCTCTGCCTCTCTCTCTCTCTCTCTCTCTGTTTCTCATGAATAAATCAATCTTTAAAAAAATTTTTAAATAATAAATAAGAGCACAAATAAAAGATCTGCTTGATTTTCTTAAATGGTATCAAGTGCTTATAATAAATACTCCTCCCCATACAGATATACAATAGTAAATTTAAATTGATTGAGACTCTATTTTGGTGTCTGTAAGAGCTATTCATATAAGCAAGGGGTTTTGTTTGGAAAAAAATTTTAATTTATGGAAAATATTCAAGAGTTTCAAAGCACAGGTATAGAGGTCAGCCTGCTTCTAATAGCCCTAAGAATATATCCTAGGTGACTAAAGGCCTTAAATCCCAATCCTTCATTGGTAGAGTGAGGGTTGTAACATTCTCAAAGGTAAGAACATGAAATTAAACATTCTGCAGTATTCTTAACTTACTGTAAGTGGCTGATAAAAGTGGCTTTTGTTATTATTAATCAACTACATGACAACATTGTTTGCCAGTTCACATTTCTGATATACTCCCATTTAATCATCAGTGTTCGTTAGGGGGATGAAAAATACAAAAGATAGCATGCTTTTCTCAAGCTACCCGCCCTTTGACTTTTTCACCATTTTCATCACAGATAATTAACAATGCCCTATACTAATAATTCCTGCTGGTAATAAAAAAATAGTACACAAGAAACAAAATTTACAATATGAGATAATTTTACATGAAATGCCAAGACTTCACAATCATATCATGTCATTTCTCTAAACTTCAAATCTTGTTTACATTACAGATTTCCAAATATAAAGACTAGATATGAAGACTACTCTGTACGGAAAAAAACAAGTGAAAAATCACTGATTAAGGCACTTGCATTCATATGCAAAAATATTTTGATTAATCATAATGAGACTTCTTTGTCTGCCCAAGGAGCTAGAAAATGGAAATTAATAAAAAATTCTCTGGTGGGGCAGCTGACTGGCTCAGTTGGTATTATATAGCATGCGGGTCTTGATCCTTGGGGTCATGAGTTTGAGCCCAACATTGGGTGTGGAGCCTACTTTAAAAACTAAAAATTGGGTAGCCCCGGTGGCGCAGCGGTTTAGCGCCGCCTGCAGCCCAGGGTGTGACCCTGGAGACCTGGCATCGAGTCCCACATCGGGCTCCTTGCATGGAGCCTGCTTCTCCCTCTGCCTGTGTCTCTGCCTCTCTCTCTCTCTCTCTCTCTCTCTCTGTTTCTCATGAATAAATAAATAAATAAATCTTTTTAAAAAAATAAAATAAATAAAAATTAAAAATTAAAATTAAATAATTTTAAAACATAAAAATACATGGAATTTTAAGAAATAGTGAAAGGGACCATAAGGGAAAGGAGGGAAATTGAGTGAGGAAAAATTAGAGAGGAAGACAAACCATGAGAGACTCCTAACTCTGGGAAACAAAGGGTTGCAGAAGTGGAGATAGGTGGAGGGATAGGATAACTGGGTAATAGGTATCAAGGAGGGCACAAGATGAGATGAGCAATGGGTGTTATACTATATGCTTGCAAATTTAATTTAAATATTTTTGAGGGATCCCTGGGTGGCGCAGTGGTTTGGCGCCTGCCTTTGGCCCAGGGCGTGATCCTGGAGACCCGGGATCGAATCCCACATCGGGCTCCCGGTGCATGGAGCCTGATTCTCCCTCTGCCTATGTCTCTGCCTCTCTCTCTCTCTCTGTGACTATCATAAATAAATAAATAAAAATTTAAAAAAAATTATAAATAAATAAATAAATAAATAAATAAATAAATATTTTTGAAAAGCTTAAAAATACAAAGGAGTGTGTTTTTACTAGGGGTGCCTGGGTGCTCTGTCAGTTAAGCATCAATTCTTTTTTTTTTTTTCTAAGATTTTATTTATTCATGAGAAACACAGAGAGAGAGAAGCAGACATAGGCAGAGGGAGAAGCAGGCCCCATGCAGGAAGCCCTATGTGGGACTCGATCCTGGGACTTGGGGATCATGCTCTGAACCAAAGGCAAATGCTCAACAGCTGAGCCACCCAGGCATACCAGCACCCAACTCTTGATTTCGGCTCCGGTCATGATCTCAGGGTCAGTAAGATCAAGCCCCAAGTCTGGCTCTGAGCTTAGCAAGGAGTCTGCTTGAGAGCAGGGTCCTGGGATCAAGCTCATATAGGGCTCTGTGCTCAGCACAGAGTCTGTTTGTCCCTCTCCCTTGCTCCTGCTCCTCCATGTGCTTGAGCACACTCTTTCTCTCTAATAAATAAAATCTTAATAAAAATAAGTACTAGGCACCTAAAATTAATTTTAATTTAGAAAATTTATGCTAAATTTTCTCAATATTTAGAGCTATATAAATCATTTAGTTTGAGGGATCCCTAGGTGGCTCAGCAGTTTAGCACCTGCCTTTGGCCCAAGGAGTCCCGGGATCGAGTCCCACATCAGGCTCCCTTCATGGAGCCTGCTTCTGCTTCTGCCTGTGTCTCTGCTTCTCTCTCTCTCTCCGTATCTCTCATGAATTAATAAAAATCTTAAAAAAAAAAAAAAAAAGTTTAAAAAAAAGTTAAAAAGCCCTTTTAAAAAAAAAAAACATTTAGTCTGGGGAAGAAACAGAAATGTTTTTCAATTAAAGACTGAAGTACTAGGGCACCTGAGTGGCTCAGTGGTTGAGCATCTGCCTTTTTGTTCAGATCATGATCCTGGGATCCTAGGATTGAGTTCCACATCGGGCTCCCTACAAGGAACCTGCGCTTCTCCATCTGCCTATGTCTCTGCTTCTCTCTGTCTCTCATGAATAAATAAATAAAATCTAAAAAAAAAAAAAAAGACTGAAGTACTCTACTTTTAAGTGTTTTATTACAGAAATTCTAAAACATACAAAAGTAAACAGAACACTACAATCAACAATTACAAACATGGCTTATATCTTGTTTCATCTATACCACCAGCCTCTTCTCCACAAACTAGATTATTTTTTGTAAGATTTATTTATTTATTCATGAAAGACACAGACTGAGAGAGAGAGGCAGAGACATAGGCAGAGCAGAGGGAGAAGCAGGCTCCTTGCAGGGAGCCCAGCCCGATGCAGGACTCGATCTCAGATCCCAGGATCATGACCTGAGCCAAAGGCAGGTGCGCAAGCGCTGAGCCACCCAGGCATCCCACAAACTGGATTACTTTGAAGCAAATCTCAAATATTTCATCCATACTTTAGTTATAGCTCCAAAAAAATAAGGACTCATTCTCTAAAAGCAAAAGTACCATTTAAACCTCAAAAAATTAACTATAATTCCTTAATATTAAATTACTTAGACAATATCCACAATTTTCATGAAAAAATTATTTTATTTTTTTTTTAAATATCTGTTTCAGAGAGAGCAAGCACGCACACATGAGTGGGATGGGCAGAAGCAGAGGAAGAGAGAATCCCACACTAAGCACCATGCCTGATGCAGTGCTCAGTCTGATGACCCAGAGATCAGAATTGGAGCTGAAACCAAAAGTCAGTCGCTTAACCAAATGCACCACCCAGGTGCCCCCAAAAGAAACTTTTTAAACAGTTGGTTTGTTCAAATCAGTATTCAAAGACCCATACACATCACATTTGGTTAACACATGTCTTAAACTCTCTTTTAATTTTTGGATTTCCTCCCTTTTTCCTTCCAATTTATTTATAGAAGAAACCAGGTAGACTGTACTATTGTTTTCCACATTCTATATTTTGCTAATTGTATAGTCTCTGTCCCTCATATCTCCTGAAAATTAGAATTAACACCTAAGGCCTGCTCAGATTCAGATTTTATTTTAGCAAAAAGACTTCATAGGCAGTGTTATATACTTCCTGTCATACCACATCAGAACACAAAAAATATCTGTGGTCTCTTTTTTTGAAATGACAATTGGAAAGTTTCATATTATAAACTACAAACCTATTTTATATTTTTAACAATAAGCTATTATAAAGTTTCCCACCAGCATTCCAACATAATTATTTTTATAGCCACTGATGATCACTACCTTTACTTATTTTATTTAGGTGTTCATAAATGGTGATAAGTCTATTATTCTTTCTTCATTCATCAGCTAGAATCTTTCTAAAAAGAGAAGTTTTCCTCCATCTATTATTTGATTACCTAAAGAATGTACAGTTCATACAGAAAAAGGTTAAGTGCTTAATTCTTTTAATAATTTTCAAAATAATTAGCTGGCTTGCCTAGAATGCTCCAAAAATGAACAGTGAGGTTGGGTTGTTCATTTGAAACATCATTAGAAATATTATGAATAACATTTCGTGGAATATTATTATGAATTTTAATATATTTTTGTGATTTAATTACTGTATTTCCTCACTTGCAAACTGGTTATTCATAACCATCGTTCACTCAGTATATATGCCATTTGTATGAGTTTATCTTCACATTCAATATATTAAAACGTTAAAATTGGGATGCTTGGGTGGCTCAGCGGTCGAGCGACTGCCTTCGGCTCAGGGCATGATCCCAGGGTTCCGGGATCGAGTCCCACATCGGGCTTCCTGTGGGGAGCCTGCTTCTCCCTCTGCCTGTGTCTCTGCCTTCTTCCTGTGTCTCTCATGAATAAATAAAATCTTTTTTAAAAAAAATAAAATAAAACTCTAAAATAAATAATAAGACTTTTACTATCACATTTATTGCAAATATTTTTTCTAGTTTATCCTCCATCTTTTCATTACTGTGGGTTTTCCATGAAGGTTTTTATTAACATCACATATTACAACTGACTGGTCTTTTCTTTTGATTTATTTTAGCTCTTATACATTTAAGTATAGCTTCTCTCCCTTCAATAGTTTAATATGTATCCACCTTTTCATTTACCTCTAACAATGGAGAAAAGGACAAAATGACCACATTTCCTTCCAAGCAAAAATACTGTATTCCAGTAAATTACTATTACAATACTATTACTATATTGTATTACTATTACTGATATATTATTTTACCACAAGTTTAATGTAAACAAAAAGACCACAGTACTTTTACAAAGTATTTGGCTTTCTTTAACCACAGGAGGGCAGTGTTTTCAAAAAACAAAAGTATCATTCCTTTGGAATTATTCATGGAACTACTTCCAAAACACAATTTTTAGAACTACTTTATGATAATCAGAGTAGCTGCTCAAATGAATTGTTTTAATGTAAGCCCTATGCCCAACATGGGGCTTGACTCACAACCCCAAGATCAGGAGTCGCATGTTCTATCAAGTGAGCCAGGAAGGCGAACCTGCTCAGAATTAAAATTGGGCAGCCTGGGTGGTTCAGCGGTTTAGCACCACCTTCAGCCCAGGGCCTGACCCTGGAGACCAGGGATGGAGTCCCATGTGAGGCTCCCTGCATGAGGCCTGCTTCTCCCTCTGCTTGTGTCTCTGCCTCTCTTCTCTCTCTGTGTATCTCATGAATAAATAAATAAAATCTTTTTTAAAAATTAAAATTAACATCACTGAATTAAAGTATGATAAAATAGTTCCTTAAAGTGTGCTTAATACATCTATTTTTTTTACTTGCAGATTCTTACATCCACCTAACAAGATACTAAAATTATACCTTGAGTACCAGGAATAATCTAGATATCCCCTAAGACTTGAGTTTAACTCTAGCGTAAATAACAGCAGTATTTCAATTACTGCTGCACTTATGAGTTCCTTCCAGATATGCACAGAAATGCAGAGCCTGAATTTTACATAATCTAGATGATTTATTTTGAATTTTAAATGCACAGATGAGGTGCCTGGGTACCTCAATCAGTTAAACATCTGCCTTTGGCTCAGGTCATGATCCAGGGTCCTGGGATTGAGCTCCAGAATGGGATCCCTGCTCAATGAGAAGCCTGCTTCTCCCTATCACTCTGTTCGTGCATAGTATTCTCTCTTTCACCCATGCGCTCTCTCAAATAAATAAATCTTTTAAAAAATGAAATCAACAGATAAAAATGACAATCTTTACAGATTTTTATCAGTGTTATATGGTTTTCTTACTGTCCAAAAGCATCAATTAGTGTAACTAATGTCACAGTAATGAATAAGGTCACACAGAAAATATGCAGAATGATGAAAGCCTATGCTACAGAACTACTATACCAATGTTATTTTTTTTTTAAAGATTTTGTTTATTCATAGAGACACAGAGAGAGGCAGAGGAATAGGCAGAGGGAGAAGCAGGCCCCCTACAGGAAGCCCGACGTGGGACTCAATCCCGGGTCTCCAGGATCACACCCCAGGCTGCAGGCGGCGCTAAACCGCCGCACCACCAGTGCTGCCCTGTACCAATGTTAAAGAGAGAAGAAAAACTAGCAAATAACTAAGGAGTGGCCCAGAGGAACAGGAAGAAAATCAGAAGAACGAAATGCTTTACCAAGCATTCTAAGAAGGATGAAGTGGTCAACAATGTCAAAAACTGCTGAGAGTTGGGCAGCCCCGGTGGCGCAGCGGTTTGGCGCCGCCTGCAGCCAGGGTGTGATCCTGGAGACCGGGGATCGAGTCCCACATTGGGCTCCCTGCATGGAGCCTGCTTCTCCCTCTGTCTGTGTCTCTGCCTCTCTCTCTCTCTGTCTATGAATAAATAAAAATCTTAAAAAAAAAAACTGCTAAGAGTTGAGATAACAACTTCATAATCCACTGTATTTAGCAATAAGGAGCTCTTTAATTAGCTTCATAAGAGGAAAGAAATCAAACTTGAGGGAGTCTAAGCACTCAATGAGAGGCCCTGAGGTGTCAACAGGGAGTTAAAACAACTCTTCCTAGAACAGTGAAGGAAATGTAGGAGTCAAGGAAAAATCGTTCGGTCAAACGGACTTGACCACGTTTTATGGAACCAGAATAAAAGGACACAGAAGTATCTCTAGCTACCCAATTCTCCTCATTCCCAACATGAGAGGCAAATAGATTATTACCAATTTCACACTTGGGAACAAGATGAATTCAGAGGATACAGTATCCCCCACCTACCAAACTAACTATACAAACTGTCTATGTGAGTTTAAAAGCTAAATAGCTAATAATAATACATGGAATTTTGAAGGAATAACTAATAGAGCCAAATATCTGAAAAGGAAAGGGGGGAAAGGACCTTACCTGGCTGCTTAGCAGTATCTGTTGATCACTACCTCTGTCCTGAGATGCACTCCTCTGTTCAGATCTGTGACACCAGACTCTCCTTTCCCTACCTCTCCACCAGAGACTTTTCATTCTCTGCAATCTTTTAATGCTGATCTTCCTCAGGATTCTCTTAATTTCTAATCTCCTTGTACATTTTCATACTCTCATGATTTCAAAAACTAATATGCTCCTACAGTGCCATTCTATACACGCCCAGTAGTGCTTATCACACTGTATTTATTATAATTCCATTTTAAATGATTGGTCTTGCCCACTGGTACATAAGCTCCATAAGAGCTGGGACCTTCTGTCTTGTTCATATAGTATCTCTAGTGCCTATCATTTGGTAGGTCTAAAATGTGATGGCTAACTGGAATATTACGGATGCAGGTGGCAAGACTAGCTTTAGACAATGATAAAAATATTTGTGTTTTTTCTTTTTTTTAATATTTATTTATTTATTTATTCATGATAGACAGAGAGAGGTAGACACAGGCAGAGGGAGAAGCAGGCTCCATGCCGGGCTGACTCGAAACTCGATCCCGGGACTCCAGGATTGCGCCCTGGGCCAAAGGCAGGCACCAAACCGCTGAGCCACCCAGGGATCCCCTGTGTTTTTTCTTTTAAAACAAGAAAGAAGGATGATAATAGGTGAATGCAAATGCAAATAAGTTTGTAGATTCAGAGCAGAATCTTCTTACTTAAATGTAAGAAGTGGCTGAGGATACTTATATACAAAGAAACAGCTACAGATAGCCAGAGATGATTATTACATAGGCTGGCTTCATAAACTCACAAGTATAGTTTTACCTAAAGGCCCCTCAATTCTGAATAGCTCTATCAAGTTATTCCTATCTAGTTCATTCCATTTAGATTCTTTCTACCTGATTATCCAAGAAGTCTGTATGTCATGCACACTCCTTAGTTCAAGTAAAAAAAGTTCTCAAAACCTAACTCCCCAAAATTCTTAAGATTTAATATTTATCTACCATTTAAGTGCCAGGTAGAGTCTGAAGTGCTTTACATACATTAGCTCATTTAATTTTTTTTTTTAAGATTGTATTTATTCATGAGACACAGAGAGGCAGAGAGAGGAGTAGGCTCCATGCAGGAAGCCCAACATGGGACTCGATCCCGAGTCTCCAGGATCACGCCCGGGGATGAAGGTGGTGCCAAACCGCTGAGCCACCCAGGCTGCCCTCATTTAATCATTTTTTTTTAAGATTTTATTTATTTATTCATGAGAGACACAGAGAGAGAGGCAGAGACACAGGCAGAGGGAGAAGCAGGCTCCATGCAGGGAGCCTGACGTGGGACTCGATCCTGGGTCTCCAGGATCATGCCCCAGGCTGAAGGGGGTGCTAAACCAATGAGCCACCGGGGCTACCCTTATTTAATCTTTATAATAAACCCATGAGGTATTCATTATTATGGCTTTTTTTTTCAGATGTGAAAACTGTGGCACAAAGAATAAGTAACTTGCCCAGGGTAACATTAGCTAGTAAGTGATGGAGGACAAGATTCTTTGCTCCTAAGCATTATGCTATACCTCCTCTCTCAATCAGTTACACATCCATACTACTCCTAAAATTAGTTGTTACTGTAATATACAATTAATAACTGTGTAAATGCCAAAACCTGTGGCTGCAGGATAAGTAAGAAACAAATCCTATAGTCAACTAGGGTAGAATAAAAGTAGCGCAAAGGGGAGACAGACAACTATAACTATGACACAACAAATACTAAAAAGATACAAAGAATTATAGAAACAAACATAAAGAACGTTTAATTCTTCCTATAAAATGTATGCAGGGGCAGCCCGGGTGACAGCAAATGGGAAGAGAGATCATTGCACTGAATAGTCACAAGCCTGTGATGACCCAACATGTAACTGAGAACGGAGTGACAAATTGCCAGGCATGGAAATATTTGAGGGCAAAATAAGAGCAAAGTCCTATTTGATTAGTTTAGTTCAAAGCCATGAAAAATTCTAGTTTATTTAATCCCATGGAAAATAAAATTCAAACTCAATAATAAATATTTCATAGGGGTAGTTTTACTTTAAAAAAAAAGAACAAAAAAAGAACAACAACAACAACAACAAAAAAGAACAGATGATACATTTAAAGAAAACAAAAAGTAAACCATGGAAAGTTTTATTGCCTTCTCCCCCTCACCATCCACCTCTTATTTTCCCCCATCTCCTCCTCAGACACTAGTTTCTTATGTATCCTCCTAACATTAAAGTAATCACAAGCAAACACTCTCCTTTTGCATAAAAAAGGCAACAAGTCACATACAATATTCAATAAATGATCTTATTCAACTATAGTATCTTGAAGGTCCCTGTGTTTATATATAGAAAGCATCTGATCTTTTTCATAGCTGCATAATATTCCATTGTATAGATATACTACAATTTACTTAACTATCTCCTAATGATGAGTTTGGGGACCGTTTCCCATCTTTTGCACAGTATATAGCAGAAACAGCTGGTGCCCTGTATCTCATCCTGAGTCCACACAAGTG
Source organism: Canis lupus familiaris (assembly GCF_011100685.1). Taxonomy (NCBI): domain Eukaryota; kingdom Metazoa; phylum Chordata; class Mammalia; order Carnivora; family Canidae; genus Canis; species Canis lupus. The sequence goes on from NC_049238.1 coordinate 20,078,595, forward strand.
AACTCAGCCACATCTGCTATGGACAATTCCCACTTACACTAACAGTGTTTCACCTCAGGCTGACAATAGGCCTATCTCAAGGTTCCAGGAGTCTCTCCACTTTTGTGCCTCAAGGCTTTCTCCAAAGCCAAGGAAGACCAAACAGCAACAGGGCAGCCCCAGTACAGGGAAGTTAGAAACCCTATCAGAAATCCTAAACAAACTGCCAGGTTGAACAAATAAATGCTCCAGAATGTCTTAAACCACTATGTGCATATCCAACAGACCCACATATGAAGACATCATGGTGACAGGGATGAAGGCAATTTATGAGCTCAATAGCACAGAGCCTTCCTTTCATGAAAATTGATAAACCTTAGCTAATATTGCTACTGAGAATCCAAAACTTGTCATCAAAAAGGCCAACTCTGAGCCATCTGTATGTTACAATCCCTCAAAGAAATGAGCCAGCTAACAAAGGAGGAACAAGAATAGGAAAACAATGCTGTTAGTACCACTCTACAAATGTGTTACTATCAGAAAAGAATTTCAGCAAAAGGATTCTACGTCTCAGTTAAAAAGTAGGTTCCAAATTTTAGGGTTGTTAGACAATCCCTGATAAAAATTTCCAACAAAATTAAGTAAGCTAAACCATACACACAAAAATGAAGCTGGGGTGGGGGGCGGGCACCTGGGTGGCTCAGTCAGGTGGGTGACTAGCTCTTCGTTTCAGGTCATCATCTAGGGGTCCTGGGATTTGGCTGTATCTCAGAGGGAAGTCGGCTTGAGGGTTTCTCTCCCTCTTCCTCTACTCTTCCCCCGGCTTGTGTGTGTGCATGCACGCACTCTCTCTAAAATAAATAAAACTTTTTAAAAAAACTAATTAAAGGGGATCCCTGGGTGGCTCAGCAGTTTAGCGCCTACCTTTGACCCAGGGTGTGATCCTGGAGTCCCGGGATCGAGCCCCACGTTGGGCTCCCTGCGTGGAGCCTGCTTCTCCCTTTTCCTGTGTCTCTGCCTCTCTCTCTCTCTCTCTCATCTTCTCTCTCTCTCTCTGTCTCTCATGAATAAAATAAATAAAATCTTTAAAAATAAATAAAATAAAGTGCATCTCTCTCCCAATCTTCCTTCTACTACTACTACTACAATTCTCATTATGATTACAAACAGAGGGATCCCTGGGTGGCGCAGCGGTTTGGCGCCTGCCTTTGGCCCAGGGCGCGATCCTGGAGACCCGGGATCGAATCCCACATCGGGCTCCCGGTGCATGGAGCCTGCTTCTCCCTCTGCCTGTGTCTCTGCCTCTCTCTCTCTCTCTGTGACTATCATAAATAAATAAAAATTTAAAAAATTATATTAAAAAAATGATTACAAACAGAGATAAGAGTATATGAATAATAAAATGAGTAAGGTTAATTTCAAAGATATACCAAACTTCAAACTCTTCAAAAACTTTTTCTCACAACCACTAGTGAAAATAATTAGAAAAATCTCCTGTTTATTAGGAAGTCTCAATAAGTACAAAAACATGTTTGAAATGTTCAAACTTCTGATTGTAATACAATAAAACCATAAATTATAAAAAATAAAGTCCTTTGGATGCTCAGTGGTTGAGCATCTGCCTTTGGCTCAGGGCGTAATCCCGGAGTCCCGGGATTGAGTCGCACATTGGGTTTCCTGCAGGAAGCCTGCTTCTCCCTCTGCCTGTGTCTCTGCCTCTGTGTTTGTGTGTGTGTGTCTCTCATGAATAAATAAATAAACTCTTAAAAAAAATTTTGGGGGGGACACGTGAGTGGCTCAGTGGTTGAGTGTCTGCCTTCAGGTCATGGCGTGATCCCAGGATTCTTGGATCAAGTCCCACAAGATCCCACAACTGGGATCAAGTCCCAAGTCCCCTGCAGGGAGCCTGTTTCTCCCTCTGCCTGTGTCTCTGCCTCTTTCTGTGTCTCTTATGAATAAATGAATATAAAATAAAACAAATAAAATAAAATAAACCTTTAAATAAATAAATAAATAATAAATAAATAAATAAATAAATAAATAAATAGGGACACCTGGGTGGCTCAGTGGTTAAATGTCTGCCTTCTGGCTCAGGGCATAATCCTGGAGTCCTGGGATCAAGTCCCACATCGGGCTTCCAGCAAGGAGCCTGCTTCTCAGGCAGCCCGGGTGGCCCAGCAGTTTAGCGCTGCCTTCAGCTGAGGGTGTAATCCTGGATACCCAGGATCACGTCCCACGTCGGGCTCCCTGCATGGAGCCTGCTTCTCCCTCTGCCTGTGTCTCTGCCTTCTCTGTGTTTGTCTCTCACAAATGAATTTTAAAAATCTTTTAAATAAATAAATAAATACAGTAGAGTACTATAGATGTATTTTCTCTTATGATTTCCCTAACATTTTCATTTCTCTAGCTTACTTTATTGTAAGAACACAGTATGTAATACATGTAACAGAATATATGCATTAATCAACTGTCTATGTTACCAGTAAGGCTTCTGACAGTAGTATGCTGTAAGTAGTTAAGTCTGGGGGGAAGTCCAAAGTTAGACTCAGATTTTCAACTGCGTGGGGATCAGCACCCCTAACCCATGTTGTTCAAGGGTCAACTGTTGTCCTATCACATAACAAGTCACCTAAAATATTCAAATTTATACTCTACTATCCTCAACAAACTATCTTCACAGGGTTAAGTTAACCCAATTCCGCTGTTTCTCAAAAATCATTCTCAAGTACATCTTCGGTAATGAACTTATCCTCAGTTAAAATGCCCTTTTCGCTTTAGAGTCGTATCAAAAACAACCTTTTTTACAGGTGCATACCCCTTTCAGAGTCTGATAGCTATTAAAAACCCTTCTCAGAAGGAAAAAAATGAATTTTTATGGTTAGTTTCTATGGGTCCACAGACTCCATGAAAGTTAAGGTAAATTTGTGATTTTAACCACTTATGTTCCATTCAACATTCCTCTGGTTAAAAGGCCCTGATTTACTTTTGGAGACCCACCTCCCTCCTCCATTCTCAGTCCATATGGTGGGAACCAACACTAGCAATAAAGCAGGAAACAAATTAGCACTTTCCAACCACAGTATTCGCTCAGAAATGGGCAGAAGACTGAAACTAAGGCTACAGGAGCAGAATGACAGGAAAAAGACATTTTCTGCCCCAGGAACTACCGGACTTCAACTTAAATGATGAGAGACTGAAGCTAACAGCTTTCAAATATCCCAAAGTCAAACAAAAAAAGCAAAAGAGTGAGAGAGAAAACAAAATCTTAATAATGCCTTTATTTAAAGAATGAATCCAACCATACCTAAAGCTCTTCCCTTAGATTTTCTGTTGACAATACCCTTTTCTTTTTTCTATCACTTTGGAAGAGATGTCTACCATTTTCAAAATAGTCCTGACATAGAGCCGCCCATTCATAGATCAAAATTAAGAACTCCTGAAGTAGATAACAAATCTATATTCTGAATCCATATATGCATGGGCTTGTAACAGTAAAGCTAATTATGGTGAATACATTGGCAATAATTAGAGCCTACTAGTCACAAAAAGCTTTTAACCTAGTGTAGGAAAAAAAATCCTAACGTTATTTTTTATTTAAGCTTTGTAAATTAACTAACTATATGATGAAATTCCCAGAAGCCAGTAAAAGCAATGCTTTAAAGCTACCAAGACAAGGCAATTGTTTTAGGACTAAAGAATTTCACAGATGTCAAACAGAATCTGGACTTCTAAATCTTTACTCAAAACAATCAACTTAAAGCCTCACTACATCCAAAAAGTCTGCTCACAGACTCAGAGACACATTTCCTTCTCAACCTTAGGTACTTGAAGTGGGCAATTTCAGCAACTAACTACATATATTTTTTTTTTATCATTCCTATTTATCTTATCATTTAAATAATTTTATTTATTTTTTTAAGTAGGCTTCACACCCAACACTGGGCTTGAACTCAGGACCTCAAGCTCAAGAGTCACATGCTTTACTGACTGAGCCAGCCTGACGTCCCTCATTCTTACTTATTTTAGTTTCTTACTCTTTTCTCCACAGTGAAATGCACTTATTCACAGAGACAAAATAGTCAAGGTTTTAATCAAAAGAGAACTAGAAAAAAAATCTCCCGAAGAGGACAGATAACCAGGTAATTCCAACGTAGATTTACTAAATTTTCCCTTTCTTTTAGTAGAAAACTCAGTTTTCTCACTGTGATTAGTACCACCATCCACACAGTAGTCCCCCAGATGTACAATTTCTATTTAAATCTCCATGAAAAAGTAGATTAAGATACCCTCTTTCGGCTCCGTTGCCTGGGTAGCTCAGCGGTTAAGCGCGTCTGCCTTTGGCTCAGGGTGTGATCCTGGAGTCCCAGGATCCAGTCCCACGTTGGGCTTCCTGCATAGAGCCTGCTTCTCCCTCTGCCTAGGTCTCTGCCTCTCTCTTTCTGTGTCTCTCATGAATAAATAAATAAAATCTTTAAAAAAATTTTTTTTAAAAGGGACGCCTGGGTGACTCAGCTGTTGAGCTTCTGCCTTCAGCCCCAGGGTATGATCCTGGAGTCCGGGGATCAAGTCTCACATCAGGCTTCCTGCATGGAGCCTGCTTCTCCCTCTGCCTGTTTCTCTGCCTCTCTCTGTGTGTCTTTCATGAATAAATAAATAAAATCTTAAAAAAAAAACAAACAAAAAAAAAACTTAAAAATAAACTCTTTCTGCCCTTCCAAAGTTTAAAAGAAAGAAAAAGTGCATGCACTATATAAAGAACTTTACTAATAATGAAGCAAAGCTTCACAACACAAGGAAGGGTAAGACTTCACAGTAACTTTTACATGAACAGATTTCTGAACCTCACAATGATGATCTCCTAATACCAAAACTCCTCGCTCTAGTTCCTTCCCAGCTGACAGGAAGCCTAAGTGAACTGGAAGAGTTCAGGCAAGAAATAAGAGCCATCATTCCTCCACAATTAGTAAGTCCGGTGTTACCTCCAGGTCAGTGACCATGCTACATACTAATAATTCTCCACAAACCAAAACAAGATTAAGTTAGAAGGGGGCAAAAAAATTAAGGCTGAAATGCCAATGGTGGTTGCCACTGGGTAGTAGGTCAGTGGGTGATTTTTTTCCTTTTAAGCCCCCCCCACACATTTTCTATCAAGTGCAAATATTAATTTGTCCCACAAAAGTTTTTTTTTCATTTTTTGCAATCAAATCTTGTCCTTTATGGATTCTACTTTTGTTACATATGCTTTCCACAGAATGACACAAAACCAGAAGAAGAAAAATATTACCAACTGTAACTACATAAAAGCGAAAAACTTGGTATCATACATATGCACATGTACACACACAAATCCATAAACAAAGTATAAAGAAAAACTAGGGAAAATTAGAATATATAAACACACACAGAAAAGGTTTTTATAAATAAATGAGAAAAACACCAATAATTTAAAAAAAAAAAAAGAACTAGCAAAGGATATAAAAAGGTAGTTCACAGAGACAAATACAAGTAGTCAGTAAGCATTACAAAGATGTTTAACCACAGCCATACAACCATAAATTCAGAAATCGAAATCAAAACCAGATTTTTTTCACCTACAGAGTTGGCCAAAGTAAAAAGACTGAAAAGGCCATTATCTGTCAGCGTGTGGGGAGCGGACACTGTCACCCACTGCTATAAAATGGTACGACCCTTTCGAAGCACAATTTAGCACTCTCCAGCCTTGGATGGATATATCTCTGACCCATCAATTCCAATATAAAAATTAATTCTATAGCTTACATCAATTCTATGTAAGAATTTACAAGAACACAAATAAATATGTACAACATTTACTTAAAATATTTTTGTAACATCATAAAACTGGAATGGTCTAAATTCCAAGTAATTAGTAAAAATAGATTGATAATTAACCAAATAAAAGAGGGAATGCCACTATTAAAAAGAGCAATGTGGACACACACACACACACACACACACACGCAAAAAGATAATAGAGATGCCTGGGTGACTCAGCTGTTGAGCTTCTGCCTTCCGCTTAGGGTGTGATCCCGGGATCCCAGATCGAGTCCCAATTCGGGCTCCTTGCAGGAAGCCTACTTCTCCCTCTGCCTACGTCTCTGACTCTCTCTCTCTCTCTGTGTCTCTCATGAATAAAATCTTTTTTAAATAAATACATACATACATACAAAAATACACAAATAATATTCTTAGTCTAACCCAGTTGAACTTTTGAATTGTTTTGCAAAGTAGAACTGTTTTAAATTTATAAACTTACTTGACAAGAATTGAAATTTTGATCATACTGATTCTTCTGGTCCAAACACAAATTGGCCCTGTTCAATTTTTCAAGTCTTTCCCTCATCCTTTTCAAGGATTTTATAGTTTTCCTCACCTAGATTCTGTACATTTCTTATTCAACTTATTTCTACATACTTTATATTTGCCATTATTTTTGTTATTATTGGTATATAGAAACTCTACGGGAAAACCTTTTTTCCTAAAGATTTTATTTTTTTAATAAATCTTATTTTAAGATTTTATTTATTCATGAGAGACACAGAGGAGAGAGGCAGAGACTCTCAGAGCACAGGGAGAAGCAGGCTCTTTGCAGGGAGCCTCAAGCAGGACTAGATCCTGGGACCGTGGGATCATGCCCTGAGCCTACGAAGGCAGACACTCAACTCCTGAGCCACCCAGGCATCCCCATTCCAGGAGATCTTATCTAATATCTAGGTAGCACAATCTGGAGAGTAAATTGAGACAAGAAGGCAATAAAACCTACCAAGAATCCCAGACACCACAGTTTGGTCCTAGTAATTATACATATTACCTCCCTGACTTTATCTCCTATATCTGTTCTCCTCAATCATTGTACTCTAGCCACACCTGCCTCTTCACCATTACTAGACCAAGACAGGCACATTCCTGCCTCAGTCTTTGTCCTGACTGCTCCCTCGTATAAAGAACTCTCTTTCCCTGAATATCAGCAAAGCTTGATCCTTCACCACTTTCAAATGTTTGGTCAAAGGTCAACTTCTCAGCGAGGCCTTCCTAGAATATCCAATTAAAATTGCAAACCACTCCAATCCCAGCCCAGCATTCCCCAGCCATCCTGCTTTCCTCTTCCTCATAGCACCTGTTGCTACGGTAATATGCATATAATTTATGTATTTACTATGTTGCCTGTCTTCTACCCCACCCACATATTGTAAAGTTTCATGCCTAGAGGGATTTTTTTTTTCTGATTTGTTCACTACTACATCTACAGATCTCAGAATGTGCCTGACATATGGTAAATCTTCAATAAATATTTAACTAAATTAAATATTCCATATATTGAATCTCCAAAGATATGACAGTGAGATTTAGTGTTTGCAAATTGATCCTCACCTAAGCCAACCTAAGATACTTACCAAAGAACTGCTCCTTCCATTCATTACCTTACAAATCTAAAGACCTGACTTTTTAAAATTGACAATATTTATAATGATACTATAATCCTTGGTCTCTACCTAAATCTCTTAACCTGTGGAGAAAACAAGAAAAGATTTCAGAAGAAAATGTTCTTTCCACCCCACTCCAGAGTATGTCAGTTTGGTGCCTTCCTTCACTTCACAGCAGTCATATCTTCATCTCCATTTTGTCTACTTCCAAAGGGAAATTTAAAAAACAAAACTACTGTTAAAAGAGGTAAAGGGTGGAAGTGGTAACAATAAAATACAGGTTTATGAGGCGCCTGGGTGGCTCAGTCAGTTTAGTGTCTTAACTCTTGGTTTCTGCTCAGATCGTCACCTCGTGGGTCATGGGACTGGGCCCTGAGACACGCTCTACACTCAGCATGGAGTCTGCTTGGATTCTCTCCCTCTCCTTCTGCCCCTCCCCTGGCTCGTGTGCAGGTGCTTTCTCTCTCTCTCTCTCTCTCTCAAATAAATAAATCTAAAGGAAAAAAAAAAAACAATATGGGTTTAAACTGTATGTTAACTGGAATTTTTTTTTAAGATTTTATTCATGAGACACAGAGAGTGAGAGGCAGAGACATACATAGAGAGAGAAGCAAGCTCCATTCAGGGAGCCCAATGTGGGACTCGATCCTGGGATTCCAGGATCACACCCTGAGCTGAAGGCAGGTGCTTAACCGCTGAGCCACCGAGGTGTCCCGGTTAACTGGAATTTAAATTTAAAAAAAATTTTAATGCAGGCAAAAACCTGAATTTTAGGGTGCCTGGGTGCCTCAGTTGGTCAAGCATCTGCCTTCAGCTCAAGTCATGATCCCAGGGTCCTGGAATCGAGCCTTACATCAGGCTCTTTGGTCAGTAGGGAATCTACTTCTCCTTCTCCCTCTCCCTCTATGCTCCCCCCCACTCATGTTCTCTTGCACTCTCACTCTCAAATAAATTAATTTTATTATTATTTTTTAAAGATTTTATTTATTTATTCATGAGAGACACACACATGCACAGAGAGAGAGGCAAAAACACAAGGAGAGGAAGAAGCAGGCTCCATGCAGGGAGCCCGATGTGGGACTTGATCCCAGGTCTCCAAGATCAGGCCCTGGGCTGAAGGCGGCAGCATTAAACTGCTGAGCCACCCAGGCTGCCCTCAAATAAATTAATATTTTTTTAAAAAGAAATGGAATAAATAGCTAATAACCTTCCAAAACAGAAAGCACCAGGCCCACATTGGTTCTCTGGCAAATTCTACAATACTCTTTTTTTAAAGATAGATAGGGGATTCCCTGGGTGGCTCAGCGGTTTGGCACCTGCCTTTGGCCCAGGGCACGATCCTGGAGTCCTGGAATCGAGTCTCACGTCAAGCTCCCTGCATGGAGCCTGTTTCTCCCTCTGCCTGTGTCTCTGCCCCCCCCCCCCCTCTCTCTCTCTCTCTCTCTTTATGTCCATCATGAATAAATAAAATTTTTAAAAAAAATTTTTAAGATAGATTTATTTATTTACTTACTTATTTATGACACTCAGAGAAAGAGAGGCAGAGACATAGCCTGAGGGAGAAGCAGGCTTCCTGCAAGGAGCCCAGTGTGGGACTCGATTCCAGATCCCAGGATGATGACCTGAGCCAAAAGTAGACACTCAACCACTGAGCCACCCAGATGCCCTGCAAAAGATCTTAAATAGATAATTATATCTATTATGAATAGGACCTATAGGGCACCTGAGACCACCCAGGCATCCCATGGCATACTTTTTTTTTTTAAGATTTATATATTTATTTAAGAAAGACAGAGGACAGGAGGGGCAGAGGAACAGGGAGAGAGAGAATCTCAAGCAGACTCCATGCCTAGAGCAAAGCTGGACTTGGGGCTTCATCTCATGACCCTGAGACCAAGACTTAAGCTGAAACTGAGAGTCAGCGCTTAACCAACTGTGCCACCCAGGCACTCCTCCAAACATTGAAGGCAGAAATTATACCAATTCTCTACAATGTTTTCCAGAGGGTAGAAGCAGAAGGAATACTTCCTAACTCATTCTTAGGCCAGCAATATCCTAATTCCAGAACTAGATAAAGATACTATAGGGGAAAAAAACCCTACAGATCAGTATCTCTCACTAACACAGTGAGGAAAATCCTTAACAAAATATTAACAAATCAAATACAACAAAGTAAATAGTAGCAGACAGACTGGGGAAGACCAGAATTCAAAATATCAACTGGCAGTGAGTTTAGTAAATTTTCCCCATCAGTATCTCTCAATCTGAACTCAACACAGCCAAAAACCTGGATATGGGCATCAGTGTGGATAATGCCATTAGGATAGAAGTCTCCTAATGTGCAGCAACAAAACAAGAATTACTCCATTTTCTTTCTTTTAATTTTCCTTGTTCTCTCATACCTCAGAACCCAAGCTATTCTGTGGCAACAACAGCAACAGAATAAGTAGGTGCCTAAAACTCTCAAAGGAGGGAAACCATCCCCTCCATATCAGAGGAGTTATGGTCCCAAGAGACTGAGACAAAACCCCATTGCTCTTTTTAAGTCTCTTGTCTCCTGCTGCTTGGCCCAAGGGGAACAGAGTTGTGGAAATATACAGAGAGGAATATAGAAATTTCTGGCCAAAGATGAAAAATGGGAGTTCCATGGAATCAGACAAAAGAACTCAGGAAAGTAAGCCCCTTAAACTTATGAATGAAATCCTTCAGTAACACCTAAGCTGTGCATATACGGGCTGGATACAAAAAAAAGCATAGATAGACTTTGAGAACTAAACTATGGGATAGATTGGAGTCAGTAAAACTTTTCTACAAAGGGCCAAATAGTAAATATTTTAGGTTTTGTAGGCCAAACAGCTTCTGTCACAACTGCTCAAATGTGACCACTGAAGTATGAAAGCAGCCACAAAAATTACAAACAAGTTGGCATTGCTGTGTTTCAATAAAATCTCATTTATAAAAATAGGCAGTGAACTGAATCTGGCCCACAGGCCATAGTTTCACAACCCACAGGGAAGACCACCACCCAAATCCCAGATACTATGACAGTTCACACAAAGGACAAATCCAAATAGCAGTCAAAAGTATTTGAAGACTTAACTGACATTGAAACAACAACCCACAGACGGCTGGTCAAAACTTGAAGGCTAGGGCAGGGGGTGGGGGTGACTGGGTGGCGGGCACTGAGGGGGGCACTGGGTGTTATTCTGTATGTTGGCAAATTGAACACCAATAAAAAATAAATTTATTATTTAAAAAAAACTTGAAAAAAAAAACTTGAAGGCTAAACACAATTCAGTCAACTGTTTGCTAAAACAAAACTATCAACATTCTCAAAATTCAAACAAGATACAAAGTGTCAATTACAATCTAAATTTACTAGGTATAGCAACCCAAGAAAACCTCAATTTGCTTAGGAAAGAAAATCAAAAGATAGAAGCAACAAGATAAATCTGATATGGGAAATGTTTCACAAAGACTTAAAAGCGGCTATTATAAAAATGCTCCACGTAAAGGTAAACACTCTTGAAGGAAGAGGAAGATACAAAGTAGAAGCAAATGTAAATTTTAGAACTGAAAAATAACCAAAACAAAAAAACACTTCATTCAATGAATCAATAACAGAAGAGGAAGTGAACATGAAAACAGAAACACAGAAATTATCTAATGATTAAAAAATAAAAAACCTCTACTCAAAAATTAAATTTGTGTATGTCATATCAAGAAAGTAAAAGAACAGGGTGCCTGGCTGGCTTAGTCAGTGGAGCATGAGACTTAATCACAGGACTGTGAGTTCAAGTCCCATGTCAGGTGTAGAGAGGTTACTGAAAAAAGTCTTTAAAAAACTAAACAAATAAAAAACACAAAAACAAAGAAAGTGAAAAAACAACCCACAAAATGAAGAAAATATTTCAATTAACATCTGATAAAAAACTTGTATGAACCAACAAATAACAAATACCCCAATTAAAAAATTGGCCAAGGATATGAATAGACATTTCTTCAAAGACAGACTAGACAATGGTCAGTAGACACATGAAAGGATGCTATGAAAAGCACCTTTTTAAAAAAGCATATGAATAGCATCATTCACCAGGAAAATACAAATCAAAACCACAATGAGATACAAGTTCACATCCACCAGAATGACTATGATAAAAAAATTTTAAAAAAGAAATCCACGAGTGTTGGCAAGGATGTGGAGAAATTAGAATAATCAAATATTGCTGGTAACAATGTAAACAGGCACATGGCAAATAGTTTGGCAATTCCTCAGAAAGTTAAACACAGAGCTAACAGATGACCTAGCAATTCCACTCCTCGATATATACCAAAAAGAACTGTTTTGCTCCCTCTGCAAAAGGTCCTCTCTTATGCTGTCACTCTCTAGGTATACTCTGTAGGACAAGAGTGTTGTCTCCAGCAATCTCCTTCCTGCTCCACATGCAGCAGGGAGGGAACTGTGGCTGAAACCCACAGGCTCCAGGTAGCCAACATCTTCAACAGTGTTGCTATTGTTGATATAAGCAGTCTTAATCTTAGGGCCCTGAGATCGAGTCCCAGACTGGGTTCTCTGCTCAGTGGGTAGTCTGCTTCTCCCTCTCCTTCTGTGCTTTCTCTCTTGCTCTAAATAAGTAAATAAAATCTTAAAAACAGACCCAGAATGTTTCACTGGTGGATTCTATCAAACATTTATAGAAGAAACTATTGATTCTCACAATTCACAACAGTTATGTTCTATAAAGGTCACTGCAAACACTATATTAGCAAATATTTGAACCAATGCTCCTAGAGGAAATACAAAGTTAGGTTCCTACAAGACTCTGCTCATATTTATGTCAACTAATCAATATAACTTTGATTTTATGTACTTCTGTTTAAAGATATCTTATATAGGGATCCCTGGGTGGCTTAGTGGTTTAGAGCCTGCCTTTGGCCCAGGGCGTGATCCTGGAGTCCGGGGATCAAGTTCCATGTCGGGCTCCCTGCGTGGGGCCTGCTTCTCCCTCTGCCTGTGTCTCTGCCTCTCTCTGTGTCTCTTGTGAATAAATAAATAAAATCTTTAAAAGTAACAATAAAGATATCTTATATAACACATATTAATAATTCATTAACACTGAACTCCTGGCCAAGAGTAAAATTCATGCCTAAATAAATCTTATCTGACACAAGCAATTTTCTCCATAAGGAACATCACAGCTGATTTTTGTTGTTGTTTTTTTTTATATATATACAGCTTTCTTGAACTTAAGAATACTACACAGCATTTCAGCACTACACTTTGGGGTCATTTTAAACAGTGAAAGCACCAACGAAAATGAAAATGCCAAGGCACTAAATAGGTCACAAAAAGGACACATTTTCACTACGAGAGATAAACAAGAAGGCAGAGCATCCCACCTTGTTCAACCCCAGGAGGGACCTCAACTGGGAATATCCACTCAGGTGAGTCAAATTTTTTGCCACATTGCACATGTCCATGAATGACAACAAAAATGTCATAAGCGTTGATTTTGGTGTTAGGAATATATTTTTGGGGGTACTTGGGTAGCTCAGTCCGTTAAGCTTCTGAAATCAAGATTTCAGCTCAGGTCATGAACTTTGAGTCATAAGATCAATCCTTCTGATGGGCTCCATGCTGGGTATGGAGCCTACTTAAGATATTCTCTCTCTCTCTCTCTCCATCCCCCCCACCCCCGGTCTCCTACCCCACCAGGCTCACTCATACTCTCTCTTAAAAAAATTTTTTTTTAATTAAGGAATAAATTTTATCAAGTAGCTGAATTCATAAAGACTGAATCTAGGAATGACAATGATAAAATGTGATCTTCTTCAAAAAGAAACAGAAAAGTGAGAAGACTTTCCAACTGATTTTTATGAGGCCAGCATTATCCTAATACCAAAACCAAGACACAGATGACTCAAGAAAACTACAGACTAATATGTCTCATGAACAACTATAAATATCCTCCGCGAAATGTTAGCAAATCCAGCTATATATAAAAAAATACACAATAACCAGGTGAGATTATTTTTTACCCCAGGAATGCAAAGCCAATTTGAAATTTGAAAATCAATGTCATCTACCGTATTAACAGGCTAAAACTTAAACGCAAATGATCCCAGCAATTGAGTCAGAAAAAGCATCGGACAAAATTCAACATCCATTCATAACAAAAACTCTTAAGTAAGCTAGAAATAAAAGGGAACTTCCTCAACCTGACAGTAAGTGCTTACAAAAAACCTATAGCTAATACTCTTAACAATGAAAGATGGAATGCTCTACCCATAATCAGAAAAAAAGTATCTGCAAATCCTATCCAGCAAAAAACTCATACCTAAAACACATAAAGAATTCTCAAATCCCATCAGTAGAACAACAACCCAGTTAAACAGTGGGCAGAACACTTCACCAAGGATGATATACAGTTGGAAAAAAAGCACATAGAAAGATGCTTAAAAGTGATATGGCACAAGGGACCCCCCGGTGGCTCAGTGGTTAACAGACGTCTGCCTTTGGCTGGAATAGTGATCCTGGGATCCTGGGATTAAGTCCCTCATCGGACTCCCTACAGGAAGCCTGCTTCTCCTTCTGCCTATGTCTCTGCCTCTTTGAGTCTCTCATGAATAAACAAATATAATCTTGAAAAAAAAAAAAGTGTGACATGGTGCACAGTAGGCAATGAGGACATAGCACCCTTGCTGCTTCCTCTTTCCAGATTCCATCTCTGCTGTAACACCTGCAATAGCGGCAGTTCTGTCTCCAACATGCAGCTCTTTGTCCACACCCAGGAGCTACACATCCTTGAGGCGACCAGGCAGGAGACAGTCGCCCAGATCAAGGTTCATGTAGCCTCGCTAGAGGGCATTGCTCTACAAGATTAAGTAGTGCTCCTAGTAGGCATGCCTCTAGAGGACTAGGCTACCCCAGGTCAGTGTGGAATAAAGGCTCTGACCACCCTGGAAGTAACTGGCCACACGCTTGGAGGTAAGGTCCATGGTTCCCTGGCCCATGCTGGGAAAGTAAGAGGGCAGACTCCCAAGGTGGCCAAACGAGAAAAAAAGAAGACAGGCTGAGCCAAGTAGTGGAAGCAGTACAACCGGTGCTTTGTCAATGTTATGCCCATCTTTGGCAAGAAAAAGGGCCCCAATGCCAACTCTTACATCGGCCCTTGTAATCCTAGCTTTCCCCAATAAAGATGGTTCAGTTAAAAAAAAAAAAAAAGATGTTCCACAACATATGCCATAGAGAAATTAAAATCACAATAATCTACTACTATTCACATATTAGAATTGCTAAAAAAAAAAAAAAAAGGGGGGGGGGCCTGGGTGAATCAGTGGGTTTAGTGTCTACCTTTGGCTCAGGTCATGATCTCAGGGTCCAGGGATCTATCGTTGCATGTTGCTCCCTGCTCAGTTGGGGTGGGAGTGTGTGGGCTCTGCTTCTCCCTCTCCCCCTCCCATTCCACTTGTTCATGCTCTCACATAAATAAAATTTTAAAAAAAAAATGAATGACTAAAATGAAAATGCTGACAGTACCAAGTACAAGCAAGGATGAAGATCAACTGCATTTCAAATAGACTGCTGGTGGAAATGCAAAACAAAGCAGCCACTCTGAAAAAGTTTCCCAGTTTCTTATAAAGGTAGATACATATTTACCAATTATGCAACAACCCTACTTCTGGGTATTTATCCTAGAGAAATGAAAATGTAACATTCAAAGGAGAATCTGCCACAAATGTTTATTGCAATTCTATTCTTATTTGCCAAAAGCAGAAACAACCAACACATTCCTCAACAGCGAAATGGATAAACCATTACTCATTAGCACAATGAACTCAGCCATAAACAGAATGAACTACTAACACATAAAACAACACAGATGAATCTCAAAGGCATTAAAGTGAATTTAAGAAACTAGCCTCAAGTGCATCCCGGGTGGCTCAGCGTAATTTAGTACCACCCTCAGCCCAGGGCGTGATCCTGGAGAGCCAGAGAGCCAGGATCAAGTCCCACAACAGGCTCCCTGCATGGAGCCTGCTTCTCCCTCTGCCTGTTGTCTCTGCACCTGCCTCTCTCTATCTCTGATGAATAAATAAATAAAATGTTAAAAAAAAAAAAAGTCTCAAAAGGTTATACACTATATAATGCCATTTACATGGCATTCTCAAAGACAAAACTAGTGATGAGTAACATATCAGCAGTTGCCAAGGGTTAAGGGCAAGTGGGGGGTAACTACAGCAAGATAGAACAATATTTCCTGGCTTGTACCTGACTATAATGGTGGCGGTTACATGTGTTAAATTCACACAACTATGTAACAAAAGGTCAGTTTTTTGCTGCATGGTAATTTTTTTTTTTTTTAAATTTTTATTTATTTATGATAGTCACACAGAGAGAAAGAGAGAGAGGCAGAGACACAGGCAGAGGGAGAAGCAGGCTCCATGCACCAGGAGCCCGATGTGGGATTCGATCCCGGGTCTCCAGGATCATGCCCTGGGCCAAAGGCAGGCGCCAAACCGCTGCGCCACCCAGGGATCCCTGCATGGTAATTTTTAATATAAACTTCTTATAATTTTTTTTTTAGGTATTTATTTATTTATTTATGATAGTCACAGAGAGAGAGAGAGGCAGAGACACAGGCAGAGGGAGAAGCAGGCCCCATGCACCGGGAGCCCGACGTGGGATTCGATCCCGGGTCTCCAGGATCGCGCCCTGGGCCAAAGGCAGGCGCCAAACCGCTGCGCCATCCAGGGATCCCTTAATATAAACTTCTTAACCAAAATACTAGAGTGAGGTACCACGCGTATGTAGGTAGAAAATAGGGCAGCTCAGGTGGCTCAACAGTTTACCACCTCCTTCAGCCCAGGGTGTGATCCTGTAGTACTGGGATCGAGTCCCACATTGGGCTCCCTGCATGGAGCCTGCTTCTCCCTCTGCCCGTGTCTCTGCCTATCTCTCTTTCTCTCTCTCTTTCTCTTGTGAATAAATAAAATCTTTTAAAAACAAAGTCACTACAGCATGAAAGTGATTTAAAATTTTCTCATTTTCTTAATACTGTTGAGCATTTATGACATAACCACATAATAGAATAGCCTTCAGCCATAAAAAGGGGTTACTGTTAGCAAAACCAGAAAATGACACATCAAAGTATTTAACATGGAAAAGCAGATTAGAAACTGAGAGACTAATTACACCTACACAGAAAAAAATCTATCAAAGACTAGAAGGAAATATCCCAAAATGTTTATATTGTGTCAGAGTAATTTTTCCCAAGTTAGTATTATTTCTATAATTTAAATTTTTTTAAGATTTTATCTATTTATTCATGAGACACACAGTGAGAGAGAGGCAAAGACACAGGCAGAGGGAGAAGCAGGCTCCATGCAGGCAGCCCAATGTGGAACTCGATCCCAGGACCCCGGGATCTCGCCCAGAGCTGAAGGCAGATGCTCAACTGCTGAGCCACCCAGGCGTCCCTAACTTAAATCTTTTTTAATTTTATTTACTTATTCATGATAGACACAGAGAGAGGGGCAGAGACATAGGGAGAGAGAGAAGCAGGTTCCCTGTGAAGAGCCTGATGCGGAACTCGATCCCAGGACCTGAGCCAAAGGCAGAGGCTCAATCACTGAGCCACCCAGGTGCCCTTATTTCTATAATTTAAATAATTCATAAAACTTTTGTAAAATGAAGGAAACCTATTACATATTACTAAAACTAAAATATATTTATTTTAAATTTCAACATGGATGGACCTAGACGGTATTATGCTAAGTGAAATAAGTCAAAGACAAATATTGTATGATTTCCCAACAAACAAAACAAACAAAAACAAACCCAGAGATACAGATGACAAACTGATGGTTGCCAGCAGGAAGGGGGGGAGGGGATGAACCAAATAGGTGAAGGGGATTAAGAGGTACAATCTTCCAGATGTAAAGTAAATAAGACACAGGGATATAATGTACAGCATAAGGGATACAGCCAATGATATTATAAAAACTTTGTATGACGACAAATTATATACATTTTATAATGTATATAAGGAGTCACTGTGTTGTACAACTGAAACTAATACAATATTGTATGTTAGTTATTCAATAATAAGTACATCTCAATAGAGTGAAAAATAATACAGTAATCCTAACTGAACCAAGGTTCACAAACAATAAATTTATAAAATGTCAAACCTCATGTAGGTCATTAATAAGAAAAAGACTAAGGATCCCTGGATGGCTCAGCAGTTGAGCATCTGCTTTTGGCCCAGGGCATAGTCCTCGAGTCCTGGGATCAAGTCCTGCGTCTGGCTCCCTGCATGGAGCCTGCTTCTCTCTCTGCCTATGTCTCTGCCTCTCTCTCTCATGAATAAATAAATAAAATCTTAAAAAAAAAAAAAATAAGAAAAAGACTAACAAAAATGTTTGATTAAATATAGATTAAAAAATATCTAAAGGGATGCCTGGGTGGCTCAGTGGTAGAGCATCTGCCTTTGCTACCTCTTTTCTGCTAGAAAACAAACCTGGGAAATACATATGAAGCAAATCCAGTACTAAATTTAAAAAAAAAAAGAGAGAAATAATCCATATTTATTTATCCAAAATATTTAATGGTGTTTTCACAAAGAGCATCACACAACCCAGAGCTACTGAGGTATTCAACTCCAGGGAGCAGTATTCACATAAATACAGTATGAATGGCTCCCTCTTGGAGTTGTGCAACACACAGCCCTGATTGATTCTATCATCTGCATCAACCTGATGACCAGGCACACAGAGGACCATGGTATGGAAAGAACATTCAGGAATTCAGAAATAAGAAAAATCAACATGAGCTAGAATAACTGGGAAAGAGTTCTGCTTTTTTTTTTTAAGATTTTATTTGTTCATGAGAGACACAGAGAGAGAGAGAGAGAGGCAGCGACACAGGCAGAGGGAGAAGCAGGCTCCATGCAGGGAGCCCAACGTGGGACTCGATCCCGGGTCCCCAAGATCAGGCCCTGGGCTGAAGGCGGCACTAAACCGCTGAGCCACCCGGGCTGCCCAAGAGTTCTGCTTTTATCTCAAGAATAGTACCTATTTGTTGTGTTCAAAAGCATTCCACAGGGATCCCTGGGTTTGGCGCCTGCCTTTGGCCCAGGGCGCGATCCTGGAGACCCGGGATCGAATCCCACATCGGGCTTCCGGTGCATGGAGCCTGCTTCTCCCTCTGCCTCTCTCTCTTTCTCTCTCTGTGACTATCATAAATAAATAAAAATTAAAAAAAAAAAAAGATTCAAAAGCATTCCACAACCTCTTGTATGTGTGAAAACTTCAGAAGACTAGTGGAACTTCAGTAAAGGCTTCTGTTGGAGAACTGTAAATGGAATAGGTGTAGGCAGAACTGATGTAAAATGAAAAAAACCTAAACACGAAAAAAAATGTATAGCCCCTCCCACCCTTTTTTTTTTTTTTTAAGATTTCATTTATTTATTCATGAGACACACAGAGAGAGAAGCAGAGACATAGGCAGAGGGAGAAGCAGGCTCCCCTTGGGGAGCCCGATGCATGACTGGATCCTGGGACCCAGGGATCATGATCCAAGCCAAAAGTAGAACCAAAGGTAGATAGATGCTCAACCGCTAAACAACCCAGGTGCCCCCTTCCTACCCTTTTAATTGAAGAAAGCCGTACTCTAAACCTCATAACACCTTTACAGTAAATTCCACAAATGACCTGAAGTGCTCAAATACAGATGTGATGTTATCTCCTCATAAAAATTCTCTATACCTCCTAGAATAAAAACAGCTGTCAGTCCAACTTCTACAACTCTCCACATTTTGCCCCCAACCTACCTTTCCTGGCCTTATTATTTTTCACCATACTTTACAATACTAAACAGTAAATAAGCTGTGCCAGCAAACATTCTCTGCATTTTTTTAATCTTCCCGCTTTTCAAGCTCTTCCTCCTGTTTAAAATTTCCTCACTCATATTCACCTATGTTTTATCCATCATCCCTTAATACCCAGGCTAAATATTCTGAGACCAATCCTGGATGCTCCCCTTTCCACCAAATTTTAGTATTACTACTAGTTTGCTTTTAAATGGCCTCTACAAATTTATTTTGTGATTATTTATGAAATAATTATGAAACCTAAGTTAAAACAACATAAATGTATGGGGTTTTTTTTTTTTTTTTTTTTTTTAGGTTTTTGTGGGGGCTTGGGTTTTTTGTGTGTGGGGTTTTGTTTGTTTGTTTGTTTTGTTTTGTTTTGAGTAATCTCTACACCCAATGTGGAGCTCAAACCCAGGACCCTGAGACCAAGAGTCCCAAGCTCTTCTGACTGAGCCGGCCAGGCAACCCTATCTCAGTTTCTATGTTGTCAGGACTGTGAGCAAGGATTAACTGAGTCTTCCACTTAGGGTCTCACAAGGCTGAAATCAAAGTGTCAACTGGAACTGTGAACTCATCTGAGGCTTTGGGTTCTTTTCCAAGCCTACTAACAAGCTTACTTGTTGGCAGGTCTCAATTCTCTTTCTGTTTCCTTGCTGGCTCTTGGCCAGGAGTCACTCAACTCCTAGAGGCTGCCTGCCACTCCTTGCCACATGGCCCTCTCCACAGGCAGTTCACAACGTCTAAGTCAAGAGTGGGATTCTGTGCAAATCTCCTAGAAGACATGGATTTTTCGTGAGTTCCCACGTCTCTGTGTGATTCCACATTCATTTGGGAAACAACTGGCAAATAGGGTCCCTGAGGTTAAAGGGCTTTTCATTAGAATGGTCTTAAACCTGTGCTTATTTGCTAATAACATCTTCACAATGTTTAGTTTTCCCATTTAAAAAAACGTAAAATAGGGCAGCCTCGGTGGCCCAACGGTTTGGCGCTGCCTTCAGCCCAGAGCATGATCCTGGAGACCCAGGATCGAGTCCCACATCAGGCTCCCTGCATGGAGCCTACTTCTCCCTCTGCCTCTCTCTCTCTGTGCCTCTCTGAATAAAATAAAATCCTTAAAAATAAATAAATTAAATAAATAAATAAATAAATAAATAAATAAATAAATAAATAAATAAATAAAATATGTATTTATCTTTCAGTAATATCAACAAACAGTACTTACACTAGATATTGTACAAGGAACTTTTCAACACCCCAAACGGTTAAGTTTTATTATTATCTCTATTTTAACATCAGGAAAATTGAGAAACCTTGGTGTAAATCCCTAAATGATTCTTACATTCGCATTTGAGCACTGGTTTAAATAACCTGTCCAAGGGCTCCTGGGCTCAGTCTGACTCTTGATTTCAGCTCATGTCATGATCTCAAGATTGTGAGATGGAACCCTACATTGGGCTCCAGACTCGTGCAGAATCTGGCACAAGACTCTCTCTCCCTCTCCCTCTATCCTGCTGTCATTACCTCCCCAAATAAAATAAATAAATCTTACTTAAAAAACAGTACTACTTTATCTATTATGTCTTTATTGAGTGATGATATATATGAAAACTGTTTTTCTATTACCTTTAACTTGTAATCCCTCTCTTTTACTTCACACACACAATACAGAAGAGAAAATCTTTCCTAATACATTTATATTTCATGGGTAAAATCCATTTAAACATAAAAAATTTGTCTCCGGGCACCTGAGTGGCTCAGGTTAAGCATCCAAGTCCTGATTTCAGCTCAGGCCATCATCTCAGGGTCCTAGGATCAAGCCCCACATCAGGCTCTGCACTCCACGGGGAGCCTGCTTGAAATTTTCTCCCTCCTCCCTCTCCCTCTCTCTCTCTAAAATAAATAAATAAATCTTTAAAAAAAAATTGAAAAAAAAATTGAACTCAAACCATACAGGAAACTAATCTCTACAAATCAAGAGCAACACATAAAATTTCTATGTTACTACTTGAAAATAAATCACTAACATCATTAAGCACTTTATTTGAAACCGAATATAACTAAACCAGCTACTAAGTAATTCAGACATCAGTGGGTTAAAGATGAAAGATGGGTACGCCTGGGTGGCTCCGTGGTTGAGCATCTGCCTTGGGCTCAGGTCGTGATCCTGGGGTCCAGGGATCAAGTCCTGCATCAGGCTCCCCATATGGAGCCTGCTTCTCCCTTTGCCTGTGTCTCTGCCTCTCATGAATAAATAAATATTTTTTAAAAAAATAAAATAAAATAAAATAAAATATAAAATAAAATAAAAATAAAATAAATAAAAATAAAGATGATTTGAGCTATCCCAAGCTGTGAACTAAAAGATTCTAAAGTATCAACTGAAAAAAAAAAGTATCAACTGCTAAATGTCAGTAGCCAAATAATTTTCAAAAATTCTTCACAATTTTTACCAAGAGATAGATCAAATTACTCAAAAGACATATAATTTGTAAGTTTTACAGTGTTCCCTGAGGCCTAGTACTAAGTACAAGTGCATTTACCATTAACCAATTTTAGTTTTGTTAAGCAAGGTCAGAAGTAAAAATTAACATAGAAATATCCCAATGTAAAGGGGCACCTAGGAGCTCAATCGGTTAAGAGCCCTACTCTTGATTTTGGCTCATGTCATGATCTCAGAGTCATAGGATCAAGCCTCAAATGGGGTTCCATGCTCAGCAGGTAGTCTGCTTGAGATTCTCGCTCCACCTCCGTCACCCCAAACCATGTGCATGCATGCTCTAAAATAAATTTTAAGAAAGTGAAGAAAATTCCCAATGTCCAATCATTACTCAAAACAGTCTTTGAATATCCTGGTGTGTCTTGTAATAATTTTCTTTCTCAAAACTAGAGAGATACCGGGCAGCCCAGGTGGCTCAGCGGTTTAGCACTGCCTTCGGCCTAGGGCGTGATCCTGGAGACCCGGGATCGAGTCCCATGTCAGGCTCCCTGCGTGGAGCCTACTTCTCCCTCTGCCTGTGTCTCTGCCTCTCTCTCTCCTCTGTGTTTCTCATGAATAACCAAAAAAAAAAAAAAAGAAAGAAAAAAAAAAAAAAAACTAGAGGGATACTCGACCAGTTTTCCTAGCAATACTGATTATAGTTGACTAACTTTATTTAAATTTTCCTCCCCTAGAAACGCCTGGGTGGCTCAGCGGTTGAGGGGCTGCCTTCTGCTCAAGGCATGATTCTGGGATCCAGGATCAAGTCCCCCATTGGGCTCCCTAGGAGGAGCCTGCTTCTCCCTCTGCCTATGTCTCTGCCTCTTGCCTCTCTCTGTGTCTCTCGTGAATAAATAAATTCTAAAAAAAATTTTTTGCTCTCCTAAAAAGTGAGAACAGAGTCCTCTTTTATCTCCAATAAAAAAATTTTAAAAGGTGAAAAAAAATTTAGCACTTGTACAAAAAAGTGAGTTAAACTCTGCAGATAGAAAATTTTAGAGTCTGCTTTCAGGGGCATCTGGCTGGCTTAGTTGGTAGAACATGCGATTCTTATTCCCAGGGGCATTCAAGCCCCACTTTGGGCATGGAGCCTACTTTAAAAAAGAAAGTCTCTGCCCTTCCACCAGCAGTCTTAGTGAAATATAAACTGAATTCCCTTTATTTGTTCACAACAAAACATGTATTTTATTTAAGGAAGATATGCGGGATCCCTGGGTGGCACAGTGGTTTAGCGCCTGCCTTTGGCCCAGGGCGCGATCCTGGAGACCCGGGATCGAATCCCACGTCGGGCTCCCTGCATGGAGCCTGCTTCTCCCTCTGCCTATGTCTCTCTGTGTCTCTCATGAATAAATAAATAAAATCTAAAAAAAACAAAAAACAAAAAAAAACAGAAAAGCAAAAAAGGTAAAGACTGATAAATCTGTTTACAATTTAAAATGTCTGAATAGCAAAAAAAAGCATACATCAGTCAACACAAAAAACAAAAATGCAAACGAGATCTGCAACACATATGACAAAACATTATTTCCTGAACTAAAAGCAATCTTAGAAGTTAGTATAAAAAAGACCAGTAAGAAAAACAAAAGGCAAAGATCTGAACAATCAAGTTTACTGAAAAATATTATAAGTAAACAAAGTTACTTCATCCCTGCACTAACCAATAATGGTAGCCATTAAACAAATGAGGCTACTTAAACTTAAATTAAAATTAAATCAGGGCAGCCCGGGTGGCTCAGCGTGGCTCAGCCGTTTAGCGCCGCCTTCAGCCCAGGGCGTGATCCTGGAGACCCGGGATCGAGTCCCACGTCGGGCTCCCTGCATGGAGCTTGCTTCTCTGTCTGCCTGTGTCTCTGCCTCTCCCCCCCCCCCCCATGAATAAATAAACAAAACCTTTAAAAAAAATTAAATCAAACTGACAATTCAGGGCTACCTGGGTGGATCAGTCACGTAAGCCACTGCCTTCAGCTCCAGTTATGATCCCAGGGTCCTGAGATTGAGCCCTGTGTCGGGCTCCTGCTCAGGGGAGAGTCTGCTTCTCCCTCTTGGTGTCACTGCCTCCCACTCCTGCTTGTGCTCTCTCTCTTGTGAGCTCTTTCTCAGATAAGTCTTTATTTTAAAAATATTCAAATTTCAGTTCCTTAGCCACATTTCAACTGCTCAACAGCCACATGACTAGTGGCTACTGTGTTGCACAGTACAGATATAGAACATTTGTATAAGTTCAACTGAACAAAAGAAATGCTTTATTAATATATTAAAGTGGCAAAGAGTAAAGATTGGTATATTCCTTGGAAAAGAGAAAAGTAGGGAAAAAACAGTAACCTTCAAAATTTTGGAGAAGAATATAAATTGGCACAAACTCAAGTTTACAAACTCTTTATTTTAACTATTCCAAGCATATAAATGCACGTGCACATGCACACAATGTACATGCAAACATACAGATTTGCCCACATGTATATACTGAAGTATTTGTTAAAGGAAAAAAAACTATAAATGGTCTATACATCAAAAAATCAAGGAATGAGTTTTTTAAATGATAGTACATCTAAAGAGAGTAGAATATTAAAACATTAAAAAGAATGAGGCAAATACATAAGTCATGACATTAAAAGGCATCCATGATATGCATAATTAAAGCAAGTTGCAGAACTGTGTATAAAATATAAATAGGTATACTTAAGTATATCTCCACATACAGAGTTAAAAATCCAGAAAGCTATATTTAAACTATCAACCATAGTTAATTTTAGTATGGTAACTCTATTATCAATATTTCAGTATGAAGACTTTGATTTAATCCCATTTTCATTACAATGACTCATCAAAGATTAACTTTTACACATTTCTGATCCATCTTTTTTTTAAGAAAGAGCCTATGTAACTTCAATAGAAACTCAAAACAAGTAATACTTTCTTTTGGGGGCACCTGGGTGGCTCAGTAGTTGAGCATCTGCCTTTGGCTCAGGTCATGATCCCGGGGTGTTGGAATGAGTCCCGCATGAGGCTCCCCCAGGGGAGCCTGCCTCTCCCTCTCACTATGGCTCTACCTCTCTCTGTGTCTCTCTCAAGAATAAATAAAATCTTAAAAAAACAAAAAAAGTAATACTTTGTTTTTAAGTCTTATTTAAAGAGTTCTAAAATCTAATATATTCAATAACCTTTTAAAACAACATTAAAGGGCAACCCCGGTGGTGCAGCAGTTTAGGGCCGCCTTCAGCCCAGGGCCTGATCCTGAAGACCCAGGATCAAGTCCCACATCAGGCTCCCTGAGTGGAGCCTGCTTCTCCCTCTGCCTGTGTCTCTGCCTCTCTCTCTCACTCTCTCTCTCTCTCATGAATAAATAAATAAAATCTTTTTAATAAAATAAAAATAATAAACAATAAAACATTAAAAACATGATAAATCGGGGGATCCCTGGGTGGCTCAGCGGTTTAGCGCCTGCCTTTGGCCCAGGGCCTGATCCTGGAGTCCCGGGATCAAGTCCCACGTCGGGCTCCCAGCATGGAGCCTGCTTCTCCCTCCTCCTGTGTCTCTGCCTCTGTCTTTCTCTCTACGTCTATCATGAATAAATAAATAAATAAATCTTTTTAAAAAATAAATAAATAGGGATCCCTGGGTGGCGCAGTGGTTTGGCACCTGCCTCTGGCCCAGGGCGCGATCCTGGAGACCCGGGATCGAATCCCACATCGGGCTCCTGGTGCATGGAGCCTGCTTCTCCCTCTGCCTGTGTCTCTGCCTCTCTCTCTCTGTGTGACTATCATAACTAAATAAATAAATATATTAAAAAATAAATAAATAAAATAAAAATAAGTAAATAAAAAATAAAAACATGATAAATCAAACTGTACTAAAAATACTAAAGAGGTGTCTGGCTGGCTGTCAGTGAAGCATGTTTCTTGATCTTAGGGTTCTGAGTTCAAGCCCCATGTTGGATGTAGAGATTAAATTCTTTAAAAAAGAAAAATAATAAAAAACTACATTACACACTACTGTAAACTATGAGGACGGTCTCTCTCAGTTCCCTGTAGTTTTATCTTCCACACAGTGGTCTCCTCCAGAAAGCTTTTGTAGTGAAAACACAACGCCCTTTCACCAACAGCAAAATTGCAGACTTTTAAGAGAAGATAAAATCTGTAGAGGAGGACAGCCAGGGTGGCTCAGCGGTTTAGCGCCACCTTCAGCCCAGGGTGTGATCCTGGAGTCCCAGGATCCAGTCCCACATCATGCTCCCTACATGGAGCCTGCTTCTCCCTCAGCCTGTGTCTCTGCCATTCCTTCTCTCCGTCGCTCATGAATAAATAAATAAAATATCTTTTAAAAAATAGCTTTAAAAAAATCTGTAGAGGAGGAAATAGCGAGGAATTCCGCAAATGTGATACTATTTTTTTCAGCTCCTGTCAAAATTCTAGGAGATGGAATAGCAGCACTATCTTTCATAGACATTTCTAATTTATATGTTCAAAAAAGACTTGATTTTTCATTCACCTAGTTAGAGGTTCATGGGCTTTTAAAGCAGGCACATGGGGCAGCCCCGGTGGCGCAGAGGTTTGGTGCCGCCTGCAGCCCGGGGTGTGATCCTGGAGACCCGGGATCGAGTCCCACATCAGGCTCCCTGCATGGTGCCTGCTTCTCCCTCTGCCTGTGTCTCTGCCTCTCTCTCTCTAGCTGTGTCTCTATGAATAAATAAATAAAATCTTTAAAAAAAATAAAAAATAAAAAAATAAAGCAGGCACATGAAAACAGGACAGAAGGAAGGACGAACTGAAAATAACACAAATCCAAGAAGAAAAACATGGGAACTTTAATATTATGGCAAGAAGGAAAATCAGACAAGTAGAGTGTAACATCAAATCCCCTCACATAAATAGAATTGCAGATAGCAAATTCATAAATGTATCAAATATCTTATAATTTATGTCAATTATACCTCAATAAAGCTGAATATAAATTTGCAGTTAGTGGTTTTTTTCTTTTTGCAGTTAGTGTTTTGAAAATTACGGATCAGAGCAGTTTCTCAATTTTTAACCCATGCCCCTTACAATGCTTTCTCATTCTATATTCTATGTATTCCACAAACCAAGATTTTGCCCAGTTTTACCTTCCATAGTCTATATGATAAAAACAATAGATTTAATATGTTTTTCCAAGACACACACTCTTTCCTGGAGATTCTAATACAAGTACAAATACAGACTGTAGAGTACTCTGGACTGGTCAATATATACCCAAGAGGACATAACCAAGCATGGCTTTTAAGTCTGTATGCGTATTTGTACTAAAAAAAAAAAAAAAAAAAAAAAAATTACGGTAAAGATAAGGGTCCTGAAAATTTCTAAGACTTCTATTTTCCCTAAAGCATATTTTATTTAGATGTTTTCCTAATCATCTTTCCATTCATTATATATTTTTATCATTATACTTTTTTGAGAGAGAGAGCACAAACCTGTGCATGCACGTGGAGGATGGGGACAGAGAAAAAAAAAAAAGACTCTTAATCTCGTGGCTTGATAGACCCTGAGATCATATCCTGAGCCGAAATCAAGAGTCAGATGCTTTAACAAACTGAGCCACCCAGATGCCCCCATTATACTTTTAATTACTTCCATTATCTATACTTCCTACACAAAAGTAATTAGCCTCTGATTACTACTTTAACAGAAATTTTCTATCTTCTTTCCATCTTATTCCCCAAAGGTAAATGACTTTAGGTAAATGACAAAAATAAAAATCTATGTACATTCAAAACAGTATTAATCATTTAGAGAAATCTATATAGATATAGTATCCCCCTGCACTCCCGCCACCACCAAAAAACTTTTTCTTCAGTCTACAAACCATATGCTAAAGATTTACAGGACTGCTGTGCTCCTCACCTCTAACACCCATACTTCTCACCCTCACTTTATTCCCAAGATATTCAAAAGTACCTCTAGCATACAATCTCTAAGGTCTGCTTCTGTCCCTTCCACCTACAATCACAAGAAACTTACCCTTTTAGGACACTTTTCCCTTTTAATGCCTCCCTAGCTGTGGTGTTAACAAGGTAAAGTCAAAGGAGAAAACAGGGTCAACAAGTTTGTACTATTTCAAAATATCTGCTTTGCAAGAACATCTAAATTTCTCAAGGATGTCATTAAATATTTAGATGATATAAGGGTTCTGATGGGGTTTTTTGCTTTGTTTTGTTTAAAGAATGAGCATAACTTTCCAAACAGTTCTAAAATCAGTGTAATGGTTTTTAAGTTCTCTGGCTTACTACAAATTTTTCTATTCAAATTGCACCAAACACTATACTACAGATCTAATTCCAAATCATTGCATCACCATCACTGCCACCCCTAAAATTTAAAACATGTGACACTGTTAACAAATACTTGAAAAATGCTTTTTATAACTAGTGTATTAATACAGGGCAATTATATAAGATCAGTAGGGAGATGGTCCAGTGTAATGAGCATTCAAGTTCTGTGGAATCTCAACTCCATTCTCCCTTTCTCTGGTGTTCTTAGTTATTGGAATCAGTCTATATACTCTATATTTAATCAGCCTTTTAGCATAATTTTACTATCATATAATAATTATGAATATTATCTTCATATTTCAGATTGTCCATAATAATCTTATATCAATTCATGTAACTCTCACACATCCACACACATACCCTCCACATCAAACAGGTACATATACATATATAATCTTGTTTATTTACCTGTTGCTATGCTATTGGTCAGAAATACAATCCGATTTTATTTATTTATTTTTATTTTTTTATTTTTTTACAATCCGATTTTAATAGTGCTCCCTAAAACAGGACAGCTCTACAATGCAGGTGCCAAGAACACAATGAAATAAGCAGCAGATATTGCTTGTTTTCGTAAATAATTTTATTCTTTCCTTGCTGAAACTCTGTCCTTAGAATATTTGACCTTAATGCCTATGAAAAAAGTTTAAGACATACTTCTAGTCTTCTTGATGTTATAATTATATGCAACACTTCTTAATTTAGGTCAAAGTTAATTTTCTGATCTCATTATTCTGAAATATTAATATTTCAGAATATTAATATTAATTTAATTAATATTAATTTTCTGATTTTCTGATCTCATTATTCTGAAATATTAAAGATTTACTTGTATCTAGTCCCTCTACATTTACTTCTAAATAGTTCTTCCTACAAATAGAAATCTTTTGAATACAGAGGTTTAGTTTAAATCTTCACTTTATATAGATGATAAAACAAACCAAAAAGAGCAGGATGTTTTCTACATTTTGGCTACTAGAAAAAAAAAAGTTTTAGTGTCACAATCCTAAAATTCATTTTTACTTAGATTGAGGCCTTACATTTGCAAGAACCAAATAAAAATACCAACCCACTAATATACTGATCCTTTCAAGAACTCAGTCCTCTTCTTATTAAACTAGCCTCTCCCTCTTCTAGATACTATTTTTCACATAGCTAGCTAGGCAGGAAATGTTTATTATAAATGAACAAATATGTTAATCTATTATAGGAAAATCTAAACACCAGATGCAAATTTTACCTACTTGTCACAATCGCCTAATAATTAGAGAATTTTATTCAAAGAGATCACAATTCAAAAGTACTCAAGATTGTAGAGACGTAATTAACATAATTGGGATTGTGGTCTGCCTAACTATAAAATTTGTCATTTTTTTAATAAAAAGCAAAAGTCTTGAGGTATTCATCAAGTAGAAGAAAGTGTAACAGCCTTCTGTGAAGGAGCAATTTCCTCAAAACCAAAAAAATTATTTCTAGAGTTTAGTCTTTTAGAAGGAAACTATCAGCACAGTCACAATTATGAAGAGAGATTAGATTGTTGTTAAGTGAAAACACTCAATAAATAAAATGTGCTTTTATTTATTCACTAACTTTTTCACATTTCCAACTAAAACAGAAATACAAGCTTAAGACTCATCAATCCCCTATCACAACAAATTTACAAAACAAATGCACAAGGTTTACAAAAATGCACAAGATTGAATAAACACAGGATCCAAATGTGGGGAAATAAAAAAGACTAAGTGGTAATATAACAAAACATTTTAACAGATAAAACTGAGAGGTGAGATGCGTGATTTCTTATTTTCTTCTTTATACGCTCCTATAATTCTCCAAATTTTCCCACAGTTAACATTTATTACTTTCATAATCAGAAAAAAACTCATTAAAAAAAAAATAAGCCGTACATCTTATAATAAAGGTTCATTTAGAAAGGTTCTCCACATTATACAAGTATTACTGACATGATTCACCATTAAAGATAACGTCTCCACACTTTCTCACTTTCCAACACGAAAATGCGGTTTTATGTCCTATTACTTTTCTCCTGCATCTCCTAATGTTTCATTTCTACATACGTACACGCTCTTCATTTTTTTCATGCAACACATTGGAAGTCTCAAGGACCACGTAAAACCCACCTCTAAACTTCGTTATAAAAAAATTAAGGCGGGGGCCGGGGAGGAGGAAGGTTTTACCCGCTAATTACAACTTCGTGAACCCATCACTAGCTACGGAAAAAAAAAAAAAAAAAAGTCAAGGCCGGGTAAACTACACGTCCCACCATGCATTGCTGCCTTGTTCAGAGTAGATCTCTACGGAAACAGAAAAAAAAAAAAAAAATTCTACAAGTCCCACCTGTTACTTCGTTTCTAAACACCTCCTGCACTTTCAGCTTCAACAGCAAAACAAAAACAAGAGCCTCGTGACCTCGCGTTGGATCCGGGAGCCCAGACGAGCAGGGGACCCGGGGTCAGGCGGCATGTCTGCTATAGCGGGTAAATTCTACCAAGATCCAGCGCTCCTCTCTTCTTTCCGGGGCTGAGTGCACGCACAAGCCTTCTCCTATCTGCATCCAATGGGGGGCTCTTCAGCCGCACAAGGGAGAAGAACCGGTTACTGTGCAAGCACAACAGACTTCCCCATGCCGGGGCGGGAGCTACCACAGAGTGGAGGTGAGAGCGACATGACCCCGAACGGCCAGCTTCAAAACACCAAGGGGACTCGTCGCAGACGCGGGGAGAAGCCACAGCCCCGCGGCGACCGTCTTCCGCTGGGCGCCTCCATGCCCACCGGGATCACCACCCCGACACTAACCGCCGCCCTCTCCGCGCGGTTTTGTGCCCCCTTCAGCCGGGTCGCTGGGCCAATGACCTCCCTTCCCCTGCGACCGGCAGGCGGCGAGGGAACGAAATTCTCCCGGGCTTCCCCTTCGCTCCCTCCCCCTTACCGTCTTGGCGGCCTCCGCCCAGGTCCTGCCCTTCTTCCTACGGCCCTTTTCCCTCATGTCGGGTCTTGAACTGACTGGGAGGCTCCCGTGTCCGGGCTCCGGCCGCCCTCCCTGCCTGCTCTGCCCTGCGATGCTTTTCCCGCGGTGCCGGGAAAGGTGGGAGAAAGGGGAAGTCAGGCCGGAGGAGCACCCAAGCAGAGGAAGCGGCGGGGGTGGTGCGCGGGAGGGGGGGGGCGGGGGTCTATGGGGCGGCCGGTCCTCCTGCTGCCGTTGCCACTGCTACCGCCGCTGCCATATTGGGTCCTTACTGTACAGGCAGCCGCTATGGTCACGTGACCGCTCCCGCGCGGCCGTCACTACTGTACGCAGCCAGCCGCGCGAACGTGCGCGCGCCCCCGCCTCCCGCGCGGGGCTGCGGGACGAACGAGCCGGCGGTCCGCGGCGTCTCGTCACTCCCCCGCCCTTCCGCTCTCCGCCTAGCCTTCGGAGCATGCGCGGCGGGGGGCGGGGGAGGTCCGACGCTGCCGTGCGTCGGGCGTCCTGCGCTCACGCCTCCAGCGAAAATCGGCCTGCGGAAGCGGAAGTGGGTCCCTCCCGGAAGGCTTATTGAGCGGCGCCTGACCTCGTGCTGGGCGCCGCGGTGGGGATTGAGCCGTGCAAGAGCTCAAGGTGCGGCCCTCCTGGCTGTCGCTTTATCAGTACGCGTCGTACTTGTGTTTTTTCGTTTCTCCGTGCTCAGTTTTACAAAGGTCATCTTTGACGATTTGCAGCAGTTCTTATATGCAGGTTAACCGATTTCCATAGATGAGAGACAAGTGACTCGCCAAGGACACAGTCCACGACGTGGGGAAACCGGGAATCAGATCGCCAGCCCAGAGCCCTGTTTTGAGCCCCCACGATGCCTCTCAAACTTAGATGATTACCCCCCCAACCTTTTTTTTTTTTTTTCATTAAAGGCCACTAGGGGGGAGGAGGGGGGGTGACTGGGTGGCCGGCACTGAGGGGGGCACTTGACGGGATGAGCACTGGGTGTTATTCTGTATGTTGGCAAATTGAACACCAATAAAAAATAAATTTATTATTAAAAAAATAAATAAAGGGCACTAAGCTTTTTCAAGTGGAGAGGCTCATAAAGGACCCAAATGGTGTCTGTCTTATCTTGGTGAGGCATCCAGTAAATATTTGCTGAAGATTCAGCTACGTCTGTGGTCAGAAATCAGGGGCGCCCGGGTAGCTCAGGTTAAGGGACAGCTCAGGACGTGATCCCAAGATCCAGGGATCCAGCCCCAGGTCAGGTTCCCTGCTCAGTGGGGAGCCTACTTCATCTCCTCCCTGTTCCTCGTCTCTCTTGCTATCTCTCTCTCTAAAATAAAAAATAAAATCTTTAAAAAAAAAAATTATTGTTGGTAGTGTCCATCACAGCTTCTTGATCCAGAATGTGGCATCTTCTGTCGTGTTTTTATACTTTGAAAAGTAAAAAAAAAAATGTGGATCCCTGAGTGGCTTAGCGGTTTGGCACCTGCCTTTGGTCCAGGGCGTGATCCTGGAGACCCGGGATCGAATCCCACGTCGGGCTCCCGGTGCATGGAGCCTGCTTCTCCCTCCTCTGCCTCTCTCTCTGTCTCTCATGAATAAATAAATAAAATATTTTTTTAAAAAGTAAAAAAATATAGTAACCCCTCCTGTTCTCCAAAATAATCTGCTTCAAGAAGTTACTTGAGATCTAGTTTAGTAAACTTAGCCCCATACTGTATTCTAAAATAGGACTGAGAGTTAAGCTGCCTCTTGGGAGTAAAAACAGGAGAGAGCAATATTTAACTTGGAGTCCAGGGTTTGGTTTCAGAATTTCATGGACCCCTAAAATTATGAACAGTATTTTGTGTATAATTATGCATTTTTGAGAAAAGGATTCAGGACGCTCCTGGCTGGCTCAGTCGGTGGAGTATGTGATTCTTGATGTCTGGGTATAACGAGTTCCAGCCCCGCATTGTCGTGGAGCCTACTTTAATTTTTTTAAAAATTAAAGAGGATTTATAGCTTTTCCTCAATTTTTCAAAAGGGCTATTACACAAAAAAAGTATTAATAGGGAGTTTGAGAGGCCATCTGGATACTTCATTATATTTCTCCTTCAGTCATTGATCAAACAGCTGCATAAGAGCAATTGACATGGGTATATTTTCACAAATCCTTTCAGTAACTCATAGTACTATCCATAGCACTGAAGCAACATATGTACCATCTCCCTCTAAAGCCCAGGTCTAGGGATGCCTGGCTGACTCAGTAGAGCAGCAGAACATGCGACTTTTGTGGTCATTAGTTTGAGCCCCACCTTGGATGTAGAGATTACTTAAAAATAAAATATTTGGGGGGCCTAGATGTTTCAGTTGGTTAAGCACTGAACACAATCTCAGGTCTTGATCTCAGGGTCATGAATTCAAGCCTTGTGTTGGGTTCCATGCTGGGCATGGAGCCTACTTTAAAAAAAAAGAAGAGAAGAAGGAGGAGGAGGAGGAGAGAAGGAGAAGAAAAGAAAAGCACCTAGGTCTATAGTCATTTCAAGAAGTCACACTCTGTCCCTAGATTTTAAGCAATGTGATGGCTCATCCTTTTTTTTTTTTTTTTTTTTTTATGATAGTCACACAAAGAGAGAGAGGCAGAGACACAGGCAGAGGGAGAAGCAGGCTCCATGCACCGGGAGCCCAACGTGGGACTCGATCACGCCCTGGGCCAAAGGCAGGCGCCAAACCGCTGCGCCACCCAGGGATCCCCTGTGATGGCTCATCAAAGACACACTGAAACACCAGCTCAGAGACCATACTTTGTAAGGATAAGGAGATGAGACACCACCCTGAAGATCATATTCATACATTTTTTTTTATTATTCATACATTCTAAATCAGTTACCAATGTATGGTGCTTTATCCCCAGTAGGTAGAATAGATGGGTCTGGAAATGAAGGGGTAGTGGTAGAAATGACCATGCTCTGTGCATCCCAGCAGCTCAACTGGTTCTGTGAGCTTAGAAATCCTGGTTTCTGGGGCAGCCCCGGTAGCTCAGTGGTTTAGCACTGCCTTCAGCCCAAGATGTGATCCTAGAGACCAGGGATCGAGTCCCATGTCAGGCTCCCTGCATGGAGCCTGCTTCTCCCTCTGCCTGTGTCTTCCCCTCTCTGTGTGTGTCTTATAAATAAATAAAATCTAAATAAATAAATAAATAAATAATAAATAAATCCTGGTTTCTAAGGGGAATGCACCCAGAGGCACAGCAGGAGTCCCACTGAACTTCAAGCTACGATTGCTGTTTGGGCATTTCAGATGCCTTGTGTCAAGAGACCAGCGAACATGAAAAGAAGTCATCTTTTCTTTTTTTTCAAGATTTTATTGAAAAAAAATTTATTTTTAAGTAATCTCCACACCCAATGTGGGGCTCGAACTTACAACCTTGAGATCAATAGTGACATGCTCGACTTACTGAGCCAGGCAGGTGCCCAAGAGTAGTCACCATCTTGGCAGGAGTAATTAACCCTTATCATTAGGAGCTTGGGATTCTGTTACATATTAGGGGATGGAAGGACCATGTTTGGCACCCAAGTGATCCACCCGGGTATCCCTTGATGCCTTTTTTTTTTAATATTTTACTTATTTATTCATAAGAGACACACACACACAGAGAGAGAGGCAGAGAAGAGACACAGGCAGAGGGAGAAGCAGGCTTCCCGCACGGAGCCTGATGTGGAACTGGATCCCAGGACCCTAGAATCATGACCTGAGCCAAAGGCAAACATTCAACCACTGAGCCACCCCGGCGTCCCACCTTGGTGTTTTCTTACCCAATTTTGTAAATGGAAAAGTACATCAGCCATGGTCTATAAAGGGCATTGGTACCAGGGCCTAAGACCCCTCAGGCATAAGGACCTGGGTCATAACATCAGGTAAACCACCTCAACCACAAGACAATGAGTATATTTGGGGCCTCGAGATCAGCTTCAGTGGTGGAAGCTGCATATCATCACAGTCTCCTCTCCTTATAAGTTTCCTTCAGGAAGAGAGGCCCACCAGAACCTGGAAGACCTGCACCCAGCACTTACACAAATAAGTGATTCCAAGGGATGCAAAAAGTGGACTGTAGAAGACACTGATTCACTTCCCATATCACCTTTCAGGACGGAAGAACTTATTCTTCCAGTTTTGGGACGTTTTCTGAGAAAACTAAAAGAAAAGAGTCATTTTGTCCCTGATCACTTCTCAGGGAATCTTAACCTTCAATGACTAGTCTATATTGGAGTATAAAGGACTGGCCACTTCCTCCCAACTCAGGACAATTCTGAAGTGCTGACCCAGCTTTGGAACTCCATAGGGAGTTGGCTGAAGCTTTTGTTGAAACTGTATCAGAGCCCAACTTCTCCCTCTGTCCAGTCATGCTTCCTTTGGTTTCCAAAAGGTGTTGATCATGAGGACACTCTCCAATAAACTTCCTGCATGCTAACCTCCATTTCATAGCCTACTTCCTAGGAACCCCACTCTGCAACAGTGTGCCCCAACTTTGTGTCTTTTTAATAAAAAAAATTAAGTGCCTGAGTGGCTCATTCAGTTACATGTCTGCCTTTGGCTCAGCTCATAATCCCAGGGTGCTGGGTTCAAAGCCCCACATCAGGCTCCCTGCTCAGAAGAGAGCCTGCTTCTCCCTTTACCTCTGCCCCTCCCACCACTTGCGCTCTCTTTCTCTCAGTCGCTCTCTCTCTCTCTCTCTCTCTCCCAAGTAAATAAATCTTTTTAAAAATTAATTATGATTAGTGAGAGCTAACAGTTTGAGAATGACAAAGAAGGATTTTACTCCTTCTTTTCTTCTTAATGTTGCTATGCTGCCACATGGGAAGCAATGTGAAATTTATTGAATTAAATTGGTTTTATCCCATGGGAGAAAGTACACTAATACCCCTACTAAAACATCACAGTATAACCCTAAAGGAAAATGGACAAAATATAAGCAGACAATTCACAAAAGAGGAAATTCAATTAGACAACAAACATATAAAAACAATATCTACTTCAAGAGTATCAGTGAAACCCAAATTATGATTAACAAATAAAAGTTCAAAAAATTAAAAATAAATAAATAAATAAAAGTTCATTTAAGAATCCTGATTAAGGGATCCCTGGGTGGTGCAGCGGTTTGGCGCCTGCCTTTGGCCCAGGGCGCGATCCTGGAGACCCGGGATCGAATCCCACATCGGGCTCCCGGTGCATGGAGCCTGCTTCTCCCTCTGCCTATGTCTCTGCCTCTCTCTCTCTCTCTCTCTCTGTGACTATCATAAATAAATAAAAATTGAAAAAAAAATAAAAAAAAAAAAAAGAATCCTGATTAAAAGCTTTGCGCAGTGGGCAATATCGTAGCCAATGAGGTTTATCCAAGGCGCAATTATTGCTAAAAGAATCCTGATTAAACATACTTCTATAAAAATAAACAGGTGTTGGGGGCACCTGGGTAGCACCTAGGTGGCACAGTTGGCAATCAACTCTTGGTTTTGCCTTAGGTCATGATCCTGGGATTATGAGATCAAGCCCCATGTGGAGCTCTGTACTCAGCTCAGAGTTTGCTCAAGCTTCTCTTTCCCTCTGCCCCTATCCTCCCAAAATAAATAAGTAAATCTTTTTTTTTTTTTTTTTTTTTTTTTTAGTAAATCTTTTTTAAAAATTACCAGGGGCAGCACCCCTGGGTGGCTCAGTGGTTAAGTGCCTGCCTCTGACTCCAGGCATGATCCCGGAGTCCCAGGACTGAGTCCCACATGGGGCTTCCTGCATGGAGCCTACTTCTCCTTCTGCCTGTGTCTCTGCCTCCCTCCCTGTGTCATGAATAAATAAATAAAATATTTTTAAAAAAATTACCAGGGACTAGGGGTAGGGCAGAATGGGGAATTATTGTTTAATGGGTTACAGAGTTTCAGTTTGGGATGATGAAAAAGTTCTGGAGATGGATACTGGAGATAGTTATATAACAATATTAATGTACTTAATGCCACTGAATTGTAACTCCTTTTTTTTTTTTAATTTTTATTTATTTATTTATGAGAGACACAGAGAGAGAGAGAGGCAGAGACACAGGCTGAGGGAGAAGCAGGCTCCATGCAGGGAGCCTGACGCGGGACTCGATTCTGGGAGTCCTGGATCATGCCGTGGACCAAAGGGAGACACTTTAACCGCTGAGCCACCCAGGCATCCCTATCATTCCTTTCTTAAAAATGATTAAAAATGGGTGGCCCCAGTGGCCCAGCGGTTTAGTGCTGCCTTTGGCCCATGGTATGATCCTGGAAACTCAGGATCGAGTCCCACATCAGGCTCCCTGCATGGAGCCTGCTTCTCCCTCTGCCTGTGTCTCTGCCTCTTTCTCTCTGTGTCTCTCATGAGTAAATAAATAAAATCTTTTTTAAAAAACGATTAAAATGGTGTGCCTGGGTGGCTCAGTTGGTTAAGTGTCTGACTTTGGCTCAGGTCATGATCTCAGGGTCATGGGATCAAGCCTCATATTGGGCTCCCTCCTCAGTGGAGAGCCTGAGTCTCCCTTTCCCCCTATTTGTTCTCTCATTCTCTCTCTCAAAAAAATAAAATCTTTTTTTTAATGAGTATAATGAAAAAAATGATTAAAATGATAAATCTTGTGTATATTTTATCACGATTGAAAAATTATTTTAGGGACACCTGGATGGTTTTATTGGTTGGGCATCTGCCTTTGGCTCCAGTCGTGATCCAGGTGTCCTGGGATGGAGCTCTCTGCTCAGTGGGGAGCCTGCTTCTCCCTTTGCCCCTCCTCCTGCTTGTGCTTTCTGTCTCACAAATAAATAAATAAAATCGTTTTTAAAAAATTATTTCAAAAAGTTAACCAGTGTTGGGGCACCTGACTGGTTCAGTTGGTAGAGGATTTGACTTTTGTTCTCACGGTTTTAAGTTTGAACATTAAGTGTAGAGATTATTTAAAAATAAAAGCTTGGGCGCCTGGGTAGGTCAGTCAGTTAAGCATCTGAGTCTTGGGCAGCCTGGGTAGCTCAGCGGTTTAGCACTGCCTTCAGCCCAGGGTATGATCCTGGAGACCCAGAATTGAGTCCTACATCGGGCTCCCTGCATGGAGCCTGCTTCTCCTTCTGCCTGTGTCTCTGCCTCTCTTTCTGTCTCTTTGTGTGTCTCATGAATAAATAAAATATTTTTTTTAAAAAAAGCATCTGACTCTTGGTTTCAGCTCAAGTCATGATCTCAGGGTCATGGGATAGAGCCCCATATTGGACCCTGAGCTCAGTAAGGGGTCTGTTTGAAATTCTCTCTCTCCTCTCTTTTCTTTTTTTTTTTTTTTTTTTTTTTTTTTTTTTTTTTTTTCTCTCTCCTCTCTTTTCATCCCTCCTTCCACTTGGACTCACTCTCTCTCTCTCATAATAAATAAATCTTTAAAAAATATATATATATAATGGATAGATAGATAGATAGAAATACTTTGCCTCCTTACATATGTTTAAGTAGATATATACAAAAAGATAAAGAGAAATAATAGATACAGATAATAGATTCATAAATAGATATATAGATGCAATAGATGCATCTCCTTATTGATCAGACCAGGGTCCAAATGGATAGTATCTGCTGAGAGCACCTGTGTTGGAACATAGCTTCTATTGTGATGGCCAGAGGCCACATGCCAGGCCCATCCAGGGTAGAGATGATATTTTCTGAGGCAAGCATTGGCAGAAATATTGCTAGAGCAATTTTGTAAAGAATCAACTTTCTCATGAAGTTGTTACTGGAAATCTTATTGTTGTTAAGAAAGATGACAGGGGCAGTCCCGGTGGCTCAGCGGTTTAGCACCGCCTTCAGTCCAGGGCATGATCCTGGGGCACCGGGATGGAGTCCCACGTCAGGCTCCCTGCATGGAGCCTGCTTCTCCTTCTGCCTGTGTCTCTGCCTCTCTTTCTCTCTGTGTCTCTCACGAATAAATAAATAAAATCATTTTTTAAAAATGACACTAGTTTTTGTACATCTGTAGGAAATCATCATTGGTCGAGAAATTAGTATTTTTGGCTTTCCACGGGATGGGATGAGGGAGGAGTCATTCTGGCTTCCCCCTTGCTCACATAAGCAAGAACTCAAGACTGGCAATTCTTAAGGCCAATCCCTCAGGTTTTCACAATTACAGCTATGAATCCCTACTATCCCAACCTCTCTACCCACATGGCCTGTATTTCTGATTGTTCCTTCAAAGTAGACAATGATGTTATTATATATTGAACAGAATGCTGGACATTGAACCCCTAGTTCACATAATCTTTAACTTGCTCATCTGGTAACGGCTCATTGTAGAGACAAGTCTGTCTGATACCAGGATCATTTCCTATCCAGTTTTCCCAGCATCGTCTATTGAAGAAGCTATCCTTTCCCCAGCATGTATTCTTGGCTCCTTTGTCATAAATTAGTTGATCATATATGTGTGGGTGTTTGTCTGGGCTCTCTATAAGGTTCCATTGATCTACATGTCTTATATTTCAATACCATACTATTTTGATTACTATAACTATGTAATATAACTTGAAATCAGGAAGTGTGATGCTTCAGGACACATGGGTGGCTCAGTGGTTGAGTGTCTGTCTTTAGTTCAGGGCATGATCCTGGGGTGCTGGGATCGAGTCTCGCATCAGGTTCCCTACAGGGAGCCTGCTTCTCCCTCTGCCTATATCTCTGCCTCTCTGTGTGTCTCTTATGAATAAATAAATTCATAAAAAAAAAAAAAGAAAAGGAAGTGTGATGCTTCCAGTTTTGTTCTTCTTTCTCAAGATTTTGTCTATTTAGGGCCTTTTGTGATTTCATACATATTTTAGAATGGGGGACGCCTGACTGGCTCAGCAGTTGAGCCTCTGCCTTCCACCCAGGGTGTGATCCTGGAGACCTGGGATCAAGTCCCATATAGGGCTCCCTGCATGGAGCCTGCTTCTCCCTCTGCCTGTGTCTCTGCCTCTCTCTCACTTTCTCTCTCTCTCTCTCTCTCTGTCTCTCATGAATAAATAAAATCTTTTTTAAAAAATTTAGAATGGTTTTTCATATTTTTGTGGAAAATGCCATTGCAATTTTGATAGAGATTGTATTCAGTCTAGATAGCTTGGAGTAGTATGGAATATTTTTTTTAACTTTCCAGTGGATAGTTTCTTTTTTTTTTTTTTCAAGATTTTACTTATTCATTCATGAGAGACACACACACAGAGAGAGAGAGAGAGGCAGAGACACAGACAGAGGGAGAAGTAGGCTCCATGCAGGGAGCCCGACATGGGACTTGATCCTGGGTCTCCAGGTTCACACCATGGGCCAAAGGCAGGTGCGAATCCTAGTGAGCCACCCAGGCTGCCCTAGTATGGAAATATTAACAAATATCAATCTTTCCAACCCATGAGCAGAGAGTACGTTCTCATTTATTTGTGTCTTTTTTTTTTTTAAGATTTTATTTATTTATTCACACGAGACACAGAGACAGAGAGGCAGAGACACAGGCAGAGGAAGAAGCAAGCTCCATGCAGGGAGCCTGACTTGGGACTCAATCCCGTGTCTCCAGGACCACACCCTGGGCTGAAGGCAGCACTAAACTGCCGAGCCACCCGAGCTGCCCCTATTTATTTGTGTCTGGAATCTCTTTCATCAATGTCATAGTTTTCAGTGTTCAGATCTTTCACCTCCTTGGTTAGATTTATCCCTAAGTATTTTATTCTTTTTGATGCTATTACAAGTGGTATTGTTTTCTTAATTTCCTTTTCAGATAGATTATTGTTATTGTGTGGAAACACAACTGATTTTTATATATTGGTTTTGTATGCTATAACTTTACTAAATTGTTTATTCTATCAGTTTTTCTGGTGGGATCTTTAGGGTTTTCCACATGTAATATCA
The DNA here is from genome assembly GCF_011100685.1 of Canis lupus familiaris. NCBI lineage: Eukaryota > Metazoa > Chordata > Mammalia > Carnivora > Canidae > Canis > Canis lupus. The sequence goes on from NC_049238.1 coordinate 20,119,534, forward strand.
TCTGCAAATAGAGACAATTTTACTTCTTCCCTTCCAATTTGGTTACCTATTATTTCTTCTTCTTCCTAATTGCTCTACCTAAGACTTCCAGTACTGTGTTGAATAAAAGTGGCAAGAGTGGGCATTCTTGGGGCATCTGGCTGGCTCAGTAGAACATGAAATTCTTTTTTTTTTTTTTTAAGATTTTATTTATTTATTTATGAGAGACACAGAGAGAGAGGCAGAGACACGGGCAGAGGGAAAAGCAGGCTCCATGCAGGTAGCCCGATTCAGGACTCGATTCCTGGACTGCAGGATCACGCCCTGGGCTGAAGGCAGGCATTAAACCGCTGAGCCACCCAGGGATCCCAGAACATGAAATTCTTGATCCAGAGTCATGAGTCTGAGCCCCATATTGGGTGTAAAGATTACGTTTTTTAAAAAAGTAAATTAAAAAAAAAAGTGGGCCTCTTTGTCTTATTCCTGATTTTTTTTTTAAGGTTTTATTTATTTATTCATGAGAGACACACAGAGAGAGAAAGAGAGAGAGGCAGAGACACAGGCAGAGGGAGAAGCAGGCTCCATGCAGGGAGCCGGACGTGGGACTTGATCCCGGATCTCCAGAATCAGGCCCTGGGATAAAGGCAGTCCTAAACCGCTGAGCCACTAGGACTGCCCTTATTCCTGATCTTAGAAGAAAATGTTTCAGCTTTTCACTATGGAGTATAATGTTAGCTGTGGGCTTGACAAATATGATCTTTTTTTTTTAACAGATTTATTTTATTTATTTATTTATTTATTTATTTATTCATTCATTCATTCATGAGCGATACACAGAGAGAGGCAGAGACACAGGCAGAGGGAGAATTAGGCTCCATGCAGGGAGCCCAATGTGGGACTCGATCCCGGAACTCCAGGATCATGCCCTGAGCTGAAGGCAGATGCTCAACCGCTGAGCCACCCCAACAAATATGATCTTTATTATGTTGAGGTGTGTTCTCTGTACACCTAGTTTGTTAAGAGTTTTTATTATGAAAAAATGTTGAATTTTGTCAAATGCTTTTTTGCATCTATTGAGATGATCATATGATTTTTATTTTTCATTTTGTTAATGTGGTATATCACATTGATTTGAAGATATGAAAACATTCCTGGAATAAATCTCAATTAATCATGGTGTATGACCCTTTTAATGTACTATGGATTTGGTTTGCTCATTTTTTTGAGTCCTCTTTCTCCCTTTTTTTATGACTCTAGTTAGAAGTTTATCAGTTTTATTGAGCTTTTCAAACAACTAGCTCCTGGTTCCATTGTTCTATGGTTTGCTCATTTTTTTGTTAAGGATTTTTGCATCCATGTTCATGAGGGACGTTGACATGTAATTTTCTTTTCTTGTAATATCCTTGTCTGGCTTGGTATCAGGGTAATACTGGCCTCATAAAATGAGTTTGAAAGTGGTTCCTCTTTTTCTATTTGAGAGCTTGCAAAGAATTGGTGCTAATTCTTCCAATGTTTGGTAGAATTTATCAGTGAACCCACCTAGTCCAGGACTTCTCTTTGCTGGGAGTTTTTTTTTTTTTTTTTTTAATTTTTTTATTTATTTATGATAGTCACAGAGAGAGAGAGAGAGAGAGGCAGAGACACAGGCAGAGGGAGAAGCAGGCTCCATGCACCGGGAGCCCGATGTGGGATTCGATCCCGGGTCTCCAGGATCGCACCCTGGGCCAAAGGCAGGCGCCAAACCGCTGCGCCACCCAGGGATCCCATGCTGGGAGTTTTTTGATTACTGATTCAATCTCCTTGCTAGTAATCATTCTGTTCAGATTTCTATTTCTTCATGATTCAATTTTGGAAGTTTGTGTGTTTCTAGAAAATTTCTTCTAGGTTTTCCAATTTGTTGGCATATACTTGTTCATAGTAATCTCTTATGACCCTTTGAATTTCTGTATTTGGTAGTTGTAATGTCTCCTCTTTCATTTGTAACTTTGAGTCCTCTCTCTCTTTTTTAAAGATTTTATTTACTTATTCGACACAGAGAGAGAGAGAGAGAGAGAGAAAGAGAGAGAGCACAAGGAAGGGAAGCAGCAGAGGGAGAGAGAGAAACAGGCTACCCACTGAGTAGGGAGCTTGATACCATGCTCAATCCCAGGATCCTGGGATCACGCCCAGAGCCTAAAGCAGAAGCTCAACCACTGGGCCACACAGGCATCCCTTTTCTATTGTCTTTTAGAATCTGTTTCATTTATTTCTGCTCTGATCTTTGTTATTTTGTTCTTTCTACTAACTTGGGCTTCATTCTTTATTTTTTCTAGTTCATCGAGGTATAAAATTAGGTTATCTATTGGAGAGCTTTTGTTTTTTTAAGATTGTATTTATTTATATGAGGAAGAGAGAATGAGAGCAGGAAGTGGGGGAGTGGAAGGGGAGAGGAAGAGGGAGAAGCAGGAGCCCTAGGCCAGGACTCTGGGATCCTGTCCTGAGCTGAAGGCAGATGCTTAACCAACTGAGCCACCCAGGCACTCCTTTTTTTTTTTTTCTTTAAGATTTTATTTATTTATTCATGAGAGACACACACAGAGAGAAGCAGAGATATAGGCAGAGGGAGAAGCAGGCTCCATCCAGGGAGCCTGATATGGAACTTGATCCCGGATCCAGGGATCATGCCCTGAGCCAAAGGCAGAGGCTCAACTGCTGAGCCACCCAGGTGTCCCACCCCTTTCTTTTTTTTTTAAGATTTTTATTTATTTACTCATGAGAGACACAGAGAGAGAGAGAGAGGCAGACACAGGCAGAGGGAGAAGCAGGCTCCATGCAGGGAGCCCAACATGGGACTCCATCCCAGGACTCCAGGATCATGCCCTGGGCTGAAAGCAGGTGCTAAACCGCTAAGCCACCCAGGGCTGCCCCCACCCCTTTTTTAATGTAGGAGTTAATTGCTATAGACTTCCCTATTAAAACTGCTTTTGCTGCATTCCCTAAATTTTGATATATTACATTTCCATTTTAGTTCTTTTTCTTTCTCTTTTGATTTCTTTGACCCATTGATTGTTGAGGGGCATATTGTTTAGTTTCTGCCTACTTGCAAATCTTCCAGTTTTCTCCTTGTAATTGCTATCTAGTTTCATACCACTGTGTTCAGAGAAGAAGTTTGATAAGATTTCAAGCTATTAAATTGATGAAAAGTCATTTTTTTAACCAACATATGATCTATCCTGGAGAATGTTCCATGTGCTTTTGAGAAGAATGTGTATTCTACTGTTGTTGGATGAAATGTTCTTTAAATGTCTGTTAAGTTCATCTGGTCTAGTGTGTCTTTTAAGTCCAATGTTCCTTAATTGATTTTCTGTCTGGATGATCTATCCATTGTTGCAAGTGGGATATTGAAGTTCCCTACTATTGTATTGCTGCATATTTCTCCATTCAAATTTGTTAATATTTGTTTTATATATTTAGGTGTTTCCATGTTGAGTGTGTAAATATTTACAAATGTTACAGCCTCTCAATGAATTGTTCCCTTTACCATTACATAATGACTTTCTTTGTCTCTTGTTACAGGCTTTGGCTTAAAGTCTGCTTTGGGTGATATAAGTATAGCTTACCTCTGCTTTCTTTTGGTTTCCATTTGCATACAATATCTTTTTCCATCCCTTCACTTTCAGTCTATTTAAGCCCTTAAAGCTGAAGTGAGCCTCCTCTAGACAGTGAATAATTGGGTTTTGCTTTTTTATCCATTCAGCCACTCTGTATCTTTTGACTGGAGAAGGAAAAACTCATTTTTTAAGTTACTTCTATCCATATGTTTTTAAATTACTTCTGTCCAAAGATACTCAGGTACTTGTATTTCTATTTTACATTTCAGTTTGGTAAATTAGGTAAATAATGCACATGTGTTATTTATATCATTATATCAGAATGCAGGGATCCCTGGGTAGCGCAGTGGTTTGGCGCCTGCCTTTGACCCAGGGCGCGATCCTGGAGACCCGGGATCGAGTCCCACGTCGGGCTCCCGGTGCATGGAGCCTGCTTCTCCCTCTGTCTGTGTCTCTGCCTCTCTCTCTCTCTCTCTCTCTGTGACTATCATAAATAAATAAAAAATTTAAAAAAAAATCAGAATGCAATGTAATTAACTTAAATAAATACCCCAGTTTGGTAGAATTTATCCAATTCTGTCTAATGGCAGTTCAAAGAGAATTTCCTTTTTAAGAGACTTCTTCCTGTAGCTTCACAGATAGTAGAACTGATACTAGTTCCAGAGCGGAATAGTTTGAGCAATTGTTATAAAAATGCAATATTAGATAAACAATGTAGTATGATTGTGCCAGGGAACAGAGCTGCTGTTAGCTCTGCTCTCACCAGCTCTGCTCTCACTACAGACTTCAGCCTTAACCAATTTGCCATCTCAAAGGTGCTTGCCTTGAGTTAGGTCATGACCAGGAGGCAGGCTGTAGGTGGATCCCATTCAAAGTCCTTACCTCTGACCCTACATAGTCAATAGCAGTGGCTGCAAAGAGGAAGAGGTGCTAGGCTAGGACTGCCTGGGCTGGAACTGCCCCACCTGAGTACCTTTTACCTATCAGAAGTTGGACAACCCGTTTAACCTCTTTAAGCCTCAGTTCTCTCTATGAGGATTATTTTGAGAACTGAATGAGGTGGTGATATGTGTAAAGCGCCTAGAACAGTGCCTGGTACATTGGAAACTATCCATAAATGTCAGCTAGGTATCTTATATATTATACCTGACCAGAAAAGAGGGCAAACATAGTCCTTCTCAACTCTTCTTCCCTCCTGCAAAACTTATGAATGACCAGCTGTTCTCATTTCTCTACTATGCAGCAAGATTTAGCTTACTTGGTGTCAGGGCCACAAAGAGCCTAAAGGAAAGGAATCTTTGTTTTGAATGTCTGCTATATACCTGGCAATTTATATGAGAATACAAAGATTGGGACACCTGGGTGGCTCAGTGGTTGAGCATCTGCCTTCAGCTCAGGGCATGATCCTGGAGCTCCAGGATTGAACCCCGAATCAGCCTGCTTCTCCCTCTGCCTGTGTCTCTGCCTCTCTGTCTTTCGTAAATGAATAAAATCTAAAAAAAAAAAAAAAAAAAAAAAAAAAGATTGAGGAACTTCTCAAGAAATGTTTTTTTAGGGGCGCCTGGGTGGCTCAAGTCGGTTGAGCTTCCAACTCTTGATTTCAGCTTAGGTCATGGTCTCAGGATACTGAGATTGAGCCCCAAGTCAGGCTCCATGCCTAGCACAGAGTCTGCTTGTCCCTCTTCCTCCCCCTCTACCCTTCTGTGTGCCCCTCCATCTAAAATAAATAAATAAAATATTTTAAAACATTTTTTAGAGAAAGTTTCTGTCAACTAGTAATATGATCTTGAAATACTCTATTCAGTTCAATTAAACAGGTTAATTTATTATATTTCAATCATGAGCCAAATACTGAGGGCCAGAAATGAGTGTAAGATTGTGAAATAGTGAGGACAGGGCCTGAGTCTATCATGTTTATTATATTTGCAGTGCCCAGAATAGCACCTTGTAACAGGAAGTGCTCAATACATTTTTATTGAATGAATAAGCAGATAAGTGAATGAATAAACAAGACACAGTCCCTACTCCCAAATAGCTCATATTAAAATAAGAAAGACCTATTAACAAATACCATACATTGTTATACATGCAATCATAAATGTATATACAAGATCCTAAAGTGACATAGAGGAATAGGTGATGAACTCTATGGATCTTAGGGTAAGGGAGGGTGTTCAGCAAGTCTCTAAGGAGGAATGACAGAGAGTGAAGAGAGTGGTCAGGGCCGGGAGAATGAATGAGATTAGAAGCAAAGAGACCAGTCAGGAGGATTTTTGCAACACTTCTAAGGGCATTATGTCCTAACTTGCAGTCCAAGGGAGGGATCCATTAGCTTAGACAAAAGTACAACTTTATTTTCACTAACCTTAAACGTATGACCTTGTCACCAACAGAAATCACAGATATTTTCATGTTATATTACAGTTGAGATATCTAGAAATATTTTTGCATTTATCACAACTTCAGTATTATTAGAACTGTCACTGCCTCTTATTATTTGATGCATTAATAATGCAGCACATATATCACTATAACATATACTTGTTTTTCTAATAAGCTGATCATTATATTTCATTTTTTTAAAAAGATTTTGTTTATTCATGAGAGACACACAGAGAGAGGCAGAGACACAGGCAGAGGGAGAAGCAGGCTCCATGCAGGGAGCCCAACGAGGGACTCGAGGGACTCGGTCCCAGAATCTGGGGATCACGCCCTGGGCTGAAGGCAGACGCCCAACTGAGCCATCTGGGAGTCCCTCTAATCATTATATTTCAATATAAATGTTGTTCTTTGTCATCTCATGTATTTTATTTACACATTTAAAGAGATTCTGAGAAGGAGTCTATAGGTTTCCACAAACCGCCAAAGGAATCCATAGTAAAAACAAATGAACACAAAAATAGGGGGTAGTTAACAATCTCTGCTCCAGGGGATCCCTGGGTGGCTCAGCGGTTTAGCGCCACCATTGGCCCAGGGCCTGATCCTGGGGTCCCGGGATCAAGTCCCACGTGGGGCTCCCTGCATGGAGCCTGCTTCTCCCTCTGCCTGTGTCTCTGCCTCTCTCTGTGTGTCTCTCATGAATAAACAAATAAAATTTAAAAAAAAAAAAAAAAGGTGAATCCCTGCTCCAGAGTCAGATCGAGTGAATGAAATCCTGGCTCTGCCGCCTAACAGCTTGTGACTTTAGGCAAATTTTCAAAATCTTTTTGGCCTCAGTTTCCTCATGTGGAAAATGGGTGTAATACTGATAGTATCTATTTCATAAAGTGTTAAAGATAAAATAAATACACATAGAAAACTGAAAATAGGGATGTGTGGGTGGCTCAGTGGTTGAACGTCCGCCTTCAGCTCAGGGCATGATCCTGGAGTCCCAGGATCAAGTCCCACATTGGGCTCCCTGCATGGAGCCTGCTTCTCCCTCTGCCTGTGTTTCTGCCTCTCTGTGTGTGTCTCTCATGAATAAATAAATAAAATCTTTTAAAAATAATAAAAATTTAGGGGATCCCTGGGTGGCTCCGCGGTTTGGCGCCTCCTTTGGCCCAGGGCGTGGTCTTGGAGTCCCAGGATCGAGTCCCACATCGGGCTCCTGCGTGGAGCCTGCTTCTCCCTCTGCCTGTGTCTCTGCCTCTCTCTCTGTGTCTCTCATGAGTGAATAAATAAAATATTTATAAAAATAAAAATAAAATAATAATAATTTTTAAAAAGAAAACTGAAAATAATGCCAGGTATATAATAAACACTCTATAAGTATCATTACCTGTCTGGATCTTAGTTTCTGAAGAAAATCCAATGAATGACCCCTTACATCTAGCATTCCTTGAGACTATAACCTACTTGTGAAGATTTCCCTAAATGCTAGTTAAAATAACAACCAAAAGAGTCCTCATTTTCTTTTCTTTTTTTTAACGGAGCTCTATGCCCAATGTGGAGCTCCAACTAAAGACCCCGAGATCAAGAGTTGCATGCTCTATGGACTGAACTAGCTAGGTGCCCCAAAAGAGTCCTCATTTTCTCTCCTTAACCTTTTATTCATCATTTTGAGGATCAATGAAGTGTCAACACAAGATTCCCATTTTCTGCAAGAACTAAAAATGCAATTTCCTAAGGATTTAGGCTGATATATAAACATAGATTTAGAGTTGACAGGTCCCCACAGAAACTGTCTTATTCTAGGTTCTCTAAAACACGAATCTTAATGCCACTGACAGGCACGAACTAGCTCACTTCATGGGTATGAAGGGAAAATGAGAGCCCAACTTAAACAGTGCTGTACTGCAGGTGGTCAAAGGCTCAAAGATGCAGGAAGCAGGAAGGAAGGCAGAGGAATTGGAAGCCAGCCAGGAACAAGCTGGGAATAGCCAGGCTGCACTGCTCCTTAGTTACCATGGGCTTTGTCCAGCCAGATGTCCTCAGCATCTCCTTGGTTTTCTGCCTGAGGAATTTGACTATTCATTCTGAAGTTATCTTAAATGCTGTCCACATTCACAAATATTCCTCAGTCCAAATACATTTTTAAATGTTCATCCGAGCAAGAGATTTTTATGTAGATGAGGGATAAAGCCTGGACCTAAGAAGATTTAGGTTCAAGTCCCAACTTTGTCATTTAGTTAAGTGAATATAAGCAATTTATTTAGAATCTTTGATCTTGAGCTTCCTCAGCTGCCAAACATTCAGATAATTTACTCAATAAATATTCATTTTTGAGTCACTATTTGTGACAGACTCACATTTGGATGTTGAAAATATAGCAGAAAACCACATAGGGAAGCTTCATTTAAGTGAAGACCTGGGAGAAATAAATAGATAGGCAGTATTGGATGTTGATAAATACTTGGAAGACAATCAACCAGGTTGATGTGCAAGACAGTGACTGAGTTGGAGCATCTTTGAATTTACGAGGAAGGGCTCTCTGAGAATTTGACATTTGAGGAAAGACAGAAGACAAGAAGGAACTAGCCTTGTGAAGATTAGGGTGTGGAGCATTCCAATTAGAGGGAAAGAGAATTTCAAAAGCCCTGAGGCAGAAGAAAGAGTTTGGTGTATCCATGGAATATAAAGATCTAGAATGGAGTGAGGTGGAGAGAAGTCTGGGGAGAGAGGGGAGAGGTAGGTAGGACTGAGGAAGTGGAGGAGGATGTGAGAGCTTTGAGAAGAGACGGAATGTGTGAAATAACTGGTTTGGGAGAATGGGGGAGAGAACATACTGGAGAAGTGTAGTAGGGTTGCTTGGCAGCATTGAGACTCCTTTTGAGAAGTGTGGTCATGAATTTCAACTAGAACTAGTTGGCATAGTGGATGTTGCTCTGAGGATTAGATCAAGTGAATGGAAGTTTTTGACACATGATAGATGCTCAAAAAAGTTCACTAGCTATTATGAGGAAGAAAATACTAAGATGAAGGAAACTAAACCAACTCATTTATTTTTGCCGCCATTTGCAATTCAGAGGATTGGTAAATAATACACTATGTATTCTGATCCTTGGTTTCAGACTAAATTTTTCTTCTAAAGTGAGTTCTTTTTTTCACATCTGGATCTCCCAGATCCCACCTCCCACCCCCACCTGATTTTTTTTTTTTTTTTTTTTGCAAACCCAATGCAAAATGCTGTGATTTCTGCTCTTGTGGTCTTACTAAACTGGAAGTAAATTTCTTTCGTCAGTCTCTTGTAGAACCACTTCCTTATATTTCAAATACAGGAACATAGCTCATGTTAGTATAGGCACAAAATTTGCTTCTCTTTATTTTTTTGCATGTTCAGACAAAAGAAAGATTTCTTCTGGTAACTTTCCAAGATGTTTTGAAATGTTAATTCACAACATTTGATACCTGGGAACAACTCTGCAGCCTAGGATATCACATTTATTACAACCTTAAATATAATCTCCCCTGCAATGACAGAAATGGAGAAAATCACATCTGAGATTTTTCTGTAATTTCATCTCACTGATGAGATCTTTTTTGACAAGTTCCTTTTTAAAACTCCCTAAGGTTTAGGGGATCCCTGGGTGGCTCAGCGGTTTGGCACCTGCCTTTGGCTCAGGGCACGATCCTGGAGTCCCGGGATCGAGTCCCACGTCAGGCTCCTGGCATGGAGCCTGCTTCTCCCTCTGTCTGTGTCTCTGCCTCTCTCTCTCTCTCTCTCTCTCTGTCTATCATGAATAAATAAATAAATCTTAAAATAAAATAAAACTCCTTAAGGTTTAGATGTCCTGATATTGGAAAAGCTGATCTGGATGAATTATATTTGAACAGGACAGGACATGGAGTTAGTGGGGACCTCAAGGCCAGAGGCTGGGAAACAGGGAAGGTACTGAGAGGTGAGAAGGATGGTAGAGAAGGATGGTAGCTCGATAGGAGGCTAGTGAGGAGCCCAGCCAGGCAGAGTAAGTAGGTTTGCCCACTAGGAAGCAGAAAGCAATGGAGACAAATCTGAGAGCTGGCAAAATGTGGGATTCTAGGCATGCCGTCTAAGAGCAGACTGTGAGAACTCTGGCTCTTAGGGAAGTTGAGAAGAACAAGGGAAGCCCCCAATCTCAGTTTGGGACAGTCCCACCTTTCTGTTCTGCAAACTCTTCTCCTAAGTGGTGGTGTCTCCCAGAGGTATCATTCACTTGGATGTCTGCGGTTCCTCAAAGAAACCTCCTCATCTCCACCTCCCACCCCCACTCCACATACAAGTTGGAGAAAAAGACCTTCTGAGGTTGTAGGAAATGTGACTGGTCTCCACCATATCCGCCCAATACTCAGTGTTCCTGTATATGCTGACAGCTCCTTCCTGCAAACATCTGGGACTCCCTGCCTGAGAGTTTTCCCTAATCACTGGAGCACGCTTGACTCATGAGCAAGGCAGACCAGAAAAGCCAGGGTTTTAAGGCCCCAGGGCAACCATCAAACAGTGATTGACTGGAGTTCAAATAGAAATATATTTTAGTTACCTATGACTGTGTAACAAACTACCCCAAAACCAGTAGCTTAAGACAATGATTTGTAATTTCTCAGGATTCTGTGTGTAGACTGAGTGGTTCCTCTTCTGGTTTTGCTGGGTTCACTCACATAGCTGCATTCAACTGTACTTAGCTGGGCTGAAAGGTCCAAGCTGGCATCACTTACATGTCTCACAGTTGGCTTTGGCAGTTGGCTTGGAACACTTCCTCCACATGGCCTTTCTTCTTTACTGGGCTATACCAGCTTCCTTATATAGAGATCTCAGCATTCAAGAGGACAGAAGCAGAAGCTGCAAGACACCTTAAGGTCTAGGCTCTGTCACAGGCACAGTATCACTTCTGCCAATTTTATTGGTCAAAGCAAGTCACAAGATCATCCCAGATTCAAGGGGCAATGGCTAATAGACTAGGGTGCACCTAGGAACAAGAAAGATGGGCAGGGGATCTCTGGGTGGCTCAGCGGGTTAGCGCTTGCCTTTGGCCCAGGACGTGATCCTGGAGTCCTGGGATTGAGTCCCACGTCAGGCTCCCGGCATGGATCCTGCTTCTCTCTCTGCCCCTCTCTCTCTCTCTCTCTGTCTATCATAAATAAATAAAAATAAATCTTAAAAAAAAAAAAAGAAAGATGGGCAGAAAAATAGGGATATTGCTTAACTTCTATAACAACAGCAACAAAAAGATCAAGAATGAATGTGAAAGAGATGCATTCTGCCTGGGGTGAGCCCCCTCCTCCTATGAGTCACACTCTTGTACAATCGCCTCTTCTCAAGAACCTATCTATACCTTGTTTCTAGCCAATAGAGTATGGTAAAGGTGATGGGATAGTCACTTCCTTTTTTTTTTTTTTTTAAGATTTTATTTATTATTCATGACAGACACACAGAGAGAGAGAGGCAGAGACACAGGCAGAGGGAGAAGCAGGCTCCATGCAGGAAGCCCGATGTGGGACTTGATCCTGGGTCTCCAGGATCACACCCCAGGCTGAAGGCAGCACTAAACCACTGGGCCACTGGGGATGCCTGGATAGTCACTTCCTTAATTAGGTTATGTTATAAAAGACACCATATTAGCCAACTGCACTGAGAAATCTTCCTGCTGGCCTTGAAGAAGGAAGCTGCTAAAAGGTGAACTGCCTAGAAGAGAGAGGGCAACGTGTCAAGAGCACTTGCTTTGTCCTGCAACTGCAAGAAACTGAATTCTATCAACAACTACTTCACCTTGGAAGAGTGCTCAGATGGCTCTATCCAGAAAGGAACATAGTCCATGTGATACTTTGATTACAGCCTTGTGAGACCTCAGGTGGAGGACCCACCTAAGCCATGCCTAGACTTCTAACCCATGGAAACTATGAATAAAATAGAGTGTGTTCTAAGCTGCTAAGTTTGTGGTAGTTTGTTATACAGCAGTATAAAAGTAATAGGAGTGAGTAGAAAGCTGAGGCCAGCCACTATGATGGAATATCATAATTCTTCACCCAGTTTCCAGATCTAGAGTGCATCAATTGAAGGGGATTCCTAGTCCCTTTGAGGAAGGATCCTACAAACACCACAACAGGTCTATACAGTAGAGATGCCATTAATCTTTCCACAAGGGGACCATGGCCATTTACTAGACTAACTGAACAATGGGATAAAGGGAATATCCTGGCCTTTCAAGAGCTTTGAGTTGACACTGATAACGCAAAACACCAGTGTGGTTCCCTACTGGGGGATCTACTGGGTTAGAGCACTTGGTTCTCAGGTAAGGACTCCGTAACCAAAGATTCAAACAGATTCCTCAAGGATGGAGACAAAAAACCAAGACCAGCAAAGATCTGACTGAGGGTGAGGAAGACCCAGAATGAGTGGTAGAGGAGGGAGATAAATATCAGGACAGCTACAGGATCCATGCAGTAACGTGGACTGAGGCTGTTCTACAAATTCATCTCAATTAAATCTTATTTTATGTATTGCTGCTAGCTTTGAAGAGTCAGTGACAGAATGGACTTAATGTGGGATATATAGAGCAGAGTAGGGCAAGATGTATTTGTGCCCTTCATATTTCCTACACCTCTCCTCACTCTGATGGCTTTTTCCTGCCTGTACCTGCAATCCTCCATTTGCCATTTGCCATTTCTCTGGCTATAGGTGCATATTTAGCCTACACTTGGAGCAGACTGCAATGGCCAGAGTGTTGTTAATGTACTCAGAAGCAACTCTAAACCAATAACTGAAAGGAGTTGGTATATACACATCTTGGCTTCTTTACTTTTCTGGGGGACCACTCAGACATATTTGGCACAGTTGCCTGGATCTCCCCCAGAACAGAGCTTTGATTGCTCATTAACTCCTCTGCCTGGCTTCCTCTCTTCTGTTTCCTTCCTCACTCCCTGACCAGTGCTTCCTGAGATCCAACTCCCCATAGATTACTTACACTTATGTTCTTGTCTCAGAGTCTGTTTTTGAGGACCCGAACCTCAGATGGCAATGAAATAAATTTGTGAAACATGGTTCATTTCAGAATCTTGGGGCGGGGAAGTCAAGGTGGCAGATTTGCATAGCAAGAATGCATCCTCTAAATGAATGAATGAATGAATGAATGAATAAATAAATAAATAAATAAAATTTAAGAAAATGCATCCTCTACAACAAAGCATAACAACATGGATGAATCTCACAAACATAATGTTGAGTGAAAGAAGCCAGACACAGAAAAGTACATAATGTATTATTCCATTTATGTAAAAACAACAAGGAGGATGAATCTGTGCTATTGGAAGTCAGGATACTGATTACTTTTGGAGGGTAATGACTGGCAGGCAGGATGAGGTAGGTTTCTGGGCAGTTAGAATGATTTGTTTCTTTTTCTAGGTGCTGATTACGTGAGTGTCTCTGAAAATTCATTAGGCAGTAGGCTCGAGGTTTGTACAATCTTCTGTACATTATATATATTTTAAAAGTTAAAAAAAAACACTGTTCTATTTCTTTAGTGTAATGACAGATGATTAAAAATGGCTCCCCATAAGGTGCCTGGGTGGCTTGATGGTGGAATGTCAGCCTTTGGCTCAGGTCATGGTCCTGGGGTCCCAGGATCAAGTCCCGAATCCGGCTCCTCGTCGGGAGCCTGCTTCTCCCTCTGCCTGTATCTCTGCCTCTTTCTGTATCTTTCATGAATAAATAAATAAATAAGTTTTTTTTTAAATGGCTCCCCATAATTTGAGCAACAAATAAAATAACCCAAAGTATAAATTTCATTGAGTCTATAATGATACAAATAAATGAATGAAAAATAAATAAATGGGGGAGGAGACAAATTTCCTATCAGAATTCCAAATAATTTATGTAAATGATTCTCCATCCTGGGAGGGGGCAGGGAGAATAACTCTCCACCACTTGAATGTGGGATGCTCATAGTGACCTCTTTTCCAAGAGCATGGTATGGGAAGAGGGCAAAAAAGAATAATTTTACAGTGGAGAAACCTGACAAACACTACCTCAGCCAAGTAAGTAATCAAGGTCAAATCAATTGTGATAGGCCATGATAATGGGATGTGCCCTTGATATGATGTGATGAAACTAGTACTTTACCTCTGTGGTCTTCTTCCCCAAAATTTGTAACCCCAGCCTCCCAAATCCATAATCTAATCCTGAGGAAAACATCAGAAAGCCCAACGGAGGAAGAATCTACAAAATACCTGTCCAGGGGCAGCCCAGGTGGCTCAGCGGTTTAGCGCCGCCTTCAGCCCAGGGGGTGATCCTGGAGGCCCCGGATCAAGTCCCACGTCAGGCTCACTGGAGCCTGCTTCTCCCTCTGCCTGTGTCTCTGCCTCTCTGTGCGTCTCTCGTGAATAAATTTTTAAAAATCTTTAAAAAATAAATAAATAGGGGGATCCCTGGGTGGCTCAGCGGTTTAGCGCCTGCCTTTGGCCCAGGGCGCGATCCTGGAGTCCCTGGATGGAGTCCCGCGTCAGGCTCTCTGCATGGAGCCTGCTTCTCCCTCCTCCTGTGTCTGCCTCTCTCTCTCTCTATGTCTATCATGAATAAATAAATAAAATCTTAAAAAATAAATAAATAAATAAATAAATAAATAAATAAATAAATAAATAAAATGCCAATCTTTCATATTAATTTTTTTTTTTTTTTAAAGAGTCTGGGATCCCTGGGTGGCTCAGCAGTTTAGCCTCTGCCTTTGGCCCAGGGCATGATCCTGGAGTCACGGGATGGAGTCCAGCATTGGGCTCCCTGCGAGAGGCCTGCATCTCCCTCTGCCTGTGTCTCTGCCTCTCTTTCTGTGTGTCTCTCAAAGATAAATAAATAAAATCTTTTAAAAATAAATAAAAATGAAAATAAAAAAGGCTGTTTTCTCTCTTTTTGAATGTGGCCTTAAGAGGCCTTATACCTTCCTCTGTCATTCCTGGCATCTTGCTGCTATGTAAGAAGTCCAGCTAACCCCAAGACAAGATAGGGTGAGGAAGTCCAAGCTGACCACAGGGCGAGGCGAGGCAAAGCAAGGTACCCCAGCAGGCCACGCCAGCCCCACCACTGGCTGAGTGCAGGCATATGACTGATGGGGTTTTCTGGTAGTTTGTTACACAGGAATCATTGATTGAAACATGTAGAGATGAGCTTTATTTTGAAAGATAAAAAAGTTTGAATTGGGGGTGCCTGGCTGGCTCAGTCAGGGAAGTGTACAACTCTTTTTTTTTTTTTAAGTGTGCAACTCTTGACCTCAGAGTTGAGAGTTTGAGCCCCGCATTGGGTGTAGAGGTTACTTAAATAAACAAAAGTTAAAAAAAAAAAAAAATTGGAAGTGCCTGGGTACCTCAGTCAGTTGAGCATTAGCCTTCAGCTCAGGTCATGATCCCAAGGTCCTGGGATCAAGCCCCAAGCTCCACATCAGGCTCCCTGCTCAGTGGGGAGTCTGCTTCTCCCTCTGCTTCTGCCCCTTTCCCAGCTCATGCTCTTTCTCTCTTTCTCTCTCTCTCTCTTTCTCACTCACTCACTCTCTCAAATAAATAAATAAAATATATATATTTTATATATATATAAAAATATAAAATATAAAATATAAAATAAAATAAATACATTTTATATATATATATTTATATATTTATATTTTAAATATCCCGGGTCTCCAGGATCAGGCCCCAGGCCGAAGGCAGCACTAAACTGCTGAGCCACCCGGGCTGCTCATAAATAAAATCTTAAAAAAAAAAAAATCTGGGATCCCTGGGTGGCGCAGTGGTTTGGCGCCTGCCTTTGGCCCAGGGCGCGATCCTGGAGACTCGGGATCGAATCCCACGTCGGGCTCCCTGCATGGAGCCTGCTTCTCCCTCTGCCTGTGTCTCTGCCTCTCTCTCTCTCTCTGTGACTATCATGAATAAATAAATAAAATCTTAAAAAAAAAAAAAAATCTGCCTTTAACTCAGGTCATGATCTTGGGATTCTGGAATTGAGCCCCACATGGAGCTCCCTGCTGAGTGGGGAGTCTGTTTCTCCCTCCCTCTGCTCATGCTATCTCTCTCACACACATAAATAAATAAAATCTTTTAAAAAATGAAGCTTGAATTCAAGCCCCAGTAGTTATAAGATCTGGAGGGATGTGAAAAGGATACTACTTGTTAATGCAGGGACCCCTTATAAGAAATCAAAATGTCTTGGGGTACCTGGCTGGCTCAGTGAGAAGAGTATGTGACTCTTTTTTTTTTTAATATTTTATTTATTTATTCATGAGAGATACAGAGAGAGGCAGAGACACAGGCAGAGGGAAAAGCAGGCTCCATGCAGGGAGCCTGACCTGGGACTCGATCCTGGGACTCAGGGCTGCCCTGAGTATATGACTCTTGATCTCTCTGTCATGAGTTTAAGCCCCACTTTGGGTGTAGAGCTTACTCAAAATAATAAACTTTAAAAATGTCTTGTGAGGCACCTTGTGTGGCTCAGTTGGTTTAGCAGCCACCTCTTGATTTCAGCTCAGATCATGATATCAGGGTAGTGGGATCAAGCCTCATGTGAGGCTCTGTGCTCAGCATGGAGTCTGCTTGAAACTCTCTCTTCCTCTGCCTCCACTCCTTCCCCTGTGCTCTCTCTCTCTCTCTCAAGTAAATAAATTAGATTTTTTTTTAAATGTCTTGTAGGGATGCCTGGGTTGCTCAGTAGTTGGGCATCTGCCTTTGGCTCAGGGTGTGATCCCAGAGTCCCGGGATCAAGTCCCACATTGAGCTCCTGCATGGAGCCTGCTTCTCCCTCTGCCTATGTCTCTGCTTCTTTCTGTGTGCCTTTC
Organism: Canis lupus familiaris; assembly: GCF_011100685.1. Lineage (NCBI taxonomy): Eukaryota > Metazoa > Chordata > Mammalia > Carnivora > Canidae > Canis > Canis lupus. Next base: position 20,136,308 of record NC_049238.1, read on the forward strand.
ATGAATAAATAAATAAAATCTTAAAAAAAAAGTCTTGTAAATTTCATAATACTACATGAATTTAAGACAGCATAAAATTATTAATAATAGCCTAATAAGTATACAATATATGTCCCCTCCTATGAATTTTAGTATAAAAGAAATACTCTCCAATAGTGATATATTTTTTAAAGATTTTATTTATTTATTGGAGAGAAAGAGAGAGAGCATGAGTGGCAGGGAGGGGCAGAAGGAGAAGCAGACCTTCTGCTGAGCAGGAAGCCTGATACAGGGCTCCATCCCAGGACCCAGGATCATGACCTAAGCTGAAGGCAGATGCTCAATGGACTGAGTCAGCCTCTAATAGTGATATTTCTAATTTCTGTAGTGTTCAAGGAAGTTGTTTTTAGAGTCTATGCTGAAGATTCTCCAACTGGCTAAGAGAGGGTCACCTGGTCTACCTATAAAGTAGTTCAGCCCTGCTTGGGTATTCTAATTTTTCAGTGAGACTTCTTTCAGAGAGAAGTGGTAGTTATATTTTATATCCACCTCCTCTCAAAATCTTTATAAATTTTGCCTAAATAGTATATCCCAGGCCCTGGAGCTTCCCCCTCTGCTATGCTCCCCAGAAGTTCCTTGAGGATCCTTTCCTCACTTAGGGTCTGTATCCTAGCTCCAGGTATATGCAGAAGATCCTCTAGGGATCAGTCCTCAAGCTTGCTTCTTGCTTGAGCCAGTCCTTATAAAAGAGAAGGTAGCCCCTGAGGAGACTGATCTTTTTGCCTCTCTGAATACAGGCTCCCTGCTCAATAGTATAATGACCTCCCACTATTTATCAACCACTTTCTTTTTCTTTCTTTTTTTTTAAGATTTTATTTATTTTTATGTATGTGTGAGAGAGAGAGAGAGAAAGAGAGAGCACAAGCAGGGGGAGAGGAAGAGGGAGAAACAGACTCCATGTTGAGCACAGAACCCAACTTGGGGCTCAATCCCAGGACCCCAAGATCATGACCTGTACTAAATCAGACACTTAACTGACTTAAGTCCAGGCGCCCCTCTACCAGCTTTTTCCTTCCTTCCTTCCTTCCTTCCTTCCTTCCTTCCTTCCTTCCTTCCTTCCTTCCTTCCTTCTTTCTTTCTTTCTTTCTTTTTTTCTTCTTTTCTTTCTTTCTTTCTTTCTTCTTTTCTTTCTTTCTTTCTTTCTCTCTTTCTTTCTTCTTTCTTTCTTTCTTTTTAAAGATTTTATTTATTTATTTGAGAGAGAGAAAGAGAGCGAGCATGGTGAGGGAGTGGCAGGAGGAGCAAAGGGAGAGGGACAAGCAGACTCCCTATTGAGCACAGAGCCCACTCATGCTTGATCCCCAAACCCCAAGACCATGACCCGAGCCAAACTAAGAGTTGAGAGATCAACAGAGTGAGCCACCCAGGCACCCCTCCATTACCCCCTTTCTATACATATCCAAAGTCAACCTTGTTTCATGTTCTTAATTTTTTTAGTATTTATTTTATTTTATTTTTTTAAAGTAAGCTGTATGCCCAACCTGAGGCTTAAACTCATGACCCTGATACCAAGTTCAACCTTATTTCAGGTGCCTGGGTGCCTCAATCCATTAATCCTTCAACTCTTGCTTTTGACTCAGGTCAGGGTCATTGAGATCAAGTCCCCTGTCAGGCTCCACACTCAGCACAGAGTTGGCTAGAGAGTCTTTCTCCCTTCCCCTCTGCTCCTCTCCCTGCCCATTCTCTCTCTCTAAGATAAATCTTTAAAAAAAAAAATTAACCTTATTTCATCTTATTTCTACCTTCTCCCACCCATTCCCATAGTATTTTGAAGTGAATTCCAAATATCACATCATTTCATCCAGGGACAATGTTTCAATATTGTGTCTCCAAAATATAAAGACTCTTACAACATAATCAAAATAATTAAAATACTTTTTTAAAATTTTTATTTATTTATGATAGTCACAGAGAGAGAGAGACAGAGAGAGAGAGGCAGAGACATAGGCAGAGGGAGAAGCAGGCTCCATGCACCGGGAGCCCGATGTGGGATTCGATCCCGGGTCTCCAGGATCACGCCCTGGGCCAAAGGCAGGTGCCAAACCGCTGCACCACCCAGGGATCCCAATAATTAAAATACTTAAAAAATTAATAATTCTATGATTTCATTAACTAGCCAGTCACTATTCAAATTTTTATATATAAATACATATAAATACAATATATATTAATTTATATATTTATATATATATATGTATTTTAACAAATTCGTTTTTGTTCACTGTTTGAACCCTGCCTGACCCTTTTCATCTCTGCTTTCACATTTGTTGTCTCCTCTGCTTAGACTGTGCTTCCTTTCTCACCTCCTGAGCCAGATAGAGCCTTCCAAATCTGTTCAAATATCACCTCCTCCAGGAATCCTTCCCTGGCAAAACTAAGCATTTGGTCACTCCTACGGCACTGACACTCTGCTCTGTGTACACACTGTCTCTCCTCTGGACTGGGAGATCCTTGAAGACATGAACTTTATTCTCTGGGTCTCTGTAACTCTGGTATCTAGCATGGTGCCTGACCTGTAGTACTTGCTTCAAGCCAGCATATTATTTCTAAGGAGAGGTTTCCAAGGCCCTTCTATTGTTCTTGGTGTTGATCTAACCTTTTCTAAAGTTCAATGTCTTCTGCAAAGATAGTGTTTTTCCTCCCTGATCTGGACTGGGGTTTGCCTGGTGTTTGCAAGCTGAAAGCTTTTAGAAAGCACTGGAGACAGGATTAATTGGTTTAGAGTCCCCCTCCCCTTCTTTTTTTTTTTTTTTAAGATTTCAAGATTGATATAAAGCAGAAAGACTGAGGGGAGAGAAAGCCACTTTGTCAATCAGCAGCCTGCTCTGGGATGAATGCAGGAAGAGCTCTACAGAATTGAGAAAAAAAAGATCTTATCCTTCCCTTCTTACTGAATGCCATCTACAAATCTACAGACCTTCTGGTTATCTGAGAAGGACCTTGGAACACACTTGCAGTTTCCAAACTATAATTAATAACATTTTTGAATCAGTTTTCAAGTGTTTCTTTGATCTCAGAACCCCTTTTCTGGTTTTTCTAGCCTGTAAAATCAATATGCTATGCAGAGAAAAGCTCTAGTGGAAAGGGGGCCAGTAGATCCCTGGGGTGCTGCTCTATTGGGCTCTCTGCTAAGTCTCTCCCATGTGGCCCCCTGAGACAGAACTCAAGGCACCAGATCCATCATTCATTCCATCTGTCACCATTCAACAATTTATTTTATTGAGTGTGCTTTGTGTTTGGTGCTTGTAGCACAGTGCAGAACAAGAGAGATGGACTTCCATTTTCTTGGAGTCTACAATCTAGGCAGGGCACAAGGAAGGGGAGCAGCAATCGTTGTAAGCCAGTGGTTCTCAAACTTTACTTTTCATCAGAATCACCTGGGTGATTTCTTAAAATACAGATTTCTGGGCTTGACCTGCAAAAGGTTTCGAGTAGGGCCTGAGAACATGAAATTCTAATAAATTCCCAGTTGATCCTAAAACCGCTCATCCCAGAGCCACACTTTGAGAACTGATGTCAATGATCATATGCTAAAATACCTTCAGATAACAGTAAGTGGAATGCTTTTCAAAAATAAAAAAGGGGAATAGAGTAGAACATTTTCAGGATCGGTGGCCACTATAGATGGGGTGGCCTGGGCTCACCTTTCTGAGTGATATTTGATTGAGAGCCAAATGATGAAAAGGAACTGACCATCTAAAAATCAGGAGTGTGGGCAATTCCAAGGGGAAAAAAAAAGCAAGTGCAAAGGGCTGAGCAGGGAACGAGCATAGTATATTTGAGGAAAAAAAGAGGACGTTAGGGCAACCCGGGTGGCTCAGTGGTTTAGCTCTGCCTTTAGCTCAGGGCCTGATCCTGGAGACCCGCGTCGGGCTCCCTGCATGGAGCCTGCTTCTCCCTCTGCCTGTGTCTCTGCCTCTCCCTTTCCCTCTCTCTCTCTCTCTGTGTCTCTCATAAATAAATAAATAAAATCCTTAAAAATTAAAAAAAAATAAGACTTTAAAAGTGCCAATGTTGCTTCAGAGTATTTCGAAGGAGGTAGAGAGATACAAGATTGTTATAAAAGCAGACAGGAGTTTTTGAAGTGCAACATAAAGCCATTGGGGACTTTTAAGCAGAGGACTGGTATGACCTCCCTTTGCATTTTAAATATAACTTGTTTGCTATGAAATACCTCTTTAGCTACTGTGTGGATAATGTACCGTGGGGCGGGGGCCGGAGGGGAGGTGACAGCAATGGCAGAGCAGACAGACAGGTTAGGAGGCCTAAGGTTGGGGGAGGGCAGTTGCCAGGGAAATGGTGAGAGATTGTGAGCTCTAGAGTGGTGAGGACTTGCTGATGGAGCAGCCCGTCACTCTTTGTTCCTTGTAGGGATCAGCAGATTGTCACCGAATGAACGAGAGGAAGAATGAAGCTCTCTTCCTTTCTGAAATGACAGGATGATCATCCCTCACTGATGAAGAATTCTGCAACTCGTCTTCCCCAAGCTGGATTCTACTGCCTACTTGGTAACAGGAATTTTTGTAGAGGTGGGTGTGGGTGTGGGTATGTGAATTAGTTGAATCTTTTCAGCTATCCTATGCCCCCTTCACTCTCTAGCTCTCTTTTTAAATATTTCCTTGCTACCCTCCCCGCCTTTTTGCCTGATAGAATGCAAGTTTCCAACAGCTCGCTGAGAATCACTTTCCCTTTGTAAAGCAAATTGAATGGGGGCGGCCTGGGAGCTCTGCGATTCCCCTGGGAGGTGTGAGGCGTTGGTTGGGCTCTGGGGACTCTGGTTGCTGGGAGAGGCTGGGAGTGATGAGCGAATCTTCCCTGCTGCACTGAGGGCAAAATCAATTTATTCCTCTAAGTCATTTTCACTGAGCTGTTTTTATTACCACTTCCACTGCATCTCATTCTGCTAGAACAAAATGCAATCAAAGTATGGGTTTAATTTGACAAGGGGAAAGGGCCATGAACAACTGTAAATTGTCAGTACTGTGGCAGACAACAGCCCTGATCTCTGCAAGAACAAAGATGAGTCAAGCAGCTTTTGCAGATTAAAGAGAGCTGTCAAACTGCTCCACAGAGGAAGCTTAGGTGTGGGGGAAAGCATCTGAAACACAAGTCACTTCTTCAAATGCTAGCAAAACTTTTAGAATTCCCTATTTAAACAATCCCATCGTTTTATTTTTTTATTATTATTTAATCCCATCGTTTTAGCATTAAGCTGTTGTTTTAGCATTAAGTTTCAAAAGTTAAAGGATAATAATGAAAAGAGAAAGCCGATTTTTCATTGCAGAGGTGATACGGAAATTCTTGCACCAGTCAAAAGGACTCAAAGGTCAGCTTTAACTTCCTTTAGCTTACAAGACCCTGGAGGGCTTGAGTGGAGCGTGAGCACAAAGCACTTCCTGCTGAGCTCCCTCGCCTCTCCCGCCCAGTCCTTGCCGGCCAGGTGTCTTTTCCAGATTCTGGGCCTTCTGCTTGAGGCTCCTGAATAGCTCTCACACACCTTTCTTATTTTCTCTTTCCTGCAAACCCATGTTTCTCTTTCTAATAATGTCTCTTAACCAGGCAAATGCAAATGCAGCCAAATTGCAGAACTTTAGTAGGTTTTATTTTTTCAAAGATTTTATTTATTTATTCATGAGAGACACAGAGAGAAGCAGAGACAGAGGCAGAGGGAGAAGCAGGCTCCATGCGGGGAGCCCGATATGGGATCCGACCCTGGGATCATGCCCTGAGCCGAAGGCAGACACTCAACTGCTGAGCCACCCAGGCGTCCCCTTTAGTAGGTTTTTAAAAAAATATGTAACTATTAGTTCTATGTTCTTAGTTGCTCATTAAAAATGTGCAAAAGTAAAATGTATTAGCATTCTTTCTCAAAATAAAGGGAAAAAATCTGCTTTCTTTTTAAAATTTATTTAAAGATTTTATTTATTTATTCATGAGAGACACAGAGAGAGGCAGAGACATAGGCAGAGGGAGAAGCAGGCTCCATGCAAGGAGCCCAATGTGAGACTCGATCCTGGGACAGTGGGATTATGCCCTGACCTGAGCCAAAGGCAGATGCTCAACTGCTGAGCCACCCAGGCATCCCTTTTTTTTTTTTTTTTTTTTTTATTTATTTGTGATAGTCACACACAGAGAGAGAGAGAGAGAGAGAGAGAGAGAGGCAGAGACACAGGCAGAGGGAGAAGCAGGCTCCATGCACTGGGAGCCCGACGTGGGATTCAATCCCGAGTCTCCAGGATCGCGCCCTGGGCCAATGGCAGGAGCCAAACCGCTGTGCCACCCAGGGATCCCCCTTGTTTTGTTTTTAAATCATGATTTTATCCCCTGTGGGCCACTGACTCCCAGGAAGGGGGGGGGGAGGAAAAAGAAGGGTGGGGTGGGAAGAAGGAAGGAAGGAAAGAAGGGAAGGAGGGTGGGAGGAAGGGAAGAAGCTCTATGCACTTAGATTCCTTTCCTTGGGAGCCGCCTAATTGTGTCATCAGACTTTATGTCTATTTTTAAATAAAGACATTATTTAATCATCTACATTCCAGGGTTGGCACTAGCTCAGGAAAGGGAGGTCACACAGACTGGGAGTCAAAAATGAACGTTTGTATGAGGATGTGGCTCTAGAAATGTTCATCCTCTCCTTTGGAGAGAGACCAAACAGATGGCTGGATGAGGAAGCATGTGTTCAAAGGGCATCATGGAAAGAAGAGTGCTAGCCAAATAGAACACACACTCCACCCAGTGCCAGATGCCTAGCCCAGGTGCCTATACCTGTGTGTGCACACAAGGATGAGCGCTTGGGCATGCGCACCCCTCCCCACCGCCAGCCACCTGCTCAGCCTAAACACTCTGGATAAGGTCCGCCTTCCCTGAATGCTGCCTGTGAACTAGGCACAGTCCTGCAAGCAGTGGGTTGGGCAGCTCTTAGCTACCTATTCTCAATAGTCCTCCATATTCATAGATCAAAATATTAAAATTATTCATCAATTGTTTAATTTCTTGTGTATATGTATGTGTGTGTGTGTGTATATATATATATATATACACCCCACGGGGTGCCTAATATGGGACTGGACCCCAGGACCCCGGAACCCGGGGATCATGACCTGAGCCAAAGGCAGATCCTCAACTACTGAGCCACCCAGGCATCCAGCATGTACTGACCTTATAATTTATTTATTTATTTATTTATTTTTTAAAAATTTTTTTAAATTTTATTTATTTATGATAGTCACAGAGAGAGAGAGGCAGAGACACAGGCAGAGGGAGAAGCAGGCTCCATGCACCGGGAGCCCGACGTGGGACTCGATCCCGGGTCTCCAGGATCGCGCCCTGGGCCAAAGGCAGGCGCCAAACCGCTGCGCCACCCAGGGATCCCCTGACCTTATAATTTAAAAAGTCATTGTAGGGGATCCCTGGGTGGCGCAGCGGTTTGGCGCCTGCCTTTGGCCCAGGGCGCGATCCTGGAGACCCGGGATCGAGTCCCACGTCGGGCTCCCGGTGCATGGAGCCTGCTTCTCCCTCTGCCTGTGTCTCTGCCTCTCTCTCTCTCTCTCTCTCTCTCTCTCTGTGTGTGTGACTATCATAAATAAATAAAAATTAAAAAAAAAAAAAAAAAAGTCATTGTACACCTGGCTGGCTTAGTTGGAAGAGCAGGTGACTCTTGGTCTTGAGGTCATAAGTTTGAGCCCCACATAGGGTATGAAGGTTACTAAAAAAAGAAAGAAACTTAAAAAAAAAAGTTTCACATTAAGAAATTTTTCCATGGGATGGGGATCCCTGGGTAGCCCAGCGGTTTAGTGCCTGCCTTCAGCCCAGGGCGTGATCCTGGGGACCCTGGATCGAGCCCCACGTTGGGCTCCCCACATGGAGCCTGCTTCTCCCTCTGCATGTGTCTCTGCCTTTCTCCCCCTTTCTATGTCTCTCATGAATAAATAAATAAAAACCTTAAAAAAAAAAAACTTTAGGGGATCCCTGGGTGGCTCAGCAGTTTAGCGCCTGCCTTTGGCCCAGGGAGTGATCCTGGGGACCCGGGATCGGGTCACACATCGGGCTCCCTGCATGGAGCCTGCTTCTCTCTCTCCCTCTGCCTGTCTCTGCCCCTCTCTCTCTCTCTCTCTCTCTCTCTCTCTCTCTGTGTGTGTGTGTCTCATGAATAAATGAGACACACACACACACAGAGAGAGAGAGAGAGAGAAAGAGAGAGAGGGGCAGAGACATAAGCAGAGGGAGAAGCAGGCTCCATGCAGGGAGCCTGATGTGGGACTTGATCCTGGGACCCCAGGATCATGCCTTGGGCCAAAGGCAGGCACTAAACTACTGAGCCACCCAGGTATCCCAAATAAATAAAATCTTAAAAAAAAAAAATCTTTAAAAAAAATAGAAATTTTTCTATGAGAATACTTGCCTATTTAAATTTTCTTTATCAGAAGGAGAGCAGGGTTTGGAATGGAGGTTGGGGGTGAAGTGCTATGGAGAGGAGGGCAGCAAAGCAAGGGCTAAGGTAATAAAGGGGAATGCAAGGTTGCTTTCTAACTTGTATCACTTTGCCCTTAAACACTCTGCCCTAGGGCAGCAGGGACTGAGATCAATTTACTCAGAAGCTGCTGAAGCTTAAACCCTAGAACACCCCCTGCTTGCAGGGCCCAGTGAGGAGCCTTAACAATGTATTTATAAGGTCATATGTTTCTTAAAAACTTCTAAAAGATATTTTAGGGGTGCCTGAATGGCTCAGTTGGTTAAGTGTCCGAACTTCAGCTCGGATTATGATCTTGGAGTCCTGGGATGGAACCCAGAGTCCGGTCCTTGCTCAGTGGGGAGTCTGCTTCTCCCTGTCCCACTGCCCCTCCCCTGCTTGTGCTCTCTCTCTCAGTAAATAAAATCTTTTTATAAAAAAAGACATTTTAGGGGCAGCCCGGGTGGCTCAGTGGTTCAGCGCTGCCTTCAGCCCAGGGCCTGATCCTGGAGATCTAGGATCGAGTCCCGCATCGGCTCCCTGCATGAGCCTGCTTCTCCCTCTGCCTGTGTCTCTGCCTCTCTCTCTCTCTCTTTGTCTCTCATGAATAAATAAATAAAATCTTTAAAATTTTTAATTTAATTTAATTTAATTTAAAAAAACATTTTAGGGACACCTTGGTGGCTCAGCGGTTTGGTGCCTGCCTTTGGCCCAGGACATGATCCTGGAGACCTGGGATTGAGTCCCACGTCGGGCTCCCTGCGTGAAGCCTGCTTCTCCTTCTGCCTGTGTCTCTGCCTCTCTCTCTGTCTGTGTGTGTCATGAATAAATAAATACAATCTTAAAAAAAAAAAAAGAAAAAGATATTTTAACTGCAGTCACTTAAAAACCACCATCTCTTTCCATTCCCACTTCTGTCAGACCCTCATGGCATGGCTGCAGGCATTTTTGAGCTCTAACTTAAGAGAAGTTGAGTTGGGAGACAAATTTAGAGTGGTTTAGTGGGATGTATTTATGTGGCTCACAGTCCTGCCAGTATAGACACATTACTGCTAGCTGACCGAGTGCAGGAATATGCCTGTCATCCACTCTGTCAACTCACCTGGTGGCAAAATGTGAAGGTGCAAGGCCAGACATTGTAAATGGATAATGAAGAGTCCCACAGTGCCTGGCACCAGACATCGGTGGGTAGTGAAGGAGAGACAAGGTCTGACATTTGCAGAGCCAAAAGCTAAGTCTGCAGAAATTTCTTCCAGCTATCAGATGTGCAAAACAGTATAAGTAGACTGGTTCTCCGCAATGCCTGATTAAACTGGAAGTTCCCTCCTGTCAGGAATGTACATGACACAGTGTATATAACCATAAGCATAAAATTCACCATTTTTCCTCTTTTTGATAATAATTGTGCACAAGAGAATTTACCAGGTTTCTTGTGTTTATGAGCACAATCTTGGAGCCATACTAAAAGAACTAGTACATCTGTGTATATGTTGTGTGTTTTCTGCATCCCCACATTTGAAAATAATACAAAAAACTCATATGAAGCCATCACAATTAGAATATTGTCAACAAGCTGGTTAATAAGCATTATTATTTCATTTTTAGCAATATTATTTCAAATAGTGTTTAAGATTAGTTATTGCACTCACAAAACCTCAAATGCTCTGAAATCTTACAGCTCAAAAAAGAACTTGATATTTTCCCAAATTTAACCAGAATTCTAAACATGGCATTACCAATAAAGTGTTGAAGCAGAAAGAAAATTTTAAACTCTTAATAAGAGAAATACTGAATTCTTTTTCTATTTTCTGGCTGGAAAACATTATAAAGTTCCTATCAAAGACAGAGGCCTCCAAAAATGCACAGTAGAAAAATACAGGGCAAAAAGTTTTAGAGAGGTTCGTCATACATACAAGGGTGTATTATCGTCATTGTACGACGAACAAAACAAAACACAAAAACAATGTGTCAGCTTTTCAACTGTGTAATATGCTGTGGTTTATTTTCTCATTCTAAACAAATATTCACCTTGATATCTAATTTTGTTTCATAATATTTGTTTTTTTCCTTTTAGATTTTATTTATTCATTCATGAGACACACACACACACACACACACACACACACACACACAGAGGCAGAGACACAGGCAGAGGGAGAAGCAGGCTCCATGCAGGGAGCCCGATGTGGGACCCGATCCCAGGTCTCCAGGATCACACCCTGGGCTGAAGGCGGCGCTAAACCGCTGAGCCAGGCTGCCCTGGTTCTTTGTCTTAATAAAGGCTCTCCTCCTTTCCCCAAAATTGTATAAAGTCCAAATCCTGCAAACCTAGTCCCTGCTGTTCTGGCAGAGACACATCTGGACCTTACAGAGGCCATTATGAAAAGCGCACAGAGTACAGGGCAGGGGCTCCTGGCTGGCTCAGTCGGTGGAGGATGCAACTCTTGATCCCAGGATTATGAGTTTGAGCCCCATGTTGGGTGTAGAGATTATTTAAAAATAAAAATAAAAAATAAAAAAAGAATACAAGGCATGCTGTGAACAGAAACAGGGCCAATACATATAATAGTACCATAATAAAATCCCTGATAATTAGTCACTCAGAGGGACACCTGTCCAGTCGGTTAAACAACTGCCTTTGGCTCAGGTCATGATCCGAGGATCCTGGGATTGAGCCTGGGGTCGGGCTCCCTGCTCAGCGGGGAATCTGCTTCTCCTTCTCACTCTGTCTCTGTCCCCTGCTCATACTCTCTCTCTCTCTCTCTGTCTCTCTCTCTCATAAATAAATAAAATCTTTTAAAAAAAATTAGTTACTCAGGGATGCCTGGGTGGCTCAATTGTTGAGCATCTGCCTTTGGCTCAGGGCATGATCCCAGGTTCTGGGATCAAGTTCCACATCGGGTTCCCTTCATGGAGCCCACTTCTCCCTCTGCCTGTGTCTCTGTCTCTCTCTCTGGGTCTCTCATGAATGAATAAATAAAATCTTTAAAAAAAATTTAGTCACTCAGAATAAAGACACACATTTCCACCTTGAAGGTAGGTGTGACAAAGCTGTAGCCAATAGAATTATGTAAATTATGGATTCCCAAAAAGGAACAGGTCATGCCTTCTACTTCTTTTCTCCCTTTCCAGGGACTGGAATGCAGATGTGACGGTGAACATCTTGTTCCTGTGGACAAGGACAACACTCTAAAGATGTTGAGCCAACAATATGCAAGGAGTATAGGTCTCTAACCCCACAGAACAGCCCCATCAACCCCCAAACTAGCCTTGGTCCACTTATACCCATAATACTCTGTGAGAGAGTAATAGAAGTTTCTTTTTTTTTAATTTTATTTTTAATTAATTAATTTACTTATGACAGTCAGAGAGAGAGAGAGAGAGAGAGAGAGAGAGAGAGAGGCAGAGACACAGGAGGAGGGAGAAGCAGGCTCCATGCACCGGGAGCCCGATGTGGGACTCGATCCCGGGTCTCCAGGATCACACCCTGGGCTGAAGACGGTGCTAAACCACTGGGCCACTGGGGCTGCCCAGAAACAGACTTTTTTTTTTTTTTTAAGATTTTATTTATTAATTCATGAGAGACACAGAAAGAGAGAGAGAGAGAGAGAGGCAGAGACACAAGCAGAGGAAGAAGCAGGCTCCATGCAGGGAGCCTGACATAGGACTGGATCCTGGGTTTCCAGGATCATGCCCTGGGTAGAAGGCAGTGCTAAACTCTGAGCTACCTGGGCTGCCCAGTTTCTATTTTTTTAAATTAAATTAAATTTATTTTTTAAAGTTTTTATATTTATTCATTCATGAGAGACACACAGAGAGGCAGAGACATAGGCAGAGGGAGAAGCAAGCACCCAGGTGCCCCCAAAAGTTTCTATGTTAAGCCCCAGTTATTGTGGATTGCCATTAGGAAGCTGATCTTAGGGCAGCCCCGGTTGAGCAGCCGCCTGCAGCCCAGGGCGTGATCCTGGAGACCCTGGATCGAGTCCCATGTCAGGCTCTCTGCGTGGAGCCTGCTTCTCCCTCTGCCTGTATCTCTGCCTCTCTCTCTGTGTGTGTCTCTATGAATAAATAAATAAAATCTTTTTTTTTTAATAAAATCTTTTTTTAAAAAAGGAAGCTGATCTTATATCCCTATACAACCATAATAATAATCCTTTGTATTTATAGAGTTCTTTTGTCTTTATTTTTTATTTTTTGTCTTTTTTTTTTAATTTTTATTTATTTATGATAGTCACAGAGAGAGAGAGAGAGAGAGAGAGAGAGGCAGAGGCATAGGCAGAGGGAGAAGCAGGCTTCATGCACCGGGAGCCCGATGTGGGACTCAATCCTGGGTCTCCAGGATCGTGCCCTGGGCCAAAGGCAGGCGCCAAACCGCTGAGCCACCCAGGGATCCCTGTTCTTTTGTCTTTATAAAACACTGTAGTGTCTTTTGGGATCAGTAACTGCTGGTGAGGGGGTGGAGTGGGGAAAGGTCATCACTTTGACCTTTTCTGTGAGGATCCTGAGGTCCAGGATGTTGATGGACTTGCCTAGGAGCATACAGGGGAGGCTCCCTGATATAGGGATCTCTCCAATGAGGATGAGCGCCAGGTGGAAGCCTGGTGACCGCACATGAAGCAGCCGCGTGGGTGATGAGCTGGTGAGCATGCTGGCTTTTTGCTCTTAACATTCACACCTGACTATTTGTAACCCCCTAGAGTAGGGGTAGTGCACATTCTTTCTTTTCTTGTCTTCCTGTACTTTTCTCAATTTACTGCTGCACGTGGAAAGGAATGGAAAATAGGGGAGGGTTCCTGCTTTGCATATCACGTATGTCTTGCCTCTTCCCTCTTCATTCCCTCCTTTCCTTAGGGATTCAGCTAAAAACCCATCAGGCATGGCTGTGCAGAGTAGGGGCCTGGCAAATGTCGGCACCCGTGGGAGGAGGGCAACCTAGCACGGTGGCAGCCTTGCGGGGGTCAAGAAATTGGCCATGTACAAGGGAGGTGGGCAAATAAGTAAATACACTGAGGTTAAGGGAAGCCAGGTTAAAAAAAAGGGGGGGGGAGCCAGGTGTCTCAAACGTCAGGGAAAGGAGTTATAAATATGAAAAACAGGAATACCAAAAGGAACTCTGAGATGTTGGGTCAAAATGGGAGGAATTGGTGTGGACTCAGGTAGGGTGCAAAGGTCAAGAATGGACTAAGTGGGGGCATCCGGTCGGCTCAGCCAGTGGAGCACATGCCTCTTGATCTCAGGATTATGAGTTTGAGCCCCACATTGGGTGTAGAGATTATGTAAATACATTTTAGAAACTTTAAAAAAAAAAGAATGGACTAAGGAATTTTTCTAGATAGTAGACCAAAAAGACATAACAACTAAGTGCAACACATGGTCCTGGATTAATCCTTTTGTTATAAAATAATTCTTGGGACAGTTGGCAAAACTTGAATGGAGTCACTGGGTGAAGAGTATATATATGGGTGTTCTTGGGGTGCCTGGCTGTCTCAGTCGATGGAGCATGTGACTCCTGATCTCAGGGTTGTGAATACGAGCTCTACATTGGGTGTACAGATTATTTAAAAATAAAATCTTGGGGCACCCGGGTGGCTCAGTCGGTTAAGTGTGAGCCCTTGGCTCAGGTCACAATCCTAGGGATGGAGTCCCACATAGGTCTCCCTGCTCAGTGAGGAGGAGCCTGCTCCTCCCTCTCCCTATACCCTCCCCTCTGCTCCTGCTTTCTCTCTCTCCCAAATAAATAAATAAATAACATCTTTAAATAAAATAAAATCTGGGGGATCCCTGGGTGGCGCAGCGGTTTGGCGCCTGCCTTTGGCCCAAGGCGCGATCCTGGAGACCCGGGATCAAATCCCACGTCAGGCTTCCAGTGCATAGATTCTTCTCCCTCTGCCTATGTCTCTGCCTCTCTCTCTCTCTGTATGACTATCATAAATAAATAAAAATAATAATAATAAAAAATAAAATAAAATCTTAGAGGGGCACCTGGGTGGCTCAGTCGGTTGAGTGGCAGACTCTTGATTTCTACTCAGGTCTTGATCTCACAGTCATAAATTCAAGCTCTGCATTGGGCTCCCACGCTTGCCAACTTAAAAAAATCTTAAAAAAACAAAACAAGACTATATGGGTACTCTTTTTTTTTTTTCATATATGGGTATTCTTAGTGCAATTGTTGCAACTGTTCCGAGTTTCACATTATTTTAAAACGATCAACACACAACAGAAAATATAAACAGTGTCAGACTAGTAAATCCATATGCCTCCCAGGTCCAATTCACATGCTAATAGTTTGTGTGACTTTGGGGAAATTACTGTCCTTTTATGGGTCTGCTTTTTTTACTGCCAAGCGGGAGCTTTGGATGTGAGCAAATAATCACTTCGGTTAGTGATTATTTGAGGTGGAGGTAGCTCCACCCTCTCCACCCAGTTGTGGAAGAAAAAATGATGCATGACTAAGTCCAGGGGCTCCAAGAAGCTTTGTGCCCTCCTCCTCTGCCGTCCTTGAGCGCAGGCCCAAGGCCCCCTGTGCGGGCAGGTGCTGAAAGCCAGGCCCACCGGGACTTGGAATTGCAAATAGTTGACCCAGAGATTCTCACACTTTAGTGAGTATGCACTGCAATCACCTGGAGGTGCTCATTTCAAATGCAAATTTCTGGCAAATCCCCCTAATACTGGCTTAAACCTGGAGGGGTTTGTCTGCTACCATTATTATTCCTTTTTTTTTTTTTTAAAGGTTTTCTTTTTTTTTTTTTTATTTTATTTATTTATTTATGATAGTCACAGAGAGAGAGAGAGAGAGAGAGAGAGAGAGAGAGAGAGAGAGAGAGAGAGGCAGAGAGGCAGAGGCACAGGCAGAGGGAGAAGCAGGCTCCAAGCACCGGGAGCCCGATGTGGGACTCGATCCCGTGTCTCCAGGATCGCGCCCTGGGCCAAAGGCAGGCGCTAAATCGCTGCGCCACCCAGGGATCCTCTATTATTCCTTTTTTTTTTTAATATTTTTTTTAATTTTATTTATTTATGATAGTCACATAGAGAGAGAGAGAGAGAGGCAGAGACACAGGCAGAGGGAGAAGCAGGCTCCATGCACCGGGAGCCCGATGTGGGATTCGATCCCCGGTCTCCAGGATCGCGCCCTGGGCCAAAGGCAGGCGCCAAACCGCTGCGCCACCCAGGGATCCCTATTATTCCTTTTTTAAAAAATATTTTATTTTTAAGTAATCTCTGTACCCAATGTGAGACCCAGCTTTACAACCCGAGATCCCGAGTTGCACTTTTCACCCACTGAGTCCGCCAAGCGCCCCTGTCCGCATCATTCTAACTGGGAAGTGGGAGACCCAGGCTGGTGCAGCAGCTGCGCAGACTTCAGCAGGAACTTGCTCTCCAGTCTTCCACCCCATCAACCTTTACGTGTTGTGCTTGTTGCCTCAGGGTTGCAATACGGTTGCTGCTCTTTGAACAAGCCTGACAGCTCCCACCCACGAAGTTTGCATTTGTTTTTCCTTTTCCCCTCCTGGAGGCCACTTCCTACCTTCAGAAATCTGCTCAGATGTCACCTTCTTAGTTAAGGCTTTAAAAAGGGCAACTCCTCCCACCCTGCCCCAACCATCTGGGAACTCCCCATCTCTCCCTTCTCTGCTTTATTTTTCTCCTTCAGTGTCTCCTCCCCAACCTGGAGTGGAAGCACTGGGAGGGCAGGGGCTTCTGTTTATTCCAGTTTATTCTGTTGAAGGCTGTATTCCCAGCAGAAGAATGCCTGGACCGAACACACGGGTAACAG
The DNA here is from genome assembly GCF_011100685.1 of Canis lupus familiaris. Classification (NCBI taxonomy): domain Eukaryota; kingdom Metazoa; phylum Chordata; class Mammalia; order Carnivora; family Canidae; genus Canis; species Canis lupus. The sequence goes on from NC_049238.1 coordinate 20,152,564, forward strand.
GTGCTCAGTAAATAGTTGTTCAATGAGAGAATGCACTCCCAGGAGGGACATCTGAGTTTTAGAAAGGAAGAAGAAAGAGGAAGAGGAAAAGCGGGTGATGTCTCTATCAGGAAAGCAAAAACATTTCTAGAAATTCCTTTTTTTTTTTTTTTAATTTTTACTTATTTATTCATGAGAGACCCAGAGAGAGAGAGGGAGAGACACAGGCAAAGGGAGAAGCAAAGGGAGAAGCAGGCTCCTCAAGGGGAGCCCAATGTGGGATTCAATCCCAAGACCCCAGGATCACGCTCTGAGCCAAAGGCCAACCACAACCACTGAGCCACCCAGGCGTGCCATTTCTAGAAATTCCTAACCGACTTCCATTTACGTTTGCTTGGCCAAAACCACATCACATGGCCACCTGTTGCTACAGGGGAGTCTAGGAAGATGAGTGTTTTTAGTTGGGTACACTGATCTCCTTGAACCATTTCTGTAAATAAGGAAGAAAGGAAGAATGAATAACGGAAAGGCAACCTATAGTGTGTGTCCCGTGGATCTATCCTCAACCTAATGAAGTAGAATGTCTGAGGGTGTTAATTTTGGTGCCGGTGAGCCTTAGATCACGCTGTATGAAAACTTTCTGAAGCCATCCTGGATGATGGGTGTCCTGGTCATGGACGTCTGTTTTATCGGCTGTGCAGAGCATACTCCATTCCCCACTGCTACCCCCACCATCTTTCTGGAAAAAACTCTTTATTTCCACCCCTCCTCCATACACATGGTTACAGCAGTAGAACTTTTGGAGGTCTTGTTCATATATCATGTTTCCACCCACCTGACCCAAACCACTGAATTGGAATCACATTCCCATGAATTTGGCACTAGGACTGAGATTCTAAGTCTCTCCGGATGACTGCATCGTGTAAACAGAGAGCTGCTGGCAGACGTAATTTCTGCATCAAGAACTGCAGCAGCTGAGGCAAGAGCACGGACCCCACACAGAAAGAAATTTGGTGAAAGAGAGAGGGTCTTTGCAGTGTTTGAATCCCCAATGCTAGATGATTCCTGAGGACCAGTTCTATACTTGCCCTTGGGGCCCAAGGCATGCTTTTCTTCTTTCTTTTTATTTCATTTTATTATTTTATTTTATTATTTATTCATGAGAGGCACAGAGAGGCAGAGACAGACAGGGAGAAGCAGGCTTCTTGTGGGAAGCCCAATGTGGGACTCGATCCCAGGACCTCAGGATCATGACCTGAACCAAAGGCAGATGCTCAACCACTGAGCCACCCAGGCATCCCCATGGCATGATTTTCTGGGTCCTTATTTCATTCAGGCCAGCTTAAATGAATCTCTAGTAGTGGCCAAGAGTTCTAATGAACACACAGCCCACCCTCTGGAGATCAGGTGCCCAGCCTTGGAGGAAGAAGTGGAACATGGCAGCTTATTTATCAACAAGAGACCTGGGCAAAGGGAGAGAGTTCCTACCGTCTGGCTGTTTTGTGAAGCTCTAGAAAACCACCTATGTCAGCCATACAGGTGATCCTGCTGCTAAAAGGAGAAATGAGTGGTTTTAAAAATAGGACCTCTACGTTCAGGTTTAGAAGATTTGGTTTTATTTCCTTTTTTTTTTTTTTAATTTTTTATTTATTTATGTTAGTCACAGAGAGAGAGAAAGAGAGGCAGAGACACAGGCAGAGGGAGAAGCAGGCTCCATGCACCGGGAGCCCGACATGAGATTCGATCCTGGGTCTCCAGGATCGCGCCCTGGGCCAAAGGCAGGCGCTAAACCACTGCGCCACCCAGAGATCCCTGGTTTTATTTCCAACCACTGTCCTCCTGTCCCTGGCTCTCACTACTTATAAAACCATACAGGGTGCTCATCAGTTTTCCTGAGGTACAGATGGGCTTGAGGTGTGGAACAGAAGGGAAAAAAAATACGGGCTTTTGAGTGTGGAAATCCAGCCACATTGCTAACCAACACGTCTTTAGCCACGTTAGCTAATTTTCCTAAATCTTGTCTGTAAACCACTGACAATAACTTCCACATGAGAGGATTAGGGGAGTGTGCGTGTGTAAAGTACCTAACGCGACACCTGGCAAATCTCAAACAGCAGAGCCATGCCAGCCCTGGCACTCTGGGCTGGCGCAGGGCACAAAGGCACAGAGCCCCACCAGGAGAACCGCCAGTGCCAAACCAACCGGCTCACTGCTGAGTTGTGTGCACCAGGCCAACCACAGTGCAGCCCTGGGAGTCAAGGGCTTTGTGTTTGTTTGTCAGCAGCAACTACTTTTCATTTCCCCTAAGACCTCCATGCTATGGGGAACCAATAGCCAGGATCAGGAGGGGAGGGAAAGAAGCTCTGGGAAGAGAGCCTGATGGCACGTTAGTCTTTAAACTATTTTAATTCAGCGCTCACCATATGCCAGGCACATCTATGTGCTTTGGACACATTACTACCCGCTTTCATCTCTCCTGGCTGATCAATGGGGGAGCAGAGCTGTCAAATGATATTGACAGCTAATCTGGACATCTAGGCTGTTCTGACATCTGCTAATAGCTCAGAATTAACCAAGTGGGGACTCTTCACCCAGAACATGAACAGCTGTTGCCATGGCTCTGGCACAGACTTCAGGCTAGAGCCTGGGACCTGCCTCAACCCTGCTGGACAGATGAGTCCCTTTTAAGCAACCCGTTCTTCCCCCAGATGCTGGTAACTGTAGCTGAGCTCCAAATACTCTCAAACCCCTCTTGGAAAAACAAGGAAGAAAGAAGGGAGAAAATGCAAAAGTGAGTATAAGGAAGAACAAAGGGAAGAGAAGGCAGGCAATCAATTCTGTGACGATACTCATTCCTTTATTATCGACTGTTAATTTGAACAGGGCTGGGCTGCAGGCTGCCGGCAGCACCAAGCTGCAGGTGCATTTCAGCTCAACAGAGAGGCCTCATCTGAAGCCAAGGAGACAGAGGGTAATGTTTTTTATATATATTTATATATTACATATGTCCTGTATAGTCATATGTATAGAGTGACAAGAATGGGCCACTGCATTAACTGTTGTCCTAAATAAAGACCATAGCAACAGACATGGAAATTTGGTCCTCATCAAGGCCCTTACTTTGTCAATCAAATGTTTGATACATCAAAAGGGAAAGAAGAGAGACTGAGAGATCCAACCACCCCAGTGGCCCTGTTCCCAGCATATGTTACACCGAGTGTAGAGTGTCCTCTGTGGAAGTAAACACACACACAAACACACACACACATACACACGTACACAAAACCGCAGGCAGGAGCTCCTCCTCCGACACACCTCGGGCCCAGCCCTCAGACTGGGGGTGGTGAAATTGGGTATTTTGTGCTCTAAGACTGTGAGGGTCAAGCGACCAGATGATGCAGAGTTGATGTGTCCAAGTGATGAATGGGGGTGACGCGTGCTGTTCATCCACAAACAAGAAAGGTCAGTGGGAAAGGCTGCTCAATGTAGGCAGGGAGTCGCCCTGTGTCCCGGCCACCTGGGGGATTTCTACACATGATTCCTGTCCCGGACACAGCCAAACCTCTGATCTGAATCCTAAGTCTCAAATAATCTCTTGGGCTCTGATGAAAAATGCTACTTCCTTGAAGGACAGGAGCAAATGGCAATTGAGTTGTCCAACCATCCAATCCAGTAACTATGGCAGAAATGACAGCAACACTGAATTAAACCAAACCATAGCTCGGTCCTCAGAGCGCAACTTGAACCATGCAGGAAGCGTTCACTTCCAGATGGAAAGAGAAGAACCAGGTAATCAGCCCCTACCCCCACTCCCACCTCCCACTCATCCAATTCAAGCAGCTCAGTCAGTTTCATGCTTTTCTCGCAATGACTAGAATCCTTATATTCTGGAACAAGAGACTCCCACTCTTAGGACATTTTGAAATCCTAAACCACTTGTTTCTTTCATGATTACTTCTTCACTCCTCTACCAAAATACACACTTAAAAAGGTAAATCAATAAAAATCTCTCTCTCTCTCTTTCTTTTTCTTTTGGTAGAAATTGACTTATTACTTGAGATACCTGGAGACATCTTGGGATGTCACAGAGGGAGGTGCAGAGTACTTCCCTTGGGACCAGAGTTTGCACAATGCTGGAGAAAGGATCAATTTTCAACAAAATAGTGCTCAACAAATGCGATGTGGAACAGGAGTAATAGGCAAAGCTGGCAGATTGTGCCTAGGTCTCTGACTCCTGTGCTAAACGAAGGGGAAACAGCAGATTCCTGATACCTTTGTGTAGCCACGGGGAGAATGACATTGATTCCTCCCACCATGACCTGGGTGGGATCCAAGCAGCTGCCAAGGAAAATGACCAAAGCAGAAAGGAGCAGTGTCTCCGAAATGGGGAGTTGGCTTGATCGCTTGTTAACCCAAGTTACTTCTCCAAGGGGACAGAAACGAAGGGACTCAGAGAAGGGACTTCCTTAGATGACTGTCCGTGTTGTCTCCATTGCCGTTTCGTTTTCTGCAGGTCCTAAGCAGGCAGCAACTGGTCGGTTCACAGTTCCCATCCAAAGGTTGGGAAGGTGGCCAGGAGCAGAGTTTGGGTAAGCCATGAGTTCTTGCCAAAGCCGAAGAGCATGGGCTGTGTCGGTGAGGTCATGTAAGTCCTTGAAAAGGAGCCCAAGAGGCCAAAAGAGGTTGTCTGAGGTCCAGAAAGCAGAGTGCGGGGCTCTTTTTGCTGGGAGCATAGGCCCAACACTGTCAGGACATCTCCTGTCCTTTGTGGACAGCTAGCATTTTATCTAGTCCCAGAAAGTGCTTTGGCACTGCTCACCGTCAGCATAGGAGATGGATTAGAGTGAGACAGGTAGAAAAAGTACTCTGTTCTCAGGCACTGGCTACCTTCCCTTCTGGGAGCAGCTGACGGGGAGGAGCTGGAGGCCTGACATGGGGGTGTCTAAGTCAGAAGGAAAGGAAGGAGGCTATGCAGTGACCACGGCAGGCTCAGGCGAGGGCATCTCCCCCCCACGGCTGAGCTCCACAAATAAATAACATTAATTAAATAAAGGAGGCTAAGAAAGGCAGGCAGATGCATGGTCTGCCAGATTCTCACCCCCTCACACATACGCACACGCACATGCACACACACGCACACACACTGAGCGTCAGGTGAGATGATCCAGGGTTGGCTCCCCATCCCAGGAGGCTCTTGGGTAGGCAGCCTGACTGAAGGTGGTTACTCATGGTCTAGCACTGTTGTAGGGCGCAGAGCAGCGGAGGCCAGTGAGGCATGTGCGGTAGAGGGTGGAGGCCGCTGAGGACTCTGACACCTGCAGAGGGTAGGGATGAGGTGGGTGAGTGGGGAGGTTGGTAGACAGCAGGAAACAGAAAAGCAAGGACTTGCCTTTCCCTCATCCTGTGGCTATAGGAACCCCTCCCTGATGATCCCAGTTATTACCCTCCCTAAGGCCTCACAGGTATAACCAAAACCTCAACCAGCCCATAGGGTCTCCATGCCTCAACCACCCCATAGAGTCTCTGTGCCTCAACTGGCCCATAGAGTCTCCCTGCCTCCTAAGTCCCTTGCCCACTCTGACCACAGTGGCACTGACCAGGACCTGGACTTTCGAACTTTAGATGTAGAAGGTCTTTCCAGAAAGCTGTCCAACCGCATGAGCCTCTCCATGTGTAGTGCACGGGGGTCTTGTTCTTGGTCCTGAGAGAATTCCATCTCAAAGACAGCTGGAGGGGACACATCCAACTCCAGAAACATTATGTTTTCAGCCTGTGGTGGGAACATCAGATAGACATGAGCAGGGGCTCTGATGATTCTTATCTCTTAGGCGCTCAGTAAATATTGGGCATAGCAAAGGTAATGAGATAGGTAGAGCAAGCAGAGATTATGAGCATCACCTCCCTTGGGCTCTCGCTCCTTCCCCTCCTTCTACTTCCCAGCTTCTTACCCTGTACCTGGGGTGGGACCCCATTGCCATAGCAACCCGAGCATACTGGCTGATAGGCCTCTTGTAGCCCACGGCAGATGTTGGTCGCTTCTTCATTTGGCTGTTATTGCTGTGGGGAAGAGACTATATTAGAGCGGATTTCTTTTGAAGATGGAGAAAATGATATCATGAAGAATTACGTATCATTCAAAGTAGGCAGGAGGCTCTGCAGACCCTGGTTCACAGGAATTTCCTTCTCATTGTTCTGATAGAGCTGGAGAACTAAAAACTATCATAACACAAGGGAACATGTATTCCTTTACTTTTGTTTTTTCCACTGTTTCCCCCCACAGTAAAAAGGTTTGATTAAGGCTGAAATAAAGAAAGGAAATCCAATCTTCTTTTAGCTTTCAGATTCATATGCTGATTCCACACACTATGCAAAATCATTGATAATTAGTGGTTCTGCTTTTCGCATTCTTCTTATTTTGTTAGCACACGCACAAAAAATGATTAAAAATCAGGCTTGAAATGCAAGGGTCCCAAAATAGCCTAAACAATCCTGAAAAAGAACAAAGTTGGAGGGCTCGCATGTCCCAGTTTCAGAACTTAATACAAAGCCTACAGTAATCAAGACTGTGTGGTACTAGCATAAGGACAGAAATATAAATCAATGGAATGGAATTGAGAGTCTAGAAATAAATCTTTATATTTACAATCAGTTGATCTTCTATATGGATACCAAGAACACTTAATGGGGAATGAACAGTCTCCTCAACAAATGGTACTGAGACAATTAATTGGATATCCACAGGCAAAAAAAATGAAGTTGGATCCTTACCTTGTATCATATATAAAAATTAACTCAAAATAGATCACAGGCTTACATGTAAGAGCTAAAACTATAAAACTCTTAGAATGACAGAAGTAAATCTTCATGACCCTAGATCAGGTCTCTTGGATATGATATCAAAAGCTAAAGCAACCAAAGAAAAAATAGATAAACAGGATTTCACTGAAACTAAAAACTTTTGGGGCCCCTGATTACTTAGTTGGTTAAGTCTCCAACTCTTGATTTTGGCTGAAGTCATGATCTTCAGGTCTCAAGATTGAGCCCTTCATTGTGCTCCACACTCAGTGTGGAGTCTGCTTAAGATTCTCTTTCCCTCACCCTCTGCCCCTCCCCCTGCTTGCACTCTCTCCCTTTCTCTCTCTAAATAAATAATAAAATATTTTTTAAAAGTTTGTGCTTCAAAGGACATCAGAAAGAAAGTGCAAAGATGGGATCCCTGGGTGGCTCAGTGGTTTAGTGCCTGCCTTTGGCCCAGGGTGTGATCCTGGAGTCCCCGGATTGAGTCCCACCATCGGGATCCTTGCATGGAGCCTGCTTCTCCCTCTGCCTATGTCTCTGCCTCTCTCTCTGTGTGTGTCTCTTGTGAATAAATAAATAAAGTCTTTAAAAAAAAAAAAAAAAAGAAAGTGCAAAGATAATCTAGAAAGTGGAAGAGTTTATTTGCAAGTCACATATGTGATAAGGGACTTGTATCTCAAATATATAAAGAACTCTCACAGGGGATGCCTGGGTGGCTCAGCAGTTGAGCATCTGCCTTTGGCTCAGGGCATGATCCTGGAGACCTGGGATGGAGTCCCACATCGGGCTCCCTGCATGGAGCCTGCTTCTCTGCCTCTCTCTCTCTGTCTCTCATGAATAAATAAATAAAAAATCTTAAAAAAAATAAATAACTTTAACAAATCAACAATCAAAAGACAAACAACCCAATTTAAAAATGGATGAAGGATCTGAATAGACATTTCCCCAAAGAACATATTATACAAATGGGCAATAAGCACTTGAAAGATGTCAACATCTTTACCAAAATGTATCTCAAAACCACAATGAGATACCACTTCACATCTACTAGGATGACTATAATCAAAGAAGACAGATGTTGGTGAGGATATAGAGAAATTGGAACTTTCATATATTGTTGGAGGGAATGGTTTGGCCAAGTTGGAAAGAGTTATCAGTTCTTCAAAAAGTTAATAAATAATAGAGTTATCATATTACCCAGCATCTCCACTACTCAATATATAGTCAAGAGAATCAAAAACATATGCCAAGGTAAAAGTTGTACATGAACGTTCATAGTAGCATTATTCCTAATAGCCGAAAAGTAGAAACAATGCCCATCAACTAATAAATGAATAAATATGTCATATTCAAAAAATGGAATATTATTCAGCAATAAAAAGGTAAAAAGGAATTTAGTACTGATAAATGCTACAACATGGATGGGCCCTGAAAATATTTTGCTAGGTGAAAGAGAGACATAAAAGACTCATAAAAGACTTATTGTATGATTCCATTCATATGAAGTGTCTAGAAGAGGCAAATCCATAGAGACAGAAGGTAGAGTGGTGATTGCCCCAAGCTAGAGGCATTGGGGAGAGTGAGGAGGGACTGCTAATGGGTTGGGGCTTTCTTTTTGGAGTGATAAAAATGTTCTGGAATTAGACAGTGGTGTCTATACAACTTTGTGAACATACTAACATCCACTGAACTATACACTTTTACTGTTGAATTTTATAATGTGAACTACGTGTCAATAAAATTAATTAAAAAAAAAACAACTCAGGTGTGGCTCTTAAAAAGTGCATATGCTTTTTTTTTTTAAGTGCATATGCAAAAATAAAATAAAATAAAATAAAGTGCATATGCTTTGACCCAAACTCCCACTTCTAGAAATTTCCCTAAGGAAATAATCAGAGATGGGGACATTTACATGCAGGGATGTTTGCTGCAAAATCACTTACAATTGTAAAGTACTATAAACAACCCAGATGTGCAAGGATAGGAACTAAAGTATTAGTCAGCTGTGTGAAGATGATGCAGTTGTTAAAATCATGTAGTTCCATGTCACATGAAAAGATTACCACGATACAATAAAAAAAAAAGCAAATAAAAGGATGAAGATTCTCTTTGTTTTTAAAGAGAGGGAGAGAGGAGGGTGGGGAGGGGCAAAGAGAGAGCGAGAGAGATAAACTCAAGCGGGCTCTACACCCAGAGTGGAGCCCCAAGTGGGGCTTGATCTCATAACCCTGAGATCATGACCTGAGCCAAAATCAAGAGTTGGATGCTTAGCCCCACTTTAAAAAAAAAAAAAAAAAAAAAATTTATTTATTCATGAGACACACACACAGAGAGGCAGAGACACAGGCAGAGGGAGAAGCAGGCTCCATGGAGGGAGCCCGACGTCCCGTGTCTCCAGGATCACGCCATGGGCTGAAGGCAGCGCTAAACCACTGAGCCACCCAGGCTGCCCTGTTTTGTTTTTAAATAAATGTGTATGGATGTGTGTATATGCTTAGAAAAAAGTCTGGGTATTCAACAAAATGTAAATAGTTATTGTCTTTGGATGGTGTGATTACAGGTGACTTTTGTCATCTTTATGCCCTTCTGCAAAATCTTAACTTTTTTATAATAAAAATGTATTACTTTGTATCTAATTATCTCGGACATTTAGTGAAGTACAGAAAATAATATATATATGTACACCTACCATTTGGCCTTGTCAAATCATCTGTGTAACATTTTGTTATGCTTACTCTAAATCTTTTTTTAAGAAATAAACTGTAAGGGCACCTGGGTGGCTCAGATGGTTAAGCATCTGCCCCTGGCTCAGGTCATGATCCCAGGGTCCTGGGATGGAGCCTCACATTGGGCTCCCTGCTCAGCGGGGAGCCTGCTTCTCCTTTTCCCTCTGTCTGCCCCCCCTGCTTGTGCTCTCTTGCACTCTCTCAAATAAATAAATAAAATCTAAAAAAAAAAAAAAAAAAAAAAGATCTAAAATGTAAAAAAGCTGACTAGCTTTTAAGACTCCTATCTCTTCCTCCCCAGAGTTACTCTCTTGAATCTGGTGCTAAGCAATGCAGTGCATGTTTTTATCATTATTTATGTATATGGATATACATAAACAATATACATGGGTATCTGTATGCCTGTTTCTAAAATCTGAACAGTGGGTGTACATGCTGCATTTTTGTGTGTTCAACAAACCTTTTTTTTTTTTAAAAAAAAAAGATTTTATGTATTCATGAGAGACAGAGAGAGAGAGAGAGAGGCAAAGACACAGGCAGAGGGAGAAGTATGCTCCATGCAGGGAGCCCAATGTGGGACTCAATCCCAGGACCCCAGGATCCCAGGATCACACCCTGGGCTGAAGGCAGGCACTAAACCACTGAGCCACCCAGGGATCCCCAACAAACATTTTTTTTTTTTTTAGATTTATCCATGCATGTCTAGATCAGATTATTAAAGTTTACTTATATTGACTATCTTAAAGGTTGCGATATAACATCATATATATGTGTATAAATATATATATAATATTCTCTTGTTGATGGACATCTAGGTTGATTCCTTTTTTGTTTGTTTTTTACAATATTTAATTTATTTATTTGAAAGAGTGAGTGAGAGAGAGAGAGAGCACACAAGCTTTAGGAGAGGGAGAAGAAGGAGCAGACTCCCCGAGGAGTAGGGAGCCTAATGCGGGGCTCGATCCCAGGACCTGGGGATCCTGACTTGAGCTGAAGGCAGATGCTTAACTGACTGAACCACCCAGGTGCCCCGACTGTGAACATTTCTGTACAGGTATCTTCAAGTACATATTCAACAGTTCCCCTGGAGTATATACCCAGGAATGGAATGGTTCCATGGGAGCGTATATGCATTTTCCACTTTACTAGATATTACCAAATTGCTTTTCAAAGTGGTCACACCTATGAAAGCTTCCAATGTGGGACCCCTGGGTGGCTCAGCGGTTTGGTGCCTGCCTCCGGCCTAGGCTGTGATCCTGGAGTCCTGGGATTGAGTCCCGCATCGGGCTCCCTGCATGGAGCCTGCTTCTCCCTCTGCCTGTGTCTCTGTCTCTCTCTCTGTGTCTCTCATGAATAAATAAATAAAATCTTAAAAAAAAAAAAAAAAAGACAGAAAGCTTCCAATACTCTATCCTAGCCACCTCACAATATGACAGACTTCTTATTTCCAGCAGTTTGGTGGGTGTGGGGTATTAACTTTTATTATTCAAAACAAACAAAGACAGGAAAGAAATCAAGAAAGTATTTCCATTAAAACAAAATAATACAAGTTTTGGAGTAAGACATAGCTGAGTTTGAATGTGGGCTCTGCCCCTGAAAGCTTCGTTACCTTGGGAGGTGGCTTAATACCTGAGACTCAGCTATCTCCTCCCTGCCACCCACAACTGCTGAGATTAAGCAAGATAAGCCCTTAGCACAGCTCACAACAGAGGCTCAACACATGGCAGCTGTGATGATTATTTAGTCTCAATCCATCTTGCTAATTTCAAGCAGGGATACAAAGGAGCAATGAAAAAAAAAAAAAAAAAAAAGCCAAAAGGCAGACAGAAGACAGAAGAAACAGGCCGAGTAATTCATAGACAGGACATCCTGTCCTTGTCCAGTAGAACAAGCAGTGTAGGAGCTGACTGCAACAAGGCCTGCCTTCTGCGGCAGAGTAAGGAGAAGGGACAGACTTGTGGTTCATTTTATCAAGCGTATAAAAGAAGGCCAGAGCCTACCTAGGGGTCCCTTCTGACCTCACTTTATGGATAAAAGCAGAGAATGATGAAATCATAGGAGCCCCAGCTCCCTCTGTGGCTGTGTGGCCCCAGGTGGGGGGGCTGGGGGAGGGGGTTGGGGAGCAGCGAGGCTGTGAATGTGTGCAGCAGCAGCTCCATGACGGCTCAAGGGCAGAGGACAAAAATTGGTAACATAACCCCTTATCGTGTATGAGGTGCGTCAACACATCCCATTTGAATTTTGCAACAACCTCCTGAGGTGTAGTCAAGGGCAGGCCAGGAGCCCCAGGCTCAGGCAAGCAAAATGCCTTTTGTGCCTATGGTTGAACAATGAAGGAAGACACTGGGAACTGGACCTTCCCAAATACTCTTTTTAGGATGCTGTACTGTCTCTCAGAGAACCCAGGAACAGGCTGGGGCTGGGAGCGTCTTGAAGGCTGTGAGCTCTGGGAATAGGACAGGGGGACAGGGTTGGGCAAGCAGAGCAGTGTGGATCACTGTGAATTGGCAGCCTGACCCAATAAAGACGCCAGGGCTATTCTGGGTGGCATGCGGGAAGAAGGGGTTGGGGGAGGGGAGTCTGTAACTGGGACACCAAACGTCCCATCTATTCCCTCTTCTGCCCCAGGCCTACTTTCCATGATTGATCCCTCTTAGTAAAGCAGGTTGTGGCTGACAGACTGGAGCAGGGGCCTGCCTCTGCATGTGGCCGCCCCTCCCAGCAGAGACCCACAATAACTACCTGCCCAGTAGATCCTAGGAATTGTCATATGACCCCTCCTCTATATGACTATTACTATCCCAGTATTTTTTTCCCCTTAATATTAAAAAGTTATCTCTCAGCTCTGTCTTAGGGGCTGACCCCAATCTCATGATCAGCTGTCGTATCTCCTTCTTTTCCTCTTCTTTGGTGCTGAAAATCAGAGTCCAACATCATAGGGTGAGTTTTCCTTTAAGGTCTTTCCCAATCATCTGCCACAGCAAATCTGACTTGTCTCTGCGATCTGGTCCCTCTGTCCCCGCAGGCCACCCTGAAGCATTCTGTATGTCTACTTACTTTTTTTTTCTTAATTATTTATTTTACAGAGAGAAAGCACGAGGGAGGAGCAGATGGAGAGGGAGAGAGAAAATCCTCGAGCAGACTCCCTGCTGAGGGTAGAGTGAGCTGGATTCCAGAACCTTGAGATCATGACCTGAGCCGAAATCCAGAGTCAGATGCTTAACCGACTGAGCCACCCAGGCGTCCCTCTGCTTACTCTACTCTTTCCCTCGTCGCAGCCCTACTTGCCTGGGGGCAGCTGGAATTTCTCCCTGTTTTAGATCCAACTCAGTTGTCACAGATCTGTGAATAAAGCTAGGGACTCAACCCAGAGCTGAGAATGTTCTTACTGGGGTCAACTTTGCCTGTATAATGAAACAAGTTTATCTATCTTTAAAAAAAAAAAAAAGATTTTATTTATTTATTCATGATAGACACAGAGAGAGAGAGAGAGAGAGAGGCAGAGAGAGAAGCAGGCTCCATGCAGGGAGCCCGACGTGGGACTCGATCTCCAGGATTGTGCCCTGGGCCAAAGGCAGGCGCTAAACCACTGCGCCACCCAGGGATCCCCAAGTTTATCTATCTTGATTCTATTTATTTATTTATTTATTTATTTATTTATTTATTTATTTTTATTTATGATAGTCACACAGAGAGAGAGAGAGAGGCAGAGACACAGGCAGAGGGAGAAGCAGGCTCCATGCACCGGGAGCCCGACGTGGGATTTGATCCTGGGTCTCCAGGATCGCGCCCTGGGCCAAAGGCAGGCGCCAAACCGCTGCGCCACCCAGGGATCCCTCTTGATTCTATTTAGAGCAAGGAATGCTCCCTCTCTAAACTTGGAGATAGCTTGAATAAAAAAATCAGAATCTGAGACAAAAACAGTAAACCAAACTGCCCTTTTCCGGCACTTCTATGGGATGAAGGCAAATTGGCTTCTCTTGCATCCCTGTAATTATAATATTGGCTCATTAGTATGATTGCAACCATTCATTGATCATCTCCTCTGTGGCCTGGAGCCTCCCATGCATTATCCCGTTTCAACCTCAATAATCCTGCAGGGTACATTTACTATCCCACCTTACAGGTGAAGAAATTTGTGGGGTGCCTGAGTGGTTCAGTCAGTTAAGTGTCTGCCTTTGGCTCAGGTCATGATCCCGGGGTCCTAAGACAGAGCCCCACATCAGGCTTCCTTCTCAGTGAGGAGTCTGTTCCTCCCTCCCTTTCTCTGCTTCTCCCCCACTCGTGCTCTATTTCTTGCTCACTCTCTCTCAAATAAATAAAATCTTTTTTTTTTTTAATTTATTTATGATAGTCACAGAGAGAGAGAGAGAGAGAGAGAGGCAGAGACACAGGCAGAGGGAGAAGCAGGCTCCATGCACCAGGAGCCCGATGTGGGATTCGATCCCAGGTCTCCAGGATCGCACCCTGGGCCAAAGGCAGGCACCAAACCGCTGCGCCACCCAGGGATCCCAAATAAATAAAATCTTAAAAAAAAAATACAGGTGAAGAAATTTGGGTTCGGTGAGGTTAAAAAGCTTTCCAGGGCAGCCCAGGTGGCTCAACAGTTTAGCACCGCCTTCAGCCCAGGGTGTGATCCTGGAGCACCGGGATAGAGTCCCACATTGGGTTCCCTGCATGGAGCCTGCTTCTCCCTCTACCTGTGTCTCTGCCTCTCTCTGTCTCTGTGTCTTTCATGAATAAATAAATAAAATCTTAAAAAAAACAAACAAACAAACAAACAACTTTTTCCAGAGGTGCCTGAGTGGCTCAGTGGGTTAAGTGGCCAACTCTTGATTTTGGCTCAGGTCATGATCTCAGGGTCTTAGGATTGAGCCAACAGTAGGGTCCATGCTCAGTGGAGAATCTGCTTGTCCCTCTGCCCCCAACCCCCATCCCACCACTCATGCTCTCTCTCTTAAATAAATAAATCAAATCTAAAAGAAAAACAAAACCCTTTTACAGGCCACAAGTAAATGGCAGAGCAGGGACTAGAATTCAGAATGTTCTAAATCCAAAGTCCAGTGTCTTTCTACTGCACCACGATGCCTTTGAAAAGAATCTAGGGGGATCCCTGAGTGGCTCAGCGGTTTGGCGCCTGCCTTTGGCCCAGGGCGCGATCCTGGAGTCCCGGGATCGAGTCCCGCGTCAGGCTCCTGGCATGGAGCCTGCTTCTCCCTCCTCCTGTGTCTCTGCCTCTCTCTCTCTCTCTATGTCTATCATAAATAATAAATAAATAAATATTAAAAAAAAAAGAATCTAGGGTGGCTTGCAAAGGGCCAAGAGCTAAAGTTACAAAAAGAATTTTGTGAACTATAGACCAATGGCTATAGACATTGTCAAATATTAACCCCTAGAAGACAATTTTGTCTAAATACAATGAAAAATAAAGACTATTATGAGAAACTAAAAATAAAAGGTTATATTTGTAGAGTAGTTTTTGCTGGAGCTGGTTGCAAACTGGTCTTTCTTTTAATAAGATTTTATTTATTTATTTCAGAGAGAGAGAGCAAGAGTGGGGGGTGAAGGGGAAGAGCAGATAGGCTAAGTAGGGAGCCCAGTGTGGGGCTCAACCCCAGGATCATGACCTGAGCCAAACAGACACTTAACCTACTGAGCCAACCAGGTGCCCCACAAAAATGGATTTTCAAAGTGACTTTAATACAAAAATTGTTTGTGATGGTATAAGGCCTGTGTATCAACTAGTTGTGTCACAGAGATAGCAGAGGAAAAAAAAGGGGTAGCCTTCCAAAATAAGGATATGGACGTATTTCAAGAGTTGCCTGGCAGGGCGCCTGGGTGGCTCTTGGTTTCAGCTCAGGTCAGGATCTCATGGTTGTTAAGACCAAGCCCTGTATAAGGGCTCTGCATGGGGCCTGGAGCCTGCTTAAGATTCTCTCTCTCTCTCTCCCTCTGCCCCTTGCATGCTATCCCTCTCTCTCTGAAACAAAACAAAACAGAACAAAACACCTCCATGCAGGCTGAGGGGCAACTCTGTTCAAGTTGCATATGTAGGAATTGATTCTTACCAGAAAGTTCTGGAAAAGAAAATACTACTAGGTAAGCCCCAGTGAGAAGTTTTTGAAAAATGATCAGTTTTCAGGCTTTCTGGTGGCAAGGAAAACACTGAAACTTTCTTTGCATTACCTTCCTTTAGAAAGATGGATTGGAGGGAGGAGTAAGACTTAATGGGAGAGAAGATGTGGGAAAAGCCTCACAGGTAACTAAGCTCTCATGCCTCTGCCCACAACCATTGCCGGGGGTTTTCCAAGGCACACGAAGAGCATGTCAAGGGTACAGATTCACCTTTAAGGCAGAAGAGACAGGAGACGAGGGACTAGGAAAGTCAACAGTGAAGCAGTAAGCAAAGATTCCTATCTCGATTTTGGAGGATTTCTTTCTTTTTAATAGTTATGATTGGTACCTATTCTTTTTTTTTTTTTTTTAAGATTTTATTTATTTATTTATTCATGAGAGACAGAGCGAGAGAGAGGCAGAGACAGGCAGAGGGAGAAGCAGGCCCCATGCAGGGAGCCCGACGTGGGACTCGATCCCGGGTCTCCAAGATCACACCCTGGGCTGCAGGCGGCGCTAAACCGCTGAGCCACCAGGGCTGCCCGATTGGTACCTATTCTTAAAAATGATTTAAAGTACTATTTTAAGATAGCTGTTTTAATTTTATTGAATTTCATTTATTTCTTTTTTTTTTTTTTTAAGATTTTATTTATTTATTCATGAGGACACACACAGAAAGAGGCAGAGACATAGGCAGAGGGAGAAGCAGGCTCCATGCAGGGAGCCCAATGTGGGACTCGATCCCAGGTTTCCAGGACCACGCCCTGGGCGGAAGGCGGCACCAAAGCACGGAGCCACCTGGGCTGCCCCATTTCTTTCTTTTCTTTCTTTCTTTCTTTCTTTCTTTCTTTCTTTCTTTCTTTCTTTCTTTCTTTCTTTCTTCTTTCTTTCTTTCTTTCTTTCTTTCTTTCTTTCTTTCTTTCTTTCTTTCTTTCTTTCTTTTCTTTTCTCAAAGATTTTATTTATTAATTCATAGAGTCAGAGAGAGAGAGAGAGAGGCAGAGACACAGGCAGAGGGAGAAGCAGGCTGCGCTAAACCGCTGCGCCACCGGGGCTGCCCCATTTATTTCTTTTTAAAAGATTTTTATTTATTTATTTGAGAGAGAGAGAGCAGCAGAGGGAGGAGAAGCAGATTCCCTGTTGAGTGGAGAGGCCTACTTGGGGCTTGATCCCAGGACCCTGAGATCATGACCTGAGCTGAAGGCAGCCGCTTAACCAACCAACCACCTGTTTGGTGCCCCACCTGTTTTAATTTTAAAAATCTGTGAATGAGGGCAGCCCCGGTGGCGTAGTGGTTTAGCGCCGCCTGCAGCCCAGGGTTTGATCCTGGGGACCCAGGATCGAGTCCCACGTCAGGCTCCCTGCATGGAGCCTGCTTCTCCCTCTGCCTGTGCCTCTGCCGCCCCCCCCCCCCCCGTGTCTCTATGAATAAATACATAAAATCTTTTAAAAAATAAAATAAATAAAAATCTGTGAATGATTTTTTGGTGTATGCCAACTATTCAGAGAAATGGATAAACTGAAGCACGAAACTACAAATCTCCAATCAAGATCCCTTCTCAGTTCCAGATTAAAGGAAAACCATGAGGCATTGCCTTTAAATGCCATGCACCAGCTCAGGTCAAGAGGAGGGAAGTTGCCCTCAGGGACACTATTGGGATAACTGGCTCAACCTGAATATTGCCTATATAATAGTACTGTGTCTATATAAGATTTTCTGAATTTGATCATTGAATTATAGTTATGGGAGAGAATGTCCTCATTCTTAGAAAATGCAGGTAAAGGATCCAAATGTCTGCAACTTAATCTCAAATGGTTAGGCGATGGGGAATTAATAAGGCAGGGTGTGGTGGGGCAGCCCAGGTAGCTCAGTGGTTTGGCACCGCCTTCAGCCCAGGGCCTGATCCTGGAGACCCAGGATTGAGTCTCACGTCAGGCTCCCTGCATGGAGCCTGCCTCTCTCTCTCTGTCTCTCATGAATTAAAAAAAAAAAAAAGCAGGGTGTGGCAAAACATCAATATCCAGTGAGTTTTGATGAAGGGTATATGGGAATTCTTTACACTGTTCTTGCAATGCTTATTTTTTAAAATAAAAAGTTAAAAAAACTCATGCCTTCTTAGAGCCTCTCATCCCATCTCTATCTAATGTAAAGAAATTCCTCCACCTGCAAACTTTTTTTTTTTTTCAAAAATTTTATTTTTGGCACGCCTGGGTGGCTCAGCAGTTGAGTATCTGCCTTTGGCTCAGGGCGTGATCCCAGAGTTCTGGGATCAAGTCCCACATCAGGCTTCTTGCATGGAGCCTGCTTCTCTCTCTCCCTGTGTCTCTGCCTCTCTTTCTGTGTCTCTGATGAATAAATAAATAAAATCTTAAAAAAAAAAAACTATCTCGGGGGGCACCTGGTTGGCTCAGTGTGTTACGTGGCTGACTTCAGCTCAGGTCATGATTTCAGGGTCCTGGGATTGAGCTCTGCATTCAGCAGGGAGTCAGCTTCCTTTCTCTCTCTCCCTCTGCCCCTCACCCCACCTGCGTTCTCTCAAATAAATAAATAAAATCTTTAAAAAAAATTTTTTTTAAGATTTTATTATTCATTCATGAGAGACATACAGAGAGAGAGAGGCAGAGACACAGGCAGAGGCAGAAGCAGGATCCATGCAGGGAGCCCGACGTGGGACTCGATCCTTGGTCTCCAGGATCAGGCCCTGGGCTGAAGGTGGTGCTAAACCGCTCAGCCATCTGGGCTGCCCTAAAAAAATTTTTAAAGTAATCTCTATACCCAACATGGGGCTCAGACCCACCACCCCAAGATCAAGGTCAAGAGTGACACACTCTACCGGCTGAGCCAGCCAGGCACCCACACAAAATTTCAATTGAAGAACTTTCTGAGTACAAAATCAATAACCTTAACAGACCAGAAGCCTCACCAGCATCTCCCTCCAGCAGAGGGCACTAGAATAGTGGCTTTCAAGCCTGGCTTCCCTTGCAGAATCACCTGGAAGCTTTTACTAAAGTCCAAAGTGACATCATTGAAAAGTCCTCTACTCGTGAACTTGCCACTTACATAGTGTCAGCTTGGGCAGGGTCAGCCTTTTGACTAAGTAGGCATCTGATATCCAGGGAGAAGCCACAGACCCACCCAGCTTTGGGGAGAACCTTGCACTATCTCGGCCTTAACATTCCTAAGATAGAGAGAGCAAAGAAGCTCCAGGGAAGTGCTTTGGTATCCAGCCTCCTGGACACCTCTGTAGGCAGATTTTTCAATTCAGGGGCAGCGGTTCCGCTGAGGGAGGCAGTCCCTCTGCTGGGTTTGAGTATCGTCTCATTCTCCGTGGCCACCAGCAGAGGGAGCTACACGCCCAGCCAGTGGATGCGAGCTATACCCACGCACGAGGCTCTATGGAAACAGGTGGAAATGCTGAATCACCACCAGTGCTCAATCACCAGCTCAATGCTGAGCTGTGCGAGGTTATAAAGACCAGGCCAACCTCCGTCATTTCCCCCAGGCCGATCGCTTCCCTGCGCTCCTGACTGCACCGTGCGCTGGCTGCGTCTGATACTCTCTGTCCGTAGGGTCCTGTATACAGAGCCCAACACAGTCAGGCAATATGAACTATTGTTGCTGGGTTTGGCACCCGACAAATGAATATTCACCAGACGGACCAGACGTTGATCATTTACTGGGGTTGCCAAAATGCTGAGTGCTCTTCCCCTCCGTAGGTCCCTCAAGGGGCACCTGAGACACTTCATTTTGGGGAGAACACCCTTCTTTCACGAAGACCTATGTCAGCTCCTGAAAAGTCCATCTCCATCCGCATCTTCCATACCTATCTCCAAATCCACAGAAACCTCTGACTCCCCGCAGGCCCCTGGCCACCCCCCAACCTGGGGTGGGCTGGCAGGTGCGCAGGGCCCAGACCAGGTGGCGAGAGACTCACACTCCAGCGGGCACGAGTGGCTGGAACTTCCACTGCTCCTCCTCACAGTCCAGGAAAAGGCGGTTCATGATCTTGTTCTTCTCCTCGGGGGGGATGAAGTTCTCGATGATCAGGTACCTGGGAGCAGGAATGAGGCAGAGATGGGAACTGGGGAGTGACAGACCACACGACCACATGCGTTGAAGGTTGAAGCAAGAAGCAAAGAGGCAGAGGGAGCAGAGGTGATGGGAAAACCAGAAAGTTGGAAGAGAGGGTCCCTACAGCAATCCCAGAACTTGAAATCACTGCTTCCAGTGCAAAGACGGTAGACTCAGGGCCTTAGGGGTTACTCTTGGCTGCACCCAGCCCCCAGCATGCACCTTGGAGGATTCATCATTACGGCAGAACAGAGGAAGGAGAAGGAAACAGACACATTCTATTTCTAAGGGACATGGACTCCTCAGGGAGTAGATGGGTGGAATGAGGCCTGGAGGAAGGAAGTAAGTCCCCCAGGGATTGGCCAGGGAGTGAGGGATGGCAGTGAGGACCAGGAGTGGGGAGAGGGGGGGCCCTACTTGAGCTTGAGCTCCCGAGTCTGCTCATTCTGTGCCTCCTCCAGGTCCTGCCGCACGCGGATGTACTCGTCATGCTGGTCCTGGATCTCTGCCTTCACAGCCTGCAGCTTGGCGTAGAGCTGCACGGGGACAGGCGCTGCTCAGAGGCGACACAGCATGGCGGGGAGGCCCCTCTCCCTCAGCCTGGCTCCCCACTCTGCAGGCTCAGGCTCCAGCAGCTGAGTCCAGGGGGAGAGGCCCACCCAGTCTGAATCTCCCTCCTGCCCCCCTGTCCGTCCTATGCTGGGGGGCCAGTTACCTGCCCCCTTTTGGCTGCTGTCAGCACTGTGGCGTGTTCACACTGAAAGGGACCTGAGAGATCTTTAGTCCCAACACCCTCTTTCTAGAGAAGAGGTAACTCAGGCACGTGGTTGCTCACAGTTACACAGCTAGCGATGGGAAGAGTCAGAATCAGGACCCAAGTACAGAACTGCTGGTGCAAGGCTCAGAGAGGGATGGGGGCCCGAGCCACTTTGGAAGGTGACCTATCCTACTCCTGTCTCTCCAGGGGCTCTTAAAAATGGGGGTGTGGAGGGCGCAGGGCTTGCTGTCCTGCTCCTGACCCACCAAGAGGTAATCTGTCCCTGGAAACTGCCATGTGGCTGGGCCTCTGCCTGGCCTGCTCTGGGTTCAGCAACCCTCTGGGTTCTCCAGGTTCATCCCAGAATCCAGGCTCCATCAGGCTGCCAGGCCCTTCCCTGCCCCACCGCATCATCTCACCTTCTTGAGTTTCTTGGTTTTGACCTCCACCTCCTGCTGCAGGGACGTGTAGGTACCCCGGAGCTCCATGGTCTCCTCATCGCGGAGCATCATCTCCTGCTGCATTTCCCGTTCACGGCGTTTCTAGGCCGAGGCAAGGCACAGGGGCTCAGTGGTGCAGCGTGTACTGGGGAGGGCCAAGGGAGCTCAGGGGACAAGTTCACTCTGCCTATCATGGGATTTCACTCCACTGTGGCTACAGATGCTGGGAAGGAGAAGAGAGTGTCCTATGGCCCATGGCCCCTGGAGCCTCTCTGGACCTTCTTAGCTCATATGGCCATGTCTTTGCCAGGCACTGCCCCCTGTGGATGGAGACCCCAGCCCTAACAGCTGGCACATTGTGGGAGTGTCAAGCCGACATAGATTCCCATCATCCTGACTTCCCAGCAGCCTCACCCTCTCCCCATGTGGTATCACAGATGACTGGTAGAATGAACAAATTGCGATTCTTGAAGATTTAGGACATAATCATACCGTTGGCAAAGAACTGACACCCTTGTGGAATGCCCAGGGACTAATACCAGGCGACCTGTAGGGGCTGACACCATGGAGAGCCACCATTTCTCTCACCCATATGCTGGCAGCGCCCCTGGCCCACTCCTGGGCTGGTGGACCCCTGGGATCCAGGGCTGTAGGTCTTAGATTCTTAGCACTGGATTCCAGGGAGCTTGAATCCATGATGGCTCACTGCCCTGTGCCCTCTAGACTAGACATCAAGGCCATGCACTCCCACGAGACCGGAAGCCCCCAGCCCTACCTGCTCAGCAATCTCCTGCCTCTTCAGTTCCAACATCTTCTGCTGCTCATTGGTATGATCCATGATGTTCCTGCCTCCAATAAGCAGCTTGCTCTCCATGGCCTGGGGACACGGAAGGGTTAAGGGATGGGCTTTTCAAAGTATGGCCGCCAGCTTGAGATGTTTGGCTTCCCTGCTCTGTGGTCCTTCCAGGAGTAGACAAAAAATGTACCCCTGATGGGGCCTCATGGCCCTCCCCGAGGACAAAGTTTCCCCTCCAGCCTCCTGGGCTCCAGCCCGAGGCTCTCATTGCCGATAAGACCATTCATTAGGTGAGGCAAAGAGAGGGCATCCCATGGGGAATATAGGCAACTGATCTGTTTGCTTTGGATACAGATGGAAGGTTGGTTCATCATGCCTAGGAGGAGTGTGCAGGAGGCTTTTGAATCCTAGCACTCAGCTCCCACCTAGTGTTCAAGAGTGGGGAGCAGAGATATGGTCACCAGGCAGACCAACTCTTTAGCTGACTGGCCCCCACCCCAAGAAGGCTCTCAACACAGGTGTCATCTCCAGCTGACATGCAAAGCAGAAGACAAGGCAAAGGGAGAAGACTGTAGCACTAAGGGGCAATATGAGGCCCCAGAAACAGTGTGAACTTTGGAGATAGCCAGAAAGATCTGGGTTCTGTCCACCAAATGCAAGGGCGAGGCCAACACTATCTCCATCCTCACCCTAAGAGAAAGCTACTATTACTCTTCCCTCTTAACAAGTGAAGAAATTGAGAGTAACTGGTGTAAGGTCCTGCAGCTGGTTAACAAAGAGGTGAGATCTGAATCCACCACCCCTGGTCCCGCCCTGTGAGCCCCTATACTTCGTGAAAGCCCTCGGCCCAGTGCTTGGCACAGACACGCCATAGGGGCTAGTTGAATATGGGGCTTAACTGGTAATGGATTTGTATAAGCTGGGTAAGTTGTGACTACATAAAATGCATTTTCACTCTTGCTAATCAGAGGGTGCTGCCCCAGGAAACTCCAGCTGTCCTCTGATTTCATTGCAGGCTTCCCAGAAGGTTGAAATCACCTTGAGCCACCAGAAGATACTGGCTGCCTCCCCACTAGAATTTTTCCCAGTGGAACCAGCTGACCTGCTTGAGGGCTGTCAAAGCAGGGAGTGCTGTACAATGTGGGGGCAGGGGGCCCCTGTGCTATCTGGGAGAGCCCCATCACTGGGGACAGAGCAGGACAGTCAAATGTTGGGCCGTGCGAGGATGCCCTTGGACACTGAGCAAAACAGGCCAGTCAGAGCGGCCCTCACTGCCTCAGAGGCCAAGGGCAGAGCTGCTGCAGAGCCAAGGGCCCTTGACAGCTGCCTGTCCTCACTGCCACACCACTGCCACCTGCTGTGCTTGTGCCTCCCCCAGGCCTTGCTCCGGGTTATGGTCTCACCATCCAGCTCACCCCCATATCACAAGCCTGAACTCATTCTAGACTCTTCCTTCTCACTCAAGGCCAGCACCTGAACTGTCCTTTGAGTGAATGATTCCTTACATATTGTACCCTATGCACCTTACCTCCTGCATCCCAGGCCTTGCCCTGCATGCCTCTCATGTCTCCCCTTCCTTGGGCCAGTCATCAATCCCATCAAGTCTGCCTTCTTGTTAGGGCTCATATCATTCCCACCTTTCCATCCACATGGCACCTGCTGACCTCACTGAGATCCTCATGATTCACCTGAATTCTTGTCAGCAGCTCCCTCCTGCCTCAGCTTCCCCTTCCATTCATCTATCTCCACATGCCACCTGGGGGCATTTGCCAGAAACACAAGTCAGAATGTGCCTCTCCCCTGCTTACAAAGTATTCAACAGACCTCCATTCCTTGCAGAATAGAACCCAAAGTCTGCAGCAGTACCATACCCTGTGGCCTGGTCCAGCCTCCCAGCCTCCTCTTACTGCTTACTCCCCACATGTGCTCTGCACCCCAGCCCTGCCAAAAGAATAGCAGCTTCTGGCATGTGCTGTGCCTTTTCACAACACTGGGCTTCTTTTCCCACTCCACATCTATCTAGAAAACCATTCCTTAGCCTGCAAGACCCAGCTTGAGCATCTTGGGATGGGTTCTCTGATTCCCTCAAATCTGTACTTTTCCGGGATCCCTGGGTGGCGCAGCGGTTTGGCGCCTGCCTTTGGCCCAGGGCGCGGTCCTGGAGACCCAGGATCAAATCCCATGTCGGGTTCCTGGTGCATGGAGCCTGCTTCTCCCTCTGCCTGTGTCTCTGCCTCTCTCTCTCTCTCTGTGACTATCATAAACAAATAAAAATTTAAAAAAAAAAAATCTGTACTTTTCCTCCTTTGGGCCTCCTCAAGAACCAGGGCACATTCCTATTATTTTCCCATCATGGACCATTATTGCTTACATCTTGTCTCCCCTATGAGCTCCTTCAGGGCAGGAATCATGTCCTACTCAGATCTCAGGGTCCCATGGCTTAGCACAGTGCTTGGCACACAGTAAGTGCTCAGTAAATGTTTGATAAACTGAAATGAATCCCTGGAGTAGCCCCAGAGTGGGGTTCAAGTCCTTTTCCTGGGCTCTGTTATGCAGAATAGAACTGATCCTTTATCCAAGTTTCCCCTCCTTCAACTGACCAACACACTCACTGTTGCAGGACAAAAGGGCAGAGCAGCAGGTCTGAGCACCTGGGAAACCTGGCAGGAGGAAAGGGAGGGTGTGAAGAGGGAGGCAGGAACCAAAGCAGCAGCTCTCTCATACTTGGAGGAAAGCCCCTCCTGCTGGGGCCACGGACAACCGATCCCTCAACCTACCAGGTCACGAGACCTTGGGGGACCTGGTGTCTGGCCTGGTTTCCTATTCTGGGACACTTCAGCCCGGAGTCCTTGCACTTCCCCTTGGTGCTTTATGTCATTCCGGTGTTCTTCACTCCTTGCCACCGCATAAAGACCCTACTTCTCAAACTTGGTTGCTGTATTAGCATTACTGGGGAGCTTTTAAAACTCCCACTGCCAGGCCACATAGCATTATTAGCTTGGGCCCTTCCCCTCAGGACTGGCTGTGAGAACTCCGGCGCCAGGCGCTCCGGGGAAGAGTCTAGAAAGGACGGCACAGGGCAACTGCTCATGCCCTGGTTTTCCTGACTGATTGAAGGACTGGGACTGGGGTGAAGCGAGAACAGGCTGAGGACTCAGGAGGAAGAAAACCATTGTCTTCTTTGCAGATTAGGTGTTTCACGTTTACCTTTTTTTTTTTTTTTTTTTTTAAGATTTTATTTATTTGACAGAGAGAAAGAGAGCACAAGTAGGCAGAGCAGCAGGCAGAGGGAGAAGCATCCCCAGGGGCTCCATCCTAAGACCCTGGGATCATGATCTGAGCTGAAGGCAGATACTCAACCGACTGAGCCACCCGGACACCTCTCACATTTACTTCTAATAACTCTTTAAGTGGGTCTCAAACTTGGATGTATATTAGAATCACCCTGGGAGCTTTTACTCAGCCCAGTGCCCAGGCTACACCCCACTGCCAATCAGACTGAAAAGGCCCGGGGAGCCCATGATAAGGTCCACATTAAAATTTTCAAAGGTTCTTATTACGGAATCACTGCTTTTTGAGGTCCCCCAGAATCAGTATTGGATACTCATTAGAAGTGCAGGATCTCAGGGACGCCTGAGTGACTCAGCCCATTAAGCTTCTGCCTTCAGGCTCAGGTCATGATCTCAGTTGGGGTCCTGGGATTGAGTTCCGAGTCAGGCCCCCTGCTCAGTGGGAAGTCGGCTTCCCCCTCTCCCTCTGCCCTTCCCTCCCCCCACTTCTGCTCTTTCACGCAAAAAAAAAAAAAAAAAAAGAAAGGCAAGATCTCAGGCCCTACACAGACCTAGTGAATCTGAAACTGCTTTGTAATGAGATCCCCAGGTGGCCTGTGTGACATGCTTTAAGGGGCATCCCACTAGCACCATCATTTTCCTCAGGAAAGCTCAGACAGGGTAAGTAATCCATCCAAGGTCACATCATGGCCGCTAAATTTAAATGGAGAATCCAGGCCCAGGTAGGCCTGGCTTCAATGCCCGTCTACTCCAGACATTCTTTCTGTTCAATGTTTTAGGAAGCAGAACCTGCTAAAAGCAAAGCCACACGTTTCCAGCAGGAGGAAATCGTGTCAGCCTAAACCCCATGGTTATTCCAGTACTTGGGGGAGCCCATGGCCAGCACTTTGGAGGTTAAAATGCTCCTGGCTTGGTTCTACATCAGAGGTTAGTCGAGTTAGATGAGGGAGGGGAGTGGATTAGGGAAAGGAAACAGAGGCACACAGGCATCTCTCTGGATGGAAAAATATTCAGATAGGAAAGAACAGGACTGATCTCCATTAGAAATCATGCAAGAAAGAGAGCACTGGCCAGATACCCAGCTCCACAGACACCGCCAGATCCTCATAATGGTAACGTTCGAGACAATTTCTAGGCCGCCTGAGCTGACAAAAAATGTCAGATGAGCTTCAGTTACAGTTTTACATTCTGGGAAAAAGTAATCCTAGCTCTACTTATTCAATGAGAGCTGTGAGCAGTCAGTTATAAGCTAAAAAGAGAGAGAGAGAGAGAGAGAGAGAGGGAGAGAGAGAGAGAGAAAGAAAAAGAAAAAGAAAAAGAAAAAGAAAAAGAAAAAGAAAAAGAAAAAGAAAAACAAGGGGTGGGGGAGTAATTCTCTATTGTTCCCAGAAGACATTGGCTTAATACGCTGTCAGAGCTAAAAAAGCCACCCGCATCTGGCCAGGCACCATCATGAAGGCTTTTTGGAAACAAAACAAAAATCATTCGACCCTAATATAAAATGGTGATGCAGCTGAATCTGGAGTACTGTGTGTAGTTGCCTCGCTGCGTCTCTGGGGACATGCAGGAGAGAGATCCAGAGAAGGACGGCTAAAACCATCCAAGGGCTATTAAAAAATAGGATTCTTCAGCGTACAAAGACAAAGAAAGGTTAAGAGGATAGACCTGGAAACTATACGATCAAAACAGGTGTGGGGGCGTGTGGCTGACTCAATCCACAGAGCATGGGACTCTTGATCTCAGGATTGTGAGTTCGATCCAGGTTGGGCATAGAGCTCACTTAACCAAAAAAATAAAATAAAATAAAATAGGTGTGAAAAGGAATGACCCACACTTTTCCGATCAACCCTGGTACACAGAGAAGAGCTTATACTTTGGGCTTCTAGGACAAATAAAGAGAGGTTCTACTGTTTAAAGAAGGTCATAAATTTATGGAATTTGTTATCTCAGGAGGACTGTATTAAATATCTAAGAGTGTATTAAGGGATTCTAGGGACACATTTTTTTTTTTTTTTTTTTTTTTTTTTTTTTAAGTGAGATCTATGCCCAATGTGGGGCTTGAGCTCAGGACCAAGATCAAGAGCTGCATGCTTTACAGACTAAGCCAACCAGGAACCTCCCTGGGGACATTATTTTTAATTTTGTCTTTTCTTTTAGAAAAAAAATATGAAGATCAAAAAACTACAGAAATAAGATAAAATTAGAAAAATTTCACATATCCCTTACCTAATCAGCTTCTTTTAATTCTCCTGTTTTTCCAACTTTTTCCAAATGCACATCATAGACATGGTATAAATATAAGCTCATGTCCTGCTATTTCCATTTTATCAAATCCCTCCAGAATTTGCTGTTACTTCCATAAGGTTTATGACTATAAATTTAATGACTGCATAATATTTATGGTAGATAATTTATAAATATTTTTTTTAATTTTTTTTTATTTATTTATGATAGTTACAGAGAGAGAGAGAGAGGGAGGCAGAGACACAGGCAGAGGGAGAAGCAGGCTCCATGCACCGGAAGCCCGATGTGGGATTCGATCCTGGGTCTCCGGGATCACGCCCTGGGCCAAAGGCAGGCGCCAAACCGCTGCGCCACCCAGGGATCCCTTATGGTAGATAATTTAAATGTATTTAATTAACTCCTATTAGAAGACATTTTGGTTGTGTACATTGTTTACAATAAACACCCTTGTAAAAAAAGAAACCACCCTTGTACATACAATTTTTTTGTTTTTTTAGATGACTTTCTTAGAAGGAAATTTCAGGATCTGATGAAGGATCATCAACATTTTGTCTATCTTAAGACATACTGCCAAGTTACCTTTCTAATAGATTATACCACTTAAATTACTGCCAGCAATAAATAATGGAACAACTTTTATTAGTGTCATAGGCATTATCATCATTATTTTTAAAATTTGCTATAATCATAGATATAAAACTGAGCCTCCCCATTTATTTTATGTTCTCTATAGAATAAGGTGGACTTTGGAGGTCTGATCTCTCTTTTCACAACATACCTCTTTCATGTGTTTTTTTAATTATTTTGTTTCTTGGTGACTTTTTTTTTTTTGGAAAGATTTTGCTTATTTATTCAGGAGAGACACAGAGAGAGAGAGGCAGACACATAGGCAGAGGGAGAAGTAGGCTCCATACAGAGAGACTGATGTGGGACTCGATCCCAGAACTCCAGGATCACGCCCTGGGCTGAAGGCAGATACCCAACCGCTGAGCCACCCAGGCATCCCGTGAGTTTTATGGTGAGGTGGGTTTTTTTTTTTTTGTTTTTTTGTTTTTTTAAGATTTGATGGTCAACTGACTGAGCCATCTAGGCCCCCAACTTGGTGATTTTTAAGTAAGGACACAGACCTTTGATTCAAAACAATTCTTTGCTCAACCTCCAGCTTCTCCAGCTACTCATACCTAGTCCCACACTCTTCTCATTCAAAATTCTGGATTCAAGAAACCCATTTGGACACTGTCAGGCAGAATTTGAGCTGCCAGTCAGGCCTGGAATCTGATGTATCGGCCAAGACTGTTAGCACCCCCAAGTTCTAAGCCTCTTCCCAGCCTCCATGACATGATTCCCAGGACAGATTTCTCTCTGTTTGTCTTGCTCTTCCACCTTCAGGGGAAATCTCCTTGGACGTGCAAGTCTGCTTCAGGATTTCTCCTTCTGGCTGGGTCCTGGGCTCCATGCAGAGAATTCTGGATGATGTCTGATTGTCCATTATCACCCCATTCCATTTGTCCACTGCCCCTACGTTTCTCTACTAGTCCCGCTGAGACCCAGCACAGACGTGGTCTGAATGACAACTGAATTTGCCTTTCTGGTGACTCGCCAAGTCTTGCCCACTTGCCTAGCCCAACACTATCAGCCAAGCCTGCCTGACAGAGCCTGTCTTGTGCTAGAAGAGGGGGCTGGTCCTGGCTCGAAATCTGTGGGTGGGCCCCAATCCAGGTGCAATGTCTCACCCCCCACTTTCTGCCTAGTCTCAATCCATGTTGTCCGCTTTATCCCCTCACTCTGAAATTCGTCATGCATGACTTCAATTCTTTGCTTAGAAACAGAGTTTTTTTGTTTTTTTGCTTTTGCTTTTAATTTTTCACCATTTTTCTGAGGATACCTCCTTTTCTTCAGATCTCTCTGTTCTATCACTTATGGAGGGCAGGGAGGACAGGAATGCCTCAAATCCCCAGGCCCCCTTCAGGCTGAGGGATACTAAGCAAGGGCTGGGAATACAGGGGTTCTGGTCCCCAAGAAAAGTTCTCTGGAGTTCTTAGATGCCCGGGTTAATGCTGCCTTTGTGATCCCTCAAGGCAAAAGATAGGTGGGTGGGGCCTGTGGACAGGACTGGGTTTGGTCCTACTGGTTCTAAATAAGTCCAGTGTGACGAAAAGGCAAGCAGTGGCCGTGGGGGTGGAAGAAACAGGATGGGGAGCTCCAGGGCCATGGTTTGACTCTTGAGAGACTGATACAAATCACAGCATAACTAAGGCGACCTCAGCCAATCATCAGCTCCAATCCACTTTGCTTTACAGATTAGGAAACTGAGTCCCAGAAATGGATTAGTCTAAGCCTGGAGTCTCGTAATTAAGGACATGTATCTGCTCCTACATTGACTATGTTCTTTCTGAATAATTTCCCAATTTTGTTTTTAAGATTTTATTTATTTATTCATGAGAGACACAGGCAGAGAGGCACAGACACAGGCAGAGGGAGAAGTAGGCTCTCCATGGGGAGCCTGATGCAGGAGCCTCGGCTGGGATCACACCCTGAGCCAAAGGCAATTGCTTAACCGCTGAGCCACCCAGGCATCCCATAATTTCCCAATTTGATTAGGGTCTTGATTCCAGGTATTAGAGGCAGGTCAGCTGCCATGACAATTAATAGCCAAGCTCATTACAGGGACCATATTAGTTTATAGACCCAGCGTAGATGTTCAGAGGCTCACTCTTTCCTGTTCCAAGAGCCACTGGGGTACAAGACAAGAAGTACCCCAGTACTTCATTAAGTGTTGATCTGAAAAGCCAGAGTGGAGACAGCTAGGCCCAGCCAGCCACTTGTCTGAGAAGATACCATCAGGTATGATTTCAGAGAGAAGCCAGACAGGCTCTGCTCTGCTACTGCCAGCTAATCTCTCACATGCCGCAGGAGACAGGAGTCTCAGATGTGACTCGTCATGTGTCTGAGGCTGGGCTAGGTCCTTTTTAAATTAATCATCCTATTTAATCACCATAAGAGCCATAAGAGATAACAAGTATGATCCCCACTTGACATAAAAGAAAACTAATATTCAGATGGATGAACTGACTCACTCAAGATTATGGAGCCAGTAAATGGCAGAGGTGATATTTGAACACCAAACTCTTAATTCCACTGGCATCCCTGTGCTACAGCTTTCTCCTGGGTTCAGGCAGGAGGGTACCTTGGAGAGAAGCAGCACTTGGTATCTGCACCTTCACTGACTCAGGAACCATCGGGAAAGCTCAGAGCACCATTTCTTTCTCTGCGAGCTAAAACAGGCAGATCTCTGCTGATGATGCTTCTGCCTGAGGCATCTTATGGGGGCCTCTGAGATGAGTGGTTAGAGTGTTAATTGTATGCTCGGCAGAGGTTGTCAGGATCCCTAGCACCCCAGAGAGAGACTAACCGCTGGAATGCTCATGGGAAAGGCCACCTCCCAAGTTCCATAGCGGGATGATGTAAAGAGCACTGGGCATGTCAGGGAGTCTGAATACTAGGACACACTGTGCCACCCTATTTGCTATGAAATCTAGGGCACTAGCC
The DNA here is from genome assembly GCF_011100685.1 of Canis lupus familiaris. Classification (NCBI taxonomy): domain Eukaryota; kingdom Metazoa; phylum Chordata; class Mammalia; order Carnivora; family Canidae; genus Canis; species Canis lupus. Next base: position 20,183,329 of record NC_049238.1, read on the forward strand.
CCTGGACTTCAGTTTTCTTATCTGTCAAATGGAAGAGAATACCAACAAATCTCATAGGCTTTGGGTAAGAATGGTGAGTTGGGTAACAGATGTGAAAGTACTTGGTAAGTGATAAAGTACAATCAGAAGTCAGTGGTTACTCGTCAATCAGTATGTGGATTGACAGGTATTCATGACTTATCACAAAGAACAGAACAAAACAATTATTGGACAAGTCTTTGCTTCTATCTCTTATTATAGCCATGCTGACTGTCAAAGACCTATTTCTCTTTTTGAGGCTCCCTGGTTGTAGATCTTGAGGAGCCAGCAGTAAGGGAAAACGAAACAAAAGAGACAATGGTAGAGGGAAGAACAGTGCTATTTTCAGGGATTCTTTGCCTTAGGGGAACAGAAATTAGGAGACCCAGTCTGTTTCCTGCCTTGAATCTCCTTGGATGTCTCGAAATGTGACAGAAATGATCGGTCTCTCGGATGCTAGGAATTCTCTCATCAAAAGAAAAAAATTCAGGATCAGGAAACATATTGGCTGGGGAGTGAGGTGACCTGGACTCCACTTGCAGCCTCGTTCTGGGCAGGGTAAGGATGCCCAGTAGAGAAAAGCAGGAAGAAAAAAATTGGCCCATCCACTTCAGTGAGAAAACCACGAGCGCCTCAGATCTGATCCCTACTTCCTCCTTCTCCCCTATTTCCCTCCAGCCAGACAATAGGATGCCACAGTGTCAGAACTGGATGAGACATAAGGAGGCATGAAGTGCAGACTCAGCATTTGACAGCCTAGGCACAGGGCCCAGGAGCTTGGGTGGGTCATCTGGGGTCGTATGGCCTGAAGCTCCCAGGCAACGCTTGGTCATTCCTCTCCAATTCCCACTGTCCATCATTCAGGCTGACCTCTAACCCTGGGGTCCTAACCTGTTGCTTCTCAGGTGAATAGCAAATGGTGCAGAAAGCAAGGAATCATTTACTGATCATTTCTTACAGTCCCCGGGAGAGGAAGGGACTTGTCCAAGGTCACAGGATTGCCAATAACTGGGTATCACTGAGAATTATTATCAACCATGGATCTTCCTCAATTATTCATTTTTTAAAAGATTTTAGTTATTTTATTATTTAAAGATTCTATTTATTTTTTCATGAGACACACAGAGAGAGGCAGAGACATAGACAGAGGGAGAAACAGGCTCCTCACAGGGAGCCTGATGCGGGAGTCGATACCAGATCCCGGGATCAGTCCCTGAGCTGAAGGCAGATGCTCAACCACTAAGCCACTCAGGCATCCCTCACATTTCTTTTATATTTTTTCTCTCTTAAAAATTGTAGATTAGTTTTTATTTAACAAAATAATATATGCTTACAGTAAAAGCAAAAAAAGTAAAGAAAGTACAAAGTGAAAATCGAAAGCTCCCTTCCCCATTAAAATTCCTAGAAATAACCACTACTAGTGAATTCTCATTTCTTCCAGAAATTGAAATAATTTTAAGACTTTGTTAACTATACCTACAGATTTATGTTCTTGGTCATGGGTACACAAAAAGAATTGTTGATTATATGAATGGATGGAGCCAGGTGAGTCAGAGGCTGGGGGTTTGCATCATACGGAAGGACAGAGATGGGTTGAGTTAAGCATCTCAGCAGACAAGAGCTCCCACTGGGGCCTATTAGCCGGGGATGTGGCATGAATCCTTCATTTCCAAGGTTGGTATTATAGTGTGAAGGTGAAGATCATGGGCTCTGGAGTCAGGCAGACGGGGGCTCCTATTCTGGCCCTAACACTTCCTGGGCATGTGGATCCTCATTTGTCACAAGGAGATTAAAATAGTACTACTTGGGGCACCTGGGTGGCTTAGTCAGTTAAGTGTCTGCCTTCAGCTCAGATCATGGTCCCAGGGTCCTGGGATCAAGCCCTGCATCCGGCTCCCTGCTCAGTGGGGAGCCTGCTTCTCCCTCTCCCTCTGCTGCTTCTCCTGCTTGTGCTCTCTTTCTCTGTCAAATAAATAAAATATTTTTAAAATAGTAGTACTTCATGGTGATTAAGGAAGAACAATGCACATAGAGAAAACAGCAGCCTGCTTGGCGTTAGACATGCACTAAAAAAATTTGTAGCTGTCATCATCACTACTATTGTTGCCATTACTATTCTGTGGGTTCATCTCGAAAAAGAAGAAAGCCTGCAGGTCCAGTACCTAGTGCTATAGAAACAGACCAGCCCAGGGCCTGGTCCTCCTCTGCTGAGTACATCTGGCAGGAAAGGGAGACAACCAAGAAGTACCTCTTTAGTCTGACCAGGAGTTAACACCCAGGAACTTCTCAGTATGTTAAAAATTCTAGATCCACCAAACCATAAAAGTAGATGCCCTATGAACTTCGAGCATATAGGGATGCCTTGCACAGTGTGCAGGGCTGAAGGGTTGGATTTGTGGGAAGAGGGACCATTTTCTTATTTTTTTCAGGCCAGCTGGTTCAGCAGCTCTCAGGCCCAGAAGGCTCCAGAAATGCGCTAGACTGGCCAAGTGCAATGGGCTGGCAGGGCATGGCGGGAGAAGGGTGCTCTTCTCCAGCTGAATTCCAGGCCTTTCCTCTAGTCCTCAGAACACAAAGAAAACATTATCACAGCCACTTCATCCAGTCTTGTGCTATCTGGGGGCTGGAAATGACGAAGGGCAATTTATAATACACTCCCCCAGCCAATGCATATTGGGAGAAACCCAACACTGGACCAAAAGGCCTGCAGAGCCTTGATGTAACTTGAAGCCCAAAATCTCTGATGGAAATGTATTAGTCTTAAATGCTTCCTGCCTGTCAAATCTTTATATTACAAAATGCCCCCAGCTCGTGATACTTCTGTTAAATGATCACACTGCCGGCGATGAGTATTTAACTGTCCTCTACAGCACTTTCTCCTATTGGAGCTTCTTCTCCACAGAAACCCTGCTGTTCACTCCTCTACCCACCCTCTCCCTCCTTCTCCCTCCCTGCCTTTATATAACTCCACTTCTCTTTTCCCTCTTCCCTGTCCCCTTCTATTTCTTTCCTGTTTTTCTCTCTATTCTCTTCTCTCTTGTCTTATTGTCTTTCTCTAATTGGCCATGAGAGAAAGCTGAAAATTATTTTTTTATTATTGATTGAACATATACATTAAAATCTAAACCCTCTTAATTTTCAAAAAGATAAACTGAGTATTTTATATTTTGCTCTAAAAAAACAGTATTTTGGGGGCACCTGGGAGGCTCAGTCAGTTAAGCATCTGCCTTTGGCTCAGGTCCTGGGATTGAGCCCCACGTAGGGCTCCGTGGGGAGTGGGGAGCCTGTTTCTCCATCTCCCTCTGCCCTTCCCCACCCTTGTGTTTTTTCCCTCTCTCTCTCATATAAATAAATAAAATATTTTTTAAAAGATTTTATTTATTCATGAGAGACACAGAGAGAGAGAGAGAGAGAGGGAGAGAGAGAGAGGCAGAGACACAGGCAGAAGGAGAAGAAGCAGGCTCCATGCAGGGAGCCCGACGTGGAACTCGATCCCAGGTCTCCAAGATCAGGCCCTGGGCTGAAGGCAGCGCTAAACCCTTGAGCCACCGGGGTTGCCCAAATAAAATCTTTTTTTTTAAAATAGTATTTTTAACAATTAAAGGCTTTTAGGAGGAAGAGACTTTAAAGACCATCTAGTTCAAAGGCTTTACAGATACATGAATCCCTTTAGAGCAACTCTGACACTCCATTTCTCCTTGAGGACTTCCAGGGATTGCAGCCTGCTACCTCTAGAAGCAGCCCATTTCTAGGTATCCATAAGTTCTTAATATAGGGACACCTGGGTGGCTCAGCGGTTGAGCATCTGCCTTTGCCTCAGGGTGTGATCCCTGCATGGAGCCTGCTTCTCCCTCTGCCTACATCTCTGCCTCTCTCTCTCTGTGTTTCTCATGAATAAATAAATAAAATCTTAAAAAAAAAAAAAAGTTCTTAATATTGAGCTTAGTCTGCCCCCCTAATTCCCACCTCCTGGCTACCAGGACAATCTAGGATATAAAAAGAGTGCCATCAGCAGAAAGGCAGTGAGGTGCATATTAGGTTCAAAAAATAGAGGTAGACCAGCTGGTTGTGAGGTGCTCCTATTGGAGTAGCTTGCTTGGGTGGGCAATATTGAGGAGATATATGGCAGCCAGTCTCTGGTAGGTCTTGAATGCCAGACTAAAACATGGTGTTTTTGACTTATCAGGAAGGTGAAGCCAAGTGAAACTGTCCATTAGATTGTAATAAACAGTTGTGCTTACATGCCGGGAACAGTGCAAAGTGCTTTAACATTGATTATCTCATTTAATCCCCTCAATAGAACCGATGTCGGTACTGTTATTACTTCATTTTATAGATGAGGTAACTGAGGTCTTAGAGCTAGTAAGTCACTAAACCCAGGCCTGTCCATGTCTGAGGCACATGATCTAAATATAGCACTCTAAAAAACACAGCCAGCAGAGAGACCAGGATGGGAGACCCTGGGAGAGTCATTTACTAGAGGGAGAGAGTGTCAAGAACAGAAGGCGTGGGTCTCATTTGAGCTCTCTTCTACAGATGGGCCCTCCAATCTCCATCGCTACTCTTGTGCTTGCTCTTAAACTCCACCAATCCATTTCCAGCTGCCCATTGGATTTTGTCACCTCAAATTCCATGGCACAAGCATCTGCCAATTTTCACCACCTTCCTAGCAACCAGTTTCCAAAATGATATTCCTGAATCTTTAGGCATAAAAGAAGATCTATGTGTTAAACCAACCTGGCCTTAATTAGATTTGCCACATACAAATCACCAGGCCTTGGGAGAGTTACTTAACCTCTATGGGCCTTGGTTTTCTCACCTATAAAATGGCAAGAGTAACACCACCACAAGGTGCTTGTGTGGGTGACATTAGATCATTTGTATGTAATATGTAGCATATTGCGGCTGGCATGTAGCAAGTGTTAAGTAAACAGCATTATTATTGTGATTACTGCTGTTTCTGGGGCTTGAAACTCCCTCTTACATATCTTTTTATGGTCAATCCCAATGCTCAGAGGTGGGGGGAAGAAGAGGGAGCCACAGAGTAGACAGTGAAAATTCAATGCAGTTTGTATTCTCTGCGATGATCTCATCCTTTTGGCTGCGGGGGCTACTTCTACAGGGTCTCTTTTCTACACCCACCACAGACAGAGCTGGGCTCCAGCCAGGACCCGCCTGCTCTTCTCCCTCCAGACCTACTTACATGGGGATCAACAGGCAGTGTCTCTTCTACTTCTCTCTAAGGTTGGAGCCTTCGGTGTCATCTGCAGCCCTGACCTCCCTAGATACTCTCTTTTTCTTCTAAGTATCTAGAATCTGAGTTGTACAAATCACCTGGTCCAATCCCTCAAAAAAATAAAGTTCAAAATCAGTCATTTAGGAAAATGTCTTGCACAATTAAATATGAGTAAAGTGGGCTTTCTCCCAACCAATCCACACTCTTTCACCAGTCCCCACTGTGGTACGTGCACTGTGCACAAACATTTGAGTTTCACTGTGTCTGATAAGCCCCAGCCCCAGCTTGGGAGTCTGTGACTCCTTCTGCACCCCCTATTGAGCCCCCTGGAGATACCACGTGAGTAAGGGTTGCTAATGATTAGTGAGAAACAGGGCACTGATCACAATCACAAGCCCTCACACATTTGCACACCCTAACATCCCCCCCCCCCCCCCCCCCCCCCCCCCCCCCCCCCCCCCCCCCCCCCCCCCCGGCCCCAGGCCCGCAGTGAATGTGGAAGGAGAGATGAAAGGAGACTCCAAGGAGACAGGCAGGGTGTTTGTACACAGTGAGGGGAGAACAAAGGAAACGGGGAGCCTGGGGGTGGCAGGCAGGAAAAGCAGGCAAGCCAGGCAAGCCAGGCTGTAAGATGAGTCAGAGAGTGAATGAGGGCACTAGGTCGTATCAGCTCCTGCTTAGTTGCCCCCAGAGGGTGGTGTGAGCTGGAAGAAGGGTTTGGGGGGAGGCGACTAGGGGAGCTGATGCTGTAACTCAGAAGTGGGAACTGGAGGGGTGTGTTGTGTTTATGGAGCAAAAGCTCAGTTAATTTCCAGGAAGGACCCAAGCTCTCGTCTTCTGAGTTCTCCTAGATCTTTCTTGTCTGGCTTTGCTTCTGGAGCTGTTGGTGAAGCAGTTTGAGATTGGCCAGCGCGGAGAACAGAGTCAAGCTAACAACAAAGATGTCAGTTCCCGACATCACTGGACCCCTGCTTGATTGACGGAAGCCACCTTGCGGCTGCTAATGCCTCTCCGTTTATTTGGTGCTTTCAACTTATTTCAAATGCCCCCTCCTACTAATGATCTCATTTAATCTTGGGCACAAACCTGTGAAATAGGCTGGCCTGGGATTAACTCTAATGTGCTCCTCCCCTCTCTACCCTGGTGATCCCTCAAGAGCCCTCAAATTGTTTCCTCCATCCTAGAAAGATCCAATGCTGAACCAGACAGTGCCTTGTGGGGTATGAAGAAGTTGGGGTCCTCTGTCCAGGCTCCTCTCTGAGCTGCTTGTTGCTGTTTGTCCTGGGCTGGGTGTGACAAGAAGTCACAGGATATGGACTCATTCCCCTCCTGGAATTTCCCAGCCCCCCCACCCTCCCTCTCTAACATCTGAATGCCTGGCACATAATGACCATTTTACTCAGTCCCCAGGGAGATATGTCAGACTTCTCATTAGGTGAATAGAAACCTGAGGCCTAGCGAGGCAAAGGCCTTTGCCCTGAGTCACACAGTGAGCAAACATGGAGGGACAGTGATGACTTGGGAAGAGCACAGGTCTGGGAACATTTGGAGACCTGGGTTCCAGTGGCTCTACCACTCCTCAACTGGGGGCACAGAGATAGTCACTCAACCTCCCCAGTCTTGGTTTCCCTAACTGTCAAATGGGAACAGTAATATCCGTCTCTTGGGGTTGCCCGAGATGAAGACATCAAAGTGTTACATAAAAATGAATTATTCTGATTATCAAGTAGCACAGGTGACATTGGGACTCTGGAGAAATGGAAAGAGGCTGGATTAAGCATAGAGAGTCTGGGATCTCCTTAACTCACCTGTGTGGACCTGGGCAAGTCCAGGCCTCAGTTTCCCTGGGCAGCTCTGCCAGCTCTGAGGAGGGCTCTGTGGACAATGCCTCTAATATAAGAATTCTGGTGCTGGCTGCCCTGACCTCTTGGTTGTCCTATTAGCTGTGCCCCACATTGCCTTAGATCCAAGAATCTTACTGAGGGAGCCAGTCAGTTCCCAGCAGTGGGAGACCCCATTGTTCCCAATGGGAAGGATCCCCTGGATCCTTCACATCAACTCCTCTACCCATTTCCTCAGGGCTGAAGTGTGCTTCTTTACTGTCTTAGATTCTACTACCTCTCAGCTTTAAGGGGAATGAGGGTGGAGAAGGGAAGTAAGGGGTAAGGGGAGTACCCTTGGTAATGAAACCAATGACAGGTTGGCCCTGTGAGATTTCCCAGTGGACAGCACCAGATTGCCTGGATTCCTTTCCTCCCAGGGAGGGCTGAGTCTAACTGTTCAGCTAACATCTTGCTTCTTCCAGGATGGCCCCAAAGGTGCCAGACACCTGATCCATTGAGGAATCACCTCAGCAGAACCCTTGCTGAGCTCACGGAGGTGAATTAAATATTAAAGATGCAAGGCCAGAGCCCCTGGTGCAGCAGCACGTTCCCATAACACAGACAATGGCATACGGCTCATCTGCCCAGTCTTCTGGCAGCTTAAGCTCTCCCTCCCCAAGCTGGGTTCCCTGCTCCCTAGCCCGCACACTTGTGAGGGCATAAAAAATAGCAATGTTTGGTTCTCCCCAGGAAGTCATCAGCTCCTGTTCCTTGTGTCCTTCCTCTCACCCCCAGTGTTGAGAAATCCATGGACCTGGAAATGACTGGAACACTGAGTTGTGGCATCTGCAGCAATGAAATTTACCAGGTCTGTGGCTGGCCTGGCAGGGGCCCCTGTACCTCAGCCCCACACTGAGGCTTGATGAAAGGAGGAAGCAACTTACACAAAACCACTCAATGAGCGATACCATAGCTGGGCCTAGACTCCAGTTCTCCAGGGTAGAGCCCAGCACTCTCCCCTACCCTCTCTGTGATCTCTGAATCTCCTTCCTAATGCTACCAAGCACTGGGTCCTGCACAGCATGGTTCCCACGGACTGCTTTCGTGGGGAGCAGGGTCCATCCCCAGTCCTGCCTTGCCATCCAAGTCCCAGAAGAGCACAAGGCCCATGTGTTCCAGCTCAGCTCTGCCACTCTGTAGGATGGAACCATGGTCAGGTCACCTCTGAGCCTTAGTTATTCACCTATAAAATGGGGATTTAAGAACCTGTACCCTGGATGGCTAAGGATCAAATGAGATCACGTCTGTGGGGCATTTGGTAAATTGGGAAGTGCTATCCAGATGTCAGGTATCATTAAAATGGTGTGAGGTGTGAAGGTGCTGCAGAGGGAGGAGTTCACAGGGGAGAAGGCCATGCAAGAGACCCCACAGCCAAATGACGCTGAGGACCTGACTGACACTTCAGAGGGCCACCAACAGAGATTGACAGGCAGTCGGGCAGATCGACCCAAGCTCATTGGCTTGAAAGACTCCCTGCCTGCTTTGCTTCGTGTGTGCATGTGTGTGTGTGTGTGTGTGTGTGGTTTGTGTGTTCTCCTCAGTGCTCCTGGAAGGCTCTGCCTGGCAGCCCAGAATCCCAGGAATTCGCCTGGCTGCTCCAGGGGAGTGGTTGGCAGGAGGGCAGTGTGTTGTGCTGAGGAGGACACCTTGCTTCAGGTCAGGTCATAGACCCTCAAAGAAAATCCTGCCAGCCTGGATGCCCATGGGCCTCTCCGGAGTACCCCTGCTCTCCCGGGCCCTTACCTTGTACTTGGCTGCGAGCAGCTCTGTGGCCTGCTGCTCCCGCCTTAGGTCTTCCAGCATCTTCTCCTTTTCCTCCAGCAGCTTCTGCTTCTCCTCACTCACCAGGCTACGGTCATCCTGGATGGCTGCCTTCTCCTCCTCCAGGCGCTCCTTCTGCTCCTGCAGGTAATTCTCCATGTTCTTATCCAAAGCTGACTCCAGGATGGGCTGGGGTGGGCGGTGGTTGTTGTTGTTGTCATCCTCCTCTTCAGCCACCCAGGCCTCTATCACTGACCCCTCCGGGTACCCAGCCGGGGCCGACACAGCCTTCTTCCTGCGGCTGCTCTTCCTCCGGAGCCGCTTTCCCAGCATCCCCTTCTTCTCCAGCTGGGCCTTCAGGCGGGCGATCTCCTCCTGGAATTCCCGCAGCAGCGTGTCCTTGGGATCCTCGTTCACCCGGGGCTTGTTCTTGATGTTCTTGGCCCTGTTGGCAAAGCGCAGGGTGGAGAGGCTCTCGTCGTAGCTGTGAGAAGCTGGCCCCAGAGTGGCCACCATGATGGTCTTGGCGTTCCCCCCCAGAGAGTCTTGGAGCAGCCGGGTCAGCTTGGAGTCCCGGTAGGGGATATGGGTGCTCCTGTTGCCCGCCAGAGCAGCGATCACGTTGCCCAGGGCAGACAGTGAGAGGTTGATTTTGGAGGCTTCCTTGGGCCTCTCTCCACCTCCACCACCACCACCACCACCACCTCCACCGCCGCCACTCCCCGTGGACTGCGCGGCGGTCCCTGCAGCTGTGTTGGGGCCCGCCTTGTTCTGCCTCTCACTGCCAGCCAGGTCCACCAGGTTGAGCTTGCCCACACGGATGTGGTCCTGGCCATCTGAGCCACGCTCGCTGCACTCCACAGTGATGACGAATATGGCATGGGAGCGGGAGCTGACCTCATTCATGTGTGTGCTGCCCACCGCCCGGGTCTGGTTTCCCAGGTTCATCACGTGCTCGATCTCCTTGACATTCTTGGTGACAAAGGAGGAGAGATCCTTGATGTAGACACCGGTCTCGGGGTTCTCCTTCAGTTCTAGCCTCTTGCCAGGCTCCTTGGAGAGCAGGTCTCGAATCTCCTCCTGGTAGATCTCCAGGTAGGAGGCCCGGACCAGGTACTGCTGGTTCTGGGAGCGAGAGATGTGGGTGAAGATATGCTCAAAGGCATTGGGGATGACCCCGCGCAGCTCGGGCTCCACCCAGGTCCCCTGCATGGTGTAGGTCTTGCCAGTGCCCGTCTGGCCATAGGCAAACACCGTGCCATTGAAACCCTGAAGCACCGAGTCTACCAGGGGCCTCACGGTTTCATCGTATAAGTCCGCCTGCTTGGAGCTGGCATCATAAACGGCATCGAAGGTGAAGGACTTGGGCAGCTCCCCGGGGGCAGCGCGGGGGTTCCGCAGGGTCACCTGGCCCAGTTTCACGTCCATGGTCAGGATCTGCTCGTGACCAGCAGCCTCCTCCTTCCGGCTGAGGGGGCGGCACCGAGCCACCACCTTCAGGGCCTCGCTGGCCTTGGTTTTACTGGCCATCTTGCCGCTCCTTCCTTCCTGCCCCCGGGGCCCCTCCGCAGCCTGGGCGGTCCTGCTGGCCTCGCTAGGTCGGGATCAGCGGGGCGGGCCCAGCCCCCAGGCGCGGCGCGGCTCCTCAATCCGCATGCAGCCTCCGAGGGTGGGGATGCTGGGAGGTGGCCCCGCCGCCGCTGCAGTCCGGGCCTCCAGCGCTCTCGGGTCCTCGCCGCCCCGGCCGGGCAGGGAGAATCAGGCCGGGTGCCCCGGCAGCCGCGGGAGCCGTGCCGGCCGAAGGGCAGTGCCCGGAGCCCGCCCCATGCTGGGGCAGAGGGAGCGCTGCTGCCGTAAACAGCGACGGCAACAATGAGATAAAGGAAGAGGAAAATGGGATGGGGGTGGGCGGCGAAGCTGTCTTCTCCTCCTCCTCCTCCTCCTCCTCCTCCTCTAGGGATCCATGGCGGGGGCGGCTGGTCCTGGGCGGCCGGGGGTCCCGGTCCTCCCGAGGGCAGAGGCTCACCTGGAGTCCTCCCCCCGCGCTGGGGGATCATTCATCGCAGCCTGCGCGGCTGCTGCTGCCCCTGCCTCCACCTTCCCCGCCGCTGCCACCGGAGAATGAGAGGAAAACAGAAGGGGATGGGGCGGAGCGGCGGCGGCGAGAGTGATGTTGCCGCCGCGCTGCGGCCCCAGCTAAGCCGCCCGGCTGGGGTGGGGCAAGGGGCGGGGCGCCGGCGGGAGGGAGGCGGGAGGCGGGAGGCGGGAGGCGGGAGGCGCGAGCCCGGCGCGCGCGGGGCCGGGGTGCAGCGCCCGCTCGCTCCCCGCAGACCCCTCCGGGGGGACGGGCTCGGGGGCCCACCCGGGTCCCGCGCCCAGCAGGCGGGTGCGGCGCAGCCACCGCCCGCCGTCACCCCACGGGCCCGAGCATGCTGGGAACTGTAGTCCTGCCTTTGTTAACGGGGCTCTGGCAGGTTGCGGCCGCCTTCCCCGGTCCGGGAGGCCCCTCCCTCTCGGGCCCGCGACCGAAGACGGACTGCGGAGGGTGCAGCCCACCTGGCCGGGTCGGGGGTTACCATCCCCCACGCTCGTGGCCCCCGAGGCGCCGTCCTCCGTCTCTCGGCTGCTCCCGCCTTTCAGGGGTGCAGGCGCACAGGTCACCCCTCCCCTTCGGAGCGGTGCCTGGCACCTTGACTCCCAAAGGTCTCTCGACTCTGTCCTTCCCTTTCGCCCGCCGGGTTTACTTCTGGCCTTGGTCTTCTCTCCTGGAACCCCTTCCAGCTGCCTCTCTCCTGCGTCCTCCCTGCACTCGCACGCGGCCCCCTCCCTCCTCTTCCGCTGTCGGATACAAGCCCCTCCGACTTCTGACCCCCGCCCGGTTTCCCGGCCTCATCTCCAGGACCCTCCGGGGGAGACTCTGCGTTCCGCTCCCTGCCCTCGCTCCCTCGCTCCCTCGTTCCTTCGAGCACTTCCCCAGCCCCTGCTGAGCCCCAGGCCCCATTCTAGGAGCTGGACCTTCTTGGCCACAAGGGGCTCACATTCGAAGAACCCTGTGTTGTTTACTGCGCTGGCTCTGCCGTGTTGCGTCCTTGTGCCTTTGCCCAGAGGGCATTGTCACCCTTCTATACTTGGTGGCCTGCCACTTGCTTGTGCGGTTCAGGCACTTCGTCTTCTGGGAAGTCTTTCCTGACCAATTTCTTTTCCACAGCAGCAGGAGAGACAGAATTTGCATAAAACAAAGCTTGGGGTTGAACTTGCACTTCTGATCTCCATCCAATGATGTGACTTTGGGCAATCTCTTACCTTGTTCTAGCTGCAATTTCCTCATCTGTTTAAAACGATTGGAGAGCGCCTGGGGGGCTCAGTCAGTTAAACCCCGACTCTTAAAAGCAAACTTTTTTTTTTTTTTTAATTTATTTATGATAGTCACAGAGAGAGAGAGAGAGAGGCAGAGACACAGGCAGAGGGAGAAGCAGGCTCCATGCACCGGGAGCCCGACGTGGGATTCGATCCCCGGGTCTCCAGGATCGCGCCCTGGGCCAAAGGCAGGCGCCAAACCGCTGCGCCCGCCACCCAGGGATCCCAAACCCCGACTCTTGATTGTGGCTCAGGTCATGATCTCAGGGTTGTGGGATCAAGCCCCTCTCAGCTGTGGGATCAAGCCCCTCTCCGCTCCAGGCTCAGCGAGGAGTCTGCTTGTCCCTCTCCCTCTTCCCCTCCACCTCCCTTGAATAAATAAACAAACAAATAAATAAATAAATAAATAAATTTTAAAAATGTATCTTTTTAAAAAATAAAACAATTGGAGAAGGGGAGAGGAACAATACTCTATGGAATGGTTGTGAGACTCAGATGAAACAAGGAATGAGCTATTGTGCCAATGAGAAGACTTTTTTATTTTTATTTATTTTTATTTTTTTAAGGATTTTTTAATTTATTTATGATAAACAGAGAGAGAGAGAGAGAGAGAGGCAGAGACACAGGAGGGAGAAGCAGGCTCCATGCCGAGAGCCTGATGTGGGACTCCATCCCGGGACTCCAGGATTGCACCCTGGGCCAAAGGCAGACGCTAAACCGCTGAGCCACCCAGGGATCTCCGAGAAGAACTTTTTAAAAAGATTTTGTTTTTGAGTAATTTCTACTATACGATCTATCTGAGATCAAGAGCTGCACACTCCACCCATTGAGCCAACCAGTCACCTCTGAGAAGACTTTTTTTTTTTAATTTTTATTTTATTTTTTCATGACAGACACAGAGAGAGAGAGGCAGAGACACGGGCGGAGGCGGAAGCAGGCTCCACGCAGGGGGCCTGATGTGGGACTGGATCCTGGGTCTCCAAGATCATACCTCAGGCCAAACCACTGGGCCATTGGGGCTGCCAGAGAAGACTTATTTTTAACCAAGCCCTTAATATGGGCTTGTGGTCTGGCTTGGTTCACCTGATAGCTCTGGCTTTCTTGAGTATCCTCAGTAGACCAGGTCCGTGTTCGATGTTTCTTTTTGCAGGTCTCTGTATTTTTCCTCTAGGATATAAGTCAGGTATAATTCCTCAAGTCCAGGGACTAACCCAGTGTCCTACCCATGTTCTACTCTGTAGAGGGCATTGGCACCTGTGGATGAGCCCGAGTTGTCCTTCCTGTCTGAAAACCAGATTGAGGAGGTAGTGTTATCTGAAACCTCGACTGGAAGCTTGAGGCTTAGCTGGAGGCTTGCCTACTTCTGAAGTTTCTTGGCTTTCCCCAACCCTCTCTTTGATCAAGCTCTAAAGCTTCTGATTAACTTGGCTTTTGGACCGATTACTAGGTGAGGTTTTGGCTTTGTAGACTAACCTCTCTTGGCTCTGGCAACTTGGCTTCTGGATAGACTGACCATTTGGCTCTTAGAATATTTTCTTGTTGTACTTGGCTTTGGTTTTTGGACTACGTTTTCTCTGCTTTGGCTAACTCACCTGATGCTGTGGTGCTGCTGGAGGAAAGGGCTTCTGGCCCTGTTCCCCTCCACTTGATACCACCACCCGGCAGGCACTTCCCCAGATCCTCCTGTTTGGGAGGGAGATTGGAATCCCATTGCTCACAAGATGTGTGATTTTGAGTAAAAGTAAAACGTTTCTGAATAGCTTATTTTCTCAGTGGGAAGAGTGAAGATAGGAATTCTACTGTTACTCACAGGGTTTATTTACATGAGTATTAAATGAGATAATATAAAAACTCCCAGGATGTAGAAGGCATTCAAGAAATCATAGTTTTTCTTCCTTTTGTCCCTCAAATTCAAGGCCGTTCACATCCTGTGTTTCCTTTTTCAGCATCTTCATCAGCCACTCTTCCTTCCCTCTCTGTTCCACACTCAAGTCTCTAGCTACTTGGGTTTGCTTTAAGTCTTCTAAGCACACCACAGTTTGGGGCACCTCCATATGCCTTTGCTGGTGCTACATCTCTGTTGGCAATGTTCTTCTAATTTTGTTCCTGTCTACACAGCTTCATCTTCTATTCATTCTGCAACTCAATATGGCTTCTCCTACCACTGTTCAATACAGATGCTTCTTGCAAAGGGTATCAGGAACCCCATGGTGCCAATTCTAGAGGGCCCCTTTCAGTAGGAGTCTTTGACATAACCCACTTCTTCTTTCTTTAGCAAACTCTCACTCACTTTCTGTGGTTTTCATACCTACGACACTTTTCTAGTTTTCCTCCTCAAGCTCTCCTGAGTTCTGGTTGCTCAGTTTCAATCTCCCTAACTAATTGGCCTCCTTCAACTCTAACATTAAATAGTGTCGGTTAAGGTCCTAAGCCCTCTTTTTCTTTCAATGGCACTCTATGATGACCCCTATAGCTCATGACTTCAACTAATGTCAAAATGATTTCTAAATTGGTATTCCAGCCCAGACTTCTCTGAGCTCCGAATCTTTATATCCAATTCTTTAATGAACATCGCCACTTGGATGGCTCTCATGCCCCTGAAATTCTACTTGTGCACACTGAACCCATCATCCTTCTTCCAAACTTTGTCCTCCAAGAATGTCCCTGTAAACAGTTCTTTCCCTATCCCTCAGTATATTCCTCCGAACACCAAATCCTATCAACTCAACTTCCATAATATTTGTCAAAACTACCAACTTCTCTACTTCTACAGCCAATATCATGACACAAACCACCACCTTCTCTGGCCTGGCATCCTACACTAGCCTCCAGTCTGGTCTCCCTAGGTATGTCCTTGCCTCCCCTCACCCATTCTTTACTAAATAGTCTTTTAAAGATACATGTCTGATCATGTCACCCCATTCTTAAACCTTGTAATGCTCTTCATTGAGCATAAGTTAAAGTCCAAGTCCTAAACATAACCCCCAACTACCTATATAATCTGGTACCTGCCATATCTCCTGTCACATCTCATGCCACTCTTCACCTTCTCCCTGGGCTCTAGTTACAATGGTCTTTTCCAGTTCCCCTCCAATCTCCTACCACAAGGCACTTACACAGGGTCTGTTTCTGCTACATAGAACATTCATCCTCACCATCTTTCCCTAGATCCCTGCTCTTCATCTTTCAGCTCTCAGTTTGAATGTCAATTCCTAAGGGTATATTTCTTGACTTTCCCACCTAATTTATATCTCTTTGTAATTTGTTCTTATTGTTCCCTTTACTTTCTTTCATAGAATTTAGCATACTTGTAATTCGATAATTATTTGCCCACTTTTGTTGCTCTGTGAAAATATAACATGACTGTTTAATTCATTTTCTCTTCTTTTTAAAAAATTTTTGTTTAGGGCAGCCCGGGTGGCTCAGTGGCTTAGCGCTGCCTTCAGCCCAGGGCCTGATCCTGGAGATCCAGGATCGAGTCCCATGTCAGGCTCCCTGCATGGAGCCTGCTTCTCCCTCTGCCTGTGTCTCTGCCTCTCTCTCTCTCTGTGTGTGTGTCTCTCATGAATAAATAAAATCTTTAAAAATTTTTGTTTAAAGATTTTACTTGTTTGACAGAGAGAAAGCATGTGAGAGAGAGTGAGAGAGCACAAGAAGGGAGAACAGCAGGCAGAGGGAGAAGCAGGCTCCCCACTGAGCAGAGAGCTGGACCCTGGGATCATGACCTGAGTTGAAGGCACACGCTTAACTGACTGAGCCACCCAGGCACCCCCATTTTCTTTTTTTTCTAGGTAAACTCTATGCTCAACGTGGAGCTCAAACTCATGACGCAGGATCAAGAGTTGCATGCTCTCTCAATTGAGCTGGTCAGGTGCCTCTGTTTTGTTCATTCTTGTATTCACAATGACTAGTCCAGTTCCTGGCACATAGCATGTGCTCAGTATATGTTTATAAATAAATGAAATAAATGAAAGCCTTGTATGAATATCACTTCTTCTGGGAAGCCTTCTTTGCCTTCCCTAATTCTTTCTATTCTGAATAATATTTTCTTTCCACATAATTCTATAGCTTGTTGTTTAATTAGCCTTATAGTACTCATGGCAGTCTACCTTGTTGTACTATGGTTCCCTGAGTCTGTCTCCCTCCCCATAAAATGTGCCTCATGAAGACAGGAGCTATGCTCTTTTTTTTTTTTTTTTAGATGTTATTTATTTATTTGAGAGAAAGTGAGAGAGAGAAAGCAAAAGTGAGGGGGAGAGAGAGAGGGAGAGGGAGAAGTAGGCTCTCCATTGAGCAGGACTCTGGGATCATGACCAGATCCAAAGGCAGATGCCTAACTGATTGAACCACCTAGGCGACCCAGGAGCTATGCTCTTTATCTCTGTGTCTCCTTTCCTCACACTTAGCCTGATACTATATTCACTTAAGTTCACCAAAATCAGTTGTGAAGCAAATGAATGAATAAATGTTCCAAGACCTTCAGGGCAAGGAAATGAGGAGACAAGACAAAGAAGGGGTGGTAAAAAATGAAAACAAAAACAAAAAGAAACACCCTTATATTTGTAGAATGATTTACAGTTCACAACGTGTTATCACCTTTATTTCTCACTTAATCCCCACGTCAACCCTGAGAGGGCAAATATTAATATCTCCACATTCAAAGGAGGACTCCAAGCTTCAGGCTAAGTGACCAGAGAAGGGACACCCCGCCATCAAATGGCACAGTCTTCAGACTCCAAACCATCAACCCGAGTGGTCTGTCTCCTGTGTCACAAGGCAAGCTTCCTGTGGACATGGCAAAATGGTTGCTTCTCAGTCCTGGTTTGAATATGAGTCTCATAGGAGTTCAGACCCATTGTTGGCTTGGTGGGAGGAAGAAACTTCCTTCACTGTTTTCTGTGACAATGACCATTCTTTCTCAGGGGATTCCCATCCCAGCATCTTCTTCCAGTGTGGTCCCAGTAACCAGTCAGCATGAGATGATATCAAGAAGGCAATTTTAGCTCCTTAGTAATTCTGGAGCCTGCAAATTTTCAGACACAAGTTATTCAGGGTTTGGGGTTACCCTGCAAAACCAAGTTCTGCCAGCAGAGGGAGATATGACTATGTGACAGAGTCACTGGCGCAGCTCCAAGTCTGGGATCCGTCACTGTGAGATTATCTAACTCAAGAGATCCCTGGCTGTGTCCAAGTCTACATTAATAGCAGTTCCTCTTTCCCCAACAGTTTGTTTTCTCCTTTGTCTGCTGTATTTTCTGGTAAATAGGAGTTGAGTTAACTCCCCATCCCCACCAAAATATAGAAAAATCTGAAAATTAAAAAAAATCTAAATATTAAAAAAAAAAAAAACACTGTCCTTAGTAGCTACCCTTTATTGGACACCTCATAGGTGGATTACAGAATGTTTATCTAACTTTCACATTAATTTAGATGGTACCTGGCAGTCCGGGGACTTGAGCTGAATGTCTCCAACTCCAGAGTGGGTGCTCTTTCTATCACTTTGTACTGGGCCCCAAGGCTCTGATTTCAAATGGCCCCCTACCTGGATCAGCTCCACCTTCTTTCAATGCCCCCCCCCCCCCCACTTGCAGCGTATTAACTCCTGTCTCTCCAGTAAACACTTTCTTGCTTTCTCCAAGCCCGGGGCAGGGCAGAGGGATTGGGGCGAGGGGTGAGGTACTTTCTTTCTTTCCTTACCTTCTGTAGCCATTCCTACTCTGTAATTAGCAGCAGCTGGTTTAATGGTGTAATCCATCCATTGATGAAAATATTCTGTTTCCCCAACTGAATTTCTTCTACTTCTCCATTCTTGAATTTCTTGTTACAAAAATACTTTAAGAACATGTTTTGTTTTGTTTTCCTAAGATTTTTATTATTTTATTTTATTTATTTAGGGAGGAGAAAGTGTGAGGGTGCAAGTGGTGGGGGAGGGGGGCAGAGGGAGAGGGAGAGAAAGATTCTCAAGTAGATTTCAGTTGAGTGCAGAGCCCAACATGGGGCTCCATCTCACAAACCTGAGATCACGACTTGAGTCAAAATCAAGAGTTGGTCACTTAACTGACTGAGACATCCAGGTACCCTTAAAGATTTTATTTATTTATTATCTATTTATTTATTTTTAAATATTTTATTTATTCAAGAGAGACACAGAGAGAGAGAGAGGCAGAGACATAGGCAAAGGGAGAAGCAGGTTCTATGCAGGGAGCCCAATGTGGGACTCGATCTCAGGACTCCAGGATCACGCCCTGGGCTGAAGTGAGTCACTCAACCACTGAGCCACCCAGGCATCCCAAAAGATTTTATTTTTAAGTAATTTTTACACCCAGCATGGGGCCTGAACTTACAACCCCGAGATCAAGAGTTGCATGCTCCTCCACCTGAGCCAGCCAGGTGCCCCAAGAACATGTTTTAAAGAGTTTTGACTGTACCATATATAGAATTGTGTATCCTAATTTTTAAAAAATATACACATTATCAGGGTGCCTGGGTGGTGCAGTTGACTAAGCCTCTCACTCTTGGTCATGATCTTAGGGTCATGAGATCAAGCCCTAGGTGGGGCTCCACGCTAAGCAGAGAATCTGCTTGAGTTTCTCTCTCCCTCTTCCTCTGCTCCTCCCTCCTTCACATGCACTCTCTCTCACTGAAATAAATAAATCTTAAAATGCACACCCACACACATACACACACTATCAACTGTTTTTCTGCTTACTCTCGGTGCAATCCATCCACAAATCCTACCTGAGTTCTACCCATCAAATCTACTGATCTTGACTGCAACATACTGTGTGCTACCACCACTGCCACCGTGGTCCATGCCACCTTCATTCGTCACCTGGACACTGCAGCGGCATTTTAACAGGAATCCCTGCTTCCACTTCCCTACTTCCCCTTCTCTGTAGAACAGCCAAAAATCTTTCTTCTAAACTATAGATCAAATCATACCACTTCCTGCTCTCAACCTCCTGATGGCCTCTCATTGCTCTCAGAATAAACTCCAAAGTCCCTTGCCTGGGCACGTGGCCTTCCATGGTGGGTCTCTAGTTACTTCTCCCATTTCATGTATTCATCCTCTCTCCTTGCTGCACTCTGACTCAGTAACACTGGCCTCCCTGTTCTGCAGTACTCCCAAGCACATTCCAGTCATAGGGCCTGTGCACTTGCTCTTTCTTCTGCCCGCGGGCTTTCCCTCCTGTGGCTGCACAGGGCCTCTCTCCTCCACTTCATTCACTTGTGTTTTCAAATCCATTAGAATGCAAGCAGCATGAAAGAATTTGATTCTCTATTCCAGTGCTTAGAAGTACGCCTGATTCATAAGCCCTCAGGAAATATTTGTTTAATAAATAAATGGTGGGCGCCTGGGTGGCTCAGTCAGTTGAGCGTCTGACTCTTGGTTTCAGCTCAGGTCTTGATCTCATGGGTCATGGGATGGAGCCCCTACTTCCGGCTCCGTGCTCAGCTTGAGCCTCTGTCCCTCCCCCCACTGGTTAGTGTGCATGCTCAAGCTCTCTCTCAAATAAATAAATATATCTTTAAAAATTAAATAAGTGAATGTAGTTATTAATAGCCTTTACAATAATCATATTTCAAAAGATTTTATTTATTTATTCATGAGAGACCCAGAGAGAGGCAGAGACACCCTGTACGGGACTTGATCCCAGGACCGCAGGACCACAACCCGAGCCAAAGGCAGATGCTCAACCACCAAGCCACCCAGGCATCCCTACAATAGTCATTTTGAATGGCTGCTTATCTTTCTTTTTTCTATTTTTTTCTTCTATTTTCTTTTGAATGGCTGCTTATCTTAATGTAAACTTGATTTTACTATGAAATATTAGGTTGAGCCATCTGAAATTGCCATTTTGGAGGTTAAAAATGGTTGATATTGGCAATTTCACATAGTTCAATCGAATAAAACACATTCAGAAAGTTGTATTACATGAATATACCACTTAAAAGTGCCCCCAAAATACCAAAAAGAAAAACCAAACCCATCATCCCTTGTGCCAAAAAAATACCCCCCCCAAACCACCATCCCTTGTGCCAACCATCCAAGCTAAACAGAGGACATTGCCAGCATCCCAGTAGTCCCCTGCAGGACCCTCTGCAGTCACATTTCTCTCCTTTCTCCGTAAGGTAAGCACTCCTGATTTTATAATGTTCATTTGCTTGCTTTTCTTTTTCTTTTATCATCTAAAGAGTACGGTTTTCTTTTGCCTGTTTTTTAAAGTAAACTCTACACTCACTGTGGATCTTGAACTCACAACCCTGAGATTGAGAATCATATGCTCTACCAACTGAGCCAGCCAGTTTTTGAGGTTTATATAATTCATATAGTGTGCATTCTTTTGTAAGGAGCTTTTTTTCTTGTTTCTTTTATTTGATAGACTCATCTATGTTGTTGTGTCTGTTGTGTATAGTGTTATTACTGTATAATATTTCATTGTATGACTATACCACCTATCATCTACTCATATTTTTTTTCATCTACTCATTTTTAAACAAGATTTACTTATTTATTTTAGAGCCAGAGACCAAGAGAGCACTAGAGGAGGGAGGGGTAGGGGGAGAGAGAATCCTCAAGTAGACTTCCCACTGAGCATGGAGCCTGACATGGAGCTGATCCCAGGACCCTGAGATCATGACCTGAGCCAAAGTTGAGAGCCAGATACCTAACCAACTGAGCCACACTGCTGCCCCCAAATTACCATTTGGGTTATTTCCAATTTGGAGTTATTATAGGTTATGACGCTATGAGCATTCTTATTTATGTCTCCTGTGTGCATTGAGCCCGTTTCCCTTGCGTATGTCCCTAGGAGTGGAATTGCTGGGTCATAGAGAATGCAAGTTTCAATTTCAGTAGATGATGTCAAACTGTTTACCAAACTGGATGTAAAAGGTTACACTGATAACAGTGTATGAGAGTTCCAGTTGCTTCAGAAGAACCGAAACTTAATATTGACATTCTTTGTTTTAGATACTTGGTATCCCACTATGCCTTTAATTTGGATTTCTTGGAGATGACAAAGTTAAACATGTTTTCATATGTCTGCTGACATTTCATATCTTCTCCCATGAATTACCTACCCCTTCATATCTCTTGCTCATTTTTTTAAAGATTTTACTTTTAAGTTATCTCAGTGCCCAACATCGAGCTCGAACTCACAACCCTGAGATCAAAAGTTCATGCTCTTCCAACTGAGCCAGCCAGGTGCCCCTCTTGCTCACTTTTCTGCTGAATTATCTGTCTTGTTCTTATTGCTTTATAGGAGTTTATTATTTATTTATTTATTTATTTATTTATTTATTTATTATATTTTATTTATTTATGAGAGACACAAAGAGAGATGCAGAGACACAGGCAGAGGGAGAAGCAGGCTCCATCCAGGGAGCCCATGTGGGACTCGATCCTGGGACTCTGGGATCATGCCCTGGGCTGAAGGCAGACTAACCACTGAGCCACCAGGTGTCCTTATAGGAGTTATTTTATATTCTGGCTTTGAAACTTCTATTGCTTATGTGTGCTGCAAGTATCTTCTCTGTGGCTTGACATTTCATTCTTTTTATGGTGTTTCTTATATTTAGGATTCCTTAAATTGAATACAGACATACTTTTCCATCTTTCTCTTTGATTAGCACTTTTCCTGTTTTGCTTTAAAACTCTTTCTATACCCAAGGTCACAAAGAAATTCTTCTATATTCTTTTCTTTTTAGAGTTTATTTATTCATGATAGACACAGAAAGAGAGAGAGAGAGAGAGACAGGCAGAGGGAGAAGAAGACTTCTCACAGGGAGCCCCATGCGGAACTCAATTTCTGGACTTGGGATCACACCCTGAGCTGAAGGCAGATGTTCAACCGCTGAGCCACCCAGGCGTCCCTCGTATATTATTTTCTAAAAGTTTTATTGTTTTATTTTTTTGTACCCTAAAATATTTGACAATTTTATGCAGGATCCACCAAAGTTTGGGTGTTTACTATTTAACAGCATAACTGGGACGCCTGGGTGGCTTAGCAGTTTAGCACCGCCTTCAGCTTAGGGCGTGATCCTGGAGTCCTGGGATCGGGTCCCACATCCGGCTCCCTGCATGGAGCCTGCTTCTCCCTCTGCCTGTGTCTCTGCCCCCCCCCCCCCGTCTCTCATGAATAAATAAATAAAATCATTAAAAGAAATAAAATTGCGGGGACCCCTGGATGGCTCAGCGGTTTGGCGCTTGCCTTTGGCCCAGAGCGCGATCCTGGAGTAAGGGATCAGGTCTCACATCGGGCTCCTTGCATGGAGCCTGCTTCTCCCTCTGCCTGTGTCTCTGCCTCTCTCTCTCTCTCTCTGTGTGTCTATCATAAATACATAAGTAAATAGGGATCCCTGGGTGGCGCAGCGGTTTAGCGCCTGCCTTTGCCCCAGGGCGCAATCCTGGAGACCCGGGATGGAGTCCCGCTTCAGGCTCCCTGCATGGAGCCTGCTTCTCCTTCTGCCTGTGTCTCTGCCTCTCTCTCTCTCTGCGACTATCATAAATAAATAAAAATTTAAAAAAATAAGTAAATAAATAAATAAATCTTTTTAAAAAATTGCTTGTTTTTAAAAAAAATAACAGCATAACTGACCAAGGTCTAAAGATGTGAAATTACCATGTTCGAGAAATTGGGAGGAATCACCCTATAAACTCACTAGACAGTATGTGATAAGAAGAGTGTACACTTTATCATAGAAAACTTGTCTGTACATAGTAGTTGCTTCAAAAAGCCATTCGACAGTGAGAGACTCCTAACTCCGGGAAACAAAGGGTTGCGGAAGGGGAGTGGGTGGGGGGATGCCACCCAGTCACAGGTACTGAGGAGGGGACTTGATGGGATGAGCACTGGATGTTATGCTATATGTTGGCAAATTGAATATAAATTTAAAAAGTAATGAAAAAAAGCCATTCGATCTTCTCTTGCTTATAAAAATGCTGTTCTAAAATAAAATAAAATAAAATAAAATAAAATAAAATAAAATAAAAATAAAAATGCTGTTCCAGGGGCAGTCCGGGTGGCTCAGCGGTTTAGCGCAGCCTTCGGCCCAGGGCCTGATTCTGGAGATCTGGGATCGAATCCCACGACGGGCTCCCTGCATGGAGCCTGCTTCTCCCTCTGCCTGTGTCTCTGCCTCTCTCTCTCTCTCTCTCTCTGTCTCTCATGAATAAATAAATAACATCTTTAAAAAAAAATGCTGTTCCAAATTTCAGTGTAAAATAGCAAGCTTCTACTCTTTAGTGTGGCTGATATCTTGTCTTCATCTGCTGGTTCTTCTGCCCCAGCCTGTGTCATGAGGTCTGCAATGTTTTTCTCCAGGTCGTCAGTGGGACTCCTCATGCCATCAGTTCTTTCCCACGATCTAGTCAGACATAGTCCGACATTTATCTTGCATCTGTTGCAGGAGTGTCTACACCACCAGGGTGAGATCCTTCGGGTGCTGGGGTCAGTCTCCACCATCTGTCCCATTCCTAGCTTGGCAGTGAAGTCTCAACCACCACTGAAGCTCTAAAAACATTATTGTTTTAAATAGTGGCTTAACTTTATAATTTATTTTAGGTCATAATTTATTTCAGATCATTCTCCCTGCTGTTGCATGTAGGGTGATCTTTTTGTGTGTGCTTGTGTTTTTTTTTTTTTTTTTTTAAGATTTTATTTATTTATTTGACAAAGAGAGCACAAGCAGGGGGAGCGGCAGAGGGAGAGGCAGGTTTCCGGCTGAGCCTGGAGCCTGATGCAGGGCTTGATCCCAGGACCCAGGGATCATGACCTAAGCCGAAGCCAGACGCCCAACCCACTGAGCCACCCAGGCGCCGCATTGTTTTCTTTTTTCAAACACTATTTTAAATGTTGTGGGAACAGCTTCATCCAAGCCCCCTGGGACTCAGGAAGAGGAAATGAGGGTGAGGTGGGCTGGGAGGTGTTGCCCACTAACATTCTAGCCTTGCTCTGCCTCCTGAATTCCAGATGGTTCTCCCGATGATGCCTGTCAGCCAAGCCCACTGTCATCACCGAAGTTGGGAGGTGCCTACAGGGGAAAGTCAGGAGACCGGGGTTGAGGTGAAACTCTGGCCACTCTGACATTTAACCTCGACAGGAAAAGCCCCGGACTCCCTTTGCCTCATCCAACCCCCACCCCCCCCCATGTGTGAAGATCAAGGCACAGAATCCTGTATCTGCAGACGGCCCCGCTGGTGTCCTTTCCCCTGGTCCACCGCCACCAATCGGCAGTCAGACCAAGGTCCTGGCTTTTGCATCCTGGAATGTTGCAGGGGCGGTTTCCTGGTGTGATTCACAAACTACAGGAATGTTTCAGTCTGACCCAGACACTGGCTTGGGGGAGGGGGACACACCCGGAAGCGTCCTCAGCCACTTCCCCATCCCCAGGGGATCTCTACCTTTCTGAGCTCCTCCTGGTGTCTCTCATCCTGGAGGGTCATCGGGTCCCCCCCTTGAGAGGGCACTCACGCCATCCTCTTGCTGCTTCTCCTGCGATGCTGTGTCTCCCACTGGGAGTGACGACACAGGGAGCATGCGTGGGTTTCTCTGCCTCTCCCCAGCCGGGGAGGCTGGACACCGAATACACCCTCTGGCAGTGACAGGGAGCCACCAAATGGTGTTTGGAGGAAGGATTCCAAAGTGGTCCCACACGCACACCTCTGGCCTGACTTGGCTCCCTGCTGTCACAGAGGAGTGACGAAGGAGCCAGGGCCAACTCCCACAGGCCAGGGCAAGTAGATTTTCAAAACCCAAGCCTGTCTCTCTGGTAAAGGCTCAAGTGTCCTCTGCAATAGTTCCATCTAAAGGCCATGCTAACTGCCGAAGTTAATCCCCTAAGAAGATCCTGTCTGTACCTTCCGATGGTTTAGAATCTAAAGAGAATGACAGCTGTTTTGAGCTGGGAGCAGAGTGGCCCCAAGAGCTGGGAGCAGGCTCTGGGCCCGAGTCAGGAAACCTGAGCTCAGGCCTGGCTCGGCCACCGTGTGCCCCGTGACACTGGGCCTCCTGGTGACTTCACCCCTCTGAGCCTGTGCCCTGATATGCCCAGCAAGGGGCAGCCCTGCCCAGCCACTCAGGCAACAGAGTCAGAAAAGTGACACAATTAATATAAAAGTACTTCGAAAAGCGTAAAGTGTTGTAATGATATGAGGGTTCTTAGAAAAGGGCTGAGAGATGAAAGGGGTAGGCCGCTGACCCTTCTCAAGGTATTTTATACAGTAGTTGGAACAATCCTTTATTTGTTCAGTACTTGAGAATTCACAAAGGGTTTCTAGGTTCTTTATCTCACCTGAGCCACACAATAACCAGCAAAGCAGGGCAGGGATCATTCTCTCTGAACACTGAGCAGGTGGAGAAAAGAAGGCTTAGAGACTGATTTTCCTATGGTCCTACAGTCATAGAGCCAGGACTAAAACCCCCTTTTTGTAGGTCTCTATGCTCCTTAGGATAGGCCCATTTTGGTGCTCCCTGATTCAGTTGCTGCAACCCCATGGGGCAATTTCCCACAAGACTTGTGAACACATCCTAGCAGGCCCCAGAACCCCCATATGGCTGAAAGGGGTGGGGAGGTAGCGGAGAGAGTAAAGAAGGCTGTGGTTATCTTATGAGCAATGGGAAGTTACTAAAAGCGGGGAAATACTGTGATCAGAGCTGTGTTCTGTTAAAAAATGCTTTCCTTCTCCACCTCTTTCTTCCTTATGGGCTCCTTTTCTCCTTCTCCCCTCTTCTTTCTCCCTCTCCTCTTTATTCTTCGTTTACTTTGTATAATTCCCCAGTAAGAGAAGGAAAGGAAAATTCTGGGACCTTCCATCACCAACCTTTAGGTATTTAACCGTCTGGAGCCCTAATTGTCTGGCTCCTTGCATTTATAGGATGCCAGGGTCCTGCCCAGAGACTCCCCTTTGCAGGGAGTGCTTCACGCTCCAGGAGCAAGGCCAGGATTCAGTGAAGGAATTCGAGATAGCAGGCATGTTCGACAGGCTGGAACCAGGTCCCTGGGTTCTTCCCTGGCCTTCTGGAAAGAGCCTTGTCTCAAGAACTGCCTGAAGTGGCCCAGAACCTGAGATCCTGGCAGTGTGCTCTTTTCTATGGGGTGCCTGCCATTCAGAGTTCTGCGCTCCCCAGGCCACTAGCAAATGGCCACCACATGGCTGATGTATGTGTACGTCTGGGGTGCCCCCTCCAGGATGTCTGACCCCTCTTCCTCCCCAGCTGCCTTAAGTTACAGGCCTAACTTCCTCTCCATTTGTCTGTGTTCCACATAGATCACATGCCCCGCAGCTGGGTTCCCAGAGCCTTTGGGGAAGATCTAAGCAGAAAAAGCAAGCACATATGCCGGCGCATGTGTGCATGTACGTGCATGATGCGTGTGGTGTCTTGGGAGGAAAAGGCTCACACTGTCTCTACAGAGAATCTCTGCCTCATTCATCTTGTTCAACATCATATCCCTACCACTAGGCAAGTAGTTGGCACATAACAAATATTCTCTGAATGAATGAATGAATGACTGGTGAATGAACTGGAGAGTATTTAGAGCCTGGCTATCACAACCAGAAAGTCGTTGGAGACCTTGCTAGCACGGTTCTAAGGAGCCCCAGCAAAGCGGCTTTTAAGGAGTCCGGGAAGGAGGAAGGGAGGCTGCAGGGCAGGGGAGAGGAGGGGCGGCATGCAGACCCGAAAGCAAGAATCCTATAGAGAACATCATAGGCCACAGATGCTCTCACGCCCTCACCCACATCAGAACGGCTGGGACGGGGCTTCACCTGCCTCTCCTTCCCAGACTAATACCAGTCTCTCTTTTCTCCTGCTTTCTTTGAATGCAGACCTTAGAACTTGCCCAAATCAGGAACTGTTTGTCATCCAGTTGGTCACCTTTTGACACTTTTAACAGTCCTTTCAGCTGGTGCTCCTGCTCGGCTGCTTTGATCCTAACCTTGCCTCCCTGGGGGGTTCCCAGGGCGCTCCAGCTTCTCCCAGGCTCCCAGGGGAGCTCCCAGGGGAGCTTCTCCCCTCCCAGAAAACAGAAGAAAGTGGTCTGCAAAGAAGAGCAGAGGGAAGATCACATGTGTCCCAGAGAGACAGAGAGAGGAGCCTGGTTTTTTGACTTTCCAGTTCCCCAGCTGAGCTGGCCCAGGGAGTCTTCTGTTCCTTCCAAGGGATACCACAGACAGCCTGAGCAATCCCACCTGAGCGATTCCAAATGCAACCACCCTCCCAGCCTCCCTTGACATCCCCAGCCAAGTCTTTCACTCATAGCTGCGCTGTCTCCGCCATCATTACCAGTATCTGGAGTTTATTTTTCTCATGCTCTCATTCACCCAGCAAGCACCCCTCATCTTCCCATACCCCTCCATCCCTATTCCTGGCTTCTACTCCATACCTTCCTGACCCCAAGCCTCCATCTCAGAGCCAGCTGCCTTCCTGCATCTCTGATGCCAAGGTCTCTCCCACTCCATTCTATAGACCAGTCCCATCACATTATTTATTTTCTTTTTCATTAAAAAAATTATTTAGGGGAGTCTGGGTGGCTCAGTTGGTTAAGTGTCTGACTGCAGCTCAGTTCATGATCCTGGGGTCCTGGGATGGGCCCTGCATTAGGCTCCCTGCTCAGTGGGGAGCCTGCTTCTCCCTCTCCCTCTGCCCTCCCCTGACTTGTGGAAGCATTCCTGCTCTCTCTCTCTCTCTCTTTCTCTCAAATAAATGGGTAAATAAATCTTCAAAAAATTTATTCAGGGGGCGCCTGGGTGGATCAGTCAGTTAAGTGTCTGCCTTCTGCTCCAGGTCGTGATCCCAGGATCCTGGGATTGAGCTAAACACCAAGCTCTCTGCTCACTAAGGAGTCTGCTTCTCTCTTTTTCTCTGCCCCCCTACATCATGCTCTCTCACTCTTTTTCTCTCAAATAAATAAATAAAAACTAAAAAAGTTATTCAGTATTCTGAATACCATGAATTCTGAAAACCCTACAAAAAATATATGCCTAATTTATCACAAATGTATGTGGGCTATAACTATCCCCCATGTTAAGAAACAGAACACAGTGCTATTACTTCCTTTTCCTTTCTTTTCTTTTCTTTTCTTTTTTTCTTTTCTTTTCTTTTCTTTTCTTTCTTTAATATTTTATTCATTCATTTGAGAGAGAGAGACAGAGACCACAGCAGGGAGAAAGGCAAAAGAAGAGGGAGAAGCAGACTCGTTGCTGAGCAGGGAGCCTAATGTAGGCCTCAATCCCAAGACCCTGAGATCATGATGTGAGCCGAAGACACGCTTAACCATCTGAGCCACCCACATGCCCCATAATTTTCTTTAAATGTCTCTTTTAAATTGCTCCAGAACTTGGGGCACCTGGGTGGCTCAATGGTTGAGCATCTACTGTTGGCTCAGGTCATGATCCTGAGGTCCAGGGATTGAGTCCCACATCGGGCTCCCTGCAGGGGATTTGTGTGTCTCTGTGTCTCTGCCCCTCTCTCTCTGTCTTCATGAATAAATAAATAAATTCTTAAAAAATAAATAAATAAATTGCTCCAGAGCCTTCTGAGGCTTTCTACTCCTTTATTTTTTTATTTTTTATTTATCCATGAGAGACATTGTGGAGCCCCCACATGGGGCTCGATCTCACAATCCTGAGATCATGAAACCTAGTTGGATGCTCAACCGACTGAGCCACCCAGGTGCCCCTGAATCAGGACTCTTTCAATAGCAAGTAACAAAAACTTAAACTCAAACTGGCTTAAATCAAAAAGGTAGTGTAATGGCTCACTTCTCTGAAAAATCGGAGGATAAGATTGGTTTCAGGCACAGCTGGATCAAAGAACCCAAACACTGCCAGCAGGAAATGGTCTCCTGGCTCAGATATCCTCTGTGTTGGCTTAATTTTCCTCCTCAGCTGTTGCAGCAAAGGTTCTGGATGTGTCTCATAGGCCCGTTTGTGTCATGTGCCTATGCCTGAACTACCGTGGCAAGTGGTGGGTCAGCTCTGGTCGGAGTCTGAGGGTGGAGAAAGAGCTTTCCCAAGGAAAAGTGGGGTCCTTGTTGCAGAAGATGGGAGACCGCAAACAAGATCAACAGATACTCTCCAGTTCTCACTTCCCTTGTGAGTGGGAATCTCTGTTCTGCCAAATGCTCAAAGCTACTGGGAAAATAAAAATAGGTCAGAGCTATGAAGGTTGTATGAAAACTTTAAAATTCAAGAGAGATGGGAGTGATTTTGAAGGTGACGATTTTCTTTCTTTCTTTCTTTCTTTCTTTCTTTCTTTCTTTCTTTCTTCTTTTTCTTTCTTTCTTTCTTTCTTTCTTTCTTTCTTTCTTTCTTTCTTTTCTTTCTTTCTTTCTTTCTTTCTTTCTTTCTTTCTTTCTTTCTTTCTTTCCTTTCTTTAAGGACTTTATTTGACACAGAGAGAGAGGAAGAGAAAGAATACAAGCATGGGGAGTGACAGGCAGAGGAAGAGGGAGAAGCAGGCTCCCTTTGAGCAGGGATCCTGATTGCAGGACTCAATCTCAGGACCCAGAGATCATGACCTGAGCCAAAGCCAGACACTTAACCGACTGAGCCACCCAGGTGCCGGAAGGTAATGGTTTCTTTGCCTTTTCCACACTGTTCCCCTGCCCAGAATGCCCTTCGGTTATCCAAAGCCTGCCATCCCTTCTGCCCCCAGTCCAGTGATAATTGGAACTTCTTCAGCACGTAGAGTGTCTGGCGGACCATGGACCCCCTCAACTCACATAGTTTAAAATTTAACTAGATATGGTCTTCATTGTCTTGTTTGTTTGTTTGTTTGTTTGTTTGTTTTTAGGAATATTACAGTTTATTTGACAGTTCACACAAGGATCATCAACACAGATGAATGGGGAAACAGTCTTGGGTCCCAGGATAGCTCTTCCTCTGCCTGGCTTGCTTCATACTCTTACTGTTGCCCAGTTGGTGTCTGCTCAGGGAGTTCATGATCATTTTAATTTTGGCTTAAAATAGAAACAAAAAATACTACCAGTTGCACTGTTCCTTAGGGTTTCACAGGCCTTGCTCTGCTCTGTTCAGTTACTTAGTAGCCTCCTTGAGGAGAGAAATTGTTTGTCTTTTGTTCTCTACTTCTCCTCCTAAGACCAAGCCACCGTGAACATATTTTAAGTGTGCTGTATATTCCTGTTAGTTGATTGAAAAGTTGATCTTGGGGCATGCGGGTGGCTCAGTCGGTTAAGTGTCTGCCATCAGCTCAGGTCACGATCTCAGGGTCCTGGGATTGAGCCTGCGTGGGCTCTCAGGGAGCCTGCTTCTCCCTCTCCCTCCCTCTCTCTTTCTCTCAAATAAATGAGTAAAATTTAAAAAAAAAAAAAAAAAAAAAAAAGGAAAGAAAAGAAAAGAAAAGAAAGTTGATCTCATGGGCACCTGGCTGGCTTATTCAGTGGAGCTCTTGATCTCCAGGTTGTGAGTTCAAGCCCTATGGTAGGTGTAGAGATTACTTAAAAAAAGAAAAAAAAAGGGATCCCTGGGTGGCGCAGCGGTTTGGCGCCTGCCTTTGGCCCAGGGCGCGATCCTGGAGACCCGGGATCGAATCCCACGTCGGGCTCCCGGTGCATGGAGCCTGCTTCTCCCTCTGCCTGTGTCTCTGGGCCTGTCTCTCTCTCTCTCTGTGACTATCATAAATAAATAAAAATTAAAAAAAAAAAAGAAAAAAAAAGAAAAAAAAACTTTAAAAAATAAAATAAAATAATAAAATAAAAGTTGATCTTGCAATGAAGCAGAAAAATAGGCCAAAAAAGCTAGGCTGGAAAGGTTTCTACTTATATCGTAGTTAACTTAGTCCCAGGACCTGTAAATCTCCCACTGACAGCTGGTCTCATGCTATTTACTCTAGTCTCAGAATCCCGGCGTAACCATGGGCACTTTTCCTAAGTCCATGTCCTGGCTTTTGTCTCCTCCTTGGGGAGGTGCCATCTTACCACTTATTTCTCTGGACCTCCTCCCTTGGTAACCAGAGCCAGGAGAGGTTCTCCTTCTGCCATTCCTTGGAACCCTTCCATCAGTCCTGGTTTCTAGTTTAAGGAATACACATTGTTCAAGAAACTGGAAGGAAGGCAGAGCTTGAGCATGAGGCTCACCTTCCAGAAGAGACCTTGGCTTCTCTGGTCCATAGTGGATAGTCCCTTCCTTTCAGGCCAACAGGGGGGCCTATTTAAATTATGTAATGCCCAGAACGAGTGTAGTGAGGCCTTAAGGACAAAGAATGTCAACCCAGAGAATGTCTTTCTTTTGGAGGAATGGGCTTCATTCTGGCAGGCTGTGGGAATGATAAGTGGGGACCCTGGGATTTTCCTTTCACTTTCTTGTGCTCTCAGAAACCACCTCCAGTGACTCAGGCACATGAAGCTAAGGGTCAGATGGGTGGGGCACAGCTTTCCATCCAGGTTCACCCAGTTTTACCGGGCAGAGGATTGTGCTGAGGCCATAGGCAAGAAAGGAAGCCCAAAATAGAGGAAGGACAGGGCGTCGGTTCCTCGACTTGTTGAGACCAGAGTTGTGTAGCAAGACAAACTGGAGTGTGCTCAGCATTTCTCCTTCCTGACTTGGGTTTCACCTTAGCCCCAGTTCAGTGGCAGCCCTATTGGCTCAGAGAGCTGAGGGATCCAAGAGGAAGAAGCCTGTACAATCCTTCATCTAGCAGGGGTGGGGGTGGGGTAAACTTTTAAAGTAAGCCTCTGGCAAAATCCAAGTTGGTTATGTTGCCCCAACTCTGGCTTTATCTTCTCCTGCTTCTCTTTGCTACCCACTCTGTCTTACAGTCATAACAAATTTCTTATCAGTTCCTGACCATGACACACATGGCTGCTGTGTACAGATTCATGGGTTGTGGCACTGTACAATTCTTGGAGGTGCCATCTCCATAGAAAAAGGAAAGAATCATGCACAATTTTACCAGGCATCCCTGAGCTAGGTCCCTTTTGACTTCCTTCCCATACATTGCTTCCTCTGCCAAGAATGCCCCTGTTGGTTTTTCCTCTCACCATATATTCACCTGTTAGAATAATCTAACACTTAGCTTTCAAATTCTGCTCAAATAATGTCGATGAACAGAGATGTAACTGAATGCTTTAGGAAACGCTCACAGACATTGAGAAGAAACACCATATATACATGAGTCTCAAAAATGGCACACTGTTCACTCATTTTGCCTGGTAGTTTTATAATGCCCATGGGGTGTTCTGAAAGGCAATGTAAGTAAAATCCATCAGAATGATTACAATGAAAAATACATAATAACAAGTGTTGGTGAGAATATGGGAGCAACTAGAATACTCATACTATGCTAGTAGGAGTAAATTTGGGAAAACTACTTTGGAAAACTGGTGGTATCTACTGAAGTGGAAGAGATCCCTAGCATATGACTCAGCAGTTCTGGTAGAAATACATATATATGTAAACACACACTCAAAAATGTGCAAACGTGATCATAGCACCACTACTCATAATAGGTCCAAACTAGAAATAACTCAAATGTCCACCAACAGGAGAATAGAGGAATAATGTGGTATATTTATAAAATAGAATATTACACAGCAATTAAAGTGAATTTGTTATTGCTTCACATAATAACATGGATGAATCTGACAAACATTCAATATTGAGTGAAAGAAGCCAGATATGAAAGGATACATGCTATGTGATTCCATTTATATAAAACAAGCACTGTGGTGCTAGAAACAAGAATAATGTTTACTCTGAGAGGATATAATGATTGGAAAAGAACATGAAATTTCTGTGGTGCTAGCCATATTTTTTTTTAATTTTTATTTATTTATGATAGTCATACACACAGAGAGAGAGAGAGAGAGAGGCAGAGACACAGGCAGAGGGAGAAGCAGGCTCCATGCACCGGGAGCCTGACGTGGGATTCGATCCCGGGTCTCCAGGATCGCGCCCTGGGCCAAAGGCAGGCGCCAAACCGCTGCGCCACCCAGGGATCCCTGTGGTGCTAGCCATATTCTATTTATTAACATGGGATGGTCACATAGATGTGTTTATTTTTTGAATTTATTGAGCTGTACACTGAGGATTTGTATGCTTTCATGTGTGTATGCTAAGCTTCAATAAAAAAAAGATTACTTAAAAGAATAAAAGCAATGTCTACTTTTGGCAATGATGAAATAACAGAATCTAGATTTATCTTCTGCCTTAATCAATTCTAAGATTGAACAAAATATATGAAGCAATCATTTGAAGACATTGGATAATAGGCATCTCAGGACAGTGATCCCTGAGAGAGGGGAAATAAATAGGATGAGTTCTACAAGCATCTCTGCTCACTATCTGGAGAGAGATTCTGAGCTATAGCACAGAGAAGGAGAAAATTCTTGGAGATCTACAGAGGAGTCTCCTTGAATTTTTGCCAGGCTACCAATCAGTACATGTGTATATAGAAATAGCCACCACTGAGGAAAGAAGCCCTGTAGAGGATGAGGAGATGGAAAACCCAGCAGAGCTTATGCAAGGCTGAGAAGAATTGGTGTTCCTACCAGCCAGAGTGGGAAAACCTCCCAACACAGTGGGCATAGTGTCCTTAGAAGGAAATTACCCCAGTAGTCATGCCAAATTAGTCCCATTCTAGGAGTTCTTCTGGACCCACCTACCAAAGCTGAAAAGCAAGCCTTATAAAGATCAAACTAGTTCCAAGTAACTTAACTGCATCCTATACTAAAGTCACCAACTATTTAAAAGAGTTTTTTAGGGTAGCCCCAGTGGCTCAGCGGTTTAGCGCCACTGCCTTCAGCCCAGGGTGTGATCCTGGAAACCTGGGACCGAGTCCCACGTCAGGCTCCCTGCACGGAGCCTGCTTCTCCCTCTGCCTGTGTCTCTGCCTCTCTCTCTCTCTCTCTGTGTCTCTCATGAATAAATAAAATCTTTAAAAAAATTAAAAAAAAAAAATAAAAGTTTTTTAAAAGTCTAGTACCCAACAATATAAACTTCAAAATATCTGGTATCTCGTATGATTTTACTTATATGAAATCTAAAAAACAAAACAAATGAACAAACAACAAAACAAAACAAAAACCCATATAAACAAACCCATAAACATAGAGATCAAGTTGATGGTTGCCTCAGGGGAGTAGGGTGGGGGAATGGGCAAAATGGGTAAAGGGAAGTGGGAGATAACAGGTTTTCAGGTATGGGATGAATAAGTCACAGGGATGAAATGTACAGCATAGGGAATACACTCAATGGGATTGCAATAGCGTTGTGTGGTATGTAGTGACAGATGGTACCTACGTTTGTAGGGGGCATAGCATAATGTATGGAGTCGTCCAACCACTATGCTATTTTAAAAAAGTAGTTCTCGGATGTTAACTAAACTCCTTGTGGTAATCATTTTACAATACATACATGTATAAAATCATGTTGTACATCTTACACTTACAAAATATTATATGTCAATTGTATCTCCATAAAACTGGAAAAAACCCACAAAATATTTGGTATCTTTTTTTTTTTTGTAAATTTTTATTTATTTATGATAGTCACACACACACAGAGAGAGAGAGGGGCAGAGACACAGGCAGAGGGAGAAGCAGGCTCCGTGCACCGGGAGCCCGACGTGGGATTCGATCCCGGGTCTCCAGGATCGCACCCTGGGCCAAAGGCAGGCGCTAAACCGCTGCACTACCCAGGGATCCCAAATATTTGGTATCTAATAAAAAGCTTAACTGTCATTCAAAGAAGCAGAAAAAAAATCAATCGATAAAAACAAATCCAGAAATGACACTAGCTAATAGTAGAAAAGGGCACTGAAACAGCCATTTAAAATATATCCCATAAATTCCAGAAGGTGCAGGAGAGCAGCTTCAAGAGGAGTGAAATATAAGATATAAAAGAGATATCAAAATTCTAGAGGTAAAAAAATATAGTGAATGGTCATGATCTCAGGGTCATGAGTTCAAGCCCCACGTTGGGCTCCATGCATGGAGCCTACTTTAAAATAAAATAAAATAAAATAAAATAAAATAAAATAAAATAAAATAAAATAAAATAAAATAAAATAACCACAGCCTTAGTGAATGGTAGCACACTTCAGCGGACTTACATGCATGTAGCTGGAGGCCCAGAAAGAGACTATGAGGTAAGGAGAGGACAGAAAAAATATTTGAAGAAATAATGGCTGAAAATTGCTTAAATTTGGTAAAAACCATAAACCCACACATATCAGAGAAACTGAACAAACCCCACACAGAGAAAATGTGAAGATGATAATAAAGAGAAAATGTTAAAAGTAGACAGAGGGAAAAACAAATCATGTGCAGAGGAACAAAGGTAAGGTTGATAGGAGACATCTTGTTGGCCACCTGCAAGCCAGAAGTTAATGGAAAGACATCTCTAAGGCATGGCATGGAAAATAAAAGCAGCCAAACAAGAAGAAAAATATCTTTCAATAATAAAGATGAAATAAACTTTTTCAGAAATATAAAAGCTTGGGACACGTGGATGGGTTAGTGGTTAGGCATCTGCCTTGGGCTCAGGGCATGATCCCAGAATTCTGGGATCATGTCCCACATCGGGCTCCCTGCATGGAGCCTGCTTCTCCCTCTGCCTGTGTCTCTGCCTTCTCTCTCTGTCTCCCATGAATAAATAAATAAAATCTTAAAAAAAAAAAAAGAAATACAAAAGCTGAGCCTCTACTTCTCAAAGTGATAAAGATTTTACCATGTGACTCTGCAGAAAACAGTGATCATTCCTGGGCCTGATATAAAAAGGAAGTACCTGAAGATACTAGAGAGAGAAGAGACTCTCTCCCTACCTCTCTGACCCACCTTGCTGAGTCATGCACAGGGCAGACACCACTCAACTCAGCCAAAGGTAAACTGAACTGAGGCTGGAGCTGGCACCCTGCAGGTGATTGGCCTGGGAGCAGAAGCAGATGGGCAGAGTCACACAGAGAAGTTCTCTTGGCCCAGGGTGAAGTGTGTCCTATGTTCCTCACAAAGGGCACTGGGCTTCACAAGGAAAAACACACAATCCTTCTGATGTGGGAAGCAGGAAAGAAGGAGGAGGAGGAGGAGGAGGAGGAGGAGGAGGAAGAAGAAGAGGAGGAGGAAGAGGAGGAAGGGGAGGAGGAGGAGGAGGAGGAGGAGAAGAAAGAAGAAAGAAGAAAAAGCAGCAGCAGCAGCAGCAGCAGCAGCAGCCAGGGAACCAGTGAAGACTGAAAAGTGTGGAACCTTGGAGAGGAAAGAACCAGGAGCACCTGGCTGGCTCACCTGGAAGAGTGTGACTCTTGATCTCTTCGAACCCCACTTTAGGTGTAGAGATTACTAAATAAATAAATAAGCAAATAAACTTTTTAAAAAGGAAAGAGAGAAGAGAAAAGAACCAGAGAGGAGATCTTCAAAGTGTCTACCTATACTGTGGAGGTTCCCAGCTGGGTGAGGGTTGACAGCATGGGTAGTGAAGGAATTCACACAAGGGAGAACAGAGGAAATAGAAGTTTATTGAATGCACCAGAAGGGAGCGGTGGGCAGGAGAACAAAGTAGAAACCATCTGCCATGAGGTGGTGGTAAGGAGCTACAGTTATAGGGCCGAATGAGGGGGTATGGAGACTTATGGAATTTCCCCCTTTTTGGTCATCTTAGGAACTGTGCCTGGTTTTAATTGGTCAGTGAGGGCCAATGGCTATTTTTTATTTTTAAGATTTTATTTATTTATTCATGAGAGAGACACAGAGAGAGAGGCAGAGACATAGGTAGAGGGAGAAGCAGGCTCCCCACAGGGAGCCTGATGTGGGACTCAATCCCAGGACCTGGGGATCACAACCCGAGTTGAAGGCAGACATTTCACCACTGAACCACCCAGGTGCCCCAGGCCTATGGCTATTTTAAGGTGGGTCACTTAATGAATCTGCTTGCATTCAGCTGGGTGGTTGCTGTGGGCCCTTTGCCTTGATGGAGTTTCCATTGCCCAAGCCTATTGCCTAAAAGCAGCCTCGGTGCATGTCTCCGGCTGATGCCTGCACCACACATGTATGGAACAGACAGAGAATGAAGAGGCTGCACAAGAAATGGATTTGCCATTCCAGCCTAGCCAAGAAAATTTCCTGCTAAACCAAGGGAAATAATACTCACTGGTGAAAAATGGCTGTATTAGGGTTCTCCAGGGAAACAGAGCCAAATCTGTATGTGTCTGTGTGTCTGTGTGTGGATAGGGAAAGAGAGAGGGAAAAAGAAATTGATTTTAAGGAAGTAGTTTTGCTGGCAAAATTCATTTTTTCTTAGGGGAGGTCAGATTTTGTTCTATTAAGACTTTCAAGGGGCACCTGGGTGGCTTAGTCTGTTACGTATCTGACTTTGGCTAAGGTCATGATCTCAGGGTCCTGGAGTAGAGCCCTGCGTCAGCCTCCCCACACCCTCTGTACATCCCCTTGATCATTCTCTCTGTCTCTCTCTCTCTCTTTCAAATAAATAAAATCTTAAAAAAAAAAAGACTTTCAACTGATTATATAAGTCCCATCCACATTATAGAGAATAACCTACTTTATTTTATTAATAGAATTAAAGGGAGGAACATACAATCCCATAACCATGTATTTTTTAAATTTTTACTTATTTATGATAGTCACAGAGAGAGAGAGAGAGAGAGAGGCAGAGGGAGAAGCAGGCTCCATGCACCGGGAGCCTGACGTGGGACTCGATCCCAGGTCTCCAGGGTCGCGCCCTGGGCCAAAGGCAGGCGCTAAACCGCTGCACCACCCAGGGTTCCCACAATCCCATAACCATAAATGGAAATTTAAACTCTCCCTTTTGGCAATTAATAAAACAACTAAAGACACAGAAAGCTTGAATAG
Organism: Canis lupus familiaris; assembly: GCF_011100685.1. Lineage (NCBI taxonomy): Eukaryota > Metazoa > Chordata > Mammalia > Carnivora > Canidae > Canis > Canis lupus. Next base: position 20,221,408 of record NC_049238.1, read on the forward strand.
TTCTGTATTGGTAAAACTGTCTTTATTTGTAGATGACCTTGTTGTATATGGAAAAAAAAAAAAACAACAACGCTAAGAGTCTACCAAAAAGGGGGACACTTGAGCGTCTGCCTTTGGCTCAGGGCATGATCTTGGGGTCCTGGGATCAAGTCCCACATTGGGCTCCCCACAGAGAGACTGCTTCTCCCTCTGCCTGTGTCTCTGTCTCTCTCTCTCTGTGTCTCCCGGAATAAATAAATAAAATCTTAAAAAAAAAAAAAAGAATCTACCAAAAAGAACTTACTGCAATAAATAAAACTTACCAGTTAGGATACACAGTCAATATATAAAAATCAATGGTATTTCTATATGCCAGCAACAAAGAGCTAGAAAATAAAAATTTAAAATCAACTCCATTTATAATAGCATTAAAACAAACTAAGGAATAAGTTTTGCAAAAATTTGTACATTGAAAACAAAATATTGCAAAGGGAAATTAAAGAACTAGATAAACAGAATTTAATGTTATAGTTTCAAAGACTTGATATTGTTGGGCTGGCTCAGTCGATGGAGCATGTGACTCTTGATCTCGAGCTCATGAGTTCAAGCCCCACGTTGGGTGTAGAGATTATAAATAAATAAACTAAAAAAAAAAAAAGTGGTTTATCATTTATAAAAAAAAGAGAAGACGACTTGGTATTGTTAAGTTGGCAATCAGCCCCGGTTTGTTCTTCAGATTTAATGTGATCCCAATCAAAATCTAAGTCTTTTTTGAGGAGTTGACAAGCTGTTTTAAAATTTATATGGAAAAGTGAAGGACTTAGAATAGCTAAAATATTTTGAAGGCTATCAAAGCTGGAGGACTTACATTCTCTGATCGAGACTTACTATATAAAACAAGAGGAAAACAGAGGGGGAGGCAAACCATAAGAGACTCTTAACTATAGGGAACAAACTGAGGGTTGCTGGAGGGGAGGGGGATGGGGGTTGGGGTAACTGGGTAATGGGTGTTAGGGAGGGCACATGATGGAATGAGCCCTGGGTGTTAATGCAACTGATGAACTGAATTCTAATTCTGAAACTAACAATACAGCATATATTAAATAAACTGAATTTTTAAAAAAGACTTACTATAAAGCTTCAGTAGTCAAGAGAGTGTGGTATCCCCATAAGGATAAATATATAGACCAGGGATCATCAAGTTTTTCCTTTTTTTTTTTATTTTTTTATTTTTATTTTTTTTTAAATTTTTATTTCTTTATGATAGTCACAGAGAGAGAGAGAGAGAGAGAGAGAGAGAGGCAGAGACACAGGCAGAGGGAGAAGCAGGCTCCATGCACCGAGAGCCCGATGTGGGATTCGATCCCGGGTCTCCAGGATCGCGCCCTGGGCCAAAGGCAGGCGCCAAACCGCTGCGCCACCCAGGGATCCCTTCCTTTTTTTTTTTAAAATAAAGATTTTACTTATTTATTCATGAGAAACACACAGAGAGAGGCAGAGACATGGGCAGAGGCAGAAGCAGGGTCCCTGTGGGGAGACCAATGCCGGACTCAATCCCCAGGACTCTGGGATCACGACCTGAACCAAAGGTAGATGCTCAACCACTGAGACACCCAGATGCCTCTAAACTTTTTCTTTAAAAGGCCAGATAGTAAATATTTTAGGTTTGCAGGCTGTGTGGTCTCTGTAATAACTACTGAGCTGCCATTGTAGCATGAAAGCAGACATGTATAATACAGAAATGGATAGTGTGGCTGTATTACAATAAAACTTCATTAAAAAAAAAAAAAAAAAAAAAGAGTCCGGGCAGCCCGGGTGGCTCAGCCGTGTAGCGCCGCCTTCGACCCAGGGTGTGATCCTGGAGACCCAGGATCGAGTCCCACCTCGGGCTCCCTGCATGGAGCCTGCTTCTCCCTCTGCCTGTGTCTCTGCCTCTCTCTCTGTCTCTCATGAATAAATAAATAAAGTCTTTAATAAATAAATAAATAAAAAGGAGTCAGCAGGATACAGATCAAAGGAACAGAACATAGTCCAGAAATAAATTCTAATTCATCAAATCAATTGATTTTTTTTTTTTTTCATAAAAGTGCCAGTGTAACTCAATTTCATTGAAAGGATACTCGAGCATATAGTGTTGTAGTGACAGGATAGCTATATGGAAAAACATGAACAAGGACACATACTTCATACCAGGTATAAGACTGAATTCAAAATGGATCATAGACCTAAACCTGTTAACCTTCTAGAAGAACATATAGGGGAAACATTTTGTGACATTTGATCAGGCAAAGAGCATGATAACAAAATCATAAATTATAACATTAAAATTTGATAACAAATGATTAGAGACCCCCGCCTAGCATGGCCTTCTTCCAAGACTTTTTTCCTTTTTTTCTTTTTCTTTTTCTTTTTTTTAGATTTTATTTATTTGTTCATAGACACACAGAGAGAGTCAGAGACACAGGCAGAGAGAGAGGGAGAAGCAGGCTCCATGCTGGGAGCCCGATGTGGGACTCCATCCCATGTCTCCAGGATCACACCCCAGGCTGCAGGCGGCGCCAAACCGCTGCGCCACCAGGACTGCCCTTTTCTTTTTTTTTTTTTTTTAATTTAAAAAATTTATTTATTTATTATTTATATTATTTATGAGGGGGCCGCCAGGTGCCCCTATTTTTTTTTTTTTAAGTAATCTCTATACCCATTGTGGGGCTCGAACTTTTTTTTCCTTTGTTACTAACCAATATATGTTGAGCAACTACTATCTGCGCTGTGTAGGCTAGGTACCAACAATATTTCTGTAAACAAAACAAATATATATATATATATATATATATATATATATATATATATATATATTTGCCTTTATCTATTATATCTCATTCTTAAAGGCAATCTAAGGATGTTGCCTTTATCAGATACTTTTCCCTGCCATTCAAAGTTTTGTACTTCAAAACTAAGCTCAAACACAAGGTGCCTGCGTGGCTCAGTCATTTGAGCATATGACTCGTGATTTTGGCTCAGGTCATGATCTCAAGGTTGTGAGATTGAAACTTGTGTCTGGTTCTGCACTCAATGAAGAGTCTGCTTGAGATTCTCTCCCTCTCCCTCTGTCCCTCCTCTTTCTCTCTCTCTCTAAAGATAAATAAATACACCTTTAAAAACAAAACAAAACATGGGGCGCCTGGGTGGCTTGGTCCGTTGGCCCTCTGCCTTCAGCTTGGGTCATGATCTCAGGGTCCTGGGATCCAGCCCCTTGGGCTCCCTGCTCCGTGGGGAGTCTGCTCCTCCCTCTTCCTCTGACCCTCTTTGCTTGTATTCTCTCTCTGTCTCAAATAAATAAGTAAAACCTTTAAAAAAAAAAAAAAGAACAAAGCAAAACAAAACCCAAGTTCAAACAGTGAAGAGACCATTAGGTCCATGCCACCAATGTGTTATCAATGGTGACTTTATGGGTGGCTTTAAATGTCCTTCATTTTTCTGTATTTTCTAAAGTTTCAACATTTGTTAATTTTATGAAGAAGATACAATAGAAGTTACTTAGCAAAAATCCCCCCAAAACATCAATTTAAAGATCCTCTCATCAGGGAAACTTTCTCTGACCACACGACTCTCCAGTATGACTCTGGGATCCCTCTTCTGTGCACATAGTCACTCTGCATTTCCATCACTCCTAGCCTGTAGGAGAAGAAGGGGAATCATGAGTGTGTGTCTCTTTCTTTGGACTGTAAACTAGAGGGTGGGGACCATGTCTTATTCATTTCTGAATCGCCAGCTCAAAAAAAAAAAAAAATGTTGGTGTTCAATAAGAGCTCAGAAAGTGTTTGTTGGGTGAACAAATAGATGAGGTTATCAAGGCATGGGTAGGAAATGAGATAGAAGCCCAGGGGCTAGAGCTGTGGTGAAGAACACTGTGGATCTTAAGTTTAGTTACTGAAACAGTTTCTCAGGGTCCAGGCCAGACCAGAGAGGAAATTTCATGCTGAGTCCTCTGAGATTGGGCTAAAACTTCTTAAGTCATCCTGGGGAAGATGAGTGGGGGGAGGGTTGCAGAGCCTGGGCTACAGCCGAGCCTGTTGGAAGGAATTCAATAACCCTAGGTGTGGAGTATCACAATTTGAAATTATCTCTTGATTTGTTTGTTTTGTTATGTGTCACCCTTCATTAGCAGGGACAGTCTGTGAGGGTAGGTCCATATCTTGTATCACAAGGGCTCAGACCAATGCCTGACATGTAGATGGCACTCAATAAATATTTGTCGAATTAATGTTGAATGAATACACTCACTCTCCACCAGACCCATGAGAAAGAGCCCAGATGCAGCATTATTCATTCATCCTGTAAAACATAATTGACAATAGGCCTGAAGAAACCCCAGTCAGCACATTCTTTACTCTGTGGGAAGGCATGCTGTGGAAGCCAAAAGTAGATCTGAGAGTTGCTTGGTAAATACAGAGTTGGACTAAGGGGACTTGGAAGATCTTAAGAGACTGTGTCACTGAGCTGGGGCACCCTGATGAGTCATGCTTTCCTACATGAGAACAGATGTTCTTTGCCAAACAGGATCCTGCCTTGCCCAACGCTGCCATACCTTTCCTGTCACTGTGGGAGAAACACTGACACTCTGCCCCCATTCCCCTTTCTCATTGCTCCTTATCAGCCCTAATGCTCCAATTTTTCTAGGCTTTCCCTCCCGTTACTATGCCCAGGATTACACCCTGTCCCTTACTGGTTACATTTCTCACTGTGGCTTTTCAATGAGATTTCAGCTACAATTCACATATACTGCTAAAGATGAACAATCCTAAATACCAGATGGAGACCTTCCACTATCCGAGTTCCAAGTCACTCATTGTCACTCTAACTCAATTTCTCTATCTTTAGAAAATGGGGTAATAACACGTTTTCCATGTGTTCCACAGGCTACTATTAAGCAAAAAAAAAAAAAACAAAAAAAAAACAAAAAACAAAACAAAAAACAAAACAAAACAAAACAAAAAACACAACAACAGAAGACAATAAATATGAGTGGCTCAGAGGTTGTGCTTCAACCCTTATCATTAAAGTTCCATACCCAATTTGCCACTGTTGAGCTACAATGACGTTTAGGTAAGCCATTTTGTCTGATACTTAGCCCAGTGTCTTATTCTTAATAAGCAGGAAGTCTTGATATGGCTCTATGACCATAGAATGGTCTGAGATACCTCCTCACTTTCCCAAGGAGCATGCTTGAGGAAAGATAGTTGCTTTATAGGCAAGTAGTTACTTTTACTTTGTTGAGTGTGGTATATAAACTTGAGACCAGGGGCACCTGGCTGGCTCTGTTGGAAGAGCAGGTGACTCTTGATCTCAGGGTTGTGAGTTTGAGTCCCACATTGGATGTAGAGGTTATCCGCAATAAATGAATGAATGAATGAATGAATGAATGAATAAATAAATAAATAAACTAAAACAAAACAATACCAGAGCTAAATGGTTTGGCGAAAAGGGAATTTCAGAAGAAACCTGGCAATGGAGAAAACTTTTGAAAGAAGAACAGGGATAGTTGGTCAAATGGAGGGATCTAAATAAGTTTTGTGGGGATCCCTGGGTGGCTCAGTGGTTTAGCACCTGCCTTCGGCCTAGGGCATGATCCTGAAGTCCCGGGATCAAGTGCCACATCAGGCTCCCTGCCCAATGGAGCCTATTTCTCTCTCTGCCTGTGTGTCTGCCTCTCTTTCTCCCTCTCTCTCTCTCTCATCAATCAATAAATAAAATATTAAAAAAAATAAATAATAAATAAGTTTTGCTTTGTGGTATGTGATATAATCCTCTTCTCCATCTTCCCACAAAGCCTTCAGTAAAATCTCATTAGTTTTAAATACTTTGGAATTTGAGTGTGTTAGGGGGATGCAAACAGTGCTCAGTCTGGCCTTGATATGAATGATGTGTACAAGGAGTGAGAGCGAAAACTAATCATTTTCCAGTTAAACAATCAACTCAAAAATGAAGAGGTGAATTATGTAGTCTTATGAGGACTTCCATCCCTAATGTTTTATGATTCAATATATGGAATAGAGAGACTGTTGCCAGAAAATTCCTTTTTCTGTTTGTTTCTGAACTATAATCTTTTTAGGTTTTGTTAACTGACTTTTTAAACTTCTTTTTAAAAATTAAAAAATTAATTACAGTATAGTTGACATATAATATATAGTTTCAGATGTGCAATATAGTGACTTGACAATTATATACATTATGATGTGCTCATCATAATAAGTGTACTTAGAACCTGTCACCACATAGTTACTACAATATTATTGACTATATTCCCTATCCTCTACTTTTCATCTTCATGACTTATTCATTTTATAACTGGAAGTGCATCTCTCTTTTTTCTCTTCTCTCTTTCTTTCTTTCTTTCTTTTCTTTCTTTCTTTCTTTCTTTCTTTCTTTCTTTCTTTCTTTCTTTCTTTCTTTCTTTCTTTCTTTCTCCTTCCTTCCTTCCTTCCTTCCTTCCTTCCTTCCTTCCTTCCTTCCTTCCTTCTTTCTTTCTTTCTTTCTTTCTTTCTTTCTCTTTCCTTCCTTCTTTTTATTCTTTTTATGTAAGCTTTACACCCAATGTGGGGCTTGAACTCATGACCCCAAGATCAAAAATTGCATGCTCTCTGGACACCTGGGTGGCTCAGCGGTTGAGCGTCTGCCTTTGGCTCAGGGCATGATCCTGGAATCTCGGGATTGAGTCCAACATCGGGTTCCCTGCATGGAGCCTGCTTTTCCCTCTGCCTATGTCTCTGCCTCTCTCTCTGTGTCTTTCATGAATAATTAAAATAAAATCTTTAAAAAATAATAATTAATAAAAATGCAAATACTTAAAAAAAATTCAGGCTCTGTGAGCCAGGTGCCCCAGGAAATATGTACCTCTTAATCCCCTTCACCTATTTTGCCTATCTCCCCACCCTGCCTCCAGGAAATTCTGGTGTAGTAGGTTAGGGTAGGGCTTGGGGATTCCCATTAAAAAAACATTTTCGCAGATAATTGTGATGTACACCAAACTTTGGGCATCATTGTACACATACTGATCATACTGATCATATTCTGTGGCCAGATGTTTAATTGCCCACAGAGGATCACCCTTCTCCCAGTCTCTACCATGCAACATTGCTGACAGAAGCAATCGTGATATTTTCAGAGAATATAAATTGATATTAATATTTTTCTGAGTAAAACATGCTTACAAAAATAATGCTATATCAATGCGGGAAAAATACAACAAATGATGCTGAGACAATAGGATATCCACGTGCAAAAGAATGAAGTTGGACCTCTACCTCATACCACATTAAAAATAAAAAAAAGGAGAACTCAAAACCGATCATAGACCTAAATATAGGAGATAAAACTATAAAATTCTTAAAAGATAATGAACAAGTAAATCTTCTTGACCTTGTATTAGGTAATGGTTTTTAAGACATGGGGGTGCCTGCAAGCTCAGTCAGTAGAGCCTGTGACTTTTGATCTTGGGGTTGTAAGTTCAAGCCTCACATTGGGTGTACAGATTACTTAGAAAAACAGACATGATACAAAAGCAGGAGTGGGAGAAAAAACCAAAAGATAAATTAGACAGTCAAAATGTAAAACCTTTGAACTTTAGGAGACATCATCAATAAAGTGAAGAAAAAGGGACGCCTGAGTGGCTCAGTGATTGAGCATCTGCCATCCAGTTCCTTGTGGGGATCTTGCTTCTCCCTCTGCCTGTGTCTCTGCCTCTCTCTCTCTCTCTGTGTGTGTCTCTCTCTGTTTCTCATGAATAAATAAATAAAATCTTAAAAAAAAAGTGAAAAAAAACACAGAATGGGAGAAAATATTTGAAGATCATAAATCTGACAAGAGACTTGTACCCAGAACATACATGTAACTTCTAGAAATTAAAAAGACAATTTAAGGGTGCCTGGAGGGCACAGTTAGTTCAGCATATGACTCTTGATCTCAAGGTTCTGAGTTCAAGCTCCATGTTAGGTGTAGAGCTTACCTAAAAAAGAAAAAAATAAAATAGTAAGACAACTCAATTCAAACTGGGTAAAGGATTTGAATATACATTTTTCCAGAGAAGCTATACAAATGGCCAATAAGCACATGAAAAAGATGCTCAACATCACTAATCCCTAGGGAAATGCAAATCAAAACTACAATGACATATCATTTCACTCCCTACTGGGATAGCTAAAATTAAAAACAGACAATAGCATGTATTGTTGAGGATGTAGAGAAACTAGAAGCCTTAGACATTGCTGGTAGGAATTTAATATGGTTCATTCAGCTACTTTGAAAAAATATTTTGGCAATTCCTCAAAAAGTTAAACATGAAGTTGCCATATAGCTCAGCAATTCCATTCCTGGGTACGTACCCAAGAGAATTGAAATATACACCCATGCAAAAACTTGTACATAAATGTTCATAGCAGCACAATTCGTAATCACCCAAACGTAGAGATGACGCAAGTGTACACCAATGATGAATGTATAAACAAAATGTGGTATATTCATAGCATGAAATATTACTTATCCATAAAAGGAATAAAGCACTGATTCATGCTACAAAACGCATGAACCTTGAACACATTATGCTAAGTGAAAGAAGTCAGCCACAAAAGGCCGCATACTGAATGATTTTATTATTTTTTATTTTTTTATTATTTATTTTTATTTATTTTTAAATTTTTTTATTTATTTATGATAGTCACAGAGAGAGAGAGAGAGAGGCAGAGACATAGGCAGGGGGAGAAGCAGGCTCCATGCACCGGGAGCCGGACGTGGGATTCGATCCGGGGTCTCCAGGATCACGCCCCGGGCCAAAGGCAGGCGTTAAACCGCTGCGCCACCCACGGATCCCTGAATGATTTTATTTATACAAAATGTCCAGAATAGACAAGTTATATATAGAGAAAGTTGGTTAGTGGTTGGTTGGTGGTTTAAAGGAAGATCCGCAAGTGGGTAGTTGAGGAATCACTGCTAGTGGATATAGCTTCTTTTAGGGCTGATGAAAATATTCTAAAATACAGTTGTGGTAATAGTTGCACAACTCTGTGACTATACTAAAAATCACTGGATTGTATGCTTTAATAAGTGGATTTTATGGTATGTGAATTATATCTCAATAAAGTTGTTATAATAATGTTGAATACATAATACGATCATACGGAAATTCTACATAAAACAATGTTTTAGGTGCTCCTGAATGGCTCAGTCAGTTGAGCATCCAACTCTTTTTTTTTTCTTTTTTTTAAATACTAGCTTCGTTTTTTTTTTTTTTTAATTTTTTTTATTATTATTTATGTATGATAGTCACAGAGAGAGAGAGAGGCAGAGACACAGGCAGAGGGAGAAGCAGGCTCCATGCACTGGGAGCCCGATGTGGGATTTGACCCCGGGTCTCCAAGATCGCGCCCTGGGCCAAAGGCAGGTGCTAAACCGCTGCACCACCCAGGGATCCCGTGAGCATCCAACTCTTGATCTCAGCCCAGCTCTTGATCTCAGGGTTGTGAGTTCAAGCCCTACATTGAGCTCCATGCTGTGTGTGGAGCCTACATTAAAAAAAACACTTTTTTTTTTTAAACACAACGTTTTAGACTATGTATTCTATTGCTCAACTAAAAACACTCATACTGTATTAGTCAGGATTTCTTTTGCAAGTGATAGAAATTCAGCTTAAACCGGTTTATAAAAAGAATACAATATATTGGCTCATGTAGCCAGAAATTACAGGGGTTGGTTGGCTTTAGGCAAAGCTAAGTCTAGAGACTCAAGTGATGTAATCCAACAATCCTTTTCTTTCCATCTCTCAGCTCTGCTATCTTCTTCTTTTTTTTTTTTTTTTTTTAAAGATTTATTTATTTATTCATGATAGACATAGAGAGAGAAAGAGGCAGAGACACAGGAGGAGGGAGAAGCAGGCTCCATGCACCGGGAGCCTGATATGGGATTCAATCCCGGGTCTCCAGGATCGCGCCCTGGGCCAAAGGCAGGCGCCAAACCGCTGCGCCACCCAGGGATCCCTCAGCTCTGCTATCTTCAATGTTGGTTTCATTCTTTGGCAGACTCTCCCCAAGTGGTGGCAAATGGCCACCAATGTCTAGAGGATTACAACCTACCAAGTTAGCAAGTCTTGGCTTCCAAATTAAAATTCAGGATTAGATTCTGACTGTCATGGTCTGGGTCATGTGTGTGGCCATGGGGTATAGCTGGCCCAGCTTTATGGTAGGGAACAAACTATAGTGAGTTATTGTTGATGCTATATATTTAAAAATTGGGTTATTTTTTAAAATTTAATTTTATTTTATTTTCAAAATTGGGTTATTTAAAATAATTTACCTTTGGGTGTTTGGGGAAAAAAGATGGGTACTTGGAACCAACATTAATCGACATGGACAAATGAATCAAAACTCTTAATTTAAGAAAATAATGCTTGGAATTTTGCATTTTGATGATCAGAAACAGCTGGCCTGTGTGGGTGGGTGTGAATGTCTAGAATCAAGACATGAGACCAGTGCGTGGTCTCAGGCCTAAAACCTTTACTATCAGTCCAATTTGGCCAGGAGAGGCAAATCCTATTTGGGCAGGATAGGCAAGGTGAAGGCAATTCCAAGGCTAGGTGAAGGAAACGAGTAGTGCTGTGTACTTACTAAGTGCTTCACATACACTACTTTGGTCTTTGCCATAAACCTACAAGGTGAGTATTTTATTCTTATTTTACTGATGACAAAAACTGAGGCTCAAAGAGGTTAGTTCTTATCCTAGGGTCACACATGCCCACGTGGCAGGGCCCGGATTCTGAGCAGGCTAGCCTTGGATGCCTGTGGGACAGGGCTGACATTAGGGAGAAAGCTAACCCTGGTGACTTAGTAGTGGGGTCAGTGTCTGCATTGTCCAGTCTTCCAGTGCCAGGCTTACTGAGCACACTTGCTGTGGCTTTATGTCTAAACCAAGAGAAGGGAGTGATGGGAAGGCCCACAGAAATTTCTCCACACAGAAACACAGACCAAAAATTTGGTCTCTGTATTTCCCCAAACCCAGTCTTTTCTGGGCTTGAGCCTAGGGGTGGAATCCTCCTCTACAGCAAAGGAGCAGTGTCTTTATAAATATATTTTTAATGCTTTTCTCCTAAAGCAAATCCTAGAGTCACCCAGAGAAGGGGGATTTCCTTTGTAGATAGTAGGAGATGCTGGTACTCAGCTCATTTTTTCTGTCAAAAGACAAATTCCAGGGACCTGTCCATGTCTCCAACATCTGGGAGGTGGTCTTTTGTTTTTTTTTGTTTTGTTTTGTTTTGTTTTTTAAATTTTATTTATTTATTTATTTATTTATTTATTTATTTATTTATTTATTTATGATAGTCACAGAGAGAGAGAGAGAGAGGCAGAGACATAGGCAGAGGGAGAAGCAGGCTCCATGCACCGGAGCCCGACGTGGGATTCGATCCCGGGTCTCCAGGATCGAGCCAAAGGCAGGCGCCAAACCACTATGCCACCCAGGGATCCCTGGGAGGTGGTCTTTTGGCTCCTCCCTTCAGAGTTCAAGTTCCAGGCTTGAGTCTGGTGCTTGGGATGACAAAAGAGGTGCAAAGGTAGGAACCCCAGGTGAGAGTAAGGAAGCAAGAACCCATACACTTAGGAAGATGCTGGGGCAGGGCAGGGCTGGGCTGGCCCAACCGGTTCAGCCCAGCCAGAAAAGGGCAAGTCCCATCTGGCTCAGCAGTGGGGGCTGGGCAGGGCGAGTGGCGCTGACTCAGGGCCTGGCAAGACAGGTGACAGTCCAAGGACAGCTGTTGCCTGGGTGGTTTTAGAAAACTTTGGCTACCAAAGACTCCATGGGCTGCTTCTGTATTTCCTCAGAAACAGGCAGAGAAAATGAGGGCATCTTCTTTTTTTTTTTTTTTTTTTTTTTTTTTTGCATCTTCTTTATAATAAGCTCTAGATATGGGGAATTAATATCTGGCCATATTCTGTTGATCCTTGCCAAAATTTACCAGGAAAACCAGAACAGAAATTAGCTAAGAGATCTCTGAATCCCCTTTGAAGCTTCTGAAAATCACTAAGCTCTTTCTCTTAGGTCTTGTTAGGTTCCTTGTCAAGCATCCAGTGTAGAGGGGTGCCTGGGTGGCTCAGTCGGTTGGGCGTCTGCCTTCAGCTTGGGTGGTGATCCTGGGACCCATGATCAAGCCTCATGTTGGGCTCCCTGCTCAGCAGGGAGTCTGTTTCTTCCTCTGCCCTGCCCCTGCTTCTTCTTTCTCTTGCTCACTTAGTCTCTCTTTCTCAAATAAATAAAATCTTAAAAAAAAGAAAAAGAATCCAGTGTAGAGGTTAAGAGGGCAGGTGTTGAAGTCTGGAGGGTCTGGAATCAAAACTCAACTTTATCATTTATTCTTTGTATAACTTTGATCAAGTTTCTTAACTTAAAAGAAAGCAATATTTAATTTTAATTATGGAAAACTTAGACTATAGAGAAGCAATATTTAATTTTAATTATGGAAAACTTAGACTATAGAGAAATTAGCGAAATTAGACATAATAGTATGATGAATCTCCATATATCTATTATCCAGCTTGAACAATAAACAACCTTTGGCCAATCTTGTTTTATCACTCCTTGTTTTGTCTCTCCTCTTTCCAACTGTTTTTTTTTTTTATTTTTATTTTTTAAATTTATTTATGATAGGCACACAGTGAGAGAGAGAGAGAGAGAGGCAGAGACACAGGCAGATGGAGAAGCAGGCTCCATGCACCGGGAGCCTGACATGGGATTCGATCCCGGATCTCCAGGATGGCGCCCTGGGCCACAGGCAGGCGCTAAACCGCTGCGCCACCCAGGGATCCCTTCCAACTGTTTTGAAGGAGATTCCAGGCTTCATCCATTCCATGCCTCTTAACTTCTTCAAAAATTTTTGTTATTAAGATTTAGTTCTTTTAGGAGGGGCAGGGGCAAAGGAAAGGGAGAAAGATAGTCCCAAGCAGACTCCCTGCTGACTGCAGAGCCTGACGCAGGGCAGGGCTTGATCTTTTGACCATGAGATCACCACCTGAACCAAAAACAAGAGTCGAGCGCTTAACCAACTGAGCCACCCAAGCACCCCAACTCTTTTTTTTAAAGTAAGCTCTATGTCCTATGTGGGGCTTAAACTTAAGACCTTGAGATCAAGAGTTGCATACTCCACCGGCTGAGCCAGCCAGGCACCCTAACTTCTTTAAACTCTCGTTTCCTCACATGAAAATGGGATTATAATAGTCCCTACCTTAAAGTATTAATGTGAGGTCATGCATATAAGGGGCCAGCACTGTGCAAGAACTCAGTAAATGACAATTTGTATACTTAAATAATAAAAATAGGAAGTCTTACTACCCTCCCATTTCTCTGCCTGTATCTCTCTTTCCTTTTAGTGACCCCTCCTTGTAGCATCTAGGGACGCTCTCCTCTCTCAGCACCAGATCCGGTGCTGACATTGCAACAGGGTTAGGATGACTTGCCTAGCTGTCCAGGCCTCAAGATGGGCTGGGAGCACAGGGTGTCTAAGTCCTAGGAAGGGGGCTAGAGGGAGGCTATGGAGTCACGTGAAAGAGAGAGCAAAGGTACAGCAGCCATATGAGAGAGACAGACAGACACAGGCTAAGTGTGAGCAGAGGTGTGGCAGGTCCATGCAGCAAGGTCAGCAGAAAATGAGAAAGAGAAAGTGGACGTGGAGGGAATGGCAGGCAAAAAAGGGGTCACTGTAGGAGTTCTACCAGAAATAATTGTGATAGTCAGGGATCTTGGTTGCAACACAAACTGACTTTGGTCAATAGAAGCAGAAAATAAATTTATTGAAAGGTTATTGGGAAGTTCTCAGAATTACTGAGAAGGCTGGAGAAGGCTAAGGAATTAGGGGACAGAGACAGGTGGCATATGCCGACGGTATGTGAGGCCATAGCTGCCCCATGCACACCAGAGATGCAGCCTGCAGCACCAGGGTGGGCAGCACTGCACCTGGGATGCTGCCCAGCTCTGGGGCTCACAGGTGCCCTAGGAACCAAGTACTGCTGTACCCCATTGCCTCTTCAGGACATGCCACACTGTGCCTGCTGCTTTGTGTCATCAGCCTCTGTACCAAAGCTTTAAGCTGGTGCTTCAGGCTGGTACGGTCCAGCTGATATCCCCACAGCTGAGATGTGTGTTTAGGGGAGCAGGTGCTGGGGAAGGGAAATACGGTGGGAGGAGGGCTCTACATCGTAGTTGCTTGTGGTGGGGTGTTCGCTTGTCAAAGGGAGGAGTTTGATGCTGGGCAGCCAAAGACCTGACAAATGTCTGTTCTACAAGGAAGTGAGTATGAATATGAGTGAGGGCTGGGAGACTGGCTGTGGTGGTAACAAGGCAAAGAAATCCACATAGGATTTCCACCTAGCTGTCATGGATACCATTGCCCCAAGTAGGGCAAAAAAGTTCCATCTTTTTAAAAGTTTTTATTTACTTATTTAAAAATATTTTATTTATTTATTCATAGACACAGAGACACAGGCAGAGGGAGAGGGAGAAGCAGGCTCCATGCAGGGAGCTCGATCCCGGGTCTCCAGGATCACACCCCAGGCTGCAGGCAGTGCCAAACAGCTGTACCACCGGGGCTGCCCTAAAAATTTTATTTAGTAGAATGCTAGATGTACAAACTACATGGCGAAGGCCTGGTTTCTTTCTTTCTCTTTTAAAATATTTTACTTATTTATTCAGGGGAGACACACAGAGGGAGACAGAGGGAGAAGTAGGCTCCCTGTACGGACTCGATCCCAGGACCCTGGGATCACAACCTGAGCCGAAGGCAGACACTCAACCACTGAGCCATGCAGGTGCCCCAAAGGCCTGATTTCTTCTTTGGAGTAGTTTTGAAAGTGAAATGGCTGCCCTCAGATAATATCTTGGTAGTGTCTAACTCAATTGTTATGTAGCAATGAGGCTTTTCATATCCCATGCTTCCACCCTCTTTTGGGCTCCAGGAAAGAGGTGGGGGACAGCCTGTAAACAACTGGGTGCTTGGTCCAAAGTACTGAAAGCAGGACTGGGCAAGGGCTGACAGCTGATAGCTGAAAGCTGAGCTCCCAGCTTCTCAAACGGAGGATTCCATGAAGTCTGAGCTTCCATAATCAATCAATGTGATCAAATAAATCCGTCACAAATTTTAAAATTTACATAACTATTATTAGGTTGTGTGGTAATAGGCATAACAACAAACAGCCAAAATCTATTCTTTTTTCAGACCAAACCAAATATTTAGTTTTTTTTTTTTTTTCTCGCTCATATCTACAAGGAGCATCAGTAGTGATTTCCTCCACCACCAGGTACAACTGAATCCCCTCCTCACTTTTGTTTTGTTTAAAAATTTGGATCTGGTTCTCTTTATCCCTCTACCTCTGCTCCCCCCTCTCTAAAAAACAATAAATGAAAATAAAAATAAAAATTTAGATCTGGGAGGCAGAGCACTGAATCAACCACCTTCCTCACTTATTTGCACATGGACTACTCACATTTTTAATCTGTGCAAGGTCCTTCCCATTTTATTTTATTTCATATTTTTTCCCCTTCTTCCCCTCTCATTGCTCTTCCTTTCCACAGGTTCCCTCTGTGATGTGTTTGATGTACTTAATTAAATTTGCTTGAGGTGGGCAGCCCTTGTGGCTCAGTGGTTTAGCGCCGCCTTCAGTCCAGGGTGTGATCCTGGAGACCGGGGATCGAGTCCTACGTCGGGCTCCATGCATGGAGCCTGCTTCTCCCTCTGCCTGTGTCTCTGCCTCTCTCATTCCCTGTGTCTCTCATGAATAAATAAATAAAATCTTTAAAAAAAAATTTGCTTGAGTGGATCCCTGGGTGGCTCAGCGGTTTAGGGCCTGCCTTCAGCCTGGGGCCTGATCCTGGAGTCCCAGGATTGAGTCCCACACACGGCTTCTTGCATGGAGCCTGCTTCTCTCTCTGCCTCTTCCCACCCACCCCTCCCCCCGTGTCTCTCATGAATAAATAAATAAAATCTTTAAAAAAAATTTGCTTGAAACCTCATACAATATTGTTTAGTATGTTTTTAATTTACACAAATAGCATTGTACTAGAAATCATTTTGTTTCCTTTGTTCCAGTTGCTGAGCATGCAACTAGTTACTTGCTTAATATTGCTACACAGTATTTTATAGCATGTGAGGTATGACTTGGACAGGCCTGCTATTGGCCCAATAGTACAGCAAAGAACTTTCTTTCTTTCTTTCTTTCTTTCTTTCTTTCTTTCTTTCTTTCTTTCTTATTTTATTTATTTGTTCACAAGAGACACAGAGAGAGAGGGTACTCAATCCCAGGACCCCAGGATCATGACCTGAGCCAAAGGCAGATGCTCAACCACTGAGCCACCCAGGTGCCCCAGTAGAGAATTTTCTTACATGGTAGAGGATAGGCCATTGAAAGCTGACCCAGCCTCTCACCAACCTAATCCTATAAAAACTTAGTCCTGACTCTGAACTCTTTAGACCTGTCTTTCTCCCTCTAAATGGCCTGCATTAATCACCAGAGTTTGGGCATGTGCATGCTAGGAACTTGGAAGGCATTGCTCTTTGCTTTACTTGGTTGCCAGTTTATTAGTGAATTGGAGTAAAAATGTTGCCTTGGGTCTAAGTTGTCATATTAGCCAATTTTCTTCTTTTCTTTAAAGATTTATTTATTTATTTATTTATTTATTTATTTATTTATTTATTTATTTATGAGAGAGGGAGGTAGGAAATGAGAGCGAGCGTGGAGAGAAGCAGAAGAAGCGGGACAAGTAGACTTCCTGCTGAGCGTGGAGCCCAACATGGGGGCTCCATCTCATGACCCTGAGATCATGACCTGAGCTGCAATCCAGAGTCAGATGCTTAACTGACTAAACCATCCAGGACCCCCAATATTAGCCAATTTTCAACACCCAGGCAAGCTTTTGTGATCTGGATTAGCTCAATATGCATTCTCCACATTTTATTTACCACCTAGTAACAAGTGCTTAGATTGATTCCAACATCCAGCTGCCACAAACATATTCATGATGAACCAATGTGGGGATTTCTCAGGGACATACCCACGAGTGGTATTATCGAGTCATAGGCATGTATGTCGTCTATTAAATATTGTCTCATTGCTTTCCAGAATAGCTTGACCAGACTGCACTCCCACCAGTTATGCATGAGTGTTCTTGTCCCTTCATATCTTCACCAACACTTGGTATCCTTTAATTTTTGTCATTCTGATGGGCAGAAAATACTATCTTGTTGTTTGAATTTCTCAGATTACAAGTGAATTTGAACATTTTTCCATACATTCTTCTACTCCTGTGAATTACCATTTCTCTCCTTTGTTTATTTTATTATTTTTTCTCCTTTGTTTATTTTAAGTTTGTGTATGTAAGAGGTAATTTTTATCATAATTTATTGAATAGCTTCAGTAGCTATTCATCTGGAAGGTGGCTTCTTCTCAATCAGGTACCAAATCACCTCAGTCATAGGGAATATCCCTATTGGCCCTGATTTCTTTTTTTTTTTTTTTTAATTTTTTAAAAATTTTTATTTATTTATGATAGTCACAGAGAGAGAGAGAGAAGCAGAGACACAGGCAGAGGGAGAAGCAGGCTCCATGCACCGGGACCCCGACGTGGGATTCGATCCCGGGTCTCCAGGATCGCACCCTGGGCCAAAGGCAGGCGCCAAACCGCTGTGCCACCCAGGGATCCCGGCCCTGATTTCTATAACCTGCAGTGGTAGCCTGATCTGGGAATTTCCATAGGGTTTTTTTCCCCAAGATTTTGTTTGTTTATTCATGAGAGACACAGAGAGAAGCAGAAATATAGAGGGAGAAGCAGGCTCCCCCAGGGATGCCTGATGTGGGACTCAATCCCAGGATCACACCCGGAGCCAAATACTCAACCACTGAGCCCCCAGGTCCCCTTTTCCCTATGGTTATATCCTCGATTCAAATAATATTCAATTATAAGTGTCACATTCCACTGGAGGAGACATATGCAAACCAAAATGGTAGAGCTGATAGTTATCTGAGAGTTACCTTACATGAAAAGAGTTAGCTTGGAGCAGCCTTTTTTTTTTTTAAGGAATTTATTTTTTTTAAGATTATTTATTTATTTAGAAAGAGAGCTGGAGCAGGAGGAGGGGCAAAGGGAGAAAGCATCTCAAGCTGACACCATGCTCCACTAGATGTGGGATTTGATCTCACAACCCTGAGATCATGGCCCTGAGATCATGACGTTAGCTGAAATCAAAAGTCAGATGCTTAACCAACTGAGCCACCTAGGCACCTAAGTTTGGAGCAGCTTAAAGGAAAATACCAATGCTATCTTCAAAGAGTTGATGAGCTGTCATGTGAATGTGGGGAAAAGTTTATTCTGTGTTGCTCCAGAGTACAGAACTAAAACAAATGGGTGATGTTCCAGCAAAGCACAATTAGATTCAGTATGTGGAACACTTCCATCAGAAATACCTAGCACTAGAATCAGTCCTCTCAGCATCAGCAAACTCACTGGTAGTATTGAGACTGGACAGGCCATTGGTTGCTTAGGGCATTGTTGCACAGAGCAGGAAATTAGTTTAGATGCCTTTCAAGATTTCCTCTGATGCAGATGTAATTCAATCTCATTTATATGTATTGAGCCCTTATTATATAAAAGACCCTGATCTAGGTATTATAGAAGATACAACAGTGGTTCCTTAGATGGTTTACATCTTTCAGGGGGAAGAGAGTCAATGTTTAAGAGACTGCTAGCTTCACTGTCAGTTTCTTTACATGGATTATTTTAATCTTCACGATAGCTTGGTTTGGCAACTACTGATAACCCCACTTTCCAGATGAAGAAGTTGAAGTTCAAGATGATTAGTAATTGTCTAAGAAGATCCAGCTAAATGAGATGTAACAGGGATTCAAGATCAGATCACTATGACTCCATTGTACCATGCCGTAAGTCTATGAATTTTTTTTAAAGATTTTTTAAATTTATTTTTTATTGGTGTTCAATTTACCAACATACAGAATAACCCCCAGTGCCCGTCACCCATTCACTCCCACCCCCCGCCCTCCTCCCCTTCTACCACCCCTAGTTCGTTTCCCAGAGTTAGCAGTCTTTACGTTCTGTCTCCCTTTCTGATATTTCCCACACATTTCTTCTCCCTTCCCTTATATTCCCTTTCACTATTATTTATATTCCCCAAATGAATGAGAACATATAATGTTTGTCCTTCTCCGACTGACTTACTTCACTCAGCTTAAGATTTTTTAAAATGTATTCGTGGAGACACAGAGAGAAAGAGAGGCAGAGGGCAGGCAGAGGGAGAAGCAGGCTCCATGCAGGGAGCCTGACGTGGGACTTGATCCTGGGTCTCCAGGATCACGCCCTGGGCTGAAGGCGGCGCGACTGCTAAGCCACTGGGGCTGCCCAAGTCCATGAATTTTTAAGTCACAAGTGTGGCTTCAAATTTCTTGCCTTGGAAAAGGGTTAAAGCATTCCTGTCCTCTTGTTCTGCCTCTAGAAAGTGCTTTTTCTCTTTAACTCTGTTTTCTTCTGACTTTTGGTGCTTCTGTGAATTTTCTGACCATCTCATGCAGGTCAAGTCACCATGCCCTGTGCTCTCCCCTCCTGTCTTTCCCTCTCAATTTATCTAAAGCCTCTTTTGCTCTTCAGAGCTCTGACTTTTGCTGCTATAAAAATTCCAGTTCCTGTGATGGATAAAGCGTGCCCTTATAGCCCTGTTTTGCATTGATCCACCCAGGGGTTTATTCTGCATGTCTTTTTTTTTTTTAAGATTTTATTTATTTATTCATGATAGACATAGAGAGAGAGGCAGAGACATAAGCAGAGGGAGAAGCAGGCTCCCTGCAGGGGAGCCTGATGTGGGACTCGATCCCAAGACCCCAGGATCATGACCTGAGCTGAAGTAAGATGCTCAATCACTGAGTCACCCAGGTGCCCCTACTGCATGTCTTCATGTTAAAAGAGAACCACTATGTTTGTTTATTTCTTGATGCTCTCATTTTCTAAATAATGTGAATTGCAGTTAATAGAGCAGTTAAATAAAGCAGCTAATACTTTATTTATTTTTTTTTAAATCTTTTTTTTATTTATTTATGATAGTCATACAGAGAGAGAGAGAGAGGCAGAGACATAGGCAGAGGGAGAAGGAGAAGCAGGCTCCATGCACCGGGAGCCCGACGTGGGATTCAATCCCGGGTCTCCAGGATCGCGCCCTGGGCCAAAGGCAGGCGCTAAACCGCTGCGCCACCCAGGGTTCCCAGCTAATACTTTATTACCTAGTTGAAGAGTCAATTATTAGAAAATAGATAATCATCCTTGATTATCTTGGATGATTCTTTTTACCTTAGATGATTCTTTTGTTTTTCTTTAGACATTATAAAAAGGTTAGTTTACATATTTACATTTTTTAAAGATTTTATTTTATTTATTCATGAGAGAGAGAGAGAGAGGGAAAGAGAGAGAGAGGCAGAGACACAGGCAGAGGGAGAAGCAGACTCTATGCAGGGAGTGAGGCATAAAGTTGCAAAGATCCCTTCCTGTCTAGGATGTCACCATGGATTAACAGAATGCATTTCATGTCTCAAAACATGTAATTTGTTAAGATTTATGCCCCTCTAGTTTTGCTTTTTTCAACAAGCCAATGATCCTCAAATGGAAAAAGTTGTGTTAGTTCTTGTGGCGGTAATAACATCGCTGAGGCTTAACTAAAGGCCAAACACTGTGTCTCATCTAATCCTCACACAATGTTACGGTACTTTCTATCTTATTTTCACTTCACAGATGAGAAAACAGGTTTAGAGATATAAGTAACTTACAACAGGTCTCTTTTTAACAAAGGGACAGATATAGAACCTTAAATCTAACCAACTCAAGGTGTATTTTTAAAAAAATTTATTTATTTATTTATTTGACAGAGAGAGTACAAGCAGGGGGAGCAACAGAGGAAGAAGCAGGTTACCTATTGAGGAGGGAGCCAATGCAGGGCTCTATCCCAGTACCCTGGGATCATGACCTGAGCCGAAAGCAGACACTTAACCCACTAAGCCACGCAGGGGCCCTGATTTTTTTACATGTTTTAAAAAAGATCTTATTTATTTATTCATGAGAGACAGAATGAGGCAGAGACAGGAGAAGCAGGCTCCATGCAAGGGACCTGATGTGGGACTCAATTCCAGGACTCCGAGATCATGCCCTGAGTTGAAGGCAGATGCTCAACCACTGAGTCACCCAAACTTTCCTTTACATTTTTTTTTAAAGATTTTATTTATTTATTTTTATTTAAAAAATTTTTTTAGTAAGCTCTATGCCCAATGTGGGGCTCAGACTCACAACCCTGAGATTGAGTTGCATGTTCTATGAACTGAGCCAGCCAGACACTCCTGTGGGTAGTTTTTTTAATAATTAATATTTTGTGTTTTTCTTATCTATAGGTTCTATGTTACTTGTGAAATAAGAAAGGGGAAACAATTGATTTTTTTAAAGTGCTATGGGAGTTCATAAGAGAAACAAGTTCCTTCCCCAGCAAGAGCGTTGGGGAAGACAGCCTATGCTGAGGACTTTTATGCTGAAGGCTGAAGAGATATATAAGTGGGGTGAGGAGAGGGTGCATTTCAGATGGAGAGAACCACATGAAACTAAGCATGAAATCAAGAAGATGCATAGTAACTGCAGAAAAGATGACTAGTTCAGTCATCTGGAGACTAATATATGGAAACCAGGATAGGAAATAAAGCTCACTGGTATGGACTTGCCATTAAGTGCCAGCACTCAGGAGCCCAGTATTTCAGAACTGAGGTATCCCTGGAGAAGTTTTTTTAAAAAATATTTTATTTATTTACTCATGAGAGAGAGAGAGAGAGAGAGAGAGAGAGGCAGAGACATCAGCAGAGGGAGAAGCAGGCTCCATGCAGGGAGCCCGATATGGGACTTGATCCTGGGACTCTAGGATCACGCCCTGGGCCGAAGGCAGGTGCTAAACCGCTGAGCCACCCAGGCTGCCCCCCTGGAGAAGTTTAGAACAAACAATGCAATGTACTGGGGAAGGCTCATGGGGCAATCATTCTCTAACAAGAAGTAGGATCAAGTCAAGATAGGTAGTCAGGGCAGAATATTGGCAGGGAATGGTGATAAGAACAGTTGCAGCCTCTGGGCATCAGGGATGTCTAAAAGAGACCTTCTTCATGGACTTCCTTGCTGAAGGTTGGGTGTGTGAACACAGGAAACAGGCAGTAGCAAATGGGCAAAAGCCCTGAGATTGGAATGGTAGGTTTTACAGCAAGGTGATGACCTAACAGTGGAACTGCCACTCAAGGGAAGAACTCCATTTTTTAAGGAGAACAAAGAGAGCAAAGGGGTGGAGAAATTAAAGGAAGAAATCAGGTATAAAGAATAGAAAATATATGCAGGAAGAGGAGGAAAGATGATCCTGAGTCAGTATCTTTTGAAGTAGGGATTTCTTTCTTTCTTTTTTTTTTTTTTTGAAGCTTATGTGTATATATATTTAAGTTATCTCTACATTCAGCATGGGGCTTAAACTCATGAAGCCAAGATCAAGAGTTGCATGTTCCTCAGACAGAACAGGCCAATTGCCCCAAGGCAGGGATTTCTTATAGCTTTAGAGGCAGGTCCTGAAAGTTGAAGCTGAAGATTCGTAACATGACTTTGGTCAGCTTGTGTTCTCTAGAAAAATACAGAAATAATACCTTAACTAATAATATGAACATATAAATATACCTATTTTATTTCTTGGCTTTACAAATATTTGGACTAGAGTCTTTTTTTTTTTTTTTTTTTTTTTAAAGATTTTCTTTGAGAGACAGAGAACGAACATGAGTAGGGGCAAGAGGGGAGGGGGAGAGGCAGAGGGAGAAGTAGACTTCTCGCTGAGTGGGGAGCCCGATACCGGGCTGGATCCCACCTGAAATCATGACCTGATCTGAAGGCAAATGCTTAATGCTGAGCCACACAGGCTCCCCTGGAGCAGAGTCTTTTCAGAGCATTTTTTAAACTACATATATCCTAAGCTAGTAATAACTTGGCATTTTCTTTCACTAAGTTTTAGCATTTATCAAATATTATTTCAGGATGCTAGGTTTACCTTTTAGGCCTACATAGACCCTCATTTTATTCTTTTTTTTTTTTTTTTTCCTAGAGTCAGAGATCTTTCACACCTTGATCATGCCAGACACCTTCAGTGGTAGATATAGCTTGATGCTTATGTCTTACTCCAGCAAAACTTTTAATTAACTTTAGGGAAGCCAAATATTAAGTACTGCCTGAGCCACCTCCATGCAATGTGATGTCCTGTAGAGGTTTTCTTCCCTTTTCCCTCGCACATAATGCTGGCTCTGCCACTAATGGTGTGACCTCTAAGCCTTAGACTTATTTGTAAATCACATGCAAGAGTTGAATTACGATTTAAAGATATGAAAGCTTGGGGCACCTGGGTGGTACAGCCAGTTGGGCATCTGATTCTCCGTTTTGGTTCAGAGTGGTGGGATGAGCCCCTCTCTGGCTGCATGCTCAGTACAGTGTCTGCTTGGGATTTACTGCCTTGTGCCCCCTTGCATGTGCATGGTTTCTCAAATAAATAAATCTTTTAAAAATATATTTCATGAAAGAAAAATCTTTTAAAAATATTTTCATGATTCATGAGAGACACAGGCAGAGGGAGAAGCAGGCTCCTCCTAGGGAGCCTGATGTGGGACTGGATCCTGGATCCCAGGATCATGCCTTGAGCCAAAGGCAGAGATTCAACTGCTGAGCACTCAGGTGTCCCTCAAATAAATAAATCTTAAAAAAAAAAAAAAATGAAAGCTCTAAAATTCTACAATCCTGACTCAATAATAAATACAATTTGTTAATAAGTGTAATTAATTCCTAAGGTTTCAGAATATGGAGCCTGTGGAGAAAAGGCTAATTGATATAACTGCTCGAAACAACTGGGATAAAGCATAGTTTTAAAAATTTATTTTCCATATTTAGCTGCCCTAATTCCCAAAATTTATGTAGTGGAATTAATTAGGCTTTCTACATTTAAAAATCATGACATTAAAAAAAAATGCTTCACAATACTGGGGCTTGAGTTAATCAAACTTATTTTGAATGGGAGAATCACGCCATCAATGGAGTCCCCGAGGTGCACAATGTCATGCCTTAATTGATGACAAACCTGTGTAGCACTGACCATAGCTCATTTTGATTTGCACAGTTATATTAGAATTGTTGGTATTATCTTAAGACACTCCGAACTGGAAAGAGAATGATCCATAGAGGATAAGGTTTGAGTAACAAGAGCAATCATAGAGACAAACTGAAGGGCGAGGTGTATTAAAGAAGACAAGCATTTTCAGTAGGGAGGTTTTAGGGGTGATTGGGAAGAACGCAAGCCAAGCTTTTAAAAAAAAGGGAGATTGAAATGTGATTACCCTAACTGCCTCAAAGACCAATTTTAGTTACATATTAAATATACATAGCATTTGTTTGCGGGGGGGGGGGCGGCAGGGTGTAAAAATATAGTTTTTACTTCTGTCTCAATCCCTGTTTCCAGATGTCTCAGGGTTTTCTCCTGTATCAGGACGAACCACAGGTTCAACTTCTCAGCCATGACATTCTAGGTGTGCTTTGCGGCGGTGCAACACACTGGGAATGGCAGGGCAGGAGGACGACTATTTAACCTACAGAAAGGAAGGAGAGGAAGAGGGAAGCATAAAGCCTGATGGGGGGAGCCCGAAGGAAGGGCTTAAGGCATATGAAAAGAGAGTGCCAGGAAGAGGCAGCGTCGGGTTGGGGCTGGCTTTAGTATCCTTCAATCTTGGACGCCGGTGGTTCGATTTTGGCGGCAGGGAGGGGCCGTGCTTCCCATGCATGGCGCTCGGGGCTCTCCCGTCTTCCAAAAGGACTGCAAGGCCTGCAGCGGGTTCTCGCCGTGGCGCCCGGCACCCAAGCCTCCACTTTGCGGGAAGGTCCTCCCCGCGCCCAGGTGTTCCTCAATCCTCCTCTCCTTGCCCTGAAAGGCGGATGACATCATCCCCACCTGAGCAGCCCGGCCAGTTTTTCCATTTCAAACTGCTGCTCTCTGGAACGTCAACTCTTGCTCGTTAAGCGGGATGGAGGTCTAAATGTTTCTCCCGTCACGATTAGCCACGAGGGCGGGCACTCCGGGGATGCGTCTCATTTTAGCAAAGAGCCCATTAACGACCCAGGGCGCCACTTTTTTCTCGCGTTTACGAGCCGCCGCTGCACCGGAACATATGGCCGTCCGAGCCTGTCAGTGCGCCGAGACCTTCAACTCGACACACGCGACAAACGGGACCGGGAGCCTCCGCAGCGTAGCCAGGAGGGCGACCCCCGGAAGACGCCCGGCGGGGTGTGGGGGGTGCCAAGGGGCTACTCCAGCGTGCCGCGCCTGCGCAGTCGCCAGGCAGCGCCTCCCCGCGGGGCGTGCTCGTAGCGCCGCGCACCCTATCAGGCGGCCGCAGGGAGCGCGCCCGCGGCCTCGCCCTCTCTCGCCCCTCCCCTCTCTCTTCTCCGCGGGGCCCTAGGCTGAGGCTCTGAGGCCCCGGCGCGCCGCTCCCCGCCCCCGCGTGCCCCGACACCCTCCGGCGCGCGTGCGCAGAGGCGATCCGCAGGGCGAGGGCGCGAGGGAAGGGCGGGCGTACGTCCTTGCGTGCGTCTCAGGCAGCGCGCACGCCGGCGTGAGAGGGCACGGGGAAAAGGTGGCTCTGGCCGGGGAGGCTCGGCTTCCTGTGGCTATGTAGCTGAGCTCGTCGGCTCGGGGTCCTCCTTCGCTGCCGCCGCCGCGTCCTGGCGCGGAGTTTCTGCTCGGGAGAGAGCCTGTCCTCACGTCCGCCGCGCTCCCTCGACGGCAGAGCTTGTTCGCTCGCCCGTGGGAGCGTCCCGGCCGAGCAGCCCTGAGGGGGGAGGGGAGGCCATTTTGTCCCGACCGACTCCCCGGAACCGGGCGGAGCGGCTGGGAGAGGCTGCGGAGCCGCGGTCGCCGCCCTCGGAGGCACCGGACGCCGCCACCGTCGGGGCTTCCTCGACGAGGCCGTTCGCAGGTCGCCCGCGCCCTCTCGAGCCCTCGTTTTTCCCACGCTACCCCGGTCCTCCGGCCTGAGAACGCCCAAGTGAGGAGTTGGCCGTCGTGAGAGGGACCGATCCCTTGGGGCCGCCGGCGGCGAGAGCCTGAGCCGCTCCTCCCAATGGCGAAGAAGACGTACGACCTGCTTTTCAAGCTGCTCCTGATCGGAGACTCGGGAGTAGGGAAGACCTGCGTCCTTTTTCGTTTTTCGGATGATGCCTTCAATACCACCTTTATTTCCACCATAGGTAAGACCTGTGGGAAGATGGTGTACGGTCTGGGTAGCTGCAGACCGTTTCTTTTAACTCCAGACATCTTGCTTCCCGTAATAAACGCCTTTGTTTCAGTGATTCCGATTCCAGGCGAACAGACCCAAGTTACTGATTGAATCGACATCGAGCTTGCTGGGGCGGGGTCTTCCCATGCTTTCCATCCGGTCTTTTGCTTTCGAGTCTCCCACTCTGTTCATTGCCTCTGTTGCAAAATATGCAGCATTAACCACGTTCCAAAATGCTGTTTCTTTAAGCGCCTGGACTGGCTTTTTCCATATCTGTGTGGCGTTAACTAGATGTACGATACTTGTAAGGGATTTATTTTAGGGGATGGGATGGAAGCCGTAGTAGTCGTTTGGTAAAGGCCTGGATTTAATACTTAGGGGCAGAGAGAAGGTTCCATATGGTCATAACTTAGAGTAAACTTGAGGGTTTGTGTGAGGAATAATTAAAGCAAATTAGAGGGGAAAAGTGAGTTCCCCCGCGTTGACTAATCCATTGATGTGTCAAACAATCGGAGGCTCTTCGTGCTTGGGGTGGGACTCAGTTGGCACGTTTGCCTCACAGTGCTTTTCCAGACATCAACAGGAGCAGTAATCTAAGAGAGATGATCATTTTCAGTCCTCAAACCCGAAAGAATGAAGTCCTCTCTTCCATTTGACTTTACGCTCCGGTTTATAGGAAAACATTTGGCCGGTCCTCTTAGCCCTAGAACTTCTCATGTACTTTCACCTCATGTTTCAGGATTACTTAGATTAGTAAGTAAGAACTAAAGATTGACCTTTTAAGTCGGTTTCCCGTTTTGGAAAAGAGAAGGCTCTAGGAAAGTCCCTTTGGACTCTGGTTAGAAAATTTAGTGGCATTAACACAATTTGTGTTAAACGAGTTGTGTGTGGAAACCGTCCTTTCCCTCCCCCCCCCGCCCCCCCAAATATCTTAAAGGACACATGGTTGCTCCTGTCATGTGGAGCCCAGCACTCAGCATTGGGGGAGTGCAGTGAAATCCAATTATAAGTGTAACTAGTTTTATATTTGAGACGATTTTAAAAAGCAACTCCAGTCTTCTCTGAACTCTGGGAATTGTCAAAATTAAGCTGATTTCAATTTATAGCATTACTGGAATGGTTGATTTGGATTTCTTAGGACAACGTTTTAATTCATTGTTACAAAATTATGCTGAAACTAAATTGGGCAAGTGATCATTTAAAATAGATTTTAATTTTACTCTTCTTTTTTTCTGGGGTGGGTAAGAGTCATTGCAATCATTATTTCATGTGTATCATACTATTCTTTTGACCTGTCATAAATTTAATGAAATTTAGAACTTGTTCTCTGCTTGTGGATTAGCCCCTCCTATCACTAAGTTTGCTTTTAATATTCCCCTTTTAGCTGTAGCTGGGTGGGTCAAGTGGTTAGATCAGCAAATATTTATTGAGCACCTAATGTTAGGCACGGTTTTAGGTACTCTAAGTGGTGAACACAATAGACCCCTTGAGCAGTCTAGTGAGGACAGAGTGTGGGAACTGCTACAGTAGGGATGCACATAGGGAGGAAGGGTGATTAGCCTGAATCATGGGGAGTCTTAACTAGGCTTGCATAGATATGGTGTTTGAAATGAAGCCTGCAGGACATAGGAATTGGGATGGGATAGGGCCTAGAAATTCTGGAAAAGGAACATAGTCTGTGAGATCAAGGATTTAATTTGTGTGGTCAACTTTAACCTGCTATTGAGAAGAGTAGGCGGAGAATGAGAAGCAATGCATTAAGCCCTATTTCAGTCTTTTTATAATGGGTACACACCCTCAAGTAGAACCCAGTCCTCCTGTAAGATGACACAATCTTGTGTAGTCCTTTTTAAAAGTTTTATTTGTGTTTTTGGTAATCTCTACACCCATCATGGGGCTTGAACTCACAACCTTGAGATCAAGAGTCTGTGCTCTTTCAACTGAACCAGCCACCCTGTGTAGTCCTTTTATTAGGGAAAATGTGTGGTGGCTTTGGTTTGAGCCTGCTGAGTTGGAATCCTACTTCCACAGTCTGTGGGCTTTGGCAAGTTACTTAATTTCTATGTGCTTCAGTTTCTTCTTTAAATAGGACCTACTACATAGGGTAGTTGTGAGGATTTTATGGATCAGGGAGGGTAGAGCATCTAACATGGTGCCAGGCACACTGTAGGAACAGAGTGCATATTAGCAGGATATAGAATATGTGTCCTTTCGACCACTGAAGTATAGCAGAGTAAGTTACTTTATGGATTGAATGCCCTGTGCACAGTGGTCACTCAAATATTTGTTAGTGCTCTGCTAAACAATTTCACATTAGACTCTGAAACTTTCATATTTTGATATAAAAATATTTGATATGTTTGGTATTTTGATATAGAAGATAGATTGAAGAGTGTGAACCGAGAAATGAATAAATACATAAGTATAAAATTTTGAACATAGTTCCAGCACATATTGCATGTATTACTTTGTGTACAGGTTTAGAAGCCTGTTGTCTTAAACCCAGTGCTGTTTGAAACAAATAGAATGTGAGCCACGTGATATTTTTTGGTATTAAAAAAGTTAAAAAAGACATTTTTTACGTTAACAAAAGTAAAAGAATGGGGTACCTGGATGGCTCAGTCTATTGAGCATCTGACTCTTGATTTTGGCTTGGGTCCTGACCTCGGGGTTGTGGGATTGAGGCCTGCTCTGGACTCTGGGCTAAGTGGAGTCTACTTGAGATCCTTTCCTTCTACCCCTCTGTCCACCACGCATGCCCTCCTGCTTTCTCTCTTAATTTAAATAAATAAATCTTGGGGTGCCTGGGTGGTTCATTTGGTTAAGCATCCAGCTCTTGGTTTTGGCTCAGGTTAGTTGGGAGAGGCTCTGGGCTCAGCAGGGAGTTGGCTTGAGATTCTCTCCCTTCCACTTCTAATGCCCTTTCCCCTTTGCTCTCATTTGCATGCACTTTCTCTCAAAATAAATAAAATCTCTCTCTCTTTTTTTTTAAGATGTTATTTATTTATTCATGAGAGAGAGAGGCAGAGACACAGGCAGAAGGAGAGGCAGGCTCCATGCAGGGAGCCCGACATGTGACTCAATCCCAGGTCTCCAGAATCACACCCCAGACCGAAGGGGACACTAAACTGCTAAGCCACCGGGGCTGCCCATAATCTTTAAGAAAAAATAAATCTTAAAAAAAGTAAAAGAAGAATTTATTTTTATTTTTTAAAAAAGATTTATTTATTTAAAAATTTTTATTTTTATTTTTATTTTTTCAGAGGCAGAGAGAGAGAGAGGCAGGCAGAGGGGCAGAGACACAGGCAGAGGGAGAAGCAGGCTCCCTGCAGGGAGCCCGATGTGGGACTTGATCCCGGGTCTCCAGGATCACACCCCAGGCTGCAGGCGGCGCTAAACCGCTGAACCACTGCGCCACCGGGGCTGCCCAGATTTATTTATTTTAGAGAGCTTGTGCCCTTGCACTTTTGGGGAGAGCAGGGGGTGTGGCAGAGGGAGAAGGAGAGAGAGAATCTCAAATAGGCTCCCTGCTGAGTGTGAGGCTTGATCCCACAGCCCTGAGATGACTTGAGCTGAAATCAGGAGTCAGACGTTTAACCAACTGAGCCACCCAGGCACCCAAAGAAGAATTTAATGATATTTTGAATTCATTTTTATCCCAAATGTTATCATTTTGTTATGTAATCAAAGTTTAGAAAATGTTGAGATTTTATATTTTTTTTCTTCATGTGTATGTTATACTCAAAGCTAATTTCAACTTAGATTGGGCACCTTTCAAGTGCTCAGTAGTCATGTGGCTGGTGGCTACCATATTGAACAGGGCATGTCTGAACTAGCTAGTTGGTTAACGTGCAGATGACGAGAAATGACTATGGACGTATACTACTATTTCACTTTTTAAAAAAAGATTTTAAATTTTATCAGTTGACTAGGTAAACCCCCCCCTTTGGCTTTTAAAAAAAAATCTGGAGCATTCTCTTAATTATGAATGGTAGTGAAATTTGAGTTGTTACTTGATTGTTAAAACCTCCTGAGGTTTTTATAGGTAGTTACTTTGCTGAGTGAGTATTCAGAAGTAGGTATTCAGAAGAGCCAAACTGCCAATATTAAGCAGGTCCTCATTTCAAGCAGAATCATTTTAGTTGGTTATTGGTTCTTGGAAGAAAGAATTTTTTTAAGTTTTATTTATTTATTTATTTTTAATTTGTGATAGTCAGAGAGAGAGGCAGAGACACAGGCAGAGGGAGAAGCAGGCTCCATGCACCAGGAGCCCGACGTGGGATTCGATCCCGGGTCTCCAGGATCGTGCCCTGGGCCAAAGGCAGGCGCTAAACCGCTGCGCCACCCAGGGATCCCGGAAGAAAGAATTTTTATAGGCTTATTATGTTTATAGTGCAGTGAAAGACAACTGTATTTAAATATTTCTGTGTACTTTAAATTCCCATACTTTTACATCAGAAATTATGTATGGTATTAATGATTTGATTTATTGTAGACAGACTTGCAAAAACAAATTACTGGTATATTTCACACTTACCATTTTCAAAGAGAGTCCAAGGATCCAAGGGCACTAGAATATAAGCAGCACAAGAGTAGAGGGTGGCATTTTTTTTTTAATTAAAAATTTTTTAATTTTTAATTTTTTTAAAGATGCTAAGCACCTAGAAGAATCTCTTCATTTAGTGGGTGAAGGAAGACAGGCAGACAGACAGGTAATACAGTCAGGATCTTCTAATATAGTTTTTATTTAAATATTTTCTTTTCTACTTACTTTCTGAGCATTATATACGTGAAGTAGATTGGGATCTTTACTCAAGAATATTAGCTGTTTGGCCAAGAGAGTAATTTTATTATAAAACCAGCCTTAGAAATTCAAAGATTGTTTGAGATGAGAAATGTTTGCTAAAAAGATAGTTATTGGTTTTGGATGAGCAGATTTCAGTGGTTGATTTGGTTATAACCCTCTTGTAGTATGAGGTCAGGAAAACATTACCTTTTGGTGTTATAGTAGTTTAATGGACATTTCCCAAAGCAGCAATTTTTAGCAGACTGTTACTGAATATACTACTTTTTGGTTTTGTTAATCCCTTCCTCCTTCCCTAGACTTATATTACCTTTTCCATAGGGAGTATCTTTCATTGGGAAATGGAGTGTTTGGGCTCCATGCAAGAAGTTAAATTGGTAAAGACTCTTGCCCCTGGGAGAGGTATAATGAATGCATCTTTTGTTGTCTTTCTGAGTGTTTTTGCTAAGCTTTGGGAGGGTAGGATGGTTCCACTAGCCTGCATTTAAGAATTGGTTGATTAGATTGAACTGAGCCCATTTTTATGGGGAGGCTGCTTTTTAGAGAAATGAAACAAAAACAAAAACCTCTGGCAAATGAAAAGCGTCTGGACTTTGCTGTGATTCTCAGTCAGCAGCTTATGCTATAGGAATGCCAGAGTGCCTAATGAATCATTCATTTGAACACATATTTTTAGGACTGATCAAAAACTATCTGGACATTTTTCCCAAAGAAGATACACAAATGGCCAGTAAGCACACATGAAAAGGTGTTCAACATCACTAGTCATTAGGGAAATGCAAATCAAAACCACCAGGAGATGTTATTTCACACCCATTAGGATGACTGAGTTATCACAAATGAACTTTGTTATACAATTACCTGTTCAAGTTCTTTCAGTTCTTTTGGGTATAGACCTAGAAGTGGAATTGCTGGCTTATGTGGTAATTCTATTTTTAAGTTTTTGAGAAACCACAATATTGTTTTCCATAGTGGCTGTACTGTTTTACATTCCCACTATCACTGCCCCAGGTTTCCAATTTCTCCACATCCTTAGCAATATTTATCTATTTAGCAGCAGCATTATTCATAATAGCTAAATGGTGGAAACAACCCAAATGTCCACATGAATGGATACACAAAATGTATTATTGTCTGCGTAGAGTGTATCAGCCTTAAAAAGGAATGAAATTCTGGTATATGCTACAACATGGATGGACCTTGAAAAACACTGTGCTAAGTGAAACAAGCCAGACCAAAAAAAGGACAAATACTGTGTGCATTTATATGAGGTACTTAGAATAGGCAAATTCATAGAGAAAGTGGAATAGTGGTTACCAGGGCCTTGGGACTGGGTAATGGGGAGTTACTGCTTAATGTGTACAGAGTTTCAGTTTGGGATGAAAAATTTGAGATGGATAGTGGTGATGGTTGTATAACAATTAGAATATAACACCACTGAATTATATGCATAAAAATGGTTAAAATGCACAAAAAGGTAAATATTCACTATGATTACATTTACATGACGTTTCTAAAGTCAAATTCATAGAAACGGAAAGTAGAACGGTGAAGGGTACAACAATAGTCCCCCAGGGAGTGGGGGTAGAGGGAAATAGGGAGTTGTTCAGTGGGTATGGAGTTTCAGTTTTGTAAGATGAAAAAGTATTGGAGGTCTGTTGCACAGCAATGTGAATATATTTAATAGTACAGCACTCTGCCCTTAAAACTAGTTAAGGTGATACGTCTTTTTTTTTTAATATATATTTTTAAATTTATTCATGAGAGACAGAGAGAGAGAGAGAGAGAGAGAGGCAGAGACACAGGCAGAGGGAGAAGCAGGCTCCATGCAGGGAGCCCGATGTGGAACTCGATCCAGGGACTCTGGGATCACATCCTGGGCCAAAGGCACACGCCAAACCACTGAGCCAACCAGGGATCCCCAAGGTGATAAGTCTTAAGTGTATTTTACCATAGTTTAAAAAAATAAATTTTATGTTATATTTTACTAAGAATCCAAAAAAACCCCTACCCAATTCTTAACCCCAGTTCTCTCTGTAAGGGTGTTTGATCACAGACAGCCCCTCACTGTTCCATGTAATAGCTACTGTTAACCAGTGGTCATTGAGTCCAGAGGATTCTTTATGGTATTTCACCATATTTTAGTGTCCTTGGTCTGTACTTTTAGATACTGAAGTCAGGTTTGTCTTTTTTGTTGTATGTACACAGAACTCTATGGAATGTTAGAATCATGAAATATTAATGCAGGAAAGAACCCTGCAATTTAAAAGAGTTAGGAAATAGACTAGTGAGGTGAAGGAAGTTTAGAAGATTATGTGGCTAATTAGTGAAAGAGGTTTGTGGTTTAAAAAAAAAATATTTATTTTGAGAGAACACGGGTGCCCAAGGGCTAGGTGGGGAGAGAGCCGAGGGAGAGGGACAGGCAGACTCCCTCCATGCCTAAGGGCATGGCTGTATCCCACCACCCTGATATTATGACCTGAGCTAAAACTAGGTGCCCTGAAAGAGTTTTCACTAGAATCTAGATCTAATTCTGTCTATGGCCATGTTTCTCATTCTGAGAATTTCATTGTTTTGTTGAAAAAAATGAAAAAAAATGATAGAAATTAGTGAGTAGGGGAATTATCTATTTGAAAAGTAGAGTTGCAGTGGTTTCCAGTTTTGTTTTTGTTTTGGCAGGAGTGAGGAAGAGGAACAAATATCAGCACTGAATATTAAAAGGTGTGTTCAGGTTACTTGTCCTTTGCAAACTCAGCATAACAGAGCAGAGCTAAATGGATAATGTTAGGGATAATTTCTTTTATTTCCAGAATCGTGGTGTAAAATGGTGTATAAGATGTGGCAAAGGAAATACCAATACTCCTGTTTGGTTTGTAAAAGAGAATGGTAGGAGAAATACTGGCAATCTCTGTCAAATTTTAATAGTACTAGTTTCTCCAGTCAGTGCAGTGATAGGAGCTGTGATTAATAGAGAAGTGTAGGGGCTTGTTGAGTGGTGATTTACAAATTAGAAACTTACTTAGCATAAAATATAAGTTGTGTGATTAGCTAAAGAGATATGCATGGGAAAGTTGCTTATGGAGATGGTTTGGTCATAAAGGAAGTTTAAAACTATAGGGCATGTTAATAGAACATTATCTGAACCCATAAGACTGATACAAGTCTTTTTTAAATTTTATTATTTTTTAAAAAATTGTTTTGAAGGGAACAGTTTTTTTTTTTTTTTTTAAGATTTTATTTATTTATTCATAGAGACACACAGAGAGAGAGGCAGAGAGAGAAGCAGGCTCCATGCAGAGAGCCTGACATGGGACTCGATCCAGGGACTCCAGGATCACATCCTGGGCCAAAGGCAGGAGCTAAACCGCTGAGCCACCCAGACATCCCAAAAGTCTTGTAAAGGTCGTAGATTTACTTCCTTCAAGTAGATGAATATTGGGGGTTAATAGAATACTTTTTTTTAAGATTCTATTTTTATTTTTAATTTATTAAAAAGATTTTACTTATTTGACAGAGAGCATGCACAAGCAGGGGGAGCCGCAGGTAGACGGAGAGGGAGAAGCAGGCTCCCTAATGTGGGTCTCGATCCCAGGACCTTGGATTCATGACTTGAGCTGAAGGCAGGCGCTTAACCAACTGAGCCACCCAGGCGCCCCAAAGATTTTATTTTTAGGTTATCTGTCTATAGCCACTTTACAACTTACACCTTGAACTTACAACCCTGAGATCACATGCTCTACCTACTGAGCCAGCCAGGTGCCCCTGGAATAAGTTTTTAAAATTTGGATTATAAGATAAAAAATTTGAAAAGGTGGTTAGAATATATTTTGGTGAAGAAAACTCACCTGAAGGGAAATCTGAAATCAGAAATTTGTTTTTTGAAAACATTATTATGGATTATAAGCAGAAGTGATTACTTGATGTTTATTATTCTTCCCAGAGATGAAAAATAATTTACTTGTGGAAAACAGCAACTGGTGATGAACACTGAGTTTCCAGTATGACCCAGAAACAGAGCCTCCAAGGTTGTAAATCATTAGAAAATGGAAAAACCAGTATTCTGGAGACCCAAAAAGTACAACGTATCAAAATCAGAACAGAAGGACAATGTTGATTTGTTTCTTTCATATCAATAGCAGCAGTGCTTATGCTTTTTTAATTGAAATTTTTGTTAAGGCAATTGTAGATTCACATGCCCTTATAAAAAGTAATAGAGGGATCCCTTGTACATTTTACTCAGTTTCTCCCTATGAAAACATTTTTTGAAACTATAGTATAATATCACAACCAGGATATTAGCATCTGGCTTGGTACACCAATCTTATTTACATTTCCCATTTTACTTATTTTTATTTGTGTGTGTGTATATATATATATATATATACACATACACGAGTATATATACTACTTTACAGTTTTATCACTTGTGTAGGTTGATATAGTCACCACCACCGTCAAGATACTGAACCGTCTAAGGGGCAAGGATCCCTAGTGTTCTTTTAACTGTACTCCTACTCCCAACCCCCATTTATCTCCTCCAGAAATTTTTCATTTATAATGTTTTGTTACTTCATAAATGTTATATAAATGCAATTGTACAGATGTAATCTTTGGGATTGGGATTCACTTAGCATAATTCTCTAGAGATTCATCCAAGTTGCATATATCATCAATAGTTCTTTTTTATTGTGTAGTATACCATGGTATGCATTTACTATGGTTTGTTAACCATTCACCTGTTGAAGAACATCACAGCTGATTCCAGATTTTGGCTGTTATAAATAAAGCTGCTATGAATATTTGTGTATAGGTTTTTATGTGATCATAAGTTTTCATTTCTCTGGGATAAATGCCCAATAGTATAATTAGTGGGTCATATGGTAATTGCATGTTTAGTTTTATAAGAAACTACCAAACTGTTTCCAGAATGGCTGTACTATTTTATAGTCCCACCAGCAGCGTATGAGTGATCTAGTTTCTCTGCATCCTTACCAGCATTTGGTGGTGTTACTATTTTGTATTTTGCTATTCTGGTATGTGTGTAGTGATACTCTCATTGTGGTTTTAATTTGCATTTCCCTACTGGCCAGAGGTGCTGAAAAAATCTTTTTATGTACTTATTTACCATCTCTGTATCTTCTTCTTTTTTTTTTTTTATTATTTATGATAGTCACAGAGAGAGAGAGAGAGAGAGAGAGAGGCAGAGACATAGGCAGAAGGAGAAGCAGGCTCCATGCACCGGGAGCCTGACGTGGGATTCGATCCCGGGGCTCCAGGATTGCGCCCTGGGCCAAAGGCAGGCACTAAACCGCTGCGCCACCCAGGGATCCCCCATCTCTGTATCTTTTAATGAAATGTTTGTTCATGTCAATTGCCCATTGTCCTGGATTGTTTATTTTTACTGTTGAGTTTTGAGAGTTCTTTTTTTTTTTTTTTTTTTTTTTTAAGATTTTATTTATTTATTCAAGACACAGAAAGCGAGGTAGAGACATAGGCAGAGGGAAGCCTGATGTGGGACTCCATCCCAGGATCCCAGGATCACAACCTGAGCCAAAGGCAGACAGACGCTTAACTACTGAGTCAACCAGGTGCCCCTATTTTCTGTTTTTAATTGGTTTTTGGACTTCTTGGGTTGATTGTGTAGTTTCCTGTTTTCCAGCTTTGTTCATTTGCTTTACTTTCTGGGGGAGATTTCCTCGATTTTTGTCTTCTAACTTTTCTAGTGTAGGTTTTATTTCAGCTGTCATATTTTAATATTTCTAGTAGTTTTTTCTTGTTTATTCCTTGAAATTTGTTTTTAAAAGTGTTCTCCTTTCATGAATACAGCATTTTTTTTTCTTTTCTTTTTTTTTGAGGCTAGTTTGTTTGACATTTTCCTCTTTACATGGCTGTTTTTTTCTGTCAAGTTTTCTGTGTCCCCCCCACATTTGTTTATTCTGCATTTTATTTTTTAATTTAAAAATTTTTTTATAAAAAAAAAATAAAAAATAAAAATTTTTTTATTTAGTTTTTATTTGTAGCAAATAAGGAGATCACAGGGTTTATTCTGTATGTAGAGGCCTTTCTCAGATTGGTAATATCAGGGTATATGTTCAGAATTAAGAATGGGTCATTAAAAAGGTGTTTGCAAGCTCTGTAAACATAGGTAGGGCTTTTAAATCTCCTTGTTTTTATTTTATTTTTTAGTATTTTTTTTATTTATTCATGAGACACACAGAGAAAGGCAGAGACATAGGCAGAGGGAGAAGCAGGCTCCTCGTGGGGAGCCCGATGCCGGATTGGATCCCAGTATGCTGGGATCACTGCCTGAGCTAAACATGCTTTAAACCAGTGAGCCACCGAGGCACCCCAATCTCCTTGTTTTTAGTCTCCATACTACATTGAGCCTCTTGTTCTTGCATTCAAAGTGTATCTGTTGGGGATCCCTGGGTGGCTCAGCGGTTCGCCTGCCTTTGGCCCAGGGCGTGATTCCGGAGTCCCAGGATCGAGTCCTGTGTCGGGCTCCCTGCATGGAGCCTGCTTCTCCCTCTGCCTATGTCTCTACCTCTCTCTCTTTCTCTCTCTTTGTCTCTCATGAATAAATAAACAAAATCTTTTTTTTTTTTTAATTTTTATTTATTTATGATAGTCACACACAGAGAGAGAGGCAGAGACACAGGCAGAGGGAGAAGCAGGCTCCATGCACCGGGAGCCCGATGTGGGATTCGATCCTGGGTCTCCAGGATCGCGCCCTGGGCCAAAGGCAGGCGCCAAACCGCGGCGCCACCCAGGGATCCCAAATAAACAAAATCTTTAAAAAAACCCACAAAGTATCTGTTTTATATTTTCTAAAGAATAAACATTTAGGGATCCCTGGGTGGCGCAGCGGTTTGGCGCCTGCCTTTGGCCCAGGGCGCGATCCTGGAGACCCCGGATCGAATCCCACATCAGGCTCCCGGTGCATGGAGCCTGCTTCTTCCTCTGCCTATGTCTCTGCCTCTCTCTCTCTCTCTCTCTGTGACTATCATAAATAAATAAAAATTAAAAAAAAAAAAAAAGAATAAACATTTAGATTCCTGCTTTAACCTTGAGGTGTGGTAAAATCTGACTCTGTGAGATGGAGTCTAGGTCTTGGGGATGTCCTTATATAAACCTTTAATTAGGCCTTTCTGCCCGGTGCCTGATAACTCCTATTGCAAAACCTTTCCAGGGTTCTTAGATATGAATTGGCTTGCTCCTCCTTGGTGTCTTCAGCTGACCCTGAGGTCATAAGGTTTTTTGTCTTCATGTGTTGTGATTACACTGTCTGTCTGTTTATTTTTCTTATTTTCTTTAATGTTTTTTATTTTCTTTTTAAGATTTTTTATTTATTCATTCATGAGAGACACAGAGAGAGAGAGAGGCAGAGACATAGGCAGAGGGAGAAGCAGGCTCCATGCAGGGATCCCAACGTGGGACTCGATCCTGGGTCTCCAGGATCATGCCCTGGGCGGATGGCGACCCTAAACCTCTGAGCCACCCGGGCTGCCCCTTATTTTCTTCAATGTTTTGGTGTGACTTTGGAGAGAATGGGTCAGAAAGATCTTTCCTTACTACCTTAACTGGAATTTGAAGTAGCTTTTTAAAAAAACCTACTTATTTATTTAAGTAATCTCTACCCCCCAATGTGGGACTCAAACTGCCAACCCTGAGATTAAGAGTTGCATGCTTTACTGAGCCAGCCAAGCATCCCTGGAAATTGAAGTAACTTTTGACTCCAAATGATAGTGACTCCACTTTTTAATTCAGAACATCCAATAGAGTGAGGGATAAATAATATTTTGCTATTGTTTTTTATTTTTTATTTATTTTTATTTTTAAAGATTTTATTTATTTATTCATGAGAGAAGGAGATAGAGGCAGAGACACAGGCAGAGGGGGAAGCAGGCTCCATGCAGGGAACCTGATGTGGGACTCATCCCAGGACTCCAGGATCACGTGCTGGGCTGAAGGCAGAAGCTCAACTGCTGAGCCACCCAGGGGTCCTGCTATTGTTTTTTAAATATCCAGCCCATATTTTTGTTACTTAGGATAATCAGGTGAATGTGGTAGAGAATCAGACTAGTTCTGCTCAGAACAATGTTATTTGAAGGAAACAATTTTATTTTACTCGTTTTTTTTTTTTTTTTTAAGATTTTATTTATTTGACAGAGAAAGAGTATGCAAGTGGTGGGACCTGCAGGCAGAGGGAGAGGGAGAAGCAGAAGCAGGCTTCCTGGTGAGCAGAGAGAGGGAGAGGGAGAAGCAGACTTCCAGCTGAGCAGGGACACCGCCCCCCCCATGGGGCTCCATTCCAGGACTCCAGGATCATGACCAGAGCTGAAGGCAGACACTTAATCCACTGAGCCACTCAGGCACCCCTAAAGGAAACTGTTTTAATTTAGATGAATAATTCTTGGCTGATTTACTTGGGGGTGGGGTGGGGAGAAAAGGAGGATTTTTGCTTTTTGAACAAAGTATGAGTCTTTAGTTTCGTTTTCTGCTTTTGATGTATACTGTTTTGTAAGATACTGAACAACAAATGATTCAGCAAATTCATAATCTGCCAGAAGATTGCAGTGTGTCCCATATATTATAGCGCTTGGCACTGAATGATAAACTACCTCTTGATATTGCTAGTTTGAGACTTCCTAGTAAACATTTGTCCTTATAAAATGTGAGAGTATTGTTATTCTACTTCTTTATATATTCCTAGTCTTCTAAAAAATGCCTTTGCCTTCCTTAAATCAGAAGTTAACAGATAAATATGAATTTAAAAAAATCCAGTAATATCTTTTTGCATATATTTGTGTGTGGGGATATATTCTCAGCATAGTATTACGAAAGGTAAATAAAATATCAAAATAATTGGTCAAACATTAGCTTCTTACCTAAGTGAATAAGAGTTTTAAAAGCTTTTTTCTTTTGAAAAATTTAAAACCTACAGAACAGTTAAGATACTTATTACTCTGAATCCCCTTATGTTTCCTCTAGGTCTGCCAATAGCCCATATTTGCTACACTTCCTAAGAGTTTATATTTTGTGTATGATGTATCTGATTCAAAATAGTTTAAAGATACATATTTCAAGGGAAACATAGTCCTTTTTAAAAAATAAACTAGGAAATTAAGCTATAAGCCTTTACAGTTGTTGTTAATTAAAAAAAAATCAGATTTTTTTTTTTTTTTACAATGTGTTAGGCATCTTGTATGAGCCCCAGGGATGCAGTGGTAAGTAGTAATGAGTTGGTGACTGCTCTAGGGGGGAGGGAGTGGTTGAAAAGGACCAAAATACTACTGTTTTCTCAGCACCTGAAGTTAGAATCAGATTCTCAAGACCTTTGCTGTTCTTTTTTTCCCTCCCTTTGCTGTTCTTCTAAGACATTTTCTGTTGTGAGAAATACAAGCTTTATGTTTGTAAGATACCTTTTCTTTTCTTTTCTTTTTTTTCTTTTTTTTTTTTTAAGATTTTATCTATTTATCCATGAGAGACAGAGAGAGAGAGAGAGATGGAGACACAGGCAGAGAGGGAGAAGCAGGCTCCCTACAAGGAGCCTAATGCGGGACTTGATCCTGGGTCCCAGGATCACTCCCTGGGCCAAAGGCAGATGCTCAACTGCTAAGCCACCCAGGCGTCCCTCTATTTTATTTTTTTATATAATTATATTGCTATACTTTAAGAAAGACGTAGAGTTCCTTTTTTTTTTTTTTTTTTACGATTTTATTTATTCATGAGAGACACAGGCAGAGTGAGAAGTAGGCTCCCTGTGGTGAGCCCGATGTGGGGACTCATTCAAGGACCCTTGAATCACAATCTGAGCCAAAGGCAGACACTCAACCACTGAGCCATCCAGGTGCCCCCAGTTTCTTTAAGTTGGAGAATTTTAACCAACTAGTAACGCTACATTTATCCAGGGATTAGTTTTCCAACACTGCAATATTTGATGTTTTCTCAGTGTTACTGAGAAATAAAAAATTAGTAAAAATCAAGTCTGTCTCTCATGAATAAATAAATAAAATCTAAAAAACAAAACAAAAAGATTTTTTTTTTAAATGTTTATTTATTTATGATAGTCACAGAGAGAGAGAGAGAGAGAGGCAGAGACATAGGCAGAGGGAGAAGCAGGCTCCATGCACCGGGAGCCCGATGTGGGATTCGATCCCGGGTCTCCAGGATCGCGCCCTGGGCCAAAGGCAGGCGCCAAACCGCTGCGCCACCCAGGGATCCCCAAAACAAAAAGATTTTAAAAAGTTAGGATGATCAGTGGAAAAGTGAGGCCAGAGGGTGCATATAATACATAGAGAAAATTATGAGCCTGGCTAAGGTAAAATTTAAGATTTATTCACCACTTCTCAAGTTTTAGGATTTTGTTGGAGGGTTATCCTTTGAAACGTGAATGAAACAGTTTAGGAGAGAAGTATAAGGATTTTTGTGTATTGAATGATACAGAGAAATAATTTGTTTTATTTATTATTATTTTTTAAAGATTTTATTTATTCATGAGAGAGACAGAGAGAGAGAGAGAGGCACAGACACAGGCAGAGGAAGAAGCAGGCTCCATGCATGGAGATTGATGTGGGACTTGATCCTGGGTCTCCAGGATCAGGCCCTGGGCTGAAGGCAGTGCTAAACTGCTGAGCCAGCCGGGCTCCCCAATTTCTCTGTTTTAAATGGACTCAAAGAGGGTCTGCATAGATGTGTGAATGAATGATAGAGCCATAAATAGCATGTTAGTGAAACTAGCTTATACTTAACCTTTAAGATGGATTTCCAGGAGGTCAGCCATACTCTAATCTTAATATGCCTCCCTCAAGAATGGACTTTTGGATCATAAGTCAGAGAGGGTTTGATAATGTTTTTCTCTGTACAATAAAATATTCTATGATAAAACTACTAAATAATGATATATAACACAGGTAACTATAAATTATGCAGTAGGTTGACTGTACTTTTGAGGCTGTTTGTTACTATTGGGTAATGTATTCTAAAGAGATTAAAAATAATTTCAATATTAACCTGATAAACTCCAGTGTAACCAAGTTTTAGACTATAATAGGACATCCACTCATTTTTTAATTTATCTTCTGAAAACGTTTCCCTCTTCTGATGTTTTTGTATTTAGATGCCACAACTTACAGGACTTTTTTTTTTTTTTTAAACAGAAGACATTTTATTTTAAACTTTCTTTAGCTCGCAACACATATTTCCTTGAGCTGATTTCAACTGTTTTTAGGTTATACTATGTAGCAGGCATTGTTTATTGGCTCAAGGATGAGGCAGTATATTTATATGAAGGCTCTTACCCTTTGCCGTAGGTTGGCGATCTTCCTATTTAATGGTAATTTCCAGTTCCAGTGGTGATCTAGCACTTTGCTCTTTCAACATTTTCTTCACTCTTGGAGAACATCTCCATGCTTGACATTCTGTCTACCCTTGGAATACTTTAGCTCCTAAAAAACGTTACTGCTGAAGGGATTCTTTTAACATTTTTTCCTGATCTCTTAATGAATTTTAGTAAATTACTGAGTTTAAAACTGCTCAGTTATGTGAGCATTTTTTAGGGAACTATATTCTCAAATACAGTTTGTCTTATCTGTTAATTTGTTGATTGATGGAGATGAGTGGTTGCAGGGAAAGAATTAGAAGTCTTAAATGTTAATTTTAAAGAACATATTACAGGTAACAATTTCAAGAGTAAATACAGTTTTTGTTAATTTGTCCTTGACTTTTTTTTTTTAAGATTTTAAAATTTATTTTAGAGAGCGAGCGAGTGAGAGGAGGAGCAGAGGTAGAGGGACAAGTAGACTCCGCATGGAGTGCAGAGCCTATTGGAGCCGAAGTCCAGTAGGCTGAATTGATGGAGCCATCCAGGAACCCTTGTCCTTTACTCTTTTACTGTAAAACACATTTTCCTGAAAGCCGTGGTGTTGTGTACCTGCTTGGTATTGCATGATTGTGTGTTGTTTTTTAGATTTTGCCATGGAATAGTAGTATAGTGTGACTCATCTTTCTTGCTATTTGTCAGTTAAATTTTATCACCTACTTGCCATGAATCTGCTTTAGTGGATGATTTGCTTTTAGGCAGTGTTTGGCCTTCTTTTTTTTTTTTTTTTTTTTATTGGAGCCAACATATAGTATAACACCCAGTGCTCATCTTGTCAAGTGCCCCCCTCAGTGCCCCTCACCCAGTCACGCCATCCCCCTGCCACCTCCCCTTCCACCACCCCTTGTTCGTTTCCCAGAGTTAGGGGTCTCATGTTTTGTCACACTTTCTGATTTTTCCCACTCATTTTCTCTCCTTTCCCCTGTAATCCCTTTCACTATTTTTTATATTCCCTGTATGAGTGAAACCATATAATGATTGTCCTTCTCCAATTGACTTAATTCACTCAGCATAATACCCTCCAATTCCATTCATGTCGAAGCAAATGGTGGTTATTCGTTATTTCTAATGGCTGAGTAATATTCCATTGTATATATTGGCCTTCCTTTACCATTGTAAAATTTGGACAGTCTGTGAGGGGTTGATTTCCTTTAAAGATGATAAAAATAGGGACACCTGGGTGGCTCAGCAGTTGAGCGCCTGCCTTCAGCCCAGGGCGTGAT
The DNA here is from genome assembly GCF_011100685.1 of Canis lupus familiaris. Lineage (NCBI taxonomy): Eukaryota > Metazoa > Chordata > Mammalia > Carnivora > Canidae > Canis > Canis lupus. The sequence continues at coordinate 20,265,187 of NC_049238.1, forward strand.
CCTGGAGTTCCAGGATCCAGTCCCACATCAGGTTCTTGCATGGAGCCTGCTTCTCTCTCTGTGTCTTTCATGAATAAATAAATTGAATTAAAAAAAAATAAGGATGAGGGATCCCTGGGTGGCGCAGCGGTTTGGCGCCTGCCTTTGGCCCAGGGCGCGATCCTGGAGACCCGGGATCGAATCCCACGTCGGGCTCCCGGTGCATGGAGCCTGCTTCTCCCTCTGCCTGTGTCTCTGCCTCTCTCTCTCTCTGTCTCTCTGTGTGTGTGACTATCATAAATAAATAAAAAAATTAAAAAAAAATTAAAAAAAATAAGGATGATAAAAATGATCTGTTTTTTTGAAATGTGCAGTGTCTGAAGACAATGGTTGCAAAGTGTGCTCCTTTAATAGCACCAACATCACCAGGAAACTTACTGGAAATGCCAGGTTCTCATGTTCCACCTCTGATGTTTTAAATCAGAAACTGCTTGGGTAGGGCTCAGCCATCTACTGTGTTTTGATATAGCCCTCCAGATGATTTTGATACAAGGTAAAGTTTGAGAACTAGGGTTGTACAGTTGACCTGTTGAATGGCGTGGGGTTAGGGGTGCCAACCTCTTTGCGCTGTTGAAAATCTGTGTGTAATTTGACTCCCCAAAAAACTCAACTGCTAATAAATAGCTATCACTAGAAACCTTACCAGTAATATAAACAGTTGATTAATACATATTTTTATGTTATGTGTATTATATACTGTATTTTTGCAATAAGGAAAGCTAGAAGAAAGAAAATGTTGAGAAAATCTTAAGGAAGAGAAAATACATTTGCAGTACTGTATTTATCCCCCCTCAAAAAGATCTGCATGTAAGTGGACCAGTGCAGTTTGAACCCCTGTTGTTTAGGGGTCAACTGTATTATTAAATACATCTCAGAAATAGTTGTAGTTTCCTTCCCTTCTGTAATATATCTTGGAGATCATTCCTCATCAGTGTTAGTTTCTTCATTTTTTAAACTGCTGCATAGTGTTCCATTAGATGTATCACAGTCAACCTGTCTGTCCTATATTTATTGGCATCTTGGATCTGGGGTGTCTACTGTGAAAGGACTTTTTATGATCTGGCAGGGAACTTATACTTCATCCTGTAGATGGAGTGGTGAGTGGCAGGGTTAAAGGTATGCCATGTATCTTTTTTTTTTTTTTCTTTTTAATTTTTTTTTAAGATTTTATTTATTCATCAGAGACACAGAGAGGCAGAGACATAGGCAGAGGGAGAAGCAGACTCCATGTAGGAAGCCCGATGTGGGACTTGATCCTGGAACTCCAGGATCACACCCTGGGCCAGAGGCAGACACTCACCACCCAGGCATCCCTTCTTTTTAATTTTTAAGTAACCTCTAAACCCCATGTGGATCTAAAACAGCCCTGAGATCAAGTGTTGCATGCTCTACTAACTGAGTCAGCCAGAGATGCTCCTGTGCCACATTTTTTTTTTTTCCCCAGAGAGAGAGTATGTGGGGGTGGGGAGGAGAGAGAATCTTTAAACCATTCTTTTTTTTTTTTTTTTTAAAGATTTTATTTATTTATTCATGAGAGACACACACACAGAGAGGCAGAGACACAGGCAGAGGGAGAAGCAGGCTCCATGCAGGGAGCCCGATGTGGGACTCCATCCTGGTCTCCACGATCAGGCCCTGGGCTGAAGGCAGTGCTAAACTGCTGAGCCACTTGGGCTGCCTGAGGAGAGAGAATCTTAAACTAGCTCCATGACCAGCCCAGAGCCTGATGTGACCCTCAAGTCATGACCTGAGCTGAAATCAAGAGTTGGATTCTTAACTGACTGAACCACCCAGGCGCCCTGTGTAACATATTTCTGATGCTGCTGCCACTGTTTGAGTGAATTGGTGTCATTAACAGGAAATATGTGAGAAAGAGCAGGTCAGAGGCATGGTAAGTTTTCGAGTTGGGTTATATGCCTGTAGGGTATCTAGTAGATAGTAGATATTTGTATATCATGTCTGGGAGGTAGGGAGTGGAATCTTGTCTGGAGAAGTAAAAGCAGTTGAAGTCACAGTGGCGTCGGTGAATATGGAATAAGAGAAGACCTCCCAAAACTGCAAGGAATACCAACATTCAAGTATAGATGGGACAGGAATCCAGCAAGGAACTGAAGTAGTAGTGGCTAGAGTGGTAAGGGAGGGATGATGTAATGAAAAGAACATGGATTAATTAATATCTTTCTTGCCACTGTTTAATTTCAAGCAGGTTTTAAAATCTTTCTGAACTGGGCGCCTGGGTGGCTCATTCAGTTAAGCATCTGCCTTTGGCTCAGGTCATGATCCTAGGGTCCTGGGATGGACCAGGGATCCAGCTCCCTGCTCAGTGGGGAACCTGCTTCTCCCTCTGCCCCTCCCCACTGCTTGGGATCGAGATCTCGCGCGCGCGCTCTCTCTCTCTCTCTCTTTCTTTCTCTCTCTCTCTCTCTCTCTCTCACTTGCAAGTAAATGAATATTTAAAATCTTTCTGAACTCTCTTTAGGCAGGGGCTAATAATGCCTACCTTGTAAACTTGATTGATTAAATGGAATGATAAGACTACAGGGCTGGACCGTTTTGTGACTTAAAAAGACTTTATTGAAAAAAATCCTTTACATGAGTGATTACTTTGGATATGTAATTTGAGGATAGTTATAAACAGACTAGATAGAATTTTTATAGGCAGAGGATTGGTTATTCATATTTTTAGGTTGAAAGAGCTGATATTTAGCCGATTTTTTTTTTTTTAAGATTTTACTTATTTATTCATGAGAGAGACAGAGAGGCAGAGGCAGGCAGAGGGAGATGCAGGCTCTCTGTGGGGAGCCTGATGCAGGACTCAATCCTAGGACCCCCAGGATCATGACCTGAGCCAAAGGCAGACATTCAACCCTTGAGCCACCCAGGTCCCCCTAGCTGAAATTTATTTATCATTTATCTCTTCTGTTGATAATTTTAAGCAGCCATGTCTCTTCACATCAAATATCATACCTCTTTAAATGGAACCCACTAAAACCTCAAAATCTCTAACCACCAACAGCTTACTGTTCTAGGAGCTTTCAGAAAAGGGGTGGAGTTGGAGTTTCTGTATGTGACATTTTCTTTGGCTTAGAATATTTTTATTATCTGGTAAATTACTGTAGTAAGTGCCCTTATCCCTGGGTCAGGAAAGTGATTTCCAGAAATAGGTGTGTGTTTTTATTTGAATTACGTTTATTTAAAATTTAATTTTAAAAAGTAATGCATGTTAAATTTAAAATGTATAACATAGGAAGAGTAACTACTGTGGTACCTGTGTATTCCTTGCTGCCTGTCCTTGGCTCTACATCCTCAGTATTTTTTTGGTAGCAGTACTTCTTAATACATTTCTGTTTTAGGAAGTGACATCTCCTCGCCTCCCAAAGAAATCCCACAGACTGGCTTAAACAATAAGTTTGAAGCTCTGCCACTTCGAGGGTCTGTTTACTCAGTGGCTTAGCAATCTCAACTAGAACCCAAGTCATTTTTCCATCCTGCACTTAGTCAGTAGTTTGTCCCCAGCTAGCTTTCCTCATTGTGTGGAGACAGCTGCAGCAATTTTAGGCTCTGGACATACTAGATATAACATCACCTTGAAGAAAAAAGACTATTTTATTTTATTTTTGTAAAGATTTTATTTATTTATTCATGAGAGACACAGAGAGAGAGAGAGAGAGGCAGAGACCAGGCAGAGGGAGAAGCAGGTTCCATGCGGGGAGCCTGACGTGGGACTCGATCCCCAGTCCCCAGGATCATGCCCCGGTCCAAAGGTGGCACTAAACCACTGAGCTACCCGGGCTGCCCATATTTTATTTTTTTTTAAGATTTTATTTATTTATTCTTGAGAGAGGCAGAAACCTAGGCAGAGGGAGAAGCAGGCTCCCTGTGGGGAGCCTGATGCAGGACTGGATCCCAGTACCGTGCCCTGAGCCAGAGGCAGATGCTCAACCACTGAACCACCTAGGTGCGCCAAGACTATTTCTTCCTTGTATCTCTTTTTCCCCTCCAGGTTTTTTTTTTTTTTTTTTTTTTTTAAAGATCTTGTTTGTTTATTCATGACAGAGAGAGGCAGAGGGAGAAGCAGGTTCCTCTCAGAGCAGGGAGCCTGATGTAGGACTCGATCCCAGGACCCTGGAATCATGACCTGAGCCAGAGGCAGGTGCCCAACTGACTGAGCCATCCAGGTGCCCTCCCCTCCAGCTTATTTTGAAAACTTTCAAGCCTACTGAAAGTTTGGAAGAATAGTACCACTATTCACATATATGCCCTTCATGTAGGTTTTCTGATTAACATTTTGCTTTATTTGTGCACTCACTTTGTATTTTTTTTTTAAGGTTTTATTTATTCATGAGAGACACAGAGAGACAGATAGAGAGAGAGAGAGAGAGAGAGAGAGAGAAAAGGGCAGAGACACAGGCAGAGGGAGAAGCAGGTTCCATGCAGGGAGCCTGATGTGGGACTCCAGGATCAGACCCTGGGCTCAAGGCGGCGCTCAACTGCTGAGGCACCTGGGCTGCCCTCACTTTCTATTTCTTTTATTTGCTAGGCCATTTGAAAATTTGAAAGTAAGCTCCAGATATGACACTATATCCCTAAATACTGCAGTATATATAAGCTAGAAACAATAATTTTTATATAATATTATGATTACACTCAAGAAATTTAGTATTAATAATATGTTTTATAGTCCTTATTTAAACTTCTCAACTCCTTTGACTTTTTTGGAGGATGATTGGTAGTAGAGGTGTCCAGAGTCCAGTTAGGATATTGCATTGAATTTAGTTGTCCTGTCTCTTTACTTTCCATAACCGAGAACAAAATAGATCATGACATTGACATTTTTAAGTGAGTCTAAATATTTTGTTAATAGAATGCTCTACATTTTGGATTTGCTGCTTCTTGACTAGATTCAAATTAAATATTTTGGCAAACATTAATTAGATGGTCTTTTCAATGCATCACATCAGGAAGTGTGCATAATGTCATTTTGTCATTATTGGAGATAATAAATTTGAGCCCTTGTGTAAGAGATAATCTGCCAAATTGTTAAAGTATTTTTTCCCCATTTGTAGTTAATAAGTAATAGGTGTGATGATACCTTGAGACTGTGTAACTGTTGTATTCTCTAACATTTTACCCAGTGGTTTGATCCATGAATGGATCAGTGATTACATTTGGGGTTGCAAAAAAATATTCATTTCTCATTCCTTTTTATCTTCTTTGAAGGACATAAAAACTCTGACCAGTCCTTTGGCCAGTTTATCTCACTTTTCATTAGCCAGAATTATGTTAATGTGGATATAATCAAATGAGCATTTTCCTGACTTAAAAAAAAAAACCTCCATACACAACCATAATAGGCTTCCTTGATCTATTCTTTCCAACTTTTTCTCTTTTTTTCTTTTTTTTTTTTAAGGATTTATTTATTTGAGAGAGAGGGAGAGAGAGGCAGAGACCCAGGCAGAGAGAGAAGCAGGCTCCTCGCAGGGAGCCTGATGTGGGACTCGATCCCCAGACCTGGGATCACGCCCTTAGCCAAAGGCAGATGCTCAACTACTGAGCCACCCAGGCATCCCTCAGCTTTTTCTTTGTTTAAACAGATTTCAAAAAAAATTAATCAAAGTAGTAACTATTTGTAGTTTTTTTTTTTTTTTTAAGATTTTATTTATTTATTCACAAGAGACACAGAGAGAGAGAGAGAGAGAGAGAGAGAGAGAGGCAGAGGCAGAGGGAGAAGCAGGCTTCATGCAGGGAGCCTGATGTGAGACTTGATCCTGGGACTCCAGGATCATGCCCTGGGCCGAAAGTAGGCTCTAAACCGCTGAGCCACCCAGGGATCTCCCTATTTGTAGTTTAAAGACGTTAAACAGTACTGTATGACTTACCATGAGAAACAGGAGTTTCCTGTACCACTCTTTCCACTACAGGTCCTATTTCCCCATGAGAGCCCTTTTGACTCTTAGCTAATTCTGTTTGCTGTCATATTTCTAAGTAGTATTATATTGCTGTTTATCAATTTTAGACGTTATCTGTTGATTTCCTTTTGTGGAATGTGAGAGTTTCAGCCCAGACATACTGGCTCTGGAATCCATGCTGCTGATTTGTCTTATAAAAGGTGAATGTTCTGTTTTAGAGATGTATCTTGGTCTTTTATTTGCTGTATATATTTCCTTAATTCTTGTGTGTGTGTGTGTGTGTGTGTGTGTGTGTGTGTGTGTGAGAGAGAGAGAGAGAGAGAGAGAGAATAGGGGGCAGGGGCAGAAGGACAGGGAGAGAGTATCTCAAGTGAGCTCCACTGTTTAGCGTGGAGCCCAGTGCAGGGCTCAGTCTCATGACCCTGAGATCATGACCTGAGCTAAAACTGAGTCAGACGCTCAACCCACTGTGACACTGAGGAGCCCCTAACTGATACTGTCTTTAACTGAAATAGCTTATGGGTAGGTAACAGAGGCGGGAGGAGGATGGGGATTCTCCTTCCCTCTTATTTGTGAATTCATTTATGTGAGGTCTCTATCAGTCTATAAAAACCCTATTGGAAAGGTTTTTTTTTTTTTTTTTTTAGTGATGACGATACTCCACAGATTTGAGTGGAGTATAAGTGTTATGGCAAAAATGTTCCTATTAGGCTAAAAAGTACTATAGAACAAAAAATATACTTTGAATGACTGTGGAATACACATTGTTCTAACTGCATATAAAAAGACTGCATTTGAAGGTGGGAAGGTGAGCAGAATGGGTTAAGGGAAGTGGGTGATAACAGGCATCCAGTTATGGAACAAATAAATCAGAGTCATGGGAATAAAAGATGTACAAGATAGGGAATATAGGCAATGGTATTGTAATAGCAGTGTTTGGTAACAGATGGTAGCTCTACTTGTGGTGAGCATGGCATAAGGTACAGAATTGTTGAATCTGTGTTCTATACCTGAAACTGATTTCACATTGTATGTCAACTATACAAAAAAAAAAAAAAAAAAAGTCAACCTATAGTCCAAATAAAGCTGGCAAGGGGGTGGCAGAGCGGCGCCTGGGTGGCTCAGTCTGTTGGGCATCTGCTTTCAGTTCAGGTCATGATCCATGAGTCCCAGGATTGAGGCCCAAGTCAGACTTCCTGCTCAGGGGGATGTCTCCTTCTCCCTCTGTCCCTGTGGTCACTCTCTGTCTCTCTCAAATAAATAAAAAGAAAGGAGGAGGGAAGTGGGAAGGCTACAGTATTCTACCATTTGAAAGATAGCTTTAGACATTAAAATTTAGAAACACACAATGACTGAAATATGCAATTTGTGATCAACCTGTTGTGCTGATTTCTGTATACATAGACATAATGAATGGCACCATGTGATTCCTCTCTGTTACCTGTCATCATTCATATTTTGGAAATGTTTGAGCTTTTAAAGAACTACTTCATAAATCTACCTGAGTGTCCTACAGAGGCATGGAGTAATTTTTTATAAATGAGTCTTATAAATTATGGTTGCATTTATTTATTTCTGTATATATAAGGTAGGCTCCACACCCAGTGTGGGGCTTGAACTCACCACCCTGAGATCAAGAGTCATATGCTCCACTGAGCCAGCCAGGTGCCCCTTGATTTCATTTTTTTAATCAATGAATTGAAATGCCAACAAGTTCAGGATTTGGTGTTTGGCAAATTGCAGTTACTGAAAAATAAAACCTTGCAAACAAGTAAAGGCCAAATGAAAGTGTCAGTAATTTTCAATAAAACAATCTTTAAATACAGCTTAGGGGACTACAGAAAACTATTAAAAAAATACAACCAGGACCCTTGGGTGGCTTAGCAGTTGAGTGTCTGCCTTTGGCTCAGGGCAGGATCCTGGATTTCTGGGATCGAGTCCCACATCGGGCTCTTTGCATGGAGCTTGCTTCTTTCTCTGCTTAGGTCTCTCTCTCTCTGTCTCTCATGAATAAATAAAGGAAATCTTAAAAAAAAAAAAACAACCATTCTGGAAAAAACCCACATTCTTAAGAAGAATATAAGGCACATGACATCAGATGTAGCTAGTAAAGATATATAAATAGGACACAAAGAATATTTCTTTTTTGGAATGATCTAATTTTTGGAAGTTATCTTTTTAGTGCCAAATGTATTAGAATATTTAGCCAGGAGATAAGGTTTTCTTTCTTTTTTTTTTTTAAGATTTATTTATTTATTCATGATAGGCAGAGGCATAGGCAGAGGGAGAAGCAGGGGAGAAGCAGGCTCTTTGCAGGGAGCCGGACGTGGGACTCGATCCCGGATCCTGGGATCTCACAACCTGAGCCACCCAGGCGACCCAGAAGACAAGGTTCTAATCATTATTAATTTGCTTTGTGAGCTTGAGCAACTCATCTAACCTCTGAGCCTCTTTCTTTATTTGTAAATTGAGCATGTTAGACAAATACAGGTTTAATTTAATTGTGTTAATTACTTAACTGTAGTTAACGTATGGGCTAAGTCTTGCTGAGTCATTTTCTTAGACTGTGTGGGCAAGGCTTAATTAAAGTCAACTTAGCCAACTTCATGGCATCTTGTATCTGTTGTGTAGAAGTCAGAGGAAAGAAGTTGTTGTTTTATGGATATTTTATTTTTTAAAATATTTTATTTATTTATTCATGATAGACACAGAGACACAGAGAGGGGCAGAGACACAGGCAGAGGGAGAAGCAGACTCCCTGTGGGGAACCCAATGTAGGACTCTATCCCAGGACCCCGGGATCACGACCTGAGCCAAAGGCTCAACCACTGAACCACCCAGGTGCCCCTATTTATTGTTTTTTTAATCAGAATTTTTTGCAGAGCAGTTAGGGCATTAGTTCATTCAGATTCTTCATTGAGGAGTGAGAATATGGTATACCATAGGGGACTTGATACACTTTCTGTTTTAGTGGCAGTTTGAATTTAAGAATTTTTATTATTTATTTATTTTAAATACTTTATTTATTTATTCATGAGAGACACAGAGAGAGGCAGAGACATAGGCAGAGGGAGAAGCAAGCTCTATGCAGGGAGCCCAATGTGGTACTTGATCCTGGGACTCCAGGATCCCTGGAGCTGAAGGGAGATGCTCACTGCTGAGCCACCTAGGTGTCCCAGAATTTAAGAATTTTTAAAGTTTACCTTATACCTCTCTGTAGGTTTATATATTTTAGTTTTTTTAAAAAAAGATTTATTTTTAGAGAGCACTAGCAGGAGGGGCAGAGGGAGAGGCAGAGAGTCTTAAGCATATTCCCTACTGAGCACGGAGCCCCACACAGGGCTCAGTCTCATAACTCTGGGATCATGACCTGGGCCAGAATCAAGAGTTGAATGCTCAATCAACTGCATCACCCAGGCACTCCTATTTTATTTACATAATTTCTTTTTTAAAAGATTTTTATTTATTCATGAGAGAGAAACAGAGACATAGGAAGAAGGACTCCCCAAGGTGAGCCTGAAGCAGGACTTGATCTCAGGACCCTGAGATCACCCCCTGAGTCGAATGCAGACGCTCAGCCACTGAGCCATGCGTCCCTATATAATTTTTTTTTTCAGAGAGAGAGAAAGAAAATCTTAAGCAGACTCCATACCCAGTGCAGAGCCTGATGCAGGGCTTGATCTTAGAACTCCGAGATTATGATCTGGTCTGAAATAAAGAGTTGGATGCTTACCTGAATAAGCCACCCAGGTGTCCTTATAATTTCATATACAAAATTTTCATTTTTTAAAAATTTCAGCTGTCCCAAGAATAATGCTGGATTGCAGTGTTCCTCAGGATTTATAGATTTATGTTTTTCCACAATTTAATCTTTTTTTTTTTTTTTTTTTTAAGGATTTTATCTGCCTCGGGGCACCTGGGTGGCTCAGTTAATCGTCTGCCTTCGGCTAAGGTCATACTCTTGGGGTCCTAGGATCAAGCACTGTGTAAGACTTCCCTGCTCAATGTGGAGTCTGCTCTCTCGTGCTGTCTCTCAAATATGTAAATAATTATATATTTGAGAGAGAGAGAAGGCGTGCACACAAGCAGGGGAAGGAGCAGAGAGAGAAACAGGCTCCCCCACCGAGCAGGGTGCCTGATGCAGGGCTGGATCCCAGGACCCTGGGATCATGACTTGAGCGGAAGGCAGAAACTTAACTGACTTGTCCCGCCAGGCACTCCTGCAATTTCAACTTTTTGAGGCATATCTTGAAGTTATAAATGCCTTAAATAGCAAAGCATTTAAAAAAACTTCAACTGCTTAGATAGTTTTGATGGTAACAGTTTTGGTTTTGGGGCAGTGTGTCAATCTTAGATTTATCTTTACTCTGTACTGTTATATTGAGCTATAATGGATGTGCAACTGTAATTATTTCTACTTGAGCTCCTTGGTTTTAGGGATCAGGCTCCTTGGACTTGAAGTTAAGCATCCTTGGCTTTCTCATGAGAGTTGGTTTTCTTGGCCTCACCGTTATCTTTTTCTGAGTTTGGCCTCCTCACTTTTCCATAAAGAGTAGAGGGCTTACTTTTGGCTCCTTTGGGAACTTCAGAAATTAGATTTTGTTCAGAGGGATAGGCTGGAGAGCTCAATAGGAAATGGTGGGAAAGGATAGATTTATATTAAGTTGTAATTCGAGCAAAACAGACTCAAACTCACCTACACCACTTGCCACAGTCAGCGCAGTGCAGTCTGCCTGTGAGGTACCTGTGATCATGTTCTTGAAGTCATGGTGACCTGGGGCATTGATGATGTTGATGTAGTATTTCTTCAGATGTGTCAGTGGTGATTTTTTTTAACTTGTTTCAAAACAGATACGTAAGTGTTTATAATCACTTAATAAAGGGGCTAGCTACATCTTTTTAAATCTCAAGGATTTCCACCCCCTCCCTTCTTGTAGTTGATTTTTGTTTGTTTCATAATACTTAATAAAGCTTAGGAAAAATTTTAGAGTACTGTTTTCCTTCCTTTTTTTCTTTTTTAAAGATTTTATTTATTTATTTGTGAAAGAGAAGTAGAGACATAGGCAGAGGAAGAAGCAGGCTTCTTGCAGGCAGCCCAATGTGGGACTGGATCCTAGGACTCCAGGATCATGCCCTGAGTGGAAGGCAGGCGCTAAACCACTGAACCACCAGGTGTCTCTCCTTTTTTTTTTTTTTTTTTTTTAAGATTTTTATTTATTCATTAGAGACAGAGGGAGAGAGGAAGAAGCAGGCTCTCTGGGGACCCCGGGATCATGCCCTGAGGGGAAGGCAGATGCTCAACCACTGAGCCACCCAGGTGTACTACTTTCCTTTCTATGAGCCTTGCACAGTGCTGTGAAGGGGTGAAGTAGGGAATTATCATTCCACAGATGAAGAAGCAAAATTTAATGACCTGCCCTTGATAATGTGTCAAGTATATCAGAGCCTGGTCTTAAACATGGTGATGGGAAGATTTGGGATTAGAAACAGTTGGATTTCTTTTTTGACTCCACTTGAATTTCTTACTTGTTTAAAAAAACCTCTTTCAAGATTATTGGAAGGAGTAAATATATAATGGAAGCATCTAACACATTACGGTATGACATAAGTTCTCAGCAAATGTTAGTGTTACTTTTGGGGTTTTCAAAATTTGGATTTCCATAGACCTTACATGGGGATCTTTTATGACCAGAAAGTTAAAAAAATATAGTTCATATTAATTCTGACATATTTGTCGTTTTTCACCATGCTGATGCTTAAACTGATTGTACAGAAGCAGTGGTGTGTAAAATTGCTGGCGTTATCATTAACCAAGACAGTGGCATCAAGCTGGACTAATTAGTCATTGTTTTCTTCACTACCATGGTCTTACAGGAAAAAAACAAAGCTTAATTTCCTTGATGAAGCAGAAATGATTTTTATTTTTACAAAAACTTGTCCCTCAGCACACATCTTTTTTCTGTGTGACAAAATGGGAAGTAACTGTAAAATACTTCTGCCTTGTTCTGAAACAGTGTTGGTTGTCTCAAGGAAAAGCACTAGTGAAATGGTTCAAATTGGCCACCTTTTTCATGCAACACCATTTATCCTTGATTGAATTATTGACCATTATGGTTATTCCACCTTTGAATATTTAGCAGACATTTTCTCGAATGAAATAGTATTTGTTGCCGATGATAAAATTCATGCTTTTAAATGAAAATTAGAATTTTGGAAAACTTGTGTCTGCCTTCATGAGCTTGACAGTTTTCCAGTACTTAGAGAGTCTCGTGATGAGGCCCATGGTGATGTTAACAGACATGATATTTTTTCATATTTTGTACTGAGATGTGTTAACATTTGGAGAACTGTGTAGCTTAGTGAACCCGTGTTTTCCAACGACCAGTACACGTTACAAAATCGTGCATGGAGAAAAAGATCCACTCGAAATACAAAAGTAACTGATGGGTTTAATGCAATTGAATATGAAAAACTCTTTGGTGTGGTTCCAGATTCCACAATGCAACTAATCTTTGAGAAAGTACCACTTGTTGAGTTTTGTAGCATCAGAGTATTTAGAATTAATATGTTAATTAAATGTCCTTAAATGAATATGTTCTTAAAATACATGTCTCTTTTTCAACTATGTATCTGTGTGCAACTAGACTTCATATATTTCAAACATAACAGCATATTGTAGCAGATTGAAAATCTATTTGCTGCCTATTAAGCTGGACATTAAAGTTACAAAACTATAAAATCATGCTATCTTCTCACCATGTTTACTTTCATTTTTAGAAAATATATTTTCATAAAAATGTTATTTATGGGTTTATTATTTTAAAATACATTAATATTTAAAAGTTTTTTTTAGTTTTAGTTTCTGGTATGGTAAATATAAACTGACATAACCTACATAAACTAAAGCTTTTTAGAATCCTCAGTAATTTTAGGAGCATAGAGAGGTCCTCTGAACAAAAAATTTGAGAACTGGTGGTGTACCTCTTCATTGCTTCTACAGTCTCTCCTAATTCTATTTATAATTGGGATAGGAAACTGACCTAAAGTGAAAAGTGAAATGGTAGGATAATGTATGAAACAATTGTAGTGAGAAAAGTCACTTAAAGGGAGTCCATTCAAAACAAATTTTCCTAGCAAATAATGGAAAACAAAAATGTTGGGAACTTGTTGAGAAATGAAATTAACTTATGAAAGCAAGTTTGTTTTATCTAGTATTTGACAAAATTGGATTAAAAAAAATTTTTTTTTATTTATTCATGAGAGCTACAGAGAGAGAGGCAGAGATACAGGAAGAGTGAGGAGAAGCAAGCTCTGTGCAGAGAGCCTGATGCAGGACTAGATCCCAGGACTCCGGGATCATGCCCCCAGCCAAAGGCAGATGCTCAACCACTGAGCCACCCAGGTGTCCCAATAGAATTAATTTTAAATGTTTATAAGAATGCTTTGTTTTTAGTACTATAGGACCCCTCAAGTGGATAAACAATCCTTATTTGTTCTAGCTTTGCAGTGAAAGATAACGGGGATAACCAGTTAATGGGAGGTTTTATTTTAAGATTTATTTTTATTTTCTAAAAGACTTTACTTATTTATTAGAAGGAGAGAGAACATGAGTGAGGGTTAGGGGGCAGAGGGAGAAGCAGATTCCCTGCTAGGCAGGGAGCACAACTTGGGGCTCCATCTCAGGACCCTAGGATCATGCCCTCAGTTGAAGGCAGATGCTTAACTGACGGAGCCACCCAGACACTTTCAGTCATTGGATTTTTAAACAAGTTCCAGAAACTATAAACTGGAATACTTTGTTCTGCTCTATAATAATCTTTTGGTAGTGTAGATAGTAGGTGGAGCCTTGTGTTGGAGACAGAAAACTAGCTTTGTCAACAATAATTTTTTTTAAATAAGCAAATGATTTCACTTCTTGGCCTTATTTTCTGTTTATAATAAAAGTAATATGATCTAACACTTAGGCTAACTATATGCCAGAAACTGTACTAAGTGATTTATATGGATTGTATTTGTAGTTATTAGCACAGTTGAAGAGATGGTGTGTAGAGTTCTATGTATGGGAAAATAACAGTACACCAACAGTATGGCCTTTGGCAGAAAATGAAGCAACATTACATTGAGACATTTGGGAGAAGTGACTTAAATGATGTGCAAAATAATATACTACTTTGGGACTTTAGAAGGGAATAGTAAAGGGAAAGGCTGTGTGGTAACATTGATAGTGTTACATAGGGCCCTGAGGATTCCCTGCCCCTTCCTTTAAATATTTCCACCTTTTCTTTCTCCAGCATTTGTGGATAAAACCTAAGCTTGGATTATAAAGAAGGGGAGAATTCTTGCTTGCTCTAATTTCTTGTACAGGCATTCTATAAGTTACAGGGTTTTTGTTTTGTTTTGTTTGTTTTGTTTTGTTTGTTTTGTTTTTTAAGCTTAGAAAAAGTAGCATTTATAGTTAAGAGCCATGGACTTTAACTTTAGAGTCAAGCTGATGGCAGTTGAAATGCCAGTCCTGCCATTTACCCTTGGGTAAATTACTTATCCTCCATGTGCCTTTTATTTCTCATCCCCCAAACCCTGAGAGGTACTATGAGGATTAAATGAGTTAATGTTTATAAAATGCTGGAACATGTCTGGCACATAGTAAGCACTATGTAAATGTTTGTTAAATAAAACAAAAACAGTAACAAAAGCCAAGGACCTCAGACAGTGATAAGAAGTTGGGGGAAAAGACAGTGGTGTTCTTTTCTCATTTGTTGAGGGTAGAGACTGGGCTTAATTTGGAGCTCTTGAAACCAGCCTGATTCTAAATCTTAGAGCAGCTAGTACAACAGTATAAGAGTACAGGCTTCCTGGAGAATTAAAGATGCCAAGATGAGGTAGTCGAAGGTTGGAATATTGGTAAGAAATTAGAGAATTTTATGCCCAAATTTTATTAGTATCTCCCTTTTCCCCCCACATCAAACATTCTTAGCAAGCCAATGTCTTCTAAATTCTTGAGTGCCAAAAGAACTGTCCTTCATTTTCCAGTAGAGAAAATGGTCCTCATTTCCTCCATTAAGTCTTTTATTGCTTGATCCCATTTGAAGATCCTTCCCACCTACCTCCTCCCGCTTCTCTGTGGAATGAAATGATTTTGTGCTTTGGCTGGCTGGTGTCCTGAATGGATCAGTGCAGAATTAACTTACTTAAGCAGATGTTTTGTCTCTTTCATGAATAGGCTTGGGAAGAGGCTGTTTGAGATGTTTTTTAAAAAGATTTATTTAGGGATCCCTGGGTGGCGCAGCGGTTTAGCGCCTGCCTTTGGCCCAGGGCGCGATCCTGGAGACCCGGGATCGTATCCCACATCGGGCTCCCGGTGCATGGAGCCTGCTTCTCCCTCTGCCTATGTCTCTGCCTCTCTCTCTCTCTCTCTCTCTCTGTGACTATCATAAAAGAAAAAAAAGATTTATTTGAGAGAGAAAGTGCACATGTATGCGTGTGAGTGTGGGCAGGGAGACGCAGAAAGAGATGGAGAGAAACTTAAGCAGAATTCCCAATGAGCACAGAGCCCGACGTGGGTCTTGATCTCACGACCCTAAGATCACAGCCTGAGCCCAAACCAAGAGTTGGTTGCCTAACCTACTGTGCCACTTAGGCATTCCAGGTTTGTTTGTTTTTTAAGACCAAAAAAAAAAAGAGAGAGAGAGAAAACATTAAAACCTGAGCTGAAAGCTAGAGGGGAAGAGAAGTAGTCAAGTAAATTAGCAGAAATTTAAAATGGTAATGTTATGTCTAATACAGAATAAATGCCATTGCAAAGTGTTATTCTGATGTGAAAGTATAATGGCCAAATGACAAGTTGTCATGGTACTATGTGGAGATCAGCATTATTCAATAATAAATTTGAAACAGTTAATCAAGTCCTAGATTCTGAGGACTTGGGCAGCCCAAGTGGCTCAGTGGTTTGGCGCCGCCTTCAGCCCAGGGCGTAATCCTGGAGACCTGGGATTGAGTCCCCCATCGGGCTCCCTGCATGGAGCCTGCTTCTCCTTCTGCCTGTGTCTCTGCCTCTCCCTCTCTGTCTCTCTCAAGAATAAATAAATAAATAAAATCTTAAAAAAAAGAGAAAGATTCTGAGGACTTGGTGGCCTTTGGAGATTATGTATGAACTCATTTTATAATGGTCCAGAAAAGCTTTGTATTTTTTATTTATTTATTTTTTAAAGATTTTATTCATTTATTCATGAGAGACAGAGAGAAGGCAGAGACATAAGCAGAGGAAGAAGCAGGCTCCATGCAGGGAGCCTGATGTGAGACTTGATCTTGGGACTCTAGGATCACACCCTGAGCCAAAGGCAGATGCTCAACCGCTGAGCCACCCAGTTGTCCCCAGAAAAAATTTTTATATGTGAAGTTTTAAAAACCCACAAAAAAAGGAATGAATGTAAGAAATTTAATCAAAGGGTTAGGAGAGAAGTTAGCAAGTTCTGGGAAAGTTGAGAAGAGTTACTAACCTAACAATCATGTTGCTGCCTGGGATACAGTTTGGGCTGGATCAAGATGTGTCAGAAGAGTAAGATTAGAGAGGCCAAAAAGTGGATGGACAGTTTGACTCACTAGTGGGAAAGCATTAGACTGAATTTGAATAGTTAGAGTAGTATTCAGGACCACCTTAAGAATAGCTTCATTGAAAGCTTGTTATGTACCCTCCTGGGCTTTCTGCACATGATCTCATTTAATCCTTACAACATCTTGGAAATGGAAATTATAATTTCTGCTGTAGGTGGGGAGGCAACAAGAAGAGGTCTAGAAAGATTAAAGTTTCATCTAATGCAACATAGCTAGTATGTGGCAGACCTAGAAGACCATGTTTATCTGCATACTCTCAGTCATTATGCTACATATGACCTTTCTTAATTCCCAAGGTGAATTCACTGTCAACACCATACTTGTATTTGCTTGTTGAGGTGTAGTGTATAACCTAATCGATCCTGAGAATACACCTGGAGTAGCTTTTTGTGTAGGGATCAAGGTAGGTATTTGAGTCAGGGTTACTCTTGATGCTGTGATACCTATTTAAGAAAATAAGATACTGGGGATCCCTGGATGGCTCAGGGGATCCCTGGGTGGCTCAGCGGTTGAGTGCCTGCCTTTGTGATCCTGGAGTCTGGGGATCGAGTCCCACATCAGGCTCCCTGCATGGAGCCTACTTCTCCCTCTGCCTGTATCTCTGTGTCTCTCATGAATAAAAAAATCTTTTTTAAAAAAATAAGATACTGCCATATTCTGGAGAACACCTTTTGTAAGATGCCTCCAAAATTTTGGGTAGTAGAAAAGCAGCAATACAGTGTTTCATCACAGAATTTACTTGCTTTGTTCTTTGACATGAAAAAGTCTCTCCTTCCTTTTTTTTTTTCTCCTTCCTTTTTTTAGAAAAGTGTCAAAGAAGTATATAAAGAGCTTAGGAATAAAGGAAATGAAGGAAATTCATTAGGGACTTGAGGAGTTAACTACACATGCCAAATTTAAAACTATTTTTGGAAATATATGACTCCAATGAAATAAATCTTATGGCTTATGTGAAACAAAGCACAAAGCTCATTAATTTCTGCTATATTTTGAATTCAAAATAATTAAGACAATAAGTATGGTTGTGTTTTATTTTTCAGAGCTTTTGATTTTTTAGAAATCTTGTGAGGTAGAAGTGTAGATTGGCTATTATTTTTCATTTTTGCCAAATTGGGTAGCAGGTAGTAAAAGGCAAAATGCCAGCTAATACTTAAAAGGGTACATAGGTATTACAAATACAGGTATTAGAGATGCCTGGCTGGCTCAGTAGGTAGAGCATTTGACTTTTGATCTCCAGGCTGTAAGTTTGAGCCCCCTACATTGGGTATAGAGATTACTTAAAAATAAAATACAGGGCAGCCTGGGTGGTTCAGCGGTTTAGCACCACCTTCAGCTCAGTGTGTGATCCTGGAGACCTGGGATCCAGTCCCACATCAGGCTCCCTGCATGGAGACTGCTTCTCCCTCGGCCTGTGTCTCTGCCTCTCTCTCTCTCTGTGTCTCTCATGAATAAAATCTTAAAAAAAAATAATAAAATACATATATATGTATAAGGAAATTTTAAATTTTCAAATAAGAAAATGTAACATTCTAGCAGTGAATAAAGACAATCTTTTGTGCATGGACAAACCTGTTAATTTTTTGTTTTTGTGTTGTTGCTTATCTCTTGTTTTATGCTCTATTAACTGGTATTGTGGGATTTATTAGATTTTCTGTTGTCTTTTCTAACTATATTACTTCTATAGTCTTAATGAATTAGAGGAGTGTCTCTGAAATTAGTGCATATCAAATAAAACTTTCCTCATCCTAAACCTATAGGTTTGGCAGTTCTTGGGCTTTATTATATACTACTTTGTAGTGTCAGCTTCTTTTGTTGGATGAAGTTATTTTTGTTCGAATGACTTTTTTTATTTGTAATATTTTATGTAATGTACAGGTACTTTAGAATAGCTACTTTGCTTTTTAAAAGTCTATAAATGGAATATAAGAACAATATACAAAAATCAAACGTATTTCTAGACATTAGTAATGAAACATCTAAAAATGAAATAAGACATTAATTGCATTTATTTATGCACTTATTTTTAAAATATTTTATTTATTTATTCATTAATAGGGCAGAGACATAGGCAGAAGGAGAAGCAGGCTCCCTTTAGGGAGCCTGATGCGGAATTGGATCCCAGGACCCCAGGATCATAACCTGAGCCGAAGGCAGATGCTCAACCATTGAGCCACCCAGGTGCCCCCATTCATTGGATTTATACTAGCATCAAAAAGAATCCATATTTAGAAACTAATTTAACAAAAGAAGTACAAGACTCATACACTGAAAACACTGTTGAAAGAGACTAAAGATCTGAGTAAATGGAAAGATACCCATTGTTCATGGATCAGAAGACAATTATTAAGGTGACAGCAGTACTGTCCACATTGGTCTACAGATTCAATGCAATTTCTGTCAGAATACTAGGAAGCTTGTCTGCAGAAGTTGACAAGTGGCTCCTAAGATTCATAGAGAAATGCAGAGGACCCAGGATAGCCAAAATAATCTTGAAAATGAAGCACAATGTAGGAAAACCTGTTACCTGATTTCAAAACTTACAGCAGAGCTACAGTAACGAAGACTTGTGGTTTGTTCTTTCTATCTATCTATCTATCTATCTATCATCTATCTATTTATAAAAATATATATATTTATTTGAGAGAGAGAGAGCACACAAACAGGGAGAGTGGCAGGCAGAGGGAAGCAGGCTCCCTGCTGAGCAGGGAGCTGGACATGGGATCATGACTTGAGCTGAAAGCAGATGCTTAATGTTATGAGCCACCAGACTGTGTGTGGTTTTAGCATAAAGGTAGACATTACAGATCAGTGGAATAGAATTCAGAGTCCAGAAATAAATCCTTACATTCTGGTCCACTGAGTTTTGATAATTAAATATCAAGTACTCTTATATGCTATACTTTCCTATTTACCTTTCTGTCTTTACTTTTTCAGCTTCTTTTGTTAACTTAAATCAACACATCTATATTGCTGAATATATAGGACTAGGGTGAATTCTGAGGTGATATTTATTCATATCCATCTGGCCTGACAAAGCTGGCTTATGCTACTGTGTAAGGACTAGTAACCTAGGAGAATGCCAGTTTTTAACAACAGTTAACGAAGAATGAATACATATATAAAGTGTATATATTAATAATTCAGTATCAGTGTTGCTGTTGTTGCTGGCTAGATCAGCATAGTATGCTTTTTAATACTTATATAACAAATGAAAGCTAATATCAGGTACAAAATCCAGATTACTTCAGCTTTGTTTCTTCAGTCTGTAATATCAGACTACCAGTATATCATCATGAAGATATGTGAGAAAATTTATCTGTCACACGTGAAGAAAAAATTATAGCTGAATTGTTTGTGTCTTTAATTTTAAAAAATTCTTTGGTTCAAATACTTTAATTCTAGCCGTAGCAAGTTTTCAGTGAATAAAAATTGGCTATAAAGCTTTGAAAGAATGATAGTGCACCAATACTGTAAACCACAACCCTCTGGAACAGTAGGTGGGCTGGCCGAGGCCATGAACTCCCTGAAATTGTACTCCAACAAATTTTGTATATATCCAGTTTAGTATTTCATTAAGTTCTCAAATTATTTGAAACATATTCCAAAAAAGATCAAGGATTACTTAACCTTTAAAAGACAGTAAAGTTGAGAACTTCCATTCCTGGACCTTACAGAGTAACAGGTACCAGAACAGCCTTCTGGCTATAAATTGCTAGAAAACTGGACAAAACATATGAAACAACTATTTTTAAATGTTTGGTAACAGCTGGGGCAGAACTGCAATCCTTGAGAGAAGGAAAACAAAGAAATTGAACCCAGTGATCACCCTGGCTTTCTGTCTGAAACTAGATTCCAGTGCAGGATCTAAGCAGGGCAAGGCAGTCTTGTTGGGCCAAGGAGATAGAAATCAAAGTAGAAGAGACGGGGAGGCTGGAGTTTGCAAGATTGTTTACCATAGAAGATGGAGTTATGGGGGCGCCTGGCTGGTTGAGTCAGAGTATGCAGCTCTTGACCTCAGGGTTGTGACCTCAGATTGATTGTCTGCCTTTGGCTCAGCACCAGTTTGGGTGTGGAGCCTACTTTTTTAAAAAAAAAAGTTTTGTTTTGTTTTGTTTTGTTTTTTGTAAAAATAAAGAAGATGGGATTATGTAGACAGTGAGATCCAGAAAGGAGTCTCTTTGAATCTTTGGATACTAAGATGTGTGGGGCTCCACGGGCTGGGCAGAAAACAATTAGGGAAAGAACAACTTAACGTGGGTTGGGAGACATTCTAGATCTGACCATCCAGAATAGAGAGATCTCAGGGCCATTTAGGGGAGACCCCAGAAGTGGGACTCATTAGGAGTGGCTAAAGTAATTCTGGAGAAGAAGTTGCTCTTGACCCACCTTAAAATTGTGCTGAAAAACAGACCTTCAAAGGATTAAGCTGATTCTCAACTAATTTAGCTGCCCATCTGGACAAATCTCAACATTTAAAAAATCTATACATTAACAAAATAGATAAGATGTGCAGCATCTAATCTGAAATTATTAGACATATGAAGAAATAAGAAAATGTAATCCTTAACCAGGAGAAAAATCAGTTGATGGAAACAGACCCAGAAATGACAGAGATGATAGATTTAGAAGACAGAGATATGTTGAAGCATTTAAAGATAAGCATGAACATGAAGATGTAAAAAAGACTCATTGGAATTTCTAGAACTGAAAACAGTATCTGAAATGAAAAATTTCAGTATCTGAAATGAAACATTCTTAACAGCAGATTAGATATGCAGAAGAAAAGATCAGTGATAGGGTAATAGAAACTATCCAAAATGAAGCACAAAGGAAAAAAGGCTGGAGGAAAAGAAAAGAGCCTTAGTTATATGTGGGACATTATCAGTCTAAAATTTGCATTTGGAATGCAGGATGGTAGGGGAGGGGCTGCAGTGCAGAAGTATTTGAAGAAATAATAGCTGAAAAATTTCCAAGTGTGATGAAACTAGACTTAACGAGCCCAGATAGGATAAATAAAGAGGGTCGCACTGAGGCACATCCTAATCCAGTTGCTGAAAACCAATTACAAAGCAAGATCTTAAGAGAAGTTAGAAGAAAGAAAGACTGTATTGTATAGACAGAGGGCAAAGATAAGAACAGCTGTTGACTTTTCAGGAAGAAAAATGTAAGTCAGCAAATGAACCTGATTTTATTACAATTGAATAACATAACCACACTAAGGAGAAGGAAGAGAATAATCAAAGTAACATTAGAAAACCATATTTTATGGGGCACCTGCGTGGCTCAGTCAGTTAAATGTCCAACTCTAGATTTTGGCTCAAATTGTAATCTCAGGGTTGTGAGAGTGAGCTGCTCTTTCGGCTCTGTACTCTCTATGGAGCCTGCTTAAGATTCTCTCTCTCCTTCTTCCCCTCTTCCCTTGCTTGCCCCCCTCTCTCTCAAAAAAAAAAAAAAAAAAAAAATCAGGGATGCCTGGGTGACTCAGTGATTGATTGTCTGCCTTTGGCTCAGGATGTGATCCTGGTCTGGGATTGAGTTTCAGATTGGGCTACCTGTGGGGAGCCTGCTTCTCCCTCTGCCTGTGTCCCTGCCTCTCTCTCAGTGTCTGTCATGAATAAATAAATAAAATCTTTAAAAAACAAAACAGAAAAAAAAAAACAGAAAAGCACAGTATTTTGACTAGATACACTGTAAGACTGAAGATAAAAATATTGTATACAGTATTCTAGTTAGTAAATCTGCCCTTACTCAAAGGGCTTGGGTTAGTAAGTCTGAAACTGTTTTGTTATATATAAACTACTTTATGTATATACTAGGATTGAATATATAAGTAAATAGATTTTAGGTTATGATAGTCCTAAGTATCTAATTATTAAATGAAGACGTTACAGTAAACGAAGGAAAAAGACTAGAACAAACCTTTTGATGTTGAATTGGAGATGACAGAGGTATTAATATTGTCGTAGTTTTATTTTATATACATTACATATACACATAGATAATTACAGAAATGTATGTATGTGCATGGGTTATTTTACATAAATGTATTTCCTCGCTCTGTCTTCTGGGAATGCCTAGAAGCAATGACACCTCAGGAACAGTGAGCATACCTGTGCCCAGATCTTGGACTCTATACTTCTTCAATAAGAGGAACAAAGGCTCTTTGAAGAAGGAGCTGGGACAGGGGCCATGGGACATGATCCTGGAACATCTTTGGTGCCAGAAGAGAAAGAAGTGATTAAAAAAAAAAAAAAAAGGGTGAGAAGTCTCAAAAGGATGTAGGAACCAACCTGAAAGAGGTTCTAATGGCCAAAGTTGGAATCAAATAATTATAATATTGCATTATAAGCAGTAGAATAAAATATGTGAGTCCATATTGGCAATAATAAACACTTGAATTCCAGTTATTAAGTGTAAAGCAGTGACTGAAACATTGCATCCATTAGGCGAGTATTACAGTAACGGTTGTCACAGGAACAAATTGATGATGGAAGGTAAAATCAGTGGGTGAAGATATGGTGAGAAGCATGATATTTGTATAGTCTTGAAGTATTTTCTCCAAAAAGCTTCTTAGTTACAAAGGGAAAAAGTGAATTTACAGTAGAGAGAAAACTCTGTAGATACCACCATAACCAAGGTATCAAGGTTAATATCACAGCAATAAGACATTCGCATATACTCCCTGATAATGAGCTAGGAAAGGCAAAATGTATCTGTGGTGTTCTTCCAAAAAATTGTGAAGCTTTGCTCTAATTATGAGAAGACCTCAGACAAACCCAAATGGAGGGAGATTCTACAAAATACCTGACTAGTATTCTTTAGAATTACAAGGTCATGCAAGACAAGAAAATACTGAGTAACTTACAGATTACAGGAGGCTTGTCATGCAGTGTGGGAATTAGATTGGATCCTGCAACAGAAAAAGACATTAGTGAAAAAACTGGTAAATTTGGTCAATAATTAATTGCATGGTACCAGTGTTACTTTGTTTTGGACAAATGGTTATAAAAGTGTTAACATAAGGAGAAGCTGAATGAAAGGTATATGTGGGCTCTGTTTTTGCAACTTTTCTGTAAAATCATTTCAAAATAAAAAGTTTCTTAAATCTACATTTCTACCAAAAGGGGTGTGTATGTTTTTGTGGGGGCAGTGCATGCCAGAAGACAGTGGAGTAACACTTTTAAAGTTCTGGAGGGGTGCCTGGCTGGCTCAGTCCATGGAATATGCAAGTGTTGATCTCAGAGTTGTAAGCTGGAGTCCCACGTTGGATGTAGAGATTATTTAAAAATAAAATCTTAGGGATCCCTGGATGGCGCAGCGGTTTGGCGCCTGCCTTTGGCCCAGGGCGCGATCCTGGAGACCCGGGATCGAATCCCACGTCGGGCTCCCGGTGTGCATGGAGCCTGCTTCTCCCTCTGCCTGTGTCTCTGCCTCTCTCTCTCTCTCTGTGACTATCATAAATAAATAAATACCTTTAAAAAATTAAAAAAAATAAAATAAAATCTTAAAAAACAAGAAGTTCTGAAGGGATAAAATTACCAAGTTAGAATTTAATCCTAACAAAAATACCTTTCAAAAATGAAGGCAAAATAAAGACATTTTCCAGAGAAAAGCTGAGAGAATTTCTTGCTGATAGTCTTGCACTATTAAAAATGGTAAAGGTAGTTTTTTCAGGCTGACATTCTACTTGGAAACTCAGATATACACAGAGAAATGAAGAGGATAACAAATGGTACGTGTGGGGAAATATAAAATGTTTTTTCTCAAATTTAAATTTACTCAAAGACAATTGACAAGTAAAATTTCAAAGCACAACAAGTAGAAGTAAAAAGTGAAAAAAAATAATAGCCCAATAATGGGAGGGAGAAAGTGGGAGTATACTAATAAGATTCCTATATTAATATGAGAAATGGTTTGAAGGTGAATTATACTACTTAAAAATGTATATTATAAACTCTAGTGCAATCAGTGAAAAAATATATTGGGACAATCTAACAAGCTAATTATAAAGCTCGTGGCTATATTAACATTAGACAAAGCAGATTTCAGAGAAAGGATGTACTTCCCAGAATAAGATTTTTTTATGATTAAGATTTTTAAAAGATTTTTATGATAAAGATGTTAATTTATCATATTTATATACCTAATAACAGAGTTTCAACATCTTTGAAGCAAAAATTGACAGAATTGGAAGGAGAAATAGAAATCTACAGTTATACAGTTGTATATTCAACATTCTCCTTTAGTGATTGATAGAGTAAGCAGAATTAAAGAAATAGAATCTTAATTTAAGGGCAGCCTGGTGGCTCAGCAGTTTAGCGCTGCCTTCAGCCCAGGATGTGATCTTGGATACCCAGGATCTAGTCCCACGTCAGGCTCCCTGCATGGAGCCTGCTTCTCCCTCTGCCTGTGTCTCTGCGTCTCTCTCTCTCTCTCTCTGTCTCTCATGAATAAATCAATAAAACCTTAAAAAAAAAAAAAGAATCTTAAGTTTTTCTGAAAGAAACTTTAAGGCCCAGATGGCTTCCCTGTTGAATTTTATTAGATTTTTAAGGGAGAAAATTGTATTTCAGTAGATGGTGGAGAAGGGTACACTTTTTAAATCATTTATTGGACCAGCCTTATCTTGGATACTAAACCCAAAGATATCTCCAAGGAACAGTGATATGTCCTTTATGAACATGTACATAAGAATCCTTATCTAAATAATTGCAAAAGCACCTTGGGAACTTAGAAAACGAGTAACAGGTCATACTAGGCTTTATTTCCAGAATCCAATGTTGATTTCACATTCAAAAATCAATTTTGGGGGATAAAGAAAAGTCCTGATCATCTTAATAGGTATAGAAAAAGCATTTGAGAAAATGCAACCTTATTTGTGTCATGATACCTCAGCTGACTAGGAATAGAAGGACATTTTCTCAACCTACTAAATGATGTACAGTTAACATGATACCTTAATGGTGAAGCTTTCAGTCTAAGCTTTCTCTTAAGGATCAAGTACAAAACAACATTTTATTAGAGGTCCTAGCTGGTAACAGTAAGGCAAGGGAAATAAGCCAGAGGTTTGAAAGGAAGATGATCAAGTGCTTTTCTTGTAGACTATCTGATTATGATTACATACATAGAAAACCCTAAGTACCCCCCCCCCCCAAAAGAGCAGCTAGAATTAAGAAGTGACTGTAGCAAGGTTGCAGGGTACAGGTCAGTATACCAAAATAAGTTGTATTCTATATTTAGCAACAAACAATTGGAAAATGAACTAAAAAAAAAGTATTATTTATGACAGCATTCTAAAAGTGAAAATGAAATAGGAATAAGTTTTAACAAAATAATATTTAAGACTTAGGCACTAGAAACTACAAAATTGTCCAAATAAACCATGAATTTTATCATGTTCATGGTATAGAAGACTCATATTATTGTATTCAAACCCCTGTCTATGTTTTTGAACACACCAAGCACATCTCTACTTGAGATCCTTTGCTCTTAGTTTCTTCTCTGCCTGGAACACTCTCCCTAGATAATCACACAGCTTTGTTTCCAGACCTCCTTGAGGTCGCTCAAAGGCCTTTCAGTAAAACATTCCCTGATTTTCTTGTATAAAACAGCTCTCTCCATTCCTGTTTATTTATTTTTTATTTTTTTTTATTTTTTCCATTCCTGTTTATAGCATATGTCATTACTAACATTAAAACTTTTATTGTGGTGCCTGGGTGGCACAGTCAGTTAAGCATCTGACTCTTGGTTTTGGGTTGGGTTGTGATCTCAGAGTCTTGAGATAAAGTCCCAGGTTGGGCTCTCTGCCCAGCACCAGACTCTGTGCTCAGTGCAGAGTCTGCTTAAGACTCTTTTTCTTCCCCACCTTCCATTCCTGTGCATGTGTGCACACATGTGTATGCTCTGTCTCTCTCTCAAATCTTAAAAAAAAATTTTATTGTCTCTCTCTCGGGTGTAAATGCCCTGTCAGTAATTTTTTAATTCCTAGGAACTTCTATCAGGCATTTTAGAAATTTAAATCAATAAAGTTATATAGCATGCAACAAAATAAAAAAGATAATTGAACCTCATCAAAATTAAAAGCTTTTGTGCATCAATGGAAACTTAAAAAGTGAAAAGACCCTACAGAATGTAGGACATATTTGCAAATCATAAATCTGATT
This sequence comes from Canis lupus familiaris, assembly GCF_011100685.1. NCBI lineage: Eukaryota > Metazoa > Chordata > Mammalia > Carnivora > Canidae > Canis > Canis lupus. The sequence goes on from NC_049238.1 coordinate 20,291,909, forward strand.
AAGGGTCTGTTATTCAAAATTTAAAAAGTACTCCTACAACTCAACAACAAAAGGACAACTTGATTAAAAAATGGGCAAAGGACTTGAATACACATTTCTTCAGAGAAGATATACAGATGGCCAGCGCTCAGATGAATTGATGCTCAATATCATTAGTCCTTAGGGAAATGCAAACCATAACCACAATGAGGTACCACTTCATACCCAGCCCCTGTGATGACTTAAAATTTAAAAAGAAAATAAATGTTGGCAAGGATGTAGAAAAACTGAACCCTCATACATTGCTAGTGGAAATGTAAAATGGTGTAGCTGATTTGGAAAACCGCAGTTCCTCGAGAAGTTAAACATAAAATTATGTTTAATTTGACCATAAGACCCAACATTTCTATTTTTTGTATTCCCCAAACAATTGAAAACAGGTGCTCACAGAAGTCCGTGTATGTGCATGTTCATAGCAATGCTCTTCACAAAGGCCAAAAGTTGGAAGTGTCCCAAATGTTCATCAAGAAATAAGTGAATGAACAAATTATGGTGTATATACATATGGAATTTTCATTCATAAAAGAATGAAGTACTGATAAATGTTTTTCAGTGGGATAGACCTTGAGAACATTATGCTGAGTGAAGGAAGCTAGAGACAAAAAGGTCACATATTGTACACTTCTATTTATGTAAAATATCCAGAATAGGTAAATCTATAGAGACAGAATGCAGACATGGTTTCCAGGGAGTCATGGGAGGGGATAATGGAAAGCAACTGCTTCATGGGTATGGAATTTACTTTTGAGGTGATGAAAACATTCTGGAATTAGATAGAGATGGTGGTAGCCTAACATTGTGAACGTACTGAATTGTTCATTTTATATTATTTTTTAAAGATTTTATTTATTTGACAGCACAAGCAAGGGGAGCTGCAGAGGGAGAGAGAGAAGCAGGCATCATGCTGCGCAGGGAGCCCAATGCAGGGGTCAGTCCCAGGACCCTGAGATCATGACGTGAGTTGAAGGCTGACACTTAACCAACTGAGCCACTCAGGTGCCCCAAATCATTTATTTAAAAATGATGCATCTTATGTGAATTTACCTCAATGGAAAATAAGTAAATAAAAAAATGGAATTTTTGAGGAACCTGGCTGGCTAAGTCAGTTAAGTGTCTTAACTCTTGATTTTGGCCCAGGTCATGATCTCTGGGTCCTGAGATTGAGCCTCACATTGGGCTCCTCACTGGATGTGGAGCCTGCTTAATTAAGATTCCTACCTCCCATCCCCCCACACATACCTGTGTGCTCTCAAAAATAAAAATAAGTTTAAAAAATAGAGTTATGGAGCTTAATGTAGGTTAAGAGCTTGTATGTTCTGAAAAAACAGATGGAGTTGATTTCTGGTTCTGCCACCTGTTAATTCTCTGACCTAGGGTAAATTAAAGTTTCCTTTTCTGGAAAGGGGAACCCTCTTGCACTGTTGATAGGAATGCAAACTGGTGCAGCCACTCTGGAGAGCTGTATAGGGGTTCCTCAAAACGTTAAAAATAGAACTACATTACGATCTAGCAATTGCATTACTAGGTATTTACTCAAAGGGTACAGAAATACAGATTTGAAGGAGTAACTGCACCCCAGTGTTTTTTTTTTTTTTTTTAAGATTTTATTTATGCTGAGTGGAATAAGTCAATCGGAGGACAAACATTATATGGTCTCATTCATTTGGGGAATATAAATAATAGTGAAAGGGAATAGAGGGGAAGGGAGAAGAAATGGGTAGGAAATATCAGAAAGGGAGACAGAACATGGAAGACTCCTAACTGGGAAACGAACTAGGGGTGGTGGAAGGGGAGGAGGGCGGGGGGTGGGGGTAACTGGGTGGCGACACCGAGGGGGGCACTTGACCGGATGAGCACTGGGTGTTGTTCTGTATGTTGGCCAATTGAACACCAATAAAAAATAAATTTATTATTAAAAAAAAAAAGGTTTTATTTATTCATGAGAGAGAGGCAGAGACCTAGGCAGAGGGAGGAGAAGCAAACTTCACGCAAGGAGCTGGGTTCAGGACTTGACCCCGGGACTCTGGGATCATGCCCTGACCCAAAGGCAGATGCTCAATCACTGAGCCACACAGGTGTCCCAACCCCAGTGTTTATAGCAGCGTTATTCATAGCCAAACTATGTAGAGGGCCCAAGTGTCCTTTGATACATGGATAAAGAAGATGAGATGTGTGTGTACACAAAAACACACACAGATGATGGAATATTACTGAGCCATCAAAAAGAACAAAACCTTGCCATTTGCAATGACATGGATGGAGCTAGAATGTATTATGCTAAGTGAAATAAATCAGAGAAAGACAAATACCATATGATCTCACTAATGTGGGATTTCAGTCGGAAAAAAGATGAACATATGGGAAAGGAGGAAAGGGAAAAGAGGGAAACCATAAGAGACTTTTTTTTTCCCATAAGAGACTCTTAATGAAAAAAGAACAAACTGAGGGTTGATAGAGGGAGGTAGGTGGGGGATGGGAGATGGGTATTAAAGAGAGCACTTGGGATGATCACTAGGTATTGTATGTAAGTGATGAATCCCTGAATTCTCCTGAAACCAATATTGGACTGTATGTTAACTAAAATATAAATTAAAAAAAATAGTTTCCTCTTCTGTAAATAGGCATATTATTAGCACTTTTACAGAGAGTATTTTTGGGTATTGAATGAGATGGTATATGTGAAATGCTTAGAACACTTTGTAATTATCCAGTCACTGCCTTTTTTTCTCTCTCTCTCTTGTTACTGGTTTTTATTTCATTTTTCATTTGTAGAATGGAAATAAAAGTATAGGTTAGGATTGTTCTGAAGATTTTTTTTTTTTTAAGATTTTATTCATTTAGTCATGAGAGTCAGAGAGAGAGAGAGAGAGAGGGGCAGAGACATAGGCAGAGGGAGAAGCAGGCTCCATGCAGGGAGCCCGATGTGGGACTCGATCCCGGGACTCCGGGATCACGCTCCAAGCCAAAGGCAGATGCTCAACCGCTGAGTCACCCAGGCGTCTCTGTTCTGAAGATTTAATGCATTAATCTACTCAAAGGCCTTAAAACACTGCAAGGCACATTGTAGCTTACTCAAAGTGTTTGGTAAGCTGTTAACTATTATATGAAGGGGGAAACTTTTGCCTTCTGCATTTTCACATCTGCATCTAGATAAACTAAGGTCGTATTGGAAAATGGTCTTCTCAAAATTTGTGCTATTATGACAGAGCTAGAGCTAGGGTTAGAATCATGTTTCTTAAATTCCAGATCAAGCTATATTCAAAGGATTGTGGGTATAGAATTTTTATTTCCTTTCCTGATGTGAAAATACTTTATTTTCATTTGTTAAAAACCACAGATACTGATCATTTACCTTTGAGTTGTTAAACTTTGGTTGTCTGGAGTTTATTATATTTCTGTCTGCATTAAATACTACATACTGGTGTGTCATCAGAACCTAATTAAGGGGCACCTAGGTGACTCAGATCTGCCTTTGGCTCAGATTGTGATCCTGGGGTCCTGGGATCAAGTTCCACATCAGGCTTCCTGCAGGGAGGCTGCCTCTCCCTCTGCCTATGTCTGCTTCTCTCTCTGTGTCTCTCATGAATAAATAAATAAATAAAATATTTTTAAAAATCTAATTAAGCTTTGGAAAACTTATTTATAATAGTAGCTAGAAGTTGCAGTTACTCCTCTTGCCACTGGATGGTGCCTCTGCAACATCATTAAGGCAAATACTTTGGCTAGTATTGTTTCTTACTTTCCTGAGCACTGAAAATTGGTAAAAGTTAGATTGCAGTAAATTGAAATACTCATTTGAGCTGAGTCCCAGGAATCTGTAAAAAATAGAGATTTCCTTTAAAGTGTTTTTATGTAAGCAAAACCTAAAAGAATCACTGGTTGGATCAAGCCCTATGATTGCTGTAGTGTGTAGTAATTTAGGAAATGATAGTGTTGCTAGAGAATCTGATTATATCTCCTGGCAGAATCTTAAAGGGTATAGATTTTCCTAGCTTCTTTTGGCAGTTAAGCTATTGATTTTGCTCTAATTCCTAAATTTTATTAAAAGCTTTTCTACTCTATCTTTAGTAAAAGTTTTCCCATACTTAGTGTGTTTATTTTTGGGAATGTATAAAGTGCGTGCTGGAATGACAAAAGTATTTACTTGGAAACAAGTACACAGCTACAAGAGTTGTTTGAAGGTGACTACAAGAGGAATACTGGAGGGATTGAGACTATAGGGGTGGCTTAGGACCATTCTAAAATATGATGATCAAATTGCAGTGTTTAAGTAGTGGAGAGAACATATTTGTAAACATACCTCCTCCCCTGTTAACCCAAGTTTTTATTTCTGTTAGTGAAATAGACCAGAATTTCAGAAGTCACATAGTATTTCAAGGCCTTTGAGGACAGCGTCTTTGCCATATGCCTACCTGTGTGTTTCTTTTTCCAAACACTTTTTGCCATTTTACTCTGTTTTTCAACACCATATTCCTTAGTCATGGCTTTTTAACTTAAACCCCGAAAACTTAACTTCAGAAATTCTCTCTTGTTGTTATGGGAAATGAGAATTGATTATACTTATACCACCAGACACTCCTGGTCTTTCTCTTCATCTTCTCAAATAGTTATAACACATGTTTTTAATAGCTGTTAAACCAAGTAGTGTACTATAATCACATTTCCTTTCTTGGATGACTTTCTGTTTTTACTATGATTTACAGTTTCTTCATTGTTACATTCACTTAGATTTAAAAACGGTTATCCATACATTATCCCAAACTCTGCAGCAGAATTACCAAACCCTCTGAATTCCTGTTTTTCATACAAACTACATTTAACACCATTTCTCCCCCTGCCTCTCTTTGTAGGCATATCCCTTGGAACTTTCTTCTCATTTTGTTCTGTCCTTTTCTGCCCTCATTCACTTCTGAACTGGTTGCTCTCTAGGTGAGTTTGAGCTGCCATTTACCTCACTTCTTGATGAATTTCTTTTCTTCTTGTTTTTTGCAAAGCGATTTCCTGGTAGTTGTCTTAGAAAAGGTGTACGGGAGCTAACTAATTGAGATCTTTCATGTCTGGAAATGCATTTATTTTACTGGGCTGAATATGGGTTTTGAATATACCTTTTTTTTTTTTTTTTTTTTAAAGTAAGTGCTATACTTAACATGGGGCATGCCCCTGAGATGAAGTTGCATGCTGTCTACCTGCTAAGCCAGCCAGGTACACCAGGTTGAAAATATTTTTTAAAGACATTATCTTGGGATCCCTGGGTGGTGCAGCGGTTTGGCGCCTGCCTTTGGCCCAGGGCGCGATCCTGGAGACCCGGGATCGAATGCCACGTTGGGCTCCCGGTGCATGGAGCCTGCTTCTCCCTCTGCCTGTGTCTCTGCCTCTCTCTCTCTCTCTCTCTGTGACTATCATAAATAAATAAAAATTAAAAAAAAAAGACATTATCTTATTGTATTCTAGTGTTGCTGTTGAAAAGTACAAGTTCAGAGTTGTCACTTTTGAGTGTTAATAATGGCCTAATTTGTTTCTGCAAACTTTTATAATACTTATTCATGATGTCTTGAAATTTCATGGTGATATTACTTCTTATAGAACTTATTTTATTCACTATGCTAGGCATTTGGTGAGTCAATCTAAAATAGATTCCTTTGATTCTGTTAGGTTTTCTTGCACCATATTTTAAGGTTTTATTTTTTTTTTATTTTATTTTTTTTTTTTTTTTCAAATGACCAGAAATTGATTTTATTTGGGAATAGCAGAGGAACTGCAGTTGCATAAATGTGTGATGTTGGAAGTTACAGGTGAGTCTGTTGAGGGTCTGGGACAGGTTGTTTTTAAAGGCAAGGAGTGTAAAGAGGGAGACATCCAGCCAGAGTCCAAGCAGTGAGTTCAATGACTTGAGGATGGGAAAAGATTGTTGGCAGTTGTTCATTGGTCAGGAGATAGGTCTTGGTCTTCTTTGCATCAGACATTTATGAGAAATCAGTCTCTCAGTTCATAAGTTCCATTCTGAGAGGTACATGCCTTAGCTTTTTTCCATTTCATATCCTCAGGCTTCATTTTATTTTTATTTTATTTTATTTTTTTTTATTTTATTTTTTTTTTATTGGTGTTCAATTTACTAACATACAGAATAACACCCAGTGCCCGTCACCCATTCACTCCCACCCCCCGCCCTCCTCCCCTTCTACCACCCCTAGTTCGTTTCCCAGAGTTAGCAGTCTTTACGTTCTGTCTCCCTTTCTGATATTTCCCACACATTTCTTCTCCCTTCCCTTATATTCCCTTTCACTATTATTTATATTCCCCAAATGAATGAGAACATATAATGTTTGTCCTTCTCCGACTGACTTACTTCACTCAGCATAATACCCTCCAGTTCCATCCACGTTGAAGCAAATGGTGGGTATTTGTCATTTCTAATAGCTGAGTAATATTCCATTGTATACATAAACCACATCTTCTTTATCCATTCATCTTTCGTTGGACACCGAGGCTCCTTCCACAGTTTGGCTATCGTGGCCATTGCTGCTAGAAACATCGGGGTGCAGGTGTCCCGGCGTTTCATTGCATCTGTATCTTTGGGGTAAATCCCCAATATTTTAAGGTTTTAATTTAAATTCTGGTTAACATACAGTATAATATTAATTTCAGGTGTACAATGTTGTGATTCAAAACTTCTGTACAACACCAAGTACTCATGACAAGTGCACTCCTTTAATCCTCATCACCTATTTAACCCCATTCCCCCCCCCACTGGAAACCATCAGCTTGTTCTCTGTAGTTAAGAGTCCATTTCTGCCTGTGCCTCCCTTTTTTCCCCTTTGCTTGTTTGTTGTGCTTCTTAAATTCCATGTGACTGAAATGATATATTTGTCTTTCTTTGACTGACTTTATACTCTCTAGCTCTATCCATGTGGTTGTAAGATTTCATTCTTTTTTTTGGCTGAGAAATATTTTGGTGTGTGAGTATCTTTATCATCTTTTTTTTTTTTTAAGATTTATTTATTTATAGGGGAGAAAGCATGCATGAGAGTGAGGTGAAGGCCAGAGGGAGTGGGAAAAGCAGGCTCCTCCCTGAGCAGAGAGCTCAGCGGGGGCCGGATCCCAGGACTCTGGGATCACAACCTGAACTGAAGGCAAGTGCTTATTGACTGAGCCATCTAGGCTCCCGTCTTTATCTTTATACTTTCATAAAACACTGGGCACTTGGGCTGTTTCCATAATTTAGCTGTTGTAGATAATGCTGCTATGTACATCAGAGTGCAGGTATCCCTTTGAATTAGTATTTTTGTATTTTGTGGGTAGATACCTAGTAGTGCAATTGTTAGATCGTAGGGTAGTTCTATTTTAACTTTTAGAGGAACCTCCATACTGTTTTCCAGAGTGGCTGCCCCAGTTTGCATTCCCACCTGCAGTGCAAGAGAATTCTCCTTTCTCCACATCCTAGCTAACTCCTGTTGTTTCTTGTGGTATAGATTTTAGCCATTCTGACAGGTGCAAGGTGATAATCTCATTGTAGTTTGGGTTTGTATTCCCCCAATGATAGGTGATGTTGAGCATCTTTTCATGTGTCTGTTAGCCATCTTTATGTCTTCATGTTCTCTGTTAATTTTTTAATTGGATTATTAGTTTTTTGGGTGTTGAGTTTTTTTTTTTAAAGATTTTATTTATTTATTCATGATAGTCACACAGAGAGAGACAGAGAGGCAGAGACACAGGCAGAGGGAGAAGCAGGCTCCATGCAGGGAGCCCGACGTGGGACTCGATCCCGGGTCTCCAGGATCGCGCCCCGGGCCAAAGGCAGGCGCCAAACCGCTGCGCCACCCAGGGATCCCTGGATACTAACCTTTTATCAGACATCATTTGCAAGTATCTTCTCCTTTTCCGTAGGTTACTTTTTAGTTTTATTGATTGCTTCCCTTGCTGTGCAGATTTCTTGAAATTTTTAAATTGTTACTATTTATATGTCTTTTTCTCTGTTCTTTCTTGAACTTCTGTTAGATTGTCTAGATTTCTCAGTTTGATCTTCTAACCTGTCATATATCACAAATTCAATTCTTTGTCATTTTATTATATTTTTTGGGAGATCTCAATTTTCTCTTACAGCCATTCTGTCGAATATATTGTCCCCCCCCACTTTTAATTTCTAAGAGTTTCATGGTTCAGGTTCATTTTGTTTCCTCTGTTTCTCTTTTTTCCCCCATCTTGCTCCGAGAAGATAAAAGGAGTTATCTTTTTCTCTGCATTGCCCCTGTCTCCTTCAGTTTCTCTTTTTTGGTTTGTTTAGTTTTTGGTATCTCATCAGAACTTTTGTTGTTCATATTTTGGCCTGAGGCTCTAAAAATATAATTGGATTCTAAGGGGACAAGTGTGGAGCTTGTCAAGTGGTGAATTTCACCCTTAGGGTAAAATATCTATATATCTTTTCTCAGGTACCATTTCAATTTCTCTAGACAACATCATTTATCTGTTTATTCAAATACTTTTTGATTGTCTGCTTTTATGTCAGGCATAGCTCTGGATGCTGGAAATTTAACTGAATTCAACAGCTAAAATTCCTACCCTTTGATCTTATATTTTGGTATAGGGAGACAGACAGTAAATAACAAGAACAGTAAAATATGTACAGTATATTTGAGGGATGTTAAAGATAAAAAGTAAGGAAGAAGGGTAGGGATTGACAGACAATGGACATGGGGGTCAGGGACATGGGGAAACATTACACATAGGAAAGGATAGCGAGGGGAAGGAGCCATAATGGATGGAGAAGAGGTATTTCAAGTTGGGACAACAGTTATATGTAAAGGCCTTGTCTTGGGAATCTTCCTGACCCCTGTGTGGAATAATAAGGAGGCTGATACAATACAGTTAGCTAGGTCAGAGAAAGATACAGAAAAGTATGAGGACAGTGTTGAAAATGGAGGAGGTGGGGCAGCCCTGGTGGCTCAGCGGTTTAGCGCCACCTTCGGTCCAGGGCCTGATCCTAGAGACCCGGGATCAAGTTCCACATCGGGCTCCCTGCATGGAGCCTGCTTCTCCCTCTGCCTGTGTCTCTGCCTCTCTCTCTCTCTCTGTGTCTCTCATGAATAAATAAATAAAATCTAAAGAAAAAAAAAATGGGGGAGGTGGGCAGAATGTGTAGGGCCTTGTGAACCGTTTTAAGGACTTTTGCTTTAGTCTTTGTGAAAGATGGGATTTACAGATAGACACTAAATGGTTATCTCAAGTTTGGAGTTCAAGAGAGAGGTCTGGGCTATGATATAAATTGGAGAGTTATTAGTGTGTATGTGGAATTTAAAGCCATGCGGTTAGGGAAAATAACCAAGGGAATGAGTGAAAATAGAAAAGTTCACTCCAATTTTTAGAAAATTTCAGAGAGCTAAGGAGAAACCAATAATGAATATTGAAGAATGAATGGCCAGAGGTAGGCAAGGAGAGTTTTTGTGCAGGAAAGAATGAAGAACTGCTTTAACCATTGCTAATTAGCTTGAGGATAGACAACATTGATTGAGAGAGAAACTCAGAGTCTAGGTTGGAGGTAGGTGGCTTAAAACCACCTAAAATCTTAATTTTCCAGTTGGACCTGGTTTCTATCTCAGAAGGTTTGGAGTTTTCAGACCATGTCCTAATTTTACCTCTCTTCAGGGAGGTTCTTTTTGAAATAGTATTGGTTGTCAGGTTTGTCATTTAGATTAACTAATAAATTACATCCTAATTGGAATTGTTAGTCTTCTTCAGTATTGGTCTTGACAATCAGATTACTGTAGGGTGATTTTTTTTTCAGTAATTCCTAGAGAAGCAAAAATTAGGACTGTGGATAAAGTCTGAGGTTTATAAATGCCAGGAACGTGACCCTTTTTTTCTTTTGATTTGAGTATGCAAACAACCCAAGCTGAAGACTTTGGTTGGTTAGGGAGCAGACAGATCTGGGTAATCTACAGTGCTTTTGCTTCATATATTTTGAAGCTCTGTGTTATTAGATGCATAGACATTTTTTTAAAGATTTTATTTATTCATTCATGAGAGAGAGAGAGAGAGAGAGAGAGGCAGAGACACAGGCAAAGGGAGAAGCAGGCTCCATGCAGGGAGCCCGACTGGGACTGGATCCCTCACCTCCAGGATCACACCCTGGACTGAAGGCAGCGCTCAACTGCTGAGCCCCCCAGACTGCCCAACATTTAGTATTTCTATGCTTTCTTAATGAATTTACACTTTTATCATTTTGAAATGACCCTCTTTATCCCTGATCTTTTGCTTTGCAAGCTAGTAAAGACTATTTTTTTCCTACTAGGAAACATTTTTATTCTTTTATTTTTTTATTCTTTCCAATATTAAAATATTAGATATTTTAGAAGCACCTGGCTGGCTCAGTTGGTAGAAAATGCAACTGTTTATCTTGAAGTCATGAGTTCAAGCTCCACATTGGTTGTGGAGCCTACTTTAAAAAAATTGAGATGTTTTCAAGTTTACCCTTTTATTTCCTAATTGCTAAAACTCAATCTTCATATATAGCTGTTTCTTTTGCCATGTTGGATCTTCTATTACTCAAGTTTAAAATTGGGTAATTTGCTCAGATTTTGCATACTTAGTGACTATCAAGAGCCAGACTCAGATTTAAAAAGTGTGTTTTTATTTTTACTCCAGTTAACTTTAGGAGAACCAAGATCAGAGCCATAGATATAATTTACCTTTTTTTTTCTCTGTGTTGTAGGAATAGATTTTAAGATCAAAACAGTTGAATTACAAGGAAAGAAGATCAAGCTACAGATATGGTAAGTGATGCTGATTTACCTGCTTTATGTAGTAGATTGCCAAGTTCCTGAAGGTTTGGCAGTGAAATCCTTCTGTCACCTGATTAGATTCTGAGACTTTCCTTTAAAGCCAGCAATCAGGTCACCTTTCAGTGAAGTAAAAAAATTATGGACATGGAGCACCTGATCGCTCAGTTGGTAGAGCATGTGACTTTTGGTCTTGGAGTCATGAGTTGGAGCCCCATTTTGGGTGGAGAGATTACTTTAACAGTAAATAAATAATTATTGACATGGATTTTTTTTTTTTTTTTTCAGTCAGTGAGATCTGGCTAAGTGTTTTATCTTTTCCACTTACTCTATGAACTTGAACAAGTTACCTACCACATGGGGTTGTTACATCTTCATACGTAAAATAGAGATAATACCACTTACCTCAAAGGGTTGTTCTAAGGATTACATGAAATAATCTATGTAGAGCCTTTAGCACCATACTTTGCTCACAAACACTCAATATATAAAGAGTTTCTTGCTTTGAGAGTCTTACACTAAAATGTTTGTTTCCTTTAATGTGTTTATAACTTTTTATAGGCTTTATTTTTATTAGTCTGTATCGGATTTACCCTATAGAAGTAAAATGAAATTTTTAAAAATTGTATTCAAGTATGAATCATAAACTTTAAAATTAGAATAACAGTATTTTGTGATAAATATTTTCTATATATGTATTAACATGTTAATAGTCAAAATGACCCTATGGGATACATTATTCCCTTTTTTTAAACAGCTTTGTTGAGGTATAATTGACACAAAGTAACTGTACGTATTTAAAGTATACAATTTGGTGAGTTAAATGTATATATATGTTGTATATACCTGTGAAACCATCACCACAATCAAGATAATGAACATATCCGTCACTTGAAGTCTCTTTGTAATCTCTCCTTCCTTTCTACTCCTGGTCCCCAAGCAACCATTCTTCTACTTTTTGTCACTGTAAATTAGTTTCTATTTTCTAGTACTGTATATAAATACAATCATATAGTGTCTTTTTTTTTTTCTCTCGTATTTTTTTCTGGTAGAGATGGTCTGGCTTCTTTCATGTAGTGTAATTATTTTGAAGATTATCTGTGATTTTTTTATGTGTGTGGAAAAGTTCATTACTTTTTATTACTGAATAGTATTCCGTTGCTAAGATACATCATAATTTGGTTATTCACCATAAAGCTGCTCCAGATCTTTGAATTGCTATATATTTTCCTTCTCTTGGATTACTCCTGTTTTACAGATAATGAAATGGATGCATTTTAAAAATATATTTATTTATTCATGAGAGAGAGAGAGAGAGAGAGAGGCAGAGATACAGGCAGAGGGAGAAACAGGCTCCATGCAGAGAGCCCGACGCCAGACTCCATCCTGGGTCTCCAGGATCACCCTGGGCTGAAGGCGGTGCAAAACCGCTGAGCCACCCCGGCTGCCCAAAAGGATGCATTTTGAAATAACCAAGATCTTCAGCATATAAATGCAGAACAGGGATACATTACATGCTCAGACTGTAGAGTTGAGAGTAACACTATTAATTACTATCCTGCTTCCTACAAATAGTGCATTTTGACATTGATTGCTGCTCTTTCCAGTTCTGTCATTTCTTTCTTCATTACCAGTCAGTAATTGTACTAAATTTGAATTCATGTTGAGTTTCACTGTAAAAGGACTGGTCATAGAATGGTTGTGAGAATGAGTGGTACATGTAAAGCACTAAGAGCAGTGTCTGATACATAATTAGTGTTTAATAAATCATAGCTATTATTATTAGGGTATCTTCCAGTAAGAGACTATAACCCTAAGAATAATAACATTTTATTTTAGGATATGAGCAGAGGAGAAAGTTAGCAAAGGAGAGTTAAAAAGAGAATTAGGAAAGAACAATGTCCAGAATCCAAAGACAGTTTCAAAAAGTTAGGTATTCCCTTTGAAATAGAGCTAATATTAGTATTCATAAATTTTGGAGAGAGCCCATGCAAGCAGGGGGTGAGGAGGGCAGAGTGAGAGATTTTTTTTTTTTTTTTTTTTTTAGATTTTATTTATTTACTTGAGAGAGGGAGCACAAGTGAGAGAGAACATGAATGGAGTGGAGGGGCAGAGGGAGAAGGAGAAGCAGACTCCCTGCTGAGTAGGGAACCAGATATGGAACTCAGTCCCAGGACCCTGAGATCATGACTTGTACTGAAGGCAGACGCTTAACCAACTGACCCACCCAGGTGCCCGGAGAGAGAGAATTTTAGACTCCTTACTCAGTGCAGAGCCAGATGTGGGGCTCAATCTCAACAACCTTGAGATTATGACCTGAGTCAAAACCAAGAGTTGCACATGTAACCAGCTGAGCCACCTAGGTGCCAAAGGGAGCTAATAATTAGAAGAGTAGGATATGTTTAACCAGAATGTCATTAACTGACCATGTAATTAGAGGTAAGAACTTTATAACATATTTAAAATTTAATACAAATTTAAATAAAATGTGGATTTTTTTAAACCGTTTTTTTTTAAAAGATTTTTAAAAAATTTATTCATGAAAGACAGAAAGGCAGAGACATAGGCAGAGGGAGAAGCAGGCTTCCTGTGGGGATCCTGATGTGGGACTTAATCTTGGGATCATGACCTGAGCCAAAGACAGATGTTCAACCACTGAGCCACCCAGGTGCCCTAAAATGTGGACATTTTAAAGTGTTTTCTAAATTGAATGATTCCTTTTGAAGTACAGTCCACTTGAGGATTATTGATTTTTCCTTACTTTAACTGGGAAATAACTAAGCAAATGAACTGGGCCTCATAATTCTGTTTCATTATAATTAAAGCTGATCTCAAGGGAATGGATGTCAATTATTTATTTTGAATTTCAACCAACTCTCCCCCCTGCCCTTTATTATCTCATACCATATATTAGCATTGGCCCTGCAGGGTAGTCTGTGTTCCAAGCCCCACTTAAGCTCTGTCACACTGATTGGCATTCCTCTCAACTGCATCCTCTTTGTGCACACTTTTTTTTTTTTAATATTTTATTATTTATTTGAGACAGAGAGAGAGCACATGAGTGAGCAGGGGGAGAAGGATAAAACAGGGACCCCGATGTGGGACTTAACCCGGGACTCGGGACTCTGAGATCATGAACTGAGCTGAAAGCAGACACTTAACTAACTGACTGAGCCACCCAGGCGTCCCTCTATGCACACTGTAAACCAATAATGTCCAAGCTTTTTTGATGGTAAAAGATATATTTTACATTGTGACTTTGTGAATCAGTATATTATATGTACATGTATACAGCAGAAACAAAAGTGCGAAAAACTGGGGCACCTGGGTGGCTCAGTGGTTGAGCATCTGCCTTTGGCTCAGGTCATGATCCCAGGCTCCTGGGATCCAGTCGCGCATCGGGCTCCCCGCAGGGAGCCTGCTTCTCCCTCTGCCTATGTTTCTGCCTCTCTTTCTGTGTCTCTCATGAATAAATAAATAAAATCTTTTTTTAAAAGTGCAAAAAACTATTTTAAGATGTTTTTCTTCATATACTACATAAAACCTTTGCCCTGCTAAATTTGTCCTGTTTGTCTTTCTGCATTCTTCCACAAACTTTACCTTTCCCCTTTCCCCTTCCCCCTTTCCCCTTCCTTCCCTTCCTTCCCTTCCTTTCAGAGGGGATGAGGAGCAAAAGGAGAGGGAGAGAGAGAATCTTAAGCAGGCTCTACACCCAGTGTGTGAGCCTGACATGGAGCTCCATCTTAAAACCCTGATCATGACCCGAGCCAAAATCAAGAGTCGAACACTTAATGCTCTGAGCCATCCAGGTGCCCCTACAACCTTTCCCTTCTGTTCCTTGTCCTGTGACTTTAAGTATTTTTTCCTCCCTCTTGTTTTAGTTTCTGTAGCTTCTAGAAGTAAACAGTAACAACTAACACTTGTTTTTTTTTTTTTTTTAATTTTTATTTATTTATGATAGTCACAGAGAGAGAGAGAGAGAGAGAGAGAGGCAGAGAGGGAAGCAGGCTCCATGCACCGGGAGCCCGACGTGGGATTCGATCCCGGGTCTCCAGGATCGCACCCTGGGCCAAGGGCAGGGGCTTAACCGCTGCACCACCCAGGGATCCCTAACACTTGTTTTTTAAAAAGGGAGCCTTTTCGGGAAGCCTGGGTGTGGCTCAGTGGTTTAGCGCCACCTTCAGCCCAGGGTGTGATCCTGGAGACACTGGATCAAGTCCCACATCTGGCTCCCTGCATGGAGCCTGCTTCTCCCTCTGCCTGTGTCTCTGCCTCTCTCTCTCTCTCTGCGCCTCTCATGAATAAATAATACAAATCTTTTAAAAAAAAAAAAAGGAACCTTTCTAGAAGATGTCATTTTGCAACAGTAAGTCCTCAGTTTGACCTTCAAGATTAATCTAGAAATGATTTCTACTGTACATCTAAATCTCAAGTATAGAACAGAAATGGTAACATTTCTAATTTAGAATTGTTTGGTTTTTAGTCATTATTAATATAACCACTTTTGGGTAAAAACACTTTAGAAGGAAAATTTCATTTAGTCTAGGTTTTCATATATAAAACTGCTTTTAATTTGAAAATCCATTTTCCCATAAAGATCAGGAATGAGTGGTGAAAATTTGCAAGTGATAGTTAAGAGGTTAGCATTGTGGTAGCTGATTTTCTTTATTTGCTTTTGAAAGTTCTCATTCTAACAATCAGAGGAGAAGGAAATCATGCATCTCCAAGAGATCTGGGATATACCACAATTGAAGAAGGCTTTTAGCTGGAAAACCCATTACTCATAACTCAAAACACTATCCTCACTCAACATTAAATGCTTTGCTTCCAATTGCTACTAAAAAAGCACAGTGATTTTTTTTTATCTGTCTCTAGTTTGAATGAATATATTCAGATTCTTGTTTCAGCATGAAAAATTCTGTTCTGTGATTGAATATTGATTTGGGAAACTTCAGTCAGTGCTAAAGATTTGTGTTATTTTTCTTTACTTGAATTATCTTCATTTATCTTTTTTCCAGGGGTCTTGTAGTCTGTTGCATAAGGGTGGAGATGGATCTCAGGCTGGCCAAGGCACATGTATGTAGGCCTAAAATTAGCTTGTTTGGCTGATATAGAGAAGCTGTGGCTTTTTTTTTTTTTTTTTTAAAGATTTTATTTATTCATGAGAGACCCAGAGAGACGCAGAGACACAGGCAGAGGGAGAAGCAGGCTCCATGCAGGGAGCCCGATGTGGGACTTGATCCCAGGTCTACAAGATCAGGCCCTGGGCTGAAGGTGGAGCCAAACCGCTGAGCTACCTGGGCTGCCCCAGCTGTGGCTTTTTAATCCCAGATCTCTAGAAGTTTCCACCACAGTATCTATCTGCACTTTCCTTAGAGTTGTGGGTCCTCCCGGGAAAAAAGCCCTAGTGAGTTATTTTATGTTTACTTTTCTTGTTTTGTTTTTAAGGGAAAGTGGTCAAAAATGTTTGTTACTGTTAGCATCTATATATTGTACCATCAGCAAATTTATTATCAACCCAGTCAACGAGAAATCAATAGTGTCACATTGTTAAAGAATTAACCATTTACCTATAAAGTGCCAGATTCATGGGGAGTCATCTTTGATTCTTTTTTTTATTTTTTTTTAAGATTTTATTTACTTATTCATGAGAGACACAGAGAGAGAGAGAGGCAGAGGGAGAAGCAGGCCCCATACAGGAAGCCTGACGTGGGACTTGATCCTGGGCCTCCAGGGTAACGCCCTGGGCCAAAGGTGGCGCTAAACCTCTGAGCCAACCCAGGCTGTCCATCTTTGATTTTTTAATTCCCTTAATCCCAGCATCCTCTTTGGTAAGCCCTGTTGACTCAATCTTATTATGTCTAGAATCCACATACAGTTTGCCATCTCCTATGTTAACCCCCAGTCCAAGCCACCATTACTACTACTTTGAGCCACTATAGTAGGTAGGCTCTTAGTATCCTAACAGGTCCTTATTTCCCCTTTTGCCTTAGTATAAATCAAGTATAGGTCATGGTTGTCATTCTTTCCCCATTTATGACCATTTTGAGTTCCATTGCATTTCAAATGAAAGTCCAAATTCCATATTTAAATTCCTTACCACAGTTAACAGAGTGGCCTCAACCTCATTTTGGGGTGTCTTGTGTATATACAATATATAGTCTCTACCCCCAGTGGAATCTTTCAATTCCATGAACATGACAAGCTCTTTTCCAATTTGGAACCTTTGTACATGCTCCATAGACCTCCCTCAAGCACCTCTACCTCCCACACCCCCAACCGTGGCTAGACCAAACATTCTGAAGTACCACTTCATTCCAGAACCTTCCCATTTCATCAAAAATAAAATGTGAAAACGTCAGGTTGTGGCTATTGCCCCTTGTGATCTCATCTCTCACCAGCTTTGCTCCAACCAGTGTGGCTTTTGTCTCCCTTGAGCATGCCAAGCATTTCCCATCTCAGGGACTTTGTACTTCAACTGTTTTTCTGGTTGTCCTGCTTCTTTCTCATTCAGATCTTAATTCCGTGTTATCCTCTGAGGGAGGCCTTGCATGATTTGAGGTAAAGCAGCCCAGTCCGTCAAGCACTGTCTCATTTGTCCTAGTTGATCTTTATCATAGTATTTTTTAGTATCTAAAGTTACCATACTTTGGGGGCACCTAGGTGGCTCTAAGTTGAGGTCTGACTCTTGATTTTGGCTCAGGTCATGATGTCAGGTTTGTCAATTTGAGACTCACATCCAGCTCCACGTTCAGTGGGAAATCTTCCCTTTGTTTTTCCGCTCATTTACACACACTTTATTAAATAAATAAAGTCTTAAAACAATTTATTTAGCGAGAGAGGCAGAGACATAGGCAGAGGTAGAAGCAGGCTTTCCATGGAGAGCCTGATAGGGACTCGATCCCAGGACCCTGGGATCACGCCCTGAGCTGAAGGCAGGTGCTCAACCACTGAGCCACCCAGACGTCCCATAAATAAATCTTTTTTTAAAAAAAAAAACTAAGTTACAAAAAAAAATTAAGTTACCATATATTTTTTTTAAGTTACCATATTTTAAAAAAAATGTCCCATTAAGACACCTGGGTGGCTCAGTGGTTGAGCTTCTGCCTTTGGCTCAGGTTGTGATCCTGGGGTCCTGGGATCGAGTGCCTCATCGGGCTCCCCACGGGGAGCCTGCTTTTCCCTCTGCCTATTTCTCTGCCTCTCTCTGTGTGTCTCTTATGAATAAATTAATAAAATATTTTTTTAAATGTCCGTTATTCCTCCTTTTGGGATGGGGATCCTATCTGTCTGATACATAGTTATAACAACCACCTAGAATAGAGCCTGACAAATACAGATGCTCAGTAAATATTTGTTGACTAAATGACCTTGTTTGGTTGATTCTATTCATACTTCTCATTCACCATAAACATCAGGGACCTCCCTGATCATTCTATCTAGATTATAGATTATGTCTTCCCTTCTCCTTACCCCAGTTTTCATCGCTCCAGCTTGTTTACCTTGTTAGCATTGATCACAGTTTGGCATTATATATTTACTTATTTGCTTGCTCCTTTCCTCACTGGAATATAAGCACTGCAAGAGCAGGTTTCAGACTTCTTTTTTTTTTTTTTTTTTTTAATGAAGATAAACGTAGTTAAAATTCATGATATTTTGAAGTAGAGAAATTGCATATCTATAAGGAAATGCAGATCTTGTTAAAATAAAACTCATTGTGGGGTCCCTAGCTGGCTCATTTGGTGGTGTATGTGACTTTTGATCTCTGGGTTTTAAGTTTGAGCCCCACGCTGGGTGTAGAGGTTATTTAAAAATAAAATTTTAAGAAAAAAAGCCTCTGCGAAATTTGATATCCTAATTTATAAAGTAAGAAATAACTTCATTATGTTACCAAAAACACAAAGGTAGGAAATTTAGGGTCTCTGCTTTGCAGAGCAAATGATGTTGGATCTGGTCTGTTCTAGTGCTGTCAGTGCCCAGACTAAAAATAGCTGTCATAATAGCAGCTAGAGTACACAGCTTCCTTGACCCTGCATGTGGGACTAACAAGAAAATAAGCTATTTTAGTTCTTAGGAACATATCACTTCTTTTATAATATGTCAGTGGGGAAAAAAAATAGGATTTTGCAACATTCTCTTAGCTGTGTATCTATTATTTTATGTAAGGAAAGTCCTGTTGCCACTGGGTTGTAATTTCAGAAACTTTCAACATAGGTAAAGAAGAAAAAAAAAATCAGGGACGCCTGGGTGGCTCAGTGGTTCAGCATCTGCCTTTGACTCAGGGCATGATCCTGGAATCCCAGGATCAAGTCCCGCATCGGGATTCCTGCATGGAGCCTGCTTCTCCCTCTGCCTATGTCTCTGCCTCTCTCTCTTTGTATATCTCATGAATGAATGAATGAATGAATGAATGAATGAATAAATAAATAAATAATACATTTTAAAAAAAGAAGAAAAAAATCAGAAGAAAGGAAAACCAAGTTGAGTGGTTGTGAGCATCTGCCTTTGGCTCAGGGCATGATCCTGCAGTCCTGGGATTGAGTCCCACGTCGGGCGCCCTGCATGGAGCCTGCTTCTCCTCTCTCTGCCTTTCTTTCTGTGTCTCTCATGAATAAATAAATTTTAAAATCTTAAAAAAAATTGTATTTTGGTAAACAAATAATATTGTGAGTACATACAACATTAAATTGCTCTTCAGGTATTTAAAACCTGGTTTTGCTTATTGGGGTCAACCTGGTGTCTTTAATCTTGGGTGTATGTGTTCATGCAAATCTAAAAATAATTTGGGCAGTGAATAAGCAGCTGTAGCTATTTTTAGCCCTGGGCAAAGGGGGTCATCAATTAGCTTAGAGTGAGCAAGAACTCAAGTTTCTGGTTGGAAATAAGTGGTTGATTGCCTTAACAATTGGTAGGGCCTGATAGGAGTGTCCAGGCAGGATTTAGGAAAAGGGGTAGAGATCAAGGAGTGTTCGGTCATTTAAGTAAAACCATCTAAGAGACATGCTATCAGTTGTTCCAGGTTGTATCCTTAAGTTAGATCAATAAAGACTACACACACAGGCACACACACGTATTTGTAACTGTATGTTTATTTACATTCTTAGACCACAATTTTTATCATCCTTACCTTTAAATTTGTTAATTTACTGAAAATAACAAGAAGGAGGTTTACAAAAACGTATTCTGCATTTGTATCTGGTCTCCCCCGCATTGTTTTTTTAAGATTTTTTTTTATTTATTCATGAGAGACACAGGCAGAGGGAGAAGCAGGCTCCACACCGGGAGCCTGAGGTGGGACTCCATCCCGGGTCTCCAGGATCACATCCTGGGCTGAAGGCGGTGCTAAACCGCTAAACCACCTGGGTTGCCCTTCCCCCGCATTCTTTACATTATTTCTGAAAAGAGTAATATAATCTACTGTGGGTATCCCTCCTTAGTCCTTTCTCTTTTCCCTTTTTTTGCCTTGGCCCCCAAGAAATTTCTAGGTAAGTTTTCTAAGATAAGCATAGCAAATAAATTGTCCTTTGGAGATAGTGTATTTATATTTTCCATTTTCCTCAACTCCAAATTCTTTTTTTTTTCTTTAATTAATCTCATCTATTTAGTCACAAGGTACCTGTGATCACATGTAATTTATGATTTCATGAAAAATTTTTTTCTTATCACAGTAGAAACCGTTTAGTTCTTTTCTGAAAGAAAGGTATAAATGGAGGGAGGGAACAAGGAAAAAAATAAAACATAATGTCTGCCCCAAAAAAAGAAAAAAAAGAAAAGAATAAATCAATTAATAATTCTATATCCTTAGAGAAAGATTAAAGTTTCCTAGAGAAAATCCAGGCTGAAAATATACTTACTGAAGACAAAAGAGTGTGTGTGTGTGTGTGTGTGTGTGTGTGTGTGTGTGTAGCACCTGGGACTCCAGAAGTGCCTACTGGCTATAGTGTAGGAGGCATACAAAACTTTTACTTCATTTTTTGTCATAAGTAGTAACAATGTAAAGAGATCTTCCACAGTACCTCACTATGAGCAACAGCCCCCAAAACCGTCTAGTTATGATATGCTTTCTTCTTCCCCATTCATTCACATTACAAAATTAGCAAATTATACACGCATTTCAGTGTCAAATCTATGACTAAATTCTCTACCAAGAAAGAATACACTGCAAAAGACATTACTTAGTTAAATCTAAATCAACAGCACTTAGAGGAGGTTTTATAATACTGGTTACATATGAAATGTCAATAGAAAAGATACTGAAATATTAATGGCCCCTCTGAAAAGAAGATAATCATTATTTAAATTCGGAGTTAAGTTTGTTTTGATCCATGACATTCTACTCCATCTGTTCTTTTAGTCTCCTCCATCTTCCAAAATCTCTTAAACCCAACTACCTTCCTTCTTTTTATATGCTTCCCTAAGTTTTTTAAAGGCTTTCTCTATCCCATTTTCATTTACAAATGTCATACATTCTTCCAACATGGCTATATCAAGATGATCTGGCTCCTCCACTCCTTGATCTCTAATTACCCTTTTTTGGTATTGCATTATCTTCCGACTCTGCTTTTACACACACACTGTTTTTCAACACAGTAAATAGAATGATTCTTCTTATTTTCATTTTTAAAATATTTTATTTATTTATTTATTTATTGGAGAGAGAGAGTGTGCACAAGCAGGGGGAGCAGCAGCAAAGGGAGAGGGAGTAGAAGCAGGCTCCCCACTGAGCAGGGAGCCCAGTGCAGGGCTCCATCCCAGGCATGACCCAAGCCAAAGGCAGACACTTAACCAACTGACCACCCAGGTGCCCTTAGAATGATTCTCTTTAAATGCAGGTTAAGTTACTTCTTTTTTTAAAGCCTTCAGTAGACTTCCTATCTCAGAGAAAAAGCTGAAGTCCTATTGTGCTCTTTATTATTCCTTAGCCCTGGGTCAGGACCTTTGCACTTGTTCTTCCCTCTTTTTATCTTATTTTATTTTTTTTTAATTTTTATTTATTTATTTATTTATGATAGTCACAGAGAGAGAGAGAGAGAGAGAGAGGCAGAGACACAGGCAGAGGGAGAAGCAGGCTCCATGCACCGGGAGCCCGATGTGGGATTCGATCCTGGGTCTCCAGGATCGCGCCCTGGGTCAAAGGCAGGCGCCAAACCGCTGCGCCACCCAGGGATCCCCTTCCCTCTTTTTAGAACATTGTTACCCCTAGATACTTCCTTATTCCCTTTACCTTCTCACTGAGGTGTTCCCTCACCATTCTGTTTAAAATTTTACTTGCTTGCACCATCCCCAATATCAGCCCCTAGTCTCTTTAATTTTTATATTCTTGGTACTTCTCACTCTCTGAAGATACATAGTTTTAGAAATAATGATTTAGGGGCAGCCCAGTGGCTCAGCAGTTTAGCACCGCCTTCAGTCCAGGGCCTGATCCTGGAGACCCGGGATGAAGTCCCACATCAGGCTCCCTGCATGGAGCCTGCTTCTCCCTCTGCCTGTGTCTCTGCGCCTCCCTCCCTCCCTCCCTCCCTCCCTCCCTCTCTGTCTCTCATGAATAAATGAATAAAATATTTTAAAAAATGATTTATTTGGTTGTTGCCTACCCCCAGTAGACTATAAAAACTTCATTAAGGCAGGAATTATTTTGTTTACAACTTTCTCTCTGGTGTCTAGAATAGTATCTCGCATGTACTATTTGTTCAGTAAATACTTGCAGAATGAATAGATGGGATTTTACATTTTTACATTTTTTATTTTAAAGATTTTATTTATTTGAGAGAGAGTGTAAGCAGGAGCAAGGGAGGGGCAGAGGCAGAGGGAGAAGCAGACTCCTTGCTGAGCAGGGAGCCCAATGTGGAGCTGGATCCCAGGACCCTGAGATCACAACCTGAGCCGAAGGCAGATGCTTAACTGACTGAGCCACTCAGGCACCCAGGATTTTTTACATTATATTAAAGGGCAGGGATCCCTGGGTGGCGCAGCGGTTGGGATCCCTGGGTGGCGCAGCGGTTTGGCGCCTGCCTTTGGCCCAGGGCGCGATCCTGGAGACCCGGGATCGAATCCCACATCAGGCTCCCGGTGCATGGAGCCTGCTTCTCCCTCTGCCTGTGTCTCTGCCTCTCTCTCTCTGTGACTATCATAAATAAATAAAAATTAAAAAAAAATAAATAAATAAAGGGCAAATCCATATACTTTGAGGTGAGTTAGGCAAGTGACAGGACTGAAATTCTCTTACAAAAGTTGAAAAGTCCACCCAGGTCATCTTTAACTTGGCTAAATAAAAAATCATTTTATCTTACCTTTTTTTTCAGAAATAGGCTTTAGTCAAAGCCAGGGATTTCCTTGTGAAGCAGCTTCGAGTACAGCTTCAACACAGATACAAACTTGAAAGAGCATCTACAGAGATGATTTTGACTTAAGGACATCTTGAAATCATAAATTTTAGATCTCAAAATGACATTGTATCTTTGCATATTTTTCTACTACAGATTGCTTTGGGCTTGTTTATAATATAAATAAATTATGGAATTTTACTTTAGTTATTTCTTCCAGCTGGGAATGAAAAAAAAAGATCCAGAGACTTTTATATACTTTTTTTTTTGACTTTTATATACTTTTAAGTTCACCTACCCAGAAGGATTGGAGTCTGAGGATAAACGTGGATCTGACTCCAAACCCATGTTGTGTGTTATAATGTCCAGCACAAGGTAGATGATCAGTACATGTTTGAATTGATAGATGGATAGAGGGCAGATGTGTGAACATGGTAATTGTGTACCAGGATTGAATGTAAGGAATATTGATGTATTAGTAGTTCTATTATATTTCTGGCTATATATATTTTGGGACATATAAGCATTATTTTAAAAATATTTTTAAGGGTCATGTAACTGAATTGGAGTGCTTTGATATTTAAAATAATACAAAAAAATAAATAAATAAAATAAAATAAAATAAAATAAAATAATGCAAAATCAGCAAGGTAATTTTCTAAAATACTGACTCATTAACATTTGAATGCTTATTCAACTTGCAGATACCGTGCATTCTGCTATGAACAAGATAGATCTCTGATGGAACTTTAATTTTAGAAAACATGGGAGACAATAAATCTGTAATAAGTGTTACACAGAGAAGTAAAGTAGGGGGACGGAATGGAGAAAGACTGGATGACTATTTAAATTGGGTAGTCAGAGACGGCTTCATTATTAAGGTGATGGTCAAAATGTGAATATGAGCCAGTCAAGTACAGGCAGGCTGTGGCAACAGCTAGTTCAGAGGCTGTCAAGTGAAAACAAGCTTGCGAATTTGGGGACATTAAAAAAAAAAACGTGACACTAACTGTCAAAGAAAAGAATGCCTCAGAATTTGGGGGGCGGGATCCCTGGGTGGCGCAGCGGTTTGGTGCCTGCCTTTGGCCCAGGGCGTGATCCTGGAGACCCGGGATCGAATCCCACATCGGGCTCCCGGTGCATGGAGCCTGCTTCTCCCTCTGCCTCTGTCTCTGCCTCTCTCTCTCTCTCTCTCTCTGTGACTATCATAAATAAATAAAAATAAAAAAAAAAAAAGAATTTGGGGGGCTTGGGCAGCCCAGATGGCTCAGCAGTTTAACGCCGCCTTCAACCCCGGGGCGTGATCCTGGACACCCTGGAGATCCAGGGAGTCCCACGTCGGGCTCCCTGAGGGGAGCCTGCTTCTCCCTCTGCCTGTGTCTCTGCCTCTCTCTCTCTCTCCTCTCTGTGTCTCTCATGAATAAATAAATAAAATCTTAAAAAAAAAAAAAATGGGGGCGGGGCTGGAGAAAGAACAAGTCCTGTAACACTTTGTAAACCTCAAGATAACAATTTTGGAGTTGGTTCTAGTCGTAATAAATCAGATATTTTGTTTTATTTTTTTAAGCCTAGTAATCTTTTTTGTTTTGTGATAGCTTTATTGAGATGAGACATAATTCATGTACCATACAGTTCACCCATTTAAAGTATACAGTTGGTTTTTTTAGTGTATTTTCAAGGTATGTATACACCATCACCACAATATTAGAACCTGTGTATATTCCCAAAAAGAAAGCCCATACTTTTTTTTTTTTTTTTTTGAAACTCTATACTCTTTAGCAGCCATTCCCCATCCAGCCACTTTCTACTTATGTGAATTTTCCTGTTGTGGACATTTCATATAAATGGAATCATACACTATCTGATCATTTGTGTCTGATTTCTTTCACTTAACATAATGTTATCAAGAATCACCCATGTTGTAGGAGTTATACTACTTCATTCTTTTTTATGTCTGAATAGTATTCCATTGTATAACGATACCACATTTTATTTATCCATTTATCAGTTGATGGGCACTCAGGTTGTTTCTGCTTCTTGGCTATTATGAATAATGTTGTTATGAATATTGATGTATGTGTTTTTGTGTTGGCATATGTTTTTATTTTCCTTGGTTATATACCAATAAATAGAATTGCTGGATCATATCTAAATGTTTAACATTTTGAGGAACTGCCAGGCTATTTTCCACAGTGGCCAGCATCAGTTTACATTTACACCAACAGTGTATGAGGGTTTCGATTTCTCTGCATCCTTTGTTGTTTGCTTTTTTGATTATAGCCATCCTAGAGTGTATGAAGTGGTTTTGATTTGTAGTTCCCTAATGATTAATGGTGTTAAGCATCCTTCTTATATTTTCTTCTAAGAGTTTTATAATTTCAACTCTTAGATTCAGGTCTTAGATTTGTTTTGAATTAATTTTTATATGGTTAAAGTGTAGGGGTCCAGCTTCATTCTTTCACATGGAGATAACCGTTGTTTTAGCACCATTTGTGGAAAAACCTTTTCTTTCCCCATTGAAGCTATTGGAAGTTTTAAGCAAAAAAATGGTGTGATCAGACATATATTTAAAGAAGATTGCTTTGGCTACTATGTAGATAGTGTCATCTACTATATCTCTGAATGTTAGAATGCCAGTAAAAGTTACTGAGACTGAGCAGTCAGTGCCATAGAACTAAGAGCAGAAACATGTATTGTCATAAAAGCCATGATAATAAACTGTTTCAAGAAAGGAAAGTGGTCAATTTTATGGCATCCTAATGAATGATTAAAATATATAAAAAGGAACTAAATCCTGGATTTAGCTATCAGAGGTTGTTTTCAGAGACCTTTTGAAGAAGAACAGTCTTGTAGAATAGTAGTAGCAGTAGTCAGAATTGGTTGAGGAATGAATTTGGGAAGACAGAAATTAGAGAACTCTTTAAAGAAGTTTGCTAGGGAGATATTTTTTGTAGGTATAGACAAGCTGGTTTTATTTATTTTTTTTTTTAATTTTTATTTATTTATGATAGTCACAGAGAGAGAGAGAGAGAGAGGTAGAGACACAGGCAGAGGGAGAAGCAGGCTCCATGCACCCGGAGCCTGATGTGGGATTCGATCCCGGGTCTCCAGGATCGCGCCCTGGGCCAAAGGCAGGCACCAAACCACTGCGCCACCCAGGGATCCCGACAAGCTGGTTTTAAAATGTATATGGAGGGTCACCTGGGTGGCTCAGTTGGTTAGGCACCTGGCTCTTGATCTCAGCTCAGATCTTGATCTGACACGTGTGAGTTCAAGGCCTGCAGTGGGCTCCATACTGGGCATAGAGCCTACCTAAAAACAGCAACTTATATGGAAAGGCTAGGTTAGCCAAAACAACTCTTGACAAAAATAAGTGAGAGGAATCTATCTGGTTTTAAGACTTTATTTAGCTACAGTAATCAAGACAGTATGGTATTGAGGGAGGCATAAACACATAGGTCATTGGAAGAAAAAGAAAAACCCAGAAATAGAACTGGGTCATGGTTGATTGATTTTTGTCAAAGGTACAAAAAGCAATTCAAAGAAAGGCTCTTTCCTCAACATTTTCAACAATGGTGCTAGAGTAGTTGGATATCCATAAGTAAAAATGTGAACCTCTGCTTAAAATTTACACCCTGTACAAAAATTAACTCGAAAGTGTATCATCAATTTAAATGTGAAATGTAAAACCATATTCTTTTAGAAGAAAACAAAATCTTTGGGACCTAAAACTTAAGGCAAAAAGTTCTTAGATATAGCACTAAAGCCATGATTCATCAAAGATTTTTTAAAAATAAGTAAATTGGATTTCAGTATTCAAACTTTCACTCTCAAAAGACTCAATTCTCAACATGCAGCAGTGTTTCAAAAAGAAAAGCAATCCAATTAGAAAATGGGCAGAAGACAAGAACAGCCATTTCACCAGAGAGAATATATGGATGGCAAATAATTGCATGAAAAAATGTTCACTATCATTAGCCATAGAGAAATACAAATTTAAATGACCATGAAGCATCACCTGTTTATTAGATTAAAATAAAAAATAGTAACAACACCAAATGCTGATGGATGCAGAAAAACTGGATCTGTTACATTGCTTGATGGAATGTAAAGTGGTACAGCCACTCTAGAAAAGCTTGGCAGTTTCTTATAAATTTCAATATGTATTATCATAAGGCTCAGCAATAACATTCCTGGGTATTCATCCCAGAGAAATTAAAACTGATATACACATGGGAACTTGTATATAATATTCATAGCAACCCTACTTGTAATGGCCAAAAACTGGAAACAACCCAGTGTCCTTCCACAGGTGAGTAATTAAACAAATTATGATATGTACATACAATGGAATACTATTCAGCAATAAAATGGAATAGATTAGTATTACATGCAACAACTTGAATAGATCTCAAAGAGCTTATGGTGAAAAAGGGAAAGATGACCATTTCAAAAGGTTGTATATGGCATGATTCCATTTATATAGCATTCTGGAAATGACAGAATTACAGATACGGAAAACAGATTATTGGCCAGAGTGTAGGGACTATAGGAGATGAGGGGTGCTACAACAGTTTTCTATCTTGTTTGTGTTGGTGATCACACAAATCTGTACATCTCTGAACCCTACATCGCTCCAATTAACACATTTCTCTGTTCCCCTCCCCAGCAGACTTTGTTTTTTAACTTTTATTTTAAAATAATTATAGCCTCACAGGAAGTTACAAAAATAGTACAAAAAAGTCTTGTGTATCCTTCACCCAGCTCTCCCCAATGGTAACATCTTACACCACAATATGAAAGCAAAACCAGAAAATTTACATTGATAAAATCAAAAGACCTTATTTAGAGTTCACTTTTTTTTACACTCGTGTGTGTGTGTACTGTGGGGTTTTTTCAATTTTGCTTTTTTCGAAAAGTAGGAGATAGTAAACATGTATGTATGCTGATGAGAATGATTCATAAAAGGAAGAAATTAGTGATGCGAACAAGAGGGGAAAATTACAGGAGCAAAATATATATCTTAGATCTCTGGCATGAAGGAATTGAAAAGATTCTATTTACATATTTCCATTTTGTTACTTAAAAATGAGATTAACTTTACAATATTTTGTAAACGATCCTAAAGGTAAACGTGGCTGTACTATGTTGTAATCCTTTAATGTTCTAAACATTCACGTTTTGGTGTTATATTTTAGAACTAGATCACTGAATAAAATGGAATTTCAAGAGTTTTTAGCACACTTACTGTTGTTTGATTTTTTTTTTTTTAAGATTTTATTTATTTCACAGAGAGCACAAGTGGGGTGGGGTGGGGCAGCAGGCAGAGGGAGAGGGGGAGGGAGAAGCAGGCTCCCTGCTAGAGCAGAGAGCCCGATGTGGGGCTCTATCCCAGGACCCTGGGATTATGACCTGAGGAAAGAATCATGACCTGAGTGGAAGGCAGATGCTTAACCGACTGAACCACCCAGGTGCCCCTGGTGTTCATTTTAAAATAAGCTCCAAGAGTTTACATGTCATTTTTCTAGGATTTTTCCCTTCCAGGTTTTTGTTCACTGTAGGTAGGTCATGAATATATCTAGAATGTAATAATATCAGAATGCTTAATACAAATTATTACTGTTTTTTGGTGTTTTTTTTTTGTTTCTTTTTTTCAGGGATACAGCAGGCCAGGAGCGATTTCACACCATCACAACCTCCTACTACAGAGGAGCAATGGGTATCATGCTAGTATATGACATCACCAATGGTAAAAGTTTTGAAAACATCAGCAAATGGCTTAGAAACATAGATGAGGTAAGACCTAGAAATTGTATAAATCCTTTTATAAAGACACATTTTTATGTTTAGCTAAGGATAAATAATTCTAAATTATGTTTAGGATATCATGTACTATCATTATTATTGAGTTATTTTACTTCTTAAAGGTTAATGTTATATTTTGCCTACCTTTCTCTTAAATTTTTGGGTAAGTCTTTCTAGAACCCCATCCAAAGCAATTACTTATTCCAAAATTCTATATAGCCTTCTTATAAGATGGCCCCATGTAGAAGCTACCAGTGGTTTTACATACCTCTTTTTATTTTTTAAAAATATTATATTTATGTTTTCATGAGAGACAGAGAGGCAGGCTCCATGCAGGAGCCTGATGTGGGACTCGATCTCGGGTCTCCAGGATCCCGCCTTGAGCTGAAGGTGGCGCTAAACCGCAGAGCCACCCAGGCTGCCCACATACCTTTTTTTTTTTTCCTCATACCGCTTTTTAAATGAATTCTTTGTTGGTAGATTTTTATTAAATGAATAGATTACATTTTTAGTAGTAATTTAAAACAACAGAAATGTATCACTTCTAGGTATTTTGAAAGATACAGAGTAGTGATGTGGTAAAAACCCAAGAAAATAGTGCCATATCATCGCATGTGAAGATGTCAGTTTTAAAAAGTAAAATACATGTCAAAGCAGATCTGTTTCTGTCCTGCAATATAGGTCTAGCTTCTTGTTGAAATAATTTTTCATGTCCTACTGCAGTCTTCTAAGCTTTGAATTTCCTTAAGACTAACTCTTTAAAGCAGTTTTGGCTAGAAGACCTAGTTTTAAGGTAGTATTAGACACAAGATAATGATATCTCAATGGTAGCAATCCTGACAGTTCATTAATAACTTTTCCATCGCTGCAATAAATCTTGAAAGTGTGTTACTATTATCAGTTGATCGTAGCAGATTTTGAAACAAAAGGCTCCATTTTGGATTTCCTCAGCCTTTATTTTATAATTCAGCCAAGTTAGCACGTGTAGTAGGAGCAATTGATAAAGACACTGTGCAGTGTTGTTCCAACAATAACCAGTTTTCCAAATTCTGTGGCATGAACTGGATTTTCTACAGTTCAGTCCTATCCTGACACTAACTACCCAGCCTTAGTGTCAGACCCCCAAATGTAAGGACTCTGTCCCATAAAATTGCCCTTCTTTCAGATGTTAAGTCCTGGACCCCTCAGCTACCCACACTTCGTCTGACTTGGCAAGTTTGGGGGTTCCCAGGATCCACTTTTGGGTTCAATAGTTGGCTGAATGACTCCTAGAACTCAGGAAAGTGTTGTATTTACATTTATAATTTTATTATAAAGGATACAGTGCAGGAACAGCTAAATAGAAGAGATGTAAAGGAAGCGTATGGGAATTGGGGAACACAGAGCTTCCATGCCATCCATCTCTGGGTATGTCACCCTCTGGGCATTTTTGATGTGTTCACCAACCTAGAAGAGGTCCCCTAACTTTATTGTTGCAGAGATTTGATCCGAGTTTTACTGCATAGGTATAGTTAGTTAATAAATCATTGGCCTCTGGTGATTAAACTTAATCTCTAGTCCCGTTCACCTCCTGGTAAGTAGAGGAGTGGCAGCTGAAAGTTCTAATTCTTTAATCACGAATGGTTCCTCTGGTGACCAGCTTCCTTTGTGAAGCTCTGGAGATCAGCCGCCCTCTGCCTTAGTTCTTCATTAGCCTAAATGTAGGTAAGCAGCAAGGACCCTATTCTAAACAACAAAAGATACTCTGTCACTTGGGAAGTTAGGAGTAAGTGCCAGAGGACTAAGGCCAAATGTGTTTTTAATGTCTAAATATTAGAGCCTTATATATTTAACTTCATAGGCCTGATGGCTTCAGTTTTCCAACATATCTGACATATAAGAGATTGGTGTTGCCTAATTTTCACTTTGTTATAGAAATTAAAGCTTTAACTAAATGAAAAAAAGCTAAATTGATCCAACATATATTTTTTTAAGATTTTATTTATTCATGAGAGATAGAGAGGCAGAGAAATAGACAGAGGGAGAAGCAGGCTCCCTTTGGGAACCCCATGCTGGACTCCATCTCCGGGACTCTGGGATCACGCTCCGAGCCAAAAACAGATATTCAGCCACTGAGCCACTCAGACGTCTCCCATCCACCAACATTTTAAAAAGGATTATATATTGCAAGGGTGGTTCAATATAAGAAATCAATCAGTGTGTGATACACCCATCTTTTTTTTTTTTTTTTAAGATTTTATTTATTTATTTATTTATTTGAGAGAGAATAAGCAGTGGGGAGGGGCAGAGGGAGAGGGAGAAGGAGACCCCTGCTGAGAAGGGAGCCTGATGTGGAGGTTGATTCCAAGACCCTGAGATCACAACCTGAGCTGAAGGCAGATGCATAACTGACTGAGCCACCCAGGCACCCCTGTAGTACACCATCGTGATAAAAGACAAAAAGCCATACAATCGTTCCAACAGACTCCATGAAAATTTGACAAAATCCGACACCCTTTCATGATAAAAACACTCACAGACTAGAAATAGAAAAGAATGTCCTTAGCCTAGTAAAGGACATCTGTGAAAATCCCACAGTCAGCATCATACCTGCCCTTACAATCACAAAAATGAGAAGTATGCCACTTCTGCTCAGAATTGTAGTAGAGGTTCTAGCCAGGGCAATTAGGCAAAAAGAAAAGGGAGAAACCCAGATTGGGAAGGAAAACTGTATATGTAAGTAATGAGATTTTTGTATTCAGAAAATCTTATGGAGGGGTGCCTGGGTGGCTCAGTTGGTTAAGCATCTACCTATGGCTCAGGTCATGATCCCAGGATTCTGGGATCCAGTCCTGCGTTGGGCTCCCTGCTCTGTGAGTAGCTTGCTTCTCTCTCACCTCCCTACCACTCCCACTGCTTGTGTGCATGCCCCCTCTCTTTCTTTCTCAAATAAATAAAATCTTAAAAAGAAAAAAAAAGAATCCTAAGGAAACCATGCACATAGGGGCACCTGGGTGGCTCAGTCAGTTGAGCAACTACCTTTGGCTCAGGTCATGATCCCTGGGTCCTGGGATTGTGCCCCACATTGGTTTCTCTCTCCCTCTGCTGCTCCCCCTGTTCTTGGGCTTTCCTGCTTTGTTTCTCTCTGTCAAATAACTAAAAACTTAAAAAAAAAAACACCATGCACAAACCAAAAAATAAAACTGCTAAAACAAGATCAGTATATAAAAATCAATTGAATTTCTACATACTAGCAGTGAATAATCCAAAAATGAAATTAAGAATATAGGTCCATTTAGAGTGGCATCAAAAAGAAGAAAAATTAGGAAAATTTTAACCAAAGACATACAAGACTTAAATACTGAAAACCATAAAATGTTAAAAGGAAATGAAAGATCTGAGTAATTGGAAAGACACCCCATGTTTATGAATTGGAAGATTTCACATCGTTAAGATGGCAGCACTAGCCAACGTGATCTGCAGATTCAGTGTAATTCCTGTCAAAATCCCACCTACTCTCTTGGGAATTTGGGGGGTGGGGTGGGTGAGCTGGCAGAAATTGACAAGTTAATCTTAAAATTCATATGGAGGTGCAGGCCAGGGGACCTGGAATAGCCAAACAATCTTGATATGAGGAATGACATTTAAGCTGAGATCTGAAGAAATAAGTAAAAGTTGCTCATAAAAGGATAGGGCTGGTGGAAAGCATGTGATGGATTCAAATTTAAGACAAATCAAATCTCAAATTACTTTTTGTTATCTAGAGAACCTAACTACCTTGGCTGTAGAGACATGCAGGGAAAGGAGTATTGGACCAAAGATAGATGATTTGCAAATATTTTTCTTACTCTGGGGGTTGGTTGTCTTTTCACTCTTTTTTTTTTAAATTTTTATTTATTTATGATAGTCAGAGAGAGAGAGAGAGAGGCAGAGACATAGGCAGAGGGAGAAGCAGGCTCCATGCACCGGGAGCCAGACATGGGATTCGATCCTGGGTCTCCAGGATCGCGCCCTGGGCCAAAGACAGGCGCTAAACCGCTGCGCCACCCAGGGATCCCGTCTTTTCACTCTTAATAGAGACCTTTGACACACAAAAGTTCTTAATTTTAGTGAAGTAAAATTTGCCTATTTTTTCTTTTGTTGCCTATACTTCTGGTGTCATATCCAAGACACCATTGCCAAATCAAATGTCATAAAAATTTCTCCTATATTTTCTTTTATGAGTTTTATAGTTTTAGGTCTTATATGTAGGCCTTTGATCCACTTTGAGTTCATTTTTGTTTTGATTTTTTTTTTTTAAGATTTTATTTATTTATTTGACAGGGAGTACAAGGAGGGGGAATGGCAGGCAGAGAGAGAGGGAGAAGCAGGCTTCCCGTGGAGCAGGGAGCCCTATGCAGGACTCCATCCCAGGACCCTGGGATCATGAGCTGAGCCACCAGGCGCCCCAAGTTCATTTTTGTATATTGTGTAAGTTAAGGGTCCAACTTTATTCTTTCACGTATTGATATCTGGTATGCCCAGCACCAGTTTTAAAGAAGACTATTCTTTCTTTCCCACATTGAGTGGGCTTGACACTCTTGTTGAAAATCTTTTGATCATGCATGCAAGGGATTATTTCTTGGCTCTATATTCTGTCTATTTATGTATATATCATTATGCCAGAGCACACTGTTTTGATTATTGTAGCTTTGTAGTAAGTTTTGAGATCAGGAAGTAAGTATGAATCTTCCAACTTCGTACTTCTTTTTCAACATCATTTTGCCTGTTTTTCAGGGTCCCTTGAGATTACATATGAATTTTAGGGATGGATTTTTCTATTTGTGCAAATGATGTCAGGATTTCAGTGGAGCAAATATTTGTTTTTAACTGATTTTTCTGCATGGGATCTTCTTGTGCTCTAGCAGTGTAGTTTTTTGAGATTTTAAGAACTCTGTAGAATTTTTAATTAAGGCTTCTACTGGGTGATATTCATTATCTAAAATCATGGTCCACCTTGGTTTTAACTTATGCATAAGGGATTCATTCCAGTTTCAGATCTTTTGCCTATATCTTCTCTTTTGATGAGAATATATCTAGAAACTAGACCAGCCTCCTGTTAGGGTAAAATAATATTTGATAGCCGTACGTCTTAGGAATTGTGTTTCTAAGTAATTTACGCATTTGTATAGGCTTTTAACATAGGGTGCTTTCAGGGTGATTGCTTTAAAATTTACAGATTATAAAAGTGACACTGAAAATTGAGAAAAACAAGAGACTATTAAGATGTAAGTCGTGGTAGTGTGTAAATTAAATTTTCATTCCATTATAGCATGCCAATGAAGATGTGGAAAGAATGTTACTAGGAAACAAATGTGATATGGACGATAAAAGAGTTGTACCTAAAGGAAAAGGAGAGCAGGTAAAAAGCTCTGAATGAAACTAATATGCTGTCCTTTCTTTGTGAAGATGGTACTGCATTTGATTGTTGGTAGTGGTAATGGAGTGTGCTGAGCTATTCCCATTGTTTTATAAATGTTGTGAGAAGCAGTTTATCATTTGAGTGAATTTTTCCAGTGCATATCTAGCAAGTGTGGGAGAATCAAATCTGTGGTAGTAGTATTTTTAGCTGTATTTGAACTATAAGGAGGGAAAGTACTAATCAATGATTCTCAGTTTTTTAGCTTAAGACTTTAAGTATCTGAAGTAAACTCCCGAAGGGATAAAGTTCTTTTGTTATTTTTGTTTACTTATTTTTGAAAGAACTTGACCGTTTGAATCATGACCCATTGAAGTATTTTGTTTTATATAACCTAGTAGGGACTGCTGCCTTTAGAATAATAATGTTTCATACAGGATGCTAAAGTCATCAGTTGGCACTCTATGCTTGATAGTTTTATCATGACATTTTGCTTCTATTTTAGATTGCAAGGGAGCATGGTATTAGATTTTTTGAGACTAGTGCAAAAGCAAATATAAACATCGAAAAGGCTTTCCTCACATTAGCTGAAGATATCCTTCGAAAGGTAAGATCCAATTTTTACTCCCAAGGTGCCCAGGGTCACAATTCTTTTTTGAAGTAATGGATTAACATACAGAATTAGATTTGGATGGTATTGTTCCTACATGTTTACCTGTCACAAGTAACTAACCCTCTAAAGTGAAGTAGAAACGGAACAGGGGAGCAGTGAGCTATTAGAAATCTCTAGCATCTGGTCAGTAGTAACACCATTGAGTTCCCACACTGACTCTCAATTCTCCGGTTTTATACCCCTTTTTTCAACTTTTTGTCTTGTCCGTGGTCTTATGACTCTTCTGTTTACTTTTGGACTCACTTCTTTTATACATTCTTTGCATTGCTGTAATTTCTTAGAATTTAAGGTAATAGTTACTGCTACAGAATCACTTGATTCTGTGATATATAGTCATATATATAGTCATTTCTCATATGTGCCAGTAAAGAGCATATATATATTATATACTGAATAAGTGCCGTAAATCCATCCCTGTATTTCATTTAGCCAGTTATGTCAATCTGCGATATTTTAAAAATTGCTGAAACATGATCCCAGGGAATTCATTTTACTTCAGTTAGTTTAGCTTCAATTTGTGAATCGCATACCTACCAATATGAGTAACTTGTAGCAAAATTGAGAAGTCTAATTCATATTTTTCCTCAAATGAGTAGATTTAATACGCAGATTTGGTTATAAATTCTGAGTTATTTATTCAATCTAAGGTACATTTAAATGCACTTAAAAACAGAAAAGAAATCTGACATAGCTCCTAAAGGAGAAGCAGGCATTGTATATGAAAAAATTTAATTGTGTATAGGAGAAAATTTAATTGCTTCTGGTAACCATCCTATTTTTATAATTGAAATAACAGTATTTTTTCAAAACCAATCTATCCATAAAACATAATAGTGATGGGATCTCAAATATACATCTAGTGAAATTTCAGAGAAATCAACAACTTATTTTTTTAATAGTGAAATGTAGTTACCTGTTAACTATAATTGTGTGTTCAAACCAGAAAAATGTCACCAGTTACTGCTTTTCACAGGAACTCTAAAGCAAAAGTTGTGCCCTTCCACATCTGCTGATATCCTGGTATCTATAATATATTGAGTAATAAAAAGCAAGTTAGGATATAATACGTGTAATATGATCTTTTTAAAATTATATATCTTACCAAACACACATGCAAATGCATGTGCACACCCATTTGGTTTATTTAGCAAAACAAAGATCTGTAAGGATCTATACCAAACTCTTAAGTAGTAAGTATTCCAAGTGGGTGATGGTAGTAAGGAGAAGGAGGTAGAGAACACAATTACTCAATGACCCATATGTTTATATAGTTTTGTTCAGAAATTTTAATGTGTCTTTTTAAAGTTATAAAAAATTAAAATTTAAAAAATACTCTTTCACAAGTATATAAAGCCAAAACCTCTTGGAATTCCTTGTGGAAATACATTTTTATATTTGAAAATATGCCTGTGAGGAAAAAAAAATAAAATAAAGAAGTCAAGTACTCGGTGGACAAGGGAAAATGTTCATATTTTTAATTAAATGAAAAGAATAACAGGAATAGAAAAATAACTTAGTTGTGGAATACTTTGTATTTCAGAGTTTGGTAGGTCACAGTGAAAAATTATTCTTATACCCACAGAATTTACCATAACACTTATTGAAATACTCTTGTCTCTTGTGTTCTTTCTCTTTCTGGATTTTTTAGTTTTCTCCATTGTTTTTGATTTTTTTTTTCTGTCTACACTGTATCCGTTGGTCTTCTCATTAATCTTGACATTAAAAAAAAAATAAAGTTTATGTAGTCTTATAATCTGTGTCCCCGTGGTTGATAGATCTTCCTTGTTATCACATTAGTTAGAGGTTTAAAAGTATGGAATCACCAATTAAGATCTCAGTCTGGAGTCTTCCTCTTATAGGCAGGCCCCAATGTGAGATCCCATTTTTTCCCCATACACATACATACGCTTTTCAATATGGTAAAGTTAGGAGTTAAAACATCAAACATAAACATGCTTTAAATTAGTGTATGGGAAATACAGGAGTGCTTCTTGGCGAGCAGCTTTCTGTGTCATGATTTCTCTCCTGAGTTGATAAAAGAAAAATTAATTTTAGAATGAAAGCGATTTAAAACATTTTTAACTTATTTGAATAGGTATTCACTCTCGTGGTTCAAACATTTAAAGAGAGTGAAAGTACAGGGAAGTTTCCCACCACATTCCCTCAACTTCTCATTCTTCCCCCACAGGTAATCAATGTAATTAACTTCTTAATTATTTATATATGAGTAAATTTGAATATATATTTTATTCCCACCTTTTTTTTTTTTTTTAAACAGGGCAACATGTACTCTGGCACTTAAAATAAGTAAAATAATTCCACTTTTAAAATAATTGAATGCTATTCCTTTGAGTGGATATGTCATAATTAAACATGTTTTTCAGTGAGGGACATTCAGGTGATTTTCAGCCTTATGATCTCATAAATTGTATGGCAGTGAATAATCTTAATTTTAAACCATTTTGCAAGACTATGATTATGTTCAAGTATATGAAGGACAGAATCCTAGAAGTGGCCAAAGAGCATATGTGTACATTTTTATAATTCTGTTACATGCTGCCGTATGTTGGTATGAGGCTTGTACCCATTTACACTCCTTCTGGCAATGGATGAGATTGTTTACTCACACTAGCCACATAATGGATTGTAAGACTTACAGATCTTTCCCAGCCTGGCAGATTTTTTAAAAATGTATATTTAATTTGTAGCTCTCTTAAAGAGTATGGGGAGCATTTTTAAAGATAGGTTTAAGAATCACTTTTGTATTTCCTTTTCTGTAAACTTTGCTCACTTTTTAAATCTGGTTATTCGCCCTTATTTTTGGCTAGGAACAGTTTTCATGTATTTAATAAATTTAATACTTTTGGCTTTAAAATATTTTACTCTGCACGGGATAATTCTTTTTTTCAGAGAGTCTCTTTCAAGGATCTAAGTTAAATTGTAAAAGGATAGACTGTGAGTGAGGTGCTAATTAATATAGTGACCTCCCTGGTTACAAGCACCCATGTATTTTGTTTTTTTAAACACCCATGTACTTTTAACTGACCCACATGTGAAAATTACCAGAGAAAGAATATTTCCTGTATAACCATATTCTTTTGTTGTGGGATATATGCTGACTGGCCTCTTTATCTTCTTCCGTACATTTTTCTCAAGATCTGCAATAGGAGTAAAGTTGGTTGTTCAGGAAAACTCACAAAGATTTTTTTAATGCAAAACTTGAAATTTTAACATACAATGAGAAGAATCCCATTGGGCAGTAAGAGTAGGTAGGTGAGCTCAAAGCGCAAGTCAAAATTTCACCTCCTTATGAGTTTAAGTAGGGCTTCTCTTGGGCTACATGACTTTTTATAATATTTTAAGTTTTACCCCCTGGGTTACTTTAACTTTCCCTTATATTGCCATGAGAGAATACATTCTAGTTATATCTTAACTTTTAAAATTTCATTCATGATGAACTACTGTTAACACAATAAAACAGCCTGGGTAAATTTCACAGACTGATGCTGAGTAAAGAGAATCATACATAAAAGAATACATAAAACATGGTTGCATATATTTGAAGGTCAAGAACAAAAAAAAAAACAAACTAATCCCTGGTGACAGAAATGAGAGTACTGATTACCTTTAGGAGGGTGGTAACTGGCTGGAAAGGGGCACAGGGGAGCCTTCTGGGAGTATTACGTTCTATATTTTGAGCTGCTAGCTTCATATTATATACTAAAAATCTAAGCACAATTAAGATTTGTATGCTTTACTGTATGTAAGCTGTTAAAATGTTCTTTTCATGCATACTGTAAAGACTAGGCTATCCATTAAAAATAGTATATTCTTCTGATTTTAAAACTAATATTTAGGTTATTGGGGAAATACAGGATTATTCATAGAAGAAAATAAAATCACTCATAAACCCAGTACCTGAGAGTTTTCTCCTATTGACATTTGGTGTCTTTCCTTTTGATTTTTTTTTCTATATCCATTTTTAACATGAATTACACAACTTTGCATTCTGCCCTATTCTTTTTCCTCCATTTAATGTTAGTATATCATTGTTGAGATTGCCTTTTTAAAACTATGATAGAAAAATAAATAGAACTATGATAGAGTATTTCAAGCTTCAGTCTCAAAAGGCAAGTAACCAGACAGAAGGGGCTGTTTTACTTCTCTGAGGTTAGACTTGACCCAACATCAGGTTTTATACATACGCTTGATAATGCTTTTTAAGTTCTAGATACTCAGGGGGTCAGGGCTAAGAGCAAACCTCTATGCAAATTAGAGCAGAAAAGATATTGAAAGCTTTATTACAGGGGTGTCTAGAGGCCTCTAGACAGTTCAGAACTTGGGGTAAGCAGGTGAAATGGCAGCAGAAACAAAGCTGCTGAATCTTCACTTTGCATGGGAGAGAAAACCTATCTCAGGTGACTAGTTACATTTTGTTACCTTTATGAGAATATTTCTGGTGGTTAAATCTTGATTTCTCTGTAGCAATGTTTTTTCATGGGTTGCTTTCCTTGTGTGTTTGTTCCAGACCCCTGTAAAAGAGCCCAACAGTGAAAATGTAGATATCAGCAGTGGAGGCGGCGTGACAGGCTGGAAGAGCAAATGTTGCTGAGCGTTCTCCTGTTCCGTCAGTTGCCATCCACCACCCTGTTTTTTCCTCTTGCTGCAAAATAAACCACTCTGTCCATTTTTAACTCTAAACAGATATTTTTGTTCCTCATCTTAACTCTCCAATCCACCTGTTTTATTTGTTCTTTCATCCGTGACTGCTTGCTGACTTTATAATTTTCTTCAAACAAGAAAATGTATAGAAAAATCATGTCTGTGACTTCATTTTTAAATGTACTTGCTCAGCTCACCACTGCATTTCAGTTGTATTATAGTCCAGTTCTTCTTATCAACATTAAAACCTATAGCAATCATTTCAACTCTATTCTGCAAATTGTATAAGAATAAAAGTTAGAATTAACAATTTTATTTTGTACAACAGTGGAATTTTCTGTCATGGATAATGTGCTTGAGTCCCTATAATCTATAGACATGTGATAGCAAAAGAAACAAACAAAAGCCAGGAAAACACTCATTTTCGCCTTGAATGTGTAAATGGGATTAATTTTGTCCTGTGCCTTATGTGGAAAGGAACTTCTTTGGTTTTCCCTTTATTTTGTTTGTTTGTTTGTTTTGGTGGAAGCATGTGCAGGAGACATACATATCATCCAAACATAAACCATTGAAATGTTTGTGGTTTGCTTGGCTGTAATTTTCAAAGTAGTTAATTGAGGACAAAGGGTAATGCAGAAATGATAGCTTTGGTTTGCTGAGTCTTATTTTAAGTGGCCTTGATATTTAAAGCTATTCCTGCCACCAGTTCTTCTCTTTGGCCACTTTTTCCTTGTGTCTGTCTTCCTGCATGCTGCTTTATTTGCTCCTCCCTCCCCCACCATCCAATGGTATGAGTTATTTAAAAATGAAAGGGGCAAACTAGTAGGTTTTTCAAGTTTAACATAAAGTACTGATTTAACTTGCTAATAAGTAAACTGAAAGATCAATTCTAACTGCCTACTACTCTCAAATGTCTTCCTCTCATTTTCTCTCTCCCTTAAAACTTCTGCCCCGGATTCCTCCATTCACTCTTTTACTTCATGCTCCTCTTCTCCTTCCCTCTTTGTTCCCTTTCTATCCACCGAGTTTATGAAATGGAAGAGTTAATTGCATGCACTAGTGTTTGGAGGGTGTTGTGGTTTGTCTTTCTAATTAGGTGTATAGCCTATTCACTTTCCTAGAATAAATCTCTTAACCGAAATTTGAGTAGTCTCCATTTTGGCAACTCCTCTAGCAGTTTGGTAGCCCAGTAAAGGTTTGTTTGTTTGTTTTTAAATGGTGGGAAGGAGGAGGAGTGAAATTTATTAACATGTTTGCCAAATATACTGAGATTTGGCCTTTGAAGAACACTTTTTCAGTGTTAAGTTGTCTTTACCTTAAGATTAGAAATACTTTAGAATATTACTTTTAAGTCCTGTCTTCACATCCCTTTGGAAAACGTGTATTACCATAGATTTGGGAAAAGGACAACAAAAGGCTTTTCATGTACAGATAAGATCTTCAGCTATCTCTAACCCTGTCCTTTTTTCACTTCATTTTTCTAGTTTTGCTTCATTGCTTATCATCAGGATAGGGTAAGTTAAGTTTGCTATGCTGCTAGCATCCTAAGATGATACCTTTGTTGAAATAATTGTGAATAGCATGATTCATTTCTAGCAGAGGCTGAGTTTAGGACAGCAGCTTCCATTGAAAAGTCTTTCTGTGTCGTGGATAGCATTTTAATGCTCTCTTGGCTCACATCAACAACATAGGGACGTATCTGCTATAAACATCCATGAATTTTTCAGATAGTACCCTAAAAACAATTTTATATGCCTCACTGGTTGTTGTTGTTAGGCTTTTCCTTCACTTGACTTTATCATTGTTTACTAGTAAAAGCAGCATTGCCAAATAATCCCTAATTTTCCACTAAAAATAATAATGAAATGATGTTAAGCTTCTCGAAAAGTTATAGGTTAAACCTACTATTGTTAGATTAATTTTAATGTATGTGTTGCTTTCCTTCATCTGGAATGTGGCAATAGCTTTTTTATTTTTAACCCTCTTTAATCCTTATTCGATTCAGTGACTTAAGGTTTGAGAGCTAAACACTGGGATTTTTGGGTAACAGACTGACAGTTTTGTTTGCATAATTATAATCGGCATTGTACATAGAAAGGATATGGCTACCTTTTGTTAAATCTGCACTTTCTAAATATCAAAAAAAGGGAAATGGAGTATAAATCAATTTTTGTATAACCTGTTTGAAACATGAGTTTTATTTGCTTAATATTAGGGCTTTGCCCCTTTTTCTGTAAGTCTCTTGGGATCCTGTGTAGAAGCTGTTCTCATTAAACACCAAACAGTTAAGTCCATTCTCTGGTACTAGCTACAAATTCGGTTTCATATTCTACTTAACAATTTAAATAAACTGAAATATTTCTAGATGGTCTTCTTCTGTTCATATAAAAACAAAACTTGATTTCCAACTGTGTGGCTTGGTTTTCATTTATTTATGGAGTTGAAGATGGAGGATTACTTCTGAAGACAATACACAATAACAAACAATATTAGAGGGGCAGATAGAAGAGAAGTAACTTTCTCAGCCTAGGAAAAACCGGAAGTTTTCAAGAACTATCTTTGTAAGAAACTACATAAAAAATGGAAATCTCTGGGACACTAAAAAGAATCATCCTGGTGTCAAAAGAGTCAGTGACTATCACTCCCCATCCAGCAACACTAGAATGTACCAAAGGCCAACTGTAGCTGACCACAGCTGATTACCCAGGGGCACCAAGGTCGGCTCTTATCTTGGAGGGTGAATGCTTGTTTCAGCGGTGACCATCCTCTTATATGAAAAAAGTATTTCCCACTTTT
This sequence comes from Canis lupus familiaris, assembly GCF_011100685.1. Taxonomy (NCBI): domain Eukaryota; kingdom Metazoa; phylum Chordata; class Mammalia; order Carnivora; family Canidae; genus Canis; species Canis lupus. The sequence continues at coordinate 20,334,356 of NC_049238.1, forward strand.
TTTGTGAGCCATAAGTGACAGCTTTGTTTTATATAAAGAAAAGCTTAATCCCATATTAGGGCACTATTAATCAATAGAGATAAATATTTGTTGACAAGCTTATCTCTGCCAGACAGATCACGTGTAGAAGTTTTCTCATTTTGCAGCATTGATAGGAATCACCTAAGAGTGTTTTTCCAGTGCTTCCTTATTCATTCTCCAACTTTTTCTGTTTTGTGTCTAGGGTGAGACCCATGATTCTTCTTTTGAGACTGGTATAGGAAAATAGAACATGGTCTCTGCCCCTAAATTCAAGATCTGGTTTAGAAAGCAAACACAATCATTAGCTAAACATACATAAGAGCCAATGAGGGCCACCTGGCTGGCCCAGTCCATAGAACATGCAACTCTTGATCTCAGAGTTGGGAGATTAAGCCCTGCATTGGGTATAGAGCTTAGAAAGAAAGAAAGCCAACTAGTCGTGATTGAGATTTTAAGTGCTGTTCAGACCAAGTTCAGTTGAGAGTAGTTGGGGTGGCTTTTTGACGGAAGAGGGATGTGAATTGGTTCTTAGATAACTAGACTGATTGGCTATAAGACTAATGGGAAGGTTAAGAAGGGACCACAGGTAAATTTGAAACAGGCTTTGCTTATGTGAGAAATCAGAAGTCCAGCTGGACAAAGATAGGCAATGGGGAATCCCGGTAAGCCCTCAAGAGTGGTGAAAGCAGTGTGTATTTGAGGAAAACAAGTCTAGGTATATTGGAAAAAGAAGAAGCTGGAGGGTTCTGGAGATTGATCACATAGGAAGTTAGTAGGCTAATTGAGATTTGAATTGAGATTTGACCAGGCTAAAATGACAAAAGGCAGTACAGGGTTTAAGTTCACGTATGTGAAAGGGAAAGAATATTTCTTGCCCAGAATAACCACTGGGTGCCTCAGTGGTTAAGCACCCGCCTTCGGCTCAGGGCGTGATCCCAGGGCCCGGGATCAAGTCCCACATCAGGCTCCTTGTGGGGAGCCTACTTCTCGCTCTGTGTCTCTGCCTCTCTCTGTGTGTCTTTCATGAATAAATAAATAAAATCTTTCCAAAAAATATTTCTTGCCTAATAGCCTACTAGGTACTTGTGACACTGTTCTTTGTTCTTTGAGTTCTATCCCCAGTGACCTGGTGAGATGGTATCCAAAATACCATTTATTTACAAAATAAACAGTCTCAGATATAGTACTCTGCTTAAGGTTACACATCCCTTTGGTGCTAGAGTTGGATTTTGAAAGCAAACCATTGTTTTTACCTTCACCTTACCAGTTTCTCAGGATAAGGTCTTAAGGTTTGGTTATAATGATTGTAATGGGGGTAATTTAGCTTCTTCAAACCATCTTTTGGCTGAAAGTAAAGTAGTTGCTTTTCACATTTCTCTTAATTGACTTTCTAAGACTAGAATTTGAGGGGGACCTGTGTTTATTAATCACTACCACGAAATGGTGAAAAAACTCAAAATACAGGAGAAGGGAAAGAAGGTAGCTGGATAGAGTTTATCCCAAATTCTTAGGTGGAATTGAGATAGTTTGTAATAAATGATTAGTACAATATGTATGTAACTTGATATAAGATTAAGACTCCTATAGGGGAATTGAGGGCTTCGGGCTTTTCTGGAACACTGAATTTAGGTCTGAAGTTTCCAGCACTGAGATAGAGATGTAGTCCTAGTGCATCTTAGAATGGTTGCTAAGAAAAAGTCTCTAGCACAAAATTCAGAAATTTCTATCAGTAAAGTTGATTGGCCTCCAAAGTGAAAATGTCTCCAAAGCAAGTTCATTAAATGCATAAATTTGCTTGCCATTTTGCTCTGTCACTTTTGTGAATTTCCATAAAATGGAAGAGTACACTGCAAATCCATGGTGGCATTTCTGCAAGGAGCCGAAGTAATCAAGTGTAGGCTTGTAGCTTTCTGGTGATTTGGTTTGCTGTAGACCGTAGACTTGCTTCTTCAAGAAAGGGTAATTACCATTCTTATTTAATTCCGAAATGATGACAGCTCGTCTTTTGACTGGAGCTAGAGAGAAGTCAGTCCCAGATAAGCTGTCCAGGGAGTGCTGAGGTACAGGGTCTCAGTGGGAAGTGGAACAGGTCCATTTTTAGACCAGACATGCAGGTGGCAGAGTGGGTATCACTGTGGAAATGGTCAGACTCACAGAAGAGGCCGTTCACCTGTGCCTCTCCTGACGTGCTTGGAGTACTCTTCAAAGCCTCTCAAGTGTCGTGTCGGCAATTGCAGAAACCACAGGTCTGGCAGGTTTTGAAGGCAGATGCTGCAGTGAGGTGCTGTGAGGAGAAGACGCTAACTTGCCCCGGGACCAGCGCTCTGGGATGAGCCAGATGGGTGTGAAGTCACTCCAGGTCGCGCCCTTCTCCATGGCCCCTCCCGCATCCCTGCAGCCAAGAGAACACCCGAGTGTGGGCGAGGCACTCCCTATCCCTCTTAATCAACACAGGCCACCTACATATTACCTTGGAAATCAATATTTGAAGAGAATTATGTAAAGAAATTCCTAGAATATGTATCGCTCATGTGGGAGTTGACGTTACTATTCTTGTGTCTCAGTTTCTAATCACCCAGCTTTGAGACCTCAACTGCTGAGGACTCTTCCCCTCATCATCACCTAGTACTGTTCACTTTTCCTCCATTATCTCATGTGTTCCCCTTGACATTCCCACCACTTTCATTTTGGTACTTGGTCCACTGTTCTGGGCCACTGAGTTACTTTCCTAACTCACCACCTAGTGTTGCTCTCCCCCTGACACGCCCCTCGTCCCTCTGGCACACATCAGAAGGTTCAGCTTCTGAAGGCCCCACGGTCCTCAAGAATCTACAGTGACCCCATTGCCTACTGCAAGGATGTGTCACGCTTTGATCATATAGTCTGTCACCATCCATGCTTCCAGGGAAATAAAAGAGTAAATTGACCTGATCCACCAGTTGAGGGCCTTCTCCACGCCCCAATCCATTGTTACAGCCTTAACTGTCACCCAGAGTTCTACACAAATGTGCTTAGCTACTTGTAGGCCTCAAAACAGGTCAGGGAACAGATCATTGCCTCTACCATCTCTTTGCTTAATTAACACCCCCTGTGTCAGTTTTGGTAAAACTTTGCTTTACTTAAACAGTGGGGGACATTTATTAAAAGGATGTTGAAGGTTAAATTCTTTTAAAAGATTCGTTTATTTTGAGAGTGTGCATGCGTGAGCAGGGGTGATGGTGAGCAGAGAGAGAGGGAGAGGAAGAATCTCAAGCTGACTCCTTGCTGAGTGTGGAGCCCAGTATGGGGCTCGATCTCACAACCCTGAGATCGTGGCTTGAGCCAAAATCAAGAGTCAGATGCTTTAACCAACTGAGCCACCCAGGCTCTCCTAAAGTTGCATTTTTATATGAAAGTGGTGGCAGTGGCTTAATTTTTCATTTTCTACAAATCCTTCCATTAAAAAAAAGCAAGTAGGGTAGTAAAACTCATGAACAGTGAATACAGCAAAAGCGGTTGATAAGGTGCCCCTGCAAACTCCCGAACAGAAACAGGCCGGGGCAAACTCTGACAGAAACAGGAGCTGCATAATAGCATCTGTGAAGAAGCAAGCATAGGGAAGAAACGGCATCTGGTGGATTGAAAAGCTCCAAAATAGCAAGTACTTGAAAACCCCGCAAACCAGTATTAGAGCAGCGGCTCACACTCAAAGGGGTTCGCGCACTGTAAAGGCAAGTGAACGCAGCGGGGCTACTACAAACGCTGAAGACTTCAACAGTCCGGGCCCTAAGAAGTTCCTTTTTCCTGCTAAAAGAAAAGAAAACCAGAGCTTCGTGAAGAAATGACAGAGTCCATGTTTGTCGCAGGAAATGTCTAAGATGAGTTGGAAATGTCACATCAGACAGAGAAGTTCTGAAAATCTCAGGATGTGTCAGTAGGGCTTGGGAGCCAACTTGAAGAGGCCCACTCTGGCCAGAGGACTTTTTTTTTTTTCAAGATTTTATTTATTTATTCATGAGAGACACAGAGAGAGGCAGAGACGTAGGCAGAGGGAGAAGCAGGCTCCGTGCAGGGAGCCTGATGTGGGACTCGATCCCGGGACTCTAGGATCATGTCCTGGGCCAAAGGCAGGCGCTCAACCCCTGAGCCACCCAGGCGTCCCAAGAGAGGACATTTTGAACACATCAAATGTTTCTAAGTCTATGGATCCATAATGATGTGATACACACGCACAGGCCCACACACCCCTCATTAGTCACTATTGGAAGTTGCTTGGGAAACCTCTTCCCCATCAGACCCTCCCGGGTAAATAAAAGAATCCAGAAATTATCTTGGCTTCCTTATACAGAACAAACCACTGGGTGACTGAACAGTGAAGGCGGCCAGAATAAGCCACTGGGGCATAAAAATCATATTGAACGGAAGGTTTCTGAATTCCTGAAATCTCTTATCTGCTTAAAAGCGTAGCATCCGATAACTCACCTGTCACTAAGGAGCAACTCTAGGCTCTTGGAGAGATTGTACCACACCCAAGCACATTGTCACAGGACCGTTTTATCTCCTGTTCCATTTATCTTCCAAAAAAAGTAATGTAAGGGCCCTTTCTCCCTCTCTCTGTATAAGAAGTCATTTGTCCCCTGAGAAATTCCTCTCTGCCCTTCCTTACCCCCTATAAGCCCCAAATTAGGGGAGACAGGGTCTTCTGTGAGTAAACATCTGCTTCTCTCTTCCTGATCTGTCTTTTGTCAGTTTAATTTGCAAGCTTCCAAACATTGCACCTAGGAGGATGAAGTTTTTCTTCCCACTAAATAGTAAATAAGGTGAAGTGTGTAGAGAAGTATTCCACCACAGAAAGAAAGAAGAAATGATAGAATTTGACTGTTTTGTAACTAATGAATTAATGGGCCTAGGAATGGACAATGGCTAACACCACAAAGGGAGATCCTCTCAAACATCAGATTAAACGTTTGGTCTTTATCCAACTACCAATTTATAGGAAATCTGAGGACAGAGGAACGTAATGAACTATATCAATCAACAAAATCCAGACTGGTAAATTTTATAGGACAATTGATCCAGTCTCTTCAACAATTAAATATCAATGGAGGGAGAGAGCGAGACATTATAAAGGAATCAGAAACTGAAAGAAAAAAAAAAAAGGCAAAACTAAACTAGTGTATTTAGGGACGCCTGGGTGGCTCAGCAGTTGAGCATCTGCCTTTGGCTCAGGTCATGATCCCAGGCTCCTGGGATCGAGTCCCGCATCGGGCTCCCCACATGGCGCCTGCTTCTCCCTCTGCCTGTGTCTCTGCCTCTCTCTCCCTGTGTCTCTCATGAATAAATAAAGTCTTAAAAAAATAAAATAAAATAAAAAATAAACTGTAGTGTATTTAGGGAACTACAGAAGCAATATGAAAAAAATTAAGGAAATGATTACGCTGAAAGGATAAGGATATTCTTAGGAGGGAGGGAGGGAAGAGTTATGGATAGGAGGTTGGGGTGCCTGATTGGCTCAGTCAGTTGAGTGTCTGACTCTTGGTCGACTCTTGGTTTGGGCTTGAGTCATGATCTCAGGGTTGTGAGATCGAGCACCGTGTCCGGCTGGCTCTGGGCTCAGCGCAGAGGGCTTAGCGCACAGTTGGCTTCAAGATTCTGTCTCCCCTCTCACTCTGCGCCCCCACTCTTGCTTGCACTCTCTCTCTAAAATAAATAAATCTTAAAAATATGGTAGGGGGCACAGGGAGGGTTTCAGGGATAGCAAAATCTTCTGGCACAGATGTTTACAAGGATGCTTGCCTTGTAACAATTCATTAGCCTACATATTTGTTTTATGAGGTTTTAAAAGGTGTATTCTAATCCTAAAGAACTCTGTGTGGGGAGTGGAGGCCCTGGTGGCTCAGCGGTTTAGCGCCGCCTTCAGCCCAGGGCCTGATCCTGGAGACCCGGGATCGAGTCCCACATCTGGCTCCCTGCATGGAGCCTGCTTCTCCCTCTGCCTGTGTCTCTGCCTCTCTCTCTCTCTCCTCTGCGTGTGTGTGTCTCTCATGAATAAATTTATAAATCTTAAAAAAAAAAAAAAAAAGAACTCTGTGTGTGGGACGTCTGGGTGGCTCAGCGGTTGGGTGTTTGCCTTCAGCTCAGGGCATGATCCCGGGATCCAGGATCGAGTCCCATATCAGGCTGCCTGCGAGGCACCTGCTTCTCCCTCTGCCTATGTCCCGGCCTCTCTCTCTGTGTGTGTCTCTCATGAATAAATAAATAAATAAATCTTAAAAAAAAAAAAAAGAAGAAAAAGAAGAAGAACTCTGTCTGTGTGGGTGTGGGTTTAATATTATCCTGGGTAGCTCAAACTCTAGGACTATAGAACCAGTTTCAGAGGCTATGCAGCCAAGACCACTGCTCAAAATCAGGCTTAGCAGAATTGGTGTGCTGAGGCCTAACAGTTCCTGGCGCTGGACATTGTGCCCCAGGAATGGTCATCACCGCCGCTGAGAACAATATAGCTGCCACCTGTGCCAAAATCCTTGCGCAGCCTCTGGTTCTTCCCATAGCATTTGCTGTGAAGTCTGAGGTGGTTAAGTTGGTTGATGAAGCCAAAGTGCATACTTGTGTCCCAGATGCTAAGAAGTAGGGGAGAGCCTCTCTTGTGTGCAGCATCCATAGTGTGGGGTGGGCTCTGACTCTAGGTGGGGGGTTCGGGTGCTGGGTGGAAAGAGTGACAAATGTTCCCTATCTCAGTGATGTTCGAACTTTACCATGCATGAGAATCACCTGGGAAGTGCTTTTAAAAATTCCAATGCCAAGGTCGCACCCAGCCCAGAGAACACAGCATCTCCCAGATGAGACTGGAGTGTTAGTGCTTTTTTGATCATGAACTAGTGCCTGCGCCCTTGCTACTCTTTTCGATAAGCCACACTGGAATCACCTGGGAGCTTGTTAGAAATGCAGACTCTCAGCACACCTGAATCAGAATCTCCCTTTAAGCAAGAGCCCTAGGCGATGCTTATTGCACATATTCCAACTTGAGAACTGTTGACATAGGCTGTTCTTCCAAGGGCAGCCCCAATCCCACCAGCAAGAACATTCCACTCCTGAGCAGGGAATTGATTCCCACTTCTCTGTGCTGAGAAGAAAACTTACGACCTACGGTTCCACTGGGCATTTATTGCAGACTTCCTTGGTTAAGTGTCTTCATGTCCTTACCAGATTGTAAACTCTGGAGGGCAAGGATCCTGTCTTGTCCCCTTTGCATGTTTATGGCACCTAGTGCACTGCTGCCCATGTGATGAGAGCTCAGGACATGTGGTAAGTGAACCCGTGGCTTTTCTTCTCTTTCTTCCACTCCACCTCACTTAGCAGAGGGCTGCACTGGCAGCACTCCTGACTGCACTTCTACTGCCACCTTCATGCACTCACATATGTGTTACGATTTGAAGGCAACTTTATGATTTTTTTCTTAAAGATTTTACTTAATTATTCATGAGAGACAGAGAGAGAGGCAGAGACACAGGCAGAGGGAGAAGCAGGCTCCCCACAGGGAGCCCTATACGGGACTCAATCCCAGGACTCCAGGATCACTCCCTGAGCCAAAGGCAGATGCTTTGAGCCACCCAGGTACCCTTTAAAGGCAACTTTGAATATGACTGTCAAAGAATTTTAAAATTTAAATCTAGGGTCTCTTCCACCAACAAACCACCTCCAGATGTAGTTCTACATTCCCTTGTCTCTAGAAGCAAGTGGCCTACAAAGCACTCCAAGCCTCAGTCCAGCATAAATATCCTATGATGCTGGTTCCCCTCTGCCCAATTAACCAAGATTCAACGCTTTTGGCTGGGTAGTAGGGAGAACACCTAAATTAAATGTAGAGTCACTGAGCCACCTTGTGACCATTTCTGAGAACTGCATTTCTTCATGGTGTCACAGGAAACTTCTCTAGAGCCTGTCCGGCTGAGATCCCATCCTGTAGAATTTATGGTAAATGTGGCCACACAAAATTAAGTGGGAGATACAGGCTTCCAGTTATGGAATAAGTTAGTCATGGGAATAAAAGGCACAGCATAGGGAATAGAACCAATGATGTTGTCATCGTGTTGCAAGAAGACAGACGGTAGCTACACAGCTGTGGTGAGCACGGCATATGGTAGAGACTTATCAAATCCCATGTTGATCGCCTGAAACTAATGTAACATTTTGTGCCAACTATACTCAGATTTTAAAATAATGTTAAAAGGCAGGCGACATCTGTGAAAATGAAAAGGTTTACTTATGCAAATATTGTACTAAGTCTCCTAAAAATGGAGATGAGGAACAGATAGAGCGAAATGTCCTAGAGCAGAAGTTACAACGTCACTGTTTTCAGAGAAGAATGCCGATAAAAAGTGAACAGATTTGCCCTGAACCTAAGAGTTCCAGGAGCTCCGGGTACCTTTGAGATGTCAGGCACGTAGCAACAGAGGAACATGGGATGGGTGGGAAGTCTATAAGAAATAATGTCCCCGATCATCCCCTGCAGCCAGGAGTTGCTTCCACCCTCCTGAAGGTTTATGATCTGCAGAAACGGAACAACAGAGGCTCCAGACTCAAGGGCACCGGGCAGGCGGAGGGAAAGGTGTGGAGGAGGCACAGGATCAAAAGCAGCGATTTCAGTGCACAGCTGCATCTTGAATGATGGGCTCCTCAGATTTTTTTCCTTCCTTCTCCCTGCCCTTCCCCTAGAGTTATGGCAGCCAGACGTAGGTACCCAGGTAGAAGATTAGGAGGGTCTCTGGAAAACCTGGCCCAAGAGAAAAGACTGACAAATACTGTCACTTAGAGGCACACCAACTAAAAGGCCAGCTCTCTGCAGATTATGCTGTGTTGAAGATTTCCTGCCACCAAGTCGGACGAACATACAAGTGTCCAGTCTACCTAAAACCTATGTAAAATCATTCAAACATATGAAAAGCATAGAAAAATTAATAAAAATCCACAACCTGATACCCAGACCTAACAGATATTTGCATTCAATCAGATACTCTTCACAGTGACATAAAAGACTAGAACAACTAACAACAAAAAGGAAATTTAAAAAACTGCAAAAACCAAAGGGAAAACCCCCAAAACACACTTTAATGAATATTATTGGATACGACATGATATTGAACCCATAAAGCAAGAATACAATGCTGGGGCGCCTGGCTGGCTCAGTGGGTATAGACTGTGCGACTCTTGATCTCTGGGTTATAAGTTTGATCTTACATTGGGTGTAGAGGTTACTTACAAAAATAAAAATTAAAAAATGAGATACTGGGCATCTGGGTGGCTCAGTGGTTGAGCATTTGCTTTTGGCTCATGTCGTGATCCCAGGGTCCTGGGATCGAGTTCTGCACCAGGTTCCTCACGGGGAGCCTGCTTCTCCCTCTGTCTCTGTCTCTGCCTTTCTCTGTGTCTCTCATGAATAAATAAATAAAATCTTAAAATAAAAAAGGATGCTAGTTAAAAGACACACACAATGAGATAGAATTTACTAAAATAAAAATGATCAACAAAATAAAAGATTCAAGAGAAGAATTAGAAGGTGAGAGTGAGGGAAAGCTCCCAGAAAGTAAGACATGCAAGAGAGAGGAAGGGATGGAGGGAGAGGGACTTGGAAAAGGAGACCCTTCAGAGGGCCAACCCAAAGGCCAGAATCTGATTAACTGGAGATCCAGAAAAGGAAAGAGGAAAACAAAAGAGAGGGAGAGAAGACAAGAAAGCTGCCCAGAACTGAGGGGTATTAGTTTCCAGATCGAAACAACCTGGCCCAAAAGAACAAAAATTAACTGCACCGAGGACTGTCATCATGGCATTTCAGAACTCCGAGGATAACAGAAAAGCTTAAGAGAAAAAAAGAAAAAAGCATCGGAGGTAGGGTGGGGAATAGGTCACCTGCAAAGAACTGAGAACCTGAATGATACACATTTCCCTAAAGTAATGCAGAGACTTAGGGATCAATGGGGTAATAGCGTCCAAGTTCTGAACGGAAGGGATGCCCTATGTAGAGTCCTCTACTAGCTCGGCTTACTGTCAAATAGGAAATGATGTCTTCCGATATGCAAGGAGGTAAGTTTTTTCTTCCCTTGCTCACCTTCTCAGGAATCTGAGAGGATATTCTCGAGCAAAATGAAAAGGTAGCCCGGGAAAGAGGGAGCCCTGAGTCCCAGGAAACCGGCCCTGGAAGGCTGTGTGGTGGCCCCAGAAGCAGACAACCTCCAGGAGACCCTGAGGATGCGGATCCACAGCTGAAGGACCGCGTGGAAGTAGCTGGGCAGCAGGTTCTCCGAGGGCAGGGACTCAGGGTGCCTGGTGTACCCCTGGGGCTCCAGGGCCTGCCTGTGTCTGGCACAGGGTAGGTGCCCAGTAAATGCCGTGACACGAGCAGGTGAGTGAATGCCTGAGAGTGACTTGGCCCTGCTTTTAGCCAGGCAGACACCTAGAAATAGAGGATAAATCATTGGAAACGCACAGCCAAATTCTCAAGAAAGCAACGGCGGTCTGAGGGACAAATGGGTCACTTAGGGAATCTGGTTGCAGTGCTTTAACTTAGAGATGCCGCAGGACATGCTGGGGGGGGTGGTCACACAGCTGACGGTCACTGAGCTGGGGGGGGCAGGTCTCCCCCCACCCAGGGCCATTTCCGCTTTGTCCCTCTGCTCTTACTTGAGAACTAGCAGAATGAAGTGCAGGCGTGCGGTGACCTTGAACCTTGACGTCAGGCCTGTGATTAACCGTCACCCTCAGTAAAATGCAGAAAGCAGCTGCACAAAATTCGCAGCCCCGGGAATTTGCCTTTGCAAACTGGCTGCCATAATTAAAGATGAAACTGTTACTCCGGGCAAATTTTCAGTGTTGACAAAACTGACAAACTCAGAAAGAGAATGTTTTCTAGAGAAGTGGCTCCAAACCATGTAGAAGAGGGGAGACGTCTCCTGCGGGCACAGTGCTTCACTCATAAGCGTAGGGACACCACAACTTGAAACAAGCCAGAGTATCTAATACTTAGCAGAAATAAAAGCACTCCCCTACCTCACAGCAATCTGTCAGTAAATCCCATCGGTTTTACCTCCAGAATATCCGCAGACCCCACCACACCTCAGCACCGTAGCTCTACCCAGCCCAGCGTGCGTCATTTCCAGCAAGTGAGAACGGGGAAGCCCTAACGGCCGCTTCCTCCCTTGTCCGCAGTCTCCTCTCAACACAGCACACGGAACGTCCTCTGGGATCATTTCGATGGATCACAGTTCTTCCAAAAACACTTCAAAGGCTTCCCACTCACTCAGAGGTCCTTTAAACGTCACCCGTTGCCCCTATCCCCATTCTCACCCCTCACAAACCACGCTCTCTGCCTCAGGACTTTTGCATCGGCTGCTCCCCCTGTTTGGAATACGCATCCTCCATATATCAGAACCACTCACACTGTCACCTTCTTCTGGTCTCTGTCCAAATGTCCCCTTATCAGCCAGGCCTTCCGTGGCCACTCCACATAGGATAGCAGCATTACTGCCCCAGCCTTGGATTCCCTATCCTTTCCCCTTGCTTTCTTTTTTCGTCCAGTTCTTCCCACCATCTGCCATGTTAAAATCTATGTGTTCAGCAGTTGATTGCCTGTCTCCCCTGGGGACAGAAGGTCCATGTGGACAGGGACTCTGTCTGTCTTATTGACTGCTGTGGCTCCAGTACCTAGAAGAGCACTTGGCACACAGAAGGCGCTCAGTATGTGTTGAATGAATGACTGATCTCTTGCCCCTACTTCCTGCTGGGCAATTCTCAGTGAGGAAAGGGAAAAAGCAAAGCAGACTTTAAAAAACAATTTTTTAAATTCAATTAGTCAACATATAGAACATCATTAGTTTCAGATGTAGAGTTCAGTAATTCAGAAGTTGCATGTAGCACCCTGTGCTCATCACCTCACGTGCCCTCCTTAGTGCCCGTCTCCCAGTTAGTCTATCCTCCTCCTCCCCTCCAGCAACTTTCAGTTTCTTCCCCACAATTAAGAGCCTTTCATGGTTTGTCTCCCTCTCTGATTTCTTCCCATTCCATTTTACCCTCCCTTCCCCTATGATCCTCTGCGTTGCCTCTTATAAAACCAGATATTCTTGAGGCATTTTCTCAGGGCCATGGAGGGATTCCTAGTGTCCTCAAAGAAACTTGCCTGCCCCCACAAAGGGAAAGGGCTAGACCAAATGCAACAGAATTCCCTGCTCCACCACCCACTTTTTATTATCTGACTTCAACTAATCCTGACTTAGGAGACGTACTCTTTGAGTGATGTGTTCTTGTCCCCACTTGGCACATGAATAAATACAAGCTTGGCAAAGTTATGGATCTTGCCACGATCACATGGCGGGGAGAAAAGCTTTGGTTCAATCCTAGGTGGGTCTGACTCCCAGACCTGGGTGTTTACCTTCCTCTGGAGTCCACGCCCTAATGAAGGGCTATATCCACTCCCTGATATTTGTAGTAAAAATAAAGTAGTCCTTTAGGAAATAATACAAGAAGTATATGCACTCTGATATTGTCAAAATGGGCCTTGGCATCACACAGATGTATGGGTATACAATTTTTTCTTTAAAGATTTTATTTATTTACTTGATAGAGAGCACAAGCAAGGGGAGCAGCAGAGGGAGAGAGAGAAGCAGGCTCCTCTTGGGGCAGGGAGCCGGATGCGGGGCTTGATCCCAGGACCCTGGGATCCTAACCTGAGCTGAAGGCAGATACTTAACGGACTGAGCCACTGAGCCAAAAACAAAATGGTAAAATTCTTTAAAATGGTACATTTTTTGTTAGCTGTTACAATTTTTGTTACCACAGTTTTTAACAATAACATTATATCCTATTTATCAATGGTTCAGTAGTAAATTAAATGCTTTCCTCAGTAGAAATCCTACAAATAAGTTGAAATATGTAATTTGTAGGATTACATATTTGCTGAAAACTTTGAAATTTTTATGTTCCTCGTAACAGCCAGTAGCCAGTGGTTTCACAGTGAGTTTTGAGTTTCTGCATTGAATCTACTTGTGAGGCCAGGATTATGACCTTAAAGATCAATTCAACTTACTAAGAGGGCTTTTCAGCCACTATGTAGGTGACCAGGTGGGAGCTCTCCCACAAGTTCTAGAAACTTCTTGGCTTGACTTGATCAGTAAGCCCAGGACTCTCAGTTGCTGCCTTCCATCCCTGCTGCCAGGCGGCCGGAAGCCTGGTGCAACCAGCAGCAAAGCAGTGGTAAGGGTAGATTTGTGGTTGACTCTCCTGGTTATGAAAGTATCAGCCATGTTGTGCTTTTTTTTTTGTGATGAGAATAATTTCATTTCCTATAGAAATGGGGATGCTCTCCTTTTCCTGTCCTGATTCAGATATGTGCCAGTATGTTAGCTCCTAGAATTTGTTGCCTTCTTCAAAATGTCAGATTTAAATCTGGAGAAGGAAACTGACACTCTTTAGTAGCCATGAATATTGTCCAGGCTCCATCTGCTGCTCAGATTGGTAGGACAAACGTTTGTAATTTTACTGAAGTCCTATTTTTCTTTCATGAATTTTTTTTCATAATTTTTTCTTTCATAAATGGTGCTTTTGATGTTGCATCTTAAAAGTCATTACCCAACCCGAGGTCACTTATGTTTTCTCCTCTGTTAATTTCTATAAATTCTAGTTTTGTATCTATAATGCATTTTGAATTAATTTTTTGGGAAGGGTATAAAGTTCATGTCTTGATTCTTATTTTTTTTTAAAGAAATCTCTATACCCAATGTACGACTTGAATCTATAACCTTGAGATCAAGATTCACATCCTCCACCAAATAAGCCAGCCAGGTGCCCCCTGGATTCCATTTTTTGTTTTTTATTTTTCTTCCTTTCTTTCTTTTTGCATGTGGGTGTCCTGTTTGTTCCAGCACCATTTGTTGAAAAGACTATTCTTTCTTTCGCCATTGAATTGCCTTTGCTCTTTTGTCAAAGATCAGCTGACTCTATTTGTATATGTCTATTTCTGGCTCTCTATTCTCTTCCATCGATCTAGTTGTCTTATTGCTCAGATGGGAATTTCAGTGGAATTATTGGACAATCTGTCTCAGCAGACAAAGGCAAAGCTGTTAGATCCTCAGCAAATCATCGACTTGATTCACACAAAAGATGTTGGACAATTTCTACAGTTTTGCTTCATCATTTGCTGTCACTTGGGCCCAGATGACACCAAGTCCATCTGAAATGTCTATTCAGGCAAATGTGGTTCTGGATGGTATGAAAGACAAAGAACACAAAATCTCTCTTTTAGTAAACAATTTGAATAAAGTCGTTTTTAAAGGATTCTGAAACTTGTCATGTTGTGAAAGTAAAAACATTTAAAAGCCAGAGATGAAAAGGAATAATGAAGCTTCAGATTTAAGAACATCTTATTGGGGGGGGTGTTTGGCTGGCCCAGTTGGTGGAGTACAGACTCCGGACTCAGGGTCATGAGATCAAGCCCCATGCTGGGTGTAGAGCTTACTTTAAAAAAAAAAAAAAAAGTCTTAGGGTGAAGCCCAATTAGAAGAAATTTTACACAATTAAAAATTGGGAATAAGGAAAATAATAAAACATGATCATTTTTTACTTTCTTAAGCTTAAAATACTATTTAAAGTCAAAATGTTTTCTTTGGGATAAACATGCATTATTTAGTTAAAAATAAAACATATTCATTTAAAAATACACAGTTTATAAGAGGTATAGTTTGATTTACTGTGTTTATCACTATTGACCAAAACTTAAAATTCTAGCTTCCTGAAGTAAATATTTAATGAGTTACTTATTTTTAGGAAGGAGCATTTCAGGAACAATCTATAAATCCTTACAGTACTTTCTTTTTTATGATAAAATAGAAACATGCCAAGAAATTCCCTTGAATAGGCTTCTTTCCACATTTTTCTCTTTTTCTTTCTTTTTTGATTTTTTTATGAACTCTGTGTCCAATGTGGGGCTTGAACTCATGACCCCGGAATCAAGAGTCACATGCTCTACCAACTGAGCAAGTCAGGTGCCCCTTCCCAGTTTATTTTGCAATAACAAGCTACATTCAGTAAAATGAAATGCCAATCAAATTCTGGTTCTTTTATGTCTTGCTGGGTTCTAAGTAATTCCATAATCCAGAAATAATAAGGAAAATCTTAAATAAAATCTTTAAAAGATATATAGGTAAGGGATGTATAGGACTTTATTTTTTTTAAGATTTTTATTTATTTATTCATGAGAGACACACAGAAAGAGGTAGAGACACAGGCAGAGGGAGAAGCAGGCTCCATGCAGGGAGCCTGATGTAGGACTCAATGCCTGGTCTCCAGGATCACACCCTGGGCCGAAGGCAGGAGCTCAACCATTGAGCCACCAGGGGTCCCAGGACTTTATTATAATATTCTTGCAATTTTCCTATAGGTCTAACTTTTTTCTTGAAATAAAAAACCTAATTGTAAAATAAAGTTGGGACACATCCGCATCTGGTAATGGTTGAGTAAGATCCTGCCAGAGCAACTTTACACAGAGAAAAAAAAAGATAAACTCTGGATTTAACACACACACATAAAAACAGCTAAATGAAGCCCCTAGAGAGTGGACTATAAATGCTAATAAAAGTCAACGGATATTTTAAAGGCTAGAAAAGAAAAAAGTGTCAACTCAGAATTCTATATCCAATGAAAACCTCCTTCAAGAATAAAAGTAAAATAGACATTCTCAGATAAGAGAAAATTCACCACCAGCAGGTTCTCACTACAATAATTGCTAAAGAAAGTCCTACAGGCTAATGGGATATAATATCAGATGAAACTTAGGGGATCCCTGGGTGGCTCAGTAGTTTGGTGCCTGCCTTCTGCCCAGGGCTTGATCCTAGAGTCCCGGGATCGAGTCCCACGGCTCCCTGCGTGGAGCCTGCTTCTCCCTCTGCCTGTGTCTCTGCCTCTCTCTCTCTCTCTCGTGTCTCATGAATAAATAAATAAAATATTTAAAAAAAAGATGGACCCCACAAATAAATACGTATGTGCTCAAAACTGTGGAAAAAAAAAAAAGATGGAAACTTAGATCCTCAGAGAGGAATAAAGACCATCAGTGAGTAAATGTAAATGTCTGTTATTTTCATCTTAATTTCATTATTATATGTATGACTTTTTTTTTTTTAAGATTTTATTTATGGGCAGCCTGGGTGGCTCAGTGGCACTTCAGTCCTGGGTGTGGTCCTGGAGACCCACGTCAGGCTCCCTGCATGGAATGGAGCCTGCTTCTCCCTCTGCCTGTGTCTGTGCCTCTCTCTCTGTGTGTGTGTGTGTGTCTCACGAATAAATAAATAAAATTTAAAAAGCTTCATACTAACTTGTAACCTATATTATTTTTTTAAGATTTTATTTATTTATTCACGAGAGATGGAGGGAAGGGGCAGAGACACAGGATCCATGCAGGGAGCCTGACGTGGGACTCGATCCCCAGTCTCCAGGATCACGCCCTGGGCTGAAGGGAGCGCTAAACCGCTGAGCCACTGGGGCTGCCCTACCTTGTAACCTATAGATCCATCTGTCCCCTCACTCATATACTATAGTGTGAGGTGGAATCCATCTACATATATCTTATTAACCCCCAACACAGTGTCATCACTTTTACTTTAAAGAGTCATACAGGGCAGGGCTCCCATGCCTGCATGGAGCCTGCTTCTCCCTCTGCCTGTGTCTCTGCCTCTTTCTCTCTCCCTGTGTCTCTCACAAATAAATAAATAAAATCTAAAAAAAAAAAAATAATATAGGTTACAAGTTAGTATGAAGCGGTACTGGGTTAAAAGGTAAGAATGAATAATGTAATCCCTAGAACAACCACATGCCATGCACACATAGTGGAAAGAAGTATAGCTAAAAAGCCAATAGAAAAAATAAAATAGGGCCACCTGTGTGGCTCAGTGGTTGAGCGTCTGCCTTTGACTTAGGTCATGATGCCTGGGCTCCCAGGGCTCCCAGTAGGAAGCCTGTTTCTCCCTCTGTCTATGTCTCTGCCTGTCTATGTCTCTAATGAATAAATAAATAAAATCTTAGAAAGAAAGAAAGAAAGAAAGAAAGAAAGAAAGAAAGAAAGAAAGAAAGAAAGAAAGAAAGAAAGAAAGAAAGAAAGAAAGAAAAAGGAAGGAAGGAAGGAAGGAAGGAAGGAAGGAAGGAAGGAAGGAAGGAAGGAAGGAAGAAAGAAAGAAAGAAGAAGAAAGAAAGAAAGAAAGAAAGAAAGAAAGAAAGAAAGAAAGAAAGAAAGAAAGAAAGAAAGAAAGAGAAAATAGGGTGTATGGGTGGCTCAGTCAGTTAAGTGTCTGCCTTTGGCTCAAGGTCCTGGGATCGACTCCCACATCAGGCTCCAGCTCCAGGGAGAGCCTGCTTCTCCCTCTGCCTGCTGCTCCTCCTGTTTGTGTGCTCTCTCTCACTGTCAAATTAATAAAGTCTTAAAAAAAAAAAAAGATTAAGATGACTGCTTAGTGGGTTAAGTGACTGCCTTCGGTTGGGGTCATGATCTCAGGGTCCTAGGACTGAGTCCCATGTCAGGCTTCCTGCTCAGCTAGAGTCCTGCTTTTCCCTCTGCCCCTCCCTCCTGCTCCTGCTCTCTCTCAAAATAAATAAATAAAATCTTTAAAAAAATATATTAAAAAGAAAAAAAGAGGCAGGAAAGGAAGAACCAGAGAAACAAAAAATAGAGGAGACAAACAGAAAACAAAAAAATAGTAGGAATAGAAGGGAACTTCTTCATCCTGATAAAAGTCACCTAACCCCCCCCCCCCCCCACAGGGATGCCTGTGTGGCTCAGAGGTTTAGCGCCTGCCTTCAGCCCATGGCATGATCCTGGAGTCCCAGGATCGAGTCCCACGTAGGGCTCCCTGCATGGAGCCTGCTTCTCCTTCTGCCTAGGTCTCTGCCTCTCTCCCTGTGTGTCTCTTATGAATAAATAAATAAAATTAACCCCCCCACACACACAATTCACATTGTATTCAGTGCTGAAAGACGGAAGACTTTCCTTCTAGAAAATCAGGAACAAGGCAAAGATGTTTACTTTCACCTCTCCAATTCAACATGGGATTGGAGGTCCTAGCCAATGTAGTTAGGCACAAAATAAAAGGCAAACAGATTGGAGACGATCAAAACTGTCTTTATTTAAATAGACAACATGATCGTGTGCATAGAAAATTCCTAGGAATCTACAAAAATAGATATGAAAACTTGTAAGTGATTTTAAGAAGGTCAAAGGCCAATATATACAAATCAACGTATTCCTATACAGTAGCAATGAACAACTGGAAAATTTGTCAGCTGACAGACATCTGAGGACACAATCACAATTCTGAATCCGTGTGATGGCATAGTTGGAGTTGCTCCCTGGGATAGCTTTTTTTTTTTAAAGATTTAAAAATATTTTTTAAAGATTTTATTTATTTATTCATGACACACACACACACACACACACACACACACACACACACACACACACAGAGGCAGGGGGAGAGGCAGGCTCCATGCAGGGAGCCCTACGTGGGACTCGGGACTCGATCCTGGGGCTCCAGGATCACGCCCTGGACTGAAGGTGGTGCTAAACCACTGAGCCACCCTGGCTGCCCTAAAAAAATTTTTTTAAGTAATCTCTATACCCAATGTGGGCCTGAAACTTATGACCCCGAAATCAAGAGTCATGAGCCCTACCAACTGAGCCAGCCAGGAGCCCCATGTATTCATTGTTTGTTTCAAGCTTTTATTTAAATTCTAGTTGGTTAACACATAAGTTGTCTGGGATCCCTGGGTGGCGCAGCGGTTTGGTGCCTGCCTTTGGCCCAGGGCGCGATCCTGGAGACCCGGGATCGAATCCCACATCGGGCTCCCGGTGCATGGAGCCTGCTTCTCCCTCTGCCTGTGTCTCTGCCTCTCTCTCTCTCTCTCTCTCTGTGACTATCATAAATAAATAAAAATTAAAAAAAAAAAATTTTAAAAAAAAAACACATAAGTTGTCTGATTCTTAATATTGCAAAAGACAATCTGAAGGAGAACAGTACACAGAGGTTGAACAAAATGTTGGAACTACATATTTGTGGAAATTAGTGATTGTGAGTGAAATGAAAGACAATTCTAAATAAGTGAAAAGGTTATGTTTGTTTAGTGCAAGTAATAAATACCTAAATTTGCAATAAAGAGGTAATGAAAGAATGTCTTTTTTTTTTTCTTTTTTGAAAGAATTAATTTTACCAAAGTAACAGTTTGAATGAGGCACAGGATGGTGATCTCCCTGGGTGCCCTGTGAGGAGGCAAGCTGGCGGTGTCCTGCTGTGGGGGTCTAGCTGTTCCCAGAACCATCCCGATGACCCGCTCTGCCGGCAGCGGCAGGCCTTTACGCACCCACGGGGGCGGGCTTGGCTGTGAGGCCCCGCTGCTCCCTCTGCTGGGCAGTGGATGCCTGCTTGGAGAATATTCAAACCCCCAGACCTTCGAGGCAGGCAGGGCCTCAGAGCCCATCAGGTCCTACTCCCTCATTTGTAAAGTTTAAACCGGCTTCAAGTGATCAAATAAATGACTCTTCACTACATAAAACTTTGGATATTTCAAAATTAGAGAGACAGTATCATTTATTCCATGACATAGACACAAAAACACTTTAAATATGAGAGCATTGGGTGGCTCAGTGGTTGAGTGTCTGCCTTCTGCTCAGGGAGTGACCTAGAGTCCCAGGTTAAGTCCCACATCGGGCTCCCTGCATGGAGCCTACTTCTCCCTCTGCCTATGTCTCTCCGTGTCTCTCATGAAATAAATAAAGAAAATCTTTTAAAAAATAAAAATAAATAAAAAACGTGAGAGCACATTCCCTTTGACTTGCCTTTTTTTAATGGTTCATTTATTCATGAAATGCTATCCCGACTTTTTTATGTTAACACTATACAATGAGGATTTTCCCAAATGATTACGATTTTTTCATAAGCATCATTTTTTTTTTAAGATTTTTTTAATTTTTATTTATTTATTATAGTCACACAGAGAGAGAGAGAGGCAGAGACACAGGGAGAGGGAGAAGCAGGCTCCATGCACCGGGAGCCCGATGTGGGATTCGATCCCTGGTCTCCAGGATCGCGCCCTGGGCCAAAGGCAGGCGCTAAACTGCTGCGCCACCCAGGGATCCCAGCATCATTTTTTAAAAGATTTTTTTAAAAATGTGTCTTATTCGTGAGAGACACACACACACACACACAGAGGAAACGACATAGGCAGAGAGAGAAGCAGGCTCCCTATGGGGAGCCTGGTGCGGGACTCGATCCCAAGACCCTAGGATGACACCCTGAGCCAAAAGCAGACTCAACCACTGAGTCACCCATGGGCCCCTGTAAGCATTGTTTCTAATGGGCATGTATTATTTGCCTTAGAAATGCCTAATGACAGTACAGCTACCCTCAGCTGCCCAGCCCAGATGCAAATATTTATGGCAAAATCATGGTGACGGTGGCACAATGTGGTGAATACACAAAAAAACAAAATTGTGTACTTTAAATGGATGAATTGGGATCCCTGGGTGGCTTAGTGGTTAAGCGCCTGCCTTCGGCCCAGGGCATGATCCTGGAGTCCCAGGATCGAGTCTCACATCAGGCTCTCTGCACGGAGCCTGCTTCTCCCTCTGCCTGTGTCGTTTCCTCTGTGTGTGTGTGTGTGTCTCTCATGAATAAATAAATAAAATCTTAAAAAAAAATTAGGAGGGAGAGTAAGCAGGTACATAGAAATACCTGGATGATTCATAAGAATATTACCTCTACTTTTGTGCACATTTTGAATTTTCTTTTTTAAAAAGATTTTATTTATTTATTTGACACAGAGAGAGAGCATAAGCAAGGGGAATGGCAGAGGGAGAGGGAGAGTGAGAAGGGCCCAACATGGGGCTCCATCCCAGGACCCCGGTCATGACCTGAGCCAAAGGCAGATGCTTAACTGACTGAGCCACCCAGGAGCCCCATTTTGGATTTTCTAAAATAAAAAGTTGGATACAGTATTTCCTAGAATCCTCAGAGGTGCTTACCCCAACGTTCCGTGGCCTCCCGCAGTTCGTGGGCTGTCTATCCCATCTGGGGAGGGCTGTTTCACACGCAACCCTGGCCATTGCCGGCCCCTTTTGCCATCGTTCGACTCCACTGACCACCCTGCCCCACTCACGGGCCGCTCGGCTAACCTCTGCCACCCCCTGGCCTCTGGGCCAACGGTGGGCCTCTGCCAGGGCTGTGACCCCCTCCCTGTCCTCTCCTCCAGGCCACTGAGCTCTCTCGTGTCCTCCCCTCCGGCCGGTAGGGAGCCACCTCCCACCTGCCACCGCCAGCCCTGTCTGGGGCCTGAGGTGGAACCCACAGCAGAGCAGCGGGGATCCCAGGCACCCAGCCCTTGCCTCCACCTCTCAGCCTGACACAGACTCCCCCAGACGGCAGAGCTCAGGCACAGCGTCACACATCACCCACGCCCCTGGCTCTCTCCAGCTGCTCAGTCCGGCTTTTCTACTGCACGTCTTCCCACCTCACCTCACTTCCTGGCTCTCTGTCCTGCCACCACCTTTCCAGAAGCCTCCTTTAAGATCTACCTTCTGTCACTTACAAGTGGCATCGAGTTCCTTCTGACACAGCTCCTGAGCTCCAAACGAATCATTTGTGTCAGGCCCTCGAGATGTGCCAATCATTCAAAAAGCCCTGGAGAGATTCTGGAACATTCTACATCAGTTAGTAAGTGGGTCCAACCAGTTAAGTGGTTCTGCCTGATGCTTCACACCTATGTGGTCCCTGACTCAGCCAAAATCCAGAGCCGTAGGGCTTTTGGCATGAAAAATGGAGGGTGGCCTCAGGGAGAGAGGACTGCAGGAGGAACGGAGGTCAGGCTGGGACAGCAGGACTGGAAAGGAGGAAGGGCTATGTGTGACACAGGCTAGAAGCAGGCTCACCAGGACTCTAACCAGGTGGATGTAAATAAGGGGTGAGGGGATTTCCAGATTGGGGGACCAGGTGAAAGGCCATTCCTTAGCTGGGATAGAAGGTAAGAGAGGAGCAAACGCAAGTGTAAGGGTTGAAATGGAAGGCCTGTGGATGCCACTGGGGCGGTGGAAGCAGAGCTGGAAACTGAGGTCTAGAGCCAGGTGAGCCGGGGTGAGCCGGGGTGAGCCGGGGTGAGCCGGGGTGAGCTGGCGTGCCAAGTGTGAGAAACCGAGGTAGACTCAGAGGCGCCTCGGAGGCGTCCTTCAGAGATTGGGTGACCACGCGGCCCGGTCCTGGTTTACACCCGCTGTCCTGGGGTCTGGTTTATGCCTATTGTTCCACTCAGCACCTCCTTCACTCTCAGAAGAGTTCTCGTTCGGATGACAAACGATGTGGTCAGCCCACTCGAGACAGCCTGCAGGGCAGGGAAAGCAGAGGGACGAAGTCAGGCTCCTTTCACCCGCTTGCTTCCTTCGGCCTCCTCCTCTTCCCCCTCTGCCCCTCCATGCCTGCATTTCCCCCTTGCTCTACCTTCTTCATCCCCACTCCCCACAGGCTGTCACATCGCGGTGGCTGAAGGAAAAGTGACCCAGGGCCAGCTGCTCAGCCTCTGGGCGGTGGGCACAGGGAGGCCGCCTTGGCGGGGCTGGGGGCCACACAGGCCTGGGTGTGGAGTTAGCACAGCCTCCTGGTCCTCCCGCTGCCTTCCTGTTCTGTTATCTCGGAGCAGGGCACTTCTGCTCTTGGAGTTGCCCTTTCTACTGTCTGCTGAAGATGGAGACGGATCGAGTCATGTGAAACACCTCTTGGCACTGAGAAGTGGGGTTCACCTTACCTGGTGCCGCTTCTCATGGGGTTCCCATCCCCAGTGTGGGAGGTCAGTCACCTGGAAGAGAGGGTTTAGTGCATGTGAGGGGGTGTCTCCCGGGTTGGAAGGCTGAGGACTAGAGTCCATGGAGCCCTCGAGGACCAGCCTAGGGGCTTAGACCTACTTGGCGGCCCCGGGCCCCTCCGCGGGCCTGCACCCGCCCGGATCACCTGCAGGAGGCGCCGCAGACCCGCGGAGCGGCCAAGGGAGGCCTCGGCCGGGCGCCGGGCTGGAGCCTCCGCAGCTTCTGGGAAGGGCGTCCCTCCCTCAGGAGCGGCCGAGCTGAGCCGAGGGGTTGGAAGCGGGCGAGGACAGCAGAAGCGGAGAGCGACTTAAGGGACTGAGCCAAGGGACAGGGGATCTTCTGCGCCTGAGCGAGCGGACTCCAGCCCCGGTGACCTGCCCGGACCTCGGTCTGCTCCCGAGGGGAACGCGAGCGGCTGTACCCGGTGCGCGGCGCCAGTGCGGGGGCTCCCCGGCCCACGAGACTCGTGAAAATCTGAAGTCAGAGGGGCTGGGAGCCCGGCAAGCGCTTGGGGGGGCTCAGGGGCGAGCACCGGGGAAGGCAATAGGTTTTGAGGTCAAACCGGGATCCAAGGCCGAGCTGTCGCTTGAACTGAGCCTCAGTGTGCTCATCGGTAAAATGGGGTTAATGAGGCGGCCTCGCCGGGCTGAGTGGAGCTGGAGGTGATCAACGCCCGGAAGCCCGGGCCGCAGCGGCCGGTTCTGGGCAGGAGCTCCGGGAAGCGGAGCGGGACCCGGGCGGGGGGGAGGCGACTGCGGGCGGGGCACGGGGGCGGGGGGCGGGCGCACCGGGCAGGGGGGGAGCTGCGCCCCCGCCGCCCCGCCCCCGGAGAGGCTGCCGCGCGTCCTCCTGCAGTCCCGGCGCCGCCCGCCGCCGTCCTCGGTCGCGAGCTGTCACCTGGCCGCCCGGGGAGGGGCGGGCGCGGGCGGGGGCGCGGGGAGGCGGGACTTGGCGGGGGCGGCGGGGGCGGCGGGGGCGCGGGCGGGGGCGGGGGCGGGGGCGGGGGCGGGGGCGGGGGCGGGCGCCCCGCGGGGAGGCCGGCCACGTGACGCCGCAGCCGGGGCCGGGCGGCCAGGCGGGGAGCGCCGCGGCGGCCCCAGGAGGCGGCGGCGGGCGCGGGAGCCCGGGCCGCGCGGGACTGGCCGTCGGGGCCCCGGGACGGCGGCCCCCGGGGGCGCCCATGCGATGGAGAAGCTGGCGGCCGGGCTGGCGGGCCTGCGCTGGAGCATGGGCGCCTTCCCGCTCGACCTCATCGTCAGCCGCTGCCGCCTGCCCACGCTCGCCTGCCTCGGGCCAGGTACGGGGTGCGGGGAGGTCGGGGGCGGGGGCTCCCGGGCAGGTCGGGGGCCGTGAGGACGCGGCCCCCGCCCCGCCCCCGGCACCGGCCCGCGCGGCCCCCGGCGGCGCCTTCCCTGGAGACCCGGACCGGGACCGGGACCGGGACCGGGAGCGGGGCGGGGGCGGGGGCGGGGGCGGGGGCGGGGGTCCGCCCCGTCGGCGCAGCCCTGCCTCGGGCTCGGGCTCGGGCTCGGACCCCCGCGCGGCCGCGCCCCCTCCGTCCTTTGTCTCCCGCCCCTCACCTCGACCCTCCCGCGTCCCTCGGGCCTCGGACTCGGTGTCCCCACGGCCGCCCCCCGCCCGGCCCCGGCCGCCCCCACGTCGCGCCCCACTTGCCGGGGCCCGGGGCGCTCAGCCGACGGGGCTGCGCGTGGGGGCCCGCGAGGGGCCGTTTGGAGGCAGGGGGCCGCTCGGCTGGAGGAGGGGCGGGATCCGGGGCTGGCAGCCAGGCCGGGGGTTTTGTGTGTGAGAAGAATAGGGGTTTGGCCCGCGTTGGCACACTCGCTTCCCTGAATGCTAATGGGGCCCGCGGCCGCGGCCCGCTCCTCCCCGTGGGGCCGCAGCCCTCCTGCCACCAAAGCGGGCACCGGCAGCGTCAGGCTGTCCCGGGGTCGCCCCCCGAGGCGGCCTCCGGGCCGGGCCGTCCACAGAGGTGCTCGGCAGCCCAGCGTCGTGGTGGTGCTCTCTGGGCCGTCGGCCTGGGATCCCGAGGTCAGTGTCAGCATCAAGGCTGCTGTGGCTAGGCTGGCCCTGGGTCCTCCCTGGCCACTCCCCACACATCCCCCTTTGCACCCCGTCCTGGGGGGCCTTTCTGAGCTCTCCGGTCTGGGCAGGCCGCTTTTTAGAGTCCCTTGACTCCTCTGGCACTCCTGACCTGAGGCCCCCCCCCACACCCCTTGGAGTAGTTTATTGTCTTAACGCTGGGATGCAAGCTCCTTGGAAGAAGATCTCCTGCTTAACAAACATAATGGGCCCACCAAACCACTGGATGAGCAAATAGACAGCTGGTGTGGGGGCCTAGCTGTGACAGTGGTGGCTATGGCTGGGGTCACCATGAGTGTGAATGGGTGAACAAAAGTATGTCTTGAAGTCTTAAAAGCCCCCCTACGCCTGTCCATTTGGGAGAGGCCCCTCGGCGGGAGGAGACTGAGCCGTGTCAGTGGGGCGACAGGCTCTTGTCTCTGGGCTAGGTGGCTGTGCTGGCTCAACTGTTGGGGACCGTGACCCATGGCTGTTGATGTGTGCCCTGTGTGGCTGTGGCCTGTGTCCCTGTGGAAAGGCAGGCTGGGCTTTGGAGAGCTCTAGAAAGAGCTGCAGAGTAGGAGAGCTGCTTGGGCTCCCGGAGGGGAGGGGAGGGGCTAGAGGCTGAGGAGGAAGGCTGGGGCACCCTCCAACACAGTAGGAGCCAGCCCCCCCCAAACCATGGACACATCCTCCCCATGTATTTCATGGAGCCCTCTGTCATCAGGATAAACCACTTCCCATGGGGTTGGGTGGCAACAATTTAAAGTTGTGTCTGAGGGCTGGGAAGGAGGCGTCCCCCACCCCCTCCCTGCCCACCAGCTGCAGCCAGGAGACCGTTCCACCGGCCTCCTGGAAGCTGGGCCAGCCCCTCCTGCTCCCCTGGAAACCGTTGCTGGGATTGGAGCCTCCTGGGCCCAGGCCCCTCCCGACACCTCTGCCCCAATGCAGCTTCCCCCAGAACTAGGCCCTCCCCCCATCCAAGTCCTCCCCAGCCCCCAACCTCATCACTGTGCTCCGGAGACTGGGAGGGTGAAGAGCTGACAAAGGGGAGAGCCAAGAAACAGCTTCTCTGAGAGGGGCTAGGGGGTATCTGAGACCTTCTTCCCTCTCTCTTGAGGTCCCCTGAATGTAGGAGCCCCCTGTGGCAGTGGGTGCAAAGGGGCTGCTGGGGAGAGAGGCAGGAATCTGCTCCTCCAGGCTGTTCTTCTGCCCTGAGTGATGTATGGCTCTAGGGGAGCCCTCAGCTGAGGCCCACAGCGGATAGCCCTGTCTCAGCCCTGTGTGGGCCCCAACCAAGGCCCTCCTTGCCTGGCTTAGGCACTGACTTAGGGGCCAGCTCTAGTGTCTGCTGCCCAGTAAGCCCTCGCCCGCCCCCAGCATGTTTGCTGCTCCCCTCTGGGAGTGCCTGGACATCCTCCACTCAATGGCAAAGGCGGCCTGTTTTCTCGGTTCACCTCTCTTTCCACTTCCGCTTGGATCCGAGCGCTCCTGGGGGCTGGAGGACAGGGCTGTTCATCTGCTGGGAGGTGCGCCCCCCCTTTCTCTGGCCCCCACGCAGCCCTGGGCCTGGGACAGCAGGTGGCCCAGGCCAGTGGTGAATGAAGGACTCTGACTGGGCTGTTTGCTGGGACCCTGGGAGATGGGGCATGACTCACAGCGCTGCAGCCACAGTGGCAGACCGCCTGTCCCTTGAGCATTGTTGACCTGGACAGGGATTGTGGGGAGCTGTCCCAGTCCGGGGCTTGGTGAAGAAGTCAGCCTCCCTACTCTCTCTGCCCCTCCTAATGTTCACTTTACCTTTCCTTCCTCTTCCTTCGCCTCCCAGGGGAGTATGCCGAGGGTGTCAGTGAGAGAGACATCCTGCTCATTCACTCCTGCCGTCAGTGGACAACGGTGACAGCCCATACCCTGGAGGAGGGCCACTATGTCATCGGACCCAAGATTGACATCCCCCTGCAGTACCCAGGTGTGCCCAGCCAGGGACAGATGACACAGAGCTCCTGGGGAGTGTAGGCAGGACGGTAGGAGGTGGGGCTTGGGAGCAGCTGTTGGTGACTGCCCTTGGAGCCAGGGATGAGCAGGGATGAGCGAGGGCCCACTGGCTGGCAGTGGGTGGTTAGGGTTAGGGCCCAGTGTTTTTTTTTTTTTTTTTTAAGATTTTTATTTATTTATTTATGAGAGACACAGAGAGAGAGAGAGAGAGAGAGAGAGAGGAGAGGCAGAGACACAGGCAGAGGGAGAAGCAGGCTCCATGCAGGGAGCCCGACATGGGACTCGATCCCGGGTCTCTAGAATCACGCCCTGGGCTGAAGGCTGTGCCAAACTGCTGAGCCACTGGGGCTGCCTAAGGGCCCAGTGGTTTTCATATTGTTCTGGGGAGTTCTGGGTTTCTTGTTGCAAACCTTTTGGTTCACATTTTATTTTAAAATAGATCTTAAACTAATGATTAAAAAAATACCAACACTCTCAAATTGATACGAATCAAACCTTAACTCCCCGTTAGAGACCTTGAGTGTGTACCATGAGCTGCCTCATTAAGCCTTTTTTGTACAGACCCTCAACGAAAATATGGCCAGAATCTTTTCAGTAGTGTGCAACCCAGACTCCTCAGAAACACAGGGATGCTCAGGCTGATTTATAGCTGCATGGGTCGGCTCTAATCCTATTCTTCCCAATTTTTATGTTAAACTCATTGTTTTCATTGATTAACCTTATAAGGGAATGCTAAAATTTAGACTTTTAAATAAGATGATGCTAATGAATTTCTACTTTTATCTTTTATATATATGATGTTGACATCCTATATCAGATTTTGTCTGCAGAAAAGATTCTGCTGGAAAGGGAAAGTCCAGCCCTTATATTTCACACATCGTAAAACAGATGGTTTAAGAGGGAAGTGACTTGCCCAGGGTCATACGGCTAGTAAGCAGCGGAGCTCGGGCTAGAACCCAGGTCACCTGACTCCTGGGCCGGTGCTTGCTGGCACCACACCAGCAGTGCAAGTGTGTCATCACGTGGGTGGGCAGGGTAGGAATCTCGTGGCCCCATCCCAGCAATGCCCCCATGTGAGCCCAGGATTGCACAGTTCCTGTGTGTTAAACACATGGCTGTCTTCCAGACACTGAGCTGAGCATTTCATCATTTTGTCCTCACAGCCACTTATTAACTCCATCTAGCTCACAAACTGAGGCTCCGGGAGCTTCAGTAGCTTGCCTCCCACCCCCAGCCCTTCCTGGGTCTCTTCTGAAGAAGGAGGACAGAACTAAGACAAAGGCTTGTGCTCTCTACAACAACCCTGCGAAGTTGGTACCCCCGTAACCCTCACACCCCATTTAAAAACAGAAAACCCAAGTGTCTTTCTGACCTGGGGTTCCGCCGGGAGCCCTTGAGAAGGTTTGCTAGAAATTTCCCAGGCTGGGTATCTGGTGTTGGTCCAGGAAGAGGTCCCAGGTCCTCGTCTTGAGATAAAGCAAAAATTGGGGAAAGTCCTCAGTGACAGAGTGTGACTTTACTGTCCTTCGTTAGTTGTGTTATTGAGAATCTGGGAAACCAAGGCACAGAGTCTCCTAGGGAAGAGTAAGTGCAGGAGGCTTCTAGCCCTTCCCCTATGTCTTTTGGTGCCCCTGAGTGCATGCAGACCATGGGGTCATGGGGTGACAGCTGGCCTGTAGGAGAGGCACATCCCCATCGCATCTTTCCGGTGGGTGGTTCTGTGGGGGAGGGGACGCCAGGCCCCTTAGCGGGAGGGGCGGGGTGATGAGGAAGCTGAGAGCACAGCTCCAACCCCACGCCAGTTCCTCCTAATGAATTAATAATGGGGTGGGCAGGGGCAGCGGCTGCGGACCGAGAGCCTCTCAGGGAAGGCGGGGGAGGGGAGTGTGCAGCCCAGCACCCCGAGAGGAGGGAGAGGAGAGTCGGCAAAACTTGGTTGCCCCGAGGCAGCCCCCGCCGCCCTGGGTGCGGGGCCAGGTGGTCTGGTCAGTGTTGGCCTGCACTCTGGGAGCTAAGCTGTATGCTCCCATTTCACAGATGCGAACACTGAAGCCTCCAGACGTTAGTGTGCCTAAGGTCCCACAGCTGGTCGGGACCCGACTAGGTCTGTTGGCCCCCAAGTCTGTACATTTATCCACCATTCTTTTTTTTTTTTTTTTAAGATTTTATTTATTCATGAGAGACACAGAGAGAGAAGAGAGAGAGAGAGAGAGAGAGAGAGAGAGAGGGGCAGGACACAGGCAGAGGGAGAAGCAGGCTCCCTGCAAGGAGCTCGATGTGGGACTCCATCCCGGACCCTGGGATCACGCCCTGAGCCCAAGTCAGACGCTCAAGCGCTGAGCCACCCAGGCGTCCCTTATCCACCATTCTTGAGGGAACGGAGGCCGGCGCGGGTGCTGGGAGGAGGGGGAGAAGCAGGGCCGCGGGGCCAGGGAGGGCAGGGGCAGGGGCAGGCCCCTAGGCCCGCGGGCCCTGGATGTCTCAGGACGGGGGAGGCAGGAGAGGAAGCTGCAGGGGGAGTGAAGGCTTCCCGGGGCTAGCGCCTACTCCCGGGAGGGCTCCCTTCCTTCCTTCCTCCCGCCGTAATGACCGGTGCTGGGCGGGGGCTGCGGCCGAGGCTGGTGCCGCTGCCATGGTTACATCGATCTGCCGGCCACATCCTCCCCGGCTGCAGCCCCGACTCGCTCCCGCTCTCCCCACGAGGCTGCTGGGGGTCGGGGCTTGTGTGGCTGGGGGGACGAGCCCAGGTGGGGGGGGGGGCGCCACCCGGGTCGGAAGGTGGCAGCTCTGCAAGTCCTCCTGCAGGACCCCCGGAGCCCTGCTCCCTGCCGGGCCCTCCCCCTGTATCCCCACCTGCATCCCGGCAGCCGTGGGGCCGGGGCACATCTTCCTACAAGGGGCTCCCCCCAGTGGTTAGGGCAGGACTTGCCTTCCACCTTTCTCCCCGCCACTGGCCCTTCGGTCTCTGCAGTCTCCCTGCTTTCCTGCTTCTGCTGATGGGCTCTGTCCTCGGTCCTCCTTTCTTCATGCCCAGCACTGGGGAGGGGTGGTGAGGGGTCCTGCATTTGGGATGCTGGCTGGGTTTTGGGGAATCCAGGACCGCCCCACCCCCAACACACACACTGTATACAAAATGGTGTTGGTGTCCATGCCAGGAGTACACTGTGGGCATTTTTCTGGGAAGGGGGTTCCCAGAAGAGGGTTGCTAATGAACTTGTAGGATTGAGATCCTCTGCTCTTCCTCTTTCCTTGAGCCATCTTCCCTGGCCTACCTGAAGACCCCTCCTGTGGGCTGCTGACCTTCAGTTTGTTGTTGTTGTTCTTCTTCTTTTGAGATTTTATTTATTTGAGAGAGGGTGCAAGAGAGCACAAGCAGGGAGCCCAATGCAGGGCTGGACCCCAGGACCCCAGGATCATGACCTGAGCCGAAGGCAGACACTTAGCCGACTGAGCCACACAGATGCCCCCAGTCTGTACCACTGACCAGGAGTCCTGAGGCCCTGCACCCACATGCTCACCCCCTGGAGGGCCTCACTTGGCCTCCTCAGGACTGGCTCCTGCCCCCGTGTTACTTCCAGGTTCCCAGTTAGCAGTTCTGCCAAGGTCCATTTTTTTTTCCTTCCTTTTTCTTCCTTGTAGTTTCAAATTTTTATTTCAACTCCAGTTAACATAGTGTGCTATTAGTTTCAGGTGTAGAATGCAGTGATTCATCGCTTACATCCCTGGTGTTCATCAGGCCAAGAGCCTGGATCCCCAGGCCTCATCTCCCCCGGCCCCTGCCCCCCTTCCCCTGGGAAACCTCAGTGTGTTGTCTTTTGTTAAGAGTCTGTGTTCCCAGCTCCGTTTCTGACCACGCTGGTGACCCGCCCCCTGTCCTCCCCCTGCCTGCCCCTAATCTGCCACCCGGGCCTTCCTTCCATGCACCTCTCACTCTGCTGCATTTCATTGTTCCCTCAGTCGCTGTCCCAGCCCTGCAGCAGAACTGTCACTGGCTGACTGGCCGCTCCACTTTCTTTAGAGAGTTCAACATGGATCTTGGCATTTCCTTGCCCAAAACACTGTCATTGCTTTAATTTCTTTTTCTTTTTTTCTCTTCCTTTATTTTGGGGGATGGAAGGAGGCTGTCAGGTGACCCTTTATTGAAATACTTTCCTTTTTGGTTCTTAGCTAGCCAGGCAATCCCCCCTGCATCATTGCTGATGCCTGGTGTCATGAAAGTGGCAGCCATCAACACTGCAGTCCACAGACTGGGCAGTCCAAGATCTCTTTAATGGTTCCAGAGAGTTCTCTAGCTAAAGATCCGTGCTGCTTTTATGGGGCAGTGTTGACAATCTCCTCAAAAGTGACATTTCCACTGTGACTCGGGTTTTTCTGCTTCTGTCTCTTGGCGGTTCCGTGAGGGCTTGATGATCAGAGCAGAGGCGGAAGGTACCATTTCAGTCTGGGCCTGTTAGTTCCGAAGGGTCAGTGTCCCTCTTCTCCCCAGACCCTTGCAGTCACTGCTGGCCTGGGCAGTGTCCTCCCTCAGCTTATTTGAGGGTCAATCTTGGGGACCCAGCAGATGTGGCACCAACTTCCCCAGGTATAAGACTTTGATCTTGTTGGGGTTGAATTTAGGCAGCATGGTGGAGGCAGCTGGTGGCAGGGACAACAGAAGGAAGCGGCCACATTGGCTTCCTCTGAGCTGAAAGCCAAAGGCTCATTTTTACTGAGTAGAGCCCTTCCTCCGCCTTGGCCTGGCATTCAGAGCCTTTCATCCCCTGGATGCTGCTTCCCCTGCCTCAAGTCCAGGGCACGGGCACTCCCCCTTTTGGGCTGGCAGTCCGCACCAATTCTTCCATGTAGACCGTTCTGTGAAACTCTTATAATTCTAAAGATCCCCTCAGGAAGGTTTCCTGTAACTCCGTGGTCGTCTGGCTTTGTAGCCCCGGGTCCGTCGTAGCGCCGGCCCCAGCCCACCATCACTGGGGGCTCCCTGTTACACCCATTCCTCCAGGATTACCTAGATTTGCACCCTCTGTTGGGTCTAGTCCAGCATCTGGCACCCACAGGGTCCCCCATAAATGTTTGTGGGATGAATAAATGCTGGACCATGACTGTAGCAACCACCTGGAAGACTATGGAAGCTAAAAAGCCACCTTGTCTTCCCTTGGCCTGTTGGCCACTCACCTAAGAGTCTCCTCTGTCTGTGGAAGGCCTGAGAAGAGGCCATCCATCCAGATGTGTGGGAGTTTCACAGCTGTCCTTGCTCTCATGTAGGTGGACACATAAAACATGGGTAGCCAGTGAGGTGAGACAGTTTACACAAGGGTGTCAGCTTCATGGATTATCCTCCTTCTTGGAAAGTCCATATCCTTTGAGGGCATCCGCCAAGCCAGCCCAAATAGTCCTAGAGTGTAGGCTCCGAAGGAGGGGATTTTGCTGGGCTCAGGTCAGAGGCCTCTGAGATGGTGGGGCTAGATGTTGGAACAGGGCAGGGTCTGGGAACAGAGTGGAGTCTGAGCAGCTCTCCTGGGGCCTCCCAGGCCTGGGGCCAAGCCCCTGTCTGCCCAATGCTCAGCAACCCACACTTGATACACTGGATGCTAGATCCAGACAGGGCCCCAAATCAGCTGCTCCTGCACCCTCCTCCTAGGTGAGGACCCAGAGCGGGGAAGGGACTCATTGAGGGTCACAGAAGGTCAGAGAAGGACTAGGACAAAAATAGGAGGCAGCATCTCCAGTACCACACTGATGCTTGGTTAGAGGCCAGTGGTGTGTGCAAGTGTTTGGCTGCCAGTTTGCATCTGGATTTCTCTGGGCAGGCAGCTGCTAACTTCCTCAGCTACCCACACGCTCTCCATGGGGTTCTAGATACTGGGTCTGTGCTCACCTTCACCCTTGAGCCACCTCCCACTAGTGCCTTTCTGCCTGCCTGCGTTCTGGAGGGGCTGGCTGAGCTGAGGATAGCAGAAGTAGGGAGTGGCAGGCAGGCCTGCCCTAGCAGCCTATGTTCCTCCTGTGTAGGGAAGTTCAAGCTCCTGGAGCAGGCCCGGGATGTGCGGGAGCCAGTGAGGTACTTCAGCAGCGTGGAGGAGGTGGCCAGCGTCTTCCCTGACCGCATCTTTGTGATGGAAGCCATCACCTTCAGTGTCAAGGTCAGTCCTTGCCACACCAGGCACGATGCCCCCACACTAGTTAGAAGGTTGCCCTTAGGCAGAAGGTGTCCGTGTGGCTTCTGGCAGTTCCTGGATGGCATTTGGCATGATTGGGCCATATGGAAGGGTTAGTTGTAGGACCCTCTGGTCTGCAGAACTTTCTGGAAAGGTGGTGAAACAGGAGTTAAGTGTGTGTGGAGCATCATGCTTGATTTGGAGACCTTCAGGGCAGCCTGTCCTAGTGTCCACTGGTGTAAGGGTAGTGGCTTTGGTGGTGGGGGTTGGGGACACAGTACCAGCAGTCCCCCACTTGTGTACAGATAGCTCTTTACTGTTTACAGACCTTATCCATCAATTCATTACTCTTCACAGAAGCCTTGTTGAATGGATGGAGCATTTTTTTAAAAAAAGATTTTATTTATTCATGAGAGACACACACAGAGAGAGAGAGAGAGAGGCAGAGACATAGGCAGAGGGAGAAGCAGGCTCCATGCAGGGAGCCCGATGTGGGACTCGATCCCCGGTCTCCAGGATCACGCCCTGGGCTGAAGGTGGCGCTAAACCGCTGAGCCCCCCGGGCTGCCCTGGATGGAGCATTATTGTGCCGGAATTGTAAAGACAACGATAATATAAGTTGTCATTTACTGGATGTTTTCCAAGTCGATCGCTGTACATAGAACAAGTCTTCCAGTAGGAGTTATCACGTGAGGCGAGTAGGACCCCGAGGTAGCTCATGCAAGGTTGCACAGCTGCCCTGTGGCCTCTGCAGGCGGGGAAGGTGGGCCTCCTGATGGGATGTGAGCCCGAGGAAGGGCGTCTTTCCCCGGGGCTCCGGCTCAGGCCTCGCCTGGCTTCTGGGCTGCGCAGGTGGTGTCGGGCGAGTTCAGCGAGGACAGCGAGGTGTACAACTTCACGCTGCACGCGGGCGACGAGCTCACACTCATGGGCCAGGCGGAGATCCTGTGCGCCAAGACCACCAAGGAGCGCTCGCGCTTCACCACGCTGCTGCGCAAGCTGGGCCGGGCGGGGGCGCTGGCCGGGGTGGGCGGCGGCGGCGGCGGCGGCGGGGGCCCCGGGGGCGCGGGGGCCGCGGGCGGCGGCGGCGGCGGCGGCGGCGGCGCCAGGCCCATCAAAGGCAAGATGCCCTGTCTCATCTGCATGAACCACCGCACCAACGAGAGCCTGAGCCTGCCCTTCCAGTGCCAGGGCCGCTTCAGCACGCGCAGCCCGCTCGAGCTGCAGATGCAGGAGGGCGAGCACACGGTGCGCGCCATCATCGAGCGCGTGCGGCTCCCGGTGAACGTGCTGGTGCCCAGCCGGCCGCCGCGCAACCCCTACGACCTGCACCCGGTGCGGGAGGGCCACTGCTACAAGCTGGTCAGCATCATCTCCAAGACCGTGGTGCTGGGGCTGGCGCTGCGCCGCGAGGGCCCGGCGCCGCTGCACTTCCTGCTGCTCACCGACACGCCGCGCTTCGCGCTGCCGCAGGGCCTGCTGGCCGGGGACCCGCGCGTGGAGCGCCTGGTGCGCGACAGCGCCTCCTACTGCCGCGAGCGCTTCGACCCCGACGAGTACTCCACGGCCGTGCGCGAGGCGCCCGCGGAGCTGGCCGACGACTGCGCCAGCCCGCGCCGCGCGCGCCTCTGCCTGCCCGCGCCCCCGCGCGCCCCCGCGCCCCCGCGCGCCCCCGGCCCGCCCGGCGACGGCGACCAGGAGTACGTGAGCCCCGACTGGGCCAGCGCCGCCGAGGCCGCCGCGCCGCCCGCCGAGATCCCCTACGAGGAGCTGTGGACGCACCAGGCGGCCGAGGGCCTCGCCGAGGGCCGGGCCCGGCCGCCTCCCGGGCCCGATCTCATCTCCTTCGGGGCCGCCGGGCCGCCCCGCCTGGAGCCCGAGGCGCCGCCGCCTCCGGTGCCTCCCAAGTCCGAGGCGGTGAGTGGCCGCGGCGTCGGCGCGAGGGTGACCGGCGGGAGCGAGCTGGGGACGCCCCCCAGGGAGGGCGCCGGGCGGTCAGCCAGACGCAGGTTCTGCCGGGCCCAGCCTCCAGCCCCGGACCGGGACGGGGACCGGGGCCGGGAGGGGAGGGAAGTGGAGGGGAAGGACTCAGGGCCGTATTGTCCTAAGGAATACTGGAGACAGCGGCGCTCGTAGGTCCCTAGCTTGAGAGGATTTGGGATGAGCCCTAAGGTTCCACGGAACGGGGGTCCTGCCAGTTGTCCGGTGGAAAGAAGATCCCATGGTGGATTAAGTTTAGAAAGACGCAGCAGGCGATTCCTAGCCCACCCCCTCCTCACTTTGGAGCCATACAACTTTGGTTTATTAAAGGCTCTGAGAAGTCCTGCGCCAAGGAACCCTAGTCGTGCCTAACGCAGAATTTTCCAACCATACTCGTCCCGGAAAATAGCTATTAACATCCCAGGGAGTCCACTAGGAGTATTTGGTTTATAAAGAAGGAACCCAGATGGTAGAGACTTGTCCTTCCCTTTCTTCTCCCTGTCACACCACTGTCCTTTTCCTCAAGGAGGGACTACTAGGTCGACTTATCTGTTTCCATCTACTTTTGTATTCTTGTTCTTACAGTCATGGTGGATTTCCAAGGCCCTAGGAGGTGGTGTGCGTGTCATGGGCCCTCTTGGAGGGAAACAGGCTGCAGAGGCTGGGGGGTGGGGTGGGCAGTGAGTAGTTGCAGGTAAGGCAGAGGCAGCCTCGTGTCAGTGTCAGTCCCTCCTGGCCCGGCTGCTTGGGACAGGGAAGATAAGGAGCGTCCACTGCTCAGGGCAGGGTGTGGAGCTGTGGCCCTCTGCTTGCAGGTGAAGGAGGAGTGTCGCCTGCTCAATGCACCCCCCGTGCCTCCCCGGGGTGGCAGTGGCGGCGGCCGGCTCTCGGGCAGCCCCCCGGTGCCCCCACGCTTCCCCAAGCTGCAGCCCGTCCACTCACCTAGCTCCAGCCTCTCCTACTACTCCTCTGGCCTCCAGGATGGGTGAGCCCCTTCCTTCTCTTGGTGCTGGGCCTTCCTAGGTGGGGGGCGGTTGCAAGGAGGAGGGGAGGGGGGCCCGCACCGAGGGAGAGGAAGAGTCCAGGCCTGCCGGCCAGAGCCTGTGGGTCCCTGAGCGGTTCCGAGCAGTCCCCGAGCGGGCGGGCGCCCGTGTGCCGAGATCACAGCGGCGCTCTCTGGCCCCGCAGAGCTGTGCGCTGCGTCCTGTGTGTGAGCCCGGGGCGCCTCCCTCTGCGCTGCCTCACCTTCCCTGTGTGTGTCTCTCCGCCCACAGGGCAGGTTCTCGCAGTGCCAGTGGCTCCCCGTCGCCGGACGCCTACTCCCTCTATTGCTACCCATGCACATGGGGAGACTGCAAGGCGGGCGAGGCCTCCAGCCGCCCGCCCCCGGGACCCCTGCCGTCGACCACGCAGCCCAGCCAGGCCACCCGGGCCCTTGCAGAGCCCCTGGGCAGTCGAGCGGTCTCCCTCCTGGGGGCTGATCCCCCGGTGAAGGCGTACCACAGCTGCCCGCCTCTGTTCAAGCCCGCTCACCCCCAGAAACGCTTTGCTCCGTTTGGGGCCCTCAACCCCTTTTCGGGGCCTGCCTACCCCTCAGGCCCTTCTGCGGCCTCCTCTTCTGGGCCCACAACCAGCTCGGGGCCCCTGGCTACCTCCAGCCCAGCTTTCTCTCCAGGCCCAGGCTCACCAGGCCAGGCCTATTCCGTGGCCCCCACCTCCTCCTCCTCCTCCTCTGAGTGGCAGGAGCCCACCCTGGAGCCCTTTGACCCCTTTGAGCTGGGCCAGGGCAGTTCTCCAGAGCCTGAGCTGCTGCACTGTCAGGAGCCCAGAGCTGGGGGGGCACCCTGCCTTTCTCCACTTGGACCCCCCAAGGCCTTTGAACCGGAAGGCTTGGTGCTGCGGCAGGTCCCTACCCCGCTGTCACCAGTGGCCCTGCAGGGGC
This sequence comes from Canis lupus familiaris, assembly GCF_011100685.1. Taxonomy (NCBI): domain Eukaryota; kingdom Metazoa; phylum Chordata; class Mammalia; order Carnivora; family Canidae; genus Canis; species Canis lupus. The sequence continues at coordinate 20,371,377 of NC_049238.1, forward strand.
CCGAGGCCAGTGGGGCACGGCTCCTTCTGGCCCAAGGGCGCCTGGAGGGGCCTCCTGCCAGTCCCCGGGAGGGGGCCGCGGGCTGGGGAGGCCGGGATGCCTCCTCCTGGCAGCCCCCTGCTGACCTGTCTGCGCTCTCTCTGGAAGAAGTCTCTCGAAGTCTCCGTTTCATTGGGCTCTCAGAGGATGTGGTGAGCTTCTTTGCCCGAGAACGCATTGATGGCAGCATCTTTGTGCAGCTCAGTGAGGATATCCTGGCGGATGACTTCCACCTCACCAAGCTGCAGGTCAAGAAGATCATGCAGTTCATCAAAGGCTGGCGGCCCAAGATCTGACGTTCCCAGCTTGTAGCTGCACAACTGGAATCCTTGCACGGAGGCCCTGGGGGTTAGCCACGGTCTGCGGGGGGACAGCACTGCCAGAGCGGGTCCTGCCTGTGAGGAGAATCTATGCCAGACTGAGGCAGCTAGGCAGCCCCTCAGAAGTGAATCCAGGGGAGACACGCTTGGAAATGGGGACATCTGGCCTTTGTGCAGAGTAAGTGGGGAGGGGGTTGGAGGCAGCAGTGCACGCCTGGGCCTGGGGACACATTGCTGCGGTTCCCATGGTAGGGAGGGGCAAAAACTGGCCTTCATGGTGACCTGACATCCTCCCATGTCTTGATGTGGAGCTTCAGACATCTTGCACTTCTCGAGCTTGTAGGTTCAGGTTAGTGACAAGAGAAGAAGATGTCCCATAATCGAAGCACAGATCTCCCAAGAGCCCTCTCTCTCCTCTGTGTTCCTTGGGCCTTTGGCCTAAGTCGCCCGAGTCTGGGTGCCTTTTCCATTATCTCTGGGATGCCCTTCCCTTGTCCTTCCCTTCCCCTTAGGGCCCTGGCCCCGAGTACAGGTGTATCCAGTACAGGTCTGTGCCATTGCCCCTCTGAGGCTCCAGCTCTGTGCGCTGGTTCACGGGTGAGGACTCTGGGAGAGCACAGCTCTGCTGTTGACCTGCTCATCTAGTTAAGGGAGGCAGATGCTCCCCTGATGTCTCTAGTGCCCAGGCTTCTGCCTTCTGTCCTGCCGGGTCGGGTCCCATCTGAGAAGCTTCTCAGTGGAAGAGCAGGTACATTGAGGTCAGCTGCTCCTGGGTTCTAGAGGCAAGTGGCCTTCTGCCCATCTCCTGCCCCCTTCGTTTGACTGGCAAACACAGGGTGTATCTCTCCGGTTTTCTGTTCGCTGGCACGGGACGGGTGGGAAAGAGAAAGCACAGTGGTTTGGGGAAACAGGCTTTCTCCCCGCTCCTGGAGCTCAGGCCTCCCACACGTGTTCCTGTGCCTCGCAGTGGGTGTCTGTGGCCTGGACCTTGGGCGTGGCGATCTGCTTGTGCCTGGAGCAGGCTGGCTGTTGTGTACAACCACCCATCCCCCTGTGCTCTCCGGGTTTCACTGCCCCAGAACCACACTAACTCTCCCCATGCCACTAGTGTCAGGCCCCACACGGACCAGCCTTCTCTGCTGCCTTATCTAGCCTACCTAGATATTTATTTCCTCCGTTTTTCTCTTAAGAGTAGTGAAGCCATGCTGGTGCTCATGCCCTGAGCAGATGCCTCCGCTCCAGGGGAAGGGAGTCAGGAAGTAGAGCACACAAACTGTGATCCTGAAGCATTGGGTTTCCTTGCCGATCACTCTGTGAATCCTCAAGGACTCGTGAAATAAATGCTAGAGCACTGAACAGCAGTGCGGGTGAAATTCTGGGTGTCAATGCTCTCTTCCTCTGGAGGGTCCTGAGAACTGACAGGCACAATGTGTAGGCCTCTGGGTACAAGAGGACTTTGGGATGGGGTGTGCATGTGGCCCACTCCTGGGTTCCCTTCCAAAAGCCCCTCCTCAGCCCCTCTCCTACAAGAACCTTCCAGCTCCCACCAGTGTCTCAACGTAATTCCTACTTTCTAGTGCTGCTGAGTGGAAAGTTCTGTGTTACCAGCCAGGGCCCAAGTTTACATTCTTGCACTGGCCAAATGCCTGCCTGAGGCTCTCCCAGACACCCCCCCATTTAGAAGCCTGTTAATGGCTCTGGTGAGAGGATCCATTCTCTACTTTCTACTGGTCATCTGAAAATCCCAATGCACAGATGACTTGGTTTTAGCCTGGCTTTGCAGCAACCATGAGTAGTTAGTAGAGCCAGAGCTAAGCTCCCTGCCCCCTGGGACCAGGGGGTATCTGAAGTACTAGCAACTTGGAGCAGAGGCAGGAGCAATGGGTCACATCTGAGTTCAGAGCACAGCACAGTCAGACTTCCGATTCTGCACACATGGTCCCTTCTGCCAGACTGGTCAGGAGCCCAAAGGCTGTTTACACGTACTGGGTACTGCTTCCACCAGAACATGAGAGGGACTCTCCAGCCCAGAGGGCATTGGGAGGGCAGAGAGGAGGCTCTCGCAGCTTGGTGGCACTGGTGAGTTGGCTCATTGTTCCCTCGAACTGCTTGTTGCGTGGTTTCTGATGACCCATCCATCCTTCCATGCTCTGGGGCAGCCAAGACGCACAGGATATAATGACCAGGAAGATACTCTCTCCTGTGCTTCACTCCAACGTTAACATCCTGAGAACATGTGCATGAGTCCCACCACAAAAAGAACTGGGTACCATTGTACTATGAGGCATTAGTTTGGGGAAAGGTGGCTTTAGTAACCTGGCCTCCAAGCGTGTGGGACCTCACCTGCTCTGGTCAGTCAGGCCTCTCTGGAAGGGCAAGCAGAAGCCCGCCAGGGCGTGTAAATACGGCCAGGTTTCGGAGGCTTTAGCTCTTTATGCTCTCAAGGTGAAATCTAGGACTGTCCCAACACACCCACACCCCAAAAGCATTGGGCTTTATTCCAGCTCCTTGAAGGGGGGAGGGGGTTAAGCCAGAAGGGCAGAGACCGAAGGAAAAGGAGCAGGCGGGCAGAGAGGCTGACAATTGTTTGGTTTTTATTGGTATGTATTTGGCTGGGTGCAGAACTGCCCTGTCACCACTGGCCCTAGAGGAGCAGGCAGCAAGATGGTTCTGGAGATACTGCTAATTTGGGTGTCAGGACTTATGGGTTCATGAGCACAGTGGTTCCTCCTTCTAATGAAGTGCAAACTAATTCACAGCCAGACTTCAGCAGAAGGGAGCAACTGTCATAGCTGAAGGCACTTTAATCAGGGTGCATACCCAATGCCAGAGTTTGTTTCCTCCTGGTTACTCTGATAAATCTAGACGCCACATGCCACTCTGCTGGAGAACCAGCACCACGGGCAGCTGGGTTAGTGTGCTAGTCTAGCGAGCAGGGTGAGGGCCTGCTCACTGGTAGAACTTGTTAGCACTGTTCGCGTGGTCAATGAGCAGCTGACATGGGGTGAACTGTTTTCCATAGGCAGCCTCAAACTTCCTGAGCCGGTCCACTATCTTCTGAGCACCATACAGATCCACAAAGCGGAAGGGCCCTAAATGGAAAAATAGGACTTTGTTGAAGGAGACAACAAAAAGAGCTCTAGGATAAAATGAGTTACACCTTCCCAACCTGTAAGACCAACCTCCAAGACATGGGGGAAAGCCAAGCCCAAACACCGCTCCGATGTCTCCCTCTGTGGGTGTGGCCAAGATCCCTTCCTGCAGGCACAGGACGGCCTCATTCACAAATCTTGTCACCAGGCGGTACTGGATGTCTTCATCCGAGGAGCTGTAAGTGCAGAAAATGAAGGTTGGTGCTGCTGGAGCTCAAGGGCCGGCCGGTACAGAAGTTCCAGTGGTGTAGAGAAGAAGCCACCTGGAGGCCAGCCTCACTCCTGGAAAAGATGGCTGAGAGCCACTTGCCCTAATTAACCTGAAACTGGCACCTAGAACAGGGTTGGGCAGAATGGAGAGACTCTCTAGACACCATCAACTGTCAATTACAAATGATCGAAAGGGTTGGGGCGGGGGGATCAAGGGACCTAGGATAATCGTCTTTTTGTTGCTCTCCAGACCTTCAGAGGGAAGGCTGGAGCAGGGGTCTTTCTAAGGCTCAGCTACTATCCTTACCCTGACGCGTGGCAGAAACCGAGATAGCATGGGAGAGGGCAAAAGTATTCTGGTCAGGTAAGGTGATTATCACAGAGAAGATGGAAGAGGACTGAAGAGAAACCTGTTCCCACACTATTAGCTACTAAAGTTCACTCACACGCCATACTTAGGGGGCACCTTCAGACTTGCCAAAATACCATCCATGTCAGAATTCACATTCTTAGTCTTCACACCCTCCTGGTAGATGTAAAAGCCTTTCCCAGACTTGCGACCTAAAAGAAAAGGGAGAATTACCAAATCTCAGAGCCCAGACCTGCGAATTTTCTTCTCTGCTAGTCTGCTGTAACGCTCTAGTCTCTCAACCATATTTCTGAATTTGTCTATCTAGCTAACCCTAGACATTTAGTATTTGTCAAAACTTAGTGTTTTGTCAGCAGAGTTGGCAAAGAAGGAAAAAAGATCTTGTGTTTCTTGGAGCTTGGGAATCCATGTATGTGGATGGGAACGGCCACGTGGGTGAGCTTTAATGTCCAGATATGCAATACCAGGACCTAGTCTATGCCCTGGTCCTGGTGTGGATTTTGCTGCTACTTTGCCAAGAGAGAAAGCCACCTCTAGTGGGCCTCAATCGTATTTTGTTTAGAGGTATTACTTTTTCCACACAGGTGGCCAGGCAGCATGGTAAAGCCCGGGTACAGAGCTCGCTCCTGCAGGATCACAGGCGTACTCTAGGACTGGGGCCAAATGAAAATGCCTGCCTTGCAGACCTTGGTCAATTCCTCAGGCCAGAGTTCTGCCTTTGGTCTGTAAGCTATAGGCCCAGCCTAAGAGGTGGTCATGAAACCATTTTTAAAAAAATCCCCATAATAGTGGGCTCTGGTTTTAGGAAAAACTCCCCCAGGGCTTTCTGTAACTGTGTGTTTCAGGAAACTTTGTTCTCATGGTGTTAGTTATGTTTCTCTGAGGCTACTCACCCAGGAAGCCCCTGGACACCATCTCCTTCAGCAGTTCTATGTTTCCACCTTCAAACCGTTCCCCAAAGGCTTTGCCCAGATCTTCTGATACATGTTTTGCTACATCCACACCAACTTCATCGACCAGTGTGGCAGCACCCACAGGAAAGCCAAAGCTTGTGGTAAGGGAATCCAGCTTCTTAGGCTCAACTCCTTCCTGAATGGGATGGAAGCAGGGACCTTAGTAGGGTGGGGGTGGGGGGGTGGCACCCATTCCAGACCCTCCTACGAGGGCTCCCATGCTGATGATTAGAAACAGAACCAGTCCAACACTCACTTTTCTCCTGGGTACCACCTAGCCAGGCCCAGACTTGGGGCTGTTTCACTCAGGGAAAGCAAAGGAGGGAAAGTCTGAGCCTTCCCTAACCTAAGGCACTTAAAGGAATGAACAAATTCATTTAGAATGAACACTTTATTCGTTTCCTTGTTTGCAATTCTGACTCTCAGTAGTAATGAGATTCCATGGCAGACAAGGCTAAATTTCCCATAAGTAAGAGAGGAGACAGCACCACAGAGCAGTGTTGCAGACCCCTGGAGCCTGTGTCTGGTAAGTGCCCAGCGAGGAGGTACCACCCGTGGGGTGTGTGTGCAGCAGAAGCTGCTCCAGCACCGATCAGACCAAGTGGGCTTATCTGTTCTGGATGGCTCCTGCCTCTAAGGGGATGCAGCTAAAGAAGCAGAGCTAAAATTCTGCCCATTGGAGGGCAGCAAAGCTCATGATTTTCTACCACTATGTGGAAGGATTGGGTACAAAAGGGCTCCCTCAGAGAAGAGCCAGGACTTAGTGTATTAGAAGGAAGCCCATTCCTCATCCTGACAGTACCAGTCAGAGGACTGGTTTAAGGAGTGGAAGATGTCTCCAATGTTCCAAAAGCAGTACCAACCTGGAGGATTCTGAGGACTTCAGACATCATGGGTGCAAGGCACCTGGTGGTGTAGAAGCCAGGTCCATCCTGCCAAGGGAGATAATGTGGAAGAATCTGAAAGCAGGCTCTTTTCCCCACATGTCATTTCAAAATTCAAGGTGGTGTATCTTCCCAAACAGAACTGTTACAACTATAATGCACGGGAAGCCCCAACCAGGGCAGCATGGCTGGGAGAACCTGCGATGTCCCAGACCCTGACTTAGCAGTTCAGTCCATACCACTGTCCACACTGTAGACAACTAAGGGAAAAATCATACCAAAAGGTTGTTTGGTATGATTCTGAGGCAAACATAGGCAAAACAAGCCTGGAGGTACAAGGAATCTTAACAGAACTTTCCCCACATCTGTCACTCTGTTGTTATACAGCTCCTTACTTTCACCACAATGATGACCTTCCCCTGCTTGAGCCCGACAGCTACCGCTGAAGCAGTGGTGTCCTTAGACGTTTTATCTGTTGTAATAATCTCCAGTAGCTGCATCTTGTCCACAGGAGAGAAGTAGTGCATGCCAATCACCTGGCAAGGGGAGTACAAAGCCAACAGATGTAACAACGCTGAGGAGGGAACTGGATAGCACTCATTTTTGGCCAGGAAAGCAAGGGAGAGAAAGGTGGTCGTGATACAGGAATACTGCTTGATCCAGTTGAGTGGTTTGGCTCTGTGGTTTTTTGATAAAAAGTTCAGTATGTTCAGAGGGCTCACTGGAATCTTCCTCTTCCAACTGCTTCTAAGGTTTTTCACTGAGGGTGATAGATTCTACCAAGAATTAGTGCCAAAATCACAGCTCATGGCCAAATTAGATTTATCAGGGAAGAATGAATGAAAGTTCCACTCATATTAATGATACTGTTGGTTTAGAGGGGACACTTTTTTTTTTTTTTTTTAAGATTTTATTTATTCATAGAGACAGAGAGAGAGGGGCAGAGACACAGGCAGAGGGAGAAGCAGGCTCCATACAGGAAGCCCGATGTGGGACTTGATTCCAGGTCTCCAGGATCACACCCCAGGCTGCAGGCGGTGCTAAACCGCTGCGCCACCGGGGCTGCCCTAGGGCCATTTTTTTTTTGAGGACAGGGGAAACCGAGGTAGGCAGAAGAATCTGTCAATATGCTAGACTGTCAGAGATGTATTTGGATTTTACACAGATGGGTCTCACCAGCAGGATACTGGGTTTATTTTTTTTTAAAGATTTTATTTATTTATTCATGAGAGAGAGAGAGAGAGAGAGAGAGAGACAGAGAGCCAGAGACACAGGTAGAGGAAGAAGCAGGCTCCCTGCGAGGAGTCTGATGTGGGACTCGATCCTGGGACCCCGGGACCACGACCTGAGCAGAAGGCAGATGCTCAACTCCTGAGCCACCCAGGCACCCAGGATCCTGGGTTTAAATAACATTTATCGACATGCAGGGATGCCTAGGTGGCTCAGCTGGTTCAGCTTCCAATTTTTTTTTTTTAAGATTTTATTTATTTATTCATAGAGACACATAGAGAGAAGCAGAGACACAGGCAGAGGGAGAAGCAGGCTCCATGCAGGGAGCCTGACGCGGGACTCGATCCCAGGTCTCCAGGATCAGACCCCGGGCTGCAGGCGGCGCTAAACCGCTGCGCCACCGGGGCTGCCCTCAGCTTCCAATTCTTGATTTTAGTCTCGGGGTTGTAAGATTGAGCACTGTGTCAAGCTCTACGCTCAAGGGGAGTCTGCTTGGGATTCTCTCTCTCTCTCTGCCTCTCCCCACCAAGTCCCACCTCATAGCTCTCTTTCTAATAAATGTTTGTTTGTTTTTTTAAGATTTATCAACATTCAAATGTGCCTGAAGATTCATTACACTAATGAAGTAACTTGACCAGCAGCATTAGCACTGCCTGGGAAATTTAGAACTACAGATGCTCAGGCCCACCCCAGACCCAGATCTACTGAATGAGAGACAGGGCAGGGCCCAGATCTGTGTTTAAGAAGCCTTCCAGGTGATTCTAATACATGCTGAAGTTCAGAACCTCCTCCTCAGGCTAACAGTCCTCCCAAGTGAATTGCCATGGAAGAAAACAATTTAATCATAAAACTTAGAGTTTTGCTCTGTCTACCCTCATTTTAGCTGTGAGATATAATTAACGATATCTACCATTTGCTGATTACTGGCTATCCACTGTTCTTTAATACAATTGCCATTAATTCCCTACATTTAATCCATCACTCTGTGAACTAGTCAGTCCTACCTAGATGAGGAAAAAAGACATCAGGAGGTTAAAACTAGTAGCTCAGGGCCAGTCAGTGGATGGCAATGGGATTCCATCACAGTTAGCCTGTCTCCAGAGCCTGCCTACTCTCCATTATGTAACACATAGGTCACTTAAATGTTTCATAAACTTACCAATCCAAAAGTTGCTTCTAAATCCTAAACGTTCTTTAATTTATGTCTAAATGATTTTTTAAAAAACCAAACCTGTTTCAGACTCAGTACTTCTAAGCAAAAGGGATTAGCTTTTATGATATATAACTTATACACAATAAGTGTATAAGTGTTCATTTCAATGAGTTTTGTATATACACCCATATAATCACTGCCTCAAGCAAAATCCATTTTTCATCACTCAAGAAAGCTCTGCCAGAGGTGACCAACTTGTTCTGGATAAGCAGATGGCTGATCACCCAACCTGTGACCCTTTGCCCTTAATTTTATATGAGATAGGGGAAGCAGATGACTTATGGAAGCTATCCAAGATACCTGGAGGCCAGGACTGCAAAGCATGATACTTTTCCCACTGGAAAATGAGAAGTTAGCATCAAAGGTTCTCCTTTACTGACTTAAAATGCTGCAGAGGTGCTTTGAGTGATGTGACATGGCCAGATTGTCATCTCCCTTTATACTGTTGTTGTATCTTCCCTTAGTGTAACATTATCAGCTGCCACTTCTCCTTATGACCTTTTCCTGCCATCCCTGCACTTGCCTGTCAGGCCCCACATCACTTCCAATCTGCTATGTGTGAGGAAACAAGATTACCTTGTATTACCAAACTATTAGAATAGGAATAAACAGACTTTTGTGTTTTCAGTACAAGGACTCTGTATTAACAATTTTAGCTGCTTACAGGTCTCTTATATTTCCTGCCTACTTTTGGCTGGCTCTGGTTACCTAAGGCTAATTGCTATCCTCCAGAGACGTGAGGTATTTCATTTCTCCTTGAGTGCCTTCACTTTCCCTAGGTTGCTCTAGTCCAGCAGACGCCCAAAGAGAAATGTCTAAGCATCATTCCAAATACTTAAAGTGCTTCTACCTTTGCATGTCCTGGGTAGAAATTCTAAGTGAACCCATAGGTGGACACACCTCACCACACCTCCTGATCTTCTTCTTCTTCTTCTTTTTTTTTTAAGATTTTCTTTATTTATTTATGAGAAACACAAAAAGAGACAGGCAGAGACACAGGCAGAGGGAGAAGCAGGCTCCATGCAGGGAACCCAATGCGGTACTTGATCCCGGAATTCCGGGATCACAACCTGAGCTGAAGGCAGACACTCAACCACTGAGTCACCCAGGCATCCCACCTCCTGATCTTCTATTCTTGGATGTGGGATTGGAACCAAACATGTCTTAGATCATTAGCAGTGTCTACTCTGTAGCTGAAGTGATATTCTGGAGTATCCCTTTTTATTTTAGGGTCTATCTTTATTATTTTTTAATTTAAAAAAATTTTTAGAGTACTCTCTTCACCCAATATGGGACACAAATTCACAACCCTGAGATCAAGAGTCATATGCTACCAACTCGGCCAGCCAGGTGCTCCTTGGACCTATCTTTAAATACCTAATTGTAATAAAGGTACGCTTTATAGTCCGAACCTTGGAATGCAGATCACCTAGAAAAGCTTATTTTGGTTATAGTTCATTTCACTTATCCCAGCATCTTGAATGGTCATGGTATTAGTTTCTCTATGCCCAGTTTTGGAGAAAACCTCATCACTCCCTTCACTTCACAATCCACACAGGCCCTTCTCATGCTCTAAACCTTCCTCTGAGAGCCTGTAATAGGAAAACAGTTCAGGGTCTTTCCTCTGTTCAGAATTTACCTTCTCAGGTCTTTTGCTGGCAGCAGCAATTTCATTGATTGGGAGAGCAGATGTGTTACTGGCAAAGACACAGTGACCTGGAATCACCTGCAGGGGAAAAGCATTTAAGAATGTCACATAAACCCGGGAGATGACTGGAGTCTGAAGCAAAGCTAAAGTATGAGACCTGGGCCTGGCCCTGCTCTCCCCACAGCCACTCAGACAGGAGACACTATTCACCTGATATTTATAACCACCCAGGGCTTCTGTGTGTGACCTTGTTCTCTTTCCCATTCAGCCTCCTTCCATCTCTGGCTCAGCATCCTTCCTAACCCAGAGACTACATCTCAGCAGTTAGGTAAATAAGACACTTCAGATAAACACTGAAGAGATCACCTTGAGTTAAATCTCATTCGTTTCAAGATCCAGCCTATGTGCCAATCCCTCTTCTTGCTCAGATCTGCCCTTGAATCCAGAAGTTCATGATACCCGCACCCTTTACTTTTCTAAGAACAAGTCATAACATGCATGCCTAGCTCATTTTATACAGGGTACTGTTAGAAAACTGGACACCACTGTAATTAATCTACGGCACATGAATACTATTAACTGTTAGCTTTATCACCCTGGAGAAAAACTCTAACATAGACTGTCTCAGCATTCTGTTCATGATCCCAAGTTATTAAATTTTTATTCAGCTGCATGCATAAAACACACGGAAGGCACACCTGTCAAATTTGTGCAAACCGGGACAGGCAAAATCCTAACATCAGAGACAGGAATCAAGGTTCAAAATACATGCAACACACTAAAGAGCTGAGCGTAAAATAACATCAATTATAAGGAAGATAAAGGTCAAATACCATATCAATATTTTTTTATAAAGAAAAAAGGGAAAAACCTAGAGAGGCACCTGTTGGACAAAACCTGGCTCAGCAATCAGCTTGTGATCAGGCCCCCATGATTTTAATCAGAAGTGTGAAGTCGAAAGCAGAGCGTGACCGCAAGGAAGAGTCTCAAGTGGCATGTCTGAGAGGTATGGCATCTTATTCTGGTGGGGAAAGTCTCCATGAAGAGTGGACCAATATCTCCAAAGAGAGCAGGCAACAGTCCTCCCTTCCTGGTTCACACGTGGCTCTCCCCCGCTCCAGAGGTATTGTCTACTTCCTCCCTCTTGAATCTTGTGACTTGCTTTTACCAATGGAAAGCAGGAGTGACACTCTGAAGCTCTGGGCCAGGCCTTAAAAAGCCCCATTTTCTGCCCTCTTGGAAGCCAGAGGCAATGCTGTAAAGGTTTGCTCAGAGTCTGCACTCCTCTTGATCTGATGATCCCTCTTTCTCTTTCCCTTGATCACTAGTTTCCCAACTGCAACCCCAATTTTCCAGAAGCAAATACCAACACCTAGTCAAGTGGTAAAGCTCCTCTCTCCATGCTGCCTGTGTCAGCTTCTGCTGCTCCTTGGAATCTGCCTGCCACTGGCTCAGCAGTGCCCTCAAAGCCCTGGGATACCACTTATGTATCTGTGCTGAAATGCCACTTAGCACAGATGGAATACAAATCCACTCAGCTCTCTCTCAGCTGAATCTACATTACCCTTTATCAAAAGGAAAGATTTTCCAGTGCATGGATTCCAAAGTGGAAGCTGTCCCAGGCCGGCTGCTTATCTTTTGTTTCTCTCCCGACCTTGTCTTTAGTTTCTAAACCCTCCGTAGGCTGAGTCTGTGGTAGAGCAGGGATTGCCCTCACTCACAGGGCACTTTAAGAGTATGGCCACTACTCCAGAAACTTGGAGTACTACCAAGCCAGTTTCATTTTGTTTGCACAATCTACTAGCCCACATTTATTTAACTGTAGGCTGCTGCTCCAGGCCCCGGTTCTACCTTGTACTCAGGTTACTGTCATTTGTTCCTCTCGGCTCTTTCCTTGTACCACCCAATACAGGTACCTGTTTTGTTCATGGCATGTAGAATATTTGGGATCAAGACCAAAGCATTTCCACAAAGTAAGCATGTGAAACCTGCCTGGAGCAATAATTCCTCCCCTACTTCCTGTGCTGGCTAGATCTGAAGTTTAGTTATGGCATGTAGCTAACCCAAAATGTCAACACAGCTGGCTATCCTCCATGAGGCTACCTGTAGGTCTGGGTGACCGAACTCTCACAGAATGCTAATGAACCCTGTGCTACTTGATTTTCTTGCCTGGAGACCCAGATTTGACCTTTGTAACATATATACTGTGCATGAGTTCACAAAAAACTGATGTTTGGACATGAACAGCCCTATAACAAGAACCACAAGTTGCCTTTTAAGAACACCTGCATCTGTGTCCTCCACTCACTAAACGAGAATTCATGTACAACAGGCCTCATACTTACCGCTTCCACTTCTTTTAGCACTCTGTGCTTAAGACTTAGGTCCTCAAAAACAGCTTCAATCACCATGTCAGCCTTTTCAAAACCTTGGTAATCGAGCTGCCCAGTCAAGTTGCTAAAAATGGAGTCCCTTTCAAATGATGTTAGAGCTTTCTTCTTCACTTTATCATTCAATCTAGAAAAAATAGAGAAAAGGAGACTTACCATTTATTGAGCATCCATAGGCCAGACATGTGCTACATGTTTTTACCAACTCTATGAGATAATTCTATTACTCCCATTTTGAGAGAGAAGGGTTGCTTAAACAGGCTCAGAGGGACTCATGGTCAAATGGCTAGGTACTAGGAGAAAGACAGGTTGGCCCCCAAACTATAAGATGCCTTTACAAGTGAAACTTACATAAACTCTATCACTCAAAAAATAGTTAAATTTGCCAAGAAGAGTAGACACAAATACTAGAATGGCAAAACAAAGATGCAGCTCTGGTAACTCTGTACCTATAACAGAGAAAACACCCAACAGGTGTCCTAGACCACATGAACTTATTTTACCTGATTACACATCATGTTGTTATTCTGTAACTGTAATCTCCTAGAAAACCGAGACCAAGCATTATTTTCTTATATTCTTAATCTACTTCCCAGTCGGCACATAGTATAAGTAGCACATTCTATTGATTACATAAAATATTAACTCAAGGTTTCTTCTTTCCCACAGGGAGATAAAAAGGATTCCTGCTACTCAAACATTTAACCGATTACTTTTCACTGCCAAGAAAAGTAGGCTCTCTTAGGTTTTAATCTGACCACACTTTCAGAATAACTAACCTAGAGTTTTCCTGAATCCCATTCACTAATTTCCTTAACTAAAAGAAAAATTAAAGCCACAAGGTAAGTTCAAAGAAGTATTCAAAGTCTTAAAAAGTATGGGTTCAAATCTCTTGGTTTCTGACAACCATGTCAGCAGTTAGCAAACAAAATGCTCATCAGAACTCAAAACATGATTAGTTGCTCTAATTCTAATCCCTAATGAAACTGTTTTCAAGAGAGGATGGGAAACATTTATGTCCTAAGTCAGCAGCACGGTAAGGGGCACATGCCAGAGCCTGATGTTTCTGAGGCACAAAGGGAAAGCTGGGGAACTTAAATCCAAAAGAGACAGAGGGTGGGATCTATTTTAGAGCAGCAATTTCTCATTTTGGTGACTGTATGTGATGGTGTTTGGGAATGTTTACATGCTAGTCTCAGGGCCATGTTATCAAGCACGTGCCAATTAAAAAAATTTTTTTGTCACGAATCTTTTACTCCAACTCCTTGCTATCTTACAGTAATTTGCCAAAATGATTAAACCTGCCACATCTTGTATAGCATGACAGTAGCAACATAATCTCTCTGCAGAAATGAGGTCAAACATGCTGAAGCTACATAACCTATATAAGAAACAACAAAAAAACCTCATTTGACTAAAAGTCATGCATGGGACAGTCTAAGTGCAGCCAGCTTGTCCATTATACTGGAGCACAGAATTGGCCTGAAACCAATTCCCAGTCTGCCCAAGTGGCTGCTTGGTTTCCCCCCACTCTGCAAACAGGCAGCGTTTGGCCCCGGGGTGAGAAGGGGTAGGTGAGCAGGAGAGAAAGTAGTATTGACCTTTTATTAATTCAGTGGTAAGAAGGAGACACAGTCTGTAAAGCCTCAGACATTGTGGAACCAAATTCTTTTCCTGCTTCTCCACAGTTGTGCCAGCCAAGAAATAGAAGGTTCAAGAGTTTTGATCCCAGCTCTACCCTCAATGTGCAGTTCTGGCATACTTCCCCACCTCCTCATCTTCCACAATGTCATGCTGTTTCGTGTTTCCTAAAAATACAGCAGTGATGTGGAAACTACCAAAATTCACAAACATGAGACCTTCTAGTCTTGATACCAAAGCACGAAATAAATGGCATGTAAAAATATCTGGTAGTTTTCTCTTCTGCAGTTAGACATTACATTTTACTGCACACTGTAACATGTACAATAAAACTAAGGGAAAGGAATCAGTGTTTCTAAAAGTCAAAGGAAATAGCTTAACCATGGAGCATCCAGTACCCACCATGTTCAGGAAAAAGGAATCCATAATGGCAAAAAATGAACAGCATATTGCTGACAGAGACAGAGAGCTGGCTTACCCTTTGAACACCTGCTGCTGTCCTCGGCCCAGCCCGGTTAGCGTAGCATCTTTAAGTATGGTCTTCAGGCCCTTATCCACAGAGACCTGGGCAATGCCGGCTCCCATCAGCCCTGCACCAAGAATGGCTAGGTCCCTAGAAGGAAAGCATGAATGACTTCTGGTAATTATTTTAGTAAAAGTGGGAGATCACCCAAATTATTCAATAAACCAACAAAAGTGGGCACAACAAGGTATTTTAAATAATTTTTCCTATAAAAATTTTTATCTATGAATTTATCTATAAATTTATCTAAAATTTTATCTATGAAGTATTTTAAATTTTTATCTATAAAAATTTAAATTTTGCCCATAAAAATACATTTTCAAATGTATTTATTTTAATTTAAATTTTTAATTTTTTTAGAGAGAGACAGTGGCCATGAGCAGGGAAAGAGAGAGAGAATCTTAAGCAGGCTCCACACACAGTGTGGAGCCCAACAATGGGCTTGATCTCACGACCCTAAGATTATGACCTGAGCCAAAACCAAGAGTTGGATGCTTAATTGACTGAACCACCCAGGCAACCCCTTTTAATTAATTTAGAGAGAGCATGAGTGGGGCAGAGAGAGAGAGAGATTTTCAAAGCTATATGCAAAAATTTGTTAGGCCGAAAAGAACTGGCCTATACACAAGAAGACAGAATTATACTGATCTTCAATTATGCCTGGAGATAACTGAAAACAAAACAACCTGATTTATGTTGATGTCAATATGAATATCTCTGGTTTCCAAACAAAAGCCAATTTGCCATGATATGCCCAAAGACATTTAGTCATCTTCTTCTGACTACTTATTTTACTGATTTTACCATTTTCCAGTAAGCTTTCATTTCTTCTGAAATTTGTGCCATTACCCTTACTTGGATTACATCAAAATTCTCCTGGATGTTTTCTTTGCTTCCAGCCCTTATTACACCCCTCCCCACAAATACCTCCATACATGCACATTGCTGCCTTTTCTACCCTCCAACTTCTCTTGAACTTCTTAGGACCATCTGGCTTACCCCACAGTATTCTGGAATGGCTTCATATTCACTATTTTTGTTTCTTCAATTAAATTCTAAATATTTTGTGGGCCAGAGAGCATATCTGCTTATTCTCTCTCTCTTTTTTATTTTTAGTTTTTCATAATTCTGGAGCAATATGCCATGCTCCCATAGTAAACAACTAAAGAAATTCTTCCAGAACTTCTTCCTTCATAAAAGCCGAAGTTAACAGCACTATGTAGACTTAAGTTAGAGTTGTAATACTAGGCGGCCCCAGTGGCCTAGCGGTTTAGTGCTGCCTTCGGCCCGGGGTATTGATCCTGGAGACCCAGGATCGAGTCCCACGTTGGGCTCCCTGCATGGAGCCTGCTTCTCCTTCTGCCTGTGTCTCTGCCTCTCTCTCTCTGTGTGTCTGTCGTGAATAAATAAATAACAATCTTAAAAAAAAAACCAAACAGAGTTGTAATACTAGGATAAAGTTTCATTCCTAACACTTCTGATTATAATTTTCAAAAATCATGTTTATGACCTGAAAAGGAAACCTAATTTCAAGTTCTGGAAGCATCTTTTAAATGTAGCTTTGTAGTAACACGTGCATTTCTATGTTTAGTGGTTTTTTTTTAACAGTATTTATTAGTATTTTTAAATATTTTATTTATTTATTCATGAGAGACAGAAAGAGGCAGAGACATAGGCAGAGGGAAAGGCAGACTTCCTCAGTCCCAGGACGCCGGCCAGGATCATGACCTGAGTCAAAGGCAGATGTTCAACCACTGAACTATCCAGGTGCTCCAAGATTTATTTATTTATGAGAGACATCATATGCGTGTGCATGGGGGTGGAGTGGCAGAGGGAGAGGGAGAGAGAATTTCAAGCAGATTCCTCACTGAGCATGGAGCCCGATGGGGGGGCTCAATCCCATGATCCTGAGATCATGACCTGAGCTGAAGTCAAAAGTTGGAAGCTTAATGGACTGAGCCACCCAGACGCCCCTACATTGTTAGTTTAATTAACTGGAAAACAGTGAGAAAACAGGATAGAGAGACATAAAGAATAGGGCTAAAAAAGGTATTTATTGCATGAAAACTAAAAATTTGTCACAAACAGAAATGACCCCACAAAATTAAGACAACGATAGAATAGGAGGAAATC
Organism: Canis lupus familiaris; assembly: GCF_011100685.1. Taxonomy (NCBI): domain Eukaryota; kingdom Metazoa; phylum Chordata; class Mammalia; order Carnivora; family Canidae; genus Canis; species Canis lupus. Next base: position 20,388,083 of record NC_049238.1, read on the forward strand.
TGCAATATATATATATATTTTTTAATTAAAAAAATTATTTATGATAGTCACACACACACACACACAGAGAGGCAGAGACACAGGCAGAGGGAGAAGCAGGCCCCATGCACTGGGAGCCCGACGTGGGACTCGATCCCGGGTCTCCAGGATCGCGCCCTGGGCCAAAGGCAGGCGCCAAACTGCTGCACCACCCAGGGATCCCCTGCAATATATATTGCAGCAAAGAATTACAACTTGGGAAATGAAGAACATGCATGTGTCAATTAAAAAAGACATGGGGCACCTGGCTGGCTCAGGCAGCACAGCATGCGACTCGATCTCCAAGAGTCAAGAATTCAAGCCCCACATTGTGCGTGGAGATTACTTAAAAAAAAAAGGACAACCCACTAAAATGGGGAAGGGCTTGTATAAAGCAATTCTGGGATGCCTGGGTGACTCAAGTCAGTTCAGCGTTTGACTCTTGGTTTCGGGTCATGAAATGATCTTATGGGTTGCAGAACTGAGGCCTGGTTTGGGTTCCGAGCCCAGTAATGAGTTAGCTTGGAGTTCTCTCCCTCTGCCCACCCACCCCACCCCCCGCCCAATCTTTCTTGTGTGAGTTTGCTAGCTCTCTCTCTCAAAAAATAAATTAAGGGCAGCCCAGGTAGCTTAGCGATTTAGCGCTGCCTTCAGCCTAGGGCGTGATCCTGGAGACCGAGGATCGAGTCCCACGTTGGGCTCCCTGTATGGAGCCTGCTTCTCCCTCTGCCTTGTGTCTCTGCCTCTCTCTCTGTGTCTCTCATGAATAAATAAAATCTTAAAAAAATAAATAAGTAAATAAATTAATTTTTTAAAAAAGCGCAATTCACTAAAAAAAAAAAAAACAAACTGACAATAAAGATGCTTAACCTCCCTCATAACATGGGATATGCAAATTAAAATGAGATATTCTTTCCCCACCAGGTTGGCAAAAATTGTAAAAGCATCAGGGAGGATGTACAAAAATTGTTTTTTTCAGTACATGGCTGATGGAAGTATGTATTGTCCTACTTTGGAGGACAAATTTATTAAAACTAAACCTCCCATATCCCACGAACTAGTAATTCTATTTCTCATTATCTACTCCAGTGAAAGTATTTATGCATAAGATGACAAACTGCGATGAACAGTCATACAGTGTTCGTAATCATGAAAAACTGCAAAGAGCCATCAATCCATCAGTAGAAGATTAAGAGGAATGAGTTAACTGATATGTACTAATATGCACAGTCTCCAAGTCATACCACTGAAAGGAGCCAGTTACAGGCTTCACACAGAGGATTCCTTTTATAGTACAATATTCAAACCATAAACACAAAATACTATCAGTTAATATTTAACTTTATAACAGTTTTCTTAAAAAAGAATAAGTGCATTTTTTTGCATAAAAATTAATTAAAAAATAAAATAGATAAGGAATTCAAATGATTATCCAAGGTAAGGGGGAAGAGCCTAGGGACAGAAGTGGAGGAAGCAGAGGGCATCACTGGCAGCTGGGAAAGTAGAAAAAAAATCCCCTTTCTTTAATTCTTCAAAGTTCTTTTTTTTTTAAAGTTTATTTATTTAAGTCATCTCTACACCCAATATGGGGCTCAAGCTCATGACCCTGAGATCAAGAGTTTTTTGCTCTTCCTACTGAGCCAGCCAGGTGCCCCTATTCTTCCAAGTTTTAGTAAATCTGTTCACCCTATTCTGCCTTGGGTACCCTATGATTAATTCCTCATCTCCTTTTTCCCCAATTTATTTCCAAGTTTGGCCAACTCTTGCATCACGCTGTTTTTCTGTACATTTAGTTCTGAGTTCTTGAAAATTTTTAAAAATTAATTAATTAATGAGAGACACCAAGAGAGAGAGGCAGAGACACAGGGAGAGGGAGATGCAGGCTCCATGCAGGGAGCCCGATGCGGGACTTGATCCCAGGACTCCAGGATCACACCCTGAGCCAAAGGCAGATGCTTTAACCGCTGAGCCACTCAGGTGTCCCGAGTTTTTGAATTTCTGATTCAAGATGATTCTTATCTGCAAATGCTTATTTAAGGATATTTGATTCAAATTTGGAAGTGTTTTGTTACAGTTTTCTTCTGTATTGTGACTGCTTTAGGGGGGGAGAATCTTTATAAGCGTAAGTATTTTGATACTTTTTCTTACTTCTTATATGAGATGCATGTGGATTCTGCCTATCTTTTTCGTGTATTTGGTATAATGATACCCTCTCCAGATGGCATTATGTCTAGCTGCCTATGACAGGAAGAAGTATATACAGATAGGAGGAGGTGTCTGGAGTAGCTCATTAGGTTTCATTATTTAAGAGGACTCTGCAGTTGCAAAGTGTAGTCTCTTTAATTGATGGCATTTTTTGGTAGATGGAGGGATGGTGGAGTAAAGGGGTAGGGTGAGGAAGTAGCATTGGTGTGTTTCACAGTTGTATGATTTTGCAAGACTCTTAATACTTTTCTCTCTTGCTTCCTTTTATTTACTGTTACAGTGAGGTTTCCCTCTTACATAATGAGAAGTTAGTAGCATATCTGCCTTGCACTTATGCTATGCATGGGGAATGGGTGACTTTTTTGTCCTTGTTAATGTTTGATTTTTGTAGAATATATGAAGAGATGCTGACATAAGTGCTTAAGTGGCCATCTTACTGTACTACAGCACCTACTGATTGCAGGATACTGTTTCCATGTTGGGTAGAACAAACACAACCGGACTGGTAATGATCCCTACTGATCACCATGTGTGCTGGAGAAGTAGTTATAGTTGTAGTTCATATTATATTTGGAAATCAGCCCTCTGGGCTAGCATCGTTATCTGTCTCACCCACATTTCTTACCCGTTTTATCTTCTTTTTTTGGATTGTAATGTTGCTAAAGGTGAAGGAGATGGAGAAAGTAGTAACATTAGTTGCTCTGAAAGCCCTCACGGTAATTCAGCTAAAGCAGTATTACTTAACCTTGGCATTACTGACATTTTCGATTATTCTAATTCTTAGGCTTGTCCCATACACTATCAGGTGTTTAGCAATATCCCTGACCTCTGCTCACTAGATGCCAGAAGCACCTATAACAACCAAAAAATGTTTCCAGACATCATCAAATGATCCCTGGGGTGCAACATTCCCCAGGCTGAGAACCACTGAGCTAGAAGGTGAATTTAGGGGCATTAGTAAATTTAAAATGTTGAAGAGCTTTTAGGCAGCATAATATTGAAAATCTTGCTAAAAAGAATAGACATGAAACAGGCAAATAGTATCTTAAATATTTAGGTTGTAGGGCAGCCTGGGTGGCTTAGCAGTTTAGCGCCGCCTTTGGCCCAGGTTGTGATCCTGGAGACCTGGGATCAAGTCTCACGTCCAGCTCCCTGCATGGAGCCTGCTTCTCCTTCTGCCTCTCTCTCGCTCTCTCTCTCATGAATAAATAAATAAAATATTAAACAAAATATTTAAGTTGTAAATTAGAAAGACAAGCGTTTAACAATCAGAATGAGGCTATATATTTTTTTTATGAGGAAGAAGTAGGAGTTCCCAGGGATGGTATCTCAAATCACAGGAAGACACAAGATCAGTAAACATCGTATAGTTGTGTCTGGTTTGGGACATAAACCAGACTTCTAGGGGACATCAATAGCCAGACAGGAAAGCTGCTACAGAAGCCAATAGAGAGGTCTGGAGAAAACTCAGGCTGAACTTTGAAAGCCAGAAAGTTGTTAGGAGGAAGAGGGATCTAATATGCTCAGGATGGAAGACATGTAGGCAAGATGGAAGGTAGGAATCTAGCTTTGCGGTGAAACCCACAGAGGCTCCATAAGGCAGAGCTGAGCTTACTTTACTTCTTTCTGCGGAGCTCCAAATTTATTCTTCTTACACAGGACCTGACCATGATAAAGTCCCATCAACGCCTTTGATTCTTTGGTCATTGCAAGCTCTCCAAATTTCTGGAAAATAAAGGAGAACCAAAAAAACAGTGGAACTTCAGAGTCTCAACGATGGGAGTTCCTTCAGTCTGATTTCCTTGCAGAGTAGAGGTAACACACACGGAATCCCGAGTGCTCCAGGGCCCCCGTGATGTCTTCTTGTCTGTGGTACTTTCTGACTACTACTGTGAAAAGGGTTGGATTCACCTGAGCTCTAGATTCTCTGCTCCAGAGGTGGTGGTAGCTAACCTTTTTCATGGACTAGAATTTTATGGTCAAAACGGACCTTTCATGGTCCTCTCAGTCAACCCTCTTATTTTGAAGACTGGGAAGAGGAGGCTCAGAGAAATTAAGTCACGACAACACTTCAAGTGGCAGGACTGGAACTCATATCCTAGCAGTAGGACTCTCAATTCTGGGTCTCTTTTGTTGTAGCAGGCTCTGCATGACACCTATAGCTCTGAAAAGTCCCCTAATGCTTACAGAGAGCCACTCTCAGACTAGCAGTTAAGAATAAGATTTTGGGACGCCTGGGTAGCTCAGCGGTTGAGTGGCTGCCTTCAGCTGAGGGCGTGATCCCAGGGTCTTGGGATCAAGTCCCACATTGGGCTCCTGGTGGGGAGCCTATGTCTCGCCTCTCTCTCTGTGTCTCTCATGAATAAATAAAATATATATATATTTATTTATTTTTAAAGATTTTATTTATTTATTTATTCATGAGAGAGAGAGAGAGGCAGAGACACAGGCAGAGGGAAAAGCAGGCTCCATGTAGGGAGCCTGACGTGGGACTCAATCCCAGGTCTCCAGGATCATGCCCTGGGCCAAAGGCAGCGCTAAACTGCTGAGCCACCCAGGCTGCCCCTAAATATAATCTAAAGAAAAAAAAAAAAAAAAAAGAAGATGAGATTTAGAGTCTAGGTTTGACAGAACTGAGTTTGAAATCCTGGCTCTGCCATTTCACAGCTGTGAAGCTTTCTTCATCCTTAAAATGGGAAAAACAATACTTATTTTACAGTATTGCTGGAATTAAGTGAGAATGCTAGTAAAATGACTGGGTCTCAATGTCAGCTATCATCATCATCAATATTACTAGCATTTACCGGTATGGTTACATGGTTACAAATAGCATTTCAAAGGGAATCCCCCAAATAAAGTTGCTTTCATGCCTTAATAGAATATGCAACAATGTTCTACTGATCTTGATACAGTGTATCCTATTCAGTAAACCAGTGATTTTCAAACTGTGGCTAGAGATCCATCAGTGGTCATGAGGTTAGTGGGTCCTACACATAGGAAATAGGAGTACAGTGTATACAGTGAGGACAACTGATTTGTGAAACTTGTGCTTCAATTTTTCTGTACATATGTATATATGTAGCTGGTTAGGAGGTAAAAGACTAACTCAGAATGCACTGTAGTAAGCAACCAGTACAAGAAATGTTTTCTCTTGAATATGTCCTGAGCTCTTCAGATACCTTCTGTCTTATTACCAAAGAGCAGTCATTCTTCAATGATTGCTTAAAACTTAAAAATAACTGTAACCACTTAAATCTATAATACCACCAATTTGTTGGAAAAGTGGGAAGAGGTGAGGCTTGTTCACATGCTCCTCTCTGTTCTTTTAGTTGCTACACAACATTTCCTTCCATTTTCTAATTCACCAAAGAGAGGCTGGCCTTCAAAGTTTTATCTCTAGGCCCTAATAAGTAAGAAATGTATTCTTCTCTCAATGTATTCATTTTTATCAGAATATAACCAGCCCAACTCCAGAACAAAAACATCCCAATGATTCATTTGAAAGAATTAGAACTCTGGCCCTGCTTTCCCTACTTAAACCCTCATTACTGAGAGCAAGTTCAAGTAGCTGGGACCACTGACCACTAACGTGTTCTTAACATCTATTCACTGAGAGTAACCCTGAGAAATGATAGTCACCAGAAGAAAAACATTTTAGATAGACTTTGGGTACCTTTCCTTTTCTCAGCTTTATAAAAAGTTCTAGATCTTGGTTTTTCAGTAGCTAATAAAAAATTCAAAGGAAAGAACTTTACCTGAGATTCAGAGAGATAGCCAGCATCGTTCCCTTGCTCAATTCCAGTCTTTACCACCTAAAAAACACATAAAGCATTTGTTCATTGTTGCAAGGGATGGGCGAGATGCTCACTACCGTGAGTAAAACTGCTAGTTCATCAGTCTTCAAAGAGTAAGCCAAAAGTCTGGAAGCGGAGTAAGAAAGACAAGAGGACTGAATGGCTGCTTGCTTAAGACTTACTTTATTCTTGGGCCACCTGGGGGGCTCAGTTGGTTGAACATCTGCATTTGGCTCAGGTCATGATCCTAAGGTCCTGGGATGGAGCTCAGGAGGTCTGCTTCTCCCTCTGCCTATCCCCTCATTTGTGCTCACTCTCTTGCTCTTTTTTCCCCCTCTCTCAAATAAATGAATAAGTCTTAAAAAAGTTAAAAAAAAAAAAAAAAAAGACTGACTTCATTTTCCATCTCCAAGACTACTACTAAAACTAGTATAAAATGGAAGGAAATGAAATAGAAGAAAGTAATAAAAGTCAGAATGGGAAAAGATGACAGAGGTCCCACAGCTCAAACTCTTATCTCCTTATCCACTTCTAGACCACTATCCCAGCAGAGAAAAAGCTGCCACTGGCACTGCTCAAGTCTGAGAAAAGGTTTCCCCTTCCTTCTTGCTAAAATGGCTCTTCCAGCTTCTCTCTTGCTCTCCTACGTTAGTAGGCACATCCCCATAGTTACACTCTCAGCCCTTTTCTCCTTCCGTGCATTCTTCCTCAGGCCGATGGTCTCCTCTGTCATGTTACTCATGAATTCTATAAATTCAACTTAACATTTGAGGGAAGTCCTATCCTAAGTCCAAGTATAAAAGTCGAATTGACCCTGTATTCAATCACCACAATTTATGAGAAGGAAAAGTGGATATATATATACAAAAAAAACCAACCCACATATGAACAAATCTACATTCTTTATTTTTTTTATTTTTTATTTTTATTTATTTATTTTTTTTGGTTAAAAATTTTTTTAAATTTATTTTTTATTGGTATTCAATTTACCAACATACAGAATAACCCCCAGTGCCCGTCACCCATTCACTCCCACCCCTCGCCCTCCTCCCCTTCTACCACCCCTAGTTCGTTTCCCAGAGTTAGCAGTCTTTACGTTGTCTCCCTTTCTGATATTTCCCACACATTTCTTCTCCCTTCCCTTATATTCCCTTTCACTATTATTTATATTCCCCAAATGAATGAGAACATATAATGTTTGTCCTTCTCCGATTGACTTACTTCACTCAGCACAAATCTACATTCTTATCTTTTGTGTAAACTGTCACTTGAATTTCCTGAAACATCTAAACTCAGCACTTCTAAGACTTAACTCATAATCTCTTCTCTTTGGCAAGTCTCTTACTACCTTCACCTCTTTACTAATCTATCTTGGTAATGTCAAGTCTGAATGACCAAGATAGCTTCCAACTTCAAGTCTCTACTTGTCTCTCTTTCTAAATTGTTTATGACTTACTAGGACTATTATCTCTATGATCTATACAGGATGAAGGTCAAATTTCCAAATTCATTATTGTCCAAGTTCTAAAATCTAGGTTCATTTGGCCTTTTTGCACACATTTCAGTATCCTACAAAATCTGATCTCATTAAATGTTCCTTGAAGAACCTCATGCTTTCCAGCTTCTGTAACTTTGCTCAAAATGCCCACCCTACCTGGTACCACTTTCTCTTCACTTTCCAGGGCTCAGGTCAAATTCTATGATGCTCTGGGATGCCTGGGTGGCTCAGCGGTTGAGCATCTGCCTTTAGCTCAGGGCGTGATCCCGGGTCTGGGGATCGAGTCCCACATTGGGTTCTCTGTGGGGAGCATGCTTCTCCCTCTGCCTCTTTCTCTGTGTGTCTCATGAATAAATAAATCAAATCTTAAAAAAAATTATAGGAGGCTCTTCCTAATCTCTCTGGCTTACAGTGACTGTTGCCTCCTCTGTGCATTTAGCAATCTTCCTCTGTTCAATTATCTGGCAGTGATCCCAGGGTGGCATCTAACATCCCTTCCATTAGTTACCTGTCCCAGCACAGACACACATCTAATCTCCCCAAACTGGGAGATGGGTGTGAGAAGGGAATCATGTGTCCTATTTATGCATTTTGGTGTCTTTCCTCAAAATATATTTGTTGGCTGATTTATTGCCCATTTTCAAAGTCTTAGATTACATGTTCTCTTAATCTTAGATACTAAAGACTGAAGACTAAAGAGTTTCTAAGTTTTAAAGTCTACCTTTAGACAGAAGTTCTTAACCCTGTGATCATTTTATTTATCCTCCTTGATCTTTTTCAGAACTTTTCTGTATCATTACATTTTTTTGATAATTACAGCAATGGGGAAGTCAATAAGGCATTTTAGGTACTGCAATGTTTTCAACCGAGGCCATCAATTTTGTTTCAACTACCTTTTAATTAATGCCCAGGATTTCACTGGCCTTGTTATTCTGATATAACAGGTTTTCTATTTTTTCCTGTTTTATAACTGGTAGTTTTAAATTCCTTATGCCCAGCACTCATTATCCCCAAAATAATCAGTTTATGAGCCCTCATGGCTTGCTTGCTTTATTTTTAGTGAGTACTGTAATAACAGAATTAAGAACTATAGTACCAGAAGACATAGTTCGGAATGGCAATAAAGAATACTGCTCTATAAAGGGAGGAAACATGAGAAATGTGGGAATATGGGGTGAAGACTCACATCGATTATTTTCAGAGGTGCAGGATAAAGGCCTTTGGTCTGTTTTCGTACTTTTTCTTCCACCTTTTTGTAAACCTGTTGTCTGACAAAAGGAATACTCAGGGCATATGACGTCAATTCTGCAAAAGAAAATGGTTTTTAGATACTTACTGGAAAAAGCCTAGTCTCCCTTCTTAGTTTGTTCTGTAAACTCCATAAAAATGCAGTAATTGTAGCTATCTGAAAGAACTTTTCACTTTGATATACAAAATCCAAATTGCAACCTAAGCACTTCTATACACATGGTTTAATTAGTTGATAAATACTAAAGTTGGGTGTTGGGTGCATGGGTGTTTATTACAGTATTATATATTATTCTGCTTTTGTATTAATGCTTCAAATTTTCCAAAATAAAAAATTGAAAAAAAACATGGCTGTAACCAACCAGTGTAAGGTTTAGGACTTGAACCTAGAGCAGTTGTTACACTCCTTAAGGATGACTCTATACTTAGAGTAAAAAAAAAAAAACGCATTTACCTCCTCATTTTATAACAAAATTAAACTCTCTGGAGAGAACCTTTGCCTTAGTTCTTTAATAATGACACTCACTTTCTACTAATCCCTTGTCTCTCTTTATGGAGATTTTCTTATCAGATAGTCCTTTGGCAAAATTAACTGCAACTTCTTCTAAGTATTCAATTGTCCGTTCCTCTGGAGGTTTTAATCCTGGTCCTGTAAAAATGAACACAACAGATTAGAATGTAAATCATTTTCAGCATAGCTTTCCATGTTATACTAGAGACTGGTAGGTGCCAAGTTATGAGCTATGGACTCAAAGAATATAAGAAGTAACACTGAGCAAGGGTGTAACAATGTACTCTAGATAGAAAACCAGGTCTTAAGTCTGGCTTCCATTTCTGAGTAGGATGTAGAATGTCTCATGAGGCCTGTATTCTTGCTGCAAAACTGCAGACAAAAATGAATAAACTGTAAAACCACACATTCATAAAGCTATGAGAGAGTGGTAGAAGCAATGAGGACCATATGAACTAAAATTCCAGACAGGGAAGAGCTTGCCTGAAGTGAACTGATGATTGCTGGATGTTTTCTTTTCTGAGGTTATATGATTCTTTTGGGCATGGGCTGAAGATTAGAGTTGGCTCAAGCAGAAGGATGCTCCTGGGAGCAAGTGAAATGATCAGTTTTAGGAGGTCATGTACAATACATTATAAGCTAGAAGAAACCAAATGCAAAGCTAGTCTTTCCCCATGGAACATTCATGGAATTCTAAGGTGGTATAGGAGGCTGGAAGGGCTGGGTCAAAGAGCTGGAGGGAAATCTCTCACAGTGTGATGATGTGTAGCACATAAAGTACTTCTATAGAGAAAGGAATATGCCAATAATAATGTAACTCATTTTCTACTTAAGGCATCTACTCTATACTGAACTTGTTTGAGGAAAGAGACTAAAGAGATAGGCTCCGAAATTCCAAAGGCTATTTTTACAGGGTTGTGTAAACAGACATCCTGTGTCTATTGGTGACTGGGGTTCAAAAGGCAATTTTGTGCAGTCTTGTGGTATGAAGGAAACAAAATCCCAATAGTAAAAGGAGGCTGAAACAAATTTGCAATCATATTTTTATCTCTCTTATGATACATGCCCTATTGTGAAAGTATGTGAAAGAGGATGAAAAAGAAAAGCCTTGGGATGCCCGGGTGGCTCAGATGGTTAAGGAATCTGTCTTTGGGCACAGGTCATGATTGTAGGGTCTGGGATGGAGCCCTGAATTGGGCTCTCTGCTCAGCGGGGAGTCTGTTTCTCCCTCTTCCTGCCACTCCCCCTGCTTGTGCTCTCTCTGTGTGTCTCAAATGAATAACAAAAACAAAAAGCTCCAACTTGTGAGAGGTAAAAATGCAGAGGGCCCACAAAAGTCTCAAGGAGCCTGCAGGGAGGCCAGTGCAGCTGGAACCTGTGGAGTAGAGTCCTGGAGGGCAGCTGCTCCACAAAAGGAGGACTCCAGGTACCTACAGAGGGCCCCTGAAACTCTGGATGAGTACTGTTAACCACGTGCATGAGATGAAACTGCAAGAGGCAAACTGACTGATACAAACATGCAGAAATGAAGACAGAAGTAGCAGACAATGTTAGAAAGGCTATTATTGTAAATGCATGCTATACATTCAAGAAGGTAGAGGAAAGCAGAAACATAATGAAGAGAAACTGAATACATAAAAGTGAATCAAATGTTACTTCTAGATAGGAAATGAAAGATACACAAGATTGGGTTAATAGTAGATTATACACCAAAGAAAAAAAGATCAGGAAACTTGAATACATGGCAATAGAAAATATACAGATGGAAAAAGAAAAATTGCTTCATTTTGGGACCGTATCAAGTAAATCTAACATAGGTGAAGTTGGAGCTGCAGAGAAGGGGTGGGGGGAAGATGGGAAAATATTGGAATTAATGGCCAAAAAGTTTCCAATTTGGTCAAAACTACAAATCCACTATCCAAGAAACTCAATGAATGCCATGCCCAATGAACATTAAAAAACAACAGTAACTATAGCAACAACAACAAACCAAGATACACCATAACACATGATTAAGACTAAGTAATAAAGGGAAGATCTGACAGTGGGGGCAAGGGCGGTGAAGGGGAGAGACACATTATAAACAGAAGAACAAAGATAAAAATGAGAACAGACTTTCTATCAGAAATTATGCAAGCCATGACATGATGTTGACACATCCATAAAGTACCCCCCCCAAAAAATAAATAAAGTACAAGAACCTAGAATTCTGTGGCACTCAAGAATATCTTTAGAAAAATAAGTGGAAATAAAGGCTGTCAAACAAATCAAAAGGTGAGAGACTCCATTGCCAGCAGACCTATGCGACTGAATATGTCAAGTTCTTCAGGTTGGAGGAAAATCAAACCAGATGGGAACTTGGAGCTATACAAAGAAAGAGCACTCAAAATGGTAACCATGTGGGTATATATAGAAAACTCTCTTCTCATTTTTAATCTCCTTAAAAGATGACTATTGAAAACAAAGATAGCAATATGCTGAGGAATATATAATATATTTAGAAATGAAATGTTGAGACACTGATACCATTTGCAGTAGAAAATCTGTTATAACTTTTGATGCCCCCAAAACTTAACTACCAATAGCCTACTACTGATCAGAAGGTGTACCAATAACATAAATAGTTGATAACATATTTTGTGTATGTATTACATACTGTATTCCTATAATAAAGTAAGCTACGGGAAAAAAAAGTTAAGAAAAAAAGGAACTACGTTTACAGTACTATATAAAAATCTGTGTGTAAATGGACCCACACAGTTTGAACTTATATCATACAAGGGTCAACTGTATATTCTTTTAAGGTTCTTACCTTATAGGTAAAATGATACATCATTTCCAGATAGATCATATGTTAAGGATATAGACTATAAACCTTAGAGTAACCATTAAAAGGGTAAAGCAAAGTAAAAGCCCAATAGTGAGGGTAAAAAATTACTAATCCAAATGAAAGAAGGAAGGAAAAACAGGACAAATAGAAAACAAGTAGCATCAAATGAAGTTGAAATGCTAGAACTGTGTTGGTATGCTGTAGAGGAAGCTAATGAAAGGCTTAAGGAAACTGGAATGTTAACGTGGATTTATGATGTTAGACCTGCTCAGCCAACCTGGAAAGGTTAGAGGACACATCTTTCACCATGACTGTAAGAAATCAATTTGGGGGAAGATGGCATGCTTGAAGGGCTGTGTCGTTATTCTTCTCTGTAGGTCACAAATCACAGTGGGAACTGCTACCATCAATTGGGATCCTAGGGTGGCTGAGGCCAAATAGCAACATTTAACTGCCAAAGGCAAACTGAGTATGGTTATCATAATGGACAGCAGAACCAAAGTAGTAATCAGAATAGTGTGACTTACAGAGACCTATAGCACTGGCTAGTTGATCATGGTGTCCCTAGGAAAGAAATAGATGGTAAGTCTACTATAGTCTTACTTGATCTGTATGAGAGAATTCTAGTTCTAGTAAATAGAGGTATAACCTAAACCACCAAAGAAAGTCATGGGCCCTCATCATTTCCCTGCAATGAGTCAGTTTACAGACCCAGAACCTCTTGAATTAAGGGGAGGTTGCATTTCCATAATGGGAATATACTGTTAATCTTCCTCCCAGCCTTCCCCAAAGGGATCCTATATGGTCATTAACCTTGGGGAAAGGGAAATATAGTAATCAGATTTTGGGTGGGATTACTGGACACTGGCTCTGAACTGATGCTAATTCCAGGAGACCCAAAATATCTCTCTAGGTTCACCAGTCAGATTGGGGCTTATAAAGTCAAGAAATCCATGGAGTTTTAGTTCAGTTCTATCTCACAGTGGGCTTACTGGATCCCTGAACCCATCCTGTGGTTATTTCTAGAATGCATAATTGAAATACACATACTTAGCAACTAGCCCCATATTAGCTCCTTGAACTGTGGAGTGAGGGATATTAAAATGTGAAAGGCCAAATGTAAGCCATTAGAACTGCCTCTACTTAGAAGAACAGTAAGCCAAAAGTAATACTGTATTTTTGGAGGGATTACAGAGATTAGTGCCACCATCAAGGACTTGAAAGATACAGGGGTGGTAGTTTCTATTCATTCAACTTGCCTATTTTGGTTTATGCATAAAATAGATGGGTCTTTGTAGAACAACAGTGGATTTAAACTTAATTAATTGCAGTTACTACTACAATTGTTGATGGTGTTCCAGATGTGGTTTCATTGCTGGAACAAATTAACACATTGTCCTTTTTCTGCTAGGCACTTACTGATCTAGAAAATGCTTTCTTCCTCAATAGCTCTTAGGAAGGACTACCTGAAGCAGTCTGGCCTTCAGTTGGCAATATACTGTTACTGTCTTAACCTCAGAGGTATATCAACTCTCCAGCCATATGTCATAATTTAGTCCGTAGAGATCCTGATTGTCTTTCCCTTCCACAAGATACCATGCTGGTTCATTACATTAATGATATTACACTGAATGAATCTGGTGAACAGGAAGTACCATCTACTCTGACATATTCATCTTAGTGTAATTTCTAGGGGTACAATGGTGGGGGGCATGCTGACATCCCTTCCTAGGTGAAGGTAAGTTATTGCATCTGGCCCCTCCTACCACAGAAAAATATGCATAACACCTAGTGGGCCTCTTTGGATTTTAGAGGCAACATTTACTTGGGTGTGCTACTCTAGCTCCTTTACTGAATAATTTGAAGGCTACTAGTTTTGAGTGGAACCCAGGAAGAAAAGCTATTTTGGGCCCTATGATTCAGATCTGATGGTGCATGAAGGGTCAGTGGTAGATAGAGATGTGTTTGGAATCCTTGAGAGGACACTATAGGCAAATCATAGTAGACATTTAGGAATTTGGAGCAAACCCCTACCATTCTCTGTGAATAACTACTCTCCTACTGAGAAAAAGCTAGTGGGCCTCAGTAGGGACTCAAAGCTTAATTAACCATGGGGCATCAGCTTACCATGGGACCTGAGCTGCCCATCATGAAATAGATGTTGTCTGGCCCACTAAACCATAAAGTTCATTGACTGTAACAGCATTCAACTTCATTATCAAATGGAATTGGTATATGTGAGAATTGGTTTGAGCAGACCCTAAAGACACAAGCTATATGAGAAAGTGACCAAACTTTCCTTACTCCTCCTTCTCTGTCCCTGTTTGCCCCTATGGCTTCAGGGGAGTTCCTTATTATTATCAGATGACTAGGGAAGATAGAGCTCAGGCCAGTTTGTAGATAGTTCTATATGATATGCAGGCACCATCTCAAAGTACCCTACTGCAGCATTATAGTCCCTTTCTGGGGCTATTAATCCTGATTACCAAGGGGGCGTTGGGCTACCACTACACAATGGGAATAAGAAAGAGTACATCTTGAAAACCACAGATCTCTTAGGGGGTCTTTTGGTGCTAAAACAACCTGTAATTAGTTAAAGGAAAACTACAACAACTCAGTTCATGCAGGACTGCAAGTGACCCAGACCTTCTAGGAATGAAGGTCACCCCACTAGGCAAAGAACCATGACCAGTTGAGGTACTTCCTGAGGGCAAAAGGAATATGGAATGGGAAGGAGAAATAGGTACAACTGTGGCCACATGACTATTTGTAAAAACTGAGGAGCCCAGCCCCTGGCCAAAAACCTATGTGTGATTTTTCAGGCCCAACTACAGGCAATTACAAAGGCTTTTGCCCAGCAAGCCTCACAGGGAAAGCTGTCCTTCCCACAAGAGACTTGGTGTGCAGTCAAGAGACTGACTTTAAGGGGAGTTGCAGTCAATAACTGAGGTATCCCTTGCTGGCTATGGTCTTACACATATCAGCGTTCTTAGCCCAAGTACCTCATTCCTTTCTATTTGGGCCCTCCAACCAAGCTCTTCTTCAGGTACCTCTGACGAGGACTCCTTATGGGGGAAGAAAGAGAAATCTTAAAGATACTTCTACTCAGACTCAGTACTTTTCCCTTCCTGGCTCTTATCATTTTAAACAATGAAATCACAACCAAAAAGCACAAAAACTGAGAAGGATATGGCACTAAATAGGCCATGGAAAGGACACTTGTTGGCTATATGAGAGCTAAAAAAAGAAGGCAGAATGTTGCCCTATTTGACCTCAGCTGGAACACGTGTACTGGGAGATTTGAATTTTTCACCACTCAGTGCCTATTAAAGACTGAAATAGGGCAGCCTGGGTGGCTCAGCGGTTTAGCGCCGCCTTCAGCCCAGGGCGTGACCCTGGAGACCCGGGATCGAGTCCCATGTCGGGCTCCCTGCATGAAGCCTGCTTCTCCTTCTGCCTGTGTCTCCGCCTCTCTCTCTCTCTCCTTTCTGTGTATTCTCATGAATAAATAAATAAAATCTTAACAAAACAAAACCCAAAGCATTTAAAAAAAAAAGACTGAAAAAGCATCATAAGTGTTATTTTTGGGGTCACAACAAGTTTTAGTGGGTAGGTGAATTCGGAGATAAGGAGCCTGCAAATAATAAGGATTAACCATACTCTGATCACAAGAGCATTCAACTAGAAATCAGTAACAGAAAGATATCTAAAACATCTGTAAATATTTGAAAATTAAATAACACTCCCAAATTACACATGGGTCATGGGTCAAAGAAGAAACCATGGGAAATCTGAAAATATTCTGACCTTCACGGAAGTGAAAAGTGTAACATTAAAATATGTAGATAAGGGATGTCTGGGTGGTTCAGCGATTGAGCATCTGCTTTTGGCTCAGGGCCTGATCCCAGATTCCGGGGAAGGAGTCCCACATTGGGCTCCTTGTGTGGAACCTACTTCTCCCTCTGCCTGTGTCTCTGCCTCTCTTTCTGTGTCTCTCATGAATATAAATAAAATCTTTAAAAAATAAATAAATAGGGATGCCTGGGTGGCTCAGCGGTTAAGCGCCTGCCTTCAGCCCACAGAGCACGATCCTGGAGTCCCAGGATCGAGTCCCACATCAGGCTCCCTGCATGGAATGGAGCCTGCTTCTCCCTCTGCCTGTATCTCTGCCTCTCTCTCTCTCTGTGTCTCTCATGAATAAATAAATAAAATAGATAAATCAATGCTACAAAAGAAATTGACAGTTTTAAATATTTATGTTAGAAAAAAAAGCCTAAAATCAATGATCTACACTTCTACTTTGAGAAACTAGAAAAAGAACAAATTAAACCCAAAAGCAAGCAGAAATAATGAATAGCTGAAATCAATAAATAGCAGACAAACAACAGAGGAAAATCAATGAAACTAAAAGCTAGACTCATCAGGGAAAAAATAAAGATGACACAAAGTATCAATATCCAGAATGAAAGAGTATAAATATCTTTACAGAGTATAAAGATATTGAAAGAATAATACAGAAGTATTAAGAAAAACTTTATTGTAACAAATTTAGCAAGTTAAATAAAATGGACAAGATCTTTGAGAAACAAACTACTATAAGCTTGCTCAAAAAAATGGAGAACCTGGATAGCCCTTCTAAAGAAATTGAAATCATATATAAAAACCCTCCCAACAAAGCAAACTCCAAGTCCACATATGGCTTCACTGGTGAATTCTATCAAGTATTTGAAGAAGAAATAATGCTAATACCGAATAATACCAATCTTCCAGAAAATAGGAAAAAAACATATTTTCAATTCATTTCATGAAGCCAGCATTATTCTGATACCAACACCAAGCAAAAATATCTCAAGAAAATCATCCCTGAGACCATTCTCTCTCATGACCAGACATAAAAATCTTTTACAATTTTAGTTGATTCTGTCAATTTATAAAAAGAATAATACATTATGACCAAATGGAGTTTATTCTAAGAATGCAAGTCTAGTTCAACAGTCAAAACTCAATGTAGGGGATTCCTGGGTGGCTTAGCAGTTTAGCGCCTGCCTTCGGCCCAGGGCGTGGTCCTGGGGACCCGGGATGGGGTCTCATGTCGGGCTCCCTGCATGGAGCCTGCTTCTCCCTCTGCCTGTGTCTCTGCCTCTCTCTCTGTGTCTCTCATGAATAAATAAAATCTTAAAAAAAAAAAAACTCAATGTAAGTGACATTACTAATACATTAAAAAAGACAAAAATCACAAAATCATCTCATGAGATGCAGAAAGAACATTTGACAACATTCAACATCTATTCGCAGCAAACTATAGATAAGAGGAAATGTCTGTAATGATAAGGGCATATATAAAAAAGCTATAGCTGACACCATACACCCTATAGCATCAGAATGAAGGCTCTTCTAAGATGGGGAACAAGTTAACAATATCTGCCTTCATTACTTCTAACCAATATCATACTAAAGATCTTAGCCATTGAGTAAATCAAGAAAAAAAATAAATGCCAACCAGATGAGAAAGGAAAAAGCCAAAATGTCTTTATTTATAGGCATTATTATTTATATAAAAATTCCTTAGAAATCTATAGAAAAAACTACTAGAATAAATAAGTTTAGCAAAGTCACAGAATACAAGGTCCACGGACAAAAATCAATTATATTCATATACACATTAGTGGTTAATAATGAGAAATTAAAGTTTAAAAAGTATAATGTCCTAAAAGTATGAAATACCAAGGAATAATTTTAACAAACTGTGCAAGACATGTTCAAAGAAAAGTAGAGAATACTGCGGAGAGAAATTAAAGATGACCTAAATAGAGAATTATACTTCTATTCCTGGTGAAAAGACTCAATATTTTAAAGATGTCTATTCTTCCCAAATTGATACATTAATTCAGTGCAATTCTAATGAGAATCCTAGCATGTATTTTTGTAGTTATGGATGAGATGATTATAAAATTTATATATAAATGCAAACAAACTAGTATAGGCAAAATAAAGACTGAAAGAGAACCAAAATAGGGTTGTATCACCTGATTTCAAGATTTACTAAAACACAATAATCAAGATAGTATTATATTGGGTTAAGTAAAGATATATAGATTACTGAAGACAGCAAATCCAGATACAGATTCAAGCATATGGGGTCAACTGATTTTTGACCAAGGTGTCCAGGTATTTCAATAGGGAAAGAAGAGTCTTCTCAACAAACTGTGCCAGGGCATTGTATATCCATTTGCAAAAAAAACCCAAAAAACAAAACTCAATCTACTACACAACGTATACAAAAGTTAACTTGAAATAGATCACAGACTAAAATGGAAGACTAAACCAAGAAAATACAGGAGAAAATCTTTGTAGTCTTGTTAAGAAAAGATTTCTTACGTACTACAATAGCATGACCCATAAACGATGCTGATACAATGGACTTCATCAAGATTAAGAATTTCTGCACTTAGATAATGAAAAGACATGCCAGATAGAAAATATTTGCAAATCACAAATCTCACAAAGGACTTGTATTCTGATATAAAGAACTCTGAAAACTCAGTAATAAAAAAAAACAAACAAAAGAGGCAAAACATCTTTAAAGACATTTTACCAGAAGATATACAGAAGGCAAATAAATCAACACATGAAAGAAACTTAGTATCTCTGGTCATTAGGGAAATATAAATTAAAACCACAACGAGGGCACCTGAGTGGCTCAGTAGGCTAAACCTCTGCATTCAGGTCAGGTCATGATCTCAGGGTCCTGGGACAGAGCCACAAGTTGGGCCCCCTGCTCAGCAAGGAGTCTGCTTGTCTCTCTCCCTCTGCCCCTCACCCCTGCTCGTGTTCTCCCTCTCTCTTGCTCTGCTCTCTCAAATAAATAAAATCCTTTAAAAAATAAAAAAAAATTAAGGAAAAAGAAACCACAATGAACTTTTACTATACTTCTATTAGAAGGTCTAAAATTAAAAAGACTGACCATGCAAAGCAGTTGGTAACTAGAACTCTCATACACTGCCAGTAGGAATGCAAAATGGTATCACCACTTTAAGAAAACAGTTTGACAGTTTCTTTCTTTCTTTTTAAGATTTTATTTATTCATGAGAGACAGAGAGAGAGAGAGAGAGAGAGAGAAAGGCAGAGACACAGGCAGAGGGAGAAGGAGGCTCCATGCAGAGAGCCTGACATGGGACTCAATCCCGGGTCTCTAGGATCATGCCCTGGGCTGAAGATGGTGCTAAACCACTGAGCCACCCGGGCTGCCCAAGTTTGACAGTTTCTTACAAGCTACACACAAATCTATCATATAATCCAGCCAATCTACTCTCTGGTATTTGTTCAAGAGAAATGAAACATATCAAGACTTGTGAATGAATGTTCATAGCAGCCTTACTCTAAACAGCTCCAAACTGGAAACAAATTTCCATCATCTGGTGAATAAACAAATTATGGTACACCTATACAATGGAATAACACTCACCAATAAGAAGAAACAAACTGTTGAAATTGCAACAATATGGATGAATCTTAAAAGTATGATGCTAAATAAAAGACATAAAGAGCTATATACTAAAAAAACGTTCTGTTGTATGATTGTGGTGGTGTCTACATAGCTATATATGTTTGTCAAAACTCAAATTGTGCATTAAAAATTGGTAAATTTGTTATTACATAAATAACATCTTAGTAATGCTGATTTTTAGGAAATGCAAGAGGGTAAAAAAAAAAAAAAGAAATGCAAGAGGGTGATGAACACATAATTTGGAATAGTGGTTTCCTTGGGTAAGGGGAGGCAAAGAAGTTATGTGGAGGAAAGTAGCATATGAGTAGATGCCAACTACTATTAATATTCTCAAGTTACTTCATACACATTTATTACATTATAACAGACACAAAAAACGAAAGGAGGCTTATCATGAATAATGTTACACGTAATCTAAGAACCAAAAACAAGGATTTGATTCAAATTTGTATTCTATTTTTTAAAGATTTTTATTATTATTTTTTAAGATTATTTATTAATTATTTATGAAAGACAGAGAGAGAGAGAGAGAGAGGGAGAGAGAGAGAGGCAGAGAGGCAGAGGGAGAAGCAGGCTCCATGCAGGAAGCCTGATGTGGGCCTTGATATGGGGACTCCGGGATCACGCCCTAAGCCAAAGGCAGAGGCTCAGGCACTGAGCCACCCAGGCGTCCCTCAAATTTGTACTCTTGATGTCCAATTTGTAAAATAAAATAGAAGTTGGGGTGACTGATGTTTGGAAATGATTTAGTATTAGCCATATTTAGAAAACTTCACTCTTCAGAATGACTCATTTCTTGAGAGTCTGAATTTCACTCTAATATTTAAGATATTAATTTTTAAAAAAGTAACTTCATAAGGCCGAATTCTGAAACATGTTACCACTTACCCAGGGGTTCCACTAATTGGTCAACCAGTCCCATTCTCTTTGCTCTGTCTGCACGAATGTTTCTACCAGTCAACATCATGTCAAAAGCAGCAGGCAGACCCACCTTACAAGCAAGCAAGGATCAGAGTACAGAGGAAAAAATATCAGTGTAACAATTATAGTTTACAAATCATTCAACTGAGCAAAATAAATATTAAAATGAGAAAAGTCAAATGAGGTTTTTATGCTATTTATCAATCAGTTAATATACATTTAGGTAACTTTTGGGATTAGACACCTTCAGTTGAAGCAAAATTGTATCTCTTCTTTTAATTCAATATGTAAGATTTCTGTCTAGTGAAATTGATAAAGCAGAGAAATAATTTCATGTTTTCTAAAATTGTGCATTTATAGATTACTTAAAATTCATTTAGTGGAGCTAGTGGAGACTGAGAAACCTGATAGTTTTGACCATGTCTTTCCTTATAATTTTAATTTTTAAAAAATATTTATTTAAAAAAGGATTTATTTATTTGAGAGAGAGAGCATGCAATCATGTAAGCAGGGGGAAGGGCAGAGGAAGAGGGAATCTCAAGCAGACTCCCTGCTGAGTGTGGAGCCCAAGGTGGGGCTCCATCCTAGGATCCTGAGACCATGACCTGAACTGAAATCAAGAGCTGGGATGCTTAACCAACTGAGCTACCCAGGTGCCCAGCAACGTTTTAAAAAATAATTTTAGTTTTAAAAATAGAACCCAGCTAGAGTTCCTTATGTATTAGAGGAATAGTTTCTAATAACATTCAAATACCAACTATTACAAAACAATGTAAGAAACCCAGCAATATTTTCTACATCTACAGGCTTATTTATTCTTTCAATAAATCCTCTTGATATTATCTATGAAGAAATGTATACTATTATCAGAAAACTAACACCATAAATCTTCCTGTTTTTCTGTGCCCAGCTCATATCAACTTCCTTCCAAAGAGTATTTCTGCTGAACTTTGTTTTCACTGAGGAATCAATAGTGCCTGAAGCTGTAGGGTTTAGTGGGATATTAAGATTGCTCTGCAGTCCCCAGGTCTGACTGTTCTTTCCTTAAGAATTCAAAAGCCTGATTGGCTTCTTTTGGTTCTACAGAATACAGCAATGAAATCATCCAAATCAGGAGAAAGATCTGCCTCTTCTATGTATCATGAAATATGACCCATGGATTTGAAAAAGATGTAGTAAGATGCAGTAAGATGGTACTGTGTACAGAAGGAACAAACTAAACTACATACAAGTTCAACGGGCACCTGGCTGGCTCAGTCAGTAGTAAATGCAACCCTTCTTTTATTTTTTTAAGATTTTATTTATTTATTCATGAGAGAGAGAGGCAGAGACACAGGCAGAGGGAGAAGCAGGCTCCCCACAGTAAGCCCAAAGTGAGACTTGATTCCAGGACCCCAGAATCATGCCCTGAGCCCAAGGCAGATGGTCAGTCACTG
Source organism: Canis lupus familiaris (assembly GCF_011100685.1). Taxonomy (NCBI): domain Eukaryota; kingdom Metazoa; phylum Chordata; class Mammalia; order Carnivora; family Canidae; genus Canis; species Canis lupus. The sequence continues at coordinate 20,410,051 of NC_049238.1, forward strand.
AGCCACTCAGGCATCCCAGTGCATGCAACTCTTGATGTTGGGGTTGTAAGATTGAGCCGCACACTGGGTTTAGAGATTTCTTAAAAATAAAATCTTAAAAAAATAAAAGTAAAAGAAAAAAAATCTGTAAGTTCCAGAAAGGCAGACATGTATATTATTTACCTTTAAACCTCTTCAGGGATTAATAAAGGACCTCAATCAATAATTCTGATCAAGGACTTGGGGTGCCTGGATGGCTCAGTCGTTTAAGCATCCAACTCTTGATTTCAGCTTAGGTCATGATCCCAGGGTTGTGGGATCAAGGCCTGCATGGAGCTCAATACTCCGCATGGAGTCTGCTTGAGATTATCTCTCTCCTTCTCCCTCTGCCCCTCCTACTGCTCATGCATGTGCTCTCTTTCTTTAAATAAGTAAAATCTTTTTTAAAAAATGATTTTGATCAAGGAATTAAAAAAAAAAGTAGAATTGATACCAGTAATAAAATTTGTTATAGATCCTATATACCCATATTTAACTTTGTTTCTAAATTTTACAATGAAGACCCAAATTGTGCCTTTTGTACCAGAGGAAATAGATCTAAAGTGGCCTATAGGTACTGAGGTTCTAAAAGTCAGAAGGGGATTTAAACTCACCATTTTGGGCAGCCTTTGTGTGCCTCCTGCTCCTGGTAAGATCCCCAGCAAGACTTCAGGGGCACCTAATACTGTTTTTCTATCTTTGGTTGCTATTCTATATTGGCAGGAAATGGCAAGCTTCAAACAAATGAAAGAAAATCAGAATGTTAGAAAGTGTAACTTTATAATATCTTAGGATATGTGAGGGTCTAAAGATTATTCACAAAACAGGAACGTATTTGATACCTTCTACAATTTACCTTTCCAGCCTTATTTCATACTCTCCTCCTAATTTACTAACCTTTCCTGGGGTTCTGGATCTCTTTAAAAATCTGCTGAAAGCTATGGAAGCTTTCAATAGAAAAATGCACACACACACTGTGCACTATATACTGCACTCCAAGTTAAGAAGGCCCATACCCTACAGAGACCATCCTTTTTAATCTAGCAGGCCTACTTAATAGTGATCTAAATAGGTTTTGCTTACCCTTGTCTTTGCTTATACCATATATGAAATGATTTTTTCCCCAATATTTTCTGATTAATCAAATTCTGCCCATCTTTTAGGAGAGATATAGGTTTCCCTAGTTAATATATGTGAAAGTATCTTAACATAGAGCTCAGCATGTGATAAATGCTCAATAAATGTTATCTTATTTTCCCTTCTCCTTTTCTACATGCTTCAGATTAATAAGCATCTCTTCTCTCAGATCTTACATTATTCACCATCTTACTGCTCACAAAGCACTTACACACATTTTAGGCTGTGTATCTCATCTAGACTAAAGTAGCTCAGCAGCACGGATCACACTACTGAATCTTTGCCCTGCAAACTTGAACCTGGTTCTTGGAATTGAAAGAGACCTTGGAGATCTAGTTCAAATCTTCTCAATTTATAAAAATGAAAACATCACACTTTGGTTTATTTGCTCTGTGCCATGAAATAAGGATTGAAACCTATCCAGAAGTTTAACAACTAAAAAGAAAGCTGATTCTCCTCTTAGAACTTTTTGCAAGCAAAATAATAGCAACCTACAGGTTTGGCAGCTTGTAATCCCCATCAATATGCTGAACAGTGTTTCAATGACTGATAGAAATGCATACCTCAAGTCCTCCTCCTAAGCAGGCTCCACTGATGGCAGCCACAATAGGCTTTGTGGACTTCTCAAGTTTCTCAAACATTCTCTGTCCTTCCTGTGATATTCGTGTTACCTCTTCATGGGTCTTACAAGAAGCTAACATGCTGCAGTAAACAAAGCAGAGGAGAGAGAGAGAGAAAAAAGATGAAATTATACACTACTCTGTTCAATACTTCATCCACTGTATCCTTCCATATAATCTACCAATATTTGATAGTGAATCTTCAAATGCTCAGAAGTTTAAGAATATTTTGCCTCAGATAGCACTAATATCAGCGACGTCATCTCTCCATAAAGAATGTTAGATTTCTGGATCTAGAGAACATGAAACAAAACATGCTGCTTAATTTTATTTTCTATTAAAAACCATTAGATTAAAAGGCTCTGTACATGAGAAAAATCATCTTCTGGTAAATATTTTTCACTATCACATCAACCATTTTCACTATCAAATAACTTGCAGACTGAAGAGCAATCAAAATGACAGTGAAAAAAGCTTTAAAGTCATTTATAGATCTCTCAATGATTAAAAAAGATCCACTACAGTAATGTTTTACTCCATGTCCCTTAGTTTGTTTGTTTCATTTGCTACTCGGTTCTTGAACATATTTAAACTGTGGATTTTGTATGTATGACCAAAGAGAATCAGTTTTCGTCATTTTATAAATGGGGAGTTGCTCAGCTAGCCTCATTGAAGCTGTAAGTATTTTCCTCTGGTACAGGAAACTACTGCCAGGTACATCAGTGTCTTGCCAGCCTCAAATAACTGAGCTAGAAGAAAAAGCACTTGATACAGATATTTTTGCTTTTTCTAAAAAATAAGCATTAAATATCTATAAATTCTTAATTACCATACACAAATGAAAAAGAGTATACAATGTGGAGCAAGGTTTAAAACTATATAAACACCTGAAGTACAAATTACGAAGGCTCTAATGCTGGCTTATTGTTGCCTAAGGTACAAAGAATAATATACCAAATACTTGTGGGATGCCTGGGGGGCTCAGCAGTTGAATGTCTGCCTTTGGCTTAGGGTGTGATCCTGGAGCCCAGGGATTGAGTAGTCCCACATCGGGCCCCTGCATAGAGCCTGCTTCTCCCTCTGCCTGTGTCTCTGCCTCTCTCTATCTTAAAAACAACAAATACTCGTATATTGACAGAATTAACCACCATTAACATTTTAGCCCATTAAATTAACACTAGCATTTCACCTCCTTATAAATGTTTATTTTTTTTAAAGATTTTATTTATTTATTCATAGAGACACACACAGAGAGAAGGCAGAGACACAGGCAGAGGGAGAAGCAGGCTCCATGCAGGGAGCCCGATGTGGGACTCGATCCTGGGTCTCCAGGATCACGCCCCAGGCTGCAGGCAGCGCTAAACCGCTGCGCCACTGGGGCTGCCCCTTATAAATGCTTTAAAGAACTGTAAACAAATTATATATACCTAAATCCTACCATTAAAAAAAAAAAAGAAAATATTAGCTGCATCACTAGAGTTCCCTTTGACAACCTCTGCAAGTCCTACCAGCCGCTTCATTTACCCTAAAGCAACCATTCTCAAAAGTAGACTATCCCTCTATGTCTAGGAGATCCTTCTACATTTTTTTATCCATAAATAACAAAGAATTTCATGATTTTAAAATGCTTACACAAACTATGTATTGTACAGAACATTCTGCAACTTGCTTTTCAAAAAAAATTTAACAATACATTTTTGAGCTCTATGTTTATGGATCTAGTTAATTCCTTTGAACTGTTTTGTAGTATTTTATCATGTGAAAGTTCTACAGTTTACTTACTTTTCCATTTCCCTACTGATTGACATTTAATTGCTTCAAATTCTTCATTATTTTAAATTACACAGGGCTGAATATCCTTACACATGGGTCCTTAAAAACAAAGGGTGGGATTTCTCTAGCATATATATAGTTAGACGAAGTATCACTGAATTATGAAATACATATATTTTCAATTTTATTAAATGCTGCCAAAATGTTTTCCAAAGTTGTTGTACCAACGGGCATTCCTACTAGTAATAGATTAACTTTCTCATGTCCCCCAAGTCCTTGCTAACACAGTATTTTCAAACATATTTGTTGGTCTGTTGAGTTAAAAAAAAAAAAAGGGCACCTCATTGTTAGTTTTTTTTTTTTAATTAAAAAAATTCTTTTAAAAAGCTTTTATTTATTTACTCATGAGAGACACAGAAAGAGAGGCAAAGACATAGGCAGAGGGAGAAGTAGGCCCCCTGCAGGGAGCCCGATGTGGAACTTGATCTCAGGACCCCGGATCACAATCTGAGCCAAAGGAAGATACTCAACCACCGAGCCACACAGTTGCCCCTGTTAGTTTAATTTTATAGTATATTTTATTCTACTCAAATATTTTTCTTGGAACCGCTTTCAACTTCTTTAAGGAAAGGGTAGTCTTACATGGTTTAAACAAAAAGCCCTTCTTTTGTTTTTCAAAATTTTTAAAATTTAAATTCAATTAATTAACATATCATGTATTATTGGTCTCAGAGGTAGAAGTCAGTGATTCACCCAGTGATTATATCACGTGCCTTCCTTAATGTCCATCACCCAGTTACTCCATCCCCCCTACCTCCTTCCTCTCCAGAGACCCTCAGTTTGTTGCCTATGATTAAGAGTCTTGTAATAGTTTGTTTCCTTCTCTGATTTTGTTTTATTTTTTCCTCCCTTCCTCTATAATTCTGTTTTGTTTCTTAAATTCCACGAGTGAGATATTCTAATTGTCTGATTGACTTATTTCACTTAGCATAATATCCTCTAGTTCCATCCACATTGTTGGAAATGGCAAGATTTCATTTTTTTTGAGGGGTCAGTGGCATTCCATTGTATATGTTTGGCTATTGTGGACATTGGTGCTATAAACACTGAGGTTGCAGGTGCCCCTTCAGATCACTACATTTGTATTTCTGGGGTAAGTACCCAGTATTGCAATTGCTGGGTTGCAGGGCAGCTATGACCAGAATGGCTCCAGAGTGGCTGCACCAGCGTGCATTCCCACCAACAGTTTGAGAGGGTTCCACCTTCTCAGTATTCTCACCAAACCCCCCCTCTTTTAAATCAATTACATCTGTGAAAATAACTTAAAAGAAAACTTTTGGGGCACGCTGGGTGGCTCAGTTGGTTAAGCATCTGTCTTCAGCTCAGGTATGATCTCGGGGTCGTAGGATGGAGCCCCGCATTGTGCTCCCCCCTGCTCATCAGAGAGTCTGCTTCTCTGTCTTCCACTGCTCCCTCCTCCAGCTCATGCTCTCTCTCTTGTTCTCTCTCAAATAAATAAAATCTTTTGTGATGACCACTGGGTGTTATACTATATACTGGCAAACTGATTTTAAATTAAAAAATAAATAAAATCTTTTAAAAAAGGAAAAGAAAACTTTCAGAGAATTTACTTCTACCTTCTTTTCAGAGGAGGAATGATTAGGCCTAAGAAACATACTATTAGCCAAGATAAAAGGTGACTTCTTATTTCTGAAAACTTACTTGATGTCAGCACCTGCAATAAAGCAGCCTGGCTTCGTAGAGATAAGGACAGCACTTCTGATTTGATCACTAGCCCAGATTTCATTCATTACTTCCATGAATTCTGATTGTAGTTCTTTATTCAGTGTATTTACCTGCCAAAGGGAAATATATATAAGTCTAAGGCTTTAAATCTGAAGTATAAGATGTGTAAATTACCATGAAATGCTATTTTGATTATAGTAAGTTTGTTTATCCAGCAGATATATACTGTTAGAAGAAAGGCAGGGAGGGTGAAAAAACCCTTAAACTCAGTAGCTTTCTCTTCAGCTTTAGCCAATTATAAGTACTCTGACTTTAAAAATAGATCTACTCAATGGAGGAACTGAGGGTCATATTCCTAAAAGTTTGAATCATATGTGGGCTATAAATAAATCTATGCACGTTTGTTGGTATGGAAAAATTTCTATAATATTAAGAAAAAAGGAATCAAAATTAGACAAATAGTGCGATCTTATTTTGTAAATATCATGTTGAAACTGGATTGTTTGCTTTTGGGTTTACAGTATGAATGACTTGTTATTTTCTTCTGTATAGCTTTCAAACTTCTCACTAGAGGCATGTATTGATTCTGTATTCAGAAAAAAATGCACAACTTAGAAAATTCTGAAAAAATATCTTAAGTTTGAATCATTGGTCAGTGGGTACCAAAATTTACCCTAGTGAGGGAGACTGGTTCTTATTTTTCTTAATATGTGATAGCTGTTAATCGCTTCCATGTAGGTCCTCCTATTCCATCTAGGCCTCTAGTAACAAGATTTCTAAAATATGAAAACTTGACATCAATTTATTTTAAATTTTTTTTAAGTAGGGGGCTGAACTCACAACCATGAGATCCAGACCCGAGGTGAGATCAAGAGTCAGATACTTAACTGACTGAGCCACCCAGGTGCCCCAACACCAATTTTAGATGGGGGAAAAGCCATGAGCTCCTGAAATGAAGGTTTCCTGGCAAAGACTGGATTAATGCCACATGCTTTGTTGAAGTTGTCAAATACAAATGAGGTTCCACTTTGAACAGAACTTGACTTCCAATATGTGACTGTGAACTACACTGAGTCATTCTTTCAAGTTCTTCAGGAAGCTTAATAACCACATTTAACCCAGCCAATTTTCTATGACTAATGACTATGTCAGGCAGGTAATGAAGAAAGCATGTGTAACAACCTGGTAGTAAAGATGAGTAGGTGAATTTTGACTCTGATAAGCAAAGCCTGCAGTTTGGTTCTTTCTTATCTAGTAAGTCACCTCAGCATGCTACACATAACAGGCTAATTTCATTAATCTTTGATGTTAATCTGACACCTCAGGTCAATTAGAAGGAATTCTTAAACAAGGACATCTGCTCCAGAAAATTACATTCCTTGAGTAATTTGTTAAACTATCAAAATTACATATTCATATAAGATTACTGCCAGATTAGTGGATTTCTTTCTCTCCTATTCAGCACTGGATTCATGAATATATTAGCAGAAATACACTGCAGCAAGTTAAATTACGTACCTTTGAATTGGGCGAGTTAAGTCGAACAACAGCCACATCCCCTTTGACTCCAAAGTTAATATGGGTTCTAGCTAAAAAGACAAGATAATTTATTTGTAAATACGTTTATTGTTAAACAAATCTAAAAAGTAGTTTAAGCACATCAATAAAAATTAAACTTACATCTCAGAGCAGAGGACCCTGTAAAGTTGCGGCATACATAACCTATAAGAAAAAGGTATTCAAAATTAATTATTTTATAAAACATAATTGCTGCAGTACCTGCTAAATACAACAAAACTGGAATTTATAACAACCAAAAAACCTAAGATGAGAATAATGTATTCTAGATCATTATTGTGACTACAACCATATCTTTTTCATTTTAACGATCAGCTTATCTGATTATTTAAATAGTAAATGTGGTAGGTGGAAGAACTGCCCCCTCAAAGACATCCAGGTCTCCAGAAACTGAATATGTTAGGTTATATGGCTAAGGGAATTAAGGTTGCTAATTAGCAGACCTAAACTGAGAGAGAGTAGCCTGGTTTATCCAGATAGGCCTAATGTAATCACGAAGAAGAGAGAGTAAAAAAGGACAAGAGAGATGGCAGCATGAGAAAGACTTAGTCCCACTTTGCTGGCTTTGAAGAAGTCAAGGAATGCAGGCAGCCTTGAAAGTTAGAAAAGGCAGGGAAATGAACCTCCCTTAGAACACCCAGAATGAACATAGCTCTGCCAACACTTTTGATTTTAGCCTAATGAGATTCATTTCTGACATCCTTAACTGTAAGATAATAAATTTGTATTGCTTCAGATATGAAATTTGTGGATATTTGTTATAGCAGCAATAGGAAATCAGCACACCAGGAAATAAGTAATCCACAAAACAACCTATAATGCCCAGTCCCAAACATATTCTAAATATATTGCAACCGTGTTCTCTAGTCCTCTTGCATTTTTAATGGAGAGATGGCCTTTCAGTGCTATCAGAACTGAAATCATATACAATGGAATATTACTCATCCATAAAAAAGAATGAAATCTTGCCATTTGCAACCACATAGATGGAGCTAGAGAGTATTATGCTAAGGGAAATAAGTCAGAGAAAGACAAATACTGATTTCACTCATAAGTCGAATTTAAGAGGCAAAACACACAAGCAAAGGGGGAAAAAAAAAGAGAGGGGTAAACCAAGAAACAGACTCTTAACTACAGATTACCAGAGGGGAGGTGGGTGGAGGTTTGGGGGAAATAAGTGATGAAAATCTCAGACTCAGTCCCGTTTCTAAGTTGAGGATGGTCTCTATTTGACCAGAAGGCACAGGGACCCTTCTGGATTGGGGAAGTATTGCACGTGGCTAAAGCAGGATCTGAAAGATTATCCAACAAATCCAGCTGGACTGGTATTCCCATAACAGTATTGAGAAGTGATTCCAGACTAGGTTAGGCATTAAAATCAGTGGGGGAGGCTCAAACACACTCACAAATGTTTGGGCAACATAAAACTTAGAACCACAGAATCAGAACTTAAGGGGGCTGGACCTCAAGAGTCTATATTATTTAGAAAGGAAACTGAAGCAGAAAGCAAACAAGTGGGTGTGTGGGAGTCACTGATCGAGAACCCGGTGATGATTCAGTGGATTCGGAGAGGGACCATCGGCAGTAGCTAAGGCTCTTGCTTCCTCCTTCTTTCCCTCTGTCCTGCAGTTTAATTAAATTAATTTATTTAGAGCACACATGCGTGAATCCCTGGTGTGGGGTGCAGAGGGAGAGAGAATCTCAACTAGACTCGTCACTGAACTTGGAAGCCACTGGATCTCATGACCCTGAGATCATGACCTGAGCAGAAATAAAGAATGGGATGCTTAGCTGATGAAGCCACCCAGGCACCCCTATTTTTTTTAAAGTTTTATTTACTTAAGTAATTTCTACACCCAATGTGGGTCTCAAAATTATGACCTTGAGATCAAGAGTCGCATGCTCTTTGACTGAGCCAGGCAGGTGCCCCTATCCTGCAGTTCTTTGAGGGGAAGAGAAGGCACAGAAAACAGCTGCTTTACACTGGTTTGAAAGGCAAGTAACATATTAAAAGAAAACTAGTGTAGATGACACAAGCACCAAAGTGAGGTGATTTCTGGTTCTGTCTACATTTTTTAAGCAATCCAAATCAGCCCTCTGAGTGCAAAGACAAAGGACCTGAGAGTCAAAAGATAGGTTCAATGATCAAATTTATCATTTACCAGTTATATGACCATGAACAAGTCTTTTAATGCATTTTATCATCCTTATAAAGATAGAAATAAAAGTGTTATAATAATTATAAAAGTATCTGTAAGTTACAGAGCTACACACAAGTAAATTAAGACAGGAGAAGTCAGCCATTTCCTTAGTCCTCATGCCTCTACAATTCCTTTCTCTGCTTTTTCATCATTTGAAATCTGAATCATCTGTATTTATCACTCTTTATCTTTGTATCATGGCTCCAACCTTTTCTACAAGGCCTTCTCATAGTATTCCATCTACAATGATCTTTCCCTTCTCTGCCAATTTTGGTTTTTATTATTTACTATTTTGTTTTCTAGTCACTGCATTTACAGCAGGTGTTTCCCTCAAGTAAAGCATAAGCTCTTCCAACATCATCTCACAGTCCTTCATTCAACAACAATAACAAATTATTGTGGCCTACCATGTCCATGCACTGTTCTGGGCACTTGAAGTGAACAAAAATACAAATGCCAGTCTTTGTGTGGCTTACATTCTACAGCCGTAAGGGATGATATATATATATAGCATAGGAAGAATATCATGAAGAATCAGTTCCTACTCTGTAGAGATACATGAAGAGGTGAAAATAGGCTTGATATAAAAAGGAGTTTGCCTGTAAAGTGGAAATTCCAGTGGGAGGGGAACCAGGAAATAAGCAGTTCTAACGACAACAGGGTAAAGTGGATGCTGCGCGCGCGCACACACACACACACACACACACACCCATCCATATTCACATACACAAAACTTCCTCTAAATCGAAGAAGAGAAAATAAATGTACAAATGTATCTCGAAATGAATTCAAACCAGTCAACTCAATCAAGTTGGTAGCTACAAGGTAGCTCTGCTTTTGGAATCTAGCCTTACCCATTACATAATCCCAACAATTCACTTCAGGAGCTGCTAGATGAACTTTAGCCTATATCAACTGTGCCAGCAAAAGAGAGAAACCTTTGTCCTATTTCTTAATCATCTTGATAATTTAACTCAAGAAGATATTTACAAGACCTAAAACACAAATTTCAAATAAGAAAATGTTATCTTGGTTATAACAATCAACAACTTTTCTCAATACTCAACCCTCCGGGAAGAGACAGGATTAAGGAAGCAAGTCAACTTTAAATATGTATCATTTACCAAGGTATTTGCCTCTAATTCATTTCCTGTGAAATTGTTTTGCCACTTACATAATTAGAAATTTAGATTTAGGAGAAATTTAGATTTAGGACAAGATATCTTGGTCAAGTTGTGCCTTTCACTTGACAGTTTCAGAATTCACAGTCAGCATTTGTGGGGGAGGATGGGTTTGAACTTTGAAGGGAACAAATCAGTTTCAAGAGAATTTACCCATCTACCCGCTGTCATAATCTCTTTAAACAGTGGACCTTGGCACAGACTTTCTGGGTGAAAGAGCAAATGTTGTATCTAAATGGCAATCCAAGTGTGCAGGTAATTTTGAATTCACTTTCAAGACATGTTTTCAAAATTCATAAATTGTTATTCAAAGGGACAATAACTATTAACCACATTTTCTTACTGGTGAAAACAATGCAATATATATACATTTATATGTGTAGATATATTTCTATACAAAAGATATAGAAAAGCTAAGCTTGTTATTACACATGCAAAATGTAATAATTATTTTTTAAAATTCTCAGATACATAGAATTAAGGATTCTTCAGGGCAGGAAAGGGTTAATAGCAGCATGTACTGGGCATTTACTCCATGAAACACTCACTGCTTTAAATTTAGGATAACTCCTTTGAAGTTCACAAATGTATTATTCCCCATTTCGCAAATGAGAAAACAGAAATTAATTGTCCCAGGCCACTAGGGAGTAAAACAAAGAGCTAGATTCAAGCCCCCAAAGTCAGACCCCACATTTTATGTTTTGAATTGCTCTTTCATGCTATTTCCATGTGTAAGACAATCCGAAGATTCATTCATTTTACAGATGAGGAAAATAAAGCTCGGTTAGGCTACGGTATTTGTCCAAAGTTACACAGCTAGTGACCAGAAACCATATGAGCTGACTACCGGCTCTGTGTTACACCAGCTGCTAATCCGTGAGAACTACCTTAAAACCAACGCAGAGGCAGGTTCAAATATACACATTTGATTTTCATAAAGCCTTAAATCATACATGTGGAAAATAGAAAGCGAAACTGTAAGGTAACATGACCAAATGCTAACAGTTAACTCTGTGAGTGGCAAGAAAATTGGTGATTCTTTTTTCTTCACCCATCCCCAAGTCTTTCCATTTACCTTGTTTGTAATATCATGATTGGTATACACACACACACAGCATTCCTGTGGAAACTGAAAACATTGCTGGAGATACAGAAGCAGAAAAAGACTGAATCATCCAAAATTAATCCCTTAGCGCAGGCTCCAGCTGCCTATCTACAAAAAAGCACACCACTCTAGTGGTTCAGGAAAAAGGCGCAGGACAAATTAAAATTCTAATTAGAAGCCGGTATTAAGTGCAACGTGCAATAAAAAGTTACATTTCACCTTATGTATCTGAGAGGGGAGGAAAATGCTGGATTTTCCATGAGCACCCCCTTTAACCCTTTCACTGCCAGTATGAAGAGAGAAAGATAATCTAGGTAAAGCAGAACGGAGTTGTTTTCAGAAACAGAATTAGTTTAACTTATCTAACATCATTTTATCCCTTAAGGTAAAAGGTATCCCTTATCTTTTTTTCCATCACCCTGCCCCCCCCCCCGTTTGTCCACAGACAGGCCAGCGATTATGTATTTTTTTTTTTTTAATGTTTCTCCTAGCACGTTGCAGAACCTCCTCCCTTGAAATGTACCATACTATACATTCACACTGGGATCACGGGAACTGCAGCAGTCGGAGCTTCCCTACTGAAATGTGGTATTAGGTACAAAAATGGTCCTGAGGGAAACGAGCGGAGTGTAGCGGTAATTCTCAAGGCTGGTTAATTCCACCTAGGAAGATTTCAAGACAGCTCTGGCGAAGGGTACGGTGCTGCGGAGCCACAAAGATGTGACAGACGGGACTGTCCCAATCCTCCTGATCTAGGGTTCAGGTCCGAAGCCACCATAAAAGATTAAGAGGGGCGTGAGGCCCGGAGTGCGACGGGGAGACTTGCGGAAGGTCCCAGAGCGGATGGACGGCCCTGAGGCCCGTCAGGGGATACGGAGCCTGAGGTCGCTGCAGGATTTGGGACAGCGAGAGGCAGTGTCCGCGCGAGGACACAGGAGGTTGGGTCCAAGGGGGGCATCCTCTCTCCCCCACTCAGGGCTGGGTGGCCGGGCGGGGCGGGGACGCGACGGCGACAGGGAGACGCGGCTCCGGGGCCACCTCAGGCTCCGCAAGAGTTTTGCCCGGGGCTACCGGGCGCTCCCAGCCAGGCCTCTCACCTGGGCAGCGGAACATCCGGGAGGCAGTGGCGCGGCTGAGGCTGCCTATAGCTCGGGAGGCCACCATCTTGAGCTGAGGAGGACGAAAGTGTAAAGCGCTCCGGTGGGGGCTGCCGAGCGGAGAACTTCTCCTCCTTAGCCTGGCCCTAGGCAGGCGCCCGACGTACTGCCTGACTAAAACCCCCGGTGCGGAGCTGCCGCTGGCTCCTTGCCCTGCCGTTCGCTTCCGGATAACGGGGCCGAGAAGGCGCTTTCTCCTTTGGAAGGAAGGAGGACGAGAGAGGAGGGGCCGACGTGTCCGGTTTTCCAGACAGGCGGCCGGTGGGCAGCCTGCGGAGTTCGAGGGGGGGGGCGGCGGGGGCGGGGGGTCCTTATGGGTAGGACCCGCCCCTCCGTCACGTCTAGTCCTGGCGCTGGAGTCCGAACCTTCCGTGCCCGCGCCGAGCTCGAGAGGACGGAGCTGAGGTGAGACGGAGCGTGCGCTGGGCTTTCTGCCTGGCCTTGACCCGAAGGGACAGCCGCGGTTCCTTTCCCAGCTACTCCCCCAGTGCCCGCGGCCGCCTCCCTCCCCCCCCCCCCCCCCACGGGGAGTGGGGTCTCAGGGGGCCGGAAGGAGGCCCCTACGGACAGGGTCTCCAGGACCAAGGCAACCAGGGCAGTAAGTCGGGCTGGCGTTCTGTCTGTCGCTCTGAGCGGCGGCGTCACCCGTGTCTTTTAATTTATCACCTCGAGTTAACGAGCTGTTTGCAGGTGTGTGTCGGCAGAAGGCGTAGGGCTGGACTGCAGCGAGCGTCGTTGTTTGCCCCGTTTCGGCCGTGGCTAGGTGAGCGGGTGTAGAGATTGAGCACGGCGAGTTGGGACAACCCCATCCCTGCTGCCGACCGGAGTGGGGACTCGGTCACGTGACCTCTGGAGTCTGGAGTGAGGGAGGAGTTGAGCCATTCCTCCGTCGGCGTCGGGAGACCCAGAGCCCCTGAGGGGACCTGGTGGTCATCTGGTCATTCATCCCCTTCGCTCTATAGGTGGATCCCATGAATCAGCGCGAAGTGGGCTTATCCATGGCCACAGGTGGTGGAAATAGGAAAAGAGGCTTCGTCTATTAACTTCTAGTCACGAACTCTTCCTGGAGTAATAGCTGTTTTTTGCGTTGGAAAGATGGGTTCGAGTCCTTGGAATAATGCGATTGATTCCAAATGAAGTAACGTTCACATGCAAACGTGTTAGAAACTCGTTTCTGCTGCTAAAGGCCATCCTCTTTTTGGCTCTTGACTTTTTTGTTCCTTGTACTCTCGAAATCATCAAGCTCCATCAGGGCAGAAATGTAAAGGTTATGCTTCTTACTGTGGCTTCCATAGAGGGGAACTAGGTACACCCACTAATATGAACAGCAAACATGTATGATCCTCACTATGTTGGCACTGTTCTAAGTGCTTTGTGTACGTTATTCCTCGCACCAACCCTGAGTTAGGTACTGGAATTCTCTATAATTCCAGATGAATTATCTGTATCTTAACTCTCAAGACAGAAAGATTAAGTACCTTGCTTAAGGTTATATAACACGAGGGTAGAGCCAGGATTTGGGTTTAGTCTGGTTCAGTCAGTGCCCTTCCATTACATTGTGTCTTTTTTTTTTTTAAAGATTTATTTGTTTATTTATTTATGATAGAGAGAGAGAGGCAGAGACACAGGAGGAGGGAGAAGCAGGCTCCATGCAGGGACACAGGAGGAGGGAGAAGCAGGCTCCATGCAGGGAGCCGGACGCGGGACTCGATCCCAGGACTCCAGGATCGCACCCTGGGCTGAAGGCAGGCGCCAAACCGCTGAGCCACCTAGGAATCTCCCTTACATTGTGTCTTAATGATAGTGTAACAGTGAGCTGTTAAACTCCTCCATTTTGTTTTAAGATTTTATTTATTAATTCATGAGAGAGACACAGAGAGAGACACACAGGCAGAGGGAGAAGCAGGCTCCATCCAGGCAGGGAGCCTAAGGTGGGACTCAGTCCCGAGTCTCCTGGATCACGCCCTGGGCTGAAGGCAGGCACTAAACCGCTGAGCCACCTGGGCTGCCCATCCATTTTGTTTTCATTACTTGGCTAGCGCCTTCTTCCTTTTCCTTTCGTTCAGATGCTAGCAACTTCATGCAACCTTCCATAGCTCCACACACCCTGCTCCAGCGTGCTCTGCTCGAGTGTCCATGCTTCCCAAATCCTTGAGTAAAAATATCTATTTCCTAAAGCTTAGAGCAAATGACCATAAAGGTCAGTCCTCCCATAGAGTAGTTTGCTTGGTCTCTCTTTTGAAGAGACCAATAATTATTTTTAATTAATTATTGAATTAATACAATTTTTCAGAAACTACAGAGAAAATAAATATATCTGTAAGTCTACCACCCAGAGATGAATACTATTAGCATTTTGCTTTAAAAAAAACAAAAAACAAAAAACACACTTTGTGTATTTTTTGGACATTTTTAATGCATTTGCATATTTTATATATTTATATAAGAATATGTGTAGATTTAAGTACAACTAGAATTATACTGTACATAAAAATGGAAATGCTCATTGTGGGGATCCCTGGGTGGCTCAGCGGTTTAGCGCCTGCCTTTGGCCCAGGGTGCGATCCTGGAGTCCTGGTTTCGAGTCCCGCGTCCGGCTCCCTGCATGGAGCCTGCTTCTCCCTCTGCCTGTGTCTCCTGCCTCTCTCTCTCTATCATGAATAAATAAATTTTAAAAATCTAGTTCATTAAAAAAGAAAAAAGAAAATGCTCATTGTAACAAAATTTGAGAAGATAGAATATAAAATGAAAGCTCCTCTTTATTCTTCCATAGACTTGTGTCTTACTATACATATTGTTCTGCAGTTTACATTTTCCTTAAATACATATTGTGGATGTTTTTCTGTGTTAGTATATACACGTATATTATATTTTATTTTTCATTTTAAACTACTGTAGTGCTTCATGATATGTTTGTAGTATAATTTATTTAGCCATTTCCTCATGTGCATTTAGATTAGTTCCAGAGTTTCACTAATGTAAGCAGTGCTACGTCAACATCTTAAGTATTTCTATAGGCCAGAGATCTGTGTATGCTACATACACATCTTGGGTACTTCTATTGGTTAAAGACCAATTAGAGGAATTATTGGGATCAGAAGCTCACAATTTAAATTTTGTTAGATAACTAAAAATTGCCTTCCACCTTGTACTTTTATCAACTGTATATGGAAGTGCCTAAATCCATTTTTCCTACAATTATGTATTAACCATATTTTTAATTTTTGCCTATTTTACAACCCCACAATGATACCTTGTTTTAATTTTTTAAAATGTTTCTGTTGTTAGTGAGGTTGAACATTTAAAATTTTGTTTGACATTTTTATTTCTGTGAATTGCTCATTTGCTTTTTTTCTAATTATGTATCAGTAAGGAGACTTTAGTCTCAGATAACAAAATTCAACTGAAATTGGCTTATTAAAGGGGATGTATTGTCTAACAACTGTAAAGCACAAAGGTAGGGTGGGTTTCAGATATGATTCAATTACAGCTCTAGTTTCCTTTTCTGAAATTCTTGGCTCTGTCCTCTTTTGAGATCAGCTCTATGCTTAGACTAGCATTTTTCCTGTTTGCAAACTTCGGTAGCTGCTCCAAGCCTCAGAAGGAAAGATTTGTGTTACAGAATTCCGAGCAGAAAACTGGAATGTCAGAGTGACTAGATTATTATCCCTAAAACAAGTTGGTACCATGCACAATTGTTCTGGGTCTTGATTACCTGAATGATCTTGGCAAAGAGAATGAAATTATTCTGAATGGTTTGAACCCAAGAGTTGGGCTGGATTCAATGCCATGTAAACTATGGCAACTTCATAATGAAATGAAATGGATATTTGGGTGAAAACCAGATTCCATTATAGATCGTTTCTCTTTTATTTGTAACAGTTCTTTATGGGTTATGGATAGTAACCCTTTGTTTTATGTTTTACAAATATTTTCTCTGAATCTGTTGTTTGCCTTGTAACTTTATTTTAATATCTTTTGCTGTGTAGATATTTTGTGTGTTTATCTAATTAGATCCACTAGTTACTCTTTTCCTTTATGACCTCTGGGTTTTGTGCCATATGTTGGAAACCTTTCCCCATATAAGAATATGAAAATATTCTGATACTTTTTTCTAGTGCTTTTATAGTTAAAATATATATGTATAATTACATTAATCATATCTGAAATTGATTTGTACATGTGTGAGTTATGGACCTAAAGTTTTTTCCAGATTAGCCATTTCACCAACAAATTCATAGAATAATTCATCTTTTCCCCACTTATTTGAAATGTTATGTTTTTTTGGAGAATCTTTTTTTTTTTTTTTTTAAGATGTATTTATTTTAGAGAGATAAGGAAAGCAGGAGGAGCAGAGGGAGAGTCCCAAGCAGACTCCATGCTGAGGATGGAGCCTATTTGGCTCCATCTCAGAACCCTTGAGATCACGACTGAAGCTGAAACCAGGAGTCAGATGCTTGATAGACTGTACCACCTAGGCACCCCAGGAGAGAGAATCTTAAGTAGGCTCCACACCCAGGGTGTAGCCTGACACAGAGCTTGATCTCACCACCATGAGACCTGAGCTGACATTGAGATTGGAGGCTCAAGGTTTGAGTCACTTAGGCACCCCTGAAGTTTATCCTTGTTACATACTTAATTCTCTTGCACTTAAGTATGCTTCAGAACTTGATACATCCTGTTCTGTTGGCTAATTTCATTTATTCCTATGCCAGAATTGCACTGCCTAATTCCTACTGTTTTTTTTTTTTTTTTTTTTTAAGATTTTATTTATTGGGGATCCCTGGGTGGCCCAGCGGTTTGGCGCCTGCCTTTGGCCCAGGGCCCGATCCTGGAGACCCGGGATCGAATCCCACGTCGGGCTCCCGGTGCATGGAGCCTGCTTCTCCCTCTGCCTGTGTCTCTGCCTCTCTCTCTCTCTCTCTCTCTCTCTCTCTCTGTGACTATCATAAATTAAAAAAAAAAAATTAAAAAAAAAAGATTTTATTTATTCATGAGAGAGAGAGAGAGAGAGGTAGAGACATAGGCAGAGGGAGAAGCAGGCTCCATGCAGGGAGCCTGATGTGGGACTAGATCCTGGGACTCCAGGATCATGCCCTGAGCCAAAGGTAGACGCTTAACCGCTGAGCCACCCAGGCATCCCAATTCCTACTGTTTTTATAGAAAGCTTTGGTATCTATTGAAGCAAGGTCCCTCACACCCACCTCTTTTTCTTTATCGAAATTTTGACTATTTTCATGATGTTTATTTTAAGGTGAACTTTACTTAGGGGATTTTTTTTTTTTTTTAAAGATTTATTTTTTAGAGAGAGTGAGGGGAGGGACAGAGGGAGAGGGAGAGAGAATCTCTAGCAGACTCACTGCTGAACACAGAGCCTAATGTGGGACTCAATCCTAGGACCCCAAGATCATGATCTGAGCTGAAACCAAGAGTTGTAGCCTTAACTAAAGGAGCCACCCAGGGGCCCCTACTTAAGGGAATTTGTATCCAAGACTCATGTGGCCTCCTATGTAGCTTCTGGAAACAGTGTTGCTCATCTCTTGGGTTAGTTTGTGTCTTCCTGGCTAGAGCCTAGAGTCTTTTGAATATCCCTAGGCTAGTAGTGAGCCTAGAGTTGGGACTCCTTCATCTCTTTTCAATCCACATATTTGGAAAAATGTGATTCTTTTTCTTCTTTGAAGTCATAGGACATCCTATGACTCAAGAGAAATTAAATAAGGCTTTTATATCATCTATCATATTTGTGTGACATTACCCCAAAATTTAGCAGATTGGGATCCCTGGATGGTGCAGCGGTTTGGCGCCTGCCTTTGGCCCAGGGCGCGATCCTGGAGACCCGGGATCGAATCCCACGTCGGGCTTCCGGTGCATGGAGCCTGCTTCTCCCTCTGCCTGTGTCTCTGCCTCTCTCTCTCTCTCTCTCTGACTATCATGAATAAATAAATAAAATCTTAAAAAAAAAAAAAAAAAAAACAATAAAAATTTATTATGCAGCTTCTGGGGGTAACTTAGCTGGATTGTTCTGACTTAATATCTCACAAGGGTGCAGTCAGAATATTGGCCAGGGCAGTCGTCATTTGAGAGCTTACCTGTCAATACTTACCTGGCAGGGGAGATACCATGATCACGAGAGCTTACCTGTCTTCAAGTTCACATGACTGTTGGCAGGAGAGGGTAGTTCCTCACCACGTGAATCTCTTCATAAGGTTCAAGATGTGCCAATTGGCTTCTGCCAGAGTGAGTGATTGGAGAGGAAGAACAAGAGCAAAACTACAGTATTCCTTATAGCTTAATCTCAGAAGTGACATACATCACTTCTGACATGAACCAACTGTGGTACAGTGTGTGTGGGGCGACTATACAAGGATATGAATACCAAAAGGTGGAGGTTATTGGCAACCGTTGTGGAGGCTGTGTATCACAGCCTTCATAAGCAAATCTCATCAGCTTACTCTTTTTTTTTTTTTTAAGTTAAAATGTGTTTCAAAATTCAGAAATTATAAAAAACGGGACTGTGACAAGTCTTCCTTACATCCTGTCCTCTAGTTGCTTAGTTTCCTTCCTTCCTTTTTAATGTCTTATTTCTACTTTCAGGGATATTTTATACAGATACAAGGAAATATATGTATTATTTTTTTCTCTTTTTGACATGAATGATAGCTGTACACTATTTTACATCTTGCTTTTTTCACTTAATACAGGTTAACATTGATTCCATATTGGTACATAACCATTTCCTTATCTTTCATAGCTGCATAATATTTCATGGAGTGGTTGTAGTGTGCTTTACTTAACCAGTTCGCTATTTTTGGTTCTTTTGATATTTTGCTGTTACAAACAGTGGTGACGTGAGTTATGTCCCAGGTGTATTAGTAACATCCTAGAAGTGGAAATGTATAAAAAAGTTTGATGTAGTTGTAGTTTTGACAGTTAATTGCCCAATTGCCCTCTCTAGGGATTGCCCCAGCTTGGCCTCTCAGCAGTGTTATAGAGGGTGCCTGTTTGTACATACTTGTAATATACAGAGTATATCAAACTTTCCATTTGCCCAGGTCAAATATTGTATCTCTGTGTGGTTTCAATTTGCATTTCTTTTGAGAATGAAATTGCACTTCTTTTCACATACCTAAAAGCCATCCATTATTTCTGTTTCTATGAACAGTATGTTTATGTTCTTTGCCCATTTTTTTTCTTGCTGATTTGTAGGAATTAATTTTTTAAGAATTTAGAGGAACAATTAGTATATTTTAAATATTTTTAATATGTAGGGTTTTGATATATATTTTTTTATTATTTTGAAACGAAAGCAAGCCTATTAAGTAGCAAGTGCAAAAAAAAAAGAGCAAGTGCAATACATAAACTTTTTTTCTAATAGCATTTGGAAGTAAGCTGCTAACATGACGCTGTACCACCTCTGAACACTTGAATGTACCTTCCCTCACTTGTGAACACTGCACAAGGCATTCTTCCTAATCACAATACAGCCTTCAAAGTCTGCAAATTAACATTGGTGGCCTCGTGGTCATGTCCAGCAACCTCTCTACTCCTTTGGCTGTAGAGAAGAACATAAATTTGGAGCTGGACTGCTTGGCTTCCCATCCCAGCTCTGCCTCTTACTAGCTGTGGATCTTTGGGCAAATCTGTATGCCTCAGTTTTCTCATCTCTTACAAAGAGTGTAATAATAATGTTTAAAATAGTGGTTGCACGTTATGAAAGCCATGTCAGTGTAGCTATAAGAATATCATTAGAGGAAGGATAGTTGGTAATACCTTAAATTTTATAGTACTTTATAGACATCATGGATAAGATTATCAGAAATCATGGACTATAAGCGACAAATTGTTCAAATAACCCAGGATATGTTTTTGTTCTCTTTTCAGATTTCAGAATGACTTCCATCTTGACTTACACATTTAAAAATCTTCCTAATGCATCAACATGGGCCCTCCGATTTTGTAAGTTTAATTTCTTCTTTCTTTTTGAAGATGAGACTTGCATTTATAAGCTTCTTACACAGGGCATTGAGTTGTACTGCCTTTTGTAAACAATTCGTTTTATCTTCTAGCTGTAAGACCTCTGAGCTGTTCCTCCCAGCTACGAGCTGCCCCAGGTACAATAATTTATAAAACAAACGTTTCTGGCTTAAATGTTAGATTCTGGAACTGTGAATTCTGAATAAAAACCAAGACTAATTTGCAGATTCTCCCTTTGTTATGAGCAACAGGAACATCACAATTGCCTTCAAACTAAAACAATATAGGGCTTACTAGTAATGATGTTGCATGGTGCAGGGTTGACAGGAGGCTGCTGCTGGATTCATGGCAGTTCCATGAACCTTGCCAATCAGCTTATTCATCTGTTAGTCCTGGAGATAATTACCATACATTCTTGAGGCAAAGTTAAATTTTTAAATTTACAATTAGTGATAGTCTTCTCCGTTAATGATATCTACAAGAGAACCCACTCCTGAAATGTGGGTGACTGGGGAACTAGTTAATTAAAAAATGTTGTTAAGTCAATATGAAATGAAAAAGTAGGGAAATGTGTTGATTTTATACGATCGTATGGACCCTTGGCAAATGCAGTGTAGATATGTATCTTGTAGGTGGTTTCCCCATTGTAAGTATATAAACCTGCTATGGGTACATAGCTTCACTGGCCAGAGCTGAAAACACTTTGACATGTTCATGCCATTATTCTCTTTGCCTGAGTCCTCTTTTGACCTATGACTTATGATTTTGGATTTATTATGGTATTTCTACTTGGATAGTAGCTTGATAGAAAAGCCCTTTACCACGTTTCAGAAGACCTCTGTTCCAATTCTGTCTCTTTCTGGGCACTGTGGCCTTGAACTGTCACTTTACTTCCCTGTGCTTTCTTTGTCTAAAAAAGAATAATAATTCTAGTCTTGTTAGCCTCAAATAGGAAGATATCTCAAAGCACTTTGAAAAATAAACTCAATATAAGATGATATTTCTATATTTTACATACAGTATATGGTCAGAAATCTATTGGCTCATCCCACCTAGCAAAGTTTCATGCTGTCATGTAAGAGATTTTTCTGGCCTCTAAATTCTAGCTAGCATAATGGATTTGTCTTAGTCTCGTGAAGAATAATTCCTTTCTGTCTCATTTACCTTTTCCCAATTCAAGTGTTTGCCCCCCATGCCTTTGCGTTGCAGTCACACAAATGGATGTGATTCTTGACAACTGGGAGAAGGTCAAAATGAATACCAACAGAGGGAGAGCATTTGGAGTATTTTTCTTTATACCATTCTTTAACTGTTTTTGTGTTTCTATCACTTCAACTAAATTGCCAGTCCTTGTGAGACTGGAGCCTTTTTATATCCCTGGTGTCTAACAGTGATTTGTTTTAGCACTAATGAAGATCGTGTGCCAGAAGGCACATGATAAGACAAAGGAATGTGACCAACTGATTTGTGGGGAGGGAGTAGGCATATGCTGAACAGGTTTTATGTTGCAGTAATTTTATAACATAATCCTCTTGAAGCTCATGTGAAATGTCCCTGCTTGACAAAACTCTTGGGATGAAGGATTTAGAATAGAGGAATACTGAATTTATTGATGTTTTCAGTCTTTGGATGGACTGGAAAAGTGTCTGATGAAGAGGCCACTCACATGGGAGGGTACATGTATAAAGGCAGAGAGATTCAAATGAGCAAATGAGCAATGTGAGGGACTGGGAGCTTTCTCATCTTTTTTACATGTCGGGGGGGGGGGGATTTCTTTGGGATAGTTAAGATGGAACTAGTAAAGCAGGGAACTCATTAGTAGAGTCAGGAATTTGAATTTTATTTCTAAGTGTATAAAAGGAACATGAGGTACTTGGAATGACATGATGGCATGTCATCTGACTTCCCTTTACTGCTTTATTCTCTCCAAGGTCAGTCACAAGTAATCTGCAAATCTTCTAATTCAGTGACCTTTTTCCAGTCCTCATTCTCCTTGAGTATTGAAACATTTGACCATCTTGTGCTCCTTTGATACTCTCTGACTTTTGCTGTCATACACTATTCTCTCCTGATTCTCCTTCTGCCTCTCAAGTTTACTTTCTGTCCCACATCTGTCTGTGCTCTGAATGGAGGGAGATCACAAAGCCAGGTGTCTTTAGTTGTGAGTAATGGACTCACTCAAGTGAAGAATAAGAGGCCTTGAGTGTACTACAGCTGGGGGAGGCGTTAGGAACCAGGCAGCTCTAGGGGCCAGCTGCTTTTGTCTTTCTCCTGGCCAGATGGTATGTTGCTTTCCTGCTTTATATCCTTCTTCACTCTTCCTTCTGGCTTCTTTGCTCACTCAAGGTTTTTGCTGCCCTATAAATGGCTTATAGGTGACCTCAGTTTGCCAGTACCCTGGTTTTTCCTCATGATATCCTTTCAGCTTCAACTAATTAGTGTTTCTCTTCATGCTTCTTTGCATAGATTGCTAAGAGAATCTGACTAGCATAGCTTATCACTAATATGTAGGTGACATGGGTCACTGGTTGACCGCTCTATGTATTGACTTTTGGTGGTCTAGTATCCACTTGGAGTCTAATCAGCTTTGACTGTGAGTTTAGGGGACACGGTATCTGTGACTGCCTCTTTGTCAAGGACTCCAAGCAGGGCAGCTCCCTTTAAAGGGGTAAAGGATGAGCAGGCACTATAAACTCTGTTTTTCTTCTTTATTCTAAACCGCAAATATTTTCTGGCTCTCCTGTCCGTATTCTACTTCTCTTCAGAGCTTTACCTGTCCAATGGACATACCCTCCTGAGTATCTCTCCATCGCTTCAAAGTTAGGATGTTTAAAAGTGGAATCATCTTTCTTCCCAAACTAGTTCTTACTCTTTATAGAATGGCTGGGTTTTCTTAATCTCTAAGCTTCTGTTAGAATACTGTTTTCTTTTCTTTCCATATCTTAATTGGTCACCAGGATACCTAGTCTTCCTTTTTAAAATCCCTTGTATTGGTCCCTTCCTTTCCATTCACACATTGATGCTGCCTTTATCCTGGCTTTTAGCACCACATGCTAAAAGTCCCCTTGCTTATCTCCCTGTACTTTTATGTCCTTCACCAGCACATCTCCGTTACAGCTGCCAGGGAAATCTTTGTATCCTATTATATATGTCTCCTACCTTTGACTATTATTTCCTTCAAGTTGATTGTGGATGTTTATAATAAATAGTTCTTTATGATATCAGTAGGTGTGGTTAGGTTAAAAAAGTATACATAACACATAAGGATATGCACATGTGCATTAAAAGAAAAAAAGTTTGAAAGTATATACACCAAATTAACAGTATCTAACCCAAAGGAAATAATATGGCAGGAGAGGCCATCAAGAGGAAATTTAAGGTTTTACTCTCCATGTTTTAGGGTTTTTTTTTATTGTCATAACCATATATTCATGTTTTATTTTTTAATTTAAAAAATTAGAGGGATTGCTGGGTGGCTCAGCGGTTTAGCACCTGTCTTTGGCCCAGGGCATGATCCTGGAGTCCTGGGATCGAGTCCCACGTCGGGCTCCTTGCAGGAAGCCTACTTCACCCTCTGCCTATGTCTCTGCCTCTCTCTCTCTCTCTCTCTCTCTCTGGATCTCTCATGAATAAATAAATAAAATCTTTTTTTAAAAAAGCAATCTTTCTCTAATTTTTTATTTTATTATTATTATTATTATTTATTATTATTTTTTAAATCATGAGAGACCCAGAGAGAGAGAGGCAGAGACATAGGCAGAGGGCGAAGCATAGGGATTCGATCCCACCTGTGATCATGCCCTGAGCCAAGGCAGATGCTCAACCACTGAGCCACCCAGGTGTCCCAAGATTGCTTTTTTTATTGAAGTATAATTAACACACAATGTTATATTAGTTTTAGGTGTACAATGTAATGATTCAGCAGTTCTATACATTACTGAGTGCTCATCAAGATAAGTGCACATTTAATCCCCTTCACCGATTTCACCCATTCCCCGCCCTACCTACCCCTCCTTTGGCAACCACCAGTATGTTCTCTGTATTTAAGAGTCTGGCTTCTTTTTGTTTGTCTTTTCTTTTCTTTGTTCATTTGTTTTGTTTCTTAAATTTCACATGAGTGAAATCACGCTTTTATCTTTCTCTGACTTATTTCACTTAGCATTATGTACTCTGAGTTCATCCATGTTGTTGCAGATGCCAAGATCTCATTCTTTTTTGTTTGTTTTTAAGATTTTATTTATTTATTTGACAGAGAGAGTGAGCACAAACACAGATAGTGGCAGGCAGAGGGAAAGGGAGAAGCAGACTCCCCAAGGAGGAGGGAGCCTGATGTAGCACTGGATCCCAGGACCCTGGATCATGACCTGAGCTGAAGGCAGATGCTTAACCGATGGAGGCACCTATGTGCCCCATTCTTTTTTTTTTTTTTTTTTAACTCCATTGTGTGTGTGTGTGTGTATACACCTTCTCTATTCATTTGTTTATGGGCTTGTAAGTAATGCAATAAACACAGAGGTGCATATATCAATTTAAATTAGTGTTTTCATATGCTTTGGGTAAATATCCAGTAGTGGAATTACTAGATCATATGGTATTTCTATTTTTAATTTTTTGAAGAACCTTCATATTGTCTTCTAAGTGGCTGCACCAATTTGCATTTCCATCAACAGTACATGAAGGTTCCTTTTTTTCCATGTCCTGGTCAACACTTGTTATATCTTACCTTTTTTATTTTAGCCATTCTGACTGGTATAGTTTTGATTTGCATTTGCCTGTTGATTAGTGGTGTTATGCATCTTTTCATGTGTCTGTTGCTGTTTGTATATCTTTTTTGGAAAAATGTCTATTCAAGTTCTCTCCCCATTTTTATTCAGATTTGGATTTTTTTGGTGTTAAGTTGTAGAAGTTCTTTACAGATTTTGCTTTTTTTTTTTTTTTTTTTCTGAGAGAGAGAGAACGTGTGTGCAAGTTGTGGGGAGGAATGAAGGGAGAGGGAAAGAGAATCTCAAGCATATTCCCCACTGAGCCTGGAGCCTAACAGTGGGCTTGATCTCACAACTCTGAGATCAAGACCCTCATGACCAAGAGTCAGACACTGAGCCAACCAGGGGCCCCTGCCTTGTCTTTTGCTGATGGTTTCCTTAGCTGTGTAAATCCTTTTTATTTTTATATAGTCCCATTAGTTTATTTTTGGTTTTGTTTCCATTGCCTCAGGAGACATATCTAGAAAGATGCTGGTATAGCCAATGTCAGAGAAATTATCGCCTGTGCTGTCTTCTAGGAGCTTCATGGTTTCAGGTCTCACATTTAGGTCTTTAACCCATTTTGATTTTATTTTTGTGTGTGCTGTAAGAAAGTGATCCAGTTTCATTCTTTTACATTTAACTGTCTAGTTTTCTTAGCAAAATTTGATGAAGAGACTGTTTTTTCCCCATTGTGTATTCTTGCTTCTTCTGTCATAGATAAATTGAGCATATAAGTGTGGGTTTATTTCTGGGCTCTCTATTCTGTTCCATTGATCTGAGTCTATTTTTGTGTCAGTCCTATACTGGCACAAAGGTTGTTCTTTTGATGTTAGAAAGTAGACAAATTAAGTCAAACAGAATCAGGAAGCACTCTAGGTTTTCGCAGAATGGCAGTAATCACCAAATGGCCTTAGTTTCTACATAAAAAAGCAAAAGTACTAAGGTTTGTGAAGAGCAGATGTCAGTTATTGGGATTTCTTTATTTTTTTTAGGATTTTTATTTTTTTAAGTAATCTCTATATCCAATGTGGGCCTTGAATTTACAACCCAGAGATCAGTCAGGCACCCTGGGACTTCATCTGCTAGGGACATGTATCACATTGGTTGTTTTCAGTGTGATAGATTGTCAAAATTTTTGAGAAAAAGAAACCATTTTCTTAATGGCATGAATACCCTCATCATTAGGTATAATCTCTGTATTTACCTTAAATATCATATGGAAACTTGTAAATGCTTAGTCCATTTTTTAGCATTTTGTTTATTGAAGTGATTTGGTAAATGGCAAATGCAACTAGGTGTTGAATAGGGTAAAATGTAGAAAGTCATCTGACTTCATATATTTGAATTAACAGTTCTTTGAACTTTATCTTAAAGCTGCACAGACCAAATCAAAGAAAACCTTAGCCAAACCCAACATAAGGAATATTGTGGTAGTGGATGGTGTTCGCATTCCGTTTTTGCAGTCAGGCACTTCGTAAGTATGAAATGATTGTATTCTTTTCTTCTTTTTCTTTTTCCTAGATTTATTCAGGTATGATTGGCAAATAGAAGTTGTACATATATGTATACATTGTGAAATAATTACTACAGTTGGATTAACACATTCATCATCCCATATACTTTTTATTTATTTCTTCTTTTAAGATATTTTCAAAACTGGTCATTGTAAATGTAACCTAGTAGGTAATAGTATTGTTAGTGGACTAACGTATGGATAGCATTTTTATGACGTTAATACAGAATAAATCAAGCCAGTAGTAAAATAATATGGCAAAATTTGTTTTTTATCCTTTATCATGAACAGGCCTAGTGTAGTTTTAAATTGAACCAACCCTATTTTGAAAACCTAGTGTGGGTCCAGATACCTTGGTTGCAACCGGGGTATACTTTCCTTGTGTGGAGATAAGTACATTGTTTCTGTGCTTCTTCACAAGTTTGAATACTGAGGCTATGGATCCACAGGTATTTATAAGGGCCTTTAATTCACTGCTTTGGCTTCCTGGAAATGATCAGAATTGCATTTGACAGTCTGGTCCAAATCCCAGCATAACACAGCCCCAACTAAATGGAACCAGAATGATCCTTGATGAGTACAAAAATTTCCCAGAACCAAACTGCTCTTCTCTGTAGACTTTACTTCTCCTTTTCTCTCCCCAAGTGAGGCCCAGTCTGTCCAAAAGCTGATAACGGACTTTGGTAACTAGTTTCAAACTAAATGAAACATTAGTTCTAGTCTGTGTAGATTGTTTTGATATCCCTATTTTGAAAGAGCTAACTTAAAAATGCATTGGGGAATGTTAGGCATCTGCTAAAAATAGTAGGGCCTATCATTATGTACTAATATAGAAAGATCCTAAAAGTAAGTTAAGTGTAAAGAGCAAGGTACAGAGCAGTATATAATGCCATTGTTTGTGGACGATACATACGTACATATACATGTACACACACAAACCGTAAACCTTCTCTTTTAAACATGGTTTAGAATCTAGAGAGTATTTTCTTACAGAAGTAATACTCTAAGTGGTGGTAAAGTTTCTTCATTCACCCTTTTAGTATAGTAACCCATTTTCTGTCTATGATCTTTTGTGTACTGATAAAAGCAGTAAGAGTAAAAATCTGAAGCTTTAGTGGCAAGAAGGTGAGGACAGGGGATCCTCCTTGTACTCAGCAGCAACAGGATAGGAAAATTTTCATCAAGAGTAGAAAGTTCTAGGCTTTCTTCTTTTTTTGTAAGAGCTGTTATACTACGTGGATGTTTGTTTCCAAGTGTTTTACCAGCTATTGAGAAATGTGAACACACTTAACTATCTCATTTACTTATCATTATAATTATTTTTTTAAGGTTTTATTTATTTATTCATGATAGACATAGAGAGAGAGGCAGAGACACAGGCAGAGGGAGAAGCAGGCTCCATGCAGGGAGCCCAACACAGGACTCGATCCCGGGACTGCAGGATCGTACCCTGGGCCAAAGGCAGGCGCCAAACCACTGAGCCACCCAGGGATCCCCTCATTTACTTATAATTAAACAGTTTCTTTGGTAATTAATGTTTGCATGAAGTTTGATTTGAGATATTCAGCACATTGGTGTGAGGTTTGGTCCTTTTGTTGTTCATGGTTGTGCTTTAGTTCTTTAGTTTTTAGTTCTATTCAGGATTTTTTTTTTTTTAAGATTTTATTTATTCGTGAGATACAGAGAGAGAGACAGACAGACAGACAGACAGACATAGAGGGAAAAGCAGGCTCCTCATAGGGAGCCTTTGTAGAACTTGATCCCGAACCTGGGATCACGTCCTGAGCCAGAGGCAGATGCTCAACCGCTGAGCCACCCAGGTGCTCCTCTATTCAGGATCTTAACTGACGAAGAATATAAGGAATTAAAGTTA
Source organism: Canis lupus familiaris (assembly GCF_011100685.1). Taxonomy (NCBI): domain Eukaryota; kingdom Metazoa; phylum Chordata; class Mammalia; order Carnivora; family Canidae; genus Canis; species Canis lupus. The sequence goes on from NC_049238.1 coordinate 20,438,672, forward strand.
ATACGGAAGAAAGAAAAAATTTAAGGTAATATTTATATAAAGAACAAAGGTGACAAAAAATAATATAGAGGAAAGAATCTATGAAGAGGACAAATAATTGAGTCACGTAAGTGATATTATGATTGAGATGACAAATAGCTACTCTATAATTGATGATTTTCTAGTGGAAAAAGATCTTTTCCTGCTTAATTTTCAGGAAGGTTGCATTTAACTCGAGTGCTGTTTGAAAGACCAGGTTCTCAGAGGGGAAGGGCATTTGGGAAGCACTCCTAGGAATAGATGCCAGCAGTGGAATTTCGAAGTCTTTTAGTCATCTTGGTAAATAAAGGGGGTATAGGAACATGAAAATTAAGATTTTTTTTTTAAGATTTTATTTATTTATTCAAGAGAGGCAGAGAGAGACAGAGACATAGGCAGAGAGAGAAGCAGGCTACTCGCAGGGAGCCCATTGCGGGACTCTATCCCCAGATCCCTGGATCACCCCCTGAGCTGAAGGCAGACGCTCAACTGCTGAGTCACCCAGGTGTCCCGAGAATTAAGATTATAAAGTGATAAATAATTTATTGTTTGGACATTTTAAAATTGACGTACAATGTTTCTCCAGAATATTCTTTCCTAAATTTGAGGATACTGATTTTACCTTATAAAAGATTTGGAAAATGATCATTTTTCTGTGATTCAGAGTGAAAATAAAAACATTTTTGGATTTTTAGGTTTTGATTTTCAGAACTTGAAGAAAGAACTTTCTTGTTCAATCCAATGGTTAACTCTTTGACTTAAAGGGAATTTATTTTTAACATTTTTTTTATAATTAATAATTTTTTTTAATTTTTATTTATTTATGATAGTCACAGAGAGAGAGAGAGAGAGAGAGAGAAGCAGAGACACAGGCAGAGGGAGAAGCAGGCTCCATGCACCGGAAGCCCGACGTGGGATTCGATCCTGGGTCTCCAGGATCGCGCCCTGGGCCAAAGGCAGGCGCCAAACCACTGAGCCACCCAGGGATCCCTATTTTTAACATTTAAATAAACTAAAGAGTTTACATCCAGATCTTGGGTTTTGTTTTGTTTTAAGATTTTATTTATTTGTTTTGAGAGAGACCATAGGAGTAGGGGGAAGGAACAGAGGAAGAGGGAAAAATACTCCCTGCTGAGCAGGGAGCCCCATGTGGAACTCAATCCCAGAATACTGGGGTCATGACCTGAGCTGAGGGCAGATGCCTAACCAACTGAGCCACCGAGGTGCCCTAGGTCTTGGTTTCTAAATACTTTCTTCAATATTAGGAACTAGGGTTTCCTAGAACCTAGACTGAGCTGGAGAAAATACAAGGTGAGGCTGGAGCGTGTTGTAGTGCCTGGAAGTGAAGAAGTGCTTAAAAAAAATGGGCATGGTAAAAGGACATGGGGCCAACCTGAAGTAGCTTCCAATAAAATAGAGTGTTACATCATAACCCAAAGAATAAATATTTGTATGAGTTCAATCTGATATAAATAAATGATTGAATAAATACATAAATGAGAGAAGGGACACGTCATCTTTACTAAAGGATTTCAGCTAATACATGTAGAAGCAATGAGGAAAATCAGCATTAGAACACCACAGTAGTAATTGGGGCAAGCAGTTGCTACGAATGAATGCTAAAATTAGTGAGAAATGTTGAGAAATAAGATATCTGCATAGCTTCAAACTCTCTCCCCCCAAAATATTTAACTACTGTGATGTTTTTACCATATGTCCACAAATCGTTGTTATTCCTTCCACTAGGAAGTGGAGCTTAATCCTCCTCCCTTTGAGTGATGGCAGGACTAGTGACTCACTTCCATACTTAAATTGAGTACAGAAAGGGAAAAATAGTGGAGAAAACTGGCAGACACTGCTTTAACCAAGCAATCAATATAACAGCCCTAGTAATAAGTCATATTGCTGTTGTGTACATTCTAATACGAAGCAATGAGAAGGTCACTTTACCTCCGTTGTATTCTTCCCCCAAACCTATGACCCTAGTCTTCCAAGTGTCAAGGACACAAAAGACAAGGAAGGGCTGAAAACTGTCGCAGATTGGAGGAAACAAAGGAGTCATGACAACTAAATGCGTGGATTTGGTCTTGGAACAGACCTGTGAGAGGGCATTAGTAGAAAAACTGATGAGATCCAGATAAAGTTAGCAGTTTAGTGAATAGTCTTGTGCCAAGTGTTAATTTCTTAGTGTTGACTAGTTGGTTCCATAAGATATGAGCATAAAGGGAAGCCAGGTGGAGGGTATTCAGGAGCTCTGTCCTATCTATTCAGTTCTGTCAGAAATCTCAAATTACTTCAAAAAGTTTCTTAAAAAGTCCTGATATGTCCTTCATGTTCCTTTGGGCATTACAAAATAAGTAATATATTTTGAAAGATAAGTAAAAAGAGCTTAAAAGGTAGAGTTTAGTTTTAAAGAGCATGTAACGTATGCCATGTTGAGTACTGACATGAATTACTGTCATATAAGATACTGGGCCACACATCTTTGTTAGATTCGTAGCCAGCTCAGTAGAAGTTAAGGCTTGCCAGATTGTTAAGGATGACAAATAGTAGTCATGCTGTTGCTTCATTTGAAATGATGGAGTGCCTCAGATAGCAAAGTGAAGTGCATTTGCAGCAGCATGTGTTAGATATTATCTCTATGTATTTCAAATAGAACAAAAACAGGGGATCCCTGGGTGGCGCAGCGGTTTGGCGCCTGCCTTTGGCCCAGGGCGCGATCCGGGAGACCCTGGATCGAATCCCACGTCGGGCTCCCGGTGCATGGAGCCTGCTTCTCCCTCTGCCTGTGTCTCTGCCTCTCTCTCTCTCTGTGTGTGACTATCATAAATAAATAAAAGTTAAAAAAAAAATTAAAAAGAACAAAAACACTTATTATTAAAGTTCTCTAGGCTTGTTTTCAGTTGTTTATTTTCTTTCCCCAGATATAAGGACCTGATGCCACATGATTTGGCTAGAGCAGCACTTTCGTAAGTAAATGCAGTTTTATTTTAGTTCTTATTTCATTAAAAGCACTTTCTCTAGTTTTTACATGTGAAACAACATGTTTAATCGAATTTCCATATCTAGAATATATTTACTTTTATGTGGTGAGAAACAAATACTGGCCTCTTCAAGATTTATTTATACTTCATTTTTGCCATATGTGCAGTACAAATTCAGGTAGCTGATAGGTATCAGAAATGTTTATTTTGTGGCCTTGACAATATCTTGGCATGACAGTATTCTTTAAGGAGTGCTATTGCTAGCTAGCCAGTTATAACTCATCACGGTATATAATATATATTTATGTGTATATATATATTTGATGATTATTTTAGACAACTAATATTTATGTAGAAAGAAGCTTAAAATGAGATCTGACGATTCATATGTAAAGCAAGTTAGAATGTAAAATTATATGTGGGTTTTACATGAGATTGAGATGGATGAGTAATTTGATGAGAGTCATACAATACGTGGCTGTTTCTGTGGTAGGAATAGCATGTAAAGCATTATCTCATTCATTTTTCATTAATGCCTTGCCTCTGTCTCTTCAACCAATCACAGGTCTTTTCTAGTTTGAAAAAACCTTTCAGTTGACCTTTCTGCCCATCTGGTTCTTTTTCTTCTCTTCCTATGAGACTTTGAGAGTGAATGAAAGCAGCAATTACTTATCTTTTCTTATTGTCCATCTCCTTAGTCTCATAATAATTTTCTCCATTCCTACTGCTCTTCAGTAACTGTACTTTGGAAGCTTCTCTTCATGGTGCTTTGTGTTCCCTAAATGCATGAGTCTTTTCCCAGGCCTGGTCTCTTTGTATTCTCTAGCATTGACCTGTGAGCTGTACTTGACCCTGTGATCCTTTGATTTCTTAATACTATGCCTTTGTGATTTTCCTTCCCTCTTCTGAATGATCCTTCTCTACTTTTTAAAAAACTGAGTCTTTTTCTCTTTTTCTTTCTTAAAAGTATTTGGCAAATTTTAATTCTTATAGCATTGCATATGGATGTATGCTTTTCCTTAAAAAAAAAATTTCATCTACTTTATTATTTTTTTTTAATTTGAAAGATTCCCAAATCTCTGAATTTGACCTCTTTTCTTAGACACTTCAAGTACAGCATATCAAAAATAAAAATTATCAGGGCTCCTGGCTGGCTCAGTTAATAGAGCATGTAACTTTTGATCTCACGGTTGTGAGTTCAAGCCCCATATTGAGTGTGGAGCCTACTCAAAAAAATAAATAAAAATTAAAAAATTAAAAATTATCTTTTCCCTAAAGCCAGCTTGTTTTCCTGTTTCTGATGCTGGCACCCTTTCTGATTATGATCCCAGACTGATGCTTTGCAAGTTTTTCCACAACTTTTTGTTTTAAAAACTGTCAAATGTAAAATAAAATTGAAAGAATAATACAGTGAACACTTAAGTACCTTCCATTTAGGTTTAATCGTTGTTAACCGTTTTGCCATATTGGTTGTATCTATTGGTTTGAAGCATTTGCCAGTAAGTTACAGGCCTCTTGAAACTTCAGCCTGAAATATTTCAGTGTTTATTTCCTAAGAATAAGGATCTTCTCTACTATCCAGGATGTCATTACGGTGGCTAAGATAATAATGATGATCCCGTTACTTCTAATGTTCAGTTCATAGTCAGATCCCCCATATTTGTCTCCAACAATGTCTTTCAGTAGTTTTCCCCCCCAAAATCAGGACCTAGTTGAAGTTCACATTACAACTGGATATGTCTCTTTAGTCTCTTGAATTTAGAATGTTTTCTTCCCCCACCCCCGTCTTCCCTGCCCCCACCTGACAATGACTTTTTGAAAACTAGGCCACCTGTCCCATAGGAAGTCCCATGTTCTGGATGTTTCTTCTTGGTGATATTTTAACTTTTGAATTTCCTGTAAACTAGAAATTAGTTCTAGAAGCTTGATTAGATTCAGGTTAAGCATTTTTTTGGTAAGAATGCTTTAAAGCACATGGTATTCTGTCATGTCATTAGGCACAGGATGTGTGATGATGCTAAATCTAACCACTCAGTCATGGTGGTCAGATTGCCAGTTCTTTTGATTATAAAAGTACTTTTTTTTTTTCTTTGCAATAGTAAGTAATCTGTAAAGTGATACAGTAGCACCATGTGAATCTCCTGTTCCCCAGCAATCTTTCACTAAGTGGCTTTTGCATTCATTGATATTTTTGCCTGGGCCATTTATTACATTAGAGGTTAAAAATTTGTGATTTTTTCCTAATTATGTTACTCCTGACATTTATTGGCTAGTATTTTTCTAGAAAGAGCAATGAAATTTCTTTCTTTCTTTTTATTTATTTATTTTTTTAAGTGATGAGGACTTATGAATTTTTGTTGTGTTTTTTTTTTTTAAGATTTTATTTTTGTAATCTCTACACCCAATATGGGGCTCATAGCCCCAAGATCAAGAGTTGCATGCTCCACCAACTGAGCCAGCTAAGTGCCCCATTTTATTTATTGTGTTACATACAGCTAAGCTTAATCGTTGTTCTTTTTGAAGGTCACACCTTTTATCTGTGGGTACTCCTTTGAGTTGTTTCTTTTTTTTTAAATAAATTCTAACACTCAGTGTGGAGTTTAAAATCTGAACCCAGAGATCAAGAGTCACATTCTCTACCAACTGAGCCAACTAGACACTCCCGAGTTGTTTCTTATGTCACTTTTTTTAGTATAATATTTCCTGAGGTATAATTTGCATATAATAAAATGCACAGATTTAAGTGTGTAGTTTGATGAGTTCTGACAAATGTATGTTTCTGGTTTTGATATCTATTCCATTAGTCTTTGAATGCTGTCTTATTTTTGGGACAAAAAATAACAGTGAGGTTCACTTTGTACTTGCCTTGTCTTAGACCTGGCTTCAGTCATTTTTTTAAAAAATTGATTTTTGGGATGCCTGGCTGGCTTAGTTGGTAGAGGATGGGACTCCTGATCTTGGGGTTGTTAGTTCAAGACCCATGTTGGGTGGAGAGATTACTTAAAAATAAAATCTTAATGAATGAATGAATGAATCCTTTAATGGGCAATGGCATTTAGAAACCAAGTCTGAGGAGCACCTGGGTGGCTTATTCAGTTAAGCATCTGCCTTCGGCTCAGGTCATGATCCCAGGGTCCTGGGACTGAGTCCTGTTTCGGGCTCTCTGCTCAGTGGGGAACCTGTTTATCCCTCTCCCTCTGCCTGCTGCTCTGCCTACTTGTGGTTTCTCTGTCAAATAAATAAAATCTTTTTTTTTTTTTAAGATTTTATTCATTTTTTTATTCATGAAGACACACAGAGAGGCAGAGACCCAGGCAGAGAGAGAAGCAGGCTCCATGAAGGGAGCCCGATGTGGGACTTGATCCCAGGACTCCCAAGATCATGCCCTAGGCCGAAGGCAGACACTGAACTGCTGAGCCACCCAGGCATCCTCAAATAAACAAAATCTTAAGAAAGAAAGAAACCAAGTCTGAGTTCAAGATGGGCTCATTTCTTTCCTACTGGAGACTGGAATGTTACTGCTTTTAGTCTCTATCCGTGGCCAGAGCTAGACAGGTGTGTGTGTGTGTGTGTGTATAGCTTAAGTCATATGTTTATATTGATATTCCAAATTTAAATTTAATATACCTGGGATATTACCTCCACTCTTTGATTTTATATCTCTTTTTTCCTCTTTTGACTGAATAGGTTCTTTTTTTTTTTTTTTTCCCTAAGATTTTTTTATTTACTCATGAGAGAGGCAGAGACATAGGCAGAGGGAGAAGCAGGCTCCATGCTGAGAGCCCGATGCGGGACTCGATCCCTGATCCTGGGATCACACCCTGAGCCTAATGCAGACGCTCAACCGCTGAGCCACCCAGGCGTCCCTAAAACTTAGATTCTTACTAACATTACTGTGTTTATGTATGTTTTATCTTTGTCCAAATTATTTTTGATTCTTCTTATTTAACTTTTCATTACCAATTGAACATCAAATGTTATTTATTTTTAAAAAGATTTTATTTTGAGAGAGAGAGGATACATGTGCTTGACTAGGGGTAGAGGCAGAAGGAGAGAAAGAATCACAAGCGGACTTCACGGTGAGTGCAGAGCCCGTTATAGGGCTTGATTTCACAACCCAGAGGTCATGACCTGAACTGGAATTAAGAGTCAGACATGAAACTGACCGAGCCACACAGGTGCCCCTAAATGTTGACTTTATAAATTATTCATTCATTTCTTCTTTGATAAGGTGTCACATGCTTGTTGAATTAAGGAAAAGATATAGTCTCTTTTTGGGACGCCTGGGTGGCTCAGTGGTTAACGCCTGCCTTTGGCCCAGGGTGTGATCCTGGAGTCCGGGGATTGAGTTCCACATTGAGCTCCCTGCATGGAGTCTGCTTCTCCCTCTGCCTATGTCTCTGCCTCTCTCTCTCTCTCTCTCTCTCATGAATAAATAAATAATATCTTAAAAAAAAACAAGATACAGTCTCTTAAATTCAAAGCTAACCTTTTAAAAGAAGTACAGTGTTTTATCTGATGATCTATGGCACTATCTTGATGTATGAAATTTTTTTTTGTGTTTTTTTTTTTTTTTGCTTTGGACTTCAACTCTCAGGGGTTTGTTGCACCGGACCAATGTCCCAAAGGATGTTGTTGATTATATCATCTTTGGCACAGTTATACAGGAAGTGAAAACTAGCAATGTGGCTAGAGAGGTGAGTAAAACAAACTTTATAGTGTTCAAAGAGATTAATAGGAGAATCAACTTAAATTTCAGTTAACAGAATTATTCTTTAAAAGTTATTAAAATTTATTAAAGCTATATTTGACTTCAAATGTGACTTTATAATTTGAATAATGAATGTTATTTAATATTTAAGAGTATTATAAATCGAATGACATGCTATCCTAGTGTATATTTATTCTATACCATAAATCAAGTCGATTATTTGAGCGGCTTTGGGATATATGTTCATTTGTTTCTTAGAATAATAGAACTTATGGCAAAGTATGGCTAAAGTGACTTTTAGTGCAGAGATAAAAAGCTTCTAGGACAAACAGAAACTAAAAAGAATTTGTTGTCATCAAACCAGACCTACAAGAAATATTAAAAGGGATCCTTTAAGTGAAGAGAGAGCCCAAAAGTAACATAAACCAGAAAGGAACAGAGACAATACACAGAAATAATGACTTTACATGTAATACAGTGGCACTAAATTCATATTTTCAATAATTACTGTGAATGTAAATGGGCTAAATGCTCCAGTCAAAAGACACAGTATCAGATTGGATAAAAAAAGTAAGACCCATCGATATGCTGTCTGCAGGAGACTCATTTTAGACCCAAAGACACCTCCAGATTTAAGGTGAGGGGATGGAAAACCGTTTATCATTCTAATGGACATCAAAAAAAGCTGGGGTGATGATCCTTGTATCAGACAAATTAGATTTTAAACCAAAGACTGTGGGCAGCCCCCGTGGCCCAGCGGTTTGGCGCCGCCTGCAGCCCAGGGTGTGATCCTGGAGACCCAGGATCGAGTCCCACATCGGGCTCCTTGCAGGGAGCCTGCTTCTCCCTCTGCCTGTGTCTCTGCCTCTCTCTCTCTTTCTCGCTCTCTCTCTGTCTCTCATGAATAAATAAATAAAATCTTTAAAAAAAATAAAAATAAATAAACCAAAGACTGTAATAAGAGGTGAGGAAGGATACTATGTCATAATAAAAGGATCTATCCAACAAGAAGATAAAGAATTGTAAATATTTATGTCCCTAACATGGTACAGCCAGTTATATAAGCCAATTAATAACAAAATTAAAAAAAATATCAGTAATAATACAATAGTAGTAGGAGACTTTTACACCCTACTCACTGCAGTCAAAAGATCATCCAAGCTGAAGATTGACAAGGAAACAAGGGCTTTGAATGACACATTGGACCAAATAGACTTCACAGAACATTCTATCCTAAAGCAACAGAATACACATTCTTCTCGAGTGCACATGAAACATACTCCAGAATAGATCACATACTGGGTCACAAATCAGGTCTCAACTGGTACCAACAAATTGGGATCATTCCCTACATATTTTCAGACCACAATGTTCTGAAACTGGAACTGAGTCACAAGAGGAAATTTGGAAAGAACTCAAATACATGGAGGCTGAAGAGCATCCTACTAAAAAATGAATGGGTCAATGAAGAAATTAAAGAAGTTTAAAAAAACTCATGGAAACAAATGAAAATGAAAGCACAACTGTTCAAAACTTTTGGGATGCAGCAAAGGTGGTCCTAAGAGGTAAGTATATAGCAATACAAGCCTTTCTCAGAAAAAAAGAAAGGTCTCAAATACACAGCCTAACCTTACATCTAAAGGAGCTGGAGAAAGAACAGCAAATAAAGCCTAAACCTAAAAGAAGAGGAGAATTAAAGAATAGAAATCAGTGAAATAGAAACAAAAAGAACAGTAGAAAAGATCAACAAAACTAAGAGCCAGTTCTTTCGAAGAGTAAGATTGATAAGCCCCTGGCCAGACTTATCAAAAAGAAAAGAGAAAGTACCCAAATAAATAAAATCATGGATGAAGAAGGAGAGGTCAGAGCCAACACTGAAGAAATACAATTATAAGAACATATTATGAGCAACTATATGCCAACAAATTAGGTAATTTGGAAGAAATGGATGCATTCCTAGAGATGTATAAACTACCAAAACAGAAATAGGAAACGTGAACAGACCCATAACTAGCAAGGAAATTAAAGCAGTAATCAAAAACCTCCTAACAGAGTCCAGGGTCAGATGGCTTGCCAAGGTAATTCTACCAAACAGTTAAAGAAAAATTAATATCTTTTCTTTTGAAGCCATTTCAAAAAATAGGAATAAAAGGAAAACTTCCAAACTTTTTCTATGAGGCCAGCATTGCCTTGATCCCAAAACCAAAGACCCCAGTAAAAGGGAGAATTACAGACCAATATCCATGAACATGGATGCCAAAATCTCACCAAAATACTAGTCAGTAGGATCCAACAGTACATTGAAAGGATTTTTTACCACGGCCAAGTAGGACTTCTTCCTTGGCTGCAAGGGTGGTTCAACATCTGCAAATCAATGTGTGATACACTACATTAATAAAAGAACCGCCAAGAACCATATCCTCTCAGTAGATGCAGAAAAAGCATTTGACAAAGAACAGCATCCTTTTTTGATTAAAATTCTTCACAGTGAAAAAAAAAATTCTTCACAATGTGGGGATAGAGGGAATATACCTCAATATCATAAAAGCCATATATGAAAAGCCCACAGTGAATATCATTCCCAGCGGGGAAAAACAGAGCTTTTCCGCTAAGGTCAGGAACACAGCAGGGATGTCCACTATCACCACTGCTGTTCAGCATAGTGCTAGAAATCCTAGCCTCACCAATCAGACAACAAAAAAATAAAGGGCATCTGAATCAGCAAAGAAGTCAAATTCTCATTCTTTGCAGATGACACGATACTCTATTTGGAAAACCCAAAAGACTCAGACCCCAAAATTGCTAGAACTCATATAGGAATTCAGCAAAGTGGCAGGATATGAAATCATTGCACAGAAATCAGTTACATTTCTATACACTAACAATGAGAAGGAGAAATTAAGCAGTCAATCCTGTTTACAATTGCACCCACAACCATAAGCTACCTAGGAATAAACCTAATGAAAGAGTCAAAACATCTGTACTCAGGGGATCCCTGGGTGGCTCAGTGGTTTGGTGCCTGCCTTTGGCCCAGGGGGCGATCCTGGAGTCCTGGGATCGAGTCCTGCAGTGGGCTCCCGATGCCTGTGTCTGCCCCCCCCCACCCCCCGGGTCTATAATTAATAAATAAATAAATAAATAAATAAATAAATAAATAAATCTTAAAAAAAAAAGATCTGTACTCAGAAAACTAGAGTACTCAAAAAACTAGAATACTCATGAAAGAAAGTAAACAAGACACAAAGAAATAGAAAAACATTCCATGCTCACAGATTGGAAAAACAAATATTGTTAAAATGTCTATGCTACCTAGAGCAATCTATATGTTCAGTGCAATTTCTATCAAAATAACCATCAACTTCACAGAGTTAGAACAAATAATCCTAAAATTTGTATGGAACCAGAACAGCCAAAGGAATGTTGAAAAAGAAAACCAAAACTGATGGCATCACAATTCTGGACTTCATGTTGTATTACAAAGCTGTAGTCATCAAGACAGTATTGTACCAGTGCAAAAACAGACATTAGATCAATGGAACAGAATAGAGAATCTAGAAATGGACCCTCAGCTCTGGTCAACTAATCTTTGACAAAGCAGGAAAGAATGTCCAATGGAAAAAAGTCTCTCCAACAAATGATGTTGGGAAAATTGGAAAGCCACATGCAGAAGAATGAAACTGGATCATTTCCTCACACCATATACAAAAATAGACTCAAAATAGATGAGAGAAGACCTAAATATGCGACAGGAATCCATCAAAATCCAGAGGATGCTGTACTTTGCCAAACACTTTCTCTGCATCCGTTGAGATCGTATGGTTCCTGTCCTTTATTTTGGAGAACATAGGCAGTAACCTCTTTGACCTCAGCTGCAGCAACTTCTTGCTAGACATGTCTCCAAGGACAAGGGAAACAGGCAAAAATGAACTATGGGGACTTCATCAAGATAAAAATCTTTTGGGCAGCCCCAGTGGCGCAGCAGTTTAGCGCCGCCTGCAGCCCAGGACGTGATCCTGGAGACCCTGAATCGAGTCCCACGTCAGGCTCTCTGCATGGAGCCTGCTTCTCCCTCTGCCTGTGTCTCTGCCTCTCTCTCTCTCTCTCTCTCTCTCTCTCTGCATCTCTATGAATAAATAAATACAATCTTAAAAAAAAAAAGATAAAAATCTTTTGCACAGCAAACAGTTGACAAAATAGCCTACAGAATGAGAGAAGATATTTGCAAATGGCACATCATATAAAGGGCTAGTATCAAATATCTTTAAAGAACTTATTAAATTCAACATCCGAAGAACAAATAATCTGATCAGGAAATGGGCAGAAGACATGAACAGACATTTCTCCAAAGAAAACATAACAAATGGCCAACAGACACAGGAAAAAATGCTCAACATCACTCAACATCAGGGAAATCCAAATCAAAACCACGAGATACCACCTCACACCAGTCAGAATGGCTAAAATGAAGTCAGGAAATGACAGATGTTGGTGAGGATGTAGAAAAAGGGGAGCTCTTTTACACAGTTGCTGAGAATGCAAACTGGTATAGCCACTCTGGAAAACAGTATGGAGGTTCCTCCAAAAGTAGAAAATAGTTACCCTATGAGCCACCAATTGCACTACTGGGTATTAACTCCAAAAATATCTAAGTGATCTGAAGGAGTGCCTACACCCCAGTGTTTATAGCAGCAGTGTCCACAATAGCCAAACTATGGAAAGAGCCAAGATATCCATCAACAGATGAATGGATAAAAATGATGTGGTATGTACATACGTACACACACGCACACACACACACAGACTAGCCATAAAAAAAAAAAAAAAGAAATCTTTATTTGCAATGATGTGGATGGAAGTAGAGGATATTTATGCTAAGTGAATTAAGTAAATCAGAGAAAGACAATATGATCTCACAAATATAAACTTTAAGAAACAAAATAGGAAAAAAAAGAAAATAGGATCATAGGGGAAGAGTTAAAAAGGATGAAAACAGAGAGGGAGACAAATATAAAAGACTCTTAATCATAGGAAGCAAACTGAGGGTCACTGGAGGGCAGAGGGTGGGAGATTGGGGTAACAGGGTGATGGACATTAAGGAGGGCATGTGATATAATGAGCACTGGGTGTTATGTACAACTAATGAATCACTGAACTCTACCTCTGACACCAGTATGTAGAATAATTTAAATAAAATAAATGTTGAAAAGGAAAAAAAATGACTTTTGGTAATTTTATTGTGGCTACTAATTAACTTAAAATTTCAACATCATGCAAAGAACTTATTTCATAACATTGTTTTTGTTGGAAGCAGCCTTTCTTATTCATTTATTTCCATTAACTAGATGACACATAGGGTGTGGTAACAGTTTCACAGGAGTTTACTTTTACCCTAGTTGGCATAGCTCCAGGCAGTGTTTATTGGTGGCAACTGAGATAATAACAGACCTTGAAACTTCAGTGACATACTCTACAGGGATTTCATAGTGAACAGTCCAAACACATTTTCTGGGTTGTGTTTCAATTTCTGTGATTGTTTGGATAAAGTTGACTCCCAAGCACATCACAGTGCACTAAGCATTCTGTTTGTTTGCAGTTTTGTGCCTGCCATATCACCATGTTCAGTATGGCTGTAGGGGCAATGATGTCCATCACTGTCAGGAGGGAAAATGAGCACACTGAAAGTATTGGTTCTGCCCCACAGTTTTACCTGCCAGTAAATGTTAACATTGCTGAAGGTCTGACATTCCGTAAGCCTACAGAATCAACTGTATAATGTTAGAGAGGCCAGGAAGAATTAAGAACACAAAGGATTTTTGGGTTTTTTTTTCCCCATTCTGATTTTTTTTGTTTTGTTTTTCCTTAGGCTTTCACATTTCTGTGTTGAATATGACAATTTTATGATTGCATCAAGCTATTCATAATATATTTTCAACTTCTATATTCTGAAAGAAACAAAATAACTTACAAGAGTCCTTGAAAAGTAAATACTGTTTCAGTTTTCTCCATGCTTCTTTTCTATCCTAATCTGTAAAGCCATCATGTTTCTCCCTAAATTTTGTCTGAAGATTTTATATCTGTATGGCAAATCTCAGCTATTAATTGACCAGCAGTAACTTCCCTCTCCCTGCCCTATACTAATACCAGTTGCATTGTGGTCCTGGTGATTTTTGTAGTGGCTTCAAGGAAAGGCAGTGTTGGGGGCTATGTTACAAGGATCTCTATAGTTGTATTGTAACCTAAAAGTTATGTGACTTCCAGCTAGAAAACTTTTTAAGAACCTGTTATCTGTATTAATAATGTTCATAGGAAAAAAAAATAATGTTCATAGGAAATCCTAAAGGCTCTGATGCTGAGTTCCCATGAGTCTGACTTTACTGAAAGGCCTCTGCTTATTTCTTTGCTCTACTTAACTAAAAGGCATCTTTCCCCTTTTCCCTTAGTATGCTTATCTAGAGCCTAGGCTTACCTTGAGAGCTGTTCAAGCTTTAAATAGAAGCATGTGGACAGGATTCACCAGAAACCACTTCTATTTAAAGCTCTTTCAGTTCTAAGAGCCAGCTGGGGCCAAGGGTGTAACACATGCTACAAAGGACCTTGTGAGGATTAGGCCGTGCGACCTGAGCGCCCTTTACCCTTGCCCCACTGGTGTGTTCTCCTCCCCCACCCCTTGGAGATTTGCTGTTTTGCTCCTTTTGAATTAGGTCTACATAGAGAGGCTGATGTGCCATTGCCAGGGTATAGTGTTCAGCAAAGCAGGTTGGGTACTTCGTATTGAGACTACCAGGAAAGATAAGAATAAGGTTACGTTGCATGTATACTACTGTGACACACTTCTATTTCTATAGATGATGGAATATAGGGAGTGTAAGTATAATAGTAAAAGTCAGTGAAGAAACATGGACTCTCGGGTGCCTGGGTGGCTCGGTCGGTTAAGCATCTGTCTTTGGCTCAGGTCATCATCCCAGGGTCCTGGGATTGAGCCCTGTCAGGCTCCCTATTCAGCGTGGAGTCTGGTTCTTCTCCCTCCTCCTGCCTCTCCCCTGGCTTGTGCCCTCTCTATCTCACTCTCAAGTAAATACATCTTAAAAAGAAAGAAACACGGAGCCTCCTTAATCTAGACTTTGGAAACATGTTTACCAAATTACCAGAAATCTTGGATTCTGAGGACAGTTAGTTTCAGAAAAAGGCCACTAAAAAAGAATTCCTTTAAAGGGAACCCAAATCTTGTGGTAGATAGTGGAGGTAGTGGTTGGGGTGGGGACAGTGAGAGTATTTTTTTTTTAAGTATAACATTAATATTATAAAAATATTGTATCTGTGCATTTTTTATATATGCGAAAATGGAATCAGGCATTGTTTGATTTTTTTTTAGCAGCATAATTTGCCCCAATTAATAGTACAATGAAATAATAGATGTCTTCATTTCATGTTTGACACTTACTGTGCCATCATAATAGAGGCCATTTTACAAGATGAATGGAGTGCCTCAGTTCTTGTCAATACCCCTCAAGTTGTTCTCTTTTGAAACACCTGTTGTGTCATCATCCTGGACAGTTTTCTCTTTTTCTAGTTATTTAGCGGGTCTCACTCTTATTTGTCAGAGGCTCACTTGGGGCTCATGCGGTTTTGCAAAGTTTCTTTCATCAGCTTGAACTCCTGTGTATTGGCAAGTTTTCCAGTTTGACTTTGCATTGGATCTACAGTGTGCTGTGTGAAATATGGGATGGTCACTAAGACCAACTGGCAGTGAGAGGAATGAGCAGAGAGTGGGCAGAGACCTGAGTGGGAATTTTGCTTATGAGTAGTTCTTTAGAAATCGCTTTCTAGGGTCTCCTGGGTAGCTCAGTCAGTTAAGCATTTGCCTTCGGCTCAGGTCATGATCCTAGGGTCCTGGGATCGAGTCCCACATTGGGCTCTCTGCTCTGCAGGGAGCCTGCTTCTCCTCTTCCCTCTGCTGCTCTCCCTGCTTGTGCTTACTCGCTGTTTGTCAAATAAATAAAATCTTAAAAAAAAAAAAAAATCACTTTCTGGTTTGATGACTTGTGCTTTGCCACCAAGCCTTTCTTACGACTATAGGAGCAGATATAGGAGCAGAGATTGTGAGGGATCCTACTCCATGATATGTTTCATCATTACATCAAGTGTATTTAACAGTTTATTACTGTATTTGAAAATTTAAATTAAAATCAAATTATATATTGATATCCTTGAAGCCTTGGAGCAATGCTTGACTAAGAAGTTAGGTGAGTTTCATAGAAAGGTGTTGTAGCCTGTTTACCACACTAGACACCGGCTGTCAAGAATTTTGCAGTGTTTGTTAATTAATGGTACATGAAAAATGAGTAAGCCATTTCTGTGATGGGTTTAATTTTATTCTGTATATTACTCTATAGAATATTAACTTCAAACCGTTTTCTGATTTACCACAAAGAGAACTGGTGCTCAAAGCATCATTTACAGGTAGTACTTCCTTTAGAAATGACCATTTCATTCATGTATTTCCTGAAGGCTGCCCTTGGAGCTGGCTTCTCTGATAAGACTCCTGCTCACACTGTCACCATGGCCTGCATCTCTGCCAACCAAGCCATGACCACAGGTATGTTTACTTGAAAATGGAAGGTACTTGATTGTTTACATGATCATACAGTACTTTTAAAGAAGATTTATTTATTTATTTTAGAGAGAGAGAGAGAGCCTAACTCAGGGTTAGGGGCAGGGGGATAGGGAGAGAGTCTCAAGCAGGTCCCATGCTGAGTGCAGAATCTGACACGGGATGATCCCATGACCCTGAGATGACAACCTGAGCTGGAACCCAAGAGTTGGACACCTAACTATACCACCAGACACCCCATAAAAAAGTACTCTTAACAGAAGCAAAGGATTAGCAAAGATCTCTAAATTTGACTTGTTTTTTAAAAATAAGGTCACATTTAACATTTTTTATTTTGACAGTATTTTTCAACCTTTTTCTTTCTCTCTGTACCTGCGGGACATAGCCATTCATGTAGTTTCTCCATCAGTAATGTGGCTGGCCACTACAGGGATTACCAGCTAGAAAAGTATTGTCTCTAGGAAGGTGTTTCTGGGTTTGAGGCATGAATAATTTATAATCTGCTAGATTTTAAAGTTAGGAAATTCTAACGTGATACTCCCCTGTGAAGATTGTGGCCCTAGCAATAAATCACTGCTACAAGGTATAGCTCTTTCCTTTCTACCCCCACCTGGCATTTTTATGATTAGTTACAAATTCTCCTAAAAGACCTTAGCAATATTATGGGACATTTTGTAGCATCAGTCCTTATTGTGAAAAGATAGGAAACCTGAAAGATGTCATAACTGTGTGCTCTCTTAATAATACGAAGGCCAGCTCAGGCAGCCTACCTCATGAGTGGCAGAGAATGATGCCAGAGGCAGTGATTAGGGGTATTCACCATTCTATGATGCATGTGACAACTTTCAGATAGAGCAACAGAATACTTGCCAGTGGCCATAAACACGAAGGGGGTCTGCCTTACATCTTCAAAAGCCAGACTTTCTCAAATTTGTAGTAGAAATTCCCATTGTAGGCAAAAAAAAAAAAAAAAAAAAAGAAAGAAAGAAAGAAAGAAAGAAAAAAGAAAACTAAACCTAGGAGTTTATAAAATCTGCATAATGTTCTGGTATAGAATATGATTTGTTTGAGAGTTGATCCAATGGATATTTCCAGAAGCTGGTGTCTACAGGTCTTTCCTTTAGTGCATTGAATATAGTTTAGTCATTCAAAAAAATTATCTTAATCCCTTTGAAAAGATGAAAAACAGGGCACCTGGGTGGCTCCGTCGGTTAAACTTCTGACTCTTGGTTTCAGTTCCAATCATGATCTTCAGGTTGTGAGATAAAGCCCCACATTGGGCTCTGTGCTCAGTGGGGAGTCTGCTGGAGATTCTCTCTCTCACACCCTCTCTGCTCCTTATCCTGCTTGCATGCATGTGCACACTCTCAGATAAAGAAATAAAATATTTTTTAAAAGGGGGGAGGGGGAAGACTGGGCGGCTCAGTGGTTTAGCGCCTGCCTTTGGCCCAGGGCATGATCCTGGAGTCCCGGGATCAAGTCCTGCATTGGGCTCCCTACATAGAACCTGCTTCTCTCTCTGCCTGTGTCTCTGCCTCTCTCTCTCTCCCTGTGTCTTTCATGAATAAATAAATAAAAATCTTTAAAAAATTTTTTTAAAAAGATGAAAAGCTTAATTATAGATGTTATATAATGCTGTCCTACAGTTTTTTAATGAAGAAGCTTAAATTATCAGTGATCTGTTAATTTCTGCAAAAGATGTTCATATACATGTCACCTGTACCCTGTAGGTGTTGGCTTGATCGCTTCTGGGCAGTGTGATGTGGTTGTGGCAGGTGGTGTAGAGTTAATGTCTGATGTCCCTATTCGTCATTCAAGGAAAATGAGGAAAATGATGCTTGATCTCAATAAGGCCAAGACTCTGGGTCAACGACTATCTTTACTCTCAAAATTCAGATTGAATTTCCTGTCACCTGAGGTAAGATTGTGAACTCTTATATAAAGATCTGTTTCCAAAGCATCCCACTGCAAAGATCTAGATTTAGGTAAGACAGCATGGGATCAGTTATGCTTTAGTAGTTGTAGATTCTGTTAATTACAGGGAAGGGATAATTATTTGCTCAAGATGGGGAAAAAAAAGATTATAGTTAGAAAATTTGATTTTGTGAGCCCTCCTTGGAGATGCCCTGCTCACAAAAAGCTTCTTCCATCTTGGTCTTGATTGACTTTCTCAAATAACTCTAGGTGTGGTATAACACCTGTTAACAGCATACCTGATGCTATATGGCTCCTTTCTCAGCTCCCTGCCGTGGCTGAGTTCTCCACCAGTGAGACCATGGGCCACTCTGCAGACCGGCTAGCCGCTGCCTTTGCTGTTTCTCGAGCGGACCAGGATGAGTACGCACTGCGCTCGCACAGCCTTGCCAAGAAGGCACAGGATGAAGGACTCCTGTCTGATATTGTACCCTTCAAAGTACCAGGTAAAATGGTTTGCTCAACTTTGTAAAGGAGAATGCTTTGTGCCACTTGTTAGAGAGTTCTGAATTGCTTCTAAAATTCCAAAAGTCCTGAATGACTTTTCAGTAAGTATTTTGGTTCTGTTTCCAGAATAGTCATTCTTAAACATGGAGTCAAGTTTCAATTTATGTTAACAGTAGGTCAGTGTTTCAAAAAAGTTTTTTTTTCTTTTAAGATTTTAGTTATTTATTCATGAGAAACAGAGAGAGGCAGAGACATAGGCAGAGGAAGAGGCAGGCTCCATGCAGGGAGCCTGATGTGGGACTCGATCCCAGGACCCCAGGATCATGCCTTGGGCCGAAGGTGGATGCTTAACCACTGAGCCACCCAGGCGTCCCAAAAAAGTTTTTGTAAGAGTCTGCTTTTAGGTCTTCCTGCTATATTTTAGTTCTTATGTATATGCCTATTTTAAAAATTCTTCCTTCATATGATTTCTAGATAGAATAGCCAAATGTGAATGAATATTTTATTTTATTTACTTATTTTATTTATTTTATTTTATATTTTATTTTATTCTATTCTATTTTTTTAATTTAATTTAATTTTATTAATTTAATTTAATTTAATTTAATTTAATTTAATTTAATTTAATTTTAATGAGTGACACACAGAGAGAGGCAGAGACATAGGCAGAGGGAGTAGCAGGCTCCATGCAGGGAGCCCGATGCTGGGACTCGATCCCGGGTCCCTAGGATCATGTCCTGGGCTGAAGGCAGGCACTAAACCGCTGAGCCACCCAGGGATCCCCATGAATGAATATCTTAAGAAAGTAGGGTGTTCTTCTTTTGTTAGATCATTTATATTATTTCCCAGATGTCTTAAGAGTATAGTTTAAGTGTGCCTAGCTGGCTCAGTTGGTAGAGCATGTGACTCTTGATCTCAGGGCTCTCAATCAAGCCTCACATTGGGCGTAGAGATTAAAAAGAATGAAATCTTTTTTAAAAAAGTACAGTTTTAAATTTGATAGTGTCTTGAGAACTATAACAGACTTTCAGTAATATATATATGTATATATATTACTTTCAGTAATAACATTTTACATTTCATTTGTCATAATTTTTAGGACCTGTTTCTCTAGAGGAGATATATAAAGCTTATCGTTTCTTAGACTGAAGAAGTTCATGTTTTTTGTAGGAAAAGATACAGTTACCAAAGATAATGGCATTCGTCCTTCTTCTCTGGAGCAAATGGCCAAACTAAAACCTGCATTCATCAAGCCCTATGGCACGGTGACAGCTGCAAATTCTTCTTTCCTGGTAACTATGTTGTGCTCTATGTGTTCACTGGTAACCTTCACATTTGTGGTCTCAACAGAAAAACCTAAAGTAGATCTATTTTTATGTATCATGAATAGAAGCATAAAAATATAGTTATTATAAAAATATTAAAATGGAATCATTAAAAAAATGGAATTCTGCTTTTAAGGCCTTTGGAGTCACTTGATCCAGCCACCATTCTGATTCAAAAAGCTTTTCTCTTCAGGCATTTAGTCAGAAAACTTTGATTAGCTATGCTAGGCACTGGAGATAGAAAGGCCAGTGATTGTAATGCAGCAAGAAGATAGCAGTAAGCATAGGCTAACAGAAGACATGAGACCGGAAGAGCCCGGGAGGCTCCTCAGAGGGGGCAGCATTTGAGCAGCAAATCTTGAAGGAAGGGTACAAGCTAATTCAAGAAGTGTAATAAATACATTCTAAGTATAAAGAATAGCAAAGAGGTATGAGAACAAGGTTTTCTTTGGGGAGAAGCTTGGTTGGAGCATAGGATATAAATTTGGGTTGTATAAGATGTAGAAACTAGGCAGAGAGAGTGACAAGATATCTCTTCTAGCTCTGAATGTTAGAAAAATGATGCTTTCAGGGTGCCTGGGTGATGCAGTTGGTTAAGCATCTGACTTGGTTTCAGCTCAGATCCTGATCTCAGGGTTGTGGGATTGAGCCCTGCATCAGACTCTGTGCTCATCCCAGAATTACCTGAGATTCTCTCTTCCTGTGTCCCTCCCCAAGTGTGTGTCCTTTCTCTTTCTTTCTCTTTCTTTCTCTTATCTCTCTCTCCATCCCCCCTCAGATCTTAAAAAAAAAAAAAAAATGATGCTTTCTATTGGCCCTCAAATTATTTTCCTGTAAGCAGTTTCTATAAGCATTTCCTATAAACATATGGAATAAATAGATCTACCCTCATATTTTATGGTGGTGGTTGTTTTGGTCATCTGCATGTAGCTTCATATCCTTCCTTGGGTTTTTGGCTTCTCCTTAATTAAACATTCCTATGGATTATGCTTCTGCTCATAAGAGGTGGTTTCTCTTCTTCTGCTACTTTGGAGCAGTCTTCTAGATATAGTCCAATTGGTCAGTGTTTCTTTTACAATATATCTTCCATACCTGGACACAAAGTCTGGAAACATGGGCATATGTTGACATATTTGACTTTAAGTGACTGCTTAACGCCCACCCTTGGGCTAGGGGAAGGGTGCCTGGAGTGGTTCCAACAGGATGGTGTACCACCCTGTTAAACCTGAGTGGTGAAGGACTGGTTAAATAATCATTTCTCCAAAACTGAATTGAATGATATAGAGCCATATGGGCTGGGCTCTACTCCTACCAGATCTGAACCCCCCTGATTACTTCGGGGTATGCTAAAGATGTATGTTTATTCACTGAAAGTAAGAAACACATATCATCAGAGGCAGCACATAACAGATACATGGGTTTTGGGGAATATGTTAATGCACTACATTCATTGCAACTTTGCACAATAGCACATTGTATTGATGTCATGTCCATAAACCATTTATTGTGTATAGGTTATGTTTCCAGGCTTTATGGCCCCTCTGTTGGTGGTAGCTTCTTCGTCTCTTCAGGGTTACTAAATAAAAATACTGTAGAATGTGGTAAAAATTGTTTTGATGTCCCAAACTCTCAAGTAGTAAATTTTGGATTTTGTTTTGTTTTGTTTTGTTTTGTTTGAGCCCCTTCTTTTGAAGTCATGGTAAAGGGCTCTTTTCCAAAGGTAGCTCTTTCTCTGAGCTTCTTGATTGTCAGTTGAGGAAAAGCATGTGGGGTGTGTCCAAGGAGGGAAAACCATGGTTCTCATGTTCTCAGCTACCAACCTGTTTCTTCTTCCATCTCACCTCAAAGCCTGTATTTCCTTCCATAAGCAGGAAGCAGCTCAGAAACAGTCCATAGGGTGCCTGGATGGCTCAGCGGTTGAGCATTTGTCTTTGGCTCAGGGTGTGATCCCGGGGCCCTGAGATGGAGTCCCACATCGGACTCCCCACAGGGAGCCTGTTTCTCCCTCTGCCTATGTCTCTGCCTTTCTTCTCTGTGTCTTTCATGAATAGATAAATAAAATCTTTAAAAAAAGAAACAAGTCCATAAAATCTAGAAATAAATAAGAAATTGTTTTAATTCATAAGGTTTCTTACCTTCTGTGCTAAAAGCAAAAATCTTTTGGCTTAAGCTTATTATGAATACATATTTCTAACGTTACCTATTCTCTTTGTCCATTTAGAAAATTGTGGTACTTTTAAACAGGTTTTTCTACCTTACTCCTTGAAAAAAATGGGTCAGTGTGGGTTTGAATTGTGAATTAATGATGGATAAAATGAAAAAGGGTTGTTTTGTAAAATCTCTGTGTAAGTGTAATTAGTTGGTAGATTCAGGAACACTGCATAGAAAATGATTGTACAGAAAATTCAAGAAAGGCTGAAAAATTTAACGTTATTGTTCTGCTTAACATTTCAGACCGATGGTGCATCTGCAATGCTGATTATGGCAGAGGAAAAAGCTCTGGCCATGGGTTATAAGCCCAAGGCGTATTTGAGGTAAGGTAAATGTTCAAATAAATTGCCTTGGTTTCTTTATTTTCTTACTGAAGCTAACTCCTTTATTTTTCACCTAGGGATTTTGTATATGTGTCTCAAGATCCAAAAGATCAACTTTTACTTGGGTAGGTAGCAGTGTATATCCTTGGGCTATAATCAAAAGTTATTTGGTTACCCACAATTATTATATAGATTTTAAAATACATTAAGTTCTGATAGAGAACAGACAGAGGGTTGATGGAGGGAGGTGGGCGGGGGTTGGGCTAGATGGATGATGGGGGTTAAGGAAGGCACTTGTGATGAGCTCTGGATGTTGTAAGTGATGAATCACTGACTTCTCCAGAAACCAATATTCCACTATGTGTTAACTAACAAAATTTAAGATTTTTTTTAAAGTACATTAAGTTTTGAGTTCATAATTGTTTTGTGTGTTGGATTTTTTTTTTGGCGTGTGTGTGTGTGTGTGTGTGTGTGTTGGCTTCTTAAAAATAATCCTTTATGTTGGCTTATCATTTTAAAGTTTGGGTTCTTTTTTTATTTTTTCCTATAGATTTCTACTTATGCATATACAATCTTGTATTATTTTTAAATTAAGATGTCATAAACATTTTTTCATATTGCTGTATTGTCTCTGTAATGGCCTTTTATAAAAGCCCTCTAATATTTGAATTGTCTCCTCCTCCCTCATGGCTCTACCCCCTCCATCATGTCCTTCAAACCAGTCATGCTCTTCCCTGTGTTCTGCCCTTTGCACCATGTGTTTTTCTAGTTCTTCACATTATTTGTTTGTTCTTCTCTTTCATCGTTCATTAACTGTATCCCTTACTCTAGAATATAAACTTCATAGGGACAGAGGCTGTGTCTTCATTTAGTTCACAGTCATAGCCCCCACACTTAATATTTGTGCAGCAGAATCCGAGAATGAGTGGAGGGCATTACAGTACCTTATGTAAAACTCAGCTTGGGGAGTAAGGAGTTCTTAGGTTAAAAATTCTTACGTATTATTTTTTTCTTTTTAGACCAACATATGCCACTCCAAAAGTTCTGGAAAAAGCAGGATTAACACTGAATGATATTGATGCTTTTGAATTTCATGAAGCATTCTCAGTAAGTTACTTAAAAGATTTATATCATAGGACTGTAATCATAAAAAATGTAGTCTGTTTTTGTGTGGGAGATCTAGGTGTGACTTAGGGAATGAGTAAAACACAAGGAGAGCTTTATATTTGAAGTACTGACCTACACTGTTGGAAGGGGCAAAAAGGGAGGTAATCCAGTGGTACGGTTTTGAAAACAGACCTCTGAGATGATCTCTAGAGGCCTTTCAAAAGTAGCAAGAATGGTTCCTTAGGAAAATTTCACTGAAAACTGATTTTAAAATCTGCTTAACTTTAATGACAAGGGACATTAATAACAAGGTTCTTTCCCTTGCAGGGTCAGATTTTGGCTAATTTTAAAGCCATGGATTCTGATTGGTTTGCACAAAACTACATGGGTAGAAAAACCAAGGTAAGTGGTTAAAAGTATACTTGAATTTCCAAAGCACTGTAATATTTGGAGTTTAGTTGACTGCTAATAAAACTATGAAGGAGAAACCTGCTCCTTACAAAGAATTTTATATTTCATTAAATGTATTTATTTCTTAGTTGAAGAATAGTTCTTGGAAATTCAATTCTGATGTTAGATGAAAAATAAATGGTCCATGGCTTTCAGAATTGACCTAGAATTTCTTTCTTTACAGTAAAATGTGATGTGTCTTAGTCATTCTCTCAGTCTCTGTTACCTTCCTGTTGGTAAGAGCCCAGCCTGACGCTTAAGTAAACTCATCATCATATTTGTGTTTGTTTTTGGGGGAGCCAGGTTGGGTCACCTCCTCTGGAGAAGTTTAACAACTGGGGTGGATCGCTGTCCCTGGGACACCCATTTGGAGCTACTGGCTGCCGGTTGGTTATGGCAGCTGCCAACAGATTACGGAAGGAGGGAGGCCAGTATGGCTTAGTGGCTGCCTGTGCAGCTGGTGGGCAGGTACGTCATAGCAGCTTCATAGGCGCTTCTGGAAAGTTGTTTTCTTGGAAACAAAAGAAGCTCATTCAAGCATGTTTCATTTAGTTAACTTTGAAACATTTTTAGAGCAATATTTCTGATGACAGAAAACTAGGGGAAAAAGCTGCCTATTTTGAGGGGGAGAGGGTACAACTTTAATTCAGTTAGTACTTTGGAAGGAGGATGGTTTTTAAACCTAAGTTATTTTTCTTCCTAAGATGTTTATATCATTTATTTTTTTAAGATTTTTACCTTATTTATTTGAGAGTGAGCACATGGCAGAGTGTGGGGGTAAAGAGCAGAGGGGGAGGGAGAGAGAATCCTAAGCAGACTCCTCACTGAGTGTGGAGCCTGAGGTGAAGCTTGAATCTCATGACCCTGAGATCATGACCTGGCTGAAATCAAGAATTGAATGCTTAGCCAACTGAGCCACCCAGGTGCCCCTGCGTTTTTTATTTTTAAAAGGAATACATCCTCATTATGAAAAGTGCAAAAAATCTATAGAAAATAATTAGAATTACCTATTATTCCTCTCAGCAGACACTATCATTATTAACATTTTGGTATATTTTCTCCTTTAATAATAAAATTTTACTCACTTATTTAGTTACCACGAAACCTTATCTATAAAATCTCTCCAAGAAGTAAATTATCTTTCTTGAAAACGAACTTACTTTATTTAATTGGAAAATTCATTTTTTTCTTGACAGACACAGCTTCCTACCTGTTACAGCATTTCGCTCTGAGAATAAAATCCAGGAGGAGGGCTGATTATAATCTCCCCCCCCCCCCCAACGCTGATGGAAACAGATATGGTTTTCTTCCAGATTATAAAAACTTTCTGTTGCTAATCAAGATGAATAAAGGACGCCTGGGTGGCTCAGCGGTTGAGTGTCTGCTTTTAGCTCAGGGTGTGATCCTGGGGTTCCAGGATCGAGTCCCACATTGGGCTCCCTGCGTGGAGCCTGCTTCTCTCTCTGCCTATGTCTGTATATCTCTCTCTCTGTCTCTCATAGATAGATAAATCTTAAAAAAAAAGAATAAATAAGGTATATGAGAATTTGAACAGGCTACACTTAAAAACCTTTATTTATGGCTTGCCTCAGAAACTTTGAAGCAATAAAGGGTCGGTTATTTGTAGGTTGCAGCATTTTAGACTTCACGATGAAAAGCATTTTTCAGTCCATGTAACTTCATCCACAGAAAACCATAGTTAGGACTGGAGCCCTCCCTTTTATCTTTCTGTGCCAGACTTAATCGAAGGAGATAACCAGTGCACAGTGCTGTGGTGAGTGGGGAGTCCACATAGGTTAGGGTCATGTGGTTTTGAGTGTGTGTTCCTTGATAGTTCATCTAGCACAGAGTAGAACACAATACTGGATGCTTTTGTGGATGAAGAATACCACCCAGCACCATTGTTCTAGAGGTTTATAGTATGGTGATGGAGAGAGATAATATACCTTAGGAAGCAGGTTGAACTTGGCATTGTTTTATCAAGAGCCGAATGCATGATACAAACAGAACTAGATTAGAGGAGGAATCTGGTATTTTGGATCTATAATAGGGTTCTCAGCTTTGGCTCTGTTAACATTTTGGGCCAGGTAATTCTTTGTGGTAGGGGGTTGTATTCTGTGTTGTAGGATGGTTTGTTTTTGTTTTAAGATTTACTTATTTTTAGTGAGTATGAGCAGCAGGAGGGGCAGAGGAAAAGAGAGAGAAGCAGACTCCCCACCAAGTGTGGAGCCCAACTCAGGGTTTTGTCTTACCATCTTGAGATTGTGACCCAAGCCAAAATCAAGAGTCTGACACTCAACCAACTGAGCGACCCCAGCATCCTGTGTTGTAGGATGTTTAGCATGATCTCTACCCACTAGATGCCGGTAGCAGCCTCCCCTTCCCCATACACCCATAAGATCACACAGTGTTTGAAAGGCAGAGCCAGGATCAAATTCTGTAGCCTGTACTTTTCCAGTTTTTCTGTTTTGTCTAAGGACTGGCTAGATTCATCACCTTTTCTTGCTCTAATTGAACTCTTTTTTTCCCCCTTTACAGGGCCATGCTATGATTGTGGAAGCTTATCCAAAATAATGATAAAGAAGAGGTGACCTGGAGTTTTTGTGCAACACTCGCACTAGGCAATGCCATTCCAATGCATTACTAAATGACATCCATAGTTCCTAGCTCCTCTTAAGAAAACACAATTTGTGGCCTTCTGTTAAATACTTTGCAATTAAGCCTTGCTAGTGTTCTGAGCTTTCCAGTAATCATGGCTTACTGCTCTTTCAGGGATTTCTTAGTCACCACAATCATACAGTGATAATGTTTAAGCAATTATTTGGGGGCTCTGTTTTCATTAAATACTAACAGTGGTTGCAATTTGGGAAAGAGGTTAGCTGAGATTTGGTATCATCTTTGTAACATTTGCAAATTATACTCTTTCCTGTTTGTGACCTAAAGATAAGTGTTTTCTATAAAATACAAACCAATGTGCCTAAAGAAACTTAATTATGGGAAGGTAATTCAGAATTTAAATGTCACTGAATACCTACAGTAAATGTTTAGATGTATAAGTATCCTGTTAACCTTAATAAAGTGAGGAAGTATCAAAGAACTATTGGCCTTATTTTTTCTTTTTTTTACTAGAAGTAAAGGGTGGTTCTCTTGGCTGGGGGACAGATTTTTGTCTTTACTAATTTATAACTTCTCCCCATCCTAGTAGTCAACCATCAGGTTGCTAGGAATATAAAGAGGGTTCTACTTTAGAATAACATTTTTTTCTCCCATTGCTCCATGGAAGTAAATTTATTTCACTGTCTGGAAATGTCTGTTGCCAGGATTTGCTTAAAGTGTAAAGAAATTTTAAAATTTTGTTTAAAATCTCTTTGTTTTTATTGTGCATTAAATATACGCCAGTGCTTTGAAGAAGCTCAGGTCTCAGTTATGGTCATTTATGTGAATGTTGCTTACATCTCTGAAGGTCACTGGTAATCAGAATCTTCCTCTGGTTCAGGACAGATTAGGCAAAGGAGTAAGTACTAACCACTTAGCAGGGTATTTGAGACTCCGAGCATCATTTCCCCATGATTTCATTGGTCATTTAAACATAATGAGTTTTTAATAGTGAAAACCAATATATTTATAAAGATATCATAAAATTGAACTCTGGATAAATATGAAAGGTAAAAACTTTTAAAACAATTTTTTTTTAAGATTTTATTTATTTGAAAGAGAGATAGCAAGAGAGTGCACGAGCAGTCGGGAGGGGCAAAGGGAGAGGGAGAAGCAGAGTCTCTGCTGATCAGGGAGCCCAATGTGAGGCTCAATCCCTGGACCCTGAGATCATGACCTGAGCTGAAGGCAGATACTTAATCAACTGAGCCACCCAGGCACCCCACAAATGGGCAAAGAATTTAAATAGGCATTTCTCTAAATAAGATACACATATGGCCAAGAAACACATGAAAAGATGTTCAGCATCAGTAGTCATTAGGGAAATGCAAATCAAAACTACTCTGTGATACCACCTCACATCTATTAAGATGTCTACTGTCAAAAAAAACAAATAGTATGTGGTGGGGAAAATGTGGGGAAGTCAGAGCCTTTGTGCAGTCGCTGTGGAAAACAGTATGACAGATCCCCAAGAAATTAAAAATAGAATTACTATATGATCTAGCAACTCTAGGTATCTAGCCAAAAGAATTGAAAGCAGGGCCTCAGGGAGATTTGTACACTCCTATTCATAGCAGCATGATTCACAATAGCCAATGGGGAAAGCAACCCAAATGTCCACTGACAGTTGAATGTATGTTTACATGTAGTAGAATACTACGCAACCTTGGAAATGAAGGCAGTCCTGTCCTGCTACAACACGGATGAGCCCTGAAGACATTCTGCTAAGTGAGATAAAACCATACAAATACTGTATGGTTCTACTTGTATAAGGTATACAAAGTCATCACATTCAGAAAGTAGAATGATGGTTACTAGGAATTAGAGCAGGGAGAATGGGGAGTTAGTAGGTACAGAATTTCAGGTTGTTGTTTTTTATTTTTAAGATTTTATTTATTCATGAGAGACAGAGGCAGAGACACAGGCAGAGGGAGAAGCAGGCTCCATGCAGGAATCCTGACGTGGGACTTGATCCCAGGTCTCCAGCATCAGGTCCTGGGCTGAAGGCGGCACTAAACCGCTGAGCCACCTGGGCTGCCCCAGAATTTCAGTTTTGATGAAAGATGGGTTCTGGAGATTGGTTGAATAGCAGTGTATATGTATTTATCATTACTGAACTGTACACTTAAAAATGGTTAAAATGGTAAATTTCATGTTTCACCACACAAAAAAATTTTTTTAAAGATTTTATTTATTAGAGCATGAGTAGGAGAGGTGCAGAGGGGGAAGAAGAAGCAGACTCCTTGCTGAGCAGGGAGTCCCACATGGGGCTCCATCCCATGACCCTGGGATCGTGACCTGAGCCAAAGGCAGGTGCCATAACCATCTGAGCCACCGAAGTGCCCCCCCCCCCCAAAATGGTTTTAATGGCGTGTCAAAAACATTCAGATCACAAGTTAGCTCTGGATGGGAGGCAGTGGGATTGGATTGGAGAGGGCTTCAGCGGTGTTGCTAAAGTTCTGTTTCTGCAGTTGAGTCACTGGTTCACCCAACTTGATGTCAGCTATATGTTATTTCTAAACATTCTCTATGTGTCAGAGAAAGCTGAGCTGTTTTCAGTAGCACGACTGCTATAAGACCACCCTTGGCTGTGGTGATTGTAGGTGCCTCCATCTAAAGTAGACATTGCTATTGGTTCTCAGATATCTCAAACTGGTTATGCTGTTCTTAAAGATCTCAACTTAAATGTTTCTCTTTTCATATAAAATAACTAGACCCTCTTTTCCAAATAACCATTTTGGAGTGGAGCCTTCATTTGCCTCCATCTTTCATTCAAACTTCAGAAGTGTGTTTCCTCACTGCTCCCCCCCTCCATCTGTTTGCTTCTCAGAGTCTCTGATTCTGAGTCGAAGTCTGTGTTCTTTCTGTTTGGTCTGTATAGTTCATTCAGTAAATACTGAGTGTCTGTTATGTGTTAAGCATATTTTAGTTGCTGAAGCTATAGCAATCAGCAAAACAAATTCTTGCCCCCTTTGCCACCCATCTTTGCAGAGAAAAGAATCTTAATCCTCAGCCTATCTCCCTTCTTGCTTGTGATTTATTTTCTCCAGGACTCTCCCAATTCTTGTCTCTCGAAGAGTGAAAAGCAGCAGCAGGTCCCCCAAGTCTTCCTCTGGAATTTAACAGATGACTCGGAGGCCCTCTGCTGTCTGCTGTGGCTTTTCTTGGACTCTAGACTTTTTCAGTGAAGAGGGATCACTGAGAGGAAATGGGAGAATGTGGGGATGGAAGGACAAACCTACTGAGTAGAAATAGGATTCTGAAAAGAAATGCATTATTGGGAAAGAAAGCATTTAGACATGTTGGCAATGTGTGTGACAGCACTCAACTAGGAGCCCCTTTCCCCTCCACACTTCAGGGATCGTCAGTGATCAGACAAAATTGATTCCCAAAACGATTCCAAAAAGGTGCTTCAGAGCTTCCTCAGGAACTCCTAAGGTAATCCACCATTCTGTACAATAATCTCAATTCCAGGGGATATTTTGTTTGTGTTACTTTGCTTGTCAAGTTTCTATTTTTAAATCCACAAAATGTTCAGAAGAACTTTTTCAAAGTCACTTTTTTCCTAATATAAAAATACATGCTCATTGTAAAAAAAAAAAGTTTAAATAATATTGATAAAAAAATGAACAATCCAGTAGAGATACCACACCACTGTTGATCTTTTGATCTCTCTCTTCCTCAATGCACACATATTTGTATGGACACAAATGGATCCAATTTTGGTAGGTACCAGAATTGGCTAGTGTAGTGCTGTTCTGGAACACTTTTGTCTTACTTAGCTGTATAGCCTAAAGGTTTTTCCTTATCAGGTGTAGCTGTATATCACCATTTTAAATGACCTTATAACATTCCTTTGGTATATATGTCCTAATTTGTTTTACCAAGTGCCTCTTTTTTGAGCATTTAAACACACTCGAATGCACATCTTTTGTACATTTATCTGCTCACTTGTGTACTTGTTTCTTTGAATTTTATTTATTTTAGAGAGCTTGCACAGGTGTGGGGGGCAGGGGCAGAGGGAGAGGCAGAGAATCTTAAACAGACTCTGCTAAGCTCGGAGGTCAATATAGGGCTTCATCTCATGACCTGAGACAAAATCAAGAGTCGGACACTCAACTAACTGAGACACCCAGATGACCCTCTACCTATTTCTTTAAGCCATCTTTCTAGAAATGGAATTGCTACCAAGGCTCACTTTCTTATATTTACCTCCAGAACCTTCTTTTCCGTCCTTTTTTATGTGAGAACCAAGTGAACAAAAGGCTTCATGTCATTTCATTGGTCAATTCTAAAGTGTGTTTTTAGCAGAAGAGCATGCACTGAGTATGGGCCATCATTTGAGGAGAATGAGGACATAGATTTCTACAGATGCACACTCAGAAAGAGTCTGCTGCTTTTAAAGTGAACATATGTTATTTGAACTATTCAAAAATAATTCTATAGTTTAAAAAATTAAGATTAAATATTAATGAAATGCAAGGGTGATTGAGACAGGACTCTGTTGCCAGGGAAACCAGCAGCAGAGCCCTGGCTGTTTGAGTGGCTGCCCACCTCCCTTGGGGGCTGGAACAGGTCCAAGGCATAGAAACGTTGCAATTGCCCTGCTGAGTTGGTATCTTCTCTTTGAAAAAAAAAAAAAAAAGGTTGATTTCACTTAGAGAAATATTTTAGCTGGTTTATATACAATGAAAATATTCACACAGATCCATGTTCATATGAAAAATGTTTTCAACAGCATATCCATTTGCATTTCAACAGTGTTCCATTCCATTTTAGAAAAATAGCTATGAATTTTGTAATGAACAAAGACTCATTCGTGAGGATTTTTTTTCATTTCTCTGGTTGAAAAAATTTTCAGAGCCTGGTCATTCTCTTGTGGATTCCATGAGTTAGTTCAGCTAGACATCCTGGTGTCCTCTCAAGGCATTTCTTAAATATTTCTTCTCCATATCTAGTCTTAGCTTGAGCCTGCCACTTTTATTATTTTTTATAATTTTTTAGAAGTTTTTATTTATTTTAGGGAGAGAGAGCACACAGGAGTGCACAAGTGCAGGGAGGAACAGAGTGGGAGGGAGAGGGAACAGGAAAGAATCTCAGGCAGGCTCCGAGCAGAGCAAGTAGCCTGATGTCGGAGAGCCCAACACGGAGACTGGCTCAGCTGAAACCAATAATCAGATGCTCAACTGACTGAGCCACCCAGGAGTCCTGAACCTGTCACTTTTAAATGTATTTGTCATCTTGTGGCTTTAATCCTTGGCAGTCCATGATAACTTCCTCTTTACAATTGGTAATGCGTTCTTAGAAATGTGCTCAGATCAATGACTTGTACACATGCATACGTCTGTGAAACTTACATTTTTTTTTGAAACTTACATTTATATTGATATTGTTGTGAAAGTTAAAGAGGACCCTATTAGCTTCACCTTTTCCTAAACTTTGAAAAGAAACAGACCAAAGTCTATCCTTCATCTTTAATGTTTGGAAGATCAGAGTTTCTGTCATCAAGTCATCCTTTATTCCTAGCTATAGAGAAGAAATAACCAGAAAAGAAATCCCTGAATAGTTAAAACAATTTTTATCAAATATATCTATAACATGAGCTGTTGGTTAATTAAAAACTGGTTGAGACGTTTTTACTTGCAATCATTTCGAATTTTAATATCTATTGATTATGTTTACTGAAGAGGCAAGCTTATTCATTAGGCAGCTTTAGCTAGTTTTCACGATATTTTTGCTTGAATAGCTTAGGGGTGGGGACAGGTGACCTGCAAGAGAAAGGAACGTGACTAGTGGAAATATTAGCCTGTCCTTGCTGAACTCTGGGAGGGCAGAGGGGCTCTCAGAGCACTGGGCCAGGGCCCACCTTGGTGGATTCAGACACATTCCCTTGACTCCTTTGGAGGAGGAGGAACACAGGCTGTGTGTGTGGTTCCCTCAGAGCTCTGCCTTCCCCATGAAAGGGCTCACCCTGCAGCTCTGGGCTGCTGAAGAACTTGCAAGGCTGCCTTCCCCTCTGGATACTAAGCCCATCAACGGCAATTCCTCTGAAGCAAGGGTTTTTCAGGATAATTAAAAATTGGACAGTGCAAAAAGGAATTTTCAGAGAACTAAATCAAGGATTGTTGGTAGTAAAAGTCCCCCCAGCTTTCTGTGAAAGCAATAGAAGGTGCTATGCCATCTGCTCTCTCAGGCCTCCACCTCACCCCATCCAGAAATGTCTATGCTGGAGAAGTCTGTCTTCCAACCCTTGGGCTGGGACAGCTAGATGAAGAGGAGTCTTCTTTGCCAGGAAGCCCTTTGCTACACTCAGCTTCACTCCGTGCTGCTCACACTGCTTCCAGGAAGGCTTGCTTCTCACCTGGCGTCTTCACTTCTTCCTCCACGGTGCTCTGGGACGTGGGATTCATACGTAGCCTAGGAAGGGGCAGAGTGGCCCAACTGCAGAGCGATTGTTATTGTCAATTCCCCTTTGATGAGGCTGTACCCATCACGTCCTCCTCTGTCCTCCCGCCAGGGCCACAGAAATCCTAGGGACTTCGCCCTCAGCCACGCTGACTCCCATGCTTATCTTAACTTTTCCCTTCATACAGTAACTGAAGGCAGACTTTCAAATGGAAAAACCAGAAACAAAATGAGTCTCCAGGAGCCCAGGGGCCTGACTCTGACTGCTCTAACCGGGCTCCTGTCTCCATTGTTGGTTAGAACCTGAAACATGCTCATTCTACAAGACAGCCCCAGTCTTCTCTTGGCTTCTAGCTGTGCCTGTCTCCTCTCGGGAAGGCTGCTCTCAGCGGGAGAACTGAGGATCTGAAGCCAGCAGCTCACCAGGGAGATGGTGGAGTTGGGGGATTGGGTGCGGCAGAAGCGTTCAAGTAAAGCCTCTCGTACCTGCGGGAGAGATTAAGGCCCAGGTAATGCCAGCCCAAGGCCTGACGCGGGCACCGCAGGTCAGCCGGGGGTTAGGTGGGCGGACTCACCTTCTTGTCCATGAGGCAACCAAACAGTAAGATGAAGACACCCTGAAAAGAGGGATATGGGGATACATTAGTCAACGAGGGAGGAATCCGCCGAAATCAACTCTCCCTCTCCTCTTCCTCAGCCTCTGTCCTGGCTAATTCATGTCCTGAGGCTTCCCATCTAGAGTTTTCCTTTTTTTTTTTCCATCTAGAGTTTTCTGTACATTAGCATCATCTGGTGCATAGAATCCGTTTCAGGTGCTTCTCTTACTGCTTTGGTCACAAGGGAGATGCCCAAGTTTTGGGGTTCTGGCAATTCGGACTTCCCTGGCAAAACCAGATACTGTTTTACAGGTAAGAAAACCAAAGCTCACAGAGGTCTGTCCAAAGTTCTCCAGCTAGTCAGTGGAGGAACTGGGATCCAAACCTAAGTCTACTAAAATTCCTGAGACTGTTTCTTCCGCTCCACCGTGACACCTCCTTAAGAAGGGACTGGCCGTGGCTTAGACTGTGTCAAAGGATGAAAAGCACAGCCACCATGTTGTCACCCACCTGGGTGGTGTTGAGAATCGTGAAGATGTAGTGAGGAATTATGGAGACTTCCTCCAGCAGCGTGGCCAGGCCCAGCCCCCAGGTGAGGCCGAAGATGGGAGTGAGAACGAGCAGGGCTTTGATCACCCCCAGAAGGGCATGGCGCTTCTTCACCTGGGGCCCCTCGGACAGTGAAGGTCTCAGGAGCTTCAGCACAGCCATGGCTAGTACCAGCCCATTCACACCCACGATGGCCAGCACTGGCCCCACAAACGCATAGAGCGCCCCTCCCTTCCCATTCAGCCAGCATGCCCCCTCCCCCAGGTATTGCCCTCGGGGTAGGTAGAGGCCCAGGGCAGCGCCTGCAAACCCCATTGGGCACATGTAGCCGAGGACCACCATCAGGGAGAGCACTCGGCCCTTGGACAGCTGACGGAAGACGAAGAGCAGCTGGTGAGCCAACATCAGGGCCTGAGCCAGCATCCAGAAAAAGGTGGCCAGGTAGAGGAAGTGACAGAGGAAGGCGGCAGCCAGGCAGAGTGGGCTTCGGGGCCCTGGAGGAAGCAGTGGGGCTCCCAGGAAGCAGGTGTCAGCAGCCAAAAGGCAGAGCACCACGTTGAGCAGAGCCGTGTGGCGTAAGTAGGCAACTTTGTTCTGCACCACCACTCTCCACACCAGCCTGTACACACCCAGGCACACAAGTAGTGCCAGGATAGAGGCCCCCAGGCCCACCCGACTCAGCAGCTCCAGGGTGGGGTTTTCTGGAACAGTGTTTCGGGACATGAGGATGGAGAAGGCAGTGAGGTGCCTACAGATACACTGAGAGGTCGAGTTGGCGCGGGCGCTCTGCACCCGGCACCCTTCGTCTGACCAGCCCCCCTTGCCCTGGAAGAGATGGTGGTCCCAGAACACACAGTGGGAAGTGCTATCTGTGCCCCCGAAATCCATGATAACTTCCCCTTGGTTGAAGGCCTGGCCGCCTGCCATGATGGAGATGGCGAGGACCAGCCCAGGAGTGGCATAGAGGGAGCTCCCCAGCCCTTGTCCATAGTTTGAGGGCAGAAGGTGGTCCAGTTTCTGCAGTACCAGGCTAGTAATACTGATGTCCGTTCCATTATGGCCCAGAGGGGCCAGTGAGCGTCTGGGAATGTGTGCCTGCAATGGGGGCTGAGTGGAGAAGGAGGCTCTGTAGTCAGCAGGAGATGCAGGTCCAAGGAGCTGGGTCTGCATCCTCACGTTACGCAAGCTGAAGGAGAAAGGGTGATCCCGTGGGCACAGGCTACGTGCCAGGATCTCCACGGCCAGCAGGAGATCTGAGCCCGCTGAGGGCTCCTGGGCCTGTGCTGGGGCCCACAGAGAGCTGGTGTCCATGTCTAGGACCTTGTCTGTGGTCTTCAGGAGAGCCTGTGACAGCCAACAGAGAGATCCCAATGGAGAGATGAGCCCTGGCTGCTAGAGCCAACAGCACTGGGCCAGGGGTACAGGGCACTATAGGCCCCAATCTCACCTTTCCTGGTCCAGCAGAAGAGCCAAGGGTAAAGAGAAAGGGGGAGAAGAAAACAGACCTGTGAAGGGAGAGTTTCTACATGGGAAGAATGGGGAGCTGTTCAGCTAACCACTGGGGTGGCTTCAAGTACGTGGTCTCCTGATGCACATCCAGCCTCTCCATCTGACAAGTTTTCTCCCCCGCCCGTCCATCATCACTTGGGGCACGTGGGCCCTAAGGGGGCCCCTCTTCAATTCTTTGACCCCTCTAGGTCTATAAAGCTAAGAATGGTGGCCCATGCTAGAGGGCACAATGTTCTGAAGTAGAAGGCCACACGCGTCTGTCCCCCCATATGTGATATACATTCCCAGATAGGAAGAGTGTGTAGAGTGGTTGCCCCTGGTTATTCTTTTGGATGCAGCTCATTGGTTACCAACTGTTGCCCATATCGAGAGCTGATTTCGGTGAGTCCAGCAAAGCCAAGAGTGTTCATGTATCTCCATGTAGGTATCGTGTGTGTGTGTTTCAGGGAGCTGGGGGCAGGGGGTGTCTTCACACCATATCTATGCATCTGCATGTGCATGAATGCCTCTGAACTCATGTCTTCACACCTCTTCCTGCCTTCTCTGATCTCCCATGTGTTTCCACCATCAGACCTTCTCCACATTCCATGGCCTTGGGGACTGGTATCCGAGAGGAGAGATGGATCAGGGGAGCAGACGCTCAGCTCCTAGAAAGCTCTGCTGTCTGACAGCCCATGGTGATGTCAGGGGGATGGAAATGCCCAGAGGTAAAGAGCTTCGGGTCCCCACCTCCCAGCTGGCCCTTGCCATGGCTCAGAACTCTCACCTCCAGGGCCCTGTGGGGAAGCTGTATTCTTGTGTCTACCACCACCTTGGCCAGCAATGATATGGTGCCCAGCAGCGCCAATAAGTCAGAGGGCGAGCTCACCACTGCCACCTGCTCCGACAGCTGTGCCAGGATCTGGGACACCTCCGCAGCAGGCCAGCCCTGGCCTGCCTGTAGCAGCTGAGACAGATGAGACAGCCGGAATTGGGGAGTGGAGTGGGTGAGTCCTCACGAGGGAAGGGCCGCTCCTCCCCCATCCAGCTCTTTCCTCCGCAACCCTGTGCACCATCCCCAAGGGAGCAGGAAGCAAAGCTCGAGGGAGCCACATGGAAGGAACTGACACCCACGTTCCTGGGACAGACCCTTGGTGGGAATGAGATCGAGAATAGCACGCTCCACTCTACGGCTGCCGCCCGCACTCCGGGGCTCTGCTAGGCTCTAGTTCAGGGAAGGTGAATGACCTGAGGCCGGGCCGCGGGGGAAAGGCTTCTAAAGCCGGTCCCGAGTGAGGAAGGGGTAGGTCCTGAGGCAGAGGCGCGTGGGCAGCAGGGCCTGAGGCGTTACCCAGGCTCTGTGATGCAGGGCCAGAAGCTCTGTGCGTGTGCAGCTGCTGCGCACGGGCTCCCACGCCCCATCAGGCCCACAGGTGCGCTCTACCAAGCCCGTCCTGTTCGCCGGACACGGGGCGTGTGCCACGTGGCCAGCCTTGGTGACATTCCAGGTGACAGCTGAGGAGTCCTCAGGGCAGGTGGTGTCGCCATCTGAAGAAGGGCATCAGAGAGGCTTGGCAACCACAGTCCAGCCCCAGCCTTTCCCCGGGCAGAAACCCGTTCAGGCTCTGGAGACTGGCTGTGGGGCTCCTGCGCAGGGGGACATCGAGGAGTGCCCAGGGCCAGCAGGTGGAGGTCAACTGGCTGGACCCCAAGCCCAGCATACCCTGGATGATGGTGACAGAGATGGGAACCCTGAGAAGGGCCAGCCCTGGGCTCTGCAGCTCACAGGTGTATGTGGTGTCGGCCGCAGGGCAGCGCTGAACGGTCAACACAAAGCACTGGGAGCCTGGCGTGTCCACTGAGGAAGCTGAAGGCAATGGGGGGGAGGGCAGTTACTGGGCCCGGAAGGGACCTGGAACCCGGCAGGCCCAGAGATGTCCTTTAAGTCTTTCTAGCAACTTCAAAAGCAGATGATGCAGTGGGGAAGAACTGAGTGGCACGCGGGCATTGAACTATGGAAGTAGAGCTTAGACTTTGGTGAGGAGCCCCTGGGGGTCTGTAGCCCCAGGACCTGAAGCCAGGTTCCTCATCTGTAAAATGGGAACTTTCATCAAACAAACTTCACAGAGTATGTTGCAAGAGTTCATTAAGATTGTGTGAACACATGGAACACATTCTGCCCACAGTTATCTACACTCGGGTGGTTATTGTTGTATCAACAGAATCAGATTGCCCGTGGGGTGCAGTGCTGGACTTGGACCCAAACTCCCAGGTGGAACTGCAGCCTCTGCTTCCTGTGAGCTGGGGAGCCAGCTGCCACCTGTCCCCACCATACCTCTGCTGCCCTCTTCAGGACTCCAGGAAGCTGTGTAGGTCAGATGTGTGCTGGGGATGCAGCAGGTCAGCTGGAAGCCAACGCAGGTGGAGGAGAGAATGGAGAGCTGGTCTGGAAGCCGAGTCACATCTGTCGCCTGCAGGGCCACCTTCACCACCTGGGACAGCTCCCACCTGAAGCCCTGAGCCTCAAAGCAGCACGTGTACTCACCTGCAGATACACACCTGCTGCACCTCCAGGCTCCTCCAGCACCCACCTGTGCCACAGAAGCTCTGCTGCTTCCAAAGCCACACCTGAGCTCTGCCCTCCCGGTCTGAGGCTTAAGCCCAGCAAGATCCCTGTTCCAGAAAGGATTTCTAGGAGGAAGAGGCCTGGAGAAGAGGCCCTTGCCTTTTTTTTTTTAAGCCTGGAGCCATGAATGCTAAGGTGAGCTCCTTTCCCACTAGGGGATGCCCTTCCCACACCACCTGCTGCCACTGCAACATCTTGAAGCAAAACACACGGTCTGCTCTCTGTCAAAATGGACCCCCTACCTTCAGCATTCTTCTGTGATCATCGTTCACATCAGCAGGCCTCTTAGCCTTTGCTTCCCCAAAATAAATAAATGGAAAGATGCAAAGGGAAAGGAAGGGGAGAGAAAAACAGGAAGGAGAAGAGAGGGAGGAGGAGGAAGGTAAGGGGAGCAGGGGAAAGAAGGGTGAAAAGATTTGGAGGACAGAGAGACAAGAGGCAGGACAGGCAGGCTACCTGCCCATTTATGGGAGACATTGAGGATGCTGAGGACAGCCTGGCCCGGGCTAGAGGTCAGGGACACATGTGTCCCTGGCTGCAGGAGGATGGGTGTGGGGCTGCCCGGGGGCCGCAGGAACCAGTCCAGGTCAGTGGTTTCATGGTTCTTGACGAGGGTCAGATTGAGAGTGGAGCCAGGCGTCTGCACCCAGGAGTTGGGGCTCAGTGTTCCGGGGGCTGCAGGGAGGCAGGAGGCAGCAGCCCCTTAGAGCAGGAACTGTGGCCCTCTGCGGCTAGGCCCTCACTCCTACCCCATCTTCAGGATCCCATTCCTCCTCACTCCCTCCCCACCACCCCCAGCACTGTTTTGTTTTGTTTTGTCCTGGATGAGTGCAGGTGTTGTAGTCCGGCTGGAGGACCCTGTCATTGGGACCAAACAGGGGAGCCTTGTGGCCCATGATTTGCCCTCCTCTGGGTAGCCTGGGGCTGCTGGAGCCCCATCCTGGCCCTCTGGGGTCAACAATAGGTGCTCTAGCACATTCTCTCCTTGTCCATGTGTCTCAGGAGCCCTGTTGTTCATTAGTCTCACTACTCAGGTCCCAAGCTTGGGTCTGTGACCCGCCAGGGTAACTGGGATTTCTCCCACCCGCCGGAGGTCCTGGGCTTGGGCCAGCTGGCTGAGATTTGGGGGTAAGAGAAGAGAAAATACACGCTTTCTTTCCCTTGGGCTCATTGGTTTCCACGTTCCCAACCTTCCTCACCAGGTGGCAGCAACTGGCAGTACCCGGCTTCTGCAGGGCTGAAGACCAGACAACCACAGGGCCTGTGGTTGTGAGGCATCTGGCAGGCTTGGTGATGGGAGCAGACACTGGCGTTCCACTGGTACCCAGAGAGGCAAGCGCAATGGCTGTAGCCTTCGTGGTCGACATTACACTCTGCGGCAGAGGGAGGGCCAAGAGGCGGGCAGGCTGAGTGAGCCAGCCAGGTAGGACGAACAACTGCCTGATACCTGAGAGGCTCTAGGGCTGGCTGTCTGGAGCCATCCCAGAGTCACAAGAGCCCCAGCCATCAGGGACTGCCCCCTCAGCCAGGGTTCAAAGCAGCAGAGGTCCTGCTGGGCCGTCATCAGGGGAGGGGAGGGCAGAGAAGTCTGAGCCCACCACCATCTGCCCAAGAGGGTCTTTGTCAAAGTTGAGAAGATGAGGACATGGAGCAGGAAGGGAAGGGTCTGTCTGGTGGGGAGGTGGGGAAGGAGCTGGCCTGGAGACCCTCCAGGAAATGGGAGGGGCCGGCAGTAGTTCAGGCAAGCTGGCTGCAGGAGGCCTGGGACGCCCGTGTCCCCTTCTCTCTGAGCCCCCGGTCCCCCACAAGTGATGTAAGAGCCATTGAGAGGCAGGGCTCAGTAGAATGCCCCCTACCTGTCGTGAGGCTGAGGCCAGTGAGAGTTCCTGGGGAAGAGGAAGCTGAGGCAAGGGGCAGAGTCAGGGTCCCGGAGAGTGCCAGTGGCCAGGTCTGATCTGGAAAGTCCATCTGTACATAGACCGAGGCCAGCGCTGATTCTACAGGAGCAGAGGCAGAGGCAGCGGCTGGAGAGGAGAGGTGGCAAGGCCACAGGCTGGTCCTCTTGTGCCTCCCACACCTGGCTGCACACTGCCCTGACAGCACCCAAGGCAGATCCCACCTCCCACAGCCCAGCTAGGTGCTGATGAGACTCCAGAGAGTTGTAACCCCTCACTGACCATGTGCATTCACACAAGGCGCCATGTCACCCTCTCCCAAACCCTCAGTTCATAGATGAAGCTCTCGAAGATGAATGATTTTCTTAAGGCCTCACAGCTAGAGACCTGGCCTCTGGACCTGTGTGACCACAGGGACTGCCGTGGATCCAGTCCTCTGTATGCCCTCCTCTGCCTCATTCTCTGCTCCCCACCCCCAAGTCCTTCCTCTCTTCCCTCCTTCCTCCTCCTGCTCACTCCATCCACTTACCACTTGCTCCACTCTTTTGGTCCAATTGCTGCCCCAGTTCCCCTCCAGCCTGATTCTGTCCCTGGAACAGAGCACAGGGGAGAGATCTCTGAGATTTCTTCCAGGGACACCTTCTTCCCCAAGCTGCTCAGGTGCTGGCCCAAGTAACCTAGCATGACTCCATCTCTTCCAAGCTCTTCTTTTTGCCAGAATCAAGCAAGCACCTCAGAAGAGGAAAGCAGGTTTCTAGTAGGAGGCGCCAGGGATACAGTCCCTGGGACTCTCCCAGGGCCTGCAAATCCCCCCTGAACCCAGGAACCAGGCACACCCTGGAGAGTCAACATGCTTTGTTTAATTCCTTCCTGAATTTACCTGTCCCTGGGCCTCTAATTGAAATGGCTATGTCTGGAACCCCAATGGGGAGGGCTGGGCAGAGCTGGGGGTGAGGTGGGGGCAGAAGCCTGGGGACTTCTGTTTCCTCCATAGGAACTGCCACGAGGGGAAGCATAAGGCAGCATCTTCCCTTAGTCCCCCGTTCATTCGTTCGTGTAAATTAATTCCTTACCAACTCCTCCTTCTCTCAATATTGTATGTGAATGTGGGTATCTATCTAAAAACAGATACACATGTCAATATGGGTATGGATTCGGATATGGAGAGAGATACAGATGTCTTCCTGGGAAAAAACAGAAACCAAAAAGTGCTGATCTCGACTCTGCTGTCTTTCTTCAGATTCTCTCCTGTCCTCTATGCCCATGGTTTCCAAGTCTGGAAAATTCTTCTTTTCTTTCCATTTTTAAATTGTAACCTTGACCGGGAGAGCCTGTATCCAGAGGGCAGCTGGTATCACTGGAGTTCACAGTGACTCAAAGAAACAAAAGCCATCCCACACCTCTCAAAGATTTATAACAAACTGGCGTCTCTTGTTTTTACATTACTTCCTCTCCCTCCAGCCTTTGCTCTGCCACCTGTCCCTTCATCCACACCTTGCTGCCTCTCATGATGACATATGTCACCCTATGTCACCTCTGTAGACCTTCCCTGGGTCCTCGCCCCAGTCTTACTCACAGGTTGGGATGCTTGGGCTACTGGTGACCCCACCAGTGGGAGAGTCATGGCCAGGAGTAGCACGGGGGCAGCTGAACAGACCATGGCTCAGTGAAGCAGTCCTCAGGAGTCCTCCGGCTGCTGCATGATGCAAATTTCCTCAGAGAAGAGCTGGCGGGGCTCAGCAGAGCTGGGATGGGAAGGAAGAGGCGATGGGAGCCAGCGGAATGAATTCACAGAGGAAGTGCTACAGTCTGTGACTGAGTCACATGGGCATCTAGGTCTCTGTGGGGCCACTTGGAACCCACATGCCCTAGTGAGAATGGTCTGTGCAGGTTCCCCCTGGGGTCTGAACCAAAAACTCTGGGACCTGGAGAGGGATTAAATAAAATCTTAAAAAAAAAAAAAAAAAAAAAGACAACATGTTTGTAGCCTGATGATTGAGTAAAAGGGCCAACCTTAACATAATTACTTTTAACATAATAATTTTTTTTTAAGATTTTATATGTTTATTCATGAGAGACACACAGAGAGAGAGGCAGAGACATAGGCAGAGGGAGAAGCAGGCTCCATGCAGGGAGCCCGAAGTGGGACTCCATCCCGGGTCTCCAGGATCAGGCCCTGGGCTGAAGGCGGCGCTAA
The DNA here is from genome assembly GCF_011100685.1 of Canis lupus familiaris. Lineage (NCBI taxonomy): Eukaryota > Metazoa > Chordata > Mammalia > Carnivora > Canidae > Canis > Canis lupus. The sequence continues at coordinate 20,481,244 of NC_049238.1, forward strand.
ACCGCTGAGCCACCCAGACTAGCCTAACATAAGAATTTTTTTATCTTACATTAGTAACATAGAAAATGGGCAAAACCCAAAAAAAGTCAGTTTACTGAAAAGAATTATCAATAGTTTGATACCACATTGAAATAAGAAAATTAAATTGAAAACAAAAAAGAAAAAAAGACAAAAATCAGGAAACAAAAAAGTTAAAAAAATGAAATAAGAAAATACTCTGTCACTAATTATCAAAAGATAAGACATTGATCATATTCAATGTTGACAGAAGTATAGTGATACATGCATCCAAAAATGCGTGTATAAGTACGTTCAAGGCAGAGTTGTTTGTGATAGCAAATATGTTAAACAACCAAAATGCCCATTCAAAAGGGACATTTCCAAACAACATAACATTGTGGAAAAGAAGTGAAGTAACTCTATTTTGCAGTGAATCCCAATATATATGGTGAAGCTTAAAGTGTATATTATGCTCCTTTTACATAAAAAAGGGAATCTATATTAAATAGCTGTGCTTTTTATACTAGAATATTTCTGGAAAAATATCAGAAAGGTGGCAACTGTTGCTTCTGGGGAAGGGGATTAAAGGTGTGGATGTGTCTGTTTAATATATATTTTTTCGAAACATAGGCATGTGTTTTTCTAATTGAAAAAAGAAAGCATAGATTTAAACATGCACACACGCGTGAGTATGCACACACACACACACACAGAGTTCCCAGGGCAAAAATCTAGCCCCAACACATTTCTATTTCCACCACCACCTCAACTCTCCCCTTGCTAGGACGGCTGCTGAAGCGTAGCAGACACACAGAAGAATTATATGCATGGGAACAAAGACTTTGTTAATAATTGATTTCAGAGAACTTGAGAATGGTGAAGAATCAAGTTTGAGAAGCTGGATGTGTGAGGCCGTCAGCACATTGGGAATTGTCTACCGAGGGGCCTAGGGGATGGGGCCTCCCCGGCAGCATCTGGCACAGTCACCAGAGTGCATCAGTCAAAGCATGAAGCAGTCCTGGATGATGCTGGACAGGGTCTCTCAAGGAGGAGGGACTAGAGGTGGAACTGTCTGTAATCTGAGAGAAGTTTCTTTTTTTTTTTTTTTTTTTTAAGATTTTATTTATTTATTCATGAGAGACACACAGAGAGAGAGGCAGAGACATAGGCAGAGGGAGAAGCGGGCTTCGTGCAGGGAGCCCGATGCAGGGCTCGATCCCGGGACTCCAGGATTACGCCTTGGGCCGAAGGCAGGCACCAAACTGCTGAGCCACCCAAGGATCTCCAATTTGAGAGAAGTTTAAAACATTTTTGCCTGTACCAAAAATGCCTACAAAAGATTGGAAGGAGGGGCACCTGGTGGCTCAGTGGTTGAGCATCTGCCCTTGGCTCAGGGTGTGATCCTGGGGTCCTGGGATCAAGTCCTGCATCGGGCTCCCCACAGGGGCCTGCTTCTCCCTCTGCTTATGTCTCTGTATCTCTCATGAATAACTAAAATCTTAAAAAAGTAAAAAGGAAAAGATTGGAAGGAAATGCTACAGGCTTAGAAAGTGTCTGTTGACTTTACTTCAGGATTCCTCAGGGCTTAACGTCGTGTACCAGAGGCCCTAAGTAATATTTGTTTTAAATGACTCAATCAAGGTGGCTTGGTAGTTCAGTCAGTTATGGTTTGCCTTTGGCTCAGGTCATGATCCCAGGGTCATGGGATCGAGCCTGCACTGGGTTTCCTGCTCAGCAGAGAGTCTGCTTCTCCCTCTGCCCCTGCTCATGCTCAAATATAATATAGAATCTTTTTTAAAAAATGAACCAATCAGGGATCCCTGGGTGGCGCAGCAGTTTGGCGCCTGCCTTTGGCCCAGGGCGCAATCCTGGAGACCCGGGATCGAATCCCACATCGGGCTCCCGGTGCATAGAGCCTGCTTCTCCCTTTGCCTGTGTCTCTGCCTCTCTCTCTCTCTCTCTCTCTCTCTCTCTGTGTGACTATCATAAACAAATAAATAAATAAAATTTTAAAAAAATGAACCAATCAATAATTGAAACACACCACAGGGCACCTGGGTGGCTCAGTAGTTTAAGTGTCCAACTCTTTCTCTCAGGGTTGTGAGTTCAGGCTCCATGTGGGGCTCCACACCCAGCATGGAGCCTACTTTTAAAAAAGAAAAGCAGCAGCAGCGCATCAAGACATAAACAGTGGTTGTAACTAAATGGTAGGATTTAGCATGTTTTCCTATGTTCTGTATTTTTCAATTTTGTTCTATAATGAAAAAAAAAGTCTTAATAAAAAGTATCAAATCTTGAGGTACCTGGTGGCTAAGTGGGTTAAGCAACTGACTCTTGACTGTCTCAGGTCGTGATCTGGGGGGCAGTGTCTCTTCTCAACGGGGAGTCTGCTTCAGAGTCTCTCTTTCTCCCTCTCCCTCTTCCCCTCCCCCTGCTTGCGTGCATGTGCTCTCTCTCACTCACTCTCAAATTAATAATCTTAAAAAAAAATCTTAACATTCTCAACTCCTTTCTTGTGGACCAACCAGGTTCAGAGTCCTTCAAGTTTGCCCAGGTGTCCCAGGTTGCCAGGAAGCATCCAGAGGCTGAATCAGGTCTCAGGCTTAGGGTGGGGTTCAGGCAAACAGGTACTTAATTGCTGCCACCTACCTACTCCCAAGTCCAAGGTCAACTGTAAGGCTATTGGCCTCTGTCCTACATGCCTAATGAAATTTGGAAACCATTAGGTTTCTATCCCTGCTAGCAGCTTCTCTGGGATCGTAGGTTGTACTCTGGGTGAAAGAAATTTCCTTTCCATTCCTTTGTGTTTTGAGCCCTCCAGACCATGTCAGCAGGGTCTTTGAAAACAAAGGATTGTAATCTGGGTTTCTCTTATCTATATTCAAACAGGTTATTTTAGGAGGTTTTACTTCCTTTACTATGTAAACTACTAATAGGTTACTAAAGAATAAATGTAGCTTAGACTTTTATCCCATGTGAATCCTAACTTCTTAGTCTCTTTCCACCTGACATGACAGGACATTACTGGAAACATTGAATGACATTAAATGTTGGGAAAGGACCTTAGCTGAAATACTGATGCAGGCAGGTTGGGTCTGAGGATCCAGAGGGGGGTCTGGATCCAGAACCAGCCAAGAAGCTTCTTGGCTTTGTGCAGGATAGAAGTCAAATGTGAGCCAGGGGGAAGTGAAAACAGAATATACTGAATAGTGTGAGTGACGGAGAATAGATGGAGTGTCTGGGAGGCTCAGAAAGGAAAATCTCCTTGTTGCTGGGTGTCAGGGGTTTACATTGGGAAGGGGTCTTTGAAATATGTTCCTTCAGGAATCCAGGGTAGGGTCCAATCTCAGGTGAGTGACCGGTGAAGAATTGCTGTTATTTCATAAACTGTTGAAGGTGGGAACTATTGATGCCAGCATCAGCCAAGGTTTGTTCAAAGCTAGTGTCCTAGAACAGGTTTGGGATCCGGCTCTTCTTAGATGTTGTCAGGTGTTTGGGGGCCGAGGATGAAACTCAGAGAATGATTAATTCTCTTGTTCCCCTTTGGAGTGGGAATGTAACTTCTCTGGTTTTTACTCAGATGCAAGCTGAAATATAGAACGTGAGCAAATAGGGCCTTGCAGGGAAACAGGAGAAATGGAGCCTTTTCAGTTCCCCCTACCTCAATATTATCTACTCCATCTACTCCAGCTCTCTCACTTTATAGAAGAGGAAAAGGAGCCAGGGGATCACACAGCTTGTGGAAGACAGAATTAAAGCTTAAAGCTGGGTCTTCTGACTTTAATCAAAGGAATTTAGATAAAGGGAATTATGATGGATCAATTTAAATATAGAATAAAAGGAATTTCTGGCCACAAAAATGCATTAAAGATACAATGAGATAGCATTTGATCCAACAAAGAATACAGTTCTTCAAAAGGGCTTCTTTTCCTGAGGAGGAGAGGAAACCAATATAATATAAAATCAGGTGAGAGTGTGGAAAGTATGTGCATAAGAATCAAGCAGTTCTTTGAAAGTCAGCTCATGAATACCTTACTTATTTAGCTGTCCTTAATTCAGCAAATGTGGTCATTGGGAACAAAGCTGTGATGTGCAAGGAAAAATATGAAATGTCTTATACAAATCACAAAAGGCTACAGGATGGTAATATGACTCCATGAAAGAAGAACAATTTTATTCTGAGTTTGAAAAAGTACGTGTTCAGGTTTGAGAAGGGGCATGTAATGGAGAAGCACACATGGGAGTCAGACCAGCTGGGGATCACAAGGAGCTTATTACTGGAAGAGCTGAGTGAGAGAAGACGGTTTGGATCTTCACCAGATGCACTTCTCAATACATCCTCCTTGAACTGAATTTACCTAAGCCAGTCCCTGCCATAGCCAAGCATCTCCGGGTCTCCCTTGTAGGGACGAGTTTGCTCAGAATGAGTCTGGAGGACTGGCCATTCCCAAAGAGGGATCACCCAGAGTTTATTCTGCACATCTTACCAAGCAATTAAATGGCTCTTTCCTTGGGGAAGAGGGAGAGGGAACAAAGACTATATATCCTTCTGGGGAGGAGAAGCTCCCTCTCCTGGGTGGAAACGTGAGAAGAAAAGAGTAAGTATTCCTTGCCAACACCATGCGAGATTATAACGAGATTTATTTCAATATTCCAGAGAAAGAGAAAACTGGAAAACTTCATTTAATTAATAACAAAATAGACAAATGAGTAGATTTCATAAAGTTAGTAAACCTAGAAAATCTGTTTCAACAGTATGTTACAAGCCTCAGGAGACTGTGTGCCAAGAGCAAAAAAATAGTAGGTACTTGTTCTGGAAGCCTATTGTCAGTGATTCTATTCCTCTTACTGACTCACTTCCTAGAATTACCCTCCACCCATAATCCCAGGTTTACTATGAAAGTAGTCACCTTATAAGAGTCATGCTGCTGCTCCCTGAGTACAGTACAGTCAGTGAGGACACATCTAATGCCACGCTGGAACATTTCTCTCTTCTGAGATATTCTGGGAGCCAGGACCTAGTGAGAGCCTGAGCTTGGACCTGCCACATATAAAAAGCAGCTACTGGTTTTTGGTTTTGTGGAGAGGACTGGGGAAACGGTCCACACTCAAAGGGAGAGTGAAGCTAACATGTGGACAGAAACAGAAGTAAGAAGAGTCCACTTTTTCAACTTTAGTTTATTCTTGATGCTCCTTTGCACTCTTGATCTTAAGTTCCATTAGGGACCCAACTTCTTTTAATGATTTCCCTTCTTGCTTGAGCTAGTTAGAGCAGGTTTCTGTTATTTGCAGCCAAAGGAATGTGTGTGTAGATACATGCTCAGAAAAGCCAAGGAAGCTGTGATGGTGGAAAAGTGGTATTATGTTAAGTTACAGAATTAAAGAACTTTGTGATTCAAGACAACCATTTAATCTTTCTGGAGACCTCTCTTTTCACATCAATACAATGAAGAAGTTGATCTTTTTTTATATGATCTTTGTAGCACAGTTGACCCTTGAATAACATGGGTTTGAATGGCACAGGTCCACTTAGATGAATATTTTTTCCCCAATAAATACATGTAGTACAGTGCTATAAATGCATTTTTTATTCTTTATGATTTTTCTTTCTTCCTCTTTTTTTCTGGAATAGCTGACACATGATGTTAATTTCAGGTGTACAACATAGTGGTTCAGCAACTTTATACCTTGTGCCATGCTTACCATGCATAGCTCACCAAGTGTAGCTACCATCATGCACCATACAACGCTATTACAATACCATTGACTATATTCCCTATGCTCTACCTTTTATTCCTGTGACCTATTTTCATTCCATACCTGGAAGCCTGTACCTCCCACTCTCCTTCACCCCTTTTGCCGCTCCCCCTCCACTCTCTTCCTTCTGATTTTCTTTTTAAGATTTTATTTATTTATTCATGAGAGACACACGGAGAGAGGCAGAGACATAGGCAGAGGGAGAAGCAGGCTCCCTGAAGGGAGCCCAATGTGGAACTCAATCCAGGGACCGGGATGACGCCCTCAGTTGAAGGCAGACGTGCAACCGCTGAGCCACCCAGGCGTCCCTTCTTTATGATTTTCTTAATATTTTGTTTTCTCTAAGTTACTTTATTGTAAGAATGCAATATATAATATATATAACACACAAAATATATGTTGTTTATGTTATCAGTAAGGCTTCTGGCCAACAGTAGGCTATTAGTGGTTGTTTTTGGGGAGTCAAAAGATATACGTAGATTTCTTACTGTGCTGGTTAGCACCCCTAACCCTCAAGTTGCTCAAGGATCAATTGTACTTTAAAAATCTTGTTCCACTTTCTTTTGACCTTCATGGTTTCTGATGCAAAATCCATAGTTATTGTTCCCTTGTAAGTAATGTATCATTTCTATGTCTGCTTTCAAGTTTTTTTCCTTTGTCCTGACTGTTATGTGGGTGGGCTGGGCTTTTTTAAGGCTTACCCTGTTTTGGATTCACTGAGCTTTTTGCATATGTAGCTTTATGTATTCCGTCAAATTTGAGCATTTCAGCCATTATTTCTTCAAATATTTTTTCTGCATCACATTCTTTCTCCTTTGGTTTTAGAATTCTAATGACAATTATTATTATTATTATTATTATTATTATTAAAGATTTTATTCATTTATTCATGATAGAGAGAGAGAGAGAGAGATAGGCAGAGACACAGGCAAAGGGAGAAGCAGGCTCCATTCAGGGATCCCGACGTGGGACTCGATCCCGGGACTCCAGATCATGCCCTGGACCAAAGGCAGGAGCCAAACCGCTGAGCCACTCAGGGATCCCCTAATGACAAATATTAGACTTCTTTTTTTTCTGTATTTTTTCATAGACCCCTGTGGCTTTGTTCAGTTTTTCAAATGTTTTTCCCCTCTGATGTGAATAATAGATGTGATCAAGTTAAGGATCTTGAGATAGGGAGATTATCCTGGATTATCTGGGTGGACTCAATGTAATTACAAGGGTCCTCATACAAGGAAGGAACAAGAAATGTTCCTCCTTTTTTGTGAGGAACAAAAAAGAAAGATCTACAACTGAAGGAGAGGTTGGGGTGATGTGCTTTGAAGATGGAGAAAGGGACCATGAGCCAAAGAATGCAGGCAGCCTCTAAAAGCTAGAAGAGACAAGGAAATGGATCTTCTCTGGAGCCTCTGAAAGAAATGCAGCCTTGCTGACATCTTAATTTTAATCCTAGAAGATTCACTTCAGATGTCTCATCCTCATGACTGTACCATATGACATTTGTTTTTTCTTTTTTAAAAATTTTTATTTATTTATGATAGTCACAGAGAGAGAGAGAGAGGCAGAGACACAGGCAGAGGGAGAAGCAGGCTCCATGCACTGGGAGCCCGACGTGGGATTCAATCCCGGGTCTCCAGGATCGCGCCCTGGGCCAAAGGCAGGCGCCAAACCGCTGCGCCTCCCAGGGATCCCTGTTTTGTCTTAAATCACTGTATTTGTAGTAATTTGTTACAGAAGCAATATGGAACAAATAGAATCCATGTAGTAACTTAAATTTTTGATTATTGTATTACCATTTGGATCTTTGTGCTTTTCTTTTTAATGTAATGCTATTTTACTTTTAAAAAATTGAGATAAAATTCACTTAACATAAAATTTTAAAGGGTACATTTCAATACTTTTTAGTATATTCCCAAGGGTGTACAATGATCACCACTATCAGTTCCAGAACATTTCATCACCCCAAAATAAATCCCATACCCACTAGTACTTATTCTCAATCCTCTTCACTCTTATCCCCTGGTGATCATGATTCCACTTTGTCTCTATGGATTTACATATTCTGGACATTTCATACAAAGGGAACCATATAGAATATGGTCTTTTGTACCTGGCCTCTTTCACTTAGCATAATGTTTAAAGGTTTATCCATGTTGTATCGTGTATCAGTCCCCCATTCCTTTTTATGAGTAAATAATATCACATTGTTTGAATGTTCACATTTTGTTTATCCATTCATTAGTTGATAGACATTTAGGTTGCTTCTATTTTTTGGCTATTATGAATACCACTCCAGGAGTGGTATTGCTGGGTCATCTGGTAACTCTGTTTAACTTTTTGGGGAACTGTCAAGGATTTTTCCATATATGCTGCATCGTTTTGCAATTACACTAGCAACAACACGCAAGAATTCCAATATCTCCTCATCTTTGCCAACACTCATTATTTACTGGAGTTTCCTCTATTTTTTTTTGTACCCACTTTTTAAAAAGATTTTATTTATTTATTCATGAGAGACACACAGAGAGAAAGAGAGAGAGAGAGAGAGGGAGGGAGAAGAGAGAGAGGCAGTCAGAGACACAGGCAGAGGGAGAAGCAGGCTCCATGCAGGGAACCTGATGTGGGACTCGATCCCGGACTCCAGGATCATGCCCCGGGCTGAAGGCAGGCGCTAAACCACTGAGCCACCCAGGGATCCCTTTATCTTTTTAATGATTATATATTTTATCCCACTGATTTACCATAGTTTACAGTTTGGGTCCTTAATTCATTGTACATTTTGATTGTCTGAATTTCCCCCCTGCAATGATAAAATATGGCTCTTTCTGAATCTTGTCAATGGAGATTCTTATCTTTCAGATTATTTCCTGGAAGTATGTTCTTCCAAACTGGAGTTACCAGGGCAATGAGTGTGAAAAGTATTACAGCACCTGTTGCTGCCAGCAACATACATTTCTCTATTTCCTCATAGTCTAATTTAATTCAGTGAAAACTTACTAAAGCCCCTCTCTTCCTTGCTGCTCGCTGCCAGCAGAGGTGGCAGCCATTTCCTACTCCACACCATGGCTGCGCTCTGACTTCTAGTGAAGCCCAAGATTTTTAAAAGAGGACAAAGAAGTTCCTCTGGCACCAACCAGACCAATAATGTCAAAATTAAGTGCAACTGGAGGAAATAGAGTGTGCAGAAGATCAAGGGCCAGATCTTGATACTCAGTATTGATTATAGGAGTAGCACCAAAACAAAGCACACGCTGCCCAGAAGCTTCCAGAAGTTCTTAGTCTACAATGTCAAGGAGCTTGAAGTGCTACTGATGTGTAACAAATCTTATTGTGCAGAATTGCTCACAATGTCTCCTCTGAGAACTTCAAAGCCACTGTGGAAAGAGCAGTCCACCTGGCCATCAGAGTCACCAATCCCAATGGCAGGCTATGCAGCAAAGAAAATTAATAGACAGCTTATGTGCATGCCATATTTTATGTTAATAAAACCATAAAATTACCCCCCCCCCCCAAAAAAAAAAGCTTACCAAGGACTTACTGAGTACTAGGCATTATGCTAGGTCCAGGTTTTACAGATGTGGTCCTTACCCTCAAGGCACTTAGAGTTCAGTAAGACAGATAAGAAAATAGATAATTTCATAACATGTAAGTATGAATAAAGAAGTATGCACAGGATGCTGTGGAAGCACAGAGAAACAGTGGGAACCCAAACCCATAAGTGTGTCAGGGGAGCACTGGGAGGATGAGTCAAAGATAGGAATAAAGATAAAAGAAATTCAGAGCAATCAAGGAGTTAGATGTTTCAAGGAAACAGCAGCAGGCAGTGGAAGCTGATGAAAAGTCAGAAAAGAAGTCTGAAAGTGTCCATGTGATTTAGCAACAAAGTGGAAGAGCCTGGAAACAGCCATTTTTCAGTGGAGCTTGTGAGGTTGGAAACCAGACTGGAGAGGGTTGAGATGAGTGGGAGATTTGGAAGTAAGAGACAGATTATGTTGAGTAAACAAAGCCTCATGACAAGGATTTTTACTGTTTAGTTTGTTTTGACAGTCTTTTTTTTTTTTTTTTTTAAAGATTTTATTTATTTATTCATGAAAGAGGCAGAGAGAGAGAAGCAGCCTCCATGCAGGGAGCCTGACGCGAGACTCGATCCTAGGTCTCCAGGATCACGCCCCGAGCCTAAAGCAGGCGCCAAACCGCTGAGCCACCCAGGGGTCCCAGCAGTCTTTTTTTTTTTTTTTTTTAGTACCTTAAAACAATTCAAGCATCATTTACTGGTTCCCAATCTCTTCCTGATGAAGCATACTTACTCTTTTAGCTATTGTAGCTCATCTGAGGTGGCAGAGTGTTTGCAAAGATGGTTGCAATAATGCCTCCCCATCCTTCCGTGCAGGCTCTACTGCCAGGTGACTTTGCCATTCCATCTATTAAGAGGTGAATCTATTTTCCTTCCCATGAATCTGGGCTGGGCTGCTTGCTTGCCCTGTCCATGAGAATGAGACAGAAGTGACACTGTGACTTCTGAGCGTAGGCCTTGAAAGGCCTCACGGTTTCCACTCCTGCTGTCTTGGGATAGTAATAAGACCATCAGGACTAGCAGGACTGCCCAGCTAAACCCAATCCCAATTCCCGACCCACAGAATTAAAGCAAATAAAATGGCTGTTATTTTAAGTTACTAAGTTTTGTGTGATCTGTTCCGTGGCAATAATTAGCTTTTACATCTGCTGAACCTTTTATTTTCTTGCAGCTCATGCCAACTAATAGGACATTTCATAACGAAAGGCTAAGTATCATTAGTCTATCAAAGAGCTATTTCCATATCTTATCTCCTTGATTATCTAAATATTAAATCAGTATCTATAAGATCTCAAAGTCTTTATTTAGAGTTTTGTTTTGATTCTCTTGGTTTCTTATCCTTAAGTCAATTCTCTAAGACAAAATATCTCACACTTTTAACAGTAAACTTTTTAAAAAGGGGGTCGTGAGGGGAGGAGGGAAGAAAAACTGAAGAGCCAGGGCAGTACTGGTCATTCACAGAATGCAGTAATAATGTACTCCTTGCCTGGAGTCCATGTTTTATTCAAATTTGTATCTCCAAGGTCTGTAATGGTTTCTGTATTTGACACATGGCTAGAGTTCAACAAGGATACAGGAAAAGATAATGAAGTTGTAACTTCTACACATTGTTTCATATTTGTATGTCTTGTTTTCTGAAAGTAGAGCCGGCTTTTGCTACAGTTCAGCAGGCAGCACAGCCTTGGGTGTTACAAGGAAGATCTCAAAGCCTTATGTAGTAGACATCTATTTGGCAACTATTGCCTGAACCTCTGTCTCAGCTTTTTGGGGATTCCTACAGGAAAATGAAGCATGGCAATATTTCCTACTCTCTTGCTCTTAGGTTTTTCTGCTAGTACCTTTCTCTTTCACTGAAAATTGTTGATCTCAATTCCAGTGATCTCGGTTCCATGAAGACAAAAATAATTCTTACTCAAAAATGGGGTGTTGGGGCACCTGCACAGCTCAGAGATTGAGCATCTGCCTTTGGCTCAGGTCGTGATACTGGGATCCTGGGATTGAGTCCCACAACAGGCTCTCTGCAGGAAGCCTGCTTCTCCCTCTGCCTATGTCTCTGCTTTTCTGTGCCTTTCATGAATAAATAAATAAAATCTTAAAAAAAATGGAGGGGTATCTTGTATGGCTCTATGCTCAAACTGGAATAATAAAAATAGTGGTTATATTTGGTTATATCTGCAGATCTGACATTAGATGAGCCAAAAAGGAATACGGAGAAAGGAATAAAGAATAAGGAGATGGGGTCATGCCACTATGGCTACCCATCTGAAAGATCTGTACTTGGTTTACCTAGAGTTCTGCTTCCATTATGGTGCAATAATAATGGGGAGAGGGATGTTTGTGTAGGAGAGGTATCAATTCTCTGCTCAGAAAATACAGATGCTGGGGATCCCTGGGTGGCGCAGCGGTTTAGCGCCTGCCTTTGGCCCAGGGCGCGATCCTGGAGACCCGGGATCGAATCCCACGTCGGGCTCCCGGTGCATGGAGCCTGCTTCTCCCTCTGCCTGTGTCTCTGCCTCTCTCTGTGACTATCATAAATAAATAAAAATTAAAAAAAAAAAAAAAGAAAATACAGATGCTGGGTCACTATCAGAACTTCAAGGATGCTCAAAATAAGCCCAATATAAAATTTTATGTGAGATCAATTTTTAAAACATTTTATTTTTAAGCAATCCCTACACCCAACGTGGGGCTTGAACTCACAACCCCGAGATCAAGGGCTGCATGCTCCATCACTGAGCCAGCCAGGCACCCCTGTCTGAGATAAAAATATTTCTCTTTTTATATATAACAGTCATGTTCGTGAATAATGGCTATTAAAGAGAAATAATCCCTCATCTCCAAAACAAGAATGGTTATGTATGCAGAGTCTAAATAAATTACTAGACCTGTCATTTTACTCTTATCATACTAGGCTCCTGGTTCCTTCTGAACGTTTACACTAATTCTCTCTGGGTTTTGCATGACTACGGACACAACTAAGTTTGTGTTCAAAGATGAAGGGAACAAAAATGGCCAGAAAACCTTTGGGAGGCTGGTGGGGTGACAAGTCCCAGAATAGCAGAGACACTACCCTCCTCTACTGACAAGGGAGGTAGGAGGTACAAAGCAGCATTAGCTTATGCTGAATCCCAGTATGTTGCACAGACTTTTTCTGTGATCAAGAATTTTTTTTAAAAGACTTTATTTATTTATTCATGAGAGTCAGAGAGAGAGAGAGCCAGAGACACAGGCAGGGGCAGAAGCAGATTTCCCACAGGGAGCCTGATACTAGACTCGATCCCTGGACTCTAGGATCATGACCTGAGCCAAGGGAGATGCTCACCAACTGAGCCATCCAGGTGCCCCTGTAATCAAGAATTGGATTGATGACCCACTCAAATAGAATTTCTACACATTGTTACCTAGTAGGATTATGTTTGAAATATGTAAAATACAGCAAAGCCCAGGCAGACAAAACCTAACTTGAGAAGGTTTACTCTAGCAAGGGAATTCCATTTTTAAGAAAAAATAAGCAACTCAATGAGGTTGTTCAGTTCTTCCCTAGTGTCCACCCCCCTCCAATCACCTCTAGCCTTGACTTGAGAGTTTTCCCCTTTTAAGGATCTTACCATGGTAACTTGTAGAAGCAAGGTGTAGTGGAGAAATTATGGAAGTTTGATGATCTGTGTTCTTATTCCAGTTTTACCACATACTGGGTGCCTTGGGTGAGACATATATTCCTTCTGTTATTCTGTTCTGTACAATTAGGCCCATTGCTCAGGCTTGTTAAGATGATCTAGTGAGGTGTGCCTGAGTGGCTCAGTTGGTTAAGTGCCTGCCTTTGGCTCAGGTAATGATCTCAGGGTCCTGGGATTGAGCCCTGCATCAGATTTCCTGCTTAGTGTGGAGTCTGCTTCTCCCTTTCCCTCTGCTCATGCTTTTTTTCTCTCAAATAAAAAAAAATTATTATTATTTTTTAAAAAGATGATCTAGTAAGATGCCAAATTCCTTTGTGAATCATAGAATTGATTAGTATTAAGGCATTACTGTTATTTTAAAATGGAAACCAAATCATCGCTGTTTTATAAGCATCCTCGGGGAACCCTGACCATTTTTTACCACTTTAATAACTTATATTGGAGTTTTTAAACTATATTAATCTTTAAGTTCCAATTTCTAGATATCTCTATTTTTCTGACAGCCTCTTACTTAGGACTAAATAAAACAGAAATGTCAGGAGTGAAAACACTTTTTTCCCCCCCAGGTTATATTACAAAGGTGATAACATTGCTTCTACTACAAATATTTTCTATGATGATCATTCTGGAAGGCAGAAAGTGTGATTAGTGTATGACATGTAGAAGAGAGAAACTTCAGTGAGTGAGGAGGCAGACAAGGGATAGGTAAACACAGGTTGGTTTTTTTTTTTTTTCTATCCCCTACAGGTCTTATATCAAAAATCATTTGAGGCATACCTGGGTGGTTCAGTTGGTACTCCCATTGGATCTGCGCTGAGTTGGTACTCCCATTGGATCTGCTCCCATTGGATCTGCGCTGATACTCCCTCTCCCTCTGCCCCTCCTCCTACTCTTTCTAAAATAAATAAATATATCTTTAAGAAATAATTTGATATGAATATTTAAGAACTCTTCATATTGATTAGAAGAAATACACAGTGGATGAAATCTGTAGCATATTCCTTGGAAGGTAGCTTTTTTTTTTTTTAATTTAGAATCCAATTTTAATTTAGATTATATTCATCCAAACTCCTTCAACAAACACTTCACCTCAACAACTTAGTTCAGTACAATGCTCAGTTTCCCTATCCCCAATATGGGGGTCAGGCAGTTCCACTGAATGTGAGTTCACTGTATGTCAGCCAGCACGTCAGAGCCAGCGTCTCTTCTCACCCGGTTGCGCTGATGGAGCAGCTCCCATGCTTGCAGCTGTGATCCAGAGGGTGTCTATGCTGAATGCAGAAACTGCCAGGACACTGGTCACAAGCCACCTGCAGCATCTCTTCTTGTTCCCCACTTTTGAGCATCAGTACGTAAAAATCTTTTTTAAGATTTTATTTATTCATTCATGAGAGACACACAACAGAGAGAGGCAGAGACACAGGCAGAGGGAGAAGCAGGCTCTCTGCAGGGAGCCCAATTCGGGACTTGATCCTGAGACCCTGGGACCACAACATGAGCCAAAGGCAGACGGACCGCTCAACCTCTGAGCCACCCAGGCACCTGTAAAAATTTTCTTGAATGCAAAGGGACATTTATGTGCAGCACGAGTAAGATGATGAGTACATTGTCCAAAAGTCTTATTTAGTGCAAATTCAGTTTTCTTATCTATACACAGAAAGGATTTAAATACAGTACATGCATAAAGGAAATACTTTTATGTTCAAGGAGGTGGTTTCATAGTTTTCCTTTCATTAGAGCCAATTTCCCTCCTAAAGGGAGATTCACATTTCTAATGTCCTCAAAGCAGATGGTGCACAGCACATCAAAGAGATCTTTGCTCATTCATTCAACAAAATGTATTAACCATGTATTATCTGCAAGGCACTAGACTATAGGACATGGGGGATGTTAGGATGTACAAGATACAAATTCTCTTCTTAGGACAAGTGAGGGGAAACAGTCACTCAAGCTTATTGATCCTCTGCCATGGACCAGGTCCGATGACAGAGGCTTTGTATCTATTACCTCACAAGCATCTCATACTTTAGAAGGCAAGACACACGCGGAAATAATAATATGCCTGGCATATACTGAGCGCCTATTAATTAACTGTTTAATGAATAAGGAACCTAAGAGATCTCAAAATAATCACCCTTGTTTAGAGACCCAGAGATTGAGAGGCCCCCTTAGTGGTTTCCGGTGCCAAGAATCTCACTTCGGGTTGGGTAGACCACTTCCGAGCTGTGTAACGAATGGTCTGATCCTGGGCAGGGCAGGTCATCTGAATTTTGATTTCCTAATCTGCGAAGTGGGGAAAAGTGCCTGCCACTTCATAGTATTGTTTTGGGGGTTGGTGAAAACCTATGTAAGGTTTCCCGCAAAGAAGGCGCTCAAAAAGAAAAAAAAAAAAAAAAGTGGTAGAAACTCTAAGACTACATTTTACTATCGGATGGATACACTCGAGCCATGATCTAGTGTTCATTCTACAACCGGCTCCAGTTAGGTGCACACGCTTCCTGCAAACGCACTTCAAGACCCCTAGGGACGCGGAGACCAGTGCTTCTATCTGGTGGGAGACATTAGCGACTGCAGTTTGACTGAGTGGAGAGGCCTGAGGGACGTCTCCGGCGCCCTTTCACGGCCCTTTAAACTGCAAAGCGCCTGCCACCGACGTGCCCCCCCCCCCCCCCCCCCCCCCCCCCCCCCCCCGGCTTCTCGACCTCTCATCACGAATCCTGAGCACCTACCGCGCGCAGCGCACCGTGCCAGGAGCTTGGAGCGAGCCAGGCACACATTCCTTCTCCGGGCTTTTACGTCACAGCTTGAGGGAACTAAGCTCTCTTCCCTGACGTACTCCTGAACTGGTTCGTAGGAAATCAGCCTACCCTCAACGTTAGCCCGAAACCTCCCCACGGGAACCAAACACAAAACCTCCCGCCTCTCGCGGCAGGGAGGAGCAAGGCCTCCTGGGAAATTGACCTTTAGCCTCCACTCAGTCCTTACTTCAGCTCACCAATTTTGACGCTAGCGAATGAAGCGACGAGAAAATCTGGGAGGCGGGACTTAGTGTTGTCTGATCCACGCTGATTGGACAGCGGCGGCGTGAGGGGATGGACCGCGTGAGCAGGCTGGCGACCCTCCCTCGGTGGGCGGGGAGAGGTGGAGGCTGCGCTTGCGCACTGGGGAGGCGGCGGAAGTGGCCTGAGGTGGCTACGCGTGCGCGGTGGGAGGAGCGCGGCTCTACTAGCTCCTTTGCCAGCCGAGTCTTCCCATCCTTGCCCAGCTAGTGTGGTGCTCGTGTTTCCGCACCTCGTCGCGGAGAGTCGCTGCCGAGTGGGCGCTCGGTGTTCGGGTCGTCATGGCTGGTTACGAATACGTGAGCCCGGAGCAGCTGGCCGGCTTTGATAAGTACAAGGTAGCGCGGGGCCCCGCGGACGCCCCTCTCCCTCCTCTTCCCGGCCTCTCCCAGGGCGGCTGAGGGGCAGGCGCGGTCCGTGTCACCTTGTGCCGCGTGGCTCCGAGTGGGCTGGCGGGCGTTTGTCCGGGGGTCCTGCCGAGACCTCGGGCTTTGGGGTCAGGGTGCGGGGGAGCATCCTAGGCCCGCCGCCTACACTCGGTACTCTCCCGGGGGATCGCCTTTTCCGTAGGAGACCGCTCGACGAGAGTGGAGCCGGAGAATTCCCTGTGCTTCTTTACTTTATTATTATTGCTATTATTATGTTGGCTGATGCGGTCCCCCTCGTGGTGTCTTAATTGCCTTCATTTTAACGAAGCCTCCACCTGCCTCTTGCATACGACTCAGATAGAGACGGTTTTTGGCAGAGGAGGCCCGGGGAGGGGGAGTAACTACTGAGGCCATTCTGCTGATGCACTCCACTTCTACTCCCAGGAAGGAGGCTTCCTCAGCAGTGGCTTGTGGCGCTGGGGCTGCCAGTTGAAGTAACTGTGCACAGAAGGGACTGTGTAGTAGGAGGAGAGCGGGCTATGGAGTACGTAGAAACCTGATACCAAACTCTAATTTCTTTGCATGGCGTGGGGCCAAGTAATAGTCTCTGTCGTGCAAAATGATTATAGGGATTTGTGAGGGGCCTGACACCGAATGGGCCTCCAGTAAATGCTGGCTGTTAACTTTCCTCCACATCTGGTTTTCCTCCCCTCCTCCCTTAGCAGTGAATGACTCCACTGTCCATCCAGTTTTCCAAGCCCGAAATCTGGGCTGTAACCTTTCATCTTCGCTAACTGTCACTTTCGCTCTTGATTCCTCTACCTCACCCACCAGGCAGTGAATCACTCGGTTCTGTACCTTCTATCATTGTTAGCCTAGCTAGAAGAAGAGTGATTCTATTATCACTCTTCCCACATACACTTTAGGTAATCTTTTTCCTTTAGAACACTTTTAGAATACATTTGCAGAAAAATCATGAAGGTAGTAGAGCTCCCTTATGTCTCATACCCGGTTCGGTTCTCCCTATTATTAACATCTTACATTAATTAGTATGATACCTTTGTCACGATTAATGAACCAATATTTACACATTATTAACTGAGGTCCATACTTGACTTACATTTCCTAAGTTTTCACCTAATACCCTTTTTCTGTTCTGGGATCTCATCCAGGATATCACATTTTACTTAGTTGTCTCCTTAAGCTCCTCTTGGCTGTGACGATTTATCAACTTCCCTTCTTTTTTGATTGCCTTGATAGTTTTGAGGAGTTCTGGTTATGTATTTTGTAGAATGACCGTCAGTTGGGATTTGTCTGTTTTTCGCATAATGAGGCAAGGGTTATGGGATTTGGGGAGGAAGAGCAGGAGATGAAGTGCCATTCTCATTACATCATATGGAGAGTACATGCTATCAGTATGACTTATCACTGTTGATGTTGACTTTGATCACCTGGCTGAAGTAGAGTTTGTTAGGTTTCTCCCTGTAAAATTACTCCCTTTGGAAACAAGTTGCTATGAGCCCTCACTTGGTAGTGGTAGTTCCAACTTAAGTTCCACCTCCTTGAGGGGAGATTATTGACATAATTTGTTGGGAATTGTGCATGGGAGATTTGTCTTTTCTTCCCATTGTATATTTATCCAACCATTTAATTATACCACTGTGGATTCACCAATATTTATTTTATATTTTGGATTATAATCTATTACTACTTTATTTTGTTGCTTGCCCACATTTACTTTTGCCCTTACAGTCTTTTCTGTCTGTTTCATAATGATCTTTAAAAGGGATCTCTGGGTGGCTCAGCAGTTTGGAGCCTGCTTTTGGCCCAGGGCACGATCCTGAGTCCTGGAATCGAGTCCCGCATCGGGCTCCCGGTGTGGAGCCTGCTTCTCCCTCTGCCTGTGTCTCTGCCTCTCTCTCTCTCTCTCTCTCTCTCTGTGTCTATCATAAATAAATAAATAAATCTTTAAAAAAAAAAGTGCATCTAGTCATATTACTCCTTTGCTTAAAACCCACCACTGTCTTTCCATTGCTCTTGGAATGAAGTCCAAAAATCCAAAACAGGATCTACACTGCTCTGAATGATATGGTCCTTGCCTGTCTTCAGCTTCATGTCATGCTCCTCACTGTCTACCTCTGCCAGAATTAGTAGCCATCTCCTCCCCCACCACTCCCTTTTCTTATTTATTTATTTATTTATTTATTTATTTATTTATTTATTTATTATTATTATTTATGAGGAACACAGAGAGAGAGAGGGAGAGAGAGAGAGAAAGAGAGGCAGAGGCAGAGACACAGGCAAAGGGAGAAGCAGGCTCCATGAAGAGAGCCTGATGGGGGACTCGATCCCAGGTATCCAGGATCAGGCAGGCCCTGGACTGAAGGCGGTGCTAAACCACTGAGTCACCCGGGCTGCCCTCCTTTTTCACATTTTTAAGTCATGTTGTTTAGTCTGCCAGGAATGTAGCTTCCCTTCCCGTTTACATTAATATTCATGTATTCACTTAAATTTTATTTCCTCAGAAGCATTCTCTAAGCTCTCCTCTCCCCTTAAGCATGCTGTCAGAGTACCCTCTGTTCCTTTATGGAATTTGTTAGTGTGTCTTCCTGTTAGAATGTAATACCAAAAAAAAAAAAAAAAAAAAAAAGAATGTCAACCCAAGTGGTTAGACTTGACCACCATGGCCTGACCACAGTACCACTGTGCATACTAGTAACCCAATAAACATATGTAGAATGAATGCATAGCTGAAAAAAATCATAATGGATTTTGCCTAACTGGAATTGGAAAAACTGTAAAGGACTTTAGCAAGTCATATAGGACATTCATATGCTTTCAAGCAATATGGTGTCATACAATTTTGACCTGAGGTGCTGACACGTCTTAAAATTTAAGTGGAAAGAAGTCCCAGAGCCTTCTTAGTAGCCCTGGCTAGAGCTTTACAACTTCATTAAAGAAGGTTATTAACCCAGATATGTCCTATTTTGCCTTCAGCTCTACCCCTTTCTTATTATCTCTTCTGCACTGTAAATATTGACATATAAATTTTTTTTCCTTCCCAGGATTTGGCTTTCTGGGTCCAAGTACCAATAGAATAGCTGTTTCACTTGCAGCAGTGTCTGTAATATGGAATCTAATTTTTCTTATAAAGCAGTGTTCCCTAAATTTATATTTCCAACCAGATAGGTGTCCTAAATTACAAGAAATTTTAGTGTGCTTTTCTATTCCTATCTTTTACCCTCTTCCGTTATCTGACTCACTTCCTGTGTCTGACAACAGATTTTCTATCATCCTGGAAAACAAAGGTCAGTTTAGCAAGCGTCCAATGTTCACTAAAATGTAGTTTGTTGATTTTTAAAAAGGAGGGCCACAAATTATAACCTAAACTTCTTCAAGTAGAGGGTTCTTAGTATTGTGTTCATATTAAAAAATATGAATCCAAAGGTATCCAAAAGAAAAACCTCTGTGGTCAGTTTTACTGGAATGTGAATTGTACCTAGAGACCCTTTCTTCCTAAAGATCACACATTCCCATTGTGTGGTCTTCAACAGGAAGTGCTTTATAAATGCTTATTGAATTAAAACAGCTTTTGAAGAAAGATCATCCCATAAATGGGTAAAGACTCAAAACAGTCAAGAGATTTTTATTCCCTGATGTGACCCTGTATATTAGAGTAAAGAGATGTGAGAAAATTTGATACAATAAAAGCTGCTGGTGGAAAAATTACTTTGAATTAGTTTAATTTCTTTGTCTCCCTAGAGGTACATCTGAGAGCTACAGTTGGAAACCTGGCAGTTATTCAGAATAACTGCTGAGAGGGGTACACATGTGGGTGGTAATTAGATTTCTGTAGTAAGAAACTAAGATGATTGCTTTTCAGTGCAGAAGAAAGCATGAGATGGATTGTATGTTATGTGCTGCCTTAACACTTGTGTTTCCCATTTGTTACCACAATTTTATTAAGCAGATGAATAATCAGTTGAGAGTCTGCCTTCTCTCTTAGATTATGAGGGTAGGGCCTATAGCTGTTTTGTTCAACATGACCAGGCTAGCACATGAATAGAACGGGTGCTTAACAAATATTTATTGAAGGAATGAGAGTGTAAAAGAATATAAACCATTTTGGAAGTATGGTAAAAAGGAGCTGTGCATCTCCTGGATATCAGTTGGAAGGACTCTTTTGTATTTTGAATGTGACAATGTCTGGCGTTTAACTGCCATTTTTTTCTGTTGCTTATTAATGTACCTTTAGACAATTATATTGAGGTATTTTACCTTTGAGAGGCTTATCATCCCTCCTCTCTTACCTGCCCTTTCTTTGGACAAGTCTTTACTGTTGAAGGATTTTCCCACTTGTCTAAGGGCGAAACTTGTATTGTGATTTACCTAATCTGACCTAGGGGAGGCATAGTTTAGTTGATAGTGTAACAGCTAGTTTTAAATTGTATCATTTTGCTTCAGAGAGGAGGTAAGTATTTTTTGAAATAATGTTGCTTGGTTTCAAGAATATAATTTTATTTATTTATTTAAAAATATTTTATTTATTTGAGAGAGAGAGAGAGAGAGCACAAGCAGGGGGGAAAGAGGGGAGAGGGAGAAGCAGGCTTCCTGCTGAGCAGAGAGCCCAATGTGGGGTCAATCCCAGGACCCCAAGATCATGACCTGAGCTGAAGGCAGACACTTAACTGACTAAGCCATCCAGGCGCCCCAATAATGTAATTTTATGATGAATTGGTTTCTGCTATTATTCTGTTGTTGCACGTCAACAACAACCTGATTATAGGAACTGTGATACATTTATTAGTATTGCAGTTAACAGGTTATAAAGAGAGACTGTGTGCATCTTGATGATAATGCCAAAGAGTCTGGCTTCACCCTTACTGGTTCATACAGTTTGATTCTGTTTATTCAGTAAGCATTTATTGAGGGTCCACTCTGTGTCAGGCATAGCACTGGGTCTACAAAATACAGTTAGGTAAGTGCCAGGTGCTGTGGGAAATAAGGAGGCAGCTCCAGGGAGTGAGGGTTAAAGCTGAGAAAGGCATCCGAGAGGGGATGGAGGGAAAGGCAGAGCTCAATCTAGAAAAATGAAGCTGAGTAGGCCCCACATTACCAAAGAGGGAGAAAAGGCTTTACAGAGCCAGAGAGCAGTGGAATGCATAAGGAGTGGAGGCCCAATAGTTTTTTCTGGGAACCATAAGAAGGTACATGTTTAGGCGTAATGGTGGAGGGGCTGGACATGAGGCTGAGGAGGGAGGTGGGGCCTGTCAAGAGGGAATGCTTTGATGGAAAGGACTTTTAGATTTTACCCTGTGGATCAGTGTTTCTGTGGCCCAAGGACTATCAGCATCAGAATCACCTGGGAAAGTGTTTAAATAGCAGATTCCTAGCCTTACTTTGGGAGATTCAGATTGTGTAGATTACTCTTGTCTACATGTTAAATAACTCAGGCACATGGTAATGCTGTAGATTTGGGAGAACTGTTTGATTTTAAACAGGATCAGATTTAATTTTAGGAAGTTTGCCCTGGCAGCTTGTAGAAAATAAATGGGTGGTGTGATCTGGGGACCTTTTAGAATCCTTCTGGATAAACCTAGGTAAGAAATGGGAGTGGCCTGAATCTAAGTAGCAGGGATAGAAAGGGAGTGGGGATTCTAAAGATAGAAATCAAAACTGGTTAACCTACTCACTGAATTTGGCCAGCAGATATGTTTAATTTGGCCCACACCATACTTTGTTTAAAAAATTAGCACCTTCCCCATAAAAATCCAAATTTCTGGATTTGTTTGAAAAACCAGAATAGTGGACAGCATTGGCCCTGAATTTTCTCTCGACAAGACTCCCCCAAAGCTAAATAGTGCTTGCCCTCTTTAAAAAAGGTATTTGCTCTCCAGTTTGCCATTTTCCTTCCACCCCATATGCTTCATGCAGGTCTGCTTTGTTTAGTTTATCCTCCCAGCCCCTATGGACATTTGTTTGTGATCCTTGATTTAAGATTAAAAATTGACAGAACATGGTGACTGAGAACCTGGAGGTGTTGCTGGGGAGGAGTCTGGGATGACGCAGGTTCTGGTAAGATGACTGGGTGGATAGAGGCGGTAGTCACTGAGGTAGGGGTTTTGTGAAGCATTAACCCTGGAAAGGTACCCTTGGTAACAATAGTAACTGACATTTTTTTGGTCTAAGACTTAACCCTCTTGATAGCCCGAGAGGAGGAATTATTAACTCATATCTGATGAGTAAACAAACTCATGAGAGATTGACCCTTATAGGATAGAAGCACAATTATAATTTAAATGATAAATGATGCTGAATCTGACAGGATAACAGTAATCTTTTGTACAGGGCACTTCTGTTGGATAGAGCGTGTGAAGATGTGGATTGTGGACTGAGAATTGAAGCAAACTTCATGCTCCAAAGAAATATCACCTGTGGATGAATTATCCTCCATTAGAGGAATATTTATTTAATGACTTCAAAGATTAGAACGCTTTTATTCTGAGCCAGAGTAGACACTTGAGAAATTCTTAATCTTTTTTTTTCTTTTTTCTTTATTTATTCATGTGAGAGAGAGAGAGAGGTGCAGAGACACAGGCAGAGGGAGAAGCAGGCTCCCTGCAGGGAGCCCGACGCGGGACTTGATCCCTGGTCTCCAGGATCATGCCCTGGGCTGAAGGCAGCACTAAACTGCTGAGCCACCTGGGCTGCCTATGATTGCAGGCCAGCTACAGTATACCATATTAATTACAGCATTACCTAGGTATGTTACAGTTAATTCAGACATATCTTTAGTTGTGCTTGGTCTCCTTGAATAGATTGGGGAGCTGCCCTTTCCCACCTGTCAATACATTCATAAGACTTGAAAAACATTATAGTGACCTTATTTTTTTTTTAAAGATTTTATTTATTTATTCATGAGAATACACAGAGGAGAGAGAGAGAGAGAGAGAGAGAGAGAGAGGCAGAGACAAAGGCAGAGGGAGAAGCAGGCTCCATGCCGGGAGCCTGATGTGGGACTCGATCCTGAGTCTCCAGGATCATGCCCTGGGCTGTAGGCCGCGCTAAACTGCTGAGCCACCGGGGCTGCCCCCAGGATTTTATTTTTAAGTAATCTCTACACCCAATGTGGGGCTCAAACTTACAATCCCAAGATCAAAAGTCACATGCTTTACCAACTAAGCCAGCTGGGCACCCCTTTTATTATTATTTTTAAGGATTTTTTTAAAGTAATCTCTTTAGTGGCTATAGATGTAGATTTATAAGTGTCTCATGGAAAGAATTATTTTTGCAGTTGGCAGAGACAAGAGTTTTTCAGAAGGAGTGAAAGAAGGATGGCTGGGGAACTTCTGCAGTGTGAGAGAGAATGAGATTAAGTGGTAGATTTCAGAAGTTGCTATTTGGAAGAAACATCTTGACTTGGTTCTTTTACTGTCTTCTGAAACATCAGTTCACTGAGGATGACCCTGTTTTTCTAACTCCTATAATACTTAAATGTGAAGAATTTTACAGAATAAGAATTTGCCCAGTGCATAAGGGAGAGTTGGAGAAGATGTTACAGAGACTGATGGGGGAACCCAGGCACAGAGACCAGGAAGACCATGGTAAATTAGACATAAGGACGTGACAGGTATGTGAGGTACCAGGCTGAGCCTAGTGAGCCCAGTGAAGGAAAGTTGAAATGGCAAGAGCAATATCATTGTAAATACTGAATAATAATAATAATAATAATGATAGCAAATGTTCATATAGCATTTACTATGTGCCAGGCATTGCTTTAAGTGCTTTTACATATATTATCTCATTTAATATTCACAAATGCCTTGTGAAGTAGAGGTACTGTTAATTTACCGAGGCACAGAGAATTTAACTTCCTCAGGGTCCCAAAGCTGAGATTGAACCTAGGCAGTCTGGGTTAGGATCCCATTTTCTTCGTGCCAGGCTTCCTCTCAAATCTAAGAATGAAAAGATAAACTCTGCCTTGTACTTACTGGATGTTTTGTACCAGAAATAGAAACAATAAAATAAGGCTTTCAGTGGATGCTTAATTGGGTTTGTGTCTAACGTTTGCAGGTGGGGAAAACATACAGTGAAAATGAACTATTTTTGTTCTCTTTTCCCTCATTTTAAAATCATTGGCGAAGGCAAGTAAATGACTATATTTACTAGTCTTACATTTTGTTGTGTATTAAGAACATTTTATATACTGGGTAGCTTTAATTGAGATGAAAGTCTTTTTTTGATTAAATTATTAGCCTTGAAACTTAATATTAAGTTCAAAAGAAACCACGTATTAGAGTTTTGACTTTGAGTAACTTAGTGTCATCTCTAAACAGATTTCCTCATCTGTGAAATGGGATAGTATCTGCCTCATAGGATCATTATCAAAATTGAATGAATTAATATTTGTAAAATGCCTGGCACATAGTGGTATATTAGTGCTAAGTAAGAAATAATACTTGACATTTGTGCCTCCCTGTTTGTGAGTATTGGCCAACGTATAACACATGTGTACCTACACTCCAGGAAGTTATACCAAGAGAAAGCGTATTTTAGGAGAGCAAGTTAAGGGTGACAACAGAGAGATAGAAAGAGTAACAGAGGTCTGTATCTAGCTTGGATCCCACAGAGAGACTTTGACTTCAGATTTCTTCTTCTGTTTAATCATATATAATAGTACAACAGGCAGAGTAAGTAAATTGTCTCAAATACCACTTTCCTATTTAAGAATCTGCAGTACCTTCTATGTATTTATCATATGTCTGATATCCAGATTTCCCTGCAAAGATTTCAAATTTTTCTTCACTTAATGACCTCTCCTTTTGTCCTCTCATCTCGTTAGAATTTATTGTAGATTAAGTTTAGCAAGCAAACCTGTTTGACATCATGACTTGCTTGTTCTTACTGCCCTAACTTCTCTAATATTCTGTCACCATCTTCCTTCTGACTTGTTAGTAGATGTAAGTGATAATATTGACTGAAAGGAGATCTCATTGTCTACGGAGTTATGTTCTCTGTGAGTATAGTTCTTAAAGTCTTGTATTGATAAAAAGTATTTTAAGAAATTTTAAATTTTTGTCCCAGGGTTAATTGAACCCCTCCTTTTTTTTTTCCCACTTTAGGTTTGGTGTTTTTATATCATAGATTGTTTCTAGCATAATGTCTTGTATTTAGTAAATTTAGTGAGTATTTGCTGGATTTTATTATACCTTGTCTCTTGCTTGCAATGCAGTATTTGAAGTTACCATAAGGAGGGATAGACGTTGGCCACTAAACTAATGGTGTGGTTTATCCTTCAGCTGAGGAGTTGTGGGAGTGCTGTTCATGTTTGCTTTCATCAGAGCAGTGGTCCTCAAACCTGAGTGTGTTTCAGACTTACCAGGAGGGTCTGTTGAAAGAGATTGCTGGGTTATACTCCTACTAAAGAGTGTCTGATTCTGTATGTCTGGGGCAGAGTCCCAAGAATTTGGATTCAGTTTGGTGACTACAGTTTGAGAACCACTTCACTGAAGAATTATTCAATTACATTGCAATCTGAAGAGCAGTATTAATGAAACCAAGAAATGGATGTAAAGGAGTAAGAAACTATATTACCATAATGTGTTGGCTCTCATGCATCAAGTAGTCTTATTTTTGTGGGTAGGAGCCTTAAGATATCTCTTAGTAGAAAAGATGATGTAGTGCTTTCAGAGTTGTGCACTGGTTTCCTATCGCTGGGTAACAAATTATCACAGACTTGGTGGCATAAAACAACACATATTTATTATCTCACAGTTTCTATGAGTTAGGAGTCTGGGCATTGGTTAGCCAGCTCCTCTCTCTGTTTAGGGTCTCACCAGGCTGCAGTTGAGATGTCAGCTGGGCTGTGCTCTCATCTGCAGGTTAGGGTCCTCGTCCAGGCTTGTGTGGTTGGCAGCATTCAGTTCTTTCCAGTTGTAGGGCTGAGGGTTTTAGCTACTAGGGCTTTCCGACTTTTCCCTGCCACATGGCCATCACCAGAGGCAGTTCACATTATTGCTGTTTGCTTCTTCTTAAAGATCAGCAGGAGACTCCTCCAGATTGCTAAGATGAAGACTTACGTAAAGAAATATATCATGGGGATCCCTGGGTGGCGCAGCGGTTTGGCGCCTGCCTTTGGCCCAGGGCGCGATCCTGGAGACCCGGGATCGAATCTCACATCGGGCTCCCGGTGCATGGAGCCTGCTTCTCCCTCTGCCTATGTCTCTGCCTCTCTCTCTCTCTCTGTGACTATCATAAAAAAAAAAAAATATATATATATATATATATATATATATATATATATATATCATGAAAGTGATATCCCATCACTTTTGTCATATAATGTATCCTAATCAAGGCAGTGACATCTGTCATCTTTCTATAGCTAATCACAGGGTCTGCCCTCAAGGGAGGGGAATGAACCATCAGAGGGAGGAGATTGCTTATACTGGGGCTCCACTCACTGGGGATTACTTTATTGTGTAATAAAGTAAATAAATTGTGTGTCTGCCATAAACTGGAAGTGTCTGCCATAAGTTGGAAGACAAAAAGTATGTTTTAGATTTCAGTAAATTGGGTCTAAGTGGATCATTATTGTATTTGAACCAAGAAACAGTAGTCTGGTTTCAGACAAAGTGATCAATTTCATAGACGTGTTCCAGAATGAATCAGAAAGGATTTACAGTTCAGACCTTCCTGTTTATTATTTGTTGTAATCCTTGAATTTTATAGTCTCATCATTTGTGATATAGGTAGGAATAATCTATTTTACAATATCAAGAGAACAGCTGTAATTGGTGGAAACTGTAAAACATACAAATGTAAACATATATTTTTAAAGATTTTATTTATTTATTCATGAGAGACACAGAGAGAGAGGCAGAGACACAGGCAGAGGGAGAAGCAGGCTCCCTGCAAGGAGCCCGATGTGGTACTCAATCCCAGATCCCGGGATCCCATCCTGAGCTGAAGGCAGACGCTCAACTGCTGAGCCACCCAGATGTCCCTAAACATATTATTAATAGGGGAAGAGTAAGAAGAATTTCGTCTTGTGAAGTTGAAGTTGCTGTGGACTAGTTCGTAGGGGAAAATAGATTTGGTGAGGGGAGTAACATTTCTTCTCAACTCTGATACCTTAACCCTCTACTGCTACTTAAACAAACATGCAAAGTAGATCATGCATTTATTCATTCATATGTGCAAACATTGAAATATGTTTGTTGAGCTCAGGCTGCTGTGTACCAGAAACACAAAAGATCAAGTTGGGAAGTTTTCTCCATTCTCTTTAAGTTTCTTTATATCCCAGTGTTCAGTGAGTCCCACATTTGTATGTGAAAGGCCACTCTTTTGATTGCCTTGATATTTGTTGAGTGAATAACAGTTTTTTAAGTAATTGAGATTCCTTGTTTTATGTTTTGTGCTTAAGTGACTAGCCGGGAGGATTGGGATGCCATTGCTAAAGAACTCTGTTCTAGGTGGAGTACATGTTGGCCAAAATGGATTTTACCCCTGTAAAGGACTTTAAACACCTAAACATAATTGAGCCATGAGTCCTGTCAACAAGGGTCTGACCTCAGTATTGTCAACGAGAGAGATGATTCTTTCTTCTGTTTTAAGAGAGGTTGGTAATGTGTGTGTTTCATTTTAGGGATGTCTGAAAAGTTATTGTGAGCAACATATAAAAACTACAATTTCATATAGCAAACCCAGTTGTAAACTAAAATTGGTTCTTTATGGATATCTTGCTTTTTAGTCCTAAAAACATGGATAATTTCGAACTCAAGAATTTTGGAAATAGTTTTTTAAAATTAGAAATATCATTTTGAGTTTGCATCTGAATTGATTAACAATAAGTGCAGTTTATGAACTACTAAGAGCTTGTATTGAGTCACATTTAATGGGTTACTATACTTAACTAAATGTGTTTTATGAGTATAAAGTTTAGGAGTGTCTGGGTGGCTCAGTTGGTTGAGCAACTAACTCTTGATTTTGGTTCAGGTTATGATCTCAGAGTTGTGGGATCAGGTTATCGGTCCCCGCCTCCCCCCTCCCCTGCCCGCTTTTCAGGCTCCTTGCTCCCCAGGGAGTCTGAGGATTCCCTCTCTCTCTGCACCTCCTCCTACTTGTATTTTTTCTCTTTCGAATAAATAAATCTTAAAAGAAAAGTATAAAGCTTATATTTCAGATGGGTAAAGACAGGCCTTATATTAAAAATCATTTAACAGTAAGAGTCCTATTTTATATTGTGTAGAAGAAAGACCAAGTAGGGGAAATCTGCTGCTGAGTGTAGATAGTGGAGCATTACTTGGGACAGTGGCCTCAGAGTAATTAATAATTTGTCCAAAGCTCTGTATTTAGTGCCAGGGGCATCAGTTTGTATCATTTTTCTTATCAGTACTGAGAAGGGATTTGAAATATAGTACTTTTGTAAAGGAAATACTTCTATGTCCAAGGAGGCAGTTTCAGAATTTCATTTCATCAGTCAGTTTCCTTCTTAAATTAAGGGGAATGTCACATTTTTAATGTCCTCCAAAACATATGCTTCAGAGCATCTTTGGAAGTCATTTAAAAGTTAACTGTACGGCTAATCCTAACCTATAGTCTAACCCATAATCTTCTCTGCCTGATGTACTTTGAGTCTTGTAACTGGTCTCTGGACTTTGGTCTCCATCCAGTTCTTTTTTTTTTTTGTAGTTAGTACAATCCTTTAAAAATCCTTTAAAATATAAATCAGCGTGTGCATTGGGCTTAGAATAAAATCTGGCTCACTGTGGTCTTGCTGGGTGGTATAGGTCCATGCCTCCATTTCATTTCCTGTCATTTTTCTGTGTTCACTAAGCTATAGCTGCATTAGCCTTCCTTCAGTATGTCAAGTATTTCTAGCTTTGTGGCCTTTGCTTGGAAGGTATTTTGTTGTCTTTGCTTGGAAGTTATCTTGGCATGTACTTCCCTCCCTGCAACACCTATGCACACCATACACATGCATACTGCCATACACATATATGTGTATATATATATTTTAAAGATTTAATTTATTTATTTGACAGAGAGAGAGTACAAGCAGGGGGAGTGGGAGAGGGAAGAGCAGGCTCCCCACTGAACAAGGAGCCTGATGTGAGGCTTGATCCCAGGATCCTGGGATCATGACCTGAGCCGAAGGCAGACTCTCAACCATCTGAGCCACCCAAGCGCCCCTGCCACATATGTATTTTTGATTTTTGATTTCTCTTTAGATATAAATTACATATTAATGCACAGATCTTAAGTGTCTTGTAATGAATTTTTACATATGTATATACCCAAATAACTACCACCCAGATCAAGATACAGAATTATTTCTGGCACTTCAGAAGGCCCCTATTCAGTGTCTCTCATCAAACTATTATGACTTTTTTGTCATAAATTAATTTGTCTGTTTTTTAGCTTCATGTAAGTGGAATCTACAACAGCATGTTCTCTTTAGTGTCTTGTTTCTTTGACTCAATATAGTGTCTCAGATGTTCCCTATCTTTCTTCTCATCTTCTTAGACTCAGCTGAGTGTTCTCTCCTTTGAGAAGCTTTCTCTGACTGCTCTGACTAGGAACCCTTCCTACCCTGTGTCCTCTTGCAAAATATGCTGCTTATTTCCTTCACAGTATTTAACACAACTTGTGATTATTCCTTGTTTTCGTGCTTACCATCTATTTACAATGAGCTGTATACTTGGTGAATACAGGGTCTTGTTCATCATTGTCTTCTCTGGGCTCAGCACAAATTTGCCTGGCATAATCATAGGTACTCAATCATAAATATTTGTTGGCTTACTGAATGAATGAATGAAGAATGAACTCTGCTTTATTTTGACGTGTATTGAAGTAAAAAAAAAAAAACTTCTGGAACTTTCTGATTTTTGGCAAAATGTAATCTAAAGTCTGATTTTACTAAGATTTTATGAAATTTTTCTCTTGCGAGAAAGGTAGGCTAATTGCTGTAGATGACAGGACAAGTTTATACCCAAATAAAAATTATTAAATGTACTAAGAGCAATCTTGAGGGAAATGCTTAGAAGTTCTATTATGATCAGCATTTTTACAGAGACTTAGGTGAATGTTGACTTTATCAGCATTATTAGCATAATAAATTTACAAGCTGAGATTTTGGAGAGGCATAGCTACTACCTTGGATAGATGAGTCTGAATCTGAAGAGATCTGGAGGGGATAGAAAGATGAGTTGAATCTATTAAGATGAAATGTTATAATGGTAAATGTAGAGTCTTGTACTTAGCTTCCAACAGTCATCCTCATACTAGCATAGTGAAAGATGGCTTAGGAGTCCAACTGTGTATTGTATTTAAGTCTGCAGAGTGATTTTGTTGCCATAGGAAATTAATATGTTGAGCATCAGAGGAATGTTGAGGGAGAGGGGCTTATGGTCACCGTTCTTTCTACTCATGTGCCACATGAAATGGTTTTTATGCCCTGAATCATATGTTTGTGTTGGTTTAGCAACACGTTGGATTGTCTGGAGCACAGGTTGTCAAACTAAAGCCTTCAGACATCTGTTTTTGTGAATAAAATTTTCCTAGAACACAGCTGTGCCCATTTGTTTACCTGTTTTCAGTGACTGCTTTCTTGCTTCAGTGGTGGTGTTGAGTGTTTGTTACAGAGACCATATGGCCTACAGAGCCTAAAATACTTACTATCAGGTGCTTTCTAGAAAAAACTTTCCAACCTCTGGTCCAAAGCACAAGACCTAGATGAGGAAGAAGATTGAAAGCGTGGCAAAAAGAGCAGCAAGAGGAACATGGAATGTTTAAGCAGTTGAAGAGAAGATGTAGGTTGTCACAGGGAGAATGGTTTTCAAGTAACTGAAGCACTGTCGTTTAGAAGAAAAATTGGACCCTTGTCTGCTTAACTTTGTAGAGCAAAATGAAAACAGGTTAGAAAATGTGGGGCATAGGGAGGATTTTGTTGGTGTTTAGAAAAGTTTGTTTAATATGGGTTGGTTTGCTTCTGGAAATAATGAGGGTTTGTTTTTTTGTTTTGCCACTGGAGGCATTTAAAAAGAGGCCAAATAACTATTTTACCTATTTGCAAAGATGAGAGTCAGGTATACAAGAACTAGACATCTTCTGAACTCTTGCGTTCTGAGATTTTGCCTTGGAGTGATTCTCTCAAACCCGGGTTGTGGTTTTCAAGCATTTCTCCAGGGCAGTAGTCTCATCTGGCCTTGCAGACTGAAGATCAAGCAAGTCACAGTGGGCCTTAACAGTGGATTACCTGGTTAAAGTGTTCAGATCTGTACCATTCCAATAGAAAATAAAAATATATTTAATTAGCTTTCACAGATACCTGAAGCCAGTTTAACATCTTTAAAAGTTTATGTCTTATGTATTTTTTCATGCATGTGGAAGGTTTGAATCACTTTTTTCTTCCTGTTGATTCACAAGACAGTTTTAAGTTTCTTCGTTTATACTAAGTGATATGTGATCTTGAAAAATACTCAGGTGTGTAAGGCTAGAACACAGAGTGTTTTTTAGGTTTATTGTTTGCTACCTTTTGTGATCTCATATTACATTTCTTGCTGTACTAGAGCTTAAATGTGAAATGTCCATTTAAGCAAACTGACCTTCTTACATTTAGCACTGCATTCTTTACATACTTCTGGTCTCCTGAAGTAGAAAATTAGAGGTAAAACTTTAGAATTTAAAAAGAGGACCCTTTAAATCAAAATATCATCAGATAAGGACCTTCTTTTGGATCTAATTTAAATTATGGAAAGCTGCTGGATGAGACTCATCAAGCAAACATTTAAATTAAGAACATTGTACTTTGTACATCGTATTAGGTATTCATGTGATATCTTTAAAGTTTCCTTTTGATTTGGACTTCTTACAGCTTTTGTACTTTGTAGATGATGCGCTTGAAATGTGTGGTTTCCCCACTTATCTGACCCACTGGCTACATCAGGTGGATCTGGGTGCCAACATATTCAATTGCTTACTATTTAGTTTATGTACCAACTAAATATTAATATAAAAAAAACTTTTTTCAGATATTTGACTGTTGTGACATTGTTTAAATGTTAGCTGGATGAATTAGGTAATATTCCCACTCTTTGAGGTGGGAATTACCCTTACCAATTGAGTATTTTCTTCCCCACACTGAGTGAAGTGCTTTCAACATGCCAGGTACTCCAGTATGTGTGTGTTTGATGAATAATAAGTCATTGGTATGACTTAAAGTTTTATGTATTTATATACAAATATTTGTTAAAATATCCTTTGAAGTTTCACTAAATAACTCAATAGTTAGGTAATAAACTGGATTACCACAGAACCCTAACCTATCGTCTTCCTTTGCTTATTTATATAATCAATTTTCCTGCTGTAAAGGGAACTGTCATCCTTTGGTGGTTAAAACACATTTAAGGGCACCTGGATGGCTCAGTGGTTGAGCATCTGCCTTGAGCTCAAGGCGTGATCCCAGGGTCCTGGGATCGAGTCCTACATCAGGTTCTCTAGAGGAAGCCTGCTTCTCCCTCTGCCTATGTCTCTGCCTTTCTCTCTCTGTGTCTTATGAATAAATAAATAAATAAATAAAATATTTAAAACCCTCCCCACATTTAATAATATCTAATACTTACATAGCACTTACTGTGGGCAAGTATTTCTCACATATGATTATTTTACATAATTTTTGTGGCAGTCCTTTGTGATAGAAGCTATGACCCTCATTTACAGATGAACAAACTAAGGGATTGAAACTTGCCCAAGGTCACACAGCTACTAAGTGCATTAGTGGTGGTATGAGGAGGTTGAGAAAAATCAACATTTGAATGTACACAGTGTGTACATTTTGATTTGGCTTTTTTTTTTTTTTAAGATTTTATTTATTATTCATGAGAGACACAGAGAGAGAGGCAGAGACCCAGGAAGAGTGAGAAGCAGGCTCCAAGCAGGGAGCCCAATGCAGGACTCGATCCTGGGACTCCAGGATCACACCCTGGCCCAAAGGCAGGCCCTAAACTGCTGAGCCACCCAGGGATCCCTGATTTGGCCTTGTAAATGAGAACTTGTAAGCAATATAAATTTCTCTGCTGAAATATTGCAACATTATAAAAATTGAGTGAGAAAAAGAAATCTGGCTGTACTTGACTGTCTTTGTCCCACTTATAATGTTCCCCCAGTTTTGTTATTTAGGTGAGGACATCATGTAAATAGACATATTCTCCAAGTTATTTTTGTAATATTATTTTCACTCCAAAAATACTGTTCTACTTGCTAATGTGCAAGGATAACTGAATATTTTCTTTCATTTCTTAACAGTACAGTGCTGTGGATACCAATCCACTCTCTCTGTATATCATGCATCCATTTTGGAACACTATAGTAAAGGTAAGATAATTAATAGACTTGTACTTCTGTTTTAGTAAGTTTTAAATTTTTAAGGAGTGTTATGAATGCAGCTGTTTGTTTGATAGGAATCTAGAGAAACTAACTCTCCCATCTTCCTTTCCCTTGGTCATATACCTTTTGATTTATTTCACCTTTGGAGTTTAAGTTTATACTCTAGAATTTATCATTTTTATAAAATAAATTTTAAAATTTTCTAAAGTAAATGTAATGTTATGATTATAAAAATTTGTTGATTACAGAATTATTTGAAATATAAAAAATAGAAGAAAGATGCTTATTTTTTTTCAACTGGACATTGTGGCTTACATTTTAATATATGTGTGATATTTTAAGTATATAGCTTTTATTATCACTTAAATTTGCATCTTGTATTATGGCCAGAAAGATTCCTTTAATAATTTTGTAATTATTTTGAAAAAAAAAATAGGTATTTCCTACCTGGCTGGCTCCAAATCTGATAACCTTCTCTGGCTTTCTGCTGGTTGTATTCAATTTTCTACTTATGGCATACTTTGATCCTGACTTTTATGCTTCAGGTAAGGTTATTACTTTAATATAAAATTTAACATGTCTAAGTAGAGAAAAATGAGATGTGGTTATCTTCTGGTTTTATTCATATGGTTGTATTTTGTGGAACTTTTGGATACTATAAGGATATGTAAAATGTTAGGAATTGGATGTAAAAGCTAAGTTGTATTTTCACAATCTGTTATGGATGTTTCTATCAAATTTTAGAAACCCACTTGACTCCTTAATTTAGATATGCTATCTAAAAAGCAATGAGGTTTTGATAAATAAGGAAAAATAATTGGATTTATAAGAAGATGAATAATTAAGACTATGACACTGCCTGAAATTGAGTATGAACAGGGTCCAACGTACTTATCAGTTCCAGAAATATCCTTTCCCTTACTCTAATTATGCAAGAAAAGTCCCCCCCCTTTTTGAAGGGAATGTGATCTCTCCTTCTGCTCAGCATCCATATTTGCCTTTAATGACACCGAGTTTCCATTGAAAATGGTTCTTAGACCTCAAACGTTTATTGACTGAAGTCGAGACCCTCATTGGAAAAGAGAGGAAAGAAACGCTTTTGGAGGCAGTTGTCAGCCTGCTGCCACCCCAGACTCCAGTGTCTTTCACCCTATTCCTGTCTTCACTTTCTCCTTTGCTGTTTCTGATGCAGGCCATGGGACAGAATCTGGCTGTATTTGGGGGTGAGGGACGGATAAGTGGGAGATAGAGTTTATTTTCATTGCTCAGCCAGTTGATGGAGTTGAGAGGAATGGAAAGATGGAGGGAAGATAGAATGAAAATTTTTTTGCGTTCTAAGTTTGATATGTATTTTCTAATAAGAATACTTAAAAATGGGACGCCTGGGTGACTCAGCGGTTGAGCATCTGCCTTTGGCTCAGGGTGTGATCCCAGAGTTCCGAGATCAAGTCCTGCATGGTGCTCCTTGTGGAGAGCCTGCTTCTTCCCTCTGCCTATGTCTCTGCCTCTCTCTCTCTGTATCTCTCATGAATAAATAAAATCTTAAAAAATAAAGAATACTTAAAAATGATGTAGTAAGGAGTTTTAAATGTGTCATAGTTAATCTGTGGGCTTAGCAGACTTTTGTGGACAGACTTTGGAGAAACTGTCCTGACAACATTGTTTTTGTGGAAAGTTCAGAGTTTCAAAAACTTATGACTTAACATTATAGAAATTCTGAATATTGAAACTATAGATATACCTAATTATCAAATGAAATTTTAATCCATGGCTTCTATACATGTAATAAAATGGCAACTTTATGAAGATCATAAAGTACAACATGAATAATAGGACTAAATTTTATTAAGCATCATTTTGATACTAAGCAGTTTTTAAAAATTTGTATTTTAATCTTAGAACATCGTCAAAAGTTTTATAACTAGAAATAATTATTTTTTCCCACTACTCTAACATTATTTACTTAGTTATTAAGAGAGGTAAAAATATGTAAATATTAATGTATATTTCCCCAAATCCTAGATCCTGGAGGACTAGATAAACCATCCAGTCCTGGTATATCTGGTAAATGGAAAACAGGAGAAGTTAAATGATACTTTCTTGATCACACTGCTGGTTGAATACAGGACTAGAACCCAGACCTCCTGATTCTCAGTTGTTCTATCTTAGGGGGAAATAGTGAGGTCCTGGCATTTCAGAATGATTCTGATGCCAAATTCATCCATACAGTGGAGGTGATCTGTCTATATCCACATTAGCTAGTTAGTAACATAATGAGAGAATATAGATTGAAAGCTCAATATATGTTTGTAGGATAATTGTAAATGAGGATCAGATTAAACACAAGCATCTTTTAAGTCTCAAAAATACTAATTTTCTTTCCCAGTGCCTAAGCAATTTTCAAGTAAAGATGAACAGTTTTGAGTTATGATTAAAGTTCAAATGTCTATTCTTTATGAGGGGTTGGGCAACTACTTTTGGTTTTGGCAAAACCAAAGTTTTGTCAGTTTACAGATATATTTTTAATATCTACCTAATTCTGCATTAAAAGTACATTATAAAGTACTTTAACTTTTATTTAATAAATAGAAATATTTCTCATTGGCGGTATATAGCTATGGTAAGAACAATTGTACTTTGTATTAAAACCTGCATTGCTTTCCTTTGCAGCACCAGGTTACAAGCATGTCCCTGATTGGGTTTGGATTGTAGTGGGCATCCTCAACTTCATAGCCTACACTCTAGGTAAGAAATTGGCAAATGTTCATAATTCAGTGACTGGTGAATCTGTCAGTAGGGATGGCCATCTTACCAAGTTAACATTTTCACTTAGCTTAATTCATTTTAACTCAGGGTTGTTAATTTCCCGTTCAACTTAATACATATATTTTTGAGTTTCTGTATGGAAAATGTCGTTTGTTGCTAGGAATGCAAAGAATAAGGTAGAAGTTGGCAGACTACCTCTTACAGGCCAACTCTGGCCTGTTGCATGGTTTTATAAGTAAAGTTTTATTGGAACACAGATATATCTATTCCTTTACATGTTGTCTGTGCCGGCTTTCTGCAACAAAGACAAAGTTGAGGGTTGCAACAGAGACTACTGATTACCCACAATGCCTCAACTATTTATTCTCTGGCTCTTTACAAAGAATATTTACCAACAACTAGAATAAGACATCGTTTTTGCCTTACGTTTGGGAAGCAACACTGACGTATCAAATTGTGGAATACTGAGAGAGCTGCTATAATAGAGCACAGTGAGAAAACAAAAATAAGAAATGATCAATTCTTATTTGGTGGAGGGGGTGGTTCGGGAAGTCTGCTGTGCTAGGCCATACTGTCTGTTTTGCCAAGAATGCTTTTTGTTGAGGTTATCTGCATGGCTTATCCTGTATTCTCTTATTCCCCTTCCCTGCTTTATTTTTCTCCATAGTACTTAAAGCCATATGACTTACTTGCAGCTTTAAGGGCTATGTACCCAGTGTTTAGAATAGTGCCTAACATATAGTAGGCTCTCAGTATATAGTTTTTAAATGAATACAAAATACCAGACCCTGAGTTAAAGTTGCTAGGATCTCTTTAGGTAAAAATAACTTGTATTCATAAAATCATTATAATTTGGTACATGATTAACTGCTGTCATTGCAGGTGACCAAAGGTGTGAGAATTTGAGGAAGGAAGAGAATGAAGTCTAGAAGAATTAGGGAAAAGCTTAGTGAGAAATTACATTTTCAGGCAGAAACTTTTGCACATTTGTTCTTTTTTTGTTGTTGTTTCCTCCCTTACTGTACATTTGTTCTTAAAGATGAGCAGGTTTAGAAAATTATGCTGTAGGGTTGGTTGGCAAGGGCAAGAAGAAATAGGGGAAAAGGTGAGAGTGGCCTGGAGGCTCTGACTTTTAACAGCATGTCATAAGGACCTTTTGATGTACTGTACCACCTACCTGTTTCATGTCCACAATTTTGGCAAAAATCCTGACCAAACATGAACTATTTGTTGCAAAACTGCCTTGAACTAACGTGAGGCAAATTCTAAACTTTATTCTAGTGTGACTATTCTCACATTTTGCTGCAGAAATATTAATGTGTTTGATCACAGGGTGCTGTTCTAGATCTTCCTGAGTTGCCCCCCCACCCCAATATATGGTATATGCCCTGAATTACCTTTCTAAAAAAAAAATTCTGAAACATATCCAGACATCAGACTTTGGATTGGAGCTGGAATGGGTTCAGTGGGAAAATGTACAAAACCTAATTAGTGGGGCACCTGGGTGGCTCAGTTGGTTAAGCACCTGCTTTCCAATCAGGTCATGATCTCAGGGTCCTGGGATCAAGCCCTGCATCAGGCTCTTTGCTCAGCATCTAGTCTGCTTCTCCCTCTGCCTCTCCCTCTCTCTCAAACAAATAAATAAAATCTTAAAAAACAAAACAAAACAAAAAAACAACCACCTAATTAGTATGTAGCCCATGAATTCAGTGTTTGTAATAACTGCCCAGGAGTTGCACCACAAACAGGAATTTAACCCAGCAAATAATGAGAAGAGACTTTGTGGAAATATTTTAGCTACTTAATGGCAAAAGAGTTCCCAACACTATATAACAGAGATCTGTAGTGTTTGGACAGGAAATCTGGGATTCATCCTTTCATATATTCCTTCAGCAATGTTTCTAAAGGCCTTCTTTGCCACAAACTGAGGTAGGCGCTATAGGTAGTACATACTATGGTGAGCAAGTAAATACAATAATCATAGGAATTCATAGGATAGAATTCATAAATCATAGGATTTAAGGAATTTAATTCCTTAAATCTGAATCTTTACAATTAGCCTAATAGTTAACTATTTCTTTTGGGGAGAAATTTTTATGATTCAGCTTTTTTTTTTTTCTCCTTCTTCTTAATAATGTCTCCTCTACTAGACCAGCAGTTACTAAGAGACCACAGGAATGATACCTTCTTTAGCAGAGTAGTTGGTTCCTGCACAAACATGCAGAGTTATGCTTCAGGTTCTTCTTTTTAGCTGGTTTTTATTCTCTCTGTCTTTCTCCCTGCACCCCCCCCCCCACTCCCCCCCCCCCCCCCCCCCCCCCCCCCGGCTCCTCTGTTTCTGCCTCTAAATGAAGGTGTTCCACTGTGCTTTACCCTTAACTTTCTCTTTCCACTCATTCCCTTGGCAATCCTGATACTTCCGACTATGGAGATGACTCCTGAGTTTCTATCTAGCCCTCGTCTGTCTTCTGAGTTGCTAGTAAGTACCTTAGGTTGAGTTGCTTGATATTACCATGTGGAATTCTGCCAAAACTTCAGTTTTAGCACCCAAAATTATACTTAGCATCTTTTCCATCTCTCATACTCCTTTGGACTTCTTTATTTCCTATCTCTCTCTTAGTTACCCAGATGGGAGATTCTGGAAAGGATCTTCTGGTCCTTCAGCCTCACTTCTCATCTTTCACTACATTGCCATTTTAATTTTCTTAATATCTCACCTGCCTTGAGCCTTTCATTCCCACTGTAGCCCATGTCCACATAGGCCTGCTGATTAGTGTCCTCTCTCCAACCTGTCATTCCTTCTGCTGCCAGGGGAATCTTCTCAGAGCACATCACTACTTTCATTCTAATCACTCCCCTATTCACATCCTATTAGTAGCTCCTGGTACTCCCTGAAACTTAAACTTGCTCCAGCCTCCCTTCTAGCTTCTCTACTGCCCTTTAACATACTGTTTTTTTTTCTGGTCAACTTGAACTACTTGGCATTCTCTGAACCCTCATGTGCTTTTCCATCTTGGTGTTTGTGCTGATAGCACTCCCGTCTTCTTGAAACAGCATACTCTTATCTACTGAAATCCAACTCATTCTTTATGTCCCCACTCAGGTTTCGTCTTGTCTGGAAGGCCATTCTCGATAGTCTTAGCCTGAAGAGTACTTGTCCCTTTTCTGTACTCTTCTATGCTTGGGATGTGCTCTATCTTTAATTACCATGTTTTGTCTCCTTTCTCAGTTATAAATGCTGAGGGCACAAACTTCATCTGTTCTGAGGTTATTCTTTTAATCTTCACAGCATCAAGCATAGTGCATTACATGTTTTTGATACATTTAATTCTCACATTTACTGAATGTCTACTTCATTCAAAGCCTTTTCTGAAAGTACTTACAATTATGGAAGTGGTACATCTGTAACAAAGTGACTGTAATTTCTAACAACATGAAATCGGTGTTAGAATTGAAGCACAGGGTGTTTTTGGATCCTAGAACAAGGAGTGGTTAGATAAATTGTAATGAGTAACTAATTGAATATTCTCTGGAGGCTGGAGAACATGTGGCTAACTGAACAACTCAGTTGTTATGAAGATTTGGGGGAATTCAGAGTCTAGCAACAATGCTTTGTCCTCAGATCTGAAACTGACACTGTTTAGTGTGATGTAATGTATTTTAATTTTTAGATTAAACTCTTAGAAATTACAGATTTTATTTCTGAAATCTTCAAATTGTAGGAGTGAAGGATTGGATTTTTACAAAAAGTACTGGCTGGTAGCTATTCCTTTGTTAATTAACATTGCTAAGTTGCTGATCTGTTTTATTTGTTTCTCCACTTTTTTTTCTCTACTTTATTAAAGAAGACTTTCTGCGTACTGGTACAGATGTTGACCTTTTCCCATGGCAATGTGTTTTGGTTGCAGATGGTGTGGACGGAAAGCAAGCCAGGAGAACCAATTCCAGCACCCCTTTAGGGGAGCTTTTTGACCACGGCCTGGATAGTTGGTCATGTGTTTATTTTGTTGTGACTGTATATTCCATCTTTGGACGAGGACCATCTGGTGTCAGTGTTTTTGTTCTTTATCTCCTGCTGTGGGTCGTTTTGTTTTCTTTCATCCTGTCCCACTGGGAAAAGTATAACACAGGGATTCTTTTCCTGCCGTGGGGATATGACATTAGCCAGGTGGTAAGTATGTGTTGTGCCTTAAATTTTCAACATTGCTATGAATTTGGGGACAAGTTTTTGTCATTCCTTCTTTATAGCCCTTACGCTTTTTTGGCAAGAACTGATTTGTACTTTTAAAAAATTTCCTTTTTATTTTGTATTGTTTCTTGCTTATTTATAAACAATTTCAAACAGAAAAGTAGAATAGCATGGTGAACCCTTAGGTACCTATTACTTAGCTTCAGCAGCTACATGGCCAGTCCAGTTTCATGTCTACCCTTCCTCCCAATTATTTTAAAGGAAATTCCTGATAGTAGATGATAAATATTTTACTATATATATCTCTAAATAGTAAGAGTACTGTTTAAAAAACCATAATCACAATGTCATTATTACAAAAAAAGAGGAGTCTCTTAGTGTTAATAAATATTCCTTTGAACTGTTGATTTTTATAAATAAAAATATGCACATATAATTGTTGCTTTTTTGTCTTTTCTGCCCATGTTTCAATGAGTAGAGATACTTGTTTTCTCTTACTTATTAGGCTTGCTATTAACTCTCCCTGTCTTTGAATACCAGCTTTTTGTGTTGCCATTTTGCCCATTTGCACCTAAGGCCCCAGTAAAGCATCAGATGTTGGAGTGTGTTTGAAGAAAGTTGGGTCATCTTATGCCTTAACCAATTCCTGAAGTGCCTTAAAGTGTTCTAAATTATGCCCAGTTGCTTGCACTGTTTAGAAGTTAGTTGTTTTATGGCACTGTTGGCTGAAAAACATATTGTTAAAGGCAAGAAGACTTGCCACAGTCTCAAATTTAAGTGTACTTCTTGCTTTTACTAAAACTATTTACTAGATTTATGCTGCATACAGCATTATTGTCTTCCTGATTTTTCCAGCTGTTAATGCCCCTGTATGCTTTTGTCTGCATTTTCCTTCCAGACTATATCTTTTGTCTACATAGTGACTGCAATTGTGGGAGTTGAGGCCTGGTATGAACCTTTCCTGTTTAATTTCTTATATAGAGACCTATTCACTGCAATGATTATTGGTAAGAAGCTCCATGTTGAAGCCTATTTTAACATCACTTTATTATTGAAGCCAGTGTTTGATTATAACAAGCTATACCACCTTTTCCCCTCTCCCAAACCCTCCAGCAAAGCAGAACAGCCCTACAGCCCTGGTTTCAACCAAACCAGTAAGGAAAATGAAGTTTCTCTGTTTTGGTTTTTTTGTTTAGCACTAAGCTGCTATTTTTAGTCAGAAGGAAATAAATACCAAAATCACATAAACCTTGTAAACTAACAATTTAAATGAATCTAGACTATTATATAGAGGATCCACATTTAGGTGAACATTTGGTATAGAATTCATGCCTGTCTCAAAATTGAAAATCATTAGTTTGTGGAAAGTAGAATAAATGAAAGATAGAGATTATTTCATAATATATCCACTCCAAAAGTTGACCTTCTATTCCTCTCAGATACTCTCCTTCTTTTGCCACTGGATATTAGGTAAAAGTTTTTGATCATGGTAATCTTTTCCTTTTGATTTTAACCAGAGATATCCATAGATATCATTGGATATCGGGGGTGGAGGGGCAGTGTTTTCTATGCAAAGATGCAAAGAGGGAGTTATCTGGGCTGTTACTTTGGGGTGCTAGGAGTAACGATAGTATCTCTGTAGAAGTAAAATAGCAAACTCTTGGCTACTGTTGTGTTCCCTTATCTAAAAAACCTCCTCTCTCACTACCAATGAACCTTGATAATAGGATGGGCATTAAGTTGAGTTTAGAAGCAGCCAAAAAGGTGGTGCAATAGGCACTGGCTTTTAGGTAGTTGTTTGGGCCTTTTTCTGGGCCCTGGACTACGGATATTTTAGAACCCTGCTATGATCTTCCCAGCGTGCATTTTTGAGTTTCTGTATGAACTGAATCCTCTACCTTGAAGAGGGTATCTGTTTTTCACTCCCACCACATAGCAAATCTTTTTATTTAAGCGGCTAACCCTATGGCTGTATTGCTGCATTTTATGTTTAAATGTTAAATTTAATGATAAGATGAAATCCTCTGGTATGTGAGATATATTTTTGAATGTTAAGTGGGTACTTTATAGGCACATGACTTTGTGATCTGTAAGTTTATCTGAATTCTTCTCTCTGAAATAAAACAGAAGCCCACATGTTTCTTTACAAATAAATAAGGCAGATTTCCCAGTACAGGTATACCTCATTTTATGGCGCTTCACCTTATTGTGTATTGCAGATAATGTGTTTTTTACAAATCAAAGGTCTGTGGCAATCCTTTGTCGGGCAAGTCTGTTAGCACTTGCTCTCTTCATGTCTCTGTCATAGTTTGGTCATTCTTGCAATATTTCAAACTTTTGTTATAATGCTCTGTGATCAGTGATCTTTGATGTTATTATTGGAATCACAAACCACACCCATGTAAGGCAACTTGATTGATGTGTGTATCTGACTGCTCTACCTACCTGCTGTTCTCCCTCTCATTTCTCTCCCTCCTTGGGCCTCCCTGTTTCCTGAGACACAATATTGAAATTAGGCCAGTTAATGATCCTCCGGTAGCCTCTAAGGTTCAAGTGAAAGGAAAAGTCACACATCTCTCACTTTAAATCACGATTTAGAAATGATTAAGCTTTGTGAGGAAAAAAGCCGAGATAGGCCAAAACACAGGCTCCTCACACCAAGCAATTAGCTATGTTTGTAAATGCAAAGGAAAAGTTCTTGAAAGAAATGAAAAATGCTACTCACTGAACACATGAATGATAAGAAAGCGAAATAGCCTTTTTGCTGATATGTAGAAGTTTTAGTGGTCTGGATAGAAGATCAAACCAGCCACAACATTCCCTTAAGCCAAAGCCTAATTCAGAACAGTGCCCTAACTCTTCAATTCTGTGAAGGCTGAGAGAGGTAAAGAGGCTGCAGAAGGAAAGTTTGAAGCTAGCAGAGGTTGGTTCATGAGGTTTAAGGAAAGAAGACTTCTGTATTATGAAAGTGCACAGTGAAGCAGTAAATGCTGCTGTAGAAGCTGCCACAAGTTACCCAGAAGATCTCACTGAGATAATTAAGGAAGGCAGCTGCCCAAACAACAGATTTTCTGTATAGATATAACATTGGAAGGAAATTATATCTAGGACTTCCATAGCTAGAGAGGAGAAATCAATGCCTGGCTTCAAAGCTTCAAAGGACAGGCTCTCATGTTAGGAGCTAATGCAGCTGGGGACTTGAAGGTTGAAGCCAGTGCTCATTGGCTATTCTGAAAATCCTTGGGCCCTTAAGAATTTGCTGAATCTACTCTGCCTGTCCTCTCTACATGGAAAAACAAAGCCTGGTTAATAGTATATCTGTTTATAGCATGGTTTACTGAATATTTTAAGCACACTATTGAGATCTCAGAAAAAAAGGATTTCTTTCAAATACTACTGCTAATTGGCAAGCACCTAGTCACCCAAGAGCTCTGATGACAACGTACAATGAGATTAATGTTGTTTTCATGCCTGTTAACACAGCATTCATTTTGCCGGAGATTGAAGAATAATTTCGACTTTCAAGTCTTATTATTAAAGAAATAAATACCTTTTTTTTTCTTTAAAGCTATAGCTGCCATAGAAAGTGATTCCTCTGATGGAACTAGGCAAAGTAAATTGAAAACCTTCTGAAAAG
Organism: Canis lupus familiaris; assembly: GCF_011100685.1. Classification (NCBI taxonomy): domain Eukaryota; kingdom Metazoa; phylum Chordata; class Mammalia; order Carnivora; family Canidae; genus Canis; species Canis lupus. The sequence continues at coordinate 20,525,659 of NC_049238.1, forward strand.
GATTCACCATTCGTAGGTGCCACAAGAACATTCGTGATTCCTGGGGAGAGGTCAAAATATCAACATTATCAGGAATTTGGAAGAAGTGGATTCCAACCTTTATGGATGACTTTGAGAGATTTAAGCCTTCAGTGGAGGAAATAACTAGCTGTGGTAGAAATAGCAAGAGAAGTAGAATTATCAGCAAGAATCTGAAGATGGGACTGAATTGCTGCAATCTCATAATAACTTTGTAAGAGACAAGGAGTTACTTCTTTTTTCTTTTTTCTTTTTTTTTGACAAGGAGTTACTTCTTATGGATCAAAAAGAAAATGGTTTTCTTGGGATAGAATCTACTGGTGAAGATGGTTGGAATGACAACACAGGATTTTGAATATTACATAAATTGAGTTGAGTGAAGCAGCGGCAGCATTTGAGAGGATTGGCTCCTATTTTGAAAGAAATTCTACTGTGGATAAAATGCCATCAACCAGCACTGCACACTATAGAGAAATTGTTGGTGAAAGGAGGAGTCAGTCAATGTGGAAAGCATCATTGTTTTCTATTTTAAAAACTTGCCACAGTCACCCCCACCTTCAGCAGTCATCAACCTCGAGGCAAGACCTTCCACCAGCAAAAAGATTATGACTCGCTGAGAGCTCAGATGATGATTAGAATTTTTTAGTAGTAAAGTATTTTTTAGGGGTGCCTGGATGGCTTATATGGTTAAGTGTCCACCTTAGGCCCAGGTTGTGATCTTTGGGTTCTGGGATCGAGCTCTGCTTTGGGTTTCCTGCTCAGTGGAGAATCTGCTTCTCCCTCCCTCCATGCCTTGCTTGTGTGGGCACTCACGTGCATGCTCTCTCGCTCAAATGAATAAAACAATATATGTTAAAGTATTTTTTAGACATAATGCTATTGCATGCTTAGTAGACTACATTATAGTATAAACATAACTTTTATGCACTGGGAAACCAAAAAAAAAATGATGTGACTTGCTTTATTATGACATTCACTTCACTGCGGTGATCTGGAAGGCAACCTGCAATATGGAAACTACATTAAGTGCTATTTAGAGAAGAAATAGAAGATGCAGTGTGTCTCTTTGGCAACCTATATATAGCCCAGGCTTCCTGCATGCTTGCTGTATTTAAGATAAAGTTATTTCAAGGTATTTTAAACTAAAAATACTCTTGGTAGCAAATCTTTTCAAGTTTCTGTCAGCCTTTTACCAACACCTCAGAGCTGTAGTGATTCTGGGTTAATTAATTCAGCCCCGGCTCCCTACCAGTGCTTCCCAGCTTGACATGGAGTCAGCTGCAAAAAATTTCTGAGGACATGAGCTTGTCTTCTCCTTCCTTTCTCTTAGAGGTCTTCTACTTGGGGAACTTTGTCGCAGTTGGGCTTGGAAATAGAGTAATTCGTCTTTTCAGATGAGATTTCTGTTTGGTGGATTCCAGTCTTTTCATCTGTTTTTAGCAAAATGTCTTAGGAATTGTTTTGAAGGAATGCTTTTCTGTCTTTGATTCTTAAGGTCATAGCTGCATTCATCACCTTCCCGCCCCAAGCCAAGCCTAGTCGGTGAGAAGGTCTAGAGTGGACAAGCTAGGGCTAATCTGTTGAGTGATGGCAAAATATCCAAATGAAGTAGCCAGAAACTTGCCACAGGTGTTGATTTGGAGTTTGATAGAGGAAAAAAAAATTGAGAATTTGCATCTTTAATTTGTAGAATCCGAGAATTTTAAAAATGCAAGGGACATTAGGAGGTCATTTAACCCATCCACATTGTACGGCTGTGGAATCTTGAAGCTCAGAGGGATTGTCTGATTTGCCCAAGAGTACATTACTAGATTTTGGAGTCACCTATAGGAAGCTTGTAGTTAAAGCTATAAGACAGGATTCTCTGAGGGAGAATAGAAGCACAGTGGAATACACAGTTAGGAATATGCAAGAGGCAGAGTTGCCAGGAAAGGACAGCACATGTAATGGTTGGATAACTAACAAGAGCACTGGAATGGATCACAAAGCCAAAGGCAGGAAAGAATTGCAGTTAGTAGAGAGTCATTGGAGTATCATCTCACTTAGAAGTCAAGAGTGAAGAAAGAATATTGAATTTGATCATTAGGAGAGTTTGGTAAATTCAAGAGTATAGTTTCTGCAGAGGGAAGGCAGAATGATTGAGTATTAAGGAACTGAAGGCCACAGGAAGGTCTGGTGAGTGATAGGGAAGAGCAGAGTAAGATAATACATAGAGCGAGGGCAGGAGAAGCAATAGGAGGGTGTCTTGGGAAGGCTGTCCTTGTTTTTAGGTTTGAGGGGAAAGAACTAGTGTATGTTTATGGGTGAAAAATTAAAAATAGGGAGATAAAAATAAGTGGAAATGGGAAACCACAGAAGCCGTTAATCATCACCTCTTTCAGTGACTCACACTTGTGCCTTTTACTGCATCCTAGGTACTGTTCCAGGTGTCTTTGTTTGTAGTAACTCATTTAATTCTCAAAACCCTATGGGATCAATCCTATTGTCTCTGTTTTATAAAAGAAGAAATTGAGGCACTGAAAAGTTAATCTGCCTGAAATCACATAACTGTAGGTACAACCAAGATTCAAGCCCAGTCTCAACTGCTGAGCCTCCGCTCTGAATCACCAAGCTGTTCTACCACTCTTCTGGTTGTGAATATTGCTCAGAAGTATATTTGATTTCATTACAAAAGTAAACCTGAACCTGCGAATTATTGTCTAAAAGTATTAAATATTTTGTATGTATTTGATAATTCTAAAAATCACTCGAATAATAATTGACAGTAATTTAAATATTCTTCCTTTTAGGTTGTGCATTATGTGTGACTCTTCCAATGAGTTTATTAAACTTTTTCAGGTAAGTATTTCTTAATTGGGTGGGAAATGTGAAAATTGTTACTTAGATGGATTTTAGGATCTGTTTTACTTTTGGCATTTGGACATTTTGAAAAGGTCATGAAACCTGTATTTTGAACCTAGAATTGAGGTTAGGATCATTTAAGGTATCTACAGTAGCGGCTGTGAGTCAATTCACCCACAGCACAAAACTACTGGTTCTTTTGTTATAGTTTTTGGCTCACCAGACAGTCTTCTGTTTGTCATTCTTTTGTGGAGTGAATGGGGAAGGAGTGTGTTCCTGTTGAATATTGATAAGTTTATGTTCTTTTTAGAAATCGATTATAAGTTTTTATAAATTGATTCTGTATAAGTTTAGTCAGCATGATCATAAAATAAAATTTCTGAACTTGTGTAGTTTCGGACCAAACCCTGGATCTGTGCTGACTTTCCAAGTAGCACTATATAAAAATTCCTGCCAGAGGAATGGGGCAGGGGTTAGGTAGGAGTTTCCTGGGTGGAGTTTCATTTCCTTGATCTGTACTTCTCTAGCTTTGCTGCCACACTGAATTTACTTAGAGGACCTGAATGTATTTTGGTGTTTCCCTCCTTGGTAATTTTCCTCCCACTTCCCTGTGGTACTGTTTCCTCTGCTTGAAACACTTATACTTCCCACTTCATCCTTCAGCTCTGAGATCTGTCCTACAGAATCCTATCTGTCAAGCCAAGCTCTGTGAATCTTCCCTATTTATGGCAGTTATTCATAGAAAACATAACATTTAAAGCTCTGAAGGCCTTAAAGATTAAGACATTTTCTCCTTGTCTTCTAAGGATGAGGTCTTGATAGGGCGATATCTTGTGCAAGATCATGTAATCAGTGGCAGAACCAAGACTAGAATTTGGGGCTCTGTTCAGATGGGCAGACATATTGGGAGAGTGTGCCAGAGGCACCTAGAATGCTATGGGCAGGGCAGTCTCGGTGCAGAGTCTTCCATTCTTGGGTTCTCTGTCCCTTTGTATTGTAGTAGAACTTCCTAGTGGTGTTTTGTGTGCATTTTATTACCCATTTCAAATATAAATCTCACAGAACAAAGATCAAGTTTTATTCATTTTTACATTACAGGGGACTAGGGGTCAGAAGATTTCCATTCTAGTCCTGGCCCTGCCACTTGGTAGCAAGTTATGTAAATTTAAATTCTCACATCATCACTTAGCCTGTTTGCAAAATGGGGTTAAGTAATGCTGATACTGTTTGTGCTATGGGATGATTGTGAGTATAAAGTAAGAGAATAAGTGTGAAAATACTTTGAAAACTACAAAATTTACAAATGCAGTGTGAGTTTATATGTAATAATGTTCTTTGTATTACTTGATTTTCTTTTTTTCAGAAGCTATAAAAATAACACCTTGAAACACAATTCAATCTATGAAGCTATGGTTCCCTTTTTTTCTCCATGTTTGCTATTCATTTTGTCTACAGCATGGATCCTTCAGTCGCCTTCAGATATTTTAGAGTTGCATCCTAGAGTATTCTACTTTATGGTTGGAACAGCCTTTGCCAACATAACAGTAAGATTTTTTTCTTTTAAAAGTAATAATATAAGGAATATATGGCAAAATTTGATAATTTGAGAAATGTTACATATTAAACAGATTTTAATTTAAAGATATTTTACGTCAGAAACCTGAAAGAATAATAACCCCAAAGGATATAGCATGCTGAATATTATTTTTCCCTTTTTCACATGGCTGCAGATCTAATGATTAATTTAGGGAGGCTGAAAGGAGTTTTTGAGAGAAAACATACATGCACACACTTTTAAATTAGCTGATTTTAAAATTAACAGAGTAAAAGCTTTGTAATAAATAGAACATTAAAAAAAAAAATGCTTTCTGTACAATGACCCAGCAAGACAGCAGCAGACAGGTAGGAGAGGTCAGGAGTTGAGAAAGATTCTGACAACCAGGGAGACTGTGCTTTCACTCTAAAAACTTAGTAAGTTTTTACTTTATAACTTAATCACTGAGCTTGTTTCCATGTCTGTAATGTGTTCAATAGCATCACTCCTCTTGATTTCACAGGATTTAAAGATCTAAAAGTATTAATACAGTGTATAAAAAATATCTCTAAAGGAGTAAAACTCGATTTGAGTAAGGTATTGAACGTAAAGGGAACCAGAGAGGTCTTGAGGTGTTAATATGACAATATGACTGAATTGGTCATAGCATTTCCTTATCACCATGAAGAAATTTAGTGGTATGGAACTATTAAAAAGGCTGTTTTGAAAGTTTTTTTCAGATATCATAGCATTTTAAAATTGGAAGAAGTTTCTTTTATCTGAACTGTTACCTAGTGGAAAAATGCCTTGTATAGCATCCTTACTAAATTATCTTCCAGCCTCTTCTGACACACACTCTGAGGGTCCATGGTTTTGGAGGTGGAGGCAAAGGTTCAGTTCAGCTCCTGAGCAGTTTAGAACTACTGAATTTAATAATATGTAACTGTGTTGGCTAAAGTATTTGAATGCTTTTTAAATGTTGGAGTGACTAATTTTGGAAGTGCTTTGCTAATTAATTTTTTTTTTTTCCTAATTTCAAGTGTCAGCTGATTGTTTGTCAAATGAGCAGTACCCGGTGCCCAAGTTTGAATTGGTTACTGGTCCCTCTTTTCTTGGTTGTCCTGGTGGTAAACTTTGGAGTATCCTCTTATGTTGAGAGCATTCTCCTGTATACTTTAACAGCTGTTTTCACTCTGGCCCACATCCATTATGGAGTACAAGTGGTGAGTAATCTAGAGCAAAATTGGTTCCATTTAGTTCTTAGAAGTAGTAGGAAAGGAGGTGAGGGAAAATTTCAAAAGAAAGCTGCTTATTAAAGTAGCCAGAAGAGGGGCACCTGGTTGGCTCAGTGGGTTAAGCGTCTGCCTTCAGCTCAGGCCATGATCGCAGGGTCCTGGGCTCAAGCCCCTCATATGCCTCCTTGCTCAACAGGGAGTCTTTCTCCCTCTCCCTCTGCCTTCCACCCTGCTAATGCTCTCTTGCTTATGTGCTGTCTCTCTCTCTCTCTCTCTCTCTGTCTCTAGTAAATAAATCTTTAAAAAAAAAGTACCTGGAAAAATTGGGATATTCTCTATAAAGCTTAGGTAATATCTAGGTACATAATTTCAGATATTGTTTCTCTGATGAATATGTTATAGTATCTACAAATAATTTAAAACCTGGATAATTATGAGGAATTAGTTTTTAAGTAAGTAGAAATGTAAACAGTTTTCTTGGTGTATGGAATTGTAAACTCTTGTATGCCTTCAATTATGTGAGGACCAAATAATCCCATTTGTTGGTGATCTATTTTCATATTTGCTTCTTTAGCTTTAGCGGCACTTTTATAGAGAGAGATAACAGAAGACAATGGATTTAAGAAGTATTTTGCAAAACGTTAATATTCTCTTCTAAAGCAAGAGACTAGTTTTAGGGCAAATGGACTAATTTAGATATAATAAAATGAAAATCAGAACCATGCAGCCTATTTTCTTTTCCTCACAGTTTAACATTCTTTTCTAATTATTTTATATATTTTAGCATGGTTTTATAAAAATGATTTTTAATTGTTGTACAGTATTCCATCAAGGAGATTACTTAATTACCCAGTGTACTTAATTATAACCCAGTTATTTTAATCATTTAGGTTGTTTCCAAATTTGCACCATTATAAGTTCAAGTTAGAGTGAACAATATGGAATAATATATTTTTCTTTATTTTCTGAGGGTAGTTTTGAAGCAGTGGGGTTATATAAAAGGGTATTCATGTTTTTGTGGTTCTTAAAATGCTTCTATTTGGGATGCTTGTTTTGAAAGGAACCCTTCTGGGACTCAGTTTGAGGAAAAAATGTCTTCTATATTGTCGTACATATTTTTTAAATGAGGGCACCTGTCATGCTTGATAACTACTTTATACTATGTATATGTTGCTAAACTTAGGTTTCTTCCCTTAGGGTTTTCCCCAAAGTAACCTACATTTGTTGGAATACAATAGGTGAAAAAACAAATCCATGATAACTGTGGATTATGACCGGAAGACATAATCCTTTCTTTATGTTTTTATTTGTTCATCCTTAACATAAATGCTTTATTTTATATCAACACTCTTAGGCTTTTATCTTTTATTTCGTCAATCTTTTTTTTTTTTTAATTTTTATTTATTTATGATAGTCACAGAGAGAGAGAGAGGCACAGAGACACAGGCAGAGGGAGAAGCAGGCTCCATGCACCGGGAGCCTGATGTGGGATTCGATCCTGGGTCTCCAGGATCGCGCCCTGGGCCAAAGGCAGGCGCCAAACCGCTGCGCCACCCAGGGATCCCTATTTCATCAATCTTATGTATGAAGTAGGACAGAGTTGTAAATGTCTTTTATAATTGTGTTAATTTATTATTCAGAAGCATATCTTTAGGAAACTACTTAAACCAAACCAAAACATTTTTTTTTCTTTTTAATTATAAGAGGAGTACATTTTCACTGTTAAAAACCTGGAAAATACATAAAAGTTATTGGGGAAAAAAATTCCAGGAACATCTTTTTTGTCTGTCTTTGTGCTCTCTTGCCACTTCTGCGACTTCTGGCCAGAAGGTAAAACTTGCTAAGCCACACAAAGCATTCACTTGAACTATTGCAATATAAATAGTGGCAATAGAGCTAGGAAGTATCAAATAAATGATGTTTGATAACTGACACATGATCAGGGTCTTGCCTACCCCCTAAGGATACCTTAACGAATATGGCCTACGTCTCTCAAAATGTACAGATCTATTTTTATACTGTTTCATTAAGATTAGGAATGATTACCTAGAAATGCTATAAGCAGCTAAATATTGAGTCTATATATGTAAATATTTAACCTATTAGATATTTTAAGTCAACTAACCCTATAATTTTTCAGCGGATTTGGGTGTGAATCTGTGTGATCCAGAGGGCTCTGGAAAGACTAGATTTTGGAGTTAGGCAAACTCAGATTTAAGTCCTAAGCCTCCTAGGGTAGTTCTGGTATTCTGTAGAATTCTATAGCCTTCTATCTAGCTCTATAGCTATCTTAGTCTAGAAAAACTTCTTCATTATTTCTGCTGAGTTTTGTTCCGTCAGTAAATTGTTGTCTCCAGAGGGTGAATTCTGTGTCCTTTTAAAAAATAATTAGGAATGTGTTTGTCACTGCCTCATGTTCTGGTTTTCTATAGGTAAAGCAGCTGAGCAACCATTTTCAGATTTACCCCTTCTCATTGAGGAAACCAAACTCGGATTGACTAGGAATGGAAGAAAAGAATATTGGCCTGTAATCTACAGAAAAAAAGTACTGTAAATAAGATGCTTGTAAATATTTCATCCATCACCATTGAACTAAACTGATGTGCTTAACAGACCTGGGAACTGAAGTGTGTATAGTACTTGGACAGCAGGAGTGAGACAAATGACCTGAATTTATGGAATTTTGGACCTACTAACTCCCAACTTATTTTATTTTTATAAAACCATGTTGCATTTTGGTTTAGCATAATGTACTTTAGACCAGCAAAATGTTTCTAGTGATTTTAGCTTCATGAGTCTATAATGTTTTGGTTCATACAGAGTTAAAGATACTTTGTTTTTATTTTTAAAGTCCCCACATTGGTTTAGGAAAACTGGTAACATTAAGAAAACCACAAAATGTTTTCATATTTGATACTACTTTAGTAGTAGGTCTTTAGCAGTGGAAGTTATCAATAGCCCAAATCTAATATAGGGAAAAGATAAGAGCAAGTCACCTTTAGCAAGAGATGCCAAATGATTGCAGAACTATAATGTACAGTTGCCAAATAGTGGTTTCTCTTTCCCATGGAAATGCCTTTTGTCCTCATGTGCTAAGAGAGCTAGTATATATATTTAGATTCTCTTGTGTTCTGGCTCTCTTTGTTTGGGAGGGATCTTGATAAATGGCTTAATTTTCTTTTAAAGAAAAATATCCGATTGAGACTTAGTAGAGAGTGGGTCATAATTGTAGCTCACCCATTGACATGGTTCATCATTTAAACATGGCGTATTCCCCCTCAGTTGCAAGTTGCTGAGATTTGGTGCCTGCAAACTCTGATTATATGAATGCATGTGACAGTCCCAGTCTTAGGATAATTATTTGTAGGGAACACAGGTGAACTTCCTTAGGAGAGAAATTTACTTTGGAGTTAGAAGTCTCATGAGCCTCACTATGAATTACTGCTATGAACCTCACTACGAAATTAATTTTCGGATTCAGTTTGTCCTTTTTTTTTTTTTTAATCCTTTCTCCCTTTTTTCCTTCCTTCCATCCATCCATCCGTCCGTCTCTTTTTTGTGGAAGAGAGAGTGCTGTGTTTTTTATTTCATATAGGATAAAGAGGTAGAAATTCTTTCTTCCCTAAGTTGCCCACTTCCCCACTTAAAAAAAATTTCTGATATATATGCCTTACTGAGTACCTGCTCTCTTTAATATGACTTGGGATAACTTTTTAGGTTTGCTGACAAACATAAAAATCCCTTTGACTTCAGTGTGGTGGTTTTATAGATCACACCTTTTCATGAATGTGGATATTTTATTTCTTTTTGACTTTGTCTCCATTCAGTTTGGTGGTGGTGAAATTTACTTGCTGATTTTCTTTTATTTTCCACTGAATGAAGTTTGTGCTCGAATGAAGAGTGTATCTTAAACCCTTTTTTTTTTGGATGGATTGCACTTGGATAAAATAGGCACCACTGTGTTGATATGTAATTAAATTCTTAACCATTATTTATCTATGAATGTGACCATCGTTAAATTTAATTACAATGTATTCTTTTTTGAATTTCAGTCTGCTGCTTTGTAAAAAGAACTATGTAATTGATATTTCAGTTTTTAAATTTGTAAATCCTAATCATTGTCATCCAGGTTACTAGAATTGAGTCAAGGAGCTAACTCATGGTTCTGTATTCATTTTTAAAAACAGTCCGTAAAGATTGAGGTATATTTGGTGATTTTTTTCTGAGACTGAAAATGGTGAGAAATCCATGCTGGAAAATGTGGGTAGTGATTCCATGTTTGTTAATAAATTCCCATCATGGAGGTCAGAGAATGAGCAAATTTAGTATCAGTAACTCTGTTTTTTGTAGACCTTGTTCTTTGTCATCTGTAAAATTGAGCTGGATCAAGTGGTAATTTGGGCTAGGAACAAAGCTTTGTTCTAAGGTTTCTCAGCTAATCATTTTACCTTTTTGTTGGCCTTGTACACAAGAATGAGATTAATCTGTGTTATATAAGAAAAGAACTGCAAAATATTTATAAAATGACTGATTTAGACCGCAGGCTTTCTTCACCTTGTACAGTATAGTTAACAAAACAAAACAAAACCTTCCAACATAGGGTCATGTTCTGTACTTCTGGGGCGATTTTACCTCAAAGTGTCTTTCTGTTCTTTTTCTGTTGCATCAAGTTTATTTGAAATTATTTTGTGCCTGTACTTCATGACCTATTTCTCTATAGTAAAAATTATGCCATAGTTTAATTGACACCGTTAGATGAAAGGTGGCTGTCAACAAGGTGAGAGTGAAACTGAGTGAATAACTGTTTCAGAATACTGTGGACTTGTAAATCTTCAGTGGACTGCTGACTTTTTCTTAGGTTAGTCTGCCATCTTGAAGGGCATCTTAAAAGCCCCCATTTGTTGTGTAGTGATATTGCAGCTGAAGCAGGACTTAATTGCAAATAGCTCTGTGTGAATTTGTGTCAAGCCAATTATCATAACATTTCCAAAGCATAAAAGATATTTCAGGCTTATGCATGATATTTTGGGGTGAGTTTACCTCCCCAGCCTTTCTCCCAACACTGAGCTGCCTTTAAGGGGAGCAGTGGCATGGTTGGTCGTGCATGTTTTCAGTACATTTCAGAATAGAGTGCCTTAGCCAGGCCAGAGGTTTGCTTTGTGTTTCTGCTGACCAAAGTTACCTAGACCTGTGAGAAGTTTCTTGTCAGGTTATGGTATATGAAAAATGTTCTTTCATGCTTGTCAAAACATAATTCCCCTATATTTGAGGGGGGCATGGGATAGAAAAGTCCTTAAAATACCTGGATAGAGTATGTTATTGCTGCCTTTCTGATCCCTTATTAACATTCATGATCTTTAGTGCATTGCACATTTTAAAATTATCACAGTTTACACTGCCATTCCTCCATTTATACATAATAGATGTAGTTCATGAGTTTTAGTCTCAAGGATAATAGAGCGATTAACTTCCAAATAAAAAGCTAGTCCTTGGCATTTTAATAATATCATGCTTAAATACTTTTAATGAATTCTAATTTTAAAAAAGCTCCATGATGATTATGGTCTAGAATGTTCTAGTACTATGACCAATGTGTCATTTATTTTAATACAGAGGTATGGGGAAGAGGAGTATATGTCTAGAGTTGCCCAAATTCTAAATAGGTACCAAGAGAGTATTAATCATGACCAGGAGTCTGGGCTTTGGGGGAATATGCAAAAGAAAAAGCAGGTGTAGGATCCCCCTGATGGAGAAGGGATCACCTAATGCACAATGCCTGTCGTGCCCAATGATCCTAGTACATACAGTGCAACATTTTAAATTGTCACAATTTAAATGATCATTCTTCCACTAACTTCAAAATTTCAAATGTAAATTTGAAAGTTTCCTAAGTGTTCAATTTTTAAAGAATTTATTTTGTAGTCGAAAAATATTTGGAATGTACCTTGCTTCCAAAGTAGACTTTGATTCTGTGACGTGTGGAAAATAAAGAGAGAAACTGAAGGTATTTGAATCAAAGGCCCCTTTTCCACTTTATATTTTAACTAGAAGCCTATGTGTAACTCTTCCTTTTTATCCTTCACCTGTCCTCCCTTTTGATTTGCTACCACCTACAAGAGACTCCCACTTGATTTGCAGCACCTAGATCTGCCACATTCCGATCTCCTTGATTGCCTTAGGACTGGGAACATGCCGGAGGGAACAGAGTAAACCCGATGGGCTAGAACCTTTGACTTCGGGTCCCCAAAAAAGCCAAAAACAATTACAGAAGTTTTTGGTTGTGTTGATTCCTGTGTTCAGAGTGGCCTTTATCTAGACCTCAGTTCTGGACTCAATTGAATGCTCTATAGGAGATTATCTGAAGTTGGATTAGAATTTTCTTTGTCCTATGAGGTGTCTTTGTAAGGCAGCATGCCCTTTCTTGAGCACCCTGTGGGTGAATAACCTTCCTAAGTTAGCTGCCAGTATAGAACCTTCCAGAAGGAGTTTTAATTAGTATGCTGCATTTGAAGCACTTTGACATGTACATTTTAAGTGACAGTTTTAACAGTAAAACAGTGTTAAACTAATCACTGTGAAACTTGAAAGTGTGATGATGCTATGTACATTTTAGGAAGCTTAAGTAAATTTCTGATTTTTTCCTTTATTAATTATGTAAGCCGCGTGATTTGTATATTTTACTTTTCATCTTTGACAATGGTACAGATGACTGATAATATTGGCAGGCAGTAATCAGGGTATATGGTAAATCATGGTTGTATAGCCTTTCCAGAGAAAGTGGTGACATGTTACCTTCTTCTTTGTGTGGAGCCACAGGACTGGGATTTATTGGATAATTCACTGCAGTGTTTCTCACAGTGCAAAATAAACATAACCTAACTTTTTAACCCACATGCCAGTAGTATGCTTTGCTGTTTAATAAACAAATGTGCAAGACGTAGTAATCTAGCTGATTTGGGGGGGGGGGGGAGTTGTTTTGAAGCAGGGTCCTGCTCTTAGATCTTAAATGAGCTAATATTTAGGGAAGCAAAAGATGTTCTGCCGTTTATAACCCCTCTCACAGGTGGCCTGAGTGAGGGGGCTGCATTGCATTTGGTCAGAAAGGCCAGGTTCCCAGAAGTGGAAAGGTGGCACTTGGACTGATTTTCGAATATTTTAACAAGGACTTAACTTCTGTAGGAAAGCCCATTTGGGCATAACAGGATTGTTTGGTCTTCTACAGACCGTTCACATTGTTTTACTCTTCGCAGAATCATTTTTAGAAAAGTAGGTTAAATCAGAGTGGTGCTGTTTTTAAAGCTTGTGAATTGGATCATGGCCATATAGTACCTAACACTACATGGGACTTAGAGACAGTATTAAAGATATTGGGACTAGCAGAGCCTGGCTAGCTCAGTTGGTAGAGTGTGTGACCCTTGTTCTCATGATTGTGAGTTTGAGCCCCATGTTGGGTATAAAGATTATTTAAAACAAAACAAAACAATACCAGGAATGGCTAAATGCTGGTGATGCCTTATGACTCTTTGGCTAAAGTCTTCTCTTGAGCAGTTTCTATAGGTAATCAGATTAGAATTCATTTTTTTTTATTAAAACATACACAATTTGCCATGAGTTCTGTATTCTGATATTCTTGATAAGCACTTTTATCTCTAAAGAGTAATTTCTTGACCTTACTTGGAACATGCTTAGTTAGTATTTGATGCTACTAACCTGTTAATGGGAGTTTTCATTTTGCAAGATCTCTGCGTGTTGCGCTTTAAATCTGTTTGAATTACTAGTATCATACAGCATCAGACTTTAACAACTGCTAATAAATCTGCCCACAATATTAACATTGTAGGTTATTTTGTTTAGATAACTTACCCATTGGCTTTTAAGAGACAAAGTCCCAGCTATGTGTAATGAATGACTTGCTTGTTCCAGAATGTGCCAAGAAAGCAGACTTCAGTATTAAACTCCAAATTTCAATTGTTCTTTTAAAAGTAGCATTACCTCTGGGTAGTGGGGACACAGTGAATGATTGCCCAGGTGCAGACTCCCTACTGCCGACCTTCTTCCCTGCTCCTCCCATCCAACGTGGTAGGTTAAATTTGTAGCTGCCTATAGGAAAAAAAGTTGAGACTTTTCTGAGTAAGGCTTTATTCCAAGAGAAACTGACAGGAATCACAGCAAAATCAATTACTAAGTTGTGTGGCTTGGACCTGTTGTAGTTTGCTTTCTGTAGTATTCTGAAACAAAAGGATGACTCCCTTCTCAGGTACCTAGAAACAATACCACTTAAGCAACTGGAATGTGTTTGCAACAACTAGAATATATTAAAGTAGAAGATAAAGGGGAGCACAAAATTGTTTCTTTTCTCTTTCAAGTAGTTTAATTGAGCATATTCATAATTGGTCTGTCTAGAACTTGTTGTGTTCATAGTAAATAATATAGCATTTATTTTTATCTGGTTATGTGTGCCGTGCGTGTATATACATATTTAATATGTACACATATTTTCTGCATTATACGTATGGTACATTCATATATACATGCAGTCTACTCTTGATTATCTGCAGAATGGTAAGCCATCATTAGATTGTTCTCTTCTTGTTGACCTAGCATGTAGCCCATAACTCTGTGAAGCCTCTACCTTAGCTGGAGCCCCATACTCTTTCCTATTTGCAGTTCATCTCAATCCCCAAGGAAGGCCCTTGAAATATGTCACTTTCTGTTTCCCTTTCACCAGGAATTGTGAGTGAGAAGGATAGCTGCTTCCACCAGGTTTGAGGCTTCTGGCTCTGAATGATGATGGGGCCCATTCCTGGCCCGAAGGCAGCTCTGGGAACAGTTGTGCTCAGGGGCTTGATGGGGGAAGAAATCTAGCCCTTGCAGAAACGGGGCTTCATTACTCGCTTAAATTCCTTAGCTGCAGTGTTGTGAAGCCTTAGATGATTTGATGCACAGATTACAACTATGCATTTCAATGTTACTTTTGCATCATTGGTATTACTGTGCCCTATTGCTAGCCCAGATAATCAAGATCTGACTGTTTCTTGCCACTGGATTCTGGAAGCCTTGCCCTTTCAACTGGATTTATGTTTATTTCTGCTGCTGTGAACCTCAAAAGTAATGCAGTAGGTTTTAATTTAAAATTGTTTAATTCTATTATTGATAAATATTTATTGTAATAAAAGTAAAGAGTAAATAATTTTTAAATCCTTTTAACTGTTTTCAGATTGTTGTCTTTGTTTTTTCCTTGGTAGGTTTAAGAGGGGAGGGAGCTATGGGCAGAAAAAGAACATCCAGCCACTTGTCTCAGAGTCCTGGATTATTTTAGAGCAAAACATTAAATGATTTTTTGTTTTGTTTGTTTAAACAATAGTCAGCCCAGGGGCACCAGGGTGGCTCAGTTGAGTGTCTGCCTTCAGCTCAGATCCTGATCCCTGTGTGGGTGGAGGCAACCTTCTCAGTGGGGAGTCTGCTTTTCACTTTCCCTCTGCCCTTCTGCCCACATGTGCATGCTCTCTCTCAATTAAGTAAATAAAATCTTAAAAAAAACAATGACCAGCTGGCTTGCTTTTGGGTTTTCTGTAATCCTGTGACTTGTTTCAGAAAGAAAGGACTAGGCAGGTGGCAGTTAACAGTTAGTTGTTCATGGTGTCTTGCTCTTGACTTTGGGTACTGGGCAGTATATAATAATAACTGGGTCACACAGTTTGTAAGATGGTTGTCTCATACCTAAAAACATTTTTGTAGAGAAAAGTGTTAATTTTCCAGGCTAATTCCATAAGAACCTAATGACCCACACTTATTAGTACACTTAATCTTTAGCATATAAATCATAAGCTTTATTGAAAAACCTCATATTTGCTAACATTGCTTCTGAGAATATTTCCTGTCTTTTACATCAGAATTGATCTATCATATCTGAAAGCAGGCATTTAAATTTTTTTTTCTGTAATAGGTTTGAAGACGGTGAGGGGACGATGTTCTCTATTTTTTTTTAATTTTTTTTTCTTTAATTATTTATGATAGTCACACACACACACAGAGAGAGAGAGAGGCAGAGACACAGGCAGAGGGAGAAGCAGGCTCCATGCACCGAGAGCCCAATGTGGGATTTGATCCCGGGTCTCCGGGATTCGCGCCCTGGGCCAAAGGCAGGCGCCAAACCGCTGCACCACCCAGGGATCCCTGTTCTCTATTTTAACCCAGGCTCGTTCTCTAGCAGTGTGTTCATAATCCCCTGCCCCTCCCCCTTCCAGCCTCTTGGCTGCCCCAGCAGTTATCCCTGCCCTTCTATCTACAAACCTCCAACAGCCAGCGAGCACCTGACAGCATAGCAGGGCACAAACTAGGTAAGCAGCTTGGGTCTGCCCAAACTTAGTCTGCTTCCAAAGTGTCTCACTCTTCTTCCTACTTTCATCGTTTTAACCTGTTCACAAATTTCCTGAAAGAAAACTTACTATCAGCTCTTTCCATTTTTCTTTTTGCTTTCATTCTGAAAGTTTCTCAAGCTTTTAATGCCATGACTGTTCGCAGTCATGTTCAGCCTGGCCAGCTTCAACCCAGGGCAAGTTACTTTTTTTTTCTTTTCCTGAGCCTCAGTTTTTTCACCTGTAAGATGGGGTTAGTAATATTACTGCAGTCATGCACATGTACTATGAATGATGCGTGGAGGTATTTAGCACAGTGAGTGGTCTAATTAAGTGCTTGGTTTCTACTAATAACTAATTCTGCTTTTTTACCTTTGAACTTTTCCCTAAGCCTATGACCTACTCATGACTTCTTTCTTCCCTGTTCCATCCTTTGTACCTTTGGTAATCAATACATGAAGATGATAGGTGGGGCAGTTCTAAAAATACCTTGAATAAAACAAGATTGCTTTCTGAGACTCTATTGATAAAATTCACACAAATTGGAAGACAGGAATACGCCAGGAAATTATGTAAATGTTTGATGAATTCCCAAGCCCCAATTTGATGATATGGTGTAATCTTATGGATGTGGAATTAAGTATGTGACTTGACTTAGTATACTAAAATCAAGTCAATGTATCATTTTTCTGGAAAAAGACTATATACTTAGAAGGTAGATGGCAAGCCTGTAGTATAGCAAAGGAAGCCCATATATTCAGAGGGGTTTGCATTTACCATCCCAAACTTACCCAGGGATGGGGTGAAAGGACTCCACCTACCCTTTTTGGGGCAAGTTATATCCACTGTGGGCCCCTAAGATCATTACCATCAATCGTACAACAGCAAGAAACTTGCCGATTATAGTTTGATTCCCTTTGTAGATCAGCCACCAGGTGCTGGTCACAGGTCATAAATACATGTGCTTGTGTGTCAATTATAGTTTCCTGCTCAAAGTAGGTATCCTCTTTTTCTCTCATGAGCTTATTAGTGTAAGTCCATTCTCAAAAGCAGCTCTGCTTTTGGAGTATTGCCTACCAGTGAGGACCAGACTCTGGATGCTTGTGAATCATCAAAGTGGACCTACGCCTACAACCCTCCTCCAAATCTCTCTCACCTGTGACATTTGCCTGCTGCCATCTTCTCAGGTACCTGTCACCACTCTTTAAAAAAATAATAAACTTTTTTTTATTACATCAAAAGTGATTTGTGTTATTTGTAAAGTGTTTTTAGAATAGAAAATAAAAGTGACCCATAGATCCACGCCCAGAGATATCAACTACTTTGTGTTCTTTTTTTTTTCAAATCAAAACTTTACTAAAGCAGTGTAAATTTGGGTAAATAATTTCTACATTTTAATTCTTTCACCCAGGTTTTCAGTTTGAATTCCAGTTAGTTGACACGCAGTGTACAATATGATTCAATACTTCATACAACACGGTGCTCATCACGGTGCCTTCCTTAATCCCCATCACCTATTTCACCCTCCCCTCTCCCCTCTGGTAACCGTCAGTTTGTTCTCTATAGTTAAGAGTTTGTTTCTTGGTTTGCCTCTCTCTCTTTCCCACCTTTACTTGTTTGTGTTTTTTAAATTCCACATATGAGTGAAGTCATATGGTATTTGTCTTTCTGACATAGTACGCTCGAGGTCCATCCATGTCATTGCAAATGGCAATATTTCATTGTGTATGTGTGTGTGTATAAATCACATCTTTATCCATTCATCAGTAGATGGGACAGACACTTGGGCTGTTTCCATAATCTGGCTATTGTAGATAATGCTGCTAAAACATCAGGATGTATGTATCCCTTTTGTTTTTTGTTTTTTTATTTAAATGCCAATCAGTGGGGGATCCCTGGGTGGCGCAGCGGTTTGGCGCCTGCCTTTGGCCCAGGGCGTGATCCTGGAGACCCGGGATCGAATCCCACATCAGGCTCCCGGTGCATGGAGCCTGCTTCTCCCTCTGCCTGTGTCTCTGCCTCTCTCTCTCTCTGTGACTATCATAAATAAATAAAAATTAAAAAAAAATGCCAATCAGTGTATGTTGGCAAATTGAATACCAATAAAAAATAAATTTATTATTAAAAAAAGGAAAAAAATAAATGCCAATCAGTTAACATGTGTATTATTAGTTTCAGGTGTACAATATAATGATTCAATACTTGCATACAACACACAGGCTACAAAATCAATGTACATAAATCTGTTATATTTCTTTTCTCTTTTCTCTCTCTCTTTTTTTTTTTTTTTTTTTTGAGAGTGGGAGTAGAGGCAGAGGGAATGGGAGAGAATGAATCTTAAGCAGGCTCCATGCCCAGTGTAGATCCTGACATGGGGCTTGATCTCACAACCTGAGATCATGACCTGAACCAAAATCAAGATTGAATGTTTAACTGACTGAACCACCCAGGCACCCCAGAAATCTGTTGTATTTCTATACACCAATGATGAAGCAGCAGAAAGGATTCAATCTCATTTATAGTTGTACCAAAACCAATAAGACACCTAGGAATAAGCCTAACCGAAGATGTAAAAGATCTGTACTCTGAAAACTTTAAAACACTGATGAAAGAAATAGAAGATGAAACAAAGAAATGGAAAGACATTACATGCTCATGGGTTGAAAGAACAAATAATTAAATGTCTGTATTACCCACAGCAATCTACACATTTATTGCTATCCCTTTCAAAATACCAACAGCATTTTTCCAGAACTAGAACAATCCTAAAATTTGTATGGAACTACAAAAGACCCCAAATAGCCAAAGCCACCTTGCAAAGGAAAAGCAAAACTGGAGGCATCACAATTCCAGACTTACAAGTTATAATTAAAAGCTGATCAAAACAGTATGGTACTGGCACAAAAACAGACACATAGGTCAGTGGAACAGGATAGAAAATCCAGAAATGAACTCACACAACTATATGGTCAATCTTCAACAAAGCGGGAAAGAATATCAATGAGAAAAAAGTCTTTTCAAACGATGTTGGGGAACATCTCTCTAAATATGAGATCTGAAACCATAAAGCTCCTAGAAGAGAACACAGGCAGTAACTTCTTTGGCCTTACTTTGTGCTCATTTTTTGACCATATGTACTAGATATATTTCAAATAGAACTTGGATCACATTCTACACATTTGTGTTACATCCTTTCTTCCTCATTTCATACATCTTTAGGTCTTTGTAGGTCAGACCCATTCTTAGTAGCTACATTGTTATCCATCCCGTGAAAGCTTTATCAATCCCATTTTTTTAAAAAAGATTTTATTTATTCATGAGAGACACAGAAGAGAGGCAGAAACACAGGCAGAGGGAGAAGCAGGCTCTCTGCGAGGAACCTGATGTGGGGTTGGATCCCAGGACCGCGGGATCACGATCTGAGCCAAAGGCATGCTCAACCACGGAGCCACCCAGGCGTTCCTATCAGTTCCCTATTGATGGATTTCAGGGTCACACTAGTGTTTTAACATTATAAATAACTACAGCGAGCATACATATACATCTGTGTACACTTCTTTCAGCAAACACTAGTTGAGCACTTACTACATATTAGGCATTATGCTCGGCGCTATTTGTACAGTGCTGAACGAAACTGATGTAATTTTCACCCCACTAAGGTAGAGCCTAAGTCCCGTTCTCTCTCCGGGAGAAGAATACAGAACCCAGGGGGGCGTGCAGCCTCAGGTGGGCGTGGCCTGGGAGCTGTTCGCGCGCGCTCCAGCTGCGGGTCAGGTGCCTGCTTTTCCCTGGCGACGACTTGTTGCTAGCAACGGGGCCGTGGTCCGGCGGTGGTCCAGGCGCCGCGGGCCTGGGGCGGGAGGCACCTGCCATGAATCCGCCGGGATCTCTGGGGGTTCTGGAGGAGAAGGAGGAGGAAGACTTGTCCACCCCGATTCTCGGGCCGTCCATATACTCTGACAACCCTCAGGAGCGGATCCAGGCCCGGCGCCTCCGCATCGCGGCGCGACTGGAAGCCCGGAGGCGGTGAGCGGGGGTCCGGGCGGTCGGCAGCGGAGGCGGGGACCAGGCGGGCGCCTTCCCGGGGCGGGCGGGGCCCACGTGTGAGCGCAAAGATAGGCGGTGAGCTAGGAAAAACTTCTTCCGGAAGGTTCAACCAAAGTATGGGATATGAACACATTCAATACACTTGTGGAGTCAAAGACGGAAATAATAGTCTCTGCAGCAGGAAGTTTTTAAAAATTTATTGAAAGCCTGCTGTGCCATGCACTGCGAGCAATGGACTGCAGACACAGGCCATCCGTGACCTCCTCTCAGAGGTCTTTCTTTCCTCCTTCCCATCCCCACCTGCCTGCCTTCCACAAGCATTTCTGGAGTGGACCTCAGCTGTCACTTCTGCTGGTCTCAGTAGCTTATCTGGTTGTATGACACAAACCCTCATTCCTGAAGGGTCTGTGCCTGATAATCATACCCTTCTCAGGACAGGGTTGTTGCACCTGTCTACTCATAGGCACAGTGGGCTGTCACAAGAGGATTCTAAGAGGCACCTGCATGATCTTCTGAATTCCTGAACACCCTCACTGTGTAAGAGCACTTGTACCCTGTCCTGCTAGCCAGGGTCACCTATCCTACCAAGATGGTGACTTCTTGTTTGCTGGCCATTAGATCACAGAGTGGTATGGCTGTGTTCCAATAAAACTTCACTTTAAGGGATCCCTGGGTGGCACAGTGGTTTAGCGCCTGCCTTTGGCCCAGGGTGTGATCTTGGAGACCCGAGATCGAATCCCACGTCGGGCTCCCGGTGCATGGAGCCTGCTTCTCCCTCTGCCTATGTCTCTGAGCCTCTCTCTCTCTGTGTGTGACTATCATAAGTAAATTAAAAAAAAAAAAAACTTCACTTAAAGACGTTGAAATTTGAATGTCATATAATGTTCATGTGTCACAAAATTTTCTTCAGATTTTGATCTTCTTTTCTGAATTCATTTTTTAAGAGAAATTTTAGATTCACAGCGAAATTGAGTGGAAAGTACAGAGATTTCCCATATACCACCTGCCCCCATGCATACACAGCCTGTCCCACTATCAACATCCTCCAGAATGGTACATTTGTTACAAATGATGAAACTCGGGCAGCCTGGGTGGCTCAGCAGTTTGGCACTGACTTCGACCCGGGGCATGATCCTGGAGACCCGGGATTGAGTCTCCCGTCGGGCTCCCTGCATGGAGCCTGCTTCTCCCTCTGCCTGTGTCTCTGCCTCTCTCCCTCTGTCTCCCATGAATAAATAAATAAAATCTTAAAAAAAAAACAAAACAAAACAAATGATGAAACTCCATTGACACATCATCACCCTAAGTTCATAGTTTACATTATGATTCACTCTTGGTGTTCTATGGATTTTGACAAATATATAGTGATATGTGTCCACCATTATAGTATCATATGGAATAGTTTCATTGCCTTAAAAATCCTTTGTGCTCTTCCTATTGATCTGTTCCTTTTTTTTTTTTAATCATTAAAAAGTGTAAAAATCATTCTTTTCTTATGAGCCCTACAAAAACAGATGGGTCATATCTAGCTCTCAGGTCAATCTTGATGTAGTGGATCAACGTGATGTTCTCTGGGGTATCCAAATGGTCCTGATTTATTCAGTCTATGTTTTGACAGAGATCAGGAGAATCAACATGACGCTGTGAGTGTGAGAATTATATGTGTATATATTATTGTCTGTTCCATGTAAATGTGAACTTCTGATTCTTTTTCCTGATTTAGGTAGAAAATAATACATTTGACCCAATCAGCAGCCACCTTGTATGTACATAAGACCACTCTACACTGCTCCAGCAAAGATACCACATTTACATGGCAACAGCAATGAGGCCTACTACTTGGTTGAGCTTGCAGTATTGATAATCATATTCTCAGATGCAACCAGTTTTTGCAGGGACCAGACCCGTGAACTAAATGGAAACATGATGGGGGGGGGGGGGGACCACCACTCCTGTATCCTTGAGATCCTTAAGGGTGATACTAATT
Source organism: Canis lupus familiaris (assembly GCF_011100685.1). Lineage (NCBI taxonomy): Eukaryota > Metazoa > Chordata > Mammalia > Carnivora > Canidae > Canis > Canis lupus. Next base: position 20,547,679 of record NC_049238.1, read on the forward strand.
TCCACCATCCCCACTCCCTAGCCCCCACTTTGTGATTGTTTTTATGTATTCAGGTACAGTTTTAAAGATGTCCACTTGGCCTTCCCTCCCATGATAACTCTTACCCACTCACCAACAACTTAATGTGGGAATTTCTCAAATTTCTAAGTATGTTAAGATCACTCTGATTGCTGTCTGAGGGATTGGTTTGCAGAAGCCAGAAGTATAATTGAAGAGGACAGTTAGGAAGCAGTTGCATTGGTTCTGTGAGGGATGAAGTTGGTCTGGTGGGTTTGGAGAGAAAGCAGATGTAGTCAAGAAATGCTTTACAGCTTAAACTGACTGGATTTACTGATTTTAGATATGCTAGTCAAAGACAGGGAAAAAGCAAGAATGGCTTGAACAGCTGAGTAGATGGTAGTGCCTTGCATTGAAATGATAAAGATGGTGATGGGGGAAGTGAGTCAGGAGGATTTGGAAATCAAGAGTTTGGCTTTGGACATATTCAGTGAAATTGGATTTTGGAAGACTTTAAAACCAAGATGTCCATTAGGCATTTGGACATGGGTCTTCAACTCAGAAGACAATTCTAGATTAGAGAGGTCAACAGCATTATGATTGTATTTAAAACCATGGGAATGGATTGAATTTACTCTGGAAAAAAGGATAAAAAGAGATGAGAAGAGAGCTCAGAAAAGGAATTAGAAACAGAAAAGGAATCGCTGACAAAGGGTTGTCTCCATGACATAAAGACCACATGGAATGGCTGGTGGTGCTGGTGAGAAAACGAATATGTGAGGTGCAGTGGTGTACCTAATGAGTTTAACACCTGGAGCAGGGGATTAAAAAAAAAAAAGCCTGAAAAGGAAAGCAGACAGTGAATGTTTTCTTTGATTGAACTTTGTTTATATAACCAGGACAGTGAAAAAAATTTAAAAATAAAAGTAAAATTTCTGATTTGAAACAAGAAAACAAATGGATCAATACCTTTTAATTACATTAAACTATTTGGAGGAGGGGGAGGAAGAAAAACATGAAGAAGTGTTTCCAAAAGAATTCCTCGAGGTTTAGAGAATGAATGCATGCAGAATGACAGAACTGAACTAACCCAAGTTCAGCTTCTTCATGTTTTCAATAGCTGGGCTGTTGTTTATGTCAGATCCCTCTTGGGGGTTGGGGATGTGCGCTGTGCCTAAGTGAGCTGGGACCATTTGGAACCATCTCTAATGTCCTCTCAAAACACATGCACACAGCCAACTGTATTCTCCTTGTTCTCTGAATGAACCTCATTAGTTAAAAGATAATATATAGAAAGGTTCTATACTGAAGTCTATATATGTGTGTGTGTGTGTGTGTGTATACACACTAAATAAATAAATAAATAAATAAATATATACATATATATGATTTAAAAAAAAAGTAATCTCTACACCTAATGCAGGGCTCAAGATTACAACCCTGAGATCAAGAGTCGCTTGCTTTCCTGCCTGAGCCAGCCAGGCGCCCCCCATACATGTTATTTAAAAATCAACAGTAACTGCAGAAATTGTTTAGAACTTAGATTAATGGAAGATTTTTCAGAAAGGAGGGTTTTATCACTGACCTTGTATTGTTGCTGACACAGGTTGGTAATAAAAAGCAGACATATTTTAGTCCACTATGTCATTTTGAAATTAGCTGTAGACTCCTTGATTGCCTCTGGTGCCCACAGCCCTAATTCCTTGGGCTTCAGGGTGCCATCGAGGTATAGTTTTAGGGAAGAAGCTATTAATAGAATCAAATGTAATATAAAAATAAGAGACCAGTATTGATAGGCTACAGCTCCTGAAAATCACAGTCTCTACTGTCTCAGTTGAAGTTTGAAATTCCTGAGAGATGGGACTCCGGAGTAAGGATGGCAGATGGAGCATATACATTTATCTTGGATCTCTATCAAAACCCCATTAGCATGACATTTAAAGGGATTAAATAAAAAAGACATAAATCCACAAAGTCAAGCAAAACAGAAGGAACTCAACAGCAACAATATTTTGGAAGCTGGGAAGCATAAGGACAGATGGCAAATGGTTTCACAGATTCAAGGCTATGGAAATATAAACTAGTAGTGAGGAAAGCTGAAAGCCCTCTTGATTTACCCTGCAGTAAATCCTCAAAAGACCAGGAAATCGGAAGCTTCAGGTTCAAGTAGAGGTAGAGGCGAGGAAGGGGACCAAAATCAGGGAAATAGTTTAGAAAAAAAATCATTGGATGCCAGGAACCTCTTTTCGACCTTGCGCAAAAGACTGGAGGTTTGGAGGAAGGAGACTGGAGGATCTACGTTTTGAGGGACGCTGGACAGAGATGAGGCAAGAGCACAGTACTAAGAGCAAGGATTCTGTGACCCTGTACACACTGCAGCTGAGACCGTGCAGTCCCTCTCCCCTCTTTGGGATATGGGCAGGCTGGAGCTTCACAACACAGGCAGGAGATTGAAGTCTCTCTGGAAAAGCGGACCAGCCCTCACGGAGGGACTTGCAGGCAGTGACATCCAGATTTGCCCACCAGGTGGACCAAGTAGATAGTCCTGGACTAAAGTTCACTGTTGTCAAGTTACAAGCTTCCTTCAGCTTTTCTGTCTTGTGGTGACAAGGTAGCCAAGGATTTCTAGATGTCAGAGGAAAATCTTTATCATGAAAGGTAGACATCAAGGTAAAAACACAGAAAAAAGCAACTTAGAGGAACTTGATACTATGTAGGAGAAAAGACAACAGTAATACAACAAAAAGACTGTCATTCAGACGATCTTCAGAGAAAAAAAGACATGATATTGCAACCGAGGAACAAGAGAAGGATGCTATTAAAAGGGGTGTTGCAAGAACAAAATAGAGCTCTTGGAAATTAAACAATAGGATAGAAATGGAAAACTCTAGAAGGGTTAGGGAATAAAGGTCATGGAATATAGAACAAAAAGAGGGATGTTTGGGTGGCTTGGTGGTTGAGCATCTGCCTTCGGCTCAGGTCGTGTTCCTGTGATCCCAGTGTCCTGGGATTAAGTCCCACATCAGGCTCCCTGCAGGAGCTTGCTTCTCCCTCTGCCTGTGTCTCTGCCTCTCTCTCTCTCTCTGTGTCTCTCATGCATAAATAAATATTTTTTTTAAAAAAAAGGATATAGGGGAAAAAAATCAGAAACTGAGAGAGAAGAAGATTTTTAAAAATTAGAGGACTAGTCCAGGAGACCTAGTCTCTCCTTTCTGGATCCATAAAGAAAGGGCAGAACAAACAGAGGGGAGGCAATGATCACTGGAAGTAGTCAAGGAAATTGATGAGCACTGAAGTTCATAAGTTTCCGGCTTGGGTCAAGCACCTGGCTGAAAATGTTCAGCCCAGTGGGTGAAAGCAGACCCAGTCGTGGGCACACCATTGAGAAAGTTCAGAGTGTTACTGAAAACCCCAAGTGTGGCTGCCCTTCACTCTAAAGGCCAACAATGCTCAAGAGAGGAGTTTCAACTGGAAAGGAAGATGAGCTTTATTCAGGGGGCTGGCCACCTGGGGAGAAGGTGAACACTTGTCCCAGAAACCGACTCCTCAATGTTTCTGCCTGGCTGAAGATTTTTAGAGGAACTTTCTGGCAGTTAACCAGTAAAAGGGGAGCACACTGGTCTTTAATATTTGTTGATTGTCTGAAGACTCAAGGGTGCCAGCTGCAGACAGTATCTGGTATCCGTGTGCTCAGTGCTTGGAGGTTGTGCATTGGTGCCGGGCATGAGAGTGGGGGATTGTGCAAGAGGGTTTGGTCCAGGGTCTTTCTAAGAAACAGTGCAATGCATAATCTATAGACACACAAAGAAAGGTTTAGTTAATCAATCATGCAGGCTGGAAGTGCTTGCTAAAACAAACATACATTTAGGAAGACTCCTAAATTGGCTGGAGGGGCTGAGGCAGCGGCTTCAAGAGCATTGAGAGCCAAGAGAAGGAGCCTACAAGTTTCAACAACTCACATACAAAGGAAGGATTAAGAAACCGAATGACGTCAGGGTTTTGAAATAGCAACCCTGGCAGGTAGAAGACAGTGCTCTCAAATGCGGCAATGCTCTCAAAGTTCTGAAGGAAAATGATTTCCAACCCAGAACACAAAACCTAGCCAAACAATCAATGAAGTGCCGATTTTTTAAATGCTGAGAAGGGACTTTGATTGGTCAGGAGGCGGGGTGTTCAGGAAGATGGCAGCTCCATTGAGACCAAAATTTTGGGAGCCCCGAGGAAACAGTTTCCTGAAAGAGGGACTCAGCCCAAACGTGAGGACAGAGAGGTCTTTTTGGGGATGACTCCTTTGGGGAATATGCTAGGTCAGGGTTGAACAATAGAAAGCCAGTATGAGGGGCACCTGGGTGACTCAGTCCGTTAAGCCTCTGCTTTCTGCTCAGGTCATGATCCCAGGGTCCTGGGATGGAGACCCGAATCAGGCTCCTGCTTAGCCGGGAGCCTGCTTCTCTCTTTGCCCCTCCCCAGCCTCATACTCTCTGTCTCTCTCTTTCAAATAAATAAGTAAATAAGTAAGTAAATAAATAAATAAATCTTAATACAATATGAGCCACACATGTAATTAAAAATTTTCTACTGAACCAAGCTGATAAAACACAAATCTCAAAACAAAAATCAAAGCAACACAAAACAAATTTCTAGTAGCCCCATTAAAATGAACAAAACAGGGCAGCCTGGGTTCATCAGTAGTTTAGCACTGCCTTCAGCCCAGGGCATGATGCTGGAGACCTGGGATCGAGTCCCATGTCAGGCTTCCTGCATGGAGACTGCTTCTCCCTCTGCCTGTGTCTCTGCTTCTCTCTCTCTCTCTCTGTGTCTCTCATGAACAAATAAATAAAATCTTTAAAATCTTAAAAAAAAAAAACAAGTAAAATTAAATTTCTTCATTTATTTAACCCACTATATAAAAAATATTATTTTAACCTATAATCAGTCTAAATCATCTTGAGATATTTTTCTTTTTTCATTCAAATTCTTCAAAATCCATTTAGTTTGTATTTTATACTCACGGGATATTTCGATTTGGATCAGCCACTTCTGGTTATGTGTACCTTTATTAGACAGTGCAGTGCAAGAAAAGCCAGAAATGATAAGTAAAAGGCAGCAATGGGGCTCAAGTTAAAACTAGGTAATGTGAGTTCTTTTTCTTTCTGAAGCACTGGTCTTTGCTCCAGGATGTGGAACACTTGGGAAGATTATTTAAATAGAGTTGGTACTTAATTGGTGGTCAAAGTAGAAAGTCAAGAGAATGAGTGCATTTTGTGTGATAGTGGGGAAACCATTAACCTGGCAACGTCTGAAGACCTGAGTAGAATGGAACAATTAGTTCTCTTAGTTAATGGCAAAGAGTAGATTCAATAAGAATAGGGAAGTGAATGAAATGACAAGAAAGAAAATGGGTTTTTGGTTAGATTTGGAGGGGGTGGTGTTGGTAACTCAACACCACATTTCAAAGATGATGTAACAATATGTAGAGCTGTGCTGAACTTTGAACAAAGGGAGTAGAAGTGGAAGTCAGTAGTAGAAAAAATCAAGAAAGAATGAGACCAAGAGATCTGCTTGTTTCACTGTGGATGAGGTCGTAAGATGATGGTTTCATTTTTCTTAAGGCAGTACTGGGAGTCCTTGTGGCCACTGTGTGCCGGAGGGGAGAATTAGACTGCCATGTTGTAAATGGTGTGGAGGTTGGTGGGGTCATTCCCCCATGCCTCCTCCAAAGAAGCCCATAATCAGGAACCTTATTTTACCTCTTCCTCTTTGGTCTTATTTTCTGATTAACACACACATGTACATATTATTTGTAAAATTCATGCAATACAAAAATATGGAGAATAGAAATCCTCACAAGAGTTCCCTTTCCTTAAATAGCTACTGTCATCTGTTTGCATATGTCCTTCCAAAAAATTCCTTTGTGTATATAAGCCTATTTAAAAAAGAACATTAATATTATACTTTGCATATTGCCCTACAACTGGCTCTTTTTACTTAACCATGTGGACATCTTTGCATACTGCTAGATATTACATCATCCTTTCTATAGGCTATGAACTATTTTCTTATATTGCCTCATAAGCTCTTAAACAAGTGGGTATTAGTAGGGATTAACATGTGCATAGAGATGTTTCCATGTTCCTGTTAGTAGAGTCAGTGCTGTAATAATCATTTTTTTAAAGATTTTATTTATTTATTCATGAGACATACAGAGAGGCAGAGCGAGAGGCAGGCTTCCTGCAGGGAGCCCGATGTGGACACGATCCCAGGACCCCAGGATCATGCCCTGAGCCAAAGGCAGATGCTTAACTACTGAGCCACCCAGGCACCTCTGTAATAATCATTCTTGTGCAGACTTCTCTGAGTACTTTCTGCAGAGAATTCCTGAAGGTTGGGTCGGAGGGGAGACATATTTATATTTAAGTTTGTGATAAATCTTGCTGAATTGCCTTTTAGATAGGCTGCTACACTTCACATCCCTACCTGTGGAGTGGTATGAATAGTTGGGCACCCATACTTGGCCCACACCTGATATTATCAATCTTTTAAATCTTTTCTTGTCTGATATAGAGAATAATGATACCTTATAGGCTTCTCAATTTCATTTCTCAGGTTCTATGTAAAGTTGAATGTGTTTTTATTTTATTTTATTTTTTTTTTTAAAGATTTTATTTATTTATTCATAGAGACACACAGATTGAGAGAGAGGCAGAGACACAGGCAGAGGGAGAAACAGGCTCCAGCAGGAGCCCGACTTGGGCCTTGATTCCGGGTCCCCAGGATCACAACCTAGGCCAAAGGTGGCGCTAAACCACCGAGCCACCAGGGCTGCCCAAATGTATTTTTAAATGTCTATTTGCCTGTTGTATTTCTTCTGTAAATTGCCAGTCCACATCCTTTGTCCGTTTTCCTAATTGATATTGTCTTTTTTGTATTGATTTGAAGGAGCCTGTTCTATTTTCTAGATGGCAACATTTTGTCAAAAGTTTATCCCTTGACTTTCAAGGAGTAGTTTTAAATTTTAAGAAGTAAAGTCAATCTTTTTTTCCCCCCTAGCTTTGGTCTTATTCTAAGATTCTCTCTTGTATTTACTTCTAGTGTTTTTATGATTGTGTTTTTTATACTTAAATTTTTATCCACATGGGATGTATTTTTGTATATGATGTGATGTACTATGGAAACTCTAAACATAGAATCTACATACTAGAAATAACTTTAGTTTCTCTACTTTCTTCCATCACAGGGAAGCGCTTGGAGAATATTTAGATGGGAAGAAAGAGAGTGAGGAAGATCAAAGCAAGAGCTCCAAGCAGAAAGAAGAAAGCAGACTGGTATGAGCTGGGTGGAAGACAGGTCAGCCTGTGACACTAGGGAGCTGGGTCTGAAGTCATAGTTTTTGTACTTAGACCAGAAGAATCTCATGAGAGATTCTATGTTCCTGCCTTTAGGCAGAAGTAAATTTAAATATTTCCCATTTTGAGAGCTCTCTAGGAGTGAGCTTTCATTTCATCCTATGGACGACTATTCATTGGATCAAGTCCATAGGTTTAAGTTGCCCATTCAGGGTCTCCTGTTCCTGTCCTAACTTCAGTCTTCTCTCCCATCAATACCTACCTTGGGCCTTGGCTCTGGCATGGCTGATCTGCTTACTCACCTCCAGTGGGGCTCCACTCTTCCTGGTGTGTGCCTCTGATCCTCTGGAATGCCAAGTCTCTCCCTTCCCCTCCTCCCATCTCTCCTCTACCTTTCTCTTCTCCTCTCTGGTCATCAGGTTGCCTTCCCATACTTCAAGACCATCTCAAGTCCCAACTTGAGAGGACTTCAAGTCCATGATTCCTCTGCAGCCAGGCTCCTTTAATTCACACACCAAATATTTCTCTGTGCCACACATTTCATTTTAGACTGTTCTCCCTTGTAGGACTTCATATATGTGTGTCTGTAGTGTCCCCAGTGGAGTGGTAAGCTCTGTGAGAGTGAGAACCTTTCCATACACCTGTGAAGTAGTGCAAAGTTTATACTCAATAACACTAAAAAAAAAAAAAAAAAAAAAAGTCATTGATTGCTCTCCCGTGGCAACGACAGGGTTCCTAGGATGTTAATAAAGGACTTGGAACAGGAGAGAGAATGAACAGCAGTTCCAAACAATCAGCAGAACTGGCCAAGTGCTGCATTTAATTAATTGCTAAATGAATATCATAGGCAGTGAGGGCTGCCCAAGTGGGCCTGATGCTGGAAGGTTACATGGAGAATGTGGGATTTGAGCTGCATCTTGGAAAAATAGGTGAGACTTATAAAAGCAGAGAGGAGAGAGATCATTTCTGGCAGAAACTGAAGTGCACTTACAGGGAGAAAAAAATACTCAAGCTACTGAAATGTCATTATAGAGCATTGAGATATATAGAGACACCTGAGTAAACTGTACGGTACTGTGTCAAGGACAAGATACTTTATGGAGGTGGAAAAAGTACTGAGCTGCAGTGTGTTCTTGGTCCAGATCTGGGGCTCACTGTGAAGTAGACGAATCATGCCATCTGTCTGTACTGGGATTACTTCCTCAAAGTGTCAATGATCTCTGAGCATTGCTGGGTAGGATAAAAAGGATAGCGTATATAATCTGAAACTTACTGTTATAGTTTCTACTGCTGTGGTCTTGAAAATTCTGATACATAGTTCATCTGGAGCACTCATTGGGTTGCTCCAACGAGATAATGTTGTTTTCATAGGAGCTTTTCAAGCTTCCTTTCATTTAGGATGCATAAATTGTTGGCATGGAAAAGAAATATATACAAACCAAATGCTTACCTTCCTCAATATCAAGATATTAATAACCAGTTGTACTCTAAGACTTGGACAGGAAGGGCCACTGTCCTTGGCCCTGCACCTGATCAATCATTTTTAAATTGGTGATTCGTTTCCTATTGAATCTTGCTCCAATTTTATAAAGATACTCTTCCAAGTTTTCTCTTAGAAGCTTTATTGTTCTGTCACTTATATTTCGCTCTGTAATCTATCTCGAATTGATTTTTGTGTGTGGTGTAAAGGTAAGGCTTAAGATTCACTGCTTTGTATGTGGATTTTTAATTGACCTGGCACCGTTTATTGAAAAGATCATCCTTTCCCCACTGCACTGCAACAAACCTTTGTTGTGAATCAAATGATCCCATATGTTAATTTGTTTCTAGACTCTCTATTCTGTTCTATTGGTCTGTTTCTCTGACTTTACACCAATTCCATACTATTTTAGTTGCTGTGGCCTTATGACAGGTATCGACATCTGGTAGCGTAGATCCTTCAATTTTGTGGTTCTTCAAGATTGCCTTGGCTATCCTTGACCCTTTGCATTTCCATATAAACTTTACAATCAGCTTGTCGGTTTCCACCAAAAAGCTTGCTGGGATTTAAAAATGTATCTATCTATCTATCTATCTATCTATCTATCTATCTATCTATCTATTAATATTTAGAGAGAGTGGAGTGGGGGTGTGTGGAGGGGAGGGGGATAGGGAGAGAGAGAGCACCTTCAAGTAGACTCCCTGCTGAGCATGGAGCCTGTTGTCGGCTCCATCCCAGATCCTGCGATCATGACCTGAGCTGAAATCAAGAGTCAACCACTTAACCCATGAGCCACCCAGGCACCCCCTACTGGAACTTTAATTGAGGTCGAATTGAACCTATAGATCAATTTAGGAGAGACTCTCTTTTACCAATGAGATTTACAATCCATGAGTATAAAATATCCCTCCATTTATTTAGGTATTCTTTAATTTTGCCCAGCAATGTCTCACACTTTGTGTAGAGGTTATAAGTGTTTATTGTGATATACAAAAGTACAATTGGTTTTTGTATATTGACTTGATAATCAGCAACTTTGTCAAATGCACTTGTTAATTCTAATAGTTGTCCTGTGGTTTCTTTTGTTTGTGTGTTTATTTTTTTGCATATATAATCATATCATCTGAAAGTGAAGTTTTATCTTTTCCTGTGTTGGTGTGTTGATGACTGTAATATTTTCAGTTTTACTCAGAGTTTGAAATACTTGATTCAGAAATTTCTGATGTTCACATTGTCTGAGCAGAAAACAGAATATTACTCAAATATGACAGGAATGGCTTTACTTCCTTAGGCATGTAAAACCATTTGGTACAAGTGCTAAAATTATAGCCATTTAAAAAAGTCCGGAGTACCCTGGATATCTGGGTTAAGGCTCCAGTTCTGTATTCATTGAAACTGCATTTCAAAAAAAAAAAAAAAAAAAAAAAAAACAAACCAAAACAAAAAAACCCTGCATTTCCACATGTCCTTAGAAGGGTGAGATGAAATAGAATCTCTGATCGTTTCAGTGACTCCTTTGTACAGAGACGCTTATAGCTTCTTTGTTCAGAAATAATTTGAGAGCTGGAGAATTTGTAAATTCCAAAACAGACTTGGAAAAACTTAGAAATAGCCTCAGGATACTTGCACTTTTTGTTGAAATCATGTCATCGCCCAAAGGCCAGGAGTGAAGACACTTGAGTGTAGGGTTCAAAGAGGGATTTATTTATTTATTAACGATTTTATTTATTTATTTGACAGAGAAAATGCAAGAGGGTGAGTGCATGAGTGGGGGTAGGGAGGGGCAGAGGGAGAAGCAGACTCGCCACTGAGCTGGGAGCTTGATATGTGGGGCTCAATTCCAGGCCCCTGAGATCATAACCTCAGCTGAAGGTAGCCGCTTAACTGACTAAGCCACCCATGGGCCCCCAGGGAGGGATTTAGAAGGGGGTGCCAGTAGCAAAACTGCTGAGTCATTAAGGGAGACAGAAGAGCCCATGTAATGTTAGCTTAAATAACATAGATGTTTTGTCCTTTGGCTTACTTAGTAGTTCAGAGCATACATACACTGTCCAGGGCTGATATGGGGGCTCGTCGATGCCGGGGACCTCATCTCCTTCTGCCTTTCCTTATGTGGCTTTCATCTGCTCACCGCATCACAGCAGAGCACCACAAGCCCACCTGGGAGAAGGGGGACATGGGGCAGCAGAGGGCACACCTTTTCCCTTCAACACACAATTCAGAAGTGGCACACATCACTTCTGCTCATGTTCTATTGATCAGACTGTATTCAAGCTGCAAAGGAGGTTGGGGAGTAATATCCATTTTGGAAGGTCAAATGTCCAGTTAAAATTGGGGGTTCTGACCCTCGAAGAAGAGGAGGAGGAATGGATGTTGGAGGATGATTGCCATTATCTCTGCCTCATCTCACCCACTGAACTCTCAGAAAGGCTCTTGGTGGTGTCAGCAACTTGGAGGGTCGATGGGGGCAAGTGCCAAGACGTACTTAGAGTACCTGCCAGTGTGCTGCTTGGCTGATCCCTACTCTAACAAGAATAGACCAAAGTACCTTCAGAATCACATGTGTGGGCAGCCCTGGTGGCTTAGCAGTTTAGTGCTGCCTTCAGCCCAGGGTGTGATCCCGGAGTCCCAGGGTTGAGTCCCATGTCAGGCTCCCTGCATGGAGCCTGCTTCTCCCTCTGCCTGTGTCTCTGCCTTTCTCTCTGTGTGTCTGTCATGAATAAATAAATCCAATTAAAAAAAAAAGAATCACATGTGCTATTAAATTGTAAGCTCTGATATCACATCGCCAACATCCCCTGGTGGGAATGAATTGCCAAATACGGGCTACTGTTAAGTGAGTCTTAAGCTTTTATTCCTGCTTGGCTGGCTAGAACAGCTACAGACAGTTGTACAAAATGTTTCTAACTTCATAAAATCTTTTTTTAAAAAAGAGTTTATTTATTTATTGGAGAGTGAGAGTGAGTGAGCGCGTGAGAGAGAACATGAGCGAGGGGAGAGGCAGAGGGAAAGGGAGAAGCAGGCTGCCCGCTGAGCAAGAAGCCCAACTCAGAGTTCGATCCCAGGACCCTGGGATCATGACCTGAGCCAAAGGCAGACACTTAACCGACTGAGCCACCCAGGCATCCCTCTAACGTCGTAACTTACTTGTTTTCAGAAATTGGCTAAACTGCTGCTCTGTGGCACTGAGTTGGTGACAAACATCCAGGTAGCTACAGATATCAGAGAGATCCACAGGAGAGTGGAAGAAGAGGAGATAAAGCGGCAGAGGTGAGGAAGCCCTGCTCTGCAGCCTGGGGGATGGAAGATATCTCTTCCGTGGATCCCTCAACCCTCCCCACCTGTTGGAAGGTGCCTGTGTCACATTTACTCTAGTAGAATCCCCTGATTGCTCCTTAGGAATCCCTTCCTTCCTTCCTTCCTTCCTTGCCTTCCTCCCTCCTTCCCCCTTTCCTCACTTGGCCATTTCAGCTCATTTCTGTAACAGCACGATATTAACAATATTTTTAGTTGTTCCCCCACTTTAGCTCATTTAGCTCATTGAGCCATTTTAGCTTATCTCCTCAACAGCACGATATTAACAGTATTTTTAGTTGTTCAGCATAAGTAATTCTTTCAGCATCTTTACTACCTTTACCAGCATGCAATTGGTGACTTTATTCTTGCAACTTCCCACTGCCCGCTGACGGCTGTACGCAGAACCGAATGGGCTAATTTCCCAGGCACACCAAGGAGTTAGGCCTTGTTCCAGAACCTCTGAGGAAAAACCCAAGCTCTTAAATGGCAGAGTTACAACATAAATGTGGGCTTTAGGAAGATGACCGGTCCATTTTTCATTTTTTGAGGAAAAAAGGCAAGTGAATTATAAACTGTACTCTGTGTTCCAGCTGGGAAGGGAAGCGAGAAGGAAAGAAGGGAGCTCGAGGTTAAGTGGTGACTCCTACCCTGCAGGGCTTGGCGCTCTTGCTGGGAGGCAGTCTCCTAGAATGATAGTCTATTCAGGTAGGAAGAGAATCCCGGCATCTGTCTTAGCAGCCGTTCTCCGTGCTTGGGAGGGGGCTCTCATCCTCACGCCTCCCTTCAGCAGTCTGGTACACCCTCCTCAGTTCACTCCATCACAGAGTCTCTTTGGAATTTCTGGAAAGGCCATGCCGATTTTCCATTGCTTAATAGTGGAGTTTCCTTATTTGTAAAATGTCCCCATGGTCATTTATTGATCATTTGGGGGAGGAGCGGCCACACACCTGAACTCACGTTGATCACCAAAAATATTATGAGTACCCTTTGTTAAGGCACTGCCGTGCTGAGCATTATCTCACTTAACTCTGACAGCAGCCATCTGAAAGTAGATGCTTTCATCCTCTCCCTCTTTCAGAGGAGAAAAATGCAGCTTGCAGAGAGTCAGGGAGTTGTCTAAAGTTGAGAGTCAGTAAGTAGCAAAGTCAGGCCTCGATCACTGGAGTCATCTAGCTTGTCACAGAAGTAGGTGGCAAATTGACTCTAGATCTGCATGTGTGTGTGCACGTCCAAGTAGGTATAGCTTTGAGGTTGATCTGCTTTTGTACCATGTCACTTAATTTATTTGGTCTCCTTACTGCCAGTCCGTCATTAATCTTGAAGATCTCTCAGAGCCCCACATGGTTTTGAGTGAGGGCATCTGAAGGTGGTGCTCAGTACCTGGACCTTGTATTTCAGACTCTTGAGAACCTGCCCTACTCCAGCAGGAGGCGGCATCCAGAACTGGGCTGGCCTGGCCAGTGTGTTTTTATTCGCAGACTTGAAAAGCTGGAGAATGAAGTCAAGACCAGCCAGGACAAATTTGATGAAATCACCGCCAAGTGGGAGGAGGGCAGACAGAAGAGAATCCCCCAGGACCTGTGGGACGTGCTTAGCACCCAGCAAGTGCACTGCGCTGCGCTAATAGAAGACAAGAATAAGCTTATCAGCGAGTTACAGCAGGCAAGACTTCCGGCCCCGCCCCTGCCATCCCTGCCTTGAGGACTGGGGCATCTGGCCTATTGGTTTGCTCCCCTTAATGGAAAAATTGGAGGCCTAGCTTCATTCCTCAGAGTATTGCACAGCAATAAATTCAGCCTGAAGGAAAAGCTTTAGTAATTTTAGAATCACTGGTCACCTTGGAAAGATGGATGTTCATAGCAAATGCTGTTTCAGATTATGTTTTCAGTTAAGCAATGGAGTTTAGTCTGCGGTAGGTATGTTCCCATGTTGACTAGTCATTGCTCAGCTGGGGTGCCCTAGGCTGTCTGGGAGTGTACAAGGAGCCTTGGGGCAAGCAGTCCTGCAGGGTTTGGCCTCCTGCTGCTCCTTCAGGCTTTGCCCCGGGCTGAGGCCACTGTGCTCCATCTCCCTGTGCCTTCTCCCTGGGTGTCCTCCGATTCTTCTGAAGCCACTTTCGCTTTGTATAGTTGCAATCTCAGTGTTTGCGGGTCCTGAAGAAAGAGGTCCAGGTGGAGTATGCTTGACACTTCTTGCTTCTGTCTCAGTTTGTGACCAGCCTTTGAAGTATTCTTTTCTAGGAGTTAAAAACAAAAGATGACCAGTATGTGAAGGATTTGAAGAAACAGTCAGATGACATTTGCCTGCTCCTAGAGAGGATGGAAGAACAAGTCAAGAACGTAATGAAAACCTTTCGTCAGGAGCTCAGTTACATTGAGGTAACAGGGTGTAAAAGAACTGCCTTCTACCCATGTAGGGCCCCTGGGAGGAGGGCCAGGTCTGTCCAGAGCATCTACAGAGGGTCCCAGATGTCTTGTCATCTGGCTTCTGCCATGTAATTTATTTACCCATTCATTCACTCACCCAACAAATATTCATCAAGTGTCTACTATGTGCCAAGCACTGTACCAGGGGCTGGGGATACAGCCATGAACAAAACAAAGTCCTCGATGGAATCTGTATTCCAGCAGGAGACAGCTAGACAATAAACAGATAAACTACTAAATATATACTTGGACAGGTGGCAATAAGTGCTCTGAAAGAAAATAAAAGCATGTAAGGATAGAAGAGTCGAGAAGGGGGGTATGTGAGCTTTTATTTGTTGTATTTATGGCAGACAGGTGGGGGCATGGGAAACTCAAGTGCCAAACAAGTTCAGGAATCCATACTTTGAATTTGAATGAAATGTCAAGGATTAAGATTGAGACAGCCTTTCCAAAATGGAAGGGAGCCAAGAAGGTGGGGACCTCTCTGGATTATTATTATAGACTCATTTCCACATTCCCGGGCCTACCTTTCATGAGCAACGTGCTCCTTTGTTTCGTGGGAACCCCAACCATAGCAACGCAGCAGCCCTAGGCATGATTGAATCATATGCCAGGGCTTGTCCTGTAACTGCTACCAAAGGCACTGGCCTTCCTCCAACTCCCTCCTCTGATACTGACTGAGCCACAGGACAGTTGGCACATTTCCTCTCTAAATCTGTGGGGAGGCCAGACTTCATAACCCTGATTTCCGTGTAACTCCTTCCATAGCCATTTGGTTGAATGAAACTTGGCAAGTTTGCATTTGGATTTGACTTTGACTATATGATTGGTACATGGCACTTGTGCAGTAACTTAGGAGTTCTTTCATATTGAGGGACCTGCCCAATCAAAACAGACTCTAGAGCCCTCTTCCTTCTTGCTCTTAGAAAGCATTTGAGATAGAACGGCAAGAACTGCTGACCAGTAATAAGAAGAAATGGGAGCGGGCCCTGCAGGCTCACAATGCCAAAGAGGTAAAAGGGTGGTGGGTGGTGGAGGGGGTGGGGGTGTGTCAAGGTGATCCATGGATCTAGGGCAATATCTACTGTGACTGAATTTGCTAGCCTTTTTGTATCTTGGGGAGGATTGCCATGGCAGACATTTACTACCTCACTTCATGGTTAGTCAGTGTGGCCTTGCAGATGGTTGCTGCCTCTGGTGGTGACATTTGTCTCTGGTGACCTTCCTTTGCAGCTCACTGGGGTTCCCATAGTCCTGTCACTCTCTTCTTTGTTCCTAGGCATCTACCCCAGCCACGGATGTTTTAAGATGTTTCAAAGGGTGTGGGGTTATCACTTTACTTCAGAGACACAAAGAACAAAGAATAGCTTGACCAAGATCCAATGGGTTTTGTTTTGTTTTATTTTAAAAATACAAATGTCTGACCGCAGGGCCCATGTCTAATTTCTTAATGGAGCATTCCTCTTGGAGTTTCTCAAATAAGGAAGGTCCAGAAGAAGATAAACAATACAAAGCCTTGGGGCTCTCTTCTGAGAGCCAAGGAACTCATAACACTTTGAGATCCTTCCCTGTGTCACACTTGTCATGCCACCTGAAGGATTGAGTCAGGGCAGGGACAGGGCTGACTTTCCCCTGGTCTTCCTGTGCCTTCAGCTGGAGTATCTTATGAACCGCATCAAGAAAGTAGAGGACTACGAGAAACAGCTGAACAAGCAGAGGATATGGGACTGGGAAGAGTACAACATGATCAAGATCAAGCTGGAGCAGGACGTGCAGGTCTGACTTGTTGCTCGGTCTCTGGGTAGCAGAGCAGAGAGTACCCGGGCATGTTTTATCCTTGGTGACTGCCCAGAATGTTCTAGAGTTAGTCCACTCAACAGATATGTATTCATTATCTGCTTGCTTTCAAGTGATCATATCTGAAGGAGCTCATGTACAAAATAAATGTGGAGGAATTCCTTTTTTAATAAACCATGAAGAACTGCCAAAAAAAAAAACCCCAGGAAATTGTGACCTGAGGAATCATTGAGAGGATTGGACATTTTAGTTGGGCAAAGGGAAGGTATCCCCAGGGTGAGCTAAATGTATCAGAGAGCCAAAGCAGAACAGCTACCATATAGTGAGTGTCTAGGCACTTAAGGCACGGTGTCTCTAATCCTCACACTAACAGGGAAGGGAGGAATCACTGACCACATTTTATATACCAGGAAATAGGCTACTTACCTGGCAAATGGTAGGCCCTGGATTTAAACCCAGCTCTGTCTGGCTCAATAGTCTATATTCCTAATATTCCAAGCAGACCCTGGCTGATGATTGGACATCACAGTAAGGCTGATTCCAACTTGCCATCAGAAATAACTTTTTTTTCTTTTTTTTTTTAAGATTTATTGATTTGAGAGAGAGAGAGAGAGAGAGAGAGAGAGTGCTCTGGTGGGGCAGAGAGAGAAGAAGAGAGTATCTCAAGCAGACTTCCTGTTGAGCACAAGGCCCAACATGGGGCTCCATCTCACAACCCTGAGATCATGATCTGAGCTGAAACCAAGAGTCAGACGCTTAACCAACTGGGCCACCCACGTGCCCCAGCAGGAACTTTCTAATAGTTAGAGCTATCCAATATAGAGAAGGGTCATCCCACAAAATAATGAGTCTTTTATAAAGTATTTAAAGGCTGCATGACTGTGTCTGTCTTCAATGCTGAGGAAGGATTCTTGCAGTGGAAGGAGGTTAGATTTTCTGGTTTGTAAAGTTCTTTCCAAGCTTAGGATTCTCTGCCTCAAAGTCAGTTAAAAAAAGCTCATCTCTAATTACATTTAGGTGTCATGTAATTATCTCTTAACATTCCAGCACTGTCTACTCACTTCAGTTTCTGTCTAGAAAAACTTGTTAGTCTAAAGCTTTTCCACATAGCCTTTCGTAGAATTTCAAGACCTACGACTTGTGGTTTTATGTAGCAAGGTTGAATCAAAGCCCCTCCAGACTACAAAAATTCTTACCAGTCTCGATAATTTTCCTGGGCCTTTCTCATATTAATGTCATGGAAATGAGAATCACTGACAAAGAACAGTGGAAGTCTGTGAGGGCAGCGCTCCTTATGTGGGCTGTATACATTACACTTTTAATGAAAATGGATATTGTTGATCTTTCTTAAGTTATTTTGGTTGTATGATAATTTATGGGACCAAACTATGCACTATTGGCCTCAAACAGTGAAATAATGGAAACTCATTTTCTTTTATTTGTTGTTTTGTTTTTCCTTTTGTGTTAAGAGCATGTAATATAAGATCTACTCTCTTAACAAATTTTCAAATATACAATAACAGCATTGTCACTCAAAGACCTTCTGTTGTACAGTTAGATCCCTAGAACTTATTCATTCCATGTAACTGAAACTCTGTGCCCTTTGACCAACACCTCCCTGCTTCCCCTCCCCCAGCCCCTGGCAGCTTCTGGTTGCAAATTCTACTCTCTGCTCCTATGAGTTTGATTGTTCTAGATCCCACAAACAAGTGAGAGACCATGCAGTATTTGTCTTTTTGTGTCTGGCTTATCTCACTTAGTATAATGTCCTCCATGTCCATCCATGTTGTTGCAAATGGCAGATTGTCCTTTTTTAAGGCTGAGTAAGATTTCATAATATACCTGTACCACGTTTTCATTCTCCATTAGTCCATCGATGGACATTTAGGTGTTTCTATATCTTGACTGTTGTGACTATGCCACAATGAGCGTGGGAGTACAGACATCTCTTCAAGATCCAGATCTCAGTACCTTTGGATCTGTATCCAGAAGTGGGACTATTGGAACAAACGATAATTCTATATTTTATCATTTGAGGAACCTCCATATTGTTTCCAGAGTGGCTGTATCAGTTTGCATTCCCACCAACAGTGTATGAAATTCCCTTCTCCATATCCTTGCCTGCACTTGTAGTCATTTTTTTTAAAGATTTAATTTATTTATTCATGAGAGACACAGAGAAAGAGGCAGAGACATAGGCAGAGGAAGAAGCAGGCTCCTGTGAGGAGGTCCTGGGATTCACGCCCTGAGCCGAAGGCAGACGCTCAACCACTGAGCCACCCAGGTTTTTGACAATAGATATTCTAAGAGGTGTGAGGTGGTATCTCATCGTAGTTTCAGTTTGCATTTCCCTAATAATAGTGTCCCTTTTCATAAATCTATTGGCAATTTGTATGTCCTTCTAATCAGTTTATTTATTTATTTATTTATTTATTTATTTATTTATTTAGCTATTAAGTTGTAGGAGTAGAATTTCATGTTCTTAATCCTCAAATGCTTGAAGAAAGCCAAAAAATTCTGGGATATAGGGAGATTTTTGAGGGTGAGGGCTGATGTAAGACTAGGGAGGTGAGGGACAGAGAGGCAGAGAGCCTGGGAGACCCTCATCTCCTGGCTTCCTCTGCCCAGTTGGAGTATGAGTATGTGGGAGGCAGGCAGACAGATACTCAGAGTGGGGAACTGTGTTCAGTTCCTGTGTGCAATGGTTCTTTCCTGTGTTAGAATGGAAACCAGGAGTATACTGTACCACATTTAACTAGAAACAGATAATCAAATCAGGGATTACCATATTGTAGTACATGGGGTATTTTAGTAGATCGAACTTTATCATAATGCCACTTAGGTGTACTCTCACTAGACAGTAAAGTCAAAATAGCATCAATTTTTTGTCAAGAAGATACAGAATGTAGCTCAACATCAGGCTTTCTCTTCCTAAGTAATTCATAGCGCTGTATCAGTTCTAAAACATGCAACTAAAATTTTTCCAAACCACAAAAATATGAATGATCCAATACACATAGATTTGGTTTAATGGGTAAAGTATAAAAAGTGGAAAAGAATGCATACTTTCCAAGTGCTTACTGCCAGTAAGGTGACATTATTAACGAGCAAAAAGAAGCCTGTAAACATTAGGCATTCGAGAAGGATTTTGCCACACCTGCCCACCACCCCAAAATAAAACTACTAGAAACACTTAGTTCTTGATGCAGGAGGCCAATGTTTTTATTTTAGGTCCTACTTGTGCTTTTAAAGTTGTAAAATGGTTTAGCTCAACTTTTAGGGACTGTTACCTTTACTACCAGAATATTAATCACAAAAAATCAAAACCAAGTTACTTATTTAACAAGTATTGCAAACTTACATTGTGTAAAACACAAAGATAAACAAGATACAGTTCTTGAGAGTGGCCGTGAAAAGGCCTGGTGGGATCTCCGAGGTCAGCCCACAGGGCCAGGGGAAAGGCTGTTTTAATTTTCCATTCTGTCTGGGGGATGACGGCAGCTGGTTTTCTGGAGCGTGTGGGCAGGTAGCATGGAGAGGCTTGTGCTGACGCAGGAAAAACAGGAAGGTGTGATCAACACCTACAGTAACCATAACATCGGAGGCAAGATAGATTGTAATCTTTATAAATTATTCACAAAACCCAAACATGATGTTTTACCATGAATCTTGGGAACGTAAAGTACAACTTCACAAAAATATCTTTGGAAAATGGAAGAATAAGCACAGACGGTTAACAAAATCCATTACAATCTTAAAATTTAAAAAACTACCTTCAGTGTATGACAACCAAGGACAGTTGTCTGTTGAGACTTAACCCTGAAATAGTTAACAATAGAGTCACCATTCCCCAAATTATCTGGAGCAGAAGGTGTTGACAACAAATAACGAATCACATAATTCTTGCAGCTGTCTGCTGTAGACTCTGGTGGGTGAGACTACCAGACTATTAGTTCTGCAATTTCATTGTCAGCGCTGCCAATAAATCCCTAGTGGCATCGTGACTGCGGAGGCAGTGGGGGGTCTTGAATCAGAGCTGAGGTGATGGAGCGGCTGATCCGTGACCCCATAGAGATGGTGAGCCCACAGTGCACGTTGCATTGCTAGTCCTTCCTTGTGTCAGTCTCCTAGGAACCTATTTTAGCAAAGAGTAGGAGCAGGTGCATTCCACAAGAGAAAATAAAATCTTAATAAATAATTAACCACAAGCACAGGCAAAGAAATGCAAATGCGAAGAGTCAGGTGACAGAGTTTCTTTGTTTGTTGTTTTGCATATAAAATCAGCTCAGATGTGAGTTCTTTCAGGTCCCAAAGAAAAAGACACGGCCTAATTAGTTGAGTTTTGCAAACTGTGTTCAGCTAGGTGAGGTACTAGTGGTGGTTTCACAAAACTAACAAAGTGAGTCACTGATTTTTTTTTTCCCCTTTCAAGATGTGATTATGTAGGAAAAATAGAGAGTCTATTTCCATAGTTAGTGTTATATAATAATCTGCCTTCAAGAATGAAATTTGCATGAACATGTGCCAGGGCTTGCATTTGTAACTCACGTGTGCTCTCACTTTGTTATAAATATAAAACCTGTTCTGTGGCCAGACAGGTTTGGGAAATACTGTCTTAGTAATAGGGGCTTATTGCAAAGTTATGAGAAAAAGGAGGTCCCTGGTCTACTTCTGAGAATCTACCTTTAGGAAATAAAAATACCCAGGAAGTTTTATATAGGATTGTTCCCAGCGTCTGTTTTCTGATATTGAGAATTCTCAAAACAATCTAGATATACAATGGTAGGGAAATGATAAAATAGTATGGTGGATGATAAGTATTTCATATATAATAAGTTATTATATGTAAAAATATTATACACCATTAAAATTACATTGATAGAGCTAATGTGGAAAATTCTTGTTATAATATTTTTTTGTTATAATATTAAGGGAGAAAAGTGGAATATAAAATTGTAGCTATGGTTTTATCTCAGTATGTAAAGTACTGGAAAGTATGTAAAGAACACTGGAAGGAAACATGCCAATATGTTGACAGAAAATGCCTCTTGGAGGTGGAGTTTAAATAATTCTTCTTGCCCTTTCTATGTCTTCTCCTCTTTTCTCCTTTACTGTACTTTTCACATTTCCTACAGTCCCAGGACCCTGGGACCACACCTGAGCCAAAAGTAGATGCTCAACCACTGAGCCACCCAGGTGCCTCAGGGACATAGGCTTTAAGCTTGCAGTTGAACGGTGGATATTTTTTCTTGTTGTCTTTCATTTGCCTCTGATGACAGATTTTCTAAGAATTCAGGTGGAGGCACTTGTGCCTCTGGTTCCTCTGATACAACTGATACCAGTAGGAAGAATCAGGGACGCTCAGTCACAACCAAGGATACCAGGCCTGTGAGTATTATTATTATTATTATTATTATTATTATTATTATTATTAAACTTTAGATTCTTGAGCAGCAGCTCCAGCAGATGAAAGCAACTTACCAGCTAAACCAAGAGAAGTTGGAGTACAACTTCCAGGTGCTGAAGAAGAGGGATGAAGAGAGCACAGTGATCAAATCTCAGCAGAAGAGGAAGATAAATCGGTAAGCGGGCACACAGAACATCAGCCCGTCCATGCTGAAAATGGGGGTGGGGGTGAACTCCTTCTGGAGGAGAGCAAGCTGTTAAAAAAGTCTTCTTAAAAGTTTTTTTAGAAAAGATAATCCTTTCCCCGCCCCCAAAGAATGTACAACAAAAAGTTTGTCTCCCACCCACCCCCTATTTTGCATGGTTCCTCTTTTCCACCTCTGTAATAATTGTTCATTTCTTTTGCTTCTTCCTGAATTTCTTTAACCACATTACAAGCAAACATGAATAAATACTGTCACCACTCCCCTCTCTTTTTAGACTAAATGACAGCATTCTATACACACTGTCCTGTGTCTTGAATGTTTCCATATCGGTTCATAAAGAGCTCTCACATGATTTCCCTGTGGTTGGGCATTTAGATCGCTTCTAATCTTTTGCTGTTGCAAATGATGCCAATGTAGGTACTCATGCCAAGTGTCTCACTTTGCACAGGCGCGGGGCCGTCTGTAGAATAAATTCTCAGCTTGTGATTACAGAAACAGTATGTGAGCATTTTTGAGAAGTAGGAAGTACAACTGGAAGTAAGATAGAAACATAAAAACAGCATATTCCTACCACCAGAGATTGTTTGGCGTGTATCTCTCTGGATCTCTCCTTTCTCTTGCTCCCTCTCTTCACCCATCTACGACAACCACAAAACCACAAATCTGTGCTGTCAGTGAGAAGGAGTTCTCTGAGAAGGTTTCCTGAGGAAGTGAAATAATGAAGTGGAGGAGGGATATGAATCGGTAAAAAAAAGAGTTAGGACTCCAGGGTAGACGGTGCCAGAGCCAGGAGTGAAGGGCTGGTCTGAAGGCGAGGAAGCAGGAAGCTGAAGGTTCCTCATTTGCTGACAGGAACTGCACTGTGAGAGAGAGGAGGGTGGTAGGACCGGCAGTGGGCAGAGGTATGGGAGACTGACCTTGGGTTTGATCCCAGGGGCAGGAAGGTGAGTGGCATCATCCCTATCATCCCTTCTCTGGGGCTCCCCTCTGACTTCACGCATGCACAGTTTCCCTTACCCTGAAAAGCCCTCAGTCGACCCTGCTGCTCCTGTGTGAGGGCTCTCTCTCTTCTTGCTTACCTGGCCATTTTCCTCTCGCTACTGGCTGGTCCCTCACCTCCAGTGCTCATAATTTGACCCCTGACCCTGAAATTTGACGACCACTTCCCTATGGAGGTGACCAGTGATGTCCTTCTAGCCACATACCACAGCTCTTCCTCAGGCCTCATCCTGTGGTTACTGGCACCGAATCTCAGAATATTTTTCCTTCGACTTTTATGACTGAAAATTTGCTCTTCTTTCTCAGTGCATTGCTAATTGGTTTCCTTTGGTGGTTCTGCTTTCTCTTGCCTGATTCGATATTCTAGAAAGCGCCTTACCCCTTTATATTTTTATCCCATCCACCATCTATACCAGTCTCATGGCTTTGCTTATAACCACTTTTTTTTTTAAAGATTATATTTATTTATTTGAGAAAGAGAGAGCATGAGTGGGGAATGGGGAGGGGTAGAGGCAGAGGGAGAGGGTAAGGGAGAAGCAGATTCTCCATTGAGCTGAAAGCCCGACATGGTGCTCAATCCCAGGACCCTGGGATCACGACCTGAGCCGAGATGCAGAGGCTTAACCGGCTGAGCCACCCACGCACCCCTGACCTCTTTTTTGATGACTCTCAGCTGCATATCCCTGATCCCAACCTCACCTCCTCATTTTATCTGGGACTGCCAAAAGACATTTCAGCTTATAGAGTCCCTGTCATTGCCAGTGGACAAGTTTTGAAACCAGGCTTGCCTACCCTCCCAGTTTTCCCATCCTCCACCTCTGTCCCCTCCATCTCTAGTTTCCAGCCAGTCAACAAGGACATGATGTGGGATCCCTGGGTGGCGCAGCGGTTAAGCGCCTGCCTTTGGCCCAGGGCGCGATCCTGGAGACCCGGGATCGAATCCCACGTCGGGCTCCCGGTGCATGGAGCCTGCTTCTCCCTCTGCCTGTGTCTCTGCCTCTCTCTCTCTCTCTCTGTGTGTGTGTGTGACTATCATAAATAAATAAAAATTAAAAAAAAAAAAAAAAAAAAAAAAAAAACAAGGACATGATGTTTTGTTGAGCCTCCCCTTGCAACCATCTCTTCCTGTCCACTCCCTGTCTTGCTACCTTGCCTAGACCTGCAGCGTGCGCCTGGAGTTTATTTTTGTTTTATTAGCTTCTGTGGTTCGATGACACGTAGAAACCTCTTTACTAAGGGATGTTGGGAAAAATACTTTGGGATGGCTACTTAATAAAATTTTTTACATCTATATGTGGAAAATGTCCTAGAATGCTGTAGTTAAGAAAATGAATTAGATGTTGCTTTATCAGAGTCTAAGTTAAATGATTTTTGCATTTTATGGAGGCTGAAAACACAAAGGATGGATGTTTGTGTGTTTAGGGACCTTATGCTTATTTCAGAATAATGCTTGAAAGGGAAAATTTTATCTTTAGAATTTTTAAATGGACAATATGTAGGCCTTCAGACTCTCCATTCCTATGTAAAGGAGGCACTGACACAAGACACCTCTTCACTGGTTTGAACTCTGAAGTATGGTTGTGGGTCTAATAGCTGTGCCTGCCATGCATATTTCGTGAGACAAGTTTCCATGCACAGAGCTCCCAGGGCAGTGAGATGTGGAGCTGTGACATGCCTGGACTCACAGAGCCATTGGCCAGTCTATCACTGCCCCTCACTGTGCTGGAACTTTCAGCCGCTCCCTCCACCTGCAGGTCAGGGTAAGTTCCACGCCTCACCTCTGGACTCCTATGTGAACTGCCCCCACAGCGCTTTCATGCTCTACTGAGCGTGAATCTTTGTCTCTGGCTGGACTGATAGTGCCTTGTGTTGGAACATATCCTTGTTTTCATCTCTGTATTCAAACATAGCCCAGACACACAAGAGACCTTCCATGTTTGATGAATGAGGGAGTGAATGAATGAGCTATCGGACTCCTGAACAGTATATATCATAGACTTGTGGGGTCAAGTTTTCATTTTTTCCTTTCTATTTTCCTTGTATTAGAAGTGAAATGACCGCAGGAGGCTGCAAAAAAAAAAAAAAAAAGAAGTGAAATGAACATCCAATTCACAGCAGTGAGATAGTTGAGATTCGCTCTTTAAATATGTGAGGTGGCACTCAGTAGGGACACGGTCACAGATGGTGTGTTGGGGGAGATTCAGTCACGCTCCTGAGGAGGAGACGGCCTTTCCTGTGGCTCAGGGCTTCTGGACTGTTGTAAATGAGTTTAATTCTGGACGACACCCTTACCTCCCGTGGCCTTCCTTTCCTTTCCATCACAATTGGAGCAGCCTGGTTTTGGAAATAAATGGGAGGGTTTTCTGCACCTGCACAAACCTGACCCACCGTTCTGTAGAATGGTGTGAAGTACCTGAGAGGAACATACACCACAGCTTCTGTTCAGCGACAGAAGAACTCTTTCCCCCTCTGCTCCACAGCCTACATGATACCCTTAACAATCTGAGATCGAAATACGCCAAACAGATCAAGCAGTTCCAGGAGGAGAACCAGTCACTAACCTCTGACTACAAACGCCTTGTGATGCAATTCAAGGAGCTACAGAAAGCCATGAGGTATTTTAGGGACCAGGGTCCCAAGGCTCATGCCCTAAATAGAGGTGAGCCCAGACCCTAAGAGTCCTTTGTGCTGTCTTCTCCGCCCCTTTACTTGCATGTCATCTGCCTTTTCTTGAGATATGTGGGGATGGCCTTCAGCCTGTCATAGGTGAGGCCTGGAGGCCAGACCCGGGATGCACCACAGCTCCACCTCAGTTCTTGCCCTACTGCTAATGGAGGGGACCCTGGCCAGGCCCCCAGGGTCCCCAGGCCATGCTGAGCAACTCTCCATCACAGGCATTTTGCTCTTATCGATGAAAAGCAGTTTCGGGAGATTTGGCTGATGAATGAAGAGGAGGCAAAGGAACTGATAAGTAGAGCCTTTGATGTAGACAGGATCATCCATACCCATCATCTGGGACTCCCATGGACGGTGCCTGATTTCTGGTTCCTGAGGAATGTGGGACCTATATCTCAGCAGCAGCAGAAGTCTGCCACACAAATATTAGAAGAGGTGCTGATGCAAACAGGTGACTGAAATGATGTCCTAGACCTGGGGGCTGGGGGCCCGTAAGACCACTGTGGCAACCCATTCATTTCAAAGATGAGCAAACTGAAGTCCAGAGAAGGGGGAAGAGGTCTGGTAGCTGGGAGGTCCATAGTCATGGCTTTTAACTGTCTAATATAATTTATAGCTTTATCCTCTTCCCTGTATTATAATCTGGTAGTTTGATCTAGAAACTTGATCAAATTCTGGTTCAGTTTAGTTTCGCTAAGTACATTGTTGTGTACCTCCATTGGGATAAACTAATGTCAGGTTGGTTGTCTCTCTTTTTGTGAGGTTAGCAACCACTGGTAGTCATTGTCTAAGATCCATTAATTGCCTTAGGGGTTGCAAAATGGTGATATTCTAAATTCTATCACATGTCTTCATTTATTAGCTGGAACACTTCTGAAAAGAGAATCTTCCCCCTCATCAGCTATTTGTTACCCTGAGACACACTTCATGTAGGAAAAACAGGATAGATGCTGTTCTTTCTCTATCTACTAGTTTTCAAAATAAATGGGATGGTCTCTAGCATCTTCTAAAGATGACCAGTGACATTTTATAAAACAAATATCATGGGGCACATCAGTGATGCAGTTGGTTAAGCATCCGTCTCTCAGTTTCGGCTCAGGTTGTCGTCTCAGTGTTGTGAGATCGAGCCCTGCATGGAGCTCTGTGCTCAGCACAGAATCTGCTTGAGTCTCTCCCTGCATCCACCCCCACCTCTTTCAAATCAATCAATCAATCTTTTAAAAATATCATTATGAACACATTGTATTTAAACAAGTTTGATGTGTTTCAGTTTACTGCACTTATTAACCTTACTGATACTCTAATTGTCCCATTTTTGGCCAATGAGAGTCTCTTCATGTTGGCTTCTGGGTCCTTTCGATACAACCTTAGTAGTCGCTGATAGTTTCCTGGGTTTCCAGAATGAACAGATGTTCCAATCTTATATGTTTCCTGCTTCAAGTCTGTAATCAGCCATTTCTCAAGGTCAAGAAAACCTAGTCCTTTTAAATAGCGAATGGTATTTTGAAACCATAGTCTGGGAGCTGGAGTGCTCATTGTTGGGGATGGGTCAGTTTCTAGGCCTTCCTAGTGGATGAGTATAGTGTGTAGAATTACATTTTCATGAAAAAATAAATCATGTGTTTATCCTAACACTTCCTAATCATCAGAATGCCAGAGGTTTTACTTAACCTTATCAAAGTATATCTCCTCTCTCCTAACTTGAAAATCTTGGTGCATTTCAAGATTATTATTCATTGCTTTTCCCAGAACCACAGAACAGTTGCAGAATAAAATATCAACCTGTCATTAATAAATGATTACTAAAAAATGTTTAAACCTTTCTGAAGTTCATTTTACTCTTAGGGTACATTCCACTAGGGATGTACACACAGATTGCTGTCATTCATTCATTCATTCATTCATTCATTCATTTATGGATTTTATTTATTTATTTGAGAGAGAGAGAGGAAGAGAGTACACCAGAGGAGGAGCAGAAGGGGAGGGACAAGCAGACCCTGTGCTAAGCACAGAGTTGGACGCAGGGCTTGGGGCTCCATCTCATGACCGTGAGATCATGACCTGAGTTGAAACCAAGAGTCAGATGCTTAACCAAGTGAGTCACCTAGGCTTCCCCAGATTGGTGTCTTTTAAAGTCACTTGGAATAGTTTCTATTTGGGGCACCTGAATGGCTCAGTGATTGAGTGTCTGCCTTTGGCTCAGGGGTCCTGGGATTGAGTCCCACATTCGGCTCCCCACAGGGAGCCTGCTTCTCCCTCTGCCTTTGTCTCTGCCTCTCTCTCTGTGTTTCTCATGAATAAATAAATAAAATCTTTGAAAAAAAAAAAGAGAATAGTTTC
This sequence comes from Canis lupus familiaris, assembly GCF_011100685.1. Taxonomy (NCBI): domain Eukaryota; kingdom Metazoa; phylum Chordata; class Mammalia; order Carnivora; family Canidae; genus Canis; species Canis lupus. The sequence continues at coordinate 20,575,649 of NC_049238.1, forward strand.
TATTTGGTTAGGTCACCAACTGAATACATATTTAGATCTTTTTGTTTGTTTTACTTTTGATTGTTAGGCATTGATTTTTACAATTTAATTTTGTTTTATAGTTATGTAAAATAATTACGTTTCCAAAGCCAAATGTACAAAACAAGGTATATTGGTGGAAGTGTAGTCTTATCCTCTCCATTCTATTTTATCCCTCTCCTATGGGTAACTATTTAATAATGTACAGTTTATCTTTCCATTGCTTTTAAAAACAAATGTGTATATATATTTGTATATATAGACCTCCTTCTAAAATGAGAGCATATGCTTTTCTCCATCTTGTTTTTTTCACTTACAAAGTATCCTGGAGATCAGTCTATAGCAGTGAGAAGGAATATTCTTCATGCTATTTTTATTTGGTATTCTGTTGTGTGGCCATGCTACAACGTTTTCGGATAGTGTTTGTTGGTGGCTACTTGGGATATTTACAGGTTTTTGTTTGTTTGTTTTTGCTCTTACAAACATTGCTGCAATAAATAGCTCTATGCATTCGTGTTTGTATATTTTTCCTGGCGAATTGTTGGGATAGACCCTTAAAAGTAGGATTGCTGGATCAAAGGGTAAATGCCTCTGTAATTTTGCTGGATATTGCTCCATAAGGATGGGACCATTATGTATTTCCACCAGCAGGATGGTATCTTGTACTTTTCAAAATATCTTCATTTATATGATCTCATTTTATCATTTGAACAACTAGTAAAACCTGGTAGTACAATGATTTTTTATAACTATTTTCAGATGAGGAAATGTATAGTATAAAACATCTTTAAATTTCTTTTTTTTAAAATATTTTATTTATTTATTTATTCATGAGAGAGAGGGAGGCAGGGACACAGGCAGAGGGAGAAGCAGGCTCCATGCAGGGAGCCTGATGTGGGACTCGATCCCAGGGCCCCAGGATCACGCCCTGGGCTGAAGGCAGCCGTTAAACTGCTGAGCCACCCAGGTATCCCCACATCTTTAAATTTCTAATTTTAGCCAAGAAAATGTTCAGCTCTGCTATTAGTCAACAGCTCTTGCTGAGAAGTGAGGCTACCACTTGGTACACAGTTTAGTTGGCTGCTTCTGATCTGCTGCTGGTTTAGAAAGCATGTAGCTAGAAGTGCTAGATTTTTCTAAAGTTAGAATAAATAGGTTCATCCTCTCCCTTCCACTTCCTGGCCATGGCCGGATTTTGAGTGTGTTGTTGGCAAGGAGATGAAATTTTGACCAGCGAAATATCCTAGAATGGCAGATTTCTCATCCTCCTCTCCAGTCCGACCCCCAGCCTCCCTGTTTTCCCCACGTACTTGGCTTTCTTCAGCTGAGGAGACTCCATAGGGCCTTAAGGAGGCTTTTTAAGAGGTAAATTTTCTCAAGGAAAGCCCTTTGACTGTTGCTCAAAGTCAACAGAGCCAAACAATAATTTTCTTTTTCCCTCCCACTCTCTTTTCTTTGCCCTGTCTGCAGAAGAGGAAGAGACCGAGGAGGCTGCCTCAGAAGCAGAGTCTTACCTTGACCTGCCGAAGCAAATTTCCGCAAAAACTACCAGAAAGATCCTGATGCTCCTGTGTGACGAGTCGGTGAGGCCAGCTGCGTGGGGCTGTGCCAGAGGGACTTCTGGCTGGTGGCTTTGCAAACTCTCTGTCCTTGCTTCTTGTGTGCTGCTGCTGCTGCTGCTACATCTGGCCAGGCCAGATGTAGCCTGGAGGCAGGGAGTGCCCAGGCATTCAGCAGCAGAGCAGGGGTCCCTCACAGAGAGACCCTGCCTCAGAGCAGCCCACAGCTGTCAAATGGGTCATCCCTTAGTGGGTCAGCAGGGTGTGGGCCAAATTGGCCCACGGGCTCCTGCTAATTATTATTAGTTTTTAAAGAAGCCCATTCTGCAAGAGAAGAGGTGCCAGTCTCACCTCTGTGAACCCACCTGCCCAGTAGTGTGGCCACAGCTGACATGGCCTTATTCTGGGAGCTCAATCTGTGATTACTCTGGGGGTGTGAGGCTTTGGGTATCTGTACTGTATATTAGCAAAACCCACTAGATTTAGTGTAAAGACACTGGAGCTGGCTCAGCTGGGAGTTGGGGTGTTATAGGAACACAATTGGTGTTTACTTAGATCCTGCGTTTCTGAGATGTGTAGAGGAGGTGCAGCAAGGGCTGGCAGCCCCTCACCCCTTTGAGAGTTTTCTTTGGCCAGGAGCTGGCTCTTGCCACTGAGGGCAGCTCCTGCTGAGAGAGGCAGCAGGCAGGTGTTCCTCTCTCTATTTGCAGGCTTGCTGCCAGTGGCCACCCCTCCATGCTGACCTCCCCCAGGAGTTCCCAGCTTGGAGTGGGTGCCGGGTGCTCAGTCTTCCCATCCGCCCCCCATGTGCACTGTGTTGTGATATGATGTGTCCCTCACCCTCCACGCCTCCCTCCAAACTCAGTGCCTGCTGCCCTGTTTGATGATATTTGAGGGCTAGCCTATGAGTGAAATGACATTGCACAGGCAGGGATCTGTGACTGAATTGGATCTGGGCTGCTCTGGGGAACTCAGGTGTTTACCCAGTGGCTTGTGGGTGAGGTGAGCCAGCACCTTTTGGAGGTAGGGAAACTAAATCCATGACGAGCATTGGCTCTATCCCCAGGAAGGGCCCTTGGGCATCCCAGGAAGGACTTCCTCTGGAGGCCCTGCTGCTGAAAGTCTCTGCTTTGTGGGGTCCTGCTCTGCAGGGTCATCGCGGGCTAGTTAGACAGAGGTAGGCTGCAGCCCAGCACTCGTTTCTGAAACCTGTCTCTGACTAGAGATGTCATCTTCCTTCTCAGGGTTTCCTCATAGAGAGCAAGCTGCTGAGCCTTCTCCTTCCCCTGGAGAAGAACGAATGCTATCTGCTGAAGTTGGACGCCATCTTCTCAGTGAGTCCCACTGGGCTGAGTTGGCCTCATTCTAAGCCAGCCTCCTCTGTTTTTCCAACATTGCCTTGGCCCTGGGAGTAGATGTAGGTCTTCCTGGTTTCCCTGGGTTCTCTGTCACCTTGTTCTCCATGTCACAAATTGGCCACAGAGTCGTTTAGCTGTCTCCCAGCCCTGACCCTTCCTCTACCAGCTTCTCTCTCATGGCCCAGATCTCAGACTCTAGATTCTTCCCGATACCCTGAAACCCGGATGTATGTCCAGCCTATTCTAGCATTCCCATACCCACCAGACCTGTGTGGAGCTGTTCCTGACTCCAAGCATTGTTTCTCTGCTAGGATATGATCTCACTGCACTTCCCAGATGTTGAGCGGCCTCACTCTGGGCCATGGCAGGTGCTGGGGATGTTCAGGGGAACAAGCCAACCTCCTGCTGTTAGGAGGTGAGGGTCTCTTAACTCTCGGAAGAAGTCTGTGATGTTTGAGCAATTCTCCTATTTTCCCCTAGGCCCTTGGAATTGAAAGTGAGGACGACTTATATAAACTGGTGAACTTCTTCCTCAGATACCGAGTTTATCATTCACCCTCCAGTCAGGTAATGTGAAGTGCAATAAAAAAGAGAGCATTTGAAATTCTGAAAGCCCCCAGAGGGCATTGCTGCCTTTGCATAATACTTCTGGAGAAATAGTGAGGGTTTTATGTCAAAGAAAGTGAACTTAGCATTTCCTATTTTATTGTTACTTTTTCTATTTGCAAGGGGAAGAAAGGTTGGGGAGGAGAGGCTGTTCTCATACTAAGGCCCCGAGGCATCTTTTCCTGGGCCCTTCCTCAAAGCCTGATCTCAGCCCCTAGGAGTCCTGGGCCCACCACGTTCTGAATATTTTGATCCTTACCACTTTCCTGCCAAGCAGGACCCATCTGCAATACCTATCTTGATTGTAATGAACTATTCTGAAGAAGATATCATGTTAACTATTTTATAAAATTTTAATTAAAAACTTGGATTAAAAAATATGTTTAGCAATGCTGGCTCCAGGGGGAGTATCCTGATATGCTTCCAAAAAGAACTGGCTGGGTGAATAAAACCCAGAAGCTATAAAGGGGAAAAATAGGATCTATTTGACTACATTAAAAACCAAACAAATAAACCTTGTGAGGCAAAAATCACTATAAGCAAAGTTAAGATACAGATGACAACTGGGAGAGGAAACATCTTAAATTCATACCACAGTTAAAGGCCTATTTCTTTAATATACAAAGAACTAATATAAACCAATAAGAAAAAGACCAACAACTTGGACAAGGAATACAAACAAAAATCTCCTACAAGAGACAGTACGAATAACTTTTAAACGTATGAAAAGATAACCAGGTTTCTTTTAATAAGAGAAGTGCAAATTAAAACTGTCCAAATTCCATGTGCAACTGTCACATTGGCAAGACTGTGCGAGTTGATAGCACATAGTGATTGGCCGAAGCGTGGGAACCAGACAGGCTCCTAAGTTGCCGCTGTGAGAGCCAAATGTTGCAGCGTCCCTATGGATGACTTCACCATGTACTCTATACCCTGCAGTTCTCCTAGGATTTCACTCTGCAGCTATGTCTCAATACATTTGAAAGGATGTGTTTATTGTAGCTCATTGGTTGCAGCATTGCTAGAAGTGGGAGAAGATTGAAAACAATCTACAATTCCATCGTGAAAGAATTCATTGTTCAGGGGAACAAGCCAAACCTCCTGCTCTTAGGAGCTGTGGTGAATCTACATAGTGGAATACTATGCACCGGTAAAAAAAAAAAAACAAAAAAGTTCTTTACGTATTTATGCGAAAACATCCCTAAGGTTTATTGTGAAACATGTAAAGTGCAGAACTGTGTGTGTCATAGAGCATCATTCCTGTGACAACGGGAGGGAAGGCGTTGCTTGTAGGGACATAGTATTTCTTTGGAAGGATACGTAAGAAACTGATGACATTGGTTTACCTTGGCATCTGTCACCCCCACAGGAGCAAACAAGCCTGATGTCGGCACTGGAGCCAGGAGAGAAGAGAGACCTTGAGGAACAGAAGGAGGAAAGCCTTGGGGAAGGGGAGGCAGAAGAGAAGGAGCATCCCCCTTCTCCCATGCTCATCCACCCCAACGATGTCCTCAAGATCCTGGAGGCCTTTGTCATGGGTCTGAAGAAGCCCAGGTGTGGTGCTGGAGGGCTTGCTTGAAGCGGGCTGGGCAGAGGCCATGCAGATGCTATAGTCTGAGTGTGGAGGTTGCAGGACAGGAACCTGGGTGGGGAGGAGAGGCTGGTCCTCGGGAGGGCTGGAGGAATCGGGGGACAAGTGGACATGAAGGAAAGAAATAGGCGTAGAAGTGATTTTCTCATTCATCATTCATTCAACAGTCACTGGGGTCTGCTGGGTGTGGGCCCTGTGGAGGGAGCGCTTGGTTATCAGAAAATGGGCAGAGCATAACAAGGTGTCACGTCACTTGGGAGAGGCAGTGGCTTCCCCATCTGGCATGTCCGAGAGGGGTTTAGGCACCCAAACTGGGTTTTCCTGGGTGGATTAAGTGGGAGGAAAGGGCACTTCAGGGTGTCACAGTATGGGGAAAGGCCTGGTATATTCCAGAATCGTGGCAGAGAGGTGTGGCTAGTGTCAGGGTCTTCCCTGGGAAGTGAGACCAGTGGGCAGGGGAGCCAGGCAAGGAGAGCCTTGCTCGCCGTGCCCAAGATCTTTGTCTTTGTCCTTTAGTGGCCCGGAGCCAGAGCATGGTTTTAAGCAGTGGAGGCGCCATGGTTGGGCTTGCATTTTGCAAAGATCCCTTTGGTGGTGGGGAGGGGGCGGTGATGCCAGATACAGGAGAGCAGCTGAAAGGTTTGTCCTGGTGGAGTTGATGATATCCTGGATCAAGGCTATCCTTGAGGGGATGCCGAATTCTGAGAGGTGTTTTGGATGCATTAGTGAAAGAACTGGGCATAGTAGCGGGATATAAAGTCAGTGAGGTAAACTGACTGAGAGAAAGGGGATGACAAAAGCGACAATGGCACCAGGAGTCAGGAATGCTGAGGGCAGTCATGTGCACTTTCTGAGAATTGGCCATAAGCCGGTAGACTCACGAAGCTGAGTGGGAAGGTGACTGGTGGACAAGCAGAGTCTGTGAGGGACAGGCACTGTGACTAGCCCCACGTGGGGACCTGGGGGGTGCCAGGTGGCGATGATGATACTGTTGCTCTTAACCTTCAGGGACTCCCGGGCACCAGTGAAGTTGAAGCATGTGCGAGATGACTCGAAGGACTCTGAGTATTGGGAGGCCCTGACCACAGTTATCTCTGATACCACGCAGAACCTCTGGGACGCTCTGTACACAGCTTTGGAGAAGTATCAGTGAGTGTGCATGTCATAGCCCAGGAGAAGGAGGGGCCCAGCCAGTTGGTGGAGGAGGATTCTGCTTGCAGTGGCCAGTTTGCCACCTCCCTGACTTGGAGAGAAAAGCTGCCTTTGGAGGGAAAGGTCCTGTTGAAGGGGCATGTGGTATTGTTGGGTGGCTGGTCCTCTGGCTTCCTATTCTGTTCCTGCTAGCCTGGTTTGTTTTGGGCAGGGAGGTTGCTCTGGGGTCAGGCTTCTGGAATCCTCTTCCACCTCTAAACAGACCAGAAACACAGAGATCCTGGTCCCTACTTGGCAGAGGATGCAGGATTCAATGAGCCTCTAACTGATTTTTCCACCCAAAGCCTCATCCTGACCCAGAGGGCCACGCTGCTGATAGAAAACAACTCTCTGGAGCAGCAGAACACAGAGCTCCAGATGCTGCTTCAACAGTATCTAGATTCCAAGGTGGGTGACGGACCCTCCAAGGACGGTAGGCAGGCGGCCAAGGGAGGCAGTGGGGCTGGAGCTGATATTAGGAAATGAGTCTCTTTCCTCACCAGAAGCAAGGGAGCATTGAGGTGTGACATAAAGTATCAACAGTCATACCTGAGGTTGGGACAGAATTATTGGGCAAGGGAATGGACAATCCTAAAGCCTTCTCTGAGATGTTTGGGCTGTGAGAGTGCCCCTTTCATACCCATGGTCTTTGGCACAAGCTGCTTGTTGGACTATTCTTGGAAGCAGTGCCAAAGCTCACGATGGCTTCATAGCCCACAGAACCCTTCCTTATGAATTTTCTTCTTTGTCTTAACAACCCCTCTGTGAGGTCAATAGGGCATAGATGATTCTCCCAAAAAGGAGAATCAAGACTGGGTGACTCTGTGACATGCCCAGAGCCCTGGGCTCTTCCCATATTACTGACCCAGGTTGTCCGGCCTGGGATGTAACACGGTGAGAGGAGGCGCCAACTGGGATAGATATTTGCTGGCCCCCATTCTTGCCCGCTCCAGTGTGGTTGGGGCAACTGTTCCCATGGCCTGCAGGAGAGGAAATCTCACTGCCTCTGCTCCAAAGATTAGAATCCACTCATAACACAGTTGGTGGCTCTGCTCTGCTAGTGTAGAATCTTTTACATGATGCTGAAGCCCTGGGCCAGGACAGCCTTAACACACTGGGCTGAGGGTAGGTTCTCCTCACCAGCGGTGTGTGTGAGAGGTGACTGAGGCCAGCCACAAGCCCCGGAACTGAGAATGTGGCCCCACCATGGTCTCAGGCCCCAGGCCACACCTGAGCAGAGGATGTGGTAAGCCTTGGTGTCGTGATGGCCTGTTGGCCTGTGATACACATTAGAGGACTATGTGGTCCGTGCTTTTGTCCACGCTGCTGTGTACAAGAAGATGGGGGGGGGGGGGAGGGAGGGGGAGGGCTAGACTGGTGATGGGATGCACAGGTGAGGGGGGGGGAGGGAGGATTTAAGAGAGTGGCTCAGAGCAGAAGGTTAAGAACATTACCAAAGGTTAGCTGGCTGGAGCAGAAGCCATACGAAAAGCTTTAGGACTTCTCTTCTAAAGGGAGGCAGACTGTGGGCTTTCCCCCAGCATCTGGAAGCCCTTGGGAAGAAATACTTGCAGAGATTTAGAGCCCTTAGGAGAGCCAACATGTGCACCTGCCCCCAGAGGTCATGAAGAAGGAGGGCCCCGGGAAAATGTAATGACCTTTCCTTTTTCTCTTCCAGATAAACTCCGAACTGCAAGTTCCACCAACTCAGGTATTCCGAGTACCCACAACATAGAGCTGGGCCACAAAAGGCTGCTGTGTTAAGGTGAATGCTGGCACTGGCATTGGTGTTGGTGCTAGAGCCGAAGCTAGCACGTGTCACCCGGGGAGCTGCCTGGGCCCACTCTGGATTTCCCAGAGCTGCTATGATCAGGCCTGTCAAAATAAGGCCATAGAAGGGGTGACCTGTATCCTGCAGTCATGATTAAAGTCTTTAAAAAGTTGTGGCTGAATCTCTTCAAAGAGCTAAGGTCCAGTGAAATGCTGGCCCATGACTCCACCTCATGTCATGAGGGGACTTTTTCCCCACCTCAGATTGTGGTAGGACAATAGGCCTGTCACTGTGGGATTGGACCTGGGCCCGTGGCATGGGACTCCCCTCTTGCATTTGGGGGCAGTTAGCTGTGAGAGGAGTCTGTGAGCGGAGGCTGGAGCTTTTGGGGCTCTTGCAGGATCTTTTTTGTTGTTGTTTTTTTAAGTAGGCTCCACATCCATTGTGGAGCTCAGTGTGGGGCTTGAACTCACGACTCTTTGAGGTCAAGACCTGAGCTGAGATAAAGAGTTGGATGCTGGGCAGCCCTGGTGGCTTAGTGGTTTAGTGCCATCTTCAGCCCAGGGCGTGATCCTGGAGACCCGGGATTGAGTCCCACATCAGGCTCCCTGCATGGTGCCTGCTTCTCCCTCTGCCTATGTCTCTGCCTCTCTCTCTCTAGCTGTGTCTCTATGAATAAATAAACAAAATCTTAAAAAAAAAAAAAGTTGGATACTTAACCAACTGAGCCACCCAAGTGCTCTAGGCTCCTGTAGGGTCTTAAGCCTTCAGACTGTCCTTGGGCCTGCAGGACCCTTTTGTTAAGCTTCTGGGGTCCCCGGTTCCACCTGGTTTAGTGTAAGGCTCTTCTCGTGGCCAGCCTGAGCAAGTGGCCCCATGCCTTAGGCCCTTCTTGAATCTTGGGCCACGAGGCTATTCAAAGGGGAAAGCCAGAAGGGTCCAGCTAGTGATGAGTTTGCCAACCTCAGAGAGCTCACAAACTCTGGGCCCCTATACGGTCCCCCAACTTGGCCAAATGCAGACTTGTCAGCTCAGTGTTTAATTTATTTTATTAAGAGAAAAATCACCACTCACGAAAGGAACAACAGCCAACAGAAACCAGGCTCTCACTGCAAGTACCACCTCCTGGCCTGGCCTCAAATGAGGGCCTGGCAGGGCGGGTGGGCACAGGGTTTTCACTCTCACTGCTCCTCATCTAAGCTTCTGAGCACTGGACCAGGCAGAGGAAGCTCTGGGAAGCGATAAAAACCCACAGGCAGGGCAGGGCCGAGGCTTGTGCACCCACCATGATGGCTCCTTGGGCAGGAGGAGGAGCCACTCTGGAGGGCAGCAGGGCAGAAGCGGCCACCTCCACGCCTTAGCAGGAAGGATCTGGCCCTCATTTACAGAATAAGGACTGGTGGTCTGACTGCCCTCACAAGATTCTGTTGAGGAGGGAGGGTGATGCTTTTTGCTTATTCATTCTTTTTTTATAGCTCTGGGCACTGGCCCATGACAGGATTCTCAGTTAATTCTATTAAACCTTGACTCCTCCACGGGAAAACCTAAGGGAGGATCTGGGGTGGCTTAAGGGACAGACCCCCACTCCTGCCCACCCTTCTCACCCACCAGGCGGGGACCAGCTGAGTGGGACAGGGCCAGCAACAGGCTTGGGGTGGAGGAGGAGAGGGATGGGGTCGCCAGCCCAGCAAGCAGGAGGCAGGCTTCCGGGACTTGAGGCCACAAGGGTGGACACTGGGCTTCCCAGGCTCCCCAGGGAGACTGGAAAGTCCACACGAGAGGAGGGACAAAGGCCCAGGCCCAGGAGAGGAGCGGCAGCCAGGCCGTGGGGCTTCAGGCCCCGAGGAGCTTCTTGACCATGTAGCCGGGGAGGCTGTAGAGGAAGAGGGCAAGCATAAGCAGCCCCAGCAGCGCCAGCACGATCTTGATGATGAGCCACTTGTATCGCGTGCAGATGAGGTACTTGATGGACTTGAGGGGGTTGAGGAACCAGACAAAGGCGGTGTCAGGCCGGCTGGGGGTGGGGAGGGGATGCGGTCAGGCAATGGGCCTCTCCCAGGGCACCCCATGCCCTCGGCTCTTCAAGACCCCCAACATGCCCTGTCACAGCCTGGGTTCCAAAAGTAGTGAGAGTGCTGGAACCGGGTGTGGACCCCTTTCTTAAGCACCAGGTTTAGGCTCTTTGTGGGACCCTCTGGCACCCTTGGTCTCCTCCCAAGGCCCTAGAGGGCTTTCTGGCAGCTGGGCAGCCGTCCAGCCTCCACCTGGACACTGGTGGCCGTGGCTGTTCACTACTGAGAGGCAGCCGCCGCACTGCCCACAGTGCTGATCCCTGGGAAGCTCCTCTGTTCAGCAGCTCCCCGTGGGTGCTCTGGGGCCGCCCCGTGTTGTCTCTGTGAAACCAGTGTCTCTCAGCCTCTCCCCCTCTGTGATGAACATGAGCATCTATGCCCACCGCACCCTGCCCAGGGTCTGAGGAGCCTCCGTGGGATGCACGCCCCTTGCTGCTCTATCTTCTGCACAGCCTTCCGGCCAAGAGGTGCTTGCTAAGCAATCCCCTCTGGTGTTCATGTTTACAAAGACAGTAGGTTTTATAAGATGTCAAGATATAAAATTCAAGTACTGAATAGATTTTTTTTCAAGCTCCTGTCCCACTGGCCCCGCAGAGGACACAGACCATGCCCTCCAGAGCCAGGCTCAGGGCACAGTGGGGCTCCCACTCAGGGCACCTGGTTTCCAGGCCTGGTGGTGATGAGCAAGTCAGGCTCCCGTTTGAGCCTCAGTTTCTGTACTTACACAGTGGGGTTAATAGTGGACTCTGCCTCTGGGGTTGGTAAAGGGGAAGGAGACAAAGTGCACATGCTCTGCTAGGCCCCCAGCTGCTCAGCAGATATTGCCTGGTCAGCAGATGTTGGCCGCTAAGCTATGGGAACTGGACAGGGTTCCTTACTGGCCTGCACGACAGAAAACGGCTCTGGGTTGGGAGATGGGGGCTGGTGGGAACCAGTGAGGTCTTGCTGGCTACTCCCAGCCAAACCCTTCCCCATCCCCTGTCCACATGTCAACTGCTTTCTGCCAACAGCACTGGGTTAGAGTCAGCCTGTCACAAGGACAGCAAGTAGCGTCATGCCAAGGATCCTGGGTTGGCAACTTGAAAACCTAGGCTGGGTCTTAGCTCTAATCAGCTAGGTGACCTTAGGCAGGTTGCTTTGTTTGAAAATTGCCGTGTGTGCACGTGTACACGTGTGTGTGTGGGGGGGGGGCATCGCGTGTGCACGTGTGTGTGTGCCACATGCTGCCCAGCTCATCAGCCCTAGGTCCAGAGGAAGAAGTGAGGAGTACCAGAGCCAGGAGGAAGCCAGGCTCAGGCCCCCAGGATCTTCTTGACCAGGTAGCCGGGCACAGAGTAGAGGAAGAGGGCGAGGAGGAGGAGCAGCAGCATGAGCAGCAGCAGTTTGAGGAGCAGCCAGCGGTATGTGTGCCACAAGAAGTAGCGGGCAGACTTGAGAGGGTTCAAGAACCAGATGAAGCTCGTGTCTGGCCGCCTAGAGCAGCAAGAGGGCAGAGGCAGCGTGGAGAAAGGACACAGAGGATGAAGAAGGCTCAGGATATGGCAGGGGCCTCGCAACGGGTTGGGGCGACCTTGGGCTGAGCGTGTGCACCTCTGGTCACCTCCCCGGCCCTCAGGGCTGCCTGGGGCCCCACATTCCACCACCGCAGCGGTGTGGGCTAAAACTAGGAAAAGCATTCAGCTCTGTGACACGGGCCTTCCCTGGGAGAGGGGCTGCTTTCCTGAAAAAGTAGCCCGTGCTTTGGTTCAGAGGGAGGGGTGGATTCCGGTGGGGAGCAGACAGGGGAAGAGGCTCCCCCACCCAGAGAGAGATAGAGAACACAGAGGTGCTTGCAGAGCGGGAGCGAGAAGTCCAGAAGGTTCTTGCTGCCCCTTCCTGTTCCAGTGGCCCCAGGGATCAGCGTGGCAGGGGGGCCAGGCCGGCAGCACACTCACTTGGGTTTCTCTAGGGGGTCAGGTTCATTGCGGGCCAGGCCCACGGGGTTCTTCTCTGCCTCCTCGGCTGTCAGGAGATGCAACTCTGCCTCCACCTTGCCCTGCAGAAAGAACAGAAGGATCTCGGCGCTCAGGCCAGGCGCCGGGACCCTCCGCGCCCTAGCCGGGCCCAGGCCTGCCCTCTGCCCAAGCAGTGGCGGTCCCCACCGTGAGCTCGAACTCATCATTCTCATCGCGGGCCAGGAGCGGCCACCAGCCTTTGACGCGCTTCTGCTTGAAGATGGAAACCAGGGGCACGTCCACCTCCCCCGTGGCCATCTCCATGGTGCACTGCTTGGCTGTCTTCGCGCCCCGGGGGAACCGGTTCAGGTCCAGCTCGATGGCCCCTGTGGCAGCCCTGGAGTCAGCTCTGACAGGCCGGGCCCGGTGGACCCCCCGCCCCCAGGGTGGGCTCCCCCTGCCCGCCCCCTCCGTTCCCCAGCCCTGCACCCAGGAAATCGTCCGCGGAGAAGTGGTCGGCGTCCCAGATCTGCAAGGTGAGCCGCGCGGGGATCTTGTACTCCGTCTCGTCCCAGGAGAACATGGACTCCTTCTTGGAGATGACAATCTTTTCCTCGGCGGCCAGATAGTCGAAGGGGAACAGGTAGCGCCAGTTGAAGTTGCCCTCGCCGGTGAGGGAGTGATAGTGGACATCCGTGTCCTGCTTGTCCTCCTGCTGGCCCTTCAGCCACCTGCCAGGGGCCATCAGCTCCAGACCTGTGGCCACCTGCAGGGGGCCCCTTCCCTCTTCTCCTGCCCCCAGAAAGGTGGGCTCTCCCAGCCCAGGGCCCCCCAACCCTGTCAGGGGCCCTCACCCACCCCCGCACAAAAATGTCGCTGGACTTCTCCCCAGTAAAGAAGTCATCGTCCTCCAGGACCACCTCGTCCGTGTTCCACACGATGACCCGGAGCTCGTACCTGGGCAGGGGAGAGGCTGGCTCACAATCTGGGGGTAGGGGCTGTCCCAGGGTCTTGGGCATATATAGGGCAGGTCACCAAGGGGAGTCCTGGGGACTCAAGGTGAGCATGAGGTCCTGGCCCAGATTGGGGTGGAGAGAGACGATTCAGGGAAGGGGGCAAGGAGGGGGAGCTGAGGGAACAGGGGGATGTTGGGGCCCTGGGCGAGGGAGACAGGAGGGCCCAGGGGAAGCCTGTCTGGCTGACACGCCAGGACCCAGAGCACACCCCTAGACAGGGAGGCTGACCCAGCTCCGGAGGGGCAGGGCCGCTATTGGGGGGTGGCTGAGCTCAATCTCGGTCTCCAGAGGCCAGAAGGCACTCCAGTTCTAACACAAATGTGTATTTAAGCCCAGCAGCTGGCAGTGGACTCCCAAGGAATCTGGTTTCCTTTATGTCTTTGTCCTTGAAGAGGATTTTTCCACTTGAAGTGTACTTGTTATTATAAATCGGTGGTTACATTTCAACCATTCGGAGTGTGGTTGAGTCACCTCCCCCCCACGTTACTTGGCATGTGGTCCATGGCATTCCCAAGTTTACCCTGAGTCCCCGATTACACCATGGGGTGAAGTGTCCACTAGTGGCCAGCCCTGGGACAGCACACTCATGACAGACCTGGAGGCAATTCCAGGCAGAATTTGCTAATTTGCAGGACCCAGTACAAAATGGAAATGTGGGACCCCTTATTTAAAAATTAAGAATTTAGGGGCACTGGGTGGCTCAGTCAGTTAAGCCTCTGCTTTCGGCTCAGGTCATGATCCCAGGACCCTGAGATCAAGCCCCACATAGGGCTCCCTGCTCAGTGGGGAGTCTGCTTCTCCCTCTCCCTCTGCCCCTCCCCCTGCTTGTGTGCTCACGACCTCTATGGAATAAATAAATAAAATCTTTTTAAAAATTAAGAATTTAGATATTGTCATCTTGAAATAAACATGGGGCCGCTCTGAGTGTGGGACCTGTGGCACTTCCCTATCCAGGCCCTGGTTCCAGGCACCGCAGGTGTCAGAACTGGCAGCAACGCCATTCTGTCACTTTACAGATGGGAAAGCCGAGGACCCGGGAGGCCGTGTGACCTGGCCAGGGCCAAGTGGGAGAGGCAGGCTGTTTGCCTCTGGTCCTCTTTCCACTCTACCCCCCGCCCCCCCGCCCCTTTCTGGGCACTCACTCCTGCCTATCTCCTCCACAGGGGTTTTAAATAAAACCTGGCAGAGTTAATGACAGCCTGGAGTGGGGCCAACAGAGCAGGCTCCGGGGTAGTGCCGCTGGGAGGATGAAAGTCCACTGGGCGGTGCTGATGAGTGCACATCTCCTCACGTCTCACCCAGGGCACACTGGGGGTGTGTCTCCGCCTCGGAAAAGGGGACCCACCCAGGGCAGCCCCCACTGCTCTCTCCATGGGTTGCTCTGTTCCCCCCACAAGGCCACAGGGGAAGCACCACTGACCACGGTGATGTGGGTGATCTGAGTCTGGGGCCCCTACAGGAAGGAAGGTCATGGAGAGGTGGGAGGGGTGGGGAGGGGAAGGCAATGGTGCTGGGCCCCAGAAGCTCACTTCTTGGGCTTCCGAGGGGAGATGTCCAGTGGTGTGCCGGGTGCTGGCATGTCCATGGGGAACATATCCACCCACAGCTCCAGGCGGCCCTGCGGAAGAGGGGGCATGGCAGGTCTCCCAATGGACTCCCCCTGCCCCGGAATGCCAGCTACCCCCCACCAACCTTTGTTCCCTCAGGACCCAGTTCATCAATTTTCATCCTTGGATGCCAGAGTTCCTATGACATCACCAATAGCCAATCACAGCTTCTAAGGGAGACCCCTGAGGGCTGCACCTGAGCTGATGTGACTCTCACTTAGAGCAAAGACGCATGCCACCAGAGTTGCTGCGAAGGGCCATGGTGGGGAAGTGCCTGCCAGGCTTTGGGGATGTGGCAAACAGTATGAGGATCCATTTTTATGAGCTCAGGTGGGGACACCCTGATCCCAGATACCAAAGAACCTCAGATCTCAGCCAGGTAAGTGTCACCTGCTCGATGCCTGGCTTGTCAGGGTTGAGCAGCGGCCGAGTCTCCACATGTTCGGGCACGAGGCGGCAGCCCACACGGGGGATGTCCTCCCAGTGCCTTAGGGCAGACAGTGCCACGTGCTCTTCTGTGGGCTTCCTCTGACCTGCGGGTGCCGGTGGGTCAGTTGCACACACAGCCTCAGTAGAATAAGAAACCTGTGCTGGGCTAGACTCAGGGGCACAAAGAGGCCCCTGAGCCATCACCTGTCCACCCCATCTCCTTTTTACTATTGGGGAAACTGAGGCACAGGGGGACAGTTGGCTTGCCCAAGTTCTCAGCTGCCCCACAGGGCCCAGAGAGACTGGGTTTTTGGGTTTGCTCTGCCTGGGAAACCTGACTAGAGAATCCTGCTAGGCTGTGAGGGCGAGGTCGGCAAGAATCCACCTCTTGGCCCAGCATCCTGAAGGTGGCCAGCAAGGGTTCCACAGCACACATGCCTCCCTATTCTCTGGGAAGTGCCACGTGGGCAAAGGAGTGGTGAGAGCCCAGGGCTTGGAGTCAGAGGGATCTGGGCCCACCTCTCATTCTGCCTCTGAAAAGCCATGTGACCTTGGGCAAGACACTGAAACACTTTGGGTCTCAGTGTCTTTCTCTTTCTCTGCAGAATGGGGAGAACC
Source organism: Canis lupus familiaris (assembly GCF_011100685.1). NCBI lineage: Eukaryota > Metazoa > Chordata > Mammalia > Carnivora > Canidae > Canis > Canis lupus. The sequence continues at coordinate 20,591,419 of NC_049238.1, forward strand.
ATCCTACCCCACAGGAATTCTGAGATGGAGAAAGAAGACAACAAGTGGGCAGGTGCCCTGTAGGATGGGGTGGAAGGGCAGAGGCTGGGCAGACAGGAATGGGACTCTAGGCTGATGGGCAGAGGGTCTAAAGAGACTCCAGTCTAGACCTCAAGATCCTGCCTCCAGGGATGTGTGGGTTCCTCTTGGCCTCTGAGGCCCCGTGGCTGTGTCCAGTGCCCTATTACCATTCTCGTCCTCGATCTCGGAGGGCCCAGTGAAGACGCGGTTGGACACTTTCACTCTCCCGGGGGGCCCAAAGTGGGGGCCATCCACTTTGCCCTCCTTGCAGAGGCGGGTCAGAATCTGGCTGGGCTTCATGGGGTCCCGCCAGATATTGTAGCCATGTCTGTGGGAGGGGCACACAGGCTTCGTCGGGCTCAGGGTGGGGCTGGGCCCATCCCCAGGCGGTAACTGGTTCCAACCAGTTCCCTTAAATTGGCTGCTGCCTTGAGTCAGCATGTGGGCCCCACCTGAGATAGGGTTGCTGGGGGCTGCTCCCTCCTACCCCAGGCCCCAGCCTCATATGCCCAGTGTCTCAAGGATGAGCTTTCAGCGTCCCCCAATGCAGCCCAGCCCATTCCCAACTATGCCCTTTCCTCCGGTACTTCAAAGACTTCCATGAAGACACTGATAACGAGAGAGGTTAGGGATGTGACCAGATTCACACAGCCTGTCAGTGCAGAGGCTGGCCAGGTCCCCAGTGGATTTTGCATAGCAGCGCCACCTCTCCTCCCAGCCCACTGTTCTCTCCTTGCCCTGCCTCCTCTGGCCCGGAATCCTCTGGCTCTCGCCTCGTCTTACAACCCATGGAAGGAGGCCTGGCCTGGGGCAGAAACCATAATAGAGCCACCTTCCCAAATCACAATCCCTGAATCTTGTTTTCAGAGACAAGACACTGCAGAAGCGCCCAGGCCCGGCCCGGCCCCACCTCCGGCCCCGCCCCAGTCGTGCCCCGCCCTCGCCCCGCCCATCTTCGTCCTCGGCCCGCCCCCTCGTGCCCGCTCCGCCCCGCCCGCCCCCCCCGTCCTCCCCATCCCACCCACCCCCTCCTGCCCCCTCCATCCCCGCCCCGCCTCCGCCCCGCCCCGCCTCCGCCCCGCCCCGCCCCGTCTCCGCCCCGCCCCACCCCTGTCCCCGCCCCGCCCCGCCCCATCCCTGCCCTCGCCCCGCCTCACCTCCGCCCGCCCCGCCCCCGTCTCCGCCCCACCCCGCTCCCTCCCCGCCCTCGCCCCGCCCCCGTCTCCGCTCCGCCCCACGCACATGGAGTAGGTCTGGGCGATGCCGCAGGTGGCGCGGTGCTTGCTGTAGAAGCGGTTTTCCAGGTCAATCTTGGTTTCCCCAATGAGGTCGTCGGTGCCGACCAGGTCCCAGTCGTACACGGCCACCGTCAGCATGGATTCCATGGGGAAGGAGGCCTCAATGTCAAAGGACCTGGCGGGGTAGGGGTGGGGTCAGGAAGGCGGAAGGGCGGGGCTGGGTGGGGTGGGTGGAGGGCCGGCTGGGGAAGCGGGGTGGGCAGGAGGGGCGGCATGTGGGACGCCAGGGGGTCTTACTTCCCAAAGACAGGGTTGAGCTGCTTAGAGATGTAGTTCTCCTTGTCCCGGATGTCTGTCTTGCCCAGCCGGATGGCGATGTAGGGGTCTGCTTTGCCGTTGATGTCTGCGGGGTGCAGGTCCGTGGCCTGGGATGGGGGCAGGTGCTCCTGAGCAGGCTCCCCACACACCCAGCTCACCTTCCAGTGCCCTCGCGCCCTCCCTGATGGTCCCATGATGGCAAAGGGTGGGAGCGCTGAACCAGAGACGGGAGACTTGCTGCGGGACCCTGGGCAAGTCACACTGCCTGTCTCAGGTCTTGGCTTCCTCCTCTATAAAAGGTGGGAACTGAGGCGCCTGGGTGGCTCAGTGGGTTAAGCCGCTGGCTACGGCCCAGGTCATGATCCCAGGGTCCCGGCCTTGAGCCCCGCATGGGTCTCCCTGCTCTGGAGGGAAGCCTGCTTCTCCTTCCCCCTCTGCTCCCCCCTCTACTCATGCTCTCTCCCTTTCCTTCTCTCTCTCTCAAATAAATAAATAAAATCTTAAAAAAGAAAAAGGTGGGAACTAGATCAGATGACCTTCCTGGTGTCTCTCAGTTGGGGCTGTCACTTTGCCACTGCTTTAGCTCCTCCTGCATAAGGGGCCTGGGAGACTGTGGGGAGAGATCTGAGGGGGGAGTCTTACCCTGACCACATAGACTCGGACCAGCACATTGATGGGGTCATTACTGGGAATGCCCTGGAACATGCCATAGGTGGGGTCGTAGCCGGCTTCCCGGGACACATCCTCTGGGAGTGGCACTTTGTACACGCAGAGGGAGCCCTGGGGCAAGGCAAGGCAGTCAGGGTGCAGTTCAGTTCCCATAGGCACGGCAGGGGTGCATTCAAAACAGCACCCTGCTGCTCAGGGTCCTAACCCTTCAGCCACTTGCGTCAGAGGGAGGTCTGGGGGTTCTGGAGGGAGTGGCCAGGGCAATGTTGGAGGTGGGACACTCAGGGCAGATGCTCTTTTATAATCAGCACAGAAATATTTTCGTATTTTGCTAATCAGTATAGCTAACAGCTCCACTTGACTGTCAGCCCTGGGCTTGGGGCTTGGGGCTTGGGGTGGGGAGAAGAGCTGGTGGGAGGGAGGCTCAGGGTTCAGGGCCTTCGCCTGACCTTGAACCTGCCCACGATGCGCTCCTCCTCAGTGGAGCCGTCCTCATCATCTCCCGTCTTGCCCCGCAGCAGGTTGAAAGTGTGCAGCCAGTCCTCAAAGTTGTCGAACTCGGACTCCAGCTCCTTGGAGTACACCTGAGCAGGGCCGGGCCGTCGGGGGGACAGGCCATGACCACTGGCCTCCATCTCACCCCACCTGCCACTTCCTGCCCCAGGCATGACCCCACGCTCCTGGTCGGTCTGTTCCCAGACCCTCACCTTCAGCTCATCAATCTTGGGTTTCTTCTTCTCAGGGACTTCAGACCCCTGGCCGGCGCCGGGGCCCTGGGTTCTCTTTTTCTTCTCTTCCTTTGCTGCCTTTGCCTTCTCCTTGACCTTCATCGGTCCCTTCAGGCCTGGCCAGAACCAGAAAAGGAGGCCCAGGTCAGTTTGGGGCAGAAGTGATGGAGCAGGAAGTTTGGGGTTGGAGAGCCAGATCCGCTGCTAATTTACTTTGTTAATTTAATTTCTCAGGGCTCTGTGTGCTCATTTGTAAGCTGCAGACAGTGCTCCCTGGCATGCCTGCCTCACACGGGGGCAGGGCACCAATAAAGCCACACTGGGACAGTGTACGAAGACTGCTGTCACGCCCTCTGGCAGGGTAGAGCACAGAAGGAACATGGGTCTTGAGTCAGCACCGTGCAGCTCACTCTCCTCTCTGGCCTCAGTCTACTTGTCTGTCACATTAAGAGGGCTGTTCCATATCAGCATTTCCCAAACTACGTTCAGTGGGACACCAGCTGTAGATGTTCTTGGAATGTTTTAGGAGCAAGGGTACATTGTGGTCAGATAAGCTGGGAAATCTTTTACATTGTAACTTCCATTTAGAGACTTATCATCACGTTTGTATATTAAAGGACTGGGAAGTCCTGTGCCTAAAGACCGGTTTAATCCATTTGACCAAAGAATCCTCTTTTCCCCTTGGAAGACCCATTATCATCAGTGTTCCATGGAAAGGGTCTGGAAGATGCTGGAGCTCTGAGCTCCCTTCCAGCTCTGATGTTCCGTGGCTCTAAATGTCTGTGGCTGCTGAACTGGTTCAAGCACAAGCCACCCTAGTTGAGGCCCTACGCCCGCTCTTGGTGCCCAGAGATGGCTGGTGATAGCTGCCTGCAGCTGCCGCGGCTACTGATGATAGTGGCGTGGTGGGCAGGAGAGCCAGCCCTCTGGGGAAGGAGGGGAGGCAGAGACCCAGGTCCCAGGCTCACCCTCGGTGTTGTCCACCTCCTCCTTCTCCTCCAAGTCAGTGCCTGAGACCTCTTGCTGCCGAAGTTGCTGCCAAAAGATGAGGTGAAGGGAAGGGAAGGTGGGCTTCTTGGGGAGGGGTCTTTTAACCCCACACTGCGGTCTGAGACTAGTCTTAAGGACTTAGAAACAAACTCTTTTGGGACACCTGTGTGGCTCAGTTGGTTAAGCGTCTGCCCTTGACTTAGGTCATGGCCCCGGGGTCCTGGGATCAAGTGCTGCATAGGGCTCCCGGCTTAGTATGGATTCTGCTTCTCCTTCTCCCTCTGCCCCTCCCCCTATGCCCCCTTCACCCCTGGCTCATGCTCTCTCTCTCTCTCAAATGAACAAATAAAATCTTTAAAAAAAAAAAAAAAGGAAACAGAAACACTTTCTGATTGGGGTTCAAACTCATCATGTGCTCTATGTAAAGTGGGTTAAAAAAGTTTATGATGTGTACGATATGCCTAACTACTCAGGAGCTTATGATTCTTTAAATTGTATATCATTTAAAAATAAAATGCCTTTTAATGTTGATTCTTAGTGGTATTATACTTTTTTAAATGTAGACAAGTATAACGGAATCAGAAAATGTGTTTTAATGTTCTTTCCCCACAGTCCACCCTACCTGCTGGAAACCAAACCTCGGGGTTTCCATTAAGGCGCCACTTGGTGGCAACCTGTGCAAATTACAGGAGTAGAGATGAGACAATAGGCAGCTCCTTGGAGCTCCAGCCTGGGCAGCTTGAATCCAGGAGATGATGGTGGGAGAAGGTACGACTAGGGAACCCCCCCACCCTCAAGGCAACCTCCTGCTCTTTAGAAGCTTTTCTGGACACACAGGCATGTAGCTAAAGATTACATTTCTCAGCCTCCTTTGCAGCTAAGTGTAGATATGGAGTCTAGATTCTGGCCAACATGAGTGGAAATGGTATGTGCAACCTCCAGGTTGGGCCCTCAAGAGGGAAGGAGTACGCTTCCTCTTCTTCTATTTTACCCCTTCCTGTGCTCTGGTATTAGGACCTGAGGCTGAGCCACCTCTAACCACACAGATGCCAGCAACAAGCGGCAGGGTCTTGGGGCTTGCCTGCCATTATGTCCCCCTATCAGCCTAACACCACTCTCTGAGACATGTGAGAAAGAAAGAAGTTTCGGTCTTGTTCACACTACTCTAACTTGCTACAGCAGCTTAGCCGGCTAACCTAATGTGGAAAGTAAACATCACACATAGCCTGGGTCACAGAAAGGACCTGGGGAGAGAGGGTGTCTGGATCAGCTCAGGTCCTACTGAGGCACAAGCCCCTCCTGGTCAGTCAGTAAGGCAGGGAATGCCCTGATCTGGGTGGAGAGAGTCAGAGGTGGAAGAAGAGAAATGCAGTTTCTGGAATGTGCGATCAGCCTCAGGAAGAAGAAGCTGCATGCATCCAGTAGGGGAAGAACATTCCATAGCCACGATGGCTGAGATATGTAGAACAAAGCAATATAAAGAGGTGCAAGTCCTACTAAGAAATCATTGCTCCCTTTTGGCCTCTGCACGTGTTTCTCCTCTTCCTCAAAGGTCACCTTCCCTGTGAAGCCTTCTCTGACTCCCCCAGGCATTGATCTGCCTTTGTCATCACACTATGTCAGCTGACATGTCCATGAGGGCTCCTTAGGGCAGGTTATGGACTTATCTTTGGCCTCCACAGTACCTAGGATGGTGTCTGACTCATCACATATACTCAGGAGGTGTTTGTGGTGTGAGTGAAGTGAGTGAAGATGAGTGAAGACAAGAGAAAGCCTAGGCAGAGAAGGTAGACTGGACCGTCATCTCGGAAAAGGTGGGTCCTGAGCTGGAACTTCAAGGATGTGAGACAAGTCTGTTCCCAGCTCATGTTAATGGAGTGGGGGAACTGGCTCTGGTGGGGAATGGGAAAGAGGGGCCGATGTGGAGTTGGGGTCAACTCCCCCAGCCCTATTCCTTCTCAGCTCCCCAGCCCAAGCCCAAGGCCTCACCTCCTTCATGGTATCGATGGAAGCAAAGTACTTGGACCACCAGTCCAGCATGCTCTCATCTGGCTCCTCTTCCTCTGGCTCTTCTGCGTTGCCCTTCTTCTTCTTTTTCTTCTCCTTCTCCTCGTCAGCCTGGAGGGTTGGCCAGGTCCAGAGTCCTGCATACAGCCCTGCTCCCTGGACATTCTCTGAGCCCTGGCCATCCAAGGGTTCCCCATCTATTTTAACTATTTACTTCTGGGAAGCCCTAGACTCCATGAGGCTCCTTGAGGTCACCAGTGTCAAAGGGCCCTGTTTTGTGGAGGAAGGTACCAAGCCCAGAGAGGGTCATGACTTGCCAGTTTGAGCTGCTGGCCAGAACACAACTGTCTCTCGAGGGCTTTGCTGCCTGAATGGTTCTCTCCCTCTGCCTCTTTGGAGGAAGGTACTGACCCCGAGCATCCAGGGCCTGGGGAGTGGCTCAGTCCCTGATGCAGGGCCTCTTGGCTTGATATCCTCTGCCACTGCAAAGCCCAAAGCCCCCAGATGGCCCCACACTCACCACATCCACCTTGATGACAGCATCAGAAGTCTGTGGAGGGGAACCAAAGAGATGGGGACAGAATTAGCCACCAGGGGCCTGAAGTGGTAGGCAGCCACCCAGCCAGGAGAGGAGAGGAGAGGAGAGGAGAGGAGAGGAGAGGAGACGAGGGGAAAGAGAGAAGAGGAGAGGATAAAGCGAGAGCAGAGAGGGAGTTCATGCGGTGATGTTCACTGTGGGAGCCCCTGTGCTCTGTGGACTTAGCGCTGACAAGAGCACACTGCCTGGTGAACCTGCAAGAGGTCTGCTTCATAGATGTTTCCCCACAGCCCTTCTTTTTTTTTTTTTTCTTTTTAAAATATTTTTATTTATTTATTCATGAGAAATATAGAGAGAAAGAGAGGCAGAGACACAGGCAGAGGGAGAAGCAGGCTCCATGCAGGGAGCCCGATGTGGGACTCGATCCCAGGTCTCCAGGATCATACCCTGGGCTAAAGGCAGGCACTAAACCGCTGAGCCACCCAGGCGTCCCCCCACAACAGCCCTTTGAGGGTGGTGGTTCTCCACCCTGACTGCGTGATAGACTCACGGCGGGGGGCGGGGGTGGTGGTTACAAATGATCAGTTCCAGGTCTCTCCTGAGTCTGAATGTGGGGGCCAGGCACCTGCATGGCTGAAAACTTCCCAGATGTTTTCAATGGGCATTCAGGGTTGGACAGGGAAGCTGACCCGTATGCAGCAGGAACTCATTAATGCTAGCTAGACAAGGTCAACTGCCACTCTACTGTCCCCCCTTACTAGGGCAAGAGCCTGAAAACTTCAGTGGATGCACAGATAACTGCATAGCTGAAGAGGACCCTGGTGAAAACATCCCCACCAGAGTCCAGGGCCGGGGTGATGAGGGGGAAGCTCAGGTTCATGCTGTCCTCTATCTTTTTCACCTGATGGTCTGAAGTTAGGGGGCTCTCCCCTGGCCTCAGGAGGAGCCCACAGGGAGAAGTTCAGGATGCTGGGAGCTGAGGGGGCCTGGCATCTCCAGGCATAGCCCTGCAGCAGTGGGCTTTCCTGGCAGTGCCATGGTAGGGCTGTGAACCAGCCCCGTCCCTCATCTGCTCCCCTTTCCTCAGACCCATGCCCCCTGCTAACTCAGCCAACTGCCCGGGACCCTCCGGGGTCAAGGACTGTGAGCCAAGGGAAGGTCATTTCAGACTGAGTTCAGACCTCAGAAGCTGGGAGGTGCCCCAGCTGTGTAAAAGACTTGAGGTCAGGAGTGGAGTGGAGAGAATGTGGCAGGGAGGAAGCCCACATCTGGCCCACCCTGCCCTGCAGACACCAGCTCTGCATCTAAATCCCAGATGACAGGTGTCTCTCTGGCAGATAAATGGCCCTAGTGTCCAAACCAAGAGGCATAAGGAGCTTCCACCCAGAAATCTCTCCCCAGCCCTGGGCCTAGGGAGGCTTGTTTGTGAATTGCTGGGATGAAAAACCAGGCAGTCTCTGGAAAGAACATGCAGAACTGACAGTCTTGCACTCAGGGGCGGGTGCAACAGAGCTAGGATGGACTGCTTGCAGATGTAGGCAGGCTTAGCCCTCGACCATGACATGCCAAAGGAGGCGGCCCTGCTCCTGCGAAGCGTCACAGGTGCCCAGCTAGCGTGGGGCTGACGTTACGCGCCTTACCGCGTCCAGCTTCACCATGGTCTCCAGCTTCTTGACAGGCACCTCTGGCTCCATGTTCACCACGACTTCCCCTGTGGGGTGAGAGGAGGGGCCCCCATTGCACAGCACACGGCCACCCCGGAGGAGCCTGACTGTACAGAGAGACGGACAGACAAGCAGACAGACAGGGAAGAACAAGAATGAGAGTGAGAATCAGAGGTGGTCAGAAGGACCAGGGGCCTAAAGCTGATCCTGGAGCTTTCTGAGGGAAGAGGGAGGGACAGGGCAGTTGAGAGAGAAAAGATAGGCATAAGGAGAGGGAGAAAATGAGCCAGAGAGAAGGCTGAGCTGCTGTGGAGTCAAACAGTAGAGTCTGGGCCGGGAGGGAGGCTAGAAGGGAGGCCTGGCCTCATCCATAGAGCAGCAGAGGAAGCCATCTGCCCTCCGGCCCTTGAAGAACGTGTCTGGCTCTGGCTCTTTCTGCTCCAGAGTGATGGGCAGCCAAAGGTAGCTTGGCCCCCAGGATGGGGCGTCCCCTGGCCTCCCTCATGCCCACTCAGGGAGGCCCCTGGGTAGCCAGCTGGCGGCCTCGAGGCCTGGACTATGGGCAGGAGCTGCTCCTGTGGGCCGATGGAGCCAGGCCTGGGCTTCGGGGTGTGGCCATACCTGTGGTGTTCCAGTTGGGGGCTGAGCGGTCTGGGGGCCTGTAGATGAATCGCCGCAGAGCGCTGACGGCATGGGAGCCCACCAGGGTGTAGCGGCCGAAGGCCCGGCAGTCCACCACTCGGATGTTCAGGGGCGGGTGCAACAGCTCGTTCTCTGGGAGGTCCTGGGGTGTTGACCAAGTGCATCCTGGGATCAAGGAGGGAACAGAGGAGACACCCACCCCGGCCATACCAGCTACACCCAGTTCTGTCTGGCTCTGCCCGGGGCCTGCACCCACCACTTCAAACCACTTGACGAGGGTGTTGAAGTTGGGGTTCTTCTTGTAATTGTGGATCAGGGACGACTGCACTCCCTTTCCTGCACACTCGATGTCCACCCGCGGCCGGTCCACCTGGGCCAGGTTCACCCGCTTCAGGTCTCTCAGGCCCCAGAAGAGCACCTGGGGCGGGGGGGAGAGGAGAGTCCCTCAGTCAGTGGGGCCCATTGAGGGTGGGCAGTGAGTTAGGAGAGGCAGGGCCAGGGGAACCGATGAGAGGCCAGTGTCCTCAAGGGGCTTCGGGGCTTCGGGTGGGCATGGGGACACTGACAGGAGGGCTGGGGAAGGTTCTGGACTTGGGGCAGAACGGTCAGGCACTGCAAGGGTAGGAGCCTGGGTGTGACTTGGACACGTCACTTCCCTCCCGAGGCCTTCAGTCTCCTTGTCTGAAAAATGAGGAGTGTCTGAGGTTGCTGGAGACCTCCTGATGCCCGCAGTGGAGTGTGTGACGTGAGCCTTGATGGGAGGAGAGTGAAGGGGCGAGGGAAGCCAGAACGCAGCAGGGCCTGTCCAGGGCAGGGACCGGAGGATCCCCACTGAGCCCTCACGCACCTCGATTCGGTATTTGCTGAGCACGGGCCGGATGCCCACAGGCACGGGCATGATGGGACCTCGGTCCATGTCCACAGGGCCGTTGATGGGTGGCAGGTCTGCCTTCCCTGCTGGCCCAATCTGGGGGATGGGAGTCATAGTGTCACACTCTCCTTCCCCATGAGGTATTTGTCAGGTGCTATGGGGAGCCAGGGAAGGCTAATGCCCCAGGTCCCCGAGAACCACACTGCAGCACCACAGTTTTGGTGAAACTGGCCTCACGGCAGGATGGGGAGGGCAGCTCCCGGCCCCAGTGCCCTTCCCTGTGGCCCCACCTGCAGCAGCTCGAAGGCAGCCAGCAGATCCCCAGCCGTGGCATTGCCTCTGTAGATTTGGTAGTACTCGAGCTGGGGTGGGAAGCGGGGTGGGCAGTACGCCTCGTCGGCCATCTTCACCAGGGGCTTGGCAAAGGTCCGGCCCATGAAGTCGGCTTTGCCCTGACATGACAAATAACCCAGGTGGCCTCCCAGCGCTTGAGTTTACTATGGATATTCTTCACACCTGGGATCTCGTTCAGTCCTCACCACAGCCTCAGGAGCTAAGGGGCAGGTGTGATCACCTCATCCTACAGATGGGGAAGACCAAGCCTTGGGGCCCATCACAGACCTGCTCAAGGCCATGCTGGCAGTGAATGGCAGATGCAGGACTCAGGACTAGCAATGAAATCTTCCTACGTCTAGTCCAGAGCTCTCAGAGTATCCCAGTAGCTGGAGGGGTGGCCCCCCAGCTCTGGAAGGGTCATCTCAATCCTTTGCTTCTCTACTCCAGAGTTTCCATGGAGAGCTGTGAAGCTGTTACTGACTGCAGCAGGTGTGGGCAGGGGGTTGGGGGACCCGGGGGTGTGGGAAGGCTGATGACAGCAGGACTTGCTGGCACATGTCCTGATGACTCTGGGCCTGAGCTGGGCCTATCTGTGGCAGGATGTGTGGACACTCTGGCCTAGCTGTTTCCTGAGATCCCAGAGGCCCCCAGGATCGGGAAGGGGTCAGGCTGCAGTAACAGGGCAGGAGGAGGAAGGTCTGCTGGAGGGTCTGGTCAGCAGCCCCCACCCCCACTCCCAGCTTCCCAGCAAGCACCCTGGCTGAGGAGCCCTGGGGCTGCGCTGGGGAGGTGGCTCTCAAGGCAGGTGGAATGCAGAGATGAAGGCATAGGTCCCTGGGCCTGAGCCTGTCCATACCATGGCGTCCTGGTCATAGATCTCGATGACAATGATAGGGGGATCATCCCTCAACTCATGGGCTTCACCATAAAGCTCCAGGTTGTCAAATACCAGCATCTGGTCCCAGGTGGGGCACAGGGTCTCATTCAGCACCTGCAGCGTGGGACAGGGGGGATATGGGTAATAGGTGGTGGCGTGTGGGCACGTACATGAGCAGGAGTCACCCAAATCACTGTGACTTCCAGGGACTCCGGGGACAGGAGGGTCATGTTCCCTGACTCTTCCCAAAAGCTTAAAATGAAGGCCTACATGAGGCTGGCTCCCAAGCCCCCCCACCCCACCATGTCTTTCCTTTCCTTTCTTCTGTGTCAAACGTAATCACAATTTAAAGCCTTTACCAGTATGTTCTGGGCCCACAGATACCTGCAAGGCTGTTTCTCTAAGGATCTGGGGTGCTGGCCGATCTGTTTTCTGGGTCCCACACCCTCAAGGGCTTCCCTAGTACTCCCCGAGCCAGAGCCCCTCCCTTCTCCCCTGAGCCCTCACCTCTGTGCACTGACTCTGGTTGATGAAGAAGACGCGGGCGAAGGGGTCTGAGAGGCCACTGCTGTCAGCAGCAAAGAGGCTGCGAGCCTGGTACATGTGGGCTCGGAGCTGGAAGGCCTGCTTCTCTGTGGGGAAGAACAAGCTGAGGCTCCGTGTACATACATCTGGGCAGCCCCTCTGGCGCCCTCCCGGACTGCGCTGCAGCAGGTGTGGGCAGGGGGCTGGGGGACCCGGGGGTGTGGGAAGGCTGATGACAGCAGGATTTGCTGGCACATGTCCCGGGGCTGGCAGCCAGGCCCAGCCTGGATGAGGGGGCCTCACTCACTGGTGTAGACCAGGCTGATGGGTGGGAAGGAGTGCAGGCCCAGGCCCTGGGCTGCCTTGACCTCCTCGAAGCCACAGGGCAGCCCGCACAGGAAGTCCTTGCGCTGCTTGCTGAGGCCCAGCCACAGGTAGAGCTCCAGCTTGGCCTGCACCGTCCAGCCTGCTGAGCCGAAGCCCCGCTTGCCTGGCAGCTGGGGGAGGGGTTGTGGTCAGCTGTTGGGTCCAGGGGGTGAGGAACAAGTGGGGGGCCCTGGCAAAGGCCTCATTCAGAGCTGCCCTTGTCCCTCCACAGCCACCTCACCATGGTGGGAACAGAACGGAGGGGGATGGGCAGGACAGTGCTATCTGGCCCTCGTCCCCCCTTCCTATTCTCTCTCCAGCTCTGCTGTGAGCAGCTGCTATGGGGGGGAGGGCACTCCCTCCAAGAGGAGGCTGATCCCTTGGAAGAAGCCAGATGCCAAGCTTGGGCCCCAACCTCATTCCCAAGACTCGTTCCCCTTTTGTACCTTGAGGAAGAGCGTCTTGACCTTGGCGCAGTCCTTTCCCAGCTCCTCCTCAACGATGGAGAAGAGCAGGTCCTTGGAGGGCACCCGGGCGTAGGCAATGCGCTTGTTATTGCTCATCATCCAGATGAAGACATCGGGGATGCTGTGCTGGGGCTGGGGGCAGGCAAGAGGGGGCTGCTAAGGGAGGGGTCCTCCATGGGGCTAGGGCCCCAGAGCCTGACTGACCCTCTGGGCCCAGAGGGCCAGGCCTGGGCCTGCAGAGGGGAGGACCCCAAAGCTGGGTCTTCTTCACCTCCCACAAATTGCATGGGAAGAACACAGGACAGGATGAATGGCTTGTTCTCCTCTGTCTCCCAAAGGCTGTCAGAACCAGAGGGGCCTCCTAGGTGGTCCCGTCCAGCCTCTTCCTGTGCAGCAACCACCTCCCCACTCCAGTCACTCTGGTTTGAGGGCTGGGCACCCCCTCTCTGCACGATAACAGGGGGCGCACCTCATCTGCCAGGAAGCGCAGCTTCTGCAGGAAATTCTGGCATAGCCTCAGCTTGTCCCGCACCGTGTGCTTCTTCACCTGAGCCCGCAGGGTCTTGGCCTGCTGTCCCATGCTTTCCTGCGGGGGTTGGAGGGTTGGGGTGGTGAGGGGCTCAGGCCACACTGCATGACGAAGGGAGCTGGCCCTGGTGGCTGTGACCTTAGAGACAGCTGGTCCCTTGGCCTTGGGCACCCTCCCTTGATCCCCTGTGTGGTCCAGCATGTTCTCACCAGCTCCCGCATGCAGGACTTGAGGCGCTCCCGGTCCAGCCTGGTGCGGGATGAGTGGCCCTGGTCCTTGTCGGCGAGGGAGAGGAAGCGGCTGGGGGATCAAGGGAGTAGTGCTCAGCGGAGGCCACCGGCCAGCAAGCCTGCAGACACTTCCTCCCTTGCTCAGCCCCCCACTTCCAGTCCCTCGCCCCCCGACCCCTTCCTCTCACTAGCAGCCACAGCTGAGCTCCTCCAGGACACCCCGGAGGCGACGCTCAGGGTAAGACTTCTCAGTCTTGATCATCTCCTGCACGTCATTCAGGCCTTCTTCCTGCAGACCAGGAGTGAGGGTGCATGCTGACCCACAGCCCCCTGCCTCAGTCTCCCCAGAAGTCTCCCCCCATTCATCAGGGGACCCCTCACTAGTTCCATGCCCCACCCTGCCCAGGTCTTGACATCATACAGAAACTACCAGTGCCCCAGGCTCTGTCTCTGCCTGAAGGAAGAAGCCACCTCTGGGCTACGGGTCTGTGGTTCCAGTGGATTCGCTGGGGCCGGGCAGAGGTCAGGACTAGATGGTGGATGGGGGTGCGGTGCAGGCCAGAGACAGAGGGGTTGCCAGCCTCCTCCAGGGAACACCAGGATGGGATGGACCAGGATTCCCAGACTCCATTCTATGTAGCCCTTGGGCCCTCCACCCACTCCTGGGGCATGAGAGCAGGGACAGGACCAGAGGTAACGCTGGGGCTTTTCCTGCTGGGCAGACTGCCTTGTGTGTTGCAGGGGAGGCTTCCAGGCTGGGCAAGGCCCTCTGAAGCACCCCCCACCCCTGCCTTCCCCTGCTCCCTCCCTCCCCCCGCCTGGCCCTGACCAGCTTGTCTGCAATGCGATCCATAATGTTGGCATTGTAGAGGCGGCGGCGCTGGTCAGGCCACCAGCTCTTCATGTAGATGCAGGGCTTGCGCTCCAGGTAGGGTAGATGGAAGTAGTTCCTGAGGGGGAGGAGGTGGGAGGTTGAGGGCCGGAACCCAGGGAGGTGGGAGGTGGGAGGTCCAGGCCATGAGACGATGGGAGGCAGTAGGTAGGGCCTCTCAGGACCCTCCATCCTCCTGACTCACCTGTCTGTGATCTGGGGCCGCATGGGAGGGGTGGAGGACACGGAGGCCAGGTCCCCACCTTCATCAGCTTCATCATCACTTGAGTTCTGGATCAGATCGACCTCTTCTTCGTCCCCAGGCTCCTTCCGAAGCCGAGCCCGCTGGGGCCTCGACAGGCCATCAACTTCATTCCCATAGTTACCTGGAGGCAGAATGGGGCACTAGAGGGCCTAGAATCCTTCTCTCCTACCCCCATACTCCTGCCCTCTGATTTGGGTGCTGCTTTGTGTTTGTGGGAGGGAAGTGGGAAGGCAGGGGGTGGGGAAGGTGCCAGGAGTTTGAGCCAGCTTGGACACAACAGAACACTGGCCAGAGGAAGGTGTCTGTGTCCCCCACCCCCAGCAATGACCTGGCTAGGAGCCCTGATGACCACTGGACTCAAGGGCCAGCCTAGGACATGGCCTGGATTCCTACTCTCTCCCCCTTCCCTGCTGCAGGGAAGGCTGCTTTCTCCCCCATGTCCCAAACACAGCTTTACCCTGTGGAGCTAAGGCACCCTGTGGGCACGTGTGCACAGTCGTGTGAACACTGTGTGCTGTGTGGGTGTTTGAGGACACGTGAAGGAAAGTGGTCAAAGCTTCCCTTCCTAGCTGTTACCACCGAGCAGCCCCCAGGCCTGAAGATCCCTCTGAGCCTGGCACTCACCTATGGTGACCTCAAAGGTGATTGGCTTGTCTCCGTTTTTCCGGTCGATCATTGAGGCCTCTAGGAAGGCTCCAAATAGAAAGAATTCTTCCATTTTTCCTGTGCAGCTCTGTGGGGAAGGTGGTTCAAACCATCCCCAAACCTCAGCAGGGATGTCAGGCCTGGAGCCAGGCCTCCTCCTACTGGCTTACAGACAGATGGGGGCAGACATCCCATCCCGCTGGGCAGCTAAGCAGCCCAGACCCTGAAGGCCTAAATCCTTTGACCTCCGGCCTGCATATCCCTAGACAAGGACAACCATGGTCAGGAACAGAGCAGAGACCTGGGACCTCCAGGCAGAGTGCCGGCACAGGCAGTGGGAGGGAACGGAGGTCCCCTCGGGGTATTGGGGGCAGAGTGTGGGATCCTGCTTCCTGGGGAAGGAGGCTTTGTCATGGGGTCTTGCCCTCTGAGGCAGACGGCAGCAACAGGCCGAGCCCAGGCCTAGGGTCCCGTGGCGGGAAGAGGGCTGAGCCAGGGGCCCTGGAGGACAGCCCGCCCCCTGGGTCCTCACCTCCGAGACGGGCGTGGCCTGCTCCACCTGTACCTCCGTGGAGCTGGTGAGCTCGGGGTTGGAGGTGTCCAGGATCTCCACAGCCAGGCCCAGCATGAGGCGGGCGCGGAACGACACGCCCTCGCCCAGGCCCTCGTTCAGGTCCTGGTGCTCGTCCAGCAGCGTGTAGTTGCGGGTGGAGCCGTACATGTTCACCCAGGCCGGGCCCAGCGTGGGCAGGAAGCCTGTGGGCCACGGGGAGAGGGACGACGGGCTCATGGGGCTGGTGGAGCCTCTTTTAGGGTGTCGGGCTTGCACCTCCTGGCTGCCGAGCCGAGGACCCCGTGTCTTGCTCGGTGAATCACTGGAGGCAGGCTGACAGGAGGCCCTAGGAAGAGCTCACCCCTGCCGTGCATGGGCGGCCTGGGCAGCCTCCTCACTCGCACAGAGCCCTTCCTTGGGTCAGGCTCCCTGCTTCCTGGGAGCTGGAGCCGGGGCTGCCTACAGACGCCAGCTCCTCTCACACTCCCCAGCCTGGCCTTCTGGCCCCTGGTGGCCGGTGCAGACCCGCATCTCACCAGGTCTTCCACCCTGCTCACGTGGACCCCTCCCCTCCTCTCCAAACATCCTCCCTCTGTCCGCCTGTGTAATGCTTTCTCCACGAAGCCGGCCCAGTTCCTAGGCCCCGGTAACTTCTCCTGCTGTTGGAATTTGTCTCTGGGTAACATGGGGCTGATCTGCTGTATGAGCTTTGTTTGTTTGGCTTTTGTTCTGCTTGGTTTAGAAAAAAATCATGGCATTTAAAAAAATCAAGATATACTTCACATAATATAAAATTCACCATTTTAAAACATGCATTTTGGTGGTTTTTAGTATATTCAGTATGTTGTACGAGCATCACCTGTTTCCAGGACACTTCCATCCCCCTCATGAGAAACCCTGTACCTACTGGTAGTTAGTCCGGGTCCCTCTCCTGCCTCCTGGAATCACTAGTCTATATTCTCTCTCCATGGATTTGACCGTTCTGGACATTTCATAGAAATGGAGTCATGTAATATGTGGCCTTCTGCGTCTTTGGCCTTAGGTTTCGAACATTCGGTAGCACATCCACCTTTCTAGTCCCCAGTGAGCACCATGAGGACAGGAATGGATTCTTCTCTTGCTCTGGTACCTGGTGCCTGGGTCCTAGAAGGGGTGAGCCCCACAAGCCCATAGATAGGGACTGTGGCAGCAGTATCCATATATGTGAAACACACATAATTATTATTTCCATTTCACAGATGAGAAAACAAATTCAAAGATCACACAGCCACTAACTGTGCGGGTTCAAACCCAGGCAACCTGGTTCAGGTAGGCCCTGTCAACCCTGTGCAGACCTGAGCCATGACTGTCCACCCTTTGAGGTGGGGGCTGCTGACCAAGCCTCACTATGTCCGGTGCCTTTCTGGAGGAGGTGGAGATGGTGGAGGTGTGGTGAGGGGGGAGTCCCATTTACCCCTTCCCTTCGGTCCCCTTGCCCCTAATGCAGTCTCCTGTTGCTAACCTTTGTCTCCGTCATTGGAAATCTTGCGCAGGTCAATGAAGTGGGTGCCGATGGCCACATCGTTGACCTTGTCTGAGTCTCGGATCTGCACCTTCATGCGCTTGCAGAGTGGGGGGAACAGGTCTGTAAAGATGACCTGCTCATTCCAGAGGGGCTCGTAGCTACTTTTCTGCACTGAAGTCTTGCCCTGGTGGGAGGGAATGAGGGTTAGGGTGTGTGTGTTTGTGTGTGTGTGTGTGTGTGTGTGAGCACCTGCACATGTACATGTGTGTGGTGTGTGTATGTGCATGTGTATCCATGCATGTATGTGCAAGTGCATGTGTACATGTATGTGTGGTGGCTTATGCGCACATGTGTGTATGCATGTGGGTTGTGTGTGTATGTGTTGTGCTACGTATGTGGACTACGAATGTATGCATATATATATGTGTAGGAAGTGTGTATGCATGTGTACCTATGGGTGTGTGCATGTGGTATGTGTATATGTGTGTAGTCACGTGTGTATGTGTATGTGTGTGGTGTATATATATATATGTATTCAAATTTTTTATTTAAATTCAATTTAGGGGGCACCTGCACCTCAATGTTTGTAGCAGTAATAGCCACAATATCCAAACCATGGAAAAAGACCCAATGTCCATCAACAGATGAATGGATAAAGAAGATGTGGTGTATGTATGTGTGTGTGTGTGTGTGTGTGTGTATACACATAATGGAAAAAGAAATCTTGCCATTTACAATGACATGGATGGAACTAGAGGGTATTGTGCTAAGTGAAATAAGTCAGAGAAAGACAATTACCATATGATCTCATTCATATGTGGAATTAAAGAAACAAAATAGAGGATCATAAGGGAAGGAGGGGAAAAATAAAACAAGACGAAATCAGAGAGGGAGACAAACCATAAGAGACTCTTTTTATTTTTTTAGAGACTCTTAATCATAGGAAACAAACTGAGGGTTGCTGGAGGGGAGGGGTGGGGAGATGTAGCTGGGCGATGGGCATTAAGGAGGGCACGGGATGCAATGAGCACTGGGTGTTACACAGCGTATTACTAGTTTCAGAGGTAGAGGTTGGTGATTCATCAGTTGCATCTAACACCCAGTGCTCACATGTGGGACGTGTGTATGTGGGTGTATATGAACGCATGTGTGCACTTATATCCAGCAGGCACTCTCCCCCACGCCAGCCTCTCAGATTCCTCCCTTTCAGTGCTCCCGTCTTAGTTCTTGGTCTCCAGGATGCAGAGACAGGCAGGATCCCGTAAGGCCCATGGCTTAAAGGATTCCCCAGCATGGTCCTAGCTCCAGCCCCTCTCAGCTGGAGCTCCCCTCATCTCCCACTCTCCTCAAATGCACCCAGGGATCAACGATGTCACCTGGCTTCTGATTTTGCCTCACCTCCACCTCCAGCCCCCACTTTCCAATCACTCTGTAGCTCTACTGCTTGTTACCCCAAACCCAACCTCCTGCATCCTGCACCCCAATACCTTCTGGCCAGCAAAGAAGACTTGCACATAGGGGTCGACCAGGTCCTTGTTCTCACCAATGAAAGCCTTCTTCACATTGGCCATGAGGCTGGTGTTCATACGGGGCAGCCCCTCAGCTCGGTAAATTTTCACGTAGAACCGGGCCCACTGGCGTTCAGCAGGCACCCCCTCGGGCAGCAGCAAGTTCCTGCCGGCACATACAGCCAGAGCTGTGGGGGCCAGGTGTGGGCACCCCAGTCCTGCCCTGGCATCTATATACCCTAGGGCCCAGGACAATCTCTGTGAACTCCTGCCCTGTCCTGCCTCTGATCTTCCCCTCCTGGGAGGAGAGTCTGTGGATGCCTTGGCTAGCCCTGCCCTTGGTTCTTCTTGGAAGAGCTGAGCTGTCTGGGAGTGGGAGGTACAGGGGGTAGGGTCTGTGAGCCAAGTCCACTCCAGGGGCTCCTTTTGGGAGAAGGGAGGGCTGGGTCAGGTCTCCAGGGGCTGGGTGGAGGTATATGGGAGCCTCACCCCTCAATGTCATCCTCATCTGTCTCGTTGGCCTTATGGGGTGTCTTGATGTTGTCCCCCTTGCCCACCACAGCGATGTCACACTTCACGTAGCCCTTCAGCCCAGCGGAGATGTCGTCGGGGTCTGACAGGATGGCCCACTTGTGGTGGAACTGGTGCTCTGCAGGGGTGAGGAGTGGAGACTGCACCTGTCACCCTGGGGCAGGGTGAGGAGCTGCGGAGCTGAGCATCTTTTCTGCCCCTGATTCCCAGGATGACCAGGAGAAGACAGCGGTCCCCAGAGGGGTGAGCAGCCAGGGCAAGGTCTTGTGTCCGGGTGTGTGGTGTGATTTTGAAGAGAGAGAACTCTCCAAACCCCTGCAGCTCTCCTGCCCTCACCCCTGCAGACAACCTACATAGATAGAACCTTCAGAGAGGTTCCCCTTCCCTGGCTCTTCCTTTCAAACGCCAGGGGCTCGCCGGTGCTTGGGGTATAGACCTCAGTGTGGTCCGTGGAGCCTCCTGATTCAGCTCTGCCTGGCTCACTCCACTCATCCCTCCCCACCCTTGTGCTCCCTCTGGGCCTAGCTGCTTACTCCTCTCTGGACTACTGGAGTCCCTGTTCATACCCTCCTGCCTTTATGGCTGCTGTTCTTTGAGCTTGGAAGGGCCTCCTTCTTACCCCTCCCCATACTCAAACTTCTCAGACACCCGTCAGGGAAGGTGGTTGGGCTGAGGAGATTGCAAGCACCCCGGACTTCCTCTGTGATCTACCAAAGGGTGGGTGTAGACTTGTACAACCCCTCCTTATCTCCAGCAGAGGGAATTAGTGAGTGAGCAGTGTCCTGCTGCTGCATCTGATGGTGCAAAATGGTCCTGCCAGGGTGATAACAGGCCCTGGTCTCCCCAGGAAACCCTTCCAGCTCCACAAGATATTGATACCACCCAAGGCTCCCAGTAGCACCCAGGACTCCTGTGTCCCTGGGCAGCATATTTCCAATGACTCCCTGGCTAGGTCAGCAATGAGGGACTCTCGGGGAGGATCAGACCAAGCCAGAGACCATCAGAGTGAAGACATCAGTACCCTAGCTGTGGGGGTCTTATGACTTCAGGTTCCTATGAAGGGTACCAGGCTCAGGAACAGATATTCAGAAGAAGCAGCAAGTCTGGCAGTGGGTTGCCCAGTGGAGAGCCTGGGCTTTGGGCCCACCTGGTCCTGGGTTCACATTCTTTTCCATTCCCTGGACCAGCTATGTAAGCTTGCTGGGCCTGCTTTCTTCTTGTGACTTGGAGTGAAGTGGCCCACAGAGGGCAGTGAGGGTTAAGCCTGCCAGCACAGCGTGGCTGCCCCAGTGCCTGGCGCTTAGCAGGTGCTCCCTGAGTGGCAGTGGCTTCTCTCCAGGACTCTACTGCTGAGAAGCCCAGATCTCCATGTCAGGCTCCTTGCTGTCTCTCCAAACCTCTGCCACCGGTACTGGGGGGGGGGGCACTGCTCAGCCCTGGGGTTCCACCCCAGCCCATGGCCCGCAGCTGGGCATGCTTCCTAGGAAGTGCCAGATGGAAAACTGGCCCTCTTCCTTTCCCACTCCTCTAAGATGCTAATGGTCACTAGGGCCATCTTGGATTACAACGTGTGTGTGTGTGTGTGTGTGTGTCAGTGGGAAAGACACTGGCCTGGCAGCCGGGAGACCAAGTTCTATTCCCAGGAGGCGCTGGGCAAGTCTCCTCATAACCCTGGGCTTCTTTGTCATATGGAGATGCTGGACTCTATGTTTTCAGATCTCTTGCAGCTTGTGATGTTCATGTGTATGAGCTTGGGTTTGGCCTCCGATTCCCTAGTATTAGTCGCAGAGTGTGCACAGGCCAAGTGTCTACTAAGTTGAACCACAAGAAATTGCCAATTTGTTCAACCTAATAGTTCAGTGGCACTTCCAAGCCACTTAACTTCTCTTGGCTTCATTTATCTCATCTGTAAAAGGGGAAGGAACGCTGATGTCTCCTACCTCACTGTTTTGTGGCAGTCAAGTGTGACACCGGGTGAAACTGTATTGTCACTGTCAAAGAGCCTAATGCAGTCGTTACCGCATCCTCAGTGGTGGGTTCACTCCTGGGACATGAGGTGGGGCCCAATGCCAGGATGGGCCTGAGCTGGCCATGGGCTTAGCCATCATCTTGCAGGCTGAGGGCACTTCCTCCGCCTGTCCCATGCCTCACAAACCCTCTGGGCCACCTCTTGGGATTTTCTCACCAGCCTCATCCACTGTTGGCCCCTGGGGACCCACATTGCTGCTGGTCAGCCACAGCTCTGCATGGCTATCCTCAGGAGGCCTGGGTCCCTTGATAGTTGCTCAGTGAGCCCAGCATCCCTCAGAGGCTGCTACAACACATTTGTGTTGAGGACAGTGTGGCTCAGTGGGTGCTCTGGAGTCATACAGCCTGAGTTCACCCCCAACGGACTGCGTGACTGGGGAAGCCCCAGTGCTTCTTCAGGCCCCAGGCCTCTCAAGTGTAAACGGGGGCAATGCCGCACACCCCGCAGAGCTCCTGTGAATCCAGCAGCCTGAGCACAGGTAGTCACCGCATCCATGTGCAGACTGGACACCCCATCACTCCACACACCCAACGGCCTCACACTCAGTTTATGGTCCTGGCCAGGCTAGGCCCCAGGACTGTCAGGGTGGGAAGGACGGCATGTGCTACATTCGCGGAGCTGTGGGTACTGATGCTGACCGAATCGCGCAGCTACTCACCAGGCTGGGAGTACACGGTTCCCACATCCATTTTGAAGGACCCCACTAGGGTACCACTTCGCAGCAGGTTCTTGGAGTGAATCACCTTCCGGGCAGAACCACCAGCCACCAGTCAGGCCAGGCAGGGCTGAGGCTTTCCATGAGGGTAGGGATGGGGTGGTCTGATGGTGGCACCACCTGTCTTTCTGGGGAACAGCTTCTTGGAGGGTATTTGGTAGGGCAGGGGCAGCTTGCTGAGGCTCAGCATTAATCCCTCTTTCCCTCATTTTTGTTGGCTGCCAGGTACGGGTGAGTAGGTTGTACACTGTACAGAGGCACCTGGCTAAACAGGTGACAGAGGCCCAAATCAACCTGTGCCCCACTTGCCTGGCTGCGTGTCGGGGCATAGGGCTGGGAATGGGGCTTTTAGTGGTTGGTCCATCCAGAGGGATCCCCTTTTTAAGTCTACACAAAGGTGCAGTTTAAGCTAGTGGCCCTGCCTGCCAGGGCTACTCCCCACTCACCGAGATCTTGATGATCTTGTCGAACATAACGTCAGGAGAGACGTGGAAGTCGAAGACAAAGTACTGGAAGGTGGGGACAACCCAGAGCTGCTGTCACCCAGCTGACCTTGGCTAGGGCAGTGCCGGGCCCCTCCCTCCTGCCAGCACCCCGGCCATTTCCCCTGCACCCCGAAGTTTAGATGAACAGCAGTGGCAACCACTGGTCCTCCCTGACTTTGTGGCAGGTGGGAGCTGTGTGGCTTTGAGCAACACATTGTCTGATCTGTTTCCCAGGCTGTAAAATGTGGGTAAAGACACCCACCTAGGGTCTTGTTATGATGAGAGATAAGTCTTGTTATGATGAGAGATATTACATGATACCATAATATACATTGCAGTTATACAGGCAACACAGACATTTCATTAAACCACAATGCTCCACTGCCTAGAAGATGTGTCCCAATTTCAGCAATGTTTAAATGTAAAATGAGGTGTGAACGACTTAATTTGCTGTAAATATAAAATGCTGTGGGTGTGAACAGTCCTCTTGAGCTGGGAGCTGCCACTCACTCCCTGCCCCACGTCTCCTGGCCTTGCTGTGCAGGTGTCGGTCGGGAACGAGGAGGGGGTGCGGCCACAGAGGGACCACTGCTTTGGAGAATTTGTGGGCAGAGACAAGGAAAAAGTGTTGCCAACATGCCTAGGGCCAATGTCTGAGGAGAGTCTGATCCTGGCTGCTGGAGACTCCTGCTAGAGCACTGTGGGTACAAGTGCTGCCTTTAGCGCCAGACAAAGCTTTAACCGTCAGGCCAGTCACTTCCTTCCTGAGCCTCAGTTTACCACCCTGTGATGCAGGGTTAATACTCAAGGCCCATCCAAAGGGGTCTGGGAGGCATGGTTGTGAAGTCTAAATGAGTTGACCCCTGTCAAGTGTTCAGCCTGTGAGCGCGCGTGGTCAGTGCATGGTACATGGTGACTGCTGTGTGTGCAGCAAATACGTGCAGGAGGCCGTGGCTGGGGGCCGCTGAAGCTCTGGAGAGATGGGTGGAGATCTAGACCAATGCAGGTGGCAATAACCCCTTGGGACTGCGGAGATACCCGAGGAGAGTAAGGGAAGGGACTGATCTAGGGCAGGCCTCCAAGAAGCAGCAGGATTTCAGCAGAGGGGACAGGGAGTGTGTCAGGAAAGACAATGAGGGAGGGGGTGGCTGGAGGGGGCGTTGAGAGGCTGGAAATGGAGGGGCAGTCAAAAGAGAGGGGCGACGTGGACTTGCACGTAGGGATGACATGGTCCTTGATGACCTGGAAGGCAGTTTCAGTGAAGCCAGGGGCAGAGGTGGAGACATGATGGGGAGAAGAGGCAGTGGGGACTGTTCACGGAATTGGATTGTGGGGGGAGGACAGAAGTATGAGGGATTGGGAAAGGCCTGGCTATGTGGAGGGGTGGACAGGTGTACAGACAGATGGACAAACTCCTAGTTCCTGTCCCTGAGCATATGGGGTTTTCCATAGTTGTACTCAGGGAGAATACATGGGAGTAGAACACCTTGTAGGCAAAAAAGGAGCCAAGAAAAAGTAAAGGCAGAGTTGGGGGTGCTAAGCAGATTGGGTGATGTCAGGTTCTTTGGGAAGAAGAAAGAGAAGGATCCTGGGCAAAGGAGAGAGGTGGTTTAGGCAGAAGGAAGACACCAGTGGCCAGGACCAGATGCACCCAGGGAGAAGGGGCCCTGGCCTGGTCTTGGATGGTCAGGTTGTACTGGGAAGTCAGTGGTTGGAAGCCTCGCTTCACACGGAGACAGGTCTGGAGCCAGGCAAGAGGCGAGGCCAGGCCAGCTGTGTCAGCCCTGGGCAAGCCCCCCGGCTGAGTGAGAGCAGGAACTCTGCACTCTGAGCACTCTGTGGGTATAGTCCTTGTGTTTCCTGAGTGTAGTCCCCTTTCATAACCATTTAAAAGTCTAAGTCATGCTGATTGCTCTCATCTCCCTCTATTGTGTTTAGTGCAGGTGAAGGAAAGTTCCTGCTAACTCAGAGAAGTAGCCAGAAGAAGTAAACTTCTGCGACCAAGGGCATTTTTCTTCTTCCTTTTTTTTTTTTTTAAAGATTTTATTTTTTTATTTGAGAGAGACAGAAACAGAGACAGAGATAGAGCATGAGCAGGGAGGAGAGGAGGAAGCAGGCTCCTGGCTGAGCAGGGAGCTCGATGCAAGGCTCACTCCCAGGACCCTGGGATCATGACCTGAGCCAAAGGCAGACGCCCAACCAACTGAGCCACTGAGGAGCATCGCCTCACCAAGGGTATTTTTCAGTGAAGAAGAACGTGGTATTGGACAAGAAGCAAAAGGGAAGAAAGCCTGCTTCAGGACCAGAGGAATCAGGAGAAGCAGTGGTTGTTCATAACGGGGTGATTTTAAGCCCAGGGGGACATTTGGCAATGTCTAGAGACATTTTTGGTTGCCACAACTGGGTGGGGGTTGCTACGGGCATTGAGTGGTTAGAAGCCAGGGATGCTGCCCAGCATCCTACAATTCACAGGACAGTCCCCTACACCAAAAGTTATTTGGCCTAAAATGTCCACAGTACTGAATTTGAGAATCCCTGGTTTGGAAGAAACAGAAATTAACCAAATCAGAGCTATTTGGATTTGTGACAAAAAAACGAAACTATGATCCAGATTTAAGACTCACGGGAGTGGAAGGAATGGTCTTAGTGGATATAATTGGAAAGTGGTTACTAGGCTGGAAGTAGACATGGCCTGTCAGGGCAGAGACTGTCACCTCTGTGGCCCCTATGTTGCCAGGAATGGGATCCAAGTACAGCACATGCTCGGCAAATGTTCGTTGCTTCCTTTGGGGGAGTATCCATTCTGCAATGTGTTACTCAACCCTCCAGGTACAAGCCAGGCTCTGGGCTGGGCCACAGTGATGCCAGAGACTGGGTACACTAGGGACAGAGACGTGAGGGACCAACCACAATTCAGGGCCATTATTGTCACAGAGAAAGAAGTGCATTGACTTCTGACCCAGAGAGCACAGGTAAGGCAGCTCAGCGGCATGGACCCTTGGCCTGGGCTCTGGAGGGTGAGTAGGAGTTGGGCAGGGAAACAGTGTGGGGAGAACGGCTGTTTCCTTGGGAAGGAGGAAGCCCTCTGAAAGAAGCATGAGGTGTGTGGGGTTGGTGCAAGGTGAGCCCTTGAGTCAGCTCAATGTGGCTCTGCCACTATTGAATAACCGTGGAAGGCCATGGACACCTGTCTCCATATCCATTAAAGGAAAGCAGATTCTTATCTAGGTTGGAGGCTTTTATAGTCAGGGATGTGACCAGATAGAAGGTCAGAGGTGTGGAGGCTGAATTTCCTGACTCCTGGAAAGGTCACCATATGGGGCTGGGGGAAGGGGGCAGGTGTTTCCTGAGCACAGATGTCCCAGCCCTGTGGGCAACCAGCTGTGAGAACCAGGTTCACCTAGGACCCTGGTCTGGGTCCCTGTGAGGGACAGAAGTGCATCCAGGCTTCCCTCCTGCTGATGCGCAGCTGGGGGGCTCCCCCTAAGTTCGGTGGCACCCTCAGCCCTCACCACTCCTCAGGACAGACATGGAGATACAGGACAAGGATGCCTCACTCTGGCTAGCTTGGCACCTTCACTGCCTGGAGCCCCCATGACAAGCAGACTGAATGTTCCCCCCAGGAGAAGGAGGGCTAGGGCCCCCAGGCCAGTCTGACCCATGCTCAGGCATCTGAAGGGCTCCTGGGCATCCCTCACTAGAGCTGATTAAGTTGGTTCCCTGCTGGAGCCCTAAGTCAAGGTCTTGTGTCAGGGGTGGCCACTCAAAGTGGTAGACAGAGTGCTGGGCTGAGGCTGGTAGGCTGGGCCCTGCTTCATCACCAGCGCTCTTTGTGCTCTTAGGCAAGGCCTTTTTCATACTGAGACCTCAGTATCCTCCTCTGTAAGATGGGGAGATGGAATTAGAAGGTCTCTGAGGTCCTCTGACCTCAGTGTGGCCTCAGATGGCTGCAAAGAACAGGAGCAGGAACCAGGCTTTTTTCTGTCATTTTGAAGAGTCAAGGCCAGTGCTCTGGAAGCACGGAGGCAGCCCAGCAGAGAGGGTGCGCACACAGAACCCCACTCTGGCCCTCAGCACCTGGGCGAGGGCTCTCTCCAGAAGCTTCCATGTTCTCTGGTATAAAATGGGATTAATGGCAACAACTTCTGATCTTTGCCGAGGCCAGAAGAGAGGACACCCCTGCAGCATTTATAGGAGCACCTGGCTCACAGGAACCACTCTTTAATGGTGCCACTGCCCCCAAGGGGCTCTGGCCTGGGAAACGGCGGGGACCAGGCCTCCTGCCACATTTAGGGAAGTCCCTTTCCCCACCTTCGGCCACAGGGCACTGACCTCATTGTAGTAGGGGCAGTTAGTGGACTCCTTCATGGATGTGCACTTCTTGTCATCACCCACCTCCACGCACACCACGGGGTCCATGTTCAAGCCCACGAGCTGCCGGGCCTCGATCACAGTGATGCTGACCTGCGGGCAGGAGAGGGAGGCTGAGTAAGCCTGTTGAGACTCAGAGTAGCTCCTCCTGGAGTCGGGGCCCAGGAGCAGGGAGCCAGTGCTGGACGTGGGTTCCAGGGTGAACACTGCCTCTAATCTGCTTGGACCTGGGGCTCTTTCCCCACTAAACCCCAGTGTCTTTATTTATAAAGGAAAGGCATGGACTGGATCACCACTAAGTGTGTGCTAGAATTACCAGCAAGGAGGAAGGTGCTGGTTAAAAATGCTGGTGTCCCTGCCAAACTCCAGACCAAGCCAATCTCACCTCTGGCAGTGGGGACCAGGCATCAGTGTTTTTAAAGCTCCTGGTGATTTCAAATGCCCCGCACACCCTCAGCCACTGTGGCTCGGCCTCATAGAGGCCTGCAAACCACTTCCCGGGATTCATGCAAGCAGGGATTAAGCTATCTATGTCTTCATTAACATGCATTTAATTTCCTGCCCCAGTGTATCTCATTCCAAGATTGAAAGCCTCTGAGAGTTCTCTGTGTTTCTGGAATTTGGCCCCCTTTCCACATTCCTGGTTTCATCCTTTTGTACAATTTGTTTGGGAGCCTGAGCTACCTTTGCTGGCTTGATGCCGTGTGCTCTGTGACTTTTCAGGTGGCGTCCAGCTCCCTGGAATCTCACACCTATGCTGAGAAGCCCTTCTTCGGTTGTTCATTCAGCAAATGTTTGTGTGTGTGTGTGTGTGTGTATACAGGGCAGAGGAGGGGAGGTATGTGTGCATACCTTTTCTGAATCTTCATTTTAAAGATTTATTTATTTATTTGATGGAGGGAGAGAGGGAGAAAGAGAGAGAGAGATGGGGAGGAGCAGAGAGAGGGAGACAGAGTCCCAGGAAGACTCCCTGCTGAGCACAGAGCCCAGTGACACCGGGCTTGACCTCATGACCCTGAGGCCACTACCTGAGCCAAAACCAAGGGTCAGATGCTTAGCCAACAGCACCCCCCCCCCCCCCCCAGGTTTCAGCTCCTCCTGAAACTTCATTTTAAGCAATCAGTTCTTACTTTGGATTTAAAGGTGTTGGTTCCCATTGGGGTGGCCATGACAAAATAGAGGGACAGATTTGAGGTGTCTGGGCTGGCACTGGACAAGCCCCAGACCTTCTCCATGACCAGGTGTGAGAGGAGACAACCATGTAGGCTCACAGAGCTAGACCTATCCATAAGGTTGTGTGAGGGTTAAATGAGGTACTGTGTGTCAAAGTGCGTCACGAACAGTAGAAAGCTCTAGAAAATGTGAGCTATTGTTATAAATGGCTTCTCAGAGTCTCCCTTGTATGTAGGGTTCTGTAGATGTTTGTGATTATTCATTTGACTCTCTCGAACTTGCATTTTAACAAAATAGCCTGTGCTAAGCTAGTGTTAGCATTTACCACAGCTCATTCTTCTAATGAAACTGTAGGGGTTGCTTTTATGCTTCTCATCTTGGAGATTTGATGTATCAGTTGCTGTGCTTTGATGCAACTTCTAAATATGATTTTACTCAAGAAAATTATTTTCCCTTTTCATAAAAAAGAATAACTATGAAAATCATCATCCACCGTGTCCATCAAAGTCTTATAAATATTCTGAAGGCCAAGACAAATCAGCACATTAAAACTAATCATGTTAAGAAAAATAGAAACTTCAGTGCCAGTGAGAACATTGCCAAGAAAGTATACAGAACTGGAAACTGAACATTTACTAATTGAAGTAACACTTGAACTACGAAAGCAAGCATTTCTATTTGGAACTTGAAATGCCAAAGGGAATGAAGCTCAGAATCCAGAGCTCTGAAGAAGTTTAATGATCACCATTTCTTTAGAGAGCTAAAAAGGAAATAGAGCTAATTAACTTAGGCTCTGAGAAGTTGATTGTGAAGAGAGTAAGCTGACACTAGAAGTCTTTCCAGAATATTCTTGCATAGTAGTTCATAGCATTTAAACCTCTATGAAACTTTTTATGGCAAAGACTTAAAAAATCTCGTCATATTTTCTCACAACTAACTCATCCTCTCCCTTCTATCAAGAAAAAAAAAAAAAGAATGTAATTCAAGACTGGGAAGTAGACAGACACAGTTTTGGTGTGATAAGGAAATAAGATATGCCATCAGAAGATTAACCTTCCAAATGTGAGCAGCTGGTTAGTTTTTGTTTTTTGTCCAGAAGCCCAGTCATGATGATAGCGTTTGGCCCCCTATTCCTTTTCAGAACTCAAAGGGCTGGGGAGAGGAGGGGGGCAGAGGGCTTAAAGGAGCTGGTAGAGAGATAGGGGTGGGAAAAGAAAGGCTCCAGAGGGTGCTCTTTGCTGGCTGAGGGGTGACCCCGAGGGGAACCCTGAAAGTGCACCATTGAGATCATTGCATGGCATTGGTGGTGGAGGGGAACATCAATCCTGTTGCTTCCCCCTCCCCCACCTGGGGCTATACGGAGGGGAAATATATCACTTGGACTTGAAACTTTAAACAAATTTTGAGGGGCGCCTGGGTGACTCAGTTGGTTGAGTGCCTGACTCTTGATTTTGGCTCAGGTCATGATCTTAGGGTCGTGGGATTGAGCCCCCACATCAGGCTCCCCACTCAGTAGGTAGTCTGCTTGAGATTTTCTCTCTCTCTCCCTGTCTCTCTCCCTCACCCCCCCCCACTCTCTCTCTCTTAAATAAATAAATACATCTTTAAAAAAAATAGAAATAAACCAAATTTTGAGGAGGGGATTGGCCATCCTTTCTTTCTCCCGTCATCAGCAGAGGACTTGATCTTTCCAGGGTGGAAGATGGGGAGGCAAATTGACCCACAAAGGGACCGACTGACCAACTGATTGGGGAGACTCTTGGTAATCATATATTCAGCCCTCTCCTTTCAAGATAAGGGACCTAATCCTCAGGTGGCTTCATGAAAGCCATCGGAAGGAACAAGGCTGAGTGTAAATCTATACCTCCGTCCTTGGGAGAACCCAAGAGTCTTGGCGTTCTGTGACCTGCTTCCACGGGATCTGACTGTGCTGCCAGAACATTGGTGTGGAGCTGGCAGGGCCCACCAGTGTGGCCCTTCTGAAACACCGTCTACCTTTCCTTATCTCTGGTGGCTGAGATGTGACAGGGCGCAGCGGTTGGTGTGGCGCAGGCGCTACGAGGGTGGGGAGACCAGCTAGGCAATGGGTGCAATGTTGCAGTCAGGGAGAGGACACGGAGGTGATCTTGAGTCTTGGTGCGGGAAGAGAGGGCAGGGAGCACGCTCAGGACTCCATGAGCACCAAGAACATCTCTGCCAAGTGCTGAGAGCTTCGCTCACTCTGATGGGGAAGCTGTCTATTTACTGGGATGACGCTGGGGCTTCTTGCCTTTGAGATGCTAATAATCAGGAAAGGGTTTACTACATGTGACATGTATTCTAACCAGAAGAGACAAAGGGGACAGGCAAGCCATGGTCTGTTCACTGGAGCCATCAGGGTCCTTTCTGGATCTGAGTTCAGCTAAACCCTCTCCTCCCACCAGCGGGGGGCGCTTTCTGAGCTCTTCCCAACTGGGTGAAGCCAAGGTCTCCAGAGAGTGACGTTCCTTTGATAAGTTTTCTCGCCTTCTCTGTTGTATTTATCGGAAGCAAGAATAAGTCCACACTTGCATCCCAAGAGCTCTCTCTCAACGTGTGTTAATACTTGTAGTTGAGATGTGAACACACTTGCCAGAAAATACTGTGTTACCAGGTTAAGTGCAGCAACCGTTCTGTTCAGTTCAGAATGTGAATGTTTGGAGGGAGAAAGTGTGGTTCACTTGACAAAAGTCTGTTAAAAAGCATTTTGAAAGGGCCTTGAAAAAAAAAAAAAAAGCAGTGGGTAGTAAGGTAAAGATGAACAGGGACCAGAGTGGGTGACTGTCCCAAAGGCTCAATTAGAGAGACATTAGTCACTCTGACTGCTTCGGTTGGACACACTTGGATTTGAATCTTGGCTCTACCTTTGAATAACTGTGTGACCTGGGGTAAGCTCCTTACCCTCCTCATGTCTCATTTTCTCACCTATGAAAAGAAATGTAGTAATACCTATACTTGGATGGTTCTAAGAATTACATTGACTTAAATGGAAAGCACACACACGCAGCATCCAGCATAGCCCCTGGCTCATAGCAAGCCTTTGAGAAAATAACAGTTATGTTAACAGGCACAACAATGACCCTATTTTCCATGTGTCCTTATGTGGCAGGCTGGTGACACTGGAGAGTGAACCGTATCTGAAAACAAAGACAAGCAGGTCTTTGTTCTTTGGGATTTTCCTATTCTTAGAACTAACAGAGGAGCAAAGCCCTGAACCCAGTCCTCTGGAGAAGCAAAGCCTCCAGAAGTCTTAAGATATTTGATGCTTGGGTTTTGGTGGAATCGTGAGGGAGCGACATTCTCAAACCTCCCAGGAGCCCAGGGGCTTGAGGCTGTCTAAAATCGCTGCCTGAGGCTAACTTTTAGGTACCTGGAAAGATGGTCACCAACTGGATGAAAACAAACTGAAGCAAGGATTACGGGAGACAATGGATGTCCTTGAGAAAACACGACCAGATGTACTGATACAAAGAAAGGTGCCTCCTGGTCCTTTATACCAAGGAAGTGAGGGAGCTGTCCTTAACAAAGGGTACACACGGGGTCTGAGCAATTAGTATGAAAGATACAGCTCTAACCTGGGAGAGGAGGCTCCCTCCGATTCTAGGACCTGGTTCTGATACAGTGGCAGCCAGGTGGGGTCTCCCGAAGGCTCTGTTTCCTCTGACCAGTGAATGTATTCACTCAGCCTTAGGAATGCCCACAATCTTCTGACCTAAAGCTGAGTCTTGTTAGATCCCAAGGGAAGGTCTAGAGCAATGGGTGGTCCATGGACCCTCTTGTTTCCAGCTTATAAATAAGTACTAGGTGCTTCTGGTTTGTACATTAGTCTATTGTGAGTTGTCTTAATGTAACTCAGTTTCTTAGGCTCTGATCAACTCTGCCCAAAAAGACAAAACTGGGAGTGTGGCCTTGCCAAGCTCAGGATCAGGCTCGGAGGGCTGCACTGGGATTCGGGCATCCTGTGTGGCCCTCTCTCAGCAGCTACCAGCCATGTTCATGACCCACCCTGCCTGCACTGTGGCTATATCAACAATTCTATGGCTTCAAATCTCTCCCTATCTCAGTCATTTTGTCTCAAGTTTTAGAAACATACAAATAAAAAAATTAAGTGTTAATTTCAGAAAACACAGGAAAGAAAAAGAAAAAACCCCACCCACATTCTCATCATCTATGGATAACCAGGATTGACATTACTTCAAGCATTAAAATAATAGAAAACAACACATTTTGAAAAACACACCCCCTAAAAATCCTTCTTCAGAGGCTCTTATTTTAATTGTTGGAATATATATATAGTGGTGCTTCCTGATCTTTTTTATGGTTTTTCTGGGTTCCTCTAACTTTATGAAGTCCACTGCTGGAAGCGAAATCCTGAGAGGGCTTTGACCAGCAGAAGCAGAATTCTGAAGCTCCTCTGTAGGTTGTACCTCTCTAGTTAGGACACTCCTGAGTGCCTCCCACAAACAAGCTTACTTTGGAAACTTACATTCAGCTTGTGGTTCTCTATGACCCTCAGATCCATGCATCCAGAGAGTCTATAATGCACATCTGGCCAGAAGTCCCCACTAGAGTTTGAAAGGTATACAGCCCCTAGTTGCCCCACCTACCTGGTAATCCATGGGCCGCCCAGCACATGGCTCCATCTTAATGTCTGGCTTGGACCTGAGGAGGAGAAGGTACTGTCAGGTTTGGTGTAAGGGGACTGTGTAGAGGGGAGGAGGTGGGCTCTGGCAGTGGTTGAACCCTGGCAAAGGGCAGAGGACAGAATCATGGTCTTCAAACATTCCAGGACTATCAAACAGAATGGGGATTAGGTGTTCTCAGAGGCCCCAACAGAGACGATGAGCTAATGGCACAAGTGACAGAGAGATAGGTATTAAATGGTCAACAGGTTCAGATGTGTGCTGAGCACCTCTGTGATTTCCCTTGGCCTGTAGGTGTTCAGTGACCCGAGAATAGGCTCCTGCCTTTATAGGGACAGAGGTGTGAGACATTCAGGAAAAGAAAGGGGCAGGGTTAGGAAGAAGCTGGCCAAGGGCCCTGATTCTTCGCTACCTCAATTCTACACACAGTGGGGCCCTGCCTGAAGGGGCAGAGGCAGTGTGGGCTGCGAGACTCCTGCATACTCACCTCTTGTTGGAGACGTTGGTGGTGAGAGCTGTGACAGAGGCTAGAGACACAGAATCGGGGTCCAGCCCATCCCCCAGCCGAATGGCCAAGCGGTCAAGGTCCTCCATCTCCAGCACGGCCGGTTCATCTGCCAAAGAAGAAAGTTAGGTGGACTGGATGGTGGGATAGTGACTGTCTTTCCCCCTTTGCTTTGGCATCCAGGAAACTAACAACCAGAGTGGGTGAACCAGGTCTAACATTTGCTTAGAATGTTATGGCCCGTCTAACTGCAGTGTTGCCTACCTAATCTTGATCTTTGATTTTAATTGATATTATATCTAGTCTTTTTTTTTATTTTAATCTTTAAAATGTTTTTAAAAAAGATTTATTTACTTATTTGAGAGAGAGAGGGAGTGAGCAGGAGGGGCAGAGAGAGAGAGAGAATCTCAAGCAGACTCTATGGAGTGCAGAGCCTGACGTGGGTCAGATGCTCAACTAACTATGCGCCATCCAGGTGACCCTTTCTTTTTTTTTTTTTTTTTTAATTTTTATTTATTTATGATAGTCACACAGAGAGAGAGAGAGAGAGAGAGAGAGGCAGAGACATAGCCAGAGGGAGAAGCAGGCTCCATGCACCGAGAGCCCGACGTGGGATTCGATCCCGGGTCTCCAGGATCGCGCCCTGGGCCAAAGGCAGGCGCTAAACCGCTGCGCCACCCAGGGATCCCCCAGGTGACCCTTTAAAGACTTTTTAGGGATCCCTGGGTGGTACAGCGGTTTGGTGCCTGCCTTTGGCCCAGGGCGCGATCCTGGAGACCCGGGATCGAATCCCACATCAGGCTGCCGGTGCATGGAGCCTGCTTCTCCCTTTGCCTATGTCTCTGCCTCTCTCTCTGTGTGACTATCATAAATAAATAAAAATTAAAAAAAGACTTTTTAAAAGTTATTTATTTAAGCTATCTCTATACCCATTGTGGGGCTCAAACTCCCCACCCCAAGATCAAGAGCCCCGTGCATGCTCTACTGACTGAGCCAGCCAGGCACCCCTAGTCTTGCTTTTTAATTTTGATTGAATGTAACTTTTTATTACATATTAACCATATAAACACTGAATACCCTTTGTGGATGAAGGTAGGAAATAAAGAATCCATAGTTACATACCTTTTGAACAATAGCTACTCGACCATTTATTGAATGGCCTCTAAGTGCCAGGCACAGTGCCAGGCAATTTATACATGCATTTCCTGTCCTCATATCCATGTCCTGTCAAGATAGGCACTATTCTCAGGTAACAGATTGGGAAGCTGAGGCTTAGGAAGTAACTTATCCATGTAAAAGAGTTGATGGAGTGATGGTGTTTGGAACCAACCCTGCACTGATGTGTATTAGTCCAAGGAGTTAAAGAATTGGCCATCCTGGGAAATCACCCGAAGCATGGTGGGTTTAGGCCTCAGCCAGCAGCCCTACCCTCTCCAATCTAAGGAGAAGGGCACAGGTAGAACAGGTGTGGGGGCAAGACTGAGAGAGATGCGGGGGCCAGTGGGCCACAGGGGATGCTGAGGGAGGCAGCCAGGAGCCCTGAAGGAGGACACATGATCAGCAGACCTGGGTCAGAAAGCTCCCTTACCCATCCAGTTCCTCCCCTGTCTTTTGCCTGTCCTCCCTGCCTCCTTCCAAACACCTGTCTTGCCCCCACCCCGCCCCTCTTCCTAGGGGCCTTCCCTGCAGCCTGGTGAGAAGGGGAAAGGCAGGGCAGTGAGTCCTGGCCCTGAGTAAGCATTGCTCAGGATGCTGGTTTCCCCCCAGAAATAGGGAACTAGCCCAACCACTTTCATTTTTTGTGATTCCCTTCCCTAATGAACAACCTCTAGGCTCCTGCGGGCAGGAAAAAAGGGAGAGAGAGCAGAGAGGGCAGAGACAGGCCCATCCATCCACAGAAGGGTTCTGCTCCTTCTGCTCCGTTCTACCCGCGGAGATGCCCTCCCACCCTTACTGCTAGGAGCGCCCCCTTCCTGGAGACCACCTGCAGGGCCCGGCTCCTCCGGCCGCCAATGGGAGGCGAGGGCCCGCCCAGGTGGCCGCGTCAGCCAATCGCAGGAGAGCCCGCTGGGGCGCGGCCCGCGGAGGGGCGGGGTTTGGTCTCCGTCAGGTGCTGAGGGATGGCCCGGGCGGCCGGGGGCTGGGGCGCGCGTCCCTACCTTGTCTCTGCGGCTCCTCCTTGTGGGTCCGGTTCTTGCCGAGCTTCATGGCAGAGAACACACTTCTCCCGGCTCTGCGAGGCGGGCCGCCGGAAGACACACACACACAGGACAGCAAAACCCGAGAAAGAACACGTGAGAGAGAGAGCTTCGTGCTCCAGCCCTCACGTGCTGGTCCCGAGATAGGGTGGGGGCCAGACTTTCTCAAGCGCGAGCCAGGAGGGGGAATTAGGGCAGAGGACCCCCCCCCCCCCCAATGCCTTCACACCGCCGAGGAGCAGCCCAGGGCCCAGCGATCAGAGAAGGTGACCTTCGGCTGCAAAGAAAGGTTTTAAGTGGAGCCCTCCCGGGTCCTGGGCCCATCTCAGCGCCCTCAGCCTGGTCTCAGAGCTCTGAGCGCCAAGGTGCCTCCGAGCTCATCCTCCCCAGTGGGTTGGAAAGAAAGCCAGGTGACCGGAGACAAAGCGTCTGGACAGACGGACAGGAACAGGGGCAGAGGGGCAGAGGCCAAGCAGGAGGTGTGGTGGAAACTAGCGGCTCGGTTCTCAGACGGCCCTGGTGCTCAAAGCCTGCCTTGTCTTTCCCAACCTCTCCATGCCCTAGGGTTCTCCTGGGTCCCTGTGAAAGGGAGGAGATGGGCACGTTCCCATTCATCTTTGGTGCTGGCTTCCACCCCTTCTGTCTGTCCCCGCTCACTGTGGAATCCCTCTTTCAACCAACCCCCAGGAACATATGGCAGACTCCATAGTTCCTACCTCTTTCTCTGGCTTGGAGTGGCCTTGTGCCCCAGGTGAAGGGCCTTGCAGTCAGGGGGGCAGAGGGAAGGGGGCAGGGGCCGTCAGTGTCCCTTCAGTGATGTCCCTGCAGCCGAGCCCGAGGTCCCTGGTGCCAGGAGGGACCCAGAGTAGGAGCAGCAGGGGGTAAAGTGCAATATTCCATTACCCCATTAATATTGCATGAGCAGGATACCTGACTCCTTCCTCTTCCCATTCTCCCTCCTCCTGGGTGTAGCCCTGTAGGCTCAGGTGGGGCGAGATGGAGGTTCCAACTCTGAGCTCACCTACAGCAGAGCCCACCCACCTTTGGGTCATGCATCTCCCTGTGGAAGCTTGACTATGGTTCCCAAGACCCCCTGATCTTTATGCCGGGTAATGTGAGGTTGGGCAAAACCTTTCTGTCCTTGTAGGGATGGCCTAAAAACTTCAAGCCCCTCTACTCGAGGTTGGGGACCAATCTTACTCCCCCAAATCTGGCCCTACCCCAACCCCAGGACTTTCTTAAATCTTTGCTGTTTTTTTTTTTTTTCTCCCAGGCAAGATATGGAAGGCTGTGAGTCTGCATCCCAGTGAAAGAACAACCAAGAACCCTTCCGTGTGCACCACTTTTCAAAGTTTAGAAAACACCAGTGTATTCATGGTTTCCTAAAAAGTCATGAGGTGGGTGAAGAAAGGCTGGGGTAACACTGATGTGTCCGCACTAGCCAGCATCATGCTGTCTGGATTATAACAATGGAAGAGAGGGGAAGTTTCTCCCCTTCTAATGGAGGGAGGTATATACATATGTGCCAACAAGAGATGACATACTTTTTCTTGAGCACCTACTATGAGCCAGAGACTTTTCCAGATGTTTGCTCATTTCCTCTTCATAACAATCCTGGGAGGGACATACGCTTTTCTTCATTCAACCCAAAGAAAGACTCACAGGCTCCAAGCACTAGGGCTGAAGCGCAGAGCCCCCACCTCCTCGGCTGGCGACTACTATACCCTTAGTGCTCTGGGCTTGCACTCCTCCATCGGGGTACATCCCATCGTAACCATTTGGAACTCTGGTGAAAAGTCTCCAGGGCCTGCACTTGTGGGTAGAGGTATGGGCCACGTGCCAGCACAGCCTGCAGATGGGGATACCATCTGTGAAGAGTCCCATGGACTGCCCAGGTTTACGTACAGAGAAGGGGCTTGTTCACAGATTTTCTCAGCCTTGATGCATTTTGGAAGAGACTGCCATGAACGTTAATGACTGGTGACAAAACATTGAACAGGTCAGTGACCTCATCAGGAACAATTGAGTGGCTATGAGAACAGACCATCCTGCCTGGCTTATGCTGAGCCACCTGTGGGATGGTTCCTTGCCTGGTGGCCTTAAGGTGGGGTACTGGGACACCTGGGTGGCTTCAGTGGTTGAACATTTGCCTTTGGCTCAGGCCATGATCCTGGGATCGAGTGCCACATCAGGCTCCTACACAGAGCCTGCTTCTCCCTCTGCCTATATCTCTGCCTCCTTCTCTGTGTCTCTCATGAATAAATAAATAAAATCCTAAAAAAAAAAATGGGAGCAGGGGTACTGGCAGTACTCTGACCCCTGCCACAGAACATGTGCCTAGTGTAAGCCCTCACTTTGCTTCCTGTCTCAGTGTTTGGGGCTCCATTCTGTCCAGCCTTCCTGCTCTGACTGTCGCTTTCCTGGATTACCTGGGAGTTTCCTGGACGGCTCTGTACTTGACTTGGTACAATTGCTTCTTGAACATTTCTGGGCTGTGCCATCCTTAGAGTCCCCAGCCCCACTCTGTGTGATCTACACAATGCTATCACACACAGCCTGCTCCTCAACCCCCACTCCTCTGGGTTGCTACCCCCACCCCCACCCCCATCCTGTTCCCCTTGCCCTAAAGCTCCTCGGAAAGTGCTCTGAGATGGTAGGTCAAAGCACTGTGTTGAGTCAGAAGCAGGCCCTGCCTGAGAAACCAGAGGCTTGGCATCCTGGAACAGGATGTGCTACCTGAGGCCTGGAGGGGGCTCGAGTGGCTAGGAATTGTGGCTTTCTGATGCTGGTCTGAGGACCCACCCAAGTGGGGAAAGTTGCCTGGGGCTTCCCTTGGGGGCACTTATGGCCTTTGACTTTGAAAGTCACTTTCTTCCCTAAAAGAAACATATTTGGAAGCAAAAATTGATACTTTAAAATCAAAACAAAACAAACTCTACTATCCTGCTATTCTCTACCATAACCTGAAGCCAACCACAGGAGAAACCCGACTTCTCAGACCCTGCATAATTTTAAGCATCTCAAGTGGACAGGTTTACTGATGCTACTCCTATATACTGGAAATGTCTCCAAATGACGATTTATTCCTTCATGAAAAATGCACAATGTGTAGGGTGAATGTAATTTCCAGAATTCTTACTATTGGCTTTCCACCTGTTTCTGTCTCCTAGACTCGCTCTTAAATCCATCTGGACAGTGTGCAGTAGAGTGTGATGTCGTCAGCTCTCCCTGCCCTTCGGAGTTTTCTGATTGATGACACTTCAGAAGTTCACCAATAGAAGCAGCCTCTCCTGCCTATCACTGCACCACTTCCCAGAAGCAGCATGCCTGCTTCTCTTGGCAAAGGGTAAAGGTGATTTTTGAAATAAATATTAACTGAGGCAGGGATTCTTCAAAGATTATCCACTTGAATTAAAGACTTAGATTTCCAAAATGTGTAATCTATCCATGAGGTTACTGGTGTGCCCGCGTACTGAGTTTTTGTTTTTAAATAAATGCTGCCTTCGGTCTAATTGAGTTCTTCAATGACTAAAGATACAATATGGTGAGAAAGAGACAAAGATAAAAAGCCAGTAATCAACTCAGTGAAAAACTGCTTTGTGACCAAGTTGCTCCTCATTCATCGCTTCAGGAAAGAAAGCCGAAGCAGGAGCTGGGGAGGGGGGCCCTTTGGGCCCTCTGAGGATTTATGGTCACATTTAGGTTTCCCCGTGGCTGGATTTACTGCAGGCAGAATGATATGCACCTACAATGCAGACCATTATTTCCCTCTAGAGAAAAGATTTTAAAGTTAGTTCACTCATTTGTAAACTTTTTCTTTCATTTATGGGTCTGATGATTTCTTTGCTGGTTCCACGGCTCAGATCTAGAAGGATGTCGTGGTTGGGTGATGCACTTGGGGCCCTGCAGGGAGGAGAGCTTGATATTCAAAATGACTTGGGAACCTTGGCCAAAATAAGCTTAGTGAACCGGGCGTTGGAGTAATTCAGGGCTGTGTCTTCTTCTGGAGGTCGTACTTAGGGGCTGTGCAGACAGTGGGCTGCAGGCCTGGGCTTCCTCACAATCCAGGCTCCTAGGCTCAGGCCTCAGGTAATTTGGAGGAACCCCTGCCTGAGCGAAACAGGGTCTCTGGCTCTCTGCTTGCTTAAACAGCCACATTTTCAAACCTTGGGGGCATGTGCCACCAGTACCCCTTGGTGGGTTTATTTCTTTTTTTCCCCTCATGTCCCAAGTACCACTAATTTCATAATCACAGGCTGTAGAGTTGTTTCTCACAGTGTATTGAGGTTTAGCTAGTTTCAAATATCTTCCTCTACCTGGGCAGGACAGGTCAACCCTTCCTATAAGAACCTGTCTCCTGATTGGCCTATTTACCCATGCGCCCTGGGGAAAGCAGGAAGCTAGGAGGCCCTTGGGTCCTGAGGCTCACAGTTCACCAGGGAGCTGACTCCTCGGCCCTCCCCTGTGGCCAACCCCTCACAAGACTCAAGTAAACAGCATCATGGGAACAGAGCGCCACCTCCCCAGGCCAGCCTCTCCCAGCATCTCACGCACCCACAGGGAGCACGAGTCCTTTCATGGCTGGCTCTTTCAGTTCTTCCTACTGCGACTTGCACATACTTCCACTTAGTTCTCCTTGGTGGAGCTCCAGCCTAGCCAGCCTGGCCACAAAATACCCTTTCAGAGATTCAAAATTGTTTTTATGGTTTTTCTTCCTCAGGCAGAGGAGTTTCAATTCCTTTATTTTTTTTTATTTTTTTATTTTTTTTTTATTTATGATAGTCACAGAGAGAGAGAGAGAGAGGCAGAGACACAGACAGAGGGAGAAACAGGCTCCATGCACTGGGAGCCCGACGCGGGATTCGATCCTGGGTCTCCAGGATCGCGCCCTGGGCCAAAGGCAGGCGCTAAACCACTGCGCCACCCGGGGATCCCTTCAATTCCTTTATAATCTCTTTTTAGAAATCTCATTTTCCTCCCTTTTCAATCCTCTGACTGCTCTACACATTTAAATAAGAATAAAAAAATGCCAGGTGACTTTATTCCAGGAGTTAACTGGAGATGACAAGAGATTCGGATCAGGGAGCACTCGGGAACCAGTTGAATGGCTGGGGGTCTGGCCTCCGGCAGCCTGGGGAGCTGGCAGCCGGGAAGTGCCGTAGAGCCTCACCACTCTGTCAGAGCCTGGGGGAGGGGCAGGTGGTCCACACTCCTAAGGAGGCCTTTGACAGCTAAGCGGCCAAGCAGGAACCTGACCCCTGGAAACCTCTCCCTAAGAGGGACTCCCAGTCCAGCATCTGCCATCATCTCTCACTCACATACCCCTGGATTCAGCAATCGGGCTCCCACTCCAAGCCTGGCACCTGCTCTGCCTCAGGCCTTCCCTCGCTCAGAGCCTTGACTCTTCGGGTGGTGGGGCCTGAACTTTCCCCACGCGGTGCCATCGCTTTTGTGCTTTTGCTTGTGTGTCACAAGTGGAGTTGGAACTCAGTATGTTTTTGTTAAGGCAATGGACAACAATGGTGAGTTCTCTGGGGTTTTAAAGCAAGCAGAGATCTCAAGCCCATACCTGTGCTGACCACCTCAGACCCCTGTTGGCACAATCCTGGTGTCCCCATGATGTCCTCATGTCAACTGGTTTTTTAGCTTATTGGCACCACAGTCTGAGGGCAAATCTTTTAACATCTCTGAAGCTCAGTTTCCCTGTCTGGAAAATAAAGACCACACGCTTGGCTTTTCAGCTTACGTCAGTGTGTTTGGAGAGTTAAATTGAATTTAGAGTACAGTCAAGTGCTCTAAACTCCCTGGGTCTATTGTAAACTCTGGGTCAGAAGCTAGATTCCCTGTGTTGTCATTCTAGCTCTGATCCTATTCTGGGGCAAGTTACTTCCCCTCTCTGGGACGTAGATTTGTCATCTCTAAGAAAGGGCTTTGGCCCAGAGGCCCCCTCCAGCTTGTCAGCTCTGACTGCTACCATTCCTATGGATTCCCCATAATGCTAGAGAGTTCTTGAGATGGCATGTGCTTCTGGGGGACTCTGTGAGACCTACTCATCAAGCCCAGGCCATGAGGTTTTCCAAGCTCCTGTGGCCAGCTCCTCTCATCTGGGGTTTCCACCTCTCTCCTCTCCCTCTGATCTCTCCCTCTCACAGGAAGCCTTTTCGGGGTTGGAGATGGTGAGGACAAACAGAAGGTGCTCATCTGCTCATCTCCCCTTAGCTTTCTGGGCCTTCATGCTCCAGCCACCCCTATGGCCACTCCAGGCCCAGAGTCTGTCCTCCTTGGGCCTCCAGGCCTGTGTATCCACCTGCCCAGCCCTGCCTTGACTCTTAGGGGGAAGTGGCCAGTGGCTTCTTGAGCCTCCCTTACTCCTCTGCCTAGAGTCATACACTCCCTCAGAGGGAAGCCTAAGGGCCTGGTCCATGGGTACAGAGCTGGATAGGGAAGTGGAAGAAGAGTCAAGACACTGAAAAGAGGCAGGAGGGAGTGGAAACAGCAGGCCCAGACACCTGCCCACCCCCCGCTCCCACCCCCTCCCTCCCTGGCCCTCACCCCCCCATGGCCAGATGGACAGACCGCCCTCGCTCTGCCATCCCCCAGGGCTGGCTCCACCAGGATAGCCCACACCTAAGCCCTCTGAGACAGGCCATCCCGACATCCGCACCCTGTGGTGAGAAGCATTTGGGCCCCACGGGCTCCGCCCTGGCCTGGGACACCTACTTGTGCTCGCCATCTTTGCCTCCCTTGGTCTTCTCTCTGCCTTTGCTGAGTAGGGGGGAGGAGAAATGAGGAGACAAGGGGATGTGAGTGAGGAGGGTGTGGACTAGAGACACTTGCAGACTTAGCCCCTGGCCCTGCAGACCCCCACTCCCCAGGGGCCTCCTTGACCCAGGGACCCCTCACCCCACAGCTTCTCACTTCAGCTTAAGACTGTAGGGCAAGGATCAGACAGTCCCAGGCTCTGCCCTGGTCACAGGAGCAGGGCTGGGTGGCCACTCGCCCAACGCCAAGCCCAGGAAAGCCTAGAGCCTTGATCAGGGAGGAGGCCTCAGGGATCAGCTGCTCTCTTTCATTTCCAGGCAAGGGTCTGGTGATTTTTTTTTTTTTTTTAATTTTTATTTATTTATGATAGTCACACACACACACACACAGAGAGAGAGAGAGAGAGAGAGAGGCAGAGACACAGGCAGAGGG
This sequence comes from Canis lupus familiaris, assembly GCF_011100685.1. NCBI lineage: Eukaryota > Metazoa > Chordata > Mammalia > Carnivora > Canidae > Canis > Canis lupus. The sequence goes on from NC_049238.1 coordinate 20,633,682, forward strand.
AGAAGCAGGCTCCATGCACTGGGAGCCTGACGTGGGACTCGATCCCGGGTCTCCAGGATCGCGCCCTGGGCCAAAGGCAGGCGCTAAACCGCTGCGCCACCCAGGAATCCCCCGGGTCTGGTGATTTCTAATGTGGGTCTCAGATGCCTCAGGGAAAGCAAGGTTCTAGGAGTCTGGCCACCCTCTAGGCCTGGGCCACCCTGCTCCTCCCCACCTCCTTCCTCCTCTCATCTCCTCCCAACAGAATGGGCCGCTCCCAGGCTCTGGGGGCCTCTGAGAGGAAAGGTAGGCTGGGCAGATTCTGGGCACGTGGCAGTAAGAGAGCTACCACTCTGGGGCTCAGAGCAGGGTAAGCCTCTTTAGGGAGGCTTTCAGAAAACCCTTCTGGAATGTTCTCTCAATGCTTCCCTGATGCTGTGGCAGAGAGAATGAAGAAAAGAAAGCAGATGGCAGTTAGTGATATTACCTCTCCTTATTCTATACTGGCCCAGGCCTTGCCCACATAGACATGACTCTGTGCCCTGACAGCTCAGAACCTGAAGGCCTAGATAGATCACAGCTGAAGTGCAGCTTTGGCCAGTTAATCTTTTCCATTAGGCAAGCTGGTCAGTTTGTAATTCTTTTCAAAGTAATCAACGTCAGCCAGGTCTCTGCCTGCTGAAATCCGCTGAGACCACTGATCAGAGAACAGTGCACTGCAGAGAAGGGGAGGCTGTCTCAGCAGGCCCGCAGTGGCCCCAGGCCTGGCTGGTCTTGGGGGCAGGTAGGCCAGGACACGGCCATGGGCCTGCACTGGGACCCACTGAGAGCTGATGGGGTGTGCTCCAGTGGAGCAGGAGCTCCAATGAGCTTTTGAGAATGAGGGCTGAACAGGAGATTTACTGCCCCCCCCCCACATTAACCCAAACAGGGCTACCTTTCTCTGAATTTTGGATCCAAGTTTTCAGGGAGTTTGCTTGTTTATTATTTTAAAAGCCCTCTGTAACCCTGAAAAGTTTGAAAAATATTGCAATAGAGGAACCAGAAGGGGGAACTGTATCATCTAGGATTGGCAAAGGATGGAACAGGAAGGGGGAACTTATATACCTGAACAATAAAAACATGATGTTTTTTTCTCTCTCCCTTTCGGTTTTGCTCTGAAATCTCAGCGAAGCATCAGGCTGGCTCAGTGGGGGGTCTGCTCAGGCAGAGAGGAGGCCAAGGCACAGCATGACCTGCACTCAGAGCCCAGTGCACACTGTCTACGACATGCCCACCACACCCCTCCTCACATGCTCTAGGCCTCTGGGCCTACAAAAGGGCTGCACATAGACCCACACTCTGAGTGTAGAAATGGAGAAGGGAAAAGGACAGTTTTTCTGTGAAAAAATACTGCTACCACTACTACTAGGATACAACCAACATTAATAATAAACCTTCGAGGTTCTGTGGTCAGCCTGCCCTCAGTCACTCCGCCATGAGCAATAGGGGTAGGATGTGAACTGGCCTCTGTCCCTGTTGCTAGGGGACCTCTCAGTGAAGCCCTGAATGGATCTGACTTTCTTCCTAGAGTCTACATTGTGGTTTTACTGTCCCACCCTGGCCAGGTAAGTTCTATTCCCCAGCCAGCATTCTCTTTCTCTGGGGCTTGGTTTCACTCCACTTCTTCCTCACACCCCCATCCCCATTGCTCTGGATGTGCCACTGAAAGTGTCACAGGGTAGGAGATTCAATATGGTAGCCTGCTGGGGAACTCCAGGGTTTGCTGGGACCCAAGTGCTTCACAGTGCCAGGACTCACACAAACACTTAATCCTGGGTTGGGGATGGAGGGGAGTCCAACCTCAGGTGAAATGGCTAGGTTTGGGAAGAGTCTCTTTAGCACTGCTTCACCACATATCTCAGCATGGCCTTGACCCTGGCTCCTCTGCGCTGCTTGAGAGCTCTGGCCTCTCTGGAGCTCAGCCTGATGAGGGGGATCATCAGGGGAAGGGATCATGGGAACTGGTAAAGCAGAGCTCTGGGGGTGAGGCTGGCTGTGCTGACCCCATACATACCCCAGGACACATACCATGAGGATATCCCTCTGCCCTCTGACCTCAGGCGTAGGAGGGATACCTAGCTTCCATGGATCTCTGCTGGAATAAAAGATGATCCATGAGGAGAACAAGAAAAGTGGTCCCTCCTTATGCTCCCAAGATGAGACACAGCAGAGAGGAGCCCTACAAGAACCTCTGTCTTCTCAGGTAGGGGGTGTGGGCAGAAGGAGGTGGGGCCATGAAGGGCAGGAGGTCCAGGAAGGTGGAGAAGATGAGAAGAAAGAGTTGCAGAACAGAGGGAATTTGCAAGAAAGCCCCAAGAGGAGCTGCAAGATTAAAGCTGGGGCTCCTTTCTTTCCTTCTGGGATGTGGCTCCTAGAGCTACTGCACCGGATCCCAGAAATCAGTGGTGTGCACAGCTCCCTGGCATCAAACAGAGAGAACCTATGTGCACGTGAGTGTGTGCAAACACCAGGGTGATTGTGAGTGTGTGCATACATGTTCTGGACCAAAGTCTCCTCTCCCTTCAGAGACTGGGGCAGATGTATCCCAACATGCAAGGCCTGCACCCTGATTTTGCGTTTTTGAGAGCAAAGGGCCCACGGGGTTGGTAATTCATTCCTTCTCTGCCACACTGACAGCTGTGGGAGGCGAGGGGACCCCTGTGACCAAGTGAGGCCCCGCCCTGGGCCCCGGCTGCTGTGAGGCTCCAGGTGTCAGCAGCATTGTTCACAGAACCCTTGGTATAGGGTGGAGTGGCCAGAGCTGAGGGGGAGCTTAATAGCAGGACTTGGACCCAAAGGCCAGATAGTGTTCATGGTGGAAGTTGGGGTGAGTGACACGGAGGCTCTGGAAGACAGACATTGGCTGAGTGCCGACCACATGCCAGGTGCCACAGTAGGCAATACACATGCAGCATCTTATGTGATCCTAACACTCCTGAGGGGCACTAGGGATGCCCCTCTTACAGGTGGGGAAGTGGGGAAGTGTGGCTCCAAAGGGCAGATCTGGGATCTGAGCCCTGTTCTGTCCATGGCACTACATGACCTCCTGGAACATTCCCAGGGTGTGTTACAGAGACCCAGCCACAATCAAGGGCCCCTGGTTTGGGGCAGAGACTAGAGAAGTAGGCCGGGGATGCTCAGAAAGGATGAGACTGACCAGGGCCCGGGATCGATGGAACTGTGGGAGGGAAGGGTTAATAGGCTGGGTTGGGGTTTGGAGGGCATGCTCAGGCAGAGGTGCCAGCACACATTCCCCGAGGTCAACTGGGAGAAATTTCCAGGAAGATACTTAAGGGCTTGAGATAGAGTGCCCTTACGTAAGGGGAGCCTCTATAGAGCCTTTCCTGGGGTGGTGAGGCCAGATGGCTCCCCTGGACCTCCTTGCACCAGCCTCCTCTGTCATCCATGGAAGAGTCCCTGCCAGCCAGGGGCTGAGGCTATTCTCCACCCATTCACTCCACCAGCCCACCACCACCCTCCAGCAAACACCCTACTGAGCCAAGTCAGACAGGCAGAAATGGATTCTCTAACCAGACCCCTATGGGAACAGAGGACCAGGTGAGACACTGCTGTTTGCCAACAATGAGGTTTTCTTGTGGCTGGTGATGGACCAGAGGAGAGATGAGAGAGGCGCTTGGTCGACGGAGCACCTTTATCTGCAAAGGGGTGGGCCTTTCAGGAGGGGATGGAGGGCCAGGGGCAGACGCGGGAAGGGAAGACTTCCCTGGGGGCCAGAGGCTAGGCACATTCATCCTTTCCTCTCCCTGCCCCTTTGCTGGCCAAGCCTTTCTGGAGGGCTCTCTGGTCCAGAAGACAGCGGCTTCCACCCACTCTCCAGAGTTGACAGGCCTGGCTAGTTGGCACTTATATGATAAGGGTGAGACATAACACTTAGGGCTGTGAGGTCAATCATCAAGTCCTTGTTGCCACCCGCGTGCTTTGACCCATGGAGGCAGCCAGAATGAAGCTGTAGGATAAGCCCAAAGGCTCTAAAACAGCTCTGCCTTCTTCTCACCAGTAAAGGACTCTCCCTGAAGCTTCTCACCTCTTCCCCACACCCAGCCTGCTGGCTTTGTGGCTAGGCCTGGCAAAGACACCAACCCCAAAGGCGCTCTTAGCATCTGGACCAGCAGCCCCTGCGGCAGCCAGGAAACTATGCACATGCTCACACAGCCCCTCCCATACGGGGCGGTGGCATCTGGATGACAAGGGGCTCTGACCACGGTTGTCAGCTTCTCCCAATTCCCTATCCCAGATAAAACCCTTCCTCCTGCTCTGGCTTCCTGCTGCTGCCCTGGGACAGGCCACATGAAGGTCAGGGAGAGGTAGGAAAGCCCAGCAATGGCTGAGGAAGGATGGGAGGAGACCTCTGCAGGTCTGGGGACCACAGCTCCCCATTTTGCTCTGGTGTATCCACTCGTGCCCCTTCTATCAGCTTCCTGGCCTGTTCTCATAGGATGAGAGAGAAACTGGCTTTGCATCCCCTGACTACAGTAGCCAGAGAGGGCAGCCCTCGGCTGTCCAGAGCTCCCAGAGCTGTTTCACGTGGGTGCTACCATGAGATCCAGTGTCCCTGGGTTCCTCGGGATATCACAGTTAGGGAGGAGCCAGGATGTTCAACCCATTCCTATAACTGGCCCACAGGGGTAGGCGACTCACTCAAAGTCACTCGGCTAGTTAGTGGCAGCTAGGATGGGACTTCACGGGACTCAGCTCCCCTGACTCAGGCCCAGTGCTCCCTTGCCTGTATTGCTGGCCCTCAGGTGGCACTCAGTCTTGTCCCCTGCCGGTGAGCCCAGCTGCACCTCTGACAGTCCCAGCCAAGCTCTTTCCTGTGTGGGAACAGAGGACTGGGACCAGACGTACCCTCTGTGTGGCCCCTGCCTCCCCACTGGGTGCCTGTTCATCCTGTCACCACTTCCAGCCCCCTTCCTGACCGTTTGCATTGTTCAGCTGCCAAGACCCTGTTTGTCACCAGTCCTTGTATGGGGTAGCACTTGGTACCCCAGCTACACCCCGTGCCCCCCATGCTCCTTCTGGCTCTCCTAACAGCAGGGTGGGGAGTGCTTCTCATTATTCTGGGCCCCACTTTACAGGTTAGGAGGGACAGGGGAGAGGGTATGCGACTGGCTAAGGGTCACGAGACTGGTAAGAGGCAGAGCCCGGACTCAGATCTGGGCCTCCTGAGGCCAAATTGCATCTCCTTTCCAGCTAGCTGGCCAGAGTCCAAGGAGGACAGGCTCCCAGCTGGCCTGGGTGATGCCACCCCCTGCTGCTCCCTGCTGGCCTGGAGCCCAAGGTCCCCTGTATTTGCCACACTCCTGGCTCCTTTGACCTTGTTACTATTGCTCTCCACCTGGCTCCCAGGGTCCTAGGCTTATATAGTGTGTGTGTGTGTGTGTGTGTGTGTGTGTGTGTGGCCGGAGGGGTGTGGCTCAGGTACAAAGAAAAGCATATTTGTCTAATAAAAATTTATCAATTCAATTGCACTGATTTAGAATCTGTTTTTTCAGAGCAGGGACTGAATATACTTTTTTTGGAAAGGGAAGGTCAGAGATTGGAGGGGGGCGATCACTGGGAGGGGATCCTCTCCTCTAAAACTTTAGATACACCGTTGACTTACCTGCATGTTACACATTATTTCCAGTGGATTAGGAATCTACAGCCAACATTTTGCTAACCTACAGTCTGTCTCTCTGAGTTCTAATGGTAATACAACTGCATTTTCTTTTGGAAAAAATCATGCCTTAGAATGAGCTGACCTGGACACAGCTTCCTGACACCCGTGTGTGGCAGGACACTTGCAGGTGTGAGTCCTTAACACTGAGGGGGGCCAGGATATATTTTTCTCAACAGAAGTGAGGCTATGTCCCGACCAGGACTTTGGCTTCACCCTGGCAGGAAAAGGCCTCCCTCTCTTGGGCCTCCACTGGGCCCAGGTGGATGGCAGGCTGCCAGGGGCTGGGCTGGCATGGACTGGGTCTTGGGCGAGAGAGGGTAGGGCCCCCTCCTATCTGCTTTACCCATTCTCTTAGGGCAGGGGGTCTAGCCTCTTCACCCCAAGTTAGAGTTCACCCTCCCAGAACTCGTCACAGGGTAGCAAGAGGCCTGGACCCTCAGCCTGATCCCCGACACCAGGCCTCCCGAGTGAGCCCTGGGATCGGGGGATAAGCATGGGGGGCCCTGTAGAAACACCTTCTTGCCTCTTGTGTCTCTCCAGAAACTCAGCCCTGGACTCTCAGCCCAGTCAGGCCCGGAGGGGCCTTCGAGAGGGACCAGGCATCTTCCCCGTGTCTTGGGGGGTGGTGGGTGGCCAGAGAGCCTGGGCTGTTGTTACCTCCGGAAGCTCTTCTCGCCTGGAGTCCGGGAGCTGGGGCGGGAGCCAGGGAGCAGCCCATCTGTCTCCTGGCTGTCCTTCTCTTCTTCATGGAGGGATTCGTCTCCCAGGAAGTCCCCATCATCCCAGGAGCCCCACTGTGCCGTCTGTGGCCTGATACCGCACCTCTACGCACAGGCTGGTCTGGAGGGAGAGGGGTGGGTGGTGAGCAGGGGAACAGAGACAGCAATAATGTGCACACTCCGCTGCTTTGTGATGTTTATTTACAAAGTGCTTTCGCTTCCTTCACTGGCTGGAGGAACACAAGCTGGGTGTTAATCCTCCCCACACCTCCATTTTGCAGATAGGGAAACCGATGCCTCAGAAAGATTGAGATGCACAGGCTCAGTCAATTTTAATGGTCCTCCTGCACTTGATTCTGCTCCTCCCCGGTGCCCAAGGTGAGGAGCCCACCCCTGGACAGCTGAGCCTAGACTGTGGTGGGCTCTCTGAGGGCACCGTACACATAATCAAGAATGTCATTCAGTGGTCCCAGGGCAGAGGTCACCCGCTCATCCTCAGAAGCGGGGCTGACCTCCCTGCACTCCTGATGCTGGTGATGTGATGTGAGCTGAGCCTTCAGAGGAGGGCCAGAGATCTCCAGGGGCATAGGGCCAGCACTCCGTCCTGCTCAGCTGACACCTGCCGTCCTACCTCTAGAGACTTGGGGGTCACCCTGGGCTTTTCTCTGGGGAAAGTGGAGCACCAAACCTGGGCCCAGCCGGTGCATCTGGTTGGGCTCCTTGCTCTGGGTCCTCGGAGCCACTTACTTCCTTTTAGCTCTAGTTTCTCCCCGGTGCACAGGGAAGACTTATTTTAGTCCTTTCCTCAGCCTGTGTGGGTGTCGGGATGTCTCCCAGATGCACTTGCCCTTCCTCACAGGTTGGGGGTTGACTTGCCCCTGCGACCCACACAGGCAGCCTTTGCTTGGCACACAGGCTTCCCCCTGCCCAGGCTTAGATTCCCTGGGGAAGGAAAAGGTACATGGATTTCCTGAAGCCTCACTATGCTAGACGTTTTACTGTAAACTCATTTGATCTTCTCAGCACTTCAACTCATCCTACCTAACATATCAGAGAGGGTAATTTACTTGCTCAGAGTCACACAGCTAGGACGTGCTCGTGCTGGGATTTGAGCCCAGTTGGGCTGACTCCAAGCCTCATGTCCTTCGCACTGACTCAATGGGGCCCTTTTGATGTGACCAGGTATGTTGTTGCAGAAAAATAGTGGCCTGGAATTGGAAGCCCTGGGTCTCATCCAGTGTTGGCTCTGCTGTTGACCAGCTGTCTGACCTTGACTAAATTTATTTTTCAGCCAGGATTTCCCAAGGTTCCCATCCACAAAATGGGTAGCAGAGGTAGGTAGATGGGCCAGATCATCTGTGAGTCCTTTCCTCAGCCTGATTCTAGAAATACAGGGGATGGATTGTGCTGCCTACTTGTCCCTGCCCACTTCTTCCTTTCACTCTCATCTCACTTCCTCCCACTGGTGTTCATAGCTTATTCTGCATCCCCTCTCCCTTTCCCAGGGTGGCTGAGCCCTCCTGACTTCAAAAAGCAGCCCTGCTCACACCTGCCCATGGAGAGAATGACCTGGCTAGGGCCAAGCTATGAAGTCCCAAATGCTCTCCAGTTCTCTGCAAGGAAGTATCTTGAGATATCAAGGAACTATGGGAATTTCTGCACCACCCTTCGTACTCCTCAGAGGGCATTCCTTGTATTCTGGCTCCCCATGGCTGCAGCCCTGCCTTCTGAGGCTATTCTGCTGCCTACCACATAGGGCTATACATTATGCAGGACCCAGGTGAGGGAACCATGATATAACCCCATTTTACGTACAAGGCAAGCTGAGGTCAGGAAGTAATAGTTACCAAAATTGTTTTATGTATTTATTGAGCGCTTATTATGTGCCTAACTATTCTAAGTACTATCTGTGTATTCTCATTTAATCCTGAGAACAATTCCGGTGAAGCAGAGACTATAATGTTGCTCACTTTGCAGATGGTAGGTAACCTACCCAAGTCACACAGTTAATGGCCTAACTAGGATTTGTACATAGCGGTTGTGTTCCTCAGTGTGGCCTAACTGGCCGTGAGTGGACATGAATGAGCTGATGGGGACAAAGGCATCACAGCAGAGCCTAGGGTCTGAGCTTCCAGATTAGCTCATTTCCTTGCTTTGTCAGAAGAGGTATGGAGTGTGCATCATTAGTATGAGTGTGTTCACGTTGAAAGTGCTAGGATAGGATGTAACAACAGGAATAGAAAACAAGGTTCTTGCCCTTGCTGAATGCCTAGTCTTAGAGAGGCTCCAGGACAGGCATGCAGAGTGAAGATCATGCCTGGTGTGGCCGGCAGGGCTCAGGCTGGCCTTCAGATGCTGTCCCCCCACCCCGGGAGAGCAGAGCCTACCATCATCAAGGGCTCTGGCCACAGCCCCCAGGCTGAGGAGCTCCAGCCATCTGACCTGGGTCTCCTCTTGCCTCACCTCACCACCCATTAGGAGCATCCCCCAGCCCACCTTATGTGTGAGAGGAGGCAGGTGAAGCAGGCCTCCAGGGGACCCCATAAAGGGCAAGTCCAGGGACTCTCTGGGACAGACCCACCTTGATGATAGCATTGTTGTCATCAATCAGCGTGTCGGACACCTCCACGTGGTTCTCCTCCACCACCTTCTGCAGCACCATGCGGAAGGTCCCGATTAGCCTGTGGATGGCAGAGGGGGCATGGCAGCTTCACACAAAGAGGCCAGAGTAAGGAGCTGACATCCCATGAGGCTGTGACCGGCTGGGGAGTAGGCTGGGGGGCTGGAGGGCTTGCTTAGGCTCCAGGAGAGGGTGGCCCCAGAGCCAGGGCTGGTGTTCAGGGCTCGGGCAGCATGTCTAGGAGGGAACGTGACCCCCAACAAGCATGAATGGTTGTATGTTGTGAGACCCATTTCCCTGGGAGAGTTCGTGGGCAGTGAACAGCCTTGGGGGATGTCCCCAGATGGGGGCTTGGTCCCCCCTGCTTGTGGTCCTTGGGCATGTGGAATTGGGGTTCAGCTGAGCTCCTGCCCAGATGCCTAGTGTGGAGGTTGTTGGAGAAGGACTGGAAGCTCCTGGACACATGAACAGCTTCTGTCCCTTCCACCTGTCTAACCACAACTGAGGGCTCTACCCACCACCGACACCACTGGCTCACTGGTCCCCTGTTTGTCTGCTATGCCCACACCTGCATTCTGCAAGCCCACTGAGGGCAAAGGCCCATCTGGTTGTGGAAACCCCACATATCCCACCTGACAGCAGAGGAGGGGAGCACAGTGCTATGAAGAGCACAGCCTCTGACACCAGCAAGTTACCTGCTTCCCTGACAACTCAGGCTCTCTCAGTCTGGATTCTCCTAAAATGAGCCAATAATCCCCACTTCCCCAGATTGTTTAGAGAGCTGAGACCCTCAGAGCATCTCGCACACAGTCAGCACTGCCAGAGCGGTCTGGTTGGTATTGAGGGGTGTCGCTCTACTGTGAGCCTCTCCAGAGCAGAGTGAGGGGGCCGGGGTGGTGGTGGCTATTTTTCCTACTTCCAGCCTCGATTTGATATTTCCAGCACACAGGACATCTCAGTATCTGCTGGCTGAGTTAATGAACAACAGTGGGTGCCTAATAAATGCTGACTGAGTTGACTCGAACCTCATTTCACCCTACGGTTTGAAGGTTATTGCTCTGGAAGAGAACAGGGCACTCAGAGAGATGTTCTCCCATGGTGATTCCACATGGGGTAGATTAAAACGTATGCATTGTCTTGAGCTGAAGAGGCAGAGACCGAGGGGGCACCCACAGTGTGTGAGAGCGGGGGGCGCCTAGACATCACCCGGGACTGCCCTTGATTTACAGGGGAGGAAGGGGAGCCCGAGAAAATGGGAAGGGACACATCCTAGTGAGATGAGGCATCCGGTGAATTCTGACTTTAATGGACATGACTGATGTCTATACCTTCCTGAGGAACACAGAAGGTGAACACTGTTTTTTTAAAAAAGGCCCCCCACTCCTAACTCTGGGAAACAAACAAAGGGTTGTGGAAGGGGAGGAGGTGGGTAGGGGGATGGGATAACTGGGCAATGGGCACTAAGGAGGGTACCTGATGGGATGAGCACTGTGTGTTCTATTATATGTTGGCAAATTGAATTTAAATTAAAATAAATGGGGGATCCCTGGGTGGTTCAGCAGTTTGGCCCCTGCCTTTGGCCCTGCCTGGAGTCCCGGGATCGAGTCCCATGTCGGGCTCCCGGCATGGAGCCTGCTTCTCCCTCAGCCTGTGTCTCTGCCTCTCTCTCTCTCTCTCTCTCTCTATGTCTATCATGAATAAATAAATAAATATTTTTAAAAATTAAAATAAATGAATAAAACAAACAACAAAAAAGGAAGAGTAAAAAAGAACTATAAGAAATAAATGTGGTTTATAAGTTACCTAGCCTAAAAAGTAAAAATATAAATTTTAATTTATTACCATCTGGTAGGTGAGAAATGGCTTTTTATGTACATAGAATGTGAAATGGTTTTGCTAGAAGTATGCTCCTTTGGGGTGTCTGGGTGGTACGGTCAGTTGAGTGGCTAACTTGTGGTTTTGGCTTGGGCTGTGATCTCGGAGTTGTGGGATCCAGCCCTGCATTGGAGTCTGCTTGGGATTCTCTTTCTCTCTCCCTCTGCCCCTCCCCACTATGCTTTCTCTCTCTAATAAATAAATAAATCTTGAGGGGAAATAAAAGGCCTCCCATCTGTGTGAGGGGAGGAAGTGGTGGGAGCAGCCAGAGAGGACAAATAGGAAATGCTTCCCTCTGAAGCTCAGGGCCCTATCCACCAGCTGCCCTGCCTCCTCGAGGGCAAAACGCTCCACGCCATTCCTCCACTGGAAAGCCCGACTCTGCTTCTGGGTGCTTCTAAGACCCAGCCCAGCGGAGGCCTCCCTTCTGGCTGCGTCCCAGCCTCTCCCTGGCTTGGGCAGTGCCCACAGAGGAGAAATGCTGGGATGGGGTCATGGGACCTGGAGCAGCTGCCCTTGAGTCTTGGTTTTGTCTTTATGACACAAGGAGGCAGTGGGCTTGCAGCCTCTGCACTGTGTAGACATTCTAACAACAGACTATAGTTAGGAAAAATACAGGTCTTTTGGCAGCTTCACTTCTTTTGGTTTTAAATCAGTGGCTTTCAAACTTCAGGATAAACAGAATCTTCCGGAGGGCTCGTTAAAACATGGACGACTGGGACCTGCCCATCCATGGTTGTGCCGGGAACTGTTTACAACTCACTGGCCGTGGAGAAGAACAGTCCTGACCCGTGGCTCCTGCCGGTTTCTGTGGTGTCAGTACTCCCACCAACGGCCGAGTGCAAGCTTCCAACGGTTGCTGAACCCCGAGTTGGCAGATGTGCACCATCTGCCCTTAGAGCTGGTAAGAGCCAGCTCCAGGTCACCACGGGCCCAGCCGCTGCCCGGAGTCTGAGGCCGGAGAATAGGTATTTCTGACAAGTTTCCAAGTAACGCTGATGATGCCGGCTGGGATCCCTGTCCGCTGCTGCCCTTTGCCAATGGGTCCTTTAGTTCTAGTAGGACCCACTGAGCACCTGCTGAGTGCCGACCCTCAGGCACATCTTTCCTGGGAGCTGCCCCAGCACAGCAGAGGAAGGATCTGCAGAGACGCTGCAATGTGACAAGACACCCCCAGGGGGCAGGATGGAGCCATTCCCCCACAAGTGCTAACTGAGGTCAGTCTCAGACCCTAGACTTGGAGGGCCTGAGAGGAAGGCTTGCCCAGCGTGTCCTCCACCCCTGCTAGGCGCTCTGTGATGGGCCTCTCGCTACTCCACCGCTGTTCTCACTGCTTTAACCACACTTGCTATGTGGCCCACCTCCTGGCAAACTCCCCACTCCTCACGCCCTGGTCTAAGCCTTGTCCACACACAGACTGGATGCCATTATCCTTAACAGGAGCAGTGTAGACAGCAGAAAGAGCCTGGACCCTGGAGTCAGGCAGAAGCGGATTGGCCCTGTAGACAGCTGTGTGACTTAGGCTAGCTCTCCAACCTCTCTGAGCCCTCCTTTTTTCCGTCTCCTCAAAGGAGGTGCTACTACCTGCTTTACTGGGAGGCAGTGAGAGCACTCAAGTGAAACTCCTCTGACACTGCTGCGCTCAGAGGCCCTCCCGTCCTCCCTCCACTGACTTCAGGAAGGGAGGGGGTGCTATCGGCCCACAGGGTGCTGGTCTGAAGGTCTTCCTTGCAGGGTAGGCTCCGGGGGCAGATGTGCAGCCTCACAGAGCCAGGGGTCTGTCTGAGGCCCAGAGGGTGGGGCTGGGACCCTGGAACCCAGGGGATAATTTGGCTGGGGGGCTTTCACTTCTGAAAGTTTCCCCCAACCTCTTCCAAATGAAAATAAAAACCAGTGTTTTTATTTTATTTATGGATGATTGAGATGATCTCAGTCTTATGTAAAGTATGAAGAAAAGCATTTTTATAAAGCTTTTTTTTTTTTAACAGGTCCATCCAAAATGTACCATCTAAGCAAAACCAGGGTGTGCTTGCTGTGAAAACAAAGCTTTAGAACAGGTGTGCTAATACAGCTTCCCACAAGATGCCCCCCACAGCCCTCCCTCCTTTAGGGAGGGAGCTGGTGCAGGAAGCCCCAGCTCGGGCCTGTGTAGTGACCCCGGAGACCTCCCTGCCCACCCTGGCTACACACCCAGTGAGGTCTGCCTGTTGCCTCTTCTCCTTGGGGTGGGTCAGCAGGGAGGAGCTGCCTGGGAGGGTGGGGCCTGGGGTGACCAGGCAGGGTGTGCCCCTAAGCCCTCAGACAGCAGGGGCCTTTCTCTGGAAAGTGGAGGTGTGAGGCCCTTTGTCCTCTGGGAAGGAGCCTGGGGGTCGGGAGGTCTGAGCTGAAGGCCAGCTCTGCCCTGCCCCTGCTGTGTGATCCTGAGCCAGGACCCTTGCTGGGCCTCAGTTTTCCCAAGTTAGGTGAAGGAGATGGGACCTGACTTTGTCTTCTGATAGCCTCTCTTACGTGGCCCACTGAAACTGCCCATCACAAAGAGGGCATCCCCTAAGAGCCCACAGCCGCGGGGGAGGCTGGCTGCCCCCCCTCCCCAGAGTGGCCAGGTGGGCTGAGCTGGGGCAGCAGGGAGGGGGGCCTCAGGCATGGATGGTCCCAGAGAATGACCACAATAGAGCGGCAACCAGGCGCCAGGGCCTGTCAATAATTCATTGCTTTCCCCTGGGAGCCCGTGTCAAGTGCCCAAGGCCTGGTCAGGCCACCGCTGCTCTCCTGGCTCCTGAATTATTCAGAAGTCCCAGGAAACTGGCACTTCCATCAGGCCATTCTTCATCAACCGTTCCGGACTGGAAAGGGGGACACCCCAGATCCTCTGGACCTGACACCTTGTCCTCACAGGAGGCCCAAGGTTCCTGAAGGAGGACCTGTTCAAGGCAGGCTGGGCAGACCTGGCGTCTCCTGGTGTCTCTTCCTTCACACCATGACTCATCCTCCTGGCAGCCCCTACCACCACTGGGTCAGGGCCCAGTTTCCAAGCCACCTTCTGCTTCTAGGACAAGTCTCTTTCTCTGAGATAGGTGGTGATGAGACCATAAATTCTGTTTCTCATACCAGCTTCCTTTACCTCAGTTTCCCCAAAAGCATCAGTCACGTGACTTGGCTGTCACCTTGGAGTGTCCTAAACTTTTCGGAGAAGAAGGACCATTTGAATTTCTGCTTCCAGACTGCTCCAGCCTGCACACCCTCTCCCTCCTGACCCCATGGGGGCATTTATTCCTTCACTCATTCCACAAAGTAAGCGGGGACCTGCGAGTGGCCAGGCACTGTCCCAAGCGCAGGTGTGGTTCTGGTGGCTCCTAAGCTCAGTGTAAATCCCAGAGGCTCCCCCTCCACTCAGCTGCGCAATGAGAAGGAGCCTGGCAACTCCAGGGTGGGGAGACCTGAGCCCCATCTGACTCCAAGCACCCTGTCTCCCACTCCAACCCCCAAGCTGGCCTGTGTCTGGATGGGCCTTGTGCTGTCCTCGAGATAGTCACTCCATTTTTCCATCCTTTCCAAGAAAATAAGAGGACCCTTTCCCAGCAGGCCCAGACCTGCCCTGGAGGGGTTTCTTGCTTCTTAAGTAGGGGGAAGGGAGGGTGGGGAAAGAGGAAGAAGGGGAGAAATAGGTTAGGGACTCCCCTGCTCTGGCTCTCTCTTGTTGGCATTTCAGAACAACTAATTGAAGCCTGAAGTTTCAATGTATTCACTGGGATGATATTCAATTTCCCAATTTAACAAATACTTCTGATTTGTTTATAGTAGGAGTTTTGATGTTTCCAAGGGTTTCCAGCATTTCTGTGACTGTCTAGCGGCTTTCATTGTAAACAGTACACCAATCTTGTTCGTGTCAGTGGTTTCCATAATCACTGCTCACATACCCTGGTTTTCTGGGAGGTCCAGGATTAGAAAGGGAGAAGGAAGATAGGCATCCTAGCACTAGCCCTGCTACCATCCAGTGTTCTCAGTATCTTCCCTGAGACTCAGTTTCCTCATCTGTGCACAAGGGTTACCCTGGCTGAGGCTCCCGGAAGCTCTGAAACCTGCATGTGGGTCCCTGCTGGGGTGCCTGGATGCCTCTCCTGGCCCTCAGCTTCCAATTCTTTTTTTCCTCCCCCACTTTGGTCTGTGTCTGGGCCCTTCTCCTGTTCTTGTTTCTCCTGTACTCACAGATCACCCAATCTCTCACCCCAGGGAAGAAAGTTTTGCTTCATCTTGGGGACGCCTGGTGAGGTATCTCATAACCTCTCTTATGGATGTCATAGCAGCTGCCTGAATGATGTGATACCCCAACAAGCCAAGAGGCTGCCTCTCTGCCCTAAACATCTTCCCTTCTGGTCCTGCCAGGAGGCCTAAAATGCCCACACCCCATGCTCAGCTGAGATGTTATGGGCTCCCAATAAAAACCTTTGAAGCCTGTGTGGTTCAGCCCACCCCAGTTCAAAAATCCCCTCCACAACATTGTGGTCTACTCTCTGCTTGGCCTCTCCCAGTGATGAGGAGCTCACTACTTCCCAGCAGCTCACTGGCTTGAGAGCTCTGGCTACCTTTCAGCTGTCTGTTGTCTCCCAGCAATGCAACCTGGTCCTGGTCCTGCCTCTGGGCACACATCTCTTTTCCTGCTCCAAATGGCAGAAAACCTTCTTAGGGCACAGGTGTGGTGACTTAATCTCTCACTTCAGTACCTCCAGCACAGTGTCTGCCTGGTACAGAATATTTGCTCAGTGAATGTTTGATGAGTGACTGGAAGAGTGGATAGATGGATGATGGGTGGATGGATGGTTAGATGAATGGAAGGATGAAAGGACAGAAGGATGAATGGAAGGATGAATGGATGGAAGGATGGATGGAAGGATGAATGGATGGAAGTGATGGATAGATGGAAGGATAGACATGTCCTCTGTGGTTTTCTCCTTGAGGCTCTCATCCCCTCATCAGATTTAAGTCGCTTCCCCTGGCAATCCAAGGCGCTGCCTACTGGTATCCTTTCCAACCAGCATGAGGCCAGTGGAACCCTCATCCCTTACCCCTGTTCTGATAGTTATACTTCTATTAATATGACCTAGGATTAGGTCAGATTTTCTTTTGTTTGTAGTCTCCTCCCACTAATGAGTAATACTGCACTCTCAGCAAGTAATATCCCCATGCTTTTCTGGACATGTTGCTGTTCATCCATGACCCCCTCTAGCTGGTATAAAAGCAATTGGTTCTGAATCTCCAAACAGGACTTTACATTTATTATATTTAGCCACTATTCCAGATTGCTCAAATCTGAGTTCTGCTTATTGCCCAGACAGATGTATGGGAACTACTTTTACTAAACCTTTAGTAGTGATAGTGCTCATGTGGCAGGTGTGCTTCATTGAAGAATGTAAGCTCCATGAGGGTAGGCACTTGCTATCCTCAGCACCTGGTTCAGTGCCTGACACACAGTAGGCACTTCGTAAACATATGGGGAATGAATGAATGAATGAATGAATGGATATCTATCTCATTTAATTCTTACAGCTTCCTTCGAGGTATATGCTTAGACTTCATACAAACGAGTAGATTGAACTCAGAGAGGTTATGTAACCAGCTCTGAGTCACAAAGTAGATGGCTGCACTGGGAATCTACAATCAGGCTTTCCTGGTTCCCAAACTACTGCATCAAACTGCCGCAGTTTGGCAAGTTTGCCCTCAAGGCGGTAGATGATCTATTGAAGTATATTATCAGCCATTCTGTTAACTCCTCTGCTGGGTTACTGTGACCCAGGGATGGTGTAAAGCAGAAGACTTAAAGAAGGAGACAGAAAACTGAGATGGAGCTGGGGACAAAAGGAGCGAATGGGAGGGTATGGGGTTCTTGGCTGACAATGGTTGAGAGGGTAGAGGGACTCTGAGAGACAACATGAGAGAGCCAGGAAGGGGGTCTTTGACAGTCAATCCAGAGTAGGCTGTGGGTGTGAGTCCCCTTTAAAGCCCAAAGGAGAGGGCAGCCCAAGGAGCAAGGCAGGGCCCCAGTCCCTTTAGGCCCCACCTCTCCCACCCGGCACTTACTTGTTGCTAAAGACTTTGCTGTAGTTGAAGATCTGAATCTCGAGTATCTCATTGCTGTCGATGTTGCTGGCCACTGGCCACCGGAAGGTCTAGGGAGAGAGAGACAGCTGTGGCCTTAGATGGAAATGATGGCGGGGGGTGGGGGGCTGAGGCTTAGGAGGCAGATCCCTGGTAGGGTGGCCCTCCACTTCGGCCCAGTGCTCCACAGGGATAAAGTTCCCACTGAAAATCTCATTTAATTCCAACCACCACCTTGTAACATGGGTATTGTGACCCATGCCTCTTTCAAAGATGGGGCTCAGAGACGTCCAGTGACCTACCCAAGGTCATGGGGTGAGTGCAAGAACCTGGGCCTAACCAGTACTTCTGACTCTCAGCTTAATTCCTGGGGTGCACTCAGGAGTGGGTGGCACAGCCAGGATGGAGTGGGCTCCAGGGTAACAGCAAGGATTGTGGGCATAGGCTCAGTTTTTGCTGTGTGCTGAGTGGAGTTATAAGCTTCCAGCTCTCTCTGGCCAGAATCTTTTTGGTCAGTCTAAGCGGGAGGTCCTGGGCTCCCCCATTCAGGTCAAATCACCCCTCACCCTGGCAATGTTAACTCTGGGGACAGATTTTAGCTGTTTGGTGTTACTAGGGTCAGGTCCACAGAGGAGAGGCAGCCTGTCTCCAACATGCTGTTTCTATATTTACCCTCCCCACTTCTATCTTGGCTTCATGATTAAATCGATAATAATGATGAGTAGGAAGTTGAGTGGGATTTTTCCTGATGTCCTAGAAATGGCAATGAGGGCCCAAAATAGAGGCTAGAGGTGCTAAGTACCCATCCTCTGAAAAGAGCTGCCAATAGGCAGAACCGGGCAGCTGCCTCAGGGCTTCTTCAAAGGCCTGCTACCCCCATCCCAGCCCTTCTTCTTTCTGGGGTATGAAGAAGACTGGGAAAGGGAACGGTGGCAACAGTCACATCTCAGGCATTTCTGTGTCCCCTTCCTAGGAGAATTGCTCAGAGAGGTTAAGGCACTGGCAGGAAGGGAGGCCTGGCATGCAAGTTGCCAGTCACATCTGCCGGGGAGTAGACTGATTGGTCTGTCCCTCAGACCTCTAGGGAGACCCGTGAGGCACCATGGCCATAAGGAGCCTGACAGTGCCAGTGCAGTGTGTGTCAAGTGTGTGATTTCTGCTCTGTGGGGCCAAGTGAGTGGGTGCTACGAAGGGCAGCCAGGCTCAGCAAGCCTGCCCTCCAGGGGAGGGGTCCTCAGCTTGGGTGACCCAGGGCTGGAGTTGAGGTGGGGTGGGGTCAAGTCCTCAGTTGGAAATCCCTACTACATGGTGGGCCGCTCAGGTTCCCCGCAGAACCCACCCACATGGTGCTCTATGAGACAGACAGACAGGGTTCGCAGGTCGGCCGTGCTGACAGCTTCCAGAGCTGGCTGGAGCTCGCCAGAGAAGCTGCCCCACCACAGAGAGTGGGCGGTGCCCCCCCCCCCCCCCCCCCCCCCGAATCAGACCATGTCCACCACCCCAGGCTGGAGCGGGAAGAGGATGCGGAGGGCCTGAGCAGGTATCCATGTTTGGAGCCACAAGCCGGACAGAAGCGAGAAGACCAGGCCCAGGCCCAGGCCCAGAGAAGATGCCAGACTGGAACAGCCTGGACAGCAAACCTTTCTGGACAGGACCATGAGTAACTGAAGATGACCAGAAAGCTCTGAGGTCTGCTCACAATGCCGCTAAGAGATGGGAGCAATGGGATTTTGACAGAACAGGTGGAAAGCAGTGACTTTTAAATTTGTTTCATTTTCATACCCACTGAATCCAGACTGCCGATAGGCTAGAAAGAAGTAGTAACGATAGTAATCTTACTAATAACTGCCATTTATAGAGAATTTTTTTCTAAAGATTTTATTTATTTGACAGAGAGAGCAAGAGAACACAAGGAGAAGGACAGGGAGAAGCAGACTCCTCACTGAGCAGAGAACCCTATGTGGGGCTCGATCCCAGACCGGGATCATGACCTGAGCCAAAGGCAGATGCTCAACTGATTGAGCCACCCAGGCGCCCCTATAAAGGACTTTTTGTTATGCAAAGGTCTGAATGCTTTAGATTCACTAATTCATTTAGTCTTTACTATAACTCAAAAGGCTGCTCCCGTGTTCTGTTTCATACACAGAGAAGCCAGGCCTCTAGAAGGAACATGATTCAGAGAACTCTGTGGGTGGTGGCCGAGCAGACCCAGGGTGGGGCCCTCTGGGAGCTGGCCTTGCAAGCCATTGCAAAGCGCCCTTTTCCCAGATTGGGAACCTGGGCATTTGGGGGGCACCAGGCCAGCTTGGCAAGACATTACAGGGTGCGGACAGGGCCTGTCTCAGGAAAATGGCCTTATGTCACTCTCCTCAGTCCCAGGGAGGGGCCAGCTGGAGTGAGCAGGTGAGAGAGGAGGAAGCAGTCCAAGAAGGGTGAAGGCCATGGAGGGAGAGGGTTCTGAGCCAGGTCTGGGGAGGACTTTGGAGGCCCTGGCCCGCAGGCCTCATTCAGTGCGCTTCTGCTCCTGCTGTCTGGATGCCTCCAGCTTGGCTGAGTGTGTGGTTTTCTTAATGAAGTTGCTTTTAATTGAGCTGCAGGGAAATAAGCTCTTTCGTGAAGGCCCAACTCACCAGCCATAGTGCTGCGGGAAGAGGCTTGTGGAGCCTCTGAGCTTTGCATTTCCTGGGGATGAAGCAGGTGGGTGTTTGCTCCCCCCTGAGAGTGTGTGGGTGGGGTCTCTACTTTGGAAGGAGAGAAAGACTAGGAGGAAAAGGAGGTCACTGTGGAAGTGGTGCCGTCAGGGAGGGGTGTCGAGCAGTTACATCGATGAAGTGAACACAAAGGATCAGCAGAAGTCCTTTCAAGGAAAATTAGAGGCATGACTTATTTT
Source organism: Canis lupus familiaris (assembly GCF_011100685.1). Taxonomy (NCBI): domain Eukaryota; kingdom Metazoa; phylum Chordata; class Mammalia; order Carnivora; family Canidae; genus Canis; species Canis lupus. Next base: position 20,653,580 of record NC_049238.1, read on the forward strand.
ATTTGGTTTTTCCCTGTGGGGACTTTCTACCTGTTTGGAGTTGACCCTCTCATCTCCCTGACCCTGCACCGCCTCTCCCTCTCCTGCCATCACTTTCTGACCACCTCTCTGCCTTGGTCTGCTTATTTCCCGTTTCTCTTTTACGAGAAAAAAAAAATGTTGTTTCTTCTCATTGTCTGCTCCTTTTTGTTGTTACTTCCTTTCCACCAGTTGGGGAGATGTGTACTGATGTATAGAGAGCACAGGAAGACCACAGGGGAGGTTTGGGGGCTCAGGAGCTCCCGGGCCTGTGCACTCCCCCTCAGAACCCACAGAGCACATCTGGGTAGAATTAGGTACTTCTCAGAGCTCTCTTTGCTAATAACCCAGGCTCACAGCATATGGCCGAGACATGCTTCTTTCACACAGGGGGATGTGGAGGGTATGAGAGGTGTTGCAGGACACACAGCTGGGTGGCGGTGGAGGCAGGATTGGAACTCAAGGCTCCTGATACTTAGCTCAGATCTTGACCCACCACACTGCACCTTCTCCTGAAGCTGGAGATTAGCTGAGGTTGAATCTCAGAGATAGTCTGTGGCTCTGACAATCCTAGATTGACAGCAACCAAAATGTTCATTTCTTGAGTGCTGATCGTGTGCCAGGCATTGGCTCCACACTCTACGTATATTATACAATTTAATCCCCACTTTGCAGATGATGGAACTGAGGCTCAGAACGAATTTGTCCAAAGTAATTCAGCTATTATGTGGTAATGTAGCTTAGTAGTTGAGATAAGAGCAGGGCCTCTCAGAAGTCAGTTGTCAGGTAAAGAAGTCTAAGCTACCCTGCTGGCGAGACCACGTGGAGAGAGGTCCTGGAGAACCCAAGGCCACAGGGACACGCCAGGTATTCCAGCTGGTTGTGGAAGAACTACCCAGCTGAGCCCAGCCAACCACAGAATCATGGGAAACCCTAGAATGTGGAGAACGGGGTAGTACGTTCCACAGCTCTAGATAACTGTGACACTCCCCCATGCAGTCTCTCTAAGAGTCAGGCTTGTGTTGGGGAGGCCTGACATCAGTGGCAGAGCTGGGCTCCATTCCCCGGGCCTTGTCTCTCCACACACCGATGCTTTGCTCCTTCTCCTTCTGTTGCCCCAAGAACTCCAGAGATACCTTGACTATTGCTCTCAGAGTAGTTCAGAGCATGAGCAGAGTGGGCAGGTCCAATTTTGTCTTGTCCACAGAGGTCTCCCTACACCTGGCACAGTAGGTACTCAACAAATGAGCCTCAAAATGGCTGCTTGGGCTGGCGGCGAGTGAGCTTGGGTGGGTCAGTTCATCTCTCCACACCTTAGCTTACTCTTCTGTGAAGTGGAGGTGAGGGTCACAGTACTGCTTCTTGGGGTTATTGTGAGGCTGGCAATGCGCCGGCACGGAACCTGGCCCAGGGTGAGAGTACGACCAACATGGTGGCCTATCGTAGTGATTCTTCTTGTATTGTTAGTTCTGGAAGCCAGAGTTCTGGAAGCCTGGCATTCTTGGGGATGCTGCTGCAGACACTACAGGAGGTTTCTGGGAACAAAGGGCCTCTCTCCAGCCTGAGAAGGTACCAGTCTGACTTTCTTCCTGTGGCCACAACAGCTGAAAGTTGTGCCTTCTGTTTCTGAGGTGCTCTGAACATTGGTGGCCTAGAGACTGGGCCAAGGGAATCCATGCAGCATTTAAGATTCTTTACCCTGCCAGCCTCCAAACACTCTAGGGGATTCAGATAGTAGCTAAGCCAAACACTGTCACTCAAGATGTCACCAACCAGCAAACCCCATTCAGGGCCAAATGTTTTCTGAACACCTTCTGGGTTTATTGAGTGCTTCCTTGTGCCAGGTTTTGTACATGGCACTGTGGACAGTACAGGAGGCAGGGGCGTTTCTTGGTTCTGCAGGAGACCCGAAATTGCGACCATGATAGGAACATTGGCAGAAGTAAGGCAGCAACTGTTAGGGGCTGGAGGAGGAAAGGAGGACCTCCCTTCAGAATAGGGGTCTCAGGATCCCTGGGAATGAGGAGCAGTGACCTAGTTCGCCAGCCCGAGCCTTGGCCCTGACCTGGCAGGTGCTGACCCGGGTGGCAGGGTTCTGTATCCTATCAGCCCCAGAGATCTAGGACCCACGGAAAGGTTTCCCTGAGGAGCTGGAGGATGACCTGGATTATTCGAGCTTCCTCACTGACTAGGTCTGGAAATATCCTAAATCAGCAAGGGACAGTCCTCCAGATCTGGAGAGGAAATTGGAATGTGTTGCAAAGCTTTAGAATGCAATGGAAAGGGGTTGTCTTGGGAATTTAAAGGCCCAAGATTCAAGTTAGGTTCATTCTTTGGTTCATTCTTTCACTTGGCAATATTTCCTGTGCCCTGTGCTGGGGGCCAGGCCACTGATGAACCAGACAGGTGCATTCCTAGCCCCATGGAGCTCAGAGCCCATGACTTCCAGGTACAAGTGAGGTGGGCAGGTGAGGCCAGCCTCTGGCCTCCTCACTCCCAGGCTAATGACTTCTCCCTCCTCTGGGCTCAGAAGACCTGTGGTCCATCTTTGACTGTACTGGGTCCCTCTCCCCACTGGACTGAGCCCCTTGAAGGCAGGTTCACTTTGCAAGTGACCGTACGTGCTGGAATCAAATAGACTTGGGTTCAAACCCTGATTGTGGCTACTTATCACCTGGAATGATTCTAACCCAGTGAGTTATAATGCTTGTGTGACGTTCTCAGCCCATCCTGCCATACACTAGGTGCTCACTACGTAGCAGCTGCTCTTCTTATTATTCCTACAAGTACTGTTGCTCTTGTGGCCTCACCTCTGGAGTCCTGTCCACATTGCTCCTGGCTTGGAGCCAAATCAAACTGGCTTAGGGTGGGCTCAGTGTGGGGACTACTCTCCTTCCCCCAGGGTAGGGGCCTCTGCTAGCTGCTGGCCTGGTACAATGCCATTCTCTCTCTCTCTCTCTCTCTCTCTCTCTCTCTCTCTCCCTCCCTCCCCCCTCCCTCCTCCTCTAGAGCTGTAGGTTAAATGCAGGGGCTCAGGTTCCAATCTCAGGGAAAGGAGACACCACATCCAGGTTCTGTTTCCACCCATTGTTGTCTGAAGCATTGTCTTTCTTCCAAGGCCACCTCCTCCCTACTCAGGTTCCTCAGGCCAGCCTGCAGCGGTCCCTCTCACCCTTGTCTGAGCAGAGAAGGGAGAGACATTTGCTATCTTGTCTGCTATTTCATTTTTCAGCCACGCAACTGTCCTGAAAGGCAGGCAGAGCAAGGAGTTTATCCCCATTTTACAAAAGGGGAATCTGAAGTCCAGAGGTTGAGTGGCCAGCCCAAGGTCATGGAGTTTGTTAATGTCTCAGGGAGGACCGTAGACCAGTTCTCAGGACTCTCAGGCCAGTGCTCTTTGTATCTCATTGAGTTGGTTCCTGAGGGCCCTGGGCACAGTAAACATGAGAAAAGAGACTTTCTGAAAAGCAAAAGGGCCTTCAGAAATTTTGCCAGGGGCCAATGATATGCTTTTTCCAAGCTTCTTCTGGAACCACAGGTAGATTGTCTCTTTCAGGGACCAGCGAGGAAATTTAGGATTTGTCTACTCCAGTCTGGGGAGGCAGGTGTAAGCACAGGTGCAGTTTCAGACCCTCTTTGAGGGCTGAGCAGACCCAGGCCCCTGGGCCCTCCTTGAGCAGGGGGTGGAGGGCTGCCTCCCCTGCTTTGTGGGGGTGCACTGCTGGTCAGTCGTTGCTAGACTGCTGGCTACTCCTCAGAGGGAGGAGTGGTGGCAGGGCACATGGAAGACCAACACGGCCTTGAACGGTGGTGGGGGTCAGGCCCAGGAGCAGCTTCCTACTGCTGCCTCTGGAATGGGTTTATAACCTAATTGAAGCATGGACTTAGAATGCTGGCTTTGCTACTTACGGCCCTTGGGAAGGATACATGCTCTCTGAGCCAGAGCTTCATCATCTGTAGGTTGCCGTGGAGATTGGATGGAAGAGGATTGCTCAGGAAGCAATGCTGCTGCTCAAAGCTGCCACCATGATTGTCAGATGGGGCTCCCCCGGGGAAGTGAGGGGCAAGTCCCCACAGTGTGGGAGGGCCTGAGCTTTGCAAGTCATTTAGCATCCTTGGCCCCCATTCCAGGAAGTGCCAGTCGGTTCCCCACTGCAACCACCAGAAACTTCCCAGGCAGCTCACGAATCAGTAGAACTTTTCCCAGGTGAGGACCACTTCTCCCCATCTTGGGGCAACTCTCCAACTTTGGCCATGTGCTTTTGCTTACTACTCCCTGGCTTCTGAGCCCCGCCCCCCCAACCATGGAACCAGAGGCTCCTCCATGCCCAAGTTCCTACATGGATCCTCATGCGCTGTTGAGCCTGCTTCCCCCTCTGGGGTATCCTAGCCTGGCAGACAAGAGGCACTCAGAATGTGGCCCCATGCTTGTTCTTGGGGCCGGCAGGGACTGCCTCTCCACTCGCCCCATGTTGGGCAGCATTGGGAAGAGGAAGGACACGGTGATTAACTTTGAATGTCATGTATACCTGTGGCTCAGGTGTCCCGGGGTGCAGTTAATGGAAAGGTGTGGCAGCGCCCTTGGAAGGGGCATCAGGTTGCTCATTGGCTGAGGCCTGGGTGGACAAGTCCCCTGGGAGACTTGATGAGAAGGAGAGAGTCAGATGCTCTGCCTGGATGATCAGAGGCAGAGGCCCAGGAAAGCAGGACTGTGAGGGAGTGATCCAGTGTCTTCACTCAACCAACCCCTCCTCTCGGGCACCGACTGATGTAAAGGGGAAGGGAGGGAAGCATAGGTTGCGTAGTGGGGTAAGCCCAAGGCCAAGATGCTGGCATAGTAGGGAGCCATGGTTCCATCATCCCCATCATCCCTCATTTTGTTCATCATACCTATCATTGGGTTCACTTGACACATGGGTAACAGAGGCTTAGAAACAAACTGAAAGTGACACAGCCAGGGGTGGAAGATGTCTAGAACAGAACTGTCCTTGTGGAGGGCACAGCCTGCTGGCAGTGATGATGGTCAGTGGTTACTTTTGAGTGCAGGAGAGAAGGCCAAGGCCTTGCTTCCCTGTGCCTGCAGCTGTGGGCATATAGACACAGCAACACTGTGTGGGATGGGCCCAACATGAGGAGGAGACAGAGGTTCTGGGTGGCCCCTCAGCCTGGTAGCTGCTCAGCTAAATACCAGCTTCAAAGGGCACAAATAGTCTTCCATGAGGCCCTTCCAGCCAGCTGAGCCAAAGGTGAGAAGCAAAGCCCAAGAAGGAAGGAGTAAGCTATTCTGGGGGTCACAGCAGAGCTTCTGTTTCATGCCACGATGGTAACTTAGGACTGCTGGTTCTTACCCCAAAGTCAACCCTGGAGAAACTCTAGAAGCAAGAGGGAAATACAGATTCTAGTAAGTAACACACAAACAGACAAACAACTGTGAGAAACAAGAGACCAAAGCCTCTTTGAGCTGATCTGTGTTGGGGAGGTTGGAGGCTCCCTGGCGGAGGCTGGGGAGCAGCCAAGATAGGTGTTCATGGACCTCCTCTCAGTGAAACCTCAAAACTAGTTTGTTAAAAATCTAGCCTGCTTGCTGGCCACCATGTTTCTCCTTAAAGGGTTAGATAGGAGACTTTGCCTGTTTCTGTGGTGACTGGGGTCCCCCTGGTGCTTTCAACCCCTAGGGCCTGACACAGCTGGTTTTGATGCTTCCCCAGACTGGTCAGCAGACAGGGTAGCTGATCCCAGGGGCACTTGAACTGGGTAAACAAACACTTGGAGAGACATTTCTTCTACAGGCAAGACAACATCCTGAGCAGTATATACCACAAGGGCAGGATCATTAGAACAAATGGACCATAAAGACGTATATTAGCAATATAAAACAAAAACAAGGGATACTAAGAAAGAAAGAACAAATTAGTCAATCGGAAGATCATTTTGAAGAACTCAGAAAAAAGCAGGAAAGGACTGATAGGCCCTTTTATAAAAATATAAAAGCAAAGAAATGGCAGTTAGAGGTGCAAGTAGCGGCATCTGATAACAGGAGTCGGAGAGAAGTGAACAATATAAAAACTGAATGGAAGGAACCTTTGGGAAAAAATGGAGGTAGAATTTGCTATAATAAATGAAAGATGAAAAGCCTTGGCTTTGAAAAGAGCTCACAAAGTAGTGCAAAACGGGAGCAATAAGGAACCCCACAGTCAGATACATTATAATAAAATTTGAGAATATCAAGATAAAAGAATTACACTTTTTTTCTCCCCCAGGGAAAAAGAAAAGATCCCACTTGAAGGTACAAGAAACAGATGGCCTTCAGACTTCTCAACAGCAACAGGCACTGCTATTCTGAAGTAAAGGAAAGAATTTTGAGCTTCGAATTTTATATCTAGAAAGTCCTGTTCAAATTTGAAGAAATAAGAAACTATTCTCAGATTTACAAAGATTTAGAGGGTTGGCTATGCAAAGACCCAAATTGAAATGGCTTTTAGAGAAAGTACTCAAATAAAAAGAAAAACAGTGCCAAGAGATGCTTCAGGAGATAGGAGAAGAAAAGGTGATTAGATATCTTGGTGAAGACTTTTGTTGTCCTCAAAAAAGATAAAGAAGGCTAGGGCAAATAAAAAGAAAAGGAGAACACACATTCATAAGAACCTGGAATGAAAATTGTATAATCTAGACAGTGTGGGCTGAGGTAGGGAAATCAAAGAGGCTTAGGAGAGAGAGTATTATAATACTTGCCACGATGGGGGAATTATAATTACTGATTTATTTTCCAGCTATCAACAGGGACCAAGGAAGGGTGACTACCTTGAAAACATAGAATGTATAACTTTTCACTTAACAAAAGGAAACCCGATCTATTCCATGGAAAGCTGGAAAGGGGAAAAGAAAACAAACAAACAAAAAGGACAGCAAATGGAAAATATAAAATAAGATGGTGGTAGAAATAAAAATCAAAATAGCAATTAGAATAGATGTAAATGGATGAAACTAATCAAAACGCAGTCTCCTAGTGGGAAAGAAAATTTAATCTACAAATATATGCCCTAAAAAGACACACTTGAATTTAATAGCACAGAAATACTGAAAATGGAGGCATGAAAAAAGATATACCAAGAAAATTAAAAAACTGAAAGAGATAGACCAGGCAAATGAACCAAAATTAGCTGAGATCATAATCTCAACATCTAGCAAAATAGAAAGCAATGCAAAAAAACATCATATCAGACAGAGAAGGATATTAAGTACCAGGAAAAAGAAAAGTAGATAAGAAGATATAGCCATCATGAACATATAAAACTTATTAGTAATATAGTTTCAAAACACATCAAGCAACAAATGACAGCTACAGGGAAAAATATGTAAATCAGCAATTGTAGAAGTAGATTTTATTGCAATCATTTTTGAAACTGAAATCAAGAAGAGAAAAATGAGCAGAAAAGGTGAAGAATTGTGTCTCTGCCTTTCTCTCTCTCTCTCATGAATTAATAAATAAAATCTTAAAAAAGGTTAAGAATTGAATAGTACAACTAAGAAGCCTGAACTTATATTATAAAAGCTTGAAGTTATATTGTTTTCTATAGAGAACCCTTCACTGAACACATTCCTTTTAGGCAGGGGGAGTATTTATGACCATGCATAGAGGCCCTAATCAAGGTCCCAATAAATTCTGAAGTATCACTATCATACAGACTGTGCTCTTTGATCATAATGCAAGAAAACTAGAAACGAACAAAATGAGACTCTAACATGTCATATGTTAAAAGAAAATCATAAAGAAATACAAAAAATGTTTAAAGCTGAAGATAATGAAAATACTACATATAAAATTTTGTAGGATGTGGCTAATATCGAGCAAAATTTATATCTTTAAATACATTTATCAAGAAATAAAAAAGTTAAAAATAACAGGCTTAGCATTCAATTCAGGAAGTTAGGAAAAGAGCCACAGAGCAAAATAAATAAATAAATAAATAAATAAATAAATAAATAAATAAATAAATAAAACAGGGAGAAGGGAAATAATTAAGAAAAAAGCAGAAATAATGAAATAGTGAACAACAGAAGAGATTAACGAAGCCAAAAGCTAGTTCTTTACAAAGATTAATAAGATAAACAGATCATTAGCAAGACCAAGAAAAACAGAAGGATGATAAAAATAAGTGCAGTGTGGAATACAAAAGGGGAAATCAGTATAGGCACAAAAAATACTTTAAAACAATTTAAAAACTTTACAATCAAATAGGTGCTAATAAATTTGAAAACCTAGATGAAATGTTTAAATGTCTAGAAAAATATAGAAATCCAAAACTGGTGCAAGAAGACACAAAGAAATTGAAAAGGGGGTTGAAGAACCCCTTCCCTAAACCATCCAAACTTAGATGCCATTGCATGTGGTTCTTCCAAAATGTCAAGGAAGAGCAAATCTCTATTTTATGCATGGTGTTCCAGAAAATTTTATGCATTATCAAATGATGAAAACTTTACAAATGTAGCTGCAAAAATGCTGCATAAAAATATTTGCTAGTTGAATCTAACAGTTTATTAAATGAAATACTTTATGGAACATACTAGAAGAGCAAAGTTATGATTGTCTCAATAGATGCAGAAGAAACTTGTAATAAAGTTCAACAATGTTTTATAATGAAAACTCTTAGCAAACTAGTTAGACAAATAGTAAGATCCTATTAGAGCAAGTATATATGATGACAAAATTTTAGATGCACTTATTCTTTTTAATACTGGGGACATAGAAAGGATGCCTACCAATCACCGTTACTGTGTAACATAGAACTAGGAATCATGGTCAATGCTCCATGGAAAAACAAAGAAATAAGGGGATAGGACTGAAGGGAAGAGATAAAACCTCTTTTTGTAGATGACATGATCACCTATATACAAAACAGAACAAACCATAAATATAAAAACAAGTCAGAGACCTCAGCAAGTTTGCCAGATAAAAGAGGACTTCTAAAGGAAAAAAAAGCATTTCTCTAAGTCAGCAATAGTCAAAAAATGTAGCAAAATCAAGACACCATTCATGATAACAATAAAACCAGAAAGAGTCTCGGAAATAATCAAGATTGGGGTGCCTGAGTAGCTCAGTTGGTTAAGCATCTGACTCGGTTTTGGCTCAGGTTCTGATTTCATGGGTTGTGAGATCGAGCACTGCAATGGACTCCTTGCTCAGTGGGAGTCTGTTTGCATATCCTCTCTCTGTCCCCCAAGCTGTTTGGGTGCTCTCTCTCTCTTTTTCTCTCTCTCAAATAAATAAATAAATCTTTTAAAAATAATAAGAGAAAATAATGAAGATCATACGACTTCTATGCAGTAAACTTAAAAATGCCAGTAAAGGGAGGTGGATAGTTTGAGTAGATGATTTAATATTATAAAAAATTGACATCTTCCTCAATTGATTTTTAAATCCAATGGAACTTAATCAAAATTCCGGTTGGTTTTTGGAAGGATTTGATAAACTTATTTAAAAATTATCTGGAAGAATAAAGGTCCACAAACAGTTCACCCTTTAAAAAGAAGAGTAAACAGAGGGAACTTGCTTCATCAGATACTAATACATACAAAAATGTCATATTAATGAGTACAGTGTGATAAAGTTCAAGAACAAACAGATTAAAGGGATAGAATAGAAGGCTAAGACATAGATCCTAAATAGAGAGATGATTGATTGCTTATCAAATTGATGTTAGGAAAAGTTGTTTCTTATATGGAGAAAAATAAAACTGTGCCCCCTCTAAAACCACATGCAAGGTAAAAAAAATACAATTATATAATCAGAAAATGTAGGGCAACATATCTGTACTCTAGAAGAGTGTAAATATATCTTCAGCAAAACTTGAAAACACACCGGGATTAAGGACTTCTAATCAGTGAGGGGACAAAGCTAATAGATGGCGGACTAAGAGAAATTTCAATCTCGAAATCCAACAAGGGGTTGATATCTTGGATGAATAAAGAGCTACTGCAAATCAATAAGATAAAGACAACTAGCTATACCAACAGGGGAAAAGGGAAAAGAATATGAACAGGCAATTTACGAAAAAGGAAACTTTAAATATATTATCTTAAAAAACGAGGCACACTGTTAGACTGGTGAAGATCAGAGAGCTGAATACCACTAGATGTAGATGAGGATTGGGAATCAGGGGTCCTCACGCATTGCTGGTAGAAGTGTAGACCATGGCCGTGCTGAGTAAGCATATCCTGTGAGCTAGCAATTTCAGATCCTGGTGTGTACTCTAGAGAAATGTTCACAGAAGTCCAAAGAGGACATGCATAAGAATATTCATTGCCTTCTGATTACCTTGCATGTGGTTTCAGAGGCAAGTTGGAGGTTCCTCTCTGGAGGAATTATTAGGTAAAGGATCCGCAGGATGACCAATTTATCCCAATTTGACCAGGATTTTTCCCATTTTATCCCTTACAGTCTGTGTGCCAGGATCCCCCTTGGTCCCAGACAAACCAGGGTGGCCAAACACCCTCATGTGTGTTGGATGTGCCCACAGAGTTCTGTATGGCAGGGAGAAGCAGCAGATTAGCGTAGCAACGTGGATGGAACTGAAAAATCTTGCTCGGTGAAGTAAAATATGTAACACAATGCCATTTAACTAAAACATGAGTTATATCTTCACAAGATAGCCACACAAATTTTGTGAGGACATACAGGAAACCAGAGGTTCCACATTAAACACATCAGAGTGGTTGTAGAGAAAGGAAGGAATGTGGATAAAGGAGAATGACACATACATGACACACAAAACATGCATCAGAACAAGAGCAGGGTAGTAGGAACAATGAGATAATGTGCCATAAACAGGGGCACTCAACCCTCTGAGCCCAAGGTTCAAAAGAAAAATAGCTTTTTTGGGAGATGCAGTGGGAAAAGTACCTCAATAGCTCTTAGAGACACAAGAGTGCCATCCATACGAGACTGGCTTTGTCGGAAGCCCAGGTAGGGTTAGCCTGAGCCCTCCGTGTGCCCAGGGAAGTGGGGAGGGAAGCCCCTCTTCTGTGCTGCTGGGCCCTCACCTCGGCTGGGGGCTTGCTACTATTTTATTTTATCTTTTTAAAAGATAATAATTGATTAATTAATTAATTTTGCACACAAGCAGGGGGAGCAGGAGTGGGAGCAGAAGAGGAAGAAGCAAACGCCGTGCTGAGCAGGGAGCGTGATGTGGGGTTTGATCCCATAAGCCCTGGGATCATGACCTGAACTTAAGGCAGAAACTTAACCGACTGAGTCACCCAGGCGCACCCGGGGGCTCACTTTTAAGCCTATAACACCTGCGGGCCCTTTCTCTGGAGAACAAAAATCCCCCCCGAGGGCAGCAGGCTGTGGGCTGGGCCTGGGTCACTCTGCACCCAGCTCTCCTGGGCAAAGGGAGAGGTGGGGAGGCATTTGGGGCCAGCGCACCCCTATGGCTGGGGCTTGAGCTCCCCGCAGGGCATCCTACCTCGTCGAAGTCCGCCACATCCTCGCAGTTCTCCAGCACTCGGGAGTAGAAGGCTTGCCCTGGGTGGGGAAAAAGGACAAGAAGCCTGGGGTCAGACCTCCACCTGGCACTCGCCACCACAGCATTTGGATCCACATAGCACTTGTTATCAACTGGGGGCCCCATGTCGTGTGCAGTGCTCCCCCAAGATGAGGCAAGTTCCCATATTGTCTCATCTGACCCCCTTGGGAGCCCTGCAACACATGCAGGTCAAAGGCCGCTAGCTCCACTTTACAAATGGGACATTGACATAAAAAGGGACAGGCTGGTCAGAGGTATAGGCGTGAGAGGGGAGCCCTGGACTCTTTTATCCACCTTGCTGCTCTCCCGGTGGCTTTCCTGGCCTCGTTTGCTGTCTCTTCGGCTCTGCTGGCTTTCCCTGGCCTGCAGCTGCCTGGAGCAGAAGCCTGGTCCGAGGGCAGCGGGCGCCCTGCCAGGCGGCAGCACCCCCTTTGTGCCTGTGTCTGCAGCCAGGCCCAGGAGCTCCTGCCCAAGCCAGGCCCTGGGACAACCAGGCAAACCCCAGACGCTCCTCCCCTGGAAGCCAAGGGACTTTACTACTCCTACTCTCTTATTCATTTTTCTGGCAACCTTTGAGAGGAAAGCCTGAAGTGGCTTCTCCCACAAGCCACCCCCTCCTTTTAACACTGGCGTGGGTACTATTGAATGTGATACGGACAGGTTTTCCCAGCCCCCACCATCCCACATCCATACACCACCTACCAGGGCAGAAGCCAAGCTGTCTGCTCTTCCATCCCATCCTGGGGGAACCAGGTTGCTGGAAGAACCAGGTTGGGGGGGGGGTGTGGACATGGGGTGGGCAGTGTGTGGGACACCCAGGCCAGTTTAATTTACTTAGGGAAACATTCACTGGAGTCTACAAGGTACCAGGCTACCTCCTGGAGACTCAGGATAAAGGTATGGATAAAGTGCACAGTATCCTTGCCCACAAGGAGCTGATGGTCTAGTAGGATCTGGAACAGGTTGTCGGATCAATACTATATAATCCATATCCCAAGATACAGTGTTATGTGAGACAGAGAAGTGGTACAGAGAAAGAAAGATAAATATTGTTTCAAAGGGGATGTTTTGTCTTTTTGGTGTGTGGGGGGTGGAAGCATGTGGGAAGGACTTGTAATTCCTATGAGGAGAACCCCAGAGGTAGGTGGCATTAAGAAGAAATTATTATTTAGGATTAATTCATTGGCATCTGTCAGTTGTATACCAAAGGGGAAAAAAAAGCTGCATGGATAACAGGATCCTGTATACAACTCCCCCCGCCCCCAACACCCAAACCAAATTCTTGTATCTGTGAATAGACAATGATCTCAAGCCATTAGAAATGGTTACTTCTGGCTAGGGAGAGTAAGAAGAGATTGAAAGCAGGATACTTTGACCTTCTACTGTATATGCTGAAGTTTGAAGTTTTTTCCGTGACCATGCTGTACTTCTGTCATTGAGAGAAAAATGCTTTGAAATCCCCACTGACTTAAAGCAATGGTCCATGTCATTGAAGGACCATCTCAAGGCGGAGTTTAGCTCCATTCTGAGGCTTAGTTTGGTTTGTCACTGATGGACAAGATAGGGACCCAGGAGAGGACTTTGGCAGAGAGGGCAAGGGAGGGGAGTGCACACTGCCCCAGCATGGCCAGCCAGTGCCAGGCCAGGGAAGGCTGGAGTGAGCCCCCTCTGACCCTGCACTGCCATGGGGCTCTATGCTCTTGGAGCCACTTCCACCCCCTGGCCTTGGTTCTCTCGTTAGCATAATAAGAGGGCTGGTACAGAGATCTCCAGGGCCTGCCTGTCTCTAGAACTCAGGAGCAAGCATGTAGCTACCCCCTGACAAGGAGGAGGCCAGGGGTTCGAAGTCAGAGGTAAGTAGAGATCCGTGTGCGTGTATGTATGTGTGTGTGGAGGATGGGCGTGTTGGGAAGGGGTTGCATCTCAGATAATGAGGAAGAAGCTATGAAGCAGAAGATATATACACATAAAACAGATGTGAAGGAGACAGATGGGAAACAAAGACCCTTTAGCACTAGCCAGGGACAAAACAAAACAAAAAAGCATGATAGAAAAATCTCACCAACCAACTCCAGGGCAGCCAGGGGAGGATAGGGAAGCATGAGAGATAGTGCCCGAGTTTCTTCTGATTTTCCCCACAGGTAACACACAATATAAACTGGGGACCAGGTGAGCTTATGTGTGCGCTGGGTCTTCCCCAAGGACCTGCCGCTCTGAATAATCAAAGACCTCTTAATCCTCAAAGATCGCAATGAGCCTGGATATGCTGTGTTCAAGGGTTTCCTGGAGTGAAAACCAAGCAGGGCAGCCTGGGCGGAGGCAGGGAGGGACTCCAGCATAGCGCACGAAGCCTCAGAGCCTCAAACCCATCTCTGCTTATTTATTTCTTACAGCCTTGTTACAGAGAACATAGAATACAGTGAAATTAGCCACTGCAGAATTTATACACCAGGGCTCTGTTCCGAAATGCAGTAAAACCTCATTGCCTCAGGCTCTGGGGATTTAAATGTGGTGAATATTGTCAAACAGGATGAGCTCAATTTTACCTCTAGATGCTTAGGAAAAAAAAAATTTGCTAAACCAAATCAAATCAGTTGTACAGAAACAGAATGTCCTTAAGCATTTTTGAAAAGCTGGTTTTTAGGTGAGTTTGTGCAAACAGTGGCAGGGATCATTCTGGTGGTCCTTTGTATTCATTAGGACAGAGCCAGGGGACTTCTGTAATCCCTTCCAAGTTATCAATGGGTATTCCTACCCCTGTCTTTCCTTTCAAGTTCATTTCCACTTGCCATCTTCTCCACTTAACACCAGTCGTGTTGACATTTCAGTTCCATTATTAATGGCTTTCAGACAAAACCATTTAAAATCCCAGTATCCAATCACCTTTCTTGCTGCGGAGAAGATTGAGAATGAGGTCCGAAAGAAAGAAAAATAGCCCATTCCTTGCATCGGGGAGGCTTTGTGGACAGAGTGAGCAGGAGATCAGATGAGGAAAAGTGAATGGCACCCCCTTCCTTCAGAGGCAGCTGCTGGTGGGACAGCAGAGCTGTTAGGTTTGGAATAAATTCCTTGAGTCAATAAATGAAGTTTGGAGAGTCGACCCAGCTCATAAGCGTAAGAAGTGCCATGACATTGGACACACCAGATGGAGGGACTCAAGAGTCCAAAGCTACCTAGAAGTATCTGGTATGTCATTTACCATTTACCATATCCCTCCTATAGTTACCCTTCTAGAAGAAGGCCAGCTCAATTCTTGTCTCGTTTGCAGGATGGAGCACTAGCCTTTCATGTGACATGACTTAAGGGTACAACATGTGATGTCTGCACCAAACAGCTCCCTCTTCCAGACAGTTGACCTTGTTAGAACCAGACCTTGAGAAAAGGCAGGTATGTAGGGCCTGGGTTGTTAGCTGGTGTGCATGCGTTCCCTCCCACATGCAAGGGGGTCTTCTGCTCCTGCTGTGTCAGCGTGGCCATTTGGCTCTGGAGGAGGGGATGGGGGTTATAGAAAAATATTTTGTATTGGGACACTGATGGAAGAAGCTTATTACAATCCAGAAGGGAGATGGATAGATAGGTCAGACATGTAAAAGCTCCTACACAAAGGCAAAATTGGATCATTGGCATGCAACAAAGTGTGATAACGTGAGCACTTAAGAAAAGGAGAAATGACCTCATCTTAGCAGATCAAGGAAGACATGGTAGAGGCAGGGGCATTGACCCTGGGGAGATGGGAGAGAGAAGGACATCCATTAGAGGCTCACAGTGTGAGCAAATGTTTGTGTGAACAGAGAATGGAGCCTTGAAAGAGCAGGATACAGGACAGGAGAATTCTGATGGTCAAGGGGAAAATGAAAAAGGTCAGCCCTTAGGGAGCAGTCCACTGAAGGAAGATCTGGGAGGGGGGTCCTGGAGTCCTGGGTTCCTGAGAGAACACAAGGTGGGGGTGGAGAGCCATCTAAAGGTGAAGGAGAATGTCCTGACAACAAGCCTCAGGAACATCACGCCCTGTACTCATGCCTGGAGCTAGCTATGCTACCCCAGAGAGTCTCAGAGCCATCATCTGTAAACTGGAGGCAATTGTCCTGGACAAACCTATATCCTGGAACTGGAAACTGACACTGAGTGAAGTGTCAAGTCCCTTACAGGCACAGGAGGTCACAGGAGAGTGATAGGCTCTTGGACCAGACTGAGTTCAAACCCCAGCTCAACCCCTTGCTAGCCATGTGTCCTTAGAGAAGTTAACCTCTCTTTGTTAGTTTCCTCATCCATAAAATGAAGCAAATGGTAGTGCTTGTACACCTGGGACATAGTTCATCACCCAATAAAAAAAATGGCCATTATTCCATTAAAGAGTACTGTTTTTGCTTTTGACATTTAAGTTACATCTTAAATATAAAAATGATCTTCTCTACTGTGAATCCCATTTTGTTAGCTTATTTTTAGTAGTATATAATCAGAAACTATTTTCTTCCTCATCTACATATTCTTCAAGTTTTAGGTATTTTAGGTGTTATCAGCTCTTTATTTTTAACAAGGTAAAATTTACATTCACAGATCTTAAGCACATAACTAAATGTGTTTCAATAACTGAATATACCTATGTAATCATCATATAATCGGGATTTAGAACATCTCCGTTTTCTCAAGATGGTCTCTTGCCCCCCTCTTTCCATTCAGCCTCTACCCCCTATAAGTAATCACTGCTGATTTCTATTACCAAAGGTTAGTTTTGCCTGTTTTAAACTTTATATAAGTGGTGTTATATAGAATGTACTTCTTTGTTTCTGGCTTCTTTTGTTCAATATAATATTTATATTATATTATCCATGTTGAATATAACTGTAATTCATTTATTTTTATTGTTGAGTAATATTCTGTGTATAAATATTTTTTGTTTCAAGATTAAGTATGATATTAGCCAGATGTTTTTTGTACTTGCCCTTTATCAGATTGAGGAAGATCCCCTCTCTTCCCTGTTGGCTGAGCATTCTTCTCAGGAATAGGTATTGGATTTTGTCAAAAGCATTTCTTACCTGTCAGAGGTTTTTTTCTCTTATATTGTGTTAATATGGTGAAATTCTTTGATTAGTTTTCTAATTTTAAACTAACCTTGCATTCCTGGGATAAAATTCACTTGTTATGGTGCGTTATCCCTGTCATGGATTGCAACTCAATTGACTAATATTTTATTGAGGATTTTTACGTCTTTTTTCATGAGGGATATTAGGCTCTAGTATTCTTTTTGTATAAGATCTTTATCAGGGTTTGGTATTGTAAAACGAGTTATGGAGTGTTCCTTCTTTTCTATTTTCTGAAAGTTTGTGTAAAATTAGTATTATTTCTTTCTTAAACATTTTCTAGAATTCACCCGTGAAGCAATAGAGGTCTAAAGTTTTATTGATGAAAAGAGTTTCATCATTATCATTATCAACATCATTTTTATATCTAATTTCATTTCTTTATTAGATCTTGGACTCTTATCATTTTCAATTTCTTTTTGTGTCAGTTTAGTAAAGTGTTTTTCAAGGGACTTGTCCATTTCATCTGAGTTGTGGAACCTTACTGAGATACAGTTTCATGGTATTTTATTTTCTTTTTGATGAAATGATATCTCCTTTTTCATTCTGATATTGGTAATTTGCATTTTCTTGCTTTTTTTCTTGGTCATTCTTGCTACAGTTTACCTATATTATTAATTTTTTTCAAAGAATCACCTTTCAGTTTTGTTGGCTTTCTCATTTCCTTTTTTATTCTCTTGGTTCTAATATTTTTTGGTTGTATTTACTTACATTTTCTTTATTGAAATGTAATTTGCAAACCATATAATTTACTCACTTAAAGTCTTCAATTCAGTGATTTTGGTACATTTAAAAAGTTGTTCAACCTTTACCACTATCTAATTCCAGAATATTGTATCATCCCAAAAGGAAGCCCACACTCACTAGCGGTCATTCCCCATTGCCTCAGTCCCAGGCAACAACTAGTCTACTTTCTATCTCTATGGTTTGTCTATTTGAGGCATGTCATGTAAATGGATCCATATGATACGTGGCCTTTTTATGTCTGGCTTATTTCAATTAGCATGATGCTTTTAAGATTTAGGCTTAATTAATCTTCTTTTAGTAGCTTCTTAAGACAGAAACCTAGATCACTGATTTTAGACTTTTTTTCTTTTCTGCGGTAGACATTTAAAACTATACATGCTGACATGTATTTTCATTATCATTCAGCAGGAATGTTTTATAAATTATCTTTTGTTTAATTCTTCGACCATAGGTTATTTAAGAAGTATTGTTTAATTTCCAAATATTTGGAGCTTTTAAAGATCTCTTAATGTTATTACTTTCAAAGAGAATTCTAGAGCAGTCAGAGAACATCCTTTGCAGGATGTCAGTCATTTGAAGTATATTGAGACTTCTTTAATCACCCAGTGTATGGTCTACCTTGATGAATATTCCATGTGCATTTGAGAAGAATGTTTATCTTTCAGTTTGGGGTGAAATGTCCTAGAAATGTCAATTAAGTCAAGGCGGTTGATGGTGTTGTCAAATGTTCTATATTCCTAATGATTCTTGTGTCTAGTTGTTTGTAATTATCTCCTGTAATAACACTTTCTCCCAAAGATGTTCCTTAAATAATGTGCTCTCTGAAAATCACCAGCGACTCAGAGAGCTAGATTTGGGTTATGCAGAGTCCCTGGGCCACTCAGAGGGGAAGGCTGACCTTTCTCTTTCCCCTATTGCTCCATCTACTTCAAACCTTCTATTTTCCACAAATATCATTCAAATATAATTTCGACCTTCATTCATTTATCTCTCCTTTGCCTATCCTGTGAACACCCAGGTATACACAGTAGAAACTCAGACTTATGCCAGAGAGGCAGGGGACAAGGCAGGGATTATAAACCACATCTCTTGCCTCAGCTTACACCTCCACTTTCTTCTAGGTGCTCACTCAAACTCTTACTTTGCCATGGAACTAACTGATGGCCCCTGTTCCTATTTTTCAGACCAGGCATTGAAGCAGAGAGAGTTTGGTATTTCCTCTCAAGCCTAGGACAGTGCCAGCCACACTCAGCTACTGGCAGGTCTTAGGCTCCCCCATTACTGTGCCAGATTAGAGGAACTTGTGGTTCTGGTGATCCACAAAATACCTGCTCTATGCCAGCCACTGGACGTATAATAAGGCATGGTGGGAAAGTGACTTTTTACATTCTTAAATGGGGTAAAAATATTGTTAACACTATCATCCCGGGGGCAGCCCGGGTGGCTCAGCGGTTTAGCACCACCTTCAGCCCAGAGCCTGATTCTGGAGATCCAGGATCGAGTCCCACGTCGGGCTCCCTGCATGGACCCTGCTTCTTCCTCGCCTGCGTCTCTGCCCCTCCCCCCTCTCTCATTAATGAATAAATAAAATCTTAAAAAAAAACAAACTATCATCCCGATTGTATCTTAAGTCTTGGCTTGAGGGGGAAAAAAGCCAGTGAGCGGAAACTAACTTTCAACTAAGCCAATGAGCCCTTCTGCTTTGAGAAAAAAAATAAAGTAGAAAGAAAAGACTGTTGAGCCACTATCTTGAGGGTGGATCAGTCCAGGCAGGAAGTACACAAGGGGTGAAGGTAAAAATGATCACATGATATTTTCTGTCCGAGGAGATACTTCTGGAACCATCAATGCAAGGAGCAACTGCTGCCTGATGCTGCCAGGATGGCCCCTGCTACTAACTGCAACTGTTCCCGCTATACCTGTGGGCCCCGCTCCTTCAGTGATCGCCTCTACTCCAGGGCTGCTCTGTGCCAGACACCGTGTTGGCCCTGCTGCTTGTCCTGGGGGAGCCCATCTTTGTGACTTCGGTGTTTTCACCCCGTCATCTCATGGCTGTATTTGAGATGTCAACAGGAATCCCAAGGAATGTCAAGTAAGTCTCTGCCCACTCCCCAAATCCCTGAATCGTGGAGTCCCTGAGAGTCATAACCTGCTCTACTCCTGTCTCTCTGGAAGTCTGCAGCGGGATCAGCCCTGGGATAAAGAGCATAATCCTTATATTTACATAGTACTTTACAGTTTGCAAAGCCTTTCATGTAATCACCCTTTTCACTTGACCCTAAACCAGCCCTATGAGGACTCAGACATATCTCACCCTCTCCTAGACCTTCTCTTACCCCCTGGATTCTCAAATCACTGGGTGCCAGCACCTTCCTGGGCACTCACTGTACCAAGCCAGATCTCTGGCATCCTGTAGAACATTTTCACTAGAATGACTGACAGGCAAGCCTGTCCTTGCATGCTCCCCTTCTCTGTCAGTGGCCTCACCACCATTCCTGGTACCCAAGTAAGAAATCCTGCCCTCTTGCTCCCTACCCACTCCAGAGCTCACTAACTCCTCCCTGAACCAATGTCATTCCTTCTCTCCTAACCCACAGCCTCTCCATTAAGGCACAGCCTTCTCTACCTGTACCACTGCCCCAGCTTCCTCCCTGGGCTTCTGGCCTGGGGTCCTGATATCTAGAATGTCCTTTCCAAAACCAGGTGACCCTGTCCTATTCTCCTTCTAAAAGCATCATTGACTCCTATTCAGTAACAAAATGAAGTTCAAAGCCTCTGTGTTTGGTCCCAACCTCCCCTCCATGCCATTCCCACCCTTCTCCCAGTAAGCACTCCCAGTTCCCTAAACCCTTGATGTGACTCCACACCATCACATCTGTACTGATATTAACCCTTCTGCCTGGAATGGGGCCTTTTGTAGGTTTTGTTCCAGCTTAAGTATCAGCCCATCCTCTGTACCCCCTCAATAAAATCTCTTCCCTGGGCCCTGTGTACATTCCAGCTTCATCTTGTTGGCTCCAAGGCAGCTGACTTTGGGAGGCACCAGTACCGCTGGTTTGCTCCCATCTCCCTTTCCATTTGCTCTTCTGCCATCTTTTCTTAATGAATCCTGCTCGCCCTCTCAGGGCAGCTTCCAGACCCCCCTCCTCCCCGGCTGAGTGGGCTTCCTTGGCCTCATGCTGCCTTGCATCTGCACCTCCCTTTTCAAAATACTCATCATGCTGCTCATGATGACTTGTGCAATGACTGTCTTCCCCTTGAGGGCAGGGACCATGTCTTTTTAATTTATTGTTTGTTACCCCAATGCCTAAAATCACACGTGGCACATAGCTAGCCCTCACTGAATATTATTATCTGGATGAATGAAAGAATGAGTGAATGATGGGATCCCTGGGTGGCTCAGTGGTTTAGCGCCTGCCTTTGGCCCAGGGCGCAATCCTGGAGCCCCGGGATTGAGTCCCACGTCGGGATCCCAGCATGGAACCTGCCTCTCCCTTTGCCTGTGTCGCTGCCTCTCTCTCTCTCTCTATGTCTATCATAAATAAATAAAATCTTAAAAAAAAAAAAGAATCAGTGAATGAATGACAAAATACTTAATTTACGAAGCACATGAAAATGAAGCTTTTAATGAACTGGAAAAAACTTAAGACGTTGATGAGACAATTAGAAATTTGATCATTGACTGAATATTTGATAATATTAAGGAATTATTTTTTTAGGAGTGATGTAATATGTGGGTTCAAAAAAATGGAGTCTTTGTCTTTTATAGCTATGTACTGAATATTTTCAGATGAAATGGTATGGCTTTTTGGGCTTTGTTTCCAAATAATTTGGTGTATGGGAGTAGGAGAGGAGCAAATGGGACAGGACTGGCCAGGAGTTGATTGTTGTTAAGAATGCATGAGGAAAGCTTGGTAGCCAAGGCACAACTTATTTTCCCAACCCTTGTATGTATTTGAGACTTTCCATTATAAAAAGTTAATAACAAAAAAGAGATCAGACCCAGCCATGGGCGTAGGTGGGAGGGCTGTAGCTTTTCTGTTATGAGTAAAGGTGGGTAAGATAACCAAGGAAGGCATTGCAATTTAGGGAAATCATTTGCAAGTCTATGCTTGAGCACATTTCCAGCAGCATTTTTGCTGAGGGCCTTTGTAGCAGAAGATAATTTTATGGTCATTTCCATAACATGAAAACACACTCATCAAAGCAGGAGAGGCCTGGGGAACTTTCAGCGTGCTCTGCATGTTCCCCAAGGCCTGTGTTGGGTTGTTCTGGGCGGGAGAGGGGGACATTTGCCACCTGGGATTTTAGAGAAGATCTGTGCCCACCCCCGCCCCCAGCTGGGGAGGGACCTGTGAGTGCTGGGTACAGGGGAGGATGTGGGAGGCACAGGGAAAGCACAGAGCTGAGTCCACAGCCAGTGTGCATTGCAGAGGCTGGCCTACGGGTCCCCTCCATTTGTCCCCTTCCGTGGGGGCAATGCCCACCCCCTCGCAGGGAGCAACACCTAACCCATGTCCCCTCCGAGAGGAGGTGTGGGCTGGGCCAGAGTGCACGTACAGGCCCAGGCATCCTGGGAGCATCGCAAGACTGGGGGCACTGGGGTACTCTGCCTCCTTCACCAGAGATGGCAGAGAAGTCTCCAGATAGAAGTCCTATTTATCAAGAGGGAGAGCTCCTCCATTTTAATGGGGAAAAGAAATCTAATTTGGAATCTGAGTGGTCCCCACAGCCACGAGTGGGAGCATCTTGTCCCCTGTGCCCAGGCTGGGGCCTCATCCCCTCCCAGCATACAGTCTCTCCCCTGGCCCCATGGATCCTGGCTCATCTCCTTCCCTGCCCACTCCCCAGCAGCCTCTGCTCCACCCAAACCTGTGGCTTCCTTCCTCTGGCCTCCGGTCCCCCGCCCCCCTGCCAATTGCCTCACCTCCCACAACAACCCCCCCCCCCCCAGCATCTCCACATGTGCAAGAAGTAAGCTGCCATCCCCTAAACAGGCTTAAACCTAAACAGTTTATGCCTCACCCGTAGGTACACCTGGGCCCTCCTGAGTTGGATGACATTTCCGCGTTATGTCTGCACACATCTCTGCTCCCCTATCTCATTATGAGACCCTGGTTTGCCTATTAAACCACACTCTGTATCATGTGTTGTACACAGCAGCTGTGCTCAGAAAGAGCATGTTCCATGAAGGGCTTGGGCCACATATGGCCCCTCTTACTTCTGACCTGTGGGCTGGAGCTGGACTCCCTAGCGTTTGCTAAAAGGTGAGGTCAGCCTCCCTCTGGGGCCCCAGAAGACCCTCTGGGCCAGGAGGTCGATGGAGGGTTCTTGTCGTCATTTCTGAGGCCTCTTCCAGTCCCAGATCCCCTCAGATAAAGAACTGGGGTGGGGTTAGGAGGCTCACATTTGGGGACGCTGAGCCCAAGAATGGCAGTGCCACAGTGGAAGATTTAAAACCCACTAATGAGTAAATACCTCAATACCTGTGTCATATTCATTTTGATGACAGGGCCTGGGACTCAGCATGAGGCTCGGTGAGGAGAGCTAAAGTGGGACCCCTGTTTTGAAGGTGCTCAGACATGAGTGCAACATACAGAACTGGGGCAGTTTCTAAAATACCAAGTGCCGAGCTGAGCTGTGGCAGGAGTGTGCACATGGTACTGCAAGGGAGGGGGAAGGCTTCACAGAGGAGGTGACATGAGGAGCTGGGCCTTGAAACATGCACAGAATTGATGGTAGTTCTCAAGTTAGAGGGTGGGGATTGTTCCAGGCAAAAGAAATAAATGCCTTAGGGTCTGGAGATATATAGGGCTTGTATCTGGGGAATGGCTGGAAATTCAGTGTTATGGGAATGCCATGGAGTGGGCTGGGGAAAGGAGGAAGGAGAAGTCTCTAGGCCAAGGGAGAAGCCTTGAAAAAGCAGGTCTTTATCTCCGGTTCAATCACCAGGCCAGGTGAGTTACTCAGAGATCAGACCCATCCTCCAGACATCGCCCACCTCTCACATCCCAATCCTGCAGCCCGGTATCTTGGCAGGAAAGCTCAGGGTTGGGGAGTATGGGAAGATCACGGGGCTGGCCCCAGACAGCCTGTGGCTACTTCCCTGACCGTCCAGGTTCTCCCCAGGTTCCAGTGGGCTGAGTACCAGATAGAGGTTGGGCTAGAGGAACTTACAGGCTCTCCCACCCTGGTTCTCATGATGCTGAGAACTATTTTAGCAGGTTGAAGAAGGACAAGTGCTAGGGGAATACTGCTTCTCTTTGAGTAGTGACCTGTCATTGAGATGGCTCCTTTCCAGACAGCCCACTCCAGTTTCTGACTGTAGGAGTCTCAGTTAAATGGGGACCACAGTCTCATCTTGCCCGTGGGAAGCCGAGGCTCTGGGACTCTGGGGTCTGTGTGCATGACTAGGACTTGGGGGGCCAGGCCTTCCGGTGTCTCCCGTCTGACTCAATGGACTATAACTCCTGCAGGCCGGGCTGTGTCTTCACCCCTAGGGTCCTAGGCCTGTCCACAAATATCAGCACATTCAGGGAGTGAATGAATTAGGGTAGGATGAGGTTAAGGGTGCTAGTTAGTAAGAGCTAAGAGCTGGAGATGGAGCTGGGTGGTGAGCATGGTGCAAGCCTGAGGGTGGGGCGGCCAGCTGACCCCATGGCAGGAAGAGAGGGGTGACCAGGGACACAGCTGGTAGGTGTCTAACCCCAATGGGGACAGGGGTCTCAGGGATGGTCTGCTTCAGGCTTGGGTCCTGAGGAACATCTTAGCCAGGGGGTCCCTCCAGAGCAGAGGACAGGCTCAAATTGCTTGCTCTTGACACAGGTCAGGAAGCCCCCAGACATGCTCTCCTCTCCCCTTAGGAAGTCTGGCTAGAGAGAAGATGGTTCAGGAGCCAGCAGCTTCCCCAGGGAGAAGTGGAATGGGTGCCTCCCAGATACATCAGTCATCTGAATGCTCTTTCCTCAAACTCCAATGCCTATTATTTCACTGAAGTAACCCGTTGAAGTGGATGTTATCCACATGCCCATTTTAAAGATGAGGACTATCCAGGTGAAGTGAGTGGCGGGACCCAGGTAGGACCCAGGGTTTCTGACTCCTTATCTAGAGCTTTTCCACCACAGACCTATAGGGCTCTTCTCTAAGTGTCCTGGATGGCACAGCACATAAGGTCAAGCTTATTTCAACCAGCTAGTCTGGTCTGCATGGGCCACTGCCAATAGGCACAACTCACTAGGGCTCCCTCACCCAAACTGTCATGAACTTTACTCGAGGGATTAGGGGAACTCTCGGCCAGCACCTCCCTCTCACTCTTCACCAGTTTCCCATTTCCCCCCCTGCAGCTGTTTTCTTGGTCAACAGTGGTTGTGGATGTGAGGAACTGCTGTGGAACATTCTGGAATGGGTGGGTTCCTCTGAATTGTTGTTAATGTTGGTCTTTTGGAGTATCTCTGGTTGTCAACTGCTGGCTCAGCAGATGAATGGTTGAGGCATCTCTGGTTGTTACAAAGGACTCTTTCTGGAAATCTGCTTGCAATAGGCCTATTCCTAAGGTCCAACTCCTTCCCCAGAGCTCTGTCTGGGGCCACCAGCTGCAGGTATAGAGCTTTGGAAGTGGATCTCTCCACTCAGTCTAGGGGGCTCAGGTTGCAAAGAGGCAAATTCTTGTGTGTTCAGTTGAGGCTGGAGGGCTGGCCCCAGTGCTCAAAGAAAAAGGTGGGCATCAGATAGGGTGCTCACTCCCAGCTGACCAGGAAGAGATAAAGGGCTTGCAGGATTGAGCAGCCAGGGCTGGGGGAGAGGGGAGGTTTTGTGCCTCAGCCCCGCCACTACTGCTTTGTGGATCTCTTTACAACGGGGCCTTGGTTTCTCTGCCTGCAAATGTGACTGGTTTTGTGCAGCCGGGAACTGTCCTATCATAGTAATCTAGCTAAACGGCCAAGTACTGTGCTATCTGGAATTTGGGGACACGTTTCACAGATGAAAGGACATACTTGCTTTTTCTAAAGCCAGCAGGTGGCACACAGAGATCCAGGGTGCTGCAGACAAAGCCATCCTTGGGCTAGTGTGGGAAGCAACAGGCAGCCTGCCCACCCTTTCCTCCCCCACCTGCCAGCAGGGACACTGCGATCCCCCGCACCCCTGCCAATTCTATGCACAACAGGCCACAGTATGGACAACCTGAGCCTCCAGCCAGAGCCAGTCCAGCTGAGGGGCGATGTGGGCACCAGGGCTGCTGTCCCTGGTCTCCCCTCTCCCTCCGAACCCAGGTGTGGATGTGCATGCAGCCTGGGCCCAATGTTCACTTCGCTCTTTAATCTGGCGGGGTCCTC
Source organism: Canis lupus familiaris (assembly GCF_011100685.1). Classification (NCBI taxonomy): domain Eukaryota; kingdom Metazoa; phylum Chordata; class Mammalia; order Carnivora; family Canidae; genus Canis; species Canis lupus. The sequence continues at coordinate 20,679,284 of NC_049238.1, forward strand.
TCAGCTCCTCCCCATCCCCCCATCCTCATCCTGTCTCTGGGAAGGCCATGTCTAGTGAGGAGTGCCTGGACTTTGCTTAAAGGCCACCAGAGATGCCCCTGGCTCAGAGAGCTGGGCTGTGTGGCCAGCAGAGGCAGAGCTGGGTGGGCAATCAGCACAGGTAAACCTGGCCTTACTTTTTTCTGCTTAAAACCCTCAGGGCCTGCCCACCGTCCTCAGGATGAAGGCAGCCTTTCTTCCCTGGTATGCCTGTCTCTCCTGCCTCGCCTTCGTACTCACTCTGGACTCCAGCCTCATGGATCATCTGTCTATTCCTTGTTCCATGTCCCAACTCCTCTCCCAGCCTTGAGCATCCTGTCCCTTGCACCAGCTCTGCCCTCACCTCCTCACCTTGCTCTCTCCTGCTAGTCCCTTGGGTTTCAGCTGAGGTGCTACCTCCTCCAGGAAGCCTTCCTTGACCATCCTGCCCCAGCCTGGGTCAGGTGCTGCTTCTGTGGCTCGTGTGCTGCCTCGTCCCCATCCTCATCATATCATGCACCTGTCCTGCATGCCTCCCCACTGGTCCTTCTGTCCCCCTGGATGTGGGCTCCTCAAAGACAGAGCCTGGGTCATGCTCAGCCCCCAGCCTTGGTCAGAGATCATAGTATGTGGCTGCTGGATGCATGAGTGGGGAGGACGATAGGAAGAGAGTTGACAGAGGGGAGGCCAGTGGAGCCCAAAGGGTCCCTGCCCACCAACAGATCTGCAAGAAGCCAATAGTATCCTCAACCAGAGAGCTACTGGCTGCCTGGTTTCTAGGAGCCATACTGGGGCTTCCAGTCTGCAGAGCCCACCCCCACCCTGTGTCCAAGGAAATCTGGAGGGAGAGGGAGTGGAGGCCTCTTAGCCCTGGGACCCCCGACCTCAGAGGTGGGGTCCTTACTTCTACCTCCCCAGGCCCCCCTGCAGGCAGAGGACTCTGCACGCCACTAGGCACATGGCGCATTGGCAAGTGCAGGGAGGGACAGACACAGACGCAGACACAGCAACACGGGGGACCCCGATTTTCAGGAACTCACAACCACCTGTCAGGCCAGGGGCAGATGGCTGCTCACGAAAAGCCGCGTGGCCCCCACCCTGCCAGAACTTTTCCCATCCATCCTCCCTGCCCTGCCTTATCCCCGCCAGCCCAGAGCTGGGGTCCCCCTAAGACAGGGGGTTCCCTACCTCGGAAAGTCACTTTGGCGATCCTGTCGCCCCTGCCCCGCAGCTCCGAGACCGTCTTGAGGTGGACAAGCAGAGCCATGCCGGTGTGGGGAGCCCGGACAGGCCGGGCGGGAGCGGCCGGGAAGGGGGGAGCGCGGCGGGGCTGGGCTCCCGCTCTCCCGCCTCCCCTCTCCGCGCCGCCGCCTCCTCCGGCGCCCCCTCCAAGCGGCCCACAGACCCGGCACCCGGAGCCCGCGAGCCCTCCTTGCAGCGGTTCCAGAGCCTCAGGGCCGGCCAGCGGCGGCCCCAGGCGTCAGCCCCGCGTGTATCTGGGGTGTGTGCGCGCGTGCTGGGCGCCCCGCCTGCAGCCCGGGAGTGCGGGCTTCCAGTCGGAATTCATTATTCAGCAGCCGCCTGCTCCCAGAGGAAGCCCTGCCCAGCCTCCGGATGCGTTCTCCAGCCCCGGGAGCAGGCGCTCCGGCCCACCTCTCTGCAGCGCTCCCTGTTCCGCCACCAGGGGTGGGCAGGGGGCACAGGCACAAGTGCCCAAGGTGTGGGCGTGGGGCCAGGACACCCACCTCCCGCTCTGGGGGAGGGACCGGGAGCTTCACCATCTGTGCGCGCAGGGAGCTGGGCTGTCGCACTGGTGTTTCGAGGTGATTCGCGCCCCCCTCCCCAGTCAGGGTTGCCACTAGGGAACGTGGATGGGCCAGGCCTGGCTGGGACCCACTGTGGAACACAGAGATTGCAACCCAGGGGTCCCCCTAAGCTGAAAAATAAACATCTGCCAGACAACATGAAGGCTGTGCCTGGCGGCTGCTGTCAAAAATGGAAGCCCTAAGAGAAAGAGGAGATGTCCTTTCCCCATCTGCTAGTGTGGACATTGAACCTCCGAAAGGTGGGATCCTGACCTCCTGCTTTGGGATCCTTGGGTCTGGGAAGATGGGGTGCTACTTGAGGGGAGCTCAAGATCCAGCCTAAGCATGATGGGAGATGCCCAGCCTTGAAGACCTCAGAGGCTTATGTTCTACTAAGGGCAATGCTTAAGGTCTAGGACACCAACCTCACCCCATCGCCCCATCCTGGGGCCTACGGATGGAGAAGCCTGGGCCAGTGAGCCTCACTGGAGCAGGACTGTCAGTCCTCGTGTGCAATCAGCTGCTGAGGTTAGGGGGTGTGGGGAAGGGATATCTGGCAAAATTTCCCAGGACCAAAAAAGAACTGCCCTGTCTTCCAGCAACATACCCTGGGAGGAGCTTATGGAGAAAGGGACCCTGGGGATTATAGGGAAAGGGACCAAGATTCCTGAACCTGGAGCCTCTGTAGGCCCTCTGCACCCTTGCTCTTGCTGTTAGCCCTGCACGGAATGCTCTTACCCCACCAAAGCCTTCTTGCCTGGACTCAGCCCAACTGGTGTCTAATCCTGAAAGTACCTCTGCACCCACACACCTTCACCCAGCTGCCTTTACCCCTCTCATCTCATTGCTTCATTCTTATGATGGGGAGACCCTGGTTTCCTGCATTTTTGCTCCCTAGAGCCTCACATGGAATCCTGTGTATATAGTAGGATACCCAGTGATGGTTGACAAGATAAGGGGTGAGCTTGGTGACCTATCTGGAACAGAGTTAAAGTTTTAAAAAGGGAAATATTAAAATTTCACAGCATGCTAACAAGAGGTTACTTCCTTCGAATTCTATAGTCCAGTGACCTGCAGGATGTCACAGGAGCCTCCTTCTGGATGTTTCCTTGCAACGTTGTCTCCTTTTTCTATTTCTTTTCTATTTCTATTTCCTTCTCTCCTTTCCTTCCTCAATTCCTGCTCTCCTTTCTCACTTCTATCTAACCACATTGAAGCAAAGAGCATCTTAGTATATTGTATTTATTGAATACAGATGAATGTCCAAAAATTTTTCAAACCAGTAAGTTTAATGTCTCTTTAAAAAAAAAAACTAAATTAACTCGCATGTTCCATAAATGAGGTCATAGGTGATCTTTATTTGTAAGGTATGGTGGCACTTGAAAAAAGGAAAAAAGATTCATCTCCTCCCTAGGCCCTCTGGTGGTTCTCTCTTATGAGGGGGTGAATTTCACGAGGCCTGTGCATTTTTAGGAGAAAGCCCATGAACTTGCCCTAAACAAGACATTGAGCTTGGCTGAAGGTCAAGTTTCTATACTGATAAATTGGTAGTAATTCCACCCTGCCAACACATAGCACCCCTTAGCTGAACCAGCTTGACCCTTCTGAAACTGAAGCCAGATCTCACTTTTTAATTTCCACTCTCCCTAATCATCCATTTCTGTAATTCTTACAAAATTTATTCAACAAGCATATACTAACTCCTCCTAGTACCAGGTGCGAGGAATTCTGAGGTGAGTGTGATACAGTATTGGACCTCAAGCAGAAGATATTCACTGGAAAAAAAAAAAAGATATTCACTGGAACACAAGGTGCCAGGTTCAGGGGCATAGTCAGCTGGGAACTCATGATGAGGGGGGGAGTGGGCGCTTGACGTTGGCGGGGGCAAGGGGGAAGGATCTCTTCCTGGAGTATAGTACACCTGAACTGAGGGTTGTTCTTTCACAACTTTTACAAACATTTTTCTTATTATTGCTTATATTCTGCATGGAGAATTTAGATTTTTTTTTTAATTTTCATTTATTTATGATAGTCACAGAGAGAGAGAGAGAGAGAGAGAGAGAGAGGCAGAGACACAGGCAGAGGGAGAAGCAGGCTCCATGCACAGGGAGCCTGACGTGGGATTCGATCCCGGGTCTCCAGGATCGCGCCCTGGGCCAAAGGCAGGCGCTAAACCGCTGCGCCACCCAGGGATCCCTGCATGGAGAATTTAGAAATACACAGATCTCTCTGCGGTTTGAAGGCGTGGTGGAGAGTCCTTCTGCCTGGCCCGCAACCACTCATTCCCCTTCAGATCCTTTTCCTCCCTAGGCCTGTTTTCCTGCTTCCTGCACCTCTTGGAAGCCTGTGGCTTCCACTGTTAACTGTCAGAGGAAGCCTTTTGAGAATTCTGGTGGCAAAAGCATCCTGCAAGCTCATTAGTGTCTATGGTCTTCATCAGCTGCCATTCACAGAGTCAAACTGTGAAGATAACACCTCTCCTCCGACAGGATTTGAGTGAAACTGTGAAGGCCGAGGATAAACTGCAGGGGGCTCTCACTGATACTAGCACTGCTGCAAGGGAGCTGGGAGGCAGGTTTGGCTCCAAGTGGCAAAGAACACGTTGCCTTTGGAGGCTGCCACCACTCTCTCACACCCCAGTTAAAGACCAGGGCTGAGATGAGGGTCACTGGAGAAATGGGATGTAGGGGCACCAGTTACAGGAGGGAGGCATCATTACAAGAAAACCTCACCCGGGAGGTTGCTCTCCACTATCCCCAGTTGGGGTGCAAACCAGCTAACCTTGTGGACTGGACTTCAGAACTGGGGACAGGTGTAAATCACACACCCAGACGTTTCCAGGGTTTGTTTTTTGCCCCTTACTTATAAACCACTCTTGTAGAGTAGTTTGCCGGGCAGGACGAGGTGAGAAGAAAGCTCCCAGGGAGAGGTGAGAGAGCAATGAAGACAATCCCCTTGGGGGACTGGGGTGCCCGAGCGCTGGCTCCTGGGGTCCCTGCGGCCTCCTGGGCTCCTGGAGCAGGGCGGCGATGGGGCTGCTGCTTTCTGCTCGGCCTCCGCAGCCAGGGCGCCCCAGGCGGGGTGGGCGAGGCCTGCGGCGGACGGGGGGGGGGGGGGGGGCACACTCCGCGGGCCTCTCCAGCGAGTTTCCACCTCCATCCCGCATCCCGGCGCCACCGCATCCCGGGCGGGCGGCGAAGCAGAGGAGCCCATCATCCCTGGACGTGAACGCAGCCGCTGGGGGCCACAGGCGAGCAGGCGCCAGGAGGGACCCCCCCCCGCCCCCCGAACGCGGCGGCCGCGCGGCCCCTGTGGTTGCCAGGCGCGCGGTTGCCAGGTGCCCCGGGCTGTTGACCGTCGGGCGGGGAGGCGCTGCACCCACCATGGCCTCCCGCAGCGCGGGCACGCTGCTGAGCGAGTTCAATGCCGCCTACGTGCCTCCCGGCCTCATGCCCGGGTAAGGCCGCTCCCGCCGGTCGGGGTCCCCCCACCCCTAGACCCCTCCTCCCGCTGGCAACTCCGCCCTGCGCGCCCCCGTGCACCGGCCGCCGTCTTCCCGGGGCTGGCGTGCGCTCCGAGCAGCCCTGGCGGGGCCGGCCTGGGGCTCTCCAGGTTCTCCCCCCCCAGCCTGGGCCGCGGGAAAGCGGGAGGAGAGGGAGCCGCTGCGCGAGGTTGGTGTTTGGAGACCCCTGGGCGGGGGGAGCGAGAGCGTGGGGCGCCCGAGAAGGGAGCAGGGTTTTCGGGCCCCAAACCAGTGCTCCGCACCCAGGATTCGCTCAAGAGTCATCTTTGTCGGTTGAAGGACAAAAGGAGAGACCGGGTGGGCCCCCGGGGTGGGCTCGAAGAATCTGGCAAGGCGGGTCGGGCAGTAGTTATTTCTCAGTGGAGTGCAGGGCCCCTGGACTTTGTGGTCGGTACCCCCCACTCCCACCCCATCTCACTTAATCGTCACAGATGCTGGCTTGAATGCCTCTGGGTCCCCAGATCTGTCTTAACCTTTTACATTTTCAGATGCAGGGTCAAACCTACCTTTCCTTTCACTGGCTGTTATCAAGCTCCAAACATCCAAGATGCAAGTCTGACTGTCTCTTCCATTCTTTGGCCTTTCTCTCAAAGTGTCTGAGATTTCCACTCCAACCCCTTCTTCCAGGGTGTAAGATCCTCGTCTTTCTCCTACGGGTGGCCCCAGGCATGGAGGGCACGAACTGGATTTTGAGATGCTCCTGATGTCAAGCTGGGTGTGTAAGAAAAGGTGGCTTAGGATTTTCCTATTAATTCTTTCCTTCATTTAGGCATTCCTTTGACAAAGACATGTTGAGTGCTTGGGATGTGCCAGGTGTTGTGATAAGACAAACAAGCAGGGGGCTGCCCTAGAGGGGTTCCTCTTAGAGTGTAAACACATAAGGCTTAGTTCAAAGCCATCTTTGCAGCCCTGGATCATGGTATTTACATCATCCTGGGTGTTTATCATGGAGTTTAATTCTGTACATTATTATTTTTTTTCTTAAGTTCCCCACTATCCCCAGGTGGAACCTAACCATTCCCAAGTGTTCCCCCACTCTGCCCCATGGGCAGGGGGAGTTGTGTATTTCAAAAGCAATCCTGGGTTGCTTCTTTATCCCTGCCACTTGTCTGCAGTTCCCTTGAGCACCCTGTCTTGTGATTGATCTAGAAATTGTGATAACAAGTGAATCATAAAGAAGGCTCCAAGCATGAACTGGACTAGTTTGAATAGCTGAGTCTGTATCTACAGCTTTTGCTGTGGATCTTTCTGGGAGGGTTATGCTGTCCCTAAAGATCCCCATCAGTGAAGAATGCACTGAGTTATCTTATGTTTCTAAATGCTACCTCATTTTGTTAGCTTAATGAAAGAATCCAAGATTCCCCACCACACTTGGATAATTATTATTTTTGTGTGTCTTTTCAAATATTAATCACAGGATTTTAAGCACAGCCGGTCTTTTCTGACACTCAAATCATCCCTCTTACCAGTTTTATTCATAGAGGCAGAGAATATTCACAGTGGTAAAGACCTTGGAGATCATGTAGCCCAGCCCCCTCCTGTTCCAGATGTGGCCACTGAGTTCTGCAGGGGGACTTGCCTGAGCTCCAGGCTGGTGATGGAAGAACTGGCTTTGAACCAGGTCCCTGATGCTCTGTGGTAGCATTGTGAGCCCCCAGGCATGGGCACCTACTATGTGTCAGACACTGTGGTGGGCTCTTTATAGACTTTCTCTAAAAAAACCTTTGCAACAACCCAGATGAGCAATGGTCAGCTTGCCTAGGGTCATTTACCAAGTTACCCTGCCATACCTGTGTGACTTCAACACCCAGACTGTCCTCCATCTGTCCAAATGTTATCTGTATCATTAGTGAGATCCCTGCAGTGTTCAAGGCCTGATTCTGGGTACCAAGGGAAACAGGATGCTGGTCTTCAAATTCGTTGGCCAGGCTGTCCCACCTGGTCTCTTGCTGCTCTGAGCAACACAGCCCTCAGGCACCCTGCCTCTGTCTGACCCGTGAGCCTTCCCTGCAGTGAGTAGGGGATTCTTGGGTCCGAGTTTCTGGGATTGTAATGTTTTTCAAGGGATGAGACCGGCCTCAGTGGGGCACTGTGCCTCCTGCTTGCAGGCCAGATCTAAATGGTATCCATCCCCTTGCTCTCTGCCTCCCACCACACTTTACCAGGCTCTCGGTCCAAACACTTGACCTGCCGCTGTGCATTCATTCATGGCCAGACTACTACTGCAGGGGGACTTGCACCCCCTCCACTTTCCTCTATCTGCCTAGAGTGGTGGCTGTGCCCCCATCTGCCTCAAGGGCCTCAGGACCCTAAAATCAGTGGATTCCACTGTCAGGACTGTGAACATTGTTGAGAAGGTAGCCACATGCAGGTGGCTGTGTCCCTTTCCCCAGAATCCCCATACAGTAGATCCTCTGGTAAATGTTGACAACCTGCTCTCTGGAGAGAAAAAAACCCTGGCTTGTAGCATTCATCTACTATCTGTGGTATAAAAACACTCCCCCTGCGGCTGATTTCAAGCTATCAACATGGTGTCACAGGGCAGAGCTGGAAGAGATGCACAGCAGCACACACTATACAGTAACTCTACCCTACAGATGCAAGAGATGTAGCTGAAGTCCAGAACACAGACGGTAGTAAAACATAGTGACATAATTAGGTAGTGATGAGTTTTGAATGCTTATTCCCTTTGTTTTCAATATAATTTCTTTTTTTTTTTTAAAAGATTTTATTTATTTATTCATGATAGTCACAGAGAGAGAGAGAGAGAGAGAGGCAGAGACACAGGCAGAGAGAGAAGCGGGCTCCATGCAGGGAGCCCGATGTGGGATTCGATCCCGGGTCTCCAGGATCGCGCCCTGGGCCAAAGGCAGGCGCCAAACCGCTGCGCCACCCAGGGATCCCTCAATATAATTTCTTTATGACTTTACAGAACATAATTCTTTTTTTTAAAAATATATAATTTAATATTTAATACTGGCTTGTTCAACAACAGCTCAAAAAATCTTAGAAATTTAATAATCAGCTCCCTTCAGCCAGTATGAGCCGGTACCAGCTACAGCTAGCACCCCACCACCTCCTGCCAGCTGCTTCAGGCCTGAGACCTTACCTGCAGGCTGAGACAGGTGTGGGCCAGGCTGGGACAGAGGAGCCCTTTTCTGTGTCAGCCCGGGGCCTGGCGCTGGAGTTGCAACCCCGAAGACAGGCCAGTACATCCTGAGCTACTTAGGCCATATGCCAACGGGATATAGGAGACTCCATGTGCCCAGACAGGCCACTGTTACCTCTCACATAACCCTGAAGAACGGGGAAGGCTTCCTATGAACAGGGGTCAGGGGCCCCTAGAGACATAGGCTTTGTAACAGGGATCCTCCTTCTTTCCAGAAGAACCATCAGCCCTTAAGAATGTGCCTCTGCTTGTCAGTTTATTTCAATGAATATTTACAGGGTGTCTCCTGAGCACCAGCAGTGCCAGGGATGCAGATATGGGTAGAACACCTCCCTCTCTTTCCACAGAGTTTATGCTTCAGGAAGAAACACTAGATAGAGTAAAGGCCCAGATAATTACAACACAGCAAGAATGTGAAGTGGGACATAAGGGAGTCACAAAAGAGGGCGCCCGGCTGGCTCTGTAGGAAGAGCATGGTGACTGTCGATTTTGGGGTCGTGGGTTCGAGCCCCACATTGGGTGTAGAGATTATGTAAGTAAGAACTTGAGAGAGAGAGAAAGACAGAGACAGAGAAAGAGACAAAGGGCATAGACAATTCAATGGAGAGGACAGGCATGGTCTGTGGGTGGCTCCATGGAAAAGGGGGTATTGGAAATGGACCTTGAGGGATGGCTAAGATCACAAGGCAGGGAGAGGAGGAGACAGTGTCTTCGGGATGGAGGGGGTTGCTGAGGAAAGGCAGGGGTGGAGGTGCTGGCCCTATATGCTTCCAAAACAGCAAATGGCCTATTTAACTGGAGTAGAAAAGCTGCAACGTGGCAATGGATGGGAAGATTGGAAAGACCTCTCCCAGAGCCCCACGTCAAGCAGGGCCTTGAGCGTCTGGCCCGTTTGTTCTTAATTTCATCGACAATGGGGAGCCCTTGAAAGCTTTTGCCCAGGGGAAGGATCTGATCTCACTGTACTCAGCAGGAATTGTAGAGAAGAAAGCAAGTGTGGAACAAGGACGTGCCGAATAGTCACAAGTTAATTAGTTAATAAGGCTGCTCGTGGGATCTCTGATGGCATGGTAATTAATTTTAATGTCAGGTATGGGGCCAACCAGGGCCATCAAGAGACAGGGAGGGATTGCTTCCTGTACACACAGAGATACACAGAGGACTGTTGTCTGGGGCCCCGGCTGAGCACTGTCTCCCAGCTCGTGTGCAAGTGGCTGAGGAGCCAGGCAGCGGATGAGGGAGGCAAGGAGGAGGGGTGGCAGCACCATGGGGACTGTTTGATGCCCCGGGATGAGACCTGCCATTCTCTTCTGTTCTCTCCACGTTGATCGGCCACACAATCACCAACAACAAACCTTTGGAAAGCTTTACCATAGAACTGCACAGGGTCTCGCTCAAGGCACACACATGCAAGTGTATCCAGGGGACATAGACCTGGCTAGCCTTTGGTGCTAAATGAATGTGAATGTGTCCTCTGGTGCTAATGAATGTGAACGTGTGCACATATGTGGGCATACCCGTGCCCCTCCCTGAGCAGCAAATTCTGAACAAGATCTGAAATCTAAGCAGAACCTTAGGAGGATTGCGGAGGAGAGGGCTTCTATTCTATTGGGATGCAAATATCTTGGCATTCAGAGAAGGTGGAAAATCGGGGAGCAGAGGAGGAGTATGGCAAAGAGCCTGGGGGTGGTGAAGAATCACAGGAACACGTCACATTTCTATAGCTCCTTTCTTCAGAGGAGCGCAAAAGGCCCCTGTGGGTGGGACGCTGTGTGTGGTGTGCGCTCTGCTGATCAAAGCCAAGCCCTTTTAAAGCAGTGCTCAGGGGGTACCTGGGTGGCTCAGTGGTTGAGCCTGTGGTTCAGGTCGTGATCCCAGGGTCCTGGGATCGAGTCTCACATCAGGCTCCCCACAAGGAGCCTGCTTCTCCCCCTTCCTATGTCTCTGCCTCTCTCTTTGTGTCTCTCATGAATAAATAAAACCTTTAAAAAATAAAAAATAAGACCAATTAAAAAAAAATAAAGCAGTGCTCAGGGACATGACCCCCTGGGTTCATGGACTTCTGCTTCCTCCAGCAGCCATTTATTGAGTACTTATCCTCTGTTAGGTGCTGCGTAGGTGCTGAGGATAGAGAACACAGATTAGCAGAGGAGGTGGACCAATGTGCTCCTGAGCAGGGATGGAAGGTGTGACACATACAAGCTAGGTAGAGAGTGTGTAGTTCGGGAAGGTGACAGAGAGCCCTGGCTCTGTGAGTGGGTGAGGAACTCCCTGGGGGCAGGAGGGGCCATGGCATCCCAGGTAAAGTAAATATGCGCAAAGGCTTAGAGGTGCAGACAGCATGTGAGACCCTAGAGATGTGACACTTCTGAGGAATTGGGCGCCTGGGGGAAGTGAGAAGAGAGAGGTGAGCCTTGGTGATGCATCCTTGAGAAAGATGGCTCTGGCAGCAGCATGGACAGCAGGATGGAGGGGTGAGACTTGGTCTGGGAGACTGGCTAGAAGATTCTGGACAGTCCTAATGAGCCAAGAGGAAGCGGCAGCCATGGGAGAGTAGCAGGACTTAGGGACAGGAGGGAGATGGAGAAGAGAGGTGATGGGAATCCTGGTTTCTGGCTTGTGAGGGGTGAATATAGGTGTCATCCAGCAAGGCAGAGCTATCCAGGAAGAGGAGCAGGCTGGTTTCCATTCAGCTGAGTCTGGCATTCATGGGCAAGCCCTCTGTGGACAATTAGGTGTGTGGATCCATAGCTGGAAGAAGAAACACAGAGACACAGACCTGGGCATCCTTGGTGTATGGGCAGTGTTGGAAGTCCAACATAAACGAGCTCTCCCAGAGGACTGGGTCTCTGAAAAGAGAAGAGGACTCTGGGGCATCTGGAAGCATCTAGAAGATAAGTGGAGGAAGAGAACCAGCTCCCAGGCCGTCCCCCTTCACACTGAAGTTCTTTTCAAAGCCTGACCTCAATGGAGGGCCCTTCGTGGAGCTCCACCTTCTCCCTGGAGTGGCCCTCCCTCCCTGCATTTCATAGCATTGAGCGTCCACTTCCAGCACAGCTCCTGCACACCACCGTGTAACACAGTAAATACAGAACGAGGGGGTAGGCTGGAGGAAGAAAGGGTGAGCCTTGTGGTCCTCTGGGTCCCTGACTCCCGGCGCACAGTGAGTTCCCAGTAAAGTAATTCTTAAAACTACCTCACTATCTTAAAAAAAAAAAAAAGAAAAGAAAAGAAAAGAAAAAAGAAAAGAAAAGATACATGTACAAAGCAGAAAGAAACAAACCACCCCAAATCCAAAGACCTAGAATTAACCAGGGTTAGCCTTTGGTGAACTTCATTCCAGGTCCCATTATTCAGCTAAAAGACTCGATGGTTGGTTGGCTGGCTGGCTGGCTCGACAGACAAAGCAATTCTATAAAAATATGTTCATGCCACATTTGCTATTTTAAAATGAAAATCATGGAATTTAGTCTTACTAGGACCTAACAGAAGAGAAAGATACTGGCATAAAAATGGAAGAATATCCAGACTTGAGATAAATGGTAATTCAGCTCAAGAGGCATTAATTCCGGAAAGATCCCTCTAAAGTGGAGAGAGGGAGGGAGAACAAAAACCATCCAGGGGTGAGAGTCACTGTGTTGTGTATCCTTCAATGACACGTCTTAAATGTAGTTGCCCCGGGGCTGACTCTGCTTATAAATTCTTCGTTAGTACACTCTCATCGCCCCCCCCACCCCCCAATTTTTGTTACTGAAATTATTTTTCCCTTTGACAGGTTTTATAACATTTACATTCTGTTCTGCAACCAGCCTTCACCTAGCTGCTATTTCTAGTTCCGTACTTTTAAATAGATTTGAAGCTAACCACCAGCCCTTTTCACAGAGGTTCTACATTTACTGGGTATTTCTTTCTTTTGAATCATCTCCTAGTTGGCAGGATTTCGTCACCGAGCACTACTTGCAAGGAGAGCCTATAGGTTGCTTTATTTCCTGAGCTCTTTCATGCCGGGAAGGGCCCGGCAGCTGCCTTTATACCTGAATGGCCGCTTGGCCAGTTTGATGTTCTTGGGTCATGCGTTTGTCCCTAAAGAATGTTGTGAACAACTTTCTTTAGTTTTCATGCTGTCGCTTTATCATCTTTTTGTTGGGGTTTGACAGCACCTGATCAGCGTGTCCTTCATCCCTACATTCTGAACCATTAGAGAAATAAGATAAAAGAGCGAAAGCTGATATGATAGAACAGAGCTGATCCTGAACCCCAGAAGGAGATGGCAGGGCTGGATGGGGGCAGGCTTTCCTCCTGAAGCGCAGAGAGTGTCCACTCAGAGCAGCAGCCAGGAGCAGTGTGGGCTTGTTTGCTTGCAAGGAAAAGGGGTGGGGGTGGCTTCAACAAGCCTCCTTCCCCTCTTCAACCCCCTGGCCTGATGTTCTTTCACCTTTTAATGGAAGAGCAAGTGGGGGACAGAGGCACATCTGTGGGGAGCCCCCTCCGTGTGAAAGGACTCATCAGGGAAGGAAGGAATAGCTCCCTGCTGCTGGTCTCTGGCTGCTTGACTGTTGAGCCTATATTTTTATTAGGTTTCATCCCTAGCACAAAGAGCTCTCAGGAACCGTGCTTCTACTGCTCAGGTTATGTTTCTTGCAAATGAGTTTCCGCATCAGTGCGAGTGTTGCCAAGAGAGAGCCAAGGATGTTGGATTTGGCGATTGGATGATCTTACATTACCTTAATGAAAAATCACAGGCTCACGTTTAAGCAGGGTGATCGGACTGGGGGAGATCAAGGAAATAACGGGAGAGGGAGAAACAAAGGTAGAAGGTACAGAACATTTTGCAGAGAAATTCGGGAATAAAGAAGAGAAAGGGTGGGATGTGAGGCAGCAAGGCCCACCAGAGGATTTTGCAGCCTGGGAAGAGTGCACACAAATGTGTGTGTGTGTGTGTGTGTGTGTGTGTGTGTGTGTGTGTGTGTGTGTAGGCAGAGGGAAAGAAGCTAAGAGAGAAGGAAAAGAACAGGGGCCGAGAGAAACAGGGAAATACTGATGGGAGGGTGGGAGGCTCTGGACCCAGGAGGGAGTAAACCATGGCAGAGAGGAGGACTCTGTCCTCGAAGTGGCCAAGGTGACCTCATGGGCCTCACCAGCTGACCATCTTTCCGGGAAAGGAGACCCAGCCATCAGCCAGGAACTCAGGAGGAGTGAGCAGAAGGGCAGAGGCAGGTGGGAATGGGTGGGTTAGGATCCCCAGGGTCATGGTCTCCAGGGCAGAGAGAAGCCACGGGCAGGAGAGGTGAGGCTGGACAAATGCCTGAGTGCAGTGGAGGGCTTTCCCCCTCACTCCCTGCTCGGGCCCAGGCAACCTCGAGTGCTGCAAGATTCTAAAAAGGCACAGCTGCTGACGGGAGGTAGGGCCAGGAACCAGGGAAGGACTCTTGTTATATTTTGCCCACAGTGAAGAGCAATTGGAAGGCCTGTCATTACCATGCTTGGCTTTCTTGATTTCCGCCTGAAGATGGGAAGAAGGAAGCCATGCATTGCTTTCTAATTTTTTTGGTGAGGAGGCCGAGGCCCAGAGCAGCTGCCACAGGTAATCCTGAAGCGCTGATTTCGACCGCAGTGTCCTTTTGCCTGGTGACATGGGGACACCCATGATGTCGCAGGGGCTGGCAAGATCCCCTGGGAGCTCCCAGGGTGGGGTACTGGGGGTACCTGCGGCATGGTCTTCGGGCATTTGTGTGAGTCAGTCCAACCGGAAATGTCACTGATGCTATCGGCACGTGGCCACTCATTTTGTTCATTTCCTAAACATTTCCTACCTGCCAGACCTGGCACTGAAAACCAGGGATCCAGAGGTGAGACGTGATCCAGCTCTGCTCAAGAAGCTCCCAGTCAGGGATCCCTGGGTGGCTCAGTGGTTTAGCGCCTGCCTTTGGCCCAGGGCGTGATCCTGGAGTCCGGGGATCGAGTCCCACATCAGGCTCCCTGCATAGAGCCTGCTTCTCCTTCTGCCTATGTCTCTGCTTCTCTCTCTCTCTCTCTCTCTCTCTCTCTCTCTCTCTCTGTGTCTCTCATGAATAAATAAATAAAATCTTAAAAAAAAAAAAGAAGCTCCCAGTCTAGTGGTGGAGACAAAGACATAAAACAGACAAGAGCATTAGGAGTGAGGTATGGCTGGTGGTGCCACGGGAAGAGAGAGCAGGACCCACCTAGACCTGGAAGAGGTGGCAAGGAAAGGATCTCAAAGAAATGATAGGGCAGGTATTTATTTTTGAAGATTTATTTATTTATTAGAGAGAGCACAAGTGGCAGGGGCTGGGGAGAAGGAGAGAGAATCCCAAGCAGACTCTGCTGAGCATGGAGCCCAGCTCAGAACTTGATCTCACGACCCTGAGATCATGACCTGAGCTGAAGTCAACAGTCAGATGCTTTACTGACTGTGCCACCCAGGTGCTCCATAGGACAGGCCTTAAGGATCCTTTTGGGGGGCAAGCATCACGAGCAGCAGGAGAAGCAGGTTTGACATTCCTGATGGCCGGGGGCACAGGGCAAACCCCAAGGGAGGGAGAAAGAGCAGGAACATGCAGGAAACTGCAGATGGCTCTTCACAACCGGTGCAGGGCAGCTGGTGAGGCCGGAGGCAGCTGGTGAGGCCGGAGGGGAGGCGAGGTCCGCTCCCAGACGGCCGTGAATGCCACGCTCAGCGCTTGACTTTAGAAAAGTCAGTCCGGCTGAAGTATGGGAAAGGGGTGGGAAGTCAGAGTACAGTTGAGAGGATGGGGGGCTGCTGCGCCACAGTCCAGGTAAGAGGTGGCAGGGCCCAAGCTTGGGGCGGAGATGGCAGCCCGGGGCTTGGGGACTGATGGCATGTGAAGGATGAAGCTGAGGGAGGCAGATGTCAGGTTTCTGACTTGGCCGCCTGACGAGTGCTCTCCACCAGGATGGGACGAGATGCTGGGGAGGTGGGGGGCGGGGGGAGACCGCGCCTGGGACATCCAAGGGGGGAGGCCTGTGTGCCACTGCGGACAGGAGTCTGAGGGAACTCCTGGGCTGGGGATGGAGACCACAGATCATCCGCACAGGGTGACGGTTAAGGCCTTCACATGGATTCCATCCCCCAGGGGACCCTGTGGGCTCAGGACAGACCCCCACAGGAAGAGAGCAGAGGAGGCACGTCATGGGCGGGGGTGGGGGGTGGGGGGAGGATCGAGAGGGAGGTGAAAACCTCAGCAGATAAGGAGAGAACAGTGTTGTAAAATCCAGAAGCAGCACTTCGAGAAGGCAGATCTCAGCAATGCCCAGTGCTGCAGGAGCCCCCTGATGGCCTTGTCAAGGGCCATTTCGGGGGCACCATGGGGGCAGGGCCTGGTCCCAGGGGGTGAGAAGCACTGACTGGGAAAGCATTGGTCTTTAACATTTGCACAAAGTCTGACACTCCCTCTCTTCGAGGATGGCCTGCTGTCCCTTCACTTGGCTACAGCAAGTAAATCTCAGCTGACTGGGGCTCCTTAGTGTACTATGTGTGCTTATGCTCTGTGTCTCCAGGGGTCCCGCTCGCCAGCCCCCCTCCCTCTCGTTGGCCTCCTGGCGGCAGAGGGCGATGGGGCTCCTTGCAGGCTGCCTGCGTCATCGAGCTGGAACCAGGCTGCAGCTCCTAAACCCAGGCCTTATAGCTACAACAAATCTTACAGCCCCCATCACTGCCGTGTCCCCACCAACTTCTTACAGTCTCTCTACCCTTAAGGAGAGAGCGGCAGGAGGCCTCCCCATCTTTGGGCCAAACCCAGAGTGGATGGAGAATGACTCGCCTGCAGGCTTGCTCAGGGCTCAGGATGGGGCCTGGTGCTTTGCCCCTGCAGCAGGCTCTGGGCTGGAGGGATGACCATCCTGTGTGTGTGTGGGTGGGGGGGGTGGTAGTGGCATAAAGGCCGGGAGTCTCTTGCACTCATCCTCCCCCGGAGCCCCGAACCAGGCAGCGCACCTTGGGGAAGCCTCTCAAGGCCCAGAAGTGACCCACGGGGCCCACTGAGCCCATCCCTGGGATCGAGGGGCCTCTTGTGGAACTGGCCCGGAACCTTGCACCCATCTCCCCTCCCATTCCCCCCACCCCCATTACCATTGCAGGTACCAGGGCCATGTTCCCAGCGTGGCCTTCTCCGTCGGCTCCCCCTACGGCACCACCACCCTCAAGTACTTCCAGGACCAACGCAACGCAGCCCTGGAGAGGAGCTACACTCCCTTCAGCAAAGGCGGCCACCTCCCTACCCTCTTCTCCTCAAACCCCAACCTGGTGCTGAGTAAGCGCTCCCTCACCCGGGACCGCGGGCTGCACGTCCCCAGCTACACCCGCTTCAACCTGGACAGTGACCGCTTGGCCCAGATCACTGGTTTCTACCAGGTGGGCTGCCCTGGCCTGGGCTGCTGCCTCCTCTCCAAGGTGGGGAGGCAGGGGGATGGGCTTGAAGCCATGGGGGGACCAGAGGAGACCTCTCACCCTCAAAGAGCGACTCTGTTCACTTTTTTGAAGCCCCAGACCTAGCAAGGAGCCTAGGGCTTTGGCTCGGGGCACTGGGGACGAGGCTCAGGACTCTGCTTCCTGGATGCCCCCTCCCACGGCCTCTTGGGGCTCTTGTCCCTGCTCACCCCCACTGTCAGTGGAGTCAGAGCCTTTGGGGATGCTCCCACCCTCACCTCTGCCCCATGGCCCTGTGGACTTCACTGGGGGCCAGGGCTCATTCTCTGCTGTGTTCCTAGAAACTCCAGCCTCTCCCTCACTTCTCTTGCAAACATCCTTCCAGCCTGATTTCAAGGACATGGGTACCTCCAGATGCTCAGGGCAGAGTACCTTCCCTCCCCAGGGAGAGGACCAGGTCAATGCTGTCAGGCTCCGAGGGGGCGAGACCGTGTCAATGGGCATGGAAAGGCCTTTGCTCCCCATCATGACTCTCATGCAGGGCACCTCCAGTCCAGGGGGGAGGGAAAGGGAGAAACAAACACACAAAGCTTACCTGTGCCACCTGCTGAGCCAGGATTCATGTACCTTACCTCTGCTGGTCACTTGTCTCATTTACTCTCCTTAGCAAAGCTGGTGGGGTGCAGGCCTTTATCCCCATTAGACAGACAGGGAACTGGTCGCAGAATACCCAGCTGGGGACTCCAACAAGGGCAGGCAGCCCCACCCCTTGCCCAGGTATAGCCAGGCAGGTACTGCAGGTGCCCCAGGTCACTCTTGCACACTAACAGCCTGTCATCTCTTCCTTGGGTCGAGCTGTAGATGGCACAGGAGCATCGGAAGTACTATCTAGACAAGACAGGCCTGGTGCCTCGGGTCCCCTACTTCGTGTTGCCTGTGAAGGAGTGGGAACGGTACCCCCTCCCCACTGACCTGTGAGTGCCTGCCCTCCATTCATGCATTCTACAAACACATGTCCATGGGCACCTGCTTTCAGCCAGGCACACGCCACTCAGACTGAGAAATGAGTTCAGATCTGGCCCTAAAGAGCCTAAGGTACAGAGGGCAACAGTTACACAGCAAGGCGTCAGGGTTTTTGGCAGCCCTACACGGATGCCAGGAACCTAAATGAGCAGAATCGGAAAGGGTGTTTTCCTGGTCAGATGCATGGGGAGTTGGGGAGCAAACCCCACTATCTTTGCTGGCCAGAATCTGCAGGCTTCTCTCGGGCAATGGCAGCCTTGCAGCTACACTCGTCCAAACGTGGGCACAGCGGCTCTGAGCAGTGGGGAACTGCTGCCCTCTGCCGGACACAGGGGGCACTGCACAGAGCAGGGACTTGGTTCCCCCCACCACCCCCAACCCCGACCAGACTCAGAAAACGTTCTCCTCAGGACTACAAAACACCTTTCAAAGCCCAACTGTCCATCCAGCAAAATGTGAAAGTTCCCCACTGCCGGCACCTCACTGCTGTTATCTGGGAGAGCTGCTTTTCCCAGGAATGGCCAGCTCTGCCTTGTAGGATATTCCAGGCACGTGGTTGCCTTGCTCTCCTTCCTGACACCAAGGCATGGAAATCAGAAGCCTGTATGCTGCCAAGGTGTCGTGTGGGGAAGGAGGCATCAGGAGGTCGGTCAGTGGAAAGATCTGGGGTTTCCAACTACATGCTGACCCTTTCCTTGCCTCAAGAGCCCTAAGTCTCATCACCACCATTATTAATAAGGCAGCAACCCTTTCCAATGAGTGTAATGGTTTGAAAGACACAAATTTAACTGCCTCTGTAGGATAGATGGGCCCATTTTATAGACAGGGAAACAAGCTTAGTGACGGCTTCAGAAACTTGTACTGCGTAGCAAGTCTGATTGGAGGTAGAACCTAGAGAAAACCAGATCTCCTGACACCAACTCCAAGACTCTGGCTTGGCCATCTCTGCCCCTTGGGTGGCTCTGAGTCAGACCAAACCTGGAAACCACGTGGAGCCTCTCCTGGGGATATATTTCCTGTTGAGATCACTCTGGGCATGATCTGTGGGGAGCCTGGGATGCCCCAGCTCCATTTCTTCTCCAAATTTTCTGGCAGCCTATGCTGCTCATGGCTTCACACCCAACACGGAGGACCAACCAGGTCATCAGGACTAAGAGGGTCCATGCCTGCATTCAGCCCTTTCCCTGATCACATCTGTGGCCTGGGGAAAATCCTTGCCCTTTCCTGAGTTTCATCACCATCATCACCACCACCACTATCACCATCATATCACCACCCCTCACCATCACCACCAACGCTATTACCACCATCACACGACCACCATCACTGCGACTACCACCACCATTACCATTATCACCATCACCCCACTATCACCACCGTCACTAACATCATCGCCATCACCATTTCTTATATTTGTTAAGTGTTTCCTCCTTGTCCAGCATTATTGAAGTGCTTTGTATGCATTACCTCATTTACTCCTTGAAGCAAAGCTAAGACAGATGTACTAACATTAGTTCATTTTAAATGTGTCTACTTCCAGCATGATTTGAGCCAGAATCTGACACCCATGTTCTCTCTCTTAACCACTGAACCGTTGTGCAGATGCAAATTATTCTCATCTCAACTGTAGGGTGACTTATCAGATGTTGAGATAATGAGCAGCCAGAAGGTCAAGTTGGGCCAGAATATCGGGCATACAGGGCGTGGTTGGGCACTTCCTTCCCAGCTCCCTGGCACACTATATAACACTGGCTCTGTCCTTGCCCCCCAGTCCTCCTCTGAGCCCAGAGAAGAAGTGGAACCTTTTAAGAGTATCCCCTGAGAATCTGAAGACCTACCAGACATTCCCCTCGGGGAAGAGGGTGTCCCCACAGGAGCGGCAGAAGAGAGACCGATACTTTGAATTCAGAGCGTGATGCCTGAGAGCCTGGCTCTGACCAGGTTAGCTTTTCGCAATAAAATCTTTAGCCATGACCAAACCCATGGTCTTCTTCTCTGAGCTCCAGGAACATTTGGCCACAAAAGAACACGCCCGAGAGTCACACAGCACCAGGTCTTAGGGGCTGTGGATGGCTCAGCTCAGGGGTTCAAGCCAGTAGGAAAGCCATGTCCAGTGACCTAGTAGGCCCACCCACCCCTCCTCTGAGGTGGGGGCAGGTAGAACCAAGGACTGTAGGGATCCCGAGCCTTGGTGGCAGATCAGTCAGGCACAGAGATACCTCCCCTCTGCTTCCACTAGTATAATCGAGGAGGCCTCATTATTGCATGTCTGAGAATGAAGGTGAAGTGACCATGGAACAATTGCACCGGGGGTCAGATGCAAAGGAGTTCCATTTTGAGCCCTGACTTGGCATCATTTAGTTTACATGATAACTTGTGGGGTAGGTAGTGTTATCCCCACTTTACGGATAAAGACACAGTCTCAAAAGTTGAGAAAGCTCAACACAGCTTAGAGGTGATCCA
This sequence comes from Canis lupus familiaris, assembly GCF_011100685.1. Classification (NCBI taxonomy): domain Eukaryota; kingdom Metazoa; phylum Chordata; class Mammalia; order Carnivora; family Canidae; genus Canis; species Canis lupus. The sequence goes on from NC_049238.1 coordinate 20,699,692, forward strand.
GTGTTTTGACCTAAGCCCTCTTTTTTCCACTACATAACCTGCTTGTGGTCCATGTGGAGACAGGAAAGTAGGGATGATACAGTCCTGAGGCCCCTGTGGTGCTTGAGAGAAAAAGCTATGTCAAGCAACCACCTTTTGCATTCTTCCCAGACAGGCATGGACAGGCTGATTTGTCATCTGCCCCTGGGACTATTTCTAGAATAGAACAGGAGAGAGTGACTCAGGACTAAGCCACTTTTCAAGGAAATGAGATGTTGGTGGTTGGGATTCTGGAGTACCTGCTCTCACCAGGCTGCTGCTTCCCACTTCCTGGGAGGCTGCCTGCCTGCTGGGGCAGGGGACAGGATGGGGGTGATAGCCCCTCAAAAGACAGGATCTGGGATGGGGACCTCAGGCCAGGTATGTATCCACACGACAGGTTTTTTTCCAACATTCCAGCATCTCTTGGATTTGATCAAGGGACTCTACCAATCGATGGGAAATTTATTGCCTCTTGAATGGGTGAGTTAGGACCTAAAGGCAGAGACCACTGCAAGTTCAAGTACATGTGGCAGTGAAACAGCCCTTCCCCTGGGAGCCAGTGTTTAGACACTTCCCCGGAGGACCATGTAAACACGAAAAACCATGTGCCCATCAGAGAGGCATCTGTCAGCTCTCAGAGACCCTCTAAGGGACTTCTCTAATGGCCCAGACTCCTTGACCACCTGGGCTCCAAAGGGTCCCTGTGGGGGCTAAATTCATTCCAGGATTTGGCTGAATAGCAAAGTAAACAAACCTCAACAGCTGTTCACGCACTGTCACATCCTGGGGACTGAGGGTGCCAAGTGGGACTAGATGTCTTCTCCCTTGACAAGGACTGGGAAGCCAGGCACCAACTAAAATGACCTCTATACATACGTCTCTGTACAGTCAGCACCGGGAGATGCTGGAATGTAGCTCCAGTGAAAGAAGGGAATGATGTAGATTTCTTGGTGAACTACATTCCATTTGGCCTGGTCTCTGCTGTGATGTGGGTTGGGATTTGAGCTCTGTCCTCAAAACAGATGGTCACCCCAGCTTGCTTGGTGTCACTGGCAAACTTAAGCCCTGGAATGAGCAGTCCTTCATAAAAAGTACTTCTACGTGATCCTGTATTCAAAAGATGAACTGGTGGGGCAAGGGAAAGGCTTTTGTTTTGCTTTATTGAATAAATAATAGTCTCAAAGTGAGGGAAGGACAGGGACAAAGTCATACTTCTGATCGGAGTCCCCCAGCACCTGGAGAGGGTTGATTCCAAGTTCCAGCGGTCCCCTCCTTGAGGCTGCAGATCAGGTATTTGTGGCCACATCAAAATCCCCAAAAGTGAATCCGAAAGGAGCTGAAAGCATGCCATGAGCCACCTTGAGCTCCAGATCTAAAGTGCCTTCCAATTTCTGGGTTCATAGTGGTCCTGGAGGCACCCTCCTTTGCCCACTTCTCATCCTCTCTCTGAGGGATGGCCAGTTTACAGCTGTTACAAACCAACCCAAAGCCTTCTTTATGTTCCTTTTAGCATCACCAGAAAGCAAAAAGTGTCAGAACCTCATGGTACCAAAACCAATGGAAAGATATGGGGCAGATTCAAAGAGAAAGCAAAGAGGATAGGATTCTGGCCTCAGTTATGTGCTGGGCTGTTCTGGAAGAAGAGGAATTACCCTTAATTGGGGTGGTTCCAAGTGTGGACTGTCTTTCAGAGGGTCTGCCCATGCCCGGCCCCATAGCAGCCAGGATGGCCTGGAGAATCCTCTCCTCCAGCCACGTGATTGGAGGAAGGGTGGACACCTGACCCAACTTGGGCCAATCAGATCATCTGACTGGGAATTTGGAATCAGAGCTGAGAGCTATTCCTTGGGAGTCAGCAGACTGCTGCATGGAGGTAGTGACTGGCTTCCTGTCTGACAAAGGAGAGATTGCTGGTTTGCATGTAGAGCTAAATGTAGAGGAGCTGAGGAGAGAGGCAGAGACTCTAGGTGCAGAGAAGGGAGAAAATGCACTGCCTTCGGTTCCTGACCAGGTGTTCTCCGAGGTCTAGTTGTCTTTGTTCTTTTTCGGATTGTTTGGTTAAACTACTTTGAATGGGCATTCTTTGCTATCGAATTCACTTAGACTATGAGACCAAGGGCAGAATAGGGCCCAGGAGCAGCAGACACATGCCAACAGATGCTGACTCAACACAAGAAGGGCGTTCTAACAGGGCTGTTCCATCATGAATGGGCTTCCTCCGGGGGTGGTGCTTTTCCCATAAATGGAAGGAGCCAAACAAGACTGTTACACATGGCCTGGGCAATATGGAGATGGCCAATCATCTAAAGGGTGTTCAGACCAAGATATAAGACCATTAATGCCCCTTCTGCCTGAAACAAGTTTTGGAAATACTCCATGACCAGCATCTTCACACCCCTGTGCAAATCCCTGACTCCCAGTGACTGCTGGAATTGTGGGGGCAGGGGAGCAGGATAGGTGGTGGCAAAGGCCCCCCGCTAGTCAGTCCTGGATCCCCTGGTGGCTGGGAAGAAGACATCAATGTACCAGGTCAGCCTTAGATGGGCAGCACCTGAAGACAGGACCACCCACATCATTTGCAAAGCCTGGAATGCTATCTTGGCTTTGCTGGTTAAAATCCCACTCCCTCTATCTAAAGGTTAGAAATTTAGGTTACCTAATTTCTGCGAAGCTCTGGGTTTGCTGATTCTGAAAGAATTGACAAAGTACTCCCCATTGGCTCTTCCTGCCCCACCCCCACTATAGTGGGCACTCCCCCCGCTCCCAGAACACCTTACTTCATGAAGTCTGGAGACTTGGCCATCGCATGTTCAAACTCCGAGAAAGACAGCATGTTGTCATTGTCCAGATCCGACTCATTCAGGACCTGGCCAGGGGTGGAGGGACAGCCAGAGAGCAGAGAGGAGCCCCGAATAAGAAAGTGAGGTGAAGGGGGAGAGATGCCTCACACCAAGAGCTGCCATAGCCAGGCTCTCTGCTTAACATGCATCCCTGACACCCACCCACCCCCACCATGAAGCAGATGTTCCCCTCTCCCCCCCTTGCTACTCCCCACCAGAGACAAAGGCATGGGCTGGTCTCATCATGGGATGAGTCCCCTTCGTGTCTCTAGCACAAACTTGGCAGTGAAAATGGGTACAGAGGTGAGCTGGGTGACATGTCCCCACCCACACCTATCATCCGGCCACAGGCAGGGGCTCTGTACTGCAAGGGGCCAGTCAGGTGGAGGAGAAGCAATGATCCCTTGTGGTTTTCTCTCTGCTTCTAGCTTCAATCCAGACCAAAAGGACTTGAGAGTTCTCATGGTCTTAGGACAAACAGATTCGTGAGGCTGCCTTGGTGTCCTGTCACACTTTGGACTATCACTCCAGGACACTAGGACATTGTGTTTTGCTGGGATAATGTGGGAAAGGGGACATTGTGATGTGTCCCTCTAAGGCTCAGCTGCTTTGGAGCCACCTGCCTTCAGTGACTGCAGTGTGAGTGAGAGGCCCTCTTGGAGTGGGTGGCTCAGGCACCTGTTCTTGGGGACTTTGGAAGGATGGACCATGGAAGAAGGAAAAAACACAGGGGAATAGTGCTTCCAGCTGTGTGCCCATCCCTCAGGGCACCTCACCCTGCCTGCCATCCAGGGGCTTTGGGGGATGACCCGGCCCAACCCAGCCTGTGTGGCCCCGGGGAACACACATGGTTTGTGAGGTCGGTCAGCAGGTCCTCCGACACGTCATCACTGTTGAGCAGTCGGAGGACAATCCTCTGCAGGTCCTCCTCGTCGATGAAGCCATTCTCGTTAAAATCTGCAAAGAGGAGGCAGAGCATGATAGGAAGGGGAGGCTTCCTCGGCCTCCCAGGAGTCCAGGGAGCCCTGGCCCCACAGAGCCCCCCTCTGTCCCTGGTGGGTCAGCGAGCCCGGGGAAGGCAAGCAGCCGGGCCGGCTGCAGATGCAGGCATATCTGAATAACACGATTAGAAACAGCCATAGTCGTGAGCATTCACTGGGCGCCTACTACCTGCCCAGACACACCCTGAGAACTTCACCTGTTTTAAGTCACTGAATCTTCACAATCAATCTTTTGTTAGTCTTACTTTAGCAAAGAGAAACCGAGGCACAGAGGTGTAGGGTGTTGGCCCCACACTGTGGGTAAGCTGAGGGCGGGACTCAGATGCAGCTGGGCTGGTCCCCAAGCCCATGTCAATCACCGTGCGATGGAAGTCTCCACCTCAGACCTCACAAGCCAGTAGGGGGTTGGTGGCCAGGAGCTGGGGGCACGGACAACAGCAGGACGCCGGGAGTTGTGCAAGGTCCCTGCTCCTGGCCCTGAGCAGTGCCACCTGCCCCACCGGCGCTGAGGACGATGCCCAGTGTCCACTGCAGGGAGTGCCCTTGCCCTTGTCAGACCTTGGGGCTTCCTTTTTGAGTTCAAAAATGGTCATTCCTATGAAACTACTATAGCATTGTATGTCAACAACAACAAAATATTGTAAGGGGCCTTACACAAGCCCCCTGCATGCTGGACCTCCAGGGTGTGTTTAACCCAGTTTCCCACAGAGGCGCCTCAGAAGGGGGTCCCTGGCCTGTCAGTGCCTGCTGCAGGTCTTCTCTACGGGCCCTGCACACTTCTCCGCCAGCATTTGCAGGAGGCAGCGCCCTGCGTGGAGTCCCTCCTCCTTTCCCTCCAAGCCCTGGGATTCTCTGACTCACCCTGTGCTCGCCCTCCCTTGCCCCCTGTGAAGTCTCCCTGACACCCTCAGGCCCAGGATGGCTCCCTCCTCAGGCTCCCGCAGAGTTCTAACACAGGACCTGTCCTTGGCATGAGGCTTGCTCGCCTCTGCACCAGGGGCCTAGGGCTACCTTGTCTTCCTGTTGCAGCACATGCTTCTTGCCACTGCCTACTTCATTTACACTCGGCAGCCACAGTGGGTGCCTGCTGGGGCCCATCCCTCAGCCAGACATTGGGGCACAGATGTACCAGACTGGCTCCTGCCTGCATGGAGTTTCCAGTCTGGGGCTGCAGGGGAAACAGTTGGGCACCTGAGTAGCTTGGCTCCAGGGAGAGAGGAACAGGCATCCCAAGGTGTTCCAGATGAGCAAATTCATGTCCGACTGGGGTTGGGGGTGTGAATGAAGAAGACTTCTTGGACAGAGAGGCGTCACTAGGGACAGTGGTAGAGAAGGAACAGCACCAGAGTGATCAGTCTGGGGTAAGGGGACAAGAGGCTTGGAGGTCTGGGAAAGAGAATCAGAAGTTAAGTGTGGAAGGCAGGCTCAACTCATAGAGCCATGAATGCCGAGGGAGGCAGGCCTTCTCTGGGAACCCCAGTGCAGCCCCTGCTGCCTCTGGGAACCCCCAGCACAGCCTCTGCCTTTTCTAGAACACCCAGCATGGTACCTACCTCCTCTGGAACCCCAGCACAGCCCCTGAACTACTTGTCAGCCATGCAGTAAGTGCAGTAGGCTTAGGCAGGTACAATACCACCACGACAAACACAGACGTGCCAAGCAATGATCTAAGTGCTTTCTCTTCTATTGCATTTAATTCTCATAACACCTATGAAGACAGTGAGGCGCACTGAGATTAAATAACCATACTTACTTCCTTAGTCTCATTTCAGCTGCTTGCCTTTATCTGATTTTTTTTTTTAAGATTTTATTTGACAGAGAGAAAGAGAGAGAGAGCACAAGCAGGGGGAGCAGAAGGCAAAGGGAGAGGGAGAAGCAGACTCTCCGCTGAGTGGGGAGCCTGATTCAGGGCTCCATCCCAGGACCCTGGGGTCATGACCTGAGCTGAAGGCAGATGCTCAATGAGCTGAGCCACTCGGGCACCCTAGCCTCTTGCCTTTAAATATTCTGTCCAGCCCGGGCTTCTCCTGAACTGCAAGTGTACTTGTCCTTTGCACTTGGAGATCTGATAGGTCCCTCAAGTTCAACTGGTCCTAACCCAAACTCTTGACATGGCCCCTCGTCCTTGGCCCCAAACCTGCTGCACTCAGCTGTGCCCTTCTTGGCAAATGGGCAGTGGCCAGTACACTTGGAATCATCCTTGATCGTGCCCTTCCCTCACTCCCCACCACTAAGGTGGTAGCAAACCCTCCCAGTTCCACCTTGGAGAACAGTGGACCCAGCCAGATGACCTCCCCACTGCACTGCCTCCACCATGGCCCAGCCAGCATCACTGCTCTCCAGGGTTATCCAAGCAGCCTCCTAACCAGCATGCTTCCTCTCTGTCTGCCCTCTCAGTCTGTTTTCCCCTCAGCAGCCTGTGGTCCTGTGGATCGTACCTAACATTCCTCCCTCAGCACCACTTCTCACAGCCTCCGTCTCAGCCACAGGAAAGCCCAGATTCTGACAGTGTTCCCCAAGACCCACTCTGCTCTCACTCTGCCCCCTTGCCTTTCCCCATCAGGCCAGGCGTGATCCTGCTTCAGGTCTTTGCACTGTGCTTCCCCTCCCTGGAACACTCACCCAGAAATCCTTAGGGACTTCATTTAAATGCCAGCTTCTCACCAGAACCTGCCTAAAATTGCACTGTCTGCTTTATTTTTCTCCCAACGCCCAATAGAACCTGGCACACTGCGTGTTTTACTTATTAGCTCCTTTATTTCTCTCCACTAGAATGTAAATTCCTTGAGGGCAGTTTTGTCTTTTTGGTCACTACTGTATCCCCAGTTCCTGAAACAGTGCCTGGAACAGAGTAAGCGCTAACTGAATATTTGTTGAGTAAATGGATGCATGAACTACCCAAAGTCACATGTTGATAAATGATGGAGACAGTAGAAAACCCAGGCAGGACAACTCTGTGGGCAGTCTGTGTTCTGAATCACTCATAACTATTTTTATTGTGATGAAGCATCCAATTTTTAGCTGGGTGTAGGACCATCTAAAATGAACACTATATTTCCCAGCCTCCCTGGCTGCTAAATGTGGCTCCATGTTTGAGTTCTGGCTAATGAGAAGCAAGCAAAGGAGGCACAGGCAACTTCTGGGGATGTCTTTAAGGAGAAGGCATAGCCCTTTGTGACCTCAGAAATGGTGGATAAAGTGACACCATGGAGAAACCTACAGCCTGGACATTGCAGAACCACCGTGGACAGCTGCCTCTGGGATTCTACATGTTAGAGAAATAACACAGAGCTGCCAGAGGCCTTAGAGACTTGAGGTTCCCTGTCATTTGCCACCGAATTTAATCCTAACTATTGCATGATCTGAGCCTCAGTTTCCTCATCCATAAAATAGATAACAGTAGCTCCACAGAGTTGCTGTGAAAATTAAATAGGAGAATGCATGGAAGTAATCTGGCATGGGGTTTGGAATACAGAAGATGCTCGCTATAGAAGATGCTCACTAGATAGAGTAGAGGCTCAATTCTATGAGGATGTGAAATACTGAAAATGCCAACCCTAGAAACTGTAATATCTTGCTTTGAAGAATGGAAGCTAGAGCTATATTGGTCCTGGGATGGAGGAGCGAGTGTGCTGATGTCATAGGCTCCTTCAGGGGTAGAGCTCAGACTTTTGTCTCTGTTCCCCTGGACAGGATATGGATGTGGCAAGTACAACTCACCACCCTAGTCCTTAAGCAAGTGGCTCTCTGGCCAACTGTGTCTCAGCCCCAGCACCTGGAGGCTAAGGCCTGAGATGTCCACCTAGGCCCTCCCTGCACAGCTCTGCTATCACACATCGTGGGTAACGGCTGGGTGCAGGTGCAGGGGTGAAGGATCAGTACTAGGACTAGAAGGAGTGGGCAGCCGCAGTGACATTGCACTGCTGGTAAGAAGCTCCGCAGCCTCTCCCAGAGACCCCGCAGTGTCCCCAGCCGTCCCGCTGGCCCAGATCCCATATGCAGAGACTGCAGCAAAGTGACATGGCTTTGGTCCCAGGCCATCTGAAAACAGAATAATTTGCTGAAGTAGAATGTAGTCCTGGACAGTTCCTCTCCTTTGGGGGTGCAAGGGCAGAGCAGCCTGGGAAAGGGGTGGGGGCTGGGAGCTCTGGGCTGCTGGCCAGCCCATGCAGCCTCAGCAGCCTCAAACCTGCAGTCCTGGGCTGCTCTGAGAATAGGGGGAGGGCCTACTTCTTGCTGTTTCCTGACAACAGGAAGGTTAGAGAGAGCTTGGAGAATAAGGGCTCAGCCTTCAGGTCCCCCTAGAACTCTGTTGCTATCATCATCGCAACCTCTCTGTCATGTTACTCTGTGGAACTTACAAAGTACTTTTGCAGAAAACAGCTTATGCAGTTGAGTGAAGACAGAGATGCTTTCATTATCATTCCCGGGAGAACTGAGCCTGCCTCCCTTGCCTCTTCCAGCCCTTGGTACTGTGGCAGATCTTGGAGTGGTGTGGCAAGATCTCCTGCTGGGACTCTGGACCTGCCTAAACGTTGTTCACAACTGGTGGAAGCTGCACTGATGGGAACAGGAAGGCAGTACTGGGTTGTTGGTCTCTGGCAGGTGACAGTCCCTCCAGAGAGGGCAGGGGATGGATCCATTGGAAGCCAGGAATGTCCCACAAAGCAGAAACTGGAGCCCAGCAGGTACATCCCCGGTGCTGGATTCTTGACTGATAGCCAATATCCCTGCCTTCCTACTAACTGCAGTACAGTTCCCATCCAGGGTGACCCCATGTTCAGCTTAAAATACTCAGCTTTCCAGTCTCCCTTGCAGCTATATGTGACCATGTGACATAGTTCTGGACAAAGCAATCCAAAGCTGCTGGGTAGGGCATCCCAGAAAGCTTGTTAAAGAACCAACTTAATCTGTGCCTTCAAATGTGTATATGGTTCTTATCCCTTCTCCCATCCCTTTTTCTTCCTGCCTGGAGCAAAGATGAGGAGCCTATGGGCCCAGAAACCATCCTGTGATGATGAAGAAAATAGTCTTATACTACAGATGGCAGACTGGGGGCTTGAAGGAGCCAGGCCCTCTGTTACTTACCCCTGCCTCTGGACTGCCTAATCCCAGGCTTTTTTTTTTTTTTAAACATGGTCACTCTTATGTATAACTGAATGCAAGCCTAACTGATATAGTATCTCTGAAAATCTGCTGCACTTTGACTCACCCAGGGAGCTTTTAGAAAGCCCACCCAGCAGGCATACCAACATCCTTACATCAGATCTTTGCAGTTGGGGCCCTAGTAGCCGTGGGTCGTAAGTCCCCATATGATTGCAGTGTGCAGTCACGTTTGAGAACCAATGAGTTAGAGCAGCATTTCCTAAACTTTAAGATGTGAAGGAAGCAGCTGAAGGTCTTGTTCAAATGTGGGCTCTGATTCAGCGAGTGTGCAGTGGGGCCAGAGATTCTGTGTTTGCAACGGGCTTCCTGTCGGTGTTGCTGTGCCTGGTGGAGGGGCCCCGTGTGGGGGACCAAGGCCTTCGAGCATCGAGTTAAGCCTCTGGACTTCAGCTGAGAAGGATCACTGGGGCCATTACCACCTCTCCTTTTCCTTTTTTTCCCTCTTCTTCTGCCTTCACTGCTACCCTTACCGCCTCGATTTACTGAGCAGCTACCACGCGCCAAGCACTGGGCTCAGAGATTCACGTGTCTCATCTCTAATCCTGCTGACAGCTCTGTAAGGCAACAAATCTTCTGAACCCAAAGAGAATTCAGATTTGTCTGGGTATATCTGATGAAGCCTTGGAGTTTATGAGTCCCCAGGCATGTATTTGCACAGCTGATTTGCATGAAGACTTTGCGCTTTTTGTTTTTGTACTTGAGCTCAAGGAGGAAGGAAACCCATCAAGAGGGCCTGGAGAGAGGGGCTGGAGGAGGACACAGGGGCAGCGTGGGGGGCAGGTGGTGTCTGGTCCACGATCTGACCTGAGGCACTGAGCCTGACCTCTTGGGAGTGAGGGCATTCCCCCCACCCCCTTCTAAGCTGAACACTATTTAGCTCCTGTGCCTCGAAGCCTGAAGAGAACCTGCTGTTCTTGTAGCTCCCTGAAGGTTTGGGTGTTTTTGTTTGTTTAGCTCTGAAAACCATGGAAAGACAGCTGAGGCAGACATCTTTGGGAACATCTGCTCAGCTTACACTTTACCATTGCTGAGAAGCGTCCCCACCCCTAGCAGTAGGCCCCAGGAGCTGTGTTTGTTTATGTGACTCTGCATCTTTTTGGCTGCGCTTGATTGGACAAGGCTGTTTACTCAAGCCTGGGAGTAGCAAGATCATTGGTTTGGTTGAGCCATCAGCATCTCCTGAGAAAATAGGGGATCAGGGTATTCATCTTTGGCCCAATAGGCACAAAAGCATAAAAGTCTGCAGAAAGAGAAAATGCAGAGGAAGAAGCAGAGATGAGAGACCTGGCAGCCATAGAGAGAAAAGAAGACAGTAGCTGCGTCACTTCCTGACCACTTGCCAGCTGTGTCCTTGGGAGGCTGCTTCAGTTCCAGCATGGGTTCCATGCTGCTAGTGATAGACAGACTCCAAGCCCTCCTCCCCCCATGACCTGCCTCTTGGTGTTTATAGGTATGTAATTCCCATGTCCCTTTAGTATGGAACAGAACTGTGACTTACATCTAACCAACATAATCTGGCAACAGTGAACGGATGTTACTTCTGTGATTATACTGTATGAGACTATCTTACCAGCATATGGGCTCAAGAGACTCTCTCTCTAGCTGTCTTTGAAGAAGCAAGTGGCCATATCAGGGGAGACCCATGTAGCAAGGAGCACATGACAGCCCCTGGACACTGAGAGCAACCTCCAGCGGATAGTCAGCAGGAAACCAGGGCTCTAAGCTCCAGAGACACAAGGAAATGCACTTGCCAACAAGAGTGAGCTTGTAAGTGGATTCCTCCCCAATCCAATGCAGCCCAGACAGAGCCTTGATTGTAGCCCTATGAAATCCTAGAAGAGGACACAAATAAGCCATGCCAGACTCCTAGCCCATGGAAACCATGAGATTGTAAATGTGTCATCTAAATCCACTAGGTTTGTGGTGATTTATCATGCAGCAATGGAAAATGAATATACTGCAGTTCTTCATCTGTTGCCTTTTACACAGGTAAGTCCCTGTTGCTTGCAACATGGAGACTCTTGGCTAAGATGAGAACACTAAGCCCGGGCCAGCACTCTGCATCGGGAAGAGCTGCCCATCCAGGAGAGTACCGACAGGAGGCAGAAATGGCTAGAGACAGCACGGCAAGTGCTCTGCAGCACAAGTCCTGATAGAGAGGGTGGCAGCTGGTGGGCTGTAACCCTTGGGGATCCCCAGAAGTACCTGGGGTAAGGAAGGAGGAATACTAACAAATAGCTGGGGACCACTAAACCAACTAAATTTGGGTATGTAATTTCATTTGTACTTAACCCTGCTTAAAGTTCACTGTAAATGTATGTCTTGCATCAAACTTAGGACATGTGGGGCCATTACTTCTTCAAATATCCTTTCTTCCCCATTAATTCTCTCCTTCTGAGACTCCAACTGAACATGCATTAGACCTTTTTCTTGTCTTTTGTGTCCCTGGAAGACATGGTTTGCTCTTTTTTTTCTCAATGTATTTTCCTTCTGTTCTTCAGATTAAATTATTTCTATTGAACTATCTTCAGGTTTCTGACTCTTTCCTCTGTCATCTCAATTCTCTTGTTAAGCCCATCCAGTGAATTTTTATTTTAGATATTTTATTTTCCACTTGATTCTTTCTTATAGGCTCTATTTCTTGGCTGAGAACTTCTACTATTTCTTTCATTATGAATTTCTTTCACATTACTGGCCAAGGTTTCATAGCTGTTTTAAGATACTTATCAGCTAATTCCAACATTTTAGTCATGTCAGAATCAGGCTCCATTCTTAAGACCATAAAAATTTTTATTTTTTAAATTGTATGTTGAATAATTTTGGATTGTACCTTGGGAACTTCTGGTTTTCTAAAGTTTTTGTGTTTTGAATAATTTTGGATTGTATCTTAGACATTATAAATGGTTTATTGTAAAAACTCTGGATTCTGTTATATTCCTCCAAAGAGTGCTTTTTTTTTTAAATTCTATCAGGCAATTGATTTGACTTAAACTGCCCTGTCACAGAGAACCCTTATTAAAATGCAGTGGCTGCTCAAATCTCAGTTGTTATCCTTACCTGAGCTGCCTTGAGTCTGCCCTTGTATATATGGTTTAGAGGTCAGAAAGACATCTGGGCATAGTTCATACACAGATGTTGGGCTCCCTTGTCTGGCTTTCTTTCATGGACTCTCCCTTGCTTTTACTTTTCAGGAGGAAATTGCCCCAAACTCTCTGATTCTTCAAGTCAGAAAGAGTTCAAGTTTTCTACCAGTCTTGTTTGATGCCCCTCACCGAAGTCCAACTTTGAGCTAAATAAGTTTTTTTAAGGGGAAGAGGACCATCCAGTACCATTTCCTTCTTCCAAGTGTCAATTCTCTGCTTCTGGTAGCTTTCTAGTGCTATCAGATAGTTGATTTATATATATGTATAATATATACACTATATATGTGTGTGTGTGTGTGTTTTATATATATATATATATATATATATATATATATATATATATTTGAGTTTATAGTTGCTATCTGTGGAAGTGACTGTATGATAGGAACTATTGCATGATATTTAGTATGGTACTCAGCTATTCTCAGCAGGAGAATCTGTGATTTCATTTGCATTTACTGGACACTAAGCCTGAAAACAGAGGGCTTACAAAAATATCATTAAGTCTTGTTTACAGATGAGAAAACTGAGCCCTCATAGGTCCATCAGGCTTAAACTCCTCCACTCCATTTTATCCAGGTCCACTTGGGTGAAGCAAAAATAAGATGGTGTCCACTGTGTGGAGACAGGGAGGACCTGGGAGGAAAGGAAAGCACATGATATGCCAAACTATCCCAGCCTGAATGTAGAAGTCCTTTGGGGCCTAGGAATTGTCACGATGAGCTTAAAGACTTATACATGGTCTGTTTGAAGACTCCTCAAGATCTCTTTGTTTTTTTCCTTTTAATTTCTTTTGAGGATTCCAGGCATCTCGCTGTGCTAAGGGGGACGTGAGTCTACTGAAAAGCAGAACTTTAGCAGTGTCTTATGGGTACCCCAGATAAAACTAGAGACCAAAAGATATCATGGGACCTCAGAGATGATCTCTCTCACACATCTCATTTTAAACATGATGAAACTGAGGCCCAGAAAGATGAAATGATTTGCCCAAGTTTCTCAGCCATTTAGTGGTTGAGCTAGTTGTGGTGTTCAAATTTCTGAATTTCTGAAAAACAAGCATAGTTCCTTCATATCCATATGTAGCCCTCACTCTCTCTTTCCTTGTCACTCCCTCTGGCCTGCCTACACTACCACAAAACACAACACCAATGACTCCATTTGCCTCTGATGGCATGGAAGGAAGGGCATCTATCCATTGAAGCAGTAGTCACCACCATTTTTTAAAAAATCTATAGAACTGAAGAAACAGGATAATACCCATAAACACCCAAGAGAATCCCAACGCACATCATCCCACCAATGAATTGATGTTGACGGATTCCAGGTTGGTATTTACTCTATGGCACTTCCCCCTACTCCCCCCCCACCACTCAGTCACCCACCATAGATGCGAAAGGCATACTCGATCTTCAGGCTGGGGCAGGCCTGCTCACTGAACACAGATGCCATGCTCAGCACATCCTCAAAGGAGAACACATTGTTGTGGGAGAACACTTTGCAGATTCGGTCTCGAAAAGGGTTGACCTGCGGGAGAGGAGGAGGGGAGGGAGGAGGCCTATGGATGTCAGGTTCATGCCTCCCTGGCCTTCACATATCTACCAGAAGCACAGCAAATTCCTCTTTGCACCCTCCTCTGCTTTCTGTATGTCTAATTCATTCCCATCTACTAGGACTCCTTTCCTCCAGTTGTTCAGGGGTCCAGCCCTGCCTGTTCTAAACTCTTCCTTGCTAGCAGGCTTTATCAGATCCCAACTTTGCTGTAGTATTCCAGGATGACCCTGATCCCTTCCCTCAACCAACCCAAATTCTTTGACTTGGCACCTCAGCTAAGAAAGCTATTTAATGCTGTGAGTTCACGTAGTAGATCTGAATGGCCAATCTGCCCAATTTTTAATTAGTTAAATCACCTCTGGATGATTTTTCTAGTCCCCCTTTCACTGATTCTCACTGACAAGGTACCTTTTCAAGGTTCCTGGCTTCATGCAAAAGGACTAGTTTCTCTGCTTCAAGCAGAGGATCTATTAACTCCCTCAAGGGTATTTGAGCCCCAGCCATAACCCCCTACCCCCACCCCCTGCCTCTAGGGGCCTGTATCCTTGTCTAACACTCCTTAGGGTTTTCCTAAGCAATAGTCAATGCTTAGTCCTCTGGTTTTGATCTCTCCATTTATGGCACATGAAAATTTCTTCTTCATTTCTTTTGAACTAAGCTATATATTAAAATCTACAGTTTAGTTTTTAGTACTCCTATGTATTTGAGGTGGGAGAGAGAAAATTCTGTCACCTAGGATGGCCATGTACTTCTCAAGCTTTAGTGAGCAAGTAAGGTCCCTAAGGTCCTTGTTAAGAACATGAACTGTGAGCTCCCACCCTGAGACATCCTTTTTAGAAGGGCTGGGGTGTAGCCCAGCATTAGGGACGAATTGTGTCTTCCCCCAAATTTGTATGTTGAAGTCTTAACCCCTAGTGCCCCAGAATGTCACCTCATTTGGAAACAGGGTCTTAAAGATATAATTAAAGATGAGGGCATAGGAAGTAGGATGGGCCCCTAAACCAATATGACTTGTGTCCTTATGAAAAGAGGAAACTTGGACACACAGACACACACTCGAGGAGAACACCATGTGCAGATGAAGGCAGAGATTGGGGTGAGGCATCAAAAGCCAAGGAATGCTGGAGATCGCCAGCATGCTACCAGAAATAAGGAGAGAGGCATGGAACGGATTCTTCCTCACAGCCCTCTGAAGAAACCAATCCTGCTGACACCTTGATCTCAGCTTTCTAGACTCTAGAACTGTAAGACAATACATTTCTGTCAGTTAAGCCACATAATTGTGGTACTTTGTCACAGCAGCCTTGGCAAACTAATACGCCTAGGAATCTACGTTGTAAATAAGGTCCTGAGGTGACAGAGTTAGTCTCACATATATATACATATATATGTCCCAGAAGTGGCCAGGATCCTGGAGAATCTGAGCTGCCTTGCTAGAACCTCCTGCAATGTCTGCTTCTCCCCCCTTTCACCTCAACACCCCCACCCCCTGAGAAGCTTATGGTGATGACCTCAAATGAATGAAAATAAGGGCTAACTACTGTGATGTGTTCCAGGTCACGTGTACCTAGCTAAGTGGCTTCACAAATTACATTGCCAAATTTTAACTCAATTAACTCTCCCAAATGGTGGTTTAACAAGATTCCTGTAAAGAAACAACGATTGCAGATAATGCTTATGATGCAAGAGCAGGTGATCGACCAGAAAATGCCAGGGCAAAACCTTTGCTACTTAAAAATACAATTTCTTCTCTATTTATTCATAGAAATGGTGAGAATCTAGTCAGACATAACTGAAGTCCTGGCTTCAATGCTCATTTCCTGTGGTCAGACAGAGGCAAGCCAGACCAGCAAGCAGTGAGCCTATATCCAACCAGGGAATGAGATACCAATCTTCCCTTTCCTGGGGGCCCACCTTCACACCTGGCTTTGCTGGGAGTGATGGGGGAGATGGGATGGTTGCCAGGAAGCCAATCCACTCTCTCTCAGGCCCCTGTCATGTGACTCTGTTATCTATACCCACACGCACAAACAGCCCTTGTGTTATAAAGATGGGGAAGCAGGCAGTTGGAGCGGTAGCCAGTGGTAGCAAGAATAGTGCATAGAACACAATGTAGTGACCACAGAAACTGTTGGAAGAGGTGGGGAAAATATGTAGGGAAGATGTAGAGAAATAAACATGAGAACAAATTTCACACTGTGGAAAGTTTGCTAAATAGTTGAAGAAAAGTGCAGACTATTCTAACATGGTTTTCCTAGATTCTGTTTCGATAATAAAATACATGAAGAACCACATTTCTGTGAGCAACTAATGGAAAGAGGCGATATTGACTGAACAGTACATTACTTTTTTAATGAAAACACCAGTTATGGGAGAAATTGCCTGGGAATAATCACTGATGAAGTGACTGCTCCATGACGAAAAGGATTCTGGGTAAGGGTGCAGGGATGGCCATACATCTGAAACCCATTGCCCACAAAACTTCCTGTAGGTTACTACAGTGAAAAGGTTAAGTCCAGAAGTACACAAAGTGCGACAGGATGCATTGGTGGTTAGTTAAAAAAAAAAAAAAAAAAAAGAGTTTAAAGCATAGCAAAACATATACAATGATTTGTAACCAGAAGGGAAGTGACTTTGAAAACCTTTGAACCACAGAGAGATTTGCTAGTTATCTCTTGGCAGAGTACTTAAAATAGCCATCAAACTTTAAGAGGAATTATATGTGTTTCTTGTACAAAAAGACAAACGTTCCAAATTTGCTGAGCATTTTATGATGACAAGTGACTGTTGGCAGATATCCACTGAAAAATGAACTCGAATTCTTCTGACTCTTCGAGGTAGAGGTGACTCATTTTAGCAAGGAGTGGGAAAAGCACTTGCTTTTCCAAAGAACTCCTGCTTTGGAGAGAATATTTTGAACATCAGATTTTTGTTGTTGAAAACATGTGGAGTCACCTAAAATAATGCTTCTATCTGCATACTTGAAAATATTAGAAACAGATTTTAAAAATCTGTTTGAAAGTCATCCAAATGGAGAGTGTCAGTGGATTTTGAGTCCATTTGTTAAAAATATAAAATGCAATGTTTTTCCAATTAGCTTGTAAGAGCCACTGACTGACATAAGGAAAGATAGACATCTATGAGCTTCATTTTGATAAAAAGCCTTTAATTGGTGGATGGGATTAAAAATGAGTGACATAATTTAATACATGCAGCCAACGATACATTTCTTCTCTTTGTAGCGGCTATGACAGCCACTAAAAATAAACTCAACTAGAACTAGACCCCTGAATGGCTCGATCTCAAAGTGTTAAAGCAAGATTTTAAAAAATAATGAAGCACATCTAACAACACTGCTTTTCCTTACACTATTGTCATTAATTATAAGCAAACAATACAATTGTGAGAGGAAGAAATTTTTTCTATAAATGAAAGAGGAATCTATTTTTAAGGTGTTTATGATGTTTATTTAGTTTATGTAATATTTAGCTTTAAAATGTTTTATTTTGCATCTTTATATCATAACATACTGAAATTGTCAGTAAAGGTACAGAGTTTAAATATATGCATATTATGGGTGCAGGCTTCCCATTTTTTTTTCATTGGAGAAGCGGGACCAAAGATGGCTAGTGATCTCTGATCTAGATTAATCAGGGATGTGGAAATAGGCCCCGGAGTGGGGGGTGTGACTTGCCCAAGGTCACTCAGCCTAGAACCCAGGTCTCCTGAGTCTGCCTGGCACCATTTCCACTATGGTCCCTTGTGGCAAATAAACATAAAAGAAAAGGTGGTGATGGAAGCAGAATGTGTGACCATTAAAGTGTAGAAAACTTTGGAACTGGAACCTCTTAAAATTCTTACTTCAATTTAAAAAAAAAAAAATTGTTGCGGGGGTTGCCTGGGTGGCTCAGTCAGTTAAGCATCTGCCTTTGGCTCAGGTCTTGAAGGGCCCTGGGATTGAGTCCTGAATTGGACTCCCTGCTCAGCCAAGAGCCTTCTCCCTCTGCTGCTCCCCCTGCTTGTGCTTGCTCTCGTGCTTGCTCTCTCTCTCTTGCTCACTCTCTCCATCACTCTCTGTGTGTCAAATAAATAAATAAAATCTTAAAAAAAAAAAAAGGAAAGAAACCCACAATTTTTTGGACACAAAGTCCCAAAACAGAGGCTAGCTTGAAGTCAAAGGTGTGGCCCCTGCCTGTGAGAGCTCTAGGACTAGCCTTCTAGCAGGTAGTGGTCGTCCTGACTGGGAGCAGCCCTGGAGAGCACAATGTGAGCAAATACTGTGAGGAAGAAGCCAAGAGGAAAAAGTGGAGGCAGCAGGAAGGCAGCAGGCTTGGGTTGGCAGGCAGGCCAGAGTGAGGAGCAGAGGAGGCCAGTCCTAAGAAGGTGGCAGGGAGGGACACGCAGGACCTAGGATCACCAGAGATGTTTCTGGGCCCTGGGGGCCAAGGGGTGGCTGGTGGCTTCCTCTGTGAGGCCTAGCAGGCACCTGCCAGGAGGGTGTCTTTGGCCTGTCTCTGTTCTGGCAATGGCAGCTTCCCCCTCTCCCAGATTTGCTGCTTCATCTCTTCCTGGAGGGAGATCCCAGGGCACAGATTTCCCCTGTGGCAAGGCATCCTTAGCACACATGCATCTCCGTGCAAAGGGATGCTGCTGGGGCTGCAAGGATAGTTTCGAAGGACCCAAGAGAGGCTGCCTCTGTGCCTCCCCCTGCTCTCCATCCTGAGTTAAGTGCAGGCTTAGCCAGTGTCCTTGAGTCCAGCCCAGCCACAGGCAGACAGAACAGCTGGGAAGGGGCAGGAGAGGGAGCAAGGCTCATGAGTGATCACAGTTCCAGCTTATTGTGTTCCAGATTTGTGTTGCTATTACTTCAACAATCTGAAATCCGAACCAATAAATTTTGGGCCCTATCCAGAGAATTATAGTCTGCATTAAATTTCACACTCATTTAGAAGCCTTCAATCCTCCAGAGGAGGAAGAAGATGACAATTGACGAAGCAATGCTTCCATTTCAAGAATAACACGCACCCCAGTGTGAAGGCGTTCTGAACGAGGGATATAAACATGTCAGTATAGAAATTTATACAGGTAACTCGGTACAATCTCCATCTATGCACGACAACACTAAAGAAGATGAAAATAAACCCCAAATGCTGGGGATTTTTTTTGGAAACAGAAACTACAGTTTGTTGACAATAAAAAGATTGCAGTCCCTGCCAAAAAACTAACATTTTTTTAAAAGATCTTCTCAAAGTTATTGAACAAGAGATTTGATTTGAAGATGAAAGTCAGAGGGAAAATATTTGGACTTAGCTTAAAAATATCTCCTCACCATTTCTCCAACTAGTGCATAGTCAAAAGAAGCTTTTTACAGTAGCTGGAAAAAATTCACACAAAAATACGCTAGTGATTCAACAGTGACGTCACCGATGAAATTTGATTTTTAAGATCTTGTTTTTTAAAACAAGATCAAACAGCATTATTTCATTTAAAACTTCTCATTGCTAATCAAACTCTCTTTATTTTTAGTGTTTGTTGTTTTTGAATAATGCTTCGTATTGTTCATTTTGTCTGTTACCAACTCTTGCCAAAAGTAAGCAATTAATGTTTATATTTTTAAAATTTTAAATAGATGTAAGGCATCTGTCAAGGAAAGGAGTAGATGGAGGTGTCTTCTGGGAGGGGTACATAAGAGGTCAGTCCCTTCTGGGTCTTGAGTGGAGGCATAAGGTTACTAACACAGACTCTCATTGAGCAAAGTGCTACCTGAAAGACTTCTCTCATAGTTTTGCAAGATGGGGTGAGCAGACCCCATATGTTGGGAGAAGGGTATAACAAATCATTTGTGTTTTAGTGCCTTTAAAAACTTCCCTGGGTTATACCATATTTATGAGTTGGAAGGCTCAATTTAATTAAGATGTTGATTCTTCCCAAATTGATCTGCAGAGTTAATACAATTCTAGTTGAAGTCTTCCAGCTGATCTTTTTGTAGAAATTAACAAGCTGATTCTAAACTTTATATGGAAATTAGAAATACAAAGGGCCAAGAATAGCCAAAACAATTTTAAAGAAGATGAATAAGGCAGAAGCACTTACACTACTAGATATCAAGATCTTGCTATAGCTTTAGTAATTGATACAGTGGTATCAGAAGTACTGGTGCAAGGAGAGATAGACCAATTACCATAAGAAAAATTAGGGAAACAAACCCACATGTTTATGGCTGCTTGATTTATAACAAAGATCACATTGCAATGGAGTAGGAGAAAGGAAGGTCGTTTCAATAAGTGTTGTTGAATTGATTCCTACCTCACACCATACACAAAAATCAATTCCAGATTGATCATAGATTTAATGTGGAAAACCAATAGTAAAACTTGTAGACAAAAACATACGAGAACATCTTCATGACCTTGAGGCAAAAATTCTTTAACAATATAAAAAAGCATTGTTCATGAGGGAGAAAAATCCATAAATTAGAGTATATTAAAATTAAGAATTTATGTTGTCCACAAGACATCATTAAGAAAGTGAAAAGGCAAGCCATGGCAATCAATATGTACTTCAACAGGTGAATGGATAAATAAACTCTGGTATACCCATATACTGGAATACTTCTCAGCAATAAATAGGAACAAAGTATTGATTCACGCAACAATGTGGATAATTCTTAGATGTGTTTTGCTAAGTGAAAAAAAGACCCAGAAGGCTACATATGAGCCCATTTGTAAGATATTCTGGAAAATGCAAAACTTTAGGGATGGAAAACAGATAGGTGGTTGTCAGTGATTAGGGGAGGGGAAGCAACTGACAAAGAAGACTCACAGGAAATTTTTGGGGTGACGGAACTGTTTTGTGTGGATACTGTGGTGGCAGTTCCACACCTCTGTGCATTTGTTTAAACCCAGAGAACAATACCCTACAGTGGGTTAGTTAACAAGATGCAAATATGAAATTTAAAAAGTTTTAAAGATCCAGGATGCTAGTGAACCTAGGATGAAATGGAGGCCATGACAAATAAAAGTAACTGTATTTCAAACGTATGACAAAATCTTACTGGAAGGAATTAGGAAAGAAAAGCTGACCAAATAACTTTGGGAAATGGTGGTTTGACTGGGTACATAGTCTAAAGACAAAAAGAACCATAAACCAACACTGTGCCCTAGCTAGCAAGTTTGTTTCTCACAGGGGTGTATGTGGGTTAGTGATTCTGAAACTACATGGATACTGAGTTTGAATGAATAGATACATAAACAACAGCTAATAGGAACAAGTTTCGCATTGTCAAAGAAGAAGTTACAAAAAAGCAAGAGGAGAAGTCTAGATGTGGTGCTAGATTAGTCAGAGACATCAGTATAAACTCATGGGTATCTGTGTATAAAAATAAATAAATAAATAAATAAATATCCTAGCGTGTAGTAGATATCAGTTAATTTACATACATATATTTTATAGGTCTATCTACTAAGTAACTTTATAGTGGAGAAATCCAGAAAAACCACCTTAGTTAAGTGATCAAGTTTAACATCACCAGTAATAGGTCAGGTTGATATCACATATTCCCTGATATGACGTGATGAGAAGGGCACTTCACTTCTGCAGTATTCATTGCACTAATCTATAACTCCAGTTGAATCAAGAGAACACATCTGACAGATGCAGATTAAGGGAGGTTCTACAAAATACCTGGCCAGTGCTTTGCAAAAAAATGAGAGACAAAAGTGAGAAACTGTCACAGATTGGGGGAGACTAAGGCAATGTGAGAGTCTAGAGTGGCTACTGGAACAGATAAAGGATATAAATGAGAAAACTGGTAAAATCCAAATGAAATTTGTTATTTAGTTTGTAGTGTCCCACCAATTTTAATTTATTGTTAGTTTTAACAAGTGTACTGTGGTTATGTAATAAAGATATGAAGCACTTGCCTTGATAAATCCTAAAAGCAAACTTTGAAACGACTGGACTCATATCAATGAACAAAACTGCATCCAAGAACAAAACTCAGTAACATTTAAATGAATACAACAAAAGTAAGCAACTAATGATATACATTTTACAATATTCAGCAGCCAATGAAAAGTTAGCAGTCCTGCAAAAAAGGAAAATAAGACCCATAACCTGTAGAAAAAAACAACGAATAAAAACAGATCCAGAAATGACACCAAAAAATAAGCAGACACAAACGTGAAGATGATAAATATGCTACATATGTTCTAGAAGGTAGAGGAAAGCATGATGAGGAAAACTATATTCCTATCAATTCAAGAAACTCAACAAAACCCAGGTAGAAGAAACTTGAAGAAAACCATATCATGGCACAGCATAATCAGATCACTAAACACCACTGATAAAGGGGAAAATATTTTTGTTGGGGTGAAACACATACGTATAGAAGAACAAAGATAAAAACGAAACTAAGCAAGCCAAAAGATACAGACCAATATCTTTAACTCTGAGAGAAAGACAAAAAGGCTCTCATCCTATTATTCTATACCCAGCAAAAATATCCTTCAAACTCAAAGGCAGAAGACTTATTTTCCCCAGACAAACAAAAGCTGAGAGAATTCATCCACAGACCAGAGCTACACAAAGATGAAAGGAAGTCCTTCAGGAAGAAGGAAAATACCAGAAGGAAACTCGGATCTACACAAAGGAATGAAGAACACCAGAAATGATAAATATGTGAATAAATATGAAAGAACTTTTTCTCATTTTTCAAAGAGACAAATCTATATACATACATGGAAATATATCCATATATATAGCTAGAAATTTCACTATCCTTCTTTTGATAGTTGGTGGAACAATAGATGTAAGAAATTGTTAAGGAAATAGAAGACTATCAACCAACTTAACCTACTTGACATTTTATAGAGCACTCAGCCTTACACAGTAGTATACATATTTTTCTCGGGTGCACTTGGCACATTTACCAAGATAGAACATATTTTAGGTTATAAAGGAAGTCTCCATAAATTTTAAAAGATTTAAATCAAACAAAATATATTCTCTGACTACAACGAAATTAAATTAGGAATCAGTAACAGAAAGGTATCCGGAAGACACTCAAAGTCAAAAAAGTCACAAAGGAAATGAGAAAATAATTTGATCTAAATGAAAATGAAGACGCAATATATCAAAATTTCTGGTATTTAGTGCAGGCACTGTCTACAAGGAAATTAACAGCATTAAGTCTTGTATTAGAAAAGAAAAGACTTAAATGTTTACTTAAATGGAAAAAATAAGGCCCTTTATCCAGAGGTGGGAGTTGATCACTGGAAGAAAGGAATGTCAGGAATTTCAGGTCTATCAGGTGGAGCCCATTCTAACCCGGTGCGCCTGGGCTATTTGCCCCTAGGAAGTGGCCTCTGAGGACATGAAGGAGTTTGTCACCAAGGGGCAGTGGTTGGAAGCACAGGTGGATGGAACTTCTGGGCTGAGCAGAGAATGGATAAGTCTTCACAGACTTCTTCCTTTGACCCATTGCCCAGGAGGAATTCCTAGTTCTGGGTCTGAACCCCTGCACCCTTCAGCACTAGAGTAACTCTGCCAGAAGGTGGCAGTATTGAGTTAAAGTTGTATAGTCAGACCTCAAACCCAGCTTGTGTGAGTACCTACTGTGTGCAACCTATGGTTTGAGCTGTGACTATCTCACAGGCAGGTGACTGGATAGATATCACCACTCCATTTGACAAAGAGAGGAAACTAAAGCCCAGAGAAGGAGCAGACTAACTCCTAATTCAATGCCTTGTCTGTTACTCTTGACTCCATTGGGTATTTTCTTCCTAAGAATTTCTTACTGCACCCACAAAGCAGGCAGGGTTTGAGGCATTAGCCTGAGTCCCATGCCCCTGACACTTGGCAGTTCCTCAGAGAACAAACTAGCCAAGCCAAAGGATATGGCTCTCAGCCAGGGTTGCAAGTAGCAAATGCATAAGGTGAGTTACTATACACCAGAGACTGAAAAGTTCCTGGGACCCCCTCCCCAAATGTGGAGATGCCACCTCTGTGTCCTCTATGGGATTGAACTAGGCACTTAAATCATTATCTTCAGGAATAGGAGGGGTCTGAATCAAGCACAAGCAAAGTAAAATGACAAGGGCTTGGGGGGGGGGGGGGTAGTGTTGCTATGAGGTAGAGAGCCCAGAAAGAGAAACCAGCCAGGAGACAGACAGGGCAGGAGCCAAGGCCAGATCAGGCAGGGAGCAAGATGTGGTGGGACTCTGGCAGATGCTCTGGGGAGGGAACCAGGAAACAAGGCCAGGCAGCAAGACTCCCCCTTCCTTCTCCACATGGCCTCCAGCCCCTTCCCCCCTTCCAGACTGTCCAGGTTTTGGCTGGATAGATAAAAATGTTATGTGGAGGAGAGCAATAGTGAGACTTAACGTGGACCCTCAAACCTCTCGAAGGCCCAGATTGGTCTGTATGATCTTCGCCAGGTGGAGAGAGAAGCCTGACATTTCCATTTAAGGGGAGTTGGGGACAGGGAGTGTGAGGGATGAAAAATTCACTTAGGTGAATGCACTCCTCAGTTGGCCAGGCCAGTTGTTTATAAAAAAGGGACAGTCTCTGTGTTTTAGATGTTCAACCTTCCTGAAGTCTAAAAACAGAGAGGCCCGTGTGGGAGCTGTCTCCTAGTGACAGATGGGTTGGCAGGGACAGGCTGAGGATGTGTCCTGCCGGCAGCTGGAGGCAGATCGCTAATGGAACAAATAGGGGAGAAAGGCAGTAAAAATGTTAAATATTATTAAACATCCACAGGACCACGTGGCTTGAACCTGGCTCAGACCCACTAGCCCAGTCTCTCCCCAGATTTCAGGCCCACAGGTACCTGCTACTGCCCTGAGGAAACCTCCAGAAGAGCTACCGGCTAGCACAGAGGAACTCAGGGGACTGCATTGTTTTGGGGGGCAGCCCAGGGGCCTGGCAATTGTGCTGTGGGAGGCTCAAGGTAAAGAATGGAAAGAGCAGAGGCTCTGGAGTCAGACTGCCTCTAAAAGCCAGTAAAATAATTTTGTTTGACATCTACAAGATTTTGGTATCTGCAGCTTTTGAAGTTAATACAGTCTCAAGTGCAACTCGCTGAAGCAGAAAAGAAAAAAAAATAAGAAGAAACGGGGAAAAAAAAGGAACCCAAAAGACCAGCTTTCCCTCACTGGTTTACCAACACCTATTACAGGAGAGATGAACTTAGCCGTTTTATAGATTAGTGTTATTCACATTTGTACATCCCATTTTTAACAGCTCAAGATCAACTCTGGAATGCCCAACAACACATCAAACCATATTCATGTTCCTGGGTAACAAGACTGACAACAAAAACAAGCTGTGGGACCTTGGGCAGACCATGGGGCCCCTCCATCTTCCAACTGTAAAATGGGCAGGATCATAATTTTTCTCATGGGCTTTTACATGATTGAACAAGATCATATTTGCCAAACACCTGTTACTCATAGGCCCATATAAATACCAACTTCACAGTCCCCTGCATCAGCATCAGCATCCCCCCCAGGCCCTGGGAGAGGGCCTATACATTTTGAGCTCCCAAGCAAAGATGTCACCTGGGCATCTGTTTGCTAGGAGCTCACCCTGCCTGATAATGGGGGAATAGAAATGTTAGTTCTGGCTCCAGGGGCTGCCCAGGGCCCAACATTTCCTCAGGGTCACTACTGACTGCTGCCAGAGGCATCACCTCTGTGTGAAATCTCCAGGGGACTCAAGGGGGAGCAGTCGGGGGAGAAGAGGGGTGTGAAGGGGGCTGACTCATTGAGGGCCAACTGATACATAACTTCATTTGGTGGCTGAGGCTAGAGCCTCACAAAGATATTAACACACCCACTGGCTATGTGTCTGAAGCCCACAAGGACCTTTCACCAAAATTCGCATTTGTTACCCCCACCATAGGCTTTCTGAGTCAGCTCCTGTAGGGGTAGGATCTGTATCTCTAACAAGCTGCCCAGGGGGCTTTTATGCAGCCAATCCTTAGACTCCACTGAGTGAGCAGGTTAAAGTCACAGTGCTAATCAATGGCAGAGACATGACATCAGATGCTGTGCCCTCCCCCACTGCATCTCCCCCAGGACACAGCATGGCACCCAAACAAGGGCATAGGTGGGAAGGGGGTTGTTTGGAGAAGCGGTGAGCAGCACAGGCAGCCTCCAGCCTCATCCCAGGGCAAACGCCCAACTGGCAAACATTTGCTTTGCACAGATACCTCACAAAGCTTCCTTTCCTTCCCTCTGCTCCCCGTCCATCCCACAGGCTGTGGTCAGGCCCCGCAGACACAGGCAGGTGACATCACCCCCAACCCACGGCCGCCCTCCCTTGTCTGAACTCACTGCACACGGTCGGTCAATTCCACCTGTGACAAACTGTCTCTCCTGCAAACATGTCCTTCAACTGCTTTCCCTCTCACTTCCCTCTTCCAATTTCTGCCAGATTTATTTCGGAAATGTTTCCATTTACTGCCTTAGACCTTCTGATGAAAACCACTTCTGCCGGAGTACCAAATAAAGCGCTGGTGTTGAACGAATGCTCTCTAGGTCAATCCTGTAGCTTTGCTGTGTTGTTGAATTATGAAGATAACAAGGGGGGGAATGCTATTGATACTAAAGCAGGTGGCATCTGGGGCAGTGGGTCCTGCGAGTGGGAAGATGCCTGTACTCAGGAAGGTCTGGATGGAGAAAGGAGGAGGGGGAAGTGGACGCCCCAAGAAGTCTTCAGGGCTGTGGACCATAAAGGGGACAAATGGAAGAGAGAGGAAAGGCAGTGAATGTGAATGACACAAGATGGGACCCTTCCCGGGACTAACCCACCCCTTCTGCAGTGCTGACCAAAATCCTTACAGTGGTTGGCAGCTGTGGTGTTTTAATGGAAATTAGTGAAGAGGGCAGCCCGGGTGGCTCAGCGGTTTAGTGCCGCCTTCGGCCCAGGGCCGTGATCCTGGAGACCAGGGATCGAGTTCCATGTCAGGCTCCCTGCATGGAGCCTGCTTCTCCCTCTGCCTGTGTCTCTGCCTCTCTCTCTCTCTCTTTCATGAATAAGTAAAATCTTAAAAAAAAAAAAAAAAGAAATTAGTGAAGAGGTCAAGGCTTTTCTGGGTAGATAGGAAGCAAAGCAGATGTGCAGGAGATGGAGGTAGAAGGGACATAGGGAGACATCAGAGCCCTCCCTCCTTGTCCCTTGCAAGCCCTCCCCCTCCAAAAAAAAAAAAAAAAAAGAACAGAAGAATGGAGGCAGAGGCCCTATCCTCTTATGGGGTATCAGAGTGGAGGGAAGGTGGCTTGCAGCCCAGTCAGTGGGGTTTTCCCGGGGACAGAAAGGCCCCCCAGGTACTTATGGCTCCCCTGCTGGAACAGGATGGATTTCTCTACTTTGATGCTGTTGCACCAGAGCGAGTGAATGAGCGAGGGGCAGCGTCAGCTTGTGGCTCGGGCTGGGAAGCTAGCAACAGTTTGAGTTTTTCTGTGGAAAATGAGAAGTTCCAAAGAGCCAATATAAAAATCTCTTAAAATGTGGTCTGTACCTGTCCTTGAAGGGCAGTTTGTGCAAAGCAGGAAAGCCTGATTAATGTGATGGGGTCACCCAGGGCAGCCCAGGTACGGGACAGTTTGGGGAGCTGTCTGCCCAGAGCCGAGCTCCCCTGCTTGTCACAGCAAGGCCGGCTGCGCTTCGCCCCTCAGCCCTCTGGCTCCGGCCTGCTGTTTATAAGTAGCCTTCCTGTCTGTAAGCAAGAGGGGCTCTCGGAGTGCTGGGGCTGCTTTGCAGCTGTTGGGGGCCACCCACCCCAGGGCACCCTGGGAACATGTTCCTCTGTGAACTCTGTAGGATGTATATCTTTGCTCAAGACAACAATTTCTCTTCTATCAACACATCTAAGCAACAGCAGTTGCTGTATTTTGCCCCTCACTTTGCATCAACTGATATAAACTGAAAGGGGTTTGCTACCCTCCCCCCACCCCTGCCGCCCAGCCCAGGGGCGCCTACTCTCCCTCTGTGATGCTCAGTGATTCTTTAAACATCACAAAGTCCAAAATGAAGCATCTCGAAGGTCCCGTATCCTTTCAGTTCCTGATATGTTGGATTATTGGCCTTTCAAAGCTCCCAACTTCTTTTCCTGCCTGCACTTTCCCTTTTATCATGGGAACATCGTCCCCACCACGGCAGGCTGCCCTTGACTGCCTAGGGCCTGACAAGCAGCAGGTCATCATTACCTATGCACTCATTAAGTGCCTACTACGGACCCAGACTTCAGGCACCTCGACTCACCCACATTTTCCTCAGACTCAAGAGGGAACTGGTGCTCAGTAACTATTTCCTGCATATCACATGCTGTGTCATTCTCACTCACACGTGTGACCCCATCTATTCTTTACAATCTGGGGATGTCAAAAAAAAAAAAAAAAAAAGAACAATCTGGGGATGTCTACCTGCACGGTAGACATCAGTATGTTCATTGTATAGATAAACAAAACCCAGAAGCTGAGAGGTTAAAGAACTTAATCAAATAAGAGGAGGAACAGCAGTATGATCCCAGGTCTGTCTGACTCTCAAACCCGAGTTCTTTCAATGGAATGTGTCCCTGGGACATGCTACATCAAAATGGGGGAAAAAAATGTTCACAGAGGTGTCATGCTTCTGGGTCCTCAGGCAGGTCCAGGCTGAGCTCTGAGCAACGTGCTATGACTGGTGCAAATGGTGGCTCAAGAAAGATCAAGGGGAAAAGTGAAAAATGTCCTAGGAATCTTGGCATAAGGGGCCGGGGGTAGGGGTGGGGGCAGGGGGAGTGGCAGGATGACCTGATGCTGGGTCACAGCATGTAGGTGAAGCTCTGCATCTGCATCCCAGCATCTCCTGACCTCAGAATGGCACCAGCTGGACAGCAGCACAAGAGGAGGAGACTCGGAGATAGGACTGCCACATCTCAGCAGGAAATACGGGGGCGGGGGGTGTCCCTGGCGCACAGCACATCTGGGGAGGTGCTCACACAGTACCCTCCTGGAGGACCCAGACGATGGATGGGACCCTAACACATGCCTATTGAAAAACCACATGCAAAGTGACCTTTATGTCAACTTGGTGAGCGGTCCCAAGGGCTCTATCTTTTAGCATCGGCTTGGGGATGATATTTAGGAGCCCAAGTTTTACATTTATTTTGTGCTTTTTCTTCCCCCTTGAGGCATAAATGTTTTTCCGTGTTGCTACATAGTCAGTATAATTATCATTTTAATGGCTACATAGTTCAAATTCCCAAAGTGGACGGCCCTATCTCTCTCATGCCTCCAAGGGAAACCTGGAAATCTACAGTAAGAAAATAATTTCCTAAAATGAAGAAAATAATACATGAGGATGTTTATTGCAAAATTATTTATAGTAGCAAAAAGAAAAAAAAAATCCCAAACTGGGAACAATGGTAATGTCCTGCAATGAGAGGGTGGTTCGGTAAATCAGAACTCAATGCAATTATGCAACCATTAAAACGATAATGACACGGACTATGCAAGAACACTGAAAAACACATTTACGCCTAATGGGGGAAAAAGCACAAAATAAAATTGTATCTCAGTATGTCTACAGTGATGTAAAGCAAAGTGTGTCCTGGGGGGAGAAGGTTACAAAGAAATGACAACTCCTATTAGGGTGAGTGAGTGCTAAGGAATTAGTGTTTAGAAAATGTATTTTAATGCCCACATATCATTTTAACAATAAATAAAAAGTGAGTTAAAAAAGAAAAATGTGCTTCCGAGGTGTTTTGCCAAGAGTGCAAACAAACTCTCCTTCAGGGGCGGGTGGTGGTGGCGGTGGGAAGCAGGGGCTTTTGCTTCTCTTTTCTGCTTCCTTCTCTGCAGGGCAAGGGCCGGGCCTCAGGCGGAGCTGGACTAGGCTCTCAAACCCAGTGAGGAGCCGACGGATGCTCTTCTGTGAAGGCCAGCTAGGAAGCTTGGATGGAAATGGAAGTTCAGTGGAAGAAGGCTGCAGTTCACCTCCTGGTGTCTGTCTGCATTTTTCCAGATGCATTCTAAAGTATAAAGCCACAGGCTGGGCAGCCCGGGTGGCTCAGCAGTTTAGCGCCGGCTTCAGCCCAGGGCGTGATCCTGGGGATCCAGGATCGAGTCCCACATCGGGCTCCTGCATGGAGCCTGCTTCTCCCTCTGCCTGTGTCTCTGCCTCTCTCTCTCTCTCTCTCTCTCTCTGTGTATCTCTCATGAATAAATAAATAAAATCTTTGAAAAAAAATAAAGCCACAGGTTGATAACTAGCAGATAGTGAGCATCTTTCCTGATAATTTAACCGGATTTTAACCATGTTGTTGGCTTTCTTGTCATAGTGCTCCACTCTCCTGGTTTGCATGCTTGGGAGAGCACAGTGCTCCCAGCCTCCCTTACCCCTCAGGGTCCCTGCTGGCTCAGAGGCCTCTCTGAGGAGGGAGCACCTGTGGATAGAGGTGGGGCCACCTTAAGCGCCCCCTCCAGGTTTCTCCCTAGTCCCAGAGGCCTTTGCCCAGAATAGAGAAAGAAGCAACTGGCCAGGCAGGCCGCTGCTTGTGCAGAGAAGGGACTGACCAGTCCCTGATCCAGAGTTGCACACCAGCTGTTCTCCCTGACTGCCCTCCTGAAAATGGGGGGACACTTGAGTCCTGTGGGCACTCATGGGATACCAGGCAAAGGAGCGGCTCTGGGTCAGCAGGAGCCAGGGAGCAGGTTGCAGGAGGTGCCTCTTGCCTTCTCCAGTCTGTGCCACCTGAGAAGTGGTGTCTTGGTCTAGATGTTGGCTTCAGTTCCTCTCGACACTGGGTTGGCCTGCTGGTAGCACTTGCCTCTGACATCTGGCTTCAGGCAGAAAGAAAGAGGAGGGTGACCTCTCTCCCAGGGCCTGGCTGGAGCAGTGGACTCAGGGACATTCAGGGGATGGAACGACATCCATCGTCTCTACATCAATGTGCTGAGCAGGTGGGTGACCACCGCCTGAAGCTCGCACTGCATTCTGGCCAGCTCGCTCTGGGACGCCTCCAGGGACAAGGAGCTTGCTCTCGGAATGAGCCTAGTCTGGCTTCTAAAAGTGCTATCTGTTTAGGAATTTTAACTCGATCCAATTGATCCAATTGCTCCTCCACCTGCCAGCAAATACATAAACAGGGTTATGTCCTCTTGAGTCTCTCTTCAGGTGGAACATACCCATTTCTTAGCTGCCTTCCTGATGGTAGGGTTTGGGGTCCCTCCAGCAGCCTGGTAGCTATCCAGGGATGCTGCCCTCCACCTTTAAGCCCCCGCTGTGAGGTCAAAGGGGCAAAGCCACTCTCTCCCTCCAGAAGCTCTTCCTCTATGAAGGCTGCCTGAGATCCTTTTCAGAGCATTTTAGCATCTTCATGTCCCCTCCTCTCATCCAGTCTTCATAAAACCCCTCCGAGGTAGGCATGGCTGCTATCCTTAGGAAAACTGTTCAGGTGAGGAAAAACCAAAGAATTATGCAAACTGCAAACGCCCATCCAGGACTTGGAACAACAGGTTGTTAGTCTGGGAGACTCGTGGGCGGAGTCCTGGAGATCTGGTCCAGTGCCTGGCACACAGAGCAGCCTATGGCTTCCTTAGGGGCTGAGCTAAGAGGAGGGGAAGCTCCCTGGCAAGTCACTCTGTGGTTAGACCTGTGCTGGGCCCGGCCTGTCCTTCTGTGCCTGGGTGAATGTGTCCCCGACCCCAGCTGCGTGGAGCCACAGTGGCCTACAGATCCAGGCAGGCTGCACAACACCAGCCTCTACCCTGAGGCTTATGGCACTGGGAAGCCCTCTGAAGCTGTGGGGCTTCTTGTCCCGGTGGAAGCCAGCAGCAGGCCCGAGGCCTGCAGAGGGTCGAAAATCCTGGGAACAGAGCCCCGGCCAGCCCAGCCAGCACCTCATTAGGAGGCCCAAAGTTGGGGGGGGGGGGGCACTTCAGGAACAACGTTGTTTACTTTTCTATTTTTAAACAAGTCTGAGGTCTCTGGGGGCACAAATGAAGTTATCAGAAAAGACATGAGTGGAATAAACCCTCCAGCCAGCAGGCTGAGAAGGGCCCTTGGGATCAGGACTCTTGAAAAGCTGAGATGGGGTTTGTTTATCTGATACTCTGTGACACAGGACTGGGACCAGGGTGATGGACAAACATGTCCCCAAGCCCTCCACAGCTGGTTCCCTTGGGTGCTGCCAGGGAATTCGGGCACAAGCAATACTTTGAAAACGGTCCCATCAGTGTTATCTGCAGCAGGGTGGGAGGAGGGCGATCCACCTCTGGAAGGAAATCCGGATTCACTTCTCACCTCAACTTTGTGAATGGTTTCAGAGAGCCCAGGGGAGTGAGTGCCTGTATGTCACCCAGTCCCAGCCCTCGCCCTGCTGCCACCAGCTGGCCCTGCTGTCAGACAGCCCCTCCACCTATGACCACTCCTGTATTGACTCCCAGGTGCCTGACACAGAGAGAGGTGGTAAGATGATGAGTCACCTAGAGAGGGCTGTCACTGGATCCTGACATGGCCCTGACATGGCCCTGAGAAGGTGATTTGTCATTCCCATCTTAAAGGTAAGGAAAGAGAGGCTCTGTGGGTTTGAGTGACTTGCCAAAGCATTCAGACTCAGGCCTGCCTGGTAGGCAATGCCAAACTGCCTCTCAAGTGCTCTCAAGGGTTATACATCTGCTCTTGGGACCTCTGGGAGAAATCATGAATCAGGGCCAGAGCCAATTAAAGGCCCAAGTGGCTTTGACTGTGTGAGAAATACTTTCTAGAAGTGAGAAGTGTGGTAGGAGGCAAGGGGAGCAAGACTCAAGGGCAACACTCCTGGTTTGATGCAGGTCTGACCTGGAGACAAGAGTCATAGCTACTTCCCAGGGTTAGTGAGAGAGCCCCTAAAGATGTGACGCATGAAGTGGCAGAGGAACGTTCACGCTCTTCACATGAAAACAGAACACCTCCCCTGGGATGCCCCCAGATGACCATGCCCCCAGATGACTAGGGGTTGAACAAACCTCACCCAGGTGAGTAGTGGGGAGTGCTTCATGTACCCCCCTTCCAGACGCAGCGTACGGAGGCAGCCCTTCAGTATTTCCCATTACGATGCACCAGGGAAGGGGCTGCCCATGGCCACATCTCCACAGCCCCAGCTTAGCGCACCGTGGCTCATCCATCCCTTGCCCTGGGGTCCAGATAGAAAGTTGAGGCCCAAGTTGACCCGAGGGGCCTTTGGGTCAACTTCCTCACCTTCTAGGCTTTATTAACTACTTGTGTGGGAGGCATAATCACACCCATTTGGAAGATAAGGACACCAAGGCCCCAGGGTGAGCAGGGACACATGTACTCCAGGCCACTGGTGTCAGCTATGCGACCCACGCTGAGGGCCAGAGCCGGCTCTCTCTTGCTGACTGCTCACCCACAGCAGAGCCGGCTTCCCACATCACTGAGCTTTTTCTGAAACCAACCACTTCTTAATTCTTTGGCTGAATGTCTAAATACGGATTTTTGCCAATTCTGAGCCCTGCTAACTGATGAAGTTGTCAGAAAAAGATCTAATGATGCTTGAAAATGCAGGGAGTGAGCCAGCTGCCAAATTGCCCTCCCAGCTCTGCCTCTGCCTCGGGGAGTCGGGACCCTCCCCCTGGAAGGAGGGGGGAGTCAGTGCTGGCAGTGGAGACTGTGTGACTATGGACCGCTTGCTCCTCTGCTTCCCAGCTGTGAGTGGAGACAGTAACTCCCTCCTCGCCGGTTACTCTGAGGATTAAATGAGATGGTGTATACGTGACATCCCAGCACAGTGCCTGGCACAGCACAGATTTGGGGGCAGGTGGGGAGGATGGGACAGGGTAGCCAGCTGGCCTGAACTCTGCCGAAAGTACCACAGTGGCCCTGCCTGCAGCCCTGGGTCTCCTGCTCCTCTGGGGGGTGGGGAGGGGGCACTGGATATTTATCTTGGGAGGCGGTGCTTGAGAGCCTAGCTTACTTCTCTCCTATGAGATAAAAGGCTCAGAGTGACCTCATGGCCCATGAGGTGGGGCCTCAGGGTGGAAGCCTGGGAGGCTGGGCTGGGGTGCTCGAAGGGCAGGACTGCCCCTTTGTTCTCTCTTCTTTCTCAGTGGAATATTTGTCCCACTCAGGAGTCTGGGCCCTAAGGGTGGGCCACGGCTTGGGGACTTGAGGTTCTGGCAATTTCCAGGCCTGCTACAGGAGTCCAAGATGCTGGACCTCACTACAGGCTGCCCTGGCATACAAAACACACATATGATCTGTCACCAAGGGAGAGCTTGGGAGGGCATCTCAGCTAGAGATGGAAAAAGCCATTCCTCCCTCAGCTGCCAACTGTCCAGGCCACCAGCTCCTTCCTCCTCCCACCACATATGTGCACAGACCCACACATGGTGACCTGTTTGGTGACCATGATTTCACCTGCCCCCAGAAGATGGAGAAGAAAGAACAGAAGTATTTTCGGGATTGTGTGGCCTTGGGTGGAGCTTTTAACTTCCACAGACTCGGTTCCCTTATCTGTAGAATGGGGATGTGAAGCTGTGCTTTATAGACCTGCTGTATGAATCAAATGCAGCTGAACATGCAAAGGGGCTCATGACCATGAAGCACGTGACTCATGGCAGTAGACATTTGGGGCTGGAAAATAGAATTGCTATAACCACCCAATCTGCTTCCTTTGTTAGCAAGCTGGGGAGAACATCTGACGGGGGGTACCCAGGGCAGTGGCCTAAATACAGCCTGGGGATTACCACTGGGTCCAGCTGTCTAGGCCTGGGTGGTGGGTAATCAGACACCTCCTCCTGCAGGCAGCCTTCCCTCCGTACTCCCAGATCTGGCCTCTGGCTGAAGACATATACTCAGAAGACTGCCCTGAACTCATGGGAGCCGAGAGGTGAATGTTAGGAGCCGGCAGGCCAGCTCCTCAGGGATCTCACCTCAACAGATGTTTCCTCAGGGGATGGTGGCAGCTCAGAAGGTGAGGCATGGAAACAGCGGAAACAGTCTAGTCTGGAGCAGGAAACCTGAGATCCAGCCTTGGCTTGGCCTCTGACTGGTCCTGTGGCCTTCCATGTGCTATCTGTGGGCCTCAGTTTCTTCAGCTGTAAAGGCCTGTCCATCCTTGGGAGATGTAGTGAGGTGGTAGCCGTGCAAAGGCTCTAACAAAGTTGATCCAGAAAAACATACCAGGAAGACTCCCAGAGTCCAGATCCTGCCTTCCAACCCACCTGATCTCTTCTCAGTTGGATGGGCAGATTCAAAGTCTCTCCAGGAATGCCTTCTCCCCCTGGAAAAGGGACTTGGGAACCCACAGGCCTCGAGACCCCTTCCAGCCCTCTGAAGGACGAAGCAGGATGGTCATTTATAGCAGCAGAGTTTTCGCTGGACGAATTGCCTTCCCTCCTTGACCCTCTGTTTCTCCAGCTGTCAATTCAGATAAATTGCAGCGAGCCAAGGCTTCTGAGAGAGTTGATCTGCAAGGGTTTCTGTGCCAGGCCCCAACCCTGGACCAGCTACAGGACAGCACTAGGGAAGTCCTGCCAGAGCCCTCAGAGAGGGATGCCTCGACTTGCCTGGCTACCGCAACAGCCATTCGGCATCCTAAGAAGTGGGGAGGAGACCCTGACAGAGATGACCAAGTGCCTTGGACTGGGTCTCTCCAGGCAGCACTACACCCCCTCAAGTGCCTGAATGTGCCCTTCTGAGGCCCAGTATTTGGCAATGGGGTCAAGGATCTGAGCTCTGCAAAGCCCCCATGGTTTGTGCAAAGCTTCCTGTTTGTTCTTTACCCAGAATTCCATGAGAATGGAAGCTCCTGAAAGCTCACTCAGTGCACAATGCATGGTAAATAATAACTACTTAGAGGGTAAATGGATGAGAACTGGGTGCAAGAACCCCATTCCTCAGGTTGAGTCCGCAAATGTGTCTCATCCGTGGGAATTTCTCCCTGGTAATGAAATCAACTGGACAAAGAGTATCATTTGCCAGGGGTCCTTGCGGGGGAGGGGGCTCCCAGAGTAGCCTGGCTCAGCTGGAGGGTGATATGGGGACAGGAAGGGGAATGAGCAGCACAGGAGCTCTGAGGACACCAGCCGATTGGAGCATTCAAGAGGCTGGGAGTGGGGAGCAGGAAAGTTCTGGGGGCAGCTGCTGTGTGTGGCATATTCTGAGACAGCTAGAGTGAGAGAGGCTGTTTTCGTAATGCTCTACTGAACGTTGGAAATGCAGGTGTTATTCCTGGGTAAAGATGACGGGTTGAACACTTGCATCTATTTTCATTCTCTCTGACACCCACTACAACTACAGTATAGGGAGTTTTTAGAGGTATCACCCACAAAAACAGAGAATGCAAGAGAACAGCAGGCTCTGACATACACAAGAAGCCGTAACTGACCCAGCAGACAGAAGAGAGCTCAACCCTGAGCCCCCAGTGAGAGAAGCTGGTTAGCAGCCTTTTCTACATCCCAGGATCCTTGAAAGGCTCTGGAACTGGAAGGACCTGCCCACACTGGATATACATAGAGGTCAGGAAAGGAGGATTGATTAAAAGTGTTGAAAGTGTTCAAGTTCTAGTCCCCTCTGCTCCACGCTGGGTGGCTGGCCCTCCCCACCCCTGCACCACATTGGAAGGTTATTCTCTGGAGAGAGTCTAATAGGGGCTTTCTGCATGGGGCGGGGGGGGGGGTGTCAGCCACATTGAGAACTGGGGAATAAATAAATACACAAGCACTGAAGTCTGAGACCCCAGCAGTCCTCCTTTTAGACTTTCCCCCTATCCTCTCTAGGGAGACCTCAAGAAATAGCCTCCTTGGCTCCCCCTCCAGGGGAGCTCCCAGTCGAAAGCCTACCAAGGGACTTCAGCTTTGACACAGCTCTAGCAACACCCCTCCCCCCACACACACACACTCTTCATTTCTAGCAAGCAAATGATTACCAGATAGCTAGAGAAGACCTCTGACACAGAAGACGAAGACCCAAACAAGCTAGAGGGGAGAGCACCATGGAGAAAAGATTCGATAAGACATTATATTCAGGAAAAAGAAGATACTATTTTAAAGCAGAGCGGGGCGGGGGGGGGGGGGGAAGAGGGCCCTTGGAAATTAAAAGCACAAGGGCAGAAGTGAAAAACTAAATTAAGGTTGTAGGTAAAGTTGAGAAAAGCTCCCAGGAAGAAGAGCAAAGAGATGCAGATGAAAAATAGGAGAGAAGAGATAAAAAGTAAAGGGCCGATCCCTGATGTACAACAGCAGGATATTAGAGTTCCAGAAGGAGAGAGCAAAGAAGACACGAGGGGGAGAGTTATCAAAGAAAACGATCCATGGAAACATCCTAGACCTGAATGACAGTTTGCAGACTGAGTGGGGCTTCTGTGTGCCCCATACAAGGGGAGGAGGACCCACACCAACTCACATTATTGGGAATTTCAAAACCCTGGGGCCAAAGAGAAAAGCCTGCAAGTTCCCAGAAAAGAAAAAAAAAATCAAGTTACAAAAAAGGTCAGGAAACGAAAGGCTTTGGACTTCTCAGTAACAACAGTGAAAGCTAAAATGCATCTGAGCACTGCTTTCCCAACGTGAGGAAAATTGACAACCAGCTGATAGATCAGTTCCCCGGTAATCTCTTGATCAGGTGCGAGGGGAGAATAAAAACATTAATCAGCCATGTAAGGTGTATGTAAGGTGGCAAGACGTTTACCTCCCTGAGCCCTTTATCAGGATGCTATTAGAGGATGTGCTCCACCAAAACAAGGGAGTACACGGAGAGAGGAGAGCGGGGAATGAAGATCCAAGGGAAAAGTGACCAAAATCTAGGACAACATGGACCAGGCTTGGAGGGCCACCTTTCTCTTGGCTCTGAAGGCTCCAAGAGAAATTTCACCAAGAAAATGGAATGCACGTGAAACATCTCAGTTCTGAAACCTTTAATTAGAGATTTTTAGGTGATTGGCAGAGGTTTGGTGTCAACTTAATGATAAGTACACAGAAAACTAAGCGAATGATTACATCCAGGAAAGACAACAACAGAAAATGTGCAGAAAGGGAAAAGTAACCATAGTTCATTTCCTGGCTCAGCTCCCAGTAGCATATGTAGTCATCATAAGGTAAACACCGAATACAGATCTAACCAAAATACTTATGTACCTGTACTGGGAGTGATGTGGGGGAAGGAAGAGCTAAACCTCTTCTCTAGGGGGAGGTCAAAGGCTGGGGTATTAAGAAGGGGTCATACAAAAGCACTCTCCAAAGACAGAGATAAGAACCAAGAACCAGCTAAGAGCTGCAAATGGTTTCTTTCCAGAGAAGGGAAATGAGGATGACCCTTGGAGGGCATCTTGACTCTTGGCATGCATAAATAATTTTGATTTAAAAGCTAAAAAAACCCAAAACACTTAAATAAAAAAAATACACTCCCATCCATGCCCCCGTGACTCTGGTAATTTCTCCAAAGCTTGAATAAGCATGAGGACTTTTGATTTGCTGAAAGCCTTGGGAATGGGTTTTTTGCAAGCTATACTAAGCAGATAGACCCAGCCTATAAGCAGGCATCAGAAAGGTTCAGAAAAACTGGGGATGGATAGAAGGAGCCAGAAGCTCAGGAGCCATACCCACAGAGCCTCCTGATGCCTCAGGCAGGTGTCCTAGGGCCTCTGTGCTTACAGAGTTGATGCTGGGAGGCAATGAGAAGAGGCCAGGCTTTGCACACACCACCTGCCCTCAGGAACCCTGGAGGGGGAGGCTGGGAGAGGCCAGTGTGGGAGCCTCCTCAGATCTCCCCCAGGTCCTACTACCCTGGCCGGGGCCCCGGAAACCAGAAACCCAGGTCACACTGTGCCACTACTCATCCAAGTTTACAGAAAGCAACATCACTATTTACAAGAACAGAAACATTGAGCTAATTCGCTTTTAAATACACCAAAGAAAGCCGCAAAGAGAAAACAGAAACTTCTGAGTGCCAAAGGACCACTGTATCCCTGTCATCAGGCTTTTCCTACTGCCCTCTGCCGCCCAGGCCACTCTCTTGCCTTGTTCTCTGCTGATGGGCAGACCCTTCCCAATATTAACCAATCCATTTTTCCACCAGTGAATCCAAGTTAAGAAAATAGGACTTTCTTCCCAGACCATTCAAACCCCTGAGCCAAGTTATAGCCATCCCCGGAGCTCCCTGGGGCCCAATTCTCACAGCCTTTTCCAGAGACGTGTTCTGGGCAGTGTGAGTCACGCAGCTCCCATCACTGGGCCCACAGAGGATACAACAGGGACACTCGGGCCCCCACCCCCCAGCCAACCTCTCCTTGCTCATTTCGGGAAGCATCTTCCCCCTTTGACCAAGATTGGAAAGACATGGAAGGAAATTTAGTCCTAGATCTCAGTCCCCAAAAGCCAGTCTGAGGCCCGGTGATGATCAGTGATGATGATCAGTGACAAAGTGCTTAATGACCGGTAGCAAAAGCAGGAAAGTGAAGACAAAAAGAGACGTGTATAGAGAGAACTGTTCTTGCTTCTGGGATTAGATCCTTTTTATAGTTTTGCTCTAAAATGAACATTTTTAAGAAATGAAATGATGGTGATTGTGGATCACGTAGCTTTTAAAGTCCTTACTTGGCAAAATTGGAAAGTTGGCATCACCAGCTCCTCTTCCTCAAAAAAAAAAAAAAATTTGCGGGGGGGGGGGGAATTTTATTAGACTCTGAAAGTCCAAAGTCTGGGACAAACCTTCGTCACCGATATAAAAGAGAGTAAGAACAAGTCCCAGGGCCAGAACCATAGGCTCAGGTGCTGAGGAGAGCACCAAGCATGGGGTACAAGTCCTAAATGTGTACCAGAACATCCCAGCTAGATGCTTGTCTGGCCCACCTCACGCCCCTCAGCGATAGGGAGCTCGAGCCCTCTGCACATAGCTCTACTGATTAGAAAGTACTTCCTCATACTGTTGAGAACTCTGCGTTCTTGGATCCAGACCTATACCTGGGAGCACCTAGAACCAGACCTCTCACCTGCAAGAAAACAGGCTCCATGCGGCACCCCTTCCACCCTGTTTCCTTTGCTTGGGGTCTATTTGCTTCCTCCCAGCCCAAATCATTCCTCCTGGGAAAGAATGGCTAGCAAGTGAGTTCTTTTTTTTTAAATTTAAATTCAATTTGCCAACATACAGCATAACACCCCATGCTCATTATATCACGTGCCCTCCTTAGTGCCCATTACCCAGTCACCCCATCCCCGCACCCACTTCCCCTTCCACAACCCTTTGTTTCCCAGAGTTGGGAGTCTCTCATGGTTTGTCTTCCTCTCTAATTTTCCCCACTCAGTTTTCCCCCCTTCCCTTATGGTCTCTTTCACTATTTCTTATATTCCATGTATGAGTGAAATCATATGCTAATTGTCTTTCTCTGATTGACTCGTTTCACTCAGCATAATAGCCTCCAGTTCCATCCACGTCAATGTAAATGGTAGGTTCATCCTTTCTGATGGCTGAGTGATATTCCAGTGTATATATAGACCACAGCTTCTTTATCCATTCATCTTTCGAAGGACATTGTGGCTCCTTCCTTAGTTTGGCTATTGTGGACATCACTGCTATGAACACTGGGGTGCAGGTGCCCCTTCATTTCACTACATCTGTATCTTTGGGGTAAATCCCCAGTAGTGCAATTGCTAGGTCCTAAGATAGCCCTATTCTAAACTCCTTGAGGAACCTCCATACTGTATTCCAGAGTGGCTACACCAGCTTGCATTCTTACGAACAGTGTAAGAGGGTTCCCTATTCTCCACATCCTCGCCAACATTTATTGTTTCCTGTCTTGCTAATTTTAGCCCATTCTCACCAGTGTAAAGTGGTATCTCATTGTGGTTTTGATTTGTATCTCTCTGGTGACGAGTGATGTGAAGCATTTTTTCATGTGCTTGCTGGCCATGTGCAGGTCTTCTTTGGAGAAATGTCTGTTCATGCCTTCTGCCCATTTCTTGACTGGATTCTTTGTTTTTGGGGTGTTGAGTTTGATACTTTCTTTATAGATCTTGAATACTAGCCCTTTATCTGATATGTCATTTGCAAATATCTTCTCCCATTCTATAGGTTGCCTTTTAGTTTTGTTGACTGTTTCCTTTGCTGTGCAGAGCTTTTTATATTGATGAAGTCCCAATAGTTCATAATTTTGTTTCCCTTAACCAGTGAGTTCTAACCCAGTTCTTCTGCTCCTGGCCCAGTGTCCTGTCCCCTCATTCTCTAGATGTGGCAGTGGCTAAGTGTCCTAAATCCATGAGATGGTTCTGGCTGTTCAGAACCAGTTGGAAAAGGAACAAAGAAACCAAAATGGGAAGGGGGGTGGGGAAGCAACATACAAAAAAGTCAGTGTGATCCCAACACTTACATATCTGCTTGGAAAAAATTACAGAAGGAAATAAGGCAAATTGATCATTACAATCATCCCTTGAGGTGGGCAACCTGACAGTTTTTATTGTATTTTTG
The DNA here is from genome assembly GCF_011100685.1 of Canis lupus familiaris. Lineage (NCBI taxonomy): Eukaryota > Metazoa > Chordata > Mammalia > Carnivora > Canidae > Canis > Canis lupus. The sequence continues at coordinate 20,740,861 of NC_049238.1, forward strand.
CTTTTCTGTGTTTTCCTACAATGATCTGGTTTTTATGTGTACAATAGAGTGAAATAACGACCATTTAGAAGAATGAAATAAGTAAAATTACAAGTAGGCTTGTCCCGAGACCCCATCTCAGTGCCCAGCCACCATCTAGTGAAGCACTTTGGGGTCCGGTGCTCCAGAAGTGGTCAGGGCTGGTGCTCCCTGGGGGCAGGGGCTGCCTGCACACCCTCCCACAGGCTTCCCACCACCATGCTGGTGCAGAGGACTGTGACTCATCCTTGCACTTGCTATTACAGGGCCCAGCGTGAGCCCCTTGTTTTACAGATAAGGATTCATGCTTAGAGGGAGATGTTATAGGCGGAGTGATGGAACTGGGCCCTGACCCAACCCTCTGATGCTAATCCAGTGCTTGCTCCTCTGGGGCTCAGGACAGGGATGCCAGGCCTGAATGGAGTATACTGGAGCCATGGGGAGTGCTGGCCCACCAATCACCTAGCACATTCCATCCCAGCCATCCAGGGTCAGTCTTTGTCAGGCTCTCCCCTTGTGCCCCCAGGACACTTTGCAGACCCAGGCACACTGTCAGCACCAAGCCAAGCCCTGATCAGAGGTGGAGGCCCTGGTTAGAACTGGGGTCAGACCAATGTTTATAGCAGCAGTGTCCACAATAGCCCAGATGTCTATCAACAGATGAATGGATAAAGAAGATGTGGTACATACATACAATGGAATACTATTCAGCCATCAAAAAATGAAATCTTGCCATTTACAATGATAATGTAAGCGAAATAAGTCAATCAGAGAAAGATAATTATCATGTGATCTCAGTCATATGTGGAATTTAAGAGACAAAATGGGATCACAAGGGATGAGAGCAAAAAATAAAACAAGGTGGAATCAGAGAGGGAGACAAACCATAAGAGACTCTTAATCACAGGAAACAAACTGAGGGTTGCTGGAGATGAGGGGGTGGGGAGATGGGGTAATTGGGTGATGGGTAAGGACAACATGTGATGTAATGAGCACTGGGTGTTATATAAGACCGATGAATCCCTGACCTTTACCTCTGAAACCAATAATACGTTACTTAATTGAATTTAAATAATTTTTTAAAAGATTTTTTAAAAAACATTTTTCTCAGGGAAAAAAAAAAAGAGAGAGAGAGATAGGGTCAGAGCAATCCAGGCTCTGCAAACATGTGACCTGCGGTCAGGTGCTTTGAGCAAGCCTCTCCAGGCTTCCGTTTTCTGATGGGTAAAACCAGGGCAGAGAGTATTTGACAATGATTAGACTGGGTGGTCCTGAGTTTATACCCATGTTTCACATTCAAATATTTTGGGACTGCCCAGTGACACTGTCCCTGACCTGGAGAATGGAGGGCAGAAGCTTCCCATCTGGGCTGCCCCTCAGCCCTGGTCCCTGAGTGGAGAGTCTGGGTGAAGGACCGGTGTGAAGGACCCCCCAGCCGGCACGTGTATGTGTGTCTGAGCACATGTAGGTGTGTGCACGGGTATGTAGATGGGGGGGTGGGATGTGGAGGCGTGCCTGTGTGGGGGTGGGGAGTGCATGTGTGAGCAGGGGTACCAAAGGACAGGCTCCCCATTTTGTGTCTGGCACAGGCACATTCTCCAATTATTTCTCCTTTGAGATATCAGTCATTTCTTCTCCAAGACCCCAGCTCCCAGCTACCCATCCTACTCCCCCCTTCACACCCCTTCTTATTCCTTTATCTTCTCTGCCTCCATCGCAAACCCCTGGCTCTGTGCTCTTTCTCTGTCTCTGCCCAAAACAAGGCCCATCACTTTGGAGAGGCCACATCGCCCTAGTTGAACGTGTGCGCCTTCCACCTGTGCCCTCTCCCTTATGACCTCCTTCCCACCACCCGCTCCATGCAGGTCCCTAGCCCTCTTCCAAGAGGGTGCCCACCTTGTTCCAGACAGAAGAGAAGATGGCTTCCCATTGCACAATGACAAATTCAAACCCTTATCCTGCTGAGATCAGAATGAAACATCGGGAAGCCTGACACCACCACGATTTGTTGACCTACATTGCCTCTCTCTACGCACTGCACACATTTTAGTAAAAAATCTTAGAATTGATTGGGGAGCCCTTTTATGGTACACCTCTGCGCTCATCCCGGTGCTTTGGAGAAAGGGCAGGGCCTATTCAGAGCAGGAACAAAAAAACTCAAGGATGGTCCTTAAAAGGTTGGGAGTGGGGGGCACTGATAGCTCACGTCAGCACAGCCAGTGGAGTGCAGGAAGCCTTGGGGAGCACACGGAAACAACTCCCAGCCACCCTCAGTGCCCCGCCCATTTCACAGATGGAAGAAGGCAGGTTGAGATGATAGTACCTGAGCTCTGAGTCCTGCTCCTGGCTTCTCAGGGAAGAAACTGAGAAGGTTCTTAGTTCTTCTAGAAAAACCCTAGTCTACTGAGGCAGCCTGAGCAGAAGAGAAGGGCTGAGGAGGGGGCTGGGCACCCGGCCAGCGGAGGCACCCTGGCTTCCCCAAGGCCCATATGGTTGTGCAGAGCCTCCTGACCTTTCCCATTTCTCTGGTTTGGGGCATAAAGCATAGCAGAGAGCTGGCCGGTGCAGGGTCCTCTGGGTGGGGTGTGTGGGATCAGGTAAATGGTCCCAGGAAGCTGGTGCTGGGCCATAAGCTGAAGCTCAAAAGGGAATCATAGGCAGGACCCTGGAGACTCAGCCAACAGGGCCAGTGGGAGCCTTAGTGAAGCCTGCCACCTTCACGGATGGTGAGACCTGGAGCAAGACACATTGCCTCGGGACACTTTGGCCTCTGCCCTGTGAAATGGTGACAGTCCTCACAGCCTGTCCTGCCTCCAGGGCTGATGCAAGGATGGAGTGAGGCCAGACATGTGTGTGAGAAGTGCTGAGAAGCCATGCCTTGCTGGGCCCCATGCCTGGTGGTCCACAGCCCCTCTGGAAAGGCTGCCACCAGACCGCCCCAAGGCCAGAGGGGCCGCCCCTCCCCCAGTGTCCTCAGCCCCTTCATGGACCCCAGTGGCACACCCCACCCCGCCCCCATGCTGCACTCACCCTCAGGGCTGGCAGGGAGCTGACCTGGTCTGTGGTCAGTGTTGCCTCCTTGTAGTACTTCCCAGGGGGACAGAGCTTCAGGAAGGTGTCGTGGATGCTAAGGAGAGAAGCATAATGAGCTGGGGACGGCAGACCACATGGCCCTTTCCTGCCAGCCTCTCCAGAGGAAGGGGACTTCGGACTGAGTGACATAGTAAAGGCAGTTAGACATCATCCCACTCTTCTAGAAACATCCTTGAGGACTCCATTGTGCCCAGCACACAGTGGAGTGGGGGGAGGTGCAAAGATGAGCCGGGTGTGAAGAAAGGTATGTAAGTGTGCTCTATGGCATGGAATACACTCCACAAGTGTTATAGAATGTCAGAGCTGCAAGGGACATCTGTGGTCCCTCAGTCCAGCCCCTCACTTGCAGATAGAGAAGCCAACGTGGCCCCGGGGAAGCCAGAGTGCCACCCCAGGCCATCTGCCCAGCCCTGCCCTTGGCCCTAAGAAAAGAGGTCACACGCTGGGTGTGGCTGAGCCGGGATTAGAGCCCGGCTGCCAGCAGCCAGCAGACCACAGGCCCCTCTCGCCCACAGCCCAGCCCCACAGACCGCAGGACTACGCAACCTGCCTATCTCCCCACCATCAGTGTTCGTGTTGTAGACCCACATGGTCATGGAGGCTTTGCTTGTGAGGGAGAGACGGAGTGTGAAGTGGCTGTGTGATTGTGTGGGGGGAGAGGGCAGGAGCCCCAGGCTCCCCTCACAAATACATGAGGATTAAACAAGAGGAAGCCTATAAACCTCAGCACTGTGCTTCCCCCACCGTCCAGCCTCTCAGCTCAGCTCAGTGCTAGGAGGCGCACATCTGGCCAAGCTAATTCACACTCAGGAGTGAGTGACTAACAGCCCCTCACTGTCATTTGCAGGGTGTGAGGTCTTTTAACCCAAATGAATCTCTGATTGGTGGGAGTTGGGGACAGGTGACTCAGTGAAGAATTCAGAGGGTGATTTTATAAGTGGAGATTTGGAGGTAGAGAGGGAGGGGCTCCCCCTCCCAGGCCCCCTCCCAGGGCCTGTGCCTCAGTTTCTCTGGCCATGGTAAATGGAGATCCAATACCAGGAGAACTCAGAGCCATGAACGGCTCCCCATCTAGCCCCTCATGTTTTCACAGCTCAGAGACTGAGAAAATGTCCCCTGGATCCCGGCTGTGGGAGAGCAACGAGGATATCAGCTGTGTCCGAGTTCCTATTCTGTCTTTCTACCTCCTGCCCGGGCCCTCCTCTGCTCTGTCTGGTGCATCCCACCCTCTTGCCCTCTGGCTTCCTGATGCCTCCAGATGCCCTTGGCTCAAGGGAGGCACCCGCTGGAGACTGGAGGTGGTGAGAGAGCTGGGTGGGGAACTGTCCCTCCCTCCCCCTTCCAGCCTAGGTACTCAGGGCCATGTCTGTCTGAGCCCTGGCTTCCACAGCTCCCGCTCTCTACTGGGCACCTCAGGCTTGCGGGGCAGTCCCTCAGCCTCTGAGCACACTCCCTTTGCTATAAAGGCCCTTCAAAGGCCCCCGCTGAGTGTCCTGCCTGTCACCCCCTTCCTGCTGGAATGCTGCCAGAACTGTCAGGGGGACCCATGTGGACCCTCTAGTTGTGTGACCCAGGCAAGCTGCTTGACCTCTCTGAGCAGAGACACCTGGGCTCCAATCCTGACTCTGCCCAACGGGGAGATAATCTCCATCCCTGGCTCTATGCCGACGCATGAGAGGGGCCTGGAAACAGGAGCCAGAGTGGTGCATGGCTAGTGGGGAAGGACAGGCTCCATCAGCCTCGTAAGGGGCCCTGGACTGTCACCAGAGACTGCTCTGACAAGTTGGGGGGACAGCTGAGAAGCAGGTCATGGAGTGGGTGAGGGGAAACGTTCCCCAGGAAAGTATGGAGGGCACTGAAGAGCACAGAGGGGGAAAGGCAGGCCATGGGCCCTGGAGTGCGGGGAGGGCTGCGGCCCCAGTCAAAAGGAGCATTTGATCATTGTCGTCCTTAGAATTGCTGGCCTGAGGTGAGAAAGAGCAGACTGACTTTCAGTAAGGTGCGCTGAGTTTGAAGACTTCTCTGAGGCCTGGGCACCCTGGTGGCTCATTAGGTGAACGGCTCCCTTTGGTTCAGGACATCTGGGGTCCAGGATCAAGTCCCTCATCGGGGTCCCCACAGGAAGCCTGCTTCTCCCACTGCCTATGTCTCTGCCTCTCTCTGCGAGTCTCTCATGAATAAATAAATAAAATCTTTTTAAAAAAATAAAAATAAAAAGCCAAAAAGGAAATCCCTGAGGCCCTGCACCGTGCGGCCACCCAGAGCAGAGCCTCCTGCTCCCCTGGCCCCCCCGTGGTTCCCCAGTGGGAGCAGCCTGCGGCCAGCTGTCAACTCTCACAGATATTTTTCACCCAACCTGCATGACAGACTTGCAAGGAAGGAGCCATCATCTCTCCTTTACACATGAAACCGAGGCTCAAGGAGGTAAAATAACTTGCTTCAGGTCCCATGGTGGTACGGGTTAAATCCAGAGCTGCAGACACTGAAGCTCTTCACCGCCCCCTCCAGCCCCCGGGGAGCCCAGAGAAGGAAGGTGTCAGGAGCACCCCTGGGGGGACCAGGTAACTGCCACTGCCTTCCTCTCTTATTTACCAAGACTACGCGCTGGATGCGCTCAAGCACGTTTTCTCCTTGATTTTTCCAACATTCCTGTGGGACAGGTGTAGGAGTGGTGATTTCTAAAGAAGGGTAAACTGAGGCTCAAGGAGCTTAAAGGGTGTGCCCAAGGTCTTAGAGGTTGAGAGAGAGTGGGGGCCGAACCCCACACCGGGCTCTGCAGGCGGCGCCGCGCACCCTTAAAGGATCCTCCCCCACCCAGGTGTGAGCCTGTCAGCCCCGCCCCCTTGGAAAGCTTTCTGGGGAGGGGTGTGGTGGGGAGGGCCTTGCCGGGACTTCATGCCTTCCCAGGCCACCGAGTGGGTGGGCTGCCCGCAGATGAATCGTGGCTGCATCTCGGCTGCCACAAAATGTTCTCCTCCTCCAAATATGGATCAGCCGGCTCTAAATGGAACTCTGAATTAATCACTAATGGACTCAAGAGTCAAAGCCATTTGAAAAACTCACACATTCAGCCTGCCAGAAATCAAGGAGCCTGTGCTGTGGCTCCGCCCCCCCCCCCCCCCCCCCCCCCCGCCCCAGACAAGGGGAGGGACTGTCTGCGGGCTGAGGCCCGGAGACAGGGAGGCCAGCCCTGCAGCTCATGCTCTGGGGGACCTTGGACCTGCCATATCCCCTCTTGTGCCTCAGTTTCCTCTCTGTAAAATGAGAGACTTGGTGACCTCCACTGCCCCCTCTGGTTCAGGCATCCTATGACTATTTCTGTACCCTTCTCTGCACCCTTGCCTCTGAAGCCCTATTTAGTGATGGTCAACTGGGTCCCACATCGGGGAGCCTGTGAAAGTACCCTGTACCCACCCCTAGAGACTCTCATTCAAGGCCAGGGTGGCGGCAGGACCTCTATGTTCTATGAGCTTCCAGGCTCCTGTGTTCCTGGTAGGATGGACAACACAGCTCCAGTGCCAGCTTCCATTTCTACTCCTTTCTTCCGGGCTCAGGTCCCTGGGCCCTGGGGTCAATAGTCCTTTGCCCTACAGTACAGCCTGCAGGTATTTTATAAATAGCCCTATCTCTAGCCTGAAATGGTAGCTTTTATGATCTGCTCCTTTCAAGCTGTGTGGCTTGGGCAAACCGCTTCATTTTCCTGAGCCAGTCTCCTCATTTGCAAAAAAAAAAAAAAAAAAAAAAGGGGGGGGGGCGGATAATAAAAGCATGAAAATAATAGCTTGCCCACAGTCAGCACTGATCCACACACCCACTGATGCCTCTGACCTCTTTTTGATCATTTTCTTTTCTTTTTAAATTTATTTATTCATGATAGTCACACGGAGAGAAAGAGAGAGGCAGAGACACAGGCAGAGGGAGAAGCAGGCTCCAAGCACCGGGAGCCCGATGTGGGATTCGATCCTGGGTCTCCAGGATCGCGCCCTGGGCCAAAGGCAGGCGCCAAACTGCTGCGCCACCCAGGGATCCCTTTGATCATTTAATCGTCCTAATAACAACCATGTGAGGTTAGGTTCCAGTACTTTTATCTCAGGCTTTTTATAAGTGTGGGAACAGGCTCAGCAAAGAAATTCACCCACGGTCACGCAGCGAGAAGTAGCAGAGCCCAGCCTCAAACCCAAGCCTTTGGCTTGAAGAGAGCAAGCTTGTAACCACTGTGCCTGCTGACCTGCTGGTGCTCCAAGAGGACCAAGTGCTAATGGCCAGGATGAGGCCTGGAGGCTGGAAAAGGCTGGGACCTCAGGGGTGCTGAGAGGAAAGAGTGGCCCTCATGGCTGGGTCAGCCTATGGCAGGGGCTAGGGACAAAGGTCCAGGCTCCCCACGCAGACAGACCTACCTACAGCCCGAGATGGTGACCAGAGTAGTCCCTGAGCAGTCAGATACAGAGCAGTCAGCTCAGACTGAGTCAGGCCTACCTGGGCTCCAACCATGGAAGTCTAAAGGAAACCACATGTGCCCCTCTGGGTCAGGCCCCAGACACCGAGTCCTCAGCTGTGGCTGCAGATGAGGACCTGGAAGGGCCTTTGCACTGAGCCCAAAGGGACATCTGGAAGTCAAGGGCTTCTCGTGGAGCAATTTGATCAGAAGTCAGGGAGGATTGACTTGGAGCTGAGGCCGAAAGGGACTTTGCTCTTTAAAAGACCAACAAGCCATGAAAGAAAATCCCCACAGGCAAGAAATTTAGGGTGGACAGACCCCTTCTTGGAGAGCCCAGCCAAGGCAGCCTGGGATTGGGAAGGGGCTGGCTCTAAAACCAGAGTCTGTCACATGTGGTCTGCCCCTCCGGGGGTGCGTCATCTGCAGATCTAGTGACCAGGCCCTTGTGTTTTATGCAGGTCACAGATAAAAAGGTGGGAAAGTAAAAAAAAAAAAAAAAAAAGATGGGAAAGTATTAGATGAGGGCAGAGCCACCCTCATCCAGAGGTTACTTGTGTCTATTAGTCTCTTGGATACTTTTTCCAACTGGACTGATCTCTCCAACTGCACCGTCATCCAGGCTGTATTTCTTTGTCACATTAATAGGAAAATCACAGCACGTCTTCAGAGGCCACATAGGACAATTGTCCAAAAGTGACGGGGTTTAGTCTAGCCCAAATTGGCCACTCTCTCCCACAAGCACTACGTGCCATCAGCTCCCTAAACCACTACAAGTGCCACTGGGTGTCCATTTCAAAGCTGCCCCTTTACTTTGCAGACAACAAGGCCATGCTACCACCGATGTTGTCAGTGGCCCAGGTCTCCTCCAAGAAGCTAACCTATGGAGCACCTGGGTGGCTCAGATGGTTAAGCATCTGCCTTTGGCTCAGGTTGTGATCTCCAGGTCCCGGGATTGAGCCCCACGTCAGGCTCCCAGCTCAGTGGGGAGTCTGCTTCTCCTCCCTCTTCCTCTATTCTGCTCATCTGCACCCTCACCCCTGCACCCTCACCCTCACCGTCTGTTTCAAATGAATAAATAAAAAATCTTTTTTAAAAAGAAGCTAACCTATGACCAGCGTGCGTGTGTGTGTCCTTCCAGACATGTTCTCTTTGCGTGTGTATGTGTATGCACATAGAAACTTTTATTTTACAAAAAAGGAAGTATCCTGTATATACCAGTCTAGTTTACCAAAATAACACAGTTTATTAATTTGTTATAATGGAGCACATCCTCCAAAAGCTTCCTCAGACAAGATGCAAAAGAGGTCATTTTAAAAAATAATTTGCAAAAAAATAAATGAAAAAAATAAAAAATGATTTGCAAGTCAAAAAAGTTACTTCACTTTCACTCTTGATTAATAGTTTAGCTATGACTTAATTCTAGATTGGGATTTTTTTTTCCTTATGGTTTTGGAGGTCTTTAGCCCCTGTCTTCCAAGTCCCAAACCATTCTGATTCCCAGTCCTCTGTATATCTTTTGTTTTAGTTTTTGTTTTCTCTTTGGAAGCATTTAGCATCTTCTCATTATCTCTGGTGTTCTGAAATGTTATGATGGCATGGTTTAGCACAGGTTTTTCAGTTTTCTCTTCAAATATCTAGTGTCTCTCAGCTTCTAATTCATACCTAACAAGTGAGGCTGGCAAAAGCCAACCAGGGGCTCATCCCAGCTTATCATGGGGCCTGGTGGCCCTGAGGCAAGAGCCTGTCTGCTCGACTCTGTCCAGTTGGGCTCCTGTCTTCTGATGGGCCTGGAAAGGGGTTCCGAGCGGATGGCAGGGCAAGAGAAGGAATCATAGAAGACTTTCAGTCACCTTTTCTGGACCTGGACACACCATGCCGTTCATTCCCTCTGCAATCCCATGAAGAGGGCATCTGTGGCCTCTCACACTGCATGACACCACTTGTCTTTGGCCCAGAGCCTTCCCTGCTGGACAATAACCTACATGACAACAGGCACTGTGGACTCTTCCCCGATATGTTCCCAGGGCCCTTGCAATGTCTGACACATAGCAGGCCCGGAAAAGAGGCTTGGAGAGGGAGCTAGGTCTTAAAGCACATCCAGGTTTACCCAGCCAGCTTCAAACCTGTTTCCTAAGTCCTTCCTCCATTCCCCCATCCCCCTAAGTAGCCTCATCCACTTCTGTGATTCTGTGAAGAAATCCTGCCTTGGAACCCCTAGTGGCTTAATGCCTGAGGTTTTGCTCAACTTGGCTTTTGGGCTTTCCCAGCTGGGGTCTGTGCCAGTCTCATTTCCAGGGTCTCTGCCTGCCCTGTGCCAGTCTCATTTCCAGGGCTCTACAGTGCTGAGTGAGGACCACACTCAGGAACCAGAATGAGATGTACCAGGACGAGAGCTCAGCTCAAGGGCAGGGAAAGGGGCCCCTCTACTCACCACAGGATTTCATTTCTGGTTAGGAAGGTCAGAGCCTACAAAAAAGCACAGAGAGGTGACCTGCCCACTGCGAACAGCCCTGCTTTGGCTCCCCTGGGGAGTGGGGAATTTGAGGGACTGGGGAGGAGATGGCCATTCTCTTATCCCGCAGCTTGCACAATGCAGGCACCCCAGTACTCGGCCATGGATCCCCCCAGTGGTTGGAAGAGGAGCAGAGGGTGCCCTTCCTCCCTCCCCAGGCTTTGACAGCTTTAGGAAGGAGCATGCTGTCACAGACTGGGAGAGAGGATTGAAATCAAGCCTCAGGCCCTGGGCTTTGGAGCCAGAGACAGATGGGGGAGGAGGCCTCAGAGGACTGGTCTGCCTCTTGCTGATGCAGGTTTAGCAAAGGCAACAGCTTCCACGACCCTTCCACTCATCCCACCTGCCTCAGGAAGCTCCCCCCAGTTTTGCCCAGAACATCCTGCCTCATCCACCCACCTGGTATTCTTCAAGGTCCTCACAATGCATCTGGTGCCTCAAACATTGCCCCATGCTGACCCCACCCTGCTCTCTGCCTGCAGGAGAACCTCAGCCCCAAGGGCTGAGTACCTGAGGAGACCTGGTGATCCAGTTGCCATGGTAGCCTACATTCCACCTTCTGCCCATTCTACTTGAGCCTCTGAGTGGGCAAAGAAGCAGATTCTTTTGGCTCCCAAGGCTAATTGGGAACCTATTGTGCCCCAATACACAAGCAGCAATCAGAAAGGCAACCCAATAGCAGGGTTAAGGATCATCCTGTTGGCTCAAGAGTCACCCTGGTGGGGTTCAAATCCCAGCTCTGTCACATTCTGACAAGACACATAATCTTGGACAAGTTACTCAACCTCTCTGGATCTTAATTTCCTCATCTGTAAAATGAGGGTGTGGGATTGTTGTGAGGATTATCTGAGTAATACAGGTAACAGTGTTGGCCTATGATAGGTGCTCAATAAGGTGAGTTGGCTATTAGAACCCTATCCCAAACACTGTGCCAGGTTTGGGGACGCAGTGATGAGTAAGCAGAGACTCTAACCTCAAGAAGTGACCAAAAGAGTGCAGAAAAAGGCATTCGCCCCATCAGCCAGGGTCCCCGCAGGAACAGAGGGCACATTCAGATCAGGATAACTTGAAGAAGTCCTAGTAGCCCACAATGGCAAGGTCAAGGTGTGGAGAGACCACCCAAGGAGACCGCAGAATCTGTGTAACTGTGTAACTGCAGAGCTGTGACCAGTCCTGGCCCAACACACATAAAATATATACCCCAGCATAACTCTTTCTTCTTCCTCTGCTCTCCTGTGAGGACAAGGAGCAGGGTAAAGAGTGAATCCGCGAAGACAGAGAAGTCCAGCACGAGCCATCAATGCTACAGACCAGGAGGGTCCTCCCCAAACCATGTGCCCTGCCCCTGCGTCTGTATGCTCACCCTCCCTGCCACCCTCAGTCTCCTGGTTGAAGCCCATGTCTTTCCACACACTCTCCTAGGTAAATATCCCAGGGACTTTCTGATAGAGTTAATTTATATCCCCAGAAATGCGACTGCTCATTTTTCCTCATTGATCAACCACAGAGACAGAGCCTGATGGAAGAAATCCAGGATTTACTTGGGGACACAGATAGGGTGGCCACAGTGTGCCATGTACTTGCCTTGACCCTGGGAGAGATGAGTGAGTGGTTTTAGCCCGCAAGAAACAAATACTTGCTACACACACACACACACACACACACACACCAAGGGAGATTGAGCAGATATGACCAGAGGGTTAACAGTACAGAATTATGGGGGTTCAGGAGTGGAAACATTGCTGGGCAGGCCATCTAGGCAGCAGCAGTTATGTGGTTGTTACTAAGTCATGGTTAAGAACATAAGCAATCTGCACCGCCTTAGGTGGGCCATGAAACTTCTAAGCTTCAGGTCCCTCATCTGTAAAATGGGAACAATAAATCCCCACTTTATAGGAGGATTGCAAGGATACAATTAAATGATAGGTTTATAAAACTTTTACTTAGCAAGGCACCTGGTGCATAACGAGTGCTCAGTAAAGGGTAAATAATATTATTACTTTTAAAAGTTGGGCCTGGGAAAAGGGTAGGATTTTTTAGCAGGCAATGTCAGTCATTAAATCCCATCTTCTGGTAAGCCCTCTGTGCTCCTACTCTCATTTAATTGAGCAGCTTCTCTCTGCCAAGAGTGTGTGTGAGGTGGGCAGGGGGTGGCTCCGCCGTTCTGGGGAAGGCATATGTGGGTGCGGCCCAGCGATGCTGAGGGGTCACTCAGCCAGCCAGCAGGCAAGTGGGGATCTGCAGCGTGGCAGTTGGCGGCCTAGGGATTCCCATCTCGCAGGGCAGGAGGCTAGTGAGCCACAGAATCACACCCTGAAAGGCTGCTTCCTTCTCAAGCCTGGCTCAGTACCACCCCCCACCCCGCCCCGTGACAGCAAGGTGCAAGTGGCAGCATGGCACTGGCTGGTGTGTCCTTTAACACCTGTTTGACACTTGCTAAATGGAGAAAAACAAACTAGAAAACAGTCCTGCTACTCAGAGCTTTTAGCTATGTACTCAACCACTGTTTATCGAGCTCGGCTGTGGAGATCGTGAAGAAGACGGGCCCTGCCTGCGTGGAGCCAGGCACGCGTAGGAAAAACACCATCCCCTAGATAGTGATGGCACTGTGAAGACATAGAGCAAGGACAGGGGGTGTGTTGGAGAGGCCCCCCGGGGAGGCACCCTTTGAGCAGAGGCCTGAGTGCCAGGGAGAGGTGAGCCAGTCCAGAGCAGTTTGCTGAGCCTGGGAGACAACAGCCTCCAGCTACACTTAAATAGCACATTGGTTTTTGTTCTATTTGTTTACATGGTACATTCCTGTTTGAAAATGATGCAGGTTTGCCATTTATAACTGTGATATAAAGCTTCCTTTATAAATATATTTAATTAAAAGAAATAGGAGCCCATTTAAAGAAAAGTATTAAATAAATAATCATACAGGTGGTAAAGGAACATGCCAGAAATCACAAAGGTCTTTCTGTGTCTCTGTGTCCTTGACTCTGTCTCTTTCTCTCTCTCTCTCTCTCTCTCTCTCACACACACACACACACACACACAAACAACATTTGCAAACTCTACCCTCCTCTCTCCTTTACTTTTCATCCCTTAAGTCGTCCCTAAAATGCTGCACACCCTCACCCCCTACGCAAACTCTGCCATTTCTTCCTACAGAGGATTTTCACTGGTTCCTACAAATAACAATAGAAACAATGTCACCTTACATTTGCATATCCCTCTGTAATTCCAAAATACTTTTCTGTGTACCACCTCATTTGCCCAATCAAGAAATAGAAGCCTATGTTCCTTTAAAAAAAAAGGGGGGGGAGAAGAGAATTCCCCCAAACTCATCCCACCTTCAGTACACTAACCAATCAGCATCCCCACCTGCCTCCAGCCTGTTGAAATTCAGACTCCTCTCCAGCTGGGGTTTTGAAAGGGGTGTGATTGAACAAGAGAGCAGGCCCAGGCCTGCCCAGGCTGTTCTCTGTCCTTTATTTCCAAGGTTTGTCACTGCACAAACCCTCCAAACTGTCCTCAGGGGATGGAACGTGTTCTTTGCAAAGTTTCTGTCACCTTGAAGTGAACTCTGCAGATTTTAAACTGGCAACCCCTGGTCTAACCTTGATTTAGATATTTCTTAAAATCCAAAGGGGGCTGAAAAGGAAACGGTATCCAGAATATATAAAGAACTCTTACAACTCAACAACAAAAAGACACATAACCAACTAACCAATGGACAAAGGATCTGAATAGATATTTCTCCAAAAAAGACACACAAATGGCCAATGACTATATGAAAAGAAGCTCAATGTCATTAGCCATCAGGGAGGTGCAAGTCAAAACCACCGTGAGATACCACTGCCCGTCCACTAGGATGGCCAAAACCAAAAGATATTAGGTGTCAGGGAGGCTGTAGAGAAACTAGAATCCTCATATGCTGCTGGTGGGAATGTTAAATGGTACAGCCACTGTGAGAAAGAGTTTGACACGTCCCCAAACTGTTAAGCAGAGTTACCATGTGACACAACGATTCCACTCCAGGCTATGTGCCTAAGAGAAATCAAAACACTTGTCCACATGAAAACGTGTACATGAACGTTCGTAGCAGCTGTCTTCATAATAGCCAAAAACTGGAGACAGCCCAAATGTTCATCAACTGACAAATGTGTAGATAAAACGTGGTATATCCGTACAATGGAGCATTAACTGGCAATAAAAATAAATGAAATATTGATAGTACAACATGGATGAAGCTTAACAACATTCTACTAAATGAGGGGAGCTAGTCATCAGAGGCACATATTATATGATTCCACTTACATGAAATGTCCAGAATAGACAGATACATAGATGCAAAAAGTAGATTAGTGATTTCCAGGAGCCAGGGGGAGGGGAAATGGGGTGGGGGGCAATTTACTGCTAATGAGTAAGGGGTTTCTTTTTGGGTTGGTGAAAATATTCTAAAATTGGATAGTGGTGATGTTTGTACAACTCTGAATATAGTAAGAAATATCAAGTGGTTCACTTTAAGATTGAACAGTGGAATATGTCAATTGTATCTTAATAAAGCAGTTATTAAAAACAATTTCAAGGAGTGTTGATGCCCCAACCTAGTGACTGGCACATAGCGGGCCCACCATATATATTGTGTGAGGAGTACATAAATGAGATTATATTTTTAAATAGTTTCAGATCTGTTTCCTCAGCCTGTGAGTCTTTTAGCCCAGAGGGTCCCACTCACTGTGGTTACTCAGTGGTAGGGCAAGGGTAGATCTTGCTGGAGCAGGTCATTGTCCAGCTTTGAACATCAACTAGATTTTTTTTAAAGATTTATTTATTTATTCATGAGAGTCAGAGAGATTGGCAGAGACATGGGCAGAGGGAGAAGCAGGCTCCCTGCTTTGAGCCTGATGTAGGACTCCATCCTGGGACCTTGGGATCATGCCCTGAGCCAAAGGCAGATGCTCAACCAGGAGTTGAGCCACCCCTGGGTGCTGAGCCACCCAGGCATCTCCCACTAGATTTTTGTTTGAGTTCCCAGCAACCAAGCAGAGTGGAAAGCCACCCTTTGTCTGGAAAAATGATTTTCTAAATTCCTTTGTTGTGGCAAGAGGCAGGCCTAGGGATTTAGATCCTGGACTCAGTAGAGGCATCCTCAAGCAGGAAGAGAGGAAAAAGAAGGAAGGTTTACCCTCCTGGTCTTGAGGACAAAGAGAATGGAGAAGATAGCGAGGAAGTCAGACCGTCATGAGCTCCCTACTTCAGGATGAAGGTGCAGGGGTGTTTAGAAATGTCCCTGGGACCGGAGAGTCCTGGGAGCTTGAGTCATGCTTCCCTGAGCTCATTGATCATGGAGTGGGG
Source organism: Canis lupus familiaris (assembly GCF_011100685.1). Taxonomy (NCBI): domain Eukaryota; kingdom Metazoa; phylum Chordata; class Mammalia; order Carnivora; family Canidae; genus Canis; species Canis lupus. Next base: position 20,756,265 of record NC_049238.1, read on the forward strand.
TGGGGGAGGGAATCTGACACCTCTAGAAGTCTGTCTGATGTTCAGTCCATTTCCAGTATAGTGCAGAACAAAGTTGGCTGGGGAGGCATGACCAACGCAGGACTCCTGGCCTCCCTGGCCATGCAGAAGTTCTCATGTGAGAACTTCCTCTCCCAGGGAGAGGATTGAAGAGATGGAGAAAGACCCAGCAAAGGCCTAGCCAGGATGAAGAGCCCAATAAGGTACATTTCCAGGGACAAATGGGACACCACAACTCTCATAGTACATGTCAACACATTTCCCAGAAGGCCAGGTCATGCCTTGTGGAACTCCAGTAGAAATCCATATATCTCCACATGTCCAGGGGAGCCCCCTCATGCACCCAAGATACTGACGTGGGGTAGAGAAGTGGGTACACCTGAAATTCTGAATAGTGGCATAGAGGGGACTAGCTCATCCAAAGAGACTATTTAAACCAGTTCTTTCATTTTCTATTTACATTGCCCTGGGAGGACTAGGATTGTGATGGGTAATGGATCTAGAAACAGAGTGAATCTTGAGTAGGTGGAAGATTACAATGGGAAATAAATCATTCAACTTTGAAGACACTGAAATATTATTAATGGAAAGTTTAGGGGTGGAAGCTTGAGCAGATTCAAGCAGTTCCAGAGAATAAACTCTCTTCCCTTTGCACACACTCAGAAAAGACTCCACAGCCAGGCCAGGAGGAGAATGCTGAAGTATGAGCAGCTGGAGGGACCAGGGAAGCCATGGAGAGCTCTAACCTAAGGAAGGCTGATCCAGCTGGCCCTAGTGATTATCACCGGATGAGTCTGCTCACTGACAGCAAGGGGGAGGAAGAAGAGGGATCCCGGCCTGCCTTACACACCCACTGCCTTCAAGTGAGATGGCTGCTCCTTATACCACACATCCCCTTCCTTTGTTGTACCAGTCCTACCTAGGACCAACTCAAGGGCACTTTTCCTGCCTCTGTGTCTGCCTTCCAGGGGGGAGGTAGAAATGAGCCTATGTTTGGAGGAAACTGAGCCTCCTGACAGATGAGTAGGGATCCCCAGGCAGTGGTAGGAAGGAGGTAGATATAACGAAGAGCAAAATAAGTCTGATCCTGGAATTAGCACAGACTTCACAGGTTAAAGGCATCACCAGCCACAAGACTCCCATTGCTTCAGACACCAGCCACCACTTCTGGGGTTCCCAAGCTTCCTGTATGTCTAACCAAAGAGCCACTATCCCCTCATATTTGATAATTCCCTAAAGCAACTCATAGGACTCAAGAAAGCACTGTACTGATGAACTGTGGTCACAAATCAGGACCAGCCAAATAAAGAGACATCTCTTAGTGTGAGTCTCAAAGAATCTCATGTGCGAAGCATCTGTGTTCTTAGGACTCACCACCTTCCTGGACCATTAACTTGTCACACAAATGCGAGAGAGCTCACCTGAGCCTCAGTCAAGAGCTTTTCTTAGGGTTTCATGATCTAAACATGATTGATGGAATTGTTGGTCATGTGGTTCAACTTACTTTCCAACTCCTCTACCCTTCTCAGAGGTCAGACTGACATCACCTGTCTCAAAATCCCAACCCTCTGAATCACATGGTTGGTTCTTCCGGTGTGGCCTGCCCCTGTCCTGAGTCATCTGATTAGTACGAACTCTGTAATGGTCTGAGTGGCCCCCCATGAATAATGAACACAGGCCCCCTGTGAATAATGAAGACACTCTTATTGCTTGGGAAATTCCCCAAATGAAGAGGTCACTTTCATGAGCCAGGGGACATAAGTCACCCACATTCTTCATTATACAACACTAGGAAATCTGGGGTGGGGATGGGGTACAGTTAGAAAAATAAAGATCCTTTCCTCTCCCTGAGAAGGGTGAAATTTATTTGGGGGTTAAAAAGATTCACCCAGGGGAACAGTGTGGACAGATAATATCTTGAAACTTAAATCTTTGTGTTCTTTTCCACCTTCTCATAAAAGACATTTTTTTTTTCTTTAGTCTTCCATTCACATTGCCTGGGGACAAAGTAGAGTTGTTGTAGCAGAGGAAAAAGCTAAAAGCAGCCACTGTTCCTTTTTTTATTAACAAATCAAACTTTGGAAAATCCAAGGGAAGGCTGAGGAAAGCCAGGTCCAGAGTCTATAACAGAAGGACAGAGGAGAAGCATCATGGTACCAGGGACACAGAGCAAGGATCTCCCGAATAGGAGCACCGCCACTGTCGCCTGGAGAGCCCCAAGCCGGCAGGCAGACCCTTTGCTAACTTTTGGGGGAACACCACTCATGACTAGGGGAGAAGCAGTTCTATGGGAGCACCACTCACTGTGGGGCAGGGTGATCTATCAAAGATCCAGCCTGGTGGGCACTCAAGGATGGCCCCATAGGACGAGAGCTTGTTTTTCAAAGATCTGCTGAGCCCAGGTGGACAGACACCTCCCCCATCTCCACTTTCAATGGCTCTGGACTCCAAGAAATCCCAGAAAAGAGAGTAGGGGCCTCAACACTGAGAGGGCAGAGGACTGGTGGGGGTGGGATGGAGGAGCCCCAGCACCATCGCTGGATGGATGTGGGTGGGTAGTGGTGCTCCCACCTCTTTGTAACTTGTATAAGATGTCCTGGGGCCCCAGGTCCTGCCTTGACTCCCACGGAACTACTGCAGGGAAGGGTGTCCCTGAGCTTGGTTGGTCTCCAGCTGTTGCCTCAAGGATTCTTACACTTTCTGCCTCAGGACTTCTCTACCAAGAAGCTCCCTCAGTCTGTGGGTGAGCACAGCCCAGAAGTTCAGGTGACACTCCTGCGTATTAAAGCCCACCAGTGGGGGGTGGGAGCTGGTGGAGAATGGCTCCCATGCCTGTACTTCTGGGTGACAGCTCTGGGAGGGGTTCTGTGGCTTCTCAGCAAGTCCCAGTGAGACCCTGGGCCTTCAAGACAGAGGCCATCTGGACACACTCACCTTGCCGGGCTTTTTGTCTCTCCACTCCCTCACCCCTGCTTCCTACAGCTGGCTCACGAATAAACCACCTACACAAACGTCCTGGTTTCTATATTGCTTCCAGCTTTCTTGTGACCCCTCCCTAGGCCTCCCATGGTATTGTCAAGGAGCCTGGGGTTGGGGTTGGAGGGGGGGTAGTTGGTACATTGCCCTGATTGGAGTAGCTCTGAATTTTTAGTTCTAAATTTCCATAGACAAACCTTAAAGATCATCTCTTTGGATTCTTTCATTTTATAGATGAGTAGGCTCAGAGCCAGAGAGGAAATCTGTCCATGATCCCATGGGGAGAGGATGGGTCTGGAAATCTGCTCCTCCCTGGTCTCCTCCCTGGTCTCCTCCCCAGCAACAGCAGGCCTCTAAGAGCTGCTTGCCGGAGGTCACTGAATTGATTCAATGAGATCCTATCTGTGAAAATGCCTTGTAAACTGTGAAGCATTATACAAATGCTATTTGTCATGATTTGTGCCAAACCTGGGACTAGAACCCAGATCTGCTGGCTCCCCAGCCAGTGTGCTAAGTCTGACAACAAGAAGACTGCATTAGACTGTTTAGAATTCCTCGTTTTTATAGTCACACTCCAGGACGCTTGCTAGCTAGAAACCCCACATCCCAGCTGACCTCTCTCTGCTCTACACTCCCTGTGTCGCTTTCTGCTGGGGAGGTGGGGGTGGAGGGCAGTCGGCTGTCCTTGCTAGTCTTTTTACTCACTTACTCAAAAAAGTATTTGCGAATCTGCTAAGATGTTCCAGGCACCTTGCTAGTGCTGGTGCTGGGGACAGAGTGGTAACCAAGACAAACAGCCCCTGGCCTCAAGTTGATCAGAGCTCAGTAGGAGAGAAACCTCAATAATCACCTGATTCATAGTTTATTCCGATGTGCTGAGTTCTATTATACAATGATAGAGCTCATAGGGACACCTAACCAACTCTGGGGGTCAAGGAAGCTCCTACGAGGAGGCAACATTGAGCTGAGACCTGAAGGATGAAACAGGAGAAAAGCAGATAGGAAAGGCGAAGCTGTTTCCTGGCAGGAGAAGAGCATGCATGAAGCTCTCCCCCCATTTCCCCCACCTCCATCCCAGGTGCTGGCAGAACCAGAAGGCCCTCAGGATGGAATGTGCCAAGGGCAACAGTCAGGTAAGCTGAGCCTGGGAGGAAGGTTTAGGGTAGAACACGGAGGGTGGTAGTTGAGGGTTTACCTTCAAAACTTTTTTAAAAGTAATGGGATGTCATTGAACGATGTTATGCAGAGAAATGACATAATCGGATTTTTGTTTTCAAGAGATCACTCTGCTATCTGATGGCTGGTGAACATGCTGGAAGGAGACCAGCATGGCTTTGGGAAGGAATGTGAGGAGACTACTGAATACCCGAGGGGAGGGGAGCAGGCCTGGGACAGGGCTGTGGTGGCAAGGAGAGGACTAGATGATGTCATGTGACATTTTAAGGTGGAGTCAGCAATGTGAGTGACTGGAGGTGGGAGGGGAGGGAGTGGCAATCGTCAATGTGACCTTCTGGCCTCAGACATAAGCAGCAGGTAGATGGAGGGGATGTGTCTTCCTGAGCTGGGAGCCTAGGGCAGGGACAGACTCCAGAGGAAAAACAAAATTTTGGACATGTGGAGTTTCTGTGCAATAGACAATGTGGTGATAACAAATGGCAGTTACGTGGGACTGAGAACTCAGAACAGAGCCCTGGGCTCGAGACAGCATCTGAAAATGTCCAGGCATAGGTGGTATTTAAAGTTATGGCTGAGGGATGCCAGGGTGGCTTAATGGTTGAGCATCTGCGTTTGACTCGGGTCGTGATCCTGGGGTCCTGGGATCGAGTTCTGAATCGAGCTCCCCGAGGGAGCCTGCTTCTCCCTTTGCCTGTGTCTATGCCTCTCTCTCTCTCTCTCTCTCTCTCTGGATTTAATCTCATGATTGAATAAATAAAATCTTTAAGAAATAAAAATAAATAAATAAAAATAAACCCGTGGCTGACATTAGCCAGGGATCACAGTGGTGGTGGAGACAAGGTCCCTGCCCTCAGGGAGCTTATGTTCTAAGGGAGTAGATAGAAGAATCCACTCCCTGTAATGTCAGAGTAGCCCCTGAAAGGCCAGTCTTCCCATTAAGAATGATCTGAACAAAATCCAAAAGCCACTTGTTTGCATATAGCCAGGACTTGAGAGATCAGGACCCCAAGGAGAAGGGGAGCTAATGGAAGTGACACTTGGTGCTACCCTTCCCCTTCCAGCATCACTGGTTCATAAGTGGCATGGGCCCAAGAGGCTAAGAACTAAGCAAAAAGTGGTAGATAAGAACCCAAGAACTTCAGCTAGAGCTTTTGGCAATCTCATGGGTGGGGGAGGGGGGAGACAAATTTGGAGTTGGAAATGCGGCAAGCAAGACCTGAGGGTCAAGGCATCTGGGTGAAGAGAAGCACCTTAGGTTAGTTCAAAATGCCAGGCCCTTTCCAACCCCCTAAGGCATTTGCAGATTCATAAGCAGCGGGGGTCCAAGTAGTGGACTGGGCTAAGCCCAAAGGGCTGAGCCCAAAGCACCAGGCTGAGAAACTGGGAAGCTGAGCAGAGCTGTTGGCAGTCAGATGTGGTAGGGAACAAACTGGGAATCAGAGCCCCACTGAAAGGAAGGGCCCCAGAAAACAGCCTGACCTCCCAGGGAGAACCCCAGAGCGGGAGGCGCCAGGAGAAAAGGCAAGTTGGGCCTTCACAAAGCCAGACAGGCAGCCTCAAGTCAGCTCAATCGGACAGAACTAGGATGGCCTTCCGATGCTCACACTGCCTTCTGGAAAGCCAAAATGAATCTTCTGATGAGAAATAACATCAGGCAGGGCCAAAATTGCCCTGATATTGGGTAATCCAGGTATTGGAGTGATCTGATACAGACTTTCGAATGGCTGCCATTAATCTGGTCAAGAAAGTGATGAGAGAGGATTTCTCTAGAGAACTGGAGTCCCTATGCAGAAGCATCACATGGGAATTATGGTGGGATGGATAGAACTTGGAAATTGACATCTTTGAAGAATGGCTGACATCTTCCATCAGCCAGGAAGGGCATCCCAGGGCAGGTGAGTGCACCTGAAGCCCCACTGATGGCAGCCTGAAAGCAGGGCGGAGAAGAGCATGGGGTGGGTGAGGCCAGCGTGCTGGGGAGGAAATCCAGGGAAGGCCATTTGGAACCATGTTATGTTGGAATTTGAATGTTGGATGAAAAAATTCAATTTCTGTTCTGCAGAATGAACAGTAGTAGTTATGTTTGTGTCTCTGTTTGGATTCAGTTTGCCACGGGGTCAATTTAGAAAAAGTAAAAAAAAAAAAAGAAAAAAGAAGAAGAAGAAGAAGACATTGTTTACGTTTGACAAAAATTACTCCTCAAATGTCAGGAAAATGCAATATCTGCACCCGTACTTAAAGCATTTTTAATTTTTCCTCCATCCTGAAAGAGTCTTATCTTTGGGGCTATTTTTATAAAACTACATAATAATCCTATATTACGGTTTCTGACTGTAACATTGAACTTTTAAACAAATTTTGGTATTGAGCAAGACTTTTTTCAGCTGGTTTATTTTGTCCTTCCTTCACCGACCTTGTAAACTACTTAATTGCGAAATGTGGTTTGTCTCAGAGTGCCTCTTAACATTGTATTCTTTAAAATAGAGATTTTTCCATTGCATGGTAGACCAACAGCAGCATCTTTAACACACGCGCACACAGAGCAGGGCTCCTCATTCCACTTACTTAGAGACATATGGTTTTCATCAGCACTTCTCTCTTCTTGGCAGAAACCATGCTAAGGATTTAAATTTTATTTAGCAAATAGCCCACCCCTCTCACACCAAGCCCCTATTTGCTACTCTCCCTCTTCTTCTGTCCCCACTGTCCCTCCCTCCTGCTCCATTCCCAAAGAGGGTCCCCAGCCTCCTGCCAGGCAAACCCAATTGATGGAGTTGCCCAGCCTGCCAGACCCGGCCAGTAGAACTCTGCAGCAGGGAAGCAACTCAAAGGCCTCTGGGAGTTGAAGCAGACCAAGCTGAATCTGAACCATCTTTTAAGAGATGGTTCCTGAAATTAGATGGGCTGGCCAGCTGGGAGCCGTTCCTTGCTGCCACAGACAATGGGCAGCTAATGAAGACGGTTCAGGGACTGGAGACCACTGACATTTGGGATATCCTGTCCCCACACTGATCCGTGTGTGGGGGGGGGGCAGAACCAAGTGCCACTCCCCTGCCACACATCCCACACCCAACCCCCAACCCCACCCTGCCAGTTCTGTTCCTACCATTTCTTATCCTTCCTGGTGCCACTGTGAGAGAAGCAGCAAAGTTTGGTGATCCTTCAGTCCTCTTGACCATCCTTCATCTGAAGGCTGGCTGAGCCCCACTAACATCTCAATGGCCAGAAAGAAGAATCTGAGTGCTAGTGAGCATGGCCCTAACCAAAATGCTGAGAGACCCAGGCATCTGGTATCCTTGCCTCCACCGTACAACTGACCATTTCTGCCTCAAACATACACTGAATCCATGCATGCAAGCTTCTCCACCTCTACAGCCTCATCCTGGTCTCCTCTCCTGCCTGGATCACTGCACTGGCCTCCTAAGGCATCCTCCTTGATTTCATTCAGCCTCCCTTTAGTCTGTCCTCTCCACAGAGGCAGAGGGAGTTTTTAAAAATATAGATCAGAACATTTCAGGCCCCCATTGAAAACCTCCTTAGTGGCTTTCTGCTGCACTTAAGAGTAAAATACCAACTCCTCACCATGACCCAATAGGCCCTGCTTGTCTCTCCAGGCTCATCCTGAGTGTCTCTCCCTCCCCTGCTATACCCCCTCTGCACCAACTGAACTGGCCCCCCTTCTGTCCCTCAGAACTCCAACATCCTCAACATCTGAGGTCAGGAGCCAGCTCAGGGCCTCACAGCCGCTGCCCACACAGGTGAGACTGGTGGTAGGCAACATGATGAGCTCCAGCCCAAGATAAATGGTCCCCTCCTACGACTGGGCTCTAAGCCCTTGGATTTCATCTTGTCCAACCTCTCATTTTTCAGCTGAGGAGACAGATGCCCAAACAGGGGCAGGGGTGTTCAACAGCTGAAATGAATTTATGGAAGAAGCAGCCCAGAAGCCTTGTGTCTTCACCCTCAGGCCAGTGCTTCTTTGCCGGCCCCAGGCTGCCAGGTCACAGACCACTGGCAGGAGTGCAGGAGTAGAGTGGAACCAGGTCTATAGTTCGTGCAACATTCAGGAGACCAAATTCCAGTCTGACGGCTTCCCTCCGGGACCCGGGTGCCATGAAGCTCTGATTTAGACAGATGAACATTTCTTGATGCTTCCCATAGGCTGGCTGCTCCAGCAAATGCTGGGGACTTGCAAGGGCTTACCATTCTTTGACCATGTAGGGCTCCAGAGACCCTGGGTTTGAATCACATACTATGAGACCCTCAGCAGCGTAGAGACAGAGTGGCCCCAGACAAGACTCGGGGCTCCTAAGATCTGGCTGGTGGAGGGAGGGGAGGGCCTTCATATGGTTCAGGGTACCCAGGGGTCAGGAAGAACTGGGAAATAAGGGTTTGGGCTGTTTCCAGAAGGCTCCTGGATGGGGGAGGTAGGGTGGGGCTAGAGAGGTGCTTGATAAGGGAGGGGTGGTACCCGAGGAAGGAAGTTATGTTGGACCAGGTAGGTGAGGCCAACAAAAACATTTCTGAGCTATAGTCAGACTCGAACAGCAAGAAAGACAACACTGCAATTTAAACAACCAACAAAACGGTTCTGGCCACTTCTGCCTTCCAAGGGGGTAGTGTACTTAAAGGATGATCGATCTTCACATGCCTGTGGAGACTGGTAGGGGAAGGAGTTAGGACGAATAATCTGATTGTGTTAATTTCAAAGCTGGTCCTTATGTTTTCTGGGCAGGCAGAGACTGGCCCAGAGGCAGTCTAGGGCAGTGGGTGGGGAAAAGCTGCTCCAGAGGAGCACTTGCTATAGAGGGAGGAAGGGTAGGAGGGAGGGAGAGAGGGAGGAAGAGATAGAGACAGAGCTCACGGGTGAAGGCTGGGCCCCAAGGAGATGAGATGGTGGAGTAGGACATGGCCAGAAGAATCTCTGATATTCAACTCTAAGATGTTTTCTGTGCTAAGACACACAATGCAGCTCTACCAGTTACATGTAGGGAACATGTGTTACATATGCCCTGTACTAGTTGCTACTGTTGGGAAATCGAGGAAAAGGATCTGTATTTTGCATTTGTCTTGACACAAGGCAGAGAGAAGAAAACAGCCTTGGAAGGGGGGGTGGCCAGTGTGGCAAAGAGGAGGGAGACATAGGAAGGGAAGAGGGAAAGCGTAGAGAGGAAGGGGGAGGGAGGAAGAGGAAAAGGAAGGGAAATCTATAGAAACAGTAAAAAGAGATTGGGAACAAATCCCCAGAAGTATTGCAAAAAATAAAAAATAAAAAAACCCACAAAAAAATCCTGGGTTTCCTTTTATGGTATGTTGAGAGTTTGATCCATTTTCTCTTGGATATTAAAAGGCAAGGCAACTCCATATGGCCAAGGACTTGGGAACACCCAAAATGGTAGATACTGGGATTTTAATTCTTGTGTGTAACATACTAAGTGATTTGGAAAAAGAAAGCAGGATGCAGTGAGGTTCAGTGCAGTATACAAGAGGCACTTGAAGGGATTCATCCTCTGGGAGTCTAAACCCAGGACTGTTCTGTTAAAGGCAGATCCTCGGCTCATTTTAACCAGGGGGATTATAGACCCTTGAAGGATCAGGAAGGAAGTGGGTTCACTATTCCCTTCTAGACACACACACATTCAGATTATGATAGAGACAGTGTCTTTCTCTTGCTGTGCTTTAAAGCTACTTTTAAATTATGGATTGGCTCATTAACAGCCAGTTAAGATGACTGAATGGTTTCATCTATATTTCAGGGCAGCCTGGGATCCTGCTGGCCATAAACGAGGACACATTCTTTTCTACTTTCCCTCTCACTTAGAATCTGGAGGCGCCTGAGGGGATGACCCCTGAGAACTCCCCAGGATAGAGTCAAGGTGCTTCGTTTTTTATAGAAATGTAGATACCTCAAGCTGTATATTGCTGTGACCAGGATCCCTCCCAAAGGCCCCCAGTACCTAATCCACAGGTATCAATCTTATATCTTGATTTCTTCAGAGAAGACTTCATCATGTACTTTACTGGAATACAACCCTTACAGAGAAGTTTCCCCAGGGACACTAGTGTGAACATCTCCCTCCAGAGGATGATGACCACGGTGGGAGAGATCCAGGAACCATCTCATATTGTCAAATGAATTGTGAATGTTGAGTCTAGGGAAGAGCAAATCAGAGAACACACAACTGTTAGTGAGAACCCTCACTTCTAAGTGAGAGAAATACAAATTAGATTAAGCAGGAAAAAAATTATTGGCTTCTGTAAAAGAAACGATTGGCTGGGATCCAGTAGCTCAACAATGTCCTTGGGGTTTCCTCACTCTCTCCTCTAATTGCCAATTTCTATTTGCCATTGCCTGTGGCTAGATCCTGTCCCTCAAACTACAGCCTGAGGCCTTGGTCTCACACCATCTCTGAGGGCCCGGTCTCACATCATCTCACAGTTATTTTCTGACCACCAGGAGACCTAGATTCACATTCTATCAGTTTAGAGATCCCACCAGAAAGAGATGACCTTTCTAACAGCTATCAGAAAAGTCCTAGGCCCAATTTACCAACTCAAATTTGAATCACAGGGCCCTCCCTGAACTAGTACCTGTGGCCAGGAGGTCAGTTGCTCCTGTTGGGCTAGCCTGGGTCATAGGCACATTCCCTGTTTTGGAGAAGGTTGAATTCAAATCACATGGAATAGGTGCACCACAGAAAAAAAGTTCTGTTACCACAGGAGAACTTAAGAAGAGCTGTCCAGACAAAAGTGGATGTCCACTACAACTGTCTACAAATTTGTAAGATACTCTAAAGTTTTTTCCTTTCTATATACTGTGAGTTTGTTCACATCACCTTCTTGCTTGACAGCCTTCAATGGCTCCCTGTGGCCTATAAAATAAAGTCCAGCTCCTTGGAATGGCTTATAAAGGCCTCCATGCTCTGGCCCTGGCTTCTATCAGCTTCACCACCTATCACTCTCTGCCTCATGCTGTCCCCGGCACCCCAGCACTCAGCTCTAGGCAAGCCTTGGTTTCTCACCCAAAGCATGGGCCAGGATCTCTCCTAATTCTGTAGACCATAGCCAAAGACAAGTTAACAATATTGCCTGAAATCTTAGGTAGAGTTGAGAAGGGAAGTACCTACTAGAAATTATCTAATAGCTGTTCTTAGAAGTAGCTCTGCTGAAAGCCCACAACTCCAAGCTAACTTCAAAGTCCTTTACAAGCCCACTTCCCACCTCACCTGCTAACTGCCTCCATGTGGCCAGTAACATGCTTCCCATGACCAGGCGTATCCCAATTATTCCCCTTCCTTGGAGTCCAGATCTAAGTGATGCCCCCACCCCAGCTCTTGGAAGTGGTTTTTTTTCCCCCTCTCATTCAAATCTAAGATCTGCCTTCCAAGTCTTCCTGTCCTGCTCCAGAGTTTTCCTTTTCCATGAATTACTGACAATAGGGATATCAAAACAAAATACCTGTCAGGATGTCTCCCCAAAAGTGGGATGGCCAGATTAAAATAGGAGACATATGAGACAACCAATGCCCAGGTCCAAACTGAGCTATGCCTGGCCCAATGTGGGTCATTTGCACAGTTGTTTTCTCCAGTCTAAGCTGAAGAAACGAGGACTTCTCTCCCACATTCTTCTCTATTCCAGCCCCTTTTCTTGTGCAAACAACTGATCCCAGAGTAGCGCACATCACTTTACAAGAACACAGCCAATTTCAGGGATAGTGTTGTCTGATTCCAAATTAGGAGATGGTGGTGCTCTGAATAAAACAATGCTCAGAGGCAGAATTTCACAAACTCATTCATTGTATATTACTAAAGGGTATTAACGTTTCAAACTAAGAATATCCTTTAAGGCCCCATCAGTGCTCTCCCACATGATAGGCAGGTCCTTACTTTATAATAAATAGCATAGTTAAAAGGGCCAACTCAAGCAGTAGAGGCTAAAACAAAGGAACATCATCCATAAAGCAAATTTTAGTCTTTATCCTAAAAAGTACACAGTTTATAATCCTAAAATGGCATTTTTCCTAGTCTAACAATACCCAGCTTATTATAAATTCATTAAAAAGTAATTTTTTTAAAAAAGTAATTTTATAATTCCAGGACAAAGAACAACAAGGAAAGAGATTGGGTGAAGGCTAATTTCAAAGTTTTATCACAGGAAACCTTTTGACACATTCTATCAAAACCAAAAACTAATCTGACATGAAAATTTCCCAAACCTACTCCAAAGAGCAAAATATTATACAATTGCTTAAAATTTTATTTTAAAACATAGCTAAGCTCAAAAAAAGAAGGAAAATAAGAGATAGTTTGTAAGCATCAGAAATGAAACATAAACCTATAACCATAGAGTGTTAGAAGGGATAAACCCCCAAAAGAACAGGAGGTAACAATAGTGAAATCACTCTATAAGAGACCTTAATAACTCGGAACACTTATAAGACTCTTGTGAAAAATAACCTCTGTTGAAGATGAGCTCATAGACAAAAACTATACAAAATATGGAGAACTCCAATGCCAAGATGGACATTCCACTAACCCAACAAATAGAATAATTTACATCTGAGAAATTAGAGCCTAAAAAGTTATCCAAAAAGGGCCTTAAGTTTAATTACATTTAAAGAGATAAAGAAAGAGTAGAGTAGAAATTGTAGAATAAAGACAAGATGATTTGCAATCTCTGACTATAATTTTGAGTTTGTCTATTTCTCTTTGCAGTTCTGTTTTGTGTCATTATTTTGAAACTTCTTATTACATGCACATACATTTAAAATTGCTATATCGTCTTGATGAATTGATCCCTTTATCATTATGAAATGATGTTCTTTGTCCTTGGAAATATTCTTTGCTCTGAAATCTGCTTGGTATGATATCAATATAGCTTTCTTTTTTAAGATTCATTTATTTGTTTGTTTTAGAAAGAGAGAGAGAGCACAGGGCAGGGGAAAGAGAGAGAGGTATGGGCAGAGGGAGAGATAGAACCTCAAGCAGACTCCCCAGTGAGCCCAGAGCTTGATATGGGACTTGATCTCACGACCCTGAGATCATGACCTGAGCCAAAATCAACAGTCAGATGCTTAACTGACTGAGGCATTCAGGCACCCCAATACAACTTTCTTTTGATTAGTATTCAAGTGGTAAATCTTTATCTGACCTTTTACTTTTAACCTACTCATGACTATATTTAAAGTGGATTTCTTATAAGCAGTATATAGTTGGATCAATTCTTTTAAAAAAAATCCAATCTTATAATCTATGCCTTTTAATTGTGATGTTTAGAACATTTACATTTAATGAGATTGTTGCTATGGTTGAGTCTAAATCCACCATTTTGCTATTTGTGTTCTATATGTCTCATCTGTTCTTTCTTCCCTGTTTCCTCTTTTTGGAGCTACTTAATATGTTTCAAGTTTCCATTTTATCTATTCATAGAACATTATATGGTTCTTATCTTATCACTAGTCTACCTCCTTTTTAACCCCAGTGCAGTATTCCATGGAATGTACTATGGAGGTACCATAGCTTATTTATCCTTGGATAATAATGTAAATATTTTTCAATTTTTAAATAATACAAAAAATACTGCAATTAATATCTTTTATGCATACCTCTTTGTGCCTCTGTGTTTCTGTAGGATCAAGTCTCAGAAGTGAAACTTCTGGATCAAAGGATATGTACTTTATATATTTATGGAATCTGCCAAATTGTCCTCAACAAAAGTTAATCAATTTGTTCCACCAACAAACAGCAGTTCCCTATATCTTTGCCAATCAGTCTTATTTATTAGTTTTTTGTCATTCTACTGGGGTACTTTATTGGTTAGTATTGTTTTTCATTTGCATGATTCTGGTTTTGGGTGTTGTTACACATTTTAACATATATTTATTGCCCATTTGTACTTCTGTGAATTTTCTATCGTTATGGGATGACTTGTGATCCCACCTCCAAAAAATTCGTATGTCGAAGTCCTAACTCCCAGCAGCTCAAATGTGACTATATTTGGATATAGGGCCTTTAAAGAAGTAATTAAGGTAAAATAAGGTCATGTGGTGGGCCCTAATTCAATGTGACTATGTCCTTTTAAGAAGAGATTAGGACACAGACCTATGCATGCACAGTAGAAAGACCATGTGAGGACACAGTGAGAAAGCAGCCATCTGCAAGCCAAGGACAGAGGTCTCAGAAGAAACCAAACCTTCTATGGCCTTGTTCTTGGACTGCTAGCCTCTAGAACTATGAGAAAATTAATGTTGGTTGTTTAAACTATCCAATCTATAATATTTTATTATGGTAGCCTTAGAAAACTAATACACCTATTCATACATATTGCCCTTTTTTCTCCTGGATTGTTTACCTTTTTCTTATTGGTTTACAGGAGTTCTTTATATATTACCAATAGTAACCTTTTGTCTAGGGTGACCTTCTAATTTATCATTTAAACCAAGACCCTCAGAGAATGACAAATACTAAACCAGATAGGACACCAGGACAACTGGTATAAACCAGAACTGTCCTGAGAAAACTAGAGTATATGTCTGTTATATTTGCTGCCAATTTTTTCTCCAAGTGTATTAATTACTTGTAGAACTTTTAATAGACTTTATTTTTAGAACAGTTTTAGGACTACAGAAAAACTGAGCAAAAAGTATAAAGAGTTCCCATATACCTCTTCCCCCCATCATGATATTCCCTTCCTCCCTCCCCACCTATTCATGCACAATCTTTCCTGTTATTAACATCCTACATTAGTGTGGTACATTTGTTATGACTGATTAACCAAAACTGCTATATTATTATTAACTAAGGTCTATAGTTTACATTAGGGTTTATTCTCTGTGCTGTACATTCTATGGATTTTGACAAATGCGTAATATCATGTATTCACCATTACAATATCATTCATGATTACCACTCTAAAAATGCCCTTGCTCCATCTCTTCATCTCTCCCTGCCTCCCTCAGAACTCCTGGTATTTTTGCTTCTTTATTGTTTTGCCCTTTCTATATAGTTGGAGTCATAAAATATGTAACCTTTCAGACTGGCTTCTTTAACTTAACAGTATGTATTTAACGTTCTTTCATGTCTTTTCATGGTTTGACAGCTACTTTTTTATTGCTGAGTAATATTCTGTTGTATGGATGTACCATTGATTCTTTATCCATTCACCTATTGAGAGTATCATGGTTGCTTCCAACTATTGGCAATTATGAACAAAGCTGCTATAAATATTTATGTGCAAGGTTTTGTGTAGCAAAATTTTCAACTCATTTGGGTAAATACCTAAGAGTGCAGTTACTGGGTTGTATGGTAAGTTTATATTTAGCTTTGCAAGAAACCACCAAATTGTCTTCCAAAGTGGCTGTACCATTTGCATTCCCCCCAGCAATAAATGAGTGTTCCTGTTTCCCCACATCCTCATCAGCATTTGGTGTTGTCAGTGTTTTGGATTTTAGCCATTCTAATAGATGTATAGTAGTAGCTCTTTGTTGTTTTAATTTGCAGTTGCCTAATGACATGATGTTGAACATCTTTTCATATGCTTATTTGCCATCTGTTTGTTGTCTTTGTTGAGATGTCTGTTCAGATCTTTTGCTAGTTTTTTAATTGGGTTGGTTTTCTTCTTATTGATGAGTTTGAAGAGTTTGTGATATATTTTGGATATGAATCCCATACGAGATATGTCTTTTGCAAAGATTTCTCCCAGCCTATGTCTTGTATTTTTATTCATTTAACAGTGTCCTTCACTGAATAGAATTTTTTAATTTTAATGAAGTCTAACTTAGCAATTTTTTCATTCATGGATTGATTTTGTGTCTAAAAAAATCATTGCTGAATCCAAAGTCACCTAGATTTTCACCTATGGCGTCTTCTAGAAATTTTAAAACTTTGTGACTTTTATTTAGGTCTCTGATCTATTTTGAGTTAATTTTTGTGAAGAGTAAGGTCTGTGTCTAGATTGTTTTTGCATATGTATGTCCAGTTGTTTCAGCACTACTTGTTGAAAAGACTGTCCTTTCTCCATAGTATTGCCTTTGCTCCTTTGTTGAAGATTATTTGACTGTATTTATATAGGCCTATTTGTAGGTTCTTAATTCTATTTCATTGATCTATTTGTTTTTAACCAATGTCTTGATCAGTGGAACTTTACAATAAGCCTTGGAATCAGGTAATATCAGTCCTTCAACTTTGTTCTTCTTCAACATTGTGATAGCTATTCAGAGTCTTTTTCCTTTTCCATATGAACTTCAGAATCTGTCAATATCCACAAAATAATGTGCTGGGATTTTGGTTGGGATTGGGATCAAGTTGGAAGAACTGATATCTTAACAATTATTCAGTCTTCCTATTCATGAACATGTATTTTTAAATTTTTTATATCTTCTTTGGTTTCTTTCATCAGAGTTTTGTAGTTTTCTTCATATATATTCTTTACATATTTTGATAGATTTACATATAAGATTTCTTTCTTTCTTTCTTTCTTTCATGCTAATGTAAGTGGTATTGTATTTTTAATGTCAAATTCTAATTATTGATTGCTGGAATATAGGAAAGCAATTGGCTTTGGCTTATTAACCTTGTATCCTGCAGCCTCACTGTAATCACTTATTAGTTCCAGGAGTTTTTTTGTTGATTCCTCTATATAGACAATCATGTTATCTACAAAGAAAGACCATTTTATTTCTTCCTTCCCATTTTTTATATCCTGTATTTCCTTTTTTGTCCTTTTGCATTAGCTAGATCTTTCAGAACAAGTTAAATAGGTCTGGGGAGAGGGGACATTCTTATTCTCAATCTTAGAGGAAAAACATCTAGTTTCTCACCATTAACTACATTAGTGTTGATTACTTTTTTAAAACTTAAAAATAAATAAAATTAATCCAAAATGTGCCTCTATATATTTTAGATTTTGTGTTTTGCTTAAAAAGCAAACTTAAGGGCAGCCCGGGTGGCTCAGCGGTTTAGCGCCGCCTTCAGCCCGGGGAGTGATCCTGGAGACACCTGGGATCAAGTCCCATGTCGGGCTCCCTGCATGGAGCCTGCTTCTCCCTCTGCCTGTGTTCTCTCTCTCTCTCTCTCTCTCTGTGTGTGTGTGTGTCTCATGAATAAATAAATAAAATCTTTTAAAAAAGCAAACTTAAAATTAAAAAAATTATATTTTCAGTAGTTGTTCTAGATTACAGGCAGGTAATCAACAGTAAAAATACATATCAATAGCCTGTTCCTGATAGATTACATAGCAGCCCAGGTTCAAGAAGATTCTTGAGATTCTTAAAAAGGCCTTCCCTATTCCAAGGCTATAGAAGTATATTCCTATATTTTCTTATAATACAATTGTATTTCTTGTAATACAACACAATTTTGTTCTTTACTGGCACCTCTTTAATTCATCAAAATTTATTCTGTATATGGAGTGAGGTAGGGGTCTATTAAAGATAAATACTGTACATAGGTTGGACCAAAATTCATATTAACCTTTTTTCTGGTGTGTCTTACTGTATTGAAGGGATTCCTTTGAAGCTAGAATTCCAGATGTAATGGATATTCTCCCAGTTGAATGCCTTCAGGATCTGCTACAGCTCTTACCCAATGACTGAGCATAGAGAGGAAACAGAGCATGGCCATTTCTTCTCCACAGAGAGGGACTCCTCTATGGGCAATCTTTCTGGTGACCAAGACTTTCTCAAGGCTACACCACAGTCTGAGCCTTTTTCTACCCAGTCTTCATTCCTCTCCCTTTCCTTTCACAAGTGTCAAATCTATACCACAATCTGAAGGCTTTGCCTGCTCCTCCTTCTCCCTCTCCCCTTTATCTTTCACAGGTCATTATCCCAACAAATCTTCTGCCCTCTGACTCCATCTTGGTTTCTGCTTCCTAGAAGACCTAGGCAGATAGAACTCACACGAAACTTTGAGTTAGAAAAAGGCAACACAGCCTCCATTCTACTAGCACAGATCCTGCCAGGGGTGGTGTGGTTTTGGAACAGTATCCATGGCAAAAACTTCCTGCTATCTGGCAGCTTCCAGATTGTAGTACTGACAGCATCTCTTTCAGTGGCTCAGTTCTGTGCCGTGGCTTTAGAAGTTATTCTGGTAAGTTCGACGTGAAATCTTTTTCTCCAACACTCCTCCCTGCAATCCTGGCAGGTCTACATATCTTCCATAAATTTCTTTCTGATTAAAATGAGTAGAATGAATTCTCTTTCCAGGAAGTAAAATCATCACCAATATAATATATAAATGTTTTACCAAATGGATAATCTATTATTCAAAAATCATTCTTGAACAGTCAATCCTTTCCCAGAGATTTAAAATGCTCTGTTAGCATAAGATAGATTTCCATGGGTCTCTTTCTTTACTCTGTTCCATTGTTTGTGCTATCTGTTCTTACACCAATATTACTCCATATTGACCACTTTACAGTTAATGCTTATATGTGAAAGGGCAATTTCCTTCCCATTGTTGTTACTGTATAAAAATATGCCTGGCTCTTCTTGTGTATTTTTTTCTTGGTGACTTATAAAATATGCTTGTAAAGCTCCATTTTAAAAACTCTTGTTAAGCTTTTATTGGTATTTCACTGAATTTATAGATTAATTTGGGGAAAACTTACATCTCTACAAATTTGGATCTTCACCAGTACCCATTTATATTAAGCACAGTCTAAATGGCTTGGGAGCAGGCCTGGAGCTTGAAGGCACAGGGCTATACCAGGCTAATGAACTTGGTAAAGAGTAGATTATTGGTATCTTAGAGTGAGAGACGTTTGGTAAAATGGTGGGAATGTAAGCCAGACCACCTGGATTTAAGAAGTGGTTTGATGACAATATATTGAAGTATATAAATAACCATCTTACATATAAAATGAAGAACTTTAGGCCATATACCATTGGTAAGGAAGGGACTCCAGAGTCATGAATGCTTCCATGAAAGCTATCTCTTTGATGTAACCAAAAACGTTCCAAAATTCTAGGAATCATCAGGATGGGATTGGAGAAGAAACAACACTGAAGGTTCCGGAGAATGGAGCCAGATGAGAATGGAGGAAAAGATTAGGCTATAGTTCCTTGAAGACCAAGGTAACTGAGAGTGAGCTTGGCAGATGCTATGGGAAAATGAAGTGGGAATGGGAAGGGAAGACAGACTTTTGGAAAGTCAGGAAAAGAGGGACCAGCCTTGCACTGAGTGGAGCACTTGACGGGATGAGCACTGGGTGTTATTCTGTATGTTGGCAAATTGAACACCAATAAAAAACAAATTTATTATTAAAAAAAAAAAGAATTGAAGTACTCAAAGAAAAAAAAAAAAAAAAAGAGGGACCAGCCTTGGAATAGACCAGATGTGAATTGGAACAAGGTTTACAGAGTCACAGCATCCTTCTGCAAGATTTACCTGAAATAGTGACCACAGAATAATCCCATGCCCATTAACTGGGCAAAGATGCCCATTGACAAGGTTTCCTTCCTCAATCCTGCCTCTGCAAGAAGAAGCTTCAGTTCTCAATACCACTAGTTTGGGTATTTATGGTTATTGGCGACTCATTGTATAGAATGAGAGTCCATGGCGGGGAGGGGGGCTATATCTCCTTCCCAGGGCCAGAGTTCCAGGCTCTGGCTGGTGACAGAGGAAGTGTCATAGAAGGTAGAGAGCTACCCTGGCACCTGCTTAGAGCTCTCATACTGGAATGCTCTCCAGATGTCTTCCGGACTGAGCCAAGATATCTGGAGACATTTGGGTCCCCACAGCCACTGTTGACCTCCAGACTGGATCTTTTTTTCCCAGCCTTTTTAGAATAAAACATCTGGATAGCATTAAAGAGTTTATATTCATTATCTCATTTGATCACCTAAAAACACTAAGATTTAGATGCACCTATAATTCCTGAGGGGGAAACTGAGGCTCAAAGAGATTATTTTTTTGACTTGCCAAAGGGCACCAAGCTACTCAATGATCAAGCCATTTATTCGCTCAGTAAATATTTCCTAAGGGCCTACTGTGTGCCCAACACTCTAGAGACCCAGACCTATCCAACCCTCATCAGGGAGCTCCCAGGCTAGTGAACAGAAAGTTGTAAACAGGCAAGTCTAAAGAAATATTATTGCTCCAAGGGTGCTTGGTACCAATCCAGAAGTTACACAGGAGGAAGCCTCCAGGATAGCCTGGGAGAGTCTTCAAAGATATTGAGGCAGCATTTGAGCTGAAACTTGAAGAATGACTAAGAATTTTCCAGAGAGAACAGTGGTATTCCAGGAAGGGAACAACGTGGGCAGAGGCACCCAACATGAGAAGATGCAGAGTGTTCACAGAAACTCTAAGTTGTTCTGGATCACTGAATCACACAGTGGTGGGGGAAGCTGGGTGCTGCAGAGGCTGGGACTGGCTGGGCTGAAGGGGTGTTCATTTGTTGGCCAACATGCATGCAGGGCACAATCCTAAACTCATACTAACTCATGGAATCTTTCTCTTGCCTCAGGGCTGGGGACCTCTGAGCATAACTTACCCTCCAGAGCCTCTTTGGGATCAGGCTGGAGCTGCCCTCTGTGGGACTTCTCTGCTCTAGCCTGGGCTCCTCTGTCCTGCACTGCTCCCGCTTCCTCTGCCACTCTCCCTGAGGGCACTTCCCTACCAAATGCTTATCTCAAGGACTGCTCCTGGGAAACCCAGTCCAAACACTGCTTTATTATTTTCAGCCACTTATGGCTACTTGGCACCATGCTATGTTTTATTGTCTGTCCCCTTCCCCTAGAATATAAGCTCCACAAGGGCAGGGACCTGATCTATTCATTTGTGCCTTCCTATGCCTGGAATGGTGCCTGGCACAAAGTAGGTACCCAAAAGATATTTTGCTGAATAAGTGATCTCAATTAATTCTCACAATGACCCCAGTGAGGTAAAAATTATCAACTCATTTTACAAATGAGGAGACAGTTTCAAAGAAGTTTAATAACTTGGCTAAGTTGGGGTCTCTGGCTGGCTCTAGAACCAGTAGAGCATGTAGTTCTCAGTCTCAGGGTTGTGAGTTTAAGCCCCATATGGGACATGGAGCCTACTTAAAAATTAATAAATAAATAACCTGGCTAAATTGATACAGATAGTGCCCGACACAGCCAGGGTTCCAAACTCTGCCCGTGTGACTCCAAACCAAAGCTTAAGCTTTTAAACCCAAGCCCATGTTTGCAATTTCCAGAACATGAAACAGTCTACTGATGGCTTCTTTGGCAAAGAAATATCCTTCTTACTCCTTACCCACTTCCAATTGACTACTGCTGTGCCTGTGAGCCTGTCTGGCCCCTGGACAGATTCTAGTTCTTTCTCATGCTTGTTTCCTTTTTTCTCTTCTGTGAAATCCTTTAGGGTAAGACTTCATCTTCCTCATCTTTGTTTCCCTAGCACCTCGCTGGGACCTGACAAAAGACTAGCAATCTGCAAATGTTTGTTAAATGGAAGAAAGGAAGGACTTGTCGGGTTTGCCCATTTCTGTGGTGTAAATACCTCTACCACGGCCCATAGCAAGCTAATCTCCCTCTAAGTTACTGTAATGCAGAATTGGGAAGAAATATGCACACAGCTGGCTTTCGGAGCCAGAATAGCTCCAGTGCATCACTGACTATGTCCACTTTATTTAGGAGAAAACTGAGATTCAGAAACTTGCCCAAATTCACATAATCAATCCTAGCAGGGAATACGATTGAAACCCAGGCCTGGTTGCCTGAAAGCTCCACACCCTCTCCTCTGCCCCACACAAACACTTTCTGTTGAGGCTGAGGAGGGCTGTCTGTGCTCAGGGAAGGAGTCAGAACTTAAAATCAGAAGGTGTGGGTTTGGAGCCTGGTTCTACCACTTTCTAGCTGTGAGACCTAGTGGCACCATGCAGTTTCTCTTAACCTAAGGTCTCAGTCTCCTCATCTGTTAAATGGGTATGAGTGAACAACATACATGGTTTCTCTGTGCTTTTGGCGAATGTGGCTGACAGAGCTTTGTGGCAGAAAAGCTCAGTCTTGAAACAAAACCAGCACCCCACAATGGGATGAGAGGAAAGAACTGCTCCCCAGGGATCCTGTCTCCTCTAAAGACATTGCTTCCCATAGCTCTTGGGGCCCACATCCTGCCTCCTTTTGCATGGGAGTTTGTCAGCAAAGGCAGGTGGAAGCATCCTTGGGTGTCTGCTTCAGGCTTTCCATAGGCTCTGCCCCTCAACCTCCTAACTCCTAACATTCCAGCACAAGCCCCTCCCTTTCATCTCTCCCCAGGAGCTCAAGCCCAGCAAAAACCAGAACCCTTCCCAGAGCTGCTGGAATCTTGGGCCCCATAAATCAGGATGCATCCTGACCTGCAGGACCAAATGAGTACTCTGGAAAAGTGAGTGAATCCTCTAATGATTATTTCCAAACGCAGTCCCACACCCCACGGAGCTCAAATCCCATCCCCTGGATTGAGCCACTTTGCACCATCACCCCCAATAAGGATTTCTGGGCTCAAACCTCCCTCCCTTGACACCCAAGTAGCATGTTGTGGAAAGAGCCCTGTGGCAGGGCTCGGGACTCCTTGAAACCAAGCCCTACTCTGTGGCATGACCAGAAGGGAGTCCAGCAACCCCTCAGAACCTGCACTCATCCTGCCCACCTGACTCAGAAGGAGGGGGCAGGTCTTTGAGGACCTTGGTAAGTGGGATATGTTGTGATCTCCAGGAACCAAGGCTGTCCTCAAATCATGCAAATTCACACGCACCTATGGACACAGGCATACACACTTCCATCTATACAGTACTGAGCCTCCCTGGAGTTCAGAGATGCACGTTGTGATGTTGATTGTAGGCCTCAGAAAAAGCAAAAGATATTTCTGAGTGACCTGAATCCCTGCGGAGCATATATGGAAGCAGAGGAGGGGAGGCATGGACTGGAAACTGAGAAAACCAGAAACACCGAGGAGGGATTTCCTGAGCGGAGTGGCTCCTGGAAGTGACCTCAGGAGACACAACAGCCTTGTAGGTCACTCACTGGTAGCGCCACCAGCTGGGGCCTTATAGAGGGCAGGCGCAGCCTGGCACCGAGAGGCTGGTGTGGGTCTGAGGAAGGGACACCTCTCTCTGAGTGACAGGGAGCTCAGAGGAAGAGCTCCAGCCTCAGAGGCTGGAGGAAGGCTCTGCCATGACAAGGACTGGAAACCCCTCCCCAGGGGGCTGGTACCAGCAACCAGCCAGAGTGAATCACAGGGGCCAGGGTTGTCCGTGTCCTGGCTTGTGTGCAGCGCAATTCCAGCGCTTTTGTTTAAGTATGTGCCCAAGGGGTGGTGTGGACAGAGGAGGCTGAGGAAGCCAGAGTTCAGAAGCAGTGCCGGCCTGGCGTCGAGCTTTGTCACATCTCCTGGGCATCAAAGGGACAGATAAAAGGCACTGAGAGATACCCTGTGGGAACTTGAGCCAAGAAGGGATGATTAGCAGGAGGAGAGAGTCCAACAGGCCAGGTAGCACTAACCATGGGACCCTTCACATGGCCTCACCCTAGTGGACAGACCATTCTCCCAGACCAGACTTTGTCAGGCTCTCAGAAATGATCCAGCCCACGGGGCTGATTTGGCAATCAAGATCCCCAAAGTTGGGAATCTGTAGACCAGCCTTGGCCAACATGTTCAACCCTAATGAGGGCTCTGAATACCCTCAGCCCCCATCCGGCCTGCCCGCCTGCCCCCAGAGCCCTGGGATAGCTGAGGCTGTGAGTGTGGGATCTGGGCAAAGTCTGAGGGCCACTCCATCCTGGCCATGGTGAAGCCCAATCACATTCTCAGCCCACATTGGAGCATGAGGCTTGGGCCCTAGAGCATTCTAGATTCAGGGACTTTCCCCTGCTTGGTGTTAAACAAACATTACCTCCTGCTGCTCAGGGCTCCTCTTTGCCTCTCCCAGGTCTGTCACCCCCACCCCCTCTGCCCCAGGCTTGGAGTGGAGGGAGTCCATTTCAACGTGCTCACCCAAGCCTGCCTCCCAGCCATCACCCTCATAAAATTCAGTGGGTGCAGAGAGCTGGCAAAGTCATTGTCCTACAGCTACAGTCGACTTTCTTCAGAAGGTGAGCCTAAGTCTCTGAGGGCAGCTTCTGAGAGTTGCCCCAGGGCCTACTCATGAAAAGGGCCTTGGCCTCTCCCAAGGCAGATGTGGAATCCTTGAGAATGTAGGCTTCCACCCGAAATGTTAAGGCTAGTGAGGAGGACTCGCTAGACCTCTCTGTCCACCCACATATGACACACGAGGACCCCAAGACCCAGAGCAGTGATGCAGCTACTCCCCAGTCCCAGAGATGCGTTCTGAGCAGCTCTCCTCTCTCTCCTGCAGCTCACCCTCCCACTCCTGAAACAGGACGCTCTCTTAAGCCTGTGTGAGGACCCCACATCTCTATCCACTTTCCCAGGATGGGCATTGGTATGGGCCAAGGCGGACTCCGGCCAGGGCAGGAAAGTGCTGTCTAAACATGCAGCAGGGCCTGCATGTCTGGCTCGGCTGGCTGTCACCCGGGCCAGGTGGGCCTCTGACACACAACAGGAATTTTCCATTCGCGCATCCTCTGGCTGGTTAGGATCCAAGGCATTTTTTAGCTTTTTTTTTTTCCCCAGTTGTCTCCCCTACCCCATGACATTGCACCCTGGGGTCCAGAATACTGGTTCCTAAGTTCCCATGGAGGCTTTGGGGAGTCCCACCTTCTGCTTCCCAGGAGCCACCTGTTAATATTAAAATACAGAATGCTAGAATGTAGGAGCCAGAAAAATGCTTTTTAAAAAATCTACACAGTGCCATTGAAGTTCAGAGAGAAAGGTAGCATGCCCGAGTCCATTCCACAAGTGAGTGGCTCAACCACAATCAAACACAGGTCTGTCTGCCTGTCCCTGACACTGTTATATTTCCACTGTGCCAGTTTCCCAAGGTTAAGAGCCAAGGTCACTGAGAGACACCATAAGCCACATGAGGGAGTTCCAAAGATGAGGCTGCAAGCAGGAACTGAGCCAGCCATATGGGGAAACTGCCAGATCACGGGAGAAAGACCCAAAATGGACAGCCGAGTCGCCAAGGACACACGCCCGCCCTCGCTCCTGTTCCTGGCCTAGCAACAGTTCCAATAGCTCCTCTCAAAGGCAAGGGCAGTGGGTAGTGTCTGCACTCTTCAGAAGTCTACAACCCCCTCATCCCACATCGCAGTGGTGGGGATGTTTTCTGGATTGGGATGAACTTGACCCTGTGTTCAGGGCATTTGGGGGACAGTAATAAGGGCCTTAGCCTGGTAAACATGTGTGAGATAGATAGAAAGTCTGGGCCCATGTTCTGGTGCTCAAATCTTGTGGGATCTTTGTCAGACTATGCAGGGGGCTGTAAGTAGGCTGGCAAAGGCAGGACATTTGTCCCTAAGGCAGGGTCCCTGGGACATAGAGCAATACCTGTGCCTACAGGTCAGGTTCGCAGCCAAGGGGAAAAGACTGACTTACAAGTTGAACTACATTCTGCAGGTTCCTCTCTCAGACCCTGGGAATGTTCCCCAGTCATAACTAGCACCCCAGATGGGGATCTTCACAAAGCAGGAACCCTGGAGCCCCCAGCCTTGTTCAGGGCAGTGGAGATAGGGAGACCTTTTTGCACATTAGGCCATTTGGTCTGTGCAACCTCAACCTCCATGAAATATCTAGAATGAGGTCCCCAGTGACTAACCCAGCATTTCTCAGAGTAAGTTCTGTGAAATAAAATCAAAGGGTGCTAGGGAAAAAAATTTTTCCATGGTCAATAAGGTTAAATCAATCATGGTTCCTCAAACGTATTTCCCACGGATCTCCTGAAGCAGTGGTTCTCAGCCAAAGGCAAAGCCATCCCCCAGGGGACATTTGGCAATGTATTCAGACATTTTTAGTTGTCACAACTGGAGGAGTGCTATTGGCATCCGATGCGCAGAGTCCTGGATGCTGTGAAATATCCTGCAGCGCACAGGACAGACCCACGACACACTGGCCCAAAATGTCAACAGTGCCAAGATTGAGAAACTCTGGCCTGAAGCATTGCAAAATCCCAAGGGAAGTCTCCAGTGTCCACAGTGAAGAGAACAGTTGTCATACTTCAGGAGCACTCAGGATCTGCTCTCCGTTTCTGTGTGTGAGGATTTCCTCTGCTGTGAGGCAACAGTCACCTAACTCCACCACCGGGATGCATCTCTCCAGGCTTTGAACCCCAGACTTGTGATGCCAAGCAGCAGGAAAGATACAGAACCTCTTCTGGAAAGGATGATGGCAGCCGTGGTGGTGGCTACCAACTATTTCCAGAGGCTTCACTGATGGCCGTTCTAGAGGCAGCACTCAGTGTTGGTAGAGCTGGTGGCACAAGCTAGAGTGTCTGTGCCCGTGGTGGCAGCTGTGGGGTCTTCCTGGGGCCAGTCCTACATCATGCTTTTGGGCATTGTTCATGACTGTTTTACCTCTGACCTTGGTTTTTTGGCCCTACAGAAGATTCTCTGAGCTACCCAAGATCCTTAGAATAAACCCCTTTTAAGCTTCAGTTCACAGAATTGGCTTCTGATTCTTGCAAACCAAAACTAACACCGAGTGCTATGCAGTTCCCCCAAATATATTTGAGCACAAGCTTCTTTCTTTTGTAGAACATCTCAAAGAACCTTTGTTCCGTGAGCCTACCTTGAGGAATACTGACCAAATGACCAAGAAGGCTTCCTATTACGTCTGCTCCAGCCAGAATCAGACCATGGCCCACCTCTACCCAATGCCACTGGGGGCACTCAGCCCCTTTCTCCTGGTCCTCACTGAGTTGGGGCTAGCCCACAGCTGCCCTTCCCCCCAGTGCCCAGAATAACCACTGCTGGCTGCGGCTTCAAGAGCAGAACATAATCCAGGTGTGAAAATGACTGGGCTTGTCAGAAGGTGGAAAGAACTGAAATGTGAATGTGAAGTCTGTTGCTCGCTCGGGCTGATGATGTTGGTAGGTCAGAGAGAAGTTTAAAAAGAAGCTTGAGGGAAAAGGAGGAAGCTTTAGGGACTGCCAGCTATCTACCCAGAGAATAGTGAAGCTATTCTAGGGAATTCTATGCCCCGATTTCATGGAGGATGTGGAGCCTGGTTTCAGGTGTGTTTAAAGTGAGCAATTTTAGATGCCACTCATTCGTGTACTCGAAAGTACATATTGAGCACCAGACATTGTGCAGGTGCTAGGAAGACGGTGTTGAATGAAACAGACACACCGGCCTGTCCCAGCCCTCCTGGAGCTTATGGTCCAGTGGGAGAGGCAGACATTGAATGCTGGAAGGCCCACTGGTCTTCTTGTTGGGATGGTGCTTCACGATAGGGGAGAAGAGGGGAGCCAGAGGACCAGAGCATGAGAGACCTAACCTCTCTGAAGGCAAGGAGGACTTCCCTGGGAAAGTGACCATCAGAGGAGCAGGTGTGTGCCAGGTAGAGACAGGGGAAGCCTGGGTAGAGGTAGAGTTCACATGGGACCAGAGACGAAAGGAACATGGTAGGTTTGGGGATCTAAAAGAAGGCTCCCAAAGCCCAGAGGGCCAGGGCAGGTGGACCTCGAAGCCAGGCTGGAGAGATAGGGGGAAGCAGATCCACAGGAACCCTCCAGCCACAGTTAGGTCCAGTCTTCCTCCTGAAAGCACTGGGAACTACTGCAGGGTGGGGGGTTCAGACTAGATCCACATGATACAGGCTGAAGAGAACCTGAAACTAGAAAAAATGATGCGCCTTCTTCAGTAGGTGAGGCAGATGAAGGGAACTTGGCCCAAGGTGAGTCTGGGCATCCAGATAAAATAAAAAGAGGTAGCAGAAGGGGGAAAATGGGCTGTGGGAAGCACCTACCTCATGCTGGGTGCTTTCCCATGTAACTCGGCACTCGCAGCAGAGCTGAAAGAACCATAAAAGCAGTCCTGGCCCCACACAGATCCAGAGTGCATGCCTGCCTGTCCCCTCCCGCCCAGTACTTGCTGTCCAGGCCTGAAGGCTGTCAGAGAAGTTCTGGAAGACACAGGCAGGGCCCTTGAGAATTGAGGGTTGGGAAAGGAGAGGGAAATAAGCAGAGGGGACCAACTTGCAGCACCCAAGCAAACAGCTCCAGAGACTGGGCTGGGAAGGAATCTTAGAGAACTGGCTGGTCCAACCACCCTCTTTACAGCTGGGGAAACGGAGGTTCAGCATGGGGGTGGCAGCGTTGGGTGGAAATAAAGCTCCAGTCTTTGGCTCCTCTTCCAGTGTTCTTTCTCCTGTTCCAGGTGTGTGTGAGCGTGCACACATGCATGTGTGGCCAAAACAAGGCCATCCTTCTCTCCATCCATCCATAATCCAGGCTGCCCATGATGTCGGCATGAATTAAGATGTTTATAGAAATGAAAAAAAAATGCTTAAGAAAGAAGTTAATCTCTATATGGGGGTGTCCAGTTTCAGAAGGTTAATATCTTGATTTTTTTCTAAATCCCCTTTCTGTTTTTTTCAAAGAGGATTTGGTGTTCTCAGTCCCAGCTGGGAGCTTAAGAAAACAGAACAGTGTTTCTCTGCCTCTGTCCTTCCTACAGCTCTAGGCCTCTCTTGCTGGACCTGGGGACAGGGACGTTAGATCCTGGCTTTGGTGCAAGCCAGTTCTGTGCCTCAGTTTCCCTCTGTTTACAGAGGCATGGAGCCTTCCCTTTCTACATCCCTCTTTCAATTCTTGGGGAGGAAGTTGGCCCAGCCGGAAGGCAAAAAGGCTCAGATACAGGAGCTGAGAAGTGATACTCACAGTTAAAGGAATTTAGGGGACTTGGCCTGGCAGCTGAAAAAGAACACAAGCCCCAAGGAAGGTCCTGGAAGTGTGTGTAGAGAGAGGAGGAAGAGGCATAGACTGTAGTGTGTTGTGGGGAATAACCCAGGATCCTACCTCCACCATTTACTGTCTGGGTAGACCATGGAGCCATCCTTCCTCCTTGGAAAAATGGAGATAACAATGGGACCATACATGCACTGGATATGTGCTCTTAAAACTGAGTTTGGGGGCAAATTGGAAAGCTACTTCAGGGGTCACCCCTGGTGGGTGGTATGGCCTTAGTGTGGCCATTCGTATCCTTCCAGTCAAGCCCTTGGAAGTCAGCCACCTTTCAGAGTCCCAGCCCACAAGACCCAAAGCTCCCTGGTCTCAAATTTCTATGAGAAGACCCTCTTCTGAAGAATGCTGGGTCCCACAGGGCAGCAGGAGGTGAGCTGGAGCCCCACTCAGGGCTAATTGGATTCTCAACAACTTTGACTACAATGAGAAGGCAGGTTCCAGTTTCTCCAGATTCCAAAGGTCAACACAACTACCTCTGCTCAAGTCTGGTGACCTGGCCACTGCCTGGAGCACCATAATCTCTATGCTAGGTAGAGATTTTTCTTATTAGGAAACTCAGCAATGGGATTCCAACTCTATCAAGACCAAGTGCCATCACCATTTTGCATGCCCTTGACCTTTCCTCTCTCTGGGCCTGTCTCCTCACCTCTTAAATGGCAGTTTAGACCAGATGACTTCCCTGCACCCACCACCCCACATACACATATACACATAAATTCCCTTTGGCACTTGTTTCAAGATTCTAAATTCCCACTGAGTCTCTGCTAAGTGTCTGCCTGCCTCTAACCGGCTCAGTCTTTCCATGCCCCCGCCCCCATGGCCCAGTCAGACCCTGCAAAACCCCTTTCCTCAGCCAAATCCCCAAAGCCCCAAGGCTGGCTACCTCCCTGGGCTATGCTTCAGGATTGGTTCTCCCCAGCTCTTATCCGGGAAAGAGGAAGCAGAGGGAGGGGAAGGAAATACTTTCGACATGCCAGTCCTGACTTCAAGACTGGTGATCCTGTATCTCACCGAATCCTTGAAACCCATCTTAAAAAGGTAAGTTCACAGCTGGACGGGGCTAAGACCCACGCAGGATGCCAACCCTGTGCTTTTTCCTCTGCCTCACAGCGGCCTCCTCAGATCTATTCTGTTGAAATGGGGCAGAGTGCTCCGGCCAGGAGGTCTGTCCTGACTCAATTCATCAAGCCTTTATTAATAGACCAGAAGGTTTGCTTGGCAAGGTATTAGGGGACAGAAAAGGTCCATGGAGCCCATAGGGTAATTCTCTTTTGGCCTCCAGACCGGCTCAGTCCCTCCCCCAGGGCAGTGTCAGGCCATCATCAGACACCCCTGGGCCTCTGGCAGCCGCGTTCCCATTTGTCCTTTTGGATCCAACAAGTTACAGCTCATTCCTTCGGCCACATTGTTCCTTAACGACATCATTTTTTCCATCTCCCTGCCGGCTCTGTGCCCTTCCGCCCGAGTGCCGCCTCCCAGCTGATCCCCATCTCCGAGGTGCTATGGATTCCACGGATCACTGGACTGCGCTATCTCTGGGCCATCTGAGATCTTCACAGTGCAGAGACCAAGTACTCACCTGTGCTTCCCCAGGATGACCCAGCCCTAAGTCCAACCCTCCACCAGGTGGGTGAATGGTCCGTTCCCCTCCATATCACATGGTGCACTGGAGACACTGCCCTTCTCCTAGGCATCCAGCTCAAAGCTTTGAAGGCATCCTTCAGTTTGTGCACAGCTTAGAGACGCTTTGAGTTTCTACCTGGGCTAGATGCTAGGGTTGGGCCATGGGCAGCTTGGTATCCTCCCTCACCTCCACCTTGGTTTGTGACCAAGTCCAGCTTGTTCATGATAGCTCTGTCTCCCCGCCAGCCCCTTTGCAAGCTGGAGTCACCTGGCTTCCCCCACAGTTCTGCTCTGTATCTTAGTTGGAGTCAAGCATCTGTCCCTCCTGGGTCCTAATATGTCTATGACCGTCCTCTCGGAACTGCCCATTCATTCACACAGCTAGTATTTTTAAGCGCTAACAATGTGCCAGGCCCTGTGTTGATAACACCTTCTGTTCTTTTCCCCTACGGTTGCCTAGCTCTGCCCTCAACCATTTTCTAGAGAAGGAATATAGCAGAAAAGTGAAAGCATAGTCTCTGGAGTCAAACTGATCAGGGTTTGAATGCTGTATCTGTCCTCCATTTGCCTATAGGAGTTTAGACAAATTGCTTCCCTATGAGCCTCAGTTTCCTCATCTGTGAAATGAGAATGCTGCCATTCCAAGGGCTTTGGGGAGCACTAAAGGGTCTGGGAAAATGTGCATTTCTGGCAGAAAGGCAAGAAAGAGCCAGGACCATTTGGAGGAATTGTGAATAATACAGGGTGGTGGGAGACGAGAGCCCCAAGTGAAGCAAAGGGGATGAGGCAAGAGAGGCAGACTATGGGGGCCATACCGAGGAATGCAGACTTGGCTCAGACGGATATGACCTCATGGTGGGATAGCTCTGCTCCCACTTTCCGTGTCCCTCCACTGCCTCCACCTAGCAGTACAGATTCTCAGGCTGGCACTCCAGGCTTTCCAACAGGCTCTGGGTCCAGCCTTCCCTCCCACCACTCCTGGAATAACATGGGGAAGAAAGTAGCTTCTTCCTTTTGGCCTCTCTCCTGGAAAATGATTTGTGTGGGGTGCCGAGGAGTGGGGCGATCCAAGCTTTCTTGATGCTCCTAACCCCCCTCCATCTCCTACCCCCGCCCTCTTCCCTGCCAGCCTAATCCAGAGCAATCAGCTCTCTTCAACCCCAGCTTCTGAACCAAGGTTGTTTCTCCTCCCCCCACCAAATGCCCAAACGCTGTGCATGGTCAAGCAAGGTCACTGGTTGCCCATCAGCACCAGGGCTCCTCTTTGAGGACAGACAAAGGCTTCGGTCTAATGACATAGGCACCCACCATCTGAGATCACCAAGGCCAGGGAAAACTGGATGTCAGGTGGCCCTCACAGCCTGCTCTAGCAAGGCCACCCTGCTCTCAAAGCTACAATCATGAAAATCAAAACAGAGAGAAGGGCTGGAGAGGGAGAGCTGGGTCCCAGCTGTTCATAATAACGTTCTCATATTTTTTTCTCTTTTTTATTGAGATATAATTGACATATAAAATCGTATTAGTTTAGGTGTACAACATAATGATTTAACATATGTATATATTTTGAAATGATGACCACAATAAGTTTAGTTGACCTCCACCCCCACATATAGTTACAAAATTTTTTTCCTGTTATGAGAACTTTGAAGATCTACCTTTCTGGCAACATTCAAATATACAATTCAGCATTGTCAACTGTAGTTACCATGTTGCATGGTACACCCGGGACTTATTTACCTGATGATTGGAAGTTGGTACCTTTTGACCACTCTCACACATTTCACCCACACATCACCTCTGGCAGCCATCAATCTGTTCTTTATATCTAGTTCAGTGGGTTTTTTTTGTTTGTTTGTTTGTTTGTTTTTTTCAGATTTCACCAATAGGTGAGATCATAGTATTTGTTTTTCTCTGACTCATTTCACTTAGCATAATGCCCTCAAGTTCTATCCTTACTGTCGCCAATGGCAGGATTTCTTTCTTTTTTATGTCTGAATAATATTCCGTTATACATATATTTTTTTCTTTATCCATTTATCCATCAATGGACACTTAGGTTGTTTCCATGTCTTGGTTATTGTAAATAATGCTGCAATGAACATCGGGGTGCAGATATCTTGTCGAGGTAGTGATTTTGCTTCCTTCAGAAAAATACCCAGAAGTGGAATTGCTGGATCATATGGTAGTTCTGTTTTTTAAGGTTTTTGGGGAATCTCCATATGGATGCCACAATTTACATTCCCACCACCAGGGCATGACAATTTCTCTTTTCTCCTTATTCTCACCAACCCTTGTTATCGCTTGTCTTTTTGATAATAACCCTTCCAACATGTGTGATGCGTGATCTCATTGTGGTTTTGAGCTGCATTTCCCAGTTGATGAGTGAAGTTGAGCATCTTTTCATGTACCTGGCGGCCATTTATGTCTTCTTTGGGAAAATGTCTATTCAGAAACCTGCCCATTTTTTAATTGGATCATTTGGTTTCTTTCTATTGCATTGTTGGAGTTTTTTACATATTTTCAATACGAACCCCTTATCAGATATACGATTTGTACATATTTCCTCCCATTCCATAGGCTGCCTTTCATTTTGTGAGCGGTTTCCTTTGCTGTGCAGAAGAAGCTACTTAGTTTACATTCTCACCTTTTAATTGAATTCATTTACTCTTAGTTTCACATTCATCACCTCACTTGGAGTCCCCACCACTATGTGAGGGAGGCTATGTGGAGACTACTCTCCTCATTTTCCCATGGTTTATGGAGGAAGCTGAGGCTCACAGAGGGGCCACAGCTGGCCCAGCTCCCACAGCTGGTCACTGCAGCGGTCTCTCGCCTGCAGTTCCCTGCATGAGGCTGCTCCTCTGATGTGTTTGGGTCACACCAGTAGCTTGGTTCCAACCCAGAATCCCAGAATTCCACTGCTGGAAGAGACTATGTTTAAAATCTCTCCTCTGCATCCTGCAGTGTCCAGAAATCTTTCACAGGGTTCTTCCTCTGGGAAAGGAGCCAGCACTCATAGAAGGGGCACTTCCATGGCACTGGGTCTCCCCTGTCTCCATCTTGCTCATCTCCCTCATCTCCAGGGAACTCCTCTCCCATATTCTCTCTCTCTAGCATGACCCAACTTCCTCCAACGATCTGGGACTAAGAAGCCATTAAATCGTGGTCAAAAAAAAAAAATCAAAAATCATCGCTGGTTTTTTGGAAACACACATTTCATTAAATTTCTAGAGGAGAAAAGAATATCAAGAGGGCATCCATCATTTTAAAAAATACATTATTTCGTTATTTTTAAAAATATAGTCAGAGTAATCAGGCCCTACAGCATATATTTCCATTCTGGACTAGAGTCCAAACCACAAGGACTGGATGGACCGCATTTCTGTTTTGTTTTGTTTTCTTTCAATTGCTCTATTGAGAGATAGTTAACATCCAGAAAGCTATATATATTTAATGTATACAACTTGACAAGTTCAGAGATAAGTACACATATGTGAAGCCATCACTACAATCTATGCCATAAACACCTCCATCACCTCCAAAAATTTCCTTCTGCTCCTTTTACTTATTGTTATTACAATTATGATTCTTTTTTATAAGAACACTTAACATGATATCTTCCCTCTTAGGTAATTTTTAAGTATACAATACAATATTGAGAGGGTCTACCATGCTAAACTCAGAATGAATCCTCTCTAGTTTATCCTACTCACTTGACAGACAAGGAAACTGAGGCTCAGGCCAGAGAAGTATTCTCCCCACCGAAATTCGGTAACTTCATGGCCAAATGAAGTCTTCATCTAGGTCTTTGCGTCCCCATACTGGGCCATCTTCACGGTGCTGCAACCCCACTGTGGCCTGAGATCTGGCAGCCTGGAGAAGGGACCAGGGGACCACTTTCTGAGCAGCCCCTGGCCTCAGACCAGCGGCCAAGGCCTGAGCCTCAGGCTGCTTTGATGCTCACGCATGTGTCTGGCTCAAATGGCTGTCCCTTTGGACTGCTGCAAGGGGCTGATTAGATGTAATTGCTTTGCCTAGAGCGAGCTATCTGCTTAATAGAATCAGCTCCCAGTAATTAGCCTGCCAAAGGCCCATTTCCCTTGCTGGAGTCCTAGGGCTTCTAGGCCCTTATTCCAACCTGTGAGTGTTGGAGTCTCTGCAGGCAGATATGGGGTATAAGTCTGTGGGGCTTAGGTTGGGTTGGGGTGGCTGGGAGAAAGCAGAGCTGCGGAGGTTAGCAAGGACTCCAGGTGCAGCCTTCCTTGGGGCCAGGGAACTGCAGCATTTCAAGGTTGGAGGGACAAAGAGCCTGTCACAGAGGAATTGCTCCTTATATGTTGAACTGAGTCCAACTGAATTTCAAAAGGTGTATAGTCCAGCCCCAAACTCAGTACATTCAGCAACCAAGTCAAAGGCATTTCTTACAGACCTGCTATGTGGCAGGCACTGTACTAGCCCCTTGGATCCTTCTCAAACAGCATTAACCCAAAGGACCCTTCAAGCTGTGCTTGCATACCCTCATTGACCAGGAACTCATTACCTTATGAGCAGCCCATTGCTTCTTCAGAGCTGTAAAGAAAGTTCTACCTCTTTTGAGCTGAAAGCTCTTCCACCATAGTATCTCCCCACAGATTACTGGCCTCTCCTAGGCCACCCGGAGCAAAACTAATCCTTCCTCCATGTGGCAGCTCATGCCCCCTGCCTCTTTTCTCCAAGCTGAACATCCCAAGTTCCTCTGGTTGTGCTGGATACATCATGCTCATGAGGCCCCTCATTAATCTCAGTAATCATTGATGGGCTTGAAACCTGCTTCTGTTTGTCAATTCCTGGTCAGGAGCCCAGCAACTGGGACCTCAGGGGTTAGGACTCCTCCCCCAGCAGAAAGAATTGCAGCCCTAGCCAGAACAGGACACTACCCAAGCAGTACCGTGGTAGTGACCCAGCCCCTCCAAGGATGGAAAGATACCTAAAACTTGCCCATTGGAAGTAAAGTCACCTCTCTTGCCCTCTCCCCCACCTGGACACACACATGCGCACACACACTGCTGTGTGAGCTCACAGGCGCCACTCAATACTCACTGGCTGATTAATCATTGCAAGTGCTATTATAATTATTGCGTTTGGTCCTGAGAACAGGCTGCCTCTGCTTGTTTCTCAGAAGCTATAAACCTGCAAAGAAGGATTTCAAGATTTGTGAGGATGTTGACTAGATCTCCAGACTCACTTTTTTTCCTTAGCAGCATTGTGTTTTTCGGGAAACACAGGCCATGGCTGCTCCAGTGTCTCTGTAGAGGACAGGCTTAAAGGACTTAATTCTTGCTATGGGAAGGAAGCAAGTTTAGGGAACTTCTCTTGCAGCTAAAGGCTCAGAAGTCAGGAGAGCCAAGCTCGAGTCCCAGCTCCGGCCCAACAATCTGTGAGGCCTGGAGGTGCTTGCTCCCTGCACCAGGCCCACTTCCTCATCGGACTGTGTGGTCTAGGGTTTCCTCTAGCTTGAA
The DNA here is from genome assembly GCF_011100685.1 of Canis lupus familiaris. Taxonomy (NCBI): domain Eukaryota; kingdom Metazoa; phylum Chordata; class Mammalia; order Carnivora; family Canidae; genus Canis; species Canis lupus. The sequence goes on from NC_049238.1 coordinate 20,792,384, forward strand.
CTATTCTGGAGCCTTGGCCAAACACAGAGGAGAACGTGAGTACGTGGAAAAGAAGGGCCAGGAGATGGAAGGGGAAGAGCAGGACCACAGCTAAAAGTCTTAGACTCACAGCCTCTTCTCACCACACACATGGATAGATGGACATACACAGAGACACAGGGACACATGGATACACACACAGAGAGATGCAGAGACACACACACACACATGCGGGGGTACACATGCACATATGCCAGAGGCTGGAGAACAGCGGCTGGTTTTCGCCCAGATGTCTCTCATCACCTGCTGGCCTGCTTGAGACCCCAGTAATGGGGGTTCTGCTCACAGCCCCTGCCCCAAATGTGGGAGGGGGGCAAGGTTAAAGGGAAAGGGAGAGAAGGGGGAAATAAGCAGAAAATCAGGAGGCATACAAATGGAAAAACAGAAAAGTGAATCACACGAGTCAGGGAGGGCCACGTAGGCAATCCTGTGCATTGCCAGGGAGAGACAAAACCAAGACAGCAGGACTGAGGACAACCCGGCAGTGATGAGGGACACTTCTGAGTATATGCCTCTGTGAAAATTCACGGCAGGTCCTCAAGGACACACACATGAAGATGCGCATCTCAGCATGATATTCAGAACCAGAAATGGAGGCCACTAAGGAAACCCTCTCTAAGGGCAAGGATTTGTCAGATGAGATGTGGAGGATGCAGACTTAGCAGCAGGCTTTCTGCTGACAATGAAGCCAGCCTAACCCCCCACAGCAACTCCATGAAGACCAGTTGAGTTCTCACTGGTCTCACTAAAAGGACACCTAAGTCTGTATCTGGAGGTGCTCACCCAGCTCACCTGGGGCAGGTTGAACAGAGCCGGGTGTCCACCCCTTAGCACGACTCTCTCTCCCCAACGGCTCCCAGAGCCTCTCCTTTGTGAACAGCTGCCTTTTGTGTTTGGTTTGGGCTTGAGATGTTAAACAAATAGTGTCTCTTGACAAATGCAAGCCGGCTGCACTGGGACTGGTTATGCTTTGTAAATCCAGACTAATCCTCCGTGTCTTTCCCTTAGGGATACACCAAGAAACACCTCCATTGTTACCCAGAGCACCCGGAATCCGATCAACCAGCCCTTGGCCATCAGAGGTCACAATCCCTGTGCTGCTCTTGACCAACCACTTCCTTGTCCGTGCTGTAGCTGCTGGGCACTTCCAGGCCCCCTTTTTCAGGCCTTCTCGTTGCTGGATATTGAGATGGTTCTGGATACTCCAGCAAATCAAGGACCCTATTCCAAGACAAGTAAGGCCTTATCCCTGCCCTGCAGGATCTTATGGTCTGGTCTAGACAAGATGACCCACAATGTCAATGTGAAGCTCCAGTACAACTAGTAATTAATAGGGGCAGGATTTGAACCTAAGCTTGTCTGACTCAGGGTCAGCATTTTACTCCCCTACTCTGCTCCCTGCCCCCATCCTCCAGCCAAACTGTCGAAGGACATGGGGTGCTGAAAAACAATGGACAGAGAAGGCTCTGGGCCTGTCATCTCTCAGACCACACTCTGGGCCATTGTTGGATGAGCATTGCCAATCACAGGGCCAGATCTATCATTGACATCCCAGGATGTCAGAAGGAAAGGACTTTTTGAGATAGTCAGCCCTTTCATTCTGAAGAAAAGGAAACCGAGGCACAGAGAGGTCATGTGATACTCTCTCAAGTCCACCAACTAGTTGGTAGTTGGTGGCAGGTAGGACCAAGCTCCAGGTGTCTAGACTCCCATTTTAATGCCCTCTCCACATGCTTCCTTGGGCCTTAGGATGCTCACATGTCCCTAAGCCAGGAAGGGCTTGCCCCAGCTTTAGAAGTGTCTATTGACAAAGAGTCACAGAAGCAAATCGCCTGGTTTTTCTCCCTACAGACTCTGCTGTCTGTGCTTCTGTCCCTGCTAACACTGCTGATCCCTAACTCAGCAGGTATAGGATGCTTTAAGGACTTCATTGTATACTGAATACACAACAAACATGTAGAATAACTCTGATGTACAAAGCACTGAGCTCCCCCACTGCGGGGAGGCAGATCATCAGAAGCATCTCTGCTCTGGAGAAGATAATGAGCCAGTGGGGAAGACAGATATTAAAAGAACTGACCAATCTACTAGAAAGGTGGAATATCTACTGAATTGAAGCTTAGACAAGGTGTTTTGGAAGCACAAAGGAGCTAGTGGTTCTGATTGGAGGTAATGGGGAATACTTCATGGGGGAAGTGGCCTTTGAGTTGGGTCTTGAAGCCTGAACAGGAGTTCAATAGATAAGCAATGGAAGAGTCAAGAAAGTACCAGCATCCTAGCTTATGGGAGCCACATGAGTCAGAAGTAAAGCATACTTAGCTGTGTTCAGAGCTTAGAAAGGAACAGCATGGAAGATGAAGCTGCAAAATAATACATGTATAAAGCTTAGTGAATAATAATATGCAGCAAATAATGATAGTTATGTTCCCTGCCTAACTCTGTGTCCTCTTCCTCATAAACTAAAGTCTTAAAAACAGTGACTAAACCCTCTTTGCACCTGATTCTTGGAAGAACTAGGGAAGCAGAAGCAGGCCAGAAAGGTCATGGGATGTTATAAATGAAGGCAGCATAGACATGTCCTGGTCCAAACCACTCCATTTATGGATGTGCAAACCAAGGCCCAGGGAAAAGGAGTGATTGGCCCTGAGTCCCACAGGAAGCAAGCAGGTGGAAGAGACAGGACCCCAGCCCAGCCCCTCCAGCTCTCTTCCCCCGTTCTCTACATTGGATCAGATTTCAGAAAATGATCACACAGGAGGCTGGCCAGTATAATGATTTGAGGAGCATAAAACAGCTCTTACTAACTGGCCCAAGGCATCTTCCACTGGATCACCAATGGATTAAAAAAAGAAGAAGAAGAACACAGAGAATTCATAGCTGAGCAGATTTTATCATTTATAAAAGACACAGTTGATGGAAGTGCTTTCTGACACGTGGTCCTGGCTAAGGCAGCCCTGTGAGGGATGGGGTTGTACAGGCAGGTCCCAGGAGTCCTGGACAAAAGGGGGTGAGATAGGCTTCTAGATATTTAGCACTATCTCACCCTGGTCAAGGGTGAGCTGATGGGACTCCTGCCTGCAGGACCCAGGGCCAGTCTAGAAATCTAGACTGGCACTAGCTTGGCTACCCCACCCCCTGCCCAAGAAGTGCCCCCCAACCCACCCAAGAGAAGAAAGGGAGAAGGGGCAGGAGGGTGAGACCTAAGCTGACTTCGCGGACTCCAGAGACACTGGATGGGATGTGCCACGCTCCCCTGCCAACAGGGGTCCTGATCCCATACATATGGGGGCTATGGGAAAGACCCCAGCCATGGGACGTAAGTCTTGGCCCCCCTTCACTCCCTGTGTGATCTTGAGCAACCCCTTTCCTACTCTCTGGGCCTCAGTTTCCTCATCTGCAACATGAGAGTATCAGGTTAGCTGATCTTTGAAGGTCCTTCTAGTTCTGAAGTGCTGTGAGAACAAGCTTCATCATAATTAATAATAAATGCCCTGCCCCTAAAGAGAGCTTTTTCCCTTTTCCAAAGCACTTTCACTCATAATATCACCTTTCATCTGCACAGCAGTCTGGCCAGGCAGCCAGAAGTGAGCAGACCCTGGACACACAGCCTTTCACACTAAAAACCAAGTCTCTGGAGCCTTGCTCACCTAGACTGGCTTTGGGAGAATTGGCTTCTGGGGTAGTTGTGGCCAAGAAGACAGAATCTAACTTGTGCCCTCACCCCCGAGGAAGCCAGGAAAGGTAGCACTTGTCTTCCAGGGAACCAGAAGATGCCAGCGTTGGGGGTGGGGTGGGGGGAGGCCTGCAGTAGGCTGAGTTCATGGTTAAGGGTGCAGGGTCAGAAAGTTTGTGTCAGATCAAAGACTAGTATAATTAGGTATTACATTTAAAGGTGAAAAAACCTGAGGCTCCAGGAGTCATTATGGGGAAAAGAATGGATTTGGAAGGCAGACTGAAGTTTCTTCCAGTTGGACGACCTTGGACAGTTCCCTGCCACTGCCTTTTGCCTCAGTTTCTCCATCTATAAAATGGACATAACCATACGTACCTTTCAGGATTGTGGTGAGACTAGAAATAATAAATGTAACATGCCTGGCCTGACACACAGCAGATGCTTGGTACATACTCTCTGAATGAATGGTTGAAAGAAGCAATGGGTTGGTGGCATTCCTCAGAGAAGCACTGGAATGCCCAGCAGGGACGGGTCAGGCCAGGATGTGGGCAGATGATTCTCCTGCTTCTGGATGGCTGTCTCCTCAACCTACCCTCAGTCAGGGGCCTTGGGGCCTCTTCTCTGACTCTCCTCGTGGCCCGTGCCAGGGTCCCGTGAAAGACTTTCTGACCCTCCTTGGCAGTGGGATTTGCATTCCTATCATTCTGCTCACTCAGCCCATCCAAGTCTGGAGTTGTTTGAAGCTAAGCAAGGCCTGCGGGATCATCTGCCATGGCACCTCATCGAGGAGATAAGGAAGTGAGACTCTGAGAGGGGCAGTGACACCTCATCTGGAGTCCCACAGCCTGCTCCTTCCCACCACCACTGCCACCATGTTGACAAAAGAAGAATCTGAGGCACAGCAAGCCTCCTGGTCTGGGCCCCACCTGCCCCGTTTCAGCTAGACCCCCATTCTGTTGGGATGCCCCATGTTGATGTCCGGCGCTCTCTCTGGCAGCTCACCGCAGGCCCAGCCTGGCCCACGGGTGCAGGACAGGGGCTCTGGCTGTCAGGACCCTGCGACAGCCTCAGGGAGGAGGGACAGCAGAGGAGGACAGCCGGGGATTCAGCGTTACTGGCCTAGGCGGCCAGCCTGTGCTTTCTGAGCCAGCTCCAGGAGCCGTGCTGACCTGGGAAAGGTCACATTTCATGAGAGCAGGGCTTTCCCTTGGGTGTTGGCCCTCGCGTGCCCAGGTCCGCAGCAGTGCCCTGCCATTTCTGAGACAGCCAGCAGCCCAGCAGCCGGGTGTGGGGTGGGGGGTGTGGCCTGGGCGGAGGGAAGCTTGGTCGAGTCCCAGCGCTGACACTAGTTCACCGTGTCCCCTTTCAGGTCACTTGACCTCTCTGCGCCTCAGTTTCTCCATGGACATAATAAAGGGCAGGACAGCGAGGCCCAAGGTCCCTTCCAGCTGAAACACGCTGTGATTTCCGTGGAGATGGGGGGGCGGGGGGCCTCTCTCTGCCTGTTCCTTTTCCCGTCTTTGCTTTCCTTTTTCCGTCGTCGGTTTATCTCCAGCTATCCAGGTCTCCCTGCCTCCGGGGCTCTTTCTGTTTCCATCTTTCGCTCTCTGCCTCTCTCGCTCCGTATTTTTCTGCCTGCCGCTTCTTTCTCTGCGCCTAGGAGTCTACCTCTGGCTGTATCTCCTTATCCGTCACACCCCCCTCTGCCTCTTTTTCTCTCTTTCTCTGTAGTTATAGACGTTTCTCGGTCTAGTTCTCTCTTTCCCCGGGTCTCTCTCCTTCGGTCCAGCCCGGTCTCTCCGCGGCTCTCCCGCTCGCTCCCCTTCCCCTCCCCCTCCGCCAGCCCCCCTCCTCCCTCCCTCGGCGCGTCTCCCCAGTCCTTATTTGGCTGGGCGGGAGGGCTGGCGGGAGGAGGCGGCCTGCGGGCGGGGGGCGGGGGGCGGGAGCGGGGCCGGGCGGAGGAGGGCGGTGGGTGGTGCTGAAGGGACAGCTCCGCGGCGGCGGCGGCGGCGGCGGCGGCGGCGGCGGCGGCGGCGGCGGCGTTGGCGGCGGCGGCCCCAGGGCGCGGAGCGGGTGCCCGGCTCGGGGAGCGGCGAGCGCAGCCATGCCCCAGGCCGCCTCCGGGGCAGCAGCAGCGGCGGCCAGGGCCGGGGCGCGGGCCGGGGGCGCCGGGGGGCCGGCGGCGGCTCGGGCGGGACGATGAAGCGGCAGAACGTGCGCACGCTGGCGCTCATCGTGTGCACCTTCACCTACCTGCTGGTGGGCGCCGCGGTCTTCGACGCGCTCGAGTCGGAGCCCGAGATGATCGAGCGGCAGCGGCTGGAGCTGCGGCAGCAGGAGCTGCGGGCGCGCTACAACCTCAGCCAGGGCGGCTACGAGGAGCTCGAGCGCGTCGTGCTGCGCCTCAAGCCGCACAAGGCCGGCGTGCAGTGGCGCTTCGCCGGCTCCTTCTACTTCGCCATCACCGTCATCACCACCATCGGTAACTACTCGCCGACGGGGGGGCGGGGACCCGGGGCTGGGCGCCGCGTCCCGGGGTAGTCCCGAGACGGCGAGGGCTGGGGGGATCCCCCGGAGAGGGGCCAGGCGCCGAACCCCGCGCTGCCAGAAACCCGAGTTCAACCTGGCTTGTCTGCCCCGCAGGGACGGGACTCGGGGGAGGCGTCGATTCCTGGCTCCGGACCTGACTCTCCGGCCGGGCCAGCCCTAACTTGTCCCTGCCAGGCTGCGCGAGGGCCTCAGGGGACTCTGAAGTGTGTGAGAGGGGCAGGAACGGCTCGCGGAGGCTGGGGAGGAGGGGTGTGGCCGGGCCAGGCCCTGGAGCAGAGCTGAGTGTAGAGCGGCGGGGAGCGCGCCACTCCGTGTCCCTGGCAGATGGGCTTCCGCACCTTGGCGTGTCCACACCGGCTGGGGCTCCAGGGAGACGTGTGGATGCAGGTACTCTGGCACTCCGCGGCACTCCTGCCTACTCTGGGTGCCTAAAACACCCTCTAACTGCCTCTGTGAGTGCTGCTTGGAGTGGTGTGCGTGTGTGTATGTGTGTGTGTGCGCGCATGTACGTGTGCGTGTGTGTGTGTGTGTGTGTGTGTCCAGCTCCCAGAGTTTGGGCACAGCCAGCCAGTGCCTTTAATTTTCTTAGGGCAGCAGATTTGGTGCTGGAAGCCAGATCCAGCTCTGTCTGCCTTCTCCGCTGTCCCAGGAAAACAGTCACCCTGCAGGAATGGCCTCAGTTCTCTTCTCCAAACAGCGGTGGGGCAGGCCACACATATGCCCAGACTCTCTCACAACATAGGCACGGGCACACATACCCACAGGTACGCACACGCACACACACGGCAGACACAGGCATGCACACACAAAGCACACAAATGGATATCCAGGAAAGGAATCTCCAGTGCTATTGGGAGGTGTCCAGATAGGAGTAAACACCTCACCAGCTCCCAAGTCTCTGATTCCAGCCGAGCTTCATCACTTTTCCTGCTATATGACCTTGGGCAAGTCCCTTCTGTCTGGATCTTGGGCTCACCTCCAGACAATGAGGGGTTGGCTGAAATGATCTCAAGCCTTCCTCCCAGTGCTGGCATGCTCCCAGCCCACCTTCCCCCAAAGCCCATTGGGATGCCTCCAGGCCTCCATCTTTCCCATTCCTTCTCCTCTCTCTGGTCCCCCTCCTTGCCTTGGCTGAGCTCCCAGGGGCTCGTTGCCACTTGGCATAGCCCATAACAAGATGGCAGTGTTTTCCTGGGATCCACAGGAATTGAGGGGGTAAAAAGCAGGACTGGACACTGCTCCTGCAGTCTATCCACTGCAAGACTTTGTCCCGAGGCTCCACTCCTCTCTGGGGTCCATGGGGAGTTCTGCTATGTAGTCTCCAGATTCTGCTTTTGGAAGAGGAAGAAAAGGACCCCAGGATTGGATGTGGCCCAAATGGGGGCACCTCTAGGTCCTGCTGACCCTGTGAGTTTACGGCAGAATAGTCAGACTTAGACCTGCCCAGAAAGGAGCCTCCCCTCTCTCACTTCTCTGCCACCTGCCAGGGTTTCAGAAGCACTGAACCACCAAGTTAGGCCTTCCGCTTCTTCCCACAAGTCGTGCCTTTGATTATGTGTCCCCTTTCTTGGTCCTGTGGTCCCTAGCTCCACAGTAACTACTCAGCTGACCTTGCCTCCAGCCTCATTCCCGCATGAAGCAAGCTCCCCTGGACAATGTTGCCACAAAGAATCTTCCCAAAGTGCAGCCCTCACCATACCAATACCCTCTCAGAAGCCCTCAGTGCCCTCCAGCTGGTGTGGAATCTGGTCCATGCTCCCTATCCCAAATGATAAGGACCTTCCTACCTGGCTCTATCTCCAACTTCATTTCTCACTTCTTACTGACATGATCTCTCCACGACAGCTATACCGTCTCCTGAGAACACTTTAAGTGTGCTTATCCGGCACACCTTTTTCTGTCTTCTATTTGTCTTGTCCAAGCTAAGCTTCCAGGTCCAGCTCAAATCCCAGATCCTTTTTGAAGTCTTCCAGACCATCCCAGGCCACCACTCTAGACAACTGCAGGACTCACTGTCAAGACAACCTGAATGACACAGTGTGGGCTCTCTTGCGCAGTTATTTACATTTTAGGGGATGTGTTTTGTCTCTTTAACCACACTGCAATTAACCTCCATGTGGGCAGTGCCCTGTGGTTCCCATCTCTGTTCTCCCAGTGCTGGCACAGTACCCTGCGGCACACATGAGCACTCAGAGAATGCTATTGATGAGCTTAAGGTGTGTAGAAATGAAAGGACATCATTCTTCCCCCTCCATCCCTGCCTTTTCCCAAAGTGCTTGTAGTCCTCACGCAGACAGATGCTAAAAGCTGGGGGTAGACGCAGACATAGTGCCTTTGGTGATATTTATTGATATAGTGCTGGGCAAGAGGAAAGACAGCATTAAAGCACCACCCTGGTTTGGGGGGGGGGGCAGAAAAGCACTGCCCACTTCCTGCCTCACCCAACCATCCCTGGCTTTTTGTCACCTCTCTCTCTGGCTACACCATCTGGCTGGAAACCGTCCACAGGGGCTCTGCTCTAAGACAAGCCTGTCTGGGCTGTGATTTGATGGCTGGAAGGGGCCCTATATGAAACTGATGGTGACCTCAAACCCAGAGGCAACATCCTCTGTCCACCTGACCCCTCTGGGGACCGAAACAGGTCTCCTGACTCATTGGGACGTTGGGATAGAAAAATGACAGAACCTCCCACTTAGTGATCACAACGCACACTCATCTCATCTCTTGAGTCTCAGCCTTTGCCGCTCAGGAAAGATGCCAGGGCAGGTATTATCAGCTCCATGGCACAGATGAGGGCATGGAGAGACAAGGAGGGGAAGGGACTTCCCCAAAGTCATGCAGCTGGTGAGCAGCCGAGTTAGAGCAAGAAGCTGGGTCTTCTGACTCCAAGCCCAGTGCTCTTTCCCTGCCGGTCTCTTGGCTGCTTCTTCTGCCTCCATATGCTGGGAAGCCCAGAGCCAGCTGCAATTGGCATGGCCAGGACGTGCTCAGTGATGCCAGCTTGCAGGGCGCTCTCGGGCAGGCCCTGATTGGTTGCGGGTCGGCAGGGTCTGAGTTAGTCATTCACCTGGTTAGTCACAGTCTCCATGGGCTGCAAGGATTCCTCCAGCTTCCTCATCCCTGGCTTCCCAGCCAGGAAACCCTTTCTTTGTTGTGCCCTAAGTTCATCAAACGCAAATGGAAACTCTTTTCTGGGAAAGCTTAACCTCTCTGGCTGTTGAGTCATTAAACTCCTCCGGGGCCCCAGCCCCATCTATTCATAGCCTGGAGGCTGTCAGAGCTGGAAGGGGACTCAAGATCAGCTAGTGCCACCCCCTCCTCTTACAGATAAGGAACCAGAGAGGTGACAAGAGTAACACAGCCAGAGGTTAGCCAAACCTGACTCCCCGCCTCTGCTCCTTCCACTCGTTCAGGATGCCTCTTGTTTGTTCTTATTATCAGCAGCGGGAACAGCCACCATTTATTGTCTACTCTTGGTCAGGCTCTATACGCTCTCGTTCAGTTCTCTTGACAACCCCTCAAGAGGGGCATTATTACCCTTATTACCCCCATTTTTCAGCAGAGGAAACTAACGCTTTTTGTGTAGATGACTCATGCTTGGCCTTGTGACTTGAAAGTGTGGCACCTGCCCAGATTCAACTGAGCCTCTTTGACTCCCATGCCCTGGCTTTCACCACTTCAAGAACTTAGCCCAGACCCTTGTATCCTAGGGCACCGGGGAGCCAAGGCTTATCTTTTCCCCTGGCAAAGTCCTTCCCAGGAGAGTTCCTCTTGCTCCAGCACACTGCACCCAGCCTGCTGCTCCCCAACACCCCCTGCCCTGACCAACCCAGACCATGTGGCAGAGCTGTGCCCAGCACCAGGCTCTCCCTGAGACCGCCGTGGGCTCACAGGTGCTCTTCTCCCATGTGGGCCCCCGTAATCCTCAGGGTTCTAAGGCAACAAGAGGCCAGGTGACTGATCAGCTGATGGAGCTGGGGCAGAAAACCTTCTGTTCTGCTCTCTCCTCAGCTTCTGGCCTGTTCTCAGCTGAGCACAGGTTCCCATCACCCACCACGTGGCCTGGGAGTCATTAGGTTGTGAATTCAAGCAGGCAGCTCATGAAGGAACCTGTACTTTTTACATCTTTCCAAGAAGGAGGAAAGTACAGTAGTGACCTGCCACCCAATATATCCTAGAGTCCTCAAATAAAAGAGTGAAAGGAGACATCAGCAATCATCCAAACACCCAGAGAGGTGAGTGACTTGCCCAAAGTCACACAGAAAGTTGCAAGTACAACCCTGATTAGAACCAAGGCCTTTGGGTGCCCCCGTTGGAGTTCTCTCCAGCGCTCCAGCCTGTTCTCCTCACGACCCATCATCTCTCTTAGCATCAAGACCTCTGGTTGCTTTTCACGCCACTGTTCCCAGTCCTCTGCTGACTGGCTGGGGTGGGATGGAGGGGCAGCCCAGCCGGGAATAGTCCTACTGCCCATGCTCGGTCAGCATTTCCTTCCTCCTTGTTCACAGGCCACCCCTCTGCTTGGACCGCACAAGCCTTTGCTGTGGTGGTCTAAGAAGGCAGGCTCTGGCTTAGGAGCCAGAGTGCCTGGGTTCATCCCTCAGCTCGCCTCTCCACTCACCTCCCCCAGCCCCCTGCCACTAGTTATATATGATCTTGGACAAGTTACTTAGTCTCTCTGAGCTCGTTTTGTCATTTGCAAAATAGGGAGAATAATATCTGCCTCCCAGGAATGAAATGGATAATATAAAGGAAATATCTGGTACAGAGTAGGTACTTAATAAGCAATATCTGTAATGATCAGTGTAATTAACATTATCGTTCATGTATTATTACTAGTACTCCCTCACAAAAGGGAACTGCTTGGTTTCCCAAGGATTACCAAGAATACAGCTACCTCATCTTAACAAGTGGGGGACAGTGGTGTTGGGGACCAGAGGCTGCCACACCCTTCCCTGTATTCTCCTAATCCTACTCCCCCAACCCAGGCTTTCCAGATCCTACCCATGCCTGGAGTCTGCCTGACATCCAAGCTCAGGGGCAATGCTCCCTCCTCTCAGCAGACGGACCTTGCAGAAGACCAGTCAGGAATGGCGAGGTTCACAGTGGTAGAAGGACCTTCCCTGGATTGGAGCAAGGGGGCAAAAATTCTGGCTCCACTTAAGTCACTTGCTGGTCCTCTAGGACTATCAGTTTCCTCATCTACAAGGAGGGCATATTTGATCAGAGGTCCTTGTGACTGTCGTGCCTCCTACCTACGTGTCCAGTTCCCTCACATCACAGTTTGGGGCCGGAGACATGGAGGGAGTGGGGGCAAGAATAGGACCAGAAATAGAAGACACACGCCTGGCCGGAGTGGGGACAGGAAAAACACAATAAGTATTTTCAAAGAAAACATAAACAAGCACAGATGAGTGTAGTGCAAATCACCACTATAAACAGCTTTCAGCTGGCAGCACAAACGGTGAATCTGTGAGTTGATTTTGTAATAAAAAAAAAAAAAAAAGTAAAAGTGATTTCCCTGCAGTCAGCCAGCAGCAAGGGAAGAGACCCAGCAATGACGGAGAACATTCTCAGAGACCCAGATGGGCACTCCCTCTTGCCCCATCGCTGCCTCAGGACGGATGCAGGGAATTGACATGTGTCTGTAACATCTCAGGCCACATCTGGGGCACTCCTCACAGCCTGCACTCCCACCGCTGCCCTGGGAGGGCAGGCCTCTCATTCTGTTAAGGACAAGGACAGGGAAGCTCAGAGAAGTGGAAAATTGGCCCAGGATCCTACAAATATAAAATGATAGCGCCAGGGCTTACCCCCAGGGCCATAGGGAGTATCTTTTCAGAGCCATGCGGCTCCTCCCCTCCAAGGAGCCCCTGCTGTCCCTTCTGTGAATGTCACAAATGATGCAGGATGGGATACCGGGGTCCTTGCAGGACACTCAGTGATGGCCTCAGCATCAGGATCTCAAGCCCTCAAGAACATTTAGCCCAAAGAGAAATCAGATTTTTAGCTCCAACCCTCTTGCTTTATGAAGGGGAAGCTGAAATTCAGATCACAGAAGGGACATGGCCAAGGCTACACTGAAACAGTTAGTTTCAGAGTTGCCTGGAAGCCCTGTTTACTGACGCCTCACTTGGTGTTCCTGCCGGCCACCCACCCCCCTGCCCTGCAGTCTCTTAAAGAAGAGAGCAAGCTGCCAGCCAGCCTTTCTGCTTGCCCCGGGTCCCCTCCTGACCCTCCTGTTAGCCTCCAGTCCTCAGAGAGCCACATGACAAATGCCTTTTGAGACCCTTGTCTGCTGCAGAGAGAGCAGTCAAGGGTCCCAGTGATGCCACTGCCTCCTGGCTGGTCCACACTTCCTCGTTGTCCAGAAACTGCCCTGCTAAGGTGGTTCCCAGGCAGCTCCTGGAGACACCTGGAGCCAGCCCACCCCAGCTACTGCGCATGTCACACCTTCACCTTCCCGTTTCCCAGAGCCAGCCGCAGCTGCCACCTAGAGCCATCAGCTCCAGTCTTCCTGGTCCGGTGGCCTCCCGGGGCCCCTGCCAGGCTTCGGCCAAGCTCCCACCTTCTGCCTTCACAAAAGCTGGCCTCTCACTGCTCCTGCGTCCCCCTTCTTCCTCCAGTGACACACAGGACCCCTTTGTGAGGGGGCACGTGGCTGCTGGGAATTCAAAGCAGGAGACTTGCCTGGGAGCTAGAAACAGGGTTCTTTCTCCCCCCTTAGACAAACCCTCCAGCTTTCTCTCTCTTCTGCTGCCCCTGAACTCGTGGGAGGAGCAGACCCTTCCCTGGAATGCGTCAGTCTTCCCATCTGTACAGAGGAGATGCTCCACAGGGGAACCAAAGAAGTCCTGCTCAGCAGTATGGATACATTAATGCTTTGCAAACACTACTGTGCAGGGAAAGACCTGGTTGATCTTGTTTGAATGCAGATTCTGATCAGTAGGTTTGGGGTGGGGTCTGAGATTTTTGCATTTCTAGCAAGCCCCCACCCCCACCCCCGGGACAATGATGCTATAGATTCATAGTCCTCACTTTGAGTAGTGAGGATCTAAACAACCTGGAGACATGACTTTGGGGAATAGACTTGAAGTGTGGACTATGGTTTTAAGAACAAGAATGTGTAGAGCTCGAAAAATCCCTAGGAATCTGGCTGTGGAATATGAGAGCCAGTGGCATAAGAGCTGGTGGATCCCTACTCTGAGTCTGGAGAGAGGCTGTGGCTCGCCCCACAAGAACCAGCCATGGAGGCTAACGAGGCATTGAACCCACAGACTGTGGGGTTCACGAGGCATTGAACCCACAGACTGTGTGGTCATGTGGGTGGGGAGAAGGGAGGAGAGGAGTGAGAAGGGCTTGCCCCATGGAGAAGCATGCAAACGGGCATCTGCTGTCCTCAACTGGCCTCTATTCCTCCCCCATCTGCCAGGGAAGCTCCTCAGATCCATGGAAGATGTGTGCCCGAGATTAAATGTCCAAGTGGGTTACTGGCTCCGACCTCATGGTGACTACACCAAATCCCAAGGGGCAGTGCAGCCTCCAATCACCATTAAGAGAGGTTTGGTGTCATTTCTTCTTTTTTTTCAAAGAAGATTTTGTTTATTTATTCATGAGAGACACACAGAGAGAGGCAGAGACATAGGCAGAGGGAGAAGCAGGCTTCCTGTGGGGAGCCTGATGTAGGATTCAATCCCAGGACCCCAGGCAAAGGCAGACACTCAACCTGAGCCAAAGGCAGACACTCAATCACTGAGCCACTCAGGTGCCCCTCATTTCTTCTTTCAAGAAGAGCCCCAGCTTCCTGTGGGCTGGGATCCATACAGCAAAGGACAATGGAGGTCTCCAGGCCCGTGATCCTATGGCTACTAGATACACTCATCCTGTTGTCAGCAATGGCGTGGAATACAGCCAGACTTTAAGATGGACATCAACAACCTGGGGAACAGTCAGAGGAGGGGAGCAGCATGCCAAATGAGGGAGACTTGGCACGGACAAGTGTGGAGAGCATGCATGCTGCCTTCAAATATCTGCTGGGCTGCTACAAGATAAAAGAACCAACCTTGGGCTTATTGGGCCCAAGGGGTTGAACCAGCACCAGTGGGTCAAGTTCATATAAAGACTTAATCAAGTCCAATATAAATGTAACTTGTTAGAGTTGAAGCTGACCAAAAATGAACTATGCTGCCTTGTGAGCTGGTGACCTCTCCCATCACAGGAAGCATACAAGAAAACACTGGGTGGGCAAGCTGCAGAGGATATCTGTATCAGTTGGGGTTCCATCAGAGAAGCAGAACCTGTAGGAGATACATATTAAGAGACATATTACAAGGAATTGGCCTATATGGTGATAGTGGCTGCTAGGCAAGTCTGAAATCCGTAGAGTAGACCGTTAGGAAGCTGGAAGTCTTTCCAGCATGGGCTGAAGCTGCCATCCATAGGCAGAATTTCTTCTTCAGGGAAACTTCAGCTTGGCTCTTAAACCCTTTCAAATGATTGAATCAGGCCCACTCAGATTATCTAAGATAATATCCCTTCCTTAAAGTCAACTGATTATGGACTTTAATTACAACTACAAAATGCCTCACAGCAACCTCTAAATTAACATTTGATTTATAACTAAGGGCTTTAACCTAAGCAGATTGATGTGTCAAAAAAGATCGTCACACTATCCATATATCAGACTGGGGGTTACAATAAATGGCTTTTAAGATTCTTCCCAACCCTGAGATTCTTTGATTTCTTGACCTTCCAGGGGGCAGCCTGGAGAGTCCAAATACTAGAAGAGGGACTCCTAAACCTTCAAATACTGTTGAGATCTCCCGAGTACTAGGCGCTATAGTTGGCACAGAAAGAATAGATGACCAAGAGCCAGCTCCTTCCCCACGGAGCCTCTGGTCTAGTGGAATCCTGAAACCACAAGTTGAATGTAATATATGCTAAGTCCTAGTAGAGTGACACAGAATAGGGAGCTGAGAAGGCTTCCTGTAGCAGGTAGCACTTGAGGGAGTTTGAATGAGGAGTGAGGACTCTGGTAGGTGACTGATGATGGGTTGTGAGAACTTTCTAGATGAGGAAACAGCATGGGACATGAGTGTACCCAAGGAAAGTGGCAGGGGCAGCCCCTCCAGGGGCTGACTTCTGGACCCTGGTGGGTGGACCTGGTTGCACAGGCACTGAAAGAGGGAAGTGCAGTCCCCAGCCTGTGTTCTCCTGCCTGGATCCTGACAGTGGGTGCCCCCATATTCCTAGTCAAACCACTGGGTGCCCTCGTGACCCTGGCTGAAGCAGTGGATCACCTTAGTTGGATAGCAAGTGCCTTCCTGACATTGGTTGAACCCATGGGTTCCCTCATAACCCCAGCTGAACTAGTAGGCGCCCCCAGGATTCCAGCTGGACCAGGGGGTGATGAACCTGAATCCTGACCATCTCCCTTCACCTTCGCCCTGGTCACCCAGCAGACCTCAGTCCCCTGGGAGTGCTTCCCGCACTCCTGTCACCACACTTCCTTTTCTGGGCCACAAAGCCACTCTGGAGCCCAGACTGAAACCAGTTTTATGGATAGAATGCAGGAGCCCTGGGGGCAGCACTCAGCTGGAGAAGATACTGTCACACAATACTGTGTGGATATTTCCTTCATGGACAACCCCAGACACTGGCTCTCAGACCCCTTCATCTCTGCTCAAGGCTTCCCAGCTTGGCACAGACTCACTGTCCCTCCTCAAGAATGTGTAGGGCCTCCTGACCACAGCTCCAATGCAGAAATAACCATCTCAGAAACTTCCGAAGAGGCACATTCCAGCCCTCCAGCCACAGGACTGTCTGGGGGCTCTCTCCAGAGACCCAAACTGTGTCAGGCCCCAGTAGAACCGCCCAGAGAGAAGGACACCAGGCTCTCAGACAGGAAGTGGTCCTCTCCTCCATGATGGCTCCAGGCCTCCTGCTAGTGCAGAGGAGCTCCCCGGGACCTTGGGGGCAGGCAGTTACAGGCAGGAGCAAACCTCAGATGGAGGCACCCAGAGGGGTTTGCCTTGGGCTGTTCTTCCAGGTCTTAGACCTGATGTGGAGCAGCCACTCCCCGCAGAGCCTGCCTCAGTTTCCACGGTTAGAAGCCAAAGCTGCCATTTGCTGGGAGGTTTCTCTGGATTGAGCCCATTATGTGTATCACCACATTCGATCCTCAGGGCGACGGGGCCACTGTTACAATCCCCATCTCACAGACAAGGACTCTGAGGCTCAGAGAGGTTAGAGAATGCACGCAAAGGCACACTGCTGGCAAGCAGCAGAATGGGGATGGGTAAAGCACGCCCTGCTCTTGGCTTAGAAAGCCCTTGGTCATACAGACTCTCTTCTGAGGCTCCTGACAACCCAGGTATCATTATTCCTACTTTGCCAATAAAGAAACCAAACTGGGGAGCCTAAAGCCACTTCCTACAATCCTAAGGCAGTGATACAGGAGCAGGAGTCAAGTCAGGACCCCCCAGACCTAAACCACCCTCTCCCCTTGGAACATGGGTGCCCTCACCTCCTAGACAGTGGCTGAACATGGGTTATTCCCATGGCAGGGATGTGGGGGCCTTGTAGAAGTGCATGTCAGCCCTTGGAGGGAGTATTGGGGGGGTGGTCTTAGTCTCACACATTTGTCAACACCATAGTTCTGAGCAGGATGGAAACCTAAGACTAGAAATGAGAACAGAGTGATGATTCTTAGGAGTGGCCAGTGAGTGAGAGAGGGGGCTGTGTCAAGGCTAACTTGGGCAAGCCACCTGCCTGCTCCCCGGTGTGTGGAGGGACAGGTAAGATGGCCCTGCACCCCAGTGGAGAAAGCTTGTCCCAGTACCAGCCGTTGTTTGGAACCAGAGTGATGGGTGTCAGGGCCTGGGCCTAGGACTCAATTCATTAGGCCTGAACTAAGCCCGGGGCCCTGCAAGTTTTAAATAGTCCCCTATGAAGGGACCTGCAGCCAGGTTTGGGAAGCACAGGAGAGAAAAAGATCATTAGAATCAGCATTCTGTACTTCGGAGGCTGGACCACTTGCCAGCCCGCGGCTAGCATTTTCTTTCTGGGTTTCCTTGGGACTTAAGAAACATTCGAGGGGTGGCTAAGGAAGATTCTTTAGAGTTCACAGGCCAAAGCTCCTAGGGTAAGCCAGGTGGCAGAGACAGCAAGAGTCAGCGGGTGGCCCCAGGAGAAGGCCCAGTGCCCACCACCCCCAGGTAAAGAGGACTGAGAGGCTCAGTCGGGCCCTGGAGACAGGTTCCATCTTCACAGCTTTAGCTCTCAGGCTGCCCTCGACCCCAGGGAAGAGATATCAGCCCCAGGGAGGCCCCTTAGTCATGTGAGTATCACTCACCTGGGAACAAATGGGGGCCTTTGGTCTGGCAGAGCCAGGTGGCTCACTCTGCAGTGAGTACGGATTTTCAGTATGTATCATGGATTTTCCACAGTGAGAGTTAGACAGGGTAAGACCCTCTGGGGCGGCTCTTGGTCTTGGGTCCACTTCCAGGTAGGGCCAGAGAGAGAGAAACCTAGACCCAAGTTCATTGGCAGCCCTCCCCTTGGGTGTCATGCCCAGCTCAGCACCCCAGAATTGGAAGCACTCATCTTCCCTGGGCACTAAAGAGGCCCTCGTGTCCCCTGCCTGTCCCTCAGGGTCAGCTACCGGATTCACAGAGGTGGGCTACGTGTCCTTTCTCTGAGCCATGACTAATGATTTCTCCTCCTGTAGCTGAGCTAAGGAAAGTGGGACACACAATCCCCTCCACTGTCTCTCAGCTCCTACCTGCCTGAGAGACCCACAGCAAGTCCCATGCCCCCTGCCCCCGGCCTTCTCTGTGAGGGACTGGGCTGCTGTGTCTGAGCCCCTTATAGCTCTGACCATCTCTGTTCTCTGTTGAACCTACTCCTGGCCTCTACTTCCACTTCCAGCCCTCCTAAGAAGCGCACTACCCAGCATTATACTCATGTCCCCACTTCACCCCATGCATGCTGGCTGAGCCCTGGAGGGACTTCCTCTGTGTCCAGCCCCAAGAATAGAGCTCTGTACAGGACCTCCAAGTCACCCCTTTTGGAAAGAGAGCATTTCTGACTGTGGCGGAGGTCCCGCTTATCAGCAGAGCAAGTCCACTGCCCCAGCCCCTGGGACAGCTGGAATGCAGGGGCCTCCCACCGGAAAGGGCGGCACCCACAGCCAACAGCTCCCATAGTAGTCGTGGGTGGGGTGTGGGAGGCAGCCGTGGTGCTGAGAGCTAGCGCTGTCTGACAGGGGGTGGCCAGGAGAGAGGCTGCAGACACTCTTTTTCCCAGGATGCCTCTAGACCTGAGCCGGTCCTGGGTGAGCACTTAGGAAACATCCAAGTTTCCAAATATTCAGTATTGCAGGTGGCCAGTCCTGCAATCCTGGCTCTAGGCTAGCTCAGAGACTCTCAGGGCCCTGGGAGCTAAAGTCCTGCTCATGGACCAACTTTCAACATCCCACCTAGACCAGTGACCTGCTAGATCTCTGAGGGGCCAGGGTTAGCTCCTGGGTCCTCACAAGAGTTTAATATCTCAGAATGTTTATGGCACATCACATGATTCCCTGTTGCAGAACATACACAGGCCAACCCGAAGGCCATGGCAAGCATCCTCCTCAGCCTTGGCTAGAAAGGGGGTGGAGTTCAGAGTGCTGACACCAGCATAGTCATGCAGAACAAGGACTCACCTTGGCACTGGATGGCATCGCAGCAATTCCTGGGGTCCTTTGGATTCTTTGAGAATTGTAGATTTGGTGTAACTTCCCTCTTCCAGATGAGGAGACTGAGACCCAGGGCTGGGGCCAGAGGGAGATAGAACGTGACCCTCCCCAGCCACCAGCAGTTCAATCATAGAACTGGCTCTCTCAGACCCAGCCTCCTGGCCCATTCCACTGGCTCAATAACCACACAATCATCCCTCCATTCCCTTCATTTTCCTGAGCACCTTCCATGAGTCAGGCACCATACTAGGTCCCAAAGTCCCAGCTTTGTCCTCACAGTATCTACATTTCAGAGGAAGTAGGTAGTGAATAAACTGAGTTATATGATCACAAATAAATATCATCTCACTAGTACCAAGTGCCAGGAGACAGTAAAACAAAAGGATGTGGTAGGGTCCTTGGGTCGCCCAATCAGTGAAGCATCTGACTTTTGATTTCAGCTCAGGTCATGATCTCAGGGTGGTGGGAACAAGCCCTACTCAGTGCTCAGTGGGGAGTCTGCATGGGATTCTCTCCCTCTCTCCCACTGCCTCTGCCTCCTCCCCTGCTCATTCTCTCTCTTTCTCTCCCTCCCTCTCTCTGTCTCTAAAAATAAATAAATAAATATTTTAAAAACAAGAGGATATGGCAGAGAGAAGGATGGACAATCCTTCCCAGGAGGAGTCTCTATGATGCAAAAATCAAGAAGAGCCTGTGATGAGGGTGTGGGGCAGGGAAGTAAATGCAAAGCTCCCAGGTGGGCCAGAGTTTGGCATATTTGAGAAACAGGAGCAGAAAGGGCAGTGGACTAGGCGTACTGAGCCTAGAGGCGCAAGCATAGAAGAGCTGGGGCTTTCAGGACCATGGAGCACATGGTCAAGAGCTTGGATTTTACTCAATGTGTAATGGAAGTCCCTGGAAGGCTTTAAGCAGGGCTGTTATGTGATACGACTGAAGTTTTTACCAGATCGCCGTAGCTGTTCTCTGGAAGTCAGGTGGCTGTAGTTCAAGAGGGAAGCTGGCAGACCTATGAAGCTTCCAGTGTCCTGAGAGAATGAGGGTGGGTTGGATGCGGGGAGACTGTGGACGTGGTGAGCAGGTGTGGATTGGGGGTGTGCATCAGGGCCTAGTGGCTGGACCTGATGCAGGATAAGATGCCTGAGATGGGGGAGAGGAGGGTGGAAGATGGCTGTGGGCATCAGGGAAAGAGGATAGTCAAGGATGGGCTTTGACCTGAGCAACTGGATGGAGGGTAAGCATTGTCTGAGACAGAAAACAGGGAACGTAACAGGTTTGGTAAAGAGATGAGACTTCTCTTTTAGACACACAGGTTAATTTTGAGATGCTAAGTCCCTGTGGGCTGTGAGATAGACAAGTCTGGAGCTCCAGGGAACACATTTGGGAGTTATCAGATGGAAATAATATTTAAAGTCACCCAGTGAGATGGGATGAGCTGGAAAGAGGGGAGAGCGGGGGAGAAAAGTCCCTGGGGAGGGCAGCACACCACCCCCACCCCATCCCCAATACTGCGGGGGAGAGGGAGCAGGAAAGGGGGTCTACCAGACCCTGGAGAGGAACCTGGAGGGCAAGAGCGTTGTTTCGGGAGAGAGGGAGCTGTCAGCTGCCAGCTGCTGCTGGGAAATCAAGTCAGATGACCACAGGGAAACAACCGGTGCGTTTGGCAGCCTGGTGGCCGTGGGAGACACTGACTGTGAAAACACAGTGCCGCCTTCCACAGCCCGTTCTGGAAGGTGGAAGGGGCTACTTTTCTATCTGGGGAGCGGGAGGTGGATGGGGCGGACCGGATTCCAAGAGAGGCTGGGAGAGAACATCGCAGCTCCCTGTCCCCAGGCCTCTTCATAAATGCTTCACTAGCCCCCTGCGGAGGCCCATGAGAAGTTATCATTATGTCCATTATGCAAATGAGGTCCAAGTTCCAGCACAGTTATCGGCTCAGGAGCTCCAGGCCCGGCTGACCCCAAAGCCCCTGCTCATGGTACAGTAGCCTCCCAGCCAGCTCCCAGCTGCCTGTCTCCCCTTGCTGCTGCTCCCCACATCTGCTTCCACCTTCCCATCCATCTCTGTCCTTTGATCATTTCTGTCAGCTTCCAGCAGTCCTGGCCTCTGCCTCCCTCCTTGGGGTAAGCTCTGCTTTTTCTCTTTGATCCTGCAAGTCTGTCCTCAGCTGCATCCTCAGCTGGGCCCCATGTCCCCCTCCCCCATCCCACTGTCACTGCAGGATCCCCTCATACCCTCTGCCAAGGGTGGGGGATCTGCAACTTTCTGGGGGGGTTGGGGGAGCCTGGGTCTGCGAGATGGGATGTAGGGCACGTGGCTCTCTCTGGCCAGCCTGAGTGATCTCCTCCTGCCCCTGCCTCCGTGTCCTGACCGAGATGAAGGAGGCCGTCCAGGATGCCCAGAGCCATCTCCAGCTCCTACCCTCAGATTCTGAGGCCCCGCCTGGCCCTGGCTGTGCTGTGACCTGGCTCCCAACTGGAAGAGCTCAGCAGAGGGGACCCAACACTCAGGCACCAGGGGGCCCACGCTCCCTGAAGTCCTGACAGGGGGCTGCAGTAGTAATTAGCTCCTCACACATCCCCGGGGTTATTTTTAAGCCTCGTTCTTCCCTGGTTTATTTTTAAAGTAACACTGGCACGTGGCTGGCCAGCTGCCCCTCCCAGGTGCTGGTGCCAATTTGGGCCAGGAATGGAGCAGGGCAAGATGTGCCCCTCCTCTGGGCGCCCCCCGCCACGGGGTGCCAGAGTTAACCAGCCCCTCACTGGATGGTGAGGAAGTTCCTGCTGCTCTGAGAGGCTGGGTCCGGCCTGGGGCGAGCAGGTGGGCTGGCAGCAGGGAAACCCCCACCCCAGAAACTCCCACATCCCCATCTTTACTCTGATGCACACGCTGTGTGACCTTGACCAAGTCACCTCACCTGCCCAAACCTCAGCTTCCTGAGAAGGAGAGTGATGGCCATATCTGCCTCCCTAACTGTCCAATACTAGAAAGAGCAAGAAACTGCAGCGCTACACAAGCAGGAGGGAATCCTGGCTAAGCTCCCCATTCAAACATGCCCCCTCCTCTGTTCCACTAAACTCCCTGGAAGCCCTGCCTTCTCCCTGGGCGGGGAACTCCAGTCTGCCAGAGGCTCCTCAGTGCCCTCCGTCTCTTACCCACCTGCCCTGAGACCCGCCTTCCACATTTTCAGCTTGGCCGAGCACTAATCCAGGCTGCCCGGGGTGCAGGGCAGCTGTCAGGCTGCTGGTGCCCATTAAAAGGCTTCTGCTTGGCATGGGGGCGGCGAGGGCAGAGCCACCCCTGCCCCAGCACCTCCCCCTGCCCACCTCCTCCCTGGCAGCCTTCCAGAGAGCTCAGCTATGGAAAAGCACTGCCAAGGGTTAGCTCCAAAACGCTTTCCTCAGCTACAGAGCAATAGTTAAGCCCAGAGAGATATGACATATGGTAGAGGACACTGAAAGGCAGGTTGAAAGTTTGGGCTTCTTTCCCTGAAGGCAATGGGGAGTCACGGAAGGTTTTTGAGCATAGGAGTGACATTTTGAGCAGGGAGCAAAGTGGAGCATAGTCTGGAAGTTGGTGTGGGGAAGGTTGGGGGAAGGAATTGGAAGCTGCCGGGGCGGGGGGGGGGGGGGTAGTGCAGGTCAGGAACCACTGCCCAAGCCCAGCTGCTGAAAAGGGAGAGTGCCAGGACCACAGCAGTGGCTAAAGGAACAGAAGGAAAGGACAGGATAAGAAGGAGGAATGGCAGGGCACCTGGGTGGCTCAGTGGTTGAGCATCTGCCTTTGGCTCAGGGTGTGATCCCAGGTCTTGGGATCAAGTTCCGCATCAGGCTTTCTGCAAGGGACCTGCTTCTCCCTCTGCCTCTGTCTCTTCCTCTCTCTGTGTCTCTCATGAATGAATGAATAAATAAATCTTTAAAAAAAAAAAAAAAGGAAGAAGGAATGGCTGGGGCCAGGTGTGGGAGAAAAAGAAGAAAGGAAGACAAGGTGTTCAGTCTGGTTGACTGAGGAATGAGGACACTGACAAGAATTGGGCAGTACAGAGAGAGCCAACATCAGGGAGAACGTCGTCTTTTAGGTTGTCACACCAGACTTGGGTATCTTAGTTCAGCCAGGTGGAGTCTGGGGTGGAGCTGGAGGCAATATCTTGGTGGTCTTCCCTGGGGGCCAGGATCAGAGCAGCTCAGGCAAAGTCCTGGCCCACTCTTACAATCAGGGTGCATCAGATGAAACTGCAAAGGGCTAGCAGAAGCAGGAGTGGGAGGTGTCCAGAAAGAAATCAGAGGAAGACTGGACATGAGGGCTGAGTGTGGCCAGAATATGAAGAGTAATAAGGATGCCAACATTCAAGACCACCATGTGTGGTTGTCCAGGTTGTGCACTGTCCAGTAGAATCTGGCTGATGGGTTGGGAAGCTGAAGTTCAGCTTGCTCACCAGGCTATGCACTCCCAGAGGCTGCATCCACCCAGAGGGACCCTTTTTTTTTTTTTTTTTTTTTTTTTTTCTAATTTGTCCTAGAGAGCTGTGTAGCTAGCACAGCTCCACCTCACTAGGTCTGGGACTCAGGAAATTCCTGAGGTTTTCAGCAAGAGTAGTCTTGGTGAAGTGGGGGGAGACCGAGGGGTGAGAGGGGAAGCAATTCTCCAGGGGGCGTGGGGGCCAGTGTACTAAGACCGAGGAAAGAGCATGCTGGGCCTGTCTCCCTCCCTTCTCTTTTTGAAAAAACTTGAGGCCAATAGTGAGACACTAGCAGAGCTTAGTTTGAAAATACCTCCAAATGGGGGTGGGGGGGCATGGGGACAGGGAGGGTGTGCCTCCAGAAGCGAAGCCAGGAGGAAGAGGCCAGGGCTGGGCCAGAGTGCAGTTAGGGGGTCAGCTTGAGAAGGGAGTCTCTCCTCCTCTGAATGGGAGAAGTGAGAAATGAGCAGAGCCTCCCTTGGCCATGTTCTAGCTGTATGACCTTGAGCAAGTCACTTAACCCAGCTGAGGCTCAGTTCCTGCATCTTTACATGGGGATAATGATAGTACCTACCAAATAGGGTTGTTTGAGGATGAAAAGAGGAACATGTACGAGCTCACTTAGAACAATGTGGCACGTAGTAAGCACTATATAAAAGTCAGCTAGTATTGTTTTGAACTGGGGAGGAGGGAGCAGTGACAGGCATTTAATCATGTGAATAAAGGCAAGTGCAGGGAAGGCTAGCTCGCCCAGACTCCACACTGGGGTGGGGTGGAGTGGGGAGCACGGCAGGAGTGCAAAGCAGCAGCTGGGGAGTAGGCCTGGGTCCTGGGGACGCTGCCCAGCTTGGAACTCTTGGCCCCATAAAAAGCACGCTCAGGGCACCGAAGCTTAAATAGACAGCCTCTATGGGCCATGGGAGCCTTGAAGTCATTCTCCTATTATCCCCGACTGTGTGCCTGTGCCGTGAACAGCCGTGAGGATGCAGGGCTTGGAGGGTGGCGGAGTGAGAGACCATTGGAAAGGCTGGGAAATCAGAGGTCAGAAGAGAGGTGGCAAGGCCAGGGTGAGCCAGGCAGCGGGAGGCAGGCTGGGGGCTGAGCGTCTGCCTCTGTCTCGGTGTGAAGGGCAGTGTCCCCAAGGATGGGGACAGCTGCTCACTGTCTCCAGTGAGGACAACAGGCTGAAAGGACAGGGCCTGAGCCTTGGTCATTTCATTCCGCCTAAGGAGCATTTCCGACAGGGCGTAGGGTTCAGTGAAACGTGTTTCCATGGAGAGTGATGGAATCTTAGGCCTCTGGGAAGAATCTTTGTGGGGGAGGGGCTGGATTTGGGGACTTTTTTTTTTTAATAATAAATTTATTTTTTATTGGTGTTCAATTTGCCAACATACAGAACAGATTTGGGGACTTTAAATCCTTAATGACTTGAAGGAACAGCAGGGCCCAGAGGCCAGGTCCTGGGAAGGGCTCCCTTCTTCCTTTATTGAGGTACAGACTCTCCTGCCTCCCTGTCCGCCCCAGAGCCCATCTGCTTCTCACATGCTCTGCTCTGGATGGTGGACGGAACCATGCCAAGAGGCTACTGTGGGGTCCTGTGGGGTGTTGGAGTGAGCGTGTGTGTGAGCATGTGGTTGTGAGTGCACACGTGCTTGTGAGACTAGTGGGGGTGGGGACACCACATCTGCAGGCTGGCTCAGAGGAAGAGAAGGTCCCAGCAGCTGGCTCCAGGCTGAAGTCCCTGTTGCCTGGAGTCCCTCTGCTCCTGGGCACTATGCCAGTCTGCACCATCTGAGCTCCTGAGCCCTGGGGAGAGTGCTGAGCCTAAGAAAAGCCTCCCTCACATCTCCTGGCATCTGTTCCCAAATTCCCTGCCAGCCCAGAGTTGTCTGGGCCACTAGCCATGACCAGAAAGGAGAGTATGGAAGCAGGTGGTAGAGACAGGGCCTACGGGAGCCACACTCACTCCAAGACCCCCACAACAAACCCAACCCATCCATCAAGACCAGCTTCCCACATCTGCTGGGATTCCACTATGGACAGCGGGCAAGGTGGGCCAGCGGAGAGAGACCCACCTCCCGGCAAAAGCCTAACATCTCGCAGAGCATGGTGGGGGCAAGGGAAGGTGTGCCCAAGGAAGTGGCCCTGGAGCTGTCCCTGGAGGGCAAGAGAGATGAAGGAGGGCATCCCAGGTAGCTGCAATATGAGGAAGGGCTCAGAGATGAAGTGTGGAAAGGATGCAGGGAACCCTCGCAAGAGAGGGGAGTCAGAAGAGAGCAGGCCTGGTAGGGGGTAAAGTTGTGGCCATACAGTCCATGTGCTGGACCAGGACCCCCTAGACTATGTCTGTACATCTGGGGAACTAAGGAAGGCTTCTGAATGGTGAGTGACGGCTCAGAGCTGTGCTCAAAAAAAAGTAATAACAATAATAACAGCTCCTACTTTCTGAGACTCTACATGCGCCAGACCTTGTACTAGGTACTTTACACACTGTATTTCTAAACCCCAGGCCAGCAAGAGAGGGGATCGGAGAGGCAGTGTGAGCTGTGGGAGAGGCAGCTGGCCTGGAATCAGGAGACCTGAGTCTCAGGACCAGCTCTGGGGCTCTAACCCTGTGTGAGACACCCACTTTCCCAGGTTTCACTCTCCCCAGCTATTGAATGCAGACCACCCCTGCCCAGCAGGCCACACAGAACCAACTGAAATGTTCCTAAATAATGTGGAGTGTTGTGCTCATGTGGGTCTCCTGAAACCCAGCCAAGGCCTTTCTGCTGTGCTGCTTACCTCGAAGGGCACACCTTGTTCAGTGCTTGGGAGCCCAGCCCCTCCATGTGTCGCAGCTGAGTTTAGCAAAGGCGCAGTGCCCCTTTGGGCCAGTGCACGTAAACAGACCTGCAATGCTTAGCCAGTGTGAAGGCCAGTAATCAGAAACCCAGGCCCATCCCTCCCTCTCTCTACAACACCCCTGTTTCTGCTGTGCCCAGTCACTCTGTTTCTCTTCCTCTGAAACTCTGACTCACGTGTGACTTTGGCTCACTATGGGCCCACCAGGACCCAACCCGTTATAACTCTGCAGCTCAGCCCTGCAAAGCTGACCAGCTTGTCAGCCCATAATTACAGTTCCTGGGAAAGGTAACCTGATTGGCTCAGCCCAGTTGATAGCTTGGGTCCTCTTGGATCAGAGGCCACCTCGAGGTCAACTGGCCTTGGCCAAGGTCTAAGGGTGTTACAGGAAGGGGACAGGCACTCCAGCCATGTCCACCAAAGACAGCCTCCCTCAGGGCCCTGGCCCTTTGCCCTCTAGCTGCCTCCTCCTCACTTCCTGCTATGTCTAGCTCAGGGCTATACTGAAGCATCCTAGTAGTCTACAAAGAGACCTCCAAAGGGCTGCTCCCTGGGATGGAAAGGACTAGCCTTTGGAGGGACACCACTTCCCTCCTCACACTTTGAACAACCACTGTCCTGCCCTGAAGAGCTTACAGCGATCTTAGGATGACAGCCCATTGGACACACTTTCCATGCTCAATAAACAACGTGCACAGTCCCAGGGACACCTGACAGTGCCTGGACTCTGAAGGCCAAAAATCTATGTTGAATCTTGGCTTTGCCAATTTTTATCAGTATGACTTTGGGCAGGTCTCCTTTAGCCTCCATGAGGCTTGGTTTCCTCATCCAAATGGAGCTAATACTCCTACCTTGAAGGTCATGGTGAGGATTAGAGGTCATTAACCCCAGGGCATTGGGGTACCAGATACTGTTGTCCTCAGCAGTAGGGGCACCAAGGGCAGAAGAAGCACAGGCCCTATTCTGTCCTGGGATTGCCCTCCCTTGCTCTCCCCCCAACCCACCTTCCTCTCATACATCATCCTCTCCCTCCTCCCACCTGCCAACCCACAGCCAGCCACATGGAGCGGGGGCCAGGAGGCAAGTCTCCACCCAGTGGGGGCCAAGCCTGAGCCCTGACTGCCTCTTAGAAACCTGGTCCAGTGTCCAGCACCCCCCTGGCCAGCAGGCCCCCTCCCTGCTTGCTGCACAAGGAGACTTGAATAAAAGAAGCTTCGCTCACAGAGGCATCGCTGTGCATTAGGAGGTGGGTAAATATGCCAGGCAGTGTCTGCCAAGAGAGGCAAGTGAGTGGCAGAGACGGATGCTGTGCAGAGAGCTGAGAGAAGGGGATGCTCTGGGGCCAGAGCCAGAGGAAGCCTCCTCAAAAGGCTCTGGGGAAGAAGGAGGCAGGGGGAGGGGGGCGGGAACCCAGCAGCCAGCTTTGCATCAGCACCAGGGAGGCGGGGAGTGATGAATAAGGAAGGAAGGTCTTCACGATAATTCTGTAAATCTAGAATTGTTCTAAAATTAAAAGTTTACTTAAATAAAATAGTAAATGGTAGAAGGAGGAGGAGGAGGAGAAGACAGAAGTGGGGGAGGAGAAGGGCATGGAGGAGGAAGGAGGCAAAGGAGAGAGTATGGCCCCAGACAGGAAACTTGGCCCAGTTTCCAGTGACAACGAGGGCTGGGCAATGCTGTGCACCAGCCAAGTGTTCACACCCGCCCTGAACAATGCTCCCAGGTATCAAGGGAGGTGTTACGGAACAGAACTTGCCACGTTCCCAGTCACAGGAGCGTTGGCAAGATTGCTCTGCCTTCCAACTCCCTTCTGGCTTCTGGGTGCCCACGGTCCCCCTGTCACAGAATGGTTCCTCTGGCATAGACTCAGCACATCCTGGGGAAAGTCTTTACCTAAGGGATGGTCTTCTCTCAGCTACCCAATAGCTTGTTTCTGGTCCTTGAGGGCACAATCCAAGCCATCCTTGTCCCATGTCCTTTCCCGGCACATAGGAGAGGGCCTGGCGCAAAAGAGGAGGTGCTTAAGAAACGTTTGTTCTAATAATTAAGACAAGCTGAGAGGGAATGAAACCATCTTTGCCTCTCTGATTTTTCAGCTGATGTTCTTGAGACCAGCCAGGTATCACAGCCTTCCTGGGTCCCCTGCTTCCACTCAGTCTCCAAAAGTGCTGTGTCCCCTCTCCCAGGGCTGGCTCTTGAGTGCCCCACTGCCTCCTGACCTCTCGCTCAGGCCAGGGAGGTCATCTTCTATGGACGCCGAGGTCCAGCTTCTTGGGAGAAGGGCCCGGATGGGAAGGAGGAGGAATGGTAATTGGAGAGGGCACCAGCTTTGACCCCAGTCCAGAAGGCCTGGAGGCCACCAAGATGCAGAAGAAAGAGCAGGAAGGCCTGGTTCTACGACATACCTGTGTGGCCTTGTCCAAGTCACCCAGCCACTGGACTCAGTCCCTCCAGCTAGAAAACTAGTCTGTGCAAGGCAATAGGCCTGTGTTTGTACCCTGACTCAGCTACCCACCAGCTGTGTGGTCTTAAATGAGTTTCACAAACTTTCTGTACCTCCATTTTCTCACCTGTAAAATGGAGGTAATACCTCTTTTACCACTTTTGTGAAGATTAAAATAATGCTATTTACAGTGCCTGGCACACAAATGCTCAAAAATGCAAGCTTCATTACTTACTACTATTACTACCACCACTACTGTATTACTACCAGCACCACCCCCAGGACTCTCAGCAGCTGTGTGCCAGGCACTGAGCTACCAAGAAGTACTAGCCGCCACCACTGTCCTCAGAGTCCAGTGGGAGTCTGAGAGGACAAAATAAGAAGAGAAAGAATATGCTATATGTTGGCAAATTGAACTCCAATAAAAAAAAAAAAAAGGAAAAGAAAATTGAGATAATTTAATTTAAAAAAAAAAAAGAGGAGGGGGAGGAGAGAAAAAGGAAAAGAGAAAAGAGATGGAAGAAAAAACAAAGAAGCATCCAAAAAAACAAAAAGAAACAAAGACTCGAGGCTCCAGGGCTAACTGGGGGTGTGGCTAGGGGTCCCTCAGGGCTCAGCAGTCAGTAGGGGGAACCTGTAGACCAACAAGACTCCCTGAGCGCCCTGGCCCACCTTGGCCCTGGGAGACCCAGGCAGGACATGTGGCCATCTCCTCCCTGACTCCACGTGGCCTCCTGTGCCAAGAGGCTGGATGCGGGTGTGGTGAGGGGCATGATTTGGTGCCTGAAGAGTCCACTTTGGCTGCCATCTGCCTCTGCTAGGGGACATTACTCAGAGCACTGCAAGTTCTAGCCCCATCCCAAGACAATACAAGGGTTCTCATGCGACCCTCAACATCTGCTCAGGGCTGGCTGGCTGGCACAGCTCCACAGACATGCAGGCCCCAGCAGCTGTGTGTCTGATGTGCACCCAATGGCTCAATGCCATTGTTATGGGGACCCAACTGTGCTTTCTCCACTGTTTGTGGGGCAGGGCACAAGGCCCCTCTAGAGGTCCAGAATCCTAGAATGTCACAGAGCCTCAAGAACATCTCCAGTCTCTTCATTTCTGATAGGATCCCAGGCCAAGAAAAGGGTAGGATCTTGCCCATGATCACCCAGTGGCACAGCTAGAACCAGAGCCCAGGTCTTCTGACTCTCATTCCTGTGGAAGTCCTGGGACAGCCTGGGGCAGTGGAAAGAGAATTGCCTTTAAACAGAAAATATTATTATTCTAGAACTTAGAGCACTGTACGTATTAAGGACTCAAAAAGTCTGCTAGTTGAATGAATGAATGTTTGAGGCATGGTGAGTGATGAATAAAGGGTTCCAGGAGAACTGATTCATTTAGATAAGTAGGATCAGGGAAGGCTTCATGGAGGGAGTGATTTTTGAAATGGGCTTTGATGGAGGAATAGAAGCTCATCAGGAAGAAGAAAAGCAGGAGTGCTGTTCACCAATGTGGAAATGTAGCTGTGGCCTCCAAGAGCCGAGGACACCAATTTCACATGCTGATCTGGGCTCGAGATCCTGCTCAAAACTCACTCCTCTCTTCTGGGCCTATGCATGGTACATGGGACAAGGGGAGCTAGCAATTTATTAAATCCTAAAATACAACTTGGAGAAGAAATAACCTTCTAATCTAACATTCCATCTGATAGGTAAGAAAATTGAGGCTTAGGATGCTGGCATGCCTTAACAAAGGCCCTACAGCAGACTCAGCAAACGAGGGCCCAGAAACCAAATTTGGCCCATCCACTGATTTTTATAAATAAAGTTTTATTGGAACACAGCCACACCCATTCATTTCCATATTGTCTATGGCTGCCTTCTTGATATAATGGCAGAGCCGAGTAGTTGCAAGAGGCCATATGGACTATGAAATCTAAAATATTTACTATCTGGCCCTTTATAGAAGAAAGTTTGCCAACTCCTGTCTTACAGCAAGGTAGTAGCAAGAGCCGGGATGCGAGCCAAGGCTCTGACTCCTGGTTGGGTGCTTTAATTCTGTGCACCCTTGCCCCTTTGGGCCCATGCTGCCCCCCCTGGAGCACTGCCTAAAGGGTGAGATTTCAGGCAGCCGGGCTCTGGACAGGCTCAGCTCCAGGACACATGGTGCAGCCAACAGGGAACACCTGGGCTGGCCACTGCTACCCCCACGACACAACAGGGCTTCTTGTTGGAAGCAGTTCAGCCCCTTTTGGGGGAGTCTGACAAGGAGATGCCAACATATGCCTGCTTCTCCTCCATGGGCAAAACAGAAAAAGCCAGAAAGTGTTAAGTGTAGGACTCAGGCCAGCCAGATGCCAGAGTTACAGACACAGCCTTTCAAGAAGCACACAGAGGAGGACTGGTATCTCCGGCCATCTGCCGAGACAGCCAAGCCCACTTTAAATTGTGCTGTAGAATTACTTTCTCCATGCCAGACTGTCCCTGGTGGATTCGTTTAAAACCCCACCAGATCCAATCTGTTAGAAGTTCTGAGTTCACACATATCCTGTCCAATTGGTCATAAGGATGCAGACAGGCCACAGGCCTGGGCTGTGACCACTGGGCACAGCAGCTGGCCTGTAATAGGTCCCCTAAGCCCCAGGTCAGTGCCCTTCCAACGACAACCAGGGTTGCTACCCTGTCGTGTGACGCTGCCCGCTGCAGGCCTCAGGCTCCCTGTTGATGCCTCCCTCCCTTAACTGCCTCACTCAACAGAGATTAAGTAAATGCCAGTTATGTGCCAAGCATGCTTCCAGGCGTGGAGAAAATAACAGTAGCAAGAGACAAAAATCCCTGCCCTCACAGAGCTTATGGCTGCAGCCCACAAATGCAAGAGCATCTCACACATTGTGTATCTACTCTTTCTTCCCTCCTCTTCCCTCTCCCCTCCTGACTCCAGTTTGGGCCGGAGCACTTGACAACAGGGCCCTGCGCATTGAAACCTCCTGGTCCCCCCATCTCCCACTGCCACCCCCTGAATAGGAATGCAAGGAAAATCCATCTTGACACTTCTTTGCCACATCCCCTCCCTACTCAGGAGCTATGAGTGGCTCCTCACTGCCTTCAAGCTAAGATCTGAACTCCTACACCTGCCCTTTAAAGCACTTCACATTTTAGCCCCTGCTCTCCCTACCAACCTACGCTGCTCAAGTGTACCTTTCTTCTCCAAAAAATTTAGAGTTTTCATCAGTTAGATTTATAATATGCGTTGCTATCTACTTATAAAAATAATAGATTTTTATACAAAATATATATTGTATAATACATAAGAGCAAATTAAAGTTAATCATGAGCCCACGATTCAGAGATAAACTCTATAAGCTTTTTAGTATATTTCTTTCCAGCTTCTCTTTCTACATGTGTGTAGATACATTTTTTTATATTTATATATCTAGTATAGCATCCCCTTCTACATAAAGTGTTGCATCCTGCCATTTTTATTTAACACTGTGGTGGTTTTCTACGTAATTAAGAGACTCCTGAAGAGTATATTTAATGGCTGCCCAATATTCCACCACATAAATATACCTTAATATGTTTAACCAAACCCTATTGGTGAACATTTGGACTGTTTACAATTTTTCACAATGAAAATGCTGCTATAAACATCCTTGTTCATAAATCTTTGTTCCAATCTCTGGTTATTTTCCCAGCAG
This sequence comes from Canis lupus familiaris, assembly GCF_011100685.1. Lineage (NCBI taxonomy): Eukaryota > Metazoa > Chordata > Mammalia > Carnivora > Canidae > Canis > Canis lupus. The sequence continues at coordinate 20,824,810 of NC_049238.1, forward strand.
AGATTCCTAGAAGTGGCATTGCAGGGTCACTGGGCAGACACATTTCTAAGGCTGTTGATGCGTATCATAAAGCTGCCTTCCTGAGAGTCTGTTGGTCTCCCTTCCCCCACTTTGTGAGAATGCTCACTAGCCTCAGACAGGTATATTTTCTCTGCCGCTACTGTGCCACACATCTTGCATTGTGTCTTTGCTTCAGCAGCTCCCCTCTGTCAGAACTCTGCATTCGCCATCCATCCTTCAGAGCTCAGGGCAAAGGCCACCTCCTCCAGGAAGCCCCTCCTGATGGCCCAACTGAAGTCTCCACCTCCAGCCCTCCTTCAGCCCCTGTTTTCAATTCTTCCTAAGATAATTCCCCCCAAGGCCAGGCATTTGAATAATGTGTGTAATAACAGTCTCTTCTTTGTACAGGACACTGAAGTTTTCCAAAGTGCTTCTACTGAGGCGTTTCCTCTGTTTCACTTCAGATAGAAAGTGTTTTGAGGTCAAGGACCATGGTTTGACCTCATCTGGGTCTACTTACCCTGGCCCCATCGCCAACCTCAAGTCTAACCCAGTCTCAAGCTAGCCCCTGATTTAGTGGAGTTTCACGATAGCCTTCACTATTCCTGGCCTACCAGAAGAGATTTTAGGATGTTCCCCTCTGAAGTTAAGACTCACGAGGACAGGGGATCCCTGGGTGGCGCAGCGGTTTAGCGCCTGCCTTTGGCCCAGGGCGCGATCCTGGAGACCCGGGATCGAATCCCACATCGGGCTCCTGGTGCATGGAGCCTGCTTCTCCCTCTGCCTATGTCTCTGCCTCTCTCTCTTTCTCTCTCTGTGACTATCATAAATAAAAAAATAAAAAAATAAAAAAAAAGACTCACGAGGACAGAGGGCCCTGGAAGCCATTCCTGGCTCTGCTAGTGACTTGATGCCTCCTAGGGCCAGTCCCTGTCCCTCTCTGGGCTTCAGTCTACTCATCTATAAAATGAGCGAGTTGAACTCCATAGTGTCTCACCCTCCAGGACTGACTGGTCTCGCAGCCGCAGGCACCCAGAGCAGCCCTGGGGTGCCTTGGAGGGCCCCTGTGCAAAGCCAGCCTCTGGGATAGGCCAGAGGGAGCTGGCCAGGGAGGCAGGCCTGGCTCCAGGCCAGGCTGTGTCTGCAAACACTGACCTTGGCTGCCGCAGGGATTTTCCATGACACCAGCACCCTCCCCCTTAACTCCCCCTAATCCCACGTGGGCCAGGGGAGGGTGGGGGATGGGAGTGGCAGGGGCTGTCCTACACCAGAGGACCCTGAACTACTGCAGGGGGGCTCCCGTGGACGGGGCAGAGCTAAAACAGAGAGAGGACAGAGCAGTGGGTGCAGAGCAGTGGGCCCCCAGGTGGCAAGTCTGGTGGGAAAGCAGGGGCAGGCAGAACACCTGCCAGTGAGGAATGGAGAGAAGAGCTGGAGGATGAGCTAGGAAGATGGGAAAGAGGCCTTGGGAAGGGGCAGGAGGGAGGGAGGGAGGGTGCTGTGCTACAGAGCTATCCTTCCTGGGAGCTCTAGCCTGGAAGGGACAAACTCCAGACCCAGTTCTGTACCCTGGTCCCTTCCCCCACCCCAGGTCCATGAGGCCCTGGTACTTTCCCAGGCCTAGGGCAGGGGGATTCCTTCTGGAGCCCTGAAGCTGACCTCACTTTGCAGGGGCCTGGGGCCACAGGAAGGACGGAGGTGTGAGTCACTGAAGGCCTTCCTGCCGGAAAGCCACTTCCCCTCCCCCTGCTGGATGTCTAAGGGGAGATTCCACCCACCCCAACCTTCCAGGTGGAACAGCATTTTCTGAGCGGTGGCTCCCACCAGGCCTAGTGCTGGACACTGAGGGGACTTGCCAGCCCCTTGGGAGGTCAGAGCCCCGCAGAGCTCCTCTGCAGACCTGAGAGCAGAAAGGCCGGCACTGCCACCAGGCAGCGGGGAGCAGACCTCCAGCACGAGGGAAGATCCCAGAGGGTTCTGGGAAAGGTGTTGTGAGAGCTGGACCGTAAAACTGGAGTAGAAGGCCTGTATTCCCTTCCGCGTCTCCCCTAGGCCCGGCAGCCTCCTCCCTCCTTCCAAGTGCCTGGGCACTCCTGCCAGCTTCCTTCCGCCTCATCTCCTTTAACACACCAATTAGACTCCTATGGAGCCTCCTGTCCCACTTCCTGGCTCCACTCTGCTGCCATCTTCAGTCCAAGGGGGCGGCTCCCTGTCTGCACCTCTGGGCCCTGAGGAGGCAGGATGTTCAGTGGGCCTTTTGAGGGCACCCGCGGGTTCAGGCCTGATTGCTCTCTGCAGACACTGCGGGAGAGCCCAGCCACCCTCTAGGGGGCATCTGGGTCTTGTAGCTACTTCCCTGTAGAGGCCTGAGTCTCCCACAAGCCCCCACTTCTCTCTGGCTGCCCCACCAGGCCCAGGCATCTCCAAGGTCAATCCTCCGCCCCGTGTCCACCTCTGAGCACCAGCCCAGCTCGGCTAGGAGTTCAAGCCTTCAGGTGCCTCAGGCCATAGGTCTGATCCATCTTCCCTCAGGGCAAACATTAGCCGGGCTGGTGCCTGTATTTACATTAGATAACTAGGTCTACAGGGAACCAGGAAACAGAATGCAGCCAGGCATTGCCAAGGGCTGGTGTTTCTAACCTACAGAAGGGCCGGGCCAACCAGGGACTGGACATCTGAGAATCTCAAAGTCAAAGACCTAGAGGGAAGACCTTAGAGTGCTTCATGGTGAAAGACAGGCATTTCCCAAACTGTGCTCCAGGAACACCTCTCCACCAATGCGCACTGAAAGGAAAGGCCTCTAAGGTCAAATAAGTGAGAAAACTTAGCACATTCCCCTGACTTTGACCCGCCTCACACCTTAGCCCAGGTATGGCACTGATGAAGCCTACAATTACATCCAGCGATAACAATCCTCTTAAATTCAGCATCCAGCATTCCTCCAATTTAATCAAACCAAGCAACCCTTTGCTCATCCATCAGTTATAGCAGTCTGTTGGAATTGGTGTTCCAGAAAATTAACTTTGGGAAACACGCATCAGACTGCTGGTGCCAAAAGGAACTTTAAAGACCATCTAATCTTGATGTTTCCCCCAAACTATTCATACTCAATTAATATTCACTAGACACTAGAAGATGAGTTGCTCGGCCAAATGTGGTCTCTGTTTGGCTGCAGGCACTGTGTGGTCATCCACACCACCAAACCACCAAGATCCCCTGTAGAAAATAGAAAGAATCTATTTTCAGTATTTAAAAGCATAACAATAACTTAATTCAGTCTCTAGAATCAGCCCATGCTAATCAGAAGTCTGATTGACAGGGCTGCTCCTAATTCACTTAGATGGGGAAAGAATTAATTCTTGCTTTCACAATTATCTATCCAACGCCCGTTCTATCTCGTAGCTACACCGCACTGATCGACACATTGTACTTCATAAATAAATCTTTCAAAATTTAGACTCTACAAATGGGTGGACTAATAGAAAAAAATAATAAAAGGTATCCCCTAGCAGGGAAAATGATGGGAACCTTTTATCTTGCCCTAACCTGCATGTCACAGAGGAGGAAGATCCAGGCCTAGGGAGGGAAAGGATTTGCTCAAGACACAAAACCAGTTATGGCCAGGGCCAGGTCAGACCTCCAGATCTCCCACCTCTGTAGCCCCATGCTTTCATCTCCACCCAAGGCTGTAGTCAGAGTTCCAGCTTTGCAGCCAGCTAGGCCAGGGGTAAGAGGTCAGGCACTCAGACTGTCGGGCACATGAAGTCAGTGGAGAACGGGCAACTGAGCCCAGTCCAGCCAAGGCCATCACCAAGGGTTCAGACTGATAATGTGTGCTTTAACTAGAAGGAAGTAGGCCACAGGGAAAGAAAATCCAATAAGGGAGTGGGGGTTCCAACCCCTCACCCTCTGCATCTCCCAAGAAGACAGCTTTGGCCAGTTTCCGAGTTCCTTGGTGATTATCAGGAAGAAAACAGAGAAACTGAGGCCTGGAGGCTTCGTGCCCCACTCTCATTTTTCCTGCTGCCCCAAATATCCATAATTAATATTTATGTCAGACCACATAATTAATTTACATGTCCAGCCACCTGGCTTCCTCAGGTGAATTCTATGCCTCCAGACAGGTTCCAGGACCATCTCTTAGCTGAGCTGCTCACAAGCAGGGGCTGCTGGGGCCTTGTTGAATGAACAAGTCAACCTTGGTCACACTGAGCCAGACACCAGAGGGCAGAGCATTGAGTTTAGAACTGAGGACCCTGGGATATAGTCCTTGCGCTGCCATTCACTGGCTGTATGACCTTGAGCAGCTCCCTCTCCTTCTCTGGGCCTCTATTTCCTCATCTGTACCACAAGGATTGGGTCAGAGGATCACTAAGCACTTCTCTGGCTCTGAGAACCCATGAGTCTGGTGGATTCAGGAAGGGTGGCTGGGAGAATGAGGGGCAGTGACAGCCCGGGCCAGTACTCTGAGAGGGAGTGGCTAGAGTCTCATGGTCGAGGTGTGAGTTGTGGCTGGTCAGTCCATCAGGCCTGTGAGGGAAGGTCCTCGGGGAATCAGCCCCAGAGCACAGCTTCTGTGTGTGTCAGCGATACACAAGGACTGAGGGAGCCCCTTGCCCAAAGACTTGCAGAGCTGGACGGCAAGGAGGTGGGGACAACCTTCTGCCCCTTCTCTCGTAAACCCACGCCTGACGTGGGCAAGGACCCGGTAGGCGGCGGGCCTGCTGGCAGGCAGACAGGCCTTGCCAAACTCCCAGTTACTTCCCAGAAGTTCCAGGGCCCCCCGGGAGTGGCTCCACCCTAGCTGGCACTCCTCCCAGCTGGGAGCCCACGTCAGCAGGTCCTCACAGCTCCCTTGCCCTTTCACCCAGTGACAAGGGAACAGATGAGGGGACGAGGGCACGCCTACTCTGGGCCAGGTACTCAGAGAAGCATCTGGTTCCCGGGCATGGCGCTCTTGCTGCCACTTGAGCCACATCTGGCTCCGGGCAGTGCCCAAGGATGAGGCTCCAAGTGGATGGCACTCCTCTCAGGGTCTCAGTTTCCCATCCTGCTCACCCTTCCTGGGTGATGAATCGGCTCTGAGGCATCGGAATGAGCGATGAGTCAGAAAGTCCTAGAGGCCTTGGCCAACTCACAAGGCCTCTCCAGCCTTTTTCAGCTATAAAACAGAGATAGTCATAATCATGGCCTTGTGGAAGTTTTTCGGGATTAAAGTCTAAAATGTATCTGAAGGATAAGACCTTAAGCTTCAGCCCATGGGAGGGAGGGAGGAAGGGTGGGCAGCAGGAGGCATCTGACCCCAAGGGTGAGGTTCATCCAGGCTGGGGCCACCCTGGACAGGACAGTGCATAGAGCGGGGCATGAGGCTCTGGCTTGATAAAAGCCTTTGGGTAAGCCTGGCTGTGCCACTGCTTTGAACACCAATAGAAGGCAGGCAGAGGAAGGAGTTGTTGCCTCTGGCTGGGAGCTGGGGAAAACACAAAGGCCCTCAGGACCTGAGCCAGCAGAGGCCAGGAGGGTGCAGACAGGCCCAGGGGAAGAAGGTGGCTTCACGTCTGCTGGGACATGGGCTGTATTTAGACCAGGGATGACCTCTCTGCAGCTGGGGGCTTTGTGGGCAGCCACAGTGCTGCCAGGCCAGCAGACACTGGGTTTTCCTAAATAACGATGGGTCCCAGAGAAGTCAGAGCCTCTGAATGAGCACAGGGCAAGGTGGTAGTGGTGGTGGTGGTGAGAGGGGAGGTCCTTACCATTGACCCCACAGAGGTTGCCCTGACCACACTCCAGGCAGCCTTTTCCCTGTGAGATCCCATCACCACTGCTTCATCACGAGCCCCACAGGTTCTGAAGTATTTGCACAGCCAGTCTCTACTTTACTCCTGACGGCAGCTGTGTTGGGCAACCAGGCTGGGTATTTTTTAAATTTTTTTTTAATTTAAATTCAATCGGCCAACATAAGTATAATGCCCAGTGTTCATCTCATCATGTGCCCTCCTTAATGCCTGTCACCCATTTACCCCATCCCCCCACCCAATAGGCTGGGTATTAACAGCTGCAGCTCAATCCCCCAGAGTGAAGACAAGGCAAAAGAGGTCCAGAAAGGGAATGGATTCACCCAAGGTCACACAGCCAGCATGTGGTCAAGCTGGGGCTGGGCCCATGCTACCCAATCAATGTCCAGCCCCATCCCCAGTGCCATGCCCTCCCCCACACCCAGGGCAGTGCTGGCCTGGGGGACAGGGAAGGACAGGATAAGATGTAGCTCTGGCTCAGGCCTGCCCAGCTGTCGAGGTGAGTTGTGGTCTGGCTGCCTTGGCCGAGCTGGCGGGCACAATCTGTTCTCGCCCTGCTGGGACACAGACAGGCCAGGCAGGCATGGCAGCTCAACAGCTCAGCTATCCAGGCCCCTGGCACAGAGTGACACAGTCAACCAGCTAGGTGCCCTGGTGGAGGGCAGGGGAGTCCATTCTAAGGGCATCCCACAGCCTCACACACTCCAAGCAGCTGTCCCCGGATCTTCCTGAGCTTTAAGATTCAAATGGCCTTGGGCTAATAGAGATGCCAGCTTGACTGGAACTGAACTGCCGCCCCCCCCCCCGCCCCCGCCTGGAAATGTGAGGGAGATCTGGCACTTCATTCATTACTAATCATAGTGAGCCATTATTGAGCATTTGATATGTACCAGACTCTAGGCTAAGTGGGCTAAGTGCATTATACACATTATCTCATTTATTTCTCCCAAAAGCCCTGTGAGACAGACTTTCTACTTACTAGCCCCATTTTACACATGTGGAAACTGAGGCTCACATGTTTTGTTTTTAAAAACAAAAATAAAGCAGCCAATGGCAGAGTCAGAATTCTAATTCAGAATAGACACCAAAGTACATGGTGCCCTACCTTGCCATCCACATGTTTTGGGCATGCTCCACAGGTGTGGCTGGCAACGGGGAGGGGAAGCTTGACAGAAACATGACAAGGTGCTGCAGTGCCCACCCTTTCACCCCAAGCCAGTGGTTAACTGTACATATGTGGTTGGGGGACCTAGGGAACAGAGCAGGGATGGTGGTAATACTGGCCCTAGAGTTCAAAAGCTGAACATTCTCAGTGCCACTCAAAGCAGAGAAGATCTTTTCCAGTGAGGAATCCTGGACAGCTGCATGGAAAAAGAAGCTTTTGGTTACATTTTGATAAGACTTAGGAGGAAATTGGAAATCCTGCCAACCAGCATTATTTTATTATAATAATCCTACTAATAAAAGTAATAAGTATCTTAACAGCCCAGTGAAAAAAGCAGGACCAGGACCAGCAGACCTCATTTTACAAATAAGGAAACATGCTCTGAGAGGGGGGGAGTAATTTGCCCAAGGTCACACAGCCCCTAGTGACAGGGCCAGAATGTGTGCTTAGGGCTTCTGAGTTCCTATCCAGGGTCTTTTCCCCTCCAGGTCTCCAGGCACAACTCCTGACCTAAGGCCATTTCGTGGCTGGTTCAGAGGGAAGCTTTGCCTCTGCCCAGCTCCCTGCTTAGTGAAGGCTGGGGGCAGTGTGGAGGAGACAGGGGTCGGTTTTGTCTGGCTGGTGATAGAAACACCTGGAAGGACAGGCAAAGTCTCTGCTTTACCAGGGGCAAAGCCACCTCTCCATGAGGACAGACTCTACTTCAGGACCAGGCACAGAAGATGACCCCAGGGCTCCAGACTGGGCCAGTGAAGACCCTGGAGCATCATTCATCCAGCTGGCAGAGAGGCAATGTCTCCTTTCTCCCCTGACACTAGTAGGCCAGCTGCCTCAGGGAGACTGGAGGGCCCCAGTTGCCAACTACCCTCATAAGCTTTGGCTGGCAGCAGGGGAGTCATCAAGGAGCCATCCATGCATGCTTCAGTGTCCTTCCCTCCACAGTGAATCATGGGATGTCCACTCCCACCCCTTACAGCAAGGCAACTGAGGTCCAGCGAGGACAAGGAACAGGTCCAAAGCCCCCAGACACTGAACTAGAACCCAGGTCTCCCAGATGACCTGCCAGTACCCTTCACACTATCTCTGCTACCTCTGGACGAAGTTCCCACTGCATTATGAGTCAGCTTCTTCTCTAGATTTAGCAAAGTTAGGTCTTTGTAGCCAAACAGACTCCCGTTCACACGCAGGTGAGGTTGGTCTACTTCCAAACGGTGGGACCTTGGAAAAATCGCTTAACCCTCCCAGTTTCCTCCTTTCCTTCCCACCTACCCTATGGAGTCGACCAAGAGCATCAACGAGGAACTGGCACGGTGTGGGGGGTCAAGGATGCACCCGTTAGTGTCGGCTGGAAGGAGAGGCCCGAATCTGCCAAGCCGGGGGAGGTGGAGGGCAGAGATCTCGGGGGAAGGGGCAGGGTTTCTGGAAGAGCGGCCCCACAGTGCGTGCTTTCTCTCCTCTTCCCCCGCCTTCCCCCAGGCTATGGCCACGCAGCGCCCAGCACCGACGGCGGCAAGGTGTTCTGCATGTTCTACGCGCTTCTGGGCATCCCGCTCACGCTCGTCATGTTCCAGAGCCTGGGCGAGCGCATCAACACCTTCGTGAAGTACTTGCTGCACCGCGCCAAGAGGGGGCTGGGCATGCGGCGCGCCGACGTGTCCATGGCCAACATGGTGCTCATCGGCTTCTTCTCGTGCATCAGCACGCTGTGCATCGGCGCCGCCGCCTTCTCCTACTACGAGCACTGGACCTTCTTCCAGGCCTACTACTACTGCTTCATCACGCTCACCACCATCGGCTTCGGCGACTACGTGGCGCTGCAGAAGGACCAGGCGCTGCAGACGCAGCCGCAGTACGTGGCCTTCAGCTTCGTGTACATCCTCACGGGCCTCACGGTCATCGGCGCCTTCCTCAACCTCGTGGTGCTGCGCTTCATGACCATGAACGCCGAGGACGAGAAGCGCGACGCCGAGCACCGCGCGCTGCTCACGCGCAACGGGCAGGCGGGCGGGGGCGGCGCGGGCGCGGGCGCGGGCGGGGGCGGCGGCGGGGGCACGGGTGGCAGCGCGCACACCACGGACACCGCCTCGTCCACGGCGGCGGCGGGCGGGCGGCGGCTTCCGCAACGTGTACGCCGAGGTGCTGCACTTCCAGTCCATGTGCTCGTGCCTCTGGTACAAGAGCCGCGAGAAGCTGCAGTACTCCATCCCCATGATCATCCCGCGGGACCTCTCCACGTCCGACACGTGCGTCGAGCAGAGCCACTCGTCGCCGGGCGGGGGCGGCCGCTACAGCGACACGCCCTCGCACCGCTGCCTGTGCAGCGGGGCGCAGCGCTCGGCCATCAGCTCCGTGTCCACGGGCCTGCACAGCCTGTCCACCTTCCGCGGCCTCATGAAGCGCAGGAGCTCCGTGTGAACGCCCCTGCGGGGCCCGGAGCGCCTGGGGGTGCAGGCGGGGCGGGGGAGGGGGCGCTCCTGCCAGAGGAGCCCCAGGGGTCCTGGAGGAGGCCCCTCGGGGCTCCCCCCACGCCCCTCCTCACCCCTCCCCTGACCCCCCCATCTCCAACTGTGCCTGCTCGTGCACCAGCCGGCAGGAGCCCGGGCTCTGAGGATGTCTCAGGACATCCGTGCCCTGCAAATTCCGAGAAATGTGAAATTCGGGGGGTGGGGGTGGGGGAAGGAAGGCAGAAGCTGGGAGCCTCCCGTCCCTCTGGAAATCGAAGGAGCTCCCCAGTTCTCAGAGGCCCTGCTGGTACCCAGACCACCCCCACCCTCCTCCTCCGTGCGGAGGGAACTTCGTGTTCCGTGTAAGTTTGCATCTCTATTTATACCTCTGTCCTGCCAGGTCTCCCACCTTCCCGAGGCTCCAAAAGCCAGGGTGTCTTTGTTCAGGTCACCCCCACTCAGCCCCACTCCCCTTCCCCATCCCCAGCTGTGTCTCCCAACCTCCCACTACCTTTTGTGTTGTTTTGCATGGCTTCGCAGTTATGGAGAAAGTGGAAAGCCAGCAGTCCCTAGAGCTAGTCCCCAGAAGGCAGGCCGACTGAAACAAGGACGGGCAGGCTGCAGGAGGGACAGGGAAGCGAGGGGGAGGTAGTGGCCCTCCAGGCTGCAGGGTGGTCTAGTGGTAGGTGAGACTTTACTGGCCTCCAGCCCACATAGGGGTGAGAGAAGTCCAGCCTCAGACACTGCCCTTAGAATTGAACAGAAAACTTCATACTTGCCATCCCCGGCCACTGCTGACAACAACCAACTCTTAAATCTGTGGAATGAGTTTAGCCTCTGAAAACCCTGTCCTGACTATTCATTCGCTTGATTCTCACAATGCCCCGGTTAGGTCACCAGGGCAGGAGTTCTCATCCCCGTTTTACAGGTGACACTGACTCCCAGACAGGGGAAGTGAGTTGCCCGAGGTGACACAGATAGCAAAAGGCACAGGGGAACAAGAACCCAGGCTGCTTGTTCTAAGCCTCAGCGCCCTTTCCTTCTGACTCCTCTGCCCACTGTTGAAAGCAGAGCTCCTGCCCTACACACCCAGGCATGGTGTGAGCCACGGGGGCTTAAACCGGAGGCAGACCCCAGGACTGAGCCATTGTTGGGGCTCAGCATCTACGCCACTTGGCAGGGAGCCAGGGGCTCTGGCTGGGACCCTGAGGTAGGCAGGACCCCTCAGTCTCTGGACTGCCTGCTCACAAACAAGGAAGCAGGGCTGAGGCTCATGGAAGAAAGCCAAGCTCCTGGCTGGGGCTCTAGGGGGTTGGGAATTGGGTAGAATGAGCTAGAGAACTGTCAAGCATATCCTACTGGGACATTATCCCTGGCTCTACAGCCAGTGATGGTGCCCGGGTCCCAGGTAGCTGGAGATAAATTAAGGCTGCAGCAAGGGATGCCCCTCCCAGGTAGGGAGTTTGGACCTGATGTGCCCGCTGCCGACCCCACCTGCAACCAGAAACCCTGACACAGAGCAGCAGATGGAGGTGAGACCCTAGACTCCACTGTTGGGATCCACAGCTGGAGCTGGAACTGTCTCAGGGCAGCATCGAGGGGCGGGTGAGGGGCCTTCCCCCACTCAAGACTGCCCTCCTGTGTTGTGCCCATGTCAGCGCCCTACCACTGCTGAGCAAGGCCAGTCCTGGTATTCAGAGAAGCTGGGGTGGGGGACCCAGAGGGTGCTCAGCCTCGGCTGCACCCCAGCCGCATGCTCCAGCCTCTGGGAACCCCTGAAAGACAAGACGTCTGGCCTGTGTGTCAGTCCTGTCTCGGTGTGGAGGAGCTGGCTGCCCAGGTGCCAAGGAGAAGAGGGCCCGGGACCCAGGGGTGCCCTCTGTGTTTATGTGTGGGGCTGGGGGGCAGTGCTGGCTGCCTCTGTCCTGTGTGTGACCCTGCCCTCGAGGGGTCCTGTCCCGTCAGTCCCGAGGGAGCCACAACCAAAGTTGCAGGGAGATGGTGAGGAAGGAGGCCAAACAGTCCTCAGCAGAGCATGGCAGACTGCTCGGTCTCCAGCTGGGTCTTTCCCAGGGAGCTGGAAGGCCGATGTTGCTTCCCCCCTCACGCCCTCCCACTGCAGGCAGCCTTTCTGCTTCCCCAATGCCTTATGCCTGGGCACACTGCCACAGAATATGCAATACATGTGGGTGACACGCCCCCACGCCCACGCCCCACCCCGGGCAGCCCCTGGACCCCAAAGGCTATGGCTGCCACGGCCTCCCTTCCTCCCCTCCTGCCTATCTGTCTTCACACTGAGAATGGCGTCTAATAAATGCTGTCCATGGAGACCAGGCTCAGGCTCAGCTGCCTCTGTATCGTATACCCTTGGCACTGCCAGGGAGCGGCCATCCCCCTGCCACCACCAAGGTCTATGGACACACCTAGCTGATCGGCCTCAGGCTGACCAAACCCTTTGCTTCAGGAGTGATAGGAAGCAATCTGGGAGCAACACTGGCATCCCTTTTGTAATTTCCTCCAAGACCCAGATTTTCTCAGTGCCATCCTGGAACAACTATAGGAGCAAGATAAGACCTTAGAAGAGAAATCACCTGGTCCAGTCCTCCCCTCGTATGTGAGTACACAGAAACCCAGAGCGGGCAAGTCACATTCCGTAAGTCACACAGCAGTGAGTGGCAGACCCAGGATTAGAACCAGAACTGAAAATTCCAAATCTAGCATTCCGCCTCCTCGTGCAGCCTGCAGAGTCTGACTGGACACACCCCAGCTGACAATGACACCTCCTTGTCTGCCAGAATGGGGATTCCCTTCTCTACCAGTGGGGACTCCCAGGCATCAGTGGTCTGATTGACACAAAAATGTCTTTTTCAAAGGAAGACACATCACAAGCCTCTGTCTTCAGGGTATATTTCTCTCTGGGTGTGGAGGGACAACTCCGTTGGAACTGGGGCCCCAGTCCCCAGGACAGACCCAGGGAGCAGATGCACCCTCTCAGCTGGTGCCAGAGGCTCCCAGATGTCCCTGAGTACAACCTATAGTAACACCTTATCCACCACAACCCCATTTCGATCTATCTGCATGCCTTTCTGCCTATCTATCTTTCATGAAATAACACTTAACCCCCACTATCACCACCAAAGCATTCTAATACTTTCTATCCTAGTTCATGTTATAAAATGCTGATCACAACCCACTAAATTGATTTCTCTGATTTGCTCCCTGCAGATTGAAATGCTCCAGGGAAATAGGGAGCTGGGGGGTTGGTAGGGGCAACTTCTCCAAGGCCCCCCATCTACACACTTGGATTATTTGAAATATACAGGGAGAGATCTATTTATTGGGGGTTCAGAGTTCAGAGTTCAAAGAAAGACCCCTCTCCCAGGAGACAGGACCCAGCCGTCTCCATGTGACAGTGCTCCTGGCTGCTCCCTGCCCCTGCAGGCAGGCTCCTGGGACATGCTCCTTGCTGGCCCACAGCTCTGAGGGTGGCCATGGCAGGCCGGGACGTTCATTCCCAATTGGCTCACCCATACCTAAGACCACCTCGTCACAAGCCAGGGCTTCCTGCCCATGGCCCGGCTCTCTCTGTCTTCTTAGCAAAGCTAAATGCAGCAATAGAAATGACGTCATTTCTGAGGTCAGCAGTGACCAGTGCAAGGTTGCTTTTACGTTCTTAAGCAGCTCTTGTATGACATACACATCTGACATCTGCCCTCCTTTATTCCTCACTGGGGGCAAAATGATCAGAACTGGAAGGAATCCCCAAGGGGCTACATTCACCCCAGTGTCCCGAGGGGTGATCAGAATGATGGCAGTGATGAACTGCACCCCAGCCCCTGCCTCCAGCTCCTAAGGACTCAGAACTATCTGGAGAACTACTGCGGGCTCTTTATCTCCACAGGATGCCATCTCCACCCTCCTTGCTTCCACACAGCATCTGAGGCATCCTGCACTAAAAAATATATGTACAGCAAAACAAAAATAGAAAACCAGCACCGCAGAGTGGATGTGGGGTATAAATATACCAAGATCCCCGCTGATGTGGTTACTCTGTGTAAGCTTCAGATAGAGGCAGAATCTTCCTGGGAGCCCAGAGAGAAAGAGGCGTGCAATGACAACTCTTCCCAAAATGTGTCCTGTGGTATGCCTTGTGGGAAAAGAGTTCCACAGGCAAATGATTCTAAGGAAACACTGAGTGCTAAGAAAACACTCGCTCTTGGAGCTTCCTGAGCTATCTGGGCTTAGTAAAGGTTGGGGAAAGCCCTGCAGCCAACACAGCTGTTTACCTGTACATAACCCAGCTCTGCCCAAACTCGCTCGCAGCCCCAGACCCTCTGCATGTCATCTCCGCACACCCGGTGTTCCACGGAGCACGCTTTGGGACATGCCGATCTAGTAAAATCTCTGCCTCATAGAGCGGCTGGTCCTGCCCCCTCAAGAAATTCTAAAAGGAGTTTAGCTTATAAGTCTTTCTATAACTGAGGACCATGACCTTTGCAAGATACGTATGTTATTCTCAATCATGGGTCCACTCAAACCAAGGCCTGGAGCAGCTCACTTGCCAAGATCAAGCTGTGGATCGGTGGCAGAGCTGGGATCTGAGCCCAGGCCCAATGGCCCGCCAGCATGTGCTCTCACCCACCCGGCTGTGTTCTTTCACCAGCGTGGTCCATGGCTTCAGGGAAGGTTCGGCAGAAGTCACAGAGCTGTTCAGAACGTGTCGTTTCTAATTCAGAATCTTGGTGAGAGGGAATACTATAAACCTAAAAAATGTCACCCTCCAAAGATGGCGGACTCTGATGGAGCTAAGAAATCCTGTCTACCTGAGATCCTCCCAACTCCCACTCAAGACCATTTAGCTCTTTTTACAGGCTCAGTATTGCCCTCCACCAAGCCCACCAGTAACCCCACAACTCATCTCAGAAAGCCAGGGTCAAGGGAAGACTTCTGTAGGACAGGCATATTGCCGGAGGAAAGAGCAACTGCTCATGTTGGCTACACCAGCCTTTCCAGCCAGAGCACATCTGGCCATGTCCACTAAGAAGCATACAGTGGGAGCCCCTTTGGACTCCCAGAGCTGGGTTCAGGTTTGAAGGTTGAGAGACTCCATTTCCCAAGGGACCCCCCCCAAAGAAGAGGTCTACAGTGGACACAGTCCCTTCCTCTTGTCCAGGTGGCAATAATGTTGGAACAACAGCCTTGGGGACTGCCACCACCTTTGGAAGATTGCAAAGAAGTACACACACACACACACTCTCTCTCTCTCTCTCTCTCTCCTGGATCCTTGGCCCAGCTCCTTTTTCAGAGGAAGAAATTTTGGCTCACAAAGAGGAAGTGAGATGCTCAAGGTCGTAAAGCAAGATAATGACGTAGCCAGGATTAGTATCCAAATAGGCTCACTTTCCACTCCTACACACACACACACACACACACACACACACACACACACACACAGAGTAGGGGCCCAGATGAAAGCTGCTAATCTCTGAGGTTGAGTCATTCTGACGCTGGAAATTTCCCACATGCACATCTGGACAAATACCAGGAGACCCTTGCTCCTCAGGCTTCCGGCATCAGGGGAGGGTTTTGTGTGTGGTGCCACCCCCTTAGGCCAGTGGCTATGATGGAATTGGCGTCAGTGATCTCTGGCCATGAACTCCCCACATTATGGTATTTTCCATTTACAAAGCTCTCTCACTTTATCTCATCTGCTCATTGGAAAACTCTGTGATTTAGGTAAGGATTAACATCCCCATTTTACAGATGTCAGAACTAAAGCTCAGAAAGACCCAAGGTCCTGAAAGCCAGGACAGTTTGACAGTGAGGTCACCAATGTATATCTGAGAGCCACGCCCACCACTGGGACACGTCCTTGGCCATCGATGTGCTGGACCAGGGCTGCTGCTCAGTCCCAACAGAGTGTCCCGCATAACTTACCATGCTGTGCCCATGGGTAGGGCCGCCCCTCCCCCAGGTGGACGTGGTTCACAGAACCCATTAACAGGACACGGGGCTGTCATGAACACTTTATCCACTTCACCATGTGTCCTGGGCAACCTCTGCCCGGAGCCCTAGACTTGGGACCAAGAGAAGCAGAATGTCCAGCCCACAACCCCTGTCCTTCAGATGAAAGGGCCAAAGATTCCTGGGGGAAAGGTCGTGCTTTGACCCAGGCCAAATTCCCAAAACAACACTCTTCCAACAGTTCTTGTTTCCTAAAGAGGGAGCATGTGACCAGGTCATCCCCAGCCACAGAATATTCTGGTCTGACCACTGGATCAGAGTGGCAGGATGAAGGCCCACATCCCTGGCCTGCTTGGGAGCCATCATCAGGGTTGGAGAGGCGCTATCCTTCCAGAGTGCCCAGGTCCCACTGGGGAGACCACAGGTGCTGCTGGGATAGGAAGCCTGGCCTGGGCTTTGTTGGGCTCTGTCCTCATCTCTGTAGTAAAAACTCTCTTTCTACCTCATCCAGGGTAGAAAAGGCTCAAAGGACACTTTTGGCTACTGAGGGATACTGTACAGCTGGTGTCCTTGCCAGCTTCTTTCAAAGGTAAAGGAGACACCAGAGAATTAACAGTCCGTTCATTCTTGAGCATCTACTATGTACCATAGACTTTACAGATCCTACAACCACCGTGTGAGGCAGGGTAGTATGGTAGATGAGAAAGATGAGACTCAGAGAGGGTAAGTGATTCACCCAAGGTCACAGAGCTAGTAAGTGGCAAAGCCCATCCAGGACCCTCTGACTCTTAAGCTCAAGCCCTTTCGCCTGCACCTCCATGCCTGGGAGACATGTAATCAAGCCTCCTTCCCAAAGCAAGAATCACCTTCCCAGCATGGTCATACAGCCTCCATTTACAGGACCCTCACCCTATGAGGCAGCTCTGTCATTCCTTGAGCAACAGCTCTAATGACCATGAATGCCTTCCTTCTACGGAGATAAGAACTGCTTCCAGGTCTGGCTGTGCTCTCTAGAACCACATGATGTAGTTTTCTCTGTTGTGGGCATTTCACTAAAGGATTCAGGATGGCTCCCCACATGGAAAGGTACCTCCCAGTCTTCTCCAGGTTAAAAACCCTATTCTTTCATCCATACTTCCCATGACAGTGCAATTAGATCCCCCACCCTACCCATCCAACTCCCTGCTCTGTAAGAGCTTCAGCTTACTCCTCCCCTTGGGTCTTGGCACACCATATGTGGTCCAGCCACCACAGAGACACTATGACCATTCCCTCCCTCGCTCTGGATGCTACTCTCTTATTAATACAGCCTAAGTGTGCATCTGACTTACAGGCTCACGCAGAGCTTGCAGCCCACCACACCTGCCCTGGAGTTTGTCATGTGAACCACTGTGGCAGACATTATTGGTTACCTAATCAAAAATCATCCCTGCGCCTTTCCACCTTGATAGCAGAGGACTGACATTCCTCAGGTGCTCACCCTTTCCCATCGTCATTTCCAGAGACTAAGCCAATCATGGTGACCTCCGGTATCTTTCCAAAGATTGGAGTAAGTCTGAATGGGTTCAATTCTGGATAATGGGCTCTTCAGGGAAGTCTGCTGGGGTAGAAGGGCTTCCCTCCTCCTGAAAGAAACCACTGCGGAAGAAATGCCAGTCTACTTTGACTGGACCTTGCCAGGTCTATGTGTGATGCCCAGAACAGTGGCAGACATCTTATGACCACGAGAGAAGACATCGTGGACACAGTGAAGATGGCAGAAGGAAGAGATGAAGAGCTTGCTTGTTACTGTGACATTGAGTGATCCCTGGAACCCCTGACCTCCTGTCACAGAATGTGGGAAGTGGTGCTACTGGAGCAAGGTTTCCCCCTTATTGATAGCTAAAAGCCCTATGGCTCTCAGGCTCCAACAACAGGATTATTGTACTGTATGAACCTGGTAGGCCACAAGGAAGAAATGGCTTTTTTCTCCCTCCCTTTGTGGCCCTTAGCAACACTAGGTTGAGTCCCCCATTCCTGGCTCTTAAGTAACAGCTGGGGTCAATCCCAAAGCTTTGTGGTCATTCTTGGTATAAAGAAATCCAGTCTCTCAGTTGAGTCAAAAACTTTAATCTCAAATCCATTTTACTACTAATATCCTCCCTGCTCCAGAGGGACCTAGAGAGGGAAGGAGTCCTGTTCTTATCCCTCTCCATCACCCTCTATTTCTGGCTACTCTGCATTTGGGCTGCCTATGAGGGCTAAAAAGACAAGCAAAGCCCTCCCTGTGCCCTGGCTCCAAGTACTGGCTCTCCAGGGCCCTGTTTGGGGTTTTTGGAAAGCCATACAGGAGCCTCTTCACTGGCCTGTTCCACAGAGGGCAACCCAGTGTCCCCACAGCTCCAGCCCTTTTGGGGGGGTCCCCTCACAGCTTCCTCTGGCCCCACAGCTAATGCTCTTATGTGGAATGATATGAAAAATGCAAAGGTGCCCCCCCAACTTTCCAGTGTCTACTTGACTCACAGGACACTCACACATCCTGACCATGCCAGGTGGCAAGAGTGCAGACAGCCTCCAGTGAGCCCTGCCACTCTCCCCAGTATTCTTTACCCTTGTTCAAACAGGCAGAGGGTGGAGCAGCAAGTTCATATCTGACGTAGACACCCAAGTTGGGAAGCAGATGCCATCTTCCCCTGTCGTGTAATCTGTGGGAGTGATTCCCAGGAGCCCACTGCCCCCACTTGGCCAGCTTTTTGGAGAGAACCACAGCATTCTTCCCTCAAGCTGACAACTCACAGCTAAAGTGATCCTTCCTCCTCTCTCTGCTCTCCTGCTTATTGATCCAACCCAGGGAGGATTGAGAACATCTCTTTGTCCTTGCCTGGGTATTCTGGTAGCAAAATCCAGGTAAGAGAAAAAAGTCAGTGCCTGTTATGTACATTGAGAGCCAGACCTCTCCTGTCAGAAGCTGAGCAGTTGTTCTTTTCAATGTCAGGGCACGAACTCACTGACTTAGTGCTACTAGATCATATCTGGTTTGTTCCAGGCTTTTGATGGTGTTCCAGGTGCTGAAGCCAGGTTCCACTATTAAATCTATACCCAGCCTCTCCCAGCTCCATGTCACCCGCAGATTTGATAATCCTGCTTTTGGTGCCATTATTCAAGCCTTTGATGAAAATATCAAAGAGGACAGCACAAAATAGAGGACCCTTAATTCAGGGTGACATTTATTACAGCATGTTCTTGGTGAACTGTTACTGGCTCTGGCTACTTACCCTTTCCTTTTATCTGTGCTCTATAATTGTTGAATAAAAGCTCACAGGTGGCTGGGCTCCAGTCACATTAGCACAGTTCTTGAGTCCCGGGATGTCATTGATCTGGGCAGGGGATTTGAACTTGCTGAAAATAGCAGGTGCTTCTTCGCCTGGCTCAGACTTCACCTCATCCTCACCACCACCCCTTTCGGCTTCTTCATTCTGCTGTGCTTTCTGCCAAGTCCACTCCCACTCCCAGCTCCTGAGCTGAGCACTGCCCTTCCCACTCACTTTCCAGCTCAGACTCAACCCCTCCCTCAGGCAATCGGTCTGATCCTGAGGGGAGGCCAGTCACTAGAGCCATCAGGTGGCCCCAAGAGTTGAGATCTGCCACAGGAAACTGCCAGATTTCCAGAGCCCTTAGGTCATTTGGGGCTGAGATGGGTGGAGAAAAGACTATTTATTAAGCATGTGTCAGGAGCTAGGCTACGTGTGAGACCAGAGCCTCATCACAACCTGGGGGAAGTAGGCACAACTGTCTCCATCACCTGGGTGAGGAGAGGAGGCGAGGGCAGTCAAATCCCTTGCCTAATGTCACCCAACCAACCAGTAATTTGCAGAACTGGGGTTTGACCCCAACACTGTGTGGCTCCACCTTCCACACCCAGCTAGTTGTGCCTCTTTGTTAATTCGCCTTCCCACTTCGCCTCCCAGTGACTGGGGACCCTGTTACTACTTCAGCAGCCTCTGGAAGGCAGGGCAAGCCTGGGCACAGCGCTTCCTGACCCACCAGGACGGAGTAGCAGGTGGCAGGGGTGACATCAGGCTGCAGGGAAACCACTCCATTGTTCCCAAGACCTGAGCGATTTGGGTTTAATCTTCCAGATTTGGCACCACGCACGCGACATGAATCTGCTGCTGCCCCGCCCCCTCCGGCCCATGACGGTGAACAGATGGGCAGACCCCTCCCTGGGGTCTAAGTAGGGCACTGCTGAGGCTGCTGGGAGCAGGGAGGGAGGCCAGGCAGCCGGGGAAGGAGCGGGACAGACCCGGCTTCACCCCACCCTGTCCACCTCCTCCCCAGGAGCCGATAGAATCAGAGGGCCGGCTGTCCGCAGTGGTGGGTGAGGCCGCCACACGAGGAAGCAGGGTCCTGTCCCTGGGAGTACTCAGGCAGAGCCTGGGCAAGCATTGCAGGGGGTTCATGCACGAGTCCGAGTCCGGGGTCCCTCCAAATTCCACAGTCCTTAGCCTAAGCCCCTGCAGCTGCTGAGCAACGAGACCTTCCCCTCTGGCTCCAGGGGGAGGCTCGGGCAGTGAGGTGCCCGGAACATCCAGGTCCTGACCAGGCCCTCACGGGCCATGAGCGCAGCAGGGCAGGCTGGGCCATGGGGTGCTCCAACCATGCGGAAACAGGAAGACAGCCAGCCATCAGAGCTGAAGGGACCTTAGGAAATATGTGTCCTCCTGATGAAGCAGAAACCAACACTGAGGCTCAGATAGGAGAGGGAACATGTATGCAGTGAACAGGCGACAGAGCCAGCCTGTAGGCTCCCTGCTGAGTGCTCCTTCCACATCAACACATGCTGCAGAGTGTATTTGCAACAGCCAAACACCAGAAATAACCCAAACACGCACCAGCAGGTAACTGGATAAACCAACTGAGTCTATCCATGGACTTGCTACTGAGAAACACAGAGGGACAACCAGCGCTACGTGCGGCATGGGCGGGTCACACACAAGTCATCAGACAAAAAAAGAGGCCGCACTGTGCGAGTCCATTTGTATAAAGCTCTGGAAAGTGCAAACTAATCCAGTAGGATGGAGAGCAGATCAATGATGACCAGAGAGAGGGTAGCACCAGAAGGGGCATTAAAAAGGGGCCCAAGAGAAGGTTGGGGGTGATGGGTACATTCACTATTTTCACTCTGCCAGTGGTTTCACAGGTATATACACATGTTGAAATTTATTCAATATTGTATTTTAAATATATGCAGTCTATTATATATCCATGTTCTCTCAGGAAAGATGTTTATAAAAAGACAAGCTGCTAGGGCATTGAACAGGCCGACCCGGCGACTTAAGCACTCCTACCTATCCTACTTTGTGTTCTGGTGGCTGGGCTAGGGGCATAAGTCTTCTCACCAGAGGATCGGGAGGGAAGCCACTGATGCTTCTGGTCAACTTCTGCCCACCCCAAATCAAAACAGCTATAAGCACACTATCACGAGTGTCACGCCAAGCCAGATCCCCCCATGATATATGGATGTAACAAACAACCACGAGCCCCGAGGCAGTGTCGCTACACAAGCAATATCCAGAAAGTTCCACAGGGTAGGAGAGTAACCTGAAACTTTGCACCTCTGACTAATGAAATAGGGTCTCCCAGGCCCCAGAAGCCTGGGGGTAAATGAAAAGCTCCCTGAATCCATGAAACAGCATTTCTTTGGCTTTTCTTAGCTTTTTAATCACCCTCTTGGCTCCTTCTAGGAGTCCTGAGGGGTCTCATGCCACCTAAGCCACTGTGGAATGGTCACCTTTTACCTCGTCAGCTCCTGGGCCAGTCCCCAAACCAGGATGACAGACAAAGCATCATGAAGCCCAGTCCTCCTGCCACTTGCCATTTGGAACTGGAGCCGCTCAAGATGGGGACCAGGGGTGGCTTTTTTTTTCTACAGCAGTGGCCTCAGAGGCAATCCATCCTGTTGCTCAGACCACAGGCTCCACCCCAATAAGGAGAGTCCCCACACACTCCACCTGGTGCCACACTGTGTTCTAGAAGCAACTTTAGAGCATGCTGTCTGATGCTCTGACATGATGGGCCTAGTGACCATCCCTTCAGGTTTTTTACTCCCAGCCCCTTCCTATGACTCGACCCCCTCTCCTGAGTTTATGAGGCCGCCGGGCTGAATACAAGAGAACTTTAATGCCACACTCCCTCAGTATTTCCCTTATAGGCTAACTGCTTTCCTATAGATGAAGATGACCAAGAAGCACTTCAAATCCTGATGCAAAGTGACCCCTCAGGCTCCTCAGGACAGCGAACTACACTCCTGGATGAGTCCAACTCTGGCCCCACGTGGACCCCCACGTTCTGCTCCAATGCTAGGACCTAGGTCCCCAGGAGAGACCTGGACAAGGTCCATTCCCACCCACCCACTACAAGTGTGGTCTCATGCCTGACCAAGCTTTGCAGAAAGAGCTGAAAGTCAGGGTGAAGGCATGCAGGCTGAGTGCCGGCTGAAATGGAGGGAACTCCAAGGCTGGAAAGAAGGTGGGTGAGGGGAAGAGCTGGTCCTGACCAAGCCTTGGAGGAATGCTGGGATGTCGCTAGAGGCAAGAACACTTCAGAGACAGGAGCTTAATCTGGGCTCAGACAAGGAATGCTCTCAGAAGGATCCAGAACAATGGGAAGAGCCCAGGGCTGCCTTGGGAAAGGAATGGGGCTGACAAGAGTAGCTCTGTTTCTGTCTCCTTCATGGTTACCTCTCTAGATCATCACGGGCATCAAAAGATGGTGTGCGAGTGTGGGACAGAGGGAAGGAGGAAAGGGAGGAGGAGAATAGAAGACATTGGAGGCATCCACCAGGCCAGGAGGAATGGCTATATTAACAGATAGGCAACAGGGAGCCAGGGGAAGTTTCAGAACAGGAGAACAATGCATGTGATTCAGAGTTTCCAGAAAATAAACCTGGTGGCAAAGTGCAGGCTGATGGATGCACCTGCTCCCTAGAAGGGGGAGGGGGACAGGCTCCCTCTCCATACAGCCTAGACAGAGGAGTGCCAGGGAGCACACAGCAGTCCCTGCTCCAAGAGCTGGGGGGGCCTGAGATGCTCAGCTGCTGCTTCCAGAGCCAAAAACAAGCTACTCACCGCCCCTCCAATGCCTGCCAGGGAGGCCAAGGAGGGCCTTTAGCACAGCCCAGAAGGGAGAAGATTTTTAAAACCCTGTGATAGAATCTCCCTGGCTCTCCTTGGCCTCACGTTTCACAGGAGCTTCCAGCCCACAGATCAACCCCTGGCAGCAGCAGCCCCAGAGCCCCGCCTCGAGGACAGGGAGGAGGAGCAGAGGCCTGCAGTAGTCTGCTGAGGACAGGAGGGGTGAGCGCCACAAGTCCACCTGGCTCCTCTGCCACCAACGTTGAGGAAACTCAGGAAAGCCAGGTCCCTCCTCAATGGGCACCATGCTCTCAGAGCCAGCTTTGGGCAGGGAGTAAGGATAGGCAATTGAATAGGTTCTCCAAATATTGGGGCCAGTGTTCTCCCTGAACCATACTGCTGTCATATTATTCCCTCTTCGAGCTCCAAAAGGGAATATCAAGGGCAATTGGATGGCTCAGTTGGTTAAGCATCCACCTTTGGCTCAGGTCATGGTCCCAGGGTCCTGAGATCAAGCCCTGAGTCAGGCTCCCTGGTCAGTGGGGAGCCCACTTCTCCCTCTCCTTCTGTCCCTCCCCCTGCACTCATGTGTTCTTGCTCTCTTTCTCTCTCTCAAATAAATAAATAAATCTTAAAAAAAAAAAAATCAGTTGCCTTCATTCCACTCTGCTCTGAGGTGTTAAAATGGGCCTTGTAATCCACCAAACTCAGCCCTCCACTTTACAGTTAACCCTTTCTTCTGCTTCCTGAACCTATGAAGCAGCTAAAATCGTGCCCACCCTCCAGGTAAAGGCCCCATGCTTCAGCTAGGTCGGTGGACTTATCCAAAGTCCCACGGCTAAAACACCTGGGAAGCAGGAGCTTTCACTTCCACACACAGAAACAATGAGGCCCAAATGGATCTTCATGGGGAAACGTTACAGCTCAGGTTCAGAGCAAGCTGTCCCAGCCGTGTGGGTCTGCCAATACTGAAAGGCTCCCCAGGGGCCACCTGATTCTGCCCCCCACCATTTGTGAGTCAGGAGCCTCAATGTAGAAAGCTGAAATAACATGTCCAAAGTCATACAAGGGAAGTAGCAGAGCCAGACTCTAGCTGAAAGGCCTCCTGGATTTTAACAGTCATGGAGAGTGCTTGTCCCCTTTCTTCCTGTCAGTTCAGGGTCAAAAATGTAACCCTGGCACCCAGACACTGCCCCATATCACTGAGGCTGCACTGAGGGTTGCGTGGAGGCAGCGAGGGCCCCAGCGTGCATGGACAGCAGGGCTGCGAAGTGTCTTGCCTTCACCTGTCTCAGCTAGCATAGCGCAGGACTAATCATTGCACAGGTTTGGCCACAGCTGGAAGGAACCCCAAAGGCATCTTAACCTGCCTCATTTCACTCATCAGAAAACTGAGGCAATAAGAAGGAAGTAGTCATGGGAATCTACACTTCCAGCTGCTCTGCTGAGAGACTGAGTTGGGGAGAAGCCGGGCCAGGTTGGCCTGGGGTAGGGGGTCCTTGGAAGGGGAAGGATGTGTATGGGCAGAGTTCTGAGGGGCACAGGCTTAGCCAACCATGTCCCCTATTCCCATAGCACAAGCAGACACTCTGAAGCCTGCCCCAGGGACCCATGAGCCAAGTCAAAATGATCTATTACAGCAAAGAGATCAAATGCCACTGTTGAGTACCTACCAGATGCCAGCACCATGCAAGACAGAACTCACTCTCCCCATTTTACAGATGAGGTCAAGGCTCAGGGAGGTTGAATGACTTGCCCAAGTTCACACAGGTGCAAAGGAGCAGAGCCCAGAGTGAAAATACAGTGTTCATCCCCCTCTACTTCATTGCCCTCAGCCTGGGCTACTGGGCCACTCTTTGCTTTGGGATAGAATAGCCTACTCAGGCAGCATCCCTGAGATTGGGCCTCTCTGGTCCTTCAACTGGCTCTCCCCAGCACATGCTTCTGGATCACTCTGTACCACCCTCCAGGCCCTGCTCCAGGACCCCTCACATAAGACTCCTCTCATCAGACAGTGCTGGGGCAACCCAAGGCCTGCCAAGAGCAACTCACCAGACCTGCCCTTTGAGAACCTCTAGGTAAACCACCTAGGAATCTACATCCTAACAGGGCTGTTCTGGAACACCCTTTTGAAGAAAGAAAGCGAAAAAAGCCTGGGATCTGCCACTCCTTGGGTCTCTCTCTGTTGGAACAGGGAACACCAGTTTCTACTCTACCCTCTGAGGCCTAAAGCAAGCAGGGATGCCTTCCTGGGGGAAAGGAAAACAAGCCTCTTCCAGGAAGGACAACCTCATGCGGTGAGCAAAGAGCCCCTTTTGTGTGGCAGAAAGGATGCCCCCTCCTCAGGCACAGAGGGTGGGGAGATGCTCCTCTGGGGCGAGGAGTCAGGAGGCCCCTCTTGTACGGTGACTTTGCAGCCAGGAGAAGACTGTCACCCCCTGACACATTTTCTTGCCCACCCACTCCCCGCTAAAGCCTAGCTCTGCTGCGGGGGAGGGGAAAAAGGTCACTTTCCCCAGAGTCGCTCAAAATTGCACATTAACGGTCCTACTGATTTCCAGCAGTTTCAAATGCTGGCTTTGGCCAAAAACTTCTTAAAAAGGCCATCCTCCCTTCTTATTCCATAGCGTTTACATTTTATAACATTTAAACAGAACCACTTTTAAGCAAAGATATGCAATACTTTCCTCTCATGGCCCCATAAAAAGTAAAATCTGGGAAACGTCTACATTGGATAGCTAGGGAATGCCTTCGGAGCCCAGCAATGATTAGCTCCTTCTGTAAAATCATTCTGGAAGACTGCTGCCTCAAACGGGGGACCTCCTTCCTCAGAGAAGCCCTCCCACCTCTCATATGGGCTCCAGGAGACAGACATCAATCCCTAGGAGAGGGTATCCCTTGTAGAAGCAGCTTCTCCACACGACAGCTACACTTACCCTTCCGACGTGTCAAGGGCAGAGACTACTAAGAGAACTACACATATTATTTTATTTGCCACACCAGCTCTATAGGGGTAGCTATGATTATTACTATTATTCCCATTTTACAGATGGGAAACAGAGGCTCAGAGTCAACAGACCTGCCCATCATTGATTTCACTTCAAGGCTCCCTGCCTCCGCCAAGATGTTCCTGAACAGACAGGAAGTCTGAAACCTCAAGCCAGGACTGGGGTCCCATCACCTCCTTTAGCCAGTACCACCATCCCCACTCTCCCTGGCCCTGGCCCCCAACATCCTGGTTGAGGACAGTTGACTATCTCCCCCACCTGAGCCCTCAGGCCTTCAGTTTTGTCATTCTGCATCTCTCTGAATCACTCACCCTATGATCCTCAACATGGGGGTTTGCTTTTGACGTGAGAATTCTCTCAGGTGACTTGATTGTTCTTAAAAACTGGGGTGGGCCTCAGCCATGGCATCTCTCAGCAGCAGGGGCAGCACGCCATCTAGTGGCTGTGTGGTGAACCTCGGAATGGCCCACCTGCTAGAGCAGAGCCTGGGATCTGGAAGGTCCTTAGGTTGTCAGGTGGTCCAGCTGAGGTTCAGAGTGGGGAAGTGACCAGCCTAAAGACACACAGCAAGTTAGAATCCAGTGTCTCCAGGACTGTAACCCAGCTCTTGGGCGGCAAGACTGTACATCCCAGCTTCCCTGGTGTTCTGGGGAAGCTGTGCATCTGGAGGCAGCTCACAATCCTGGTAGTTGTTAATGTGAAGGAAAGGGTCTTATTCCCAGAAGCATCTTCCTCGTACTGCATCCTTTATTCTGTTTATCACTTTTGAATAGGTAAAGATATATAAAGGGTATGTGGTGAAAAGTGAGTCTTTTACCCCAGCCGCCCCCCACACAGTTCCCACCACAGCATTAGCGATTTCTACACATCTGTCCAGAAATTGTCTGTCTCTTTACAAGGGTGTATTTTTTAAGACTTTTTACACAAATGGTAAAATTTCCTACACAGGGAACTTAACAAAGTGTCTCAGAGATCATTGAACATTGGCACATAGAGAGCACCCTGGTTCCTGTGGGAAGCCACACTGCGCTCCCTATGGGGAGTGGATGAGGGGATCATCATGTATTTAACCACTTTCCTTTTCATGGACATTTAAGTGGTTGCATCTTACTGCTAAAGCACACATATCAGACAACCTTTAGAATAAATTCCTTGAGGTAGTTTGGCCAGGATTATCAGTTATGACTCATTTGATCTCATACACTGGAAAACCCAACCTCACAAGAGCTTAAATACTGAAGGCCTCTTCCGTAAAACATCTATTTAGGGCAGCCCAGGTGGCTCAGCACTTTAGCACCGCCATCAGCCCAGGCCCTGATCCTGGAGACCCAAGATCGAGTCCCACATTGGGTTCCTGCATGGAGCCTGCTTCTCCCTCTGTCTGTGTCTCTGCCTGTGTCTCTGCCTGTGTGTGTGTGTGTGTGTGTGTGTGTGTGTGTGTGTGTCATGAATAAACAAATAAAATCTTTAAAACAAAAAACATCTATTTAGAGGTAGATGGTCCAGAGGCACAGGCAGCCCTATGCAGGGGCAAAAGGTGTGCCTGCATAAATTTGATAGACATCACCAAACTGCCTTCCTCAGAAACTCTATGTCTTTATTTCCACCATCAGTGTGGAACTGTTTCCCTGCAGTCCCACATCACATTGTCATACTTTGTTTAAAATTTCTCAATCAAGGGGATCCTGGGTGTCTCAGTAGGTCAAGAATCCTACTCTTGATTTCAGCTCAGGTCATGATCTCAGGGTGGTGAGATCGAGCCCTGCATGGGGCTCTGCACTGAGCCTGGAGCCTGCTTAAGATTCTCTCTCTCTCTCTCTCTCTCTCTCTCTCTCTCTGTCTCTCAGGCACCCCGGGTGGCTCAGCGGTTTAGCGCCGCCTGCAGCCCAGGGCCTGATCCTGGAGACCCAGGATTGAGTCCCACGTCATCGAGCTCCCTGCCTGGAGCCTGCTTCTCCCTCTGCCTGTGTTTCTGCCTCTCTCTCTCTCTCTCTCTCTGTGTCTTTCATGAATAAATAAATAAATACATTTTAAAAAGAAAATACAGTTAAAAAAAAAAGATTCTCTCTCTCTCTGCCCCCCTTTCTCTCTCTCTCCCCCTCTCTATCTCTCTCTCTCACTTCCTCCCTCTCTAAATAAATAAATAAATAAAATTTCCCAAGTACCTGGCTTGCTTAGCCACTAGAGCATGTGACTCTTGATTTCAGGGTTGTGAGTTCGAGCCTCATGTTGGGTGTAGAAATTACTTAAAAAAAATACCTTTAAAATAACACAGTGTACCCAGATTGCCACTGCTCCCCAAACCCAGTCCTCACTATCCCCTGCCAAACTAAAGCAACCACTAATGTATTTTCTCCATAGTTTTGCCTATTCTGCACATTTCACATAAATAAAATCATATGGCTGACTTCTTGCACTCAACACATTATTTTCAAGGTTCATCCATGTACAATGTGCAGCAGTATTTCCTTCCTTTTATTGTTGAATAATATTCCATTGTGTGAAGGTACCTCATTTTGTACTATTTTTAGATTTTATTTATTTATTTGAAAGAGAGAGAGAGCATGACCAGAAGAGGGGCAGAGGGGGAAAGCAGACTCCCTGCTGAGCAGGGAGCCCAACAGAGGGCTTGATTCCAGGACCATGAGATCACAACCTGAGTCGAAACCAGGAGTTGGATGCTCAGCCAACAGAGCCACTCAGGCACCACGGGGTTGTTCTCACTTCTTAACTATCATAAATAATGCTGCTTATAGAGCACCTGGGTGGCTCAGTGGTCGAGCATCTGCCTTTGGCTCAGGTCGTGATCCTGAGGTCCTGGGATCGAGTCCCACATCGGGCTTCCTGCAGGGAACATGTTTCTCCCTCTGCCTATGTCTCTGCCTCTTTCTGTGTGTCTCACATGAATGAATAAATAAAAATCTAAAAATACATAAATAAAATAAAAATAATGCTGCTATAAAGCATTCATGTGTCAGTTCTTGGGTGAATATATGTTTTCACTTATCTTTGACAAATACCTCAGAGTGGATTGCTTGGTCTTATGGTAATTCTATGCTTAACCTTCTGAGAAATAGCCAAACTGTTTTGCAAAATAGCTACACCATTTTACATTCCTATCAACAGTGTATGAGGGTGCCAGTTACTCCATATCCTCTCTAATACTTGTTATCTCCCCCTCTCTGCCCCACTTTTTTATAGCCATTCTAGTAAGTGTGCAATGGTATCTCACTGTGCATTTGATCTGCATTCCCTTAATAGCTAAGCAGAGCTGAGCACCTTTTCCTGTGCTTATTAGCCATCCGTGTACCCTCCTTGGAGAAACGCCTATCACATTGATTTTTAAGACCTCTTTAAATGCCACGGAAATTAGCCCTTTGTGGTATGGGTTGCAAATATTTTTTCTCAGTCAATATCTTTGATTTTACTTATGCTTTTTTTCCTCCATGCAAGGTCTTATATCACACTCAGAAAGGCCTTTCTGCCTCCAGAACTATCACAATTTTTTAAATGGCTTTCCATGTTTGCTTCTGGCAATTCTGTGGTTTAAATTTTCTCTAGCTAATCAAATCGTTTATCAAATTGGAATTAATTTTGGTGTAAGGTGAGAGGGAGGAATCCAAATTTTTTCCAGATATCCAACCAAGTGTCCCAATACCATTTAAATAATCCCTACTGATTTGAAATGCCACGTTTTTATTTACTAGATTCCTACATATATTTGGGTGTATTTTTAGACATCTTATTATTTTCCCTTTACTTATATATCTATTCATGTGTCAGTGCCTTAGAGATTGCATGTTCAAGACTCATAAATACAGAGAACAAACTGGTGGCTGCCAGAAGGGAGGAGAAGGAGGGAATAGCCAAAATAGGCGAAGTGGATTAAGAGGGAATTAATCCAGTTATAAAATAAATAAGTCACAGAGATAGAAAGTACAGCATAGGGAATGTCATCAATAATATTATAATAACTTTCTTTGGTGAGAGATGGTAACTACACTTATTGAGGTGAGCATTGTGTAATACATATAATTATTGAATGACTATGTCATACCTCTGAAACTAATATAATATTAAATGTCAATTATAACTCAATTAAAACTTTTCTAAAACTTCTAGAAAACATTATGTATTTCAGTTTTTATTGTGGAAAACTTCAAACATGCAGAAAAATTTTTAAATAGTACAAGAGCCCCGTGTCTCCAGAGCTTAGCTTCAACAACCATCAACTTTCTGCCATTCGTGTTTCCTGTCTTGTTTTTTGGTTTGTTTCTTTTTTCCTTTTTCTAGAGCTGTGCCTTAAAATCCCCTACAGATGCCCTCACTTCTAGTCAGAAGGGCATTAAATACAGGAGCCTGGGGTTTTCCTTTGCAAGCGCCACATCCCAGAGGCTGGGGTAAATTTAGAGACTCAACAGAGTCAGAGAAGGAAAACATTGTTGGCTTACTCAACAGCATACTCAAAGGAAGATATTTGCCTAATGACACACCAATTCAATTCAGCCATTATCATGGTTCATTCTCTCTGAGCAAAGGAGCTGAGCTGGGTGCCAGACCAGCAGGATTGCCAGTCTGAGCAAATGAAATATGGGATGCCCGGTTACATTTGAATTTCAAATAAATAATGAATCATTTTTTTAGTGTAAGTGTACCCCCTCAAACAATACTGGTGATATGCTTATTTTAAAAAATGACTCATTGCTTATCTGAAATCAAATGTAACTGGAAGTCAGTACTTCATCTGGATCTGACTTGATTGTGTTCCCAGAGGACCAAGGCCAAACACCAGCTTCCAGGATCTAGTGACCTGCTCCAAAAGAAGCTGGTCTTAACATCCAAAAGATGTTAAGAAAGAAAGGCAAAGAGAAGGTTTGAGAGTGACCTTGTGAGAGTCTGAAGCTGGAAGGAGCTTGTGACTCCTAATCTAATCATCTCCCGTCACCATAGAAACCACCAAAGTCCGATGGGAAAAACTGGTGAACTCCAACATCCACTGCCTCTCCACCAGTATAGATCATTGACATTCCCCTCCCAGGATAGGTTTGGTCGTGCCTGGTCCTACTGTCCCAGCTTCTCTCCCAAGGACCTGATCCTTCCCTCTACCTCCCAAGCCCTTCCTCCTCCTGCCAGCTGCAGCCTCAGGTCGCTGCCCTGCAACACCTATCCTATTGGGAGAGATAGCAACTGGATACCTAGCCCCGTGTCACAGAAAAATCAGAGCCAAATAGTAGTCAAATCAATATAAATTGCCCTTATTCCAGACAATTGCAAGAGAGATCTTGGTGTAGAATAGGGCTCCATTCCAAATATAGCATGGGCAAGTGGGAATGTATAACCAAGGAGTGGGGTGGGGGTGGGAGTGTCAGTGGGTGGAAAATAACTAAGAGGGATAATGGGGATTCTGGCTAAACCGACCTAACAGGATTCTTTCTGAAGACAGGCCCAAGAGGTCAGACATCACCTGGGAGATGGTGGAAGATGAAGAACCTAGTAAGATATGGAGGGAGATAAGATATGGAGGCTAGGGGTTTCTGGTTAAACTAACTTAGCAAGGTTCTTGCCAAAACTGGATTTTATCTAGAAGTGCCCATAGGAGAAGATTCGGGAGCTCGACTCACATTTGGCCAAGCCAAAAAACCTTTGTCACCTGTCCACGAGGAGGTCACATTCTAGCAGGGGAACAGTACACAGGAGGGAAATGGCCCAAGGACATACAGGAAAAGCTTGTTCAGAACAAAACAGGTCTGACCCTCCCTGGGTAAAGTAACTCTCCTAATCCAAAATGTGATTAAATTGATTGGGGAAATGTTCAATCTTTCAGACAAGATACAGGCAGGCAGTAAGCTTTGAATACAAATGCAGGAGTCTGCAGTGACGCATTTTATATTTGACTCTGGAAATTAGAGGCTCTTTGAAGGTAGCATGCAAATTTGTTCAAAATGTCCCTAGCCAGAAAAAAAACTGGATCATGCACTTATGCAAATCATGAGAAATGCTTTTCAATGCACAGCCTTATGTCCTTGTGTGTACCTCTCTGCTGGGACAGCCCCACCCTCAGAGCAGCTATACTGATTCTCTCCATGGGGCCTCCCACTGCTCTTCCATATCTGTCCTCTTCCCTTTGCACATAAGCGCCAAATGTCAGTGTTCCCATTTTGCAGACAGGAAAGTAGGGTTCTGAGTGATTAAGCAACTAAATCATGGTCACTTTATTCTAAGGGGCAGAGCCAGCTGGAAACCACTCTCTCTCTTTCTAGTCTAGGACAACTTGCACAGATGTCACTGCATTCCTGATGATTCTACACTTGTAGAGAAACATGAAGAATAACCCTGTCTCCCTCCACTGGCCTATCCACATGCAGGATTTTGTGGGAGGGGCACCCCTAACACATAGTAAATATCTTTCCTTTGCTAAAAATTCACTAAATTTGCTACCTTTCATACAACTCCAATATTCATGGAAAATGATGTCTTTAATCAGGATAACCAAATCTGACTAATTATAAGACAACCGCTCCTCTGATGGCCAGGAGCACCACACAGAGAAGACTGGCCCACCTTTGACTTTCCACAGGCTCAGAAAGTTTTGAGGTTGAGTTTGTGGACATGTTACTTAACCCAGGAAACCAAGGATTCAAAATTATGAGGCAAATTAGTATCCAGCATACGCATTAAGCTCTATCCCTGAATTTCATCAAATAAGAATCTGGAGGATTTTGCAAACATTGCCTCCCAGATTCCTCTCTACTTTTCTCAGAATTTCCATCTCCTGAGTTTCCAGTGCTGTAACCGCAGGCTCACTGCCACCTATGAACACTAACTTCAACCCTAGTTTTCACCTGTAAAGCCTGGCCAGGCTGGTAGAGAGCCTCACTCCAGGTCACTCCTCAGCATGAAGCTGACTGGCCACCCGTGTGGCATCTACATGGTTGTCTCTGCCTGCAATGTCTCCTTTTCCTACCTGGAGCAATCCTGCTTCTCCTTCAAGTCCTTGCTCAAATCTCCCCAGAATTCCAGCTTCATGAGGCTACTCTGAGAACTGAGGTAAAGTACAGGTGGACATAGACAGGAACCCTGAGCCAGGACACCACTGTCACTGTCATGCCTTTGCTCCTGCCTCTCTTGAGAAATCCAACCCCTTCCCAATCCCCTCTGCCTCCTATTCATGCTGCTGTGTGCTTACTACAGATGTGCTCATCCCTCTTCTCCCTAAAATCCTAAACTCCTGGAGGGCAAGGATCTTATCTTGCTTCGTTTTGGGGGCCCCATATCTGGCTCTGCACCTGGCACTTAGGGGTTCCATGTATATTTGCCAATAAATCCTCCTGTCTCCTGGACTCCAGGGATGGCAATTTGACAAATGGTCAGAACCCTGTGATAAATTAAAATTCATTGTGCGATGTGGACACAGACAAAGATTGTGTTGCTAGTGACATCATGTCGGGCTGGTGACAACACTAGTCATTAGGAATGTTTAGTTCAAGACAGAACCCTTGGCTTGTGGGGAAGATGGTCCTGGGCCCCACCAAGTGTGTCACTGTGGTCTGTAGGAAGCGTCTCTGATAGGGACGGCGCTATCCAGCCAGTGTGGTCTGCCCTGTCTGCTCTCATGCATCTCTACAGCCCCAGTGGCTCAGTAAATATTTTTTTTAAGTTTTTATTTATTTATTCATGAGGGACACAGAGAGAGAGGCAGAGACATAGGCAAAGGGAGAAGGAGGCTCCCTGCGGAGAGCCTGCTGTGGGACTCCATCCTGGGACCCCAGGACCACACCCTGAGCCGAAGGCAGATGCTCAACTACTGGGCCACCCAGGCGTTCCTCAGTAAATATTTTTTTAATAACCGCAGGGGTTCCTTTTAAATCATATGAAACTAGTTACACTATCGAGGACAAGAAGCTTAGAAGAAACTTTGTCTGTATCCTCATCTCTCCCACTGATTGAAGAGAGTAGGCTCCAGTGAAGGAAGAAAAAGTTCCTGGAAGGTATGTGGGTTCCAGACACACCCTACGCTTGCTGATGCCTCTGTGCCATCCCACTGGCGCTCCCTCCTCAAGACAAGCCTTTCCCCTAGTAACCTTCTACATTTTGTCCAGGATCCCACATGTGCACCTTCTCTGTCAGGTCTTCCTGCAAGGGACCTCTGTCAGGTCAGATCCCTTCAGTTTTTCTGATTCAACGCTGGTAATTTTCACAAGTTCAAAGCAGTCTTAGGGTGAGAAGGAGGAGTTGGCAAGCAGGTCCTATATCTGCACCTCAAGTAGTAACAAGATCTGCAGTAATGGGGAAAATGTGTCCACTGGGTCTGAAGTAGTTGCTCCAAGGCTTTGCACTCCAGCACGTCGTGGTGTGACAGGGCCTGGGATGCAGACTACAGGCCTGGGGAGGAGGATAGAGGACAGCTGGGAAGCTGAGAACGAGGGTTTTAGAAGCCATAAATCTTCAGCGAAGAAGAGTAGGTCTTTCTACCATGGATGCCTCAGGGCAGCATGCCGGGAATCCACGAAGGAGCACCGGTGAGGGGCCTGTGCCATACGTACGGATCTGGGGGAGAATGGAGAGCCTCCATGCAAAACCCCACTGTATCACTCACTAGCATAATCACAAGCAAATCAGTTGGCTTCCCTCAGTTTAGTTTCTTCAGCTATAAAATGGTCTCCCGGGGAGCTGGAACTAGATTCCTGCACTTTTCCGGAAGACGTGAGCAGCTCATCCAGGGACACGTTCCAGGCCTCCCCGGGGGTTCCCTGGGCAAAAGAGATTTCCCGTGGGGACGTTTCCACTTTGTGGTTCTCTCTGACATCATCCGGCTGGATCTCTTTAGACAGTCTACAGAACGCTCCGACATCCACGATGCACGCTCGCGGCACCTCCCCATCAGCCGCTTTCACAGACGGGAAGACCCGGGCGGGGGCCAGCGCGCGGGATCGGCCCGTGCCCAGACGCCGCTCGGCTGCCCGGCGCGCTCCCGGGGGGCGGGGCCACGGCGCGGGGCGGGGCCGGCGCGCGTCACGTGACGCCCGGCCCGGAAGCGCTCGCTCCCGAGACCCCCCAGGTGACGGGGTCGGGAGCTGCCGCCCGGAGCCAGCGGGGAGGTCGAGGTCACGGGGATCCCTGCAGTTTCCCGCTCCCCTCATCCGCCGCCATGGCCTGGACCAAGTACCAGCTGTTCCTGGCCGGGCTCATGCTCGTCACCGGCTCCATCAACACGCTCTCGGCCAAGTGAGTCCGGGCCCGGCCGGGAGGGGAGGGGGCTCAGCCGGACCTGCCGCGGCCCGCGAGGGCGTCGGTGACCCCGCGCACCTTCCTCGCCCTACCCCTCCTCGGCTCTCCTGTCCCGGCTTCACCGGCTCGCCCGGTTTCTCTGGTCGGTTCACGCGGTCTTGGGGCCCCCAAGGGGCGCGAGGCCCGAGGAAATACGGACCATGGCCGCGTCCCTGGCCGGAGGACCCGAGCCCGGGCTTTAATGGCCATGTGCTTGATCCCAGCGAGTCACCTCACGTCTCCACGCCTCAGTTTCCTCATCTTTAGACGGGAGGGTTGGAGCAGTTCCTCTCCGGCCCCTTCCAACGCTGGCGTTGGAGCCCGGGCCCTCCAGGGGCTGTGGGCAGGGGTGGGGTGAAGGGGCAGTCCCGCACTTGTGCACACGCTTGCTACAATAGAAGCCATGCAGGCCGAGGAACCGGTGAGCGGGGAAGGCTGTGGATAGAGAAGGGGCTACCCCCACCCCCATGGGCTCCTCGTGGAGGAGAGGTCACAGCTGGGCCTTGACGTTTTGGTGGGATTTCTACATGTGGACTTTGGTGGAGACAGGGAACAGCAAGTCCACATCGAAGTGTATTGTAACCAGCACCAAATGCCCAGGCCAGATTTTATCCCACAATCAAAGAAGAGCTTTTGAGCAGGGAATGGTTATGATGAACCTGGTGGTCAGGTTGAAGAGTAGTTTAGTGCAGGGAAGACTATTGCAAAGCTGCTACTGCATAGCAGGTGGGGCAGTGAGGCAGGAAAGGTGGGAGAGACCAGGTGGGAGAGACCAGGTGCAGAATAAAGCTATAAGGCCTGACCCACAGGATCAAGAGACAGTGACCCCTCCAGGATTTCTGCCTGGGAGAACAGAAGCCTCATTAATCCAGACAGGGAGGGCAGGTGAGCAGCTCAACTCTGATGCATGACAGTGAGGTGTTTTGTGGGACTATGAAGACAGGCCCCAGGAGCTTGGGGATTGAGGACCCCGGGCTGTCATGAGGCTGAGGGGTTGAGCATCGTCTCCTCTGTGTAACGTACAGGAGACCCAGGAGGCAGCCCCTTGGCTTGGCAGTGCTTTGTCTTTTGCTCTGCCCTCTCTGTTTACCATCTCAGAACCCCCAGTACCCAGATCCTGACCTTTCTCTGAACCGATTCCAAGATGCATATGGAGAAGAGTTGATAATGGCCCTCTCCCAGCCAGACCTAACTTCTCGCTGGGCCCTGCCAGGCTCCACAGCAAGGGGGAGTCACAGTCACCCTCTGGGCTGTGCTCCAGGCCCCCTGGGGAGCGGGGGACTAGTCATGTCTTATTCTTCCTTAAGGTGTTTGATCACATGCTCCAGAGGAGAGGTCTGGGAGAGAGGTATCCTGTTCAATTCATCAAACATGTGTAAGGTACCTGCAGGGTTTGAAGCACTGACTGGACTCAGGTTTGAAGTAACCAAGAGAAGATTTAAGATGCTTAAAATCAAAGGTGAAGGGGACAGAACATACACACTTGACAACCACAGTGTTCTCCTTCACAGGAAGTGGAGCTCTGGGTGGACACCACCACCCCCCCCCCCCCGCCCCCTGTCTCTAGTTGGGTTCTGCCTTGAGCTATCTTGAGCTGGTCTCCTGAGCCCTGTGGCCTCCTAAAGGTCACTGCTTTTGCTGAGCCGTTAACTATAAAGGAGATTCAACACAAGAGCTCCCATCTCAGGATCTGAATGCAACAGAACAAGTCATCTGTCTGTCCATCTGTCATACCAGCCAAGGCCTCAGTCAAGTGCTTAGAAAGTGGCTGTAGGTCGGCCAGGGCTTCTGTCCCCACGGAGAGTCAAGATTGTCAGTTGTCACTGGGGTCAGCTGTGCTGACTCATCTCCTCCTTTGTCAGGGAGGAGGCCAGGGGAATCCAGGGCCCCAGGAGGCCTTGTCCTCAGAGGCCACCTGAGAAGCAGGAAGGAGATCCCCATGTGGGCCCCGTCCACTGCCAGGTTGTCTGATGTGGGGCCTCTTGGGAGCCTCCCTATCTCAGGTGGGCCCCAGAATTGGATCCTCAACAGCAGGATCCTCTCAGCCAGACTATGAGAAGGATGCCCTCGGAGAGAAAACATGAGACAGCGGCTGTGTACATTCTGGTAGGAATTATCGATTTGAAGTCACACCCTGACCTGCAGTTTCTGGCAGGGACCAACAAACTAAGACATGACCACAGCATATGCTAAGCAGCTGCCATAACCAGTGCCTGCCCCTGCTGCGGCCACCTTTTGTGTGTTAGTTTAATGAACTCTCATAACCAGCCTATGAGGGAGATAAACTCCTTGTCCTCGATCAGGAAACCGAGGTATGGAGAGATGGAATTGCCTGCCTGATTTCAACTCAGCCATTAAGTGGCAGAGTCTATATGTGAGCCAAAGTAATCTGGCTCGAGAATCCAGGCTCTTAACCATCAATATGATATGAGCTAGGGCTCCTCTAGTCATTTTGGGGGGCATTTAAAGCTGTTAGAAATATAGAAGTCACCCATCCTAATCCCCACAATTTATACTTAAGGATCCATTAGAAGTTTCTTCTTGTGACCAGCTGGCTGGTGTCAAAGTGAGGACCAGAACCTAGGTCTCAGCATTTTAGTCCGATCCTTTTACATTGGCAGTACCCAAAATCCCGCTTCCCTGGGGATCTCACCAGAGTGCCCTCCCTCTGGGGCTGGGCAGCAAAGCTCTGTCCTGGCCCAAAAGATCCCGCTGTCATCCTACTTATTTTCCCACTGGAGTCAGGGTGCCGTTCAGGTTCTCATTTAGCCTCTCCAGTAGCCTCTTTCAGTTCCCCAGCCTGTAAAAGGAATGTGTTTCCATCCCCAGGTCGAGGGAAGAAACTTGGTGGAGGAGGAAGTGGGTGAGCACGTGCTACCTGCTGTGCTGGGACCACAGGGCAGCTCTCCCCTGGAGGCGGCCACTGTGCCTGCTCAGCAGGTTCAGGTAGGCTGCAGGAGACAGACCTGTCCTTGCTGGGATGGGGGCAAGGGTCCATCACATACTCAGAGGAGAAAGCCACCTGGCAGGCTGGCCCTTTGGTCCTGGCTCTAGGAGTTGGCAAAGGGCCCTTCACAGTGAAGGGGCTGTTTCTCCTTTCAGTGGCTGCTTTCTCACCCCTTGCCAGGACCTACTTATGATTCTAATACATCTCCTGCATATCAAACATCTTCCTCTCCCCGCCCCCCCGCCCCCTGGCACTGCTTAGGGCAGGCAGTCTGCCTGAACTAGTGCCTGTTTGGGGTCCTGCCCATTTGAGAGCCCCATTCTCCTGGGGTTCTGCACATAAAGAGCCAGGGTCAAGCAGATGCTCACCAAGTGTGGCTCTGATGCCCTTCTAAACGCTGCAGGCTGTGAAGCCCATGCCACCAGAGCAGGGCCAGGGGGTGACTTCTCCAACGGTCTGGCCCCTGATGTGGGGACACTGCCAGGAAAGTAGCAGGAGGCCTGGGACCTCTGGGCCTCTAGTAGAGGAGGACTGTCCCTCTCCTTCCTGTGTCAGCTCTAACTTTTGCCTTGGTGGCTGCCCCCACCCTTAGGTTCCATGAGCTGGCAGGGGGTGATTGCTTCACAGGGGTTCCTGCACCAGCCACAGAAAGCCTTAAACCAGGAGGTAGTATGTAGAGTGAAAAGAGTACAAGGCTTGGAAGCTATGGGAGTAGATGAGTCACTGGGCCTCTCGAAGCCTCAGGTTCATCTGTAAAATGGCCGTGACTTCCCTTCCTTCTACCCAGACACAAGGTAGGATCTACTGAGGAGGACTTGGTAAGACTTTGAGGACAGGCCTCGTGATCCTTTATCACCAACTGCTGTGACACCCAAAGAGTGGAGCCACCCTGCAGCCTTCCTGAAGATCCCAGGCAGGCGAAAGAAGCTGATTCACTGGGCTTGATAAGCCTGGGGCGCCAGAGGAAGTAGCAGAGATTCTGCAGGGAACTGGACATGCAGCTGTCACTCTGAGGCAGCCACATCAGCCACTTCCTCTGTCCATCCACACCCTTTCCCCTCTCACGTGGCCGCACGTGCCACTCCGAATGCTGAGCTTTGAGTTTGGCGGGTCCAGAGTGACTTACCCCCAGCGAGGGGAGCTCACCCCCAGCCTGCCAAAGCCCCTTCTCGAAGAAGCTGGTCTCCTGGCTCAGTCAGTAGAGCGTGCAACTCTTGATCTTAGGATTGTGAGTTCAAGCCTTGCATTAGGTGCAGAGATTACTTAAAAATTTTTTTTTAATTTAATAAAAAAGTCATAAACTGGTCTCTGCCAGCAGAAAGCATCTCTTGATGTAGCATCGGCCTGACCCTCATGGGTCCCCACAGGCCTCCTTCTGCCCATAAGACCATGGCTTTTCTTTAGAAAACAGTATCTAGAAAGAAGGGAAGGCCCATCTGCAGACCTGGCCCCTCTCCAACGCAGCCAAGGGAATGGGAAGAATTTGGAATAAGAAAGTGATGGGAGAAATTCAGGTGTTGAAGAAGGGGCATGGAACTGGACGTAGAGACCCCTGGGGACTAGCCCTTCTCGGCACCAGATGAGCCCTGTGTCCTTTGGCTTTTTGTCTGTCAAATAAGGAGCTTTCTGAGATGATGGTTGAGTTTCTTCTGTGTCAGCATTCTGTGGCTCTGTGGCCCTCCAGCCACCTCTGCTTCAGCCCATAGCATGGATGCACTCCCAGAAGCTTTCAGGCTGGAGCAGAGCTAGGCCATATTGACCCAAAACAAGGGGAGAGACTCCTGCTTCATAGAGGGGAAGGAGGGAGAAGGGGGAGGAAAAGACTTTCACTGACTACCTGCCATGCACCAGCTCTTCTGTATCTTATATTATTTATTACTTTTGATGGTTCATCAGTGTTGGCATTATTATCCTCATTTTATAGATAAAACTATTAACTTGTCCAACCTGTGAGACGTAAAAGTCATGAGCTTTCCTTGTATCCTGCTGCCTTTTCTGAATGTAAATTTGAGCAGATGGATTGGGCCCTAGACATGCCCGTTGTTAACTATAGGAATCTGAACCCCATCCTCTCCCCTCCTCTGCCCCAAGCCATCAAGTCCCCATATGTAAAATGAAGAACATGAAGTGCCCAGCACAGGCCTGGCATGAAGTCAGTATGCAGTGAAGTGTGCGTTTATAAAAACATGTAGTGAAGTATTTTTGCAAACAGCTGTCCCACCTTAGGAGCCTGTCATCAACCAGTCAACTGAGGCTGGATTTTGGCTCTTGTTCCATGCTATCTGGGGTCTATTTGTGCCTATGCAATGAGCTGAAGCCTATTTCAAGACCAGTATTCTTAGCCTGACTCCAGCCCCAAATCTCTGCAGGCCTGAACTCCTCCCTGCCTAAAGGAAGGCTGGGCCTGCTGACACCCAATCCTTTGGACTGCAAGCCTGCCCCAGGTATCCAGATACAAAAAGACTCCATTTCCCAGGCTGGGAACACAGCCAGCCCCAACTTGTTGAGGCATACCCACACCTTGGTGAAAGCAGAGAAGGCCCTAGCGGCAGGAGAGGGAGTGCAGCATCAATCAGCCTTAGGGTCAGCTCTGCACGTGGGGCCCACTCCTGGGGACAAGCCCAGCTGGTCCCACCAGCAGGTGGCACCTTGCTTCATGCAGACATTGTCTGAACTCTAGTACTTGCCTATATGCAAGGTGGAGTCTGGAAATCCCACTTATTCAACAAAAAAATGTTTGAGCTTCGGTATGCCAGGAGCTGGCGATCCAGAGATAGAGAAATTGCTGGATGCTGGGCTTCCACCCTCTCAAGTGATAATGACTCTAGAACACACACGGTGATCCGATGTGAGTTATCGTTACTGTAAGCTGTGTGGGGAGTAGCCCAGGGGAAGTTCCAGGAGACGGCTCGACCATTAGATCTGGGCGTCTACTGGAGCCTGCCATGTACTCTGGCTATAGTGCCATGATGAGGAAGGGGCTTCCACACATGCCCTCGCCCTAAGCTTCTAGTTGACCTTAATGGGCTTGGCAGGCCCTCCCTCTTTCCTCCTGGAAGAGCCCTGGCTCCAGCTCCCGGAATTTCCATCTCTGACTTGCTCTGGGGCAGTTGGCTCTGCACTCTGGTAAGGCATGACCTCTTTACTCTTCCTTGATGCTCCTCTGTTACACTCAGTTGCCTCACCCAGGCCCTCCCAAAGTGTTCTTTCTGCAAAAGCAAGCCTGAGTTGGAGAGCAGATACCACTGGTCTGTGGCCCTCACCTGCATCCCTGTCCAGCCTGGGGATCCAAGAGCCAGAACTTGCAGCAGATTGGACAGAAATGAGACCCCAGAGAGCAGGTGGTTTCTGTAGGGCGGGCTTTCTTTGCCCCATTGGTACTGGGACTGGTTACAGCCTGGTCCCCTGACCCATGAGACCTCCCCACCCTTCAACTCTCCTTTGATTCTCACCATTCTCTAGAACCACAAGCCCTCCTAACTGCCCTTCTTGGCATCTTTGGGGTGGGTGAGGTCTCCGGCTGTGAGCTCACTCACTGTGAACTAAATTTGCCATAGACCTGTTTTGTTCACTGGCCCCGGGGTATGTTCAGATCAATGAGTAGAAGTGGTCTCCCCCCACCCCCTCCCCATGGCTGATGAGGAATTCTCTCGCCATTCAGCCTGCCCTTCCTGCTGCCAGTGTCCAGGCGTTATGCCCATGCCCGGGCTGTGGCAGAGAGCTCCCTGTTCCCCTCCCCAAACTCAGGCCACGGAGAAGCCAGGGCTGGCCAGGATCTTTGTCAAACGTAGGCCCCAACCAGTGTCCCAGGCTTGCATCACTGTGCGGGGCACAGGAAATAAAAGGCTTCCACTTGCCTTTTGAAACCTCAGGCTTGTTGCAGAAATGAGCCAACAGAGTAGGGCTGGGTACTACCATGTGGCTGCTCTTGACAGACTTTGCAAGGAAAGTCATTTAAGAAAAAGAAGTCCTGGGCAGCCCTGGTGGCGCAGCAGTTTAGCGCCGCCTGCAGCCCAGGGTGTGATCCTGGAGACCCAGGATCGAGTCCCATGTCAGGCTCCCTGCATGGAGCCTGCTTCTCCCTCTGCCTGTGTCTCTGCCCCTGACTCACTCTCTCTCTCTCTCTCTCTCTCTCTCTCTCTCCATGAATAAGTTAAAAAATAAAAAGAAGTCCTGAGTCTTGTATTTTAGACACAGCTACCACCTATGCATGGGGTGCTGCAGAAGGAAGGGCCCCAAGGCCCACAAGATACTGCCCTGGGTCTGCCTTGACTCAACACAACATGAATAAATAAAATCTTTAAAAAAAAGGGGGGGGGGGAATCTCCAAATATCTAAAGGACTTTTTTTTTTCTTTAAAATCTTACATATTTATTCATGAGAGACACAGAGAAAGGCAGAACAAGCAGGCTCCCTCTGAGGAGCCCGATGCAGGACTCGATCCCGGGACCCCAGGATCAGGACCTGAGCCAAAGGCAGATACTCAACCACTGAGCCACCCAGGTGCCCCTCTAAAGGACTTTTAGGGGTGGCCCAGGTGGCTCAGTGGTTTGGCACCACCTTCGGCCCAGGGTATGATCCTGGGGACCCAGGACGTTGGGCTCCCTGCATGGAGCCTACTTCTCCCTCTGCCTGTGTCTCTCTTGAATAAATAAATAAAATATTTTTTAAAAAATAAATAAAGGACTTTTAAATAAAAGAGATTAGACCAGACCCCAGGAACCCAACAAAGCCCAGCAAACATGAAATTTGGGGAGCAGGAGCTTTTAGTTCATGGGTGGCAGACAGTGCAGGAGGATTGGTGGTAGCTGCCCAGGGCACTATGCCATGAAGAATTCTGGGCTTGTGTCAGGTTGCTGGGGAAGCATCCCATTCTGTTATGCCATCTGCCAGGGTGCTGGCGGGGAGGCCACTCCACTAGTGCCATGGACTTGCCACCTGCTTTACAGTCAGTGCTAGAAAGACCCTCCAAACCTTTCAGGTTCTATGAAGGTGACCGGGTGATCTTTGTCAGCCAGTCATTTCCCAAGGGCCCAAAGGCCCTTGTAAACCACAGACTTCTGATATTTTTTGTGCTATGGGTCCATTTGACGGTCTGGTAAAAACCTAGAATATTGTTTTTAAATGTGTGATTAAGGGATCAGATTACAGAAAAAGCCACTTATGTCAAAATAAAGTTATCAAAACACTGAAAAAGCCAATTTGTGATGCCGTAACGCATGTGTATATGCTTCTTAACACAAAAAAATTATTAGCAGCAGGTCTAATTACTGTAATTTTGTAGAGGCGACGAGTGTAAATGCCACTTCCTGGTGTCTGCACTGATAACAGTAGCAGTGGCTTGTGTGTGTGGCAAAGTCACAGGTCCTATGGGGCCACATTCACAATGTGAAGAAATGCTACGTTTCTGCTAAAGGCATCTAGGTCCCCACTTTCTGTCCTCAATCCCAGATGAAGGCTTTGTGCTGCAGAAATGGGCCCCTTGGCAAGGGAGTCTCACACTTGTCCAAGTCCCTTAAGTGTGGCCTCTTGGCATTGAGAGGAGCAATGTCCTCAGACACAGGGTCCGGGGCTGCAGAGCTTGCACACTGCCAAAGGTTTGACTTCTCTCTCCACTGCAGGTGGGCAGACAACTTCGTGGCGCAGGGCTGTGGAGGAAGCAAGGAGCACAGCTTCCAGCATCCCTTCCTCCAGGTATCTGCCCTATCCCACCCCCACCTCCTGCTGCCCCCAGGGTCAGGTGTCCCCCTCCAGACCCTGCTGCTTCCTGACCTGGGGCAGAGCCTTTCCCAGCTCTCAGGAAGAACCGGGAAGAACTGTCCACTTCCCTCCCTCCCTTACCAGAACAGAGACCAGGGTGTGAGAGCCCACGGAAGAGGGCAGAGGGCACAGCCCTCTCTGGGAGGGCTATGGCAGTCCCGGTGGGCAGCCACGCCCTGACGCTGTAAGGCCAGCCCTGGGGATGATGAAAACATCAACCCCAGTAACAAAACCTGCTCTGCAAACATGGGAAGCCCAGACTCCACTGGGATAGGGCAGACAAGGTAAATGGAAGGCAATTTCTTGCCAGACTGGGAAGCAGAGGCCTATATTTCAGCCCCTGCCCTCCCAGCCACTTGCTCTGTGACCTGAAGTCAGTTCTTGAGCCTCTCTGGACCTCCGTTTCTCCATCTGGAACTTGACCACAGATTAGCCTAGATCGTTGGTTTTCAGACCAGGCTTTATGCGGTTTTATAGTGTTTCTGTCCACATGTTTTTGGTGTTTAGGCCTTACCTAGGAGGTAGTCTCTGGTCTTCCACACACAGCAGCTCTGCTTTTGTCTGGTTTATGTGTCAAGTTACAGGTAAGCTTCCCTCTGAAGAAAGGCTGTGTTAAGATTTCATCAAAGGTGATTCTCCTACCAGCTGTAAACTTCTAGGGTTCTGTCCCTGCAGGCGGTGGGCATGTTCCTGGGAGAGTTCTCCTGCCTGGCTGCCTTCTACCTGCTTCGGTGCCGAGCGGCAAGGCACCCAGACGCCAGCATGGATCCCCAGCAGCCCTTCAATCCCCTTCTTTTCCTGCCCCCTGCCCTGTGCGACATGACGGGGACCAGCATCATGTATGTGGGTAAGTAGCCAGGCCACGCTGAGAAGGGCCCCACAGGGGCACTAATGAAACAGCCACCCCTGCCCCGGCGCGCCTCACCCCTCCCCTGGCTCACCTCACCCCTGCCCCCCTCCCAGACGTACACGTGTACACACACACACAAGATTTACTGAGCACATACTATGTGCAAGGCTGGTCTTCAGCCATGAGGGCACCTCAGTGAATAGATAGCCTTGGCCCTCAGCAGCTAACATCGTGTGTCTCTTCTCTCCTAGCCCTGAACATGACGAGTGCCTCCAGCTTCCAGATGCTGCGGGGAGCAGTGATCATATTCACAGGCCTGTTCTCAGTGGCCTTCCTGGGGCGGAGGCTGGCACTGAGCCAGTGGCTGGGCATCCTTGCCACCATCGCAGGGCTGGTGGTTGTGGGCCTGGCCGACCTTCTGAGCAAGCATGATGATCAGCACAAACTCAGCGAAGTGATCACAGGTGCGATGAGGGCTGGGGACGCAGGGGCTGCCCGTCCTCTCCTGTCCTCAGTCAGTCAGGGAACCCAGCACAGTCAGCAGACTTCTGCCAACTCTTCTCTATGCCAGGCCCTGGGTGAGGGAGTATGGGGGACCAGTGGACTTGGGCATA
The DNA here is from genome assembly GCF_011100685.1 of Canis lupus familiaris. Lineage (NCBI taxonomy): Eukaryota > Metazoa > Chordata > Mammalia > Carnivora > Canidae > Canis > Canis lupus. The sequence continues at coordinate 20,869,736 of NC_049238.1, forward strand.
CATCTGCTCTTGAGGTGCCAGATAGAGCACAGAAAGGCACACACACCATGAGAAAGGGATAGTTAAGGAGCGGGAGGTCAGAGGAGGGACGTTTGTGCCATAAGAAACACACACATACTGCTGGGTACACATACTCCTGGATCTGGGAGAGGGAGGGAATGAGTATCTGTTGAGTGTCTACTATGTACCCAGCTTGGCATCATCCCCACTGTCCCAGAAAGGAAGCCTGGCAGCCTGTTCTATAATGACAGGATCTCTCTGGTCCTGAGGATGGACTAAACCAGAAATGTCTATCGCAAAGTCTTGTGCACCTCAGAAGACATGCTTATAACCCTGTTGTTCCAGTCACAGGCCCAGGTGGGCCCCTGGATCTTCTGGAGGCTTGGCCCAGGGTGGTAATAGTGCTTGCTCTGCTGGCCTGCCCCACCCCCCAGGAGCCAGGAGACCAGGCATGGGGCTGTCATGACTGTCTCGTGAACCATGTGGTGCCCTACAAAAGTCAGGGGCTCGGGGTGACCATGTCCCTGTAGGAGCCATCTACTCCAGCATGGAGCCCACCACCCTGCCAACAGCTCTGTGGCCGTGCTCCATCCCTTCCCCCCACCCCCACCCCATGCGGCCCAATCTCACCATGGTTCTCATTTCCCCCCAGGGGACCTGCTGATCATCATGGCCCAGATCATTGTCTCCATCCAGATGGTGCTCGAGGAGAAGTTCGTCTACAGGCATAATGTTCACCCACTGCGGGCAGTTGGCACTGAGGGTATGTGAGCACAGGGGCTGGGGAGCAAGGTACTGCTGCGAGGGCACCCACACAATGCTAGCATGTGGAGGAGATGCACAAGTAAGAATGCAGGGCAAGGTGCCCTCACCCATAGGGAGAGGGGGAGGGGCTCATCCCTTCACCTGTGTGCTGACAGAGACTCTGACCCAGGAGCTGGGGGGGATGAGGTAGAGGATGAAGGGAATGAGCACCCCACTCTAGAGGAGTTGGCCAGCAAGGAAGGACCAGATGGTGCGTTTGAGCTCAGACCACTTATGCTCAAGGGTTGCTTCACTTGCCAAGCACGTCTGAGGGTCTTCAGGAGAGGGAAGGTATGTTCGAGCTGCAACAAGAGTGGGAAGGAAGGAACGGATGTGGGGAGCTGGCCATGAGTATCGAAACCAGTAAGGAGTAGTTGGGTGACTTACAGATTTGACGTTGGGACAATGATCAGGAATTGAATAGGTCAGGGTCTTATGGAGAACCTTGAATGTCAAACGGATTTAGATTGTCAATGACAGACAGGGAGGAACCACCACAAGTTTGTGAGCAGGAAGGTAACTACCCAAGCCTTTAAGGTAACTACCAAACCTTTAACTACCCATTTAAAAATATGAAACCAGCAGGCAGATTAGAGCAGCACTAGCCAAGCATGGCCTGTGGATCAATCAGGGAGCCGTGTGCGCGCCACGGGCTTCTGGCACAGCGTTAATCATCTCGATCCACTATGTCATCAAGCACATTGTTTGCATCCACTCTTTTTTTCCCTAGCAAGACTTTCTTAATGAAGCAGTGCATTGATTTACATTCTAGTCCACTCCTGGTCACAGACCAGCGACCCTGGATTAGAAAACCATGTTTCTCCACGCTTGTGAGAGCAGCGTCGCCATCACAGCTGCCATTCTTTTGTAAATGAATACAATGGAATTTAAAAGTGCCAGAGAACATTGTAAAGATAGCCACTGTATTGTGAAAGTGTGCATGTGTGTATGTGCCTGTGCATACATATACAGGTCATTATATAAAATGTAGTTTTTATCCTTGCTCCGATTATAAAATATGATTATAGTGGAGCAGGGCAGCTGGAGCCCCCTCAGTAGGCCACGGTGAGTTCCAGATGAACAGGTAGCTCCAGGGCCCAACAGGGAGGAGCTGGCGTGAGGTGCCCCAGGACGGGGGCGCTGGCTGGGAGGGAGATCAGTGGAGCCCCTGCTGGGCAGGCTGAGCTGCCGGTGGGGGGGTGGGGGCTTGGGGGCCGAACAGAAGGTGCAGCATGCTTCTTCCACTCCCACAGGCCTCTTTGGCTTCGTGATCCTCTCCCTGCTGCTGGTGCCCATGTACTATATCCCTGCCGGCTCCTTCAGTGGAAGCCCCCGAGGGACGCTGGAGGACGCGCTGGACGCCTTCTGCCAGGTGGGCCGACAACCGCTCATCGCCCTGGCGCTGCTGGGCAACATCAGCAGCATCGCCTTCTTCAACTTCGCGGGCATCAGCGTCACCAAGGAACTGAGCGCCACGACCCGCATGGTGCTGGACAGCCTGCGTACCATTGTCATTTGGGCGCTGAGCCTGGCGCTGGGCTGGGAGGCCTTCCACCCTCTGCAGATCCTGGGCTTCCTCATCCTGCTGACAGGCACCGCCCTCTACAATGGGCTGCACCGCCCACTGCTCACCCGCCTGGCCAGGGGCCGGCCCCCGGCAGAAGAGGGTGAGCACGAGAGACTGCTCGGTGGCTCCCGGACTCCCATCAATGATGCTAGTTGAGCCTCTCGTGGGTTCTCCGCTGCTACCTGGATGCACCTTGTCCACCCTGAGGCCGAGGCCACATAGGCTGGTGAGCCTCCCGTGTCCTGTTCCCAAAGGCCTCACCCCACCCCTCCCCAACGCCCCTTTCCCCTCCCAGGGCAGCTGCTGCCACAGGACCAGACACCCGGGTCCTCCTTTGTTACCACCCCCTGCAACCCCCACAGGCCTGAGCACAGTGACCGACCCTTGCCAGGCTCCCCTCAACCCCCAAAGCCCCTCCTGCAGCACTAGCACTAAATCATGAAGTGGAATTGCAGGAACTAACAACTGTAAGGTTTCCTCCTAAAACATAAGCTAACTTTGGTTCTCCAGAGAAGAGAGGTCAGTGAGCAAATTCAAACCAGACCTAAGCGCCATGTTTTCTAAAACTACAAGTTATTCGCCAACCCTGTCTTGGAGACCTAAGTCTTAGCTGGATTGTGCACAAACTCAGCAGATGTCCCCCAGCCCCTTACCTAGTGGCCCTGGGCCTTGGAGTCCTTGTCTAGAAAGCAGAAGATACAGATGTTGTGGCTTCGGTGCCTCCCAGCCTCTGCTGGGCCCATCCTGTGGGAAAGGAGGAGCCCATTCTTTGCAAAGGCTCCTCTACCCTCTGTGCCTCCTCCCCATTGGTGTCCTGGCTGCCACACTCTGAAGGCCTCCCTGCCTGGGACAGATGACGGGGAATTCCAAGCAGCTCTTCAGAGCAGCTTTGATGAACTCTTCACCTTCCATTTTAAAGATGAAAAGACTGAGGCCCAGAGATGTAAGTGGTTTTACGAGAGTGCACTCCTGCAGTGGACTCTGGCTGAGCAGCCTCGTGATCTGCTGCAGGCTGGGATCCAGAGCACATCTGGACTTCAGCCGTACTCCCAGCAACCTGACTCCATAGATATCCCTCCGGGGTAATGAATTTGCCAGGACTCCACCATTTAGAGGAATTCTGGTCTCCTAGACATGAGCTAAATGCTTAACACTAATCCTCTGGTGTAACAACCTGCACAGGTGGGTGTAGATGAGGAAGCCATGGCCCAGAGGTGTTAACTGACTTCCTCACAGAACCAGGATTTCAAGCTAGGTTTGCCTGATTCCAGACCTCCAGCCCCACCCACCGTACAGGTCTCCCTGGGGTCTTTGGGGTACATTTCCCAAGGCCGGAATAAAAGCTTCATGTGCTGTTGTCCTCCCCACCCTGAAGAGAGGGGACTGGCATTGGGGGGCCCCAGGGAGTGAAGCAGTCCTTCCTTACGGAGTTCCTCACTCCGTGGCAGTTTCTGGAGCCTCAGTCCATTTTTCTGGGCAGCTCAATCATAAAACAAAACACCAAATGCCTTCCTTAAAATAGATTCTGGGGGAAGGGATCTTTGACACGCAAAGCCCTTAGGCTGTGTGGGAATCAGCAGGTTATTACAGTTTGTTGGGAGAAGAGGGCCTCTCCATGCCTCCAGCTCTGCGTCTCAGGGGCCCCTGAGCTTCTGTGGGCCACAGTGTGTGCCACAGAAGAGGGAAATGGAGGGTAAGCGTGGTGGGGACTATAGCTGCCTTGTCCAAAAAAACTGGGGCCTTAAAATGTCATTAAGACAAAAGGGAAATTGGGAGCGTGGCCTTTCCTCCCCCACCCCCTTAAATGAGAGGGAAGTTGCACAAGGGTTAAATATATCAGGCCTGCCACCAAATCAGGCAAATCATTTTACCTCTGGAGCTTTGGGTCTTCACATCTCTAAAATGGGAAAGCCAGCCTCCATCTTGCAGGGTGAGCTTGAAAATTACATAAGATAATAAATTGAAGGTGCCTGTAAATGCCAACACACAGGAGTGTTGTGGAAGACTGCACTGGCCACCAGGGCGGTCTGCCAAGGGCGTGGAAGTCCCAGCAGAGGCACAGCACAGAGCATCAGTTTTACTCAGAGGGAAGGAAATGTTTTATTAAAATACACCATCATGGAAAGAAAAACTATACCATCATTGAGGAGAATGTAAAATTCACATCTATTTTAAGACAAAACTAGATGCCTCAAAAATACTTTGTGCTGACAGGAGGTGCCTTCCCAGCCCCTAGAGGTGTGTTCGCTCTCCTGTCATTTGAGGGATGCTTTGGAGGGTGGGTCCGAGAGGCCTTGCTGGTCATGTGGATGAGAAAGTAAGCACCCCCACTCTCGCTGAGGCTGGAAGGTTGTGGAGGATGTTTTCAGTGGAGTAAGAGGGTTCTGAATTGTGGAAGTTTGGTGGGGAGGTTCTGAACCTCTGTAAAATCAGAACCAACTGATTGCGAGCTTCTGTAAACATCAGTTCAAAGACTATAATTTAAAGCACGTGCATCAGAGTGGATTGCTCAGTCCCTGTCCCTTGCAGAGTGGTCTTGGGGCAGGGGCTTCCTGTAGGACTGCCATCCAGAACCCGGGGTAGCCCTGGGACTCCTCCACCAGAAATCTGCCCACAAGGCAGAAATTTAGGACCTTACCAGGTAATTCCATCTGCCTTCACTTTGTCCAAAGGTCTCTGCTGGTTTAACAAACCGCACTCGAAGAGGTCAGAGCTCTGACTCCTGATGAGGTCAGAAGTGGAGCAAAGGGCCACCTGGTATAGAAAAGGTAGAATCGGAAGTCAGAGAGCTGTGTTCTCAGCCCCACTTCTACTTTGGGTGACCTTGGACAAGTCATTTTATCTCTCAAGGCCTAAGCTACCTATAAAAAGGAGAAGTTCTGAGCATTACTAAATATGTACACCTCCCTGACCGGCTTACAGGTTAACCTCATTCTTTCATATTCACCTTGGCCAAGAGCCCCTTTGGCCTTTTTGTTGACTATGTGCTTTCCAACCTTAAGGTCAGCAGGGGATTTCCCCTAGTTGTAAAAGTTTATAAATCACCCATCTTCATCAAGAACACTTGTCAAAAAATCTTTGGTAAAGGATTACAATCCCAGAATTTAGCCAACTGTATTGAGAACGGATGTGCTCCAAGGGCTGTGAATCCATGAAAGAAAAACAGGAGACAAATGTGTAAAGAAAATTCCAGCACAGCGTGATGTGCATAAGAGGCCCTTTGTATGAGATACAAAGGAGGCCTTACAGGGAACTCTAGAACTAGAACTCTGAGAGCGCCACTGGAGCTGGTTGGTAGAGAATGGGCAGGAGTCTCCCAGGCTGGCAGGATGGGATAGTAGGGGTATTCCAGGAAAAAGGAACAGCTTGTAAGAAGCACAGAAACATGTAAGTGATGTATTCGAGAACTGCAGGTAACTAGACCGGTATGCCTGGCAATAAGCATGCTGTGCTAAAGGTGGCCAGAGACAAGGTCAGAGAGGTGGGCAGGCACCCATATGGTGCTGTGCCTTTTAGACTGTTAAGGCGTGAGAACTCTATTTGTAGACAGTAGAGTACCGGACTTCTCACCCCACCCCTCATCACAGTGGACCCATGGAGTATCCCCCCATACAGCTGCTTCCCTTTTCTTTCCTTCTTCCTTCATTCTTTTTTCCCTCTTTTTAAAAGTTGTAAAATACAACAGAAAACCATCTTGACCATTATTAAGTGTCCGGTGGCATTAAATACATTCACATTGTTGTCCCACCATCCATTCCCAGAACTTTTTTATCTTCCCAAACTCTATAGCCATTCAACATGCAACACTAACCCTTTCCCCTGAGCCCCTGACAACCACCGCCGTACTTTCTGTGAATTTGGCTATGCACCTAATGTAAGTGGGATCCTACAGTAGTTCTCCTTTTGTGTCTTGTATGTTACCTACCTCAATGCCTTCAAGGTTTTTCCTTGTTGTAACATGTCAGAATTAACTTTCTGAATAATAGGCTGAATAATATTTCATTCCTGGTATGCACCACATTTTATTTATTCATTTGGGGCTCAGTTGTGAATAACATCACTGTGAGCATTAGCGTACAAATACAAATAGGTTCAAGTCCCTGCTTCTAGTTCTTTGTATACCCAGAAGCAGAATTGCTGGGTCGTGTGGTAATTCTACATTTAATGTATTTGGCTGATCAACATACTGTTTTCCACTCTGGTTGCACCAGTGAGGAAGGATTCCATGAAATCACTGATTTTGTAATGACATCTTCCTTGACTACAATACACGTTAACTGGAGAACATTTAGAAAACGCAAGAGAACCAAGTGCAGAAAATAAATCTTTATTCTAACTACACAGATGTACATTTGACCGGAATGTGTGTGACCTCCAACAGGAAGGGAAGGGGTGGTTTCCCTACAGGGCTCCTACTGCACTGCTGGGGAGTGTGATCCCAGACGACAGCGTCAGATCCTGGCCGTGCCACGACCCTAGTCATGGATAACGTTCATGCAGTCAGACTGGCTTCTGAGCCGTATTCGTGGGGTGTCCCTGGAAGGGCCACATTCTCTGTAAGTCTGTCTCCTCGTCTTTAAAAGCCACGTCAGGGCTGATAGGACAAAACATAAAATGTCCGAACAGTGATTTGTCTTGAGGAACGCGCTCTGCAAGCGCACCGACGTCTTCAGGACAGTGCTTCCTTTTGTCAACCACGAGGCACCGAGGGCGACCGTCCGAGCCCTCGAAACAGCACGGCCGCAAGCTCCCGCCTCCTTTCACTTCTCCAAGTTCCCATTGGCTGGTTCATACCGCCGTCCGCGACGTCCCCGTTCTCTCCTCCAATCGCCGCGCGCGCCGGGCCTCCGGCCTGTGCTCTCATTGGTCCCCCGCGCAGTCGCTCTGCGCCAGGGTCGTTCCAGAAGCAGCCACTGAGAGTTGCCGAATTCGGGTTTTAAAAAACGCCGCGAGTGTAATCGACAGAGCGGGTCCTTGGAACCGAGGCGGCGCCGGGGCCGGCCGAGCAGTCTCCTGGTCCTGGGCTCCCGCAGGACGCCAGCCTCGGTCCCCGGACCCCAAAGGCCGAGAAGGAGCCGCAGGGCCACCACGCCCGGCGCCCGCCATGGGCCCGCGCCGCAAGCCCGAAGTCCCGAAGAGGCGCCCCGCGAGCCCGGCCCCCAGCGCCCCCCGGCGGGGCCCCTCCTTAGGTAACCGGCCGCAGCCGGCCTCCCCGCTCCCTGGCCTCCCTGGCCTCCCTGGCCGTGAGGTGGGCACGGCCGCATCCAGGTGCCCATTCCACGGACCAGAAGACCGAGCTCGCGCGCGGACCCCGGGTCCGAATCTGCCGACTTCCGGCCGGCGCTCCCCTGCTGGCGGGCAAAGCCGGGCCGCCTACAGCACCTGCTCGGCCCGGCCCAAGTTCCAGGCCCCGCAAGGGACCCGGGAAAGCAGTTAGAGGAGCAGAAAGGACGGCCCAGGCGGCCTGGCACCTAATACTAAGTCTTACTACTAGTAGCGTTTATCGAGTACTAACCCCTACCAGGCATTGCGTTCCGCTGCTTGGGTGATTTAGCTCAACTTTACATTGTGCCCATTTTTCAGATGAGAAAACTGATGCGCAGGCAGACCAAGTAACTTAAGGTCACACAGCTTGCTCCAGCAGACAGGATTTTTTTTTTTTTAAGTGTTTGTGCTTTCTTTTTTTTTTTTTTTTTAACTGCAGAATTATTGGCAGCTTTTTGTGACAATTTCAAACAGTTCTACTTTCAGAAGTTGCCTTTCCAGGTGTTGGGGTGTGTGTATGTTTCTTCAGTGAGTGGTGGTGTTGGGCCTCAAGTAGAGCGCTCTCACCTTGTTCCCTTCCTGAGGTTATTTATGGGTCCGGAAAGAAGACTAGTTTGTGGTCTTCGGTTTCTGCGCTCTGTGGTCTGGTGGATGGGAGGCCCACTCAAGCAAGAATTGTTCTGGCAACAACTGCTTTACTTGTCTCCTGCAATGTAGTTATGAGCAGGGTGGGAAAAAAGCGTATTATGGGTTATTTTCTTCCCTAAAGATTAAGAACCTTTGCATCCAGCCAGCTAGCTTGCTGAATTCTCTTGTTAACTTATTGTTCAATTGCTTCAACTGAAATGGTTAAATAGGCTATTGTCTGCAAATAAGGACTTTCGAATCTTTTTCACTTTTCTATATTTTATTTCTTAGTGTGTTGGATTAGTGAAGCTCTGAGATTAGTATTGAAATAAGAGAAGTGGTTTGGCCACCCTTGGCCCATTTCTTTTCTTTCTTTTTTAATTGTGAACTCCATGCCTAGTGTGGAGCCCAACGTCAAGCTTGAACTCTCAGTCCTGAGATCAAGACCTGAACTGAGATCAGGAGTCCCACACTTAACCAACTGAGCCACCCAGGCGACCTCAACCCCTGTTTCTTTCTTTTTTTTTTTTTTTAATTTTTTTTAAAGATTTTATTTATTTATTCATAGAGACACAGAGAGAGAGAGAGAGAAGCAGAGACACAGGCAGAGGGAGAAGCAGGCTCCATGCAGGGAGCCCGACGTGGGACTCGATCTAGGTCTCCAGGATCACACTCCAGGCTGCAGGCGGCGCTAAACCGCTGCGCCACAGGGGCTGCCCTCCACCCCTGTTTCTAATTTTTTTTTTTTTTTTTAGATTTTTTTTTTTATTTACTCATGAGAGACACACACACAGAGGCAGAGACACAGGCAGAGGGAGAAGCAGGCTCCATGCAAGGAGCCCAATGCGGGACTCGATCCCGGGTCTCCAGGATCACACCCTGTGCTGCAGGCAGTGCCAAACCGCTGCGCCACCGTGGCTGCCCCCCTGTTTCTAATTTTAACATGAATATTGTTAAGTACGCCATTGCTGTTACTCTTCAATGTAGAAGCATCCTTCTATTCCTGGTTAAATTAAAGGTTTTATCTCAGATGGACACTCAGCACTTCCTGGCAGTCCTCCTGTGCTTGTCTGGCAGTCTTGCTTTTCCATTCTCCCCATTGACTATTCATACCTTTTTCTTCAAATTCCTACAACTCCAGCTTCCCAACTCACTCTCAGTTGATAATGACCTTGTCATGTGCTTGTTTCACTTAAGGAAGCCCCCAGACTGGATTCTCCTTATTTTCTCACAGCAGAGACCCCTGGTCTTCCCTTCCTATCAAAAGCCACTCACTCCTCCTACATGGGCTCTTGGTCCTATTTTTCTCTCACCTTCACTGGGCTTTCTGTTGTCCTCTCCACTTGCGCTTGGAATTCAGTTCGTGCTCTTTACATTGTCATTCCACAAATGTGCTCCGCTCTTTCTGATCCAGAGACAAAGAGCAGGGGTGCTTCTTGTCCCCACATCTCTGTCTCTCATACTCCCCATTTCTCTAGTGCCCTTCATAGCTACCTTTTTTTAAACAGCCAGACTTAAGACCACACGTGTGTGTTTCCCCTCTTCCCAGGCTTCCCTGGAGCCTGGGTGAATCTAGTCTGGCTCCCCACAACTACTTCCCCTCCTTCTAGTGCACTCGAAGTACTCTTGTCAAGGTCACTAGCTACTTTAATGTTGCTAAATCCAATAGACCTGTCCATGTCCTCTTCTTGCTCTGAGAAGCATTTGACACAGGGGGCCACTTCCTGCTAGAAACATTCTATCCCCTTGTCACACACTGCGGTTCCAGTCTAGTGTCCTTTACTGCCTGTGCCACCTCCCCGCAACAACTTGACGTTGGACTTCTTGCTGTCCTCCTCCTCCTTTCATTCCCTGGTTGGTCTCGTCCCTTCCCAGGACTCTGCATACCACTCCTGCATAAACAGTGCTCACATTTGTATCTCTAGCCCAGATTTCTCCTCTGACTCCAGATCCCCCCATACCTAGCTGCCTTTCTACCTGTGGGCTCTGGGGTATGTCAGTGGAGCACGTCTAAAACCACACTTTGGGGGCACCTGGGTGACTCAGTGGTTGAGGGTCGGCCTTCAGCTCAGACTGTGATCCCAGGGTCCTGGGATGGAGTCCCACATTGGGCTCCCGGTAGGGAGCCTCCTCGCCCTCTGCCTGTGTCTCTGCCTCTCTCTGTGTGTCTCTCATAAATGAATAAATAAAATCTTTTAAAATTTTTAAAAAATAAATAAAACCAAACTTTGGGTTACTCCCTCCAACCTCTTCGTGCCCAGTTTCCCCCACTTTAGTGACTGGCACAGCACTGTCTAGTTGTGCAAGCCAGAAACCTGTGAGACATTCTTTTCTCATATCCCCATACACAAGTAGGTCCAGGCAGTTCTGCCTCCAAGTCAAAACCTGAATCAGCCCACTTGTCAGCTCTACTCCCACCCACCAGTCCCCACCACCAGTATCCTGGCCTGGCTGCTGCTTCACTTCTACTCTTGTCCCTTTCAGTTCTTTCCTCACTCTGCAGCTGGACTCCTTGTTAAAATGTAAGTAGATTGGGGTGTCTGGGTGGCACAGCCGGTTGACTATCTGACTCTTGGTTTCGGCTCAGATCCTGATCCTAAGCTTGTGAGATGGAGCCCCACAATGGGTGGGCTCTGTGCTCAACATGGTGTCTGCCTAAGATTCTCCCTCTCCCTCTGCTCTCTCCCTATTTATTTGAGAGAGAGAGAGAGAACGAGCAGGAGGAGGGACAGAGGAGAGGGAGAGGGAGAAGCAGACTCCCTCCTGAGCAGGGAGCCCCATAGGGGGCTCCATCTGAGATCATGACCTGAGCCGAAGTCAGATGCTTAACCAACTGAGACACCTAGGAGCCCCAATAAATAAATCTTTAAAAAATAAGTAAATAAAAGGTGAGCAGATCTCCTCTCTGTCTTGCTTAAAACTCTCCCACAGTTTCCCATGACATTTGGGATTAAAAATACCAATTCCTTATGTTGACACTGCAAGACCCAACTCTTGAACATCTAACCCCAGTTCTTCCCCATGATCTCTGGTTGGTTACATTCATTACTGCTTATTCTGTGGCCTGGGTTTCACATCTCCTACTCCTCTGAGGTTATTTATTACACATGTTTTTCTCAGAGTCTCTTTTTTCCCTGTTAACTCCGATTCCTCCAGTGTTGGTCATTTTGTTTATTGAGTTTGGTTCCTTCCTTTCATGGCATTGTCCTTCTCACATTGGGGAGATTGGGTTGTGGTCATCCTTCCATTTTCTGTGACTGCCATGTCTGTCTATTAAAGGCTGCCTCCTAGTGACGGTGGATTGCCGACCAGTGGTGGGGGGAGCATGGCTCCTGAGTGTGGGGCCACCTCCTTTCTCCTCAATGTCACCAGTCCCCTGGACACTGGCCTGTTTCTCTGGCCCACATTCCCTACCCAGAGATAATGTCTTCAGTGCCAGCTGCAGAGCACAGGCATCTCTGGGTTGCCTCCCTGTCACCTGTTTACTTCGTGCAGCTCTTCTAAGAGTCTGTAATTAGTTCACTAATAAATCCCCCACCCCCAACGTGGATTTACTACTTGGTGTGGCTCCTTTTTCCTTGGCTGGACCTTGAGTAACATTTCTGAAATTAATTTTCTTCTTCAAAATGTAAGTTTTCGGGATGCCTGGGCAGCTCAGCGGTTGAGCCTCTCCCTTCGGCCCAGTGCGTGATCCCGGAGTCCCGGGATCGAGTCTCACATCAGGCTCCCTGCATGGAGCCTGCTTCTCCCTCTGCCCCTCTCTCTCTCTCTCTCTCTCTCATGAATAAATAAATAAAATCTTTTAAAAAAAAATGTAAGTTTTCATAGTAGTTCTTTTTTTATTCTTTGCTCAGCTTATGAGAGGTTCATTTTTTTGGGTCCTTGGTTTTAATTATCCAGCAAGAGAACTATTCTTTGTTTTACTCTCTTTTTCATTAGTTTGGCTTATTATCTTGAATATTTGGTTATCTGCTTTTGGTTTAATTTAATAATTCTCTTCCTAACACTTGAGTTGAATATTTAGGTGTCTTTTAATGCTTTCCTTTTCTAATGGAGAATCAATCTCTAGCCTGTATGTTTTCTTCTAGTACCATTTAGCTATAAGTTTTGAGATGTAGACTTTTGATTCATTTCTAATAGTCAATATCCATTAAGTTTCCTCTTCGACTTTGTTTTGTATTCTTGTGTTTTTAATCTCAGATCAGAGTTTGGCTTCTTTGACCTATACTTTGGGAGGTATTTTTAAGATTTTTTTTTTCTTTTTTGTTGTTTTTGGAACCAGGCTTTGAGCCAAAGGCTCTGGCTCCATAGCCTGGTGACCCAACACGGGCACCAAGTTATGCACATCTCCTTGGCCACAAATAAGCTCTGGCCAATTGTCTTCACCTCTTTGGGCCTCAGGATAACTGAGACAGGGAACTGTGCTTGAAAACCTTACAGATTCGTTCCAGCTCTTTAAAAAAAAGAAAAGAAAGACTTAAACACAAAATAACTGAGTTTCCAATCTAGATGGGAAAGATAGGAGAGATGCCCAAAGTACTGTGGGGCTCAGAGCAGGGAGGTGACCTATCAGTTTGGACGCAATTGAGAATCAGGAAAGCCTTCATGAATCAATTTAGAAGCAATTGGGAATCAGGAAAGCCTTCATGAAGAATTGGCATTTAAGATAATACCCTTAAAGGATCATTATTGAGGGTAAGATCCTCAAAGGATGACTCATTCATTCAACCAATATTTATTTAGCAACTCTCTGCTGTTCAACAGTTGCTGAAGATAATGATAGTAAACGATAGACTGAAATCTGCTTTTGTGCAACTTAACAGAGACTAGTGATTTGACAGTTTGTCTATCTCAGCCAAGCTGTGAGGCATCTCCCATTGACCACTGTACTTGATGACCCAACTCTTCTGCTCAGGCACTTCTTCCCGTCACCCTGGTTCCCGAAAACATCTGGTTATGAAGGAGATCCGAAAGCTTCAGATGAGTACAAACCTGTTGTTAAGGAAGAACCCCTTCAGCCGCCTGGTGAGTTCCACCCGCCCCCATGCTACCTCCTTTCCTTTCTTTTTTTTTCTTCTTCTTTTTTTTTTTTTACTACCTCCTTTCTTTAAATCTCCCAGGTGGTGGGGACCCTGTCATCTCTTGCCCAAAATGCTAAGGGACCTCTTCTCTAACCTGGCAGAGGACTCTCCATCTTTGGAAACCATGAGCCCACCAAGGACACCTTCTGGTTCTTTATGGAATTAATTTCTAAACCCTACCACCTCTGAAACTGTACTCTTTGATTATATAAATAGGAACCATCTCATCCATCCATGCTATCATCCGTCTTCCTACCCTAGGAGATTGCCTCCTTCTCTCCCCACCACCAATAGGGGAGACATGCCAATTCCTAAGCTCCAGGGAATGGACATCAGCTACTAGTTAGGTCCTAAGATTAAGAACCACGGAGGTATCACAGAAATGAAGATTCTTGGAGACTCATAGAAAGAGTCGACCTTCCCTTGAATCTCTCTTTTTTTTTTTTTTAATTTTTTTTAATTAATTAATTTATTTATGATAGTCACAGAGAGAGAGAGAGGCAGAGACACAGGCAGAGGGAGAAGCAGTCTCCATGCACCGGGAGCCCGATGTGGGATTCGATCCCGGGTCTCCAGGATCGCACCCTGGGCCAAAGGCAGGCACTAAACCACTGTGCCACCCAGGGATCCCCCCCTTGAATCTCTCTTCTTTTACTATCCACTCCTCCCCACTCCACTCCCCTTGGCTCCCCATCCCCACTCCTTCACAGGTGAGAGAGATATGTGTTAAATTCACACGCGGTGTGGACTTCTCTTGGCAAGCCCAGGCCCTGTTGGCCCTGCAAGAGGTAAGAAGGGGGCCCAGGTACAGTTGGGTGAGAACGGGGGAAAGGCATTCCGGAATTGCACAGGGCTGACAGGCATGCCACACGGGATTCTTGCCTCCTTAGAGCATCAAGGAACACCCAGGGTGTGGAGGCCAGATCCCTGTTGGGTGGTAGCAGAATTCCCAGGCTCCCCTTCACTCTGTGGGCAGTCTTGCAGACAGTCCCAGAAACCCTCAGGGACTAAGCACCGCGGGCTCTGAGAGAAGAAAGTAGCTCATGCCCCCTCGGGTGTCAATCCTTGGACTCTTCTATCTGCCCCCAGGCTGCAGAAGCATTTCTAGTTCATCTCTTTGAGGACGCCTATCTTCTCTCCTTACATGCTGGCCGTGTTACTCTCTTCCCGAAGGATGTACAGCTGGCCAGGAGGATCCGAGGCATTCAGGAAGGGCTTGGCTGAGCCCTGGCCCCATCTCTGTAAGCCTTTCCTGCTCGCCAGAGAGAGAGCACCCCTGGGGGAAGAAGCACCCAGCTGCCCATCACTGGGATGGGCATTTATGTGGAGGAATTTCCATCCGTGGTCCCTGCTGTCTCACCTTCCCTTTGTTATCTAGGAAAGGTTTGACTTGGTTTTAGCTTGAATGCTTAGGAGTCTATGGTTCCTGTCCTTTTGTACAATGTTAAATAAAAATATTTATCTATTTACTAACGACCAGACAACACGAACCTGGCAGAGTTCAGCCTCTGTTTTACAAGGACCAGATGACTCATTTTGATTAAGAGAAGTTTTCTTACTTTTGAAATTGCCTTGATAGTAAATGTGATACCTGACTTGCAGGGATGACGCCAGGGACACTGTCCAGAGCCAGGAACAGACCCGTGGAACCCAAGGAGGTGCCCGGACTGGCCATCTCTGAGCAGTGTGCATGTTGCTTGTGTAATTGGTTTATTTAAGAAGGAGAAGACTGCATGGCTTTCCTCTGTAACAGAGGTAATACATGAGAAAATCAGCGTCATTCCAGAGAACTGAGTCTCCAAGGTTCACTTCATAATGCAAATTGGTCACATGACTGCGGAATCATTTTGAAGTTATCAGATTTTCTGGGCTGTGGGAAAAAAGGATATTGTTTTATTATTCGAGATCTTCCTGTACCGTTTAAATTTTTTTACCATATGTATATTTTCTGTAAAATACCAGGGAACAAAACAAAACGCGACCCCTTCTGTCAGCTGCATGGAGGAGCCTGGCACATTCCAGGCACAAATCCCTGTCCCTCTGTTAACCTCATCATGAGTGGTGGCAGCAAGTGATGTGTGGGCCCTGCTTGTCAACACACGTGTAGCTTTTTAAAAACTCAGTTGGGGTTAAAATAGAAAATCTTTTAAGTACTGGTGTTCTGGTTCCTTTGAGTAAATTCCTGTCAAAGTCATTCAGAAATTCTAGCTTGTAGAACTTATTCTTATTTATAAATCATAGAAGACGTATCATGATTTATACTTTAGAATTTTTCATTCTGGAGTTTTAGAGTGCCTTTTCAAAGTTTTTACAGGTGTTTTTTAGAACTTCTTTGTGGAGCGATAATAAAAATAAGAATTCTTTAATGAAAAAACTGTAAAGCAAAATTACAGTTAGCGCGTATAGAGATACTACATTTTTTTGTGTGTGTTAATGTTGAGTTCTCCATCTGTACGCTGTTTTCCAAGCGGCCACCATTCAAACAAGAGAATGGCGGGGTGTGTTTGGGCTCCCATAGAGTAGAGTGTGAGCAGATAAAAACCTTGCCTCCTGTTCCATCCAAAAGCAGTTAAAGTGTTTTCTAGAGAAACGGAAAGTGCCACTAAAAGACTTTCAGACTTTGCATGTGATGGAAATCACTTCTGACAGTGATACCTCAGGCAACCACATTCTGAGACAAACTGAAAGGAAGGACCAAGTTCTGTTGTTGAATAAATTTTAACCCTTTGGAAAAACCTCTTCCTGTTCCATAACAAGTCCTATTTATACAGACATCAAATAAACTATATTTACTTTATGAATATATTTAAAGTTCTTGTCAGAGTACTTTTTTTTTATTTTATTTTTATTTATTTATGATAGTCACACAGAGAGAGAGAGGCAGAGACACAGGCAGAGGGAGAAGCAGGCTCCATGCACCGGGAGCCCGACGCGGGATTCGATCCCTGGGTCTCCAGGATCGCGCCCTGGGCCAAAGGCAGGCGCTAAACCGCTGCGCCACCCAGGGATCCCTCAGAGTACTTTAATTAGAAGGTTATAGTCTGTCTTTAGTCGTTTGGGTTTTTTTTTTTTTAAGATTTTATTTATTTATTCATGAGAGACACAGAGAGAGAGGCAGAGACACAGGCAGAGGGAGAAGCGGGCTCCATGCAGGGAGCCCGACATGGGACTCGATCCCCCGTTTCTAGGATCACACCCTGGGCTGCAGGCGGCGCTAAACCATTGAGCCACCCGGGCTACCCTGTCTTTAGTTTTGTTTTTTTGTTTGTTTGTAGATTTATTTATTTATTTTTGATAGACATAGAAAGAGAGGCAGAGATACAGGAGGAGGGAGAAGCAGGCTCCATGCCGGGAGCCCAACACGGGACTCGATCCTGGGACCCCAGGATCACACCCTGGGCCAAAGGCAGGTGCCAAACCGCTGGGCCACCCAGGGATCCCCTGTTGTTTTGTTTTTTTTTTTAATTGACATCTCTGCTCTCTTAAAATTGTACTAACCAGTGGTGCCTGGCTGGCTCAGTCTCTACAGTATGCAACTCAACCTTAGGGTTGTGAGTTCAAGCCCCAGGTTGGGCATGGAGCCTACTTTAAAAAAAAAAAAAAAATTTTTTTTTTAAATAAGTAAATTAAATTGTACTACCCAGGACACATGTAACAGATGTCACATGTCTGGCAGGATCCACCAGCTGGTATTTACGGGGAAGCATGAGAATAAGTAACTCACATCATAATTATGTTCTGTTACAGTTTACTGTAAACTTTGAGTACTTACCTTGTTGGGAATTTTGTGTTTGTTTTTCTGGATGATTCCATCAACATTATTTTTCCATTTGTTCTTTTATTTCTTTTTGTTGTTGTTGTTCTTTTATTTCTGCTTTCACATTTTTAATAGCTAGGAACTCTTAGTTTTGGAATATTTATGATAGTATCCCAATCAGTCAGTGTTTATTGAAAAAAACAGAAACCAGCCTAGATATTTCAATCAAAGAAGAATTTAATGGAAAATATTGACTAAATAATATTAGGGCTAGAAGAGCAAATGGGAAGAGAAGGTGCTACCCAGAGATTGGGAAGCCTCCAGTGCCCGCGGCCCTCACCACAGCTGCTCTGCTGCAAGTGTGGCCTCCACCAGCACCGCCTTAGAGCCGCACAGTTGCTTCTGAGCAGGAACTTGGAGCCACTGTTCCAACCAGTGTTCCCGAGGCCACCAATGACCCAAGGATGCCCTCGTCCTCTGCTGCTTCTGCTGCCACAGGCCCCGCCAGACCACAAAAGACAAATGTCTCCTTTTTCCTCCCATTTTCCAGGCCCCACCAGCATTTTCCACTGGCAGGACCTAACCAGAAGCAGCTGCAGGAGAGTCTGGGAAAACAATTGGCCGCCTTCTAACCCCTCATGTTACAGAGATCTCATAGGGCGAGAAAGGAGCTTGGAGCCTAAAGACACAAGTCCCAGTCTCATGGATGTAATGCCTTTTTAAGGATGTTTATAATATTTTTTTGTTATGGTTTTTGTTTTTACCACAGTCTCTGTTTTACAAGCTGATTTTCTCACGAGGTTTTCCTTTAATGTTTAACAACTCTTACAATGAAAAGTGGCAGACAGGGAAGGTCCTGGGGAGTCTGCACTGATGGGACTTGCCCAGGAGCCTGCTGGGGAATGGTCGGCTGAGACCTTTGCTGGAGAGGCCCATTCTCAGTCTAGCCAGCTCCCCTGCAGAGAGTCCTCCAGCCTGCTGGGAGGAGACAGGCCTGGCTGGGTCTAGTTGCTGGAGAGAGCTGAGGAAATCCATATTTAAAATCCACTCTGCAGGGCCACCTGGGTGGCTCAGTCGGTTAAGTATCTGCCTTCAGCTCAGGTCATTATCCCAGGATCCTGGGATCGAGCCCCACATCAGGCTCCCTGCTTAGCAAGGAGCCTGCTTCTCCCTCTCCCTCTGCCTACCGCTCCCCCTATTTGTACTCTCTCTCTTAAGACCTTTTTAAAAATTAAAAAAATAAGATCCACTTATTAGGAAGCATAAACTTCCTTACTCTCCCTGGCTTTGCTCCCCCACCTCACCCCACAACCCCAGAGTGCAGAGACCCAAGTGTCCAGACTTGTACTGGGATGGGGAAGAGACTCGAGTGCTACGGAAGGAGCACTGAGGGAGCTGCCACCTCAACAGTGCAACTGGTCCTCCGTCAGTCTGCCCTGGGCACAGCTGGTGGCAGAGGGACTCGAGGCTCCTAGTTGCCTTGGCTTGTGAAGATCTGGCTGCGTGGGTCATGGTGCTCCTCCCTTTCCCCACTGCAAGCTGAGGATCCTGCTCTCGTGGGTCTGTGGGATCAGCACCTGTTGTCCATCAGCCTTGGCTTTCAGGACCTCATTACTCTTGGCCCGTCTCCTCATCTCCCCATCCCTGCAAATCCATGTCCAGGCTCTAACTGTAGAGAATTGCAGATTGGCAGCTGTTTTCTTTCTTCACGAGAGAAAGCGGATTCCACTATTTTCTGGGTTCTGTGATTGCTGATGAGAAGTCAGCCGTCAGGCCAACAGTTGCCCCCTTGAAGCTAACATTATTTTTCTGGTTATCTCTCCTTAAAAGATTTGTCTTCATTTTTGGTGTCATACAATGTCATTATGACCTCTCATGTGTGGATTTATTTTTGTTTATCTTGCTTTTTACTTATCTTAATGGTATTTATTGGGCTTTCTGAATAGGGAACGATGTCTTTTCATCAATTTTGGAAAGTCCTCAACCATCATCTCTTCAAATAATGCCTCCCGCTATTCTCTCTCCTCTTTCTGGGTTGCTGATTTTCCGTCTTACTACCAAATCCTTGATAATGCTTCTTTCCCTCTTCTGTATTCCATCCTTTTGTCTATCCCTTGCTGCACACCCAATTGTTTCTTCTGCCCTGCCTTGGAATTATTTGATTTTCTTTCAGCTATGTATGATCCACTTTTAAACCTGACCAAGGGGCACCTGGCTGGTTCAGTCAGTTGAGTGTCCAACTCTTGATTTTGGCTCTGGTCATGACCTCAGGGCTGTGAGATGGAGCCCCACATCAGGCTCCATGCTGAGCATGGAGTCTGCTTGAGATTCTCTCTCTCCCTCTGCCCTTCCCCCACATATTGCAACACATGCTCTTACTCTCTCAAATCTTTAAAAAAAAAAAAACCTGTCTGAATCTTAATTTCAGTTACTGCATTTTGTTGTTGTTTTAGAATTTCTATTTGACTGTTGCCAAAATTGTCATGTCACTTTTTTTTTTTTTTTTTTTTTAAAAAAGCTCTGCACTTAGTGTGGGGCTCAAACTTACAATCCCAAGATTAAGAGTTGCCGGCTCTACCGACAGAGCTAGCCAGGCACCCCTCTCATGTCACTTTTTATAGTTCCCAGTTTCCTGCTGAAAATGTTGAGCTTGGTTGTTAAATCTTTTAGCATAGTAAGCACAGTACTTTGCAGGCTGTGTCTGATGAGTCTTATATTTAGAGTCCCTGTGGATCTGTTTCTATTCATGTTTTCTGTTGATTCACACTCCTCAGTTTTCTTTTCTCTTTGGTGCTTGATTACGTTTGATAGTATGCCTGACACATCCATGCGAAATAGCTTGAATAGAATGATTTCTTTCTCTAGAGAGCATTGTTGTTGTTGTTGTTGTTTCTACCAGGTGCCTGGAGGCACTAAAATTTAGAACCAACTTAATTCAACTTCAGAGCTTGAGATTTTCTGAGCCACCCAGATGATTTCAAAGCCAAGGTCTGCCTCAGGTCTGAATTTCCTCTCATTCACCTTATTCCTAAGGTACAGCCAATACGCTTATCCTGCTTACCTTGGAGGCCTTGTACTTCAACCTTTTTCTCTCTAATCCTACAAGGCTGCCAAAAACATGGCTCATTTCTTGACTACTTCTTCAGGACTGGCAAACTCCCAAGAGAAAATGTTAGGTTGAATCTGCTGTTAAGCTCATCTCTAGGGGGCAGCTCTGGTGGCTCAGCGGTTTAGCGCCGCTTTCAGCCCAGGGCATGATCCTGGAGACCTGGGATCAGGTCCCATGTTGGGCTCCCTGAATGGAGCCTGCTTCTTCCTCTACCTGTGTCTCTGCCTCTCTCTCTGTGTCTCTCATGAATAAATAAATAAAATATTAAAATAAAATAAAATAAAGCTCGGATGGTTGTGTGGCTGAGCGGTTAAGCATCTGCCTTTGGCCCAGGACATGATCCTGGAGTCCTGGGATCGAGTCCCACATTGGGCTCCCTGCGTAGAGCCTGCTTCTCCCTCTGCCTATGTCTCTGCCTCTCTGTGTCTTTCATGAATAAATAAGTAAAATATTTTTTAAAAAATAATTTTAAAGAGCTCATCTCTAGATATCCATCCTTTCTTTGCTCTTGGATCAGTAATTACTAATAAGCAATCACTATCTTTTTAGCATTTTAATACTTTTTGGGGAAAAAAATATATATTTGTCCAGCTTTTTCAGTTGTCTTCAGTAGGACAGCGGTCCAAATGACCACTGACGTAAAGACGGGCAGGCCAATGGAATAGAATAAAAAGCCCAGAAATAAACCCTTGCATATATGGCCAAATGGCTGACAGTAGGGGAAAGACAGTCACTTTGACAAATATTACTGGAAAAACTGAATATTCCCATGCAAAGAAATTAAGTTGGACCTTTACCTCACACTATATAGAAAAGTCAACTCAAAATGGACCAAACACCTAAATGTAAGAGCAACAATTATAAAACTCTTAGAAGAAAATATAGGATAAAAAAAAAGATTAAAAAAAAAAGAAAACATAGGATAAAATCTTCACAACATTGGATTTTGCAGTGATTTCTTGAATATGACATCAAAGGCACAGGCAACAAAAGAAAAAAATAGACAAATTAGACTTCATGAAAATTCACAACTTTTGTGCATCAAAGGGCCCTATCAACAGAGCAAAAGGCAACTTCCAGAAAGAGAAAATATTTGCAAATCATAATTGATAATGGATTAATAGCAGAACATATAGGGAACTAAAACTCAAAAACAATAAAATAAACAACTTATTCAAAAAAGGGTAAAAGACTTGAATAGACATTTCTCCAAAGGAGATACTACAAATGGCCAATAAGCCCATGAAAAGATGCTCTATGTCACTAATTATTAGGAATGTGCCAGCGAAAACCACAATGAGATACTACCTCACGTCTGTTAGCATGGCTATTAGTAAAACAAAACAAAAGCAGAAAATAGGGACGCCTGGGTAGCTCAGTGGTTAAGCGCCTGCCTTTGGCCTAGGGCAAGACCCTGAAGTCCCGGGATCAAGTCCCACATCCGGCTCCCTTCATGGAGCCTGCTTCTCTATCTCCCTATGTTTCTGCCTCTCTCTCTCTCTCCCTGTCTCTCATGAATAAATCTTAGAAAAAAAAAAAAAAAGGCAGAAAATAACAAGCGTTAGATGTGGAGAAATCAGAACACTTGTTCACTACTGGTGGGAAGGCAAAATGGTGAAAAACAGTATAGTGGCTCCTAGAAAGATTAAAAATAGATTTACCATATGATCCAGCAATACCCAAAAGAATTGAAACCGAGATCCCATAGAGATTTGTACACCCACATTCATTGCAGCACTATTCACGGTAACTAAAATGTGAAGCAACTTGTGTCCATTAACAGATGAATGGATAAGTAAAATGTGGCATATAGATACAATGTAATATTATCCAGCCTTAAAAGGGAAGGAAATTCCCACATGCTCATGGATGGAACTTGAGGATACCACGCTCAACAAAATAAGCCAGTCACGATGAGACAAATACCCTACGATTCCACTTATATGAAGTACTTAGAACACTCAAAAACATAAAGTCAAAGGTAGAATGGTGATTGGCAGGGGCTTAAGGCTTGGGGGAGAATGGAAGGGGAGTTAAAATTTAATGGGTACAAGTTTACAAGAGGAAAAGAGATCTGGAGATGGATAGTGGTGATGGATGCACAACAATCTGAATATACTTAACACTGAGCAGTACACTTTAAAATTATTAAAATAGTAAATTTTATGCTATGTGTATCTTACCACAATTAAAAAAAAAAGTTTTTTTAATATCCATGAACCAGTTTATATTGTAAACATGAACCCAGAGTCTCCATCCAGCAGAGGGCGCCAGGCACCGGAGGAGACCCGCTGCTGACGGATGAGGCTGTGTGGCTTGCCTGGGCTAACGCCAACTGTGAGCTGTCTGCAGCGGTGGGATCATGCTTCAGGGATGCCAGCAGAATGCCACCCCACTGGCATGGTGCTAAGCTGGAGGCAGTCACAGGTGACAAAGAGACCACGTTTGCCACTCTTCACCAAAAGAGCTAGGTAATAACTGTGCCCTGGAAGCTCTAACTTCAGTAAATGCAGAATTTTAGAATCTTCATAATTGGACCCTAGGAGCCACCCCGCACAGCCTTTCTCTTAAAAATCAGAAACTGAACCACAGAGAGAAGAAAGGCTTTTCTTCACTCACAGAGCTGGCTGGTAAGCAACGCTGCCCTGAGCTCCAGGAGAGCAGAAACTGTGTCATCCTTGTCTCCGTGTCCCCATTTCTTTTTTTTTTTTTTTTAAGATTTTTTATTTATTCATGAGACACACACACACAGGCAGAGACACCGGCAGAGGGAGAAGCAGGCTCCACGCAGGGAGCCCAATGTAGGACTTGATCCAGGGTCTCCAGGATCATGCCCTGGGCTGAAGGCGGTGCTAAACGCTGAGCCACCCAGGCTGCCCCATGTCCCCATTTCTGAGCCCAGGTCTCAGCTCAGAAGAACTACTTACCGGGTGAACAAATGAATGAGTGGGTGAAGGAATGAATTGTGACTGGACTCCATAGTATACTACCCATGTTAGAAATTTTGAGGTACTACATGTTCAGTCATCTGTCAGCCTCTGGAAACTTCTTCAAAGTCCAAGAGGTTTAAACTAGGCAGATTCTTGGGTGCCCGGCTGGCTCAGTTGTTGGAGCATACAACTCTTGTTCTCAGGATTCTGAGTTTGACCCCCATGTTGGGTGTAGAAATTACATTAAAAAATAATTTTTTTTAAGTAAACTAGGCAGCTTTGCTTCTAAATTATAATTATAATATCTAGAAACCAAAGTAACCAAGAGGGCACTGAAGAGATGGGTGTAGACAACCATCCTTACTTCCTGCTGCTATGGTCAAGCAAGTCACCCATAACAGAAAAACCATAAGCAGAGGGACCCAGATCATAGCTTGGAAGAAAGAAATACTGTTGAGTATTCCTTGTTGGGAATATCAACAATCAACAGTGAAAGTAGACTGGATAACCAAAGGGAAGCCCACAGCCAGTTCTTCCTCTCCCCACTCACTTCCCACTCACTGCCTCCATGAAGTTCCTTTATCCTCACCCATCTCCACATCACCCCAGGTACATCCCCATGCAGCTCTGTGAGTTTGCTCATACTTATAGATCTACTGTTCTTTGATGAGTTTGAGAGATATCTCTCATCATCTTCATTGGATTAGTACCCTCCCCTCACTTTTGTACCATCTCACTTATGACCTGCCCCCAAGAATTCAGTTAGCTCCTGTTACTGTCTGGCTGGTCCATAAACCAGCTTCTGGAGAGTCCCCTGTAGACTGTGGCTCTGTGGCCCTGGGTGGTGGACCCTGAGGCTCCCAACTGGAACAGGAAGACACCTGAGCCATAGATGTGAATAAGAAAAAAAAATAGTATCTTTTTTTTTTTTTAATTTTTATTTATTTATGATAGTCACAGAGAGAGGGGGGGGTGGGCAGAGACACAGGCAGAGGGAGAAGCAGGCTCCATGCACCGGAAGCCCGATGTGGGATTCGATCCCGGGTCTCCAGGACCGCGCCCTGGGCCAAAGGCAGGCGCCAAACCGCTGCGCCACCCAGGGATCCCTAGTATCTTTTTTTAATTCATATTTTCCCTAACCACCAGAGAGGCTACATGTGTGTTTATTGGTCATTTACCTTCCATTCTTGTAAATCCTACATATCTTTTTTTTTTTAAGATTTTATTTATTTATTCATGAGAGACACAGAGAGGCAGAGACACAGGCAGAGGGAGAAGCAGGCTCCATGCAGGGAGTCCAATGTGGGACTCGATCCCGGGTCTCCAGGATCAGGCCCTGGGCTGAAGGCGGCGCTAAACCACTGAGCCACCGGGGCTGCCCCAATCCTACATATCTTTTACCTACTTTTCTTTATCAATTTGTAGAAACTTTTTTTAATATTTATTTATTTGAGAAAGAGAGAGCTCAAGCGGATGGAGAGGCAAAAAGGAGAGGGAGAAACAGACTCCCAGATGAGTGCTGAGCCCAACATAGGGCTTGATGTGGGGCTCAATCACACAACTCTGAGATCATGACCTGAGCTGAAATCAAGAGTTAGTTTAACCAACTGAGCCACCCAGGCACCCCTAGAAAGTTTTATATATTAGATATTAACCTTATTAAGTCAAATATATTGCAAATATTTTTTTACTTCTGGGAGAAATGTATTCATATATATGGTATGATATAGGAGTCTAATTTCTTCCAGATGACCAGCAAAATATGCCTGCATTATTTATTAAGTAAAGTGCCTATTGAATTTTCCTCTATAGAATGAAAAGGCCTCCTTTATACTATACATTAAGTTCTCATAGACACTTGTATCTATTTTTGCTCACTCCTTATTCTTCTGTTATTACAAAAAATGGGAAGTTACCTGAATGGTTAAGCCGACTATAGTATATCCACACAATGAAATATGGCATACCCATATTACATTACATAGCTATTAAAACTAACATATAGGGGATCCCTGGGTGGATCAGTGGTTTAGCGCCTGCCTTCGGCCCAGGGTGTGATCCTGGAGTCCCGGGATCAAGTCCAACATCAAGCTCTCTGCACGGAGCCTGCTTCTCTCTCTACCTCTCTCTCTGTACCTCTCATGAATAAATAAATAAAATCTTTTTAAAATAATAAAATAAAATAAAACTAACAAATAAAAGCTATATCTGGGCACCTGGGTGGCTCAGTTGGTTAAGTGTTGGACTCCTGATTTTGGCTCAGGTTGTGATCTCAGCGTCCTGAGATTGAGCCCCGCCTTAGGCTCCGTCATGCTAGCCGTGGAGCCTACTTAAGATTCTCTCTCTCCCTTTACTTCTGCCCGTTCTTCCCGCTACAAAAAAATAATAACAAATAAAAATAAAATCTATATCTTTGGTCTGGAGGGACTTTCATGATATAATAAGTAAAAAAGGAAAACTGGGGGGGGCGCCTGGGCGGTATAGTCACTTACGTGTCTGACTTAGTTTTGGCTCAGGTCTGATCTCATCTTTGTGGGATCAAGCCCTGCATTGAGCTTCATGCTCAGTGTGGACTCTACTTGGGTTTCTCCCTCCCTTTCTCTGCCCCTCCCCTCCCCTCTCTATGTATACATTTAAAAAAAATAATTAAAAAGGAAAATTATAGGGGCACCTGGGTGGCTCAGTTGGTTAAGCACCTGCTTTTGGCTCAGGTCATGATCCTGGCATCCTGGGATCGATCCCCACATTGGACTCCCTGCTCAGTAGGGAGTCTGCTTCTCTCTCTCTCTCTCTCTCTCTCTCTCTCTCTCTCTCTCTCTCTCCCCCTCTGCCTCTCCCCACTGCTCATTCTCTGTCTCTCTCTCAAATAAATAAATAGCTGTTATCTTTCAAAGTAACTTTAAGTTTGTGTTTGTGTATGTCTGCAAGCATATAGAGAGAAGGGTAGAAAGATCCAACCCAAGCTGTCTATATGGGCATGGGATTGGGAAAGGAAGGAGAGATCATTAACTTTCCGTCGTGCACCTCTGTATCGTTAAATATTTTGCAAAGAGAATGCTAGTTTTGTCATTTTAAACATTCAATAAAATTGTTTTTCAAATTATGTAATTTCACATCTTTCCAATTGGGGAAAAAAGAAAACAGATGTGGGCCTCAATGTTTATATATTTGAATCCCTGCTGATAACAGCTATTGTTCTCACTGGCTAAACTGATGAGAATGTACAACCGATTCCAAATCCCCAGCCTGTAGAGGCATTTAGACAGAACCAAATGCAGCTCGATCCAGTAGAGAGACGAGAGACTTTCATTTCAGAGTCTCCATCTGAGCTGAAGAGCATTCACAAGGTGGCTCTCACTGTACATTCATTATGTTCCGGACAGTCCCTACGCCACTCCAGCCCCAGGTGTCTGTCAGCCTGCATGGAGGCAGGGCTTATCAGAGTACAAGGCAGAGGGCCATATCCTGAAATGCCAGCCAAGGCTGTGGTGAGAGAATGTAATTCAGTCCTCTGTCATACGAAACCATCCCTGCACATAACAAGTATCTCTCCAAGTCTCTTCAGCCTTTCAAGCTTCCTCAGTTTCCCCAATGTACAAGTACATGCACATGGTACACACTCCATTTTATCAGATAATGTTTAGACACCCAGAGAACTGAAAACCCAACTATGCTGTTAATTAAAAGCATGACACTTGGGCAGCCCTGATGGCCTAGCGGTTTGGCGCCACCTTGGGCCCGGGGCGTGAACCTGGAGACCAGGGATCGAGTCCCACATCAGGCTCCCTGCATGGAGCCTGCTTCTCCCTCTGCCTGTCTCTGCCTGTCTCTGCCTCTCTCTCTGTGTCTGTCATGAATAAATAAATAAAATCTTTAAAAAAAAAAAAAAAAAGCATGACACTTGGGATGCCTGGCTGGTTTAGTTGGTAGAGCATGTGACTCTTGATCTCAGGGTTGTGAAGTTCAAGCCCCACGTTGGGCATAAAGCTTACTTAAAATGATGATAGCATGACACTCACCTGGAACGTCCCCTCAGGAAAAGCAGCAAGGAACAGGAGCAGCCAGCTTCAGAGGGACCCAGATCCTACCACAAGACACAAGAGGCATAGTGGTTAGTGCCTCAAAATAAAATTTGTTTTTTTAAAGCCTTTTCTGAGAATCAAAGACTCAGCTTCTGGAATATGTGTAGTATCCAGCCAATCTATCCATACTCCTGTGCCTGAATCTTCTCTCCAACAACCTCTTCCCTGCTAGCCCCCTGCAAAGCCCTCTGGCTTCTCCTTAGATTCCTCTAGTGGCCAGGAGCTTGTTACCTCCCAAGGCAGCCTCTGCCATCCCTGTCACCTCTCACTCCAGAAAAAACTGTCATTTCCACCAACTATTTCTAAATTCCCCCTATTGGGGCTGTACAGGTCAGACCCCACCCCTCCCTAACATGACAGGCTTTCTTGTAAAAAGACAGTCATGAGACCAGTTCCAATGTCACCACTGGGTTATCCATCTTGACTATAATATCAGAGATTCCATCTCCTTGGTTTGGAAGTATTTATGATTATGCCATTCAAATCAGGAAAGAAAAAGGTTTCATGTAGACACAAAGCCCCTCTCTCAAAGGCACTTCTCTCCCCCAAGGGAGCTTCTTGTCCCCAGGCCTCATGGGTCTTGGGGGAGGGGTAGGATAAGGACCACGGTGAGGGTGGAGGGAGCCGACTTCCCAGGACCACCCCAGGCTTTCCAGTTCTCTGAGGAATTCTATGTGAGCAGAGCTGTTCACAATCAACTCCTAAAGCCAGGCTGTGTAAAATCTCAAGGAAGAGGCACGCCCCAGCCAAGGCAGCCATACCTTCATTTCCCGCCCTGCTGTTTCTTCAGCTTCTCTCTGGGCTCTCCCACACCCAGCACCAAGATGCTTTGGCAACCACTTCAGCTCTTTCCCCACCCCCATGTCCTCTTTTCTTCTCTGAGACTGAACCACTGGGTTTTTTCACTAAATGTGTAAAGCTGTGAGCAGTTGAATTTACTATGTAAACTACGGACTTGAAAGACTGAGTATAGAAAAACAATTCAGCTGAAACTTACAGGGGCACCTGGGGGGCTCAGTGGTTGAGCATCTCCCTTTGGCTCAGGTCATGACCCCAGAGTCCTGGGTTGGAGTCCCACATCAGGCTCCCCACAAAGAGCCTGCTTTCCTCCTGCCTGTCTCTGCCTCTCTCTGTGTGTTTCTCGTGAATAAATAAATAAAATCTTGTAAAAAATTTTAAAAATAAAACTTACAGGAAGGTGTACCAGGCACATTAGAAGTATGTGTGACAGTTAAGAGACAGCCTGGTAATTCGGCGCGGTGATGAGCAGGCCCTACGTGGGTGACTCCCATGCTAGCTGATGGACCAGGATTATGGCACACCAAAGCCAAGGTCACCAGCCCCACAGGGTGTACTGGAGAAGGGGGAGCAGCTAGATGGGTCTGTACACCCAGCCCCGGGGGTGGTTAGCGATAACCAGTGTCTCTCAATCTCTCCCAGAACCTACATCAACAAGGAGAGGACTGTCCAGCAAGAATCCCCCAAAAAGAAAAAAAAAAAGAACCCCCAAGAGATTTCTAGGGGCTCCCATTGGCCTGGGGCTCACTAGGCTCTCCCCCTGGGGTCCCTCCCAGCGCCATTCCACAGCCAAGGAAACAGAAGCCCAGGAAGGGTAAGTGAATTATTGGGCAAAGAGACTCCCCTCCTGAGGTAAAGGAGATTTTGCAGGCCTGAGGTGGGGCAGAGGGATGGGGTGGGGGTGGGGTTGGGGGGGGGGGAGGTTGGGGATTCCTTAGTCCCACCTCAGCAATGGGGATGGGGATGACCAGCCCGGAAGACAAGGAGGGGAGAGAAGTGACAGAGAAAAGACACAGCATTGGACTATGACATGAGTAAGCACCAAGTCACCCCCAAGATCCTAGGGGGCCCTAGGTCCCCTTGTTCTTGTACTCCCCAAACCTGTTCCCACGAAAAGCAGAGTCCAACTCTCCTGGGACCCCAGCTCCTTCCTTTCTGCGAGGCAAAAAAAGGGCTGAAGCCCTAGTGATCACCAGAGCCAGGCACTTCAGAACAAGGCAGGAGTCAAGGGATCTTTGCCCCCTCCCTCCCTCCCTGCAGTCCTGCCCTCACTCTGCAGGATTCTGACTTCGGAGATCTCCGCTAAAATATGCCTTTGGCCCTTGTCACGGGCTTTGTTCAGGTCCTAACCCCAGTACCTTGGAATACGCCCATAATGGGAGAAAGGGTCTTTAGAGAGGTGATCAAAGTAAAATGAAGTCATGAGGGTGGGCCCCAATGCAATATGCCTGGTCTCCTCATAAGAAGAAAACATTTGGACACAGATGGGTCTAGAGGACAGATCATGTGGAGACGCAGGGAGAAGATGGCCATCTGCAAGCCACAGAGAGAGACTTCAGAAGAAACAGCCCTGCCAGCGCCTTGATCTTGAACTTCCAACCTCCAGACTGTGAGAGAATAAATTTGTTATACCCCAATCTATGGTACTTCATCTTTGTTGGTTTTTTTAAATAATTTTTTTTAAGTAATTGCTACACCAGTGTGGGACTTGAACTCACAACCTCAAGATCAAGTCACATGCTCTATCTACTGAGCCAGCCAGGTGCCCCCAATCTGTGGAATTTTTATGTCAGCCCTGGCACCCGAATCCAGCCCTCGGGTACCACCCAGATCTTGCTGTTACAAGGGTTTCCACAAAAAGACAAGCCAGCTGTGACAATGGAAAGGGCCGTAGAGGATGTCTGGGTGGCTCAGTGGTTGAGTGCTTTTGGCTCAGGTCATGATCCAGGGGTCCTGGAATCAAGTCCCATGTCAGGCTATCTACAGGGAGCCTGCTTCTCCCTCTGCTTATGTCTCTGTGTCTCTCATGAATAAAAAATTAATTAAAAAAAAAAAAGGAAAGAGGTCTTGGGCCCACTCTGGAGAAGGTGTGGTGTGAGAAGGCAAATTGTCATCTCGGCAGACATGTGGCATGAGCTATTCAGAGCAGCAGTAGAAGCAGTGTGTCCTAAGTAGAAGGAATGGATCCCTATGTGTTGGGAGGGAGTCCCAGGCTCATCTGGGGCCTTTTCCACTGGAACCCCCAGGCAGAGAATCTTGAGTAGGAGGAACTGTAGGATTCATGGTAGGAAGAGAGGCCTGCAACCTCACAGCTCATGCCCACCTTCTCAGGTGGCAAGAACAGCAGGCCATGGGCCCAGCAAGAAATCTGAAGGAAAATAAACCAGATTAGACCACCACACAGGCAACATCTGTACAGGCATTTAAATTAGAAAATGATCGTAGGGAATCCCTGGGTGTCTCAGTGGTTTAGCACCTGACTTCAGCCCAGGGCGTGATTCTAGAGTCCCAGGATCGAGTCCCACATCAGGCTCCCTGTGTGGAGCCTGCTTCTCCCTCTGCCTGTGTCTCTGCCTCTCTCTCTCTCTCTCTGTCTCTCATGAATAAATAAAATCTTTTAAAAAAATAGAAAATGATTGTAAAAGGGCGCCTGCGTGGCTCAGTCTGTCGAGCGTCCGACTGTTGGTTTCAGCTCAGTTCATGATCCCAGGACTGTGGGATCAAGCCCCATGTAGGGCTCTGCACTCAGCAAGAAATCAGATTGAGATTCTCTCTCTCTCTCTCTCTCTCTCTCTCTCTCTGCCCCTCCCCCTGCTTGTGCACACAGAGCACTTTTTCTTGAAAATAAATAAATAAATCTTTATTCTTGAAAATAAATAAATCTTTAAAAAAATAAATTAAAAAAAATGATTATAAAAAGAAAGAACATCAAAACCACAATGAGATACCACCTCACACCAGTAAGAATGGTGAAAATTAACAAGACAGGAAACCACAAATGTTGGAGAGGATGTGGAGAAAGGGGAACCCTCTTGCACTGTTGGTGGGAATGTGAACTGCTACAGCCACTCTGGAAAACTGTGGAGATTCCTCAAAGAGTTAAAAATAGAGCTACTCTATGACCCAGCAATTGTGTTGCTGGGGATTTACCCCAAAGATACAGATGCAGTGAAAGACTAAGACACCTGCACCCCGATGTTTCTAGCAGCAATGTCCACAATAGCCAAACTGTGGAAGGGGCCTCCGTGTCCGTCAAAAGATGAATGGATAAAGAAGCTGTGGTCTATGTATACAATGGAATATTCCTCAGCCATTAGAAATGACAAATACCCACCATCTGCTTCAATGTGGATGGAACTGGAGGGTATTATGCTGATTGAAATAAGTCAATCGTAAAAGGACAAACATTATATGCTCATTCATTTGGGGAGTATAAAAAATAGTGAAAGGGAATAAAGGGGAAAGGAGAGAAAATGAGTGGGAAATATCAGGGAGGGAGACAGAACATGAGAGACTCCTAACTCTGGGAAACGAACAAGGGGTGGTGGAAAGGGAGGTGGGCGGGGGGTGGGGGTTGAGGTGACTGGGTGACGGGCACTGAGGGGAGAACTTGACGGGATGAGCACTGAGTGTTATGCTATATGTTGGCAAATCGAACTCCAATAAAAAATATACAAAAACAAATAAATAAAACATAAAAAGAAAGACCATATTGATAAGGAATCTTCTATGTTTCAAGGGCTTTCATGTGAGCAGATATGCACCTATTCCTCCTGACAGGTCTGAGAGGTGTCAGGATCTCCATCTTCCATACCAGGTAGTCCGTTAACAGTAGGAAGGAAAGTAAGCCTGGTGTGGGACAGCCTCAGGTCTGAACCCCAACTCTGACTGTAGCTCAGTGATGCAGGCAAGTTGCTCATTTCCTCTAAGCCACATAGTCAGCATCTAGGGGTAGGAGAAACTTCTCACTGGATATTGTGAGGGCCGAACACATTGGTGTGGGGGACACACCTGCCACCCCAGAGTGGCAGCTGCTATTATCCTTATGGTTCCACAGCCATGCGTTCAGGGAGGCTGAGGAGCCGCAGCAGAAAGGGAGCTTGAGCAGTAGACAGACCCAAATCACTGGAACGACCAGCACCAGGAGTGGACACTCTGCTTCCAACTGATGTGATGTGGGGTCCAGGCGTGAATGGTCAAAAAAGAATTCTTGAGATGTTTTTGGTGCAAAAAAGGTTGGGTTTTTTAAATTTTATTTTTAATTTTTTTTTTTGGATTTTATTTATTTATTTGAGAGAGAGAGAGAATGAGGGGGGAGGATCAGAGGGAAAAGCAAACTCCCCGA
Source organism: Canis lupus familiaris (assembly GCF_011100685.1). Classification (NCBI taxonomy): domain Eukaryota; kingdom Metazoa; phylum Chordata; class Mammalia; order Carnivora; family Canidae; genus Canis; species Canis lupus. The sequence goes on from NC_049238.1 coordinate 20,902,101, forward strand.
TGAGCAGGAAGCCCGATGTAGGACTCCATGATCATGACCTGAGCAAAAGGCAGACGCTTAACTGACTGAGCCACCCAGGTGCCCCAAAAAAGGTGGTTTTATTAAAGCACAGGGACAGGACCCATGGGCAGAAAGAGCTGCACTGGGATTGTGAGGAGCCATTGGTTGTATACTTTTAAGTTGTGGAGTGACAGACAAAGGAAGTTTCCAAAAAGATTTCCATACATCAAAGAAGACTTACAGGATCCCAGAGGCCTAGCTATGGTCAAACTAAGGTTTTTCTGCCTCTAGCAAAGCATTAGCATTAAGAGTGTCGGGGGTTCCTGGAGGAATGCCATACTCTGCCTGTCTCAAGTATTTGTCAATGGGCTGTAAGTTGTAAAGAAATTTCATTTTGTCTACATTTCCTTTTGCCTCTGTTCTCCACATCACCAAGCAAGGAGCACAGCCACGAAACAGAGTGTTGGCCTTGGAAAGGTCTTCCCAGCTAGCCCTGGGCTACGTGAGGATGGCTCGGGGGACAGCAGTCTCGGGGGCCAGGACGCGGTGGGGCTCAGGGGTTTAAGCAATTCCGAAAGGTTGTCACAAGCTATTGAGTAAAATTGGTCACCCTCAGTTCCACAGCAGAGAGACGAATCTGCCGTGACATCTTGAATTTATTCGGGGCTTTTCTGCCAAGGAGATCACAGCACATCAAAACAATTTCTACAAACCTTTCTGAGAAAGAAGCCAGTGGAGAAAGAACCCATTTCCCCTAGGAGCCATGATGACATCAGTCATAATCTCTGGAATTATATAATTCTTTACGATTTACAAAAGGCTTTTGCATATCTCCCCAGGGGCATGCCAGGAAGTGGACAGGTGAGATTGACCCCATGTTACGGATGGGTAAATGGGAGCCCAGGGAGCTTGAGTGCCTCTCCAAAGTGAGGGCATCGCTGCATGCGGTGTTAGTTCTGCACAGACCCCCGGCAGGGCCCAGTCCCCAAGGCCTTTGTATCAAGCAGCTCTGAGGATTCCACAAGCACTTTCTCTCCGAATCCCAAGGAGCCAGTGCTGACCACAATGGAAGCGGCCCCCTGCAGTGTGGGTGGGGATGGAGGGCCAGGGCTGTCCTGGCCTAGGGGCTCTGGGACCCCAGCCCTCCCCAGACTGAGGCTGTCCTCCATACATTGCCATGTCAGGTATTTTCTCCTTGGCAGGGTGGCCCCCAGATTCCTCTGTGTTCTCAATGCCCTCTCCCTTCCCTCTCCCTTCCCCCAGGACCCACCTTTTCCAATCCTACACCCCCATCACCCCTCTGCTTTCAGCTGCTTGCCCTTCATGGGACATTTCTCCTCATCTACAAACTTGGCCGGGGCTATGTCCTGAAGCTGGAAGAAACCTTCTCGGATCCTGCCAGTCCTCCTCTTAGCCCCTGTCCACCTGCCTGGGCCCCCTCCTCTCCCTGCCAGGCTTCCCCTGGCCTCCACCCAGCGCTACTCCTGAGCCGGCAAGCGGACCTCCACCTTCTCCCTTTCCTGCAACTGCTCGCCGCACACCAGTCTCATTCTGGGGTGTCTCCCACTGCAGGTGCTGTGCCGGCCATCCTTGAACTCACCTTGAGAGAAGGGTACCGTCAGCACCCCGTTACAGGCAAGGCAGCCAAGACTCACTCAGCGTCGGGGTTGGAGCTCCTAACAGCGAGACTCTGAAGACCCTGAAGCTGGAGCTCCCCTTTCTGCCACAGCCCCTCAGGTTGGGCCTCTCCCTACCCTTGGCAGCCTCCCCTCCCCAGCTCCCCTGCCCCAAGTGTCCCAAGGTGCCCTCCTTTGTCCCTCTGCACTCATTCCTACACTCTCCCAGGCTTCAGCTTGATGTGATTTTTTTTTTTTAAGATTTTATTTATTCATGAGAGTCACACAGAGAGAGGCAGAGGCATAGGCAGAGGGGAGCCCAATACGGGACTCGATCCCAGGACCCTCAGATCATGCCCTGAGCCAAAGACAGACACTCAACCACTGAGCCACCCAGATGCCCCTTGATGTGATTTTTGATGTAGTGTTTTGAATGCTGGTGTGTTGGTGGGGTCAAGAGCCACCGGCCAAGAAAAAATTCTTGAGATGTCTTTGGTGCATAGAGGTGGTTTTATTAAAGCACAGGAATAGGACCCGTGGACAGAAAGAGCTGCTGCCGTTGCTGCCTCCTGCTGCCCTGAGATTGTGAGGAGCAACTGATTATATACCTTGGGGTGGGGTGGGGTATACTTCCTTTAAAGATAAAGGAAGTTCCAAAAGGACTTTCATATGTTAGAGAAGACTTGGGTTCCTGGAGGAAATGTTGTGATCTGCCTATCTCAACTATTTGTCAATGGGCTGCAGGTTTTAAGGACATTTAATTTTATATACATTTCCTTCTCCTTTGTTTCCCACATTATCCCCCCCCCCCCACCCTCAACAATTTTGACCCTTAAATCTTTAAGATCGTTGAGTGTGGGAGGCCTCATCTTCTCTAACTTCTTCCTGCTGGACAAAGGCATAGAGATGTCCATACCTTTGGGTCAAAATTGGTCAGCTGGGGAATTTATATCTAGGAGTTACCAAAGGCAGAGGCAGCCAATCTAAGGTAGACAACATATATGAACCCCCTTGATGTTCATCTGGAAGTTAGGGTAATGAAAGAATCTTGGCACCAGCCAGGGAGACACCAGAAAAGATAACAGAAAAAGGTTAGTATTATAATAAGATAGAGACCTCTGAATAAAAAAGACCTTTGATAGTGAACTAAAATTTTTCTCCAGTTCTTTATTGTGGTTTGGAGAGAAATTTGAGATCTTCCATGGTTCACAGGAATAAGAAGACACATTAGTCTGCTCATTGGTTTCCTGTGAAGGGGATACAGGTTTTTATTCTAGATATAGGAGCCTATAAAGAGCATCCCTCTAATTTTACTTAGAGGGAGTACATAATATGACCTGGTGGGACCCTTCTGTCTTGGAATTAAATCCCCTGCTGTATCAGACTTTCAATCCTTTAAATAAACCATGTCTCCAGGGTTTACACGGGGTGGGTTGCTAGTGACTGTCAGATCAGGTTGAAGGAGGATATGGTTTGCATATTCATTTAGAGATTTATGAATTAACTCGGCCTCAAGTGAATAATTTAATAGAGCATTATAGTCTCTCCATCTATTGACAGGTCTGCAATGAAAAAAGGTTTTCCACATGATAACTTAAAGGGACTTAACCCTGTTGGTTGTTTGGAGGCAATCCTCATTTGGAGAAGCCAGTAAAAGAGTAATCCAGTTTTCTTAAGTCTAAATGCTTAGTTGGTAAGATGCTGCTTTAAGATGTGGTTAGCCTTTTCCACCTTTACAGAGGATTGTAGGTGCCAGGCCGAATGTCAATAGTAATTAATTTTTTTTATTTAGGGATCCCTGGGTGGCGCAGCGGTTTGGCGCCTGCCTTTGGCCCAGGGCGCGATCCTGGAGAACCGGGATCGAATCCCACGTCGGGCTCCCGGTGCATGGAGCCTGCTTCTCCCTCTGCCTGTGTCTCTGCCTCTCTCTCTCTCTGTGTGTGACTATCATAAATAAATAAAAATTAAAAAAAATTTTTATTTAAAATCAATTAACATACAGTGTATATTAGTTTCAGAGGTAGAGTTTAGCAAATCATCAGTTGCATGTAACACCCAGTGCTCATTACCTGAAGTGCCCTCCTTAATGCCCATCACCCAGTTACTCCCTCCACCCTCCTCCCCTCCAGCAATCTTCAGTGTGTTTCCTTGGTTTGTCTCCCAATAGTAATTAATTTTTAAGGCCCGAGCTATTTGCTGAGTTATTTGTGCAATAAAAGATGGTCTGTTGTCACTTTGTAGGGACCAAGGGAGTCCCAATCTAGGGACAATTTCCCTTAGCAAAGTCTTTGTTACCTCAGTGGCCTTTTCTGTTCTACAAGGGAAAGTCTCCATCCATCCAGTAAAAAGTGTCTACATAAACCAGTAAGTATTTATATCTGTTACATGATGACATTTGCATAAAATCTAATTTCCAGTACTCCCCAGGATATGTCCCCCACCTTTGGATTAGCCTTAAAAGTGGGGGAGGTATGTGAATAGCACCCTCTGGTAGTGATTAAGTTAATTCAATGAAGGGTTGTTTGTTTGTTTGTTTTTTTTAAAGATTTTATTTATTTGTTCATGAGAGACACAGAGAGGGAGGCAGAGACATAGGCAGACGGAGAAGCAGTCTCCCTGTGGGGAGTCTGACCAAGGACTTGATCCCAGGGCCAGGCAGACACACAACTACTAAGCCACCTAGTCACTCCCATTGAGGGGGTTTTTAATGCTTTATTCCAGGGCCTTTTTATCCAAATGAGTAGTCTGGTGCATGCGCTGCCTATGTTTCCATTGGGTACCTTCAGGTATAAAGATTTTTCCTCTATCATTTATAAACCAGTCCTGTGCATTTTTTTTTTTTTTTTTGAAAATCCCCATTCCAGGGCTACTCAGGTCTCTTGATCTGAATAGACTGGGGATGTATCTTTTATTGGTGTCAAGACTGGTATGAGACTCAGTATATGCAGGCTTTGAGCAGCCTGCCTCACTGCATAGTCTGTGAGGTTATTCTCTTTAGATTCTATGGCCCTGTCCTTTTGATGTCTCCTGAGATGAATTACAGCCACCTTGTTGGGTTCATGTACAGCCCATAAGAAATCTACTATTTTAGGCCCATATTTAAGGGGAGAGTTATGACTTTATAATAGCCCCCTCTCTTTCCAGATTGACCCATGCACATGTAGGACTAGGAAGGCATATTTAGAGTCAGGATAGATATTGATTCTGAGGCCCTTTGCCAATTGTAAAGCACAAGTGAGAGCTGTTAACTCTGCTTTCAGGGAAGATGCATTTGCTGGAAGAGCTTTAGCTTCAATAGTCTGAGTTAGACTGACTATTGTATACCAAGCTTTTCTTATCCCCTTTTCCATGAAACTACTGCCATCAGTAAACCAGCTGTCATCTGTGATATCAATAGGAGAATCTTTTTAAGTGTGATGGGCTAGAATAAACAAGATCAATAATCTCTGAACAGTTATGTTCTATAGAAGTATGATGGCCAGGGGGATCCCTGGGTGGCTCAATGGTTTAGCGCCTGCCTTTGGCCCGGGGCGGGATCCTGGAGTCCCGGGATCAAGTCCCGCGTTGGGCTCCCTGCGTGGAGCCTGCTTCTTCCTCTGCCTGTGTCTCTGCCTCTCTCTCTCTATGTCTATCATGAATAGATAAATAAATCATTTTTAAAAAATGAAGTAATTAAAAGAAGTATGATGGCCAGTTCCAAGCATAAGGGTAGCTGGGTCTGATATTTTTTTATTTTTATTTTTTAAGATTTTATTTATTTATTTGAGAGAGTGCATGAGCAGCGGGGAGGAGCAGAAGGAGAGCTCTGCTCCCTGCTGAGCAGAGAGCTGGATTCAGGGCTCCATCCCAGGACTCTGGGATCATGACCTGAGCCAAAGGCAGGTGCTTAACCGACTGAGCCACCCAGGTGCCCCTAAATCTGGCAGATATTAAGAACCACTTTAGGTGTGTTTAAAAGCATAGCCTCGTATTTAGTAATTTGCCCTCCACACACTCCACCCCCACCCCTGTTATCCATTGATGGTCTTTAGACTCTAAAACATTTTGGACCTGGTGTGAGGTCATCACAGTTAGGGACTGTCCCATAGTAAGTTTTGAAGCTTCCTCTGTCAGGAAGGCAGTTGCAGCCACTGCTCAGAGGTGAGCCGGCCACACTTGGGCTATATTGTCAGGTGGCTTAGAAAAATAGCCCGCTGGTCTTGTTTCATTTCCTAATATTTGGGTAAGAACTCCCAAAGCTTGGCCCTGTTTCTCTGCCCTATATAAAGTGAAAGGTTTTTCTAAATTTGGTAGATCCAAGGCTGGGACTGATAGGAGCTTAGTTTTTAAGGTTCTGAAAGCCATCCGCTGGGATTTAGTACAGAGTAAAGGTTCTTCATCAGGACCTTTAGCTGAATCATACAATGGCTTGACTATGAGCCCAAATCCAGGAATCCAGAGGTGGCAAAGCCTGCCATGGCTTGGAAAGTTCGGAGTTGTTTCTTAGTATTTGAGGGCTCAAGATCTAATATAGACTTTCTTCAGGGCACCTGAGTGGCTCAGTAGTTGAGCATCTGCTTCTGGCTTAGGTCATGATCCTGGGGTCCTGGGATCAGGTTTCCGCGGGGAGCCTGCTTCTCCCTCTGCCTATGTCTCTGCCTCTCTGTGTGTCTCTCATGAATAAATAAGTAAAATCTTTAAAAATAAAAAGAATAGGGCAGCCCTGGTGGCGTAGCGGTTGAGCACTGCTCTGTAGCCAGGGGTGTGATGCTGGAGACTCGGGATCGAGTCCCACGTTGGGCTCCCTGAATGGAGCCTGCTTCTTCCTCTGCCTGTGTCTCTGCCTCTCTCTGTGTGTGTCTCTCATGAATAAATAAATAAAATAAAATCTTAAAAAGAATAATAAGATAGTTTTTTTTTTAAATATTAGTAGATAGAATACAGCGGCCTGGTGTTAGTTCACATCCCAAATATTTTACTTTCTGCTTAGATATTTGTGCCTTTTTAGGGGAGACATGATAGCCTCTGTCTGCCAAGCAATTAAGTAAGGTTACAGAATTTTTATCAGACGTTTCCTTTGTAGGACTACAGATTAAAATGTCATCCACATATTGAATTATAGTCCCTTGAGGTGAAGTGATATCACAGAGGTCTTTGCTAAGTGCAGCCCCCCTCCCCACCCTCCACCCTCAATAAGTGAGGACTGTCTCTAAATCTCTGTGGCAAGACTGTCCACATTAATTGTGAGGGCTTGAAGGTCAGGCCCATTCAAAGGCAAATCATGGCTGCCCTTCCCCCACTAAAGGGATGCAAAAGAAGGTGTTTTTTAAATCAAAGGTCATAAACCAGTTAGCATCCCCAGGGACCTGGCTGAGAATAGTATATGGACTTGGTACTATGGGATGAATAGGTACAACTGCTTCATTTATGGCCCTTAGATCTTACACAATTCCATATTCTCCACTTGGGTTTTTTACTGGTAAAAGAGATTGACATGGTTTTAAAATACCATGTTTGAAAAACTTAACAGTGAGTGGTTGTAATCCAATCTTTGCCTCAGGTCTTGGGGGGTATTGTCTTTTATGAAGTATAGCAGTTGGGTCTTTTAAGGTCACTTTAGGAGCACCTGGGTGGCTCAGTTGGTTAAGGTCTGCCTTCAGCTCAGGTCATGATCCTAGGATCCTGGGATCCTAGGCAGGCTAAGCAAGGAGCCTGCTTCTCTCTCTCCCTCCACTGTTCCCCCTGCTTGTGCTGTCTGGCACTCTCTCTATCTCTCTCTCTGTCAAAAAGAAAGAAAGAAAGAAGAAAGAAAGAAGAAAGAAAGAAAGAAAGAAAGAAAGAAAGAAAGAAAGAAAGAAAGAAGCAGGCTAAGCAAGGAGCCTGCTTCTCTCTCTCCCTCCACTGTTCCCCCTGCTTGTGCTGTCTGGCACTCTCTCTATCTCTCTCTCTGTCAAAAGAAAAAGAAAGAAAGAAGAAAGAAAGAAGAAAGAAAGAAAGAAAGAAAGAAAGAAAGAAAGAAAGAAAGAAAGAAAGAAAGAAAGAAAGAAAAGAAAAGAAAAGAAAAAAAGAAAAGAAAGGAAAAGAAAAGAAAGGAAAAGAAAAGAAAAGAAAAGAAAAGAAAAGAAAAGAAAAGAAAAGAAAAGAAAAGAAAAGAAAAGAAAAGAAAAGAAAAGAAAGAAACTAGGGAAGACTTTTTCCTTGCCTCTTGTGGTTCCTGGCAATCCTTGGTGGTCATTGGTTTATAGGCATCACTCAGCCTCCATCATCACATGGCATTCTCCCTGTGTATCTGTGTCTAAATTTCTCCCTTATGAGGCATTAGGATTTCTTTTTTTTTAATATAAATTTTTATTTATTTATGATAGTCACACAGAGAGAGAGAGAGAGAGAGAGGCAGAGACACAGGCAGAGGGAGAAGCAGGCTCCATGCACCGGGAGCCCGACGTGGGATTCGATCCCGGGTCTCCAGGATTGCGCCCTGGGCCAAAGGCAGGCGCCAAACAACTGCGCCACCCAGGGATCCCGGCATTAGGATTTCAAAATATGAAATTGAGGGGATTGGGGATGCAAACATTCAGCCTATAGCAGAACCCAGGCTTAGAAAGATCCTTTCATGGATTTTACTTCCAGGAACCCCACCAGGTTCTCATGGTAAAGACTGGAGAAGATCCCCTTTATGTTTCTGGCATGGTAATCATGTGGAAATAAGCCCAGAGAGTTCTTCATAATAAGAGCCATACAAGGGAAACCTTCCCAGAGTTCTTCTCTTACCTGAAGGAAGAGCAATTAGCCAGCTCTGACCCTGTCTATCCTCCCTGTCTCATGTAAGAGAGGGGAGGAAAAAAGGCTGAGAAATGCTTCTGAAGGCCACAGCCCAGGGACTCAGGGATACTAAAAAAATGAGATTTAATCCTAATATTATGGAACGCTTCCCTTCCCAACACCTTTCCGCCACATCAACAGACTTCAGGATAGTAACAGTAGATTATAATTGGGAAAGTTGCAAATCACAGAGTCTGTTCAAGAAGCAATTCTCAGGGAAACCCAAAGATAAAAGGGGAAGAAAAAACAAGGAAACTAGAGGAAACAAGCCTGTGGCACTCACAGCCATAGCAATTACTAAATATAGCCCATCTCCTGCCCAGATTAACACAAAGCCTTAGACTAAAAACCTACTTACCTCAGTTTCTCTTACCTGATTCATCATGTCTGGCTTTCAACAAAAATTTACAAGCCATGTTTTAAAAAGCATGAAAGAAGGATACCTGGCTGGCTCAGTGGGTGGAGCACGTGACTCTTGATCTCGGGGTTGTGAATTCAAGCCCTGTGTTGGGTGGGTGTGTAGAGATTACTTAAATAAATAAAACTTTTTAAAAAGCATGAAAGAATATCATCTGAAGAGACAAAGGAAGCATCAGAACCACACTCAGCTATGATATAGAATGATGAGATAGGGAATTTAAAATAATAATGATTGTTATGTTAAGGCTCTAATGGATAAATAGACAACAAACAAGAACAGATGGGGACTGCAAGCAGAGAGATAGAAACTCTAAGAAAGAATCAAAAAGAAGTACTAGGAAGAAACAGCGTAACAGAAGTGAAGAATATCTTTGATGGGCTCATCAGTAGACCTAACTAACACAGCTGAGGAAAAATCAGTGTGCTTGAAAAGATGCCAATAGCAATTTCTCAAACTAAATGCAGGGAGAAAAAAATGAAAAAACAACAGAGAATATGCAAGCATGTGGGACAATTCCAAGTGCTCTGAGACACTAACTTTTTTTTTTTTAATATTTTTATTTATCCATTCATGAGAGACCCAGAGAGAGAGGCAGAGGGAGAAGCAGGCTCCCTGTGGGACTCAATCCAGGGACTTGGGGATCATGCCCTGAGGCAAATGCTCAACTGCTGAGCCACCCAGTCATGCCCAGACACTGGAGACACTGTAACTTTGAAGAGCAGGACGCATGGCTCTCTGGGGACCTCACAGAACACCCACCTGGGAGCTTTTCATTGTGAAGGTAAGGAGGCAAACTAGTCAAGGTCAACATAATCACCAAGCTAGACGGGATGGTGCCACTCTGAAAATTACACTACGAATCCCCAAAAACCACTATAGATTTGAGAAAAGGGCAAATGTAAATAAAATGTTTGATAATAGGCAGTGTGGTCTAATGGAACAAATACAGACCCTGAGTTAGACCTAGGTTTTGGTCTGGGCTCTACTCCTTTGAGCTGTTGGACCTTAGGCAAGTCACTTGCCTTTGAGATTCTGTTTCCCTCTTTTTTTAAAAAATATTTTATTTATTTGAGAGACAGAGATAGCGAGAGGGCACAAGCAGGAGAGGAGAGGGAGAAGCAGGCTTCTCGCTGAGCAGGGAGCCTGAGGTAGGGCTGGATCCCAGGACCCTGGGATCATGACCCGAGCTTAAGTCAGACACTCAACTAACTGAGCCACCCGGCACCCCATGTTTCCTTCTTTCATAAAGTGAGTATCGTGATACTTTTCTCACTGGTTTGCTGCAGGGATTAAATGAATCATGTACATAAAGCATACAGGAAATGTTCAATAAAGATTCACTTTAATTCTTATTAAGTTTTGAGTAATGCAACTAAAGAGAAAAAAATAGCCAACTCTTCTGTTGGCTTCATAAAATAATATCAGAAAAAATCAGGTAGAGGCAGTGATGGGTATTTTTTAGTGTTGTATTTCTTTGGACCCATTTTATTTATTTACTTATGATTATGATTTATTTATTTGAGAGAGAGAAACCGAGATAGCACAAATGGAGAGGAAGAGAGAAAAACAGGCTCTCAAAAAAAAAAAAAAAAAAAAAAAAACAGGCTTTCCTCTGAGTAGGGAGCCCAATGCGGGGGGCTCCATCCCAGGACCCCAGGATCATGACCCCAGCTGAAGACAGACACTTAACCAACTGAGCCACCCAGGTGCCCCTGGCCTCATCTTATAAATGAAAATCCAACTTGGTGGCAGGATGAGGGAATTCTTTCCAATTTCAGCTCATCAGCACTCATCAGGGGTTTAATAAAGCATTGTGCTGTGGAGTGTGACTGGTAGGGAACAAAAAGATGATCAAAGATCTGGCTCTGGGTATCCCTGGGTGGCTCAGTGGTTTAGAGCCTGCTTTCAGCCCAGGGCCTGATCCTGTAGACCCAGGATCGAATCCCATGTCAGGCTCCCTGCATGGAGCCTGCTTCTTTCACTGCCTGTGTCTCTGCCTCTCTCATTGTCTCTCTCTCTCTCTCTCTCTGAGTGTGTGTGTCTTCTGAATAAATAAAAAATCTTAAAAAAAAAAAAAAGATCTTGAGTCCCACATCGGGTTCCCTGCATGGAACCTGCTTCTGCCTATGTCTCTGCCTCTCTCTGTGTGTGTGTCTCTTATGAATAAATAAATAAAATCTTAAAAAAAAAAAAAAAGATCTGACTCTTAGAGTAACAGTTTTGTTCTCTGAAGGTGGTTGTATATATTTAAGTTGTTCCTTGTTGTCACTATTATTCTTGCTAATGCCCAGATGAAGTTGACTTGTTAAGGGAGAAAACAGCTTAAAACAAAACCTCTTTATCCTTATCTGAATAATGTTGGCATTGTGAGACCATGCAGTTCATAGGTTCCATGTGGGTGTGAAATAAATGCAAATTTCAAATTATAGATTTCCGCTATGGGGCTAGGATAGCTAGAGTCATCCAGCGATTCTTGCTTTATGTTGGCTTGTGGCTATTCTAGTTCCAAGACAAGACACGCTTTATTTTAAAATTAAACTTTGAAACTTAAAAATAAAAGTGGGGGGACAAGTTTCCTAGGCCAAAAGGAATGATTTAAATTTTTGGAGACCTCATCAGCATTTCAAGAGCAATGATAAGCCACTGGCATTTACTTTGATGTTTTCAGCTCAAGCACAGCCACCCCCACCCCCACCCCCGTCCACCCCCCCACCCCCCCCCCACCCCCCCCCCCCCACCCCCCCCCCCCCCCCCCCCCGTCCCCTCCTGTGTCTCAGTGTTGTGCTGGGTGGCCAGAGCTCTGGGACCTGAAAGTCTTTTAGTCTCATTTCCCACTGCTCTTGTTTGTGTATCTGTTTAGCCCTATGCATTTCTTTAAAAATTTTTTTTTGTTTTTTTAAAGCTTTTATTTTTAAGTGATCTCTACACCCAACATGAGGCTTGAACCCAAAACCCTGAGATCAAGAGTAGTACACTCTACCAACTGAGCCAACCTGGCCCCCCTAGCTCTATGCCTTTAGATCTTCTACAAGCATCCTCTCTTGTCTTTCTCTCTCAATGTCCATTTATCCATCTCCCGTCTCGTTTTTGGTTCCTGCCCCGTGGCACTGACCGGAATATAGAAGTTTGACTGCTGGCTCACAATTGTTTTAGTGGCTAAGTAGACTTCACAATGTGTTCTCCATGCTAGGGTTGTCATTGACCTATGAGGGGGGAAAAGGTGAAAAGAGAAGGCCAAGGAAGAAATCTAATACAAACCTCCTTGGGAATGTTGGAGAATACCCTTTCTCAGAGGACACTTCGAGAAGTAACAGGTTGGAACTGCAGAGAAAGGAACATGACTCCTTGAGAGTCATTCATGGTCACCATAGTCTCTGCACTGGAGAGTCAGCTTTCTCTGCTGGGGCAAGAAGGCTCTGCTCTGTATCAGGCAGATGTGTTTTGGAGCCCTGATAATGCTTATTTGGGGTGACTTTTGGGGCAAGTCACTTGACTTCTATTAAGTTTGGACCTCCTCATCTGTAAGAAATGACCAGTGCTATCTGCCCTGTGAAGTTGTAAGGATCCAATGTGTTTCCAAAACACCCACTATTCCTACACTCATTCCCCTCTTATGATAACTCTTCATTTACCCATTATTCAGAAGCTTGTTTTTAAGGTGATTTGGAACCCTAAACACATTTACTCGTAAGAGCCAGTAGCCCTCAGCTTTGAGAAGTCTGGCCCCAACACCAGTCTATCTACTATCCTCTTTGTCTTCAAAGACTTGATTTTCAAGTCATGATGGGTTCCTCTGCTGTCTTCCAAACACTTCCCAGCTCCCCCAACCACAAATTTTTACTTCTTCATCCTGGAATCTCAGACCTCTGCTTAGAATCATCCAGCACATCAATATCCAGGTGAAATCCAAATCAAGCTCCTCCATTTCCTGATGATTTGTTCAGAACTGATTTATCTCTCATCTGAATTCCTATTTTACTTCATCCAAGCTGGTCATATGAGCCTCATAGTAAAAGTCACAACATACTGCTTTTTGTAGCTGTTATAATGGGATTATCATTTTTTTTAAAGAGAGAGAGCATGTACAGGAGTGTGGGGGTGGTGGGGGCAGGAAGAGGGAGAGGAAAAATCTTAAGCAGGCTTGGTGCCTAGTGCAGAGTAAGAGGTTGAGCTCGATCTCATGACCCTGAGATCATGACCTGAGCCAAAATCAAGAGTTGGATGCTTAACTGACTGAGCCACCCAGGTGTCCCAGCAATGTCATATTTTTATATTCCTCACACTATTCCATAACCATTTGTTATTGAATAAATGAATGATTATAGCTACATTTGTTGAGTGTGTGCTATATGCCAGGCAGTGTGCTATGCCCTTTGTGTGTGTGTGTGTGTGTGTGTGTGTGTGTGTGTGCTATGCCCTTTATATGTATTTCCTTATGCAATCATCATGGCAGTTTTAAAAAAATGTGCTATGGGGCAGCCCGGGTGGCTCAGCGGTTTAGCACCGCCTTCAGCCCAGGACGTGATCCTGGAGACCTGGGATCGAGTCCCACGTCAGGCTCCCTGAATGGGGCCTGCTTCTCCCTCTGCCTATGTCTCTGCCTGTCTCTCTCTCTCTATGTGTGTGTGTCTCTCATGAATAAATAAATAAAATCTTTAAAAAAAATAGAAATAAAAAAATAAAAAACGTGCTATGATCCTCTAGTTATGTAGGGAGCTAAAGTTCAGATGACATAAGTAACTTTCCCAAGGTCAATTTTCCATAAAGTATAGCAACAATTTCAACCTAGGGATGTATGACTCCAAGACCTATGCCCTTTCTATTTTCCAGGAGAGATAACCTAGATTGAAAGTAAGCAAATAAAGCTAAAATCAAATACTGGGGACATTTACCGCCTCAGGTTTAGATGAGACGTTCAACAATGTTCCTAGCAGACAGATGACCTCAAGGCTGCTCTTTCTCTTACAAGGGAAGTTAGGTCCAGGAAGAGCAAAGGAGGGAGTCCAAATTTGAGGTCCATTAAATGTTGCAAAAAACGTTTCCTCCACTAGAGGACTCCCTCCCCCGAGGCAAAAAGTGCAGCTTCCAAGGGATCCAGCTATTGACAGCCTGTAAGGAGGGCGGCTTCACTCCACCTCCCTGAGGCTCAATCCATTTTGCCTAAATCCCTAGGTCCCTGCAGAGCCTGGCCAGCCTGTGAATCCCTAGGGCAGTGCCCTAAACTGAAGCAGTGGGAGGACAAGCCCCTCTCTCCAAGTTTTCACAGCCACATCCTGGGCTCCCTGGATTAGGGATGCTTTGGTGTAGGCCCTAGGTTCATCTGGGGGCTCCTTTCATAAACTCAGGATGTGTGGGGCAGGGGGCTGAATAGTAAACCTTCCTCCTTGGAGAAGCAGACTCAGTGTGAATAATCCAGCAGGGCACTCCCCAAATGCCAGCCTGGCCTGCTCCAGGCCCTGAGCCCTTGGCAAAGGATGGCAGTGAAAGTGGTCCGTAGACACCTCACTTTGCAGGCTCTGCCACCATGCCGCCCCTGTGGGTTTTGTTGAGAAGAGGAGTGGGGCATCCTCCGGAGAAGTAAAGCACCATTTTGGTTGAAAATAACTTGTAGAGAGGTGTGAACTACCTCTCTGGCTGTGGCTGCGCAGGCAAGGTGGCTGGGAACTCCCTCAACTTCACCTCGTCTCTCAAGCTGGGAGGAGACGGTTTCTGCAGTAACCCATTGGGGTTCCCGGGAGGGACTCTGGATGGGGTTGGAGGTGAGAACTCATTGGTGCATTTTAATCAATAGAAACGGCTTTGAAGTGACATTAAGTGAAAAGAAGCAAATTACTAAATCACAGCTAAGCTATTATTACAACTACATAAAAGATTACAGTAAAGGCTTAAGAGGGGTTTAGGGAGGTGGTACTAAGGCCTGATAATCCTCCCTCTCCTTTTCTAGATTTGTTGATTTAGTTAATTTATGTTTAAAACGTGAAGAAAAAAAGGTGAGTGTAAATTGAGTCATAAAACATTTCCAAACACTTCACTATGTCCTGAAAGAAGGTGTCAGAAACAGGACAGGTGGCTGGACCTGAGAGCTCTGGATGGAGCAGCTCTAGCTCAGAGCAGCCCAGAGAATGAACCCGGGGTTCGAGTCCCCGGCGGGGGCAGATGCGAACTTGGTTGGCCCTGAGTGGCCGTCCACTGTGTACTGTACCTACGTGAGGATATTTTTCTCTAACGTCCACCCCGCCCGCTCCAGCGTGCGACCTCGCCGAGCGCCCGCTTCGAAGGCGTCGTACTGGGTCCGGGAGGGAAGCCGGCGGCAAAGGGCAGGCCCGGCAGCCACCGGGTGAGGCGGCCGGGGCATTGTTTCAGCCCCTCGGGTGGGGTCGTGCAGGGGGAGGGGAGGTGCTGTGTCTTCGGGACCCGCCCCAGAGCCCTCCCAGGGGACTCGTGCATCAGCGCGTCTCAGCGCCGGGGCTTTGTGAAGGGCCGTGGGTCACCATGGAAACCCAAAGGCACGCGGAGGAGGGCGCGAGGGGGGTCGGCGGGTTCTCGGGCCTCACTCTCCTTCCCCTCTCGGACCCCGGCCCTGCAGCAGGGCCTGTCGGGAGTTGTAGTCCCAAGGCGGCGGCCGCGCGCGGCGGCGAAGATGCGGGGCGCCGCCTGTGCCCGCCTCCCCCTAACCTGCTAGCGCGAGGTGGGGAGCGCTGGAGAGGAGGCGTCGGGTCGGTGATTGGCCGAGGCCGCCTCCAGCCCCCACCCACGTCCCCTCCCCAGCTCCCGGCTTCCGACTCCAGCGCCGCGCGCTCCAAGGCGGCGATCGAGCGAGCGCGCGTGCAGCCGCCGCCGCCCTGAGCACCCGCAGCTCCCGCGCCGCGGCGAGACCGAGGAGAGACGGACCGACCGACGGACCCTCGCAGCCGCAGCATCCCGGAGGAGTGCGTGATGGCGGGGCGGGCGGTGGGCTCATTTTCCCCGGGCTGGGACATCCTTCTCACGGCCTCCGTTTCTCTGGGAGGCGCACAAAAGGGCAGGGATAGGGGTGCACCCAGGGACCCGGCCTCAGGGGACGCGGCGGGAGGTGTGGTTTGGGATTGGGGCGGCCATCGGGGCTAAACTGGGGTCGAGATCGGGCCCTCTTTGTACGCCCACAGAGCTCCGTGCAGTGCCTTGCTCATAGTAGGCGTTTCGAGCGTGCTCGTGGGATTGCAAAGAACTGGGGTGAGAAGACGGCTTGGTTGAAGGGCTTTCACTCTTAGCACACAGTAGGCGCCCAGCCTCGCTCGTCGAGGTGCACTGAATGGCTGGAAGCCTGGGCGGGGGCTTCTCTGGCTACGGGCCCGTCCTGCCCGAATCCCTGGATGGTCGCTGCCCGTGGCCCCCCGCTACCACCGGTGCACACACCCTGCGTCCATTTCGCCTCCGGGTTGGGATTTGCCCAGCCTGGACCGGACCCGACGGCCCGTTCCACCCGTCTGGCCAACGCGGCGGTGCCTAAGGACAATTCGCCTGCTGCCTCCGAGGCACCTGCCCGAACCACAAAGGCCGCCTGTGGCTGCCCGGCCCAGAGCGAGCGCCGAGCTGGGTGCCTTCGCCGGGTGCCTTCGCCGGGTGCCTTCGCTGGAGCCCAGTGCGGGAGCTCTCCCCGCAGCAGCGGTCTTGGCGGGCGACCGACATCGACGCCCCAGGCCGGGGAGGGGCAAGAGCCGGAGCCAGACAGAAGCTGGGACGGAGAGAGGCGGACGCCAGGCCTCAGTCTGAGCAAAGATGGGGAGATGGGAAAGCTGGGTGGGGACAGGTGGACCGAGTCCGGGGAGAGAGGCAAGTGGAGACCAGGGTTTGAGGAGCAAAGAGAGGGGGCGGGGGGCGGGCCTGAAGAGGGAGGGAAGGAGTGCGGTGCAGGTGGCGCGAGGCGGGGCGAGTCTGGGGCTGATGAAGAATGAGGATGGGATGGGAGGAGAGATGCTGGAGGGTGGAGACCGCCGGGGTTTGCGGAGGGTAGACGCCTGGGGGGAGGAGATCCGCGCGGGCAGGGGGAGGGTCCCTCTGGGGAGGGAGGTCTCCCGGGGGAGGGAGGAGGCGCGGGCGGCTGGGAGGCGAGTCCCGGGCCTGAAGACCCTAAGCTCCAGGCGTGCAGCCTGGCGGTCCAGGTGGCCAGCTGGGCGTGGCCCTTGGACAGGCGACAGACCCAGGATGGCGGATCCGAGACG
The DNA here is from genome assembly GCF_011100685.1 of Canis lupus familiaris. NCBI lineage: Eukaryota > Metazoa > Chordata > Mammalia > Carnivora > Canidae > Canis > Canis lupus. The sequence continues at coordinate 20,919,140 of NC_049238.1, forward strand.
GGGCTGAGCTGTCCCCACCAGGAGCTTTGTCTCCCGGCCTGACACAGCCCGTGGGGACTCGCTTCAGGTTTTGCGATAATCCGCAGCGCCGCAGGCACACCCTTTTCTTCTCGGGGCTGAAAGGCTTGGTCCAGTGGCAGATGCTGGCTGGGAGGCGGGATGGGGGACGTCTCCCGCCCGAGAGACCTGGAGAACAATAGCCGCCCCTGGTATCCTCCGGATCCCGCACTAGGCCCCCCCTCCCCCGAACTCAAGTGTGCAGTTTTCTGGTGCAGAAAATGCTCCCGTAGAAATCTCTGGGCAAGCCCTCGTCTTTGGGGGTTTATCTTGGAGCACCAACCCCTGCATTAATTCCCTGGTGTGAGTCGCGCGTCCCCCCAGACTGTGGGTCGGGCAGGAAGCCGCCGCCACCGGCTTTGATGCCTGCTGGCCTCCGCGTCGCCTCCTGCCTCCTGCTGTTGACCAGCAGCCCAGACGGCGTGGTGGCCCCGCGGCGACCTGGTGATTGCCTCCGTGCAGGGCGAGTTCCCTCGGGCGGTTGGCTTTGTCTGCTGAGGCCGGCCACGTCTAAGGTCTGCTGTTATTCACAGAGGGAGCAGTCAGGGTTGGTGGGGATTGCGGTGAAATCGGGAGAAGTGGTTTTGGAGATTGATTACCCGCCAAGGGTGCGGCTCCTGGCTTTTAGAGCCTGCAGCCAGGGGACCAAAGCTTCCCATTGCCAGTGACCACACCCAAACCAGTGTGTCCATCCTTTTGCATATTTTGCCCATATTGCCTGCTGACCTAAGATGGGGATGGCTCTGTGATAGGAGGTGGCTGCTTGCCCATGGGAAAGCAGATGAACAGAAATGGAAACACAAAACAAGGATTCAACACAGCTTTCCATGCACTCATAGTCTTGCTGGCGGTGTAAGCATCTTTCATGTCAGGCTGCAGCATCTTGACATGTGAAAGGACTGCCCAATCCTAAAATTCTGTTTTAGAGATTTCCCTTGATCATTGTTTAGCTTATATTAAAGGTGACTCTTAAGCATAGGGTTTATACTTTTAAATTGTCATTCATTTAATAAAAAGGTGGGAAGGGAGGGCAAGGCAGAAGCATTTTTATTCCAAGAGTGAAGGAAGCAAGGATAAAAGAGAGCATCATAGGGACTAATCATTGAGACTTATATTTGCCATTAAGTTAACTGACGAGCCTTTGGCTCTGTCGTGAAACCCCAGGATTTTCTTTCTTAACCAGGTTGATGCATAAGGCTGTGATGTCACTGTTGGCTCTTGTCCAGAACATTTGATAGTTGCCAACCTGAAGGCCTCCTATCTGGAGTATACTGAGCGGCCACAGGAAAACAGCAGTAGACTGTATCTTACTGCTTTTCAAGGATGGTGTTTTGAGGTGGTGCCTCTCAGAATTTACAAAACTGGTCTGAAAGGATTAGCTGGAATGTTGTTCACTGGATGTTTTAAGCTAAGCGAATAGACCTATCTATCTCTGGAGTAGATGAAAACCAGGAATCTCAATATTAGAAAACCTAAAATCTGACATGAAGGTTTTTTTCTTATGAAAAAGCTTCAGTAGGAAATGTGTTTTCACATCATTATCCCAAGGGAAAAGTTTCAGGAGGGAATGTTTTATTGGTTTATTCTTTTTGAAAGAATTTTATGGATTTGTTTAAGGGTATAATGCTACCAAGCGCTGTGTGAACATCCATACTAGTATTTTCCTCCTGGGGAGTCCAGAGATGAGGAATACCAGTATGATCAGCCCATTTCTAAAGGGAAGATGGAGAGAAAGCAGCATCCCCCTCCTATCTCCTATGAAAATGTCTGAGAGGGGGATCCCTGGGTAGCTCAGCGGTTTAGCACCTGCCTTCCGCCCAAGGTATGATCCTGGAGTCCTGGGATCAAGTCCCACATCAAGCTCCCTGCATGGAACCTGCTTCTCCCTCTGCCTGTGTCTCTGCCTCTCTCTCTCTCTTCCTGTGTTTCTCATGAATAAATAAATGTTTTTTAAAAAAAGAAAAGAAAAGAAAATGTCTGAGAGACGGAGCCCAGAAGGGAGAGGCAGCTGAGTCCCAGAATTCTGGGGTGCCATTCTTAATTCTCGTCTCCTTGACCTTGAGGACCTCAGCTAGGTATATACAAGGTGCTCATAGGCCATGAAGACCTAGCTATTTTCGGCATAGCCTCTCCCAGATGGAGATGTAAGCCACCATAGTTTCAATATGCTCAATGCACTGTGTATTTCCACCTGTGGGAACAGTTACACAGCAAGGCAAGAGTACACAATTGGTCAAAGTTAAGTTTGGAGACTTAGTGTACACACCTCTGTCCTCCAGCCATGCCTCTCTGGAAAATTTCCCTCTTTGGTAACAGCTCCTCTCATCCAGGATTCAGCATGATCCTGCATTAGCTCTAGGGAATTGTAGGCCAGTGGCCATCATAACTGAACACATCACTGAGGTCAATTAGGATTTAGATAATTACACAGAGCCAGAGAAGTTGGTATTACTAGAAAACAATATCTAAGACCCCAGGGTGTCTGGCTGGCTCAGTCAGTAGCACATGTGACTCTTGATCTCAGGGTGGTAAATTCAAGCCCTGCTTGGGGTATAGAGATTACTTAAAAAATCTAAGATCCTCTCTATCTTGCTGGTATAAAAATTAACCAAATTCTGATAGAATCTGATCCTGTCCTTTCTTATTTCCTGAGCTATAAGAAAATAATTTCAGAAAAGTCCTCTAAGACTTAAGTTCACTGGATCCTGTAGGAGAACAATACAGAAAATCTTTGTCCTTGTGAAAACCTGTAGGAAGAAGTTGATGTAATATGAAATCAAATGAGAATAATAAGTAACATATTTGATTTCATTGCACTGCTAGTGAATAAATGAGAAATAATTTCAGGATCACTTTGCCTTAAAATTTTTTTTTAAGGATTGATTTATTTCAGGGAGAGAGAGGAGAGCGAGCTTGAGCATGAGTGGGGGGAGGGGCAGAGGGAAGGAATCTTCAAGTCAGCTCCCCACTGAGAGTGGAGTCCCAGTAAGTGGCTGACTCTCAGGACCCTGAGGTCATGACCTGAGCAGAAACCAAGAGTCAGACACTCAACTGACTGAGCCACCCAGGTGCCCTTGCCTTAAATTTTTTATATGAAGATGAAAGAAAGGTTCAAACACTAAGGTAGAAATCTTCAATGAAATTTGGTATTATTGTATAAAGTGGACACATTATATACTCTAACAAAAGAAATTCATGAAGGAATATTGTTTATAAAAAAAGGAATATTGTTTATGATGGCTTCTATTTCAGCCTTTGAAACTTGTTTAACTTAAATACACTTCACTGTAGAATCCTCTGAGCCCTCGGACCCTCCATTTTTTAAAAAAATATTTTATTTATTTATTTGAGAGAGAGAAAGTGTGAGCCAGAGTGGGCGAGGGGAAGGGCAAAGGGAGAGGGAGGAGCAGACTTCCTACTGAGTGCAGAGCCCCTAAGCAGGGCTTGACCCCAGGACCCTGAGATCATGGCCTGACCTGAAGTCAGGCAGTTAAGGGCCTGAGCCACCCAGGCGCTCCCCTTGTGCCCTCCTATCAGTCATAGCCTAGTTTGATGCTTGTTCTCGTGCGCCTGCCTGGACCCCCGTCTTCCCAATCCAGACTCAAAGGCAGTGTTCCCAGGAGGGAGAGCCTGCACCTAAGCCAGAAAGCCAGGTGTCAGATCCCCACTCTGCTACTCTGCCTATCCTTAGTTGAATTACTTTTCTCTTGAGGACTCAGTTTTTTCATCTATACAATGTTTAAATAGTATTGAGAGTAGTGCCTGGCACCTAGTAAGTGCTCAACAAATGTTGGTTATCACTGTTGTCACAATCTCCCCCAGAATAGGCCCACAAAAACATTTTGATTCCCCATTTAATCTTTCTCTTTTTTTCTGATTTTCTTTTTTAAGTCATCTCTGTGCCCAATGTCAGGCTTAGCTCACAACCCTGAGATCAAGAGTTGCATGCTCTACTGACTGAGCCAGCCAGGTGCCCCCTTTTTTTGTGAATTTCTTTTCTTCATTTAATATTTAATTGCCAGGGGCCAGGGCAGGCTGCTGTGCAGTATCAACCGTGGGAACAGAAAAAACGATTAGGACCCCCTTTATGAACTCCCACCCTTGCAAATAGTAGGAATAGCTCTGTGCTGAGTCTGAGTCTCTTGAAGCACAGCTGTTGTCAGCAGCTGAGAACTTGTAGTTAAGAATGTTCCAGAAGTGCTCTGATACCAGCTTTGCCAAATCATCACCATGTGTGGAACTGGCCTGGCATCTCACCTGCTCCTATACCATCTAAAAGAACAACTAAACACCTGTAACTGGTGAGGTGCTGCTGCTCCGAGGTTGTTCTGATCTTGGTATGAGGAAGAGCGATCATGTTTGGTTGATGGCAGCTTGTTGGAAATAAAAATATCTCAGGTTTTTCAGCTAAGAAATGAACTTGGCACCACAGAATTATGTATTTAACAAACACTTTCAAAGCATTTACTCGGTGCTAGGGGTTGTTCTAGTTCCTATGAGTTAAGTACTGTTATTATCCCAAGTTTACAGTTGAAATAACAGAGGTATAGAAATGACCCAGTTAGATACATGGCAGAGCCAAGTTTCAAACCCAAGGAGTCTGTGTAGTCTGTATAAGTTGGGATTCTCCAGGGAAACAACCGATTAGGATTGGCTTATGTGATTGTGGAGTCTAGCAAATCTAATATGTATAGGGTAAGCCAACAGGCTGGAACTCTCAGCCAGGAGCTGATGTTGAGGTGTCTTTTTTTTTTTTTTTTTTTTTTAAAGAGAGAGAGAAGGGGGGTGGGTCAGATGGAAAAAGAGAATCTTAAGTGTGCTCCATGGTCAGTACAAAGCCCACCATGGGGCTTGATCTCCTGACCCTGAGATCATGACCTGAGCTGAAATCAAGAGTCAGACAGTTAACCAACTGGGCCACCCAGGCACTCCTGATTGTTGAGGTCTTAAAGCAGAATTTTTTCTTCCTTGGGGAAACCTCAGTTTTTCTCTTAAGGCCTTTCAACTGATTGTATGAGGCCCACACATATTAGTAAGGAAAAGCTCCTTTAATTAAAGCCAACTGATTGTAGATGTTAACCTCATCTACAAAATACCTTCTCAGCAACATCTATAGGTGAGTGTTTGAATAACTAGGTATGATAGCCTAGCCAAGTTGACATAAAAAAAGGTACTATCACAGAGTCCATGCTTTGGAACACTACACCAAAGTAAGAACCTTCCCTGGTGGATGTAAAGTTGACAGTAAACTAAAGAATTTATCAATGGGCTAGTCCATTACAAAATGGTTCTCCTCACCTTGTTTCAAATTTTAGACCTCTTTTTTCATCCATGTAACTTCCAGGATGAAATACTGCTCAGAGTAAGTAAGCAGTCAATAATATTGAAAGAATACAGACTGGGTGGCTCAGTTGGTTAAGCAAGCATCTGTCTTCAGCTCAGGTCATGATTTCCGAGTTCTGGGATCAAGCCCCGCATGGGGCTCCCGCTCTGTGGGGAGTCTGCTTCTTCCTCTCCCTCTGCTGTTCTTCCTCTCTCTCAAATGAATAATTAAAAAATCTTAAAAAAATAATATTGAAAGAATGACTGAATGATTTCGATGATATTTTTCAGGATCTTCCAACCATTGAGACCTCTGGCTCCCCATTTAAATTTTAAAATCATTTGGCTCAAGTGCAGTTGAGGTTTTATGAATGACTAGATTCTCTGGGAAAAAGAAGAGTATCTGCGTTCTGCATTGAGTGCTGTCACTCCCCAACCCCAACACCTATCCATTTTCATTGGCTCAGCAAAAATTTTTGGGTCTGTTACTGCCGCAGCTCCTTGTGTCTCCCACACATCAGCAGTGCCCAGTACTCGGCCACACCATCTTCGTGTCATTTCCGTGTCCATTGACAGGCAGCCCCTTTGTTGATTTCAAATCCACCATGGGCTCACTCTAGTTTCTCAGGCTTTGGGTCTTTATTCTTCCAGCTTTTGTCTGGTCCTGTTCTTGCCTTTGTCTCTCTGCAGAGCATGCATGACCCACTATTGACAGAGAAGCTCTCTCCTTTCTCATTTTTATGGTTTCATTCAGATTTCTGTCTTTGTGGATTGATAGGTTCATTCTGTTATAAAATTCAAACACAGCCTCCCAATTTTTTCATTAAATGTTTTTTAAGGTCTGTTTCCAATGCATGTGAAGCTCGACTTTATTGAAGTTACTTGGATTGTTCTAAGCTTGCCCTATTGCCAAGTGTGTGGGCAATACATATGCGTAAGATGGTGATTTTTGGAGGGTGGGGTAGGTGAGAGTGTATTTTTAAAATTTTTTTATTTTTAAATTCTTCAGTGAAATATAACAGAAATACAGAAAATATACAAATTATACGTGTATGGTTTAATGAATTTTTGCAAACTAAACATGTCCATGTAATCAACACCAGATGAAGAAATATATTAGCAGTACCCCCAAGTCTTCCCCTTACCCCCTTTTTTTAAAGAGTTTTTTTGTTTTTTGTTTCAGATTTTATTTATTTAAGAGAGAGAGAGACAGAGATAGGAGAGCATGAGTGGGGAGGAGAGGGAGAAGCAGGCTCACTATTGAGCAGCGAGCCTGACGTGGGGCTCGATCCCAGGATCCTGAGATCATGACCTGAGCCAAAGGCAGATGCTTTGCCAAATGAGCCACCCAGGCACCTCCCACACACACACACTTTTTAAAATAATCTCTACACTCACCATGAACCTCGAATTTACAACCCTGAGATCAAGAGTCGCACACACCACCCACCCAGGTGCCCCCTCACAGCCCCCCACCCCCCATAAGTCCCCTTCTAGTCACTCTTCCTCCTGCGTCACTAACCACCATCATGACTTCTTAAGAGTATAGATAAGCCATGCCTGTTTTTCAGCTTTTCACAAGTGGAATCATTATGGTGGATACTCTTTAATAAGTGGCTTCTTTTGCTCATTACTCTTGGATTTCATTTGCTAATTTTCATTGCTTGCTCTTGGATTTCATTTGCTAATTTTCATTGCTTGCTCTTGGATTTCATTTGCTAATTTTCATTGCTATGTATCAGTCTATCCTATAAATGTACCATGTTTATTTATCCATTATGTTGCTTTTTTTTTTTTTTGAAGATTTTGTTTATTTATTAGAGACAGAAAGAGAGAACAAGCAGTGGGGAAGGATGAAGGGAGAGGGAGAAGCCGGCTCCCCCCTGAGCAGGAAGCCCAATGTGGGTCTTAATCCCAGGACCCCGAGAAAATTACCTGAGCCAAAGGCAGCCGCTTAACTGGCTAAGCCACCCAGGCACCCCTTCCCATTATATTGTTAATGGGTATTTGGGTGGTTTCCAGTTTGGGGTTATCATGAATAGTGCTATTGTGAATATTCTAGTACATATTTTGTTCGTAAACATGTGTGTTTCTGTTGGGTATATCCTTAGGAGTAGAATTGCTGGGTCAAGGGTTTGCATATGTTATTTTTTAGGAGACTGTGCCAAATAGCAAGATTAATGGTGATTTTAAAACATTTTTTTAAAGATTTTTTTTAAAAACACTTTGAGGGATGCACTGCTGTGATTAAACTATTTTTAGAAACCCGAGAGGCTGGCATAATGTCGTGGCTTGATCAGAGTTTGGTTTCCAATTCTTATTCTTCAGCAAAAAATAGAACTTGAAGCTGTGTCTCATTCCACAGTAGCTCAAGTGCACCTTTTTAAGCTAATGGTTGTGGTTCAGCCTTAGTCTTGCCACAGCAATTTCCTTACTCCTGTTCCTTAAGGAAAAGATGAGAATCAGATTATAATTGCAAAATGGGTCCAAAGATCATTCCGGAGATGTCTTATCAGCCTTGAACAAGATTAACAAGTATTTTTTCTTCTGATAACTATTTTGCATTTCTTATATCAAGTCAAATAGCAATTTTAAATTGTGTAATTTCGGTGGTTTAAGAAATCCCTTAAAATGTGGCGGCTTGGAATCACAGAGTTCAGACTTGTTATTTGGGAATTAGAATTATAGCATAGATCCTTTTTTTTTTTTTTTTTTTGCAGGTTTCTAAAAAGATTTAAAATGGACATGATTTTTACAACTGGATTATAATGGAAAAAAGCCTCTGCAACTACTGAAAACCAGGATAGACGAGGCACAAAGATAGAGCGGTAGCCTTCAGATTGTGGATATAAGGCAAACCCATCTCACTGCTGGTCTTCATTGTTGGCAGAGAGATGGCAGCAGAAAACATGGCCCTTGTAGATCAAGGGCAGCAGTGTAGATGTGATGATGACAGGACGATGGCAATGAAACCTGGGCCACCCACAGAACATGAATTCCTAACTCTGCAGGTTTTTCCATAGAGGGGACTCATTCAGAGCCCCAGTTCTTCCTAAGAAAGACTTCTTTCTGTCACGTGGCCTGCCATGTTTGTCAAAGTCCTCATACAAGCAAGTGATCGAGATAAGATTTATCATTTCTTTAAAACCTGGGTTTACTGCTTGGACTCTGTATCCCTTAAAGCACTTAGATATAATGTAGGACTTAATTTGTACAACTAAAATGTATAATATTCCGGGGCGCCTGGGTGGCTCAGTCAGTTAGGTGTCTGTCTTTGGCTCAGGTCATGATCCCAGGGTCCTGGGATGGAGTCCCCACATTGGACTTTCTGCCCAGTGGGGAGCCTGCTTTTCCCTCTCCCTCTACCTGCCACTCCCTCTGCTTGTGCTCTCTCTTTCTGTGTGTCAAGTAAATAAATAAGTAAAATATTTAATAAAATGTATAATATTCCAATATTTAATCAATTACAAAGCACCTATAGACTGTTTCACTGATACAGCTAATGTAATGATTGCTTGTTCCATCAAGCCTTTGTCCATAATGCTCACATAATTTTTACAGAGCTGTAACTACAACATGCATATTATTTCATATTCTGTTTTCTCATTTGACATTAAAAAAAGATTTTTATGTCCCTACCTAATTTAGAAACATAAACTTTTATTTTATTTTATTTTAGAAACGTAAACTTTTAAATGGCTACCTACCATTCCATTAGAAGGTACACTGTTTATTTATTTATTTATTTATTTTAAAGATTTATTTATTCAGAGAGAGAGAGAGAGAGGCAGAGACAGAACCAGGCTCCAGGCAGGAAGCCAGATGTGGGACTCGATCCCGGGTCTCCAGGATCACACCCCGGGCTGCAGGCGGCGCTAAACCACTGCGCCACCAGGGTTGCCCTACACTGTTATATTTAAACATTTACTTATAGATGAATACTTAGAATGCATCCAATTCTTTTTTTTTTTTTTTTAAGATTGTATTTATTTGAGAGAGATAGCAAGAGAGAGCACAAGTAGAGGGTTGGGGAGAGAGAGAACTAAGCTCCCCACTGAGCCAGGAGTCCTACACGAGGCTCCATCCCAGGACCTGGGATCATGACCTGAGCCGAAAGCAGACACCCAACCAACTGAGCTACCCAGGTGCCCCTCTTTTCAATTATTTTAAATACTATTCACATCTTTGTGAAATCACATACTTGATTTTACCACCCAGCTGGTAATATGTTTTTGAGAATTGAGATTCCCTTAAAATGAGTTTTTGGTGTACAATTTTATCATAATACAATTTTAATCATAATAGCTGATAGTTTGCACATAAAGACAAATGCATAAATGTATGTTAATTCCTTGACTTACGGACCAACTTCACAAAGTTCCCTGTGGTTTTCTAATGAGTCTTGCAAGGTGGTCATCAAAGAATTTGTGTAAATGTAGGTATAAAATGGTCTGAGATGATTGGTCATCAAAAACAGGACTGCAGTAATAGTTGGAAGGCAGAGTACCCCAAGTAAAGTCAATTTTTATCAATTCTGTAAAACTGTACTATTTCTTAATAGCAAGTAGCACCCAAAGTTGGCCATTTAAAAGACATGAAATGGTCTCCAAATTGTGGAGGGATCACAAAGTTATCAGGAACACTCAGTAGTTAGTTAAGTTCTAAATATTTGGGAATAGAATGCAAGTCGCCAGGATGGATGTTGGAGCAGCCTGGCAAGTGAGAGGTTTAATAACCATGCAATAACTGGACTCGACTTGCACCGAGGTGTTATTAGAAATAAGCTTGAACATCCCATATTTCCTGAGTGCCTGTAAGGCACAGAGCAATTTCCTAGAGAGCTTGCTCATGGGAGAGAGGTGGATTTGAATTCTGACTCTGCTACTTTCTAGGGGTAAGAGACCTCGGGCAAAGTCAATCTCTCCAAGCCTTGATTTTCTTGTGATTCAAAAGAATGTTTGTGAGGAGGACTAGTGGCATACATGCATGGAGCCTGGTGGGTGCATGGTAAGCACTCAGTAAGCAGAGCTAATGGTGTTCTCTAGGTGCTAAGTTAGGTGCTTTGAGATCTGTAAAGATATGTAAAAATATGCTCAAAGGTATATGATTGTCAAATGAATGGGCTGGACAATATGATCGCTGGTGCAGAGGTAATAGAGATCACATAAGAGATTCGGTCAAAATGGTTTCGTTCCCTCTGTATGATGAGGAAATGTAGACTAGATGTTATCCCACCACTTTGATGTTCTGTGACAGTCATGCTGTGTCTCTGCTGGGAGTGTCACGATGTTTTACCAGTAGAAACCTGCAGACTGCAGTTGGCCACTACCTATCAAAATTAAAACTGCACACATCCTTTCACACAGCAATACCACCTCTACGAATTTATCCTAAAGATCTGCAAGCATATGTGCACAATGAAAAATACAAATGGCCATTATTGCAGCATTATTTAAACTAGCAAAAAATTAGACCAAACCTAAATTCCCTGTCATTCGAGAGCTAGTTCAGTACATTCTGATACATCTTTTTTTTTTTTCTAAAGATTTTATCTATTCATGAGAGACACACAGAGAGAGAGGCAGAGACACAGACAGAGGGAGAAGCAGACTCCTCGCAGGGAGCCTGATGTGGGACTCGATCCTAGGACCCTGGGATCATGCCCTTAGCCAAAGGCAGACGCTCAACTGCTGAGCCCACCCAGGCATCCATTCTGATACATCTTGACCAAGAAATATTATGCAGCCATTAAAAAATAAGGCGGATGTTTCTGTTCTGATATATAACAACTTCCAATTTATATCGCAATGGAAAGAAAGAAAGGCAGAGCAATCTTTAAAGCGTGCTTTTTTGTGCAATACAAAATAGATAAACATATGCTTAAATATACATAAGACTGTCCATGCAAAGAAATACAGCAAAACCTATGAGGTGCTGATCTCTAGAGAAGACTATTTATATGACTTAAATGTTTGTCATGTATACATTTTACCCACTCACCAACAATAATAACACTAATTTGGCAGCCCTCACTGGCTCTGGCTCACCCTGTTAGGGACTCAAGAAAACTTGAGAAGGGTTTAATTCTTGGCACCATGCCCATGACTTCTGTTCTCAAATGGGCCCCCACTTGGAGGACCCCTCCAAAATAAGACACAAGCATGCAGAATAGGGGTTTTGAGCCACTGAAGAGACAAGAATGTGTAACCCATTCAAAAAAAGAAAGGTGCTGGGACCAGAAGTAAAGATGACCCATTCCTGTAATCAACAAGTAGAATTTCTAATATTTTTATTCAGGAAAATTTGGTGTAAATCTTAGGATACAGAAGATGAGAAGCACTAACTCGGCCTCACGAACCCCCCACCATAATGTGTGCAAGGGCTCATTCTTCCATCCCTTCCTTTATGGGACAGGTGCTGTTGAACTGCACTGGGCCAGGTGGCATCATAGGACATGAGAGCAAAGAACTTTCTACAAGCATTTTATCATTTCATAAAGGGAGCAACCTCCAGGACAGTTTAGCTTCCAGTGAGCTGTTACTAGTACAGAGAAAGTGTCTGGTGATTTTTGCCCTCTTTGGTTTCAGATGACAGGTTAAGGAACCCCCAAGTCATCTTGTAGAATTCTGCTTAATATTCTGCTTACTCATGGGCATGTTCTCTCTGTAAGGACCATGAAGACAGACTCTTCCTGTGTCCCTTGCCAGGATCCCCAACTCCTGGGGCTCATACCTTTGTGTAATCCTTTCCTGTGACTTGCGTTTAACCAATAGAAGATGGCAAAGGTGATGATGTCATTCCCACAACTATGTGATACAATATGCTGTCTTGCTAGCATACTTGCTGTGGAGACTCTCCTTGTTCACCTGACGAAGTAAGGGGCTGTGTTGGGGAAACCCACTTGGCAAGAAATTGGGTGCCCTCTCAGAGCAGAGAGTGGCCTTCAGCTGAAAGCCTATGACCAGAAGGAAATGAACTCTGTTAACAATCTGAGGGAGCTTGAGGCATGTCACCTGAGTGTCCTTTTATGCTCACACCAAGCCAGCCACCTGCATTGCCCTTGGCCTATCCCATGCCTTTGGTGCTCAGCTCTGGAAAGCCACATCCCCCTTTACGCCGTGTGGTACAGCTCTGACACAGGCTACAGATCGGCCTCCAGAAACTGGCTTCTGTGCCTTTGGTACCTTCCTTGGTTTACACTAGTTCAGTTTCAGCTGCTGATCAGAACAGGAGGAACATGTCTTGATCCCTGTATTCTAAATGCCCTCCTGGGAACCTGATTCTTGACTTGCAGACCAGCCTGGGATTTCCATTTTTCCCTATTACTGCTTCTTGAAGCTTGTCCTGTGGTCTTAGCCTGAAGCACCCTGATGCTTGTAGGAAATCTTTGAAGCCTAATTGACAGCTTTATTGAGGTGTTATTTACATACCATAAAGTTCACCCCTGGAAAGGATACGTGGTGGTTTTTGTGTATTCACAGAGTTATATACCTATCACTATGCTCTAATCTTAGAACATTTTCATCACCCCAGGAAGAAACCCCTTGCCCATCAGCAGTCACTCCCCTACTGCCTCCCCCCACCACTCCACCCCCAGCTCCTGACAACCACTAACCCACTTTCTACAGGCTTGTCTGTTCCAGATGTTTCATATGAATGGAATCATGTATAGAAAAAAGAAAAAAATCATGTATAGTCTTTAGTGACTGTTCTCATTTTTATTTTTATTTTTTTTAATTTTTATTTATTTATGATAGTTACACAGAGAGAGAGAGAGAGAGAGGCGCAGAGACACAGGCAGAGGGAGAAGCAGGCTCCATGCACCGGGAGCCCGACGTGGGATTCGATCCCGGGTCTCCAGGATCGCGCCCTGGGCCAAAGGCAGGCGCCAAACCGCTGCGCCACCCAGGGATCCCTGTTCTCATTTTTAAATCTTAAAAGAATGAATGTGGTGTCTACACTGTAATTCACAATATACCCTTTTTGTGTGTGTTGACATGAAGCTATCAAGAATTTTGGAAATTGGGGCATCCTGGGTGGCTCAGCAGTTTGGCACCTGCCTTCGTTCCAGGGTGTGATCCTGGAGATCCGAGATCAAGTCCCACATCGGGCTCCCTGCATGGAGCCTGCCTCTCCCTCTGCCTATGTCTCTGCTTCTCTCTCTGTCTCTCATGAATAAATAAATAAAATCTTTAACAAAAAACAACAAAAAAAAGAATTTTGGAAATTACATGCTGTTAAAATGTTTACCCCCACCAACGTGCTCCAGAAAGTGCTCCAGAGAGTTCCCAGGCTCATTCATGCCACACTCTTTGGGCCCTGATTTGAAAGAGCAGGCATAGGTAATTCTGGCAGCATCTAGCTCTTTCTGTCTAGAGCAGATAAAAATCCAAAAGTTGAATTATTTGAGTAGATGCTTAAAGGGGAAGATGATTAACATTGCCTGTGCCTCTGCCCCTAGCCAGGGGCATGCTAAGTACTGTGGGAAGAAGAGGGTGGAGGGAGGCCAGGCCTTCCAAATTGTGGATCTGCCTGAGTGACAGTCAGAATATAGCTAATGTCGCCCTGAGGCTGAGAGAATGATCAGGCCATAGGATACATCAAAGGCCTTTTCTTATAAGGTGTTAGGGCAGGATGTGGGGAAGAGAACTTTCAGGCACAAGGTTGGGTGTGAAGCTACAGGATGGGGCCTAGGAGGTAGAGGGGATGTGCCTGGCTGGTGTCAGAGGGAGGAGGTTTGGGCAGCAGGGGGAGGGGCAGACTGAAGGTTGTCAGGAGCAACTGAGCCCATCCCTACCCCCACACTTCTGTCCCTTCCGGGCTCTTCCCCTCTGGGGGGTCTGTGTGCTCAGGGGAGTGACAAAGAGGGGACCCAGAGATGGAAAATGAGGCCCTGTCTTTATCTGCCTGAGTTTACACAGACTGACCGTTCCCTGGGCTTCCAGACCACCCTCGACGATTCTTCTTTCCTAATGAAAACCAATGACAATGCAATGACAAGTTTGAAAATATATTATGCTTAGGGTGCTTGTGTTTAAGAAAACCGTGTGTAGAAATGCATGCTTTTTCTTCTCTTAAAGTTGTGTTAAAAATGTCTCGTTTCTCCTTTCTTCGATGGACCTTTTGTGCACATCCTTCCTTCATGCTCCAAATAGCCAATAAATAGCACAGAAAATGCCCTCTTTCCTCCCAGTTGTAGAATCCTTTGTTCTCAGCTAAGTTGTGTAAATAGGTTTGTGTTTTTCCTTTTAAGTTTATGGTGAGCTTGGAGTAATCCATGTATTTTCTTGTATAAGAATTTAAGGTAAGGGGACGCCTGGGTGGCTTAGCAGTTGAGCATCTGCCTTTGGCTCAGGGCATAATCCCAGAGTCCCGGGATCGAGTCCCACATCAGGCCTCCTGCATGGAGCCTGCTTCTCTCTCGGCCTATGTCTCTGCCTCTCTCTCTCTGTCTCTCATGAATAAATAAATAAAATCTTTTTAAAAAAGAAAAGAATTTAAGGTAGGGGTGCCTGGCTGGCTCAGTTGGCAGAGAATGCGACTCTTGATCTCATTGTCGTGAGTTCAAGCCCCATGTCAAGCGTGAAGCCTACTTAAAAAAGAGAAAAAGAATTTATTTAAAGATTTTATTTATTTATTCATGAGAGACACAGAGAAAGAAGCAGACGGAGAAGCAGGCTCCTTGTGGGGAGCCCGATGCGGGATACAGGACTGGGGATCACGACCTGAGCCAAAGGCAGACACTAAACCACTGAGGCACCCAGGCACCCTAGAAAAAAAGAATTTAAAGTAATGAGTAATATGACCCATGTAAAAGACTCTATGGGGGAAGAGAACCTCAAGAGCCTAGAAAACATAGCTCAGGGCTCCCCTGTTTGTGTTTTTCAACTCTTAAGCAGTAGTGAACATTGACAAGGCTGTGTCCGGTAGGGGTCCAGTAGTTCACATGGAGATACATCTGTGATGCCCTGTTCTCTCCCCTCCAGCAGTCAAGGACAGTGAGGGACAGCTGGGGCAGGGGTGGGGGGCAGACACATAGGGTTGGCCAGACTGAAGGTAAATACCCTGTGACCAGTACAGCCCATATCGTGAGAGTACAGTGCAGAGGCAGGAAAGAGAATGGGAGTTAAGTCTGGGTGCTGATCTTGCCTTCCAGACTGGCTGATCCTCTGTGTGATGCCAGGCAAGCTGCCTAGCCTATCTGAGCCCTCTTGTCCTGAAGCCTTGCAGTGTGGCTTCTAGGATTTAGAAACAAAGCACATTTTGTAGAATGCAGGGCAACAGGACAAAGGATCAGTGACTTTGACTTGGCCTTAAAGCTCAGATAGGTTTTGCTCCAGTGAAAATGATGTAATTGCTTTCCCCTCCCCTGGCTTTATAAATAATGCATATTCACTGTGAAAATTTTAAACAATATTTAAGTGTAAATGAAATAAAGTAAAAGTCACCTGAAATCTCCCTACCTGGAGACAGCCACCGTTCACATTTTGGTGACCATCTTCATCACACACACATCCCTTCATCCATCCTGTTTTGCATTTTTCTCTTTCTAATTCTTGTTACAGAGACTTTCCCCTCTCTTTCCCACTGCTCTTCAACTAAATGCCACCTCCTCACGCTCTGGTAATCGGTATAAACAAACAGGCATGTTTTCACCCATATTTTGCTTCCTACACATTATTGTGTATAAATAAGATAGAAGGATATTTTCTGTCCTTATATGTTTTATCAGAATAAGATCCTATTATGTCTGTGTGTGGATGACATGGAAAAGTATATTGGAGTACCATTTTGGTAAAACATATTCTCTACAACCTGTCTTTCTTATCACTGCAACTTAGAAGAAGTTTTATTGGTTTTTTTGGTAAGGATTATATTTTTAAGTAATCTCTCCACCCAACATGGAGCTTGAATTTACAACTCCAAGATCAAGAGTCACATGCTTTACTGACGGAGCCCACCAGGCACCCCTGGAAGAAGCTTTTAAAATTTATTTATTTATTTATTTATTTATTTATTTATTTATTTGAGAGCTCGCTGGGCAAGGGTGAGCTCCAGCAGGGGGAAGGACAGAAGGGGAGGGAGAGGGAAAAGCAGACTCTGCACTGGGCACAGAGCCCCACTGTGCCCACTCAGGGTTCAGGGGTTCAATCCTACAGCCCTGAGATCATGACCTGAGCAGAAACCAAGAGCCAAAACCAGGAGTCGAATGCTTAATCAACTGAGCCACCCAGGCACCTCACCCCTGGGAGAAGCTTTAAGGCAGATAGATCTGACTTTTAAAGAATTGCATGATATTCTATGGCATGGATAATGCAATATTGTGATATAATAAGAAATCTGTATTCGGTCTTCATCCCCAGTTCCTGGCATAGAGCTCCTAAAACCCTTGTAATTTCCCGAGTGACAGGGGTAAGAGGGGCATCTTGTTTCATTATAAGCCCCCTTCCCGAAACCTGAGTTATGCTAATGAGATGCTGATTGCCTTGGGAACCAGCCAGGTGATAAGAGGGCCCCCATCCCCGATCCCTCCTGGGATAGAAAAGGGCTGGAGATTTGAGTTAATCACCAATGGGCAGTTATTGAATCAATCATGTCTCCGTAATGGAACCTCCATAAAAACCCCAAAGAGAGGTGTTAGAAGAGCTTGCAGGTTGGTGAACACAGCAAAGTGCTGGGAGGGTGGTGCGCCTGGGGAGGGTATGGAAGCTTCTTGTCCCCTGTCCTTACTGGCCCCCATGCATCTCTTCCATTTGGATGTTCCTGACTTGTCTCCAGTAGTAATAAATAGTTTCCCTGAGCTTTGTGAACTGTTCTAACAAATTATCAGACTTGAGGAGGGGTTCACAGGAACCCCTGATTTATAGTCAGGTCGTCAGAATTACAGGTGACAACGTGGTCCTTGTGACTGGCATCTGCAGTGGGAGCAGTCTTGTGGGACTGAGCCCCAGCCGAGGGGGTCTGCACTAACTCCTGGTGGTCAGCATTGGAAGTGTTGTGGGTAGAGGAACAGTTTTCCTTTAGATAGTACCATTCCCTATTGATGGGCATTCGGTTTGTTTGCAGGATTTTGGTGGCGTTTTGTCCTACCCACGTTGCTGCTGTGGGTCTCTATACCCATCTCCTTCTTTCTCTTGCTTCTATTCCTATGCATAGAGTCCTGGGAGTGGAATTGCCAAGTCAGAGAGCTTTTTAAAATTTTAATAGAGAAATTCTCAGACTGTTCTCTAAAAGCATTGGCTAATTTTTTTTTTTTTTTAGCATTGGATAATTCATGTATTCGTTAGCAACACCCTCACAACTATTCCCACACCCCCAGTCCTGCCAAAGGTCACATGTCACCCTGGAATTGTTGCCAGTTTGATGGATGTGGAATGACACCTCATTATGACTTTCATTTGCATCTTCTTGATCACTGGAGAGGTTGGACATCTTTTCATATGTTGTTGGTCCTTTCGACTTGCTCTTCTGTATAACACTTAGTGATATCCTGAGCCCATCTTTTTCTTGGCTGTATTTTTCCCATCAATTTATAGGAGTTCATAGCTGTCTTATGCACTGCATATGTTTTCTCAGGATATTTATTGTCTATTGACTTTTTCTATTTCTATGATACCATTTACTTTACCAAAATTTTTGATGTGTATAAAGACAGAAAAGTGACTCTTCTTTTATAGCTTCTGCATTTCCAGATTGAGTTAAAAGGGCTCCCCCATTCCTAAATTGTACACACTGTTTCCTGGGCTTGCTTCTAATATTTTTATTGCTTTATGTTTTACATTTAAAAAAATTCCAGATGGATTATGGATTTGAATATATGTTGTAAGGTAGGGAGCTGACTTAATTTTCCTCCAGACAAATCGCCAGTGATGTCAGCCCCATCTATTAAGTGAATCATTTCATCTCCACTGAATTGAAGTATCACTTTTGTTAGATTTAATTGAAATCTGCTACCAAGCACCTTATTCTGTTCCTTTCATCTATTTGTCTAGTCATATGCTGGCACCATAGATTTAATTATAGTAATTGCATATAGCATCTTTTAATATTCCTAGGACAGTCCTTTCCATAACCTATAGTATTCCTTTTCATAATTTTCTTGACTCTTCTCAATTCCATTATCATCTATTTCAAAATAAATGCATTAAGAACTCTAATAAGGGGATCCCTGGGTGGCCCAGCGGTTTGGCGCCTGCCTTTGGCCCAGGGCGTGATCCTGGAGACCCGGGATCGAATCCCACGTCGGGCTCCCGGTGCATGGAGCCTGCTTCTCCCTCTGCCTCTCTCTCTCTCTCTGTGACTATCATAAATAAATAAAAAATTAAAAAAAAAAAAGAACTCTAATAAGAATTGTATTACATTTATATATTAATTTTGGAAGAATTTTATATTAGCTTTTCCCATCTAGGAATATATTTGTTTCATTTGTTTAGATCCCATTTTATGTACTTTGAGTAGCTCTAGAAGAATCTGTGCCTTCCTTAACTCTGTGTGTGTGTGTGTGTGTGTGTGTGTGTGTGGCTGTATTGAGGAGTAATTTACATACAGTAAAATTCACCCACTTTATACAATTCACTGATCAATGGTTTATTTAGAGTTGTGCAATTTAATCATGCAATTTAATTTTAGAAAATTTCCATCACCCCAAAAAGAAAACTCAAGCCCATTTGCAGTCACTTGCATTCCCATCCCCAGTTCTGAGCAGCTGCTAAGCAGAATCTATCAAAATAGAGAAAATACTTTATATTTAGGTTTGCCTTTTCTGAACCCTTCTTAGTGTTTAACTCTTTTTTTTTTAAGATCTTATTTATTTATTCACGAGAGACACACAGAGAGGCAGAGACATAGGCAGAGGGAGAAGCCAGCTCCCTGCAAGGAGCCCTACGTGGGACTCGATCCCGGGACTCCAGGATCACACCTTGAGCCGATGGTGGCGCTAAACCGCTGAGCCACCCTGGCTGCCCAGTGTTTTACTTTTTATGCTTAAGTGTTTCACAGTGTTTTTTACTATTGTGAACACAACATTTTTTTCTGTTGCTATTTCTAACTGGTTGCTAGTGTGTAGAAAAAAAATTACAAATTTTATTACATTTATCTTATTATTTGTTACCTTTCCAATTTTTTTTAGGTTTTCTAGGTATACCACCATAACACAATTTGTCTCTTTTTCCTCCATGTTTTTATCCTAGGATTTAATTTTGTTATTCCATTTTTTAAGGAAATTGAAAATACTGTTTAATAATCATGGTCAGAAAAGTCATCCCTGCTTTATTTCTGATTATAATGACAATGACTTGCCATCAAAATGTAATTTATTGGCACTCTTGATGAACTGGTAGAGGCAGAGAAAGTCAAAAGAAGGTTGAAGGGGAAGTTATCTTTCCATTGATATTTATCTTTTAAGCCTAGAATGGAATATACACTTCCTTAATGATGGGCTGGAGCTGCACTGTGTAGTGCCTTACCCACTTAAAAATAAATAAAAATAAATTAAAATTTTAGTTCCTTAGTCATACTAGCTTGCTTTCTTTCTTTCTTTCTTTCTTTCTTTCTTTCTTTCTTTCTTTCTTTCTGTCTTTCTTTCTAAGATTTTATTTATTTATTCATGAGAGACACAGAGAGTGCAAGAGGCAGAGACACAGGCAGAGGGAGAAGCAGGCTCCATGCAGGGAGCCTGATGTGGGACTTGATCCCGGGTCTCCAGAATCACACCCTGGGCCGAAGTCAGGCACCAAAATGCTGAGCCACCAGGGATCCCCCACTAGCTATGTTTCAAGTGCTCAGTAGCCACACAGGGCTAGTGGCCACCTCATCTGACAGCTCAGCTCTAACACATGGTGGGCATACCCTGAACGTAGCCCACAAAGCCTAAAACATTTAATTTCTGGCCTTTCACAGGAAAAGTTTGGTGAACACTGGTTGTCTCCTCCCCTGAGTCATGTGCATATACCTTCCTTCCATTTTTCATGATGCCATTTGTGAGCTGATGCTTAATATTTTTCTTTAAATAGCTCACATTTTTGCTTAAATGTTTAAGTGAAACACTGTATTAACACCATAAATGGGAACATTTGCCGTAAATAGCTAGAAAAAGAAATACAATGAAAGCCGATGTTATTAAATTCCGGTAGCAAACTAGACTTTGCTCTTCCCTTTGTTAAAAAAAAAAAAAAAAAAAAAAAGGAAAGGAAATTCACAAGTGCTAGGTATTAGCTGATGCACACCCACCCACTGAGATGTTTTCCTTGATGTAATCAGAAGTATAAAAAGAGAGCTCATGAATCAGTGCTGTTTATGTCCTAAAGTCACCTGTCACATTTTCCTCAATTTTGGAACACTAAACTGAGGGAAGAGGAAATCAAGGAGCATGAATTTGGCTTAGGTGATGGCTAGAGTTGCAATGGCCCCACTAGAGGAGCAATATATTTTTTAAGGTTTTATTTTTAAGTAACCTCTATACTTATCATGGAATTCAAACTCCCAACCCCGAGATCAAGAGGTGCACATTCTTCCAACTGAGCTATCCAGGTGCCTCTAGAGGAGTAATGTTTAGACACCTTTTTTTTTTTTTTTTTACCATTACCACTTAAGGGACAGACAAGACATATTTGCATTCTCTTTATTTTTTTTTAATTTTTTATTTATTTATGATAGTCACAGAGAGAGAGAGAGAGAGAGAGAGGCAGAGACACAGGCAGAGGGAGAAGCAGGCTCCATGCACTGGGAGCCCGACGTGGGATTCGATCCCGGGTCTCCAGGATCGCGCCCTGGGCCAAAGGCAGGCGCCAAACCGCTGCGCCACCCAGGGATCCCTGCATTCTCTTTATAGTATAGATTAGAACACTGTATATAAACTGATCATTGGACTATATTATTTTAACACCCCATAGAAATGTCATCACTAAGTAAAAATTTAGTGGTATTTCCTTAACCTTTTATTGATACTTGCTCTATATGAAACATGGCCATTGGAAAGCATTTTTTTAAAAAGTTTGTTATTCCTTTTTTTTTTTAAGACTTTATTTATTTATTCGTGAGAGACACAGAGAGAGAGAGGCAGAGAGACACAGGCAGAGAGAAAAGCAGGCTCCATGCAGGGAGCCCGACGTGGGACTGGATCCCCGGTCCCCAGGATCACACCCTGGGCTGCAGGCGGCGCTAAACCGCTGCGCCACCGGGGCTGCCCTGGAAAGCATTTCTGCACCTTCTGCAAAACTGCAGTCAAATATATCCATCATGTTTCTTACTCCTTAGAAAGTAGTCCAAGGAATTCCTTCTAGAATTATCTAGAGAGCAGACCTGCTTTCTCTAAAACATTCTGACCAATACTTTCTCTTAAATGTGCAGTTGGAGGGAGGAGAGCAGTGAATTATTTGGGATTCAGAAAGCTTTTCCTACTGGGTAAATCAGAGCCTCCCTTTTATCCAGCAATAGAAAGTTTTTCCTTCCCAAATCATCTTCTCTTCTGTTTGGACTGCCAGGAAGCTTAGCACTAAATGTAATTCCTATTAAGTTCTATCTCTTTTTTTTTTTTCTGATCTCCTTTTAGCAATTCTCTCTCTCTCTCTTTTTTTTTTTTTTTTTTTTTTGGTTAAAGATTTTACTTATTTATTCATGAGAGACAGAGAGAGAGAGAGAGAGAGGCAGAGACATAAGCAGGGGGAGAAGCAGGCTCCACGCAGGGACCCCAACGTGGGACTTGATCTGGGGTCTCTATCACGCCCTAGGCTGAAGGTGACGCTAAACTGCTGGGCCACTGGGGCTGCCCTAGCAATTCTCTTTTAAATGTGTTTTAGTTTTTTTTTGGGGGGGGGGGGGCGTTGATAAGTAGCCTCTATGCACTATGTGGGCTTGAACTCACAACCACAAGATCAAGTCGCATGCCCTATGGACTGAGCCAGCCAGGTACCCCTTTTATTTGTTTTTTGTTTGTTTTTAAGTCAGCTTTGTTGGGGTGCCATTTACAAACAATAAACACCACCCTTTTCAATGTACATTTCAAAGGGCTTGGACATGCTTATATACCTGAGTAATTCGGTGATAGGAGTGTGGGCACAGGTGATCAGAGGGGGGCAACTGGTGTCAGGAGAGTGTGCCAGCAGGTGGAGAGGCCTCAGACGTGGATGGGCAGGCCTCCACTCTCTGGAGAAGGTAATAGGCAACAACCAGGAAGGGTGTGCCAGCCTACTGGCAATGGGATAGTAGGCCCTTTACCAAACAGGGTGTGGGTGCAGGGAGTCGGGAACCTGATATGGAGTCTGGGGTCTGACCCTCAGCCACAGAAGGTTTGGAGCACAGTCAGGGCTTGTTCGGCGCCAGGTATCCCAACCTGAAGCTTCAGCATGGTGGACTCTAGTCTTGAGATTTGTTGGCCTTCAGGGTTATGTCCTTGGCCTGGGCTGGGGGTGGGGAGGAGGCTGCCAGGGACTGGGGACCAAGGGAATCGGGCCAGCTTTTCTGAAATGCAGAAAGGGAAAAAACGGTATTTATAAAAGTAATTGGTGTCTGTCATCAGTTCCAATGCCTCGCTTCTAGCAAAAGCAGGTGAACAAGAAAAAAAAGGAAATTCTGGCATTCAGGATGAATTAGGTGGGCAGACAACCATTTACTCCTGTCTACTTGTTTCAAGAGATGTAGACTTCATCCCTTTTGTTGGCAGTTACTCTGGCAGGTGCTCCCTGCCTAGCAAGGGCTCCAGGGAAGGGCTCATTACCTCTTTTTGTTTAAGTGAATGAAAGTATCTCCACATTTTCAGACCCAACTGCCCAGTAAAGCCTCTTGAACCTAATCAGTCAATTGTTCCATCTCTCCAACCATTCATTCCAGGAAAGCAGCAGCCAGATGGGCAGTGTTAAAGGGGATGTTCTCCTTTATGCAGCCATTTGAGAAGACACTGCCTTAACTGGGGCTATGGGCTCTCATCTGTGGAGCTATCACTTGCTCTCCTCATTGAAAATGATGCCCTTGTGGGGCACCTGGGTGGCTCAGTTGGTTAAGCATCTGCCTATGGCTCAGGTCATGATCCCAGGATTCTGGGATCGAGCCCCATGTTGGGCTCCCTGCTCAGTAGGGAGTCTGCTTCTCCCTCTGCCCCTCCCATACTCCCCCCTGCCCCGTTTGTGCTCTCTCTGTCTCAAATAAATAAATAAAATCTTAAAAAAATAAAGCAGAAGGATCTAATAGGCCATTATACGTACACATTGATAGTGGTTAGATAAATGTGCAAGAGATTTTGACTTGCTAGTGAGTTGCCTGCCCCAGCATAGACTTCCACAGAGTATTCTCTAGTGTACTCTGGTGCTCCTGCCTCCTTGACTTGGGTAATTGTCGACTCTACAGCTGGTTTATTATACAGATATTTTTACAATCAAATAGTGCAGAGAGATTGAGTCCTGCTGTAATTTGCAATTCCTTTCTCTGAAACAACTGCAGTTAATAGTTTAGTGAATCGGGGCACCTGAGTGGCTCAGTGGTTGAATGTCTACCTTTGGCTCAGGGTGTGATCCTGGAGTCCTGGGATCAAGTCCCACATCGGGCTCCCGGCATGGAGCTTGCTTCTCCCTCTGCCTATGTCTCTGCCTCTCTCTGTCTGTGTCTCTCATGAATAAATAAATAAAAATATTTAAAAAAATAAAAATACAATAAAAATAGTTTAGTGAATCATCTTCCCAGTGTTTTATGCAAAAAGTTCATTTATATGTAAGGGAGTTTTCATATATAAATGAAAGGTTTTTGTATAAGTGAGCTTTCATATTCATATATATTCAAACATATATGATATCTCATATATACAGAAGTAGATACACATACCATGGGGTACTATTCTGTAATCTGTTTTCTTTATTTAGGACTATATCGTGGATAACGTCCTGTCAATACTTGAAGATCTACATGATCCTTTTCAATAGCTGCATAGCCTTCTGTTGTGTTAATATGCCATTATTTATTTAAATAGTCCTCACATTGGCACACCTTAAGCTTGTTCTCAAAGTATTTGCTATTATAAACAATAATGCGACAAAATACCCTCATAATACATTTTTGTGCAATGGTCCAATTATTTCCTAGAAGAAATTCCTAGATGTAAAACCTACATTTTAAGTTTTTAAGGAAATTTTTAGATTTCCTTCTGGTAAGGCTTTATCAGTTTGAACTCCTATGAACAGTGTATTTGAGTGCTTGCTTTTCTCCTGCTGGGCATTGTTCTCTTTTTCTGTGTCATTAGGGTAGGTGAAAAATGTAATCTCATTGTTTTCATTTGCATTTCTTTGATTATTAAGAAAGACAAACATCTTTTCATTGTTTATTAGCTATTTATGTGTTCTTCATCCCTGCGGGTTGCCTGTTTATATCCGTTGCCTATTTTTTCTACTGGAGTA
Organism: Canis lupus familiaris; assembly: GCF_011100685.1. Lineage (NCBI taxonomy): Eukaryota > Metazoa > Chordata > Mammalia > Carnivora > Canidae > Canis > Canis lupus. The sequence goes on from NC_049238.1 coordinate 20,943,898, forward strand.
CTTGTCTTTCTCTTAAGATTTATAAACACTCTTACATATTACAGATATTCATCCTAAGTTTTATGTTGCAAACATGTCATAACTGGTTTTTGTCTTTATTAAAAGTATTTTGCAGCGCCTTTGATATATTACAATTTTTCATTGTTACATAGTCATACCTGCATCGATCTTTTTTTTTTTTCTGGTTTCTGCTTTGGATTACACTTAAAAAGCCATAACCCATCCAAATTTACAAACATATATTTCTGTGTTTTCTTCTAGTAGTTTACACTTTGAATTTTTATGTAAAATGCATATCTGATGATGTTCCGTCTTTACTTGCCCTCTCAGCAAGCCTTATAGTCCATACTCTGAGCACATCCCACCAGCCCTTGAATGGTGTGGCTCCCTTCAGCTCATCACATACACCAGCCATCCTGAAGGCACCCAGCTAGACCATGCTGCTCTGCATTCTGTCTGGAATGTTCAGGTTTGGCTCCCCACCTTCACCCATTGCATGGTGAACTCATAAACAACCCTCAGACTCCTTTCAAGGGTCAGACTCCTCTTAGGGCACTTCCTCTGAGAAGAAGTCCTCTATCCCAGCCAATGCTAAGTGCTTCCCTCTACCCCCTTCCTTGTAGTGACATAACCCTTCTCTTAACTCATATTGAGATTTTTGTTTATGCATTTCTTTCCACTCCAAACTTGTGACTACTTTGGGGTTGGTTCCATTGTATCTGGCACTTAGTATAGTATTGTGTAGGTGCCAAGCCTGCTTCTGTGATCCAATGGGCATCTTAGCAAGCTCAATATGCTAACACTGTGGAAGCTCAGGGGGACCCATTAGAAGTATCCAGGTAATAGTGATATCTTAATGCAGGTAGATGATAGGGCCAGAGCTGAGGCAGTCGGTTCAGAGAAAAGAGAACAGAGATAAACCAATTTAGTAGGTAGAACAGATCATGCTTGAGTACAGTGTTTTGTCTGAAACATCTCCTGAATGTTCAACACATGAGGAAATCAGAATGTTAGCCCATTAGCACAGTCCAGACCTTTTGATCCTTGTATTATTTGGCATTTAGAATTAACCTCTACTCCTGTTCCTTTCCATGAAGCTGTGTGACCTTGGCTAGTCATTACCTCCAGTCATCGTCTGTCAAGTAGAGATAGCCCATCATCTCCAAGGGCAATTGTGAGGTTGTTTCAATTAAATGTCATGTGTTAAGAGCCTTCACAACCCCTGGCACTTACTGGCATTTAGTAGGTGTAGCTCACTGGTCCTGCCATCTCCATACCTTGGGTGACTGGGTCAGTTGTCATCTTCTGACTGATCTGAAGGGTTCCTAGAGAGAGAAGCTGAAATTGGCTTTCATCACTGGGTTTCCATAAACTGCAGGCATGCCCTGACAGCTGGGCTCCATCTGTCCACTCCAGCTCTCTGCTCTGCTCTGCTTGCCCATGCTTCTATTCTTATTGTCTTCCTCAGTCTGTTTTCCCTTTCCTCTAGAGAATCCACCAACATTCAGTCCTTTCTCAGCCCTGCTCCTTCCTTTTCTATTCCATCGGCACCACCAGTGTAACCCACTCTGTCCTCATGCCTGGATTTTTTTTTTTAAGATTTTATTTATTTATTCATGAGACACAGAGAGAGAGAGAGAGAGGCAGAGACACAGCCAGAGGGAGAAGCAGGCTCCACGCAGGGAGCCTGACATGGGACTCGATCCCGGGTCTCCAGGATCACGCCCCTGGGCCGAAGGCAGGCGCTAAACCGCTGGGCCACCCAGGGATCCCTGCCTGGATTACCATAGTCACCGTTCTCCCAGCCTCCACTCCACCTGTGCCAGGTAAAGAAGCAGGAAGATCAGAAAAGGGGACGAGCACCCCAAATCATGTGTCCATCCCCTGGCCAGACTCAGGATCCCTCTCTGGTGCTCCAGGTCATCCTGTACCCAGTGGATCTCATTCAGAAGTCTGGGCCTCTTGCTCTGTACTCCTAGACCTCATACCCTGACTCCCCAAGCTGCTTGCCCAGCCCAGTGTAGCCTCTTGGTCCTGAGGCAGTTCATCTGCTGACCACTCTTGACCTATACCTGCTTATTTTGCCTCTTTTTTTTTTTTCAACCCAGACAACGCCAGCTTTGTTCCTTTGTACCAGACACACTCACAACCAGCATGGAACTCTCTGTGGAGAAGCCTTTCTTCCCATTGCTAACAGCCCATTGCTGTGGCTAATATTTTATACACACAGAGTGCTTTTACCCCACTATCGCTTTTGGCCAGTCCTCGCTTCCTTCAACGAGCATTTAATGAGCTTGTCTGCGTGCCAAGCCCTTAGAAGGATAAAATGAAGCCTGAGATATGCTGTCAAGGAGCTCCAGTCTAGAATGGAGGAATTCCAACCCAGTTTCTTCATCCATAAAATGGGGATAATCACGTCTAACTGCCTCATAGGGGTGTTGTAAGATTTTTTGAAATTGTGAGTGAGCCTGACACATAAAGAGCTCTGTGGTGATAACATGGTGCTGGCTGTGTTGACACCCACTTTACAGCTGAGAAGATGGGCGTGGAACAGTTAGTCATGTGGCTAGAGGGCAAAGCCAAGTTCAGTGCACCTGCCCCCGTTCTACCCATCGCCCACTCCATTTCCTCCTCTTACCCCCTTGCACTCTTTGCTGCCTTGTGTACTCCTTTTTGCTGCTCTAAAATAAGCCACCGGAATATAGACACAGGCAGGCTAGTGGCCTCACTCCCCAGTTGAGGGAAGCTGATCATTTTCACCCCAGGCCAACCTTCAAGTCTCTTGAGAGTGCCTGCTTGGCTGCCAGTCCCAGCAGGCAGAGTGCTTTCCACATGTCTCTGGAAGGGTCACCCATGAGAACTTGTCCCCCACAGGAGGTGATGGAGTGCATAGTGTCCCCTCCCCCCGCCCTGCACCTTGCTGTCCATCTCCCCAAAGTTGGGTTCCATTAGGCAGGTATTGCTACATGCACTGGTGAGGTTTTGTTCTTCAGGCTCCAGAATTCCGGGTTAAGGTAAAAATACCTATTTGCCTTAGTGATGGGCGTGAGCCAGGTTCATAAGAAGTCAGCTGGCAGAAGCACAGGAAGGGGGATGTCATTGACCTGGCGGAAGTGTTCTGCATGGGAAGTCAATGGCAGGTAAAAGCACTGCATTTGGGAGGGAGAGACGGAAAACACATTTTCAGCACAAGATGAAGTATCCGGTACCTCTTTGAAGGAGTCTTACATCACTGGGGGGAAAAAGCCTGTGTCCTTCTGAAATCTATTTGTGTCAAAATAAGGAAGGAGATTGGTTTATCCTAAAGCACAGTCCTTTTAGGAAACTTTCCAGGAGGTGGCAGGATGATGGCAAGATTTCCTGAAAGGAAGAGATGGATCTTTCCATCTTATTTCATTTTTTTCCAAATAGGATAAAGCTATTTATGTGGTTTTAAATTACTGTAGTTATTTTTTTTCATTATAAAATCAATATAATATTATATAGAAAAATTTAAAATTAGAGAAGTAAAATCTCCTATAATCCCATCAACACAGATCTTGTTATTCTCACCTGGTCTGTTTTTGTGTGCAACATTTTTACATAATTGTAGTAACATGTGGCGTGTCATTTTCATATATTGACATGCAGCTTTTTAAAAAATTTTCAAATGTTTTATGAGATACATACAGAAGAGTGCAGAAAATATGTCTAATTTAAAGAGTAATTTAAAGCAAACACCTGTGTAATTCCCACCCTTTCCAAGTAAGAAACTTGAATATTTTCAGCTCTCAAGAAGCTTCTCACCCGTGTGCCTCTTCCCAAACACAGCCCCTCCCTGACCCCCCAGAGCTAGCCAACCACCCTGAATATTCTGATCATTGTTTCTTGGGTTTTTTCCTTCTATGGACTATATATGCCTACACACTGTAGTTCAGTTTTTGCCTGGTTTTGAATGTTATGGGGACCTGGGCTATATTTACTATTTTGTGCCTTACTCTTTCCTTCAATTACTGTTTGTGAGTTGATATATATGGCTGTAGTTAGTTCATACTAATTTTTAGTTTAAAAGAGAAAAAGTAGAATTTTTATGTATTTCCACTCAGTATTTATCCCAAATCTGGACTTTATCAGGTAGCCCAGGGTTTGAGACACTTTTATTTTATTTTGATTTCTTTTTTTTTTAAGATTTTATTTTATTATTATTATTTTTTAATTTTTATTTATTTATGATAGTCACACAGAGAGAGAGAGAGAGAGAGAGAGAGGCAGAGACATAGGCAGAGGGAGAAGCAGGCTCCATGCACCGGGAGCCCGACGTGGGATTCGATCCTGGATCTCCAGGATCCCGCCCTGAGCCAAAGGCAGGCGCTAAACCACTGCACCACCCAGGGATCCCTAAAGATTTTATTTATTTGTTCATGAGAGACCAGAGAGAGAGGCAGAGACACAGGCAGAGGGAGAAGCAGGCTCCATGCAGGGAGCCCGACGTGGGACTCGATCCAGATCCCAGGGCTCCAGGATCACGCCCTGGGCTGCAGGCGGCGCTAAACCGCTAAGCCACCCAGGCTGCCCCCCTTGGTTTTATTTTTAAGTAATCTGTACCTAATATGGGACTCGGACTTAACAACCCTGAGATCAAGAGTCTCGTGCTCTATGACTGAGCCTGCCAGGCACTCCTGGGACACTTCAGTAGTTAGGAAAATGCGTTCCTTCCCCTTGTTTGTGACTTTTTCCCACCCCATGCCCGAGAGTGGGGGGTCTCAGACCAGGAAGAGTTGTTGTCCTCCTCCCTCTTTCTGGCAGTGGGCGCCAGCCCCTCCGCCCTCTGGCTGGGGTTCTAGGAAGAAGCCGGTGTGGGCCGCTGGAGGCCCTTGCACCGCAGCTGCTAGCCTTCCAAGAGAGCTGATGGAATTATTTCTGGGGTCTGGAGACAGCTGGCGAGAGCCTGGAAAGCACAGCAGGGCTGAGGAATCTGCCAGAAGGTCTGCCTGGGGAAGGGCTACGATGGTGGCGGTGACGACTGGCCACAAAAGCCTGGTATTTTCTGGCCAAGGCCTCGGTCAGGAGGCAGAGATTCTTGTCCCCAGTGTCTGTACACCTCGCTGCCCATCTTCCAGGGCCCTAGAGCAGCTGGGTTCAGGGAAGGAGATTTTCTGTTTTTTTGCTGGTACTCGGTCTCCCTCAACCTCAGACGTTAAGCCCCCTGACCTCACTGAGCAAACACTTGAAAGGAGATGCAAAGACTGCACCCATGGGCAGTGATGCCCACCGAGGCACATGTGGGTGTCACCATGCAGGCCAGCCTCTTCTGTCCCAGTGCCACACACGCTTGTATGTGCTGTCAGCTTCGCCTTCCCACAACTGTCCGGTTTCTCTCATGGCTAATCTCAAACAAGTGTTCTGCAGCTCCATTTCTTACCACCCTCTTGGGCTAATCCCTTGGAATTTCACTTTCGCCCTATGCGCCCTGGTGGTGCTGGTGTGTGAAGTCTGACCTGTGCTGGGCCAGGCCAGGCCAGATGAAGCCGTGGAATGAAGACTTCTTACTCGATCTTAGCCTGAGGACTCAGCCCACTTGTCCTTGTTTAAGCTTCTCCAAGAAGAAGCTCTTGTTCTCCACATTCATGTCCATCCCATGGACATATCGGGTCATCTTTGCCTGCCTGTCCTCTTAGCATGACTGGTGCTGGGCTCTTATGGCTTATGACTACCGGATGAAAGGTCCAGTGTGTCTCAGAGGGGAACATAACATCGGCCACAGCCTGTGGAGCCTCTGCTGTCCATGTGCTACACTTTGGCGTGATCGGCCCTCCTTTCTGCCTCCAGGTCCCCTAGGAGACACCTGAGCCCCACATGATTCTACCTCCAGAATCTCTCAAAACATTTTGCATGAAACTCCTACGTGACCCAAAACAGGCCGACCTCGCAGACCAGCCCCCAATACTGAGACTCCCCTGGCTGGAGAGGCTCAGGTTTCTGGGTGGGTGATTGGGGATGGTGCAGCTGGTTTTGGACAGGTTGAGTGTATGTGCCTGTGGAACATTCCAGTGGAATGGTCCATGGCATTTGGATGTTAAATGCCTCACACTCTCATTATTCACATAGAATAGGTTCCAGATTCCTGTTTACCCTGGAAAGTGGCAGGGTACTAGGTGTTGAAGAAGTCAGCCATAAGGCAGGTAAGGTGTGATCATGGATGTGGATCATGGATCATGGAGAGGAGGTGGTGCGGCGGAAACAGCTATGAGCTTGTCTTTTTTATTTTTACTTGTTGCCTAATTGCTATTTTCTTTAGTTCATACAAATTGACTAGGGAAGTGGTTATGTCTGAGGCTGGGAGTGGGGTGGAACAAAAGAGGTGCAGGGATGTCAAGGGTAATGTCAATGGTGTGAGTTCACAGGTATTTTGTCATTTTTCCTTATACCTGCTCCCATGGATGTTATAAATACCATTTTAAATTAACTCAAGAGTTGGTAAAGCCAATTAAGAATTATAAAATTATACTTCCTGTAATATTAGTTAAGAATTGTTTGGTGCTTTACTGTTTGTTTAGAAAGGCGGTTCACTTTATCAAAAAATTAAATGTATTAACTTAAAGCCTTAGCTGTTTCCCACTCATCTCAAACTTTCCTTTTTGGTTGTTGTGTTCTAGCCAAACTTTTATTTTTTCTCATTTTTCATCTCAAAGAGAATCCCTTTTAGGATCATCCCAGGACACTATACTCACACGCACCCCCATCTCCCCGCCCCCCAATCTTTGCTAGGGTCGGCGTTCCCGTTCTTCTGTTTCTCTTTTCTATGTGCTGATCAGAAGGAGAAAAACAGCTGCATATTTTTGTTTTCTTTTCCTAACCACCGCCATATATATTGCCTTTTGATCCTTTGGCACATTTTATCTGCTTGGAGCAAAGGAAAAGCCACATCATTCAGTGTGTCCCCAGCGACCAGAACTGGCTTCCCTTACCCTTCCCGTTAGCACCCCATTTGCTGTTAGGGTTGGCTTACATGCTGTAGGTCCTTCAAGTCACAGGGCAGTTGTGTAGCTCTTGCTGTGCACGTGCCTTGATATATCACAGTGACTGATTGTAAAATCACACGTTCTTCTGTGGGTTGGACCAAAAGAGGAAATGTAAGTCTTAAACCAATGCCTATTAAAAAGGAAATACACACCATATACACCATAGACACCAGTTCCTATCAAGTTAGTTTAAGGTCTTTATGCAGGAAGGGTCCCCTCTGCATCATTCTGGCCCCACGAGGCTTTGTTGAGCTCCAGAGTCCCCCGGGCATCCTCCAGCTGAGCTGCTGGCAGGAGGCAGCTGTGCAGGACAGACTGTGCAGGCTCTCCGTGTCTCACACCTCCGTCTGCAGGCACAGGGGAGCTGGGGAAGGTGATGACAGAAGCAGGCGATTGCAAGACACAGTGTTGGGGTTGGCATTTCCTTGGCAGGACCGCACTGCGTGCCTTCGAGGAGCATGGGGCTGTGTGCATTTCATGAACGGGAAGCAGCAGCTGCTATAACCTTGGCTGCCCACTCGGCAAGATGCCCCCCTGTGCGGTTCTGCATTGGAACGGCTCACGGCAGTAAGAAGCAGGAGGGTGGGCGGTCGGGACATTTCCTTTATCTGGCAAGACAGTTATTAGACAGCAAATAGCAGTAATTGTCACTGTTTTAAACATAAAGAGCCTTTCGTAGGAAGACTGCACTATATACAGTGCTGTTTCCCCAGCTTGCAAATCACCTTGGCTCTCACCCAGCATGGGTTCAGGAACATAAGGAATTCATGCCACAGAATTAGAAAATTAGGGAATACAAGCTGCGTACAGTTGGATAAATCTTGGCATGTGAAAGATATCCACCATCTTGCTGTGGAAGGCATCATTGCTTCCCCAAATAAATTGTAGAATTCTTAAGATCTGCACATTTGCAGTGCACCGGCCAGTACCCTGCTGTCGTGGACTGCTTCCCTTCTGTTCAAGGTCACTGTTGGTAAAGTCCAGGGACTGAAGGGAAAGTCAGGGTAGACTCGGTGAATCCCTGCAGCCCTAGAATTCCACAGTTCTGATTTATTCCTTCTAATACCATTAAACTATCTGGCATGTTTCCATTTCTGACTGGGAGGACAGCCATGTGATTTGAATTCTTTCATGTGCAGAGACGAAATAGCTGGGTGATCAAAGTTTTTGGTTAGACAAGTGGGAATGTGGGATACAGCCGGAAGTCCTTAAAGGAGGTGACATTTATTTTAAGGCACAATTGTCACTTAATGATGATTTGATTGTAATGTTTATTTCTGTCTAATATAATATCTTAGCTCTCGCTGCTATAATAAAAATACCATAGGGATACCTGGTTGGTTCAACAGTCGAGCATCTGCCTTCGGCTCAGAGCGTGTTCCCAGGGTCTTGGGATCAAGTTCCGCATCGGGCTCCCTGTGAGGAGCCTGCTTCTCCCTCTTTCTGTGTCTCTGCCTATCTCTGTGTCTCTTCTGAATAAATAAATAAATAAATAAATAAATAAATAAATAAATAAATAAATAAAACTATAGACCGGGGGACTTAAACAATGGAAAATGACTCCTCGCAGCTCCGGAGTCTGAGAAGTCCCAAGATCAAGGTGTCCGCCAATTCATTTCCTGGTGAGGACTCTCCTCCTGGCTTGCAGATGACTACCTTTTCTCTGTATCCTCACATGAGATGGGGGCACCAAGGGGAGGGTGGAGAGATAGAGGGGGGGGAGGAATGGGGGAGTGTGAAACAGATCTCCTGTTTCTTCCTGTAAGGGCACTAATCCCACTTAGGAAGATTCCTCCCCCCCGCCCCCCGCATGACCTAATTCCAGTTCCAAATACTATCACACTAGGATTGGGGCTTCAACATATGAATTTTGGCAGTGATACAAATGTTAGTCCACAGGCTGTACAGTAAACCAGTAGGCCAGATATTGGCTCTGTCTACACGGTAACTGTTTGAAATAAATGAGTAATTTGAAGTATCATGAATTAGTAAAAGTGATACCAATCGTGACCACTGAGAAGAATGGTTTCTAAATATAGAGGGAAAGACAGTCATAGCCAGTGGCATTTGCGGAGCTTAAGAGCATGTATTTCAACAATTGTGCTCAAATCTTTTCCCTTCAAAGGGACTCTCCTAAGAGGGCCAGGTATCTTCCCCACTCACCCACCCCCTCACCCCATTATGTTCACAAACTCGTATGTACACAGACAGAAGGCTTCCTGCAGAAAAAGATGCCAGGAATATCTTTTCTTCGTTTAGTTTAGCAAAGACTAGCAGGAAAAGCTGGAGGAATGTGGTACTAATGAGGTTACTGGGGGAGGTGAGAAGCATAATGAATGTCAACCCTCGGTGGTGAGGGGGGACTAGGTGGGATGAGACATCTTGGCCACCCAGACAATTTGGAAATCTAGAAAAGAGATACTGGGTCCCAAGACCCTCTCACCATCACCAAACAGCTCTTCTCACTCATTCACAGGTCTGGTCTCTGGTACTCCATGAGAGACACCCAGTTTAAGCCAATACCTGGTAATTTAGTTTTCAGGCTTTCAGGCAAGAAATGTCCCCCTTACCCATTTAGTCACTTCGTAACATAGTCTGGGGCTTTGTCGCCCACTAGACCAAAACTCTAGAGAGCAAGGGCTGTGTGTCATCTTCAGGGTTGTCTCAATGCTTAATGCTGAAGAGAGTGAGGTTACAGAGTATTTAGTGCACACAAATGTTCATTCTATTTATTTGTTTTTTAAAAATTTTATTTATTCATAGAGCCAGAGAGAGGCAGAGACATAGGCAGAAGGAGAAGCAGGCTCCCTGCAGTGAGCCTGATACAGGACTCAATCCCAGGACGCCAGGATCATGACCTGAGTCAAAGGCAGATGCTCAACCACTGAGTTACCTAGATGCCCCACAAATGTTTATTTTAAACAGATATTCTCCAAAACCATCACGAGCAAGGAGGGAGTATATTAAGCAGCCTTACTATGATATTATCCAAACACACCAGCATAGTCTTGCATGTTCTGAGGACTTAGTCACCTCAAAAGGCTGAAGGCCTACAGGCAGTTTTGATGACAGCAGCCCCTAGTCTGAAGCTGGACATCTGCCAGAGGGTGGGAGTGGAGCTCACAGCATTCACTTACGTGGCTCCACCAGGCGGCTTGAGATCCATCCAGGTTCTGGGTCACACCCCCAACATGTTGGCATTATGGCTCCAGGCCAGTACTGTAGGCTCTTGTATTAGTCTGCTCAGGCTACCATAACAAAATACCACAGACTGGGGGGTGGGGTGTTCAAAATACCATAGACTGGTAGGGTGGCTTATACAACAAAATTTATTTTCTCACATCCTGAGCCTGGAAGTCTGACACAAGAGTGTCAATGCGGTAGGTTTCCGGTGAGAACTCTCCTGGCTGATAGATAGCTCCTTTCTTACAAGGCCTTTTTCTCAGTGCTTTGGCAAAGACCATAGCAATGGTAGGTGGGGGAGGGAGCCCTCTGTACTAATCCTTAGATCAGGGCCCCACCCTATGACCTCATTTAACCTTAAAACCTTCTTTAGAGGGGACGCCTGGGTGGCTCAGTGGTTGAGCATCTGCCTTCAGCTCAGGTCATAATCCTGGGGGCCTGTGAAGAATGTAAAAATCACCTGTAACCCTTCTACCTAGAACTAAGTCTCAACCTTTCCTTTAACTCAGACAGACCTGAATATGAACCCGATCCTTCTTCCAGAATTGTGTGACCTTTACTTTGCAATACTTCTGTTTCCTCCTCTTAAAAAGGGGACTAAGGTTCTGGCCTTGTTCCTACTTGTCAGAGTTGCTGTGTAGTTGAACACATGTGAAGTGCCAGGCACGGGGTGATGGCTTACTAAGAGCGATTGCTCTCATTTCTAATTGAAGAAGACACCCTTGCCTTTTGATACCAGCCACAAAGCTCAGACAGGAATCCCCAGTAATTCATTATCACATCACCCTCCCAGGTCCCCCACCCTCCAGGTGTGGACTCTGGAGCATGTATTCTAGATTAATAAGCAAATCAATATTCTCTGTAACAGTGTTACAACAGTAACAAACAATAAGCAGTTTCCCAGCATAAGTATTCCTATTTTCCCTCTTGCCCTAAAGCAGCTTTAAAAGTAAGGATTAAGGACGCCTGGGTGGCTCAGTGGTTAAGCATCTGCTTTTGGCTCAGGGCGTGATCCCAGGATCCTGGGATCAAATCCCGCATCAGGCTCCCCACAGGGAGCCTACTTATCCCTCTGCCTATGTCTCTGCCTCTCTGTGTCACTCATGAATGAATAAATAAATAAAATCTTTTTTTAAAAAAAGATGAGAATTATAGATTTGCACAGGGGCTTAGGGGAGTGTCTTTTGGGCCACTCCTACTACCACCACCACTTCCCTCTCCTAGTGCAAACTGAGAAGTCGCATCTCTCCTTTCATGGTCACACTTGGCCTCGGCTTCGTAATGAGAGAGAGGGAGATTGCATCTGTCAGATGTTCCGGGCTTCCTTTGACCAGGGTGGTTGTGTCCCTCACCTGAGTGCAAACTCATTTCCTAATTACATCTTAAATGAAAACTCCAGTTTTCAGATTTTAGGACAAAAAGATCAAATCTACTCAGCTTTATCTCGGCTTTATTATTTTATTTTATTTATTTATTCATGAGAGACACACACAGAGAGAGGCAGAGGCACAGGCAGAGGGAGAAGCAGGCTCCACGCAGGGAACCCAACGTGGGACTCGATCCCGGGTCTCCAGGATCACGCCCTGGGCTGAAGGCGGCGCTAAACCGCTGAGCCACCTGGGCTGCCCTATCCCAGCTTTAGACAATAAGCTTGTGGCTAGGACTGTCCCATCTTCCCATCTCTCCAGCCTGACTACTCCCCACCACTTCTTTGCCTAGTACCTTTCTCACTAGGGGAAGGGCCACTTCTCCCCAGAGGTTGGACCCATACCTGGTGGGGAGCAGATGTTCTTGGGTAATAGCTGTTGCTGTGCAAGGGAACAGAACTTGTTCCCCAGCAGCAGCCCCACAAAGGGCCGGCCTCTCCTAACAGTAGGAGAGCCTTGTGGTTGAACCTAAATAGGCACAGCAAACTTTCGGGGTGTGGAGATTCCATGCACTCCAGTATGGTCAGGTTGACAAAAACAAACTGCTTAACCAAGTGTGTCCAGGAGAGCGGGCTAAGATCTCCAGAGAGCTGACCTATCTCCTTACAGAGGGTATTCTTTCAACGGGGTCTAAGGCCTTTTCATCCTGGGACACAGCCTCCTCCCAACTTAGCAAGTGGCAGGCAACAAAATGACAAGAATAAGAGGAAATCCATTGCTTTCTTTGTTCTGTCCACAGTAATTGCTGTATTGGAATAGGGATAAAAGCTGAGCATTGTCCTGGACATAGAGTTGCCAGATATCCCAGAAAATAAATATGGAATGAACTACCACTCATTGCTTTAACCCATTCGATTGTGTTGGGATTCAACAAGTGGATGAGCCCATTCATTCGTTTACTGGTTTTGAATATCCTATACAGGAGGCTGGGGCTGAAGAGGGAGCAGAAACAATGATCACTGATAATGCTCTTGACTTTGAGAACCTTAGTTCAGAGGTGCAGATAGATTCCAGGGTCATGAAGTCTGGGAAGGGCCAGAGAGCCAGGGAAGGCTTCTCAGAAAGGGGGACAATCAAATTAGGTCCTGAAGAATGAGAAGTTTACCAAGGAGAAAAGTGGGCTTCATCCATGCCTAGGGAGACCCTACAATGGTGAAGTCTCCTTCCCCCTGGTCAGACTGTGTCCCATCTTTTCTAAGTCTAAATGAAAATCATTTCTGTTCAGATACTTAAGGGTCAGAAGGGTTGCTGATCCAATCGGAGTGTGCTTCCTGGATGGGAATCTGATTATCAGCTCACCATCATGGTAACTGTCTGAGCACCGACCCCTTTCCCTGTGTCCACTCTGCTTCACATCTCGGGCCCCACAGTGGCTCCACCACATCTCCCCATTCTGCTCACATCCTCTTGTTCTTCACTGCTCCCAGGAGCTCCCCTCCCCCAGCTGTTCAGAGCAGAGGGACAACAGATTCCTGGGTATTCCCACCTCTTCTGCATCTTCACAGATCTCCTTCCTATAAGCCTTGACCTTAACCTCTCTTGGGTCTGTTTCCTCTTCTGTGGATGGGCATAATATCTTCCTCACAGGTTTGCTAGAAGGATCAAATAAAATAAACCATGTAAGTTGACAGGGATCTGGCTTCCATTAATGATGGCCATCATTTTTCCACTCTGCAAGAACTTATATCACAAGTAATCCCTTGTCTTCGTATATCTTTAATCTCTCCTTTGACTCTCCTAGCTGTTTGAAAAATCTTAGATCTGTCCTAAATTGATATCTTCCTTCAGGCATGCTGTCCTCAGCCCATTTTATGGCTTCCTTTACTCACAAAGATCTTAACAAGTTTCCACAAACTTGCCTTCAACCACCATTTATCAAAGACTTGCTCCCCTCCAAAGCAGTGGTCAAGATCTCTCTGTAGTCCTTATCCCCCTCCATGGCATGGGCATATTTAATGCTAAGGGAAGGGAGCTCCAAGAGGAAAAGAATGGTTAGTGGTCAAATGTGGCCACTCAGTGTATAATCCATTTTGAGTTGATTTTTTGTATAAGATCTGAGATTTAAATCAAGTTTATTTTTTGCCTATGGATACCCAACATCATTTGCTAAAAACACTATCTTCATTGAATTCTTTTATTGCACCTTTACCAAAAATCAGTTGACCATACTTACGTGGGCTATTTCTGTTCCACTGATTTTGTGTTATCCCTCTATCCATACCACCCAGTTTTGATTACTGTAGCTATTTAATAATATTTAATAAGTCTTGAAATCAGGTAGACTAATTCCTCCTTCTTTATCTTCTTTGTCAAAATTATTTTAGCTTTGTCATTTCACATAAACTTTGACAATAAGCTAGCCTCTATCTACAAAAGATTTTTGCTGAGACAGAAACTGCGTTAAACGTATATATCAATTTTTCAATTGACATCTTTACTATGCTGGGTGTTTCTATCCATGAATATAGTATGTTTCTCCACTCACTTAGATCTTTGATTTCTTTCATCAACATTTTGTGGGTTTTAGCATATAAATCCTGTATATGTTTTCTTAGATTTATGCCTAAGCATTTCGATTCTTTTGCATGTACATGTGTTCATTGCTAGTATATAGAGAACTAACTTTCTGTATGTTGGTCTTGTATCTTGCATTCTTGCTGAATTCACTTATTTGTTTAGGAGATTTTTTTTTTCTTTATTTATTTATGATAGTCACACAGAGAGAGAGAGAGAGGCAGAGACACAGGCAGAGGGAGAAGCAGGCTCCATGAACTGGGAACCCGACGTGGGATTCGATCCCGGGTCTTCAGGATCGCGCCCTGGGCCAAAGGCAGGCGCCAAACCACTGCGCCACCCAGGGATCCCAGATTTTTTTTTTTTTTTTGAAGATTTGTTTGGAATTTAAAAAAAAAAAAGATTCTTTGGGATTTTCTCCACAGACCATCATGTCATCTACAAATAGAGGTGGTTTTATTTTTTCCTTTTTGATCTATATGCCTTTTATTTCATTTTTTTAGACTTTATTATTTATTTATTCATGAGAGATACACACACAGAGAGAGAGGCAGAGACACAGGCAGAGGGAGTAGCAGGCTCTATGCAGGGAGCCCGACAATGGGACTCAAGTCCCGGGTCTCCAGGGTCACACCCTGGGCCAAAGGCAGTGTTAAACCACTGAGCCACCTGGGCTGCCCTTCATTTCATTTTTTAATAGCTGGCTAGAACTCCCTTTGTTGAACAGCAATGAAAATAGTGGACATCCTTGCCTTATTCCCAGTTGTACTGGGGGAAAGCACTGAGTCTTTTAAGCTTAAGTCTGATGTTAGCTATACGTTTTTCGTAGATGTTCTTTATTAAGTTGAGAAAGTTAACTTTTATTCCTACTTTTCCAAGAGCTTTTGTCATGAATAGATGTTGAATTTTGTCAAATGCTTTTTCTGCATCAAATGATATGATTATGTGATGCTTCTTCTTTAGCCTTTTAACATGGTGGATTACATTGATTATTGAACCAACATTGCATCCCTGAAATAAATCCCCTTTGCATGCTGTAGAATTCTTTTTATGTATTGCTGAATTCTACTTGCTAATATTTTGTTAAGAATTTCTGTATCTATACTCATGAGGGATATTATTCTATAGTTTTCTTTTTTTGTTACTGTCTTTGGCTTTGGTATCAGAGTAATAAAATGAGTTTCATAAAATGAGTTGGGAACGTTTCCTTCTCCTTTCCTTTCTGCAAGAGATTGGCATTAATTCTTTAAGCATATGGTAAAATTCTCTAGCTTTTAAAAATAGTGGTTCTGGGGGACCCAATCTGGAGCAAATAAAGCTGAATCTCTGGGGATGGAGCTTGAGTGAAGGTGCTTATCCAAAGCTCTGCAGATGAGCTTATTTACTGTACAGCCAGCTGTGGAGCTTTGGTGTGGTATTGGCCTTGAGGCAAGCATGGGAGGGCTAGCTGAAAGCAGAATCTATCTGAAGAATGACATAAATTAAGCAACAGGGTGGCTTAGGGAATTTGGCTCTCTGAGACATGCCCCAGGAGCCTGTGATATCTTTGGGAGCATATGGTTTAATGGGGACATTGGTTGGTCATATAAGGCATCTGGGTTTAACTTGGCTGTTTAGAAGCCGTGAGTTCCTTACTTGCAATTTCAGTTTCTTGGTAAAATGCCACTCCTCAGAATGTTTTGGGAATGAAACCACACAGTAGATATTAAAATGCTTTCAGGCCTACCCAACATTTCAGAAAGGTAGACATTGATGTTTCTTTGAGCCCCAGAATCATCCTTACTGCCACTGTGTCATGATTCCCAGTAAGTCCCACTATGAGGTCAGTGGAAGGTTTGTGACTCCAGCTGGTTGTAGGACCAGTGTTCTCAGGCTGTGGAGAAACTTCCTTTTCTTCCCTGCTCACTTACTCTGCCCATGGAGTTTGCACTCTGATAGGAACAAGTGGGACCTTGGTTACAGTGGAAAAGGACTTTGACGTTAACTGGTGCCCTTCTTCTCACCTTCCATAGGAACATGCTTGCCAATTCAGGCAGCGTGAGGATTCTCATCAAGGGAGGCAAGGTGGTGAACGATGATTGCACCCACGAGGCTGATGTCTACATTGAGAATGGCATCATCCAGCAGGTGGGCCGTGAGCTGATGATCCCCGGAGGGGCCAAGGTGATTGATGCCACTGGGAAGCTGGTGATCCCTGGAGGCATTGACACCAGCACCCACTTCCATCAGACCTTCATGAATGCTACGTGTGTGGATGACTTCTACCATGGGACCAAGGTAAGGCTCCTGTTTGCTGAAAATGCCTTCCCTTTGGCTTCTTCTGTTTGTGGGGCTGCTCCAGAGTAGGCCCATGTGAACAGGATGCCCTCACTGTTTGCTGAAAGAAGGGTACTCTCATGGGGCCATGGTGGCAACTGACATAGGAAATTCCAGGCTGGATGTCATAGATCCCCATGACTACTGAAAAGGAGGTACATAGTAGGCCAGTCTTATAGATCATATCACTTACCTATGTACTGAGGCCAGACACTGATTTATGTTTACATTTCTGTGTCATATAATGCAGACCTACCTAGAAGAAGAGAATTAGCTGGTGTTTGTTATTGTGCATGTACATGATGGGGAGTGAGGTATTGATCCGATGGACTCCTTTGTGTATGATAAACTAAACCCATTCCCTAAAGATTGTGACAAATAGATATGCCTCTTCTAGATTATTTTAGTGGCAGTAATTATGAAACAGACATAGCTAGCTATCTTGTATTATCTCTTCTAGCTTCTTCATTATTTTTAAAAACAGGTGAATAAACGCTCTCCTTCCAGAGGGAGTTGCAATGGACAATATTTATAATTGTTGAGCTGGGCCTGAGGTGCTGGACCTTCCTGAATGCAAAATACAAAAATTCAGGCCTGTGAAATGAATGAATTAGGAGGATATTACAATTTGCAAAAAGAATTGCATGTGGGTTCTTTTAGCCTTTTTTTGTGTTCCAGAACCTCTGTCATCACTGTCATCCCTCCCGTTATAATTATCTGTCACATGTCAGCCTCTCCATGAACACCAGACCCTGGGCTCCTTAAGGTTTGACAGCCTGGCACTGACCAGAGGAACCAGAGTAGCGACCCAGTAAATGTTTGTTGAATGAAGAAGTGAATGGTGCTTATCTATGTGGGTCTCTGGACCCAGCTATGCTTCAGTCACCTATGAGGATTTTTTTTTTTAAGATTTTATTTATTTATTTGAGGGGATCTCTGGGTGGCTCAGCGGTTTGGCACCTGCCTTAGGCCCAGGGTGTGACCCTGGATCGGGTCCTGCGTCGGGCTCCCTGTGTGGAGCCTGCTTCTCCTCTGTCTTTGTCTCTGCCTCTCTCTCTCTATCTGTGTCTCTCATGAATAAATAAACAAAATCCTTGAAAAAAAAAAGATTTTATTTATTTATTTGAGAGAGAGAGAGAGAACAAGCTGGGGGGGATGCAAGAGGGAAAGGGACAAGCAGACTCCCTGCCAAGCAGGAAGCCCAATGTGGAGCTCGATCCCAGGATCCCAAGATCATGACCCGAGCCAAAGTCAGACATTCAACTGACTGAGCCACCCAGGCACCCCGGAAGGTTTTCTTAAATGCAGAATTGAGTCAGAATTTCAGGATTTCAAGTCCCTGACCCTGGAGGCAGCCCCTTACACTGTGTGACTTCCAAAGGACTTGGAAGGGGTCCCCACTAGCTACTGGCCCAAGGGCTACAATCAGTCCTCTCTCCTATTTTGGCCCGCAGCCTCAGATCCCCAATGGCCCTGCACCCTAAAATCCTACCTCTGTTCTACAAGGGGTTCTCAGGGAGCCTTTTCCCATGCTCCAGTGTCTCCCCCTAGTATCCACTTTCCTAGAGGTTCAGATGCCCCCACTAGGCAGTGACTGACATGGCTCTCCAAACCCATCCCTGAGGAGCCTGGCTGGGGCAGACAGAGGCTGACCTTGGGGCCACAATTCGAGGCAGTTCTGCCCACCTCAGGCAGTTGGCCCTGTAGGTCTCCCTGAAGATATGCTCCCTTTCCAGTCCAGGAGCAACAGAGTGGACCCCCACAAAGCTGGGCTGTGAGGAGTCACAGTAGCCATGGTCTAGCCTGTTCTGAGGCAAGAATGCTCCCAAGACTAATACTTTAGCATCTGGGACCGAATCTTCCTACTCTGGTGAGCTCAGAGAAGAGAGGCCATAGGCAGAGCCTCCCTACTTTCTCTTCTGAAAATTCCTCCAGGACTTGTGGGTAATGCTTCACTGATGAAATAGGGAGCCCCACTCCATAACCTTGCTGGGTCCTCTTGCAGTGTACACTAGTGGCAGGACCTTTCTGGAGCGAGTGAGCTGAGCATATCTCATTCCCAATCCCCATGTACTGGAGCCAGGCCAGGCCAGGCCTGTTTGGTTTGTGGTCATTGTTGTTGCTATTTTTGTTGAAGCATAGCATAAATACTAAGAAGTGCACAAATTGTAAGTATATAGAACTGTCACAACTGAACACACCCTTGTAATCAGTACCCAAATCAAGAAACCAGACATTGCCTGCATCAAAGTCCCTCCTGAACCCCCTCCCAGTCATTATTCATTACCGAGGGTAACTACTATCCTGACTTCTAATATCATAGTTTAAAAAAAAAAAAAAAGCTTAATTGAAATTCACACACCATACAATTGACCCATTTAAAGTGTAGAAGTTAATGGTTTTTAGTTTTTGGTGTACTCCTCATAGATTGGTGCTATTTTATATAAATGAAATTAAGTAGTTTGTACCTTCACATTATCTTCCTTATATCAACATTATTTTTGTGAAATTCGTTCATGTTGTACTTTATTCACTTTTACTGCTTTGTAGTTTGACATACCACACGGTACTTATCAATGGGTATTTAGGTGGTTGCCAGTTATACTGTTGCTATGGATGTTCTTATACATCTTTGAGCAAATGTATGCACACAGTTCTGCTGGGCACATTCCTGGGAGTGGAATTGCTGGGTTGTAGGGTGCACATGTGCTCAGATTTAGGAGATGCCAAAAATTGTTTTCCACACTGGTTGTAACAATGTCTACTCCCAGCAGCAATGTAAAAGAGGCCATAGTATTTACCATCAACATAACTGTGATTACCCCCTCAGATCCCTGCTGGGGTCTATTCTGTAGTATGCTCAGGCCTTGCACCCAAAATTGTAGCTTTCTGGCTCCTACCCCCACCAAGGAGATCTTTAGTCCAAGGTTGGATGCCACACTGTCACCATGCTGTCTACCAGCCTCTCAGAGGGCAGGCTGGCCTTCTTTGTCTTATTTTTCACATTGTCATCTGCCAGGACCTCATTATCCAGGAGTGACAGCTTTTCCCCTGAGAGTCTTTAGCTCTTTATAGCCAGTGAAAAACTCAGCACACGCATCTTTGTGCAAGGTGGTGGGTAACTCTTGATCTTTTCCGGGCTTCTCATCCACGGGAGCAGCTGCCTCTAGAAAACACATAAAAGCCCTTATGTGATTTAAGGCCCCCCAGTCCATGTCAGGCCCTAGTTGTGGAGTGTTTAAAGGCCCACAGATCCTAAAGCCACCCTGGCTACCCATGTCACCTAAATCAACCTTTTGTTCTCTCTCCATCCCCTAAGCAATATTGAATATTGACATCCTTCTGCACCAGCCCTCATGTTGAGCATCTGTCTCCTAACACAGCCCCTGACTCAATTTCCCCTGGATCCCATCCATAGACCCTGCCCCACGTTCTGTCTCAGCCTCCCAAGAGCTGATTTCCTGTCCTGGTACTCCCACCCCTGCTCTCCCGCCTTCCCCTTCCCCTTGGTGATCCTACAGCTGGGTACTTGGGCTTCCTCTTTCCTCAGGGGGTTGACGATCCCCGGAGAGAGAAAATGCTCTCCTATTGCAGCGTTGCTCTGGGGGACATGTCGATTTAATTATTCACACGGTCTGTGGCACTCGTTCAGAGGCGGTGCTCCCTGGTACACCGACACTGACCTACTTTGTACATTCTAAGGAAGATAGCAGTTGATTCGCTCTAAGCATCTGGGTTTATAATAGAATAATAATCCTAAGGAAAGGCTCACGAGTGATTAGCCTAGAGAGAAAGAGAGATCAAGTTGCATCTTTTTGTTCTTGCCCAAAGGATCTGCGGGGCCTTGAACTCTGCACCCCCTAAGCTATGTCGTGCCTGTCAGTTTGGCGGTGGCAGCCAGGGCTGGGAAAACAAAACAGTTGAAAGCCTGGCTTTTCCGAGAGCATCTGGGTCTCCATTGTACTGGGTCTAAAGGGATTTCTCTAGTACTTTAACAAATGCTTTGCCTGCTTTCAGAGGCCGTGGCAGGCTCTGCCTGGCTCCCCTGGCTCTGCCTCCAGTGCTTATGATCCTCCTCCCCACCTCCTCCCACCCTCCCAACCTGCAGGCCCTGCCCTCCCCAGGCCCAGAATCTGGGTTTCCTGGAAGCAAAGCGCCAAGACCACATGCTAGTTAATCATGCAGACCCCATTGAAGAAGGAGGTTATCTCCCGTGGGGAGGCAGGGGGCAGAGGGAGGAGAGAGAACAAGTGATACCAACTGTGTTTCTCAAGGTCCAGGATTTCAGATGGGTCATGAGGTCTTTTATTATTATTCTGCTTAACTTACTCATAAATTATATTTATTCTCTTGTGTAAAGCTAATGTTACATAATAAAGAACGTTAATGCAGGCTCTTGAGCTCCACCCCACCAATGGCTCTCCACTGTGGGGTGAGAATAACAGAATCAGGCTTTTTAACCTAAAGGCACAGCCCCTTCACTAAGATGTTGATAGAGGGGGCAGGCATGGGCAATGGGGAAAAACCTCCCAGGTGCCTTTTCTGCTTCCCGCTCCTCCAAAAACATTAAGAACGACTGGCTAGGCAAGTGGTTTTCAACCCTTGGAAACAAGTTACATCAGAGCGACTTGGGGAATTTTTTTTATGACACCAGTATGCAGGCCCCAGGCCAGATCACTGAAATCTGTGTCTCTAGGTCTGCCTCTTTCCCATCAGTATTTTTTTTTAAGATTTATTTATTTATTTTAGAGAGAGAGGGAGCAAGCGGGGGCAGAGGCAGAGGGAGGAGAGAGAGAGAATCCCAACCAGACTTCCGGCTGAGCACGGAGCCAGACACAGGGCTTGATCCCACGATCCTGAGATCATGACCTGAGCTGAAACCAAGAACTGGATGCTCAATCGACTGAGCATCCCAGGTGCCCCTCCATCAGTATTTTATCTAAAGCATCCGTGATGTCTAACATCGGCAGGTGGATTAATAAGGAACTTTCTCCATTCTTGAATAGCACATTGTCCTGGCTGTTAGTCCTACCGGTCTGACCCGCACCTTGTGTGTCAGGCTGACACTGGAATCCCCTTTGAAAGCTTGGGCCTGCTTTGCCTTGCCCTTGCCAGTCTTATTTATTTGCTTCTCTCCTATTCACATTCCAGGGTCAGATCAATGGGCTCCCAAATCCCAGCCTGGGTCCAAGTGCCTTTGAACTTCCTAGATTTCCCTGGCCCCATGTTCTCCCCTCCTTTCTATATCCCATTGACATCACCAGAGAGTGAGAAGCTGGCCATGGTAGAGATGTCATCAAATGGAAGTCCAGCTGGGTCTCTCCCTCTTCTTTGAGGGCTCAGAGATTCTCTCTCATCTGTGCCAGGGCCATCTGGTCACAGAGACAACCTCCCATTAACTCAAAATCAGCATCAGCAGGACATCTATTCTTCCCTTCAAGGAAGCCAAATCCAAGAAGAGTGCTTGGCCAACATGAGATCAGCCAAGGGGCTGTTCAGTGGCATAGGTTTGGATAGCCTGCCTCATCCTACCCCCAGTGGAGGGTCCTGACCCTCCCTCCCCTTCTCTCACTACAGAGGACTGGGCCCTATCTGGCAGAGTCCTGAGATATGACAGGCTAGGATGTCATCTGGCTAGGATGTGTCCAACTTCCTTACCAAGGAGCCCATTTATCCATCCAGCAGACTGTTTTTCTACTTTGCCTTCTACTTTGCTGTTTTGGAATTAAACCTTTAAATGCTGCTCACTTCCTTTTTTTCTTTTTTCTTTTTTTTAACTCTGGTACTCTCCATTTCTGTTTAATTCTGGCCAAAATGTCTTTCCAGTCTTTTAGCTCTGCAGTAGCACTTCTTGCTTATCAGGACCCAGACTCCTATGGTCTTGCTTTTTTTTTTAAGTAGGCTCCCTGAAGATCAGGTCATCAGGTCCTGAGATTATAGCCTGAGCCGAGACCAAGAGTCCAATGCTTAACTGACTGAGCCACCCAGATGCCCCTATGGTCTTGCTTATTTAATTGATGTTCCCAAGTTCACTTGGATCCTCATTGCTGCCAAAAGCTGTAAGGGACCTTAGAAATCTAGTTCCACCCTCCCATTGATGGAAAAATCAATGAGTTGCCCCCAAGTGCCAGAGGTAACTAGACCACAATGCAGGTTTCTCAGTCTGAGGGTCTTTTTCCCATGTCACTCGGGGGCTCTTCTGAAACCCCAGAGCAAGGTAGTCACCCCTTTTCACCTCGCTTTTGGCGAGCTGCACACGGGGTTTCCTTGACATGATGGCTCTAATTTTGCCTGGACCAGATGAAGTCATCCCAGAACTGACGTGTATTGGGCAGACAGCAGAGTGAGCTCTTGCCTGCCTGAAATGGTGGCTTTTGAAATCACCACTTGTCCCTGGAGGAATAACATCCTTCTTAGATGCTGACAGTTTTTTGCCATTTACAAATGGGTGTTGTGAGGATTAAATGAGGACGCATGAGAAACACTTCCCACTGTGCCCGGCACAGAGTTACATATGATAAATGTCAGTTCCCAGGTGGTGACTACCTGCATCCACCCTAGGCCTGGCGTAGACTCTGTCTCCAGTCTCTCAGATCCAGCTTTGCAAAGAAAGTGCCCTACTGGGCAGCCCCGGTGGCACAGCGGTTTCAAGGGCATGATCCTGGAGACCCGGGATCGAGTCCCACATCGGGCTCTTTGCGTGGAGCCTGCTTTTCCCTCTGCCTGTGTCTCTGCCTCTGTGTGTGTGTGTGTGTATGTGTGTGTGTGTGTGTGTCGTGGATAAATAAATAAAATCTTTAAAAAAAAAAAAAAAGAAATTGTCCTACTGTCCATCTAGAGCCCGTGCTGCCTGTGTCCTTGGATTTGCCAGCAGGCCACACTGACGAGTCTTCTCTCAGAATCCACTCTCCTCCCAGCTGGTTTTCCTGGGCCAGCTGCCACCACACCATGCCTGATCTTCCTGCAGTCCTGTGGCCCTCTGGTGCGGCTGTGCTGGTTGGGATCAGCACAGCAGGGCTCGTCTTCCTTTTCTGAATCCGCACAGTCTCAAAGAAGATCTCCATGAGTGCCTCATGAAGTGGCTTCCCCCTCTAAGCCACCTGGAGGTCATCCCTTCTCCTGCCTCTCCCAGCGGGACCTGGCACCCATGCAGGGTTGCATTAGTTTTCTATTGCTTCATAACAAATTAAAACAATGCCCACTTACTAGCTCACAGTTCTGTAGGTCGGAAGTCCAAGCACAATGTAACTGGGTTCTCTGCTCAGGGTCTCAAAAGGATACAATCAAGTTGTCGCCTGGCCTGCTGCTTTCTCCGGGCATTCAGAGTCCTCTGCCCAGCTCATGTGCTTGTAGCAGAATTCAGTTGCTTGCAGCTTGGGGGCTGAGGTCCCCAATTCCCTACTGGCTATCAGCTGAGGGCCCATCTCAGCAACTCAAGCCTGGCACCGTTCCTTGCCCTGTGCACCCCTTCGTCTTCAAAGCCAGCAACAGAGACTCTATCACTTTGAATCCCTTTTCTATCAAATCCCTCTGACTTAGAATCTCTTTTGCCAGAAAGAACCCTGCCCCTTTAAGAACTCACCTGATTAGCCTCAGGTCCCCCCCCCCCCCCCCCCCCCAGCATCTCCCTTTCTTAAAGTCAGCTGTACCATGGGACGCCTGGGTGGCTCAGCTGTTGAGCATCTGTCTTTGGCCCAGGACGTGATCCCGGTATTCCGGGATCGAGTCCCGCATTGGGCTCCCTGTGAGGAGCCTGCTTCTCTCTCTGTCTCTCGTGAATAAATAAATAAAATCTTAAAAAGAAAAAGTCAGCTGTACCATATAACACATGGGTAATGGTGTCTCATCTTATTCACCGGGCCCCTTCCATACTCATGGGAGGGGCCTGTACAGGGCATGTTTCACTGGGAGTCATTTGCCTACCGTGGTGGTGGGGGAATCACATGCAAAACCATGGCCATCCTATAGGCATTTTGCCCTGGCCCATCTCCACTCCACTGATTTTGCTTCAACTACTTAAATCTCTTTTTTTTTTTTTTAAGATTTTTTTTTTTAATGTATTCATGAGAGACACAGAGAGGCAGAGACATAGGCAGAGGGAAAAGCAGGCTCCCTCTGGGGAGCCCGATGCAGGACTTGATCCCAGGACCCCAGTATCATGACCTGAGCTGAAGGCAGACACTCAACCACTGAGCCACCCAGGTGTCCCACTACTTAAATCTTTTTAAGGTTCCACATTTACATTTTTTTAAAGATTTTATTTATTTATTCATGATAGATATATATGTAAATAGAGGCAGAGACACAAGCAGAGGGAGAAGCATGCATACAGGGAGCCCGACGTGGGACTCAATCCCAGGTCTCCAGGATCACACCCTGGGCCAAAGGCAGGCGCTAAACCGCTGCACCACCCAGGGATCCCCCCACATTTACATTTTTTAAATCAGAAAATCACCTGGCCCCCCTTCACTTCACAGTCCTCTGTGCCTCATGTCATGTTTCTGCTGAAGAACCTGCCACGGCTCCCTATTGTCTAAGATGTCAAGTTTAGATTTCTGGGCCTTCACCCTGGGCAGCTCTCCATCTGATCTTGCCTCTCCCTCCAGTCTTCATTAGCAGCACATTCCCATATGTCGGCCAGGGGTTTTTTCTCTTCCTGTGAACATCCCATGCTCCCCACTGCCGTCCCTTCCCACTGTCCAGGGAACCCTTCGAGGCCTACCAAGCCTATGTCACATTTTTCTTCCACCTAATTCAGATCCAGGATCCCACTTTCTCCTCCCTGGCTGACATAATTTGTCTTCTTGGGGTTTTCAAATTGTTTCCTGCATAGTTTTGTCCTCCAGTTAAATCGAAGAGTATTTGAGGGACAGAGACCACAATTTATATTTAACCCATGACCCACCATAGAGCTACATAGCTTGAAACATAGAATAGATGTTCAAGAAACATCTTTTGTATGGATGTCAGCACAGTGTGGTACTAATAAGCACAAATTGGAGTAGACCATTGGAATCTGATTTTCAGCTCCATATTTACTGGCTGTATGATTTGGACAAATTAATCTCTCTCTGTTTCTCAATTTCCTTCTCTGGGAAATGGAGAATATAATATTATTTTATGTGTGTTAGTCGAGTTGCTCTTTGTAAAGAACTTAAAATAATACTTGGTGCTTACCAAGCATTATATGGGGCTCCATTAAATCAATCACTCAATCACCCAGTCGTTCTAATCGAGGACCAACACCTGGAAAATCTGTACAGCTTTCTCATGAGCTACATATTAAACTGTTAGGCATCCAATAGGAACTAAAAAGTTGGATTCTGTTTCTACTGTTAGTTTAACTATGTGTGTTTTAGATTTCAAATGGAGTCTAATAGTAACAATGATGAATTCTAGATGATTTTCTCTCTTCTTTCTCTTAAAAGCAGAAATAACCTGTCATAAACCCTGCAGGCATCAGGAGCTATAAAAGATGCCCTGCTTCAAATCAGTTACCTTGCTTAACAAAACCTTGCCAGCAAATTTCATTCTATATCTACATTAATTGGCCAGGCAAAATGTAGGCCAGGTTGACCCTACTTAGAACAAGTGTAAGAGGAGGTCTATTGTTTCTTATAAATTTTACATCTGGTATTGGAAAAAAATCTCCTGTGGTGACCAAGCAGTTCCTCAATTTCTAGAATAGGGTTTCCAAAGAATTTATCTATACAGAGATTATTGCATTTCAAAACCTTTGGTTCCAGAATAGAAATAAATGCTCCCTCTGTGATCCCAAACATGCTGGAAACCTTTCATACCTCATACAAGAAGTTCTGCTTTTATATTCTCATCCTTTGGGATTTAAAAAAAGAAAATAGAGAAGAAAAATACATCATGTGCTGTCTGTATATTTCAGTGATACATATAGTACGTGAAGGATGTATTTTTCTTCCTTTTCTTTCTTCTTTTTCTTGTCTTAAAGCTTGCATATTTTTTAATAGTTTGAAATATTTGAACATAGCTTTATGGAAAGCCTCAAAAATCTTAACTGAAGTATCTCTTTTCCCAAACCTTGCTGTAGTTGCCTCTGATGTGAGGTGGTCATCGGATTACATTGCATGTAAGGTGCAGGTCTTAGAATGATGCACTGACTGGCAGGTAGAAATGTGTGTAGATCTTTTCCCCTGATGATTTCAGCCTCATCATTCCCTCAAGTGATCAGTGCAGCCAAGCACATTTATTTCTCCTTCTGATCCTTATTTATTTCTTGTTAATTAAAAATTAGGAGCTGTAATGATCCTTAATTAGTGACTATATGAAGATAAAACTATGGACCAACTATAGTAAGAACTTTCTCACTGATCACTTTTTCTCTCTCATACTCCCCTTCATACACTTTCACATTCTCACACTCACACATGCTCAGTCACACACACATTTTTTTTTTTAAGATTTTATTTGCTTATTCATGAAAGACATACACATAGAGGAACAGACACAGGCAGAGGGAGAAGCAGGCTCCATGCAGGGAACCCGACGTGGGACTCGATCCTGGGTCTCCAGGATAAGGCCCTGGGCCGAAGGCAGCACTAAACCGCTGAGCCACCCGGGCTGCCCCTCACACACAATTTTAGAGCTGGAAATACCGTTAAAGATTAATGAATCCAACCCCTAATGCATAAATAATAACTTTCATGTTTAGATTTAAACTCTCCACAGTATTTTCAATTAATATTTAGAAATAAAATTAGGGGCGCCTGGGTGGCTCAGTCGGTTAAGCATCTGCCTTTGGCTCAGGTCATGATCCCAGGGTCTCGGGATTGAGCCCTGCATTGGCTTCCCTGCTCAGCGGGGTGCCTGCTTCTCTCTCTCCCTCTACCTCTCCCCTCCGTGTTCGTGCATGCACACTCTTTTTCTGTCTCAAATAAATAAATCTTTTAAAAAATAGATAATATATATTGTGAACTCTATTTTGGAGAGGAATCTGAATAGAATGAAGAAGATCATGATTAGATAACCTAGGAAACCACCTTTTTTTGTTTTAATCCATGTGGGTTTTTTTTTTTTTTTTTCAACAAATTGACATAAAATAAGACATTTTAAAAAGTGTATAGTTTGAGGGACGCCTGGCTGGCTCAGTCAGTGATCTCAGGGTTGTAAGTTCTAGGCCCATGTTGGGTATAGAGATTACTTAAATAAAATCTTGGGGCACCTGGATGGCTCAGTGGTTGAACGTCTGCCTTTGGCTCAGGTTGTGATCCCAGGGTCCTGTGATAAAATAAAATCTTTAAAAAATAAAATAGGGATCCCTGGATGGCTCAGTGGTTTGGCGTCTGCCTTCAGCTCAGAGCGTGATCCTGGAGTCCTGGGATCAAGTCCCGCATCAGGCTCCGTGCATAAAGCCTGCTTCTCCCTCTGCCTGTGTCTCTGCTTCTGTGTGTGTGTGTGTCTCTCATGAATAAATAAATAAAAGCTTAAAAATTTTTCCTTAAATAAAATTTTAAAATGCATAGTTTGTATACACTGTAAAGCCATCACCATTAATATCATAAACATAAACATATTAATAATAAATAAACATATTCATCACCCCAAAGGTTTATTTGTGTCCCTGTAATCCTTTCTCTGCCCTTAATGACCACTGATCTATTTTCTATCACATAGATTAATTTGCATTTTCTCACATTTTTATATAAATGGAATAATCCAGTAATTATCCAAATAATCCAGGAATTATCCAAAGAATAATTATCCAAAGAATAATTCCTATTTTGGCCTGGTTTCTTCCACTCAGCATTATTAAGTTTTCGGTTCTTATAGATAAAACTACTATGAACATTTGGGTACAAGTGTTTGTGCAGACGTGTGCTTATTTCCCTTACTTAATCACCTAGCAATAGAGTGTCTAGGTCATACAGTAGATGTATATTTAACTTTTTAAGAAATTGTCAAACTGGTTTCCAAAGTGGTTGCAATGTTTTGTATCCTTTCGGTTTCCACATCTTTGCCGTTACTTGTTATGATCAGTCTTTTTATTTTTTATTATTTTTTAAGATTTAAAATCTTATTAAAGATTATTATTTAAAATAATGCTGGGAGCCTGATGCAGGACTCGATTCCAAGACTCCAGCATCACAACCTGAGCTGAAGGCAGACTCTCAACCACTGAGCCACCCAGGTGCCCCCAGTCTTTTTAATTTTAGCCATTCTAACAGGTGTGTAGTGGTACCTTGTGTTTTTTTTCCCACTAGATTACTGGTTTATTATAAAAGGATATAACTCAGGAACAACCAGATGGAAGAGATGCATAGGGTGAGGTGGGGCATGAGACCTGGAGCCTCCATGCCCTCTCCAGATGCACCACTGTCCCCACATGTCCATGTGTTCACCAACATGGAAGTTCTCCATTGTGAGGTGTTTCTTTAAAGATATTTATTTATTTATTTATTTATTTATTTATTTATTTGAGAGAGAGTGAGAGCAAGAGAGATTGCAGAGGCAGAGGGAAAAGCATACTCCCAGCTGAGCAGGGAGCTTGAGACTTGGTACTCCATCCCAGATCCCTGGGATCATGACCTGAGCCAAAGGCTTAACCAACTAAGCCACCCAGGCGCCCCTCTATGATCCATTTTAAGTTAGTTTTTGTGTATGGTGTATGGTAGAGGTTGAGGTTCAGTTTTTTGTGTTGACTGTCCAGTTGTTCCAACACCATTTGTTGACAAGATTATCCCTTGTCATAAAGCAGTTGACTATGTATGGATCTATTTCTGGACTTACTTTTCTAGTCTTTTGATCTATTTGTCTGTCTTTACACCAATACAACCCTGTCTTGATTTTTATATCTTTACGATAAGACTTGAATGCAGATAGTGTAAGTCCTCCAACTTTGTTCTGCTTTTTTTCTTCTTTTAAAGATTTTATTTATTTATTTCCTTGGGGTAAAGGCACAAGCGGTGGGAAGGGGCAGAGGGGAAGGAGAAAGAGCATCTTAAGCCGACTCCGTGCTAAGGACAGAGCCCAAAGTGTGGCTAGATCTCACAACCCTGAGGTCATGACCCGAGCCAAAATCAAAAGTCAGACGTTCAACCAAGTGAGTCACCCAGGTGCCCCTGTTCTTCTTTTTCAAAGTTGTCTTGGTTGTTTCATCTTTGGGAGCAAACTTTTTTAGTGCAGGCTATAAACCAAAAACTTAAGAGAACAGTAAACTGAGTGCATTAACCAAATACTTGATAAACATCCTCTGCCCTTAGCATGGTCCCTTTCTGTTAGCTAAAAGCTAAGACTTTTCTTTACGTTTTTCTCAAGTTATTTGGAGGGGGGGAAAAGCTATGACTGTGTGTGTGTGTGTGAGAGTGTGTGTGTGTGTGTGTGTGTGTATAGTGTGTGTTAAAAGAAATGTTACTGGGTATTGGGGGTCCAGGTGAGGGCCTTGAGGATGTTGTCCTCATGACACTGGGCTACATACCGATGGAGATCTAGTATCTTCAAGTGACTTGGATCTTACCCTACAGTAAGCTGTAATGACATCATGGGGAAGAGCCCATTTTGCTCCCTCTCTGCCTTAGTCAGTGGCAAATACGGGGAGGCTGGGGAGGACTGAGGGAACTAGAGGAAGATAAAAGTTTTGTGGACTGGGGCACCTGCATGACTCAATGTTTGAGCGTTTGCTTTTGGCTCAGGTCATGATCCTGGGGTCCCAGGATTGAGTCCCACATCAGGTTTCCCACAGGGAGCCTGCTTCTCCCTCTGCCTATGTCTCTGCCTCTCTCTCTCATGAGCAAATAAAAAAATCTATAAAAAACAAAAGTTTTG
Organism: Canis lupus familiaris; assembly: GCF_011100685.1. Lineage (NCBI taxonomy): Eukaryota > Metazoa > Chordata > Mammalia > Carnivora > Canidae > Canis > Canis lupus. The sequence continues at coordinate 20,974,133 of NC_049238.1, forward strand.
TGGACTGAAATTCTAACCACTGAGCCATTGCCACCCTTTCCTTGTCCCTCTGCCCTGTTTCCATTCTTTTTGGTATCCCTTGTTACTGCCAGGCTTGGGCTGTAGCTTCTCTTTTCTGGGTTGATGGCCTGAGTCACTTGCTTGGTTTAAGATACTCTAGAACTCACATTTGGGAAAGCATACTAGCTCCAAATCTCTATGCCCTAGGCTTAATGGCCCATCAAAGAGTATATTTTCCCTGCTGTGTGGAAAATACAGGGTTCAGAATGAAGCATGGTGGGCCTCTGATGGACTGTGGGATCCCAGGCCCCGGGGTGGCTCCTGGCGGCGCATGGCTCTCCACTGATGAGCTTCCGTCCCCTGCCCTCCTACAAGAGGGACGTGTCGAGCTGTCCAGGCCCATTTGTCAGAGTACCTGTTATATCCAATATTCACTTATTTTGATCTTTAAAGCCCCCTCTCCCCCACCTCAGACAGGTCTTGTTATTATCTCAGTATCCTTTCTTCCCAGGTGAGGAAGCGGAGTCTCAGAAAGTGAAATATTTGCCATGCTTATCAGTGCAGGGACAGGTGTGCCTGCCTCCCAGTCTTGACTCCAGCCCCATTCCTGAGCACCATGTATCCAGGGAGGCCCCAGGGCAGCCTCCCTCAGCAGTTTGATGGTATTGTTATCCTTAGCTTTGGGACCAGATTGAGGACTCGCCCACGTCAGGGTAGACGTGGGGCAGGAGAGCAAGTTGGGTTACGTGTGGTTGATTTGTGGATGGTGGATAAAGCCCTCCTCTCTGGCATCCGTGGGCAGCCTGGACTTTTAATAAATATGGTCGCGCCCTGCTTGCCTGTAAACTTTCCTGCTTTGGGATTAGAAGGGGCTTTGCTAAGCAGGAGGATGACAAAGGGCCTCTCTGTGCAGCTCTATTTTAGAATGGTTTCCCCAGGCCCCTTGGCTTCTTAGAAGCTGGCAGCCACGTTCTCTCCACCACATAACTCCCTTTGAGGATCATCTCCAGTCTCCATGGTAACTGCATGTCGGGAGACAGCCTGCTCTGTACTGTGGCTTTGTATTAGACACAATGAATTTAAATTGGATGCTCGGCAGTGAAGATAATCATTCTGGATTAGAGAGAAGCCCGGAGCTCCTCATTTCATAATTTTGGATGTTGGCACAATTCTCAGAGTTAGCCCTGTAATTCAAGCTCAAGCCACACCTACCCCTCTGTTCCTAAACTGCAGTTAGGTCCAATTTCACTTGGGCTTTTCTCCATCTTTTCACAGAGGAATCTTGGGGCCAGGGAGCCCCCTCAGTCAGGCTAGGGCTATCCTGAGCTCTAGGAGGGACAGCATAATGTAAAGGAAACGTGGGGGCTCTAGAATCAGATGGACCCTCATTCAGTCTGGCTGTGCGATTTCCTCTGAGTCTGCTTTCTTATCTATAAAAGGAGTTGAGTAACCTCTACCCTATAGAATCATATTTTTTAAAGTCTTTATTGTGCTAAAATATAACATAAAATTTGCCGTTTTAACCATTTTTAAGTGTGTAAGTCGGTGACATTAAGTACATACACAATGTTATAGCTGTAATAATCCATCTCCAGGGGCACCTGTGGGGCTCAGTCGATTAAACATCTGCCTTCTGCTCAGATCATGATCCGAGAGTTCTGGGATCGAGCCTTGAGTCAGGCTCTGCACTCAGCCGGGACTCTGCTTTCTCACTTTGCTTCTGTCCCTCCCCATGCTCATTCTCTCTCTCAAATAAATAAAATCTTTAAAAAAAATCTTTTTAAAGATTTTATTTATTTATTTTGAGAGACAGAGAGAGAGAGAGAGGCAGAGACACAGGCAGAGGGAGAAGCAGGTTCCACGCAGGGAGCCCGACATGGGACTCGATCCTGGGTCTCCAGGATCACGCCCTGGGCCGAAGGCAGGCACCAAACCACTGAGCCACCCGGGCTGCCCTTTAAAAAGATTAAAAAAAAAATCCATCCCCAGAATTTTTTCATCTTCACTAGCTGAAACTCTGTACCCATTAATATGACCTCATTCCCCTTTACCCCCCAACCCCTGGCAACCACCATTCCACTTTCTGGCACTGTGACCTTGACTACCCTAGGTACTTCATCTATGTGGATTCATACAGTATTTGTTCACTTGTGACTGGCTTATTTCATTTAGCATAACATTCTCCACTTTCAATTGCATTGTAACATGGGTACGAATTTCCTATTTTTTAAGACTAGGTGACATTCATATATATCACAATTTATTTCTCTATCTACGCATCCCTCGACCCTTGGGTTGCTTCTACTTTTTGGCTTTTAGGAATAATGCTGCTATGGGCACATATATCTGTCTGAGTCCTTGCTTTCAATTGCAGGCTCATCTTAAGGATCAAATAAGATAATAATGTTAAGAGCACAGCACATAGTAGGTGATCAGTAAATATTATTCTCTCTCCTGAAAGTGAGCTCAGCCCAGGAGGTAACTGCCACAGGAGCCTGCTGGCTTCGGCAAGAGTGATGTCACTTTGTACTGAGCAAGCTGCTTCTGTATCCCTGCAACACGCCCATCTGCCATGTCTGGGAATTAACACAATTCATTTCATGGTTTAAAGGAAATGTCTTAACCATGAAAATGTGCATCATCTCATGCATGCTTTTACATTCTCCCTCCAGTTGGTATCCACGTATTCCTAGTTCCGGAAGCCAGAAAATGTTAGGGCTGATGTATATACTTCCTTATCAGTTGTCTATTTTAAGTATTCCCTCTAGGAAACCCTGAGGCATGGTGAGATCACCCCAGGCTATGAGGTTTTGGGCTTAGTTACTGTTTTATAGGTATCAGATGTGTTCTTAGCATTTACAGAAGAGTATGTGATTTGGAGTAAAAATACCTAGTTCCCAGTCTTGGCCCAGCTCTAAGAAACTAAGGTATAAAAACCTCTGTGGCAAGAGGTGGTTGTGAAGACTTTTTTTTTTTTCTAAGATTTTATTTATTTATTCATGAGAGACAGACACACACACAGAGGCAGAGACATAGGCAGAGGGAGAAGCAGGCTCCCTGTGGGGATCCCAATGCGGGACTCAATCCCAGGATCCTGGAATCACAACCTGAGCCACCCAGGTGCCCCTGTTGTGAAGACTTGTTGAGGGAAGTACTTTGCTGTGCAGCTGACCCTCTCCTGGAGCACATCCTGCATTGAGGGAGGAAGGGACCAAGTCCTTGGGCAGGGGTGCAGCTCTCTGGGAGATTCTCTCTGGGTCTAGTTTCATCCAAAGGCCCTCTAATAGGGGTGACTCTCTGCTGCCTTGGGTACCTCCAGGGGTGAGAATCCCAGAGCCCAGGAACCGTCCTTCCCTGCACATGGTTCTGGTGCTGGGTTCTGCTGCCAGCACTGCTGCATGAGCAGCACCCCCTCCCCACCGAGAGAATCAGCACCCCCTTTATACTTAGGAATTTGAGACAGAAGGGGAAGGAGGAGAAAAGCTGTTTCCAGCCTCCTGACCTGTGCATGACCCACCTGCTCCTTGCAAAGGGGGGGGGAGGGAGGCCTGCTCTTTATTGCTGAGGCTGAAGGGAGGCGGGGAGATGAGGACTTCACACGGAACCTCAGACCCTCTGGCCCTTCGCCTAGCGCTCCCGCTGGTGGTGGTGCTATGCGTGCCCCGAGTCTACCTGTTGAGCCAGCGCCAGACAGGCTTACGTCAGGGCTTCCTGAGCAGATGTTTGCTCACTGTCCCTGAGACCCCCCAAACTGCCCTGGTTTGTTCGCTTCTGGGGAGGGGGCATTCAGGCCTCCCAGGGTTGGGATGGGGGTGGCATTTAGCCTTTAGGGCAGCTCCCATCCTCTAGAAGTCAGTGAGCCGGGGAGTTTCTTGCCCTGGTAGGAGGGCTTGCTTCTCCCATAATCTCCGGCCAGCCTGGTCTTCCTCCCACCTCTTGGCTATCCTTCCCAGAGTTCTTCCTCATCTTATCTTGTCTCAATCCTCTGTGTGCAGCTCAGAGCCCTATCCCAGGTCACCTCCTACTCACCTTGCCTCCCCAGGTGACCTGTTACCCATGATTCCCTCCGTTAGAGCTACAGCTCAGACACCTCAGTGTGCCTCCCCCAAACTCAGCACGTCCACCACAACCCTTCTTCCCGCTCAGCGATCCCTCCCCCCAGGAACGGCACCCCCATCCTCTCAGGCCAGAGCTGGCTCGCCCAAGGCCACGGGCGATACAGGAAGAACTCGGATCTGGGTCTGCCAGGCTGCAGAGTCCCAGCTTCTCCCACTGGGAGATATTGTCCCCCCACACTGCTAACAAACAGAAAAATGCAAATGTCACTCTAAGCTCCAGCCAAACTCTGGGCCAGCCCTGAGATGCCTCCCCCTTTATTGGCATGCTGGATCTCTGCCTGGACCCTTCATCAGCCGTCCCTGCCCTCTGGACTCCCCACTCCCTCAGCTCTCCCGGGCTGCTTCCTCTGGCACGCCCTCTGCCAGCTTCCTGAGCCCAGCCCTCTCTAGCTGATTCTGCATGCAACTCCCGTAGGAGTGTGGGCTTAGTGCCACACTTCTAATTTTTCCAAACCTTGCCCCTGGGAATTTGACTCCATTTCCTGTTTTGCTAAGAGGTCTGGAACCAAGGGTCCGGGCACCCTCTGATCATCTCCTCCTTTCTTGATTCTTCACCCCTCTTGAATGGATGGGAAGAGGGGTCCCTCCCAGCCTGAGAGATATGAAGATCAACCCTCAGTTGCCTCATGGGAACAACGGGGACAGTAATGTACCTATTTCACAGGGTCGTTGTAGCAGTTCAAGGGGCACAGAGCACAGGCTCAGTGGGTGTTGGTTATCATTAATCACACTCGTCTCCACTTGGATGGCCCCCGATCAGCTCTCTTAGCACGAACAAAAACTCCTTTCCCTCTCCTCCCTTCTCAGCCACGCAAGCATGAAACCTCCCTCATTATTTACACCACCTTCCCTTCCAGCATCAAACCTGGCTGCTGCTGCTTCTCCTGAGAAACAGCTTTCACACTTGTCCCTCCCATCCCTGGCCCCAAATGCAGGGCCGTCACAGTGCAGCTGGCACTCCAGAGCCAGGGTATCGGAAGTCAGCCTTCACATTCTTCCTCTGCTCCGGAGCCTGCTGTGACTACCGACTAGTCCAGGGAGGGGGGTGAGGCCCCACGTCCCCTCTGGAACTGTGCCCCTCCCTCAGGACCACCATCTCCGTAGCACACAAGTTGCAAACCTTTGCCAACCAGATGCAATCCGTGTTCAGCAAGGTCCTCAGAGTTTGGTCCTAATTAGACCTGCCTCAGCCCAAACTAAACAGATCTGCTGTGCTCCTGACTTTGCCCACACTGTCCTGCCCACCTGCCAGCTCTTAAGCTGCCTATCCAGCATGTCCTTCTCTTCCTTTGGCCTTTTTTAAGATTTTATCTATTTATCTGAGAGGGCATGAGCTCATGAGCAGGGGGAGGGGTAGAGGGAGAGAGAGAAGCAGGCTCCCTGCTGAGCGGGAGCCTACCCAGGACTCCTGAGATCATAGCCTGAGCCAAAGGCAGATACTTAACCGATCAAGCCACCCAGGCACCCCAAGAGGAACGTCACTTTTGATGCCTTATACTCTCATAGTACGTTGAAGTCATTTCTATTACAAATGAACCTTTTTCTTGTCCTGTTTGCCAATCACTCTCAGTACCTAAGATGTTTGTATTTCTTGCTTCTTCTGGAGAGCATCTGGTACATGTAGTAGAGGGCACATGGTGTGTACATTAATGCTACCTACAGACTATACGTATTGCCAATAAACACTACTATTTATTGGGCTCCTACTATGTGCAGGCACTGTGCTAAGTGCTTTACATGCATTATTATCTCATGTAGTTAGAGTAACGCCATGGGTATATATTATTATCCTCATCTTACAAATGAGGAAATGGAGCTCAAAGATTAAACAACTTGCCCACGTTCTTACAAGTAAGTGATGGAGTTAGAATTTAAATCTGGATCTGCCTGCCCTAAGGTCTGATTCTTGTCACTATACTATTTTGCCTCTAAATATAACATTACTATGCTTGCAAATGGCGGGCAGGGTAAGTTGAGGAAAATGTCCTTTTCCCAAAATATATTGTGGACTGAAGGTTGCCTGTTTTCCTCTGCAGAAAATTTAAAAAATCGGGGTGCCTGGGTGGCTCAGTAGGTTGAGCGTCTGCCTTCAGCTCAGGTCATGGTTCCGAGATCTTGGGATGAGTTCTGAGTTGGGCTGCCTGCTCGGCAGGGAGTCTGCTGCTCCCTCTCCCTCTTCCTGCCCCTCCCCCTGCTTGTGCTCTCTCCCTCTTTTTCTCTCTCTGTCAAATAGATGGATAAAATCTTTAAAAAGAAAAAGAGAGGGCAGCCCGGGTGGCTCAGCGGTTTAGCGCTGCCTTCAGCCCAGGGCCTGATCCTGGAGACCCAGGATCGAGTCCCATGTCGGGCTCCCTGCATGGAGCCTGCTTCTCCCTCTGCCTGTGTCTCTGTCTCTCTGTCTCTCTCTGTGCCTCTCATGAATAAATAAATAAAATAGTTTTAAAAAGAAAGGGAGAGAAAGAAAGAAAATTCAAAGAATGCAGTGTGTTTTAGCTATGTTGGTAATGCTAAGAGTAAGAGCATGGTGAGGTCAGACGGGCGACCAGGCCTCCAGATGATATGGGAGAGGCCATGGACTCAGAAGGTAAGAGTGGAAAGTAAAAGGAAGTTTGGGAGTGCAATTAATTGCAAATATACAATTTAGAGAAAGCCAGTCAGCTGCATGATGAGCTCAATAGGCTGTAAATTTTGGGTCAAGAAAAGACTTGAGAGCTGTCTGTATAGCCACAGGGACAGAAAGGGTGGCCCCAGGGAGCTGATCACACAGCAGTGGGATACCCTGCAGAAATATTAGGGGTGATTTTTAAATTTTTTGTTTGTTTTGTTTTTGTTTTTGTTTTCCTCAGAGAAAGGAGGCAATTGATAGACAGGAATGGGAGTGACTCCAAAGGAGGCTGGAGCAGTGGTCTGCACTCAACTTGCCTGGAAGGGAATTGTCAGAGAGTCAGTGTCCTGAGCCCCCAGTGTGAGCTTTCTGAATTGGTAGTGAAGTTCAGTGTAAGCCTGTTAAGAGCCAGATCACCCTCGATTAGGCAAGTGTAGCCAGTCAATAAAAATGTGGGACTCCTTGTTAAAAAATTATGAAGAATTTTAACATGATGACAGCAAAACATTAAATCCCAAGCAGGAGAGCCTCTCTACATGCAGGGAACTGGGGGACCCCACAGACCAGGTGCCCAAAAAGCTGCCTATGGCTGGTGAACTTGTGTTTCAGGATGAGAAAGATACTGACCGAGTGCCAGGCATGGCTCTAAGCACCATACATATGTCATCCTATTTGATGAAATGCTCAGGTCCTTGTTTTGGTAAGTTTCTCAAGTCCCAAGACACCGTGGTGCTTCAGAGCTGGCTCTCCAGAGGGCCTTTAAGAAGCCAACAGATCCTTGATGGTGAAGGAAGTTATTCGGAGCAAGAGAGAAACCACCGAGCTAGTGATTTTTTTTTCTCTTGTACTTTGGGAGATTGTGAATAAAAGATAGAAGATAATTTTAATGTGCAAAGCAAAAGAACTAGTTCAGCAATTCCAAGAGAAGCAGATCTAGCTGAACCAGTGTTGCCTTTCCCAGCTGCATTAGAAAATGTGGAAATGTTTGCATCGCGCTCACTAGTCTACAAAACACATCCAAATACTTGTTATTTGATTCTCAGTGCTAGAGCATTCCATTCTTAAAGATTGAGTTGCCCCTGGTTGATAGGCCTAGGTAGTAGCAGATCCTGCTTTTTTATTCCCATCACCTCCCCCAACACAAACCCCCTTGTTTATGCCCTGTAGGAAAATATGCTCCAGGAAGCCCCTCCCTCTTCCCCAGTGAGAAACCCCACAGATTCCCTCTGGCTCAAGTGCCTTCTCAATAGCAGAGCACGAAGTTTGTGCCTTGACCTGTTGTTCCACCTTGGAACAAGCTGCTGCTTTGGGGGAAGGGTTGCAGGGCAGGGGCAAGGGATGGAGAGTGTGGAATTGGAAGATTTTTAAAAACCATTGCTACTGGGAACCCAGCAAAATGTGATTCAAGCTGCAGCAAGGCAGAAGATGGTAAGTGATTCTCCAGAGAGCCTTGTCTTGACAGAGGCAGGAAGGGCCAATACACTGTTCTCTCCAACACTGTGATGTCAGCAAATAAATCATATTTTTCTGAAATTTCTTTCCAACTTTCTGAGCATGGCCCTGGTCCCTATGGAGACCCTGTGTGCCCCGCAGTGGTCTGAACTTCTAAAGCATGAAGGTGACATTTCTATCAGGTGTAGGTTGAGTTTCAATACAAGTTCTGCCCAAGTTTATGCCTGGAAAGTGGATTACCAATAAGTATATTGGGTTGTATTAGGAAGCAAGTGGAGGTGACGTTACTGGGCATCAAATAAATCCAGATTCACCCAGCAGAAGATCACAAATGTCAAAAACAAATCATGGTAACCCTTTGAAATACTCAAGTTATGTTTCATCTCCTGCCAAATGTGTATAATAATGCTGTGTCTGTTGATTAAACAGATGGTCCCAATGTCCATTTATCCACTATTAAGTTATCCACTATTAACTCTGTAGTTAACTCCTGGGCTCATGTAGTAAGAGTTGGAGGTGTGCATGCACCACTAAGCTACACATCCACTTCCTGGCAACTTCTACCTCCATATGGGGACTGTACACATATGAGCAGGAATACTCAAGCACCATGTGTGGTGGTAAATAAATGTCCATGAACTCAGAGCTAAACACCTACGTGGAAGAGCATTCATATAATTAATTAATTAATTAATTAATTAAATGAATGAAATAGATCTTAAAGATATTGAGTTTTTTAAAAAAGCAAGTTGCAGGGATCCCTGGGTGGTGCAGCGGTTTAGCGCCTGCCTTTGGCCCAGGGTGCGATCCTGGAGACCCGGGATCAAATCCCACGTCAGGCTCCCGGTGCATGGAGCCTGCTTCTCTCTTTGCCTGTGTCTCTGCCTCTCTCTCTCTGTGTGACTATCATAAATAAATAAAAATTAAAAAAAAAAAAAGCAAGTTGCAAAAAAGTATGGACAGTAGGATACCGTTTGTGTAGATTTTTTAAATTAACAAGACAAACCATAGTAAAAGCATAAAAATATAGATTTATATATTTTTAAGGCAATTTATATGTCAACCTCTGGGGAGGGGGATAGAGAACAGGACGGAGGGCTTTGGTTGGATTGCTTGTATTTCTTTTTTTTTTTTTTAAGATTTTTATTTATTTGAGAGAGAGTGCACATAAGTAGGCAGAGCAGCAGGCAGAGGGAGAGGGAGAAGCAGGCTCTCCACTGAGCAGAGAGCCAGATGTGGGGCTCCATCCCAGGACGCCAAAAGCAGACACTCAACCAACTGAGCCACCCAGGTGCCCCCCCCTTTTTTTTAATGTTTTTTTTTTAAAAAACAGCGAAAAATGTTAAATCTGTTATGTTTGACTAGTGAGTTCATGCTATGTGTTGTAGTATTTTCTATAATTTTACTGTATGGTTGAAATATTTCATAATTTTCAGAAGAAAGTATTTTGAACACATAAGCATAGTTAACTAAATTTTTTTAAGGATTTATTATTTGTTTTGAGAGAGAGAACATGTGGGGGGCTGCAAGGAGGGGCAGAAGGACAGAGAGAGAGAGAGAGACACTCTCAAGCAGACTCCCCACTGAGTGGGGAGCCCAATGGGGCTTGACCCCAGGACCCTGAGATCATGATCCGAGCTGAAACCAAGAGTCAGACACATAACCAACTAAGCCACCCAGGCGCCCCACGTGGTTAACTAAATTTTAAATAATTTTTAGCTTTTTCTCAATTTCTGTTTAAAATAGATATTATAAATAATGTCTATTAAATAGATTTTGGAAAACTAGAGAAACTAAATAACTCAGATTCTCATCACTCAAAACAGTCCTTGTTAATGTTTTGGTATATTTCCTCCCATGTTTTTCCTTGTGTGGGTGCCTGTGTGTTTAAACATACTTCTCAGCATCTTGGGCACACATATTGAATCCTGCCTTTTTCGCTCATTATAGTATCACCCTTTTTCCATGTTATGACTTAGACTCCATGAACATCATTTCTGTTGACTTCCATTAAACATTGTCCACAGCTTGCTTAACCAACACCATTTTTGCATAAAACCAGGAACGTTCAGCAGTCACGCAGTCCCATACTTGTAAACATAATCCTTTTGAAAGCCTCAGGAACAGGATTGGGTCATGCTCTCTGTTGATTTCTACAAGGCTGTTTCTGTGTGGGATGACAGTAAAAAGGTCTGTCACATCTGTGATATCACACTCCAAGGAAGACAGAGCTTGTCGGCATTCATCCCGTGGGTTGGAACTGTATATATTTTAAAAGCCAGCTCTGGGGATGCCTGGATGGCTCAGCGGTTGAGCATCTGCCTTTGGCTCGGGGAGTGATCCCGAGATCCTGGGATCAAGTCCCGCACCGGGCTCCCCGCATGGAACCTGCTTCTCACTCTGCCTCTATCTCTGCCTCTCTTTGTGTTTCTCATGAATAAATAAATAAAATCTTAAAAAAAAAAAAAAAAAAGCCAGCTCTGTTTATATCTTGCCTGAGAGGCAACAAGTGCTCGTACATACTTGTACATCCAGCATTTGGTCTGGGCTCCTGAATCTTTGCTGATCCTGTTAAACTTGTGCTTTGAGGCCTGAGGTAATAGCAGATATAATTAGTCCAGATATTTATGTGGCTCTTCCCAGCTTATAGGTGCTCTCACATCCATTGCTACCAGATCTTCTCTGGGCCCCCAGGAGGTGAGGTGTAGAGTGAGCACACAGTTGGCCCTGGATTCCAGCCAATAAGTGAGAAAGTCAGCACCACCATCCAGTGACACCTACCAGAACTCTTCAGTTACTGTCCTTAGGCTCAGGCAAGAGGGGTCGTGTCTACCCAGAGCCCACTGTCCTCTTCTAGACTCAGGGTCCCTGGACTTTCTTAGTAAATGGTCCTGAGCACTTCCAGGTCCTATGCAAGCTTGAATCTCTTCTGCTGGGAACCAGACTACCTGTGTGTGCATGCCTGGGTCCAAGGGTAGCATTTTGCAGGGAGTGAGCAGATCTTAGACCTGCAGGCTGCAGGATGAACCCAGGATCAGGGATGTGGGCAGGGGGCAGCTGCAAAGGCTGAAGGTTAACATCCCATATAATGTAGCTCAGAGCTGCAGACTCCAAGAGCTCTAAATTCAGGCCTGGCCTTCTCGGCCATATATTTGTTAGAGTAGTAGGAGGATAGAATGTATTCTGTTTGACAGTTAGCTTGATCTGTAACTTTTAACCACTTAGAGATTCAGCATAGGGACCTCCTTTTCTCCTCTTGCTCTGGGACCCACAGATCTTAAGAACAGTATCAGCTCTCTGATTATCCTGTTTCCAGCTGTTTCCAGGTCCCTCTTTTTCTATCCAAGGCTAGAGACCTACTGAGTGGGATGTAGAGGAAGACAATCTAGAACCAGTAAAACAAGTGTATAAAATATAAACAATTTAGTGTATGAAATATCAATATCTGATACCCCCTGTGTCTACATGTAAAGGCAAGAAATGCATTTCAGGGAAGAATAGAGTACAACCACCTGCTGTAAGGATGAATCAGCCCGGCACATCCAGCCAGATCACAAATAGAAACCAGCGAGTAAAGCTACAATCTGCTGCTCTTCCTCTTCTCATTTCCCTGCACCCCCTATCCCATTTCCCTCGCTGTGTACCGCAGAACCACCGCCCTCTGTTGGTGGCTTTAAGCCATGCAAGAAGTCGGACTCCTGCCCTCCCGACATGGCCCAGCCAACATCAGCGTGGGAAATCCATGCTGCAAGAGTTTTCATTTTAATTCTTTGACCACTAAATTAACGTTTTTCAGTTCCCCAACCCCCAGCAGTGTTTCTGATTTGTGATTTAGGATTTGACTGTGACTGGAGAAGCATGAAATCATTAAGAAAATTTCACTGTCCCGTTTTCTTCCTCTACAGAAAACAGAGATAAACAGCCAAAGTCTGGATAATTAAATGCACACATAAGGACAGACTTCACTCAGTCCACTTTATTAAAGACATTTCACTTGATTTTCCCAACTAACCAGCCAGGGAACTAATTTAGGTAAAGCTTAGAGAGGTTAAGTAACTATTATAATAGCTATTATAGGTAAAGAATCTCAGAGACGTTAAGTAATGTGGCTGAGGCTATCCAGCTGGGAGGTGGTGAACGAGGACTCAAACTTAGGCTGATCCAAATTACTGTCAGGACCCAAATAGAAGGATGGGTTTTGTCTAAACTTCTACTCATTGGAAAAAAAAGAGTCACCCTCTATCAGAGCATACAGAAAGTAGCAGAGCCCTCTCTTGATTATTCTGTTTTGATGAAGTTTTGTTTGGGAACAACATTAGCCAGGAATAGTCTTTGGTCAATGCTCATTCTGGAAGTTTGTGCAGGTCAGCCGACCAAATTGGTTGTTAAAAAAGTATGCATGGGCGAGGTGAATCTTTAATACAGATTTAGTAATTATTGGGATCCCTGGGTGGCGCAGCGGTTTGGCGCCTGCCTTTGGCCCAGGGCGCGATCCTGGAAACCCGGGATCGATTCCCACGTCGGGCTCCCGGTGCATGGAGCCTGCTTCTCTCTGCCTGTGTCTCTGCCTCTCTTTCTCTCTCTGTGACTATCATAAATAAATAAAAAAATTTAAAAAAATATTAAAAAAAAAAGATTTAGTAATTATTCCTGGAGCTATGCTTTTTTTTTTTTTTATCACAAATGAGGCTTCTTAATGATTTCTTTTTAAGTGGTATCTTGTGGAGATTGTGAATAGGGTAATTTTTCATTGATAAATCATACAGGGACCTAAAAAGTACTCGATCTCAAACAAGATAAATGGAAATGAACTCAACGTGCTTGGAAAAACTGAAGACAAAGAACTCCCATGCGGAAGGTGCACATGAAAACTTGGAATAAAATCGTTTCATGAAATATGAGTGAATAAAACAAAATGATATATCCAAATTAACATTTTATATTAGGATTTAAATACATCTGGATAACTAAATAATTATAAATAGACATTTTGTTACCTCAAACATTTGGTTGTGTTGTCTCTATATTCACATTGGCTAAAATCATTGGGTGTGGGAGGAGGGGAGTCTGGAAAAGAAAGGCTGGCCTCAGGCTGGGGTAACACACTAAGTGTTTTTTCCAAAGCACCGAGCTAGAACCCATGACAAGGAAGAAGTGGGTTTGTGCTGGATCCACAGTGGTGATAAAGGTTACTGGCTCCTGTATGTCCAGCTCCTTACAATTTCCCAAGCATTGCTGCACTGGAGACTCACAGCCTCTTGCTTGATAGGGTCTGTGGTTGTCCTGAATGTCCATCCAAGGGCTCTGTGTGTCTTTGCATTGGTGACTTGGCTGTGGGAAGGGATGTAATGAGACTGCTTTTCCCGTCTCCTGCAGGCAGCACTAGTTGGAGGCACCACCATGGTCATCGGCCACGTCCTGCCTGATAAGGAAACCTCCCTCGTGGATGCCTATGAGAAGTGCCGGGGTCTGGCGGACCCCAAGGTCTGCTGTGACTATGCCCTGCACGTGGGGATCACCTGGTGGGCACCCAAGGTAATGGTGCTGGGTGGAATCCCAAAAGAAGAATGAATGTTCTTTTTAGAACAGGCAGAGGGACCATTTGGTCAGAGTCAGCTAGGGTGGGGTGCTCTCCCACAGGTGTGGGACCCGCACCACCACCATCCCAACTCCCCCAAATGCCAAGAGAAAAAACACATGGTTCCGCAAGAGGACCAGAAGGCTCATTCTGCTTAATTTAAAGGGCCAGTTTTCCAGCAGACACAGAGGGCCTAAGACCAGAGGTGTGGAGAGCGCTGAGTCCTTGCTCAGACCACAGCAGCAACTCTTTTAAGCATTTGACAGAATACTTTACGGTGAGCGCTGCTGACTCCTAAAGTGGCTGCTGCTGAATAGTGGGCTTGGCAAGAGTCAGGCTCATTGTCATGCTGGAAGTGACAGCTTGGTCCTGAGGGCTCAGAACAGAACAGAAGGTCCCATACTGACTGGTTATTGCTGCCTGGTACAAATGGACTGGGCTACTTCTTTCCTGGGGGGCCCAGCTCCTGCTCTGAGAGCCGTGAGGCTGCTCCTGGCACATGCTGAGGCTGGCTCCCACTGAGCCGTTTCTCGCTTCAGCCTCTGTGGCCCTCTGGCTTTCCTGTCCTTCCACTGCTCCAGGCCTCAGGGCCAGAGTCCAGTCCCCTCTCCCCGATTCCCACTTCTTTGCTCTTCCCCAAAACAGATAGACGAGCGTTTAGATTTTGTTTCACTTCTGGACTTTTACTGCTTGTTATCCCAGGGAAGCAGCCTGGATGCTCATTCTTTTATCAATTCCGTGTTAATCACCATGTGCCGGTACTCCGTGGGTGCCCTAGAATCAGAAAAATAAATAAGCACTGGGGCACCTGGCTGGCCCAGTCAATAGAGCGTGTGGCTCTTGATCTCAGGATCCTGAGTTCATACCCCACTTTGCGCATAACATCGTCTACTTTTAAAAAAACAAAAAACAAAAACAACAAGCATTAAGACATTTTACAAAGTTCTTCAGCTCTAGAGACTGGTCTACAGGGCCTGACTCCCTTCTCAGATGGTAATTAAAAGCCTCAGGTACTACTGCCCTTGGGTTTTAGCTGTGAGTGTGGGGCTCACCCAGTCTCCTCTGTTATTTCTCACCTGGTCCTTCTGAAAAGCTCAGACCCCTCCAAGCCTCACACCATGAAGACCTCCCTCCTGGTATTGGGTAAAGGCACAGACCACCCTAAATGTCAGTCAGCCCTTATCTCAGGTGAGGGTTTTGTTTATTTTGGACACCCTCCTGGGTGGATGACCCTACCTGGAGCCTCTCTATTCCCTCCACCTGGAGTTGGCCTGGAATAGAGCATCCATTCCAGTTCTCAGCCACACTGAAGCCAGGCCAGCCATCCTTAGGTCCCCAGAGGTTATGGGGACTTCCACGCATCTAGAATTTCAAATTCTTTTTTTTGTTATTATCAAATAATTTCTTTCTAACTGAAGATTTTAAAAATAGAAAAGAAGCCCATCATCTGGTCACTCCAACACAACCACTATTGTTTTAGCTTATTTCCTTCCAGTCTTTTCTTCATATGTGCTTTTTTACATAGTAACTCTTTTACTCAATGTGAGCATTTTTGGTTTGGCTGCATGGTCTTCATGACCATCAGTGTGGTGGCTACCTAATGTCCTATCAACGAAATAAACCTCAATTTATATTCCTATTGTCAGACCAATGTTGCTTCCAGTTTTTTCCTAATGTAGGTAACGTTGGGATGAAACTCCTTATTCATGTAGCTTTGATCATATTCCTAAATTAGATTTTCCCCAGAGTCTCAGGATTGGGTTTCTTTGTTTGTTTTAATTTTACTTTTAGGCAATCTCCAAGCCCGACCTGGGGCTCGAACCCACAACCCCAAGATCAAGAAGAGTTGCATGCTCCACTGACTGAGCCAGCCAGGCGCCTTGGGTCTCAGGATTTTTAGCATTATTCTACTGAATTGTGCATATTTATTAAGGGGGCAGAGGGCACAAGCCCTGAGAGTAAAAAGGTGTTAGTGCATTTATGAATAAGGCTAACTTGGAGTCAGAAACATAGGACAAGCCTACGGAATAGCAGAAACATTCCTGGACAGTAACAATAAAGTTCCTGTATGTGTGTCATACTTGACAATTTTCAAAGTACTTCTGCATCTGCTTGCTCACATGACCTCACAGCAGCCTGTGGGGTGGGTGAAAAGTGAGATGATACTGTGAGGTTGCTGGTGGTCATATGGCCCACATCTCCATCCTGAGCCAGCATCTGCCAGCCAGCCTCTTGAACATCTGTACTCACGTGGCATTGCCTTTGCATTTTGCTCTCCAGGTGAAAGCAGAAATGGAGACACTGGTAAGGGAGAAGGGTGTCAACTCCTTCCAGATGTTCATGACCTACAAAGACTTGTATATGCTTCGGGACAGCGAGCTGTATCAAGTGTTGCATGCTTGCAAGGACATTGGAGCGATCCCCCGAGTCCATGCTGAGAATGGGGAGCTCGTGGCCGAGGCAAGGCAATAGAGAATAGAGAATATTGGGGAGGGGGTGCTGGGGTGCCAATACAGATAACTGGGTCTGGGTGGGGGGGAGATTCCTGACCACCCATCACCCATCTCACAATTTTGTTCAGACAAAATAAGTTATAAAAGAAAGTGCAAGATGTTGACAACCCCACAGATGACAAATCTTAATCAGAAAATCCAAACTTGTCTACTATCTGTAAAAAAACAACAACAAAAAAAACTCTTCACAGTACAAAATGGTTTTTAAGTCTTAGATAATGTCTTAGTTCTAATATGATATTTTTTTTTTTTTTTTTTTTTTGCCATTTTAGGTCAGTTTTTAATATGTATCAGCTCTTAATTTAAATTGAGTGAATAGTAAAGAGTCTGAAAAAAAAGAATATAATCTGGAAGCATTTAGGTACAAGTAATAAATCTTATTAGAAGATATCTGTTTACTCATAGGCAGCTGTGTAGTTTACTATAAAGCAACCACAATTCAAACATTATGGCATTACTTTTTTTTTTTTTTTTTCTTTTTTTTTTTTTTTTTTTTTATTGGTGTTCAATTTACTAACATACAGAATAACACCCAGTGCCCGTCACCCATTCACTCCCACCCCCCGCCCTCCTCCCCTTCTACCACCCCTAGTTCGTTTCCCAGAGTTAGCAGTCTTTATGTTCTGTCTCCCTTTCTGATATTTCCCACACATTTCTTCTCCCTTCCCTTATTTTCCCTTTCACTATTATTTATATTCCCCAAATGAATGAGAACATATAATGTTTGTCCTTCTCCGACTGACTTACTTCACTCAGCATAATACCCTCCAGTTCCATCCACGTTGAAGCAAATGGTGGGTATTTGTCATTTCTAATAGCTGAGTAATATTCCATTGTATACATAAACCACATCTTCTTTATCCATTCATCTTTCGTTGGACACCGAGGCTCCTTCCACAGTTTGGCTATCGTGGCCATTGCTGCTAGAAACATCGGGGTGCAGGTGTCCCAGCGTTTCATTGCATTTGTATCTTTGGGGTAAATCCCCAACAGTGCAATTGCTGGGTCGTAGGGCAGGTCTATTTTTAACTCTTTGAGGAACCTCCACACAGTTTTCCACAGTGGCTGCACCAGTTCACATTCCCACCAACAGTGTAAGAGGGTTCCCTTTTCTCCACATCCTCTCCTAATATGATATTTAAATTCCATTATAGCAAAAGAATTTGAAGCACCTCTAAGAAATATTTTAAGGAGATTTGACATCAGAATAAATGAGAGTCAGCTCTCTGCTTTCCTGTTACCATCCGCCCTCCAGAAGAGCTGGGATATTATTAGCGGTCTACTCACTGATAGATGAGTCCCTTTGTGCTCCTGGATCTTAAATAGGATACTTGGAAAAGGATACTTGGAAAGGAAAGCCACATCATCTAGATGTGGCTGGAAGCTAGAGACTTGACTAGACTTCAGTGGGGCAGTTCTGACTTTCAGTCCGATCGTCTTTCATGTCCCAAACTTGCTGGTTAGATACAGAACTGTAATTTTAAGAGGAAAAAATATATTCCATCCTTATGGAGGTGAGACCTAGGAGAGTCTTACTGCCCCCTTACTGCAAGGGAGCCCTGTACTGATTCTGCCCTCTTTGGGAGATGAATACTACAGAGGTGAGAAAAGTAGCAAGTCTATTGCAATGGGCTCTGTCCAACATATTTGAGAGTCCCTGGGGTTTGTGATTTTCTTGTATCATTCAATTTTCTGTCTTTTATTCAGGGTGCCAAGGAAGCGCTAGATTTGGGTATCACGGGCCCAGAAGGAATCGAAATCAGCCGCCCAGAGGAGGTGAGGAAAACTTTCTGTGCCTTTTGTCAGCTTCTTTCCTATGGGTTCATAGAATCTTTCTTTTTTTTAAATTTATTTATTTATTCATGAGAGACACAGAGAGAGAGAGGCAGAGATATAGACAGAGAGAGAAGCAGGCTCCCTGCAGGGAACCTGATGTGGAACTCAATCCAGACTCCAGGATCATGCCCTGAGCCAAAGGCAGATGCTCAACCACTGAGCCACCCAGACATCCCTGGATTCATAGAATCTTTTTTTTCTAAGATTTTATTTATTTACTCATGAGAGCACACAGGGAGAAGCAGAGACATAGGCAGACAGAGAAGCAGGCTCCCTGTGGGGAGCCCGATGTAGGACTCGATCCCAGGACCCTGGGATCATGCCCTGAGCCAAAGGCCTTGGGCTTCCTTGGGAATGACATTTGGGGGGAAACCAGACCCATCTGATTTGATTCTGATTTCAGGGATCTGAGGGAGACAATGTGAGCACAGCAGGGGCTGCTTTCCCCAAAATTGAATGGGCAGTGGGGAGACAGAGTGAAAGGACCTTCATGAGTTTTTTTTTTTTTTTAAAGATTTTATTTATTTATTCATGAGAGAGAGAGAGAGAGAGAAAGAGGCAGAGACATAGGCAGAGGGAGAAGCAGGCTCCATGCAGGGAGCCTGACGTGGGACTCAATCCTGAGTCCCCAGGATCACGCCCTGCGTTAAAAGCGGTGCTAAACCACTGAGCCACCCGGGCTGCCCGGACCTTCATGTTTTAAAAGAAATTCCAGGCTATAAGCCAGTGAGTGAGTCAACGTTTTTGGAATGAGATCCTTTTGAGCATCTGAGGAAAACTTCAGATGCTTCCCACCAACAACCAGAGGCACACAGGTGTCCATGCTCCCTGCCCCTTATTACCCCATGACCCACGGCAATGGTAATGAAAAGCCCCACCATCCTTCTGCCCTGTGGTTTTGTCCTTGTGCAGTTTTGCAGGGCATCCACCCACATCCCCCATAGCCCCCCCACTAAAGAATTCTGCTCTGGCGGGATCACATTGGACAAATAGTGCCTTCTTGTCCTGTGACCCTATTCAGATATCCTCTGCCATTCGTGAGGAGAAAGCTATTTCCCATTTCTTCAAAGCCTTCCGTGCAGAATGCTGGCTGGATGTTCACGAGGCACAAGGATCCAGAGACAGGACGTGATGACACTGCCATCAGTCGGGCAAGGCCCTGAGTGTGCCTGTGAGAACAGGAGTGGGCGGTGGTCACAGGACTGGGCTTTGTTCACTTATAGGAGGGCAAGAGCAAGGCTTTGACTGTAGGGTATTAATAGCATGAGCCATCACTGACATCATCTGCTGGTTAAAGTCTCCACGCCGGGGGAGATTTTGCTCTCCAGAGGACACTCGGCAATGCCTAGTGACGTTTTTGGTTGTCCCACCTGGGGATGGTACTGCTGGCATCTAGTGGGTAGAGGTGAGGGATGCTGCTTGAGGATCCCAGGATGCCCAGAGAGCCCCTACCTCCAAGAATTACTGGACTCAGAATGTTTATAGTGCTGAGGTTCAGAAACCCTGGTCTAGGCTAATTTCCAGCCTGATATTAGGATTGTTCTTTGCTACCGCGCTGTGTGGCTGTGGAGACAATACACCAGAAAGCATGGAGAGATGGGACTCTAGATTTCCCTTTGCTTTTGTTTCCTTGCCTTTTATTTAAGGCCCGAGTAGCATCCCAAAAGGATATGCTGGGGATACTAAGTTCTCGGATTCCCTCAGGGCGAGCAGAGTGCTTGGAGCTTGGTGCTCCTGTGATGCAGCCTCTATGGGTGCTGTTGACCCTTCCAACTCTGTGTTCGATGTACCAACACTTTCGACAAAGTGGGCTCCCGAGCAGATGTGGGCTTGCTTGGAAGAAATGGTGAGGCTTGTTTTCTTCCTGTCCTTTGTTTCTAACAGCTGGAAGCTGAAGCCACTCACCGAGTCATCACCATTGCAAACAGGGTAAGTAGACCCCACCTGCCCCTGAACCTGTTCTCGACTCTGGGTTCAGAAACCAGAATCTTCTGTCTACACAGTGGAGTCCCATTCTGTCCTGGCTGCCAACATCATCCCTGACTCGCAGGACCCCAAAACTGCTTGCTGGGTGAATGCTGCTGTTCCCATAGACCTGGCGGAGGTCCTTGCTGTCTGCTCTCTCTTCCACCCCCTTGAGCTTGCTGAGTCTGGCTTCACTGCTCAAGTGGAAGTGGTTCCCACGGGAGGAGGATGGGTTTGGAGGCCACAGAGCCTCCCTGCAACCAAACTCTGTCTTCTGTAGAGGAATTTGGTAGATGTTTGCTTTGAGAACTGAGATTTAAGCCTCTGCCTCTGGACCACTTAGAAGTTTTCCTTGGTATCGCTCAGGGTCAGGGGGTGCAGATGCAGTGTGGTGGTGGGAAATGAGCAAGAGATGTGAGGGCTTCACCAAATATAAGCTCTCCACGTATGCAGGTCACTCAACCACTCTGATAGACTCTTTTGTTGTCTGAAATTGGTATAGTAATAACACTTCTCACGGATGGTTGTGAGGATCAAAGGAGGCAGAGAAGGAAAGGCACTTTATAAACAGCAGAGCACTAGACCAAGGTTATTTCTCCTTCTAAATGATCATTAAAGAGTTCAATTTGCTCAGATAATCTGAACTGTCGCCTCTAGAACACGGGTTTTCTCAGTGTGGTGCCTGGACTGGGAGCATCGACATTTGTTAGAAGTTTAAGAATGCAAATTCTCAGGCCCTCGCAGACCTATTGAATCAGGAATGTGGGAATGATGCCCAGCCATCAGTTTTAAATAGCCCACCCCCGATTCTAGTGGGCACTCCTGCTCAGAGAACCTCTCTTCTGAAAAGACATGGACTGCCCCTGAAGGATGTAAGCCTCAGGGGTGGTGTTAGGAACACCAGAGAAAACACAAGAGGTTGGAGGTCCAGCGGATCTCAGAATTAGTAAAGTTGTGCCAAGCACATGACATGTTGGGCCTTTTCCTAGGCTCTCTGTCCTCTCATTTTGATAAGTAGAGAAGGCATCACAATAACATTTGGGAAAATTTTCCGATTAGCAATCTACAAGTCTGGGCACTGGACAAGGACGTTGTTTTACTGGCATGATAGTAGTTATGATATCAGTTACTTCCTGATGGAAACTTGCCCCAGAATAAAGAAAGATCTGAACAACAGAAGGCCAGATTCCTGGGTTTTGGGTTTTTTTTTTTTTTTTTTTTAAGATTTTATTTATTCTTTCATGAGAGACAGAGAGAGAGAGGCAGAGACCTAGGCAGAGGGAGAAAAAGGCTCCCTGTGGGGAGCCTGATACAGGACTCGATCCCAGGACCCCAGGATCACGTCCTAAACCAAAGGCAGATGCTCACCCACTGAGCCCCCCAGGCACTCCCAGCTTCCTGTTTTTTAGTTCAAACATATGCCCAGAGAAGTGAAGAGAGGAGAAGCTCATCGATACTACAATCCAGGTGTCTACTTGCAAGACCAATCCTGTCTGACTCAGACTCCGAACCCTGAACCTCCTGTATTTCGTTTCTTCTCCAGGGTGCATTCTATCTACTGATAAAGCAGCCCTCATACAGTATAATCCTCGACTGTCTCTAGGTCATCACACTCATGAACGAAAATAGGCCCTTGTATTAAGTTATCAATCATCTTGATTTGGGCTGGTAGAGGATGGGAGGTTCAGCCCTCAACATCTTGCCCTGACATTGCCCCTGGGCTCTGGTGCTGGGTGCTGCCTGCCTCCTCCTCGCTTCACGCGGTCTGGGCTCGGGCTGCCCCGCATTCCCGAGAGTGGGGGCTGAGAGACGCAGGGGTTGGCACTGGGGCCAGGATTGGTTTGCCCAGGGCTGGGCTAGTGCCTAGCCGGTTCCTGGGGTTGATGCACTCTCTTCCCACTGGGTTTTCCTTTAGACTCACTGCCCGATCTACCTGGTCAACGTGTCCAGCATCTCGGCCGGCGATGTTATCGCAGCTGCTAAGATGCAAGGTGAGTCCTGGGGCTGGAATGGACAGTGCGCGTGCATGGTGGGGTCGCAGCCCTATGGGGCCCACCAGCCCGGTGTCCGCCCTGTTCTCCACTGTCACCCTCAGAAGCCTTCTGCCCTAACCCGACCTCCGTGTTCAGAACCAGTGTTTCCTCTGCACGCTTGTCTGCCTAACAGCTTTACAGGCGTGTCTGTCACCTCTCCTGGGTCTGGTAAAATTTTCCAAGTTTTCAGGCAACTTGTTCATTGCTATCTTTTTGGCCTCTTGGGTTTTACTAGTGGTTGCCTTGGTAACCAACATAAAATACTGGACCAGTTCCAATGGGCCTTTCAAGGGGTGCCTGAGAAGGCCCTGGAGAAATAACAGGTAGGAGCCCAACCTCCCTCACAGCCACCTGGCTCCATGTCCGAGCCCCAGGGCACCTGTGGGTCATGGCCTGGCTCAGGGTGCCAGTGAGGTCCTGGTAACAGGAGAAACAAAGTCATGGTCACAGACCTGGGGATATAAATCAGAGCAAGGGCTTCCAGCCTTCTGGCAGTATGGCCTCGAGATCTGGCCCCTCACCTCTCCCCTAGGGGCAGCCCCTTGTGTGTCTCACCTGCACCGGTGCCTCTCCCTCCTCCTGTCCGTGCCCTACAGCCCCAGTGCTCCAGCCAAAGGGAGCTCCTCCAAGCGCCCCTCCTCGGCACCCCTGCCCTTCTGTCCTCCTTGTCTGGAGCCAGCAGTAGCCATGTGGAGTGCCCTGGCCTCGAACCCCTCTGTGTTCTCAAACGTCTGCGTGAGCGTGGGCAAGTCCCTCCCTCCCCCTGACTTCGGCTCCTCCACCTGTGGCCAGTCAGACCAGTGAGCTCTCAGTTCAGTGGCTTCCCAGTTATGGTCTGACCTTCCTTCTTCCAGGGAAGGTTGTGCTGGCTGAGACCACCACTGCGCATGCCACACTGACGGGCTTACACTACTACCACCAGGACTGGTCCCACGCGGCGGCCTATGTCACGGTGCCTCCCCTGAGACTGGACACCAACACCTCAACCTACCTCATGAGCCTGCTGGCCAAGTAAGGCACCCCGGCAGAATGCTGGGGCCCCCGGAGCACATCGCTGACTCGTAATATGTGCCTCCCCGGGGATTTATAGATCTTCAAGGTGATGTCGTAGAGGCCCCAGATCTGACCTGGGGTTGATTCCCTTGTGCCCGTGGAAAGACTTAGCTCCGGTTCCCTTCTCCAGAGCCTGTCAGCTAATTGCCATCCCATGGGGCTTCTCTGACCACTTGAGTTGGAGTGAGAGCTTCTGAAGTGTAAGAGTCAAGAGCTTATCAGTGTGAACAGTGCCGATTCGGAATTTCAAAGGACATTGCTTCCTTACCCTGAAGACCCTTGCAGGGCTATAGGTTGTGGCCTCTGACGTGTCCTGGAATATAGGTGGACCTTTCTATCTCTGGGTTCACCTCTGCCTCCTCTCGTTGCTTCGCGTGCGGTTTCTCTCCTGTGTGTTCCTCCCTTCTTTCTTTCCTCTTTACTCTTTTCCTTCTGCCCTCTCTCCCGCTTTCCCTTCATCCTTCCTTCCAGATCTCCTTTTCTCCAGCCCCCTCTCTTTTTAACACTACTTTTCCCCATCTGATCCAAATAGAAAAGGCACAGATTTAACAAACAGTCTGAATGAATAGCTTTTGTTCTGTTCCCAAACTGCTTGCAGTTTCTTTATTTCCTTTAATGACATTTTGGGTGGAATCCATTGCTTTCTCTCCCTTCTGGTCATTAAAGTCCAGTCTAGTTTAAACATCAGCGTCCTCCCTTCCCCATGCCCAATTCAGGGCCGGGGGATTCTTCTCCACACCCAAGCATCATGCAGGGCACAGGCCCAGTGTGGGCTCTCTTGTGCCTTCCTTACACCATCCCCAGCTCCAGGAGATAGATTTCAGCTTGACCTCTTCCTTCCTTACCTTCTAGCTTCCAGAACCAGCAGCATCCCCATAAACAAAGATCCTGGAAGGCAGCTCAAGCCTGACTGCCTTCTGGAGTGTCTGGGCCCCCGTGAAAGCTCTCACAGCTTTGCCATTGTCTATGGTGGGAGGGCAGGTTGTCCCCACCCCACTGGCTCTCCTTGCCCAGAGCCCCAGGGCCAGTCCACCAGTCCACCTCTCAGACAGATGCCCACTGCCATCACCTCTGTTCTCCATGGGTGAACCTATTGAGATGTGCCCTCCTTAACTGCTAGGAAAGAGTAGGGAAGCCCACGCAAACCACAAAAAAGAAGAAGGAAGGAAAGATTACAGGGCTATCCATTCTGCAACATTTCAGTCTCCCTGCCTGTCTTCTGCTTCCATACCCCTGGGGATGGTGATTGACCTCTCTCTCCTAGGATGATGAGGAGAATGATTGAGAGAAGTGGCCAGCCCCAACTAAAGGGGACTGTCTTTAGATAACCAGGCACTTACTCTATCCATGCATGTCCTTACGTTTCCATCCTGGTTGCCACCAACTGGAGAATCCCCACCAGACATCCTGCTGTGTTAACACCTTAAAGTGGGGTGTGGGGCGCAGTCAATCAGGTCTCAGAGGGAGGAGGCCCCTGGAGGGGCAGTGTATGTGCAGCACAGTGCCGTGATTATTTCCCCTCCCACAGTATTGCTGTGACACTGAGCAGCAGCGGCCCTTACAGACTGAAATGAATTAGGGAGTATGAGAGAGGAAAAATGTCAGGTCAGCTCTTACTTATAAAAATGTTTCTCAGGGGCATCTGGGCAGTCCAGTCGCTGAAGCATCCGTCTCTTGATCGCAGCTCAGGTCTTGATCTCAGAGTTGTGAGTTCAAGCCCCACGTTGGACTCCTTGCTGGGTGCGGGGTCTACTTTAAAAAAAAAAAAAAAAAAAGCTTCTCATTGGGAAAAACCAGCCTCCTTATCATCATTATCAACATAACAAAAACAAACAAGTGTCAAGAGCCCACTGTAATACTTTGGGCTCAGTTCCAAGGTCAAAGAATTTTTTGAAACCACTCTGCTTGCCACAGGCAATTCCATGGAAAGAACAGAAGGGTGGTAAAGGCCTCCACCTACCCAAATTCAAATAGGCTGGGGGTGGGGGGAGTATTATTAATTGAATGATTTAAGTTTTTATATCTAGCCTATTTTTAGTTTAAATTATGTAAATAAATTCACTCAAGTTGAATTGTAATTTCATGTGAGCTATTATGAGAAGAGTTTGAATTCCTTTTTAAAATCAGTGCATATTGTGAAAGTGTGCAATTTTATAGAATTTGGAGCATTGTTTAACATTTACATTATTTACAGGAATTTATGGTCACTATCATTTTGTCTTTAGGACGCATTGTTGGTGATAATTGATATTACACAAAATACTTGATAGAAAACCCAGACACCAATTACCATATTCTTGTAAGAAAATGTGTGCTGCTTCATCATGATCTACCTTCAGATATGATTTCTTATATATCAGATCAGGGTAAAAAGCACAATCTACAGATGTAAGAGTTTATCCTTTACTTAAAATCTAGTTTCTTTTTCCTTTCTTGTTTTCTTTTTTAATTGAAGTCTAGTTGACCCACGATGTGACATTAGTTTTAGGCGTGCAACAATGATTTGACAGCTCTATGGGTTATGCTAGGCTCACCAGTGTAGCTCCTATCTGTCACCATACAACACTACTGCGGTGCCATTGACAGTATTCCCTATCTGTGACTTTCATCCCAGTGACTTACTCAGGCAGTGACTGGAAACCGGTACTGCCCCCTCCCCTTCACCCATTTTGCCTATCCCTCCACCCCCTCCCTCTTGGCAACCATCAGTTTGTTCTCTGTGTAAAAAATCTAATTTATTAGAGGGGCCAGAAGTTTTTTCATCTGAATATGTAAAATGTTAAAGTACTTAAGAAAGCCGGTCATGTTTTAAACTTTAAAGAGTATGGTTTGGTGTGTCCTATCTCCTAGATTCAGGGCAGCATTAGGTGACCTCTAAAGCCCTTCTGGAAAGGGCGCCTGGGTGGCTCAGCCATTAGGTGTCTGCCTTCAGCTCAGGTGGTGATCTCATGCTCCTGGGATTGAACCCCACATCAGGTTCCCAGCTAGCGGGGAGTATGCTTCTCCTTCTCCTTCTGCGCCTCCTCCCCCCACTCATGCTTGCACTCTCACTCTCAAACAAACAAATAAAAAATCTTAAAAAAAAAAATTCCTTTTGGAATGTGACCACATTCATTCACACCTAACCCAAGGGCACCTAGGAGTCTTTTTTGAAGGTGGCTGCTCAGTAAGACTTGGTTAAAGAATTGGAGCTGAGGTCCCTAATACTCAGCCCATGACTCTTAAAGGCACATCTTCCAATCTAAAACCTTCCTCGGGCTTCTGGAGGACCTCTGAGAAGAAGGTGAAACTCTGTTGGGTTCTGCAGGCCCAGGGTATGTGGGCATCCCTGGGGCACCCTAGAGCAAACCCTCTACTCTGTGGAGAGTCCCTCCTGCAATCTTTGAGAAGGCCCAGAGCAGCATCTTTGGCTAATGAGGACATCAGCCCATGCTACAGGGAGAGCTAAGTCATCTCACTGTGGATTTGGCCAAGGACATCAGTCATTTGGCACCATTTGTGACTGACGAGCCCTGCCAGGCCCCCAGTAATCAGCCCAATGTGCAGCCTGACCCTGAATCGTCTGAGGGCTTGACAAATATGCCTGGTCACCAACTCAGTGAATGCCTTCTGCTCCCAAATTCCCCTTCTGATGTGGGCAGCTTGGATGGCCCGCAGGCATTCCCAAGGCTTTAGCACCTCCTACAAATAGATTAGACTCTTAGGGCTCCTGCTGTGTAGTCCCAGCAATCGTCCCCCTCTCCCACATGACCCCATGCTGCAGCCTGGACCCTCTGTGCCCTCCAACAGTGTTCTCTCCTGACGTTGCCCCAGCCTGGGCAACGTGGACATCCTTCCCCCTCTGCCCCTCCCCACCTCTGAGTCCTCAGTCTACAGAGATCTCTGAACAAGGCCAAGTTCTCTGCCGTCTCATGCATGGTCTCACCCTCCTGAGTCTCTGCCCTAAGTTCCTAGCTAGCCTAGAACACCCGGAGAGCTGAAGCCACCCGCAACCTTGCACAGACACCAGCCTCAGTGACCGCCTGATGGTCATGGTGGGCAGGGGTGATGAACTAGTTGACTTGAATGTCATGACTGGTTTATGAAGACAGACTTCTGTCTTGGCCCTGCTTTCCCCTTCTGCCAGTAGAACTCCACATCCAAGAAAGGCTATGACTGCAAGTTATTTAGCAAAGCATTGAAAAATATTAGGAAAGAAAATCCCCATAATTCCATATTGAGAAATTAAATTATTAATATTTTGATATATTTCCTTCTGGTTCTATGTGTGTACTATATGTTATTATAATAACTGGGTTCATCTCTTTTTTTCATATAGCAGTGTATCCTGTTTGCCTGTATCAGTAAAAATTCTTTTAAAACATCTTTTTTAACAGCTAAATAACATTTC
This sequence comes from Canis lupus familiaris, assembly GCF_011100685.1. Lineage (NCBI taxonomy): Eukaryota > Metazoa > Chordata > Mammalia > Carnivora > Canidae > Canis > Canis lupus. The sequence continues at coordinate 21,001,676 of NC_049238.1, forward strand.
GAAAACATTGAACCTGTAAATGTTTTGCCCAGCACATGCTTATCACCAACAGGGACTGGTAGGGGTTGAGGAAGATGAGGGGAAGTTGGTATGGGGGCTTATGGCTATAAACCCCCCCTCAATGATCAAAATTCTAAGTTCAATTTTTCTCTGCCCTCCGTCTTAACCCTTAAAAGTTGACATCCCAAAGGCTGACGCTGGCAGTTGGTGTCACACTCAGCCCATATGCCCATTCTGCAGATGAGCCAACTGAGGTTCACACAGATGAAATAACTTGTCAGGGGTCATACTTTAGAGATCAGCTTTGCCTGGATCCCAAGAGAAGGCTTTTCTGCTGCATCTGTCCCCACTCTTTGGAACCCTGGCCTCCCTCCCTTACTAGTCACATCCTTCTCTCTATCCAGTGATACTCTGAACATTGTGGCATCAGATCACCGGCCTTTCACTACGAAGCAGAAAGCTATGGGCAAGGAGGACTTCACCAAGATTCCGCATGGAGTGAGTGGCGTGCAGGACCGCATGAGCGTCATCTGGGAGAGAGGAGTGGTACGTTCTAGGGACCCCTCTCTGCTCAAGTCCTAGCAAGAGTTTTCACTCTTTGGAAGCCTGCATCAATGGCTCCTTGTTTCACTTAAAAACAAAACCAAAAAGGTCATTTTTCCCCCCAGTCAGAAAGGTAGTACGGCCTACTATAGAAATTTGGAAAGTATGGAAAAATATTAGGAAAGAAAATCCCCATAATTCCATATTGAGAAATTAAATTATTAATATTTTGATATATTTCCTTCAGGTTCTATGTGTATACTATATGTTATTATAATAACTGGGCTCATCTTTTTTTTTTTTTCATATAGCAGTATATCCTGAGTGTTTGCCTGTATCAGTAAAAATTCTTTTAAAACATCTTTTTTACCAGCCTAATAACATTTCCTCCAATGGTAGTACCACATTTGTTCATCCTTCCCTGATGTTTGGAACTTTTAGCTGTTTTAAATTTTTGCACTTACAAATACTGCTGCAGAGAATTTCTTTGTTCATGAGTAAATATATATATGTCAGCATTCTAATTATTTCTTTAGGACAGATTCCTAGAAGCAGATTTCTGAGCCAAAGGATATGAACATTTTTAAGGTTCTTTATATATTTTGTCTAATTGCTTTTCAAAAAAGATAAGGACTAGGACTTCATTTGAATACCACCTGTTCTCCCCATGAAGAATAAGTATTTTTGGTCTTGACCTATCACAGATTAGACACAGCAAAGTATGAACCTAAGGAGAATTTGAAGTCCTGAAGACTAAGCCACCAGCTCACGGGGGCCCATGAGTAGCTGAGGAGTCCCCCTTGAGGGATGTCCATGGTGCTCTCACTGGTAGGTGAGGCAGTAAGATGTTTTTCAAGAGAACAAAATATATGTTCCTTTGTGGATGGAGGGAGGCTCCTGACCCATCCATAGGGGGCACATAAGTAGAGCTTTTTGTACAAACAGGAGGTAAATTTCCACCAGGTAGACAGCCTTATGCAAAGTGCCCACTCACCACTGTTGCTTGATGAAGGAGTAAGGAGTGAGCAAGCCTGGGAACCAAGCCAACCAGGTTGGCTTATCTGAGATGGTCCCCACATCATTGTCCTTCTCGGCACCATTGTTCTGATCAACTGAAAGGCCACAGGCCAGAGTCAAGGGTGACCAAGGGTTTGAGGCACACATAGGGTTTGGTTGACTTGACACTTTTGCAATGCTTCAGGTTGGAGGAAAGATGGATGAGAACCGTTTTGTGGCTGTTACCAGTTCCAATGCAGCGAAGATTCTCAACCTGTATCCCCGCAAAGGCCGCATCATCCCTGGAGCTGATGCTGACGTGGTGGTGTGGGATCCAGAAGCCACAAAGTAAAACCTGCTGCTTGTTTCCAGGGCTAGAGGGATATGGGGTATTTAAGGAACTTATCTTACAAAACTCCACAAGCTTATCATCTTTGCATTGCATCTAGCATAGAGAAGTATGACCCTGAGGTGTGGTTCAGTTCAACAAATATTTGAAGGCCTGCATGGTCTGGGCAGCGCAGAGTCTACTTGAAAGTCTCTCTCCTTTTGTCCCTCCTGCCTGAGCTTTCTCCTTCTCTCTCAAAAATAAATAAATCTAAATAAACAGGCAAATAAACACTAGAGTTTAGCCCAGTTGATTAATTTCCTGGGGCTGCCCTAGCCCTACCACAGACTGGGGGGCTTATACAGCAGAAATGGATTTTCTCACAGTTCTGGAGGCTAGAAGTCCAAGATCAAGGCATCAGCAGGGCTCACCAGGGCTGGTTTCATCTGAGGCCTCTCTCCTTGGGTTGTCAATGGCTGTCTTTCCCCTCCATCTTCACATGGTCTTTCCTCTATGAGTGTCCATGTCTGGTGTCTCAGTTTCCTCTTCTTATAAAGACATCAGTCAGATTGGATTAGGGTCCACCCTATGACCTCATTTTACTTAAATTAGCTCTTTAAAAATCCTATCTCTAAATGCAGGCACATTCAGAGACTGGGGGTGTATAAATTTGGGAGATGATAACAATTCAGTCGGCAACAACCAGTTTTTAGGGATTATTCCTTCCCACAGAGCATCCTCCCTTCCCACTAAACATCACCCCTTGTCACTGAGCATCATCCCATCCCACTGAGCATCTCCTCTTCCCACTGAGATGAATTATCTTTACCTCTTCTCAGAGCTTTCTCTCCCACCACTCCCTTTCCGCCAGGACCATCTCAGCCAGCACCCAGGTACAGGGAGGAGACTTCAACCTGTATGAGAACATGCGCTGCCATGGCGTACCACTGGTCACCATCAGCCGGGGGCGAGTCGTGTACGAGAATGGTGTCTTCATGTGTGCGGAGGGCACTGGCAAGTTCTACCCCCTGAGGTCCTTCCCAGATACTGTCTACAAGAAGCTAGTCCAGAGAGAAAAGGTAAGAGGAGAAAGGGGAAGAAGGTATATGGAAAGAAGTTAAAACCCCCTGTTGGGGAATTCTAGAATGGCTATTTTAAATCTCAAAGATGTTCTCTGTTTTTCCCACTGCATCCTATTGCCTGGAATGGCTACCTTGGGAATAATCGGAAGAACAGAAAGGGGTACCTATAACAGTAAAATGTCGTGAGAACCGTTGCTAATTCCCCTGCAGCTAGGGAATACCACGAGATGCTCAGAGATGTCCCCAAAGTCTACTCTCTAGGAGGACTCTTGGCAGCCCTCTGATAGGATTCCTGGCTTGGCCTGGGTTATCATATTTGCCCTGGAGTTTCTCTTTCCCTGAAACCTCCCTTTTCCCTGTGACTGTAGTAAGGTGGGTGGGATTTACCACGTCTGTAATAGTGCATATTTTAGGGGTCCCACCCAGTCCTTGGATTCCATAAACACCTGTTCACTAAATCTTTGGGCTTCATCTCATCCCCAGGGCTTCTGTCCTCTGAGTAGACAAGTCACCCAAAAGAAGACTGTCTGTTCCCTCATTGCTTGGGAATTGATGGTCCAGCCTTATCACTGAGAGCTGTCCCGGAGAATCAGGCCTGAGTTCTTGCTGACAACTCCAGGTGCTGGGAACTGCAGCCCTGGCCTCTGGGTGGATGTCCCAGATCATCAGCAAAGAGCAAATCTGATACAGGGACAGCATCATGCTGTTTCCCTTCCCCTTCTTTGTGGCAAAAGGCAATATTCTAGAAGTGTTCTTCTATCACCGAGAGCCCCGCAACCCGTGCCTCACTGGTCCAGCAGCTCTCTTGCCTAGGCTCTGGGATGCTGTGGTTGGAATCATGGCACACTTAAGAGATGTCAATCCTTTTTTTTTTTTTTTTTTTTTTTAATTTCCTCATTCATCTTCTCCTGTGTTCTATTCTTCTGTTCCTTTTGTCCAGTCCCTCCCAATCCTCTGTACACAGCACCTACTCACTATGTGTTCTGAAAGTAGTTCAGCAAAGTTTCTGGTAAGCTGCCCAGCTCAGCCTCATCAGTCAGCCACTTGTCTGTGCAGGGATGAGACTCAGTAAAATGGGGTGTGTGTTTTTTGGCCAGAGGCCCGAAGTAGCAGCTGGTGGGGGCACCCTTTCTAGATTCTTCCAGGTCACCTCCCCACCCCCACCTCACCCCCCATATCATAGTCACTGTCCCAGACCAGCATCAGCTTCCTACTCTTAGGTGCTGTGTTCTCTACTCACCATCAGCTCTGACTTCCGGCAGGGACCAGAAATATAAAGGACCCTGACCGAAAAAGACTCAGTTGCCATGTTGCTGAGCTCTAGAAATCTGCTCAATAGTATCCCAAGAATAGGCCTTTTAAGAGCTGCCTGTGGCTTGGCACACTTACCATGAAATGATTACATGACCTCTTGTCTTCAGCCAAACTCTTGGTTCTCTAGTCTTTATGCAAAGGCCAGACTTCCTGACTCAGTCCCTCAGGCCTCCCCTCCTTGTTCCCATTCTTGTTCCTTCCTGGAACCACCCAAAGGCTTTCAGGAGCAGCTGCTTCAGCCTGTGCCTTACCAGCTGTTCTCTGAACACCCACTACTCTGGCTGGCCTGTAAGGCCCCAGTCCTGGAAGGAAGATTCCACCAGGTGGGATGGGAGGCTAGCACAGGCCTTCCTGCTCTCCTCAGACCTCTAACCAAGACCTTGTTTCACCCTGAGTGTGGTCCTCCATAGAGCCCCACTGTACAAGTTCACTGACAAAAACCACAGCTTTCACAAATACAGTCCAGCTTTCCTGGGCTGGAAGGGGGGATGTGTGTTGGGACAAGGGGAATGCTAGGGCCGGGTACTACCAGTTTTAATTCCCCATCTTTGACTATCAAATATAATTTTTTTAAGTTTTATTTACTTCAGTAATCTCTACACCCCACATGGGAGTCAAACTCACAACCCCAAGATTAAGAGTCACATGCTCCTCTGACCAAGCCAGCCAGGACTCCTAATTTTCAGATCCAATTTTAAGTAGCCAGACAAACAAGAGTTCTGGGTTCCTGAAGGCACAAGAGGGAAGCGTGAACCAGTCTGTGACCACTGAGTCACTCTTGATTCGTTGGCTTAGGAGCCCTTGAGGTCCTACCATTGCCTGGTTCATTCCCAGTCTTGATGAAGTGAGGGCATGTAAGCCTGATATTTGAGATGTAATGCTCTAAAGTGTAAGAGTAAGCAGGGCATGTTAACACCAAAAGATCAATTCTGCTGGCTTTCCCTGTGTGACAGCCCAGAGTGCTCAGAATGACGTAAAGACCCTTCTCTCCCGAAGACCAAATCTGCTGTGGGGGAGCAGACTTGGGTTACCTGAAAAAAAAAAAAAACACACACATGACTTCAGTTATCAGTGTTTAATTCAAAACTCGGGGTCTGTTGCAAGATGAATGGGGCCATCTCCAGTCTACTCCCTGGATGTGGACAATGGCGGGTGGCCTCAGCCAGCTTCTGGAGGGGGTACTGGCAGGAGCAGTAAGAGTGAGGCATTCATACACCTGAACATCTGGCAAAGTGTGGCTGTCATTTTAAAAACCAAACTGGAAAATAACATTTGTTGGTTAGGATGTGGAGAAACTGGAACCCTGAATCATTGCCAGCGGGAATGTAAAATGGTGCAGCCACTTTGGAAAACAGTTGGGCAGTTCCCCAAAAGCTATATATTAGGGTTACCAAATGAGCCAGCAGTTCTACTCTTGGGTATGTCCTCAAGGGAAATACAAATATATGTCTACACAAAAGCCTGTACATAATGTTCATAGCAGCATTATTCATAGAGGCCAAGAAGTAGATACAACTCAAATGTCTCTCTGCTGTTGAATGGATAAGCAGAATGAGGCATATTCATATGGTAGAAGATTATTCAGGCAGAAAAGGAAATGGAGTTCTTACAGATACTACATGCTGCATACCTGAGCCTGAGAAAAAGATGCTAAGTGAAAGAATCAAGTCACAAAAGATCACCAATTTTATGACTCCATTTATATGAAATGTCCGGAAGCAAGAAAGCCCATAGACAGAAAATCCATCAGTGGTTACTCAGGACTAGAGGGTGGGGGAATGGGTGTGAGGTTGCTTCTGGGTGATGAAAATGTTTGTGAATGAGATGGTAGAGGTGGTGGCTCAGTGTTGTGAATATACACCACTGAAACACCACTAAATTGTATACTTTATTAATTTTTTTTTTCAGGAAGAGTGAGAGAGTGCAAGTGGGGGGAGGGCAATCTTAAGCAGACTCAGTGCTGAGCACAGAGCTCTCTGTGGAGTCGATCTCATGACCCCAAGATCATGACCTGAGCCTAAATCAAGAGTCCAATGTTTAACTGACTGAGCCACCCAGGCGCCCCTGAATTGTATACTTTAAAATAGCAAGTTTCATGGTACGTGAATTCTATTGCAATTAAAAAAAAAAAAAAAAAGAATATCTGATGACAGTTTTGTGGTCCTTCCAAAACAGACATTTTAGTCAAGAAATAAGGTCAACAGAGAGCAGAGGAGGTATTTTAAGCCCTTCTTCTTTTTTTAATTTTTATTTATTTATTTTATTTATTTTTTATTTTAAGCCCTTCTAAAAGCCAGCCTCATAAAAGTGTGAGGTGGATACCAATTCACAGCACCACTCCTCAGGGCCAGCCACCGTGGAAGAGCAGTAGCTCCAGGACTGATGTAAATCCAACCCAGAGGGTCTTTATCTCAAGCACTTATTACAATGACAATATAAGGTTCCCAGGAAAAAAACCTGTTGAGTTGTTGTTCTGTCACAGTCTTTATGTAAAAGAATGTATATAAGCAGAAAAAGAAAGCTAACAAAACTCATTTTCCAGAAACTGTGTATGATCAACCCCTAGAGAGCATGGGCCTCGGGGAAGAAAGTATCTCTGGTAGAGTGTTGGGTGTGCACCTAGTAGTGAGGGGGCTGCCAGAAACTGTGGCCTGCCAGGGTCACCAGCCAGCCTGTGCCAACCTATCACCCCCCAGGACCCCAGTCGCCAAAGCAAGGATGCCAAAGTGCAGCCCGGTAAAGGCCAAAATAGTTCAGACCAAAAGGGTTGAGCTAAAAGATAGATCTGTTGTTGGAGAAGATAAAGGAATTTGTAGGCTGAAGATCCTTCAAGAAATTCCCCATGTGTATTGTTTCAGCAAGATTTTCAGTAAACAGCAAGCAGCAAGGAGGTTGAGGTGATGTCCCTGACAAGTGCCTGGGGTGTAGATCATCTACACTGCTCCTTCAGATCTTATGTGCATGCTCAAACTCACTTTGAGTCCTCCTGGAAGTAGCACCTTTTAACACGAGAAAGCACATGTCAGTGACCTCTGCCATAATTAGAGCTGCTGATCCTTTATGTCACTTGCCATGCGCCAGAACAGTTCTAAGAGCTTTATGTTTATTAATTCATTTGATCTCATAACAGTTCTAGATGTAATATTAATAGGTACTATTATTATCCTAAGGAAACAGGCACAGAGAAATTAGATAACTTGCATAAGGTCACAGAGCTTCCAAGTATAAGCAGAGCTGGGATTGGAACCCAAACTATCTGGATGCAGAACATAGGCTCAACTTTATTGCCTTTGTGAGTACAGAATTAACTAGTATTGCCATTGGGGGATTCTCATCTTCAAATCAGCTATATTTTCCTTGTATCCCCACAAAGTTGTCAGATCACAGCAAAAGGCATGGCCTCTTGGGAGCCTGGCCAGTGAGGGGATAGCATTGCTCAGAAATCTGCCTGCTGCCTTGGAAAGGATTCCACTAATATTGAGGGGGAGCCATCAGGGGCCTCCATATGCATGCACACACACCTGGATTAGGAGTTAAAAGAATCCTCTGCAGGGCACCTGGGTGGCTCAGTGGTTGAGTGGTTGAGCGCCTGCCTTCAGCTCAGGTCATGATCCCGGGACTCTAGGATCAAATCCAGCATCGAGCTCCCCACAGGGAGCCTGCTTCTCCCTCTGCCTATGTCCCTGCCTCTCTCTGTGTGTCTCTCATGAATAAATAAATAAAATCTTTAAAGAAAAAAAAAAAAAAAGAATCCTCCACTCCCTGAGCTCCAGATGTAAGAAACTTTTGTCACATATAGTCATCTGGGTCCTGAGAAGAGTGGCAGCAGCCAACCTCCTGTCATCCATCCAGGAGGCTCTGGTGCCCGGGCTCTGATGGCGTCATCTTTTCCCATTTTCTCCTTCATCCTTCACTAGACCTTAAAGGTTAAGGGAGTGGACCGCACTCCCTACCTGGGGGATGTAGCTATCGTCGTGCATCCTGGGAAGAAAGAGATGGGAACACCGCTCGCCGACACCCCTACCCGGCCTGTCACCCGACACGGGGGCATGAGGGATCTTCATGAATCCAGCTTCAGCCTCTCTGGTAAGATCAGGGGCCGCTCTGATTGCCACCTGCGTCTCTGCCCCAGAGGGGTAGCCAGAGCAGAGGCCCCGCCCAGGCAGAGGGACTTCCGCAGCTCTTCCTCTGCATCTTCTCCCTCTCTCTCCTATCCCACATTTGGAGATGAGTGCTGGGTCCCACGTTAGAGACACACAAATATTAGGAGGGGCAAGAGGGCTCTCCCGGTCCCTGGGCACCAGCCACTCCAAGAGGCCATGGCTTGTCTGGTATTCTCCCCCTGTTTCTAAGTCCTGATATTTTTTTCCCTTGAAACATGTTGAGGGCTCTGTACACAGTGGGTGGCCCCAGGGGTGATCAGAGCTCAGAAGGGTTAACACTCTGTGCTACATGGGACTGCGCCCCGTTGTAGTCTCTGTGTCCCCATCCCTGCTCCTCACCAGCCTCTGAGAGAGGGGATTCCCTTACTCCCTTTCCTCCCTCATCTCAACCCCATGTTTGACCCTCCAGCACCTTCTCTTTTTGCCAGCAATTTTAATATGGGTAATACCATATATAATAATGTATGGGGTGTGTCTGTGCTCTGGGACTTTATTTATCCCAGGTGCCCTGCAGTAGTGAAAGGCGGTGGTCATGGCCACAAACACGGTAGCCCTCCTGGAGCACAAGCAGAAGCTGTAAGGTGGCCTGGTCCTGCAGGCAGCTTTGATGGATCCACTCGAAAGGGGCAAGGTTGGGTCTCTGTGAACACGTTGAGCGGCCTTCAGAACAAGACCAGACGGAGGCCTGTCATCCCTCTACAAGAGCCACACTGGGACCTGAACAGTAAAAGAAGCAAGATCCAAATCCTTCCACACAGCGCATATTGACTACTGGCTTACACAAGCTGTCCTAACACAAGAGGCCGAGGGGTACCAAGGGAGCAGGTCTGTCCACTGAGCTCCCTCTGTGCCCCCCCAATGTGCTGGGGGCAGCCTGGGTCAAAAGACACATGCTTCCTGTTTTGAGGACCTTGTAGTCTGTGGGGAGGAGTCCTCTCCACCACTCTCTCCATCCTCAGAGCCAATCTCATTGCCAAGATTACTCTTCCCCCACCCTGAAAGGCCACTGCCACTCCTACTAGCGACAAGACCCATGTGTTGGGAGTCAGAAAGGAATCCGTGGTTGGAGTGTCAGTGGGCACTCAGGCCTTGCCACTCCAGGAGGGGTCGGTTCCCATGCCTGCCTGGGCATGGTCCCTCCTGCCGCAGCCAATCCCATGGGAAGCCACGAGGCCCTCAGAGCTGTGGGCTCTCTGGCTGGTGGCTTCTGTTCTTGCCACATCTCAGCGCAGGACTTCTCTCAAATTCAGCAAAATCAGGCATCCTCCCACCTTTCTTCCACCCCACCTTGTCTGTTCTGGATGGGCTGGACTGAAGAATATTCCATTAACTCTCTGGGACACCAAGCCTCCTAAGTCTTGAGATTTCAAGATGCTGGGCCTATGAGGTGTGGTTCTTTGGTTTTTCAGAACAATGGAGGAACAATGCCCAGCCTTCTCCGTCTCTTGCTCACTGAGGCATGCATACAAAGGCCCACATGCTAATGGGACTGATTCATGGTCTCTGCACCACAGGAGACCACATGTCCAGGCTTGGGAGCAGCAGAGGTGGCAGCGTAGGGCAGTGAATGGCAGAGGCCCTGAATCAGAAAGACCTGGGTTCAAATCCAGTTCTACCACTTACACACTCTGTAACCCTGGGCAAGTCACTTAACTTCCCTGAGCCTCAGTTTCCTCATCTGTAAAACTGGGATGGAGTTAGGAGGATTCGGCTAGATCACACCCACACAGGGCTTACCAGCTTCCACCAGGAGATGGTGACGGCGCGGTTATCACCCAGTGAGCAGCCGGGCTCACCCTCTGCTTCCTTCCCTGCAGGTTCTCAAATTGATGACCATGTTCCAAAGCGAGCTTCGGCTCGGATCCTCGCTCCCCCCGGAGGCAGGTCAAGCGGCATTTGGTAAAGGCACTGACCAGCCCCCGCAAGTGAGGACGCACCGCCGCCACCAGCCCGCACACCCTCCGGCCACTGCTGCAGGGGGCGGGAGAGGCTGGGCCGGGCAGCGCACCACCTGAGGGGGCCACGGGACCGGGGAGCAGCTCCCCATGTCTGCCACGTGATTCACTGTGCTTCGAGCCAACCCTAACAGGCACTTTGAGATGTGTTCCTGCCGCCGCAGTCCTTTCCTGCCTTGACCTCGGCAGGCTCTTGGGGAGCCCAGGAAACCCACACTATGCACAGAGCCCAATGCATAGAGCCCGGCCCAGCCCCTCCTCCTACAGCCGCCTCCATGTGCTGGCTTTGGGAAAGCCCAGACTTTAGTGCCCTGCCCCCTGGCTGACCGCCAGCTGTCCGGAGCACTTTAGCAGATGCGCGTTGGAGGGAAAGGCCCCCTCCCTCTAAGGAGGCTCTGTGGTCACTTTTCCCCAGTCAGACAGGTGTCGGCTTCCCAGCCGCGCCCAGCGTGTCCCGTGTTTCCCAACGTGGCCCTGGCCCCTGTGTGGGTGCGGTTGGGACACTCTGCACCCTTCGCCAGCTTCTTCCTCCTCCCACCCCACCCCCTGGGAGTCACAGGCCCCGAGGGGCTAGCCGGGCAGGGCACGGGGCTGGTGCCAGGCGCGTGTACATGATTTTGTTTTGCACGTTTGGTTTGCGCAGTGGTTTGGTTTGACTTGTTTGTGCATCCTGTGAAGAATAACGGTGCTTCGTGTCACTAGCATAGCATAGAAACAGGAGTAGATGTGGATCTTAAGAGACGCTGCACTCGACACCGACCAGACAGCCGAGGGCACAGACCAGGAGCAGGGCGAGGTGCTGGCCTCACGGGCCCCTCTCCTCCCCACCTGGAGGCTTCCAGGCCGCCGCAGCCCCATCCCAGGCCCTCCTCCTGTCCCTGCCCCTCCTGGTTAGTTTCCTGCATTCCTAGGGGATGCCCAGTACGCCAACCCTGGGGGCCTCTGGGGAGCCTTTCCCATATCTGGCTCTGACCACTTCCAGCACTAACACCCCCAAACACCCAGCTTCCTGGAAACTCCCCCCACTGGACAGAGGCCCTGCTGCTCCTCCTGTGTGATTGGCAAGAGGCCTCATGCCTGCTAAGAGAGGGGGAGCGGAACTAGGGAGTGAGTGGGCTAGAGGCGGGGGAGGGAGGCCAGGCCTGGGCAGACCCAGCTGGAGAGCCCACATTGCTGCACAGGTACTGTGGCCCCTGTGGTCAGCACCTCACCTGTACCTGCTTCTCCCACGTCCAGTTGGGCTCTCCCTGCCTCAGAAGCTCCAGGAGGTTTCCATGGAAACACTAGAGGCTGGGTGATCTCCGTCCACCCTGAGTGAACTGGGAAGCAACTCGACCGCCTGCTCTTCTTAAGCCTTGCCCCCACCCCCGCGACCTCCCCATCACAGGAGTGATTTCATGTTGCACATTTGCTTTGCGCACCCGGGGCTTGTGCCAGGGCTCTTGGGCTAGTGGTCACACCCTGCACATTTCTTCAGTGCTTTACATATTTTCAAAGCGCTTCCATACACGAGCCCTCAACTGCTCCACATGACAGAGCATTCGTTGTTCTCCCCATTTCACAGACGAGGCCCAGAAAGAGTAGGCCTTCTGACCCCAGAAGTGCCCGTGATGACCCTTAAAGAGCGTGGCTGTCTACCCTAGCTGTGGAAAGGAAGAGTGGGGTGACGTCTCTTGCAGATCCCACCTGAGAATTTAACCCTCCAGAAGACTTACACCCTTGGTAGGTGTTCTGCTTTGTTTCGCACAGGTAGATAGATTTTTCTTATAAACAAGCTAATGCATATTCACTGTCTGAGCCAGAACTAGTTAAATAGTGGGGGCCTTGCCATGTGATTTCAGCTGCCTCCACATCCTCACTTCCCCCTCCATGCTCATCCTCCTCACTTAGGAGCTGAAAGGACAGAGATAGTACCCCAGGGAGCAAGGGAAGAAAGACACTCATGGAGGGGGGCAGCCACAGGGACAGTAGGTAGGGCTCTGGGCCTGGGAAACCGTGACATGATACAACGCACATCATCCTCTTCATCCCAGCCCTCTGCTGGGTCATGGGCCTTGGGCAGATGCCAAAGAGCTGAGCAGTGGTGGTAGCCAGTGGGCAGAGCATCCCTGCTTGGGCTAGGAAAGCTTTACCTTCTCTGAGTGCCTCCACCCGAGAGATGCATGGTCCATGGGATGGCTCTGGGAGACCACATCTTGGAGTGGTCCGCCCTAGGCCTTCCCCTCCATCTCACCTTCCCCCACCCCTACCCTCACCCCCGATCCTTACATAGTCCCCACCCTTGCCCAGGAGCTTCTAGATGAAAATCAGAAGGAGGTTCAAGGGACCCAATGAACGGTCAGCCCCCACTCCCCACTCCTTGCCCCTGTGCAGAACTCCAGCCAGCTCCATCAGCAGCCCCACTGCTCCTGGCTGGAACAAAAAGGGTCTCTGGTTGCACTGAATGCAGCTCTCAAATTGGTCTTGTACTTGCTGAATAAATACTGTTGTTCTTGCCTTAGCTGCTCTCTAGGTTTGTGGGACTAAGTTACCAGAAAATTGTGCTACCGTGTGTGTGTGTGTGTGTGTGCGCGTGTGTAGTGCTAGGAGTCCACAGCAGGTCTGTCAAGCCAATGCCGTGATGAGGGCTTTTCCAGTACTGACCCAGAAATCACAGAACCACGCGAAAACCCAAACCCCCTCCAGCTGCCCAGGCGGCAGGCACAGCCTGGGGTCGGGATGGAGCCTCCGGCACCCAAGTGACTTCTCACTCCTCTGTAAACGTCATGGTGCTAAGATTGTGTCAACCCAAGACGACACATGGTCCTGTGCTCTGGCCACCTGTTTGAGGCAAAGACAAAACAGCCCGGCACATTGTGTTCTGGTGCAGGTTTGTATTAAACTGTAGCTACTTCTCACTTGGTCTCAGTGGTATTTCTTCAGAGAAAGGGGAGTTTGGCAGGGGATGTCCTCCACGGTGGCAGGGGCAAAGCTTCTCGTGCTAAGAAAACTCAGCTTCGGTTCTTCACTCATGTTGTGGGGCAGGTAGCCTCTCACTGGGAGGCCTGAGCGGAGTCTGCAGAGAAGAGCAGCTGGGAGGTGGGAGCCTCAGTACCCAACACTTGGTGCTCAGTCCTCCTCCTAGTGGGAACAAAACCAAGACTTATGGTGCTAGATTCCCAGGGCAAGGTTGCTGAGTGAAGTAAAACAGGGATAATTGGGGGAAGTATTACATACAAAAGGTGGGGAAACTAGGCTTAACCCATTTACCCTTTGTTGCCTTTTCTTGGCTACCACTTTGGAAACCCATAGCCCCCTCTTTACATGGTGGCACTCTTGGCCGATGGAGCTACAGCCTCATAAGATCACAGGACAGAAGGCTGTACCAAGGCCAGCGTGTCTCTGAAGGACCTTCAGGCTGTTCTCTGGTTCTCCAGAACCCCACCTTTTGGATTGGTCTACTGTACCTTCCAACCCATTCCACCTGCACCAAGACTCCTACCTTCTCTCTAGATCTCAGCCAGATGTTGGAAGGGATTACTGTATCGAAGTCTTCCACATCGAAGAGTGAAATCGTTGCTTCCATACAATAGGGCCACTTGTATTTATTAGCCCCCCGAAGACAAAACCCTAGTAAGGGAATTTAAGGCAGTGAATGAAATAGTTGACAGCAAAGGAATTTGCCCACCTTTCACCAAATAAACAACTCAGCAAATAAGGCCACAACTGAGAGAAACACTTGGGGTGTTGCTGCTGGGGCAAAGCACTTGGCTGTAATGCAATGAGTTGCCTGGACCAACTCTGGTGGGTTTGCTGTTATTTTTTAAGATTTTATTTATTCATGAGAGACACATAGGCAGAGGGAGAAGAAGACTCATGCAGGAAGCCCTTTGCAGGACTCAATCCTGGACCCCAGGATCACGCCCTGAGCCGAAGGCAGACGCTCAGCCACTGAGCCACCCAGGCATCCCTCTGATGGGGTTTCTGAACCACGTGGAAACACTATTACCTGGCCTGTGAAGGATGCCAACTCCTTAGGATGGGATTGGGCCAAAGTGTCTGTGTTACCCTGATTTCCCATAACGGGAGAGCATACCAGAATTTGACTAACTGCCAAAAATCCATTGTTTTAAATGTTTGGATGAAAAATTATATGGCTATATGTTTGGCGGGCCATGTGCATGGTATTGGGTGGTTTGGAGAGAAAAAAATAAAATACCCAGAAACACACAGCACGCCTTTGTGTGTATGTAATTGGAAAATAAATGACCACAGACTTGAACCTAAGGTAATCTGTGAAGATCGTTTATAAGATTACCCGCATTCTGGAAAACCTCTCCAGCCAGTGACAGGGCAAACTTCACCCTCCATCTCTCTATCCGAATTACAGGAGGACTTTTTTACAAGGGTATAACCTAACACTAATAATTGCCTTGTAGTCAGTGGTGACGAAAGAGTCTCATGACACCCCAGGTATGAAGAAGAAACTTCATGATACACAGACAGGGTAGACCTTATAGTGCTAGGTTAATAAAAGACTATTTGATATGTCTCTGATAACACATTTGAAAGGGTTTTAGAGCTTTCCCACTAAAACCTTAAAGGATCTAACATCCTTTCTTTTTTTTTTAATGCAACAAATTTTATTTAGCATAGTCAGTCCCAACATTCAGCACAAAAAGTTTACAGAGGATAGAAAGTTCATAAACAAAAGCCAGTCTTGACCAAAAGAAAACAGAAAATATAGTATTGATTCAAAATATTTTACACTTGAATGATAAACTGCAATAACTTATTCTGGGCACCTACTGATAAGAGAAAGAAAGAGAAGAAAAGAATGCTTTAAGAAGAGCCCAATCTCAGGCTGATATCAGAGAATTCAGTAGAGGTCACTGAGACCGGCAGTCTTTCTTGCTTTTTGCATTAGTGCCTTCAGCTGGAACTGTTTACGGGACAGACAACGCACATGCTTCAGGAAGACATCCAGATCTATTACTCCCCGCCTCAAGGCTTCTCCCAGGTAAAAGATAGTGTCTTCAATAGCATTTTCCTCTGCATACAGATTTAGGATGTTTGTATAGTGGGGCTGTGGGAATGATAACTTCATCAATAACATTGTTTTCAGACTGATTTTCCATTTTCTCCAGAGCAGAACTGAGTTCATCCTTCTTTCTCAAAAGTTCTATGTTTTTATCGACCTCAGCCACTTCTTGATCTAAACGGGTAACCAGGGATCCCTGGGTGGCGCAGCGGTTTGGCGCCTGCCTTTGGCCCAGGGCACGATCCTGGAGACCTGGGATCGAGTCCCACGTCGGGCTCCCGGTGCATGGAGCCTGCTTCTCCCTATGTCTCTGCCTCCCTCTCTCTCTCTCTCTCTCTCTCTCTCTGTGTGTGACTATCATAAATAAATAAAAATTTAAAAAAAATAAAAATAAACGGGTAACCATCTCTTCCAGTTTCTGATGACCTTTTTTTCAGGTCTTCCTCTGTTCATTTCAAGGCATTGAGCTCTGCCTGGGCATGATCCATTTCCTCTTTCATCCACCATCTCAGCTTGTCACTGACCGCTGAGATGACAGAGGCTCAGATGGTGTCCTCGCTGATGGTGCGGTCTCTACTGGGGCCGACAGTGGCCACAGGAGGCTGGGAAGGGTACTGAGAACTTGTTGTGGCAGGATACTGACCACCAGGTGGGTAAGGACAGCCTGGATAACCACTGGGGTTGGGAGGATATCCAGATGGATATGCAGAGATTCCACTTGGCATGCTTGGCATATAGGAAGTATTTGGTGGCCCTGTTGCCTGGTACAGTGGATAAGATGCCAAAATAGTGGGACGAGAGAAGACTGGGGGTTCATCTCCAAACACCACAATCATGACCTGAATAAGCCCCAACAAGTCTGACTGAGGATGTTTCCACTCATGTAGATAAGGAAGATATATCTTCCCATTTGCATCAACATGCTTTCCCATTTTATTTTTTTAAGATTTTATTTATTTATTCATGAGACAGAGAGAGAGAGAGAGAGAAAGGCAGAGAGGCAGAGACACAAGCAGAGGGAGAAGCAGGCTCCATGTAGGGAGCCTGATTCTGGACTCGATCATGGGACTCCAGAACCATGCCCTAGGCCAAAGGCAGGCGCCAAACCGCTGAGCCACCCAGGGATCCCCTGTTTTCCCGTTTTAATAGTCATTGAACTAATAGGCTTAATGAAACAGATAAGGGGATCATATGGGTATGTGTCCAGCAGCCAGAGGCATATTGGAATATATATATTACCTTTATAAGGCATTGTTCCAGCGAGGTTCATGAGTTCCCTGGAACTGCCATCATTAGAAACATGAATCCAATACAGGTTTGAGATCTTTGTATAAAGTAATAACATTGACAGTTTCACATACAGTTAGGTCTCTGTATTTGTACTTGGATGCCATCTTCTTGAGCTGGCTCTCTGACACCGCCATGGCGGCCACCTCACGACTCCCGTCCCCCAGGATCTAACATTCTGTTGAGACTCGATGCTGTTGAGACTTGATAGTGTCTTACAATGGAAGCCGAATTCTTCATTTCTTCCTCTGGTATATTCACAAGACACACATTTATACCTGCAGGGATCTTGTCCTGGCTGTCCCAGAACCGTTCTGGGTTAAGTCTCGTGGTCCAGAATAATTATGCATAGTGCCCCCTTTCATATATGTCATGATTGGGGCAGTAAATTATATGGCCACCTCATGCATGCTTATATATTCCTTAGGCCATTCATATGCCTGTCCAGGAGTTTAAAAGTTTTCTACCAATAAAAGTTGAGGGGCAGGGCGTCATGGGAGGTGGGGAAAAAGGGTCCTTCTGCAGGGGGTAGGGATAACGGGTGTCCTGTGACAATCCCTGAGCCTTCACAGTGTGGGAAGTTTCATGAAGTCTCAGTGGGGCTATGGATACAGCAGAGTGGTGAAGGTCTAGGGCACTTTCCTAAGTGTTTCAGTTTAGCTTATAGACATTATTCATTAAAAATTGTAAGTCTACCAACTCTTATCATGTGAGGGGACTTTATCATTTTAAGAGGACTTTGGTCCCATTGATCCACTTAATTGAACACTTTATAACATTTCTAACTACATTTGAAATTCTATTTCCTTTTTTTTTTTAAGATTTTATTTATTTAATCATGAGAGAGACACAGAGACACAGGCAGAGGGAGAATCAGGCTCCCTGCAGGGAGCCTGATGTGGGACTTGATCCCGGAACCCCAGGACCACGCCCTGAGCCAAAGGCAACCAGGCATCCCTCTATTTCCTTTTTAAGAAACTTTCCTGAGGGCACCCCAGGTGGCTCAGCAGTTTAGCGCCGCCTTCAGCCCAGGGTATGATCCTGGAGACACGGGTCCCACATCCGGCTCCCTGCGTGGAAACTGCTTCTCCCTCTGCCTGTGTCTCTGCCTCTCTCTGTGTGTGTCTCTCATGAATAAATAAATAAAATCTTAAGAAAAAAAAAAAAAGAAACTTTCCTGAGTGCTAAATACTTATTGTCAATCTAACCAATTAGACCCATAAATACAGTGAACTTAGAGGTTTTGCTGCTAAACATAGATTTCATCTCAAAGCCTAAGTCTTAAGGTACATATTTTAAATTAGTTATGAGGTGCTCACTTCAACAGGCCCACATTATTTTTTATGAGTACACAAAACACCGAATACATACAGATTCTCTCAACACAAAATTGTTGATACTATGGTTTGGATTCATTAAAATCTTTATTTTCTCAATTCTATCCTTGTGGCAAGTCTAAGTTCCCACTGAGCTTTTTGGATGGGAGTCTTGGCATCTACAGGATGTGAGGAGGCCTGCTTCCTCGCTCCACTCAAGTGGCTCAGAGTTCCAAAATTATGTACCAGATTTTCACTTTGCCTCTATCTGGTCCATCTACACCAACCACATAGTTATTAGTGCAAGATTTATACGTAGATTCCAGCCAAATGAATTTCCTGCCTCCTTTTAAATTTTTTTGAATACATTAGAGCCTTTGTATTTTAAGGCTTCCTTAAATTTTAACTTAACAAATTCTGTCCTTCTATAGCTTTCTTTTAAAAATAGACTTTAGGGACGCCTGGGTGGCTCAGCGGTTGAGTGCCTGCCTTTGGCTCAATGTATGATCCTGGATTCCCAGGTTCAGGTCCCACATCAGGCTCCTTGCATGCAGCGTGCTTCTCTGTCTGCCTGTGTCTCTGCCTCTCTCTCTCTCTCATGAATAAATAAATAAAATCTTTTTTAAAAAAAAATAAAAATAAAAATAAAAATAGACTTTATTTTTTTAGAACAGTTTTTGATTTACAGAAAAATGGAAAAGATAACACAGTGAGTTCCTGCATACCCTAACATGCAGCTTTCCCTATTATTAACATCTTATATTAGTGTGGCACTTTTTAAAAAAGATTTTATTTATTTATTTGACAGAGAGAGATCACAAGCAGGGGGAGCAGTAGGCAGAGGGAAAGGGAGAAGTAGGCTCCCTGCTCAGTGGGGAGCCCAGTGCGGGCTCCATCCCAGGACCTGGAATCATGACCTGAGCCCAAGGCAGACACTTAACTGACTAAGCCACCCAGACACCCCAATGTGGCACTTTTGTCACAATAAATGAGCCAATATTGATACATTCTCATTAACTAAAACCCGTACTTTATTCAGATTTCCTTAGTTTCTATCTGATGTCCTTATTCTGTTTCAGAATCCCATCTAGGACACAACCCTGTCTCCTTTTGGCTGTGACGATTTCTCAGACTTTCTTTTTGATGATCTCAACAGTTTTGAGGAATATTGGTCAGGTGTTTTGTAGAAGGCTCCTCCATTAAAATTGGTCTGCTGTTTTTCTCAAATAAGTGGTCAGGCTGGTGTTATGGGTTTTTTTGGGGAGGACTACAGAAATAAACGTGTGTTTTTTATCACATCATATCGATGGCAATACTGTTGGCATGATTTATCGCTATTGATGTTGACCTTGACCACCAGAGTAAAGTCTGGCATCACCTTTTAAATTCACACTGTTCCCTTTTAAGACTTCCAAGCTTCTCTTTTTACAAAATGCAAATTTCTTAAGCAACAAAATACATATAGCATACTATGTATTGTACTAAATTTTGTAGGCATTTGCTAAATGATTCTCCTAGCTATGACTTCTTTTTTATTCGGTGTCAGTTGTAAAATCTTATTTGATTATGGGAGATCAAGAAGATATTGGTGTCTTAGAATGGTACACATTAACATTCACATTAAACACAGGCTCTTCAGGGTTTAAGTTATAAAGTCTTTAATTTGATTATGGGAGATCAAGAAGATACTGGTGTCTTAGAATGGTACACATTAACATTCACATTAAACACAGGCTCTTCAGGGTTTATATGAACTCCTGACTCCTGTGTCAAAATGTAGACATTTACACCCATACAAACGCATGCGTGTATGCTCATGCACATGCGCACAAGCACACTATTTTTATTTTCACTATATAATCCCAACTTCATCAGGCCTTTGGATAAATACAAGTATCCGTTACCTCAATGCTATGTGAATTCAAACTTCCAAAATCCAGTTAGAAATTCTGGGACACTAAGCAGATAAAGTTAAGCTAATTTGGGGGAAACATACATATTTTTAAAGGTGGGGTGAGGGTGAGGGGCAGACAAAGAGGAGAGAAAAAAATCAAGCAGATTCCTCCCTGAGCATGGAGCCTGACTTGGGGTTTGAACTCATGACCCTGAGATCATGACCTGGGCCAAAATGAAGAGTCAGATGCTTAACCAACTGAGCCACCCAGACTCCCCAATATATATTATTCTTTTAATGCTATGCAGGAAGTTAAGTTGAAGCTTTTCTGTGGATTTATATAATTTTGGATTATCTGAATTTTAGTGAATGAATTGATAAAAGACACATTTTTCCAGTTGTAGCACATTTCAGTCTCAATATCTTTCACTACTATCAAAACTCTGTGCCTTTCATCATATTTATAAAAAATGCTTTAGCTATTTCATTTTACTACAGAAATTCAAATTCATGTTGAAATCAGTTATGCCATATTCAAAATTCCTGATTTCACATCCTAGATTCTCATCTGGGCATGGGAGATGGGGTGGGAGAGGCAAAATTACATTTAAAAAACCGAACTCATTGAATTTCCCAGCTGAAACCATTATATAGTATATTTTATCTTTTGAATTTGAGAGGCAGTTAATCCTAAATTCCCAAATTTGAAACAGCATTTTAAAACAGCAATAAGAATTACAAATGATTCTCTTACCAACAAAGGGACTGGAGATCACTGGGTCAACTACCAACTTTGTACAAGTCTTTGCCTTTTAATTATTCTTTGCCCCATGACCTGTTCTTATCAGGAACTTGTCTTTTTGAGTTTAAGACTATGCTGAAAATTTGGCTTAAAAATATCTTAATTGGGTGGGGGGGATGGGTAACTGGGTGATGGGCATTAAGGAGGGCATATGATGTGATGAGCACTGAGTGTTATACTCAACTAATGAATTGTTGGAAACTACATCCGGGGGCGCCTGGGTGGCTCAGCTGTTAAGCATCTGCCTTTGGCTCAGGTCATGATCCTGGGGTCCTGGGATTGAGCACCACATCAGGCTCTCTGCTCAGCAAGGAGTCTGCTTCTCCCTCTCCCTCTGCCCCTTCTCCTCTACACTAAGTTCTGACTCTCTTGCTTTCTCTCTCTCAAACAAATAATAAAATCTTTAAAAAAAAAACTACATCTGAAACTAATGAAGTATTATATGTTGACTGATTGAATTTAAATTTTTTAAATCTTGATTTTCATAATTTTTAGCTTTATGCAATTGCACACTCATTGTCATACTGCCTTTCTGGCTCGAATCACACAAATGCATTGAATATTTTCCTGGAAATGCAAATTCTTCACATTTTTACTATTAGAAGTTAATGATCATTTTTGAGACCCTGAGATTTCTGAACATTATTTTTCTTTCCATAGACCGACAACATGTTATATGAATTACAGCCCTCAAAGGCCCTTTGGGAGGAAACAGATTCTTCACCTGTAAATTAAAGATTGCCTCAAAATGGAAAACACTTGCTTATATTGATGCATATTTAAATTTCACTGGCTACTCAGTGCATCTCATTTTATTAGAATTCTTTGGTTTAAACTATCCTCTGAAGCTTTGCAGTCCCCTTATCTTGAGGGGAATTGGTCCCTTTTGATCAGTTCCAAAAGTCACCAAGTTTCAAGGCACTGGGGCAATCCTTTTCAGTAAACTAGACTCTAGTTAGTCTCTGATCCCTTTACTGCTGTGGGAGCAGAAGTCTCTGGGGAACAATGTCTTTGAGGAGGACCCAAGGAAAAGGAGACATCAGTGGCAGGACATCTAAAGCCTCATTATATGAGAGAATCCTGATGTTCACAGAAGGAGAGATCTGGAAGCTCCACCAAGGGTGTTTGAGGACAAAGCACCACTTGTGGGGGTTGCTGAGAATTATTCACTCACTTTTCCAATGGCCAGGCTTTTAGAGTTAAACTTTTCCCACTGTGGGCTGATGGACAATCAAGGCCTGTCTCTTATCTAAGTGGTGAGGGCATAAGCATGTGCCTTGGAAGCACTTTATAGTTTTTACTTGATGTCCATAACATGGTTTTGTAATTTCTCCCAGGTATCTGGGTGGGAAGCTATGAAAGGATTTGGCCTTTCTTAATTTTAACTCACTGTTTCATCTGACATCACAGTCACAAGAATGAAATGAAATTGTAGTTTTGTATAATTCTGCCGTACCCGTTCAGCAGAGTTTTTAAACAAATTGGACAGGTTGGGGTTTATAATGGTTTAACATGATCTGATCAGGGCTAGGGCTCCCTTCCAAACCGTTGAGCTGAAGTAACCCATTAAGGCAGTCTAGCTCAGTGGTTGGTTCTCAACCAGGGGCAATTTTGTCCCCCAGGACAGCCCACGATTAAGAATTGTCCAACCCTGGGGTCTTTGGGTGGCTCAGTCAATTAAGGGCCTGCCTTTGGTTCAGATCCTGATCCTGGGGTCCTGGGATTGAGCCCCATGTCTGGGGCTCCCTCTGCCTGCTGCTCCCTCTGCTTGTGCTCTTTCTCTCTCTCTCTCACTCTCTTTCTGTTAAATACATACATAAAATCTTAAAAAAAAAAAAAAAAAAAGAATTGTCTAACCCAGAATATCAATAGCACCAAGCTTAAAAAACCCTGTTCTGGGATCCCTGGGTGGCGCAGCGGTTTGGCGCCTGCCTTTGGCCCAGGGCACGATCCTGGAGACCCGGGATCGAATCCCACATCAGGCTCCCGATGCATGGAGCCTGCTTCTCCCTCTGCCTATGTCTCTGCCTCTCTCTCTCTCTCTGTGACTATCATAAATAAATAAAAAAATTAAAAAAAAAACCCTGTTCTAGCCTAAAGGTGATAACAGGCATTCAGTCATTTTTAAAAATCATGTGGGAAATTTTTAAGAAAAGGGGAGTGTAGCTTCATTTATGATATTTACCTTATATGGCAGATCTTTTTTTAAAGATTTTATTTACTTATTCAAAAGAGAGAGCATGAGAGACAGAACACAAGCAAGGGGTAGCATGAGAGAACACAAGCAGGGAGAGGCAGAGGGAGAAGCAGACTCCTTGCTGAGCAAGGAGCCTGATGCGGGGCTCAATCTCAAAACCCTGAGATCATGATCTGAGCCAAAGGTAGATGCTTAACAGACTGAGCCACCCAGGCACCCCATGGTAAGCTTTTTAACTAAAAACACCCCAGGAGTGGAGCTTAACTATACAGCATCCCGAGGCAGCAGAGGAGAGGTAAGAAAGATGCCTAGACAGTAAGACCTCAATGGGTCTTACCATGTGTATGCCCGGGCCTCATCTAGCAACTGCCTGCCACCCTCTGTCCATGTTGTGCCAGATCCTGCCATGACTACATTAAAATGTTGCAGGAAATAAGAGACAGGTACAAATTTGAAAATTAGGTTTTGTCATTTACTGAGACTCTGCACCCAAGAAGGAAGTTAGTTAAGCACTTACCAAGTAACAGTGCAATGACTATCATACCTCAATTCCTTAACAATCAAAGGTATAGGCTTTCTTTGATCCATGGGTATAAACTAAGACCCTCTCCAGGAATTGCCTTATGACCAGTAAAGGAAGGAGGCTTCTTAAAACCCAGGAAGGGGAAAGAAGATCTCATGATACTCAATTGTAGAAGGGAAGGTAGATATTATGGTTACAGTCAAGATTGGAAAAGCCTATTTGAAGGAGTGACAAAATATACATCTGTAAAGGGTCACAGTGCTCATACCTTTAAGAGTGTACTTTTTTTTCTTAAATAAAATGCTTTACTTTGAGTGTAACAGGTTTACAATAAAGAGCATGGCAGTGTCCCGTGCTGCATGTAAAGAGCCTAGAAGTTGCCACTCCATCCTAACTTAACCAGGTAAAAAGCTGAACAGACTAAAAAGGCAACAACACTTCTTGGAGGACAGAGGGCAAACTGCTGCCCCCAAGATTGGAGAGAGAGATGGATAAAGTTGGAAGAATCCCACTTCATGATTTTATTTTTTTATACTGGAATTGTAATGTCATTTTTAATTTTTAAAAATTTGAATACAATTGATACATAATTTTTTCCACTTTCTTATTTTATTTTATTTTTTTAAAGATTCATTTATTTATGATAGACGTAGAGAGAGAGAGAGAGAGAGAGAGAGAGAGAGGCAGAGACACAGGGAGAGGGAGAAGCAGGCTCCATGCCGGGAGCCTGACGTGGGACTCTATCCTGGGACTCCAGGATCTCCCCCTGGGCCAAAGGCAGGCGCTAAACCGCTGAGCCACCCAGGGATCCCCCACTTCCTGATTTTAAAAGCTACTACTAAGCTAACTGCTGATTACCAGAGGGGAGGTAGGTGGGAGTATGTATGAAATAGGTAAAGGGGATTAAAGAGCACACTTTACCGTGATGAGCACTGAGTAATGCATACACGTGTTAAATCACTATATTGTTCACCTGAAACTAATATGATACTGTACACTAATTATACCAGAATTTAAAAACAATTTTTTTCAAGGAAAAACTACTATGAAGCAACAGAAATCAAGACAGTACTATGCAGGGGACACCTGGCTAGCTTGGTTGGTGGACCATGCAGCTCTTGTTCCTGGGGTTGTGACTTCAGGCCACACACTGGATGTAGAGATTACTCAAAATAAAATTAAAAAAAAAAAAAAGATAGTACTAAGCAGTACTGGCATAAGAATAAACATACAAACCAAATGAGTAGAATATTGAGAGTCCATTAAGAAAAAGAAAACCAGTGCTAATGGTCACTTGATTTTTGACGAGGATGCCAAGATGATTTAATGGAGGAAAAGTGTGTTTTCAACAAATGGTGCTTGGACAACTGGAAATCCACATGTAAAAGAATGTAATTGGATTTACCTCAGACCAAATGTAAAAATTTACAAAATGGATCAAAGACTTCAATGTGAGAGCTAGAATGATAAAACTCTTGGGAAAAAAAAATAAAGGAATAAATCTGCATGAACTTGGATTTGCCAATGAATTCATAGCTATGACACTAAAAGGCAAGAGTAACAAAAAAATAGATATATTTGAGTTCATCAAAATTAAAACTGTTTGTGTTTCTTTTTTTTTTTTTTTTTTTTTTAATATATCTTCTTTATTTATTCATGAGAAACACAGAGAGACAGAGACAAAGGCAGAGGGAGAAGCAGGCTCCCTGTGGGAAGCCCGATGTGGGACTCGATTCCAGGACCCCAGGATCATGCTCTGAGCCAAAGGCAGATGCTCAACTACTGAGCCACCCAGAGGCCCCTGTTTGTGTTTCAAAAGGACACTATCAAGAAAGTGAAATAACAACACAGGGAAAATACTTACAAATCATATATCTGATAAAAAAAACATATCTGGAATACATAAAGAACCCTTTGTAACTCAACAATAAAAAGCGAAGTAACTCAATTTAAAAATGGGCAAAAGATCAGAATAGATGTTTTTCCAAAGAAGATCTACAAATGGCAAATAAGCACATGAAAAGAAACTCAACATCATTAATCATTAGGAAGATGCGAATCAAAACCACAATGAGACTTCACGTCACTCCCACTAGGATGGCTAGAATCAGAGTCAGATAAGTGCTGACACGGATGTATAAAACACTGGAATCCTCACACACTGCTGGTGGGAATATAAAACGGTGCAGCCACTTTGGAAAACTGTGGCAGTTCCTCAAAAAGTTAAACAGAGGGCAGCCCCGGTGGCACAGAGGTTTAGCGCCGCCTGCAGCCTAGGGCGTGATCCTGGAGACCCTGGATCAAGTCCCACGTCAGGCTCTTTGCATGGTGTCTGCTTCTCCCTCTGCCTGTGTCTCTGCCTCTCTCTCTCTCTCTGTGTCTCTCTGAATAAATAAATAAAAAATCTTAAAAAAAAAAGTTAAACAGTTACCATATGATCCAGCAATTCCACTCCTGTGATGAACATGATGAAACATTTTGTAATGCCAGAAAGTAAGGAAGTGTGCAAAAATGAATTAGGGCATATGATCCAATAATCCTGCTTCTGTGTATATTTCCAAAAGAAGTAAAAGAAAGATCTTGAGGATATATTACACACTCATGTTCATCAAGCATTATTCACAGTCGCCAAAAGGTAAAAGCAACCCAACTGTCCATTGACAGATGAAGGGATTAACAAAATGTGAATATGTGTATATAGTAGAATACTATGCAGCTTTAAAAATGAAGAAAAACAATTAATTAATAATATTAATAATTATTAATTAATAATTATTAATTAATTAATGGAAGGAAAGAAATTCTATCAAATGCTATAACCTGGATGAGCCTTGAGAATGTTATGTCAAGTGGAATAAGCCAGTCACAAAATGACAAGTATGATCCCACATATTATATGAGGTATCTAAATAGTTAAACTCATAGAAAGAGAAGTAGAATGGTAGGTACCAGGGGCTGAAGAATGAGTAAAAGGAGAAAGGTTTAATGGGAATAAAGTTTCAGCTCGGTGAGATGACAAAGTTCTAGAGAACTATTTAACAACAATGTAAATATACTTAACCCTACTGAACTGTGCACTTAAACATAGTTAAGATGGTAAATTTTATGGTATGTCTTTTACTACAATAAAAACAAGAAAATTCATTATAAGAATTGACCATTTTCTAGGCCACAAAGCAGATTCAAAAAATTCCAAAGCATCAATATTGCACGAATCTTGTTCTCTGTCCACATTGCAATTAAATTAGAAATAAACTACAATATCAATAAACCCAGATGTTTAGGAACCGCTGTAAGGTGCTGAATAATTTATCCATTAAAGAGAAAAGTACAAGTAAGTTATGTTTATGCAAAATATAAGTGTTTTAGTATGAAATATTAAAATTGTGGTATTCAGCTAAAGTGGTATATAGAATTAAATTCATGATCTTATATACTTTTAAAACAAAACAAGAAATTTAAAGGCAATGAGTAGATAAATGGTTGAACATGGCAGATTAACAAAATCTACCCCTCTCAAATCCTCACTAAAATGGCATTCAGAAGAGGTGTTAAGCTATAGAGAAAATGAGACAGAAAATAACATGACAGCAAATGAAAGCTATCAACAGAAGTGTGGAGAAATGGTAGCTAACACTGCAAGGTAAGGGAAGCTGAAATTTCTGCCTAGGTGGGGACCACCAATTCACATTCCAGAACCCAGGAAAGAATCCAGAGTAAAGGCTCTAAGGATCTCCAAAGGCCAAGGACTGGAAGCAAGAAGATTGGCTAAAGTCATCTACAAGGAGCAATTAGACCCATAGATTCTCCAGCCTCAATGAGAAACTGTCCCACTCCCTTCCAGGCTGCCCAAGGGAGAGCACAAAGTTAAGTGGATTTAGTGCAGGGGAAAGTTCTGCCTAGTGAGATCAGCTTCCCCCAGCCTCTCCTTTCCAGGTGGCCTCCTATAGCCAGTGTAGAAGATTGTATACCCCCAGGCAAGGAATCTGACGATTATTCTGGGCAAGCTGGTTGGCCAAGGAGAAAATAACGAAATTCTGATATCTGGAGGGGCCTGCAATGATTTGGCCAATTTGTATACAATTCTGTGGTGAAACACCCCAGCCAACATGCCCCATCTATGAGCTCAAACCTTCCAGTCAGCCTGTTTATGTCTTAGTCTTGAAGATGAGGAAAACCCCTCAAAAGAGAAACAGTATACAAAATAAGAACAAATTGTCTCAGAGGAAAATGAGATGAATCAAGGAGTAAATGAAAATGTCCAAGACAAACAACCCTCCCAGAGAGTACAGACTTAAAAAAAAAAAAAAAAAAAAGACCAGAAAAAAAAATTGGAAAGACAAGATTAGATGATCAATCTAACACTAGTTCCAGAACTAAGAGTACAGAAAAATGGAAGAAAGGAGTTTATTGAAGAAATAATAGAAGAAATTTTCCAGATTTTCTGAAAGATGAGTTTCCAGATTGAAGAGACATCATCATGACATTTCTAAACAATGAGAGTAATGCTTTGAGAGCTAGCAAGAGAAGGAAACACTAGCTGCATATGAAGTATTAGAAATTGGATATCACCTAATTTATCAGCCAAACTATTAGGAGATGGAAGATCATGGAGCATGTTTTCTACATTCTGAGGGAAAATAATTTCCATCCTAGGGTTCTATAGCCAAACAATCTGTCAACCAAGTGTTAATGAAAAGTCATTTTCAGACATGCAAGTTTGAAAAGACTGACTTTCCTTGTAATCTTTCTTGGGAATGTCTGTGATGGTGTGTCCCAACATAAGAAACTAATAATAAAAAAATGGAAAAATATGGGATGAAGGAAATAGCAGATTCTGCATAGGTAATGGGATAAAGAATGGTCGTAGAAGAACCCCTCGAGGGATCCCTGGGTGGCGCAGCGGTTTGGTGCCTGCCTTTGGCCCAGGGCGCGATCCTGGAGACCCGGGATCGAATCCCACGTCGGGCTCCCGGTGCATGGAGCCTGCTTCTCCCTCTGCCTATGTCTCTGCCTCTTCTCTCTCTCTCTCTCTCTCTCTATCATAAATAAATAAAAATTAAAAAAAAAGAAGAACCTCTCGAAGGCAGATGTGCAGCAGCCGAGAGAACAACTGGTCCAGTTGGAACAGTCCAGAGAAAATCCTGATAGAAGAAAAGCCATTTGCTCCCATATTTGCTCTTTGGTTACCATGTGCTCTAAATACTTAGCTGGAAGTGGTTCTTGGAAATGACCAGAGGGCATTGCTCTCACTCTTGATAAAAGAGAACTGAAGAAGAGAGGATTTGCAAGAAGAATTCATCATGGATTCTCAGTTTGGAGATTTCTACCACCATCCCTGACTGATCATCCAGCCCAGTGATAGAGAAGTGCCTTCACCAGGTGTGCATGACACTCCTCGAAAGTTCTATTTGTTCAATAGTACCTCCTTAATTAAAACCAAGTTCTGGGGCGCCTGGATAGCTCAGTCAATTAAGCGTCTGCCTTTGGCTCAGGTCATGATCTCGGGGTCCTGGGATTGAGCCCCATATGTTGGACTCCCTGATCAATGGGGAGTCTGCTCCTCCCTCTCCCCCATACTCTCTCTCTCAAAAAAAATTAAATTAAAAAACAAAGTTTTGTCTCTCTGGAACATGTGCCCCTTTCCCCTAGCTCTTCCTTCTGGAAGTTCACAGAACAATAGCCATTTCATTCATGGAAGATCTCTTCCAATATTTGCACATTTTTGTGGGCTTCTCCCTGCCACCCTACGCATGTAAGTGTTCTCAAACGTCAGCATGTGCCAGAATCACCTGGAGGCTTTATTCAAACACAGTTTACCAGGCTTCATCCCCAGAGTTTCTGACTCAGTATGTCTGCTGTGGGGCCTGAGAGTGCGTTTCTAACAAGTTTTTAGGTGTGCTGAGAACCACTGCTAGACAAACAGCTCCCATTCCCTCAGCTGTTATCCCATGACAGTTTTTCCAAGCCGCTGACCATCATCTTAAAAGTGTAGCACAAAGCCTCCACAATGGAGGTTATGATGCTTCTCATAAGCCAATGATTTCCAGCCTGGGGAGGAAAGGAGCAAGGAATAACTGAAAGGCAAAGGGTGGTGGGCAAGTGAATCTCTAAGCAATGACCTCCTTTGGAGGACAAGTGCTTCAGTTCCTAGACAGCCAAAGCGACAGCTGTAAACTGAAAATGCCAAGAAAGTATATCTTCATCTGCCCCTCTCCACTGCTAGACTGGCTACTTTCGACCCTGTCTCTGCCTTGTTTGGCCTTTTCTGGCTCCCTAAAATCCTGGGTCCTCGGGATGGCCCTTGATCGCCGCAGTAGTACCCATAAAAGCCTCCAGGTGGCGCTTTAAGCTCATCAGTGGCTGCTTTTTCCTCTTAAAGGAGCCAAGCTGATCTAACCTAGGAGAATAGGTAAGACCCTAAAAGGGCAGACAGATCCAGGTTACCATGGCCTCCATCCCAGGCCCCAGAGCAGCTGGGGATCAGGTCAGTCTTGAGTGTGAGTGAGGGGCCATAGTAGCCCTTCTACCAGGAGAATCCCCAGGGCCAATCCCAGGTTTACATTAAGGTCACCAGATTTAGCAAATAAAAATATAGGATGTTCAATTAAATTTGAATTTCAGATAACAGACAATTTGTAGGTTTTCATTCATGTAGATGTGTCTCAGGTAGTGTGTGTGGCTTATTTATACTAAAAAAGTAATTGTTGTTTAACTGAAATTCAAATTTAACCAGGCATCTTGCATTTATCTGGCAACTCTAGTTTAGGTTTGCTTACCATATCCTACCTTTCACATCATGAATGCTTATGGAATATGTGCCAGGCATGTATGTGCTAGATACTACAAAAAGGAAGCAAGTGTGGCTCTTGCATTTATAGATTAGCTTAGGTAAAATACATATTGACAAATAATTATAGTACAGAAAGTGTAGGAAGCGAAAGGAATGGAAGAAGTTCAGATTTTGGAGTTGGCTTTAGGTTAAAACCATGCTTCTGATGTTCACTAGCTGTGTAATCTTAGGCAAGTTCATTAATCTCTGGGCCTCAGTTGTTTATCGTGAAAATGGGAATGATACCAACCTCAGGAGGTGATCAGGGAGGTTCTAGAAAATTAATCCAATGAATCCCAGCCTTGATCACCCATCTGATTGTCATGGTGGGCATTTTCCACAAAAAGCAGGGTAACGTCTTGCAATCTAAGCCACTGGTGTAGAGTTGTTGTTTATTCTGGGTATAATACATCATTAATGTTCACAGGAGGTTTGTCTTAAGACCTTTGCAAATTCTACATTTGCATATTGGCTCCTATTTATTTATTTATTTATTTAGGCTTCTATATAGTTTAATAGGTTATAACTGAGGGAGGAATCAAGTGACCTCTTGACCCTAGTGAAAGTTTAGTTATTACTCATAGTTACCATTTATTTGGGTAAATATTTTACTGTGTGTGCGTCATTGCTAGGTATTTTTCATATACTATCTCATTTAACGATCACAACAATAGATGAGAAAAACCAAGGCTCAGGGTCACATAGCCAGAAAGTATCAGCCCTAATGCTTATGCAACTCTCCTAGGGTAGAGGGCTAGAGTCACTCTCTAGATAAGGACTCATTTGTTTATTGTCATGTGATTAGAACTCATCCCTCAGCAAACTTTGATATTTACAGTTGTAAATTTTAAAACCATGTCAAGGATTTCCTACATGTGAGGATCAATCCTATTTGAGAGCCTGTTCCACTTTTAGCGAGTTTCAAATAAATAATGAACACTGTTGGTAACACTTACCAGCACCATAGCTCCCTGCCTGCACCTCACCACCAGGCAGAGCAGCCCTGCATGTTCCTACCCAACATCTAGCCCCCCATCAGTTAGAGTTAATCCATTCACCTAGATTCCTGCCACTACTTGCCTTCCCAGTCACCTTGGAAAGAGTGCCGAAAGGTCAGATTGTTTGGCTGTTTTTCATTTTGTGTTAGGTGCTAAGAATACAAAGCTAAATAAAATGTGGTCTTTGAGTGTGAGGATCTTAGGTGGTGAAAGAAGTGAACAAGCATGGTAATACAAGGTGATAGGGGACCGTGATGAAGAATGTGCCTGGTACCAAGGAGAACATGTCAGCTCTCCCAGGGGAGGTCCATGATAGTGTTCCAGAGGACATGACACTAAAGCCGGTCCCAGAGGACATGACACGAAAGCTGGTCTGGGAGAATGAGTAGGACTTTGCCTAATAAAGAGAAAGGAGGGACTCCAAACAGGATGAACCTCATAACATGGGCTTGGCCACAAAGCAGAACTGCTTGCCCAGTTAACTGCAAGTTGTTGCTTTTTGTGGCTGACATATATGGCAAGAGGTGATGAGGCTGGGGGGCATAAGAGAAGAGGCAGGTGAAGTGAAAGTGGCTGGTAAAGGCCAGATTATAATGCAGCTTGTCCACCATGTGAAAGACCCTGAACTTCATCCTTTTATCCTCACCAGTGTTTCTTAAACTTTCTACTAAAGTACAGGCATGAAAGTATCTTGAGTTCAAACTCTCTTTAAAAGTCTTATCTTTTAAAATCATGTGATTCTTGCATTGTCCTTCATCATATGTCTGTTTGTCTTCATATTTTAAAATGTTTTCCTGAACCTCCAAATAAAAATTACGCTCAAGGAAGATGTGACCATTCTATAGCTGCTCCCCTCTGTACTCCCTACATGAATCCTCCATGGCCAGAGGTTGCTTCAGCCAGTTTGAGAAGGGCAGCCATAGGGATTTAAGCAGAGAAGGTATGTGATAAAATTTATCTTCTAGAAAGAGCCGTTTAACAGTGGTGTTAAGGATGGGTCAGAGATGGGAGAGGTTGGAAGCAGAGACACCAGGTGGGAGGCTTTGCAATAACCCAGGAAAGAGACAGTAAAATTGATGGAGATAAAGAAGGGTCATATCTGAAAGACATTTAGAAGTGGAGTTGATAGGATTGGAAAATTGTTCTGGTATAAGGAGTTGGGGAGAAATGTAGGATAAGATCATCCTCAGGTTTCTCTTAGTGATGCCATCAACAATGATAGGGAATATAGGAAGGGTGGGTTTGGTGGGGGAAGGGTAAATAAGTTTAATTTAAGCCCACTGAATTTGAGGTGCCTATGGAATAGAGAGTTGGAGATATCTAGAAGGCAATTACATATACAGGTCTAATAAGTAGGCGAGCTGCTTGGGCTGAAAATACAGCCTCAGAAGTCACAAGAATAGATGAGACCACTTGGGGAGTATGTATAGAAGAAGGAGAGGGAAAAAATGAGATGGGAACCCAGGGAATCATCAATGTCTAAGGGCAGATTTAGGAAGCAAGGGAGAATGGAAAAAGGAACATCAAAAAGTCAGGAGGACCCATGCTTCCCTGGTGAATGGCCAATTCCAGGGGTGGGGCAGGAAAGGTACAAGATGAGCCTGGAACATCTTGTGTCAGAAAGCAAGCAAATGTTCAAAGAATGATGAAAACAAATCCAAAGGGCACAAGAGCCAACTTGGAATTTCTTCCACTGGCCAAGTCTGTGACAAATTGGGTATCAAAACAAATAATCATAGGAAAAGATTATAACCTACTGGGGGGAAAGATCCACGTCAAAGCTAATGTAAGTAAGTGGGTCTGAGCCCTAAATCAGGAACTGGCAACATGTGCCCAGCTGAATTTCAGAATTGCTATGAACTAGTAACTGATGTTTGCCATCTGTTTTTCTCCAAATTTTTAAAAAAGATTCTATTTATTTATCCCTGAGACACACAGAGAGAGAGAGAGAGAGACAGAGAGAGAGAGAGAGGCAGAGACATAGGCAGAGGGAGAGAGAAGCAGGCTCCATGTAGGGAGCCCGACGCAGGACTTGATTCCGGACTCCAGGATCACGCCCTGGGCTGAAGGCAGACGCTCAACCGCTGAGCCACCCAAGAGTCCCTCTCCAAAATTTTTGAGATGATAATGTTCATAGCAATAATCCCAGGCTTGTGCCACTAGTGTATGCTGAGTGTACATGAGGCACACAGTGGGTTTCCTTACTTTGCAAGGTCTTCAGATCAAGACAATTGATACTTAAGGAGCTATACTCAAGGAACTGAACCTGAGGAGCCATACTCACACAGGGACTAATTTAGCTGATGGGATCCTGGACTTCAAGATGGTACTATCATGGAATGGGATTTGGGGACGAGGGGGAAGGGATGAATGTATTCCACATCGAGTGGGATGTGGATTGTTGTCATCAGAGGGTAGGGTGTGGCAGATTATATTTTCCAAAGATGACTTCAACAGTGTCTCCCATCCACGTTCTCTTATTATATGACTTGGACATTCTTCCCATTGAGAGATGAGGTCTATGCTCCCTCCCCTTGATCTTAAATAGACTTCTTGATTTTTTCCAAAACAAAGGGATATGTCAAAAGTGATATCTGAGACTAGGTTATAAAAAGGGATGCATTGTTTCTCTTATTCACTATCATATTCATCCTTGAAAACTTTACCGTATAAGGAGTCCAACTGCCCTGAAGCCACCATGTAGTGAGAAGGCTAGCTCTGAGACAACAGGAACAAAGAGGGTTGTCTAGCTGGCCTCCTGCTGTTTAAGCTCCTGTCACCATCTGACTGCACTTGCAGGAGAAACCCTCAGCCAGAACCACTCAGCTGAGCTCTTTTAGAATCTCCATCCTACAGAAACGGAGATGATGAAATGGTTACCATTTTAAACCACTAAGTTGGAGTGATTTGTTCTGTAGCAATAGATAACTGGCATATAGTAAAGTGTTAACATGGAGAATCTGGGTGAAGGGCATGCAGGAACTCTTTGTACAGTGATCCTCTACCCCATGTGTGGCAAGCAGGTGGGGCTTCAAGGACATAATCTCTTCTCAGGATTACTCAGAGCAGTCTACATCACCCAGGTCTACACCTACAACCATGCAGCTGAGCTGGAACTTCAGAGTGGGGAAGCAAAATAAACTGAACCTGAAATTTTCCCCTTATCTTTATAGCATGCAGACACCCGGCAGATACAGTTAGGAACCACTTCCATTCTCTAACCCTGTGGCTAGAAAAAGTATAGCCTGGGTTTTCACTCTCCTAACTCCTTGATTTATCCTGGGAATTATTCTCTACAAGGAGCCCTCTCCTTTCTGAGAGTTACCTTGGATAG
The DNA here is from genome assembly GCF_011100685.1 of Canis lupus familiaris. NCBI lineage: Eukaryota > Metazoa > Chordata > Mammalia > Carnivora > Canidae > Canis > Canis lupus. The sequence continues at coordinate 21,036,260 of NC_049238.1, forward strand.
GAGGAGAAGGTGTTGACTCAGCACCTGCTGTGTCCCTCTCTTTTCTTATTCTATTTGTGATGGGCTGCCTTCTCCTTCTCCCCCAAGAAAATGGGCTCAGTTGGAGTCCTCTGACACTAATAGTCTTGGGATGGAATCTCTTGGAGCTAAACAGGGAGACTAGGAAAAGAATGAATTCTTACTTCTGAGTCATTCAAAGAGAATGCAGCATCTCTAGTATGTCAACAAGCCCAGCAGAATCCAGTGATGTTCACCTAGAAGGCTCAGTCCAAGCTGGGTCAGCAGATGATAGAATGGTAAGGTGTGAAGAGCTTGCACTGATTATAGAGAGTGACAGTAGGTCAGTACGCAGTGAGGAAATTTACTCTAGTAGGTACATCTGGGATAGTGTAGAAGAGAGACTAGATATAGTCGAGGATTCAGGAAATACAGAATGCCAGAGTCTCAGATAATAAATGACTAGAATTTTGGCATTAGGATGGAGAGCTAAGGGAGTGATAAAGTTATAATCATAGCAGTAGTATTAAAGATTAAATATGTGCAAAGATCATAGAGAAAATGCTGATTGGGACTCTGAGGCAGCTAGGTCAGAGAAAGTGAGAAAGAATAAAATCATTTTTTTTTCTATTTACCTTTTTACCTTTTGGCCCCCTTCACCCATTTCTTTGGAGTCAAAGAAAGTCTTGAAGAATCTTTGAAGAAAATCCTTGCCTTACTTGATTTGATCACAGCAACACTTACTGGAACCCTACTATGTGTCACATTCTGTACTAGATACTGAGGGGAGCTGATGAATAAGAGAATTCCTGTCCATAAGGGGCACACACAGCCTGATTGGAGAGCCCCACATGTAAGTCAAAGACAATACTTTAGGATGTGTGTAATAAAAGCGGTATGTTCAAGGTGGGTACAGAGGTGACCTCAGACATCTGTAGGAGTGAGGGCTGAGGGAGGGAGAGCCATAAATCATCTGCGGGAAGGGAACCAAGCTGATGAAATCACAAAGAGGGTGACGGTAGTGGAGCCCTGGGTAGAGCACTAAAGGACAAAGACAGCAGGTGTGGACAGGGAGAAGAGGGATCTAGAAGAACTGGGGAGATCCACTGGACAGGGAGAAGAGGAATCTAGAAGAACTGGGGAGAGCCATAAAAGCAGTCTTGCCGTAGGGAATTTGGAAACACCAGTGAACAATATCGAAGAAGGACTAGTTATGAGGAAGTAGAATCTCAACCGACTAATGGGCAAGATGAAGAAACAAGAATTGCTTACAAATACACTGGCAGAGAGACAAAAGGGTTGATTAAAAAAAACTCAAGTGATATGTATATAGAGGATTTTGTCAGCTCGATTTAGGGGTAAAGGTATGGACCTTCTGGTAGGAGACGAAAAGGTATGTTTAACACAGGTAGGGAAAAAATTGAAGCTGGAAATAGGAAGAACCGGCTGTGATTAAAAACCATAAACCGCGAGGAGATGTTCAGCCTTCGTTCTCTCGGGTTGCCGAAAAAGAAGAAATAAGCTCCAGTTTCTCCTTTGCGGTAGCGGTGAGGCAGATGGGAATCCGTCATCTGGCTACTACGGAATCAGGTGTAAATGGTTGTTCCTTCTGAGCTTAGTTAGACGCGGTGGAGGAATTGTTACCCTGTTGCTAAGGGGAGAGGAAGGGGCTGTTCCCGGTTGCCATGGTGACAAGGTGAGAGCGTTCCCTCGGTACCACCATAAATTTATGAGGCGGTCTCGTCTCCTTGTTGCTACGGCAACGCAGAGGGACTGTTCCCGTCGCCCCCCGCGACCCCTCCCCCGCCGCCGTCGCTAAGACAAGGTGGAGGTTGGGGCTGTCCTTCCCTCGCCGCCCGGTTGCCTTGGAGACGGCGGGTGCCTGGCCCCGCCCCACTCGGACTGACAGCGCTGGCCGCATCGCGCCTGCGCAGTGCTCTCTTCCCCCGCAGTCCCTGTGCGTTGAAGCCGGAGACCGCGGCGGCCTCGGCTAGGACCCTTCGCCCCGGAGCCGCCGGCCGCAGCCGCAGCCGCAGCCGCAGCGCCCCCGCCGCCTGTCGCCCGCCCGCCGCCTCCACCGGAGCAGCCTCGCGCACTGTGAGTCCAGGCCGAGGCGACCGACGCCGTGGGGCTGAGTCAGCGGGAGGCCCGGGCCCGGGCTGGGGGAGGGGAACCGGGCTGCCCCCCTCGCCTCCCCACCCGCGCCGCCGCCCCCCAACCTCGCCTCACCCCCGCCGCCTCCCCCGCTCCGTCGCTGTCTGCTGGGGTCCCCGCGGCGGCCGGCAGGCCTTGGAGCCACTCCCCCTCCCTGCCCTCCCTCCGGACCCACCTCGGGGCCCTTCCCCACTAGATGTGGCGCCGCCGCACCTCCACCCCGGGCCGATCCCCCCGCATCGCCCCAAGCTGCCTCCGGGCCGCCCTCGTCGCTTCTCCGTACTCCTCCCGGGCCTGACACCTCCGGCGGCTCTGGTTTTCCCCAGTGATATGCCAGAAAAGGAGTGACAAGGGAGAGGGCGAGGGCAGACTTGGGGGAGGGGGGGCATCGGCCTGCCCAAACCTCGGGGCCTCGGGTTCCTTACCCACATGCTTCTGCCCTGGCTGGTGTGAGGAAGCAGGTCTGGACAGTTCTGACTGGCTGCTAAGAGCTTGTGGGGCTTTCAGAATAGATTTTGCTGAGAAGGACTCAGCCGCATGATGATCAGCTACTGTTTAGTGAACACCCGCTAGTGCACGGTGGCCTTCCAGTGGGCTGGGCTATTGCCTTGGCTGGTGCCAGGAGAGGGACTAGAGGTAGTGGAGGGCGGGCGGGGAGGGGGAAGGTTGCAGTGGGGAGCTGAAGTTCCTGTGCTTCCGGTGTGTTGTTGTGAATAAGCATCTTGCAGAACTCTGCAAGTGTGCCTTTTATTTTTATTTTTTTGCAGTACAACCCCGGTATAATGTGAGACCTGATATCATTCATAGCAAGTGCTTACACTGTTTCTGTGTTGAGGGGTTGTGGCCAGGACTTAATCTCTGGTACCTGTAAATTCCATGTAGTAACCAACTGGTGACAGTGAGATTTAACAGAACACGTGCAGAGTAGAGAAAAAGAACCCAGGTTTTTCCCTGGTATAGGTCTGCGGCCTATACCCTCAGCCTCCTGCAGCTGTGAGTCTTTGTGGTGGCTGTCAACTGATAGGGGTTCTAGCATATTTGGACAAGTCCCTGGGTTATGTTTACTACCAATCCACCTGCCCACCCTGCATTCTCTTATCTTGGAGGATCCCAGATTGTTTTCATTTTCCAGCAGAAATTAAGCTGAAGTCAGAGTTGGTGCCCGCAGCCAGAAGCTCTCTTAATAAACGTGCCTCAACTCGAGGACTCCTAACTACTATGCATGTACCTCACTGCCAACTTCCTTTGATCCTTTTTTTTTTCTCTTGGCTTCCAGATTCCAGTGTACTGTTAGCAAATATGTGTAAATATCAGCCAGTTAAACCCTACAAAAGGCTTTGTATTTTTTTTACTCCAGGCTGCCAAAGGAGTAGACAGTTTGTTCCTAAAAATCATGATGAAGGATCCACTAAATTTGCAGTTTGAGGGATTGCAAACAGTGAGGAATAATGATTTTGCTCCTTGACTTTGCTCAATCATGGCCTATTGGCAGCCTTCTCAGAGCCACTCCCCACCCCCATGCCCATCAGATTAGTTTACAGTAGCAAAGACGGCTGTCGCCCTAGTTTTAAACATAGAGATGAAGTACAGGAGAACTACAGCCCCCATGCAGCAGTGCAGTTTCTTCTGTTTCAAATGCCAGTCTGGGGTTTGGCGGGATGCACCTGCCTGTGGGACGATGGGAGCTGTGGGGCGTTACAGTTACATTCCTTCTGTGTGGTCCTCTGTGTTGCATAGCTCACCGAAATACCCGGGCAGGGCAGGAGCAGACAGCTGTGCCGGAGAGCTGCTCCTCCTGGGTTGAGTGTATTTTGGGAATCAGCAATATTACTGGGGTGGAGGGTTGTGAATTAAGAAGCAAGAAAATGTGTCAAGGCTAGATAGATGAAGAGGGTGTGAGTAAAATGTTCCCTTTCCAGTTTGCTCTGGGACGGAACATTTTCAGAGCATCACAGTGGTTTTTATATGGGTTAATTTGCCTTTGAAATCCATACCAGTGTTTTATGAGGTAATGATGGAATGCTTTTTAAATGGCTACTGTTGGGAAACACACTAATACCTGTGTCTTGCACATTGCCTATACAGTTGTTGCTGAATATAATTGTTAAGAACAGAGAGAGGGACGATTTGAATGAAGTTAGACCTAAATCTATGTAATCTATGTTGTGGTTTTGTAGCATTATATTCCATTTATTCTAAGACACACCAGCAATTTAGCAACAGTTTTTAGTAAAACAATTTAATACCAAATCAAAATATATACGTTGATTCTAAGGCACATCCTAATCTCAGGAACAGTAAAATAGCCAGGAAGTGGCAAGACTTGAAGGAGGGATTTGTGTGTTTTAGAACTGAGAAAGGGAAAAAAAACTGAGAAAGGGTGATATATATGATATTTCTGGGTGTGTGATAATGTCATCACTGACTTACCTTCCTGAGAGTGCATGCATAGTGAGGACAGATTTCTTCCAAGTCCTCCCCCCAAGCCAGCCCACTTTATGGGGTTATGTGTATAAGATGATCAACTGCCATTAGCCACAGTAGTTGGCTATTGAACAGAGGAAAGTTCCTATGTGGGAATCCAACCCAAGACCTTATTATAGTACCTTCCAGAAGCTGAACCAACTAGCTGGCAGCAAATGACTTATGAGCTATACGTGAATTTGGCTGAGTAACATCTTTCAGGGGCTAAACAGAAAAATACTATTTTTTCAAGCAGAATGAATCTTCCCTGATTTGTTTACAGACATATTTGTAAAGATCCTAAAGCACATGCCCACCCCAACTTCTATGATATTAGTTGAGGGAGCTTCAGATGATATAGCTCAATGTTCTCATTTTCAGATTTTAGCATGAGACACCAAGAGTTAAGTGATTTGCCTAAAGTCACTCAACTAATGTAGAAAGTATGTGAAAACTACGTAAACTATGTACACCATACAAATGAATGTTGGTGGTTATTAGTGGCTGAGTCAGGATTAGAACCCAGATTTTTAGACTAGAGCTAGTCTACGATACTACATTGTCCCATCCCTCATGTTTCATATTCCAGAGGGTTTTAATAAAAATAATTTAGTAGTCTGTAATTAGTCCTGTAGACAAGGATTTGTTTTATGTTGGAGATTTTGCAGAGCTAGGTCAAATCCAATGTCACACTGTCTAATTAAATATTTATTCTTGCTACCTTAAAAATAATAATTTTGCCTCGCACACTCTCTGAATTGAGGAAGGTTTTCCTTTCAAAACTTTGCATCATCTGATACAAAGCAAATGTGAAGGTGGGTGCCTATCGTCCTCTCCATTTGGCATCTGTGAGGCTGCTGCCTCCTGGGAGGCAGGGGACAGAGAACTGAGAGGGGCCAAGAGGAGCAATAAACTGGATTATCTTCCAGCTCCCAGACTGGAACCTTCTATAGTTCCCAGAAGCCCCAGGGAGATTTCTGATCCCTCTCCTGGAGAAAGTGAGACAGTCTGGCCTCTGGAAGCAGACAGACCTGAGTTCAAATGCTGGTCCTATCACCTCCTGGCCATGTGGCCTCAGTGGGGGTGGGATGGGGGTTGGGGCTGTGGAACCTCTGCATGTCAGTTGCTTCCCCACAAGCCTGGGATGATAACCATCTGTTTTGCAGGGTGATCATGAGGGTTAAATGAAAGAAAGTATATAGTGTGCCTGCTTAATAAGACATAGCAATCACTATTTTTATTGCTAGGGTATAACATTAAAAAAATGGCACACTTTTTTTTCATGACTGAAGTCCATCTTCAACCCTCAATTCAAGTAGCCCTCATCTCCCAGCAGCACTTATATCATGTTTGACATGCACAGAGAGAAGAGTTGTCCCATGAAGACCTGGTACTTGCAGTGTTATTCCAACTGCCTAAATAGGACTATATGAAATGCCCCTTTGTATCCATGTATTCAGCTGACCTGGTTATCTGAAAGACTAGCAGGCCAGGAGCACTTGCCTAGGAAAGCACAGACTTGGTGTGTTTGTATGTGTCATGGGGGCAGTCAGTCCTCCATTTGGGGAGGCCAGTCTGGAAAGCGAGTTTAATTTGAAATGAAAAAGCTTCTGAGCTGTTCCTTGTGACTAAAGCTCCTATGGCCTTTACTCACTTTCTTTACTGTTAGAGGTGTAGCTCTTATCTGTGACCTTGCTTGCATCAGTTTCTGCCTTTGTCCAGGAGATCTGGAGGACCAGGGAAAGGAGCTATCCATCCTAGGAAAGAAATCTCCCTATCTCCCTAAAAAAAAAAAAAAAAAAAAAAAAGGAAATTAAAAAATTAAAAAAAGAAACCTCCTTTCTAGTGAGGAGAGGTAAAGGGAGATCATTTTGGATGGCAGCATTTCCAGGTGGGGTCAAGGCAGAGACTACCAAGTAATCCAGGAGCCAGGGCAAGCTGTTCAGATAGAACACAAATGAACTTAAATTCCTGTAAATTTCACTTGGGAATAAAATACCCAGATACAGGCATCTAAAACCTGAAAAGATAAACACAGTAGGTTTTACTTTTTGGGAGTAGAATCTAGGTGTGGAGGAGGGAAAGGGAGACCCAAAGGGGAAATTTTACTTTATATGCTTCTGAATGTGAATTGTTATAAGAAGCATGTGTGTTTTTGTCATTTTACATAGACCAGCAGAGTTAGTGGTGGCTGTTTTTCAGCGAGTACGTTTTGATAAAAGAAGCCATTGCTTTTACTTAGAGCCTTCAGAGCACGAGGCAAATAGGGTTAGACGCCTTTGCTCCAGCAGGCTAACCCCATTCGCACCAAGCCAGCCTCATAAGCAAGGGCACAAAACTCCAAAGTGACTGCTTCCCTGGTAGCCCAGGATTGCCTCATTGACCTGCTACCTCCCCACTTCTTCCTCCTGTTTTCCTTCCCTTCTTTTTTTTTTTTTTTAATTTTATTTATTTATGATAGTCACACAGAGAGAGAGAGAGAGAGAGAGGCAGAGACACAGGCAGAGGGAGAAGCAGGCTCCATGCACCGGGAGCCTGACGTGGGATTCGATCCCGGGTCTCCAGGATCACGCCCTGGGCCAAAGGCAGGCTCCAAACCGCTGCGCCACCCAGGGATCCCTTCCTTCCCTTCTTAAGAACAGTCCCCTCCTCTTGCCTGATTGAAGTCATCATTACTATTCCAATATGCTAATTGCATTTTCAACTGTGGATAAAATGCCATCTGAATAGATGACCTTTATGAAAAACCCACACCCCTTACTTTACAGCAAGAAGGCTTAACGTTTAAAGGACCCCCACCTTAAGTGCTGACACACTCTGTAGCACCAGCTGTGTTCTAGATCAACCTGGCCGATAGAGTACATCTTTCACACAGCGATTTATTAACTGCTTCTCCTAGAAGTTTCTGATAAACTCTGACAAAATAATTACATATTATTGAGCTTTAATCTCATGAGTTGGTCAGTTGTGTTTCCTAGCCTGATGTCCTATTTATTATAGAAAGAAGACACACCTAGCATTTGGACACGTGCTTCGGCTTGTTTAACCAGGAGTGAGGGTTATGTTGAGTAATCCACATTCCATCACCTAAACTTCCCTTTGGCCAAGAGTACAAATTTGTGACAGTTGGCCAAGGTTGGCGAGGAATCCTGTTGCCAAGGATGGTTTTTCCTCTGTGTTGAGTTGACCAGCCAACACTGGCCTAAGCCCTATATCCTTCTCACTAGCATTGTGGCCTCCCAGCTTTGTTAAACAGTCATGATCGAACACTAGCATTTGAGCTCTGGATGCTTCATTTGCCTGAAGTAAATAGCACTTGACCTTGACCTATCTAAGATGTTTCAATTCCAAGTAAAATTATTTTCTTTTCCTGAAACTATTTCCTATATATGGGAGATACATACCACTATGTGTTATGTTTAAAATAACTGAGCAAGAAGCATTGCTTCAAAGCTAACCAGTAATTTTGACAATGTATGTCAGAAGCCTTAAAAGGACACATATCCTTAGATCAGAAATTGTCATTCTAAGAATATTTAGAAAATCAAGAGTATATATAAAAATACTGTACAGGGATTTTTATTGATATAAGATTATTAATAATATCAAACAGTTAAAACAACCAAAGGATCAACAATTAGGGTTTGGTCAGGTTTACCCAGATAAAATACTGCACCTGTGTGTGCACACACACAGACTATATGTACATTAAAAATCTGCTAAAAGACTATTTGTTGATACTAGAAACTTTTCATATAATGAGCGGAAAACCGATGCAAAATAGTATGTCAAGAATTATACCATTTTTTATAAAGAAAAATGTGGGAAAAGTACCAGAAGAGCATATGCCAAACCATAAGTGATCATCTTGAAGTAATGGGATTATAAATGAACGGGGTTTTTTGGTAGTGCTCTTCACTATTTTCCCAATTTTTTTGTGTTAAGCAATTATAACTTTTATTATAAAACTTTTTAAAAGATTTTTATTTATTTGTTTGAGAGAGAGAGCGCGCGCACACAAGGGGGCAGATGTAGGGGGAGGGACAGAGGATGAGGGAGAAAAAGGAAACCTGAGGGGGCTTGATGAGCCAAAGGCAGATGCTTAACTGACTGAACCACCCAGGAGCCCCTATTATAAAACTTTTAAACCAGTGGTTTATGGATTCCAGGTAGTAGAGTTATCTCTAAGGAAAATCACAGAATATTTAATTTATTTATTATTATTTTTCACTGTTGTCATGATTAGCGAAAAACACTTCTTGAAGCTGTTTCTTTAGATACTACTTTATCTCTTCTTTGGCAGAGAACATGCTTGGAGTATTATTGTGTGGGTGTGTAACTTTAAAACATGGCCTAGAAATGCCCAAATCCATCATCTAGAGAAGTAATCTCTCTTGACTCAAATGAGATGTAAAAAAAATTATGAAAAGAAAGTATCTTAAGATAGTCTTCTTTGCCTCTTACATTTTGCTGTTTAAATTTATCAGAAGGTTTCAGTAAAACCCTGTATAGCAGGGTTTACTGTTTTGAGTGGGCTTTCTTCCCCTGTGTCTATTCAGACTTTCTGGATTCCCAGTTCCCCCGTGTCTTGGGGATCTTATGTGAGGCTTGCTCTCATGTTTTGGTGGTTGTATACCTATATGAAGACTGTGCTCAAGCCTGCTACAGGCTCCTTGCTCTCTTTGCCTTGGCCGTATTCTGTTTAGCCGTCAGCTCAGAGGTCCTTTTTCTTCCAAGGACAGAGAAGGTTGGGTGCCTGCTGGTAGCCACCTGATGGACAGAAGCCCTCTGCAGGGACAAGCTGGCAGGGCCCTCTTTGCTACACCAGGTTCACAGAACTGGCTGTGAAGGGAGAGGTGGCCCAGCAGCTGTCCTCTCGCTTCATCTTTCCCATCCACACACCCATCGTATTGTACACTGCCTCCATGGCCCAGCCCAGAGGACTGATTCCTGCCCTCCACCAGTGGTGGTGTCTGCTCATGTCAGAGCACGGGGGATCCAGGTTTTAGAGTTGGGGGCCACGTGGCCTGTCACACCACTCAGCCTGGGCTTCCAGAAATGTTTGCTGAGCAGAATCTGCCTCTTCTTCCAGATGATTCCGACTACCCAAACACTTGTCCCAGATGGAGACAAGTGGAAGCCTTCCTAGCCACCTGGGATTATTAGTGAGCAAGTCTTTGGGTATGGCTAGCTGAAGACGCTCCCCACTTGGTGAGAGTGATTGTCAGAGAGGCATTCATCACGCCTTGAGGGTGTGGTTGTCCTGGTCACCTTGTCATTTAAATGGGATTTCCTGATTGGTAGGAAATGAAATCTTAGCTGCTCTGAGTCAGCAAGATCATAGTTGAACTAACGTGTGGTGTGCCATGTGAAAGGGGCAGGCCTTGGACCACTGGATGAAATTAAGTATCTCCTCCCATGTGAGGAGTGTTTCACTGAAGGCTTATCTCCCCTGGTGTAATATGCGCTATGTAGCCAGACTTTTCTGCAGCACCAGACTCTTGGCAGACAGCCGCCACCCCCACCCCCTTCCCTGCGGATTATTGCCACTTATCAGGGACTCTGATTTAGTCTCTGATTTGTTCTGATTTTAGATGGGTAGAGTTCACAGCTGAAAGCTCTCAGTTTGGGCATCCTATTAACACCTTTAAGTGACAGGACCACTGCTAAGTACAGAGATGTGTTATGCTGGCCCCAAAATAGCAAGGTGCAGTGTTTTGAGACTTGATAAGACTTGTATTCCCCAGAAAGTACAGTTTCCAGGTTTATAGGTTATTCATATAAATTCATATGTTGTCTTCTCAAGGCTTTATTCTAGGTATTCTCTGAACAAATACTCCCCCAGGTCCTCTCTGTTTTGTATTCTTAGTCACTATGGGATTTAAAAGAAATGAGATTTAACCCCTGTCTCCACGAGGAGATCGTAGTCTGGTTTGGAAGATAAGATGCATGTGTGGAATGACTGGTATATTTGACAACATCAGATGTCAGCAACATATCTGTGGTGCCTTGTTGTTGTACAATGTGGTCTTTGTCCTTAAGGAACTTGGCTAATATTCTGCTGAGAGGTGGACAAAAATGATACAAGTCACTACAATACAAGGAGATGGGAACTCCCTCAGTGATGGGAAGGGCTGCTTTGGCAACCCAGAAGGAAGAGTGACCCTGAGCCTGTGAGAACTGGGAGGGCTTCAGAGAGGGAGATGCACTGGGGCTGGCTGAGTAGGCAGATGCAGGACCTGTTCACCAGAGGACAGATGAGTAAGACAGTTCAGGTAAAAGAAATGAAAGAACAGTGCATTGTGTGTCATTAGTGCTATAGAGGCTAACTAAATTCAACAAGGATTCTGAGAGGAAAATAATCATTTTGAACTGGAGTAGTTATAAAAGACTCTGTAAAGGAAGCAGAGTCTGAGCCTGCCCTGAAGGTAAGCAGGCTTTCAGGAATCAGGACAGCAGAGAGGACTTTCCAAGAGGCAAGGCGTCTGCCAAAGAATGACCAGGAGTGAGTGTGATGGGGACCATAAGCAGGTCACCCTTACCATATTTATGGTGTGGCAGTTTGGGACAATGTTGGTGACGTTAGCCAGAAGTTAGGAAGTTGAAGAGACAGTTTGGAGAGAAGCTTTATTTCAGACGTGGAGAACTAGAGGTGACAACTGGAGGCCTCCCAAGTGGAGCCTAGAACCAGAAGCCAAGGGTGAGGCTGGGATGGAACTATAGATGTGAGAGTCAGTGACACAGGAGGGATGGCTTCCCTGAAAGGGGCTCTCTCCAGAGGTCTGGGGTACAGAGCACGAAGACCAGTGCTCCAGATAATAGGCTTCAAGAATTGTCCACAATTAGGAGAAAGGCAAAGAGATGTGGGGAAGTTATGATGGTTCAGCAGCAAGGGAAGAGAAAAGAGAAGATGTCAAGAAGAGAGCTTCAGTGCTGCTGGCTTATCTAGACTCAAGGATCTATCCAGAAAAAAAATCATGATGATTGCTGAGGGTGTCTAGTAAAACACTAGAGATGGAAGCCAGGTTGGGTAGTGTGAAAGAGGGAATTGAGTAAAGAAAAAACTGAGGCAATGGATGGTCACCAGAAAGCAGCAACAGGAAAATGGAGAAAAGTCATTACCAGAAGAAGCAGCAAGATCAATTTTTTTATTATTGTAATTCTCTTCTTTATCAGCAATTGTATGTAAAAATTTAATGAGTGTGTGCTTTTTGTTTATATAATTTTTATGTATTAAAATGTGCTTCGGGATCCCTGGGTGGCACAGCGGTTTGGCGCCTGCCTTTGGCCCAGGGCGTGATCCTGGAGACCCGGGATCGAATCCCACATCGGGCTCCCGGTGCATGGAGCCTGCTTCTCCCTCTGCCTGTGTCTCTGCCCCTCTCTCTCTCTCTCTATCATAAATAAATAAAAATTAAAAAAATAAAAAATAAAAAAATAAAATGTGCTTCATTTGCAGATTTCTCTGTTTCAGCATAATCCATGTATTTGTCACTTCAAATATACCATTTCAGTACACACTTATCTTGATGAGCACTGAGTAATCACATGGAATTGTTGAATCACTATATTGTACACCTGAAACTAATATAACACTTTATGTTAACTACACTGGAATTAAAGTTAAAAAATAAATAATTAAAATTAAAAAAACAAATATCCCATTCCTTCTGTGGTGTTCCATTATATTGATAGCAAAATATGCTAAACCACCAATCTATTATTGGGCAATTGGGGTATTTCCAACATTTTACAAATTGTAAGTATAAATATTTCTACTCTGAACATCACCGTACAAGTCACTATTATTCTTTTGTGGGTTATTTCTTCAGAGTATATCCCATAAAGTGGAATTACAGAGGCGAAGAGTACAAACAATGCTGGATTTTGTTTTGTTTTGTTTTGTTTTGTTTTTCCCATTTGGCCCTCTCCCCCTCCCCTCTCCCTCTGGCAACCACCAGTTTGTTCTCTGTATTTGTAGGTCTTTTCTTGCAGGGTTTTTAAATTGAGATATAATTGACTCATAACATTCTATTGATTTCCAGTGTACAACATAGTGATTTGATATTTGTATGTATTGTGAAATGATCGCCACAATAAGTCCAGTTAACATCCATCACCACACATATAGTTACAAATTGTTTTTTGTTGTGATGAGAACTTTTAAGATTTGTTCTCTTAGCAACTTTCAAATATACAATGCAGTAGATGACAGAGTTACCACACTGTACATTATATCACCAGGACTGACTTCTTTTGTACTTTCTGACCTTCACTCATTTCTCCCACTCTCCATTCCCCATCTCTGGCACCCATCAGTCTGTTCTCTGTATCCATGAATTTGGTGTTTTTAGATTCCACACAGAAGTCTTTGTCTTTCTCTGTCTGACATATTTCATTTGGCATAATGCCCTCAAGTTCCATCCATGTTGTTGCAAATGGCAGGATCTCCTTTTTTATGAATGAGTAATATTTGATTCTATATATTATCACATTTTCTTTATGCATTCATCCATCAGTGAATATTTAGGTTGCTTCTGTGTTGTTGTTGCGTTTATACTAGTCTTATTATGCATTGTTCTTCATGGTGATCCAGCTAACTTACAATTAGAATAAGAGTTTGCCATTGACTTAGAATGATTCCTGATAATAAGGAGATCTGAACATGTGTAATGGTAAAAGGGAGAAGGAATTATTTGAGGAAAATAATTAGGATGCAAGAGAGAAAGGGAGAAAACGGGGGAAGATCTTGTGGACACCACAGTAGGGATCACTTTACAGAGGAGGCAAGGGCTGCCTTTGAGACTGGTAGGAGGAGAGAGTATGGCTCTTTCTACTCATGACTTGCAGGGGGAAGCCCAGGGGAGGTGACTGGAGTTCCTTCTAAGAAAAGACTTTTTTCTCAGTGAAATGGAGCCAAGCCCACATGCTGAGGTAGGGGATAAGGTCTTGAAGGTCTGAATTAACTGCTGTAAAAAATGAGCCTGAGCATATGAGAGATGAATAAATGTCTTGTTCAGGGCCAAGGGCTGACTTGGACCCAGGGATTCCTAACGGGCGGAAGAAGTCTCTGAGTCTCTAGCCTGGGGAAGCAGCAGAGTGGCAAGCAGCAAGGGCCGGGGGCATGTTCGGGAAGGTTTCTGAGGAGGCAGGATTTAAGATGGCATTGAAGCAGCTGGCCCTAAGGTCAGAGGCGGAGGGAAGTGCTACAAATCTAAGAGAAATGCTGGTTGTCAGCAGAAGGAGGGGCAGAGTAATTACAGGTTCAAGTGAGAACAGAAAGCAGGTTTAGAGTATGAGAGATAAGTAGTAAGGAGGTTATTGACAGAAGATTTAAGTTTTAAAATTTGGAAGAGACTGCTTTTACTTTTAATTATTTACCTTTGTGTAATGTTTGCAGTGTTTTTGTGAGGGCATGTATTACTAGTAACATTTCTGAAAATATTTATTTATTTGAAAGAGAGAGCAAGAGTGAGCGGGGATGGGTCAGAGAGAGAGAGAGAGAGACTGTCCAGCAGACTCTGCACTGAGCAGGGAGCCTGATGCAGGTATCAGTCCCATGACCCTTTAATCATGACCTGAGCCAAAACCAAGAGTTGGACACTTTGCTGACTGAGCCACTCAATGACTGCTTCAGTAACTTTTTTTTTTTTTAACTAATTTAAAATCTCAGGAGTAGAGCTGTGCCTTCAGGGTATGGTTGGACTACTCTGAGATTGATGAAGGAGAAATGAAGATGGAGGAGGATCCCAGGGTCTGACTTGATAAGTGTTAAAACTGTGAGGTGTCTCTGCTTGTCAGTCAGGAGCTCCTGTGGTCACAGCTCGTCACTACTGAATGGCACTCAGCCACCAGCATGTAAACACCAACATGTCAGTAGTGTTTCAGACCTGAGGACATCAACCTTCCCTAGGCCTGGCAGCATTTTCAGTGTGATGTTGTGTGTGTAGTTCTGGCTGTTTCCAACCCTCTGACCAGGTGCCCTACAGAGCCCTTCCTGTCTGGCCTCTGTCAGTGAGGGCCCTTCCTTTAGGCAGATCCAGCCCCTTGCCAGGAACACAGTTTTGTGAATGGTGTGTGGCTTCCATGTCATCTTCACAGACCCCCCCCCACCCCGGTTGCTTTCTGCAGTATACAAACCGTACATCTGTATACAGCAGCCCTGTTTCTCTTCTTGCCTGTTTTGAAAAAGACCCTTCTCTCCTGACCCCTCTTTTTCTCATATTCTCCTGGATTGTCCACTTTGACCCTGACCCTGACTGACACCCATAACTGCAGCCTGTATTTTACTTGCCAGATTCACATTACCTTCAGGCTGCACAACCTAGCCATTTACACAGCTCACCGCACACAGCAGTCACAGGGGCTGATGGCAGGGAACTGAGCAAGGAGGGAACACACGTGGAAAGTCAGGTGCTGGCAGCAACCCAGGGAGGTGGAAAAGCAGGGGGATGTGGGGGGGGGGGGCAGTGCTCTGTACTCTTTCCAGGGCCTTCAGCTAAGACTCAACTTTGCCTGGCCATTTTGTAAATGCTGTTTTGTTAAAGCCAGGACGGAGCAGGAGTATGGCTCCCTGCCAGTCCCCACCAGAAAGGGACCAACAGCTTGCCGTGTAGGCCTCAAGCCAGGTGGGGTAGGAATGAGTGTGCATGTAGAATTTAATGGGCTCTTTGTAAACACAGCCTCCTGCCGACCCTCTTTTCTCTTTTCTCCTAGGCAGCCTAGTTGAGAATAATTAGTCCTTGGCCTATAATTATTAAATGAAAAGGAAGAGGACAACTGATCAGCTGCAGTACATGAGAAAGCCTTGAACCTAGAGTTAGGACACCTGGGTTTAGAGTTATGTGACCTCGAGCAAATCACATTTCTCCTGATCTCATTTCCTTTTCTGTAAAATGAGAGGTCTTTGCATATGCTGTTCCATCTCCCCTGGAACATTCTTTCCTGGCCTTTTTGGGCTAACTCTCCTTAATCTCACATGTCTGGGCCTAAGTGTCACTCCCTAAGGGAAGTGTTTTCCTGACCTCCACCCCAGCTCCACTACAAGCTGGGGCCCCCATGCAGGCTTTTTCAAATTGTGGATCCCAAACTAATTGGGTGTGACATCAGTTTATTGGGTTGTAACCAGAATTTTGTAAATGAATAAGCCAGAAAATGTCAGACTGCATTGTTCATAGTAAGAGCAAGAATTGTTATTAACCATGTCTATATGCATATATATATTTCTTGGATTATAATATAAAATGTCTTTTTTTACTAAAACGTTGAAAGCCATTGCTTTCAAAGCTCTCTAGTCTTGTATTTTTCCTCTACAGCACTTAATGTGATTATAATTATAGAGTTATTTGTATGATTATTATATTACTGTTTGTTCATTTCACTCGACAACAAGCTCTATGAGTCAAGGACCAAGACTGACTTACTCATTCCCATCAGACCCAGAAATAGTTGAGACTCAACAAGTAATCACTGAATGAGTGGCTTTCTGAGGTGTGTTTTGTGGCCAGCAGTTCTTAGTTTTACATAGTCATTCCTAGGAGCGAGTAGACAGTGACCAGAATGATAAACTAACAAACCCTCGCGTTCATCCCTAATGGACAAGAGGATCGGAAAGAGCAGGTCTCCGAGTGCTCCTCTCTAGGTTGGGAGTGAACTGGAAACCAAGAAGGCTCAAACCAGCTCCTCTCAGCGGGAAATAAGTAGCAGATATCACTACCATCACTCTCTTCAATATGACCTCACTTGGGCAGAGTTAACTTTCCAGTAAGGTAAAGACAGAGACATTTAGGGAGCAAAACCCACCACATAATTTGTGCTTACATAAAAAGAAAATTGACTGGTCTAGCACTTCCTCTCCCAAGGGTGCATTTCTGGCTCTCCTGGGTGTGGGGTGACCGGACCCTGACCTAGGAGTCCAGTAGGTTCCAAGGGTAGGCTTCAGAAATCCTTTTCTCCCTGCAGCTCCTCTACCCTGCCCACCAACGCTTCCAGAGAACTGATCTACTTCCCAGGGCATCTTTCTGAAGCTAGCCAGTCTAACAGCAGGTAGACTGTGCTTTTCCTGATGCAACAGCCTCTGATTGTATCCCAAAGAGCTTCCAATGGCCAGGAAGCCTCCATTAGCAAGACCCAGCCAGGCACCGCTCTGCTCAGAGCTGTTCTGAGACATGCTAAAGGTCATAACTCAAGAGGACTTGTGATTCTTGAGGGTGCTAGGAACCCAGTGATAACACAGTCCCTGTGAGGAGTATTTAAGAGGCTCCAATTTGCCCCTTTATCTTTAAAGCTTATCATTGGAACTCAGATGGTCCTGCCATCCTCTAGCTGTTTTGTGAAAATTATATTACTTGCTGCCTAGAACAGATGATCTCTTTTGGTTGAGGACTGGGGATAGGGGGTGGGGGCAAGGGAATAACTAGTTGTTTTAGAACTCCCAGAACTGTTAGCTGAAACATCTTAATGTAGACATTGCATTCAGCTTGATTTTCTGGAAGTGGCAGCCCCTTCTAACTGCCTCTCCAAAGAGGCTGCCTGTCAGCTTCTCTCAGAAGCTTTCCCAGGTATCTGAGCTGCAGTTGGGTTGCTGAAGGCAGGAAGCCAGCTAAGAGAAACAACTAAGAAGCCTCTCACCCCCTGTCCCTTCCCCATAGGGATGCAGGGGCTTGGACAGGCATCTCTCTATGACTGCTGGCTCACCAGCTATTTCTCTGGAGGACGCTTTCAGGAATTATTTTTTAATTTTTATTTATTTATGATAGTCACACACACACAGAGAGAGAGAGAGAGAGAGAGGCAGAGACACAGGCAGAGGGAGAAGCAGGCTTCATGCACCGGGAGCCCGACGTGGGATTCGATCCCGGGCCTCCAGGATCACGCCCTGGGCCAAAGGCAGGCGCTAAACTGCTGCGCCACCCAGGGATCCCCGCTTTCAGGAATTTTAGATTGCTTGTCCTACTCTCACTCTCATAATCCATACATTCTCATTTGTATTTATGCATTAGCTTTTCCATTAATGAAAATAATTCTTGAAAATCACTATTAACTTGCCCTTATATTCAGAGAAACTTCTAAGAGTAATGTGTATTTAATTCATAATTTTAGTGTACAGTAGTCATCAAAAATGCCTTTTTTGAATAGCAAGTATAAGTCAAAATTGCCTTTAAAAGTATTTTAAAATTAAAGCATTATGGGGGCACCTGAGTAGCTCAGTTGGCTGAGCATCCAACTCTTAATCTTAGCTCAGGTCTTGATCTCAGGGTCGTGTTTCAAGCCCCATGTTGGGCTCATGCTGGGTGTGGAGCCTACTTTTTTTTTTTTTAATTAAAGCATTACAGAAACACATTAAGAGAAAGTAGACATCTTCCATGACCTTGTCCCCAAAGATAATCACTACCGCTGTCTTGTTGAATATTACAACTTTTTTTCTACACACATATTATTTCTTCTTAAAAACATGGGATCTTGCTATTTTTCATATACCAGAAAATTGGAAAAAATAGGAAAGAGCAATTGAAACTGAAAGCCATTTATAATTCTTCTACTCAGGGATCCCTGGGTGGCTCAGCAGTTTGGCGCCTACCTTCAGCCCAGGGTGTGATCCTGGAGACCCAGGATCGAGTCCCATGTCGGGCTCCCTGCATGGAGCCTGCTTCTCCCTCTGCCTGTATCTCTGCCTCTCTCTATCTCTCTGTGTCTCATGAGTAAATAAAAAAATATTTTTTAAAATAATAATTCTTCCACTCAGATGGTAGTGGCATCACGGGGTGGCTTAGGCACTGCTGTTCTCCCAAAGCCACCCTGGGGAAACCTACAACCCCAATGTAAAGATGTACTGATTCTGCAAAGGCAGCTTTAAGACCCTCTTCTAGCTCTCCCTTCCCACCAGACCACCAGCCCTAAGCCACCCGCTACAGAAAACCTGGTGCTGTCACTAAAGTGACCGTATCATTGCCTTTTCTCCCAGTTTTTAACTAAATTAGAATCCTGTCCATTTGCAGTTTTTCTAGCAGTAATTTTTAAATCCCAGTGCAGGACACACATGTAAAGCACTTCCCATTGCTTCAGATAGCATTACATTTGCTTTTGACCCTGTAACACTGTTTCTAAGACACTGACATAACATGTTGGGGAACTTTGTTTTGAACTCTCCCCTGGAAGACACCCTCACGTGCTAGTAGGGAAGTGGAAACATAGGGGCAATGACTAGTTTTTTATCAAGATAAATCTCTGGCTTAGCTCAACTTACTTACAGGTGTCTAAATGCCCCTATATCACTGGCTGAACTGCCTGCATTTGCTGAAACTTCTGGAAAGAAGTAGAAGGGACACATCTAGGTCCTGAATTCTTCCTTTGCCAGCCGGGATATCAGCTGCTTAGTACCATTTAGATTGATGTACTTCAGCCCTGAGACAGGTTGTTTAGACATGTGCCATTGAAACTCTTTTCCTCCCTTGGGGAAAGATCTTGGCCTTCCCTCAGTGAATCAGAATCCCACCTGTGCCATCCTTCCAGTTCATGACATGTTCTACAATATTCTCGTTCTCAATTCTCTTCTGTACATCTCATTTCTCCATATACAAACACAGGCAAGGAGAGTTCTGACTGTGGGTCTGAGTGGTGAAGCCATTCTCATAGAAGGAAGTTGGCAGAAGTAGACTCTGGAGGCCCACTCCACCACCTCAGGTTTGGCCAGGACCAGTGCCAAGACCACTGAGCAATCAACATAACCCAGAGAAACCTCCACCAGTGAGAGAAAAGAGGGACTCACAGCTTAGAATGCAGGTGAGGGCAGATAGGATCAGCCTGTGGAACAAGTTCTTAAGGCTGCTGCAACAAATTTCCATGAACTTAGTGGCTTAGAACAGCTCAAATGTGTTGTATAGTTCTGGAGGTCAGAAGTCCAAAATCAGTGTCAGTGGCGTAGTGGGCTGAATGGTGGCTCCCAAAAAGTCCTACTCTCCAGAACCTGTGAATGTTACCTTATATGATAAAAGAATGAATATCACCTTCTATGACAGAAGGTGTGATTAAAGATCTTGAAAGGAGTACTTTATCCTGGATTATCTGGGTGGGCCCTAAATGCAATCACATGTATCCTTATAAGAGGAAGGCAGAAGAAGTTTTGAGAGAGAAGAGGAGAAGATGGTGTGACTAGAGGCAGAGATTGGAATGATGTGGTCACAAGCCAAGGAATGCCTGGAGCCACCAGAAATTAGAAGAGGCAAAAACAAATTTCCCCCAAGAGCCTTTGGAGGGACTGCAGCATTACTGACACCTTGATTTTGGACTTCTGGCCTCCAGAACAGTGAGAAAATCCATTTCTGTTGCTTTCAGCCACTCAGTTTGTGGTAATTTTTACAGAAGCTATAGGAAACTACTATGGTAGGCTAAAATCAAGGTGTGGGGCAGTCCAGGTGGCTCAGCGGTTTAGCGCCACCTTCAGCCCAGGGCGTGATCCTGGATGAAGTCCCACGTCAGGCTCCCTGCATGGAGCCTGCTTCTCCCTCTGCCTGTGTCTCTGCCTCTCTCTCTCTGTCTCTCTCTCTCTCTCTCTCTCTCTGTCTCTCATGAATAAATAAAATCTTTTAAAAAATAATTAAAATCAAGGTGTGTTCTGTCTGGAGGCTCTAGGAGAAAATTTATTTCCTCGCCTTTTCCAGCTTCTAGAAGCTGCCTGCACATCTTGGCTTGTGGCCCTGCATCCCTCTGACCTCCACTGCCATCATCACATCTTCTCTCTACCCTTCCCACTCCCCTGTTATAAAGACCCTTTTTTATTTTATTAGGCCCACCTATAATCCAAAATAATCTCCCCATCACAAAACCCTTAACTTAATTACATCTGCAAAGCGCTTTTGCCACTTAAGGTAACCTCTTCCCAGGTTCTAGAGTTTAGGACATGGACATCTTTGAGGGCCTACCACAGTCTACATAATCCTAAAGGGTGTGAATAGGAATGGTGGATCTATTCACCACATCCCCATGTGTTCAAATTGGATGAACTCATTCAAGTGAGAAAGTATCCAAGGAAAGCTTCTTTGAGCAGAGGTAAGAAATATGGAATGCATCACCCCCCCATAGGTTCTTCTAGGCAGAAATCGTAGAAGGGCTGAGGTCAACTGTAGGAAAAAGAAGGGGGTATGGGGGATCCCTGGGTGGCTCAGCGGTTTGGTGCCTGCCTTTGGCCCAAGGCGTGATCCTGGAGTCCCAGGATCGATTCCCACATCAGGCTCCCTGCATGGAGCCTGCTTCTCCCTCTGCCTGTGTCTCTGCCTCTCTGTGTGTCTCTCATGAATGAATAAATAAAATCTTTTTTTCTTTTTTAAAGATTTATTTATTTATTTATTTATTTATTTATTTATTCAGAGAGAGCGAAGAGAGAGGCAGAGACACAGGCAGAGAGAGAAGCAGGCTCCATGCAGGAAGCTGGATGTGGGACTCGATCCTGGGTCTCTAGGATCACACCCCGGGCTGCAGGCGGCGCTAAACTGCTGTGCCACCGGGGCTACCCGAATAAATAAAATCTTCAAAAAAAAAAAAAAGAAGGGGGGTATGGATGTGAGCTAGGCAATATGAATTTCTCCCTTTAAGCTCTCAAGGTGATGATGTGTGTGTTGGGGAGTGGTCTTCTATAGCACCCACCTTTGGTGCTTAGCAGGCAGACTAAGCTGAATGGGTTTATAGGGTATTTCATGTAGCCATCAGCTTGTGGAGACACAGCACCCTGAAAATGAGCCAAAGAATGAGTCACAAGAAGTGTACATGGTACTTGGATTAGAAGTAATGGGGCAAGGTCATTGTAGTGGGAGAGTTACAGGGCATGTGAGAAATATATGGGTCTGTCATAAAAGATGGAAGCATTTCATGCAGGGTGTTGGTCAGAAGGGAGAGTGAGATGAAGAGCCACTGTTTGGAACATGTCTCCATCCACAGGCAAGAATTCAGGAGAGAACAGTTCAGCAGTTATTCTTGAAGGCTGATGGAGTGACTTGAGGCAGTTTGAATCTACATCAAGACCATCACGAGCAGAGCTGCATTCTGCTTCTGCCTCTCTCTAGCTCTGAGAAAGAATACTTTCTTCCTAAGTAAATAAAACTTCCTACTTGGAAAGGATGAGAAGGCATTAATTATTAATGTTCATTTTCATATTTACAGATGAAAGGCATGCCAACTTCAAAGAAGTAGAGTTGGGACTGAGGAAGAGAATTAATTCTCAGCATTAAAATTATCTACTAGAAAACACTTGTGACTATTTTGAAAGTTTTTCATGATTGAACATAAAGTTGGAGAATTTTTTAAAAGATTTTATTTATTTATTCATGAGAGACTCAGAGAGAGAGGCAGAGACACAGGCAGAGGGAGAAGCAGGCTCTCTACAGGGAGCCCGATGTGGTACTTGATCCCAGGACCCCGGGATCATGCCCTGAGCTGAAGGCAGACACTCAACCACTGAGCCACCCAGGCATCCCAAGTTAGAGAATTTTTTTAAAAATTTTGACAACCAATTAAGAGACCAAGGGAGAATCTCTTAAGATAGAAATGTTTGTGTTCCTAACCACTCAAACTCATTTCTAGGACAAGGCATTAGACAGAGGTGCCCTGCATACTTGCAAAACATGATGAGAAGTTATGGTGAATGCCTTGGAACCTTGCCAAATAATTAGTAGCTTAAGTCTGCTTCAGCTCCTCTTTTTATAACTCAGAGGTCTGAGACTCCAATTAATGAATTTCACTTTAGAAAACAGTAGCCTGTTGATTACTTGCTCTAGTTTAGAACATAAAGCTCAAGGCAGGGGACAAAAAGAGCCCATCATCCCAGAGCATCTCTCTGTAATCAACCCTACTCCCACCTTGTGGGCAGGTGGGCCAGCTGGAGGCTGGATTCTAATGACTGAGGCCATTGTTATGTGGTGTGTCTTTTGGCCCACTGGTCTGAGCAGCTACAGTGATGGGGCAGCAGTGTCTTTCATAGGACCTTTCAAGCATCCTGACTTGATGGAAAGGGAGGCTTCTCCTGGATGATTCTTTAATACAAGGACTTCCAGTGTCTCAGCATTCTGGGATGCTGTGAGGTAATATATGTCCCAGTCTCTAGCTCTTTCTAAAACTTTGTATATGTGATCTTCAAGAAAGGACATTGTGTACATTAAGCTTCTTTATAAATGTTGGCAAAAGAAACCAATTAGCTAAGTGGACATTAATAGCTGTGACCCTTCACTGAAATTTTTTTCAGCATCCATATAGAAGTCAGCATATTTACATTTGTTTCCAAAGTTGCTTCATTCCATCACACCATTCTAGAATCCAACGAGAAAAAAGACTGAAGCTTTTGGAGATGAGGGTAAACTGCAGTGTAAAAATTTATGCTTTTCCATGACTCAGCTTAATGCTGGTCAGGCCACTGATAGTTCACAGTGACAAAGCAGTGCTGCCTCAGAACTGGTAAATGGAAAAATCTTGCATGTGTTGTCTAGAGCAGAGTGGTCTCTAGTGTTGTCCTGCCACTGACCCATAAGGAAAGCCTATGAAAAATGCAGGCTTCTGAGCCATAGCCCACACCTGTCTCTCTCAGGGGATGGACTCAAGAATTTGCATCAGTAATAGACCAGTCAGATGATTCCTCTGCACTGTAAAATTGTAAAGCAGAGAACCTCTGCTTTAGAGCACTGTAAAGAGCACTGTAAAGCAGAGAACCTCTGCTTTAGAGAGTTTTCCTTCTTGAGGCATGGGGGGTCAATCTTGGTTTTCAGGGCTACAAAGCCAAATGTGACCCTGGCACTCCTTAGCAGAATAACCCTACTCTTTTTTTTCCATCTCGTTGGACCTAGGGAAGAGTTGTGCTCTAGCTCAGCACCACCACATACGGTGAAGTCTCAGGTTTATTATTCATTCTTGCTGTATGCCAGGCAGACAGCTTCACCTCTTTAACTTTTTTTTTTATAAACAATTCTGTAATTACAGCATCCTTGTCTCCCAAACTGACACAGAAGTGAAGCCTTGAAATGCAACTATCTTTGTCTTTTTCATTGTTTGATGGCATTTGAAAGCTTTTCTTAACACCCTTAGAAGAAAAACCTATGTGGAATTTCTGATGGCTGTTTTGCAGCACATCAAGAAACATCCACTAAGCTCAAGAGCCCCTGGGCAGCCCCTGCTTGGTTGTGGTCAAGGAGCTGGGCTATGAGCTGGGCACTGTGTAGGATGCTTTTCATACATCACCTAGATTAATGAGAAAAGTGATCCAGGGTCTGCATAATTCAATGGAAAAGGCAGTAATATCATGAACAAAATGAGAGGAGACAGGTTTGAATTCTGTTCTCAGCTTCAGTTTTGACTCAACATGGTAGGAGTACCCCTAGTGCCTCTGCTTATCCTACTATAAAATGAGGTTATTACCAGTTCCCATTGTCCAATCATGGAGTTAGCATTGGGAATACTTTGAACTCTCAAATGAAAGAGGATATAAAACTACAAAGTGAAGAGTTGGTGTAGGAGAAGATGCTACAAGACTAAGAATGAGATGGCTAAGTGAAAGAACAATATAAGGATATAAGGATCTTCTACTCTGCTACTGTGGGGACTTTCTGGGCCTCCAGTTGTCTTCCTTGCCTTATGAGGGATGAGGTGAATACACACTCATAGAGGGAAAGGCAGTCTAGTGTAGTGGGTAAGAACAAAGACTTTGGGGATATCAACCTACTGAATCACAATCTCAAGGTAGGGGATGGAGCAGCTACAGTTTTAAGAAATTCCCGAGGCAATCCTGATGCACACCAAAGTCTGAGAGACAACATGTCCTCACCAGACCACTGGCGGTCTCCAAAGAAACTGTGTATTTCCAACTTCTCTTATATGTTCAGGCTGTCCAGACACCCTGAACCACTTTTTATCTATCACAAGCATTTTTTTCTTGGCTTTGCTTACTACTAAATGAACTCCAACTCCTCCTTCAAGGCCCCAATTATAAATCACCTTTTGTCCAAAACTTTCCCTAACCTTTTCAAAGAAATTAACTATTCCTGAATACAAAAGAGTAGGCAACCATCAAGGAGAATGAGGTGAATCTCTGTACACTGCATAGAAAAGTAACCATGGTATTTTTAGAGGAAAAAAAATCACAATATTTTAATAATATTTTATTTAAACAATAGAATAAATATGTATGTTTATGGTTTGGATATGTATATTAAAAGATCTGAAGAGGGATCCCTGGGTGGCTCAGTGGTTTAGCGCCTGCCTTCAGCCCAGGGTGTGATCCTTGAGTCCCGGATCGAGTCCCACATCAGGCTCCCTGCATGAGGCCTGCTTTTTCCTCTGCCTGTGTCTCTGCCTCTCTCTCTCTGTGCGTCTGTCATGAATAAATAAATAAAATCTTAAAAAAAAAGACAAAAGTCTGAAGAATACATATACTTGGTATCAGGAAGCTCTACTTTTAAATTTTGTACCCATCCATGTTATTTGAGTTTGAATATCACTTCTTTAATGTTTCAAATTCAATAACAATTGAAGTAATTACCAAGAGAATAATTGCTCAAATAATTACTAGGGAAGAATTGATTGATGTTATAGCTCTTGTATATGACATTATCATTGTGTGTGTCTTTCTCCATAGGTTAGCTGTGAGGTCCTTGATAGTAGGGGACTCATCTGCCTATCACCAGTGCCCAGCACTGTCCCTGCTACTCAATGCAGGCATGGTGCATACTTACTGAATTTAAGAGATCTAAAAACAGAATCTAGGGAAGCTTAGTTGATCAACCTCAGAGATGGTCAAGTCTGCAGCTGAGGCTCAGCCTATCAGTTGGCATGTCTAGTCCTAGTAGAAGGACAATAGCAAAATGGAAGTGATAATGGTGGTTGAACCAATACTGCCTACAGCCTTGATCACTATAAATATAAAGAGCTTGACAGTGGTGGTAGGGAGAAGAGGACTTTGGACATGGTAATTGGCTACAAAAGGTCTGTGGGTCACTGCTATTCACTTCATTAAAAGTCACTACTCCATAGTTATGATCCATGTCCGCTAGTTCCAAAGCAACCTCTACTGTTTTTTAAAACAATAAAACTCCCCATTCACCCTGTAGAACTTACAGAAGTAAAAGAAATGGGTTAATTTTTACACATTGTCCTCAGTATCTCCTTTCTACCTCTGTCCCTTCAGAATCCTGCAATAATGAGATTGCCTAAACAATCTCCCTGGGAGGCCTTGGCAACTTCTAGGCGTCCACTCCCTGTCTTATACTTCTAGATCAGATTCTTAAACTTTAAATTAGGCCAAATGTAGACAGGTAACAACTGTGTCCATATTTTCTCCATTCCACCAGAATTAGTGGGCATTCTTCCCTTCCCTCCCTCATTGAAACAACTCACTATCATAAGCCATGCTGGTCTTTAACCTTGACCTTCTTAGGCTATACTTGTGAGAATTGGTTCCTCGTCCTTCACTACCACCACCATCCCACACACATCCTTCCTTTCTGCCAACTTCCTATGAGAAAGTGGATATGAGTAATTGTTTAATCTCAATATTTTGAGAAATCAAAAACCTATTCCTCCTATAATTAAGGGAGAATAAATGAGATATGTTTGTATTTATTACATTTGTATCTAAAGTTATAGAAATTTATTTTTTTAAAAAGATTTTATTTATTTATTCATGAGAGACACACGCAGAGAGAGAGAGAGGCAGAGACACAGGCAGAGGGAGAAGAAGGCTCCATGCAGGGAGCCCGACTCAGAACTTGATCCTGGGTCTCTAGGATCAGGCCCTGGGCTGAAGGCAGTGCTAAACCACTGAGCCACCCGGGCTGCACAGTAATTCACTTTTTTTTATCAAAAAATATTATTTTAAGGTCATGTAGGGGAAACGGGACACTATTTTCACAAAGTAATATTTTCAGATTCTTTTTTTTTAATGTGAACCTTTTCTATGAGTTGGGGATGGGTTGTTTGAGGGAAAAAGAGGACAGGTCATCTCACAGACATTAAGCACCTATTTTGAACCATGCTTTGGAACTGAAAATACAAATATGAGATGCTGCCTCTGCCACTGAATTTATGTTAATACATTCTGCTGTAATTACTCAGTGCATGTGGGTGTGAGTCCCTGGCTAGTGAGATGGCCAAGTTGAGGACCAGCTGGTGAGCCCTCTGCTCCCTTCTCAGCCTTACTAACTCTATTTGCTGAATTTAGAAGATAAGGCAGTTCCTGTCCTTTATCCTACTTCTCTAGGCCCAGCTTGGTCCTGGCCACTAGTCAGGTTCATAAGTTCATGTCTAGCAGGAAAGCCAGGACTATAATGGACATCTTGAGAACCATGCTCTTATGACTAGGAGATGGGCTTCCCCCAAAAGACAGAGACTTATTGGGAGCATTGACTTTAAGGAACCCTCCCAGGATACCCCCAGGATTTGGCTGGAGCCCTAATCTTTGTGGGTGGGAGCTGTCCAATATTTCAGCATACTTTGGCATCTGCCCACTTTGAAAGAAATATAATAATGATCTGGCTGTTTGGCTGTTTTATTGTGTACCTGTTCTAAAGGAACTGACACGGTTCAGGATCTAGCCTTTCAGATATTTTTTTAAGATTTTATTTTTAAGTTATCTCTACACTCAATGTGGGGCTCAAACTTACAATCCCAAGATCAAGAGTCTCACGCTCCACCACGCTCCACCAACTGAGCCAGCCAGACCCTCTCAGGTCTTTAGATATATTTTTTAATTCTTTTTTAAAAAGAATAAAATAAAAATATTTTATTTATTTATTTGACAGAGAACAAGAGAGCACAAGCAGGGGGAGCGGTAGAGGGAAAGGCAGCTCTCCACTGAGCCTGATGTAGGGCTTAAACCCAGGACCCTGGGATCATGACCTGAGCTGAAGGCAGATGCTTAGCAGACTGAGCCACCCACGTGCCCCTAGATGTGATACTTTAATGATCAGTTCTCCTTAAGATCACTGATCCCTGAAAAAAAAAAAAAAAAAAACGCGCATTTTGCTCAGGCATATTTCTACCAGAAAGTGAATTTAATATAGGAAGGAATATACTTCTTTCCTGTCATGGTGACTTGACAATCAGAAAGGTAATCAAAGCTTGCTTTGTGAACATGAAATCAGAACAAGTAGAATTGGAAAATGTTAAGAAATGATGTATCATCCACACTATGGTCAAGCTTGATTAATTCTCCTCTCTCCACTAGAAGACACGCTGTCCTAGTGATCAGAATACCAATGTTAACTAAACAGAGTGCCACTTTATTGGACAATGTTAAAATTGCACTAAAATAGTTTTACTTTCTTTTTTCTTTTCTTTTTTTTTTTTTTTTTTAAGATTTTATTTAGGGCAGCCCGGGTGGTTCAGCAGTTTAGCGCCACCTTCAGTCCAGGCCGTGATCCTGGAGACCTGGTATCAAGTCTCACATCAGTCTTCCTGCGTTGACGCAGAGAGAGAGAGAGAGAGCCAGAGACCCAGGCGGAGGGACTAGCAGACTCCCTGCCAGAAGCCCGATGCAGGACTCAATCCCTGGACCCTGGGATCACTCCCTGAGCTGAAGGCAGACGCTCAACCGCTGAGCCACCAGGCATCCCTCTTAAATAAAAAAATAAAAATAAAAATAAAAAGATTTTTATTTATTTATTTGTGAGAGAGGGAGAAGGCAAGTAGGGGGAGGGGAAGAGGGAGAAGCAGGCTCCCCACGGAGCAGGGAGCCTGACATGGGGCTCAACCCCAGGACCCCAAGATCATGACCCGAGCCAAAGGCAGCCACTTAACCAACTGAGCCACCCAGGCACCCCTAGTTTTACTTTCTAGCCATCATTTTTTCTAGATTCCATAATAACCAACCCTGAGGTTTATAATTGCCTTTACAACCAGATTCTACAGCATGCCATATGACAGTTTTTCCAACTTTGTATTTTATCTTTGCATTGATAAAGGTACTGCCTGGTGACATCTTAAGAGAGACATAAGGAAAGATATTAATCTTTTTACAATATCTCCAAGTCACACTATTCCTCTTGATAAGTATCCTATCTATAGCATGTAAATACTTGCTAGCAAGGATCAGCAGACATTTTTTGTGCAAGGGCCAAATAGTAAATATTTTACACTTTGCAAACCATACAATCTCAGTCAAAATTACTCAACTCTGCTGTTGTAATATGAAAGCAGCCATAGATAATAATCAGTGAATGAACATCGCTGCATTCCAGTGAAACTTTACTTAAAAAGAATGAGGGGGCTCTAACTCGTGATTGCTGATCCCTGCTTATTAGTCACAATCACAGAGCAGGCTGTTTCTTGTCCTTTCTTGACTTGCTTTGGTCCTCTTTTGTCATTAATATGATGCTTAAGTCTTCAAAAGTTGTTTGTTTCACTCTCCCTAAGAGGACCAGGAATCTTTAGAGAAATGGCTTCTTGGGATCCCTGGGTGGCGCAGCGGTTTGGCGCCTGCCTTTGGCCCAGGGCGCGATCCTGGAGACCCAGGATCGAGTCCCACGTCGGGCTCCCGGTGCATGGAGCCTGCTTCTCCCTCTGCCTGTGTCTCTGCCTCTCTCTCTCTCTCTGTGTGTGACTATCAGAAAGAAAGAAAGAAAGAGAGAGAGAGAGAGAGAGAGAGAGAGAGAGAGAGAGAAAGAAAGAAAGAAAGAAAGAAAGAAAGAAAGAAGAAATGGCTTCTTTCAAGTCTGAGGCAGAGAAAGTACAAGTTGAGCCTGGAACATCTTATACCTCCAGAAAGTAAAGAACTTCAAGAATGATGAGAATGTGTGAAAAATACATGGGAAACGGCTCCCAATGATCAATACCAGGACAATTTGAGCTTCAAAACAAATGAGAGTAATGTATTATAACCCATTGAATAAAATAATCTGAGTTTTTACTGATTGAAAGAAATAAATGAAAAAATTAATGGGGTAGGAAGGGAAAGCTCTTCCTTAATGATAGGATTAGGAGAAAAAAGTGTTTCTCAAACAGGTTAGAGAGTAATCAGAGCCACTTGGGCAGGGGTGCCGGGTGGTGGCTCAGTTGGCTAAGCAGTTAAGTGTCTGCCTTTGACTCAGGTCATGATCCCAGGGTCCTGGGATTGAGCCCCACATCAGGCCTCCTGCTCACTGGGAAACCTGCTTCTCCCTCTCCCTTTGCCTGCAGCTCCCCCTGCTTGTGTTCTCTCTCTCTCTCTCTCTGCCAAATAAATAATAAATAAAATCTTAAAAAAAAATTTGGTGAGCTTTTCCACATATCTGCATCTTTTTTAAGAGGTGTGTGTGTGTGTGTGTGTGTGTGTGTACATGTATCTGTGTATGTTAGAAAAGCTCCCCTGGAGACACTGCTAGGCCTTCCCTGTTTGGGGACCACTGATATGTGGGCCACTGAAGATAATGAAAAGACAGCAGATGGGAGTGTTGTATCTTGAGCCTGCTTGGCCCAATCATTCCTGCTTCTCACCTCTATTCCTTCTATTTTCCTTTTTTTTTTTTTTTTAAATTTTTTTTTTAATTTTTATTTATTTATGATAGTCACAGAGAGAGAGAGAGAGAGGCAGAGACACAGGCAGAGGGAGAAGCAGGCTCCATGCACCGGGAGCCCGACATGGGATTCGATCCTGGGTCTCCAGGATCGCACCCTGGGCCAAAGGCAGGCGCCAAACCGCTGCGCCACCCAGGGATCCCTCCTTCTATTTTCCTTATCTGTGTTTGGTCCTCTTGGAACTTAGTGGATCTAAAAGGAGGAGCTCCTGCCTCTAGGGTCTTTGGGCAGCCATAAGAAACAGACAAGACATTAAAGGACAGGAGTTTCCTTAACTAGCAGAGACTGCCCCCTGCAGTGTTTCCTTTTTAAGCTCTTGAAAGGAATAGCAAAATACCTGGAGGAAAAGTATCTAATGAAGAATTAATTCTTACTTTCCAGGGAATTTTCAGGAGATAAAAGACAAGCCTGTTAACAGACAAATTAAAGTCAAGTTACAAAGTGAGCATTTAAAACAGTCTTACTCTATTTTGAACAAGTGTAAATATGTAGGACCAAAGATCTATAATATGTAATATGTGATCCCTGGCTTCGAGGCATGTATCTGCTTGGGAATATGTTGGGGAAAAAAATTAAATGACAATTTAAAGAATTGGTAACTTAAATATTGTGCAGCAGGCTACATATATACTTAATCACCAAATGAACTATGTACACTCCTAAAATTCACTTAATATAGAGGAGTAAGAGATTGCCAAGGGCCAGAGAGGGCATACAAAACAGTAATAGAATCAGCATCTAATGGAAGAGACCTGAAGAAGTCACCGAAAAACAGAAGCTCACCTAGTTCAGTGTTCAGGCTGGTTCTTGACATTACTAGAACATCCCCATTGGGTGTTGCTCAGCTTAAAAACTTGCCATGATGGGACCTCACCCCTTCCTAGAATAGGCTTGCTGCCTTTAACTAGGCATGCTAGGAAGTTTTTCTTCAGTGGATCAAAATATGTCTTTCTGTACCTTCAACATTTTGATCATAGTTTTACCCCTTGTGCCACAGAGAAGTCTAATTCTTACTTTTCCACTGTTAGCCCTTTAAGTAATTAAGGATAGTTCTCGGGTCACATTGAATTTTTCTTCCATCTCTAAGCTAAACCCCCAGTTTCTCCAGCAGATCCTCTCAGGACCTAGTAGGAGTATATTCATTACATTCACCATCATGATCACTTCGTTATTCTAGAAGTATGCTGCCCATAAACTGAATTCAGTATTCCAAGGGGGAATATTATCACCCTCCTCATCCTAGAAGGACTTTATAATCCATTATCAGGCTTCAAACCAGTTCTAACCAACTGTGTTACTTTGGGCAGGTTACTTAATCTCTCTGAGCCCCAGTTCTGTTCTGCTAACATTTGAAAGCATATCATGGGCTGGGCACCATACTAAACATTGAGGATGCAAAGATTTAATGCCAGCCCTCAAAAAGCTCATAGAAAAGTAGAAGAAATAAATGTAGTAAGTACTGTCTGCATAAGCTATATGCCCACACAGTATTACAGAAATACTTAGAAGGCCAACCTAACCCAGCCCAGTAGAAAGAGGTAGGAATTAAGGAAAACTTTCCAGGTGAGTTGACACTTGAGATGAATCTTGAGATTAGGTGGCATTTTTCAGATAAAGATTAGTGTCAAGGAAGTGCAGGCGTTTCCAAAGAAGAAAAGTATGAATAAAAATCTCCCAAGTTTTGGTGCCTGCGTGGCTCACTGATTGAGCATCTGCATTTGGCTCAGCTCTGGGATCGAGTCCTTCGTCAGGCTTCCTGCAGGGAACCTGCTTCTCCCTCTGCCTATGTCTCTGCTTCTCTGTGTGTCTCTCATGAATGGATAAATAAAATCTTCAAAAAAAAAATCTCTCAAGTTTGAGTCTGCTGGTATGGTGTCTTATAGCTGGAACATGAGGTTGGAAGGGGGTGAGGCAATGGGAAGTGAGGCTGGAAAGGCAGGCGGGTGCCAGTCACAGGAAGTTTAATGAGGGGCAGTGGAAGACACTGAAACAGGGGTTGGTTTATCAGTAGTCTGTAAGAAGTAGACATAAAGCCTGTAAAATGGTGCCAGTGAGACCTCCCCAAGTTGTGAAGAGCAGATGAGATCAATAAAATGCACAGGAGGGGCAGGTGCATGCCAGGGGCTCAGTCAGTGGTGGCCCCTTCCCCAGCCTCTGTCAGCTCCACAAAGATAACTCATGTGAAGCTCCTATCCATCTAAAAGCCTTCTGTACTTTGCATACTCCATTGCAAATCCTTATGTCTTCTGCCACATGTCTTCCTTCCATTTGTTTTTTAAGATCCAAGTGCAGAACCTCATGTGTATTTCTTTTGAATGGTTTAGCGTCTTGCCACAACCTATCACAGCAGTTTGGGATCCTGACTCCATCAGCCAGCCATTTTTCCAACCTACTAATCTTTCTACCAATCCTCAGTTATTGATTCATAAAAATAAAGGTTTCACAAGACCTTAATTTTTGAGATGCAAGTAACACATTTCCATTCATTTATATGGATGGCTGATTTTACACATAAGTGTGTGTGTCTGCATCATATCCAAATAATAAAACATGTACTTCACAGTATCAGACAAATGTTCACCAGAAGTATACTGTGACCAAAGCACAGGTACAGGGCTGTGGAGGCCTATCGTGTTCCTGTTATGCCATGACCAGAGGAGGCAGGAGGAGGAATGGAAAAAGGAACGAGGGAAGAAGAAAGAGGAGGGAGAAGAGTGAAAGATTTTAAAGCAGTGAGGGAAGAGAGGAAGGACAAAGTATAAAGATGAAGTACAAAGAAAAATACCTTACCCTTTGTTGTACTTTGTAATGTATGAAGTGCTTTCAGATAGGTTATCTTAATTGATTCTGCAAAGAAGCTTATGAGAAAGCAAAAAATGAGAGACAGAGGGGAGATGGGAAGCAAGGCCCACAGTGGAGAGGAGAGATGAGCTGAGAAGAGCTCAGAGCCCCTCATGGCCTCCTGGGCATCCCAGAGGATGTGCCCTGCCTGGTGAGAAGCTAGCGCAGACCTTTTAAAACCAAACTAGCATGAAGGTATTGAACCACCACTTCAAAGAAGTCTGAACCGCCCAGACGAAAAGCAACAGAAACCTTTAAGTGGTTATTTTGGCAACTTTTGTCAAGAACTTTTGACTGCCTGACCACAGCTTTCCTCCATACTTTTCTCCCGTTTTTTAAAAATATTTTTAATTTTTTTCCTTGTCACAAAAGCCATATACGTTCATTGTAAAATAATTTAGGAAGTCCAGATAAACCTGAAGAAGAAAATAAAAATCCCCTATGACCTTACTGTCAGGTAAAAACCACAATGGTTATTTTCTTTTAAGATTTTATATATTTATGGGGGGGAGGGGGAGAGAGAGAGAGAAGCAGGCTCCCTGCCTACCAGGGAGCCAGACGAGACTCAATCCCAGGACTCTGGGATCATGACCTGAGC
This sequence comes from Canis lupus familiaris, assembly GCF_011100685.1. Classification (NCBI taxonomy): domain Eukaryota; kingdom Metazoa; phylum Chordata; class Mammalia; order Carnivora; family Canidae; genus Canis; species Canis lupus. Next base: position 21,069,837 of record NC_049238.1, read on the forward strand.
CAAAGGCAGATGCTTAACGGACTGAGCCACCCAGGCGCTGCACAATGGTTGTTTTAGAACATATCCTCACATTATTCTTCTAAGCCTATTGGTATATTTCTGCTCCATAAAACTGCCCACTTAATATATTGTAAACATCTTTCCATGTTTTTATCAGTTGGGATGTGTTTTGATACAAGTAAACTCGGAGGACAACTAGCACTGTTGATTAACAGCACAAACCCCAATCCAAACTAACAGTGGCTTAAACAAATAATAGGGGCATTTTTCTCACATGACAGGAGTCTGAAAGTGGAGATACAGGCTGGTAGAATGGCTCAAGGACATCATCAAGGACACTCCACCTCCTTAGCCTGTCGAGTGTTACCTCATGTTTCAACGTGGCTGAGCTGTAAGAGAAGCTGGGAAGCAAATATTTCATGTTTCTCATCCCTCTGTTGGACAAGAGTGCAGGGAATAGTTGCTGAGTTAGCCAGCCAGCGGTGCCAGAGTCATTACATATTCTCCTGCAGCATGCTCTCTTAAGCAGCTACGTAGTTTAGACGATGATTTATTTAACTGTTCATTATTGTTGATCATTTCGGATGTTCCCAGTTTTTCATTATAAATATGCTTATATCTAAAGTTTTACATGTACCCATAATTACTGCTTTAGTACAAAAGTCCTAGAAGTTGAAATAAGGTCAAAGAATATACAAAATGTAAAGGCTTTTAATATCTTTTTTTGGGGGGAGGGGATCCCTGGGTGGCGTAGCGGTTTAGTGCCTGCCTTTGGCCCAGGGCGCGATCCTGGAGACCCGGGATCGAATCCCACGTCGGGCTCCCGGTGCATGGAGCCTGCTTCTCCCTCTGCCGGTGCATGGAGCCTGCTTCTCCCTCTGCCTATGTCTCTGCCTCTCTCTCTCTGTGTGTGACTATCATAAAAAAATATATATATATCTTTTTTTTTAAATGAAATTGCCCTCCAGAAAGACTACTAAATTACACTCTTACCACCCGTGTCTAAAAGAGTACATTTCCCTGGACTCTCAACAATGAGTTTCTGTTTGTTTGTTCATCATCAAGCTATTATCCTATGACCATTGTGTGGATTTAACTTTGAGCTAGCCCTGACCAGATTCTGAAGTGCCCAGCAGCCTATGGGGGCCCAGAGCAGGGACCCTGAGAGCTTTAGCCAGCTCCCCATCCTCCATTGCTGCCTGGACATGTGGGTTTGTAAGGTGTCCTGTGCTCCCAGGCTTCCATTGCAGGCCCTCATCTTGATAGGCATTGCCAGGCATTGTCTCTGGTGAGCATATACCTCACTCATCTGTCTCTTTTTTGAAAGTCCTTTCTGCTACTATGAAGTCATCATCTGGTCCCATCTTAGTCCTAAGTCAACACCATCCTGGCTTACTTGGAATTGAGGTGCACCTGGTATCTGGCCTCTTTTTAAACAGCCCTCCTATATCCTCACACGTCACTCTTACTTGATGTACCGCAAGTAGGGTAGCCTCACAGGCCTACTTCATAATCTGGAACTGAGAGAAGGTTGAGAATACAGTATCAGTAGGTTCAGGATGCATTTTCATCATATTAAGCTGCTTTTGTGACAAGCCGCAACTTTCTAGGGAGGTGGTCAAAAGAGTAAATTATCTGAGACATCATTACCCTTTGAAACAGTTTTTGACTAGTCAGCAGTTGGCTACTATGAACAGTCCTACTCATTAAACAAGGAGCTATCCATGTATGAGAGAAGAATCGTCTGGCTTGATCATCTCTGTACAGAGTAGATGCTTCAATATTCATGTGTATAGACATATGTTCACATGTGGATAAATGACCAAATGATGAATCCAAGCAACCCTCATGCTCAGTGCAGGAACATCTCAGTACCACACTATGACTCCTCTAAAATAAAAAAAAAGAAAATGCCAGAATTCTGGTTCCAGAAAGGAAATGATAAGGATTCTGTTTTGGTGGTCCTAGGACCTTACCGTGACCTTTGGAGAGGTGACAGCTAAAATGTGAGAAGCACTATCTGAAGGAAACAGAGTTATCTGAGAGCCTTCCATATAGGGCACAGTTCGGAGCTACTGTCAGTTATTACCACCACAAGAGAAAAGAAAGGAAAAGAAACTAAAATTTATGAAGCACCCATTATTACAAATCCAGCTAAAGCCAGGATCATGATACCCGGCCCAGTCACTGCTAAAGGCCCCTCCCTTTTCCTGATTACAGAATGCTGCCTCATAAGATACCTACTACTATATAGATCCCACTCACAACTTACTCTATCTAATAGTAGAAAAGTCTCTAATCTCCTCTCCCTACCAAATTCCATTGTTACTGGCTCTATGTCAAAGACTTAAAAATTCTGTCAGAATTGCATTACCAACCTCTCACCGATAGCTCTAACTATAAAGGTTCTGTGTGAGTGCCCCACGTAGGTTAGCCTCAATCTTCATGATAAGGCAGCAACATAACTACGTAAAAATCCTTGGTAAACTTAAACATTATTCCTATTTCATGCCAGCCATTTACACTTATTCCATGAATTGTCTGTTTGGAGCATTGTGTTTTGGGTGCCCATAAGCCATACACATAGTGATGTCCAAAAGGCATTTCTATTTCATAAGAAGAAACCAAGGCCTAGAGACGCCAACCTTTGCCCAGAGCCCAGAAGATTATGAAAGGCAGGGCTGCAGCTAGGTTCTTTGGAGTCTTTTGACGTATACATGCTGCCTGACTACATGTGGCTAAACATGCCAATATATTTCTTAGAAAATACACCATAAGGCTACCTAGTTTGGTGGTGCAGTTAAAGTGTGCTTTCTTAATTCTCTATTTCTCCCACTTTTGCAGAATCTTAGGAAACCCTAAGTCATTTTCCCTTTCTTAACCTCTTTCCCCAAAGTATGAGGCAAAAATATGAGGGGCACATATATTAGGTAATATCTAGCTTTCTCTTGGTTCCCTGGTGATATGCATTTTCTCTCATTGTTACCAAACTTCCACTTTTTCCAAATCAAAATACATTTTAGCATAAGTGCAGTATAGCAACAAAATTTTCTTTCATTTTATAATTTCCTTAAGTGAATCTTCAAAACCTTCATATAAGGACATAGTCTAATATCTCATGCTCAGAATAAATTACATGGAATATCAGGCATTTACTAAAAAAGTAACTATGTCTGGGGCCAGGAAAAATGCATTCCAGGACCCTAGATCTTCAGTAAAGGTGTGAATAGTGAGAATTTACTATCAAAAATCTCCAGATGTTTGTTAAACCACATGGATGACTTATGGGTTCCTCAAACTTTACAGCCCAAACAGTTCACAGACAAATACTTTTATGTGGGTAATAAATGTAGAAATAATATTCTCCTTCAATAGTAAAGCAATGCTTTTTAAAAGAACAAAAAAAAAGTTTTTTATTAGATCAACACATTTTTTTAGATCAACATATTTTAAAAAATAATAATATTCCATGTTGGTGACAGTGTGTTGAAATGAGCTCTCAAGCTTCTGGAAGAAAAATCAAAGGTAACCATCTTTTTGGAAAGCTGTTAGGCTTTAAAAGATGTCACTCCTCTTGACATAGTAATTCCCTCCCCACAGGATAGTATTACCTTTAGACAAAACTAGATTGTTCACAGATATGAATTCTAGCCCTATCTCAATATCAGAAATGTTCACCTACTGAAGATTGATTTAATAAATCATGGAATATTATGCCCCATTAATGATGACGTTTTGTAATACCCTTCGGTGTTCTTCACAGTATCCGTGTATGGTCTCACTTCATCCTCAAACCTGCTCCTCTGTACTTCTCTTCATCCTTCCAGTGCTGCAGCAAGAAACTGTGGGGTTCTCCTTGACCTCTCTCTTTCACATCCCACAGCTGGCCTGCAGCAGTTTGTCAGTTCCACCTTCAGTAAGATTTGCCCTACTTTCCAGGCCTCTTGTAAAGCATGAACTGAAAAGGTTTGAGGAGAAAAGAAAGCAATCCTGATTTCCCTTGAGTGGCTAGGGTTTTAGTTCTTAAATCGAGGCTCAGTTTTTCTCCTTCTTGAATTATCTAACGATCTCTTTTTCCTACCACAGAAACCATTCACCTCATTGAAAACATGACATCTAGAAATAGGGTAGCAGGATTCAAAGTATTACCACAATGAATAGAAAAATCTGTAAGGGAGAAAATAATAAGATTTCACTAGTGGTAAGCCTACTTACTGAGAAATGTGGTATATTTTTAGTGAACTACAAATCTGTACACCGTGAAGGGCCATCAGATATAAAGGAGGCCCTAGAACCAAGTGTGCAGAAACCTCCACTAGCCTAGATGCTGGGCTGTTGCCCTTAGGACAGGTGAGTAGGCTTTGCCACAGGAGAAGAGACACGGCAGTAGACTGTTGATGTCTGATGATTCCCATGAGGTTGAGTCATAACACCAAAGGTTTGTCGAGACCTCACATGTACAAATAGGTAGAGAAGGTTATGATAATTAGGTAAGCCCAGAGTGGGAAGATGTTGAAGGGCTAATTTAATCCACAAAAAGGCCTCTTCATGTTTAGATTCCTAAGGAAGAGAACTGCATACTGAGAACTTGGTTATAAATGTGATGATTTAGAAATGTTGGAAAGTTGTGACTGGCCTATAGTCTGTCGAAAGTATAGAATTTACCTCCTTGGGATAAATCATGTCCTGGGTAATGAACTTTACTTTAGCCAAATTGTAACTTCTCTTTGAAAACATTGTGCCCTTTCTGAAAGAAGACAGGAATCAGTAGATCCCTGGAATCAGTCTTAGAGTTTAGGTGTCTTTAGAGCACAACACAAGGTCATCCACATAAACAATCATGTGGAACTTTAAGGTCCTTGAGTTTGTGGTTGAGGATCTGTGAAAAGTAGGTGCTACCTCAGAAAATCTTTAGAGCATAACAGTCCAGGTATATTGTTGATTTTTCCAGAAGAAGGCAAGCAAATGTTGACTCTTTTGGTCTAAAGGAACACTAAAGAAAGCAGAACATTTATCTGCAACTGTAATATATACAGCTTTGTGAGGCACTAAAGATAAAAGAGTATTTGGTTCTGGGGGCACCTGGGGGCTCAGTCGGTTAAGCATCCCACTCTTGATTTCAGCTCAGGTCATGATCTCAGGGTCCTGGGATTGAGCCTACATCAGGCTCTGCACTCAGCATAGAGTCTTCTTGTCCCTCTCCCTCTGCTCCTCCCTCCACACACACACTCTCTCTGTCTCTCTCTGTGTGTGTCTCTCTCACAAATAAATAAAATCTTTAAAAAGAGAGTATTTGGTTCTGGTCAGGGAATAACTATTCTGTTTATGGCCCAGTAAATCCATATCCTCACCCACTGAGTTTTTTGACTGAAGCATAGGAGTGTTACAAGAACTGCTCAAGGCCTGATGAGTCCTTTCTGTATTATGCTTTTAACTATTTTAGTCCTCCTTTAACTTTAAGAAGGTATTGTGCAAGTTTGGGTAGAACTTCAGACAGGCCATTCTGGACCTTAATGGATTCAGCCCCAATAATCCTGCAAACAATTGAATGTTTGAAACTTTGTCCCCTTTTTGTTCTAAAGCACTCTCAACTTTGTTCATATCGAAGGTTCCCCAAATTGACCACTATAATGCTAAATTATCCTTGATAAAATTGTGCTATAATGAAATAAGTTCACAAATTTGGGTTACAGAATGCATGTAAGAAGCAAGAAATTGGCCTACAGGGGCAGACTTGGCTTTAGATCGAGCAAACCCATAGTTTGGGAAACAATCAGTCCAAAGAGTTTGCTTGTACACCTGTGTCTCAGACTCTCCCTCGAACCTAATGCCCGAGCCTCCCAGCTACAAATCCCAACCAGCTTTGTGGTTCCAGAGGACAGAAAAACAGAGAGAGAGCTCTCCCAGAGCCAGACCTTCATAGACAAAGCAAGAAAAGACTGATGAAAGTTCTCATAGGGTTTTTTGTAATCACCAAAAACTGGAAACACCCAGATATCCTTCAATGGGTGAATGGATAAACTGTGGTAATCCATATTTGTACCATTGCTTGGAAAATACTACTCAGCAGCAAAAAGGACTCTTAATCCATGCAGCAACTTGGATAGAACCCAAAGGCATCATGCTGAGGGGGAGAAAAACTCATCTCAAAAGATTACTATATAATTCTATTTATACAGCATTCTTAAAATTATAGCAATAGAAAACAGATCTGTGCTTGCCAGGGTTTGGAGTTGGGGACAAAGTGTGGCAACAGAGAGGCCACACAGGGGAGTTTCCCTGAAGTTATAGAACAATTTTGCATCCTAGTAGGGTTGTAATTACATGAATCTACACATGTGGTGAAATTTCACAGACTGTACACCAAAAAAAAAAAAAAAAAACGCACATAAAAACTGATTAAATGATGGGGGAATCCCTGGGTGGCTCAGCGGTTTAGCGCCTGCCTTTGGCCCAGGACATGATCTTGGAGTCCCGGGATCAAGTCCCACATCAGGCTCCCTGCATGGAGCCTGCTTCTCCCTCTGCCTGTGTCTCTGCCTCTCTCTCTGTGTCTCTCATGAATAAATAAATAAAATCTTTTTTAAAAATCCAAATAACATCTGTAGCTTAGTTAATAATGTACCAATGTCAACTTCCCAGCCTTCACAATTATTATGTAAGATGTTATTGGGGAAGCTGGATATGGATACATGGGAATTCTTTGTCCTATTTTGCAATTGTGAGTCTAAAATTATTTCAAAATAGTTTCCAAAAATTTACAGGGCACTGATTTCTGCAAACAGCACTTGGGGATCTCTTCAGTTTTTACTGAGAAAATTATATAAAATAAAGCCTCAAAAATTATAAATTTAATGCAGTTTCTAATCACTGTAATTTCATTTACTGTAATTTTGATTGGGAAATTACACTCAGTTTTTTAACTATAGTATTGTTATAAATATTTTTGTATTGTTACAAATATATTATATCCAGGAGGGGGAAAAAATCCCTTGCTGGGTTTCCCCCAGGATTAAATACCCCTCTAAACCTCTTTACAGAGCTCCTGGTGTGTAACTTCTGTCTACCTTTTTAACCTTATCTCCTGCTCCCAGCATGCATTCTGGGGTGAGCTATTTGTAATTTTCTCTCTCTTCCCAGTCCATTCTTCTCTCCTCTTAACTCTCTGTTTGATTACCTTCTCCTTCAAGACCCACATCAAACTATGCTTCCTCTACAAAGCCTTCCCTGGCCCAGGAAGCAGGATTGCTCCAACAGCATGCCTTCCTTCGTGTGGGTTGTAGCATAATGTAAAGCCCTTTGGTTATTTGTTCACTGGCCTAGCTCGGACCCCGGTCCGTGAACACCCAGAGCTGGTCCCATTCCTTCCTATAGGCCCTGCACCTGGGTTTAGTGCTAGAACATACACTCCATAAATGGCGATAAGCAAGTGAGTGAATCAGAGGCTCTGGAAAGTCCTTAGTAATAAATTTTGTGCATTCCATCCTGCCTCAATAGAGTGCTTTTCAACAAGATTTTCAACGAAACTAAAGATCAAAGAGGGTTCTGAATTAGCTACAGTTAAACGGAATGGCAAATGAATACTTAAAATATTTTCCAAACGTTCAATTCGGTTAAGATTTTATTATTATATTTAAAATTTTTACCATTCTTTCTTTTCATTCATGACACAGTGTTGTAAGAAGCTTTAGAAAGACCGTGAGGGGGGCAGCCCTGGTGGTGCAGCGGTTTAGCGCCGCCTGCAGCCCAGGGCATGATCCTGGAGACCCTGGATCGAGTCTCATGTCGGGCTCTCTGCATGGGCCCTGCTTCTCCCTCTGCCTGTGTCTCTGCCTCTTTCTCTCTTTCTGCATCTCTATGAATAAATAAATATTGAAAAAAAAAAAAGAAAAGAAAAAGACCGCGAGGAACAAAAAAAGAAAGACCGCGAGGTTGTGCTTGTGAGCCTCCTTGGACAGCTACCATCTAGGACTTAAGAACAGGATATGGTTTCTGAAGGAGGATGGGCAGGTTGGCAAAGATGAAGAGCACAAGTCTATGTTAAATCTTATATATACCATTTCCAGCTTTCACTAAGAGCAGCACAGTGTCCCCGCCTTGCAGGCAAGTCACTTGCTACTCCACCCCACTTGCCGTGGCAGCAGACACAAATGCCCTGGATGACAGACTCCTGATTTTCCCGCTCAGCATCCTCATGGGCAAATAACCTGGGACTCCGTAACTGTCTTCAGGTGTAACTTCTGTTTCCAGCTTCCAGCAAGATGACTCAGACTTTCGTCATGTCTTCTTGCACAATCTAATGACCATTTCTCCATCAGAGGTCTGGAAACTTCATTAAACAGGGCAGATAACCCTTCCTTGAAACCAGTCCCACCCTTGGCTCCTGACACATCACCTATGTCTCCTATCTCCTCTCTTGATCACATCCCCTAAGATTACTCTAAGATTCAATCACTGGTCTTCGGCCCATTTTAAAAAATAAAAGTAACAACAAACTTACTTCTCACGGCTCTAATTTCCCATTTTCTCTTCACTTCTTTTTGATATCATGTCATCTTTAAAGGCCCAAGTTAGGTGCCACCCTCCCCCAGAAATCATCTGACTGAGCCCACACTCATCCTTTGCACTCTCTTGGAGCATTTAACAGCCAAATGTACTTTCACAGTTGAGCATTTCATATGTTTTGGCTTGTGGGATCTCTTATTGTTTTATGAATTACTCTTACTTTTTCAGTCAAACAAAGGCTCCTTAAGGACAAGATCCTTGTCTTTAAATGATCCTGTGCCCTTATGGTGCCTCACAGTGTTTAGCACCATATGTCAGCAGGCTGTAAATCCTTGGTGACTGAAACTAAGACAGTGTTGCTGGGGCATGTGGAAGGCTCAGTGGTTGAGTGTCTGCCTTTGGATCAGGCCATGGTCCTGGAGTCCTGGGATCGAGTCCCACATTGGGTTCCCCACAGGGAGCCTGCTTCTCTCTCCGCCTTTGTCTCTGCCTCTCTTTCTATGTCTCTCATGAATAAATAAATAAAATCTTTAAAAAGACAGTGTTGCAGTAGCTTGGAAAAAGAAACACAAAGAAGAAATTTCTTTTCCCTTCTTTCAATACTCAGGGGCCCAAATCAGAGCAAGGTGTCGCACACTGGGGCTGTGCAAGATCAAATAGCTTTTCCTGCCAGTGTGGTGGCATAGTCAGAGCATAGGCTTTAGGTGGGCTCATGCTCTGGTCTTGCCAGTGCTTGAGCTTGAGCTTGAGCAAGTCACTTGAACCCAGAGCCTTTATTTCCTCATATTCAAAATTGAGAGAATTACTAAGGCTTTTTGGAGATGAAGGCTATAATCCATAAGAGTGTCATTTGTGGTGGGAATTTCAGGAACCTTGGTAGACCAGGGTTTGAAAGCTGTTTGAAAGAAGGTAGGCCTTATCATAACTCTCTAGTGCATATCCCACTGAGAGGCCCATTGTCTCCTATAGGGCAGGCAGCTAGAGTCTAGGGGACCTGAAGAGTGATGGTCTGCATGAGAAAACAGAAAACCCAACACCGACGCATGTCAAGTTTGTTGTAGACTTTCTGGTGGCAAGGCTAGAGGATGAAATGAGCAGTCTGTCAAAAAGGCAAGGAAGTGAAGCTGGAAGATTCTGAGAGGGATTGGCTGCGGGGCAGGAGGAGGTATGAGAGCAGAGGAGGGCTGAGCTTGGGATTGAGGCAAAGTAGCTAAACAACTGGTCAGATCCACTCGTTCCAGAGGTAGGGAGAACATGCCACTTGGCCAATGACAAGGGCAAGCCACACAGCCTAAAGAAGGAAGATAAAATGACATGGCTTATATGTGTCCTCTGAGACACAGACCTGCTTTTGAAGCATGAAGAATCATTAAGGAAACATCAGGCACACGAGGGCTGCAGAAACAAATGTTCTCCCCTTAACACATTACAGCAGCCTCTGCAGCCCTGCTCCCTGTTCTGTCCTCAGGCTAGCCACTGAGGGGCCAGCAGTCCACCCCTCCAGAGTAGGCCAGGGAGAGGGAGGCTGAACAGTAGCTATGAGGCATATGACAGCATTACCCAGACCAGCCTGGAGAAGCCTCTTTAAGAGTTGAGATCATTGTTCAGTACAATGTGTCCTAGTAGCTGGTACCTCAGCAGGGTTCAGGACCTTAGAGAATAGCCACATGACCTAAAAGTATTATAAGAACAGAACCCTGGAAAAGCTCCAGTCCCTACCAGAACCAACACCATCCAGATCCCTGGCCCAGTGTGCTGGAGTGGGCATGAGCTCGTCCCCACCAGCCCTGGGACTAGGCCACCTACACCCTCTTTACCTTTGACTAATTCAGCTTTGAGAGGCTGAGCCTCACTATGAGTCAGGTCCTTGTCCCCCGCCCCCCCTCCCCATGAGAGAAGGTGATTGGCTGGGTCTGCCAGGGCTTTGTGACCCGCCTGCAGAGCCCCTCCACCCCCTCAGAACCCTCCATGCTTGCCTGCATGTATTGCCTCCATGCAACCCCAGAATAACCTGGATGTGTGACCCAGGGGGACAAGGGGTAGCGATTTTGCAGATTTCAGCCCCAGACAGATGACTTCAGCCCCCCTGGGCCTGGGCAGGAAGGGTTAGCCCAGTGACAATGGGCATAGCCCCACATCAGGAGCGGGAAACGTTTTGGCAGACTCCTCAGAGTTGTCCTCTGATCTCACAGCATCTGTTCCAGTTCTCCTGGCCGGTAGGATGGCATCTAGGCATCTACAAAGCCCAATAGATGGGAAATCCAGAGCTGGGGAGGGATTGTGGTCAGAGGCCCAGCTGCGGGAAGCCCAGATGGCTGTCCCCAGACAGAAAGGGGAGCATTCTGTGGTCTTTCCCCATCCTGGACTTGCCTTTCTTGGGCTCGGAGATCTGAAGCTGGATATGTGTTGGGTACCTGCCTTCTCAAACCCCCTTGGATTCTCACTGTCTGCCCCAGTGACACTGAAAATGTATGATATGCTAGGTTCTGCACAGCACTTGGTATCTGTGGTTCACTTAATCCTCATAAAGGCTCTATGAAGTGGGAACTGTCCCCATTTTATAGATGAGGAAACTGAGGCCTGAAGCCAAGCTGCTAGGAGATGTTAGGGCCAGGATTTGAATCCAATTGTGCTGACTGGAGATCAGTATTCTTAACATAGCATCTTTTTAGAGGCTGCTGAAGACATGCCCAGTACCCTGCAGAACTGGAAGACCTGGTAGTCTTTCATAGCTGTGCTGGACAGAGGGCAGAGTCCTGGGAACTGCAGGGAGTTCTCCTAGGGGCCAAAGAACTGGAGACCCCTTAATTATCTTTAAGATATATTTGTGGAAGATAGATTCCCACTGAAGACCTGAAAACAAAAAGCCAAAATCAGATTTAGGCTCGTGATACCATTATTAAATACTGGAATGTGTGTGAGCTTTCAGAGTTATACAGACTTATTTATGATTTAAGAATATAAATCCCTAGACTTAATGTAGTCCTAGGTATCTGGGAAGGAAGTGGATGGTTTCTAGAAACTCTTCTGACCATGAGATATTAAGATTTAGTCTTGACCACTTTCAAGGCCTTAGGCAACAGAATGACAGCAACTCTGCCTCTCCTGATGAGAACTGTAACCACCTTTCCCATAGCCAGTAAATGCACCCTGAACCTTATGGTCCTAGCACAGGAAGTGATTTAGCAAAATCACCAGATTACACCTCCTCAACTTGTCTATCCCATGACTCCAAACCTGGTAGCCCGAGTCAAGGTTCTGAAGAGCAGGCTTTTCCCAAGGCCACATTCTCAGTCTGATCCTGGAACAGGATCTTCAGCTGACTCAGGTGTCACTCCAAGGGACATGCCACAAATCCAGTCAGGGACTGTTTCTCTTGAGGGTTACTATGTGCCAAAGATGATGGTAGGAACAAAGGGATAGGAAAGACCCCGCTATGGTAGCTTCTGGAACAGAAGCTGACCCCTTGTGTGGTTGCCTGCCATTGTCTCGGAAGAGGGAAAGCAACCCTTGGTAATGGGTGTGTTAACTTAAAGAGTTTTCTCAGACTGTTTCTCTGCTATAACTGAAGGCAGTTGGGCCATGTAGAGCCGGATGCTTGGGTAAATGCTTTATATATCTTTGTCCCCAGAAGCTGGTCCACTTTGCGTCTAGGTCTGAGTTAACACCCAGTACAAAAAGTCATCAGGGATCCCTGGGTGGCGCAGCGGTTTGGCGCCTGCCTTTGGCCCAGGGCGCGATCCTGGAGACCCGGGATCGAATCCCACGTCGGGCTCCCGGTGCATGGAGCCTGCTTCTCCCTCTGCCTGTGTCTCTGCCTCTCTCTCTCTCTCTGTGTATGACTATCATAAATAAATAAATTTAAAAAAAAAAAAAAGTCATCAGAAGTTGGATCAGTTGATGAGTTTAATGTGTGGTTTTGAGGAATAGGGAGGGTAGTATAGTTCAGTCCAGATTCTTAGACCTAACGTTCCAGGCCATTCCATCTGGTCCAGCTCTTATAGGATGTCCAGGTCAGGACTAAGCACCCCCTGTGCCCTGATACCATGAACTTTTGACAAAAACAGGCTTCCTCTTTGGAGGGCCACATCAAAGGCAGGGGCTCTTTTTCTAAATTGATTTAGGGAGAGATTTGGGGACCGGGAAATGTTTAAGAGAAGGCTTTGTTCAGGACCTGGGTGCCACCTGCTGGCCATAATTTAGTTGTATTTACAGAGCCAAATCTAGGAAAGGATAATGAAATATTGCTCAGTAGGTTAAGTGTCTGCCTGCCCTCAACTCAGGTCTTAATCCCAGGGTCCTGGAATGGAACCCCTCATTGGGCTCCTCAGTGAGGAGCCTGCTTCTCCCACTCCCCCTGCTTGTGTACTCTCACTCTTTCTCTGTCAAATAGATAAATCTTACTTTAAAAAAAAAAAAAAAAAAAAAGATGAGATAAGGGAGCCAGGAGATTGTTTCTTTGTGTCTCACTAGCAAGTGTGACAGAAAATCTTTGCAGCGACCCCTGGGTGCCTTAGAGGAGTCCTCCTGAGCTAAAATGGACCCAACCAAGGCAGAGAGTAGCCAGTCCTGAGTGGAGATAATGGCTTTGTTCCTAATATCAGCCTGCCACCCATAATCACCCTACCCTCCCACCTCACTCCACCCCATCCCCACCCATTTTCCAAAAAGCCCAATAAGAGGTAACAACATGATTGTTGTCCTGAAAGGAGACATTCTTTCCCCAACTTCCTTCTTATATGCCCTATTGCCACTTTGGGGAACCCTAGATTCAGAGTGATCAAAGGTGTGGAAAATGCCCCCCATCGTGAGGCACAGACAGAACTGGGAATTTCCAGCCCATCTGAGAAGACTTTGGCATTTTTAAAATACCTGTGTAGCTCCTGGTGACTCTTAGAACCGTGATGGCAAGGTCTTTAGTTGTATTCTGGAAGGAAAACTGGAAATTTTTCCTATGCATCAAGAAAGAAGATGGCTAACACTTCCCCCCAGGGAGGTAGCAAAATATGTCAACATCCCAGCCTATGCCACTGCAGTGTAGGCCAGTCAGTCCCAGGCACCCACCTATGTCAGGTGAGGATGGTGTTCTAGTACTAGGCACCAGAATCACCTGGAGTGTATGTGTGGGTGTGGGTGTATGTGTGTGTGTGTAACCATATACAGTTGAGCCTTGAGCACTACAGGTTTGAACTACATAGGTCCCCTTATATGTAGATTTTTTTTTTGAGAAATACAATACGGTACTGAAATTGTATTTTCTCTTCCTTGTGATTTTCTTAATAACATTTTATTTTCTCTAGCTTACTTTACTGTAAGAATACATATATAATACATATGACATACAAAATATATGTTGATCAACTGTTTATTTCATCAGTAAGGCTTTTGGTCAACAGTAGACTATTAAGTTTTGGAGGGAGTCAAAAATTATACACAGATTTTCAACTATGCAGGGGATCAGTTCCCCTAACCCTGTATTGTTCAAGGGTCAACTGTATATAATACACTACATATGTTATATGTTACATATAAACACATACTAATAAATTTTATACGTAGTACCTTATATATAGTTATACACATAATATATAATATAGTTCTGTATAATATGTATATAGTTATACACACACACACACACACACATGCACTTGGGCTTTACTCTGGCCTACTAGAAAGTCTCTGCCCAAAAGTCTGATGTGCTTTTCTAGTAAAGAATGTGGGGATCCCTGGGTGGTGCAGCGGTTTGGCGCCTGCCTTTGGCCCAGGGCGCGATCCTGGAGACCCGGGATCGAATCCCACGTCGGGCTCCCTGTGCATGGAGCCTGCTTCTCCCTCTGCCTGTGTCTCTGCCTCTCTCTCTCTCTCTCTGTATGACTATCATAAATAAATAAAAAAAAAAAAATTAAAAAAAAATAAAAAAAAAAAAAAAAAAAAAAAGAATGTGAACCATCACCTGTTCAGTCCTGTGGAATCCCAAGAAGATGCCTTCAGGATGGAAGACCCTTGAAGCTAAAATGATTTCAGTGAAAACCTGAAGGACTAATGTTGACCTGGACCAATGCCTCTGCTTTTATCAATAATCAATCCTTGAAACTCATATACGCTAAACAGAAAAAAAAATCCCTAAAGTGACTCAGAACTCCCAGGGCCAACCTAAGACCCCCTCCCCCTTTACCTTCCAGAACCAGTCCTGACCGACTCAGACCCTCTGAAACCTAGCAGAATGCAAAGCCATAGCCCTCCCCTGCTAACCCCAAATCACCCTGCTCCCAGGGGCCTCAGGGAGAAATAATCCTCCATCTAGCTCATGGAAGGATACTGTTGGATACACCCCAACAGTATCCATAATAGCTTGTCCCCTCTGCACTCAGCTCCAGCAGGACTGTGCAAGCCCCCTAGGGTCTGGCAGGGTCTGACCACTCCTATAGGGGCCAATCAAGCACATTTCTAACTCTACATGCTCTCCTTTCTGACTTCCTGTCACACCTACTGTTTTCACCACACACTTTGGGGGTATTTGGTTCTACGATTCTCCTTTGTGTTTGTCTTCCCAGTAAGACTACAAACACCCTAAGGACAGGGGCAAATCTTTCCTATTTCTCACTAACTAAATACTCATCAAAATAAATTGTACTTTTCTCCACCCCATCCATTCTATCTCTTTGTCAAGTTTGGTGTCCATCTATTCCCACTGGCTTACCAATGTTACTTGAGGTGAGTTTCCTAGAAACTCCTAAACCCTGTCTCTGCAATTATGAAAAATTGAGAGAGAAACGCTCTTGTTTTGTCCTTCATTGCCCAGGGGAAGGGAGGCCAGGCAGGCCAAAAAGCCAACAGAAACAAAAATTACCATCTTGGGAGCTTCTGAGGACTCAGAAGCTAGGAATTCCAGAGATTTCCGAGGGTAATTTTGAGGGAGTCTCCTTGCACTGAGTGTCCTCTTACACAATGGTTTTGAGCCCAGTGCCCTGTATTGTGACCCTTGTTCTCACCACAGGAATTTGTTTAGATGCCTGTCCCCCTGGCAGTAGGAGCTTTGAGGCCAGGAATGGAGTTTCCAGGCCTGTCACAGGCAAGGTACTCAGCCAATTTTATGAATGATGCTTCTTCATGTGCCTCTCCTCTTCCTGATCATCTCTCATCACCTCTGGCCTGGCCTCCTCCTCCCCCTCAAACTTTCATCTTGGGCATCATTTCCTCCAGACACTGTCTCTCAACCCCGTGCATGGAGACATGCCCTGCCCCTCTCTGTTCCTATAGCACCCTGAGCATGCTCAGTCACAGCCTGTCAATTCTCTTGAAATCACTTATAGGTCTGTCCCTTCCACCTAATGTAAGCTCCTCAAGGGCCAGGCTATGTTTCTCAGAAGGTCCCAAGACAATAATTTTTGTTTCTCTCTCAATTTTTCTCAAAAACTGAAGTTACATGCACATCTAATGAGGTTCTACTATGTATCCTTGGGGTCGAGGGTGCAGGGGAGCACAGCCTGGTGAATGCCAGCCAAGCCTCCTCTCTAAAGCGGCTTCACCAATTTGCACCTGTAAACTCTTTGGGCATCTTGGGTAGGTGCAGATTCTGACTCAGTAGGTCTGGGGTGGGACTGAAGAATTGGAATTTCTAGCAAGCTAAAGCACATACAGCACCACTGCTGCTGCTCCAGGGACCAGAGTTTAAAAACCATGGGAGCAGAGAATGAGTGGATTTCGGGGAGGGGGCAGCAATCCAGACAGCTGCTGGTGGCTCCTAACTTGGGGAGCAAAGTGAGAGGGCTGGAGAGGTGGGGCCCATTTAGGAGTTTGATAAGTGGTGAGGAGGGTCACATGATAAAGGCAGATGCCTACAGGCACAGGGGATGGTCTGGGCATATTTTTCCTTCACAGAGACACTTTGTGTATTAAACCTAGGGAAATATTATTCACTCCGGAAATAAGCACTCTCAGAATTCTCAAAATACACTGTCCTTTTGTCTATTTTCTATTTCTCCACTTCTGATAAAGACCTAGTTACAAGATACATTTCCCTCCTAACAGTGCAAGTCAGTGATAAACAGCAGCTGACACTTGGCCTCCCTGTGCCTCTGGGGGCAGGGTAAGGAGGCACTCACACCTGCTGGCCAGAAGGGGGCGCCTCTACCCAGATCCCACCATGGTTGCTGCGAGGAAACAAAGGCCCAGGGTTGCCAAAAGAAGCCAGAAACCTCAAGTCATTTGTGTGAAATGTCCTCACGTTAAAATATTGGGCACTAATTCAAAAATGTTTCCAACACTGTGAGGGCTGAGCAGTTCGCATCTGCAAGGCAAATTCAGCCAGTGGGTGTCTCGTTCATGACTGCTCTGTATAGTGGTGTGGCTCAGGCTGCTTTTCTGTAGCTTCTGCTGGCAGCAGTGGGGAGGGGGGGGGCGCTAGGAGAGAGGCTGGAGGCTGGGAGGCCTATAGGAGGTTACTGCTGGCCTTGGCCTTGGCCAGAGAGCCTGCATGCAAACCCCCCAGGCAGCAGGAGAGGTAGGAAGAGCAGGCTTACTAAGAAGGCAGAGCTACAGGACGCAATGACTGATTGGATCGGAGGGTGGTGGGAAGCAGCCCCCAGGTTCCTAAGTGTGTGACTAAGTGACTGGTGCTCATGTCCACTGGGATAATGAAGACAAGAGCAGAAGCCTGGATTGAGGGGAGGTTCTAGATAAGCAGAATGTAGGTGCCTAGGGGTCAACCAGCAGGCCACCTGCCACAGAAATACGGGGTTGGAAGTCAAAGGAGAGACAAAGGTTAATCATCTTTCTAAAACACAAATCTGGTCAGGTTACCGCCTGCTTAAAATCTTCTCATGGCTTCTTCCTGTTGTCTGAACAGAAAGTCTGGACTCCTCTTGGAAAACAAAGCCCTTTGCAGGCTGTCCCTGCCAGCCTCACTGTACCACACCCCAACACAAAAACTTGCTCCCCGGGCCTGCTGAACAACTCAGAGTCCCAGAATCAGCCATGCCTTTGTCTTCACTAGTCCCTGGGCCCGCGGTACCCTTCTACCCTGTCCCTTGTACATTTGGAAAACTCTGAGTTCTCCCAGACTCCAGCCGTCTCTGCCCCGAAGTCTTCGCTGACCTTGTCAAGCTGAAGAGATCACTCCCACCTTTGTGCTGTCTATAAGGGCATGTGCTTTTACTGCCCTCTCACCCGCCCGGTAAGGGTTTGCCTGTCTGTAAACTCCTCGAAGGCAGAGACCACATCTTACCGCGCCACCAGTTCCTCAGCACACGGCTGGCATAGAGTGGCCACTCGGGAAATACCTGAAGTTTTCCAGGAGGCAAGACTGCAAAGGGGGTCTAGAGGAAGATGCTTTCCACCTCCCCAGGGTTTCTCTGGCTCCTTCTCTCCCTACAGTTAAAGAACAGCACAAGGCCCCCAGGTGTTGACCGTGCCTGTCTTCCTTCTCTGCAGCTGGGGAATGGCCGTCAATGTGTACTCCACATCCGTGACCAGTGAAAATCTGAGTCGCCATGATATGCTTGCATGGGTCAATGACTCCCTGCACCTCAACTATACCAAGATAGAACAGCTCTGTTCAGGTAGGAGCCTGGGAGTGGGGAGAGTGGACCCTGCTGAAGGGGAGGGGAGGGAAGAGGATGGCAGGGGGGAGGCCAAACAGCCACAGCAGAAAATGTAGTTTGTAATTAGGATTGAGGAGAGCTGCGGAGCCCTTAACCAGTCAGAGCATTTGGAGGTAAAGGAAATGAGGGTCTCATGGCATAGAAAGACTCAGAGGCAAAGAGGAAGAGAGGCTCAGGGAAGGGCTGTGGGACAGGAGGGGCAGTGGGGTATCCAGAGCTGGGAGAGGCAGTGAAGCTAGAGGGCAACAGCACAAGGTCCAGTGTAGCCACTGAGCCCAAACCTCGGCTCTCCTGGCAGTGCCACCCTGGGCATGTCACTAGGCCTCAGTTTTCCCATCCATAAAATGGAGATCCTGTGGCCTCTCAAACTAGGGTTGTTGGCAGGATGGAACGCTGTATATGCAGTGTGTGGTATGGTGCTGGTACGTGACCGCATCCATGGGGAGTGACTGCTCTTATTCCTGGAGAGCTGAGCTGGGGGCATCCTGGCTGTGTCTGTCCTACACGTAGGACAAGGAGAGAGGAGAGACTGGCTGGTTTGGGGGAGTGGGCCAGCAGAGGGCCTGGGAAGGGAAAGCAGGTGCCTGGGCAGAGGCGCCACCGGGCACCCTCAGGCAGCTGTGCTTCTCCACAGGGGCAGCCTACTGTCAGTTCATGGACATGCTCTTCCCCGGCTGTGTGCACCTGAGGAAGGTGAAGTTCCAGGCCAAACTAGAACATGAATACATCCACAACTTCAAAGTGCTGCAAGCAGCTTTCAAGAAGATGGGTGTTGATAAAGTAGGTGCCTGCGCTCCGGGGGGCCCTGAGGAGCTCTGTGACCCTGGGGAAGAAGATGGCCCGCCAGCCGGGGCTGGGGGCTGCTGGGGTCATTCCAGCTCTCATGCCTCTCTCCACCCACCTTCCTTCCAGAGGGAATGTCCCCCCAGCTCAAAGCATGGTACAAACCCCCACACTTGACATCCCCTCCTGACTACCTTCCTGCCCCTTCCTTCTCTCTAGACCCTATCCGTCTCAGAACCTGAGGCTCAGTCCACCACTTCTATTAAGTTCCTTCTCTGTAGGGCCTGAGAAAAGTCTCCTGGCTCACTATACTGCCTCAGCGGCCTGTAGGCCCTGGTGCCAGCAGCTCCCGCCCCCCATGCACACAGCAGCACCAAGGGACACCTCCTCCCTCGGTGCCTCCTGTACCTGGAGGAGATGGCTGTCTCTGGATCCCGGGCCCAGGCCCCAACCAGCTGTCCACTCGTTCCGGTGCCCCGGGAGGGGGCCCCCTCCCATGGAGAAGGCGGAAGATGTGGCAGCCCAGGGGCTGGCTTTCCTGAGAGCAGTGGCCCTCTCACAGAGGAAGGCAGCCCTACAGCAGCAGGTGGCTAAAGTTCTCTGCTTGTGTGGTCTATTTCAGATAATTCCCGTAGAGAAATTAGTGAAAGGAAAGTTCCAAGATAATTTTGAGTTTATTCAGTGGTTTAAGAAATTCTTTGACGCAAACTATGATGGAAAGGATTACAACCCTCTGCTGGCGCGGCAGGGCCAGGACGTAGCACCACCTCCTAACCCAGGTGATCAGATCTTCAACAAATCCAAGAAACTCATTGGCACAGCAGGTAACGTGCCCGAGCCGGGGGAGGGAGTATGGGGGGCCGGGCCGGCAGGGCTCCACAGCCAGGAGCGCCCCCTGGGCCACCGGCCCGGCCCTGCCAGCCTAGAGGAGACTGTTATCACGGAGTTCAGATGACGCCGCCTGCTGCCCGCCTAGACCAGGGGGAGTCACAGTAGGGAGGACAGGGCTGCCGACATGGCTACAGACGGAGAGACACCGGCACCAGCCATGGGGGCAGTGGCGGTGGGAGGCCCAGAACACTTGCTTTGGTAGCATGAGCTAACTTGTGTGCCTCGAGACGACGGGGAGGCATGTGGCATGGTTCATCTGTCCAGGTCCATCCAGGCCAAGGGCCTGGTGCCAGCACCACACACCCTCCTTATCCCCTGCCCACTGGACACCTGGGGACAGGAGTTTGCCCATTTTCCCCCATTGGGATCACATCTTCCCCTACTCCAAAGGCCCATAGCCCCAAGTCCTCAAGAGATGAGTCTTATGAAAGGAGGCTTTGTCTAGGTTCTAGAGGAGAAGGGAGAGAAGCAGTAGGGCCTTTGGGGGGCGAAAGGGTTGGGGAGAGGCAGAGAGAGGAGCAGCCCAGCATCTGAACCCGTCATAGCAGAGCCACTCCTCCGTTTGCGCTGCTGCCCCGCCTGGGCCTGCCCCCCATTCACCTGCTTGCTTGCGTTAGAAGCAGCCGGCTCTGACTAGGGAGCGGCCATAGCTAGAAGACAAGTGGCCACAGCATGCCCGGCCTGCGGGGGAGGAGCCCTGGTCCCTGAGTCAGGCCCAGCGGAGAACACAGAGCCCATCCTGAGGCAGGGGCCCTGAGACTCTGAGGTCACCCACGGGGAGGGTGGGGCCTCTGGTAGGAAAGACCCAGCAAGTGCCAGATCTGCGACCCTGCAACAGCTGCTTTTCTTCAGACTCTGGCTGACAGTACAAGAGGCCCAACCCTTCCAGCCCCATTTCCCAAATTCGCCTTCCCAGTTCCCCTCACCTCTCCCTCAGGCCAGCTCTCCTCCCTCCCCATACCTCATACCTTCTTTACTTCCCCGAAGTCCCTGCTCTCCCAGGCTTGCCAAAGAGCTGTCCAGCTGCTGTGGTGTCAGTGTGGCCATGGCTTGAGGCCTAGATGTAGCTGCCTCTTGAGTGGGAGAAGAGGGGAGGGCAAGAGTGCCTGCCTTTCGCATGGGCCTGCCCCCGCAGCCGTCACACCAGGCCGTCTCATGCCGGGTGAGCTGTGGGCTCACATGGTCCCATCCCGCTTTTCTCCCCTGGGCAGTTCCACAGAGGACGTCCCCCACAGGCCCCAAAAATATGCAGACCTCTGGTCGGCTGAGCAATGTGGCCCCACCCTGCATCCTCCGGAAGAATCCCCCGTCAGCCCGGAATGGCGGTCATGAGACTGATGCCCAGATTCTTGAACTCAACCAGCAGGTGAGCAGGGTGGGTGATGGTGGCTGAGAGAGCGCTTGACAAACAGCCAGGCCCTTGAGCCATCAGGGCAGTAAGGGGTGTCTGAGGTCAGGACTCTGGCCTGAACACCGTGTCCCCAAGCAGCTATTGGATTTGAAGCTGACCGTGGATGGGCTGGAGAAGGAGCGTGACTTCTACTTCAGCAAACTTCGAGACATTGAGCTCATCTGCCAGGAACACGAAAGTGAGAACAGCCCTGTTATCTCGGGCATCATTGGCATTCTCTATGCCACTGAGGTGAGCCCTGCCTTCACCCGCTCACGTCCCAGGCCGCCTGGGCCCCACCCCATCCTGCCCCGTGAAGACCACGAGAGGTAGCACCCGAGGGGCCGGAGGAACACGGTGAGGAGAGCCAGCTGCAGTCAGAGCCCAAGGCCACAGAGAGATTAGCAGGGGAAGTGGGACTAGACCTCACCTCCCCACCCCACCCCCACCCCCGAGCTCCTGACAGTCCTCTCCCCCTCTGCCTGGCCTGCCAGACTCACCGCTTCCCTCTCCTTCCCACTCTCCAGGAAGGATTTGCACCCCCTGAGGACGATGAGATCGAGGAACACCAACAGGAAGACCAGGACGAGTACTGAGGGCGGCTCGGGCCCTGGCTGACTGCACGGCTGCCCGTGCCCCCCACCCTGCTCCCATCCCACATTATAATCCTTTCCTTACAGCCTGTCGGCGGCCGGGTGCTTTGTGTCAGTGCCCACAGCACTGGGGAGTCAGGCAAGGAGCGGGGCTCGTGGGGATGGGGCAGGTGCGCAGGCAGAGGCCCCGTCCTGTGGGCACCGGCCCAGCGGGTGAGGCCTCTGTCCACTCCTCCGTACCCCTATTTATTTCCGTTGTCTCTACGCTGTGTCGGCCAACACTTCCCCGGAGGGCGCTGCTGCCACCCGCCCCAGCCAGCCGCCTGCTCCCCTGACAGCCAGCAGCTGTATATTTGACAAAGTCATTGGTATATTTTTACTTACTGGATTTTCCTTGCACTTTACCTGTTCTTTTCCCAGGGCCGACAGCACGGGGCTCCGGGGCAGTGTGCCTGGCTTGGCTTCCCTTCCCCGCTGCCAGGAGCCGTGGCAGGACTCGCCCATTCTTATTTATTTTGTCTTTTGACTTTCCAGTAGTTGAGGGGAAGGCTGATGTCAGGAGAGGGATAAGGGGACCGAGGGGGGTGGTGCCTTAGGCCCTGGTGGTCAGGGAGGAGGGGAGCATGTGAGGGATGAAAGTGACCTCCTGGCACCAGGTTCACCCACCCTTGGCCCCCTGCCCCCAGCACTGAAGCCCAGCACTGCCCCGAGGCCCCCTCCACTCCTCCTGCAGCTTGGTTCATACCACACAGACTCTGCTTGGACCCTCCTGTACGTCTGCCTCCCATCTGCCCTCCTACCCGACCTCTATCCCCTCGGGCCACCTAGCCTGCATATGTGTTCACTTTTATTTAAATAAACTTGTGTGGTAAAAGTCCATGCCCGGTCTCCCTCAACTGAGCCACAGCCTGGGTCTCCATGCTTTTCTCCTCCTGAGCACTCCCCTCTCTAGAGGAGATGGTGTAGAGCACACAGCACCACTACCACCCTCTATCAGGCCTAGAAACTGCCATTGGCGCCTGGCCTCAGAGCCCAGCTCTGATCTCGTCCCCATCTCTCCACACTGGTACGAAGGCTTTAAGGGAAGGAAGCTGTGGAGGCCCCCAGTCCCTGTGGAGGAACAAAGTTTGGAGCCATGGCTGTGACGATGGGCTGCCCAGTAAAGTGACTGGGGGTGGGGGAAGTATCAGGGTGGCCTGGCCAAGAGGTGCTTTCATTTTTTTTTTTAAGATTGTATTTATTTATTCATGAGAGATACAGAGAAAGAGAGAGAGAGGCAGAGACATAGGTAGAGGGAGAAACAGGCTCCCTGCAGGGAGCCCGATGTGGGACTCAATCCCTGAGACTCCAGGATTACACCCTGAACTGAAGCCAGACGCTTAACCGCTGAGCCACCCAGACGTCCGAGGTGCTTTCTTTCAGTCTCCTTTGGGCCAGTGAGGCCACGTGTTGCCCCCCACCCGTTGTCAAATTTCACATACCTCACAATCGTGATCCAGCTGGGAACAAGGAGAACTGTGGGTTACAAAGAGCAAGCAGCTCTGAGTGCTGGAGCCCAGGACAGTAATGCCTGAGGGGTTCCTTCTGGGCAACAAGCTCTAAGGGGAGCCAGGAGTCAGCGAGCCTTTCACATGACCCACACAGCCCTATGTTCATGGTGTGTGCCCCAGCAAAGGGCCACAGGAAGCCCAGCAGAGACCGAGGACCCTGAAATGAATGTGGGAACCAGGCCCATTCAAACAGAGCCATCATCTAGATCAGCCCCCTCATTTACTGATGAAGGGACCGAGGCCTGCATGTGACATGACTTGCTCATGGTGGTAAAAATCTGGTTTAGAATCCAGACCTCCTGGTTCAGTGCTCATCCCCAAAGACCACAAAGGTGTGACCTCCAGAATGTTCTCTAGCTGCAGGCTGGTAGTCCTGGTAGGTGTTTCCTCACCATTCTGAATATGACTGAATTGGGGCTGTGTTTCTTCTGTGACCCTGCTCCATGTGGGCGCCGCCTCCAGACTACCACCATTTCTCTGGTGACCCCAGACAGAAGCCTTAAAGAAGTAATTCATGTCTGTTCATTTCTCATTCACTTCACCTCCTCCTTTTGACTCCCACCCTAACATAGATAGTTCTGCCCCTGTTCTGTTTTTCTCCCCCAACCGGTTCCTTGCCTGCTTTTATTGATCTTAATGATTTTTAATTCCCTTGCCTAATTTTTTTTAAGACTTATACATTTATTTAAGAGAGAGAGAAAGGGGCAGAGAATCCCAGGCAGACTCCCCACTGAGCTCAGAGCCCGATTCCACTCGATGTGGGGGCTCCATTCCAGAATCCTGAGATCATGACCTGAGTCAGACGCTTCACCCACTGAGCCACGGGCCGCCCCCCTTGCCTACGTTTAAAGGGCTTTCCTCCATTAGTCCACATAGACACTATAAGAGGATAAAGTAGTTACTCTGTGCTATCCAAAGTTCATCTTCAGCCCAAGACCTTACCCTGCCAGCAAAGTGGGTATGGTAGACAGACTAATGCCACCCCCCAAAGGTATCCACATTGTAATTCCCCCAACTTGGAATATATTAGGTTACATGGCAAAGGGGAATTAAGATTCCAAATGGAATTAAGTCTCTAACCAGTTGACCTTAAAATTAGGAGAGTATGGTAGGTTATCCAGATGAGCCCAATGTAATCACAGAGTCCATAAAAGTGGAAGGAGGGGGTGCAGAAGAGGAGATCGGAGTGATGCCATGTGAAAAGGTACTCAATAAGGTGTTGCTGGCTTCAAGGATAGAAGGGGCCTGAGCAAAGAAACACAGGTGGCCCCTAGATACTGAAAAGGGCAAGAAAACAGCCTCCCGTGGAGGCTCGAGAAAGGGCCACTGCCCTACAGACATGGCATTTTAGCACAATGAGACCCTGACACACCCTCGCCTTCTAGAACTGTAAGACAATAAATTTGTATTGTTTTAATCCACTCAAGTTTATGGTGATTTGTTAACAGCAGCTAATGCAGTAGATCAAACTGTGCTTCAGTGAGCTCACTGAAGCCCTTCTTTCTCCCACACTAGACACCCACCTGTCCTCCTTGACCCCACGTCTTTTGATTCTTCCCTCAGACCCCACTTGGGTGGGTACCTGCCCCAGCCCGCATCCATGGCTAGTGTCTAAGGCTGCTCTTGGAACACCCAAAGTTCAGAGACATAAAGCCACTGCAGCCGCCTCCACCTCTTCCCAGGACCCTCATATTAAGTGTGTCTTTCTCACAGAACACTTAGGATGGTGAACTGTAATTTTCTCTTTACACACTTGTCTCTCACACAGGCTTAGAGTTGCTCACAAGCAAGTGAGGCGAATACTCCAGCTCTACCTAGCCCAGAGCCAGGTGCTTAGGTAGAGAAGGTGTTTAGGAAATGCTGCAGGAGAAACAAGTGAGCTAGTTCTATCCCCTAGATGCCAAGGTACAGCCAATGACTTGTCAGACCAATGCAAGAAAAGCCAGCAAGGGAAGTCCCTCCCACCCTTTATATATCTTCCTGGAGCAGACCCCTTCTTTGCCTCTATGGAAAGCTTGTTCTGTTTCTCTTCAGAAAACAGCATCTCTTCTGTGACCATACACATGACACCGAAAGGTTGAGCAAAGGGATATTGTTGTGACTCTGAGTAGGTAAACCCGTGATCTGAAAAATGAATTGAATCACAACCAGTTCAGTTATGGTCCGTGGCAAAGCACTTCCAACTCAGAGCGATCTGAGGCAAAGTCAGACACAATCAGACCAGAAGGGGTATGAGGACAGGCAGGAGGCAGCAAGAGCTGGTCACCTCCCATCTCCTGCCTTTCCCCCACCCCACCTCCTCCTTCACATAGTCCCCCTTACCTTTCCAAAATAGTGGCTCATACCACAGCACAAGGGCTCTGATCCCTTTCTAACCTTCTTCACCTCCCAAATCCCATTAAGCACCACCCCCACTGAACTGCTATCCAGTTTCCCAGCTTTACCCTGTCATGTCTCACCTCTAGGTCTTCGTTTAAATCAATAAATCCACACAACTGGCCTGTTCTCTCCAGCTGTCCTGATCCCTAACCAGTGAAAATTCTCCCATTCCCCATCTCAAATGCCACCTCTTTCAGGACGCTTTCTCTAATCTCCTTTCTAAGGAACTCCTCACTCCTCAAGCTGTTCATCCTGTAGGAATTTGGCCTCTATTAGTTCTTACTACAAGGGCTTGTCTGTCTTGCACCTCTAAGTGTGGCAGGTATGAATCTCATCCTCAAATGTAGGAGCGTACATGAAATAACACATTTCCTTAATTGTAATAAAGTACTTTCATTTCTCCTCCCCTCATCCTCCCCTGCTGGAATGCTCTAAATTTTGAGGTTTCACAGAGTACTACAAGGAAGGCCCTCCAGGGATAGTGAATGTCAGCACTAACCTGTTTGGTTCCTCAGGTCTGGAGCTCTTGATTTCTCCCGGTCACATCTGGGACTTGGGACTGACTGCCTCTTGCAATGAAAGTCAGAGCCATTCTTTCCCATTTCCTGGAAGGGGAAACAGCCCTGGCTGTCCCAGAACCCCATACTTCTCTGTCTCCTATCAGAAGGGGGTCCCCACTCTCCATTTCCTGCCCTGGGACACTGCCCCTTCCCTCAAGCTCTGTCCTCTTCCTTGTTCTTCCACAATAGATTTTTTTATAGCCCAATAACTCAAAGTTTAACCACTAGTGAGCAACAACTAAGCTAGCACTTTCCTGGCAGGACAAAAGCATTTCATCTTCAAACTCTCCCCGGAGGGAAGGAGAACTTTCCATTCTATCTTTCCAGCACCACTGGAAAGAAAAGAAACCCCAGAACAGTTTAATTTCCGAGTCACCTAATGCAGTGATTCACCCAGTAGGTGCTCAGGTAAAATTTTCCCAACGTAGTAGCCTCACATCGCAGCACCTCTGCCTGGATGTTTTTCACTAGGAGCCCCTACGCGACGTCGCTAGGGATAACCCGGCGAAAACGAAAGACTACAAGTCCCAGGCTGCCTTGCGGTGGGCGACACGCGCCGCGAGGTCCTGGGAGGAGACGTGGCAGAGCGCGGCGCCTCCGCGCCGGACCGGAAAGCCCAGGGAGGTGGCAGTGGCGGGAGGGCCGGAGCCATGGCAGCCAAGGGGGCTGGTGGGGGGCGCTGGGAGGTGGTGAAGAAGGGGCGGCGGCCCGGGGCCGGCGGCAGCGGTAGAAGCGGCGGAGGGGACCGCCGGGCTCTCGGGGAGGCGAACGGTGTGTGGAAGTACGACCTGACCCGTGAGTACCCACCCGGCCGGCCGCCCGCGCCGCCACCGCCACCGGCCCCGGGCCTGCCCCTCCGGAGAGGTAGCGGGCAGCCCCCGGAGCCCCGGGCTCTCCTGCCGCCCGGCTACCGCGCCCTGCCTCTTGAGCCTCACAGGAGGTGGACAGCGCTGGGAGGGGGGCTGCCCTCGCCTAGCAGAGGAGTAAACTGAGGCCCAGGGGTGTCAGATGCCTTTCGCAGGATCCCATGTCAGAGGGGACCGGACTGCGGTCTGCACACACGCTCCAACCGGCTGTCCCCGGCCCTAGCCTGGCCTGTCAGGGCGGGTGTCTGCGAGCTGGGGAGAGACCGCCTTCATGGTACACCGTCTGCCTCCTTGCGTGACCCGCAGTGTTGTGGGGTGCGGGTAGGCCGTCCAGAGGCCCGGCAGAGGGAAGGCTGACTCTCCATTCCCGACTCCCACCAAGCCTCGTAAGCGGGGCCTGTTTCCCCAAAGTCTCCTGGGGGACTGCAGAAAGCTTGCCACTTGTTGATTAGAGAGTTGTCCCATTGGAGCCAAGATGGGAAAGTCCTGCCCTCCAGAACTGGTAGCCACTCACCAAGGAAGCCAGCCCTCTGTATGCATCTCCACTAGTTCCCACATACTCTGGTTTATCTAAAGAAATCTCTGCCCGGTTCTGTGAAAGAGCCCGTGAACTCCGGAGCTGCCATGACTGAAAGAAGCAGGAGGGCTCCCCTGCCCTGCTCCTTGAGCAGGACAGCTAGAAGGGGTGTTGAGGCAGGTTCTTCACTGAAGATGAACAAGGTGACAATGTGGGGGAAGGGACCGCTGTCCCTGTGAGGCCCTCATGACTCAAGGATACCCCCCCCCCGCCCCCCGCCCATTGTCTGCCTGTCATTACCCCAGCTCCAATCCAGACGACAAGCACCCTCTATGAGCGGGGCTTTGAAAGAATCCTCAAGCGACAGAATAAGGAGCAAGTTCCACCTCCTGCTGCAGAGCCCAAGAAACCAGCAAACAAGAAGCAGACTAAGAAGGTGGCGACCCTCACCAACCAAAACCAGAAGCAGGGTCGCTTCCGCAGCCTGGAAGAGGCGCTGAAAGCTGTGAGTGTCCCTAGACCTGAGGTGGGGAGACAAGAGTAGCATGAGGTATAGAGAAGATGAAAGGCATAGGTGGGGGATGGCCACTGGGGGCCTGTGGAATTTGGGATGCCACTGACTGGGAGGAGGCATTCGGGAAAGGGCAGAAACCCCAAGGGATAGAACGTTTGCATTTGAGACAGACAGGAAATAAGTCTGTAGGGAAACCTGGATTAGTACGAGGAGAGCCTCGAAGATCGGGGATACCAGGGTGGGGGTAAAGAAACACCTGTGGTTCCTTGCCCCATGGAAGCTGCGATCTTTCATCTTCCATCTGGTCCCCTTGCACATGTAAAGGGCTTGAGAGTATAGGGTCTTGAGACCAGCAATCCCAGCTGTGCTGTGTTTTCTAAATATCTGGATGCAGCGATACTGTGGCATTCCACATACTTCACATTTAAAAGCAGAAATCCTCTTTTACCTTCAACCCTTCACCCATTTTCCCAGCTCCACCCTGTTTCCCTAAACTCACTCGTAACTGACCTCGGTGGGGGCCTGTGTCCCGGCAGCTGGATGTGGCAGCTCTGCAGAAGGAACTGGACAAGAGCCAGAGCGTGTTCTCTGGGAACCCCTCCGTGTGGCTGAAGGACCTGGCCAGCTATCTCAACTACAAGCTGCAGGCGCCTCTAAGTGAGCCCACGCTGAGCCAGCATACACATGGTTAGTTCTTCGACCTCCCTCAAAATCAGACAAGTTTGAGAAAATACTGAAAGGGCCATATGTAAACACATTAGTTAGCAACAGAGCCCAGTGTCCCCACTGTCCTGATTTATGTGCGTCATGCAAGCTGTTCTCAAATCGTCACAGCTGGGGAAGTGGGCCTCACTGGGACAGGGAGGATGCCAGCCTAGCGCAGGGACCTCTGCGTGCATTCGCCATCTCAGGGAGTGCAGCCGAGCTCTCAGAGCTGGCAGGGGCTTCTGATGCTAGGACACATGTGGAACCTTTCGGCCCCAGATTATCCCTACAGCCTGGTAAGCCGGGAGCTTCGTGGGATCATCCGAGGGCTGCTGGCCAAGGCAGCGGGGTCTCTGGAGCTCTTTTTTGACCACTGTCTGTTCACTATGCTGCAAGAGCTGGATAAGACACCAGGTGAGAGGGGGTGCCCCCCTGTGAGGGATAGCCCCACCCCATCTTGGGAACCTACTACTCCCTTTTCCTACTTCCAGATTGCCAGGGTAGTTCTGATTCCAGCAAAGAAATGTGCTAATCTCAATATTCTTTTGGAAAGAGAGGAAGAGGGCAGCCCGGGTGGCTCAGCAGTTTAGCACTGCCTTCAGCCCAGGGTGTGATCCTGGAGTCCCGGGATCGAGTCCCACATTGGGCTTCCTGCATGGAGCCTGCTTCTCCCTCTGCCTGTGTCTCTGCCTCCCTCTCTCTCTCTCTCTGTGTGTGTGTGTGTCTCTCATGAATAAATAAATAAAATCGTCAAAAAAAAAAAAGGAAAGAGAGGAAGATGTTAGGAGTCATTGGCCCTGGATTCTGGGCTCACCGCTGCTAGAAGGGAGATTTCGGTTTTGGGATGCCAAGTAACATATGTAGGTCTGAGAACACCTGTCTCTCCAGGGGAGTCACTACATGGATACCGCATCTGTATCCAGGCCGTTCTGCAAGACAAGCCCAAGATTGCCACCATGAACCTGGGCAAGGTGAGCTCAGGGTGGTGGTGGGAACGCCGGAAGGGGGGCCACTGGGACTGGGGAGGCTGGGCAGATTCTATACCGTTGAACCTAATTAGGGGACAGTGGAAGCTCTGTGAGACCAGTAACACTGCTGACACTTGCTCCGCGTCTGCTTTATATAGGCATGAGGTAGATGCTACTGTTATGCTTACTTTATAGATGAGAAGATGGAGCTACAGGGATTCAGTAACTTTCCTAATTAGTGAACTAGTTTAAGTGGCAAGTACGGGTGCAGGCCACAGCCCAGTGCCGGACCGCATGGTCTGCATCACTACCCTGTACTACCCCAGTGCTGCACCGCCCCATGGCCTGTCCCTTCTCTCCCTTTTGGCATCTCTTCCTACCTGGCTTTGGGGGTGCTCCTGGTGCTTTGCCTTGTCACAACCTGCCTTTCCCACTGGTCTCCTCAGTTCCTGGAACTGCTAAGGTCTCACCAGAGCCGACCGGCAAAGTGTCTGACAATCATGTGGGCCCTGGGTCAAGCAGGTTTTACCAACCTCGCTGAAGGACTGAAAGGTAAGAAAGATGTAGGGGAGAAAAAGGGATGGCCTTGGGGGCAGGGAGCTCCTCTTTAACATCCCCCGTGGGTCCAAGCCTGAGGCTCCCTCCCTGACCTTTGTTTCCTTAGTGTGGCTGGGGATCATGCTGCCTGTGCTGGGCATCAAGTCTCTTTCTCCCTTTGCCATCGCGTACCTGGATCGGCTGCTCCTGTGAGTAATTGGTGGGGGGTGGGGTGGGGGTAGGGGATCAGCCAGGAGGGCCCATGGTGTCCACAGTAGCTGTTTGAGCAAAACAAGATGCTGTGGTCCTGGTCTCCATAGCTGTGGGGAAACCAGGACCAGCTCCTCCCAGTCAGAACTCAATGGTGAGGAAGGAAAGAGAGGAAACCATTAAGGGGTAGGGATGAGGCTGAGTGTATGCCCATTTTCTTAGATGTTGGTCTCAGCTGGGATCACAGCCTGCCTGGTAGTCTTCCGCAAGTCTGTTTCCTGCTTTCC
Organism: Canis lupus familiaris; assembly: GCF_011100685.1. NCBI lineage: Eukaryota > Metazoa > Chordata > Mammalia > Carnivora > Canidae > Canis > Canis lupus. The sequence goes on from NC_049238.1 coordinate 21,100,694, forward strand.
CCCGTAGGATGCACCCCAACCTCACCAAGGGCTTTGGCATGATTGGCCCCAAGGACTTCTTCCCGCTTCTGGACTTTGCCTACATGCCCAACAACTCCCTGACACCCAGGTAGGACTACCCTGGGGCACACCTGCTGTGAAGGATCCCAGCAGAGGCTGGAGCAGGCTGTATATTTCCTGTCCGTTCTTCTCCAACCACCCAAAATCTGAGATTTTCAACCTGCCCATTGAACCTGACCGTTCAAGGGATCGGTGAACCCCCTGAAGTTATATGGACCCTCAGGTGTGATTGGCATATGGGCATTTTCCTGGGGAGAAGATCCATGACTTCCAACAGATTTTCCAAGGAGTCGTTGAGTCTAAAAAGACTCTGAGCCATTATAAGGCCCTTAGTGACTCTGCTCCCACAGGCAGGGCAGAAAGTCAGCCAAGCAAAAGGGACATATCACGTAGCTCCTTTTAGACCTGGTGCCTGGCTCTCCTCCCACCCCCACCCCAGCCTGCAGGAGCAGCTGTGTCAGCTCTACCCTCGACTGAAGGTGCTGGCATTTGGGGCGAAGCCGGAATCCACCCTGCATACGTATTTCCCCTCCTTCCTGTCCAGAGCCACCCCTAGCTGCCCTCCTGAGATGAAGAAAGAGGTGAGGAAATGATGGAAGGCCACCGCAGAGGTCCTTACCTGCTGACAGGGGCCCTGCCTTCACAGAACCCGTTTCCTGGGCCTCTCCTTAGCACATTCCTGACAGCCACCTGACCACTCATGGGCCACCCTCACAGGGACAGAGCTAAAAGGACGCACGTTCACGTCTGGCTGGTCTCTGATGTTCTGCCTCTTGTTGACAGATGATCTTCAAGCTCTAGCTTGAGAGCCGCAGCCTCCCCCTTGTGGGCTCTCAGATTTCTGGGGTCTTGGCACAATTTCTCTGTCCTCTGGGGTGGGAGTGTTGCCTGGGAGGCACTGTCTCCCTCCAGCATCCCCCCGCCCCAGCAGCCTCTCCTGTCCCCTCTCCCCTGTGCAGCTCCTGAGCAGCCTGACCGAGTGTCTGACGGTGGACCCCCTCAGCGCCAGTGTCTGGAGGCAGTTGTACCCCAAGCACTTGTCACAGTCCAGGCAGGTGGGGGTGGGGGGCTGCCCACCTCTGATGCATAGGGAAATGCCTTATTCCATGCTTCCCAGCCTGTCCCTGGCCTAGAAGCAGAAGGGGAACATTTGTCACTGTCCTTCGAGTTTGTGCCTCTCAAATTGAGTGGGAACATTTCTGGGTTGGCCTCTAGGAGGCTGCTCATTGTGGGAGGGAAGTGAAGGAGCCAGGGCCTAATGGGGGCCAGGAGGATTGGAGGGGCCCAGTGAGCCCCCTGATTGGAAGGGGTTGTGCTTTCCCCATAGCCTGCTGCTGGAACACCTGCTCAGGTCCTGGGAGCAGATTCCCAAGAAGGTGAGGAGCTGGGAGGACATGGCAGGCTGAGCCTCGTCCGGGTTCTGGGTTCGTACCCCTCAACCACTGCCCTCCCTTTGCTGAGAAGGCGCTGTACTCATGCATTTGGCGTGGACAGTGAAGCAGGGTGGAGGCTCAGAGTTCCCTCACAGACTAAATGTTAACCTCTCAACCCAGACTTTCTTATCCTGCAGACACAGAAGTCTTTGCAGGAAACCATCCAATCCTTCAAGCTTACCAACCAGGAGCTGCTGAGGAAGGGCAGCTGCAACAGTCAGGATGCTGCCACCTGCGACACAGCCTGCAAGGTGCCAGCACCCAGCCCTCCCTGACCCACACACCAGCCTACGCCTCTGACCAGCACCCCTGGCCCCCCTGTCCATGGAGCCGCCCTGTCTCTGGGGTCGTGTGAGGGCTTGATCCTCTTCCTGGAATGGAAGGCCTGGCTTGAGGCCTTCCTTCCGGATGAAGGACCACCCCCTCCTTCTGACCACTGCTCCCCTCCACCGCCCCTTCTCCTCACAGGGCCTTTTGCAGCAGGCACAGGGCTACCGGCTGCCCTGGACACGGCTACTCCTATTGGTGCTGATCTTTGCCATAGGTTTCCTGTGCCATGACTTCCAGTCACACAGCTCCTTCCAGGGTAAGCGAGAATTGGCAGGCAAGGGAGATAACGTGAGGGTGAGGCACAGAGCTAGGTGTAGCACCCCCTGGCCCTCACACATAGCTTTGCCCTGATACTACAGAAGAGACTCTTTCAGACAGGCTTTTCTGTCCACAACTATGACGTTACCACTTCAGATTGGACTGCTGCTTTGCCGTAGAGATGTTTGCATAGTCATAGTCTTGCTTGAGTAAGTGTTATCTCCTTTTTAACTCCTGAGGAAATTGAGAGTCAGATTTAGTAGTTAGCTTAAGATCACAGCTGGTAAGTAGATGGGTGGACCCTCAGACCCAAGGCTCCCTGACACTTACCTGGCTACCTCACTCCAGTTCACACCTGGCCCAGCAGGAGAAATGAGCTCAGCTCCACGGGCCTGCATCCCTCCCTCTGAGCAAGCGCGCTCTGGAGCGGATCGGAGCCAGCTCTGCAGCCCTGCGAGCACATGAGTTCTGCTCCCCTGGACCTGCTCTGGGGCCTGGAGTGTCTCTCCCTGCCCCCCCTCACCCCCCAGCTCACCAGAGGCCCCCTTTACTCAGCCTCCCTTTCTGGCCGGTTGCTTCGATCATCTGGGTTCTTGCCTGCTGGCCAGCAAGTGTGTGCCAAGATCTACTCCTACAGCCTGCAGGGCTACAGGTGAGCCCTCGTAGGGGGTGCGGCGGGGCGAGGCAGGAGGGAGAGGGCCAGGTTTTCAGAGTGGTGACGGCATCAGTGGGAAATGATAACACTTTCCCCTCCTCAAGGCCTCCCTTCCCCACAGCTGTTCTTGGGGAGCTGAGCCATCTGAGGAAACTCAGCCTCCCTCTCTCCGCCCGATTGCCTCTTACAGCTGGCTAGAGGAGACTTTGCCGGCCTGGGGCTCCCACCTACTGACCATGCTGAGGCCCAGTTTGCAGCTGGCCTGGGCCCACACCAATGCCACAATCAGCTTTCTTTCTTCCCACTGTGCCTCCCACCTTGCCTGGTTTGGTGACAGCCTTGCTAGCCTCTCCCAGAGGGTAAGTTGGAGATAGGGAGGTCAGAGAAGGGCTGGCCTCCCCAGGGGCTGGAATGTCATCCTCACATGGAACAGGTCCTCAGGGCCAGGATGCATTCTCCACTCTCTGTGCTCCAGCTACAGGTACCTGATACGCTGATCCAGCTGCTCCAGTCTCTGCAGGAGCTGCTCCTGCTTCTTTACCAGAATGTGCTGCTGCCATTGTGGCACATACTGCTGGAAGCCCTGGCCCGGGCCCAGGAGCACTGCCATGAGGCATGCAGGTGAGACCCTCCTCCAAAGCTCCAGCAGGAGCCCGAGAGCCCCATGCCCCTTCCCCAGAGACAAGGCTCTGTCCAGTCTCTCACCAAGCCCTACTCCAGCCCTCGGCCACTCTGGGATGCGGGATAGGGGTCTGAGCTGCAATCCTGTGACCTGACCCAGCACTGCTTCCCAACTCCCACAAATGTTCTGCTTTCCTCCCAGGGGTGAAGTGACCTGGGACTGCGTGAAGACACAGCTCAGTGAGGCTGCCCGCTGGGTCTGGCTCTGCCTACAGGACATCACCTGTGGCTTTCTTGGACTGGGCACTTGCCATGATATCCCAGCAATAGGCCCTGCCTCCCTGGCCACCAGGCCTGTCTTGGGGCAGGCCATCTGAGACTGCTGGCAGGCAGAGGGCAGCCATTCTGCAGAAGTCTTCTTGTACCTGGTGCCTAAGTTCTGCCTCCTAGGGAGTAACCGGTTACCTCTGCCCCAGTTCCTCCATCTCCAATGGGGACTGAGCCCAGAGATACATCAGCCTCCTCCTACCCCTGATCCCACTGAACGCTTTTTGGGCCCTGTTGCATGTAGCTCCCAGCCTCTGTCCTCAGGCTGCTAACCTTCTGTAGGCCCCTCTCATCTCCTGCTCTCCACTTCTTTCCATCTCATTCCCAAAGCCCCAGACAGCTCATCTCCCAGAAGGTGGGGTTCTACTGAGTGACAGCTACATTCTGATGAATGATTCCTGCTCCCAGACTTTAGCCACAGTGGAACAAGGGAAGAGGCCTCCAGAAGAACATAGCATCATAGTGGGCAACGGCAACTTCACCTCGGCCCTCAGCCTGCATGGGCCTGTCAGAGGGCTGGGCCAAAGGACCTCTCACCTCTGGACGCCCAATATCTGTCCTTTGAGGCCCTTCACTGCCCTCTGCGTCATCATCCTACTTCTTTACTCTCCCCTCTCCCCCTTCGGTGCCTGGGGACCTTCCCTCCGGGTTCAGCTTCTCCCCGCCGCCTGCCCCTACCACCTGTCTGGGGAGCAAAGCCCAAGTAGTTGTGTGCCTTGGGCCCAGTGGACCTTCCAGCAGCCTGTTGACACAGGATTCAGCATATGGCTCCTTGGTACACCTACTGGGTGGAATAAAGGACACAGATTTGATTGCTAGCTTTCCTCTCTGCATCCCCATGCAGGAATTCCCATAGTTGTAAACAGGACAACAGAATATCGGGCACACACATGTTCTCCTTTGGCCCCCTGCCCTCTGGGGGTTGTAGCCACTGGCTGCAGGTGAGCTTCTGGCAGGGAAAGCTCACACCCATCATTCTAAATGCTGGCCTGTTGAGGATTCCAGACACTCCTTTTGCTCCCCTAATCCTATCATTTCACTTGTCACTGTGCTTCATGTCCCAAGGTTTGCCTTGATAGCTGAAGTATTTTCTTGTTAAAGATTTTATTTATTCATAAGAGACAGAGACACGGGGCAGAGGGAGAAGCAGATTCCCTGTAGGGAGCCTGACATGGGACTTGATCCCAGGACCCTGGGATCACGCCCTGAGCTAAAGGTAGATGCTCAACCACTGAGCCACCCAGGTTCCCCTAGCTTAAGTATTTGAAGCTGGAAAGAGGAGGGAGTCAACCAAGGGAATACTTGTTCTGTGACCCATAGTGTCCTCTTCCTTGCCAGGACCTTAATGTGTTAGTTGGTTTTACAAGGCAATGAGTGAAAGATTTAGGACTCCAAGAGACCCATGAGTCTAAGGTCTATGGCCAAAGTCCCTTTTTGTGTTTGACTTGAAACTCTAAGAACTGAACAGACTCAGCTCTCACCTCAGGTTTCTTTCCTTGAATGTTTCAAATCTAAGCAGTACTGGCAGTGCACTGCCCACTCCAGCTCCCACAGGTTACTTCCTGCTTCTAGCAGATGCCTGAGGGGACAGCAGGATGATGGCCAGCTACCACTTTCCCATTCGCTTGTCACCCTGAGACTGCCTTGACTTCTCAGTGGGAAGACTATAAAGTAGCAAGTGTAGAAAAATCTTGACCCAAAGTGAGGTCATGAGTACAATAGCGTCTCACATTTGTGTTCCCTTTCCTTGTTAGGCTAGAACCGTGTTACCGCTTGAGAGTTAAGCGGCGCACATTGGACTGAACCCCGGCTCCCCTAGTGGCAGGTAACCATGACAATTGTCCCGGAAAAAAATGAAAAATCCCACCTGGCAACTAAGGTCTGGAGCTGCTGGGTGGGACTGCAAGGGTCCCAAGAACTCACTTCTTCCCAATCAGGAACAAACAGGTTCAGTGCTTAGGAATAGTGAGTCTGGTTGGCAACAGCACAGGACAAGGAAAATGAGGACCCTGTCCTGATGACACTGAATCACCAGGGCTGCTGGACTGCTACAATCCAGTGACTCCAAGAATGTTGCCTAACGTGTGCACTGGTTTCCAGTGTGTGTAGCAAGTTTACCTTGGGTTCCTTCAACCTTCTGACCTAGAATCCTGGGGTACAACATTTGATCAACTTTGGTCAGCTGGGGTCTCTACAGCCTCTTTCGGGGACACCAATACCTTAATTGGCTTTATTTGATAAACAGTTGTTTGACTCAATACTGGAACTGTCCAAAATTTTTCCTGGGTCAGAGAAGTAGTCCCAACATTGCACCCGCTGCCCTTTAAAGCAGATGTTTCACATTTTGCAGACCTGTCAAAGCCCAGGAATCCAAGCTGAGCCAGTGAGTTGAGCCAATGTGGACCAGTAGAGTAGACTCCTACTGACAGGTGTGCTCTCACAGTAGGACTCTTGATTGGAGGAACAGAAGTAACCTGACACCTCAGAGGGTCACATCTGGACATTGTAACTTTACTTTTCACACAGCTGGAGTTCCACAGAAAACTGGCATGTTTGAGTCTGGTTATCGCTTACCAACTTGAGTTATGACCGACTCTTGTATGGGCCTGCAAGTCATAGCACATGACTCATTTGAACCACTTGTTTCCAAAAGTCAAAGCACGTTTCTGGATTTGAGCCCAGTCTACAGCTCCAGCTTTACAGCCGGGCAGCTTGATGGGTGATCTGCTTACCAGGAACTGAGAGCATTGCTAGACTCACCTGCCGCATTACCAGTACACTCTCAAATGCCATCACCCTTGGGGTGGAGGGTTTCCCACAGAGACAAACAGGCCTGCCCTGCCCCATTCCAGAAGGACCCAGTTGACAATTACATGGAAATGTCAGTGGTTATCTGACCTCTGAGCATCTTAATCTTCTCTCTCCTAAAGGACTTTGGGTTTAAGTGAACATGTAAGGTGATCCATCCTTTTCTACATATTCTTCATGGGTCTGCTCCCTAATGGGTTGGAGGGGATGAAGGCTTGCTTTTCCCCATGTGGTATTCCATTTTACTGGGCAATTCCATCACCCCAAGCTTGAAATATAAGAAGGAATTTGGAGACAAGATATGGGGAGCTTCCACCATTCGGGCTATGAGTGAATACTTGTTGAATATTGAATAATCTGCTTATTAATAAAAACTCTGAATTCAGACACATTGTTGGATGTGCCTTGATATATGTATTTTTATTATGTTAGCACATCAGTTATTACTTTTTTGATGGACTTTAGAATTTTAGGTTCACATCAGAATTGAGCAAAAAGTACATATGCCTTGTCCCGTGCACCCACACAGCCCTCCACCGTCAACATCAGTGAACTGGCACTGACACATTGTTATCACCCAAAGTCTGTAGTTTACATTAAACATACTTTGTATGATTTTAGTCTTTTTAAGTTTATTGAGACTTGTTCTGTAGCCTGGCATGTGGCCCATCCAGGAGAATGTTCCATGAGTGCAGGAAAAGAATATGTATTCTGCTATTGTTGGGTGGAAGGTTCTGTGCCTGTCTGTTCGGTCTCGGTGCATTGATCAAGGCCTCCATTTCCTTACTGAGCTTATCACATAAACATCCTTAATGTTAAAGAACTCCTACAAATCAAGAAAAGCCTCAACATAACAATAAAAAAATGGATAAAAGACAATTCATTGAAGGGGCTCCTGGCTGGCTCAGTGAGTAGAGCAGGTGACTCTTGATCTCATAGTTGTGAATTCAGGCCCTACATGGGCACAGAGATTACTTAAAAAAAAAAAAAAAAAAAGACAATTCATTGAAAACTGCAAATAAACGATAAAGTCCATTTCATTGGTAAAGTACAAATTTCAAATAAGTTACCACTTACTTTTGCCTATTAACAAAGATTTTTAAGTGATAATATACTCAGTGAATGTTGTGCTAGAAATCAGTGTAATGTTTCTGGGAAGTAATTTGGTAATATTCATCAAAAGGTTTAAAAGTTCTGTAGTATTTTACCAAAGAATTCCACTCCTGAAAATATGTTCTAGAGACTAGAGAAGAGAAATATGGACAAAGATTTATGTACAAGAGCATTTATTATAGTAGTATGAATAAATTAAAATTTGGATGTAAACTGTGTCTAATAATAAGATGAACATTACAATAAAATTGTTGTAACACTTTTACAACCAAAATGGGAAAATGGCTATTTGAATGACGGTTTCAAAGAATTTTTATTTTTTTTATTTTTTTATTTTTTTTCAAAGAATTTTTAATGACATAAAAAAATTCTTATAACTGAGCTCAATTTGTTGAAATATTGACTATAATAAAAAAATACAGAAGAGTGTTGGCAAGGATGTGGAGAAATTGGAACCCTCCTGCATTGCTAATGGGAATGTAGAATGGTTCAGCCATTGTGGAAAACAGTTTGGTGGTTCCTCAAGGAGTTAAAACAGTTACCAGAAACCCCAGCAATTCCACACAGAAATTTGTACACGAATAGAACAGAATAGCACTTCAGTTCATGAAAGCCAAAAGGTGGAAACAGCCCAAATGCCCATCAACATATGAATGGACAAACAAAATGGTGTATTAGTACATGGAATATTACTCAGCCATTAAAAGGGAGCAGGTGCTGACACATGATACAACATGTTTTTTTTTTTTTTAATTGTATTTATTCATGAAACACACACAGAAAGAGAGAGAGAGAGAGAGAGAGGGGCAGAGACACAGGCAGAGGGAGAAGCAGGCTCCATGCAGGGAGCCTGATGTGGGACTTGATCCCGAGTCACATGGATGAGTTGCAACAATACTATGACAAGTGACAAAAATCAGACACAAAAGGTCACGTATTTTATTTTTTCTTTTATATGAGATCTCCAGAATAGGCAAATCCATAGAGAGAAAGCAGATTAGTGGTTGCCTGGGTACGGGGGAAGTGATGGCAGGGAATGATTGCGTAAAGGGTACAGGGTGTTCTTCTGGGGTAACTTTTTAAAAAAAGTTTGGAAACTAGAGAGAAATGATAATTTGCACAGTACTGTGAATGCACTAAGTGCCACTGACTTGTTCATACTTTAAAATGGCAAATTGTACGTTGTGAATCTCGCCTTAAAAAAAAAAAAATGGCAACATAATTGAGTATGTTCCTTTTCCCAGCATCCCCTCCCCTCAAGAAACCCAGCCAGCCAGCACGCTAAACACCGAGCCAAGAAAACTGCCCAAGTTAACGCTCTGGGACACAATGATGGCATTTGCAGCAACAGAGCGAAGTTAAACGGGGAAATTGGTGGGAAGAAGTTAACCTCCTGCTTTGTGGGTGGGCGCAAGGGTGAAAGCCGAGCTGTGCCCAGTGACCTCAGAGACCTCGGATTTAAAGATGAGCCTGAGAGATAAGGCTCAGAGCTGCGAATGGGCCAGAAACCATCCCCCGCCCACCTGCATTTGCGCAGGGCGACTGTGGCTCCAGGTGGCACGGGCCGCAGGGCTGGAGACGCCCCGGGTCCCCGCACACCCACTCCGCCGCACCCCTAAGCAAGGCTCCACGGGGGAGTGGGGGTGTTAGGTTTCAGAGCCCCTAGGTACTTGGTGGGCAAAGGAGGGTCGGCCGGCCTTCCAGGCCCCTGGAAAGAGGCGCGAAGGGGCGCCGGGGGGTGGGGGGGCGGCGGCGCCGGTGCATCTCGCTCGGGGCTGCTCGGCGCCGGCCGCCAAGTCCGACCCCGCCGCCCAGGGGCCTGCGCGCCGCCCGCAGCTCGGCGGCTCACACGGCTCAGGCTCCAGCCAGAACGAATAGATTCTGACGACACGCGGTTAACTGACCGAATGAATGTCCTTCACAGCAGGAGAGCAGCAGGATTTTATTGGCGCCCGAAGGGAAAATTAGAGCAAATAACGAAAGTAAGCCCTCGGTTTTGGAAGCTGGGCTTGCGCCTTGCAACCGGGGAGCACACTGCGCCCGCGCCGCGCAGGGCGAAGGCTGCCCAGCAGCCAGGGGGCGCGGGCGGGATCTCAAAACGTCCTCAACCCTATAAAAGCCACGGGCGGGGTGGGGGGGGGGGGGGCGAGGAGGTGCAGGAGGGCGCTGCGCTCGCTTTTTTGTTTGGTAAAAAGCAGGGAAATGGAAAGGAAGTGTATTGCCCATTTCCTTCGTCCAGAGTTGGGAAGCGGGTCCTCCGCTCGCTCTTCAGTTCCCGGCTTCCTTTGTTCTGTGCAGCGCGGAGGGGCTCCGCGGAGCGAGCTCCTTTATAAAGGGGGGCGGGGGGGGCAGCTATGCCGAGAGACGTTCCGAGCTTGTCATAGTGCGGCCTTGGTGAGTATTAGAGAGGAACTGGCAGGTGCCGGGAGCAGCGGAGCCTTCGATAGCTCAGTTGGTAGAGCGGAGGACTGTAGTGGTGTGAGTTGCGGCAATCCTTAGGTCGCTGGTTCGATTCCGGCTCGAAGGACTTCGTACAATATTTTTAGTTTCCGCTTAATTCAGTTATCCCGTAGGAAGAAAGTTTCACTCCAAGGCCCGCTGTGCATTTGCAGAAGCACTGCAGATGTTCGGTAAAGCCCAAGTGCAGTTGTAACGTGGGCAGGATCCAATCCAGCGCTCCTGCGGGTTAGATGCGACGATGTGTGTAACTATTGCTTACGTGTGATTATTACATGTCTGCGTTGCAAAAATCTTGCCCATGATCCTACTATACTCTGCTGTATGAACGTCTTGAATTCCGGTCGATCCTCGGGTCAGCGGCCAGCCCAGAGAAGCCTGTAAGGCAAAGGGAAGAGGAGCGGCAGCAGGCGGGGGATTAGCTCAAATGGTAGAGCGCTCGCTTAGCATGCGAGAGGTAGCGGGATCGATGCCCGCATCCTCCACTCAGGTTTTTGCCCCGTGCATCAGAGGATCGCTGAACGGTGGGAGATCAGCGGACCCAGGAAGGTGTTTTGTGATACACAGAGGAACACGGTGCTCGATGATTAGCTTCGCACGCTGTCCCTTAATTTTGCAGGTGAGTCTTTTACAACTTATTTCCCGGTCACTTTGTGTTTTTCTCCTCCCGGCGGGCAGGCCGTTAACCGTCTTCCGAGAAGATGCGATGGAACCCTCCGGCCCAATCTGCCGGCCGAGCCCCCAAGCGCCACTGGCTCAGGTACCCGCTAACGTGCGAGGGAACCCCCGCGCGCTGACCAATGGCAGCGAGCCTTACTGGGCGGGTAGCCAGCTGCACCCACGGCCAATAGGCGAGGGACTTCTTGTTTCCTGGCAGAGCGGGGTCCCGGCACCGCGGCGCTCGGGTTTTGTTTGGGTCCTGGGTGGAGGACCCGGGTGCCGGGGCCCGAGGTGGCGCCTCGCTAGCGGGAGAGGGAGCGGGATCGCCGGCCCCGAGAGAGGTGAGGGGCGCTGCGTGGAGCGCGGGCCCCGCCGGCCGCGGCCCCGCCCCCTTGTCAGCCCCTTTCAGCCCGGAGCCCCTCTGGAATGCCACCCCCGCCCCGCCCCGCCCGCCCCGCGCCCCGAGCCCCAGCCTCCCCGGCCCACCCCCACCCCCACCCCGCCCCCACGCCCGCGGCCGCGGCCCTGGCCCCCGGTGCTCCCCGCCTCGAGTGTGAGTCTGTCTCGCCCCTCCGTGCCCCCGAGCCCCACCCTGCCCTGGGCGAGCTCGGTCAGTGTGAAGCGAGGGTGTGTCGGGGTCGAGGGGCGAGAACTCACCCGTTGCCCCCAAGTGGGTCTCGGCCAGCCGCTTTTCTAGGGGTGCTCAACACCCATCATTCACCCACAGCTACTGCCCTCGTAGCTTTTTCAGGGACTCCGGGGCTCTGCAGGGCGGGAGGGGGCTGGAAACAGACCCATGCCCTAACTGGAATTGAGCTACGGTCTCCAGGTGAGCAGGTGCCTTCCGCCCGGTTTCTTTTGTCTTGGCAGAGGCCGCCGTTCTCTAGTTTTCTTCCATAATAGGCATAAGGTAGTAACAAAAGAAAAGAAAGAACCAGCCCTTCCAGGGCTCAGGGGAGCAACAGACCAAATGCCTGGTCAGTACTTGTGAGGATGGAGTGGAGAGACTTGGAACTTGGTTCTCTCCGCTCCACGCTGCTGGAGAGCAAGGAGCCAGTCTAGGAACCAGAGATCCAGAAAGGCCCAACTTTCAAGATGGCCATTGGTTATGGTGGGTGTATCTGGGCTAGGTTTGGAAAATCTGACCTCTCTAATACTATTCTCTAACCTTCGGGCTGCAAAAAGCTTCGAATCTAGCATTTCTCAACATAGTTAAGCCACTGAGTAGTTCATTTTGGAACAGCCAAGCTGTAGTAAAATGGGGTCCTTTTAGGTCAGTTATAACCCTTAGCGTGAGGACAGAAAAGTGGTTTCTCTTAGCCTTTGCTGGAAGGCCACGTCTCCCTTTTCTGAGGTGGAAAGAGCCTCTTGCTTTTCAGGGCACTCCCTAAGAACAGCTTTATTGGGAGACCCAAAACACTTGTTTTCATTTTTCTTCCTTCTCCTTCCTACGCCACCCCCCATTTTCCCCCAGCTCTCAGGGCCAGAGTGGGCAGGAGGATGCTTTCCCAGCCTCACCATGGAGCTGCGCTGTGGGGGATTGCTGTTCAGTTCTCGCTTTGACTCAGGGAACCTAGCCCACGTGGAGAAGGTGGAATCTGTGTCTAGCGATGGGGAAGGAGGAGCAGGTGGGGGGGCATCAGCTCCCATCAGCAGCATTGCCTCTTCCCCTGACTATGAGTTCAACGTGTGGACCCGACCAGACTGTGCTGAAACAGAATTTGAGAATGGGAACAGGTAAGAAGAAAGCAGTAAAGGGTGGAAGGAGGAAAAAAGAGGGGATGTCATGTCCCCCCAACTCCATGCTCAGTTAGCTCTCTTACAGCTTACACCATCGCTACCCTCCCTCTCCCTACACTCCTTCTCTCCTTGCCTCCTCCTTAACTGAACAGGCCTTCCCCAATTTCGTTTGCTTTAGCTGTCCCACATATCCTCACTCCAAACCTCAGTCTACAGTAACCCGTTTCTCCTCCTCTGGCCCTCAGGTCTTGGTTCTACTTCAGTGTCCGGGGAGGAACTCCAGGGAAACTCATCAAGATCAACATTATGAACATGAATAAGCAAAGCAAGCTGTATTCCCAGGGCATGGCTCCCTTCGTGCGCACACTGCCCACCCGGCCGCGCTGGGAACGCATTCGAGATCGGCCCACCTTCGAGGTAAGTTCTCCATGAGGAGGACAGGCAGACTGGGGTGCTAAAAGTAGAGGAGGGAAAGGAAAGAGGAGTGAGCCTCGATACGGAGTACCAGGCAGACGGCACACCAGGTTTTGGTATCTGCTGGAGTCCAAGATAAGCCCCTGCCTCAGGAAGCCTAGAAGGAGCCAACTGTCATATGGAAAGTCCCAGAGGGAGGGAAATTGGTCACTGTGCTGAGGGTGTAAGATCAGTTCCTGGTGATCCCAGTGGGATCTTCGTTCTCACACCAATGGCCTCTCCCTCTTCCTTCTCTGCTTCTCAGATGACAGAGACGCAGTTTGTGTTATCCTTTGTACACCGTTTCGTGGAGGGCCGTGGGGCCACCACCTTCTTCGCCTTCTGCTACCCCTTCTCCTATAGTGACTGCCAGGATTTGCTAAACCAGCTAGACCAGCGCTTTCTGGAGAACCACCCTACCCATAGCAGGTGCCGACCCCATCCTTACTCATGCCATACAGTCCTAGACCAGACAGCACCTCTACTACTTCTGGAACTTTCCCCAGGAGCCCTAAAACAAAACATCACCAGTTCTATTTTCTGTACAGAATGTGGGACTTTGGGTACCTTTGACAAATATGTATATGACCTTGATCTCACCATATCACTACCTACATTCTACTCATCCACCTGCCCAGTTCAAGCCTCTTAATATCCCAGCTCCCATCAGCTATCCAGAACTCAGCACTGCCATTGCTCAGCACACCTTTCTTTCTGTCCCAACAGAGGACAAGCCCTTGTTACACAAAGTGATCTATCATAGGGAGCCATAAACTGGGGAAAAAACAATAAGTTCATCCTGTCCTGTATTCTGCATTCTAGCAACGCAGAATCCTCAGCTTCATTTAACATCACAAGGGACTATAAGGTCCCAAAGGGTAGGGTAAAAGACCAGATCCTACAAAGCCTAGGCTGGTGATAAAGCTCACCTCATTAGGACTTTAGGGACTTCTCCTGGCTTAATGATTTTTGTCCCCACAGCCCCCTGGATACCATCTATTACCATCGGGAGATCCTTTGCTATTCTCTGGATGGACTTCGTGTAGATCTGCTAACGATCACTTCCTGCCATGGGCTTCAAGAAGATCGAGAGCCCCGCCTAGAGCAGCTATTTCCTGATACCGGCACCCCCCGACCATTCTGTTTCACAGGCAAGAGGGTGAGTGTGAATAGCCTAAAGATAGTACCTTGGCCTTTCCTTAGCTTCAGACCCTGCTGATAGCTTAAGGCCATGTTATCTCTGGGTATCCTTAGTCTGCTTTGGGAGGCAAGCATGGCCGCTTCTACTCCACTTGCAGACTCAGCCAGCTGGAAATCCAGTGGCTATTCCTGCCCGCCCCTGCCTCCCCTCAGCCCAGAGTATCCTGTTAGAGTGGACCTATAGAGTAACTGGCCTAATGACCGCTCTCCTCTCCACCTCAGATATTCTTCTTAAGCAGTAGGGTACACCCTGGGGAGACTCCATCTAGCTTTGTCTTCAATGGCTTTCTGGACTTCATCCTTCGACCTGATGACCCCCGGGCTCAAACCCTGCGTCGCCTCTTTGTCTTTAAGCTGATTCCCATGTTGAACCCTGATGGTGTGGTCCGGGGCCACTACCGGTAAGAAGCCTCCCCAGCCCGTCAGGATTGTTCCCAGCCCTCCTCGTGTCCTCTATCTCAGTGAAATACTGTCAGCCTCTTCTTTAACTTCTTCTGTATTCCCAATCTTCTTGCATCCAAACAAGGACAAGCCCATCTCGTTGTCCAGGGACCAGAGAAGGAATGTGGCACATGAGGAACTCTCTGGAAGGAGTAGAATTAGAATAACTGCAGGTTCACCTGCATAGAGGGAGCTGTGCTTAGGTCTCTAGGGGAGGGGTGACAGCAGATCAAGGAGAGGGCCTGTCCTCAATTCTTTCCTTCCTAATGCAACCTGAGCCTCATTCTGTAAGTTGGTCTACCATGGCCCCCGTTTCATCCACTCTCACGTCTCCCCCCTGGCCCATCTGGCTCGACCCTGCTCTAGTCCCTGTCTTCCTACAGCACAGACTCACGTGGAGTGAATCTGAACCGTCAGTACCTGAAGCCTGATGCGGTCCTGCACCCAGCCATTTATGGGGCCAAAGCTGTGCTTCTCTACCACCACGTGCACTCCCGTCTGAACCCCCCGAGTCCCTCTGAGCACCAGCACAGTCCTCAGCTCCCTCCTGATGCTCACCTTTCCGACCTCGAGAAGGCCAACAATCTCCAAAACGAAGGTCACCTTGGCCATGCATCTGATGGGGACAACCCTGAAGCCTGGACACAGACCAAGCCAGCAGAGCAGAAGCCCAGCGGTGTGTGGATTATGCCACAACAGTCTGCTGAGCTTGAGCAGCCAGCCCCCGACACCATCCCCCCTAAAGAGAGTGGTGTCGCTTACTATGTGGACCTGCACGGACATGCATCCAAAAGGGGCTGCTTCATGTATGGAAACAACTTTAGTGATGAGAGCACCCAGGTAGGGGGTCCACAGAGTATCATGTGAGTGTGGGGATTGTTGCACGTCAAGAGATAAAGGTTAGGCCACGGACAGAGGGAAGGTGGCCTTTTGGCAGGAAGGCCTGCGGCTGCAAGAGGTATTCTTGCCTCTGAACAAGCTTCAAAGGGCAAAGAAGGGATGGCAGTGGGGCTTTGTGTCTCAGGTATTACATCATGACCTCTGAACGAAGGTCAAGCTATCAGTGCTGTAGTCTTTATTCTAGAGTTTAGGAAACCAGGGGAAAAGGAAAAAATTTGCACTATTGGAGAGAAGAAGCTAAGGGCTTAAAAGGAGGTGGACTTGTACCTTTCCAACACCTGGAAATAACATCAGGCATACAGTGAGAATTCCAAGAACACTGCCGACTGCCAGTGGCTGTAATGGTATCCGCCGTGGGTTTAGTCACATGGTCCCCTGCTTGCCATCTCTTCCTTGCCCATTTCTTCCTTCTGTCCATCTCTCCTGAGTTGCCTTTTTCCTCCCCCAAACAGGTGGAAAATATGCTGTATCCAAAGCTCATCTCCTTGAACTCAGCACACTTCGACTTCCAGGGCTGCAATTTCTCAGAGAAGAACATGTATGCCCGAGACCGCAGAGATGGCCAGTCTAAGGAGGGAAGTGGCCGAGTTGCAATCTACAAAGCCTCAGGGATAATCCACAGGTTGGCTGGAAGCTGGGATGCAGCTGATGAAGCCCCTTCCCTAAGGAAAACAACACCCAGTCTGGACTGTCTGAAGAGCAGGGGTGTAGCCCAAGCCTTCTCAAAAGCCAGGCTTGCCATTAGCATCACTGTCCTTAGTCTGGGACTCTGGTCTTTTGGGGACTTCCTGGGTATGTGATAACAGTGCTGAGGCTAGGGCTTAGCATTTTGTTTGTATGCATTTTTTTTTTCCAAGCTATTACTTCTTAGACCACCTAGGCTGTCCCCCATGGATGGTTCTGTTCTGACTCTGTCCAGGCAGGACACTAATAAAGTCTCTGTGTCTTAGCTACACACTTGAATGCAACTACAACACGGGGCGCTCCGTGAACAGCATCCCTGCCGCCTGCCATGACAACGGGCGTGCCAGCCCCCCTCCCCCGCCGGCCTTCCCCTCCAGATACACTGTGGAGCTGTTCGAGCAGGTATGGATACGTGGGGTGCGTGGTGAAAGGGGGAACCTCCAAGGCCAGAAGGGCATTTACTCCTGTGGCCTGACTCCAGTCCTCTGAAGAGAGGCTCCCCACCTGTCACCATCTCACCACTGAGTAACTTTCTTCAGCTAATCTAAGGGGCAGGCCTGGACCGTACGGTACTGAGAGGACAAGCAGGCACTATTTCTCACCCTATACCACAGAGAACCCCCAGCACATCTGAGTCAGATTCTTTGCCTCTGAGCTTATCTTCCTGCTTCCTGGGCTTACAAGCATCACCTCTACACTGGCCTTGACCTCTGGGGTCCTGGGGCACACAAGAAAGGTAGAAAGAGCTGCAGGTTATAGAAGAGATGGAAACGGCTTCTCCTGCTGGGAGTACCCCTTCCTGGTACCAGCCAGAAAACCTACCTGCTCTTGCCCAAAACGAGCAGTAGTCCAGGAAGCAGCTTTCGCTCTGCTGAGATAAACAGCACTGGCACAAAAATGTAGGTTACCCACTGAGAACAATGGAGGCCTGGCCTGGCCTTCTCTTCCGCTGCGACCCACCCCAGCACCGCGGCCTGGGGCGGGAGCCCGGACACTGAGCCATGTGGGACTCCCCACAGGTGGGACGAGCTATGGCCATTGCAGCTCTGGACATGGCCGAATGCAATCCGTGGCCCCGAATCATACTGTCAGAGCACAGCAGCCTCACGAACCTCCGTGCCTGGATGCTGAAACACGTGCGCAGCAGCCGTGGCCTGAGCAGC
Source organism: Canis lupus familiaris (assembly GCF_011100685.1). Lineage (NCBI taxonomy): Eukaryota > Metazoa > Chordata > Mammalia > Carnivora > Canidae > Canis > Canis lupus. Next base: position 21,117,997 of record NC_049238.1, read on the forward strand.
ACTGTGAACGTGAGTGTCAGCAAGAGGAGAGGCTCTCGCACGCCACCCAAAAGTACCAAGTAAGACCCGCAGGGCGGGAGGAGGAAAGGGTAGGAAAGTGGAACAGGGCTCTAGAGCAAGGAGTTCCAAGGAATATTTTCAGAGTAAATTATAATTGGTAAGATTAATGCATTTTTTTTTGAAACTGGGATCCTCTTCCCTTTTACCTCAAGCGACATACTTCCTAGGCATCTGAAAACCAGGTCAGGGGATTCCTGCTCCAGAGCCCTGCACAGAATTAAATCTAATTGCGATGGAGGTGGGGGCGGGTCTTGGCTTCCAGCGGTTGGGAGTGACGACAGGTCCAAGGGCTGACACTGAAGGAATAAGGTGGGGAGCTCACCGAGAGTTAAAGCTGCCCAGAGAGCCCCATAGCTCTTAGAACGCTTTCTGCAGAACAGGTATGTGTGAACAAGGGCTCTGAGGCATTCTGAGATCAGCTGCTATGCCCCAGGTTAGACACTATCATGGACACAAATTTCTCCCTTCTCCCTTGCAGTGAGTCCCTATGCTTATTACCCCAGGGGTGAAGCTTTACTGAGCATCAGACCATGGGGAAAGCCTTGGGACACAACCTCCCTGGCCCAGGGTTAACTGGCATCTGCTTCTTTGCAGCGGCTTGCCTGTTTCCTGCTCTGAAAATCCCTTGAGCCGAGCACGCAGTTTTAGCACTGGCACAAGTGCTGGTGGCAGCAGCAGCAGCCAACAGAACTCTCCACAGATGAAGAACTCCCCCAGCTTTCCTTTTCATGGCAGTCGGCCTACAGGGCTGCCAGGTCTGGGCTCTAGCACTCAAAAGGTCAGCCACCGGGTGCTGGGCCCCGTCAGAGGTAAGCCAGTCTGGGAGCCCCTGCAACAGGTGTTCAGTTGTTTGGGGCACTGCTGGGGGAAGTGAGAGCTTGAAGATATACGCTTGGCTGGGACCAAGGGGTGAATCAATAAAATTAGTTTATAGCAGAACCTGCAGCCTCTCCTGCGACCTTGGTGTTCCCTGCGCCATGAGCTCCAGCTCCAGAGCAGTACTGTGCATAGCCCAGGCGGGAGTCCTGGGCACCCGGGCTTTGGCACATGCTGGGGAGCAGGGGGATCCCCAGGGACAAAACACAAGCTGAAGTAGGGCCACATTCCAGTGCAGAGCCTCCACATCAGGGATGGTGCCAAGGCTGTCTTGTAGGGAGCAGTATAAGGAAATGTCCTCACACTGCAGACTGCAGCGATATAGAGCCGGAGACCCCGATTCAAGGTCTCTCTGGGATGAAACTGTTCCTGGCTTCAGAGCCTACTCAGCGGTATGAGGATTCCAGCTCTTCCACAGAAAAATGGAACAACTACAGACAGCTTCTGTTTGAGGCTTACAAAGCAACAGTCTGGCCTCATCCAGCAGTGGCCACAGCCACTCAACTGGGTATCAGTACCCCTAGGCCTGGCTTGAGGACACCCTGCCTGATAAGAGATTCTGGGTTCAAATGTGTAACAGAAACAGGTGGGCCTTAGGGGAAAAGAAGAGGAAGGACTATGGAACCATTCCTTGGGAGTGACTCTGACTTTGGTGCAGCGAGATCATTGTAGTGCCACTTCTAGAACACTAACTCCCAAGTCAGTATTGTACATGGCCTCTAGGCTGGAGAAATCCTGCAAGAACATGGAGGTTTTTGTAAGCTGGAGCTAAGAGTCCTGCAGGGTCTTCAGGCTGCACTTGTCCTCATTAGCACTTCCCCTGGTACAGACCAGAAGCACACATTGGGCCAGTGGGCGTGGCAATCTGACTGCACTGGTTAGAGCAGCCACAGGGGAGAGAGCAGTGGTCCTGAGCATCGTTGACCAGGAAGACGTTTTAGCCCTGATAACGCAGTTACCCCCACGTATGTTCCAAGCCCCATTCCTTGAGATTCTCCCCACCATGGGGAGAGGATGCTTTTGTCCACTGTGTTTGAAGGACAGTATGAAAGAATAATGCCCTGTATTTAAATAGCATTAAACAGTGAACAAAACAGTATTACGTATATATTTCATTTGATCCTCACAAGGACCTGTGGTATGGATGGTGTTTCCATTTTTCTGGTGAGAAAACAGAGGCTGTGGAAGGGTCACTTGTCCAGGATTTCACAGCTATCAGTAGCTGAGTTATTCATACTTTTTACTATTCAAACTTCCTCTAATTTCTTGTCCTTTTTTCTTTTTTTTCTTTTTTGTCAATCTCTCATATCTCTCTACTCATAGTTCCTGGTAAGGAATGTCAGCATCCTAAATTCCCCTTCCCTGACTACAAAAGAGAAATAGGAAAGAGTCCTCTCCAAGTCCAGGTCCTCACCGGAGGACTCTAGGCAGTTTTTAATCAGTATTTTATTATCAGCTCCACCCCCACCCCAATGCAGAGTGCTGTATGAAGCTCCTTCAGTGAGGGACATGTATTCATGTCTTTTTTACTTCCCCCAAATAGCTAAGAGAAAGTGGCATATTTGGGACTAAGTATTTCCTTACAGGAAACAGACCCAAGACAGTATACAGAACAGAGAAGCACACACTCATTATAACACGGGACTTGAGGAGCCACCATCCTAGATAAACTCAAAAGTAATCAGGCAAAGAGCATTCAGTTGAGAAATGGTTTTGAAGAATGTGTGGTAGTATACAGCCTGATAAAAACATTCCAGAGATGAGAATGGTAGCCAGGACCAGCACTGCTACATAGAGAGGACAAGAAGCAAATATACCTAGCTGGCTCAAAGGGCCAAGCCCTTCAAGCACAGAAAGTAGGTGAAGAGAGGTAGGAGGAAGAAGTTGAAATGTCTTGAAAACAAAGATGATGAGTTAAGACATACTGCAATGATTGTGTGCTTCAGAGGATGATGGGAACAAAAGATTTATGGAAGAGCAGCCTGTGAACTCTATGTATCAGGCAGGCAGGGGGAGGGGAATCCTCACCATAGTTCATATATGAGATGACTAATGGCTGTACCAGGGACGGGCAAGGAGGTGAATATATGTATCAGAAATAGAGGCGGCAAGGTTCAATGATGGTGGAAGAAGGGCCAACTAAAAGCTTCAAGGCTACAGGCCAAAGGAAAGAATCATGGTGATGTTAGGACATTGGAAATAAAGTGCTGAGGCTTATCTATTTTTTAAGGATTTTATTTATTCCTGAGAGACACAGAGAGAGGCAGAGACATAGGCAAAGGGAGAAGCAGGCTCCCTGTGGGGAGCCTGATGTGGGACTTAGTCCCAGGACCCCAGGATCACAACCTGAGCCAAAGGCAGACACTCAGCCACTGAGCCACCCAGGTGCCCCTAGGTTTATCTATTTTAGACATGCTTGGATGTCGTGGGCTTTCTATATGGAGATATCCTGCAGGCAGAAAAATCAGCCTGCAGAAAAGGTTGGATCTAGGCATCATCAACAAACTCAAGTAAAGCTAGTGATAAGCAATGTCCCCCCAGGTCAGTGAGCCAAGAAGCAGAAAAAAAGAGCTGGCTTGAATAAGAGACACGTGGGGACTTGCGTAAATATTTGTAAGACCTGACAAACTATGTGTCTAAAGTCATAGAGGGTTGGAAAGGGGGTTACTAATGATACCAAACAGGAATACTGTAAGAAGGTGAAAGGTCAGAGTGCTGGAATCTTGACTTCAGGTGCTACAATTTTTGCTGCTTCAATTCCTACAATCCCTAATAGGACTCCAAAAAAGACTAGCCCTGGCTTAGGATAGGGACCTGCGATGCAGACTGTATTTGGACTTGGCATCTTCAACCAACCCTCAGAAAAACAACTTTGTCCAGTTGATCAGTCCTGTAGCTTTACACTATTTCCTGGTTCAACATATCCGGCTCTTTAGCCCCTGCCACACCCAGGCACTGTGTCTTCTAAGATAGGAAGAACACAACTCCCGTTATCTCTGAGACCTAACTATAAAGCAGCTATACTTTCCAAACCCAAAATTGAGATTGTGACTTAACAAAAATTTTTTTCTGACTTGTAAACTAGTATATTTTTTTCCACTAATGTATAAAAATAATATCACACTTAACTATACATTTAATTCATGACTGTCCTTTATTGGCTAAAACAGAGGGTGAGACCTGGGCTATCCAGAAAATTTCCGAAAAGATCTAAGCAGCCAGAAGCTTAAGGTAGAGGTTCAGGAGACTAGACTCATCATCTCAGGCCCTATCCTCAAAGCTGGAGAGTGGCATTTTAGAAGGCCAACGTATAAGGGAACTCCAGGTGAACGGGAATATTCCTGGGACAGTAGGCTGCAAGAGACTCCGATGAAGCCTTGACCCCCACCACCCTCTGACCGCAGAGACAGGAGCTTCTTTACCTAGTTCCCCCAGCTGCACAACAGGTCCTGAGCAGCAACCTTCCTGGCTCTGCAGTCAGGCTTCCATCCAGCAGGAGCTAGCAGCAGCTCTTGCTGCAGAAGAGGGCAAGGGCAAAGGAATAGCTAGTCCAATGACTGAGTCAGGGAAGCCAAAAGCCCCTAAGATACTGGTACAAAAGGAGACACAAACAGAGCTCGAAGGCAGGCATGCTGGAGAGAGAGTAGCTAAGTCAGCCAGCTTCTCCTAGCAGTTATGCAGGGCATAGGATGAAGGTGAGGCCAGTGGGTCGCCCAAGGATCAGGGTCAGGCCAAGGCCTTCTCAGATCGTGCACCCCAGGTACTTTATTCTCGTCCTGGCCCTGGATTCAGGCCAAGTCTCACTCAATAACTGAAACTGGCCTACCTGGCGAGATCCTGGCATAAACGACAAGGGATGACGTCAAAGTGGAGGCCATCAGTTGGCATCCTACCACCGCCACTGTCCTCCCTCTCAGCTCTGGCACATCCACTGTAGTTACTAGAACTCTTCCCTGGCCGCCTCCATGCCGTGGCTCAGCTGCCAGGCCACTCTTGGCAGAGCAGCTCAAGTCCCACCGTGGAGTGGAAGTTCCTTTGAAAAGTGACTCAGAGGACATAGGAAGAATGCCTTGAGCACCATCACTAGTTTCATGGGAGAGAGCAGATTAAAGCTTATTTGAGGGCAGGTAATGTCTCCTAACATGTTTATTCCCTTAGCACCTAGCACTTATTAAATGATCAATAAATACATGTTGAATGAATAAAAGGCAAGAAGCAGGGGGCCAAATAAATACTTATCTCACCTTTCCACCCTTCAGAGAGCATAAATCAGGTCTGTGATCATCCCAGCAATTCGGGAAGATCTAAGGTGCTACACGTAGGGACAGTTCCAAAGATGTCTCAGGATGATGATGCAAGACCCAGGCCCAAGCCAGAAAAACCACTCTTCTAAGTCATGAGACTTTTAGAATATTGATTCTGACTCCTGCACCAGTGAGGGCAGTCTGCCTCTACCTCAGACCTTCACCCTAGAACTATTCCAAAATGGAATCTCTAGCTGATTACAATAAAGTACAGTCTCACAACCTCTGGAAGCAAAGCTGATTCACATATCACTGCACTCAGCCTTAAGCCACTGACTCTTTACCTTAGAACCAAGAAATAAAACAGAGCTAGGGCTCCTCCCTTAAACAGTCTCGAGGACTGAGTAGGCCTGGATTATACCAGGGACAAAAGTCAAAACATGAGAAATTAGGCTGTGTGCTCACATTGCCAAATTTACAGGCAGGCCCAGCCAGGTTTTAAGACAGTCTAAGTGTGGGTTAAAATGCTATCTTTAAATACCTTATTCTTTCAAAATTAGGCCTCTCTCCTAAACCAGACTGGTCTCCCTTCCTTAAACTCTCATTAGGGGCAGGATTCTTGAGTTGTATCCATAGTATCTTTCCCAGAATACCTACATTCAGGCGGACATTTTTTACATCACGCCTGTTTTGCTTCATTAACTTCTAGAGCGCTACTCAGTTCTTGCTACAACCTACAAATGTTCCAAAAACTTCCACTTGCTTTCTTACTTGCCCTCTTTCTTACCTTTCCTGGGTGGGTGAGGCTTCATCCTTTAACATAATTTCAGCATACTTCTGTGTATAGGTATTCCTCAGACCCTCTAGAAACCCACATTTCCATCCAGTTCACGTTCATTTCTGCCTATTATGCGCTGTCATTTGGACATTATCCTAATTATCACTGTTTTACTAAAGAATTACCCAGGTCTGGGTTCTACATTATTTCTCAGTCATTGGTGGTGATTAGAGGCTTCAGGTTGCCTGAAGCCATGAATCTCTGACTTCTCTTGTCCTTCACTGCTATGTCACCTCTTATTAGCACCGTACAGTCTGTTTATTATTGTGGTTTGTTTATTATTGATGTAAAGTTGACAGGTCTGGTTATTTTGACTCTTGGCTCTACTTTTGACTCTTGACTCAGCATCTCAACAAACTTTTCAGAGCCAAAATAGCTTCTCTCCTAAAATCTCTTTCTTTCTTCTGTTCCTTATTCATTTCAGTATCAATCTTTAAAAATCCGGTTGGGGATTTCCAAAAAGTAGCCTTGTCACTGCTAGCTACTGCACAGTATAGCTGGACAAGATGGTTATTGTCACCTACTTTCTGAATTAGAGGTATTTTCTGTCCAATACATGTTGCTTTGTTGGGGGCCACCTGGCATCCTGGGACCTCCACTGAATTCAGCTCCATGAAGGTTAACAGCTCATCTGGTCTGAGAGCAATTGGCATCTGTTGTCCCTCTGTGATGAGGAAGGGCCTGCCAAACCTGAAAGCCTCCCTACCCCATCCAGCCACCATCTGCTCTCAGAGCTTGTGGCAGTGAGACTTTAGCCACAAGATATGAACCAGAGAGAGCTGCCACACAGGTTATAAGCATATGTCCTTAAACTCAGAGAGATTCTTGAGTCAGCCTGTGGCCTACAGTGGGTATTTGCTATTCAGGACTTTACTAAAGTCTCTAGTTCTCTAGGCAGAATTTTGTAGGCACCAGGACATATAGACTGGAAAAGACAAAGTCTCTATCCTCAAGAGGTTCAAGCTCCAAGTAGAATACTACTTAAGATTTATTGAGTACTACTTCTAGGCACTATCATAACTACTTTACATGTACTAACTTATTTCATAAAGGAAACAAAAACCATAAAACAATTACTACCCAAGTGAACCAAGGACAATGAAGGGGGGAGAACAGTTCATTCTACCTGTGATGGTAAAGGAGGTTTCACAGAGGTGACATCTGAGATGGGACGTGTAAAGTTTGACTAGAAGAGGGGACAGACATTGCAGATGAGCCACACAACTAGCAGCCATGGAGCTACAGTGGAAGGTATGAAGGATCAAGTCAGCATCCTACCAATGATGGGTTCACTGAATCCACAATGGATGGAGCCATGTTAAAGGCCAAAGGCCATGTTAAAATGAAAAGGTTGAGAATTTATCCTTTAAAAGACCTTCGGTATCTCCCCTTTCCCTGAAACCAAATGATTTTTCATTCAGGCACCTGTGTGAAAGATGGATTGTAAAAGGAAAGAGGTAGGGCAACCAGCAGGAATTTTTTTTTCCCTAAAAGCCTGAATGAGAGATAAAGACGTCTTTCTGGACACTGGCCATGGCAAGGGAGAATGAAGAAGAAATCCAAGCAAAGGCAGAGGTGGTGTTGTCCAGATTTGGTTAAACACAAATCTAAATGTAAGCAAGGAGTCAAAAGATGAACAAGGTTTCTAGTTCATTTTTCACCAAGATAAGAACAGAAGAAAGGATGGGAGAAAATGAGTTTTGCTGGAGTCATGAGAGATTACCTAGTAGAAATGCCAGTAGACCTCTGACCTTTCCAGGGAAAGGGCCAGAAAGCAGTTTGGGAATTTAGAGTATACCAGAGCAGGAGGGGACCAAGGGTAGACTGGGCTGAGGCAGAGGGGTGGGGGCGGGGGCACACTGGCATTTGGGGACAGGAGGAAGAGATGAAGAGGGGCAATTAAGAGGCAGGAGAACCTAGAGGAGCTATGTTTCAGAAGCCAAGCTCAGGGAGTTCTCTGCCAGAAGAATGAACTGGCAAGTGAGTAGGCTGGTTAGCCACAAGGAGGTGGGTAAGAGCTGGCTGTGGCCTGGATAACTGGGATAAATGTCAGAGGTCTTTCTACCCATCTTAGATTTACTTCTGAAGTGGGGTGCTGGTATGAGGACAAGCTTGAGAGCCGATATCCTCTGAGCAGGGGCCCCAGCAGGGCAGTGGAGTGCCAGGGCCTCATCTATTTGCCCTTTTATCTCCTGTGTCCCTTCTGCTCAGAGCCCCGAAGCCAGGACAGGAGACGGCGGCAGCAGCCACTGACCCATCGCCCTACTTCAAGCAGCCTGGCCCCATCCCCAAATCCTGCTAGCTTTAGCCCGGTCTCCTCACACAGCATGGGCTCCTGTCTGCTGCCCAGCTCACTCAGCATATCAGGTCTGTACCCACTGCCACCAAAATCTAGGTTGACCAGCCTCCTTCCTTCCCTAGCACCAAGGGTATAGACCAGTCTCTCTACGAGGCTTAAATCAGTCCCTTCAGCTCCTTTGCTACCTGACCTGGACATCTTTCTTGACTTGATGGACATCTTTCTTGACTTGATGGACAAGTCCATCAAGTCTTTCTTGACTTGATGGACATCTTTCTTGACTTTCTTGCACACCAGGAGCATCAGTTAGCCTCCTGGATTATCCTAAACCCCTAAAGCACCTATGTCCTTGTACAGGAAGCTGGAACTGTCTTTGAATAATAAAATAATAGTTACCATTTCTTGAGTGTCTACTATGTGGCAGGCACTGCTCTAAGCACATTACCTCACTTAATCCTCATTTTCAAAGTTGAACAACCTGACTACCTGCTACTTTGAGCTTCCTGACTCCAGGAGTTGGGCAACATTAGACAAAACAGAAGAACGAAAAAAGGCATAGGCCTTTCACCTGTCGTCACGGCAAATGCTGTGTAACCATATCATCCACATAAAACCTAGGCTGCCTGGTCTCCTTTTAAGTTATACCCCTAGCTGTGTAAAGGACTGGATAGGAATGAGACATAAGACTCCAGTCCAACATCCTCTAATTCCCTCAGAGCCTGCTACTCCCAACCTGTCAACTGTCTTCAATGGGTAGCCCTCAATCCACCAGTCTTGGGTACTAATATGATCCTTAAACACTCATTTGGATGGGATAGGCTCTAAGGTCTATAAATTCACAGAGAAGTTCAGCCCTGTGGGCTCTGATTCAAGCTCCAAGTTGCTACTACAGCCCTTGGACCAGACTAGAGCATGCCATGCTCTCAACCAGGGGCCCTTTTACCCACTAGGGAACATGTGGCAAGGTCTGAAAGACATGTCTGGTTGTTTTGATGGGGACAGGGCAGGAGAAGAAGATATGCTATCTAGCGGGTTGAGGCCAGGAAGGCTGCTAAACATTTAACAATGCACAAGACAGCCGCCCACAATAAAGAATTATCCAGCCCAAATGTCAATATTGCCAGGACTGAGAGACCCTGATCTAGAGGAAGTTACCTCTCCTTTTCCACAGTCCACTACCCATGATAGCAGTTTCCTTTGTTTCCTAGGGAGCAGCTGCTCATTCATGTCCTCAGGGGACAAGCCAGAGGCTGTCATGGTGATTGGGAAAGGGCTGCTGGGACCTCGGATCCCCTGTATCAGGACACGATTGCAGGTAACATCTTTGGGTCTTCCCCAGCCCCCAGCAAAACAACTCTGGCAGAGCCTAGCAAGGCACTGTTCATCTGGGTAGTGGGAGGGAAAATGCTCAGCACTGCTTTACAACCTCTCCCCTCAACCATATCAGAAAGCTACCTTGCTGCCTGAGTGCCTCTGTCTGTCCAGTGTCCCCAGTCCCTTCAGCCAGGTCTCTTGCTTCCACCCATGTCCCTGCCAGATATAACCCAACCTCAGCCTGCTAGCTTTGGCTCTGCCTGCCCCTGCCCTTAGCTTCTCCTCTCTTTCTGCCCAGACCTGCCCGAGGCGAGTTCCCGCCAGGAGGGGTCCCGGATTCCCCAGGTAACACATCTGGTTGCTGCTCCTAAGAACAGCTGTGCCACCAACTCCAATTCAGTCCAGATCCCCAAGCTAAATTGGCTTAAGCTGGGTAGAGGCAGAGGCCGGATGGGTGAAGCCTAAGCTGCTCTGGCAGGGGCTGAGGGACACAAGGCTCTGAGGGAGCATCTACCGATTCTCCAACCTCTTTCCATACACTGCTTCTCTGTCTAGCCAAATGTTAGCCATGATACAGCTGTGGAGATTAAATGATGGATCTTCTGCCTCCCCTACTTAAGTAAGACTTGGAGTGAATAGTCAGACTGTCGACACTTATACTACACTCTTACCCATGGAAATTCTAGAAGCAAACTCAGAAGCAAAACAGTTAAAGGAAGAATACAGCCTCTTAGCCCACCCCCTATCCATACAGGCTAGGCCCAGGTTGGGCCGGGGCTCACCGCCGACTTGCAGAGGGATGAGCGGCTCTGCGGGCCCCACATCCCCTATACCCCGGACCAGGGAGAGCAGTGAGCCGGAGCCGGGACCCCACTCTGCACCAGGGTGAGCACCCGGGTCCGGTCCCTCACCCCACCTCACTTCTGTCCCTTTACTCCCATTTCTGCCATTCAGGATAATTTTCTTCCTTCCCTACACCCTCTAACCCCCCAAAGACTAAAGGTACTTTCGTTAAGAATCTCGTCCCTGATTTTTTTTTTTCCCATCATGGCCTGTCTTCACTCCAGCGGACAAGAAAACAACTTCTTGTTAGGGCCTAAGGCCTAGGAGCTGGCTCATTCCAGCATCAGCCCACTGTGCAGTACTCAATCTCTCTATCCTTACCCATCTCATCTCTCCCATCCCCTGGCAAACAGACCAAAAGAGGGGCAGAGTTTTCACAACCCTGATTCCTCTCTCTTCTCTGTTGCAGGCTGCCTCAGACTGGGCCCCCACGGCCCCGCTCTGCCCCTGCCTTTTCTATTTCCTGTAGTCTATCTGACTCCCAGTCCCGGATTTGTTACAGCGGGGGGCCCTTGGCCCAACCTGAGGTTTGTTTTGTCCCTAAATCTCCTCCACTCACTGTCTCCCCCCGGGTCTGATGCCTCAACCTTGATGTCCAGGATATAGCCCCAAGATGGGGAACGCAGTGAGGAATGTGCTAGTCCCCTCCCTCAGCTGTTGATTCCATGTGACAACCATAACTTCTTGGATGCCAGCCACGCTGTTCTGAGGCATCGCAGAGCATCACCTTGAGACAGGACAAAGCAGGAACCTGCTACCCCATCCCCCCCACAGCACAAGATTTTGGGACCACAAAAAATATATATCTATATTTTTATATTGGGGGGAGGGAGTAGAAAAGAAAGCCCCTATACTGGGCCCTACTCAGTGGCAGCTTCTTGTTCCATAGGGTTAAGGAAGACTTTGAGGAAATAAAAGTTGTTTGGAAAAATCCAGGTGTAGTTGCTTTGTATGTTGTGATGGGTAGAGGGATGAAGTGAAGTGGGAAGGCCCCTCATACCCTCCATCTTGCCTCAGACTATGTCCTGGAACCCTAGAAAAGAGGGGGAAAGACCCAAGGTAAGGAAAATACTGCAACTTTCCTCTGGAGAAATCCTTCAGGCATCAACTCCCATCCAGCCTGTTCCCCCTTTACATTTCAGACCCACACTTAAGGCTCCCCCACACCCCCGCCTCTCTCTAGGACTTGGGTCTACAGTAGCCAACCCGTCACTCAGTGCCTCTTGCCCCAGAATTCTCCATCTTTACAACCACACACACACACACACACACACACACGCACATTCTGCCTAAATAAAAGCCTAAACAACCTTAGAGAAGTGAGGGCTACTTAAGGGAAGAGCCCAAATCCTCATACTTGGATAGACAGCATCCTCAGCACCTTTATTCCTACTGGTGTCAGTGCCTCCTTGTATCCAAACCCCAACTTGGGCATCAGGGTACCATGAAGACGGGGGCTGAGAAGGATTAGGAAACTCGCCCCCGTTCTAGCAGGGAGCAGTTTAACGGGTAGAGGGCAGGGCACTGAAAGGCACTCCCTACCGTGTGCGGATAAGGGGGCTCAGTTCTGGACTGTATCATGCTTGGCCCGACACTTTCTGATTTGAAGTTTCGAACCCTGCAGGCCCTGGCGCGGCCTCGCCACTCCACTCTCCGGGGGCTGGGCGCTACTGCCCCGGACCGTTACCTGGGGCGGAGAGAGCGCCACTTTCATTCCTGCTTCTTGGGATTGTTGACGGCCACGTAGTGATAGAGAACGACAAGCAGGAAGAGCGACACGCCCAGCATGTTGGCGAAGATGGCGAGCTGCACGTCTGTGATCATCCTGCGAAGAAGAGGAGGGGCTGAGCCTGAAGCCGGCGCACTCCTCGCCCAGGCCGGGGCCCGTCCTCGCCCCCAGGACCAGCCACCGCCAAGGCGCCGTGGAGCGCGCTTGCGTGCCTCTCACCTGACCGGCTGGGCTCCCGGCGACGCGGTCTGCGCAGTAGCTCGAGGTTAGAGTCCCGGCCCGGAAGTTGGTAGCGCGAGCGCAAGCCCAAACCAGGCACTTCCGGCTGTGCCGCTCGGCCGGAACGGGCTCTCTAGCCCCGCCGTCTCGCCTGCTCCCCGCGGCGCATCGCAAGGGGCGGGGCCAGGGGCGGGGCCGCGGAGGGACGGCCCGCCGTAGGGGGCGGGCGAGCCGTGGACGCGCGTCTAGGGCCCGCGGAGCGCAGCTGGCCACAGCTGGCTGCAGCTGGCGCGGCAGGGGACGCAGCCGGCCAGTGGCGGCCTCCCCGGAGCCCAGCGGCCGGCTAGGGCGAGGGTGCGGCGGCGTGGCCGCGTGAGACGCTCGGCCCGACCCCCTTCCTGCCCTGGCCCCCCGCGCCGCTGCCCACCCTCCGCTTCCCGGCTCGGCCCAGCCAGGTGCTTCCTTTGGGCCCTGCCCTCAGGGTCCCCTCCCTGACTCCCGCAGCGGAGAGGGGGGTGAGAGGAGGTGCAGACGGGAGAGAGCTGGGGCGGCTGGGTGCTCCTCTCCTCGGTGCGCCCCTTTTTGCCCCCACATCCGCCAAGTGGAACGATCCCGCCTGTGATCTGACCGGTGCCTCCCTAACTCGGGCTCGCTCCCTCCACCCCACCCCCGGAGGTGGGCGTCGGAAATAGGGCGGACCCTCCGGGAATCAAAACCCAAACCGTGGGACTTGAGCCAAGTGGGAAATCACCCCCCGGATGGCAGGGAGGGAGGGGCAAGGGGGGAAGGGCTGGGACGAGCCAGAGGGGTTGTGGGTTCTGAGCAGAGTGGATCGCTGGGGAGAAAGAAAACTCTGGGTAGATGTCTGAGGGTCTCTGGTGAGGGGAGAAGTATTGGAGCTCTACAGCCCTCTGCCCCAGGGAGATCCTACTCCCCCCCCCCGCCCCCCCTCACTGCTTACTTTCCCTCAGCTTCACCATAAAAGGGAACGGCACGGAGCCAGGCTGGGGCCGGGGGCTGGGCTGTTGCTCTGGAGCTGTCAGGGGTAATGGAAGCCAGTTGCTTTGCGGTAGAGGGGGGCCAGGGCTCAGGGGACGCCTCTGCTTCTCTGAGCCAAGGACAACTACAGGAGCTGCTATGGGACTGGAACAGCTGGGGCAGGGGACTGTCTTGCTGCCTGTGTGCACCATGAGCTAGGGGTGCACTAGCCCAGAGCTGGCTTCCCTGGCCTGACACCATCAACAGTTTGTCCATGCTCCAGCCCAGAGACTTCTAAGCTCAGTCTCAGCAGTCTGTAATCCCCCTGGCCTCCCCCATTTCACCCCCTAGCCTCCACCCAGTATTTCCCAGAAGTTTCCTATTTAGAATCCCAAGCCCATGTCCCCTCCACACAATAGTGAAACCCCAGTCGTGTACTTCCTCATGTCCCTCACAGAGTGGTATGTCTGTTCCCAGCTCTGCTCTGGGAGAATGAGGGTCTAGGTCTTAAGGGATTACACACTTTATGCTTTGTGGCTCCTGGAAATTTGAAGCAGATCCAATTCCAACCAGACACTTAGATCTACTGTTAAGACAGGACTAGACCCCTGGAAAGTAGGCTTTCTAGACTGCAAATGACAGGGGAGGCCTTGGAAGTGCTTCAGATTTCCAAGGCTGTCCTGAAACCAACTGACCTTAGACTTTCCGAGCTGAAGGGAGCCTTCAAGATCGTTTTACAAAGAAGGAAACTGAGGCCCAGAAGGTAATTGATTTGACCAGGATTTTACAAATGGTTCAAAACTGTCACCTGATCCACTTTCCTCTATTCCACAATCTGTGTCCAACTTTGGACTCGATGGGTTATCCTAGGGTCAAGGACAAGAGGAAAAGGATTTGTTTTGGAACCATCTAGAAATGTCCTTCACCTCCCAGAATTTGCTGTGCCTAGGTCAGCGACTCTTTATCAGCCTTGAATAGGTCATTTGGCCTGCTGCCTGGAGGAACCGAAATTAAAAATGGTCCCTGGGACTAAACTAGACTCCTCTAAGAACTAACAAAGCTTGAAGAAAGCTTGGATGGAAAAATACGTGGGAAGTAAGACGGGCAAAGCCTCACCCTTGGGGGAATTGGAGGAAGGAGAGAATTGGGGTAAGGGGCATATGTGGACTTAATCTCTGCAGTTAGTGTGACATTTTCTTTTCTTTTTTCTAAAGATTTTATTTATTTATTCATGAGAGAGAGAGAGAGGGAGAGACATAGGCAAAAGGAGAAGCAGGCTCCCCAGAGGAAGCGCAATGTGGGATACGATCCCAGAAAGCCCATCACAACCTGAGCCGAAGGCAGATGCTCAGTCACTGAGCTACCCAGGCGTCCCTGTGTGACATTTTCAAGAAGATACGAGTTTAGGATTAGGCTGAGAAATCAGAAAGCAACAAGACCTGGGAAAGGGGATTGATTCTTAAAGTATTGTACCTGTGGGAAGAGTTGGAAGGAAAAAGAACATGTATGCATTTGAGCAGGAGTGGACTTTTGCTCAAGAGTACACACAAGCTTGAATTCCGATCTGGGTTTGCACAACCCAAGGCCCAGTTCATATTATTCTCCATTTTTTCCTCCCAGTATTCAGTTCTCTGACAGAGGGCATTAGACAAGAAATGTTCCTTACTGCAGGCGCCCTGGGCTATCCCAGCCTCAGGAGCATGTTGCTCAGCCACTGATGGCTGACTGAATGAGTTAGTTGCCCAACATAGCCAATATTTCCCATTGGCACTAGGCCCTTGAAAATCCCCTATTTTGGAAAGGTTATAAAATAGATCTTGTCCTAGTGCCCCCAAGGACTTAGCCATTTTTGATCTTGGGAATTCTCTGGTCAGTTGCTTTGGAAATTTGTGGCTACTTGTCAATACCACCACCACCACCAGTGCATTTTGTCTAAACTTTGTCTCCATTGCGGCCTGCTTGCCCAACACCTCAAGCCTCCCCAGTGAACCCAGAGCCACTGATTTATTTGAGGTATCACAAATATTCATGTCAGCCCCTAGGTCTTGGCTCCTAATTACAGGACTAAATGAAATGCAACCTACTGCAATTGTATTTCAAAGCCAACATTTTTGGCTTGACACACTTAAAATATAACAGATTTTTAAACTTAAGGGAGGCGCCCCCTTAAACCTAAGGAAAGAGTGACAACCAGGCAGTGACAAGATGGCTGGGATGACTGCAGGTTGTCAGAGGCTGCCTGAAGGGACGGGGGTGCACAAGAACCAAGAGAGAAAACTCACAGCAGCAGCCAGGGCCACCTGAAGTGGCTTGGCTTCTAGCCAGGGCCAGGGCCTAGAACTGATACAGAGACCAGGAACAGTGCAACAACTGCCCACTCTCAGCAGCTCTCAAATCAGGATCCTCTTGGGACTGTTTCCTTCAAATATCCCACAAATGTCCATTTCTGTGGGTTGGAACATTCACTTTCACTCATCCTTTCTTTTGCCAACATTTCTCCCAGCCACCGGAGATCCCATACTGGGCCAGAGAACCTCAGAAGTACATCACTCAGAGTCACAATGAAGATTTGGTGGCATCTGTGCTCATGGCTTCCAACTATTGCCCTGCACATGGTTCCCAGAACCAAGACCTACATCTCTGACCATCTCCTACACATTTATTGCCATCGAGCTACGTTTTTCTGATCTTGAACTCAATAAGTCCAAACTAAGGTCATCTTTCTTCCAAAGCTGTTGCTCGCCTTGATTTCCCCACCCTGGCTCAAACCCCAGAATCTTCTGTATTGTCTCCCTTTCTCTGGCCCCTCCTTACCCAGGTAGTCCCCAGGCAACCATGGCCTTCTCTTTCCAGGCTACATCACTTTGCCATTTCCAAGGCACCTGAAACAATAGCTGACAGACCTCCAGAAGAGTCATGGCATTTGTTCCAAGTGATAACAGTACTGAGAGGAGGAGCTGGAACCAGTGTCCATGGGCCTAAAACCCTGCACATTGCTCTTGCCTGCCAGGTCTTCTTTCTGCAGGCATATCGAGCTCCTACTGAAAAGCTTGTAATCCAAGCTCTTAACCAGTCATTTGGGCCTGTCCCAATTTTTCCACAATCAGCTTCTCTGACTTCCTGACACAACAGCTAACTTTTACTGAGCATTTACCATGTGCCAGGTGCTATTCTAAATGCTTTACATGTATTCACTTAATCCTCCCAAACCTAAGAAGGAGGGTGCTGTTATGATTCCCATGTTGAGCAATGAGGAAACTGAGGCAGGCCTCTTTCTCCAGCCTGTAGTCTCTCCCCTCCCCCATCTCTGTTTTTCACTTTCTTTCCCCAACACTGTTCTGCCTCTCTCTCTCTCTCTCTCTCTCTCTCTCTCTCTCTCTTCCAACGGCTCAACTCTGACTCCCCGGAGCATCCAGCTGCCTTTCCCCTCCCCTTCCCCAGAACACATCATCCATTTGTCTGGCCCCCTTGGCACGCTGTCTGTCCTGCTTTGTGTTGGTTCTGTGTTTCAGTGCCTGTGTCCAGCAGCCCCAGGTGCTCCTAACAGAGTCCTACATGTGCCTTTGCCACCTGGGCGCCTCCACAATGCCTACCCATGGCTTGCTCACCTCCCTTCTGTCTGCTACTTCTGCTTTGCTCTTGCAAGCAACAGCCCCACCACACAGGGACACCTGGACCCTAGGACAGTGCAGAGGCCAGATGGTGAAGAGGGGCCAGCTGACACTTTCGGACTCCTCTCAACAGGAGCTTTCCGCTCAGGCTGGTGGCTGAGTGTGACTGAGCTCCTCACCTGCTCCACAGGCTCTCAGGCTTGCCTCCAGGCTGGGGAGGGACTTCCTCTGGGCTCCATACATCTAGATACCACCCGGTTTGCCTCTCCCCTTCCCCTCCCCTTCTTTATGGCCTGGCCTTCACCACGACAAGCAAGCCTGAGATCCATATTTGTTTGGTTTTTTGAGAATGAGTCTTTATCCTCTTTTCCTGTGTTCTCTCCAAGCGTGACAGAAGGCTGCACTCTCATTTCCAGATTCGTTTCTTCTTCTGGTGTCCCTCAATTTCCTGCCTGCCTCAGTGGAGTCTTTCCTCTTCCTCTCTGGCCCAGTAGCCCTCTCCCCTCTCCTTCTTTGTCCCAAGTCACCAACCCAGGTATGTAGATTCTAATCAGAGCCCCACTCTTGCCTTGCCCCTACAAGTTACCTTCCAGCTTTGGGCCTCGTTACTCACATCTGTAAAAGGAGGCAACTGGACTAAATGATGAGTGACGTCCTGCTGAGCCCTCCAGAGTTCATTCTCCCTTTTACAGTCCTCCCCTCCTCCTCTCCCCTCCTGGCTCCATTCTCGGGTCTTCTCTCTCAGGAGAGGCTTGCCCTAGCCCCAGGGGAGCTGTGGCTCCAGCTCCCGTTCCCTGTCTCAGCGACCAGCCCTGGGCCTCCTCCCCAGCTCTGGCCCCGGCTCCACTCCATGTGGCCCGTCTGAGAGGCTGGCCCCAAGCCTGGCGGCAACTCCGCATTTCTCTGTTTTTCCTTTTTTTTCCTCTCTTTCCCGGAGTTAACAAGAAGCAGATGTGGCGCACGATGGTTGGAGAGGTGGGGGGAGGAAGGGGGGAGGCTGGACCGCCAGCCAGACAGGGGGGAAGGGAGTGAGCGAGAGAGGGAGGCGGGAGGCCAGGGCCCGCCCCACAGCCACTCTTGCGCCTCTCAACAGCCACAGGGGCAAAGCCCTGTCACCTCCAGGATCCGGTCATTGGGGAAAACAGATAGGGAAGCCAGAGGAGGGCCTGCTGGGGTGAGGGGGGGCGGAGGCCCAGGAAGCAGCATCTGAGAGGGGCAGGGACCAGGCACAGAAGGCCAGGGGGCACAGAGAACAAACCCCCTCAGAAGCAGAGAATAGGAGAGCGGAAGGAACTGAGGGAGGGACAGGAGCCTGAGGAGGAAAGAGGAGGGGGAGAGGGGTCAGGCCAGGCTGCCGAGAAGGAGGCGTGTGGCTGGGGGCTGCCGCAGGAAGCTGGGGACAGGACCCCCGGCCAGCGCCGTCCCTTGGAGCAGCGGCATCCCCTGCTCCACACAGAGGCGCCAGCGGCCGGGCCGGGATGTGCCTCTGAGGGCCACGGCCGAGCACCCCTACCATGGCCCCCA
Organism: Canis lupus familiaris; assembly: GCF_011100685.1. Taxonomy (NCBI): domain Eukaryota; kingdom Metazoa; phylum Chordata; class Mammalia; order Carnivora; family Canidae; genus Canis; species Canis lupus. Next base: position 21,136,532 of record NC_049238.1, read on the forward strand.
GCACGCTCTGGAGCTGCTACCTCTGCTGCCTGCTGACCACAGCCGTGGGGGCAGCTAGCTACCCTCCTCGTGGTTATAGCCTCTACACGGGGGGCGGTGGGGCTCTCAGTCCTGGGGAACCCCAGGCCCAGAGCGCTCCCCGGCCTGCCAGCCGCCACAGGTAAGAGCCTGGGTCCCAGCCCAGGGCTGGACGTGGGTGGGAAGGGTGGGTCAGAAGGTGGGTGTCCCAGCCCCCACCTTGGCTACCCTCCCCCGGGGCTGTATGCCCTAATGCAGGGAAGAGGGGGAGAGGAAGCCCATCCATCAGGTGGCTCCGCACAAGCTCACCTTCCTGCAGAGCATTTCTAGGGCCCCCTAAATAGATCGGTCCCCCTCTAACCTCAGTGGGACCTGTAGCTAGGTGCCCAGGGAAATGACCCTGAGGGGCATGGGCCAGGCCTTCCTGCAAGCTGCCAGCTACGTACCAGCCTGGTATTCTCCGGCAGACCTTTATCCCTTCCTAGGGCTTCCTGGCCCCATCCAGTAATTTGTGATTCTTTCTAACACCGTTCCTGCTCTGTTCCTTTGGGCTCTCCAGCCGGACACAGATCAAAGGCCAGCATGAATGGGGCCAAGAGTGTAGAACGCAAACCCCAAGGGGGGCAGGGCTCATCAATGGCTTATTCTCTACTTAACCCTGAGCTGGACCCCTGCCTGCCCTGGCCTCTCCCCTGAGGGGTGGGTGGAAGCCAGCATCCAGGGGATCACCAGAGGGACCCAGCCAGCTGGCTCATACAGGCCACGCCAAGCTGGGGATTGACACAGAAAAGGACATGAATGAATGTGTGAATTCAGAGGCTCCCCAGGACCCTGCAGCCGTGAGGATCAACTTCTTGCAGTTGTGGTTTTCCATTTTATGCCTTGTCTCGCTGTCTTGAAAAGTCTTTACTGACTCCTACTGCACAGGAAAGCGTGGGGGGAGCTGCCCCTGCCAAAGCCCTGGCTCCTACTGGTCCCCAGGGGCCCTTCATCCTTTGACCTTCCCTCAGCCTCTCTGGTAGCCCCTGGCCCTCCTCTGGGGCTTGTGTCTCTGGCCTTTGGGCCCAGCTGGGTTGTGCCTACAGGAACTGGTGTGCCTATGTGGTGACCCGGACAGTGAGCTGTGTCCTTGAGGATGGAGTGGAGACCTTCGTCAAGCCTGACTACCAGCCCTGTGGCTGGGGCCAGCCCCAGTGTCCCCGCAGCATCATGTGAGCCCTGGCGCTAGGGAATGGGTACTTGGTGGGGGCTGGGCTAGGCCAGAAGGAGGGCAGCCGATTTGGGGAATTTGTACAAAGCAGGTACCAAGGGGCAGGACTGGGGGCTTCGGTCAGACCCATTTTGGGAAGACACTGAGGCAACAGTTGGAGGTGGTTACTGAGAGCAAAGTTACCAGACCACCCTGTCAGCCCCCAGATGCCTTCTCTGGGCAGAGTCAGGCTCAGGATGAGGAGTTCAAGTCTCCAGCATAGGACGGGGGAGGAAGAATAGGGTTTTGGCCCTTGGCCAGCAAGCTGACAGCTGTCAACTGAGCACAGCCACATGCTGGATGCTAAGGGGGATCCAACCTGAGGGTCCACCACCAGCAGCTGCCCATCTCCAAAGACAGGATGCAGGGCCACTAACAGAACAGGGAAGAGTAAAGAAGCCTCCTCTGCCTCTCCCAGGTACCGCAGCTTCCTCCGCCCTCGCTACCGAGTGGCCTACAAGACTGTGTCGGATATGGAGTGGAGGTGCTGTCAGGGGTATGGGGGCGATGACTGTGCTGAGGGTCCCGCCCCAGCGCTGGGTCCTGCACCTACCACCCCACGCCCCCGGCCCCGGCCCGCCCGCCCCAACCTCTCTGGCTCCAGCGCAGGAAGCCACCTGAGTGGACTAGGCGGGGAAGGTGAGTAGGGGAGCCTCTGGGGGGAGAAGTGGGAGCTGGTGCTGGCTGGAAAATGAGGGGCCAGGCTGCTGAGGGAAAAACTCCATGCTCCCAGTCAGAAGAAGGGGACAGAAGGGAGTGAGATCCCTGAGATTCTCTGCCTGCGCATGTGTGTGAATGTGTGTGTGTGTGTGTGTGTGTGTGCGCGAATGTGTGAGTCAGATAGAAACCGAGATTGCGAGAGATCAAGAGAAAAAGAAGGCAGAGCAAGAGAATGTGCTCACACACGCCCACATGTGGCTGAGATACTTCCTACTTGAGAACGGCTGCAGGAGGAAGGGGGAATTCCTTCGAGAAGTTTGGTCACCAAGGGATTAGACAGTTCAGACTACAAGTCCTAGAATGCACTGCACTCAACTACAGGTCCCAGGCCCCTCAGGGGCCTCTGGAGACTGCAGGTCCCAGAATGCAGCGGTCCCCATGGCCTTCCTGCTTGCACGCGCCCTGGGCACTGCGGATGTGCTGTGTTTGTCTGCCAGGGAGATAGTCATGCTGTAATGATGGAAACAGGAACTTCTGGCTGACTCTCCCACTATCCAGCTCGAGCCCCTGCAGCCTTCCCGTGGAACCTTGTCTGTCCCTGTGGTGTTATGGAGAGATGTTGCTCAGGAATAGCCACTGTTGTGGGGTCCACTGTGCCTCCCCATACTCCCATTTCACAGATAAGCAAACAACTTCTGAGACCTACTCTGGACAGTAGACTTGCTGGTCAGATTGATGAGCTGGGTTTGAAACTTGTCTCTGCCACTTATGAAACTTGTAATCTATGGCCAAGTTCCCTAATCTCCTCTGGTTCTCTTTCTCACAGTCAACAAAATGGGAAACGCTGTGATATCTATCCAGTGGAGTCTTATAAGGGAGGGAAAGCCATGGTACAATTTTGGCCTAGAGGCATTTAGTAAATGGAGGTTCCCCCTGTCTTGTCTTTGCCCAAATTACCCAGCTAACAGTGGCCAAATCAGCTAGGACCTCGTGTCGGAGCTGGGGAGAGCAGGGCCTAGGAGGCCTATAGGCCCTGCAAGGAGGGCTCACTGAGTTCTGAGGTCCAGCCACTCTGTCTGATGCCTTCCCCTCTCTGCCAGGTCCTGGGGACTCAGAGAAGGTACAACAGCTGGAGGAGCAGGTGCAGAGCCTGACAAAGGAGCTGCAGGGTCTCCGAGGTGTCCTGCAGGGACTGAGTGGGCGCCTGGCGGAAGACGTCCAGAGGGCCGTGGAGACGGCCATCAACGGGAGGCAGCAGCCGGCAGATGCAGCTGCCCGTCCTGGCGTGCACGAAACCCTCAGTGAGATCCAGCAGCAGCTGCAGCTCCTGGACAACCGTGTCTCCACCCATGACCAGGAGCTGGGCCATCTCAACAACCATCACACCGGAGGTGGCGGTGGCAGTGGCAGTGGCGGTAGCCGGGCCCTGGACCCCGCCCCGGCCCCTCCGGGCCACAGTGAGGAGCTGCTGCGGGAACTGGAGCGGCGGCTGCAGGAGTCCTGCTCCGTGTGCCTGGCGGGGCTCGATGGCTTCCGCCGGCAGCAACAGGAGGATCGCGAGCGGCTGCGGGCACTGGAGAAGCTCCTGGCCTCCGTGGAAGAGCGGCAGCGGCAGCTCCCCGGGCAGGCTGTGGGCCGCAGGCCCCTTCAGGAGTGCTGCCCTCCCGAGCTGGGCCGGCGGCTAGCCGAGCTGGAGCGGAGGCTGGATGTCGTGGCCGGCTCCGTGACAGTGCTGAGCGGGCGGCGAGGCACCGAGCTGGGGGGAGCGGCTGGGCAGGGGGGCCACCCCCCAGGCTACACCAGCTTAGCGTCCCGCCTTTCTCGCCTGGAGGACCAATTCAACTCCACTCTGGGCCCCTCAGAGGAACAGGAGGAGGGCTGGCCTGGGCGTCCTGGGGGCCTGGGCCACTGGCTGCCTGCTGCCCGGGGCCGACTAGAAAGGCTGGAGGGACTATTGGCCAATGTGAGCAGGGAGCTGGGTGGGCGGCTGGATCTGCTGGAAGAGCAGGTGGCAGGGGCTGTGCAGGCATGTGGGCAGCTCTGCTCTGGGGCCCCCGGGGAGCAGGACTCCCAGGTCAGTGAGATCCTCAGTGCCTTGGAGCGCAGGGTGCTAGACAGCGAGGGGCAGCTGCGTCTAGTGGGCTCAGGCCTGCACAAGGTGGGAGCAGCCGGGGAAGCCCAGCAGGCTGCACTGGAGAGACTGCAAGGGGTTGTGGGCCAGCTCCAGGGTCGTGTCGATGCGCAGGACGAGACACTTGCAGAGTTTGCACTGCAGCTGAATCTCACAGCAGCACGGCTGGGCCAACTGGAGGGACTACTGCAGGCCCGTGGGGATGAGGGCTGTGGGGCCTGTGGTGGTGTCCAGGAGGAGCTGGGCCGCCTTCGAGATGGTGTGGAGCGCTGCTCCTGCCCCCTGCTCCCCCCACGGGGCCCCGGGGCTGGCCCAGGTGTTGGGGGACCAAGCAGAGGGCCTCTGGATGGCTTCAGTGTGTTTGGGGGGAGCTCTGGCTCAGCCCTACAGGCCCTGCAAGGAGAGCTCTCTGAGGTTATTCTCACCTTCAGCTCTCTCAATGACTCACTGCATGAGCTCCAGACCACTGTGGAGGGCCAGGGGGCTGATCTGGCTGACCTTGGAGCCACCAAGGACCGTATCATCTCGGAGATTAACAGGCTGCAGCAAGAGGCCACAGAGCATGCTACGGAGAGTGAGGAGCGCTTCCGAGGCCTGGAAGAGGGACAGGCACAGGCTGGCCAGTGCCCCAGCCTAGAGGGGCGATTGGGCCGCCTTGAAGGAGTCTGTGAGCGGTTGGACACGGTGGCTGGGGGACTGCAGGGCCTACGAGAGGGCCTTTCCAGACATGTAGCTGGGCTCTGGGCTGGGCTACGGGAAACCAACAGCACCAGCCAGACACAGGCAGCCTTGCTAGAGAAGCTGCTGGGGGGGCAGGCGGGCCTGGGCAGGCGGCTCAGTGCCCTTAACAGCTCCGTGCTGCTCCTGGAGGATCAGCTTCACCAGCTCAGTCTGAAGGACCTCACTGGTGAGGGGGCACTGGTGCAGTGGGAGGTGGGGGGACCCCTTTCTGGTCCTTTCTTTTTCCTCTCCCCCTCCACAACAGCCAGCCATAACCTTATATACTTTCTCCTTATTCTACCCAGCATGAATTGCAGGCCCACCAATGTCCCGGGGGTTGGTGTGTCCATAAGAGATGATCCAAGCTCCTAGCTCCCCACTCTCCCCTGGCAGCTCAGACAGGACAGTGGTTGGGGGTGGGGTGCTGCCCTGCCAGCCAGGTATCCAGCATGGGCAGCCCCATGGGCCCCATGCACCTGCCCATGGAGCCACAACCTTCTTTGTCCTTTGGAAACTGTTTTTATGGCTTCCCTTCAACTTAATTTTTATCACCGTAGGGCCCCCGGGTGAGGCCGGGCCCCCAGGGCCTCCTGGGATACAGGGACCCCCAGGCCCTGCTGGACCTTCAGGACCTCCAGGCAAGGATGGACAAAGAGGACCCATCGGGCCACCAGGTATGTGAGCTGAGATCCATACTGCAGTCAGGGCTCCCCCACATCTCTAGCAGCCCTAGGCTTGACATTCGTTCCATTCTGGATTTGAAAGAGAAAGGAGGAAAGGGGCAAGGAGTGAGGGGTCCTACGTGGCTGACAGTGATGAGGGACCGGCACAGTCACTATATGGGCCGGTTCAATGTGGTAACCTTCCTGCTGTATTGAAGACTAAGGCTGAGCTCACAGGGATATGTAGGGTGTGAAAGGCTGGGGACGAGTTGAACTGAAAGGACCTTATTCCTCCTTTTCTTGATACCCCCATTCCTGCTTTGGAGTCTGTATGTCTGTAGGACAGCGAAAGACTCAGCTGATATTTGCTGAGTGACTTAGTGAGAGCTGCCCCACATCTCACCGCTCCCTTTCCTCTTCCCACAGGTCCCCAAGGAGAGCAGGGTAAGTTCCTCCCATCTGGGGTGTCAGAGGGAGGAAAACTGAATGAGGGGTTGGATGGAGGGCAGAAGGCCTCAGGCAGCCCTGGAGGGAGAGACCCAGGAGGGGATGGGGACCAGGCAGCTCTGCACTGAGTATCTACTCTGACCCCCACCTTATCCCTACCCAGGAGTGGAGGGGGCACCAGCACCCTTTGTGCCCCGGGTGGCCTTTTCAGCTGCCTTGAGTTTGCCACGGTCTGAACCAGGCACAGTGCCCTTCGACAGAGTCCTGCTCAACGATGGGGGCTACTATGATCCAGAGACTGGTAAGCCTGGAAGCAGGCTGGCTGGGCTGTGGGGCAAGCCAGCACAAAGCTATGTGGTGACGTGTTCTCATTCTTGCCCCCTCGGGCAAGGGGTATCTTTTCATGCTCTGGTTTGGGGAGACCCCTTTTATCTTCATTTATTCATTCTCACCACAGCTTGGGCTAAGGGAAAGGGGTTTTGGGGGAGGAGCGCTTCTGTTCAACAGCTCTTTGTTGGGGGCCTGGGGATGTTGTAATGAACAAGGCGCCAAATTCTCTTGGTGGAACTTACATTCTAGTGGAAGACAGGTGAAAAGACCCTGGAGGTCTCTGCTTAGTCCAGGAGTTCTGGATGGGCTCCCTAACACCTCCCAGGCCCCTCCTGACTGCCATTCTCCGTCCCCAGGCGTGTTCACAGCACCACTGGCCGGCCGCTACTTGCTGAGCGCGGTGCTAACTGGGCACCGGCACGAGAAAGTGGAGGCCGTGCTGTCCCGCTCCAACCTGGGCGTGGCCCGCATAGACTCTGGTGGCTATGAACCTGAGGGCCTGGAGAATAAGCCCATCGCAGAGAGCCAGCCGAGCCCCGGAGCCCTGGGCGTCTTCAGCCTCATCCTGCCGCTGCAGGCTGGAGACACGGTCTGCATCGACCTGGTCATGGGGCAGCTGGCGCACTCGGAGGAGCCGCTCACCATCTTCAGCGGAGCCCTGCTCTACGGGGACTTGGAGCTAGAACAGGTGTAGACAGACGGCTGGGCATGACCGGCCCGAAGTGTCTACGCCGCCGGCCAAAGAGCCAGCGGGGACGGCGGGGCTCCGTCCTGGCCCCCCAGCCCCAGGCGAGCCGTCCAGTACCTGTGCCGCGCAGGCGCCCAGAGCGCTCTCCTCGCCACGGCCTGAGCGCCCCGGGCGGAGACTCTGGGATCCCCACGTCCAGACTTTTGGCCTGCTCGCCCTGCAGGGCCCAGACGGCTGGGGAGCCGATCCTCGCACCTTCGCAGCTCCTCCAGCTGGTCTCTAGCCCGAGGCAGGGCTCTCCCGAGGGGCTCTGGCCCCCACCGCCGTACCAAACTATTCAGGAATAAAGACACTTGGTTTTTCTAAAAAACAAAACAAAACAAAACAAACCGTCTGCTCCAGTATGTGTTCAAGGGTACACAGAAGTACAGATGGGACGGGGTGAGGGGGGAGCCCTGGGTTTCCCACCCTGGTCGCCCCCACCCCCGGCCCTGGGGCTCCGCGCGCGCTTCCTCCGCACGCGCCCGCGGAGAGAGGCGCAGCGGCCCCGCGCTCCTCCCCCGAACCCCGGTTCCGCCGCCGTCCGCCAGGGGGCGCTGCCCCCCGACTCCCGTCACGTGACCGCCGCCGCTCACCTAGCGGCCCCGCAGCTCCCTCGAGCTGGGATTGGCGGGGCCTCGGGGGCGGGCGCAGCCGCCGCGACAGCGCGAGCGCTGCAGGGACTGAGGGTTCAGGCCGCCGCGGCGAGGCCCGGCTCAACCTCGCGGCGGGTCTGCAGCGCGAGCCCCCAGTGCCGGAGAGGGAGGGGCACGGGGCGCCTTTGTGCTGCACGTCTTTTGCATTCAGAAGATTGCCTAGGTACGCTTTAGAGAGATTTGCATTAGCTCCGAGTCTATCTGACAAGTGAGGAAACTGAGGCCGGGAAGTGGGAGGCGTTGCCATCTGCAAGGCCACGCCACCTGCTAAGGGGAAGTCGGGGACCAAGGCCTCGGGGTCTGCGCTCCCAGGCTCCCAATTGAATCGGTGAGCGTGGGGAGCAAGGGACCTGCTCCATTCCCGCCTGGCTGCAGGAGTCTCCCTGGGGGAGGAGCTCGGGACGCAGAGGAGGAGCCAAATCAGCCTCTGGAGAGGGGACCCGATCCTCCGGGATAAGAGGCAGAGCCCAGGAGGAGCCCAGTCAGCCAGGCGGGCAGAAGGCTTCGGGAGCAGCCCCATGGAAGACAAGCAGATCCTCTGCGTGGGGCTGGTGGTGCTGGACATCATCAGTGTGGTGGACAAGTACCCGGAGGAGGACACGGACAGCAGGTAGGGGCGCCCGGGCCCCTCGGAGATCCCAGGGGCCGCTGCGGCCCCGCGTTTGAGCCCGGCAGCCAAGACCCCAGGTCCGCGGGGTCAGGGGCCCGCAGTGAGAATCCAGCCTCGGGAGCTGGTGTCCCGTGCCCTCCGCCCCGGAGGACTCGGGGAAGAACTGAGGCCGTTAATTATAAGACCCGGCTTTGGATAGCACTGTGTTCGCCAATTCCCGTTTCAGGAATCATTGTCGCCTTTAGAGACTCTTCGAGATCAAGTGATTTATCCAAGGGCATGCAACTAGTAAGGTGCAGGGCCAGCTTTTTTCTTCTCTCTTTTAAGATTTTATGTATTTGAGAGAGGAAGAGCGAGAAAGAGAGCAGACCAGAGGGGAGAGGGAGAAGCAGGCTCCCCGCTGAGCAGGGATCCCCACGTGGGGCTGGATCCCAGGACCCCAGGCAAAGGCAGATGTTCAACCCACTGGGCCACCCAGGCGCCTCCAGCTTCTTTCTTTTTAACAAAAAGACCCATGCTCTTGCCTTTCACCAGCATTTACTTCTAATTTATCTACCACGTATATCTCATCTGTTTTTAAAATAAATTTTGAGGTAGCTTACAATAATAAGTATGTGCAGTTAGAGTGTAAGAATACTTAAAAACAAACAAAAAACAAACAAACAAAAAGAACACTTAAAACAGGGCAGCCCCGGTGGCTCAGCAGTTTAGTGCAGCCTTCAGCTCAGGGTGTGATCCTGGAGTCCTGGGATCAAGTCCCATGTCAGGCTCCCTGCATGGAGCCTGCTTCTCCCTCTGCCTGTGTCTCTGCCTCTCTCTCTCTCTCTGTCTCTGTCTCTCATGAATAAATAAATAAAAATCTTAAAAAAAAAAAACAAACACTTAAAACAGTGGTATTTGAGCTTCAGGGCTTGCTGGCACTAGAGGCAAGTTTGGAAATGCTGTGGGTTATGGATAGAGCTGGTGCCTGTGCCATGACCAACTTTGCCCTGGTGCTCAATTCCAAAAGGAGTTTACCAGAAGTCTTTTACAAAAATCAACGAACAACATACTTCTTGGTTGTCTGGTAGAAGTTGAAGAGTCGCTCATTGGGTCTTCTATTTGCTTTTGGTAAGAACCTCACTGCTGCACTGCAATCCCAGGAGGGCATTTCTGTGGCACGGAACCTGTAGCTTTCTCTTGGTCTGGTCTGGTGCTTTGAATAACAAGAATTGGTCTTTGGCTGTCAGTTGTCTCAGCCAAGGACTGTCTGGCTAAAAGGTTCTGTCTAGTTCAAGGTTTAATTCCAAGAAGACACTATAGTGCTCATAGCCATGAATACCCAGTTTCCCTCTTCTAATTGAAGGGAGAGAACTGGTATTCTTCAGGCTCTGGGTACCCCCCAGCACTGTCACATGCATCATTACATACTTTCTTTATAGCAGGCCATGGGAAATCAAATCCTCTCTTTATAGATAAGGAAGCAGCTCCCTAGGTGGAGGAATTAAATAATTATTGTAAGGCCACATAGTTAATGAGTGGCAGAGCAGTAATTATAATTCCTAGGAATCTAGTGCTCCAGCCCTCTATCATCTCCTGTGCTTCTTCTCCCTTTGCCACTGGTCTCATGGGGTTGGCCCTTTGCTTTGGGCTGCTTTGTTTGCTAGAGCTTAGAGCCCTTGGGGGGGGGGGGGTTGCGGGAGGGCAGTGGGGGAGGGGCACAAGGGGATGCCACTTTGTAGGCCTAGCCAGGTCAACCACCCCACCTTGTGCTGCAGGGTTAGAAGTTAGACCTCCTCTCAAGAGAACAGGGTGGGTTCCAGGGCCACAGGTCTTCCAAGGACTGGGGTCCCGGGGAAGACCTGGAGTGCTGCTTCCAACGAGAGGTGCAGTCCCATTCTCTTTGAGCTTGCATACAAAGCTCAGTTAAGAGAGGCTCGGAGATCCTGCTAGCTCCCACTAGGATGGGCTCATTTTGAAGGTGGGCACTTAGGCACCTCTCTCAAAAGATCCTTCTCATGTTCTCCATGCCCCCTGCTCTCAGGGTGCACCCCCTCCTACCCAGACCCATGGTTTTGCTCCTCTGCAGAGCAGTGTGGGTTGTCCATAGGGTCTCTCTTGTCTCTGTCTCTGTCTCTGTCTCCCTCCCTCCTCTTCTCTCTCTCTTGTGGGCCCACCCCTGACCCACCTCCTGGACGCTTGTGTCTCCCAGATGAGCAAGCCCAAGTGGGGTCCCAGTCCTTCCCAGGCATTTCAGTCCCACCTGTCCCAGGCTCTCTGTGCTCCACAGGCATCTGGGGACCCTCAGATTTCTTTCTTTCTTTCTTTTCTTTTCTTTTCTTTTCTTTTCTTTTCTTTTCTTTTCTTTTCTTTTCTTTTCTTTCTTTTCTTTTTTTCTTTTCTTTTCTTTCTTTTCTTTCTTTTTTTCTTTTCTTTTCTTTCTTTTCTTTTCTTTCTTTCTTTCTTTTCTTCTCTTCTCTTCTCTTCTCTTCTCTTCTCTTCTTTTCTTTTTTCTTTTCTTTCCTTCCTTCCTTCCTTCCTTCCTTCCTTCCTTCCTTCCTTCCTTTCTTTTTTTTTTTTAAAGATTTTATTTATTTATTCCTGAGAGACAGAGACAGAGAGAGAGAGAGGCAGGGACATAGGCAGATGGAGAAGTAAGCTCCCTGCAGGGAGCCTGATGCGGGACTTGATCCCAGGATTCCCGGATCACGCCTTGAGCCAAAGGCAGATGCTCAGCTGCTGAGCCACCCAGGCGTCCCTCAGCAGAGCATTTCTGCACAGGAAGTTGGGTATCAGTGTGACTTTGAAGGATTTCCACAAAGTAAAAGTTTATACCCTTTCTTCAAAACCTCATCCAAGCTGGCACCTAATTACTTCCATTCAAAACTACAGAGTACATTGCAGTGATTTGGGAGTCAGGCCACCCGGTTTCTGATAGCAGCTTTGTCACTAACTATTGGTGTGATCCTGAGTCAGTCAAATCCCACAAGACTCCCCCATTCTAATCTGCCCAAAAATTTCTCTAAAGCTCATAGCTTGAGAACTGTTTGACCCTTTACAAAGTAGTATCCTTCCTAATGAGATCACGGACCCCTTTTCCCAAGACTGAAGGGAACTTCAGGGTTAAGTTTTGTGTGCCAATATACCTTAGCCTAAACATTCTGCGTCATTCATTTCTCTTAATTAGTGTTTTTTTTAAAGATTTATTTATTTATTTATGATAAACACACAGAGAGAGAGAGAGAGAGAGAGAGAGAGAGGCAGAGAGAGAAGCAGGCTCCATGCCGGGAGCCCGATGTGGGACTCGATCCCGGGACTCGATCCGGGGACTCGATCCGGGGACTCGATCCGGGGACTCCAGGATCGCGTCCTGGGCCAAAGGCAGGCACCAAACCGTTGAGCCACCCAGGGATCCCCCTAATTGGTGGTTCTTATTGTAAGCGGCTACTGTTACTCTTTTTGGAACTGGAAGCATGGAAGTAGCAGCCTGCACTGTTGGGGCACAGGGAGAAATCATTAAAGTGCTTTGATGTGCATAAGTCATTGATACTTCATTGTTGATGGCAATGAGGTCCTGCAAGTGCATCTTCAGTTAGTCTCCTCAGCATACACCTTAGTTAGATTTTCAGTGAAGATGGAGAAAAACTAAAGAAAGAGAAAAGGTGGGGCGCCTGGATTGCTCAGTTGGTTAAGTGTCTACCTTTGGCTCAGGTCGTGATCCCAGGGTCCTGGGATCAAGCCCCACATCCCCAGCTCCCTGCTCAGTGGGGAGCCTGCTTCTCTCTCTCCCTCTGCCTACCGCTCCCCCTGCTTGTGTTCTTTCACTCAGTCAAATATATAAATAAAATATTTATTTTAAAAAAGGTAATTATGTAATGAGATGCCGTGTTAACTAACCTTACTGTGGTAATCATTATGTGATATGTGCTCATTTCAAATCATGTTACAGAATGTTATATGCCAGTTATATTTCAATAAAGCTGAAAGAAAGGGGAAACAAAAATGGAGAGAAACTGGTCTTCATCCAATAATCTTTTTAACCTTTCATATCGTATAAGTTACTCCCCCCGCCCCCAATTAAATGACCTCAATGTCCAGGTTGGCACCCCGACTTACTCATTTTACCCTGAGTTATTATTGAAGTGGATTCCCCCAAGGGCAGAGCAGTTAGCAGATTTGACACATTTGGGAAGAGGTGCTGGAAGTTCTCCAGCAATCAGGGCGCAGCGGCTCCTGGGAGGGGTGGGTCACTGTGACTGAGAATGAGGTCACCCACCCTGGAGCCCTCCTTTGGGATGGATCTGAATGAGTGAAAGTGGGAAGGCTGGTTAGACGCTTTCTGAGGAAGATCTGCCAGCTTTTCCCCATCCTGGGCTCCGTGGCGGGCCTTGCTGCCCCCGGCGCCAGCCTGCCGGAGCTGCAGGAACCCTCCACGTGTTTTGCAGGTGCTTGTCCCAGAGATGGCAGCGTGGAGGCAACGCATCCAACTCCTGCACTGTTCTATCCCTGCTGGGAGCCCCCTGTGCCTTCATGGGCTCGATGGCCCCGGGCCACGTTGCCGAGTGAGTGGAGGAGGGAGCCGGAAGGCCTGCCCAGAGGGTGGGTGGAAAAGAAGGAAGTCTTAACCCTGGGTCGGGGGCAGGCTATCAGAAATGGTTTGTGGCCACCAGAACTAGGTGGGAGGCAGCGGGACGGAGCACCAGCATCCTGGACCCTCCCGAGTGTGGCTTATCTGCAGCTCAGGTGTTAATGCTGTCCTGTTAAAGCCTTCCTTTCCACAGCCTCTCCTTGGCCACTCCCCGGAGCCCACTCAGCTTCCCACCTTCCTTGCTTCCGACAGACTCTGCGGTGGATATGACCTTGCCCTTCTCGATTCCCTGTGGTCCTGGCTATGCTGGCAGCAGAAGGCAGTCAGGGACATGCTGTACCCACCCTCCCTCAAGGATGTCGAGCATCCATGGTCCTAGGGTTCAGGCCCATAATTTCTTTCCCAGTTGAGGGAACAGAGCCTGTGCTTGCATCCCTCTTGTTAACTGAAGTAACAAGAACACCCTGCCTGAGGACGCTCCCGCTCCGAAGTCACATGCTAAAGCTGGGCCCAGACCTAGGCCTCAGCTCACCAGCTGTGAGGCTGCAGCCCATGGTGACCCACACACTTTCTCTGTGTTAGCTGCTGTAGGGACCCAAAAGCCCTTTGACCCCTGGCACTGCCAATTAAGCAAACACTTATCGGGAGGTGAGGCCCACACTTTGCCCACTGTGGGCAGTAGGGTAGGCTGCCAGGTTGCTGGTCTGTGAAGCATTTGCCCTTTGAACCCTGGTTTCAGGGGGGCTGCCGCCAAAGCCCAGCCCCCTGAGCTGCAGCCAGATTCCCTTTCTCAGTGAACTGGCACAGAACAGATCAGGGGGCAAGGGCCTGCCCTGTGAGGTGGGACAGAGGGACCCGGAGCCAACAGCTGGTCACTTGCTAACTTTCATCAGTGGCCATAAGAGGCAAGACTGCTGCTCTTGCTTTGGGTAGGGGGCTCATCTTCATGGAACAATAATGCTGGGAAGTGCACCATTCCACATTCTCCCCCTGTGTTCAACAAACATTTAATGAATACCTACCATGTGCCGGGCACTGTGGGTACAAAAAGTCATTTGGAAAACCAGGCCACAGTTTGCATGTTTTGGTCACGTTAGTGGTTAAAGGATCCTCGAGGTGTAAGATGAGGAGAGATGACCCAACTTGTACTGTCCAGCTTTGGTGTTGCCAAAAGTGGGGCCCAGCCATAGTGAGAAAGGTCAGGATAGTGGCTGGACTAGTGGTCACAGGACACTGTTTTCAGAGAGGGCCAGAAAATGTGGGGTGTTCTTTGTGTGCAGTATCCCCGAGGGGCTATCTCCTGCTCACTCTGATCAGAAGGGAATCAGGCCCACTCTGAGGAGCATCAGACGCTGTGAGCCAGCTCACTGGCTGGAGGGTTCACCTTGCCGTGAGAGAAGAGGGCAATGAGTGGCCCACCAAGGCAGGACCACTTCCTGGTTGGGCATGGTGTAGGTGGGTGTCGAACCACATTAGCAAGGCAAGGGAATTCAGAAAGAAGAGTGAGGATGAGTGTGTAGAGGGCAGCGGGGGGGCAAAGTACCACTTGGTAATTATTAATTATGCCTGGGCTTTGCATGAGACAGGCCACAGTGCCCTCACCTGCTCTGTTCAAACAGGGTTCATGCTCTAGGCCTCAGATCTAGCCCAAATAGTTTTATGAACTTAAGTTTTTTTTTTTTTTAAGATTTTATTTATTCATGAGAGACAGAGAGAGAGAGAGATAGAGAGAGAGGCAGAGACGTAGGCAGAGGGAGAAGCAGGCTCCATGCAGGGAGCCCGATGCAGGGCTCGATCCCGGGACTCCGGGATCACACCCTGAGCCAAAGGCAGATGCTCAACCGCTGAGCCACCCAGGAGTCCCAAGAACTTAAGTTTTATGAACTTAAACACATCTTTTCTGGCTTGAGTCAGACTGAAAGACAGGTTTGGGGTTGGAGGTTACTTCAATCAGGATCTAAAAGAAATGTCCCTTAGTGGTTTTCTCACTGGGTTCCAGGCTCTGCACCCCTCCCTCTCCTGCCTCTCCTGCCCCTTTGCACAGCCTGGGACAGTGTGGTGGTTTCCAGTTCCTTCCTACCCCCCTCCACTTCATCCAGGGTCCCTAGTGGCCCCTGCCACCTGCCCTCAGATCCCCAAACCTTTGTCGAACCGTACCTCCCCCCGGGGATACTCCGTCCTGGCAGTTTTGTCCTGGATGACTTCCGCCGCTATTCCGTGGACCTCCACTACACAGTCTTTCAGACCACGGGCTCTGTCCCCATCTCCACGGTCATCATCAACGAGGCCAGTGGTAGCCGCACCATCCTACATGCCTACAGGTTTGTACCTCTGTCTGTGCCTTGCCAGCCACCGCCGCCATCACTAACTCCCAGAACAGGACCCTTCTTCTCTCGGAGGCCACATGCTCCACCACCCCTGCCACTCCCTGCAAGAGGTCCAGGCCCCTTGTAGGCTCTAATCTGTGTCTCCTTGCCCTCCCCTTGGCTCGGACTCCACCCCAAGCTTCCTGGTGGCTGACTTCAGGCAGCGGGGCGTGGATGTGTCTCAGGTGGCCTGGCAGGGCAAAGGGGAAACCCCTTGTTCTTGCTGCATCGTCAACAACTCCAATGGCTCCCGCACCATTGTGCTCTACGACACGTAAGGCCCCCTGGCCTCACCCTGGCACAGCCCACCAATCAGTTCCCTCCCTCGCCACGTGGGCATCCCAACTGCCCGCTCTCTGCGCCTCTCTCTTTGTGCCAGAAATTGTCCCCATGCCAAACTGTGACTTCTCAATTGTTTTCAATTAGGGAGAAGTGAGGTGGGAAGGGATGTGCTTTGCTCTGCCTGGTGACTTGGCCTTGGTCAACACCATGGGCAGGCAAGCCTGTCCAAAACATAATTCATCGTGTGATTCCTCCATAATTGGTCAATCAGAAGCCTGGGTGTGGGTGTGGGTAAATTGTTTTGAGGAGAGAGGGATGGATGGGAGATGTGATTTTGTGATTCAAACCATCTTAAGCCCTAAAGGGGATCCATTCATTGGATTTCCAGGGTCAGCCCCAGAGTTGCCAGCCTGCAGCATGGCACCAAAGAGCTGGGTTTGGGTGGTCAGAAGAGATGAGCCCACCATGAAGGTCCCTGCACAATGAAGCCAGGCCAAATGCCACATACAACTCACAGCCATTGCCAAGGCAGAGGGAACATTGGGCCATCAGATGCCATGCTAACTGGTGGGAAGGAATCTGTTTAAAGTCCCAAGCTACTAGGGAGAGGCCCTGTGGACCCCCACTTTTCTCATCTCTCCCAGATTCCCTCCTGAAGAATCTCAGACATGTAGTTTACTAAGAACCTAGTGTGTTCCAGGTACTGTGTTAGGGCTGTGGTGGTCCACACCCAGCGGCCCTGGGGTTTAGGGTGTCCCAATCGCCCAGCATGACTCCAGGACCTGGGGAGAGGGGGCAGCTGTCCTAGGACAAGCCTTATGGCCAGTGTCTCTGAGCTCCCCGTGTCCCAGTGAATAAGTCAGTGGGCATATGTGCTGGCAGTGACCTTCACCTTGGGCGATTCTAGCCCATTAAGCAACAATCAATCTGTAGCAACTTTGATCAAGGACACCACATGGTATTCACAGGAAGAGGAGAAGAGCTCAGAGGAGAAACATTTGTTGCCCACTGGCCTCAGTGCAGACATATCCACACACATTACCTCTAACTGCAGCAGTCTGGTGGATTTGGATCCACTTACCAATGGAGAAGCAGCCTCAGAAAGGCCCAGGTACACAGCTAGTTAATTAGATAGATTCAGCTACAGAATGTGGAGGGGAGGGCATAGGTTAGGTGTAGGTCTCTGGTCAAGGCAGATGCTTCCTGGGGCGCCACCTAAGTCAGCCAAACATAAACTCAACCTCAAGCACCAACCTTGACCTCAGGGTTGCAACATGGAGCTGCCAACCCTAGAACAGCGGTGCCATCACTGCTGAGATGCCAGAAGTGAACAGGACCAGACCCAGAGTAGCCATGGCCTTTGTAGTTCACTGGGCCACTGCATGCTGGGAGCTGCGTGTGCTGCTGGCAAGGGGGGAATTCTGGGAATTGTAGTCCCTGGTGCTCTTAGAGCATTCCTGGGAGATGTGGTCTCCAAGGCACACTCAACTGGCCTCTTGACACAAGCTGCAGTTGAGTTTACCCTTGGACAATACCCGAAGGGCACCCTAGCAGACTGCCTCCAGTCCCCTCTCTGGATGGAACTGGGTAGGGCAAGGAATGGTCAAGAGTTTAGCCTGAAACGGCCTCTCCTGGAGCTGAGCCTTGGAAGGCTGTGTTGCAGATCCAGCTCCTGGCCATGCTGCAGGCAGCACTAGGGATAGGGGCCCCAGCAGCCAGTTAGAGATGCTGGCCCTGGCTTGCCTCACCATGCCTCTTTTCTGTGCTTTCTGTCCGTGACTTAGGAACCTGCCAGATGTGTCTGCTACAGACTTTGATAACGTTGATCTGACCCGGTTCAAGTGGATCCACATTGAGGCAAGTTGCCACCCTACCTATGCTTTGAGGGGTTCAACCTGCCAGCCCCTCCATGTATTCTGGCTTCTTAACTTTTTTGAGCCAGGAAGTACTTTCCAGATAAATGACTCCTGCAACAGCCCCCGCCCCTCCCATCCATTCCCTCTGCATCTTTCTGTGTTTTCAGGTAGGAAATCAAGGCCCAGAAAGCACCTTACTCCGGTTCACACAGCAGGATGTAGGCACCAGGGCAGTATGCTGGCTCTAGGCAAAGACCCATGCTTTCCGTGTTACAGGCTGCCCACCTCCTCCACACTCGGAGAAGTCCTGAGTTCTAATCCTAGCCTTGTCATTTAATTCAGCATAGGTCCTTAGGAGAGTCTCTTTTTTACTCCTTTGTCTCCTCATCGGTGAAATGGGGGGAGACGGTCAATAAGGTCTCCAAGGTCCATGACTGCCCTAGAATTATGAAACTTAGAATGGAGTTCCAGCCCAGCCTACCTCTGCTCCTGTCCCCCCTCACCCAGAGTTCCAGTGGGGAGGGAAGAAGGAGCCAGAAGCAGCTGGGCACTGCCCTGTAGGTCCTGAGTTGCCCTGCCCCCCCACCCCACCCCAGGGCCGGAACGCATCTGAGCAGGTAAAGATGCTGCAGCGGATAGAACGGCACAATGCCACGCAGCCTCCAGGTCAGAAGATCCAAGTATCTGTGGAGGTGGAGAAGCCCCGAGAGGAGCTGTTCCAGCTGTTTGGCTATGGAGATGTGGTGAGTGGCCCTGCAGCTTCCCCTTGCCACATCCAGCTCATTTGGGTCTTTTTTTTTTTTTTTAAGATTTTATTTATTTATTCATGAGAAATACAGAGAGAGGCAGAGACGTAGGCAGAGGAGAAGCAGGCTCCCTGCAGGGAACCCAATGTGGAACTCCATCCTGGGACTCCGGAATCATGACCCGAGCCCGAACCGAAGGCAGATGCTCAGCCATTAAGCCACCCAGGTGTCCCAGCTCATTTGGGTCTTAAAGGGAACCAAGCATTCCCTTGGTTACCTGGAATGCCTACCATACCTGGAATGGCTTGATGGCATTGGCAGGTAGGGGGCAAAGAGGCAGGACCCCAGCTTTGGTGGCCATGAAGCAAAATTTCTCCATCCCAATGGGTGCATAAGTATGAGAATGGCCAGAGGGCTACTAGAGCCAGCGACAGAGCACCCTGCATGGGAGTACCTCCTCCCTGGGCCTCCTCACCGCCTCCCCCGCACCTCCTACCCCCGAACACCCCATCAAGTGAGGGAATGGGACAGTTCTCCCAGGTGTCCTCCAGCTCTGGGGTGGGCGGCAGGCTCGGGGAGCCACCGAGGGGTGACGGAGGATAGGAAGGGGACTCGCATAAGGTAAATTTGGGTAGTGCTGGGATAGAAATGAAATCTGAATGACAATCCTAGCATCATAGCCCAAGCTGGCTGGGCCTCCGGTGGCTGCGGGAAGGTGTGGATGCCTGAGCCACACCCTGGGTTTTTATTTGATGGTTGGCGGTGGAGCTTGGCTGAAGTATTTTTCAACAAAACTCTCTCTGGCAGCTCTTAACGTGTAACTGGTGTTGAGTAAGCTCTACAGCCCCCGCCCTCTTTGTTTTAAAGGTGAAGAAACTAGACCCCGAGGGCAGAGTTGTATTAGGAAAGCAAAACAAAGCAAGAGGCTCCTGAGAGCCGGAGGTGTAACTTGGCAGTGGTTGCTTTCACCGCAAGATGGCGCCCAAGGCTCGCTTTGGGTTTTCAATTGCAGGAAATTCGTTGATCTTAGACCAAATAAACCAGGGACTTTGTGTCACAATTTACAAAGGGCTGTATCCCCGCACATCTTGAGCAAGTATGAAAACGCATTCCTGTGGGACAGTGAGATGCTACGTTGGGGATTTAGGCGCCATGTTGGCGGGGTGGCAGCGCTAGGCCACTGGTGGTGACTGAGCTGGGACTAGGTCAGGGTGACCCACAGCCTCCTTTCCACTGCCCACAGGTGTTTGTCAGCAAAGATGTGGCCAGGCACTTAGGGTACCGGTCAGCAGTGGAGGCCCTGAGGGGTTTGTACGGTCGTGTGAGGAAAGGGTGAGCAAGGGAAGCCAGGAGGAGGCTTTGGGTCTGGAGAATGAGTGAGCCCTGGGGGTGGGGGTAGGGGTGTGGGGGGCTGCTCTGGGGAGGGGGTGAGACTGGGACCCAGGTGGGGGGGTGCTGCCCTGGGGAGGGGGTGAGACTGGGGGCCAGGTGGGGGTGCTGCCCTGGGGAGGGGGTGAGACTGGGAGCCAGGTGGGGGTGCTGCCCTGGGGAGGGGGTGAGACTGGGAGCCAGGTGGGGGGCTGCCCTGGGGAGGGGGTGAGACTGGGGCCAGGTGGGGGGGCTGCCCTGGGGAGGGGGTGAGACTGGGGCCAGGTCGGGGGGCTTGCCCTGGGGAGGGGGTGTGAGACTGGGGCCAGGTCGGGGGGGCTGCCCTGGGGAGGGGGTGAGACTGGGGCCAGGTGGGGGTGCTGCCCTGGGGAGGGGGTGAGACTGGGGCCAGGTGGGGGGGGCTGCCCTGGGGAGGGGGGTGAGACTGGGGCCAGGTGGGGGTGCTGCCCTGGGGAGGGGGGTGAGACTGGGGGCCAGGTGGGGGGGCTGCCCTGGGGAGGGGGTGAGACTGGAGGCCAGGTGGGGGGGCTGCCCTGGGGAGGGGGGTGAGACTGGGGCCAGGTCGGGGGGCTGCCCTGGGAGGGGGTGAGACTGGGGCCAGGTGGGGTGCTGCCCTGGGGAGGGGGTGAGACTGGGGCCAGGTGGGGGGGCTGCCCTGGGGAGGGGGTGAGACTGGGGCAGGTGGGGGGGCTGCCCTGGGGAGGGGGTGAGACTGGGGGCCAGGTGGGGGGGCTGCCTGGGGAGGGGGTGAGACTGGAGGCCAGGTGGGGGGACTGCCCTGGGGAGGGGGTGAGACTGGGGGCCAGGTGGGGGGCTGCCCTGGGGAGGGGGTGAGGACTGGGGCCAGGTCGGGGGGCTGCCCTGGGGAGGGGGTGAGACTGGGGCCAGGTGGGGGTGCTGCCCTGGGGAGGGGGTGAGACTGGGGGCCGGGGGGGGGGCTGCCCTGGGGAGGGGGGGAGACTGGGGGCCAGGTGGGGGGGCTGCCCTGGGGAGGGGGTGAGACTGGGAGCCAAGTGGGGGTGCTGCCCTGGGGAAGGGGTGAGACTGGGGGCCAGGTGGGGGGGCTGCCCTGGGGAGGGGGTGAGACTGGGGCCAGGTGGGGGGGCTGCCCTGGGGAGGGGGTGAGACTGGGGCCAGGTGGGGGGGGCTGCCCTGGGGAGGGGGTGAGACTGGAGGCCAGGTGGGGGGGCTGCCCTGGGGAGGGGGTGAGACTGGGGCCAGGTGGGGGGGCTGCCCTGGGGAGGGGGTGAGACTGGGGCCAGGTGGGGGGGCTGCCCTGGGGAGGGGGTGAGACTGGGGCCAGGGGGGGCCGCCCTGGGGAGGGGGTGAGACTGGGGGCCAGGTGGGAGCTGACAGCCCAGCTGAATGGAGGGCCTTGCAGGGCTACACTTATCTGCGCCTGGGCTGAGGAAGGTGCTGATGCCCTGGGTCCTGACGGGCGGCTGCTGCACTCAGACGCTTTCCCTCCACCCCGGGTGGTGGATACTCTGGGAGCCGGAGACACCTTCAACGCCTCAGTCATATTCAGCCTGTCCCAGGGTGAGTACCCCGGCAGGAAGCATGGGCCTGAGGCCTGCCCCTACCCAGAGACCACGCTGATCCAGCTATTTGTCCCTACAGGGAAGACTATGCAGGAGGCTTTGAGGTTTGGGTGCCAGGTGGCCGGCAAGAAGTGTGGCCTACAGGGCTTTGAAGGCATCGTGTGAACGCCCTGTGGCAGGGGGCGCTGGCTCACACCACCCCCTCCCCGGAGGCTGGCACCACCGGCCATCATTACCTTCTCCCTTCCATCCAGCCGGGCATCTGGACCACCCTGCTCTCTGGGCAGATGCGGGCTGTGAGGAGGCTCCGCCTGTGTCCTGGTGTCTCATGCTACTGAGCTGCAGAGCAAATAAATCTCCTGCCCCAGACCCGGCTTCCTTCTGCCAGTCTGTTTGTTCTTGATGTCTGAACTGCTCTGGCTGGGGATTATTACAGAGGCTTTGATACTACAGCCTTTCATCCTCTTTCTCTATTCTTCAAATTAACCTCTCTGAGTAGGCCCAGAGGAGGGGTGGCCTACACCAGAGCAGTAGGAGGTACCCCAGACTTGCCACCAGCTGTGCCTTTGGGGGAGGCCCAGCTGGTTCTGGTGAAGAGGAGCCACAGGGGATGGGTAGAGACCATGAGCCTTCCTGGCTGGGGAGGACACTTATCTCCTTGTACCTCAGGGAACCTTCCAAATAATAAGCTACGAGAAAAATCTCCTCTGGACCCCTGGGCTGTCACAAGACTCCAGTCATAGTTCCAGGACCATCCACATGGCTGAGCCAACCTGACAGACCAATGGGCAGGGAGCCTACTCTGTGGTTTGGTGGTGCCTTCACAGTCCAAAAATATCTCCCCTGTGACCCGGCCCAGAGCCTGAAGCCCCACCCTTGGAGCCGCCTTGTAGTTAAGGCTGTGCTTCAGCCACAGATGTGCCCCAGGACACAGTGTTGCTCTCCCTGAGGTCATATTGGAATTAGCTAATTTTCATATGGGAGTTGGCCACAGAGGCCACAGAGTATGTTAAAACCATGGTCTCTGCAGTCCCACACACCTGAATTCAAATCTGCCACATTAGTGATGTCATCTTGGGTACGTTACTGACTCGGTCTTCCTCAATTTCCTCATCTGTCAAATGGAGCTAATTCGGCCTGGTCTTAGAATTATTGTAAAGGCACAATCAGGCAACATAGAAAATGCCCAGCATGAGGCCTGGTGTGTACTGGGCTCTCAATAAATGGTAGTTCTTGTTAATATTATGGGGAGGGAGGGCATGTACTGGGTGGTGGGGAGGACCGGCTTGGAGCTGCAGGAGGGTACTGGGTGTCTGAATACCATGGGAGGGGCACGGGGAGCATTTGGGCCCCAGGGAGAGGCTGCTCTCTCTCCCCTGGCTTGTCTGCAGCTGGCTGTGCCCTGCTGTGCTCTGCTGGGTCTCAGCACCATTTGGGAACACTGGGAAAGCAGAAGCCCCTCTATGAGGCCTATCCAGCCTCCAAACCCCTGTATCCCTGAGGCCAGGCAGGCCAGACCAGTGAGTAGATGGCCCAAGCAGATGAGTTCATTCGGTTCTTTATTGGTTGTCTGGGCCCTAAAGCTGCCCCCTCAACTTAGGGTCTACCTGAGCTGCACAGAAAGACCTGCCCCTACTATTGGGGCCAGGAAGCGGACAAAGAGGTGGTCCTCGTCCCAACATTCCCACCCCTACTCTTTGGGGCTTGTGTTCTGGTACTGAGACTTCTAGGGGTGCGAATCTCTGTTGTCAAGGTTCATATCTCATCATTCTCCAGCTGAATAACGTGACCTTCAACCTCATTTGGGGTGTTCCTAGACTCCAGTGTTTCCCCTGGAAGCTCCTCTGCTTCCTTTCCAAGGTCCCTGGCCTCTACCTGTCCTCCAGCCTCTGCTCCGGGACCTGGGGCTTCTCTTTCAGCCTCCGCCTGTCCTCCAGCCTCCTGTACAGGCTCCGAGGACTCCCTTTTGGCCTCCACCCCTCCCCCATCTTCTCTGGGATCCAGGGCTTCCTGCAGCTCTTGCCTTGATGGGCTTTTAGCTAACAGGGACTGCCTCCCAACATCTTGTGGCTCCAGGGGCTCTCTGGGCTCCATGTGCCGAGGGGCCTCTCCTGGGAAGTTGATGAGCTCTGCAGGGGTCATTAGTCCGTCCCCATTCAGGTCCTGCATCTCAAGCACCTCGTCCACTACCAGGATCACCTGTGGAAGCACATGGTTGCTGTGGAGTCTGCAGTGAACAGAGATGTTCCCAGGAGCCCTGACCCTCCCCACATGTCTCCACAGCCCTGCCAAGCAGGCTTAGAGCACTTCTTTTATAGTGCATTCACCGAAAGAGTCACAATGAAAAAGACTGAAGCCCCAAGAAGTGGAGTCTCCTTCATGGGAGAAGGGGCACCCCAGCCCCCAGGGCTTACCGGGTTTGCGATCGGAAAATCAGCAGCTCCAGGTGCCAGAGCTTCGGTCAGCATGGACAACAAGCTCCAGGCCATCCAACTGTCCACTCTGGTCATAGTCGTGGAGGGCAAAGAGGTAGAGGAGAACTAAGGAGGAGAAGCCGGATCAGAAGAGGCCTCGGGAACAGGTGGAAGAGGCAAGGGCACATGAGAGCCTGGGGTCAGTCCTGGCTCTGCTGCCCCAGGCACCCCCACCCCCTGCCCTCTGGCCCCAGGGCCCAGCCCCTCACCCTGCTCCCGGGTCATGTGTTCTGGCTCCTTCTCCATCTTCTCCAGTCCCTGGAGGTAGTTCCGCAGAAGCCTAGCGGAAACGTGGAAAGTAAGCCCCAGAGAGGCTGGTCTGAAGACCCTGGCCTACCCCCCAGGCCAGCCCACTCACCGAAGCTGCTCCTGGCCTGGCTGGAAGGGGTTGGGCAGCGGCTGCTGCTGCACTCCGGGGTCCAGCCTGGAGGAGGGAGAGAAGCGCCAGCCTGGCAAAGAGCCTCCCGGAGGATCCAGCCTACCAGCCTTCCACCCTCAGGCTCCTGGCAGCGTTCCCCAGACCCAAAGGGTGTTGTTCTCTCACATTTCCAAAAACCTTGTGGGGAGGAGGCCCTTCTGGTCTCAGAAGCAGAACCTACTCCCTCAGACTGTTTTTATAGATTCCTAACTTAGATGTTAAGGGAAAACCCAAATAAAGCATCTGGTTAGACAGAGGCCAAATGAGGCCACACTTAGTAGAAACAAGTTGGAAACCCGAGAAAACAGTGAGTGGGTGGCCAGACAATGTGGATTGTGGTCACCCTTCTATGTCAGGGCCGGGGCCCCAGGGCAGGTAGGTCTCTGGCTCAGCCCAAAGATACCGCCCGGTTTTCCACAGACCAGATTTGCCCCATGACACAAGGTGAGGACATAGATGTTGGTTTTGGAGTTTCGATCTGCTTGGGCTCTCTTTCTCAGTCCTTGAAGCCCGAGATTTGCTCTCAGTTCTGGATGGGCTGCCTCTTTGCCCAAATCAGTCCAGACCCGTGAGGCCAGTCCAGACCCGTGAGGCCAGTTTGCTGGCAGGAGCCATAGCATCAGCCTTTGTCACAGCCACCAGCCTTGCTGCTGTTCCTTTATCTGTCCCTCCACTCCACCCAGCCAACCTACTATGTGGTCTTTACACCCAACACCTTGAGAGGGATGTTCACACAAAATAGGATTGATATGCCAATGATCTCGAAGGCTCTGGCATTCCCACATGAGGTGTTGAGAAGAGGAGTGCAGCTTCTTCCCAGGCTTCACACCCCATTGGAACTGAGTGCCGAATCCCAGATGAATCAATCCCAGCAAACACACGCTGGGTGGGTGCCCACTCTGCAATGAGTGCTCTTACAGGCACAGGCAGGGGTGGCAGCAGCTGGGGGCAGGGGGGCAGATACAGAGCTCAGGGAGCATACACTCAGCCTCCTGCCTCCCAGAGGGGCCCAGATTCTCCAGGGACTCCCCGCATCCCAGCCTGTGGCCCTTCCCTCTGAAGCCCGTTACCTCACGGTTCCATCCTTGGGAGCGGCCTGGCTCAGGGGCAGCAAGCAGCACTAACATTCTCACTGGCAAAGGTAACAGCATCCTTGCTGGAACTGGAACTAGGAACAGAGTTAGGGAGTCAAGGGGAAGGAATATCTGCCACAGAGTGGGGGAATCAGTGGGTCAGAGGTGCCTTCTCTCCCTGCCTCCACCTACAGCCCAGGTGTCAGGACTCCTGCTCAGGGAGGAGGCACACACAGACCTCAGAGATCTCCTGTGGAATTTGTCCAAAACAAATCTTACTCCACACCCACTGGAGTAAAGCTGATCAAGCAGACCTGCTGTGGTGGAAATGGCTCCGCAGGCAGAGGTCTCTCCCCGCTTCGCTCCCCCACTGAGGTGCCCCACCCATTCCCCACACCCATCCCCCTACCATCACCCCCACCAGCCCCTGAGGTGCTCCTAGAAGTGCGGTTTAAGTACATCTACTCCAGTCTAGTCCCTCATTTTGTAGATGGAAACTAGCTCAAAGACGTTAAGAAAAAGGCCAAATCAGAAATGCAGAGTTGCCAAAAGACCAAGACGGACACAGAGGCAGATTGTTAGCTTGTATTTATCAAAACTCACCTAAGAAAAAATCCATAAAGGTTCAGACTCCTTTTTTTTTTAAAGATTTTATTTATTTATTCATGAGAGACACATAGAGAGAGGCAGAGACATAGGGAGAGGGAGAGGGAGAAGCAGCCTCCTCACAGGGAGCCTGATGTGGGACTCAATCCCAGAACTCCAGGATCACACCCTGAGCCAAAGGCAGACACTCAACCTCTGAGCCTCTCAGGAGTCCGGAGGTTTGGACTCCTTGCACAGGTCTAAACTCAGGTAAGGATTGAAACAAATCAGAGTCAAACCAATGGTGGCCCTAGGACCTGTTCACTGAATGCAGTTAGGAAATCCCAGTAGAAAGGAAAAAACAAAAGCTTCCCTTTAGACCTACACTGTGTAGGCCCATTGGCAACACAAGCACTTGGTTATATGAAAACAAAGAGAGAAAGGATCTATCAGAAGCACAGAGCATGAAGCTCACTGATGAGGTCCAGGTGGATGTGCACATCATATGATCTCCTAAGGAAGCACACACCCACCACAGCTGAAGCCTGAGACCCCATCCCCATCTCTAGGAAGACAAATCACCAGGTGCTTGATGGTCTAGGCAGAGGATCAGGAACCCCTGTCATGGTCCTCGACATTCTGGCTGGCACGGAATTCTCCTGGGGACATGTCTGTAGCTTTTACCAGATTCTCAAAGAGCTCCATGACTGTAACAAGTTGCAGAAGGACCGCAAGGATGGCAATCAACTGCCTCAGAGAGGTGAGGTGGAGCTGGGGAGCACCTGGCCCATGGAAGATACATGTGGGAGCCTAGCTGTAGCTGTGCAAGTGGAATCACCTTGAGGAAGAAGCAATGAAACATGGAAGTCCACAAGAAGGTGAAGCTACCAAGAGGCATAGAAACAGCCTTTAGTTTTCTCTGCATACATGGCCTCTACAGATATCATGAGTCTACACAGTTTATTGGTGTCCATAATCCCCAATGGCCAAATGGGTGCTGAAGCCACAGTTCCTCTAAAGGTGTTCACAAACCCTGGTTGGCAATATAGATCCTTGAGCTTCGGTTGTCGCATCCAAGAGAAAAGACAAGTATTAGTCCTGTCTAAGGGAAGGAATTGGAACTGAGATCTCTGTATCACCAACTGGGAGCCCTCCAAGGTCCCACTGCAGTGGACACATCTCAGTGAAAGGGTCGTTTAGAAAAATATCCAAACCTCCAGACATGGAGTATGATGGTAAACATCCCAATGAAAGTAATTGCGAAGCTGGATAAAAATAGAAAGTACCTTTTCAAATGCATTGAGTTGGTAAGAAAGTAAGAAATTATGAGTACGGTAATTCTGAGGAGGCAATGAGATTGAGGTCAGCTTTTGCCTTAAGAGTGTCTGTCAAACCAAACCCCAGGTGAATCTGCATTATCAATCTGAATGCCTAGTGCAATAGAGGAGCCCCGAGATAAGCCCTGGACCCACCCAGGGTGAGGAGACTAATAGGAGATTCCCTACATAAAGTTGGAATTCAAACAGCCCGACTCAATCATAAGGGTGAACAAAAAAGTAAATGTGCCACAAAGAAGGGCAGCATAAACCTTGCCTATTTTGACTTCAAAGCTGGGTGGAGAGGGCAGCCCGGGTGGCTCAGCAGTTTAGCGCTGCCTTCAGCCCAGGGCGTGATCCTGGAGACCTGGGATCAAGTCCCACGTCGGGCTCCCTGCATGGAGCCTGCTTCTCCCTCTGCCTGTGTCTCTGCCTCTCTCTCTCTGTGTGTGTCTCTTCTCTATGAATACATAAATAAAATCTTTTAAAAAAAGTAGTTATATGCAATTTTTAGGAAATGAACCTACAAAGTATAGACACAGGTTGAAAGCAAATGGATGGTAGAAGTATATATAAAGCAATTTAAAAAAAAAGCAATAATAGACAAAAGAAAGCTA
Organism: Canis lupus familiaris; assembly: GCF_011100685.1. Classification (NCBI taxonomy): domain Eukaryota; kingdom Metazoa; phylum Chordata; class Mammalia; order Carnivora; family Canidae; genus Canis; species Canis lupus. Next base: position 21,163,972 of record NC_049238.1, read on the forward strand.
GTAGGGTTTTATTGACATTAGACTAGATTTTTTTAGACTAGATTTTAATGTGAAAGGCATTATTATAGATAAAAGAATGTCAGTTAAAATTCATAAAAATTTAATCCCCTGGGAGGATATCATAGTTCTGAACTTGTATATGTCTAATAACATAGCCTCGAAACATCTAAAATAAAAACTGACATAACACTACACACCTATTAGCATGTCCAAAATCCAGGACACTGACAATACCAAATGCTGGCGAGGATGTGAAGCAGCAGGAACTCTCATTCATTGCTGATGGGAATGCAAAATGGCACAACCACTTTGGAAGACTTTTAGGCAGTTTCGTATAAAACTAAACATATTCTTACCATACAGTCTAGCAAATCCACCAATTGCACCCCTTCATATATACTGAAAGGGGCTGAAGAATTATGTCCACACAAAAACCTTCACATAGATGTTTATAGCAGCTTTCTTCATAATTGCTAAAATTTGAAAGCAACCAAGATGTACTTCAATAGGTGGATGGAGAAATAAACTGTGGTATATCCAGACAATGGAATATTAGTGCTAAAAAGAAATGAGCTATCAAGCCACAAAAAGACCTGGAAGAATTTAAGTGACTATTACTAAGTGAAAGAAGCCAATCTGAAAAGGCAATACACTGTATGATCCTAACTATATGACATTCTTAAAAAGGCAAAACTATGGAGACAGTCAAAATGTTGGTGGTTGCTAAGGGTTGAGGTGAAAAAGATGAAGAGGTGGAGCATAGAAGATTTTAGGGCAGTGAAACTACTCTCTATGATACTATAATGATGGATTATACATTTGTCTAAACCCACAGAATGTATAAGAATGAACCATGTCATAAACTATGGACTTTGAGTGATGATGTGTCAGTGTGGGTTCATCCAGTCATCCAGTCATAATGAATGTACGCTGATCTGGGATGTTGATAATGGGGGAGGTGTGTATGGGGGTAGAGTGTGCAAAAGAGATATAGGAAATATCTGTACCTCCTTCTTAATTTTGTTGTGAACCTAAAGCTGCTCTAAAAAATAGAATCTTAAAAAAAAAAAAACAGCAGAACTACAAGGAGAAAAGTCGAATCTGCCATCATGGGAGGAGAATTTATCATACCTCATTCAGTATTTGAAAGATAAGCAGACTAAAAATTAGTAAGAATGTAGAGGGTTGAATAAAATATTTAATATGCCTGAGCTAATGAGCAAATGGGAGACTACTGCTTCAATCTCTTAGCAAATACATGTTCTTCTTAATGCATGTGGAATATTTATAAAAACTGGCAAGTAGTAGGCCAGAGCATATGGCTCAGTACATATCAGAGAATCTGTCTCACACCATATTATATGACTAACATATAATTACATTAGAAGCCAATAACAAAAATGGTCTCAAAAAATCTCACATATATGGAAATTTAAAAGGCACACTTACATGTGGATTACAGAAGAAAATCATAATGGAAACTGTTAAATACTTAGAATTGGATACTGGGAAAATATACTGGGAAAAATACTGGGAAAATATACATGAAAATAAGACAGGTAGGTGCCCCTGGGTGGCTCAGTTGGTTAAACATCTGTCTTTGGCTCAGGTCATGATCTCAGAGTCCTGGGATTGAGCCCCGCATCAGCCTCTCTGCTCAGTGGGGAGCCTGTTTCTCCCTCTGCCTGTCTCTCCTACTCATGTTCTCTCTCTCTCTCTCTCTCTCCTTCTCTCTCTCTCAAATAAACAAGTAAAAAATAAAAATAGAAAGAAAAGAAACAAGATAGGTAGCCAGAGCAGTATCAGAGGGAAAGTGGGTTGTTAAAAGCATATATTAGGTAAAAGTTCACGAGTTAAGTTTCCAATTCAATAAGCTAGTAAAATAGAATAAGCTTAAAGAAATGAAAAATAAAAGATGGCAGAAATTAAGAATGTGATAGAGAAGAACAATAAAGTTAGAGACTGGTGTTGCTTTAAAAAGGGACTAATAGGGGATCCCTGGGTGGCTCAGTGGTTTAGCGCCTGCCTTTGGCCCAGGGTGCGATCCTGGAGTCCCAGGATCTAGTCCCGCGTCGGGCTCCTGGCATGGAGTCTGCCTCTCCCTCTGCCTCTGCCTGTGTCTCTGCCTGTGTCTCTGCCTCTTTCTATATATAATAAATAAATAAATAAATAAATAAATAAATAAATCTTTAAAAAATAAAAAATAAAAAGGACTAATAAAATAGGGGTGCCTGGGTGGCTCAGTCAGTTAAGCGTCTGCCTTTGGTTCAGGTAACGATCCCAGGGTCCTGGGATCGAGTCCCACATCAGGCTTCCTGCTCGACAGGGAGTCTGCTTTTCCCTCTACCCTTCCCTGCTGATTGTGCTCTCTCAAATAAATAAATAAAACAACAACAAAAAAATACTGATAAATAGACAAGCCTCTGACAACTTGCATTAAGAACAGAGAGAAAAGGCACAAGTAAACAACATTAACAATGAGCATGGGGATATAACTACAGAAATAGCAGAAATTAGAATCTTAGAGGTTAGAGCTAATTTCCTAGAAAAACCTAATAGCAAGACTGATGGAGAAAGAAATAGCAAATCTTAATAGTCCTATAACCATTAAAGAAATTGAATCAGTGAGGATTAACCTATATTGTTTGAGGGACTACAAACTCGAAATGTTTCTAGAAAGCAGCCTGTGCACCGATTGCCATGAAACTCTGACCCAACAATACCAACCTGAGGATTACATAGGGAGGAGCTCAAATGGGAAAAAAATTATAAAGATACTTATAACCATGTTATACGTATTAGTCAAAGAAACATAACCTGAATGTCTAACATTTAGGCAATGGCTAAGCAAATCACATTGTATGAGGGAGCAATTAGAAATAAGTCTTGCAGAACACCTGGGTGGCTCAGTCAGTTGGGCTCTTGGTTTCTACCAGGTCACAGTCTCGGGGTCTGGAATCGGTCTCCCACACCAATCCCACCCCCTATGTCAGGCTCTGCATTCATCAGGGAGTCTGCTTCTTTTTCTTTCCCTCTGCCCCTCCCTGCTCTCTCTCTTTTTCAAATCAATACTTTTAAAAAAATGATAAATATTGCAAAAAATAGATTTGAATATATCTATTCAAAGGTTAGATAGGTTTTAGGGGTGCCTGGATAGCTCAGTTAGGTGTCAGCCTTCGGCTCAAGTCATGATCTCAGGGGCCTGGGATTGAGCCCCATGTCAGGCTTCCTGCTCAGCAGGGAGGCTGCTTCTCTTTCTCCCTCTGTCTCTCCCCCTGCTTGTGCTCTCTCTTTCTCTCTCTGTCAAATAAATAAAATCTTTAAAAGTAATTTTAAAAAAGCTTTAAACTTCTGTATTATGAAAGACACCATAAGTATAACAGGACAGGTGGGATAAAGGACTGGAGGAATGCAAGTAGGTTTCAAAACTACTCGGGTTCTCTCCACAGCGGGGAGCTCACTGCAGCCTACCCCAACAAGGGGTCAAAGACAGAAATCTCGAGAGAGATTCAGTCAGAGGGGGACTGACTGAGTGTAAAGGCTGCAAGGCTGCAAGGCTGCAGACATCTGTGCCTAAGCCAGGAGGATTAGGAAGAAGGTCTTGCCCACAGGGGGCTTGAGTGTTCAGGAAGTAATGGACTGGGGGATCCCTGGGTGGCGCAGCGGTTTGGCGCCTGCCTTTGGCCCAGGGCGCGATCCTGGAGGCCTGGGATCGAGTCCCGCATCGGGCTCCCGGTGCATGGAGCCTGCTTCTCCCTCTGCCTGTGTCTCTGTCTCTTTCTCTCTCTCTCTGTGACTATCATAAATAATTAAAAAAAAAAAAAAAGGAAGTAATGGCTGAAGGAGGGTATGGGTTCATGGGTCAGAGGGCGCTGGTTCTTTACGTCCAGGGTGCTGCTGGGGTTTTCGGGGGTGGTGGTGGCAGGGTTCAGCTGAGGGTTTTAGACTCTAAGGTGGAAGAAGAGGCATATAATTGCTGAGAGGGCCAGCTGGCCAGAAGAGGCCAGACGGAGAACGCCAGAAAGAACAGACCCTGGGACTGATGCCACAGGGGGTAGCATGGCAGCACCAGATGTCAAAGACCTATGTTGACAAAGACCAGAAGGTGAGCATCCATAGGGAAGGCAAGTATAGATGTAAGTTTGTAGAATGAAGATAATACTATCAAGCACCTACTATGTGTGAGGAACTATCTTATAAGTGAGATGATAAAACAAAGTAGAATTACTTATCCTTGTAGTTCCTTAAAGCTTGCAAACATAAAACAAAGGAAAGATACAAATGTTAGATAATGATTGGGAGAAAGAGAAACACAGACTTCCTAAGGATGAGGTGGCACAGCCCAAAGGTGAAGGGTAGGTCCAGGCCCGAAGCCCCAGGCCACCTGAATCCAAACTCCAGCTCTGAAACGCAGTAGCTGTGGGACTTCTGTGCTTCAGGTTCTCCATCTGCAACCTAAGGCAGACGAGAGCATCTCTCATGGGGTGTGGGGTTCGATTTTACACATCCTACACATTCTGCACAGTGCCTGGTCATCCAATAATGCCTTTTTTCCCTCTGGAAATTTTCCTGGATTCCTCTGCAGTGGCTTCACACATACCCACCCTCCTGGTCTCCCCACTGGATACCCTCAGATTGTTTTCTGCACTGCCACCCCATCTGTTCACTGCCAGGACCTGCGCCTGCTGGAGGGACTGGAGTAATTTAAATCCCTCAGAGCTGCCAAAACCTATTATCTGGGCTTCATGTGTGATCATGCACTAGCAGGTGCCTTTTAAAAGAGGACTCTCTGGTAGTAGCAATTCAGGCATAAAGGGGAAGCACCCCTCAGATCCCACTAATCCACTCATTAGGCCAAATGTGCTGGTTTGCAAAACAGGTCTACAAATTGGTTGACACTTCTTTCCACAAAGGACCAAGTCCAATTTGCCTTTCCATGTATGCGATCTGGACTTAGCCACTCACTTCTAATGAATAGCTGAAATACAGCTACACGACTTCCAGGCGTATGTCATAAAAGGTGACATAGCTTATACCTGGCTCTGCTTCTCTCTTATCTCCCCACAGGCCGATATGCACCTCTGGAGCCCTGAGCCACCATGGAAGAAGTCTGGAAGGAGAAAGAATTTCAAGACTGCACGCTCATGAACAAATCCATGTTATTGTTTCCAGCCACTAAGTTTTAAGATGGTTGTTGTCTTAGTAATCAGAACTGTGTGTGACTGGGCAGTAGTCACATGGAGCCCACCTCTCAGAGGGGTTCTTGGCTTAGTGTAATGCTCTGCTGTCACCATCTTGAAATTCTTTCTCCTTTTTTTCTTAATTAAGTAGGCTCCACGCACAGTGTGGGGCTTGAACTCATGACCCTGACATTGAGAGTCTCATGTTCTACTGACTGAGCCAGCCAAGCACCCCATCATCTTGAAATTCTTTTTTTTTAATATTTTATTTATTTATTCATGAGAGACAGGCAGAGACACAGGCAGAGAGAGGAGAAGCAGGCTCCCTGCAGGGAGCCCGATGTGGGACTCGATCCTAGGACCCCAGGATCACGCCCTGGGTCAAAGGCAGATGCTCAACCACTGAGCCACCCAGGCATCCCGAAATTCTTTTTTTTTTTAAAGATTTTATTTATTTATTCATGAGAGACACAGAGGGAGAGAGAGAGAGAGAGAGAGAGAGAGAGAGAGAGGCAGAGACACATGCAGAGAGAAAAGCAGGCTCCATGCAGGGAGCCCAACGTGGGACTTGATCCCGGGACTCCAGAATCATACCCTGGGCCGAAGGCAGCGCTGAACCGCTGAGCCACCCAAGGACTCCACCATCTTGAAATTCTTAATCTTGTTCTTGCCCAAGGCCCTGAAAGCATGTATCTGATCCTGAACCCTGCCTACATGAATTACCATTATTCTCCTCTTGGTCCTATGCATCCATCACATGTATACAACTATAAAGTATGTATAGTGGACAGAGAACAGAGCTTTGGGACCAGCCCCACCACAGGCTGTTAATTGGGTAAGTTAATTATCCTCATTGAACTTCAGTTACTTTATCCACACAATGAGATAATAACAGAACTCACCTCACACAATTACAATGGATAGTAAATACATAATGAATTCCCTCTTGCACAAATTAATGTAGTAGCATCTTTCTTGTCCTTGCCTCTGGTAGCTTCTCCATTCAAGGAACCCTTCAGGGGTGCCTGGGTAGCTCAGTTGGTTAAGCATCTGGCTCTTGGTTTTGGATCAGGTCATGATCTTGGGGTGGTGAGATTGAGCCCCGTGTCCTGAGCATGAAGACTGTTTGAGATTCTCTCTCTCCTTTTCCCTCTGCTCCTCCCTTTGCTCTCTCTCTCTCTTTCTCAAATAAATAAATCTTAAAAAAAAAAAAAAACTCTCCGTCCCCACATTAATCTTCCTTAGCTAGAATGCCACTGCCACAAAATCTTCAATGGCTCCCAATTTCTATTACAATCCAGAGTCCTCAGCTGGGCATTCAAGGCCTTGTATAATCAGCTATGAAGTTACCATTTTATATTCATCTTCCGGGGCTCCATTACATTAACACTTGGCTTCAAACAGAAGGGTTACTGGAGTCTCCCAACATACTTCTGACTTTCACTTTTCAGGGCTCTTGCCCAAGCTGATTTACCCTCTACCTGGAATACCCTGGGCCCTCCTGACAACCTGAGCACTCTGGTTACAGTTCATGTCACAAGCTTAAATAACTGTATGTGGACTATTAATGCCATCTAAATAATATTCTCTTAAGTTATGCTTCTAACTGTCCTTTTTGGTACAGGCGATCCACCTCTACTGTTTAAAAAAAGTCAAGCTTAAAGGCACCTCGAGTAATGTGTAATGAGGTTGGTGTAATGTGATTTGTTCACCCTTAAGACATTTCTCAGCATTTACAAAAGTTTTTGTAAGCAGCAGAAATAAAGCCATTATGAACCACTTCCTAATCATCTCCTATAACTGTAATGCCCACAAATGTAATTTATCCTCAGACCACCTGAAAGCCACAAGTCATAGTTAACAGTTATGATGTAATTCATAGTTATTCACATCCTTCACAACACACTCACATTCATACACTCACATTTGCAGTGACTCTCAGGCCTTGGATTGCTTCAAGCCAGTGCACCAGCACATGGGAAGAGGGCCCTCCTGGCATGAGACCTCTGATTAAATCCTGCCTCCCAGTCCTGAAAGTGTGATCCGGGTGGGTGTCTCACTCTCTCTGGGCCTGGGGTAACAGTATCTGTCTTGTAAGGGCCTGGGGAAGATGCAATGGGATCATGCAGGTTGAATGACGGGCATTTGAGTATTTCCAGAGAATCTAGGATGCAGCAGAGGCCTTTGATCTTGGGTAGTTTCCTGTCCAGTGCAAAACTTTCTTCCACAGCATCAATGGCCATTCCGGCTTGCTTAACTCTCCAGGCCAGGAGTCTAGCACCTCATAGGGCATCCACTCCATTTCTGGCTGAGTCTAACTGTCCAAAAATTATTTTGAACCAAATCCTATCCCTCTGGTGGCCCCCTCTGGCTCCCAAGACACCATCTCCCCCCCCACCCCCCCCCCAAAAAAAAAGGAAAAGAGAGCTTCTACAGCCAAAAAGTTCCCACCCCTGAGAGCTGGTCTCCACCCTGCCACTTCCAGCTGGGCGATAACCTGGGGCCCCTCCCAGCCCCCCTTTTCTTCATCTGCCAAATGAGGATGAAACTCCTGCCGGCCCCCAACCTCCCTCCCAGGATGTCAGAGCGACAAAGGAGCCACTGGAGGGAAAGGCGGGTGGGCAATTGTGAGCCCCCCTCACCACACCTGGGAGCTCAGGATTCTCTCCGGCCCCTCCCTCTACCTGGTCTCCAGGGGAACCTCCTCCCGCCGCAGGGGGGCACGCAGAGGGCCTGCCTCCGCAGCCCGGGGGCCCGGGGGCCGGGAGGGCGCCCCCGCCCCGCCGTCCCGCCCCGAGACCCGCGCGTCCCCGGCCCGCCGCCCGCCCAGCCCGGTGCCCGGCCGCCCCGGGGCGGAGCGCGGACCCACCTGCGGCGGCGCGGCGAGGGCTGGGGTCTGGCTTCGCGGCGGCTGAGGCTGTGCGCTGGCCGCGCCTCGGCCCGCCGCCGCCGCCGGGTCCTCCCCCCCGCGGGCCGCTCCACGTGGCCGCTCCACGTCGCCCTCCGGCCGGCCGCCGCCCTGGCCCGGGCAGAGTCCGCAGCGCCAGCGGGCGCGGGCAGGGCCGCCGCCTTCCGCAGCCCCGGCGGCCGTCCTCCCCGCGGTCCCGGTCCCGGCGCGGGGGTGAGCGTGCGTGCGTGTGTGTGTGTGTGTGTGTGTGTGTGTGTGTGTGTGTCTCGGGGAGAGACAGACACAGACATAGGCACAGAGACCGGCGGGCAGATGGTGACGCTGGTGTGTATGAGAAGCATGTCCAGCGGTGGTGACGCTGCCGGTGCCGCTGCCTGCGGGCCCCCAGATGTGCAGGACAAGACAAGGCTAACTCACTGTGATGGTGACTGGGGTGGCTGTGGCTGTCCTGTGAGGCACTTGTGACAGTAGGCGTATGGGACCCTGTATCCAGAGCGACAAGATGGCCTTGAGAGGGTATGGCCAGTGTGTGAATGACTGTCCGGGTGTGTGACAGGAGAGGATAACGAGTGGCACACGTGTCAGGGTATCTGGTGGACCTCTTCCTGAGTCGTCTGTGATGCTCAAGGCACAGTGGTGACTGCCGGCTTCCAGGGAAGGTGTCCTTGTGTGTGGCTCTGACCGCGGGCGGCACTGAGAAGTGGCTCCCTATGAGGCACGGTTGGGAAGGGGGCTGGGGAAAGGATCATCTTAAGGGAGATGGTGGGGATCCTTTGCTAGCACAGAGGGTAGCTTTGCTGTCAAAATGGAGCTCATCTACTTTTGTTACAATGTAATGTTTTTTGTTATGGATGCTTCAGACTACATCCTCACCCACTGGCCCAAGGTCTTAGCTCTTTAAAGGAATAACTTATCTCTCCAGAATCTTCAACTTCTCCCTCTCCATCAGCTCCTTCCCATCAGCATCTATCACAACAAACAGACTTTCATCAAGGTCACCCTGTCTTCCTTCCTATGGTAGACACTGCTGGATTCTGTCTTTTGGAATTATGGTTTCTACTGGTTTCGGCAACACCATTCTTTCTCTTGGCATTTCTTCTTCATTTTTGTTATGTGTCAGAGTTCCTTCCATCACTATCTGTTATGGTTGGGATTGAACCCCTCAAAAATTATATGTTGCCATCCTAATCCCCAATACCTCAGAATGTGACTTGATGTGGAAATAGGGTTGTTGCAGGTATAATTAGTGAAAATGAGGCCATGTTGGTCCACTCCACTCCGGTATGACTGGTGTCCGTACACACACACAGCATGCGAAGATGCAGGCAGAGATTGGAATGAAGCTTCTACATGCCAAGGAATGCCAAAGATTGCCCATAAGCTACGGAAGCTAGAGAAGAGGCATGGAACAGATGCTTCCTCACAGCTGTCAAAAGGAACCGATCTTTCTCAACTCTGGACTTCCAGCCTCCAGAAATGTAAGACAATAAAACTTCTGTTGTTTAAGACAGCCAGCACGTAGTACTTGGTTATGGCAGTACTGCAAACTAATATATCATTTAAATGCTGGTGACTACGAAATCTCAAATTCCAATCTCCAAGCTCCAGACCACTTAAGGAATTGACATCCTCTAATTTGTGCCTAGATTTATATTTATAAAGGTGACTGAGTGATGACATGGAGAGGCCAATACCATTGAAAGAAAATTTTAATGTTACAGTTCCCCTAGAAATAAGAGACACAGCTCACTACATAGGATGACAGGGGGAAGCCCAAGGTAGTGGGCAGAAAGGAACAAGGGGGTAGGGGTGGGCAGCACCTTGGTGGCTTAGTGGTTGAGTGTCTGCCTTTGGCTCAAGGCATGATCCTGGGTCCTGGGATCATGTCTCACTTTGGGGTCCCCAAAGGGAGCCTGCTTCTCCCTCTGCCTATGTCTCTGCCTCTCCCACTGTGTCTCTCATGAATAAATACATAAAATCATTGCAAAAAAAGAAAGGAACAAGGAGGAAAGGCATAGGCCACAACCTTTATTAAGTGCAAAAGCTAAGTCAAGGCAAGGTAGACAGTTTAGGATTGGCTAGTTTGAGTCATTCAGGCAGACTTTGGGACATAGGGACTGTTCCTAGTTATCTGATACCTGACCTGGGTTGATTTAGGACAGGGGAAATACTGGTTTGTTGAGTGAGAATTAGATAAAGGAGCGGCTCAGAGTATGGCCTCTGGACTGCAAATGAGATGTCAACTTTGGCCGTTAGTTTGGCCCCGTGATTAATGGATGTCAAATAGACAAATACATAATCTAAGAAGACAAATTAGGACACCTACTAGCACGCTAACCTCTATGCAGCTAAGTCAGAACATATCCTCCTCCTCCTCAAACCTTCCTCTTCCCCAGTTCCCTTATCCCAGGAACTGGCACTGCCATGCATCCCTGAGTCATATAGTCAGAAACCTGGGAGGCCTTCACGACTTCTCCTTCTCCTCTGACATCCAACCTACCACCAAGTCCTATCAATCTTGCCTCCGATCTTAAAGATCTTCACTCCTCTTTAGAACTTCCTCTAGTCTAGGCAGCGTCTGCCATACCAAAGTTCTCTTAAAGGCCTAACTGGCCTGTTTCCATTCTCATCCTCCTCCAATCCATTCTCCATACTGCCTGAATGATTCTTCTGAAATACAATTCTGGCCACGTTGCCCACTCTTTCTTAAAACGCTTTGGTGGCTTTCCTCCACTCCTAGTTTAAATTCTAACTTCCTTTATGTAGCTGCTCACAGCCTGATTCTTGACCATCTCATATGCTCCAGACACAACAGATTTCTTTTGGTTCCTTTAAGAAGCCTCTTATAGGGATGCCTGGGTGGCTCAGCAGTTGAGCGTCTGCCTTCGGCTCAGGTTGTGATCCTGGGATCCTGGGATCGAGACCCACATCGGGCTCCTGCATGGAGCCTGCTTCTCCCTCTGCCTGTGTCTCTGCCTCTGTGTATGTGCTCTCATGAATACATAAGTAAAATCTTAAAAAAAAAAAAAAAAAGCCTCTTATATCCAGGCTTTTGCTTATGCCGTTTCTGCTCCTGGAACTATTCTCTCCCTACCTCTCCATGGCCTGGGAAACTTCTACTCCTTTTTTTATTTCACCTTAAATGTATCATCATCTAACATCTGGGTACACTTTCTCTGACCCAGGGAATTTGGGCACCCTCCTCAGTGCTCCCACTGCAGCTGTACTTCCCTTACCTAGCCCCATGCCCTATGGCAGGGATTCGACCCTGACTATATGTTGGGATCTTCCAGAGAACTGTTTTATTGACACCTAGGCTTCTCTGCCAGACCAACTATGGTGGGGGGGTGTGTGTGAGGCCTGGGCCCTGGGAGTTTTTAAAACTCCAGATGATTCTAATCTTCAACCGAGTTTGAGAACCACTGCTCTCTATTCGATTACATATTTGTTTCCACATTCCAGTGATGACAGGGAACAGCATCCCCCGGGTATCCCAAGTGCCTGGTACAAAGTGGGTGATGAGTACACATGTTGTACTTGACAGGGATGATATGGAACAGGGCAGGATGACACTGTGTGAGTGACTCTAACCTGTGTTGATTTTTAAGAAGATTTTATTTATTTACTAATGAGAGACAGAGAGGCAGGGACATGGAGAAGCAGGCTCCCTTCGGGCAGCCTGATGCAGGACTTGATCCCAGGACCCCGGGATCACGACCTAAGGTGAAGGCAGTCGCTCAACCACTGAACCACCCAGGTGCCCCGGCGTGTGTGACTCTGTGTGGACTGCTGCCCTGTGTGGCTGCGTCCCGTGAGCCAGTGGCTGGGTAGCTGGGGCCGGCGCAGGCCGCCGCCGAGGCCGCGCGGCCGGGCAGGGCTCGAGAGGGGCGCGGAGGCACCTCCCACCAAGATGGCGGCTGCGGGGGAGGCCGCCAGCCCTTGCAGGGGGCGGCACCGCCGGTGACCGCGAGGCGGAAGCAGGAGGCGCGCGGGCGCGCGACCCGGGCGGCGACGGGCGCGGTGGCCATTTGCAGGTGACTCGGCTCGGCTCTGCGTCCGGCGGGGTCCGGGCAGCGGCCCTCGCCACGCCCGCCGCGGCGGTGGGCGGGGCCCGGACCAGGCCCGCACAGACGGTCCAATGGCGTGTGACCCGCGGGGCCAGGCGCTGGGGCCAGTCACGAACTTGGGAGTCGGGACCCAGCCGCCCAGGATGCCGAGCTCCTCCCAGAGCCCTCCGAATGTCACCTGGACAGAGCCCTTCTCTCTGCTTTTAGTCCTTGGCGCCACCCTCTACTTGGGCTATTACTGGAGATGTGTGCCCCAGGTGGGTGCGGGTTCAGAGCTCTGGCCGGCGGGTTTAGGATGCTCCGGGCTGGTGACTTCAGCTGGTGACTGGTCCTTGCTCGAGCCCTTTGTGGGAGGCAGCACGATTGGGCGTCCTGCAGCAGGTTTAATTTGATGCCCCTATTCCACCACCAGCCCTGCCGCGTGCTCCAGCAGGGTTCTGCTTTGCTATGATCATCTAACGGAGAGTCGGTTCTTGCCTGCCTAGATTCTCTGCATCCCATATGCTCCCCAGTTGGGGAGCCAGTTGGGCCTTTCAGGCACCGGAGGGCTGTTGGTCCCTATGATGTGGGACCAAACATTTGGGGAAGCGCTGGGTGGAAGGCATCCTGAGATGTCAGGGAGAGGCTTTCCTCTTCTAAGAAGGCAGTCTAGCCCAGTTTCTCACTAGCTTCACTGAATAAAGGAACCAGGGACCTGTGTGGTTCTGGGTAATTCCCACCACCCCATCGGCTTAGTAGGGTCTTGCTTCTCTTAAAGCCTGGTGGAGGTTCTCTGCCCAGCTCAGGACTAATGGAAAACCCTGTTGGTCATTCTACCCTGTTTTAATTTCTAGGCTCTCCATGTAAATACGGCACAATGGGAAAGTCTGAAGAGGTTGATTTTGATGACCTTGGGAAATTTTCTCTGAAATTTAGATAAAATACATAATTTACATATCCAGAAAAATCTACATCTCTTAACCTTCATTAGACTGTTCTAGATAACTGAGTCCAATAGAAAACCTATTGATCCAAACCCTTAAAAAAAAGATCTATGGGGAATTTAAATGTTACCTAGACTTTTCTCTATTTTCAGAGCTTTCTACATTCACATTAAGTTGGCCTTACTGAAACAAATGATCCAAACCTCATAGTACCCTATAAATCTTACCTTCTATGCCTGATTTTGAAAGTTGGTCATTTCAGACCAGAGCTGTCCTTAACTAAACATTTTCATTTGCTTGCAACCAGCCACAAAGAAGTCAAGTATGCCCCTTCTTTATACTCCAAACCCTTCGTTGACTTCCAAAATTATGGTTAAAATGCAGGAAAAGTGCATTCTGAAAGTCCTGAGGAGTTTGGATTGCCTAAAATGGTAATAGACTAGTATGGATTCATCTAGAGAGACCAGTGGCATATTACTAATTCTCAAGAATGAGTCAAGAAACTCCTTACTAGAGCTAAAATGAAATTAATCTGTGACCTAATTTGTTCTACACTGCTAAGCTGTTTGATCAAGGATTCCATAAACTGGTAACAACTCAAAATCCTGGCAATATAGTACAGTGACAGAGTACAAGCTACAGTCAGACCTGGGTTTGAATCCCACCTCTGCCACTTGACACCTCTTGCTGTCTTTGGCAAGCTTCATGACCTTGATAACTTATTCAATATTCAAACCTGTTCCCACAGGGGATCTCATGATCTATGTCAAAAAGCTGTTGTGAAAGAAAATCACAGGGGTAGCCCCGGTGGCGCAGCGGTTTAGCGCCACCTGCAGCCCAGGGCGTGATCCTGGAGACCCTGGATCCAGTCCCATGTCAGGCTCTGTGCATGGAGCCTGCTTCTCCCTCTGCCTGTGTCTCTGCCTCTCTCTCTCTCTCTGTCTCTATGAATAAATAAATAAAATATTAAAAAAAAAGAAAAGAAAGAAAGAAAATCACAGGATATAATCATGTAAAGTGCTTAGCACAATGCTTGAAACATGAGCCCTCAACAAATTTTACCTACTAATATTGGTGGTAACAGCATAATTGGGAATTCTGCTCTGCCTCTTGCTTGCTGTGTGACTTTGGACAAACAACTTAATCTGAGCCATAGTTTCTTCATTTATAAAATATCCTATTTCATAAGGCTGGGCTAAGCCTCGTACCTGCACACAGCACACAATGAATCACAAGCCTCATCATTCCAGGGTTTAAGGAGCAGGGTATGAGTCACATCTTACAACAGTTGCACTATCAACTTAGCCTCTCTAGTTCATAATTTACCTAGTCTTTTTTGAGTACTGAGACTGCAGAAGACATAGGAATCTTGTAGCCAGATTCCTTAGGACCTGCAACAGAAATGCAATTTCTATTTCTTGAGCCTGAGGCCTTTTAGCTTTCTACAGCATACCCCTCTTTCATAAACCTATGTGGCTGGGCCCTCTCATTCACTTGTGCATCCAGAAGAACCAAGCAGAGGGGCTGAAAGTCAGGGCCAACCCCCCACTGACGTGTCTGTCCCTGCCATTCTATCTCTGCCACCTTCCCTTTGGCTGGCATGAAAGAAAAATCCGTTCCCATTGGGACTATTCCTCCTTTGGAATATGCTCTAACAACAGGGGTCCCATGAATAAGAAAATGAGGACCTGTGGTAGAGGACTTTCAGCAGTGAGCGCGTGATAGGGAATGAGAATATGTGGCAATACGTGGTGCTAAAACCAGGAGCCAGCATGGCCACAGCTAGTCTTAGGAAAATGCCAGTGTGGATCATTCAACTGCAGGGCAAAAGTCACAGAATGAATGGGGGAGCTATACTTCAACCTTTGACCAGGATGCCAACCCTTTCTACTTGGGAGTCAGCTGGTAGCTGCTCTTTCCAATTATCTCCTCTTTCCAAAATGGGTTTAGGGCATGGATAGGCTGAGCAGGAGTTGGCACTGGTCAGCTGCTACTGAGTCTGTTCAGAGTCAGGCTGGGGAGGTAGCACTCCGAACTGTTGTTCCTCAGGGCTCTAGCTGGACTACATTCACAGAAGTGACCTGGCCATTCCGACCAAGGTTTGCTAGATTTCTTACCACCAGAGGCTGGCCTCCAGAGAGGGGTCACTCTGGCATCGGGTGCCTCACTGGCCGTGCAAACACCAGGGGAGTGAGGCTGACTGTGTTGTGGTTGCAGAAGCCTCAGCTGGTGACTGGGTCCTGGTTTCTGGCCTTCCTGGAGCAACACTGTCCAGTCACTCTGGAGATGTTCTACCCTACGCTGTGGTGTTTTGAGGGGCGGCTACAAACCATCTTCCGAGTCTTAGTGCAGCCTCAGCCTCCAGTCGCTTACTGGAGGTAAGAAGGGACTGGGGGATAAACATGAGGTTGCAACTACAGGGGAATCCTGTGTATCTCTTTTAAATTGAAGGTAATTTTTGCCCCATCTATCCTGGTGTTTTGGGAATAACAATGAGAGTGGCTGTATGAAAGGGCTATTTAATTGCTCAACCATGAGGTAATATTTAATCTTTTATGTCCATTATACTTTGTTATGATCTTTTAATTTTTTATTTACTTACTTTAGAGAAAGCACAAGCACGGGAAGGGGCAGAGGGAGAAGCAGGCTCCCTGCTCAGCAGGCTTGGGGCTCGACCTGGGGCTTGGGGCTCAATCCCAGGACCCTGGGATCATGACTTGACCCAAAGGCAGACATTTAACCGATTTGAGTCACCCAGGTGCCCCACATTTCATTATGGTCTTAATGTCTTGCATAATGTATAACCTCAAACGATGCCAGTGGGAAGGTCTGGGAGTTGTGGGGGAAGAGAGGTAAACTTTTTGAAGTACATAGTGTCCCTAAATAGTATCTTTGTGTGCCCTTTTCTCCAAAACCACAGTGAAGTCCTCCAAACCCCAGACGGAGGCCAGTTCCTGCTAGACTGGGCTTGCCAGCACGACAGGAGTCAGGGCCCTGACCCTACTACCCAGCCCATTGTATTACTGCTTCCTGGTATCACAGGCAGTAGCCAGGACTCCTATATCTTGCAACTAGTTAACCAAGCTCTGAGGGATGGCTATAGGTAAGAAGGGGCCAAGTCCAGAGGAAGTGGGTGGTGTCTGAGAACTTGTAATGGGAAGGTCAATGAAGACCCTGATACCTGTGGGGAGAAGGCACTCTATGAAGGGCACCTTCTGACTGGGGTCTTTCTGAAGGCTACCAGAAAGGGAGCGGGATTTCTAGGGAGGGTTTCGCTGAGATGTACCTGTGTGTGCCACAGAGCTGTTGTATTTAATAACCGGGGCTGCCGTGGGGAAGAACTGCTGGTGAGTACCCTCCTTCCTCATCATAGCCCTTCACCCCACTCCCTTAGCAGATCCTTGGTCCTGGGGCTCTACCTACCTATCTTTCTTCCATGTCCCTTCCATCACTTGAACCCTTCCATCTTTCTGCCTTCTGGCCAGGGCCCTCCTCCCTACCCAATGATCTGGTTTGCCTCAGACCCACAGGGCCTTTTCTGCTGGCAATACTGAAGATCTGGAGATAGTTGTGAAACACATAAAGCACCACTACCCCCGAGCTCCACTGTTGGCCGTGGGCATCTCTCTTGGAGGGTAAAGTTTGCCTGGGCTTGACCTGAAGGCCCAGTCTTGTTTTCTCCTCCATGTCTTCTCCCCTCTCTTCTGTCCCCACTCACTAATGCAAACCCCTCTTTCATGGCCCCTGGTCCATCCTTCAGGATACTAGTGCTGAATCACCTGGCACGAACAGGGCAGGCTTCTGGGCTAGTGGCGGCACTGACTCTATCTGCATGCTGGGATTCCTCTGAGACCACTCGCTCCCTGGAGACCCCACTCAACTCACTGCTCTTCAATCAGCGCCTCACTACTGAGCTCTGCCACATTGTGAACCGGTAGGGTTTGGCAAGTGGGAAGAGGCAGCAGACAGGGTGGGATGGCAGACATACCAGGTTCTCCCAATGCTCAGGTCAGTTCTCTATCTGGGTTTGCTCACTCATGAGATAAGACAGGGTCAGGTCCAGGAGAGTCAAACCTCTATGAACTCTTTTGCAGAAATAGAAAGGTGATGGAAAAGGTGGTGAACGTAGACTTCGTGCTACAGGTATAGTCTTTTAACCACTACCCCATGCCCAAAAATGTTCAAGATCTTCTTACTGCCTATCCTCATCCTAGCCTACCCCACTCTCTACCACGGGCAGGCCCGCACAATCCGCCAGTTCGATGAGCGCTACACAACTGTGGCCTTTGGATACCAAGACTGTGTTACCTACTACCAAACAGCAAGCCCAAGAACCAAGGTAGATGCCATCCAGACACCTGTGCTCTGTCTCAATGCAGCTGATGACCCCTTCTCCCCAGTCCATGGTGAGCACCCTGAATCTGGATGCTTTATAGGCCCTGGGGAAAACGTGCCATGAGGTACAAGTGGAGAGAGCCTGGGCTCTCAGGAAAGGTCAGGGTTCCTGACCTCCTCTCCAACCTCTCCCCAAGCCCTTCCGCTACAGGCTGCCCAACACTCTCCCCATGTGGCACTGCTTATCACAGCCCGGGGTGGCCACATTGGCTTCCTGGAAGGGCTGTTCCCCTGGCAACACTGCTACATGAACCGTCTCTTGCATCAGTATGCCAAAGCCATCTTCCAGCATCCAGTGGAGCTGCTCAAACTCAGGGATCTCTCATGCTCTGAGGGAGGCAAGAGCTAACAGGAGTACCAATGGGGTCTTAATTCCGTCTTCACTTATTTATTAAATATCAACTTTTCCTGAAGAATGGGCTGAGGTTCATTTTCCCTTTCCTCAAAGCTAGAGTAGACCATCCAGGAACTTCTCGTATATGTAGCCTAGCTGGTTCAGAGTTACCAGCTGGACCCAGAGATTATTGCTTGAGTCTTCCTTTTGCTCCTTCCTTCCCAGATTGCAAGTCCTAGGCCAGAGCTTGCCCCAGCAAACACCAGGGGCTCATGTAAAGTACAAGTGATGGACAGCAGTACCTCTGGGTTCTTGGGCATCTTCATATGTTTCTGGAGAAAGGACAAGCTCTGGAGCCTCTGTTAGAGGGAAGGATGCAGGGAGTGTGGTCTGGGCTTCAGACACCACTGTCCTGGGTCAATCCATGGATGAAGAATGAATGGTTCCCAGGATTCAGAGTCACACAGGGCCATAGCCAAGTTTTCAGTGGGCAGGGCAGGCAGTGCCCATCGGTATCATCAGAAGCAACCCCAACTGGGGACCCAGGTGGAGTAAGCAATGGGGTCCAGACCTCCACTCTGGTCTAGAAGGTGGCAGTGTCCAGGCTCCTCATTCCCTAGGAGCAGAAAGGCTAAAGAAAACCTGGAAAGACACTCTGAAGCAGCAGGATGGTCATAACAATAAGCCCGACACAGAGCAGGAGCAGCAACCACACAGGAACACTCCCTGCAGGAGGGTAAGGAAAGAAGTCAGTAAGTAAAGGGGCTTCACAACCCTAAGAACAGGACTACTCAAGAAGGGGGCAGATGGCTGCAAACAAGCAGCCCATTCTCCAGGAGCAAGTTTTGCTGCAGCTAGAGGTAGGGTGGTACCCCCCCACTCCAAAGACTCACTCCGTGAGGGCAGCAGATGCAACTGGCAACGACTATCCACAGCTACAGAGAACAGGGCAGTTTCATGGAACCCAAGGAGTTCGGGACCACGACCCTTCTCAGGTAGAAAGGCCACATCCGTCACGACAATGCCATGAGCTTCCCTCACATAGTAGAGGCACTGGAGACAGAAGAACTAATGAGGGAAGGCCCAGCTGGAAACATTCCTTCTGGAAAACATGCTCCCTATCCTCAGATGGCTTTCCCTCTATGAGTTGGGTCTCCTTCCTGCTTAGATTGAAGCAGGCCTACAGTCCCCACCCCAAAGAGCCCTCAGGGCCATGACCACCTCTACCCATTACCTGGAGAGAGAAAGCTATGTAGATGGCAACAGAGCCGGTGACTGTGCCCAGGCCTAGGAAGGTGCCTGATTCACTGCAACAAACAATAAAGTGTTCACTGTTCTGGAGGCCTGTGCGGCAACATTCACGAAGAGTGGTCTTCAGAGCCTCAGACCAGACACCTTCCCGAGCTCCCCCAGGCACCCCGCAACCGGTCAAGCCACCACTGTCTCACACCTGACACTAAGGCAGGAGATGACTTCATGACCACAGGACTTGGTGCGAAGGGGCAAGAAGGTGGAGCCATCCCAGGCTGTGAGGTAGCAGGGTGGGGGCTGGCGCAGACGCTTGTGGGGAATCTGTACCGTGAAGAGTCGCAGCCTGGTAGGTTGGTCTGGAACGTGCCCAAACCTGGGGGCCGGGGGAGAAGCTGTTCAGTTCCCAGGGCCAGCCCAGCCCTTCCCAGAGGTTTGTGCCCTCCTATCCCCTGCCAAGCCACCAAGGCTACAATCCTTCCCAGCTTCCCCCCAGTCTTTTTCCACTCCCCCACCACATCTAGGCTGTGCCTCTTTTAGCTACCCTCTGGGGTCTCACACCTGCAGGCCTGGTAGCGGTAAGGCGTGTTAGAAAAGGTGGGTCCATTCTCTTGCCAGTGCAGCTGTGTCACCAGCTGATCCTTCTGCCACACGGAGGCCTTAAGGTCCCAGCCCACAGTTACCAACTAGTCAGGAATCAAGATTCCAAGGATGGACAGTTAGGGGATCCACTTATGGGACAAGCAGCATAATCCCCTACTTTCTCCACCTTCTCACTTCCTCACCTTGCCATCAGGCCCCAAAGCCAGGTCCTCAATCTCTCCTTCGTGGGCTCTGAACTCCAGAACTTTCTCTAGGCTGGGTACCTGCAGCCAAACCATCACCATGGTTACCCCAGGTATCTGGTAAGAGTGCAAGCATCCCCTACCCCTCCTTTTTTCTGCCACTCAGTGCAGGCTTTGCTCACATTGTTTCCCAGAACCCATGTTTAGTTTCTCACAATTCTGGCCTTGCTGGTACCAACCACTGATTCCCTAATCCCCGAAACCACACCTTCCAGATACGAACGTAGCCATCTGTCCCTCCAGTGGCAAGCAGTGTGTTATCGTGGTTGAAGCATACAACTTTCTGAAACGGATCAGGGCTGAAGTCTGTCTGCACGGCTTTCAAATTCTCTACGCTCAGCTCTATCCCCTCCTGGTGGGTTTCAGCTCCAGGCTTCTTCTCTACTGGGGCTGCCCCCTTCCTCTGTCGAGGCCCCTGCTCCTTGGAACCTGCAATAAAAAGAGCCTGCCAGGTTCCAGGCTCCTATAGTAAGTAGTACCGACCCCTTCCCTAGTAGTGAACATCCAGCTTCTTGCCTGCTACCATAACCCACTTCCAGCCCCACTTTTTTAGAAACCAAAGTAAATGACCTTATGCATTCAATCCTTTCCCCAAAGCTAATGAGGGAGCTTCTCACCTGCCTTCTCTACCTTGGTTTTGCCCTTCTGCTGGTGGGTCTGGAAGCGCAGGAGCTGACAGTGGGCATCCTGCCCTGCAGCAAGGATGTTACCAGCCAGAGCCAAGTTCATGGTAGCCCGTGTCTCTGTGTCATGGGAGTGTAGCAAGGAGGCACTAAGGCGCCCATTAATCTGCTCTAGCTGTAGAAAGTGCTGTGGAAGAGGGAACCAGGATGAACAAAGTTCAGGGCTGCCCGGAGAGCACCTCAAGTTTGCCAAGGGCGAGCTTACATCCTATAGTCTAACGCCCTACCCCTTTGGTTACCGCACTTTCTACTTTAAAAAGTTTTTTTTCCAGCCTGCTTGCTGCTTTCCCTTTTTTTCTTTCAAACCGCACAAATTTGTACAGCAGGCAGGGTGGGGATTAATACCTCCAGTTTACAAAATAACAGAGTGACCCTCAGAGGAGTGAGGAAACCTAGCCTAAAGGCAAAAGGCAGCACTCTTGCCGCTGCTGGAGAGCAGCGGGACAAGTCTTTGCGGCCTCCCCAGAAAAGATCAGGAGATGGCCCCTGGAGCTGCTCCTGAGGTTCAGGTGAACCCTAAGTTCCTGCTTAAGCGGCGCTGTGTACTGTTTTTAGTCTAACTTTGGAGTTCCTGGTAAGTTCTCAGCTGAAATTCGCGCTAGGCGCCGGAAAATCCCGGGCCTTCCCACCCGGGAGGGGCAAGGTCTGAAGCTCGAGGCGCGGCCATCCCCGAGACCACCTACCACCATCGCCCATGGCGTGACCCGGCCCCCGTGACCCTGAGCTCTCACCACGCCATTCTTTATGCCCGTCTTGGCAGCGCCTCCTCCTCCTGCAGCAATGAGCAGCCCCGTGCTGGGGTCGACCTGAAGCGCGTACAACGGGAACGGGGCCCGGTACAGCTCTGGCGCCCGGCGCCGGCCCATCCTGATCGCCACGCGCTTCACTCTAAGCACCGCGGCACCAGGGACATGCCGCGCCCGGCTTTCGACCACTGTCCCGGCCGCTATTTAACCTGGTCCGGTGGCCGCCAGGAGGATCCCCAGCTCCTCTCCCACACCCCTCGGAGTTGCCAAAACTCCAACCCAGAGACTTGCCAAAACGACACTCGGGGATCAGTCTCTCCGCCCCCCCAACCAGCCAGTTCGGGCTGTCGCGCAGTGCGCACGCGCGCCTAGCCCGCGCTCTCCGTGCGCAGGCGCAGGGCCGCCGATACGCGTCAGCACTAGCGGGCCGCTGTTGGAGCGCCCGCCCCAGGATTCCGTCCCCCTTGTGACGTCAGCCCCCGCCATGTTTGCGCGGGGAGGAGCGGCATACGCCGCCTCCAAGGGGCGGGGCTCGGGCCTTCCGCGGGAGGCGAAGGAAGGGAGCTAATGACAACGAAGGGAGGCTGATGAACCTTTAAGTGAAGAAATCCGTGGGGGCTCTTGGCTGGCTCATTTGGTAGAGCATGTCACTCTTGAGCCCAGGATTAGAGATTTGAGCCTCAGGTTGGATGACTTAAAAATAAAAATCTTAAAAAAAAAGAATCCTTGGTTAAGGGCTGCGACACACCTTGGAAATCCAACATTTAGGAACATGAACTGTGTCTTTTCCCTTTTAATGGAGGCAGTGTGGACTTCAAAACTGGCTTCAAATCCTCAATCCACTGATTGCTAGTTTGAGGAGGCCTCTATTTACATAGCAAAACATCTATGGTCTGTGGTTGGCAGATGTGAGACTGGGCCAGTCTTGCAGCTCTGCACACTGCCCTTGCACTCAGGGGTTTGGGAGTGGAGGCTGCTCCCTGCCGACACCCTCAGAGGGAGGCAGCTTGGCTCCCAGGCAGGGCAAGTGTCTTTTCTGCCTGGCATTCCCACTTTCCTGAGGGAAACCCTTGGGTTTCTGATCTTCAACATGAAGACTCTTAAAGTTTCTCTGCAAGTGTACTCTAGGAATGTCCATTCCTTCAAGGAGACCCCTCCTGCTGCATCCCCGGCTGCCTGAGTCAGCATGCTTATTAACCTAAAGTGCGCTGGGAGGAAGGGGCCCAGTGGCTTCGTCTTTGGGGATGCCATCATCTGTCCTACCAAACTGAATCAACTGTGTGAAGGGCCTCACAGAGCCCTCGGCACAGCTCAGGTGCTCAGGCCTTATGGATCCCACACCCTCCTCAGGTATGTGGCACCTACTGTCCTGGCCACTCTGTTCCCTTTGACTCTCCCCCTCCCCTTGCTTAGTTGTGGCCTCTTGTGGGTTCAGCTACCCACAGAACCAGTGTCTGCTCAGCAGGACACTATGTTGTAGGATTTCTTCCTGTTCTTGATCACACCGCTTAGAAGAATGAAGAGTGGTGGGCAGCAAAGTTTATTGAGCAATAGTACAGAGCTCCCAAAGAAGGAGGGGACCCGAGAGGGTTGCCATTTTGGTGTTTAAATCTAGGGGTTTTTAAAGGCTCTTTGGTGTGGGCTGTTTTTTTAAATATTTTTTTTTAATTTTTATTTATTTATGATAGTCACACACATAGAGAGAGAGAGAGAGAGAGGCAGAGACACAGGCAGAGGGAGAAGCAGGCTCCATGCACCGGGAGCCCGGCGTAGGATTCGATCCTGGGTCTCCAGGATCGCGCCCTGGGCCAAAGGCAGGTGCTAAACCGCTGCACCACCCAGGGATCCCGCTGTGGGCTGTTTTAATCTGATTAACCTTTCAAGTGCCTGTCACCCAATAAGTTTTTTTGTCTACACTGTCCTCAACCTATCAGGTCATTGTTCACATGTGAAAGGATGGAGGGCTCCTTCCAGGGTAGTGTTTTGTAGTAGCCTCAGGGATCAAGAGGGCAGGGCCACCACTGCCCTAAGGCATGCTGGCCAGCCACAGGCCACTAGATCAAGCTTTTTGCTTAAATAATCCACTGGCTGTTGAGCTGGCTACAGGCCTGAGTTAGGACACCCACAGCCATCAGCTTCTTTCCTGTCACATACAAACTGTAGGTCGCCAGTAGAAAGACTTAAAGCTGGGGCCCTGAGTAAAGCCTAGAATAACAGGATGGGGTCTTTTTCCTTTTCAACCCTTAAAAACCTCTTAGGACAGGGGCTCCCTTGCCTCTGCCTACCTTCCTTCTGACTATCCTCCATCAATGTGGGAAACAAAGGCAAAAGAGAAAAATTAAATTTCATTATAACTTACAGCCTATTGACAAGTCCTTGAGACAGGCTGGGTAACCTTCTTCAGGGAACTCAACTGCCTCAATGTTAATACTTTGCTAGAGGCAAAAGGCAACCTTAGTTTAACATAATCCCAACTTCTAGGATCCTGGAAGTCTTTAACATATAAAAATTCCTTTGGAAAAGTCCTTTATCTTACCCCGCAAGATGTATGTTAGCAATCATCCTCCAAGCATATGGCCCACTAAGAGATATCTTTTTTTTTTTTTTTAAGATTTTATTTATTTATTCATGAAAGAGAGAGAAAGAGTCAGAGACACAGGCAGAGGGAAAAGCAGGCTCCATGCCGGGAGCCTGACGTGGGATTCGATCCCGAGTCTCCAGGATCACACCCTGGGCCAAAGGCAGGCGCCAAACCACTGAGCCACCCAGGGATCCCTACTAAGAGATATGTGAAGGGTCTCATGACTAACGTTTTATTAGACAATAATAAACGAACTTTTCCTAACAATAGCTGGCCCCCTCAAGGTCCTGGAAACTTTGCTTCCAAAATTCCTTAGAAACTTATACTATCCCTAACTCCATCCCAACTTATATAATCAGTCACCCCTTACAACCCCAGCACAGCACTTAAGGCCCATGGGTCCTGCCTCCGTGCTTTAATAAAACCACCTTTTTGCGCCAAAGATGTCTCAAGAATTCTTTCTTGACTGTTCACTCCAAACCCCAAATTTCCACATCAGGCACTAACTCTAGTTTTACAGGGTCAGGCTTTATTGATACAATGAAGGCTGAATGGGGTTTCAGGGATCCTTCATCCTCTTCAGCCAGGAGAGAGCAGACTCCATAAGGGGCTCCCAGGGTTCAAGGCTGGAGAACACACCTGACCTCCTGCCAGCCAGCCCTTCAGGGTGTCTCGAGGGCTCCCCGAGATCTGGGGCCGGGTAGGGGCAGCAGGGTTCAGAGGAGGCGCTCCAAGTAGCCTCCTAGGCTCTGGAACTAGGGTGGTGACTTTTGGAGAATGGGTTCTGGAGAGGCAGGCCACTTGGGGGCAGAGGAAGGCCTGCGCTTCAGGGAGACAGTGGCCTGTTTGGGTGCCTGAGGTAGAGGCCCTGAAAAGCATGTAGAGTTTGGAAATCGAGGGCCTGTAGATCTGAGGCTCTCGGTCTGGGACTGTGTGCCAGGGGCTGGATCTGCCCGTACCCGAGGCCGAGCCACTGGTGCTTGAGCTGCTGGAGCCTGGGATGCCCAAGTTTGATATCCATGGGCCTGAGTGGCCTCGCCCTGAGGCCTTGCTTCCTCTGGCCTTCTTTCTGGCAACAGATGCAAGGCCCTGGCCTGGCCCCGAGGCAGGCGGAGGCCAAAACCAATGCCTATGCGGAGTGGTCCGGATTCCTGGCCCTGTGCACAGGGCAGTAGCTGGGGAAAGGCAAGCAGCCGGGGTCCAGTCCTGTACCTGGGGATGGGGCAAGAAGGGCTGCGGGGCTTGAGACACACCAGGCATATAGGATATTCTACAACTGGGGCCTGGCCAGTTTTGCCTAGCCACAGGCGCTGCAGAAGCAGTAGCCGCAGGTCGTGTGCAATGCGGCGGTGCCCCAGATGGACCACGAGGGCCTGGGCCAGGGCCCCCGGGTCCCTGAACTCTGCAGGGTCCCTCTCGCTTGCCACGCATTCCCCCACTGCCCCAGGGGGCCCGGTGTCCCCGTACTGATGCCAGGGCCATGTCTGCCTGTTCAAGTGGACCCCACCAGAAGGTAGGCTGGGGGTCCGGGAAGTGACAGAGGAGCTAGGGCAGTCTCCTGGGTGGGAAGCCGACTGGCTATGAGACTGGGGAAGAGAGGTGTTCCGCAGCTGAGAGGGGGAGGAGGAATGAGTGAGAGCAGGGGAGGGATATAGCCGGTGGGAGGCAGAGGAAGAGGGTGGGAAGGAGAGAGAGAGGTAATTCTGATGAAAGAAACTGGGGGAGCTTGGGAGAGAGGAAGAGTAAGGGTGTAGGATAAAGTCAGAATTGGAGTCAGAAGAGTAGAAATGGGAGCCAGGAGAGTGGGACTGTGGGGGAGGGGAGTAAGGGGGGTGGGAGGGAGAGGGTGGTGGCTGGGGAGACAGAGGCTGTAGGTTGCTGGGTGGTGAGTCCACAAGAGGCGAGGGGCGCAGAGGAGGGTGCCCAGGGGGTACTGTGTTCTGTAGCAGCACCTGGTCCTTGTTTTGAGGCAACATTGCCTTGAATTCAGAAGGGATTGGGGCCTCAAGACCAGAGACGAGTGACCTGGCAGAAATAGGACCAGTATCTCTGAGGCCAGACCTGGTTGAGAAATCAGGGCCTTCGGTGCACTAGTGTGGCTGCAGCCTAGTGTTGGTGCGGCTGTTGGTGGCAGGACAAGGAGACCCCCCAATCCCGCAGCACTAGGCTTTCTGAGGGTTTGGGCAGCAGCTTGGGTCTAAACTTGGCCTCTCACTTTGCAGTCAGCCATTGATGAGGGATGTATAGGGATGGAGAATCAGAGCTGCCTCTTGGGTGCTGAGGGACAGCGGCAACTATTTGGGTGGGCTAAGGGAGGAAGACGCAGCCCGTAGACCTGGAGAGAAAGAAACAGAATCTAAGATATTGGGAGAATTGGTCCACTTCTGGCTCTGAAGACTAGTTTACCAAGACCCTCAATCTGTGTCACCTTTGGGGTCAGAAGAGCTGGTAAAATGCTCCAGAGAAAGTCAGACCTGAGGGGGAGAAGGGTGGAGGTGGGGAGGTAGAACAGAGTTGGAGGAGGGGCTTGAGGATGGCCGCTGAGATGGGACCAGAAATTGGGGCTGTTCTGGGGCTGTGAGCTCTTACCAGTGAGGGTTCTTCTGGGCTGAGTTTCACAAGGCACTTCAGCAATGAGGAACCTGGGAGAGAGAGGAACAGTCACCAAAAGGTGGATACACCCCCTCTGTCCCCAGTATCTGTCACCCTAAACTCATGCTGACCTAGATTTCTGTCTGAGCCTTGCCCTTGGTGCTCCTTCAGCCAGGAGGAGGTCTTCTGTTACAGACTTTTGCTCTCTTAAACCTAAATCAGGGATTCTGCAAGCATCCTGATTTCCTGCCACTCTGGTTTCCCTGACTCCTCGTCACCCCTAATGCTGCCGACGTCCTCTGGCTCAGGCTGGCCCTCAGCACACCCAGCAGCAGCAGTGGGGCCAGCTGGTGAAAGTTTCCAGAAGACTGGACTTTGTCTAAGGGGTGGCGTTGCCGCCCCCCTGGGGAGCTAGGAACTCCATTCTTTGGGGTTAGCTCTCCCTGGCACCTGGTGCCTATGTCACAAAGGTCAGGTGCTGACATAATATACTGCTCCTTTAGGCTCTAGGACCTTCTTTCAGAGATTGTTCAAAGGATGGCCTTTAACAAAACTAAAGCAGACAGGGACCCCTGAGTGGCTCAGTGGTTGAGCGTCTGCCTTTGGCTCAGGGTGTGATCCTAGGTCCGGAAATCGAGCCCCACATCTGACTCCCTGTGAGGATCCTGCTTCTCCCTCTATCTATGTCTCTGCCTCTCTCTCTCTCTGTGTCTCTCATGAACAAATAAATAAAATCTTAAAAAAAATTAAAGTAGACAAAATTCTTTGGAATCCTCAGTCTCCCTGTCAGGCCCTAACCTTCCCCTTCCTCTCTGCGCATATACTTTACAGTTCCTACCACCTCATACCATAGAGCCTCTCTCGGCTGGGCTCTCCCTTCAAAGTCCTGTTTTCTTTTTTCTTTTTTTTTTAAGATTTTATTTATTTATTTATTCATGAGAGAGAGAGAGAGAGAGAGAGGCAGAGACACGGGCAGAGGAAGAAGCAGGCTCCACGCAGGGAGCCCGACGTGGGATTCGATCCCAGGTCTCCAGGATCACGCCCTGGGCTGAAGTCAATGCTAAACCGCTGAACCACCGGGGCTGCCCAAAGTCCTGTTTTCTTTTGCTTTCTGGGCAATGGATTGTGCTCTATAGTGTTTCCCCCCTTGGGATATATGTTTTAATAAGTAATTTCTTAATGGCCTTAGTGAGATATAATTTACATACCATACAATCCATCCATTTAAAGTGTGCAATTCACTGTTTTTCTAGTTTACTCACAGATTGTGCAACTATCACTTAAATCTAAGCATGCTCTTCTATTTGATGTAGTCTATACCTGAATAGATAAATGATAGTTATAGATATATCCTATTGGTGTCTTTCCAAAAAAATGTCTCATTTACAGTTGTGTATATTTATGTACAGTGATAGATAGATAGGCAGATAGAGATTTATTATAAGAAATTGGGGATCCCTGGGTGGCGCAGCAGTTTAGCGCCTGCCTTTGGCCCAGGGCACGATCCTGGAGACCCGGGATCGAATCCCACATCGGGCTCCCGGTGCATGGAGCCTGCTCTCCCTCTGCCTATGTCTCTGCCTCTCTCTCTCTCTCTCTCTCTCTCTCTCTCTGTGTGTGTGACTATCATAAATAAATAAATAAATAAATAAATAAATAAATAAATAAATAAATAAATAAAAAGAAATTGGCTCCTATATCTATGAAGGCTGAGAAGTCCAAAGGTCTGTAGTCAGCAAGCTAGATACCAGGAGAGCTGATGGTATAGTTACAGCCCCAGTCCAAAGGCCTGAGAACCAGGAGAGCTGATGGTGTCAGTTCCAGGATCTGAGTCCAAAGGCAAAGAAAGCTGATGCCTCAGCTTGAAGATAATCAGGCAGAGAGAGTGAATTCTCTCTTATTCAGCCTTTTTTGTTGTTGTTGTTGTTCTACTCAGGCCTTCAATGATTGGATGAGGCTCACCCACATTAGGGAGCCGAGTTGCTTCACTCAGTTTACCAATTCAAACATTAATCTCATCCAGAAACACCCTCACAGACACACCCAAAATAATGTTTAACTAAATACATGGGCATCTCATGGCCCAGTCAAGTTAATACATAAAATTAACCATCACGGGACACTTGGGTGGCTCAGCGGTTGAGTGTCTGCCTTTGGCTCAGGGCGTGGTCCTGGAGTTCTGGGATCGAGTCCCACATCGGGCTCCCTGCGAGGAGCCTGCTTCTCCCTCTGCCTGTGTCTCTGTTTTCTCTCTGTGTCTCTCATGAATAAATTTAAAAAAATTAACCATCACATCATGTAACTGAAAGACGAGCCCCTACCAAGGGGCTACAATGCCTATATTGAAGGAGGCTTTGCCCATATCAATATTTCTGTCTTTTTTTTTCTTTCAGGTGCCCTGGAGGTTTTTTCAGTCCAGGGTAAGTCATAATAAATTTAGGAATGAGTAAGAGTCGTGGCTTGTATCAAGTGAGAGGAGGACCCTTATGAAAAGGTGAGTGGTGGGAAAGGAAAATCAGCAAAATCTCAGGCGTATCAGTTTTAGGGAGGAGGAAACAGGTAAGTTGAGATCCAGCCTTAGGGACTAAGGAGCTTCCTGGAACATGCTCTTTTAGTGCTAAAACCAAGACAGTTCTGGATAAACTGGGATAATTGGTCACCCTAGAACTTGGGTCCTCTTGGAAAATATTCATGGTCCCCTAGGGGTCTGAGGACCCCAATTTGAAGATTGCTGTTCAAACAAAAAATTTCTATAAGAACTTCCATTTAAGGGATCCCTGGGTGGCGCAGCAGTTTGGCGCCTGCCTTTGGCCCAGGGCGCGATCCTGGAGACCCGGGATCGAATCCCACGTCAGGCTCCCGGTGCATGGAGCCTGCTTCTCCCTCTGCCTGTGTCTCAGCTTCTCTCTCTCTCTCTCTGTGACTATCATAAAAAAAAAAAAAAAAAAGAACTTCCATTTAAACTAATCAAGCTCTCCCTTAGTTTGTGTTATTTACTCTATGCTTAGTAAAACTGTATTGACCAAGTGGATAGAGGTTCTTCTCTAAGTACTCAGTGTCCAAGCTGGAAATGTGATATTGTAATGACCTTGTTTTATTTTTTTATTATTATTTTTTTAATGACCTTGTTTTAGTCTGTTAGCTGTTTCCTGTTATAGATATCATCTACCACGCACTCTTTCCACCCTTCACTTTTCCAATCCTAGGCCAGAGCACTGTGTTTGATTTCTTTCAAATGCTATATAGCATGCTCTTTCTAGAAATATGCAAATGTGCCTTAAAAGGATAGATGAATGAATGGGTAAATTGAAAATTATCTAAGAAAATTTGACCTTGGCACTTTTTTCTTTTCTGTTTGAGTTGGATATATGATACAGTAGGAAAGAACTGTTTGCAGAACTACCTTGAGTATTCATGGAGAAGTCATAGTTATAAGAGAAGTGTCAGATAACCACAGATCAGTAAGTATTTGAAAAGGGGAAAAGACAAATTCCAGGATCTCATATCAGTTTCTAGTTGCTTGCTAGGAAATTATTATTTTTAAAGATTTTATTTATTTATTCACGAGAGACACACAGAGAGAGAGGAAGAGACACAGGCAGAGGGAGAAACAGGATCCCCGCAGGGAGCCCGATGCAGGACTAGATCCCAGGAACCTGGGATCACGACTTGAACTAAAGGCAGAAGCTCAGCCACTGAGCCACTCAGATCCCCCACAAGGAAAATTTTAAATGGAATTATTAAACAGAAATATATGTGAGCTCTTGAAAGGAAACTGACAATCACAATGGCCAGAGTTAGTTCAAGTAAAGGAACTTCTAGAGGACATACAACCATCTGGAAATGCCATATATGCTATGTCATTAGGGAAAACAATTATATCTGGCCTTTTACTTTCCAGGATGAGAAATGTGCTCTTGACCATGCCAACTAAAATACAACAGCCTCAAGTAAGTGCCAGAAGCTGATTTAAAAAAAAAAAAAAAAAAAAAAAAGTATCTCTCACAAATGAGAAACAATTCACGTATTCCCTCTATAGTCTAGGTATTTGGGAAAACAAAATGTGATCAGAATCCACATCATTGAATTACTATGAGAAATCATAGTTGCAGGGACTGACTTCCTGTTTTCAACATCACCAGTATTCTCAAATCATGTAGGCATACCTGCCTGGGAATCAGAAAGATGTTTGATCTTGGACTCAGAATAAGGGAAGTTGAGCAAATTAATGAATTAGTTGCCTAATGGCACCAAGCTAAGAGATTCAGTTTCATTCACATCAATAGAAATACTCAAATAATGTTAGGCAAAGTTCTATCTTTTCTGAACAGTGTTGGAGTGAGTATGAGCAGATTTGCCTCTCTGATGCTTCTTTTCTTACTCTTCCAAAGTTGATTAACACATTCATTCTCTCAAACTAGCTACTGAGGAGACTTGCTAGATGGGAATTGAAATCCACGGGTAGCCCCGGGTGGCTCAGCAGTTGAGCGCCGCCGCCTTCAGCCCAGGGTGTGATCCTGGAGACCCGGGATCAAGTCCCACGTCGGGCTCCCTGCATGGAGCCTGCTTCTCCCTCTGCCTGTGTCTCTGCCTCTCTCTCTCTCTCTCTCTCTCTCTCTCTCTGTCTCTCATGAATAAATGAATAAAATCTTTAAAAAAAAGTCCACACACTTGTGCTCTGACCCACTGTGAGGTGCTTTTGCAGTTCAGCAATGCAATGTACCTTATCCCCAAGGGCATGTAGGTACCTAAATATAGTCCTTAAGTACTCACCTCATGTATTTTCTCACATTACTTTTATTTCCTACTTTGTAAATGAATTTTATAACTTGGGAATTGCAATAATCTCTCTTTTTTTTTTTTTTTTTTTTTTTTTAAGTTTCTTCGGGAGGCCTGGGTGTCTCAATGGTTGAGCATCTGCCTTTGGCTCAGGGCAAGATCCCAGGATCCCAGAATCAAGTCCCACATTGGGCTCCTCCAGGGA
Organism: Canis lupus familiaris; assembly: GCF_011100685.1. Taxonomy (NCBI): domain Eukaryota; kingdom Metazoa; phylum Chordata; class Mammalia; order Carnivora; family Canidae; genus Canis; species Canis lupus. Next base: position 21,195,458 of record NC_049238.1, read on the forward strand.
GCCTGCTTCTCCCTCTGCCTATGTCTCTACCTCTCTCCGTGTGTCTATCATGAATAAATAAATACAATCCTTTTTTAAAAAAAAGTTTCTTCATTTCAGGTGCCTGGGTGGCTCAGTTGGTTGACTCTTGATTTTGGCTGGTGGCCTGATCACTGGGTGGTGGGATCTGCTCTGTGCTCAGCATGGAATCTGCTGGAGATTCTTTTTCTCCGTCTCCCTCTGTCTGCCCTTCCCCCTGTCTCTCTTGAGCATTCTCTTTCTCTCAAATAAATAAAATCTTTTTTAAAAATCTAAACAATACAGAATTATAAAGGTAAAATTTAAAAGTTAGCCTTAACAGTCTTCCTATTTTTACTCTCTCTGGGGATGTTCACTGTTTGGACTCTATTTTGGGTTATATCTAGTCTCTTGAGTGTGTTAACTACCATTCAATATCTCTGCTTAGGTGTCTCTATGTAATCTATCAGGTACTGAGAGGGGTATGTAAAGACCAACTCTAATTGATTTATCTGTTTCTGCATTTCTGTCAATTGTCACTTGATGTATTTTTGAGGCTGTGTATTAAGTGCAAACATATGTTTATGATGATTGTCTTCTTGTTCCATTGTTCCCCTTATCATTTTAGCAAAATACAATAAACTTTAAGATAAACCAACGAAGCCTTCTTCTCAGAAGCTGGAAAAATGAACACTAGGGGAAAGTGAAGGAATGAGAAGAAAATAAAAATGAGAAGGCTAAAAATTAGTGAACTACACACTTTAAAAAATACTATAGAGTCACATTCATCAGGATGACAATTGCAAAACAGAGACTAGAAAATAACAAGTGTTGGCAAGGATGTGGAGAAATTGGAACCCTCGTGCACTGCTGGTGAGAATGTAAACTGGTACAGCTACTATGGAAGACAGTACAGCCGCTCCTTGAAAAATTAAAAATAGAAAAAATAGAATAGAACTGACACAGCAGTTCCACTTCTGGGTATGTACCCAGAAGAACTGAAAGTGGGGGCTAAAATTCACAGCAGCTAAAAGGTAGGAACAACCCAAAATGTCCATTAACAGATGAATGGATAAACAAAATGTGTATATACATACAACAGAATTTTATTGCCTTAAAAAGGAAGGAAATTCTGACACATGCTGCAACATGGATGAACCTTATGGATACGCTAAGTGAAATAAGCCAGTCACAAAAGGACAAATACTGTAAGATTCTACTCATATGAGGTACTTAGAATAGTCAAATTCATAGAGACAGAAGGTTCAATGGTGGTTGCCAGATGCGGGCAGGAGTGTGTGTGTGGGGGGAGAACGGGAAGTTATTGATTAATGAGTATAGGGGCGCCTGGGTGGCTCAGTTGGTTAAGCATCTGCCTTTGGGTCAGGTCATGATCTCAGGGTCCTGGGATTGAGCCCTGTGTCGGTCTCCCTGCGCCTCAGGGAGTCTGCTTCTCCTTCTGCTGCCCCTTCCTCCCCCCCAAGCTCTCTCTCCTTCTCTCTCACTCTCTCTGTCAAATAAATAAAACTAAAAAATCATTTCAATTTTACAAGATGACAAATGTTCTGTGAAGGGATGATAGTCATGTTTGTACAACAATGTAAATGTACTAATGCCATTGAACTGTATACTTAAAATGGTACATTTTATGTTCTGTCACAATTTTTTATAAATAAATTTTCTTTATAGAGTATTTAGAAAAAGAAAGCCTGGTCCTTGGAGGATAGATAAGCTAAGCATACTTCTGGTAGCACTTATTAAGAACAAAAAGAGAGTTGGGCACAAATGAAATAAAGAACAAGAAAAAAAGAGAAAGTATCTAGAGACATAATAGGGATTTGAAAATAAGAAAATAGGGCTCTTATAATAGTAGTGAAACTTCTAGGGCATTTCTATAATACTTGAGGTACTCAGAGAAGTATGAGTGACTGTTCTAGAAGGGGAAGGAGAAGGCTGCTCTTCTTGTCCTTTCTCACTGGCCCCACTGCCTGGCAGAAGGATCCTGAGCTTGCCAAGCACTTCTTTTTCAAAGGGACTTCAATTGCTATCCAAGAAGTCATTGTTCCAAATGTAAATAACAGCTTTTGAGAGGTGGGGCTCAAGTTCTGAGGCGAAGATAGTCCTACCCTACATCTACTTCCTCTCTATACCTCAGTGAGAGCCAATTCCACCCAAATAGGATTGTGCCTGGGCTTCGGCCACAGCCCGTGATAACAGGGGCTGATGGTGCTCTGTAGAAACAAAACTCAGGAAGAGGAGAACCTGTCAACAGTAGAGGCCAAGGAAGAAGTCATGAGGCCCAACTTTCATGAGGTACACTAGTTCCTGGGATTGTGCCTGTGCCCAAGAAGTAGATATCCCAGAACAACTTCAAAAGACAATACTTGTTGGAGAAGCTGGGCCTTCACCCATCTGCTGCCTGTGTGCTCCACGAAGCCCAGTCAGACCAGCAGAATGTGCCCTGCTATAGCCACAACCCGACTGCTGGAGATGAAGCATAAGGCGGCGACAAGGTTCCCCTTTACAGAGCTGCCCACACATGCTTCCCGGTAGTAGCATGCCACAGAATTAGCCAGGCAGCGCATGGACCTGAGCTGTGCCCTGGAGACGAGTTTCACCATGCAGAACCCACTGCCTTGAGATCAGCTTGGAGATAATGGAGTGCTAGAAATGGCCTCCCCACCTTCTGGCGTGGGAAGTGCTCTTCCTTGTACATCCAGTCTCACTTTCTTCTGGTTCACCACTTGGGGCTTTGTGAACATTTTTTTTTTCATTATGTAAGTTTTCCTTTATACACCAACATCTCTGCTGTAGACACAACACTGATAGCCTAAAAGTCTCAGGTTCATATGACCATGACTTTGCATTCCTTCTGAGGACTGAGCCTTCAGATGGAGGAGCTCCTTAAGGGTGCCTAGGTCACCTAACTCTGAAAAGACACTTGACACAAGATCTCTTTCCACATGGCTGCAAGTGTGGCTTTAATACTTTCTTCCTTCCTTCCCTATGTCCTTCAAGGCTCAGAAAAGTCAGAGTCAGATCTCCCTCCTTCCCTGATAGGTAAGTTCCTACAGAAGGGAAGAGATCATATATCCATTTACCATCTGGCAAGGGTTTCCATGGATTCCCCTATAAGTCTGACTTTGGCCCTGACCTGCTTAAATCTCAGATGGAAGCTTCTGGGAGAGGTCTGCTTTAGCAACAACTTAATGCTTTCTAAGAAAGAATATTGAACTGGAAGCCTAGGAATACCTACCATTCATTTCATGGGCTACTTTTCATCTTACAGATGGTTAGAATGCAAGAAATTCTGGACTACCCCATGAGTTCCTTAGTAGTGATAGTTTTCTGGAGGTGGCTATTTGAACCTGGTCTGAGGATCTTGGGAGGAGAGCCCCTGGAAGGTTGGCATTTATACCTTCAGAGTAGCTACATATATATATGGGAGGGCAAAAGACAGTTCTGTTATGTCTGGTAAACATGTTCTTGCTCTATCTTTCAAAATGCCATCCCTCTGTCCTGAGATCCTGATGGGCAGTTCTCTCAAGATTAGAATGATGTCTGACCCCAAAGGGGCTATACTTCCCATAGACACCTTTGTTCTTTAGGAGTGCCAGAAGAGTTTCTTATGACCTTGAGTTTCAATGGCAAAAAGGTTTATGTACTGGGCAGCCCCGGTGGTGCAGCAGTTTGGCGCCGCCTGCAGCCCAGGGCCTGATCCTGGAGACCGGGGATCGAGTCCCACGTCGGGCTCCCTGCATGGAGCCTGCTCCTCCCTCTGCCTGTGTCTCTGCCTCTCTCTGTGTGTCTATGAATGAATAAATAAAATCTTTTAAAAAGGGGAGGGGGATCCCAGGGTGGCGCAGCGGTTTAGTGCCTGCCTTTGGCCCAGGGCGCGATCCTGGAGACCTGGGATCGAATCCCACATCGGGCTCCCGGTGCATGGAGCCTGCTTCTCCCTCTGCCTATGTCTCTGCCTCTCTCTCTCTCTCCCTCTCTCTGTGACTATCATAAATAAATAAAAATTAAAAAATTATATTAAAAAAAAGTTCATGTACTAGGAATGGTTCTTACACCCCTTAGAAGGTGTGGGTCTTTTGTGCAGAGCTTTTTCATATCACCTCCCCCTTTTTTTTCCCCTCCCCCTTTTTTTAACAGAGGGGGGGATCATGCAAGCATGGGAGGCAGGGCAGAGAGGGAGGAAGAGAATCTTACGTAGGCTCAGTGAGAAGACTGACATGGGGCTTGATCTCAAGACCCTGATATCATGATCTGAGCCAAAATCAATAGTTGGACACTTAGCCAACTGAGCCACCCTGGCGCCCCACATCAGTCTTAATCTTGCCAGTCTGACCACAGAATTGTTGGCCTGTAAAGAGTCACTGAAACTTTGGGTTTTAGCAGAAATCCAAGGCCATGCCCATTTTGTTGGACAAGCATTGTTCCTGGGCAAACTTCCTGGCCATTCTCAGAGTTCTACACTGTTTTCCTCAAGTCTGAGAAATGCCTAGGCTCTTCAAAGAAAATTTCTGCTGGATAGGACTTTTGTTTTCCTCATTTCTTTGGAGACATATTTCTAAGGGCATTTTGTACATTAAAGTATTGGAATTCCTAAATGAAATGGCCAAATTCATAGAAAAATATAAAATACAAAGTATTGATAAGAAGAAACAAGGTAGGGGCGCCTGGGTGGCTCAGTGGTTGAGCAACTGCCTTCAGCTCAGATCATGATCCTGGGGTCCTGGGATCAAGTCCCACATCAGGCTCCCTGCGAGGAGCCTGCTTCTCCCTCTGCCTGTGTCTCTGCCTCTCTCTCTGTGTCTCCCATGAATAAATAAATAAAATCTTAAAAAAAAAAAAAAGAAGAAACAAGGTACTTCAAACCATCAACAAGAAACCAAAGAAACCAAGGTGAAAGTTAACGTTTTTTCCCCTCTTTACCAAAGGAAAACGAGGCCCAGTGATTTTACAAGTAAGTTTTACTGACTTCAAAGAAGAGTTTCTATCTTATGTAAAAAGTTGTTTCAGAAAGTAGAAGAGTGAGAGTTCCCCAGCTCATTTTATGAAGTTAGTGTAACCTTGATATCAAAACCAATGACAGAGAAGAAAATTAGAACCTCATTTCACTTATGAAATGGCTATAAAAATCCTAAACAATGTATTAACGATATGAACCAGAGAGTGTACTTAAAAAAAATTAAAGCAGATGGGACTTATCACAGGAACTCAAGCAACATTTAGCATCAGAAAACATAACAAAATAACTTAACATATTAATAGACTGAGGGAGAAAAATCATGATCGTATCTCAGTTGATGCAAAAAAAGCATTTGATAAAGTTCTACACCTACTTATGATTTTTTTTAAAAAAGCACTAAAAGCCCTTAGCAAACAAGGACTAGAGGGATACTTCCTTAAATTGGTAAAAGTTATATATCAAAGGCCCACAGCAAATATCATGCTTAATGGAGAAATTTTAGATAAGGCTAGGAGAGGAAAGGGTGCCTGCTATCACTACTTCCAGTTAACATAGTATTGAAAGCACAAGTACTCTAAAGAAAAAAAACAAAAAAAGCAAAAAAAAAAAAAAACAGGGCAGCCCGGGTGTCTCGGCAGTTTAGCGCCGCCTTGAGCCAGGGGCGTGATCCTGGAGACCTGGGATCGAGTCCCATGTTGGGCTTCCTGCTTCCCTCTCTGCCTGTATCTTTGTCTCTCTCTGTCTCTCTTTCTCATGAATGAATAAATAAAATCTTAAAAAAAAAGACCAAGTATAAAGATTGGAAAGGAAGAAATAAAATTTTCATTTTTAAAATCTACTTAGAAAAACTAATGGAGGGCAGCCCTGGTGGCTCAGTGGTTTAGCGCCTGATCCTGGAGACCGGGGACCAAGTCCCACGTCAGCCTCACTGCATAGAGCCTGCTTCTCTCTCTGCCTGTGTCTCTGCCTCTCTCTCTCTCTCTCTCTCTCAGGAATAAATAAAATACTTAATACAAAAAAAGAAAAGAAAAAAGAAAAGAAAAGAAAAGAAGAGAAGAGAAGAGAAGAGAAGAGAAGAGAAGAGAAGAGAAAAGAAAAGAAAAGAAAAGAAAAACCAATGGAAGCAACAGAGTTTCAAGACTAATAAGAAAGTTCAGTAAGGTTGCTGGATTCAAGACAAACTTTAAAAATTTGCTAGCATTTCTGTATAGCAGCCCTCAACTAGAAAATTGAATAGAACAAGAGCATTTTCAAGAGCAATACAAACTATGAACTACTTAGTTCGACAAAACAGTGAACTATTTCACTGGGGCAAGAATACCCAGACATTCCTGGAGTAAACTATACAATTAATAAAGGATATAAAAATATTTAGAATAAAATAAGAGACATTTCATGCTCTTTGAATGTTTGACTCAGAAGTATAAAGATGTATAAACTCCCCCAAATTAACCTATGTATTCAATAAAATCCCAATCAAAACTTCAGTTGAATATTTAAGAACCCAATGAACTTTCTCTAAGATCTATATGGAATAATAAGGGTCCAGCAATAACTCAGTCAACCTTGAAAAAGAAAAGTAAAGGGGAGTTTCATCTACCAAATAATAAGACATGTTGCAAAGTCATAACAATAAAAGCAGAGTGCTGGTAGCACAAACATAGACAAAAAAGATAATCAGGACAGAAAAGAGAGAGAGAACTCGGAAATTGACCTATCTAGAAATACGGGAACTTGTTATATGATAAAGTGGGAGCTGCAACTATGCAGGCAAAGAATAAACTGTTCAACTGATAATGTTGGGAAAACCATCTCCCTTGATGGAGAAAAATGAAATGCACCCTCTACCAAGCACCACATGCAAAGGATGTTTGAACTTGTCAGTTATCAGATAAAGGCAAATTAAAATAGCCCTTTATAGCTATCCTGCCATACACCTGGGAATCTGGTTAATACCAACACCAGGTGGCGTTGAGCACGTAGGACTGGAGGGCCCCACGTGACACTCTTGGATATGCAGACTGCTGCCATTCTGGGTGGCATTCTGGCAATACTCAGTCAATTAACTGAGGGGGAACCTGGTCTTAATGACAGTAGAGGGATCTCCTCCCAAAGATACTGGCATTGCCTGAGTGGCACTTGCTGAGCTGCCAGGGACTCAGGGATCAGCAGAGCTGCTGCACAGAAGTCCTAGCTAGTGTTCTAGTGCCCAGGATCCTGCAGGGCTTGCTAGACCAGGCTGAGAGGTTGGTGGGCTATCCCAACAGGTGATGACCCCACAAAGAAGAGGCATTATTGCAGCTTCTTCATCTGCTGCTACAGTCAGTACTGCAAGGGTCCCAACCCAGTATCCACCTAGCCATGGGGGTCCTCCCCCACCTAAGGGCAAGGGCCCTTCCAGGCATGATGGGCCAGCCACTTGGCCTGAAGCCTCCATGGGTCGCCCAGTGGGGATCCCCCTGGGTGAGCAACTCTAATGGGCATGTCCCCTCCAGGAATGCAGGGCTCTCCTCCTGGGAAGGGAGGGCCCCTCCCCTGGGAATGCACTCACCAAGGCCCTTGACTCACCTTGGCCCTTATCAATTCCTTACCTGCTTCCCTGAAAGGCTATACATAGTCCCTTTACTTTCTTGTGGCCTATGAAACTAGTTTATAATAAACTATTTTAAGAATATTGTGAAACAGGGGCTCCTGAGTGGCTCAGTCGGTTAAGTGTCTGCCTTCAGCTCAGGTCATGATCCCAGGGTCCTGGGATGGTGTTGGGCTCCCTGCTCAGTGGGGAGCCTGCTTCTCCCCTTCCCTCTGCCTGCTGCTCTGCCTACTTGTGCTCTCTCTCTCCGTCAAATAAACAAATAAAATATTTTTTTTTAAAAAAGAATATTGTGAAACAAACAAAAACCCCCGTAGGATTGAATGAAAGCAGTAACAGTGAAGCATATAATACCAACCACGAGCTGATAGTGTATTATATACTGATAATATAAAATATATTATCATTTTAATAGATTTAAAATTTATCTGTACAACAACACACAGGGTTGACTAACACTTATTGCATGTGTTATCTACTGCTACTTACCAAATTACCCCCAAACTTAAACAGCAGTAAACATTTATTACCTCCCATGACTTCTGTGGGTCAGAAAGTCTGTGTGTTAGAGCAGCTTCTGGAAGTAGGTTATAAACTCTGGGTGACTCTGGCTCAGGGACACTCACATTCAAACTGTTGACCAGGGCTGCAGTCACCCTAGGGCTGAATGGGCACTGGAGGGTCCCTTTCAGAGGTGGTGCTTTCACATGGTTGCAGGTTAGTGCTGGCGGTTGGTGAGAAGCTCCCTTCCTTACCACCTATGCCTCTCAGGACTACTGGAGTACCTTTATGACATAGCAGCTGGCTTGCCCTAGAGCCAGAGGACCAAGTGATCCCAGGAGGAAGCTACAGATTTTATTTATTTATTCATGAGAGAGAGAGAGAGAGAGAGAGAGAGGCAGAGACACAGGCAGAAGGAGAAGCAGGCTCCATGCAGGGAGCCCAACATGGGACTCGGACTCGATCCCGGGTCTCCAGATCACGCCCTGGGCCAAAGGCAGTGCTAAACAGCTGAGCCAACTGGGCTGTCGTACAGGGTCTTTTATAACCTACTTCCAGAAGCTAGATGCTGACACTGCTGCTGTGTTTTATTTGTTTTGTTTTAAGATTTTATTTGTTAGAGAGAGAGAGAGAGCACGCATGAGCAGCGGAGTAGCAGAGGGAGAGGGAAAAGTAGGCTCCCTGCTGAGCACAGATGTTTACCTGACTGAGCCACCCAGGCAGCCCTGCCACATTTTATTTGTTAGGAGCAAGTTGCTAAGTCTGACCCACTCTCACGGGGACGGATATTGGGCTCCATCTTTTGAAGAGAGAAGTATCAAAGAATTTGTGTACATATTTTAAAACCAAACTAGCAAAAGGTATACATTTAAACAAACTAGCAAAAGGTATACATTAAATACTTTGGAATGGTGATAGGGAAGAAGAATGGGAATGGGACCAAAGGGGATAGATGGAAGGAAGGACAGGAGGGAGACAGGCCAACAGGAAGCCCTGTGGTACCAAAGGCCACAGTGTGCCACAGACCCAGGATTGTGTTTAACTCTCTGCAGTGACAGTAAAACAAACAAAACAAAACAAAACAAAACATGGTGTGCATCTTTTTTGGTCTATTTTCTATAGAGTAAAACAAAAAAGAATGTGTATCTTTTTGGTCTAGTTTGTATATTTCATATAAACACATAAAACGTCATGTTTAACAGCTTTTGGGTTTTGGTGTTCTTAATCCTGGCTAGGATTTTATCAGACATATTGATCTACAACTAGGTTTTTCTCACTTAACCATGCACCTTGGAGAGTTTTTTTCATGTCACTCTATAGAGGTCTTCTTTCTGCTACTGCACATCATTCCATAGCATGGATATGCCAAAATTTTTTGTTTTAGATTTTATTTATTTATTCATGAGAGACACAGAGAGAGAGAGGCAGAGACACAGGCAGAGGGAGAAGCAGGCTCCATGCAGGAAGCCCCGACATGGGACTCCATCCCGGGTCTCCAGGATCACGCCCTAGGCCAAAGGTGGCGCTAAACCACTGAGCCACCCGGGCTGCCCAGATATGCCAAAATTGATTTAATCACTTCCTGACTGATGGACATTCAGGTTGATTTTCCTTGTCTTCCTTTTTCCTTTCCCTGGTTGGCTGGGGTTCTCTCTCATTCTACTACATACCTCCACCTTTACTTCTCTGTCCTCTCTATACTTTATCTATTTTGTCTCCCCTGGAGTTCAAGATGGGCGGACAAGGGACATGTGAGATGGATTGTGCAGCAAGAAAAGGTTGGAACTTGAGGACAGGCAGGGGATTCTGTGGTAGATTTGCTGTTCCTTCAGCCTTACTCCTCCTGACCAGCTGTATGGAGCATATGGTATACCTGGTCCTTGCCTTCAAAGACCTCAGGTCTAGCATGGGGACAGACATGTGAGTGACCCACCCAAGGCAGAATAACATAGGCTGAAGGGGCAGCCTTCCAAGCCTAACTGGCTGCCTGGGCTCTCTGCCCACCCCCATCACTCACTAGCTGTGTGATGTTGGGCGAATTGTGTCACCATCCGGGACCCATTTTTCCATCTGTAAAATGAGGATATAAGAATCTCTTTTTTCTTATAAGGTTGTTCTGAGAAATAAATAAAAGAATATGTAGAAGGTGCCTAGCACAGTGCCTGGCACATAGTGATCTCAGAACACTGAACTGTGAGGAAACTAGCCAGAGTGAGGCCATGTATAAATCAGGGTACCGATCGAACAGGGAGACATGGGCTCTGGGCTCTGTGGGGTTTGAAGAAATCCTCACAAATGAAGGGCATAACCCAACCAAGGAAGGCAGCCTTTCCACCTGGAGGAAGGTATTCTGGGGGATGGAGAAGCACTAGGGTAGAAATAGGAGGCCTGCTTGGGGGATGGGAAGTAGTGCCTGTGGCTGGAAGGTCACGTTCATTGGCAAGGGGAGGAAGGGTCCTTTGAGGGGCATGTATGGGCAGCCTTCTGGTGGAGGAGGAGGTTCAGGGCCCTTCCTTGGACTTGAGCCTCAAAGCTAGAGTTGCATGTGCCTCACAGGACAACTGTCAGGGTCAGGCGAGGCTCTGGGAGGGAGCTCCCTTCCCACCACCCTGCTGCCTTCTTCAGCAGGGGCCTCCTCCCAGGGCCTGGCCACTCCCAGCATCCAGTACCCCCACCCCTGAGCCGGTTGGAAGGCAGGCAGGAGGCTTCTCGCGGGGGCTGTGCCGGGTGGGCGGTTTTCCCAGAGTGAGGAGTGAAGTGGGACTGACTTGGCACCAGCTCGCTCAGATATAGACATTACTGGCCGGGTGACCAGCCTGCCCAGTTAGCTGGAGCCCAAGTTCTGGTCCTAGGGGCTGCCACAGGACCCCCGAAGGGGCGTGGCATGTCACAGCGGGAGGTCGGAGGGGCACCGGCCATGCCAGGTGTGGGGCGGAACCCGGCTAAGGCCACGCTGCAGTTGGTAGCGGGCACTGGCAGGAAGAAGAGCCGCCTGAGCAGAACAAGGCAGGACCGGTGGGAAGAGACCAGCTGGAGCAACCAAAGGTGGAGCAGAGCTGCCCCGAGCCCCCGAGGGGTCAGGGCCAGGAGCCTGGCTCCAAGCCGGGTAAGGAAACAGTGGATTTGTGGAGGGAGCAGGGGGAGGCAGGCGCTGGAGGGGCTGAGGTGTCACCTCTGATGCCAAAGCCTCACTCAGCATTATGTCCCAGTCCAAGAGGAAGACACTGGCACCTCCCACTTCAAGGCGCCACGCTTGGGTGGCTGCGAGAATTCGACGGGACCAGAGTGGCTGGGAGCCCTTTCTTCTTTACCGCAGTTGGGTCTTCTCCCAGGACCTGGTGGAGCAGGGGGTCAGTCCTGCAGAGCAGGGGTGGCTCTGCATTTCCTGCGGTTCCGGGGAACCCCAATAAACAGGATTCAGACATTTCAAGGTGCAGATGGAGCAAGGCCTAGAGTATTAGAGAGAGAAAAGGACTCTCGGCTTCTGAGCCCAGCCTTGCCACCCTGCTGCCATTTGACCCCAGGTGACACTTCTCTGTTCCCTCGGCCGTAAAGCGGGGCTGGACTGAGAGCAGACAAAGAGGCCCTGAGGTCTCTGCCATGCGGCGCACTACTGCTCCGAAAGGAGATGTCACACTAGAATGCTCTTAGACACAAGGGGCAGGGACGCCTGGGTGGCTTAGTACCTGAGCATCTGCCTTCGGCTCAGGGAGTGATCCCAGGTCCTGGGATCAGTCTTGCATCAGGCTACATGCAGGAAGCCCGTTTCTCCTTCTGCCTATGTCTCTGCCTCTCTCTCTGTATCCCTCATGAATAAATAAATAAAACCTTAAAAAAAGAAACAAGGGGCAGATGGGGGTCCAGTCAGACCCACTCACCTGAGGTCCTCTGTGCAGAGTGAGGCCGGTCCTGAGAATGCTGCACGGGAGCGGAGCCGGGTGAGGACACTGCGCCAGGCCTTCCTGGCCCTACAGGCTGCTCTGCCCGCTGTGCCGCCCAACACCAAGCTCTCCAAGTTGGACGTGCTGGTGCTTGCCACCAGCTACATAGCCTACCTCACCCGCACACTTGGCCATGAGTTGCCTGGCCCCGCCTGGCCACCCTTCCTGCGTGGACTCCGCTACCTGCACCCTCTCAAGGTAGGCCACGAGCCCAGGGCCTTGGGGAGTGGGGTTTGGGCTGGAATGGACGTAGGCTTCCCTGCCCTGAGCAGAGCTGACATGAGGACTGGCTGCTTCCTGCTCTCTCAGACAGAGAGGCTGGCTCTTGGGACGGGGCTGACCCTGGGTGCAGTGGGGGTGGTGACTCAAAATGACTTCATGAAAATGTGGTTCCTCCAAGGGAGGGAAATTCACAGAGGCCCCAAGACTCTGGGGTGCCTGGTGGCAGAGAAGGAAAAGGAGCAGTTTCTTAGGCTGGGGCCTGGGAAAGGAAACCACACTGGGAGAGTCCTAGATCCCAGGGCACATCACCCCATCATTGTACAGTGCCTCAGTGTTCTCTGGACTTCTGCCATAGGAGGGATCCCTGCCCTGGGAGAACAAGGTCTCAGAAGGCCTCACTTGAGAAGGAATCAAGCTGGGGTGGGGGAGGGGCCAGCAGTGGGGGCGCTGGATCATGCATGTGTGGGGTGCTTCCTGCATGCACCACTTCCTAGACCAGGACCTACCTTTCCTGAGCCTCAGCTTTTTCATATGTATAAGAAAATAACACGAGCCTTACTTCCGCTTCAGATGAAATGAGATCATGAACGAAGGGTATAATCAACATTATTCACCATCACAATAACAGCAATAACATTATTTGGGTGCTAACCATATGCCAGGAGCTGGGCTTAGCACTCCAGTCCTTCTTTTCCATCCTCTCGTCCACACAAGAACCAAATGAGGATTACTTGGCAGATGAGGAATTGAATCTCAGGGAGATTAAGTGGCTTAATGCAGTCCAGCCCCGAGCGTGTCTGACCTCAGAGCCCACGTTCACAGCCACCAAGCAGGCCAAGGGTACAGAATTGTAAGCTGCTGGTTGCTGAGTGGTTTAACCGTTAGAAAGGACGTGTCATCTCTGCCCTCTGAGGCTAGACAGCACTGGAATGGGGCCAGTCTTGTTTTTTACAGAGGATATTTTCATCATCTCTCTCCTCTAAACCTCACAGTTCTGAAATGTCTTGAAACTTAAGATTTTTTTTTCTTTCATGCAAATATAGCTAAAATGCAAGCGCTTGAGACTACATGGGGGCAACTCAGAAATGCTAACAGTGGCACAGTCATTTCCTTAGCTGTAAAGTGGTGACCCAACTAAGGCCCTTGCATGTAGGAGGTGATGGATAAACATTTTGAAGAATGAACAGATGAGAGCCAGGTTCGATCTAGAACTCTGGCAGTGTTGGTGGGATGGGACAGTTAGCTGGGAGCAGTGCCCCTTTGGTGCTGCCCACCCCCATAGAGGGCCTGCCAAGAGGAGGGCAGACCTCAGAGCAGTCAACCGGGGGTTTTCTGGGTTGTCCTCGCTCCTGCTGTAAGGATGGGCAAGGAGGTCCCCAGCTCAGATGGACAGGGCAGCACTGATAAGCGTGGCCAGAGGTTCTGGGGCCAGAGGCTGGGCAAAGAAGAGGTCGGGACTGTTCACTATTAGGAGGAACCTCTCCTTGCCCCAGCTCTGTTGCCCTCCTCACTGCCCAGCTCCCTGGCTGTTGCCAGCTTCTGCTCCCTCCCACTATCGGGGGTAGGGGGAAGCTCCTTTCAGGGCCCTTGCTCTCATCAGACAGCTCTTCATGTGTTTCTCTGCCGGGCTCCAGTAGTCAGGAGAATGCAGGGAGTCATAAGTGGTGGTGAGCCCAAGACCACTGTCATCAGAGCAGTGCTGGTGGTGGAGGGTCTCAGGGATGGGGGGCTAGAGAAGGCCAAATTTGGGATGCCAAGGACTACGAGAGGCTGTAATAGTGAGCATGACTCACTTCCCATCATCGTCTCTTGCAGAAGTGGCCCATGCGGTCTCGTCTCTATGCTGGAGGCCTGGGGAGCTCTGGCCTTGACTCCACCACAGCCACCACCTCAAGCCACAGAACAAAGGAGGAAGAGGCCAGGCCCTAAGTCTCTGAAGAGGCAAACGGTCTCTTTCCCACGAGGCCACTCTCACCGGCTCTTGGTGACAAATGAGCATCACACTTGCCTTTTTCTCAAGTTAGGGACCTGGATTCTCTATTGGCCCTGCTTGTCTTTACTCTGACTCTCAACCCTGGGATGAGATGGACTCAGGTTCAGCTCCAAGGTTCCAGCACACAGACCAGGCGAAGCAATGGGCCCTTCAGCGATGGGAGAGTACCCCAGGAGCACCGGTGGGGCAAGGGTGGGGGGCAAAAACTTATCTTGGCACTGAGGGCTCTGCTGTGGCAGCTGCAAGGGAAGTGGGAGAAGAAGGGGTTTGGCTGGGTTGGAAGCTGAGTTAGGGCACCACCTCCTGCCTTTCTCCCCTTAGCTTCCCACAAAGCCTCCAGACAATGCAAGAACAGAGACATGGCTGAGCTGGTGCAGAGGTAGTGGCTTAGGGCGGCCGCAGCTGCAGGTGCTGATGGGAAAGCCAAGGGCAGGGCAGGCTCTGGGTAGCTGTGATTGTGAACAGAACTGGGCCAGGGTCACGTAGCCAGATGGAAACTCAAGAAAGGAACCTGTTTGTTATTGTTCCACAAGACCTTACCTGATATCCAAAAAGCAGTGGCAAATTTAGGAATCTAGTCTACACTGTGATCTCTCCAGCTGACCCTCATCACTACATTTCCTCCCTCTCTGGGCTCTGTACCCTACCGCTCTCTTCGCGATATGACTTCTAATGTACAGGTTAAGCCAGAAAGCTTGCATTGCTCACTTTCCTGTTTCCAGAGGAATTTTTTGATGGTCCCAGCCGCCCAGTTTGATATGATCTTATCCTAGAGGCAGGTCTACCGGAAGTGAAGCAGACAGCACCCAAAGGCCTTCTATCTGAAGACTACTGATGGACCAGATTACATCTTTGAAGGACCTTAGAAGGAGAACACTTATCTTTTCCAGGGGATGATAATTACAGTCTTCTCTTTCCATTGTGTTAGAAACCTAACCTCCAGGAAAAACAAGATAGGCCTGAGTTCAGTGGGTTCTTTGTATGATTTTGGCCTAAGGCCTCACTGGCTGTGGAGTTATTTCTACAATCTGTCTACAAATGAGCTGCCCAGCCCCAGCTCCTCCCCCACAGGCACTGGCCTCCCAGGCACTCCTTAAGTCTTGCTGTGCGGTGTCAGAGATCTCTGAGAGCTTTAGTGCAATTTCTCTCTGGCTCTGAAGAAATAATTTGAGAACGAATCACAGAGTCTACACACCCTGAAAGTAACTTTCCGGATTAGCTTCAAACCCAAAGGCACCTGAAGTCCAAAGAAGGAACCAGCTGTTGGTTAAAATTCAGTGTCTCAGAGGGGAAGGGGATGGACCAGGCTGACTAGAGTCCCAACGAGTAGCCTTAGAGCCACCATTGCCATCATGAGTCTAAATGAGGTTCTGGCATGATGAGCCACTGTTCCTCCCCTGGGCTGGACAGGGCAGCAGGGGAAAGGAGCTGAAGGGTGACTCAGCAAGTTGGAGTGGAGGCATTAAAAGACACAGAACGTCCCAGCCCAGCCACGGGCGCATGGGGCGGGCGGGGGAGAGCAGCTGAACTGTGGCTGGGAGCCATGGGAAGGTCTCCGCCAAGGCTGAACTCATAAATCTACCAACGTTCCACTGAGGGGCCTGCAGACCTTGTGCAGAACTGCTCCTGAGTGGCTGGATGAGGCCAAGCAGGGGCAGAGACCAGGTGTGGGTGGGCATGAGCACACTGTTCTTCACAAGACCATAAAAGTCCAGCTTGAATGTTCTATTTTTAAAGCCAAACAGCAATAACTTCCTGGTTGAGTTTGAAAGTGGTGGGCAGAGGAACAGATGAATTTCCTCCCAAGCTGGTGGCACACAATCTTTTTCTGGGAATGAAACTGGGGAAGTTGGTTTGGGGCATGAATTGGGGGGAGGCCCCCTCATGATGACTAAGGGGACTAGCTTGGAGCCTGCCCCACCCTACTGCTCAGGCTCCAACCTTTGCACCGTAGTAGCAGGCCCCCCTGGGGTGATTGCATTACCCTGGTAGAGGAGACAAGGTCAGCAAAGGAAGTTGAAGCTGGTGGAAGGCTGAGGAAGGGCAAATGCCATCGATACAAGTTGCTTAGGCTGCCCCAAGCTCTGTCTGGGCAAAGCTGTTTTCCTTCATCCCCAGGCCAGTCTGGGGTTCAGAGGTCATATCCTCCAGCCAGAGAGCACCCGACACAGGCCAGATTGCCAAAGTGCTGTGAGGAGGCAGGCAGAGTCAAGGGAAGGACCAGGGGATGAGTGGGAAGAACAGAGGAAATGTCAGGTCAGAGACGTGGATCTACAACCAGAACCAGGAATTCTTTGCCCCTGCAGCAGCAGAAGAAAAACACCTGCTCTCTGGGAGACTTTTTATTCTCACCAGGTCTGGAGGCATGGGGTCAGCAAGAGTGGTAAGAGGCAGTTAACACTTAGGTCCAAAGTCAGCTTTGGTTCAAGAAGCTCCAAAAGGAGAGAGAAGCACAGGTGACAAAGTGTCACTAAGGTGACCTAGCTCAGGAGTCAGGAGTATGGCTGGTCCACTTGATTAGCTGGTACTGCCTCCCCAGGTGCCCATGACAGCGGGAGAGGCAGTGGTAGCCAGGACAGCTTCCCCAGAGCTAGATGCGCATGTGCTTCCTGAGGAGTGGCCTAGCTGCGGGGCAGAGGCTTGGGCCCTGGGAGGAGCAGACCTGGCCCAGGAATGCCTAAGTAGAAGGTAGAGACTGGATTTTACCAGTTGAGAACTAGAGTAATTAAAACACAAGATCTAATCTTTCTGAGAAATTCCTTTTCTCTTCCTCTTGAAGGGGCCTGGCTAGGATGAATCAGATGGCACTGTCCTCCTCTTTGGTGGCACAAGCCCTAAACTCAGGGCCCCTGCAAGCTGGGTGTTGTAGATTAGGAGTTGGCTCACTGGCCACAATGTACCCTATCCAGCCACCTCCTTCCTTGCCCTGTATGTTTTTGCAAATCAGTTTTGTGGGAAGACAGTCACATTCATTTGTTTACACATTACCTAGAGCTGCTTTCCTTATACCACAGCAGAGTTGAATAGCTGAGACAGATTAACCCTAAAATATTCACAATATGGCCCTTTAAGAACAAGTATACTGACCCTCACTCTAGATCATAGGTATTCAAAGTGTGGTCTGGGAACTCAGGGGGTTCCCTGAAGCCCTTTCTAAGTGGCCCAAACCATTTTCATAATATAAGATGCTATTTGCCTTTTCTCACACTTCTGTCACACATCATGCAATTTTCCAGAAGCCGTACAACATGTGATATTGCAACAGATGGAATGTAGAAGCAGATAGGAGAATCCAGCTGTCTCTTACAACAGACATTAAAGATATTTGCAAAAATGTAAAACAATGCCACTGTCCTCACTAAATATTTTCTGATATGCAAAATAATTATTTTTCATAAAAATGTTATATATATTCACATAGAGTGGATTAATTAATGCAATTATTTGAAGATTTTATTTATTTTAGAGTGAGAGAGAGAGCACGCTAGTGCATGCAGGTTGGGGAAGGGCAGAGGGGGAAGGAGAGAAGCAGATCCCCCCACTGAGCACAGGGCTTGACTCCATGCCCTCCATGCTGATCTGATCTGGATCTGTATGACCCTGAGATCATGACCCAAGTTGAAACTAGAACCAGTCACACAACTGATTGAGCCACTCTGGTGCCCCTAATTAATGTAATTTTTAAATAACAGCAAGATATCAGCTGTTGAGGAGCAAAACAAGACAAGGGACCATCTCAATGGTCTACGGCAGGAGCTGCAGAATTATGTGTAACCTACAGAAGATAGCTGAAGAAGCTGATTGTGCACTGAATAAACTGAGAGGTAATGAAGGGCAAAGACGATTGCGATGTTTTTTTTTTTACAACTTACGATGTAAGTTGAAAAAACTTACAAAAAGTTATGATCCAGAAATCAGAATAAGAACAATCCGCCATGTTAAGGATGCTGAAAGGAGATAAACAGGCTCAGTAAATCAGGCCTAAATAACATCAGTTACATCAGCCTTCAGTGGGTTGGAACCTCTGGGTTGGGGCCAAGTTGGATGAAAATAGATCCTATGTCCCACATCCCAGAAACCACAGCTAACTGCACGCTGGGTGGAAGAGCCCCTGGAGCTCCTGGCACAAATATAAGTACATTCTCTGTAAAAGTGCAAATTTTAAATAGGGCACGGGGAGGGAGCCACCCATAATTGATGCACCCATGTCCAGTGAATAGAAAACTATCAAGGTCTGATATGCTCTGAGAAGACGTGCAGTAGCATAAACCAGAAGTTGAAGCAAAGCTCAGCTGTAACTGCTGAAGTGTGGGCATGTGCCAAGCCTGCTAGGAAGGGCTACATCTCATTGCAAGAAGGGATTGGCCCTGATGCTGAGAGGACTGCCAGATGTGGGATGTGCCAATCAGCAGAAGTCCTCCTTTACAGGCCAGGCTGGTGAATAACAGTTCACTAACAGTTATAGTACTCCACCAACTGGCCAAGGAAGTGAGGCTCCCTTTGGACCAGTCTCACCTATATTGGCAACAACATGCCCCCACCATTATTTTCCTGGGCATAAAGGCAGACCAGGATAGATTTTTTTTCTTTTGGAAGTTTCATCATAAAAATATGCCATTGACCCAGATAGGCAGGCTTTTCATACCTTACTATAAAATGAATATCTACTTGTGTCTTTGAAAGGTGGAACTCTAGGGGCACCTAGGCCACTGAGTTGCATAAGCTGCCAACTCAGAGCTTCAAACCCAAAGGCGCCTGAAGTCCAGACAAAGAAGGAACTAGCTGGGATCCCTGGGTGGCACAGCGGTTTAGCGCCTGCCTGTGGCCCAGGGCGCGATCCTGGAGACCCGGGATCGAATCCCACATCAGGCTCCCTGCATGGAGCCTGCTTCTCCCTCTGCCTGTGTCTCTGCCTCTCTCTCTCTCTCTCTCTCTCTCTCTCTCTGTGACTATCATGAATAAATAAATAAAATCTTAAAAGAAAAAAAAAAGAAGGAACCAGCTGTTTGTTAAAATTCAGTTGCCTCTGCTGGGGATTTACCCTAAAGATACAGATGCAGTGAAACGGCAGGACACCTGCACCCCAATGTTTATAGCAGCAATGTCCACAATAGCCAAACTGTGGAAGGAGCCTCGGTGTCCATTGAGAGATGAATGGATAAAGAAGATGTGCTCTATGTATACAATGGAATATTACTCAGCCATTAGAAACGATGAATACCCACCATTTGCTTCAACGTGGATGGAACTGGAGGGTGTTATGCTGAGTGAAGTTAGTCAATCGGAGAAGGACAAACATTATATGGTCTCATTCATTTGGGGAATATAAAAAATAGTGAAAGGGAATAAAGGGGAAAGGAGAGAAAATGAGTGGGAAATATCAGGGAGGGAGACAGAACATGAGAGACACCTAACTCTGGGAAACGAGCAAGTGGTGTAGAAAGGGAGGTGGGTGGGGGGATGGGGTGACTGGGTGATGGGCACTAAGGGGGGAACTTTATGGGATGAACACTGGGTGTTATGCTATATGTTGGCAAATTGAACTCTGATAAAAAATATACAAAAACAAAAACAAAATAAAATAAAATGAGAAAAAAATAATAAAATAAAATAAAATTCAGTACCTCAGAGAGGGAGAGGATGGGCCAGGCTGACTAGAATCCCAACAGGTAGCCTTAGAGCCACCATTTCCATTGTGAGGCTAAATGTGGTTCTGGCATGACAAGCCACTGTTCCTCCACCATGCACTCTATTTGTGCTCTTGGTTTCAGATCAGATCAAGATCTCAGGATCATGTGATGATGATCCTCGAGCTCCTTAGGCTTTGCACTCAGCATGGAGTCAGCTCTCTCCCCCTCCTTTTGTCCCTCTCCTTACTCACCTAAGCTCCTATGCCTCTTGCCTGGGCTCTCTCTAAATAAATAAATAAAATCTTTAATTTTTTTTTTTTTAAAGAAGAGTGGAACTCTACATGGGGAAAGATGGTGTTACTAAAAAATTATGAAATCCTTGGCTGCATTTGAAATTCCAGGCTGAGTACAGGACCAAGGAGGGTAGAAAATCTGTAGAAAACAGATTTTCATGGGGCTCTTGTTATGTGTGAGATATGGGGGAGTGGAGAGAGAACAACTGAATAGCTCTTTTTAAAAGGCAATGTCACTTTGTAGAAGAGATCTTGATATTGCAAATTGCTCCAAGAAACCAGCTGTTTAGAAACACCACCAGTGAAGCGGTGGGTGTGTTATTAATGCCATGCTTATTTAAGACTTGGAACGGAAAGGGGCTGGTCTCATGCATATTAAAAGAAGCCAGAGCTTTCCACAGCCTCCCGAAAACAGTACAAATCCTAAGTCAATCATTATATGTCTGTCCTCCTAAAGCCCTTTTAAGAGGAAAAGTGTTCGTTCCAGCTAAAGATGACACAGAGATTTGTGGGGCTTTCTGCCCACTCTCTTTACTGGAGGATTTTTTTTCATTCCTGTATTACAAGGATAACTTTGTACAAAGTCAGAAGTGGGACCGTCAAGAAGTCTCTTACAAAGACCTAAATTGACAAAGCATCTATGTTGAAATAACTCCTCTGGCTTTACCAGAATCTTCTCTTAAATTTGCATCCTGAGCCAGAGAAATCACTTATTTTGAAATAACTCCTACCTCTTCCCAAATTGCAAAATTGTGGAAGAAAGTGACTCTGATCTTCATAGAAGGGTATCTAAAGGGATTGATCAGTTCTCCCATAGTCTTTGTTTTATCCCAACTTGATGTGGTCCTGGATGATTATCTCATCTAGTACAATAATTACTATTCTCTCCGGGCTTTCATTCAACTCGTGCTCAGTTATGGCAACTATGCAACACTGTTTTTCCAGAGACGCTCTAAACAAATATGAAGAAACAGAGCAGGAAAGAGAAAACTTGGGGTTGTAAAGCATACTTGACTCTGAATTAGAAATTACCTGCCTTAGAGGACTCCTGCATGAGTGACATGTTTTCTAAGAAAAATTGTTGGATTTCCATTTCTGACAGTATGGTGGACTAGATATGCAGGGAAATCCTCCTGGTACAGAACACTCCAAATGATGGATAAAATATTAAAAACATACTTTTAGGGATGCCTGGGTGGCTTAGTCAGCTAAGCATCCAACTCTTGGTTTTGGCTCAGGTCATGATCTCAAGGTCCATGGAATCAAACTCCATGTTCAGTGTGAAGTCTGCTTGAGATTCTCTCCCTCTCCCTCTGCTCCTCCTCATCCCTCAAATAAATAAATAAAATCTTTAAATAAAAACCCACATATTTTTAAATGCATTTTTGAGCCAGCAGAAAAGTAGGGGAAAGGAATAGAAGAAAGGATAAGAAATCATAAAATAAAAAATGGTAAGCCAGCACTGAAGCTAGTATTGCCTTAGTAGTATCTACAGATTGTTGGTGGCCCAGGCCAGGGTTTTAATACACCAAATTTGGATACAAGAGACAAAGCCTGGGGCCCATACAAAATGGGAAGTTGAGTCAGAGATCCTGTCCTAAAGCTGGAGTCACCAAAAGGCAATACCCTCAGTATGTAAAAGAGAGTTGTCCACACTTTGCCTAAATAGACCTTGGCTAGGGTGGGAGATGGGGGGAAGTTTCCCAGAGATTTCTAAGTCGTCAAAAACAAAAAGCCAAAAATTTCAAATGGTCTCAGTTTAGAAGTGTTTGTAGGCACAAGCAAGTACAATTTCTCTCCAGAATAATATATTTTAAATCTAGGCTTTGGGGGCACTTGGGTGACTCAGTGGTTGAGTGTCTGCCTTCAGCTCAGGGCATGATGCCGGAGTCCTGGTATCAAGTCTTTCATCAGGCTCCCTGCAGGGAGCCTGCTTCTCTCTTTGCCTATGTCTCTACCTTTCTCTGTGTCTCTCATGAATAAATAAATAAAATCATTAAAAAATATATAGGCTTTGGAGAGACCTGTGTGGCTCAGTAGTTGAGTGTCTGCCTTCAGCTCAGGGCATGATGCTAGGGCTCCAGGATCGAGTCCTACATTGGGCTCCCTGCTTCTCCCTCTGCCTATGTCTCTTGCCTTTCTTTCTGTGTCTCTCATGAATAAATAAAAAAAATTTTTTTTTAAATCTAGGCTTTGAAGGGTTCCCATGAATAAAATTCTAACAAACTTGAGCTCAGAGCAAACAGTTATAAAAATCTGAAGGAAACATATGCCACCATAAACAAATGATAGCAGAAACACTGAACTGTAGAATCACACTTGCAATGACTATAGATGCAGTAATGTTTAGGTACATGATACACATTGAACATGTTTTATATGTCTAAGGAAATAATGAGTATTTTGAAAAGACAATTCAGGAACAAGAGGCTAAAAATGACCAGGCAAAATTGGGGGAAAACAATTTCTAGAAAATAAAAATATAATATTTAACATTATATTTTATATATAATATATATTATATTATAACCAACCTAGTGGATGGTTAGAAGCTGCTGAACACAGAACAAATAAATTGGAAAATAGATCTGAAGAAACGACTCAGAATTCAGTACCTATGGATAAAGAAAAGAGATGGAAAGTAGAAAAAGAATATAGGAGAATATGTTCATGAATCTGGAATAAGGAAATACTGCTTAAAGGAAAAAATCTGATAAACTGTACTACATAAAATTAAGAACATCTGTTCATCACAAGACAGCAACTGAGAGAGTGAGCGAAAAAGACAAATTCATAGGCTGGGAGAAGATATTGGGGTGCATATCATCAAAAGGGCTTATATCAAGAAAATATTAAAAATCCCCACGGAGCAATAAGAAAAAGGCTGAATGTCCAACTGTAAATGCCCTAGAGACTTAATGAAGTGCCTTTTTCTTTTTTTTTTTTTTTTTAAGTAATCTCTACACACAATCCCAAAATCTACAGTTACATGCTCCACGGACTGAGCCAGACAGGCCTCCGAATGAGGAACCTTTCCAAGGAGGATATCCCAGGGGTCAAGATGGCCAGCTTCAAAAGTGATTAGAAATATAAATAAAATAGAAAAGTGTTTCCTTGGCAAATAAAAAAGAAAGAAATATGCAAATTAAAATCACAATTCACATTCGCTGGGACGGTTATTATCTGTATCTATTAAATCTAGCAAGCACACTCCTAGGTATATACACTCAAAATATGTGTGCACAAGTGCATCGAAAGATGTGTACAGGAATGCCCATAATAGCATTATTTGTAGTATCCCCAAACTAGAAACTTGTATTTGTTGCCTAGGGCGGTTGCAAAGACCGTTTTTCTTTACCAGCTGGCACCTTGTTTAGCTCAGCCAACAGGAGGTGCTAGAGGAAGCCTGCAAAAGGGGGAGGAGAAAGAGGGAACTTGCTTCCCGCCCCCGAGCTTGGGGGTGGCCAAAGCTCCCGGCAGTTCTCCCTGCAACCTCCACACCTCCCCGCCAACGCCCCGCTGCCTCAGGGGCCGCACTAGGTTCGAGTTTGCAGCTTTTCCCCTTCCTAGAACCAGCCTTAATGGTGCCCCTTAACGATACCTGCACCCACTCTCCCGTATTCCTTCCTCTGAGGTCCGCCTCCCCCAGGCTCCTCCTCTGTGCTTCTGGGCTCCAGTAAACTACCTCTTCCCTTTGTTAACCGCTATCCCTCCAGAGGCTTCCTTCAGTTGCCACGTGTTTCCTTGGCATTTCCCTTTGGCTTTTCCTGTCCTTATAATAAATTTCCTCTGTTAAATCACCTGGCTTCTATGTACCTGAGTGGACACTGCCTGATATGACAGCCAAGGTTTGATTCTTTTGGCATCTGTCCTGCCTCCTGACCAGGAATGCATTGGACATCACTCACTCCCTCCACCCCCCCCCTTTTTTTAAAAATTTATTCATGAGAGACACACAGAGAGGCAGAGACACAGGCAGAGGGAGAAGCAGGCTCCATGCAGGGAGCCTGACGTGGGACTGGATCCGGGGACTCCAGGATCAGGCCCTGGGCTGAAGGCGGCGCTAAATCGCTGAGCCAGCTGGGCTGCCCCTCACTTCCCTTTTAAACAGAGAACCTGAGGGCTGCAACAAGTTCACAGATCCTAACAGCCTCACTGGGTTGATTGTGGGTAGCGTCTTAATGTGGTTGCAGAAATCAACCACTGCCAAAAAGAGCAGAGCATCCTGGATGTCTATTCTGTGACTCCCTGCCAGGAGGACAATTAGGGTCACACTGCTCCTTATGAATACTCTCTGGCTGACTTTCTTTTCCTTCTGTGAATGTTCACGGGAAACTGGCATCTTTTCTAAAGTCTTCATGTCCCTCCTCAGATAGGCTGTTGAGGGAGCTGAATTTGAGAACATCTAACTCCGAAGGTGCCCTGCTGTTGCTATGGCCACCATTGTGTACGTATGTTTAATAACGTCATTGTGAGGGCTGATTCTTTAACCAGATTGTAAACATGTGTGCAGAGGTTGCCCAGCAAAGGAACGAGAAGGTTATGCAATTTGTAAGCAAAACAACGTGAGCTAAGACCTTGATGGGCCATGATTTTTCAGTGTTCTTCCCCCAGAAGTCTGTACCAACCATTATGAATCACTATAAACCCAGACTACCCTTCCTCCTTGCAGAAATCCCTCATGGTATGTGATTTTCCTGACTCAGGTACATACCTCCATAGTTCCCACCATTTAAACATGTGTCTAAATAAGGCAGGATTACAAGCCATTTCTTAAAAACCTATTTTTATCCACACTTTAGACCAGAATATTCTCATAAAATTTTCCTCATGTATACATTCTAGATAGTGCCAATGTTTTGGTCCTGTCCAGAGGCATTATCCTTAGAATCTCAGCTCCTCACCTCCTCAAATGCAATTTCCTATGGCTTCACTCAGCCACCCACTCTTACGTTGATGACCTTTACCTTGTCATCACCAATAACTGCACTATCTCCAAAATCTCTATTTCAGGAATTCTGATTGTTCCTTATCTCCTGTCCTCCATCTCCTGTAGGCTAGAGCAAGCATTCCAGCTTTTCTTCAATCTTACTGAAACCTGTGACTCATGTACTAACCATCTTGCCTCATGTCCTCATTTCCTCTCTATTCATGTCAGATTCCATGTTCATCATTATAATTGCTCTCTTGCAAATACCACTGTCCCTTGCCTCCCCTCCGCTGTTTTTGATTGGCAACATCCTGACCCTGTAGTATTTTCCACTCCAGGCCTTGCCTGAACATGGCTGGAGATGAGCACACAACTTGCTCAATAGCCTCCCTTGAAATTCTCACCATGAATCTCAAATGGGCACTCAACACTCTGTGGCAACTTTCCCTGGTGTGTTTACTTTCTACAGGCTAACACATTTATTTCCCACTCCTTTTTTCTCCTCAGACCTCCCAGCTTGCCTTCATCACATGCTCCATGGTGGAAACCCCTCAGTCATCATACCAACAACCACACCTACCAATTTCCCAGCTGTGTGCCCACGCTCCAAATGAACAAAGCCTGCCTTCTGCCTGGAGCAAGATCCCACCCCCTCTTGCCCTTTAGAAGGGCCTCACTTCTAAAAATATTCCCTCTGCCTCCTGCATCCTTAGCTTTTTCTACCCTAGGTCGTTTGTATCAGCATACAGACACTCTCTAGTATAATATCTCCCATTTAAAAAACTTCCTTGAGGGGCAGCTGGGTGGCTCAGCCAGTTAAGCGGCTACTTTCAGCTAAAGTCATGATCCCAGGGTCCTGGGATCAAGTCCCTCATTGAGCCCCACGTCGGGCTCTTTGCTTAGTGAGGAGCCTACTTCTCCCTGTCCCGGACTTATACTCTCTCTCTCTCAAATAAATAAAATATTTTTTAAAAATGTGTTAAACTTCCTTGACCCCATAGCCCCATCTCACTACCACCACACTTCTCTGTCCCACTGCATAGCAAAAAAAAAAAAAAAATTGTAAGATTTATTTATTTGACAGAGAGAGAGAGAGAGAAGGGGTGGGGGGAGTAGAGGGAGAAGAAGAGAGAAACTCAAGCAGAGGGGCACCTAAGTGGCTTGTTGGTTGAGTATCTGCCTTCAGCTCAGATTGAGATCCTGGGATCCTGGGATCCTGGGATTGAACCCCGTATTGGCTCCCCACAGGGAGGCCTGCTTCTCCCTCTGCCTGTGTCTCTGCCTCTCTCTCTGTCTCTCATGAATAAATAAAATCTTTAAAAGAATAAAAAAAAAAAAAAAAGAAAAGAAAAGAAACCCAAGCAGATTCTGTCCTCAACGCAGAGCCCTATGTGAGGCTCAATCCCACAATCCTGGGATCATGACCTGAGCCAAAATCAAGAGTTAGACACTTAACTGACTGTGTTACCCAAGCACCCCTACATAGCAAAACTTTAAAAAAAAATACTCTGTTATCTTTCTTTATTCATTCACTCCAACCAGGTGTCTATCTCCATCTTACCTCTAAAACTGCACTGGTCGTTAATGGCCTCTCTTTTACCAAATCCAGTATTCATTTCTATGGCCTCATCTTAGTTTTTTGTGTGTGTGTTTGTTTTTTAAGATTTTATTTATTTAAGACAGAGAGATCACGAGTGGAGGCATGGGGTGGGGTGGTGAGCAGAGGGACAGGAAAGGGGGAGAAGCAGACTCCCCACTGAGCAGGAACCCTGAGCTGGGGCTCAGTCTCAGGACCTCAGGATCATGACCTGAGCCAAAGGCAGCCACTTAACCAACTGAGCCACCCAGACCTGAGCTGAGCCAAAGGCAGCCACTTAACCAACTGAGCCAGCCAGGTGCCCCTTACTTTTTTTTAAGCAGCTCCACATTCAACGTGGGGCCTGAACCCATGACCTGAAATCCAGAGTCACATGCTCTACCAGCTGACCCAGCAAGGGGCCCAACTCCATCCTTTTTTTTTTTTTAAAGATCAATGTATTTATTAGAGAGCAAGAGAGTGCACGTGTGAGTGGGGGGAGGGGCAGCAGGAGAGAGAGAAATCCTCAAGCAGACACCTTACTGAGAGTGAGCCTGATGTGGGGCTGGATCCCAGGACCCTGAAATCATGACCTGAGCGGAAATCAAGAGCCGCACTCTCAACCAACTGAGATGCTCAGGCACCCCCAACTCTATTCCTTCTTGAAACACTTTTCTTTAGGTTCCCTGACCATCTGTTCCTTTTCTTCCTGGCCTTTCTTTCTCTGTTCTATTTCTAAATGTCAAAGTAGTATGGAGAAAATTAGCAAGACAAAAACCACTATAAGCAAAGTCAAAAGACAAATGATAAAACGGACAATTGTAATGGAAAAAACTCAGTTTTTCCCTTCCTAAGTAGGGGAAAACCGAGTTTCCCCCTGCTCTGTGTTTTTCTCTTGTGTGTCTTCTTTACCTTTGCAGAGAATACTGTACTTCTGACACTTCTGGTCACAAATGTATGAGGGTTTCCCCCCCACAACAGTAAGCAACTCTCCTGACACCAGCTGGATGTCCTACAATTTAAGTCAATTATCTACATTATCTACCTGAGATAGAGTCAGATCTGATAGGTAAGGGCTCAGTCCCACAAGACTGCTCCTCACTCCCACCCTCACTTCAGATACCAGTCTCAAGCTCAGGTTATCATCTGTGCGTCTTCTTTTATTTTATTTTTTTAAGATTTATTTATTTATTCATGAGAGAGAGAGAGAGAGAGGCAGAGACATAGGCACCGGCAGAAGCAGACTCCCTGCAGGGAGCCCAATGCAGAACTCATCCCAGGACTCCAGGATCACGCCCTGAGCCAAAGGCTGACACTCAACTGCTGAGCCACCCAGGCACCCATCATCTGTGCTTCTGATCTACTGGCTAGAGACTCCTCCTTGGTTTAATTAATTTGCTAGCGTGGCTCACAGAACTCAGGGAAACACGTTTTCTAGTTTATTAAAGTATATGATAAAGGAAAGAAATGAGCAGCCAGATGAGGAGACACATAGGGTGAGGTCTGGGAGGATCCCAAGAGCAAGAGTTTCTGTCCTGGTGAATGTAGGGTACATCACCCTACTGGATGTGTTTGCCAGTCTGGAAGTTCCCTGAACCCCATACTATTGGGATTTTATGGAGGCTTCCTCATGTAGGCATGATCAATTATTAACTCCATTTCCAGCCCTCTGGAAGATGAGGTGTAGGGCTGACAATTCCAAGCTTCTCATCGTAATGTGGTCTTTCTGGAGACCAGCCTCCATCTAGGAGCCCACCCAGAATCACCTCGTTAGAACAAAAGGTACAGGGATCCCTGGGTGGCTCAGCAGTTTAGTGCCTGCTTTAGGCCCAGGGCATGATTCTGGAGTCCCTGATGGAGTCCCACATCAGGCTCCCTGCATGGAGCCTGCTTCTCCCTCTGCCTCTCTCTCTCTCTCTCTCTCTCTCATGAATAAATTAATAAAATTCAAAAAAAAAAAAAAAAAAGAACAAAAGATACACCTGGTTCTCTCATCCCTTAGAAACCTGTGAGGGTTTTGAGAGTTCCTGGTGCTCTTATCATTTACAAAATTACAAGGGTTTTAGGAGCTGGGGGCAGAGGCCAACATATATATTTTCTTTTTTTTCTCATAACAGTATCTACAGGGGATCCCTGGGTGGCTCAGCGGTTAAGTGCCTGCCTTCGGCCCGGGGCGTGATTCTGGAGTCCCGGGATCAAATCCCACGTCAGGCTCCTGCATGGAGCCTGCTTCTCCCTCTGCTTCTCTCTCTCCCTGTGTCTCTTATGAATAAACAAATCTTTAAAAAAAAATCTTTAAAATCTTTAAAAAAATAATAACAGTATCTACAGATCAGGTCATGGACATAGTGATAATATCCCTAATATTTCAAGAGAATTCTCCTTATCCTAGAAATCAGTAAGAAAAAGACCAATCGGGATGCCTGGGTGGCTCAGTGGTTGAGCATCTGCCTTCGACTCAGGTCATGATCCCCGGGTCCTGGGATCGAGTTCCACATTGGGCTCCCTGCAGGGAGCCTGCTTCTCCCTCTGCCTGTGTTTCTGCCTCTCTCTGTATCTCTCATGAATAAATAAAATCTCAAAAGAAAAGAAAAGAAAAGAAAAGAAAAGAAAAGAAAAGAAAAGAAAAAGACCAACCACCCAATAGAAAAATGGAGAAAAAATATGAACAGATGGACCTCAGGAAAGGGATACAAATACTCTTTAAGATACAAAGATATAGACAAATTGATTAAAAATAAAGAGAAATAAAGATGAAAGTCACACCAAAATATCATTTTCAACTATCATACTGATAAAAGCCCCAAAGTTTGACAGCATGTTCTATGGGAAAACAGGCCTCACATATTGCTGTGAAATTAATATGAAAAGATTTCTGAGCTAGATCTTTAAATGGATAAAAAGAAAAGGATAAACCAGCCTATCTACTATGCTCCCAGAACGTATATGATTTCCATTTTTATTTTCATAAGGATATACACAAACACAAAACAATGAAAAGCTGTTATTTGTTGCAGTGGGAACTGGAGTGGATGGGGGATAAGATGAAAGTGAGTCTTTCAAGTGTACAGCTTTTAACAAAAGAAACAAAGAACTATGGTCCAAAGAATGTCCTAAAAGGCACACCATTAGATGTGATAAAAATAAAATATTGTTTTTTAAAAAAGGTATCCAGAAGTTTTGAAATGTACCCTATGGCTATGACTCCTATATGTACAATTGCACAAAATATTTTGTATGTGTATCTGGATCCTGGCATGACTGCTTATTTCAGAGAAAGTTAATTGACAGAGAACTTTTTTTTTCTTTTTTACATCAAAAGGGTGATTAAAGGGTATCTAAAGTGCCAGAAAAAATAATGTGGTGCAATGGTTTCTTGGCAGCCCTTGAACAGGATGTTACAACACATTTCCCAAACATTCTGTTAATAGGAATCCTCCTGGTAACACAGAATGACAATGAGCTTATTTCATATGAAATGTATCAATATGGTGGCTATGAATAATCTGAGAGGCAGAGCAGGAAATGGACAGTCAAGTGAAATACTCTTACTGAACATTTACAGCATCAGAATTTGCTGTCCTTTCCATCATTCAAAATATGTTCTGACCAAGCAAGGGAAGCCACACAATCAATTGATTTAAAAAGACAAATATCATATCATTTCCCTTATATGTGAAATCTAAACAAACAAACAAAAAAAACCTGTATAGATACAGAGAACAGATTGGTGATTTCAAGAGGCAGGGAGTAGGGGGTGGGAGCAATAGGTAGATTTTTTTTTTTAGTTTAAATAAATGGAATAAAACATTTTTATAAGGACAAAATATGGAAGCCACCTGAGTGTCCATTGACAAATGAATTAATAAGCAAAATATGGCTTATATATGTACAGTGGAACATTATTCTGCCTTAAAAGAAGGAAATTCTGCAATATGTTACAACATGGATGAAAAACTTGAAGACATTAAACATAGTGAAATAAGCTAGACACAAAAAGACAAATACTGTGTGATTCCACTTACATGAGGTACTTAGAGTAGTCAAAATCATAGAGACAGAAAAGAGAATGGTGGTTTCCAGGGGCTAGATGGAGGGGTGAATGGAGAGTTATTGATTAAGAGTTTCAGTTTTACAAAATGAAAAGAATTCTGGAGGTGGATGGTGGTAATGGTTGCACAACAATATGAATGTATTTAATACCATTAAGCCATACACTTAAAAATGGTTAAGATGGTAAATTTTATGTTATGTATGTTTTACCACAAGAAAAACAAATGGAAAAAATGCAAGCTACAGTGGCTTTGTTAATATCAGACAAAGTAGGGGCACCTGGATGGCTCAGTTGGTTGAATGCCTGGGATCAAGTCCTGGGATCAAGCCCCACTTTGAGCTCCCTGCTGGGCAAGGAGTCTGCTTCTCCTTCTCCCTCTGCCTGCCACTTCCCCTGCTTGTATTCTCTCTCTCTCTGTCAAATAAATAAATAAAATCTTTAGAAAATATATCAGACAAAGTAGATTTCAGAATGATAAAACTACCGGAGATAAAGAAGAACATTTTATAATAAAAGGGCCAGTTGACAAGGAAGAAATAATAATCCTAAGTGGATATTCATATAATAACAAAGTTTTAAAACACATGAACTAAAAACTGATAGAAACAAAAGGAGAAACTGACAAATACAATTATACCTGGAGATTTCCACACTTCTCTCTGTGTAACTGATAGAACAAGTAGACAGAAAATCAATAAGACAAAGAAGCTCTGGATGGAATTAACTTGATGGAATTAACATTTATACAACAACAACAACAACAACAACAACAGGAAGTCTTTCTTTTCAAATGCACATGAAATATCCACATCCAATAAGGTGGACCATATTCTGGGCCATAAAATAAATCCTTAACAAATTATTAAGAAGTAAATCACACAAAGTATATTCTATAACCTCAAAAGAATTAGATTAAAAACAGTAACAGGAAGATATCTGAATAATTCCCAAATAATTGGATATTAGACAACACACTTCTAAGTAACCCATGGATCAAGGAAGGAGTCTTCAGTGAAATTAGAGAAAATATTTGAGCTAAACTAAAATGAAAATACAGTATATTAAAACTTGTGAAATGCAGATGAAGTACTGCTCAGAGGGAAACTTATAGCATAAAAAGCTTTTATTAGATAAAATGATCTGAAATCAATCATCTAAGCTCCCACCTTAAGAAATGTTTTAAAAAATTTTTAAATAAGAACAAATTCAACTGAAAG
The DNA here is from genome assembly GCF_011100685.1 of Canis lupus familiaris. Classification (NCBI taxonomy): domain Eukaryota; kingdom Metazoa; phylum Chordata; class Mammalia; order Carnivora; family Canidae; genus Canis; species Canis lupus. The sequence goes on from NC_049238.1 coordinate 21,227,380, forward strand.
CATGCAAAAGAAAATAAAGATAAGAGCAGAAATCAATATAATTGAAAAGAAGAAAACAACAGAGAAAAATCAATAAAACTCTAAGCTAGTTCTTTGGGAAGGATAATAAAATTGATAAACCTCCAGCCAGACTGAAAAAAGAAGAAAATTATCCATATAGGATAAAAAGGGAAATATCACTACAGACCCTACAGATCCTAAAGACATTAGATGTAACAAGGAATATTTCAAAAAAAACCAAAACCAACCAACCAACCAACCAAACAAAGCCCTCTATGCCCATAAATTTGATGACTTCGATAAAATGGACTTATTTGTTAAAAGATACAAATTACCAAAATCCATTCAAGAAGAAATATATAAGCTAAATAGTCCTATATCTATCAAAGAAATTGAATTCATTGTGAAGAGCCTTCCAACAAATAGGCTCAGATGGTTTAACTGGTAAATTCTAACAAATATTTAAGTAAGAAATAATACCGACTTGACATAATCTCTTCTAGAAAATAGAAGAGAAGGAAACACATCCCAAGCCATTTATGAAACCAACATTTCTGTCTTAGTCCAGGCTGCTATAATGAAGTAGCATAAACTGGGTGGCTTATAAACAACAGAAATTTATTTCTCAGTTACTGAGGCTGAGTCCAAGATTAGGGTGCCAGAATAGTTAGAATTCTGGTGAAGGCCCTCCCCTGGGCTACAGATTGCTGTCTTCTCATTGTATCTTTATATAGTAGAAACACTGCAAGAGAGCTCTTTGGGATCCCTTTCATAAGGACCCTAATATCATTCAAGAAGTCTTTGCCTTCATGACCTAATTTGCTCCCAAAAGCCCTACATCCTAATACCACCACATTGGGGAATAGTATTTCAACATATGAATTTTGGGGGAAACAAACTTTCAGTCCAAATGTAATTACCTTAATATCAAAACCAGAACCAGTGTGGTATTAGGTTAAAGGATTGGCACATAGGTAGAAGGAACAGAGCACAGAGTCCAAAAATAGACCAACACAATTGATTTTTTTAAAGTAGGCTCCAGGCCCAGTTTGGAGGCCAACACGGGGCTTGAACTCACAACCCTAAGATCAGGACCTGAGCTGAGATCAAGAGTCAGATGCTTAACTGACCGAGCCACCCAGACACCCCTACACAATTGATTTTTCACAAAAGTGCAATGGCAATTCAATGGAGAAATAATTGTCTTTTGAACAAATAGTGGTGGAAAAACTGGATATCTATTTGCAAAGCAAAATGATCCACCACCCATATTTCACATTTAACCCAAGAATTTATAAGAATTATATAAGAATTGTATAAGAATTTAACTCAAAATGGATCATAAATTTAAATATAACATCTAAAAGTATAAAAACTGTTTTTTTAAAGATTTTATTTATATATTAAAGAGAGAGAATGAGAAAGCACGAGCATGGGGGAGGGGTGGTGGGAGAGGGAGAAGCAGACTCCCCACTGAACAGGGACCCCAATGTAAGACTTGATCCCAGGACCCTGGGATCATGACCTGAGCTGAAGGCAGATGCTTAACTGAGCCATCCAAGCGCCCCTAAAAGTATAAACCCTTTAAAAGAAAACACAATAGGAAATCTTTGTAACTTGAACATAGGGAAAGATTCTAAGAAATGACACAAAAAGCACAATCTATAAAAGAAAAACTTGACAAATGGGATTTCATCAGGACTTAAAACTGACTCTGTGAAGAATACTCTTAAGAGAATGAAAAGACAGGGATGCCTGGGTGGCTCAGCAGTTGAGCGTCTGCCTTCGGCTCAGGATGTAATCCCAGAGTTTCGAGATTGAGTCACGCATTGGGCTCCTGCATGGAGCCTGCTTCTCCTCCCTCTGCCTATGTCTCTGCCTCTCTCTGTGTCTCTCATGAATAAATAAATAAAATATTTTTAAAAAGAGAGAATGAAAAGACAATTCATAGATGGGAAGAAAATATTTAAAAAATCACATATCAGGGGAACCCTGGGTGGCGCAGCGGTTTGGCGCCTGCCTTTGGCCCAGGGCGCGATCCTGGAGACCCGGGATCGAATCCCACGTCGGGTTGTTCCCGGTGCATGGAGCTTGCTTCTCCTTCTGCCTATGTCTCTGCCTCTCTCTCTCTGTGACTATCATAAATAAATAAAAATTAAAAAAATAATTAAAAAAAATCACATATCAGACAAAGGACATATATAAGATACATAAAGAACTCTCAGAATGCAGTGAAAGGAAACCAAATTTTTAAAAATACACAAAGATTTGAAATAATAAAAACACTAGAAGAGAGCACAGGCAGTAATTTCTCTGGCATTGGCTATAGCAACATTATTCTAGATATGTCTCCTGAGACAACGGAAAGAAAAGTAAAAATAAACTACTGAGACTATATCAAAATAAAAAGCTTCTGCACAGCAAAGGAAATAATCAACAAAACTAAAAGACAACCTACTGAATAGGAAAAGATACTTGCAAATGATATATCCAATAAAGGGTTAGTACCCAAAATACATAAAGAACTTACACAGCTCAACATGAAAAACAAAACAAAACAAAACAAAACCCAAATAATCTAATTAAAAATGGGCAGAAGGGATGACTCATGTCAGTTAAGTATCTGACTCTTGATCTCAGCTTAGGACCTGACCTCAGGGTCATGAGATCAAGTCCTACATTGGACTCCACACTGGGTCTGTAGCCTACTTAAACTGAGCCTGGAGCCTACTTTAAAAAAAAGGAGGGGAGGGATCCCTGGGTGGCGCAGCGGTTTGGCGCCTGCCTTTGGCCCAGGGCGCGATCCTGGAGACCCGGGATCGAATCCCACGTCGGGCTCCTGGTGCATGGAGCCTGCTTCTCCCTCTGCCTGTGTCTCTGCCTCTCTCTCTCTCTCTCTGTGTGTGACTATCATAAATAAATAAATAAATTTATTTTAAAAAAAAGGAGGGGGGCAGAAGTCATGGATAGACATTTCTCAAAGAAGACATATCGATGACCAACAGACAAATGAAAAGATGCTCAACAACACTCATCATCAGAGAAATGCAAATCAAAACCACAATAAGATACCACTTCATCCCAGGAAGAATGAGTAAACTAAAAAAACACAAGAAACAAGTGTTGAGGAGGATGTGGAGAAAAATGAACCCTCATGCAGTGTCGGTGGGAATGAGAACCAGTGTAGCCACTGTGGAAAACAGTATGCAGTTTTCTCAAAAATTAAAAATAGAATTACAGGGATTCCTGGATGGCTCAGTCAGTTAAGTATCTGCCTTCAGGTCAGGTCATGATCCCAGAGTCCCAGGATCAAGCCCTGTGTCAGGCTCAGGAGAGAGCTGCTTCTCCCTCTCCCCCTGCCCCCCACTCATGCGCTTGCTCTCTCTCTCTCTCAAATAAATAATCTTAAAAAAAAATAAAAATAGAATTACATATGATCTAGTATCCACTACTGAGTATTAACCCAAAGAATATGAAAACATCAATTCGAAAAAATATATGCACCCCTATGTTTATTGCACTATTTACAATAGCCATATTATGGAAGCAACCCAAATGTCAATCCATAGATGAATGGATTAAGAAGATGTGGTACATATACAATGGAATATTTCTCAGCCATAAAAATAGTGAAATCTTGCCATTTGCAACAACATGGTTGGTTCTAGAGAGTGTAATGATAAATCATTCCATCAAGAAAGATGAATACTAAATGATTTCACTCATATGTGGAATTTAAGAAAGGAAACAAATGAACAAAGAAAAAAAAAGACAAACCAAAAAATAGACTCTTAATTATGGAGAAAAAATTAATGGTTCCAAGAGGGGAGATTCATGAGGAGATGGGTGAAATGGTGAAACAGGTAAAAAGAATTAATATTACACTTATGATGAGCACTGAGCAATGTAAAAAATTGTTGAATCATTATATTGTACACCTGAAACTACTATAACACTGTATGTTAACTATACTGGAATTAAATTTTTAAAAAGTGGGGGGCAAAGATTTGAACTGACATTTCACCAAAGAAGCTATGTGGATCACAAATAAGTACATTTTGAAAAAATGCTCAAAATCATTACTCATTAGGAAACTGTAAATCAAAATCATAATGGTATACCACTTCATACCCATTGAGATGGCTATAATAAAATATACAGACAACAATAAGTGTTGATGAGGATGTGGAGACATTGGAACTCCAGTATACCATTGATGGGAATGTAAAATGGCACAACTGCTGTGAAAAAGTTTGGCAATTCCTCAAAAACTTAAACATAGAATTACCATATGATCCAGCAATTCTCTTCCTGGGTATATACCCAAGAGAACTGAAAACATGTTCACACAAAAACTTGTCCAGAAATATTCATAGCAGCATTATTTATACCAGCCAAAATGTAGAAATAACCTAAATATTTGAGTGATGAATGGATGAGCAAAATATTGTATATCCATACAATGGAGTATCATACAGCCATAAAAAGGAATGAACTATTGACACATACTACAATATGGATAAACCTTGAAAACATTATGCTAGGTGAATGCAGTTACAAAAGGCCACATGTTACATGACATGATCCCATTTATACGATCATCCAGCATCAACAAATCCAGAGATAAAAAGTAGATTAGTTATTGTCAGAAGATGGAGGTAGAGGGATTCAGCAGGTACAGGGTTTCTTTTGCAGGTTATCTTAATCAACTGCAGCTGCCATAACAAAATACTATAGACCGGGTAGCTTTTTAAAAATATTTTATTTGTTCATGAGAGACATACAGAAAGAGGTAAAGACATAGGCAGAGGGAGAAGCAGGCTCCCACCAGGGAGCCTGATGTGGGATTCGATCCCCGGACCTGGGATCACGCCCTGAGCTGAAGGCAGATGCTCAACCGCTGAGCCACAAAGGTGTCAATAGAGTGAGTGGCTTAAACAACAGAAATTTATTTTTCACATTTTTGAGGACTGGGAAGTCTAAGATCAAGATACTGGCAAAGTAGGTTTTATTCTGAGGCTCTTCTCTTGGCTTGTAGACAGCCTTGTTATGTGCTTGCATGGCCTTTTCTTGGTGTGTGCACATGGAAAGAGAGATCTCTCCTCTTCTTATAAGTGCACTAATCCCATCACCCTCATAATGTCATCTATCTCTAATTACCTCCCAGAGACCCCATCTCCAAATACCTTCAAATTGGAGAGTAGGACTTCAACATGAATTTGGATGCAATTCAGTCCAGGCAGAGACTGATGGAAGTGTTCTGGAATGAGATAATGGTGGTGGTTGCACAACTTTGTGAATATACTAAAACCCACTGAATTGTATACTTAAAACACACACACACACACACACACACACACATAGTAAGTAAGATACCATGACACATCTGCTAGAATGGCTAATATTAAAAAATAAAACAAAACACAAATGACAATATGAAGTGCTGCCAAGAATGTGGAGGAACCAAAACTCATATATTGCTGATAAGAGTGCAAAATGGTACAGCCACTCTGAAAACAGTTTGGAAGTTCCTTACAAACTTAAACATACACATACCACATGACCCAGGAACTTCACCTCATGTTATTTACCCAAGTGAAACAAAAATCTGTGTTTACAAAATAACTGAAAAACCACTACACAAATGTTTGTAGTAGCATTGTCTGTGATCACCAACACCTGGAAACAATCTAAAAAAAAGTGGCACACCTAAAAAATAGATTGCTAGTTAGCCATTAAAGGGAAAAAAGTATTGATACTACAACAGCACAGGGGACTCTCCAATGCATTATACTAAATGAAAGAAGCCAGATTCAAAAACTTACATACTTTGGCATGATTCCATTTATGTAATATCCTGGAAAGGCAGAAGTGTAGAGACAAAGAGCCAATCAGTGGTTGCCAGAGATACACTGTGCCTTCCACTCCCAACCCTTTGCTGTGTTTTGCTGGCCCAATCCACTTTCTTTTTATTGAAAGGCCCGCCACTCCCCACCTCCACCTGCAGCACCCCTCCCACCAGTGCACTTAGGCTTAAACTTCTCCATTCCACTAAATCAGTTATATTACTCCTCCATCTGATTTCATTTTCCAGAATTGTGTTGACATTTTTTAACTCTTGTCATTTTCTCTCTTCTCTTTAACCCTATGGGTTTATGGTCTTTTTATTTCTTTATTGTTATTACAGTGGGGATTTGGGAGGTAACAGATAAATACATATTCAATCTCTCATGTTAACTGACACAGCTCTCCTTTAATCAAGTCTACAACATATGGGATGCCTGGGTGGCTCAGTGGTTTGGTGCCTGTCTTCGGCCCAGGGCGTGATCCTGGAGTCCCGGGATCAAGTCTTACATCGCTCCCTGCGTGGAGCCTGCTTCTCCCTTTGCCTCTTTCTCTGTGTCTTTCATGAATAAATACATAAATAAAAAATCTTTTAAAAAGTCTACAACATAAATATAGTTTAGGAAATGGATACTATTTTCTCATAAATATATATAAAGTTTATCACTGGCCAACCTCAGAAAATATAGGCATTTACCAGATATGATCTCTGTAAGTATATCCATGCAAGCCATCTGATTTTTGTCTACCAGAGGGGACACTCTTAAAAGAGTTGTCTCACGGTTTCTCGTCTGATAGTGAGAATTTCCAACTGCTGCCTAGGTTGTGGGCCAGAGTTCATGAGAGTCTGGCAAACCAACAGTTTTACATGGGGCCATGGGAGCTGGGGCAGGCCCCTAACAGTGGTAAGCTGGTGACTCAGCAAAGGAGTTGTAGATCTGTGTGTGTCAATGAGTAACATCCCAGCAGTCACACTTGTAATCAGGACCCAGAAATGCCTTCTTATTACTTACGTCATAATCATCCCCTTACATAAATGCATAAAAATAGTGTTGAAATAACACTGACTCCCATAGGAAACATTCTTATTCTCTCTCATCATTTCTATGGCATCGTGATCATCACTCCCAAGTGGTCTTTGAAAAGGCAGTAATACTCAAATCTTTCACCTCAGGAAGAATCCAAGGTCTCAGGAAGCAGCTGGGCTGTTGTTTTCCTCTTCTTTAGAGGCCACATAGCAAAGCTAAAGAATACTAGGTAGTGGCTTTTAAGACTTTGGATCACACAAATATAAACTGCAGGTTGTAGTATGCTTTACACACATCTTACTTTTAACAGTTCTGTCACTGTTCACCTTTGTCAGCTCACTCACGCACACATACACACACACACAACATACACACAAAGATAGAACTGGGCACCTTTGTGCTATGTGAAAACCCTGGGCCATGTAAACCAGGACTTTCTATTTTGTGTATAAGGGTGTACAGCGCACTTTATTGATGATACATGACAAGGTAGGGCTGCCAAAATGCCTCCCCTTATTCAAGGCATCTAGGATGGAAACGGCGTCAAGGACAAAAGATTTTCAGTGTATCAGAGGGTTTGTTTGGGGCAAGGACTCCTCAGCAGCTGGGGCCTCTGTTGATCTCCTGGGGCTGCTGTGTTCCAGGAGCTCTTATTCCTTAGAGGCCATGTGGACCATAGGTCCCTCACCCTGTTGCCATAGACAGATTCATTTTCATCACGGGAAATGAGCTTGACGAAGTGGTCATTGAGGGCATGTCAGGCCAGCATCAAAGGTGGAAGAGTAGATGTCACCATTAAAGCTGCAGGCGATAACCTGGTCCTCAGCATAGCCCAGGATGTCTTTGAGGGGGCCCTCTGATGTTCACTTCATCATCTTCTTGACGTTGTCATATTTGACGGCTTTTTCCAAATGCAGGTCAAGTCCACCACCAACACATTGTGGGTGAGGATATGGAAGGCTGTACCAGTGAGCTTCCCATTCAGCTCGGGAATGACCTTGCCCACAGTCTTTGCAATACTGGTAGAAGCAGGGATGATGTTCTGGACAGCTCCTCAGCTATCACCACGTAGATTCTCAGTAGGGCCATCTACAGTTTTCTGGGTGGCAGTGATGGAATGTATTGTGATCGTGAGAGCCTCTCTGATGCCAAAGTCATTATGGACAACCTTAGCCAGGGAGCCAAGCAGTTAGTGGTGCAAAAGGCATTGTGGACAATCTTGAGAAAGTTGTCATACTTCTTTCTCATGGTTCATGCCCTTCACAAGCAGAAGAGGCAAACATGATGACCCTTTTGGCTCTATCCTTCAAGTGAGCCCCAGCCTTCTTCAGGTTAGTGAAGATACCAGTGGATTCTACAATAAATTCAGCACCTATCTCACTCCAGAAAGATAGAGATGGGCTTTCCATTTAATGACAAACTTCCCATTCTCAGCCTGGACTGTGCCGTTCAACTTGCCATGGGTAGAATCATACCAGGCCATGTAGACCATGTATTGAGGTCAATGAAGGTGTTATTGATGGAGACAATATTCACTTTGCCAGAGTTAAAAGCAGCCCTGGTGACCAGGCACCTAACATAGCCAAAGCCATTTAGTTGGGCCTTCACCATCATGTCTCAGGGACACAGCTGATGTCAAATAGGGAGGGCCAGAGAGCCAAAGGGAGCCAGGATTTTCTTGAACAGAAGTTGAAAGAAATCTTGTAAATCAAAGATGCAGACTGTTAATTGCTACTTTTAGGCACTATTGTCTTATTCTTGCTAATGGAACACTGATTTTGTTAAGTATGGTCTGGCAACAGACTCAGGAAAGATAAGGGTGTCACCCAGCAGCATTGCCAGAGTCTCAAATAAAAATATAGGACATCCAGTTAAAATTGAATTTCAGACAAACAAATAATAGGCAACCCTATTCACCTATACCACCCCCTCAACCTCCTCTGGGGATGAACTGTGATTGGTTAAGACAAGTGTGGTAATATCATTCCCCCTTGCTAAAGATTGGTTCGGAGATGGGCATATCATACACTTCTGACCAACTGCACATGGTAAAAGCTTCTAGGGGACTTCTGGGAAAGATTTTGTTCCCTGATTAAAAACAGGAGAGCCAGCACATGAGCAAGTGAGAGAAAGCACAAGATCAAGCAATGTGGGTACCAGCGTAGCTCAGTTGGTTAAGCGGCTGCCTTTGGCTCAGGTCATGATCCCAGAGCCCAGGGATGGAGCCCCACATGGAGCCCTCTGCTCTGCAGGGAGCCTGCTTCTCCCTCTCCCTCTGCCTGCCACTCCCCCTCCTTGTGTGCATTCTCTCTCTCTCTCTCTCTCTCTGTCAAATAAATAAATCAAATCTTAAGAAAAAAAAAGCAAGCAATGTGGAAGTTCTTCATTCTTCGTGCCTTTATTAATCTCATGTGGAAATAGAGTGCTGGGAACAGCAACAGTCATTTTGTCACCATGAAGGAAAAGTCATGAGGAAGTCAGAGACATTGAGCCAGAACTCTGCCATTGTTGAACTTTTGAATGAGGCAGCTCTGGAATTTTCTTCGCCAGACTTCTTGTTATGTGAAATGATGAATGTCCTCACTGTTTGAGCTTCTTTTAGTTGGGTACTCTGTTTATGCTGCTGGAAACATCTTAAATGATTCAGCTGAAAGTATTTTGAGTCTCACTCAGTGGGTGTTAAATGGCTGTGGTTAATAGACCTAATCTCCTATCCAGATAAACAAAACTATTTTGTTATAACATCTTCTGGCCTTGAAATTTCGCATGGACTTTCTCAACTTCTCACAAAAGAATCACAGAAACCCTCCCACAGAGTTTGGGGTGGGCAGGAGACTATTTCTTGCTTCTTAGAATAGAATAATTATTCTATCTATCTAGAATAATATGGGACAGATGGATACTATTTCCCAATTGTGGGTTTGAGATAGGCAATCTTTAGCCCAGAGAAGTTGAGGTTATTGACTCTGACATATCATTAGCATCAGTAGCATCTGTGCTGTCACTTTTAAAAAAAAAATATTTTATTTATTTATTTATTTATTCATGAGAGACACAGAGAGAGACAGCCAGAGACACAGGCAGAGGGAGAAGCAGGCTCTACGCAGGGAGCTTGACGCGGGACTCAATCCCGGGACTCCAGGATCACGGCCTAGGGTGAAGGCAGCGCTAAACCACTGAACCACCCAGGCATCCCTATTTCCAAATATTTCCTATTTTATTCTGAAATGAATAAAATTTATCAACTGTTTAATGGCCACAATATGTGGCAAACACTTTTACTTTTTAAAACTTCGAATAGATTATATATGCATATGGCATGTATAGAATTCAAACCAATATGTCCCCCAGCCATCCTAGTCTCCTTTCTCCCTTCTCTGGAGGCAACCATTATTATCAGTTTCTTGTGTATCCTTCCAGACTTTTGTATACGTGAACAAATACATAAATAGCTCTTCCTAAGATACAGATGATAGAACATAATACACATTAATTATATCTTGGAGATTATCCCACATCATTATTTTTTAAACTACCTTACCCTGTTTAAGAGCTGCATTGTATTCTAATGCAAGGATGTGCCACAATGTATTAGCTATCTCCAATTAATAGACTCTTCAATGGACACTTGTCATGTTTTCTGGTTGGCCAACTCCTTTGGAACATTTTTCACGTTCATGGAAATACTCTCTAGTCTCCTTTGAAATTCCACCAACCAGCTGGCACCTATATCAATCTCCAAATCAGAAGTGGACCCTAGGAGGGTCTGAGACAAATATTTTGTTTCCTTCTAATTTGTTATTTTATCATCTATTATTTATATTATCCTTCCATATGTCTTTGTACCTGTGTGAAAGTAAATCTGTGGCATAAAGTCCTAAAAATGGAAATGCTCTGAAAGAAAATATTTGCAAACACATCTGAAAAAGCACTCTTAAAACTAAACAAGAGGGGATCCCTGGGTGGCGCAGCAGTTTAGCGCTTGCCTTTGGCCCAGGGTGCGATCCTGGAGACCCGGGATTGAGTCCCACGTTGGGCTCCCGGTGCATGGAGCCTGCTTCTCCCTCTGCCTGTGTCTCTGCCTCTCTCTCTCTCTCTCTGTGACTATCATAAATTAAAAAAAAAAAAAAAACTAAACAAGACAACAGTCCAAATAAAAAAAATGGGCCAAAGACCTTAGTAGACACCTCACCAAAGAAGATATGCAGGTGGCAAATAAGCATATGGAAAGATGCTCTACAATATATATCATCAAAGAAATGCAAATTAAAACAACAGTGAGAAAAACTTTTTTTTTTAATAAAACAATAATGAGATACCACTGCACACTTGTTAGAATATCCAAAATCCAAAAAAACTGACAACACTAAAAGCTGAAGAGGATGTACAGCGACAGTAACTCTCATTCCTTGCCGGCAGGGTCGCAAAATTATACCACCACTTTGGAAGATAGTTCAGCAGTTTCTTGCAAAATTAAACATACTCATCATAAGATCCAGCAATCATACTCCTTGGTATTTAACCAAATGAGTTGAAAACTTATGTCCACAGAAAAACCTGCACATAGATGTTTATAGTAGCTCTATTCATAATTGCCAAAAGTCGGAAGTGCCAAGACATCCTTCAGTAGGAGAATATATTAAAAAAAACTATGGCTTGGGACACCTGGGTGATTCAGTCGGTTAAGCCTCTGTCTTTGCCTCCGGTCATGATTCCAGAGATGCAGAATTGAGCCCTGCATTGGGCTCCCGCTCAGCAGAGTCTGCTTTTCCCTCTGCCTCTCACCCCGCTAGCACTCCCTTGCTCGCTCGCTCTCTCTCGGTCTTAAATAAACAAATTAATTAATTAATTAATCTTAAAAAAAAAACAAAACAAAACCCTATAACCCCAAGAGCAAGAGTCACACATTCCACTGATGAAGCCACCCAGGCGCCCCAACATGAGGAACTTTAGAAAACATATTGTTAAGCAAAAGAGGCCAATCTGAAAGGGCAATCTACTGTATGATTACAACTGTATGACATTCTAGGAATGACAGAACTATGGAAAACAGTAGAAAGATCAGTTGTTGCCAGTGATTCTAGGGGAGAGAAGGATGAATAGGTGGAGCACAGCAGATCTTTAGGACAGTAAAACTATTCTGTATAATACAGTAATGGTAGACACATGTCATTATACATTTGTCAAAACCCATAGAATGTATAACACAAAAAGTAAACCCTAATGTAAACTATGGACTTTGGTTAATAATAATGTATCAATATTGTTCTTCAATTATAGTACCACACTAATACAAGATGCAAATAATTGGGGAAATTGCATGTTAAGGGAAGGGGATAGGTGGGAAATTTCTGTGCTTTCCAATCAATTTTTTTGTAAATCTAAAACTGCTCTTGAAAAATAGAATAAAATACAAAACAACACCGTATAATGAGAACTTTTTCATACCCACTAGAATAAAAAAGATGGACAATAAGACTTGGCTAGGATATGGAACTCTCATACATTGTTGGTGGGAATGTAAAATTTGCAGACAGTTTGAAAAACAAAAAGAAAAAAAAAAGAAAAACAATCTGGTAATCCCTTAAAAGGTTAAACACAGAGTTACCATATGACCCATATGGAAACATATATCCCCATAAAAACTATCCAAAGACTGAAAGAGGAGCTCACTATAAGCACCATCAATGCTTTGGATTTTGAGGATCCCTTATTAAAAATTCATACAGGGGATCCCTGGGTGGCGCAGCGGTTTAGCGTCTGCCTTTGGCCCAGGGCGTGATCCTGGAGACCCGGAATCGAATCCCACGTCGGACTCCCGGTGCATGGAGCCTGCTTCTCCCTCTGCCTGTGTCTCTCTGCCTCTCCCTCTCTCTGTGTGACTATCATAAATAAATAAAAATTTAAAAAAATAAATAAAAAAAATAAAAATTCATACAGAACATGGCTTCCTGGGATTGCCTGTCAGAATCAATAATAAATATTCACAAAGTAGACTGCATGAAAGCCACTCAGATCCAGCATTAATATCACTCTAGCATGGAAAAACTGTTTCTATGCTATTGCCATCCAGGACAATCAAATTAATTTATACATTTAATGCAGTCCCAACTAAATCTTAAGAGAATTTTTAATTAGCAATAATTGCACCTCAGATAAACCTCATTGGCTATGATACTGCCACTGCGCAAAGCTTAAGAGAATTTTTAGACTGGAATTCAAGAATTCTGATTCTTTTCTGGAAGAGAGAATGCTCAATAGTAGCCCCCCAAATCTGAAAAAGAATATTGAGTGGGAATTTGCTCTGTAATATATGAAAAAAGAAATATAAAAATATATAAAGCTATGTAAACATTAACACAAACAGATTTAGCAACATAAGGGATGAAAATAGGTCAGTAGGATAAAGTGCATAACAGATCCATATATCTCTGCAAATGAAGCTTACAATAGAGGCAACATTTTTTTAGTTAATTTCTTTAGCAGCAACATTTAAACTATATGAAGGAAGAGTAGCTTTTTAACAAATCATGTGAGATAATTGGCTATCCACTGAAGAAAAAATAACATTAGATTGAACCTCCTGCCCCATCACATCAAACACAGATGGTACAAATAAACATTTAAAGGGAAAAATATTTTAAAGGTTTTTAAATTATCTTTTAAACAATATTGGGATGGAGAATGCCTGCCTAAATAAAATACAAAACCCAGAAGCCATAAAAACGAGAAATTTGTTCTCGAAATTTTAAACTTCTGTTAAAAGGAATACTATAGTAGAGGTTATAAGAAAACAGAAAGTGCAGGGGTAAATCATTGCTCAGAATTAATACTCAGAATATATATAGAATTCTGACAATTATTTAAATCAACAGAGGATATGATCAGGAAACTCAGAGAAAAATCCAAAGCAAAAAAGAAAGAAGTAGAGGAAAACAATGAGAAGGAGAAAAGGAGGAGCAGGGGGAGGAGGAGGAGAAAAAAAGAGAGATAAAAAAAGGTGCTCAAACTCAATAGTAATCGAGAAAAGTAAATTAAATGAGACTTTTTTTCTTTTGCCCATCAGATTGTTCAACATTTAAAAGATCGCTTGTCTAATTGCTCTGTAATGTTCTAGTTGCAATATCATTCTAAAATGGTTTATAATTTCCAGTCTGATTTTATCTTTGATACAAGTTTATTCAGAAGTATTTTTTAGGGCACCTGGGTGGCTCAGTATCTGTCTTTGGCTCAAGTCATGATCCCAGGGTCCTGGGATGGAGCTCCACATTGGGCTCTCTGCTCAGTGGAGAATCTGCTTCCCCCTCTCTTCCTGTGCTCTTCTCTGCTTTTGCTTGCTTGCCCTCTCGCCCTCTCTCTAATAAATAAAATCTTTTTAAAAAAGTATTTTTTAAACTTCCAAGTGTATAGGGCTTTAGGAAATATTTTAGTATTGGTAATACGGAATTGTTCGACACCAAAATGTGTAAGAAAGTGTAGAGAGATGAAGAGACAAGGTACCCCCCTCCACCTCTGTCTTCTTGTCATCCCATCCTCTTTCACATGCAGGGAGACTCCCCTCTTCATCATGGTTCCTTCTGTACCTTTCCAGAGACACTTTGTGCATGTATAAACAAGTTTTTCAAAAAAATATTTTATTTATTCATGAGAGACACACACAGAGAGAGAGAGAGAGAGGCAGAGACACAGGCAGAGGGAGAAGCAGGCTCCGCAGGGAGCCCGATGTGGGACTCGATCCCAGGACTCCAGGATCACACCCTGGGTTGAAGGCGGCGCTAATCCACTGAGCCACCCGGGCTGCCCTTTTTTTTAGATTTTATTTATTCATATGAGAGAGAGAGAGAAAGGCAGAGACACAGGCAGAGGGAGAAGCAGGCTCCATGCAGTGAGCCGGATGTGGGACTCAATCCCGGGACTCCAGGATCAGGCTCTGTGCCGAAGGTGGCACTAATCCGCTGAGCCACCTGGGTTGCCCACAAACAAACATTAATGTATTCTTTTCCACATCATTTTTACTACAATGACATATTATTCTCTATCTTGCTTTTCTTCTTAATGTTAGGAAACAGCTGTGTTAATGAATATTCGATTACAATTTTTTGCTGAAAAATGTACACAGAGCCTGTAACACATACTTGTAATGCTTAAAATGAACCTTTATGATATTCTCATTCAGTGAAGAACTAGAATATCGCAGGTGACTGCAAAGTCCCTCCCTGATCACATTATCCACCCTCTTCACTTGAGGTCAGCTCTCTCCCAGCCTTAGGGTTAAGCATTCTCTTGGTTTTATTGTTTTTGTTCTTTTAATGGTTTTACCACCTTTGGATGGGTCCAAAACAATAAAGCATAATTTTTGTTTTGAACTTTAACAAATGGAATCACAGTGTTTTCTTCCATAACTTGCTTTCTTTTGATCAACACTTGTTGGTGTGTTTGGTTGCGGTTAATTTTTTAGCATTCCTGTAAGAATTAACACGAGTCGTTATGAAGTTTGGGGTTGTCTTTATATTATGTTGCTAAGAAAGTTCTTGCACATCTCCTTGGTTAGGGCAAGAATTCCTAAAGTGTGGTCCATGAACCCCTAGGGACCTCTGGGGCCTTATCCAGGAGTCACTGAAGTTGATTTTTCTTTCATGTTCATACTAAGATGTAATTTGCCCTTTTCACGCTGTGAGCATTTGCACTAATGGTACAAAAGCTATGATGGTAAAATTATAGTCAGCTTAGCACAAAATCAAGTTGACAGCTCCAACCTATACCTGGAGTCATTTTTTGCCATTTTGGGTTAAATATGTAATTGCATGTTATCTTGGTTTTAATTGGCATATCCCTGGTTCCTAATAAGACTGAATTCCTTTTGTCATATTTGTAGATCATTTGGATTTCCTCATTTGTAAAATGTCAATCCAATTCTTTTCCCCATTTTTGAGTTGTCTTTAGATTCTTAGTTGTCACATGCTCTTTAAGTGATCTTAAGGTCTTTAAAATGTTACAACTCTATTTTCCCCACCTTTTCAATGTTCTTTTTCACTTTAATGTCTTTTACTGAGACATTTTTAACATGTCAAATTCATCACTTTTCCTTGGAGTTTTTGTGACTGCCCACTAGAATATCAAGTACAAAGGTGAAATGAAATTATAATAGCATCTTCATCTGTACCTGATCTCTCAGAGAGAACTCTTAACACCTCACATTGAATTTTTCCTCTTTAAAAAGAACTTTGATTAGTTAAAAGAATTATTTTACCTTTAATTTTCGTTATAGTTTTAAAAGCTTTGTTGTAGGTTGTTTTCATAGATACACTAAATCAGATTAAGGAAGTCCTTCTAGTGCTAGTTTTTCTAAATGAATGTTGAACTTCATCGAAGTTTCTGCATCTGAGATGATAGCGATATTTTTGTCCTGTTAAGAATCCTATTGAGTTTCTTTTTTCTTTTTTTTTTTTAATATTTTATTTATTCATGATAGATTGGGGGGGGGGCAGAAACAGCCTCCATGTGGGGAGCCTGATGCGGGACTCGATCCCGGGACTCTAGGATCACGACCCAGGCCAAAGGCAGGCGCTAAACCACTGAGCCACCCAGGGATCCCCTCCTATTGAGTTTCTATTGTTAAAGCAACCTCTCATGTAAGATAAACTCAATGATATTTATTTTTTATACACATTGCTGAATTCAGTTCACTAATATTTTATGATTTTACAGCTATATTCATGAGTAACATTGACCTATTCCTTCTTATGCTGTCTGGTTTGGGTATCGGATTGATGCTATGGTAAAAGCATAAATCTAAAGTTTCATGCCTTAAATGTTGCTAGATAATAGATTAAAACTTAACAGTGAAGTCAGGTGAGCCTGGGGTTTTTCCCATTAGATGGTTTTATTTAATATTTTTTCTATTTTTTTTAATTTTTTTTTTATTTATTTATGATAGTCACAGAGAGAGAGAGAGGCAGAGACACAGGCAGAGGGAGAAGCAGGCTCCATGCACCGGGAGCCTGACGTGGGATTCGATCCCGGGTCTCCAGGATCATGCCCTGGGCCAAAGGCAGGTGCCAAACCGCTGCGCCACGCAGGGATCCCTCTTTTTTTTTTTTTTAGATTTTACTTATTCATGAGAGACCGAGAGAGAGAGAGAGAGAGAGAGAGAGAGAGAGAGAGGCAGAGACACAGGCAGAGGGAGAAGCAGGCTCCATGCAGAGAGCCTGACATGGAACTTGATCCCGGGTCTCCAGGATCACGCCCTGGGCTGAAGGTGGCACTAAACCACTGAGCCACCCGGGCTGCCCTTTTTCTATTTCTTTAATGTGACTAGGACTACTCAGATATCTTATTGTTTTTGGAGTCTCTTTTAGTGATATTTTGCTAGTAATTTGTCCATTTTAATATAAAATTTCAATTTTCTTGGCCTAAAGTAGTTCATAATTTATATTAGTATCTAGGTATCTGTAATGATGTACCTTTGTCATTTCTGGAATTGTGTCTTCTCCTTTGATAATTTTTTAAAGTTTTTTTTTTAAATTTTATTTATTTATGATAGTCACAGAGAGAGAGAGAGAGAGAGAGAGACATAGGCAGAGGGAGAAGCAGGCTCCATGCAGGGAGCCCGACGTGGGATTCGATCCCGGGTCTCCAGGATCGCACCCTGGGCCAAAGGCAGGCGCTAAACCACTGCGCCACCCAGGGATCCCTTTTTTAAAGTTTTTAACATTTTATTTATTTATTCATGAGAGACAGAGAGAGAGGCAGAGACAGGCAGAGGAAGAAGCAGGCTCCATGCAGGGAGCTCGATGTGGGACTCGATCCTGGGTCTCCAGGATCAAGCCCTGAGCCAAAGGCAGACGCTCAACCGCTGAGCCACCCAGGCATCCCTCTCTTGAGAATTTTTGCCAGATGGTTTTATTATTCTCTCAAAGTCCCAAATTTTGACTTGTTGAGCAATGTGAAATTAGACTGCAAATCCACAGGAGAGCTTTTTAGCGATTTTCCAGATTTTTTTTTTTTTTCACTGCTCTGCTTTGCTGTAATCCAAACTCTCTTTGCATAGGGCTGGCCCCTATGTGGATATCTTCATCACCCTGGTAGGTTGACACCACACCCTAGACTGCCTCACCCTACTTGGGCTCCCATCTGACCACAGGGCTTCCTCCCATACACATGCCCTTACTCCACTCAGGTTCACAGCCTAGGCTAGGCTGATCCCACATGCAAATGCCGTTTGAGTTCTAATTCTCCAGGTGGGACACACACACACACTGGCTCTGACAACCCACATCAAGCCACCTTCCATGTGATTGCCCTCCTCAGACTATGATGTCCAAGCTGGGCTACTCCCATGTATGGTCTCCCTCATTTCACTTGAGCTCTCATATGCACACCATACAGCCAACAGCACCAATACTACCTTGCACTGCTCCACCCAATGATTTTAGGACTGAATCATCCAGGAAGAGAAGGGGAGAGAGAAAGAACTCAGAAAATATTAACTATACCCAGAAATATTTTTCATTAAATGTTCTAGTCACATACTGCAATGTATGAGTGTACTGGCTCATAACATGAACATATTCTTACTGTGGGTCAAAGATTTGAAAGCCACTGACCTAGGAAGTTTTAGAATGATGATACAGTAGCGTCCCATTTAGTGTGTTTTTTGGACTCCCATCTCAAGATTCCTTGCCACCTGTGTGAAAACCCCATCCACACTCTTCCCTGGCAACAGATCCACTTTGCTGGGCTACTGGGAGTCAGACCTGGGCTCTAGTTCTGCCGCTCAACTTCTCGCTAGCCAAGCAATCTGGTTACCTTACACACTAAAAATGCAGATGATATGCAACATACTTCCCTCCCAAGACAAAAAATCAGGTAGTACACGAAAAGTGCTTTGAAAACTACTGTAAGGGCACCTGGGTGGCTCAGTGGCTGAGCATCTGACTTTGGCTCAGGTCGTGATCCCGGGGTACTGGTATCAACTTTCACATCAGGCTCCCTGTAGGGAGCCTTCTTCTTCCTCTACCTAGGTCTATGTCCCTCTGTGTCTCTCATGAATAAATAAAATCTAAAAACAAAGAAACAAAAACAAAAACAAAAAAACCCACACACAAAACCCAAACCTGCAAATACAATCACAACGGACATCCAAGGAATGTGTAAGTTCACTACATGCAACCTAAGTGAATCTTTAAACAACTCTGAAATTCACACTTAAAATAGATGAGATTAAAGCTTAATGTTGAATGGATCAAAAAATATTTCAATCTAGGTCTATACATTCAGCTTCATCCTCATATTCATTAAGTGGTACTTTTAAAGATTTTAAGTAATCTCTACACCCAATGTGGGGCCCAAACTTACAACCTCAAGATCAAGCTGCCTGCCTGCTCTTCTGACTGGGCCAACCAGGTGCTATGTAAGTGGTACTTTCAAAATGTGTGAATGTTTAACTTTGTTAAAAGTGGAGCATCTTTGTTCTGTTATGGAGTCTGAATTATTTATATGAATATGGAGAACCAAATGTATTTACCATTTTCTCTTAAACATCCTGATTCTTGAAAGCTTTGAATCCTCTGGATTTTCACCCTTTCCATGCAAACATAGCCAACAAGAAAGGATTCAAACCAAATGAGGCAACCGTGAAATGACGGTGGTATCTGGTGCAGGGTCCTGGGGTGGCAGTCATTTCCTTAGATGCAAAATGGTGGCCAAGTTTAAGGCCCTTGCATGTAGGTGATGGGAACATGTATTGGAGAATGAACACATGGGAGCCTGGTTAGGTTTGGAACTCTGGCAGCTCAGTGGGGTGGGGTAGTTAGCCAAGACCAATGTCCCCTCAGCCCCTAGGATGAAGGGCTGTCTAGAGGGCAGATCTTGGGGCAGAATCCACAGGCCTGCCTGGGATTAAGTCTCTGCTGAGAGGCCTGGAGAGCCTATGTAGAGCTACTTCTGAGGAGCTGGATGAGGCTAGGGCAGGGCAGGGACCAGGGGTGAGTGGGCCTGAGCAGTGTTCTTCACAAGAGTCCAGCTAGTGTTCTATTTTTAAAGCCAAGTAACAGAATTCTTCCTCCAGCCCCAAAAGTGAAAATCCAAGCAGCAGTGATTGTTCTGATCAAGGAAAAGGTGTAGGGGCACAGAAGACAGCCACAGGGGATGAAAAACAGCAGAGGGAGAGTGTGCATCAGATGAACACAATGCTGTACCCTGAGGACATGCCAACCAGTCACCAGATCTTAAAGAGCCAGTGCCAATCCCCTTTCACCTCTCCCCAGCAGAGGAAAACCTGTGCAGAAGAAGGAGCACTTTACTCCTGCCATGGATAGGACAGGGGTGGACCAGAATAGCTGTGAACAGTACAGGAGTCCAGATTCCAGGTCCGTTAAGTTTTTATTCCCTCAGAACAGAGATATGTGGGAAAGAAACTCCAACAGAAAACGTGAACAAAAAAATGACACTAGGATAGTGTGCCAGATGGATGGCACACTCCACAGTGGACATGGTCATGCCCTGGTTTCCTAGATTGACATGTGCCCCATCTCCAAGTGCCCATAACATAGGTGGAGGGTGGGGGCAATGAGGTGGAAAGCTTCCCTACTCTATGCAAGGGAGATGAATGTACCAGTCTATTCTGAGGTCTCTCAGGAACACCAAACCTTCCCCCTCAAGAATGGAGGTAGACAGGTAAGAATGAGAGGGGTCTGGGCATCATAGACAACTGGAAAGTAGTCACAGACCCTTTGTGGGTAACAGAATCTATGCTTAAATAGTACCACAAGAGAAGCAACAGCTGGCCAAGGCAGCTTTGTGTTTCATGGTAAACATGGCCAACCTTGTCAAATCAGGCTCCAGAGCAGTGATAACTAGCACTACTGTTTCTATTTACTTCAAAGGAGCCTGATGATGGTTAATCAGAAGCCATTATCCATTTCCTAGAGGATCTGCTTCGATCCCCTTTTCTAACAAAATCCTGTCCCCCACAAGCCTGGTCCTCTAGAGAAGAGACTGTCAAGGGACAAGTAAAAACCCTGTCCTGCCCTCAGACTTCCCGTGACACGACAGCTTCTACTGCAGCCCAAACACCTAAAAACAAGGTACTTTGGTGGGCTAGATAATCCAGTCCTTGATTGTCCCTACATGGTACATCATGTGACTCATCTCTATACTACAGAATGGCCTCTAGCATTGGGATCTGAGCCCAGATCACAGTGAGGTCTCTTGGAGGATGAAGGTGGGGCTGTTCCCCTGGTGAGCTGAGCCTTCTTCAGGCACTGCCACGGCCTCATCTCTGCTGTTCTTCAACATCCCATTACTCATCTTCTCTGGAAATTCAGCAGTGTCTGCCGAGAGGTCCTAGAGAACACACAGAGCAAAAGGAGTGGAAGGGGTGGGGTGAACATGAAGACATAGGGGTGAAGGAACTCAGGCTGAAAAGGTGAAAGACCTTGCTTTGATCCCTACTGGAAGGGAGATCAACAAAGGGCGGTGGGGAAGAAAGGGAGTAGCAAAGCACAAGGTGAGTGGTGGGGGGCAGGCAGCAGAACAGAGTTGGGCACCTCTCTGGGCTGGGACCCTTCTGCCCACTAAGCCAGCACTCCACTGAGGGGAGACGCTGGGACAGTTGCTGGGGGACAGTCCAGGTTCAGACGAATAATGAGAGTTGCTGGGGAGGAAAAAGGAAAGGGATGAAAGGGAATCTGGAAGGTCTGGTAGTGATCTGGAGAAGAAAGGGTATAATCTAGACAACACAGCTGCTACCTGGCTGTAGCTTATGCAGTGAAATCGCTTCTGACAGGACAAGGGCAGGAGAGCAAGGAGTCTTGGCAACACTGGGTAAATGGTCCGAGGATTCAGGGTCCGGCCCCGCATTCCCCCTGAAGGCAAAGGTACTCCTGAGTTTCCCACCGTGTAACCAGTGTACACCCAACAAGCCATCTGTTCTCAGGGGTATGAGTCCCCAGCCCCTG
Organism: Canis lupus familiaris; assembly: GCF_011100685.1. Taxonomy (NCBI): domain Eukaryota; kingdom Metazoa; phylum Chordata; class Mammalia; order Carnivora; family Canidae; genus Canis; species Canis lupus. The sequence goes on from NC_049238.1 coordinate 21,249,212, forward strand.
CCCACCTCCCAGAGCTCAGCCAAGAAGCCCAAGGAGCCCAAAGGGCAGGGTCAGTTCTCCCTGAGTCCAGATTCCTTGAGTGGCCTACCTCAGTCTCACTTTTCTGGGTCCCCATTCAACATGCCCTTACCAGTAAGCAGACTGACAATCAGGCCCACCACAATGACAGTGGTGGAGTTGTGTGCGCTGTACCATAAATATGACAAGGAATAGAGCCGTTTCAGCCCTGTAGGTCTGGGGAGAACAGGAATAAGGATAGTCAGCAATTTGCTGACAGAGTTATTCCTCAGGGACACAGTCCCAGGATCTTGGGATGCAACACCCAACACATCCCAGAAGACTCTGGTGGCCCATTCCTTACCAAGAACTCTGGAAAACCCCTCAAAAATGAGCTATTCTCTCCAAGGAGTGAGCAAGACCCAACTCACTTGGAGAGGGTGGTTGAGGGCATCAATGTGGTCATGGTGACAGTGGTCAGGTTGCTAGGCAGGAAAAAGCTGGATGTATTAGAGGGAGAAGGAGCCATGCCGGAGGCCATGTTGGTCACTATGCTCCCGATGCCGATCCAGAAGGCCATGATGAGTCCAGCCAACAGGCCCACAATGGCACCCTGCCCAGAGACACAGTACATTCTCCTGTCATGATGCCAGTCTTAATAAATCTTCACACCAGTTCCCAGAACTCACGAGGAGAGCCCTGCCAAGCCATTCCTCACATCCACCCCTGTACACAACTGTGGAACCAGACGGATCACTCACAGGAGGGTTGGCACAAGGAAAGAACATCCCAAGGCAGAAGAGTCCCAGCAGCGGCCCCCCAACCATGCCAAAGATGCTGAGTGCTGCCTGTGGAGAACAGGATGGGGGGCGGGGGGGAAGAAAAAGGAACATTCAGGCTCAGAGACCTCCAGCCTCAGCAGTGTAGAGCACGGCCACCCATCAACACCTCAGTGCCCCATTCATCAGATCTGTCTATATCTTCTACCTGGAAACAACAGAATGCAGGATTCCAGAGGGTGAATCCTGGGAATGTTAATGGAATGTGCTTCGGGATCTCCTCTGAGACTGATCCCTAAGATGTCTCTGAGCCAACAATATCCTGGGAATGACTCTGGGGAAGGCTATTTACAGCTAAAGGTGTCCATCAAAGGTGAATTTGTAATACTCATCTCTGTACTATTTCCTTCACATCAGCTGTCTTCCTCAACTTCCTGTTTCAATCAGCTTCTTCTCTCCCTTAAAAACTAATTTCTTCTCTGCATAGTCCTTACCTGTAGCACGGGTCCCATCTGGGAAGAAATATAGGCCATTCCCAGACAAAGCAGCCCATAGCCAAAGGCTGGGGAAAAAGAAGGGAGAAAATAGGCAAAGGTAAGTTTACACATTACAAAGGGGGAAAAGTAGAGCACACCTCCTTCCCCAGCCAAACCACTATCTCTGTGTTCCTGGAAAAAGGGCATATTACCTCCTGCCCCAGCTCCAGTCCCTCCCACTTGGTCTTCCCTCCTATGTGACTCAGAGACCTTCCCAGGAAATGCCCTGATATCAACAAGGTTGTGTGCTTCGTTGGGCAAGCGCTGAGCCTAAGCTAAAGCTGGTGCTGTAAAGGAGGCTGATGACTTAAAAAGCACCCCTTCTAAGGGTGTGTCTTAGAAAAAATACAACTGAAAAGATGAGGAAGCACAATCCCACCAAGGATTCTGGAAAGCATGATGGCCTGGACTTCAGAGAACTGAGGGAACCAGGGTCGGATCAGATCTTCCATCGTAACAGTTGCCAATGAATTAAAAGCAGATGATATGGTGCTGAAAGGAGGAAGACAAAGACGAACCATACTGAGTCTGGGAGTTGAGAGGCAAAAGCAACAGGGGCCCTACTGAGGGAGTAGCACCCTAAAGGCAGGAGAGGACATATGCAGCCAGAAGCTGTCCTCACAGTTGGCAGTGGAAGAAGAAGCCAGAAGGCAAGGACATCTTGTCCTTTTCTGAATGAGGTACAGGTTTTAATCAAGTAGAATCAATTCCTGGTGTTGTAAAACAAGAATCCTTCACCAACAAGGAGGCATCTCCTGGAGAGGATATACTCTATTCTACACAGATGAGCTGTCCCTTGTCATCCACAGATGGATGGGCACATTGAGAAACTCAGAGAGGTCCCCTCCTCCGCCCATCACTTTGTGCCAAGTAGGGATCAGGTGCACCAAGCCTGAGGGAAGTGGTCAAAGGAGATACCTGAGGGAGCCACTGAAGAGGCAGGCAACAAAGAGCCCAGGCAGGCCCGGCAGGCCTTTCAGGAGATCCATCACAAAATACAGGACAAACTGCAGGCAGAGCAGAAGTGCACAGCTCTCTTGAGAAAGGAGCCCTTCCCCAAGGGAAGTCCCCAGGTGTGCCCCTACCAGTCTATGGAGAGTGGGTGATTAAATAAGAGGGTTAAGCACTGAAAGTGACCCACAGTTAGTGGAGAGAAAATGGGCTCTAGATAGAGTATAATGCAGTTCATACCCTAGCCCTGCCCCTGACTAGCAGTGTGATGAGCATTCTGACCACCTGGATGAGGCTTTTTCTTTCCCGTAAAGTGAGGCTGTGTAAGGATTAGAGAAGACCAGATACGTGACAGCTCCCAGCAAAGCGCATTACACAGTACACAGTGGTGAGCCAATTAAGAAAGGGCCCCACCCCAGCAGGGTGAGCACTATGATTAGGTGATGCCGGCCAGGGGCTGGGACCCTCATGTGCTAGACTGTAGTATCCCACAGTGAAAAACGACTTACATCCATTTCCTACCCAGGGTGAGAGTCCATTCGGGCCTCATGGGCACAGAAGGGTGCCGAGGACTTCTCACCTGGTCAGGGGCTGCTTGAGCCTGCTGGGTACTCATGGGACACTTCTGGTAGTAGACAAACATGACCAGGCCAATGAGGCAGCTCATGCAGAGGACCACCTGCTGGCAAGGGAAGACTGCATAGCAGGAGCTGCAAAGAGACCAGTGCCAACGAAACCGAGGCTGTTAATCGACACCCTTAGGCATGCCTCTGAGCCCCAGAAAACAGACCGATATCCTGACCCCAATGGGTATAACCTGCCCTAATTCCAAATGCCCCATGGAACTGGGACTCCTCTTCTCCCCTCTTCCCTGGACATCATGTCCCTGCACTCACAGCACAGCGGCCTTCTCTGTGCGGGAACTGAGGTAGCGCTGCACCTGAGCCTGGTTCACTCCATACAAGGAGAGCATCATGAAGACACCCCCGAAAGCCAATGTCCAGAAAGTGTGCCGAACAAAAGGATCTGGATCCAGCCTGCAACAGACACCAATTGCTCACTGTGGCATAGGCCCAGACAAACATAGTCTTCCTTGAACTCCTCCAATGGGGGGACTGAACAGAGTGGAGATGCTGCTGCAGGGCTAAGGAGCTACTGGAGCTACTGAAGTTAAGAACCAGGTAGACACAACAAACACTGCAGCAAGATGGAGGATAGGTCCCATTCCTCCACCCCACAGACTCATGCCAGGTACTAAAAACACTTTGACCCTCCTTCCCCACTAGCGAGATCCCTGTGATCACTCTCCATCTATGCAGTGGCAGCTTGTCTCAGTGCTGCCCCTAAGGCTTCCACAGTCTGTCCTCTGCCTGCTGCAGCCCTGAGTTCAGGCCCTAGGATGGGTTGGTTCCCAGACACTACAGATCACCGGGATAAGGGTATACTTACTCGATCCCAGAGATGCGGCCATGCTTGGAAGCCACTTCCCACACATGCACCATGCCGCCCACCTTGCGTGACCCCACTATAATAACCACCAGCTGTCCTAGGAACATAACCAGCGTCTGGAACACGTCTGTCCAGATGACTGCCTTCAGCCCACCCTGCAGGGCAAAGAAAGCATGTCTGCCACACATGTCTTTAAAACCACCCACAAGTGAAGACACCATACCACCAGCAAGGAACCATACTGTCACCAGGGAGGGCTATAATTGCTGAGACTCTGCTGACATCATTCCCACCCCAACCCCTACTTTTGTACACCATCCCCTTTCCTACATCCTACCCCCCACCAAAGTCCCATTCCAACTCCTACATAGCATTTTATCCCACTCAAGAACTTTATTCCATTTCATCTACACTTTTACCTCACCCCTTTTTATTTCCTCCCTTCTCCCCCATCTCTCCTAAGACTTGGTACACTTACCAGAGCAGTATAGACAGTACAGACAATGCCTATGGTCAGCACTGAGAGCCACAGGTCAAAGCCAGTTACTGCAAACAGATAAAAACCATATTCCTATCTTTGGAAGAGGGTTTCCCAACAGAGAAACCAAAAAACCTCAGTAAGACAGGAAACATTTGGTAATTAAGGATGAAATAAATCATTCACCACAATGAAAAAGAATGTTTGAACCCCACCAAAAGGTGATGATTAACCAATTCAGATGAGACATGGTAATCTTTGATTAGCTTTCAGAGTGAGGTGAACCAAGAGGTAGAAGTAACTCTAGGAGACTAGCCAAGGGCTCATACAGTGAAGTAACTCCTAGCCAAAGTTGGATTCTTTTCTGCACTCTCCTCTAGCTGCCCCTCCCAGAGGTGTTTTCCCAGCTTGCTGTGGCTGAGAGCCAAGGGCTATTACTCCTCACCTGCATTGAGGGCCAATGATGGTGCGTAGAGCACAACTCCCATGTAGATCACCTGTTGGGTGTGGAAAAGAGAATGTGAGGGGGAAGGGAAATGAGGGTGGGTAGAGAGAAAAGATGGACTTCAGCTCCAATATCCTAATGGCCTTCCTTCATCTAGGCTCACTTCCGTCTCCCTTCTAAATCTTGGCTTGCTGCCTCCAAAGTGACTATGCTGGAACTGGAAAGAATAGGAAGCAGGATGCCTCTGGTGACTTCAGGGACACTGACCCCTAGTGGGACCTTCAATCTTGCCAGTCTGAGAGCAGGGAAAGCTCAGAATATTTCAATATACTGGAGTCTGAGTCCTGCTACCATATCTCAGGCTCAAATTATACCCTCATTTCTACTTACCATCTGGAAGATGAAAGTCACGGTCCCACAAACCCGCACAGCTTTATTGAATCGGAGCTCCAAGTACTAGAATGTATACGCATATATATAAATAAATAAAGTATTCTTCCCCACTCTATCCCCACAATTCATCCAAAACTTCCCTCAAGAAGCCCAGGAACACAAAGAAATATCCAACTCCTGACCGTTCTGGGCCTCTCAGCACAGCACCCTCCTTCCCCTCATCTGACTTCACCCAGAAAGAACTTGGAAACATGATGTGTCCCATCACTCTCATTAGGCAGAAGAGGTCCAGGGGCCCAGACTCCTCATCTTCCTTCTGCCCTCTTCCTTCTTCCCATCCCTGATCCTAATGGTCCTATGTACTCCTCTTCCTCCCTGCTTACCTCATAGGCACTGGTGAGATGCAGGCGGTAGAAGACAGGGATGAAGACATGTGCAGGGATCAGCAGGCCCAGGAAATAGGAGCAGCCCAGGAACCAATACTGGGTCCCAAAGCGGTAGATCTCAGATGGCACACCCAAGATGGCCACGGCTGATTGGAAAGTGGCCAGCAGGGACAGAGCCACAGGAAGACAGCTCATTTTGCGGTCCGCCATGAGCAGTTGGCCAACGGTGTGCTGGCCCCAGCCCCGAAGGGCATGGTAGAGGCCAATAGCAAGTGAGAAAACCAGCAGCAGAACAAACACCACATAGTCCACAAGGGAGAAGGTAGACGTGACCGTATCTGTGTCTGTGCCTGGGAGCCAGGGGCAGGTGTCCACCCCTACACTCATATCTTCACTCTGTCTGTGACCTACAGCCACTTGCTGCTCCTGGGCTCTGGGCTGCCACTCAGCTGGGCAGTAGCAGGCAGGTGGCTACAGCCTGAACTCCAGCCACGATCTCACAGTCCTTCTCCACCAAGTGACATTGTCCAAGGTGAGCTGCAAAGGAATCATCTCCTAGTCAGAATACGCTGCCTTCATGGGCACCCATCCTCAGGCCTGTGTATCCCACACCCATCAAACTTGGACCAGCCAGCTCTGTACAGCCCTTGTCGGTCTGGAGGTCCTAGTATAGCTTTGGTAGGGGAGGGAGGAAGGATGCAGCAGAGTGAGACAGCCAGGAGACAACTGCTTGCTTGTCCAAGACCATTTTTGGCATACACAGCTGTGAAATATAAGAACCTTCTTGGGGTGCCTGGGGGGAGGTGTAATCAGTTAAGTGTCCCACTCAGTTTTGGCTCAGATTGTGAGATCAAACCCTGTGCATCACGCTCTGCACACAGTGTGGAGTCTGCTTAAGATTCTCTCTCCCTATGCCCCTCAGCCTCCTCTCTAAAATAAATTAAATCTTAAAAAAATGAAAGAGAACCTTCATAGGTCTCTACCTCAATCTCTCTCTCTCTCTCTCTCTCTCACACACACACACACACACACACACACACACACAAATCAACCCTGGCCCACACACACACAAATCAACCCTGGCCCGCACTTCTTTTCAAAGATTTCCCTGCCCACTTACAGGCACAGACCCAGTCTCTATAATATACCAAGCCAGCAGACCCCAGCCTGGCGCCACAGCCCAGCAGGGAAGAAAGAATGGAGACTGGGGGCACTGGGTAACTCAGTGATTGAGAGCCTGCCTTTGGCTTGGGGCCGGATTCCAGGGTCCTGGGATCAAGTCCCATATCAGGCTCCTCACAGGGAGCCTGCTTCTCCCTCTGCCTCTCTGTGTCTCTCATAAGTAAATAAAATCTTAAAAAAAAAAAAGGAAAGAAAAAAGGAAAAAAATGGAGACTAATAACAGCATGGCTTCCTCTCTTTCCCCTAGCCTAAGCCCCCAACTCTCATATTCCCAGTGTCACCTTCCTAACAGGGTCCCTTCTCAGTACTGATCCAAGTAAGATTATCTACATGGCAGCCCCAAACTCCATTCCACGCATCCCCAGGCCAATCTCTTCATTCTCCCCAACACTACTAGATAAGCCCTGCCACCTACCACTCAGACCCTCTCTGTATAACACTATAATCGACAGGAGATCTGGGAAGAGTGCTGGGATTCAAAAGTGAGAGGGCAACATGCTGGAACCAGAGGTTCAGAGTTACAATTACAGAAAAGCAAACCAGCCAGGTAAAGTGTTCATTTCCTCTTGGGGCAGGCACCTACCTGGAGAAGACTCTGTTCTGAGGCAGTGCTGTCTGAAGCTGTGTGTGTCTGGAGCTGGGCAGAAGCTGAGGGTCTGGCTCTATAAGTAGCTGAGGTGAAATCAGGAATTAGGGGCGGAGTGAAGCTCGGCAGCTATTTGCTCTGGCCCCTTCAGGGAACCAATCAATGCGATCCAAATGGCCCTATTACCCTGTGGCCCCCAAACTCCAGCTCAGTCCTAGAGGCTCCAGAGTGGGGAATAGGGAGCTCACATTCAACAGCATTCCTAGCTGGATTAAGCTTTCACTGTAAGTCACACTTGGCACTATGAGCTAGAGAGAATTAGAAAGGAGCCCAGAGAAATGGGAAAGTTGCTTTCCTGACTCCTGCACAAAAAATACTAATCCTCAAAGAATATAGCATTATCCTCAAAACAAGGACAGGATTATATTACTTCAAAACTTGAGAGAACGTTAAGAGATCACTATCACAACCCCCTTAGTTACCAACAAAGACACTGTGGCCCAGATGACTCAAGTGATCTTTCCAGAACCACAGAGCTGATTATCATCATCATCGATTAGAGCTCAGGTCTACTGATTCCCTGTCCATCCACTCTCCATGTACACCACAATGTCTTTAGAGGATATCCATGAGAGATACTACTCGTTGACATAGAGAAAAAAAAATTCAAAAGCATGTCAGGTTTTCAGATAGCCTAAATGATGATAGTTAATGCTTTCTGAACACCCCCCTTTCTTTTTCTTTCTTTTTTTTTAGTGAGGCAACTCAGCTCTTTTTGCAACCCAGCGGTGTGCCATGTATGTTACAAGCTTTACTAGTGATAAACAATGAAAAAGTACCCCTTGGTATCACCTTTCGGTTTATGAACTTTGCACGAACTCTCTAGTTCTTAAGGAAACAGAAAAATTAAAGAACTTGATTAAGGTTACAAAGCATGATACAAAACAAGAAACATAGAAAGGTGCTATCTGCACGGAAGACAGGTGGCTTTCCAGGGGCCTTAGGGCAGGTGATTTACCACAGGGCTCATTCTCACTATTCCTAGAACCAGGGCAGAAGCAGAATGTTAATTGTAGTCAGTCATTCATGGAACAAAGTTTAGATTCCAACTAGTCTAGACACCTGTTAACCTATGTCTTCTGTTCTTGCCCACTAGCAGAAAGATCAGCCTGCCTGTCTTTAGTTCTTCTACACTGTGTTCTTGGGCAGATGTTGCCTGGCTGGCAAGATACGGCCTTACACAGACCAAACCTGAACTCTGAACCTCATGGGGCCAACAAAGAGAGGAAATCAGAGCCGCAACTCTTGGATCACATGTTCTACAAGTCACAAATGTTAGTATCCAGAACAATGTTCCCAAGAGGCCACTCTGGTTTAACCTAAAGATGCCCTGGGCCTTTGTACATTGCAACATACTTAGTTCTCCCTACTCCTTGGCAAATTTTACTATGATAGAGGGAATGGAAAATACTGGAGAAAAACAGAAGGTATCTGCTGTGTGCAAATAAAAAAAAACACATAGCCATAAAGGGTTAGTGATAAGGCGATGGCAATTACGGAGAGGAAAAAAGGTCTCAGCGTAGACTTGAACACAGACATACAGGAACTAGAGACTCTCCTGCTGGGGTACACTGGTGGAGCTTCTTGATAGAATTCTATTTTCATGAAGTGTAAAGAACCTTCCTGGATAAGCTGAAGAGAACCAGGCAAGACAAGAAAAACCTGATCCAGTAACAAAGTGTTCCTCCGACAGGATTTTGATTCTAAGAACAGGATAGTTAGTGGTTTTCTAAAAACTACACTGTTCTAAACCTCATGGATTTACATCTCTTTGAGACAGGGGGTGCCCAAAGGGTGGACTGGTTTCACTAAAACTGTAACACACAGTAGTGGGCTGGGAGACCCCTTTTAAAAAGTGTAATACACACAGAAAGGGAAGGGAATCATTCTACACCACCCTACCTCCCTCACACCCATCTGCACTGAATGCCTGGACTCCTACAAAAGGCAAAAGGGGACACCTGCAGGAACAACTGTCCCAGAAAAGATTCCTTCAAAATCTGTCCTTGTGCCTTGAATTCCTCAAGGTCTGAAAGGCTTTGGTACCCTTATGAAAATACCTTAGAAAACGAATGCTTTAGAGAACGTGGTGGCCCGCTGAAAGCAAATCCTTTTAGGAGATTCCACATGTGGAAGGGAAGCCCGGGCTGGCCATTCAAGATGGGTCAGCCCTGACGAGCTTCTGCCTGGCCCTAACCAAAGGGAACACGCAGTCCCTGCGGGCGCGAGGTGCGCGGCTCCCCAGGGCTACCCTGGTAGCGCTCGGCTTTCCCTTACCTCGTGGCTCAGCCAGGGCTAAGAAGGTCCGGCCGTTCTTCCTGAGATCAGCATCGCTTCGTTTTTCTGGGAAGGAAGTGGGAGATGAGAAGGCAGGCAAGCGCTTATCCCGCCCCTCCCTCCTCACCAAGACTCCGGCCGCCACGCGGACTCCCGACTGAGGTGAAAGGGCCAGGGTGCCCGGGACCTTCCCAGGCTTGTCTCCTCCCGCCAGAGTTTGCCCTTCACTCGTCGCTCCTCTATCACCCTTACCCTCTTTATTTGCTGGCTTCCCGCCTTCCCTCCACACGTGAGGTAGCTGAACCACTACACCACGCGTTCTCAACTCAGATCTTCCCGCGCCTCCACGCGGGGAGCCGGTTCGCCCCGCCCCTGCCCTCCCCGCCTCGCGCCACTCTCAGGAAGCCCCTGGGCCCTGGCCCCCATGCGGCGGCCCGCCCCGGTCCGGCCCATCTGCCGGGTCTCCTCCACCTTTGGGCGCAGCGGCACGGCAGAGCCGGGCACGCCACGTGCCGGCTGAGTGACAGCGGAGGCCCGCCCCCTGGCCGCCTCACGTGGCGCCGCCATGTTTACTGAGGGCGGACGGAGTGGGCCCCGAGCCACAGCGGTGACGCGACCTCGGCGTCCGGAAGCGAGGAATGCGGAGCTGAGAGAGCGGCACCGGGGTAGCCTTCGCTATCAGAGAAAAAGGAGAAGGAGTTGACCAGTCCTCCCCAACGGGGACTGGGGCGCACAGAGAAGAACTCTGACCTCAAGCAGCAGTAAGCCCCAGCCCGTGCGGGGCACTAGGCCACGCCCGGGGAGGGCTGGACCACACGCGCAAATCTCGCGAGGCGCTGAGAAGGACGAAGGGAGCAAAAAAAATGGCTCTTCACGGGTCGCGCGGTTCTTCGTTCCTGGTGCCTTGGGCAGCGGCCGTGCTCCTCGCTCTGGGCGCGGAAAGGGCCCTGGCGCTACCCGAGGTACAGAAGCAAGCTAGAGGTCGGGCCGAAGCAGAGTTGCTGGGCAGCCTCGCTTCGCGATCGCCCGCCCTCGCCTCTCCGCTCTCCCCAGCCCGCCAGTGGGTCGGATTTGGTCCTTGAGGCTTCCCCAGCTGTAGCCCAGCCGGCTGCGGCTCCCGAGTCCGCACGCTGCGCAGGTCTCCCAGTGCCCTCGACCTGCTGACGTAGACCTTTAAAATGTGATCTCCTTCTTCCTTAATCTTTGAATAACTTTAAATGTTTCGACTACTGACCGAGTCCTCTGGCTCCTCTTCAAGCTCGTCACGCGCGAATGCCGTATATCGTGCCCGGGCAGTACTGTACTTTGTGTAAAGCTCGATGAGTTCTTTTTATACCTGGCCAAACCGGGTCTGTCAGATTGAGAAGTCAATGGGGAGGGCATAATAAGTATGCCCAAGCAGTGATCCTCGAAGATGAGGGCCTTTCCTGGGCAAGGTGTGGTGCAGAAAGTCTAGTGTGTTGATTTGGCTCCTGGCTCTAGGAGAAGAAACGAATACCTTAGTCAAACTTGATGATAAAGATAGGACGCTTATCTGCCCAATGTTAAATAAGGATTCCGAAGAGTGTACTGGCAGTTAACTTTTTTTTTTTTTTTTTAATTTTTTTTTTTATGATACCTGTTTGTTCTTTTCTTAGCTTTTCTTTCTGGAATCTTAATAGTTTTTTTCTCTTCTGCAGATATGCATCCTGTGTCCAGAGAGTGTGCGAAATTTGTCAGAAGTGACCCTTTATTGTAAGCAGACACCAGGGCTAATGCTGCACAACCGCTGCTGCCTGAATCAAGAGGGCACCATCGTGGGGTGAGGGAGGAAAAGACAACTTTGGATACTGGAAGAGTTCCCGAACCGGATTCTTCTTCTTTTTTTTTTTTAAAGTAGTCTTCAACCTAACGCAGGGCTTGAACTTAGACCCTGAGATCAAGAACTGACATGAGGGCAGCCTGGGTAGCTCAGCGGTTTAGCGCGGCCTTCAGCCCAGGGTGTCCTGAGTCCCATGTCAGGTCCCCTGCAGGGAGCCTGCTTCTCCCTCGACCTCTCTCTCTCTCTGTCTCTCATGAATAAATAAATAAAATCTAAAAAAAAAAAAAAAAAAAGACTTGACATGAGATCAAGGTCCAACACTTAACCAAATGAGCCACCCAGGCACACACACCCCCTAAACTGGATTTTTTTTTTTTTAAGATGTTATTCATTTGAAACAGAGAGAGAGAGAGAGCATGAGCAGGGGGAGAGGCAGAGGCAAGAGGGAGAAGCAGCCTCAGGGCTGGATCTCCTGTCACAGAAATCCTGACCAGAGCAGAAGGCAGACACTCAAACATCTGAGCCATCTAGGTGACACCTGCCCCCCACACTGGATTCTTAAAGGCTTGTCTGATTGGCTTTTGGGATGAATATTGATGCCCGTTTTAGGGACATCCAAACCATGATTCTCACACATTTAAATGTGTTATCGCATTTTTAGCTAGGTAAACAACCCTGTGATTCTTCCTGATTGAAATTGCAGAGAAATCATAATTTTTACCCATTAAAAAAAAAAAAAAGCCTTTTATGGATTTCTCTTAAGAGAAGCCTTGTTTTATTTTCAATTCTGGATTACTTAATGTGTGTCTCCATGAAATGACTCCCTTAGCCTCCAAGGCACTATGCTAATAGGGTATCCTTCCCTTTCAATTAATTCAGCCTTTGAGGCTAATTCCTCTTCTGCAAATTCTGTGCCCTGATGGTTAGTCCCTGCATTTTCTCCCTTTACACTCTGAGGATCCACCTCTTCTTATGGCTTCAGCTCTAACCACCATGCAGGTATTTCCCCAAACTAGATCTCTTAGTATCCTTGGCCCTCCCTCCAAGCTGAGGGTACACAAGATTCTTCTAGCGTCCTATTAAATATTTCCTCTTGAGTGTACCCTCACTTGAGAATCCTAAATGTCATCTATTCTGCTTTCATTCTCTTTGCCTAATTACCTAAATTCTTCTCTATAGCAAACTATCTGAAAATCAATTTTTTTCTATCTTTCTTTCCTCTCTGGTTTTAAAATTAGAATTGTCTGTTGCCTTCAAGATAAAGTTCAAAGCATAAACTACCACAGATTGGTCTCAATCCACCTTTCAAACATTTTTTTCCAAATATTTGTCCACTAAAACCCTTCATGAGAATCTGGCTTCAGCCAGACTCTCCTGCTTCCAAAAGCATTCCGTTTTTGTTTCTTTGTTCAGTCCCTTCTCCTTACCTGAAATTTCCTTCCTCTACCAAATTAAAACATATCTGTCCTTCAATTCTAGCATCTTCTGTGAATGATATTACTCAGTGCTAGAGTAGTAGCTCATCTTTTTTACTTTCTTTAATCCTTAGGGTAGTACCACTCAAAATTATTCGTATACTGTCCTGTGATTTCTTTCAGATTGGTTTTTTTTTTTTAAGATTTTATTTTTATTTATTGATGAGAGACACAGAAAGGCAGAGACATAGGCAGAGGGAGAAGCAGGCTCCCTGTGGGGGGCCTGATGCAGAACTCGATCCTAGGACCCAGAGATTATGATTCTGAGCAAAAGGCACTCAAACACTGAGCCACACAGGTGCCCCTCAGATTATATTTTACTGTTCATATTGTTTATACATTTGGTGAGGGTCTTCCTCTATCACGCTGTAGGCCACTTGAAAGCTAAGATACTAAGGCTTTTCTTTTTCTCCCAATTTTTGCAGTTATTAGGCACTGTATTTAAAGAATAAAGGAACAGACAGCAATATATAGTGAAGAAAAAATAAGGTGGCATGGTCCTTAATATCCAATAATTTACCTCCCATCCATGGTAGAAAATGCACTTGGAAAAAACTTTCATTTACGTGACTTCAATTTTTTCTCCTATTTGAAGGCTTTTTGCAGATCTGAGACTCATAGTACTACAATGTGAGATTCACTTAGACAAGGAACAAATTTCTTTCAATATATGCACAGATGCATAGATACACTGATTAGAACAGTACTTTCCAATAGAACTTCCTGCCATGATGGAAATGTTCTGTATCTGCACTCTCCAATAGAGTAGCCACTGATCACATGATGAGTGGTTACTGAATACTTGAAATGTGGCCAGTGGAACTGAGAAACTGAATTTATTATTATTATTTTTTTACCTAATTCAAATAGCTACATGTAACTAGTGGTGACTGAATTGGATAGTGCAGAATTCAAACATCTACCACAGGATTTAGTTTGTGGCCCTGAACACAGCTGTATTCAATTAGTTTTAGCTGAAAAGAGGGTTATATTAGTTTACCACGGATGAGGAGAGACATAAAATTACACTGATTACTTTTTTCCCCAGGCTGGATCTCCAGAACTGTTCTCTGAAGGACCTTGGTCCAAAATTTCCTCAGGCACATACTGCTGTCATCATGTAAGTGGTTAGTTATCTTCCCTACCTAAAGGCAACTGTGGTGAAGGGTTGATAGTAAAGTCTTTGAGAATGGACTCCTAAAAACAAGTCTGAATATTAATGTCCAAACTTGGACAACTCAGAATAGGAACTGGATTACCAGCCCAAGAAGATATCTGAGTGGAAGTAGTGTTTTCCTAGAGCACAGTGCTAACAGTGTGTACTTTGCAGAGACCTGCAAGCAAACCCCCTCAAGGATGACTTGGCCAACACCTTCCGTGGCTTTACCCAGCTCCAGACTCTGTAAGTAAGGGTATAGGGTTGGGGAGAGAACCAAAGAGGGACAGCACTGTGAGCTCAGTAATTTTGAACTGTGCATTATGACTACCTATGTTGTGTTCAGGATACTGCCACAGGATGTCAGCTGTCCTGGAGGTATTAATGCCTGGAATACTGTCACCTTTTATATAAACAACCAAATCTGCCAAGGGCAAAGGAACTTTTGCAACACCACTGGGGACCAAGGTATGCTGTTTCACCTCCACCCTTCCAGGAACTGCCTTTCCTCCTTTCGTATTCACCATTTTAGATCTGACAGTAAAGTTGCTTAAGTGCTGCTTGTACAGGTTTCTGAACCTCTAACCCCTTACGAAAGATGTCGTAAGATATGTTGTATTATTTTTGTTATATTCTGATTATCTGAAATTTTCTTTTACGTCTGACCTAGAAATAATTGAGGAATCTAAGTTGAAGCAGATATTTGGGAAACCTACATAATGAGATCCAGTAATGTTTCTGTTTTTCTCTGGCTCACAGAAATTTGTCCTGAGAATGGATCCTGTGTACCTGATGGACCCGGTCTCTTGCAATGTGTCTGTGCTGATGGCTTCCATGGCTACAAGTGTATGCGCCAGGTGAGGAATTAGGCCTTCTAAATAAAGGTAAGAGACATGCATAAGGAAGAACCTCTTGGAAAGAGCCATAAGAGGAGAGCTGCCGCAAATCATCTTGAGAAGAAAACTATAAGAGAATTGCCCTGGGAAAGGGGATAGATAAACTAGGAAAGAACTAGGTGTTAGGATGTAGTCCTTGGTGTAATGATGTATGAGGGGTTTTTTTGGTCTGTCATTCACAGGGTTACTTCTCACTGCTTATGTTCTTCGGTATCCTGGGATCCACCACATTATCTATCTCCATTCTGCTTTGGGGGACCCAACGCCGAAAAGCCAAGGCTTCGTGAACCACATAAGTCTTCATACTGACATAAAGATCTTCTTGATCTTAGCCCAACCCGGGAGATTTTACCCCTAGACAACCATGGTTGGCCTGCAGATCTTCCTCAAGACTGAAGCCACCTTTGACAGAAAGATGGACGGTTGCATAGCCTTGGGGTATTGTGGACACTGCAGTCCAAGAATGGACTAGAATCGGTGCCCCATTTGTGCTGGACTATAATAAACATCTTTTTTGTCGTTCTTTTTTCTATTTTTTAGAGAGAGGCGTCCTGGCTTTGTGTATTTCTTGGTTAGAGCGGGAGAGAGTTTTGAGGTAGTCGGTTTTCTTCTCCAGGTTTCCCCGGGCTTTGCAGTGGGGCGGAGTTGGGTGGAGAGGAGACGCTGGCCACGCTGTTGCAGGCTTGGCCCCGCCCCTTACGTGCTCGGCCCCGCCCCTCACGCTGCCGGCTGCTCGCGCCGCCGCAGTCTGCCGCCGCCCAGCGCGCTTGGAGCTCCTGCGCCTTCCGCGGTCCGCGCTCTAGCCACCGGCGCGGTTAGCCACGTGGACCGACTCCTGGCGCGCCGACCTCACGTGGTTCCAGCATCGGCTGGGGCTTGCTGCGCTTCCCGCTTCTCTGTGCTCGCCCCCGCCTCAGCTCCGTTCCCATGGCGGCCCTGATGTTGGAAGATGGGTCGGTCCTGCGGGGCCAGCCCTTTGGGGCCGCTGTGTCGACTGCCGGGGAAGTGGGTAAGCAAGCTCGGGCCGGCTGCCGACCTCATCCCACTTTCTGCTGCCCCTCTTTGCCCAGCTTGCCCTGCCCAAACCCGCCATTTTCCCGCCTGCACACCCTCCCTCCCACCCCCCTTTGGTGCCCCTGTCCCCACCCCAGCCCCTTTTATCCCTCAAGGTCAAGGCAGCTTCTGCTGAGGCATTGTCATCACCCTGAGCAGTGTTGTGAAGGGTGTCCTGCCCGAGCCCGAGCCCCAGCCCTGCCTTTTTCTTGCAGTGTTTCAAACCGGTATGGTCGGCTACCCCGAGGCTCTCACTGACCCTTCCTACAAAGCACAAATCTTAGTGCTGACATATCCTCTGATCGGCAACTATGGCATCCCCACAGATGAAGTGGATGAGTTCGGTCTCAGTAAGGTAGCCACACCCAATGCTTTCTCTACTTTCCTTTTCAAATCAATGGTTATTAACTGTTAGTCAAATGAAGACATTGACATTGAGTTAGGCATCCTGGAGAGAACAAAGATACACACTGAAGTGTTAAGACAAATCCTACCCAGGACTTGAAGTACTTAGAGAAGCCGGAGCACTGGAGGCCAAGCCAAAGAGTAAGGAACCCGCCGCGAAGATTTTTTAGCAGTAGAGTGATGAGGGCAATGCTTTAAGATTACATAATGGGAAAGAGACTGGAAACTGGGGTTACATCCATCCCAGTGAGTCCCAGTTCACCTACCAGTCAAGTTGATAATCATCTTCTAAACGTCCTTTCCTTACTTTGACTCATTTTGTGCCACTTTTTAGTAGAGTTTTTATCTCTAGATAAGAAAACTGAATCTCCTCCCACAGTGAGGTTCCACCTATTCCTCCTCCTTTGGAATCTGGAAACTAAGTTGCACTCTGAAAGTTCAACTAATGAAAAAAAATCAAATTAATAGTGGAAATCCCCCTAGCTTAGGTACAGTATTCCTCAAAGTGCATTTTGTCCTGGTTTCCCAGACTTTGTGAGCCTTTAGTTCTTTAATTCACCCAACACTTAGGATAGGGAACCCTAGGTAAGGGACATACTTTGTTATGCCTGGAAAGGACCATTCCTCCTCACAGATCTATAAATAACACTGCATTCTGGTTTATAATGTGATATGTTGGTTAACATATGGCAATCTTCAGCTTTGTTAGCTGTAGACACACTGACAAAATAATAATTTACAAACCTGCAAAATCAAGGCATTTAACAGAACTAGGATGAGTAAGGCCTTCTAGAGCCTCTAGCCAACCCTGGATGCCTTTGTGGTACATGTACTGTGAACGCACCAGTCTATATGCAGACTAGTCTACCTGGCCATGGAGGAATCTGCCAAACTCCTTTAGATCCCTAAAAAACGGTCTCAGTATCCATCATTTTTTAAACCTCCTACCACTAAACCATATGTGACTTAAGTATGCCATCCCTTCCCACATAAGTGACCCATTTCTCTGTTTAGTTATTAAATGCTTATCTACTGGGTTGCAAAATTTGTGTTTTGTTAAACTGATAATCCCCTACTAAGGGTTGGGGGAAGTGCATAATCATGCCTAGTGTTATACCCTGAACTTTTATTTTTGCTTGGTAAGGTATTGTACGTCTATTTTACATTCTGCTTTTATCATAGCCTGTAATTATGATCTTGTTTATTTGTATGTTGCTTTGTTAATTTTCAGGCTCCTTAAGTAGCAAATTAACAGTGAAGACGGAGACCTTGTCTTTTTTGCATACTCACTGCTCCTCCCCCAACATCTCTTAACAATGCCTGGCACTAAGTGGGCACTCAGTAAATGTCGACTGCTACTATGTGTCAGGCACCTTGTTCCTGAGGAGTTCATAGTTCATAGTTCTGTGGTGGAGATACACACACACACACAGTTGTATACAATGTAAAACGCAAGAACAGTGGAAATAAAGTGAGTAAAGAAAGGAAAGGAAAATATCATTTCCAGTTGTTAAAGAGGGCCTGGTGTTCAGTGTTTCATATGGGGAAGACATTGTTGGTAAAAAACAAAAGCACAAGGTGCTTGGTGTGTTAAAGGAATGACCAGGTCGTTCAATGTAGCTGAAGTATATGGTCCCTGCCATACAATGGGTAAAGAAGTTAGGAAGACATGGTCCTGGGCTCCTCACGATTTCTTCCTTCCATCTTCCATCGGCAGTGGTTTGAATCCTCGGGGATCCATGTGGCAGGACTGGTGGTGGGAGAGTGCTGTCCCACGCCCAGCCACTGGAGTGCCACCCGCACCCTGCACCAGTGGCTGCAACAGCATGGCATACCTGGCCTGCAAGGTATGGTGCGAGCAAAATGGTATCTGGGCAGAGCCCAGGTATCCTACCAAGCCCAGGTCTCTTGTGCGTTATTGGAACTTGAGACCAAGGCTATGATAGAATGTATTGGATTTGGAAAGTTTACATTGGGGTCTGGGGATTGGAGAAGAAACAGCTTTTGATCAGATAGAAAATTTCATACATACAAAAGGAAGGAATAATATATAATGAGCCCCCAGCTTCTGTAATCATTAACTCAGGACTAAACTTATTTTACCACTATACCTAGAACCCCCTAATTTTTTCAAAGCAGGTCTCAGACATTGTACCATTTTGTCCACAGATAGTTCACTGTGAAAAAGGGATCCTTTTTAAAACATAACCATAATAACCTTATCATACCTTTAAAAAAAATAACAATTTCTTAATATCAAATATCCAGGCAAAGTTTTCTCCATTATCTAAACGTCTTTTACCGCTTATTTGAGTCTGGATCTAAGTAAGTTCTGTATGTTGCATTTGGTTGATGACTTTTTGATCAATCAGCCTTGTAACCTGTTTGACAAAAACAAGTCAGTTTTCCTTTAGAGAGTCCCACAACCTACATTTTGTTGATTATGTTCCCGTAGCGTCGTTTAGCATGTTCTTTTGTCTCCTGGTATTATTTTCTGTAAACAAATCTAGAAGTCATGGTTCAATTCAGATGTGATATTTTTAGCAAGAATACTTCATGGTAGTGTACTTCCATCAGGATGGCCCAGGATTTTGATGCCCCTAGAACAGCTGTGTGTGACTCAGGGTTCTGGAATGCAGTGCTTCTGAAAGTCTAACCTCATGCATGACTGAGTTGGGGGAGTGTGATCTCAGAGTGTGCTATTTTGACAGGAGTGGATACTCGAGAGCTGACTAAGAAGTTGCGAGAGCAAGGGTCTCTGCTGGGAAAGCTGGTCCAGGATGGGACAGAGCCTTCAGCCCTGCCATTCTTGGACCCCAATGCCCGTCCCCTGGTGCCAGAGGTCTCAATTAAGGTACAGAGGTAGAGTGGGAGAGTGTTGCAAGCTGTAGCACGGTAGTGTTATTCTGCCCATAACTGGGATGGACACTTGGGCAAATCAGAAGAGGCCTCAAAGGCAGGGGTTGGTGTATGTTTATCTGTCCTCATTGATCACAGCTGCCAACTGTTGTGCCATTTATTCCTCAGGCTCCAAGGGTATTCAATGCAGGGGGCACTCCTCGGATCCTTGCTTTGGATTGTGGCCTTAAGTATAATCAGATCCGATGCCTGTGCCAGCGTGGAGCTGAGGTCACTGTGGTACCTTGGGACCACACATTAGACAGCCAGGGTGAGTAGCTGGAGTGTGTACAGGGCTATGGACAGGCAGTGTGGGTAGAAGATCTGTCCCTTGGTCTAGTTGCTATAAGTCAACATGAGTTACAGGGAAGGAGACAGAGATCAGGGCTTTTGCTCTGTTGGTAAGGGCTGCAAGTGTGTCTCTCTCTGGTTAAACTACTGGTTTTGACATCATCTTTTCTGCCCACTCCAGAGTATGAGGGTGTCTTCCTGAGTAATGGCCCTGGTGACCCTGCCTCCTATCCCAGTGTGGTATCCACACTGAGCCGTGTCATATCTGAGCCTAATCCCCGACCTGTCTTCGGGATCTGTCTGGGACACCAGCTGTTGGCCTTAGCCATTGGGGCCAAGACATACAAGATGAGGTGGGACTTGGGAGAGAAAGGGCCCTCACTACTGACCTGAGCGGTGGGGAGTCTCGGGGATGGGAATAGACTTGGTATGCATTAGCGTTGGAACAGGAGCAGGGGCTGGTTGAGGGTCCTGAGGTCAACAGAAGCTGGGTTTGGTACAGTGGTGAAGGGTGGGACGGGGGGTGTGAAAGGGGCCTGTGACTCAGTGTGCTTCCATCTCCAGATACGGAAACCGAGGACATAATCAGCCATGCTTGCTGGTAGGCTCTGGGCGCTGCTTTCTGACATCCCAGAACCATGGGTTTGCTGTGGAAACAGACTCATTGCCAGCAGGATGGCTTCCACTCTTTACCAACGCCAATGATCGTTCCAATGAAGGCATTGTACATGATAGCCTGCCATTCTTCAGGTGAGTCTGGGTGATTCTGACAGGGTGACTGAATCTGTAGGACTTGGAAGTCCCGGGGTCTTGAAAATCAAAAAATAAAGCTGAGCAGTGGGCCCCAGCCTTCTATCCTGCTACCTACTCTCAAGACTGCCAATGCCAAGCCAGAGATGATGGCCTTTTTGTGATCCCATCTCTTCAATAGTGTCCAGTTTCACCCAGAGCACCAAGCTGGTCCTTCAGATATGGAGCTTCTTTTTGATATCTTTCTGGAAACTGTGAAAGAAGCCACAGCTGGGAACCCTGGGGGCTGGACAGGTAAGCACCTGAGCAGGACTAGGTTGTATAGAACTAAGAACAGGGTTGGCTCTGGGATGGGCATAAGATGGACATACCTCAGGAAACTGAGATGCGTCTGGGAAGTTAAGGGAATGGACTGGGAAAACAACTGAGCCAAGATTATTAATTTATGCTGTTTCTGTTGAAAGGAGCTCCAGTGTCAGGAGTTCTGGTTTCTCGTCCTGCCCCTGCCACTCATTAGAGGCATGACTTGTTTTGGATCCTTCTGTAAAGTGAAAGAGTTAATGTAGATAATCTCACAGGTTTCATTCAGTTTTAATGTTCTATGACTTTCTTTGGCTCCACAGTTCGTGAGCGGCTCATTGAGCGTCTCTGTCCGCCTGGAATTCCTACCCCCGGCTCTGGGCTTCCACCACCACGAAAGGTTCTGATTTTAGGCTCTGGGGGCCTCTCCATTGGCCAAGCTGGAGAGTTTGACTACTCAGGCTCTCAGGTAAAGCATGTCCGTCTCTGCCCCTCTGGCTCTTGACTCTCAGAAATAGATAGGAATAGATAGGCATGACATTCGTTGTGGGAAGGGAACGAACCAGGAAATCTGGGAAATGTGTGGAAAAGTGAGGTGCTGAGGAATAGGAGTTGGTTATTAGGGTCTGAGAGCACAGGGAGGGAGAGAAGAGACACGCTGGTGGTCCAAGACTGTTGATAGTCATGCTTCTGCAGGCGAGGCTGATAACACCATTTTTGTTTCCCTAGGCAATTAAGGCCCTAAAGGAGGAAAACATCCAGACATTGCTGATCAACCCCAACATTGCCACAGTGCAGACTTCCCAGGGGCTGGCTGACAAAGTCTATTTCCTTCCCATAACACCTCACTATGTAACTCAGGTATGAGGAGGGGACTCATGTGGGCAGGGGGGATCCTGATCCACCTCTGGGGGCCCCCATGGTCCTAATGCTTATTGTTTCTCCTCCCTCAGGTGATCCGCAATGAGCGCCCAGATGGCATATTACTGACTTTTGGGGGCCAAACAGCTCTGAACTGTGGTGTGGAGCTGACCAAGGCCGGAGTATTAGCGCGGTATGGGGTCCGGGTCCTGGGCACACCTGTGGAAACCATTGAACTGACTGAAGATCGGCGTGCCTTTGCCTCCAGGATGGCAGAGATTGGAGAACATGTGGCCCCCAGTGAGGCGGCTAGTTCTCTTGAACAGGTTTGAGGGTGGTTGGGGGAAGGTAGAATGATGTCATTTGCTTTGTATCTTATTTTCTCCGGGGCAAAAAAAGCCTCTGTGCAGCAAGCAGTCGAGGCCTGATCTGTTTGTCTCTTCTGCCCTTTACAGGCCCAAGCAGCTGCTGAGCGGCTGGGGTATCCAGTGCTGGTGCGTGCAGCCTTTGCCCTGGGTGGCCTGGGCTCTGGCTTTGCCTCTAACAGGGACGAGCTCTCTGCTCTTGTGGCTCCCGCTTTTGCCCATACCAGCCAGGTGCTGGTAGACAAGTCCCTGAAGGGATGGAAGGAGATTGAATATGAGGTGGTGAGAGATGCCTATGGCAACTGTGTCACGGTGAGTGATGGAGGTCAGGTGGGAGTAATGTCAGGCTTATGAGCTCTAGTAAGAGTAGAGCCCAAGGCTGAGATCTTTGGGGGCTACATGTCCCTTAGATCCAGGGTGGGTGTAGCCCCAGAAGCAACAGGATCCTGGGATACAGCCTCCTGCCTCTCTTGACTCCCTTTGGCAATGATCTCCATGGGACCTTCCTTTTCACAGGTGTGTAACATGGAGAATTTGGACCCATTGGGCATCCATACTGGTGAGTCCATAGTGGTGGCTCCAAGCCAGACGCTGAATGACAGGGAATACCAGCTCCTGCGGCAGACAGCCATCAAGGTGACGCAGCACCTTGGAATTGTTGGCGAGTGCAACGTGCAGTATGCATTGAACCCCGAATCCGAGCAGGTGAGACTCTAGGTCCTGGAGCTGATATTCTAGCTTTTGGACCCCTATCCGTAATTTTGGGGCCTTTTGATCCTAGAGACCTTGGAGTAGAAGTCAGGATTGTCTGTGCTAGGGGTTGGACTGGGATAGGGGTGGTGTACTTGCTATCCTTCCTTTTGGAAAGGGCTTTGATTTGTGGCCCTTCTGATGCCTCTCTTAGTTGGGCCCTCTGGGCCAGTTATCGGGTGATTCTCTCTCTCTCTTCGCAGTATTACATTATTGAAGTGAATGCCAGGCTCTCCCGCAGCTCCGCCCTGGCCAGTAAGGCCACAGGTTATCCACTGGCCTATGTGGCAGCCAAACTAGCTCTGGGCATCCCTCTGCCTGAGCTCAGGTACGAAAGTGGGGGAAAGATCAGAGGGGTGAGGGGAGCTGAAAAAAACATTCTTGGGACAGGGATTATGAAAAGGACATTGGTCTGGATGTGTGGAGATGGAGGAAGCTATCTGGAAGCTCACTCTTTACATCCCCCACTCTGTCCTGGCACCTCCACATGATGACTCCCAGGAACTCCGTGACAGGGGGAACAGCAGCCTTTGAACCCAGCCTGGATTACTGTGTGGTGAAGATCCCTCGCTGGGACCTCAGCAAGTTCCTTCGTGTCAGCACAAAGATCGGGAGCTGCATGAAGAGCGTTGGTGAGAGAGACACGCCCCAAGAGACCCTTCCCCAGATCACCCTCTGGGATTCCAGCAGTCCTAAGAATTTAGAATGTCCACAGAGTTAGCTTCCTGGCATAGCTTTTCAGGTCCTACATTACCAGCAGCTTGGGAACATGGTTTCTCAGAACTCACAGGGACATTTCAGACTCTATAGTCCTCATCAAGAATGAGAATCAAAGGCATCTAGAAATCTGTGCCAGAATACACATACCACCTCCACTCCCAGATGGTGGGTGTGTCAGAATCTCTGGGATGGGGTGATAGCCATCAGACTAGCTCAGCTCTCCCACCTTACAAATGAGTAGGCTGAAGTCCCCACAGAAGGGAAGTGACATGGCTGAGTAGAGGGTACAGCCAAAAACAGAAAACTAGATCTAGTCGCTAGCTAAGCACACCTGTGTCACACTTTGTTGCCTGTTGTTGGCGAGACCGGGTTCGTGAAGCTCTACCCACAGCTTCATCACTAGACTGTTAATGCCAGTGACAGTTTGTTCTCTGTGCGAATTTAAATACTGATGCTTCGGGGAAGTGAGGCCTACTGTTCTATGAACGCTTCGCCATCCAAGTCAGCGTAGTGGTAGCCAGTATCAGCCCATTTCCACCAGGCACTTTCTGCCACGGTCACCAATATTTTTTTTTTCAATACAACGTTTAAGAGCAGAACAGGACATCTGAGACCTTGTTCATAAAAACAAGGAAATTTTGTAGTGAACCATGAATGAGTGTAACGGTCAACATCCAAGTAGTGGTTGAATTGTGCTGGAATTAAGTTAACGTGCTTCCCTACAGTGTCCCTTTAAGACACCCTAGACTGTTCTAAAACATTTCAGCCAAAGCATTTCACATACCACAGTGCCTCCAGCTAGGGATAAGAAAGAGCATTTCATTGTGTTCTGAATTTCCATTAAAAGAAATAGTGACTTTTTTTTTTTTTTAAGATTTTATTTATTAGAAAGAGAACACAAGCAGGAAGGAGGCACAGAGGAAGAGGGAGAAGCATACTCCCTGCTGAGCAGGGAGCTTGAAGTAGGGCTCCTTCCCAGGACCCTGGGTTCATGACCTGAGCTAAAGCCAGACACATAACCAGCTAAGCCACTCAAGTGACCCAAGAGCAATAGTAGCCTTTAAACAAGCAAGTCTAAGTAAGCTCAGATATTATTTTGGAATTTTTAGAAATCTTACAAGACTGCCAAGTTGTTCCTTCTGGAGATGAATTTCTGTTACATGAAAATTATAATAAACATGGGAATGAAGCCATAATTAAATTGTTGGTAAAAAGAAGTAGACTGAAAATGTGACAAAGATTGATTCCCAGATGAGACATTTAAATGTTTTATATCTTTTCAGTTGTTCTTTAAATGTGATCTTTGATAACTTTTTGTAACTTTTATTTATTTATTTTTTAATTCTTTTTTTTTTTATTTTTATTTTTTTAATTTTTATTTATTTATGATAGTCACAGAGAGAGAGAGAGGCGCAGAGACACCGGCAGAGGGAGAAGCAGGCTCCATGCACCGGGAGCCCGATGTGGGATTCGATCCCGGGTCTCCAGGATCGCGCCCTGGGCCAAAGGCAGGCGCCAAACCGCTGCGCCACCCAGGGATCCCCATTTTTGTAACTTTTATTAAATAAGTGAGATACGTGAACCATTGGGAAATTAGCAAAGTAGTTGAACCAAACCAAAAAAGAGTAGTTATTTATAATCATTGTCACACAGAGATTAATTTGGGTATATATATGATTTCAGAATCTTCCCAGGTGTGCATATATGAATATGTTGGGTTTCTCTTTTGCCCTTTTATAATATACACTTTTATAATATAACCATGTTACAAAGGAATTGAAGAAAATCAATTATCCACTTCCCTAACACTATTAGCATTTTAATGTTTTAAGGTTCTTTTAAAGGGGTGCCTGGGTGGCTCAATTGGTAAATCATCTGCCTTCGGCTCAGGTTATGATCCCCCGGGTCCTGGGGTTGAGCCCTACATTGGACTCCCTGCTCAGTGAAGGGCCTGCTTTTCCCTCTCCCGCCATTTATTGCTTCCCCTCCTTGTGTGTGTTCTTTCTCTCTCTCTGTCAAGTAAATAAAATCTTAAAAAAAAAAAAAAGTTCTTTTAAAGAATTAGGATCGTAAATAGAAAAATATAATTGGTAAGAAATACTTGAAGACCCTAGGGTAAATTTAAATTGTCAGAGGATATCACAAAACTTTATAGAAGATAAAATCAGTAGGCAGACCCAGAAGGTTGTAGAGACAGAGGAGTTCCTTCTTGTTAATAGAAATCTATGTAAAATGAGGTAACATTTTTATGAACAAAAATTATTTAAAACAGTTATACTTCTTGGAAGGTGGTTAAACTTCTACTGTGTATTATAAAACACAAACTTCGGTGGAGTAAGTAATATTTATCAAGGGCCAGAAAATTCTCCCTATGCATTATCCCTGGACTTGTGAAAATTCATCCTAAGGAAGTAGTCCAAAGACTGAAGACATCACAGCCTCGCTTAGAAGGATAAACACTTCAAAGTTAGGTGTTCTTCCATAAGTAAGCAGTTATGTTATGGTAAATCATAGAGGAATTAAACTGCTCCCACAGAGCAATGTGGGAACAAGCTTATGATGAGGGAAAAGGCAGTATAGAAACTATACGTACACTATGATCATGTATAAAAACATACATTTGGAAAAAGTCCAGGAAGAGATACTCTAAAATGAGAATTGTAAACATGACTATCTCTGGATGGATTCAAAGAATAGTAGGATCATCTTCTATTATCAGGCCTGTTGAGAAATTTGAAAGGATGAGACAGATCCCAGATGGTCACACATCACAACAGGAATAAAGCAAGTAACTGGGTAACCATCAGGGGTCAGGCCACTCTGATAAACTATAGCATGTTCTAGTATCTCTATGTCCGTTTAAGGCATTTTAATTCTGTGGCTACTAATAAACGCAAACTACGAAAATGGTAAGGAGAGGAACTTCAATTTAAGATTCCTTAATAATGAAACACCATACATACCACCACTATGGGACCTGTCCCAAGAACCTCCCAGAGACCTGACTAAATCATAGAAATTTCTGGGCAGCTCCTCCTGCCTCCAGGCCCTCAGTCCTTATATCCTGTTCTTTAGGTGAAGTTATGGGCATTGGGCGTTCTTTTGAGGAGGCCTTCCAGAAGGCTCTTCGCATGGTGGATGAGAACTGTGTGGGCTTTGATCACACAGTAAAGCCGGTCAGTGATATGGTGAGTGGCTCCTTTCCCCTGGCAGCAGCCCTGAAGTAGGTGCTTCTTTCCCCAGGCCATGGACTTAGTACCTCTAAGAGCAGTAGTCATTACTGGACATTTGCTATATTTCCACTTTGTTGAGAATTTTGTGGTTTATCTCCTCTGTCATTATAAGAGGATGTATTCTTTTTTTTTTTTTAAGATTTTATTTATTCATGAGAGAGAGGCAGAGACACAGGCATAGAGAGGAGCAGGCTCCATGCAGGAAGCCCCATGTGGGTGGGACTCAATCCGGGGACTCCAGGATCACGCTCTGAGCCAAAGGCATACGCTTAACCGCTGAGCCACCCAGGCATCCCAAGAGGACGTATTCTTAAACTTGTTTCTACAGACAATGAAACAGGCCTAGAGAATTTGTGGAACTTGCTAATACAGTAGCTACACAGCCAGAAAGAGGCAGAGCCAGGATTTGCCTATAGGCTTTTGCAATTACAGAGTTTTTGGTCTGGCTCCTTTTCTACAGCTTCCTTTCCTAAAACAGTGGTACTCCTGCTCTCAGGCTTTTTGAGGTACTAAAAGTAGATTGGGAATATTTTGCTTAACATTTGGCCATCTCCCTCTCCACAATCCTTCCATATCCATCTGTCTGCCCTCCCCATTAGGAGTTGGAGACACCAACTGATAAGCGGATCTTTGTGGTGGCAGCTGCTCTGTGGGCTGGCTATTCGGTGGAGCGGCTGTACCAACTCACGCGCATCGACCGCTGGTTCCTGCACCGGATGAAGAGGATTATAGCACATGCCCAGCTGCTGGAACAGCATCGTGGACAGCCTTTGCCCCCAGACCTGCTGCACCAGGCCAAGCGCCTTGGCTTCTCAGACAAGCAGATTGCCCTTGCTGTTCTGAGGTCAGAGGTGGTGGTGAGGTCGGGCCTTGGGCTGAGGATGTGGGACAGAGAATCTTTATACTAGTAAGGGGCCCGTAGAAGCTTTGGAGGCTTCTGACCTTCATCCCTGAAATATTTTCCTCTCAGATCCCTGTCCTGGGATCTCAGTCTGTAGCCTACTCCCAGGGCGTATAGTTTTGACCCTTCTTCTTCTTTAGCACAGAGCTGGCTGTTCGCAAGCTGCGTCAGGAACTGGGGATCTGCCCGGCGGTGAAACAGATTGACACAGTTGCAGCTGAGTGGCCAGCCCAGACAAATTATTTGTACCTGACATACTGGGGAACCACGCACGACCTCAC
The DNA here is from genome assembly GCF_011100685.1 of Canis lupus familiaris. Lineage (NCBI taxonomy): Eukaryota > Metazoa > Chordata > Mammalia > Carnivora > Canidae > Canis > Canis lupus. The sequence continues at coordinate 21,276,867 of NC_049238.1, forward strand.
CTTTCGAACGCCACACGTCCTGGTCCTTGGCTCTGGCGTCTACCGTATAGGCTCCAGCGTTGAGTTTGACTGGTGTGCTGTGGGCTGCATCCGGCAGCTCCGAAAGGTCCAAGAGCTAGTCTTTCATACTGTTTTCTTTACTGTTCCATTCAGTTCCAGCAATTGCCTTCCACTCCCATTTAATCCTGGTGCTTTCTATTAATTCCTACACTTACATCTATCTTAGGGCTTTGGGAGGAGTGTGGTGGTGAGGTAGGAGTGAGGGAGTCCTCCCCTTAGGCCGTCTTGTGTCCCTCACAGGGCATGTATCTTTTCTCCAGCACTTTGTACCTACTTCTCTAATACCTACAGTGCTGATCCTACTTCCCTCCCAAGGAGGGTGTCCCTTACAGCCATTTCAGAAAAAGCTGAGGTGCTCTTTGAAGTACGGGTTTTGCCTGTTTCTCCATGTTCTTCCTCCCACCTCCTCGCTAAATCTCATTTCCCTCTCTATCACAGATGGGATATAAGACCATCATGGTGAACTACAACCCAGAGACAGTCAGCACTGATTATGACATGTGTGACCGACTCTACTTTGATGAGATCTCTTTTGAGGTGAGAGGGATGAAGACTGCTCATTAGCCTGGGTGGCCAGGGTCAAGTGGGAGTGGCTGGCTGACCTAAGATTCTTTGCAGCTTGGGTTTGAGGGGAAGTAGAGGGTGAGGAACAGTGAGCAGGAATGCTTGGATCCCTGACCACTTAGTCCTTCACTCTATTCTCCTCTTGAACTAAGGTGGTGATGGACATCTATGAGCTAGAGAACCCTGAAGGCGTGATCCTGTCCATGGGTGGGCAGCTGCCCAACAACATGGCCATGGCTTTGCATCGGCAGCAGTGCCGGGTGCTGGGCACTTCTCCGGAAGCCATCGACTCAGCTGAGAACCGTTTCAAATTCTCCCGGCTCCTAGATACCATTGGTATCAGCCAGCCTCAGTGGAGGGAGCTCAGTGACCTAGAGGTGGGCTGGGGCCAGGTGGGAGGCTGGAAGCTGGATTAAGTCATGGTTGAGTGTAACCAACCCAGCTGCACCCTTAGTCTGCTCGCCAGTTCTGCCAGACGGTGGGGTACCCCTGCGTTGTGCGCCCCTCCTATGTGCTAAGCGGCGCTGCTATGAATGTGGCCTACACCGATGGGGACCTGGAGCGTTTCCTGAGCAGTGCGGCAGCCGTCTCTAAGGAGCACCCTGTGGTCATCTCTAAGTTCATCCAGGAGGCCAAGGTAGGGCTGCAAACAAAAGAAGTCTCTGAGGGCAGGCTCTCCAGCCTGGGTGGAGACTCCCCCCTCTAGCCCTACAGCACTTTATGGGCACAGTGGACTGGGAAGGATGGCTTGTACCAAGGCTCTTAAAGGAAGGGAGCTCCCTGGGGCAAGTGGGAGAAGAAATTGGCCCCTGCTCTGGAGCACATTGCCCTCACATCCCCACTAGGAGATTGACGTGGATGCTGTGGCCCGTGATGGTGTGGTGGCAGCCATTGCCATCTCTGAGCATGTGGAGAATGCAGGTGTACATTCAGGTGATGCCACGCTGGTGACCCCACCTCAAGACATCACTGCCAAAACCCTGGAGCGGATTAAAGCCATCGTGCACGCTGTGGGCCAGGAGCTGCAGGTCACAGGACCCTTCAATCTGCAGCTCATTGCCAAGGTAGAAAGAGGGGGCTAAAGGAGGGGACTAAAGGATCTTAGCACCTCCTTATTCTGTGGAGCCACGCTGCCAGTAAGCAGCCCATGTCCTGCCTTCATTGGAGTAGATCTGAAAGTGGCAGGAAAGGGGGCCTTGCTAGAGCCCACAGTGTTGTCGGGGTTTGTGACAGTCCATCACCCTGACCCCTGTTCCCGATTGCTGACCCCCAGAGTGGTAGGTCAGGGGAGTAATGTCAGCAAGCCCAGCCTGTGCAAGGACTGACCACTCCCTCTCTGCCCCAGGATGACCAACTGAAAGTCATCGAATGCAACGTGCGTGTCTCTCGCTCCTTCCCTTTCGTCTCCAAGACACTTGGTGTGGACCTAGTAGCACTGGCCACCCGGGTCATCATGGGGGAAGAAGTGGAACCTGTGGGGCTCATGACTGGCTCCGGAGTCGTGGGGGTGAAGGTATGGAGAACTGAAACCTGGAGGTTAGCTATCAGAAGCCAAGGGAGACAGTAGGTGAGGGTTCACTCATACATAGCACAAGCACAAACCAAGCAACTCTTGTGGGCAGTGCATCACTGGGCCATCCGTAAAGGCGATGAGATGGTATTTGTCCCTGAGGAGCTCACGCTCTAGTAATGGGAGGCAAGGGAAATTGGGTCCAAAAACTGCTTCTGTATCAGTCTGTGATAAATCTACATGGTAGAGACGAGAATAAAATGCTGAAGGAGTTTACAAACAAGAGATGCCCCTTCCAAAAGGGTGACCTGGGAAGGCCTAGGAGGAGAGGTGGTACCTGAATTGAGTCCTGAAGGACAGTCAGGACATTTGATTTACAGAGCTTGTTGAGGAAGTGTTCCAAGGCCTACGAATAGGCCTTGTGGAAAGGAATAAGTGAGTGGAAACCGAGTGGTAATAAGCAGGAGACTGACCGATGTAGTGCACAGGCACAGCAGCTGCAGAGAAGGCTAATCTTGCCATTTGGATGAGACCAAAGGGAAGGGGCAAGGAGAGGTGGTCCCCTCCTGCCATGGCCTCTCTCGTCCTGCTCCCTCAGGTCCCTCAGTTCTCGTTTTCCCGTCTGGCGGGTGCTGATGTGGTGTTGGGTGTGGAGATGACCAGTACCGGGGAAGTGGCTGGCTTTGGGGAGAGCCGCTGCGAGGCATACCTCAAGGCCATGCTAAGCACTGGCTTTAAGATCCCCAAGAAGAACATCTTGCTGACCATTGGCAGCTATAAGGTACCGACTCTGGGAAGGGGGGGAATGGGTGCTGCCCAGAGAGGTGGGGGCAGGTGGCCTTGGCTCTCTGAGCCTCGGCTGTCCTTGCAGGGGAAGTCAGGAGAGACACAACCTCATCCTCCTTCTGCTTGGTTCAGAACAAAAGTGAGCTGCTCCCAACCGTGCGGCTGCTGGAGAGCCTTGGCTACAGCCTTTACGCCAGTCTGGGCACTGCTGACTTCTATACGGAGCACGGCGTCAAGGTACAGGGGTTCCTGCAGCCTACCCCGCGTTGTACCAGAGAATTATCTCTGTGTTCCCCAGCTTTTATTGTTGTACAAGTCCTGTGTGTTCCATGTAGGGCAAATGGAACGTATAGAGAAGCAAGGGAAAAAGTGTCTTATGGTTTCTTTACCACTGTTAACATCCTGATGTGTTTCTTTCCAGGGGAGTATTTCTATACATACACGTGCAGGCTCATACTGCACAGAGCCCTTGGTAACCATTGAGTAGATGTCTTTCCTGTCAGGAAATATGATTTGCTGGGAGCAGAGAGAGCCAGCCCTGGTCCCCACCCCGTGGATCCTCAGTCTCCTCCTCATGGGTTCCTGGGCCACCTGTAATCCCTTTAGGCTGTCCTTTCTGATTCCTGCCAGGCTCAGGTTAGCCCTTGACCATGTCTCTGGGGCATAGGTAACAGCTGTGGACTGGCACTTTGAGGAGGCAGTGGATGGTGAATGCCCACCACAGCGAAGCATCTTGGAGCAGCTGGCTGAGAATCACTTTGAACTAGTGATAAACCTATCGATGCGTGGGGCTGGGGGCCGGCGTCTTTCTTCCTTCGTCACCAAGGGCTACCGCACCCGGCGCCTGGCTGCTGACTTCTCCGTGCCCCTCATCATTGATATCAAGTGCACCAAACTGTTTGTGGAGGTGACTGGGGCCTGGGTGCTTGGGAGGGCAACAGCCAGTTTTAGTGGGGCAGGGGGAAGTGAGTGTGTCATGGGGCTAGGAAATCTCAGGATGAAGTAGTTATGGTAATAAGCAGGCATTTTGGCTGCAGAGAGAGGGAAGGTGGATGGAGAGAAGTAGAGCCTGGTTTATGGGAAAACCCAGTCACTACCTACGACTCCCAGGATGCCCTTAAATCAGAGCTGTGGTTTTCATTTGCAGGCACTAGGCCAGATTGGGCCAGCCCCTCCTTTGAAGGTGCACGTTGACTGTATGACCTCCCAAAAGCTCGTGCGACTACCTGGTAAGTGTATATTTTGGGAGAACCTGGCTTTTGCACTCTGGTAGCAGTTGGCACAGATCCTGGCTGTGGGGTCCACACCCTGCCTGGACGGCATAGAGTTTGAGGGCCAGAATCTTTCTTTTTGAGCTCTTTTCTCCCACCATCTGCCATACCCTTGACTGAGAAAGCTCACCACCTCTCCGCTCATTTCAGCTGCTCATTTTCCTGCCACCCCAGTTCAAGTCTTTGATGTCCTTTGTGTCTCTGAACTGTCCTCTAATCTTGCCACATCCATGTTCTTCCAGGATTAATTGACATCCATGTGCACCTTCGGGAACCAGGGGGCACACACAAGGAGGACTTTGCCTCAGGCACGGCTGCTGCCCTGGCTGGGGGCATTACTATGGTATGCGCCATGCCAAACACCCGGCCCCCCATCATTGATGCACCAGCCCTGGCCCTGGCCCAGAAGGTGAGCGCTGGCACTCCAGCTTCATGGTGACCCAGATGTGTCCCTACCTGCCTCTCAGACCCTTCCTCCCTCTGCCCCTCCCAGAAGTCTGGGGTCCCTGGCATGGATGTCAATGGGCCTTATCTCATATGTATCCCCTTCAGCTGGCAGAAGCTGGTGCCCGCTGTGACTTTACCTTATTTCTCGGAGCCTCGTCAGAAAATGCAGGGACCCTGGGTGCTGTGGCTGGGTCTGCTGCTGGGTTAAAGCTCTACCTCAACGAGACCTTCTCTGAGCTTCGGTTGGACAATGTGGCCCAGTGGATGGAGGTAGGGAGTGGGCTGGTGGGAGGAGGCAACCAAACTTTGCCTCTTAGCTTGAGGAGCGCACATCAGAGGCTAACATCAGTGAAGTGTCAAGAGCTCTGTGAGGGCTCTGGGCTGGGCTCTAATGACCTTAGATAATTAAAGGTTCTACATGCTCCCTGATAAATTCTTTCTGTCCCCAGCACTTTGAGACATGGCCATCCCACCTCCCCATCGTGGCCCACGCAGAGAGGCAGAATGTCGCTGCCATCCTCATGGTGGCCCAACTGACCCAGAGATCAGTACACATATGTCACGTGGCTCGGAAGGAGGAGGTGAGAGTACTTCAGAGGTCCAGTGTCCCTTCTGCTTTCCCAGTAATACCAAGAGGTCAGGCTACTCCTTGTGGGGACCAGCGGTTGGGGAGCATGGAACCAGCCCCCTCAAACATGTCTGCCCCATAACTTTCCTAGAGGGGGTGTCAGATGCAGGGACTCTGTAGGGTAGGGCATGAGGGAGGCCTCCTCAGATCTCCCCACTTTCCCCCCAGATCCTGCTGATTAAAGCTGCAAAGGCACGGGGGCTGCCAGTGACTTGTGAGGTGGCACCCCACCATCTATTTCTGAGCTGCGATGACCTGGAACGCTTGGGGCCAGGGAAGGGGGAGGTCCGGCCGGAGCTTGGGTCCCGCCAGGACGTGGAGGCCCTATGGGAGAACATGGCTGTCATCGACTGCTTCGCCTCAGACCATGGTGAGAGGGCCCGTAGTGTACCTCTCTGCCCAGCAGGGCTCATCCCCCAGCTCAGGGCCTCTGGGCTCTGGGGGCTGGGACTTGATCTGTGTAGCATAGCACTTGGGCTGTGATGGGTGTGCGGTAAATACTCCCTGAAGGAACGGACAAGCAAATGAGTAAAATTATAAATGAGAGAAGGCAGGTAAAAGGTATGGTCCCCAAAAAGATGGCAGCTGTCCTGGTTTACCTGTTTTCCTTATAAGCAGAAGAGGTTAGCATCGGGGCCAGTAAGTCAGTGCAGTTCCAGTCCCAGTGGCCTGTGTGACTTCCCAGACGTGGAGATGATTGGGCCTGAGGGTACTGTTCTCTTCGCTCCCAGCCCCTCACACCTTGGAGGAGAAGTGTGGGCCCCGGCCTCCCCCTGGCTTCCCAGGGCTGGAAACCATGCTGCCACTGCTGCTGACAGCAGTCAGTGAGGGCCGGCTGAGTCTGGATGACCTGCTGCAGCGGCTGCACCACAATCCCCGCCGGATCTTCCACCTGCCTCCGCAGGAGGACACCTATGTGGAGGTGTGGGCAAGTGGGCCTGGGGTGGGGTGGGCAGCTCTGCAGCCTGTAGCTATCCTGTGGTGTGGCCCTACCCTCGTGTATCCCGTGACTCTGGGCAGGTGGATCTGGAGCACGAATGGACCATCCCCAGCCACATGCCCTTCTCCAAGGCGCACTGGACACCCTTTGAAGGGCAGAAGGTGAAGGGCACCGTCCGCCGTGTGGTCCTCCGAGGAGAGGTGGCCTATATCGACGGGCAGGTATGTGTGTGGCCCAAGCCCCATCCCAGTCACAGTTTCCTGTGTGCCATTGTCCTGCTGCCCCAGCACTTCTCTGTGGGTAGGCAAGGGTCCCTTGAGGTGCTTTTCCTCTTTGGTGGTTTGCACTCCTGTGAGGCCTCAGTCTAGCTCTTTGCCCCCTGCTCATTCTCCTGCCCCTGCCCTCTGCCTGCAGGTCTTGGTGCCCCCGGGCTATGGACAGGATGTCCGCAAGTGGCCTCAGGGAACTGTTCCCCAGCTGGCACCCCCAGCCCCTGCCGCCAGTGAGATCACCACGGTATCCACAGTGCTCCGGGATCAGGGTGGGTGTGTTGGGGGATGCAGCCAGGGACCTGGCTAGCAGCACATATGTTTTCATTGGTGATTTAGGGGGTGGAAGGCTCTGCACTTGACACTTAAAATTTCCACCATCTACCTCTTTGCTGTAAAACATAGAATAAGCTCTCAATTTAGGAGGTTACCTACCCAGGGGAAACAGGTAACCCATTAACCCAACCAGGGATCGAAACACAGGTACCCAACCAGGGATGGATTCATCTAGAGGCCTGTCATGGGGCTAGCACACACCTCTGAAAGGTTAGGTGATCTCCCTCCATCAAGGACAGCGTAGCAGAAGGATGGGCCTGAGGGGATGTGATGGAGAATGGGATCCAGTCCATCCTCACCACGGACAGTGAGCAGTTTGGCATTTCTTAAGGGATTGAACTTGAGAGTTGGGTCAGTACATTTCAAAACACTAGGCCTCTGTCTCCAGACGCCTGAGAGACCCCGTCGGGCAGTCCCAGGGCTTCCTGATGGCCGCTTCCACCTGCCACCCCGAATTCACCGAGCCTCTGATCCAGGTCTGCCAGGTAAGACAGAGATCCTATGATGTAGAGGATGGGGCCACTTGGACTTAGAGATGTGTAGAGACAGGCTCCTCTTCCCCCACAGTGTCCCTGATAGACTGGGGTCACTTTTGTTCACTTACTGTGTTCTTCCTGCCATCCCCTCATCCTAGTCTGATCCTCTGTACCCTCCTTTGCCTAAAGCAGTCTGCCCAGAGTGAGGTAGGCACCCCACAGCTTCTTCTTACGGCCCTTTCTTGTTGTGGGCAGCTGTGTTCCTCCGCCCGGGAGCTGGGATCCCACGGGGCAGCAGAACGTGGGGTAAATCCAGGTTGTTGGTTGGTGTGAGCCTGGCCGTTCCCCTTGCCTAGGATCCCCTGGCCACCTGGGGGGGCCCTGGGAGGGCACCATTGCCCACACAGAGCAGCCCCCATGGGAAATCACTTGTGTGCCCCCGGGGCTGCTGGTCCTTCTTGTTTTCCCCTAACCTGCTATAGCTACTGTTGTGTGAGTTGGTTTAACACAGACGCTGTGATCCAGAGTGTGGGGAAATGGGAGCTCTTCACAGACCTTAGTTACAGACTTACATCTTTCCTGTTTCCCTGTTTTTGTAGCTGAGGAGCCAAAGGAAAAGTCGTCTCGGAAGGCAGCTGAGCCAGGTGAGACTCCCCTGAAACATACGCTCACCTTGGGGACCTGTCTCATCTGGCCTGTGTAGGAGGAACCCTCTGACCCACCTCTTCTGCCCCGTCCCTCACTGCAGAGCTGATGGGAACTCTTGATGGCACCTGCTACCCTCCACCACCAGTACCTAGACAGGCGTCACCCCAGAACCTGGGGACCCCTGGCCTGCTGCACCCCCAGACCTCACCCCTGCTGCACTCATTAGTGGGTCAACATATCCTGTCTGTCCAGCAATTCACCAAGGATCAGGTGCCTGGGGGAGGGAGGATGGGGCCACCCAGAGCTTTGAGAATCTGAAAAGTTGGGGTAGGACCTCTGAGGGCCACTGCCTTTCCAGCTGACTTTGAGGGTCTTTCTTAGATGTCTCACCTGTTCAATGTGGCACACACGCTGCGTATGATGGTACAGAAGGAGCGAAGCCTCGACATACTCAAGGTCAGGGTCAGGGCTGTGGGTTATGGGTCCAGGATCCTGTCAGCAGGGATCTCCCTCTTCCACAGGAGGTCCCTTCATGTAAATCTAAATGCTCTACAATGTGTTACTTAGCTTTCTCTACTCTGGAAGGTTCTGTTACCCTAGGCACCCCTCAGCCCCCATGTCTGGTCTCTGAGTATTTAACTGACTTATAAGGCCCTGAGAGCCAGTGTATCAGCCTGATCTGGTCATTTGGTCTATGAATATGTATTCACGGGATAGAACTGGGGTGTTTCCTTCATCCCCAGAGAATGAGAGTATCTCATTCAAATACCTAGTAGTGGTTTCTTTGGAGGTGGAGCCTTTAACTCAGCGTGACACTGATGGAAATGTCAAGGTTAGGACAGGTCACGAGGAGGTTTGCAGGGAGAGGTTCCCTCCTGTGTAAGTCGGGGAAGCAAGCAGCAGCCTGTGCTTTCCCCAGGATGAACACACCCATGTTCACTTTGAGTCTTGCCCTCCCGCCAGGGGAAGGTAATGGCCTCCATGTTCTACGAGGTGAGCACACGCACCAGCAGCTCCTTTGCTGCAGCCATGGCCCGGCTGGGGGGCGCTGTGCTCAGCTTCTCAGAAGCCACATCTTCGGTCCAGAAGGGTGAATCCCTGGCTGACTCAGTGCAGACCATGAGCTGCTATGCCGACGTCGTCGTGCTTCGGCATCCCCAGCCTGGAGCAGTGGAGGTGAGGCAAGCTACACACTGGAACAGGGTTCATGAGGATGGATCTAGGGACATGACTGCAAGTCTCTGTCTGGGCCAGACAGGGAAGGGGACCCAGGAAGAGTGGGGCTTGGGCAAGGAGCGGGGGCCACTGAGATGCAGAAGACAAGGTTCTCCTTTCTTGTTCTCATGTTCACAGCTGGCAGCCAAGCACTGCCGGAGGCCAGTGATCAATGCTGGGGATGGGGTTGGAGAGCATCCCACCCAGGCCCTGCTGGACATCTTCACCATCCGGGAGGAGCTTGGGACTGTCAATGGCATGACGGTGAGGGTAGTGGGTCAGGGTTAGAGGCCTGCCAGGGGTAGGTCTGGAGAGTGAGGCAGCTGGGAAGTACCTTCTCTGCTCCAAAGCATGCTGCATGCAGCAAGGGGGCCTATATCCTGGTCCTGAGTCTGAAAGCTTTGAAGCGGGAGGGCAGGTGCTTGATCTGAGGGCCCTCTTGGTGATTGGCTTCCTCCCCTAGATCACAATGGTGGGGGACCTGAAGCATGGACGCACAGTGCATTCTCTGGCCTGCCTGCTCACCCAGTACCGTGTCAGCCTGCGTTATGTGGCCCCTCCCAGCCTGCGCATGCCATCCAATGTGCGGGCCTTTGTGGCGGCCCGTGGCACCAAGCAGGTGAGCCCAGGAGGCCATGAGGGACATGGTTTGGGCAGTGAGAGCCTGGCACTGCATTCACTCTGGTTCTGCCTCACCCTCCAGGAGGAATTTGAGAGCATTGAGGAAGCCCTGCCCGACACTGATGTGCTCTACATGACTCGAATCCAGAAGGAACGCTTTGAGTCTAGCCAGGAGTATGAAGCTGTGAGTGCCGCGGTTGAGGGGAGGCCGGGGCTGGAGCTTCGAGGCATCCAAATTAGTGGATGGGACGGCTGGAAGCTTGATCAGGCCTCTTGGTTGTGATAACCATGTGTGGCTGTGGAAGGGATCCTGGAGGAATCCAGGCTTATGGCCACACAGCCACCCCAGCCCTGAGACACTGACATGGCCCCTGTCTGCCTCACAGTGCTTTGGCCAGTTCATCCTCACTCCCCACATCATGACACGGGCCAAGAAGAAGATGGTGGTGATGCACCCAATGCCTCGAGTCAATGAGATCAGGTGACATGACTTTAGAATTGAGGCTACACTGGGGGTGGGCACCTGGTCTAAGACAGTCCATCTTGTGGGCTGTGTGCTAACCATTGTCCTTCTCTTGCAGTGTGGAGGTGGACTCAGACCCCCGAGCAGCCTACTTCCGCCAGGCCGAGAATGGCATGTACATACGCATGGCTCTGTTAGCCACTGTGCTGGGCCGCTTCTAGGGCTTGACTCCTCAGATTCTTCTTGTCAGGCCCAGCTGCTGGGCATGAAATCGGTGCCCCCCACGGGGGCAGCACACTTAGGAGATGCTCTGGGGCGTCCAGATAGCTCATGTGCCCATATGCACATCTGCAGACCACGTGTCAGGCACTGGACTGGACTGGAGTGTTCTAGCATGGGGGTGGGGCCCCGTCTCCCTTAATGTACCGCAAACCTGTAAAGTCATTTTTCTACTGACTAAATAAACAGCTAAGCTGCTTGTAAGTGCCTGCTTCCTCACATGTATCCTGGCTTCAGCAGAGGATGCTAGTTTAATGGGCAGGACTTTCTTCTGGAACTTGAGAACGGTTTCCCAAATCCAAGAGCAGCCTTACTGGGCAGGCTCTTGCTTTGGCCAGGGCCAAGCAGCCAGGCTCAGCATTTTCAGAGCCGTGGCTCTCTGGGGTCTGGGCAGGAATGTGCTGTTCTGTTGGTGCGGAGTCCTGTGCTGCACTGAGCCATAGCCCACTGTCTTTCCTCAATAAATTTGCACTCAAAATTCTGATGCAAGTTACAGGGTACTATCTGGCAAGGCCTTTCCTCTTCTTCCCTCTGTGGTCAGTCCTTTTCTTCAGTGGTTGAGGTGGCCCTTGTGTCCTCAAAACCTGGCCTTGGAATTCACGTGCCGTCACTGTTAGGAGCCCCTCCTACCTACTATCCCTGGGAGCCTCTGGCTGACACTGGACTTCCCAGACTGGACCAGGGGCACAGGGGCAGATGCCATGGAGGGCTGAAGAGCACTTGGCTTAGAAACCTTGGGCTTAGGGACTGGGGTAAAGTAGCTCATGTGTCTTTGCAGGTCAGGGCTTCTGTGGATCATAAAAGTGTATGAGCTATTCTGTTCCATTCCATGAACTTTAGTAGCATTAAAGAAATTTCTTAATTCAGCAGACTTGACTTACCACCCTACCTCCCACCCCTAAGGATGAACAAGATCACTTGAGGCCTCAGCTAATAAGGCATCCGATGATCTCTACAGACTGGACTGCCACATGCTGGCTGGCACATGGTGGTCCAAAGTGCACCAGCATCATTCAGGAAGAACCCACTTCCTGCAAAGAGCTATTAGCATGTTACAGAGATGGGAAAGAAGGGACTCATTTTTTGAAAACGATGTGAGCACAAACTTCCACATATTCTCATGTAATCTTAGTATCCACTTTCTAACCATTTTACAGATGCTGAAACTGGCTCATAAACAAAAAGTTACCAGGTGGCTTACCCAGAGTTACATAGCTAAGATTCATATGTGGGACCACTTGAGTTCAAACCCATCTTTCTAGTAAAACAAAAAGGAAAGAGTCACTTCAGGCTTTAAGGGCATCCAAAACCAGAGTGAGAGAAAAGCTGCCAAATCTAAAGCAGAGAATGAGGCTAAGGTATCTGGGGAGCCAGTTTTCAGAAGAGAGATCAACACAAACCCGGGCTCCTGTCCATGGAGTAGGGTTTGAGCCATTACCCGAGAAAAGGGCAGGCCCAGGCAGGTGGGATGAGAAGAGAATATTTTTGCCAGCACAGCTTGAACACAGGAGTAACCCTGGGTCTGGAGCACTGAGGAGGGGCTCTACACCTGGACCCAGCAGAGCACTCTGGCTTTGACTGTTAGGGTTGGGGGAAGCCACAGACCAGACAAAGAGGTTTGGGTGTGCATTCCAACAGAAACAGAATTCATAACCACAGGCCCTGTTGGAGGGAGGGTGGGACTAGGTATAACTCCATCAGCTCCTGCAGAGCTGGGACCTGGCTTCCTGGCCCTGGCCCTGACCCTGACAAGTTCTCTCACAGGGGGCCTGGAGGACTTTGTGGGTTAGAAAGAGTATCATTTAGAGAACACTTATCCTTTCTAGAGCTTCAGTTACCCTTCTGAGGTTATTCAAACAAATCAAGAGATTATTTTCCCAAGTACCTGGGAACGTGTCACACACAGATTCCCACAGAACTCGGAGAGCCTAGTCCTCAAGTAGAAGGGTTTGTGCCAAACAGCACACACATTCTACTCAGTTGCTAAGTGGTGCGAGGTGTTCTGCTCTGTTCCTTTCTTTGGCTCTCCTAATCATAACACAGCTCTAAGTTGAATAAACTTCTTTCCCCTATAACCAGAAATGAGATCTTAGTACCTTGGGAAATAAATGAAGCTATCAGCAAGAAATAAAAACAGCGCTTTAAACAAAATATCCATACTTAAGGCTGTTTCATGTCCATTGAGAAACAATCTCATGCACTCCATGTGGTTGTCATTAACTATAAAAAGTTAAAAAAAAAAAAGTTTTCTGGTCTCCTTTCCTCCTGAGAATCTTCAGCAATTTGATCTATTTCTTTTTTTTTTTTAAGTTAACATTGCTCTAATTCTGTGCCAAGCACTGTTCTAGCATTTTACAAATATTAAGTCGTTTTTACTTTTACTTTTGGATGAACCCTTTAGCTATATCCCTCTGTGAAAAAGGGTCTGACTCAATGTGTTCCCGTATTATCATTGCAAAGTCATTTTCCCCAACTCTTTACTCTCTACACTTGTGAAGAAGAAAATCTCAAAATAGGCATTCCCACTTTTGTCCTATTCCTACCTGTTACCATTAATGAGCTGCAACCATGGCAAGTTGGTGCAGCTTTGGGCTTTAGCTGAAAGGGTAGCGTTGGGAGTTCCCAGTGTAACACTGGTAGGTGTCTATAATTCTGTGACAATACTCCTTAGACAGTGGGGGGACATGGGCCGGTGGAGATGAGGAGCAGACAGCGAGTGCCAGGATAAGTGAGTGCACGGGGAGGACTAACCTTGCAGCGGCATCTGGAAGAGATGGGGGATAGGAGCCATTCCATCAGGGAAGCCAACTAGAATGTTGTTGCACAAAAGGCAGATGATGGATGACAATGGTCTGGACTAAGGCAGAAAGGGATGTTATGAAATATGAAAATCCTAAGGATAGGAAGGACTAAAAGTCTTCCAGGCATGGGACATTGAGATGGGGAGAATGAGGGCTGATGCAGATCAGAGAGCCAGTTTGGGATACAGAAGGATGTATTCTGTTTGGGTGTGATGCTTTTCAGCTGCTGTGGGACATATGTGGAGATACAGTGGAGATAATGAAACTGGGGAGTTGGGGCAACATGCAACAGATAAATAATGTGATTACATAAGGGACATTACTAATATAACCCAAGCACTAAGAAAAGTACTGAGCCCATACCGGGGGCTCAGTAAACATTTGTTGACTGAATCGTCAGCATAAAGGTAATCGAAGCTCTTTAATTTTTTTTTAATTTTTATTTATTTATGATAGTCACACACACAGAGAGAGAGAGAGGCAGAGACAGAAGCAGGCTCCATGCACCGGGAGCCCGACGTGGGATTCAATCCCAGGTCTCCAGGATCGCGCCCTGGGCCAAAGGCAGGCGCCAAACCAGGGATCCCAATCAAAACTCTCTAAATATGTACCTCTGGATTAGTTCACCGAGAGAATGAGAGCAAGGAGAAATGAGCAGAATCTCAGAAAGGGTGGAGGAGAACTCAGAAGAAAGCCATCAAAGAGTCCCAGAGTTGCAGGTGTGTGAGGTCTGGAATGAGGTGTCAGCAGGTGAGATTCTGAAGGAGATCCAAGAGAATGAAGTCTGAGGCAGGGACTTGGTATCATAGTTACTCTGATGCTTTCTGGCTATAAGGGGGACACCACATTTCATGGGGTTAGTGATGGACTGGTCTAGAAGCTGTCATTCACCAAGAGGCAAGGAAAAAATGTGTGTGGCCTTAGGACCAGAAAGAGACCTGAAGAAGCTGGGAAAGCTGTGATGAATCCTTAGGAGAGTAATAAAAGGGTCACCAAGCGGGGCTTAGTAGGAAGACAAACTGTGAGCTTGTGGTGAGGTGGGGGGAAGCAATGTCCAGGGCAGGACCAGGGACAGGCGAGTCACTCACCTTGGAGGACTCTGGCAATGTCAATGACTTCTTCCCTGAGAAGCACTTGATTAGTTACCACCAAATGCTGCTGCAGATTTGTCCTGGAGGGTCAGCTTGTAAGGCACCGGCTCATTTGCCTATGGGTGGGAGCCTGGGGACTAAGATGGCACTTAATAGGGACACCTGGCTGGCTCAGTCAGTAGAGTAGGTGACTTGATCTCGAGGTTGCAAGTTCAAGCCACATGTTGGGGAGATTATTTAAAAATAATTTTTTAAAAAAAGATGGTACCTTTTAGACTTTGTATGACTCTCACACCCATTTGTTTACTCTTTTTCTCCATTCATTCCTTCACTTACAGCCATTACTGAATGTCTAAGTGCCAGGCAAACATGAGGAAAGCAGTGCCTCCGTCCACCCCCACCACCCCCTCCGGGCTCTGTAAATCTGTATGATTTACAGAGCAATCTCACCCCATCACTGTGCTTCCCAGAAGTCCTGTGTGACCGAGTTCTGAACCGAACCCTGCTCTGGTGCAGCAGGTGGGCAGGATGGAAGGGAACAGAGAGGCAATCTCTGGGCCAAGAAAAAGCATGTTTGCTAGTGTAAGGCCTGAAACCTGCTTATTTTGGTAAGCTTTAACTGTCTTTTAGTTCCTGGGTTTGGTTCCATCTTCTCTCTCCTTAGGCTTTTGGCTCCAGCTCTTTTAAAATTTATAGTCTGTCTTGGTTGAGCCAAAGAGAACAAGAGAGTGGAATTGAATGTTCAGACTGTTTGGGTCAGAGAGAAAGTCAGGCAGTGATCCCTGGGACCAGGTGCCACAGGCATAGCACCAAATTGGAGAGAAAATCTTAGAAGGGGTGTACCTGGAGGCCCCCTACAGTGCTTTCCTGTTCTATTCTGGGAAGCTCTTGTTTCCCTCTAAGAATGGAAGCTGTTCTGTACAAGGAACCTATAGCCTTCTCCTAGAAACATAGTACTAAGCTAGGGTGGGAGAGGGTATATTGATGGCTGCTGCACTTTCCTTCTCTCCCATCCTGAGGCACCCACTTGGGAACTGACCAGAAAGTCTCCCACAGGGAGTAGGAGCTCTGGTGCTGCAGGGGAGGAGGGGAATAGCTTATGAGTGGCCCTGAGAGTCAGCCCTGAAAGGGAGGAAACCTGTTCTCTGCATTAGCTCCTTCAGGTCCAGTTGGGGCTGCTTCCTGGGGCTTCAAGATGCTGCAGCCAGGTGGGTGGGGGGGGGGGGAAGGCTGGGGTAGAGAGAGGGCAGGGAGTGGGGGGCTGAAGGAGACAGGCACTGGCTCTGACCACAGGAGGCCCCTCCTACCTGCACCTTTTCGCTGCCCACTTTCTCCCGCTATCCTAGCAACAGGACCCACTTTGTAGGCCCATCTGTGATCGCCTCCGCCTCTGCCCCACTGCTTAGCACCCCTTAGAAGGTGTCGACCTGGTGGTGATGGGATGGGCCTGGTGATCAAAGCAGAGACAGAGAAGCCCTGGGAACTCCCAGAGTTGGGGACAAAGACTCCTTCAAGTACAAAGGGAACTCCCTGAACGCAGTTCTCCACGGGGCTGGGGCAATCTGCCAGGAACCGGGGAGGGCTCTTCCCACCCAGCCTCGGTCCCTAAATAACCTCCAGAGCCTCCGGCCGCCTCTGCTGCTATCCTGGCGTGGGCCTCAGGGGGGCGCTGCTCCCCCTCTGATGGCCTGGCTAAAGGTGGCGGGACTGGGCTCCCAGCTCACTGAAGTCCCTGGAAGGGAAGCAGGGTCACCAGAATGAGGAGCACCCCAACTTATCACCCTGGGCTTCCTCCTGGCCTCAGGCAGGCTGTGCCCCTGGGCCGCCGGGCCTGCAGGTCTCGCCGCCGGTCGGTGAGGGTCCGCTCCGCCCCCGCCCGGCCAGCAGGCCCAGGTGAGCCCCGAGCGAGGGGGGCGGGGCCGGCCCTTCTGCCCGGATGTTCCCACGCCCCGTCTCCGGGCGCGCACCTGCTTCTGGCTTTCCTGTCTGCTCCTTGGTCTCGCATCTCTCCTCTCTCTCTCTCTCTCTCTCTCTCACACACACACACACACACACTCACTCACTCACTCACTCACTCACTCACTCCTGACAACTGCATTAAGCACGACCGGCCTGTCCCTCGCTCCACCCACCCCTTGTCCACCCCATCTTTCTCTGGTCCCTGCCTGCCTCGCAGGCCGCCCTCTCCCCTCATCCTCTGGTTAACCAGCTGTGTAAAGAGCTGCCAGGGCTGGGCTGATGGATGGGCCCTTCCCCAGCTTCCCTTCCATCCCCTCCCTGCCAGCCCTGTCTCCTCACCTCACCTTCTACTACATATTTTATCATCAGGGAAGGGCACCAGGAGGAAAGGACCTTCTGGATAAGCAAGTGGAGGTGGGTGGGGGAGATAATGGGGGGATGCGGGCAGCTCCTGCAGATAAGGATTTCCTCAGCTCCCCGGAGAGGGCTACATGAATGAGGGAGAAAGCTCCTGATCCTTCTGTCCTGACTGAGCAAAGACTGAAGCTGGGAGGTGGGTGGGCAGGGAGGGCAGTGTGTAAAAGGCCTGCAGCCTTAGAGCAGCCAGAACTAAGTTTGCATCTCAACCCTGACAGTTATACTTGGGCACGTATGCTTCAGTTTCTCCATCTGAAAAGTGTAGGTCAAACCATCTAGGGTGTCTTGCACCCAGTGTAAGCTCAGTAGATTTGGGCTCCTATCCCTGCTATTAGGGTGCTGGGTCACCCTGTTCCCCTGAAATCTCGCACCTGCATCCTGGATTCCACCCAAGAAAACCTATTCCTACATGCCCTCTATGTACCAGGCACATTCATGCCACAGTGCTATGTAATCCTTCCTTTTATAATTAGGAAAGCAGGAACTCAGAGAGGTTAAAGTGACCAGTGTATTAATAGAAGACCAAGGCAGAACCAAGAAGCCTGAGTCCAGAGCCCCTGTATCTGCCATGCCAGCTGGCAGCAGGTTGCTGGAAAAGCTGAGCAAAGGTTTGCTGAGAAATTGGACCGGGCAGAGCTTCCAAGAGGCCTGAGTGGGGGGTGAGAACCCCAACTCTGCTACTGGTCACTTGCTGGGTGACCTCGGGGAAGTCCTTTTCCCTCTCTGAGCCTTAGCTTCCATTTTCTCATCTTGCCAGGGTGTAGGGCAAAAATGGACTGCATCCTTTGTGAGGTCTCATTTCACCCAGAACACTGTTCCCCACCCTGCAAAGGGACCCAACAATGTGATAAAGAGTGGGGGCTGCAGCTTAAGGCTGGTCATAGGGTGGAAATCTCGTCCTTCATTTTCCCCACCCTCCATTTCCTTCCTTTTCCCAACCCCCATCATGTCGCTTGGGGCCTATAATCAATGAGTCGTAAAATGAGAAAGTATCAGGAACTAGCAAAGCATGGAGAGCAGCTGGGGCAGCCTCAGCAGCCCCGAGCGTGATGGACTGCCAGCCCTTCACCTCAGCCCAGCCTCCCACGCCTGACTTGACTCAGGCCAGCCAGCCAGCCAGCCAAGACTCACTCAGCCTTGGGGGCACGGGGGTGCAGCTGAGACCAGAGTGGGGAGGCAGGCCTATTTTCAATGAGTCCAAAAGCCTCACCTTACACAGAGCGATGAAATCTAAGTGTATTGACATGGAAAGACACATCCAGGATGTATGGTTGAATCATAAAAGCAGGTTTCATGATCTCACCTATAAAGTGATCCCACCTATGTTATTATGTAGAACTGTTTGTACGAACGTAAAAATATAGGCAGAGAGACTCCAAACTGTAAATAGCAGTTACTTCTGGGAGTAATAGAATAGGGGAAACACTCACTTTCTACTTTATACACTTTTCCTTTGTTGGATTTTTTAAAAAATATTTTATTTATTTATTCATGAGAGAGAGAGGCAGAGACACAGGCAGAGGGAGAAGCAGGCTCCTTGCCAGGACCCTGATGCAGGACTCGATCCTGAGACTCCAGTATTACGCCCTGGGCCAAAGGCAGGCACTGAACTGCTGAGGCCCCCAGGGATCCCCATCCTTTGTTGGATTTTTTTTTTTTTTAGGATTTATTTATTTATGATAGACATAGAGAGAGAGAAAGGGAGGCAGAGACACAGGAGGAGGGAGAAGTAGGCTCCATGCAGGAGCCTGACGTGGGACTCAATCCCAGGTCTCCAGGATCACGCCCTGGGCTGCAGGCGGCGCCAAACCGCCACGCCACCCGAGCTGCCCCCTTTGCTGGATTCTTAAGGCAAGCATATATTGTTTTTATAATAATTTTTAAAAGATCATTTTATATTAAAGATATTTCCACTATGCAAAGGAAAGCCTTGCAGAAGTATGCACGGGCTAATGAAAATACTCAGTGTCTTTGCTTCAGGCTGGAATTGTATCAACCTAGGGTGGCAGGGCCTGCAAACTCCTGCTGATCCAAAGCACTAGATCTAAAATCAAAGCACAGAGTTTGATTTCTTAGAAGAGAAAATCCACAGTCCCTTAAGTTTAAGGGATCCCTTAATAGTAACAATAATCCCTTAAGTTTGCTTTATAAAGGGCAGCCCCGGTGGCCCCACGGTTTAGCGCCACCTTCACCCCAGGATATGATCCTGGAAGCCTGGGATCTCGTCCCTCTTCTCCCTCTGCCTGTGTCTCTGTCTCTGTCTCTCTCTGTCTCTCATGAATAAATAAATAAAAATCTTAAAAAAAAAAAAAAAAGTTTGGGATCCCTGGGTGACGCAACGGTTTAGCGCCTGCCTTTGGCCCAGGGCGCGATCCTGGAGACCTGGGATCGAATCCCACATCAGGCTCCTGGTGCATGGAGCCTGCTTCTCCCTCTGCCTATGTCTCTGCCTCTCTCTCTCTCTGTGTGTGACTATCATAAATAAATAAATTAATTAATTTTTAAAAAAGTATATAAAAAAAAAAGTTTGGTTTATAAAGACTAAATCTGTCCAAATATATGATTCTTTAAGACAAAGGGGGATAGTAACAGAGGTCCTTGGTGTCCGCAGCCCAAAGAGTGTGGTGCAACCACTCTTCCCCAAAGGGACTAAGCTTCCTCTGACCAGCCCGAGGCCCGGATGGCCTATAGGAGTATTTAGGAATGACTCTCCAGGATCCCTTGGCTCCTTGCCTTCCAACTTTCTCCTGCAACCAAGCCCAGGGCATGCAAGGACTCTCCCTGAGCCGGAGACCCAGGCATGCAGTAGGGGAAGGTAACAAAGGGACTGGTGGGTTTTAGCCTACAAGGGATTGGATATTTGAGGGTGGAGAAGGTGGAGGAGCTGGGTGGGAGGGAGGAGGGCTGTGGGAGGTCACTCTGGCTATGAGGCTCTCTTTCCCTCTTCTGAGGAGTCAGTACACGGACTGGAAGATGCAGTTAGACACAAGTTTATTGGTGGAGCTGTGGTGGAGTCCTCCCTCTCTCTGGGATAGCCGAGGGCACAGCACCAACAGAGGGATGGACAGACAGATCCCCAAAAGGACACATGGATGGTGCAGACTCAGAGAGACCATAGCACAGCCACAGAGGCACAGAGACACACAGGCCACAGCACCAAGAAACACATACACATGGAGACAAAACCACAAGGCTAGAACAAACAGACAAAGTGCGGGTTTTGGGGCTCCTGCATAGACAGAGCGAGGGCCACATGGGGAGGGGGCCCCTGCTGACCTCCCCCAGGCATAGGCACACCAACAGCACACAGACAGGCAGATGCCCCCAGCCAGCCAGCCAGCCAGCCTGCCACACAGACAAATGAACTGCATGGAAAGGACGCTTGTGCTCCCTAAACCACAGGGAGTGGGGACCAAGGGATTTCTACACACCCCCACTGATTAACTCCCATTCAGCCTGACTCCTGCCTCCCCACCCCCCCCACACACACACACTTTGGTCTTGTCCACTGGACCTGGGGGCTAGGGAATGGGCAGATGGAAGGAGGGAGAGAGGAAGGGGTACGGGACCAGCTGTCCCTTCTCCGAGAGCAGGGAGGCAGGTACTGAGAGTCCGGGCCTGAGCCAGGGCCTGGCAGTAGGGTGAGGGCGGGGCCTTGGCTCAGGCTTGGGGGGGCTCCCGGCAGCGCAGGCACTGGGCCATCTCGGGCTGGTACTGCTCAACCTGCAGGGTACAGCTGGAGAATCCAAACCGGGAGTGGAGCTGGGATGTGGCTTCAGCCAGGACAGCTTCAGGGTCAGCCGTGGAGTCTGTGGGAGAGTGATAAGAGGCAGCAGGTTCCCAGGGGACTTGGGAACCAGGCAGGGGCCAAGATAAGGACGGGTGAAGGGGGACCCAATGGTTTGCACAGCATTAAAGCCAGGCTTGAATTAGGAGCTTTATTTTCTTTCTGTATTGTACCAACAGCATAAAAATGCCAAAGAAAAGGTTGGAGAGATTCACCCCCTAATCAGCCATGCCACCATGCTAACCACCAAACTATTCTTATTTTTCTATTCTCTTCTGCTCTTTGACTATCAATAAACAGCTGTATGTTTCAGCAGCCACAGCACCCGATTCTCCAAGACAATCCAGATGTTAAATATTTTCTCATTGTCACTCTAAAGTTACCATCAACTATCCCACAAAGTATAATATTTTTGGCATCCAAATTGCATGTCTCTGATTGCTTCTTGCATCTGGAAGAAACTCAAAAAGCCTTTGTCAGCTTGTGAGTCACCATATATATTTTTAATAGTTGAATCATAATGTAGATATAATTTTACATTCAGCTTTTTCCTCTTAGCATTATACCATAAACATTTTTCCTAGTTGCCACACAGTGTTCATAATCATCAGTTTGAATAGTCCCGTGATACCCCACGGTCACAACTTACCTAATGTGCCCTGTTACTAGACTTATTACTATTAGTGATCTTTTAAAGGGTTGCTGGTTCTCTGCACTACTTCAGAGAGGGTGTCACCTCCCCCCAAAATACCCTGTCCAGGGTTCCTTGTCTCCAACATGCACATACATATGAAAAAGAGATCAAGAAAGAGAGATGGACCTGCAATTCCAGCAATTCAGATTATCTTCCTAGGTTTAGAAAGGGAGCCAGGCTGGGGCGGGGAGAGGCGGGTTGAGGGGGTGGGAAATATCTCTAGGAGGTAACTGGCTAGGGCCAGTGTGTACTCACCAATGGCCAGGTGTGCGGAGGCAACATGGTAAGTAAGCGTAAGGGACCAGAGGATGCAACTCATGAGTTGCCCGGACTCCTGGCACGGACATCAGTGTGTCCCGCACGGGCTCAAACCCCACGCTTCGGGGGGAACCTGCAAAAAGCACCCACCATGCCTTATTACCAAGGCCCCTCCTGCCCAAGGACAGCCCCTTACCAGACTCTACCTCTCCCCATTCTGTGTCTGCTCACCATTAACCCCCACAATTCACTCTGTGCCCGAATCCTCCTTCTAGCAATAGACCCCAGGACCCAGGCCTTCACCCGACACTCTCTTGAAAGAAGAGAGGTGGCTCAGAGCTGGAGCAAGGTCAGAGAGGATCCAGGTGAGGAACTGTGACATCTGACTTACCTTCCATGAGGACACGAAGAACATCTCGGAGGGTGGGAGCTGTAGATCCCAGGGCACAGATGGAGAAGAGGAAGGTGCTGATGGGGTCAGCTGCCTTGTACTGAGGCTGTAGGGAAAGAGACCTCTGAGCCCAGGAAACAGGAACCTTCCAGAGGAAGACCTAGGGGTGTCTTAGACAAACAGGACCCAAGAGGCCCCTGAGAGCCCTGCTGGGGGAAAGGGACCATGCCCCGAGCAGGGATTTCGGGGGAGCTAGGAGCTTGGCGGGGGTGGTGGGGGTGGGGGAGAGGCCAAGGGTCCAAGGAGGGGGTTAGGGTGTGGAGCTGGGGGAGGAAGGCCCGGGCAGGCTTGTGTGCACAGTACCTTGAAGTAGATGAGGACAGAGGCGGCCAGTACCCCAAGGCTCTGCAGGAGGTCCCCCAGCACATGCACAAAGGCTGCCCGGACGCTGGTGTTCCCCAGGGGCAGGGGCTCCCCGGGCCCCTCCTCCAGCGGTGCATACTCCGCCCCCCTAGACCCGTGGCTGTGGGGGGGCCCAGCCTGGTGCAGCACAAAGGCCATTCTGAGGGGGAAGCAGAGCAGCTCAGCCCACGCGGCCCATTCCTGGCCTCCTCTGCCCTATTTCCACATTCTCTCCACCTCCCCCTACCCCCCCCCGGAGCTCTTTCCCCACCTATTTTCTCCCTACTTTCCCAGCCCCAGACAAAGACAACATCGGCCAAGGGAGACAAATCATGTAGCCTGGGGGACATAACACTGTACTTGGTGCTGGAGATATGGATTCACATCCTGACCCTGCTATTTACACCTGTGCAAATCACCTAGCTACCTCTTCCATTCTGTTTCTGTTTCATTAACTGTACACTAGGACTGATACTGTCTACATCATGGGGTGGTTGTGGGGCTCAGATGAGACACTGCTGCCGAAAGCCCCCAGCAGAGTGGCTGGTACACAGCAGGCCCTTAATAAATGCCTGCTTACTGGGATCCCTGGGTGGCGCAGCGGTTTGGCGCCTGCCTTTGGCCCAGGGCGCGATCCTGGAGACCCGGGATCGAATCCCACATCGGGCTTCCGGTGCATGGAGCCTGCTTCTCCCTCTGCCTGTGTCTCTGCCTCTCTCTCTTTCTCTCTCTGTGACTATCATAAATAAATAAACATTTAAAAAAAATTAAAAAAAAATGCCTGCTTACTGGGTTCTAGGTCTTTCTCCCAACTGTTTTAAGGCAGCCCTAGGGCAGGCGACAGGTGAGAACTGTGTATGTGTATGTGTGTGTGTTGCATGCCTGTTGGGGAGGGGAGAGAGCCAGCTCTCCCACCTGGGAGGAGGACCCCTCGCCCTGAGCCCCACATGGTGCCTGCTCCATACTGGCACGTACAGCAGATTGGCACAGACTGCGATGCTGGCGGTCAGCAGCATGGCACCCCCCTCGATGTGGTAGTCGCTGTGCAGCAGGCGGATGAAGGCCAGGTACAGGAGGATGCCAGTGACCATCCAGAGGGAGACCACAGAGGCCAAAGCCCCCAGAGTCTCTGCAGGGGGAGACAAGCTATCAGAGACCTGCCCGGGACCCTAGGAGGTACCTTCTGGTAAGATCAGAGGCTCACTGGGCTATGCAGGGCCTTACCTGAGCGGTGCCACCCAAAGGTCATGGTGCGGGTGGCTGGACGGGTAGAGAGCCACAGGGAGAAGAGGCTGCCTATCATGCTGCCCACATCTGCCAGCAGGTGGGCTGCATCGGTCATAATGGCCAGGCTGTGCGCCAAATACCCACCTGCAAGGATAAAGCAGTGTACTCTGGGTCCAGTTAGAAAGTAGCATGAGCTGTGGCAGCATGTGGATAAGCAGGGAGAAAAACTGGGGGGCCCTGCACCAAAATGTGAACTGTGTTTTTCTCTGGTGATGGGACTACAGGAAGTTCTTATTTGCTTCTTTTCACTCATCCACATTTCTAGTTTCTATAATGACACATTTTCATATCAAGAAAATAGGACTTTTAAAAGACTCAGCTAGGGATGCCTGGGTGGCTCAGTGGTGGAGTGTCTGCCTTTGGCTCAGGGCGTGATCCTAGGGTCCTGGAATCGACTCCTGCATTGGGCTCCCTGCAGGGAGCCTGCTTTTCCCTCTGCCTATGTCTCTGCTTCTCTCTGTGTGTCTCTCATGAATAAATAAATAAAATCTTAAAAAATAAAAGACTCAGCTAATGCTGAGAAGCTGCCCTGGCACCCCCCCTCCGCTGCGGACCTTGCCCTGAATTCCCCTTGGTGCTGTCTCCCATCCTCTCCCGCTCCCTGAGTCCTGAGCACCCAGGTCTCCACTGCAGCCATCTCCTTCTCTGCATGTCCACCAGGAACGTTGCTGGGACTCTGGGCGGAGAGTGGCTCAGGCCGGGGTCAAGAGGACGGGGTTGGAGGAGCAGCCCTCTGACTTACCAACCACCTCCCCGGCCATGAAGACGCAGCACACGGCACAGGCGGCACACAGCTGCCTCTGTGCCTGCAGCCTCTCAGGGGTGAGGCCCGGCTGTGGTAGGGGGTCCCTGTGGCAGTGGTGGAAGGGCAACTCCACAGATTTGGGTTCCTCAGGGACGGCCTCCGAGGGCTCTGTGAAGAGACTGAGATGGGTAGCGTGATTCAAACTGGTGCATGGCCATGGTCTGACCTGTTCCTCAGTCCCGCTAGACAGGCTTCATTAGCCGTGGCCCAACACTCGCTCTGTCTGTCCCAAGGCCTGCTCAAACCTGGGAGCCTCAGAGACAGGGGCCACGTGAGAGAGTGGGGCTAAGAAACCGCTCAGAGCCCAGCCTCCCTTTTCTGTCATACACAGAGCCATGGAATTTCACAGCTGGAAAGCACTGTAGAGATGGTCTCGTCTAACACTTGTTACAGAAATGACAAGTATGAGACTCAGAGAGGGGGAAGACATATGGAGGCCACACGGCGAGTTCGTGGTATAGAGTAGACTCTACCATAACGAATTGATAGACACCATAAGGAACACAAGTGAGCAGGAACTTGCTGACCTCCAGGAGCTTTTGGTGAACAAGATGAAGGTGTATCTAGTGCTATGACAGTAGCAAGAGAGTAGCTATTGCCATAAAGCCAAATGCTGTCAGGGCTGGGAGGATAGAGGAGTAGACGAATTAGAGTGAAATCAGAGAAACTGAAGGATGGGGAGGGTTTTGGTAAAGACTGGGTGAACATGCCAGGCAGAGGCAACAGGAAGGGAAGGTGGTGTCAAAGGGTGAGCATACAATCCTGGCCTTGGTGCTTCCCTCCCAGATCCAGGTCCCAGTGTCTCCATCTAGATCCTTCCCCTTCCCTATGTAGACATGCAGCTGAAATGTGGCCATTTAAAAGAGTGGAATGTTGGGATCCAGAAAAATCTGATATTTCAGATCCCAGAGTTGGGGTTGTTATAGGGAGTATGAAGCACAGACTGCTGTGGCTGGGGAGGCAGTGGGAGGATGCTGGATTTGGAGGCTGCCCCATGTTAGCTGGACCTTGGTCTGATCATAAGCACCTAGCAGAGGCCACCTTAACTGTACAGTGCCAAGCCCCCCTTGGTGAATGAATGGGGCTGGGGCCTCACCTGGTATGCCAGACATTGAGCTCAGGCTGTTTTAGGTTCATACTGGCCCAATTCTTAACCCCATGACTACCAAGTCTGAACCCCAGCAAGGCCAGAACCTTCCCACGGAACAAAGGATGTAATAGAAAATACAGTCCTAGAAATACTCATGGAGGTGTGACTAGAATACCCATGAGTGAAATCGAAGGCTCTAGGTTGAAAAGTGGTCACAGCAGTAAAGTGAGGAGGGAAGCCTGGGGTCTTCCGGCTCAGAAAAGCTCTGCCAAGTGGGTGAATTGAGGTGTGAGGGAGGTGGGGGGACATTTGGTGCTTCTAGGGAAGATTCAAGTGCTGGCAGGTAGATTAATTTCTTGGAATTTTCTTCCAAGACTTAGTATCTCAATGTGTATGATTCTGGTGTGTTTCCAGAGGAGACAGGGAAATGAGGGTGGCTCTGAAACCCATCCTCATTCTTCAATGAGGTATACATATAGTTGGGCGCCTGGGAATCAGGTGGCAGGTGGTATACACATGGTGAAGCCTGGTCTAGTGGGAGAGACAGATGTTTCACCGATGACTTACTAGGCAAGGAGAGGCTGGGGCCAGGAGGATTATGAACGAAGGACTTTGGAGCACCAGGGAGGGAGTGACCACCTGTGATGGGGGTGAGGACAACTTCACAGAGGGAGAGATGTTCAACATGAGACCTAGGTGAAAAAGAGGGCTCCATACACATGGGATGTCAATGACAAGATAAGTGGCTAGGAGTTTTAAGTATCAGGAGCCAGGCCAAGGGCTGAGGAGGGAAGCAAGGGCTCAAAGGAACATGGAGGGATATACACTGATTGATTTCACATATCTTTCCCAAGCCCTGAGATGACCTTGCTGATGTATATTAGTCTGAGAGGGAGAGAGGAGAGAAGATGGAAGGGTTCAGACTAGACCAGGCCACAGATTCCCTGCACAGAATTTTAGAGGAGGGGCAGGTAGGTTAGGGAAGAGTCTCTTTCAGAAAATACTGCAGGATTTGGTGACTAATGGTCATATGAGGATGAAAATGAGCCGGGAGTCAGAGATGCGGGTCTGGATAGCAAGCACAGGCTGCGTGGCTTTGGGGCAGTGGGCAAGATGCCTTTTTTGTAAGGCACAGAGTAGCCAGTCATCAAGGTAGCCACCCATCAACAGGCTACTCCCTTTTGTTCTGCATGAATTGGGCACTAAAGAAGCCTCATTGTTGGGGTGCCTGGCTGGCTCAGTTGGTAGAGCATGCGACTCTTAATCTCAGGGTCATGAGCTCAAGCTCCACCTTGGG
The DNA here is from genome assembly GCF_011100685.1 of Canis lupus familiaris. NCBI lineage: Eukaryota > Metazoa > Chordata > Mammalia > Carnivora > Canidae > Canis > Canis lupus. Next base: position 21,303,659 of record NC_049238.1, read on the forward strand.
CATGGAGCCTACTTTAAAAAAAATACATTAGAAAAAAAAGAAGCCTCATTGTTGGTGTGAGTGGGTGTGTGCGTGAGTGTGTATATGGGTGGGGGGCTACATGCTGTTTAGAGAGAAAGAAAGGCAGTTTTCTCTCCTTGACATTCTGAAACCCCCAACAAACAAGTAATATTGAGTGAGGTAGAGGGGAAGTTTGGGGAGGGGACAGGGCCTGAAGCAGAGTCAAAAGGATATGTGAAGAGCCAGCCAGTGTCTTGGCTGGAGCCTCCACAGCTGCCCACGTCTGCAGTCCCCTGCAGGAAGGAGTCAGACGGGAAGTCTGTCCTCCCTTCTGTTCATCCACTCCCCCACCCACTCAGGTTTACGGCCCTCGCCCAGGGAAAGAGCGAGAAACACACAGAGGAACCAGAGACAAAGGGAAAGGTGCTCGGAGGGAAAAAGAACGGTTGGGAGAAATGAAGAAGGGGGGGGGGGGGAAGCCGACGAGAAAGAGCTAGAGAGCCTGTCAAATTTCCGAGACAAACGGACGGTCAGCCAACAGACAAAATGGCCAGCGGAGGTGGCCAGGATGGGCCTGGCGCGGCGCTCCGAGGGCCAAGGCGCACAGAGCCGGCGGGCGCCGGGCGCGGGAGGCCGGCGGGACGCGGAGGAGGTTCTCCGGCCGCCCCCGGCCCGCTGTCCCGGCCGCTCCGCGCGCCTCATTTCACACCTCGCCGCCCCCGGCCCCGTCTGTGCGGAGCCGGGAATACCCCCTGCCGCCCAGACCGCACCTGCTCCTTCGCTGCCACCCCCTCGCCTCCCAGCGGCCGCCGCCCCCCAGGGGCCGGGAAGAACCGCCGTGGAGCCCGGGCCCATCTTCGGTCCGGGTGCGCACAGCTGGCCGTGGCTGGAGGGGGCGCCGCGAGCCCGGCGCACGGAGGAAAGGGCCAGGGGCCTGCAGCGGGGGCTCCGAAGGCGGGGCGGCCAGATGCCCCCACCAGCAGGGCGCCCGAGCAATGCAGACATCGGGGCACCGGGCGCGGACTCCGGCCCGACGGAGGGGCAGCTGCTCGCGGGAAAGTCAGATGCGGCGAGGGCGGCTGAGGGGTCCGGAGGCTTGGGGGACGCGCCGGGGAGCCGATTTGCGGGACCGAGAAAAAGCGTGGCCGGGAGGAGCATAGCAGGCTGCTGGGAGGGGCGGGGGCTTCTGGCCGTGTGGCCGGGGAGGACAGACCCGGTGCCGCGAAGCCGAGGGAGTTGCGGTGCGCTGGGGCGGCCAGCCGGGGCCGCGCCGAGGGAGACAACGAAAGGGGCGGATGGCACGAGGGTGGCGCCCCCAGGCTGAGGGCTGGCCCAGGTCTGTCCTACCTCTTCAAGCGCAGGCCGCCACCGGCGCCGCCGCGGTCCCGGGGGCTCACCAGGCGAGTGGTCTCCGAGCCCCCCGTGGCAGGAGAGGGCTCCATGTCTCCGCGGCCCCGACCGTCTAGGCCCCACCGAGGAAGAGAGAGGCGGGGCCGGCCCTGCACCAAGTCCGAGCGGCCAGCCGACCCTCGGACTCCCCGCAGGGCCGCGGGGCCACCAGAGTGGAGGGAACTGCAGCGACTGTGGCGCGGGGAGTCCGAACTGCAGATCCCGCTGCCTTTGGAGCCCCGCCCCGCGTGGGGCGAGCTCCCCAAGCCCCGCCTCCAGGCTCCCGGGCCTCTCCCCCATGCCTAAGCCCCGCCCCCGGAGCCCGGCCCCCATAACCAAAGCCCCATTTCCCAGTGCCAGAGCCAGGTGGGGGCGACGCAAGTCCTCTGCGCCCCCTCAGGGTTCTAGAAAACACCTAATCTCCATAGCCCCGCCCCCACCCAAGTCCCGCCCGCCGGTTCTAAGCCAAGCTCCCAAAACCTAGGCACCTCTCGACCAACCTTCCCCCAAGAAACACCTCCCTTCGCAAGCCTGCACGGGGGGGGGGGGTCCTCCAACCCCTCCCGACAGAGGCACAAACAGGTGTGGGTCCATCACCTAGCTCGAGAGAACCAGAAAGAGCGTGGGGTGCGCAGAGACATATCCGGGAGAACTCCAGGGACTCTGGCCAGAAACCCCTGTGTGGAGGATGTGGGGTCGGAATTTGCATGCAAAATCTGCTGCCAAGCACTGTACCGCTCATTATCATTTATTTTTATAGAGACACTGGGTGACAAAAGCTTCCTGTTCTCCTCCAATCCATTACTATCCCTATTTTTCAGATGAGTAAACTGAGTTCCAGAGTTAGAAGCCTCTAGGGTCGTGCAGCCGGGTAATAAAATGCTGGGACTGGAACCCCATCCTCTTTCCCTCTCCAGTTCAGGGCGCCGCGCTGGCCACTGGAGAGGGCGCGCACGGCAGTCTTGTCACTCACAGTCTGGGGCAATCGGAGGAGGAGGGAGTGATGCCACCTCTCTGGTCACACAAACCATTGTTCTTAGAGGGAGGTGGAAGCTTGTCAGCAAGTGATTCTTTGCCTCCGACCCTCTAGCACCTGGATGGGCATTCTCTCATTTTGCCTCGTTTTGCCCCGTTTTAACTAAAGCCCAGGGGATGGATGGAGTGACTTACAGCAAAGTGGGTGGCTGAGCCCCGGGTTAAACCTTCAACTGCTCAATGCTCTCTGCCCCTCACACCTGCCGCCACTGTAGGATGAAATGGGAGTGGGCATCACATTGTGCCCTCCAAGCTGTGACACTCTGTGAAGAGGAGGGTCTGGAGGAGGAGGAGGGAGAAAACTGAGCTTGGATGGGGAAGCGTGGAGGGTGGGAGTGGCTAGTGAGTCCAGCAGAGAAACCCATCAACCGGCACCCTTCCTGAAGAACACACTGGGCGTCGCTCATTTAGGGTTCTCGTCCCAAGGTTATTATCCCAAACGTTGCGACTGAGTGTACACTCCGCCCCCCCCCAAAAAAAAAACCCCGAACAAACACCAGGAACACGTGCCAGATAGAGTGGTTGGAAGAGATGGGGTTAACCTGGGAGAGCTTCGCGGAGGAGGTGAGGCTTGAACGGATTAGGCAAGCTGGGCTGCGGGCTGGCTGCTCAGGCGGGGGAGAGTGAGGCCCTTGCCAAGGTTTGCGGGCGGCGTGCACGAAGGGAGCGTACTGCGCTGGGAAACGGTGCGGAACAGAACCGAAGGGTCTGCGCGAGCCCCCCGCGCCGCATCTACACCCACGCTGCGCCCGGGGCCAGCGCCAGCCTTTATTCGGCACACTCCCCGCTACTCCCAGCGGAAGACTCAGCCCAAAGCCCACGCAAGGAGAGGGGCGAGGGAGTGAGGGTGGGGGTCCTTTCTCCCTCCAACCTCCCTTAGAGGAGTGGGGCCTCAGCTCCTTCCTCGGGCCTGGGGGTGCAAGCTGAGGTAGCGAGAGGGGAAACCACCGGCCAAGGTCACCTTGTAGGTCCTTGTTAGAGCACGGTTGGAACTCTTGTTCGTCTAGGTCAGGACCCCCGGCAGGTGCCGCTTGGCGCCGTCGGTTTTCGAAGCTCCGCACGGGGCCTGGGGTTTCCCCAATTCTGAGAGCCCTGGAGCTGGGATGCGGAGGGGCCACCGCGCACTCAAGGGCTGGGATGCTGTAGCCTCGCCTGAAGCGGCCAGGGCAGGAGAGCTCGAGACTGGGGAGAAATCGCGGAGCCCTGTGCGGGGAAGGGGCTTCTAGGCACGCCTTAGCCAATGACGACAACAGGGGACTTAACAACAATGGCCTCCTCCGGGATTTCCCTTCCCGGGCAGTCAGTCCACAGAGCGCAGACAGCAGCCCCGGGTTCCCGGGAGGGGGCGCAGACGCCGGCACATGCCCGCCCGCTACAGGGCGGGGAGCGAGCGGGCGGGAGGGGAAAGAAGTCTGGGAGCAGGTGGATGACAGGGCTGTCCTCGGCCTCAGCTCCCTCGGTGTCGGGCCTTGGAACGTGCTGCCTCCAGAAGCCGAGGGCACCAGCGGGGAGAATACCAACAGTTGCCTGTGCTTGGAAATTTATGCAAGAAAAGCCTGGCAGCGAAACAGAGTGCTTGCACCTGTTTCTCAAAGAGCCATCAAGTGGCCCTATGAAAATCTTTGCAAAGGGTCCTCTTGAATGCCAGATCTGAGGAAGGTATTCTGCATCTGCTAGGAGCTAGGAAAATTATGCAGGAGTTAGAAGGGCAGCTTAGAGCTGGCTTTAAGGAACTGGAATCTTGTAAGAACTATTCATTCAACATTTACTGAACACTTATTTCCTGCCATGCACTTTGCTAGGGTAACTGGGAATTCCCAGTGAACAAGATAGATGCATTTCCTCCCCCTCCTGGTTTTAACTTGATTCTAAGAGATTTCTATTCTGCTGTCTTTGGTTACTGGTTTACCCACATCCTCTTAATGTCTGTCCTGTCGCCTTAGGTATCAATTCTCCCTAAGGAGATTCCTTAGGCCACTTTGATCAAGTCCCAAAGGGGTGAAGGAAGCAGGAAGCCCTGGAAGTTCTCAGGATAGGTCAGTGCCAGAACAGAGGGTGGCAGAGCAGGTCAGAAGGGGCCTCCTGGGAATCCAGGCTGGAGCAGTTCATATTGGGAGAGAAAGAGAGCAAGGTCCTGAAGTCAGTATTTGGCCGGGCTAGGAATCTCAGACAAGATTGGGAATCCAAGCATTCGGGCAATGGGTTAACACTGGAAAGGTCCAAGCCAGGTTGAAGGGTATAGGCAGAGGTAACAAGAGAGTCCAATTTCCATTCCATTCTCTGCTCAAGTGTTCCTCCAGGAAGCTTTTCTAAACCCCTTCCCCAACCAGGCTGAAGTTTTCCAGTGCTTTTCCAGTGCTCTCAAGGCCCGCTGTGCTTATGTGATGGTGGCACTCAGCACACTGAAACAAAATGGTATGTTTGTCTCTTCACTAGAATACAAGCTTTCTGAAGGCAAGAATTATCTTTCTCATCACGGTATTCCTGGGGCCCCCCAATGGCTGACACATAGTCCTCCATACAGCCACCCCAGAAAAAAAGGGGCTGGTTGTCAGAGTGGAATCAAGATGGAGAAAGCAGGATTTTAGCTGGAGATAGAAAGGATGAGGGAGGGCTAGAGCTGAATTATTACCTCCTCCTAGAGGCTTTCCCTGATTCCCCGACTAGGTTGGATCTCACGTTACATATTCTCATTGCACACTTCTTTTCTTCCTCAGCATTTTTTTTAATTTTTATTTATTTATGATAGTCACAGAGAGAGAGAGAGAGGCAGAGACACAGGCAGAGGGAGAAGCAGGCTCCATGCACCGGGAGCCCGACATGGGATTCGATCCCGGGTCTCCAGGATCATGCCCTAGGCCAAAGGCAGGTGCTAAACCGCTGCGCCACCCAGGGATCCCTCTTCCTCAGCATTTATCAAACTGTAATTACATCATTATTTGGGAATTACTTGTTTCTTTTAAAAATTTTTTTTTAATTTTTATTTATTTATGATAGTCACACACACAGAGAGAGAGAGAGAGAGAGAGAGAGGCAGAGACACAGGCAGAGGGAGAAGCAGGCTCCATGCACCAGGAGCCCGACATGGGATTCGATCCCGGGTCTCCAGGATCGCACCCTGGGCCAAAGGCAGGCGCCAAACCGCTGCGCCACCCAGGGATCCCGAATTACTTGTTTCTTCACTTGGCTTCCAGGATACCATAATCTGGTTTTCCTCCCACTTTACTGACTGCTTATTCTCAGGCTCCTTTGCTGGTTCCTCCTCATCTTCTCAACCCTTTTTTTTTTTTTTTTTAAGAATTTTTTTTTTAAGATTTTATTTATTTATTCATGAGAGATACAGAGAGAGAGGCAGAGACACAGGCAGAGGGAGAAGCAGGCTCCATGCAGGGAGCCCGGCGTGGGACTCAATCCTGGGACTCCGGGATCATGTCCTGAGCCAAAGGCAGACACTCAACCGCTGAGCCACTCAGGCATCCCTCTTCTCAACCCTTTAATGCTGGAATGGTCCAGGACTTGGTCACCCTCTTCTCTTACCTTTCTAACACTCTTGCCCATGGAGATATTATCCAGTCTCAAGGCTTAAAATACTATCTAGAAACTGCAGAAAGCAGTGGTTGTTGAAGCTCTATGATAGGTAGATGAGGGAATCATTGTGCTATTCTATATTTGTTTGAAATTTTCTGTTTAAAAAAAGCTTAACAAAATAAACAGCATCTATACAATGATCCCCAGATCTCTCACTTGAACTCCAGACTCAAATACCCAGATGTCAGCTTGACCTCACTTCCTTAGCATCTACTAGGCACCTCAAGCTTCATTGGTCTAAAACGGAGCACCTGATTATCACCCCATCCCAAACCTTTCCTTTCAGCTTTCCTCCTATGCCTGAACATGGGGACTCTATCCTTTCACTTGTTCAAGCCAGAAACCTTAGAGTTACCCCTGATACCTTTATACTCACCCCACATCCAATCTGGCAGCAAATCCTGCTCCCACCCTGGTCCCAACTACCATCATCTGTCTTCTTGATTACTGCAGTAGCTTCTGTGGTTATATTCATTTTTCTACTTTTATTGTCCTACAATCTATCCTCAATCCAGTGACTAGACCACTAGGCCAGATCCCAGCACCTCCCCATGTCAGTCAGTACCAGCCAAAGGTTTTCCAATGGCCTGCAAAGTCCTACAGGCCCCTCTGATCTCATTTTGATACCACTCTCACCTCCATCCCCAGCCACTCTGGCCTTTGTACAGGTCCTACAACACACCAGGCATGCTTCCACCCTAGGACCTTTGCATTTACTCCTTTACATGCAATGTACTCTGTCAGATGTCTACATGTTTCACCTGAGGACCCACTCTAGGTCTTGACTCAAATGTCACCTTCACCAGCCTTCCTTGCTTATCATTTTAAAAACTGCAATCCCACCTCAAAGATTCTCTATCTGCATCCCCTGCTTTATGTTGCTCCATAGACACTATTACCAACTAAAATACTATATTTTACTTATTTTGTTTACTATCTATCTGCTTTCACCAGAATGCAAGCTCCATGATGGCAGACATTTTTGTCTGTTTTATAAGCTGCCATATCCCCAGTATCCAGAATAGTCTCTGGCACATGATAAAATCTAATAAACATTTGTTGAAGACATTAATGAATGTCTGTCCTCCACACTAGGCTATAATCTATGAGTACAAAGAAGAGTTTGACTGGTTATCATTGTATCCAAAATATTAGGCATGTAGCAATGTTTAACAGATATTTGTTGAGTAAGTGAACTGATTAATGAAAAAGGACAATTCACAAGGGAAAATGGTGCAAGGGCAATGGCATGGAAGGGTCACCTTAGAACAACAGTAAACAATGCACTTGGAGGGCTAAGTTGGTATCAAGTTGTAGAGTTTATTGCCAGATTTTTTTTTATTTTTTTTAAATTTTATTTATTTATGATAGGCACACAGAGAGAGAGAGAGGCAGAGCCATAGGCAGAGGGAGAAGCAGGCTCCATGCACCGGGAGCCCGTCTGGGACCCGATCCGGGATTGCGCCCTGGGCCAAAGGCAGGCGCTAAACCACTGCGCCACCCAGGGATCCCCTATTGCCAGATTTAAAAGGTTGTTTTGCATCCTGTAGGCCATGAGCAAAGAAGTGCTGATGATAGAAGCATTGCTTTACAAACGCTGATATGGCCATATCCAAGGATGAGACTGGTGGTAAGGAGAACAGTTAGAAGGCTAGAACAACAGACAGTGTGATATGGAAATCCTTTAACTGCGATTCTTCAAGACTGTAGGAGCTGAAAAGAAGGGACACATGAAAGAACAATTTTGAAAAAAAAATTAGTAAAACTTTTGGCCTGAATTGGGGAAAAGAATGAATCCACAGACAAGTGATGTTTGGGTTTCTTGAGAATCATTACCTTGGAAATAGCCAGAACATATGCCAATCTCCCACTACCTCCAAACTATATTCCCCATACTGGTTCTTAACAGAGAAACCAAGAGGAACAATCAGTATGGGGAATATAATTTAGAGGCAGCAGGAGACTGGCATGTGGATAATCCTAAACTAACTCTAAAGCCTACTTATGACATCTGAAGCCATAGGCATAGATTGGATCTCCGGAGAGGAGAAAGCACAAGTAGAAGCTTAAAGACCAAACCATACAGAATATCCACAGTCAGGAAATGAGAGATTGAGGAGGGGCCAGAAGGGGGGGCAGGGCAGGAAACTTATTGGAGATATAGGAGGAGAACAAGAATAATGCAGAACCACAGAAATGAAAAGACGTGAAATGTAATAGAAAATGAAAAAAGTGATTTAAGGCCCAAAGCCTTCCCTGAAAGAGAGCTTGGTATTTTTCACTTCATTCAATCACACTGCCCGAATTCTACTAGTTATTTCTTTTATGTTAGTAGGAATGGAGACAGTAGGGTATTAACACTCATTCTCACTACAAGCTAAATTATAGTAGGGTTTTAGTTTTGTTTTTTAAAGATTTTATTTTGGGGGCTCCAGGTCGTGATCCCCAGGTCCTGGGACAAAGTCCTACATCAGGCTCCCTACAGGTAGCCTCCTTATCCTTTCACCTATATTTCTGCCTCTCTGTGTGTGTCTCTCATAAATATTTTTTTTTAAGTAAAGATTTTATTTTTAAGTAATCTCTACACCCAACATGGGGCTCGAATGTCCAACCTGGAAATCAAGAGTCACATGCCCCACTACTGAGCCAGCCAGGTGCCCTTGAATCATTGTATTTTAATCTGATTGCTTTCCACCTAACCTTTAGGGATGAGCTCATTTTATGGAGGTAACAGTTTTCACTAGAAATATTGAAAGAGGGGCAGCCTTGGTGGCGCAGTGGTTTAGCACTGCCTGCAGCCCAGGGCATGATCCTGGAGATCTGGGATCGAGTCCCATGTCAGGCTCCTGCATGGAGCCTGCTTCTCCCTCTGTCTGTGTCTCTGCCTTTTCCTCTCTGTGTGTGTGTGTCTGTCATGAATAAATAAATAAAATCTTTTTTAAAAGTTAGTTTATAAAAAGAAAGAAAGAAAGAAATATTGAAAGAATGGGCACCTAGGTGGCTCAGTCAGTTAGGCATCTGACTCTTGATTTTGGCTCAGGTCATGATCTCAGGGTTGTGGGATGGAGCCCTGCTTCTGCTTGGGACTGAATATGAAGCCTGCTTGAGATTCTCTCCAACTTCCTCTGCTCCTGCCTTGTCCTCCACTCTCCCCCTCACTCATAAGCACTCAAGTGTGCTCTCCCTGCCCCCCCCCCAAAAAAAAAGTATTGAAAGAAAAAGTGAGAGAGGTAATTTTGGAGTTCTAACAGCTTAGGGAGGACTGGTGGGAATATTTTGGATAGGAAGAGGGCAACATGAGGGTGCTGGGTAGGGGAACAAGGAAATGTGGTTCTCTTAGATTCTAAGAGGCTGGGAGAAGGATGCACAAAGAGGATGAAACAATTCCCATGACAATTTGCAAATCTTCCTAGAGGAAGGATCCTAAGTTTTCCCTTCTTCCCAGAGACAAAATGAAAAGCAACTTCTCTCTTTACAAAATTGGGAAGTGACCAGATAGAAAGGATGATGATATGATGATGATGACGAAAATAACATAACACTTACCATGTCCCAAGCACTGTTCAGATTAAATATTTAGTCCTCCTAACAACCCTAAGGGGTACACACTATTATTTCCATTTTACAGGTAAGATAGCTGTGCCCTGTCAGCCTGCCCTTAGCTCTGTAGTCTGGGGTTGCAGGTCAGAGAGGACAGGAGTATGCAGCAGCCTCTTTGGCCTGGAAGCCCTCCACCTCCCACCCAGATGTCTGCCCCGGGGAAGGACGGGCAAACAAACTGGGCCAGTGATATTTTTCTCACATGTGGAGAGAGCATGCCTTCGGCTGGAAGGAGTGAAAGAGGGACATTACCAGACACCATGGAAAAGATAGATATCAACTACAGTTTTGGTCTGTCTATAGATCTCAATTTTATTTTTTTTTTAAGATTTATTTAGGGGGCAGCCCCGGTGGCCCAGCGGTTTAGCACCTGCCTTCAGCCCAGGGCATGATCCTGGAGACCAGGGATCGAGTCCCACGTCAGGTTCCCTGCATGGAGCCTGCTTCTCTCTCTGCCTCTCTCTCTGTGTGTCTCTCATGAATAAATAAGTAAAATCTTTTTAAAAAATAAAAAATAAAGATTATTTATTTGAGGCACCTGGGTGGCTCAGTGGTTGAGTGTATGCCTTTGGCTCAGGTCATGATCCTGAGGTTGTAGGATCAAGTCCTGCATTGGGCTCCCCACAGGGAGCCTGCTTCTCTCTCTGCCTATGTCTCTGCCTCTCTTTGTGTGTTTCTCATGAATAAATAAATAAAATCTTTAAAAAAAATATTTTAGGGATCCCTGGGTGGCGCAGCAGTTTGGCGCCTGCCTTTGGCCCAGGGCACGATCCTGGAGACCCGGGATCGAATCCCATGTCGGGCTCCCAGTGCATGGAGCCTGCTTCTCCCTCTGCCTGTGTCTCTGCCTCTCTCTCTCTGTGTGTGACTATCATAAATAATAAATAAAAATTAAAAAAATATATTTTACTTATTTGAATGAGAGAGAGAGTGGGAAGGGGCCGAGGGAGAGAATCTTCAAGCAGACTCCCCACTTAGCACAGAGCCTGATGTGGGGCTCAATCCCAGGACCCTGAGATCATGACCTGAGCTGAAACCAAGAGTCAGATGCCCAATCGACTAAGCCACCCAGGTGTCCCTAGACCTCAACTTTAAAGTGAGAAGGGAGCTGGTATGTATAAAGAGCAGACACAGCATAGACTCTTAATTCAAAAGACTTGGATCTGGACCTCACTGATTGACTTTGAGCAGGGCCACACTTTCTTCAATTACACAATGAAGGCATTAGATGAGAGTTAAGCCTCTGAGGACCTTTCCAACTCAAAAACTATATAATTCTAGAACCTAGTGGTTGGGTATGACAAATTATGATCTCTCTCTCCCACCGCATATGCTCGAGAGCATATTTTGGGTATAAATATGTCAATGTCTGCTGTCTGTATATGTGTATTCCAGCTATATGACTAAAACTTTAGCTGTTTGTGGGTAAACAAGGGATGCTTCATGGTTTCCTCCAGGAGAGACCAAACAGCTCTGTGAGATAGTAAACTATAAGATCAGTGACTTAAGGGCAAATGACTCTAAAAAGGTTTTGGTCTGAAATCATTCTTTAGCATAGTTATTTTTTCTGTTCTTTTTACAACCAAATCTAATCTAGTTTTGACATCAACCCTGTGGAATAGCACAGTTTTTTACAGAAGAGGAAAAAGAGGCTCCACGATTAAGTGATTTGTTCAGGATCACACAGCTCATTACAGCCAGATCAAAAAACCAAGATCTAGGGCTTCTGACTCTGGGCTTGTGTGTTCTGGCTAGTACTGTGCAGGGGGGTCAAAAGAGACCCTGTGCATAGACACAGAGCAGGTGGGGTCTGTTTCTAGGTCAAGACAAAGTAGAGAGCCTCTAGCTAAAGATGCCAGGCTGACTTGTCTGTCCTCTTCCCATGTTGGCAGCCTACTGGCTGCATTGCCCTTTCATTCAGAGTAGAAGCTCAGGGGACTTAAAGATAATGGCTATTTCAAGAGCCATGAACTATGATTAGAATTAATTTGGGGATTCCTGGGTAACTCAGTGGTTTAGCGCCCGCCTTTGGCCCAGGGTGTTATCCTGGAATCCCAGGATCGAGTCCCACATCAGGCTCCCTGCATGGAGCCTGCTTCTCCCTCTGCCTGTGTCTCTGCCTCTGTGTGTGTGTGTGTCTCTCATGAATAAATAAATAAAATCAGGGTATCCCTGGGTGGCACAGCGGTTTAGCGCCTGCCTTTGGCCTAGGGCGCGATCCTGGAGACCCGGGATCGAATCCCACATCGGGCTCCCGGTGTATGGAGCCTGCTTCTCCCTCTGCCTATGTCTCTGCCTCACTCTCTCTGTGACAATCATAAATAAATAAAAAATTAAAAAAAAAAAAAATAAATAAATAAAATCTTTTAAAAAAAGAATTAATTAGAATGTCAGGGGGCAATGATAAGAAGTAATAACATTCTGGGGCCTCTGGCAAGACGTGGGAGATGTTTACTAACTCTTTTCAGAGAAGAACCTGATTTGCCTCTTTCTCTGGGGTCACTTCTATGAAGCAGGGATGTGATCACACCATCTCTCATGGTTGCCAAGGAGATTGTTAGGTTACAGTGCCTCTGAAAAGGCACACAACGTTTGCTTATTCATTCAACCTACTGACATTCGTTGAGCACCTACAATATCCCAGGAACGGTGTTAGGAACTGGAGGAAAACTCAGACAGGAACCAAGGAGCTCTGAGTCACCATTACTATCTCCCCTACCGCCTCTTCTTAATTCCTTTTGTCTCTTCTCACCCAGGGCCGTATGAGGGAAAATGGTCTCTTTTGCCTTCCAAGTCCCCAGTTAAGTGCAGCCCTAGGGAATTCCTGCTAGGTCCCATCCTCTAGGCCTACATTGGACCAGCAGAGGGCTCCCTCTGCTGTAGCTTGTCCAACAAATCATTAATTCACTTGCTGTGAACCAGGCACGGTTCTAGGTGCCGGGTGAATCATAGTGAACAAAGCTACAAGGTCCCTGCCCTCAGAGAGTTCATTTTGTACTGGGGAAGGCAGATCTTAAATAAATTAACACACAAATAAACATATATTCACAAATTGTGGTGAGTGTGTTATGAGGTGGGGAGAGAGAAGCAGAACCCAATTTAGAAAGCCTATGTGGGGAGACATGAAGCTGAGATTCTAGAAAGATAAGTCAGCTAGCAGACAGCCTAAGGAGGAGTCTTCCAGGCAGAGTGAGTAGAATGGCCTAAGGCCCTTGACTTGGGAGGGAACATGGTGTCTTCAAAGAACTGACAGAAAAGCAGTGCAGCGGAGACCAGAGCAAGCAAAACAGTGGTGCCTGACAGAGCTAGAGTGAGAGGCAGAGGCCAGAACATGCTGGGCCTACAGACTGAGGTAAGGAATTCACTGTAAGTGCTCTGCACTTCTAGGGCCTTCTGCTAGTGTTAGTAAAGAGACAACCCAGGGATGCCTGGGTGGCTCAGCGGTTGAGCATCTGCCTTTGGCTCAGGGCATGATCCTGGGATCTGGGATCGAGTCTCACTTTGGCTCCTTGCAGGAAGCCTGCTTCTGTCTCTGCCTCTGTGAGTGTGTATGTCTCTCATGATTAAATAAATAAAATCTTAAGAAACAAACAAAAAAAAAAGACAACCCAGGTGGGGGTACCTGGGTAGCTCAGTTGGTTAAGCATCTGCCTCCAGCTCAGGTCATGATCTTGGGGTCCTGGGCTCTCTGCTTGATAGGGAGCCTGCTTCTCCCTTTCCTCTGCCTGCTGCTCCACCTGCTTTTGTCCTCTCTCTCTGCCAAATAAACAAATAAAATATTTTTTAAAAAATAAAAAGAAACAACCCGGGTTGCTCTGCTAGCTCTGCCATCCTATGATGGTGATGAAAAGCTGGGAGTTAGCTAGGGTAATTTACCAGAGTACAAATCACGACCACCAACACCACACACACACACACACACACAAATGTCATTTTCAGCTCCTTTGTTTTAGGTAACTGACCTATAAACTCAGAACCTATGAACTGGACAATTGATGCCAAAGGTTTTTTTTTTAAATTTTTTTATTGGAGTTCAATTTGCCAACATATAGCATAACACCCAGTGCTCATCCTGCTATGCCAAAGCTTTTCATCCCCACCCCTATACTGATCACAGATCTACAGAAATAAGTTAGTTAATTCACTGGTCATTGTGCCTATCACACTCCTTAGGTTACTCAGATGGCTTGTATCTCTTGGGATGGAGTGTTGATTTACCCCCTAAAACCTAGAAGAGGGTGTAAATGTGCACAAATAACTGTAATAAAGGGAAGAGAGTGATAAAAGTCACACGAGGTGGAACAGAGTAGTATTATTTAAGTAATAAAGCTCTTTCAAATACAAGCTACAGGAGCTATTGCATGCTCATCTGTAAAGAAAATCAACATTATCAAGTGGTAGTAAATTATAAGTGGTGCAACCACTGCCTCCCATAGTAGATCACAGGAAGCAAAGCCAGGTGGAGTTAGGTGCTCTCAAGCCCTGCAGGTGGGATGTAAATTGGTACTTTGGCTGTCTTTCTGGGAAGAAAGTTAAGAGCCTCTAAAAAATTCGCTTTGATCCAGTAATTCCACTTCCAGGAATCCACCTCAAGGGGGCAGGGAAGAGATTTATTTGAAGATTTATAGACAAGAATTTTATTTTATTTTATTATTTATTTTATTTTATTTATTAATTTTTTTTAAAAGAATTTTCGTTATGAGGGCAGTCCGGATGGCTCAGCGGTTTAGCGCCGCCTTCGGCCCAGGGCCTGATCCTGGAGACCCCGGATCGAGTCCCATGTCGGGCTCCCTGCATGGAGCCTGCTTCTCCCTCTGCTTGTGTCTCTGCACCTCTCTCTGTCTCTCATAAATAAATAAAACCTTTAAAAAAAAAAAAAGAATTTCCGTTATGAGATTATTCTCTATCAAATGGCTAGAAACAACTTAAGAGTCCAACCTGGATAATAAGAATACATGATACATCCTTAGATATAATATTTTCTGAAAAGTGGTAGTGACTTTTTGAGAACTCAAGATACCATTTACCACTTAAGGGAACGTGCAAACTAATAATTACAATATAACAGGATAACTGCTGTGACAGAGCAAGATGGGAACAACTGGAGGAAAGAGGGAAGGAGTCCCAGGATATTCGAGGTGGATCTTAAAGCACGTGTAGGAGTTTGAAGGCAGAAGGGAAAGAAAGGACGAAGTGGAGACGCCTATATTCTGCAAAAGAAGACTGGGAAGGTAACAGACCGCTTGAGAAAGGCTTGCAGGAGCCATACCTTTCATACAACCCCGGCGTGCAAACCGATAATGTTTCGTCAAGTGAGTGCAGGAGCCCAGCCCTGCAGGTGACTGGTGAACCTCTCCCAAGGCGGAAAGGTTGGCCCGCGGCCACGCCCACCGGAAGCGCTGGAAATGTCGTGAGGCCGCTGGCACAGGGCTAATCCCTGTGCTCAGGAGCGAAATAAGTCCCAGGGCTCACGTAGCCTCACCCCTAGATTTTCCAGCGGCGCCAAAAAGCGACCTGGAGTGTTGGCGCAGCGCGCAAGCGCAGTTGGCCGCTGGCCCTCGGCGGTGTGAAGTTTCACACCCGGATGGAGGTTGGGTGAGGCCTCACCAGCTGAAGAGAGCGACCCTGAGGTAGAGGTAGAGCACCAGGCCGAGCAGGGAGTCCACACGGAGCCAGAGGTCACCTGGGAACCAGAGTATTCCCTTCTGAGCATGTTGCCTTGGCCCTCATGGGCCACAGCCTCCCAAGCTGTCTCCCACTGCCCGGGGTCCTGCTCCCCGGTCTCAGGCCGGTCGGGGCCCCCACAGTTACCCCTTTCGCTTTGGTCCTCATCCCTTGAATCATCACCGTGTTCTCCCCGCTGCCCCATCTCTGAGGTTTGAGAGCAGAGGCCAGGGAAAAGAAGAACGTCTCTGGCCTTGTGGCAGCACTGCCACTTTAAGACGCCTGATTTCTCTTTGGTGGCTCAGGGTTTGGTCTGAATTGTTTCTCCCTTGAAAATTGTGCCTCTCCCGGCTTCCTGACCCAACCTGTTCAAGGACAGCGCTGCCCTGGTCTTTCCAACCCAGCAGTGAGCTTGGACAGGGCCAGGGCTGTTTGCCTAAGGTACTAGTAGTTCCAGACAAAATCGCTCTCTTCCCATGGTTTAGACCTCCCCTTGTCTGGAGGGCTGTGTAGCTGAAGGACGCTGGGAAATGCAAGGAGATGTTTGCTCTTTAACATTTGAATTTAGATGTCTTTTCTGGTCACCTGCACCTTCCTGCCAGTCACAGAGCCCACTCATTGTTGTCTTATACTTGTCTCTTTGTAGTCATTTTACCTACCTAGACCCAGAAGGCAATGAGTTTCCTGTCACTGGAAGTTCACTCCTCTGTGGCCTCGCCTGTGGAAGTTCTCACAAATGCTTCTTCCCCTCTGACCCAGATCATGTCTCATTTGGATGAAGCAGCCCGCCAGCTGTCCAAAAGTGGGACAACTCTCTATGCCGTGCTGGAGCTGAAGAAAGGTGCCTCACCTGAAGACATCAAAAAGGCTTACAGGTTCAAACATCAGCCTCTTATTAAACCCCAGAATTCCCCGCCGCCTTAAGCCCTTCTCTTTCTACCTTGCTTTCTGACCCATTAAATCCTCACGCCTTCACTTTGGGTCACATGGGGCCATCATCCATTTCAATGTGGCATGGCCAGGAATTTAGATGTGGGCTGCTTGCCTCCCTCCTTTGCGCCACATCTCATGCATTCTTCTTTTCATCTAGAGACCTATCCCTGTCATTCATCCTACCTCCTTCCCCAGCCATTCCCCCACCATCCTCTCCCCACCCTCCTTTTGGGTATTGCCTGGGTAGGAAACTGGCCTTGAAGTATCATCCAGACAAGAATCCAGGGGATGCTCAAGCAGCAGAAATATTCAAAGAGATCAACACAGCCCACTCCATACTGAGTGACCCTAAGAAGCGGAAAATCTACGACCGGCATGGCTCATTGGGAATATATATATATGATCACTTTGGCGAAGAAGGCGTCACGTACTATTTTACGATGAATAGTTGTTGGTTCAAGGTATACAATTGTTCCTAGTCCCTTAAGTATAAGGAAGGAGGAGTGGCCCTCCTCTTGTCCAATAGCTGACCCTTCTCTCCCAGGACAGATCCTTCTGTTTTCTCATTTTCTTGGTGCTAAGGGGATTGAGGGAGGGGAGTGAAATGGAACTAAGAACTGCTGGGTTGAAAAAAAAAAAAAGAACTGCTGGGTTGAGGCCATCCTTTCCTACCTTTCAGACACTTGTCCTCCTGTGCGCTCTGCTCACCTGTTGCTGTTGCTGCTGCTGCTGCTGCTTTTGCTGTGGAACACTTAAGCCACCATCTGAGGAGGTTGCCAAAAGATATCAGCAGAATGTCCAGAATCAGCCTCCGAGGTCAGGTGAGAGCCATAGACAGATTCTGAGGTAAGAGCTGGATTAGGAATGAAAGAAATTGTTGGGGGTGAAACTCTGAACACCTAGTGTGGGAGTCTCAAGTCAGTTTTGAGGTAAAGTGAAGAAAGAGAAGGGGATATACTCTGAGGGGCTTATGCCAAAACTGATGGTTTGAATGTAGTATTGGCCTCTCATGACTGTTAGGCTAAGGAATGGGGTGGCAATTAAGGTAAGGAATGGTGGGAGAGTATCTAGAAAAGGCAGTAGTTGAAGACAAGCTAGTGGATGATGTTTATTGCCTTTACTGGGAGGGGAGATGAGGTGTCTGAGGAGATCATCTCCATCCCAAGGAGTTAAAGTGAGGCTTGACTGAAGTTCACTCTAGTGCCACCTAGTAATGCTGATGTGTAACTGCAGGGTAATGGTTTTCTCACCACTATATTCAAAATTGTTACTAAGTAATTGTATATGTTTTTCAAATTCCATCATAGGAAACAAGAGAAATTTTAGAAGAGGGGAAGATGATAGCGAAGATGATTTCTAAAATATGAAGAGGAGTGAGGTATATATGGAAGCTAAAATGCAGCAATAATCAAAGGATAAGAAAAAAACATACACTAACTTGTAATGAGTCATTAGTAGAAAGTTTGTATCTTATACTATAGACTTCAGGTGTTTATATCCTTACCCACAGGGGGCTTGCTTTGAATTCTGGGTCATCGTTCCTTCTGGTTAATAAGATGCCAACCTCTTTTGCCCACAGGTGCTGACCCAGCAAAGGGTGCCTGCCCATCCCACTGGACACGTTGAAGAGAGGAGCAAATAGCCCTGTCCTGACATTGACCCTGATTTCCCCCTCTTTTTTTTTTTTATAAGCATCCCAACTTCGGAAGCATTGATGGCATCTATCCCAGTGTGGATACCACCTCTGTCCTTGATGATACCACTGACCCGGGCAATACAAGGCCACCCAGCTATTCTTTTTAGCTCCAGTCCCAATTTTAATCTGTTTAGATAACAGCCCTCCCATCCCTACCCTTATGACTTCTCAGACAGTGGTGAGCATTCTTTTTCCTGTGCACTCTTTTTTCCTGTGCCTTGGGATTTGAGCCAATTTCAGCTGGTAGGGGCCCTGAGTCACTTGTAGTATCTCCACCAAGATCCTGATAACTGAGCAGGGTGGTTCCTATCCCAGAGCTACTCATCAGCTAACCCTCCTTTGTTGCAACACTGCACCAAGAACTTTTAGCATCAGCCTCATTCCTATAACCAGCACACCTTTCTGGGGCTGGTCTCACTTCTCCTGGTGCCCATGCACTTGATGTTGTCAGCCTCATTCTATGCCACCATGACTCAGCTCAGGCAAATTATGAATGCATTTGAGGTGTAGAGGTAGTTATCTCACCTTTGGATTCTGTCTGGACTCCACCACAGCACAACACTCCTCACCATGGGTCCTGTGGGCTGACCAAAGTTCATACATCAGTGGTTGCTTGCCTCCATCCTTTTTACCACATCTTATGCAGGCTTATCACCATATATGTTGTTCTTAAAATGGGCATGAAACATTTTATAGGGAAAAGATACTACTTTTACAGACCCTTTCCCCACTCGTGCCTCTTCATATTGCCTGTTTGGTAACCTCTCCACACCATTTATTTCCCATCCACCCAAGGTCAGAACTGAGTAACTCCTCAAACTTCTCTCTCCTGACTGGGAGAGGGACTAAGAAATGTCAGTAAATAAACGATCTTTTTTGTCCAACCCAATGCATTTGTTGGACCTCAAAAAGACGAATCATGCCTGGGATAGAGCAAAAGGCCCATGGGAGAAAAAGACAGAGGGTGGGTGCCCCTATCTGAGACCAGCCTGCTTTGGAAAGGAGGAGTCCAGAACAACTATAGAGTTGGGGCAGAGGCTTCCTGGAGCCTTGTGATTATGACTTTGTCAGTGCTCTAAAATTTCCCTGGAGACCAATTCCCCTGGTGCCCAAAATAGGTTCCTGGCACTCGGGTCCTTTCTGCTCAGCTCAACTTCTCTTGATTTCCCAACAAATTTAAAGTCCTTGGAGTTGCTCCAGTGATGTGTTCATGGACCAGATTCCCACACTTTCTCAGAGGCATGCTCATGAGGTCGTTCCAGGCCCTGGGGCAGCTGCCAGCTCTAGCGCCCTTAGCTTCTTTTCCTAGGGTGATACAAGAAAGTTCTAGGCAAGAACAAGAATGGACCGGAAGTTTTGGACCAGAGTCTTTCCCTCTAGTGTCTGATGCCCCTGTTTTGAATCACAGGGTTCAGCGGAACAGGGTGAGGATCACAGGTTGAGCCTTGGAGGTCCTGACTAGGTTTTGAGATCTCTCCTTCCACCCTGAGCCATGTATGGTTCTCATCCAGGCCATTTTAGATTCTGCATTGTTGCCCTAGAAGAAGAGCCCACACCAGAGCATGGGGGTCAGGGGCTCACCAGAGCCTACTGAGCGTGAGAGCTTGACATCTTTGCAGACCCACCTTTCACCATAAGAGTGGAGCTCACTCCTGCTCTTATGAGAGTCACCCATTCCTGAGTGAGTCAGGGTCACTCACTTGGTGACAGCTGTGGCTCGCCTTACATGAGCTAAATTGGGAGTTGGAATGTCATGCAGATGCCCCTTGTTCCCCACCCCCATGTTAAAATTAATCTCCTCTCTGGGAAGTGAGGGACAAACAGTACTGCCCATAGAGTGAACAAGAATCATTTGGGAAACAAAAGGAGAAATTTTCAGGGACAGAATCATTCAGGAAGGGAGGGACAGATAAAGCTACATGTGCCTGGCTGGGGTACAGAGCAAGGAATAAAGAGAAGTATCTGAAAACAGCTATCTGAAGACGAGGTGAATTGTTGGAGGAAGGGACAGGAGAGATAGCAGACCTATTTCAAGAGTGAGCAGTAGAAGGGACCATAAGAATCTACGGGCTGTCTAAAGTAAACGAGGAAGGGTCCAGGGGCAGTGAGGGAAGGCCAGGACTAGGGCCAAGGCCAGGGCAGGCATAATCGCTGAGGGGATGAACTTCACAGTGGGTTTCAAGCCGCTGCTAGGGGATGCACATAGCATGGACAACCTGGAGAAGCAGCTCATTTGCCCCATCTGCCTGGAGATGTTCTCCAAACCGGTGGTGATCCTGCCCTGCCAGCACAACCTGTGCCGAAAGTGTGCCAACGATGTCTTCCAGGTGGGCCAGGGATCGGGGGAGGGCAGGGCCAGGTAAAGCAGTGTAGATTTGTGGGAGACTTCTCATCAGGTCAGAGCTGAGACCAGAAGGTGATGGGGCAGAGTACTCTATGAAGTGGGTGGTGTCTGTCCTGGCGGAAGAGCAGAAGATTCGGGGTCCTAGTAGATCCCAAAGTAAGCATGAGTCAGCAACTGCTCTGCAGGCTGGCAAGGACAGCCTATGCATGCCTGGACAGCAGCTGGAAAGCTGGTATCTGCAGAAGAGAGAAGACCCCCATAGAAACTAGAAACTGGGAGGGAGGTGGTCCTACCCTAAGCTGCTTAACAATCTGTACTGGACTCTCTATTCCAGTCTAGAGTTTCAGATTTTGAGAATGATATGGAAGATTTGGAGAAAATATCAATGAGATAATGAAACATTAAAAAATAAGCCCTATGAGCACAGTCCATGATGAAAGTATTTGTATTTGAGGCCAAGCTTAACACATCCATCTTTTGGGGCAGAGTGGGAGTGGGTAGGAGATTGGGAATTCTCCCCAACTAAAGTTCACACTTGTGCCCCACTCCAGATTGGTCAATAAAGGGGCCTGCTGGTTAAAAAGCATTGTGGTCACTTAAGTAGAGAGAATGTAGAGAAATGCAACCAGCTTTGGTTTATGTGCGGTCATGGGGCAAAGCATAGCTAATCAAATTCACAGATGTCATTTTAGCTACTGGTTTCAAAAAGAAATGCAGCATATACCAGAATGGTTTATAAATGGATTTTCTATTTTGACCTCTGCCACTGGAAGAAAGATCAGAGAAAGTAAGGGGAAAAGTTGCATACACATACACACACACACACACACACCCCTTGCAAATGAAGTAAAATATCTGAATAAACCAGAGCTAGCTAGCTTAGTAGGCAGGGCAGTGTTAAGGAACATCACTAACACATATTCTTCACCTGTATCAGAATTCAGGGAGAAATGTGTTGAACGCAAATGATTTTAAAGTTAACCAAGAAAATGCTTCTTTTTTTTTTTTTTTTTTTTTTTTTTTTTTGTTCTTTGGGGCAGCATGTTTGGGAAAAAATAATGGGCTGGCTAAGTCAGGCTGTCCCATAGCTGTGCCCTGTGACCTATCCTTGGCAGTCTGCCATCTTCCTGTTGAAGCCCATTCCCATCTCCTATTCTTCTGTGTCTTAGCCTGCCGTTACATTGTTTGGCTCCAGAATATCTCAGAGCCAAGGATTTTCCCTCTCTGGGAAGGGCT
The DNA here is from genome assembly GCF_011100685.1 of Canis lupus familiaris. NCBI lineage: Eukaryota > Metazoa > Chordata > Mammalia > Carnivora > Canidae > Canis > Canis lupus. The sequence continues at coordinate 21,325,144 of NC_049238.1, forward strand.
GACTGCTCTGTCTGCTTATCCTGGACATCAAGTCATGTACTAGAGGCTTCGCCTTGCCCACTATTTTAGTTTTCCTCAGGCTAAGTACATTTCTGAACATCCTTCAGTCAGATGCCTAGGAGGGAATGGCAACAAGGTTTTGCCATCACTTTTCATGAATTTGTAGTGAAACATCTTTCCATTAGATCTGGAAATACATGAAAGCAAAGAGAAGTTTTGAAAGTGAAGGTAATCTGTCCTATTAAAAAAAAAAAAAGCCACCAGAGTATCAAAGTACGAAGCATATAGTATCATCGGGCAGAGGGTCCCAGGGAAAAGCTCTCTGTATGGAGGCTACAGAATGTTTAAGTGGCCTCCCTTGTTCTAGTCAGTGCTCTATATCCAGGTGCACCATTTTGGTGCCTTAAAGCTCTGAAATACTGATTGGACCCAGAGAGAACTGAGACTGGGCTGAACCCTATGCAGAATGTTTGGGAAACAACATGGTTCCCAGAACTTTGAGATGGTTCTGTGGATCTGGACTGATATGTCTCTTTTAAAGTGCAGAGCACCCCTGGGCATCCCCCACCAAGGAGAAGAGTGAACAGCTCATTTCCTTGCTCTGCTTTATTTGGGGCAGCCTGGTGGGAGGCTGACCCAGTTCTTTGGCTGCACTTATGTATATACATCTCAGTAGTTCTCCCTCTGAAAGATGAGCATATTTAGTTTTTTCACACATTGCCTCCACATTTTGACAACTGTAGGCATAATCAGATTGTCTGTTTTCTAAGTATGGGAACAAGAATAAGACTTTTGGTAACTCTATCTTAAAACCACTTAGGAAGAATACCCTGAGAACATTGCCTAGAAAGTTAATAGAACTTATAAAAGTTACAGTGTCACACACACACACACACACTTTAAAAAATAGTATAGGAGTTTATAGCATGAAAAATGACTACCTCAGGCTCTCACTTCCCTTCTCCAAATAGAGGTAGCCATTTCCAATTTTCTTGGGTACCCTCCCAGAGATTTTCCATGGATAGGTCCACCTATGTTTGTGTGTTTAAATTACACTCATTGTCCTAAATCTGCTTTTGTTCACTTACTCTTTCTGTAGTTGTTCCATCTGCACACATTCAGATCCGCATTTTCATTTTAAAATGGCTGCAGAAGTGTGCCTGGGTGGCTCAGTCTGTTAAGCTTCTGACTCTTGATTGTGGCTCAGGTCATGATCTCAGGATCATGAGATCAAAACCCTGTGTGAGGTTGAGCCTGGGTCCTGCTTGAAATTCTCTTTCTTCCTCTCCCTCTGCCTCTCCCTGCCCTTCCCCCACTCTCGCTCTATAAATAAATAAATAAATGGTTGCATAGTGTTCCATTGTTATGATTGGACTGCAGTCTATTTAAATCAGTCCTCTGAAACATTTAGATGGTGTCCAGTGTTTTGCTGTCCTAAAAACTGCTGTGATGGACAACAAACAAGAATTTTAGGGTATTGTGGGGCACCTTGCTGACTCAGTTGGTAGAGCATGAGATCTTGATCTTGATCTCGGGGTTGTGAGTTCAAGCCCACGTTGGGTACAGAGGTTACTTAAACATTAAATTTTTTTTAAATAAAAGAAGTTTAGAGAATTGTGATTTTATAACATCGGGTTAATTAGAGAGCCAGGAAAAAAAATCTGGAAAGTTAAAACTTTTAATTGAAAATGTTGAACAGTATTAAGGGTTTGGGAGAAAATCATCCAGAATCCTACCTCCCCCAACACAGTGATTTTCACATTTGTGTATTACTTTCAAGCTCCTGTGGCCATGCATATCTTTATATAGCTGCCATCACAATTTAACTAGTTTTATTTAGAACTGTAATACTTCTCTCCCTCACTCTGAATTTAAAGGGAAAAGACACCGAAATATCACATTAACCCCCTCTAATTTCTCCCTCCCTCTTTCTCCACACTTGCACCCACTCAGCTACCAAGCACTTTGACTAGAGGAAAGCTGTTGGTGTGGGAATTTGACACAAACATCTTCCCATGCGTTTCTGTATTTGTAAACTCTATTCACTCCTAAACTCCTTTAAGCAAGCCTTCAGTTTATTTTTATACCTGCCCCCACTTCACTGTGGGCACTTGTTTATGAGCTGCAACCTGTTGTAATTTAACAGACAACCAGAAGGCCTTAGAAGAAGGTTGTTGAGGAACAGCTTTTCTGGAAGGTGTCCATTTAGGGAGAGATTTGCAGATATGAGCATACGAAGAAAAGGGCCACCTGCTCTAATAAGGGGCAGCCTGGGAAAGCTATGACTTCTGTTTCACTCCACCCTGAAATCTAATTCCTTATCGGTTCATTGTAAAGACCTGCTGTCATCAAGGAGAGGCCCATCTCCTGAGGGCACCAGGACCTCCGGAGCCCAACCATGGCAGGTCTCCTTTATGAGAAATCAGTTCACTGAGAGTTTGTGAATGCCATTTACCTTGTAGCAGAGTTAAGGATCTTGCTTACTTGATGGAAGAAACTTACTTAATGGAGAACAAAAACCTAGACTGAGACTAGCTCCTGGGTTCTGATCCCACCAGCTTCTTCCTTTCTTGTCATGTGATGTCAATCGGGCTATTTTACCTCTCAAGCCTGTTGACATATAGATTCAAAGGATGCTTTAACATCCTTGTAATTCTAACAATCTGATTTCACAAATTCAAGAAACCTTATTATGGATTTCTTTTTTTTTTTAAGTTTATTCGCTAATTTTTTTAGTAATCTCTATACCCATCATGGGGCTCGAACTCACATTACTGAGATCAAGAGTAGCATGCTCTTCTGACTAAGCCAGCCAGCCACCCCTGGATTTTCCTTTTTAAAGCATTTTTTATTCTGTTACCAGTGTCCTAATTTTGACTCACTCTTCTGCTTTTCAATCTTCCTTCCAGCCAGTCTCCTGTCACAGAGCCTTGGTGCCAGGCTCTTTGCTAGGTCAGGCAGAGCCAGCCCTCCACTAAGAATCCCTCTCCTACCCACAGCTCAGCTTTTGCCGACATCTGAATTATTCCAAGACTCTTCAATATTTTTCCAAATGTCTGGTCTTCTGTCTACCATTTTCCTGTGGTTTCTCCAGTATACTCTGAAGATCTGGCTCAGAAGACCTGCATGGTCCACTATTCATCATTGGCCAGATCACCATTTTGGGGAGATAGCCTCCAGATCAGCAGGGGGAAGGGCAGAGGGAGAGGGAAAAGGCAGGTTCCCTGCTGAGCAAGGAGCCTGGTGTGTGGCTCAATGTAGGGCTCTATCCCAGGCCCCTGGGATCATGACTTGAGCCGAAGGCAGGTGCCAAACCATTCAAGCCACCCAGGTACCGCTAGATGGAACATTTCTATTAGATGCTATGAAACATTACCAAAAAAAAAAAAAAAAAAAAAAAGGGAAGTACCATATAGCCTAAAAGACATCTCTCGGCATGTATGCCACACGAAAGCCTTGAACATAGCCTAGAATTAAATTCTATTTATTTACTCCATTCCATTTCATCCTCCACAGTAGAGAAAGAATAGTTATTTCATGTCCTGTAGTTCTATGTGGTCATATACTCTTAGGATTGTTAACAACTCTTTGTGCAATGCTTTATCACTTACAGAGTACGTTCACATGAGTGATTCCATTTGAGTTAGATAGAATGGATGTGATTTCCATTTTATAAGGAGAGCTGGACACAGCTTATAGACATACAAACAGAGGGACAGAGCAGGGACATAAATCTAGGTCTTCTATTTCCTAGAGTCTCTACACATCATCTCATTGGCACAGGAAATTTTTCTCTATGGGACTGACTTTCTTGTGAAAATGTAAGATCTCAGGAAAGAACAAAGACATTTCTGTGTGCAATAGAGCCCATCAGTTATTTTTTCAGTCCTTTTTTGAGTTAAGTACAGGTCTATTGCCATATGCCTCTACACAATTGTTTACAAAAGTTTATATCTTAAAGAAGATGTTAATTCAAAGATGCATTATATCCAGTGTAGTTTATTGAGTTCAGAGCAGGTCTATTCCCTGTACTTCTACACAGTCATCTACAAAAACTTGTATCTTTTTTTTTTACTGTTTTTATTTTAATTCCAGTTAACATACAGTGTTATTTCTTAGTCTTGAAATAGATAAACAGAAGCAGAAGATGGGATTTTGCTAACTTGCTATTAGTCAGTTGAGAGATCGTTAGTCCAATGTAGAGACGATCAGCTATGAAGTTATCATAAGCATGTTGCCGTCCACACCTTAGTATGTGAGATTCCTGTGTGTGGTGAGACCATGTAGAACTTACAATCAGAGCAGGAAGTAATCTATTTTTGGGCCATGGACCCCTTTGTCAGTTTGTAAAGCCTGTGGGCCCTAAAGGCAATGTCTGTGGCTTATGTAAGAAAAATATTTTTAAATGCATAAAATATAACTCCTATGATTATAAAGACACTGGATCATATTAGAACACGGCATGCATTCTCATACATTCTCAACAGGGCTGATATTGCCCCAAGTATATCCACAGCATTAGAATTTCTTGTTATGATTTTATTTTAAAATTTTTATTTAGTTTTTACTTTCATGTAAAAGTTCTCCCCAACTTCATTGAGATATAATTGACAAAATTATACATATTTAACATGTGCAAATTTAAGGATTTGATATTGCGAAATAATCACCATAACCAAGTGACTTAACATATCCATTCCCTCACATAGTTACCACTGTGTGTATGGTGTACTGCTCTCTTAGCAGTTGCCAAGTATACAATATACCATGACTAATTCCAGTCACCATGCTATACATCAGATCTCCAGAACTGATTCATCTTATAATGGAAAGTGTGCACCCTTTGACCAGAATCTTCTCATTTCCCCCAATACTGGGAACCACCTTTCTACTCTATGCTTCTATGAGTTTCGCTTTTGTAGATTTTTGGCACTAAAATTTAATGGGGGAAGGAATTGATATCGGGGGCAGGGAATGTCTTAAAAGATTCCTGGAAGGAGCAGTAATGAATACAAGCTTGAGAAGCACTGGAATAAATTACCAGAGTAATTAGAACATGTTTGATAGAGTAATGTATGTGCTTCTGGATTAACATATTAAATCACTAGATCAAGCAGTGGGCTTCAAGTAGTTTAGAAGTAGTGATAAGCATAAATTATTTTCGGATATTTGAGCAACAACAATAATGTGATGTGAAAATGCCTGTGATTTCTGTGGGCAACAAAATACCACTAAAACTACTGTGGTTTGTTGCTTACCTTTATAACCTAGGAAATGCCCAGTTTCTGCTAAAGGCTAGTGAAAATCAAGGTGTGATTTTTTTTTTTTTTTTTTTTTTTTTTTTGTCATCCGTGTTTACAGAAATCTAGTCAAGGATCTTTGGGGGCTGCATTCCCCAAGTTAAATACTCTTGCATTTCAGGCACCAGCATCTTCCCAAGTATCAGGCTTGAAATGCCTGAATAGTCTTTGACTTTCTCTTCTGCCCCTGACCTAACCATGTCTATGTGAATGGTCAGCCCTACTGATCTACCTCTGGCATCCCTCATCTTTCCAAGATAACTCAGGGAGGGGGTAGGCCCATGACTTGCTTTGACTATGGCACTTGCTTCCCAATTGATCTGTGCCTTTAACCTCTCTCTCTCTTCACACCTATCTAAATTACCTCGCCTAGATTAATATTCACTCTCATTTTCTCTCCTAGTTCAGAAACCTTGCCTACAAAATTAAGTTCAGATCTTTACCCTTGAATTCAAAGCCCTCTGATTTTACCATAATTTTTAAAAAATAAAATTTAAAAGGGATGCTTGGGTGGTTCAGTCCATTAAGCATCTAACCCTTGCTTTCAGCTCAGATCATAATCTCATGGGTCATGAGATTGAGCCCTGCATTGGGCTCTGTGCTCAATGGGAGTCTGCTTGAGGAGTCTCTCCCTCTGCCCTCTCGCCAATCTCTCTCTTTCTCTCTCTCTAAAATAAATAAAATTGGGATGCCTGGGTGGCTCAGCGGTTGAGTGTCTGCCATTGGCTCTGGGTGTCATCCCAGAATTCCAGGATCGAGTCCCACATCAGGCTTTTCACAGGGAGCCTGCATCTCCCTCTGCCTATGTCTCTGTATCTCTCATGAATAAAGTCCTTTAAAAATAATAATAAATAATAAAATAAATAAAATATCTAAAAAAATTAATAAATAACATTTGAAAGCCCTTCATTTAAAAACTTACCTTTCTAGCTGCCCCCCCCCATGTCTCCACAGTTTGTAGTTTAAAATCCTATAGTCTCTCTGGTCTCCTAAAACTCTTTACTACCTAGCCGTCTGCTACCTGTGTACTGTCTTCAAATGGTAGTTCTTGAACATCCCCTCCCTTGAACCACCATGGTTCTTTACAGTTCTAGTGGTTTATCTTCGTGGTTTTTATGGCACTCTGGCGCCCCCTTTCCAGTCATGTCAGGACTGAGCATTGCATTTTTTAATATTTTATTTTATTTTTTCTTAAGTACCACATCCGACGTGGTGCTGGAACTCAACCCCAAGATCAAGAGTCGTATGCTCCACCAACTGAGCCAGTAGGCACCCCGAATTTTTAAAAAGTAAAAGTTCTTTTTCAAACCTCAAAGTCTTTTTTTTTTTTTAAGATTTTATTTATTTATTCATAGAGACACACAGAGAGAGAGGCAGAGACACAGGCAGAGGGAGAAGCAGGCTTCATGCAGGGAGCCCAACATGGGACTCGATCCCGGGTCTCCAGGATCAGGCCCTGGGCTGAAGGCAGGCGCCAAACCGCTGAGCCACCTGGGCTGCCCAGCCTCAAAGTCTTTGTACAAAATTTGGAAATTATAAAAAAAAGGAAGGAATAACCCACAATTCTATCACTCAGTAATAATTATTGAAAAAATATTTAACTTTTATTTTTATGCATTTTAAAAGTGATTCCTTATTGAGTGACATTTGAGAAATGTAGATGAATACAAAGAAGAAAATTTTTATTTATTTATTTTTTAAAGATTTTATTTATTTATTCATAGAGACAGAGAGAGAGAGGCAGAGGAGAAGCAGGCATCATAGGGAGAGCCTGATGTGGGACTGGATCCAGGGTCTCCAGGATCACACCCTGGGCTGCAGGCGGCGCTAAACCACTGCACCACCAGGGTTGCCCAGAAGAAAATTTTTAAATCATCCATTTCAAAATTGGGATCCTATTTATAAATTTATATCCTACTTTTTTCATTTAAAATCATAACATGAAAAAAAAATAAAAATAAAATCCTAACATGAGTATCTCCCCGGGCTATGAAGAACTGTGCTAAAGATAATTGCATAATAATTCCATAACTTGTTTAATTGTTCTTCTACTGTCAAATAACCAGTATATTTCCAATATGAAAATAAATTATTATTTATTATGATTACAAAAATAGTACAGGTGTATTATATAAAATTCAAACCTCATAGATAATACAAGTGATAGAACATGTAAATACATCTAAACACACTAGGACTATTTCAGAGATGGGATTTCAGGAACTACTTATATCTGACAGCAAGAGGGTCCTCCATGGATAGCTATGGGGAGGCACAAACAAGAGAGACCTTGGATCACAGGAGTCAAAGTTAGAGATAGTGGCCTCAGTGGTGTGAGAGGGCAAGGTTGTTATAAAAACCACCAGCTCCCTTCCCCATCTCACAGGCAGATACCCTCACAGGTCAGGGTATCTGAAATTCTTTTTTTTTTTTTTTAAGATTTTATTTATTTATTCATGAGAAATACAGAGAGAGAGGCAGAGACACAGGCAGAGGGAGAAGCAGGCTCCCTTCAGGGAGCCTGATGGGGAACTCCATCCGAGGACCCTGGGATCATGACCTGAGTGGAAAGCAGGTGCTCAACCACTGAGCCACCCAGGTGCCCTGGCATCTGAAATTCTTAACCATATTATATCCATCAAGGCCCATTGCTCAGGGAACCTCAGCCTTTGGAGGAGGTGCTAAGTGCAGATCCTTCTTTTTAGATATGAGGAGATTGAGACCCTGAGAGAAATTGTTTTCCTAAGGTCATAAATGGCAAATCCAAATCCAGATCTTCAGATCATTGCTACTTTTCATTTATTGTGCTGCTTTAAATGCCTTCTGTTAAAATATAGAAATGATGGGGTGTCTGGGTGGCTCAGTGAGTTAAGCATCTGCCTTTGGCTCAGGTCATGATCCCAGGGTCCTGGCTCCCTGCTCAGCAGGGAGCTTGTTTCTCTCTCTCCCTCTGCTTGTGCTCTCTTGCTCTCCCAAATAAATAAAATCTTTAAAAATAATAATAAAATATAGAAATATTACCAAGAAAGGGTAACAATTTTATCCATATATCCAGTATAGATGACTTTCTCAAAATAATCACCCAGCATTTGAAAAAAAAAAAAAATAGGGGGGGACATGAGACAAGTTTCGATTGAGGAGGGAGTCAGGAAAGGGTTAGAGTGACTCCCCAGATTTCATTCTCGTTTTGCCTTCCTAATTTTTGCCATAGCTGTGTACCACCTGTGCTATGATTGATTATTTCTCTTAAAAGGACTCACTTTTGAAGCGTATTAAATATTTACTTGATCTTCATTCTAAATGACAAAATCCTCGAAAAATCACTAGCTATATGGACTGGTTATTTTTTCTAATATGCACAAATTAAATACATGAAAATTTTCAGTGTCCATCCTTATACCACCTAAAATCTTCATGCCTTTCATCAGTATGTATACCATACTTGGGGAAACACTGAGCTAGCTCACAGATAACACAGAGTGGGCCTCTAAGCAACATGAATGTGCCAAGAATTAAAGAGCATGGAAAACCCAAAAGATAAACTTAACTGGGGGATCCCTGGGTGGCTCAGTGGTTTAATGCCTGTCTTTGGCCCAGGGCATGACCCTGGAGTCCCAAGATCGAGTCCCAAGATCGAGTCCCAAGATCGAGTCCCACATCAGGCTTCCTGCATGGAGCCTGCTTCTCCCTCTGCCTGTGTCTCTACCTCTGTGTGTGTGTGTGTGTGTCTCTCAGGAATAAAAAAATAAAAATATTAAAAAAAAAGATAAACTCAGCTATTTCATTATTAGTCACATTTAGCAGTAATGTGAAAGGGTGCACGTGTGCGCTCACACACAAACGCAGACACACACACATATGCATGCCAGGGACTGACTAGCAAAGGATGTGGGGCATGGAGGTGGGTAGAGGAAACAGTGCTGAAGCAATCACAGAAAGGAGGGGATGCCCTGGAGCTTAAGAGGAAAGCCAGCCAGCTCGCCCAGGTAGGATATGACAGGAGGACCTGAGCTTTGGCAGGAGACTATGGGACCCGTGGATGGCTGGGAAACCTGTGGTGGGCTGTGGTACCTACTCCAGGGAGCAGCACCAGCCAAACTGCAAAGAAGGCAGAGGTGTGACCCCCTCCCTACTACCTGCTATTGAGCTCTCCAGCTCTCCAGAAAGGTGCTCTTCAAACAAAGGATTTAGATTGGACTTGCTGAAACCGATTGTCTTTCAGACCCCTGGGTCCCAAGAGAATGGCAGTGATTAGCCAATGGGATGAGCTGCTAAAATGTCTTTACAGGCAGGGCAAGTGGGGAAGAGGTAGTGTGCTTTCTGGTCCACCTGAGTCTGAAGGGTTTTTAAAAAAAATTTTTTAGGGGCACTTAGGTGGCTCAGTGGTTAAGCACCTGAATTCTTGTTTGGGCTCATCAGTGATCTCATGGAATTGTGATCTCATGGGGTCTCAAGATTGAGCACTCAGCAGGGGATCTACTTGGGGATTCTCTCTCTGCTCCTCCCCTCACTCTCTCTCTCCCCTTCTCTCCAATGAGTAAATCTTTTAAAAAACAACAATAAAAAAACCAACCTACTTTTTAAAGATTGTGGCACAATGCATAATATATGTTTATCATCTTAACTATTCTTTAGTGTGTAGTTCAATGTCATTAACTATATTCACATTGTTGTATAACCATTCCAAACTGAAACTCTGTACCCACTAAAATAACAACCCACTGCCACACTCCCTAGGCCCTGGCAACCCCCATCCTACTTTTTATCTCTGTGAATTTGACTATTTCAGGTACCTCATATAAGAGGGATCATGCAATATTTGTCCTTTCGTGATAGGCTGATTTCACCTAGCACAATGTCCTCAAGGGTGACCCATACCGTACCATGTAGTCCTGATTACTTTTATCCTGCTATTTTCCACTACCATCTATGTGACTTCTATCAGCGTCATGCATTCTACTTCCCACTATAGTGTCAAATGTGGATTTTGTTTCTATGCTGATAAGATATTTTACATGATTTCTTAATTCTGCCAGTTCAATTCTCTTCTCTAGCTCTGATCACTTATAGCTCTTCTTTAAAAAAAAAAAAAAAGTATTTATTTATTTATTTATTTATTTATTTATTTATTTATTTATAGAGCATGAGAGAGAGTGCACACACACAGGGTGTGGGTGGTGGCAAGGAGCAGAGGGAAAGAGACAAGAAAACTCAGCATAAAGCCCAGAGCCAGATGCGGGGCTCAACCACACAACCCTGAGATTATGATCTGAACTGAAATTAAGAGTCAGCCACTTAGCCAACTGAGCCACCCAGTGCCCCTTTACTTACATCTCTTCTTTAATCAAAGAGACTATGTTTTCTTTATTTCTTTAAAAAGGTTAGACTGAGTTTCTTTTTTCTTTTTTTTTTTTTGAAAGAGTTTCTTAGAGCAATTCTTCTTCCGAAATATTCTTCCTCTGTCCTTTGCTTGTCATGCCTCTTTTTCCTTTTTTTTTTTTTTTTTTTAATTTATTATCTTGGCTTATATCTCCTATTGGATCCTTTCTGCTTGCCATTCCTCTTTGAATAGGGGTAGTTCTATTTGAGGCTGAGGGTGAATCCTTTACTCAACCCTCTGTTTACCTTGGCTTTCTTCCACTGTTCACTTAAATCTAAACTGGCTAGCTAGATATTATCATTGATTTGCAATCTCTGTTTAGTCCTTTGGCTTCTTTGGTGAATTAGAGGGGTATGACCTGGATTAGTAGGCAATTGAGTGTCTCAGTTTGGTTCTGTTGCCTCAGAACACTTTTCACACATAATCTGAGGAACTGTCTCTCGGCGGGGCATGTGGAAATCCATGGGAGGAAGTCTCCCTGAGATTTGAGCTATTTCCTTTCCTTTTCACAGACAAATAGGTCATTCTGGTTGCAAGCTGGGCCCTTATCTTGCTTTGTTGGGTTTGGGTTTGATGGCTCATATTTTGTTTATCTCTGCTCAAATAACATCAGTCCACAGTTGCACAGCTGACTTACATTGTTTTTCCTTTCCTTTATGAAGGGTTGGTTAAACAGATTCACTAAAATCTGTTTAGCCTGAGATTCAGAGAGGCAAATGTTAGCTCTGGGCATCATTCTTCAGGTGGCCTCAATTTTATTGCATCTGACAATGTGGTATATTGATTTTTAGGGTGGACTCTGGGGTCAGAGTGCTTGAGTTCAAATATTGGTTCTGCCACCCATTATCTGATGACCGTGAGCAATTGATTTAACATCTCTCGGCTACAATTTCCTATCTTTGAAATGCAGCTAATAGTAGTACCTATTTCATAAGGTTGATAAGAGGCTTAAATGAGTTAATACAAATGAAAGGACTTAGAGCAAAACCTGGCATAAAGTATGTGCCCAATTAGCCACTGTTACTATAGCTCCTATAGTCCAAGTGAGGGAGTAAATGTTCATTTTCTCCACCATATTTACAAGAAATTCTTGAGGGTTAAATTCAGTGATGCCTGGGAAGCCCATAGCGTGGTGCTCAATACATAATAGGCCCTCAAAACATGTGTCAAATGTTAAATAATGAGTATGGAGAAAGGGGGGAGACAGTGTGGGAGGAAAATAGGTGAAAGACACTACTCAGAAGTTTGTGCTCTGCCCTAAGACTTTAGAATATTGCCCCCTTTCCAGCCATTCAAACATTCACTGAGCACCTTCAGATGCTAGCCACCAGCTAATCAAAGAGAAGTAAGATCCCTCCAGGGTTAGGGTTCTCCCAACACATCCTTACTCACTTGTATTATAAATAATGAAAGCTAATTGTATTAAGCAAAAGCCAGGTGTTCTTACACTTTAACCCATTCCCTAAACTAAACTCAGCAGTATTGATACAATTCTAGCTATGGAGAAGGACAAAGGCACAGACACAACCTTGGATAATCTCAAATTAAACCATTTGGCTTTATGATGGCCTGAAGTGTTAACTTCTTATAATTTACAAGAAATCCCCCCAAAATGTGACATTTGTGGCATGCCAGTCACTCTTGCCAAGACAGGTTTGCGCACTTCACAGGAGCCACATTTCCTGCCTTGTCTACATCTCTTGCTTTTAAAGGTTCAAACAAGACCGTGGACTTGGATGCCCTCTATGTATTCTGGGTGCTGTCACACACACATAAGGGGCCCTCTGGCTGATAACCAGTATAAGGATTTGGAGAATTTCATCAAACTCACCCACAGGAAATACATCTAAATTTTCAAAGTCATAGGTGACTATTTTCTTCATTACTCTCTCTGAGTCCATGGTCTTCCAGCCAGTCAAGACTAGGTCCTCCAGTAAATGACAGAAAACCCAAAATAGCACTGGCTTAAGGAAGCTAAAAATGTGTTTCTTCTCTCAAGCAGAAATATAGGTAGGCACTCCAGGACTGCTTCATCAGAGACTCACTTCTTTTATCTTGTTGCCATTGTCATCATGTGACTACCTCCTGGCTCAACATGGCTGCTTCAACTTGAGCCATTCCATCTTCATTCCAGCCAGCAGGAAGGAGAAAAGAGTAGGCGGTGCCCCTCCCATTATAGACACTTCCTAGAAATGGCACAAAACATTGCTATCTACATCCCAGAATGCAGTCGCCTGGTCACACTCAGCTGGAAGGGAGGCTTGCACACACAGCCTTTATTCCATGTGTCTTGGTTAAAAAATTCAGAGGCTCTATTATTGAGGACAAGGTGAATATGGAAGAACAAGAAGTCTCTGCCAGTCTCTTATCTCTGCTGCTGTCCATAGTGGACTCTTTTGTCTTCTCTGAAGACCAGCTTTTCTGTTCACACTTTCTGACCTCTCCCACTTTCCACTTCCACTTGCACAAGACTACAGGTGGCCACAGTCAACTTTTTGCCTAACTCCACAGGTCTTTTCAGTTTCAAAGCTGCAAGTGGTCTAGCCACCGCCACTTCCCAGTTTCAATTCCAAATTCTGGAGAGCAAATTTGATTGGTTCTGCTTGGATCAGGTGATCACTTTCTCAACTCTGAGCCAATCATCTGTGGCCTGGACCGTGGCAGGGTTCTTGCTTTTAGGATGGGATGGAGCAAGTTCTCTTAGAGGTGTAAGTGATGACCATCTCTTGTAAATCTTCCTTCTGAGCTCACTCTTTTTTTTTTTTTTTAATTTTTATTTATTTATGATAGTCACAGAGAGAGAGAGAGAGAGAGAGAGAGAGAGAGGCAAAGACATAGGCAGAGGGAGAAGCAGGCTCCATGCACCGGGAGCCCGACGTGGGATTCCATCCCAGGTCTCCAGGATTGCGCCCTGGGCCGAAGGCAGGCGCCAAACCGCTGCGCCACCCAGGGGTCCCTGAGCTCACTCTTATCATACATAATACCCAGCTTGCTGGATGTAGTTGTCGGTTTGCTGGGTTTGCTTGCCTTTAGGGCAGGGATGTGTTTGTTTATATCTTATCCCCAGGGCTTCACAATTACCTGGCATGCTTAATATTTGTTGTAGAATAAATAATTCAATCTAGTCCTTAATTTTACAGAGATTGAATGCTTGCTCAAATTTACACAGTAGAACAGTGTTAGGGGCAGCAGTCCTGACTCAGTCTCTAAAATAGTTTCCTAGAATTACCCAGCATGACATGGCTTGTGTGCCCCATTGTTCAGCATTTGTTTCAACTTCCCTGCCAACGGCTCCAGAGAATCTCCCCCAGATGTGGTCCAAGAGAGCCTCAGGAGGACATCGCCTGCACCACAGAATCCATTTCCAATCTTGGCCTTCCTGTCAACATCAGTGTCTCCCCACATGTGCAAGCTGGGCCTTTTTGAAGAGATTCCATCCTGACTGGGCCTTTACCAAAGTTAGGCTCTGGGTGCAGGGATACTTAAGAAGTAATGAGGCAACAGTGGGAAATAAGATCTCCATGGCTACCCATCTGAGCTGCTCTCAGAGGAGGAAGGCCCCGCCATTGGAAAGAGCTGATGTCTCCTCTTCCACCATTCTCCTGCACCTCAGCCCTTTCCTGACCTTTCCTCCTGCCTCCTCCCTGTTCCCTCATGCCTGCCTCACTGCCTGTTCTCTCATGCTACTTGTCTCTATAGGCCTCGAACCCTCTGTGGCAATCCCGGGGCTCCACCACTGTGTCTTCAGGAGGCCGTTTCCGCTGCCCATCTTGCAGGCATGAGGTTGTCCTGGACAGACATGGTGTGTATGGCCTGCAGCGAAACCTGCTAGTAGAGAACATTATTGACATTTACAAGCAGGAGTCTTCCCGGTGAGCTGTTGGGACCTCTTGTCTCTCTAAGGAGCAGGGCCTGGGACACAGAGGGGGAACTCATCAGCCAAAAGGGAAGGGCTGAAATGACCAGCCTGTTTCTTTAGTTTAGAGATAAGAGTGCCGGACCCTAGGAGGGGGAAGGACTTGCCCCAGGTCACCCAGCTCAGGGGTCTCTGATCCTGGTCATGCTTCCCTTGCACCCTCTCCAGCTGGGGAGTGGCTGGTGGTCCACCAGCAAAGTCCTTGCCAGCCCTCTGTGACGTCCTGCCCTGTGAGACTTCCTTGCCCCCTGGAATAGAGGCTGTTCTCGAATCTAGCTCTTTGTATTCCTCTAATGAAGAGCACTATGGAAGTCACTCACCTGCTCAGCCCCAGCCCCAGCCCCAGCTGTGACTGGTAGCTGGCAAAGGCTGAAGAGAAGGTATTCCTGGGGCCCCACAATCGTAGGACCCACCTCTCTCCAGCCTGGCCACTGACCCTTGACCCTTCTGCCACCCTGCCCGCTCCCCTCCAGGCCACTGCACTCCAAGGCCGAGCAGCACCTCATGTGTGAGGAGCACGAAGAGGAGAAGATCAATATCTACTGCCTGAGCTGTGAAGTGCCCACCTGCTCTCTCTGTAAGGTCTTCGGTGCCCACAAGGACTGTGAGGTGGCCCCACTGCCCACCATTTACAAACGTCAGAAGGTATCAAGCAGTGGAGGGAGCAGGCATGGTGGGGCTGGGGACAGTGAACAGGGTCTCCAACTTCAGCCTCTCATTCCACTTGGTTTTAAAGGCTGGCAGATCAGGGCTACAGTCCCAGCTCTATGCATGACTCAGTGTGACCTTAGGTAAGTCACTCGACCTCTCTGACCCTGACTTTCCTCACTTATAAAATGAGGGTGAAAATGCCAACTTGTAAAGTTATTTTAAGGATACAATTAGATGGATACAAGCAACTTCAGTTTGGCAGCCTAGATACTCTCCAGGCCCTCTCACTACCACACAACTACATTTGACATAAAACATAATTTTAAAACTATATCAGTGGGGCACCCGTGTGGCTCAGTCGGTTGAGCATCTGACTCTTGATTTCAAATCAGGTCATGATTTCAGGGTTGTGAGATCAAGCTGCATGTTGGGCTCCATGCTCTACTTTGAGATCCTCTCCCTCTGCCCCTCCCCCTAGTCTCTCTCTCTCATGAACAAAATGAATCTTTTAAAAAAGGGAAATAAAAATTATATCAGAGGACAAATGTTGGCAGTATTCCTGAGCTAGACAGCTGAGACTATGCCTCCAGACTCCTGAAAGGTGGACACCTGAACTGAAGACCTCCACAAATCTTGGGTTAAACTGGAATCTCAGGAACTAAGGTAGTCAGATGTGCCACCGGCTTTTGACAAAAGCAAATGCAGAATCTGCGTGGAGGAAACCCACCCAATTTAGGCTCTTAGGGTTTCCTTAGATTAAGAACAACAAAATATTAATTCAAAAGTGAAGATACAGAAAGAAGTGTACCTGAGTGAAGTCGGTAGAAACCAAAATTAGAGATTAGACCTCTGAGGAATTCAGATATTGGAAATATTAAAGAATTGGGAATTACTGTGCATAAAATGATTTCTTAAAAGGATGGAATAAAACCTTAGCAATAATAGATTGCCAAACATGCAGATTTAACAAAGAGCCAAATAGAGCTTTTAAAAATGAAAATGTGATTGTTGAAATAAGACATCCAAAGGGTAAATTAAATGACAGATTCCTCTGAAGAAAGAATTAGCAAACAGGAAGGCAGGCCTGAAAAAGTAGCCTAGGATGCAGCACTGGGAGAGGAGAAGGATGAGCACATATGTCTCCTCAGAGTCACAGAATGAGCAAATAAAGAGAATGGAGATGAGGTAATAGTATCCTAAGGAATAATTACGAAGAATTTTTCTGAATTGATGGAAGGCGTGAATCTACAGACGAAGCATTTAGTCCAGGGCCTGGCAATTGGTGGATATTTGGCAAATGTCTGTCCCTTTCTCATTTGTTGATGGAGGCCCTCCTCTTTCCATCTCCTTACAGAATCCACAAATGTGCTTTCACACTTCTTGGACAGTACCAAGCCACTAGATCTCTGGAATAGCTACACTGCTGGTGGAGTGGAGGGACAGTCCTCTCCTAGGCAGCCCTGGCTGGGGTGGGAAGGGTACAGCTCTAGACAGGGTCCTCCAGCTCTAAGTGCTGGCCTGTGTGTGTGGCAGAGCGAGCTCAGTGATGGCATCGCAATGCTGGTGGCAGGCAACGACCGTGTGCAAGCAGTGATCACACAGATGGAGGAAGTGTGCCAGACCATCGAGGTGAGTCTGGGTTGGGAGAGAGGGGAAATTTCTGGGTTCCTGGTGGAGGAGGGAATCACAATTAGTGGGATATGCTTAGCCAAGCTACTAGGTTTGAGTTCCCAGGGTAGCTCCGTGACTTTGGTCCAGTTACTTCACTTCTCTATGCTTTGTTTTAAACATATAAAATAATGATAATAATATGATGGCTACCTCACTGGATATTTTTGAGAATTAAATGAGATAATATAAGTAAAAACTAGGACCAGAGATACTTCCGAACTCCTTTAAAATATTGTATTTGCTAAAGAGAGAAAATCTCAAGTTTTCACAAGAAAAAAAATTGTAACTATATGTAATGATAGATAACTAGACTTGTGATCATTTCACAATATGTACAAATATGATCATTTCACAATATGTACATTTCACTACATTGTACATCTGAAACTAATATAATGCTAAAAGTCAATTATATCCCAATTTTTAAAAATCTTGTAATTGGTATTACTGAAAAGACCTGGGTTATCAGCAGCCCGTGGCTATGGGTGGGGTACTTTCCTTCCTGTCTGTGCCGCCTGTTTACTGGGGAGTGGGACAAGTAGGTGCGTGCTCTCCCAGCTAGAAATCTTATCCTTGCTCCGCTCTTTCAGGACAACAGCCGGAGGCAGAAGCAGCTGCTTAACCAGAGGTTCGAGGCCCTGTGCTCCGTGCTGGAGGAGCGCAAGGCCGAGCTGCTGCAGGCGCTGGCCCGCGAGCAGGAGGAGAAGCTGCAGCGCGTCCGGGGCCTCATCCGCCAGTATGGAGACCACCTAGAAGCCTCCTCTAAGCTCGTGGAGTCCGCCATCCAGTCCATGGAGGAGCCACAGATGGCGCTGTACCTCCAGGTGGGCGCTGGGGGAGGGCGGGAGGCCGCAGAGTGGCGGCAGTGGGGGCCTTGGCACCAGGAGGGCTGGGCTCCAGTCTTACCTCTGGCAGCCAACTGCCCCACGGCCTCGGGCAAGTCACCCAGTCTGAGTCTGTTTTCTCCTCAACGACCCGGGATATGCATCCGCGCCTACCGCGCAGGACTGTGGGCGCCAGCAATGGGACTTTGCCAGCGCTTGGCGCGGTGCTTACGCTCACCCTCCCTTCTTCCCTGCAGCAGGCCAAGGAGCTGATCAATAAGTGAGTAGGCGGAGCGGGAGAGGCAAAGAGGGGCTGCCTGGGCTCGGCTGCCCCGCAGAGCGGGTTGAGGGTGCTGCGGCGACTCCAGCTGAGCGGCTGCCGCGCCGCAGGGTCGGGACAATGTCGAAAGTGGAGCTGGCAGGACGGCCAGAACCGGGCTATGAAAGCATGGAGCAGTTCACCGTGAGCGTGGAGCACGTGGCCGAAATGCTGAGGACCATCGACTTCCAGCCCGGTGAGGGAGTGAGGATGGGAGGGGGCGGCGGGCGCTGGGACTGGGCGTCCCGAGGCGACGCGGGGAAGGGGGACGGGGGACGGGGGACGGGGGGGGGGGGGGGGGGAGGTCGCGGCCAGAGAAGCAGGGACTCCACCTCACGGGGTCTTCCTGGGGGACAGGCGCTTCCGGGGAGGAAGAGGATGAGGAGGTGGCATTGGACGGGGAAGAGGGCAGCGCAGGGCCGGAGGAAGAGCGGCCGGATGGGCCGGAAGGTGAGTGTGGCCCGAGGGGCCTGGCGGGGCTGGCTCGACGCCCCGGGCCCCTCTGCAGTGAGGCCGCCCTGCGGCACCAGCGATCTTTGGTGGCCTCCCCACCCCCAGCGGGAGGGGCGCCCCCTAGCGCGCGTGCAGAAGTACACTCTCTTTCCCACCAGCCTTTCCTCTGGGGCTTTGGGAGACCAGGTTGGGTCGGGAGGTAGAGGAGAAAGCCACGTGGCTGGGGGAGAAGGGGCGAGCTGGGGTTCGGAGCTGCCTTGTTCCTCTGGAACGCCCGCCCACCGAGCTTTCTTTCCCAGGCACTGGCGGGCACTGAGCTGCTCCCTGTTGGGGAGCCCGCGCACCGGGGCCTGGCGCTGGGGTCGCGGAGGACCTGCTCAGAGACCGCTGCGCCACCCAGCTCGGCGCCCAGCCGCGGGGGAGGGGCTCAATAAAGGGCTAATGTGTTCAGACCCGCAGCTCCTTTCACTGCTCACTCTCAGTCTCGGCTTCCGAGTGACCCCATCACCATCCTGCCCTTCTCCGGATCCGGGCCCATTTGAGGGACGGAAGTGGAATGACCCCTGCGGGGCATCTCCTTGGTATCAAGCACGGTTTGGCGAGCTCAGTGCCAAGGGAAAAGGGTCGGGGTGGTGCGGCGGCACCAGCACCTGAGTTCTTGGGGGAACGATGGAGATGCGGACCCCGGGTGAAGGCCCTTCTGCCCGAGCCCTCGCGCCAGCATCTAGTTCCCCCCCGCCGGCCTGGGAGGTCGCACTTTCCCACGGGCTCCCACCCTGCTGTGGTTCCCTGCGCCCCACAACCGAGGCCAAAGGCTCTTCAGCACTTTTATTAAAAACTGGTGACGCACAGAGTGCTCAGGGCATCCCTGGGCCGCTCTAATCTGGCGGGACTGGGTCACTTCCAGTCGCGCACGTCCGGGCCCGGGGAGAGGGGACGGGGTCGAGGTTATCGCGGCTGCAGACGCCGCCGATCACTTGCCCACCGACTCGAATATGATGCGGTTCTGCTCGGCGCGCTCCCGCTGGCTCTGCGTCCGCGCCAGCTCCAGCAGGGTCCGCAGCAGGTGGAAAGTGAGATCAATGGACAGCGGAGGGTCGTCCCGCCTGGGCCGCTCGCCCGCGGTCCGGGATCCCCACCGGCCCGGCCCCGCGCGGCGCGGGAAGCGTTCGGCCAGCAGCAGGAGCAGCGCGCGGGCGCCGCCGTCCTGGTTCCGCGCCCCGGGGTTCCAGCGCAGACTTGGGTCCTGGACCCCGGCCGCCGCCGCCTCCCGGCTCCATTGGCTGCTCCCCGGGCGCAGCTGTGCCAGGAGCAGCAGCGCCATCAGCAGCGCCGCGCGTCCCCTCTGCTTCATGGTGCCGCCGGCCCTGGACAGACAGGGGGAGCGCGGGGTGAGGTGCGTCCCGGGCAGTCGCAAGTGGCGCCACTCCCCTTCCCACGCGCATCCAGCCCCGCGGCCGGGCCCCTGCGGCTGCCGCCTGGTGCCCACAGCCTTCCCTCCAGTCCCAGCTGCTGCCCCAGCCCGGTGCCACCCTGTCCTCCCTCTCTCCCTTGAGGCGGGCGAGTCGTGGTGGGAGAGCTGAGCGCCGTCCTGGTGCTTCAGGAGTCAGGCTGGATGCTCCCAGCTACTCACAGGTTGCCGGAGAGTGTCCTCACGCTGCAGGACGGGGCTCCAGTCTCCGGCCGTCGGGTGGGCTGAGGGCGCCTTGGGGAACACGGGGTCTGTCCCGGGACCGCCGCCAGCCTTATATAGCCCCAGGACAGCTCGGACTGACGTCAGCGAGGGACATGTACTGATTGTAGAAGCAGTGACGGCCGCAGCTTGGAGTCCGGCCGCTTGCTTGCAAGACCCAGAGGGGCGCACCTCACAACCCTCCACTCTGGGTCCTGCTGCCAGTGCTGCAAGCGCCCCTGCCTTCAGGGCGGGAGAAGCTGCTGGGGCATTACCATTGCTCTGGGAGCCATGAGAGTCCTTTACCTGCGTATGACAGCCAGTAGGGACTAGGGCCAGCCCCCTTATCAGACCAGTCAGGTGGCCGATGTTCTATGGCACACAGAAGAGAGGCTGGACCTCAGGGCTGTCGGTGGTGATCACTCTGCTCTTGGCCTCTAGAAGGGGCCAGAGGCATCGGGAGAAGGTTGTGCTGCTCAGGCCTAGTCCCTAGTCCTTAGTATCAGTTCTGCAAACTAAGGCAATCCGGAGCACAGCTGGCTCCCAGCTCCCACTCTGCTACCATCCCAGAGGCAGCAAGGCAGTGAGGCAGCCCACCTGCCAGGATTCTTGAGCTTATTCCAGCCCCATGGTCTAAATTCTAGGGTGGTCTGGCTGAGGCACCATTTATTTTAAAAAGAGCCTCTGGCCTCTGGGGGCTTTCAGACCACAAAAGGCAGGTCCATCTGCTTCTGAGTTTGCTGCAAAGTAGTGTTTTTACCAAGTTAGTTTTCTTCTGGGAATCACAGCAGTAGTATTACTGTACCTTTGACCTCCAGTTAAGATCACTTGGTAGGAAGTAAGGGAACCTTAGTCTCTTCATGCTGCTATACCAAAAATACAATCAACTCTGTATTTTATAAACATCATTTATTTCTCACAGTTCTAGAAGCTGGGAGGTCCAAGCCCATGGCACTGGTAGATGTGGTATTCACTAACTTTTCCTTCTTGGTGTGTCCTCACATGGTGGGAGGGGTGAGGGATCTGTCTGGGGCTGTTTTAAAAGGGCACGAATCCCTCATGACCTAATCACCTCCCAGAGGCCCCACTGCCTAATGCCATCACCCTGGGCATTAGGTTTGCAACAGATGAATTCTGGAGGGCATACAAACATTCATCTATAACATGTGTGTTCAAGTTTCCACTCTGCCACTGGTTGGTGGTGTGGACTTGCCATCTCACTTCTGTGGACCTCAGCATGCTCATCCGTGGGAGAACATTGGGATTGGTTGTCTCTAGACTTCTTTCTAGCTCTAGAAGTTCTAACTGCCCCCATAGATTTCTGCAAGTTTCAAACTATGTATTTAATAACAGATTTCCGGAGGCACCATATAAAGTGTTTAGGGCCCCAGAAGAGCCAGAGCTCCAGGTGGGCTGGGAAGGTTATAGAGAGCAGATGTGTCTGTGAAGTGTGGGGACAAGTGGCATTGCTGGGATACAGGTACAAACTACAGCTAACAAGACTGTACACAATTACAGAGTGCCTACTGTGTGGTGGGCATAAGACCATTATAAAGGTTGAAATTATTTCAAAAGGAGTCAGGTGCTAAGCCTGTTAAGTTCTGAGTGGCAACGGGACCCCAGGAAAGCCGATGGAGGGCCTTTCATTCTCCATGAGCACTTGGAGGAGGCCATCTGGCCACACTGGGGGTCATGCTGCAGCACGGCAGGCGCCGACACCGGAGTGAGGCCGGCCTAGAGCCGGTGTGCCTTCCATGACAGGTAGGAGTTCCAGATGACAGCAACACACTGGACGACAGCCAGCCTGCAGAACAGAGGTGGCATTGTCAGGGTGAAAGAGGAGGAAGAGCAAGCAAAGGGGCAGAGCTGGGAAAGGAGGGCTTGGTTTCTGAGCACGTCCACACTGAGGTCTCCTTCCTTCAGCCCCGAGGGACAGAGGGACGTGTGGCTCGGGCCAGAGGACAAGCAGGTCGGGGTCAGGTATCATCCCAGAGCTCTGTGTCCTGGACAAGAGCCTACAAGTGGAACACCCTCATGTCGCTGAGCATGGCTCTTATTTGGTCCTGACCAGGCTCCTGCTGCATACACATCTCTGTCCACCTTTGAACTGGCTGAGATTTTTATCTTCTAAAAATGTGCTGCCCGCCATATCCCTCTCTTGATTGTAAATTTTCCTCTCTCTACATTCAGAGTGTTGCAAGGACTCTGGTGTCGAGGATCTGGTCTACAAGTCTTCCTTTAAGCTATGCTATTCACATAATATTGACTTTGTTCCCTCTGAAGAGTGTCCCTGCTCCCAATGTCCCCTCACTCCCAACAATTTTAACTACTCCTCTTGAGTTGCACTGTATTTTTACTGTGGCTTCAGCAACTGCCTTTATTATTAAGGTCAAATAGTAGTCTGCAGTGGACCCACCAGCCCAGGTTCCTACTTGGCTCTTGGATATACCTTCCTGTCTAAGCTAGCCCCACCCCCATCCCCCCTGCCCGGCACTGTCCCTGCAGGTATGCCACCAAAGGTGAGGGCTGGGCAGGATGACAGGGAGATGAAAGGTCAGTGGGCAGGTCCTGGGATAGGTTCCGTAAAGGAGAAGAAGTTCTGAATAAAATGCTTGAGAGTCTGAGGAGCTCTGACCGGAGCAGTGTTCTGGGAGGGTCTAAAGTGATTCAAGGTTGACAGAAGAATCATGCTGTGTCCAGCTGTTGTGATGTGCATCGCTCAGAGGGTCGGGTAAGGATCTGTCTTACCTGTAATGAAGGGGAACCAGGTAGAAGTTGGCTAACTGCACAGCAGGCCAGAGCTACAAGAGAAGGAGGGTAAAGGTTGGGGGGCTGCCTCCACCACCCGACCCCCAGACTCACTGCCTGGTCCTACTCCACCTTCTGCAGACAAGAACAAAGTGGACCACTGGGTAAGTGCTTCCCTGGTGTGATGCACACATAGGATGAGAGAGTTATCCTGTCTGAGGGATTTCTACATCAGGAGGGCCCCGTCCCCGAGCACTTCTGGACCCAAGAAAGCAGGAGAACGGGCAGCTGCGGTGTCAGCGCTTACATAGTAGTTGGTGAGGAGGGCATCAGGATAGTCCTGAGGAGACAGAGAGGAAAAGCTGACATGTGCACTTACTGCCACGCAGCCCCCACCTCCCGCCTGCAGAGCGCGCCCAGCACAGACCAGTTCAAAGACCACACTCCCACCACTGCCCCTTAGCTCCTCTTCTCCAGAGCCTGGGACTCTGCCTGCACGTCCCCCTGCTCACCCCCACCAAACCTGCCTTGTTCCCCTGGGCCTCCCAGGCTGCCAGAGACCGATCCCCTCTCCCCTCCCCCCAGCCCAGCTCACCCGCCGGAGCTTGGCCCAGTTGTCCTGGGCTGACAGGCCATTGAGTGCTCCTACTAGTGGGAGGAAACAGCCTAGAAAACATGGGGCAAAGCCCCCCTAGGGAGAGAAATTAAAGCTCTGTGAGCACCCAAACCCCCGCCCTCCCCTAGCACAGCTCCCGCTTCCCGAGTCCCTCTCCCTTCTGCTCACCTGGTCCAACAGCATCTTCTTTAGTGCATCAGCCTTGGCGGTGCCAGGGATGAGCCGGTCCAAAACCCGGTACCAGCCTCCTACTACAGGGCCCTAGAGGAAACCCCAGGGAGGACAGACAGCATGTGGTAAGCTCAGAGAGCACATCACAAAGCTCCTCTCTCAAGGTTAGAAGCCAAATCCAAGTGGAACCAGACACTCAAGGCTGGTTTAGATGTGAAAGAGGCCAAGGGAAACTAAAGAATGACATGGAACTAAGACCACCGTCCAGTCCTCCAGCAGCCCGGCTGTGGGTGGAACTTACCACAAAGCCACAGCCCAGGAAGGCCATGGTCAGGGTCCGGCCAGTCTGGTGTCCCCGGAGACCTCGCTTCTCCACCAGCTGCTGTGAGATAATGTCACCCAGGCCCATCAGGGACCCTGTGCAGGGTACACGGGTGTTGTCAGGACACCTCCTGGAGATGGGCTGCCATTCCAGGTAGGGAATAAGTCCCTGAACGAGGCTCTGACACTCTGAGCCTAAGAGATGGTGGGGCAAATGACTGGTCCTTTACTGCTGCTTCAAAGTTCTCCTCTCCCAAGGATGGTGACACCTCCCCTGTGTCCTGCCAGAAACCGGGATGAACAGCCTTGATCAGACCAGGGCCCACAGACTCTGTACGGAGTAATAAAGGGAAGTCACAGTCAGAGACTCCAGATGAAGGAGAATCTAAGGTGCTTGGGGCTGAGAACCACAGACTATCAAAATTGGAAAGGCCTTCCAGATAATTCCATCCAAACTCATTTTCGAGGTATGAAATAAAGGTCTGGGACCTCACATAACCAGTAAGTGGCAGAACCAAGGCAAGAACGAGGTGGCCTGATTTCCTACACAGTGATTTGTCCAAGACCCGTACTGTGAATAGATCATGTGTAGAATGGTAAGGAACCCTGGGGCTTTTCCCCCGCTCCACAACTAGACACTGGCAAGTGTCCTTCACCTCAGTCTTGGGGTCTCTCTTTGTGGAGGACAGCAAGAATAATTCTCTTTCTAAAACCTGAGTGCTTACATGGTCCCAGGCAGGAATATCACTGAACTGGTAAGAGTCCCCACATGGAGAAGTCCTGGGCACCTCCTAGCAGATATCAGGTAAAGCCATACCCGCCCCCCCCCCATTCACAACCTCAGACTGAGTGGACAATAGATTTATAGCCATTTCTCCCCCAGGCCTGTGTACCTGCTTCCCCTTCCCTCACTCACACAGACACCCTGCTCCAAGCAATCCTAGTCAGACACCCACATCCAGAAACCGAGATAGAAACTGTCATTGTTTACAGAGCCCCCCATCAGTCATAGTGACGTGATGGTTTCCAGCAAACAGACACACGCACACACACACAGGGCCACTTGGGAATGACCATATGATCTCCAGCTCGCCTGTCCATCTCTCTGAGTAATGAGAGGCCCCCTCCAGCCCCATACCCACCACTGTCCCTGTGCCCTCAATTAGCACCAAGCAAACACATCCTTTAACCCTAGTCCTTAGTACAGAGCTGGCTCTGACGTCCATGCTGGCTGCATACTCACTGCGCTTCCCCTGCACCCTCCACAAAGCCCTGCCCCTGAGCAGTCTCATCAGAGGCAGCGAAGGAAGGCCAAGGGCTGGGGCTGTGACCCCCGCCCCACCCCCCAGGTGAGCTAGGCTGCTGGCCTCAGCTGCTGGCACTCCTGGCCACACAGCAGCTCTGGGACCCCCGGCGCACCCATCATGGCAGGCCTGCCTCTCCTCATCTTGAAACTCTCAAAGTGCTGTAGGCTTTTCCTAGAACATGCTAGCCACGACCTCCCCGAGGGCAGGAGAGAATCCTAGACATCTTTGGTCTCTTATTCCCCACCACGTCTAACCAAGTGCTTGGCAGGTCCTCAGAAAACCAACCAAGGAAAACTGTCAAAGGTACTGCCCCCAACAGGCCCAATCTGGGAAAGGCAGCAGTGCTTCCTTGAGCAGCCCACCGGGCCACATGTCAGGCTCAAGGTGGAAGGACCCGTGGAATTGAAGGCTTGCTCCCTGCTCCCTGCAATTAGCACTTACTCCCTACCCCTTGCCTTACTTCCCCCAGGGAGGGCTCGTTGCTGTGGCCATGCATGGAGGGAAGGGTGCCCAGAGAAGGCCCGGGGAGGGCGGAACAGAAGGCAGTCACTTCTTAAATGAAGAGACTTAATGGTTTGACGTTCTGCTTTGGCAAGATGTTTACAGTTTACAAATGGCCCTCACACATTGAAAGTTCTGGGAGGTAGGGCCACACCTCCATCTAATGTCTTTAAGAGATGAGGTTATTTGGTAAGGATCAGAGTGGGGGCTGAACCCAGGCCTTCTCTCGAGGAACAGGAGGCTAGGGAATCACAGAGGGGCCAAGGCTTGAGCTCAGGGGTCAGTGGCAGTTAGGCAGCCTCTGCGGCTTCTACTTGCAAGAGCTTCCTGCCGGAACAAGGCCCTGAAAGCCGCATGTCAGAGACACTTCTTGGACTAATGCACTTCCTGTCTTTTACTCCCCAGGAGGTGACCCTCTCTGTTCCTTGTCACCGTGTGGGGAGGGCAGGCATCAATATTCCTGAGTCACAGCAGTCGCAGAGAGGGAGGTGTGGGTTTTCATTCTTTGTGGCTGGCCAACAGTCACCCAACAAGCAAAAGCAGAGCAGGAATGAAAAGCATAGTCCGGGAAGCCAGCAGCCTCTGAGAAAGATGGATTCCAGGAGCCCAGACCGTGCTCATTGAGCCCAAGGGACTACTGAGTGGAAGGGCAGCAGTGAGGGAGTAGGCGCACAGCTCTGTAGCCCCTTCCAGCCCTGTCCATTTCAGACACAACGGTGCTCAGTGGCTCCTCCTCTGCTCGCAGATCATCAGGACCCTGGGCCTGCAGCAACTCCAGGGTGGCCTAAGGCTTTGGTCTGAACTCAGAGCAAGGCCTGTCTCTCTGGCCCAAGTGAGTCTGAGCAAGAAGAGCTGACACTGAGATTCCTCATTCTACCTTCCCCAGTGCCAGAGCCCAAACAGGCCTCAGTCAGATTCTGGGAGTCCTCCTGGACATAATCGGTTGGTCCAGATCTTTCAGTGCTCTGGCTCCCCATTCCTCAGACTTGTTTCCAGGGGGTTGGAATGAGAGGCTTGCAGAGACGTAATGCTTGAGCCCTGATGGGGCAGGACAAGGGGCTGCCGCGCAGTGATGCCCAATGCCAGGCTGGGCGTGCAGCCCAGTAGGCAGACGCTGGCGCAGGTGTGACATCATGCTCTTGGGTAGGTGCCAGTTCTCATGCCGTCACTTGCCACCGGATTCAGTGGAGTGAGGGGGTTGGGGGAGTCTACCTCTGAGCACCCATCTATCTGGGACCACCCTCTGCCCACCAGTGGGAAAGCCCCAACTTCCACACCATCTTCCTAGTTCCCTACTTCCTCTATTTTGTTCCTCTCCTGGCTTTTGCAATATGGGGTCTTTGATACAAGAAAATAAAATGCTCATGGAAGAGAAGGCTGGGGGGCAGGAGATGTGTCCTTGAGTACAGTAGGCCTGGGGTGGCAGGTAGAGCTATTGGCAGGGGGCCAGCGGTGCTGCTGACTCACTCTTCCCCAGAAGCCTCCACATTAAATAGCTGCCTGGCCTGGGGGCCATCTCTGATAGACCCCAGGACAACTGCAGCCTAGCAGGGAAAGGGGGGAGTGCATCCTCTGGGATGGGTCTGAATGCTCTCTCCATTCCTAGCCCGAAGCTGTCCTACTGCTAGAAGATGAGACAAAATGGAGGGTCTGCAGCTTGTCAGATATGTAAGCCCAGACCAACGGGGGCTACGCTCTACCTTCTGAGGCCCCAATAGTCTCAAGTACAGGGCAGGGCACTGAAAGCGCACTATATTCTAAGGCCATTTCTACCACTGACTGAGGGGATCAGTGTGGGTCACCGCACCCTCTGCCACTCCTGCTCTACGGGATCGGGATCAGGATCAGGATCGGGGGGCTGGACTAGATGCTCCACTGCCTGCTGAGTTTTCACATCCTGGCGGAATTCAGACTCCAGGGAAACCAGTGTCTGCAGAAGCTCAGCTGCCCCATAGCAGGACTAGAATGGCCAAAAATGGGTGGAGCTGGGCCCAGGAACCACTGGAGACTGGAAGGGGTCTCCAGAGAGAGGGAAAGGCTGACTCAGGCTCTGTACAACATATCGTGGTCCTTTTCCCAGGCTGCTCTGCTCCTGAATTTAACTTGGCCAACACTAGATGTATCAGATACTTCTTCTGAACCATTTCAGATCTCGATTAACTTATCCCTTACTCCAGCCACTCCTGCTGCTCAACCTGACTGATCCTGCCTCAGGCCTGGGTCATAGCTGGGGATGCACCATCCATGCTTAACCCCAGGGATGGCGCCCAGGCAACCCAGCAGCACACAGATGTTGACAGCCCATGTGGCAAACCTTTCACCAATGTGAAATGAGAGCTGGTACGTAACTGTTTCTTTTCTCCAGAAAACACTGTTTTTCCCTTTGGTCTGAAGAAGCGTTTCAAAGAGCTTCTTAGTTTCAGGGGATGGAGCAGCCATGTGCCCTAAGCAATATGCTATTTGATCTTCCTTCTCCCTGCTCTCCCCCCCGCCCCAGGATTATTTCCTGCCCCCTTACAAAGTACCTGTGCCAGCCTCAGGCTCTGCTGCTTGGAGAGCCAAGGCTGAGATAGTCACCCATATTTGAATTTAAGGCAAATGGAACAAACTCAGACGAAATACCACTAGACAAAGAATGGTGCAGGGGCGCCTGGGTGGCTCAGTTGGTTAAGCACCCAACTCTTGGTTTCAGCTCAGGTCATGATCTCAGGGTCGTGAGATCAAGCCCTGCTTCGGACTCTGTGAGGAGTGTGGAGTCTGTTTGAGAGTCTCTCTTCTCCCTCGGCCCCTCCTGCTTCTGCTCTCTTTCTCTCGCTCTAAAAAATAAATAAATAAATCTAAAAAAAAAAAAAAAAAGAACAGCTTGTCGTGTGTGGATTGCCAACACTCAAGAAAATGCCAAGCTCAGGAGTCTTTATGTCTATTAAGCATTTTTTATTTTTTTTATTTCTAAAGCCTTTTCACAGAGAGAACCCTTACGGTGGCTCTGTGAGGTCAGCTAAGTAGACTCAACTCCTGAACGAGGAAACTGAGGCTCCAAGGGGTTTACTGACTGACTTGCCTCAGTTCATGCAGCTTCCGAGGACTACAGCTCTAAAATTAAAACCCTGCTCTTCCAACTCCAAGTCTGAAATCTCTCTTATGTCTTCCAGTATAAGGAGCTATCCCAGGGGGCCTTAGGAAGCACTGTGCTGAAAACAGCTTGATGAGCCAAACCTACCTCCTTCTTTTATTTGTAGTTTGATCCAATATACTAACAGCAGGGAAGAAGTCTGGGAAAAGTGCTACCTAGAAAGTGCTTCAGGGCGACACGGAGATGATGAGGTAATGCAGGCTCCAGCATGGACAGACCAGCACCCCTAGTTTGGCCACGTCTGCATGGGGACCTCTCTGAAATCCAGCTCCTCCTCTTGTACCTTTCTGAGGTAGGGAAACACAAGGACTCTCCCTCCCCCTCTATTCTTGATGGCCATGAGGGGGGAACCTTCCTTCCAGCAGTTAAAGGCCCTGAGGGAGTCAGGCTGGCAAAGGGCCCAGCGTGTCAGTCCCCATCACAGCCACACAGTCCAGTATGAGTCACTACCCACGCAACCAGGTGAGTCATGCAGGCTGACGGACACTCTGAGGACAGGACGGGGTGGTTAGGCACGGAGGTTGGAGAGGAGCCCGGGGAGGGGCAAAATCGTCTGCCCCTTGGCCAGTCACCCAGTGAAGTTTCTAGTGTTGATGTGGGGCTGTTCCAGTAAAAGGCCTGCTGTTCTTCCCTGGATTCCATAGCCTGCCACTCCTCTCAATGGTCTTCCTCTCAGAAGCCCAGAGTCCTCCCTAGAATCCTCACCTCTTCCTCTAAACATAGGCCAGATCCCATCTTAACCTGATCATTCTTGCACTGCCCCCAGTCACACACCTTCTAGTTCTCCCCCCCTATTAAACATACTTATCTCTATGCCATCCCCTCGCTTCTCAGCTAATGTGCAAAATAAAGATGGTAACGAATGCCGGTAAGTCACTGGGCTACCTTTGTGAGACTGCTATCCAATCACTGGATTTGGAGTAAACATAAATCACTGATTAGTATATTGTTTGGGGATGCATACATAGGTAGTAAAACTATGAAGAAAGCAAAAGAGGAATATAAACAAAAATCCAGGAAAGGAGTTATTTCTTGGCTTGTTAGAAACAGGTGCTCAAGGGGTCTCAAGCTGGATACTGATATAAGAGTAATCAGTTTTAATACTGTTTAAACTGTACATACATGTCCCAACTATTCTTTTGTATCTTAAGATATATTTCATGATTAAAAAAATGAAGAAAAATAAAATGGGGTAAAAATCCTAATCCCAGCACTTAAGATGTGTAATCTAATGTGGACTCAAGTAATCCTAGCTCACAAATCTTGGTGGGGACTCTATGAGATAATATGTTGAAAGCGTTTTGCACACTGTAAGATGTTAGAGAAGCATCTGCTATTGTTAGTTTTCTTTTTTAAAAAACGACTTTATTTATTTATTTGGGAGAGAGAGACAGAGATCATGACTGCGATAGCACAAGCAGGGTGGAGAGGGAGCAGCAGACTCCCCGCTGAGCAGGGAGCCTGACTCAGGGCTCTATCCTGGGACTCCAGGACCATGACCCCAGCAGAAGGCAGAGGCTTAACTGACTCAGCCATCCAGACACCCCTCTATTGTTAGTTTTCTAAGTTAAGTTCTCCTAGGGCAATGCCTTTCACCTGAAGGGAGAAAAGTCCTTCACTTTTTGGGGGCTTTCAGATCCTACTTTACAGCTAGGTATATCCTTTCCTTGAGGATAGCCTTGGGGACCCACCCTTCAAAAGACTGGGGACAGCCTTAGATGAGATACAGCCAACACTTCAAGGGGGCTCAAGAGAAGCAAAAAATGAGGGAGGTGTGGTGAGGTGAGCTTCTGCCTCCCAAATCAGCCTGCCTGCTCCCACTCAGATCTATTCACTCACCAGCTGTCAGGACCTGTACTTTCCACGGGTGAACAGTCAGGGCTCGCTGGTATGCCCGCCAGAGTGCCATGATTCCTGTCAAGCCAAGAGGAGAGGGGGGTCACCCCCACTGCCCATCCCCACAATTAAAGAGCGCTTGGCTTTCCCTTGGGCCCACTCCCTCTCCCCGTCCCACTTCCATGTCCTAGAGGGGCAGTGGGCTCAGGAGGGATGCTTCCTGTGACAGGGGTCGCCTCAGACAGTCAGGTAACAGAAGCGGGCTGTAGGAGGCTGCGGAATCTCGGTGGCAGTCCCCCCCCCCCCCCCCAATCCCTCAGCCTTAACGCAGAGCCACCTAGGGGCCTCCTTCCCTACCGAGACCCTCCTGAGGAGAGGTTTGCTCCGGCTTTCACCCAGAGCCTGGTAGGTCCCCAAATTCACTTAGTTGGAACCAGCTCGTATGCTTCCTGAGCCCAACTCCACACCGGAAACAGGGCCTCTCATTCCCTGGGCCTGGACCAGTCACACGCGCCTTGGGTGCTCCAGGCCCGGGACGGTTCGCGCCCGGGAAGGAGACTCGCGCGGCACTCACCTGCGCTGGCGTCCAGCCCCTCCCACGTGACCAGGCCGGGGCAGGACTTCCGCCGCAAGACTCGCCCCTTCCGGCCGGCTGACCGCCGAGCTTTCTCCGCCCGCCGCCGGGGCTGGAGTGGGAGTGGACTGAGCGTAACAGGCGTGGAGAGCCGCTCAGCCGTCGGTCAGCGAGCGCGGGTCTCGGTGGGGCCCCGCCTGCCGTTCTGCCCACCTGGGGCCGCCCGCTGCCTCCTCCTGCCCCTCCTCTCCCCGAAGCCCGGGCTTCTCAACCTGGTAGACGCTCCCTGCTCCCTCCCCCGGAACTGGCCAAGGTGCTGACGCCCTTCATGGTCTCGGGAATCCCTCTGGAAACTATAAGCCTAGTTAACTGCGGGTTATCTTTCCAGTGACGCTGGGTTCTTCACTAGTCTTGATTGCGAACTCCTGAATGGGTGAAACTGGGTCTTCTTCGTACCTGTCGTCCTCCTAGTGCCTGGTTCAGTCTTTGTCCACAGTAGCCTTTAAAAGTGCCACGTAAAGCGAACTCCTCCGTGGAAAGCATGCGATTCCAGAACCTCAGAAGGTCCTGGTACTGGTTTTGTGAAGTAGCGGTCTCCGCAGCCTTGGTCACCACTAGACCTGAACTTACAGTTCTTCTTCTGTTGGACTGTTTTTCAAACCGGGCTCCTCCTCAGTATTAGACGTTTATAAGGAGATGTTTTGGGCATATCACTCACTACAGGTTCTTCTTTACCTCAGCTTTTAAAATGTTTCTAGAAAGAGCTACTTTTAAAAAAAGGGGTCCACAACTCAGTATCTAGAAATCACTAGATTAGGTGATTTCTTAACCCCTTTCCAGCCTTAACATTCTAAAGTCTTGTGAATATAGTGCAACATCCTTTTGAGGGTGGTGGAAATGACAAGATCCCTGGCAGAGTTGTCAGGCTGGCAGCCTTTGCTTAACTTACCCTGGGAACCCACACTTCAGGAAGCAGCTACACCTGTCTTTCAGGTTCTCTACCTGGCTAGTGCTAGCGCCCATTTACTCAATTCCTATGTGATTACCACAGGGAGAATCCTGTTACAGGTACTGGAGAAACACAATGAGGAAGCAAAGTAATACGATGTCACAGACATTTAACCAAAGGCTCCTATATGCAAAACACTGTGCCAGGAGTGAATTTACACTAGTAAATGTAATAGGAGACCAAATGTGGTAGGTTGGAAAGCTGTTCTCTGCAGTCAGTCTACGTTCAAATCCCAGCAACCACTGCTTAGTAAAGGGACCTTATTCAGACTACTCAAACTCAGAATCTTATCTTTACAAGTAAAATGCGGCAATATCTACTTCATAATTAACTAACACGTGCAAAATACCTGAAATCGATCCAGTGTTTAATAAACACTCATTTGTCCTTTTTCTTCCTTCCCTCTTGAGAATACATGAGGGAGAATTTTTACTAGAGAAATCTGGGAAGCTCCATAGTAAAAGGTGAAATTTGAGCTGGGACCTTGAAGGATGAATGGGACTTATATGGATATGACTGGGGGGAGGGGAGGAACGACAGTATGAGCAAAGGCACAAAGGATGAGAACATGAATCCATATAGTATAAAATGGATACATTGGGAGGGAAGGCTTAAGTAGAATGGCCTTTAGAGAAAAGGGTTTATAGTAGACAGAGAGCAAGGGCTGAAAGCATTCTCTGGATACACAGAAGAGGCAGAAACGCGGTTTGCAGATTATTTGGCCAACCCATCTACAGACAGAGCCAGTGGGTTTTGTTCCAGGTAGGCACTAGTGTCCACTCCCTTCAGTTGCAGCTGGCTGCATATTTTTATTTCCTGAGGTCATCTGACTACTTCCCCCAAACTTGATTGTACTCCCATATATTCTAAGACTATGGTTTGCCTACTTCTCATTGCTGGAGTCTGACTTTGCTTATAAGGCAATATTACAGTCCCTAGGAGTCTGCAGCTTTCCACAAGGACTCTAACAAGAAGAGATATAACAATACATACAGTACTTGAGTTTTAAACACCTCCTATACAGAGATTTCAAATAAAGCAGCTAGACATGTTTAATAAGTCAATAATGTGACAATATCATGAAGGATCAAAAATCATGACGTGTAAATAATGGTTATAGTAACTGAAGATATTTAATCTAGAGAAGAAAAGACTTGGGAAACACATGATAGCTATTTTTAAATATACTTAAAAGGGCAATCACAGGGAAAAATGACTAGATTTCCTATTACCCATGGTGAAATTTATAGAAGTATACTCTGACTTGATATAAAGGAAGATTTTTTTTAAAATATGACTGCCTAGGAGTGTTCAAGTAGGGTCAGATGACCAGTGATTGGGAATATTTCATAAGCAGGAGTGAGTAGGATCTGAGCCACTGTTCTACTGGTAGGGTGTTTGTGGTGTTCCTCAGTTAAAGTACTACAAGCAGCTTCAGTCCAATAAATGACTATCACCCCTCCTGGGCCTGTGTGTTGGTTACTTGAGAAGGCAGTAATACTGGATCCTGGAATATAGTCACACAGGACCCTTCATGCGGATACCCTTTTGTGTTCTCCAAACACCCACTCACGTGTGGTCTCAAAAACACCCAGTACCTTTACTTAGCTTTACGCACTTCACAATATGCTCAATATGAGCAATTTGACTCCCAAGCCTAGGTCAGGCCTGAGTGTTACTCATGAGCCATAGTTTTAGGCTGAGGAGCCTTGAGAGTTTGTGGAGGGATAGCCCCCCTGCCCGCAGGGGGCTGTGATGACAGAAGTCTGTAGGAGAGGTATCTAAGGAGTCCTGGCAAGGCTGGTCTAAAGATCCAGGTCTGGCAGCATCACTATCCATGAGGACCCCAGTTCCTATGGCTCTGTACATGGGGGGGCCATTTGTTCCTGGCAGACTTCATTCCAGAGGTCCTGTGTGGACCACGACTAGGGACCGGGCAGAAGGCGATGGCTAGTTGGAGGGAAGCCAGGCCCTTTAATAGGGGAGGACGGCTGGAACATAGCACTAAAGTGGGCTCGACTTTCAAGCTGCATACGGTGGCCCAGTGGTGAGGTGAGTCCACGGACAAAATGGATCCGAACCAGCCCTGACTGTCCCCCAGATACCAGCCATCCATAAGAATCCAGGTTGGGACTGAATCGGACCTGCAAAGAGAACAGAAAACAAGAGATATTCACCGTTGATGCTTTTGGGTAGTCCTACCTGTAAGGGGGGATAAAAAGGGCGACAGTCTAAAAGGACAGGACCATGATGGGGTGAGAGAGGTAGAAATCACGTAGGTCTGTCATGTTCTGCAGGATGCAGAGCCAGAGCTGTCTTTCTTACTTAGCGGTCTCTGCTGCCTTTTCATCCCTCACTTCATTGATTGTAGGTCTAGAGTTGGGAGGAAATGCGAGTGAAGGGTGAAGATGAGAGACAAGGTTTTTACCTTGTGAATTGCCTCGAGCTGCAGCCTGTCCAAGCAGAGCTGTGAATGCCCCTCTCCTTCCTGCATGCGCAGCATTGGCTCCCTGTGGAGCAGATCATGGAAGGAACTCTAGGGAGAGAAGGATAATAGAAGAGAGAAAGCCAGCAGCTTCTTAGTCTTGCATCTTGGTGCTGCAACTCCTTACAATGCCCTACTATACCAGGACTAAAGTCTTCTGCTTTTTAAAATGCCACACCCATTCTCCTGGCCTCAATTTACCAAATCTGTGTCTTGAAAGAGCAAGTAGTGATGGTTGACAGTTTCAGCATAAGTTCGAGCCTTAGGAGGGTTGGGGGCCTCAGATGAAGCAGAATGATCTCGACCTTCAGGGCTGTCCTGATATGGCATCAGATCTGCTTTATATATAGGCTAGAAAGGAGACCATGAGATTAGGTCCTATAATACTGGAGACAGAATAAAAGAGAAAATTGATGGGGCGCATGGGTGACTTAGTTGGTTAAGCGTCTGACTCTTGATCTCAGCTCAGGTCTTGATCTCAGGGTTGTGAGTTCAAGCCCTGTGTTGGGCTCCACACTGGACATGGTTTAAAAAAAAGAGAGAAATTGGTTTTGGGCAGGAAAGACTTAAAAGATGGAAGAAGGTAATATGTTTAAACAAATGTACAGATGCACTATGATAGGGAAGATTATGTACAATTCTGTGCTAAGACTTCAAGGGATAATATCAGGTCTGGGAGAACTCATCCAAATTTGTACCTACTACTTCATAGTTCTAATTTAGGAGGTCATGTGGATTAGGACCCAACAGATGGTGCTATACCATTAAATATTCATATACGTACGAATCTTCGCTCTACAGGTCGCTTGACATTTATTGGGTTCAGTGCCATATCAGGCAATATAGCTGCAATGAGCTCCCCAGATATATCTCCTGCGGCTATTGTCCCAAGCCAGTCGGATCCTGAAAGACTCTAATAAGAAGAGACAGATTTCTTTCATTCACTCATATTGTTTCAGTTCTGTGAACTGGTAACAACTCCACAGTCTGAAGTGGGAAATACATACAGAAACAAAAATGAGTTTATTGGGTGGTGGGATGGGGTAGGTGGGTGATGGGCATTGAGGAGGGCATGGGATAGGATGAGCACTGGGTGTTATATATAACTGATGAATCACTGACCTCTACCTCTGAAACCAACAATACATTATATGTTAATTAATTGAATTTAAATTTTTAAAAATGAGTTTACCATAACCTTTATCCCTGATGATACAGTTACCATACATCTATCCCTTCTATCCCCTATTGCTGCCTCTTCCTGACCCCCAGTAGCTGAGTAAGGGAATCGTTTTCCTGTGTAATGAAGACAGGGGCTCACCCAGACAGTGCCTTTTCGAGGAGCAGTGAAATAGGCCTTGAAACCAAGGTAACCAGCATCAATATAATGAATTCCACAGAGTCCGTAACTATAAGAGAAAGACAAAATAAAACTTTCCTTTTTCCAAGATTGGATTCATTTCCCTTCCCCCATTCCCTCCAGAACTCCAACTACCTCAATGAAACAGCTTTCAACCCTCCTCTCCCCACAACAGTCTAGCACATTTTGCCCCCCCAACCCTTAGGGTCTGTCCCCAGAGCTCCTCTTGTGCGCATCCTGCCGTACGAGGCATAGCAGTTGTCCTGGGCCACAGTAACACCATTGTAGGGTAGGAGCCAGGCCAGCTCTGTACTCAAGAAGCGCTTGATAGAGTTTATGGGTTCATAAGGTCGTCGAAGATCCCAGAATTTGATTTTGCGGTCGCTCCCCGCAGAGACAAGGAAATGACTGTGCAAAGAGGGGAGAGGAGGGAGAAGATCAAATCTGATCAGGTCTGGGAGCACCAGCCTTTTCAGGCTTCACCTCCCACCCCACAGCTCTGCTGTCCTGTACCTGTTAGCTTTGCACCACTGAAGTGTACGCACAGCCTGGTCATGGGCTAGGAAACACTGAAAGGGGTAGAGTTTCAAGGAGCCGTCAGAGAGCCGGATCCGCTGCAGGGGTGAATTAGTGGGAAGGTTCCAAAAAACCACCATGCCTGAGGTAGGGACAGAATGTGTAGGTATTAAAGGCCAGTTCTCTCTTCTTTGCTGTAATGTCTTTCTCGGGCTCCTAGGACCTTTGTCTTTTCCCCTCAGAGGTGACCCCCTTATGAAAGGATGTAGGGATCATAATTAGCTAGCCAACATTCCCTCTGTGATATTTCAGCTCCAACTCTTATCGACAAAAAATAGCTTAGTCTGGGACTTGCAGTTGAAAGACAGAATGAATACACCCAGTAGCCTCTATTCCCTACTAAACAGAAACAAAGGGATTTTTATTTTTGGTTTTTTAAAAGATTTTTATTTATTTATTCATGAGACACAGAGACAGAGAGACAGAACGCAGGCAGAGGGAGAAGCAGGCTCCATGCAGGGAG
Organism: Canis lupus familiaris; assembly: GCF_011100685.1. Classification (NCBI taxonomy): domain Eukaryota; kingdom Metazoa; phylum Chordata; class Mammalia; order Carnivora; family Canidae; genus Canis; species Canis lupus. The sequence goes on from NC_049238.1 coordinate 21,362,430, forward strand.
CCTGACGTGGGACTCAATCCCGGGATTCCAGGATCACGCCCTGGGCAGAAGGCAGGCGCTAAACCACTGAGCCACCTACGGATCCCCAACAAAGGGATTTTTAAAAAGCAAAAACCCACTAGGACAAGGGTTGGCAAACTACAGCCCTTAGGCCAAATACAGCCTGCTGTCTGCTTTGGTAAATAAAGTCTGACTGGAACAGTCACTCGTTCGTTTACCTAATGTATGGCTGCCTTCATTTCTCAATGGCAGAGTTGAGTAGTTCCAACAATGGTCAAACAGCCCACAACACATAAAATATTCACTATCTGGACCTTTTAGAGAAACATCTGCCAACTCTGCTCTAAGACAAAAGAGAACAGGCAAGGAGCCAAAAGCAACAAGATGTAGAGAAACAGAAATCAAAAGAACAAAGAGAAACAAACTCTGCTGACTCTAAAACAGGCTGCTCCTGGCCAGGCTAGCAGAGGAGGGAATCAAAAACATAACTTTGATAAAAGTAAAAGACAAATTAAAGAAAAATAAGAATTTAATAAACAATAGCTGAGGAAACTGTAGCTAAAAACTCAGGAAATGTAGCACCTCTGAAACTTTCTTGGAAAAACTTATTGGCAGCGACCTCCAGCTGAGCCAGATCAGTCATGTAGCAACAAGGATGGACTCAGAGGGGCAGACTGATGGACATGGGTGATAATTTCAATACAGAAATCTAACTCGGGGATTTTTAAGACAGCAAAACAGCATCAAGACTGATGAACTCTGATGACATAGGATCATCACACCAAAAGAAACACACTTAAAAGACAGAGAGGGACAGGAAGCATGAGCATGCTAATTTCCTGACCTTCTGGGATGAGACTGATGAGGTCTAACCATGAAATTGTTCCCTGAGGACTCCAACTACCGAATATTCTTATTTATGATCCTTTTCTCTCTCCCCTTTTAAACCTTAAGAGTATCTTTAAGGAACTAACGTCTGTGGTGAAGGAACATTTATGTGGAGCTTAGCCCATCTCTCGGTTTCAATCTTTTTCTTTTATAAAATTAAAGTGTAATTAAATTTCATACATTTTCATTTAAAATGGCTTATACAGGGGCACCTGGCTGGCTCAGTTGATGAAGCACGTGACTCCTGACTTTGTGGTTGTGAGTTTGAGCCCCATGTTGGGTGTGGAGATTAAAAATGAAATCTTAAAAAAAAAAAAAAAAGAAAAAGAAATCTTTAAAATAGCTTATATGGTATGATCCCATCGTTAGAATTCTCTCTTAACATCTGATCTTTTAATCTTTTATATGCATAGAAAACTCCATAAAAAGGATGTTCTTTTATGCTTTTTTTCTTTAAAGATTGTATTTATATTTTTAACTTTATTTATTTACTTTTTAAAGATTTTATTTATTTATTCATGAGAGACAGAAACAGAGAGAGAGAGAGAGAGAGGCAGAGACACAGGCAGGAGAAGCAGGCTCCATGCAGGGGAGCCCAACGTGGGACTCGATCATGGGTCTCCAGGATCAGGCCCTGGGCACTAAAATGCTGAGCCACCCGGGCTGTCCGTATTTATTTATTTGTGAGAGAGCAAGTGAGAGCATGATCTCGGGGGAGGGGAGAGGCAGAGGGAGAAGCAGACTCCCACTGAGTAGGGAGCCCAACACGGGGCTCAATCCCATGGCCCCAAGATCATGATCTGAGCCACAGGCAGATGCTTACTTAACCTACTGAGCCTACCCAGGTGCCCTTGTTCATCTATTCTCAATTATGTTTTTCTGAGTAGAAAACTTCTAGTGACCCTTCTTTCTAAATTTTAAAAAAAGATTTTATTTATTTATTTGAGAAACAGGGAGAGAGTGAGCAAGAGAGAGACCAGGAGTGGAGTGAGGGGCAGAGGGAGAAGCAGTCTCCCCATTGAGCAGGGAGACTGATGTGGGACTAGATTCCAGGACCCCAGTATCATGACCCAAGCCAAAGGCAGACATCCAACCGAATGAGCCATCCAGATGCCCCAGACTTTTTCTTTGTTTTTTTTTTTTTACATTGCTTAAACATAATGCCCAACACTGAACCAAAAAGGAAACAACCAAAAAACAAGCATACATAAAGTTTAAAGAGCAATAGACCCTTATGCTCTCTTTGTTCTTTTTTTTTACCATTATAGTAGCCAGCAGCCAGGTGGTGGTGGGGCCGGGTGGGCATCCAGGCCAGGCTAAGGCACTGACCGCACTCAGAGGGGTCCGAAGCTTGCATAGACCCCACCTGAAGGGTTGCCACACATTGTACCTGCAGGAATAGAATAGTCAGGACTAGGGTTATGGATACCTACCATTTGCAACAAAGGCTCAAATCAGTGTTTAATCCAGCAGGGAGGAGAGGCAGAAAGACACTCACTGTGGAATCGGTAAAGAAGGCTCAAGAAGATGGAGCCTTGGCTAAGGTAGCAGGTTGCTCACTCACCTTATAGATGGCAGGCTTCATTGCTTCTGTGAGAGAAGGAAAGCATTAACTGATGCTCTGGGAACAGAGGACTGAAATCCTGCCTTGCTCTTAGATCACACCCCAGATCTGAGAATGACCTTCCCTGACACCCATCTCTCCTCCAACACATTGATGAATCTACCTCTATCAGCCCCCATCTTCTTTTCTCCCCCACTGTTGTACATGAGCATATCCCTCCCCCTATCAGAATGGCTAACTGCTCTACTCCACTCTCTTTCCAAGTTCTCTCACCTTTTCTAGAATCTTGCTCATTTGGTTATCTTTCCTTTTTCCTGAATGATCCACTTTCTCTCTCCCTACTGGGTCATTCTCATATTCAGACATAAACATGCACTACAGCCTTCTAACTAAATGAAACACACAAACAAAACCCTTCCTTTAAACCTTGTTCACCTCCAGCACCACCCTCATCTATGTTTTCCCCTTCACAGCCAAACTACTTGAAAGAAGTGTCTATGCATCTGTCTTCACTTCCTTACTGCCTATTCCCTCCTCAGCCCACTCCTCCACCAGACCACCAAATATGGGATTTCTCAGGGCTCAAACCTGGGTACCCTTTTCTTTAAATACTCAGTACAGTTGAAAAACAAATAGGAGCTGCCTTTCACTAACCCTTCCTCTTCTTGCTCAACTTCAGCTCTCCAGTCTTTCCCTCTATTCCCAATTAAAAGATTGTTTATGTGCACTGTGTTTATGTATACATAGCAGTGAGGGCAGGAGAGGTCAAGTAAAGGACTGGAGGCAGGAGAAGAGCAGGAGAAGAGAGTGGCAGGGAAGATCAGCCTTAGCAGCTCTTTACACAGCCAACCAGCCGTGGTAGCAGGAGGAGAGGGCCTGCAAGCACCCAGCAGGGAAAGGCAGGGAAAGGAGAGTGGCTGAAAGAGCCCAGTGACAAAACTGTAGCATAGAGCACACCTTGCAGGCTGCTAAAGAAAAAGGTCAAGGACAATAGGTGTGAAGTCAGAGTAGATGGGGTGCTGAGTGAGGCTCTGTCCTAGAGGTGGGGGGACTTTAGGGGAGACAGGCCCTGCTACAGCAGCACCACGTCCCCCTGCCCACTGTGCTACTTACCTGGGGGCTGCTGAGCCAGCAGGGCCTCTGGATGGGGCAGACTGAACAGCAGCACCTTCCCGTCTGAGCAGGCAAGAGCCAAGAGGCCCAACCTGGGCAGGAGAGGAGCCTAGAGGGAAGACCAGATCTGTGCTGAGGCTTGCTGCCTTTAGGGCCTCTCAGAAAACTTTTAAGGTTTTAGTCCCTGGAAATGCCATAGAGTTGCTGGGAAAACTCCATCCTCCGTGTCAACTCTGGGAACTCATAGGGTCTGGTCTCTCTGTTCTGATTGAGTCCTAGGGCATCCCACAAACAACAGGGAGGTACCTTCCGGGGGGTGCCTGGAAGTTCCCATGCTCCACTGGGGCAGAATTTGAGGTCCCAGATGCAGCCGTGGTCACAAGCGATCCCATAGACAAAGTGAGCCCTGTTGCCAGGACTGAGGAGAGAAAGCACAAGGGGAGAATGGGCCTGGGGCCGCCAGCCTGTGCTCCACCCCATCTCAATCCAAGCCAAGTCCCCCCAGCGCCCCTGCCCAGCCCCATCCTTCTCTTCTCCTCAACCACCCTCCTATGGCAGCATCCCAGCCCCACCTCACCAGCTTTCTTGCTGCAAGGTCCCAAGGCCCCAGACTTGGAGCAGCCCAGGACCCGAGTGAAGCTGGCTCAGTGGGTGTGTCTCATTCATGTCAGGACTGGAGAAAAGAGCCACATACTGCGAAGCTGCTGCCCCCTCTGGCACTGGACACCAGTCCAGAGCCCAGAGGGGTCCCCCTGTGAAGAAGGACACATCCCAGCGTTCTGGGTGTGCTGTGATCGAGCTAAATCTAGAGAAAAGTCAAAGATGGGATGAAGAAAGGGATTAACAAAACATAATAAGGACTTAAGTAGGTGAAAGGATAAATTAACATCCAAACAATGGAATATTATTTGACACTAATCAGAAAGGAGTTCTCAAGCCGTAAAAAGGCATGGAAGAACCCTAAATGCATATTACCAAGTGAAAGAAGCCCACCCGAAAAGACTATACACTGTATGATCCCAGCAATGTAACATTTTGGAAAAGGCAAAACTCTAAAGACAATCAAAAGATCTGTGACAGCGACAATAAGAGCAGAGGGCAGGATGAGTGGTTAGAACACAGAGGATTTTTAGGGCAGTAAAACTACTCTGTATGACACCATAGTGACAAAGATAGCTCATTATACATTTGTCCAAACCCACAGAATGTACAACATCAAGAGTGAAACCTAGTGTAAATTATGGACGAGTGAGGACATGTCAGTATAGGTTCATCAACTGTAACAGATGTACCATCTGGTGGGGGATACTGATAACCAGGGAGCTGTGTATGTGGAGTGGGGGACAGGGGTATATGGGAGATCTCTGTATCTTCCTCTCAGTTTTGCTATGAACCTAAAACTGCTCCAAAAAAATGAAGTCTTTAAAAAAGAGAAACAGGGATGCCTGGTGGCTCAGTGATTGAGCACCTGCCTTCAGTCCAGAGCTTGATCCTGGAGTGCCAGGATTGAGTCCTACATCGGGCTCCCTGCATGGAGCCCGTTTCTCCCTCTGCCTGTGTCTCTGCCTCTCTCTCTGTGTCTCTCATGAATAAATAATATCTTTAAAAAAATAAAAAAACAGTAATGAAGACAGAATGGTAGTTCCACCCTGGAGCTGGTATGAACTGGCTTAAGCCAGGGCCAGAAAAGCAAGAATGGTCTACAGGTGAGAATTTGTATCTTCCTCCTTTCCTTCCAAAGCCTGTCTAGCTCTAGTTTACCTTCAAAGCTGATAGGCTGTGTGTTCTGGTTTACTACAGTGTTCTCTCCAGGGCCAGCCTGTCTGGATCTATCTGAGTACATGTGAACTGGTAAAATGGTCTGGCACTCCATCTCCCTCGCTTCCCTCAGTCTGAGCAGTGATAAGCACTGCAAATTAGAAAGGGGGTGACCAAAAAAAAAAAAAAAGAAAGAAAGGGGGTGACCAGATCTAGCCAGGACTCCTGTGTTAGTCCAACTGGAACAGCATCAGGGGAAGAATGGAGCCAATTTGTCATCCCTTTCAGATTTTTATCTATTCATGAGAGACACAGAGAGAGAGAGAGGCAGAGACATAGGCAGAGGGAGAAGCAAGCTGCCCTCGGGGAGCCCAATGTGGGACTCAATCCTAGAACCCCAGGTCATGCTCTGAGCCAAAGGCAGACACTCAACCACTGAGCCACCCAGGCATTCCGGTCATCCCTTTCAATACTCATTTTTCCTATTTCTATCTCCCAGAATCAGAAACAGATATGCAATCTTCACCTGTTTATTCGGTAGAGTGTGCCATCTTCAGGAATTCCTTCACGTTGGACAGAGAATAGTGGAGACTTCTCCTCCTGGGGCAGGTAGGGAGCCGCCTCACTGGGGATGGAGGTGGGAACAGTGTGAATTTTGGAAGTTTCACTCATCCTAGGATTCCCTCCCCGTCTGCAGTGGTGTCACCCCCTAAGCTTTAGAATGTCTCTTTAACTTACAGTTCAGATAGCAAGTGCCACTTCCAGGCCAGGGGAATCCATTCTGCAAACTCCCAGTATGAATGCTTCTGTTCTCGGCTAGAGGAACAGAAGAAGCATTAATGAAGGAGAAGAGAGGTTCTAGAGCAACGCTGTTCAGTAAACCTTTCTGCAGTGATGGAAGTGATTTATGATCTGTGTTGTCTGATAGATACACTAGCTGCATGCTGCAAGTAGCTACTGGGCACTTGAAATGTGGCTAGTGGAACTGAGAAACTGGACTTTTAATTTTAATTAATTTTACATTACATTTAAATGGCCATACACAGCTAGTAGCTAACATGTTGGACAGCACAGCTCTGGAGCTCTTACCTTCACAGCAGTGCCTTTTAGTTATGAATATCTTCAGTGTCCTGCCCTGGGAGTACTTCCCCTCTTTCCCATGGCCCTCCTTCTAAATGGTCCTTTACACGCTGCCACCACCCTCTCATCCCCAGCCCCCTTCCTCAAGTCTCACAGGTCCTTGGTGAGATGGAGGCACTTCCAAACAGGAGCCATGATGTGATTTGGTAAGCCATTGGGAGACATTCCCCGGCAGTGTGGCTTCTGCTTCTGAGGAGCAAATGAAAAAAAGTGTAAGGGAGGCAATTTTATAGATTAGAGAAAGTCCCCAGAAGGCAGCTTTCCCAGCTTTTACTTTTCTTGGCACTGCTTCCTCTCTAGCCTCTGACTTATCAGCACCTTAAAAGATTGATGTTTCTACCTTTCCCACTCCTCCATAAAAACTGCCAAATACTTAACTGCAAAGCCTGTTAAGTATTTTCTATTCACCTTCCTTGGCATTCAGTTCAAAGGACTTGCATTTGCTTCCTGAAACTCCTGCCTCATGGGATAATATCTCCTTATTCTTCCTGCTTCTGTGATATTCCCCCATAGGCACTCCCTTCTCCAACAGGTTGGGGTGATGATGGAATTACCCAGAGTCTCTCTGTCTTCTCTTCAACCCTCTGAGATACATGTACTCTGGATACTCTCATCCCATGTCCATGGCTTTGATTACCATCATTATGCCTGATTATCAAGTTGACATCTTAGTAAATGTAAACTTTACCCAGTTTCAGCTTTTCTATAAATTCTAGACTTTTTTTTTAAAAATTTTTATTTATTTATGATAGTCACAGAGAGAGAGAGAGAGAGAGAGAGAGAGAGAGGCAGAGACACAGGCAGAGGGAGAAGCAGGCTCCATGCACCGGGAGCCCGATGTGGGATTCGATCCCAGGTCTCCAGGATCGCGCCCTGCGCCAAAGGCAGGTGCCAAACCGCTGCGCCACCCAGGGATCCCAAATTCTAGACTTTTACAGTGTGGTGCCAACCCATATTATAGAGCCTAAAGCAAAAGAAAAATCAGTAATACAGTTCCTGTATTTATTTAAAACTTTGATATTTTGTTCATCATAAATTTGTTGTATTATTTTTTAAGACTTTGAGAGAGAGACAGAGAGAGACAGAGAACACGAGCCAGGGGAGGGGCAGAAGGAGGAGAAGCAGACTCCTCACTGAACAGGGAGCTCAATGCAGGGTTCAATCCCAGGGCCCTGAGATCATGACCTGAGCTGAAGGCAGACACTTAACCAACTGAGCCATCCAGGTGCTCTGCATTATTTTTATTTTTTTTTTAAATGCTGCATCAAAATCTTTATCTTGATTCCCAAAGAATTTGGTGCTCCCTTAAATGTTGCGCTTGAGACAAGGAAAGCACTGGTCTCATGCACATGACTGGCCACCAGACATCTCCAGTAGGATGGCTCATGGCACACAGGCACCTCCAACTTAGCATGTCAGAAAGTAAGCCCATCACCTCCCATGCTCACTTTAACTACCCCCCCATTCCTCTGTTCTGAAGTCCAGTACTTGAGAGTACCATCTAAGCTAGAAACTCCTACTCCTGCCTTTCCAGCAACTGCCAAGTGCTGTTAATTATCTTAAATGTCTCTTGCACCTAACTCCCCACTTTCACTTTGCTTCACAGCCTGACTCAGGCCTTCCCTACCACTATCTGGATAACTGAAGCTGTCTTCTGACTGTCCACTGCAGACCAACTTATTGTGTCCTATCTGACTTTTCTACTTAAAAACCTTTGCAGGGAGGAGAGGCAGAGGGAAGGAGAGAGAACCTCAAGCAGGCTCCATGCCCAGCATGGAGCCTGAGGTGGACCTCGATCTCACAACTCTGAGATCATGACCTGAGCCAAAATCAATAGTCAGATGATGCTTAACTGGACTGCGCCACCTAGGTGCCCCATCAACTGTACATTTTTAAATGGCAAAATTTATGTTATGTATATTTTACCATAATTCAACAAATACCTATGTTGGTCCTACCAGTCTTTGTCCTACTATCCTCTCGATTTTAATCCCCCCACTGCTCCCCCACCGCCACCCCTTCTTCTGCTGGTCCCACAGGGCACTTCTATACCTTTGGAAATTTGCTGAGAGCTCTCAATAGCCCTCCCCTGGGAATTCCTGGGAAAACAAATCTCTGGCAAACTTCTATTCTCCTTTCAACACCTAGCCCTACCATCACTTCTCCGGTGAAGCCCAAGTAGTTCACTGCCCTCCTTTACATGCCAAAACCATTTTGTTCCTTCCCAGTGAAGCCCTTATTACATGGTGGACTCTGTGAGGCAGAAGGCTCTCTTAGTCACATGTATTTCCTAGTGCAGAGTAGATGCTCAATATCTGAATGAGTAACCTCATGTACTTACATCCCCAGTCCCAACTCGTTCAACTGTTTTTTGAGGGTGTCCCTTTCTTCTTTTACCTATTTTAGCCATCAGTTACAAGACCAAAGCTTTCCACTGGGGAACCTTGCAGACCCCCCCTAACAAGCCCCCTATTTCCCATTCACTTTCTTGTTCACTCAGATTACCGCTGAAGTAGATCCTCGTGGGGTGCTTTGCGGCACTACAGGCTCGGGGTCAGATGAGCTCTCGCTTGGGGCCTCACTTTCATCTCCATCTTCAGCCTCGACCTGGAGAACAAAGTCTTCATCCCGTGCAGTATCATCCTCCTCTTCGCCACCTTGACAGGCTGCCTGCTGCCGGGTTTTCTTCGGTTTGGCAGGGCTGCTCACCTTGGGGCTCTCAGGACAGGACACTGGAGCAGGTAGTGCTGTTGAGAGCTCTTCAGCCAGTTCCTGAAGGTACAGAAGCGCCCTGCAGGACAGGGCAGAGTCAGAGCCACATTCACAAACACTTAACTGAGAGCCCACCTTTCCAGACACTTGGCTGATTCTAATCTCCCTGGGTCCTCCCAGTGACCCAGCGAAGCAGCTACTAATTTCCCTTTCCCTTTTGATAAAGAACCAGAAATCTAGGGAAGTTAATGGAGTTGGCCAAGACAGGACTCAGATTATGTATGTGGAATCTGAACCCAGGTTGGCCAACTCCAAGTCCAAGGCACTTTCACGCTACCAGTCAGAGATCAGTAAGAGCCCAGGGAAGAATAGAAGGGCACATAGAGACCAATATATACTGGACAGGAAAATTGCAACAAAGACCTGGAGGAAACTGAAAATGTGAGAGGATATAAGGCACAGAGGACAATCTCCTAGAAAGACAAACTCAGCAACAGATAACTAAGTTGCTGTGGTAAGAGCTAGAAGATGGCTCAAGTCCCCAGAACCCTCCCACTTACCTGACGCCTCGTCACAGCCTTTGAACTCTCCAACATCTGCCCCCCTCAACCCCCTCCACTGAGCTGCACCCCACAATCCTTACACTTGGGCAGCCCTTCGACGGGGTCGTTCTCCAGGAGGGGTCTCAAAGTCCTCAGGGGGCCTCTTTGGAGGTGGAGATTCTGGATGTTCTAGGTCTTTGGACAACTTCAGTAGTAGCAGCTCTGCCTTGGACCTTCGACCTCGTTTCTTAGGCATGGGGGTAGACAGAGGGTTGGATTGATCTAAGAGACCAGGAACCAGAGGGGCTGATGGAGGATTAGGTTGTTGGGGCCTTTTGGGGCCTTTCCGTGTGCTACCACCTCTCTTCCGGCCAGGCTTTGAGGCCCTCGGCTTTGAGACCTTTGACATCTCTGAAGAAAGATCTGTAGAGAAGAAGAATATGGGTCTATGAGATGGGACCAGATCTCAAACCTCTTTGGAATAGATTATACCATACCCAGCTTGATAAGATCCTATGGTTTCACCCTGTTTTCTTTCATCTTAATGTAAAAATGGGGAGATAAAAAGAGGAAGGGACAAGGTACACATACCTTGCTGTTCAAGTCTGGAGAGGCTTTCTTGTTCTTGAGGGAGCCTTCTCTCATCAAGGGAATCCTCAAATCCAGTCAAAGGTGTAGGTAAAGACATCTCTATGGAAGCTTCAGCACTAGTTGTTTCTGAAGAGGCCTTGACATCAAGCTGGTTTAGCACCTCTTGTCCAGGAGAGTCTACCACAGTCATGTTCCCCACGGGGCCGGCCTCCCCCAGGGCAACACAGCCGACCCCGTAGGTATCCATCAGCACCCCCTAAAATGGCTGCCCCTGCAGAGAGACATACACATAAGTAGAAGCAAAAGCTATTTGCACTGGCTCAGATTTTCTACTTTCCTATCTTTTCTCCTCTCATCTCACCCGCTGCCCAGCTCCCAACCAGAAACCCAAGCTCCTTGATCATTCATTCATTTAACAATAATTACTAAACATCTTCTATGTTAGGCACTATTCTAAGAACTGGTAATTTGACAATAAACAAAACAGACAAAGTCCCTGCCCTCATGGAGTTTGCACACTAGAAGAGCTAGCAATAAACAGATAATAAGAAAGCTACCATTTATTTATTAAATGCTTACTAAGTACTAAGCATTATATTCTTCAGCCAATTTAATTTAAAGCTCTTAAGATTTCTTGTAAGACTAATGCAGTGAATGAGCCATTATGCAACCTCTTTCCCTAAAAACCCAATGATATGAATCACCCTCTTCCCCTCAAAAAATAAAAAAAGAGAGAAAAAAATCTTCCCCGAATTCTTAAACTTCCTAGGAGTAGACTACAAAGAATAGATGCCAGATATATAAAATTTAGACCGAAATGAAGGAGGATACCTAGAGCTAACACCCATCTTTGTGAATACTAGTCAAGGAAAATATTTATTTAATAAGAGTTTTCTAGTGCCCTGCCGTTAATCTTTCACCTGAATAGGGGAGGTAGATGGCTATGAGATAATTAAAGAACATCCTACTACATTAAGAGACCTTTCCCACATTGAAGAATGAACTAAAAAACTGTCACGAACCTTCATTTTTATTTTTTAATTTACTTGAGAGAGACAGAGACAGGACACGAGTACATGCACACAAGTGGGGAGGGGCAGAGGGAAAGTCTCAAGCATACTCTCGCTGAGTGCAAACCCCAAAGCAGAGCCCAAATCGGGGCCAATTCCACCACCCTGAGATCATTACCTAAGCCAAAACCATGAGTCAGTCGTTTAACCAACTGAGTCACCCAGGAGCCCCCCTTCATTTTTTTTCAAACCCAGAAAATCATTGTACAACCATGAGCCAAAGTAAACTGACAGAGATAAACAGAAACGCTGATCACCAAACCAAAAAGCTGAGCAACACGCAACCCTGCAAAGGCCCAGTTTTTGGCCAGAATAACCTGCCTGTCTATGACAAAGAAGGAGAAAATACTCAAATCCCAGGAGAGAATCCCCTATAGGTCTGTATATGTCTTAAGGATAAATAACTCATTAGCCTTGGTGGTAAAGTGTGTTAATACAGATACCATAAGAAATATAATATAAGGGTGCCTGGGTGGCTCAGTCAGTAAACATCTGCCTTTGGCTCAGGTCATGATCCCAGAGTCCTGGGATCAAGCCGCACATCAAACTCCCTGCTCAGCAAGGAGTCTGCTTTTCCTTCTCCTTCTGCCTGACACTCCCCCTGCTTGTGTTCTCTCTCTGTGTCAAATAAATAAATAAATAAACAAACAAACAAATAAATAAATAAAATCTTTTAAGAGAGAGAGAGAGAGATCATACAAATTAAACTTCCCAACTATCTCTCCTAAAGAAGCTATAATCTAAATATATTATAAACTGTAACAACAGCTCAATCCTCTAACTCAGGTACAAAGGAACATTGTGCTAAAGACACACTGTTAGAATGCCAAAGTAACTAGAGGTCAATGAGAATCTACCTACCTTGTTCTTTGGTAAATAGCAAGCCCTGAGAGAACTACTCCATTCAGAATCAGTAACAAACAAAACGGATCCACCTGAAATCTATGCATAGACACTACAAAAAGAAAAAAAATGAAACAAACAACAAAAAAAGATGAAATGTATTCTGTCAAAGCCTCCAGAAAACAGAAGAAAATCTGCAACAAAAACTTCTATACTTTCAAAAAAAAAAAAAAAAAAAAAACCCTCAAATCCAAAGATACCGTGGAATCTAGGAAATAAGAGATCAAAGAAAACAAAGTGAAAAGGGAGCAGTCATAAGGAAAGAAACTGAATAAACAAAATCATCATGAAATGAAATGAAAACTAGAGGAGAGGCAAATGTTGAAACTCTGCTGCTGAAAAGAGGTAAAAGTGGTTAGTGAGATGATGTGGATGGAAAAGAAGGAGGGAGCCAACATATGAATAATTGATGATCCCAATGAAGAGAGATGAAAAATGAGAACAGAAGTGTTAAAGTGTTAAAAAACAAAAGGAGAAAATTTCCTGAAATAAAAAAATACTTTCCTGAAATAAAGGAAGACCCCAGTCTAAAAGGGAAGCAAAAATCAATAAAGAATCACCAAGACCAAGAAATACCCAAGTGAAGACACTAAATTTCTCCAACAAAAAAGAAAAATAAAAATCAAGTCATCCTCAGAGTTTTCAGAAACATATGATGCCAGAAGCTAAAAACACTAAGAGGGTCAAGAGAATTTTTTTTTTTTTAAGATTTTATTTATTGATTTGAGAGAGAGAGAGAGAGAACCAGTGGGGGAGAGGCAGAGGGATAAGTAGACTTCCCACTGAATGCATAGCCTGATGTGGGGCTCCCAGGACCCGAGATCATGACCTGAGGCAAAATTAGCCACTTAACCAACTGAGCCACCCAGGGACCCCAAGAAAATTCTTCATTTAACTGAGACATCATTCACATAAAGGCAACAGGATAATATTCTCAATATGCAAGTTTCTAGGAATTAAAAAACTTACATACCCTTAGTTTAAAAAATCCCCTTGAAGACCTACTTTAGCCAAGTAAAGATAAATCAATATGAAAAACTTCCTAATGGAGAAGCTGTAGTATAAAGACTGGCAGTATACATTTAGTCCAGTGATACATGACCTGAATTTACACACCTGTGGTAACTACCACTATAAAATAGATTGTAATTTAAAATTTTGAAAGTCAAAATTTTTACATTTTGCAATGTAAAAAGTGCTATTATTCTGACTGTAGTAGATGAAGACAAAGAAGTATCCTGATTTTGCTTGTAAGGTTGATAAATGGAAAAATAAAGGTTTATTAATACCATTTAATTAAACATTAAAAGCAGTCTACTATATTGCTTCCAAAATACCTAGCAGCCATAGGAACCAGAAGGAATTGCTTTAAAGGCTACAAAGTAAGAGACTGAAAATAAAAGAAACACAAAGAAAAGAAAAAAACCTACAAAGATGACAAAAGATAAAGATATAGAACAACAACCAAAGATCAACTCATCCACTAAAACTATAGGCTTTGAAAGAGATGCCTAAAACAAAGGAACTCAAAGAGCTGAAAGTCAAAAGACACATAAAAAATATACAGGGCAAATGTAGACAAAGAAAAGAGTTTTGTTGGTAATAGCAAAGTTGAATTCAGGGGATAAAGTACAAAAAGGGACAAAAAGGGAATACTTTATAATAAATAAAATTTCAAATTATATAAAAGATAAATGTCATGAACTGTTAGATAGCAAATGACATAGCATCAAAATAAGGCAAAATCTTCAGGAAATCCAAGAACTGTTTTTTTAAGATTTTATTTTATTTTATTAATTAATATTAATTAATTAATTAATTTATGAGAGACACAGAGAGAGAGAGGCAGAGACACAGGCAGAGGGAGAAGCAGGCTCTATGCAGGGAGCCCGACGTGGAACTTGATCCTGGGTCTCTAGGATCAGGCCCTGGGCTGAAGGCGGCACTAAATCGCTGGGCCACCCGGGCTGCCCTAAGATTTTATTTTTATTTATTCATGAGAGACACCGAGATAGAGGCAGAGACACAGGCAGAGGGAGAAGCAGGCTTCCCACAGGGACCTCAATGTGGGATTCAATCCTCGGACCCTGGGATTGAGTCCCACATCATGATCTGAACTGAAGGCAGATGCTAAACCACTGAACCACCCAAGTGTCCCCCAAGAACCACTTCTTTTAACCACTAACATCACATAGATAAGGACCAAGAAGACATGAATGATTATTTTAAATCTTTTTTTTTTTTTAATTTTTATTTATTTATGATAGTCACACACAGAGAGAGAGAGAGAGGCAGAGACACAGGCAGAGGGAGAAGCAGGCTCCATGCCCCAGGAGCCCGACGTGGGATTCGATCCCGGGTCTCCAGGATTGCGCCCTGGGCTGAAGGCAGGCGCTAAACCGCTGCGCCACCCAGGGATCCCGAATGATTATTTTATAATCATAATAAATAATTATCGAGGTTCAGTTGCATAGAATAGAATCCTCTCTAGACCAGCTAAAAGGGACTTATTATATAGGGTATTACGCATGGTTCACATAAGTGGTTCCTAAAGTGTGGTCCTGGCAGCATCAGCATCACTTGGAAATTTGTTAAAATGCAAATTTTCAGTCCTATCACAGATCTACTGAATCTGAACTCTAGGGTGAGGCCAGCACTTTGTGTTCTCAAAACCCTTTAGATTATTTGGATGGATGCACATGCAAGCTTGAGAACTACACATGCACATGCAGGATCACTGCGACGGGGGTGGGGGTGGGGGACAGTTTAGGAACAAGTGCTTGTCAAAATGGGAAATTGTCTGGCAGCTGCTGGTTCAAGAACAGGGCTTCTCCTCCTACACTATGATGTGGAGGCCCCTGCGACAGCTGATGGTTCCAGGAACTGCCTCTGCATTGATCAGAAAGTGACCTGACTAAACAGGGAAGACCCTTCTCTGGTTCCCAGATCCAGAATCATACCTCTGTCACAATCTGTACCAGCAAAATGTATGGTCTCCTGGCCTGCCTCCTATCTAAACTTGGTCCAAATTTGAGTTCTCCAAAAGCATATTTGATTGGCAAGACCTAAATTATATTTAGAATCTTGGATGGAAAAAAAATTCCAGGAATTGAAATTTCTAGCTTTCTAGGCTCTCAAATGGAGCTTTGTCCTTCACTCACATCCCACTACCCCATGGTAGAAAGTGGGATCAATGTCTTGTCAATTCCTCTCCACCGTGTGCATATAAGTTGCCAGAGCGCTAGCAATTACACATTCTCTCTAATCAGTCCCTATGCTCCCTTTCCTCCAACATCTGATCCCCTGGTTCTCAGCAGATGATTTTGCCTCTGATTTCTAAAACAAAACCCAAAGCCATTAGGTGGGACATACTTCAATGTCTGGTCAAGTAGCCTAACATTCCCTGCATCTGAACCCCTCAGCTACTTCCAATTGTGTTCTAGCTCTATTCCCCCACCTTCTAAGGGCACTGAAATTATTTAACCTTTTCCTTTACATTGGCTATTTCCTAACTGCATTTAAATGTCTCTAATTCTCATCTTAACGGACATACAACAATCCTTCAACCCATATTCTTCCTGCCTCTCAGTCAAACTTTTAATGAGTTGTCTGCCCTTGATGTTTTAATTTCCCTACTTCATTTAGACTAGGATATTGCCCTCCAACTCATCAAAGAAACTAAAGTCATCAATAATTGCTGTGTCAACTAATGCAATGGATGCTTCTGAGTCTCGTTTAACTTGATCTCTCAGCAGCACCCACACTACAGACCACACCTTTCTTGAAACATTTTTTCTTGAGAAGAAATTCAAGTGCAATAAAGTTTCAGATTTTGGCAAAATTTCCTCAGTCTTTTACAGCTGTCTTACACCTATTTGGCAGCTTCTTTGTTTCTTTGCAAATGTACTTCTTTTTTCTTTCCAAGCTTTCAACTTACTTTGCTTTCTTTTCTTTTTGAGGATTGTTTTTTTTTTTATTTAAAAACAATTTTTTTAAAGAATTTATTTATTTATTCATGAGAGACACAGAGAGAGAGCAGAGACACAGGCAGAGGGGAAGTAGGCTCCATGCAGGAAGCCTGATGCAGGACTTGATCCGGGGACCCAGGGATCATACCCTGAGCCTGAGCCGAAGGCAGACAGATGCCCAAACACCGAGCCACCCAGGCATCCCTTTGAGGATTGTTTTTATAAAAATTTTAGTTGACACAAAATACTTGTAAACACACATAGAATATAGCAAATAGCAATAAAGCACCTGTTTATCTGCCACATTTCAACTGAGCTTTAATAGCAACAACTCTTTCATACTCAATTTCTTTAGGATTTAAATAAATATATATATATATATTATGACATAAAAAATGTTGAGAACCAACACAAATGACTCTTAGCAGGCATTAAACTCAACCAGTGGGAATAGAATGAGCAGGCCTATTGGAGAAAAGTCTATAGGCTTCAAGCATTCAGTGTGCATGGGCATCTGTCTGTATGCTTCACAGAGGAAACAGAGAACGGTTAACACAGGAAGCTAGTTAAATAGGTATCAATTAAGAGAACTTCTACGTATATCTTAAAGATTTTCCACATCAGTACACTTACATATATCTCATTCTTCTTGGTTACTATCCAGTGTTCCATAGAATTATAGTTCATTTGGATATTCTCCATTTGATGGACAACTGAATCACAACACTATTACAAACAATACTGCTATAAATATTTTAGTAGAGAACTCTCCATTAATGAGAAATTATTTTCTGGACTAATGATCTGACATGGAATTATCATTAGTGGTAGAAGGATATACACATTTCAAAATTTAATAGATACTGCAAACAGCTCACCAAAACAAAAAACAATTATAATCCCACTATAACCATTTATCAGTACTCATTTTACCACACCCTTGCCAATCTTTAATTTTTGCCAGTCTGATGAAGGAATGCTTTCTTATTTTATTTTTTTGGATTATCCTGATGATTGAGGTTAGCAACTTCTTTTTATCTTTTGTGTGTGTACACACACTCAAGTATGTATTTTTTTTTTTTTAAGATTTGAGAAAGAGAGACCGCAATCAGGAGGGGGAGAGGGAGAGAGAATCTCAAGCCAACTCCTTGCTCAATGTGGAGCCCCACACAGGGCTTGATCTCACTACATTCAGATCAGCACCTGAGCTGAAACCAAGAGTCTGTCACTTAACCAACTGTGCCACTCAGGTGCCCTGGACATCTGTATCTTTTTATAATTGCCCATACAAATGATTTGCCCTCACATCTATAGGACAAATCAATGTTTTCTCTATTGATCTGTGGAGTTGTTATTTATGTCGCAAAAACTTTGTTTCTACCTTTTTTTTTTTTTTTTTTAAAAGAGGGCAGCCCTGGTGGCTCAGCGGTTTAGCGCCACCTTCAGCCTGGGGTGTGGTCCTGGAGACCCGGGATCGAGTCCCACATTGGGTTCCCTGCATGGAGCCTGCTTCTCTCTCTCTCTCTCATGAATAAATAAAATCCTAAAAAAAAAAAAAAAAAAAAAAAAACCAGGGGGGATGCCTGGGGGGCTCAGTGGTTGAGCATCTGCCTTTCACTCAGGGAGTGATCCTGGAGTCCCGGGATCGAGTGTCAAGTTCCGCATGGGGCTCCCTGCATGAAACCTGCTTCTCCCTCTGTCTCTCATGAATAAATAAAATCTTAAAAAAAAAAAGAAAAAAGAGTTCAACATTTAACCGACTGAGCCACCCAGATGACTTTGTTTCTACCTTTTTTTTTTTTTTGAAGACTTTTTATTTATTTATTCATGAGAGACAGAGAGAGGCAGAGACACAGGCAGAGGGAGAAACAGGCTCCTTGTGTGGAGCCCGATGTGGAGCTCCATCCCAGGATCCCCAGGGATCACAACCTGAGCCAAAGGCAGAAGCTTAACCACTGAGCCTCCCAAGTGCCCCTGTTTCTTTTTTTTTTTCTTTTTTTTTTTTAGTTATTTATGATAGTCACAGAGAGAGAGAGAGAGGGGGGCAGAGACACAGGCAGAGGGAGAAGCAGGCTCCATGCACTGGGAGGCGGACGTGGGATCCCTCCCTGTTTCTTTTTTAAAAACTTTGTTTATGACATTTCTTGCTAAACTGAAATTTTACTTTCCAAGTTAAATTCCTCAATCTTTTCCCTTATAAATTGTTTTGGTTCTTTTTTTTTGGGGGGGGGGGGTCTTAAAAAGACATTTCCTACCCTGCTGATATATACATACCCTATTTTATTTTCTTCTAATACTTTTTCTAGTTTTGAATCTTAAATGTAGCTCTTTAGTCCATGTGGAATTCTTTTTTTTTTTTTTTAAGATTTTATTTATTTATTCATGAGAAAAACAGAGAGGGAGAGGCAGAGACACAGGCAGAGGGAGAAGCAGGTTCCATGCAGGGAGACGTGGGACTCGACCTGGGTCTCCCAAGATCACGCCCTGGGCTGAAGGGGTCACTAAACCGCTGAGCCACCAGGGCTGCCCAGTCCATGTGGAATTCTAAGAGATATGAGTATTTACTTACTTCATCTTTACCTCACTTGAAAATTTCATATGACTTGCCTGATTCACTACTGAATCCAGAATCTGGTACATATTAAGTGCAATAATTAAACTTTGTTGATTTAATGACTAACTTCTCAAGCTGCAAAAAATCCGTTGAAGGATTCACTTCTCCAGAAGGCAGTAGCGGAGTATGGTGGTTAATTTCCTTTTATGATTTCACAATGCAAACTCTAGACTCAAGTAAAGAAAGGATGTTTTAATAAATCTGTGCTAGAATTTATAAAAGTTTACGTTTGCACCTCAACTTGTTTGGAATACTGCTTCAAGGCTGCCAGGATCTCCCTAGTTAAGGAAAATAGTTAACACAGTTCCTCAAGTATGGAATTACTTTAAACACACTGTTTGGTCTAATACACTGTTTCCCAAAGTGTTCCTATGGTACAGCTGGTGGTACGTACGACGATTTTAGTGATACAAAAATGAACGATTTTATTAGACCTTTTATATTTTAACTTTAACTTTTATTTTAACTCTAGCCCTTGGGGCGCCTGGGTGGCTCAGCCTGAGTCTCGATTTCTTCTCAGGTTGGGATCTCAGGGTCGTGAGACCGAGCTCAGGAATCCGGCTCCCCGCTGGGCTTGGAGCCAGTTTAAGATTCCCTCCTCCCCGGCCCATCCCCCACCCCCTCCGCGCGCGCGCTCTCTCAAAACAAAACAAAAGCCAAAAAAACTCTAGCCCGTGAAACCCATGGTTCCATCTATCTTGCTTAGATTGAGATTAAGGCACTTAAACTTGAAAACAAACCAGTTTAAAGAAAACTACTAAGAAAATAATAGCACATTAGATAAGAAGGGATGGCAAAAAGTATTCAAACAACAGGAAAGGCCGAAGTTTAACAATACGCCGCTAGGGCGAAGAGGCTTCGCCGTACACTACACTTCTCTAACAAAGTGAGTTAGTACGGGTGGGGCTGAAGTCGCCACCTCTGCCTGCCCCAGTAGACAGCCAACTTGCCGCGGGATAAAAGTACTAGAAGGGAAACATAACTGGCCCTTGGCTGCGCCAATGGGGTTGCAGCGCGCGGGGCACAACCCCGGGGTTAGAGGAGCCTCACGGAGGAAGTGGCTGGGACACAGCAGGATGAGGAGACTAACCCGCTACCCCTCCAGCAGGGACCGCCGGCCCTTCCTCCGTAATGGGCGTGGGGGCAGCTTCCACCACTAGTCTGTGCTGAGCTGGGAGCGAGCCCTGAGTTTTCTGAGGCTCAGGACTACGGAGGTTCGCGGAGTCCGAGAGATGCAATGTAAGCAGCGCCGCGGCCCGGACACAGGATGCCGTGCTACCCGCACAGCATCGAGGAAGAAGGCAAGAGCCGTGGTTAGGAGGGATGAGGGATGTCCGGTTGCACTACAGGGAAGGAGGCGGGGAGTGTGATGGTTTCTGTAGCAGTGCGGGGACTGGAGGTCGCGATGCTGTGCAGAGAGGGAACAGCGGAGCCAAGAGCTAGTTCCCAATATCTTAGTGCTATGGGAAAAGGAGGAGGAGGAGTAATCGTGGGGCCCCCGCACACCCCGCTGCGGTACACTCACCCTCACCAAAGTCCTTCCGGAAGTCCAAGTTCGAAGATGGCGCCGTCTATCTAGTCGCGGTTTTATGACGAAATCTGGTAGCTACTCTTTATTGACCCCTCCCCCCCACTCCTCTACCCGTGCCTCCAGTGCACAAGGTAAACACGTGAGCGTGGTGGAGACTTTGTGCCCGAAGACGTTTTCTCAGACTATGTATTCCATAATGCAGTGCGGCGAGAGTCCCGCGCCCTTTCGAGCGAGCGAGGCTCCCGGCCTTTAGCCGCGCCGGGGACGCTGCGTGGCCTTCTGGGAATTGCAGTGTCAAGAAAGCAAGATTGACGCCTGCGCGGTGACGGTCGCTGCGCCCCGCGGGTTCCCACGGGGCCTGTACGCGAGCCTCGAGTTTGCGGCGCGCCCAGGCCTTGCCGCCGCTCCCGAGCGCTGAAGCCTACCTAATGGTCAAGATTACCAGCCGTGTAGCAGGCAGGGCCGGGCTGGACTGAGTAACTACCTCGGCACGGTCAGAGTGGAGAACTCAGACCGAGAGGCGGAGGGAGGATAGCTTGGGCCTCCACCGAGGGCAGCCATTCATGAAGTCCTGGATGGGTGCTCCAAAGACCAAAAGGGGCCTGGGGAAAGGACAGAGGGAAACCACTAGGAAAGCCTGGCGTGGGCACGCTCGCTGCACTCTTCTGAGTACAAGCCAGGCTTGGCCCGTGGCCTTGTTTCGGCACAGGCCTTCCCCGCTCCCTCCCTGAGAGATGGGATGCCAGTGAACAAAGAAAGAACGTAACAAATCTCTGCCCTTTCCGGAGACATTTAAAGTCATATAAGTTTTACAGGTCTCAGCATACTAACTAGAAGAGTTCAAGATGTATAAATAGGGACAGGAAAGACTGGAGTAAACCAGTCTTTGTCTTCCCCAAGAATTCCCCCCCCTATTAAATTCCTTTAGTTACACAAAACATTTGAGAAAAACGTGGGAGGAGCTAGCTAAGACTTTAAAAAAAAAAAAAAAAAGCCTGAGTTAAGGGACTCACCCCAACTGCCTTAGCGAATTTAGGCTGTGCCTAACTTAGGCTGTGCCTAACTTAGGTTGTGCCGGGGCTTAGGACCAGCTTTGTGAGAACACAAAATTGGGTGCGGCTCAGGCAGCAGTTCCCCTAATCCGTACTATCTTAAATACTTGTCTGATGGGACAGCTCTAGGAAATGTCTCTCCACTCCTGTTGCCTCAGATCAGGCCATCTTTGACTTAACTGCAAAATCTTTTATATTACTTGTATTCACTTTTGGAATAAGATATTCACGTGGCTCAAAATTCAAAGGATACATAGAGTATAAAGTGGAGACTCCCTTCTACCTGTCTCCACATGCACACAATCAGTTCCTAGTTACAGATCCAAGATATTTTATTTATACACATATGAAATGCATATATATCTTTACCCTTTTAATTCAAACAATGAATACACACACTGTCCTGCATCTGCCTTCTTTTAACTGAGTGTACCTTGGAGATTGTCCTTTTTTTTGGTATTAAAACCTTCCTCAGGGTAGTCCTGGTGGCTCAGTGGTTTAGCACCATCTTCCGCCCAGGGCCTGATCCTGGAGACCCGGGATCGAGTCCCACGCCCGGCTCCATGCATGGAGCCTGCTTCGCCCTCTGCCTGTGTCTCTGCCTCTCTTTCTGTGTCTCTCATGAATAAATAAGTAAAATCTTAAAAAAAAAAAAAAAACCTTCCTCATTCTTTATTATGGCTGCTTAGTAATGATATAAATGTAGGAAATAGTTGACCCTTGAACACAGGGGTCAGGGGTGCTAACCCCTGTGCAGTGGAAAATCTCTCCCCAAAAACTTTACTGAATAGCCTGCTGTTGGCTGGAAGCCTATAAACTGTCAATACATATTTTGTATGTCAATATGTATTATATACAGTATTTCTTACAGTAAGCTAAAAAAATACAGTAAGCTAGAGAAAGGAAAATGTTAAAATCATAAGGAGAAAATACATTTACAGTACCGTAGCATAACAACAACAAAAAAATCGGTGGACCCACACAGTTCAAACCCATGTTGTTTAAGGGTCAACTATAATTTGAGTTAGTCCCTTGTTCTTATTAATGGGTATTTAGGTGGTTTCTAATCTTTTGCAATTGTAAACAATTCTGCTACAAATAACCTGTTACTTCAAATGTGTAATCTATGGGTAGGAAGCATTATAAATTTCTGGAGGCAGAGTTGCTGGACCAAAGTTTTGATGCATTTATAATTTTGATTGACAAGCAATCTTTCTATTGATCTGTTTCTCTGCCTCTAATCTCTACCAGTTATCTTTCTAAAGTATAGAGCTGACCCTGTGGATCCTCTGCTTAATTTTAATGATTAATATGCTCAATAACTTAACCCATGAGCTGATAAATCTTTTTTTTTTTTTTTTAAGAGAAAGCCAACTATTCTATAACTACACATTGTATGACACTGGAAGTAGTGATCAATTCCTGTAAACTAGCAAATAAAAGGAAAGAAACACTTATCTCATCTTTGCAGTATGAACTATAATTCAGAATAAGTAGAAGGAATTCTTTTTAGAAGATTATCAGCTAGCAAATATGGAAAGAATCCTAGAATTAGGGGAAAAAATAATTTTGCATCCCCTAATGAAATAATCGAAGCAGTAACCACCAGTGAATGAAACCACTAAATGAAAACTTGAGAAAATTTAAAATGTCAAACTTTAAAACTGGATCCACTCAAAACTAAACAGCTATTATTTGCCTCCTGATGTGACGCTATATGAAATGCAACACCACTTACGAAGTATTCTTGCCCAAAAAGTTGAATGGAGTTAGAGGAATGAGTTAATTGACACTACATGGAAACCAAAAGTCAAATCCAGTGGAGAACATTTTATAAGACAACCTTATTTCCGGAACAAATCTTGTCTGAGAACAGAAGGGAGGTTGAGGAGACTACTTCTGATTACAATAAATTGAACACCTGCTAACCAAATGTAATGTACAGATTTGTTTGGATCCTAATTCAAACAAACCAACTGTAAAAAAGCCAGTTTTTGAGACAATCAAGAAAATTTGATTATGGATTGAGCAATACTAAGAATTTAATAGGTATAACAACACAGTAAATGTCTGTATTTCTTACAGACACAAACTGAGGTTTGTAGGAGTGAAATGATACAATATCTTGGATTTCCTCTAAAGTAACTTCAGCAAGGGAAAAAAAAAAAAGGAAATAAAAAGCGAGCACACGTGGCCAATCTTGATAATTATTGTTTCTGGGACAGGGATTCTTAGCACAGTTCACTCTACACACATGTACACACAAAATGGAGGACTCTCCCATTTTTTTAGACTAATCACAATGGTAAAGACTCACAGTCTGGCCCCAACCCAACCTACCTTTGCAGCTTTATCTTTCACTCTCCACATAAGCCTCGGGTCTAGCTTCACTATACTGTACTGGACACTTTGGATTGGCCACTCGGTTTCTGAATTCAAGCTATTCCAGCTGCTGATGTGCCTTCCCATTCTTTTCCAACTGGGAAACTCCCTACCCTCGTAGGTCACATGCTCCCTGTGAAGTCCTCTCCAACCTTAATAGATTTCCTGGTATCATCTATGGTTGCCTCCTAGGAACACTGTTCATATGAATAGTGGAACTTCTCTCATACTGCAGATACTATCCACTTCCACCATGATGAATGAATATTTGTCAATGGCAGATAGCATAGAAATTAGGGCACAGTCTTAATTTATAATTGCCTGAGATTACAAGCTGCTTGTTACTCTTATCCTGGACAAGAGCCTCTCCATGCCTTAGCTGTGTTGCCTTGCCAAGTAGCAACCTCCATGTCTGTTTTCTTATCTGTAAAATTTCTTTTCATGGAGCTACCTTAACCTTCCCAAACAGATCAGAAAGGGGTTAAAGCACTTTCCAACACGTAGGTACTCAATGTTAAAAATACTAAATAATATGTAATGACTTAATATGTCAATATATTCTATTAATGATTCTAAAATACTAAAAATATCTCTCTGAAAAGAAAAAAATAAAAATAAAATAAAAAAATAGAAAATAAAATAAAATAAAAATATCTCTCTGATTTTTCCCTATATTCCTCCTCATACCTAGCTCAGTGTCTGTAACCTAAGTGATGGCGATACTAAAAGACATACAAAGGCACCCGAGTTTCTGAATGCAGGGAGTATGTCATTTATTGACCCTGTGTTCCCCCACTCACTGGTCGCTACTCTTGACTCGTAGAACAACCGGTACAGAACTGCAAGGAATCATCCCCAGCTCCGTGATCACCAGATCCACCAGTTCCGGGGGGGTCACGTCATAGACTAGATTTAACAACCGCAGGGACAGGTGGTTCTGCCAGTTAGCCAGGGCCACATGTTCTCCTCGCTCACAAAGCAGATCATCGGGGTCATCTGCAATGGGAGACGTACCCATTTATGTCCTTGTGGAAAACAAGATGTAGTTCGACCTTCCCTCCTCCCTTCCAAAATTCAGATCTTTGAAACCTTCTCTCTGCCTCCTGGGCTCCTTACCTAGCTCATTAGAGACAAAAGCATCAGTCTGCACACGCTCACAGAACTTGTATGTTTCACAGCAGACCAGCACTGGCACATTATGGGCTCGTGCCACCAGGGCCAGCTGTGCTGTCCCTACCCGTGACATCACGGACCCGTTGGCCAGGAGTGCGTGAGCTCCCAATAGCACCTTAGAAACCTATTTATTTTGAACAGTGGAGAGGGAGAGAAAATGTGATATGTGATTAATGCACAATCAGGTTCCCCACTTCCTGCCCAGGATAGCAATATTAAGGGCAATAACAGAACTTAATGATAGTTCTTCTTAGAAAACACCTGACCATTGACCCCACTGCACCTCCCACAAGAAAATAAAACTCTGAAGTTACTTTTGTCCTGTCTCCTCTTCATGGCTGCTAATTTACTGTTCATATGACACTGTGCTATAACATGTTGTAGATGTTTTTCCTATTAAATACAAACAGGGCTATAAAAGTTTAGTATTTTTAAATAATTGTAACCTTGGGAAGACAGGATTTTATCTATACCACTACACCCTTTTACCTCCAACTTTGGAGTCCCTTTCCTCTGCCCTCACCTCTGGGAGCACATAGGAGGCTGCAGGAATCAGCAGGTAGGAGGCAGGGACCCCAGCACGGACCAGAGAACGTAGTGTGTGCCTTCCCTCCAGCCGTGGCCGGCTGTCCACCACTACCACCCGAAACCGCCGGCCCTTAGCCCAAGCCTCCTGAAGGATTCGTGATACCAGAGACGAGCTGGAGTGAATGGAGAGGAGGATTCAGTTATAGATGTCACTAACGGACAGGCAGCCAGCTCACTGCTAAAGGGCAAAGGGGCAATCTTTTCTTCAGATTGTTATACCCCCCAATTTTCTGTCATAGGGTCCGGACCATACCATCCATATACCAGGATCACATCTCCATTATTGATCTTCTTATAAGCAAAGCGGGAAATTGCCTGAGCTGCAAGCACAATCTTCTCTTGCACATACCGATCAATGGCTGCTCGAAGTTCTGACTTGGCCTAAATGGATTAAGATGCTTAGGGAACAAGAAATGGACACATTTCTTCCTTTGATGATCATGCCAGATGCTTGAGTATGTGTACAATGATGGTTGAAAGTGGGCCAAAAGGGGGCCCAAAGGTGGCATAAGTCAGCCAGCCCAACCACTTCCTTAACCCTTGACCAGGGCAGAATGGCCTCACTGTCACTTCTGGGAGTCCTGATTGTGTTTCTCAGCTGTACCCTCAGGGGTATGCTTTGCTCATTCCTCATATTCATCACCTCCTCTTCCCGCTTGGAGCTGCTCACACCCGTGATCTCCTTGTTAAGGAACTTGATGGCGTTGTACATGCTTGCTGACAGGGGACGGCACTGAGTCAGGAAGCTACAAAGACAATACCTCGTGTTTGTGTGACTCTATAATGTGCGACTCTACAACTTACATTCGTGCTTAAATATGTTTTCTTTAATAAAGAAGACAAAGAACAGAAAAATAAAATAAGAGGTAAAAGAGCAAGAGAGAGGGTACAAAAAGAGGACTAGGTGAGGGGGCAGCAGACTTGCGGTGGTTGTCCTTACCTGAAGTAGGGCTTTAGTTTATTCACTAGATCCCTTGAGAGTTCTTCATTGGGAGGTGTTGTGTAATCTTGAATTACCTATAAGGTACACAAAGTTATCAGCAAAACATCTCCTAATAAAGGGCTCTGAAAGGGGGCTAAGGCAAGTTTCACTGAACAAAGCGTTCTGAAGGTGGAGTCATTCCCTCTGTCCCTCAGAGATTACTTTGGGTAAGAGGAATCTGGGGTAGTGCTGGGGAAGGTGGGACTGGGTCACAGAGGGAACAAGACAGGGCTTACCTGCTGCAAGGCACGAAGCAGGGCAATACACCGGGCATTGGAGCCACTGACCAGGCCCTGGGAGTACTGCAGCCCGAGTCGCACCATGGCTGGGTGGATCACAGAGGATGGGATGCTGATGGGATGGCGGTGTCACACACTTTGCAAGGGAGCTTGAGTACCTACTGCCCACCTGCCCCTGATGAAAAGGAACTTCCTTCACTAGCACAGACACCCCCATTTCCTCTAGAGCTTTGCCTTGTGTGCAGGCTTCTTCCCATAGACCCCATCTCAAATTTCCAGTCACTTTCAATACTAAGTTACCACAACTCCTAGAACTTAAAAGTTACAACAATTTCATAGAATCCTACCTCATATATTGAGTCAGAGAGTTTTGTCTGCTGTACTGGGGTAGGTGGGAGAAAAGACTGACTTTGGATCCATAATCGTTTCGTGTAGGAACCTTGACAAAATAAGAGACAGGACCAATGGAAAATAAACAGTGAGGCTACTTGGCCCCAAATACCCTGTCTTCTTCAGGGTATCATTTGTCTCGAGCACCTTTCCCCCCTTCCTCTAACCCATCTCCCTTAGGCAATTTCTGGCCAGGCATTGAAACCACTTCCTACCTGTTGCTGCTCTGGTTTTTTAGCAAGCCTTCTCAGAAGTGTAAGGTCATCAACCTGAGTGTGCTCAGGGAGACGCTTCACTCCTAAAAGATAATGACCATGTTTTCAAGACACTGTAGGTGATAATGAGAAATCTGCTTTTAAGGAATAAGGGACATCAAGAAAGATGGATGGGGGAGATGAAAAACGGGGAAAAAAAGAGTAGAAGAAATAGAGATAGGATGAGGTTGAGTGGAGAATTCTGAACTCTTGGTCCCAAGGCTAAGAATGGGAAGGGAGAACTGTTTTACTGTGGGAAAGCCTGAGCTAACACAAGAATTAAAATAAAAACAGAGGGACACCTGGGTGGCTCAGCGGTTTAGCACCTGCCTTCAGCCCAGGGTGTGATCCTGGAGTCTCGGGATCAAGTCCCACATTGGGCTCCCTGCACGGAGCCTGCTTCTCCTTCTGTCTGTGTCTCTGCCTCTCTCTCTCTCTCTCTCTCTGTCTCTCATTAATAAGTAACTAATCTTTAAAAAGAATAATAAAATCAAAACAGAGGGATGCCTGGGTGGCTCAGCAGTTGAGCATCTGCTTTCAGTTCAGGGCATGATCCCAGGGTCGGGAGATTGAGTCACGTATCGGGCTCCCTGCAAGGAACATGCTTCTCTCTCTGTCAATGTCTCCACCTCTTTCTCTGCGTCTCTCATAAATAAATAAATAAAATCTTAAAAAAAATAATAAAATCAAAACAGAGGTCTTGAAACAAAGGGAAGGTACCTGAAGGGGTTTCTCCAGCAGTGCTGGGGCAGGCCCGAGGTGGTGGCCCTCCTTGTTCTCCTTTCCTTGCCTGTTTCAGGGCCCGCTCAGCCTCCTGCTTAGCCCGCCGTTCAGCACGAAGTTCAGCTTTACTTCGACCAGTTGGAACTTTCTCCCCAGCAGTGGCCAACTGACTGCCTGGTCCTGGCAGTTCTTTGGCTGGGCCTACTAAAGACAGAAAGAAGACATGCCCAAGCCCCAGGCAGGTAATATCTATGCCCCAGCCAAAGCTTCTCTGCTCATCTAAATTTCCTTACTGCCTACTTGTTCAAACCAACTTTGTCCCGTCTCCTCCTCTTCTCTCCCACACATCCCTCTACGAGTTCCACACCCCAGTCATTTAAAAAAGCCTTCGCACCTTGCTGCTGGGCTGCAGGTACAACAGGGGCAGTTTTTTCTGGTTCTGCTCCCTTTTCCTCCTTCCGCTTCTTCTTCTGCTGTTTTTTTTCCTTCCGAAGCTGCAACTTCTCTTCTTGGGTCATCTCCCTCCCCACTGCCTGAGACACAAACATAGAATACAGCTCTTCCCCAAGTCCAAAGATAAAAAACAAAAACAAAATACTACTGGTGCCTTCCAAGATTCCCATAAGGTAAAGCCCCCAATCCTGACTCCAACCAGCTGTTAACAAGATTACATCCCATAGAGATGGAAGCTTCTCCTCCAGGTTCAGAGTCACATACTGTTAGGGATGAAAAAAAAACTGTAAAAATCTGGCGTTCCGGAGAAATAAAGTGAAACGAGGATGGAGGCTGGGGCCCAATGAAGCTGCCACACAGCCTCCTGCGTAGAGCCTGACAGGCGTTTTCCGAGGGCACTCTCACTTACCCCAGGCCGAGTAGAAAGCTCCGCCTTCATCCCAGACCCCGAATCTGCATCAGAAAACAGATCACAAAGTGAGCCTGAGAGGCTCCGGGAGGGTTTGTAGGAGCTCGTACTCGCCGCGGCTGGCTGCTGGGTCTGCATGACCACGGCTCCGCCACCAGGCGGGAGGCAAGCCAGGGATCCGCGTGGAGACGCAAGGTGCGGCAAGATCAAAGGAAGGCGGGGGAGGCAGCCGGCCTGGGCCCCCGCCCTTCTCTCCAGAGCCAGGCGGGACGCGGCGCGGGGCTGCGCCCCAGGCAGTACACCCCAGAGTCCGGAGAGGCACCGGAACGGAGCGACAGGACCCAGAGGGACTCAGGGCTCGGCCGCAGCCGCCCGCTGCGCGGCGGCTCGCGTACCAGTTCGTGTGCCCCCGCCCTTCACTCACCCTCACGAACAGCCACAGCCACGGCAGCCATCACCCTCGGTCCTAGGCTCCGCCCGCCGCGGTCCCAGGGCCTACAGCGCCACCTGGGCCGACCCCCGCGGCGCACAGCCCTCCGCGGACTACAATCTCCGACGTGCACTGGGGCCCCGCCCCGGGCTACGGGCGCCGATTAGGGCCCTCTCAGCTTTGGGCTCCCGGGCGTGGCAGTCGGCTCTTGCTCTTTAGACTACAGTTCCCAGCATGCCCGGGGCGCTGCGCCCCGGAGCAGACGTCCCACCACCCTTCCCACCTCCGATCTCAGCAACCCCCCCCCAAAATGGCGAGTGAGGCAGCGGGGACGCGCTGAGCGGCGGAGGCGAGCGTGTAAAGCCGCTGCGGCCCTGTCAGTCCGGAGCCCGGCTGGGCCCTGCCGCAGGGAACATGCACTTTTCCATTCCTGAAACCGAGTCCCGCAGCGGGGACAGCGGCGGCTCCGCCTATGTGGTGAGGAGCGGCCGGAGCCGGGCCGGGCAGGGGCGGGGATAACGGGCCGGAGCCCTCTCCCAGCGGCCTCCGAGGCCTGGCCGCCACCCTTGGGGCCTGGTCCCAAGCCGCCGACTGCCGACGGCTTCGCTAGGAGCTTATATCCCGTCTCAGATGCGCCCAGAGGTCGCCCCATCTCCTCCAGGTCCTTTGTTCGCCCGCGTCGTCTCCCCCTGGATGGGCTGCGGCCGCTCTGGTGGGCGTCATTGGCCTCTTGGGGAGGGAGACTGCGCGACACTAGGGCCCGAGTTGCCCCCGGGCTGGTCCTTCTGCTTTAGAACTTGACCCTGGGGAAACAGACTAATAAACCCTCGGACAATCTCGGTGCGTTACTCAGGCGTAGCTTGTGCCAGACGACTTCTGGCCAGCGTTTTCAAGGGGGTCGCCCAGACCGAGACCCTAAAACGCTTGCCTGCTTTTGTGTCTTCAGGCCTACAACATTCACGTGAATGGAGTCCTGCATTGCCGGGTGCGCTACAGCCAGCTCCTGGGGCTGCACGAGCAGGTGGGACCAGCACCCCTGCCTTGAGGCAGCTTTCAAGCCCTTTCCTACACCTGGGCATCGGTGTCTCCATTTCTCCCCACTTGGCTTCCTTGTAGATGTTCCCCTTTAATCACTGCCGCTGGGGAGGATCTGGTGCTTTATCTTAGGATTGACATTTCCGGGGAACTCCCTAAGAAGCTTAGTGTCTGCTGCTGTAACTGCTCTTCCTTATATTCACATCCGCCTTTCTGCTTCCCTGTCGGCAGTCTTACTTCAGCCTTTGCCTGTGCATGGAAAAACTGACCTCCCCCCTCCCTTCTTTGCTGCCAAAGCACATTCCTTCTGTCATCTGAGCTGCAACTTGAAATTCTTTTCCCTTCTCATACAGATCATTCACAGGATCCTTCTGTGTTCTTTAGCTCATTTCAGTGGCCTAGCTGTTCAGTTATCCTTATGTATCTCTGACGCAATGTTTCTATGTTCTCCTCACCAGATTTCGAGCTCTCTTCAACTCAGTGCAGAGTCCTGGTTCTACTGATGACTAGCTGTGCAGCCTTGAGCAATTTCTTTGGGCCTAGTTTCTAAGACCTAAAAATGTATTTGTCGATCTGCAAAGTCCCTTTAAGTCTTAAAACCTTTTGTGAACCTATTTTGCTATATTTAACTGGGAACATAAATTTTCCTTAAAAAGCTCTTTGGTTCCAGTGAGGGTTCAATGAACACAGTCTTGCTAGATAATCAAAGGTTTTCCCTAGGCCCTGGCCCTACACAAACCCTACCCACACCGTGAAGGGGCTGACGTGTACATAGTAAGATAAGAAAGAACTTATGTTTAGGACACTCCGAGAAAGGAATAATTTCCTGGATGACTAGGGTACATGGGGGAGGGAGGGGAGGGAAAGGGAGCCTAAAAGAACATTGTGACTGACTGTGGATTGCGTCTTCTCTTTCGCTATGTTTATGTGAAGGGTTGTATCTCTTTCTCCAAATAGCTTCGGAAGGAGTATGGGGCCAATGTCCTTCCTGCATTTCCCCCAAAGAAGCTTTTCTCTCTGACACCTGCTGAGGTGGAACAGCGGAGAGAGCAGTTAGAAAAGTACATGCAAGCTGGTGAGTGGCTGGAGGGAACTTTAGGCTGTGTTGAGAGCTATGGAAAGAGACTCAAAACAGCTGGTTCTGTAGACTTGGCCTAAATTAATTTCTACATCTGGGGATTCTCTTGATTTGTTAATTAGGAAAAGTAAATAGCATGTAGGAATGCTCTAGGTATTTGTAAAGCTATTTGGTCAATATACTAATATAGTTTGGAAATACCACTGTAACACTATGTAGCCTTAAAGCAGTTTAGATTGGTGGGGAGAACTGAATTTGTATCTGACATGCTTTAGATTAACATCATTGTTATTTCCCTAGTTCTATAGACTGGACTCAACTAGATGGCAGCCAAGGGTGGGGCAGGTGAAGAATTTATGCAAACAGTGAGTGAGGTGAGGCCAGCTGGGGGATGTGACAGGCCATCATCAGCCCAGGAAATGGGGTAGGGGAGGAAACTACCAAGAAAAGAGCTGGGGGGAGTCAAGAGGGAGTTCTAAATTACTGGAACATTGTTCTCTTGTCCCCTCAGTTCGGCAGGACCCACTGCTTGGGAGCAGTGAGACCTTTAATAGCTTCCTGCGTCGGGCACAACAGGTAAGGTTCTGGGTGGGACCGAGATTTAAGGGAAGCATTTTCCTATAGGGCCATGTCGTTTTAAGGCAGTGGCTACAGAGAAATCATCTTGGCACCTATTTTTTTATGGGATGGGACTTTTGCTGTACCAATGAGATCAAGAAAACCCAGCCTGTAATTAAGCAGCTGAGAATAAAGACACTAGGAAGGACCTAGACATGAGTTGGGGATGGGTCAGAGCTAGACATGGGGCAGGTGTTAACAAGGTGGTGTCTCTGTTCTTATGTATGTTCACACCAGGAGACACAGCAGGTCCCCACAGAGGAGGTTTCCTTGGAAGTGCTGCTCAGCAACGGGCAGAAAGTTCTGGTCAATGTGCTAACTTCAGATCAGACTGAAGATGTCCTAGAGGTGAGGTACTTGTATTGCAGTGCCCCACCTCCCCTGCACCCCAGGGTTCCAGGTTTAGGGGTAATTGTAACAGCTAGTATGATGAGCTCTACTTGCTTCCTGATTCCTAGGCTGTGGCTGCAAAACTGGATCTTCCAGATGACTTGATTGGATACTTTAGTCTCTTTCTAGTTCGAGAGAAAGAGGATGGAACCTTTTCTTGTGAGTTTCTGTGGACTTGACTGCTTCCTTGTGCTTCTAGGGGTAAATTTGCCCTGCCAATTCCTCCCAAAATATGACATTTCCTCAGGGCTCCTCTCTTGACTTTTCTCTCCTTGAATCTCATGACATTTTCCTTTTTTTCTTTTTAACTCATAGTCGTACGGAAGTTGCAAGAGTTTGAGCTGCCTTATGTGTCTGTTACCAGCCTTCGGAGTCAAGAGTATAAGATTGTGCTAAGGAAGAGGTCAGGGCTGGGCTTGGAGGAGGGGGAGGTACTGGATTGGATTACTGGGCCATGTACTAAGAAGAACCTGGACAAGGGGATAGTGCTGGGTGTTTCTACTAGGCCTTCCAGGCTTCTTCCCACTATACTACCATTTGCCCAATAGTTTTAGATTGTTCCTGTCTTCTTTTTTTTTTTTGTTCCTGTCTTCTATCCACGTCTCTTGCCTTACCCCAGCTTAGCCCCGTTACCCCTTTCCACCCCCTTGGCCTCACAGTTATTGGGACTCTGCCTATGATGACGATGTCATGGAGAACCGGGTTGGCCTGAACCTGCTATATGCTCAGGTGAGCTTGGAGCTGCCTCAGAACCCTTCCCCTGAAATAGATACTGGTGCCCCCACTCTGCAAAGAAAACTTTTCATGTCTTTACTTCCAGTTCTGGGGAGAGTTCCTAGAATACTGTCAGGGCACCTGGCAACAACCTGCTCCCCCTACTTTGTAAGCTGCCATAGTCAAGGTCTTACTGCAAGGAGGTCACTCAAGCATGGGGCTAAGGATCAGGCTGGACAGAGGTAACTGGACCTCTGACTGGAAGTCCCCAACCCCCTCATCCTTTCTCTCTGTTGTAGACAGTATCAGACATTGAGCGTGGGTGGATTCTGGTCACCAAGGAGCAACACCGGCAGCTCAAATCTCTGCAAGAGAAGGTCTCCAAGAAGGAGGTGGGCCCGTTTTCCTATCTCCTTCCAGCCCTCCTTCCAAGGGCTGTTTTCTGACACACATACCCCACTCCCCCGCCGCTGACCCACCCCGCGTGGTGACTGGGTTTCAGTTCCTACGACTGGCTCAGACCCTGCGGCACTATGGCTACTTGCGCTTTGATGCCTGTGTGGCTGACTTCCCAGAGAAGGACTGTCCCGTGGTGGTGAGCGCAGGCAACAGTGAGCTCAGCCTCCAGCTCCGCTTGCCTGGCCAGCAACTCCGTGAAGGCTCCTTCCGGGTCACCCGCATGCGGTGCTGGCGGGTCACCTCCTCTGTGAGTTGGGGTAGGCCTTTGGGATGGTGGCCTGGCAAGCCTTGAGCTTTGGGATTGGTCAGGATGATCTCAGCCTAACTCTCCTTTGTCTCCCAGGTGCCACTGCCCAGTGGAAGCACAAGTAGCCCAGGCCGGGGCCGGGGTGAGGTGCGCCTGGAACTGGCTTTTGAATACCTCATGAGCAAGGACCGGCTACAGTGGGTCACCATCACCAGCCCCCAGGTGTGAGCTCACCCTCAGGCCTCCTCTGGAGCCCATTGCACCGTCTCTTAGATACCCAAGTCTAGGGCTTCCAGGACTCCATGTGAGTGGGAGCCCTTGTCTTAGGGGTGCTGGGCTCAGAATGACAACTCTAGTCAGGCTGAGCTCTCTTCTTGCCCTCAGGCTATCATGATGAGTATCTGCTTGCAGTCCATGGTAGATGAACTGATGGTGAAGAAATCTGGTGGCAGCATCAGGAAGGTAAGCAACAGGTGTGGACCAGGCAGCTGAGTGGTTGTGCTCTCCCCACCTCTTGTCTTAGGGCTTCTCCCAAGAGGAAGAAGTGATAGGGATTCCAAAGGGATTCTGTCCTTATCAGCACTTCATGTCTCCATCCCTAGATGCTGCGCCGGCGAGTGGGGGGCACCCTGAGACGCTCAGACAGCCAGCAAGCAGTGAAGTCCCCGCCCCTGCTTGTAAGTGTCACTTTCAGATCAGTACCCCATCTCCCAGCCTGGCCTTATTTTCCCCACTGAGGTCTCTGACACCTCTGCCTTTTCCTTCCCCAGGAGTCACCTGATGCCAGCCGAGAGTCCATGGTTAAACTCTCAGTGAGTTTCCCATGAGGGTTGGTGAGGTTGGTGGTTGGTGTTGGTAGGGGGATTTCACGAGGCTTGAGTCCTCTGACCCCAACCCTACCTTTGTTACAGAGCAAGCTGAGTGCCGTGAGCTTGCGGGGGATTGGCAGTCCCAGCACAGATGCCAGTGCCAGTGATGTCCACGGCAATTTTGCCTTCGAGGGCATTGGAGATGAGGATCTGTGATCTCCAGTGCTCAGATGTCTGCCCTGTACCCTGGAGGAATGTTCAGAAACTTGCCCTGTGCCTGTATCCCCCAAGCCAGGGGCGGGAGGGGTCTTTTCTTTCCTTCCTTCCCCTTTCTTCTCTTGGCCAGGGGCTTCCTAACCCACCTTCCCTTCCACCCTCTGGGCTGGCTGCACAAAGGATTCTTCTCTTTCCAGAGCTAGCCCTCAATGCCAAATTAGCATTTAGTATTTTGCACAAACTCCAAGGGACCATGGCTACCTGCCTTGGGGAGGAACCACAGCTTCCCCTGGGGCTGCTTCTGGCTTCTTGGGGCCATGGGCCAAGGGGATGGGCAGAGGTCTATGTATGGTCTGGCCCAACTCCCCATCATTAAACTCAGCCTGATTGCTGCCTACCTCTGGTTCCCTTTCACTGCCCTCCCCCTTCCCCATCATGGCACAGACTGCTGTGCTAAGGTGAGGTGGAGCTGTGCTTGCCACTGCCAATTCAGCATAGACATGGCTTTGTTAGTGTTTCCTTTATTATAAAGCACTGAAATAAGTTAAATAAACAGGTGGGAGGCTGGGCAGTCCCCCAGCCAGTTCCTCTGCTGCCCCTGGGAGCAGTGGAGGTGAATACAGGGCCCTTCTCACTGAGCTCATTAAGTGCATCAGTCAAGTAAGGCCCCTGGTCCATATGGGCCCCTTGCCCATGGGGTTTGGGCTGGTCCATATAGTGCCTAGGGTAGTCTGTGGAGCCCCTGGCCAGCGGGGGAGGAAGTAGAAGGTGGCTTCTGGTCCATCTGTATAAAACGTACAGGAGAGTCAGGGCTAATCCACAGGGCCCTGAGGGAGAACAACCTAGTTCAGGGTGAGTCTGTATGGAGAGCCCGGCTACCTGCAGTGCTCAGGGGTGTGGGACCCCGAGAGCTCAACACAGAGGAGGGGCTATGAGGCGGGGCCCAACCCTCAGAGGCAGAGAGGCCAGGCCCTCCTGCCCCACCATGGCCATGCACCTTCTGGTGGCGTTTGTAGTTGTCCCAGTGGCCTGTGGTGTAGGCGCAGGTGGCACAGCGGAAGGGCTTCTCGCCTGTGTGCCGCAGCATGTGGCGTTTGAGGTTCATGCTCTGATTGCAGCTGTAGTTGCAAAGGCTACACCGAAAAGGTTTGTCCCCAGAGTGGATACGACCATGACGCTTGAGGTTGGCCAGGTTGCCACAGGCATAGGGGCAGAGGGGGCACTTGTAGGGCTTCTCTCCTGTGTGGACACGCTGGTGCCGTTTCAGGTTATCCAGATGAGCAGAGGCATAGGGACAGCGAGCACAGCGGAAAGGCTTCTCGCCACTGTGCGTCTTCATATGCCGAGCCAGGTGGTTGGGATAGTGGGTGGCAAAGGGGCAGAGGCTACAGGCGAAGCCTTTGTCACTGGGGCCCTGGGGTCCCCCGCTGGCACCCCCTCCGGCCTCTCCTCGCATGCAGCGCCCACACATGGCAGCTCCCAGCCGACTACCCTCCCCCTCCTCCAGCTCTTGTCCACAGTTCCGGCAGGTCCAAGGGAACAGCAGCTCTGGCAGTGGTTCTGATCCAGTCCCACAGAGGCCCTCCCCTTCACCCCGCAGCTGCCCACAGTCCGGCAGGAAACTGGCACCACCTGGTGGCACATGGAGGCTCAAATCTGGAAGCAGCAGAGCATCTGTGGAGACAATGAGGCCTGAGCCATGAATCCGAATATCCCTAGGGCCACCCACCCATGTCCCAGGTTCTTTTGGTTCCCAGCTCTTTACCTTCAGGTCGCCGGGGCACTGCCCCCTCCTGCTCTGTGGGACTGGGAGGCCGGGTGGGACGTGGAGCACAGCAGCGGAAGCCACAGGTCGGGCAGGGAGGAGTGGGGGGCCCCGCGTGGGTGCGCTGATGCCGCCTCAGGTTGCCCAGGCTGCTGCAGGCAAAGGGGCAGTGGGGACAGCGGTAGGGCTTCTCGCCAGTGTGGGTGCGGGTATGTCGCGTCAGGTTGACGAGCTGGGCTGAGGCGTAGGGGCAGCGGCCACAGCGGAACGGCTTCTCCCCGCTGTGTGTCTGCATGTGCCGCTTCAGGTGGCTCGAGTAGTGGGACACGAAGGCGCAGAGGCGGCATGAGTATAGTAGCCGTGGGGGCAGCGGGGGCCCCCCACCCGGCCCTCCTGCCCCACAACACGGCCCCTCACCTGTCGGCCCCCCACACAGCTGGCAGGCTGGGCCTGGCCTCTCACCCCTGGCCTCCCCTGGACCCCTGGCTGGTTCCTCAACTTCACTCTCGGCACTTAGCGGCCGGCCGCCCCCAGACTCGTCATCACTCAGCCCGTAGGGAAGCCCAGGCCTGGCCCCCAGAGAGTCTCCTGGTAAGACATAAGAAGAGACATCAACACAGGGGTAGGACCAGACTCCAAACTTGCGTTCTCAGTGGTCTCCCCCTTGCGTGGTCCCACCCTTTACTTCAGTGATCCTGAAAACTGAATTATCTGCTTCTGAGTTCGTACTAACCTAGTGATGACAGCTGTACCTAACTCCACTGCACAGAAAAAGGTCAAAGGCTCACAGTGGACCACAGACTGAAATGAATCAATAATGTAATTAGCTGATTCTTGGAATAAGAAAGTAAAAATACACAAGGCAGAGGCCTGAGACCTTATTTTAAGCTCTATCTTAGTAAGATCCTTTTCAGTAACAGAACTGATTATAAAATAAAAACGATGTCAAGGGTGAGGCAAAATCTGGAATGCCGTGGTAACAAAGTAATGTACCTAAAAGATGGATTTTCTTTTACATGGATTCCCTCAATGACTTTCAAAAACATCCTTCATATAGGTGGCATAAGTGGGTAGGTGGTGCAGCAAATTAGGATGGGGTGATGTTAGGATCACTGGGAAAAGGAATGTGCAAGAATACTTGAGGGTAGGGACCAAAACCTCAATAACAAAGCTTATAATACTGCAGGTGAAGGGGAATTAGATTAGCCATAACTTAATTTGAATAAGATATTATTTCCCTGAAACTCTTAAAGTAAACTTCACATAAGGAATGTGCTAGGCAGGAAAACAAGGTTATTAAAAGGGCATTAACTTTTAACCAGTTGCTCCATGTGATTCATCCCCTGTCCTATTCATACCACCTTTGGACCAGGCCCCAGAACTTCCCCTCAACAAAGTGATGGAGCTCACTGGACCCTTAGGCAAGTGAAAAAGTCTAGCTCAAATCTAAACCAAATCACCCCTAGTTTGGCACTGTTCCGTGTTTTGCTCACTGGCACTAAATCCTAATCGACCTCTTGAAGGACTGAGGTTCTGGTGGTCGCTAATCCTTGATCAAGTCCCTCAAACCCACCTTCAGAGTCTCTCTCGAAGCCCATGAGCTGGTCGCTGTTGCCGTCACCTTCCTCCTCTTCCTCTTCCTCTTCCTCCTCAAACTCCAGATCCTGGCCTAGTAGCAAATCACTCTCCAATACCAGGGCCCCGGGTCCTTCATCGAGGGAGTCTTCGGTATCCACTGAAGAGGGGAGGGGGCTTGAAGATTCTCCCTCAGGAACCGTGCCCATCATCCACACCCCGGGAGCCAGCCCTCGCAGCCCGTACTTCCCGAACTCGCAGACCCTCTCGGGTTCCCTTAGTAGCTCGGTAGGAAGCTAGGAGTCCAGATCGCCCACCCCATACCTCAGGAGTCCCCCTCCACCCCGACCTGAACCCACTCCACTGACCCCACCCCCGCTCCTCCCCCCTCGCGGCCCCTGACCCCTGACCTTTGACCCCCTCGCATTTCACGGGCTGCGGGTGGCTCTGCTTCCTTCGGGGCATCGTGACCGGCTCCAGCCCGACGCGCCTCCGGCCTGTGGCCGCCCGGCCCCGCCCCTCCCAATCCGGCCTGCCCGCCCGCCCTTCTTCTCAGGGCCCGCGGGCCGCCCCCATGCAGCGGCGCGGGCCCCGGGCAGCCCCCTGCCCTGGCCCCGGCGCCCAGCTCAGGCCGCTCCCGCCGCCGCCGCCGCGTCCATTCATGGAGCCCCCTACCCCCCCTACGGAGACCAGCTGGTACCTCCGTCCTCGCTTCCGCTTCCGCTTCCGCAAAGCCACACGGGACATGTAGTCCGTGGAAAGCAGAAGCGGCGAAGACGTCCACTGCGTGACCAGGAAGTGATTGTGACGAAAAGAAGCAGGCGAGCCAATCAGAAATGAGATAGAAACCAGGCGGGTGAGAAGGGCCAGAGAAGCCCTTGGCCTTGCTTTCAGTCTTAAGAGTTGCCCGGCTGGTCCTAACCCCTTTCTGGAGGAACTAGGAAACTATTCCTGACTCCGAAAGGGAGTGAGGATGAGCCGCGACGCTAGGCCAGTCTGCCAGCAGCGTGGGGAGCTGCAATAACTTGGGCCCTCTCTGCCCACCCCCCACCCTCACCCCCATCCCCCACCCCCTCGCGCGCGCGCGCGCACACACACACACACACACACACACACACACACACGCTACCAAGGAGGTTGTCTGGGGCTGAGGAATTCTAGGTAGGCTGGACAGGGCAGCAGTATTGAATAAAGGACACCATGGGCACAATTAGGTTTTGGCCTTTAGTCTGAAAAAGTGTTGATTGAAAGTGTACAACAGAGAGCGGGTGCGAGCGGCTGGGGGCCATGGAGCCGCCAATAAAAAAGAATGTCCTTAAATAAAGTTCACAGAGTAAAAACCAGAAGAACCGCCAGTCTTCCCTCCAACACAACAGAGCACAGGCACAGAACCGGTGATGAGCCCCTAGGAGCAAGGAGGAGGCTGGGGAAGACAGCAGAGGCTCCCAGGCTGCTGTGTGGAGGGAGAGCCCTCTTTGGAATGGGCTGAATAAAGCCACCCAGCTCCCCCTGCACACCTCATAACCACTGCTAAGGCTAAAGGAAAAAGACAAAACTCAGTCTCAGGTCCAGAGGGCTCAGAAAACAGTCTAGGTGGGCAGGGATTCAGACACCCGTTAGTCCCGCTTGGCCTTCTTCTTAATGTCACTGTTGCCATTTTCTTCAGCCCCCTCAGAAGAAAGCACCTCCTCCAGTTTCCGCTTGCCACTCTCTGGCTGAAGCTCTGCTGTGTTTCGGGGCTTGAAGCAAATGATGATGCAGGTCATGTTGTCACACCCTGTACCATCCCCAGAAGTGTCTGGTGCCAGGCACTGATCCAGCAGCTACAAAAGGGACAAGGTAGGTGGCTCAGCTTCAGGATTTGAATAACCTTCCTAGGAACCTAAACTCCCACAAGAGGACTGACCCTGCTGAAGACAGGGTGGCAGAAGGAGGGGAAGAGGCAACAGATGTCACAAAACAGGCCACTTGCTAGTGCATAATGCACAAGGATAAGTCAGGGAAATGAAGGAAGGTCGAATGTTCTAGTCAGGTTTGGCATCTGTCAGTAATTAGTGATACTTCCCAGCTCTGGTCTTGGCTCAAAAGATAAAACCTTGGCTATGCAAACCAGGCGCCCTCACTCCTCCACCCAGGCACTCACCTCTTCCACAATGGATGACAATAACCGAAGCTCCCCATTTTCATCACGCTGACTGATCTTTGATTGAATAAAGTCTATAACTTCCTGGCTGCTCATCACATTCCTGGGGTCAAAAACAATACACTCTTCTTTAGTCTCACCAAAGCAGAATAGAGGAATGTAGAGAGAAGTGATGGCCCCCAGGGCCAATAAAAACCCCTACAGAGTGCCTTAGGCCTGGGGTTTTTACATCAAGATGTCTGCCTAGGCTCTAAACCTAAAGCAGCTTGAGAAAAGTGGTGAACGCAAGGCGTTAGAGGATGATAAAGCCAACCAGCTCAGAGCCCTTCAAGAGAAGTAATGCTGCATAAAAAAGGGAATTTTAGGGCATTCCACTGGTGCTCACCATATGCCATCACAGGCAATGACCATGAATTCGTGGTCGTCAGTGAGAGTCAGCACCTTGATGTCAGGCAGGGCTGAAATCATCTGTTCCTCAGGTGGCAAGTTCTTATTTCTCTTGTAGAAGTGGTCTCCTGAAATAAAAGAACGGTTGGTTGATGAATAGTTTAAGCAATCCCCAAAGACTTGTGCTCGAAGCTGGTCAACCCTTGCCATTCACTTCCCTTCTTTACAAAGTTCCATAATCTAAGTGAATGGAAAACTGAGTTCTAGTTTTTCTAGTTTCAGCCCTATCTTCAGGTTGCTAAACCTTAGGTAGGTCACTAACCTGTCTTTTTAATCATCCAAAAATGACAGCTATCTTACCTATCTCATGGAAATATTTTACAGACAAAAGTCACAGATAATGAAAGGACGTGGAAAGGTACAAGGGCCTATTAAGATTAAAGTTTGCCACTAGGTAGTCTGAAGAGAGAATAAGACCCCAAAAATCTTTCCCACACTTTTGTGTCCCTTACCAATGGCTCTGGAGAGGTTGAGGCCCCCGTTGACTCGCCCATCCATGGTGACCTTGCCACCAGCATTCTTGATGCGTGCTAGCTCCACTTCATCCTCTGGTTTGTGGTCATAGGACATGTCTAAAGCTTTGCCAGCCTCAGATACCACACAACGAGAGTCTCCTGCATTGGCTACAATCAATTGCTTCCCTCGTATCAGAGCCACCACCGCTGTTGTACCGCTGTCAGAGCCAGGCTTGAGAGGAAGAAAGAGAGCATCATGGGAGCTTCTGGACCCAAACTTCTCATTGGTACTCCCCTGACCATTCACTTTATGCTTTCTCCTCTCACTGGGACCACAAAGAGAACTTTAACAAAGAGGAGGGGCATAGATTTAATCTTTCCAAAGACTAGAACATGCTCTCTATTCTGAGCTAACCGTACCCTAAAGACCTAGTTCCTCTGGTAGCAAAAATCCCCCCATAACCAGGACTTCAGTAGTAAGCCAGCAAGGGGATTCCCTGTCCCCAAATCACAATCAAGGGAATCATATCTGCCTCTTGGTTTTTCTAAACTTGCTGCTCCCCTTCCCTACACACCTCCTCCTTGCCTTCCATGCCCGGCACCATCATCTCTTCTTCTTCTTCGTCCTCTTCAGCCTCCTCAGTGTCATCCTCATCTTCCTCATTCTCTGCCTCTTCACTGCTGTAGCCATCCTCTTCCTCACTGCATTCCTGCCAGAGGGATAATCCCAGGCTGCTGAGACTGGGATGAACCCCTGCCCCCCTCCCCCCAACTCATACTCAGAACCAAGAGGCCCTGACTGAACACTGATTCTGAGAGCACTGAAAGATCCAACTGTATGATTGTGATAGAAAAGTCTCGAGGAGGGAAGACGGCTAGATGGGTATAACTGATATCCTCCTGAGCTGAGTTCAGCACTCACTGGGTTCAGCACTCACGGGGAGGAAATCCTACGAAGGCCAGGAATCTCAGCCAAAAGCACCTTCCAGCATCATGGCCAGAAAATAAGTGGCCCAGAGAAGGAAATACCCAAATATCCAAAGTAACAACCTCCTTGTTCTCTCACTAGGAGACAGATTCTGAAAGGCTAGAACTAGATCTATTTGTTTTAGTTCCAACAAAAGAAGTTTCAAAGGCTAAGGGTTCCTATGTTGGTGGAAATAACGAATTCAAGAAAAGCTTGGTATATAGTAGGTCTTGGGGCCTGATCTAAAAATTGAAGTTGGGGTATCTGGCTGGCTTAGTCAGGAGAGCATGTGACTCTTGATCTTGGGGTCATGAGTTCAAGCCCCATGTTTGGGTGTACAGATTACTAAAGAAAGGAAAGAAAGAAAGGAAAGAAAGAAAAAGAAAGAAAGAAAAGACAGAAGAAAAGAAAGGGAAGGAAGAGAGGGAGGGGAGGGAGGGAGGAAGGAGAAAAGAAAGAGAAGAAAAGAAAAAAGAACCAACAGCTATGCATGGTGACCAAAAAGGCCCTCTCTGCAGATTCAGCAGCTGTCTGCTCCCACAGGCCCTTACCTCACTGTCTTCCTCTTCCTCTTCTGCCTCATCTGACTCATCCTCACTGTCCTCAAAGAACTTGGACTTAGCAACTCGAGGCAGCTTATCAGACGCTGAAGAGCAGGAAGGCCCAGCCTCACCAGTGGGAGTGCCAGGCTCACCACCTTGGCCTGCCTCAGTCCCACGTTCAGAGTTGGAGGAAAGGCCTGCGTGAGCCTTGATTGTGGGGCCATTTTCCTCTGAAGAAGTTTCCCTAGATGGGTCCTCAGGTCCTGCCTCCCCGTTGAGGCCCTGGGACCCTGGTTCCTCCCCTGTCCCAGTTCCAGATTTGCTGTGGGGAGCACCCTTGTGACAGTTCTGCCCGTAGCGTGTCAGCAGCTCTTCAATAGTCATGGTGGCCTCTTCGTGAAGCAGTGCAGCCTCCTCATTGTCCACTGCGGGGAAGAGGCTGAATCAGCATCCCCATGCCATACTCTTCATGGAATGAGCCCCCCTTCCCAGCTCCATAGCCCTTCCAGCGTGAGTTCCAACTCCCCCACCACCACTCACTCCTAAGGCTCTCCTCACCTATCAAGTCTCAGAACACCCTTTTGCTTCCTCCTCAAGTAATATCTGCCTGCAGAGACTTCCTTTGGTCTTTGTCTTTCACCCTCTTCTTTGTCAAAGGAACACTAGTTAATGTAGTTCTTTTATCACCTCACATTCTTGATTAAGTTGGAAACATCCTTATGGCTGAGGACCCAGGAAGCCCACAATGCTAGTGTGAGGCCTACAGCCCAGGCTTACTGACTGGCTGCTGAAAAAAGGTCACATAAAGGAACACCTGGGTACCTCAGTCTGTTAAATGTCTGCTTCAACTCAGGTCATGATCCCAGACTCCTGAGATCGAGCTCTACACTGGGCTCCCTGCTCAGCCTGCCCTCTCCCTCTGCTGTTTCCCCTGCTTGTGCTCTGTGGTATGCGCTCGCACGCACACTCTGTGTTAATAAACAAAATCTTAAAAAAAAAAAAAAAAAGTCACATAAATGTAAACAGGAACCAGAGAGACCTCATCACAATGACAAAAAATAATGTATGGAAAAATGCTTCTAACTATGGACACAAGGTACAAAGGTTTTTTTCTCCTTTCATAACCTCATGTAATATAGGAGAACATAAGAGTTCTTTAAAGTGAGGACTCCCCAAGTCCATAAGAAGTCATCCTTTCTTAGAATTGACACATAAAAAATACATATTAAAGAAGAGTTCTTGGGACACCTGGGTGGCTCAGTGGTTGAGCATCTGCCTTAGGCTCACACCATGATCTCAGGGTCCTGGGATCAAGTCCCACATGGGGCTCCCTATAGGGAGCCTGCTTCTCCCTCTGCCTATGTCTCTGCCTCTCTCTCTGTGTCTCTCATGAATAAATAAATAAAACCTTAAAAATATATATATACATAAAATAAAGAAGAGTTCTTTAAAATGCTAATTTCCTCTCAAGGGATGCCACACTCACCATCATCTTCATCAGCTACTTTTTCTTTTTCATCCTCATCCTCAGTGGGTCGCCCTGCAATCTGTGCCAGCTCCTTAATGACTTCCTCAGTGGTCAGTT
The DNA here is from genome assembly GCF_011100685.1 of Canis lupus familiaris. NCBI lineage: Eukaryota > Metazoa > Chordata > Mammalia > Carnivora > Canidae > Canis > Canis lupus. Next base: position 21,406,944 of record NC_049238.1, read on the forward strand.
TGGCATCAATAGCCAAGAAGGCATCTTCTAATGCCTGGACATAAGCCAAAAAGTATGAGGCAAAAGTAGGAAAAAGTACAATAGGTACAAAATGAATCGCCTATATACAATCTGGGTACAAAGATGGCATGCAAATTCCAGTGTGGACCACCAAAGAGGAGTCACTCACATATAAATAACAGCTCAGCTCAGAGACCTGGGAGTAATGAAGCAGCTCTAAAAAGGTCCAAGTGGGAATAAGTTTGTTTGGGGTATAGAATTCTTTAAGAAATACAATAAGCAGCAGCTTACTGGCAACAAGAAAGGAAAAGCCAAGGACTGTAAAACAAGGGAAAGCCTATATAAAGCGGAGAAGGAGCACTACAAAAAAACAGACCTTTTGTAGCTTGCCTTCTTTGTAGGCCTTCTGATCTTTGATGATATCAGGAAGATATTTGGCACAGTACAAGGCAACTTCCTCCCCTAGAAGAAAGGTAAGGTCACCCAGAGCACTGCTTCTCACATATGAAGTGATATAGTATTTACATGCCATACTGGAGAGGACCCCAAGGGTCAAGGAAATGACATCTTATATAACTGAAACCTATCTGAAAGACAACTGCTTAGTAAATTCTGATCCAGAAAATGGATTTTACCATCAACCCTCTCAGGGCTATATTAATATACCTTTTGTCTTTTCTCACCTGTATACTTAGTTCTCAGTAAAAAAAAGTAAATTCTAATGTAGAAAGAGGCTTTTTGGATTAAAATAAGGCCTGCTGAGATTATAAACCAATATAACATCCTTTAGGAAGATAGACTGGCAGAACGGAGAAAAACAGCACTGGGAAGGAAATGGTATCTTAGGACCAGAACCTTAGAAAAGAACAAAAGACCTATTCTTGCCCCCTAAAGTCTGGAAATGGGGTTCAAAATGTCACCCATATGATCTACGAAAGTTACCTCCATGTCCATCATAGACAGAAAACATGGCTGTCTCACTGTCCAGCTCAGGAATACAGTTGTGAGCATCCTAGAAAAAAGAGAGCATAATTAGCATTTCTCAAGGTCAAAAGATGTCCTTCCTTGGGCACCTCAGGTCGTGAGGATCGCCTTCATGCCTTAATCTCACTAACCCTTCCCTGGCTGACCTACATGGCCTAGAAATAAGAAAGGAAAATGGGATGATAAAATAAAATAAATCAGCGGAGGGAGAAAGGAAGGGGGTGGGGGGGGGCAAGGGAGGGAAGTAGGGGAGGAAAGGAAGGGGGGAGGGAGGAAGGGAGAGAGATGAATCAGGTCACTACCTCTGCAGTCTAGCAGCCTCAGCCTAGGAGATCTCAGTCCAGATGGCAGAATGTTTGGTTGTTGGAACTCTAGACCTGACCCTTTTGGATTTGTGGCAACTATGGGAAGAACCAGAATAAAGGATCTTTAAAGTCACTTCCAGACCCATTCACTTGGATCAGTGAATTTCAAGGAAGAAAATGTTAGGGAAGACAGCATAAAGAGACCTGAGGGCATTACCAACCTAAAAAGTTTCTAGGAGAATCCTAAAACAACCTAAGTGAAAGCACTAAAATTTGTAAAATTATATATACACTTATACCACCACTCCCCAAAGCCCTATCTAAACAAATTATTCCCCTCTTCTCTCAAAGTTTAACTCACTCAGTAGTTACTCTCAGGCTATGCTGAGGATACATTTACAAAAGAATCTTCCCAACAAATAATGCTATTAAGCTACACTGTGTTTAGTATTTGTTAACTGGAATTTACAATGCCCCAAATAATCAGCCTTCCCACCTCCTACCCAGAGATGGAAATAAGAAATCATTCAACACTGATGGCACAGCACACCTAAAGAGAAGTCTGCAATGGTCCTGCTGTAGCAACACTGCGGTTGGAAGGCTGGGCTTGATCAAATTCTTCTAATAACATTCTAACATCCCAAACAAATATTCCAGACCATGCCACAGTTCAAGCCAAGACTGGTGAACCTAGGTGAGAGTGTGCTGCAGCTTACTCTGCCCCATCTTGGAATACAACCTCACCTCCCTTTCAGGTACTTTCTACAAACAAAATGAATATAATCAACTATTTACTTTGATTGATTATTCTTGTGTAAGGTAATGGTTCTCCTTCCTCTTTCGGGCATTTAAAATTTTCTAGTATCAATAGTTAGGAAATCAGTACGGTGATTCTTCTGTTGTCCCTGAAATAAGACTATGCCTTCATTATACAAATCTAAAAAATAAAAACTATTTTAAGGTAGCAAATGAGAGAATGGAAAAAGAACTACTTTGTATATCCCTCTGATGGATTCCAGGAGAAAGTGTCCCAGAATCTAAGGGGCTGCTATGGAGGGCCCTCAAAAGCCTATCTAAATTATCAACAACCACTTCTAAGTTTCATCCCCAAGACCTGGAGAGCACCATAGACCAAAGGACATCTTGTGGTTCTCTAAGAATTTGTTATTCCTTCATCAAATATCTGAGTATCCATTAAGTGCCATGATCAGTTCTGGGTGTTTGGGGTGTATCAGTGAATAAAATGAAACCTGCACTTCATAAAAAACAACAAAAACTTAAAATCTCATAAGGAAATAACACAATAAATACAATAAATAGTTAAATAAAAAAATAGTTAAATCATATATATAGCATGATATTATAACTCCTATGGAAAGATGATAGTGCTATGGAATAAAGAAAAGGTAGAATAGAGGACTGAGTTGGATTAGTGAAAAGTGGTGGAAGAAGTGAATTGGCATGGGACACAGTGTGGTACAGGCTTGCTGAAGCCATAAGAAACTGTACTTCAGCAGTCACTACCTAAGTCATGCCAGATCTAATTACTATCAGCAAAACAGCTGTGTCATATTAATGTTGACTTTAATTCTGTTGATTGTGTGGTGTGGTTTGTTGGCATGGAATTTATGCCCAGTTCTGTTTGTACTCATTTAAGTAACATTAAATTAAAATTGTTTTAGTGAACTCTGGAGTTCCACAAGTAATGCTTTCCTTTAAAAAAAAAAGATCCATGGAAGAGCTCCAAGATATTTTGTTAAATAAGGAAAGTAAAGTGCAGAAGGAAAGCAAAGTACAGAATGATATATTTAGCAAGCGGCTTTTGTGTAAGAAGACCATAGAAATAGACACTTGTCTTTTCATACTGTAATACTACATGGATACACAGAAAACTAGAGAAAAGCAGTTAACTGGTGGTGGGGGGGGGGGGTTGTGTAGACGGATGGGAGTGAGATGAGCCACCGGAATGTTTAGCTTTTTCAAAAGTAAGTTAAATGTTTTAAAAAGACTCAATGTATCACTAAAATGTGAGAAACTGCTCCAACTAATTCCACTTTTTGAGAGGGGAGGGAAGAGCAATCTTCTTGTCCACTCCTTCCCAGTGGAACAGGACAGTCCGACTCTGTCCTGCAATGCCACTCTAAATCACAGCTGTACCATGAGATGCAAATCCATCTGAACCCACACCTCTATTCAAATCATTTTTTTTTTACTTCATCTGCTCCTCACAAAACCATGTGATGCATTTGATATATGAATATATGATAAAAACAGCAAAGAAATGAATATTAAAGACAAGGAAATACCCTCGTGTGCAAATTAGAATAATGAAAAAGATAACCAGTGGTGACAGGAGGGAAGTAAAAACACATTCTCATATCCTGATCAACAGGAATATAAATTAGTATAGCCTTCCTGGAGCACAATTTCATAATACATACGAAAATTTCAACTATTCATGCCCTTTGATCTAGTCATTGGACTTCTAAAAGTTTATTTTATGGAAGTAATAAGGAGGGTACAAGGGTATGTATAAGAATGTTCACTATAGCATTATTTATAATAAAAAACAATTATGAAACATCCAAATTTCCATGGAGAGATTAGATTATAAGTGGTACATCCCTCCAACAGAATGTAGCTATTAGAAATGAATATGTGTTCATTTGAAAGTGGTAAAAGGAGAAAAAAATAAAAAGCATTTGTATGTATATGCTAGGTCTGGAAGACCACAACACAGATCAAACTGTAATGGAGAGTAAGAGTTGGGTAATAACTATTTTCTGTATTTTAACATTTAAAATTTTTTACAATATGCCATACTGTTCCAGTTTGAATGATAATGAAGACAAAATGAACCTATGAACTGTCCTCAAGTGACCACACTATGATATACTGCATAATTTCTGGCCAGGTATCTCTCTACATGTGCCTCCATTTTTTCTCCTATAATATGGAATAAGAATAGTTACCTTACCCTTATTGCCTTATTGTGGTGTAGTTACAAGATATGTAGAACTCCTCTTAAGCTGGAATTTAACATAAAAATATATATATTCTGCTCTAAAATTCAGCACCTAGCTCAAATATTTCTTCTTTATTCTTAGTCTCAAAGAGGAATGCCCACCATAATGATTCATCTTATATCTTGAGGTCTCATTTCCTAGGACTATTCCACATTACCTTCTCTTCTACTTCCTGGTAAGGCTCTGGATCTATTTTATCACTTGGAACTGTTCTACCTTCTCTAAAGCACTTTAGTTTCCCCCTTTGCATCTCTATTCAGAGCCTCCCTACCTTTACCCTTGCTTTTCTTTCGTTCTGACCTTTCTGAGACAGAGCCAAGTATTTCAACACTGTCTCTTAGCAATCGAGAAAAACTCATCCAACCTTGTATAACCCGACCAACTGCTTTCTTTACCCCTGAATCAGAGCCAGTAAGTATTGCTAGTCATAAAATGTCAGGAAATCATGTTGATTGTGCACCCTAGTTCCATGCACTATTTTTTTTCACGTGTTCTGTATTGACGCTTAAATATATTAACCAGAGTCAGTCACAAACCTTCCCCACACTGTTCAAGTTCTCAATGCTCTTCTTTCACTCTTAACAGATGAGCTAACCTCTTGCTTTACTTTGATCAAGGTCGTATTTCAAGAACTACCTCATCATCTCTATTCTACCTCAAAATCTCTCTACAGCTTTACCTAACCTCTCTTTCACTTCTGCCTCCCAAAGCATTGTTTCTCCCCCTTTTTTAATTCAACAAAGCCTGTATTAAACCATTTATTGGAAACTGCTTAAAATTATCTCCTCTTTTTAGATTTATACTTCCTCTTAAACCTCTAATCTCAAAACCTTTTCTTTCAAGATCTTTACTTCACAAAGCAGGCAGTAACCATAACAGCAATCCAAACAGTCATTTTGCAGGCTTTATTTTTTTCCAAATAGTGTATGTAATTAAAACAGTGAAAACCATGTCGGCTTTCTTTAAAATTCTCTTGGGTTCTGTGAAGTTGCCTGTTTCTACAAGATGTCCCTTCACTTCAAACTTAACATATAAACAGAAACTCAGCAGTCTTCAAAAAATCAGAACTTCCCCTGTAGGTTTTATTTCTATTCATGGAATCTTAACTTTCCTAGGCAACACTTAATACCAGTCCACCTTGACTTCCTGGCTCTCTTCCACCATCCAATCACCAAGTCCTACTAAGTTTTCCTTCATTACTTTGTTCCTGGATTACTTCACTTTTATTAGCATTTTATCTCCTTCCTGCTTCTACTCTCTGCCCCTGTAATCCAGCCTACATATTACACATATCCAGATGACAGATTATCCTTTCCAATGTAACACTTTATTGCTAAAAGCTTCAATGGATTTTACTGGATGTTAAGACTGATTCTACACAACTTACAGGCAATTTAAGGTACTCAATCATCATTCCTACCCATCTCTATAACCTAATCTCTTAATTTTCATACAACTCCCCAAAAGAAGAAACTACTCCACTCTTGACACTGACCACTCCACCCCAACAAAGTACTTAAGCATGCCTCAGAATCTTTCCTCCTACCCCTCCTTCTAATAATCCTTCTCGTTCTTCTCCTACTTTCCTCTCCTTTTGTTCCCACTTACACGCTCTCCTTAAGGTCCAGTTAGTCTCACCAACTCCAAGAAATCTTTCTTAATCACACCAATACTCTTATGATCATTCCTCTCTCTAAGCTCATTTAATATTTACTGTCTCTACCAATAATATGGTTATTCAGCATATACCATCTTGCATTGTTATTTCGTATTCTATGGAAGAAAAGAAGAGTCTTAGACCCGAAACTATATTGTAAGTTTTGAAAACAAAGACTCAATTTCTTTACAGCTTTGGGGCCTAAAACTATGTTCTGCAACATAGTAGGACTTCCATGTTGTTTATGATGCTGAGTTCCTGGCTGCTTCAGGACAAATACCTTATGGATGCCTCCTCCTTCATTTTCTATCCTAAACCTAGAGATGTATCATAACACAATGACTGCTGATAGTCTGAAGGAGATGACTCAGTATACACAGGTCACCTGAGTCAGGCCCTTGGGCCTTGCCTTACTTAAAATCACATGTCATACAGAACATTCTGACCTTCTAAACAACCAATGGATCTGTATTAATAAAATCCTGGTTATCCTGCCTCATGTTAATCTCCTAAGGTCATAAACACATCCACAAATGTTCCTATGTAACTAGATGATCAACCATTTATATTTATGATACATAAATTTACCTCAATCTTTACAAGCCAACATAAAAAGTTTGAAGGTGGCTGGGAAGCAAACTACATTTTAGTTTTTAAAATTATATGACTTTTAAAATTATATGCCATAGGGATCCCTGGGTGGCGCAGCGGTTTGGCGCCTGCCTTTGGCCCAGGGCGCGATCCTGGAGACCCAGGATCGAATCCCACATCGGGCTCCCGGTGCATGGAGCCTGCTTCTCCCTCTGCCTGTGTCTCTGCCTCTCTCTCTCTCTGTGACTATCATGAATAAATAAATAAAATCTTAATAAATAATAAAATCTTAAAAAAAATAAAATAAAATAAAATAAAATAAAATAAAATAAAATTATATGCCATATATCACTTCAATGCCAAAGAATGAGTATTTTGTGTCTCCTTAAAATTCATATGTTAAAATGTAATCCCCAACATGATGCTACTTGGAGGTGGGTGTTTCAGAGGTAATTAGGTCATGAAGGAGGAGCCCTCATGAATGAGATTAGTGTCCTTATAAAAGAGACCCCAAAGAATTCCCTTGCCTTGAAGATACAGCTTAGAAGACAGACATCTATGAACCAGAAAGTAGGCCCTCAGCAAACACCTCAGTCTTGGACTTAATAGGGTCTTGAAGATATATCTGTACACCCATGTTCACAGCAACTTTATCCGCAATACCCAAAATGTAGAAACAACTATGAATGGATAAACAAAATGTGGTATATTCACACAATGGATACTGTTCAGCCTTAAAAAGAAATTCCTGACAAAAAAAAAAAAAAAAAGAAATTCTGACACATGCTATAACGTGGATGAACCTGGAGGATATTATGCTAAGTGAAAGAAGCCAGTCACAAAATGACAAATGTGTCTTTCTATGAGGTACCTAGGGTATTCAAATTCATAGAAATAGGAAGTAGAATGGTTGCCGAGGGCAGGGGGAATGGAGAGCTATTTAACTGGTATAGAGTTTCAGTTTTACAAGATGAAAATAGTTCTGGTGATTGGCTGCCCAACTGTGTGAATGTACTTATTAATAGTAACTGTACATTTTAAAATGGTGAAGATGGTAGATTTTATGTTATGTATACTTTACCACAACTTAACATAAATAATTAAAACATGCACATGCGCGCACGCACACAACACACACACACACACACACACACACACACACAAACCTCCCACGAAGAAAAGCCCAGTCTCAGACAGCTTTATTGGTAAATTTTACCAAATATTTTTTAGAAATTAATAATGCCAATTCTTCACAAACTTTGCCAATGTATAGAAGAGGAAGCAACACTTCCCAACTCATTCTAAGGCCAATATTATCCTGATACCAAAACCACAGACATCACAAGAAAACTACACAATATTGTTAAAGGTAGCAATACTCCTCAACTGCATCTATAGATTCAGCACAATCCCTTTCAAAATTCCAAATGCCTTTTGCATAGATATTGACAAGTTGATCCTAAATTCGTATGGAAATGCAAGGGACCCAGAAAAGAAGAAATGAGAAAAAGAACAAAGTTGGAAAATTCACACTTCCTAATTTCAAAACTTACCACAAAGCTATATAACCAAGACAGTGTGGTACTGACATAACAATAAGTACATAGATCAATGGAATGGAATTAAGAGTCCAGAAATAACCCCTCATTATTTATAGTCAAATGATCTTAACAATGATTCCAAGATAATTCAGTGAGGGAAAGAACAGGCTTTTTACCAAAAAGCTGGGAATGGATATCCACATGCACAAGCATGAAATTGGATCTCTTCCTTAAACCATCCACAAAAATTAACCCAAAATGGATGTAAGAGCTAATACTATAAAATTCTTAATAGAGAAACAGACTTCATCAAAATTAAACATTTTTGTACTTCAAAGGACACAAACCAAAAAAAGCAAAAGGGTAGCCCACAGAATAGGAGAAAATATTTGAAAATCATATCTGATAAAGAACTTGTATCCAAAATATATAAAAGATTCTTACATCACAATAAAAAGACAAAAAATGATGACCCAATAAAAAGAGACAAAGGACCTAAACAAACATTTGTCCAATGATCTATAAGTGGCGTTTAACACAAGAAAAGATGCTCAAACATCGTAAGCTACCAGGGAAATATAATCAAAATCACAATGAGATATGATTTCACACCCCACTATAATGGCTATAATAAAAAAGGTAAGTGTAGGAAGGCTCTAGAGAAGCTAACACTCTCATATATTGCTGGTAAGAATGCAAAACAATGCGACCACTTTGGAAAATAGTTAGGCAGCTCCTCAAAATGTTAAACATGGAGTTACTATATGACCCAGCAATTCCTCTCCTATAATATATTCAAGAGAAATAAAAATTTATTTCCACAGAAAAATTTGTAAATGTGGGGATGTCTGGGTGGCTCAGCAGTTGAGCACCTGCCTTCAGCCCAGGGCGTGATCCGGGAGTCCCAGGATAGAGTCCCATATCAGGCTCCCTGCATGGAGCCTGCTTCTCTCTATGCCTAGGTCTCTGCCTCTTTCTCTTTCTCTGTGTATCTCTCATGAATAAATAAAATCTTTTTAAAAAATTTGTAAATGTATGTTCCCAGCATCATTATTCATCATAGCCAAAATGTGGAAACCCAAATATCCATTAACTTATGAATGGATAAACAAAATATCCATACAATGGAATATTATTCAGCCATAATAAAGGAGGAAGTACTGATAAATGATACAACATGAATGACTCTTAGAACTACAACTTAGGGACCCCTGGGTGGCTCAGCCATTGAGCATCTATCTGCCTTTGGCTCAGGGAGTGATTCCAGAGTTGTGGGATCGAGTCACACATCAGGCTCCCTGCATGGAGCCTGCTGCTCCCTCTGCCTCCGTCTCTGCCTCTCTCTCTGCCTCTCATGAATAAATAAATAAAATCTTGGGACACCTGGGTGGCTCAGAAGTTAAGCACCTGCCTTTGTCTCAGGGCGCAATCCTGGAGTCCCGGGATCGAGTCCCACACATCAGGCTCCCTGTATGGGGCCTGCTTCTTCCTCTGCTTATGTCTCTGCCTCTCCCTCTCTGTGTCTCTCATGAATAAAAAAAAAAGAAAAAAAAATCTTAAAAAAAAAAACAAAAAACCTATTTAGAGGGGTGCCTAAGTGGTTCAGTCAAGCACCTGCCTTTAGCTCAGATCATGATTTGGGGTCCTGGGATCCAGCCCAGGGTCCAGCTCTCTGCTCACTGGGGAATCTGCTTCTCCCTCTGGCACCCCCACCCTCCATCCTGCTTACCCTCTCTCTCAAATAAAATCTTTTTTAAAAATAAGAAACATTGTTTAGGGCAGCCCTGGTGGCGCAGCAGTTTGGCACCGCCTGCAGCCTGGGGTGTGATCCTGGAGACTCGGGATCGAGTCCCACATCGGGCTCCCTGCATGGAGCCTGCTTCTCCCTCTGCCTGTGTCTCTGCCTCTCTCTCTCTGTGTCTATGAATAAATAAATAAAATCTTTAAAAAAAAAAAAAAAAAACATTGTTTAGTAAAAGAAGGCAGGCATAAAAGATAACATTTATAATTCCATTTTTATGAAATGTTAAAAATAGGTAAATCCATAGAGATATAATATAAATTGGTGGTTGCCAGGGGTTAAGGGGGGGGGGGGGGGGGGACAGAGACTGACTGGTAATGGCTACAAGTTTTCTTCTTGAGTGATAAAACTGTTCTAAAATGGATAGTGGTGATGGATGAACAACTCTGTGAATATATTAACCACTGAAATGTATGCTTTAAATGGATACAGTATATGAATTATCTCTCAATAAAATTGTTTAAAACGAAATCTGTATATAATTTTTAAAATACTGTATATGACTTAAAGTTAATAGACTCCATCTTTGAACAGGCTCTAAAGGGAAATAGAAAACAACTCCACTTTAAATCAGTATTCAGGGATCCCTGGGTGGCGCAGCAGATTAGCGCCTGCCTTTGGCCCAGGGCACGATCCTGGAGACCCGGGATCGAATCCCACGTCAGGCTCCCGGTGCATGGAGCCTGCTTCTCCCTCTGCCTATGTCTCTGCCTCTCTCTCTCTCTCTCTCTCTCTCTCTGTGTGACTATCATAAATTAAAAAAAAAAAAAAGTCCCCTCCTAGAGGGAACATACCTCAACATAATAAAGGTCATATATTTAAAAAAAGTAATAATAAATCAGTATTCAGCTTAAAGGATGCCACTATACATCAGCAATGCCTTAAGTTGAGTTCTAAAGATTTATGCTTCCAGACAGCATAATTTTAAAATCAGCTTACAATGGCAAGAACTACTGATCAGATCTGTTAAACTTCTACACTCAAATTCAAAGTACAGTTCCCTGGGGATCCCTGGGTGGCGCAGTGGTTTAGCGCCTGCCTTTGGCCCAGGGCGCGATCCTGGAGACCCGGGATCGAGTCCCACATCAGGCTCCCGGTGCATGGAGCCTGCTTCTCCCTCTGCCTGTGTCTGTGTCTCTGCCTCTCTCTCTCTCTCTCTCTCTACTATCATAAATAAATAAAAATTTACAAAAAAAAAAAAAAAGTACAGTTCCTTACCTGACCTCTCAAAGTACAATTCCAAGATGATAACCCAATAGAGGGTTGGGGTGGAGAAGCAGTAGTAACATCTGCTACAGGATTGGGCAACTGAAATAATTTATGTAAAATATTCTTGAAATCTTAAGGAATAAATTCTGATTGTAACTTCCAGTTGCTTAAGAACTTATAAAGGAATAGTATAATAGAAAACAATTTCTCCATATTCATGGACATACATTTGATATCATTTGATATGGTCTCTGAATTTTGAAGAAAAGGTACCACATGCTAATCAAATGAAAAGAATGTCCTCTTATAGAAGTTGCTTAACTGCATCCCAGACAAAAGAATTCTGATCTGGTTCAGTAAATAAAAAGTGCTTTAAGATATAGAGATGAGGCATTAATCTGAGGATCAGTTAATGCTCTTCAGCATCAGATACCATCTCTTAAGTAGAACCCCACAGAATGCTTATGGTATCCCATTTTATATTTTTGCTCCGTTATATAATAATTGAAACTGTCATGTAGGTATCTTAAGAATTTTCTGCTTAGCATTATTCTACCTTCAATTCTAGATGACCCTATATGACCACTAATAAACCAGCTTCTATAGGGTAGGAAACAGCCACCTTCTCAAAAGTATACTCTTAATATTGATACTACTGTTTAAAAGAAGGCAAATATAATTCATAGAATTTTTTTTTAAATCCTAATTCCCCTGGGAATCCCTGGGTGGCTCAGCAGTTTAGCTCCTGCCTTCCGCCCAGGGTGTGATCCTGGAGTCCCGGGATCGAGTCCCACGTCAGGCTCCCTGCATGGAGCCTGCTTCTCCCTCTGCCTGTGTCTCTGCCTCTCTCTCTGTGTCTTTCAGTGAATAAATAAAAATTTTTTAAAAAGCCATATAAAAAAAAATCCTAACTCCCCCCAAAAAAGTAGTTTTGTCACTTCCAAGAGAATCTCACAACCCAAAACTTAAAGTACCCACGTCCCTTTAAGACTGTATCAACTAAAAGCATTTTCAGATTGGATTTATTAGCCATCAAAAACTCAAAGCCTTTCCGTATGTATTTCTCAGGCACCCTTCCACAACCTACCTGTTAACCCACAAAATACATACCTCAACCAGCTTGAGGGTCCCTCCAAACCATGAAGAAGGAAGAAGGGAAGGGAACATCAACTGTGGTATTTTGTTTACCCCTCCTCAAAACACCCTGGTTCCACAGCAAGAGGGGCTGGAGAGAGGCAGAAAGTATAAAATGCCAGCTATTGACAGTTGCCATCCTTGCCTCAAGAGAAGGGGTAATACAGTACTCTCTAAGACTGAATCTAGGTGCATCAATTAGGATTTTAGCAACCTCTGTAATGTGTATTGACATAAACTTACCTCAAAGGAAACATTAGGACCAAGAAAATAAGGTCAATAGACTTAATAAATAGGTGGAATTGAGCCCTAAAGGTTAAGAGGAACAGGTGTGTACACTTTCTGAAAAGAGCAGATTCACTTAAGAGGCTACAAATCATAGTTATTTTCTTGTCATAGTAAGAAACTATGTTATGCTTTGAAGAGAAAGGAAACAAAGCCAAAAGGAAAAGTATTCATGCAGCAGCAAAGGATCCCAAATAGGACTTCAAGAGGATATGATTAAAGGTAACCATTCAAACAAAGGTAAATTCAGAAACAGCATAATAGGAAGATTTTAAAACCCAAACAGGTTACCTCTCAGGAGAAAGATTAGGATATAAGGAATAGTCTAACAAGTTCTCTACAAACCAAACAGCTGCTGATGAAAAAAAAGTCATTTTCTAATTACCAAAGGAGAAACCAAAATAAAGGGAAATACCCTGCAGAGAAGCAAACAGAACAGACTCACTGGGCAAATAACTTGGAAAACTAAATATCCAAGCAACTCAGTTAATAAAGAAAACTAGGAAAAAGAGAAAAAAAAAAAAAAAAAAAAAACAGAAAAACCAAGGTGCAGAAGTAGAAAATAAGGAATAAGAAACCTGAAGGAAAAGCCTTACTCTAAGATGAAAGCGTCACCTCCAATCTTACAATATTAACAGAAAATGCCATAGAAATGGAATCTATGAACTAGCAACTAACCCAGACCCAGCCTTACATTAAGGTTTTTCTTTTGAAGCAAAATCCAGATACTTCTAATATTCATACAATCATATTTACTAAACACCCAGGAGCACCCCACTAAAATATGAAATGCTATACTTCATGTTGACACAGATGATAATAGTGTCCAGTAAGTGCCTCAAACAATTTCATCCCACAGATTCTTTCCACCAAGGCACAAGTGTCCTAATCTTTCTGGGCCTCATCTTCCCAGCTATAAAACTTGGGAGCCAAACTACAGGAGATGAACTATAAGATTCCCCTCATTCCTGAAATGTTATACCTAATGACAGAACTGTTTAAAGTCGGCTGTGGATATAAAATTGGGAGTCTGAGAACCAACCATTTAAGTTTATACTGTCATTCCAGAGCTAACCACAGGGAGGAGCGAGGGATTTGAAGAAATTCCCAAGGGAGACAGTATTAGGTTGTTACCTGAAGCCCACCTAGTAAGTAGATAAACCCTTAATCCCAGAAATAATTAGAGCATTTCTCTGGCCCTTCTGCTTAGATCTCACAACACTCTTCACAAAGACATGTCTTACATACGTCTTTCTCCCTTTCCTTCATGCACGGTCTTCCCTGTTCTTCCTTGTAGTTTTACATCCATTTTGCCCAATACTACTACTCTTTATCCAGAAATTTTCCACCTCTTTTATCCAGAAGAAATCTAGAAAAGAAAAATCCCTTCTTTATAGATTAGTTCTTTATAGGCTATGATGGAATGACTGTACACCAAGGAAACTATAAACTATAACAAGCACAGACAAATGACAATTAGGGAGTAAGTTTTAGAAAAATCCCGAGGAAAAAAATATCAAGCATAATAAAAAAAAAAAAAGGAATGATACCGATTGGCACAACTCAAGTTTGCCAAAGGTCGTAAAAGGCCCTGAAGAGAATACAAACGACTGACAATTCCTGGAGGTCAGATCGAGCCTCTGAAATTAACAATCAGTGCCAAGAGCCAAGCAACTGGGTGTTGAAGAATGAATTTGAAACAGACTACTTGCCCAGGCTTCCTTTCACTGTCATACTGCTCGTCCAAAGAGGCCTCTCACAGCACATATTTAAGAAAACAAAACGAAAAAGTAGTCATGCCCATCTATTCTCCTCGTCCTCGCAAAAGTAAGTGAATAAATAGCGCCTCTTTTCATCTTCACTCCCACACTACACCTCACACCGTTTACGAGCCTGGAGGGCTGGGTTGGCAGGAGACGATGGCGCGAAGGCACAGGGAGAGGGCGGTCAGTGGGCGGAAGGTGCCTCTCCCCACATGGCCGAGCTCTCGCCGCTAAACTGGCCACCAGCACACGGTCCTCAAGCACCGGCAGTTCCCTCTCGGCCCCGGGCCCAGTCGCTGCCGCCCGTCAAACTGCTGCCGCAGCCGCAGCTGCAGGCTCCCGATACCGACCCTTCCCCGGGGATGACCCCATCCCCCCGCTCCCTTTCTCCGTCAGGTTCCCGCCCTGCAGCGGCCCGCCTCTGGGCCTCTCCCGCCTCACCTCCATGGAGACGCGCCAGCCTTGCATGGCGGAGAAGCCGTAGGGCAGCGGCAGGCGAGAGGCGCCGACCCCGTCCCCGGAGCACTTCACCGTGTTGGGCTGGGAGAGGTAGGCACCCATGGCGGCGGCTGGCCGGCGGCCTCAGGGGCAGGCGAGCGGGGCGCGACCCGTGCCGGAGCCGGAGCCCCGGGGGCGCGCGTGGCAGGAGCGGGCCCGGCTGCACGGCCGACGCAAGGTGCCGGTGAAAGGCGCGAGGCCGGCCAGGAGGCGGTAACGGGACGGGAGCAGAGAGGGAGCGGAAGCGGAAACGGCGCCACTCCAGACCCCGCCCGGCCGGCGCGGCGCGGCGCGGCACGGCACGGCGCTGCGGGCAGTCATTTCCTTAGCAACGCGCCCCGCCCGCGGGGACAACGGCCCGCCCAACCGCCGCTCCCGCGAGACTGGTGCGGCCACGCCTACCAACCGCCGCGGCTTGCCTCGGGCGGCCCCGCCAGCGACCCGCAACCAGTGGCCGGTGCCTGCTGTCCCCCGCGACCCCGCCCTGCCTCTGCTCCCCTACCCCGGCCCCTCGCGTGTTTGTCGAAGCTCTTTCGTGTGGGGCCCGGCGCTTCCGATCCATCCTCCAGTGTCTCAGCCCCCTCTCCCCACCGCGCGCCTAATGGGCTCCGCAAACCTGCCCCATTCGCCTCGATTAAAGTTAACTAGTATTTGTTCTGAGTGCACGAAGTACCTGGCTTTAGAGAGTCTATTCTGACAAAAGAAAATGAAATCCTCAATCTGTAACATCATTGGGGTTAACACAATGCAGAACAGTCTCGGCTGGGTGAGAAGAAATCAAAGGAGCAGAGGACGAGCTATTATTGCTTGACGTCCTCAGGATGCCCCAGAACGCATTATGCCTGGGAGAAGAGAATAATGTTACCAGGTTGCAGGGGTGAGAGAAGCATGTAAACTCCCATTTGGGACGATTTTTGAGGAAGCTGGCTGACATCGTTGGGAACTGATTTTGAGTAGTATTATTAGATAAGGTAGAGATGGTCTTAAGCGCCAAGATGGGTGACTTGGACTTCACAGTTATCCTGACGTAGCATTTTAGGACTCTTAGTCCAGTCTTTGTGTCCAGTGTAGACTGAAGGAAGAAAGTCTGAACACTAACTGGTTTAAAGGGCTCTTAATCGAAGCGTGAGATGAGGACTGGGACTAAGGTGGAAGGTGGGAACAGAGATGAACAAATGAGACAAGAAATCATCAGGATTTAGTAACAGATTGTGGAGTCAAGGAATGGAAGAAAAAGGAGAAACCCTCCAAACTATGAGCAAGTCGATTCCTTTTTTTTTTTTTTTTTTAAGATTTTATTTATTCGTGAAAGACACAGAAAGAGAGGCAGAGACACAGGCAGAGGGAGAAGCAGGCTCCATGCAGGGAGCCCAATGTGGGACTCGATCCTGGGACTCCAGGATCACACCCTGGGCAGAAGGTAGATGCTCAACCGCTGAGCCACCTGGGCTGCCCAACTCGATTCCTTTAAAATTAAAAACTAATTATACTTCCTCTGGCTCTTCAGATAGTCCAAATTCCTTAACATAGTTTACCGGACTCTTCATGCCTGAACTAATTCTAACATCCCACCTTCTCTCCATTTCCACTACAACTCAATGCTTCAGCAGTACATCTTTGGATTCCTCCAAAGTAATGCTTTCTCCTATGCCTTTACCTGTGAAACACACCACCACATCCACCCTTTGTCATCCTCCAAGAAGTTTTCTCTCATAACCATATACTAATTTGGGTTCTCCATGTGTTTATCTTTCCTAAAGCCTTTATGAAGGCAAAAAAAAAACCTATCAGATTTAACTATTATTGTATACCCCAGCATCTCCAGCAAAATCCTTGTATGTGCTCAATGTCTTTGTTGGATGAATAAATAATACCAAGGTTTTGACCCTGAATGACAAAAATTGGTGGAGCCATTAAAAGGAAATGGTGTGGCATGGGTGGGTGTGTATGTACTAGTTTTGGAAGAAAATGATGGGTTTAGTTTAAGGTGACTAGATATCTAAACATTGAAAACATTGAAGGCCATGAGGGTAGAAGGTGCTAATTAGGTCTGTAGATCGTAATAAACCCAGATGAGATCTCTGTACACAGCAGAGTAACAGGAACATGAAATTAGTCTCCCCCCCCCCAATGATGGAATGTGGCATTGTGAAAAAAACATGATTTTTGACATGTATTAACGTATGTGGTCTTTCACAAGTTGTTAATTCTCTCTCTGGCTCAATTCCTCTTGGAAAACAAACATACAATATCTACTTTTTCCAATTGTTTTAAGGTTAAAAGTTGCTGAATACAAAGTACTGAGTTTTCATAAATGCTGTATTATTCAACCACAGACTACCGTTTATTAAATATCTACATGCACGCTAAATATGGGATGGAGGGGTGCCTGGGTGGCTCAGTTGGTTAAGAATCTGCCTTCAGCTCAGGTCATGATCTTCGGGTCCTGGGATTGAGCCCTGAGTCAGGCTTCCTGCTCAGTGGGGAGTCTGCTTCTCTCTCTCTCTCTCTCCCTCCTTCTGCCCCTCCCCACTGCTTGTTCTCTCTTTCTCTGTCAAAGAAGTCCTTAAAAAATATAAATATGGGATGGAAATGACATTAAATTATTTGAAATTATTTAAAAAGTAGATGATCTGAAACAAAATGAGTAATAGACCAAAAAAAGTGGAAAAAATATGACTCAAGGAAACAACAAGGTACTGGGAAGGTGGTGGTGTCTCAGGGGTAAAGGAGATGGTAAGGGGGCTCATAGACATGGGAAAAGAGACAAAGAGTATGAAGATTATCCTCTCCCTACTCCATTCCCATGTCCCCCAAAATCACTAAGATATACTTCCAAGGACACAAAGATGTCATACTTTGATAGCGAGCAAAAAAAATTTTTTAAACTAAATTCCAAAATATTATCTTAGTAGATTGACTTTCCTGAGTATTTAAGTTATTAGCTTCAAAAATGTAACTAATCAAACATCATCACAGACGAAGATCTTGAACATTTACTTTAGGGGCTGGCCCAATGATTAAAAAGTTATCTAAAATAAATGGCAAGCTAGGGTACCTGCGTGGCTCAGCCATTTAAGCATCTGACTCTTGATTTTGGCTCTGGTGATGATCTCAGGATTGTGAGATCAAGCCTGGAGTGGGGCTCCTTGCTCAGAAGGGAGTTTGCTTGAGATTTTCTCTGCTTCTCCCTCTGCCCCCTCCCCTGCTCACACAGGTACACCTACACTCTCTAAGTAAATAAAGCCTTTAAAATACATGCCAGAGTTATCCAGCAACAAGAGATAAAGGCATGGTATTGGTTTGTTGTACATAGAAAATAAGCATTTGGCAATTCCTACACATATTCACAGTTATGTATCCCAATATCACCTTTGCTTTATTTAAAATACCACTAGACTGCTTACATTTTCTTAGCTCCCAAATTGATCAAGCACTGAAGATAAACTAACAAATACTAGTCATTTTTAAAACAGTTTTGTTTCTTTTAGCCTCTCATGAGTCTCTTTCCAGTTACTTCTCATGGGAGAAAGAAGAAAACAGGAGAAGGTAGGGTTTTTAAAAATATTTTATTTATTCATGAAAGACACACAGAGAGAGTCAGAGACACAGGTAGAGGGAGAAGCAGGCTCCATATAGGGAGCCTGAAGAGGGACTCGATCCCAGGACTCCAGGATCAAGCCCTGAGACAAAGGCAGATGCTCAACTGCTGAGCCACCCAGGTGTCCCAGGAGAAGGTAGTTCAAGTCAGTGTTTTTCATATATGAGAAATCGTGAACCATTGAGACATACTTCTACAGGTCCCAAGGGATTCCTGGGCCACCACACCCCCACTCCCCAGGCCAGGCAACATTGCCTTAAAATTAAAAAGTTAACTCCAGAGTATAATGTGACACTAGTTTAATTGTTAAACATAAACTCAAGATCACTCAAAATATAAAGTGTTAATCCAGATGATCCAAAATAGGCTAACATACATATTGTAAGACTTAAAGCAGAAAGTTTTAAAATGCTCATAGAAAATTCATAGTGCCTTGGAAATACAAGAACCCCAGAGGGTGGCCGACCACAGATTAAGAAATTCAATCTGCATATGCAAGATATTAAGTGAAGAGAGAATGAGAGGAAGGTGAGAAGTTGGGAAGTTGGTCCTCCCAGGCTTCCCTGCCCTCCTCGGGCTTTTGACTCGCTATGTACTTACTTCATGTCCTGTTTCTGATGAAATTACACTATTCATAAGATATTGTCTTTAGAAGCTCAGCAGTGTGTGTGTGCGTGTGTGTGTGTGTTTTTAAGATTTTATTTTTAAGCAATCTCTACACCCAACATGAGGCTCGCAAACTGGAGATCAGGAGTTGCACAGGGTACCAACTGAACCAACCAGGCACCAGAGCAGCTCAGTAGTTTTGATACTACTATGTTCTTTCCTGTGTGTGATTAAAGGTGAAAGGTTGATCCAAGAAAGGAAAAAAAAAAAAAAAAAACAAGTGTGGGGCAAGATTTGGAGCCAGGAAAGAAGGAATGCAGATATTTTGAAGTTACCAGGAAAAAGAGGGGAAAGAGTCCATTTCAGAGGTTCTGGA
The DNA here is from genome assembly GCF_011100685.1 of Canis lupus familiaris. NCBI lineage: Eukaryota > Metazoa > Chordata > Mammalia > Carnivora > Canidae > Canis > Canis lupus. Next base: position 21,426,321 of record NC_049238.1, read on the forward strand.
CCAACCCATACACCTCTTTGTACTCTTAGTTTTATTTTTATTTATTTATTTATTTATTTTTAAGATTTTATTTATTTATTCATGAGATACACACAGAGAGGGAGAGAGAGGCAGAGACACAGGCAGAGGGAGAAGTAGGCTCCATGTAGGGAGCCTGATGTGGGACTCGATCCTGGGACTCCAGGATTACGCCCTGGGCCAAAGGCAGGTGCTAAACCACTGAGCCATCCAGGGATCCCCGTACTCTTAGTTTTAAAAGGTGCTCAATAAATGCAACTTTTTTTTTATGTCAAAGAAGTGTTATATTTTAAAGTTGCAGTCTTCTAGGGCACCTGAGTGTTTCAGTTGGGTGAGTGTCTGGCTCTTGGTTTCAGATCAGGTGATGATCTCAGGGTGGTGGGACAGAGAAACCCAATCCCACCCGAGGGTCAGTCTCCATACTCAGCAGGGGGTTGGCTTGAGGATTCTCTCCCAATGCCCCTCTCCCTACTCTTTCTTTCAAATAAATCTTTGGGGAAAAAATTAAAGTTGCAGTCTTCCAATAAAAAAATATACCAAAAAAAGACGTATATATCTTATGACAAAAATAAAGTTGCAGTCTTTTTTTTTTATAAAGATTTTATTTATTCATGAGAGACACAAAGAGAGAGAGAGAGAGAGAGAGAGAGAGAGAGAGAGAGAGGCAGAGACCTAGGCAGAGGGAGAAGCAGGCTCCATGCAGGGAGCCTGACGTGGGACTTGATCTGGGGTCTCCAGGATCACGCCCTGGGCCAAAGGCAGCGCTAGACCGCTGAGCCACCAGGGCTGCCCAAGTTGCAGTCTTTTATTTCTAGAAGCCTAGACATAAATTCATCTTGCAGCTGTCCACTGTTACTCCTGGAAATCACCAGAATGAGCCCTCTACACATATATAAAAGAAATACTCACCTTTATCCTAAAGAAAATCTTAAAATGACATTAACCAAAATTCAGATGTTTCAGACTGAGATGCTGGAATTAATTTATTTATTAGTAATATAAAATGTTTCCTGGGTGGCTTAGCCTGTTAAATATCTGTCTTGGGCTCAGGTCCTGGTCCTGGGGTCCTGGAATGGAGCTCCACATCAGGCTCCCTGCCCAATGGGAAGTCTGCTTTTCTCTGCCCCTCTCCCCACTCATGCACTCTGTCTGTCAAATAAATAAAATCTTTAAAAAATGTTTTGCTGAAAAAAAAGTTTTGCTGGAGTTCATTTTTTGTTAGTAATATAAAATGTTTTGCAGGACTGTGCCCTTGCAGAAAAAAAGAGATTACTCTCCCCCTAAATAAGAATATAGATTAGAATGTCTCTATTTTTTTAATTTTATTTATTTATTCAGGAGAGACACAGAGAGAGGCAGAGACATACTCAAAGGGCAAAGCAGGCTCCCTGCGAGGTGCGGGATGCAGGACTCAATCCCAGGACTCCGGGATCACAACCTGACCCAAAGGCAGATGCTCAACCACTGAGCCACCCAGGTGCCTTAGACTAGAATCTCTTTAAAAAAATCCTTACCTGTTCTCAGGAGACCTGTGCATGTTTTTATTCAAGTGTTTGCTCACCGGTGATCACAAAGCTGGAGCCACCCCGAGGAGTATATGAATCTTACTTCTGCATATAAGAACAGACTGTCATGAACAACTGGCATATCACAAAATGGTGTTATGTATACCCAAATTATCCAAAGTCACTATGTCTGGAAACTGGAGACCAGAAAGTGTCAGTGACTCCTGGGATTGTGTTAATAAGCAGGCCGCATTAATAAGCAGGCCAATGTCGGGGTGAGTTTTTCCCCTAAAGAAAAGGATAGTTCCTCAGTCAGATATTCTAGAATGGGAATAAGCAGGCCTTGAACTGGAAAATAAAGATTCTTTCCAGATCCATGCCTATTCCTGGCATTAGGATTCCAAGAAGTGTCATAGCCTGGAGATCCTGCAGGAGGAGTGGGCCAGCTGAGCTGGCTCTGCCTTATCAGGAACCTGAAGAACAGCCACTTCTAGTAGCAGCTATGGGCTCCCCTTTATTTTTAATGTCTGTGCCCCTGTGCCTTGTTAGATAGTTTGGACTGAGCTAAGCATTGGGGCATAAAGAGATCTAGGTCTCGTGGGTGGGACCATGTGGAGAGCCCAAAGGAGGTGATGGCAAAGTTCAAGGGCAGTGGTGTTTGGGAGCACAGTCAGCTGGCAAAAGCAATAGTAATTTCCAGGGCATACTTACCCATTTCTTAGGGATTCCTAAAATCCTTTAGTAAGAAAACTCCTTTGCTATATAGGCTGTTGAGAATTGAAGACACACTAGTTGAGTCTGACAGATCGGCCCATGAAAACCACTGGGTTACTTAGAAAAACCCTGCTGCTTCTTGTAGTCATCATGAGGACAAACGTTCTTAACTGAGGTTCACATTCAAAGTAATGAATGACCTCACACATGTAATCCGTTGGCTCTACAGTTTGTTGGGGACAAACAGCAGTAATAGGCAACCTGCCAGCTGGAATCCCGCTGTCCACCAAAATGGCTTTCTTTCCACTGTTCCGTTTATTCCTTCCAAATGGTTCTTTCTTCAACCTTGGTAGTTTCCTCATGTGTATGTTTAGCTCAGTTCACAGACAAAATCTTGAGAGGATCCTTCTACAAAGCTCCTAGTTATTTCTGTTTGTAACTCCATTCTTTCTGGCTCTCTGCCCTAGAAATGTTGGCCACTTTGGTCTCTCTGAACTCTTAACTCTGTCTTCTCAATGCAGTGATACTGTCAGGCTCTCTTTGGGTTTCCTCTCTCCACAAAGTGGCCTGAAAACTCTTTCTAGGCAGCAAGCTGGGGTACTCATAGAATTTTACTTCATTTGTTTTCCTTCCCTCAGGGATAACTATCCTGTGCATGCTGTTATCTAATATCTGAAAACTGTTGCTTTATGTTTTTTAACCAGTGTTCTGTAGGGCAAAGGCAGGAGGGTATATTTGGGTCCTGTTATACCATCATGGCCAGAAGTGGAAAGTTGTCCCAAGCATTTTTTGTTTTTTAATTCTATTTATTTGAGAGAGAGAGAGAGAGAGAGAGAGTGAGAAAGAGAAAGAGAGAGAGAACACACAAGGGAGGAGAGAGCCTGAGGTAGGGCTCCATCCCAGAACCCTGGGATCATGACCGGAGCCAAAGGCAGATGCTTAACCAACTGAGCCACCCAGGTGCCCCTTTCTGAACTGGTTTTATCAATTCTTGTTTAAAATAGATCTTTTAGTGACATTGAGTAGGTGGGTTTTTTTTTTAAAGCCCTTCATCATTTCTGGCATATCAAAATATATTTTTGCCTTCACTCTTTAAATACAATTTGGCTGGAGATAAAATTCTAGGTTTACAAGGAAGGGTTTTATCAGTCTTACTGGCATTCCATAGATAATCCATTTTTTCTCATGTCTCTGGTAGCTTTTTTTTTAAAGATTTTATTTGTTTGTTTGTTTGTTTGTTTATGAGAGAGAGAGAGAGAGAGAGAGAGAGAGAGAGAGAGAGAGAGAGAAAGAGAGAAGCAGGCTCCATGCAAGGAGCCTAACGTGGGACTCGGATCTCCAGGATCACGCCCCGGGAGGAAGGTGGCACTAAACCGCTGAGCCCCCCGGGCTGCCCACCCCCCCTTTTAAAAAAGGTTTTATTTATTTATTCATGAGAGACACAGACACAGGGAGAAGCAGGCTCCATGCAGGGAGCCTGACGTGGGACTCCATCCTGGGTCTCCAGGATCACACCGTGGGCTGAAGGCGGCGCTAAACCGCTAAGCCACCCAGGGATCCCATATCCTTGATATTTTGTAAATATCCCTATGATATGCCTCAGCAGGTGTTTATTTTATTAGCACTAAGATCTTATTTTAAAAATTTGGGGTCTAATGTCTTTAGCAACACTTAAAAAGTTTTGTGTTTTCAGACACTGTTTCACCATCATTCTCTTAAAAAAAAAAAAAAAATAGGGAAGCCTGGGTAGCTCAGCGGTTGGGCGCCTGCTTCCGCTAAGGTCGTGGTCCCGCTCAGGGATCAAGTCCCACATCAGGCTCCCTCAGGGGAGCCTGCTTCTCCGTTTCTCCCTCTGCCTATCTCTCTCTCTCTCTCTCTGTCTGTCTTTCATGAGTAAATAAATAAATCTTGGGCAGCCAGGGTGACTCAGTGATTTAGTGCCGCCTTCAGTCCAAGGCGTGATCCTGGAGACCTGAGATCGAGTCCCACGTCGGGCTACTTGCATGGAGCCTGCTTCTCTCTCTGCCTATGTCTCTGTCTCTGCCTCTCTCTCTCTCTCTCTCTCATGAATAAATAAATAAATAAAATCTTTAATAAATAAATAAATCGTAAAAAAATAAAAAATAAAAAATATTTATTTGAAGGAGAGATAGATCACAAGCAGAGAGGAGGGGTAGAGGGAGAGGGAGAAGCAGACTCCCCGCTGAGCAGGGAGTCTGATGTGGGATTCCACCCCAGGACCGCAGGATCATGGCCTGAGCCAAATCAGACGCTTAAGCAACTGAGCCACCCAGGAACCCTCGCCATCATTCTCTTTATAGTTTTCTAGAACTATCATTATACATGTTGGGCTTTTAATACAGCATCCCTCTCTCAACTGTATATGTGTCTCTGTATGGCATTCTGAATGAATTAACTTTTCTCTCTTCAATTATACCTGGTTTAGAGCTCTTACTTTTTATTTTCACTATTTTATTTCTCTTAGTCCCAGAAAACAAGGAGTTCCTTTACTTGCTTTTGGAGAGGGCTTTGTCACCCTCTGTTCCAAGCTTGCTCCAACAATAACAAGTGTCTTTATCAGATTCTCTCTCTAGTTTTCTCATTTACTTTCTTAAGAATGTACTCCCTGGAGAGTTTTTTCTTCTTTCCCAGATATAAGAAACTTTGTAAAAACAAAGGTTAAATTTCAAAGTGAGAAGCCAGAGTTGAGGTAAAGGGTAAAAAATAACACCTACATTGGAAATCTTAAACTCTTACTGCTAAAAAGTGAGGCATCTGTCACAAAAGTTGGAGTGGAAAAATCGTAAGTTTTATGGTCTAATTTATCTTCTGAGTCTGGAGGGTCAGAAAAAAGTAGTGTTTAGTCTTTTCTGGACTCTTCTTCCCTCCTTTAACTGCTAGCTGAACTCCTATTCTTTATTTTTTTAAAAAAGATTTATTTATTTACTTATGATAGAGAGAGAGGCAGAGACACAGGAGGAGGGAGAAGGAGGCTCCATGCCAGGAGCCCGACGAGGGACTCGGTCCCGGGACTCCAGGATCGCACCCTGGGCCAAAGGCAGGCACTAAACCGCTGAGCCACCCAGGGATCCCCCCATTCATTCTTTAAAAGCCAGGCCAGGGGAAGGTGGAGGGGGAGGGAAAAAATAAAATAAAATAAAATAATAAATAAATAAATAAATAAATAAAACCCAGGCCAGACATGTTCCCTGGGAAACCTTCTGTATTAGTTTCCTAAATCTGTTGTAATAAATCACCACAAATTTGGTGACTTAAAACACCACAAATTAATTTTCTAATTAATTTTCTTACAGTTCTGGAGACCAAATATCAGAAATCAATTTCACTGGTTTAAAGTTTTTTTTTCTTTAAAGTATATATATATATATATATATATATATATTTTTTTTTTTTTTTTAAAGATTATATTTATTTATTCATGAGAGACACAGAGAGAGAGAGAGGCAGAGACACAGGCAGAGGGAGAAGCAAGCTCCATGCAGGGAGCCTGACTCGATCCTGGGCCTCCAGGATCACACCCTGGGCTAAAGGCAGGCGCTAAACCGCTGAGCCACCCAGGGATCTCCCCACTGGTTTAAAGTTAAGGTATCACCAATTCTGGTTCCTTCTAAGGACTCTAGGGAAGAATTCATTTCTTTGTCTTTTCTGGCTTTGGGAGGCTGCCTGCATTCCTTGGTATCACTCCAACCTCTTGCTTCCGTGGTTACATTTCTTTCAGTTCTGTAGTCAAATCTCCCTCTGCCTCCCTCTTTTATGAGCACTTTGTGATTACGTTTAGTGTCTATCCTGATAATCCAGGATAATCTGACCATCTCAAAATCCATAATATTATCTTCAAAATCCCTTTTCTATTTGAGATAATATTCGCAAGGTCCAAGGATTAGAATGTGGATACCTTTGGGGGCCATTATTCAGCCTATTACATCTTCCCAGTTATTTTTCTTCCACGAAGTCAATCATGTCCTTCCCTATTCAGCCTATGGAATTTATACATATTTCTGTTTTTGCTCTTGTTAAGTGTTGTAACAAATTTACTCTTTAAGTTTTTAAAGATTTATTAGAGAGTGCATGCGTGTATGCACAAATACAAGTGGGGGAAGGGGCAAAGGGAGAGAAAATGAGAGAATCCTCAAGCATACTCCCTGCTGAGTGTCTTGATCCCAGGACCCCAAGACCATGACCCAAGCTGAAATAGATTCAGACCCCTAACCAACCAAGTCACCCAGGCTCCCCAAGTGTCATACAGCTATCATCTCAAATAAATAGGAGCTCTTTGAAGACACGAACTTTGTCTTATTCATTTGTTACCCTACTGCCTAGTGTGGTGCCTGGCACATAGTCAGCACTAAACAAATATTTGTTTAATTAAATTGAATTTTGCTCTCTGATTAAAGCCTGGAAGTACAACTGTAAGCTGTAAAATAACGGAGTCTTAGACTACCAGTGTTAAAGGGATCACCAAAGGGCTTTCCTTATAGTCTGAATCTATGTTTTATCAGGATATAATTTTAGATTTAGGAAGGTTGTCTTTATTACAACAAAAGTAAAAACAGGGATCCCTGGGTGGCGCAGTGGTTTAGCGCCTGCCTTTGGCCCAGGGCGTGATCCTGGAGACCCGGGATCAAATCCCACGTCAGGCTCCCGGTGCATGGAGCCTGCTTCTCCCTCTGCCTGTGTCTCTGCCTCTCTCTCTCTCACTGTGTGCCTATCATAAATAAATAAAAATTAAAAAAAAAATTAAAAAAAAAAAAAAAGTAAAAACAGAAAAGGTTCACATTAGGGTTTTGGCCCAGAAAAACCTGGAATGACCTGATAATTCTTTTAAACTTCTACATTCCAGGGAGATAAGACAGATATTACCTTTATGCCAGCAAAACATAGAGCAAAATAAATTATAGATGAATTTGGGGATCTCTGGGTGGCTCAGTGGTTTCGCGCCTGCCTTTGGCCCAGGGCGCGATCCTGGAGTCCCGGGATCGAGTTCCGCGTCGGGCTCCTGGCATGGGGCCAGCTTCTCCCTCTGCCTGTGTCTCTGCCTCTCTCTCTCTCTCTATGTCTATCATAAATAAATAAAAATAAATCTTTAAAAAATTATAGATGAATTTGACTTAAGCATAATTGAATATAATTGTGGAAATCAAATAATCTCAGGTGAATTATTAATTTACATGGGATGTCTGCTTTTTTATCCCCCAGCGCCCCTATTTATTTATACATTGTTTATCTTAGAAGTTGACTCAACTTCTTATGACATGACATAGAGGTATAGAGTTAAATAATGTTCCTATTTAATTAAACAGGGAAGCTCAGAGGCCTAAGTAGTGAGGCAATGATCCAAGGAATCATAGCTAGACAGGGATAAGGTATACTTGGGTGATAGTCTTTACCCTTCAGCCTAATGACAGTTTAAAAACTATCAGGCCAGGCAACTTGCAGCAGAATCACCTGGGAAGATTATTAGACATACAGATACCTGAGTCCTCCCCCTCCCCCAGATTTAGATCCAGTTGATTCCAGGAAAATCCTGGAAATGTGTATGTTTTAAAGTGCGTCAGATAACACAATTATCAAGAAATTTAGGTTTCTCTTAATTTGAGGTCCAAAAGAAATGTAAATGCCAAGCTTGGGGCAAAGGAGCTTTTCTGTTTTTTTTTTTTGTTGGTTTGTTTTTTACAGATTGATTGATTGATTAATTAATTGATACATGAGAGACACACAGAGAGGCAGAGACATAGGCAGAGGGAGAAACAGGCTCCCTGCAAGGAGCTGGAGATCTTGGGATCACAGGGCAGACGCTCAACCATTGAACCACCCAGGGGTCCCAGCAAAGAAGCATTTTTGTTCTTTTGATTATGTCTTCAATTTGAAAGAGGCTCTTTTGAATAAAAGGGTCTATGTCATGGGCCTAGAGGAATGATCAGATTGAAGGCATGAGTGAGTCTTACACTGAAGAAGAGAAGCTTGGAGCAGAAAGCCAAGAGATTTTCCAACTGCCCTGATCTATGGAAACCAAGATCTTGAAAGAGTCTACATAGTTTTATTGAGGTATGCTTTTTCCCACCCTAAGATTCACCCACTGTGAATTCAAAGATTTTTAGTACATTTATAGAGTTGTGCAACCAGCATGTCAAAATGCAACCTGTAGTCCACTTGGAAGATGAGGTCAGCAGGTCACTTGGCATGTTTAAAATTAGACAAATAGATATGGGTAGTCTCAAAGCATTGCCTTTTTTTAATTCGTTTGTTTTTTGTTTTTACATTTTTTAAAAAGATTTATTTATTCATGATAGACACAGAGAGAGAGAGAGACAGAGACAGAGACAGAGAGAGGCAGACACAAGCAAGCTCCAGAGACAGAGAGAGGCAGACACAAGCAAGCTCCATGCCAGGAGCCCGATGCGGGACTAGATCCCAGGACTCCAGGATCGCACCCTGGGCCAAAGGCAGGCGCCAAACCGCTGAGCCACCCAGGGATCCCCTATTTTTTGTTTTTACTTTTATTTTTAGAGAGAGATCACACATTAAAGGTGGGGAAAGGCTGAGGGAGAGGGAAAGGGAGAATCCCAAGCAGGTGCCACGCCCAGCACCAAGTCCCATCTCAAGACTAAATCCCACCACCCTGAGATCATGACTCAGCTGAAATTAAGAGTCAGATGCTCACCCAGGGGCCCCTGCCTTTCTTTATTCTATGATTATCTAATGCATTGTTTCTTTGTTAAATATTGTTGCCTTTTTTTTTTTTTAAAGATGTTATTTATTTATTCATGAGAGACAGAAAGAGAGAGAGGCAGAGACACAGGCAGAGAGAGAAGCAGGCTCCATGCAGGGAGCCCTACACGGGACTTGATCCCAAGTCCCCAGGATCCTGCCTCCGGCTGAAGGCGGCGCTAAACCGCTGAGCCAGCCGGGCTGCCCAATATTGTTTCTTTTTTGAAGAAAAATAATGTGCTACCTATGTAAGGCACAAAGTTCAAAAGGCATGAATGGATATTTAAGAAGTTTCCCTCCAACCCTGTCACCCAGTCATCTGGTTTCTATTCCCAATAAATTGATTTTTTTTAAAGATTTTTATTTATTTATTCATTCATGAAAGACACAGAGAAAGAGAGAGAGGCAGAGACACAGGCAGAGGGAGAAGCAGGCTCCATGCAGGGAACACCATGCGATAAGCAACTCCTGAGACTCCAGGATAACGCCCTGGGCTGAAGGCAGGTGCTAAACCGCTGAGCCACCCAGGTGTCTCTAAATTGATTCTTGAGGTGGATTACTGACATCCGATGGGAATATTTAGGTAAATTAGGTTTGAAGTGACACTGGAGTACCGAATACTGTCTTGGAGCTTGGGAAGAAAGAGTACTAGAGATAAATAAAAATATTATTCAGGTGATACGCTGAATGGAATATATTTTCTAAAGCATGGTATAGAGAGAACAAAGAATATGACTTTGAGCATATTAGTAAGCACTTTAATAGCTAGGAGGGAAGGATAGAAAAAGAAGAAAAATTAGGATAAGAAGCTGAAAGAGAAATGAATCAGTATTAATGAGAAGGGAGGAGTTTTAAGAATGAGCTGTTCAGTAGTCCCAAATGCTAAAGAGGTCATGCAAAATGAAGAATGAAAAATGGCTTTAGGAGTGGAAGTTTATAATATACTGAGAGAAAAGCTTCAGCAGAGAAAGAGATAAGGATGAGATTCATATTGTAAGAGATTAGGAAGACAATGGGATTTTTCTCATATACAAAGAGCTCTTGTAAGCCAGTGAGAAAAAGATGACCAACCCCAGTAAAAAAATTCAAAAAGGAACAGGAGCAGGGAAAAAAATGAGGAGAAAATGCAACTGGGCAATAAACATAGGAAAACAATGGTGCTGCAACAACTGGACATCTACATGCAAAAAAAAGAATCTAGACACAGACCTTATACACTTCACAAAAAGTAACCCAATATGGGGGTGCCTGGGTGGCTCAGTGGTTGAGCAGTCTGCCTTTGGCTCAGGTCATGATCCCAAGGTCCTGGGATTAAGTCCTGCATTGGGCTCCTTCTCCTTCTGCCTATGTGTCTGCCTCTGTCTCTGTGTCTTTCATGAATAAATAAATAAAATCTAAAAAAAAATTAACCCAATATCGATTATAGGCCTAAATATAAAATGCAAACCTCTACAACTCCTAGAAGAGAATATAGGAGAAAATCTAGATTACCTTGGGTATGCTGAAGCCTTTTTAGATAGAACACCAAATATATGATCCATGTAGGAAATAATTGATAAGCTGGACTTCAATAAAATTAAAAACTTCTGCTCTATTGAAGACAATGTCAAGAGAATTAGAAGACAAGCCATAAACTGGGAGAAAATATTTGCAAAAGACTCATGATAAAAGATTTATCCAAAGTATACTAAGAACACATAAAACTCAGCAAGAAAAAAACAACCTTATTAAAATATTGGTCAAAAACCCTCACAGATACTTCACCAAGAACATATACAGGTGGTAAAAAAGCATATGAAAAGGTGCTCCACATCATTTGTCATCATAGAAATGAAAACCTAAAAAATGAGATCCCATAAGACATCTATTAGAATGGCCAAAATCCAGAACACTAACACCAAATACTGGTGAGCGTGTGGAACAACACAAACTCTCATACATTGCTGGTAGGAATGCAAATTGTACAACCAATTTCAAAGATTTTATTTATCTATTTGAAAGAGAGAGCTCACACATGATTTGCGGGGAGGGGCAGAGGAGAGGGAGAAACAGATTCCCCATTGAGCAGGGAGCCTGAAATCCAGCTCCATCCCAAGACCGTAAGATCATGACCTAAGCCCAAGGCAGAGACTCAACTGAATGATCCATGTAGGCACCCCAGCCTAATAGTTTCTTATAAAGCTAAACATCTTTCTTTAAAAGATTTTAAATAATCTCTATACCCAAGGTGGGGCTCCAACTCATGACCCCAAGATCAAGAGTTGCATGATCTACCAACTGAGCCAGCCAGGTGCCCCAAAACTAAACATAATCTTAACAATCCAAAAATCGCACTCCTTGGCCAGAGGAACCCTCTTATACTATTGGTAGGACTGCAAGCTGGTACAGCCACTCTGGACAAGGGTATGAAGGCTTCTCCAAAAGTTCAAAATAGAGCTACCCTGGGGGCACCAGGGCAGCTCAGTGGTTGAGCGTGTGCCTTTGGCTCAGGTTGTGATCCTGGGGTCCTGGGATTGAGTCTTGCATTAGGCTCCCTCTGCCTATGTCTCTACCTCTCTCTGTGTGTCTCTGATAAATAAATAAAATCTTTTAAAAAAAAAATAGAGCTAACATATGATCCAGCAATTGCACTATTGGGTATTTACCTCAAAGATACAAATGTAGTGATGTGAAGGGGCACCTGCATCCCAAAGTTTATAGTAGCAATGCTCACAATAGCCAAACTATGGAAAGAGTCTAGATGTCCACCAACAAATGAATAAAGGAGATATGGTATACACACACACACACACACACACACACACAATGGAATATTACTCAGCCATCAAAAAAGAGATCTTGCCATTTGCAACGATGTGGATGGAACTAGAGGGTATTATGTAAAGCAGAATAAGTCAGTCAGAGAAAGACAATTATATAATTTCACTCACATGTGGGATTTAAGAAACAAAACAGAGGAGCATAGGAGAAGGGAGGGGAAAATAAAACAAGACAGAATCAGAGAGGGAGACAAACCAAAGAGACGTAATCATAGGAAACAAACTGAGGGGTTGCTGGGAGAGGGGGTGGGGGGGATGGGCTAACTAGGTGATGTGCATTAAGGAGGGCATGTGATGTTATGAGCATTGGGTGTTCTATACAACTGATGAATTCACTAAACTATACCTCTGACACTAATAATACATTATATGGTAATTAATTGATTTTAAGTAAATAAAAAGAAATAAACTTCATAAATTACCTATTAAAAAAAAGAAATCTCACTCCTTGGTGTTTACCCAAGGAGTTGAAAACTTATGTCCACACAAAAACCACACAGATATTTATGGGAGCTTTATCATAATTGGCAAAAGTTAGAAGCAAATAAGATGTCCTTTAGTAGGTGAATGGATAAAATTAACTGGTACATCTAGACCATCGCATATTATTCAGTGCTAAAAAGAAATGAGCTATCAAGCCATGAAAACACATGAAGGACCCTTAAATGCATATCATTAAGTGAAAGAAGCCAACCTGAAAAGGTTGCATACTATAGGATTCCAAGTATATGACCTCCGGAAAAGGCAAAACTATGGAGATTAATATTAGTCGTTGCTAGGGTTGTGAAGGCAGAGTACAAAGGATTTTTAGAGCAGTAACAATGCTTTGTATAATGATAGATATATATCATTAGATGTTTTTCCAAACCTATAGAATGTACAATACCAAGAGTGAACCATAAGGTACACTATGGATTTTGGGTGATTAGGATAGGTCAATGTAAGTTTGTCCTCAATAAAATGTATATCTTTCTGGTGAGTGATGTTGATACTTTTTTTTTTTTGAAAAGCCAGCATAAAGCACTTTTATTGCAATAATAAAACTTGAAACTCATACGTAGTGTGGGCAGGTTGGGGTGGGGGTGGTAGGCAGCAATAATTTCTCTCACCAAATCACTACACAGGACAGCAAAGGGGTGAGAGGGGGAGGAGGAAAAGCCAGGAAACTCTGAGATCAGCTGGGGGAGCCTAACATCAAAAACCAGGAGATGCTGAAGCTGTGATGACCAGCATCATTTTCTCAAGACAACACTCAAGGGTTTGTCATGATGGCTGGGCTTTCATTGGGTGTTATGTGTCTACAAACAGCACCTTCAATTACACTTCACATGGGGTGAAGTAATAAATGGGAAATCTCTGAACCTTCTCAATTTTGATGTAAACCTAAAATTGCTTTCTTAAAAGAAAGGTTTATTAGAGAGAGAGAGAGCATATGTGGGTGCATGGTGAGGGCAGAAGGGAGAAGGAAAGAGAATCTCAAGCACATACTGTGCTCAGCAAGGATCCTGATACGGAGCTCAATCCCACGACCCTGAGATCATGTCCTGAGTTGAAATCAAGAGTTGGATGCTTTTTATTTTCTTTTTAATTTTTTATGATAGTCACAGAGAGAGAGAGAGAGAGAGGCAGAGACACAGGCAGAGGGAGAAGCAAGCTCCATGCAGGGAGCCCGACGTGGGACTCGATCCCCGGCCTCCAGGATGGCGCCCGGGGCCAAAGGCAGGCGCTAAACCGCTGTACCACCCAGGGATCCCAAGAGTTGGATGCTTAACTGATTAAGCCACTCAAGTGCCTCTAAACCCTAACATACTTTTTTTTTTTTTTTAAGTTTTATTTACTCTTGAGAGAACAGAGAGAAGCAGAAACATAGGCAGAGGGAGAAGCAGACTCCCTGAGGGGAGCCCGATGTGGGACTTGGTCCAGGGGCCCCCAGACCATGCCCTGAGTCCAAGGCAGATGCTCAACCACTGAGCCGGCCAGGTGTCCCCTTTACATACTCTTGATATTGTTATTTGATATCTTTTTTTTTTAATTTTTATTTATTTATGATAGTCACAGAGAGAGAGAGAGGCAGAGACACAGGCAGAGGGAGAAGCAGGCTCCATGCACCGGGAGCCTGATGTGGGATTCGATCCCGGGTCTCCAGGATCGCGCCCTGGGCCAAAGGCAGGCGCAAAACCACTGTGCCACCCAGGGATCCCTGATATCTTTTTGAAGAGTAACTTGGCAATATCCATTCAAGTTAAAATGTTCTTAGCTCCTGACTTAGCAATTCTACTTATATAACCATATAAAAATAATTTTCACAAGCAGGCAAAGATATGTGCAAGACTTTACTTCAGCTTTACTTATAATAATAAATGTTGGAAATAACCCTGATGCCCCCTGGTAGTTAGTAAGTAAACGCTGGACAATGGAATACTTCACAGTGGCTAAAAGATTAAAATAGTGCTATATGAGGGGATCCGTGGGTGGCTCAGTGGTTTAGCGCCTGCCCTCAGCCCAGGGCGTGATCCTGGAGTCCCGCATCGGGCTTCCTGCTTCCTGCATGGCACCTGCTTCTCCCTCTGCCTGTGTCTCTCATGAATAAATAAAATCTTAAAAAAAAAAGAAAAACAAGGAGTAATTTGAAAAAGATTATGTATTATCAGCTTGCTTTCATTTTAAATTATATGCACATATATTAATACATGCACAGAAAAATGGATACATACATCAAAATCTTAATTCTTCTGTTGAAATAGGATTACAAGAGATTTTCACATTCTATAGCAATTGTTAATTCACAATATTCCATAGGATTCCTGTAAGGATTAAATGAGTTAATATGTCATAAGGCAATTGAAACAGTGGACCATAGCACATAGAAGATATTACATAAATATTTTTGAAATATTGTTTACAATAAATTTTATTAAAGCAGAATAAAATGAGGTGGCGAAAATGCAGTGTTTGAGCTGTTTAAACATGAAAAGTTAGAAATAAAATGAGAGCTGGAGGACGCCAATGGGTCCTCTATGCATATTTGAAAGAAGGAGTTAGTTAAAAAGGAAAGGTTAATAATGATAAGGTCCAAACAGAAGAGAATGGGAAACTATAATAATATTAACTGATATTTAATGAATGTTTATAGGGGAGCAGGTGCCCCAATTGCCTTGGAGCCCACAAGGAGAAAGGGTTAACCTGGAGAAAGGGAGAAACAACCTTCCTTTGAAGATTAGAACAAAAAGATTTTTAACTTCAGTCTTTTGAAATTATATGCTAAATTTAGGGGACAAATTCATTTCCTAAATATCCAAAACAAGATCCATAACTTTCATCAGATTTCTAAAAGAATGTGTGAGCCCTCTGAAACGTAAAAGAATCAAGGATGAAAGATTGGTTGCAAAAGTATTTTGAGATGAAGAGATAAGAAAACGAGAGGGCTTTTGCCATATATTCTTCTTTACATTAGTTAAGAGGATTAAGAGATACCCTTTAAGGACAGTGAAATTTAGTGATTATCGCATTGCCAAGTTCTGAAAACCGATTCATCCTCCTCCCTTCAAAATACACGTCTAATGGCAGAGCGAATTTCTACCGCTCAGGCTCAGCGTTTAGTTTTCGCAGACCAATGGGCTCACCCCGGATCTTTCCCTTTCACTTCCTTGAAGTCAATCCAAATTCTTTCCAAACATCTTTTCAAGGAAGCCTTTGATAAATCTTACTGTTTGGATGCTAGATTTGGCTCCTATCAACTTTTGGTGAATAGCCTTAATGCCTCTGATTTCGTTTTTTGCATGTGTCAGTTAGCCTTTCAATTTCTTATACGGATCAAACGAGTCATCTGTGAAAACCTCCTGCAAAGTTTTGGCAAAGGTCGGTGCTATGCAATTTTCAGGATACGTTCAGGAAAAATTTTAAGCTGAAGAACTGGTGTCCTGCGCAGTCTCGCCCCTTACAAATAATGAAAGTGGGTGGGCGCTCCTCCCGGTGTGAGGCTACGTCTTTCGCTCCTTTTGTCTTTTAGTCGGAACAGAACTGTCATGGCGCCTTCAAGAGGAGACGGAAGGCCTTCCTTTCGCCCGGCGGACTCATCGGGGGCACCTGGACTGGACGGAGGGGTGGACAGTGAGACCAACCCCAGCCGAGACCCAACACACCGATGCCTCCGAGAGGTCTCAACCGGACAGGCTCAAGGGGAGGAGACCGGCTTGGAGACTATGGCAGCGAGCGGCCGTCTTCCCGGGGCACCGCCCACCTTGGCCGCCCCATCCAATGGCAACCCAACGGCAGTGCGGCACCGCCCATCTGTTGGTCGGGACGCCGCGAGGGCGGGGCCCGCAGTTCGGTTGCGCTGCGGAGCGCAGCTGTGAGGGAGTCTCTCTGGTCCGCGGCCCCGAACCCGAGCTGGAGCTGAAGCGCAGGCTGCGGGGAGCGGAGTCGGGAGGTGAGCGCCGAGGGGAGGGAGCGGGAGGGACGGGTTCGGCGACCGGACAGAAGGGTCGGCTTCCGCGGCCCGACGCGCCGGGACCCCGGCAGGCGGGTGTCTGGAGGCTGCTCTGCTCGCTCGGCGGCCCGAGGCCCGGCCCGCCGGAGCCCAGGGGCCGCCCCGGCCCCACAGTCTCGGCCGGGCCCTCCCGGCCTGCCCTGAGTGGCGGCCACCCGGAATTCTGCCGGCGCGGGGCGCGGGGCGCGAGGCCCTGGCGTTCGTGTCGAACTGGGGCTGACGAGAGGCGGGGCCGGCCGCGGGGGCGGGGGCGGCGGTGGCGGGCCCCGCGGCCTGCGGAAGCGCAGCGTCGGGGCCGCGCCTGCTGGCGGAGGCCGGCGCGCCGACAGCGCGGGGGCGTGGCCTGCGCCCCTGACGGCGCCGCGGGGCTGGCCTTTGATGAGGTGGCGGCGGCTGGCTCCCGGGCCTGCGGGACCCGCGGCGCTCGCAAGCAGACGGCGGGCAGGGGACCTGTTGGAGCGTGAGGCCGTTCCCTGCGCTTGCTTTGACGTCTGACCACACAACCCTGTGGGTCCCGGAGGCCCTGTGGTCGGCTCGGGGTGAGGGCAGCCCAGAGGCCTGTGGCCTGCGAGCTGTTGCTGAGGAGTTGAAATGCAGAGGGGCTGCAGTCCAGTAAATGAAAGTCTCCGAGAAAAACTTTGCGCGACGATCTACCTACACTGCTCAGAAGTGAACACAGTATTCTCGGGGTGGCTGGAAGCGGCGAGGAGATTCCCTTGTAGGGGCGTGAATGGCCTTTTCCGTATGTGATCTCTTAAACCTCTGAACGACCCTGAGAAGAAAACCCCAGCGTTGCAAAGGTTTCTTCATCGGGAGGGGAAGTGCTAGGGCATCTTGGGCAGTGCCTTGGTTTTGCCTGCTGGGGAAAGATTGGGGAGGGAGAAAACAAGGACACGGCTGTGACTGGTAAAGGTTTGGCTTCTTTTGTGGTGCTTTACTGTGGATTGTCTGTGACCTGGGTCAAGAGGTTTCCTTAGAATCCATTGGCTACAGGCTTCCTGTATTGGAGCTCCAGTGGTATTTCCTATTGTCATCTAGCTGGAATTTTTACTGAGCTGTTCAGATTCAAGATGCATTCTATAAATATAGCTGCTCTAGAAAGTAATCCCTATGAACTTTCTTACCATTTTCTTAGTTGCTTTTCAGGGGGGAAGAAAAAGGAAAGTGATCTCTAACTGGTGTTCTGGTACATTACTAAGACAGCTTTCTTGTCTGGTTGAATAAAGTCTATGATAGGCAGGACCTAGATAATAACAGGCAAAGAATATCTTGCCAGATTTTCTCTGTAGTGCTTTATGGTTATCTGGTATTTACTAGAATGTCATCTTAATAAGAATCTGATTTGGGTTAAACATAGTGTAAATTGGGGGTGGAGATTGGCAGAAGGGAGTATCCAGGAGTTCTAAAATAAGAGCTTTTTGAAAGATTGTTGTTGATCAGAGGCTTCTGTATTCTGAATTTAGAGGAGGAAGTCTACTTTCCAGAATGTCACTTTCATATGGAGCACTCCTTTGAGCCCAGCACACACAGGTTTCAGCTCCGTCATAGCCTTTGTTCTTAGAGAGATGGAATAACATTCAGTGGTTGTCCTGCAACTGTCTGGATAAGTTAGCGACATTTAGCTTGTGAGAATTCTTTTTCTTCCAAATAGCCATGTGCCTTAAAAAAATATTGTACTATATAGTATTTTTTCTTGTAACTGCTGTATTTTGAGTTATTTGTTCTTTTTAAAAATTTTTTTGTTTTAAAGATTTTACTCATTTATTTGAGAGAGAGTGAGCTTGAGCAGGGGAAGTGGGAGCCAGACTCGGGGCTCAATCCCAAGATCATGTCCTGAGCTGAAGGAAGATGCTTAACAGACTGAGCCAACCCGGCACTCCTTGAGTTATTTGTTTATGAGGGAATATCTCTGTCAGATCTGGTATCCCCGAGGGTGGAGCCTTTGAGCTGTTTGGATGAAATGAAAGCTGGAAGCTGAAAGTTCTAGATTTGTTTAAATTTGTGGTTCCATAAATGTGGGCATCTCATTTATTTTATTCACTATTTTATCTCTGGTACCTAGCCCAGTGCTTGGCCTACAGTAAGTGCTTAATAAATATTTGTTGAATGAGTGAATGAAAAAAAAATGTTGCTAACCAATACCCATTTGCACACTCACATCACAGGGGAGGTGAGGGCATCAGGGATGAAGTCACTAACCACTGCCAGTTACCTGGCCCAAGGGTATCCTCAGCATGGACTAGTAGACTTGATCTATGTGTAGGAGGGATGGATAGCAAATGCCAGAATTCTAGTGGAATAAATTAGCTTGAGGGTTTCATCTGGATAAATTGGCTGAGAGTGCTACAGGTCCAGACTTAGGGCTGAATCAGTGAAAGATTTTGGGGTCTAGAGTCATCTGAATAGGGCCATGTAGCTTAGTTCTTGAACACATAAAGGCAGGTGAAGTTTTAAAGGAAGATTGTTGGGTGAGTATTGCTGAGAAGGAATGGTGTCTGTCCCTGATTTGGCTGTTCATTTGAACCTGAAAAATGGGAGTTATATTGTCATAAATCTTAGGTTTGCCACTCCTCATGGGTCATCTTCAACCACGATAGCTTCACTTCTCTAGACTAAGAAGTAGTTAATGTTTCAATGTTCAGACAGAATTAATTTGATTTTGGACTTAAAGGAAACAAGGGAGACCGATGTTTTGTTTTGTTTTTTAACCCCAGATGAGGTTATTAGGATTAAGCATGGAGCCCAACATGGGGCTTGAACTCATGACCCTGAGATCAAGACCTGAGCTGAGATCAAGAGTTGGATGCTTAACTGAGCCACCCAAGTGCCCCAGGATTAAATCTTTATAGATCTATCCTGACCCTTTCTGCCTTCTTCCTTCATCCTTGCCCCAACCAATACAGGCCTGAGTGTTCGTTCCAGCATGTCGGAGGGGGAGTCCCAGACAGTAGTCAGCAGTGGCTCAGACCCAAAGGTAGAATCCTCATCCTCAGCTCCTGGCCTGACATCAGTGTCACCTCCTGTGACCTCCACCACCTCAGCTGCTTCCCCAGAGGAAGAAGAAGAAAGTGAAGATGAGTCTGAGATCTTGGAAGAGTCACCATGTGGACGCTGGCAGAAGAGGCGGGAGGAGGTAAAGTGATGGTAGTGTCACTCTGGGGGGAGTGGAAAGGGAAAGTCTCAAAGGGTCACACCAAACTTTAACAGATCAGAGCCTAGGAGAGGATGATCATTTGGAGTATTAAAATGGTTTATACGATAACTTTAGTAATTCCTTTCCATTTGGATTTCTTCTCAGGTGAATCAACGGAATGTACCAGGTATTGACAGTGCATACCTGGCCATGGATACAGAGGAGGGTGTAGAGGTTGTGTGGAATGAGGTCCAGTTCTCTGAGCGCAAGAACTACAAGCTGCAGGAGGTAGGTAATGGTGAAAGAATGTAGCCCGTAGGGTATTAGAATGCAGGCGTTAAAGAGAAATTGGTGTTGAGAAGCTGATTAGGAGGAGAGGATGTTGGGGTTAGATTATTTCTGGGGAGGGATAGGGAATGGCTTTTCAGGATTACAGTAATTTCTGAACCTTGTTATCCCACTCTCTCTCCTGCCCTCAGGAAAAAGTCCGTGCTGTGTTTGATAATCTGATTCAGTTGGAACATCTCAACATTGTTAAGTTTCATAAGTATTGGGCTGACATTAAAGAGAACAAGGCCAGGGTAAGAACTTTTTCTTGAACTTACTGCAAAGAGACTAGCTACATTTATTGTTCTTTTTACATTCAGAGATGAAAATAGATAGTTTTGAAACAAAACTGGAATCAGCTATTGTGGAGGTGAGAGTAGGGCTTTGCCTACTATGATCTATGATGCCTTTTGTTTGGTTATGGACGGGGCAGAAATGAGCAAACTTTTGTTTCCTTTCCATAGCTCTTATTGTTCAGTAGGGTTTTTTCTTTCTTTTTTTTTTTTTTTTCTGTTTGTTTGTTTGTTTGGTTTTGTCCTGTTAAATCTAAGGAAGTGTTGCTAACAACAAAAGGAGGGAAACTTAAAATAATCACCACCACCAGGTTTCAGATCTAATATATATCTGGTATATGTGTCAACAGATAGGGAATCATTCCTACTCTAAGGTTTTATTTGAGTGTTTTGCCTCTCCAGGTTATTTTTATCACAGAATACATGTCATCTGGGAGTCTTAAGCAATTTCTGAAGAAGACCAAAAAGAATCACAAGACTATGAATGAAAAGGTATGAAGGGAGAGCAGACAAAGCTTTAGGCTAGTTTGGGTGTTTTAAAAAGATTATATTAATCATGAAGCTAAGCAGGAAGGGATGGAGGAAAACTAGTTGGAGGGTTAAGAGAAGGGATTACTGCTGACCCTTTGACTACACTGTTTCCAGGCTTGGAAGCGCTGGTGCACGCAAATCCTCTCTGCCCTTAGGTAAGTAGGATCTGGTTAGTGTTTTTCCCCTGATTTAGTTTCTGGTTTAGTTCCTCCAAAGAGATTTTAAGGCACTACTCTGCTGTTTTTTTCTGCCTCAGCCCACTTTTTTTTGAGTCCTCTACTGTCAAGATTAGGCCCCTATGGTCTTTTAAAGGGTCCATTGTAATGCCCTAACCAC
Source organism: Canis lupus familiaris (assembly GCF_011100685.1). Classification (NCBI taxonomy): domain Eukaryota; kingdom Metazoa; phylum Chordata; class Mammalia; order Carnivora; family Canidae; genus Canis; species Canis lupus. Next base: position 21,447,215 of record NC_049238.1, read on the forward strand.
AATACTATCTCCCACCTCTTTCTCCTAGTGCTTATCCAGCTATTTAACTCATCAGGCATAATGGAGATTCAGAGTGTGGGGATTATCTTTGTGGTGACCAGCAGGAGACCAGGCCCTTGCTCCTCTTAACCCTTGGGTTCCCCCTGCCCTTAATTTCCCAGTGGCCCCTCTAACAGCCCAGTGCCCCCACAGCTACCTGCACTCCTGTGACCCCCCCATCATCCATGGGAACCTGACCTGTGACACCATCTTCATCCAGCACAACGGACTCATCAAGATTGGCTCTGGTGAGGGGAGGGAGAGGTTCTGGGCAGGGGAGCCTCGGGAATTTGGGAACCATGGGGGTAAGATGAAAGGAGTGGGAGAGTAGAGCAAAATTCTGAGGTGTGGGCTGGTGGTAAGAGATAGGACTCTGCTAGGGGTCATTCATAGGGAGAGGCCAGTCAATTAGGGGGTAGGGTCTAATCTTAAACATTTTTTTTTGGAGGGAAGTGGGTTAATCCAGAGATCTTGGTAGGACGTTGGGAAAGGGCAAGAGATGGGTCTAAGGTCTGACTTGAGCCCCTGTGGCCAGACCCTACGCAAGGAGGTTCCAGGCTGTGTCTGCTGTGAGTGCTTTCATTTGCCGTGTATCTGTGTGCAGTGTATAACGTTTCTGTGTGCTGTGTTTGTGTGTGGTTTGTGTGTCCATTTGTCTGGGGCTTGGCTGCTCCATCGCTCACAACTTTTCTCTGTTTTCCTCCCTCCCGCTTACGGGCTGCTCTGTTCCCAACAGTCTTTCATAGGATTTTTGCTAATGGTGAGAGCTCCCTGTTGCCCCACTTGGGGCTCTGTTTGTGCTCCCTCTGCTCCTCTTTGCGGCTGCCCAGTGCATGCAGTCGTGGGAGCAAGCCCCGTTCCCCTACCTTCCCTGCCTACTTATGCCTGCTTGGCTTCTCCCTACCAGCCCTCCACCTGCTTGCCCTTCCATAATTTGCTTGTTTCCTGTGGATTGTGCCTGGCCGGCCATTTATGTCCTGGATTCTTATTTCCCTTCATCATCAGGCTGGTTCCCTAAATCATACTGTGCTCCCAGACACTCTGTGATTCGTAGTCATTGTTTATGATCTGAGTGAGTCCAAATTGGGCCCGGCCCTGGTTCCTCGTTCAGGCCTGTGGCAGGAATGTTGAGGAATAAGAGAGTAGAGGAGGAGTTTCACATTTTGGTGGATTAAACATGAGAATGATTCAAGGGTGTTGGTTCAGCTTTGAGCTGTTTTGAGTTTCAGTCAGCAAAGTTGGGTGAGAAGGAGGCTGTCTAGTTGGTTGTATTGTTAATCCTTCTTACTCTTTTTTATCCAAGTTTCTGAGATCTTTAAATTGTCCCAGGTTAGGAAGGGCTGCCTATGTTTTTATGCTAATTTGCAGGTGTCTGAAAGAACTAGACCAAACATTTTCATGTGACAGGGATTAGATATTCTTGAGTTTGGGGGAAGGTTTTCCTTAGCCTCCATTGCTGCTTGGCCAGCCCAAGGCTCCCATATACCTATTAGTTTAGTGTGGTATGTTTGTTGTTACTGAGTTAGGGACCTTAAGTGAGAAGCGCTAGACCCAAGAAAGGGGAAGTAGGTGGTGTTCATGTTTAGTTTGTGGTTCAAGATAAGAAGAGGACAGGTTTGCACTTTCAGTGTTAAGAGTCTTCAGGAGAGAATTTGGCTTTTGGGGAACCTCTCTCTGGAGTGAGACTATGCTTTGTTGATGGTGGTCAGATTGTGGGTATCTCCCCTACTCCCAGTGGCTCCTGACACTATCAACAATCATGTGAAGACTTGTCGGGAAGAGCAGAAGAACCTACACTTCTTTGCACCGGAGTATGGAGGTGAGGCACCTCAGTTTCTCTGCCCTCTCTGTTCCCCAGGTTTCCACCTTATAACCTGAGGCCCAGAGGTAATAGAACTGAAACTTCTAGTTTCTGCTGGCATACAAAAAGTTTTTAAAAGGCATTTCTGCCACCCTCTGCCCCTATCCTCTGATTCACCAAAGGCTTCTCTGTTTTCCCTAGAGGTCACTAATGTGACAACAGCAGTAGACATCTACTCCTTTGGCATGTGTGCACTGGAGGTGAGGAAACCACAAGCAGTGGTGATAGAAAGGGATCAGATTATAAGATGGGAGGGGAGGCCAACTAAGGTCTTGAGGGAGTGATTCTGGAGCACTGAAATTCTGAAGTCTTTTCTGTTCCCCCTCACTGCAGATGGCAGTGCTGGAGATTCAGGGCAATGGAGAGTCCTCATATGTGCCACAGGAAGCTATCAGCAGTGCCATCCAGCTTCTAGAAGACCCATTACAGAGGGTAATAATCTTTTGGGTCACTCTATCAGCAGTTTGAAATGTCTTGAGGTTTTTCTTCCTTTTTACTTGGAATATGCTGTCTTCTAAGAGTCAGAGAACAGAAAGCAGAAAGGACAGGCAAAAGCAGTGAATATTTAAATATTTTCCTAGGTGGTGCCTACCTTGTTTTTTGTATACACACACAGGTTAAGGGTTTAAGATGGGTAGTATTGAGGGTAAAGGTTGTATATTAATATAGGTGTATCTGTGTCAAGGTAAATAATTTAATGGTTACCTCAAGGTAATTGGTATATGCTATCAGACAACCATCTTGATATTTTTATTTTATTTTATTTATTTATTTATTTATTTATTTATTTATTTATTTTTAAGATTTTATTAATTTACTCATGAGAGACACACACAGAGAGTCAGAGACACAGGCAGAGGGAGAAGCAGGCTCCATGCAGGGAGCCTGATGTGGGACTCGATCCCAGGTTTCCAGGATCACACCCTGGGCTGAAGGCGGTGCTAAACCGCTGAGCCACCCGGGCTGCCCCCATCTTGATATTTTTAAACAAACTGATGAGTTTGAATTAAATCCATCACTTAGGGTTTCGTATGCGTGTGTTTGTGTGTGTGTGTGTGTATGTATGTTGTATGTATGTATGTTTTAGGAGGGGAAAGTGCCTTGAAATAACAAACTAAGATTTAAAGGATGTAGCTTTATGAATCAGTAGGTAGATTATAGTTAAGTAAAGGCTGGACAGGAAGGTCTGAACAAGAATAGTTTGTAACTCATTAGATAGTGTTACAGCTCAGTTAGTGCGGAGTAAATTTCTGGTTCTGTGTGTTAGGTTGGAGCATTCAAGTGACAGATTAGGCATATGACCTTGGCCTTTGAGTTTGTAAGGAGGAAAAGAAAAGCCCGTTAATCGTCATGGCCTACAGGAAGTGGGAAGGGTAGGCCGTGTGTGTAGAGGAAGCTTGGGGAAAGCCAGTGAATTTAATAAATGATTGTAGGAGACAAAGGAAATTGTGGTAGTAGGCTTGAGAAATAAAAAGATGGTGAGTACTATTGAGCACAACAGATAGGTTTGGAAACAGAGAGGTGAACTTTGGTGAAAGAGAGGAAGGTAAGGTAGGCAGTGAGTGGGCTTATAAAGCAGAGAAGTAGAAAATCAGGAAAAAGAATTCGTAAGTTTGAATAGAAAAAAAAAAAGTTTATGGTTGGATAGTAGAAAAACCATTAAAACCAGAAAACCAGTGAACAGCACCTTCCATGTTATACCTCAGCATCTTCAGAGCCCTTTCAAATACATGTAGCAGTTTGTTCCCTCAACTGGTGCTGATCACCTAGTATGTAGGCCTGTGCTAAGTATGATGAGTGATGAAGTAGCACGATGAGTGCAGTGGCCTGGTTGCCAGATGCCTACTCTCCTTCCTTGTTCCCTTTTCTAGGAGTTCATTCAAAAGTGCCTGCATTCTGAGCCTGCTCGCAGACCAACAGCCAGAGAACTTCTTTTCCACCCAGCACTGTTTGAAGTGCCCTCGCTCAAACTCCTTGCTGCCCACTGCATTGTGGGACACCAACGTGAGTCTTCTTGGCCCTACTAGGAATTTTCTTCCCATCTGGAGCCTTAATAACTATCACTGGCATGCTCTCTTCCCTCTTCCATTTCCAAAGGAGTTCTTTACCCCCCAGGACCCCTGGGCTTTCCATGACGTTAATCTATCTCTCCATAACTTCCCATCTTATCATGCCCTCTAGACATGATCCCTGAGAATGCTCTGGAGGAGATCACCAAAAACATGGATACCAGTGCTGTACTGGCTGAAATCCCTGCAGGACCAGGAAGAGAACCAGTTCAGACTTTGTGAGTAACTAACTGAGAGGGTCTGAAAGGGACAGATTTGTCACTACCATCGAAGGTTCTGTCAACTGTCCATTCTTTGGGAATTGTTTTTTTTTTTTTAATTTTTATTTATTTATGATAGTTACAGAGAGAGAGAGAGGCAGAGACACAGGCAGAGGGAGAAGCAGGCTCCATGCACCGGGAGCCCGATGTGGGATTCGATCCCGGGTCTCCAGGATCGCGCCCTGGGCCAAAGGCAGGCGCTAAACCGCTGCGCCACCCAGGGATCCCTCTTTGGGAATTGTTGAATCTGTTTTGTTTATTTCCTTTCTTTTTATATGCTTTCTCTCTTTTCTTCTGCAGGTACTCTCAGTCACCAGCTCTGGAATTGGATAAATTCCTTGAAGATGTCAGGTGAGAGAAGGTCGAGAGGAAAGGCTTGCTGGAGGAAGCAGGGTGGGTGTTCTAAGGCATTCAAAGAGCCTGTGTGACCTGTCTGACCTCCCTCTAGGAATGGGATCTACCCCTTGACAGCCTTTGGGCTACCTCGGCCCCAGCAGCCACAGCAGGAGGAGGTGACATCACCTGTTGTGCCCCCCTCTGTCAAGACTCCAACACCCGAACCAGCTGAGGTGGAGACCCGCAAGGTGGGGCTCTGCGGGGGTGGAGGTCTCTGGTCATGGTGTTGGGAAGAAGAGGACACGTCAAATAAGGCTTTGTCCTTCAGAGAAAAGAATGTTCCTGTGGACTGGAAAGTATTCCAGCTGTTGGCTTTTTATGGCCTAGTGTCTCTTGTCATGACCCTCTGTGTGCCCTCTCCCTAGGTGGTGCTGATGCAGTGCAACATTGAGTCCGTGGAGGAGGGTGTCAAACACCATGTAAGGCTCAGGGCTAGGGCTGCATGGGGCTAGGTGGCTGGGGGTCGGGGGAGAAGAGGAGCCTCATTTTCTGACCATCCTATTCTCCAGCTGACACTTCTTCTGAAGCTGGAAGACAAACTCAACCGGCACCTGAGCTGTGACCTGATGCCAAGTGAGTCTCTCCTTTCCCTCAGAGGATGAGAGCCCGTGAGCCTTATCTGTGAGGAACATTCTTAGGGGTGGGGAAGAAGGCTACAAGGCAGCAACACATCGACGCACAAAGAACGAATATCTTAGCTCCTAAAACTGGAGGGCAGTTTTGCTTGTTTCGTTCTTTCGCAGTGAGGCTGACCCAACCAGGGCTGTTGGAAGGGCTCTGGGCCCCTGACTCCCACACTTTGCTCACCGTCTCCCTTTTCTCTGTCAGATGAGAACATCCCCGAGTTGGCAGCTGAGCTGGTGCAGCTGGGCTTCATTAGCGAGGTGAGCTTTCTGCCTTCAGCTGCTCTGGCTGCTGCATTCTCCTCTTGCCCTGTCTCACCCAGCTCTTCTCCTCCAGGCTGACCAGAGCCGACTGACTTCTCTGCTAGAGGAGACCCTGAACAAGTTCAATTTTGCCAGGAACAGCACCCTCAACTCAGCCGCTGTCACCGTCTCCTCTTAGAGCTCACCCGGGCCAGGCCCCTAATCAGAGCTGCAGCCGTCACTAGACGCGCCCGCAGCCTTCCTGCCTCTCCCCCCCAGTCAGTATTACCCTGTGAAGCCCCTTCTCTCCTTTATTATTCAGGAGGGCTTTGGGGCTCCCTGGTTCTGGGCATCACCCTCCCCTTCCCCTTCTCTTCCTCCCCTCTGCACTTTGTTTACTTGTTTTGCACAGACGTGGGCCTGGGCCTTCTCAGCAGCCGCCTTCTAGTTGGGGGCTAGTAGCTGATCTGCCGGCTCCCGCCCAGCCTGTGTGGAAAGGAGGCCCACGGGCACTGGGGGAGCTGAATTCTACAATCCCGCTGGGGCGGACGGGGCGGGAGAGAAGGGTGGTGCTGCAGTGGTGGCCCTGGGGGGCCATTCGATTCGCCTCAGTTGCTGCTGTAATAAAAGTCTACTTTTTGCTAAAGCGTCCCGTGTGTGTGTTTGCGCGCCTTCCCCGCTAGAGGGAGCGGGCTGGCAGCCCCGCCCGGGGCGCGGGGTTGGGCCTCCAGGTGCGGAGCGGGCGGAACTGGCTGGGAGAGCGAGGGCGGGGCGGCGAGGCCAGGTAGAGCTACCCTGCGGCTGGGCGCGGAGGGCCGCGATGAGGTGCTGCCGCCTCTACACCTTCGGTAACTTCCGGCCCTGGTTCGCTGCCCTGCGTCCGCCGGGGACCGTCCCACAGCCCTCCGCTCACTCGGGCGGCCACCAGGGGGGCCCTCCGGTTCCTTTCCCGGCTCAGGCCTGCCTCTCCCCGGTGCTTTGCAGACGCGGCCAGCGGCCCCCGGCGGCTTATGCGCGTGGGCCTCGCGCTCATCCTGGTGGGCCACGTGAACCTGCTCCTGGGGGCCGTGCTGCACGGCACAGTCCTGCGACACGTAGCCAATCCCCGCGGCGCCGTCACCCCGGAGTACACCACGGCCAATGTCATCTCCGTGGGATCCGGGCTGCTGGTGAGCGGGGCGGGGCCGCGGGCGTGGGGGCGGGGCGGCGGGCCGTGGGGCGGCGGGCCGTAGAGCGGCGCAGCCTTCAGGCTTTGTGTCTTCCAGAGTGTTTCCGTGGGACTTGTGGCCCTCTTGGCATCCAGGAACCTTCTGCTCCCACGACTGGTGAGAGGGGATTTCTGGAGCTTTAATGGGGCCTTGAGTCAGGGAAATGAGGACCTGACTCAGCTTCATCTTCAAGTGGGAGGAGGAGCCTCAACTAGAGAAACCAAAGTATCTTTATCAGTGGGAGAGTCAGCGACGCGCAGCCGCTCACCCTGATCTTCTGCCCCTGCCAGCACTGGGCCCTGCTGGCCGTTGCGCTGATGAACCTGCTCCTGTCCGCCGCCTGCTCCCTGGGCCTCCTCCTTGCCGTGTCGCTCACTGTGGCCAACGGTGGCCGTCGTCTTATTGCTGACTGCCATCCAGGACTGCTGGACCCTTTGCTACCGCTAGACCAGGGGCCTGGGCGGGCTGACTGCCCGTTTGACCCCACGAGAATCTATGTGAGTGCATGCTCTTCTCAGCCTTTCTGCAGCCTGCAGGTCTTGGTCTTGCCCTGTCAGCCTCCCCTACATGCCTGCCCTGCTCCCTCTCAGTTCCCCACCTTCCTGCTTCGCCCCAGGATACAGCCTTGGCTCTCTGGATCCCTTCTGTGTTCATGTCTGCAGCGGAGGCTGCCCTGTCTGGTTACTGCTGCGTGGCTGCACTCACTCTCCGTGGGGTGGGGCCCTACAGGAAGGAAGGGCTTCAGGAGCAGGTAAGGAGGACGGACAAGAAAGTCCATTCAGCAATGACTGGCTGTGTGGGAAAGGTGCTGAACTGGAATTCAGAGCAGGAGTAGTAACTCCATCCATCTCGACAGCTGGAGGAACTGACAGACCTTGACCTTCCTAAGTGTACAAGGCAGGAAAATGAGCAGCTACTGGATCAAAATCAGGAAATCCAGGCATTGCAGAAAAGCTGGGCTTAAGACAGGTAATCCATGAGGAGTGGGGCCTGGGAGAGGGTGGAGGCAGGGAATCACTCTTAGAACTGGGTCAGGTCCTCTGCTGTCCTGCTTGCCTTATGACCCCCGTTCTCCCTTCAACGGAGCAGGTGCCGATCCAGAGGCTCAGTTCACAACGGTGACATAAACCCCAGGATGACGTAAACAGCTGTAATAAAAGAACTCTTTCCTTCTACTTGGTTATGATTCCTTTTGGGAAAAGGGCACCAGACTGATATTGGGGATGACTTTGATCAAAGAACACAGTGGTCTCCATTACCTACAAGACTTTAATGAGGGAGAGAATCCAGTAACTCCTCCCTGAGCCCTCCCAGTTACTGAAAGGAAAAACTGGTGCTGGGTAGCCCTCCACACCACTGACTAATGAATTTCAGCACATCTTGGCACACGGGGCTGTGGGAAGTCTGTGGACAAACAGGAGAACAAGAGAGGAACTCATTAATGCTAAGGAAAAGCATTCCTTCTCTAAAGAAAATCAGCCCCATCTTAGAAGGTAGAGCAAAGTTCAGGGCCTGCACCTGCCTTCTTGACACTCCCACCCATCCTCTCTTGGTTTTGTGGTTTCCTTCAGTGCTGCTCTCCCTCTCTAACCTTTTTTTTTTTTTTTTAAGATTTATTTATTTACTTATTTATGATAGAGAGAGAGAGAGAGGGGCAGAGACACAGGAGGAGGGAGAAGCAGGCTCCATGCCGGGAGCCCGACATGGGACTCGATCCCGGGACTCCAGGATCACGCCCTGGGCCGAAGGCAGGCGCCAAACCGCTGAGCCACCCATGGATCCCCATCTCCCTCTCTAACCTTGATAGCCATAAGGAACTTATTCCAGTTGTCCTTGTTGGCTGCCTTCCCTGGCCGCTTAAATTCAATTTTGTTCCTCAGAATGGGGTACCCTGTGGGAGGAGAAAAAAAGATGAACTGGCATTTGAGGGGGAAAACCAAGAGCGATTTCAGAGTCAAATACTTTCTTGGTCCTGCTATTTTCCCTTTCCACCCACCACAGAACGTGGGGGGCTACAGGATTCTGTACCTGTAATGAGGCAGGGTAGTGCCCGAACTCCAGTGCTCACTGCCACCAGGGAAGCTTCGTAGGCACCACGCTCATCCCGAGGTAGAACCTGCTCCAGCCGCTGGTCCATTGAGACCGTGAGTACCCAGTCTCGAACCTCTTCCCTCTGAGCCTCCTGGGAAAGATAGAAGAGCAGTAGCTTCACACAGGGCAGGTTATGCAGAAGGCGTTGAGTTAGGAGTCTTACTAAACTGTCATCCTGTGCATCATCTATTTTTTTTACCCATACATGATCCTCCTTGGATGGGGTTCATGGTCACCACTTTTTTTTTTTCTCTGCTTCTACTTTCACTGACAGAAAACTGAGGGCTGAGGCCCTTCCAAAGATGTTGTCAGCTGATGCCCATAACAAAGATTAGGAGGACCAACATGAAGTGTCCCCCCTTCACAATGCCTCACACTGGTGAGGCCTTCCATTCTTCAATCTCGTCACCTTACCGGCACATGCTGCTTGGCTGGAAGTGGCACCTCAAAGGGAATGTCTGTATCCTGAAAGTCAGAGTGGTCAAGGGCATCCAGAGTTCCTTCTTCAATTGCCTGTAGCAGAGTGGGCAGCCATGAGATAGACACAGCTGGTGACAGGCAAAACTACCCTCCAGGCACAACTTCTCTACTCACATCAGTCAGATCCAAAAAGCGGTTGAGGAAGATGAATGCCATGTTCTCCCAGCCAACTGCCTGCAGCGAGAGAAGGTGCAAGTGGGAGTGAACAGCTGGGCTTGGATGCTGCTTTTCCGGGATGCAGGGGGAGGAACACAGGAAGACACAGGAAAACGATGTCCTCCATAATATCAGCCTCACACTCAGCTTTGCTCTACCTGAGGACAAGATACTCTACCTTCCAACTTTTGATTTCCCTCTCTCCTTGGCCACACCCTTCCTTGTCCCAGCTCACCTTGGCAGCAATGCCTGCTTCATAGAAGGCCTTGTCTGCAGGTAGTAGCTGGGTGTGGCGTAAGAGCGAAACAGAAAGCCTGGCAGCCACAGTTTCCTACAGATTAAAGTCAAAGCATTATGATCCTGGCACTGGAGCAACTGAGCTACCAAACCAGTGATCTTATAAGGCAGCCCCAGAACCAGAAAACCAATAAAATCAGTTGCTCTGGATCTTGAGTGGTTCTGGGTCTTAGTCTTTTTCATCTCCCCAAAGAACTAGGCCTAGATTATTTCTATCATGCAAGTACACACAATAAATATACAATATGCTATCCCGAATAAGCCAAAAGGATATATTCTAAGAGATCAATACAGAAATTGTGGGGATTGAATGTTTTATAATGATGCTGGAGCTATGTGGGCAGAGAGCCCGAAGGAGGCCAGTGGAGGAGCCCAGGAAGAAGACCATCCTTAGTGAGGCTAAAGGGCTAAAGATTTCTTTAAACATAGGAGAAACTAGGAGAGGAGTAGACCAAGCTGGAGCATCTGGGACTTGAATTCATTCAGCCTGATACATCTGAAGATGTGTCCATAAGACGGAGTGCTCCTCCTCTCCCATCTCACCAGCTGTTTGACACTCTGGGCCGCTGAGCGAGTGGCATAGTAATGAGCAATCAGAAGCATCGTCTCAAACTCCTCATGGGCTGGGGTGTTGACCTCACTAGACTTCACCAGGTTCTCACACTAGAGCAGGAAGAGAGCACAGCCTGGGTCAGAGTTGGAGGAGAGCCAGAGCCACAGGGTGGTCGGCTACCGGCCACCTGGACAGACAAAGGTGTAGTCTGTCTGTGTGCATGAGAGAAGAGCTAGGGACAGGGAGAGGTGGGGTAGACTTGTCACCCTGTTGTGGACCTGACTTTCTCACCAAGTTAAAGAGCACATCCCGAAGATCAGCCCAGTTGTGATAGGCTTCAGCACTGTTGGTCCCAGGTGAGCTCACCATGTCGGTGAAGATCCTTTTGTAGATATTGAAGTTCTAGGGGTAGTTGGGAAAGGAGAGCTGAGTGAGAATGAATAACTAGAAGAGAAAGTACATGTGGGGCCAAAGAGGAAATAAGCAGTATGTGTGTGGAGGGGCTAGGGGGCAATGATGGAGAAAGCATTGATCATTTTTAGGGAAGAGAAAGAAGAGTAAGAAAATAACTTTCTTACAATTAGTGCTCTGCGTGTGGACAAATGTGTGAATGCGAATGCAGTCACAGTGTTAACGGGCCGATGTTCCAGGGAGCTGAGATGCTCAGATAGGAGAGCAGTGTTTAGTCTCTGAAGGAAGCTAATGAGACCTTAGAGGTGAGTGTAGGATTCATTTCTGTTCCTTGTGTGAGCTAAGAGCATGAGCAGCTTCAGCTAAGGTTGCTAAAGGTTTCCTCAAATGATAAATCTGTAGAGGCTGTACATTTCAGAAGAGGCCAGTGGGGGTCTCTGGGCCTGATGCTCTCTAAAAGAATGCTTTGAGAAGACAGTTTCTGAGGGGATGGGTGGTTCTTCAGAAGAATGTAAGAATTTCCTTGAGGAAACATTCACTCCAAGGAGCAGGTTGGTACCTGTGGGTTAGCAGGGGCTCCATGCTGCACATACAGGGCCAGCGCCTGGCCATAGCCACCTTCTCGGATCAGGTGAGTCGCATACAAAGCCACGTACTTGTGCAGAATCTTGTAGTTCTGTCCCGGGGATGGAGGAGAAGCATGGGAAGGTTGGGATCAGTAGGACCAGGCAGTGAGGGTGGAGTGGTTAACTTGAGGCCATGGATTTGTTTAGGAGGCAAAGGCCTATGCAAGTCAGGCCCAGCTAGGCCTCTAACCCCAGTTTCAAGAGGATCGAAGACTGATTCTCTGATGATGCTGGGTATGGATCTTTGGGGTTGGGCTTTGGAGGAAGTAAGAGAGAGAGCTCTGGGTCAAGGGGAGCCAAGGGCAAACATCCAGAAGAACTACGGATGGGAGGAGGACAGCAGTACCTGCTTGGTAGCTGTTTCAATGCACTTGTCCCACTGGCCCTGCTCCACATACAGGTCCAAAGCAGCCACCACATCCACACCCACCAGCTATGGATCAGTGGAAAAGAGAGTTAAGAGGACAGAGATGACATGAGTGGGGAGAGGAGGGAGAGAATCCCTTGAGCCTTCATGCATTCTGCCTCTTATTAACTCTGCAAGTCTCACCGAGTCCACTTTGCCCTGGTTCTTGAGGAACTCTTTATAATGCTGGTCCACATAGTCTTCATACCTGCGAAGATGTGCAGAGATCTAGCACTGCATGGTCCCGAAATGCACACCCTTCCCATGAGAACCTCCTCTTCCTCTTTACAAAAAGAAGCAAGGGAAGAATTTCTTGGAGAGAAGGGGTCAGGAGCTTACCGGGGATCTAACTCCTTGGCCACACGCTTAGCCTTGTTCCACTCCTCACCCTCAATGAAAGCATCGATCGCCTCTTTGACTAGGTCCAGGTTCAGATAGAGCTCTGCTGCCTGCATGATGGGAAATCAGAGCCTGGAGAAATCTGTGATTCCACAGAACTAAGTGCAGGTCACACCTCCCAGGAGGCCTACCTCACATACCCTCCTGGGTGTAGATGGCATCATTCCAGCCCTCCCCATGGAATCTATTTCTTTTCCGTTCCAGCACTCTACTTACTGCACTATGCTTTCCAATTCCAATCAGCTGGGGTCCCACAGCTTGAACTACTTCCAGACTGCGTTGGGGAGGCAGAAACTTGATGGCGAGTTCAGCCGCCTGAGTGGTTGAATGGGGAGGAGAGACAGATACATGACAGACATGTCCTCAGTCTCTGTTTTTTCCGTCCAGTTACCAACCTTCTCTCCTGCACTCTCCTTTACCTTCTACCCTCCTGGGCAAGGCCTGTCTCATGGTCCCTCACAGTTCCTCAGAGCCTTGAAAAGACCACAGTGGACCTACCTGTTCCTCTCAGCTCCTCTGTCAGACACTCGCTATGCTGTCTGAGGTCACTGCATTTGGTCCTACCACCTCAAACTGGTTTCTCAAGTTCTTTGTCACAGAGTTTGGGTAGCGTGGTATCAAGAAAGAAGGCATTCTGCAGCTATTTGTGCTGGGCTTTCCTTTTTTTTTTTTTTTTTAAAGATTTTATTTATTTATTCATGAGAGACACACAGAGAGAGAAACAGAGACACAGGCAGAGGGAGAAGCAGGCTCCATGCAGGAAGCCTGATGTGGGACTCAATCCCAGGACTCTGGGATCACACCTTGAGTCAAAGGCAGATGTTCAACTGCTTAGCTACCCAGGCGTCCCTGTGCTGGCGTTTCCTGAGCCTCAGTTTCTTCACCTGTAAGAATGATGACTGGTCTAAATTTGTACCATCTGGAACAGAAGCCACTAGTCACATGTGGCTAGTTCCAACTGAGATGTGCTATCAGCTTAAATACACACTGGGTTTCACAGACTTAATATGAAGGAAGGAATGTAAAATATCTCAATAAATTGAGAAATAAATAATATCAATAATATATCCATCAATAAAATACTGATTTCATGCTGAAATGAGTTTAGAAACATTTGGGGACACCTGGGTGGCTCAGCGGTTGAGCGTCTGACTTCGGCTCAGGTCGTGATCCTGGAGTCCCGGGATCAAGTCCTACATCGGGCTCCCTGCATGGAGCCTGCTTCTCCCTCTGCCTATGTCTCTGCCCCCCACCGCCTTCTCTCTCTCATGAATAAATAAAATGTTTAAAAAAAAAAGATATTTGAGGGGCACCTGGGTGGCTCAGTGGTTGAGCATCTGCCTTCGGCTCAGGTCATGATCCTGGGGTCCTGGGATCAAGTCTCGCATCGGCTCCCTGCGTGGAGCCTGCTTCTCCCTCTGCATGTCTCTGCCTCTCTCTCTCTGTCTCTCATGAATAAATAAATAAATAAAATAAAATAAAATATTTGATTAGGTAAAATATAATTATTTTTTTGTGTTCCTTTTTACTTATTTGAATGCGGCTACAAGGAAATTTTTAAACTAACATGTGTGACTTACCTTTGTGACTTGCATTCTACCTCTATTGGGACAGTGCTGGCCTCGATGACTTTGGAGACACCTTCCAACCCTAAAACTCAGTAATTCTACAAACCCGAGCATTCTATAAGTTTACTCTATGTCCACTGTGATGTTGACAACTTTACCAGATTTTAATTTCCACATACGTGGTCCATTTTAGTGACAGTCTATGCCAATCCTCCTGGTCTCTCCCCTATCTTGGCTCACCTTCTTTGTCTGCCAAGATAAAGTTTAAAGTGCCCCATCCAGGAAGCTAATCTGAAGAGGGTATAGTCATGCACAGATGCTAATAAACAATGCTCCAGAGTAAAACACAGTGGATGCTTCATCAACATCTGCTGCTTAAATCTGCTAAATTTGCATAACAGTCCTTCTTTCTACTTCCTTCTCTCCAAACTATTCTAGGGGCTATTCAATTACAAGGCCTCCTAAATCTGAGGGAAATTCTGCAGGGGCATCACCACATCAACATTTATTTAGGGAAATGATCAATCTCAACCCCCTCCCCACAACTCCTAATACCATATTTCTCTGAATCAAAAATCCATCATTTATTTATGTTTTGTTTCAGAGAGAGACAGAGAATGCGAGTGGGGAGGAGTCGAGGGAGGAGAGAGGATCTCAAGCAGATTCCATGCCCAGTGCACAGCCCGATGTGGAACTAGATCTCACAACCCTGAGATCATGACCAGAGCCAAAATCAAGAATCAGACACTTAACTGACTGAGCCACATAGGCACCCTAGACACATCACTTAAAACTTCACATGCATCCCAATTTCTAAGATACTAAAATGTGATTATATGTTTGTTTTAGAATCACATTTAGAAATGTGATTATATGTTTTATAAACAGCATGTTTATATGAAACATGCTGGCTTGGCTTAATCTGCTAGATGGTTCTTTTCAGGAGCTTCTGGTAGGGGAAGAACCTCTGCTTTCTTCATGGCCTCCACATGGCCCCAGCCCTGGTCTCTGGATTTGCCCTTCCAGCTCTGGTTCTGGACCTACCTCCTCCCTCACAAAGCCTCCCTGACCCCTACAGCCCACAGAGATCTCACCCTTCTCTGAACTCCATCTTGAATCACATCCTTTAGTTTTCACTGAGATACACAATTAATTGAGCCCCATTGGTCTAATTTCCCCCAATTTCTGGCTCTGCCTTAGATCCCCTCTTCTAGCCTTCCTAGGCTCTGGCTCTAGCATCCAGTGAACACTCCGGAGATACCCACTGCCTGAGTGAACAGAGAGGCACAGGAGGGAAAAGGAACATCCGAGGAGGAGTGCTGGGTGTGAGGGTGGTCTGGGAAGCCGGGGGCCAGGAAGCGTGTGGCAGGCCTCACCTTCATCCAGCACTTTTCCATCAGGCTGCCGCTGCTGGAGTCCCGCACTTTAAGATAGCAGTCCACCGCACGGCCATACTCCCCTGCCTGCTCCCACTGCCGAGCTTGCTCCACCAGCCCCTCCAGGCCCCTGAGAGGATGAGAGGATGCGTGAGCAGGGACAGGGTGGGCAGCATGGCCTATCCTGTGCCTACCTTGTGACCCACCCTCCAGGCCCTGCCGATACCTGCTGCCTCCTGGCTTCATACCTGGCCCCCTTCTTGGTAGCTTCCCGCTCATACTCTTCCTGCAGAGCCTCCAGCTGGCCTGGTACATAGTCCTTGCAGATCCGCAGAGCATCACTCCATAATCCAGCCTCCTGCTCAGGTTTACAGGTATCAGGGAGGCAGAGGCAAGGAGAAGAGCTTCCCACTGCCATGCAGGTGCTATGTGCTATGGGCCCCTGATCCGTGGGCCCTTGGACCTTTCTCCTCCTTGTCTCCTTCCCCCTCCCCAGTGCTAACTCCATGGATCTTTCCTGGTGGCAGGGCTCAGTGTAGTGCTCTGTGGGTTCTCCTACCCTCTCACCCTCCTCTCATGGCCCCAAATCCAGTGCCCTACCTTATAATAATTGAGGGCCAGGCCTGGCCTCTGGGCCCGAAGCAGCAGCCCTTCTGCTTTCTGAAAGTCCTTCTCCTCCAAAGCCTCCCGGGCCTGCCGCAAGAGCACCTCGGCGACGCTGTCAGGATCGTGGGCCTCGGCCACACGCTGAGCTGCCTCCCAATCCTGATTGTGGAAAAACCTGCTCCCAGGTGAGGAACAGGAAAGGCTAAGTACAGGACCGAAGCCTCGACAGTGGGAGGCAAACAGCCATGTCATGGAGGGGGTAGAAGATTTATTGGTACTAGGTCAGATGCCAGGTCCTGTGGCTGCGCTTGGGAGGATGGGAGAAAGGAATTTAGGGGTAACTCACATGAGGACTGCTTCCTTGGGTTTACCAGCCCTGATGAATTCAGCTTCGGCCTCTTCAAATTTACCCTACAGGGACAGAAAGGCAGCCACACATGATAAGCAGCAGATTACCATCACCGGCAGCCAGGAGACAGGAGGAGGTCAGGGTCAAAAGCAACTGGAGAAGAATCACATCTATACCTCATCCTCCAGGTACATAGCGTATCGGAGATGAATCTCAGGGGTTTTGTGCTTGAGGGCCAGCCGAGAGAGTTCAAAAGCAAATTCAAATGAGCTGAAATGGAAGGTGGAAATAAGGTCTCCCTACTCAATACTTCATTTTATTAGACAAGAGCAGAAACAGGGCAAAGACAGTGGGAGGAAAAAGGACAGATTAAGAAAGACAATGCCTGTGAAGTGACAGGGAAGCACATATGACACATAAAGGAAGATGTGGATCAGGAAACACTTGAAAAAGCCTGTGCCTCCCCCCATAGGCAGATGTGAAGGGGCCGGATGGGCATGAGGAAGGGGCCTGCAGCGAGCCTCCCAGCACTATGCTGCCCACTGCCCTCGGAAGCCAGGGCTCCTGGTTCTCTAGCACATCTACACTAGCAGAAAAACGCTTGCTTAAGAAAAGCTCTTCCTGCATTTAACACATTTAATAATCATGCTTCCATCACTCAGAGGTAAGACACTCGCTTAATATGCCTTGGCCTGAGAAGCTGTTCTCTCTGGGGTGCCTGGCTGGCTCAGTTGATAAAGTGAGTGACTCCTGATCTCAGGGTTGTGAGTTCAAGCTCCACATTGGGTGTAGAGATGACTTAAAAAGATCTTTAAAAAGCAAAACAAAACAAAACAAAAAGCCCTGTTCTCTCTCCAGCTTCTCTTTAGAACAGTTAAACAGTAAACACTGTTCTGAGCCCCCAGGGAAGAGGAGAAGAGCTACAGATTCATTCTTGCCTCTATCAAGTTCTTCCAAGGATTCCTTCACTCTAGCCTCAGTTTTTAGAAATGCTTCTCAGTTATACAGCAATTTTCTTTGTCTCTATAGAGAGGCTCTGTTTGGCAAAGGGCCAGTGGGGAGAAGCCTTAGGGCCTCACCAGTTGTCCGCAGCGTGGTCAATGGCAGCTTCCAGGAGTCCCAGCTTATTAAGCAATCTAACTGCAGACTCTCCTCCCAGGCTTTTTGCCCACAGATAGGCCACATGTTTGTGGGCATTAGCTTCTCCATGAGCCTTGGCCACCTGTGAAGCAAAGGCATTTGGCAATCCTCCCACGCAGGGGCACATGGCTGCTACCTCACCTCTGACCCGATTTCAGCTTTGACAAGGATGAAGTACTTCTACTAGAACAGGGAGAGGGTTACGTTCCAGGGTCTATTAACCTGCATAGGGTCCAAGGATGGACTTCAGTAGTCCACAGAACCTTCATACTGTATGTGAAATTTTGCCTACTGGTGTGGACATTTTTCAAAGATACCCAAGACCAGTTCAGAATTAGTCACCTGAGGGTGGGAAAGAGGGATGGACGTGCCCCCAGTGCAACCTGGACTACTTACCCGGTAGGCCTCCTCCCAAAGCCCACTGGACCGGTACATGTTCACTGTTGCTTTCCATTCCTGAGCCTCCAGGTAGTGATACTCAGCCTCCTGAAGTCGGCCTTCAGCCTCCAGCTCCTGGAGAAAGGTGGGTCAGGATGGAGAAAGGGGGCATGAAGACTGCTTGAGGAAGGGATGGCAGAGACAGGAGAGGGCTCACCTTGCCCAGGTGTAGGTGTGTGTCACTGAGGAGATCTGGATGGTGCTTCCCTACCAGGCGGATCATATCTTCATACAACTTGTGCTTTTTGAACATGGTGATGGCAAGATCAGGTTCTTCCACTGTCACATATAGCCTGGGGATGGGAGACACACCCAGGGCCTCCTAGACCCAGATGCCTGCCACAAGAGTCATCCCTAAGAGATTCTGTCACTGCCTTCTAGGCAGAGGGCACATCGGCACATACTCTCAGACCTGTCCCACCCTGCAGCCCAAAGCCTCATCTCCCTCCATGCCTCCCCTGGGGATGCAGCTCACCTTTCAGCCTCACGGTACTTGCCCTGCTTCTCCATCTCCTGAGCCTGGGTGATGTATAGCACTGACACATCCTCGGGTCTCATGCACTTCACTGCCAGCTGTGCAGACACACAAAGCCAGAGTAGCCTTGCCAGTTTGCAAGGGAGGCAGAGGGATATGCGTTACAGCCAGGGAGGCGGGACTCAGGGGCCACCTGTTTTCTCAGCAACTCTGAACTTTCCCAACAACCACAGGAGTTTGCTTACTGCTGCTTTCCTAGTCAGTCCAGGGAATTCCAAGTCCATCAGGTGTAAAGTGAGAACTGTCTTCTGCTCAAGCAGAAGGGCCAGAGATGCCTTGTGCTGGGGCATCCATCCATTCCTACTCCCATGCTCCCATTACCCACCGAGCTCTGGGAACAGGAGTGGAACAAAGTTGCCACTGTGACTAGAGCTTGGGGAGGGATATTTCAGACTTCCAGCTCTCAGGCCCTTCTGCTTTCTTCAGAATTATAGGTTTGGGAATGAGGGCCTCTTTATCCTTGCCTTTCCCTGTGGCTAGGGATCAAAGCTCTCTAGACTTTATTTTGGGACTCCTCGGCTTTCAGGGAAACCTGAAAAGGGGGGAGATCAGAGAACCAAGGAGAGTGGCAACACACCCAAAGAGGTGGAATTCTCTGATAAACTCTACCTTGTGGGCTTGCTCCCAGCGGCCAGCCTGAGTATACATGTCTATTGCATCTTTTGTCTGGTCTCCCTTAATATAGAGTTCCTCAGCAATCTGTGGTTGAGAGAGGTAGATACAAAAGGCCAAGAGTCAAAGAAGTCAAACTCTCCCTCTTCACAGATGACATGATACTGTACATAGAAAACACAAAAGACTCCACCCCAAGATTGCTAGAACTCATATAGCAATGCGGAAGTGTGGCAGGATACAAAATCAATGCCCAGAAATCAGTGGCATTTCTATACACTAACAATGAGACTGAAGAAAGAGAAATTAAGAAGTCAGTCCCATTTACAATTACACCCAAAAGCATAAGATACCTAGGAATAAACCTAACCAAAGAGATAAAGCATCTATACCCTAAAAACTACAGAATACTTCTGAAAGAAATTGAGGAAGACACAAAGAGATGGAAAAATATTCCATGCTTATGGATTGGAAGAATTAATATTGTGAAAATGCCAACGTTACCCAGGGAAATTTACACATTTAATGCAATCCCTATCAAAATACCATGGACTTTCTTCAGAGAGTTGGAACAAATCATCTTAAGATTTGTGTGGAATCAGAAAAGACCCCGAACAGCCAGGTGAATATTAAAAAAGAAAACCATAGCTGGGGGCATCACAATGCCAGATTTCAGGTTGTACTACAAAGCTGTGGTCATTAAGACAGTGTGGTACTGGCACAAAAACAGACACACAGATCAATGGAACAGAATAGAGAATCCAGAAGTGGACCTTGAACTTTATGGTCAACTAATATTCGACAAAGCAGGAAAGACTATCCACTGGAAAAAAGACAGTCTCTTCAATAAATGGTGCTGGGAAGATTGGACATCCACATGCAGAAGAATGAAACTAGACCACTCTCTTGCACCATACACAAAGATAAACTCAAAATGGATGAAAGATCTAAATGTGAGACAAGAATCCATCAAAGTCCTAGAGGAGAACACGGGAAACACCCTTTTTGAACTTGGCCACAGCCATAGGTTATGAAGCTAATCCCGGAGTCCCACCAGCAACCATGAGTGGTTCCATGATGGGAAGCAACATGCGTGCTGAGCACTTTGGGCAGGGAAGTGCGGGACCTGTGGGTGGACAGGGTCCTAGAGGAATGGGGCCTGGAACTCCAGCAGGATATGGTAGAGGGAGAGAAGAGTATGAAGGCCCAAACAAAAAGCCCCGATTTTAGATGTGATATCTAGGTTTTTATTCCAGTTTGTTTTTGTCTTTTCTTGTTTAGATACCAATCTTTTAAATTCTTGCATTTTAGTAAGAAAGCTACCTTTTTATGGATGTTAGCAGTTTATTGACCTAATATTTGTAAATGGTCTGTTTGGGCAGGTAAAATTATGTAATGCAGTGTTTCAAACAGGGGAATTTTTTTCCTTTTTATTTCTTTTTTTTAAAAGATTTATTTATTTATTTATGATAGACAGAGAGAGAGAGAGAGAGAGAGAGAGAGAGAGAGAGGCAGAGACACAGGAGGAGGGAGAAGCAGGCTCCATGCTGGGAGCCTGATGCCGGACTCGATCCTGGGACTCAAGGATCGCACCCTGGACCAAAGGCAGGCGCTAAACCGCTGAGCCACCCAGGGATCCCCCCACCTTTTTTTTAACTGTATAATGTCCCTCAAGTTACGGCAGTGTACCTTGTGCCACTGAATTTCCAAAGTGTACCAATTTTTTTTTTTACTGTGCTTCAAATAAATAGAAAAAATAGTTATATATATATAAAAAAAAGAACTTGGCCACAGCAACTTCTTGCAAGATACATCCACGAAGGCAAGAGAAACAAAAGCAAAAATGAATTACTGGGACTTCATCAAGATAAAAAGCTTCTGCACAGCAAAAGAAACAGTCAACAAAACTAAAAGACAACCTACAGAATGCGAGAAGATATTTGCAAATGATCTATCAGATAAAGGGCTAGTATCCAAGATCTATAAAGAACTTATGAAACTCAACAGCAAAGAAACAAACAATCCAATCATGAAACGGGCAAAAGACACGAACATAAATTTCACAGAGGAAGACACAGACACGGCCAACAAGCACATGAGAAAATACTCCACATCACCTGCCATCAGGGAAATACAAATCAAAACCACAATGAGATACCACCTTGCACCAGTGAGAATGGGGAAAATGAACAAGACAGGAAACAACAAATGTTGGAGAGGATGTGGAGAAAGGGGAACCCTCTTGCACTGTTGGTGGGAATGTGAACTGGTGCAGCCACTCTGGAAAACTGTGTGGAGGTTCCTCAAAGAGTTAAAGATAGATCTGCCCTATGACCCAGCAATTGCACTGCTGGGGATTTACCCCAAAGATACAGATGGAGTGAAACACCAGGACACCTGCACCCCGATGTTTCTAGCAGCAATGTCCACAATAGCCAAACTGTGGAAGGAGCCTCGGTGTCCATCAAAAGATGAATGAATAAAGAAGATGTGGTCTACGTATACACTGGAATATTACTCAGCCATTAGAAACGACAAATACCCACCATTTGCTTCGAGGTGGATGGACCTAGAGGATATTATGCTGAGTGAAATAAGTCAATCAGAAAAGGATAAACATTATATGGTCTCATTCATTTGGGGAATATAAAAATTAGTGAAAGAGAATAAAGGGAAAGGAGAGAAAATGAGTGAAAATATCAGTGAGGGTGACAAAACATGAGAGAGACACCTAACTCTGGGAAATGAACAAGGGGTAGTGGAAGGGGAGGTGGGCAGGGGGCTGGGGTGACTGGGTGATGGGCACTGAGGGGGACACGGCGGGATGAGCACTGGGTGTTATGCTAAATGTTGGCAAATTGAACTCCAATAAAAAATAAAATAAAATAAAATTAAATTAAAATTAAAAAACGAAACAAAAAAGGCCAAGAGCAAGAGTCAAAGCAGCTGCAGGAGGAAAGAAGAAATCTCAGCTGGGATGAAGGAGAGCCGTGGATACCATTATTCCACAATGAGCGAGAAGAAAAGAGAGCAATGGGTGTCTCATACCTTCTACTGTTTTGAAAAAAAGACCAGCCAAAAACAGAATGAGGACAACACAACGGCAGTTTAAAAGGACCTTGCATTCTGGGTGGCTGGTGCTTTTGGGACCCAGAAAGAAGGATTTGGTGAGGTGGCCCCCACTTCCTGTTCTGGGTTCTCTCCTTGTTACCCTGTACTGTATTGCCCCCAGCTCCAGAAAGGGATTCTCCTCACCTCATACTCCTGCAGAGACGCATAGTGTTGGGCCACACGGGGATAGTATTTGGACGCAGTGTTCTGGTCCTGGAGATCTAATATATAAATTGCCTTTTTCCACTGGCGGGCACCCAGGGCAGCCTCAATTGCCTTAATGGAGCACCTGGCAGAGTTGGGAAAGGCATCCATACGTATAAGGAAAGAGGAGGTAGGGAGAAACCGCAAGCATACTCCAACCTATATTTTGCCATCTCTCTTCCAGCGCTGGCGCCCTCACTTGTCCCATCACCTTAGACCTCATGCCCAAGCTCCTTTGCGCCCCTCTACCTGGCTTCAATGTAGTGATTAATGGCTGCATCCAGCTGCTTCTGCTGCACCAAATGATCCCCCCATGCCTCTTCCAGTCTCACTACTTCCACTGGGAATGCCAACCGAGCCAGCTCCACCGCTGCCAGAGACAGAGAGAGCACTCAGATAAGACTTCCAGGGATGGGACTCAGGAAAAGTAAGACAAGGAAATGGGGTGTGGAAAATAAGGGAGAAGGGAAGGAATGGAGAAGAGCCGATCGAACTGAACAGATGCACAAAACAGGTGCTGGGGACTATCTGGGTAAGACTCTAACAGTGAAGGCTGGGCTGTGCGTGGTAGTACCTTTCATGAATGCGTTGCCTTTACAGTAGCACTCCAGGGCCCGCTGTGGATTTTGAATCTTCTCGAAGAGATCACCGGCCTGTTAACACACACCACATGACTACAACGATAGCCCTACTATACAAAGAATCAAGTATCAGCCCCTAAGGGAGGAGACTGAGCCACCAGTCATGGGGACGTGCTGCATTCCAGGCCTCCTCTGGATAGGAGGGGCCCTGAGCTCTGGAGATGAGGACAGGAATGGGAAGCCAGTCACACCCTTTCATACAGCTCCCCCTTGACAAGGGCTGCAGTGATGTGTTCCACCAGCTCTGTGTTGGCTAGCAGTTCCTCCCGGGCCAGCACCAGTCGAGCAGCTTTGGCAGGGAGCCCTGCTTTGAGGTAGAGGCTGATGGCTGCTAGTCCATCCCCTTGGCTCTCCTGTAGTTCACCTGCTCGCTCCTCTTGCTGGGTGTCCATCAGCCACTGATAGTAACCCCGGCGCAGCTTCTCCAGGGCCGGGTGCCCCTAGATGTGCAAGAGAGGCAAGAGGAGTCACATCCCTCCTTCCTGCCCTGCTGCTTCCTAAGCTTCTCCAATCCCACTGTAACAATGGAAATCCTCCCGGTCACCACCATCCTAACTCCCAGCCCCCCAACTCTGTTCTAGTTCCTATAGCATCCTTGATTAGAGAAGGTCTATGATATTGGTGGAACTGAGTTGTGAGCACTGTGGAGAAGACAGAATTGGTCATACCTTGGCCTGAGCCACTGCGATACACTCATCCCAACGGTGTAGCTCCTGGTACATGTCCATGGCCTCCTCGACAGCATTCTGGGGAGGATCCGGGCAGAGGAAAGAGGGACACCAGGAAGACATATGAGGACCAGAAATCAGCAGGCTGTTCTCAGTCTGGCTACGATGCCAGCCTGTGTGGACTGAAAACTTCATCCTTTACTTCTGTACAAGCATTGGTCCATTTATTATGAAGGTAAAAGCAGCTTAAGCCTCAGGGCATCTTATTTGCATAGGCCCCTTCCAAGGCAGGTTTTTCTTAAAGAGGGCTCCTCAAATTGTGTAAGCTTTCATTTCAGGCCCCACAAACCTGGATCTGCCTGTGTGCACAAGAACTGCCAGGACAGGCTCTGGAGTACAGGGGGAGACAGCAGACAGTTTATGAAAGAGACATAACTGTAAGGACTAATGCAGAGGGGAAGTGAGGAGTGAAATTAGCTGCACAAACCTTTCTAAAAGCTCTCCCCAGTCCTCTTTCTTCTTCTCTGTTTGCCTTGCTTCCCTTCCCCACCAACCCCACTCCCCTCTTCAATCTGGTTCCTCTGCTCCCATTACCTGTTCCAAGAAGATCATTTCAGCCAGCTTGTAGTTCTTCTCTAGCATGGCTAGGCGTGCTCGGACCTGGTAAAAGTCTGTTCCTTCTCCACCCTGTGGGGAGGAAGAAGGTTCTGTTATTCTGTTGGTGCTGCCAGAGCCATTCTGTCTGTGTGAGCTTAAACAGGAAGGCCACAAAAGACGAGGAAGCTAAGAGATTGGAAAGCTGAAAAACTTCATGGGCTTAGAGGATGAGATCTGGCAAGTAATTCCAGAGTGGTTTGACTTGAGGGTGGAGGTGGGGTAGGAAGAATAGAGCAAAGAAGCCATGGCTGGAAAGCCAGAGATCATGGGGCTGATCATGAAGAGAAATCTTAGCTTGAGAGACTGAATAATTCAGGAGGATAATACTTGCATATTCCCGAGACACTTGATCTGCAATCTCATTGGTCTCGTGCAGGAATCGAGCTTTTGCTACATGGCCCAAAGCAGAAAAGCACCTATAGTATGGAGGCAACCATAGTAACAGCAGTATTACTATAGGATCATCATGAATTCACTGGCTCAGCAGATACACACTGAGCATTGATTACGTGCCAGGCACTGTTTTTGCCACTGGCAACATAAGGGGATGAGACAGATGAGGGCCTTGCTCTCACAGAACTTACTTTCTAGTGGAAACAAATAATTAGTAAGCAAATAAAGATATTTCAGAGAATGAGGAGTGAAATAAAATAGTGTGAAATTACATATAAACAGTCGAGCTGGTAGTCAGAGAAGGCCTATCTGAGGGGCTGAGATCTAAACACAAGAAAACGTCAGTCATGGCAAGATGGGGAAAAATTATTCCAGGCAGAGGGAATAGTACATGTATAGGTGCCATGGAAGGAGTGAGTGTGATATGCTCAAAGGGCCCAAAGGATGCCAGGGTGGCTGGAGACTAATGGGCAAGGAGGTACCTGGTATAAGGAGGAGGCAGAGGCCCAGTACTGTAAGGCCTTAGGATACGGCAAAGAGTATGTATGGGTCTTATACTAAGTAGAACAGTAAGCTACTGGCAAGTTCTGAGAAAATAAAAAAAGACAATATCTAATTTATGGTTTAAAAAATTATCTCAGCTATTATGCGATGAATAGATGGTATGTGAGACTAAGAGACTTTTGTGACACTGCAGGTAGTTGAGGTGTGGTCTATTCTAGGGTGGAGATAGTAGAGCTGGACAGTAAAAGCTTCAGGAAATGTTCTAAAGATGCTAGGTCAGGGCCGAGGAGAAGCTGGTAGTCTAGCTGTGGGGGTATGGGAAAGAAGGGGTCCAAGAGGACTCCTGGACAAAAACAGCAGCAATTGACGTTTACTGAGCACTTAGAATCTGCACTCTTTGCACAGATTCTCTCACTTTCTTCGCTGCCACCACACTTTCTTTACTGCCCTAGGAGGTAAATTGTATTAATACCCTCATTTTACAGAGAGAAAATTGAGAAACCAAGGCTTGGAAAGGTTGGTTCACTTAGCCTAAGGTTATATAAGCTGATAGAGCCAAGATAACTCAGAGTCTAGAGTCCCAAGTTTGTCCTACTAACTACACTCCTATACCACATTCGGAAATACACATCAACTGTGGAGTGGAGGGTATGGATGTTAAAACTCTGAAAGGGCACCTACTTATAAGAAAGGGAAGCAAAAACAAGAAAAGACATGCTCCTATAACCTAGGATGTAAGAATGTTTGGAATAACTACATGAAAGGGTTCTAAGATTGTTGTTGGCATGGAAAGGAAGCTGTGCCTAGGCACTGGGAGGAGTGGCCTACTGGCACAATACCTCCTGGCTATCCTTCCTAGCTGCCCAGAACCTCAGTTCTGGTCTACCGCACCTCTCGGCAATGTGGAGCTGCCTTGCCTCTAGCGCCAGTTTGCTCAAAGTTTTCCACATTGCCTCTGTTTCAGGGGTCATTTCCAGAGTCTCCAAGAAGGCTGTTGCCCTGAAGAGAGAAGAAAAGAAAGCAATAGTCCAGCGTCAGCAAGACAAGGAGGAAAACTGGTGATGGGGCAAGGGGCAACATGGCCAGTTTTCTGGCCCATCCCAGGTCCTCCCTCCTCAGAACCAGACTCTCCCACACCCCGTGGGTTATTAGCCCAGCCTCTCACCGGGTGTAGTTGCCATCATCGATGGCTGTTCCAAATTCGATAAGGCCTTCATCCAGCGTGTAGGCAACTGTAGTCACACCTTCGGTCACCATCACCTCGGTCTTCCCCCCACCCCGTTCCAGACCTATGACATCGCCCTGTAAAATTTCAATTCCCCCACCCCAAATTCCAGGTTAGTGTTTCCACAGATGCCATCACAGAATGGACCCACCCTTATCTAAACCCTAGTGCTCACAGACTGCGGGGAATTACAGTGGCCTTTGCCTAACATTTAGTTTCTCTCAAGCAGGTAAGAATTCCTTGTCTATGCTAATACCTTCAGGTTAAACTACACTCAGCTGTGCCCACACTAATGCCTGGAGGTAAACTGACAAAGTGTGCATCCACTTCTGCTTCCAGCTTGAGTCCTCGGTTGAAATACAACTTCAACCTGGGACATACTATTTAATGCATTTATTGCTGAATTCATCTGAAGAAATCACTAGGCATGTGGATAAAGGGGAACCCTCTTACACTGCTGGTGGGAATGCAAGCTGGTGCAGCCACTCTGGAAAACAGTATGGATGTTCCTCAAAAAGTTAAAAATAGAGCTACCCTGTGACCCAGTGATTGCACCACTAGGTATTTACCCAAAGATACAAATATAGTGATCCAAAGGGGCACCTGCACCCCAATGTTTAGAGCAAAAATGTCCACAATAGCTGAACTATGGAAAGAGTCCAGATGTCCATCAACAGGTGAATGGATAAAGATGTGGTATATATATACACACACAATGGACTAGCACTACTCAGCCATCAAAAAAAAAAAAAAAGAAATCTAGTCATTTGCAATGACGTGGATGGATCTAGAGGATATTATGCTGAGTGAAATAAGTCAATCACAGAAAGATAATTATCATATGATAATTATGTGGAGTTTAAGAAACAAAACAGATGATCAGAGGGGAAGAAAGGAAAAAATAAAACAAGATGAAATCATTGAGGGAGATAAACCATGAGACTCTTAATCATAGGAAACAAACTGAGGGTGGTTGGAGGGGAGGGGGTTGGGGGGGACAGGGTAACTGAGTGATGGACATTAAGTGTGTGATGTAATGAGCACTGGGTGTTATATAAGACTGGCAAATCACTGACCTCTACCTCTGAAACCAATAATACATTATATGTTAATTAATTGAATTTAAATAAAATAAAAAAATCACTAGGCATGTTTCTTACCCTGTCTCCTACTGGAAGGAAGGGAGGGAAAGAGGGAGAGGAGGAGGGAGGGAGGGGAAGGAAAGGAAGTGAAGAAAAAGAAGAAAGGAGAGAGAAGGAAGGAAGGAAGGAAGGAAGGCAGGCAGGCAAGCAGGTAAGCAAGCAAGCTAGCTAAAACCTGAGCAGGGAAAAACAGAAGGAGAACAAGTGGAAAGGGTACAATTGCCCTGATGGCAAACACAGTAGCGGAAGAATAAACCAGGGATCCTCCAGCAGGATGAATCTGAGAATCCATCAGTCATGAAATCTGGGATCCTTTCTTCAGGAAAGGGAAGAAAAGTCATTAATATGCCTGATTCCTACAGAAGCAAACACTGATCATCTCTGGAGGAAAATATGTCCGTGTTAGGCCCTTGAGATTCTAACAGATTATATTCAATGTAACATGAGCTCCCAATAAAAAAAATAGTACCAAAATAAAATATAAGTGAACCACCATATAAGAGTAAACAATAACTACAGCACTTTTGGGCCTGCAAGGATTTCCAGTATTAAAAATGAGTATTAAAAATTCCAGTATTAAAAATTATGGAGTATAAATGTAAAATGTTTAAAAACCTAAAAGATGGAATGAAAAATTAAGCAAGAGACAAGAGACTATCAAAAGTGGCCAGGCTGTACTTGCTTCAGCAGCACATACTAGGAAAAATGACCAGGCAGACTGGACAAAGAACCAAATAAAACTATATGAAAAATTCAATATTTGAAGTAAAAAAAAACTCAGTAAATGGTTTCAATAGCAGATGAGATGATGGTGAAAGCAAATCCTTGACCTGCAAGAAATTACCCAGAATGTAGCATGGAGTGAAAAAGAGAAAGGAAGAATAAGAGAGGTTATAGAAGCACAAAGAACAAGAAATGGAACACATGCCTAATTAGAGTTCTGAGGGGGAGACTGGAGAATGCAAGAGAAGAAGCAACATTTGAAGAGCTCATGGCTGAGGAACAACTGGGTTCCTCGTAAATATGCTCTCTTACACGCATATACATGGAGCATGATGAGTAAAAGGACATTTACATGCAGATGTATTATAGTGAAGTTTCAGAGTGCTGAAAAAAAAGACTTTAAAAGCCGCAAGAAAGAAAGGACAGAAAGGGCTATTAATAAGCTTCTCAGAACAAAGGAAGTCAGTCAGTGGGACAGTATTTGTGAAAGGCTAAGAAAAACTGCCAATCTGGAATTGAGTAGGGAGTCCAAGTATCTTTCAAGAACAGGCCAAATAAAAACATTTTCAGATAATTCCATTTCAGGAATTTCAGAAACTGAGCATTTGTCTTTATTTTTTTTTAATTAATTAATTTATTTTTTATTAATGATAGTCACAGAGAGAGAGAGAGAGAGGCAGAGACATAGGCAGAGGGAGAAGCAGGTTCCATGCACCGGGAGCCCGATGTGGGATTCGATCCCGGGTCTCCAGGATCGCGCCCTGGGCCAAAGGCAGGCGCCAAACCGCTGAGCCACCCACGGATCCCCGCATTTGTCTTTAAAACACTTTCTCTCAAGGAGAAGAAAAATAACTCCAGAGGGAAGATCAATGTAAAAGAAAAAGTGAACAGAGAAACTGGTACTATGATGGTAAAAGTAAACAAGTTCTGGCTGCGTAAGAGAATAATATCTAACTTTGTGGATAACAAAATACTGAACAGGGACCTCTGGATGGCTCAGGCGTTGAGTGTCTGCCTTTAGTCTGGGGATCGAGTCCCACATCGGGCTCCCTGCCAGCAGCCTTCTCCCTCTACCTATGTCTCTGCCTCTCTCTCTCTTTCTCATGAATAAATGAAATCTTTAAACAAAATGGCAAAGGGGAGGTGATCAAAGTTAAGGTCCTCGTATCATTTGCCGGGAAGTTAGATGCTAAATAACTTGAGACTATTAATTTAAGTATATGGTAAACTTCTGAGGGTAACCACTGTAGGAATAAAATGTAAAACTACCAAAGCAAAAAGATGAAAAATGGTGTTTAAAAAAGGACAAAACAACCCCCAAGCCCCAAACTTAGTCTAAAACGAGGCAAGAAAGGAGGAAAAAAAGAGATATAGAAAAAGGACAAAAAAAAAAAACTCTCAAGTGCTCTACATATACCCATATCAGTCATCCCAGCCTAGCACAAGGGCTTCTCTTGTTTTCACAGTTCTTCCCAGATTTTGGAAGACCACTGGAATGTAAGTGATGCTGGCGGGATAGACAGAGTGTCTGACCTTCAGGCTGATTAAGAACGAACTCTGAATGGCGTACAACAGAGAAGCAGCACACAGGAACAGACACAGAACTGCCCTTCCCATGGAGGCTCTTCCAGCTTAAGAAAACTCATTATGAATCTGGTGAATTCCTAGGGCCACTGTAATAGGGATATTACAAGGACTTAATGTCAGGAATCTGAAGAAGGATGGTTCTGGAACCCAGGCCACTGTGGGGAAGGAGTATAAGCTTTACTTGCCAACTCTCTTACAGAGATTATGGGTGGTGGTCCAGAGAAAACCAAATAACCTTGGGAGCTTCCTCAGGGTCCTAATCAATCAGTTTGACACTATGTCTAAGGTGCTCTGGTGTCAACATACCCTAATAGAGGACATGGTGACCCTCTCAGGTGCCTCAATGTTGTACCACACACACAAGCTGTTTCGGTTCTGAGCTACCAGCACATCACTTCCTGGGACCCATTGCACGTAGGAGCAGAAGTTGAGGATCATTGTCTTAGTGCAGCTTTCAATATCGTATAGATGTAACTAAAGAAGGAAGAGGTAATACAATTAGAAGGGGATATAGAATGTTTTCTGATCTTGACCATTTCTTTAATGGTGAAATGTGGTGAACTGACCCACCAGTCAAGTAGATGCTGAATTTCAAAGTTTAATAACCTGCAACACTTGAAGTTTATGTTGACTTGGTATATGCTGACACTGGCCAATAAGAGATAACCGAGTAAGCAAAGATCTACACCCAGAAATTTAAGTTAGGGGAAGGACAGACTTTCATTCTTAGAGTAACTCTGGGCCAGGGTTGCCAGATTGGATTACAAAAGTAAGGTCACCAGGCAAATTAAATGGTCTGGAAACTTGTGATGTGGCTTTCACAGCACAATGAAAATGAAATGAATAATCACCAGACAGACTCTCTGCCCTTGAGGCTGAGCTCTTTGGTGTACTTCATTGAGATCAGAGTCAATAAAGGGCTCATGAGGGACTTTCCTCAAGCCAGCTTTAATTCTGTCAGATAAGTGTAGCTGAAGGACACTGGAACGAGTGTGGGTAAAGGTCAGCTAGGCATGTGGAGGTGATGCAGTTTCACGAGGGCAAAGATTTGTGAAGTAAGAGAGAAACCAGCTCCCAAATTCCCCTCTGGACTTTGGTGCCATCTCCTTAAGGGTAATATAGGTTGGGCTATGATGTCAGCCCAATGTTGATTCTTCTGTGCCTTTTGCTATGTTAATGGCACAGCACCAAAAAATTATGTCCATCCTGCCCCCTACAATCCCTGATAGCAGGTACTACCACATCCTCTATGGACTGACTACTCAATGGCTAAGGCCTTAGTAACCCTCCTTACACGAAGTTTCCGGTCCCTGAAGAGAAGCTTGTGCCCAGTTTCATTAAGTTCCAGCCAATCCACACGGCTGTCGTGGCTGATGGTGCCAATGTTGTAGCCACCAATCAGATCCACTACGAAGTAAAGGAGACAGGCGTTAAGAAGACAGATTCCACAAAATCATATATAGGACACGAGGCAGCCTGCAAAAGTCTTGCCTTCAATTGTATGCTGGGCTTTAAGAATGATGCATCAGTCTACGGTTATGAGGAATGCAAACAGTCAATAAAACATAATTTTGCTAAGGTGCTTACAATACTAGATTTCTACTAAAATTTAACTCTGTAGTTAACTCCAAAGGTCTAGATGTGTCAAGAAATGTGATTCCTCTCTGGGATTCTTGGGGTTGTCTCATAGCCCATCAGAACAGATCAGAGCAACTGGCTTCTGTTACTCACAAAATCCTCTGGAAGGCAGCATTGAGCACATTAAGAAAGAGCCCTATTCCTATTCCAGCACGCCAATGAGAGAAAGCTGATGGATGAGATGACCTTCATGAACATTTTTGCTACAAGGAGTTGCCTGCACTTTGAGTGCCTATGATGTAAGAGTACTGAGAGGTCAACAGTGGTGAAGGCCCACAGACAAAACAGGAGGAACCTCTGACTCAAGTTAGGTTGATCATGCTGAGGATGAGTATTTTAGTTTGGTGTGAATTTTGTAGACAATATAGGAAATGATCACACTTAGACCACTCAGCATTGGCTAGGATGCTTTCAGGGGGTCTCCTGAACACAGCCCATTAACTACTCTTATTTGTATACATTACCAGCGTGCAATGTCCTGCCTTTGTTATACATGCTGAAGCTAAAGGCCAAATGCCAGCTAATGTCTACAACTGGGAAGACCAACTTAAAAATGAAATTTCCTTTAATTAAAATGCAACATGATAAAGCCGTATGTTTTAAAGTCCCAATTTCTAAGTAGAAGCATAAAATACTAGAGCTATGGGGACCCTATTTCTGTGAACACCCTGAAATCACACACAAAATCGTATGTTTATGTATGTTCTTCTGGGAAAGGTCTATGATTTTAATTAGATATTCAAAGAGGCTGGTAACAAAAAAGGTTAAGAGAAGAACTCTGTCATTTTATACACTACTGAAGATGAGCCCTGTGGAGTGGGGTGACTTGTCCAAAGTCTCACAGAACATTATTGCCACTGGAACATAGGGCCACCAGACTATATTATTTCTATTATAGATACTTACATTTCTGAGCTCAATCATCTGATGTGATATATAAAATTCATGAAATATAAAAGTATCTTAAGAACAGACTCATATATTTGGAAACTTGATTTATAAGAGTTGACATTACAAATTTGTGAGTACAGAATGGACTTCCAATAAATGGTTAAACATGGAAAAAGTAAAACATGATCTATACCCACATTATGCACAAAAATTAATTCCAGGTGAAAGTAAATTTTAAAAAATTAAAGGAGGGAGTAGAAAACTTTTTCTTTTTTATTTTTTTTAAAGATTTTATTTATTTATTCATAGAGACACAGATAGAGAATGAGAGGCAGAGACACAGGCAGAGGGAGAAGCAGGCTCCATGCAGAGAGCCCGACGTGGGACTGGATCCAGGGTCTCCAGGATCATGCCCTGGGCTGCAGGCGGTGCTAAACCGCTGCGCCACCGGGGCTGCCCAACTTTTTCTCTTTTAAAGTTTTGTTTAAGTAATCTCTACACTCAACATGGGGCTTGAACTCATGACCCCGAGATCAAAAGTCACATGCTCCTTTGAGCCAGCCAGGTGCCTCAAGGAAACTTCTTAAACAAGACCTCAAAAATCACAAACTATTTCTTAAAAAGTGATTAAATGGGCAGCCTGGGTGGCTCAGGGGTTTAGCGCCACCTTCAGTCCAGGGCGTGGTCCTGGAGACCCGGGATAGAGTCCCATGTCAGGCTCCCTGCATGGAGCCTGCTTCTCCCTCTGCCTGTGTCTCTGCCTCTCTTTCTTTGTGTGTCTCTATGAATAAATAAATAAAATCTTTTTTTAAAAAAGTGATTAAATGAACCACATTAAAATTAAAAATGTCTGAACACTAAAAGAGGCTAAGACAAAATATCCACAATATAAATGACCATCAAAGGCTAGATACGCACATACACAGAAATCCTTCAAGTCAATAAGGAAGAGATAACCTGATCTTAAAAATAGGCAAGGGAGGGGATCCCTGGGTGGCTCAGCGGTTTGGCGCCTGCCTTTGGCTCAGGGCACGATCCTGCAGTCCCGGGATCGAGTACCGCATCAGGCTCCTTGCACGGAGCCTGCTTCTCCCTCTGCCTGTGTCTCTGCCTCTCTCTTTCTCTATGTCTATCATGAATAAATAAAACCTTCAAATAAATAAAGTATTAAAAAAATAGGAAAGGGATAAGAACTGGCAATACGCAGAAGAAGAAATCCAAATGGCCAATGAACAAATGAACAACAGAAATTAATACAATGAGATATTATTTCATGTATGTCAGATTGAGCCAAATTATGAAATCAGGCAATTCTGAGTATTGAAGAGAATGCAGAACACTGGGACCTCTAACTGTTGGTGGGAATGTAAATTGGTACAATCTCTTTGGAGAGCAATTTGGAAATATTTAGTGAAATTGCAGATGTACCTCTTCTATGATTCAGCAGTTCCACCTAGGTGTAAATCTTAGAGAACCAAAATAGTAGAAACAGTGAAAAACCAACTTACATGTCCCTCAATAAGAGAAGAGCTAAAAGATCCAAAGTAAATATAATGAAAGGTCAGGACATGATAGAACTGGGTGTGGGTACGCAAGTAATAATAATATTATTAATAGCTAACATTTGTTGCTTATTATGTGCCAGACATTAATCTGAGTGCTTTTCATATAAGATAGGTACTATTTTTTTAAAGGTAGTTACTATTTTTATCCCCATTTTGTGGTTGAAGAAATTGAGATATAGAAAGGGTAAGGAACTTACCTAAGATCACACAGAAGTGGAGAGGTTTGACTCCAGACCCTTGTTCTTACCAACTATGCTATATGGATATGTTATTCCCTATATTTCTTAGGAAATACTATGCTATTCTATATGCATTTTTCTGTGCTTAAAACATTTCATGATACAGAGTTAACTATTAATATACAAAAGATTTATTTATGTGAACATTTGTGAAATTCAAATAAAGTTTGTCATCACTGGCTACTAATGACAAAGTCTACAGAAAATAAGTCCCCTTCAAGTTGTAATTGTCTATTATCCTAGGAAATCTAAACAGGAAAATTCATAAATTCACGAATGTTTCCTCTCTAAATTTATAATTTCCAACCCTAAGATACATGCCTAAAGAACAGGAATAATTGTATGGACAGGCCAATATATGTAACAGTGTATCTGTATCTATATATCTAGATACAAACTCACAGACATGGATTTGTACATTTCACATATCCTCTGTAAGAGCGGGGTCACATATTTACCTGGTGCCTCTCAGAAACCTGGATTCTCCACTGTACACAATCTTGTGATATGGAAGTGTATTGTAAATATCTATTTTGTTATCAGAATTATGAGAGAGTCTTACTCACCTATAGCAATAGTTTTAATATCAACAAGATAAGCCAATTTCTTATTGTCTTCCATTCCTCGCTGACGCCTCTCATTAATGCGGACGCTGAAACATGAAGGGTGAGGTAAGGTGGAATGAGCTTGGGCCATCAAGATGTTTATCAAGGGCCCCGAAGTAACACATGGGATGCAGTTTTTAGATTCATCTTCAGGACCACGAGTTAAAAGTTAAAAAAGGAATTCTTTTAGGTTTCAAAAATTTAGAGAACCTTTTGGGGTTACCTGATGAGGTGGGGGTTCATGAACTCAGTACGTACAGAACCCAGGGTATCATTACTCCCATACTCCACTAGAGTTAGCTCTCCAGCATTGAAGATCATACATACCTGGGGATGAATGGAAGAGTCATGTGGTGGGAAGTTTACATGAAGAGAGAGACCAAAGTAGTAGAGGGAGGTATCCTGCTAGTTCAAAGTGACTCCCACTTTTCTCTTTATTCTGTTCCTCTGCCTACTTCACTCTCCCTTCTTTATCTGCTCTCTTCTCAACCCCTGGCCATTTGCTATCCTTCTGACATAGGAGCTAGAAGGAGGTTTATTGAGATGGTGATGGTTAATCAAGCTCTACTCACATTTTCATTTTCAAAGAAATACTTCTCATTGCCCCCAGATCCCTGCCAAGCAACCTGTAAGGGAGGGAGAAGACATAAGGAACAATGTGGATAACTATCCAAGACAATGCTGAAAGAATGACAGGGGAGGAGGCAGAGAGACTGAGTTCAGGACAGTCTTGATATTGCACAAAAGAGATGCTGGGTCAGATTTTACCCTACGTTTCTCGGTCTCTGAGAGATGAGGTAAAAATAGCCCAATGGTGGGGATTCACATTCCAGAATTCCCCAACCCCAGCATGTTATATCTTTCTCCCTCAGGACCCTGGCTCCCTTGAAGTAGCAACTCAAGATACTGATTCCCACCCCTCCATTCATGGTTCCTACCTCACTGAGGCGATTAGTGTTCAGGTCCCCCAGCAGCAGTGTGTCTGATGTGTGGGCCACCAGATAACGTTCCTTTCCCAGGATTTTCACCTCTTCCACTTCATAACCATAGTGTGACTTGAGTACCACTCGGGTCCCCGATGACAGGTTCTTCACAATCACCTTGGAAGGTACAAGTCTGATCTCCCAATCCCAAAGAGGGGTGAACATGCTGTGCCCCTTCTCCACTCCAGTATCAAACTAATAAAGCTAATATCTTTAATATTACCTAGCCTAGGTTATTGTTGGTAAAAATAACACCTCACATTCACATGGTGCTTTACTATTTATGCTTTCAAAGATTCTCTCGATACTTATAACACATAATATATAATACATATGGGGCAAAACCAATCATTCTCTCTACATCTCTATACCTCTTGTGAAAGTGTTTGTGATTACTTTAATCACATGTACAATACTGTCGTTTCATAAACCTGTTTCCTTTGCTAGAATGATCTTGATTAAGGAACACTATACTACAGATAATTATCTTTGTATTCTCAATACCTAACAGTGCTCACACATAGAGAATGGATAGAAAATGAAAGAATGGGGGCATCTGGTTGGCTCAGTCCAGGAGCATGTAACTCTTGATTTCAGGGTTGTGGGTTCAAGCCCCATGTTGGGTGTAGAAATTACTTAAAGGTAAAATCTTAAAGAAAAACAAGAGGGAGCGCCTGAGTGGCTCAGTTGGTTAAGCATCTGCATTTGGTTCAGGTCATGGTCTTAGGGTCTTGGGATCGAGCCCTGCATTGAGCCCCACATCAGGCTCCCTGCTCACTGGGGAGCCTGCTGCTCCCTCTCCCCCTACCCACATTCATGCTCTCTCTATAATTAAAGTACATAAAATCTTAAAAAAAGAAAAAAAGAAGAGACCAACAAATAATAAATGGAATGAAAAAAGGATAGAGGTAGAGAAAAGAGAAAAGTGGTCTCAGAAACTAAGAATTACCTTACAACGTCATACACAGTGAGTTCAGAGGCCCTAAAGCAATGCTATTTACGTGCATAATTCTAAGCTCCTCAATTGACTGCATATAGGTAGTAAAAATTTTTTTTCTTTCTTTTTTTTTTTTGTTTAGAGGGACAGTTAATAGGTTGAGGGAGAGGGAGACAGAAAATCTAAGCAGGCTCCATACCCAGCCCAGAGCCTGATGCGGGGCTTGAGCTCACAAACCTGAGATCATGACTTGAGCCAAAACCAAGAGTCTGACACTTAACTCACTGAGTCACCCAGACACTCCAGGTAGTAAAATTTTATTTTATTTTATTTTTTAAAATTTATTTATTTATGATAGTCAGAGAGAGAGAGAGAGAGAGAGAGAGAGAGGCAGAGACACAGGCAGAGACACAAGCAGAGGGAGAAGCAGGCTCCATGCACTGGGAGCCCGATGTGGGACTCGATCCCGGGTCTCCAGGATCGTGCCCTGGGCCAAAGGCAGGCGCCAAACCGCTGCGCCACCCAGGGATCCCAGTAGTAAAATTTTAAACTAGGAAGATGTAAGTGGCAATCTCTGTACCCCTTAGGTCTGGTGTTTAAATCTTTTCTTATAATAAGCCGGAAGTACAATAACTTCGAAAGTTGCCCAACACATTCTGTTCTCTAGAACGGCTCTGCCAGGGGTTAAATTTGACACTGTCTGTGTCCAGAAGGCAAGAAAGCATCACAAGGATGAATGAACGCTGGTAAGATCTTGGCATAGCAGGCTATCAGCTGCTTACCTGGCTAGGTCCCACATACGTCAACTCAAACTTATTCTTATAAATGCTCCTCCGGAGGCAGCAGTCAAACTGTTCCACTCCACCACAGAGTGTGCCCTAGAAGGGAGGTTGAGAACATAAAAGGTAACAGGCATGGGGAGGATATCTAGAGACATTCTCAAAACCTAGGTTCTAGAATCTAGAGAAGAGTTGGCAGTAAAAGGGCTGGCAGTTTTTGGAAGTACCAGATGGGAAGAGGTGGCAACCATAGGACTCAAGGATAGTGATGGGATGAAAGGGAGAAATCAGCCCTGCCTACAGAATTCTTTGTCTCTTTTGGCTTCCAATAAAGTGTGAATTTCTCTTTCCTGCCTTTAATGTCATATTTTTAGGTTGGAGTCAAAAGGGAAGAGGAGATTCTCTAGTTTCAGGACAGAGTGCTTTAGGAGAAGGCAGGATTTTTCCTAGTTTGGAGAAAGTCACCCATGCAGAAAGGGACTACTAGTGAAACACACCGCACAGAGTCGTGAGCCATCCCGTTTCCAGGCCAAGGCAGTGACGGTGTATAAGTTGGCAATCTCCTTGGGCTTTGCCTCTTCCCAGACGCTTCTTCGAGGGCTCCAGTTGAGCACCCGAAGTCTGAAATTAAGTAGGTGGTTTTTAGAAGAAACGGAGGCTGAGCAAAAGAGTTGAAATAGGTGGGTAACTGAAGGAGATGAGTCTTGCTGTATTAGAGAAGGAAGTAAAAGAGAACACACAAGCTAAGTAATTTCACTGGAGAGGACAAAAAGGTTCAAAGGAAGGAAGCTGGGAAAATCCAAGTCAAAAGTAAAATGGAGTAAGAATGATGGGAGCAGAGAAAACAAAAAGGAGATCTTAGCTGGTGAGAAAAATAAGCTGTCAGCAATAGAAAAATAAGGAAAAAGAAAAGAGAAACAGTAAGAAACAGAAAAAGGAAGGAGGAAACACACATGAGATTGACAAAGGGTTGACAAAGCTGATGAGAGAAGACCCAGACCTAGCTGTTTATTTACTGTTCCATCCATCCCTCCATTCATTCGCCAAACATTTAAGTATAGGTTATATATTAGATGTTAATTTGGGCACTGGAGATTAAAAAAAAAAAAAGAATAGGTCCTCTTCTCAAGGGCATCTCAATTTTGCCAGATAGCTATAAACACAAAGTGTAATATAATGTGAGAAACATGGGACGCCTGAGTGGCTCAGTGGTTGAGCATCTGCCTTCAGCTCAGGGTGTGATTCTGGAGTCCCGGGATCAAGTACCACATCTGGCTCCCTGCATGAAGCCTGCTTCTCCCTCTGTGTCTCTGCCTCTCTATCTCGGTGTCTCTCATGAATAAATAAATAAAATCTTAAAAAAGTAATAATGTGACAAACACTAAGCCAGTGGTCTGAAAAGAGGCAATAGTCATACAAAGAGAATAGAGATGAATTCGACTGTGGAGTCCCAGAGAGAGGCACAGAGACAAAATCCTGGTGCATTCTGGAACTGCCAGAGTGCCAACGGATGGTGGGAGCAGGAAAAAGGAAGTGTGTGAATTAAAAGTTGAGGATCTCTTTCAATATCCACTTGATTCTCATCCAGTTTCCCACTCTGGTTGAGAATAACTGGCTAAAGCAGAGTGTACATAGGGAAAGCAGACAAAAGATGCACATGGAAAGGGACCCACCTGTCATAACTTCCCAACACAACAGACTGGCCTCCAGGACTTGCGGCGGCTGTGGTGAACTCCCGCTCATTAGGGTCACGGCTGTAATCGAAAGTTTGTAGTACATGGCCTTCCTTCCCATAGGCCACAATCCTCCGATCACAGCCTGCAGCCACGATGCTGTTGGTTGCCCAAGCCAAGGCATAGGGTGGGCATGGGTGGTTAACCAACTTCCCCTAAGACAGAAGGGGAGCATTTCAATCACTAATTCTGACAGCTCCAGTTGGGCATTTCTCCTTTCTAGCACCTAACACGCTCACTCTGATCATCCTACTCTGTGTAAATCTTTCAACATTTTCCCACACCAACACATCCTAATCTGGAGGACTTCACAAATTGTCTTTCTGTTTTATATTGTCACACACATATGTATGACATACATACATGCTTATTGACATTGTGCTCAAGAGGAAGCCTCAAAATACATGTTGGAGTCCTTTAAAAAAAAATCTATAAAGCCTCCAAGGAAGATATCCTAGACATTGACCAACGTTGGGTAGGCCCACAGGGAGCATATGACTCTTATTTTTAGGGGAAATAAATTTAATTATTACATGAGTAATTTTTTTTTTTTTGAGCTTTAGCTATTTAAGTAATCTCTACACCCAACATGGGGCTCGAACTCACAACCTTGAGATCAAGATTCACATGCTCCACCAACTGAGCCAGAAAGGCGCCCTATGCAAATAATTCTTAATATAAGGTATTCAAACAACAGAGAATTATAGAGAGTAAATTATGAACATTTCATTTATCCCCCATCTTTTCCCTCTCGAGAGTAAATGACTTTTTTCCCTTATGAATTTGTATACATAAATATACTTTTTACATAGATGAGAATAATTTTTACTTTCCCTTACTCTCAGAATCCCTTCCACTTGACTCCCTCTTTCCCACAAGTATTAAGCTCTAGCCTCCTGAACACAAATTCTCTCTGTGGCTGTATCCAAATGGCCCCCCTCCCACCTCTCTCCTCTAGCTACCTCCCCTAGCACATCAATCTTAATGTCTGCCCTCCTCTAGAAGGGGTCTTGGGCTTCCTTACCCCATGACACAGCATGCTTTAATCATACCTGTGACTCTCCAGAGCCTTCATCATCAAAGAAATATCTAACAATGGTGCCATCTGCATGACCAGAGAGAATTCCTTTCCCAGAGCAACTAAAAAGGGGAAGAGGAGTCAAGGAAAGAGATTATTCTGTCTCACCAAGGAATCCCCTTTCTCTGTCAAACATCAGCCTATCTGGCCTTCCTGCTACCAGTCCTACCAGTCCTCTTCACCTTCCATATTACAGTGTCCCAGTCCCAACATCCGCATCACCTCTTCCTACAATTCCAAGCTCTTAGGATACTGATCTTCCTTACTTACTTTGTTGTCAGTGATACCACGTAAGAATCTGTCCCATAGATGGTAGATGATTTATTAGTTTTAGTGTTTGCTAAACGAACCTGGAAACGGGAAAATGGATACAAGTCTGATTGGGCTACTTTCAATCCCACCAAGATCCTAAAGAAAGAAAAATAAATAACAAAAAAACTGGTCCTTCTGTATTCTCCCCCAATACACAACTTGACCCTAAGGGAGAAATTTAACCATATTTCTCTTTCCAGAACCATTATCTCCACCCACCACCTCTCCTGTGTTTCTCTTCCTCTGTTACCTTCCCTTCAGCCAGTCCAAAGACAATGATGTGCTCCGCTGGCCACTGCAGACAAGTGACAGCACTCTGTAAGAAGAAAATCATGAAAAGGATAATCCTGTCTATGTAGTTTATCACATTTCTAACAAACTGAACCCCCTGCCACATGCCACCACCCCAGTTGCCTATAGGGGAGAAGACACAACTGGGCTCAAGGAGGAAAGTAAATGAGGATGAGCAGCCAGGCAGCACCATCCTTGTAGTTGGAAAAGTCAGATTCATATGTTAAAAAAATGCAACTCCTGGTTAATTTGTAAGTAGATATATTGATACATGTTCGTTCATCCTAATCTCCCAGAAACAGGTCTGGACGTTACCGTCTGGATGAATTTGTTACAGATGACTTTCTTGTCACCCCTGCCAAATAAAAGGAGGGAAAGCATATTAAAAACACTTTCATAAATAAATTGCCACATATGATGCTGGGGGAAGGGAAGAGAGCACAGACACCTTCCCTGCTCCCCTAGTGTTTCCTACCATTCCACAGGAGCCCTGAAAGGAGGCATAAGATGTAGCCTGAGCAGCTTTGGAACAATAACAAAGATGCTCTACCACCGTGGTCTCTCCAGAACCTCACAGGCCCTCATATTGACCTTAGGCTGATTCCACCAGGGATGGGATCTCAGAACACATGGAGCAAGCAAAGGTAGGGAAGCAACGACAGGCTCTAGAGGGCCTTTGTCCATGTCCCAGCTTGGATTATCATCTTCTCCACTCCCCCTTCCCCAATGAGGCATTTCTTCCTGCCCTCTCCTTCTTTTCTAGGTCACCCCATCTCCCAGTCTCTATTCTCACCAATCTTCTCCAATCTTGTACACATAGATGATGTTGTCGGTCTGTCCTATGGCAATTTTAGTGGAATCAGGAGAAAAAGCCATGCCTTTCACCATATAGCTCTTCCTGCCATACTAAGGGTTAAAAAAAGAAAAAAAAAGTAATGAGTACATATGAAAGAGAAAAGAGAAGAAGAGGTATATGTGTGATTATAATGAGCTTGAGGGATTTGTCCTGAGAAAAGAAGAGGCAGGCCATTTCCAATGCCGAAGGCTGGGGAGTCAATTATGAAGTTTTCCAGATTTCTAAGGCCCCATCAACAGGTTAAGTACACACAGAGTACTCTCTTCACCTTCATGTCAGCTGGTTTGGTGGAAAATTTGTCTCTCCGCTCCCCATGCTCATCATATAGCAACACCACTCGGTCCACTGTGCAGACAGCAAATTTGGCATTGTTGTGGGACCAAGCCATGCAGGTCACCTTCGCAGCTCCATCCTGCAGAGACAGCGGGGGGAAAAAATAAACCTAGATGCTCTTCTAGAACAACAAAAGTTTTCTAGTTCCTTTAGTTCTAGTGTGATTTGGTCAATTTTCCTCATCATAGTCCTTAAAATAAACAGATGTTTGTGATGCATCCTGGTCTCCAAGAAGATAAAACCCTGGACCAGGAGAACAAGGGGCTTTAGCAAACTATTAGGCAAATGCACTAAGAGGTGGCATGCTAAATCAACTGTACCAATGTGCCCCTGCAATGGCCTCACTCTCTCATATCCTAGGACTGCTACTGAAATAAATTCAATTGGTCTGATAGGTCTTTTTAAAAAAATAAGTTTTGGTCTTTAGTCATTCATTCAATATTTTTTGAATACCTTATTGAGAAAGGCATGTGGCCAGGAACTGAGAGGGGGACAAAGAACAAAACATGGTCCTTGTCCCAGGCTAATAAGATGGAGCAAAACCAGGGGCACCTGGGCGGCTCAACAACAGTTGAACGTCTGCCTTTGGCTCAGCACATGAACCCTGGGGTCCTGGGATCAAGTCCCGCATTGGGCTCCCCCACAGGGAGCCTGCTTCTCCCCCTGCCTATGTCTCTGCCTCTCTCTGTGTGTCTCTCAAGAATAAATGGATGAAATCTTAAAAAAAAAAAAAAAAATATGGGTACAAAAACAGGAAAACTCCCGTAAGAGAGGCATATACAAAGCATGGTAATAGTTTGGAGAAGCCTAAGGTAATTTTATGTTTAAATGATCAACTTTGGGGGATCCCTGGGTGGCGCAGCGGTTTAGCGCCTGCCTTTGGCCCAGGGCGCGATCCTGGAGATTCGGGATCGAATCCCACATCGGGCTCCCGGTGCATGGAGCCTGCTTCTCCCTCTGCCTGTGTCTCTGCCTCTCTCTCTGTGTGCCTATCATAAGTAAATAAAAATTAAAAAAAAATAAAATAAATGATCAACTTTGGGACACCTGGGTGGCTCAGTGGTTAAGCATCTGCCTTCAGCTCAGGGCATGATCCCAGATTCCCGAGATCAAGTCCCACATTGGGCTCCTTGCATGGAGCCTGCTTCTCCTTCCTCTGCCAGTGTCTCTGCCTCTCTTTCTGTCTCTCTCATGAATAAATAAAATCTTGAAAAAAATAAATGATCAACTTTAAGCTTTGAAGAATGGATGCAGTTAAGTGAGAGGAATTATCTGAGGTAGAAGGAATGATATGAGCAAAGGCAAGTCTGGTCAAGAAATAATAATTAAAAAAAAAAATTAAAAAAAAAA
Source organism: Canis lupus familiaris (assembly GCF_011100685.1). Taxonomy (NCBI): domain Eukaryota; kingdom Metazoa; phylum Chordata; class Mammalia; order Carnivora; family Canidae; genus Canis; species Canis lupus. The sequence goes on from NC_049238.1 coordinate 21,490,402, forward strand.
AAAAAGAAATAATAATTTAATTTAGCTGCAACTACCTTGCAAATAGAACAGAGGAGGTAAGGCAGGAAAGACAGTGAGTCCAGCTCAAGAAAGATCTTTGAAATTTGGCCAAGGAGTTTGGGCTTATTTCGTGGGAAAGGGAGAGACAGTGAAAGTTCCAGAATAGGGAGTAAGACAATTAGAGTTGAGACTTAGGATGAATATGCCGCCCGGTTAGTTTTTTTGGATCCCCCCTCCCCCGCCCAAGGACTATGCACTGCACAGAAGCCCAATTTAGAAGTGACCATCTCCCAGTGAATTATTTTTGCCACATCTGTCTGCCACCAGCCCTGGTCCTCACTTAATGGTTCTGCACTAAGGATTTCCCTCCTTGAAATTAAACATTTAGCTTCTGCTCCAATTGCATGATTAATTACTTGGGCTCTAGAGCTCTGGTTTCAAACTTTGTTAATTTTCACTCCTAATCCACTTACCTGTGAAGTCAGAGATTTAAAAAAAAAATGCTTTCTTTATCAAAATTCTCAGAGTCAGAATATAGCCACACCACCACCTTCACCACCCTCCAACTCTTGATTAAATTAGGTTTGAAGGGCTCCTCAATAACCATTGTTCATCTTCCTTCATCATTTTGCCAACTCTGGGCATTCGCCCTTCCCTGCATCATGACATCCTATTTTCAAAGACTGAAGGAGGTTTTCATTTTCAATAATTCCATTAGGGTAAAGAAATCTTTAAATTACATTTTCAGGGGCAGTTTACTGAGCCAATGAGTACACTTCTCTTTTCTTCTCATTTCCCTCTGTTCTTTTTTTTTTTTTTTTAAGTTTCAGTTTATTTATGATAGTCACACACAGAGAGAGAGAGAGAGAGAGAGAGAGAGGCAGAGACATAGGCAGAGGGAGAAGCAGGCTCCATGCACCGGGAGCCCGACGTGGGATTCGATCCCGGGTCCCCAGGATCGCGCCCTGGGCCAACGGCAGGCGCCAAACCGTTGTGCCACCCAGGGATCCCCATTTCCCTCTGTTCTAATGCCACATCTTCTGTGAAGCCTTCCTGATTCCTCACAGCAGTCGTAAGGATTACATGAGGTAGGGAACAGAATAATGAAAGCTAATCTTTAACAAGATCTTACCACAGGCTAGGCACTTTGATAAGTGCTTAATATGCACTCTCCTTTTACCTCATAACGCTGAGACAGATGCCATTTTTGGGTACATCTTACAACCAGAAACTTGAGGTTCAGAAAGGTTAAGTAATCTGCTCAGGTTTACATACACAGTTTAGAAGTGGCAGAACCAAGATTTAAGTCCACGTATGTCTGATTCCACAAACCACAATCTTAACAACTAATGCTGCCCTGCTACCTATTAAACATTCACTTGTGACAGATATTTTCACTAGCTTTGTATGATTTTGTCCTTTGAATTTTGCTCTCCTCTCTTGTCTATCAGTTTTAATACTGCTTTTAAGTTTGCAATGGCCTTTGTGTACATTACTTCCTTTAACTCTTCCTCCAAATCCCCCTCAGGTTGCTAATTATTGTTACTCCCGTTTTCCACTCAGAGACTTTGTGTGACGAGGGCCAAAGTCAGCGGTATTGGGTCATTTATTTAAAGTAGAGCTGGCCCTGGGACTTGGATTCTGGTCTCCCAGCTCCAAAACGCAGCCTTTCTTTAGCATGGTTCCTCCCCCAGGGCCCCGCCTCTTCTGAATCTGAAATCTTCATCATCAGAATGAACGTGAGGTCTTCTGCACCCCTTCCTCTGGGGCTTGCACCTAGAGCCCTCGTTTCTTTGGGTGCAGACTTAGGCTCGTAGTTTACAAGCGCGCCCACCACGGGGCCTCCTCGTCCACAACTGAAGTTAAATGAACGGGCATGAAAGCTACCGAGGCTAAGAGGCCCGTCTCGCCTACTGCACACTATCGAGCAGAGTCGAATCATCCTTAGAGCCTTCAGTCTTCCGCATACAGTAGGCGCTCAACATCGTGACATTTCAGTTCCCCCTTTTCTTTGCAACGTTAAGGCGGGCGGGGAAGGGAAGAGGCACGCAACTCCTCACCTGAGGGCTCAGCAGGGTCCGCAGGTGCTTCAACTGCATGACGAACACCTGCCTCTCAGCTGCCACCAGTCAGCGACAACTCCCGTGGTTACCTGGACAACCCGCCACGCAGCCGCAGCGACTGCCGCTGACGCAGATGCGAGCGGGGCGCAACACACTTCGCAAGGTCACCACGTAGGTTCGCGGCGATGCAAACAGAACGTGCGCAGGCGCAGTGAGGCCTAGGGCGGGACAACGAGAGGGATGGAATCCTCTCCTTAACGAGCCAATCCCGGCGTTGCCTGCAAACCCAAGCTCAAGCCACGCCCACGAGTCCTAGGCCACCTCGAGGTCCTACGTAATCGCGGTGTTTCTCGCGCTGTGTTGCGAGTAAGTGTGGCTGAATGCATTATTTTGATCTTCACTACCTCGGAGGAAATCAGGGTAGTTGCTTCCATACGTTTTGCAGCGGATGGAATTGAACCCAAATAGGTTATATGACTCGCAGGGGATCGCAAGGCTGGCTAATAATGATTGCTAACTGAATACTCAGTATGCGCCTGCCAGGTACTGTGCATCATCTCATTCAATCTCAAAGCTGCCTTTTGAAGGGGTTGGCATTATTAGTCCCATTTTACATACCAGGAGTCTCAGGATTAGAGGGGCCACTTACCCAAACTAATAGTAAAGGCTATAACTGGGATTCAAGCCTGAGCTGGTGCTTTTAAACACCCTGTGTATTCGTTCTGAACTCCTAGCTCCCTGTCTCCATGCCATGCTTCTTATACTCTGTGCTACTTCCATCCCAAGAAACGATGTGTCCAGAGTCTGAGAGATGAGTGTTTTGAAACCAGTGGCCAATGAGAGGTGCTACTATACAATTAGGTAGCAGTGGATTAAAGACTGCTGCCCAGATCGGGATGCTTTTGTGGTTCAAGGCAGAGGGCAAACCGGAGCTTGGCTCGCCCGATTGCCTAAGATTAAGTCCTGTGATAACTGGGGTTGGAGCTTGGTTAAGTAAAAAGGATATTGACTTCTTGATCTGTATAGATCAATAATTCTGAAAGGGATCTGGGGTCCCTTTCAGAATTATTGTTCTAAATTCTTGTAACATACCAGAGCCTGAGATGCAGAAAAGGCGAGTTAGGAGAATTATTCTTATACCTCCTCTGGAAAAATCTGAAGCTGAGAAGACCTATACTTCTCCAGAAAGGGTAGCATATGCTGTCCAAGCAGATTCTGGGTTCTGAAGCCTTTCCCCCACCGTGGTTGCAAATGTCAATAGATATTTCTCTCACTGGCACCATCCCCCCCAGCCCCTTGGTATTTAGGGAAGAGTAGAGGAAAGCCCCTATTTATACAGGAAACAAGTAGCCCCAGAACCCAAAGTATAAGTCTTTTGACAGGGGAATTCCAATCCCTCAGTTTTATTTCCATAATCCTCCTCTGGATGTAGTGGCAGAGAGTGAATATAAACTCATTTACACTTTACAATTATTATTGACTTTGACCGGATGAACAGAGACAGACAAAAGGGAAAGCCAGAGGGCAGGGAAGAATAGGTATGGGAATGCACAGGATAGGAGCACATGGATCCATTAGTATAGCTGCTCTGTCCTTTGTCCCAAGATACTATTCAGTCCTTTTCTGGAAATTGACTCAGGCTTGATGGAGGAATCGGAGGAATAAATGGTGAAGAGCTTGGTTATCAATGTGGGCAGTGAACCTAAAAGGTTACTGACCCCTCTCATGTGGTATAACTTTTCACTTCCCCTGGTGCAGGAGAACTGGTATCTTCCTTTCTTTTGCTTCTCCCCCCTTCTCACTGAACAAAACAAAAGGAAGTAGGGCTCTAGTTTTCTATACCCATTTCTGGCCTCCTCCTCACCCCCTCCCAGGCTAGAGAATCAAAATAACACCTTAAAATCAGAGTGCTCCTGTCGAGTTGGTGGTGGTGTGAGAGGCCCTTGTAGTCAAGGGAGAGACAGTGGGGAAATGTCTTCAACATACTATACGGTATACCATACAGTCAGCTCCAGTTTGTCCAAGAACCTTTATTGGAAAAATGTCCAAGGGCTGAGATCACCAGCAGCTGAATGGGCTACCAGGTGAGAGGGGAGCACCTGAGGCTCCATGGAAGACATTGGAGTAGTGCAGTGCAGCATCTGCCTCCAGACCCAGGCAATTCCTTTTCATTGCTGGGGGAGGGGAAGTAGCCAAAGAAACACCCCTCTCTGAGACCCAGAGGCAAGATGTGGGGGCAGCTGGGGATGCCAAGAGTCCTGATGCAGGTGAAATGGGGGCCCCATTTGGGACCTAGTGGGATATGGTTGAACAAGTGACTCTCCCCTGGATCTGGGGGATGGAAGGACATATCCCATCTGATAGCCATTCCTCAGGTCCAGGGGCACAGACCCTAAGAGACCTACCTTCTGGCCCTGCTCACAGTGGAAAGAGGATGGATACCAGGCCTGAGATTGTGGGAGTGTCATTACCCTCTGGGAAACTGTGGGATCCTTCACTCTTGGGCACATCACTGCCTGAAGCTCTCCCTGACCCTATCCCATCCCCAGGTTGTTAGTGCATCCATTTTCTGGTTCTGTTTCTTCACTCATACATCAATGGTGTTGATGGACGGTGACTTTTTCTGTAAAAGAAAAAGGCTTGAGTCTCTGATTTCAGGAAGGAAATAGCCGCCTGCATCCCAAATATCCATCTTCCCTCTTTTCCTACCCCTCTTTGGCCTTCTCCCTTTCCCTGGCTGCTCCTAGAAGCAAGATCACCGTTCCCTCCCTCATTCACCGCACATCACCTGTCTTGTCCCCACTGGCCTTCCCTGAGGACTCTGTTCCGGCCCCTTCCCCTTCTCCTTGGGGTTGTTGTTGGAGTCGTTGTCCTTGATGATATCATACTGACGGCAGAATAGCCCAATTACAGCTGAAACACAACAATACAATCTGCACCTTGATCTTGACCTCCCTACTCACAGCCGTGAAGGGCAGTGAGATACCCACAGAGTTTCTAGAAAACCTGAGAGGAGAACCCTTGAATTTCTAGTACTCGTGTGAGCATCACCCTCTTAATCTTCCTCTTCTCAAACTTTATTTTTTATGACTTTTAATTTTTAGGTATTCATGAGAGACACAGAGAGAGAGAGAAAGGCAGAGACATAGGCAGAGGGAAAAGCAGGCTCCCTGTGGGGACCCGGATGCGGGACTTGATCCCAGGACCCTGGGACCACAACCTGAGCTAAAGGAAGATGCTCAGCCATGAAGCCACCCACGCACCCTTTCTCCTCAAACTTCTGCTCACCCCCCTCGACTAAGCATCTCCCCACTCAAAATCTCTCCCTATCTCTTCTCTCCTTCACCACCTCCCTCCTGCACTGAGCCCCACTCCCCGGTCCTTGGTCCCCGGTCCAGCTGCTCACTCACCAGCCCACATGAGCAACACCACCACAATGATGACCACTTCCCCCGTCTGTAGGGGTCGCTCTCCATCCAGACCCTCCACTGTGATGTCACCTGAGGAGGAGGAGATAGCCTCCAGGTTATGGGGAGCTGCTAGAGAGCTCTTCTCTGCAGACAGGTAAGGATGGAGAGTCTGGGGACTAGTGTCGGGGCAGACCGACCCATCACAGGGTTGCCTCTCTTAGCCTCTCTAGGAAGCTGTTGGTGGACAGGTAGTTAGAGACCAAAAAGCAGGAAGGCTGTGGGTGAGTACTCACGCAGGCTGTGGTGGCCGTGAACTGAGGTTGGTTAAGCCCTTCTCCCAAACGATTCATTATCAGCCTGTTTATACCCAGTCCCCTGCCAACCTTTTCCCTGCGTTTCTTGGCAGTATGATGAGTTAAATCATCCTTTTATTCATCTAAGCTAGACTGCTGCTTGATTGGGGGAACATAACAGGCTGAAGGCCGGTAAAAAAGCCAGGGAATCCAATGCTTTCGGGGGTGGAGAATAGCTGAGACCCTCACCTGGGCTTGAGCTGTTTGAGGGTAGCCGGTCAGAACCCTTGAGAGTTCGGAAGTGCACCCGAGGCCCTGGGGGGCTCTCTCCTCGGAGGCCGATGCTCCTGACCTGCACTGTGTAGTCACTGTCTTCAGCCAAGCCCCAGAGGGCACAGGCCCGAGTGGTAGTGTTCACCTCCCGGATCACACGCTGCCCAGGGCCATTCTGTCGCTGCAGGGAGATGATGGGACAGGAGGGCAGTCTCACACCAGTCCCAGGACTCTTGAACATGCAAGCAGTCCACAGAGTAAGGGTGAGAAGGGCAGCCGGAGCCAGGGAACACCCGCTCCCAGATTCCCCCACCACCAGGTGGTGAGCTGAGGTCTGGGGTGGGGGCAACTGAAGGAATGTTCACAGATCCAAGGACACAGGTTGAGGGAGCAGAAGGGTGATTCATACTTGCTGGGAAATGGAGTAGCCAATGACGATGTTGCCTTCTGGGACGTCCCAGGATACAGTGGCCGAGTTGGCTCTGAGGTGAGTGACTGTCACATTCACAGGAGAGGGAGGTCGGTCTGTGGGTGCCAGAGTTAACAGATTAACAGGTTCCACCGGCGGACTAGCTCTGGTTGATGCTCCTACCCCTTTACTCACCTGCTCGCACAAAGCCCAGGTCACAACTGACCAGCAGGAGGACCGTGGGGCTTAAATATGGGGAGAGAGGCATCAGCGAAGCCATGGTCCCCACCGAGTCCGCTGGGAGGCACCGGGGCATCCGCTTGACATCCAGGCGGGGCTCCTGGAGGTGGCAGGAGTTGTGGGGGCGGGGGTCAAGGACTGCCCAGAACGGCTCGGTGGCAGCCGCTGTCCCGGGCTCCCCACCGCCCACAGCGGCCCGGGAGCCCCCCTTCTCCCCACGCCTTCCCCGCCCCCGCATCACCCGGGCGTCCCCAGTGGGCGGCTCTGCCCTGCCCACACCCACCTCCGCCGGTCCTCGTGGTCTGTCAGGCCTCGGGGGGCTGCTCGGTGCCCAGAGGGCGGCCCATCGCCCGACGCGGTGGCGCTGGCCCTACCCCATCCCGGCGCGGGCCCGGCGCGGCGGGCAGCGCGGACCGAGCTGCGGGCAGGGGGCAGGCGGAGGCGTAGCGGGAGCGGGCCGCGGGGCTGCGGGGGCCCCCGGAGCTCGGACGGGCCGCGTAGTCTGTCTCCGGGCAGGGGGCGGTGCCGGCGCGGCCTGGCCGCTGGCCTGAGTCCCGGTGCGGGAGGCAGTGCGGCTGCCCCGCCGGCCCCTGCAGCGGGATGTGACCGTCCCGGCCAGCCAGCCGCCGCCTTCTGCAGAGCTGGCCCGGCTCGCTCCGCCGCAGCCCGAGCGGGACGTGCCGGCCCGCCCCGCCCCGCTGGGGTTCTCGCCGCCGTCATCCCCCTCATCCCCCCCGCCTCCGACCCCGTTCTCCCGGGGCTCCTCCCACGACCCTCCCATTGGCGGCCTCTCGGGTCCCCCTGCCTCTGCTCGCGGCTGGGTCCCAGGAGCCTGCGGGGGCGTGGGGAGAGCCGCGGGTGCGAGGGTCTCCGACACCTGGAGGGCCCCTCCTTCCCAGGGTGGAATTAGCCAAGTTGGGAGGAGAATTCCACCTCCCCTGCGGGAGGGGATAGCGTGGCGGAGAGAATTGTTCTAACAATCTCCTACTTGTAGACTGCGTCAGCTTTTAAATCTCTTCCCCATTCATAATGTGATATTGATTCTCTTCGCTCTCTCATTCATTCTTGAATTTATTAAGCAAATATTTTTTGAGCATCACCTATGTGTCCTGGCGTGTGAAGAGCCGGAGATACAGCGATTGAGATTGCTGGGTTTATAGGGAGGAATCTAAAGAGCAGCGACCTACGGTCTTGTCTTAGCTCTGCCACTTACTGCCTGGCGCCGAGAAATTGGTCATCCGAGTGTCAGGTTTCCTAAAATCAGAGCGTCCAGAACCTCATAGGGCCGTTGGCAGGATCGAATGAGACAATGGTGGGGAATGTCTTTAAAAAATCTTATTTATGACACTGTGTGAGTCAAGGATTATCATTAATTTGTACCAATCTGTTAGTTACTTCATTCATTCAACAAACATGTAAATCTTTCAGGTATTTCATGAGATCTGGAGTGACAGCCTGGGTGTGAGTCCCAATTCTGTCAACTGTGTGATCTTCAGCAATGACCTAACTTGTCTGAGCCTTAGTTTCAACATCTGAAAAATGAGGGTGTCAATATCATCTTCTTAGTGTTGATGTATCCAATGAGATACCTTATGTGAAAAGTGCATGGTTCAGTGTAAATAAATGTTGGCTAATGTTATATTTAGGACAGATGCTTTGGTTTCTAATTCTCATTGCAGCATTTCTATTTCTGTGGTACTTTTGCCTCTAATATTCAGTTCATCGTGTGCCCCCCTGGGGCTCCAAAGCTTCTGTTGCCTTCCTTCTGAGATGAAAGAGTGAAATGGAGCAAGAGGAGCAGGGAGGACTGTGTGTTCTGAGCATGTGATCAAACCATGGCCCAGGTCCTCTGACCTCTGCTGTCCCTGAGGACCCTGATCTCTGGCCTCCTGATGCATCCTGGTCCCAGGGCACTCTTGCTCAGGGATTCTCACTGCCCTGGGCCTGGGCCTGGGCCTGGGTTTTATCCTGCACTTCCAGGTTTTAGGCCATCCAGAGAAGAGGTCATTGTATCCAAAGGTTAAGAGTAATGAACCTCAGGTTTTCCCCCTCAGGGGCAAAGCTGAAGCTAGAGGGTCTGCATACATGCCCAGAGGAACCCCAGGAGCTTCCCTGGGGTGATCAGAGGGCTGGCGGGGGGGGGGGGGGGGGGGGGGGGGGGGGGGGTCTACTGACCAGGAAAGGGTGCAGGAAGTGGTGCTTGGAGGGGGTGGTGCTCAGAGAGGCCAGGATACTTGGGTTAATCATCACTGTAGCTCAGATAAGGCCCTGCCAGCTGGAAGCAGTTAGCGTGACAGAAGGGTTTGTGTGGCTGAAGAGGCAGGCACGACAGCGTGTCCACAGCGTGTGACCATGCCCAGCACAAAACGATTTCAACATGTGATTGAGACCCCAGAGCCTGGCAAGTGGGAGGTGAGACCCCCTTCTACATGTCGGTTTTCTGCATTGATTCCTAGAATCATGTCTCGTCTGGACTTCCCTCCATGCTGGGTTTCTACTCTCCCTCTCTTCCTTCTCATCTTCCTTCCTGATCTTCTGCCCCTATTAGGCCCAGAGTACCGAGCGCAGGCTAAATCCTCGGGTGGGGTGGATGTGTGTGTGTGTGTCCAAACATTGTGTCTGCTGCCACTCTTACCTCCAGATCAGCAGGCATGAATGAGGCTTTGGCTTCCTGACTGTATTCTTGTGCCCCTTTCCCTCCAGTTGTCTGGGTATGAGGCAGCCCTGCCAATCACAGAGAAGTCAAATCCACTGACCCAGGACTTGGACAAAGCAGACGCCGAGCAAATTGTTCGATTGCTGGGGCAATGTGATGCTGAGATCTTCCAGGAGGAGGGGCAAATCATGCCCACATACCAGGTGACCCAGACCCATGCCCTGGCCACTGAAAATAAAGATACCAACTCCAACCACATCTTAACGTCTGCTCTCTCAGACCACGGTCCTTGATGTTTGAGACCCAAGGGCCCCTCCACTTCACCAGTTACACCCATACTCCCACCCCCGTGCCAAATCCTCTGTCCTTTACCTGGCTCCTGATTTCTGCCTGTTCCCTACAGCGACTGTATAGTGAATCAGTTCTGACTACCATGGTACAAGTGGCTGGAAAAGTTCAGGAAGTGCTGAAGGTACAGACTCTCCATCTGCCCTCCTCCTGAACTTCTGCTCCCTCCACCTTTCTCTTTTCTTGACCTCCCTTTCTCATTTTGCTCCATCGCAGTTCTCCTTTCTCCCAGTCCTCCCTTTGGGATCTTTATTGTCATCTTATTAATCAACAGTAATTATAATAACTGTTACCTGCGTAATACTTTATAATTGACATTGTACTTTCCCACTCATTACCTTTGCAAAACTCTGTGAAATTGGTGTTATGGTCTCCATTTTTTTTTTTTTTTTCAGATAGGAAAACAAAGAACAATCACAGTAGCTTGCCCAAATATATCCAGCTAGTGATTGCTGGGGAACATTGTTTTAATTGATTGGTTGGTTGATGACAAAGCTGCTCTCAGTCCTTCCTGGAACAAGTCAGGGTTGGAATAAGTAGCTAAGCCAGAGTTGGGAGTCAGACTGAAGTTTCGTTCTCAAAAACAGTGTTCTTTCTGTGACACCATATTGCCCATGTTCTATTTCCTTTTGTCGTAAGAGGAGGGTTAAGCAGTCTCCACGATTGCTCTTCTGCTGTTGACAAAGAAAGAATATGCTTCCCCCCAACCTGAGCTAGGCCCTGGTGACATAGGTGTTCTTTTCCTTTCTCAGGAGCCTGAGGGGGGACTGGTGGTGCTGAGTGGAGGGGGTACCTCTGGCAGGATGGCATTTCTCATGTCGGTGAGTACCCTGATCCCCATCCTCCCTCTGCCTTATCTGGGTGACTCTCAGGACCATAAAGCTCATCATAGCTAATCTCCTAGGTGGTCCCCTCTAGCCCTCTCTTCCAACAGCTAGATCTTACCACGGAGCCCCATACCTTCTGAACTCACTTGAGCCCCACTATTACTCATGTCTCTACAGCCCATGCACCCCCAATCAATCATTTTAAGTGCCAGATTCCCAGCAGTACTGGCTTAAGCACTGGTCTAAGGGAATCCCTATACAGCCCCTACCCTCTAGGTGTCAAAAATCCAAGATAATCGCTTCCTTCCCTGTCATCACTACTTCATGTCCTCTCGCCCGTGACAGGTCTCCTTTAACCAGCTGATGAAAGGTCTAGGACAGAAACCTCTTTACACCTACCTCATTGCAGGAGGTGACAGGTAAGCCAAGTTGGCCTATGAATATTTTGTGTGGCCTGGATAGTGTTTTTTGGAAGTTTCATTTGAAGACTTTTAGGTGAAGATTGTGTCCAGCTTGCTTGGTCCCTGTCATTCTTGTTGCCTTACACTTGGCCCACTTCACGTACATGTGTTACCTGACCAGAGCAGTGCAGGTAGGTATGTGAGTTTTTCAGCCCTATAGAGTGTTGATCATGGCGTCTAGCAAATAGAGAGTATTCAGTCTATGATAGCTTTTCCCTCAGTCCCTTCTTTCAAAGCAGTCCGTTCTCTGTCTTAGTATACCATAGACTTCTGCTTCCAAACCAGTGCCACTGACCTGGAGTCTGTCCTCTTAGGTCTGTGGTGGCATCTAGGGAGGGGACAGAAGACAGTGCCCTGCACGGGATTGAAGAACTGAAAAAGGTATGTGTTTAACTAGTCGCCAGTCAACCAGACACCTCTGTCTGTCCCTTGTCATGATGATATAAAAGCCCCCACTCCAGCCACAGCCCATTCCCTCCTCCAGTGCTGACCCCAACATCCCCACGCAATAGGTTTGTATTCTAGTTCCTTGTGGCGCTGTCTCACTCATCTTCCTCTCCTAGGTGGCTGCTGGGAAGAAGAGGGTGATTGTCATTGGCATTTCCGTGGGACTCTCTGTGAGTGTGAAGACAGGCTTAGTGGAACCATTTTAAAGGGAGGAAGGGGTGGGACTGTTCCATAGCATGGTAAATAGGTTGATGAAGTGGGGGCTAGAAAACAGAAAGGGTTTGCACATGGAATTTTGATTTTACTCTCACCAATTAAGATCCAGTTGCATGAATGTGGGATGACAGGGAAAGGATCCTATTTCAGAATACCTGTGTATCAATCCATTCAACGACCAAGGTAGATGGACATTCCTAGGGTCAGCAAACTACACTGCCAGGTCAGTCCTGCCACTGACTCTTTTTGTAAATAAAGTTTTATTGAGATATAGCCATTTGTGGGTGTTTACTTTGTATCTGTGGCCACTTCCTGCTACAACGGTAGGGTTAAGTATTTCACAGAGATCGTAGGGCCCCCAAAGCCTAAAATATTTACTCTTGTTCTTTACAGAAAAAGCTGACCCCTGGACCAGTCTCTTGCTACTTAAGCATGGTCCTTGCATAGCAACATGCGTATCTCCTAAGATTTGCTAGAAATGCAGAATCTCAGGCTCTGCCCCAGAACTACCGAGTCTGAATCTGCATTTTAACAAGATTCCAGGTAGTCTGTTTGAGAAGCACCAACTTGGTGAGGTGACCCTCAATCTTCTCTCACCGCTGCAGCATATGGATTTGAACAATTCACTAAGTAGAAATGAGTCCAGCCATGCTAGATGTGGAAGGAGGCACACAGGAGGGCAGGACACTGACTTTCAGGAGCATACAATTTAGTTCAGTAGCTTTTAAACTTTACCACACAGAGGATTTCCTTGGAGGAACTTGTTAAAAATACAGGCCTGGAGCTTTCCCCTTCCACTGTGGACCCAGTAGATCTTACCTGGGCCTAGGAATAGGCATTTCTAGCAAGGATTCTGGGGGATTCTGATGCTCATGGGCCTTGTGGGCAACACTAGAGTAACCCCTCTCATCATGCGTCCTTTCTACCCCACCCTCTGTCAGGCTCCCTTTGTGGCAGGCCAGATGGATTACTGCATGGACAACCCAGCCATCTTCTTGCCTGTCCTGGTTGGTTTCAACCCTGTGAACATGGCCAGGTGAGCCTGCTGTAATGAAAGGCAGGGACTGCTCAGACCCCTGGGGGAGGTGGAGAGGAAACCTGTCAACATCTACAGTACAATCATAAAGGAGAGGCATGGTGGATGCAGTCTTATTCAGCACATCTCAGAATAGTAAAGTAAATAAGTATTATCCCTAAGTTATGAGGCTTTTGCTTGGGGGGTTTGTTGTTGTGGTGGTTTTGGTTGGTTGATTTATTCCCCTGTTTCAGAAAGGATTGAAGGCAGCTTTCAAAGGCCACATAAAATACCGGAAAGCATACATTCAAAACAGGCAGTGGAGGGGCAAGGAAAACAGGGCAGCAAGATAGAATGGGCTCAGGAAAATGCATACCATAGAGATAAGCATCTTTTCAAAGGACCAGTGGCTCCTTTGAGCCACTGACTGTGTGGCTCAGCGGCTGAGTGGCCTCTGACTCCCCTTTGCCCAGCTTCCTTATTTTAGCACCCGTTCTCCTTTGTCACTCCATGCATCCCGTGGGTCCCCTCTGGCTACTCAAATCCCCAACCCTGTTCCCCTTTCCTGAGAACTCTGTGCCCCCCAAATCCCCTCCACCTTATTCTCTATGTAGATGATCACTTTGAGCTCAGAGGAGGTCAGCTTATGAAACCAACAGTGCTCTGGTGTGGTTCTGTGGTTGTGCAGCCTTGAGGGTGTTGAAGCAATAAGAAAGGAGATTCTTAGCCCCTTGAGGGAAAGCTCTGATGTTGTCACTTTGGGGTAAGGCCCTGAAATACCTATTTTTTGAAAACATCCCTGGAGATTCTGGTGCACAGCCGGGTTTGGGGAACTCTGCTAACTTAACCACTGGAGTGGGCCTCCTGGTGGAGCTGAAGGCTTCCTGTCACTGGAATATGCCAGTGAAGGTTTGTTGATTCCTCAAGAGCAGCCTTGCATATTCAGTGGTGGTCTTGGGGGGAGGGACAGCTGTGTGCTTTCTGAGGTCCTTTCCTCAACTCCCAGATTCCAGGCTTGTAGTGTAATTTGTGTGAAGATATAAATGAGTCTGAGATACTTTTAACCCTGCTCCTTTTAATGGAGGACTCTCCTTCACCAAAAATGTATCTGCTGCAGTGGATGCTAATTTCAGGCACTGTGACTAAGTGAAATGAAGGATTTCAAACAATGTAGGCGTGGAGATCTTCCAGTTGTTCCTTAAATCGGTGGCTCCCAAACTTGGCTGATCTTCAGAGTCGTCTGGGAAGCATTTTAAAAATACAGATTTTTGGGCTCCACTCCAGAACTCCTGAGGCTGACTCTCAGGGTGGGCATGGTATCCAGAAATGGGTAGTTTTTAAAAAACAAAACTCCCCAGGTGATTTTGACTAGCCAAGTTTGGGAATCTCCATTTTAAACCACACGGTGAACACTGGCTCCTCACTCTGCTTAGGTCTCCAGGGACTTCCAGCAGCAGTTTGAGGCCCAATTATAGGAAACACTTTACACAACAGGCATGTAATATATGAAACTTGTTTGCCGTCGAGGAAATACAGATAAAAAAAATACAAAGATAGTTCAAGAAGGTGTAGAGATTTTGAAAGGATGGGATGATAAGGGGAGGTTAGGGAGGCCTTATACAGAGGTCACTCTTGGAGCTCCTGCCACAGTGGAAGATGCGCTGAATATCTCCCAGACAAGTTGATCAGCAGAGGTCAACTACAGAAGATCCCCATTCTCTGAGATTTCAGGCTCACACCTACGCAGAAATCAAGACTGTTACTCTCCTGTCCCAGTAGCATATTGTTTTGTTTGTAATTGGTTTATTCAAGAAATGTTTGCCGACCGTTAGGTGCGGTGCCTCATACCTTGCAGTTTCTTCCTTCAGTAGGAGCTGCTGTTCCTCCCTCAGGTAATGAAGGGTTCACTATTTGGGGAGATTGCCAGAATATATTTCTAGGAATGGGAAAGGCTTCTGGTGGACCTTAAGACTAAATAAAGTGGCAATTTTGACATTCTGATGGTGGGTACTCCTCCAGGGACCTACAGAGAGCTGTAGGTAGTATGGCCATAACAATGGGACATGCACAAGGACCAGGATACAAGAAAGTTCTGGTCTCAGGTTGGAGCTTTATTTTTTTTTTTTTAATGATTTTGTTTATTTACTCATGAGAGACACACAGAGAGAGGCAGAGACATAGGCAGAGGGAGAAGCAGGCTCCCTACGGGGAGCCAGATGAGGGACTTAATCCCAGGATCCCAGGATCACACCCTGAGCTGAAGGTAGACGCTCAACCACTGAGCCACCCAGGCGTCCCTCAGGCTGGAGCTTTAAACTTGAGTGTTGGCTTTGTTCTGGGATTAAATTGCTGAATGTTTTACTAATCCTGATCTTTGGGGCTCAGGGACACAGTGCCCTATGAACCTTCAAAACACACCTCTAGGAGGTTGTTGATGTTAGACCCCAATCCCAATGTGGTCTTTGATCCCGACTCCCATCTGAGGTCCTTCCTTTAGATCCTCACAATCTCCCCACTTCTTTCTCTGTGGGCCCCAGAAATGACCCCATTGAAGACTGGAGTTCCACATTCCGACAAATAGCAGAGCGGATGCAGAAACTGCAAGAGAAGCAGGAAGCTTTTGTGCTCAATCCTGCAATTGGGGTAGGATCCTCCCCACCCCCACCGGGGGAATGCTTGCCACCCAAATGCCTCTGATTTTGTGACATCTTGTCTGAATTCCAGGCATTGTGTGTCAACTAAAATGTCATAAAGCAAATCCGATTTTCTCATTTCATCATTCACCTTAAGATGTTGCATTTCCATCCTAACCCTGTTTCCTAAGTCAGTAATCATTAACCTCCTAACCTGTCTAAGGCATTTCCTGTGTGGAGAACCTCTTTTGCATCTGTGAGTAGAGAGTATTGAATAGAATGGTGAATTGCTTTCTGTGTCTTTTTATGTTTTAGTTTCAAATATGGGCTTAAAACTATGAGAGGCGGCTTCCTTCTTCTGCCTTTTTTTTAATTTAGATTTTATTTCTTTATTCAAGAGAGACACACAGGCAGAGACATAGGCAGAGGGAAAAGCAGGCTCCCTATAGGGAGCCTGATGTAGGACTTGATCCTAGGACCCCGGGATCACAACCTGAGCCAAAGGTAGATGCTCCATCACTGTGCCACCCAGGTGCCCACTCTACCTTTCTAATCCTCTCCAAAATTGGGTGGGCCTTCCAAGCCTCCAATGCTCCTGCACCTTTTTCTCAGGAGTAAGGAGGTACAGCACTAGGGATCCAGCACCATCTCCCCTCACTTTGACTTTACAAGGGCCTGAGCCAAATCCCTGCCCCTGCCCCTCTCTGCCAGTGATGGGCACATGTGTGAGGTTCTTGCTCTTCCCTTTGTGAGATGGGAAGGCAGTAGCCCCGGGTTATGTACGCGGTTGTATCTTTCACCTCTCAGGCACTCAGTTTTCCTCCTGTCTGCAGTTGTTTACTTTTAATCTTCTTTTCTCAGACACCGGGAACACCGTTTTTATCATTCTTTTTGCAATAATCTCTTTATGCTTGATGTGTCGTGTTACATCCCTGTCTGTTACAATGGCTGCTTCATTGGTCTGTCCAAAGAACATGAAATGTGGTGTTTGGATTGACAAACCACTATGAAAAAAATGGGGGCTTGGGTGGGGAGAAGGTTCTTGAAAACAAAGCAAAACAAAATCCTCTCCGAAAACACTTCTTTCCTGCTAACTGTGGCTTCCTTCTCAGAGTCCTGAATATACTGTAGAAATGACCAGAGGTGGCCTTTACCCTCTTTTCTTTCAGCTAAGCCTTCAACCCAGCACTCCTCATAGCACACTGGGCACCGTTCATACTGCCGAATGCAGGCACAGTGGCCTCTAACCAGACTGCATGCCCAGGAGTCACTAACCAGGCTGCATGCCCAGAAATCACTAACCAGACTCCATGCCAGGAGTCACTAACCAGAGAGCATGCCCAGCCGCTACTAACTGGTGAACTCCAGGACCCTCCTTCCTCTCCCAATTCCTTCTGGGTGTCATCACCTCCTCAGCCCGAGGGTCTCAGTGGCTCATCCCGGATGAAAGGTGGAAGCGCTACCAAGATCTTGCTGGAAACCCTGCTACTGGCAGCCCATAAGACAGTGGACCGGGGCATTGCAGCATCTCAGAGGTAGGGAGGAGCTGGACAAGAGATGGTACGGGGATGGTACAGGTTGAGGGATGGCAAGTCCAGATGCAGAGATGAGTTAATGGCAGCAAGGCTGATGCCCTCACCACTCTTCCCGTGGGAAAAGAGCTGGCTGGGGACTCTTACCACACAGTCACTGAGTCTCAATTGGTTCCAGTGGACTCTGGTTTCCTCAGGTCCCACTAATCCCTGAGCCCACCTGGGACATCCAAAGCTAACTTAGTTTCAAAGAGTCTTTGACTTGGGGATGGTCCAGGTCATATTGAAAGAGCCCATTCCACTGGGGGGCTTTTTCCCTTACTGGGATCTTTGGCTGGCTCCCAGATCCCCACTTACCTCCTCATCAAGTCTGATCCCATACTCCTCCTACTGCTCTTTTAATGTCCTTATCCCTCTGTCTGTTCTTTGCGTTCTGCTCACTGAAGCCCTTTCTGTCCTTTGTAATGCATTTTGACAGTACTCACTGCACCTCCGTTAGGGACCAGCAGAACTTAATTTTAAGGAAATGGTGCCTTCTCCTGGGCAGGGATGGGTACCTAAGTTTTCTGAGGGGGCAATGGGACCACCCTGGGAGCTGGTGACCTTTCTCCCAGGTGCCTTCTGGAAATCCTGCGGACATTTGAGCGGGCTCATCAGGTGACCTATAGTCAAAGCACTAAAATTGCTGCCCTGATGAAACAAGCCAGCAGCAGGTGGGTGAAAATGTTTTGGAAGGGGGGAGGTGGTGTGGATGGGGAATATCCCGAGAGCAGTGGAGATTCTACCAGATATGTTAGCATGTTGACGGGAACAGATCTGCATGGTGGAGGGTCGTAGCAGGCCTTCTGTTGGTTGACTCCTGTGCTCTGCCATGTGCATCTTTCCCTGATTCCTGGTCTTTTCTCACTGTGATGTCTCCTCCCATGTCCTGATCGCTGCCCCATTCTCAGCCTGGAGAAGAAAGGCCGAGTATACCTGGTTGGCTGGCAGACCCTTGGCATCATTGCCATCATGGATGGAGTGGAGTGCATCCACACGTTTGGTGCTGGTGGGGCCCCAGTCCATACTTTCTTCCTGGTTCCTCCTGATGCAAACCAATTGTTCTGCCATCCAAACACTTTTCTACTCCCAACCCATGGGGGTTCCTCATTCGCTTTCCGTCCTCTTGTATCTGAATAGGCATTTCAGTTAATTGCTCCTTCCTTTGAAACCGTACTCAGGCCTTGGTCCCTGGACTCCCAGCCCTGCTTAGACGTGGCCTCCCATGTTACCTCACCCAACGCCCCCTTGCCACTTTCCTCCAAGCCCCATTAATATCCCCCCAAGCCTAGAACCTTTCTTTTCTATAAAGCCCATCATTCCTCTCTCCCTGTCCTTAAACTTTCCAGATTTCCAAGATGTCCGTGGCTTTCTCATTGGTGATCACAGTGATATGTTTAACCAGAAGGCTGAGCTCATCAACCAGGTAGGAGGATGATGGGACATAGGGCAGGTTGTGAAGGTGACTGGTATGCAGAGAGTGGGAGGTAAGGGGAGATGGAGACAGGTTGGGGAGTACAACAGGGCAGATGGTGCAGAAAAAGGAATATGGGTTAGAGGTCAGGAGGCTTTGGGGCAGCACAGGGAGGGTAGAAGGCTCTGGGTTCACCCTCTAAAGCTGGCTCTAGTCCAGTGCTCTTCCCTCAACTTGCTGCATCATCTTGGCCAAAACACTTTACTTCCTTGAGCCTCACTTCTTTGATCTATATACAAAACACTGTATGAGAGGTCCTGTGAGGCCCTCTGCAGTCTCCAGGTCTATGTACTAGAGTTCTTCATAGAGGGGGGACTCCCATCTTCGTCTGCACAGGGTCCCCAGTTCTGCTTCTCCCAGGAGGACTTCCTGACTTCCATCTTGCCATCCCTCACGGAAATTGACACCGTGGTCTTCGTTTTTACCCTGGATGGTGAGAGGGAAGACGGGAGCAGGGGGATGAGCAGCTGGAGGCAATGCAATGACTCAGGGGAACTGTCATTTTTCTGGGTCTTAGGGCACCTGCTCAGAGGGAGGGACAGGGGCATGGGTCCTGACTGAATCCCTGAGGGACGGGAAGAAGAGCTGAACAGCCAGCCTTCCAATTCTGGTGCCCTTCCCCCCTTCCCCCCAGACAACCTCACGGAGGTGCAGACACTGGTGGAGCAGGTGAAAGAGAAGACCGCCAACATCCAGGCCTTGGCACATAGCACTGTGGGGCAGTCCCTGCCGGTGAGTCCAGCCATGAGAAGGGAACCTGGGGTGGTGATTGCAGCAAGGCCTTCCTGGAGATGCTGCTCTTGATTTTCTCTCTCTCTCCAGACCCCTCTGAAGAAGCTCTTCCCTTCTATCATCAGCATCATGTGGCCACTGCTTTTCTTTGAATACGAAGGGAATTTCATCCAGGTATGGAGAATGATTAGGTATTATCTGTGTGAGGGACTCAGAGTAGGAGGGATTCCAGAAATTAGAAAACTCAAGGCTGGAAGGTAGAAAGCTTTGTTGGACTTCCACAAAGCCAGCTGGGCAAGTTCTTGTGTTAACCAAGGCAATGGCTCAGTTCTCTCCAGGAATATGCAAAAAAGACAGGCCAGGCCGCTAGTCACCTGACAGATACTCATTTGTTCTTTATATTACAGGTTCATTGTCGATATTTAGTCCTCCTTACTCTGCACTTTACAAATATTTCACTTATAATATCATTTCTCATAAATGGATCTCCTAAGGGATGTAGGTTTTATCCCCATGTCCTAGATAAGAATGCTGACACTAAGAGATTAAGGGATTGTAATCACAGCCACAAGGCTAAATAAAGCAGGAGTCAGGGCTTGAACCCTGCCCTTGTGACTCTACATCTGTGGTTTTTTCACCGCACAATATTAATTTCAACCATATCCATGAGTTGAGCCAGATTCTTTTATTCAGTCATTGAACAAATATTTTTTTTATGCACCTATCCCATGCCAGGTACTATTCCAGGGATAGGGAATATAATAGGGGATGTTAACCTGTGATCTTTTGAAAAAAGATCTGTGTTTTTAAAGAAAATTATAATAGCAATATTTTTATTGTAAACACTCTAGAAAATACAGAAATCAAAAGAAGGAGAAAAGCATCCATAACAACTTTCTTCCAAAAAACCATTTACACAAATTTTGGAGAACGTCCCTCTAGAGTTTTTTATGCATATGTAAATATATTTATAAAAAAATAGGACCATATTTGACATGTGTTTTTTTTAAGATTTTTATATATTTATTCATGAAAGACACAGAGAGAGAGAGAGGCAGAGACATAGGCAGAGGGAGAAGCAGACTCCATGCAGGAGGCCCCAGTGGGACCCAATCCTGGGATCACACCCTGAGCCAAAGGCAAATGCTCAACTGCTGAGCCACCCAGGCATCCCTGACATGTTGTTTTTAACTTGCTTCTCTTCATTGAAAATTATGAACACCTTTCTGTACAAATATATCCACGTCATCTTTTTTTTTTTAAGATTTATTTATGTATTTGAGAGAGAGCACAAGTAGGGGGAGAGGAAGGGACAGAAGGAGAGGGAGGGGCAGATTCCCTGCTGAACAGGGCACCTGATGCGGGCTCCCTCCCAGGACCCCACCCCCAGCCCCCCGCAAATCATGACCTGAACCAAAGTTAGACACTTAACCTACTGAGCCACCCAGGCACCCCCTCATTATCATTTTTTTTAAATTTTTTTTTATTTATTTATGATAGTTACAGAGAGAGAGAGAGGCAGAGACACAGGCAGAGGGAGAAGCAGGCTCCATGCACCGGGAGCCCGATGTGGGATTCGATCCCGGGTCTCCAGGATCGCGCCCTGGGCCAAAGGCAGGCGCCAAACCGCTGCGCCACCCAGGGATCCCCCTCATTATCATTTTTAATGGTGATGTAGTACCTCCCTGTATGGATATACCATAATTTGTTTACTCTCACCTCAATTGTTAGATATTGTAGATAGTTTTAATATTGTGGCTTTTATCAAAATACTGCACTGAACGTCCTTCTACATGTACTTGACTCTTCTGTGAGGAGAAACCCTGGGATAAACCTCCGAAAGTGGAATCACTGGGTCAAAGGGGGTGCAAAATTTTAAGGCATTTTGATGCAGATTGTCAAAATGACCTTGAAAGGTTTATAAACAAAGTGTAAAATTGCTTGTACCCCCACATCCTTCAAACACTGGGTAACACTGTTCTTTTTCATCTTACTAATCAAAGCAAGAGAAGCGAAACTAAACAAAAAGCACTTCACTGTTGTTTTAATTCATATTCTTTTTAAAAAAGATTTTATTTATTTATTCATGAGAGACACAGAGAGAGAGGCAGAGACACAGGCAGAGAGAGAAGAAGCTCCATGTAGGGAGCCTGATGTGGGACTCGATCCCAAGACCCTGGAACCATGACCCGAGCCAAAGGCAGATGCTCAACCACTGTTCACCCAGGCGCCCATATTCTTTTTTTAAAAAAAAATTTTATTTATTAGAGAGAGTGTGTGCATGTGTGCAGGCGTGAGTGGTAGGAGGGGCAAAGGGAGAGGTAGAAGCAGACTCCCCGGAGAGCACAGAACCCAACACAGGCACTTGATCCCAGGACCCTGAGATCATGATCTGGGCCAGAGTCAGCCACTTAACTGACGGAGCCACTCAGGTGTCCCTAATTATTATTTATTTTTTAATTTTTAATTTTTAATTTTTATTTATTTATGATCTTTAGTTGCAGAAATATTGTTGATGTATTCCCACATTTTTTTTTTAAGATTTTATTTATTCATGAGAGACACAGAGAGGCAGAGACACAGGCAGAGGGAGAAGCAGGCTCCACGCACGGAGCCCGATGTGGGACTCGATCCTGGGTCTCCAAGATCAGGCCCTGGGCCGAACGCAGGCACCAAATTGCTGAGCCACCCAGGGATCCCCCTGACACTTTTATTTTAAAAAATTGAACACCAATAAAAAATAAATTTATTATAAAAAAATTTTTTTCCACCCTACAGAAAAATTGCAAGAATAGAACAATGAACACCCATACATTTTTCCCTAGATTCATTAATCTTTAACATATTGTCACATCTGCTTCATCCCTCTTTTCCTCTGAATTATTTGAAAGATGCTTGGAGATACAATGACACTTGTCACAAATTACTGTGTCCCCTGAGAGCAGGACATTTGCCTACATAACCACAATATAATTAACACACTCAGGAAAATGATAGTGAATATGATTACCTAATATGCAAACCATATTCAAATTTCCCCAATTGTCCCTGTATTATTTTTGTTTCCATTTCCAGGTCCGGGATCCAATCAGAGATAATGTGTTGTACTTAGTTATCAGGTTTCTTTAGTTTCCTTTAATTTAAATGAATTCTTTAGCTGTTATTTGTGTCTTTTATGACATTGACATTGATAGTGGAGGAGTCTGGACCAATCGTTTTCCAGAATGTGCTTCACCTTGGATTTTCTTGTTTCTTCATTATATTCAGGTGAAGTTTTTTGGCAGGAGTACTGCATAGATGAGGCTGTACCTTTGTCAGTACATCACATTAGGAGATGGATAAAGTTCATCCCTTTATTGGTGACGTTCTGTTTGATCACTTACTCAAGGTAGTCAGATTTCTTTCTTTTTTAAAAGATTTTATTTGTGTGTGTGTGTGTGTGTGTGTGTGTGTGAGAGAGAGAGAGAGAGAGAGAGAGAGAGAGAGAGAGAGAACATGAGTGGTGGGGAGGGGCAGAGGAAGAGGGAGAAGTAGAATCCCAGTTGAGCACAGAGCCAGACTTGGGGCTTGATCCCAGGAGCCCAAGATGCTTAACTGAGCCACTCTGGTGTCCCAGTAGTATCAGATTTCTTTGCATCCTATTCCTTAGCGATCTTTCACCCAATGGTTTTAGCATCCATGGATGATTCTTGGTTGAATCAATTTATTACTACAGTGGTTTTTAAATGGTGATTTTCTATTTTTATCCTTCTGTCCACATTTATTAGTTTGTATTCTTCTGTAAAGAAAATCTCTTCCTTCTTTCCCTACCCCATCTACATTTGTTTAGACTCACTATGGACTCATGAATTTTTTGTTATTAAATGTGTTTTAATCCATTCCTGTCATTATTGATTTTAGTACTCAAAATAAGAAGTTATTCAAGCTGGCCCCTTTGTCCTTGAGACATATCCACATTAGTGTTTGAACACTCTTTGCTGTGTTTCTTTATGGAAAAAAAAATCACCTTTTCTCCTATGCAAAAGGGTAGCATATTATAGTCTTTTGTGCCTTGCGTTTTTTCTTAACAAGATGTCTTGAAAATCACTCCACTTCAGTTTCTAAATCTCTTAACGATTATTTACGTGGATGTGGATGTGGATGTGTGCATGTACAATAGTGTCCCCAGACATCTATGTAGGAGTACAGAAATGTTGTCCCAGGTTCACCTTGTACTTTCCTTGGTTCCAGTCCTGGCTGGAATCAGTAATTTTCAAGGAGCCCAGGTGGTTGTCAATGGAGATACAGCAGTCCTGCCTTCTTCACGGTTTTGTTTTCCACAGTTCCATTTACCCCAATCAACTGTAGTCCAGAAACAGATGATCCCTCTGACAGATCACCAGAGGTGTCACAAAAAAGGGGAAGGGTGAATACAGTATAATAAAATATTTTGAGGGCAGCCCGGGTGGCTCAGTGGTTTAGCGCCGCCTTCAGCCCAGGGCGTGATCCTGGAGACCGGGATTGGGTCGCACGTCGGGCTCCCTGCATGGAGGCTGCTTCTCCCTCTGCCTGTGTCTCTGCCTCTCTCTCTCTCTTTCTCTGTGTCTCTCAAGAATAAATAAATGAAATCTAAAAAAAAATCTTAAAAAAAATTTTGAAAGAGAGAGACCACATTCATATAACTTTGTTATGTCTGTACATTGTTATAATTGTTCTATTTTATTATGGTTGTTCATCTTTTACTGGGCCTAATGCATAAACTAATCTTTATCATAGGTATGTATATGTAGGAAAAGACAGTATATGTATGGCTCTGTACTATCTGCAGTGCCAGGCATCCATTGGGGGTCTGGAACTTATCCCTGTGGGAAGTGGGGACTGCTATATTTAGAACCCTAGGTGCTTAGGTCTGTTCACTGCTACTGGTGATTTTTGCCTCTAAGCCCATTTGGTAGAAAGAACAAGGAAATATAGGGGTGCCTGTTTTGCTCAGTTGGTTAAGTGTCAGACTCTTGATTTTGGCTCAGGTCATGACCTCAGGGTCATGAGACTGAGCCCCACATCTGGCTCTGTGCTTAGCATGGAGTCTACTTGAGATTCTTTCTCTTCCTCTGCTCTCTCTTCCTGCTTGTGTGCGCTGTCTGAAAGAAAGAAAGAAAGAAAGAAAGAAAGAAAGAAAGAAAGAAAGAAAGAAAGAAAAGAAAGAAATACAGTTGACCCTTGAACAACACAGGAATTAGAGACACTGACATCCTACATAGTTGAAGATCGCCATATAACTTTAACTCCTCCAAACATAATAGCCTACTATTGATCACAGCCTTACTGATGACATAAATAGTCAATTAACACTAATTCTGTATTCTTACAATAAAATAAGCTAGAGGAAAAAAATGTTATGAAAATCATATAGAAAATTCATTTATAGTGCCACACTGTATTTATTGAAAAAAAAAAATCTGCAGGGATGGCTGGGTGGTTTGGCGGTTGAGCATCTGCCTTTGGCTCACGGTGGGATCCTGGGGTCTGGGATCGAGTCCTACATTGGGCTTCTTGCAGGGAGCCTGCTTCTCCCTCTGCCTGTGTTTCTGCCTCTCTCTGTGTCTCTCATGAGTAAAAAAAAACTTTAAAAAAAGAAAAAAAACCCTGCATATAAGTGGACCTGTGCAGACCCTTGTTCAAGGATCAACCGTATTTTTCACAGAAATACATATATATATATACACATATATGAATGTATGTGTTCCTCTTCCTGTTTTCTTTTAGTGAGAATGTTGACTTCCAACATCAATATGTTTATTCATTTGCTAAGTCCTGCAATAAATACCAGTTTTGAAATTGCTACCTTAATACCACTATCATCAACAAACTTACCAAGAAATGGTCAAGATTTCTTTCCCGATCTTTTTGTCTTTTGACCATATCCCACTAAAGATACATAGAGTGTTCAAAAGTCACTTGGATTAAAATTTTTCCCCTCTCTCTGTGGCTATCTTATCAATATGATATATAGTTTCATTTGCTTTATTTATTTTCAATTTTAGTTTTTTTATGTTATTTTATCCTTTGAATATGTAAAACATAACGTGGTTAAGAATCAAACTATAAAAAGGAGATGTTCCATCCCCTTCACTCTTCCCTCTTCCTGTTTCCCTGCAGGTAAACAGTTTCATTAGTTACTGACTTACCTTCTTCCGTTTCTTTTTGCCCCCCCCCCAAAAAAGTATTTATTTGTATGTACTTTGCACATTTTTCTTTTTTTTTTTAAGAACATTTTTCTTATACAAGAGGCAGTGTGCTATGCATATACTTTTGTGCTTTGATGAGCTATCCTGAAAATAACTCCACTGGGGTTAATAAAAACCTTCCTTATTATTTTTTAGATTTGTGTTATTGTATATATGCAAGAGTTATCTGGGCAATCTCTTATATAGGACATTTGATTGTTTCCAATATTGGTATTGGAATATTTCCAATAATCATGCAATGAATATGAATATATTTTGTAACGGTAGAAGTGTATCTTTGGGGTGAATTTCTAGGAGAGCTGGGTGAAGGGATAAATACATATGTAATTTTGTTAGATACTGCAGAACCTCTCTTCGTAAGTGTTGTGCCATTTTGCTTCTTGTATCAGCAATATATGAGAATGCCTGCTTCCCTATAGCCTCCCCCACTTTTTTTTAAAGATTAATTGATTGATTGATTTCTTTATTTATTTGAGAGAAGGGGTTAGAGGAAGAGAGAGTCTCAAGCAGATTCTTCACTGAGTGTGGAGCTCAACACGGGGCTCAATCCCAAGATCCTGAGATCAGGACCGGAGCTGAAACCAAGGATTGGTTTTAACCAACTGTACCACCCAGGTGCACCTTGTCTATAGCCTCTTTAAGAGCATTGTCAAGCTTTTGAATTTTTGCCAATCTGATAGGAAGTTCTATTTCTTTTTGTTTTTGTTGTTATTTTAAAGTTTTACTTGAATTCCCGTTTGTTAACACAGTATAATACAGTTTCAGGTGTACAACAAAGTGATTCAACCCTTGGATACAACGCCTGGTACTCATTAAGGTGCCCTCCGTCATCCCCATCCCCCATTTTCCCATCTCCCCACCTTCCTCTGGTATTTATTAGTTTATTCTCTATGATTTAGAGTGTGTTTCTTGGTTTGGTTCTCTCACCCTCCCCCCCTCTTTGCCAGTTTGTTTCTTAAAATCCACATGTGAATGCAATCGTATGGTATTTGTCTTTCTCTGACTTACTTCATTTAGCATAATTCCTTTTCGCTTCTTCCACCTCGTTGTAAATGGCTTCATTTCATCCCTTCTGATGACCGAGTGATATCTCAGTGTGTATATTTACCACATCTTCGCTGCCCATTCATCTGTCGATGGACATCTGGGCTGTGTTCGTAGTTTGGCTATTGTTGATAATGCTGCTACAAACATTGGGCTGCACGTCCCCCTTCGAATCTGTACTTTGGTATCCTCTGGGTAAATACCTAGTTGTGCAATTTCTGAAAGAGGGTAGCTCTATTTTTAACTTCTTGAGGAAACTCCATACTGTTTTCCACAGTGGCTGCACCTGTTTTCATTCCCACCAGCAGTGTAAGAGGGCTCTCCTCATCCCCACCAATACCTGTTGTTTCTTGTGGTGTTAATTTTAGCCATTCTGATAGGTGTCAGGTGATAACTCATTGTGGTTTTGGTTTGCATTTCCCTGATGATGGGTGATGCTGAGTGTCTTTCCGTATGTCTGGTGGCCATCTGGCTGTCTTCTTAGAGAAAATGTCCGTTCATGTCTTCTGCTCATTTTCAGTTGGATAATTTGTGTTTAGGATGCTGAGATTTATATCTGTTTTATATATTTTGGATACTATTTATTGGATTTGTCATTTACAAATATCTTCTCTCGTTTTTATGTTGCCTTTTAGCTTTGGTTGTTTCCTTCACTGTGCAGAACCTTTTCAACTTGATGAGGTCCCAATAGTTTATTTTTGCTTTTGTTTCCCTTGCCTCAGAGGCATATCTAGAAAGAAGATCCAATAGCCAAGTCAAAGACATTCTGCCTTTCTTTTCTTCTTTTTATGGTTTCAGGTCTCACATTTAGGTCTTTAATCCATTTTGAATTTGCTTTTCATATAAGATATAAGAAAGTGGTTCACTTTCATTCTTCTGCATGTGGCTGTCTGGTTTTCCCAACAGCGTTTGCTGAAGAGACTGTCTTTTTGCCATTGGATAGTTTTTCCTGCTTTGTTGAAGACTGAGCAGAGAGTTACAGGTTTGTATCTCATTTCAGTTTTTCATTCTGTTCTATTGATCTACGTGTCGTCCACTTGTGTCCGCACTATACTCTTTTGATCACTAGAGCTCTGTAACATAGCTAGAAGTCTGAAATTGTGATGCCTCAGATTTGGTTATATTTTTCAACACTGCTTTGGCTATTTCCAATCTTTTGTGGTTCTATACAAATTTTAGGATCATTTGTTCCAGCTCTGTGAAAAATGCTATTGCTATGTTGATAGGGATTACATTAAATGTGTAGATTGCTTTGAGTAGTATAGCCTTATTAACAATATTTGTGCTTCCAATCCATGAGCATGAAATGCCTTTCTATTTTGTTTGTGTCACCTTCAATTTCTTCCTCAGTGTTTTGCAATATTTACAGTACAGGGCATTCACCTCCTTGGTTAGACTTAATCCTATGTATCTTATTGTTTTTGGTGCTAGTATAAATGGGATTGAGTCCTCAATTTCTCTTTCTGCTGTCTCATTGTTGTATAGAAATGCAACAGATTTCTGCAAGTTCACTTTGTATCCTATGATCTTACAGAATTTATCAGTTTTAGCAGTTTTTTGATGGGGATTTTGGGGTTTTCTTTTTTTTTAAGATTTTATTTATTTATTCATGAGAGATACACAGAGAGAAAGAGGCAGAGACACAGGCAGATGGAGAAGCACAGGCAGAGGGAGAAGCAGGCTCCATGCAGGGAGCCGGATGTGGGATTCCATCCCAGATCCCTGGATCATGCCCCCAACCTAGGGCAGATGTTCACCTACTGAGCCACCCAGTCATCCCTTCTGTGTGGTTTTCATGTATATTTTACTTATTATGTGTTTAGTTGAGCATCTTTTCACATGCTTAAGGCTCTTTAGTAAATCTTTTTCTTTGTGAACTGTGTGTGTTCATATAAATACATAAAATATATTAATTTTCTAATGGTATTGGGGTCTGTATGATCTCTTGATTTTTAGTACTTTATAAATGAGAGGCATTAGTCCTTTCTTTCAGATATATATTGTAAATATTTCATTTGGGTTTTAACCATGCAAAAGTCTTTTTAAAAATATTTCTGGGGTAGGGCAGCCGGGGAGGCTCAGTGGTTTGGTGCTGCCCTCAGCCCAGGGTGTGATCCTGGAGACCCGGGTTCGAGTCCCATGTCAGGCTCCCTACATGGAGCCTGCTTCTCCCTCTGCCTATGTCTCTGCCTTTCTCTCTCTCTCTGTCTCTCATGAATAAAAAAAAAAAAATTCTGAGGTAGAACTTATTAATCCATTTTTTGTTGAATCTGGACCTTGAGGCACTGAAAGCTCTCTACTATCCCCAGTTTATAAAATAATTCTACCTGTGTTTTCTTCTAGTACATGTTTCTTTTAGTAAAAATGGTTTCTTTTTTTTTTTTAAACACGTAGACCTGCAGTTCATTAGTTCATTGTGTATGGATTAAGGTATGAACCCAATCATATATTTTTTCTAAGTGACTATCTGATTGTCTCAATATATTTTTTAAGTTCATCTTTTTCTGAGTGATTTGAGACATATCCTTTATCAGATACTTAGTTCCCATGTGCACTGGTTTATTTCTGGATTTTCTGTTCTGTTCTACCAGTCTGTCTATTGATGTGATGGTGCCATACAGTTTAAATATAGAGGCTTAATTGTAGGCTTAATATCTGAAAGGTTAGTGCTTTTCTCATTTTCTCATTACTTTTTTTTTTTTTTTTAGAGGATTTTTCTAGGTAAAGTTGCTGTCTTTTTTCCATATGAACTTTAAAATGAATGTGTCTGGATTCAGATTATGTACACTTTAAAATATATTTTTTAAAGATTTTATTTATTTATTCATGAGAGACATAGAGAAAGAAGCAGAGACACAGGCAGAGGGAGAAGCAGGCTCCACACAGGGAGCCCAATGCAGGACTTGATTCTGGACCCAGGGATCATGCCCTGAGGCAAAGGCAGATGCTCAAGTGCTGAGCCACCCAGGTGTCCCTTTTTAAAATATTTTGGTTAATGATAGTTAGTGGCCTAAATGGTTATGTAATGGTTAGTGACATAAATGATATAACCCAGAATTGATTGCTCTCTTTCCCACTGGGCAGTCTGTGTACTGCCTACTAGCTAGCTTCATTTAGATTGGTCAGATTTCTGTGCTCTTTCTCTTTCTCTCTTTTGGCCAAATGAACCACAATATCTTTTTTTTTTCTTCCTGTTTTTATTTAAATCCTGTTAATAGGGACACCTGGGTGGCTCAGCGGTTGAGCGTTGGCCTTTGGCTCAGGGCATGATCCTAGACTCCCGGCATCGAGGCCCGCATCAGGCTTCCTGCATGGAGCCTGCTTCTCCCTCTGCCTGTGTCTCTGCCTCTCTCTCTAGGTCTTTCATGAAAAAATAAATAAAATCTAAAAATAAAATGAAATAAAATTAAAAAATAAATTCCTGTCAGTTAACATAGTGTCATATTAGTTTCAGGTGTACAGTATAGTGATTCAGCACTTCCAGACAACACCCTGTGTTCATCACAGCAAGTGCACTCCTTCATCCCCATCACCTGTTTAACCCATCCCCCACCTACCTCCCCTCTGGTGACCATCAGTTTGTTCTCTATAGTTAAGAGTCTGTTTCTTGATTTGTCTCTCTTCTTTTTTTCCCTTTGCTTGTTTGTTTTGTTTCTTAAATTCCACATGAGTGAAATCATATGGTATTTATCTTTCTCTGATTGATTTACTTCACTTAGAATAATAGTCTCTAGCTCCATCCCCATCATTGCAAATGTACTTATACAGTACTCATGTCCTTGTCAATCCCTTGTTAAGTATTTTCAGTATACCCTCTGCAAGGGGTGTGTGTGACCTGCTATTTGTAGAAGGAGGTAGAAGTAGTGGTAGCCTGTTCCCTTGCCTGGCCAGGACCAAGTAATTAATCCTCTCAATTCCTTGTCTGGACTCCTGTTACAGTAATAGATGCAAAGTGCAGCAATAGATGTTATAAGAGCAAGAGATGAGGGCTAAGGACAGGTGGCGTTTATACTCACAGTACTATGTGTTTGTGCAGCGTTTTAGTTTTCAGTGTGCTATCACGTACATTATCTTATTCACCCAGGAGATGACTGTGGCCAAGTAGGAAACGCCCTCATCACCAATCAGAAGACCTGAATTTAGGTCCTGATTCTGCATCTCACTTTCCTATAAACGTATTCAAGTTACTTTACTTTTTTTTTTTTAATTTTTATTTATTTATGATAGTCACAGAGAGAGAGAGAGAGGCAGAGACACAGGCAGAGGGAGAAGCAGGCTCCATGCACCGGGAGCCCGACGTGGGATTCGATCCCGGGTCTCCAGATTCGCGCCCTGGGCCAAAGGCAGGCGCCAAACCGCTGCGCCACCCAGGGATCCCACTTTACTTTTTTTTTTTTTAAGATTTGTTTATTTATTTGAGAGAGGGAGAGAGAAAGAGTGAGAACCAGCAGTTGGAGGGGCAGAGGAAAAAGGAATGTCCAGCAGACTCCCCACTGAATGTGGAGCCCAGCACAGGGCTTGATCCCACGACCTTGAGATCATGACCTGAGCCAAAATCAAGAGTCAGATGCTTAACTGATGAGCCACCCAGGCCCTCAAGTTACTTTATTTCTAACCTCTAATTTCCACATATGTAAAAATGAGGATAGAAAATCCTATTTCATTAGGTTGTTATAATTGTTAAATTGAATTAATTCTCAACAAACATGTATTGATCAGTAACCATGTATCAGCCATTATCAAAAAGATTAGGGCTCTGGAGCAGAATAAGACACTATCTTTGCTCCCGAGGGGCCTTTGGTTGCATGGAACGAATCCCAGGACTTTCACTCCTTGTATCAGGTACCTGGAGAGCAGAAGGAAAGTTCTGATATGCCCAAAACCATTCTGTGGAAGATCTCAGAAAAGATATCTGTGTACCTAGGGATCAAAACCAAAAATATGTGACACCACCAGGCTTACCTGGGACTGTTTGGCTTACAGCTACTATCCTAACATCTAAACTCAGGGAGTGCTGAAACAAATTACGTCTGTATTTGGGTCTCTCTTTTTTGATCCCTGGATTCCCACGTGACAATGGGGCCCTATTCACCCTGTTGCTCTATCCTCCTCTAATTTCCGTTACCTCCGTATGTGTGCCCTATTTAGAAGTTCCAGCATGAGCTAAGCACCAAGTGGATACTGAATACTGTGAGCACAGGGGCCCATGTGCTTCTTGGGAAGATCCTCCAAAACCACATGTTGGACCTCCGCATCCGCAACTCTAAGCTCTTCTGGCGGGCGCTGGCCATGCTGCAGGTAGGCCATGATGGGCTGGGGCTGTGTGGGGCTGTGTTGGGCCTGGTCTCATGCCTAGACTGCCACAGAGATAAGGGGACACGTGGGGCTAAGGGCTGACTTTTCTCCTGCACCTCCACTTCCTCCTATCAGAGTCATCCTCCACTCTAGGGAGTGTATGTGCATGCATGGGTAAATGTCTGAGATTATAACTATCAGACAAGATTATTTCAGTTACAAGTATGTGACAGAAGTCTAATTCATAGTGGTTTAAGCTAAACAAGGCAAATGACCGGCCCATGTAACTGAAGTCTCAGGGGAGCTGGATCCAGATACTCAAAGCAATGTGCTCCAGAATGTCAGCCCTTTACTTTCCTCTGTGTCCCTCTCATTCTCAGGCAGGTTTTCTCCAGTAGGTGGCATAACTGGCCGCCAGCAGTGCCAGCCTAGCATCCCACCAAGGTAGCAACCCAAGTGGAAGGAGAGTTTATCTGTCCCTGTGATTCCCACGAATGCCTGGCAGGAAGGGCTCTTGCTGGCTTGTCTTGGGTCACATGCCATTCCTGAGCCAGTCACTATTCTCCAGGGGAAAGCAGCTCTCTACCCAGGCCTGGCTCATGTGCTCTCGCCATGGGATGGCACTGGAGGAATAGGGTGGGAAGGGAGCCTCAGACAAACAGCATGGCCTCAGAACGGCAGAGCCATAGTTCCCCAGAGGAAGATCAAGGTGCTGGTACTAGGAGGATGAGGAATGGCTGCTGAGCAGAGAGCACAACAGATGGTCATGAAAGGATTTTTTTTTTTTTTTTAAGTATAAGTATGTCCGGTGCAAGAGTTGAGGCATACTAATGCTATATTTTTCATTATTCATTTGAAATTCCTATTTTGCTGTATTTTTATTTGCTAAGTCTCAGAACTCTACATAAAGGGAATCAGTCAATCAATGAGCATTTAGTGAACACCCGCCGCATCCCTAAAACAACCTTCTCAAATGAGTAGAACCAACCAACCAGGAAAAGAAAAGTGCTTTATGCTTTTTTAGTTCCTGGGGTTCGTATGTTTAGGGGAAATCAGAGATAGATCCAGAGTATGATCCAGTCTTTGCCATTCCAGAGTGGCTCATCTAGTGGAGGAGAGACAAAACCTACATTGAAAAAAGAACAATGAAGTGTCTAACTGTATGATCCTTGCCGAAGTCCAGTAGAATTTCAAGGAACGTCCAGTTCAAATGTACTAGAGCAAAACAGAAGCCACCAGGGCTGCCCTCTGTTTCTTTTTAATTCCCCCTCTTTCTCTCTCTCTCTCTTTTTAAAGATTTTGTTATTTATTTGAGAGAGAGAGAGAGAGAGAGAGCATGAGCTGGCAGAAGAGGCAGAGGCAGATGGAGAGGGAGAGGCAGACTCCCCACTGAGTGGTGAGCCTGATGCAGGACTGGATCCCAGGACATGAGCTGGATGCAGATGCCCAACCAACTGAGCCACCTAGGCAGCCCTCACCTGTTTCTTTTTTAATGCAGCACTTAGAAAATCTTAAATTACATATGTGGCTCACATTATATTTCTGTTGGGCAGTGCTGAGCTAGCAGAGGGAAAGGGTGGTGACAAAACAGGATCAGCTTTGGCAGGTGAGCAGTCTTGGCAGAGGTGTAAAAGATGGATGGGGTTAAGGAAGAAACCAGGAGGGGCTGCTGGCGATTTGGCTGAAAGTATGACCAATTTGCTCTTAATCCTCCAGTTTGGGACGCTTGGGTGGCTCAGTGGTTGAGCATCTGCCTTTGGCTCAGGGCGTGATCCCAGGGTCCCAGGATCGAGTCCCACATCAGGCTTCCTGCACGGAGCCTGCTTCTCCCTCTGCCTATGTCTCTGCTTTTCTCTCTGTATCTCTCATGAATAAATACATAAAATCTTTAAAAAGTCCTTCAGTTTAACCTAGCCAATCAAAGCCCACCACTAACCCTTTTTCTTCACACCTGGGGACTGTGAGTTTGGGATCACCTATAGGGACCAATTCTCTACAGCCTCCATGGCCAGTCTTCAGGATCCCATGCACCTGTCCCATCTCCCACTTCTTTCTCCTCCTCGACTCCATTCTCCACTCCCCCTGGCTTCCTAGCCCAGCACTGACCTTCCCACTTCTTCCACAGCGGTTCTCTGGACAGCCCAAGGCTCGGTGCATCGAGACCCTCCTCCAGGTGATCCACTTCCCCCAGCCACTGTCGGATGATATTCGGGCTTCTCCGATCTCCGTCCACATCCAGACCGCACACGAGAAGGAACAGGTATCCTGCCGGCAGCTTGTCATTCAGCAAACATTTAGCGAGTCCTTTGTATGTAGGAGAAATTCTGCTTGGTACTGGGTTTACAAGGCTCAGTGACATTCTGCCAAGAAGCTCCCTGTTCCTGAGGGAGACGTGATTGTGACAGGAGGCACAGACGTGCGAATGGCGTCAGAGGGGTGCAGAAATGGGGCCTTCAGTTCTGCTTAGGAGGGGAGTCAGGAAAGGGGGAAGGGGGCCTTCGAACTGGGTCTTAAAGATGAATAGGAGTTTTCGGGTCCGGGTGAAGGCTTCTCTCTGTTCTTAACCCACCTCACTACAATTTCTGGTGTTGGTAACTCTCTTCTATCCTAGCGTCCAACCTAGTGGCTTCTGACTCCCTCCCACACGCTACACTCTGGGTCTTCCAGGGTTCCTTCCCCATGGCCTCACTCTCTCGGGCTTCAGGTGTCCCGACCTCTTCCCCACAGGTGATCCCCATAGCCCTGCTGAGCCTCCTGTTCCGGTGTTCCATCCTTGAGGCGCACGCGCACCTGGCTGCAGCTCCGTCAGTCTGTGAGGCTGTCAGGAGCGCCCTCACCGGGCCAGGGCGCAAGCGCAGCACGGACCCCTTGGAAGCACTAGAGCCTGCCCTGCTGTGAACTGGTGTGAACTGGTGTTTCTGGGCGGTGAAGCCCTCGGAGGCCCATTGGACTAGCAGCACGTGTGGTGGGAGGAGAGGCCCAGTCCCCGTGCCACCCGCAGCCCAGGATGGGGAGAAAGAGCCTCTCTATCTTGGGGAAGTTCTTAGCGGTCTCCACTGTTACTGGCATGTTCTGACTTCAGAAATAAAGTGAAATGCCTTGTTTTGGAAAGTTAACCTTCCTCACTCAGTAGATCAGAATCAATAAATTAGAGGTGGGAGAAGATGAGTGGCATGGTTGGTCCCAACAACCGGTTTGTTTCTTTACTCCTCCCTCTGTCCCCACCAAGCCCATTTCACTGGCCACTGATCCAGACCTTATTCCAACCTCTCTGTATCCTCATCTCCAATACCTAGGTTCATGTGTGTGCGCACCTGCACAGAATCACACAAAGAAGGAGAGCGGGGAACATAGATAATTCCAGAGGAAGAGGGAAAAACTTGTGTCCCCAACATAGGACACCCAGAAAAAGAATCCCAATTAGACAGGACAGGTTCCTTATCACTAGAATGAAAACTACATCCACAGGTTAGATCCTGCCCAAGTGTGTAAGGGGAACATAAGGAACTCTGGGGTGCTGAAGAGCCTTTGGTGGTGAGATGTGAAAAACACTCAGAAGCCCCTGTCTGGGGGTGCCTGGGTGGCTGAGTCAGTTTTAAGTGTCTGCCTTCAGCTCAGGTCATGATCCTGGGGTCCTGGATCGAGCCCTGGGTCAGGCTCCCTGCTCAGCGAGGAGTCGGCTTCTCCCTCTTCCTCTGCTCTCCCCACCTCCTGCTCATGCTCTCTCTCCCCTCTCTCTCCCCACTCCTGCTCATGCTCTCTCTCTCCAAGAAAAAATAAAATCTAAAAGCAAGCAAGCAAGCAAGGAAGCCCCATTCTGTCCATTTTAGTCATCAGCTGTCACCTGTTTTGATATATCAAAGGCAAACCTTGCTCATCCCAGACCCATGCCAGCTGTTTGGTGCCTAGGATATACGATTCTGAGAATAGAGAGTTGGCTCCCCCTTGTGCCCGAGAAGTACACACATGTAAAACCTCTGAAGCTCTCTGGAAACTTGAGGCACTAGAGTGGCCTCCAAGAAGCCAAACAGATTTTAGTTTTATAAGCATAGAGTAGCCAACTTTTTTTTTTTTTTTAATTTTCTTCATTAGTTAGAGACACAGAGAGAGAGGCAGAAGCGGACTCCATGCAGGGAGTCTGATGTGGGATTTGATCCCAGGACTCCAGGATCTTGTCGTAGGCGGAAGGCAGCGGCTAAATCACTGAGCCACCCAGGGATCCCGAGTAACCCACTTCTCAAAGGCAGCTGTAAGTGCTCTCTAAATGTCTGTGTGCCTCCAGCCTCTATCTGAGCTCTCTTTTCCTGCTGTACATTTACATTGGACCTTAGATCCTTAAGCAGTGCCACTTTCCTCAGCCACCACTCCCCTGACTTCTCAGTGTCATCCCTTTGTTTTTCATCCTCCAAAACACCTCTTCCTAACTCTACGGCTCAAAATGTGTAGAGTGAAGAAAGTCTTCTTCACTCTTCCTGCAAAAGCTCTCTGCTTCTTTTTACCCTGAACTCTCCTGCTTGTGTTTTCTTTGGGTAAATTCCTCTCTCTTCTTGGCATCACAGCTGGGACAGGGCAGAAGAGATACCCAGCTTTCTAGTACTGGAGAGGGAAAAGTACCCCCTTGATCCTGTCAATGATGCCAGCATGTGCAGTAGCCCCACTTCCACATGTGGAATGGATATGGTTCAGGGTCATATTTCCCCAAGGATGGATGCAGGAGGACTGTAGAAGTCCAGAGGTTGTTTTGGTTTGGTTAGGTTTGGTTTGGTTTTTTGCCATGTACTTGAATGGTGCAATGCTATCAAGTTGATTCAACTGCTGGACAGTTGTGTAAGATGTTCAGGTGTAACGAACTAGGTGGAGTAGGTGCTGGAGACAGTCAGGCATATGGAGGAGATAAGATGGCTATGGTCTGATGCCCACCCCCAGGAATTCATGAGAACATAGGAACAATTCCAACACAAGACAGAGAGAGTTGAAGTGGATTCGAACAGCAAGCTAGGTACGGAGAGCTGCCAGAATTATTTGGGGGGATATTATAAGGTAGGCCAAGAGTCAAGGAAAATTTTGGAAGAAAGGAGGTTGAGGTAGGGTGATGGAACATCCAAAGAAAACTTGGAAATGTTCGGACACTGTTGTGGTTCCAATATCAGAGAGTCAGGTCATTGTCAATAGAATCTGACCTCTAGGCAGAGCTAAAGAGATTCAAAGATTTTTTAGAATTATGCAGAGACAAATGGTAGGATGACAACATTTACCATTATTTTGGAGAAAGTAAACTTCTGAGATAAGAAAGGTGTAATCTGTTATCAACAACACAAGGCAGTAATTCTGCTGAAATGATGGAAGGATTTGTCCCAGAAGACTGGGATTGTCCCAGAAGATTGGATTGTGGAAGACGAAGTCAACAATTTCCTGCTATACTCAATTGCTTGAAGACAAGTAAGAGGTAAGGGTGGAAGATATTTGGATATTGCATATATTTCAAACTTACTATATTAAAAACTGGAGCCCACGATCTCTCCTCCAAATAACTGTTCTTTTCATAACGTAGTTGGTCTTGAATAGTAGATAGGCTGGGGCCAGGCACGTGGGACAGTAAGGCCGGTGATTACGGGGCCCCAATGTGGCTCCAGGGATGGAACACAGCAAATGTCTAATATCTGATCCCAATTCAGCTATAATTTGGACAGGTGGGTCAATCTCAGGCACTGAATCTAGGCAGTGTAAAATATTTCTTTCCTGGAAGAGAGAAGATTGGGGCTTACCTGTAAACTAGTGACTACATTGCTCTGTCATGGGAGAAAGAGACAGGCAGGGGAGCCAGGAGCATCTTGTAAGGCCAGAAAGTAAAGAAGCATCCATAAAAACAAAAGGATTGGGTCATATTGAAAGGAAAAAGGAGCCAACCCGAGAGAGCTCCCAAAGGCCAAAGTTGGAACAATTTGAGCAACAAAAGAAATAATGTTGTATTGGACTAAAACACAAAGTACAAAATAAGTATGCATGAGTTTGTACTGCTATAACAAAAGAATTGAACAAATAAGAGGAGACAAATTTTCTCTATACAAGAATTCCAAATAACATTGTGTAGATAGGGCAGCCCAGGTGGCTCAGCGGTTTAGCGCCGCCTTCAGCTCCGGGGAGTGGTCCTGGAGACCCAGGATCGAGTCCCACATGGGGCTTCTTAGCATGGAGCCTACTTCTCCCTCTGTGTCTCTGTCCCTCTCTCTCTGTCTCTCTCTCTCTCTGTTTCTCATGAATAAATAAAGAAAATCTTTAAAAAAACAACAACAACATTGTGTAGATATACCCCACTCCACCTCTCACTCCTTCCAGCCACAATGTAGGCTCCACTTAGGGGCTTGCTGCCAAAGCACTGAGAATAGAAAGAGAAAAAAGAGAGCTCCATGCAGGAGAAACTTGGCCAGCACAACCTTAGCCAGGTCATGAAGATTAGCAACACCCAGCTGATCTCATGTACTGCCTGATGTGATGTAATGAGAGGGGCATGTCGCCTCTGTGGTTTTTTTCCCCCCAAAACACAGAACCTCAGTCTAAGCATACAGAAAACAGAAACCTAAATTTAAGAACCTGCCAGTACTCCTCAAAACTGTCACGGTCAGAGAAAACAAGGAAAGACTGAGAAACTGTCATAGACCAGAGGAGATTAAGGAGGCATGACAACTAAATCCAACATGGACCCTCGATTGGATCCTAGACAAAAAAAAGGATGTAAGTGGGAAAATTGGTGAAATCTGAATGAAGTTTGGCATTTAGTTAAAAGTAAATGTACCAATGTTATCACATAGATTTAACAAATGTACCAACGTTCTACAGCAACGTTAGGTGAAGCTGAGTGAAGGGCATACATGGACTCACCGCTATCTTTGCAACTTTTCTGTGAATCTAAAATGATTCCAAAACAGAGTTTATTAAGAAAATAAAATTCCTAAAAAAAAAAAAAAATTCCTGAGTACAATAATGTCTATGCGGGAAGGGGAAAATATAATTAAAATATTCTGAGGGGGACACCTGGGTGACTCAGTGGTTGAGCATCTGCCTTGGGCTAGGTCATGATCCTTGGGTTCTGGGATCGAGTCCTGCATCAGGCTCCCTGTTGGGAGCCTGCTTCTCCCTCTGTGTCTCTGCCTCTCTCTCTGGGTCTCTCATGAATTATAAATAAATCTTAAAAAAAAAAAAAAGATTTTGAGGGACTTGATTTATCATCCATAAAGAGAAGGTTTTAAGAATTTGGTATGTTAAAAAAATATATATATATACATTGCATTTCAAAGGATATCCACTAAAAATGGGGTTGCAAATTATCTGTAAAGGGCTAGATAGCAAATATTTTAGTCATTGTAGACCCCCTTTGGTGTTTGCTCTACCTACCTACTGTCATAGCATCAAAGTAGACATAGACAATGTGCAAAATGAGTGTGGCTGTGCTGGAATACATTGTTATTTACCAAAAAACAGGCATCAGGTTAGGTTTGACCCACAGGCCATAATTTGTCAATCCTTGCACTAAAAGAACAAGACCAGAGTTTATCTTCCAATGAATAAAGGGAAAAAATTGAGTAATTCATTAAAAATACCTAGTTATCTAACAAAAAGGCAAGAAATGAGAAAAAAAAACGAAATATAAAACAGGGTGAAACAGAAAGTGCCAAGTAAAAGGGTAATTTTGAATCTCATGCTTTAGTGATGACATTAAATATAATGGAACATGTAATGGAACTGCAAATGGAATACATGATGTTCAGGGTGGGAGAGTCTGTGTTGTATGAATGGAGGTCTCAGTTGTTGGGTTTCCTATGAACAATTTCCACGAGGATCCATACTCTAATAAAGACAGTTGGGAAGGAGGTGGGTAACTGGGTGATGGGCCCGTGATGTAATGAGTGCTCGGTGTTGTATGCAACTGATGAATCACTAAACTCCACCCTGAAATGAATAATACACTATATAGTAACTAACTTGAATTTAAATTTAAAAAAATTTTTTTTAAATTTAAAAAAAATAAAAACTTAAAAAAAATTAAAAAACGAAGACAGAAGAAAGTAGGAAGCACAAAGCAGTTTGTTAAGGAAGTAAACCCTCAAGGTGGGAGAGTGGGCCGGCTCAGCGGTGGCAACTGCCCCGAGGTTACAGGAGTCTTTTCTTTTTATGTGTGTGTGTGTGTATGGGGTGGTCTCTAATGGAGGCTTCCAATCCTTTGAGGGACTCCTTCCACAGGTTGGGAGAGGTTAGTTTCTGACTTTACAAAGTTTGTCCCAGAACCGTCAGGGCAACCTTCCCTCTTGGGATTGGGGGTAGGGCTAAAACACAACGTGAATGCATTATAATGAGTCTGGGGGTTACCCTGGAGCAGAGGTGGGAGAGGAGAGTGGCCTGTCCTGCATCTGTGGCTCTTGGTCTATTAGCCAAGGGGTCCTGGAAGCCACAACTTCAAGATGCTGTGCCCCCTTCAGGCTTCTAATGTGTAACCATTTATCACCATCCTTGCCTCCAGCTTCTGTCTACCTAACTGCCTACTCTATCAGTGCTCCAATAAAATCTGTTTGTTTTAGATGTGTCTCTTGCACATTGCATATATTTAGATTTTGTTTATCCAACATTAAAACAAAAAGATATAGAAAAGTTGTAAGTAAAAGAAAGGGAAAAGATACACTATGCAAGTATCAGTCAAGAGAATATTGCTATAGCAATATTAGTATCAGACAAAAGAAGTAAAGGCTAAAAGTATTGTTAAAGAGGGTCTTCATAGTGATACAAGATTTAATTCACCAGGAATAAACAATGATTTTAAATAACACTTAAAAATACATAAAGCAAAACTCCTCCGTGTTCAAAGGAGAAATACACCCACGATCACTATGAAAGATTTTACATACTTGTCTTAGTAACTAGTGGGAAAAAAGCAGACAAAAGTTAAGGAATAATATAGACTTGAAAACACTGAGATGAACAGAATTGACCAAATGGTCATAGAGACGCTCCCCCCACCCCCACCACCAAAGGAAAACTCTGGAGAGACTTCTTTTAAAGACTTGTTTATTTGAGAGAGAGAGTGCAAGGGGAGGGCAGAGGGAGAGAGAGAGAGAGAGAGAGAGAGAATCCCAAGTAGACTCCCTGCTGAAGGTGGAGCACGATGTGGCCCTCCATCCCAGGACCCTGAGATCTTGACCTGAGCAGAAATCAAGATTCCAGTGCTTAACCGACTGAGGTGTCCTTGAAGAGACTATTTTTAACACCTGCCGAATACATTGTATTTTTAAGCAAATAATTTTTTTTAACTGACCATGAAGTGGGAATAAAGTCTTAGAATATTTCAAGGGAGTGAAATTAAAGTCTACATTCTGACCACAGTGCAAATTTGTTAGATAACTAGAAAATCCCCCTGTGCTTAGAAACTTAAAATGAACTACCAAATAACCCATGGATTAAAGGAGAAATCATCACGGAAATTAGAAAACAGTTGAAAGAGAATGATAAAATTTTTACATATCATAACTTGTGGAATGAAGCTAAAGTAGTACTTAGGAGAAAATTTATACTCTCAAATGCATATGTTAGGGAAAAGGGATTAAAAGTGAATGATCTAGGCATTTATCTCAAGAAATTAGGGGAACGAAACAGCAAGATAAATCCAAAGGAAGTAGAACTGTCCCAATAAAACTGGGGCAAAAACGAAAGTAGAAGTAAGGCAATAATAAAGACAAAGAGAGAAATTCTTGAAGTAGAAAGCAAACATACAGAAAATTGGTCCTTTGAAAGAATTAAGACTGACATATCTTTAGCAAGAAGACACAAATAACCAATATCATAAAACCAAGGAGACAGAACTGTGCTTGAATAACTTTATGTCAATACATTTGAAAGTGTAGATTAAATAGAAAGCTTACTAGAGGGACGCCTGGGTGGATCAGTGAGTGGTTGAGCTTCTGCCTTGTGCTCAGGTCCTGATCCTGGGATCTGGGATGGAGTTCTGCATCAGGCTTCTTGCAGGGAGCCTGCTTCTCCCTCTGCCTATGTCTCTCTGCCTCTCTCTCTCTCTCTGTGTGTGTCTTTATAAATAAACAAATCTTAAAAAAAAAGAAAAATCACTAAAAAATATAACACACCAAAGATGATTCAAAAAATTTACACATTCTCAATAGCATTGTAACCTGCAAGGAAATGAAATCTTTAGTCAAAAATCTTCACTCAAAGGGCAGCCCCGGTGGCGCAGCGGTTTGGCGCCGCCTGCAGCCCGGGATGTGATCCTGGAGACCGGGATCGAGTCCCACGTCGGGCTCCCTGCGTGGAGCCTGCTTCTCCCTCTGCCTGTGTCTCTGCCTCTCTCTTGCTCTCTCTGAATGAATAAATAAATAAATCTTAAAAAAAAAAAAAAAAAACTTCACTCAAAGAAACCTCCAGGCCTGTATGGCTTTGCCGACAAATTATAGCAAATGTTGAAGGATCAAGTAGTTCCAGTCTGATGCAAACTTTTTCAGGGCATTACAGAAAAAGACAAAACAACATTCCCCAACTCAGGAGTCTAGCACAACCCTCATACCAAAAGCCTGACAAAGACAGAACAAGAGAGAAAAATTATAGGATGGCCTCACTCATGAAAATAGGTAACAAAAATCCTAAACAAAATATTAGCAGCTAGAATACAGTATTATGTTTAAAAACAAAATGCCCAATTAACTCATGAAAGTGTGTTCACAAGTTAGTAATTATTAGTAACCAGAGAAATTTAAGTGAAGCAATGGAATACCGTTACCACCTATACCCGATTGGCTAAAATGAAACAGCCTGACAATACCACACGTTGGTGTGAAAAAGAGGCAGGAAGAAATGCCATTCGCCGATCCCGGGTCTCCAAGGATCACGCCCTGGGCTGTAGGCGGTGCTAAACCGCTGAGCCACAGGGGCTGCCCTAGAGCAGGGATTCTTAATGTGCCGTCCTTGGTCCAACAGCAGCATCAGCAGCACCTGGAAACTCCTTAGAAATGCCAAATTCCTAAGATCCACTCCAAACTTACTCAATCAGCAATACTAGGGGGAGAGCCCAGCAGTCTGTGTTTTAACAAACCCTCCTGGTGATTTTGGTGTATATTAAAGCTTGAGAACCGCTACCGGAAAGAACTAGGAATATATATCCAGCAAGATACATGGGCAAGGATGTTTTTAACAGCACTGTCTATAATAGCCAGACATGGAAAACAAGCCAAATGTCCGTCAATATCGTAATTGGAAAATAAGTTATGCAGTGTAATGAAATAATGAAAATGAATCCTAGGTGTACCAAAGAGCATAGATGGCTCAAACATAATGGTGAGTAAATATTCAAGACACTAAGAATATATATTTTTATATACGCATAGAAAAAAGTGGGGTGCCTGGGTGGCTCAGGTGCTTCAGTGTCTACCTTTGGCTCAGGTCATGATCCTGGGGTCCTAGGATAGAGCCCTGCATTGGGCTCCCTGCTTAGTGAGGAGCCTGCTTTTCCCTCTCCCTCTGCCACTCCCCCCTCCACCGCTTTTGATCTCTCTCTTTCTCTCTTTCTCAAATAAATAAATTAATAAATAAAATCTTTGGGGAGCCCGGGTGGCTCAGCGGTTTAGCCCCGCCTTCGGTCCAGGGCGTGGTCCTGGAGACCCGGAATCGAGTCCCGCGTCGAGCTTCCTGCATGGAGCCTGCTTCTCCGTCTGCCTGTGTCTCTGCCTCTCTCTCTCTCTCTCTCTCTGTGTCTCTATGAATAAATGAATAAAATCTTTAAAAAAATAAAATCTTTTTTAAAAAGTCCTTGTCAAACCGTGCAAATGTATTCTAAGAACCAAAACTGTACCTCCGGCCCTAACCTTAGCTCTCCAGGTGGCATATAGTAGTATTGCCACATAATGTGTGCTCAGCCTGACAAGTATGGCTCTTTATAATTATCTTTATAGTGACTGCAAAGTATTTCATAATTTGGACATACCATATGTTATTTAGCCATTTCCTTGTTGATGGGCTTTCTGAGAATATTACTTTGGCTGCACCAATAGACTGAAAATTGTATAAAGTGAGAACCATAATTGCCTTTTTCAAAAACAGTGCCTGCTATTCAACAGTTATTTAATTGAATTGATTTTCCAGATTAACATTGGCATAAGAAAAAATACCCGGGCCAGTTTTATTTATCTTTATTATAGCATAGGCCGATTCCTTGTAAATTTTGTTTACAGTGAATTAGCATAGAAAATCCAGGTAGCTCTGGGTGTAATGATATAATAAATGTTCTAGAAAATGAGACCCTGGATTCTGAGATTATTTAATTTCCCTACGTGACATCTCTTCTCTGTTTCAGTGCTATAGCAACTAAGAAATGGGTTAAGCCTTGGAGTAGGAAATTATATGTATCACATTTTTCTGAGAGTGTTTACTTAAGATATCCAAGCTTTCTTAAATGTATTTGACTCTGTATTCTAATTTGTGATTTGGGAACATATGACACCATACCTGAACCTCTAAGGAATGACTGGTTCCAGAGAAGATGCTTTAGTGCAAGAGAGGCGACTTGGAGCCTTTGAAATTTGACTCCACATTCTCTACTTTATGACAAGTTGTCCAGCCAAATCCTAGTA
Source organism: Canis lupus familiaris (assembly GCF_011100685.1). Taxonomy (NCBI): domain Eukaryota; kingdom Metazoa; phylum Chordata; class Mammalia; order Carnivora; family Canidae; genus Canis; species Canis lupus. The sequence goes on from NC_049238.1 coordinate 21,534,656, forward strand.
GAATTGTAAAGGAGGCTTCCTTGAGCATTGATTGTCAGGACAGAACCCGTGAGCAGGTGCAGAAAAGGGCAGCAGATGGGTATGGCTCAGAGGAGAGAGGCCAGCAGCTCGGACATTGGCTGGGCCCTGTCAGGTTTACCTTGAAATTTCCATTGTGACGTCATATGGGGTCACACACAGCCTTGAGGGAGAGGAGCTGAGAGGAGCATTGGGTTGAGAGGAGCATTGGGTTGAATAATGGCACTGATTTGGGGGCTGGCCATGCCGCCTCCACCGTATGTCAGCCTTCTACTATTATTTGGTTTCCTTGCATGGGGACTTTGGATACTCTTTTCTGGGAAACAGAGCAGGAAGCAGGTGGCAACCAAGACAGACTCCAAGGTATGTAATGCAACCCTCCCTTGAAATTCACTGCTCCCTGTCTCTGCCCCCGAAGCCATGGCAACTCCCACATCTTGGGCCATGAGAGGAACTGGCTGGGGAAAGAGGGGAGTTGAGATCGTTCCTATGCATGTCTTTTCGATAAGTACAAGTCATGCTCGATCCTGTTCCTTTCAGTTTGTTTCAACAAACCTCGAGCACCTATTATATGTGGTAGCATACTAGACATTGAAGAAAAATAAAACACCATCTCCCACCTTTTAGGAGCTCGAGGTGAACTGGGGGAGATGATCAAATGGGTCTGTATATATAATCCAAGGAAAGAGAACGTGATGAGTTAACAGAAGTATAAATATTGCTGCAGACGTTGGAGGTGGAGTGTTTTGAAGCAGGGAGATCTATAAAATGCCTCTGGAAAGCTCGGGTTTGAATTATGCTTCAGAGGAAGGGTAGGGCTTTGAAGGTGGATAGTGTGGATGGAAGAGAGTAGTGAAGACTTTCCTGTTGTAGGGAATGGATTGAGAAAAAGCATGGGAAGTTGAAGAGTGTTGGATGTGTTTGTAGAGAGGACACCTATGAGGATGGAGCGTAGAATAGGGAGCCCAATGAGAGAAAATTTTAGAAAATTGGTAGAGATGACATTGTAGAGGGCTTTGAATGCCAGGCTGAATGCTTCTGATAAATATTATTCCCATATGCAATTGAAAGATGACAGAGGGGTGAGAATGGGGAAAATTAACAAGGCAGGAAACCACAAATGTTGGAGAGGATGTGGAGAGAGGGGAACCCTCCTGCACTGTTGGTGGGAATGTGAACTGCTACAGCCACTCCGGAAAACTGTGTGGAGGTTCCTCAAAGAGTTAAAAATAGATCTGCCCTACGACCCAGCAATTGCACTGCTGGGGATTTTCCCCAAAGATACAGATGCAATGAAACGCCGGGACACCTGCACCCCGATGTTTCTAGCAGCAATGTCCACAATAGCCAAACTGTGGAAGGAGCCTCGGTGTCCATCGAAAGATGAATGGATAAAGATGTGGTTTATGTATACAATGGAATATTCCTCAGCCATTAGGAACGACAAACACCCACGATTTGCTTCGACGTGGATGGAACTGGAGAGTATTATGCTGAGTGAAATGAGTCAATCGGAGAAGGACAAACATTATATGGTCTCATTCATTTGGGGACTATAAAAAATAGTGAAAGGGAATAAAGGGGAAAGGAGAAAAAACGAGTGGGAAATATCAGAAAGGGAGACAGAACATGAGAGACTCCTAACTCTTGGAAACGAACTAGGGGTGGTGGAAGGGGAGGTGGGCGGGGGGTGGGGGTGACGGGCACTGAGGGGGGCACTTGATGGGATGAGCACTGGGTGTTATTCTATATGTTGGCAAATTGAACACCAATAAAAAATAAATTTATATAAAAAAAAGGAAAATGGCAGAGGGTGCCTGGGTGGCTCAGTTGGTTAACCCTGTGATTCTTTTATTTTTATTGAAGGTTTTATTTATTTATTCATGAGAGACAGACAGACAGACAGACAGACAGAATAGGCAGAGACACAGGCAGAGGGAGAAGCAGGTCCATGCAGGGAGTCCAATGTGGGACTTGATCCCAGCACTCCATCCCTGCACTGGATCCCCGGACTCTAGGATCACGCCCTGGGCTGAAGGCGGCACTAGACCCCTGAGCACCCCCGGGGCTGCCGGAGAGTCTGCCTTTCTAACAAGTTCCCAGGTTCTGTTACTGCTGTTAGGCTACAGACCACTTTCTTTCTTCAGAACAGAAAATTTTATTTTATTACTTAAAAATTTTAATTCCAGTATAGTTAACATACAGTGTTATATAAGTTTCAGGTTTACAATATAGTAATTCAGCAATTCTGTACATTACTCAGTGCTTGTCAAGATAAGTGTACTCTTAATCCCCTGTTTTTACCCATCCCCCACCCACCTCCCCTCTGGTAACTATCAGTTTGTTCTCTGAAGTTAAAGCAAGTTAAAAACAACATGTCAGGGACACCTTTGTGACTCAGCGGTTGAGCGTCTGCCTTCAGCTCAGGGGGTGATCCGGGGTCCAGGGTAAAGTCCCACCTCAGTCTCCTTGTGGGGGTCTGCTTCTCCCTCTGCCTATGTCTCTGCCCCTGTCTCTCTTTCTCTCTCTTTCTGGGTCTCTCACAAATAAATCAATAAAATCTTTTTAAAAATGCAACTGATTTACTGTATTTTGCAACTTCTCTAAATTCGTTTATTAGCTCTAATTGGGTTTTTGTGTGTGTATTCTTAGGATTTTCTGACAACAAGATTATGTCATCTGTGAATAGACATGGAGATAGTTTAACTTTTTCCTTTCCAATTGAGATGGCTTTTATTTTTCTTACCTAATTGCTCTGGTTGAAGTTTCTAGTCCAATATTAAAGAAAAGTAGTGAAAGTGAGTATCCTTGTCTGTTCCCCCCCTTAAAGGCAAAGCTTTCAGTCTTTCACTGTGAAGAATGATATTAGCAGAGGGTTTTTCATAAATACTATTTACTATATTGAGGACATCCCTTCGAACCCTAGTTTGTTGAGTGTTTCTATTTTTTATAAATCATGAGTGAGTGTTGGATTTTGCCAATGCCTTTTCTCCATCAGTTGACATAATTGTTCAGGTTTTTCCTCTTCATGTTATTTCTTAAAGGTTTTATTCATTCATTCATTCATTCATTCGAGACACACACAGAGAGGCAGAGACATAGGTAGAGGGAGAAGCAGCCTCCTCATGGGGAGCCTGATGGGGGACTCGATTCCAGGACCCTGGGACTACAACCTGAGCCAAAGGCAGACACTCAACCACTGAGCCACCCAGGTGCTGCTCTCTTTGTGTTATTAATGTGGTGTATCACATTGGTTTACTTTCTTAGGTTAAACCACCTTAGTGTTCTTGGGAGATCTTACTTTCAACACTTCTGTCCAACATCGGATTGCTTAGCTAAAACATTTGCTAATATTATGAATGAAATTGTATAGACTGTTTTAATATACTCTCAGAGACTGATGTCCTGAATCAAAAGGAAGAAATAAAAATTATTTTATTTGAAGTGGCAACACATATCACTTCTGTCTTTAAAATGATCTGGGGTGTGCCTGGGTGGCTCAGTTGATTAAGTGTCTGCCTTTGGCTCAGGTCATAATCTTAGGATTCTAGGATGGAATAGGTTCTCCACTCAAGTGGGAACCTGCTTCTCCCTATCCCTCTGTTTGCCACTCCCCCTGCTTGTGCTCTCTTCTCTGTCAAATAAATAAATAAATAAATAAATAAATAAATAAATAAATAAATAAATAAAATGACCTGGAACAACTTGGCTTCCTCCTATATTTTAGTTTCATCTCTCACTACTTAGCAAAAGTACACCCAACAAATCATGACTTTATAATCTTCTTGGTGATGTTCCCATTGGCTGGAATGCTCTCTCTTTACCTAAAAATCTTCTGGTGATAATTTAAACTCCAGTTCAATTGGCAATTTCTTGAGTAATTTTTTCCTTTTTTCCCAGGCAGTTAACCACTGTCCTCTTTATTCCCTAACCTTTATATTTCTGTTACCACATGATATTGTAACTTAGGCGTTTAGACCTCTGTTTTCCCCAGTAATGGGAGTTCCCAGAATACAGGGATCTCATTTACTTTTGTAGTCCTGGCACCTAACGTAATGCCTAGAAGTTAGTAAGCGCTCATTAGATGATTTATGAATAAGTGAATGGGGTGGTAATTGTTGCTGTGGTTATGGTTACCAACTGGATCAATAATTGTATCTGTAAGACGAAATGTGCTGTTGATAAATTCTCTAACCTAGAACATTTTCTGGTTTTATTTTTTTCCTTTTTGTGCCCCTCTAGACTTCAAGGCAGCATAAATTGAAAAAGATCCAGAAATTCACAGGTCAGAGAGATCTTATACTTTATTCTTTAGCTCAAGGCTAATGACAAATCAACAGTGGGTCTGCTTTTAGACTGTAGACTTTAATAACAGGTAGAGGGAGGGAGGTTGAAAAAGATTGTATAAGTGAAAGAAATGTGCCTATTCTTCCTAACATCTGCAAAGATGCTGAATTCTTTCTGGTAACTTCCAAAGAGATGTAAACTGATTTATAGTTCTTTCTATGCTTCTGTTCCTCATGCTTTCTTTCCTAATTTCCTTTTATGCAAAACTCAAAGTATCAGGAAAGAAATTTGATGAGATCTTTAGTGGGGGAAGTTTCGATACATTTTTCCCCTGCCATAGACGCTGAATAGACTCCTTTGAAGGAAAAAATATGTATTACAGATTTATTTCCCTTACTCCAACTCCCTACTACCGTGATTGTTCCAGCTGTTTCCAATGACTTACATCCACTACATGGTAAAGGTGGCATAGTATATTTTAAAATATAAAAACTTAGACCGACATTACGTCTGAGCTCTATCACTACTTAACTTTATGATTCTGGACATGATTTCACCCTCGATCTCTTCTTTGTAAAACAAGTGGCTTGAACTAGGTGGTATCAATAATTATGATTCTAACAGATTCTTTACCTCTGCTCCCAGCTTCCCAGTGGGAAGAAAATCTCAGAATGGGTTGCTCTGAAGCTAACCTGACAAAGTGAGTAAAATTGATCGTCACTATTTATTCTTTCTTTCTTCAGCCTACCCTACTGATAAACCCTGTAAAGTTAGGAGAAAGATACCTAGTACTGTTTTACTTTTCTGACTGTGATAGTAGTTTCCTTTCTAACTTAAGCCACTCTTCTTATTGGTTTCCTTATTAGTACTTTTAATATCACTTCAATTACACTGACACACTCTGTTGTATCCAGCTTTTCAAGACTCCCTGTGGGATGGGCCCAGGAATATATACTCTGGTCAATGAACAGAAGTCTTCAACAGATCTTCAAACATCTGGAATGCACAAGGTCAGGGAAGGTAGTTTCTGGGTGGGGGTTGAAAGTGATGGAAGTTTTTGGTATTTTTTTTTTTTTAGGTAAACTCTACCCCCAATGTGGGGCTCAAACTCACAGTCCCGAGATCAAAAATTCCATGCTATACTGACTGAGGCAGCCAGGTACCCCCAAGCTGGTAGAACTTTTAAGAGAGAGGAAGGAAGGGACTGAAGGGAAGAAGGGTTATAGAGAGGGAAGGAGGGGAGGGAAAGAGAGAGGGAAAAGCGAGATTGTTAGTTGGTTGGTTGGTTAGTTTTGATAGTGGGGATAAATTCTGAGTTCAAAGGTTTAAGAACAACTGGTTTATGAATCATTTCTGATTGCAGTGGAGACAATGGCCTCCCTTTCCTCCTGGTAGAGGAATTCTTTCTATAAGTAATTGAAGTTGGGGAAAGCAACCTCTTTTGTTGTTGTACTCCCTCAGGTCAAAATATTTTACATTTGAAATGGCCATTATCTTTCCCTTTTCCTACTTTTCCTACCTTCTCCTGCTTCAAAGCAAATGGAATTTTTCTTTATTTCTTAGATCAAGTCTTATGCACTCGTGTTTGCAAGAATCTTCGGATATGATTTCTTCCTCCACCTCCTCTGTGTTTGTGTCTCAGGAGCCTGTTCTACCCTGTTGTGGCTGTAAGAAGGCAAAACATTCTACTGATCACAGCATCTCCTCTGGATCATTATGCAACAGCTCCAGCCTGTCACACCCTTCTGTCATTTCTGAAGGAACAACCTGTCAACTCCAGAGCCTTAGTTTACCTACTTTACCCAAAAACCAGTCTTCTGTGCTCAGGAACCAAGGCACATCCCTGCCCCCTTTTCAACTCTCACAGCTTGGGAAATCAAATCTTTTGGAGGATTTGGCAGCTCTTTCACCATTAAGGTCTCAAAGCTCTTTTATCAGCTCTGTTTTTGAATCCCCAGATCTCTGTCAACAAGAACAAACAAAGAATGGGAGAGGGAGCAAGAGTCATTTGACATTGGATCATGGGTCAAGTTCTATCTGCAAGGCAAGACCACGATTCTCCGGGCGGGCTCCACTCCAGCTCTCTCCTTTGGCTAGGTGGAAGTTAGAAGGACATATGGCTTGGAAGGTTTGTACTTTGAAGGAACAAACAGTTCCTCTGCCTGTGAAGGAATCATGGGAAATGCTGCATTATTTAACTGAGGCACGAGGAGGAGTAGTCCCTGAACCAGAGAAACCTCAAATGCAGGTATCTATGCCTACCCATCAAAGCACTGAACAAAGTATCAACAATAAATCCCCAAACTGTCCATCATTCCAGCTCCATGTGAATATTGGAGTGGAATCTGGATTGAATAGAACAGAAACAAAAATTTCACAGTCACTTATCCCAGGTAAGCTGTCACAACTGGGGGATGGCCCCCAAATCGTTGAATCCAGGCCCTTAGTTACATCACTGGGCACTCCACCTCCCAAAAGTTTAGGAGTTGACATAGTTCAAGGGGAAACCAATTTCCTGCAGAAGAAGCCAAAACACATCCTAGAGCTTAGTATAGAGCAGAGGGTCATAGGTCTTCCGGAAAAAAGGATGCAGCAGCATGAGACCCAAGTGACTAAAGTGGAGTTGGCCCCAAGGCTATCATATCAAGTTACAGATAGCATAAAGGTAACTCCATTGGCATTACTTCAAGTCATGGATTCAATGGGGATCATCCCAGAATCACATTCACAAGTGACAGAATCTGTGGGTTTGTTCCCGCAGCCACCAGATGAAGTTGGGAAACCAGACGAAACGATGAAAAGAGTGAGTGTAAGCACAAAACCATCATATCAAATCACTGAATCAGTGGAGGTAACATCAAGTACTCAGCATCAAGTTATGAAATCAAAGATGACCTCCAGATCACCAAATCACGTCACAGATAATGTGAAGGTAACTCCTGTAGCATTGCTTCAAGTCATGGATTCTATCGGGATGATTAAAAAATCACATTCACATATCATAGAATCAGAGGGAATAACCCCAAGAACACAGTATCCAGCCATGGAGTCTGGGGATATAAACACATCGTTGGATCATGAAGTCATGCCACCAGGAGAGATAGGTCCACAGGTAGGACATGAAGTTGTGGAAACTGTGGAAATGACTGTAGGGCCACAGTTTAAAGTTGCTGAATCCGTGGACATAACCTCAAGGCCACAAAATCAAGCCATAGAACCATTGAACATTCCTCCAGGACCAGTGTGTCAAAACACAAGATCCCTGGAAATGATCTCCACTCCATTGCATCAAGTTACAGATTACACAAAAGTAACTCCAGTGGCACTATTACAAGCTGTGGATTTCATGGGGATAATTCCATCAGCACAGTCACATGTTATAGAATATGGAGATTCACAGTCTAAAATTGCAAAATTGACCCCAGGAGTGACTCAACCAGATGGTTTGACTTCCGGCTCTCCTACTACTATTGGTTCACCTGGAGTTGTAGAAACTGTGGGTTTACCTCCAAAGCCACCACCTAAAGTCACAGAATCAGTAGGGGTGATTCCAATGCCATCACATCAATCCGTACATTCTCTAAAGGTAACTCCAGTAGCCCTGGGGTCACCCATGGGAATGATCATAGCATCACAATCACAAATTGTGGAAACTCCGGATTTGACCTCAAGGCCAGTATCTCAAGTCAAAGAACCTCTGGAGTTGACCCCTGGGTCATGGATTCAGGTGCTGGACTCTGTGGGGATGACTCCACAACCATATCATCAACGCACAGAAACTATGGCATTAACCCCAGGCCTATCTCATCAAGTCATAGAGTCTTCAAGGATGACCCCGTGGGATCAAATCTTAGAACCTTCAGAGATGAGTCCAAGGCAAAGCCACCAAACTATAGAGACTAGAGGGTTGGCCTCTGATCCCACAGTCACAAATCTAACTGAGTTGACACAGTCACCTCATCAAATAATGGAATCTTTAGGTACAGTCCCGAGGTCACTGGGTCAAAGTACAGCATCTGAGGGAATGAATCAAGAGCCACTGCATCAAGTCACAGATTCTGCAGTATTGACCACTACATCACTACTGCCAGATGTAGAATATTTGGGGGTGAAGCCAATGCCACAGCTTAAGGTTGTGGATTCCATGAAGTTATCCCCAGGATTACAAAATATAAAACCTATAGACGGAACCTCAGGTTCAATCCCACAAATGGCAAAATATGGACAGTTGATCCCAACTGTGAACTCCATAGAATCGGCCCCAGAACTTCAACTGCAGGTTGTAAACTCTGATGGGTTGGCACCCATTCCACTGCTGGAAAGTGGGAATTCTGTGCAGTTAGCCCCAACGTCTCAGCTTCAAGGTCTGCAATCTATTCGTTTAACTCTAGGAACACAAGAACAAAGTGGAAAATCTGCTGAGTTAGCCCCAGCACCACAGTTACAGAATAGGAAATCAATGCAGTTGACCTCCAGTCCACAGTTGCAAGGTCTGGAATATGTTCATTTGGCCGTGCCACCAGAGTTTCCAGATATAAAAGCTGCGGAGTTGACCCTAAGACCACTACAGGAAGACATGAAATCCATGGAGTTGGCCCCAGAGCCACGGTTACCTGATGAAAGACCAGAGGAGATAGCTCCAGCACTCTTACTTAAAGATGTGAAAATTCCTCGAATGGTAGAATGCAGAAGGTTGATTCCTACAACACAGGTGGAAGGTATGAAATACGAGGAGCCGATTTCAGGGGCACGCATTCGAGCAGTGAAATCTGCAGAGCTCAACCTCAAGCCAAATCATGAAGCCATAGATCCCGAAGGATTGACTCCATGGCATCAAGCTTTAGAATCTTCAGGAATGATCACAGAGCCAGGATACGAAGGAGCAGAAGCAGAGTTGACCTCTGACACTTGTCACCAGAGGAAAGAATCTATGGAGTTGAAACAATCATCTTTAGGAAGTACTCCAAGGCCATTGAGCCAGACTTTAGAATCTATGCAGATGAACTCAATGCCATTCCAAGGTGCTCTTGAGACAATGCTCCAAAGCGTAAAAGCCTTGGAGACTCGGATGTCTCAACACACAATACAAGAATCTCCAGAGTTGGTACCAGGATCAGAGATTCAAGATCTGACCCCAGAAGTGATGAACCCAGAGTCTCAAGGTATGAAGTCTGTTCATCTGAATCTAGGACCATATTCCGAATTTATGAACTATAAGGAGTTGGCCTCAGAACCACAATTTCAAAGTGTGAAATCTGTGCCATTGACCCCAGGACCACGGCCCCAACGTACAAAACCTGAGACGTTGACTCTAGGGCCACTAATGCATGATAATAAATTTGTGGATTTAACTGTACCACTGGAAGCATCTGGGAGGTTAATTCCTGAAACACATGTTGAATCAAGGAAAGTTACCATGGAACCACACTTAGAAGCAATGAAATCTCTGGGTTCGACTTCTAGATCAAGGCATCAGGACACAGCCTCTGCAGCTTTAGCTTCTGAGATCTGGCCACAAGAGGAGGAATCTGTGAAGTTAATCCCACAGCAAGTCACGGAAACTGCTGGGATGATGCCAAGGCCACATTTTCAAAAGTTTTCAGAGATGACCTTGGGACCAGGCCATCAAGGCACAGAAACTGCGCAGCTGACTTCTGAGGCTTTGCTCCAAATGGCATTAACACAAAAACCAACAGGTCAAGTTATGGAATCTACAGGAATGACTCTAAAGCCACATTGTCAAGTTACCGAGCCTTCAGAGATGCCCGTAAGGTCAGAACATGAAAATACAGAAAATTTTGGGTTGGCATTGCTTCAAGTTGAAAATATCCAGGAGACAATGCCAGTACCACCACATTTAGTACAAGGATCTCCGGAATTGACTTTAGGACCAGGCATGCAATATGAGAAATCAGAGCCACTACTGCAAAATTTGAAATCTGTGATGTCAACCCCTGGAACATCCCCATTAATGGAAGGATCTAAACAATTTATCACAGGAGCAAAACGACATGTTATGGAGTTGACCGCAGAGCCACAGCTCCAGGGAGTAAAGTCTATGCAGCTGAAGCCAGAGCCACAATTACAAGATGTGGAATATGTTAATGTAATTCAACAGCTAGCTACTACTGGAGTGGTAGGATCTGAGAAGCTGGTACAAGAACCAGTACTACAAAGTATACTATCAGAAGACTTGACTAAGGGGGCACAGCTTCAAGGTGTGAAATTGACCCCAGGGCCGCATTTACAAAGTGTCAGATTTTCAAAGTTATCCCCAGGGCCACTTCTTCAAGGAGAAAAACCTGTAGATTTAATCTCAGGATCCCCACATCACAGTGTGAAATCTGATGAACTGACCCCAGGTTCACCAATGCAAGAGATGAAATCCTTAGATTTAACCCCAGGGCCAAACCATCAAAGCCTTATGTCTGTACAATTGACTCCAGAATCACAAACTCAGAGTATGAAATTTGTGAAACAAAACTCAAGACCACGCTTGCAAGATGTCAGATTTTCAGATTTGACCTCAGAACCAAAGCATCAAGGTTTCAAACGTGTGCAGTGTGTACCAGGAACACAGCTTCAAGATATACAGTCCGTAGGATTTGAAACAGAATCATCTTTGCAATCAAACCAAGGGCTCTTGAATGAGAATATGAAATCTCTTCTGCCTATTGAAGGATTACAGTTTCACAGCATGGAATCTATGAAATTGACCAAAGAACTACAGTATCAAGGTGTGAAGTCTCAGGAACGGAATCTAGGACCAAGGCAGCAAGAGGTGAAATTTTCTGAATTGACGTATGGGCCAAAGCTTCAAGGTGTCAAATTTGGGGAGCAAACCCCAGGATCAGTGTTTGAAGGTGTGAATTCTGTGGAGATGACCCCAGAATTAGGGCTTCAATATTCTAAATTAGCAAAGACGTCTTCGGGGCTTCAAGATCTAAAACAGGTGGGGCTTAGCTCAGGGCCATGGCTACAAGATATCAAATTTTGTGATCTGACATCAAGAAGTCAACCTTCCAGTGTGAAATCTTCAGAGTTAAACTCAGGGCCACAGCTACAGCATGTGAAATTTTTTGAGTTGACCCCAAAGCCAAAGATGAAAGGAATCAGATCTATGGGGTTGTCCCCAGGACTTCAAAAGCAAGTGGTCAAGCCTGAGGTATTAGTACCAGAGACATTGTTTCAAGGCATAAAACATTTCGTGGTGGGCCAAATGTCTAACTTGGAAGGTAACGGTCCTTATAAATTCATCTCACAACCACAGAAACCAGATGCAAAATCTATGGAGTTGACTCCTGAGTCACAGTTGCCAAGAGTAAACTATTCTGAGTCGACTAGAAGACCACATTTACAAGCTATAAAATCTTCTGAAATGATCCAAGGGCCACACGTGGGAGGTGTGAAACCAATGGAGCTGACACCAGGCTCAAAACGTCAAGGTTTAAAATCTGAGTTGTTGATCTCAGAGCTGAAAGATGTGAAATCTGTGGCCTTAGCTACAGGACAGTGTCTAAAAGGTATGAAATCTATGTTGTTAACCCCCAGTCCACAGCTGGAAGGTGAGAAATCTATGGAGACAACCACAGTGCAAGGGATAGAACATGTCAAATCTGTGAAAGACACCAAAGATACTAAGCTTCAAGTTGCAACACCTGACTTGGCTCTGCATGCAAGAATTCAAGAATTCAAAGGAGTGGAGATGGTCCCGAGAACACAACCGCAAGATGTGAAAACCGTGGAACTGAACTTTGGGCTAAAGATGCAAGGTGAGAAACCTGTGCCTTTTGCACCAGGACCATTGCTCCAAAAGTCTGAACCGCAAGATGTGAAACCTGAGGAATTGACTTTAGAGCCACAAACGCAAGATAGGAAGGTTGTCGACAGTACCCCATGTGGAAAGCATCAAAGCTTAAAATCTGTAGAGGAAACTCCAGATTCAGAGCTGCAACATGTGAAATCTGTGAAATTGACCCCACGGGTAAAGAAGCAGGAAGTAAAATCTGGGAATGTGACCAGAAGAGCAAAGTTTCAAGGAGTAAACTCTGTAGACTTAGCCCCAAGCCAACAGTTTCAAGGGATGGCACTCATGAATTTCACTTCTGGGCCAGAACAGGATGGCAAGATATCTGTAATCTCATCAAAGCAGCAATGGAAGAATTCAGAGCAATTGAAGAGAAGGCTTAAGGCAGAAGATGGGATGTCTTTGGAGTTAATTCCAGAACTAAAATTTAAAGGCAGAAAATTAGAAGACCTCAATTTTGAGTTAGGATTTGAAGATATAAAATCACTTGATTGGACTCCTGAATCAAATATTCAAGGTTTAAAACCTAAGGAATTCAAACTTGAACCACAGTTGCAAAGCCTAAAATCTCCTAAGTTGACCCCAGGGCCCCAGTTGCACCAAGTAAAACCCTCAGAGTCAGCTTCAGAGCCACAGCTTTGTGTAAAAACTCTTGAGTTACAACAAGAGCCGCTGCTTGAAAGTATGAGATGTAGTCAGTGGATACCGGGACCTAAGTTCCAAGCCGTGAAATCTGTAGACTTAAATCTTGGGTCACATTCTCCAGGTGTTAAATCTGCAGGGTTGAAATCCTCGATACAGTTAAGAGATGTGAAGTCATCTGAATTGACTCCAGGGCCAAAACCTCAAAGTGCAACATATACAGAGTTCAACTTTGGGCCACAGCTGCAGAATGTGAAATCCCCTGAGGTGCTACCAGGACCACAGCTGCAAAAAGGGAAGGCTTTGGCATCCACCTCGGAGCCACAGCTTCAAGATGTAAAAACTACTGAGTTCAAAAAAGAGCCACAGCTTGAAACTGTGAGACGTATTCAGTGGATACCAGGACCTGATTTCCAAGCTGTGAAATCTGTAGAGTTAAATCTTGGGTTACAATCTCAAGGTGTCAAGTCTGTAGAGTTGAAAGCTTTGAAACAGTTAAGAGATAGAAGGTCATCTGCGTTGACTCCAAGGCCAAAGCTCCAAGATATACAATCTTCGTCATCACTCCAGGAACATCAGCCTCAAGGTTTCGATTTGAAACCTTGTCTACAGGTTAGAAGTGTGAAATCATGTGACCTGACTTCAAAGTCAAAGTTTTGTGATATAAAATCTATGACATTCAAATCTAGGCTTTGCTTGCATGATAGGAAATCTACTAAATTGACTGCAGGACCAAAGCTTCAAGAAGTGAAATCCTTAGAGTCATCCCCAAGAGCACAGCTTCAAGGTGTGAGGTCTCTAGTGCTTGCGCAAGAGCCACAGCTTCCTGACACAAAATCTGGGGTATTAAGCCAAGTGTCACAATTACAAAGTGGTACAACTATAGAGCTGAACTCCCCACGACACTTGAAAAGGATGAAGTCATCTGAGTTGACTCTTCGGACAAAGCTTCAAGGTGTGAAATCTGAGAATTTCAACTCTGGGTCACAGTGGCAAGATCTAAAATCTTCTAAGTTATCACCTGAGATAAAGTCCCAAGATATGACATTTATTGAGTTAAATCCAAGTTCCCAGATGGAAGGCATAACCTTTTCTAAACCGACTGCAAGGACAAAGATTCAAGGTGCCAAATTTACAGATTTGTTTGGGTCATCGTTACAAGGTGTGAATGCTGCTGAGGGGACCTCACAGTCAAAGCTTCAAAGTGTAAAACATAAAGAAAGCGACCCCAGTCCCCAGACGCAAGTTGTGAAATCCTCGGACCTGAACCTTGGATCAGAGCTTCAAAATATGAAACTGGCGTCCAGCCCTGAGCCACAGTTTCAAGGAGAGAAATGTTCTAAGTTAATCTCAGAAACAGAGTGTCAAGATGTGGAATCTGTGAAGTTCAAACCTGGGCCACAGTTGAGGGGTATGAAATCTTCCGAACTGATATCAGGGACAAAGCTTCAAAAGGTGCAATCAGTGGATTTCAAGTCAGCCCCACAGTTACAAGATATGAAACCTTCTAGGTTGATCATGGGCATAAAGCTTCAAGACATTAAATCTACGAATTTCAAGTCTGGACCACACTTGCAGGATGTGAAGTCTTCTCAAGTGATCCCAAGGGAAAAGCTTCAAGGTATGAAATCTGTAGAACTGAAACCTAATCCAAAGTTACAAGGTGAGAAATCTTCTGATTTGACCCTGGGGAGGAAGTTTCCAGCTGTGAAATCAGGCCCACAGTTACAAGATGTGAAATGCTCTGAGTTGATCATGGGTATAAAGCTTCAAGATACAAAATCTACGGGGTTCAGTTCTAGATCACACTTTCAAGGTATGAAGTCTTCTAAAGTGATCCCAGGGTCAAAGCTTCAAGAAGTGAAATCCTCTGAGTTCAACCATGGTCCAAAGCTACAAGGTGGGAAATCTAATCTAACCCAGAAGAGGAAGTTTCAAGGTATGAAACCGGTGGAGTTCAACCCTGGACCACAGAGACAAGGTGAGAAATCTGATTGGATACCTGAGTGCAGGCTTCGAGATTTGAAATCTGTTGAGTTAAAACCTGTTCCACAGTTACAAGGTGTAACCTCTTCTGAGTTGGCACCAGAAACAAAGCTTCAAAGTGGAGAATCTGTGGAGTTCCTTGCCAGACCCATGCAGCAAGATATGAAATCTCTTGAATTGACTCTAGGTGCAAAGGTCAAAGATGTGAAATCTTTGGGGTTTGGGTCAGCCCCAGAGTTACAAAACAGGAAACTGCATATGTTGACACCAGGGGCACACCTTCAAGGTGTGAAATCTATGAAATTCAACCCCGGGGCAAAGTTGCAAGGTGCAAAATCTCCTGAGTCCATAAACCTTCGAATAATGAAAACGACAGAAGTCAAACATGACCCAGAATTTCAGGTTGCAAACCCCTCTGAGTTAGCCTTGAAATCAAAGACTTGCAGTGTGATATCTTCCGAGTTCAAAGCTGGGAAACAGTGGCAAGAAGAGAAATCTTGTAAGTTGAAACCATGGCCAGAGCTTCAAAGTATGAAATTTATGGTATACAATCCTGGACCACATCTGCAACATATAAAATCTTCAGAATTATGCAAAGAGACAAAGCTTCACGATGTGAAAGCTATGGAATTCAATCCCGAGCAGCAGTTGCAAGATGTGAAATCTCCCGAGTTAGGCAAGGGAACAGGTATGCTTCAAGGTATGCAGTCTTTTGAGCTCAATCCTGGGCCACAGCTACAAGAGATAAAATCTGAGTTGTGCACAGATGTGAAGCTTCCATATGAGCAATTTCTGGAATTCAAGCATGAGCCTAAATTACAAGGTGGGAAATCCTCTGAATTGAATCCAGGGCCACAGCTTCAGTGTACAAATCTTGTGGCATTCAGCACTGGGCCACAATTGAAAGGTGTAAAATCTGAGTTGAATCCTCAGCCGGGGCTTCAAGGTATAAAATCTCAGGTGTTCTGCCTTGGGCCACATGTGCAAGGTGTGAATTCTTCTGCATTTATTTCAAACCCAAAACTGCAGTGCGTAAATTCTTTTGGATGCAACCCTGAGCCACCTTTGCAAGGTATAAACCCTTCTGAATTAACTTTAGCTTCAAAACTTCAAGGTATGAAGTCTTCTGAAGTGAGTTCAGGGACAGAGATTGCAAGTGAGACATCTATGGTGTTCAACCCTGACCGGCATTTGCAAGATATGAAATCTGAATTGATTCCAGGGTCGAAGTTTCTAGGTGTTGCACCTATGGAATGCAACCCTGGGCCACAGATGAAGTGTGTAAATTCTTCTGAGTTGAATGCAGAGCCAAAATTACAATGTGTAAATTCTATGGGGTGCAAACGTGGGCCACTTTTGGAAGGCGTACAGTCTTTTGGGTTGACTTCAGGGACAAAATGTCAAGGTATGGGATCTGAGGTGAATCCAGGGACTAAGAAGCAAAGTGAGACATCTGTGGTGTTCAACTTGGAATCACATTTGCAATGTTTGAAATCTGAATTGATTCCAGGGTCAAAGTTTCTAGGTGTAGCACCTATGGAATGCAACCCTGGGCCACAGGTGAAGTGTGTAAATTCTTCTGAGTTGAATCCAGAGTCAAAATTACCATGTGTAAATTCTACGGGGTGCAAACTTGGGCCGCCTTTGCAAGGTATACAATCTTTTGAGTTGACTTCAGGGATTAAATGTCAAGGTATGGGACCTTTTGATTTGAATCTGGGAACAGAAGTTCTAGGTGTAAAATCTGTTATGTTCAACCCTATGCAACATTTACAAAATGTGAAATGTGAATTGACTCCAGGGACACAGTTTCAAGGTATAACATCACGGGAGTTCAACTGGGGCCCACAGCTGCAAAGCATGAATTCTTCTGATTTGAAACCAGGGTTAGAACTTCAATGCATAAATTCCATAAAGTTTAATCCAGGGCCACAGATGCACGGCACAAAGCCCTCTGAAACTAACCCTACATCAGAATATCAAGGTACAAAATCTGTTCTGTTCAATGCTGGAGCATATTGGCAAGGTGTAAAATCTTCTGAGTTAATTCCAGGGACAAAGTTTCCAGAAATCCAGTTTTTGGAGAATCACTGTGGGTCACAGCCACAAGTTGTACAGTCGGTGTTCACTTTAGGCTCTCCGTTAAATGGTATGAAATCTGTGTTATTTTTACCAGAGCCACTGCTGAACGATGTAAAGTCGGTGGAGATGAACAAAGAGCCACTGCTTTGTGGTGCAAATTCTGTGAAACTGATTTCAGGCTCCGAGCTGCAAGACTTGAAATGTGAGATGTTTGCACTAGAGCCATGTTTTAAAAAAATGAAATATGTGGAGTTAAATCCAGGGCCACATCCTCAAGGTATGAATTCTGAGGAGTTGCCCTCACACCTTAGACAACATAGTGTGAGATCTGTGGTGTTTGCACCAAAGCTGTGTTTTCAAGATGTGAAATCTCTGGAGTTGAAACCAGGACCGCAAACTCAAAATGTGAATTCTAAGGATTTGAGTTCTTGCCTCTGGCAGAAATCTGTGATGTTTGAATCAGAGCCACGTTCTCAAGATGTGAAATCTTTGAAATCAAACCTATTGCCACATTGTCAAAGTGCTAATTCTTTAGGGTTGTCAACGTGCCTCAAGTCACCACATGCTAACTCTGAGGCCTTTGCACCAGAGCCATGTTTTCAAGATATGAACTCGGTAGAATTGACACCAGGGTTCCAACAGCAAGGTACGAATTGTCGAGAGCTGACTTCAGGATGGCAAGGTATGAAATCGGTGGTGTTGGCACCAGAGGCAACTAAAAAGTTTGCACCAGGACCATTGTTGACTAGCGTTAAATTTTCGGATTGGTCTCCGGAATCACAGCAACGAGGTGAGAAATCTTTGGAGTTTACTCCAGATCCAAAGTTGCAAAGTATAAAACATGTGAAATTGTCCTCAGCCTCTCTACAGCAAGATACAAAATCTGTAGAGTTAGCACCGGGGGCACTGCTTCAAGGAACAAAAGCTGAGATGCTAAATCGGAAAAGAAGCTATCAAATCACAGACTCTGAGATAATCCCTAGGCCAGGGCATCAGTTTGTAGAATGTGCAGAGATGATCCCGACACCAAAGCATCAAGTCCCTAAATCTATGAATTTGATTTCAATACCAGTTTATCACATCACAGAAAGGTTGGCACATCAAGGCAATGAAACCACAGAAAAATCTGTGGAGTTGACCCCAAAGCCAACAAGTAAAGCCATGGATTCTTCAAGAGTGCCTCTAAGGCTAGATCTTCAAGTACCAGAATCTGTTGATCTGACTCCAGTGCTAAGGAATCAAGGTTCTAAATCCTCGAAATTAACCCTAAAGAAAAGCTACCAAATCCCAGAAACTCTAGAGTTGCTCTCTGAGTCACGGCCTCAACTTAGAGATTTGAGAGAGTTACATACAAGGCCACTGCAGCAAGCTGTAGGATCTGAAGAGATTACACTAGAGCCCAGGCATCACACTACAGAAACTGTGGGATTGACCTCCAAGGCAAGGCAAAAAGGGAAGGAATTCCTCAGAGTGACCCCAAAGCCAGTAAGCGAAACCACTGGATATTCAGAGAGATGTCCTAGGCCCTATCCTCAAGCACTAGAATTTGTGGAGGTGATCTCTGAGAAAAGACTGCGAAGAGGAGAATCTGAGGCACTGATTACAAAGTCATTGCATCATGTTCCAGAATCTCCAGAAATGACATCAGGGCTAGGATATCAAGTTCCTGAATCTGTGGGTTTAACCTCTAGGCAGTGGCTTCAAAGGAGACAATCTTTAGCGTTGCTCCAAAAGCAAACAGGTCAAGCTGTAGGACACACAGAGTCTGTAGAGCTCACATCTGAGACATGGCAGCCAGGGGATGGATCAGTGGGGCTACCACAGTCACAGAATCAAAGTATAAAATATTCACAGAGAGCTCCAGGAGTACGGGCTCAAATTACAGAAGTTATGAGGATTAGTCCAAAGCCACTAGATCAAGTCCCAGGATCCACAAAGACACAGCTTCAAGCTGCGCTCTCAATAGGAATAACCCCGGGAGCCCCCCAAAAAGTTACTGAGTATGTGAAAGTGACTCCTGGGCCACCACTTCAGGTTGTGAAGTCTGTAGCATTAACCCCAGGGCCAGCCTTTCAAATGATAGACTATGTTCAGCTGACCCCAAAACTGCAAGATGTGAGACCCTCTGAGTTTACCTCAGAGCTGTGGTTGCAAAGTGTAAAATCTAAAGAATTAACCACAGAGCCAACACACCAAATTTTGGACATAATGAAGTTGACAGGCTTTCAGATTGTAAAGACTGTGTTAATCCCATGGCCACCACTTCAAATTGTAAAATCTGAGGAGTTAGCACCAGGGCCAATTCCTCAGGTTGTAGAACCAATAGGAGTAGCATTAGGATCAGCGATAGAAGTAATAGATTGCTTCAATCTTCAAGAAATGGTAGAACCCGTGGAATTAACTCCAAGGCCAAATACCCATGTGAAATCTGCAGAATTACTCTCACAGCCAGCATGTCCCTTTGAGGAGCCTGCAGTGTTCACTCATGAACAAGGGCTTCAGGCTGTGAAAGCAATAGGGATAAAAATAAGGCCTCCTCAAATGATGGAATCTGAGGATTTGAATCTACGACAGGTATATCAGAATAGGGAATGTGAGGATTTTACATCAAGAGAGGAGTTACAAATAGGGAACTATTTCTCTAGATTTCTCCATAACTCTTCCAACTCCCTCATCACAAGTTCTGGTGAAACAGAATTCGGAAGCCTTTGTGATTTTGAGGTGCCAGAAGTATCAAGGGCCTTGGATATAAGAAACATTGGGACAGATATTTTTCAGCCTGAAGAGTCCTTTATAGACCCTACTATGATACAATCTTCAACTCTTCCCTTTTCCCTTCACAATCAACTCTCTGATAAGATAGCTAACATTGTAGAAACTCCACATTTTGAGATCTCAGGAGTGGGTGTCATATCTAAGACGACTGACAAGAAGCAGGTGGAAGAGCTAGGGAACTCACTCCAGGGCCTATCCCAACATCCACCACAAAGCTGGAGATCACCACCTAGGACATTCCACTCAGGCTCGAGAATTCAAATAGGCCTTACCAGCTCTGTCCTGGGCAGACAACAGAACGTCTGGGAGAATCACTCCTGGAGACAGCGACTACCTCGAAAATATCTCTCCAATATGCTAATGTTGGGGGATGTCTTGGGAACCACGATGGAAAGGAAGCTTTGTTCTCCAACATCTTTAATGGAAAGAGCCACTAGAGATATCCGTCAATCTATCCAGAATTTATTTGGGGTTCCAGCTGAACTGATGAAGCCTTCCCAGAGTCTGCTAGAGAAAGGTCGAGGTGTTATTCCTCAGCCTTCAGTGGCCAGAAACTACATTCAGAGGCACACTTCATGTCGTGGTCACGAGCAAAGAACAGCCTTAAGAATATGGACACGTAGCTCCATGTCCTCCATAATACAGCAATATTCTGGGACTAGAGTGAGATTAAAGAAAAGTTCAAAGCTCACTGATATATCCCAGGACATCTTTCAGCACATACCATTCAGCACATCAGAGGGCCAGCCTCCTGCCCCAGTACAGCTAGAGTCTTCCTTCAATATAGTTTTCACCAGGAAAGATTCTGTTCCAGTGGAAGAGAGTGAGAACTCTTTGAGTTTTGAGTCCCAACACAGTCTCAAGCCAAGTTATCTTCCCCACCAGGCCAAGACTGACTTCTCAGAACAGTTCCAGTTGCTACAAGATCTGCAGCTAAAAATAGCAGCAAAACTGTTAAGGAGTCAAATACCCCCAAATGTACCTCCGCCTCTAACTTCAGGTCTGGTTTTAAAATACCCTATCTGCTTACAGTGTGGCCGATGTGCAGGATTTAATTGCTGTCATAAATTACAGGGCACTTTCGGACCTTACCTTCTTATCTATCCACAGCTCCACCTTGTACGCACTCCTGAGGGCCACGGAGAGATTAGGTTGCAACTTGGCTTTAGGTTGCAAACTGGGAAAAGACCCCAAGTCCCAAAGTACCACAGAAGAGACAGACCCATCACACCACGAAGTCCTATATCACCATCGCTAAGGTCAGCGAAAGTCTATACTCGAGCTTCCAAGAGTCCTACTTCTTCTACGATATATTTCCAGTCTGGATCTTCCCAGTCTCCTTCTCCTGTACGAGTCCACATCAGGCGAAGGCAGTATAGAGGCCCTGACCTAGTAGGAAAGACAGAAATTAGAAAGCCGGGGCTCTATGAATTTAGTCAGGTTCACTCTCTACCAGAGAGTGTCTCTGAAAGCAATCAGAATGTAAAATGGGCTAAAAGGAAAACCAAAAAGACCCATAATCCAAAATACCCATACCCAATGAAAAGAATCACCAAGGGAAGCAGAACACAAAACACAAAACTCTACACAAACGGTAGAAGCATAATACAGAGTCCTTCTAGGGAATTACCAGCCCAGGTAAGAAGCAAGAGGACTGGAACATCTCAAACTACCTCTGCGTCTTTAAGAAGACAATCTAAGAAATCCTCCCAACCCAAATTCATTCAACTGCTTTTTCAAGGCCTAAAGCAAGCATTGCAGACAGCACACAGAATTATGACTTCTGCTGGGCAGAAGCCCGTGGACAGGCCACGGCCAGACCATTCGTGGTCAAGCAAAAACCAGCATCTAAAACAAAGAGCCAGAAATGATTACCTATCAAGAGATATCAAAAGAGACAGGATGTCAGTTGTTAAGGTAAAGCCAGTAGACATAACCACTAAGCAGAACATGTTATGGGAAGAAAGAGAGCAATTCAGATCAGCTCAACCACCAGAAAGAGATAGCTCTTTCCAACTCAGACGTACCCAACTGCCTAAGCCCATAGTTTCCCAAGGAAGTGCCGCTTTCAAAACCAGTTCACTTGGACAGCCTATGGGTATTGTTCAAAATGACTCTAGCAGCAAAGGTAAGAAAAAGCTCTACAGAAGTGAAATCTCTAGCCAGGAGTCCAAGAACTCCAAAACAGGAACCGGAGTTCAAGTCGGAGGGAGAAATCTACATGGTTCACCTCACAGAACCTCACACAGCCACCTTAAAGAGAAACTCGCACCCAAGAAGCAAAACCACAGCTTCTTAAGGGAGAGAACCCCATATAATTCCTCTGTAAGGAGCCATCGCAGTCCCTCTGAGAGGAGATGTCGCAGTCCCTCTGAGAGGAGCCATCGAAGTACTTCTCAGAAGAGCCATCACATTCCCTCTGAGAGGAGCCATCACAGTCTTTCTGAAAAAAGCCATCACAGTCCCTCTGATAGGAGCCCTCGTAGTCTCTCTGGAAGGAGCTATCACGGTGCCTCTGAGAGGAGCCATCGTGGTCCTTCGCAAAAGAGCCATCACAGTGCCTCTGAGAGGAGGCATCACGGTCCTTCTCAAAAGAGTCATCACAGTCCCCCTGAGAGGAGCCATCGAAGTCCTCAAAAGAGTCATCACAGTCCCTCTGAGAGGAGCCTTCGAAGTCCTCAAAAGAGTCATCACAGTCCCTCTGAGAGGAGCCTTCGAAGTCCTCAAAAGAGTCATCACAGTCCCTCCGAGAGGAGCCATCGCAGTCCTTCTCAGAAGAGCCATCACCGTCCCTCTCAGTGGAGCCATCGCAGTCCTTATCAGAAGAGCCATCACAGTCCCTCTGAGAGGAGCCATCGCAGTCCTTCTCAGAAGAGCCATCACCGTCCCTCTCAGTGGAGCCATCGCAGTCCTTCTCAGAAGAGCCATCACAGTCCCTCTGAGAGGAGCTATCACAGTCTCTCTGTAAAGAGCCATCGGAGCCCTTCTGAGAGGAGATGTCGCAGTCCCTCTGAGAGGAAATGTCGCAGTCCCTCTGAGAGGAGATGTCGCAGTCCCTCTGAGAGGAGCCATCGAAGTTTAGGATTAATCTGAGATTTTGTGAGCAATCAAGTACCCTCATTTGACAAGTATTGTAAAACAATCGTTTTTGTTGAAACTTTGAAAAATAAAAGAGACCTAGGGGGAGTGATTTCTTAACCATGTTGATTAATTCCCAAGATGTTAATCATGCTGATCATATGAAGTATTGTTTTTTTTGGTTGTTGTTATTATTGTTTTTAATGTGCTTATGCTTATTCATGAGAAGGGATATGGGTATATCTGAGTCTTACACTGACAGTGATGAAATTCCTATGGTGACAGTTTACTAAGAGGAGTCAGAGGGGACTTGACTCTTATTGGCCTCCTGATACTAGCAAGTCTTCCAAGTAGAGATTTCTCCCATTGTTTTGGATGGTGGGTTTTGGTCCTAGAGTACTGCTAATTCCTGTTAAATTTTTTTTATACTTTTATTGAGGTATCATTGAAGTACAATAGAATGCATCTTTACAGTATACATACTTAAAGCATACAGTATGATCAGCTCTTTTTTTTACATTTTTAAAATTTAAATCAAATTTTCAATATAGATTATAACATCCAGTGCTCATCCTATCAAGTGCCCTCCTCATTGCCCGTCCCCCAGTTACCCTATCCCGCTCCCACCAACCTCCCCTTCCCAAATCCTTGGTTTATTTCCCAGTTAGGAGTCTCATGGTTTGTCTTCCTAATTTTTCTCACTCAATTCCCCTCCCCTTTCCCTTATAATCCTTTTCACTATTTCTTATATTCCATGTATGAGTGAAACCATACTGATTAGCTTTGACATGTGTAAATAACCATAACAGTGTCACTACAGTCACTATCCCTCCTCCAAGTTTTTTTGGGTTCCTTTGTCATCCATTCTTTTCCCTACTCCTGTTCCCAGACAGCACTGCCCTTTCTTTCTGTCACCATACAGTGGTTTGCATGTTCTAGGATTTTATATAATGAAATCAGGTAGTATGTTCTATTTTTGCATGATTTTTTTCATTCAAAATAGTGGTTTTGAATGAGAACTAATTTTTATTGCTGAATAGAATTTCATTATACAAATACCATAATTTGTTTAGCCATCTTCCTTGAGACATTTGGGTTCTTTGCCTTCTGGGAGTATTAAAATAAAGCTGTTCCGAACATCCATGTGCACTTCTTTGTGGGAATTTTTTTGTTTAAGATTTTATTTATTTATCACGAGAGACACAGAGAGATGCAGAGAGAGAGGCAGAGACACAAGCAGAGGGAGAAGCAGGCTCCAGGCAGGGAGCCCGATGTGGGTCTTGATCCCGGGTCTCCAGATCACGCCCTGGGCTGAAGGCTGCGCTAAACTGCTGAGCCACCCGGGCTGGCCCTTTTTTTCTTTTTCTCTTGATAAATACTTGAGATGGTATTGTTTTACCAAGATATGCCATCTTAGGTTGATTGGTCATATGTCTGGAGTGTGTTAAACATTTTAAAAAAATTTGCCTGTTTTCCAAATTGGTGATATAATTTTATATTCCTATCAGCAGTGTATAGGAATAAGTCTTTAATTTTAGCCAATTTTAAGGGTGTATAGTGGTGTTTCATTGTCATTTTAACATTTTCCTGATGAATAATGATATAGAACATCTGTCATGTGCTTATTAGCCATTCATATATCTTCTGGGAAGCACCTGTTCATATCTTTTGCCCAATTAAAGATTTTGTTTTTGGGGTTCCTGGGTGGCTCAGCAGTTGAGCGTCTACCTTTGGCTCAGGGTGTAATCCCTGAGTCCCAGGATCCTGGGATCAAGTCCTGCATTGGGCTTCCTGTTTGGAGCCTGCTTCTCCCTCTGCCTGTGTCTCTGCCTCTCTCTGTGTCTCTCATGAATACATAAATAAAATCTTTAAAAAATAAAGATTTTTTAATGTATTTACTTGATAGAGTATGAGAGAAGATACAAGATATCAAATTTTGTGATCTGACATCAAGAAGTCAACCTTCCAGTGTGAAATCCTCAGAGTTAAACTCAGGGCCACAGCTACAGCATGTGAAATTTTTTGAGTTGACCCCAAAGCCAAAGATGAAAGGAATAAGATCTACGGGGTTGTCCCCAGGACTTCAAAAGCCAGTGGTCAAGCCTGAAGTATTAGTACCAGAGACATTGTTTCAAGGCATAAAACATTTCGTGGTGGGCCAAATGTCTAACTTGGAAGGTAACGGTCCTTATAAATTCATCTCACAACCACAGAAACCAGATGCAAAATCTATGGAGTTGACTCCTGAGTCACAGTTGCCAAGAGTAAACTATTCTGAGTCGACTAGAAGACCACATTTACAAGCTATAAAATCTTCTGAAATGATCCAAGGGCCACACGTGGGAGGTGTGAAACCAATGGAGCTGACACCAGGCTCAAAACGTCAAGGTTTAAAATCTGAGTTGTTGATCTCAGAGCTGAAAGATGTGAAATCTGTGGCCTTAGCTACAGGACAGTGTCTAAAAGGTATGAAATCTATGTTGTTAACCCCCAGTCCACAGCTGGAAGGTGAGAAATCTATGGAGACAACCACAGTGCAAGGGATAGAACATGTCAAATCTGTGAAAGACACCAAAGATACTAAGCTTCAAGTTGCAACACCTGACTTGGCTCTGCATGCAAGAATTCAAGAATTCAAAGGAGTGGAGATGGTCCCGAGAACACAACCGCAAGATGTGAAAACCGTGGAACTGAACTTTGGGCTAAAGATGCAAGGTGAGAAACCTGTGCCTTTTGCACCAGGACCATTGCTCCAAAAGTCTGAACCGCAAGATGTGAAACCTGAGGAATTGACTTTAGAGCCACAAACGCAAGATAGGAAGGTTGTCGACAGTACCCCATGTGGAAAGCATCAAAGCTTAAAATCTGTAGAGGAAACTCCAGATTCAGAGCTGCAACATGTGAAATCTGTGAAATTGACCCCACGGGTAAAGAAGCAGGAAGTAAAATCTGGGAATGTGACCAGAAGAGCAAAGTTTCAAGGAGTAAACTCTGTAGACTTAGCCCCAAGCCAACAGTTTCAAGGGATGGCACTCATGAATTTCACTTCTGGGCCAGAACAGGATGGCAAGATATCTGTAATCTCATCAAAGCAGCAATGGAAGAATTCAGAGCAATTGAAGAGAAGGCTTAAGGCAGAAGATGGGATGTCTTTGGAGTTAATTCCAGAACTAAAATTTAAAGGCAGAAAATTAGAAGACCTCAATTTTGAGTTAGGATTTGAAGATATAAAATCACTTGATTGGACTCCTGAATCAAATATTCAAGGTTTAAAACCTAAGGAATTCAAACTTGAACCACAGTTGCAAAGCCTAAAATCTCCTAAGTTGACCCCAGGGCCCCAGTTGCACCAAGTAAAACCCTCAGAGTCAGCTTCAGAGCCACAGCTTTGTGTAAAAACTCTTGAGTTACAACAAGAGCCGCTGCTTGAAAGTATGAGATGTATTCAGTGGATACCGGGACCTAAGTTCCAAGCCGTGAAATCTGTAGACTTAAATCTTGGGTCACATTCTCCAGGTGTTAAATCTGCAGGGTTGAAATCTTCGACACAGTTAAGAGATGTAAAGTCATCTGAATTGACTCTAGGGCCAAAACCTCAAAGTGCAACATATACAGAGTTCAACCTTGGGCCACAGCTGCAGAATGTGAAAACCCCTGAGATGCTACCAGGACCACAGCTGCAAAAAGGGAAGGCTTTGGCATCCACCTCGGAGCCACAGCTTCAAGATGTAAAAACTATTGAGTTCAAAAAAGAGCCACAGCTTGAAACTGTGAGACGTATTCAGTGGATACCAGGACCTGATTTCCAAGCTGTGAAATCTGTAGAGTTAAATCTTGGGTTACAATTTCAAGGTGTCAAGTCTGTAGAGGTGAAACCTTTGAAACAGTTAAGAGATAGAAGGTCATCTGCGTTGACTCCAAGGCCAAAGCTCCAAGAAATACAATCTTCGTCATCACTCCAGGAATATCAGCCTCAAGGTTTCGATTTGAAACCTTGTCTACAGGTTAGAAGTGTGAAATCATGTGACCTACTTCAAAGTCAAAGTTTTGTGATATAAAATCTATGACATTCAAATCTAGGCTTTGCTTGCATGATAGGAAATCTACTAAATTGACTGCAGGACCAAAGCTTCAAGAAGTGAAATCCTTACAGTCATCCCCAAGAGCACAGCTTCAAGGTGTGAGGTCTCTAGTGTTGTCACAAGAGCCGCAGCTTCCTGACACAAAATCTGGGGTATTAAGCCAAGTGTCACAATTACAAAGTGGTACAACTATAGAGCTGAACTCCCCACGACACTTGAAAAGGATGAAGTCATCTGAGTTGACTCTTCAGACAAAGCTTCAAGGTGTGAAATCTGAGAATTTCAACTCTGGGTCACAGTGGCAAGATCTAAAATCTTCTAAGTTATCACCTGAGATAAAGTCCCAAGATATGACATTTATTGAGTTAAATCCAAGTTCCCAGATGGAAGACATAACCTTTTCTAAACCGACTGCAGGGACAAAGATTCAAGGTGCCAAATTTACAGATTTGTTTGGGTCATCGTTACAAGGTGTGAATGCTGCTGAGGGGACCTCACAGTCAAAGCTTCAAAGTGTAAAACTTAAAGAAAGCAACCCCAGTCCCCTGATGCAAGTTGTGAAATCCTCGGACCTGAACCTTGGATCAGAGCTTCAAAATATGAAACTGGCGTCCAGCCCTGAGCCACAGTTTCAAGGAGAGAAATGTTCTAAGTTAATCTCAGAAACAGAGTGTCAAGATGTGGAATCTGTGAAGTTCAAACCTGGGCCACAGTTGAGGGGTATGAAATCTTCTGAACTGATATCAGGGACAAAGCTTCAAAAGGTGCAATCAGTGGATTTCAAGTCAGCCCCACAGTTACAAGATATGAAACCTTCTAGGTTGATCATGGGCATAAAGCTTCAAGACATTAAATCTACGAATTTCAAGTCTGGACCACACTTGCAGGATGTGAAGTCTTCTCAAGTGATCCCAAGGGAAAAGCTTCAAGGTATGAAATCTGTAGAACTGAAACCTAATCCAAAGTTACAAGGTGAGAAATCTTCTGATTTGACCCTGGGGAGGAAGTTTCCAGCTGTGAAATCAGGCCCACAGTTACAAGATGTGAAATGCTCTGAGTTGATCATGGGTATAAAGCTTCAAGATACAAAATCTACGGGGTTCAGTTCTAGATCACACTTTCAAGGTATGAAGTCTTCTAAAGTGATCCCAGGGTCAAAGCTTCAAGAAGTGAAATCCTCTGAGTTCAACCATGGTCCAAAGCTACAAGGTGGGAAATCTAATTTAACCCAGAAGAGGAAGTTTCAAGGTATGAAACCGGTGGAGTTCAACCCTGGACCACAGAGACAAGGTGAGAAATCTGATTGGATACCTGAGTGCAGGCTTCGAGATTTGAAATCTGTTGAGTTAAAACCTGTTCCACAGTTACAAGGTGTAACCTCTTCTGAGTTGGCACCAGAAACAAAGCTTCAAAGTGGAGAATCTGTGGAGTTCCTTGCCAGACCCATGCAGCAAGATATGAAATCTCTTGAATTGACTCTAGGTGCAAAGGTCAAAGATGTGAAATCTTTGGGGTTTGGGTCAGCCCCAGAGTTACAAAACAGGAAACTGCATATGTTGACACCAGGGGCACACCTTCAAGGTGTGAAATCTATGAAATTCAACCCCGGGGCAAAGTTGCAAGGTGCAAAATCTCCTGAGTCCATAAACCTTCGAATAATGAAAACGACAGAAGTCAAACATGACCCAGAATTTCAGGTTGCAAACCCCTCTGAGTTAGCCTTGAAATCAAAGACTTGCAGTGTGATATCTTCCGAGTTCAAAGCTGGGAAACAGTGGCAAGAAGAGAAATCTTGTAAGTTGAAACCATGGCCAGAGCTTCAAAGTATGAAATTTATGGTATACAATCCTGGACCACATCTGCAACATATAAAATCTTCAGAATTATGCAAAGAGACAAAGCTTCACGATGTGAAAGCTATGGAATTCAATCCCGAGCAGCAGTTGCAAGATGTGAAATCTCCCGAGTTAGGCAAGGGAACAGGTATGCTTCAAGGTATGCAGTCTTTTGAGCTCAATCCTGGGCCACAGCTACAAGAGATAAAATCTGAGTTGTGCACAGATGTGAAGCTTCCATATGAGCAATTTCTGGAATTCAAGCATGAGCCTAAATTACAAGGTGGGAAATCCTCTGAATTGAATCCAGGGCCACAGCTTCAGTGTACAAATCTTGTGGCATTCAGCACTGGGCCACAATTGAAAGGTGTAAAATCTGAGTTGAACCCTCAGCCGGGGCTTCAAGGTATAAAATCTCAGGTGTTCTGCCTTGGGCCACATGTGCAAGGTGTGAATTCTTCTGCATTTATTTCAAACCCAAAACTGCAGTGCGTAAATTCTTTTGGATGCAACCCTGAGCCACCTTTGCAAGGTATAAACCCTTCTGAATTAACTTTAGCTTCAAAACTTCAAGGTATGAAGTCTTCTGAAGTGAGTTCAGGGACAGAGATTGCAAGTGAGACATCTATGGTGTTCAACCCTGACCGGCATTTGCAAGATATGAAATCTGAATTGATTCCAGGGTCGAAGTTTCTAGGTGTTGCACCTATGGAATGCAACCCTCGGCCACAGATGAAGTGTGTAAATTCTTCTGAGTTGAATGCAGAGCCAAAATTACAATGTGTAAATTCTATGGGGTGCAAACGTGGGCCACTTTTGGAAGGCGTACAGTCTTTTGGGTTGACTTCAGGGACAAAATGTCAAGGTATGGGATCTGAGGTGAATCCAGGGACTAAGAAGCAAAGTGAGACATCTGTTGTGTTCAACTTGGAATCACATTTGCAATGTTTGAAATCTGAATTGATTCCAGGGTCAAAGTTTCTAGGTGTAGCACCTATGGAATGCAACCCTGGGCCACAGGTGAAGTGTGTAAATTCTTCTGAGTTGAATCCAGAGTCAAAATTACCATGTGTAAATTCTACGGGGTGCATACTTGGGCCGCCTTTGCAAGGTATACAATCTTTTGAGTTGACTTCAGGGATTAAATGTCAAGGTATGGGACCTTTTGATTTGAATCTGGGAACAGAAGTTCTAGGTGTAAAATCTGTTATGTTCAACCCTATGCAACATTTACAAAATGTGAAATGTGAATTGACTCCAGGGACACAGTTTCAAGGTATAACATCACGGGAGTTCAACTGGGGCCCACAGCTGCAAAGCATGAATTCTTCTGATTTGAAACCAGGGTTAGAACTTCAATGCATAAATTCCATAAAGTTTAATCCAGGGCCACAGATGCACGGCACAAAGCCCTCTGAAACTAACCCTACATCAGAATATCAAGGTACAAAATCTATTCTGTTCAACGCTGGAGCATATTGGCAAGGTGTAAAATCTTCTGAGTTAATTCCAGGGACAAAGTTTCCAGAAATCCAGTTTTTGGAGAATCACTGTGGGTCACAGCCACAAGTTGTACAGTCGGTGTTCACTTTAGGCTCTCCGTTAAATGGTATGAAATCTGTGTTATTTTTACCAGAGCCACTGCTTAACGATGTAGAGTCGGTGGAGATGAACAAAGAGCCACTGCTTTGTGGTGCAAATTCTGTGAAACTGATTTCAGGCTCCGAGCTGCAAGACTTGAAATGTGAGATGTTTGCACTAGAGCCATGTTTTAAAAAAATGAAATATGTGGAGTTACATCCAGGGCCACATCCTCAAGGTATGAATTCTGAGGAGTTGCCCTCACACCTTAGACAACATAGTGTGAGATCTGTGGTGTTTGCACCAAAGCTGTGTTTTCAAGATGTGAAATCTCTGGAGTTGAAACCAGGACCGCAACCTCAAAATGTGAATTCTAAGGATTTGAATTCTTGCCTCCGGCAGAAATCTGTGGTGTTTGAATCAGAGCCACGTTCTCAAGATGTGAAATCTTTGAAATCAAATCTATTGCCACATTGTCAAAGTGCTAATTCTTTAGGGTTGTCAACATGCCTCAAGTCACCACATGCTAACTCTGAGGCCTTTGCACCAGAGCCATGTTTTCAAGATATGAACTCGGTAGAATTGACACCAGGGTTCCAACAGCAAGGTACGAATTGTCGAGAGCTGACTTCAGGATGGCAAGGTATGAAATCGGTGGTGTTGGCACCAGAGGCAACTAAAAAGTTTGCACCAGGACCATTGTTGACTAGCGTTAAATTTTCAGATTGGTCTCCGGAATCACAGCAACGAGATGAGAAATCTTTGGAGTTTACTCCAGATCCAAAGTTGCAAAGTATAAAACATGTGAAATTGTCCTCAGCCTCTCTACAGCAAGATACAAAATCTGTAGAGTTAGCACCGGGGGCGCTGCTTCAAGGAAGAAAAGCTGAGATGCTAAATCGGAAAAGAAGCTATCAAATCACAGACTCTGAGATAATCCCTAGGCCAGGGCATCAGTTTGTAGAATGTGCAGAGATGATCCCGACACCAAAGCATCAAGTCCCTAAATCTATGAATTTGATTTCAATACCAGTTTATCACATCACAGAAAAGTTGGCACATCAAGGCAACGAAACCACAGAAAAATATGTGGAGTTGACCCCAAAGCCAACAAGTAAAGCCATGGATTCTTCAAGAGTGCATCTAAGGCTAGATCTTCAAGTACCAGAATCTGTTGATCTGACTCCAGTGCTAAGGAATCAAGGTTCTAAATCCCCGAAATTAACCCTAAAGAAAAGCTACCAAATCCCAGAAACTCTAGAGTTGCTCTCTGAGTCACGGCCTCAACTTAAGGATTTGAGAGAGTTACATACAAGGCCACTGCAGCAAGCTGTAGGATCTGAAGAGATTGCACTAGAGCCCAGGCGTCACACTACAGAAACTGTGGGATTGACCTCCAAGGCAAGGCAAAAAGGGAAGGAATTCCTCGGAGTGACCCCAAAGCCAGTAAGCGAAACCACTGGATATTCAGAGAGATGTCCTAGGCCCTATCCTCAAGCACTAGAATTTGTGGAGGTGATCTCTGAGAAAAGACTGCGAAGAGGAGAATCTGAGGCACTGATTACAAAGTCATTGCATCATGTTCCAGAATCTCCAGAAATGACATCAGGGCTAGGATATCAAGTTCCTGAATCTGTGGGTTTAACCTCTAGGCAATGGCTTCAAAGGAGGAAATCTTTAGAGTTGCACCAAAAGCAAACAGGTCAAGCTTTAGGACACGCAGAGTCTGTAGAGCTCACATCTGAGACATGGCAGCCAGGGGATGGATCAGTGGGGCTACCACAGTCACAGAATCAAAGTATAAAATATTCACAGAGAGCTCCAGGAGTACGGGCTCAAATTACAGAAGTTATGAGGATTAGTCCAAAGCCACTAGATCAAGTCCCAGGATCCACAAAGACACAGCTTCAAGCTGCGCTCTCAATAGGAATAACCCCGGGAGCCCCCCAAAAAGTTACTGAGTATGTGAAAGTGACTCCTGGGCCACCACTTCAGGTTGTGAAGTCTGTAGCATTAACCCCAGGGCCAGCCTTTCAAATGATAGACTATGTTCAGCTGACCCCAAAACTGCAAGATGTGAGACCCTCTGAGTTTACCTCAGAGCTGTGGTTGCAATGTGTAAAATCTAAGGAATTAATCACAGAGCCAACACACCAAATTTTGGACATAATGAAGTTGACAGGCTTTCAGATTGTAAAGACTGTGTTAATCCCATGGCCACCACTTCAAATTGTAAAATCTGAGGAGTTAGCACCAGGGCCAATTCCTCAGGTTGTAGAACGAATCGAGTAGCATTAGGATCAGCGATAGAAGTAATAGATTGTTTGGATCTTCAAGAAATTGTAGAACCCGTGGAATTAACTCCAAGGCCAAATACCCATGTGAAATCTGCAGAATTACTCTCACAGCCAGCATGTCCCTTTGAGGAGCCTGCAGTGTTCACTCATGAACAAGGGCTTCAGGCTGTGAAAGCAATAGGGATAAAAATAAGGCCTCCTCAAATGATGGAATCTGAGGATTTGAATCTAGGACAGGTATATCAGAATAGGGAATGTGAGGATTTTACATCAAGAGAGGAGTTAAAATAGGGAACTATTTCTCTAGATTTCTCCATAACTCTTCCACTGAGACTAGCATCAGCAGTCCCTCTGAGAGTAGCCGTTGCAGTCCCTCTGACAGGAGCCATCAAAGTCCTTCTCAGAGGAGCCATCACAGTCTCTCCAAAAGGAGCCATAAGGGTCCCTCCAAGAGGAAATTTTGCCGTCCTTCTGAGAGAAGATGTCGCAGTCCCTCTGAGAGAAGCCATCGAAGTTCTCCTCAGGGGAGCCATCACAGTCCCTCTGAGAGGAGCCATCTCAGTCTCTGAAAAAAGCCATCGCAGTCTCTCTGAGAGGAGTCATCAAAGTGCCTCTGAAAGGAGTCATTGCAGTCCTCCTCAAAAGAGCCATCACAGTGCCCTCCGAGACGAGACATCACAGTCTCTGAAAAAAGCCATCACAGTCTCTCTGAGAGGGGTCATCAGTCCTTCTGAGAGGAGCCCTGCAGTCTCTCTTGAAGGAGGCGTCACAGTTCCTCTGAAACAGCCATTGCAGTCCTTCTCAGAATAGTCATCACAGTCCCTCTGGGAGGAGCCATCACAGTCTCTATGTAAGGAGCCATCAGAGCCCTTCTGCGAGAAGATGTTGCAGTCCCTCTGAGAGGAAACTTCGCAGTCCCTCTGAGAGTGGCCATCGCAGTCCCTCTGAGAGGAAACTTCGCAGTCCCTCTGAGAGTGGCCATCGCAGTCCCTCTGAGAGGAGCCATCAAAGTCCTTCTCAGAGGAGCCATCACAGTCTCTCCAAAAGAAGCCATCAGGGTCCCTCCAAGAGGAAATTTTGCAGTCCTTCTGAGAGAAGATATCGCAGTCCCTCTGAGAGAAGCCATCGAAGTTCTTCTCAGGAGAGCCATAACAGTCCCTCTGAGAGGAGCCACCACAGTCTCTGTAAAAAGCCATCGCAGTCTCTCTGAGAGGAGCCATCGAAGTGCCTCTGAAAGGAATCATTGCAGTCCTCCTCAAAAGAGCCATCACAGTCCCTCTGAGAGGAGACATCACAGTCTCTGAAAAAAGCCATCGCTGTGTCTCTGAGAGGAGTCCTCAGTCTTTCTGAGAGGAGCCCTTGCAGTTTCTCTGGAAGGAGCCATCACAGTGCCTCTGAAACAGCCATTGCAGTCCTTCTCAGAAGAGCCATCACAGTGCCTCTGAAACAGCCATCGCAGTCCTTCTCAGAACAGCCATCACAGTCCCTCTGAGAGGAGCCATCACAATCTCTATGTAAGGAGCCATTAGAGCCCTTCTGCGAGGAGATGTTGCAGTCCTTCTGAGAGTAGACGTCGCAGTCCCTCTGAGAGTGGCCATCGCAGTCCCTCTGAGAGGAGCCATCAAAGTCCTTCTCAGAGGAGCCATCAGAGTCTCTCCAAAAGGAGCCATCAGGGTCCCTCCAAGAGGAAATTTTGCAGTCCTTCTGAGAGAAGATTTTGCAGTCCCTCTGAGAGAAGCCCTCGAAGTTCTTCTCAGGAGAGTCATCACAGTCCCTCT
This sequence comes from Canis lupus familiaris, assembly GCF_011100685.1. Taxonomy (NCBI): domain Eukaryota; kingdom Metazoa; phylum Chordata; class Mammalia; order Carnivora; family Canidae; genus Canis; species Canis lupus. The sequence continues at coordinate 21,568,904 of NC_049238.1, forward strand.
GAGAGGAGCCATCACAGTCTCTGAAAAAAGCCATCGCAGTCTCTCTGAGAGGAGCCATCGAAGTGCCTCTGAAAGGAGTCATGCAGTCCTCCTCAAAGGAGCCATCACAGTCCCTCCGAGACGAGACATCACTGTCTCTGAAAAAAGCCATCGCAGTCTCTCTGAGAGGAGTCCTCAGTCCTTCTGAGAGGAGCCCTTGCAGTCTCTCTGGAAGGAACATTCACAGTGCCTCTGAAACAGCCATTGCAGTCCTTTTCAGAAGAGCCATCACAGTGCCTCTGAGAGGAGCCATCGCAGTCCCTATGTAAGGAGCCATCAGAGCCCTTCTGCGAGAAGATGTTGCAGTCCCTCTGAGAGTAGCATCAGCAGTCCCTCTGAGAGGAGCCATCAAAGTCCTTCTCAGAGGAGCCATCACAGTCTCTCCAAAAGGAGCCATCAGGGTCCCTCCAAGAGGAAATTTCGCAGTTCTTCTGATAGAAGATGTCGCAGTCCCTCTGAGAGGAGCAATCGCGGTCTCCTTCAGAAAACTTATCACAGTCCCTTAGAGGGGAGAGGACATGGCTTTTTAAAACAATTTTTTAAAATTTTTATTTATTTATGATAGTCACACACACACACACACACAGAGGCAGAGACACAGGCAGAGGGAGAAGCAGGCTCCATGCACCGGGAGCACGATGTGGGATTCCATCCCGGGTCTCCAGGATCGCGCCCTGGGCCAAAGGCAGGCGCTGAACTACTGAGCCACCCAGGGTTTCCGAACATGGCTTTTTTGAGAGAAGACTGCAGGGGTCCTCTGAAAGGAGCAGTTGCAGTTCCTCAGAGAGAACTCCTTGCAGTACCTCTGAGAGGAGTGGATCCAGTCACTCTTAGAGGCAAGACACAATCATTCTGAGCAGAAGCAGCACAGCCCCTCTGAGAGGGGCCAACAGAGTTAGCCTGAGAAGACCCATTTCAGTCCCTGTAAGAGAACCTGTCAGGGTTCTGCTAAGGAGAGACTCAAGCACAGCTCCCGTAAGGAGAGGCTCAGGCATAGTTCATCTAAAGATTTCAAGGGTTATTCAAACATGTCTGTTAGAGACCACACACAAAATACCCCAAAGCAGGGCAAATTTAGAGGCATAAATCTAACAGATGAGAAGAGATCCGCCCCCATTATCCATTGACTGGCTCAAGTCTTCGGCGAGCTAACCTTTTCCTGGCTTTCCTGCTCAGCCACTGTCTCCAATACCTGCACCCTCAGCAAAGAGCATCAATGCTTGTGTATCCGTGGGGGGAGGGAGGGCGGGAATGGGTTTGTAATTTCTCTAAGATAAATAAAGGGGCAATCAATAATTGATCTCCATCTAGAAAGATCACTCGTCGTACTGGGTGGGGAATGAAGGGTGGAGGGGCTTTCGGTGTCGGGCAAAGCGATAGAGCGGCAGTTAGGGGTTCCGAGGCCAGGTTGGGGCTCCAAGCCCCACCTACAGTTTCCCGGGGCGGGGTCTCAGAGGAGGAAGGCGCGTCACTCACTCCGGCCGCAGCCCCCTCGGAAGCTGCCAGGCGGAAGTAGACGTTCAGACTTGGGATTGGCGGCGCCAACTGCACATCCGGGAGACGAGAGGAGAGCGGAAGTGGCGTTGGTCTGGCCGGAGGCCTTGGATGGATTTGTTAGGCGTGGAGAGGGAGTGATGTCTTCCAGACTCGGTGCAGTACCCGCCGTGAGTTTCTCAGTTTGACCGTTATGCTTTACGGGGAGCGCTGTGGAGCCCGCAGCACGCGGTCCCTTGCTTTTGTCCCATGCTCAGAATTGGTTTTCTCAGAGCCCATCATAGGCCCCACCCTTCTAGGTCAGATCTACCTGTCTCCCTCTTTTCCCACCCACTTATCGCTGACTTGTTCCCCACCTCTCTGGACTCAGTTTCTCGCCAGATTGCTATTAATTTCTATTCCTTTTGTATACCCAGTACATTCCATATCCGTTGTCCTCACTTTTCGCCTCCCTTTAGAATCTTTACCTGGGACAGGGCTTTGGGAATGGGGGAGATGATAGACTACGGTGTTGTCACCTGCCTTAACTCAGTTGGAAGACAAGACGGCACACTTTCCTTAAGAGGTCTTACCTTTTTCCGTTTGAGGTAGCTGCCAGGGGAGAGCTTCATTTCTTCTGGGCACAGGGGGATTTCTTTTTTTTTTCTCTTTCTTTTGTGGTAAGGGTTCAGAGGTTTCTAGCAATTCACTCATGTGCTTGCGATTTGCTAGACGCCGGAACCCACATCCTTTAAGCAGCAGAGGAGCACGAAGATCGTGGGAGCTAAGAAGTAAGTGAGATTTTCTGGGGTTCATTGACTTTTGAGCACTTGAAGTGTGGCCAGTGTGGTTGAGGAACTGAATTTTTCATTGTATTTAATCTTAACTTTAAATAGCCACCTGTAGTTAGTGCCTACCTGATAGGACAGTGATCTAAACCTAATGTAGGGGAGAAGAACCTAGCTTGCAAAGAAAAGCACAAATTATATTAAAAATGGAATGTATGACTTAGTGTACCTTGCATGTCCTCAGACATCAAATATATACTCATGAATACATTGATGAACAAGGGAAGGATGGATAAAAATGGTTGTAAGAAATCCTTTTATTTTCAGACTGTTTGGCTTTAAGACTGGTTTATTATTTCGTAGACCGTGCTAACCTTTTCCGTTTTTGTTAGTACAAAAGGGGTTCTTATTAACTAGATACTCTTTGGAAGGAATTAATTCAGATAACATTTGCTGAATATCTGTTATGTGCCAGCTGTGTAGTAGGTTAGATATACAGATAAAACACAGAATACTCTAAAAGGGGAGATAGGCAAATACATCAACATGATTCGGTGTAAGTAAATATTTTTAAATAGGAATTTATTTATTTATTTATTTTTTTAAAATATTTTTTTAAATTGTTATTTATTTATGATAGTCACAGAGAGAGAGAGAGAGGCGCAGAGACACAGGCAGAGGGAGAAGCAGGCTCCATGCACCGGGAGCCCGACGTGGGATTCGATCCCGGGTCTCCAGGATCGCGCCCTGGGCCAAAGGCAGGCGCCAAACCGCTGCGCCACCCAGGGATCCCTAAATAGGAATTTAATATAGTATTTGGGGATGGGGAGTGATAGTTCAGAATGGAAGAGTTGCCAGAGCAAGTTACTCCTAAACAGACTTGAAAGTTATTATTCCTTAATAATGCAGTTAGCCAGAAAGAAAAGGTATTTCTTCATAGAGAAATAGAATGTGTGAACAGCTAAAAGCATTAAATGGAATAGCAAGTGGGTAATGGTTAAAAAAATAAAAAGATTAATAGGTCCTTATCTTTAATCTGAATCAAAATCATTGGAATTAGGGCATAGGAATCCTTTTTTTTTTTTTTAAAGATTCATTCATTCATTCATTCATTCGAGACAGAGAGATGCAGAGACATAGGCAAGGCGAGAAGCAGGTTCCCTGCAAGGAACCTGATGCAGGACTTGATCCCAGGATCCCGGGATCATGTCCTGAGCCGAAGGCAAATGCTCAACTATTGAGCCATCCAGGCGTCCCAGGAATCCTTTCTAACTGACTTTCTAGGAGATTGTGGAGTTTGAGAACCATTGGTGAGAGGTGAGACCAGAAGGGACTAGAGAATGAAACCCTAGAGAACATCAGCATTTAAGGATTGGGTAGGATGAACAGAGGTGGGCAACCCAGGTGGCTCAGCGGGTTAGCGCTGCCTTAGGCCCAGGGCCTGATCCCCGGGATCCAGGCCCACGTCAGGCTCCCTGTATGGGGCCAGCTTCTCACTCTGCCTGTGTCTGTGTCTCTGCATCTCTCTCTCTCTGTCTCTCAGGAATAAATAAAATCTTAAAAAAAAAAAAAGAACAGAGGCTGCAAAGGAAATTGAGAAGAACAAAAATAATTTTGTAATGAAGTCTTAAGTAGTTCCACCTGGAGAATGAACTAGAGTCTCTGAAAAATTCTTGATAGGGCAGAAAGGAGTTTGAAAATTGGTTAAACTTTTCACTCTTGTGATTAGAAGCTGAGACTGGGGGAGAGTGCCATAGTCAACAAATTATAAAGTCACTACAATTAAGATCCTATTATTTAAAACAAAATCATTTTCTTGCCATATTTATGGAAAGGGAAGTTTAGGATTAATATGAGATTTTGTAAGCAATCAAGTACCCTCATTTGACAAGTATTGTAAAACACTCGTTTTTGTTGAGTCCTTTGGAAATAAAAGAGACCTAGGGGGAGTGATTTCTTAACCACGTTGATTAATTCCTAAGATGTTAATCATGCTGATCATATGAAGTATTGTTTTTTTAGTTGTTGTTTTTAATGTGCTTGTGCCTATTCATGAGAAGGGATATGGGTATATTTGAGTCCTACACTGACAGTGAAGAAATTCCTATGGTGACAGTTTACTAAGAGGAGTCAGAGGGGACTTGACTCTTATTGGCCTCTTGATACTAGCAAGTCTTCCAAGTAGAGATTTTTCCCATTGTTTTGGATGGTGGGTTTTGGTCCTAGAGTACTGCTAATTCCTGTTAAAATTTTTTATACTTTTACTGAGGTATCATTGAATTACAATAGAATGCATCTTTACAGTATACATATTTAAAGCATACAGTATGATCAGCTCTTTTTTTTTTACATTTTTTTTTTAAAGATTGTGTTATTTATTCATGAGACACACTGAGAAAGAGAAAGAGAGAGAGAGAGAGAGTCAGAGACACAGGCAGAGGGAGAAGCAGGCTCCATGCAGGGAGCCTGACGTGGGACTTGATCCCGGGTCTCCAGGATCAGGCCCTGTGCTGAAGGCGGCGCTAAACGGCTGAGCCACCCCAGCTGCCCTTTTTTTACATTTTTTAAATTTAAATTCAATTTGTCAACATAGAGTATAACACCCAGTGCTCATCCCATCAAGTACCCTCCTCATTGCCCATCTCCCAGTTACCCCATCCCCCCCACCAACCTCCCCTTTTTCAATCCTTTGTTTGTTTCTCAATTAGGAGTCTCATGGTTTGTCTTCCTTTCTAATTTTTCCCACTCAATTCCCCCCTTTCCCTTATAATCCTTTTCACTATTTCTTATATTACATGTATGAGTGAAACCATACTGATTAGCTTTGACATATGTAAATAACCGTAACAGTGTCACCACAGTCCAGATAACATTTCTATCCCTCCCCCAAGTTTTTTTTTGGTTCCTTTGTCATCCATTCCTTTCTCTACTCCTGTTCCCAGACAACACTGACCTTTCTTTCTGTCACCATACAGTGGTTTGCATGTTCTAGTATTTTATATAAATGAAATCGGGTAGTATGTTCTATTTTTGCATGATTTTTTTTCATTCAAAATAATGGTTTTGAATGAGAACTAATTTTTATTGCTGAATAGAATTTCATTATAGATATACCATGATTTGTTTAGCCATCTTCCTTGATGGACATTTGGGTTATTTTCATTCTGGGAGTATTAAAGTAAAGCTGTTCTGAACATCCATGAGCACATCTCTGTGTGGGAAATATTTTTTTTCTTTTTCTCTTGATAAATACCTGAGATGATACTGTTTTACCAAGATATGCCATCTTAGGTTGATTGGTCATGTCTGGAGTATGTTAAACTTTTAAAAAAAATTGCCTGTTTTCTAAATTGGTGGTATAATTTTATATTACTACCAGCAGTGTATAGGAATAAGTCTTTACTTTTAGCCAATTTTAAGGGTGTATAGTGGTGTTTCATTGTGATTTTAGTTAACATTTTCCTGATGAATAGTGATATAGAACATCTGTTCATGTGCTTAATTAGCCTTTCATATATCTTCTGGGAAGTACCTGTTCATATCTTTTGCCCATTTAAAGATTTTGTTTTTGGGGTTCCTGGGTGGCTCAGCAGTTGAGCGTCTACCTTTGGCTCAGGGTGTAATCCCCGAGTCCGGGGATCCCAGGATTGAGTCCTGCATCGGGCTTCCTGTATGGAGCCTGCTTCTCCCTCTGCCTGTGTCTCTGCCTCTCTCTGTGTCTCTCATGAATACATAAATAAAATCTTAAAAAAGAAATAAAGATTTTGTTATTTATTTACTTGATAGAATATGAGAGAAGGAATGAACACAAGTAGGGAGAGGGGTAGAGGGAGAAGCCGACTCTTTGCCAAGCAGGAAGCCTGACTTGGGGCTTGATCCCAGGACTGGATCATGACCTGAGCTGAAGACAGAAGCTTAACCGAGACACCCAAGCACCCCTCTTTGGCCCATTTAAAAAAGTTGAGTTGTCTGTCTTGCTATGGAATTGTAGTATTTTTAAAAATTATATTCTGAATACAGTATCTTTGATAGATGTGTCTTGAATATTTTCTTCCAGTCTCTGGTTTGCATTTTATTTTTCTTAATGGTATTTGTATGTATGTATGTATGTATGTATGTATGTATGTATGTATTATTTACTTTTAAAGATTATTTACTTTTAAAACACTGAGCCACCCAGGCATCCCTTTAATGGTGTGTTTTAAAGATCAGTAGTGTTAATCCAATCATGAAATGGGCAAAAGACATGACAGAAATTTCACAGAGGAAGACATAGACATGGCCAACAAGCACATGAGAAAATGCTCCGCATCACTTGCCATCAGGGAAATATAAATCAAAACCACAATGAGATACCACCTCACACCCATGAGAATGGGGAAAGTTAACAAGGCAGGAAACCACAAATGTTGCAGAGGATGTGGAGAAAGGGGAACCCCCCTACACTGTTGGTGGGGATGTGAACTGGTGCAGTCACTCTGGAAAACTGCGTGGAGGTTCCTCAGAGTTAAAAATAGATTTGCCCTAGGACCCAGCAATTGCACTGCTGGGGTTTCACCCCAAAGATACAGATGCAGTGAAATGGCATGACTCCTGCACCCCAATGTATATAGCAGCAATGTCCACAATAGCCAAACTGTGGGAGGAGCCTTGGTGTCCATTGAAAGATGAATGGATAAAGAAGATGTGGTCTATATATACAATGGAATATTACTCAGCCATTAGAAATGACAAATACCCACCGTTTGCTTCGACGTGGATGGAACTGGAGGGTATTATGCTGAGTGAAGTAAGTCAGAGGACAGACATTATATGGTCTCATTTATTTGGGGAATATAAAAAATAGTGAAAGGAATTAAAGGAGAAAGGTGAGAAAATGAGTGGGAAATATCAGTGAGGATGACAGAATATGAGAGACACCTAACTGGGAAACAAGGGGTGGTGGAAAGGGAGGTGGGCCAGGGGTTGGGGTGACTGGGTGATGGGCACTGAGGGGGACATCTGACAGGGTGAGCACTGGTTATGCTATATGTTGGCAAATCGAACTCCAATAAAAAAAATACAATAAATTAAAAAAAATTAATTAATTTTAAAAATCAATAGTTTTATTTATTTTTTAAAGATTTAGTGTTTAGTTTACCAAGAAAAGGGATGAGCAGAGGGAGAGAATTCTGAGCAGACTCCCAGCTGTGTGTGGGGCCCAACTTGAGGCTCTATCCCAGGACTCTGAGATCATGACATGACCTCAGCTGAAGCCACTCAATTAACTTAGCACCGAGGCGCCTTGAAGACCAACAGTTTTAATTTATCATCAAAAATAATTAAATGTTATTTTTTCCTTCTATATGTCATGCTTTTTTTGTATGTATTTGAGAAAACCTTGCCATCCCCATTTGCAAAGATTTTCTCCTTTTCTAGACTTTTAGGTTTTACATTAGATATATAACTCGTTTAGAGTTAATTTTTTGTGCATGGTGTGTCCTAAGAATCAATGCCAATTTCTTTAAATTTTGTATATTCTGTTGTTAAGACTTTCTTTTCCTTATTCAATTGCATTGGCACCTTGGTCAGTAATTATGTAAACGTATATATGTGTGGGTCTGTTTCCGGACTTCTTATTCTGTTCCGCTGGTGTATATATCTATCTTTTTGCCAATACTAAAACTGTCTTGATACTGTGAGATTAGAGTAAGTCTTGAAATCAGATGGGGTAAGTCATCTAACTCTATTGTTCTTTTTAAAAGTTTGTTTATTTATTCTAGTTTCTTTGTCTTTTTACATAAATTCTAGAGTTAGTTTGTCAATTTCTATAAAAAGAAGCATGCTGGAGTATTGATGAGTATTATATATTGAATCAGTATATCAGTTTGGGGAGAATTGCAATTTTAACAATACTGAGTTTTCTGACTTATGAGCATGCTGTATTTTTCCTTTATTTAGATCCCTAACTTCTCTCACCAACATGCTGTAGTTTTCATTATAAGAGTCTTGGTTATCTTTTGTTCGATTTGTTCTTAGGTGTTTTTTTTGTGTGTGTGTTTTTAATATTACTGTAAATAATAACTTTTAATAAGTCCATTTCTAGTTGCTTGCTGCTAATATGTCAGTCTAGCCACAGGATTGTCAATTTTGTTGATCTTTTTAAGAACCAGATTTTCTGTGCTGTCCTAATTCATGAATTCCTCCTCTTTGTTATATTTTTCCTTCTATTTTGGGTTTACTTTGCCCTTTGTAAGGTATCTAAAGATGAAGTCTTGTCAGGAAATTAGATTTTAGGTCTAATTTTGTAATAGGGGGTATTTAGAGCTTTTAAGTTTCCTTCTGAGTGCCGCTTTGGTTGCAATCCACAATTTTGATATGTGTATTTTTGTTGTTACTTTGTATTTCTCTTGTGATTTCTTTTTGACCTATGAATTATTTACAAGGAGATTATTTAATTCAGGATTTATTTTTTATTTTTATTTTATTTTATTTTATTTTTTATTTTTTTGAGTATTTTTTATTTTAAATATCTTACTGATCTTGATTTCTAATTTAATTCTGATGTGGTCAGAGAATACACGTACGATTTTCCTCTTTTTATTTTGTTAAAGATTTTATTTATTTATTCATGAGACAGAGAGAGAGATAGAGAGAGAGGCAGAGACACAGGCAGAGGGGAGAAGCAGGTTCCATGGAGGGAGCTGGACATGGGACTCGATCCTGGGTCTCCAGGATCAGGCCCTTGACTGAAGGCAGCGCAAAACCACTGAGCCACCGGGGCTGCCCGATTTTCCTCTTTCTAAGTTTAGAGTTATGCTCTATGTTGTTGAATGCACAATGTCTACTTGAAAAGCATGTATATTCTGTAGTTGTTGAATGTGGTGTTCAATAAAGTGATCTGGAATAAGGTAGCTAATATTGTTCAGATCTTCTATGTCTTTACTGACTTTTTGTCTAGTTCTATCACTTCCTGAAAGAAGAAGGTCTTAAAATTTCCTTCTAAGACTATAGAATTGTTATTTTTTTGCTTTAATTCTATCAGTTTGCTTGTGTACTTTGATCCTCTACTGCTAGCCACATAAAATGAGGAATTGTGTCTTTGTGATGATTTGTTACTTTTATCATTATGATATGTGTCTATTTCTATCTCTGGTGATACTCTTGTCTTGAAGTCTGTTTTATCTGGTATCAAAATAGCCATTTCAGACTTCTTCTGTTTGCTGATTGTGTAGTTTAATTTTTTCATCCATTTATTTCCAGTCTCTATATGTTTTTACACTGAAAGTGTGGGGACACATGGCTGGCTCAGTTGGAGGAGCATTTGACTCTTGATCTCCGGGTCACGAGTTCAGGGGCCACATTGGGTATAGAGATTACTTAAATGTATTTTAAAAAAAGAAAAGAAAGTCTGCCACTTTTGGCACAATTTACACTTAGTTGACCCTTGAACAACACAGGGGTTAGGGATGCTGACCACAACACAGTTGAAAATCCACTCCCCCCAAAAGTAACTACTAATAGCCTATTGTTGCTGGAAGTCTTACTGATCACATAGAACAATTAACACATATTTTGTGTGTTATACATATTATATACTATGGTGTTCTTACAATAAAGTAAGCTAGAGGAAATAAATATTATTAAAATGACAAGGAAAAGGGGGCACCCGGGTGGCTCGGTGGTTGAGTGTATGCCTTTTGCTCAGGTTGTGATCCCAGGGTCCTGAGATTAAGTCCTGCATCGGGCTCCCTGTGGGGAGCCTGCATCTCCCTCTACCTATGTGTCTGCCTCTCTCTCTTCTGTGTCTCATGAATAAAAAATCTTTTTTAAAAGTTTATTTATTTATTGACATTTACAATACTGGTACTGTATATTAATAAAATCCATGTATAAGTGGATCCATACAGTTCAGACCCGTGGTTGTTCAAGAGTATTACTAGAGTACTAGAGTATTGCCTTTTTATTCACTCTTAAACAGTCTCTGACTTTTAACTGGAGTGTTGAGACCATAAACATTTATTTTTTTTATTTTTATTTTTTTAACATGTAACGTTTTTAACATTTATTGAGGATTCTTGCCCAAATCTGGAGACCATAAACATTTAAATTAATTATTGATATGGTTGGATTTAGGTCTGCCATTTTATTACGTGTCTTTGTACCCTGTTTTTTTCCTTTATACGTTCTTTTGGATTATTTGAATATTTGGTGCCTGATTTTAGTTTACTGATTTTTGACTCTTTCTCTTTTCTCTCTTTCTCTTGTGTGTAGTGGTTGCTCTAGGAAGTATATATACATACCTATTGTTTCATAGCGTTGAGTTAATATGCTACCACTTTGCTTAAATGTAGAAGCTTTACAACCATATAGATTGTTTAACCCCTGCCTGCTGACCAATAAGTTATAGCTATCATAAGTATTACATTTACATATGTTGAAAACTCTACCAGAGAATGTTAAAAATTTGTTTTAAAAGTGTTTTCTGTTGTTGTCATTGTTAACGTATTTACCCAGCTATTTACCATTTCTTTTGCTCTTCGTGCTTAAAAATCCAGATTTCTCTCTGGCATCTTTTTCCTTCATCATATCTGGAATAATTTCCATTAACATTTCTCATAGAGCAGGTCTGCTAACAACAAATTTTCGTTTTCTCTTTTTCTTGTGAAGAAGTAATCTAAGCATTATTTTCACTGAGTTAGAATTTTGGTTTGCCAAATCATTTTTCTTAGGATTTTATTTTATTTTTTTTTTTTATTTATTTATGATAGTCACAGAGAGGAGAGAGAGAGAGTGAGAGAGAGAGGCAGAGACACAGGCAGAGGGAGAAGCAGGCTCCATGCACCGGGAGCCCGACGTGGGATTCGATCCCAGGTCTCCAGGATTGCGCCCTGGGCCAAAGGCAGGGGCTAAACCGCTGCGCCACCCAGGGATCCCTTTTCTTAGGATTTTAAAGATGTTATACTATCTTCTGTTCTCCTTGGTTTCTGTTGAGAATTTTGTGATCAGTCAAACCATTGTTTCCTATATGTGATACGTCATTTAAAAAAATATTTTCTTCATTATTTGAGAGAGAGAGACAGAGATAGCAGAGAGAACATAAGAAGGGAGAAGAAGGATAAGCAGCTATATGCTCATGTG